>NC_092333.1:78075000-83657500 GCF_046630445.1 Rutidosis leptorrhynchoides
CTTCCCTCTTGATCCTACCACTATATATATATATATATATATATATATATATATATATATATATATATATATATATATATATATATATATATATATATATCATTTCTTCTTCTTTCTTAAAAAAAATCAAGAATACAGCATTAGTAATATTGTGTACTCTTTTATATGATTGATATGGAAAAATGGAATGGGAAATGGCATATATTTATAGGCTAAAAAATAACTTACGTTTCTTAGAAGATAAAAGGTTTATATATTTATTGATTATTAATTACTTAAAATGTATTTATGACTTTGTTATTTAATATGGTTTTTTTTTTTACTTTTTAACTACAATAATTTTTAACCTTTTTTTACCAGTGTATTAAATTGTATGAGTAAATTTTATTGAGTTAACCGTATTTAATATACCATACTTATGATTCTAGAACTTAATTACTATATATAAGTTATACAAATATACAATATAATAATCATAATATCATAATATTAACATTAAAAAGAGAAGCTTCGGATGAATTGATCCAACAGAGAGTCAATCACGTTTCTTCTTACCTTGTTCGCGGTTTACAATATTTTAAAATTAATGTTTTCTTCGATACCTACAAAAACAAACAAACATATATATATACCCCTTTTATAATCAACACACTACCACATTAGTGTTACCTCATTATTTTCTTCTCATCACCAAATCATCCTTTTTCACTCTCATTCATGACATATCTATAAGGTTGAAAAAGACGTTAGACGGGGACGAAACGTTAGCGACCTCAAAATGTCGCAACGAAAAAAGCGGAGTCGAAACGGGGTCGAAACGGATGTTGACTAACGTTGACTTATATATATATATATATATATATATATATATATATATATATATAT
Source organism: Rutidosis leptorrhynchoides (assembly GCF_046630445.1). Classification (NCBI taxonomy): domain Eukaryota; kingdom Viridiplantae; phylum Streptophyta; class Magnoliopsida; order Asterales; family Asteraceae; genus Rutidosis; species Rutidosis leptorrhynchoides. The sequence goes on from NC_092333.1 coordinate 78,075,886, forward strand.
ATATATATATATATATATATATATATATATATATATATATATATATATATAGGGGCACGATCCATGGATAAGCTTAAAAGGAGTACAAACGGGATAAGCAAAATAAAATTTTTTTTTTTGAATTTTTTTTTACATTCATAAATCTGCATTAAAATGCACCTCTAATCAATTTTTTTCATAAAAAAAAAGTTCAAAATCTTTCAAAAATTGATGATGAATGGTAAAATTAACCATTCATCGGGTTAATTTATCATTCATCTTGTTTACGATGAATGATAAAATTAATCAATGCTAAAAAAACCAGATGATTGGTTAAATTAACCATTCATCTATTTTTTTATCATTCATCATAAACAGATGAATGGTTAAATTTACCATTCATCTGCTTTTTTTTAACATTGTTTAATTTTATCATTCATCGCGAACAAAAATGAATGATAATTAACCAGATGAATGGTTAATTTTACCATTCATCATCGATGTTTACCATTCATCATCGATTTTCGAACGATTTTGTTAAAAAACTTTTTAAAATTTTTTCGTTTTCTTCTATTTGCATATTAAAGGATCGTTTTTTTAAATAAAAAAATTTTGAAATTTTACTTATCCAGTTTGTGCCCCATTTAGTGCTTATCCATGGATTGGTCCACTATATATATATGTATATGTATATATATATATATATATATATATATATATATATATATATATATATATATATACATATACATATACATATACATATACATATACATATATATTTATATAAATATAAAGTTGACCGTTTTTTTCCGTCTTTGACATTTTTTCCGTTTTTCCCGTCTTTGACCGTTTTTACCGTTTTTTAGCGTTGTTGACCATTTTTTAAGCGTTGACCGTCTTTTTTTCCGTTTCAAGGCCCGTTGCAACGATACTAAGGCAAATCCGTTGCGGCGTCCGTTTAAGCGCTCGTTTCGGCCGTTTTTACAACATTGCATATCTATCACACACTTTCTCGCCCACTAAATTAATTAATTAATTCAAAATACAACTTTAAAAATAATATGTACTTCAAAAATGCATTTGCTCTTGATGGAAAATGTTATTTATTCATGTAATGGAGGGCGAGCCAATATTGGCTGGCTATTGACTAATTGCTAATATTACCGCCAATATGAAGCACACCTATCGGCAAGATATTGACGGATGATTCACGAAACTGTTTGGCAATGGTCTTAGTTGTCATTGACATCAAGAAAACTCAACATATATGTATGATCAAGAGTATGTTTGGTGTGTAGCTTTTATGAGCTTTTATTTTAGTTTTTATTGAAAACTCTTATTTAATAAAAAATTTCTTTTGATTAAAAGAGCTTAAAGCTTTTAGACACGGGAAAAAAACTAAAAACTACTAGAACTAGTGTTTAACTTTTAACTTCCAATTTTTTTGTCATTTTACTATTTATTTAACAGATTAGGGTATTCTATTTCTATCAAACACCAAAATATATCTAATAAACTATCAACTACCAGATAAAAGATATAAGCTACAAGCTACCAACTAGTTTTACCAAACATAACTTTAAATTTTGTATTGTCAGATAGTATATATGGCTTAACTTGTGAAGCCCTTAACAATTGTCAAGGCCCAATAAGTTGAAAGCCCAGAATTTCCGTTCATAAATTTTTTTACATAATTATAAGGTCACTAAATTTACGATATTATGATTCCCTGTTCTTCGCTTAAATTCGTTGTTCAAAGGTAACATATCCCCCCTATTCTTGTACGTATATCAATTTTTATTTAATGTTGTAGGTCATAAACTATTAATGAAACCTAGGTATTTTATTTTCTCTTTGTTTTGCTGTGCGTTTTATAAAACCAGGGGTTTTGAACATTTGTGGGCTTATTTAATCATAATACTCTGGTTGTGTATCACGTATGCTTCCTTCAGGCTACGATCAGAATATAATGTGGCCTGAATTTTATGTGATGTTTTTGTTTTGTGACTTGAACAAAACTGTTTGATGAAGTTCCTCAAATAATATGACTACTGTTCTTAAGTGATGCTTGCGTAGGCTCAAGTGGGAACGATCTGAAGAACAGGCGAGACAAAAGGTAGAAGATGAGATAGAACAAGAAAGATTGTTAATATCTATGATTGATTGGCATGATTTTGTTGTTGTGGAAAACATAGATTTTGCAGACGATGAAGATGAAGATTTACAGCCTCCAATGACATTGGAAGAAGTTGTAAGAAGGAGCATGATGTCATCAACAATGGAGACTGAAGAGGTTGTGGAGCTCGGTAAGGAAGTTGAAATGCAAATGGATGGAGAAGAAGTACAGCTTGTTCAAGAAGGTATGCAGTCTGCAAGTCTTGAAGATAACAATAATGATGATGATTATATGAAGAAAGAGGGAAGGGTAATTTCGGAAGAGAATGAGCCGCCGATGAGGATCGTGAAGAATTGGAAGAGGCCTGAGGATCAGGTCCCGGCAGAGAAAAACCCTACGTAATATGTGACGAATTGATTCCTGTTAACGAAATGTCCGAACATATGCGAATTTCGCTTATTGATCCCAAGTACAAAGAACAGAAAGAGAGAATGTTTGCAAAGATTAGGGAAACTACACTTGCTTGCTCAGGATGATGAAATTTCCAAAAATATTGTTGGGCTTGCACGAACCCGGCCCGATATATTCGGGACAACAGAGGAAGAGGTTTCGAATGCAGTAAAGGTCGAGACTGAAAAGTAGAACGACGAGCAGCCGAAGCAGGTTATATGGGACGGACATAGGGGGAGTATTGGTTGGACTGCAACTCAAGCTTTGTCCCAACATGGTATGCCCATGGCTCCTCCGCCACCTATGCCGCTAGAAAAACCGCCTCCACCCACCACCTGAGGAAGCTCCTCCCCCACTTCCTGAAGAACCCGAGCCAAAGAAACAAAGACTTGATGATTCTTTGCTTGTTCCCGAGGATCAGTTCTTGGCTCAACATCCGGTATACTCTCTTTTAGTACTCTATTACGTTTTTGACCTGTTATACAACCTGTTTTCCACCTCTACTCAAAATTTGTAATACCGTTACAGAGTTACTTAACGTTTGATGCAAGTACTTATGCAATAATCAAAGTTACCTTGTGTGGTGTGTTTCAGGGGGCTGTTCGTATTACTGTATCAGTGCCAAATGTGGATGAAGGAAATTTGAAAAGACAATTACTGGAAATTACTGTTCAGTCTCTGTCTGAATCAGTAAGCAGTTTGAAACTGAAGATTGCTGGAGAGATTCGGCTTCCTTCTAACAAACAGAAACTGAGTGGGAAAGCTGGTTTTTTGAAAGACAACTTATCTCTTGCGTATTACAACATTGGCGGTGGTGAAATGCTTTCTCTGTCTTTAAGAGAACGCGGTGGTAGGAAGAGGTAACTAGCGTGACGTTGCAGATTGCAGAACTTGATTTTAGACATGTGAGAAACCATATTATCAAAGATCGCATTGCTCGTTTAGTTTCGGTTAATATTAACTTGAATGGCAATGAAATATATTGTTGAAATTGTAGTAAGGAATGATGACTACAACTACAAGTCTATTGTTACTGTTACTATTTTCCCATAGTAGAAATTATGTACACCTTTAAATGCATTAGGTTGCATACTTTCATATACTCGATACAAAAACTAAATTATTCACATTATAAGAATAAATACATACCAATTTCAACATAAAGTCTAAACAAGCTTTGAAAGTTTAGAAACAGTAAGAATAAGAACTGGGAATTAAAATTAACTTCCTGAAGACTATGATACAATAAGTACAGTACAACCAATCTACCTTAAAATTGTAGGTTACGAAAACATCGTTGGTTCGATTCTGGTTCCTATCCTGATTCTGATCTCAATTAGCAAAACTGCAAAACCATGTTTATGCTATCATTTTGCTAATTCCTCCATCTTGGACTTGAAAAATTGAAAAATCCCGGAGACGGAAAGCCCATTCCAGGAGAAGGTGGAAATTGAGGCCCAGGACCCCAAAGGCCCGGTTGACCCATGGGCGAGAACGAAAAGTTCAGTGTCAGTGGTGGAAACTGCTGATACCCGGGTGAAAGTAACGGGTTTTGAGATAGAGGTGATAACAAGTTCATGTAGCTCGAGGGCGAAGGAAAAACAAATTGAGAAGTAGGTGATTGTGGAATAAACGGGCGGGTTGTGGGTGGCCCGGTTATTCTTGGTGATGGAAAAGAAGGATGGGCTTGTGGGTGATTTTGGGTTGGGTCAACTAGGTAGTGCATGTAAGCTGAAATTGGTGAGTCAACTTGTGGCGCGCGTGGTTGACCTTGATGGGTTGGTCTTGCACCATGAGTAGTGTTAAAAGGAACACCAGGCCTAGGTGGTTGACTATATTGACCGGGTTGTACGGGCGGTAATTGGGGTCTGGTGATATTTATAGGTGTTAAACTTGGTGGGCGGATCTTTTGTAATCGGTTGTTCGGGTTATTGTTAGACGGGTTCACTGGTGGTCTAGGAAGTGGTTGTTGAGAATGGTGTAAAGGTGAACCGGTTAACTGTTGAACGATGTTTCTGAAATCGTGCTTGTTGATGTTGTAGACTTGAGGTTGTGGTGGTGGATGTGGTGGTTGTGTTGGTTGTCTAGTTTGATTAGCGAAATTCGGCTGGTGTGGTGGGCTTTTTCGGATACTTTTGCCGAGTTTGTTTACGCCTAAACGATCATCATGTCTATTACCAAAATAATCATGGTTGTTCATATTTGCTAAAGCATACAATCCTCAAAAAACAAATTCTAGTTCTAGTAATATGAATGAAAAGTTGAAAAAGTATTAACAAAGAAGTGACTTTTATGCTAGCTATGTTTATTGACTTAGCACAAAGTAGCAAACTTTAGATCAAAATCTAAGCAGATATGAAAGGAGAATCAAGAGTTGACTTATAAGAATGAAATCTGAAAGTGTTGATGGAAAAATCAGAAATTGAATGGAAGGGGAAAGTGTTTAGGATGAAAATATGGATTTTTTAAGATATGGAGAGATTGATAGAAACAAATTGGTTAGGTGAAAGAAAGATGGAAAATATAGTCAAAGTCAAAGATGGAAAATAAAACAAAAAAAATAAAATGTATACGTATGTATTACATTAAAAATTAGTTATGGTCGGATGCAGGCATGCTGCCCAATCAGCTCCTAGTAATTTTTCTAATTGTACCTGTATTTTAAAGTTTAAAATTAGATTTTTTATCTTTTAAATTCGATTACTTTTCATTCGTCCTTTTCTTGTCATTACAGGCTTATTATATCTTTAGTTGAAGTTTTTATATATATTTTTCTCAAAATAACTTGAACTCATATAAAACGAAAACATTTTTCAAAAGAAAACGTTTTTAATCAAAAAATACGACGAGTGATCTAAGATGTTCAAATCTAGAGAACAAGAACAATTTATAACTATCAAACACCGAGTCTCAACAACACCAAAAAAACACCGTGAAGCGAACTAAACAAAGCTCTAACCAAGATGACAACTAAAGACCTACCTAACACTACCAAACCGTACCTAAACAAAACAAAACACAAGCCAAACAACAATCACGCTATGAAACCAACTTTTTCATTTTATCGTTAACGTCTCTCGGTCAACTCTTTTTCGGCCATCGTTAACGATCTTGTACGTTAAAACATTTGAGGAACCGTCTCAACCAATATTGCTGATGAAGGCGCGATGATACCATGATACTCGAGGTCTTGCAAAAGATATTTCTCCACTGGTATGCTCCCCGGATCCAAAGCACTCAGTTTCGTGTCTGAACGCGGCGAAACACCCGCATCATCCCCGCCAAGGTCATCTTCGAATAAGTTTGATCCGCGTCACCGTACTCAATATCATTGACGTTATCGTGTAAATTAAAGGAGCACGATATGATCTTCTCCTTCATCTCTTTTCTGAGTAAAGCCTTGACATCAAAAAAATTCTTATGAAATCGACCATAGATCAAATCCCCTTTTTGGGAGTGTCTCGAATACATTCCTAATTTTGAGCTTCATGTTACTCTTACCAAGAAACATGTCAGCCTGTCAGGTACAGGGCATCCCGATTGGATTAAATGGGATGACAGTTTCTCATTTCAAATGGTAAAATCAGAATTTCGATCAAATCACAAAGCGCATTATACTAGGTCTTCTAATTCATTAAGAGGTTTATGTGGTTTCTTGATTTTTTCATTTAAATAATACTAAGCTTTAAACAAGCCTTCACACGACGAGTCGGTACAATCGCAATATCTCCTACCTTTCCGACCAAATTTCACGGTTTAAATCCAACATCAATTACACTCATATCAACGTTCCGACTATCAATACTGACATTCTTCTCAACCTTTTTCTTCTATATCAACTTATCCCTTATGTCCTCAAAATTAGCACTAACATTTGCTTTAACCCTTATAACATTTGGAACTCCAACCATCATTGGATCAATTTCTTGAACATGGATGGGCCCTGTAGTGACCCGAACTTTTCCATGTTTATATATTAATTGAAAACTTTATTTGCATGATTAAATGTTTTCAACATGTTAAGCAATCAAACTTGTTAAGACTTGATTATTTGAAATGAGTTTCATGTAGACAATTGACCACCCAAGTTGACCGGCGATTCACGAACGTTAAAAGCTTGTAAAAACTACATGATATATATATATATATATATATATATATATATATATATATATATATATATATATATATATATATATATATATATATATATATGCATATATATAGTTAACATGAGATTTTGATAAGTAAGTATCTCACTAAGTATATTAACAATGAGTTATATACATAAAAATGAGACTATTGAATTAAGAAACTCAAAATGATATATATATATATATAACGATTTTCGTTATAACAACATCTTACTAAATACATATGAATCATATTAAGATATTGATATATATATATATATGTTTAACATGATGAAATGATATTTATATATATCATTATGTATGTTAACAATAAACTACATATGTAAACAAGACTACTGACTTAAGAATTTCGAAACGAGGCATATATGTAACGATTATCGTTGTAACGACATTTTTAATGTATATATATCATATTAAGATATATTCATAAATCATAATATCATGATAATGTAATAATTTAACATCTCATTAGATATAATAACAATGGGTTAACAACATTAAATGAGATCGTTAACTTAAAGGTTTCAAAACAACACTTACATGTAACGACTAACGATGACTTAACGACTCAGTTAAAATGTATATACATGTAGTATATTAAGAAGTATTAGTACACTTTTGAAAGACTTCAAAACACATATCAAAGTACTTCTAATTAAAAAAATGCTTACAATTGCATTCTCATTCATTTTCATCAACAATTCTACTCGTATGCAACCGTATTAGTACTCGTACAATACCCAGCTCCTAGACGTATATACTATTGGTATATACACATAATAATTCAGCTCTTAGCAGCCTTAGATAGTCAACAAACATGTGGAACCAACAATTAGACAACTAGCATGACTTATGAGCAAGGAAACAAAAACAAGAACTCCTTTTAACCTCACTCACCCTTCACCACTCACCACCCACTCCATTTCACTTCCAATTCCCTTTCTAATTTTTCTCTAAACACACACACACTCTCAAGAACGAAATTTCCAGTAAACTAATCATCATATTCATCAAAAATTACTTTAAGAATCAAGCTATAATCATCATAGGAAGAACACTTCAAAAATCCTTTCAAGTTTGCTAGTTTACTTTCAATCTTGCAAATTCATTTCAAGTGATCATTCAGTCTCAAGAAATCTTTGTTATTTACAGTAGGTTATCTTTCTAAATCAAGGTAACACTCATATTCAAACTTTGATTCGATTTCTATAACTATAAACTATCTTAATTCGAGTAATAATCTTACTTGAAATTGTTTTCGTGTCATGATTCTGCTTCAAGAACTTCCAAGCCATCAAAGATCCATTCAAGCTCAAGATTATTTTTGTCATTTCCATTAGGTTTACCTACTATATTTGAGGTAGTAATGATGTTCATAACATCATTCGATTCATACATATATAACTATCTTATTCGAAGATTTGAACATGTAATCACTAGAACATAGTTTAGTTAATTCTAAACTTGTTCGCAAACAAAGTTAATCCTTATAACTTAACTTTTAAAATCAACTAAACACATTTTCTGTATCTTTATGATATGCTAACTTAATGATTTAAAACCTGGAAACACGAAAAATACCGTAAAACTGGACATAGGCCGTTGTAGTGAAACCGGGGGCTGTTTTGGGTTAGATAATTAAAAACTACGATAAACTTTGAATTAAAAGTTGTCCTTCTGGGAAAATAATTTTTCTTATGAACATGAAACTATATCCAAAAATAATGGTTAAACTCAAAGTGGAAGTATGTTTTCAAAATGGTCATCAAGACGTCGTTCTTTCGACTGAAATGACTACCTCTTACAAAAATGACTTGTAACTTGTATTTCCGACTATAAAATTATACTTTTTATGTTTAGTTTCATAAATTTCAGTTCATTATGAAACCATAGCAACTTGAATCGCTCAAAACGGATTTAAAACGAAGAAGTTATGGGTAAAACAAAATTGGATATTTTTGCTTGTTGTAGCTACGTGAAATTTGTAACAAATCTATTCTAACCATAACTTAATTAACTTATATTGTATTATACATGTACTCTAACATATTATATAATCTTGATAGACCATAGACATGTATACAATGTTTTGACATATCATATCGACGTCATCTATATATATTATTTGGAACAACCATAGACACTCTATATGCTGTAATGCTAGAGTTCGCTATACAGGGTTGAGGTTGATTCCAAAATATATATACTTTGAGTTGTGATCTAGCCTGAGACTTGTATACACTGAGTCGTGGATTAATTCGAGATAATATATATTGATTTATTTCTGTACTATTAGTTATGGACAATTAGTTGTAGATTACTAACGATGGACTGCTAACTTAACAAACTTAAATCATTAAAACGTAATAAAAATGTTGTGAATATATTTTGATCATACTTTGATATATATGTATATATTTATTATAGGTTCGTGAATCGACCAGTGGCCAAGTCTTATTTTTGGCAAAGTAAAAATCTGTGAAAGTGAGTTATAGTCCCACTTTTAAAATCTATTATTTTTGGGATGAGAATACATGCAGTTTATAAATGTTTTACAAAATAGACACAAATAATCGAAACAACTTTCTATGTTGGATTATCGAACCGAATATGCCCCTTTTAGCTTGGTAGCCTAAGAATTAGGGAAATGGCCCCTAATTGACGCGAATCCTAAAGATAGATCTATTTGGCCCAACAAGCCTCATCCAAGTTACGGATGCTTTAGTACTTCGATTTTGAAAGGACCCGTTCATATACATTATAAACGATTGACAATAGTTGATTACATCGCGAGGTATTTGACCTCTATATGATACGTTTTACAAACATTGCATTCGTTTTTAAAAGACAAACTTTCTTTACATCAAAAATTGGCGGCATGCATACCATTTCATATTACATCCAACTATAATTGACTTAATATTAATCTTGATGAACTCAACGACTCGAATGCAACGTCTTTCAAAGTATGTCATGAATGACTCCAAGTAATATCCTTAAAATGAGCTAATGCACAGCGGAAGATTTCTTTAATACCTGAGAATAAACATGCTTTAAAGTGTCAACCAAAAGGTTGGTGAGTTCATTAGTTTATCATAATCAATCATTTTCATAATAGTAATAGACCACAAGATTTCATATACATAAACGTTTTAATAAAAATATTCTAAGTGGTTGAGCACTTGGTGTGACAACCCGGAAATTTCCAACCAAATTTAAACTTTAATCTTTATATGTTTCCGACACGATAAGCAATATTTGTTAAGTTAAATTGCAAGAATTTTAAACTATGTTTATACATTCATTCAACCTCGACCAAGTTCCAACGATTCACGAACCATTAAACGAATATGATTATATATGTATATGTGTATATATATTATAACTTGAAACGTAAACAAAATATTAGATTAAATACTTTATATGATTGTATCTGTTTCAAAATGTTTATCAATGGAATTAGAAGATAAGATCAAATGATTGAATTATCAGATATATTGAATTATGATTACAAGTCTCTGTTGAAAGGCCCACGTTGATTTGAGAAATCTTTCCATTTTAACAATATTCAAAAAATGGTAAAGTGATTTATAAATAAGAACAAATTGTCAATCATTGAGAACTAGACAAAGGATAGTGGAAGATTGAATCTCATAAAGACTCGATTGATCTATTTAGTTTCAAACGTACAAAAACGTTTTCAGTTTAAAAAGAACCTTATTATTAAAACGTATATAACTTTTATAAATATCTAGAACCACTTTTGACAACTCATTACTTAACTAGTATGATAAAGATAACCATATTTATATTTTATTTTATTAAATATATATAACGATTTAAATTAATATTATATATATTTATACGCGTATTATACGTACATAGTTTTATACTTTTACTATACTTAAATTTTACCTTTACTTTATTTTTACTTTACTTTAACTTTAATAATTCACTTTAATAATTCATACTTTAATAATTCACTTTAATAATTCATACTTTAATAATTCACTTTAATAATTCATACTTTAATAATTCACTTTAATAATTTAAAAATCTATTATAAATAGAATTCAATAGGTTTCATTATTTCATAGAAACTTGAAAATATTTTTCTCTAAACTCTCTCAATCGATTTACATATATATATTTACTCCGTATTATTTCAAGATATTATTAGTATACATAAAATATTACGACGGAGTGCTATCCGAGTGATTTCGAAATTGTTTTTCGAGTAGGATAGGATTAAGGAAATTATGAGTTATAGCTATGGAGGTGATTGAGTATGGTTCATGGGTATGCTCGTGAGGTCAATATAGTGTTTATCATTTCTGTTGCGTCTACGTACCTTTCCTGCAATATTGAATCTCAATATTGATACGTGAGTACTCATAATTTAACTTTTACATACTAATAGTGTATCCCTGACTAGTGCTCGAGTATTTAGAATTATGCATGCTTGTACTTTTGATATTGCCCTTAGACAGGTTAGGTTGAATATTGAATTAGTTACACTTGCGGTTGAAATAAGGTATAAGATATGCATGTCCTTGGAAAGCTAGCGAAAAATTAAGGACTTTTCCTTTAGATATCGAATGGTTTCGATGAACGGATTAGAAGTTATAATCAATTGAATTTTTGATATTTTTATTAAAAATGATTATTATTATCGTCGTTCTAGTTTTATCTTATTATTATCATTATTATTATCTTTATCAATAAAAGGGATTTATCATTAGAAATTGTTATTTTTTTATTATTACTATCGTTATTATCGTTAAAGTTATAATTAGTATTATTATTATTATCCAATTATTATTATTATTATTATTAATATTAATATTAATATTATTATTATTATTATTATTATTATTATTATTATTATTATCATTATTAATATATATGTCATTATTTAAAAATGGTTATTGTTATTGTTATTATTATTATTACTATATTATCATTAAGATAATTATTAGTATTATCGTTAATAATGTTATAGTAACTATCATTATTAATATTAGTGTAATTAAAACAAATATTTGTAACACCTAATTATTTTGATTACTATTATTATCATTATTATGAACACGATATAAAAGACGATTAAAAGCTATTAAACGAAACAATTAGGAAATAATGAGTAAGAGTATCATGATGAAATTAAAATATTATAAGATATTGATTTAGATAAAATTATCGTTCTTATTATTTTTATCATTACTATTATTATTAAAAGTATCGTTAGTATTAAAACTATCATTTTAACAAAAATTATCATTTTAATAGAAATGTCATTGTTACTATAAAATATCATTATTGTTATTATTTTAAATAGAATTATTATTTTAAAGATAATATTAAAAATTATCGTAAATATTAAAGTTATCATAATTAGAATTATCGTTTTATCATAATGTCATCTTAGTAATTATAAATATTGATATTTTTATAATAATTATTATTATTACAAAATAATACAACTTTTACTTACTATCATTATAGATATTATTTTATCAAATAAATATGTGATACAAACATATTTTACTACGTGTAATAACTTACTTTAATAATACCTATCATATTATCTTTATGATATTAAATGAACCCTATAAATTTTATTACTTAATATATATAAAAGTATATTATATTATATAAATTTAATATAAAATTTTATTTATTAATAAATAAATTATATTATTTACTCTAATAAATCTTTTAAAAATATTTAAAAATATAAAACGACGATATTTAAACTATATATTAATCATGTATAGATTTTTAGAAATTATTTTGAGTCAAATTTACTTTTGTTGACTTTTGCATATTAGTCTCGAGCATTAGGATTGTGGTACACTATGACTTGACCTAATTTGTTAGACAAATATTGACCAACACATAATTATATATAATTAATTTATGTTCGTGAATCCGAGGCCAACCTTGCACTTGTTCAATGACGTTATATGTATTTTTACTACGAAATACAGTATGGTGAGTTTCATTTGCCTTTTTTACCCTTTATATTTTTGGGACTGAGAATACATGCGCTTTTATAAATGTTTGACGAAATAGACACAAGTAATTGAAACTACATTCTATGGTTGAATTATCGAAATCGAATATGCCCCTTTTATTAAAGTCTGGTAATCTAAGAATTATGGAACAGACACCCTAATTGACGCGAATCCTAAAGATAGATCTATTGGGACTAACAAACCCCATCCAAAGTATCGGATGCTTTAGTACTTCGAAATTTATATCATGTCCGAAGGAGGATCCCGGAATGATAAAGGATATTCTTATATGTATCTAGTTAATGTCGGTTACCAGGTGTTCACCATATGAATGATTATTTTGTCTCTATGCATGGGACGTATATTTATGAGAACTGGAAATGAAATTCTCATGGTCAATTAAAATGATGGAAATAAATGATTATGATAAACTAATGAACTCACCAACCTTTTGGTTGACACTTTAAAGCATGTTTATTCTCAGGTGTTAAAGAAATCTTCCGCTGTGCATTTGCTCATTTTAAAGAAATTACTTGGAGTCTTTCATAGCATATTTTGAAGAACGTTGCATTCGAGTCATTGAGTTCATCAAAGATTATTATTAAATCAATTTATAGTTGGATAGTGGATATTATGAAATGGTATGCATGCCTGTCAATTTTCGATGTAAAGAAAGTTTGTCTTTTAAAAACGAATGCAATGTTTGTAAAATGTATCATATAGAGGTCAAATACCTCGCAATGTAATCAACTATTGTGAATCGTTTATAATGTATATGAACGGGTCCTTTCACTTGGTAACCATACTTAACATTTAATCAACGTTGCATATTCCCTTTATTATGAAATCTCACTACACTGTACCAAGTGTAGTCACTGAAACGAAGTACTGTGCAACCGTTGAATACTGGTCATCCAGTCTGGTTGGGGTTGTCAGGCCCGATAGATCTATCAACAGGATTCGCGTTTACAATACCGCATGTAAATGGTAGTTACCAAGCTATTAGGGAAAAATATGCAAAGTGGTACAACTCAACGTAGAATATGTTTTTAGTACTTGTGTCCATTTCGTAAAACAGTTATAAAACAGTGCATGTATTCTCAGCCCAAAAATATATATAAAAAGGGAGTAATGAAACTCACAATACTGTATTTTGTAGCAATTATGTATATGACGGTACTGAACAAGTGCAGGGTTTATCTCGGATTCACGAACCTATATTAAGTATATATATTTATATGTTGGTCAATATCTGTCTAACAATTTAGGTCAAGTCGTAGTGTATCACAATCCTAATGCTCGAGACCGACATGCAAAAGTCAACAAAAGTCAACTTGACCCAAAATGACTTCCAAAATCTATACATGTTTATTATATAACTTATATATAGTCGTTTTATATATTTAAATATATTTATCAGATCTTATTATACTAAATAATACAAGTCATTTATTAATAAATAAAAATTTATATTAAAATTCATATATGATAAAAATATACTTTTATATATCTCAAGTAATAAAATTTATAAAATTCACTTAATATCATAAAAATATAGTGGTATGTATTATTAATGTACTTATATTACGTGTGGTAAAAATATCTTTGTACGCATATTTATTTGATAAAATAATATTGATAATAATAATAATGATAAAAATAATAAAATGATAGTTTCAATAAAAATATTAATTTTTAGTAATAAAGATAATTTTAGTAATAACATCAACTGATAACAATTATAATAATCGTTTTAATAATAATATTAAAATTAATGATAATTCAGTTGACCATATCTTTTAATCCGTTCATCGAAACCACACGAGTTCTAAATGAAAAGTTATTAATATTTCTTCAGCTTTTCAATGACATGCATATCATATACCTTATCTCAGTAGCATATGTATTAAACTCGTGATTTATCATAAACTATTTAACGACGAAACTAAGCATACAAACATTCATAATCATATATACTCGAGCACTAGTCAGGGATACACTATTAATATATAAAAGATAAGATATGAATGTTCACATATCAATATTATGATTCAATATTGCAGAAAAGTACGTAGACGCAACGAAAATGATAAACGTTAGGTTGACCTCACGAGCAATACCCTAGAACAATACCCATAACCTCCATAGATATAACCCATAATTTCCTTAGCTCTATCCCATTTGAAAACTTATTTTGAAATCGTCTGAATATAACTCCATCGTAGTATTTTATGTATACTAATAATATCTTGAAATAATACTAAGTAAATATATATATGTAATTCGATTGAGAGAGTTTAGAGAAATATATTTTCAAGTTTCTATGAAATAATGAAACCTATTGAATTCTATTTATAATAGATTTTTGAATTATTAATGTGAATTATTAAAGTATGAATTATTAAAGTGAATTATTAAAGTAAATTATTAAAGTATGAATTATTAAAGTAAATTATTAAAGTGAATTATTAAAGTATGAATTATTAAAGTGAATTATTAAAGTATGAATTATTAAAGTGAATTATTAAAGTATGAATTATTAAAGTTAAAGTAAAGTAAAAGTAAAGTAAAGGTAAAGTTAAAGTATAGTAAAAGTATAAAACTATGTACATATAATACGCGTATAAATATATTTAATATTAATTTAAATCGTTATATCATAAAACATTTTAGAAAAGTAGAATTATATATATTCATAATAGGTTTCAAGTTTTTAAATTACAGTCTGTTGGTGAAGCATGAGATAAAGTCCAAAGGTTAAATAAACGTATGAAATCATCTTAATGAAAAATATCGAGTTACTTAACTTGTCGATATCCAACATCTAAATTATTTACACTCCACGTTCTTACTTTCATATTAAATAAAATGAAAGTTAACATAGTTATCTTATCAAGGTCACGAGGAAAATATTATAAAACATACCTTGAAAATTAAACAGGAATTTTCACTAACCCTTGTCTAGTTCCCGTTAATTGACACATTTGTTCTTACTTATAAATCACTTTACCA
This sequence comes from Rutidosis leptorrhynchoides, assembly GCF_046630445.1. Lineage (NCBI taxonomy): Eukaryota > Viridiplantae > Streptophyta > Magnoliopsida > Asterales > Asteraceae > Rutidosis > Rutidosis leptorrhynchoides. The sequence goes on from NC_092333.1 coordinate 78,091,617, forward strand.
TTTTCCAAATATTGTCAAAAAGAATAGATTTCTTAAATCACAGTGGACCTCATAACATAGGCCCGTAATCATATCATAATGTATCTGATAATTCAATCATTTGATATTATCTCTTAATTCTGTCGATAAATATATCGAAACAAATACATTCATGTAAAGTATCATATATCTAATACTTTGTTAATGTTTTCAGTTAATATTATATATTATATATACATATCTATATACACATAATTGTTCGTGAATCGTCGAACACGGTCAAAGGGTAATTGATTACATGAATGTAGTTCCAAACTTTTTGAGATTCAACATTACAAATTCTGCTTATCGTGTCGGAAACATATAAAGGTTAAGTTTAAATTTGGTCAGAAATTTCCGGGTCGTCACAGTACCTACCCGTTAAAGAAATTTTGGCCTGAAATTTGATCGAGGTTGTAACGTCCTCCCAATAGGGTCTGGAAGGAACGTCACTAATATCAAAACATACCAACATATTATAATAAACGAGAACAATACTAAATGATGAATTTAACTTTAATGAGTACGCAGCGGAAAATGAAATGTCGTTACAATGACAGGAATAACAATATTGTAAATGTTCACATGCAGATGTAATAAATGCGATATCTCTTGATCCTATGTTCAAGTAGCATCACATAAGCAGTAAGTATAAGAGCTTGAATCAAACAGCACCTGAGACAAAACATGCTAAAGTGTCAACCAAAAAGGTTGAGTGAAGTTCATAGGTTTTACAAAAATTTTGTGATTGTTTTAGACCACAAGATTTAGTTTGTAAAGTTGATCTCCCGCAGGATCAAAAAGTTATGCCAATGCGTGATATTTAGACTAAACGTTCAAGTTTTGCCCCATGACAAGTTGTGTCTGTCCTTGTCGGTTTAATTTCATTATTAAGTAATACAATGACTTGGTCAAATGTATCGGGGACGTTACTCCCGATAGGCCTACCCCCAATAATTAAGCATGCCGCAGCAATTAAAAATATCACTGTAGGGACTTAGTCGGACATAGCCGGGTATAGCATAGTTTAACAGTTTGGTACTTGTGTCTAAAGTGTAAAAAGTAAAAACAGCATGTGTCTCACCCCAAGTAAAAGTAAGTAAGTTTGCTAGCAATAAAGAGGGGCTATGAATTCACCTTAGTAAGTAGAGAGAGAGTTATTCCTCGGAATAAAGAGTTGAACGAGTGAGCAGGAAAGTAACCTATTGACATTTAAGAGTAGTTAAGTGTTTTGCCCATGTTTAAGTTTAAGTATGTGTTTAAGTATAGTTTGTTTTACTAAGTTTCTATTCCTAGTAAGTTACTATTTTTATAAAGTTTCCATTTTTAGAAAGTTTCTTATTTTACTAAGTTTCTATGACTAGAGAGTTTCTACTTTTATCAGTGTTTTCCATTTTAGGATACTTGCCGTATTAGATAAGCTTCCAATCACCCCTGTCTCTTCGAATGACTAATTTAGATCTAGGGGCTTGAGCCATAGGACCCTTTAAATCGGAAATCCAAACCCTCTGCCTAGAATCTCATAGAAACCATTCGTCAAGAAAGTTCGAAGATCTATACATCTCTAATACATATCCCAAAATGTTTTTATGTTACAATATAAGTAGTAGGTTATAGGTGCTAGTAATAGTAATAGTGTATACATGTTATTTATTTTATTTTTAATTGCATATAATTTATAACATTATTTACATGTTTCGGTAAAAATAATAACCGAAGTAAAAAGTAAAAAGTAAAAAGTAAAAAGTAAAAAGTAAAAAGTAAAAAAAATAAAAAGTAAGAAAAGAATACTTACTAGTAGTAATTCTTCAAAGAGAGAATGAGAGAAATTTTGGTGTGAGTTTGAATGAGAAATGAGGGGTATTTATACTTGAAAAAATTAGGTAAAAAGAATAAAATAATTAAAATAAAAAGAAATATTTTAATTCTTAATGGGATTTTAAAATTAAAAAATATTAAATGTTAGGTCATGGGATAATGCACAAAATAAAATAATAAAAGTAGTTTTTCATTACAATTTTTAATTAAAAAGTAATTTATTTATTTATTTATTTTATTTTTTTCATTTATTTTAAGGATTTTTTTTATATAAATAAACAAATTGATTTAATGCTTTTCCAAGAATATATGTTAATAATATTATTATTTTTTTATTTTTAACTAATAAATACAAATTTTGCATAAAAATAATAAGTAATTCGGTATTTTGTATTTTTAACAATAATTATGATTTTAATTATTAAACTATAGTTTTAGTAAGTTTGTAAATATTATTACATTTATATATAATTGGATTTATTATATAGTTAAATATATAATACATTAACTAAATAATAAAAGTGATACAAAGTTTATATACTTAGTTAAATTATGTCAAATTATATAAATTAATAATATATTATTTATTTAAGCGTACATTGTTGACTAAAAATTACTATTCGGTCAATATTTAATTGTATATAACAACCCTTAATACATATAGTCAGACATATAACCCTAGGGTTAATTCAGTAATTTAGAAGTCGAAAAGTGAGGGTTGTTACAGTACCTCCCCGTTAATAAAAACTTCGTCCCGAAGTTTTAGGTAGACTTCTCGGATGCATCAGCAGTTGAGAAGAGATGGGGATATTTCTGTTTAATTTGGTCTTCACGTTCCCAGGTATACTCGGGGCCACGTCGTGAATTCCAACGGATCTTAACAATAGGTATGGTGCTTTGTTTTAAGCGTTTAGCAGATCGGTCCATGACTTCTACGGGTTCCTCTATGAAGTGCATTTTATCATCAATGCGAATGTCATCTAAAGGAATAACGAGAGTGTCATCAGCGAGACACTTTTTAAGATTCGAGACATGAAATACGTTGTATACGCTGCTAAGTTCAGCAGGTAATTTTAATCGATAAGCCACGGGTCCGATCCTTTCAGTAATTTTGAAGGGTCCAACAAAATGCGGACTTAGTTTGCTTCGTTTACCAAAATGAACGACGCCTTTCCAAGGGGATACTTTCAACATGACTTTGTCACTAACTTGGAATTCCAAATCTTTTCGACCTTTATTAGCATAGCTCTTCTGTCGGCTGCGGGCAGTTTCTATTCGTTTCTTAATCTAAACTATCTTTTCAGTTGTCTCGTGTATGATTTCAGGACCAGTAAACTGTCTGTCCTCTAATTCATCCCAGCACAGTGGGGATCTACATTTTCGTCAATATAAGGCCTCAAAAGGTGCAGCCTTAATACTTGAGTGGTAACTATTATTGTAAGAGAATTCAACCAAAGGCAAATGTCTATCCCAGCCTTTGCCGAAGTCGATAACACAAGCGCGAAGCATATCTTCCAATGTTTGAATGGTTCGTTCACTTTGACCATCGGTTTGTGAATGATAAGCAGTACTCATGTCGAGTTGAGTTCCAAGAGCAGATTGTAAGGATTTCCAGAATCTGGAAGTGAATCTACTATCGCGATCGGATATGATTGATATAGGAACACCATGACGAGAGACAATTTATTTGATATACAGTTGTGACAATCTCTCCATCTTGTCGGTCTTCTTGATCGGTAAGAAATGAGCAGAATTAGTAACACGATCTACTATGACCCATATAGTATCATTGCCACTAGAAGTCTTGGGCAATTTAGTAATAAAGTCCATAGCGATACATTCCCACTTCCACTGCGGAATATCGGGTTGTGTCAACAGACCAGAAGGCTTTTGATGTTCAGCCTTGACTTTCAAACAAGTGAGACACTTACTAACATAAGTAGCAATGCCGGCTTTCATATTAGGCCACCAGTAAAATTCCTTCACATCGTGGTACATCTTACTGGAACCCAGATGATTAGAATACCTAGTTTTATGCGCTTTATCCAAGACTAGTTCACGGAGATTACCGAAGCGAGGAACCTAAATTATGTTGCCAAAGTACCGTGTACCATTAGCTTTCACTTGGAGTTGGTTCTCGAAACCGATAGGTCCTTCACCTTCGATAAGTGTTGGTTTAATAGCTTCCAGTTGAGCTTCATAGATTCGTGATATAAGATTTGATTTGATTTTCAGGTTTAAGGCACGAACATGTTTAACATCGTCTTTTCGACTAAGGGCATCGGCAACTACATTTACCTTGCCAGGATTATATTCCATCTTACAGTCATAATCGTTCAATAACTCGAGCCATCGGCTTTGCCTCATATTCAGCTGTTTTTGATCAAAGATGTGTCGAAGACTTTTATGGTCAGTGTACACCGTAAACTAGGTACCATATAGATAATGTCTCCATATCTTTAATACAAATACCACGGCACCTAACTCAAGATCGTGTGTGGTATAGTTCTCCTCGTGCTTCTTCAACTGTCTAGATGCGTAGGCAATAACCTTTTCACGTTGCATTAAAACACAACCAAAGCCTTGCTTTGAGGAATCATAGTAAACAACTAAATCGTCAGTACCTTCAGGTAAAGATAGAATCGGGGATGTGGTCAACTTCTCTTTCAGAATCTTGAAAGCAGATTCCTGTTCTTCGGACCACTCAAACTTCTTCCCTTTTTGAGTTAGCTTCGTAAGAGGTTTGGCAAGAAGGGAAAAATCCTTTATGAATCTCCGATAGTAACCGGAAAGTCCCAAAAATTGACGAATATGCTTCGCAGTATTTGGTATCTCCCAGTTCTGGATAGCGGTAATCTTAGCTGGATAGACATGTGTAACAACCCGAGTTTTTTCGTTAAAACTTCCATTAAATACTTGACGATCGTTAGTTAAATCATACAATTTTCATACGCCAAATTTTTTTTCCAGAATAGTTAACAGTGGCTATGTGAAACTTTTTCGTATTTAAAGTAATTAAATGCGTACTTGATCCTTAGTGGATTACTTGAATTAATATGTTATATTAATTAGTGAACTTAATTCGGTTGACGAATTAAACTAGAAACGATACGATTAAAGTTAATCGCCTAGAAAACTTTTCAGTTAACGGAACTTCGAAAAACGATAGAATAATTATTCTTAATAATTATTGAACTTATGAAAGAAATTTAATTTATTATTTACTTAATGAATTAAACACGGTGATTTTGTTTCAACGACTAGTTAACGTTCCGGAGATTCGGTATGGTTAATGGCACTCGAAACGAACCACGCGCGAACGAGCTTTTACACAAAACGAGCCCAAGACCCAAGCCCGAGGCCACATGGCCATGACCTCATACCTCATCATTCTTAGTCCCATGAGTAGCCAATGCATGTTGACTATTAGTTTAGGCACATGTTTGTTGACTTTTAGTTTTTAGGCAACTAACTACATTCCCTTAAATTCTAAATAATAAGAGAACATGTTCCATTTTTTTCCTCTCATTCAGCCCCATCTTCATCATATCATCACCATCTTCAATCCCAAATTAAACATCACACAATTGCTTGATCGTTAAATCACTTGCGGATTCGTGTTCCTCTCGTTCTCCTCTACGCGTAGATACAAGTAATTGCTTGATTAGTGGTAAAATCTCTCAAACCCAAATTATTAAAAATCTGATTTTATTGATGTTTCATAGTTTATGTTGTCAATTGCTCAAGTGTATACGTGTCTTTAATTTGATCAATTGATGTTGTTTACATGAAAAATGAATTTTATTCTCTAGGATATGATAAGAGTTGACTTTTGATCTGATCTTATAACATGTTTATATGATTAGCTTTCGAAAAACTATTAACTTTAGGCTTTGGAATCACTTGATTTCGTTTCCGGATGATCAAGTTATGACCAATTGAAATTAACGTTGTGTTTTTGTGATTGATCGGAAATTCTGGGTTTGATAGATCATGAATTGGATTGTGAAATTAATACCATTGGATAGGTAATTTAAAAACACTCAGGTTACACTAGGATATCATGTTGGTTGCTTATGTATAACTTAAGATATGCATGATTTAGTGAAAAAGTGGATTTATACAGCACTTGCATGAAAACAGCCTTGTATGATAAAATATATTAACTTCTGAGATTAAAGCTTTACATATTTGAAATTTACAGAAAAATTAATTCACTTTTCATGTATATATCATAGTCAAATTGTATCTAGATCTTCGGATAATTGTGTACGAATGTGACTAACTAAACTAGAATCGAAACAGCAACTTGCTCCCTGTTTTATACTCCGTGGTTTGTGTTTATTGAATTAGCATGTATGCTTCTGTAAAATGAATCTTAACATGATATGTGACATATGGTTAGTTAATGTCAATCTCTGAAACCTTATACATTGGGCACAATAGGGCCACACATTATGTAAATTCTGAATTGAGCTGAAAACTGAACATTCAAATTGCATGAATAAACTGTACAAATTGGCTAAACAAAAATTGCTCAACTTTTGATATGTGTTAGTTTTATTTGTCCTTGAACCATGTCCACTGGTCTTGTATCAATTTCATGTCCCTAGCTCCGGTTATAGCCAAAACGAAATCAGTGCGCGGTCAGAAACTGACTTGGCAAACCATAAATGTATCCCTTCTGATTCCTGACTTTTAATTATCGTATGAGACCCTGGCCGGGATTTTTGGAATCGATTTTGAGTATACTTATGATCTGGAGTTTTCCATGTTTACTTGAATTTTGTACTATGAGATAATATGCTAAGTTTGCTACATGTACATGAACTTTGTGCACAACGATTAACTGAAATTGTGAAATTGACCAATTATGATCTAAAACGTGTTGTTTGACTTAGGTTTGATATGTTGACCAACATTTGACATGAACCTACTGATGTTGACTTTAGTTGACTACTTTAACCAAGTTTAACTTTCGGTTTGACTTTGGTTGACTTTGTTTGACTTGCATGAATTAGTTGACTGTATGTTGACTTCTACTTTGAAACGCGTCGATTCGAGCAATAAGACAACTTATACTATGAAACCACACTTGTTTAAGACATATTTATTGACCAACCTAAATACATATACTTAGGTTGCATTACTCGGCTATAAACCGTACAAGTAAATTGTCCACTTTTCAATCCGAGCTTTATTCAAAGGTGAGTCTACAGTCCCGATTTTTACATGTTTTTTAGGGATGAGAATACACGCTGTTATACTTACATTATCAAATGCTTTTGAATTGACACGAGTACTATATATGCATATTGAGTTTGTTCAAAAAGCCTCTAGCTTGAATACTTTAAATACCATCGGTGTAGGCACAATTTAGATGGACGGATCCGTTAGGTTGACAACCTCACCCGCTATAAAAACTGTGGTGCATTTACTTTGAACATAATACATTCGTACAAGTGTATAACATTTTTATGAGGTAAAGGCAGGTATAGTGGATTCTATACTTGGGTCATTGCTAGTATTCAGGTGCTCATAGATTATGCAAACGTTTCGCAACTTGGAGTTGTACTTGTAAAATCTCGTGGTCAAGAAAACTAAACTATATTTCTGATAACCGTTCTTCAGATACTATACAACGTTATTTAAAACTGTGGTTTACGAACAAATGAGATAAAACTTGACATGGTATTGTCTACGAATATTTGAAACTGGACATGGTATTGTCTACAAATGATTGAAACTTGACATGGTAGTGTCAACAAACTTTTGAAATGGGACACGGAGTTGTCTAAATTTTAACATTGAACCTTGGTGGTCTTCCACTAATAACCGTTTTCGAAATGTATTTCTTAAACATACTGTATTGTTTACCTAAAACCTGTAGATTCACTCAACATTGTTGTTGATCCGTTTTGCGTGTTTTATTCTCAGGTATTAATTGCTTCCGCTGTAGAATATTGCTGTTACGTAGAAGTCAAGCCAAGCACTGGGACCAGAGTTAACATTCCGTTAAAGGGATTTTTGACGGGGTGTTACAACATGTATTCCATTACTATCAATAACATGTCCTAGGAATTGTACGGTTTTGAGCCAAAACTCGCACTTAGAAAACTTAGCGTAGAGTTGTTCCTTTCGTAAGAGTTCAAGAATCACGCGCAGATGTTGCTCATGTTCCTTCTCACTCTTGGAGTAGATCAAAATGTCATCAATGAAAACAATGACGAATTTATCGAGATAAGGTTTGCAGACACGGTTCATGAGATCCATGAAAATGGCAGGAGCATTGGTCAAACCAAAAGGCATGACACAGAATTCATAGTGCCCATAACGAGTGCGAAAATCAGTCTTAGGAATATCGGATTCCTTGACTCTAAGTTGGTGATATCCGGACCTTAAATAAATCTTTGAATAAACACTTGACCCTTGAAGTTGGTCGAATAGATCATCAATACGTGGCAACGGATAACGGTTCTTGATAGTAAGCTTGTTAAGTTCGCGGTAATCAATGCACATCCTTAACGTACCATCCTTCTTTTTAACAAATATAATAGGAGCTCCCCATGGGGACGAGCTTGGACGAATGAAACCTTTATCCAATAGTTCTTGGAGCTGGTTGGAAAGTTCCTTCATTTCGGAAGGTGCTAAACGGTATGGTGCTTTAGCAATAGGAGCAACACCGAGAGCTAAATCAATTTGAAATTCAACTTGTCGAGGAGGTGGAAGACCAGAAAGATCTTCGGGAAACACATCGGGAAAGTCTTTAACCACTGGTACATCTTCAATACACTTCTCTTTCGATTCGATCATCTTAACGTGGGCTAGAATAGCTGGATAACCTTTCATAAGGTGTTTGCGGGTTTTAATACAGGAGATAATATTGAGATTGGAACCACTCTTTTCACCTTGGATGATAAGAGTCTCTTCATTTCCCAATGGAACATGAATATTTTTATCGTAACACATGATGGCAGCTCTCAATGGACGTAACCAGTCCATTCCAACTACGACGTCAAAACTTCCGAGCTCGACCGGCAAAAGGTCTATCTTAAATTCTTTATCGGCTAAGATTAGGTTGCAGTTTTTATAGAATTTATCGACTTGCATGACCTTTCCATTGGCTACTTCTACTAATCTTTTAGTTTCTAAGGGTTGAGGCTTTTCAGCAAATAGGGTACAAAAACCACTAGACGCGTAACTTATGTCGGCTTGAAAAGAGTCATTTTGTTCGCTTGATGAAAATTAGACATTCTAACATTAGGAAAGAGACTTTGATTAGCATTTTAAGCCAAGATTATCAAAGCAAGGTTGTTAAGATTATAAGGTAATCCTAAGTGCATTAAAGTCTATGGCAGGAAAGGTTATAGTTTCCTAGATTGCTAAGGCACCCTAGCTAACAAGTAAGGCACACATAAAAATGCAATCCTGGTTCTCTATAACAGCCTGGTTATGCTCTGATACCAATCTGTAACGTCCTCCCAATAGGGTCTGGAAGGAACGTCACTAATATCAAAACATACCAACATATTATAATAAACGAGAACAATACTAAATGATGAATTTAACTTTAATGAGTACGCAACGGAAAATGAAATGTCGTTACAATGACAGGAATAACAATATCGTAAATGTTCAAATGCAGATGTAATAAATGTGATATCTCTTGATCCTATGTCCAAGTAGCATCACATAAGCAGTAAGTATAAGAGCTTGAATCAAACAGCACCTGAGACAAAATATGCTAAAGTGTCAACCAAAAAGGTTGAGTGAAGTTCATAGGTTTAACAAAAAGTTTGTCGTTGTTTTAGACCACAAGATTTAGTTTGTAAAGTTGATCTCCCGCAGGATCAAAAAGTTATGCCAGTGCGTGATATTTAGACTAAACGTTCAAGTTTTGCCCCATGACAAGTTGTGTCTGTCCTTGTCGGTTTAATTTCATTATTAAGTAATACAATGACTTGGTCAAATGTATCAGGGACGTTACTCCCGATAGGCCTACCCCCAATAATTAAGCATGCCGCAGCAATTAAAAATATCACTGTAGGGACTTAGTCGGACATAGCCGGGTATAGCATAGTTTAATAGTTTGGTACTTGTGTCTAAAGTGTAAAAAGTAAAAACAGCATGTGTCTCACCCCAAGTAAAAGTAAGTAAGTTTGCTAGCAATAAACAGGGGCTATGAATTCACATTAGTAAGTAGAGAGAGAGTTATTCCTCGAAATAAAGAGTTGAACGAGTGAGCAGGAAAGTCAACCTATTGACATTTAAGAGTAGTTAAGTGTTTTGCCCATGTTTAAGTTTAAGTATGTGTTTAAGTATAGTTTGTTTTACTAAGTTTCTATTCCTAGTAAGTTACTATTTTTATAAAGTTTCCATTTTTAGAAAGTTTCTTATTTTACTAAGTTTCTATGACTAGAGAGTTTCTACTTTTATCAGTGTTTTCCATTTTAGGATACTTGCCGTATTAGATAAGCTTCCAATCACCCCTTTCCCTTCGAATGGCTAATTTCGATCTAGGGGCTTGAGCCATAGGACCCTTTAAATCGGAAATCCAAACCCTCTGCCTAGAATCTCATAGAAACCATTCGTCAAGAAAGTTCGAAGATCTATACATCTCTAATACATATCTCAAAATGTTTTTATGTTACAATATAAGTAGTAGGTTATAGGTGCTAGTAATAGTAATAGTGTATATATGTTATTTATTTTATTTTTAATTGCATATAATTTATAACATTATTTACATGTTTCGGTAAAAATAATAACCGAAGTAAAAAGTAAAAAGTAAAAAAAATAAAAAGTAAGAAAAGAATACTTACTAGTAGTAATTCTTCAAAGAGAGAATGAAAGAAATTTTGGTGTGAGTTTGAATGAGAAATGAGGGGTATTTATACTTGAAAAAATTAGGTAAAAAGAATAAAATAATTAAAATAAAAAGAAATATTTTAATTCTTAATGGGATTTTAAAATTAAAAAATATTAAATGTTAGGTCATGGGATAATGCACAAAATAAAATAATAAAAGTAGTTTTTCCATTACAATTTTTAATTAAAAAGTAATTTATTTATTTATTTATTTTATTTTTTTCATTTATTTTAAGGATTATTTTTTATATAAATAAACAAATTGATTTAATGCTTTTCCAAGAATATATGTTAATAATATTTTATTTTATTTTTATTTTTATTTTTTAATTAATAAATACAAATTTTGCATAAAAATAATAAATAATTCGGTATTTTGTATTTTTAATAATAATTATGATTTTAATTATTAAACTATAGTTTTAGTAAGTTTGTAAATATTATTACATTTATATATAATTGGATTTATTATATAGTTAAATATATAATACATTAACTAAATAATAAAAGTGATACAAAGTTTATATACTTAGTTAAATTATGTCAAATTATATAAATTAATAATATATTATTTATTTAAGCGTACATTGTTGACTAAAAATTACTATTCGGTCAATATTTAATTGTATATAACAACCCTTAATACATATAGTCAGACATATAACCCTAGGGTTAATTCAGTAATTTAGAAGTCGAAAAGTGAGGGTTGTTACAGAGGTCGTCATGGCTAACCATAAAAATGTTTTCATGACGGATATGTGTTGATAGATAGGATTTTATTACCATAGAGTAATATGGATAAAATGATCCGATTACTCGAAGTGTATGAGTGAAACTATCACAAAATAGTGGAATGAGGAAAATAAGCTTCGTCATAATTTTTGACATAGTCATGGTTGAATTCCGGAATTCAAGGGATTTAAAAAAAAATCTTGGAAATCTATAAGATCTGTTTCTTCGAGATTTAAGGAAATTAGGGTCTCTTTAATTAAATGCGATGATCTGTCTCGATTACTACGTCTGATATTTCCCTTATATATTTACCTTTTCCATTCCATTAGTTTTTACCACTTCTATACTCAATTCCAATTTCAAAAGATTGCGAAAATGCTTAATTCAGTTCTAATCCTTGTCCTTATCCTTACTATCGCAACAATCATTCTCCTTTTCCAACTTTCACAGGAGGAATCTGTTTTCTTCCACGTCGCCCTTGGGGTTATAGTGTTTTTAATACTCCCGTGTCTTTATGTTGCGATAAACATTGATATACACGATTTGTAATTTATGTGTTGTTATTGGACTTTATATTCTCCCTTACATTTCGAAGTTTCATACTTTTGTTGTCTCTTCCCGGCTTTAAGTCAAGCGAATAATGGTCCAGAATTAGTAGGTATGAAGTTTTGGATGAACATAGTTAATGTTCTAAGAAGGAAATCGTAATGGTACGATCTTGATTTGGCAAATTATCAGAATATCTGGAAAGATAGAACTATCAAGAAGATATGTTCTTAATATGTTTGGAGATTTGGTAGAATGTAAGAGTCGTGTAAATGGAACCTGATGACGGTATGTTCTGTGAATCATCACGTTCCATTAGAAACTCAGCATGAATTACTGTAATATAATCACGTTGATCAAGTGTCATTATATTATACTAACTCATGCTTCAGTTCCCAACACTACTTCAAAACATTCATATTTGAATTTTTCAGAATTTAGAAACTAACACAGTTTCTTTTATGTTGCAGATATTACGAAGAGATAAATGATCTCAGATAAGAATAGTTGTGAAAATATCTCCAGAAATATGGAGAATATGTATAATGAGAGATACGAAGATATCTTATAATATTTAAGATAAGATGATGATGAAGAATAAGGTCCGCAAAGGTTTAGAGTCAGGAGCAAGGTATTCGTTAATGACTTCGTCAGAAACAGAATCATCAAGATTCTTTAAATACAGACTTTGGTCCTTGTATTTGTCCTTGGTCTCCTTCACGGTCTGCTCAATCCATTGTTCAGTACCAACTCTTCTCTTTTTCTGGGCTTTACCAACACATTATTCTTTGTCATCAAACTTTTGACTGTTAAAGTCGTTTACAGTTTCTGCTGCTGCATTAGCATTTCGAGAACTAATTCACAGTTTGAGATGTTTTTCAGAAACTTAACATTCGAAGTGTGTAAGTTTAGGAGATAGACGTTATATGTATATATAATTATTGAAGTAGAAACGCTGCGAGATTTCAAAATACTGATTGCTGATTTTCAGTAATTGGTATGACAATTCTTGTTGCAAGATGCGGATGAGTAAAAGATGGAGTTTCAATGAATAAGTATAGTGACTTTTCGGAGAGGTTTATGTCGAAGGTTAATGAAGTTGTTGATAAGTTTACTGCTAATGTGGTGAGATATGAAAGGTTCCCCAGTAACGATGGTGAAAGGGCAGCGTATCTATCGAAGTTATAATAAAATTAGTTTTACTGAAAAGTCAAAGTTGACTTGTTGGAGCTGTGACAAAACTGGCTACTTTGAAAAGAACCGTAAGGTTGTTTTGATTTCTTATAAAAGAAGGTATACTGTTGTGAAAATAGGGAGTATAGTTGATGATTTATTGAATTAGAATTGAAGAATGTAATATATTAATTGTGCATTTATATATCTCTCGGGTATTACCTACCCGTTAAAAAAAATGTCACAAATAATATTTTGAACAACAATTTTTCATTACAGTCTTTATGAAAATATATGTATGTATATTTTCTTCAGATGTAATAAAGATTTAATGAGTTAATATCATATTAAGCTCATTTGATTTTCGGCTTGGATTAGTAAAGAATAATCTCTAAAACATTAGAGATTACATAATCTTCACGGAGTATTTCGCTAATGTAATCAATATTTCAATATTTATTCTTATAGATATTTCCTTAGTGAATTATGCTGATGCTCATAGAACTCTTGCTAACTTCACTAGATACGAAGGTTGTTTTCCAGTAAGTTTCGAGTACATTGAAGATGAAAGTGTAAAATCAAACATATTATTGAATGATACACTTGGTTTATTATGAAACCGAATTCATTTAACTGAATCAAAGATTGTAGTTACGATGGTTAGGTTGTTAACGAAGGATTTACATCATAGCATATTAGTAATATGAATTTAACTGAGTAGTATCTACCCTTTTTCAATTCATATTCAATAGCTTAGTACGAAAGATTTTTATAGTTCAGCATTCATATATAATATATATATATATATATATATATATATATATATATATATATATATATATATATATATATATATATATATATATATATATATATAATTTCTTCAGAAGAATGAGTTAATACTTCATAACTCGTTGATACAAAATACTCGTTGTTGATCAATGATGACGTCCACGACGATTCTTGAACTAACGGAACTTGTGATGTTATAGGTGCTGCTAGTGCTGATGATGCTGACAGTACTGACGATGATGGTGGTGCTGACGATATTGTTGATGCTGATGATACTGCCGGTAACTGCTAGTGATGCTTGTATAGCAAGTCTAGCTTGTAAATCGCTCACCATTCTTGTCAGGGTTTCGATTCTTCTCCCTATCATCTCTATCTATTCTACTCATCTGATTTATGGATAAGGCTGAAATAGATAATCCCTAAGACTTTAGAGATTACATTATCACCGCAGGATGTTTCTCCGATGAAGTTATGAATCAATACCTCATCGTTTGTTGTTGTTGTTGGTATTCCTTGGTATCTATGGTGCGTGTGATGTTGATATCCGAGGTATAGATTGTGATGTTGAGGCGTGTGATGCGGATGTGATTGTTGGTGGTGGTACCGATCCTGTTGATGTTGATGGTGGTGGTGCTGTTGATGCCGGTGATGCTGCTGAAGCTTGTGGTATTGAGGCTTGCGATGTGGATGTTACTGACGATATTGGTTATGTCGCTGGTGCTGCTGATGGTGTTTGTAATCCTTGCACCATGTATTCCAAAGCCACTACTCGGGTGCGAAGTTCGTTAATTTTTGCTAGTACACCGGGATGATTGGCGGTTGGAATGAACGGATGAATAAGATTCGCAATATGGGATAGTATATAATCATGACGAGATACTCTATCAATGAGTGAGAAAATGGTGTCTCGAACAGGTTCGCCGGTAAGTGCTTCAGGTTCATCGTCAAGAGGGCAATGTGGTGGATGGAAGGGATCACCTTCTTCTTGTCTCCAATGGTTGAGTAGACTATGGACCCATACCCAATTCATCCAAAATAGATGATGGGAAACTGGTTGATCCATTCCGGTGACGCTACTTTCGGAGTTCAGGTAGATATCTATATCGGAATAGCTGTCGGAATCTGAGGAATTCGAACTGGTTGAGGGATCCATCTCGTAGGATCAGGGAAAGAATTTTTTTTGGTATGAAATAGATTGTTGAATTTAGATTTGGTATTCTTCAATTACATAATTTGCATATGTATATATAATACCAAAATCCCGTAAATTACGGAGAATCTTAGAAAAGATGTCAGTCAAAGTTCACAGTAATAGAAGTGCTAAGATAAGAATTCATCTATACACTATTATGCAATAAATGTAGGAAAACTCGTCTAGATTAAGGTGATAAGCAGGTAATTTCCTAAGGATGATAAGTAGATGATTTCCGACTAGAATTGATAAGCAAACTTTTTAACATGCAGACACGGTCGAAGTCCAGACTCACTAATGCATCTTAACAACTATCAGTTAGACACACTAATGTAAGACCTGGTTCGCTAAGACCACCGCTCTGATACCAACTGAAAGGACCCGTTCATATACATTATAAACGATTCACAATAGTTGATTACATCGCTAGGTATTTGACCTCTATATGATATGTTTTACAAACATTGCATTCGTTTTTAAAAGACAAACTTTCTTTACATCAAAAATTGACGGCATGCATACCATTTCATATTACATCCAACTATAATTAACTTAATATTAATCTTGATGGACTCAATGACTCAAATGCAACGTCTTTCAAAGTATGTCATGAATGACTCCAAGTAATATCCTTAAAATGAGCTAATGCACAGCGGAAGATTTCTTTAATACCTGAGAATAAACATGCTTTAAAGTGTCAACCAAAAGGTTGGTGAGTTCATTAGTTTATCATAATCAATCATTTCCTTAATAGTAATAGACACAAGATTTCATATACATAAACGTTTTAATAAAAATATTCTAAGTGGTTGAGCACTTGGTAACCATACTTAACATTTAATCAACGTTGCATATTCCCTTTATTATGAAATCTCACTACACTGTACCAAGTGTAGTCACTGAAACGAAGTACTGTGCAACCGTTGAATACTGGTCGTCCAGTCCGGTTGGGGTTGTCAGGCCCGATATATCTATCAACTGGATTCGCGTTTACAATACCGCATGTAAATGGTAGTTACCAAGCTATTAGGGAAAAATATGCAAAGTGGTACAACTCAACGTAGAATATGTTTTTAGTACTTGTGTCCATTTCGTAAAACAGTTATAAAACAGTGCATGTATTCTCAGTCCAAAAATATATATAAAAAGGGAGTAATGAAACTCACAATACTGTATTTTGTAGCAATTATGTATATGACGGCACTGAACAAGTGCAGGGTTTGTCTCGGATTCACGAACCTATATTAAGTATATATATTTATATGTTGGTCAATATCTGTCTAACAATTTAGGTCAAGTCGTAGTGTATCACAATCCTAATGCTCGAGACCGACATGAAAAAGTCAACAAAAGTCAACTTGAGCCAAAATGACTTCCAAAATCTATACATGTTTATTATATAACTTATATATAGTCGTTTTATATATTTAAATATATTTATCAGATCTTATTATACTAAATAATACAAGTCATTTATTAATAAATAAAAATTTATATTAAAATTCATATATGATAAAAATATACTTTTATATATCTCAAGTAATAAAATTTATAAAATTCACTTAATATCATAAAAATATAGTGGTATGTATTATTAATGTAATTATATTACGTGTGGTAAAAATATCTTTGTACGCATATTTATTTGATAAAATAATATTGATAATAATAATAATGATAAAAATAATAAAATGATAGTTTCAATAAAAATATTAATTTTTAGTAATAAAGATAATTTTAGTAATAACATCAACTGATAACAATTATAATAATCGTTTTAATAATAATATTAAAATTAATGATAATTCAGTTGACCATATCTTTTAATCCGTTCATCGAAACCACACGAGTTCTAAATGAAAAGTTATTAATTTTTCTTCAGCTTTTCAATGACATGCATATCATACACCTTATCTCAGTAGCATATGTATCAAATTCGTGATTTATCATAAACTATTTAATGACGAAACTAAGCATACAAACATGCATAATCATATATACTCGAGCACTAGTCAGGGATACACTATTAATATATAAAAGATAAGATATGAATGCTCACGTATCAATATTGTGATTCAATATTGCAGGAAAGTACGTAGACGCAACGAAAATGATAAACGTTAGGTTGACCTCACGAACAATACCCTAGAACGATACCCATAACCTCCATAGCTATAACCCATAATTTCCTTAGCTCTATCCCATTTGAAAACTTATTTTGAAATCGTCTGAATATAACTCCATCGTAGTATTTTATGTATACTAATAATATCTTGAAATAATACTAAGTAAATATATATATGTAATTCGATTGAGAGAGTTTAGAGAAATATATTTTCAAGTTTCTATGAAATAATGAAACCTATTGAATTCTATTTATAATAGATTTTTGAATTATTAATGTGAATTATTAAAGTATGAATTATTAAAGTAAATTATTAAAGTATGAATTATTAAAGTGAATTATTAAAGTATGAATTGTTAAAGTGAATTATTAAAGTGAATTATTAAAGTATGAATTATTAAAATGAATTATTAAAATGAATTATTAAAGTGAATTATTAAAGTATGAATTATTAAAGTTAAAGTAAAGTAAAAGTAAAGTAAAGGTAAAGTTAAAGTATAGTAAAAGTATAAAACTATGTACGTATAATACGCGTATAAATATATTTAATATTAATTTAAATCGTTATATCATAAAACACTTTAGAAAAGTAGAATTATATATATTCATAATAGGTTTCAAGTTTTTAAATTACAGTCTGTTGGTGAAGCATGAGATAAAATCCAAAGGTTAAATAAACGTATGAAATCATCTTAATGAAAAATGTCGAGTTACTTAACTTGTCGATATCCAACATCTAAATTATTTACACTCCACGTTCTTACTTTCATATTAAATAAAATGTAAGTTAACATAGTTATCTTATCAAGGTCACGAGGAAAATATTATAAAACATGCCTTGAAAATTAAACAGGAATTTCCACTAACCCTTGTCTAGTTCCCGTTAATTGACACATTTGTTCTTACTTATAAATCACTTTACCATTTTTCGAATATTGTCAAAAAGAATAGATTTCTTAAATCACAGTGGACCTCATATTTAACAACCCGTCCTAATCCTCCTGGACGATGTCGTCAACATTTGGTCCCATTGCGATGATCGACTTCAAGTAAGGTCTTTAACATGAGCAAATGCACAGCGGAAGACTTAATTTGTACCTGAGAATAACATGCTTTAAAACGTCAACATAAAGTTGGTGAGATATATAGGTTTGACGCTAGCAGCGTTATAACTATGGACCACAAGATTTAATATAGTTAAACATAATACACTCCTCGTGTATGTAAAAGCAGTTGAGCACTTGGTAACCATACTTAACTAAAAGCAATCGCAGCATATTCTTAAATAACCACTACACCGTACCAAATGTAGTATACGAGGACGAAGTACTGTGCAACCGTTTAAAACTGGTCATCCAGCCCGGTTGGGGATGTCAGCCCGATAGATCTATCAACAGGATTCGCGTTTACGCTCCTCACGTAATTAGCAGTCACCAAGTATAAAGAGATATGCCATGGTACAACTCAACGTAGAATTTATTTTTGATCACTTGTGTCCATAACGTAAATCACTTATAAAAACAGCGCATGTATTCTCAGCCCAAAATATTTAGAGTTTAAAAGGGACTATATACTCACCTAATGTATTTTGTAGTAAAAATACATATAACATCATTGAACAAATGTAGGGTTGGCCTCGGATTCACGAACCTATATTATTTGCATATATGTTAACACTCATACTTGTAATCGAACAAATTTAGATATTTTTATTAATTGTTATTTTATTAACTTGCACGTTTTATTAATAACTAAATAAACTATATTTATTTTTTTATATTCATTAAATAGATAATTAATATAATATAGTTTTATTAAATATATTTTTATATAACTAACTTTTATTCTAATAATAATAATAATACTAGTAGTAGTAAAAATGATATTAATAATTTAAATAAAAATGATATCTTAAATGATAATGATAAAATGATAATTTTAATAAATAAAAATAATACCTTTAATAATAAAAAAAATAATCTTATTAATAATGATAATGAAAATAATAATTTCAATAATACTAACCATATCAATAATAATAATAATAATAATAATAATAATAATAATAATAATAATAATAATAATAATAATAATAATAATAATAATAATAGAATTTTACCTTAAAACACTAAAAAGATTTTAAACTGCCCTGAACGGGACTCGAACCCGTGACCTCTCGATCACACGCACAAGCCCCTAACCCTTCTTCTACGATTTTATTTCTGTTTTAAATTACGCCTTAAATTCTTTTAATCAATATTCGAATATCAGGTACCATCAAGTCCACAACAAAAACAACCATGGACCGACAACATAATCATACGGGCCACTATCAAACTCACGGCCCAAAGCTTTATATAAGCCCAAGATTAAAACCTAATTCGCTGTCTTTTATTGTTTCCAGCTTATACGAAAGAAAAAAAAAATATAAACGAAATAGACATTGGATTCTTTATATTAGTGGGGTGGTTAAAAAGGTTTATGGGGCACCTGCAACCCCACGTTTTATTTAAGGTACTCCAATTGCTCATCATCTTTCATCTTTGTTATCCCAATCATCATCATCATCATCGATCTCTGCTGTAACAGAGACGATAGCAGGAACAGGTGTAAATAGTAACTAGGGTTGTGGTGGTGTTCGTAGGGTTGTGGTGGTCGATGAAGGTGTAACCGAAGGTGATTGTTGGGGTTACATCCGGTACATATCTAGGTATATGTATATGTAATTTTTAGAGAGTTAGAGAGAGTTCATGTTGGTTTGAGATGAATTATTCGATGGTTGCAAGTGGTGGTGGTTTCGGGTTATACTCAAAATAATTAACAAGTGGTGTTGGGTTGGGTTTGGCCACGTACAGAAAGACTGAAAAAAATACAGAAGAATAGGAGTAGTTTACAAATGGGTTTGGTTGAATATTATACGAAACAATCTTGAGTGATTTATAATCGAGCAGTTAGTAGTAGTGGTTTACGATCAAAGAAGAAGGAGAGAACTGCAGCAGCTTATATTGATCTTGCTTGGTGATCAGTTACGGTTCACAGTAGCAGTAATTAACAACCTAATAGCAGTTGCAGCAGTCCGATGTTGTTTTAGGTTGTGATGGTGGTCGAAACACAGCAACATATCAGTGGGTTCGAGTAGGAAAGCAGGTGGGTGTGAAGGTTGGCTAATTGATGGTGAGATTTCATAGTGGTGGTGAAATGGTTTGATTGAAATAGAAAATCCAAGTTAGTAATTAGGTTTGTGGTGATTTCAAGTGGTGATTTAGTGTGGGTTTGGGATGGTTGTGGGATTCATTGAAGGTGAAAGAGATAGGGTGTTCAAACGATGGGTGAATAAGAAAACAAAGTGGTAACCGTATGGTGGATTGCCGGAGTCGAGGATGATGATGAATTGGTGGAGGTTGTTCATGGGTTGCAGTTTAGACAGAAAGGGATTGGACAAGTGAGTTAGGGAGTGGTTTTCTTGGTGATGTGTTGATAACACTGAATTCCTTGCATAAATATATATACAGATAGGTACATCATATAATATGCAAGTTGTTAATATTGATAAGATTATAAACGTGTTAAAATATATTTAAGGGATTTTAAAGTGCAAAAGTAACATACACAAATTCAATTTCAATCATGCTAGGCACAGTATACTTAAATCATACACCGATTATCACGGATCTAAGTTATTGTGTTTAATATAATAATTATAATAATAATAATAATTATATTATAAATAAAAATCGTGTGATAATGATTCCTTACTTAAGTACTGCATAAATTTAAGGGGAAGTGTTTCGTGTCCAATGCTAAACAATTAAAATATAAAAGTGTTCCTAAAAATTCCAAATTTTTAGATTAAACACATTTAATTATATCACTCATTACCTGATTAAAAACTGATCATAAAGGTTCACTAATTTTTGTTTTTGGTTATATATACACATATACATACATTTATATATACACACATTTCCAAATAATGGTTCGTGAATCATCGGGATCAGTCGAAGGTCAAATGAATTATATGAACATCTTTTCAAAATTTTCTAGACTCAACATTTCAGATTTTGCTTATCGTGACGAAAACATATAAAGATTAAGGTTTAAATTTGGTCGGAAATTTCCGGGTCGTTACAGTACCCACCCGTTAAAGAAATTTCGTCCCCGAAATTTGGTAGAGGTTGTCATAAATAACAATAGGAATGTTTTCATGACGAATATGAGGTAATAATAGAGTTTTATCATTATTAGAAGATATAGATAAAACGATTCGATCATGTGAAGTGCACGAGTGAAGTTATCACAAAAGAATGAAATGAGTGAATATGGAATTGGTTTAACCAATGACGTGATTAGGATTGATTTCCAGAATTTAAGGGATTTAAAGAAAATCTTATGTATAAGATTTGGTTCTTCGACAATTTAGGAAACAGGATCTGCTTTGATTTAATGCGGTAATCTGTTTCGATTTATTTGTCGGATATTTTACTATAAATCCACCTTCTTCCTTTCATTACTTCCATATCTCATATCTTCTATTCTTTCTCCCTCAATTCATACCTTAAGTATTCTTTAAAATGCTCCATCCCGTTCTGATCCTTGATATACTCTTAATTTTCACATCTGTCATTCTTTTCTTTCATCTACCACCGGAAGAATCTATTTACTTCTGCTATACCCTTGGGTTTATAGTGTTTTTAATTCTCCCGTGTCTCTATATTGCTATCTGCATCGATATACACGGTTTGTAATTTCGGAGTTATTATTGGGCTTTATATTCTTCATTATTTTTCGGAACTTCATACTTTCGTTTTCTCTTCCCGACTTTGAGTCAAGCGAGTAATGGTCTGGAATTCATAGGTATGAAATTTGGAATGAACATAGCTAATACTCTAAGAAAGAAATGGTAATGGAACGATTTTGATTTGTCAAATTACCAGAATATCCTGGAAAAGACCGAGTCATCAAGAAAAATATTTTCTTGATATGTTTAGAGATTAGATAGAATGTAAGAGTCGTGTAAATGACACATGATGATGGTACTGTGAATCATCACATTCTATTAGAAACTCAATATGACTTACTGTAATATAATGAAGTTGATCAAGTTTCATTATATTATACTAATTCATGTATCAGTTCCCAACACTGCTTCAGAACATTCCTATTTTAAACTCGAAGGTTTCAGAATTTAGAAACTAACACAGCTTCTTTTATATTGTAACGCAGATATTACGGGGAGATAAATGATCCCAGATAGGAATAGTTGTGAAAATATCTCCAGAAATATGGAGAATATGTATAACAGAAGATATGAAGATATCTTATAATATCTAAGATAAGATGATGATGAAGAATATCGTCTGGAAAGGTTTAGAATAAAGAGTAGGGTTCTTACTAACGGTTTTAGTAAGCACTGAATCATTTGAATTCTTTGAAGGCAGGTTCAGTCCTTGTATTTGTTCTTTGTTTCCTTTACGGTTAGCTCAATCCGTTTTTCAGTATCAAATTTTCTATCGAGCGTTCCCAACACTCTATTCTTTTATCATCACTTTTGGCCATTAAGACTATTTACTACATGCTGCTTCGTCAGCATCTTCAAAGTTAACGGATCTGGATCATCGGTTATCAAACCTAGGTGGTTTCAGAAGAATTGTGTTTTTAGATGATTAAACGCTGATGGTAACATGATGGAATATGAAAGGTTCTCCGGTAACGATGGTGAAAGGACAAGATATAAATATCGAGGTTATAATAGGAGTAGTCTCACTGAGAAGTCAAAGTGGAGCTGTGACAAAATTAGCTTTTTTTGAAAAGGGATTGTAGGATTGTTTTTGCTAATAAATGGCAAAGGTTTCAACACGGTATGTGTTAAACTATAAATTTAGTTTCGAGGGTTTTTCGGGTGCATAACTGTATGCATGAATCTTTCTTCCATAGACGAGGTGCAGCTGGTTTAACTTCTCGATCGAGGTGTTTTCAAGAATCATGATAGGTTTGAACGCGGGTTGTAATCATCAAGATACAAATGAGGTTTAAGATGAAATCAAGTGGCAAACTTGAAGATTAGTTTTAGTTTCATATGTTATAATCAATCTTTTAATTCATTTTAATTATCCAAAGTTAGCAGTCCAATAGTCCGATTGTCCAATAGTCCAATGAATTCATATCTAAATTAAATATATAATATTCGAATTAATTAATACGTATCATGACCCGTGTACCGGTCTCAGTGTCGATCACAACTCAAACCATATATATATTTTGGAATCAACTCCAACCCTGTATAGCCAACTCCCACCTTCACGTATAGAGTGTCTGCGGTTGTTCCGAAATATATATATAGATGGGTCGATATGATAAGTCGAAACCTTGCATACGTGTCTCGTTAATTAAAGTGCGTAAAATAAATAAATATATATCATGACCCATTATACAACGTGTTGTCTCAGAATTAATCCGACGTATTGTTGTACATGTGTCCCGACAGTATGTACAGTGCAGAAATTAAAATTGCGAGAATGTAAATTGCGATAAATTAAATGTTAGCCAGGAACAGTTAGCTAGGAACAGTTAGCGTGGATTCCTAACAATATTTTAATTTAATTATTTCGTCTGTTTCTAACAAATTTTATTTTGTCCAATGTTTTCTTCTTTATGCCACTTGTTGGATTCCGATAGGTCAAAATCCAAATATGAAATTGAACGAAAATGGATTCCGTGGTGAACGGATACGTATATCTATGGATACAAGTAGGATAGTGACTGACTGTTGAATCAGAGTCGAAGAATGTACCGTGTAGCTGATTAATGTGAAATCTAAATATTCCTCGGGTATTACCTACCCGTTAAAATATTTTCACCATTAACAGTTTGTACAAAAGAATTTTAATTACAATCTTTATGAAAATATACTTGCATATATATTTTCTTCAGATGTAATCATGGATTTAATGAGTCAATAAGATATTAAACTCATTTGATTTACCGTTAGTACTAGATTACATAATCTCTAAAACTTTAGAAATTACATAATCGCCATGTCGAGCGAAGATAATTGATGTAGAACGATGATTATACTCGAGGTGCAGAATGAGATGGTGAGGCATGGATTGTTGAAACTTGGGTTATTGGTGGTACTGGTACCGTTGGTGCTGAAGCTGGTGATGTTACTGGTGTTGGTGATACTGCTGGTGCTTGCAAATTGTGTACCGTGCTCTCTAAAGTTAACACTCGAGCTCGGAGTTCTTTAACTTCTTTTACTAACCCTGGTTGGTTATCAGTGTGAGGTAAAGGTCGGATATCTTCTCTAGTTCCGTTAATGGTAGCCTCAAGACGAAAAATTCTTGCAAAAGGGTATAAACGGTGTTGCGAACAGGTTCGCCGGTGAGCGGGTCGAGCACTCCGACGTTAGGTGGTAAGTTCGGCTCGTGATATGGAGTACCTTCTTCATTTCTCCATAGGGTAAGTATTTCGCGAACCCATCCCCACTTTCTAAAGAAATCACGGTAGTTGATCGGTTGGTGCGTTCCCGTCACGCTATCTTCGGAGTCAGAAGAACTTGGTCGATTCGTAGAGGCCATCGTACGCGATCACAGAAAAGATTTTTGGTATGAAAAGCTTAGTGACAGCAAATAATAGTTGGATGGTATTCTCAATGCATAATATGCATAGATATATATAGTACCAGGATCCCTTAAATTACGGAGAAATTTACGGAAGATATTAAGCAAAGTCTATCGTAATAGATACGCTAAGATATAAATTTGTCTATACCCTATCTATGCAATAAAGGCAGTAAGGCATGTCTAGACTTAGGAATGATTAGCAGGAAATTTTTCCACTAGGAATGATATACAATACTTATAATATGCAGCTAAGGTCGAAGTCTAGACTCGCTAATGCATCCTGACAACTATCAGTTAGACACACTAATGCAAGACCTGGTTCGCTAGGACCAACGCTCTGATACCAACTTTAACAACCCGTCCTAATCCTCCTGGACGATGTCGTCAACATTTGGTCCCATTGCGATGATCGACTTCAAGTAAGGTCTTTAACATGAGCAAATGCACAGCGGAAGACTTAATTTGTACCTGAGAATAACATGCTTTAAAACGTCAACATAAAGTTGGTGAGATATATAGGTTTGATGCTAGCAGCGTTATAACTATGGACCACAAGATTTAATATAGTTAAACATAATACACTCCTCGTGTATGTAAAAGCAGTTGAGCACTTGGTAACCATACTTAACTAAAAGCAATCGCAGCATATTCTTAAATAACCACTACACCGTACCAAATGTAGTATACGAGGACGAAGTACTGTGCAACCGTTTAAAACTGGTCGTCCAGCCCGGTTGGGGATGTCAGCCCGATAGATCTATCAACAGGATTCGCGTTTACGCTCCTCACGTAATTAGCAGTCACCAAGTATAAAGAGATATGCCATGGTACAACTCAACGTAGAATTTATTTTTGATCACTTGTGTCCATAACGTAAATCACTTATAAAAACAGCGCATGTATTCTCAGCCCAAAATATTTAGAGTTTAAAAGGGACTATATACTCACCTAATGTATTTTGTAGTAAAAATACATATAACATCATTGAACAAATGTAGGGTTGGCCTCGGATTCACGAACCTATATTATTTGCATATATGTTAACACTCATACTTGTAATCGAACAAATTTAGATATTTTTATTAATTGTTATTTTATTAACTTGCACGTTTTATTAATAACTAAATAAACTATATTTATTTTTTTATATTCATTAAATAGATAATTAATATAATATAGTTTTATTAAATATATTTTTATATAACTAACTTTTATTCTAATAATAATAATAATACTAGTAGTAAAAATGATATTAATAATTTAAATAAAAATGATATCTTAAATGATAATGATAAAATGATAATTTTAATAAATAAAAATAATACCTTTAATAATAAAAAAAATAATCTTATTAATAATGATAATGAAAATAATAATTTCAATAATACTAACCATATCAATAATAATAATAATAATAATAATAATAATAATAATAATAATAATAATAATAATAATAGAATTTTACCTTAAAACACTAAAAAGATTTTAAACTGCCTGGAACGGGACTCGAACCCGTGACCTCTCGATCACACGCACAAGCCCCTAACCCTTCTTCTACGATTTTATTTCTATTTTAAATTACGCCTTAAATTCTTTTAATCAATATTCGAATATCAGGTACCCTCAAGTCCACAACAAAAACAACCATGGACCGACAACATAATCATACGGGCCACTATCAAACTCACGGCCCAAAGCTTTATATAAGCCCAAGATTAAAACCTAATTCGCTGTCTTTTATTGTTTCCAGCTTATACGAAAGAAAAAAAAAATATAAACGAAATAGACATTGGATTCTTTATATTAGTGGGGTGGTTAAAAAGGTTTATGGGGCACCTGCAACCCCACGTTTTATTTAAGGTACTCCAATTGCTCATCATCTTTCATCTTTGTTATCCCAATCATCATCATCATCATCGATCTCTGCTGTAACAGAGACGATAGCAGGAACAAGTGTAAATAGTAACTAGGGTTGTTGTGGTGTTCGTAGGGTTGTGATGGTCGATGAAGGTGTAACCGAAGGTGATTTTTGGGGTTACATCCGGTACATATCTAGGTATATGTATATGTAATTTTTAGAGAGTTAGAGAGAGTTCATGTTGGTTTGAGATGAATTATTCGATGGTTGCAAGTGGTGGTGGTTTCGGGTTATACTCAAAATAATTAACAAGTGGTGTTGGGTTGGGTTTGGCCACGCACAGAAAGACTGAAAAAAATACAGAAGAATAGGAGTAGTTTACAAATGGGTTTGGTTGAATATTATACGAAACAATCTTGAGTGATTTATAATCGAGCAGTTAGTAGTAGTGGTTTACGATCAAAGAAGAAGGAGAGAACTGCAGCAGCTTATATTGATCTTGCTTGGTGATCGGTTACGGTTCACAGTAGCAGTAATTAACAACCTAATAGCAATTGCAGCAGTCCGATGTTGTTTTAGGTTGTGATGGTGGTCGAAACACAGCAACATATCAGTGGGTTCGAGTAGGAAAGCAGGTGGGTGTGAAGGTTGGCTAATTGATGGTGAGATTTCATAGTGGTGGCGAAATGGTTTGATTGAAATAGAAAATCCAAGTTAGTAATTAGGTTTGTGGTGATTTCAAGTGGTGATTTAGTGTGGGTTTGGGATGGTTGTGGGATTCATTGAAGGTGAAAGAGATAGGGTGTTCAAACGATGGGTGAATAAGAAAACAAAGTGGTAACCGTATGGTGGATTACCGGAGTCGAGGATGATGATGAATTGGTGGAGGTTGTTCATGGGTTGCAGTTTAGACAGAAAGGGATTGGACAAGTGAGTTAGGGAGTGGTTTTCTTGGTGATGTGTTGATAACACTGAATTCCTTGCATAAATATATATACAGATAGGTACATCATATAATATGCAAGTTGTTAATATTGATAAGATTATAAACGTGTTAAAATATATTTAAGGGATTTTAAAGTGCAAAAGTAACATACACAAATTCAATTTCAATCATGCTAGGCACAGTATACTTAAATCATACACCGATTATCACGGATCTAAGTTATTGTGTTTAATATAATAATTATAATAATAATTATATTATAAATAAAAATCGTGTGATAATGATTCCTTACTTAAGTACTGCATAAATTTAAGGGGAAGTGTTTCGTGTCCAATGCTAAACAATTAAAATATAAAAGTGTTCCTAAAAATTCCAAATTTTTAGATTAAACACATTTAATTATATCACTCATTACCTGATTAAAAACTGATCATAAAGGTTCACTAATTTTTGTTTTTGGTTATATATACACATATACATACATTTATATATACACACATTTCCAAATAATGGTTCGTGAATCATCGGGATCAGTCGAAGGTCAAATGAATTATATGAACATCTTTTCAAAATTTTCTAGACTCAACATTTCAGATTTTGCTTATCGTGACGAAAACATATAAAGATTAAGGTTTAAATTTGGTCGGAAATTTCCGGGTCGTTACATCATAACATAGGCCCGTAATCATATCATAATGTATCTGATAATTCAATCATTTGATATCATCTCTTAATTCTGTCGATAAATATATCGAAACAAATACGTTCATGTAAAGTATCATATATCTAATACTTTGTTAATGTTTTCAGTTAATATTATATATTATATATATATATATATCTATATACACATAATTGTTCGTGAATCGTCGAACACGGTCAAAGGGTAATTGATTACATGAATCTAGTTCCAAACTTTTTGAGATTCAACATTACAAATTCTGCTTATCGTGTCAGAAACAAATAAAGGTTAAGTTTAAATTTGGTCAGAAATTTTCGGGTCGTCACAGATTTATCATATCCGATGAGAGTCCCGAAATGATGGGGATATTCTATATGCATCCTGTTAAGGTCGGTTACCAGGTGTTCAACATATGAATGAATTTTATCTCTATGGAGTTTGCGAAATGCCTGATATGAGATGTATATTTATGGAAAAAATGAAATCTTGTGGTTTATTATTATGATTTGATAATATATAGGTTAAACCTATAACTCACCAACATTTTTGTTGACGTTGTAGTGACCCGAACTTTTCCAAGTTTATATATATTAAATGAAATTGATATTTACATTATTAAATATTTCCAACATGTTAAGCAATCAAACTTGTTAAGACTTAATTAATTGAAACGGATTTTGTGTTAACATTTGAGCACCCAGTTTGTCCGACGATTCACGAACGTTAAAACTTGTAAAAACGACATGATGATATATATATATATATATATATATATATATATATATATATATATATATATATATATATATATATATATATATATATATATGGTTAACATGAGATTATGATAAGTAAGTATCTCACTAAGTATATTAACAATGTGTGATATACATAAAAAATGAGAATATTGAATTATGAAGCTCGAAACGATATACATAACGATTATCGTTATAACAACGTCTTACTAAATACATACGTATTGTATTAAGATATTGATGTACTATATTTAACATGATAAAATAATAATTAAGTATATCATTGAGTGTATTAACAATGAACTATACAAGTAAGATGAGACTACTAACTTAAGGATTTCGAAACAATATATATATATATATATGTAACGATTATCGTTATAATAGTATTTTAACATATATATATATATATATATATATATATATATATATATATATATATATATATATATATATATATATATATATATATATATATATATGATGTTAAGATATATTCATACACCATGTTATCATGTTAACATAACAATTTAACATCTCATTTAAGTATAATAACAATGAATTAATTACATTTAACAAGATCGTTAACTTAAAGGTTTCAAAACAACACTTACATGTAACGACTAACGATGACTTAACGACTCAGTTAAAATGTATATACATGTAGTGTATTTAGATGTATTAGTACACTTTTGAAAGACTTCAAGACACATATCAAAGTACTTCTACTTAACAAAAATGCTTACTATTACATCCTCATTCATTTTCAACAACAATTCTACTCATATGCAACCGTATTCGTACTCGTACAATACCCAACTCCTAGATGTACACACTATTGGTATATTGATGTCGTACGAGGTGTATATAAAATAGTTATTAATTTTAGAAGAAAACACTATTAAATACGATACAATTTTACACAAGATATTTATTTATTTATAGAATGGATATACTTAAACCTTGCTACAACACTTATAGGCAGTGTACCTAATCGTACAGTAGTGTAGTTTTTAGTAAGTCCGGTTCGTTCCACAGGGAAATCTTTAAACAAAGCTCAACGCTATATTAGTTTACTTTTATAAAAATACAAATATATATATAAGTAATATTATTATTATAAAGGGGGGTTTTTACCGTTTAATGACCGGTTTGTCGATTTTAAAACTTTAGTCGCAGTTAAAACCTAATGTAAAATATTAAATAAATAAAAGACTTAAATTAAAACTTAAAGTAAATAACAATAATGAAATTGCGAATAAGAAAAGTGCGATAAACTTGCGATAATTAAAAAGTACGATAATTAAAAGTGCGATTAAACAACAATAAATAAAAGTGCGATAATTAGAAGTGCAATTAAATATAAAATAAAGGAAATTAAATATGAAATAAAAGAATTATGCTTATTTAAACTTCCGTAATCATGATGTTTGACGTGTTGATTTTAGTTTTATGCCCATGGGTTAATTGTCCTTTGTCCTGGATTATTTAATATGTCCGTCTGGTTTTTGTCCATAACAGTCCATCAGTCATAAATATAAATTGCAAGTGTCCTTGTCAAATTATTATTATACCCGAAGTTAAATATTCCAACTAATTGGGGATTCGAATTGTAACAAGGTTTTAATACTTTGTTTAATGAATACACCAGGTTATCGACTGCGTGTAAACCAAGGTTTTACTACTTTGTTAACAATTACACCAATTACCCTTGAATGTAATTTCACCCCTGTTTTAATTATTCTAGTGGCTATTAATCCATTCCCGTGTCCGGTTAAATGAACGATTATTCGTACATATAAATACCCCGCCCATCGTGTCCGATCGAGTGTATATGGTAATTTATAAGGACGCCCAATTGTAAATCTTTATATTAACATTAACAAACTTTCATTTAGTTAAACAAATATAAAGCCCATTAATAGCCCATAGTCTAATTTCCACAAGTGTCGTTCTTTTGTCCAAACCCCAATTATGGTACAAAGCCCAATTACCCAATTTTAGTAATTAGCCCAACATCATGATTACTTCGTTTTAAATAAGCATAATAATAACTTAGCTACGAGACATTAATATAAAAAGGTTGAACATAACTTACAATGATTAAAAATAGCGTAGCGTTACACGGACAGAATTTCGACTTACACCCTTACAACATTCGCTAACATACCCTTATTATTAGAATTATAATTAAAATTAAAATTAAAATATAAATTATATATATATATATATATATATATATATATATATATCGTATAGATAGAGAAGAGAGAAAATAGAATATGAAATTTTGATCAGAATTCGGTTTGCTTTATAGGGATTTGTGATTTTTGGGGCTCCGCGACTCGCGGCCATTTTGGCCTTCACACTCCGCGAGTCGCGGAGATAGAAATTACAGCTCACATCTTGGAGTTTTCTCTGCCGACGGTTTTTATTATATATATAATATATATATATATAATTAATATAATTAATTATATATTATATTATATTTATATACATAGTTAACTTGTAATTTTTAGTCCGTTGCGTCGAGCGTTAAGAGTTGACTCTGGTCCCGGTTCCGGATTTTCGAACGTCCTCGCGTACAATTTAATATCTTGTACTTTGCGTTTTGAATCTTGTACTTTTGTAATTTTGAGACGTTTCTTATCAATAATTGGAACCTTTTTGATTGTCTTTTGTACTTTTGAGCTTTTTGGTCGTTTGCGTCTTCAATTCGTCGAATCTGTCTTTTGTCTTCACCTTTTATTATACAAACGAATATCACTTGTAAATAGAACAATTGCAACTAAAAGCTTGTCTTTCTTGAGGAATAATGCTATGAAATATATGTTCGTTTTTAGCATTATCAAATATTCCCACACTTGAGCGTTGCTTGTCCTCAAGCAATATCGTCTTGAAACACTAGAATCACTTCTTTATTCTTCACACTTTGTACATCAGTGATTTCTATACGGCGGTATAAACAATGGTAGTAATGATATGGTTTACAGTCCCACATGACTATAAAAATTTAGATCCATTAAGGAAATTGGATCTTTATGAAAACATTTGATCTTTTGAAAATTAAATCTAGTTTTTACCCTAGATAAGTTTTCCGGAATAACCCTTTACCGGTGTTTGCAAAATATTTTTGTGGGTTTGGTGGGTTTTAGATTTGAAAATTTTAGCTCAAAACTTGCTGTTTTGTGTCACCCACTTGCTAACCTTGTATTTGGAAAGCAACACGTCCAGTTTACTTGTTCCGTATATTACCTTTCGGCAAACTACCGTCCGGTTGTAAAGGAAAGCGTTGAACAAGCAACTGTTAAGGCAATGTCCCGTGACATGCTTTTGATTATGGTCTATAACGTGTCGGACGCAATTACTATCCTTGGTAGGAGCAATAGTAAAGCTCACCCTTATAATTTTTCGGTCTGGCACAAGGTCCTGTCTTTGACCACTATGCAACCACCGTTCTTACGGTTGACGCCCGATTTGGTTCAGGTGACCTAATGAATTCCAGGTGAATTCCTAGGATTTTACGTTCAATGGTAATGAACGCATTGAAAATAGGGTTTTCAGAAAACAAATCGGTTTGTAATTTTTATCAAAATATTTTCTCGTTTAAGCTCGAGTTTAGATATCATCGAATTCCATGAGTTTGTAATTCTCAATCTTTAAGGTCAATCTCTAGGATTGAGTAATATTAGTCTTAAAAGCTGATTTTTAATCTTTAAGGAGATTATCCTTTCTAGGGATCTGATTCATTAGTCTTATCCAGCTAATTTGCATGGTGCCCCCCCATTGTACGAGATAAATCCTTCTCATGGTTAGGATAAATCTGACCACTTGGCGACCCTGTTTAATGCTGAGGTCCGTGGATTTCCTGCTGATTTTAGTGATGACTTTTCTAGATTTTTCGTCAACCTACAGCTGGTCTGGACGACAACTTCATGACCTAAATCAAGAAGCGCGTGTCTTTTTCGGAAGACTTTACTTCCTTTTAATGATGGAATTGATTCATCGTGTAGATCCATCTCTTCTTTTCTTTCATCGGGTAAAACAGTTTAGTTTAGTCCAAAGCAAAAGTATTTTCAGTTATTTGTTACAGATATATGTGACATATGTTTAAAATAACTTGGTAAATTTTCCCACACTTGGCTTTTATTTTCCTTTTTATCGTCCTCTATTCCATTTTAAATGAATTTTAACATTTTAGTTTGTTTCTCAATTTATGTCCTTTCCGAGGTAACAATAATTTCGGTGTTAAAACCTAGTTTTATCGTTCATAAATATGTATAAACATGATTTTGAATTCATTTAATTGAAAATTTTGAAAAATTTTACTAGAATTGGGTAGTCAGTATATAAGACTAGGGCTGTTCTTTTTTTATCAGAGAGCACTAGATTCTAATACAACTACTGCTTTACTAGTATTTTTAATGGTAACCAAGTGTTTAATATAAAAATTTTAAAATCCGAAAGAATTTAATCCCTTCCCACACTTAAGATCTTGCAATGCCCTCATTTGCAAGAAATCAGTAACAATTTAAATTATTGAGGGTGATTTGTGTGAAAATGATTAAATTTTTACCAAAGTTTCCAAATATATTGGCGTTTGTTTGCTGAATGATAAATGGTGCACATCATTTGTTCATTCCGTCTTGTTGTTATTTCACATATATTTTGCATCTTGTCGTCAAAATTAGTTGCTTTTGCTGAACTTAATGCCAGTTTTTGAAAATGCGTTGTTTTACCCTGTTGTGTACATAAGATAAACTGCAAACATATATACATATTTTTGAAGTTTGGTATATTACCCCACATTCAATAATTATTAAAATCTAAGAATAAAAGTTAGATAATTATAAAAATGATTACAATATTAACTAAAATATTAAATGTATCAATAATTACAAATTACAAAATAAATAAAAAAATAATAATAAGTAAACTAAGGATGATATTGGTACCAATAGGGGTTCCAGGCATAACCATAAGTGCTATAGAATGCTTCGGCAGGGTCATACGTAGGATATGGTGGCTGCATCTCTATAGACCAAGGAGGGAAGACGGGTTTCGGTGTAGGAATATAGTTTCTACTTATATGTTGGCAATGAGCTATGATCTGGTTCTGATGAACTTACCAATCTTCAAATGCTCTCTGTCTAGCATTTTCGTATTCCTGAGAAGCTATAAACCTATGCATTTCTTGCATCTCATTCCCCCCTCCTACATTACCTTGTTGCTGGTTTCTCTCCACCTGTGGATGTCTACCATGGTATCGTACTGCGGCGTTATTTCGCCTCTTCAAAACTTTCGCACCATGGTATACATTTAAACCTATAGTATCGAAGGGTTCCGGCTCTTCTAGTAATAATCCCCCCCGACTTATATCCACACCGAGATATTCACCAATCAAAGTAATAAAAATACCACCTCCTATTATGCTATGTGGTCGCATCCCCCGAACCATAGCTGATAAATAATAACCCACACAATATGGTATACTTACAGCGCTCTGTGGGTCTCGAATACACATATGGTAAAACAAATCTTGTTCATTTACTTTTTCTTTGTTCTTACCCCTTTGTGTAATCGAATTAGCTAAAAACCTATGTATCACTCTTAATTCGGCTCTATCTATATCCAAATAAGAGTAGTTTCCCCCTTTGAAATGGTGATGGCTTGTCATTTGACTCCACACACCGTGTGTATCAAAATTCTCATCTATCTTTCTACCGTTTAGTATCAATCCTCTACAATCGGCAGACGCTAACTCCTCAGGCGTATATATACGTAAAGCCTGAGCCATGTCTAGTAAAGACATGTGGCGCATCGAACCGCCTAACAAAAATCTAATAAAAGAACGATCGGTTAAACTAGCTACCCGATCATTCAACTCTATACTACATAACAACTCTTCACACCATACTTTATATACAGGTCTACGTATGGTGAATAAACATATCCAGTCATTAAAAGAAGAACTACCATACCTCTGTACAAGTAATTCCCTAATTGGCCCGGCCAATTCTACAGCTTCTAAGGGTCCCCATTCTATGACCCTCGGTACCTCAACAACCTTAGAGTGAAGAGTATGCAAACCCCGTTGATATTTTGGATAATCTATCCAAAGTCTGTCAAATCTCAGGTTCGGGTGCAACTCTTCCAAATGCATATCGGAAAAGGTCATGACTGGATGAGGTACATCCTGCTTGTAGTAGTTATCCACCTCCTGTTGTTCCAAATTCTCAGCAGGAGCATTGCGGGCTTGGGATGAAGATTCACCCCTTTCATTCTGTGAAATAGATTTCTTAGTTATATGATCTATTCCATTCATAAGATAGTCGGTTTAATTGGTTTTCCATGGCTGCATAGGCGTAACCCCGAGCATTCAGTGTCTTTTCTTCTAAACATATGAACGGTCCGTCTCTGCATAAAGTAACAAATTCGGTATTTGAATAGGTTTGATTATTTGAACATTTACCTCCATGTGACCATTTTCCGCATTTGTGACATCGTTCTAGGTGTCGTGCTCTTCTTTTCGCTGCGGATTTTGATTTTCCTTTACCAAATTGTAACTTATTATCTTCGCATCTGGATTCTTTTCTAACTCCGTCCATTCTTTCTCTGATTACTGATACTAATTCGCTCGGTAGTATGTCATTATTACGTTTAGTGATCAAAGCGTGTAGCATTAGACCATGGTTTAGTTCACAGGCAGTCTTCATTTCGTAGAAACCTAAAAAAATAAAAATTCAGAATGGGGGGAGAAGACTAGTTCTTTAGGGTCTGCTAGGGAAAGACCATACGTGTTCCATTTTCGAAAACTACACGAAAACAGACAATCTAACTCTAACAGAAATACATATTATCCTTTAAAGACTTGATTCTCCCCACACTTAGTTAGCTGTGGTGTCGAAATTGTGATTAACTTCGTTGTCGACTTCCATCGGACCATGTATGTAATGTTTAACTCTGTGACCATTAACTTTAAATTCAATCCCATTTGAATTTATTAATTCTATCGTTCCGTATGGGAAAACTCTTTTGACTATGAATGGTCCAGACCATCTTGATTTCAATTTTCCAGGAAATAGCTTGAATCGTGAATTGAAAAGAAGAACTCTGTCTCCTTCTTTAAATTCTTTTGAACTTCTGATTCTTTTATCATGCCATTTCTTCGTTCTTTCTTTATAGATTAACGAATTTTCGTATGCTTCATGTCTTAATTCTTCTAATTCGTTTAGTTGACTTAATCGTAGACGTCCGGCTTCATGTAAATCAAGATTACATGTCTTCAAAGCCCAAAATGCTTTGTGTTCAATTTCTACTGGAAGATGACATGCTTTTCCATAAACAAGTCTAAAAGGTGTGGTTCCAATTGGAGTTTTGTAGGCTGTTCTAAAAGCCCAGAGTGCATCCTCCAATTTAATGGACCATTCCTTCGAATTTGATCCTACGGTTTTCTCTAGAATACGTTTTAAAGCTCGGTTGGTATTTTCAACTTGTCCACTTGTTTGTGGATGATATGCGGTGGAGATTTTATGAGTTACTCCATATCTTTTAAGAACTTTCTCAAGTTGATTATTACAGAAATGAGTACCCCGATCACTTATTAAAGCTTTCGGTGTTCCAAACCTTGCAAAAAGACGTTTTAAAAAGTTGACTACAACTCGTGCATCGTTAGTTGGGAGAGCTTGTGCTTCCGCCCATTTAGATACATAATCAATGGCTACGAGTATATATAGATTATTATGAGATTTTGGAAATGGACCCATAAAGTCAATACCCCAAATGTCAAATACTTCACATACTTGGATGACATTTTGTGGCATTTCATCACGTTGACTTATTTTTCCGGCCCTTTGACATGCATCACAGGATTTGCAAAGAAGGTGTGCGTCTTTGTAAATTGTAGGCCAATAGAATCCAGCTTCATAAACTTTTCTTGCTGTTAGTTGAGGCCCATAATGCCCTCCTGTTGGTCCTGTGTGACAATGGTTTAAAATTTTACTAGCTTCATCTCCAAATACACATCGGCGTATTATTCTATCGGGACAACTTTTAAACAGATGTGGATCTTCCCAGAAATAGTGTTTTATATCACTGAAGAATTTCTTTCGTCTTTGGTACGATAATCCTTTTTCAAGGAATCCACAAACTAAGTAGTTTGCATAGTCTGCAAACCATGGGATTTCTTTATAATCTATCTTCAATAGATATTCATCAGGAAAGTTGTCTTGTATGGCCGATTCATTCAGAACTTCTAATTCGGGATTTTCAAGACGAGAAAGATGATCAGCGGCGAGATTTTATGCTCCTCTTTTATCTCGGATTTCAATATCAAACTCTTGTAAGAGTAAGATCCAACGGATTAATCTTGGTTTAGCATCTTATTTTGAAAATAGGTATCTAAGAGCAGAATGGTCGGTATAGACCACCGTTTTTGCTAGAACGAGATATGATCGAAATTTGTCAAAAGCAAAGACAATAGCAAGGAGTTCTTTTTCAGTAGTTGTATAGTTCGTTTGTTCTCCTTGTAATGTCTTACTAGCATAATATATAGGTTGAAATCGTTTTTCAATCCTTTGTCCTAAAACGGCTCCCATTGCAAAATCACTTGCATCGCACATTAGTTCAAATGGTAGATTCCAATTTGGTGTTATCATGATTGGTGCATTAGTGAGTTTTTCTTTAAGAATATTAAAAGATTTGATACACTCATCTGAAAAGATGAATGGCGCATCCTTTTCTAGGAGTTTATTCATAGGAGTGGCAATTTTAGAAAAATCTTTTATGAAACGTCGGTAAAAACCGGCATGCCCAAGAAAACTCCTAACTCCTCTAACATTGGTGGGATGTGGAAGTTTAGCAATTACATCTACTTTAGCTCTATCCACTTCAATCCCTTCTTTTGAAATTTTATGTCCAAGAACGATGCCTTCTTTAACCATGAAATGGCATTTCTCCCAATTAAGTACTAGATTTGATTTTTCGCATCTAATTAGCATTCGTTCCAGATTAACTAGACATGATTTAAATGTATCACCGAAGACTGAAAAGTCATCCATGAATACTTCCATGCATTCTTCTATCATGTCATGAAAAATCGCCATCATACACCTTTGAAAGGTTGCAGGGGCGTTGCAAAGTCCAAATGGCATTCTTTTGTAAGCAAAAGTACCATAAGGGCACGTGAATGTGGTTTTCTCTTGATCTTCGGGTGCTATTGGAATTTGAAAATATCCGGAAAATCCATCTAGAAAACAATAGTAACTATTTCCGGCTAATCTTTCCAACATTTGATCTATGAAAGGTAAGGGAAAGTGATCTTTTCTGGTGGCGTCATTTAATTTTCTATAATCAATACATACACGCCATCCTGTTACAGTCCTAGTAGGAATAAGCTCATTTTTCTCATTTGTAATGACAGTCATGCCACCCTTCTTAGGTACGCATTGAACTGGGCTTACCCATGGACTATCAGAGATTGGATAAATTAAACCTGCATCTAGCAGTTTAATAATCTCTTTCTTAACTACATCTTGCATATTAGGATTTAGTCTTCGTTGGCGTTGCACATACGTTTTATGACCTTCTTCCATAAGGATTTTATGTGTGCAATACGAAGGACTTATTCCTTTAATATCATGAATCTTCCATGCAATGGCTGGTTTATGAGCTTTCAACACAGAAATGAGTTGTGATTTCTCATTTTCAGTAAGAGAAGACGATATTATTACAGGTAATTCAGATTCACCATGTAAATAAGCGTATTCCAAATGGTTTGGAAGTGGCTTTAACTCTAATTTCGGAGGTTCTTCTATCGATGATTTATATCGATATATGTCTTCTTCTTTTAGCATTTGAATTTCTTCTGTTGTTGGTTCATATCCATTAGCTATAAGTGTAGCTAACATTTCAGCTTCATCAATTGGTTCATTACCTTCTCCTAAAGAACATTCTCCTGTTCCTTGTAATTCTGGAAATTCTTCTAATAATTCTGCATGTGCATCTATAGTTTGAATATAATAACATGTATCATCTGCAGATTGTGGTTGTTGCATTGCTCTATCAACTGAAAAGGTAACACTCTCATCCTCTATACTTAGGGTCAGTTTCTTACCGGACACGTCTATCATTGCTTTAGCCGTGTTTAAGAATGGTCTTCCTAATATGAGAGGAACTTGAGAATCTTCTTCCATGTCCAAAACAACAAAATCTACTGGAAATACTAAAGTACCAACTTTAACTAGCATGTTCTCCATTATCCCTCTAGGATATTTTACTGATCGGTCGGCTAGTTGTATACTTATTCTTGTTGGTTTCAATTCTCCAAGGTCTAGTTTAGCGTATAGTGAATACGGCATTAGATTTATACTAGCACCTAAGTCTGCCAATGCTTCTATTGAACTAAGACTACCCAGAAAACATGGAATTGTGAAACTTCCTGGATCAGATAATTTTTCTGGTATCTTATTCAACAGCACTGCTGAACAATTTGCATTCATAGTGACAGCCGAGAGTTCTTCCGTTTTCTTTCTATTTGTGATTAGATCTTTCAAGAATTTAGCATATCTAGGCATTCCTGAAATCACATCAATGAAAGGAAGATTTACATTTATCTGTTTAAACATATCCAAGAATTTGGATTGCTCGGCTTCAAGTTTTTCTTTCTTCATTTTACTCGGGTAAGGAAGTGGTGGTTGGTATGGTTTAACATAAGGTTTATCCTTAACTGTGTTATTTTCATTAATCTTTACAACTACCGGTTCTTTTTCCTTATCTTGATCAGGTTGTGGTTCTTGTGGAGTAGGAATAGTTTCATCAGAAGTTACAGGTATTTCAGGTGGTTTAAGTGTTGTACCACTTCTTGTGGTAATAGCTTTAGCTGTTTCATTTCGTGGGTTAGCATTTGTATCACTAGGTAGACTTCTCGGTTTTCTTTCACCTATTAACCTTGCTAGGTTACTTACTTCTTGTTCCAGATTTTGAATAGAAGCTTGTTGATTTCTAAATGCTTGAGCATTTTGTTCATTGGTTTGTTTCTGAGATGTGAAAAACTGCGTTTGAGTTTCAACTAGCTTCGTCATCATATCTTCTAAATTCGGCTTTTTATCATCGGTTTGTTGTGGTGGTTTGTTTTGAAAATTTGGTCTTTGCTGATTGTAAGTATTATTGGATACTTGTTGATTGCTAGGACCTTGTTGGTTGTTGTATGGAATATTTCGGTTATAATTCTGGTTTTGATTGTAAATCGGTCTTGGCGGTTGATAATTATTCTGATAATTATTTCCAGGCCTTTGGTTTATGTATGAAATATTCTCTCTTTGTTCCATTGTTAATTCAATACTGAGACAATCTTTTGTCAAATGTGGTCCTCCACACTGCTCACAACTAATTCGTATTGAGTGAATATCCTTAGTCATCTTTTCCATTCGTCTCTCTACAGCATCTATCTTTGCGGAAATGGAATCTAAGTCATGGCTAGAATCGGCTCTAGCTGCTTTAGATGATCTAATGATATCTTTTTCTTGGTGCCACTCATGTGAGTGGGAAGCAGTGTTATCAATAATTTTGTAAGCATCAGTTTCGGTTTTCTTCATAATAGAACCACCAGCTGCTATATCTATGTCTTTTCTTGTAGTGATGTCGCATCCTCGGTAGAATATTTGTACTATTTGACAGGTGTCTAAACCATGTTGCGGACATCCTCTTAACAACTTTCCATATCTAGTCCACGCCTCATATAGAGTTTCATTTGGCTTCTGTGTGAACGTAACAATTTCTGCTTGAAGTCTTACGGCTTTAGATGCAGGAAAGAATTGTTTAAGAAATTTGTCAATTAAAACATCCCATGTATCAATCGCCCCTTCAGGTAACGATTCCAACCAATCTTTGGCTTCTCCCTTTAAAGTCCAGGGAAATAACATGAGATATATCTGTTCATCCTCTACTTCTCGTATTTTAAATAGTGTGCAGATCCTATTAAAGGTACGTAGATGTTCATTTGGATCTTCCTTCGGCGCACCACTAAATTGGCATTGATTAGTCACCATGTGTAGAATTTGTCCTTTGATTTCATAATCTGGCGCATTAATGTCTGGATGAGTAATTGCGTGACCTTGGCCAGTGCGTTTAGCTCTCATTCGGTCTTCCATACTTAAAGGTTCCAGATTCTCCATAATTGAATTTGTTGAATCGGTATCACTAGATGATTCTGATTTAATGGTTCGTTCCTCAACAATCTCTGTTTGAATGATTGGTGGCTCCGGAGGAAAGTTTAATGGTTCAGGATCTACGAACCGTTCCTGAATATTCTCCGGATTCTCAATTGTGAGGTTGGGTTCAAAAAATGGATTATCGGAAATTTGAACTGAAGTACTTGGTCGACTGGATGATGATTCTAAAGAA
Source organism: Rutidosis leptorrhynchoides (assembly GCF_046630445.1). Lineage (NCBI taxonomy): Eukaryota > Viridiplantae > Streptophyta > Magnoliopsida > Asterales > Asteraceae > Rutidosis > Rutidosis leptorrhynchoides. Next base: position 78,133,149 of record NC_092333.1, read on the forward strand.
AAATCAACGGCGGTTATATTTGCTAAATGTCTTGATCTAGTTACAGGTGGTGAACGTACAAAAGGTGGTGAACGTCTTGCTCGGTGCATTCACTGAATATCCTATTAGTTTTTAAAAGGAAAGAAAAATTATAATAAGTTATCCAATCAATAGACTTTTCTGATTTTGCCCACGTTTCGAATAGCCAAAAGATGCAGCAGAGGGGCAGGATTCGTTTGGTCTCAATATAATTGAGGACTGTTTGGCTCCAATAACCCGGTCCACGTACAAATCCAACTATTACTACGAACCAGAAAATTTTGATGTCTATCAATTTAACTACTCAAAATAAATTTTCGTAATTTTAAGAAATTTAGATAAGAAGTAGAAAAAATTCTAAGTCCTAAAAACTAGAATAGCGAGAAATAAGAGAGAAAAAGAGTTCGTCGCAAAAGGTCGAAAAAGAAAAAAAATGGTTGAAAAATAAAAGGTGACGGAAAAATAAAAGAAACTTAAAAATACTTAACTACCCTAACCTTATTACTACAACTAACTTAAAATTATAATCGCAAATTGAAATTACTAATTGGAATGATAATTGATACATAGTAAAAGGTCTAAAAATATTAAAGCTTACAGGAAAAACTAAATCCCAAATGGAAATAACTTAAAAAGAAACTAAAACTTAAAAAGGCGTCGCAAAATTCTAAAGCACCTAAATCTTAGTCTAAAGAAAAAGCACTTAAGGAATTCTACGGCAAAGCCTAAAAATCTAGGAGTAAAAATAACTATGGCAAAAACTAAGTTTAAAATTAAATATGAGCGAAAAAATACAAATATTACGCTACAGCGATTAAAAAGGTACAAAATATAAAAATATACAAAAAGTTGTAAAAAGTACAATTTTTATAAAAATATTATTTTTATATTATTTATTTAATAAAACTACTAATTTTACAAATTAATTAAACTAATTAATACTAAATAAAACAAATTAAATAAAAAGTAAAAATAAAAATAAAACTAATAATAATAATAATAATAATTAGGTTTAAATAATAATAATTAATAATTACCGTAATTAATGCTGGTTTAGGGCTTCCTGTCGCCTGTCAGAAAGGCTCCGCGAGTCGCGGCAATTAAAGCTTTAAACCCCGCGAATCGTGGGGTTCAGAAATTCAGTTGACAGCTTGCAATATTCGACGCGTTTTTTCTTTATTTATTTATTTTTTTTTTTTTATTTTATTTTCTGTTTTCTGTTTTTTTTAAATAAATAAAAGATTTTAAAATAAAACTTATATTTTTATAAACTAAAATAAAAATAAAGAGACTTATAAAACTTAAATATTTAACAAAATCTTAAAAATACTTATATTTTTGTTTTTCTTTTTATATTTTTCGAATATTTAAAAAGTATTTTTACAAAACGAATTTTAATAAAAGTAAACTAAATTTTTTTTTTTTTTTTATATTAGCGTTGCGCTTCCGGCTTTTAAGATGATTCCCCGGCAGCGGCGCCAAAAATAACTTGATGTCGTACGAGGTGTATATAAAATAGTTATTAATTTTAGCAGAAAACACTATTAAATACGATTCAATTTTACACAAGATATTTATTTATTTATAGAATGGATATACTTAAACCTTGCTACAACACTTATAGGCAGTGTACCTAATCGTACAGTAGTGTAGTTTTTAGTAAGTCCGGTTCGTTCCACAGGGAAATCTTTAAACAAAGCTCAACGCTATATTAGTTTACTTTTATAAAAATACAAATATATATATAAGTAATATTATTATTATAAAGGGGGGTTTTTACCGTTTAATGACCGGTTTGTCGATTTTAAAACTTTAGTCGCAGTTAAAACCTAATGTAAAATATTAAATAAATAAAAGACTTAAATTAAAACTTAAAGTAAATAACAATAATGAAATTGCGAATAAGAAAAGTGCGATAAACTTGCGATAATTAAAAAGTACGATAATTAAAAGTGCGATTAAACAACAATAAATAAAAGTGCGATAATTAGAAGTGCAATTAAATATAAAATAAAGGAAATTAAATATGAAATAAAAGAATTATGCTTATTTAAACTTCCGTAATCATGATGTTTGACGTGTTGATTTTAGTTTTATGCCCATGGGTTAATTGTCCTTTGTCCTGGATTATTTAATATGTCCGTCTGGTTTTTGTCCATAACAGTCCATCAGTCATAAATATAAATTGCAAGTGTCCTTGTCAAATTATTATTATACCCGAAGTTAAATATTCCAACTAATTGGGGATTCGAATTGTAACAAGGTTTTAATACTTTGTTTAATGAATACACCAGGTTATCGACTGCGTGTAAACCAAGGTTTTACTACTTTGTTAACAATTACACCAATTACCCTTGAATGTAATTTCACCCCTGTTTTAATTATTCTAGTGGCTATTAATCCATTCCCGTGTCCGGTTAAATGAACGATTATTCATACATATAAATACCCCGCCCATCGTGTCCGATCGAGTGTATATGGTAATTTATAAGGACGCCCAATTGTAAATCTTTATATTAACATTAACAAACTTTCATTTAGTTAAACAAATATAAAGCCCATTAATAGCCCATAGTCTAATTTCCACAAGTGTCGTTCTTTTGTCCAAACCCCAATTATGGTACAAAGCCCAATTACCTAATTTTAGTAATTAGCCCAACATCATGATTACTTCATTTTAAATAAGCATAATAATAACTTAGCTACGAGACATTAATATAAAAAGGTTGAACATAACTTACAATGATTAAAAATAGCGTAGCGTTACACGGACAGAATTTCGACTTACACTCTTACAACATTCGCTAACATACCCTTATTATTAGAATTATAATTAAAATTAAAATTAAAATATAAATTATATATATCGTATAGATAGAGAAGAGAGAAAATAGAATATGAAATTTTGATCAGAATTCGGTTTGCTTTATAGGGATTTGTGATTTTTGGGGCTCCGCGACTCGCGGCCATTTTGGCCTTCACACTCCGCGAGTCGCGGAGATAGAAATTACAGCTCACATCTTGGAGTTTTCTCTGCCGACGGTTTTTATTATATATATAATATATATATATAATTAATATAATTAATTATATATTATATTATATTTATATACATAGTTAACTTGTAATTTTTAGTCCGTTGCGTCGAGCGTTAAGAGTTGACTCTGGTCCCGGTTCCGGATTTTCGAACGTCCTCGCGTACAATTTAATATCTTGTACTTTGCGTTTTGAATCTTGTACTTTTGTAATTTCGAGACGTTTCTTATCAATAATTGGAACCTTTTTGATTGTCTTTTGTACTTTTGAGCTTTTTGGTCGTTTGCGTCTTCAATTCGTCGAATCTGTCTTTTGTCTTCACCTTTTATTATACAAACGAATATCACTTGTAAATAGAACAATTGCAACTAAAAGCTTGTCTTTCTTGAGGAATAATGCTATGAAATATATGTTCGTTTTTAGCATTATCATATATACACATAAAAAATCTGCTCCTTAGCAGCCTTAAATGATTAAGGAACATGTGGAACCAACCATTTATCAACTAGCATGAATTATTTAGCAAGAAAACAAACTTAAGAATCTTTTCTTTCTTTATAATGAGTAAAAACGTTTTTATGATTTCACCTCATTTTTCCATTCCATTTTCTCATACTTACACTCCAAATTCACTCTCAAAATACTCCTAACATCATACTTGATCATCTCCAAGCATTTTCACCATCTTTTATCTTCAATTACAAGCTTTAATCATCATAAAAACAACCATTCAAGAACACTTCAATAAATCTTTCAAACTTGCTAGATTACTTCCAAGCTTTCTAATCCATTCCAAGTAATCATCTAAGATCAAGAAACATTTGTTATTTACAGTAGGTTATCTTTCTTATTCAAGGTAATATTCATATTCAAACTTTGATTCGATTTCTATAACTATAAACTATCTTAATTCGAGTAAAAATCTTACTTGAACTTGTTTTTGTGTCGTGATCCTACTTCAAGAACTTTCAAGTCATCCAAGATCCTTTGAAGCTAGATCATTTCTTGTCACTTCCAGTAGGTTTACCTACTAAACTTGAGGTAGTAATGATGTTCGTAACATCATTCGATTCATATATATATAACTATCTTATTCGAAGATTTAAACTTGTAATCACTAGAACATAGTTTAGTATATTCTAAACTTGTTCGCAAACAAAGTTAATTCTTCTAACTTAACTTTTAAAATCAACTAAACACATGTTCTATATCTATATGATATGCTAACTTAATGATTTAAAACCTGGAAACACGAAGAACACCGTAAAACCGGATATACGCCGTCGTAGTAAAACCGGGGGCTGTTTTGGTTTGGATAATTAAAAACTATGATAAACTTTGATTTAAAATCTATTCTTCTGGGAAAATGATTTTTCTTATGAACATGAAGCTATATCCAAAAATCATGGTTAAACTCAAAGTGGAAGTATGTTTTCCAAAATGGTAATCTAGACGTCGGTTTTCGACTGAAATGACTACCTTTACAAAAATGACTTGTAATCTGTATTTCTGACTATAAACTTATACTTTTTCTGTTTAGATTCATAAACTTAAGTTTAATATGAAACCATAGCAACTTGAATCACTCAAAACGGATTTAAAACGAAGAAGCTATGGGTAAAACAAGATTGGATAATTTTGCTTGTTGTAGCTACGTGAAATTTGTAACAAATCTATACAAATCATAACTTAACCAACTTATATTGTATTATACATGTATCCTAACATATATTATGTAATTTTGGGATACCATAGACACGTATACAATGTTTTGACATATCATATCGACCCATCTATATATATTATTTGAAACAACCATAGACACTCTATATGAAGTAATGTTTGAGTTAGCTATATAGGGTTGAGGTTGATTCCAAAATAATATATATACTTTGAGTTGTGATCGAGTCTGAGACTTGTAGACACTGGGTCGTGGATTGATTCGAGATAATATATATATTGATTTATTTCTGTACATCTAACTGTGGACAACTAGTTATATGTTACTAACGAGGACTGCTGACTTAATAAACTTAAATTGTTAAAACGTAATAAAAATGTTGTGAATGTATTTTGATCATACTTTGATATATATGTACATATTTGTTATAGGTTCATGAATCGATCCGTGGCCAAGTCTTAAATTTCTGACGAAGTAAAACTCTGTGAAAGTGAGTTATAGTCCCACTTTTAAAATCTAATATTTTTGGGATGAGAATACATGCAACTTTATAAATGTTTTACAAAATAGACACAAGTAGGTGAAACTACATTCTATGGTTGGATTATTAAATCGAATATTGCCCCTTCAAGTCTGGTAGCCTAAGAATTAGGGAAATGGCCCCTAATTGACGCGAATCCTAAAGATAGATCTATTGGGCCTAACAACCCCCATTCAAGTTATGAATGGCTTTAGTACTTCGATTTATATGGTGATTGTGATTGCTAATTTATGACATACTTGCGAGTATGCGGGGAATATTCTATATGCATTAAAGTTAATGTCGATTACCAGGTGTTCATCATATGAATAATTTTTATACACTTGCGAGTGTAAGATTATTGAATAAATGAAATCTTGTGGTCTATTATTACGATTTGATAAATATATAGGTTAAACCTATAACTCACCAACATTTTTGTAGACATTTTAAGCATGTTTATTCTCAGGTGATTATTAAGAGTTTTCACTGTTGCATGCTAAATAAAGCCAGGATTGAAGTCTGCATGCTTGTATAATATTGTTTAAAAACTGCATTCGAAGACTTAAGTTGTTGTGTAATATTATTGTAAACCATTATGTAATGGTCGTGTGAGAACGCTATATTTTAGATTATCAATATTTGATAATCTTCGTAATGTTTTTAAACCTTTATCGATAAAATAAAGGTTATGGTTTGTTTTTAAAAATCGAATGCAGTCTTTGAAAAATGTCTCATATAGAGGTCAAAATCTCGCAACGAAATCAATTAATATGAAACGTTTATAATCGATATGAACGGGACATTTCAGTTGGTATCCGAGCGTTGGTCTTTGAGAACTAGAAATTGCATTAGGGTGTCTTATCGAGTTTGTTAGGATGCATTAGTGAGTCTGGACTTCGACCATGTTTTTCTTTAAAAACGATTGCTTAACACTTTTTGTTGGAAACTACATATTGTTAACATGTAAATATTATGTGCTATATTAATATCTTAACGTGTTTGATATTGTGTGATAGATGTCTACCTCTAATACAAATCCCATCGACTCACCTATTAATAATGAAGAGTCGAATATATTTTGGGAAGATTCACAAATTCCCGAAGAGGAACCGGAAGAAGAGGAACCGGAAGAAGAGGTTCCGGAGGAGGAAATATTAGGAACCCCAGAAAAACTGATAAATAAAAGAAAATCCTCAACCAATAGACCAAAGTTAAAAATGGTCAATGGTGTTTCCACCGAGGAAGCAAAATATTAGGAAAATTACCAATTTTCTGATGAATCGGATCCCGACGAGGATTCCGATGATGTTATAGAAATTACCCCGACCCAATTTGAAAAGGCAAAAGAAAATAATAAGGGAAAAGGCATCAAAATAGAGAAACATAATTCCAACCCCGATGACCTCTATGTTAACATGAAATATCCCGATGGGAAATACCGTCAACACCCGTATTTCTTAAATTTTAGCTATAACCCGGGAACATCTAAGCCACCAGGTTTTTCTAGACAATTTGTGAAAAGAACGGCTCGTATTAGGGGAGCACCATATATTTCTAGGAAATTAGCGAAACAAACCAAGCCCGAAGAAGAAGAAACAAGTGAGTCGGAATAAAGAGTTGTAATCATGCGATGTAATATATGTAATATAGTGTGCATGTGCTTTTATGATATATGTAAAAATTGCTTGTATTGTTTGTTAAGTATCTTTTATGAATCTAACCCTCGTCTATTTTTACAGTATCAAAATACAAAATGGATGTTAATGATAGACAACCAAAAATTTTAGAAGACCTACCCAGGGACATGATTGATGAAATCTTGTCTAGAGTCGGTCAGAATTCGTCGGCACAATTATTTACAGCAAAATTAGTTTGTAGAACATTTGAAGAACGTTCCAGGCATGCCTTAGTTTATAAAATGCTTTCTTTTGAAAGATGGGGTATATCACATTGGGGAGACCTTAAGTTACGCCGTGTTTTCTTTAAAGCGTTAAATGCGGGGAACCCAAGTGCAATTTTACGCTACGGGTTAAGAACCTATTTTGACTTAACATATCCCAACATAGGACTTCGTGCTTTAGAAAGAGCTTCTAACATGAAACATAAAGAAGCATGTTATGCTTACGGGTTAGTGATGTTCGCTTCTCACCAAAGTGAGAAAAAGAACATCGGATTACAACTTTTAAATAAAACCTTCCCACAAGTGACGGATTCGGTAGTTGGGGTGAGAAACAAGGTTTTTAGATTGTTACGGGGCTGTTGGGCATTACCAAACCCTCGTCCTTTTGACGACGTTATAACATGCTGCCTAGCTAACGGTCATAATGGTTATCTGCCACATAACCAAGGATGGGAAATAATATTAGTACAACCAGAATGCATGACTTGTTTCTGGACTTATGAATTACGTGTCTTTATTGCCTTTGTTGAACGACTTGCGTATTAACTAGGATTGTCTTCGAAACTACTTTGTATCAAAGTTATTGTGTGCTATATTTTATGCTATATGTAAAATAGCGGTATTGTAAATTTGTAAAATCTTGTATAAAAGTTTGAACGTGAAATTTATTGTAATCAGTTTTTCATATAGAATTGTAGTAGTTGAATTGTATGTTAGCTACTAAGTATGAACTTAACGGGTAGGTACTACCCGAATTAAAACTTATAAAATGCTAATATGAAGAAAAAGCTTTTATAAATAAGTTCATATTATGCTACGAAATACTATTGACTACTCTTAATATTCTATATGATTAACTCATTTCTTTTGGCTATTTTTGAAGGAAATGGCACCGACTACTCGACACACCATGAATATGAGTGAAGAAGAATTCTGTACCTTTCTTGCTGCGAACATAGCCACAGTGCAGGCTGCAATGCAAAATAACAACAATAATTCTGGATCTAGCAGTGGAACTAATTTCACAAGAAATCGTGTAGGATGCTCCTACAAAGAATTCACTACCTGTAAACCTCTAGAATTCGATGGAACTGAAGGACTAATCGAATTGAAACGGTGGACCAAGAAGGTCGAACCGGTGTTTGCCATAAGTAAGTGCATTGAAGAAGACAAAGTAAAGTACGCTACGCATACCTTCACAGGTACTGCGTTAACATGATGGAACACCTATCTCGAGCAGGTGGGACAAGATGCTGCTTACGCACTACCGTGGTCAGTATTCAAACACTTAATGAACGAGCAGTACCGTCCCAGAAACGAGGCCAATAAGCTCAAGGTAGAGCTTAGAGGGTTACGAACACAAGGGTTTGATATTACCACGTACAAACGACAATTCACAGAGTTGTGCCTATTGTGTTCGGGAGCGTTCGAAGATGAAGAAGAGAAGATCGACGCATTTGTAAAAGGGTTACCATAAAGAATTCAAGAAGATGTGAGTTCACACGAACCCGCCTCCATACAAAAGGCAAGTCAAATGGCTCATAAACTCATAAATCAGATTGAGGGAGGAATTAAAGAGCAGGCGGCCGAAAAAACCAACACGAAACAAGTCAAGAGGAAGTGGGAAGAAAACAGTGACAAGAGTCACCAATACAACAACAACAACAACAACAATAATCGCAATTACAAACGTAATAACTACCACTACAACTGCAACTTTAACCGCAACAACAATAACAATTCCAACAACAACTACAACAACTACAACAACCGTTCCAACAATAACAACAACCGCAACAACAACAATCCCAACAATAACAACCAGAGGCAGAAACCATGCCCGAGGTGTGAAGGATACCATCCGACTGGGCTTTGTATGACATCGTGTACTAAGTGTAATAGAAAGGGTCATGGTACAACGAAGTGTGAAGTTTACGGACCAAAGGCTAACAAGAATAAAGGAAAAAATAATGTCGGAACAAATAATACCGCCATTATTTGTTATGGATGTGGGAAGCCAGGTCATATCAGAAACGAATGCCCAAATCAGGGGAATACTAAGGGACAGGGCCGCCGAAGAGTTTTCAATATTAATACGGTAGAAGCGCAAGAAGACCCGGAGCTTGTTACGGGTACGTTTCTTATTGACAATAAATCTGCTTATGTTTTATTTGATTTGGGTGCGGATAGAAGCTATATGAGTAAAGATTTTTGTGCTAAATTAAGTTGTCCATTGACGCCTTTGGATAATAAATTTTTACTCGAATTAGCAAACGGTAAATTAATTACAGCAAATAATATATGTCGGAATCGAGAAATTAAACTGGTTAGCGAAATGTTTAAGATTGATTTGATACCAGTAGAGTTAGGGAGTTTTAATGTGATAATTGGTATGGACTGGTTGAAAGAGGTGAAAGCAGAAATCGTTTGTTACAAAAATGCGATTCGCATTATGCGAGAAAAAGGAAAACCCTTAATGGTGTACGGAGAAAAGAGCAATGCGAAGCTAAATCTTATTAGTAATTTGAAGGCGCAAAAACTAATAAGAAAAGGTTGCTATGCTGTTCTAGCACATGTCAAGAAAGTACAAATCGAAGAAAAGAACATCAATGATGTTCCCGTCGCAAAAGAATTTCCCGATGTATTTCCGAAAGAATTACCGGGACTACTGTGATGACCCGGGAATTTCTGACCAAATTTAAACTTAATCTTTATATGAATTCGACACGATAAGCAAAATCTATAATGTTGAGTCACGAAGGTTTGAAATCTATATTCATGTAATCAATTACCCTTCGACTGCTCTTGACGATTCACAAACAAATACTGTAAATCAATATATACATATATAGATATAAAAAAAATAAACATAAGAGTATATGTATTAATTATATTTAATAAAATATAATTTAATCAATTGAATTGAAAATGTAATATATATATATATATATATATATATATATATATATATATATATATATATATATATATATATATATATATATATATATATATATATATATATATATATATATATATATATAAAATGAGTATTACATAATTAATGAAATATAAGGTTAATATATTAAACATAGTTACAAGTTTAATTTTAGTTGTTATATTATTATTACATTCACTACTATTATTAATATCAGTACTATTAATAATATTAACTATTTATGATATGAAATTAATACATTTGGTTTGTTAACTAGTAGTAAAATTATAATTATTATTATTTATATATATGTGTATATATAATAATGTGAAATAATAAAGTACAAATTAATTAGTAGAGTTAAATGAGTAAAATACATATATGAGTTCTATATAAGGTATATATATATATATATATATATATATATATATATATATATATATATATATATATATATATATATATATATAATTAATAAATATTAAAGATTCAATATATTAAATATTTGATAAATATGAAATAATTAATAAATTGTAATATATTAAAATCTAATTACAAGTATGAATATAATTGTTAATATTAATATTATTATCACTACTTTCATTATTATCATTAATCATTAATCATTAATAATATTAATATTATTATAGCTAATATTATTATTAGTATTACTAATAATATTATTATCATTTTTTATTTTATTATCATTATCATTATTACTAATTACTACTAAATTTATTAAAACCATCATATTTGTGTTATTATTATTATTCCTATTAATATTATTAATAGTATTACTATTATTATTAGTATTATTGATTATTATTAATATAATTATAATATTTAATTTATAATATTTAGATCAAATCATATATATATATACAGATTAGGATTTGAATCTGTTTGACGTACCATCATACTGTAATCAAATTTATCCTTGTCTCTGAATCTATTATCAAAACGAATCCAAGTACAGGATCAATCCAAAATCAGTTAAGCCTCACTATCTGCTTTTAATTTTATATATTTTTTTTTGTTTCTTCCATTTGTCTGATTAAATCATGGCCGATTCTTTTAATCTCATATAACAAACGATCATTCTACATTACTGATGACATTCACTCTTTCATCGATTATAACTATTACTAGCAATTATACTTACTGAATTAAAATCGTTATTTATTTATTTTTATTTTTCTGTTCGCTAACCTCTGTTACTACTCCGTTTTTTGAAAAGCGTGATTTCATACGAATTTTTAAAAACTAAAAATGCAGTTAAGTTGGAAATCATTCATACAAACTATCTGGAAAGTTTCAATGGCCAATTTTTAGTATCAAGAAGGAATTTTCGAGTCAAAGTTTTGAACTAAAAATTCAACCGAGTGTTCTTCATCAAAATTCGAATTTGTTTCTGTGTTTCAAATCAAATTGATTATGTAGAAAGTTTATATAAGTGATTTAAAACCTTTTTTGTGTAGGAGTCGTGGTCTAAAACGTCTCAGAAATGGAAGTTCGATTTTATGTTCATCGTGCTCATTATAGAAACTGTTACAACATTTTTCCTTTTATTTGTTCTCGGTTTTAATCTTTTTTAAACACAATCAATTGATTTCTGTTTCGGTTTGGTATTTTAAAAACAACCTTTTATTTGTTATTACCTTGTCTTAATCTCGGGTCGAATTAATGTTAAGGGGGGAGAATAAGAATAGAGATAGAGTTAATAACGGGTTAAATAATAAGAGTGTGTGTTATAAATAAGAAAAATGGATAATGGAGCAGGGGTTGTGTGTGTTGTTGGTGTAACATGAGGTCGCGGGTTCAAGCCCGGCTTGAGGATTTTCTTTTTAGAAAGGGTTTATGAGGTAGTTTTCTTTTTAGTTATTAATTATTATTATTATTGTTATTATTGTTATTATTATTAATTATGTTATTATTATTGTGTTGTTTATTAGTATCACTAATATTAATGTTATGAGTATTATTATTAACTAACAAATATTATTATTAACATCAATGTTATTATTACTATGATAATGATAATCGTTATTAATTCTAATATTTAGGAATATCAATATTATTAATCAAACTAAGAGTATTATCATTATCGTTATCATTAGTATAAGTATTATAATTACAATTCGGATTATTATTATTATTATTATTATTATTATTATTATTATTATTATTATTATTATTATTATTATTATTATTATTATTATTATTATTATTATTATTATTATTATTATTATTATTATTATTATCATAAAAGTAATACAAATCATTATTATTATTTTTTATATATATATTAGTATTGGTATCATCCTATAACTATTAGTATTATCATTACGTATTTTATTATTAATAATATTATCATTGTTATTAATATAAACCAGATTATTGTAAGTACCATTATTAATAAAATCACGAGTATCATATTTATTATACCATTAGTAGTATCATTATCTTAAATTGAATTGGTAGTAAAATTATTATCTTTATAGTTAAAATTACTATCAGTATTATAACTATCGTTAACAGTACAAATTAATAATTTTACAATTATAATTATTAATATCATTATTATTATCATTAAAAGGATGATTAACATTATATCTTATTAGTAATATTAGGTATTATAATTATTATCATTTTTATCACTATTAATATTATTTTGGTATTATCATAACTACTATTATTAATACACAAATAAATATGTACAACTAACAATATATTTAATAAACATAACATAATGAAAATTAATATTGTTAATTACCAAAATGAATATAAGAAAAATAAATATATTATCAATATAAAAAGGATATAACTAATAAAACTTATATATATATATAAATATATTCGATTACGAGTATATGTTTTAATACATATATGAATTGATATAGGTTCGTGAATCCGAGGCCAACCCTACACTTGTTAAATGTCGTCATATGTATTTTTACTACAAAATACAATATGTGAGTTTCATTAACCCCTTTTTAAATACTTTTGCAATATATATTTTTGGGACTGAGAATACATGCGCTGTTTTTATAATTGTTTTACGAAATAGACACAAGTAATTGAAACTACATTATATGGTTGAATGATCGAAATCGAATATGCCCCTTTTAGTCTGGTAATCTAAGAATTAGGGAACAGACACCCTAATTGACGTGAATCCTAAAGATAGATCTATCGGGCCCAACAAGCCCCATCCAAAGTACCGGATGCTTTAGTACTTCGAAATTTATATCATGTCCGAAGGAGGATCCCGGAATGATGGGGATATTCTTATATGCATTTTGTGAATGTCGGTTACCAGGTGTTCAATCCATATGAATGATATTTTTGTCTCTATGCATGGGACGTATGTTTATGAGAAATGGAAATATGAAATCTTGTGGTCTATTAAACTTATGAAATGATTATTTATGTTAAACTAATGAACTCACCAACCTTTTGGTTGACACTTGAAAGCATGTTTATTCTCAGGTACGAAAGAAATCTTCCGCTGTGCATTTGCTCATCTTAGAAATATTACTTGGAGTCATTCATGACATATTTCAAAAAACGTCGCATTCGAGTCGTTGAGTTCATCAAGATTATTATTAAGTCAATTATAGTTAGATATGTTATGAAATGGTATGCATGCCGTCAACTTTTGATGTAATGAAAGATTGTCTTTTCAAAAACGAATGCAATGTTTGTAAAATGTATCATATAGAGGTCAAGTACCTCGCAATGTAATCAACTGTTGTGAATCGTTTATAATCGATATGGACTTCGTCCGGATAGATTAGGACGGGTCTCTACAGTTGGCATCAGAGCTGGTATAACGCCGTCCATGTATGGCGGGTTAGTCGTAAAAGAGGTTCTCACAGTGTTACATGTGACGAAGCATTGGCTCTTACTCCTTGTGATCCCTTACGAGGGTTGGCAGTAGCCAAGAGGTAGGCCCTAAAATCAGTATCTGAGTTACACTCAGTGGTCACCAGGCGGTTAGCTGGGAAGGCACTGGGTGGGACGATGGTTGTCCCCACTGTATCTACAGTTGGTATCAGAGTGGTGGTCGTAGCGAACCAGGTCTTGCATTAGTGTGTCTAACTAGGAGTTGTTAGGATGCATTAGTGAGTCTTGACTTCGACTTAGTAGTTGTTAGGTTATATTAATAAGTCTGGACTTGAACCTGGTCTGCATGTCAAAAAGTTTTGCTTATCATTTGGTGTCGAAAATTATCTGCTTATCATTCTTAGTCTAGACACGTCTTGCTGCATTGATTGCATGAATAGTGTATAGACAAAATTCATATCTTAGCATATCTGCTAATTCATATCTTAGCGTATCTGTTATTGTAAACTTTGCCTGACATTTTCTGTAGATTCCTCCGTAACTTATGAGATTTTAGTATTATATATGCATATGTAAATTATGTATTGCAGGGTACTAATCTACATCCTATAATCTATTTCTTATCGAAAATCCTTCATCTGATCGTACGAGATGAATCCCTCAACCAGTTCGAATTCCTCGGATTCCGACAGCTATTTCGATATGGAGTTTCACCTAAGCTCCGGAAACAGCGTCACCAGAATGAATCAATCAATCAGCCATCCCCAATTCATCTGATGCATTCGTAGTCGACTTAATCAATGGAGACGCGAAGAAGGCGATCCCTTCCACTAACCGAATTCATCTCTTGGCGAAGAACCTGAAGCACTTACCGGAGAACCTATCTGAAACACCATTTTCAACCTCATTTCCAGAGTAGCTTGACACGATTATATTCTATCTAAAATTCTAAACCTTATTCATTCGCTAGTTCCGACCGACAATCATTCCGGAATAATGGAAGAAGTCAACAAGCTTCGCGCTCGAGTAATCAATTTGGAGAATATGGTGCAAAATTTACCAGCTTCAGCAACATCACCAGCACCAACATCAATACCCGTACCACCAACAACACAAGTTCAACATCACACACACCTCAACATCTCATTATGTACCTCGAGCATAATCATCAATCTGCGAATCGTTCTACATCATTTATCTTCGTTCGACATGGCGATTATGTAATCTCTAATGTTTTAGAGATTATGTATTCTAGTTCTAACCGTAAACCAAATAAGTTTAATATCATATTAACTCATTAAATCCATGATTACATCTGAAGAAAATATATATGTATATATGTTTTCATAAAGATTGTAATTAAAAATTCTTTTGTACAAACTGTTAATGGTGAAAATATTTTAACGGGTAGGTAATACCCGAGGAATATTTAGATTTCACATTAATAAGTTACATTGTACATTCTTCGAATCTAATTCAACAGTCATTTACTATCCTACTTACATCTACCGATATACAAATTCGTTCACCGCAGAATAACCATTTTCATTCAATTTTATATTTGGATTTTGACCTATCAGAATCCAACAAGTGGCATAATGAAGAAAAAATGGACACAATAAAAAAATTGATTAGAAACAGACTAATTGACAATATGAAATTTTGTTAAGAAACCACGCTAACAAAATCCTAGCTAACTGTTCCTAGCTAACTGTTAATTCCAGATTACATTTTATTTATCGCAATTTAATTATCGCAATTTACATTCTCGCAATTTTATTTATCGTCATTTAATTTCTGTTATTTACTTTACGCACTTTATTATTTGTCATTTAATTTCTTTTATTTATTTTACACCCTTTAAATATCGGGACACGTATACAAGGTTTTGACATATCATATCGACGCATCTATATATATTATTTGGAATCACCATAGACACTCTATATGCAGTAATGATCGAGTTCTCTATACAGGGTTGAGGTTGATTATAACACCCCGCCAAAATACCATCTGACGGCGTGTTAATTCCGGTCCCACAGTTAACAGTTACGCCCTCTATATGAGACGTTTAAAGCAATCGCATTTAATTTTATTTAAAATAATAACTTTCAAAAACAAAAGTCAGAAAACCCAAAATAGAAACACTGTTGTGATCGTAACCACAAGCCAACAGTATTTAATGTAGTGACCCGAACTTTTCCATGTTTATATATATTAATTGAGATTGATATTTACATGATTAAATGTTTCCAACATTTTAAGCAATCAAACTTGTTAAGACTTGATTAATTGAAATATGTTTCATACAGACAATTGACTACCCAAGTTGACCGGTGATTCACGAACGTTAAAACTTGTAAAAACTATATGATAAAAACTATATGGTTATATATATATAGTTAACATGATATTATGATAAGTAAACATATCATTAAGTATATTAACAATGAACTACATATGTAAAAACAAGACTACTAACTTAATGATTTTGAAACGAGACTTATATGTAACGATTATCGTTGTAAAGACATTTAATGTATATATATCATATTAAGAGATATTCATACATGATAATATCATGATAATATAATAATTTAAAATCTCATTTGATATTATAAACATTGGGTTAACAACATTTAACAAGATCGTTAACCTAAAGGTTTCAAAACAACACTTACATGTAATGACTAACGATGACTTAACGACTCAGTTAAAATGTATATACATGTAGTGTTTTAATATGTATTTATACACTTTTGAAAGACTTCAATACACTTATCAAAATACTTCTACTTAACAAAAATGCTTACAATTACATCCTCGTTCAGTTTCATCAACAATTCTACTCGTATGCACCCGTATTCGTACTCGTACAACACACAGCTTTTAGATGTATGTACTATTGGTATATACACTCCAATGATCAGTTCTTAGCAGCCTATGTGAGTCACCTAACACATGTGGGAACCATCATTTGGCAACTAGCATGAAATATCTCATAAAATTACAAAAATATGAGTAGTCATTCATGACTTATTTACATGAAAACAAAATTACATATCCTTTATATCTAATCCATACACCAACGACCAAAAACACCTACAAACACTTTCATTCTTTAATTTTCTTCATCTAATTGATCTCTCTCAAGTTCTATCTTCAATTTCTAAGTGTTCTTCATATATTCTACAAGTTCTAGTTACATAAAATCAAGAATACTTTCAAGTTTGCTAGCTCACTTCCAATCTTGTAAGGTGATCATCCAACCTCAAGAAATCTTTGTTTCTTACAGTAGGTTATCATTCTAATACAAGGTAATAATCATATTCAAACTTTGGTTCAATTTCTATTACTATAACAATCTTATTTCAAGTGATGATCTTACTTGAACTTGTTTTCGTGTCATGATTCTGCTTCAAGAACTTCGAGCCATCCAAGGATCCGTTGAAGCTAGATCCATTTTTCTCTTTTCCAGTAGGTTTATCCAAGGAACTTAAGGTAGTAATGATGTTCATAACATCATTCGATTCATACATATAAAGCTATCTTATTCGAAGGTTTAAACTTGTAATCACTAGAACATAGTTTAGTTAATTCTAAACTTGTTCGCAAACAAAAGTTAATCCTTCTAACTTGACTTTTAAAATCAACTAAACACATGTTATATATCTATATGATATTCTAACTTAATGATTTAAAACCTGGAAACACGAAAAACACCTTAAAACCGGATTTACGCCGTCGTAGTAACACCGCGGGCTGTTTTGGGTTAGTTAATTAAAAACTATGATAAACTTTGATTTAAAAGTTGTTATTCTGAGAAAATGATTTTTATTATGAACATGAAACTATATCCAAAAATTATGGTTAAACTCAAAGTGGAAGTATGTTTTCTAAAATGGTCATCTAGACGTCGTTCTTTCGACTGAAATGACTACCTTTACAAAAACGACTTGTAACTTATTTTTCTGACTATAAACCTATACTTTTTCTGTTTAGATTCATAAAATAGAGTTCAATATGAAACCATAGCAATTTGATTCACTCAAAACGGATTTAAAATGAAGAAGTTATGGGTAAAACAAGATTGGATAATTTTTCTCATTTTAGCTACGTGAAAATTGGTAACAAATCTATTCCAACCATAACTTAATCAACTTGTATTGTATATTATGTAATCTTGAGATACCATAGACACGTATACAATGTTTTGACCTATCATGTCGACACATCTATATATATTTCAGAACAACCATAGACACTCTATATGTGAATGTTGGAGTTAGCTATACAGGGTTGAGGTTGATTCCAAAATATATATAGTTTGAGTTGTGATCAATACTGAGATACGTATACACTGGGTCGTGGATTGATTCAAGCTAATATTTATCGATTTATTTCTGTACATCTAACTGTGCACAACTAGTTGTAGGTTACTAACGAGGACAGCTGACTTAATAAACTTAAAACATCAAAATATATTAAAAGTGTTGTAAATATATTTTGAACATACTTTGATATATATGTATATATTGTTATAGGTTCGTGAATCAACCAGTGGCCAAGTCTTACTTCCCGACGAAGTAAAAATCTGTGAAAGTGAGTTATAGTCCCACTTTTAAAATCTAATATTTTTGGGATGAGAATACATGCAGGTTTTATAAATGATTTACAAAATAGACACAAGTACGTGAAACTACATTCTATGGTTGAATTATCGAAATCGAATATGCCCCTTTTTATTAAGTCTGGTAATCTAAGAATTAGAGAACAGACACCCTAATTGACGCGAATCCTAAAGATAGATCTATTGGGCCTAACAAACCCCATCCAAAGTACCGGATGCTTTAGTACTTCGAAATTTATATCATATCCGAAGGGTGTCCCAGAATGATGGGGATATTCTTATATATGCATCTTGTTAATGTCGGTTACCAGGTGTTCACCATATGAATGATTTTTATCTCTATGTATGGGATGTGTATTGAAATATGAAATCTTGTGGTCTATTATTATGATTTGATATATATAGGTTAAACCTATAACTCACCAACATTTTTGTTGACGTTTTAAGCATGTTTATTCTCAGGTGATTATTAAGAGCTTCCGCTGTCGCATACTTAAATAAGGACGAGATTTGGAGTCCATGCTTGTATGATATTGTGTAAAAACTGCATTCAAGAAACTTATTTTGTTGTAACATATTTGTATTGTAAACCATTATGTAATGGTCGTGTGTAAACAGGATATTTTAGATTATCATTATTTGATAATCTACGTAAAGCTTTTTAAACCTTTATTGATAAAATAAAGGTTATGGTTTGTTTTAAAAATGAATGCAGTCTTTGAAAAACGTCTCATATAGAGGTCAAAACCTCGCAACGAAATCAATTAATATGGAACGTTTTTAATCAATAAGAACGGGACATTTCATTTAAACAGTTATAAAAGTTTTAAATGCGAAAGTAAATAATGTTCTTTAAAATCAAATGCTGACTCCACGGCCAGACATGCAGCAAACACAGCGGAAGCATACCTCTTAAGGACCTGAGAATAACAACATGCAAAAACAGGTCAACAAATAATGTTGGTGAATCTACAGGTTTAAAGTAACGTAACAATGTCCGAAAAACAGTTATCAGAAAAATAGTTTAATTTCATTGACCACAAGATTCTATCGCAAGCATAAACCGAGCACCTGAATACTAGCATTAACCCGAGTATAGAAACCACTACACCCGACCTTACCTCATAAAATGTTATACACTGTTCAGATGTATTAAATGTTCAAAGTAAATGCACCACTGCTTTTATAGTGGGTGAGGTTGTCAACCTAACGGATCCGTCCATCTAAATTGTGCCTACCAAATGGTATTAAAAGTATTCAAGCTAGAGGCTTTTTGAATAAACTCAATATGCATATGTGTAGTACTCATGTCAATATAAAGCATTTGAAAATGTAAATATAACAGCGTGTATTCTCATCCCTGAAAACATGTAAAAAGCGGGACTGTAGACTCACCTTTGAATAAGCTCGGAATGAAAGACAAATGACTTGTACGGTTTAGACCCGAGTAATGTAACCTAAGTATACGTATGTAGGTTGGTCAATATATGTATCTTATATAAGTGTGGTTTCATAGTGTACGTTGTCTTATTGCTCGACTCGACGCGATTTAAAGTAAAAGTCAACTATATCATGCAAGTCAAACAAAGTCAACCGAAGTCAAACTGAAAGTCAAACTTGGTCAATGTGGTCAACTAAAGTCAAAATCAGTAGGTTCATGTCAAATATTGGTCAACATGTCAAACCTAAGTCATACAATACGTTTTAGGTCATGAATAATCATTTTCACAATTTCAGTTTATCGTTATGCACCAAATTTACGAACACGTAGCACACTTAGCACACTTAGCACAATATCTCATAGTACAAAATTCAAGTGAATATGACAAACTCCAGATCATAATTATACTCAAAATCAATTCCAAAAAGTCCAGCCAAGGACTTATACGACAATTAAAAGTCAGGAATCAGAAGGAATACATTTGGGGTTTGCCAAGTCAGTTTCTGACCGCGCACTGATTTCATTTTGGCTATAATAGGAGTTAGGAACATGAAATTGATACAAGACCAGTGGCCATAGTTCAAGGACAAATCAAAGTAACACATATAAAAAATCTAGCCACTTTTGTTTAGCCAATTTGTACAGTTTATTCGTGCAAGTTGATTATTCAGTTTTCAGTTCAAATCAGAATTCACATAAAGTATGGCTCTATTGTGCCCAATGCATAAGGTTTCAGAGATTGACATAAACTAACAATAAGTCAAATATCATGTTAAGTTTCATTTTCCAGAAGCATACATTCTCAATCAATTTACAAAATTCACAAAGTACAAAACCGTGTTCAATTTACAGATTCGATTCCCATTTTGTTAGTCACATTCGCATACGATTATCCGAAGATCTAGATACAATTAGCCTATGATATCTTGAAAGATGAAGTACTTTTTGTCTAATTTTCAAATATGCAAAGCTTAAATCACAGAAGTTAACACATTTTATCATACAAGGTTATTTTCATGCAAGTGCTGTATAAAACTTCATTTACACTAATTCTAGCATATCTCGGGCTATACATAAGCAAACGACATGATATCCTAGTCTAACTTGAGTGTTTTTAAATTATATTTCCAGTGGTATAAGTCTCACATGCCAGTTCGTTTTCTATCAATACCAGATTTCTGATCAAGCAACAATAACACAACGATAATTCAAATCGACATAACTTAATCATACGGAAACGAAATCAAGCGAATCCAAAGCCTAAAATCAATAGTTTTTTGCAAGGAATCTGATTATAAGATAATAATTAACATTTAAAAAACTTAATTTTTCTGATCAAACAAATACAAATTCGTTTTTAAACCCTAGCGCATCAAACAATCAAAATAACGATTACAATTAACACGTACGCGTATGGACTTGAGCAATTGACAACATAACTATGAAACTCTCATGAAAATCAGATTTTTAAGAATTAGGGTTCATGCAATTATACCTTTGATCGCTAAATTAAATACACCAACGCGTAGAGGAGATCGAGAATTGCAACTTTCGTGTTTAAGGTTTTATCAAAAGATCAAAAATTGAAGGTGATGATGATGGTGATGTTGGGCGATGATGGGGAGGAGCCAGGGAGAGATCGACTGCAGTTTTTGTGTAAGGGTTTACTAATTTTAGGTTAATACTTCTATTTATACTAACCCTAGTTTCACAAATTAGCACATAAGCCCCTAAACTTACAAAAATTGAAATATAAGGGGGGTATGGGGAGGGGTCGGCCGAATGGGGCCCACCAAGGGTTCCCGGGCTCTCGTTTTTTAATCCCGTGTATTCGTAGTCCGTTTTAAGTGTCGTTTTGTCGTATCGAAGGCCCGGAACGCTAATCCGATCGTTAAACGCAACCAATCGCTTAATTTATTAAAAACCCAATAAATTAAATATTTTAAAAAGTTAATAATTAATTAAATTAATTATTAAAATAAACCCGAGCGTTTCGCTGCTCAAAAAGCTATTATCAAAATCGTATCGTTTTTATCGTATTTCATTATCCGAAATATTTATTTGAATTAATATCAACCCATATCAATTATTGAAACTCTCCAAAGGTCAAGTACGCATTTAATACACGTAAACACATAAAAGTTAAATAATCTCCGTTAAATAAACTAACGGAAGGTTAACGAAAGTAACGGAAAAATCGGGGTTGTTACATTACCCACCTGTTATTGAAAATTTCGTCCCGAAATTTTAGTGATCGTCCGCTGAAGTGGTTTCCTCGGGAAACAATTGCGGATACTTCAGCCTCATCTGGTCTTCACGCTCCCACATGAACTCTGGTCCTCTTCTCGCGTTCCACCGAACTTTAACGATAGGAATTCTGCTTTGCTTCAACTGCTTGACCTCACGGCCCAAGATTTCAACAGGTTCCTCAATGAAATGAAGTTTGTCGTCGATACGTAGTTCCTCTAGAGGAATAATCAAATTATCATCGGCTAAGCACTTCTTTAGATTGGATACATGGAAAACGTCATGAATACCGCTGAGTGTTTGTGGCAGTTCCAATCTGTAAGCTACTGGTCCAACTCTTTCAGTTATCTCAAATGGTCCAACATATCTAGGACTTAGTTTACCTCGTTTCCCAAATCGTACAACACCCTTCCAAGGTGATACTTTAAGCATAACTTTGTCTCCAACTTGGAACTCTATGTCCTTCCGTCTAACATTGACATAACTCTTTTGTCGACTTCGAGCCGTTCTCAGTCATTCCTGAATCTGTAGAACTTTCTCAGTTGTCTCCTGAATAATCTCAGGACCTGTCAACTGACTATCTCCCAACTCGCTCCAACAAACGGGAGATCTACACTTCCTTCCATACAATGCTTCAAATGGTGCAGCTTTAATACTCGCATGGTAGCTGTTATTGTATGAGAACTCAGCTAGTGGTAAATACTTATCCCATCCATTTCCGAAATCAATAACACACGCTCTCAACATGTCCTCAAAAGTCTGAATAGTTCGTTCGCTCTGGCCATCCGTCTGGGGGTGATATGTTGTACTCATATCTAAACGAGTCCCCATTGCTTTATGCAATGATTGCCAAAACCTGAAAGTAAATCTGCTGTCGCGGTCGGATATAATGGATATAGGCACTCCATGCCTAGAGACGACTTCCTTAATGTAGATCTGAGCCAACTTCTCCATCTTATCAGTTTCCCTTATCGGTAAGAAGTGTGCAGACTTAGTGAGACAATCCACGATAACCCAAATAGTATCGTAACCTCCTGCCGTTCTCGACAGTTTCGTAATTAAGTCCATGGAAATTCCTTCCCACTTCCACTGGGGAATCTCTGGTTGAATTAATAATCCTGATGGCTTCTGATGCTCAGCCTTGACTTTAGCGCAAGTCAAGCACTTCCCAACATAAGTGGCAATGTCAGCTTTCAAGTTCGGCCACCAATAAAATGCCTTCAAATCTTGGTACATTTTATCTGATCCCGGATGAATTGAGTATCTCGACTTGTGTGCTTCCTCTAACACTAGTTCTCTCAATCCACCAAACTTTGGTACCCAAATTCGGTTAGCAAAGTACTGTGTTCCGTCCTCCTTGATGTCAAACTTCTTATCCATCCCTTTGAGAAATTCAACATCAACATTCTCCTGTTTCATGGATTCTTGTTGTGCTTCGCGAATTTGTGATGTGAGATTCGTACGGACAACTATGTTAAGCGCTTTAACCCTAAGAGGTTTCTCTCACTCCTTTCTGCTCAAGGCATCTGCCACAACATTTGCCTTGCCCGGATGGTATTGAAGTTCACAGTTATAATCATTAAGTAGTTCCATCCAACGTCGTTGTCTCATGTTGAGTTGCTTCTGATCGAATATGTGCTGTAAACTCTTATGGTCAGTGAAGATAGTGAACTTGGTTCCAAACAGGTAGTGTCTCCACATTTTAAGTGCAAAGACAACAGCTCCTAACTCAAGGTCGTGCGTAGTGTAGTTCTGCTCGTGAATCTTTAACTGACGCGATCCATAATCAATAACTTTGTTTCGTTGCATAAGTACGCAACACATTCCTTGACGTGAGGCATCACAATAAACAACAAAATCTTCACTTCCCTCGGGTAGAGACAATACTGGTGCAGTTGTTAACTTCTCCTTCAACAACTGAAATGCAGTCTCTTGCGGTTCTGACCACTCAAACTTCTTGCCCTTATGAGTCAATGCGGTTAATGGTCGGGCGATCTTAGAGAATCCTTCAATGAATCTCCAGTAGTAACCAGCTAGACACAAAAATTTCCTAATCTGCATTGGCGTCTTTAGAGTTTTCCAATTCTTAACCGACTCAATCTTTGCTGGATCGACCTGTATTCCATTGGTCCCTGCAACATGGACAAGAAATTGTACTTCTGGTAACCAAAAGTCACACTTAGAGAACTTTGCATACAACTGCTCTTCTCTAAGCATAGTCAATATCGAACGTAGATGCTGCTCGTGCTCTTCTCTATTCTTGGAGTACACCAATATATCATCAATGAACACAATGATGAATTTATCTAGGTATGGCTTACACACACGGTTCATGAGGTCCATGAACACTGCTGGTGCGTTCGTCAAACCAAACGACATCACTGTAAACTCATAATTCCCATAACGTGTTCTAAACGCTGTCTTCGGGACATCAGCTTCTTTGACTCTCAATTGATGATACCCAGATCTCAAATCAATCTTCGAATAGCAGCTAGATCCCTGTAACTGATCAAATAAGTCATCAATCCTCGGTAGCAGATACCGATTCTTGATTGTCAGCTTGTTCAACTCTCTGTAGTCGATACACAACCTCATCGACCCATCCTTCTTCTTAACAAACAGGACCGGAGCTCCCCAAGGCGAAGAACTCGGTCTAATAAATCCCTTGTCTAATAACTCTTGCAATTAACTAGATAACTCTTGAAGTTCTAGGGGTGCAAGTCTGTACGGTGCGCGAGCCACTGGTGCCACTCCTGGCACTAAGTCTATCTGAAACTCAATTTCTCGATGCGGTGGGAGACCAGGTAATTCCTCCGGAAAAACTTCAAGAAATTCCTTAACTATAGGAACGTCTTCGGGTCTCATTTCTTCTGGTACAATTTGGCTTACATGAGCCAAGAACACAATACATCCCTTTCTCACATACTTCTGGACTTTCAAGCAATTAATGAGATGTAATTGTGAGCCATTCTTCTCACCATAAATCATCATAGGTTCACCGTCAGCAATAGGAATACGAATAGCCTTTAGGTCACAGACCACCTCGGCTTTGTTATCAGCTAACCAGTCCATTCCAATCACAAGGTTAAAACTTCCCAGTTTAATAGGTATCACATTAATGCTAAAAGGCTTACTTTCTAACGTCAAAGTACAATCACGATAAATCTTATCAGCTCTCATCAAGTTACCATTCCCTAGTTCTATGGAATACACGTTATCTAGGGGAGAAACATGTTTCTTAACATTGTGACAAATATCCTTTGATATAAAACTTCTATCAGCGCCAGTATCAAACAAAACATAAACAAGTTGATCATCAAGTGAAAACGTACCCGTGACTTGCTTTGGATCATCACGAGCTTCCGCAGAATTGATGTTGAACGCCGTTCCTCGAACATTCCCATTGTTGTTCTTAGGACAGTCCTTCTTTAAATGACCCGGCTGTCCACAACCATAACAGTTCTTACCACCATTAGCATTGTTCGCGTTGCTTGCAGTGCTGTTGTTGTTGGTGTTGCCGTTGAGATTAACCTTGCAATCTTTTGACAAATGACCAAACTTCTTACAACGGTCACAATTTAGAAAAGAACAATTTCCAGTATGATGCTTGCCACACTTCTGACATTGTGACTTTTTGCCCTTATACCCGGAGTTAGTTCCTGTGGTTCCAGTGTCGTTACGGTAAGAATCTTGCTTTTTGAACGGCTGTTGATTGAAATTCCTGTCCTGACCACCGTTCCACTTCCTTTTACCATCGTTTAACTTATTCTCATTCACTGTAGTGCCCTTCCCTCTCTGGGCAATCTGATCCAACGGCAAACTAGCCATGTCAATAGCTTCCTGCACATTTGCAGGTTTTGAAGTAGTGACCCCGCCTTAAATGTTCTCACTCAGACCTTCAATGTACAGTTCTACCTTATGCCTTTCAAGAGTAACCATTTCAGGACACATTAACGCCAACTCAAAGAACCTCTTGTTATAGGCGGTGAGATCGTTGCCTACTAAATTCAGCTCTCGGTACTCGCGTTCCATTTTCTTAACCTCGTTCCTCGAACAATACTCCTCGATCATTCTTTGCTTCAGAGTGTCCCAAGGTAGGGCATAAGCCTGATCACGACCCAGGGATTGAGCATAGTTGTTCCACCAGGTGAGCGCACTGTCTGCTAGTGTGCCCGTTGCAAAGCCTACCCTGTCGTTATCATTACAACTACTAATGCGGAAAATCGATTCGAGCTTCTCAAACCACCTAGTGAGACCAACTGGTCCCTCGGTTCCGTTGAAAGAATGCGGGTTGCAACTAGTGAATGTTTTGTAAGAACATCCATTACGGCCTTGTGTGCCGTTTCCATTAGTGTTGCTCGAGCCACCACGATCATTACTGTTTCGAGCGTTGTTGAATTCTGTCAGTAGTTCAGCTCTTTCAGCCGCGATTCCTTCGGCGACCATTCTCCTGATTTGGGCGGCGGTTGATTCCTTCGAAGGCATCTTCAACATAGAAAAACACACCATGTCAGTGTCAAAACAACGCTATATATGAAAATATACTAGCAACGAGTGTTGAAGACTAGTAAATAATAGTACGAAAAGATTCGCTAGTAGTGAGAAGTAGTGTATGTAGTGATAGTAGTGTTAGTAGTGTTAGTAGTAACACTAGTGATAGTAGTAGTGGTACTAGTGTTATGTAGTGATAGTGGTGATAGTAACACTAAGTAGTAACATTAATGGCAATAGTAGTAGTATAACATAACACAAGTACTATGATCATACAAGTTACTAAATACAGAATATTACCGCATGCAATAAAAGATAATAGTTACCAATAGCATAATCCACCATTAATATAAGTATAATCCAAGAGTGATAAACCAAATTCCAAAGTAGTAAACCAAACAATAAACATAATGTGCTAATAGCCCAGTTTATAACACCTGGTAAGTCTTATATAATCAATTAAAGAAGGTATGGCGGATGAAAAAGGAAAAGAAGCTCATGGTCAACGACCCTTCACTTCCTCTTCTGTCGGGTACGGAAGGCAGGTCCATCATTCCTCGGCCTATTACGTTCCGCCTCTAACGCAGTAACCCTGGCAGTTAAGGCTGCTATCAATCTCGCCATCTCAACGAACCTTGCTTCAGCCTCGTACGTATAAGTATTTATACCTGTGACTCTTTCCTACATCCTCTCTAGATCATCGGGGTGCGGATATGTCCTAGCAATATCGCTCAAGGAGTTAACACGATCAACAATATCCCTGTTACGGTTAGTATGAACCAAATCGAACGCATAAAGGTTCACGGGATGGTTAGGTATCCGATGCAGAGCAGGTGCTGGTGCTGGGGCTGGAGCATTCACCTCAGCCACACTGGAGTCGCTGTCACTGCTTCCTGAATCCTATGACATCTAACTCATAGTACAAGAACACAAACAAAACAGATTAGTCAAGTAAATAACGTTAGTCACAAAGTACTCATGTAATGACTAAGTCCTGGTCATATTCTAGACTCATCAAGGCGTCCTAATGATCAAATCAGACACACTAATGCAAGTCCTAGTTTCCCTACGAACCGTTAGCTCTGATACCAACTATAACACCCCGCCAAAATACCATCTGACGACGTGTTAATTCCGACCCCACAGTTAACAGTTACGCCCTCTATATGAGACGTTTAAAGCAATCACATTTAATTTTATTTAAAATAATAACTTTCAAAAACAAAAGTCAGAAATCCCAAAATAGAAACACTGTTGTGATCGTAACCACAAGCCAACAGTATTTAAACAGTTATAAAAGTTTTAAATGCGAAAGTAAATAATGTTCTTTAAAATTAAATGCTGACTCCACGGCCAGACATGCAGCAAACACAACGGAAGCATACCTCTTAAGGACCTGAGAATAACAACACGCAAAAACAGGTCAACAAATAATGTTGGTGAATCTACAGGTTTAAAGTAACGTAACAATGTCTGAAAAATAGTTATCAGAAAAATAGTTTAATTTCATTGACCACAAGATTCTATCGCAAGCATAAACCGAGCACCTGAATACTAGCATTAACCCGAGTATAGAAACCACTACACCTGACCTTACTTCGTAAAATGTTATACACTGTTCAGATGTATTAAATGTTCAAAGTAAATGCACCACTGCTTTTATAGTGGGTGAGGTTGTCAACCTAACGGATCCGTCCATCTAAATTGTGCCTACCAAATGGTATTAAAAGTATTCAAGCTAGAGGCTTTTTGAACAAACTCAATATGCATATGTGTAGTACTCATGTCAATATAAATCATTTGAAAATGTAAATATAACAGTGTGTATTCTCATCCCTAAAAATATGTAAAAAGCGGGACTGTAGACTCACCTTTGAATAAGCTCGGAATGAAAGACAAATGACTTGTACGGTTTAGACCCGAGTAATGTAACCTAAGTATACGTATGTAGGTTGGTCAATATATGTATCTTATATAAGTGTGGTTCCATAGTGTACGTTGTCTTATTGCTCGACTCGACGCGATTTAAAGTAAAAGTCAACTATATCATGCAAGTCAAACAAAGTCAACCGAAGTCAAACTGAAAGTCAAACTTGGTCAATGTGGTCAACTAAAGTCAACATCAGTAGATTCATGTCAAATATTGGTCAACATGTCAAATCTAAGTCATACAATACGTTTTAGGTCATGAATAATCATTTTCACAATTTCAGTTTATCGTTATGCACCAAATTTACGAACACGTAGCACACTTAGCACAATATCTCATAGTAAAAAATTCAAGTGAATATGAAAAACTCCAGATCATAATTAGACTCAAAATCGATTCCAAAAAGTCCATCTAGGGACTCATACGACAATTAAAAGTCAGGAATCAGAAGGAATACATTTGGGGTTTGCCAAGTCAGTTTCTGACCGCGCACTGATTTTATTTTGGCTATAATCGGAGTTAGGAACATGAAATTGATACAAGACCAGTGGCCATAGTTCAAGGACAAATCAATGTAACACATATAAAAAATATAGCCACTTTTGTTTAGCCAATTTGTACAGTTTATTCGTGCAAGTTGATCATTCAGTTTTCAGTTCAAATCAGAATTCACATAAAGTATGGCTCTATTGTGCCCAATGCATAAGGTTTCAGAGATTGACATAAACTAACAATAAGTCAAATATCATGTTAAGTTTCATTTTACAGAAGCATACATTCTCAATCAATTTACAAAATTCACAAAGTACAAAACCGTGTTCAATTTACAGATTCGATTCCCATTTTGTTAGTCACATTCGCATACGATTATCCGAAGATCTAGATACAATTAGCCTATGATATCTTGAAAGATGAAGTACTTTTTGTCTAATTTTCAAATATGCAAAGCTTAAATCACAGAAGTTAACACATTTTATCATACAAGGTTATTTTCATGCAAGTGCTGTATAAAACTTCATTTACACTAATTCTAGCATATCTCGGGCTATACATAAGAAAACGACATGATATCCTAGTCTAAATTGAGTGTTTTTAAATTATATTTCCAGTGGTATAAGTCTCACATGCCAGTTCGTTTTCTATCAATACCAGATTTCTGATCAAACAACAATAACACAACGATAATTCAAATCGACATAACTTAATCATACGGAAACGAAATCAAGCGAATCCAAAGCCTAAAATCAATAGTTTTTCGCAAGGAATCTGATTATAAGATAATAATTAACATTTGAAAAAATTAATTTTTCTGATCAAACAAATACAAATTCGTTTTTAATCCCTAGCGCATCAAACAATCAAAATAACGATTACAATTAACACGTACGCGTATGGACTTGAGCAATTGACAACATAACTATGAAACTCTCATGAAAATCAGATTTTTAAGAATTAGGGTTCATGCAATTATACCTTTGATCGCTAAATTAAATACACCAACGCGTAGAGGAGATCGAGAATTGCAACTTTCGTGTTCAAGGTTTTATCAAAAGATCAAAAATTGAAGGTGATGATGATGGTGATGTTGGGCGACGATGGGGAGGAGCCAGGGAGAGATCGACTGCAGTTTTTGTGTAAGGGCTTACTAATTTTAGGTTAATACTTCTATTTATACTAACCATAGTTTCACAAATTAGCACATAAGCCCCTAAACTTACAAAAATTGAAATATAAGGGGGGTATGGAGAGGGATCGGCCGAATGGGGCCCACCATGGGTTCCCGGGCTCTCGTTTTGTAATCCCGTGTATTCGTGGTCCGTTTTAAGTGTCGTTTTGTCGTACCGAAGGCCCAGAACGCTAATCCGATCGTTAAACGCAACCAATCGCTTAATCTATTAAAAACCCAATAAATTAAATATTTTAAAAAGTTAATAATTAATTAAATTAATTATTAAAATAAACCCGAGCGTTTCGCTGCTCAAAAAGCTATTATCAAAATTGTATCGTTTTTATCGTATTTCATTATCCGAAATATTTATTTGAATTAATATCAACCCATATCAATTATTGAAACCCTCTAAAGGTCAAGTACGCATTTAATACACGTAAACACATAAAAGTTAAATAATCTCCGTTAAATAAACTAACGGAAGGTTAACGTAAGTAACGGAAAAATCAGGGTTGTTACATTATCCACCTGTTATTGAAAATTTCGTCTTGAAATTTTAGTGATCGTCCGCTGACGTGGTTTCCTCGGGAAACAATTGCGGATACTTCAGCCTCATCTGGTCTTCACGCTCCCACATGACCTCTGGTCCTCTTCTCGCGTTCCACCGAACTTTAACGATAGAATTCTGCTTTGCTTCAACTGCTTGACCTCACGGCCCAAGATTTCAACAGGTTCCTCAATATAATGCTTGACCTCGCGTCAGATCCTTTGGCATTTATTAGCAAAAATAACTTTGCGATCTCTTTTCAAAGTAGCCAATTTTGTCACAGCTCCAACAAGTCAGCTTCGATTTTTCATTCGAAGTAACCTTACTATAATCCTGATATATACAATTACCCTTTTGATACCGGAGAATTCTTTTATATTCCACCATATTACCAGCAAACGTACCAGCAACCTCGTTGCTTTTTGGCTTAAATCTCTCTGACAAATCATTATATTTATTCATCGAAACCCTATCATATACTCATCCGCATCTTGTAACGAGAACTGCCATAACAATTACCGGGAATCAGCAATCAGTACTTTGAAAACTCACAGCATATCTACATCAACAGTTATATGTATGACATTTATCTCTTAGAATTATGATCTCTCATTCTGAAATTCTGAAAAGCACTCAGTCACAAATCAATACTCTGAATGTTGAAAAAGCTGAATGAAGCAGCAGAAACCATAGACAACCGTAAACGACCTTAATCATCGAAAGTTTGATGATAAATAATAGTATGTTGGAAAAGCTCAGAAAAGTTGGAACTGGAAAACGGATTGAGCTAACCACGAAGGAGACCAAGGACAAATACAAGGACCATACCATATATTCAAAGAATTCAGGTAATTCTGGATCCAATAAAACCTTCAACGACTATCTTGCTCCGTACTCGTGTTAAAATCTTGCGAAAAATCTTCCTCATCAACCATCGAACTTAGAAATTCCAAAATATCATCATAAATATCTTCGATATTTCTGAAGATATTTTCATAAATATTCTCGTCCAAAATTATTTATCTCTTCGTGCTATCAGTATTACATCATATAGAAACTGTTAGTTTCTATATTCTGTAAACTTTCGAGCTTAAAATATGGATGTTATTGAAGTAATGTTGGGAACTGATGCATGAGTTAGTATAATATAATGACACTTGATCAACGTGATTATATTACAGTAAGTCATGCTGAGTTTCTAATGGGACGTGATGATTCACAGATCATAACGTCATCATGTGTCATGTTATATAAATCTTTCATTCTACTTAACTCCTGAACAAATCAAGAAAATGTATTTTTGATGGTTCTATCTTCCGTGATGCTGATAAATTTAAAAATCAAATCATGCTATCTCGTTCCTTCCTGCTTAGAACATTATAATCATTCGAAACTCTATATCTACAAATTCTGGACCATTATTCGCTTGACTTGAAGTCGGGAGGAGAAAACAAAAGCATAGAACTTTGAAATATAAGGGAGAATATAAAGCCCGATAACAACACATAAATTACAAACCGTGTATATCAATGTTTATCGCAACATAAAGACACGGGAGAATTAAAAACATTATAATCCCAAGGGCGAAATAGAATAAAGCAGATTCCTCTAGTGGAAGTTGGAAAATGAGAATGATTGTTGCGATAGTAAGGATGAGGACAAGGATCAGAACTGGATTAAGTATTTTCACAATCTTTTGGATGTATGAACTAAGAAAGAAAGTATAGGAATGGTGAGAATAATGGAACGGGAAAAGTTAAATTTATAATTGAAATATCAGACAGAGTAATCGAGGCAGATCACCGTATTTAATTATAGAGATCTTAATTTCCTTATTCGCTGAAGAATTAGATCTTATAGATTTCCAAGATTTTCTTTTAAATCCTCTGAATTCCGGAATTCAACCCTGACTCTGTCAAAAGTTAAGATGAATCTTTACTTTCCTATTTCACTCTTTAGTGATAGCTTCACTTATACTCCTCGCGTAATCAAATTGTTTTATCTATATTACTCAATGGTGATAAAACTCTAGTTATCAACTCATATTCGTCATGAAAACACTTTTATAGTTAGCCATGACGACCTCGATCAAATTTCGGGACGAAATTTCTTTAACGGGTACGTACTGTGACGACCCGGGAATTTCCGACCAAATTTAAACTTAATCTTTATATGAATTCGACACGATAAGCAAAATCTGTAATGTTGAGTCACGAAGGTTTGAAATCTATATTCATGTAATCAATTACCCTTCGACTGCTCTTGACGATTCACGAACAAATACTGTAAATAAATATATACATATATAGATATAAAAAAAATAAACATAAGAGTATATGTATTAATTATATTTAATAAAATATAATTTAATTAATTGAATTGAAAATGTAATATATATATATATATATATATATATATATATATATATATATATATATATATATATATATATATATATATATATAATGAGTATTACATAATTAATGAAATATAAGGTTAATATATTAAACATAGTTGCAAGTTTAATTTTAGTTGTTATATTATTATTACATTTACTACTATTATTAATATCAGTACTATTAATAATATTAACTATTTATGATATGAAATTAATACATTTGGTTTGTTAACTAGTAGTAAAATTATAATTATAATTATTTATATATATGTGTATATATAACAATGTGAAACAATAAAGTACAAATTAATTAGTAGAGTTAAATGAGTAAAATACATATATGAGTTCTATATAAGGTAAATATATATATATATATATATATATATATATATATATATATATATATATATATATATATATATATATATATATATATATATATATATATATATATATATAATTAATAAATATTATAGATTCAATATATTAAATATTTGATAAATATGAAATAATTAATAAATTGTAATATATTAAAATCTAATTACAAGTATGAATATAATTGTTAATATTAATATTATTATCACTACTTTCATTATTATCATTAATCATTAATAATATTAATATTATTATAGCTAATATTATTATTAGTATTACTAATAATATTATTATCATTTTTTATTTTATTATCATTATCATTATTACTAATTACTACTAAATTTATTAAAACCATCATATTTGTGTTATTATTATTATTATTCCTATTAATATTATTAATAGTATTACTATTATTATTAGTATTATTGATTATTATTAATATAATTATAATATTTAATTTATAATATTTAGATCAAATCATATATATATATATATATACAGATTAGGATTTGAATCTGTTTGACGTACCATCATACTGTAATCAAATTTATCCTTGTCTCTGAATCTATTATCAAAATGAATCCAAGTACAGGATCAATCCAAAATCAGTTAAGCCTCACTATCTGCTTTTAATTTTATATATTTTTTTTTGTTTCTTCCATTTGTCTGATTAAATCATGGCCGATTCTTTTAATCTCATATAACAAACGATCATTCTACATTACTGATGACATTCACTCTTTCATCGATTATAACTATTACTAGCAATTATACTTACTGAATTAAAACCATTATTTATTTATTTTTATTTTTCTGTTCGCTAACCTCTGTTACTACTCTATTTTTTGAAAAGCGTGATTTCATACGAATTTTTAAAAACTAAAAATGCAGTTAAGTTGGAAATCATTCATACAAACTATCTGGAAAGTTTCAATGGCCAATTTTTAGTATCAAGAAGGAATTTTAGAGTCAAAGTTTTGAACTAAAAAGTCAACCGAGTGTTCTTCATCAAAATTCGAATTTGTTTCTGTGTTTCAAATCAAATTGATTATGTAGAAAGTTTATATAAGTGATTTAGAACCTTTTTTGTGTAGGAGTCGTGGTCTAAAACGTCTCAGAAATGGAAGTTCAATTTTATGTTCATCGTGCTCATTATAGAAACTGTTACAGCATTTTTCCTTTTATTTATTCTCGGTTTTAATCGATTTTAAACACAATCAATTGATTTCTGTTTCGGTTTGGTATTTTAAAAACAACCTTTTATTTGTTATTACCTTGTCTTGATCTCGGGTCGAATTAATGTTAAGGGAGAAGAAGAAGAATAGAGACAGAGTTAATAACGGGTTAAATAATAAGAGAGTGTGTTACAAATAAGAAAAATGGATAATGGAGCAGGGGTCGTGTGTGTTGTTGGTGTAACATGAGGTCGCGGGTTCAAGCCCGGCTTGAGGCTTTTCTTTTTAGAAAGGGTTTATAAGGTAGTTTTCTTTTTAGTTATTAATTATTATTATTATTATTATTATTATTGTTATTATTATTAATTATGTTATTATTGTTGTGTTGTTTATTAGTATCACTAATATTAATGTTATGAGTATTATTATTAACTAACAAATATTATTATTAACATCAATGTTATTATTACTATGATAATGATAATCGTTATTAATTCTAATATTTAGGAATATCAATATTATTAATCAAACTAAGAGTATTATCATTATCGTTATCATTAGTATAAGTATTATAATTACAATTAGGATTATTATTATTATTATTATTATTATTATTATTATTATTATTATTATTATTATTATTATTATTATTATTATTATTATTATTATTATTATTATTATTATTATCATAAAAGTAATACAAATCATTATTTATTTTTTTATATAGATTAGTATTTGTATCATCCTATAACTATTAGTATTATCATTACGTATTTTATTATTATTAATATTATCATTGTTATTAATATAAACCAGATTATTGTAAGTACCATTATTAATAAAATCATGAGTATCATATTTATTATACCATTAATAGTATCATTATCTTAAATTGAATTGGTAGTAAAATTATTATCTTTATAGTTAAAATTACTATCAGTATTATAACTATCGTTAAAAGTACAAATTAATAATTTTACAATTATAATTATTAATATCATTAAAAGGATGATTAACATTATATCTTATTAGTAATATTAGGTATTATAATTATTATCATTTTTATCACTATTAATATTATTTTGGTATTATCATAACTACTATTATTAATACACAAATAAATATGTACAGCTAACAATATATTTAATAAACATAACATAATGAAAATTAATATTGTTAATTACCAAAATGAATATAAGAAAAATAAATATATTATCAATATAAAAAGGATATAACTAATAAACTTATATATATATATATATATATATATATATATATATATATATATATATATATATATATATATATATATATATATATATATATTCGATTACGAGTATATGTTTTAATACATATATGAATTGATATAGGTTCGTGAATCCGAGGCCAACCCTACACTTGTTAAATGTTATCATATGTATTTTTACTACAAAATACAATAGGTGAGTTTCATTAATCCCTTTTTAAATGCTTTTGCAATATATATTTTTGGGACTCAGAATACATGCGCTGTTTTTATAACTGTTTTACGAAATAGACACAAGTAATTGAAACTACATTATATGGTTGAATGATCGAAATCGAATATGCCCCTTTTAGTCTGGTAATCTAAGAATTAGGGAACAGACACCCTAATTGACGCGAATCCTAAAGATAGATCTATCGGGCCCAACAAGCCCCATCCAAAGTATCGGATGATTTAGTACTTCGAAATTTATATCATGTCCGAAGGAGGATCCCAGAATGATGGGGATATTCTTATATGCATTTTGTGAATGTCGGTTACCAGGTGTTCAATCCATATGAATGATATTTTTGTCTCTATGCATGGGACGTATGTTTATGAGAAACGGAAATATGAAATCTTGTGGTCTATTAAATTTATGAAATGATTATTTATGTTAAACTAATGAACTCACCAACCTTTTGGTTGACACTTGAAAGCATGTTTATTCTCAGGTACGAAAGAAATCTTCCGCTGTGCATTTGCTCATCTTAGAAATATTACTTGGAGTCATTCATGACATATTTCAAAAAACGTTGCATTCGAGTCATTGAGTTCATCAAGATTATTATTAAGTCAATTATAGTTAGATATGTTATGAAATGGTATGCATGCCGTCAACTTTTGATGTAATGAAAGATTTTCTTTTCAAAAATGAATGCAATGTTTGTAAAAGGTATCATATAGAGGTCAAGTACCTCGCGATGTAATCAACTGTTGTGAATCGTTTATAATCGATATGGACTTCATCCGGATGGATTAGGACGGGTCTCTACAACTACCTCCACACTGATCTGTTGATTTTCAAATAGATCTTGTACCGGGATCTGCACCAATAGCTCGTGCTCCATACAGACTAGCACCCAGCGAAATGAAGGAACTCCAGAGTCAATTACAAGAACTTTTAGAGCGTGGTTTCATTCGACCAAGCACATCACCGTGGGGTGCTCCTGTTTTGTTTGTCAAAAAGAAAGATGATACATTTAGGTTGTGTATCGACTACCGAGAGTTGAACAAAGTCACCATCAAGAACTCTAACAAGCGCAGCGGGTGTCTACAAGGCATGACTAGTACAACAGTGGAAGCAAGCAACCTTAAGCACTTGAGAAAAACATGCTTAAAAATGTCAACACAAAGGTTGGTGAGCTATAGTTTAAGTATAACAGTAATGTAAGGTAGGCCACGAGATTTCAGTGCTTCAACAGCGTTTCAGAACAGTATGAAAAGTATATGTATAACCGTGGGCACTTGGTAACTAACTTAACGTTTATCACCCCCTAAAAGTACACTTGGCGAGTGCGTATGTTTACGAAGTATTAAACACCCGTTAAATACTAGCGCTACTAGCCCGAGTGGGGATATCAAACCCTATGGATCCATATCTAAGATTCGCGTTCACCGGTTCAAAGACCAATGACTAAACGTTACCGAGCTAAGGGGAAAGTTTATGTCGTTGTATAACCCACACATATATAAAGTTTAAGTACTTGTGCCTAGTATGTAAAACGTAAAATACGCATGTATTCTTAGTTCCCAAAATAGTTAAAGTAAAAAGGGATGCTATAACTCACAGTGGAAAAGTAGTAGTAAAGTTGACTCGGAAAAAGTAAGCAAGTACGTTTGTCCAAAAGGTCCTCAACCTAAGTCAAAAGTTACTAAGTCAGTAAATCATCCCAATAGGTTTAAATTTATGTAAATTAGGTCTTAAGTATCATCATTTTAACTAAAAGTATAAAGTAAGTTTCATTCTAGAAAAAAGTTTAAAACAAAGGCTGACTTCGATCAGTTGCCACGGCCTCTACACAAACTTAATTAAGGTGGGACTAGTGGCCATGGCTCCGTATATGAGTCCT
The DNA here is from genome assembly GCF_046630445.1 of Rutidosis leptorrhynchoides. Classification (NCBI taxonomy): domain Eukaryota; kingdom Viridiplantae; phylum Streptophyta; class Magnoliopsida; order Asterales; family Asteraceae; genus Rutidosis; species Rutidosis leptorrhynchoides. Next base: position 78,171,351 of record NC_092333.1, read on the forward strand.
TTAGTTGCTGTAAAAATTCCAGAACCAAACTCGTCTTCGTTTGACCGTGGCTACGGTTTAAGTACGAGTAGGTCAGAATTTTAAGAACAACGTTAAAAGGACATAGTGACGTTCGGAGGGCCACAGATCCTAAACCGTAACTCGGGTTAAGACGAGTCTTAAACGAAAAATTATCTACTCGAACAGAGCTAACTTAAAATCAACTTTATAGTAGCCCAGGTATTCTGATCAGACCCGAAAAACAGTAGGTTTAGTGTTCTGGTGGGTTCTTGGTGCTCGATGCTCATCACGGTTCTCATCCTTGATGCATATAGCTTCAAGTGTACAACTCGTTGATGTGTTTGCATCATCTTTACCAAGTTTTGACCATCATAACATAAGTGTAAGTCTAAGATAAGTAGCACAACTCAATTAAGGGTTGCATGAAAGTTGATGAACCAAAGTTGCATCAAGATCTTAGATCCGACACATACATGAACTCTAAAAGTAATATTAAGCTACAAACTTGAAAGTAAACTAACTAATCAAGATCTTAAGTTCTAGAACATAGTTCTTAGTTAGATCTTGAAGATGCTAGACCCAAAAGTCTAGATCTAAAGTTATTAAGTTAGATCCTAAGTTATAACACTTGAATCTTTACTTTAATGAAACCATAAGCTATGAAACTTAGATTTTCATCTAGTAAAGTGTATGTAAGCTCATAAGCTCTTGTTTACAACAAAATTAGAAGACCATAAGCTATAGAAACTTAGATCTTTCACAAGTATATGAAGTTGTAACTAGAAAGTTATACTTCCATGTTCTTGAACTTACAAAGTTAACTTTAGTTCAAGAAAAGATGTGATCAAGATTAACTAGTAAAACTTGACCAACAAACACAAAACACGAGTTGATACATGTACAAAATGGAGAAATAAATTACATCTACAAGTACTAAGTTCATGGTTGTTCATACTTGGAAAGATTCATGCCAAGGCTTTGATCTTTAAGAAAGTAAACCTTAAATTTACAACATGAACACAAGTATGGTTTTTACAACTCATGAACTTTAAATCTTTAAAACATTAATTGTTGAACCATAAACTAGAAATTTTAGGTTCTTGTTTATTCTTGAATTAACAAGATAATATGAAGAATAAACTAGGTAGTTTGATTCTTACAACAAGCAAGTAAACAACAAAAACAACAACAACAACTAGTAAGTAATTAAAAATTAAACAAGAACAAGTAATGATGATGATGAGGTGTTTAGGTTTCGGTTTTAAGGAAAGAAAAAGGAAGAACATAAAGCTTTTTACTTACAAGGTTAGAGAGAAAAGAGAGTAAAAGAAATTGCAAGTAAATGTGTGTGTGTAAAAGTGAGGAAAATACAAGTGCATAAGTAATCAAAATTGCAAACAAAACTTCCCTCCCACCCTTGTATGGCCGACAGTTTTGAAAGAAAAAGAGGAAGGGATCAAATGCTCTTTCAACATGGGAGAGTGGTGATAGCTTAGAATGGAAATAAAGCAAATTGACATGGGAAAGAGATGTAAAGGTGCTAGTAACTAGATTCCCATTTACTAATTAATATTGTATTAAGCTTAATAAGTCACTAGCAAATTGTTGGGCTCCTAATAGTTCATTAAGAAAGGTAGGGTGAGCTTCTAAGTCCATTAACAAGAATCCATTAATAAAAGGCCCAAGTATGTAATTATGTAACAAATTAAATAAATAAGCCCAAGTAATTAACTAGTAACCTTGGTTAATTAAAAATGATTAATAAAAATTAATCATGAATGTAAATAATATTTGAAAATATTATTCGTGTAATGTACGTGTGTCACAAAGACGATTCGGGCCATGCAAAGTCATGTACGGTAACAAGTAAATGCATAAAAATACATTTATTAAATCACAAGTATTAATAATAAATATTAATAATTAAACGTTGGAAAATCCAGGGTCGTTACATTAAAATATTCAATCTAAACCCTAATTTCTAAACCCTAAACCCTAATTTCTAAACCCAAAACCATAATTTCTAAACCCTAATAGCTAAACCCTAATTTTTAACCCCTTAATTTCTAAACCTTAATTTCTAAAACATAATTTCTAACCCCTTAAAAAAAACTCAGAATCAAAACATTCAATGCATTGAATGTTTTCATTTTTTTCTTCGAGCGTTTTACCGCCAAAATAATAACATTCATCACAAAATGTCTTTTTTAAATGTTCATATTTTCATGTGATCTTGATGGCTGAATTTTTTTTTTGAAAAACACGGAAAAAAATTACTTCCCCCCAAAAAAGTGCTTCCTTCTTGATTAAATCTCTCTCTCTCTCTCTCTCTCTCTCTCTCTCTCTATATATATATATATATATATATATATATATATATATATATATATATATATATAGTGGTAGGATCAATGAGGAAGTAACCAATTGGGGGAAGCAAATCTTTTTTTTCGCTTTTTGAAAAAACTTTGTTTACGAACATTATAGATTGGATGAAAATATGAACATTTAAAAAAGACACTTTGTGATAAATATTTTTATTTTGACGGGAAGACGCTCGAAGAAATAATATATAACAATTATCGTGTTTTACAAGTGTATTTTGAGGGTTTAGAAATTAGGGTTTAGATATTAGGGTTTAGAAATTTAGGGTTTAGGATTTAGATTTAGGGTTAAAATTGAGTTTTTAACACGAACGGTTTAGAGTTTTGAGTTTAGGGACTAAACTCAAAACATTAAATCCTAAACCATAAACTCTAAATCGGGCTAAATTTTGACAAAAAGTACTTCACAAAACATGAAGAAAAAAAGTTCGAAGCTTAACATTCTTCACGATCAATATTATCTTGAATGTTATTTTTGTCGATCGTGTTCCCGCCTAAATAATAACATTCATCACGAAGTGTCTTTTTTAAATGTTCATATTTTCGTGTGATCTTGATGCCTAAAAAAAATTCGTAAAAAACAAAAAAAAAAAAATTTGCTTCCCCCGCTTCCCCCCAATTGGTTACTTCCCCATTGATCTAACCCATGTATATATATATATATATATATATATATATATATATATATATATATATATATATATATATATATATATATATATATATATATATATATATATATAACCAAAATTTTTTGTGAATTGTGGTTGAAAGTTATTTTAGGATGTTTGTATCTATATATTATATCTATATATATCTATATTATATATATTATTAAATTAATGACAAATTAATTAATGACAAATTAATTACGGTATATATATAACAAATCCACGTAAAAGGTGCAAGCTTGATAGGAATTATATTATTGGGTTTCTTAATATAAGATGCAGGGAATTAAAGAACGTGTTATACTAACTTGTACGCCTGTGATATATGTCATATGTGGTATATTCAAAAAATTTAAAGTTTTTTAAATACATAAATTTTAATTGATGCTCACACAAAAAAGGTAAATAACGGATTGAATCAATAAGTGTAAAAACCTTCGACATAATTAAGTATTCTTCACGTGCTTTATAGGAATAGGAATATAAATTATGCTATTTGTAACCGTATGTTAGTCAAATTGTACACATTTTGATATAAAAAAATTAATTATTTACAAAAAAATTAATTATTTACTGTGACTGTATTTGATTTTCATTAAACTAAAATGATTTGATTTTCCTTAAACTAAAATGTTCAAAGTCGTCTCAACAATTTAAAGGTCCTAGACGAAAATAAAAGTGACCCCACATATACGTTAAATTTTTTTACTACGCATAAAAAAATAATACTTCAATTTATCTATTTATTTACTTACATTGTATTTAACTATTAACAATAAGGTATTTTAACTTTAATTGATAATTTTTTATTTGATTTAATTAAATATATTGAGAAAAATACTTATATATTCAAAATTTTGGGTCTTTCTAAATTTATGGGTCCTAGGAGGTTGCCTATATTGCCTATGCTCGAAAACACCTATGAATATGTCAATTAAACTAAAAAAAAAAATTAAAATTCGTCAACACCACGTGCTCTTAGACTCAAAAGAATTTGTAAAAATTTTCAACACCACGGGTTCTTAAATAATTCTTATATTTTTCCTATTTTTTAATATCGCTATTTACATACCAATATTAACTGCAAATTATATTTTTTGCACGGTATTTTTCAGTAATACCATCCAATATCACTTTTAAAATTTGTCAACACCACGGGCTCTTAAACTCAAAAGAACTTCTAAAATTCGTCAACATCACAGGCTCTTAAACTCAAAAGAATTTTTAAAATTTGTCAACACCACAAACTCTTAAACTCAAAAGAATTTTTAAAATTTGTCAACACCACAAACTCTTAAATAATTCTTATACTTTTCATATTTTATAGTATCGCTATTTACATATCAATATGAACTGTAATTACATTTTTTGCACGGTTTTTTACACACCCGTGTAACGCACGGGCTCAAAAACCTAGTGTATATATATATATAATGAAAACATTAACAAAGACGAAAACAACTTAATTATACCTCTGAATCGATTATATTATTCTTTCTACTCTGAAACTATCATAAAAGGTGATAATCTTCTATTTTACATATAAAATCTCAGAGAATTTTAGTTGAATAATCGATGAAGAATATCAACTATCGAAAAGAATATAGAGATGAAATTGAATAATAACAGTGATGGTAACATTCGTATACCTAGAGGATGTTGGTGAACTAAGAAAATAGAAGATGAATGGAAGGGTTGTTACTCTTATGTTTTGAATTCTGGATTAGACGTGCAAAAAACCGGGTAAAACCCGGTTCCCGGGTTTTAAATAACCGGGTAAAAAAACCCGGGTTTTTGAATACCCGGTTCCGGGTATACCCGGTTTTTTCGGAATCGGTTTTTTTTCGGTTTTTAACGTTCGAAATCGGGTTTTTTCGGTTTTGAACCGGGTATTAGCGGGTCATTTTTTCGGGTTTTTCTGGAATTTTTTTCTCTCTTTTTCCGGGTTAGTTTTTTACCTGTTTCAGATTTTTTTCTGGATTTGATTTTTATCGGTTTTGACTTTGATTTTTGTTCGAGCATTAATAAAGATAATTATTTAAACAATTTAAAAATTATAAACAATACTCATTAATAAATACTCTCTACAACTATATAAACAATACATAACTTATCTTGTAAATAAAGCATCACATAACTTTTATTTAAACAAATACATTAATACAACTTAAAAATAATAAATATGAATACATTTCGAGCTTCGGCATGGCCATCACCCGAAAACGTATTCGTGAACTTAAGTATATCGAGCTTCGGCATGGCTATCACCCGTTATACTTAAGCTTCATCTTCATCGTCTTCATTATTTTCATATATGTAGTTTAACATTTCTTGTACATCTAGATATTCTGGGTCAAGATTTTCAAATTCACCTTCATCTAATTCGGTATTAGGAGGTGATATCCCTTGATCAACTTCTTCTATAATAATACCGTCTTCCACGTCTTGTAATATTGGACCTTCCAACGTTTCTTGATCTTGTATCCTATCTACACCATTCAAATAATTTTTCAAACAAACACACGTTTCCACGGCTTCAGGTGTCAGTCTTGACCTTCTTTCGGATATAATTCGACCACTAACAGAAAAAGCTGATTCGGAAGCCACCGTAGAAGCTTGGACGGATAGTAAGTCACGAGCCATAGCGGACAAAATTGGAAATGTAACTTCCCTTTCTTTCCACCAAGCCAAGATGTCAAACTTTTCAAATTGTTCGGGACTTATATTATTTACAAAGTTCATAACCATATATTGTCCCAATTCACTTGATGGAGCCGATGATCGTTGACGTTTGGTAGCCTCATCACGTATACTATTATAAAGGCTTATATTTATGTCGCTATAAGTTCGCGACGATCCAGCTCGCATTGAGTCAACAATTGGGTTTTGTTGTTGACCATATTTGGAAGCGTAAAGTGAAAATAATTTTTCAAAATTATCTTTAAATTTAAAAACTTCTTTAGGTATATATTCCGGTTCATATGTATTTTCGTCATTCCCATCCTCTAAACCCAAATTTTCTAGTACGGACCTTATTAAATATTCTACGCCTCCAACATTTAAAGTTGGATTAAGCGCGCGGAACAAGTAAAAACTAAAGGTAAACTACCAAAATATTTTATAAATTTAGCTTTCATAACGCTAGCCACTTTTTGAAACATTTTACTACGTGAATTTCCAAATTCGTTTAATTTAAACGTCATTAAATAAAGTTGGTTTAAAACTAGTGGGCTAGTTGGGTAATAAACACCCGATAATATAGTTGTTGCCGTTTTAAAAACTTGTAAAAAAATTGTAAGTTCAATTAGTTTATTCCAATCTTGGTTGGTTATAGAAACGGACTTATTTCTAGCAACAAGTTGTTCATTAAAATCGTTTAAAGTACTACGTTGTCGTATTATATTTTCAAACATTAAACAAGTAGAATTCCATCTAGTATTATTATCATAGCAAGGTCCTAGAACGGGTTCATTAATTTGTTTACAAAAGCGTCTATAGTTTGCTTGTCGTTCGTTGCTCGAACTATATATTGTGACTAATAAAGTTTTAAATTTTGATTTTAGTTTATCACATATTTTTAATGCCGCTTGTACGGACACATTTATAATATGAGCAACACAACGGGAATGAAAAAAAAAACACCATCTAACTTTGGTTTTAAACGTAATTTTAATAATTCCATAGCTCTAGTATTATTAGAGGCGTTATCAAGCGAAATAGAAAAAACTTTATCATCTAGATTATATTCAAGTAAAGTGTCACTTAAAATTTTTCTTAAATTATTTCCCGTATGGGGATAACCAAATAGTTTAAAAGCAATTGTCCGTTTCATTAATAACCAAGAATCGGGATGAAACCAATGAGCGGTTACGGCGAGATAAGAATTCGTCGTACCATGTGGTGCGGTCCAAACATCACAAGTTATAGAAACACCATATTTATAAATTTGAAAACCTTGAATTATATCATTTTTAGCCCGTGCCCATAATTTTATAGCGTCATTTCGAAGAGTAGTACGACTTACTTGTTGATAACGCGGTTGTAGTCGACGCTTGATGATTTCCGTAAGCTTAACGTTGTCGAAGTGGTTGAATGGAAGCGCTTGTTGAATGACATACTTCGTAAAATCTTCACGAAGAGCTTCTACATCATATACAAAAATACCACCGTCGGAACCAAGAGTAGCTTGCAACCCCTCGGAAATAACCGTTGTACAAGAATTTTTATGTTTGTTAAGTGTCGTGTTAGAATCGGATTTAAGATACTTGTAACATTTCTTGCAACGAGCCATTTTCGACCCGTCCCTCATATAACACAAATCGAAAAACGCCCAAACATTTGGATTTCGGGTAGTTGTAACAATACGATCAATATCATCGTTTGTGTAAACTTTGTTTTTTGACATGCTTGAAACGGAAGCGGAACCCGAACCGGAAGTTTGAGAGTTGGGATCCATTATAATAAAGAAAAATTAGAAATTTAGTGAGATTGGAGAGTAATTAGAGAGATTTTTGATATTGTTTTGATGTGTTTTGAACCAAAACTATTAAGGTCTATTTATACTAAACGTTTGAGCGTAAAATAGTCAAATAAAAGTTTCAAAAGTTAAAAAAAAACGGCTAGAAATTATATTGGTGATTGGAGGAATAAATGTAAAATGTAATGGACCATAATGACATTATACGGATAAAAAATAAATATTATTTGTTATTTGTTATGGGGTATAAATTTAAAATTTAAATAATAATGTACTGTAACATGTAAAATCGATGTCTGGTAACATACTGTAAAAGTGAGCCTATATCTATCAAACTAGCTGCAACACCTTTGCTGAGAACCACAGAATGATGAACACGTGGATCAGTGGATGGTACAAGGTAACGTTCACATGCAATTGAAACCCGGGTTTTACCCGGTTTTTTTCTTACCCGGGTTTTACCCGGTTATGTACCCGGGTTTTACCCGTTGATATCCGAAACATCAACCTGGTCCTACCTGGATCGGGTATTGGAACCGGGTAGCGGGTTTTCAATACCCGGTTTTTTATGGAACCGGTTCCGGGTATTGAGTCGGGTACATTTCGGGTCCGGGTTTTATTTGCACCTCTGCTCTTCTTGGTGTGTGGTTAATCAAGCCCAAGAGTGATGCGGAGTTACTGGACTAAAGAAAGTCATTAAGTAAAGAGATTTAAAGGCAAAATTGGCTTGTTATATAGCTCTTAATGAGTCAATGAGTCGAATTTGGGTGATACCTATATTGACTTGCTTCTAAATATGGATATTGTTGGTCCTTATCGTAACCATTATGATACGGTTGCGACAAAAGTACATGTGGCTGTTCAAAACCTTCCTTCGACTATCGTTAATGGTGAGAATATACCTCAGTCTGTGGTTAGTGGTATCGGATAAGGGGTGGCTATTGTTCCTTCTAGATCCATGTTTTGTGAATGTGGAGCAGGTTGTAGGGGCGTTTGTGACAGTTTAGGTTTTGTGACCTTTTCGTCCCACACTGTTCCTGTCCAGTGGGTTGTTTTCCCATTTTTGAGCCCTAGACCCCATTACAGTGACATTGTAGCTGGTAGAGTGTCCTATTCATTACCGGTTTTCGACTGGGTTGGAGTTCTTTAGGATATTCATGAGGACGATCAGTCGGTTTCCAATTCTGTTAAGGGTTGTTCAACGTCGGTTAATCTTGATAAAGGTGGTATTGCTTCCATTTCATGTAAGGATTGTGTTACAGGTGCAATTTCAAGCTTGACTGTGTTGATGGGCCGGACTCTTGTGTTGGTATTGGGCCCAAATATTTTGCTTCACTCGCGAGTAAATTTAATAGATCTAACGAGAAAAATATTGAGCTTAAAGAGACGAGCGTTCTTGTTTCCACCCCTCTACATCACCATACGCGGCTTTCGATGACATGATGAATAAGATGGCCGACGAGAGCGTCGAAGGGTGTCTCATTTCTTCCAACAATTGTGACAACCTGGAAAATTCCAACCAAATTTAAACTTTATCTTTATATAATTCCGACACGATAAGCAAAGTTTGTTAAGTTAAATCTCAAGAATTTTAAACTGTGTTCATACATTCATTATAACCTCGATCAAATTCCGACGATTCACGAACCGTTATATATAAATAGATATGTATATATATATGTGTGTGTGTGTGTGTATATATATATATATATATATATATTATTACTTGAGAATATTAATAAAGTATTAAGCGTATAATACTTTACACGAACGTATTTGTTTCAATATGTTTATCGATGGAATTAGAAGATAATTTCAAATGATTGATGAAAGGACCCGTCCTAATCCATCCGGACAAAATTCACATCGATTACAAACGATTCACAATAGTTGGTTACATCGCGAGGTACTTGACCTCTATATGAAACATTTTACAAACATTGCATTCATTTTGAAAAGACAAACTTCCTTACATCGAAAATTGACAATATGCATACCATTTCATAATATATCTAATTATAATTATCTTAATAATAATCTTGATGAACTCGACGACTCGAATGCAATGTCTTTTGAAATATGTCATGAATGACTCCAAGTAATATCTTTAAAGTGAGCAAATGCACAGCGGAAGATTTCTTTCATACCTGAGAATAAACATGCTTTAAAGTGTCAACCAAAAGGTTAGTGAGTTCATTAGTTTAACATAATTAATCATTTCCATCATTTTAATAGACCACAAGATTTTCATTTCACATAAACATACGTCCCATACATAGAGACAAAATATCATTCATATGGACTGAACACCTGGTAACCGACATTCACAATATACATATAAGAATATCCCCATCATTCCGGGATCCTCCATCGGACATGATATAAATTTCGAAGTACTAAAGCATCCGGTACTTTGGATGGGGCTTGTTGGGCCTGATAGATCTATCTTTAGAGTTCGCGTCAATTAGGGTGTGACGATCGCTCTAAATCCATATGGACGAACACGTCATTCATCGATTTCATTGCGAGGTATTTGACCTCTATATGATACGTTTTGTAAACATTGCATTCTTTTGAAAAGGCACACCATCAATGAATATTTAAATCAAAGGTTCTCGACATCTGATGATTTCTATATATAGACAATCACCGTAAATAATAGTTTACAATAGTAATTCCGTTGATAATGCAGTCAAAATAAGATACATGGTGATGATTTTGTGAATGCAACGTTTTCTTGAATAAAGCATGCAAGACTCCATGCACATAGCTTGTATAACATGTAAGCAAACAGCGGAAGACTTCTAGGGAACCTGAGAATAAACATGCTAACAAGTGTCAACACAAAGGTTGGTGAGTTCATAGTTTTAGTGTTTTGCATAATCTGTATATAAAAGTGGATCACAAGATTTCAGTTGTTTCATCCAGAAACGTTTATCAAAATATTCTACGAAATTGAGCACCCTGGTAACCAAACTTAACGTATATATAATATTACCCCTGTTTTAACATACATGCAATCAACATGTACAATACACGCAAACCAACGTGTACTAAATCAAATAGTATACGTCTGTTTTATAGTTCAGGCTAGGGTTTCTATACCTGGAACAGACGGGGATGTCAAGCCCTATGGATCCATATACAACTATTCGCGCCCACCAGTTCCTATAACCGGCAGCTACTAATTACCAAAGCTAAGGGATTTGCGGTTCAAACTCAGTGTAGAATTTAGTATGTACTTGTGTCCATTGTGTTTAAAATAAATTGCATGTATTCTCAGCCCAAAAATATGTAAAGCATAAAAAAGGAGCAATGAAACTCACGCATATAAATATTGTAAATCAGTTTATAAAGCATTTGCATGTATTCTCAGCCCAAAAATGTAGAGAGTAAAAGGGATCTTATGAAACTCACCTTAGCAGCATATAAAGTTGTTCACCAAAATGTGACCAAAACTCGAATTACCAATTAATCGTAGATCTCAACGTATCAGTATTGAGATTCAATATTGTAGGAAAGTACGTAGACGTAACGAAGATGATAAACACTAGGTTTGATTCATAAATATACCTCCGAACATTACCCATAACCTCCTTGGCAATAACCCATAATTTCCTTACCTCTATCCCGCTTGAAAACCATTTTGAAAATAACCCACTCATGACCTCGTCGTAGTATTTTATGTATAATACATAATTAATAATACTAATAATAATAAGATTAATAATAATATTAATCTTAATAATATAAATAATAATAATAATAATAATAATAATAATAATAATAATAATAATAATAATAATAAAATAAATTAAATAAATATTACGGAGTAATAATACTAGAGAAAGAGATATATATTCAATTGAGCCAAAAACTGCGCAATTTATAGAACTTTTTCTGAAAAAGTACCCCATGCGATCGCATGAGATTTGTGCTTCAAGGTCATGCGATCGCATGGCCCTCTGATCCAGCTCACAAACTTTTAACTTTTTATTTGTCGACATAATTTTATATAATATATATAATATATATAATATATTTAATTTATATAATTAATTATATATTATATTAAATTCACATGCATAGTTGACTTGTAATTTTTGTTCCGGTAAGTCGTACGTCATCACTCGACTTATGTCCCGGTTCCAGTTTTTCAAATGTCCTTTCGTACGCTGAGAAAACTTGTATTTTACATTTCGTGTCACGTACCTTTGTCAAAATATAGCCTTAAATTATCCCTAAACTATACCACTCAAAGTATATCTTAAACTTTCGAGTATTTTGATCATTTACTTCTATAAATCATCGTCTCGCTATTTGTTAATATATATATAATAACAATTCGTTTTTATGACCAAGTTAATATTATATTTTATCGTATTGTTAAATATATATTTTCAATATTAATAAACACGTTTTAAAATACATATCGCAAGTTATTCATATATCTAATTCCAACAATTGATATTCCTTATTATTGTATGTGTCCAAATTCCGTTATTTAAACAAACACTTTACCATTTATTCTGAATACCGTTAAGAATGAATGATTTCCCAAATCAACGTGGACCTTACAACAGAGACCCGTAATAATATCATAATCCTTAAGGGACTCAATAATTATCTTTTAATTCAATCGATTGGCATAATCTTTTAACTCTGTATCTAAATATATCAATCAGATAATCAAACCAATAAGTTTAATGCACAGTATCATATACTCAACACTTTGTTACGTTTTCAAGTTATGGTATATATATGTATCTATTTACATATAATTGTTCGCGAATCGTTGAGAACAATCGAAAGGTAATTGAATAGTTCAAAAATTTTGAGATTCAACTTTACAGACTTTACTTATCATGTCGAAAACGTTAAAGATTAAGTTTAAATTTGGTCAGAAATTTCCGGGTCATCACAGTACCTACCCGTTAAAGAAATTCCGTCCCGAAATTTGAGTGAGGTCGTCATGGCTGACAATAAAAATGTTTTCATGACGAATATGAGTTGGTAAATAGAATTTTATCACCATTGAATAATACGGATAAAACAATCCGATTACTCGAAGTGTATGAGAGAAGTTATCGTAATAGAGTGAAATGGAGAATAGAGATTCGTCTTATCTCTTGATGTAGTAACGATTGATTTCCGGAATTTAAGGAATAGAAAATCTTCATAATTTAAATAAGATTTGATTCTTCGGAATTTAAGGAAATTAGAATTTCCTTTGATTAAATGCGTAATCTGCCTCGATTGCTATGTCTAATATTTTGCTATAAATTAACCTCTTCCGTTTCATTTATTTTCACCACTCCTATAATCTTTTTTTCTTATTTCATACATACAAAAGATTTGTGAAAATGCTTCATCCAGTTCTGATTCTTGATATTTTCTTGGCTATCATATCATTCATTCTTCTTTTTCATCTGCCACCAGAGGAGGTTATTTTCTTCTACTATTACCTTGGGGTTATATTGTTTTTCATTCTCCTGTGTCTTTATATTGCTATACGCAATGATATACACAGTTTGTAATTTCGGGGTTGTTTTCGGGCTTTATATTTTCCATTATATTTCGGAGCTTCATGCTTTCGTTTTCTCTTCCCGACTTTAAGTCAAGCGAATAATGGTCCAAAATTTGTAGGTATGGATTTTGAAATGAACATAATTAATGTTCTAAGAAAGAAACGATAATGGCACAATCTGACTTGTCAAATTACCAGAATACCTCGAAAAAGACCGAATCATCAAGAAAATATTTTCTTGATATGTTTAGAGGTTAAATAGAATGAAAGAGTTATGTAACATGGTTAATGATGAGGGTATATTCTGTGAACCTTTATCACGTTCCATTAGAAACTCAGCATGACTTACTGTAATATAATCACGTTGATCAAGTGTCATTATATTATACTAACTCATGCTTCAATTCCCAACACTACTTCAAAAACATCCATTTTTCGAAATTTTCAGAAATTAGAAACTAAAATAGTTTCTTTTATGATGTAACACAGATAGCGTGAAGAGATAAATGATTTCAGATAAGAATAGTTATGAAAATATCTTCAAAAATATGGAGGATATTTATAATGGAAGATACGATGATATCTTAGAATTTCTAATATCAGAGGATGATGCGAAAAATCTGTCTGTGAAGGTTTAGAATAAGAAGTAAGGTTCTTACTAATGGTTTCAGCAGACACTGAATCATTTGGATTCTTTGAAGGTAGATTTCGTCCTTGTGATTTGTCTACAGCTTCCTTCATACTTTGCTCAACCCGTTTTCCAGTTCCAAACCTTCTCTTTTTCTGTGCTTTTCCAACACACTACTCTTTATCATCAAACTTTCGACTGTTAAAGTCGTTTACAGTTTTTGCTGTTTCATCGGCATTTTTCCAAAATTCAGAGAACTAGTTTCGTAGTTTGAGGTGTTTTTCAGAAACTTCACATTAGAAGTATGTAAGTCTAGAAGATAGATGTTATATATATATAACTGTTGTCGTAGAAAATGCTGCGAGATTCAAAATACTGATTGCTAATTCCCGGTGGTTGGTATGGAAATTATTGTTACAAGATATGGATGAGTACATGATAGGGTTTCAATGAGTATAAGGATTTTTCGAAAGGTCAAGGATTAATAAAGTTGTTTGGTAAATTTACTGCTAATGTGGTGGAACATGAAAGGTTCCCCAGTAACAAAACGTATATATCAAGGTTACAATAAGGCTTAATCTGAAAAGTTGAAGTTGACTGGTTGGAAGTGTGATAAAACTGGATACTTTGAAAAGAAATTGTAAGATTATTTTCGGTAATAACAATGCTAAAGGATCTTTCACCGTTTTGAAGTCAAAGTATAGCTTTGAAAGATGTAGAGATCTAAGAATGATGTCACTTGTTAAATCTTGACTTGGATTCTGCTATGTCAATATCAGAATATGTAATTGAATTTATATGGAAACGATTGTATATCGCTGTGAGCATAGTTAATAATTTTTGAATCAAAGTTGAAGAATGTACAGTGTAACATATTAATTGCGAACTTATATATTTCCCGAATATTACCTACCCGTTAAAGATTTCACAATTAATACTTTGTACAAAGAATTTTTATTACCGTCTTTATGAAAATATATGTATGTATATTTTCTTCAGATGTAACACAGATTTAATGAGTTAATATCATATTAAGCTCATTTAATTTTCGGCTTGACTTAGAAATGATTAATCTCTAAAACATTAAAGATTACCTAATCTTTGCAGAGTATTTCGCTAATGTAATCGATACTTCATTATTTATTCTTATTGATATTCCTCAGTGAAGGATGTTGGTGCTCGTGGAATTTTTGTGAACCTTACAAGGCACAGATGATGTTTTCTGAAAAGTTTCGAGTATATCGAAATTGAAAATGTAAAATCAATTATGTAATTGATTAATACATTTGGTTTATTATGAAATGGAATTCATTGGGTTGAAACAGAGATTGTAGTTAACAATGGTTAAGTTGTTAAGGAAGGATGTACATCATTGCATATTAGTAATATGAAATAACCGAGTAGTACCTACCAGTTAAGATTCACACGTAATAGCTTAGTACGAAAAGATTTATTTTGATTTCAAAATTCATATATATTAAATATACATAAAATTTCTTCAGGGAAAAATGAGTTAACACTTCATCGGTTATTGTTGCTGGTATTTCTTGGTAACTATGGTGCGTATGACGTTGATGCTCGTGGAACAGATTGTGAAGTTGAGGTTTGCGATGCGGATGTTGTTGGTGGTGGTAATGGTACTGTTGGTGTTGTTGTCGGTGGTACTGTTGATGCCGATGATGCTGCTGGTGCTTGTAACCTTTGCACCATATTCTCCAAAGCCACTACCCGAGCGCGAAGCTCGTTGACTTCTTCTACTACACCGGGATGATTGGCGGTTCGGACGAGCGGATGAATAAGATCCAGAATTTGAGATAGTATATTATCGTAATGAGATACTCTGGAAATGAGAGAGAAAATGGTGTCTCGAACAGGTTCGCCGGTAAGTGCTCCAGGTTCTTCGCCAAGAGGGCAATGTGGTGGATGGAAGGGATCGCCTTCTTCTTGTCTCCAATAATTAAGTAAGCTACGAACCCATCCCCAATTCATCCAGAATAGATGATGGCTAATTGGTTGATCCATTCCAGTTACACTGTCTTCGAAATTCAGGAGAATATCCATATCGGAATAGCTATCAGAGTTTAAGGAATTTGAACTAGATACGGGATCCATCTTGTATAATTAGGGAGATGATTTTTGATATGAATTAGATTATAGAATTTAGTTTGGTATTCTTCAATACATAATTAACATATGTATATATAATACCAAATTCCATAAATCACGGAGAAATTTTCGGAAAATGTCAAGAAACGTTTACAGTAACAGATACGCTAAGATATGAATTTTGTCTATCCACTATTCATGCAATCAATGCAGTAAAACGTGTCTAGACTAGGAATGATAAGCAGGTAATTTCCGAAAAAAAATGATAAGCAAAACTTCTAACATGAAGACACGGTCGAAGTCCAGACTTACTAATGCATCCTAACAACTATCAGTTAGACACACTCATGCAAGACCTAGTTCACTAGGACCAACGCTCTGATACCAACTGTGACGATCGCTCCAAATCCATATGGACGAACACGTCATTCATCGATTTCATTGCGAGGTATTTGACCTCTATATGATACGTTTTGTAAACATTGCATTCTTTTGAAAAGGCACACCATCAATGAATATTTAAATCAAAGGTTCTCGACATCTGATGATTTCTATATATAGACAATCACTGTAAATAATAGTTTACAATAGTAATTCCGTTGACAATGCAATCAAAATAAGATACATGGTGATGATTTTGTGAATGCAACGTTTTCTTGAATAAAGCATGCAAGACTCCATGCACATAGCTTGTATAACATGTAAGCAAACAGCGGAAGACTTCTAGGGAACCTGAGAATAAACATGCTAACAAGTGTCAACACAAAGGTTGGTGAGTTCATAGTTTTAGTGTTTTGCATAATCTGTATATAAAAGTGGATCACAAGATTTCAGTTGTTTCATCCAGAAACGTTTATCAAAATATTCTACGAAATTGAGCACCCTGGTAACCAAACTTAACGTATATATAATATTACCCCTGTTTTAACATACATGCAATCAACATGTACAATACACGCAAACCAACGTGTACTAAATCAAATAGTATACGTCTGTTTTATAGTTCAGGCTAGGGTTTCTATACCTGGAACAGACGGGGATGTCAAGCCCTATGGATCCATATACAACTATTCACGCCCACCAGTTCTTATAACCGACAGCTACTAATTACCAAAGCTAAGGGATTTGCGGTTTAAACTCAGTGTAGAATTTAGTATATACTTGTGTCCATTGTGTTTAAAATAAATTGCATGTATTCTCAGCCCAAAAATATTTAAAGCATAAAAAAGGAGCAATGAAACTCACGCATATAAATATTGTAAATCAGTTTATAAAGCATTTGCATGTATTCTCAGCCCAAAAATGTAGAGACTAAAAGGGATCTTATGAAACTCACCTTAGCAGCATATAAAGTTGTTCACCAAAATGTGACCAAAACTCAGATTACCAATTAATCGTAGATCTCAACGTATCAGTATTGAGATTCAATATTGTAGGAAAGTACGTAGACGTAACGGAGATGATAAACACTAGGTTTGATTCATAAATATACCCCCGAACATTACCCATAACCTCCTTGGCAATAACCCATAATTTCCTTAGCTCTATCCCGCTTGAAAACCATTTTGAAAATAACCCACTCATGACCTCGTCGTAGTATTTTATGTATAATACATAATTAATAATACTAATAATAATAAGATTAATAATAATATTAATCTTAATAATATAAATAATAATAATAATAATAATAATAATAATAATAATAATAATAATAATAAAATAAATTAAATAAATAAATATTATGGAGTAATAATACTAGAGAAAGAGATATATATTCAATTGAGCCAAAAACTGCGCAATTTATAGAACTTTTTCTGAAAAAGTACCCCATGCGATCGCATGGGATTTGTGCTTCAAGGCCATGCGATCGCATGGCCCTCTGATCCAGCTCACAAACTTTTAACTTTTTGTTTGTCGACATAATTTTATATAATATATATAATATATTTAATTTATATAATTAATTATATATTATATTAAATTTACATGCATAGTTGACTTGTAATTTTTGTTCCGATAAGTCGTACGTCATCACTCGACTTATGTCCCCGTTCCAGTTTTTCAAATGTCCTTTCGTACGCTGAGAAAACTTGTATTTTACATTTCGTGTCACGTACCTTTGTCAAAATATAGCCTTAAATTATCCCTAAACTATACCACTCAAAGTATATCTTAAACTTTCGAGTATTTTGATCATTTTCTTCTATAAATCATCGTCTCACTATTTGTTAATATATATATAATAACAATTCGTTTTTATGACCAAGTTAATATTATATTTTATCGTATTGTTAAATATATATTTTCAATATTAATAAACACATTTTAAAATACATATCGCAAGTTATTCATATATCTAATTCCAACAGTTGATATTCCTTATTATTGTATGTGTCCAAATTACGTTATTTAAACAAACACTTTACCATTTATTCTGAATACCGTTAAGAATGAATGATTTCCCAAATCAACGTGGACCTTACAACAGAGACCCGTAATAATATCATAATCCTTAAGGGACTCAATAATTATCTTTTAATTCAATCGTTTGGCATAATCTTTTAACTCTGTATCTAAATATATCAATCAGATAATCAAACCAATAAGTTTAATGCACAGTATCATATACTCAACACTTTGTTACGTTTTCAAGTTATGGTATATATATGTATCTATTTACATATAATTGTTCGCGAATCGTTGAGAACAATCGAAAGGTAATTGAATAGTTCAAAAATTTTGAGATTCAACTTTACAGACTTTACTTATCGTGCCGGAAACGTTAAAGATTAAGTTTAAATTTGGTCAGAAATTTCCGGGTCATCACATAGGGTGTCTGTTCCCTAATTCTTAGATTACCAGACTTAATAAAAAGGGGCATATTCGATTTCGATAATTCAACCATATATTGTAGTTTTGATTTACTCGTGTCTATTTCGTAAAATAGTTATAAAAGCAGCGCATGTATTCTCAGTCCCAAAAATGTAAAGAGTAAAAGGGAATCAAATAAACTCACCGTATTGTATTTTGTAGTAAAAATACATATGACGACACTGAATCAACTAAACAATGTAGGTTTGGCCTCAGATTCATGAACCTATATCATTTGTGTATATATATTAATACACATAATCGTAATCGAATAAATATATATAACTTTCTTAGTTATATCGTTTTTATGTTAATAATTTATATGTTCTATGTATTTATTATATATATTTTAACTAAATAAGATATTAAGTTTGTTATGTTGTATATATTAATTATATTTATATATTTATATATATATGTAAATCATTTGTTTGTTAAGACAGTATTTTAATAATACCAAGATAATATTTGAAGTAATATAATGAAAATACTAATATTAAATATAATGATAACATTAGTAGTTTTAATAAGATTGATAATTTAATAATAATGGTAATAAAACTAATAATTTTGATATCATTTCATAATACTTAATAATAATAATTGCTATAGCAATTTCATTACTTGTGATAATATTAATAATAATACTTATGTTAATCATAATCAAAATCTTCACGTTAAATTTCTAAACCAATAATTAAAGCTTGTATAACATCGTTTTGTAATCCTAATCATATAGTAATAGTAATACTTATATTGATAATAATCATACTAATAATAATATTCAATGATAAAACTAGTGTTAGAAAGGTTTAATGATATTAATATTAATGATAATAACAATAATACTAAATATTATTACTTTTATTAACATTATTAAAGGAGATTATAATAATAATAATAATACTTAAGTGACAATCTTTACAATAATAAATACTTTAATAATACTTATAATCATGATAATAATAATAATAAAGTGTTATAATACTAATAATAACGATAATATCAATGACAATAATAATAATCATAGTAATAACATTAATAATAATAATAATAATAATAATAATAATAATAATAATAATAATAATAATAATAATAATAATAATAATAATAATAATAATATAATTGATAATCAAAATAATAATAATGAATAATAATTGACAACTACCTCTTGTAAAATGAGTTCCAAAAAGAAAACAAGCCATTGCAAGGCTCGAACCCGTGACCTTTTGGATACACGCAAACACCCAACACCACTCTACCGACTTCTGTTTTTCTGATTAAATGCTACCATAAAAGTTATTTAACCCATAACAAACTTATTACATATTTCATCTTCTTCAACTCCAGTTAGTCGATCAGATACACCAAAATAAAATCAATCTAACGAAAATAATGTTGGAATTAAGGTTTGAAAATAATACAGATCATTTAGAGGTTTAGTATATAAATTAAAATATCAAAACATAAAAAAAAAAACTCGCTGTAACAGCAACCTTAGGCTCGATATGAATCTCCAATTCAAATTCGAAGTTTAAATGGGTTTTAGACAAAACTTAAAATACCAAATTGGTTCTAAATTGGTTATATAAACTTTCTGGGTCGTCAAATCAATTCAAAACATCAAAACATTTACAAATTTCGCTATGAACACTTTTGTTGACTTTTGAAAAACAAACTTTGACTTCAAAATTCGTAATCGAAAAAATGAATTGGAAGTTCAAATTTTGCAGAAAGATTTAATGATACATTCCTAACAAAACCTCAGTTACACATTTTGAAATGGTTTACTAAATCAAGTTTTGACTGAAAAGGTTCAATAACAGGGATACATCGGTGTTTTTGGAAATTTTCTGATTTAATTCGATCAGTTCAGAGATTGTTAATGATTTCAGTGATTAGTAATTGATATAGTGTGGTTTGTATGGTTCATGACTTATTGGTTAATCGTTGGTTTTATGCAGATTGAAGATGTCGACCTTATTTAACTCAGACAAATAAAAAAACAGACAGAAATATAAGATAAAAAAATTAAAAAGCTGTTGTACGATTCCTAACTAAATTGGCTGTTATTGTGATCACAAAGTCGTGATTGGTACTATGGAATAAATCACCTACAACATTTGTCAAAGATAAGAAACAGAAAACACGTAATTCTTCATTATATATATAATTGCTTTTATATAAAAATATACATTTATATATGTAATTATGTAAATAAATATCAGTATTTTTATACCTACATGATTTTATATATGTATCTGCAGTTACATAAATTTTGGATATATATATCCATATACGTATATCTAATTCTTTTATTTATAAAACAGAAATTTATTTATGTATTTGTATTTATATATATATATATCTATATATATATTTTTTTAACTATATATATCAACTATATATATATATATTAAATATATAAGGGAACTTAATATCATTTAATATACAAACCTTAAATATGAATTTTAATAGTAATGAACTAATAATATTAACAATAATAGGAATAATAAGGATAATCATATTATTAATATTAATAATACTTGTACATATCAATTTACAATTTTATGTCCATATTTAACATTAATAATACAAATATTAACATCATCAATTATAATGAAAGTATTGTTTAATAAAATTACTCAATTATATTCAAACTTGTAATTTAAATTTAATTATTAATGTTTTATGTTGACACATATTAAATATCTAATATTTATATATTTTATATATATTACATTATATATAATATTACTTATTATTACTTATGTATCATATAATAATTATATCTCCATATAATATTTATACTTTTTATATATAATCCTATATGTATATTATAATAATTATTTTTTAGAATTTATACATACTTATTTTTATATATATAAATGTATATATATATATATATACATATATATATACAAACAATTGTTCGTGAATTGTCGGGAATAATCAAAGGTAATTGAATATGTAAACATAATTCCAAGATTTTTGAGACTCAATGTTATAGACTTTGCTTATCGTGTCGAAATCATATAGAGATTAAGTTTAAGTTTGGTCGGAAATTCCCGGGTCATCACAGTACCTACCCGTTAAAGAAATTTCGTCCCGAAATTTGAGTGAGGCGGTCATGGCTAACAATAAAAATGTTTTCATGACCAATATGAGTTGATTATTAAAGGTTTATCATCATTGAATAATAATGATAAAATAATTCGATTATTCTAAGGATACGAATGAGGTTATCGCAAAAGAGTGAATTGAAGAAAAATAAGATTTTCCTTAGCTTTTGACGTAAACAGGGTTGAATTTCCGGAATTCAAGGGATTTTACGAAAATTTTCGAAATCTAAAAGATTTGATTCTTTGGCGAATAAGGAAATCAAGATCTCTATAATTAAATACGGTGATCTGCCTTGATTTCTTTGTCTGGTATTTTTACTATAAATGGACTTCTTCCGTTCCATTATTTCCCACCACTCCCATACTTTCTTTCTTAGTTCATACATCCGAAAGATTGCGAAAATACTTAATCTCGTTCTAATCCTTGATATTTTTCTAATTATCATTTCTGTCATCCTTCCTTTCAATCTTCCACCAGAAAAATCTGTTTACTTCTTCTGTTATCCTTGAGGTGATACTATTCTTGATTATACTGTGTCTTTATATCGCTATTCGTATTAATATCCACGGTTTATAACCTCTGTGTTGTTATTGGACTTTATATTTTCTCTTATATCTTGGAGCTCTTTGTCTTTTTAATCTCCTCTCGACCTCTAATAAAGCGAGTAATGGTCCAGAATTCGTAAGTATGAAGTTTTGGATGAACTTAATATTCTAAACAAGAAAGACCGTTATAGCACGATTTGATTTGTCAAATTACCAGAATCACTAAGAATAGAACTATCAAGAATATACTTTCTTGATATGTTCAGAAGTTAAGCAGAATGAAAGAGTCATGTAACATGGCACATGATGACGTTATGATCTGTGAATCATCATATCCCATTTAGAAACTCAGCATGACTTAATGTAATATAATCACGTTGATCAAGTGTCATTATATTATACTAACTCATGCATCAGTTTCCAACATTATTTCAGTAACATTCATATTTTAAGCTCGAAGTTTACAGAATATAGAAACTAACAGTTTCTATATGATATAATACTGATAGCACGAAGAGATTAATGATTTCAAATAAGAATAGTTATAAAAATATCTCCAGAAATATGGAGGATATTTATAATGAAAGATACGATAATATCTCGGAATATCTAAGATCAGAGGATGATAGAAACTATTATCTGCAAGGGTTTAGAGTAAGGAGCAAGATATTCACTAAAGACTTTAGCAGACATTGAATCATTTGGATTCTTTGAAGCCAAACTTATTCTTTGTGATTTGTCCACGACTTTCTTCCTAGTTTCGCATAATCTGCTTTTCGGTACTAAATTTTCTATTGAATGTTTCCAATATAACGATACACAGGAAGCACGAAGAGGTATATAATTTCGGACGAGAATATTTATGAAAATATCCTCAGAAATATCGAAGATATTGATGATGATATTTTGAAATTTCTAAATTTGATGGTTGATGGAGAAAAATTTTCCGCAAGATTTTAACATGACTTCAGAGCAAGATATTCTCTAAAGATTTCAACGGATCCAGAATTACCTGAATCCTTTGAATATAGGGTTTGATCCTTGTATTTGTCCTTGGTCTCTTTTGTGGTTAGCTCAATCCATTTTCCAATTCCAATTTTTTTTTTTCTGAGCTTTTCCAACATATCATTCTTTATCATCAAACTTTCGATGATTAAGGTCGTTTATGGTAGTCTACAATTTCTGCTACTTCATTCAGCTTTTTCAACATTCAAAATATTGATTTGTAGACTGAGTGCTTTTCAGTTTCATAATGAAAGATCATAACTCTAAGAGATAAATGTTATACATATAACTGTTGATGTAGATATGCTGTGAGTTTTCAAAGTACTGATTGCTGATTCCCGGTAATTGGTATGACAGTTCTCGTTACAAGATGTGGATGAGTATATGATAGGGTTTCAATGAATAAATATAATGATTTATCAGAATGATTTAAGCCAAGAAGCAACGAGGTTGCTGGTACGTCTGCTGGTAATGTGGCGGGATATAAAAAAATTCTCCGGTATCAAAAGGGTAATTGTATATATATCAGGATTATAGTAAAACTACTTCGAATGAAAAGTCAAAGTTGACTTGCTGGAGCTGTGACAAAATTGACTACTTTGAAAAGGAATTGCAACGTTATTTTTTTTTTGCTAATAAATGTCAAAGGATCTGACGCGGTTACGTGTTAAACTTTTACTCAGTTACCGAGAGTTTCTCAGGTGCATAACTATATGCATAACTCTTTCCTTCTGTAGATGAAGTGCGGTTGATTCATCCTATCGATTGAGGTGTTTTCAAGAATCATGAAAGGTTTGAACGCAGAATGTAATCGTGAAGATACAAATGAGGTTTTAGATGAAATCAAGTGGAAAACTTGAAGAATTGTTTAGTTTCATATGTTATAAACAATATTTTAATTCATTTTAATTTTCCAATGTTATTATCCCGCAGTCGATAGTCCACATTCATATATAGTTTAATATATAATATTTCGAATTAATTAATACGTGTCGTGACCCGTATACGTCTCAGACTCGATCACAACTCAAACTATATATATTATTGTAGAATCAACCTCAACCCTGTATAGAGAACTCGATCATTACTGCATATAGAGTGTCTATGGTGATTCCAAATAATATATATAGATGCGTCGATATGATATGTCAAAACCTTGTATACGTGTCCCGATATTTAAAGTGCGTAAAATAAATAACAGAAATTAAATAACGATAATTAAAGTGCGTAAAGTAAATAACATAAATTAAATAACAATAAATAAAATTGCGAGAATTAAATTGCGATAAAATAAATTGCGATAATTAAATTGCGATAAATAAAATGTAATACGGAATTAATAGTTAGCTAGGAACAATTAGCTAGGATTTTGTTAGCGTGGATTCTTAATAGAATTTCATATTGTTAATTAATCTGTTTCTAATCAATTTTTATTGTGTCCATTATTTCTTCATTATGCCACTTGTTGGATTCTGATAGGTCAAAATCCAAATATGTAGTTGGATGAATATGGTTATTCTGTGGTGAACGGATTTGTATATCGGTGGATGTAAGTAGGATAGTATATGACTGTTGAAACAGATTCGAAGAACGTACAATGTAACTTATTAATGTGAAATTTAAATATTCCTCGGGTATTACCTACCCGTTAAAATATTTTCACCATTAACAGTTTGTACAAGAGAATTTTTAATTACAATCTTTATGAAAACATATATACATATATATTTTCTTCAGATGTATTCATGGATTTAATGAGTTAATATGATATTAAACTCATTTGCTTTTCGGTTGGAACTAGATTAAATAATCTCTAAAACTTTAGAGATTACACATTCGCCATGTCGAACGAAGATAAATGAGGTAGAACGATACGTAGAACGAAGATCATACTCAAAGTACAGATGATGATATTGAAGCATGGATTGTTGATGGTACTGGTGCTGTTATTGATGGTACTGTTGGTGCCGGTGATGTTGCTGAAGCTGGTACACCATATTCTCCGAATTGATTATTCGAGCGCGAAGTTCGTTGACTTATTACTCTAGGATGATTGTCGATCGGAACGAGCGGATAAATAAGGTTCAGAATTGTGGATAGAATATAATCTTGTCGAGTTACCTTGGAAATGAGACTGAAAATGATGTCTCGAACAGGTTCACCGGTAAACGCTTCAGGTTCATTGTGAGGTGAATTCGGTTGGTGGAAGGGATTGCCTTCTGCGCGTTTCCATTAATTAAGTCGACTACGAACCCATCAGATGAATTGATATTGGCTGATTGGTTGATTCATGCCGATGACGCTGTTTTTGGAGCTTAGGTGAACATCTATGTCGGAATAGCTGTCTGAATAACTATCGGAATAGCTATCAGAATCTGAGGGACTCGAACTGGTTGCAGGATTCATCTCGTACGATAAGACGAAGGATTTTTGTCATAACCCGTCCTTAACCATAAGAACGTGTTAGATAACGTATGATTTCATTGCGAGGTATTGACCTCTATATGCGACATTTTTAAAAGAAAAACTGCATATATTATACATTACAAACCATGATCCTTATTTTTGATACAAGCTTTGGACAAAATAAAGATGATTATCGTTTAGCGATAATCTTCGACTTACAAACTTTACAAATGATAATAACAACCCGATTTCTAGCATATTTTACAACACAAGTTCTTGGATATGCAGTTTTGTTTTTGACACATATATGCGTACGCAAGATCCTGCTCAAATTCAACATAATGCAGCGGAAGCTTCTAATTATCACCTGAGAATAAACATGTTTAAAACGTCAACATAAAGTTGGTGAGATATAGGTTTAGTGCCGGCAGCAATATATATATATATATAGACCACAAGATTTCATATATAAACATTTTCATAAAAATATTCTAAGTGGTTGAGCACTTGGTAACCATACTTAACATTTAATCACGTCGCATATTCCCTTTAATATGAAATCTTACTACACCGTACCAAGTGTAGTCACAAAACGAAGTACTGTTCAACCGTTGAATACTGGTCGTCCAGTCCGGTTGGGGTTGTCAGGCCCGATAGATCTATCAACAGGATTCGCGTTTACAATACCGCTGTAAATATTAGTTACCAAGCTACAGGGAAGTATGCCAGTGGTACAACTCAACGTAGAATATATTTTCAGTTACTTGTGTCCATAACGTAAAACATAAAATACATGTATTCTCATCCCGAAATATTTAGAGTTTAAAAGTGGGACTATATACTCACTTTCGTCTTGAAGATATATATAATTTGACTTGGTCTCCGGTTGATATCACGAACCTATCCATATATAATATATCAATACCTTTTCTTTTTAAACAAACGTCACATATATATACTTGTTATACTTTTAATACTTTTAATAATTCCTTAGTCCGTAGTTAGCAGTTCGTTGTTAGTAATTCAATTTTAATGGTTCATTTTTAGATGTTTAATATACCCGCAATGAAATAAATAAAACCCCCAACGAAATAAATAAAACCCCATCGTATATGTATTGGTCGAGATTAATCTTGACCCATGGTACCGGTGTTGTCAAATGACGTGTTGCGTACATAAAGTACCGGTGTTGTCAAATGACATGTTGCGTACAATCATGGGATCTTATGATTAATCTTCTCGTATTGTTTACGGGTGATCCTGAACCATATAAAATTAAATTATGAGTACATATATATAAAATATCATGTTATTTTAAAAAGATGTGATTTATTTAATTTTCTCCAATTATTTTCGTAGCTAAACTAGTCTTAGATATCCGATCTCGTTTTGGTCATAGTTTCTTCGTTACAACTCCGTTTTCGTTGATTCAACTTGCCACTTCCTTGGATCGAGTCCCTCTTTAAGACTATGAACTGTAAATACCTTAGTTTGTATTCGAAATCACAGGTCATAGGTCAAACTTTAGTGAAACTTATGAAGTTAATCATTTTCCATCATGTAAACAACCTTAAATGATTATTTTTCTAAAAATACTTATACTTTGAGTTAAATCATGAAATTTTTATGTGTTATCATATTTATAGTAAAAATCATTTTTCCAGAAAATAAACCTCCAATTCAAAGTTTAAGATGGTTTTTAATTATCCAACCCAAAACAGTCCCCGGTGGCACTCCGACGTCTTAAAAACAGTTTTTAAGATATTCTTTGAAAAACCAAGTTAAACCTTGTTAAGTTAGCATATATTTAAGTTATATTACAGGTCTTGAAGTATTTTAAAAGTTAAGTTAGAAGGATCTATTTAGTTTGCAAACAAGTTTGAAAACATTCAAACTATGTTCTTGTTGTTAAAATTTTATACCACAAAATAAGATAGCTATATATATATGAATCGAATAAGGTTATGAACATAGATTCTACCTCAAGTTCCTTGGACAAGGTTGCTGTAAAAGAGGAGTAAGAACCTAGAACCAAAAGGGTGATGGAAGTGGATGAAAGATTGGAAGTAAGTTGGTGTTCTTGGAAGGATTTCTTGAAGTGTTTTTGTAAGGTTTTCTTATGAGGTTTAAGTGTTGTTTTTGAAGCTAAATGATGGGGAAAATGCTTGGAGATGATCAAGTATGAAGTTAAGAGTATTTTGAGAGAGAAATGGAAGTGTAAGTATGAGAAAATGGGGTGAAGAAATGGTGTGCATGCATAAAAATGTTTTTAGGTTATAAAGGAAAAAAAAGATACCTAAGTTTGTTTTCTTGCTAAATAATTCATGCTACTTGACAAATGGTTGGTTCCACATGTTTCTTAATCATTTAAGGCTGCTAAGGAGCAGATTTTTATTGGTATATACCAATAGTAAATACATCTAGAAGCTGCGTATGATACGGGTACATATACCCTAGGTATACGTATAGAAATCTTTGAGAAAACGGAACGAGGATTCAAATATAGCTATCTTTTGTAAATATACTTATATTGTTTTATGTATGTAAGCCCTTTAAAAGTGATTAAATACATTACTTATACGATATATGTATAAACATTATAGGTTATAAGTATTTAAGTCAAATAACGTTACGTATGGTTATCGTTTTGAAAACTTAAGTTAGTAGTTTCAAAATATACTTATAACTTATTGTTATTAATACAAAATGAGATATTAAAACATTCTTAGATCATGTTAAATATGTATATATACATATATATACACAAACGTATAATTATCATATATTGTATAGTTCGTGATATCATCGGTCAAACTAGACGGTCAAACGTTGTGTAAAACTCTTTTCGAAAACATAAGTCTCAACAATTTGAATTGCTTATCATGTTGGTAAGGTTTAATTTATGTAAATATTAATCTTATAAGTATAGAACGATCGAAAAAGTGCGGGTCGTTACGTTACCTCCCCGTTAAATAAATTTCGTCCCGAAATTTTAAAATTGTACCTATTTTGCGTCATCGAGAAACAAGTGTGGATACTTTTGTTTCATCTGATCCTCTCGTTCCCACGTAAACTCGGGACCTCTTCTAGCATTCCAACGAACCTTAACTATCGGTATGTTGCTCTGCTTGAGCTGTTTAACTTCACGATCCATGATTTCGATTGGTTCTTCGATGAATTGTAGTTTCTCGTCGACATGGATTTCTTCAAGAGGAATGGTGAGATCTTCATTTGCAAGACACTTCTTAAGGTTTGAGACGTGAAAGGTATTATGTACTCCGGCGAGTTGTTGCGGTAACTCGAGTCGATAAGCTACCGGTCCAATGCGTTCGATGATCTTGAACGGGCCTACATATCTTGGGTTCAGTTTACCCCTTTTTCTGAAGCGTATTACACCTTTCCAAGGTGACACCTTTAGCATAACCATGTCCCCGATCTGAAACTCTAATGGTTTCCTTCGGACATCGGCGTAGCTCTTTTGGCGACTACGGGCTGTTTTCAATCTCTCCTTGATTTGTACTATCTTCTCAGTCGTTTCGTGTATGATCTCGGGACCAGTTAATTGTCGATCTCCTACTTCATTCCAACAGATAGGAGATCTACACTTCCTTCCATACAATGCTTCGAATGGTGCAGCTTTAATGCTCGCATGATAACTATTATTATACGAGAATTCTGCTAATGGTAGATATTTATCCCATCCGTTTCCAAAATCGATCACACATGCCCTGAGCATGTCTTCAAGAGTCTGAATCGTTCTTTCACTCTGCCTGTCGGTTTGCGGATGATATGCGGTACTCATATCCAAACGAGTTCCTAGTGCCTCCTGTAGTGATTGCCAGAACTTTGAGGTAAATCTACTATCACGATCGGATATAATGGAAATAGGTATTCCATGTCTTGAAACAATTTCCTTTATATACAATCGTAATAGTTTCTCCATTCTATCCGTTTCCTTTATAGGCAGGAAATGTGCAGACTTGGTGAGACGATCAACAATCACCCAAATGGTGTCGTATCCCCAGGCAGTCTTTGGTAACTTCGTGATGAAATCCATGGTAATACCGTCCCATTTCCATTCTGGGATTTCTGGTTGTTGAAGTAATCCTGACGGCTTCTGGTGTTCTGCTTTGACTTTGGAACAAGTTAAACATTCCCCAACATATGTTGCAACGTCTGTCTTCAAATTAGGCCACCAATAATGCGTCTTAAGATCTTGATACATCTTTCCAACTCCAGGATGTATCGAGTATCTTGTCTTATGTGCCTCATTCAATATTAACTTCCTTAATCCACCCAACTTTGGTACCCAAATACGGTTTGCAAAATATCGAATTCCATCTTCCCGCATAATGAGTTGTTTCCCATACTTCTTCATTATTTCATTTCCTATGTTTTCTTTAGTAAGAGCTTCTCGTTGAGCCTCTTTGATTTGTGAGTTGAGATTCATGCGAATTTTTATGTTCATTGCTCGTACTCGAATTGGTTCTCGTTCCTTTCTGCTTAAAGCGTCAGCCACCACATTCGCTTTCCCGGGATGATAACGAATTTCACAATCATAGTCGTTTATTAACTCGACCCACCTACGTTGCCTCATGTTCAGCTGTTTTTGATCGAAAATATGTTGAAGGCTTTTATGATCAGTAAACACAGTGCATTTAACCCCATACAAGTAGTGTCTCCATATCTTCAATGCAAACACGACTGCTCCCAGTTCTAGATCATGCGTCGTATAATTCCGCTCGTGAATCTTTAATTGTCGGGATGCGTATGCAATAACTTTCTTCCGTTGCATAAGAACGCAACCAAAACCTTGTCGCGAAGCGTCACAATATATTTCAAAATCATCGTTCCCTTCTGGTAATGATAAAATAGGCGCCGTAGTCAACTTCTTTTTCAGTAATTGAAATGCACTCTCCTGCTCGGAAGTCCATTCATATTTCTTCCCTTTTTGCGTTAACGCTGTCAACGGCTTAGCTATTCGGGAAAAATCTTGAATAAACCTTCTATAATAACCGGCTAAACCCAAAAATTGGCGTATCTGCATTGGTGTCTTAGGAGTCTCCCATTTTTCAATGGCTTCAATTTTTGCTGGATCAACCTGAATTCCTTTGCTACTAACAACGTGGCCAAGAAATTGCACTTCTTTCAACCAGAAAGCACATTTAGAAAATTTAGCATATAGCTGTTCTTTTCTTAACAACTCTAATATCAACCTTAAATGCTGTTCATGCTCTTGCTCACTCTTGGAATAGATAAGAATATCATCAATGAAAACGATAACAAACTTATCTAAATATGGACTACAAACTCGATTCATGAGGTCCATGAATACAGCTGGCGCATTCGTCAATCCAAACGGCATGACCAAAAATTCGTAATGACCGTAACGTGTCCGAAAAGCAGTTTTCGGTATATCTTCTTCTTTGACACGTAATTGATGATAACCCGATCTTAGGTCAATTTTCGAATAAACACATGATCCTTGGAGTTGATCAAATAAGTCGTCAATTCTCGGTAGTGGATACCGATTCTTGATAGTTAACTTATTTAATTCACGATAATCTATACACATTCGGAAAGATCCGTCTTTCTTCTTGACGAATAAAATTGGAGCTCCCCACGGTGAAGTACTTGGTCGTATGAATCCACGATCCAGTAATTCTTTTAACTGACTCTGAAGTTCTTTTAACTCGGACGGTGCAAGTCTATATGGAGCACGGGCAACCGGTGCAGCTCCTGGTACAAGATCTATTTGAAATTCTACAGATCTAAATGGAGGTAATCCCGGCAACTCTTCCGGAAATACTTCAGGAAAATCTCTTGCCACAGGCACGTCATTGATGCACTTCTCTTTTTCTTTCTTTTCGACTTTATTAACATGTGCTAAGATAGCATAGCACCCTTTCTTCAAGTACTTTTGAGCTTTCAAATAACTAATGAGTTTTAGCTTTGAGTTACCCTTCTCTCCATAAATCATTACTGGCGTTTTATCCTTACGAGGAATGCGAATTGCCTTCTTGGCGCACACAACTTCAGCTCCTATTTTGGACATCCAGTCCATGCCGATTATTACATCAAAACTTCCTAATTCTACGGGTATCAAATCAATCTTAAATGTTTCTCCGGCTAAATTTATTTTACAATCACGGCAAATTTTATCGGCTTTAATTAGTTTACCATTAGCTAACTCAATCATGTACTTAGCATCTAGAGGTAATGATGAACAATTCAATTTAGCGTGAAAGTCTCTACACACGTAACTTCTATCAGCACCAGTATCAAATATAATAGATGCAGATAAGTTATTAATGGTAAACGTACCCGTAACAAGCTCCGGGTCTTCACATGCCTCTCTAGCATTAATAACAAATGCTCTCCCACGTGCAGGTCCGATATTCTTCTCTGGATTCGGGCACTGGCTCTTATAGTGACCTTGTTTTCCACACCCAAAACAAGTAATGGTAGCCAAAGTAGTTCTATTTGCATTGGTGGCAGGAGTCTTGGTACCATTTGTATTTGTAACGAGAGCCCTACAATCTTCAGCAAGATGACCCTTTCGATTACATTTGTTGCATACCACATTACAGTAACCAAAGTGATGTTTGTGGCATCGGTTGCATAAAGGATTTTGTCCTTTATAACCAAAGCTTAAACCACTACCCGCACCTTGCGTGATTTCTTGTTTCTTAAAAGATTGTTGTTGGTTACCTCGATCATAATTTCCATTCTACTTTCTTTTGTTACCTGATACCTTCACATCAGTATTGGAAACTTTCTTATCCATGATGACCTGATCCATTAGCTCGTTTGCCATGGTTATAGCTTCATGAATTGTCTTAGGTTTCGATGCTGTAACATTTGCTTTGACCTTTTTAGGCAAACCATCTTTGTACATTTCAATCTTCCGTTCTTCGGTTGGAACCAATTCAGGACATAGCAAAACTAATTCCATGAATCGCTGATTGTAGTTGGTGATTTCAGTACCAATAACCTTCAGACTTCATAACTCATCTTCCAACTTCCTAACCTCGTTCCTTGGACAATATTCATTGATTAACATTGTTTTGAATTCTTCCCACGGAGTATCATAAGCTACATCTCCTCCTACAGCCTTCACATAATTTTTCCACCACGTGAGTGCACTATCTTGTAAAGTGCACGATGCATACTTGGTCATGTCCTTTTCAACACAACCACTGATTTTAAACACAGTCTCCATCTTTTCTATCCACCGGGTTAAACCGATCGGTCCTTCTGTTCCACTGAATGATGAGGGCTTGCAAGCTTGAAAAGTTTTGTAAGTGCACCCCACACGAGGATTTGGGTTAACTGCAGCACCTCTTGCAGCCTCGACCCATAACATTCTGTCGTTCACTCGCTGATTGATGAGTTCCTGGATTTCTTGTTCCGTCATTCGGTTCAATCGCGCCATATTCTTCTATAAGAATGAAAAGAAAATAATTATTCACATGGAATATTATAGATGTAGTGTATATTTACAGTACATTATAGCTTATTAATAATATGAACCAGGTATTATTATAAAAGCCTTTTCTTCTTATTAGCGTTTTATAATTATATCTAGGGTAGTACCTACTCGTTAATGTCCATACTTAATAGCTTAGTACAGAATCAATTACTACCATCTAAATAATACTTAACCATGGAAAATTATTGCATTTCACACTTCACTATTTTACATATGCTTATCTTACATCGAACATTAAGCAAACCACACTAATAATATTATACAAAACATTATATGATCCCATGGTTTAATACGGCAGCGCATCGTTTGGTCTATTTTCTAGGACGTTTAGGTTCAAAGAATCGCTTAACGCTTATCCTGGCTGTCTGCCTATATTTTGGCTGTGGGACTGAAGAACTGGATGCCGGGATAGAACGAATAGGAATAGCGGGAATAGGGGTGGTAGTGTCTAGTGGAGTTGGTGCCACATCATCCTTATTAAACTCAGGATTTGAATTTTCTAATTCATTAGCCTTTCGTTTCTTTCCTAGTTCGAACTCTTCTTTTGTAATTTCCTGTATTTCTTCCTCGGGTTCACTTTCCTCCTCGGGTTCACTTTCCTCCTCGGATTCAGTTTCCTCCTCGGGTTCACTTTCCTCCTCGGGTTCACTTTCCGGGTTCTCTATAGTCGGTTCATCCGGAATTTGTGAGTCTTCCCCAAAGATATTATTTTCGTCATCGGATAGGTTAATGACTGGAACATCATCTGAAGATTCTGGTTCGGAGTCGCTGAATGTGATAACAAGTTTTGAGCCCGACATCTATCACACAACAACTAACCCATTAGTACTACATAATATTTACATATAAATTTTAACCAACGATGATAAGCAATGGTTTTTAAATAAGACCCGGTCAAAGTCCAGACTTACTAATGTATCCTAACGACTTATCAGTTAGACACACTAATGCAAACCTGGTTCGCTAAGACCACCGCTCTGATACCACATGTCATAACCCGTCCTTAACCATAAGAACGTGTTAGATAACGTATGATTTCATTGCGAGGTATTGACCTCTATATGCGACATTTTTAAAAGAAAAACTGCATATATTATACATTACAAACCATGATCCTTATTTTTGATACAAGCTTTGGACAAAATAAAGATGATTATCGTTTAGCGATAATCTTCGACTTACAAACTTTACAAATGATAATAACAACCCGATTTCTAGCATATTTTACAACACAAGTTCTTAGATATGCAGTTTTGTTTTTGACACATATATGCGTACGCAAGATCCTGCTCAAATTCAACATAATGCAGCGGAAGCTTCTAATTATCACCTGAGAATAAACATGTTTAAAACGTCAACATAAAGTTGGTGAGATATAGGTTTAGTGCCGGCAGCAATATATATATATATATAGACCACAAGATTTCATATATAAACATTTTCATAAAAATATTCTAAGTGGTTGAGCACTTGGTAACCATACTTAACATTTAATCACGTCGCATATTCCCTTTAATATGAAATCTTACTACACCGTACCAAGTGTAGTCACAAAACGAAGTACTGTGCAACCGTTGAATACTGGTCGTCCAGTCCGGTTGGGGTTGTCAGGCCCGATAGATCTATCAACAGGATTCGCGTTTACAATACCGCTGTAAATATTAGTTACCAAGCTACAGGGAAGTATGCCAGTGGTACAACTCAACGTAGAATATATTTTCAGTTACTTATGTCCATAACGTAAAACATAAAATACATGTATTCTCATCCCGAAATATTTAGAGTTTAAAAGTGGGACTATATACTCACTTTCGTCTTGAAGATATATATAATTTGACTTGGTCTCCGGTTGATATCACGAACCTATCCATATATAATATATCAATACCTTTTCTTTTTAAACAAACGTCACATATATATACTTGTTATACTTTTAATACTTTTAATAATTCCTTAGTCCGTAGTTAGCAGTTCGTTGTTAGTAATTCAATTTTAATGGTTCATTTTTAGATGTTTAATATACCCGCAATGAAATAAATAAAACCCCCAACGAAATAAATAAAACCCCATCGTATATGTATTGGTCGAGATTAATCTTGACCCATGGTACCGGTGTTGTCAAATGACGTGTTGCGTACATAAAGTACCGGTGTTGTCAAATGACATGTTGCGTACAATCATGGGATCTTATGATTAATCTTCTCGTATTGTTTACGGGTGATCCTGAACCATATAAAATTAAATTATGAGTACATATATATAAAATATCATGTTATTTTAAAAAGATGTGATTTATTTAATTTTCTCCAATTATTTTCGTAGCTAAACTAGTCTTAGATATCCGATCTCGTTTTGGTCATAGTTTCTTCGTTACAACTCCGTTTTCGTTGATTCAACTTGCCACTTCCTTGGATCGAGTCCCTCTTTAAGACTATGAACTGTAAATACCTTAGTTTGTATTCGAAATCACAGGTCATAGGTCAAACTTTAGTGAAACTTATGAAGTTAATCATTTTCCATCATGTAAACAACCTTAAATGATTATTTTTCTAAAAATACTTATACTTTGAGTTAAATCATGAAATTTTTATGTGTTATCATATTTATAGTAAAAATCATTTTTCCAGAAAATAAACCTCCAATTCAAAGTTTAAGATGGTTTTTAATTATCCAACCCAAAACAGTCCCCGGTGGCACTCCGACGTCTTAAAAACAGTTTTTAAGATATTCTTTGAAAAACCAAGTTAAACCTTGTTAAGTTAGCATATATTTAAGTTATATTACAGGTCTTGAAGTATTTTAAAAGTTAAGTTAGAAGGATCTATTTAGTTTGCAAACAAGTTTGAAAACATTCAAACTATGTTCTTGTTGTTAAAATTTTATACCACAAAATAAGATAGCTATATATATATGAATCGAATAAGGTTATGAACATAGATTCTACCTCAAGTTCCTTGGACAAGGTTGCTGTAAAAGAGGAGTAAGAACCTAGAACCAAAAGGGTGATGGAAGTGGATGAAATATTGGAAGTAAGTTGGTGTTCTTGGAAGGATTTCTTGAAGTGTTTTTGTAAGGTTTTCTTATGAGGTTTAAGTGTTGTTTTTGAAGCTAAATGATGGGGAAAATGCTTGGAGATGATCAAGTATGAAGTTAAGAGTATTTTGAGAGAGAAATGGAAGTGTAAGTATGAGAAAATGGGGTGAAGAAATGGTGTGCATGCATAAAAACGTTTTTAGGTTATAAAGGAAAAAAAAGATACCTAAGTTTGTTTTCTTGCTAAATAATTCATGCTACTTGACAAATGGTTGGTTCCACATGTTTCTTAATCATTTAAGGCTGCTAAGGAGCAGATTTTTATTGGTATATACCAATAGTAAATACATCTAGAAGCTGCGTATGATACGGGTACATATACCCTAGGTATACGTATAGAAATCTTTGAGAAAACGGAACGAGGATTCAAATATAGCTATCTTTTGTAAATATACTTATATTGTTTTATGTATGTAAGCCCTTTAAAAGTGATTAAATACATTACTTATACGATATATGTATAAACATTATAGGTTATAAGTATTTAAGTCAAATAACGTTACGTATGGTTATCGTTTTGAAAACTTAAGTTAGTAGTTTCAAAATATACTTATAACTTATTGTTATTAATACAAAATGAGATATTAAAACATTCTTAGATCATGTTAAATATGTATATATACATATATATACACAAATGTATAATTATCATATATTGTATAGTTCGTGATATCATCGGTCAAACTAGACGGTCAAACGTTGTGTAAAACTCTTTTCGAAAACATAAGTCTCAATAATTTGGATTGCTTATCATGTTGGTAAGGTTTAATTTATGTAAATATTAATCTTATAAGTATAGAACGATCGAAAAAGTGCGGGTCGTTATAATTTTCGATAAGAAATAGATTATAGGATGTAGATTAGTACCCTGCAATACATAATTTACATATGCATATATAATACTAAAATCCCATAAGTTACGGAGGAATCTACGGAAACTGTCAGGCAAAGGTAACAATAACATATATGCTAAGATATGAATTAGCAGATACGCTAAGATACGAATTTTTGTCTATACACTATTCATGCAATCAATACAGTAAGATGTGTCTAGACTAAGAATGATAAGCAGATGATTTCCGACTAGAAATGATAAGCAAAACTTTTAACATGCAGACACGGTCGAAGTCCAGACTCACTAATGCATCCTAACGACTATCAGTTAGACACACTACTGCAAGACCCGGTTCGCTAAGACCACCGCTCTGATACCAACTCAAATGACCAGTCCTAATCCATCCGGACAAAATCCACATCGATTACAAACGATTCACAATAGTTGGTTACATCGCGAGGTACTTGACCTCTATATGATACATTTTACAAACATTGCATTCATTTTGAAAAGACAAACTTCCTTACATCGAAAATTGACAATATGCATACCATTTCATAATATATCTAATTATAATTATCTTAATAATAATCTTGATGAACTCGACGACTCGAATGCAATGTCTTTTGAAATATGTCATGAATGACTCCAAGTAATATCTTTAAAGTGAGCAAATGCACAGCGGAAGATTTCTTTCATACCTGAGAATAAACATGCTTTAAAGTATCAACCAAAAGGTTGGTGAGTTCATTAGTTTAACATAATTAATCATTTCCATCATTTTAATAGACCACAAGATTTTCATTTCACATAAACATACGTCCCATACATAGAGACAAAATATCATTCATATGGACTGAACACCTGGTAACCGACATTCACAATATACATATAAGAATATCCCCATCATTCCGGGATCCTCCATCGGACATGATATAAATTTTGAAGTACTAAAGCATCCGGTACTTTGGATGGGGCTTGTTGGGCCCGATAGATCTATCTTTAGAGTTCGCGTCAATTAGGGTGTCTGTTCCCTAATTCTTAGATTACCAGACTTAATAAAAAGGAGCATATTCGATTTCGATAATTCAACCATATAATGTAGTTTTGATTTACTCGTGTCTATTTTATAAAACAGTTATAAAAGCAGCGCATGTATTCTCAGTCCCAAAAATGTAAAGAGTAAAAGGGAATCAAATAAACTCACCGTATTGTATTTTGTAGTAAAAATACATATGACGACATTGAATCAACTAAACAATGTAGGGTTGGCCTCAGATTCACGAACCTATATCATTTGTGTATATATATTAATACACATAATCGTAATCGAATAAATATATATAACTTTCTTAGTTATATCGTTTTTATGTTAATAATTTATATGTTCTATGTATTTATTATATATATTTTAACTAAATAAGATATTAAGTTTGTTATGTTTTATATATTAATTATATTTATATTTATATATATATATGTAAATCATTTGTTTGTTAAGACAGTATTTTAATAATACTAAGATAATATTTGAAGTAATATAATGAAAATACTAATATTAAATATAATGATAACATTAGTAGTTTTAATAAGATTGGTAATTTAATAATAATGGTAATAAAATTAATAATTTTGATATCATTTCATAATACTTAATAATAATAATTACTATAGCAATTTCATTACTTGTGATAATATTAATAATAATACTTATGTTAATCATAATCAAAATCTTCACGTTAAATTTCTAAACCAATAATTAAAGCTTGTATAACATCGTTTTGTAATCCTAATCATATAGTAATAGTAATACTTATATTGATAATAATCATACTAATAATAATATTCACTGATAAAACTAGTGTTAGAAAGGTTTAATGATATTAATATTAATGATAATAACAATAATACTAAATATTATTACTTTTATTAACATTATTAAAGGAGATTATAATAATAATAATAATACTTAAGTGACAATCTTTACAATAATAAATACTTTAATAATACTTATAATCATGATAATAATAATAATAAAGTGTTATAATACTAATAATAACGATAATATCAATGACAATAATAATAATCATAGTAATAACATTAATAATAATAATAATAATATAATTGATAATCAAAATAATAATAATGAATAATAATTGACAACTACCTCTTGTAAAATGAGTTCCAAAAAGAAAACAAGCCATTGCAAGGCTCGAACCCGTGACCTTTTGGATACACGCAAACACCCAACACCACTCTACCGACTTCTGTTTTTCTGATTAAATGCTACCATAAAAGTTATTTAACCCGTAACATGGTTCATGATGAGGGTATATTCTGTGAACCTTTATCACGTTCCATTAGAAACTCAGCATGACTTACTGTAATATAATCACGTTGATCAAGTGTCATTATATTATACTAACTCATGCTTCAATTCCCGACACTACTTCAAAAACATCCATTTTTCGAAATTTTCATAAATTAGAAACTAAAATAGTTTCTTTTATGATGTAACACAGATAGCGTGAAGAGATAAATGATTTCAGATAAGAATAGTTATGAAAATATCTTCAAAAATATGGAGGATATTTATAATGGAAGATACGATGATATCTTAGAATTTCTAATATCAGAGGATGATGCAAAAAATCTGTCTGTGAAGGTTTAGAATAAGAAGTAAGGTTCTTACTAATGGTTTCAGCAGACACTGAATCATTTGGATTCTTTGAAGGTAGATTTCGTCCTTGTGATTTGTCTACAGCTTCCTTCATACTTTGCTCAACCCGTTTTCCAGTTCCAAACCTTCTCTTTTTTTGTGCTTTTCCAACACACTACTCTTTATCATCAAACTTTCGACTGTTAAAGTCGTTTACAGTTTTTGCTGTTTCATCGGCATTTTTCCAAAATTCAGAGAACTAGTTTCGTAGTTTGAGGTGTTTTTCAGAAACTTCACATTAGAAGTATGTAAGTCTAGAAGATAGATGTTATATATATATAACTGTTGTCGTAGAAAATGCTGCGAGATTCAAAATACTGATTGCTAATTCCCGGTGGTTGGTATGGAAATTATTGTTACAAGATATGGATGAGTACATGATAGGGTTTCAATGAGTATAAGGATTTTTCAAAAGGTCAAGGATTAATAAAGTTGTTTGGTAAATTTACTGCTAATGTGGTGGAACATGAAAGGTTCCCCAGTAACAAAACGTATA
Source organism: Rutidosis leptorrhynchoides (assembly GCF_046630445.1). Classification (NCBI taxonomy): domain Eukaryota; kingdom Viridiplantae; phylum Streptophyta; class Magnoliopsida; order Asterales; family Asteraceae; genus Rutidosis; species Rutidosis leptorrhynchoides. Next base: position 78,211,732 of record NC_092333.1, read on the forward strand.
TATCAAGGTTACAATATGGCTTAATCTGAAAAGTTGAAGTTGACTGGTTGAAAGTGTGATAAAACTGGATACTTTGAAAAGAAATTGTAAGATTATTTTCGGTAATAACAATGCTAAAGGATCTTTCACCGTTTTGAAGTCAAAGTATAGCTTTGAAAGATGTAGAGATCTAAGAATGATGTCACTTGTTAAATCTTGACTTGGATTCTGCTATGTCAATATCAGAATATGTAATTGAATTTATATGGAAACGATTGTATATCGCTGTGAGCATAGTTAATAATTTTTGAATCAAAGTTGAAGAATGTACAGTGTAACATATTAATTGCGAACTTATATATTTCCCGGATATTACCTACCCGTTAAAGATTTCACAATTAATACTTTGTACAAAGAATTTTTATTACCGTCTTTATGAAAATATATGTATGTATATTTTCTTCAGATGTAACACAGATTTAATGAGTTAATATCATATTAAGCTCATTTAATTTTCGGCTTGACTTAGAAATGATTAATCTCTAAAACATTAAAGATTACCTAATCTTTGCAGAGTATTTCGCTAATGTAATCGATACTTCATTATTTATTCTTATTGATATTCCTCAGTGAAGGATGTTAGTGCTCGTGGAATTTTTGTGAACCTTACAAGGCACAGATGATGTTTTCTGAAAAGTTTCGAGTATATCGAAATTGAAAATGTAAAATCAATTATGTAATTGATTAATACATTTGGTTTATTATGAAATGGAATTCATTGGGTTGAAACAGAGATTGTAGTTAACAATGGTTAAGTTGTTAAGGAAGGATGTACATCATTGCATATTAGTAATATGAAATAACCGAGTAGTACCTACCAGTTAAGATTCACACGTAATAGCTTAGTACGAAAAGATTTATTTTGATTTCAAAATTCATATATATTAAATATACATAAAATTTCTTCAGGGAAAAATGAGTTAACACTTCATCGGTTATTGTTGCTGGTATTTCTTGGTAACTATGGTGCGTATGACGTTGATGCTCGTAGAACAGATTGTGAAGTTGAGGTTTGCGATGCGGATGTTGTTGGTGGTGGTAATGGTACTGTTGGTGTTGTTGTCGGTGGTACTGTTGATGCCGATGATGCTGCTGGTGCTTGTAACCTTTGCACCATATTCTCCAAAGCCACTACCCGAGCGCAAAGCTCGTTGACTTCTTCTACTACACCGGGATGATTGGCGGTTCGGACGAGCGGATGAATAAGATCCAGAATTTGAGATAGTATATTATCGTAATGAGATACTCTGGAAATGAGAGAGAAAATTGTAACGTCCTCCCAATAGGGTCTGGAAGAAACGTTACTAATATCAAATAAACCAACATATTATAATACGAGAACAATACTAAATGAGAAAATTTAACTTTATTGAGTACGCAGCGGAAAATGAAATGTCGTTACAATAATGGAAATAACGATAAAGTAATTGTTCATATGCAGAAGTAATAAATGCGATATCTCTTGATCCTAAGTCCAAGTAGCATCACATAAGTAGTAGATAAGAAAGCTTGAATCAAACAGCACCTGAGACAAAACATGCTAAAGTGTCAACCAAAAAGGTTGAGTGAAGTTCATAGGTTTAACAAAAGTAGTTATCGTTGTTTTTAGACCACAAGATTTAGTTGTAAAGTTAATCTCCCGCAGGATCAAAAAGTAGATCTCGCAGATCCAAAAGTTATGCCAGTGCGTGATATTTAGACTAAACGTTCAAGTTTACCCCATGACAAGTTGTGTCTGTCCTTGTCGGTTTAAATTTCATTATCAAGTAATACAAATACTGAGTCAAATGTATCGGGGACGTTACTCCCGATAGGCCTACCCCCAATAAATAAGCATGCCGCAGCACTTAAAAATATCACTGTAGGGACTTAGTCGGACGTAGCCGGGTATAGCATAGTTTTAGCAGTTGGTACTTGTGTCTAAATTGTAAATAGTAAAAGCAGCATGTGTCTCACCCCAAATAAGTTAAATAAGTTTGCTAGCAATAAAGAGTGGGGCTATGAATTCACCTTAGTAAGTAGAGAGAGTTATTCCTCGGAATAGAGAGTTGAACGAGTGAGCAGGAAAGTCAACCTATTGACATTTAAGAGTAGTTAAGTGTTTTGCCCATGTTTAAGTTTAAGTATGTGTTTAAGTATAGTTTGTTTTACTAAGTTTCTATTCCTAGTAAGTTACTATTTTTATAAAGTTTCTATTTTTAGAAAGTTTCTTATTTTACTAAGTTTCTATGACTAGAGAGTTTCTACTTTTATGAGTGTTTCCATTTTAGAATACTTGCCGTATTAGATAAGCTTCCAATCACCCCTTTCCCTTCGAATGGCTAATTTAGATCTAGGGGCTTGAGCCATAGGACCCTTTAAATCGGAAATCCAAACCCTCTGCCTAGAATCTCGTAGAAACCATTCGTCAAGAAAGTTCGAAGATCTATACATCTCTAATACATATCCCAAAATGTTTTTGTGCTACAATATAATTAGTAGGTTATAGGTGCTAGTAATAGTAATAGTGTATACATGTTAAGTACTAGTATAAGTAGTATTAGGGTTTCATTAATTAGGGTTAGTTAATTAAAGTAGTAATTAATAACTAGGGTTTAGTAATTAATGTCCTAGGGTTTCATAAATGTTTAGAGTTTAATTAATTAGGGTTTAAGAATTATAGTTTAGGTGTAATTAGGGTTTAAGGTTTTAATATGTATATGTATATATAATTCGTATATATATGTATATATATATATATAAAAATATTTTTTTTACATGTATATATGTATATATAAATCTAGGTGTGTTTATGTATATACTTATGAATAACAAGTTTATAATATGAATATGAATTATCAAAGATCAAAGTTTATGTAAATAGTTTAGGGTTTATGTTATACCTTTGAAGATTCAAGATAATTAACAAAGAAAAGATGAACACGATGAAGATGGAAGATCAAAGCCTTGAAAATCTTGAAGAACTCCTTGAAGATTCTTGAAGAACACGAAGAACAAGCTTGAAGATCCGAATACCACAAGAGAGGGAGAGGGAGAGATTGTTTTTGAGAGAGGATTTTGGTGTGATTTGTGAATGAGAAACTAGGTGTTTATATAGTGCAAGTATTAGAGTGTTAGTCAACATAAGGATGTTCTAATTAATGATTTTATTTTATTTTATAATTTTTAGTCAACAATAGGTGGTACTAGTTTATAATTAGTCAACATAAGGATGTACTAGTTTACACTTTATTTTTAGTCAACATAAGGATGTAAGATTTTTTAGTCTCATTATTATTACTATTATTATTATTATTATTATTTTTACATTTACTACATGATAAGTATTATTTTCTTTTTACTAATTCATGACTTGTATATATTTAGTTCCCAATTGTTTTATTATTTATATAAATGTCACTTTTTATTTATTACTTATAGGTTATTAGTTATAATATTACATAAATGCATAAATTTTAATTAGCAGTGAGTGTCGACTAACAGTTTATTATTTTCATCTTTTATTAACTTGTCAATTTTTGTACAAAGTTAATTAATATGTTTTCTAACTCTTAACACTTAACAATTGTTGATTAAAGTTTAATCATTAAGTTTTAATTATATTGTTTGGGCTTTTAATATTGGAAAAATATAGAATGGAAAAATGAGGGTCGTTATAGTACCTCCCCGTTATTGAAAACTTCGTCCCGAAGTTTTTAGGTAGTTTCCTCGTTTGCATCAGCAGTTGAGAAGAGATGGGGATATTTCCGTTTCATATGGTCTTTGCGTTCCCAGGTATATTCGGGGCCTCTACGCGAATTCCAACGGACTTTAACGATAGGTATATTGCTTTTACGCGTTTGTTTGACCTCTCCTTCCATGATTTCTATAGGTTATTCAACGAAGTGCATTTTATCATTAATGCGAAGATCATTCAAAATGATGATGTTATACAAGTCATTTCAGTAAATTGGATACATGAAATGTGTTATGAATAGTATTGAGCTCATTTAAAACCTTGAGCATTTTATGCCACAATATTAGGGCAGACAAACAAAGAGGAGTTCGTAAAAATCACAGTCATGAAATTTGATAGAGATCTTCATTGTTTACAACAAGAATATTTTAATGATGAATATAAGTTGAAAAATAAAGTTTTATCACTATTGAATAATATGGATAAAACGATTCGTTTATAGGAAGAGTATAAATGAAGCTATCATAAAAGAGTGAAATGAGAAAATTAAATGTTCGCCTTAACTTTTGACGTAGTCACGATTGATTTCCGGAATTCAAGGAATTAAAGGAAATCTTCGTAATCTATAAGATTTGATTTTCCGGTATTTACGAAATTTTGAGATTTGTTTGATTAAATGCGGTGATTTGCCTCGATTGATGTGTTTGGAATTTTGCTATAAATTAGCTTCTTTCGTTTCATTATCTTCACCACTTCTATACTTTCTTTCTCAATTCAAACTTCCAAAAGATTAAGAAAATGCTTAATCCAGTTCTGATCCTGGTTATTATATTGACCATCTATGCAGTCATTCTTCTTTTTCTTTTACCGCAAGAGGAATCTGTTTACTTCTACTATGCTCTTGGGGTTATAGTGTTTTTAATTATCCCGTGTCTTTATATTGCTATACGCATTGATATACACGGTTTGTAATTTCGGAGTCGTTATCGGGCTTTATATTTTCCCTTATATGTCGGAGCCTTATGCTTTTGTTTCTTCTTCCCGACTTCAAGTCAAGCGAGTAATGGTCCAGAATTCATAGGTATGAAGTTTCGAATGATCATAATATATAAAGTAGAAAGGAAAGGTAATAGCACGATTTGATTTGTCATATTACCAGAATATCCGGAAAAGACCGAATCATCAAGAAAAATATGTTCTTGATATATTTAGAGGTTAAATAGAATGTAAGAGTCGTGTAACATGGAAAATGATGATTATAAAATCTATGAATCATCATCTTCCATTAAAAACTTAGCATGACTTACTGTAATATAATCACGTTGGCCTGACGTTATTATATTATACTAACTCATGCTTCAATTCCCAACACTTCTTCAAAGCATTTATAATTTAAACTCAAATTTTACAGAATATAGAAACTAAAACAGTTTCCTTTATAAAGATATCGCAAAGAGATACTTAATTGCGGACATGAATCGTTATGAAGATATCTTTCGAAATATAGAGGATATTTATGATGATATTTTGGAATTTCTAAGTTCGAAAGTTGATGAAGAAAAATTTTTCGCAAGCTTTTAACATGACTTCGGAGCAAGATATTCTCTAAAGATTTCACCGGATCCAAAATTACCTGGATTCTTTGAATATAGGGTTTGGCCCTTGTGTTTGTCCTTGGTCTCCTCCATGGTTAGCTCAATCCGTTTTTCAGTTCCAAATTTTCTTTTGAGCTTTTCCAACGTACCATTCTTTATTATCAAACTGTTGGCCCTTAAGACCATCTACAATTTTTCTGTTTCCTCTGCATTTAATGCAGCCATATTTGAATCATCGGTTATCAATCCGAAATAGTTTCAAGAAATTTCATTTTTAGATGATTAAACGCTGATTGCGATAGATTCAAAGGATGTTTTCAAGAATTTTAAATTTGAAGTGTTTAAGCGTAAGATGCATCCATCAATGGATCTAACGGTTGACGAAGAAATGTTGTGATTTTCAAAAGTAAGGAATGGTAAGTTCGGTGGTTTGATTTGATAATTCATCATAGAATACGAATGAATATAATTCATGAATGTAGTGATCTTTAGGAAGATAACACTTGCTAAAGCTTTACTTAAGTTCCGATATGTCAAAATCAGAGTATGTAACTGAATTTGTATGAAAATGGTTTTTCTTTGGTGAACATATACATATATCATGTGAATGTAAGTAGTATAGTTAACAACTGCTGAATCAGAATGGAAGAATGTACAATGTAACATATTTATATGAGATATGAATATCTCTCGGGTTTTACCTACCCGTTAAAATATTTTTTACAATTAACAGTTTGTACAAAAGAGAAGATATACGTTCATATATGTATTCTTCAGATGTAATCATGATTTTAATGAGCTAATATAATATTAAACTCATTTGATTTGCTGTTGAAACGAGAATAAATAATCTCCAAAACCTTAGAGATTTCATAATTGTCGTGAAATATTTCGCTAATGAAGTTATGAATTAATACTTCATCGTTCATTGTTATTGATATACTTCGGTATATGATGTTGGTGCTCTTGGAATTCTTGTGAAATTCATAAGGCACAAATGATATTTTCTAGAAAGTTTCGAGTACATCGAAAATTAAAGTATACAATCAATCATATATTTGAGTAATACACTTGGTTTATTACGAAATGGAGTTTATTGTATTGAAGCAATGATTAACGATTGTTAAGTTATTAACAAAATATGTACATCATAGCATATTGTGATATGAATTAACCATGTAGTACATACTAGTTAAGATTCACACGTAATAGCTTAGTACGAAAAGATTTATTATTGTTCCAATCCATATATATAAAGTATACATATGTAATTCTTCAGGAAGAATGAGTCAATACATCTTAACTCATTATTAATAATATTCCTTGGTATCTATGGGGCGTATGATGTTGATGTTTGAGGTACTGAGTGCGATGTTGAGGCGTGGAATGCGGATGTTGTCGTTGGTGAAGCTGGTGATGTTGGTGGTGATGCCGATGGTACTGGTGGTACTGGTTATGCTGCTGGTGCTGCTGCTGGTGTTCGTAGGTTTCGCACCATATTCTCCAGAGCCACTACTCGAGCGCGAAGCTCGTTGACTTCTTCTATTATTCCGGGATGATTGGCGGTTCGGACAAGTGGATGAATAAGATCTAAAATTTTAGATATTATATATTCGTGACTGGATATCCTGGAAATGAGGGTGAAAATAGTGTTCCGAACGGGTTCGCCAGTAAGTGCTTCAGGTTCTTCACCAAGAGGTGAATTCGGTTGGTGGAAGGGATCACCTTCTTCTTGTCTCCATTGATTAAGTTTACTACGAACCCATCCCCAATTCATCCAAAATAGATGATGGCTGATTGGTTGGTTCATTCCGGTTACGCTGCCATTGGAGCTCGAAGAGTTCGAGGAATCCATATTATGTGTTTGGAATTAGGGTTTTTGATATGAGATTAGTGTTGAATACTGGATGATATATTCGTCTCCTCGAATACGTGTATATAGCAAAAAGATTTCCGTAATTTACGGAGGGAATTTAGGAAAAGTGTTAGACAAAATCTATTGGGATAGATACGATAAGATATAATAAGATATGATGTGTCTATACTTTAATAATGGCAGTATGACGTGTCGAGATCATAAAGTGATAAGTATGTAATCTAATAATCTTTTGATTAAAGACTTTCAATTCGTATAATGTGATAACCCAATGACATTTTTCGATTCACAAACCGATGCATAAAGGCATAAGGCATATAGGTACGTGATATAACAGGGAGTTATATACGTTTGTGTGTGAGTAGTAACAATTATAAGAGTTTCAAAATCATGGATAATATTTCATGTAATACATATGTAATACACATAACCATGATAGATGACTTATGAATGTCAAGAATTTCTGAAATCATTGTGTCGCATTTAGATGCGGTGGTGTAATTGGATAGTACTCAGGAAAGTGAGCAGAGTTCTTAGATTAGCTCGGCATTCTAAGATAAGTAAAGTTTCTAAAATATAGTGTAGTATTTAACAGTTAAAGGCAACAATTAAAGGCACTATGGTCAAGAAAAGTTGTAGTCCTACATTAGGAAAGAGACTTTGATTAGAATCTTTAAGTCAAGTTTGGTAAAGCATGATTGTTAAGATTATAAGGCAATCCTAAGTGCTTTAAGTGTAAGGTAGGAAAGGTTATAGTTTCCTAGATTGCTAAGGCACCCTAGCTAGCAAGTAAGGCACACATAAAAATGCAATCCTGGTTCTCTATAACAGCCTGGTTATGCTCTGATACCAATCTGTAACGTCCTCCCAATAGGGTCTGGAAGAAACGTTACTAATATCAAATAAACCAACATATTATAATACGAGAACAATACTAAATGAGAAAATTTAACTTTATTGAGTACGCAGCGGAAAATGAAATGTCGTTACAATAATGGAAATAACGATAAAGTAATTGTTCATATGCAGAAGTAATAAATGCGATATCTCTTGATCCTAAGTCCAAGTAGCATCACATAAGTAGTAGATAAGAAAGCTTGAATCAAACAGCACCTGAGACAAAACATGCTAAAGTGTCAACCAAAAAGGTTGAGTGAAGTTCATAGGTTTAACAAAAGTAGTTATCGTTGTTTTTAGACCACAAGATTTAGTTGTAAAGTTGATCTCCCGCAGGATCAAAAAGTAGATCTCGCAGATCCAAAAGTTATGCCAGTGCGTGATATTTAGACTAAACGTTCAAGTTTGCCCCATGACAAGTTGTGTCTGTCCTTGTCGGTTTAAATTTCATTATCAAGTAATACAAATACTGAGTCAAATGTATCGGGGACGTTACTCCCGATAGGCCTACCCCCAATAAATAAGCATGCCGCAGCACTTAAAAATATCACTGTAGGGACTTAGTCGGACGTAGCCGGGTATAGCATAGTTTTAGCAGTTGGTACTTGTGTCTAAATTGTAAATAGTAAAAGCAGCATGTGTCTCACCCCAAATAAGTTAAATAAGTTTGCTAGCAATAAAGAGTGGGGCTATGAATTCACCTTAGTAAGTAGAGAGAGTTATTCCTCGGAATAGAGAGTTGAACGAGTGAGCAGGAAAGTCAACCTATTGACATTTAAGAGTAGTTAAGTGTTTTGCCCATGTTTAAGTTTAAGTATGTGTTTAAGTATAGTTTGTTTTACTAAGTTTCTATTCCTAGTAAGTTACTATTTTTATAAAGTTTCTATTTTTAGAAAGTTTCTTATTTTACTAAGTTTCTATGACTAGAGAGTTTCTACTTTTATGAGTGTTTCCATTTTAGAATACTTGCCGTATTAGATAAGCTTCCAATCACCCCTTTCCCTTCGAATGGCTAATTTAGATCTAGGGGCTTGAGCCATAGGACCCTTTAAATCGGAAATCCAAACCCTCTGCCTAGAATCTCGTAGAAACCATTCGTCAAGAAAGTTCGAAGATCTATACATCTCTAATACATATCCCAAAATGTTTTTGTGCTACAATATAATTAGTAGGTTATAGGTGCTAGTAATAGTAATAGTGTATACATGTTAAGTACTAGTATAAGTAGTATTAGGGTTTCATTAATTAGGGTTAGTTAATTAAAGTAGTAATTAATAACTAGGGTTTAGTAATTAATGTCCTAGGGTTTCATAAATGTTTAGAGTTTAATTAATTAGGGTTTAAGAATTATAGTTTAGGTGTAATTAGGGTTTAAGGTTTTAATATGTATATGTATATATAATTCGTATATATATGTATATATATATATATAAAAATATTTTTTTTACATGTATATATGTATATATAAATCTAGGTGTGTTTATGTATATACTTATGAATAACAAGTTTATAATATGAATATGAATTATCAAAGATCAAAGTTTATGTAAATAGTTTAGGGTTTATGTTATACCTTTGAAGATTCAAGATAATTAACAAAGAAAAGATGAACACGATGAAGATGGAAGATCAAAGCCTTGAAAATCTTGAAGAACTCCTTGAAGATTCTTGAAGAACACGAAGAACAAGCTTGAAGATCCGAATACCACAAGAGAGGGAGAGGGAGAGATTGTTTTTGAGAGAGGATTTTGGTGTGATTTGTGAATGAGAAACTAGGTGTTTATATAGTGCAAGTATTAGAGTGTTAGTCAACATAAGGATGTTCTAATTAATGATTTTATTTTATTTTATAATTTTTAGTCAACAATAGGTGGTACTAGTTTATAATTAGTCAACATAAGGATGTACTAGTTTACACTTTATTTTTAGTCAACATAAGGATGTAAGATTTTTTTAGTCTCATTATTATTACTATTATTATTATTATTATTATTTTTACATTTACTACATGATAAGTATTATTTTCTTTTTACTAATTCATGACTTGTATATATTTAGTTCCCAATTGTTTTATTATTTATATAAATGTCACTTTTTATTTATTACTTATAGGTTATTAGTTATAATATTACATAAATGCATAAATTTTAATTAGCAGTGAGTGTCGACTAACAGTTTATTATTTTCATCTTTTATTAACTTGTCAATTTTTGTACAAAGTTAATTAATATGTTTTCTAACTCTTAACACTTAACAATTGTTGATTAAAGTTTAATCATTAAGTTTTAATTATATTGTTTGGGCTTTTAATATTGGAAAAATATAGAATGGAAAAATGAGGGTCGTTATAAAAATGGTGTCTCGAACAGGTTCGCCGGTAAGTGCTCCAGGTTCTTCGCCAAGAGGGCAATGTGGTGGATGGAAGGGATCGCCTTCTTCTTGTCTCCAATAATTAAGTAAGCTATGAACCCATCCCCAATTCATCCAAAATAGATGATGGCTAATTGGTTGATCCATTCCAGTTACACTGTCTTCGAAATTCAGGTGAATATCCATATCGGAATAGCTATCAGAGTTTAAGGAATTTGAACTACATACGGGATCCATCTTATATAATTAGGGAGATGATTTTTGATATGAATAAGATTATAGAATTTAGTTTGGTATTCTTCAATACATAATTAACATATGTATATATAATACCAAATTCCATAAATCACGGAGAAATTTTCGGAAAATGTCAAGAAAAGTTTACAGTAACAGATACGCTAAGATATGAATTTTGTCTATCCACTATTCATGCAATCAATGCAGTAAAACGTGTCTAGACTAGGAATGATAAGCAGGTAATTTCCGAAAAGAAATGATAAGCAAAACTTCTAACATGAAGACACGGTCGAAGTCCAGACTTACTAATGCATCCTAACAACTATCAGTTAGACACACTCATGCAAGACCTGGTTCACTAGGACCAACGCTCTGATACCAACTGTGACGATCGCTCCAAATCCATATGGACGAACACGTCATTCATCAATTTAATTGCGAGGTATTTGACCTCTATATGATACGTTTTGTAAAAATTGCATTCTTTTGAAAAGGCACACCATCAATGAATATTTAAATCAAAGGTTCTTGACATCTGATGATTTCTATATATAGACAATCACCGTAAATAATAGTTTACAATAGTAATTCCGTTGACAATGCAGTCAAAATAAGATACATGGTGATGATTTTGTGAATGCAACATTTTCTTGAATAAAGCATGCAAGACTCCATGCACATAGCTTGTATAACATGTAAGCAAACAGCGGAAGACTTCTAGGGAACCTGAGAATAAACATGCTAACAAGTGTCAACACAAATGTTGGTGAGTTCATAGTTTTAGTGTTTTGCATAATCTGTATATAAAAGTGGATCACAAGATTTCAGTTGTTTCATCCAGAAACGTTTATCAAAATATTCTACGAAATTGAGCACCCTGGTAACCAAACTTAACGTATATATAATATTACCCCTGTTTTAACATACATGCAATCAACATGTACAATACACGCAAACCAACGTGTACAAAATCATATAGTATACGTCTGTTTTATAGTTCAGGCTAGGGTTTCTATACCTGGAACAGACGGGGATGTCAAGCCCTATGGATCCATATACAACTATTCGCGCCCACCAGTTCTTATAACCGGCAGCTACTAATTACCAAAGCTAAGGGATTTGCGGTTCAAACTTAGTGTAGAATTTAGTATGTACTTGTGTCCATTGTGTTTAAAATAAATTGCATGTATTCTCAGCCCAAAAATATTTAAAGCATAAAAAAGGAGCAATGAAACTCACGCATATAAATATTGTAAATCAGTTTATAAAGCATTTGCATGTATTCTCAGCCCAAAAATGTAGAGAGTAAAAGGGATCTTATGAAACTCACCTTAGCAGCATATAAAGTTGTTCACCAAAATGTGACCAAAACTCAGATTACCAATTAATCGTAGATCTCAACGTATCAGTATTGAGATTCAATATTGTAGGAAAGTACGTAGACGTAACGGAGATGATAAACACTAGGTTTGATTCATAAATATACCCCCGAACATTACCCATAACCTCCTTGGCAATAACCCATAATTTCCTTAGCTCTATCCCGCTTGAAAACCATTTTGAAAATAACCCACTCATGACCTCGTCGTAGTATTTTATGTATAATACATAATTAATAATACTAATAATAATAAGATTAATAATAATATTAATCTTAATAATATAAATAATAATAATAATAATAATAAAATAAATTAAATAAATAAATATTACGGAGTAATAATACTAGAGAAAGAGATATATATTCAATTGAGCCAAAAACTGCGCAATTTATAGAACTTTTTCTGAAAAAGTACCCCATGCGATAGCATGGCCCTCTGATCCAGCTCACAAACTTTTAACTTTTTGTTTGTCGACATAATTTTATATAATATATATAATATATTTAATTTATATAATTAATTATATATTATATTAAATTCACATGCATAGTTGACTTGTAATTTTTGTTCCGATAAGTCGTACGTCATCACTCGAATTATGTCCCCGTTCCAGTTTTTCAAATGTCCTTTCGTACGCTGAGAAAACTTGTATTTTACATTTCGTGTCACGTACCTTTGTCAAAATATAGCCTTAAATTATCCCTAAACTATACCACTCAAAGTATATCTTAAACTTTCGAGTATTTTGATCATTTACTTCTATAAATCATCGTCTCACTATTTGTTAATATATATATATAATAACAATTCGTTTTTATGACCAAGTTAATATTATATTTTATCGTATTGTTAAATATATATTTTCAATATTAATAAACACGTTTTAAAATACATATCGCAAGTTATTCATATATCTAATTCCAACAGTTGATATTCCTTATTATTGTATGTGTCCAAATTACGTTATTTAAACAAACACTTTACCATTTATTCTGAATACCGTTAAGAATGAATGATTTCCCAAATCAACGTGGACCTTACAACAGAGACCCGTAATAATATCATAATCCTTAAGGGACTCAATAATTATCTTTTAATTCTATCGTTTGGCATAATCTTTTAACTCTGTATCTAAATATATCAATCAGATAATCAAACCAATAAGTTTAATGCACAGTATCATATACTCAACACTTTGTTACGTTTTCAAGTTATGGTATATATATGTATCTATTTACATATAATTGTTCGCGAATCGTTGAGAACAATCGAAAGGTAATTGAATAGTTCAAAAATTTTGAGATTCAACTTTACAGACTTTACTTATCGTGCCGGAAACGTTAAAGATTAAGTTTAAATTTGGTCAGAAATTTTCGGGTCATCACATAGGGTGTCTGTTCCCTAATTCTTAGATTACCAGACTTAATAAAAAGGGGCATATTCGATTTCGATAATTCAACCATATATTGTAGTTTTGATTTACTCGTGTCTATTTCGTAAAATAGTTATAAAAGCAGCGCATGTATTCTCAGTCCCAAAAATGTAAAGAGTAAAAGGGAATCAAATAAACTCACCGTATTGTATTTTGTAGTAAAAATACATATGACGACACTGAATCAACTAAACAATGTAGGGTTGGCCTCAGATTCACGAACCTATATCATTTGTGTATATATATTAATACACATAATCGTAATCGAATAAATATATATAACTTTCTTAGTTATATCATTTTTATGTTAATAATTTTTATGTTCTATGTATTTATTATATATATTTTAACTAAATAAGATATTAAGTTTGTTATGTTGTATATATTAATTATATTTATATATTTATATATATATGTAAATCATTTGTTTGTTAAGACAGTATTTTAATAATACTAAGATAATATTTGAAGTAATATAATGAAAATACTAATATTAAATATAATGATAACATTAGTAGTTTTAATAAGATTGATAATTTAATAATAATGGTAATAAAATTAATAATTTTGATATCATTTCATAATACTTAATAATAATAATTGCTATAGCAATTTCATTACTTGTGATAATATTAATAATAATACTTATGTTAATCATAATCAAAATCTTCACGTTAAATTTCTAAACCAATAATTAAAGCTTGTATAACATCGTTTTGTAATCCTAATCATATAGTAATAGTAATACTTATATTGATAATAATCATACTAATAATAATATTCAATGATAAAACTAGTGTTAGAAAGGTTTAATGATATTAATATTAATGATAATAACAATAATACTAAATATTATTACTTTTATTAACATTATTAAAGGAGATTATAATAATAATAATAATAATAATACTTAAGTGACAATCTTTACAATAATAAATACTTTAATAATACTTATAATCATGATAATAATAATAATAAGGTGTTATAATACTAATAATAACGATAATATCAATGACAATAATAATAATCATAGTAATAACATTAATAATAATAATAATAATAATAATAATAATAATAATAATAATAATATAATTGATAATCAAAATAATAATAATGAATAATAATTGAAAACTACCTCTTGTAAAATGAGTTCCAAAAAGAAAACAAGCCATTGCAAGGCTCGAACCCGTGACCTTTTGGATACACGCAAACACCCAACACCACTCTACCGACTTCTGTTTTTCTGATTAAATGCTACCATAAAAGTTATTTAACACATAACAAACTTATTACATATTTCATCTTCTTCAACTCCATTTAGTCGATCAGATACACCAAAATAAAATCAATCTAACGAAAATAATGTTGGAATTAAGGTTTGAAAATAATACAGATCATTTAGAGGTTTAGTATATAAATTAAAATATCAAAACATAAAAAAAAAAAAAAAAAAAAAAAAAAAAAAAAACTCGCTGTAACAGCAACCTTAGGCTCGATATGAATCTCCAATTCAAATTCGAAGTTTAAATGGGTTTTAGACAAAACTTAAAATACCAAATCGGTTCTAACTTGGTTATATAAACTTTCTGGGTCATCAAATCAATTCAAAACATCAAAACATTTACAAATTTCGCTATGAACACTTTTGTTGACTTTTGAAAAACTAACTTTGACTTCAAAATTCGTAATCGAAAAAATGAATTGGAAGTTCAAATTTTGCAGAAAGATTTTATGATACATTCCTAACAAAACCTCAGTTACACATTTTGAAATGGTTTACTAAATCAAGTTTTGACTGAAAAGGTTCAATAACAGGGATACATCGGTGTTTTTGGAAATTTTCTGATTTAATTCGAGCAGTTCAGAGATTGTTAATGATTTCAGTGATTAGTAATTGATATAGTGTGGTTTGTATGGTTCATGACCTATTGGTTAATCATTGGTTTTATGCAGATTGAAGATGTCGACCTTATTTAACTCAGACAAATAAAAAAAAAACAGACAGAAATATAAGATAAAAAAATTAAAAAGCTGTTGTACGATTCCTAACTAAATTGGCTGTTATTGTGATCACAAAGTCGTGATTGGTACTATGGAATAAATCACCTACAGCATTTGTCAAAGATAAGAAACAGAAAACACGTAATTCTTCATTATATATATAATTGCTTTTATATAAAAATATACATTTATATATGTAATTATGTAAATAAATATCAGTATTTTTATACCTACATGATTTTATATATGTATCTGCAGTTACATAAATTTTGGATATATATATCCATATACGTATATCTAATTCTTTTATTTATAAAACAGAAATTTATTTATGTATTTGTATTTATATATATATATATATATATATTTTTAACTATATATATCAACTATATATATATATATTAAATATATAAGGGAACTTAATATCATTTAATATACAAACCTTAAATATGAATTTTAATAGTAATGAACTAATAATATTAACAATAATAGGAATAATAAGGATAATCATATTATTAATATTAATAATACTTGTACATATCAATTTACAATTTTATGTCCATATTTAACATTAATAATACAAATATTAACATCATCAATTATAATGAAAGTATTGTTTAATAAAATTACTCAATTATATTCAAACTTGTAATTTAAATTTAATTATTAATGTTTTATGTTGACACATATTAAATATCTAATATTTATATATTTTATATATATTACATTATATATAATATTACTTATTATTACTTATGTATCATATAATAATTATATCTCCATATAATATTTATACATTTTATATATAATCCTATATGTATATTATAATAATTATTTTTTAGAATTTATACATACTTATTTTTATATATATAAATGTATATATATATATACACATATATATATACAAACAATTGTTCGTGAATTGTCGGGAATAATCAAAGGTAATTGAATATGTAAACATAATTCCAAGATTTTTGAGACTCAATGTTATAGACTTTGCTTATCGTGTCGAAATCATATAGAGATTAAGTTTAAGTTTGGTCGGAAATTCCCGGGTCATCACAGTACCTACCCGTTAAAGAAATTTTGTCCCGAAATTTGAGTGAGGCGGTCATGGCTAACAATAAAAATGTTTTCATGACCAATATGAGTTGATTATTAAAGGTTTATCATCATTGAATAATAATGATAAAATAATTCGATTATTCTAAGGATATGAATGAGGTTATCGCAAAAGGGTGAATTGAAGAAAAATAAGATTTTCCTTAGCTTTTGACGTAAACAGGGTTGAATTTCCGGAATTCAAGGGATTTTACGAAAATTTTCGAAATCTAAAAGATTTGATTCTTTGGCGAATAAGGAAATCAAGATCTCTATAATTAAATACGGTGATCTACCTTGATTTCTTTGTCTGGTATTTTTACTATAAATGGACTTCTTCCGTTCCATTATTTCCCACCACTCCCATACTTTCTTTCTTAGTTCATACATCCGAAAGATTGCGAAAATACTTAATCTCGTTCTAATCCTTGATATTTTTCTAATTATCATTTCTGTCATCCTTCCTTTCAATCTTCCACCAGAAAAATCTGTTTACTTCTTCTGTTATCCTTGAGGTGATACTATTCTTGATTATACTGTGTCTTTATATCGCTATTCGTATTAATATCCACGGTTTATAACCTCTGTGTTGTTATTGGACTTTATATTTTCTCTTATATCTTGGAGCTCTTTGTCTTTTTAATCTCCTCTCGACCTCAATAAAGCGAGTAATGGTCCAGAATTCGTAAGTATGAAGTTTTGGATGAACTTAATATTCTAAACAAGAAAGACCGTTATAGCACGATTTGATTTGTCAAATTACCAGAATCACTAAGAATAGAACTATCAAGAATATACTTTCTTGATATGTTCAGAAGTTAAGCAGAATGAAAGAGTCATGTAACATGGCACATGATGACGTTATGATCTGTGAATCATCATATCCCATTTAGAAACTCAGCATGACTTAATGTAATATAATCACGTTGATCAAGTGTCATTATATTATACTAACTCATGCATCAGTTTCTAACATTATTTCAGTAACATTCATATTTTAAGCTCGAAGTTTACAGAATATAGAAACTAACAGTTTCTATATGATATAATATTGATAGCACGAAGAGATTAATGATTTCAAATAAGAATAGTTATAAAAATATCTCCAGAAATATGGAGGATATTTATAATGAAAGATACGATAATATCTCGGAATATCTAAGATCAGAGGATGATAGAAACTATTATCTGCAAGGGTTTAGAGTAAGGAGCAAGATATTCACTAAAGACTTTAGCAGACATTGAATCATTTGGATTCTTTGAAGTCAAACTTATTCTTTGTGATTTGTCCACGACTTTCTTCCTAGTTTCGCATAATCTGCTTTTCGGTACTAAATTTTCTATTGAATGTTTCCAATATAACGATACACAGGAAGCACGAAGAGGTATATAATTTCGGACGAGAATATTTATGAAAATATCCTCAGAAATATCGAAGATATTGATGATGATATTTTGAAATTTCTAAATTTGATGGTTGATGGAGAAAAATTTTCCGCAAGATTTTAACATGACTTCAGAGCAAGATATTCTCTAAAGATTTCAACGGATCCAGAATTACCTGAATCCTTTGAATATAGGATTTGATCCTTGTATTTGTCCTTGGTCTATTTTGTGGTTAGCTCAATCCGTTTTCCAATTCCAATTTTTTTTTCTGAGCTTTTCCAACATATCATTCTTTATCATCAAACTTTCGATGATTAAGGTCGTTTATGGTAGTCTACGATTTCTGCTACTTCATTCAGCTTTTTCAACATTCAAAATATTGATTTGTAGACTGAGTGCTTTTCAGTTTCATAATGAAAGATCATAACTCTAAGAGATAAATGTTATACATATAACTGTTGATGTAGATATGCTGTGAGTTTTCAAAGTACTGATTGCTGATTCCCGGTAATTGGTATGACAGTTCTCGTTACAAGATGCGGATGAGTATATGATAGGGTTTCAATGAATAAATATAATGATTTATCAGAATGATTTAAGCCAAGAAGCAACGAGGTTGCTGGTACGTCTGCTGGTAATGTGGTGGAATATAAAAAATTCTCCGGTATCAAAAGGGTAATTGTATATATATCAGGATTATAGTAAAACTACTTCGAATGAAAAGTCGAAGTTGACTTGCTGGAGCTGTGACAAAATTGACTACTTTGAAAAGGAATTGCAACGTTATTTTTTTTTGCTAATAAATGTCAAAGGATCTGACGCGGTTACGTGTTAAACTTTTACTCAGTTACCGAGAGTTTCTCAGGTGCATAACTATATGCATAACTCTTTCCTTCCGTAGATGAAGTGCGGTTGATTCATCCTATCGATTGAGGTGTTTTCAAGAATCATGAAAGGTTTGAACGCAGAATGTAATCGTGAAGATACAAATGAGGTTTTAGATGAAATCAAGTGGCAAACTTGAAGAATTGTTTAGTTTCATATGTTATAAACAATATTTTAATTCATTTTAATTTTCCAATGTTATTATCCCGCAGTCGATAGTCCACATTCATATATAGTTTAATATATAATATTTCGAATTAATTAATACGTGTCGTGACCCGTATACGCCTCAGACTCGATCACAACTCAAACTATATATATTATTGTAGAATCAACCTCAACCCTGTATAGAGAACTCGATCATTACTGCATATAGAGTGTCTATGGTGATTCCAAATAATATATATAGATGCGTCGATATGATATGTCAAAACCTTGTATACGTGTCCCGATATTTAAAGTGCGTAAAATAAATAACAGAAATTAAATAACGATAATTAAAGTGCGTAAAGTAAATAACATAAATTAAATAACAATAAATAAAATTGCGAGAATTAAATTGTGATAAAATAAATTGCGATAATTAAATTGCGATAAATAAAATGTAATACGGAATTAACAGTTAGCTAGGAACAATTAGCTAGGATTTTGTTAGCGTGGATTCTTAATAGAATTTCATATTGTTAATTAATCTGTTTCTAATCAATTTTTATTGTGTCCATTATTTCTTCATTATGCCACTTGTTGGATTCTGATAGGTCAAAATCCAAATATGTAGTTGGATGAATATGGTTATTCTGTGGTGAACGGATTTGTATATCGGTGGATGTAAGTAGGATAGTATATGACTGTTGAAACAGATTCGAAGAACGTACAATGTAACTTATTAATGTGAAATTTAAATATTCCTCGGGTATTACCTACCCGTTAAAATATTTTCACCATTAACAGTTTGTACAAGAGAATTTTTAATTACAATCTTTATGAAAACATATATACATATATATTTTCTTCAGATGTATTCATGGATTTAATGAGTTAATATGATATTAAACTCATTTTCTTTTCGGTTGGAACTAGATTAAATAATCTCTAAAACTTTAGAGATTACACATTCGCCATGTCGAACGAAGATAAATGAGGTAGAACGATACGTAGAACGAAGATCATACTCAAAGTACAGATGATGATATTGAAGCATGGATTGTTGATGGTACTGGTGCTGTTATTGATGGTACTGTTGGTGCCGGTGATGTTGCTGAAGCTGGTACACCATATTCTCCGAATTGATTATTCGAGCGCGAAGTTCGTTGACTTATTACTCTAGGATGATTGTCGATCGGAACGAGCGGATAAATAAGGTTCAGAATTGTGGATAGAATATAATCTTGTCGAGTTACCTTGGAAATGAGACTGAAAATGGTGTCTCGAACAGGTTCACCGGTAAACGCTTCAGGTTCATTGTGAGGTGAATTCGGTTGGTGGAAGGGATTGCCTTCTGCGCGTTTCCATTAATTAAGTTGACTACGAACCCATCAGATGAATTGATATTGGCTGATTGGTTGATCCATGCCGATGACGCTGTTTTTGGAGCTTAGGTGAACATCTATGTCGGAATAGCTGTCTGAATAACTATCGGAATAGCTATCAGAATCTGAGGGACTCGAACTGGTTGCAGGATTCATCTCGTACGATAAGACGAAGGATTTTCGATAAGAAATAGATTATAGGATGTAGATTAGTACCCTGCAATACATAATTTACATATGCATATATAATACTAAAATCCCATAAGTTACGGAGGAATCTACGGAAACTGTCAGGCAAAGGTAACAATAACATATATGCTAAGATATGAATTAGCAGATACGCTAAGATACAAATTTTTGTCTATACACTATTCATGCAATCAATACAGTAAGATGTTTCTAGACTAAGAATAATAAGCAGATGATTTCCGACTAGAAATGATAAGCAAAACTTTTAACATGCAGACACGGTCGAAGTCCAGACTCACTAATGCATCCTAACGACTATCAGTTAGACACACTACTGCAAGACCCGGTTCGCTAAGACCACCGCTCTGATACCAACTGAAAGGACCCGTCCTAATCCATCCGGACAAAATCCACATCGATTACAAACGATTCACAATAGTTGGTTACATCGCGAGGTACTTGACCTCTATATGATACATTTTACAAACATTGCATTCATTTTGAAAAGACAAACTTCCTTACATCGAAAATTGACAATATGCATACCATTTCATAATATA
The DNA here is from genome assembly GCF_046630445.1 of Rutidosis leptorrhynchoides. Taxonomy (NCBI): domain Eukaryota; kingdom Viridiplantae; phylum Streptophyta; class Magnoliopsida; order Asterales; family Asteraceae; genus Rutidosis; species Rutidosis leptorrhynchoides. Next base: position 78,232,887 of record NC_092333.1, read on the forward strand.
TCTAATTATAATTATCTTAATAATAATCTTGATGAACTCGACGACTCGAATGCAATGTCTTTTGAAATATGTCATGAATGACTCCAAGTAATATCTTTAAAGTGAGCAAATGCACAGCGGAAGATTTCTTTCATACCTGAGAATAAACATGCTTTAAAGTATCAACCAAAAGGTTAGTGAGTTCATTAGTTTAACATAATTAATCATTTCCATCATTTTAATAGACCACAAGATTTTTATTTCACATAAACATACGTCCCATACATAGAGACAAAATATCATTCATATGGACTGAACACCTGGTAACCGACATTCAAAATATACATATAAGAATATCCCCATCATTCCGGGATCCTCCATCGGACATGATATAAATTTCGAAGTACTAAAGCATCCGGTACTTTGGATGGGGCTTGTTGGGCCCGATAGATCTATCTTTAGAGTTCGCGTTAATTAGGGTGTCTGTTCCCTAATTCTTAGATTACCAGACTTAATAAAAAGGAGCATATTCGATTTCGATAATTCAACCATATAATGTAGTTTTGATTTACTCGTGTCTATTTCATAAAATAGTTATAAAAGCAGCGCATGTATTCTCAGTCCCAAAAATGTAAAGAGTAAAAGGGAATCAAATAAACTCACCGTATTGTATTTTGTAGTAAAAATACATATGACGACATTGAATCAACTAAACAATGTAGGGTTGGCCTCAGATTCACGAACCTATATCATTTGTGTATATATATTAATACACATAATCGTAATCGAATAAATATATATAACTTTCTTAGTTATATCGTTTTTATGTTAATAATTTATATGTTCTATGTATTTATTATATATATTTTAACTAAATAAGATATTAAGTTTGTTATGTTGTATATATTAATTATATTTATATTTATATATATATATATGTAAATCATTTGTTTGTTAAGACAGTATTTTAATAATACTAAGATAATATTTGAAGTAATATAATGAAAATACTAATATTAAATATAATGATAACATTAGTAGTTTTAATAAGATTGGTAATTTAATAATAATGGTAATAAAATTAATAATTTTGATATCATTTCATAATACTTAATAATAATAATTACTATAGCAATTTCATTACTTGTGATAATATTAATAATAATACTTATGTTAATCATAATCAAAATCTTCACGTTAAATTTCTAAACCAATAATTAAAGCTTGTATAACATCGTTTTGTAATCCTAATCATATAGTAATAGTAATACTTATATTGATAATAATCATACTAATAATAATATTCACTGATAAAACTAGTGTTAGAAAGGTTTAATGATATTAATATTAATGATAATAACAATAATACTAAATATTATTACTTTTATTAACATTATTAAAGGAGATTATAATAATAATAATAATAATACTTAAGTGACAATCTTTACAATAATAAATACTTTAATAATACTTATAATCATGATAATAATAATAATAAAGTGTTATAATACTAATAATAACGATAATATCAATGACAATAATAATAATCATAGTAATAACATTAATAATAATTAATAATAATAATAATAATATAATTGATAATCAAAATAATAATAATGAATAATAATTGACAACTACCTCTTGTAAAATGAGTTCCAAAAAGAAAACAAGCCATTGCAAGGCTCGAACCCGTGACCTTTTGGATACACGCAAACACCCAACACCACTCTACCGACTTCTGTTTTTCTGATTAAATGATACCATAAAAGTTATTTAACCCGTAACAAACTTATTACATATTTCATCTTCTTCAACTCCAGTTAGTCGATCAGATACACCAAAATAAAATCAATCTAACGAAAATAATGTTGGAATTAAGGTTTGAAAATAATACAGATCATTTAGAGGTTTAGTATATAAATTAAAATATCAAAACGTAAAAAAAAAAAAAAAAAAAAAAACTCGCTGTAACAGCAACCTTAGGCTCGATATGAATCTCCAATTCAAATTCGAAGTTTAAATGGGTTTTAGACAAAACTTAAAACACCAAATCGGTTCTAAATTGGTTATATAAACTTTCTGGGTCGTCAAATCAATTCAAAACATCAAAACATTTACAAATTTCGCTATGAACACTTTTGTTGACTTTTGAAAAACAAACTTTGACTTCAAAATTCGTAATCGAAAAAATGAATTGGAAGTTCAAACTTTGCAGAAAGATTTAATGATACATTCCTAACAAAACCTCAGTTACACATTTTGAAATGGTTTACTAAATCAAGTTTTGACTGAAAAGGTTCAATAACAGGGATACATCGGTGTTTTTTAGAATTTTTCTGATTTAATTCGAGTAGTTCAGAGATTGTTAATGATTTCAGTGATTAGTAATTGATATAGTGTGGTTATATGGTTTATGACTTATTGGTTAATCATTGGTTTTATGCAGATTGAAGATGTCGACATTATTTAACTCAGACAAATAAAAAAAACAGACAGAAATATAAGATAAAAAAATTAAAAAGCTGTTGTACGATTCCTAACTAAATTGGCTGTTATTGTGATCACAAAGTCGTGATTGGTACTATGGAATAAATCACCTACAGCATTTGTCAAAGATAAGAAACAGAAAACACGTAATTCTTCATTATATATATAATTGCTTTTATATAAAAATATACATTTATATATGTAATTATGTAAATAAATATCAGTATTTTTATACCTACATGATTTTATATATGTATCTGCAGTTACATAAATTTTGGATATATATATCCATATACGTATATCTAATTCTTTTATTTATAAAACATAAATTTATTTATGTATTTGTATTTATATATATATATATATATATATATATATATATATATATATATATATATATATATATATATATATATATATTTAATAAATAAGGGAACTTAATATCATTTAATATACAAACCTTAAATATGAATTTTAATAGTAATGAACTAATAATATTAACAATAATAGGAATAATAAGGATAATCATATTATTAATATTAATAATACTTGTACATATCAATTTACAATTTTATGTCCATATTTAACATTAATAATACAAATATTAACATCATCAATTATAATGAAAGTATTGTTTAATAAAATTACTCAATTATATTCAAACTTGTAATTTAAATTTAATTATTAATGTTTTATGTTGACACATATTAAATATCTAATATTTATATATTTTATATATATTACATTATATATAATATTACTTATTATTACTTATGTATCATATAATAATTATATCTCCATAAAATATTTATACTTTTTATATATAATCGTATATGTATATTATAATAATTTTTTTTAGATTTTATACATACTTATTTTTATATATATAAATGTATATATATATATATATATACAAACAATTGTTCGTGAAACGTCGGGAATAATCAAAGGTAATTGAATATGTAAACATAATTCCAAGATTTTTGAGACTCAATGTTATAGACTTTGCTTATCATGTCGAAATCATATAGAGATTAAGTTTAAATTTGGTCGGAAATTCTCGGGTTATCACAATTGATTTATCAGATACATTGTGATATGATTACGGGTCCATATTATGAGGTCCACTGTGATTTAAGAAATCTATTCTTTTTGACAACATTCGGAAAATGGTAAAGTGATTTCCGACGATTCACGAACCGTTATATATAAATAGATGTGTATATATATATGTGTGTGTGTGTGTGTGTATATATATATATATATATTATTACTTGAGAATATTAATAAAGTATTAAGCGTATAATACTTTACACGAACGTATTTGTTTCAATATGTTTATCGATGGAATTAGAAGATAATATCAAATGATTGATTTATCAGATACATTGTGATATGATTACGGGTCCATGTTATGAGGTCCACTGTGATTTAAGAAATCTATTCTTTTTGACAACATTCGGAAAATGGTAAAGTGATTTATAAGTAAGAACGTGAAGTGTAAATAACTTAGATGTTGGATATCGACAAGTTAAGTAACTCAACATTTTTTATTAAGATGATTTCATACGTTTATTTAACCTTTGGACTTTATCCCATGCTTCACCAACAGACTGTAATTTAAAAACTTGAAACCTATTATGAATATATATGATTCTACTTTTCTAAAACATTTTATGATATAACGATTTCTATTATTTTAACCTTTAAACAAAATGATTCTTAAATATATTTAGTTTTGGAAAACAAAATTATCATATTTATTTGATTTAGTTTCAAACGTACAAAAACGTTTTCAGTTTAAAAAAGAACTTTATTATTAAAATGTATATAACTTTTATAAATATCTAGAACCACTTTTGACAACTCATTACTTAACCAGTATGATAAAGATAACGATATTTATATTTTATATTATTAAATATATATAACGATTTAAATTAATATTATATATATTTATACGCGTATTATACGTACATAGTTTTATACTTTTACTATACTTAAACTTTACATTTGCTTTATTTTTACTTTACTTTAACTTTAATAATTCACTTTAATAATTCATACTTTAATAATTCACTTTAATAATTCATACTTTAATAATTCACTTTAATAATTCATACTTTAATAATTCACTTTAATAATTCAAAAATCTATTATAAATATAATTCAATAGGTTTCATTATTTCATAGAAACTTGAAAATATTTTTCTCTAAACTCTCTCAATCGATTTACATATATATATATATACTCCGTATTATTTCAAGATATTATTAGTATACATAAAATATTACGAGGAGTGCTGTCCGAGTGATTCCGAAATTGTTTTTCGAGCGGGATAGAGCTAAGTAAATTATGGGTTATAGCTATGGAGGTTATGGGTATGGTTCGGGAGTATTGCTTATGAGTCAAACTAGTGTTTATCATCCCCGTCGCGTCTATGTAATTTTCCTGCAATATTGAATCTCAATATTGATACGTGAGCACTCATAACTTAACTTTTATATATTATTAGTGTATCCCTGACTAGTGCTCGAGTATATAGGATTATGCATGCTTATATGTTCGTTATTGTCGTTAGATAGGTTATGTCGAATCTTAAATTAAATACATATGCTATTAAGATAAGGTATATATTATATGCATGTCGTTGAAAAGCTAGCGAAAAATTGAGAACTTTTCATTTAGATATCGAATGGTTTCGATGAACGGTTTAGAAGTTATAGTCAATTGAATTTTTGTAAAAGTGATTATTATTATCGTCATTATTATCGTCGTTATAATCTAATTATTATTATTATTATTATTATTATTATTATTATTATTATTATTATTATTATTATTATTATTATTATTATCATTGTCGTTATTAATAAAAAATATTATTGTTATTTTTATTATTATTATTATCGTTATTATCGTTAAGGTTATAATTAGTATTATTATTATTATCATTCAAATAGTTATTAGTATTATCATTAATATTATTATTATTAGTATGATTATAATTAAAACTAATATTAGTAACATCTAATTATTATGATTACTATTATTATTAATATGAACGCGATATAAAAGACGACTAAAAGCTATTAAACGAAGCGATTAGGAAATAATGAGTATGAGTATCATGATAAATTAAGATATTGTAAGATATTGATTTAAAGGAAAAAATATCGTTTTCATTATTTTACTATTATTATTATTATTAAAAGTATTATTAATATTAAAACTATCATTTTTACTAAAATTATTATTTTTAATAAAATATCATTGTTAATATGAAACATCATTATTATTATTATCATTTTAGTACTATTATTAATAAAAATTATCATTTTATTATTTTTAGAAAATATAATTATTGTTATTTTTATTAGTAGAATAATAATAATTATTACAAAATAATACAACTTTTACTTATTATTATTATTATCAATATTATTTTATCAAATAAATATGTTATACAAAGATATTTTACTACGTATAATATAATTACATTAATAATACCTATCATATTATTTTTATGATATTAAATGAACTTTATAAATTTTATTACTTAAGATATATAAAAGTATATTTTTATTATATAAATTTTAATATAAAATTTTATTTATTAATAAAAGAACTATATTATTTACTTTAATAAAATCAGTTAAAAATATTTGAATATATAAAACGACTATATTAAACTATATAATAATCATGTATAAATTTTGAAAGACATTTTGGTCAATATGACTTTTGTTGACTTTTGTTGACTTTTGCATATTTAGTCTCGAGCATTAGGATTGTGATACACTACGACTTGACCTAAATTGTTAGACAGATATTGATCAAACATATAAATATATATAATTAATATAGGTTCGAGAATCCGAGGCCAACCTTGCACTTGTTCAATGCCATCATATGCTTAATTACTACGAAATACAATATTGTGAGTTTCATTTGCTCCCTTTTTAAATGCTTTTGCAATATATATTTTTGGGACTGAGAATACATGCGCTGCTTTTATAAATGTTTTACGAAATAGACACAAGTAATCGAAACTACATTATATGGTTGGATTATCGAAATTGAATATCGCTCCTTCAAGTCTGGTAACCTAAGAATTGGGGAAATGGCCCCTAATTGACGCGAATCCTAAAGATAGATCTATGGGCCTAACAAACCCCATTCTGGAATTTGGAATGCTTTAGTACTTCGATTTAAATGGTGATTGCGATTGCCAATATTTATGGCATACTTGCGAGTATGCGGGGGATATTCTATATGCATTATGTTAATATCGGTTATCAGGGTTCCATCATATGAATGATTTTTTTGCACTTGCGAGTGTAATGAGATTTATGGAAAAATGAGAAACTTGTGGTCTATTATATAAATGGGAAATGATTGATTATGATAAACTAATGAACTCACCAACCTTTTGGTTGACACTTTAAAGCATGTTTATTCTCATGTATTAAGAAAATCTTCCGCTGTGCATTAGCTCATTTTAAGGATATTACTTGGAGTCATTCATGGCATATTTCGAAAGACGTTGCATTCGAGTCGTTGAGTTCATCAAGATTATTATTAAGTCAATTATAGTTGGATGTATTATGAAATGGTATGCATGCCGTCAACTTTCGATGTAAAGAAAGTTTGTCTTTTGAAAACGAATGCAATGTTTGTAAAATGTATCATATAGAGGTCAAATACCTCGCGATGTAATCAACTATTGTGAATCGTTTATAATGTATATGAACGGGTCCTTTCAGTTGGTATCAGAGCGGTGGTCTTAGCTAACCAGGTCTGCATTAGTGTGTCTAACTGATAGTCGTTAGGATGCATTAGTGAGTCTGGACTTCGACTGTGTCTGCATGTCAAAAGTTTTGCTTATCATTTTTGTCAGAAATTGCCTGCTTATCATTCTTAGTCTAGACACATCTTACTGCATTGATTGCATGAATAGTGTATAGACAAAATTCATATCTTAGCGTATCTGTTACTGTAAACTTTGCCTGACATATCCCGTAAATTCCTCCGTAATCTATGAAATCTTTTGCGCTATATATATAGATATTCTATGTAATTAGAATACCACCCGATAGCCAAAAAATCATTTCATATCTAAAAATCCTTTATTCAATCGAATGAAATGGAATTCGTCATTAGTTCAAGTCCCTCGAATTCCAATATGGAATTCCACTCAAGCTCTGAAAGTAGTGTGATTGGAATGGATCAACCAATCAGCCATCATCTATTTTGGATGAATTGGGGATGGGTTTGTAGCCTCCTCAATCATTGGAGACAAGAAGAAGGCGATCTTTTCCATCCACCATATTGCCCTCTTGGCGAAGAACCTGAAGCACTTACCGGCGAACCTGTCCGAAACACCATTTTCTCTCTCATTTCCAGAGTATCTCGTCACGATTATATACTACATCAAATTCTAGATTTTATTTATCCGCTCGTCCGAACCGACAATCACCCTGGTGTAATAGAAGAAGTCAACGAGCTTCGCTCTCGGGTAGTGGCTTTGGAGAATATGGTGCAAAGGTTACAAACACCAGCAGCAGCACCAGCAGCATAACCAGTACTACCATCATCAACGCCAACAGTACCATTACCACCCCCAACCACAACCGCATCGTAAACCTCAACTTTACAATCTGTCCCACGAGCACTAATGTCATACACCCTGTAGATACCAAGGAATACCAACAACAACAAACGATAAAGTCTTAGAGATTATCTATTCTAATCCTAACCATAAATCAGATGAGTGAATCGAAATGATAGAAGGAAGAGTAGAAACCCTGACAAGAATGATGCGTGATTAATAAGCTAGACTTGTTTTACCAACAGCATCAACAGTACCGTAGCATCACCATCATAGTCAGTGCCGTCAGTGTCATCAGAATCAGCAGCACCTATAACATCACAAACTCCGTCAATTCAAGAATCACTGTGGACATCATTACGAATCAATAACGCGTATATTGTATCAACGAGTTATGAAGTATTAACTCACTCCCTCTGAAGAAATTATATGTATATTTTATATATATATATATAAATTTTGAGATCAAAATAAATCTTTCCATACTAAGCTATTATGTGTGAATCTTAACTACTCGGTTAATTCATATTACTAATATGCAATGAGGTACGTCCTTCGTCCGCAACTTAACCATCGTTAGCTACAATTTCTGTCTCAATTCAATAAATTCCAACTCATAATAAACCAAGTGTATTATTTAAATATATGTTTAATTTTACACTTTCATCATCGATGTACTCTAAACTTTCCAAATAACATCATTCGTGTAGTGCCCCGTCCCAATCCATCTGGACGAATACATTACATTTAGTTACATCGCGAGGTACTTGACCTCTATATGATACATTTTACAACATACAATATTGCATTCGTTTTTAAAAGACAAACTTTCATTACATCGAAAATTGACGACATGCATACTATTTCATAATATATCCAACTATAATTGTCTTAGTAATAATCTTGATGAACTCGACGACTTGAATGCAACGTCTTTTGAAATATGTCATGAATGACTCCAAGTAATATCTCTAATATGAGCAAATGCACAGCGGAAGATTTCTTTAATACCTGAGAATAAACATGCTTTCAAGTGTCAATCAAAAGGTTGGTGAGTTCATTAGTTTATCATAATCAATCATTTTCATCATTTTAATAGACCACAAGAATTTCATTTCCATTTCTCATAAATATACGTCCCATGCATAGAGACAAAAATAATCATTCATATGGATTGAACACCTGGTAACCGACATTAACAAGATGCATATAAGAATATCCCCTATCATTTCGGGACATCCATCAGACATGATATAAAACAACATCGAAGTACTAAAGCATCCGCTACAACGGATGGGGTTCGTTAGGCCCAATAGATCTATCTTTAGGATTCGCTTCAATTAGTAGACTGGTTTACTAATTCTTAGGTTACTAAGCAAAAGGGGCATATTCGGCTTCAATCATTCAACCATATAATGTAGTTTCGATTACTTGTGTCTATTTCGTAAAACATTTATAAAAGCAGCGCATGTATTCTCAGTCCCAAAAATATATATTGCAAAAGCATTTAAAAAGGGAGCAAATGAAACTCACGATACTGTATTTTGTAATAAAAATACATATGACGGCATTGAACAACTGAACAATGCAGGGTTGGCCTCGAATTCACGAACCTATATCATTATATATATATATTAACACATATAATTGAAATCGAACAATTTTATATACTATTATTAGTGAATTAAATGTTAAGTTATATGTTTCATTAATAACTTAATTGAATATAATTATCTTATATACTTTTTAAAAAATTTATATAGTTTTGTTGAATATATTTTATATAACTAATTTTTATCGTAATAATGATAATAATAATATTAATAGTAGTATTGATAATGATAATAATATTGTTATTATGATAATAATAATAATAATAATGATACTAGTAATAATACTAAAAATGTTAAAACAATAATATTTAGATATAGTAATATTAATAATAATACTTATAATAATAATGGTAATGATTTATATTAATAATGATAATAATAATAATAATAATATTTAATAATCTTTGTATTAATAATATTATTAATGATATCAATAATAATATTAATAATCTTTGTAATAATAATAACAATAATATTATTAATAATGTTAATAATAATAATAATAATAATAATAATAATAATAATAATAATAATAATAATAATAATAATAATAATACTAATGATAATAATAATAATAATAATAATAATAATAATAATAATAATAATAATAATAATAATAATATATTTCATATATAATAACACGCATAATATATTTGTTCCCAATTCAGATCGAGGTATGTATGTATATATATATATATATATATATATATATATATATATATATATATATATATATATATATATATATATATATATATATATTTAGAAGAGGGGGAAAATACTCGTCGATTACTCCATCAACAATCATCATCATCATCATCGTCAATAGATCAATCCAACTGCAATCATCGCTGAATTAGAAGGTTAGTTGAATCGTCATCATCCTTGTTCAATTCTATTATCGGCCTTCATCATCCTCCATCGATAAACCAATCAATCGATTTACTAATTTGTGATTTAGGTTAATTGATTCATTAATAGTCTTTTAACTTCTTCATCTCCTCTATTATTTGTACTTTAATTTGATAGAGCACAATAAGTTATCTAAATAAATCTTTATTTACTAATATAATTCTTTTTATAATTTTCTCCAATTTGGTTCCAGAAGTCAAATCGTCTATGAAACTGTCATCATCTTTTTTTCTGTTTTGCAGGCTCATCTCCTGGCTCGTTTCATCTGAATTTGTTTCACATAAGGCTGCAACAATTCACTTGTATCTATTCTTATGTTTATTCATATCTGTTAGGTATGCTTTTTGAATTAGTTTGTAAAACTTTAATTTTATAAATTCTAGTATGTTTTCTGTATGTAAATTAGTTTGAACTTTGGAATTATTTAGTTGGAATCTAGGTTATTAAATTTGAGTTTATTAAAATATTTAGATGATAAAGATTTATAGATTGATGACCTGTTTATGGAGTGAAGGTTGAACAGGAATTGATCAACAAGCAGTAGGTGGTTTTGGTTTTCTTTGCAGGTTGAACAGAAAACAGATAACAACATCAGCTAGGAATGATCGTGCAGCAATCAACACAGATGGTTATGGTTTGTTGACCGATGGTGTTTCAAGGCTGAGTTCGATCAAGAAATAGTAAGAAACGTTTGATTTGGGTTCATGAAGAAAGAAGGAGAAAATGAAGAAAGGTGGTGATTAGTGATGGAGGCCTTGGTGTCTTCGATTGAAACAAAAGCAGAAACCGGATACAAAATAAGGAGAGGGTGTGATTCCGGGTGATGCAATGGTTGTCGATGATTGATCATGGTAGCGGTGGCGGCTTTGATGTTGTGAAGGTGGTTTCTAGTGTCAACCGAACAGGAACATAAGTAAACACAGACGCAAAATAGCAGCAGCATAAGCTGTTGGTTGTACAGCAATATAGCAGTAGTAATATGTAATCGAATTGCAGCAGTTTCAAGGTATTCTTGGGTGGGTTCCAAGTAGGTTATGGTTGATTATGTTAGGTCAAACAAAGAGAAGAAGTAGGACATTAGTTTGTTGGAGGTAAGATGGTGATTCTCGGTTAGTAACTAGAACCGATCATGAGGGCAGCTAGAAGATCACGATGGGGTTTTGTTGGGTTTGGAATTAGTAGTAAAAGAAAATGTATGTATGTAGCTGGTAAGTTTGTCGAGCAGTAGGAGTACCACAAGGAATTGGATTGTGATCTATTATATGCAGGAATGTAATATTATAATATCTTTTTATAATAATTGCACATGTGGGAAAACAAAATAATAGTAGCAGTAATTAACGATAATTGATCAATGGTGGGTTGGTGATATTTGTCATGGTGCATGTGTGCATATATGTATTATAAAGTGGAAACAAAACAAGTACATCAGCTAGCATTAATAGCAACTATCATGTGGGGTAATATGTTTGTAGACCGAACCAAATAAAAGAAATATATAAGATATCAGTTACTAAATTCATATATGTATGCATATATATATAACTGTGCATATGATAAAGTCAAAGATATGATATGCTTGTTAGAATAATTTGTGTCGTATAACTATGCATACACAAGTCATATTACTGTACATATAAGTGGATTGGATATTGGAAAGTGATTGAAGGTGGGACTTGCTATATAAAAAAACGTAGGTTTTAGATGAAATAAATTTTCATTTCCCATTTTTTTATATTAAATACATATATTTATTTTGGTCACTAACTGTGTAAAACAAATCTTAAAAAAAATGGACCTGTTATTGAGCGCTCAATCCCAAGTAAAATACACGAAGTGTTAAAACTCAACTTAAGACATTTAAATATATTTTATCAAGTCTAAAATTTATATAACTTGATTACGGATCAACGTTATTTTTATATTCTCATATTTTCATATTTTAACTTGTTTACTATCAATCGTTTAACAATTGAGCGTTACCGTCGTTTACTAAATAACTTCGAAATCCTGTATACATATTCTATATACTATATTTATATATAGATATGTTTTAAATAATAATTATTGTAACATCCTATTTTTATTTTATTAATTTTTTTTAATAACAACAACATATAATACTTCAAATTATATTTTGAATTATTATTTATATATACATACACACATATCTATTTACAATTAATTGTTCGTGAATCGTCGAGAGCAGTCGAAGGTCAAATGATTTCATAACATTATTCAAAAATTTTGAAATTCAATTTAATAGACTTTGCTTATCATGTCGAAATCAAATAAGAATTAAGTTTAAATTTGGTCAGAAATTTCCGGGTCGTTACAATTCGTACCTGGCGAAGTTCACAAGAATTTCACAAAAACCAGCATCATGTATCAACAAATAACGAAGTATTGATTCACAATATTATTGAAGAAATACTTATGTAATTTCTAAAGTTTTAGGGATTACTCAATTCTAGTTTCAACCATAAATCAGATGAGTTTAATTTAATATTAACTCATTAAATCTATGTTACATCTAAAGAAAATATACACATATATATTTTCGTAAAGACTGTAATAAAATTATTTTGTACAAAATATTAATTGTGAAAAAAAAAATTAACGGGTAGGTAATGCCCGAGAGATATATAAATTCACAATTAATATGGTACATTCTCCGAATCTGATTCAGCAATCAACAACTATACACACTATTTTCTCAACAATATATATTCTTTTATAAAAATCAAAACAACCATACTCGTTCAAATTCAATTACATATGTTGATCTTGAAATCGCAGAATTCAATTCGAAATATAACCAGTATCATCACTCTTAGATTCCTATATCTTTTCAAGTTATACTTTGACTTCAAAACTGTGCTAGAACATCATATGTATATTAACGATTACAATATGTGTTCAAACCCTCTGAAATTCCTGAAGACACTTCAAATAATAAACAATCGAGATGATGATCCAACCACATGTTACCCACAGTTATGTATCTGAAAAACTCTTGAAACTAAAGTCATAGATTAACACGTATCCGTGCCAGACCCTTTGGCATTTATTCGCTAAAATAACTTTTCAATCTCTTTTCAAAGTAGCCAGTTTTGTCACAGCTCCAGCAAGTCGACTTCAACTTTTCAGTCGGACTAACCTTATTATAACCTTGATATATACGTTGCCCTTTCACCATCGTTACCGGGGAACCATTTATATTCCACCACATTAGCAGTAAACTTATCAGCAACCGTAATGATCTAGGATTTTCCGAAAAATCATCAAAACCCCATCATTTACTCATCTGCATCTTGTAACGGGAATTCCCAAACGAATAATTGGGAATTAGCAATCAGTATATTGAAATCTTGCAGAATGTCTACGCCAACAGTTATATGTGTACATATAACATCTATCTCCTGGACTTACATACTTCGAATGTGAAGTTTCTGAAAAACACCCTAAACTGCGAACTAATTCTCGAAATTTTGAAAAAATGCCGATGAAGCAGCAAAAACTGTAAACGACCTTAACAGTAAAAAGTTTGATGATAAAGAATAGTGCGTTGGCAAAGCTCAGAAAAAGAGAAGGTTTGGAACTGGAAAACGGATTGAGCCAGTTATGAAGGAGGCTGTGGACAAATCACAAAGACTAAACTGCCTTCAAAGAATCCAAATGATTCAGTATCTGCTGAAGTCATTAACGAATACCTTGCTCTTGACTCTAAACTCTTGCAGACAATATTCTTCATCATCCTCTGATATTAGAAATTTTAAGATATCATCGTATCTTTCATTATAAATATCCTCCATATTTCTGAAGATATTTCCATAATTATTCTTATCCGAAATCATTTACCTCTTCGCACTATCTGTATTACATCATAAAAGAAACTATTTTTGTTTCTAAATTCTGAAACCTTCAAGTTTAAAATAAGAATGTTTTTGAAGTAGTGTTGAAAACTGAAGCATGAGTTAGTATAATATAATGACACTTGATCAACGTGATTATATTACAGTAAGTCATGCTGAGTTTCTAAATGGAACGTGATGATTCACAGATCATAACATCATCATGTGCCATGTTACATGATTCTGGTATTCGATTTAACCCCTAAGAATATCAAGAAAAATATTTTCTTGATGATTCGGTCTTGTCCGAGGTATTCTAGTAATTTGACAAATCAAGATTTTGTCATTACAATTCCTTTCTTAAAACATTAATTATGTTCATTCCGAAATTCATACCTACAAATTCTGGACCATTATTCGCTTGACTTGAAGTCGGGAAGGGGAGACAAAAGTATGGAACTCTTGAATATAAAATAAAATATAAAGCTCGACAACAACACATAAATTACAAACCGTGCATATCAATACGTATTGCCACGTAGAGGCACGGGAGTATTAAAATTACTATAACCCCAAGGTAATAGTATAAATAAATAAAATTCTCCGGTGGTAGATGAAAGAGAAGAATGACAGATATGAAAGTG
This sequence comes from Rutidosis leptorrhynchoides, assembly GCF_046630445.1. Taxonomy (NCBI): domain Eukaryota; kingdom Viridiplantae; phylum Streptophyta; class Magnoliopsida; order Asterales; family Asteraceae; genus Rutidosis; species Rutidosis leptorrhynchoides. Next base: position 78,247,988 of record NC_092333.1, read on the forward strand.
AGGAGTATATCAAGAATCAGTACTGGATAGAGCATATTGACGAATACTTTAAAATATGAGTTGAGGGAGAAAGAATAGAAGGTGTAAATTACAAAGAAACGAAGGGGGTGGATTTATAGTAAAATATCCGACAGAGCAATCAAAATAGATTATCGCATTTAATCAAAGCGAATCCTAACTTCCTTAATTACCGAAGAACCAAATCTTATTACGAAGATTTTCTCTAAATTCCTTGAATTCTGGAAATCAACCGTGACTATGTCATTGGTTAAAAAGAACATGCATTTACTCATTTCATTCTTTTGTGATAACTTCACTCGTACTCTTCACAAAAATCAAATTGCTTTATCTATATTACCTGATGATAATAAAACTCTAATTTCCAACTCGTATATGTCATGAAAACATACTTATTGTCAGCCATGACCATCCCATTCAAATTTCGGGACGAAATTTCTTTAACGGGTAGGTACTGTGACAACCTGGAAAATTCCAACCAAATTTAAACTTTATCTTTATATTATTCTGACACGATAAGCAAAGTTTATTAAGTTAAATCTCAAGAATTTTAAACTGTATTCATACATTCATTATAACCTCGACCAAATTCTGATGATTCACGCACCGTTATATATAAATAGATAAGTATATATATATATATATGTGTATATATATATATATATATATTATAACTTGAGAATATTAATAAAGTATTAAACGTATAATACTTTACACGAACGTATTTGTTTCAATATGTTTATCGATGAAATTAGAAGATAATATCAAATGATTGATTTATCAGATACATTGTGATATAATTACGGGTCCATGTTATGAGTTCCACCGTGATTTAAGAAATCTATTCTTTTTGACAACATTCGGAAAATGGTAAAGTGATTTATATATAAGAACGTGGAGTGTAAATAACTTAGATGTTGGATATCGACAAGTTAAGTAACTCGACATTTTTCATTAAGATGATTTCATACGTTTATTTAACCTTTGGACTTTATCCCATGCTTCACCAACAGACTGTAATTTAAAAACTTGAAACCTATTATGAATATATATGATTCTACTTTTCAAAAACGTTTTATAATATAACGATTTCCATTATTTTAACCTTTAAACAAAATGATTCTTAAATATATTTAGTTTTGGAAAACAAAATTATCATATTTATTTGATTTAGTTTCAAACGTACAAAAACGTTTTCAGTTTAAAAGAGAACTTTATTATTAAAACGTATATAACTTTTATAAATATCTAGAACCACTTTTGACAACTCATTACTTAACCAGTATGATAAAGATAATGATATTTATATTTTATTTTATTAAATATATATAACGATTTAAATTAATATTATATATATTTATACGCGTATTATACGTACATAGTTTTATACTTTTACTATACTTAAACTTTACCTTTACTTTATTTTTACTTTACTTTCACTTAAATAATTCATACTTTAATAATTCACTTTAATAATTCATACTTTAATAATTCACTTTAATAATTCACACTTTAATAATTTACTTTAATAATTCATACTTTGATAATTCACTTTAATAATTCAAAATTTTATTATAAATAGAATTCAATAGGTTTCATTATTTCATAGAAACTTGAAAATATTTGTCTCTAAACTCTCTCAATCGATTTACATATATATATATATATATATATATATATATATATATATATATATATATATATATATATATATATACTCCGTATTATTTCAAGATATTATTAGTATACATAAAATATTACGACGGAGTGCTGTCCGAGTGATTTGGAAATTGTTTTTCGAGCGGGATAGAGCTAAGGAAATTATGGGTTATAGCTATGGAGGTTATGGGTATGGTTCGGGAGTATTGCTCATGAGTCAAACTAGTGTTTATCATCCCCGTTGCGTCTACGTACTTTTCCTGCAATATTGAATCTCAATATTGATACGTGAGCACTCATAACTTAACTTTTATATATTATTAGTATATCCCTGACTAGTGCTCGAGTATATAGGATTATGCATGCTTATACGTTCGTTATTGTCGTTAGATAGGTTATGTCGAATCTTGAATTAAATACATATGCTATTAAGATAAGGTATATGATATGCATGTCGTTGAAAAGCTAGCGAAAAATTGAGAACTTTTCATTTAGATATCGAATGGTTTCGATGAACGGTTTAGAAGTTATAGTCAATTGAATTTTTGTAAAAGTGATTATTATTATCGTCGTTTTAACGACCCGTCAAAGTACACTTGACGACCATCGTTATCTTGATCCCACAGCTTGATCATAACTCTATAGGAATTTAATAAATAACCTTGCATTCTTTATTTAAAAATGATTTTCTATAAAGGAAACCTATCAAAATATGTAAGTTTAGAAAAACCATACATTATTACTTAACCAAAAGTTGACCAAAACAAAGTCAACAACATCCACTATTAAATGTATCAAAATAGAATGCAAGTTAATGTCTAACAAAAGCTGCCATCATAAATATGCAGACTCTCTAAGCACAGCGGAAGCAATCAATCATGAACCTGAGAATAAAACATGCGAGTAACTGTCAACAAAAATGTTGAGTGAATTATAGGTTTAATATTGCAAACAATATTTAATTCAAACCATAAAAATTTATGTTTAAAAACATAAAAACTCCTTTTTGAACCACAAAATTATATGCTAGAAAACATATACAAACATTATTCCATTTTCCGTAAGCCACCTGGTAACCACTTAACCATTTATTTACCCTTGCCAAACACAATAAATAATATACACCGAACAAGTGTATCTACAACAAAATACGAAGTACTAAACATTCCGATTATAAATTGCTATTGCGACTAGCTCGAAATGGGGTTGTCAAACCCGATAGATCTATCCGTAGGATTCGCGTTCACCAGTAGAAACCAGTGATTACAATTACCAGACTAGGGAATATTTTTGTTCAACTCACAATGAATAATTTAAACCAACTTCCACTTGTGTCCAAAATATAAAATAAATTGCATGTATTCTCATCCCAAAAGATTTAAAATAGAAAGATGGGACTATAACTCACCTTAAAGCAAATGAAGTAACCACACAAAAATGCGAACAGCAAACGAAGTAAAGTGATCATGAATGATCACAACGCCAACCTATAAATAAAGCAGGTCGATATAAATAACTAACTTAGGTCAAGTCTTAGTATGATATGAAATGTCCCGTTCTTATTGATTAAAAACGTTCCATATTAATTGATTTCGTTGTGAGGTTTTGACCTCTATATGAGACGTTTTTCAAAGACTGCATTCATTTTAAAACAAACCATAACCTTTATTTGATCAATAAAGGTTTAAAAAGCTTTACGTAGATTATCAAATAATGATAATCTAAAATATCTTGTTTACACACGACCATTACATAATGGTTTACAATACAAATATGTTACAACAAAATAAGTTTCTTGAATGCAGTTTTTACACAATATCATACAAGCATGGACTCCAAATCTCGTCCTTATTTAAGTATGCGACAGCAGAAGCTCTTAATAATCACCTGAGAATAAACATGCTTAAAACGTCAACAAAAATGTTGGTGAGTTATAGGTTTAACCTATATATATCAAATCATAATAATAGACCACAAGATTTCATATTTCAATACACATCCCATACATAGAGATAAAAATCATTCATATAGTGAACACCTGGTAACCGACATTAACAAGATGCATATATAAGAATATCCCCATCATTCTGGGACACCCTTCGGATATGATATAAATTTCGAAGTACTAAAGCATCCGGTACTTTGGATGGGGTTTGTTAGGCCCAATATATCTATCTTTAGGATTCGCGTCAATTAGGGTGTCTGTTCCCTAATTCTTAGATTACCAGACTTAATAAAAAGGGGCATATTCGATTTCGATAATTCAACCATAGAATGTAGTTTCACGTACTTGTGTCTATTTTGTAAATCATTTATAAAACCTGCATGTATTCTCATCCCAAAAATATTAGATTTTAAAAGTGGGACTATAACTCACTTTCACAGATTTTTACTTCGTCGGGAAGTAAGAGTTGGCCACTGGTTGATTCACGAACCTATAACAATGTATACATATATATCAAAGTATGTTCAGAATATATTTACAACACTTTTAATATATTTTGATATTTTAAGTTTATTAAGTCAGCTGTCCTCGTTAGTAACCTACAACTAGTTGTCCACAGTTAGATGTACAGAAATAAATCGATAAATATTATCTTGAATCAATCCACAACCCAGTGTATACGTATCTCAGTATTGATCACAACTCAAACTATATATATTTTGGAATCAACCTCAACCCTGTATAGCTAACTCCAACATTCACATATAGAGTGTCTATGGTTGTTCCGAAATATATATAGATGTGTCGACATGATAGGTCGAAACATTGTATACGTGTCTATGGTATCTCAAGATTACATAATATACAATACAAGTTGATTAAGTTATGGTTGGAATAGATTTGTTACCAATTTTCACGTAGCTAAAATGAGAAAAATTATCCAATCTTGTTTTACCCATAACTTCTTCATTTTAAATTCGTTTTGAGTGAATCAAATTGCTATGGTTTCATATTGAACTCTATTTTATGAATCTAAACATAAAAAGTATAGGTTTATAGTCAGAAAAATAAGTTACAAGTCGTTTTTTTAAAGGTAGTCATTTCAGTCGAAAGAACGACGTCTAGATGACCATTTTAGAAAACATACTTCCACTTTGAGTTTAACCATAATTTTTGGATATAGTTTCATGTTCATAATAAAAATCATTTTCTCAGAATAACAACTTTTAAATCAAAGTTTATCATAGTTTTTAATTAACTAACCCAAAACAGCCCGCGGTGTTACTACGACGGCGTAAATCCGGTTTTACGGTGTTTTTCGTGTTTTCAGGTTTTAAATCATTAAGTTAGCATATCATATAGATATAGAACATGTGTTTAGTTGATTTTAAAAGTCAAGTTAGAAGGATTAACTTTTGTTTGCGAACAAGTTTAGAATTAACTAAACTATGTTCTAGTGATTACAAGTTTAAACCTTCGAATAAGATAGCTTTATATGTATGAATCGAATGATGTTATGAACATCATTACTACCTTAAGTTCCTTGGATAAACCTACTGGAAAAGAGAAAAATGGATCTAGCTTCAATGGATCCTTGGATGGCTCGAAGTTCTTGAAGCAGAATCATGACACGAAAACAAGTTCAAGTAAGATCATCACTTGAAATAAGATTGTTATAGTTATAGAAATTGAACCAAAGTTTGAATATGATTATTACCTTGTATTAGAATGATAACCTATTGTAAGAAACAAAGATTTCTTGAGGTTGGATGATCACCTTACAAGATTGGAAGTGAGCTAGCAAACTTGAAAGTATTCTTGATTTTATGTAACTAGAACTTGTAGAATATATGAAGAACACTTAGAACTTGAAGATAGAACTTGAGAGAGATCAATTAGATGAAGAAAATTGAAGAATGAAAGTGTTTGTAGGTGTTTTTGGTCGTTGGTGTATGGATTAGATATAAAGGATATGTAATTTTGTTTTCATGTAAATAAGTCATGAATGATTACTCATATTTTTGTAATTTTATGAGATATTTCATGCTAGTTGCCAAATAATGGTTCCCACATGTGTTACGTGACTTACATGGGCTGCTAAGAGCTGATCATTGGAGTGTATATACCAATAGTACATACATCTAAAAGCTGTGTATTGTACGAGTACGAATACGGGTGCATACGAGTAGAATTGTTGATGAAACTAAACGAGGATGTAATTGTAAGCATTTTTGTTAAGTAGAAGTATTTTGATAAGTGTATTGAAGTCTTTCAAAAGTGTATAAATACATATTAAAACACTACATGTATATACATTTTAACTGAGTCGTTAAGTCATCGTTAGTCGTTACATGTAAGTGTTGTTTTGAAACCTTTAGGTTAACGATCTTGTTAAATGTTGTTAACCCAATATTTATAATATCAAATGAGATTTTAAATTATTATATTATCATGATATTATCATGTATGAATATCTCTTAATATGATATATATACATTAAATGTCTTTACAACGATAATCGTTACATATATGTCTCGTTTAAAAATCATTAAGTTAGTAGTCTTGTTTTTACATATGTAGTTCATTGTTAATATACTTAATGATATGTTTACTTATCATAGTATCATGTTAACTATATATATATATCCATATATATGTCATCATATAGTTTTTACAAGTTTTAACGTTCGTGAATCACCGGTCAACTTGGGTGGTCAATTGTCTATATGAAACATATTTCAATTAATCAAGTCTTAACAAGTTTGATTGCTTAACATGTTAGAAACATTTAATCATGTAAATATCAATCTCAATTAATATATATAAACATGGAAAAGTTCCGGTCACTACATGATAGCTATTGTACAGGTTGCAAGTAGACATAGAACAACACTCAACATGCATCGGTTTGATCGGAACAGCGTATGGACACACACTTTCTATTTTTAGAAAGTTTCTATTTTTAGCAGGTTTCCATTTTTGGAAAGTTTCTATTTTAGGAAAGTTTCTATTTTAGGAAAGTTTCTATTTTTGGAAAGTTTCTATTTTTGGAAAGTTTCTATTTTTAGAAAGTTTCTATTTTTGGAAAGTTTCCATATTCAGAAAGTTGATATTTTTGGAAAGTTTATAAGTTAAGAAAGTTTCCTTAATTAGAAAGTCAACAAAAGTCAACTGAAAGTCAAAGTCAACCGAAAGTCAACTCAAAAGTCAACCTTTGTCAAACATAGTCATCATTGAAGTTAAAATGTAAATTATATTAATAATATAAGTTATAATGTTAATTAAAGTCAATTATGTATAATTGTGTCATAACATAAGTTTAATTAAATTAAAATGAATTATTAAAGTTAACATAAGTTTAAATGATATAATTATTATAACATAAGTATTTAATTAATTAATTAAATATTAATCATCATATAAGTATTATTAATTAATAATAAGTTTTAAATCATATCATAAGTATTATTAATTAATAATGAATTTTTAATCATATCATAAATTTCTAATTATAATTATTAAATCATAAGTATTTAATAATTAAATTATAATTAAATAATAACTAAGCCTTATAATAATTAAATAATTAATTAACCCTTATTATAAGTATTATTATAATAATCTCATAATATAAGTTTAATACTTACCATAAGTATTTTTCATTAATAATAAAAGTATTATTAATCATAAGTTTAATTAAAGTTTCATTAATCATAATTAATTAATAAATGATATAATAAATATGTATATCATAAGTCTTAAATTAAAATAATTACTTTTTATATCATAATTAATTTATTAATAATGAAAATCATTATTTTTATCATAAGTCTTATTTAATAACCATAAGTTTTAATTAAAAGTTCATCGGGTCATAACTTGAGCCCCGGGAATCAGTTTTCGGCGAGCCTTATATATATATTCACCTAATCAAACCACCCGACACATTGGTGCACTCAAGAACACACCAAGAACAGTAACCAAGTCGTGATGATCAGCCATTACACAACTTGGAACTTTAATTCGTTTCAAAACACGTTTTAGTCATAACGGGTGATCCGTGGCTCGGATTTCGATGACCCGAACATGAAAGTTCATCTAATCATCAATCCTAACACACTAGTACACCCTAAACACTCTAAAAATGATCACAAAGTCGGAACATACCTGTACCAATTCGTTTTCTCATTTTAATTTCAATTAAACATCATTTTGATCATAACTTATGTTCCGGAAATCGAAATAACATGAATCCGGAGTCTAAAATTAATGTCTTGATGAGAGGAACTCATCTAGACACTTTATTTTCACATTTACAACAATCAAGTTTACAGAAATGGTCGAAAATGCTGCTGTCCCAAAACAATCAAACCGAAATCATGCTATAACAAGTGTTTCTATGCATACAACCAACAATACAACAACATACAATCATCATACTATCAAAATAACATATAAAAACAGTAAAATTAAAGAAAAATAAAAAAGTTAGGGTTAGAGTTTATACCCTAATCAAGAATTGAAGGATATGAACATGTAGAAGAGAACGAGAGGAATGCGTTGATGTTAAAAGCCCTTTGATCCAAGCTCTAGATGATGATCAATTGAAGATGATGATGATGAGAAAAATGGCAGCCCTAAGAGAGAAAAAGAGAGAAAGAGAGAAAAAAATAAAATGTGTTTTGGAAAAATGAAGTAGTGATTTAGGTTTAAGATTAAATCAAGTTCAAGAAATTGGCAAAACAAGTCCTCCCCCTCCCTTGGGAGATTTAGGCCGACCCCCATACATGGGTGGGTCCCTCTTGGCCCATTTTTATGTTACTTGCAATTGCTTGTGGCCCGAAAGCTCGAACGAAGCCTGAAACGCGAAAATGCTACTACGCGATTGATTTTTCGAAGAGATAACAAATACGCGACGAATAAAATATATAAACACTAAATATAAACATATGACATTAAAATATCATATTTAAAATAATTAGAACTTAAAAATCCCAAAAACTCGACCGTTGGTTTGAAAACCGAAAAGATTCGTCGGATAGAAATCCGCGACACGTAGAAACGTACAACTTAAAATATGAATTCAAATATTCATATAACACATAATAATTAATATATTATTACAAAAATAATAATATAGGTCATAGAAATGACGTGGCATGAATAACAGTTAACGGTCGTTAAGTAATTAATGGTAAAAGATAACGGAAAAAGTAGGGTCGTTACAGTACCTTCCCGTTACGGAAATTTCGTCCCGAAATTTAAGCAGGTGCAGGGGTTGACTCAGCATCTGGGAACAAATGCGAGTACTTATGCTTCATCTGATCTTCACGCTCCCAAGTGAACTCAGGACCGCGTCTGGCGTTCCATCTAACTCGGACAATAGGAATTCTACTCTGCTTTAGAGCCTTAACCTCTCGATCCATAATTTCAACAGGTTCCTAAATAAAATGAAGTTGCTTATCAACATGAAGTTCCTCCAGAGGAATAGTTTCATCAGCCTCGGCCAAACACTTCTCTAAATTCGATACATGAAAAACGTCGTGAACAGCACTGAGTTCTTGTGGCAATTTCAAACGATAAGCCACTGGTCCAACTCTCTCAATGATCTCAAACGGTCCAACAAAACGAGGATTCAACTTTCCCCTTTTACCAAAACGTATCACGCCCTTCCAAGGTGATACCTTTAACATAACACGGTCACCAACTTGAAATTCAATATCGTTCCTTCTCTTATTAGCATAACTCTTTTTCCGACTTCTGGCGGTTCTCAATCTTTCTTTAATCTGTACGATCTTCTCGGTAGTCTCATGAATAATTTCTGGACCTGTGAGTTGAGCATCCCCAGCCTCATTCCAGCAGACTGGAGACATACACTTTCTACCATACAGAGCTTCAAAAGGTGCGACTTAATACTTGCATGATAGCAGTTATTATAAGAAAATTCAGCCAGTGGCAAGTACTTATTCCAACCATTACCAAAATCAATGATGCATGCTCGTAACATGTCTTCCAACGTTTGAATGGTCCTTTCACTCTGACCATCTGACTATGGATGATAAGCAGTGTTCATATCCAATTTAGTTCCCAAAGCATCTTGTAAGGACTGCCAAAACCTCGATGTAAATCGACTGTCTCGGTCCGAAATAATAGATACGAGAACACCATGTCTAGAAACAATCTCCTTCAAATACAAACGAGTAAGATTCTCCTTCGAATCTGTTTCCTTAATTGGAAATAAATGAGCTGACTTAGTGAGTCGGTCAACAATCACCCAAATGGTATCATAACCACCCACAACTCTCGGTAACTTCGCAATAAGTCCATCGTAATACCTTTCCACTTTCACTCGGGAATTTCATGTCGCACTAGAAGTCCTGACGGTTTCTGATGTTCAGCTTTAACCTTAACGCAGGTCAAACACTTAGCCACATACGTAGCCACATCAGCTTTCAAATTAGGCCACCAATACAGCTCCTTAAGATCATGATACATCTTTCCTGAACCAGGGTGAATAGAGTACCTAGACTTATGAGCCTCATCTAAAACAAGTTGTCACAGATCACCAAACTTCGAAACCCAAAGGCGTCCCACAAAATACCGAGTACCATCGGTTCATACCTCTAACTGTTTACTCGAGCCTCGGACCTTCCCGTTACAAAATTCTCCTCCTTCAAGGCTTCTTGTTGAGCTGCAAGAATCTGCCTTGTGAGGTTTGTTCGAATGGTCATATTTAAGGCTCTAAACCTACGAGGTTCAACTCTCTCTCCTTTCAACTCAAAGCATCAGCCACGACATTGACTTTTTCCCGGAATGGCTAAAGGAGTTCATAATCATAATCGTTCAACAATTCAACCCATCTTCGCTACCTCATATCCCACTGTCTTTGATCAAAGATATGTTGAAGACTTTTGTGATCAGTCTACACTATACCTTTGACCCCATATAGATAATGTCTGCAAATCTTAAAGTGCAAACACAACAGCTCCCAACTCTAAATCATGGGTTATGTAATTCTGCTCGTGAATCTTCAACTGACGTGACGCGTACGCAATAACTTTCTTTCGTTGCATCAAAACACAACCAAAGCCTTGAGGCGAAGCATCACAATAAACAACAAAATCATCATTACCATCAGGTAGTGATAATATCGGAGCGGTAGTCAATTTCTTCTTCAAAATCTGAAAAGCAGTCTCTTGTTCATCCCTCCACTCATACTTCTTCCCCTTTTGCGTTAAAGCAGTCAGAGGTTTCGCTATACGAGAGAAATCTTGAATGAACCTTCTATAGTAACCTGCCAACCCTAGAAACTGACGAATCTGAGCAGGATTTTTTGGAATTTCCTACTTTTCAATCGCCTCAATCTTAGCAGGGTCAACTTGTATTCCCTGTTTACTAAAAATATGACCAAGAAATTGAACTTCTCTTAACCAGAAAGTACACTTAGAGAACTTCCTCAACAGATCAAGCACTAACTTCAAATGTTCTTCGTGCACTTCATCATTCTTAGAATAAATAAGGATGTCGTCGATGAAAACAATAACGAATTTGTCCAGATAGGGTCTACACACATGGTTCATGAGGTACATGAACACAGCAGGTGCATTTGTCAATCCGAACGGCATAACAAGAAATTCAAAGTGACCATAACGGGTGCGAAAAGCAGTTTTCAAGACATCAGATTCTTTAACACGCAATTGATGATAACCGGAACGAAGATCGATTTTAGAATAAACAGACGAACCTTGAAGCTGATCGAACAGATCATCAATTCTAGGAAGAGGGTAACGGTTTTTAACAGTAAGCTCGTTCAACTCGCGATAATCAATACACAATCGGAACGAACCATCTTTCTTCTTAACAATAAAACAGAAGCTCCCCAAGGGGACGAACTGGGATGAATGAAATATAGTTGCAACAATGAAGGAAGAAATATATGGAGTAGTCGCATCGGTTGCATAGATATATATAAGGCAATTCTCTCAAAGGAGATAACGAGAATCATGGACTTCAAAGTAAATTTTCATTACATTTCCGAAAGGAAGACGTACGAAAGGGGTGATATTTCAACGAGAGTGAACTTCCTTGTACAATGAGCGAGGAAATCTAGGATTCATCCATATTCTTAAATTTATGTGCGGATGAAAAGAACGTGAATCATGGGTTATAAAGAATGGTCGACTCCAGGTGAGATGAATCTCCAAAAATAATTTCGTATACCTCAAAGTATTGAATCCTAGGATTGATGTTTACGAGAGTGTTACAGTTGACAGCGAATATTGAGAGTAGAAACTCATCAAATGGTTTAGTGTAATATATATCCATGATACCCACTATACAACAGTTGGGGTAGAAACCCACCTAGCGCCTTTTCTACAATAGGGTGACCACCGAGTGTACCCTAGAAAATTGATTTATCGGTCCGCGTTTCGGCCATGTCCAACCATAAGAGGGAAAATTTTATGAGCGCAAAGACTTTCCAACAAATTTTATAAACCGGCAACCAAAGTGGTGCAAGAGTTTTTATCAATAAACTTAATGGTAAGTTTCATCCTTAAATGGAGGATGAGAAGAACCGTGATCCAAACATTCTGTAGAGTAATGCGAAAATTTGATAATATCAATCAAGGAGTTTTGAAAAAGCTTTAAACGTTTGATGTGACAACATAAACAGAACGAAGTTCTTAGTAAATTTAGAAGTATGTACAACGTGTACCATTTTTTTTTTTTTTTAAATTGACTTAATCAAACAGCTCAATAAATGAGTGGTTTTAAAATAATTTTGAAGGTATGATTTAGTATATACTAGCCAAAATAGGTAAGGGTAAATTTATTCATTTGAATCCATACGTACATATATGATTTTATAAATTGTATACATGATAAAATATTTCATTACTTCTATTCGCCCATAAATCCCGTGAGAACTGCCCAATTTAAACAAATGTGTAAAACTCCAGATGATAGGCAGAGTATCTGTATTTCAGAGGTTACAAGTTGAAGTAAAATCGTGAAAGATCGAGTAAAGGACTTGAATCGTCGTGCGACATTTGACCAACTAATGTTACGAGGTCATGAAAACCAACGAGTTAAATGTTATTTTGACTATTATCAGGACAGAAGTCCTTGGGCCAAAACTGTTCCAGAGCGAAGCTGTTGCTAACAAGCGAGTTATGAAGGATAGAGCATGAGATAGATAATTTGGTTAAAACGAGCTTCTCGTATATCAACAAATGAGATAATAAATATTTTCCCTACTCATGTAATACATCGGAATTTCTAAATGAGTAGTGTAAAAATTTTCTTTGACTCGCTTTCTATTCCTCATGTCACAATATTGGGACTTTTTTATGAATTAACGTAATATAATCACGTTGGCCTGACGCCATTATATTTCACTAATTCATAGTTCCATTCCAATAGCACTACATGAGGTCAAGACACGCGATCAACCTCAGATTTCAACACAATTTCTCTAAAACAATTTCTTAAACAATGTGCTAAGGATAGCACAAGAGACAAAACATCATAAGTAACGAAAAGGAGTAACGATGACATAGAAATGTCTTCGAAGTACCAAAAATCTCTAAAAGTCAAGAATGACGTCTTCCGGTTCAAAAATCAAAGCACATAGGCACAACGGCACAAAGGCACATAATATAACAAGAATGTTATATACCTAAACGTAATAGCTGACATTGAAATGCCGAGCCCTTAGAAGTCAAGAATGACATCTCGCGTAATATAACTCAAACGTTAAACACATATCCATAATAGATGACATAGGAATGTAGAGAATTTCAGAAGTCAAGAATGACATCTCTCTTTTTCACTATCTGAGGTGTTCTTGTAAAGATAAACTCGCACGAGTCGGAGAATACGTTTAAATCGGAATGAGAGTTCCTCCCGGATTCAGAACATAACAGAGATGTATGTATGATCACAATATACATACCAATACGATACAAATAATCACATATAATAATATATTATAGGCCAGGCTGTAGACTAGACTCACAAATGCACCCTATTGACTCGGGTAACGACATCAATGCAGCCTAATTCCCTACAACCAACGCTCTGATACCAACTTTAATGACCCGTCAAAGTACACTTGACGACCATCGTTATCTTGGTCCCACAGCTTGATCATAACTCTATATGAATTTAATAAATAACCTTGCATTCTTTATTTAAAAATGATTTTCTATAAAGGAAACCTATCAAAATATGTAAGTTTAGAAAAATCATACATTATTACTTAACTAAAAGTTGATCAAAACAAAGTCAACAACATCCACTATTAAATGTATCAAAATAGAATGCAAGTTAATGTTTAACAAAAGCTGCCATCATAAATATGCAGACTCTCTAAGCACAGCGGAAGCAATCAATCATGAACCTGAGAATAAAACATGCGAGTAACTGTCAACAAAAATGTTTAGTGAATTATAGGTTTAATATAGCAAACAATATTTAATTCAAACCATAAAAATTTATGTTTAAAAACATAAAAACTCCATTTTGGACCACAAAATTATATGCTAGAAAACATATAAAAACATTATTCCATTTTCCGTGAGCCACCTGGTAACCACTTAACCATTTATTTACCCTTGCCAAACACAATAAATAATATACACCGAACAAGTGTATCTACAACAAAATACGAAGTACTAAACATTTCGATTATAAATTGCTAGCGCGACTAGCTCGAAATGGGGTTGTCAACCCCGATAGATCTATCCATAGGATTTGCATTCACCAGTAGAAACTAGTGATTACAGTTACCAGACTAGGGAATATTTTTGTTCATCTCACAATGAATAATTTAAACCAACTTCCACTTGTGTCCAAAATATAAAATAAATTGCATGTATTCTCATCCCAAAAGATTTAAAATAGAAAGATGGGACTATAACTCACCTTAAAGCAAATGAAGTAACTACACAAAAAAGCGAACAGTAAACGAAGTAAAGTGATCATGAATGATCACAACGCCAACCTATAAATAAAGCAGGTCGATATAAATAACTGACTTAGGTCAAGTCTTAGTATGATAGCTATTGTACAGGTTGCAAGTAGACATAGAACAACACTCAACATGCATCGGTTTGATCGGAACAGCGTACGGACACACACTTTCTATTTTTAGAAAGTTTCTATTTTTAGCAGGTTTCCATTTTTGGAAAGTTTCTATTTTAGGAAAGTTTCTATTTTAGGAAAGTTTCTATTTTAGGAAAGTTTCTACTTTTAGAAAGTTTCTATTTTTGAAAAGTTTCTATTTTTAGAAAGTTTCTATTTTTGGAAAGTTTCCATATTCAGAAAGTTGATATTTTTGGAAAGTTTATAAGTTAAGAAAGTTTCCTTAATTAGAAAGTCAACAAAAGTCAACTGAAAGTCAAAGTCAACCGAAAGTCAACTCAAAAGTCAACCTTGGTCAAACATAGTCATCATTGAAGTTAAAATGTAAATTATATTAATAATATAAGTTATAATGTTAATTAAAGTCAATTATGTATAATTGTGTCATAACATAAGTTTATTTAAATTAAAATGAATTATTAAAGTTAACATAAGTTTAAATGATATAATTATTATAACATAAGTATTTAATTAATTAATTAAATATTAATCATCATATAAGTATTATTAATTAATAATAAGTTTTAAATCATATCATAAGTATTATTAATTAATAATGAATTTTTAATCATATCATAAGTTTCTAATTATAATTATTAAATCATAAGTATTTTATAATTAAATTATAATTAAATAATAACTAAGCCTTATAATAATTAAATAATTAATTAACCCTTATTATAAGTCTTATTATAATAATCTCATAATATAAGTTTAATACTTACCATAAGTATTTTTCATTAATAATAAAAGTATTATTAATCATAAGTTTAATTAAAGTTTCATTAATCATAATTAATTAATAAATGATATAATAAATATGTATATCATAAGTCTTAAATTAAAATAATTACTTTTTATATCATAAGTAATTTATTAATAATGAAAATCATTATTTTTATCATAAGTCTTATTTAATAACCATAAGTTTTAATTAAAAGTTCATCGGGTCATAACTTAAGCCCCGGGAATCAGTTTTCGGCGAGCCTTATATATATATTCACCTAATCAAACCACCCGACACATTGGTGCACTCAAGAACACACCAATAACAGTAACCAAGTCGTGATGATCAGCCATTACACAACTTGGAACTTTAATTCGTTTCAAAACACGTTTTAGTCATAACGGGTGATCCGTGGCTCGGATTTCGATGACCCGAACATGAAGTTCATCCAATCATCAATCCTAACATACTAGTACACCCTAAACACTCTAAAAATGGTCACAAAGTCGGAACATACATGTACCAATTCGTTTTCACATTTTAATTTCAATTAAACATCATTTTGATCATAACTTATGTTCCGGAAATCGAAATAACATGAATCCGGAGTCTAAAATTAATGTCTTGATGAGAGGAACTCATCTAGATACTTTATTTTCACATTTACAACAATCAAGTTTACAGAAATGGTCAAAAATGCTGCTGTCCCATAACAATCAAACCGAAATCATGCTATAACAAGTGTTTCTATGCATACAATCAACAATACAACAACATACAATCATCATACTATCATAATAACATATAAAAATAGTAAAATTAAAGAAAAATAAAAAGTTAGGGTTAGGGTTTATACCCTAATCAAGAATTGAAGGATATGAACATGTAGAAGAGAACGAGAGGAACGCGTTGATGTTAAAAGCCCTTTGATCCAAGCTCTAGATGATGATCAA
This sequence comes from Rutidosis leptorrhynchoides, assembly GCF_046630445.1. NCBI lineage: Eukaryota > Viridiplantae > Streptophyta > Magnoliopsida > Asterales > Asteraceae > Rutidosis > Rutidosis leptorrhynchoides. The sequence goes on from NC_092333.1 coordinate 78,264,435, forward strand.
TTGAAGATGATGATGATGAGAAAAATGGTGGCCCTAGGAGAGAAAAAGAGAGGAAGAGAGAAAAAATAAAATGTGTTTTGGAAAAATGAAGTAGTGATTTAGGTTTAAGATTAAATCAAGTTCAAGAAATTGGCAAAACAAGTCCTCCCCCTCGCTTGGGAGATTTAGGCCGACCCCCATACATGGGTGGGTCCCTATTGGCCCATTTTTATGTTACTTGCAATTGCTTGTGGCCCGAAAGCTTGAACGAAGCCTGAAACGCTAAAATGCTACTACGCGATTGATTTTTCGGAGAGATAACAAATACGCGACGAATAAAATATATAAACACTAAATATAAACATATGACATTAAAATATCATATTTAAAATAATTAGGACTTAAAAATCCCAAAAACTCGACCGTTGATTTGAAAACCGAAAAGATTCGCCGGATAGAAATCCACGACACGTAGAAACGTACAACTTAAAATATAAATTCAAATATTCATATAACACATAATAATTAATATATTATTACAAAAATAATAATATAGGTCATAGAAATGACGTGGCATGAATAACAGTTAGCGGTCGTTAAGTAATTAACGGTAAAAGATAACGGAAAAAGTAGGGTCGTTACAGTCGTTATTATCGTCGTTATAATCTAATTATTATTATTATTACTATTATTATTATTATTATTATTATTATTATTATTATTATTATCATTGTCGTTATTAATAAAAGATATTATTGTTATTTTTATTATTATTATTATCGTTATTATCGTTAAGGTTATAATTAGTATTATTATTATTATTATTATTATTATTTTTATTATTATTATTATTATTATTATTATTATTATCATTCAAATAGTTATTAGTATTATCATTAATATTATTATTATTAGTATCATTACAATTAAAACTAATATTAGTAACATCTAATTATTATGATTACTATTATTATTATTAATATGAACGCGATATAAAAGACGACTAAAAGCTATTAAATGAAGCGATTGGGAAATAATGAGTATGAGTATCATGATGAAATTAAGATATTGTAAGATATTGATTTAAAGGAAAAAAATATCGTTTTCATTATTTTACTATTATTATTATTAAAAGTATTATTAATATTAAAACTATCATTTTTACTAAAATTATTATTTTTAATAAAATATCATTGTTAATATGAAACATCATTATTATTATCATTTTAGTACTATTATTAATAAAAATTATCATTTTATCATTTTTAGAAAATATAATTATTGTTATTTTTATTAGTAGAATAATAATAATTATTACAAAATAATACAACTTTTACTTATTATTATTATTATCAATATTATTTTATCAAATAAATATGTGATATAAAGATATTTTACTACGAATAATATAATTACATTAATAATACCTATCATATTATTTTTATGATATTAAATGAACTTTATAAATTTTATTACTTAAGATATATAAAAGTATATTTTTATTATATAAATTTTAGTATAAAATTTTATTTATTAATAAAAGAACTATATTATTTACTTTAATAAAATTTGTTAAAAATATTTAAATATATAAAACGACTATATTTAAACTATATAATAATCATGTATAAATTTTGGAAGACATTTTGGTCAATATGACTTTTGTTGACTTTTGCATATTTAGTCTCGAGCATTAGGATTGTGATACACTACGACTTAACCTAAATTATTAGACAGATATTGATCAAACATATAAATATATATAATTAATATAGGTTCGTGAATCCGAGGCCAACCTTGCACTTGTTCAATGCCATCATATGCTTAATTACTACGAAATACAATATTGTGAGTTTCATTTACTCCCTTTTAAATGCTTTTGCAATATATATTTTTGGGACTGAGAATACATGCGTTGCTTTTATAAATGTTTTACAAAATAGACACAAGTAATCGAAACTACATTATATGGTGAGATTATTGAAATTGAATATCGCCCCTTCAAGTCTGGTAACCTAAGAATTAGGGAAATGGCCCCTAATTGACGTGAATCCTAAAGATAGATATATGGGCCTAACAAACCCCATTCTAGAATTTAGAATGCTTTAGTACTTTGATTTAAATGATGATTGCGATTGCCAATATTTATGGCATACTTGCGAGTATGCGGGGGATATTCTATATGCATTATGTTAATGTCGGTTATCAGGTGTCCATCATATGAATGATTTTTATGCACTTGCGAGTGTAATGAGATTTATGGAAAAATGAGAATCTTGTGGTCTATTATATAAATGGGAAATGATTGATTATGATAAACTAATGAACTCACCAACCTTTTGGTTGACACTTTAAAGCATGTTTATTCTCAGGTATTAAGGAAATCTTTCGCTGTGCATTAGCTCATTTTAAGGATATTACTTGGAGTCATTCATGGCATATTTCGAAAGACGTTGCATTCAAGTCGTTGAGTTCATCAAGATTATTATTAAGTCAATTATAGTTTGATGTATTATGAAATGGTATGCATGCCGTCAACTTTCGATGTAAAGAAAGTTTGTCTTTTGAAAACGAATGCAATGTTTGTAAAGTGTATCATATAGAGGTCAAATACCTCGCGATGTAATCAACTATTGTGAATCGTTTATAATGTATATGAACGGGTCCTTTCAACAAACATCTTCCTTTGACGTCGGTTAAGCCCAAAAATCAAAGGAAGAGTAGACTAGTTCAGGGAGCCGAGATGAAAAAATTCTCTGAATTCATCAAAGATGCTTGAGGCCCTCGTGTTATTTTGCTTGCCTCTAGGTTTGTGATGACATTTTAAGATGGTTTTTAATTTCTTCGTAAGTGATTAGAATGGTTATCCTCTCTTCATGGTTTGTTCCTGTTCTTTGGTCGATTTTTGTCGATTTGTTATAGCTGGTTTTCTTTTTCATCACTTGTCGGTATAGTTGTGAGCTCTCGTTAGATTTTTATAGTCGAGCTCGTATGTTTTCGTTGTACCTTGTACATTTAGAGCATTCATTTTTTTGATGAAGCGTTCTTAATGTTATTCAAGTTTATTTTTACGCCGAAGAAAAACATAGCTCTCAACGTGTTTCCTAATGTATATCAATCGGACTATTTTTTTCGCTTTGATTTGAATTTCCTTTTGACTCACCATCGCTAAACACCATACACTACCACCTTGTCACCTGTACCAATTCTATGTATACTCCCAATTTAATCCCTTTTCAATTCTTTACCCACAACAACCACCATTCCACTCTCATATATGATTCCCCTAACTGAAAATCACACCCCTCACATCTCTCTTTCAAAAAACAATCTCTCGCCTCTTGATTTTCATAACCCTAATTTCAGTACTAATGCTAGAAATTCACATCAATCCACGCCTACCAAACATCCTTTGTTTTCTGAGCTTCTTAAATCTATTGAAGACAGTAACCGTAACCACTCCCGTCCGACGACCAGTGACGCTCCGGCAAATTCCCGGTTGCCGGATAATCCTTCTTCTGCCGTTCCGAATCACAACGGTGATACCATATTTATCAGACATTTAGAGAGGAATTGTACTAGACATATAATCGAGTCAGAATTTGGAAAGTTTGGAACGCTATCGGAAATTAAATTTTGGCTGGCGAGAAGATATTGCTTCGTGTCATTTTCTGATCCTGCGTGCGCAGCTGTTGTTGTTAGCTTGATGAATGGATCACCTCTGTTTGGACGCCCCTTATACGTCGGATGGCCGATCAGGAGAGGAAACATGATGCTTCCCGGTGTCACCCGCAAACCAGCTACTTCTAAATTGAGATGTAAGTTAGTGTCGAATGATGTTGTTTTAAGTTTTTTGGATCTGTTTTTGTTGGTTGTAGATGCGTTTCCGTTTTTAGATTTGAAGTTACAGACTTTTTTGGTTAAGAATAAGGTTGTGGCTAATATAGTTATTAGAATGGGTATATATGGTTGTATTTTGGTTTGTGCAGATAGAATCGGTTTTTGCTCAGTTTTGAATGCTGTAAACGACGAATTTATTTTAATTTCGACTCTTAAGAAACTCGCCAGTACTTTTTCAGATTCTTTTAGATTGAAATTGTTGGTATTCCGCTAACACGTGTCCAATAGCAATATTAGGAAGGTGGCCTCTCATTTCGGCGAAGTTGTGTGTTTGGCCAAGTCCACGTTGGGTCTTGGTAATTGTGACGCCCCGTACAAAACCATAGTGTACGGTTCATCAACAACATGATCATTACAAGGTCAACACTACATGCTGTTTGAAAACCAGTTTTGCATTCATAAAAAGATAGCGTTTTACAAAAGATAACGTGACACGAAGGTCGTTACAAAGTCATTGTTTGAAAATAACATAAGTTACGAATGCAAAAGAAAAGTTCCATGATTGAGACTTCTCTAAGTAATGCAGCGGAAATCTAACACAGCAGGTCCATAACAGCAGGTCCATAACACCAAGACAGCAATTCTAACAGCGAAAGCAACATCGTCTAAGCACCTGAGAAATACACGCTTAAAAGTCAACACGAATGTTGGTGAGCTATAGTTTGTAATCAGTAATGTAATGTAGACCACGAGATTTCAGTGCTTCAATCAGCAGTTTAAATCAGTATGAAAAGTATATGCTTAATCGTGGGCACCCGGTAACTAGACTTAATGTATGTATATCACCCCCTAAAAGTACACCTGGCAAGTGCGTTTGTCCTCGAAGTATTAAACACCCGTTATCTGCTAGCACGACTAGCCCGAGTGGGGTTGTCAAACCCTATGGATCCATATCTAAGATTCACGTTCACGGTTAGGAATCCAATGATTAAACGTTACCGAGCTAAGGGGAATCTTTTTTCCGTTTTGTAGCCCACACATATATAAAGTTTAAGTACTCGTGTCTAGTATGTAAAACGTAAAAAGCGCATGTATTCTCAGTCCCAAAAATAGTAAAATGTAATAAGGGATGCTATAACTCACAGTGAATAAGCAGTAAAAGTTGTTACGAAAAGTATGCAGGTAGTAAGTCGGTCCGAAAGGTCATCAACCTAAATCAAAGGTTACTAGGTCAGTAAGTTGTCCCAATAAGTGTAAAAGTGCATAAATTAAGTTTAAGTGTCATCATCAGCATCATCATCGTTCATCAAAACTAAGGTAAGTTTAACAAGAATAGTGATCGAAGCAAAAGGCTGACTTTGGAAAGCTGTTACGACCTCTATACAAATCGAAAAGACACGTAGTCAGTGGACATGGCTCCGTATGTGAGTTCTCTAACCTCTGACCAATTTTCAGAACCTAACTCGTGTTCGTTTGACCGTGGTGACGGTTTAAGTGCGAGTAGGTCAGAAATTTCAGCACAACGTTACAAAGGCGTAGTGACTTTCGGAAGGCTATAAATCCTAAACCTATATCGGAATTAGGCGAGGCCTAAATGAAAAGTCATCTACTCAAAACGAACTATCTGTAAATCAATTTTCCAGAAGTCCAGGAGTCTGATTAGACCCAGAAAAACAGCAAACAACTGCTCCGATGAGATTCTTGGTGCTTGATGCTCATCACGGTTCTCATCCTTGATGCTTGTAGCTTCAAGTGTACAACTCATTGATGTGTTAGCATCACTTTGACCAAGATTCAACCATCAACACACAATATGTTAAGACCAAGTAAGAATACAACTCACTTAAGAGTCTTAGAAGGATGATGAACCAAGGTTACATCATATTCTTAGTCTTAACACAAATACAAGTTCTATTTACAACAAAAGCTACAAACTTTCCATCAATCAAACAAGTATGAACACAAATTTGATTAAACAAAGTAATGGAACCCTAAGCTAGAGATCTTGGATCCTTTTCACACAAGTTATGAGATTACAAAGCTAGAAATCTTGAATCTTTGGTGTTCTTGAAGATCTTGAAGCATAAAGCTTGGATCTTCAAGTTACATGAAGATCATAAACACAAGTTTTGATCTTTATAATAAAATAATGAGATCATAAGTTAGAAAACCTAGATCTAACAATAGAAATAAATATTCAAAGCTAGAAAGCTTGAATCTTGGTTGTTCTTGAAGATCCTTGAAGCATGAAGCTAGATCTTCAAGTTACATGAAGATTAAAAACACAAGTTTGAATCTTTACAACAAAATAAAGAGATTAAAAGCTACAAGATTTAGATCTACAAAATAGGTGAAGATTCAAAGCTTGAATCTTCCATGTTCTTGAAGGATTCAAATCCATGTTTGAATCTACAAGATGTAACTAGACCAAAAGCTAAAAGCTTGATCCTTTAAATGATGATGATGATGTCTTAGATGAGAAGGGAAGGAGAAGAGAAAGAAAATTAATAAATTACACTTTTTAGAGTGAGAAAGACTAGAGAGAATTAGAGAGTAAGTGTGTGTAATTTGTAAATGAAATCAAGTGTGAAATGGGATGAATAAACTTGGTATTTATAGAAGGTGAGGGTGTGGGGAGGTGGTGGTGGCCGTGGGGTTTAGGGGGGACAAGGGGGATACATTTTTACTTTTTGATTAATGGTTGTCTAAAGTTGGTGCTTATGTTAGGATCCCATGCAATATTAAGGATAATGGTTAACAAAAATGCTAGTATGTTCCCTCTAATAAATGGGCATTTGTCTTTCATTAATATGAGTCACTAACTTATTAAAATTAGGCTAATTAAATAGTCCACTAGCTAGTGTAGGGTGGGCTAAGGTCCAACAAGGTAGAAAGTCCAACAAGACTAACTAGTGTGCTCTAGTAAATTACTAAGCGTAATTAAGCATCCAAAAACCCAAGTAATTGTTATTATAAAATAACAATTAGTATTTCGTAGTCATAATATTTCGATTATGACCAAAGTTAAACGTGTACACAGTACACAGTTCGTTCTAAACGTCAAGTGACACCAACGGTCATAAAGCCTTCTGGGGATCAAGTTAAGTACCCTACGTACTTAAAGGCATGTTTTAACATATAAACGAAAGTAATTCACATGTTGTAAGATCCCAGAGTATAATATAGCTCAGTACGTACAAATATGCGATTTCGTGAAAGCATAAAGCACAAAAGCAAGTCAAAAAAGTCGGGTAGTAACATTACCCACCTGTTAATGAAAATTTCATCCCGAAATTTTAAGCTGAGGTAGATGGTAGAGTTGTGAAGAGGTGAGGATATTTCTATTTCATCTGATCCTCTCGCTCCCAAGTAAACTCAGGTCCTCGTTTTGCATTCCATTGGACTCGAACGATCGAAATATTGTTGCATTTCAAGGTCTTGACCTCACGGTCCATAATTTTGACAGGTTCTTCCACGAAATGGAGTTTGTCGTCAACCGTAAGCTCCTTAAGAGGTATGACGAGTCTGGTTCGGCAAGACATTTCTTCAAATTCGGCATGTGGAAAGTGGGGTAAACTGCGCTCAATTGAGCCGGAAGATCCAAATGGTAAGCAACGGGTCCAACACGCTCCAAGACTTCAAAAGTACCAATATATCGCGGATTCAACTTCCCACGCTTTCCGAAACGGATTACACCTTTCCAAGGTGCAACTTTCAATATAACGCGGTCGTCGATTTGAAATTCTCGATCTCCACGTTTAAGGTCGGCATAACTCTTTTGACGATCACGGGCCGTCTTGAGCCTCGCTTGAATTTGGTCAATCTTCTCGGTTGTTTCATGGACGAGTTCGGGACCGGTGAGTTGCTTTTCACCTACTTCGGCCGAACAAATAGGAGAACGACATTTACGGCCATACAATGCTTCAAAAGGTGCGGCCTTAATGCTTGCATGATAGCTGTTATTGTAAGAGAATTCGGCTAGTGGAAAGTGCTTCTCCCAAGCCTTTCCAAAATCAATAACACAAGCACGTAACATGTCCTTCAAGGTTTGGATCGTGCGCTCGCTCTGTCCGACAGTTTGCAGGTGATACGCAGTACTCATATCTAGACGTGTTCCAAAGGCTTCTTGTAAAGAACGCCAAAATCTGGAAGCGAAACGGGTATCGCGATCTGAGATAATCGATAAGGGTACACCATGACGAGATACAATCTCCTTTAAGTATAAATGTGCCAACTTCTCCATCGTATCAGTTTCCTTCATGGCTAGGAAGTGTGCAGATTTGGTAAGACGGTCAACGATAACCCATATGGTATCATAACCGCCTACCGTCTTCGATAGCTTCGTGATGAAGTCCATTGTTATTCCTTCCCACTTCCATTGTGGGATTTCGGGTTGTTGAAGTAATCCAGATGGCTTCTGATGTTCGGCTTTGATCTTGGATCAAGTTAAACATTCTCCAACATATACTGCAACATCCTTTTTGAGGTTTGGCCACCAATATTGAACCTTGAGGTCGTGGTACATCTTACCAGATCCTGGATGAATCGAATACCTTAACTTACAAGCTTCGTCTAGAATAAGGCTCCATAAATCTCCATAACTAGGTACCCAAATTCTTCCGACAAAGTATCGGAGTCCAGTCTCCTTGACCTCAAATCGAGAAATGAGAATGTTCAAGTGCTCTTGAGAAATATTCTCCTCCTTGAGAGCCTCTTCTTGAGCTACGCGGATCTGGCTATTGAGATTCGTCTGAATGGTGATGTTCAAGGCATGGACACGAAGGGGTACCGTTCTCTCCTTTCGGCTCAAGGCATCGGCTACAACGTTTGCCTTGCCAGGGTGGTAGCAAAGTTCACAATCATAGTCGTTCAATGTCTCAATCCATCGACGTTGTCTCATGTTCAGTTGCTTTTGATCAAAGATGTGTTGGAGGCTTTTGTGGTGGGTGAAGATAGTGCTCTTGGTTCCATACAGATAGTGTCTCCACAGTTTGATTGCAAAGACAACGGCTCCAAGTTTAAGATCGTGAGTAGTGTAGTTTCGCTCGTGAATCTTCAGTTGTCGGGAGGCGTAAGCAATAACCTTCTTCCGTTGCATCAATACACACCCAAAACCTTGTCGGGAGGCATCGCAATACACAACGAAGTCATCACTACCTTCGGGAAGGGATAGAATAGGTGTGGTGGTTAACTTCTGCTTCAGGGTTTGGAATGCCGATTCTTGCTCAGTCTCCCAAACGAACTTCTTTCCCTTATGAGTTAATATAGTCAAAGGACGCGCAATCAGAGAGAAACCTTCAATGAATCTACGATAGTAACCGGCGAGGCCTAAGAATTGGCGGATATGAGTCTGAGTAGTTGGGGTTTCCCACTTGCTGATAGCTTCGATCTTTGCTGGATCGACTTTGATACCCTGATCGCTCACAATATGACCGAGAAATTGAACTTCCTTCAACTAAAATTCGCACTTAGAGAATTTGGCATAAAGTTGCTATTGTCTCAAGAGTTCTAGCATGAGTCGAAGATGTTGCTCATGTTCTTCTTCGCTTTTGGAATAGATGAGGATATCATCTATGAAGATGATAACGAACTTGTCCAGGTATGGCTTACATACGCAATTCATGAGATCCATAAACACTGCAGGTGCGTTGGTTAAACCGAATGGCATCACGAGAAACTCATAATGGCCATAACGAGTTCCAAACGTAGTCTTCATCACATCGCTCTCCTTCACCCTCAATTGGTGATAACCTGATCGTTTATCAATCTTGGAGTAAACACTGGATCCTTGTAGCTGATCGAAAAAATCGTCAATCCTGGGAAGGGGATACCGATTCTTGATTGTCAATTTGTCCAGTTCACGATAATCGATACACAAGTGGAAAGATCCATCCTTCTTCTTCACGAACAAAACAGGTGCGCCCCAAGGTGATGAACTTCGTTGGATAAACCCTCGGTCTAGCAATTCCTGTAGTTGACTCTGCAACTCTTGCAGTTCGGAAGGTGTAAGTCGATAAGGTACCCGAGCTACGGGTGCAGCTCCTGGCACTAGGTCGATCTGAAACTCCACTGATCTCGGCGGCGGTAATCCAGGCAATTCTTCTGGAAAGACGTCGGGAAATTCGTTCACAATTTGTACATCATCCGCGCTTTTCTCCTCAGTTTCTAGCTCCTTCACATGTGCCAGAATAGAAAAGTGCCCCTTCTTCATAACCTTTTGTGCCTTCAAGCAACTAATAAGGTTCAGCTTCAGGCTACATCTATCTCCGTAAACAATCAGTGGCTCACCATCTTCACGAGGTATACGAAGAATCTTCTCACCACAGATAACTTCGGCTCTTACTTTGGACAACCAGTCCATACCGACAATCACATCAAAACTTCCCAACTTGATGGGTATTAGATCAATCTCAAAATCCACTCCGGCTAGGTTGATAATACCTCCTCGGCCAATTTGGTCAACTCTTTCATGTTTTCCATTGGCTACCTCAACAAACATACTCTCCTCCAAAGGTACTAACGACCAATCTATCTTAGAGCAAAAGTGTCTACATACATAACTCATATCGGCACCAGTATCAAACAGAACAGAAGCTAATAGGTTATTGATTGTGAATGTACCTGTAACCAAGTCAGAATTCTCGCGGGCATCTCTTGCGTTCATGTTGAAGGCTCTTCCATGTGCTGGCCCGCCATCCTTCTTCTTGTTGGGACATTCATTCCTGAAGTGGCCCTGCTGTCCGCACTCATAGCACTTCCTTGGTCCATTTGGGTTTGTCCTCACAGCTGGGGCGGTGCTCTTACAATCTCTGTCGATGTGTCCAATCCTTTTGCACTTCTCACACACTACGTTGCATTTTCCGGTATGATGCTTGTAGCATCTCTTACACCGAGGAAGGGTACCCTTGTAGTTAGGATTTGAGCTAGGGTTCGGGTTCGGGTTCCTCCAGTCGTTGTTCCCTTTGAAATTCTCATACCTCTTAGCTGGGTTCTGGTTAAAACTTTTTCCCTTGTTTCCGTCCCACTTACGTTTCCCATTACTAACTCCCGATTCTGATTTCGCCTTCTCTGGCTCTTGGCGGGTAATTTGATTCATCGGGGTGTGCGCCATGCGCATAGCTTCCGGGACATTCGCTGGTTTTGATGAAGTGACATTTCCTTGAATGTCCTTGGGGAGTCCCCACAGGTACCTCTCCATCTGCTTGTACTCCGGAGTAACCATTGTGGGGCACATCAGAGCTAACTCCAAGTACCTTCGGTTATAGCCATCAAGATCAGTTCCTACCACTTTTAGTTCCCAAAACTCTGCTTCCATCTTCTGAATTTCTGTTCTGGGGCAGTACTCCTCGATCATAGCCCTCTTAAACTCTTCCCATGGTGTAGTATAAGCTTCGTCAATTCCCTGAGCATGGGCGAATGTATTCCACCAAGTCAAAGCGCCATCCGACAAAGTGCAGGATGTGAACTTAGTCTTATTCCCCTCGGAGCAGTTACTCACACGGAATACAGATTCCAACTTCTCAAACCATCTCGTCAGCCCAACTGGCCCTTCTGTTCCACTGAAATTGTGGGGCTTGCAGCTCTGGAACTCCTTATAAGTACACCCATTCTGAACAGCTGGGTTAGTCGGTGGAGCTGGAGCAGGGTTGGCATTCGCTATAGCCGTGGCTACTCGAGTAGCTATCATCTCTTCGATCTGAGCTGCGGTGGGGATTTCTCGCGGACCTCTTGCGTTAGCCATCAATCTTCCAAACAAAAATTTCGACTTAAGTCAAAATCCAATGATCGGTAACGTCATAGCATAAGGTAAACAGTACGGAAACAACACAACACACGATAACTAAGCATGGCAACAAGCAGCAGGTAGCACAAAAGCCAACATGTAATAAAACGTCGTACAACAATTAAATAGAAGTAATTCCATTCATAATAAGAAAGTTACGTACAATGGCATGAGGTTCGTACATTACATTAATGAAAAACAGGAAACTACAAATGGAATACATAAGGAAATCTAATACAATAGTCCTAGGGCAAAGGTGGGTAAATGATGTCCATCAGGTGGGACATCTGATCCTCGAGCTCAGTTACCCGAGCACGGAGGGCATGCACTTTCCACGTCAGTTCCTCGACGACGGGGGATGCTGGCGGGGCAAGTGGTGTAGATGGTGCAGATGATGCAGATGTAGACGGCACAGTGCGGGCGGTCTTATGCATGAATATATCGGCAGGATACGGTATGACCCACTTACGGGATGTGACCCTAACCAACTGTCCATGTGCGTCCACGAACGGTCTACCTCCGTTAACCCCTGGAATAACAGTACCATCGAAACGATATCGCTTCTTCGGCGGGGTAGAGGGTGGCTGCACGGGGTCCTCCTCAGGTTCCTCCTCAGAATCCTCCTCGGGATCCTCCTCGCTGGAGTCGTCGGATGATGAACTGTCTGAATCGTCGGAAGATAATGCAGGATCATCGCGGGTGGGAGAAAGTGTCTGGCCGGTGGTCATAAGTCGATATCTACCTGGTGGAATCAGTACAACACGTCCATCAACGGTGCGTCTAGCCCAATGTCCATGCTCGTTATGCAAAGGACAGTCTCCATTTCCCCCATGGATCACAGTACCACCGGAATGGTATTGTGGCTCCGGGAGTCTAGGGCTGGATGGTGCTGGAATCATCTCGGGATCCTCGAATCCGTATGAGACGTCCATCAGGTCAAGCACGAGTCCACTATCTCCAGAAGGCGAATCGCCAGAGTCGTCGAAGGGTAGCGGTGAGTTAGCAACAATAGTAGGCGAGGCAACAGTCGTCTCTGAGTCACTCTCAAAGTCAAAGGTCATGGGCAGCATGTCTGACATCTGAACAAGGAAAAATAACTTTTTCCATGTCAGTAAGACATATAGCAAGCACGTAATCAGGCACTACAGCAACCTAGATCGTTTACCGCAGTACATAGCATGGCAATAACAACGGTACTAAACAAAGTAACATGCAATCGAAAGCAGACAGTAGCATGCAGTAACGAGGATAAGCAATAGCATACAGCAAGTTCACATAGCAGTAAGGGTAAGCAGTAGCATGCAGCAAGATCATACGGCAGTATAAGTAAGCAGTAACAAGTAAACGAACAAGTTGTAGATTAGTCCTATTAGTGGATCATACTCGGTCTGGTCTAGACTCACTAATGCAACCTAATTTCCTACAACTAATGCTCTGATACCAAATGTGACGCCCCGTACAAAATCATCGTGTACGGTTCATCAACAACATGATCATTACAAGGTCAACACTACATGCTGTTTGAAAACCAGTTTTCATTCATAAAAAGATAGCGTTTTACAAAAGATAACGTGACACGAAGGTCGTTACAAAGTCATTGTTTGAAAATAACATAAGTTACGAATGCAAAAGAAAAGTTCCATGATTGAGACATCTCTAAGTAATGCAGCGGAAATCTAACGCAGCAGGTCCATAACAGCAAGTCTATAACACCAAGACCACAATTCTAACAGCGGAAGCAACATCGTCTAAGCACCTGAGAAATACACGCTTAAAAGTCAACACGAATGTTGGTGAGCTATAGTTTGTAATCAGTAAAGTAATGTAGACCACGAGATTTCAGTTCTTCAATCAGCAGTTTAAATCAGTATGAAAAGTATATGCTTAACCGTGGGCACCTGGTAACTAGACTTAACGTATGTATATCACCCCCTAAAAGTACACCTGGCAAGTGCGTTTTTCCTCGAAGTATTAAACACCCATTGTCTGCTAGCGCGACTAGCCCGAGTGGGGTTGTCAAACCCTATGGATCCATATCTAAGATTCGCGTTCACGGTTAGGAAACCAATGATTAAACGTTACCGAGCTAAGGGGAATCTTTGTGCCGTTTTGTAACCCACACATATATAAAGTTTAAGTACTCGTATCTAGTATGTAAAATGTAAAAAGCGCATGTATTCTCAGTCCCAAAAATAGTAAAAAGTAATAAGGGATGCTATAACTCACAGTGAATAAGCAGTAAAAGTTGATACGAAAAGTATGCAGGTAGTAAGTCGGTCCGAAAGGTCGTAAACCTAAGTCAAAGGTCACTAGTCAGTATGTTGTCCCAATAAGTGTAAAAGTGCATAAATTAAGTTTAAGTGTCATCATCAACATCATCATCGTTCATCAAAACTAAGGTAAGTTTAACAAGAATAGTGATCGAAACAAAAGGATGACTTTGGACAGCTGTTACGACCTCTATACAAATCGAAAAGACACGTAGTCAGTGGACATGGCTCCGTATATGAGTTCTCTAACCTCTGACCAATTTTCAGAACCTAACTCGTGTTCGTTTGACCGTGGTGACGGTTTAAGTGCGAGTAGGTCAGAAATTTCAGCACAACGTTACAAAGGCGTAGTGACTTTCGGAAGGCTATAAATCCTAAACCTATATCGGAATTAGGCGAGGCCTAAACGAAAAGTCATCTACTCAAAACGAACTATCTGTAAATCAATTTTCCAGAAGTCCAGGAGTCTGATTAGACCCCGAAAAATAGCAAACAAGTGCTCCGATGAGATTCTTGGTGCTTGATGCTCATCACGGTTCTCATCCTTGATGCTTGTAGCTTCAAGTGTACAACTCATTGATGTGTTAGCATCACTTTGACCAAGATTCAACCATCAACACACAATATGTTAAGACCAAGTAAGAATACAACTCACTTAAGAGTCTTAGAAGGATGATGAACCAAGGTTACATCATATTCTTAGTCTTAACACAAATACAAGTTCTATTTACAACAAAAGCTACAAACTTTCCATCAATCAAAAAAGTACGAACACAAATTTGATTAAACAAAGTAATGGAACCCTAAGCTAGAGAGCTTGGATCCTTTTCACACAAGTTATGAGATTACAAAGCTAGAAATCTTGAATCTTTGGTGTTCTTGAAGATCTTGAAGCATAAAGCTTGGATCTTCAAGTTACATGAAGATCATAAACACAAGTTTTGATCTTTATAATAAAATAATGAGATCATAAGTTAGAAAACGTAGATCTAACAATAGAAATGAAGATTCAAAGCTAGAAAGCTTGAATCTTGGTTGTTCTTGAAGATCCTTGAAGCATGAAGCTAGATCTTCAAGTTACATGAAGATTACAAACACAAGTTTAAATCTTTACAACAAAATAAAGAGATTAAAAGCTACAAGATTTAGATCTACAAAATAGGTGAATATTCAAAGCTAGAAAGCTTGAATCTTCCATGTTCTTGAAGGATTCAAATCCATGTTTGAATCTACAAGATGTAACAAGACCAAAAGCTAAAAGCTTGATCCTTTAAATGATGATGATGATGTCGTGGATGAGAAGGGAAGAAGAAGAGAAAGAAAATTTAAAACTTACACTTTTTAGAGTGAGAAAGGCTAGAGAGAGAATTAGAGAGTAAGTGTGTGTAAATTGTAAATGAAATCAAGTGTGAAATGGGATGAATAAGCTTGGTATTTATAGAAGGTGAGGGTGTGGGGAGGTGGTGGTGGCCGTGGGGTTTAGGGGGGGACAAAGGGAACACCTTTTTTCCTTTTGGTTTATGGTTGTCTAAAGTTGGTGCTTATGTTAGGATCCCATGCAACATTAAGGATAATGGTTAACAAAAATGCTAGTATGTTCCTTCTAATAAATGGGCATTTGTCTTTCATTAATATGGGTCACTAACTTATTAAAATTGGGCTAATTAAATAGTCCACTAGCTAGTGTAGGGTGGGCTAAGGTCTAACAAGGTAGAAAGTCCAACAAGACTAACTAGTGTGCTCTAGTGAATTACTAAGCGTAATTAAGCATCCAAAAACCCAAGTAATTGTTATTATAAAATAACAATTAGTATTTCGTAGTCATAATATTCCGATTATGACCAAAGTTAAACGTGTACACAGTAAGCAGTTCGTTCTAAACGTCAAGTGACACCAACAGTCATAAAGGCTTTCGGGGATCAAGTTAAGTACCCTACGTACTTAAAGGCACGTTTTAACATATAAACGAAAGTAATCCACATGTAGTAAGATCCCAGAGTATAATATAGCTCAGTACGCACAAATACGCAGTTTCGTGAAAGCACAAAGCACAAAAGCAAGTCGAAAAAGTCGGGTCGTTACAGTAGTGTGGGATCATCATTTGCTTTTATCAGAATTGGTTGTGCTAAACATGATCACGACTCTGTTGAAGTAGATTAAGAAGTCGGGGGTTATATGATCACAAATTTATGGTTAAATGAGGTTAACCCTTCGCTTGTGGATGATACTTGGTTAAACGACACTTTTCCTTCCGATCTTCTAGCTATTACGAACAAGATTATCATGGCAGGACATCCATTTTATGATCAACATGCGGATGAAGTGCAAGATGCTATAATTGTTGAGGATTTAGTTGTTAGTCAAGATGATGTTCATGTTGGTGAAGTAGCCGAAGAGTCTGCTAATGTTCAGTTTGTGTTTTATGATGATGCTCAAAGTAATGGTGATGAAAACAAAGTTATTGCTACCATGGACAGACAATCAACAAGTTTGATGGGTCGATATTGAAATTGGGTAATATTGACAATGATGCTTTTGGTGTATCGCTTATTCTGGATAAAGGGGACCGTGATCCGATCAATGATTTCGTTGATGTTCGTGTCATTGATGCAAACGTTTCGGGGTGACAACTGTAACGACCCTAGATTTTTCAATGTTTATTTATTAATAATTATTATTATTAATACGTGTGATTAAACGAATGTATGTCATTACATTTGCATGTTGCCATGATTGCCCGAACTTGACTTTAATTGCCCAAAACGTCTTTGTGACACACGAAACTTACACGAATAATATCTTCACATATTATTTACATTCATGATTAGTATTATTAATCATTTTAATTAACTAAAGTTATTAGTTAATTACTTGGGCTTTAATTGGATTCATTTGTTAATTACATACAACTTGGGCTTTTAATTGAACATGGGCTTATAAAGCCCACCCCACACCCTTAAGTGGACTAGTTAGCCCATACATACATGTAAGTATCATTTTAAGAATGAACTAGTTGTTTAAGGAGACTTGGAATCTAGTTACTCCTTAATCCCCATGCATGCACCTCATTTAACCAACTTTTGTAAGCTTTTCATGCTAGTAACCAACAAACATTTCCCTCCCTCTCCTCTCTCCCAATGCCGTCGGCCTTTGTGGCATTTAGTGGTGTTTTAATTTTTTTTTTTTTTTACACTACATACTCACTAGTATTCATTTTACTCTTTCATTCAAACACACACACAAACACTTACACCATTTTCTCTCAAACTTTCTCTCATTTTCTCTCATCTTGTAAGTAATATGAACAACTTTTCTCTCTTCTTTCCCTTGCTTAAAACCGAACCAAACACACTCATCATCATCATTTTTGTTTGTTGTTTTGTTACTTGATCTTAATTGTAGCTTACTTACTTGTTATTGTTGTCATTACTTACATGTTTTCAAGAATCAAACTTACTAGTTTCATTCTTCATTTATCTTGTTCTTACAAGACATACAAGAACAAAACTCTTTAGTTTATGTTCTACATTTAATGCTTCCAAAGATTTAGAGTTCATGTGTTGCAAATCATACTTGTAAGTCATGTTAGTAAACTTTAAAGTTTACTTTCTTAAAGATCAAACTTTGGTTTGAATCTCTAAAGTATGAACAAACCATGAACTAATTACTTGTTTACTTAGTTTATTTCTTCATATTATACACTTTAATTTCTTGTTTGTTGGTTGTGATTGGTCAAATGGTACTAGTTAACTTTGAACTCATTAATCTTGAACTAAAAGTAACTTTAAAAGTTCAAGAACATGTAAATGAAACTTTTTAATTATAACTTTGTACACTTATGTTAGATCTAGAATTTTGAGTCTTGGATCTTCAAGATCAAACTAAGAACTATGTTCTACAACTTAAGATCTTGATTTCATAAGTTCACTTTCAAGTTTGTAACTTATTATTAGTCTTAAAGTTCATGTATGTGTTAAATCTAAGACTTTGATGTAACTTTGGTTCATCAAAACACTTGCAACACTTAAGTGAGTTGTGCTTCATGTCTTAGACTTACACTTGGGTTATGATGGTCAAACCATGGTAAAGATGATTTAGACACATCAATGATTTGTACACTTGAAGCTATGGGCATCAAGGATGAGAACCGTGATGAACATCAAGCACCAAACTCACCGGAACCCATTATTTTTCTGCTTTCTGTCTTCTACCTACTGTTTTCTGGTTTCTGTAACAGACCAGTAGACCTGGGCTGTTTTGGTCATGATTTTCAAATAGCTATGTTCGATTAGATAACTTTTCATATAGGACTCGTCTTAATCCGAGTTATGGTTTAGGATTTATGGCCCTCCGATCGTCACTATGTCCTTTTAACGTTGTGCAGAAATTTCTGACCTACTCGCACTTAGACTGTCGCCCCAGTCAAACGAAGACGAGTTTACTTCTGTAAATTTTACCACACTTAAAGGACTCATATAAGGAGCCATGGCCACTGGTCTCACCTTAATTCAGTAAGGGTAGAGGCCGTGGTGACTGACTGAAGTCAGCCTTTGTTTTAAACTACTTTCATAAACGAAACTTACTTTACGCCTTTTGTTTGATGATGAATGATGATGACCTTTAAGACCTTATTTACATACTTTTAAACCTATTCAGATGATTTACTGACTTAGTACTATTTGACTTAGGTTGAGGACTCCTTGGACCTTTCGGACCGATTACTTGCACACTTTTCCCGACTCGACTTTACCGCTACTTTATCATTGTGAGTTATAGCATTCCCTTTTTACTTTAACCTATTTTGGGAACTGAGAATACATGCGGATTTTATGTTTTACATACTAGGCACGAGTACTTAAACTTTATATATGTGTGGGTTATACAACGGCATAAACATTCCCTTTAGCTCGGTAACGTTTAGTCATTGGTTTTTGAACCGGTGAACGCGAATCTTAGATATGGATCCATAGGGTTTGACATCCCCACTCGGGCTAGTCGCGCTAGCATTTAATGAGTGTTTAATACTTCGTAGACATACGCACTTGCCAAGTGTACTTTCAGGGGGTATAAACGTTAAGTTAGTTACCAAGTGCCCACGGTTAACATATACTTTATCATACTATTTTGAAACGCTCTGTGTAGCACTGAAATCTCGTGGCCTACCTTACTTACTGTTATACTTAAACTATAGCTCACCAACCTTTGTGTTGACATTTTTAAGCATGTTTTTCTCAGGTGCTTGAGGTTAGCTTCCGCTGTGTACTAGTCGTGCCGTAGACGCCCGCTGCTTAGAGTTGCTATCGCATGAACTACTTTATTTTGCATTCAAACATTCGTACTTTCGAACTATGACTTGTAACGACCGTTGTGGTCACATACACTTATTATTTGCTTCTACTTAGTGAAGCATGCTTTTGGATTGTAAAACATTCGATGTTGGTTTAGACATCACTTTATTATTGAATGCAAACTCTTTTTGAAAACGCATATAGTACTTAACCTTGTAATGATCCTGTTGTTGATGATTCATACACGATGGTTTTGTACGGGGTATCACATTTGGTATCAGAGCATTGGTTGTAGGGAATTAGGTTGCATTAGTGAGTCTAAGACCGACCCGAGTAGGATTCACTAATAGGACTAATCTACAACTTGCTAGTTTACTTGTTTCCGCTGAACTTACTGCATGCTGCTGCTTACTGTTACTGCTATATGCCGTATGCTACTACATGATTTCACTACTGCATGATATTACTTGCTTTCGATTGCATGCTACATCTGTACGATTCATTATTATTGCCATGCTACTTATTGTTATACACGATTTAAACTGTTGGCCTAATACGTGCCTGCTTTATGACTTACTGACATGGAAAATTTATTTTTCCTTGTTCAGATGTCGGATGTACCACCTGCTAGCGTTTTGGGCAGTTTAGACTCTTCATCTACTCCACCTACCACCGTTGCAGATCTACCGATCCCGATACGCACGAGTGACCCCGGCGCTTCATCTTCCGGGACTAGCAGCCAGCCGCCTACACCAGTGGCTACTATGGACGGACACATGGACCCTGCAGAGATTCCAGCTACGTATGCTCCCGGACCCCCGGAGTCACAACCCCGCATTGGTGGTGTTGTGATTCCCGCGGAGTTCGGGGAAGGGTCATTCCGTAACCATATGCGCATGCCGTGCTGACGCGCTCCAGATGGACGTTTAGTTCCGATTCCGCCATTCAGATACAGACAGATGATGGCCGCTCATGGACGACCAGTTCAGCCACCCGTGTCACCACCACATGATTCTGATGATCCTTCATCCGACGACACCTCCTCAGACGACTGCAGTGATGATGAGGACCCTGCTGATATACCTATTCAGGCACCCTCCACCCCGCCGAAGAAGCGGTACCGTCCTGATGGCACCGTCATTCCAGGGGTGAATGGAGGTCGTGCTTTCACTGACGCTTTTGGTCGGCGTCGGAGGGTTACTGCCCGCAAGCGGCTTGTGCCGTACCCTGCCGACCCACTCATACGTAAGGCACCTCGTTATGTGCTGACTATTTCTGGAGCCGGGACATCTGCACCCCGTTTCGTGAGGTCTGCACCATCCGCTCCACCGGCCCCACCTGCACCACCAGCACCGCCCGCCCCACCAGCTCCCACTGTCGAGGAGTTGACAAGGGAGGTGGAGATTCTCCGAGCTCGGGTTACTAAGCTCGAGGAGCAGATGGCTCAGGTTTTGGACATCCTACACCCACCTTCACCGTAGGGCTTTTGTATTAGATTTCATGATGTAATCTAGTTGTAGTTTCATATTTCACTTATGTATTGTACGGATTTATTCAGATGTATGAAACTTATTATTATTAATGGAGCTTTGCGTTATTTAATTCTTGCACGATGTTCTATTTACATTACTGTACGATGATTCTGTTGTATTTGTACCTAGATGCGTTATTTAATAACATGTGATTTTTTGATTCCATGTTGGTTACCATATACTGTATTATTACTACTTGCATGCTGGATTTTGACTTGAGTCAAAATTTTTGTTTAGAACATCATGGCTAACGGTCGATCCACACCTACTGCTGCTCAAATTGAAGAGATGATCCAAGAACGTGTCGCCGCAGCCCTAGCAGAAAGAAACCTCCAAGCTCCACCGCCACCACCACCGGTTATCCCACCCGTTCGAAATGGGTGTACTTACAAGGAATTCCAGAGCTGCAAACCGCATAACTTCAATGGAACCGAGGGACCGGTTGGTCTCACCAGATGGTTCGAGAAACTTAAAACAGTATTCCGAATTAGCAACTGTTCGGAGGAAAATAAGACCAAGTTTGCTTCGTGCACGCTATCTGACGGGCTAACGTGGTGGAACACGTTAGCTCAAGCGAAAGGCATTGATGAGGCGTATGCTACGCCATGGGAGGAATTCAAAGCAGCTATGATTGATGAGTATTGTCTGAGAACCGAAATCCAGAAGATGGAAATCAAATTTATGCAGTTAAAGGTCGTTGGGAACGACCTTGATGGTTACAACAGGAGATTTTTGGAACTAGCCCTGATGTGTCCGACAATGGTCACCCCGGAATTCAAACGAATGGAAAGGTACTTCTGGGGACTCCCTAAGAGCATCAAGGGAAACGTCACCTCGTCCAAACCACCGAATGTTCCCGAAGTAATGCGCATGGCGCATACCCTCATGAATCAGATTCTTATTGATGAGCCGGAGAAGGCTAAGTTTGAAGCTGGTAGTAGCGAAAAGTGAAAGTGGGATAACAACAACAACAACAACAACAACAACAACAACAACAACAACAACAACAACAACAACAACAACAACAACAACAACAACAACAACAACAGGGGGAGAACCTATGACCAGACCCCCACCAAGAGGCAAAACAACAACGGTGGAAACCCCAACAACAACACCAACCCGAACTACAAGGGAAGCTTACCACAATGCAAGAGGTGTTACAAACACCACACTGGGTATTGCAATGTTGTCTGCGAGAAGTGCCAACGGTCTGGGCATGTTGGAAAAGACTGCAAGGTCACCACTTTGAATGAGAAGCCGAACACCAACGGGCCAAAGAAGTGTTACGAATACGGGCAGACGGGCCATTTCAGGAATGCATGTCCAAATAAGCGAAAAGATGGCGGACCACCCCGCGCTAGAGCTTTCAATGTTAATGCAAGGGACGCACGCGAAAACCCCGACTTGGTGACAGGTATATTCACAATCAATAATCTTTTAGCTTCTGTCTTGTTTGATACTGGTGCGGATAGAAGTTATGTATGTAGACATTTTTGCGATAAGATTAATTGGTCATTAGTCCCGTTAAAAGAGAGTATGCTTGTCGAGGTCACCAATGGAAAACTTGAGAAAGTTGACCATATTAGTCAAGGAGCTATTATCAACATAGCCGGTGCAGATTTCGAAATTGACTTGATACCTATCAAACTGGGAAGTTTTGACGTGATCGTCGGTATGGATTGGTTGAGCAAGATAAAGGCCGATATTATCTGTGGAGATAAAGCACTTCGCATACCACAAGGAGATGGCGAACCACTAGTGATCTATGGAGAGAGATGTACCTCAAAATTGAACCTCATTAGTTGCGTGAAAGCGCAAAAGATTATGAAGAATGGACGTTTTGCCATCCTAGCACATGTGAAAGCGGTAGAAACTGAGGTGAAGAGCGTGAACGACGTTCGAATCGTGAACGAATTTTCCGATGTCTTCCCAGAGGAATTGCCTGGATTGCCGCCGCAGAGAGCAGTAGAATTTCAGATCGACTTAGTGCCAGGAGCTGCACCTGTAGCTCGCGCACCTTATAGACTCGCACCTTCCGAGATGCAAGAATTACAGAGTCAACTACAAGAGCTGTTAGACCGTGGATTTATCCAACCAAGTTTCTCGCCTTGGGGCGCACCTGTGTTGTTTGTGAAGAAGAAGGATGGATCCTTCCGTATTTGTATCGACTACCGTGAACTCAACAAATTGACTATCAAGAATCGGTATCCTCTTCCACGAATTGATGATCTTTTTGATCAACTACAAGGATCGAGCATTTACTCTAAGATCGATTTGTGATCCGGTTATCACCAGTTGAGGGTGAAGGAAAGTGACGTGATGAAAACTGCATTCAGGACCCGTTATGGTCATTATGAGTTTCTCGTGATGCCATTCGGTTTGACAAATGCACCTGCCGTATTCATGGACCTTATGAATCGTGTCTGCAAGCCGTACTTGGATAAGTTTGTTATCGTCTTCATAGATGATATTCTCATCTACTCTAAGAGCGAAGAAGAGCATGAGCAACACCTCCGACTAGTGCTTGAACTCTTAAGGCAAGAGCAACTTTACGCCAAATTCTCCAAGTGCGAATTTTGGTTGAAGGAAGTACAGTTTCTGGGTCATGTTGTGAGCGACCAGGGTATCAAAGTTGACCCCGCTAAGATTGAATCTATCAGCAAGTGGGAGACCCCCACTACTCCGACGCATATTCGCCAATTCCTAGGTCTCGCCGGTTATTACCGAAGGTTTATCGAAGGTTTCTCCCTGATTGCGCGTCCTTTGACCGCGCTGACTCACAAGGGCAAGAAGTTCATTTGGGAACCCGCACACGAATCAGCATTTTAAACTTTGAAGAAGAAGTTAACCACCGCACCTATCCTATCACTTCCTGAGGGCAGTGACGACTTTGTTGTTTATTGTGATGCATCGAAGAGTGGTTTTGGTTGTGTACGGATGCAACGATCAAAGGTTATTGCCTATGCCTCCCGCCAATTGAAGATTCACGAGCGGAACTACACTACTCACGATCTTGAACTTGGAGCCGTTGTCTTTGCGCTCAAATTGTGGAGACACTATTTGTATGGAACTAAGAGCACTATCTTCACCGATCACAAGAGTCTCCAGCACATCTTTGATCAGAAGCAATTGAATATGAGATAGCGTCGATGGATCGAGACGCTCAACGACTACGATTGTGAACTCCGTTATCACCCTGGCAAGGCCAATGTTGTAGCTGACGCTTTAAGCCGAAAGGAGAGGACGGCACCTCTTCGTGTTAGGGCTCTGAACATCACCATTCACTCGAACCTCAACAGCCAGATCAGAGTATCTCAAGATGAGGCTCTCAAGGAGGAGAATATATCTCATGAAAATTTGAACATACTTGTCTCTCAATTCGAGGTTAGGGAGTCTGAACTCCGATGTTATGCCGGAAGAATTTGGGTACCTCTTTATGGAGATCTACGGAACCTGATATTAGATGAAGCCCACAAATCGAGATATTCGATTCACCCCGGTGCGGGCAAGATGTACCACGATTTTAAAGAACAGTATTGGTGGCCGAATCTTAAGAAGGACGTTGCGACTTATATTGGTAAGTGTTTGACTTGCTCAAAGGTTAAAGCCGAGCATCAAAGACCCTCTAGATTACTTCAACAGCCGGAGATCCCACAATGGAAGTGGGAAAGGATCACAATGGATTTCATTAATAAGCTGCCGAAGACGGTGGGCGGATACGATACCATTTGGGTTATTGTTGACCGCCTTACTAAATCTGCACACTTTCTAGCGATGAAGGAAACAGATACAATGAAAAGACTTGCTCAACTATACATCAAGGAGGTTGTATCTCGTCATGGTGTACCTTTATCGATCATCTCCGATCGCGATCCCCGTTTTGCTTCCAGATTTTGACGTTCTTTGCAAGAAGCCATGGGAACTCGTCTTGACATGAGTACTGCTTATCACCCTCAGACTGACGGTCAAAGTGAACGAACGATTCAGACCTTGGAGGACATGTTGCGTGCATGTGTCATTGACTTCGGAAAGGCCTGGGAAAGGCATTTGCCATTAGCCGAATTCTCGTACAACAACAGTTATCACTCGAGCATTAATGCTGCACCTTTTGAAGCATTGTATGGCCGCAAGTGCCGATCTCCTATTTGTTGGGCCGAAGTAGGCGAAAAGCAAATCACCGGACCCGAGGTAGTCCACGAAACCACGGAGAAGATTGCTCAGATTCAAGCTAGACTTAAGACTGCCCGCGATCGTCAAAAGAGTTATGCTGATCTTAAACGTAAAGACTTTGAATTCAACGTTGGTGATCGTGTTATGTTGAAGGTTGCACCTTGGAAGGGTGTGATTCGCTTTGGAAAACGTGAAAAGTTGAACCCACGATACATTGGTCCTTTTGAAATCTTGGAACGTGTTGGACCCGTTGCTTACCGTTTGGATCTACCATAAATCATCAAAAAGAATAAGTTTTTTCCAAAGAACAAGTTTTTCCAAAGAATGAAAACGACGACCATCTTTAAATAAAAGAACAAGTTTTTTCCAAAGAAATCATCAAAAAAATAGATTAATATCTACCACGCGTCGATCCGTATACGAATTAGAATATTTAGTTGGTTTAAAAAAAATCAAACATTGTTCTTTTTGAAGCCATATTTAACCTAAGATCATTGAATAGCATCCTACATTCAATTAATACTCTAACTTAAACACAATTAATAATTAAAATTAAAATTAAAAAATATAACAAAAGAAATCCATATACGCATTAGAATAATGCATTAGAATAATGAACTAAGACCATTCAACAAAATCAATAAATCATACATGTAATTAATACTCTAACTTAAACATAATTAAACTCACAAAAATTCAATGAATCTGAATCGTCTTTATAACTTTATCGTACTGTAGTTACGCAGATGAATTCCAATTCAATATCTATGAATCTATCCACGGTTCTTTTATTAATGTATTGTACTAAATTGAAGTATTTACCCTATAATATAAATGAGCCCCAATAATGACTAATGAAACTTAAATATCCATATACAAATTAACTGTGTTGCCGTGGTGGGCTGCTGGCCCAATTTGACTCATATATAAAAAGCTAGGATGCGCTATTTATAGGGATGCTTATGGTTATTTCCCAAAAATTTTACATATGTAATACACTGTGGGTGGTCCACTTGAGGGTGGCTCAACTCCCCCAAGCCACCCTCCTATCTCCGCTATTGGTCTCAATGCTAAGCTTTCTAATCATCTATCACAACAATTTTGGCTTAAGTATATTTCTTTTGGAATGAAACGAAAATGGCTAATTTTTTAAAATTTTATATTATTATTATTATTATTATTATTATTATTATTATTATTATTATTATTATATTATGAATTATGAATGAATTATAACTATATTCATGACCGGTCTTAAGAATTTAAGTACATAGAACGAGTTAAAAAAATGCCCTTATAACCTAACGAATTACTCCCTATGTCCCAAAAAACAGTCTCATTTGACTTTTTGTTTAATTTAAAATATAATAACGAATTGCTAGACATAATTAGAACTTTAATGATATTTAATGGTTATTTAGAGAGAGGGACATTAATTTTGAGACAAATAAAAATAAAAAGTTGGACAGTTTTTTTTGGGACATAACGAGTATATAAAGTTCATGAATCATGACCATTGATGATATCCGATGAATCAAATGCACTGAGCATTCCATGAAAGGAGTAAACTAAATTACCACGTAGTATTTGAAGTTGTACGTATACGAAGTAGGGATGTCAATGGCTACCCGATCCGGTGGATATCTATCCGATCCACCCGCTTCGTATTGGATATGGATGAAGCTAAATGGATATGGATATGGATATGGACATGGATGAAAAGTTTCATCTATGGATATATCCATTACCACCCAAAATGCATATGTAAATACAAAAATATCGATATATGCTTACATATTTACTATTACAACTTCATTTACTGTTTGATCTACATTTTGCTTTCAACCCTAATACAATAAAACACATATATCTAACAGAATAAACTTACAAATTTAGTATTTAATTTTTAATAATCTGTGTTTTATAGAAAATTTAATAAATCTCGTTATATCTTCGACAAAGAGTAACATTTTAATGGATAGATTTTAATTGTGTAATGTTATATTTATTTTTGCTATAACTACGTTTTTATTTTAATCGCATATTAGAAAATATTATAACATTTTTTTAATATCCATTGAATATCCATTAACCCGCTTAATTCAGTAGATATGGATATGTATGGATGATCTGAAACTAAATGGATATGAATATGGATGAACAAAAACTAAATGGATATGGATATGGATACGGCATCATCCGATCCATATCCGATCTATTATCATCCCTAATACGAAGGTGTGTCACTTTTTAGATATGTATAAAATATAGATGTAGCTAGATCCCACATCGACACCTAACATAAGTTGCTCACTACTTTATTTTAATATTAACATGAAGTAAAAGAAAACTACATTTCTAACTATTATACATTACTATTACTATTACTACTACTATATACATTAGAAGCAAATTTTTGTTACTATTCATGAATAGTAACTTTTTCGTTCTTTAGTTATTTTTTTTTTATTTTTTTTTTTTTGAATTAAAAAATATTTATTTACTCCATATATTGTAGCATCTAAAACCCCATAATGATCATATTACATTTTTAGTGAACCTTTTTTCTAAATAGCTCTCTTATAGATTATTGATTACACAACCGATTAAGCAACTTTATATCAACTTTATCAACCATGAAAGTATATGAGTTGTTTTTACAACGTTTTTTTCAACTAATATATATTTTCTAACTTCTTCACCCATACAATATCAAATATATAATTAGTTAGTTTATAATCAAAAGAAAAAATTTAAACTATTGTACGTTTTAATCTACAACTATAAGAGATGTTTGTTATGTTGAAACAAATTATTGCGCCTTAAATTATGTTACGTTTATTAACGTTAAAATATTTTCATTACAAAAATCTTTATCTACATTTCGGAGCAGTAGCCGCCGCAACGCGCGGTTGGCCGCCTGCTTGTATATATACAATTAAGCAAATTTGGGTTACTATTGATAAATAGTAACCCACTTCCATGCTTAGAGTCATAGGCGGAAATAGCACAGGGCAAAGGGGGGCAGATGTCCCCAGTCGATTTGCAATTTTTAGTGTAAAAATTTTGGGTTTTTCGATTTTGCCCCCGGTGGATTTTTTTTTTTTTTCCCCCAAAATCTCCATATTTTACCCCCAAAACTTTTATACTTTGCCCCAAAACCTTCATATTTTGCTCAAAAACATCCACATTTTGCCCCAAAATCACCATATTTTTGCACCAAAACCTCCATATTTTACCCAAAAAAGATGCTACGCTTTTGAAAATTTTTTCACCTCCGGTGAAAAAAATTCTGTTTTCGCCACTGCTTAGAGTAGTTGTACGTTCCGCTTAACTCTTTGTACCCACAAGCATTCTTTACTATCAAATGTCAAACACCTCATACTCCAAGGGTTAAAGTGAAAATTACATATTTCTAAATAAAAAAACTTATAAAAAATTACCCAAATCTTCAACGGACCACATTTTCTCGCTCGCCACGCGTTATATTTTTCCAAAACCACGGTCCAACTCGAAATAATCTTACGAACACAACGCAACTAATTATACACAAAATGGACGCTTTTCAAAAAACGCTAAATATCTCGGCCTACTATGTTTAAGGGCGCCTTATTAAACCGTGTTAATATATTCCGGATGTTACAGTCATGTTGGACAACTTTCGCTAACTACAAGTGTAGGAAAGACATTCCAAGATCAAAAAGAGCATGTGATTATACAATGTATGCAAACTCATGTAATAACCTTTTGTATGTAACAACCAGCAACTTTTTGCGATAACCTGTGACTTTCTAAATTCTTAAATTTACCGCAGCATCGTGCGGTGAACCAATTGCTTGTTAGTTAATAAAATTGCTATTTAGCCTAACTTTTTGTCATTAACCAAAATAAGGTTCAAGTTTTTGTGGGAATTAGATGTGTAACCGAGCCGAGCCGAGCCCGAGCTTGATAGTGTTCGAGCTCGGCTCGTTTAATTTTTATAAAGCTCGAGCTCGAGCTCGGCTCGATAAAAGCTTGTTTGTCAAAAATGAAACACAATTAACCCGTATGTTAAGCAAAGCTCGGCTAGTGACTTTTTTGAAAAGCTTGAGCTCGCCTTTATCAGGTGTCAATCTAAAATATTTATTCTGTTATTTATTTGGATTTTTTCCTTCAGCACAAAAAAGAAAAAGACCTAATATAGAGAAGGAATATGGAAGAAGTTGTATTTCACAGCGATGTGGGACTAAGTTTCTTTGAAAAAAAATTCAAACTTCTTCAAAAGACATCTAGGGAATGGGGAACTGAGTAAACGTAGATGGAAATGAATGGACACAATTATAGTTATACGGACTTGCATGCGTGAGTATCTGTACATCTTCTTTTAATTATAAAGTAATAATACAAATATGAATATATACATCTCTTTTAATTTATATGTAAGATATGTAAGAATACAAAAATGAAAAAAATATTATATTTCTATAAAGCTCGTTTAGGCTCGCGAGCTTAAACGAGCTCGATATCTGAAGCTCGAGCTCGAGCTCGTTTAATAAACGAGTTTTAGTTAATGTTCGAGCTCGAGCTCGTTTAGGCTCGGCTCGAATCGAGTTTTTAACGAGCCGAACTCGAGTAGCTCACGAGTAGCTTGGCTCATTTACAGCTCTAGTGGGCATTGGATTTATGGACCCAACACTAGATTGATAACTATGCACCCATGGTGGAATGGGCCCCGAGTAAATGATCATTTTAATCTTGTATTGGGCCGGATTTGATTGTATTACTATTACTATTATTATTATATTGTTATTATTATTAATTTATGAATTATTATAGTTTTTTCTAACTTATTATATGCATGATGAGTTTGTTTGTTTATTTATATCCTAGAGCCATGGATGTCGTATGTAAATTTCAGCGTTTTAGGTGACTGACATGGGAGAACAGTACCCCTCCATACATGATGCATGCCAATTTCGAAGCCTTGGTTTCATTGTCTATTTTGTGACGTTGGTTTTTATTTATTAGTATGGTTTTTTTAAAGAAAAATCTAATCTCTTTACCTCATTGAGTCCACAATTTATTTTCTATCACAAAAACTTTGAAAAATAGACACCGAACCACTTATCTATAATTTCTAATGATAGTCAAAAGAGCTATCATGAAATCAAATCAATTAATACATGAGTTCAGACAAGTACAATTCAAAAAAAGATCACACACACACATATATAGGCAAGATCCGTGGCTAAACTTAAAACTTCTAAGAAGGGATAAGCAAAATTTCAAAATAAAATAATAATTTTTTTTAACAGTCTCTTAATATGCAAATAAAAGAATATATATATATATATATATATATATATATATATATATATATATATATATATATATATATATATATATATATATATATATATATATATATATATATATATATATATATATATAACCAAATCCTTCAAAAATCGGTGATGAATGATAAAAAGATAATAATCGTGATGAATTATAAATTTTATTCATCACGATTATTATCATTCATCACCGATTTTTGAACGCTTTCAATCGTTTTTGGTTTATAAAAATACAGATTATGAGAGCATTTTCATGCAGATTTATGAATCTAAAAAAAGTGATTTTACTTATACCCACTTAGTCACTTAAGTTGTTTATCCCTGCAGGATTAGTCCCTTATATATATATATATATATATATATATATATATATATATATATATATATATATATATATATATATATATATATGCATACTAGTTTTATGAGTCTGTCCGTTGGACGGAAGTTCTTAGAATATGATTTGACAACTGTTAAATATAAAACAAAAGCAGAAGTACATATTATGGTGAAGTTCTTTGCAATTTTGTGAGCCCGTCCGTTGAACGTAAGTTCCAAGAATATGATTTCGCAACTATTGAATACATGACAAAAGAAAAGGTACATATTATGATGAAGTTCTTTGTAATTTTATGAGCCCGTCTATTGTACGGAAGTTACAAGAATATGATCTCGCAATTGTTGAATATATAACAAAAGCAGAAGTACATATCATGGTGAAGTTCATTACAATTTTATGAGTGCATCCGTTGAACGGAAGTTCTAAGAACACAATTTCGCAACGGTTGATTATATAACAAAAACAGAAGTACATATTATAGTAAAGTTCGTTGCAGTTTAAGATATTAGAGTTACTATAGTGCCCTTGAATATTAAAATTAACTACCTCCAAATTCGTTACTTCATAACCTACACATCCAGTTAAAATGAAAGTCGTATGATTAATATGATTGGATGATTAACGATTACTACAATTTCATTTCTTGATAAAATGATTAATTTTTAAAATATAAAATTAATTTATCTAATTTCTATGGTTATTACGGACTTTCAAATAGATATATGCAGAATAAAATGTATATTTAATTTAATTTAATATAGTAATAGTATATCTTTCAAATATATTAATTTATATTTAATTTAATATAATATAGTAATGGTATATCTTTCTAAAATATTAATTTTTAATGAGATTTTTAAATAAATATATACAAAATAAAATGTATATTTAAAGAAATAGTTGACACGTGACAGTTGTATGATGAGAAGATGACATGTAAAATTATTGCACGCGCTTTATATATATATATATATATATATATATATATATATATATATATATATATATATATATATATATATATATATATATATATATATATATATATATATATATATATATATATATATATATATATATAACATGTTAGGGTTTACTAGTTGAAACTAAATTTTTGTAGAACACAACTATTAAACAATTAGTACTAATATTTTCAAGTGAAATCAAAAATCCAAACAACAATAACAAAATTCAATCTCACATGTGTGGGGTATGGAAGAAATGAAATGTAGACAATCTTTCCTCAATCCTAGAATAAAGAGAAGTCATTTCTACACCCGGAGTGAAACACTTCAAGAGTAGAGAAAGTCTTCACTCTCTCTGTTCGACGGATAAAAAGATTGCTTTCAAGAGGACCTCCAACCAATAAGTAAATTATTTAAAACCAAAAAAAATAAAAATAAAAATGAAACGCTATGAAAATAGTGGAATGAAATTTTCACGGGTTTTAAATCTTTCCTAGAATTCAATTTAGGCTCTAAGTAGTAGTCAAGTCACTAATAAATCGACGTTTGCGTCAGTCAAAAATTCAAACTAAAATTAACTTAGCAACCCCGCTTCACCTTCGGGTCAGTTAATTTCGTAGATGAAACCGTTTAAAGAACACCCCTAATTATAGGTTTATTTTCTTAAAATAACAAAACTAGGTGATAGTCTAAGGAGCCGTCATTAAAAAATCTAGACACACATTATTTACTTATACATTGATAATGACTATATACCTTCTCGAAATTGCCCTCTACCAAATCCATTCACTATACTTTCTCGCACAGGTGCGCGCGCGCGCGCGCACGCGCACACACACACACACACACACACACACACACATATATATATATATATATATATATATATATATATATATATATATATATATATATATATATATATATATATATATATATATATATATCTTCTATTAATAGTGATAAGAATCGTCATTAAAAGAATTCTATAAATAAAACCATTAACATGGATTGAAATTTTATACAAATTGTGGCGGACTCAAAAAATGTTTTCACCGGGGGCGATTTTTTTTTAAATATAGGGATTTTTTTGGCAAAATATAGAGTTCTTTTAGCAAAATATGAATGTTTTGGGACAAAATATGAAGGGTTTAGGGCAAGGTTGTAAAAGTCACGAGTCGGGGACGCATCGGTCTAGACCTAAAAAGGACGCGTCGGCCGAGTCGGTGACGCGTCGGTGACGCATCGGTCGTTGACCAACGTTGACTTTATTAATAATTTCTTAAATATATATTTATATACATATAAAATAATTGATTATGTACCATAAATTTCTTAAATAAGTACTTAAATTTAAAAACAATCGAACTTTAAACTTAATTAATGTTACCGAGTACATAATCAGTAAGGACATTAAGAAAAGAGTGGCCCAAAAAATAAAACAAAACCTAATTTCTAAAAACATATCAGATCTTGACGAAAATTTGACTGATTTTGACAGTTTTTGACCAACTTTGACCGTTTTTGACAGACTTTGACCGAACTTTTAGCTTTGACCGTCTTTCGGGTCGTTTTTAGAAAAAACGGGACGGAGAACCCAAAAAAACGACGCATCGGCCGACGCGTCGGTCAAGTCGGACGACTTTTACAACACTGGTTTAGGGCAAAGCAAAATCGAAAAACTAAAAAAATTTGTACTAAAAATTGCAAATTCACTGGGGGCGGGCGCCCCTTTTGCCCTACATAGATCCGCCCATGATACAAATGTCATTCACCAAAACAATGTTTGATAAAGTTGTTGATAAGACAAACCCGACACAAAACTCGAACTCATTAATAATTGCTCGATTTGTTCCTAAGTGTCACATTTTAATTTTCGGAAGTATTTATGTTTTCAACCGTTACTTTATGGGAAGTGATATGTACACAACCTAAAATTGTTATGTACACAACCATCATGTTTTACAGTGCTGTACTGTATAATACTGTAAAGCATGATGGTTGTGTACATAACAATTTTAGGTTGTGTACATATCATCACCCTTACTTTATATGTTACTATTTGTGTTATATAATAGTACTTGATAAATCTTATATCAACTAAAACACATGTAAAATATTAACTTAACATAAATAATAAAAGTACATATATTCGGTGTTAAAAAAGATACCTTCAAATGTTTACACGTGATAGTTATTACTAGTTAAAAGACCTGTGAATTCACGGGTTTATTTAACTAAAATATATAAAGGTTACTTACAAAATGACATTATTACATGTTATGAACTACTAATGAATGAAAAGTTATAAGAAACATTGATTTCATTGACTAACACTGCGAAGTCTAACTTTTCCCTTTAAACACTTTAATTTAAACCATGTTCAATTCAATCAAAAAAGATTGTGCAACATGTGAAAAATGATTCAAATCAAGACAAACAAATTACCAAATCTTCTGTAGTCTGAGTGTAATCTTCTTGCACGTTTTTTGATAGTCACATAGAATCAACAAATGCAACTCAACACGAAACTTAACATTAATTTGAGTTCTGCAGACTGAAACAAAAAATCCTACACAGATAAAAGAGATTACTCTGCCGAAAGCAATATATCAAGAGTATGTTAAAATCAAACTTGATCCGAGATTGAAATTAACATTCTCATTAAGACATTTAGTTAAATAGTGAGCATACATACATAACTTAGGGTGCGTTTGTTTGCCTCTTAATGGAATGGTTCAGCACTGAATGCTGAACCATTCAGCATTCAGTGCGTTTGTTTCTGACCTCTGAATGACATATGATGTTGAATGGTTCAGAATTCAACTCTGAACCATTCAGAGATGAAACACACTCTTAAGAGTCTTAACCATTAAGAGCCTACATTATCTATAATATTCTCCTCAAATCATATCCTGATCACCTAACTACTAAGTATATTGAATTTTTTATTCATGTCACACGTTAATAAGGTAGTTTTAGTCAGTTCATATCGTTCATTCTAAATGATTATCAAACAGTTTATTTTCATTAAGAGCAAATCTTATTCAGAGGCTCTGGACCATTCAGATTCTGAATCATTCAGCACTAAATCATCCAGTTTTATCAAACGCACCCTTAGTACCACAAGATATTAGTTACCCCATAACAAATTATAACAAACACATTGATAAAAGAGACTCACAAAATTGAATTAAAAAGCAAACAGAACAATTAGGAAAAAAAGATTTATAAATAGATAATAAAAGGTACCTTCAACGCTTCAACTTGTATTATCGAGCGGTTTGGATCTTCAACTTCATTGTTTGAGAAACCATCTTTCTTCTTTAAAACATCTTAAAAAATGAGGACAAATTGTAACAGACCGAAACCCGGGCTAGTTGTAAGTGGACTATTTTGCCCTTAGGGTTTGTGCTAAGTCTTAAGTGCTTTTATTTTAATTATTTTATTAGTGTTTTATTATAATTGTGTTGTGACCAGCTTGTGACAAGGGTCCCAGAACATGTTTGTTTATTTTAATTGGACCTCGTTGGGGTTACCTAATCGTGAGCGAAAGATTTCAGATAACTGGTAAGTACCCGTGTGTGATGGGGTATTGTGTTTTAACACAAATATAAAAGCCTTGACCAGCTCATTTTTGATGTTTCCAGAAAATTCACTTCATCACTCCCGTACCTAAGTTTCACCTCTTCAAAAACCCTAATCACTTAATCTCGATTTGGTTCTTAAATTGAGTCAAGAAACTGATTCTTTGTGTTGTTGTGAGTTTATCAAGGTAAGATTTGTCAAATTTCATGTCCAAATCAGTGTGTAAATTGAGTTTGAAGGTGAGTTTTGTTAAAAGTGATTTTTGAGTCAAAAGTACTTAAATTGATGTTGTTTGAGCATAAAAGTTGTGGGTTTATGTCTCTAGATGTTTAGTGTAAAAGATGTGTTCGGTTTTGGGGTCTTAAACGAGTCATAGGTCGAGATTTGGTGATTTTGGGTTGAAACCCGTCACTTTGCTGCTGTTGCAGCTGATGAACTACCTTCGGCCGATGGTCGTTGACCATCGACCGATGGTGAGGACGATCGGCCGATGGACGAGACCATCGACCGATGGGGTATGATTTCTGACCAGCGGATGTAATTTTGACGATCGACCGATTGGGGGAGACCATCGACCGATGGTGTGTTGACGATCGGCCGATGGATGGGACCATCGACCGATGGTCTTAGGCAGTGAAATTCTTACTAAGTGTGGAATTCTAGCCGTTATGCTGCCCGTTTGTATTTTAGTGTTCATGATGTAAATTTTGAAAGTGCATAAGTGTTAAGCATGAAAATTTTAGCGGACGCAAATTTTTACTAATTTGCTATAATTCGCTGTCAGTGTGTCTAATCTTGATGGGAACACTATTCTAACTTGGTTTTTGCTGTTCTCAGGAGATAAGGACAAGGAGGAAGCTCAGAAATAATAACTGAGCAGTTGCTGGTAATTGGTGAGTGGGTCTATCTACGGATAGAGTTTAAGTAGCATATCATGCTACTGTGGTCGACTCTTTTACCATGCATAGTGTAGAAATTGCCATGTTAGAATAATAATATCGTTGCCTGATGTTGTATGTGAATTTGTGTACACTGTGTGAATGACACCAGTCGGGCCTAGGGAGACTGGGGACTCGAGACCGTGCCTAGGAGAGGTTAGAGTCCGTATGAGGTCAACCGTGCCTAGGGGAGGTTGGGTCCATAGGCTACTGATTGTGGAGTATAGTGTGAACGATGCACCCCCTGCATCTGGATAACTATACTGTGAATTGAGTAGCAGGGACTATCGGTAGACTCAGGCCCGATCAGCTGGGAGTCGTGTGCTCGTACAAGCCGCCGATCCTCGTATTGTCTTTTGTATGCTAGTTGGTAGTTAGCAGGTATTGTTGATGTATATAGCTTGTGTGTGACTTAAGCTATATCTGTTAGATAGATTCCATTCACTTAGCGGTGCGCTAATCCCCCACATGTTTTCCCCCTTGCAGGTTTAGGTACTGCTAGTCGGGATGGGTGATACAGCAGATGACATGTTTGACAACCAACTCTGATGTGGACTTTTGTTTAAATAATGTTTTGTAATAACGTAACACCTGTGGTTTGTAATAAAGTAATTAACTAAGGATTTATGGTAATCATGTTGTTATCGAATAAGGGTAATTATGTAAATGAAGTCTTCCGCTGTGTATATATAAAAAAAAAAAAAATGGCCGGTGTTACACAAATCGAATTCCCAACTGACTTTGAAACCCATGAAAATTTGATTCTACCATTTTCATGGTTTTTATTTTTATTTTATTTTATTTCTATTTATTTATTTATTTTATTTTTTTAGGGTGTCTGTTTTTTTTTTTTTTTTTCAAGGGCCCTCCTGCCATCGTTTCAGTGAGTCATAGGGCTTCCCCTCAGCTCAGTCTTTTTGGTTCTTGAGAATGGTCGCCACCACTCCCAGGACCGGAATGATTATCCCTGCCCCATGCCCGATGGGTAATGGTTCTGTTAATGTTCACAAAACAATAAAAACAAACCCTAGCTCAACAGCGCTAGAGATGTCGGTAGTCTAAAATCCGTCCCTTCCCCCACTCTAAAAAAAAAAAAAAAAAAAAAAATTCCTACTTTTTGGCCGGAGGTCCACTCGGAAGCAATCTCCTTATCCGTCGAATAGAGAGAGGGATGACTTTCTCTACTTTTGTGAGTGTTTCCACTCTGGGTGGAGAAATGACTTGTTTCTATTCTCGGATAGGGGAATGATTGTCTACATCTCACCTCCCTCATACACCACTCATGTGGTATTGAGTTTGTTGTTGTTGTTGTAAAAAACAAGCATATAGGTTAGCGCGCTTGCTGCGCGAAAGTTTATCTTCTATCAATACCATAAAAGATTTATAACTGTATTTGAAATACCAGTACTTTATAGTAGATGCTAATGAAAAAGTGTTTCAATTGAAATTGGCGAATTTGACACATATAGATGTCAACAACAAACATTGCTTGTAAAACATAGTAGCATTCAAGTTACATCTGCTGAAATAAAAGCTTAGAGAGCATAAATAGAACATAGAACATAAAGTATAATAAATATAGAAAAAAATAACCTACCTTTTTGTTTCGGCCAACAGACATCATCACCACCGCTACCTGCTGCCATTTTCTGCAGCCAAACCGCCACCAACGGCAACCCTTCTGCTGCTGTTTTCGAGCCCGAACAGCAGCCTTTTTGCTGCTTCTGTGAACCGCCACCAACACCCCTCTCCTGCTGCTATTCTGCGTGACAAAACCCACCCAAAACCGCCCCAAAAACAGCCCCAAAGACGCCTCTGTTGCTGCTCCTTTTTGCCGTTTCTGCATGTCTAAAACAGCCCAAGACCCGCCCGTTTCTGCTGCGTTTTCTGGGCTGCTGCTGTCCGCCATATAACCACCACTCAAACCATCATAAACCATCACTTGTATGCTGTGTTTGTCGACATTGACTTTGGATAACCTGAAATTGAATCGGATGGTATAAGATTAATCATTTTATCAAATTAATCTTTAATGCACTAAGTTTCAAAAATACATAAACCTTTTTTTAACTATACTGTATGAATGCACTAAAGAAACTGAAGGCAAGAATCTGTGACAACAGAAAACAAACCTCCATATTTCTGTAAAAGAGAATAAACCTTCAACCCACAACTAAACTCCTACAACAATCTGCACTCCATGACTGGCCTTTAGAAGCTGAAAACACAAACTGCAAGAATTTGAATAAATGATAAAATTGATCAGGAAAAACGCAAGGATGTTATTATAACGTGCATATGTTATTATAAGAACCTATATCATCTTGATTACGTAATTGTTATTAAACTTGGTTAGCAATCAATAATAGAAGTAGAAATTAACATATAATGAAAAAATTCGACGAAAAATGTACCAGTCATACCATCACCCAACCGAACCTTTGGGCAGCGTCACACCATCTGTGCAGTTAGTACAACAACAAAAAAAAGACAATAATTTTTTAAATAAAATGAGGGCAAAATGGTTGGCGATTGCAAGGATGTCCTCATCTGATAATGTATAGTGTAATGTTAGTATTAGTTAATTAACTAAAACTTAACACTAATATAAGAGAGAGTAGCCTGCACAAATGGAAGGCAAAAATTACATAACACAGACTAATTCCTTTCATGGATTACTATATAGCAAAAGCAAATGAGCCCAATATCATTTCATAACAGCCACCATAATACCTTTCTAAATAAGGCTTGCCAACATAAAGAAATAAAACAACAAAACTGAATTTTTGTTGAAACCATAAAAAAAAAAATTCACAAAACACATCCACAAACATCCAAATTCCAGTAACATGGGCATCATCGTCCACATCTGTTGCAATCGAATTCCAGTAACTACATAACGAACAAATGCATATATAAATATAGTGATCATGATTTTTACAAACAACATATAAATAAATAAATTAGAAAATACAGAATGTGAATTCAGTAAGTAAACGTGTAAGTATTTTCAGTACTTGAAATCATATTTAGTACATAATGAAAGCATATTCACTGTTGAAAATGATGTAATTTGGTAAATAGCAAACAAAACTGAATATGTTTTCAAATCGTTAAAATCGGGTCGGAACAATAATAATTACAACAATCATCAAATTGATTGATCAAATTGATTATCAGTTACAGAAAACATACCATCATCGGATTGGAAAAACGGAGATAGAAAATACGTCCGCGATGGTGGCTGCGATAACGACGGTGCCAAAACCCTAATAGTTGCCTACACTCATTCGAATCTAATGAAAGCATCATCGGGGACTGCAGTGGTGGCGGGTGCATCTGCGGTGGTGGTGGGCTTCCTGCTAGCGGGAGTGGTGGATGGATTTTGATAGAGATGTGAAGAAGTAGGCGGCGAAGCTTCTGGAGAGGAAGAAGGTGAAGCTGGATATTTGATAGAAGAAGCATCTGGAAAAGAAAGAAAAAACTGAGATTAAATTTGTGAGGGTCAAAAGACGAGTGGCAGAAGCTTCTTGAACCTCATGTGATAAATATCTAATGTGTAAAAAGACAAAGTTATCTTTTTTGAATTAAAAAATGTGTCTATAGTAACCAAGATTCACTCAATTGTAATAAACAATAAAAGGCCATTACTGTTGGGAAGCTACTGTTGCGGAACAGTGCCTAAAATTTGGTCAAATGTAATATGTATAATGAGGACAAATAAATCAGGATATGAGAAATTATCATGATACTAACATCAGTACTAAGTTCGTAGTATAATAACAAATCTATAATATATACACATACACATATATAATTGGTGAATTGTAATATGTAGAAAGGGATAAAAAACACAATTTCTTTGCTACCATGTGAACTTTGCTAAACATTCATACTGTTTACAACATGCAAACAGTTTTTTTAGAGCATACATTTAGGTCACATCCTCAAGCGTATTAGAAAGTGGCTTCCCTAAAAGCTAAAAGTTGCATGTGAAGCCATAAATGCCATTATTCAACAAATCAACTAGAATACCACAATACTTCTGCATTCATGGCAAATAGATAGATACATCAGTATTATATATCAACTTTATAAGATTAATATAAAAAAAAAAAAAATCAAGCAACAGTATGAAACTATCTATTATGAAACTCTAAGACTTTTATTGTCCAAAGTAACCATGTATGGATAAGATGAAAACCATTAAAGAGTTTGTGTATCATACCCCATCCTGCCCTCTTTTTAGTAGTTTTTGTACATAATTGTATCGCTGACCTTTAAACAAGGAGTTATTGCACGACTCACCATTGTAAGTGCTTTAACTTACATTATCATCAAATGTACTACAATTGCTACCAAATACTTCGGGGAAAGTAACTATGTAAGTGCTTAAATACCAGACCACTTCTCAAGATAAGTAACTTCTTTTCTAGTAGCCAAATGAACCAGCATAAGAGCCAAAGAAATGGGTTTCAAAGAATTACAACCTATAAAAGCCATTATAACACATACCAACAATAACGTCACATACAAAAGGAGGCTAATAATCTTGATCATATAAACTAAAGACGACTAAGTCATAAGTTGTAAGTTACTAATCTGTCAATAAAAAACTGTATAACATAATATCTTTAAAAATTCCAATTTATAAGATAATGATGAGAATATGATATGTAAAATGACAAAGAGGATTATACTGCCATTTGAATTGTAAAACCCTTTTGAAATCCAAAAGTGTCGATGAGAGGCATATACTGATTTTTCCGACAAAGAGTGTAAAACTCAAATGTGGATATGCTCTGTAAATGAGTATAATCAATTTATAACAATGTAGACAATTGTTTTCAAAGCTTAAGATACATTACTCATCATTTTATGAGTCCATAAAAACTACACCTGCGTTCATATGCGTAATAGTTCAAACATTTATTGATTTCTAGGTGAAACATGTATTTTACACTCCTAAGCAAATTGTCAATCCCTCCAAAACATGAAATTCCAACAAGGCTCAACTCACTTCCCAAATAAATTACCTATTTGTACTCATAACCATGGGCGGTTTTATGAAGGGACAAGCCGTGTCAGCCGCCCCCAGTGAATTTGCAATTTTCAGTGTAAAAATTTTGAATTTTTGGACTTTGCCATCGGTGGATTTTTTTTTTTGCCCCAAAACCTTCAAATTTTGCCAAAAAAGCTCCAAATTTTACCCCACAAAACCTTCAAATTTTGTCCCAAAACCTTCATAATTTGCCTAAAAACCTCCATTTTTTTGTCCCAAAACCTCCATATTTTGCCCAAAAAGTTGCTAGGGTTTTAAAAAATTTTTTTTGCCCCCGGTGAAAAAAAATTCTGGTACCGCCACTGCTCATAATTAATGTAAAAGGTGAAGCAAGAGCAACGAAACATCCAAGAGCAATATCACTAACTCTTCCATGAACATCCTGCAACATGTATATATTCAAGAACTATATCAAAAACATTCACAATAGATAGATACTTAATACGTATATCATAAGCGGATTTTCAATCAAATTGTTCCTAAAATTAAAAATCCCCTTGAGTTAGCTGAATTAAGGTATTCTAACCATGCTGAAA
This sequence comes from Rutidosis leptorrhynchoides, assembly GCF_046630445.1. NCBI lineage: Eukaryota > Viridiplantae > Streptophyta > Magnoliopsida > Asterales > Asteraceae > Rutidosis > Rutidosis leptorrhynchoides. The sequence continues at coordinate 78,306,062 of NC_092333.1, forward strand.
TAAGGTATTCTAACCATCCTATAACCCAATTCATTTCGTCAATCACAATGTGTGCGTCTAAAAAGATGCAAATCATGCCTCTATACACAATATTATTACGCTTCTGATACATAATCATTGACAATCCAATCCTGCAAAATTACAACAACATGAATGAATACTAATAAATAAATAAAGATACTAAATAATTATTTAATCAAATAAAACTAAAATCCTTAAACTAATGAAATCAAACAACCCTATAGTACCCAAATAATGTGAAGTCATCGGGGATTATAACCAAGAAAAATAGAATCCTATATAAGATTGAAATTTGAAATCCTATTTACAAATAACGAATTTTAACCCTAGAAATTAAAGAATCCAATAATTCTTAGGGGAAAAAAAAAGAAGAAACGGTAGATAGAAACCAAAAATCAAACATTCAAAATATTACATGTTGCATCCTAAGATAATCCCGATTCAAACCCACCTACTGATTGAATCTGAAAATATATATATATACATGGAAAATTTTTCAGGTGTAGAATGCAACCAAAGGAAAAATGGAAGAATGCAAATATTGAAAGTAACAGAGCATGTCGATTAAGGTGGAGGAACATACCTTTATTAAGTCGTTCGATTCATTGTGGTTGTTGCAAGCGCCGGATTTCTAGGGTTTTGTTCTCTCTTGATTTGCAGGTTTAGTATGTGTTTTCTGACCTAAATACCAAAATATTTGTGTTGTGTATATCAATGTGATGATGGCAATTTTTTAAAGAAATAGATGAAGAGATGAACAAAAGATGCATAATTTTGTGACTCATTGCGAGGCTCAAAAACTTGATAGCATAAAAAGCAGGGTTTATAAAACACGCGTGGTTTTGTTTTTTTTTTACTGATTTTATTTTAATTTATAACTAGTTTTGTAGTCCGCGCGGTACAGTGGAATTGGGTAGTTTACATAGATGGTGTGTTCTGTTCTTGTACAAAAGAAGCTGAAATGTTGCATACACAATCAATGATTATGTTATATATCTACATATATAGTGTTCTACAAAAGGTGTTGGATCGTTGTAAAAGCTAGCAAAATGACTTCAAGTGGCGGCTATAAAGATTAATTTTTTGTCATGCTAGTCTTTCTTCTTTTGAGCATGTTATCCGTCTTCATTGTTTCTCTCTTGTGTGTCTACAAAAGATGCAAATAACATATTAAGTTAGACAAATTATTCAACCTTGTGTAGATGAATGTTAATAAACAGCACAATTGCAAATGTAAAACTTAAAAGAAGCCAATTATGAATGAGGATTACCTAAACTAATCTAAAGCATGAAACATGTCACAAATCAGTCTTTAGGTTGAATCTGTAAATACAATTTGTAGAAACAGTATTGATTCTTATTAATTGTTCTAATAACCAAGCACAAAATGTTCTATCAGAAAAACTTAGTTATTGTGACCATCAAAACGTTATTTGCAAGCTTTGCCTAACCTATTACCAATCAAGTACCTGAGTCGTGCAAAATTTCATAACTTATTTTACGTTTGGAGAAAGCGCACCAATATCTATCAGATGCTATATTATCTACATAATGAAAAACTGTGACTTTTAACATCTAATAGCCAAAGAAGACTCGATAACATACGTAGGCATTCATGATGATTTAGACGAATATGTAATGGCATGCACATGTAAACATCTATGTCCAATATAGAGTATAAAGACTACCCTGACCAACTGTTGACCAAATGTTATCTTGCTGCAAGATCCATAACACGATTAAAAGTTTATATTGAACTGATAAAACAAATTTACATAGGTTTGTTTGTCCACGAACACACACACTGCATAACAGGCCTAGTGAGTTTGTAAGTGTAAGTACATTACTATTATTCATTCATTTTTTTTTTTACATCTGTATAAGACTTTCTAAATAGTTATTGGGCTTTTATCTATCTTAACTCGGATCTATGTACAACATTTCATTGTATCCATATACTTGTCTTTAACATAGTGAATATCATTTTGTCCATATCATTTAGTCCAAAAGAGAAGTTAAGGAATATAATCATTTACATGCTCCAACTATTATTCACTATACCAGCATACCTTTAGTCAAGTAAATTTATAGTTAATTGTGAATAATTAAATCAGTGATACTACATATATTTAAGATTAATACTGAATTATCATTAACACATTTGATTATGGAATGAATGTAATTGTCTATCTGATCATAAACCCCATTACAGCACTTATGATGCAAATTTGCCATCTTTGCATTCTCCGATGAACACCAAATTTGGTCTTTTGGTTTGCAGAATCATCTCAAACTAACTCACTAAAAACATGTCGAAAATAGTTATCACAAATACAATCAGGAAGACCCCTTATTTCTTCAAATAATCAAACTGGTAAATTTATTGTGACGACTCGAAAATTTCTGAGCAAATTTAAACTTAATCTTTATATGATTTCGACACGATAAACAAAGTTTGTAATATTGAGTCTTAAAATTTTAGAACTGTTTAGATGAATTCATTTGGCCTTTGACTACTTCCGACGATTCACGAACCTTTAATTGTAACTATGGATGTAAATAAAATAATTATATATGTAAATAATTATATTAGTATTAATGAACTATTAAGTAATTTAGTTATTATGAAAGATAACTTTAAATAACTAAAGATTATTATTTTGAATATATATATAGTATAATGCATATAAATGGTTCAAACATATTTTGCCAACGATATCAAAATATTAAATGCATAATGTTATACTCCGTGATTAAATGTTTAATATACATAATTAATTATCTACTTAATATTTAAAACATAATTGTATATATATAGTAATATACATACATACATACATACATATATATATATATATATATATATATATATATATATATATATATATATATATATATATATATATATATATATATATATATATATATATATATATAAATCTATATATATGATTTCTAATCAAGATTATAATGTAATATATATAAAATGTATAAACATTAAATATTAAATGAATGTTATCATATAATATATTATGTAATTATTAAATATTACATAAATTTAATAAATTGTATATTAACATATTAAATGTGGTTACAAGATAAAAATATAATTGTTATACTATTATTACTAATATTATTGTAATTAGTATTATTATTAGTATCATTAATAATAGTATTACTATCATCATTATTATTTTAGTTATCAAACTTATTATAATAAAAATAATACAATTTAATATGGTTATCATTAATAATATTATTATTATCATTTTTATAATACTTATTCTTATTAATATTAGTATAATTTTGATAAAGTTATTATTAATATTATTACTATTATTAATTCTATTATTATTATTTCTAGTATTCTTATTAAAAATTTATAGTATTAACAGATTTAATAAATAGATTTTTATTATTACAGAAGTTAATATAACAGATATAAATCAGTAATTGATATATATATAAATGAAAAAATTAATACATATATAACCTGATATACAAATATATGACACAGATATATATATACAGATTACATATATACGGATAATTAGATATATGTAAATAAATATAAAATTAGTTATATATATATATATATATATATATATATATATATATATATATATATATATATATATATATATATATATATATACAGATATGGATGTGTATATAATTACAATTCTATATGAAAATAAATAAATAACTACGTAATAAAAATCATAGGATCTCAAAAACCAGTTTCCCATTCAAATCAATTACTGTATTAAATTTTTGTTTGAGTCTATGAAATTGTTACCCATCTTAATCGATTGTACAAATCAGATAATAACCAGATTTGATTTTATCTTGCTTTTATTTAATTTTCTGTTCTTTTACTTTGTCTGATTGAGAATTGGATACCCACGTCGCTTTATAGTCGATCAAATCCAGTGTTAGGTAACTCATACGACCTTATGTCATCAACTAAAACTTATGCATTGCATCTATTACTTCTAATTGGTCGAATTAATTCAAAAACTGAAGAACACCCAGTCACTACCTCTGTTCTTGAACTTTTTATCAAAAACTTCGAATTTGAATACAATTTTAAAATTCTTAAATGCAGTTATGTTAGAAACTAATTACTAAAACTATCTGCAAAGTCTTAAACTCCAATTTTCCTTAACGAATTCAAATTTGGAGGTCAAAGTTTTGATTTTAAAAGTCAAAGAATCTGTTCTTGGTAAAATTCGCGTTCAATTTGATGTTTCAGGATAAATTAAAGATCCATAAAGTTTTTAATGGTGATTTAGAACTTTTTTCATGTTGAAGTCTTGATCTATAACATCCTCTAATGTCGAGTTTGATTTCAAGTTCATATAAGTTCAAAAGAAATCTGTTTCAGCTTATTTATTTTCGTTTTTGTTTCTGTTTCAAATAATTTGATCAATTCAATTCTGTTTCTGAGTTGTTTATAAATCCAAAAATAAATTCAATGTGTCATTGTTGTGTATTGATTTGAATTCTGGTCGGTTGCTGTGTTGTGAAGAACAAGATGAAACAGAAAAATTGGTTAAATGGATTAATAAAGGAATAAAAACAGATAATTAGATTAGTTCAGTTGGTATGGGGTAGTGACGGGGATGCAATGGATTCAGGTTCGATTCTGGTAGCTGCCATTTTTCTTTGAAGAAGCTCTGTGAGGTAGTTTATTATTATTATTATTATTATTATTATTATTATTATTATTATTATTATTATTATTATTATTATTATTATTATTATTATCTTTATTATTATTATTATTATCTTTATTATTATTATTATTATTATTATTATTATTATTATTATTATCATTATTATTATTATTATTAAGTAGTAGTTACCATTTAACATTATTATTATGATTATGAATATTGTTAATATAATTATTATTATTAAAATCGTAGTAATTATACTTATTACTAATATTGTTATTATTAGCATTATTATCAAAATCAAGTATTATTTAGTATTATTGTTATTATTTTTATTATTAATGATTAGTATTACGGTATTATTAATTATTAACAATATCATTATTTACAATATGATTGTTAAAAATTAGTATCATTTAATAAATATTAGAATTATTATGAGTAACATAGGTATTATGATTAATATTATCATTAGTAATAAGATTGCTATAATAATTATTATTATTAAGTATTAGGTATTGTTATCAAAAGTATTATTTTTAATATCATTAAACTTTTCATTAAAAACTACTGTTGTTATCATTATAAGATTTATTATTAAAACAATTATTAATATTATCATTAATAGGATCATTACTACTATTATCATTATTATTAATACTAGTATTATAATTATTACTATTTTAATCACTATTAATATTATTATAGTATTATAATAATTACTATTTTAACAAACAAATGATATATATATATATATATATATACATATATATATACATATATATATACATATACATATATACATATACATATACATATACATATATATATATACACATATATATATATATACACATATATATACATACATATATATATATATATATATATATATATATATATATATATATATATAATATTTAATACATATAACATAACAAAAATTATATTTTTATTTATAAATGAATATATAGCAATAATGAAATATATAAGTTATTAATATAAAAGTTATATCACTAATAATAATAATTGTTCGACTACAAGTATATGTATTAATATATATATATGAATGATATAGGTTCGTGAATCCGAGGCCAACCCTGCATTGTTCAATGTCGTCATATTTATTTTTACTACAAAATACAGTATAGTGAGTTTCATTACTCCCTTTTAAATGTTTTTGCAATATATATATTTTTGGGACTGAGAATACATGCGCTGTTTTATAACTGTTTTAAAAAATAGACACAAGTACTTAAAAACATTCTACGATTGAGTTATGAGTACACCGGATATCACCCCTTTATAGTCTGGTAATCTAAGAATTAGGAAACCGAGCTCCTAATTGACGCGAATCTTAAAGATAGATCTATGGGCACTCACAAGCCCCAGTCAGAGAATTTGAACTGCTTTAGTACTTCGAAATAGGTATACAACTGCCAGCTTTAAAAGATATGATCTGTTTGTGAGGTGTACACAACCATCATATTTAAAAGAGTGGCCTGTTTGTATGCTTTTGCATGACCGTGTGGAATGCCGGTATGCGGGGGATATTCTATATGCATCTTGTTAAGGTCGATTAACAGGTGTTTATATATCGTATGAATGATTTTCCAGCAGTGAGCAGACCTGCACAGATTGTTTTCGAAATATGAGTATCTTGTGGTCTATTATGCTATCTGAAATGATTATTTATGATAAACTAATGAACTCACCAACATTTTGGTTGACACTTTAAAGCATGTTTATTCTCAGGTATTAAAGAAATCTTCCGCTGTGCATTTGCTCATATTAGAGATATTACTTGGAGTCATTCATGACATATTTTAAAAGACGTTGCATTCGAGTCGTCGAGTTCATCAAGATTATTACTAAGTCAATTATAGTTTGATATATTATGAAATGGTATGCATGCCGTCAACTGTCGATGTAATGAAAGTTTGTCTTTTAAAAACGAATGCAATGTTTGTAAAATGTATCATATAGAGGTCAAGTACCTCGCGTTGTAACCAAATGTAATGTATTCGTCCAGATGGATTAGGACGGGTCGTTATATTTATTTATTCGAAAATAAGAAAAAAGCAGTTTCGTCAATTCGATAAATATACCTTGCAATGACTCGACGTCGTTTTTATGAAGAAAACATATGTTGTCTTTGAATGATTGCAATCTATAAACATGATTTAATAAATAAAATGAGAAGAAAACATAACATAATTAAAATCAACATCAACAAACTACACGATACATTAACTTTTAGAACACAAAACACTATCAAAAAATGAACAAAAAACCTTAGAACAACAAATATAAAACAGATTATAACTATCCATATATGTCCACCAACTTAAATCTGTAGGCGTAAACATTAAGCACCAACTATATTACGAAGTCTAAAACCATAACTTATCTTTCTTAATAACCCATCAAATCAAATATCAATTAATTATCAAATATAAACAACAAAACTAACCTTCAATTACAGTTAGAAAGGGAAAACATGAACTTTTGTATTAAAATTTCAACATACACAAAGACTACCCAAAACAACCTGCAATAAGAAGAAATAACAAACAGGTTAACATATAAGAAACACAGATTTCCATTACAAATATAAACAAAATATTAAAGCCCAAAAAAGGTCAATTTACCTAAATCAAGAAAAATTCAACACACCAAATGGAACATATAAGAACCGTCGTCTAAAAACATATATATTTTATAAACCTCTCAAATGCCCAAAAATTTACCCTTTATTAAGTTTATAATGACTACTCCATTTTTGCAACAACATAAAATTGTAAATACTGTTACAGAAACGGAAATAAACATCACAACTTAAGAAAAATGTAACAATTGCAATTTAAATCCAAATTCAAATCTAATGTGGAGAAATAAAGAACAAAGAATTTATGACTATGAAACTGGTGACCGTAATTCACATCAAATTAACTGCAACAATAATTCTAATTAATTATGAATACGAAATCGTAAAAAATCGAATAACAAATAGAAGGTTACCGTATAAAGAGAGATGACCCAAATAAAAAAGGCTGGGTAAAAAATTCTGACGGGCAAAAGCAGGCTGAAATCAAGCCAACCCACCATCTCCATGATCCAGAAGGGCAAATTGAGCCGATGACGAATTGTACACAGACGGCGAAAGTATACGGCCTTTAGCCGCTGAAACAACCACCAGAGGTGGTGATTTAGAATGAAAACAGGTCGATGTAACCTTGAAGCAGATGGGTCGCCAAAAATCGTCTGTTAGGTGAAACCCTTGAACGCTAGAAACATCTGGTAGATGAAAGCCTAGCCATTTGAATATAAGGCTGGCAATGATAGCTGCGTTCTAGAGAAGTCTAGAGAAGAAAATAATACCCTTGTAAGAGATGATAAGTAGCCAAATTGAAAAAAAAAAAAAACTACAGTAGGACATTGATGCTACAGTATAACAGTGTATTTTGGAGTATGTGGCGGTTCGTCATTGGATGTCAATTACCACAATTAGTATATAGTATAATTAATTAGATTAATGACAATCTTCATGTCTAAGATTTTTTTCTTTCTTTTGATTTTTTAATGATGGAAAAAGCTTATTTATGATGTTATCATTTTTATTATTTTAATAGAAACTATAGACGTTGGAATATGTTACATATCATATCATATTTACATATTTACATTACATTACATATCTTTTAATAATAAACGTTAAAATAATAATTTTATATTGTGCATGGGAACTTTATAATAAGTAATAGGAGTATGTTATTACTTTTTTTAATGGATATATTGACATCGAATGATCTCATTTGTCATTCACACATGCGTTAAGGAAACTCAATTCGCGACGATGTTGGAAGTACCGTCGAAGGTTGGGAAAACCACCCAGAGACCTTCCCAAATCGCATTAATGTTGACAGTATCATAAAGGATGAAAACTCGGTACTTAAAGTGAGAATCAAACCTGAATTGGTAATACCTGAATTGGCAGTACCTCAAGTTGGATCTCACCCCATACCACTCAAGTCAAACTTATGTAGTATGTTATTACTACTAATCAATATGTAGTATTTTATTGTTGGCTTTTATTAACTTTATATTAATAATAATTATAATATAATTTCACTTTCAATTTAACAAGGTTTTGGTATGTCGCGTTGCCGCGGCTTGGATACGTTTTGGTTACTTATGTATATGCACAATAACATAGCTTTACAATTTCACATGTTTTTACTTATACTTTGTTACAAATTTTGTTGCCAAAAGGTGTCTTCTTCCTGCATTTGTTTCCTTCCTACTTTTGCTTCGAAAAGCGATTTGCCTCCTGCTTTTGTTCCCAACTGAGATTTTTAATCCCTTTTTGTGGTTTACGTGGTTATCTTGTCATCTGGATATATATGGAAGAATGTTAAGCTTAAATTAGATGTAAATTGATGTTCTCTGGTTCTTTGTTTACTTACCTGGCTCGAGGAAAAGTGTGTGCTTCGTATTTGTTTCCCGTTGCTCTACATCAGAGGTTGGTTTTAGTGTCGGCGTAATTTTTGCGCGATATCAACCAAAAAGACACGTTTTTACCCCCGATATTGATCCCTAAATCGACAAAGTTCCAAACTTTGTCGTCAAAATAATCGCTTTTCGGTTAATTTTGTAGATTAAGTAATTACAAAGGCGATGCAAAAAGAATCAAGTAAAACGGAGCTAAAACGAAGAATCTAGAGCGAAAACGGTGAAAGACAAGTTACGACCAAGGAAATCAAGTTACGATCCAGGAAACAAGCTGACCAGGGCAGGCCATACAGCTTGCCAACGGCTTGCCAGTGTGAAAAACGGCATGCCATACGGCCAAGGCAAACGACCTGGCAAAACGGCTGACCAAAGCAAACGGGCAGCAAAAACGGCCTGCCATATGGCTTGCCATACGGCTTGCCAGCCGTATGGCAGCTGAATTTAAGTCTATTTAAAGGGCCTCTTCCATTCATTTCAACACACACTCAATTTGTACTTCACATTATATTTTCAAGTTTTTTAGTTAGTTTTTAGTAGTAGCTAGCTTAGCTTTTATTTTTTTGAGGATATCCCGGCGAGTCCCTGCGATCTCGGCAGATTTCTTCAGCCTTTTAAAGTTTTTATTCAAAACGCTTGTCTTCTTAATTAAACATGTATTGTTATCATTAATGTTTAATAATGCGTTCCGATATTACCATTTTAGCTTAATTAATCTGTATGTTGTCATGATAGAAGTTTGGGTTAGCGTAGTTATGTTAAATTAGTACAATTATCGTTGTTATGCTGAACTTGTGATTCTGATAGATTTGTATGCTAGCATCTTAAGGATTGACCAACCTAGGTTGTGATCAGGACTTGTCCACCTTTATGAACTTAGCTACTTCATAGGATTAAGACCCCTGGTTATATACTATATCTGAAGATTCTAAGAACTCGGTATGGACGGAGTTCCCGAGAGGCATCTAATGCGCTTTTAGGACACGGAACCTAGGAATTGAGACATGCATGACCTAGTATGCCTATTGACTGTTCCGAAGAAACCTCTTAGGAGCTGTTAAGATCTAGTTAGTGCCTTAACTGTATGACCCACACCTATTGCATGTTCTTGTTTGATTGTTGCTATATGATTAAGTCATATTAACTATTTAGGTATCTATCAGGTTTCTATCTGCTTTACTTTCAGCACATCAACTGTAATGTTGTATAATGTTTGGATTGATATGATCTCATTAGTATGATGAAATGGTTTTAGTTTTCATTTAAGGTTTTGTTAACTTAACCCAACGGACTCCTTCCGTTTGTGATCAGTGTTCAATTAACATGGCAAGTTATTATTCAGTTAACTAAACTGATAACGAGGGTTAGGATTAGAACTCAACTCACTAATAAACCTAGTGCTTTACTGAAGATAACCTCCGAGGTATAGTTACCTTTCAATTATACAACCAAGTGACATGCTTTTCACTACTCAACGAGAACTCCGAGATTCTAGAGATAAGTAGGTCTGTGTAATTGGCTCATCCAACCAGATCTACACCATTCTAATCTTAGCTTTAACATAAACATAATTACCATTCCCTAGCCCAAACCAACATCTTGGTCAACATTTTTCTGATCTGCATACTCCGGATATCCTTCCACTTTCTTTACTTTTTCACACTTAGGACTATTAGCTTAAAACCAACTACTATCCTTTATCTAGGTAATTTAACCAAAGACAATTATTCAATTGATCTTCAAATCGTTAAACCATTAAAAAGTACGACCCTAGGTTAACTTACACCTTCTACCTTAGAAAGTTAAAAGTAAATTTAGGCCCCGCAAAATAAAAATAATAAACCACTGTTCATACTATGATCAGTTGATTCTGACGCCTTGCGGCCTAACGATACCGCACGAATAAACTGTTCGTTTCGGTCATATCAATGACACATGCATATTGAATTAGTTGTTTTATAATTAGCTTGTTAACTAAAGTGAACGGTGTGATTTTTTCACCAACGCTCGAAAAACCCAATACCATATTGCTGTTACTGCTGGTGGTAGCTCTTAGGAATTTTCATATCCCATTTCGTTGACTAATATGAAGTATTAGTCTGCTGATACTAATACTGACTATTTAATTTTGTTATTACCATTATTTAAGTAGCTAAGTTAGTTTCATAGTATAAGTTATGGTAATTACATATGATTATTTACAACTTGAGCATCATCCGGATAGAAGTAAGTTTTCATAAGCAGCTGCTTGACAACAAATTACTGTTGGGATTTAAAGGACTCAAACAAGACAGGTGATTTAATTTAATCACTTAACTCACGAACGACAAAAGAATAATTAAAGCATAACGATAAATAAAAGCATAAAACGACACGGGATTTAACGTGGTTATATCTCAACTCCAAAATATGGAGAAGAGTTTACTCCACGGGCACAAACCAGTGATTTTTCTTTATTATTTTGTGCACACATCTACAGGTTACAATGTGTATATATTTATAGAACAAAACGATAAAAGGAAACAAAATCTTTCGACTTGTCAGCTCCTGCAATGTGATACCTTGCGACCGCGAGGTCCATGTTCCAGAACATTCCTTTTTTTCTTCGTTTAATATCTTCAATACTAATCAATTACTTAACTACGTGGAATACAAAAATTATATGGCAACTTTATAAGACATAACTAATTTTATGATAACTTGCAAGTTGCAACATGCCAACATATAAGCAAGTAACACATTATTATTTTTTTGGACATCAATTTAGGTTCACTCCGGGGACTAAAGCACCCACGCGTTCATCCCCTGTAATTGCATAACCCGCCCCAACATTGAGTGCAATGTTGCAGCCCAACAGAGTCGAACTCCTGACCTCTCACTAAAAGAGGCAGACCACTACAAATTACAACTCAATGTTAGCAAGTTACACATTGTAACAGCAAGTTTCCAATGTAATAAAAATTTTCCAGTACGTAATAATCAAATTTATCCGTAAATATCACCCATACTAAGTATTACATCACTCAATGTACATAATCCTAACAAATCAACAAATTCACTTAATTCACTTAGTATAGCAACTTTATGAATATTCAGACCCAACTTAAGCACAACAAGTTTGAATTAAAAGCTAGCTGTTTTTTGTAGTTGAATAATGGCCACAAATATTAAAACCATTTTTAAAAAAAAAAATGCTATATAGCTAATTAGTACGGAGTAGTATTTTTTTGAACTATTAATTAGGATGTAAACAAAAAAAAAAAAACTTAGCATTCTAGTGATGTAATAGTATAGGTGTCAAAATTTCGACCCGTTTACTTGTAGATTGGTTAGTGTTGGTCATACAGCTTATCTATAACGGGTTTAATGGTTAAGAAATTTGAATTAAGTTAGAAATGAAAAAAGATCTAGCTTTCAACGGATTCACCTCTCCATTTTGTATGAGACTGTGTTTAAGAAAAGGTTTAGGGTGTCCAAGTACATATCTAGATTTATTTAATATCATCTTTTAAAACAATAAAGCTTGTACTTCTAAAAGTGACATTCATTATATGCCACATACTTATAAGTAGGGCTGAGTATGGGGCGGTTGGGGGCGGTTAGGTATGCTATCCACCCCCATAACCGATAATTCGGTTAATTAATATTTTTAACCATTCGGTTCGGTTAACAAACGGTTTGGTTAATTCGGTTAAATTGGTTAACGAGTATATATAAAACGGTTAATTTGGTTAACCGTTTTGTGAGCGATGTAAATCATAAATTTGTGCATACTGCATAATGTATAATACTAGAGAAACAAAACTTAAATATAAGTCTCATAATTTTTAACTCGAAATTAAAGGTAAACTCCAAAATAATGCATAAAACCACATATAACTAGAAATAATGGAATTTCATGTAGCTTTTGCAAAGCATTAAAACTTCTTCATTATTCAATCTTCATCCAACCAAGAATCATCGATGCAAGTATCTTTTATTGGTGTCTTTCCGTTTGGTATTATATCTACAATTAGAAGGATTGTTAACGTCAATAAAAACTACTAGTATTAATTAAAAACAATAGTATTATGAAAAGAAATCCTTACCAATCTCAAGTTTAGCCAAACTTTCATTCAAGTCTTCTAGTTGTATCCCATTAACCCCCATCTCTTGCAAATCTGCCGGTGTAGAGCGTAGCCAATCTTGTGTGCATATTAAGGCTTCCGATGTTTTTGGAGTAAGAGAGCTTCTGAACTTGTCGATAACCCTGCCTCCGGTACTAAATGCCGACTCACTTGCAACCGTGGAAACTGGCATTGCCAACACATGTCTTGCAACTTGAGAAAGTATGGGGTATTTCACCGAATTCAATTTCCACCAACCTAAAACATCATATGTATCATCTCCCTTTATCTTCTTTTCTGTAGCGTCTCTCAAATAAATTTGACACTCGGTATCATTAACTCCAACTCCGCAGTTTTTTAGATATTTTTCATAACCATCATCTATATCAAGATCGATGGTACCCTTACCAACGCCGGGTCAAGTTGTTTGAGCTTATTCTTCTCTTCTTGATAAAGTGACAAACAATCCCTAGCTATTGTCCACCTAGATGGAAATTTAAACGAGGGATTCAAATCCCAGACAAATTCCCGTAACCCCTCGTCATCGACAACGCTAAATGGTCTATTATCTTTAATACACATGCGAGCTAGAGATTTTCTAGCTTTCTCTTTTGAAAAAGAATGAGAATTCAAATTGCCGCCGTCTTCTAAAGTGGTGGGCGCAAAGCGCAAGGTAGATTGTTTTTTTATATATATTTTTTTTGTAAACCGGTGACTTCTTGCATACATTTTTCAAATGATATGACATGGAACTCGTACCATGGGTTTTTGATCCAGCAGACATTTTCCTTGAACAAAACGTACATTTTACCTTATTGTTATTGCTACCATTGACGTAATTAAAATACTCCCACACCCATGATCTTTTAGTACCACCGTTATTCTCTTCATTTCCAATAGCTTCTTTGTCGACATCAATCACTGGTGTCTCATTTTTCTCCAAATCAACATCGATGTTGTGTTCCGTATGTTGCGATTCCATCTACAAAGTTAAAAGTTTAAACGATTAAAGATGTAGATACACATTAGAATCAATAACAAGAATAGTTATAAATCATTGTTACCTACCTTCAAGTTTTTAATAAATCATCGATTTTCAAAAAAAAAAAAAGATAGCATTTAAGAACAATTAAAGATGTAGGTACTGAGGTTATGGTGTTTTTACTTTTTATAACATCTAGTCAAATAAATATTGATAATGATGATTAGCTTTAGTTGTATATAACTATATATCAATCAATCAATACCAAGAATAAATCACGGGTTCTTTATCTTTATTTATGACATATATACTAATATATTACACATGGGTTAAGCATGAATCACGGCACCGCACCGGGCACTCAAGGTTTTTATTATGATTTATTAAATTAATAAAGTATAATGATGATAATGATATAACAGGGCGGTTCCGTTAAAGTGGAGCGGATATAGTTTATTTCCATAACCGCCCCGTTTAGTTCGGTTAATTCGTAAGTGTTAACCAAATCCGCGGTTAAGTCTTCGGTTCGGTTAATATGGGTCGGTTTTATTGGTTAAATCGGTTATGGTTCGGTTAATTCGATTTTATGCTCATCCCTACTTATAAGTAATTATGGATGTACATACACATCGTTTCTGTCTCGTTAATTCCCATCCTTTGACTTTGAATGTCAAATATGTAACACCCCACTTTCGTAACCGAAAATGGATGTCACGTTAACGATAATCAATAACATTAAAATTCATTTATTTCAAGTATCTAATAAGAAACGATACATTAATTGTCTTCAAATGAATCAAACTGAAAGTGCGTAACAGAATTTATATAATAAAGATATTAATAATGAAAAAAATCTTGAACAAACTTTTTCGGCTTCGTCAATTTCCTTATAGCCCTGTTCCTTATGTTCCTTGATAACCTGCCACATGGAAAGAAAAATGCGGCTGAGCGAAAGGCTCAGTGCGCGGATACAAATAAAAGAAAATATATATGTTTTGTAAAATAATTTTTTTTAAGTAACGAAAAAGAAAGTTGGCAATGAACTGAACAAGAACAAATATCTATCAATGAGATTCAAACGTTACAAATTCAGAGTCAATGGGATCTATACGAATCCAGAATCAATGGGGTACGACAATCCGAGCTAAAAACAATACAATACAATGGGTACATGGACTGCAGATCCAAGTGTACCAAACAATGGTGAAGAAGGCATTGGGCACTACACCTTCGTTCACAACAATACGATCCAATACAATAACTATGGTTAACCAATACGCCTCCTAAAAATCTCATCACACCACAATGAGAAGATGCCGTAACAAATCACACCATTACGGAAGTGTCACGCCACCAGTGCCACAATGACATGCCCATGGTACCTCCATAGGAAGTTAATAGCTCGCATACCCATAATAGAATAAATAACGCTAAACAATTATTTGGCAAAATTCAATAGAGTAATAACAATGAAGGCAATGACAATAGCAATGAGTTCAATAATTAGAGGTCAATAACGATTACAACGAAGTCAATAATTAAGTGGAGGTCAATGAACGCATAGAACTCAATAAGAATGTTTTCACCATAAAAACAACTTTCTATAATAAGAATAAAGATTCGTTCAAGTTAGCATACGAAAACTTGTTTGTAGATATAATGCAAATTAAAGCTATATCTAATGAAAAGTTTGACGTCTATACGGTTTATCTCTATAAACATTAATAATACATATCAAAATAATTTAATACGACTCAAAAGAATTAGAATCTGTACATATTATTCTACATACATAATTTTACGAAAGGAATTTTAAATGCAAAGTTAGAAGTAATCCATACTAAAATTTTGTGAACCAATAAATAATAATAACCAAATCATATAGCCAAATATTATTTCAGTAGAAAACTTATAGAGAGATCCGTACCTGAAACTCTTGACGACTACGTATTTCACTTTAAAAATTAATCTCTATTAAGACTTTAATAGAAACTGACTTACGAATGGTTCAAATATATATATGAGTTGATTGCTATGGTTTGGTTTGTGTTAATTTAGATGCATAATTTATAGGCATAATATATGATATATGTATAATGGAGTTAGCGAAATCTTTGTGAGTTGTAACACATATCAACATCCTAAACAAATCATTTAAATTTAAATGCACTCTCTATGTTTCATGTACCCATTATCGAAATAGTAATATTAAATACTAGCGTTATACTTCATTATATAATAGTAGTTGGGTTTGGCATTAAATATTAAAATAAAATAATCGAGCATGCGTAAGTGCGTTGGCATTCCAATAACTTTACTTAGTGATATTTTAGTGAAGTAATAATATAGTACTAAAGGATGTAAAGTTATACTTATATATCAAAAGAAGGTTGATAAATTAAGAAGTGATGAGTATTTATTTATTTATTTATACTTTATAATAGTAAAGTAATTAATAATAATATAGATATAAAAATAGAAAGCTAGATTGATGAGATACTGAGTTGTACCCAATTCTTACCATATTTAATAATGATAATGATATTGTGAGCTTTGTTGACCGAAATGTATGACTCAAATTAATGGGATTAAGACACAACTAAATTAATTTAATTTCTCTCGTTGATACTTACAACATAGCCATTTGTCCATGACCTATCCTATTAATTAATAATTAATAATTAAAATTTTAAAATTACGGGTATTACAACTCTACCTCTCTTAAAAATGATTTCGTCCCCGAAATCAACAATAATACGATTTGTCACATAAGTTAAGAGTTGTCAATTTGCTCATATCTATATCAATATCAATTAATATAAAAACGTAACTATTAGGTTGGACCTTAACATGATCCATCACCTCTCAAAGCGAACACCCTGCCGTTGGTTGTCGGTTGAGTTTTGTCTCCTCCAGTATTATCACGCTGGCTCTTACAATCCTTTGCAACATGTCCCACTTTTCCACACTTATAGCAAGCTACGGTTTCTTTGTAACAGGTGTTTGAAGGATGACGTTTGGCACAAGTATTGCATAAAGTAATCTCAACATCACCGCGCTTATTATGTTTCGAATAACGGTTTTGCGAATTCCCTTATTGACCTCTTTTGCGTCCCTATATTGGTCATCTCCATTTCTATTCTTGTAGTTTGTCGCCTTCGATGCTTTGTAGTCTAACTCTTCCATTTCAATATTTTTAGCAGCATTAGTAGCCTCTGCCACATTAGCAAATTGCCCATTTACAATTTGAGAACGAACTCGATACTTCACCGCCCACTTAAACTTTTCTGCTTGCTCTGCTGGTGTTCCGGATGCAGCGCCTATAAAACTTGAAAGTCTAACAAATCTGGCCATAAAGTCAGTAGCAGATTCGTCCTCACGTTGGCGAATGTTATCGTACTCTCTAACGTACGCCTCTTTATCAACCCTAGAAAAGTATTTTTGATAGAATTCTTGACGAAACTCGTTCCATGAAAGTGAATTGACAAAGTTATCGCCTCCCTTGGCTTGCTTGATTGCCTTCCACTATCTTCCCGCATCACCCTCCAACTTATAAGTAGCCAATTTCACCTTGTGGTTGTCAACACATCCCAAAACCTCAAAAAGTTACTCCATGTGAGCAATCCAACTTTCTGCATCAATCGGAGTCGGGGCTGAGCTAAAGGTTTGAGGTTTCTGCTTCTGAAATCTCTCCAGCCATACATGAAGATCACCAAGTTGTATTGTTGTTCTACCAGAACCTTCAGATGTGTTAGGTAGGGTCTCGAGTGTAGTCGCAATGGCATTTACTGGAGTGGGTTGTTCGCGAATGGCATTTACAGCTTGAGTGACTACAGTAGGTATCATACTTGATAACGCTTGATTTATTGCAGTCAAGATATTCGGGTCCACTGCATTCTCATTTGATCTCGGCATACGATGACGAGTTGTTCTTCGAATCTTACGATGGGAGTTTCTTTTCAGAACATTGCGAAAAGGAGGCATCTATGAGAAACAAAAAGGTAGGAATCAAAACCCTAATAAGGATACCGAAAAGGAAATGAAGAGAAAGTTGTCAAATACAGTAGCGAAAGTGAAACCAAGTCTCATGGGTCAACACCGGTCGGGTTTCAATAAGAAAGAACCTAATGCTCTGATACCATAACTGTAACACCCCACTTTCGTAACCGAAAATGGATGTCACGTTAACGATAATCAATAACATTAAAATTCATTTATTTCAAGTATCTAATAAGAAACGATACATTAATTTTCTTCAAATGAACCAAATTGAAAGTGCGTAACAGAATTTATATAATAACGATATTAATAATGAAAGAAATCTTGAACAAACTTTTCCGGCTTCGTCAATTTCCTTATAGCTCTGTTCCTTATGTTCCTTGATAACCTGCCGCATGGAAAGAAAAATGCGGCTGAGCGAAAGGCTCAGTGCGCGGATACAAATAAAAGAAAATATATATGTTTTGTAAAATAATTTTTTTAAGTAACGAAAAAGAAAGTTAGCGATGAACTGAACAAGAACAAATATCTATCAATGAGATTCAAACGAATCTAGAGTCAATGGGATTCTTACAAATCCAGAGTCAATGGGATCCATACGAATCCAGAATCAATGGGGTACGACAATCCGAGCTCAAAACAATACAATACAATGGGCACATAGACTGCAGATCCAAGTGTACCAAATAATGGTGAAGAAGGCGTTGGGCACTACACCTTCGTTCACAACAATACGATCCAATACAATAACAATGGTTAACCAATACGCCTCCTAAAAATCCCATCACACCATAATGAGAAGACGCCGTAACAAATCACACCATTACGAAAGTGTCACGCCACCGGTGCCACAATGACATGCCCATGGTACCTCCATAGGAAGTTAATAGCTAGCATACCCATAATAGAATAAATAACGCTAAACAATTATTTGGCAAAATTCAATAGAGTAATAACAATGAAGGCAATGACAATAGCAATGAGTTCAATAATTAGAGATTAATAACGATTACAACAAAGTCAATAATTAAGTGGAGGTCAATGAACACATAGAACTCAGTAAGAATGTTTTCACCATAAAAACAACTTTCTATAATAAGAATAAAGATTCGTTCAAGTTAACATACGAAAACTTGTTTGTAGATATAATGCAAATTAAAGCTATATCTAATGAAAAGTTTGACGTCTATACAGTTTATCTCTATAAACATTAATAATACATATCAAAATAATTTAATACGACTCAAAAGAATTAGAATCTGTACATATTATTCTACATACATAATTTTACGAAAGGAATTTTAAATGCAAAGTTAGAAGTAATCCATACTAAAATTTTGTGAACCAATAAATAATAATAACCAAATCATATAGCCAAATATTATTTCAGTAGAAAACTTATAGAGAGATCCGTACCTGAAACTCTTGACGACTACGTATTTCACTTTAAAAATTAATCTCTATTAAGACTTTGATAGAAACTGACTTACGAATGGTTCAAATATATATATGAGTTAATTGCTATGGTTTGGTTTGTGTTAATTTAGATGCATAATTTATAGGCATAATATATTATATATGTATAATGGAGCTGGCGAAATCTTTGTGAGCTGTAACACATATCAACATCCTAAACAAATCATTTAAATTTAAATGCACTCTCTATGTTTCATGTACCCATTATCGAAATAGTAATATTAAATACTAGCGTTATACTTTATTATATAATAGTAGTTGGGTTTGACATTAAATATTAAAATAAAATAATCGAGCATGCGTAAGTGCGTTGGCATTCCAATAACTTTACTTAGTAATATTTTAGTGAAGTAATAATATAATACTACAAGATGTAAAGGATGTAAAGTTATACTTATATATCAAAAGAAGGTTGATAAATTAAGAAGTGATGAGTATTTATTTATTTATTTATACTTTATAATAGTAAAGTAATTAATAATAATATATATATAAAAATAGAAAGCTAGATTGATGAGATACTGAGTTGTAGCCAATTCTTACCATATTTAATAATGATAATGATATTGTGAGCTTTGTTGACCGAAATGTATGACTCAAATTAATGGGATTAAGACACAACTAAATTAATTTAATTTCTTTCGTTGATACTTACAACATAGCCATTTGTCCATGACCTATCCTATTAATTAATAATTAATAATTAAACTTTTAAAATAAGTAAATAATTACTAAATAATCTATTCTAGAATATTCTCTAATATGCCCCCTCAATTTAAACGGTAGAGGCACGAACGATCAAACTGGATAAGAAAGATTGGTGATACCCTTCGACGGTGATGACGGCAGTCGAAGAATCATTGTTGGCTCATTCCATAATATGCCCCCTTAAGATAGACCACCGTTTGCAGTGGCAGTGACGGTGGTGAACCGGTTTCATTGTCGACAGCCTAAGTCATACTGTTTGCAGTTGCAGCGGTTCCGATGACAGTGACTCTGGACCGTTTGCGGTGGCACATGTCCATTTGCTGTTCAGTAATGGAAGACCCATTGGTGGCGAAAGTTTGTTTGTAGTTTAGTGACGGAAGACCGATTGTGGTGGCCAAGTCCGTTTACAATTTAGTGACGGAAGACCAATAGCAGTGGTTGCAGAAGCATACTGTTTGATGTGGTAGTGACAACATCAGCATACCCTTTATGGTAGTAGAGATAGTCTGTTTGTAGTTCAGTGACGGAAGACCACTTATGGTGGAGGCGGCATGCCGTGTGCTGTGAGAGTGACGGAGGCAAACCCGCCAGTCTAGTGACAATGGCGACGGCGGATCATTTGCATCATGAAAAGAGAGTCCAGAAGAGATCTACTCTTGTTTGACATGTCGAATATTGGGCCTATTCTGTGAATTTGGACATGAGTAAGTATGTTGTTATAGCTAAACGGCCAAACCCATGTTGGTGAATTATTTCACATGCTGAAATCATATACTCCTACTTTCGTCCCTGTGAACGTGCACCAGTAGAAACACAATATGTGTAAGCAATCAGATGAATTACTTTATTGATTTTTGTTTTTTTAAGAAGATAATAACTGATGACGATCAAGCATAAACTATTAAAATTCAAACGTAATTTAAATAAGTAGATAAAC
Source organism: Rutidosis leptorrhynchoides (assembly GCF_046630445.1). Taxonomy (NCBI): domain Eukaryota; kingdom Viridiplantae; phylum Streptophyta; class Magnoliopsida; order Asterales; family Asteraceae; genus Rutidosis; species Rutidosis leptorrhynchoides. The sequence goes on from NC_092333.1 coordinate 78,327,479, forward strand.
TTAATAAATAAAATAAATAGTATTTAGCTTTGCCTGCAAGCTTCTAATGAAATTTCAGGCCCAATCCAAATTGTGCAACCTCATTACTTGCTGCGACAATAGCCTTTGGCTCGATAGTTTTTTTTCAGTTTCTCTAAATACTCCAATGTCTCTCTCTCTCTCTCTGATCTTTTAACTTTCTTGAGATGTTTCTTATCGGTCAAGTGCGACTGGAGGAGTTTCTCACATGTGCAGTTGATTTTGCAAAGTTGACACCTGTGCAGTTTATTTTGCATATTTGCAGCGTGCTTTTTACCAGCAACATGCGACTGATATACAAATTCAGTATTGCACACCGCTTTAAAAATATAGCAATATAATAAAGTATCAACTGACGCTCCATTCTGCAATAATTTAATCATCTTATTCTCCAACTCTGTGACTGAAGGTTCACTACCAACAACATGTACTTGTTGTGGGTCCATTTGTGGTGCAATCATGGGAGATGGACTGGCAACATAGGTGGCTGTTTTGGTGTCATTTCTAGTACACTCATGGAAGCTTGATTGACAACAAATGAAGCTTGTTTTGGTGCCATTTGTGGTGTAATAATGGAAGATAACCTGGCAATAACAGGTGCTTGTTGCGGTTTCATTTCTGGTGCAGTAAAAATTGATCTCGCAACGACAGGTGCTGGTTGTGGTGCCATTTCCGGTGCAATAGAGAAGATGAACTCGCAAAGATAAACTTTGATGATGTTCAATTTATAGAATTGAAAAATAAATGGCTCTGATACCATGATAGAAATATAGAATGAATATAATTCATAGTTGATTGAATAGATTACATATGATCCTATGTTTTTAGGATAGCATAAACTTAGTAAACAAGTAACCTAATTATAATACGAATTAAAATCAAACTAATACTAAGTAGATAATTACTAAATAATCTATTCTAGAATATTCTCTAATATGCCCCCTCAATTTGAATGGTAGAGGCACGAACGATCAAACTGGATAAGAAAGATTGGTGATACCCTTCGACGGTGATGACGGTAGTCGAAGATTAATTGTTGGCTAATTCCCTAATATTCCCCCTTAAGATAAACCACCGTTTGTAGTGGCAGTGACGACGGTGAACTAGTGCGGTGAACCGGTTTCGTTGGAGACAGTCTAAGTCACACCGTTTGCAGTTGTATCGGTTTCGGTGACGGTGACTCCGGACCGTTTGCGATGGTGCATGTCCGTTTTCAGTACAATGACGGAAGACCCATTGGTGGCGAAAGTCCGTTTATAGTTTACAGATGGAAGACCGATTGTGGTGGCCAAGTTCGTTTGCAGTTAAGTGACGGAAGATCAATTGTGGCGGTAGAGAAGCATACTGTTTGATGTGGTAGTGACAGCAGCAACATACCATTTGTGGGAGTAGAGATAGTCTGTTTGTAGTTCAGTGACGGAAGACTACTTGTGGTGGAGGCGGCATGTCATGTGCAGTGAGAGTGACGGAGGCAAACCGGCCAGTCTAGTGACAATGGCTGCGGCGAATCATTTGCAGCATGAAAAGAGAGTCCAGAAGAGATCTACTATTGTTTGACATGTCGAATATTTGGCATATTCTGTAAATTTGGGCATGAGTAAGTACGTTGCTATAGCCAGACGGCCAAACTCATGTTGGTGAATAATTTCACATGCCGAAATCATAAAATCTTACTTTCGTCCTTGTGAACGTGCATCAATAGAAACACAATAGGTGTAAGCAATCAAATCAATTATTTTTATTGTTTTTTGCTTTTTTTTAAAAAGATAATAACTGATGACGATCAAGGACAAATTATCAAAATTCGAACGTCGTTTATATAAGTAGATAAACTAATAAATAAAATAAAAAGTATTTTGCTTTGCCTGCAATTCTCATGATACACCTGTCTTTTTTAATTACACATAACAATCACACGTGTTACCTATTGTTACACGTTTTGGGCCTATTATGGTGATAATATGAAAATTATATGAATGAATTGAGTTTTAAATGTGTTTTCATTCCATATAATTTTCATCAAATATTATATAACACAAATAAAAATATTTATGATCAAAGTTGAAAAAGAAAGACTTTGAAAAGTCAACAGTGGACACTTAAGATGAGACGGAGGGAGTACTATTCAACTATGAGTACTCTTTACGGGATTAATTACGTTACATATGTATCCGAACTACATGTCATAATAAAAGGTTGTAATGTAGATTTTATGACAAGGAAAACAATAATTGTGATAAAAATTGGAAGAGGGTGATGAGAGAATGAATGTAGTTCATTTATTATGATCATGTTAAGTACATGAATATGTTGGTAAAAACAACGAAAAGTTTTTTAGTAGGAATCCGTGATTTCACGGGCCATTAAACTAAATGACTTTAACATTTACATTCACTTAATACCTAAAATATATTATTAAACTGTTTAGTTCAAACAAACCCGTGATTTCACGGGTCATTTCACTAGTTTAAAAAATATCTAAAACAACCGAGGTAAACACATCATATTTATTTTTTTATTTGCAAATTAGTTTGTTTAACTAAGTTGAAAAAACGTAAAAACAATAACAAATTTAAAAAGACATGTGGATGATTATTTATTTCTTTGAGATGATATATATAATAATATTAAATTAAATAATAATTAATAACATAATTTAAGGAATGTAAAAAATAGATTCTTTGAGAAATAATCGAACTCGTGACCGTTTGCTTATTAAATAGCCCGCATAACCACTCAAGCAACATAACATTAGTTATTAGAATACATCGTTAATTATTTAACCCGGAAAAGCGTTTTTAAAACATAAAGCGACAAAATAATTCCAGGCCCAATCCAAATTGTGCAACCTCATTACTTGCCGCGACAATATCGTTTGGCTCGATAGTTTTTTCCAGTTTCTCTAAATACTCCAATGTATCTCTCTGATCTTTTAACTTTCTTGAGATGTTTCTTACCGGTCAAGTGCGACTGGAGGAGTTTATCACCTGTGCAGCTGATTTTGCAAAGCTGGCACCTGTGCAGCTTATTTTGCATCTTTGCAGGGTACTTTTACCAGCAACATGCGACTGATATACAGATTCAGTATTGCACACCACTTTACAAATATAGCAAAATAATAAAGTAGCAAATGACGCTCCATTCTGCAATAATTTAATCATCTTATTCTTCAACTCTGCGACTGAAGGTTCACTACAGAAGCTTGTTTTGATGCCATTTATGGTGCAATAATTGAAGATAAACTAGCAACAACGTGCGCTTGTTGCGGTTTCATTTCTAGAGCAATAAAAAATAATCTCGCAACGACAGGTGCTTGTTGTGGTGCCATTTCTGGTGCATAGAGAAGATGAACTCGCAAAGATAAACTTTGATGATGTTCAAATTATAGAATTGAAAAATGATATGTCTCTGATACCATGATAGAATTATAGAATGAATATAATTCATAATTGATTGAATAGATTACATATGATCCTATATTTATAAGATAACATAAACTTAGTAAACAGGTAACCTAATTATAATAGGAAACAACATTAAACTAATAATAAGTAGACGATTACTAAATTATCTATTATAGAACATTCTCTAATATGCCCCTCAATTTGAATGGTAGAGGCAAGAACGATCAAGCTGGATAAGAAAGATTGGTGATACCCTTCGGCGGTGACGACGGCAGTCGAAGACTCATTGTTGGCTCATTCCCTAATATGTCCCCTTAATATCGACCACCATTTGTAGTGGCAGTGATGGTGGTGAACAGGTTTCGTTGGCGGCAACCCAAGTCACACCATTTGCAGTTGTAGCGGTTTTGATGACGGTGACCCTGGACCGTTTGCGGTGGCGCATGTCCGTTTGCAGTTCAGTCACGGAAGACCCATTGGTGGCGAAAGTCCGTTTGTAGTTTAGTGATGGAAGACCGATTGTGGTGGCCAAGTCCGTTTTCAGTTTAGTGACGGAAGATCAATTGAGGTGGTAGCAGAAGCAGACTGTTTTATGTGTTAGTGACAGCAACAACATACCCTTTATGGTAGTAGAGATAGTCTGTTTGTAGTTCAGTGACGGAAGACCACTTGTGGTGGAGGCGACATGCCGTGTGCAGTGAGAGTGACGGAGGCGAACCGGCCAGTCTAGTGACAGTGGTGGCAACAGATCATTTGCAGCATGAAAAAAGGATCCAGAAGAGATCTACTTTTGTTTGACATGTCTAATATTGGGACTATTATGTGAATTTGGGCATGTGTAAGTACGTTGCTATATCCAAACGGCCAAACCCATGTTGGTGAATAATTTCACATGCTGAAATCATAAACTCTTACTTTCATCCTTGTGAACGTGCATCAGTAGAAACACAATAGGTGTAAGCAATCAAATCAATTATTTTATTGATTTTTGCTTTTTTAAAAAGATAATAACTGATGACGATCAAGGATAAACTATAAATATCCAAACGTAATTTAAATAAGTAGATAAACTTAATAAATAAAGGAAATAGTATTTAGCTTTGCCTGCAAGCTTCTAACGAAATTCTAGGCCCAATCCAAATTGTGCAACCTCATTACTTGCCGCGATAATAGCTTTGGCTCGATAGTTTTTTCCAGTTTCTCTAAATACTCCAATGTCTCTCTTTGATCTTTTAACTTTCTTGAGATGTTTCTTACCGGTCAAGTGCGACTGGAGGAGTTTCTCACATGTGCAGCTGATTTTGCAAAGCTGGCACCTGTGCAGCTTATTTTGAATCTTTGCAGCGTGCTTTTTACCAGAAACATGCGACTGATATACTGATTCAGTACTACAAACCACTTTACAAATATAGCAATATAATAAAGTATCAATTGACACTCCATTCTGCAATAATTTAATCATCTTATTCTCAAACTCTGCGACTGAAGGTTCACTACCAACAACAGGTACTTGTTGTGGGGCTATTTGTGGTGGAATCATGGGAGATGGACTGGCAACAACAGGTGGCTGTTTTGGTGTCATTTCTGGTATAGTCATGGAAGCTTGATTGGCAACAACAGAAGCTTTTTTTGATGCCATTTATGGTGCAATAAGGGAAGATAAACTGGAAACAACGGGTTCTTGTTACAGTTTCATTTTCGGTACAATAAAAAATGATCTCGCAACGACAGGTGCTTGTTGTGGTGCCATTTCTGGTACAATAGAGAAGATGAACTCTCAAAGATTAACTTTGATGATGTTCAATTTATAGAATTGAAAAATGAATGGCTCTGATACCATGATAGAATTATTAAATGAATATAATTCATAGTTGATTGAATAGATTACATATGATCCTATATTTATACAATAACATATACTTAGTAAACAAATAATCTAATTATAATAGGAAACAAAATCAAACTAATAATAATTAGATAATTATTAAATAATCTATTCTAGAATATTTTTTAATACCACTATATTATTGTGATGACCCGTCCAAATCCATTTGGACGAATACATCATTCATCGATTTCACAGTGAGGTACTGACCTCTACATGATACGTTTAGTAAACATTGCATTCTTTTGAAAAGGCACATCATAAATGAATATCTAATTCCAAGGTTTTTGACGTTTGATGATTTCTACATATAGACAATCACCGTGAATAATAGTTTACAATACTACATCCGTTGATAATGCAGTCAAAATAAGATACATGGTGATGATTTTGTGAATGCAACGTTTTCTCGAATAAAGCATGTATGACTCCATGCACATAGCTTGTATAACATATAAGCAAACAGCAGAAGACTTCTAGGAACCTGAGAATAAACATTCTTAAAAGTGTCAACACAAAGGTTGTCGAGTTCATAGTTTTAATGTTGCGCATAATCTGTATATAAAGGTGGATCACCAGATTTTAGTTGTTTCATCCAGAAACGTTTATCAAAAGATTCTACGAAATTGAGCACCCTGGTAACTAAACTTTAACGTTATAATAAGTACCCCTGTTTTAACATACATGCAACCAACATGTACAATACACGCAATTCAACGTGTATTAAATTCAAATAGTATACGTCTGTTTTATAGTTCAGGCTAGGGTTTCTATACCTGGAACAGACGGGGATGTCAAGCCCTATGGATCCATATACAACTATTCGTGCCCACCAGTTCTTATAACCGGTAGTTACTAGTTACCAAAGCTAAGGGATTTTCGGTTCAAACTCAGTGTAGAATTTAGTATGTACTTGTATTCCATAAACCCAAAACACCAAACCCTAAACCCTAAACTCTAAACCGCTCGTGTTAAAAACTCAATCTAAATCCTAAATCCTAAATGAAACTCACCTTAGCAGCACATAAGGTCATTCACCGAAATGTGACCGAAACTCGGAATGCAAGATAACCGTAGATCTCAACCTAGAGAACATATGTTGGTCAATACATGTCTAACAAGCTAGGTCAGGTTATAGTGTATCACAATCCTAATGCTCGAGCCCGACATGCAAAAGTTTACAAAAGTCATCTCAAAAGTCAACCTGACCCAATATGATCTTTAAATCTATACATGTTTATTATATTAACATAGTATAAGTCTTGATAATTGAACGAATTTATAGTTTATCAAACTCAAAATATTATTTATTTTAGGAGCTATATTATATTTGGATTATCATGGTAATCAAAAATATTTTATTATTTCACATAGTTTTCCGATACTTGTAAAATCAGATTATAGTGTTTATAAAATTTTAAAACATGATAAGATAGTCAACTTTGACAATTGTTCAACAAAACGAGATGTGCCTTATATAGAAATTCATTTACTCGATTAGTAATATATAAAAACCTCATTTATCAATCTCATAGACAAGTTGTTTAAATATTAATTTACAGTTTCAAACACAATTTCAATTAACATTAACCATAATTCAGTTGACCATATCTTTTAATCCGTTCATCGAAATCACGCGATTTCTAAATGAAAAGTTATTAATTTTTCGCCATATTTCCAATAACATGCATATCATATAGCTTATATCAGTAGTATATGTATTAGATTCGTGATTCATCGTAAAACTATCTAACGACGAAATTTAGCATACAAGCATGTATAAACATATATACTCGAGTACTAGACATGGATACACTATTAATATATAAAAGATAAGATATGAATGCTCACATATCAATATTGTGATTCAATATGGCAAGAAAGTACGTAGACGCAACGGAGATGATAAACACTAGGTTTGACTTGCGAATAATACCCACGAACATTACCTATAATCTCCATAGCTATAACCCATAATTTTCTTAGCTTTGACTCATTTGAAAACTCGTTTTGAAATCATTTGAGCAGTACTTCGTCGTAGTATTTTATGTATAATACTAATAATAATAATTTTAATACTGCTGATAATAATAATAAGATTAATAATAATATTAATCTTAATAATAATAATAATAATAATAATAATAATAATAATATAAATATAATACAGAGTAAGTAATTTATGTGTGTGTGTGTCGAAGCAGAAATGTGCGAGCTTTATAGATGTTTGCTGAGATTGATCCCCATGCGATCGCATGGGTTTCATGCCCATTTGCCATGCGATCGCATGGCCAGCTGGTACGCACCCAATATGTTTTGTTTTTTTGTTTGTCGACATATTTAAATAAATATATAATATATATATATATAATTTATATTAATTAATTATATATTATATTATATTCTCGTACCTAGTTAACTTGAAATTTTGGTTCCAATATCCTGTACGTTTACGTTCGACTTATGTCCCGGTTCCGGTTTTTCGAACGTCATTTCGTACGCTTAGAAAACTTGTACTTTATGTTTCGTGATTCGTACCTTTGTCAAAATATAGTCTTAAATTATTAATAAACTATATTACTCAAAGTGTATCTTGAACTTTCGAGTGTTTTGGTCATTTGCTTCTTTAAATCATTTTCTCGTTATTTATCAAAGTATATTTAATAATATTGTTTTAAATCAAAATGTTTTATGACCAAGTTAATAATATATTTTACCACATTTGTAAAATATACATATATTTTCATTTTGAAATAGTGTTTTACTGTAGCAAAATAATTTTTACTGTAGTAATTCAAAAATACTGTAGCAAATTAGTGTTTTACTTGTTCATCTTAAACGTTTTAGTTAACTTATCTAAATATCAATCGAATCAACAAACGAATGTTACTATCATTTACTAAATAACTTGAAATTATATATATGTATATATCTTTATTTAATATACATAAATCAGTTTTTAAATACACATTGCAAATTATTTATAATTAATTTTAATAATTAATATTCCAACTTATTGTATATATATATATATATATATATATATATATATATATACACACACACACAAATAGATGTTCGTGAATCGTCGGTCAATAGTCAAAGGTTAACAGAATATATAACATTAGTTCAAAAATTTTGAGAATCAATATTACTGACTTTGCTTATCTTGTCGGAAACATATAAAGATTAAGTTTAAATTTGGTCGGAAATTTTCGGGTCATCACAGTACCTACCCGTTAAATAAATTTCGTCCCGAAATTTGAGTGAGGTCATCATGGCTAACAATAAAAATGTTTTTATGACGAATATGAGTAGATAAATAGAGTTTTATCATTATTGACTAATATAGATAAAACGATTCGATTATGTGAAGAGTACGAGTGAAGCTATCGTAAAAGAGTGAAATGAAAAAAATAAAGTTTCGTCATATCTTTTGACGTAGATAGGGTTGATTTCCGAAGTTCAAGGGATTTAAAGAAAATCTTCGTAATAAGATTTGATTCTTTGGTAATTAAGAAAATTAGGATCCGCTTTGGTTAAATGCGATAATATGTTTTGATTGCTCTATCGGATATTTCACTATAAATTCACCCTCTTCATTTCCTTATTTTCCACAGCTCATACCTTCTATTCTTTCTCCCTCAATTCATATTTTAAAGCATTCGTCAATATGCTCCATCCAGTTTTGCTTCTTGATATACTCCTAACTTTCATATCTGTCATTCTTCTTTTTCATCTCCCGCCGTAAGAATCTATTTACTTCTGCTATACTCTTAGTTTTATAGTGTTTTTAGTTCTCCCATGTCTTTATATTGCTATATGCATCGATATATACGGTTTGTAAATTTCTGGGTTGTTGTTGGGTTTTATACTGTAACGACCCGGATTTTTCCGATCGTTTTACACTTATAAGATTAATATTTACATAAATTAAAACTTACCAACATGATAAGCAATCTAAATTGTTGAGATTTATGATTTTGAAAAGAGTTTTACATAACGTTTAACCCTCTAGTTTGACCGATGATATCACGAACTATACAATATATGTTAATTATACGTTTGTGTATATATATGTATATATACATATTTAACATGATTTAAGGATGTTTAAATATCTCATTTTGTATTAATAACAATAAGTTATAAGTATATTTTAAAACTACTAACTTAAGCTTTCAAAACGATAACTATACGTAACGTTATTTGACATAAATACTTACGACCTATAATGTTTATACATATATCGTATATATAATGTATTTAATCACTTTTAAAGACTTAAATACATAAAACAATATAAGTATATTCACAAAAGATAGCTATATTTGAATCCTCATTCCATTTTTCACAAGATTTCTATACGTATATCTAGAGTATATGTACTCGTATCATACCTAGCTTCTATACGTATTTACTATTGGTATATACACATCAAATCACCACCAACCAGCCCATGTTCATGCCTTATGTATAAGGTAACTACTTTTGTTATTTAGTATGACAATTTCACATGATTAAAAGATCTTTTCACAAAATTACAAATTTATACACCTTTTACACCACCATAAATACATGCATCCATTTTCAATTTTTGGAACATCATTTCTCTAGCTAAACACACACACTTACTAGCCTCATGTCTCTCTAAGAACTCCAGCAAAAATCCTCTCAAAAATCACCTTAAACACCACCATAAAAAGATCAACAAAAACACTACAAAAATACAACTTTCAATTCAAGTTTATGTCTTAAGTTGCTTCCAATCTTTCATCCAATTTCATCACTCTTTTGGTTCTAGGTTTTTACTCCTCTTTTACAGCAATCTTGTCCAAGTAACTTGAGGTAGTAACTTTGTTCATAACCTTATTCGATTCATATATATATAGCTATCTTATTGTATGGTATACAATTTTAACAACAAAAACATAGTTTGAATGATTTCAAACTTGTTTGCAAACTAAATAGATCCTTCTAACTTAACTTTTAAAATACTTCAAGACCTGTAATATAACTTAAATATATGCTAATTTAACAAGGTATAACTTGGTTTTTCAAAGAATACCTTAAAAAAACTGTTTTTATGACGTCGGAGTGCAACCGGGGGCTGTTTTGGGTTGGATAATTAAAAACCATCTTGACCTTTGAATTGGAGGTTTATATTCTGGAAAAATGATATTTCTTATGAATATGTTAACACATAAAAATTTCATGATTTAATTCATAGTATAAGTATTATTAGAAAAATGGTCATTAAATGATGTTTTTGTAACAAAAATGATTAACTTCATAAGTTTCACCAAAATTTGACCTATGACCTATGATTTCGAATACAAACTAAGGTATTTACAGTTCATATTCTTAAAGAGGGACTCGATCCAAGGAAGTGAAAAGTTGAATCAACGAAAACGGAGTTGTAACGAAGAAATTATGACCAAAACAAAATCGGATATCCAAGACTAGTTTAGCCACGAAAATAATTGGAGAAAATTAAATAAATCACATCTTCCTAAAGTAACATGATATTTTATACATATGTACTCATAATTTAATTTTATATGGTTCAGGATCACCCGTAAACAATACGAGAAGATTAATCATAAGATCCCATGATTGTACGCAACACGTCATTTGACAACACCGGTACTTTATGTACGCAACACGTCATTTGACAACACCGGTACCATGGGTCAAGATTAATCTCGACCAATACATATACGATGGGGGTTTTATTTATTTCATTGGGGGTTATTAAACAACTAAATATGAACCATTAAAATTGAATTACTAACATCGGACTGCTAACTACGGACTAAGGAATTATTAAAAGTATTAAAAGTATTATAAGTATATGTATGTGACGATTGTTTAAAAAGAAAAGGTATTGATATATTATATATGGATAGGTTCGTGATATTAATCGGAGACCAAGTTGAAATTACATATCTTCAAGACAAAAGTGAGTATATAGTCCCACTTTTAAACTCTAAATATTTCGGGATGAGAATACATGTATTTTATGTTTTACGCTATGGACACAAGTAACTGAAAAATATATTCTACGTTGAGTTGTACCACTGGCATACTTCCCTATAGCTTGGTAACTAATATTTACAGCGGTATTGTAAACGCGAATCCTGTTGATAGATCTATCGGGCCTGACAACCCCAACCGGACTGGACGACCAGTATTCAACGGTTGCACAGTACTTCGTTTCGTGACTACACCTTGGTACGGTGTAGTAAGATTTCATAATAAAGGGAATATGCGACGTGATTAAATGTTAAGTATGGTTACCAAGTGCTCAACCACTTAGAATATTTTTATTAAAATGTTTATATATGAAATCTTGTGTTCCATTGTTATAACGCTGCTAGCATCAAACCTATATATCTCACCAACTTTATGTTGACGTTTTAAAGCATGTTATTCTCAGGTATGAATTAAGTCTTCCGCTGTGCATTAGCTCATGTTAAGGATACTACTTGGGACCTTTTAAGCCATGATACAAAGACGTTGCATTCGAGTCATTGGAGTTCAATAGAGAATATAAATAAGTAAATGACAGATTAGGTCATTTGGATATTATGAAATGTTAGATGAAAATGTCAAATATTGATGTAATGATAGTTTGCCTTTTTAAGAATAAATGCAATGTTTGTAAAATGTATCATATAAAGGTCAAGTACCTCGCAATGTTATCATATGTTATTGTATTCGTCCCTATGGATTGGGTCGGGTCGTCTCATGTGGTATCAGAGCGTTGGTCTTAGCGAACCAGGCCTTGCATTAGTGTGTCTAACTGGTAGTTGTTAGGATGCATTAGTGAGTCTGGACTTTGACCGTGTCTACATGTCAAAAGTTTTGCTTATCATATCTAGTCGAAAATCATCTGCTTATCATCCTTAAGAATTGCCTGCTTAGTATTCTTAAGTCTAGACACGTCTTTCTGCATTTGGTGCATCGATAGTGTATAGACAAAATTCGTATCCTAGCGTATCTGTTGCTATAGACATTGCCTGACGAATTTCAAAGATTCTCCGTAATTCACGGGATTTTGAGTATTATAAATACATATGTAAATTATGTATTGAAGAATACCAAACCCAACTCCTATAATCTATTCCAAACCAAAAATTCATTTCCCCGACTGTACAAGATGAACTCCGCGTCCAGTTCGAATTCCTCCGACTCCGACAGCTACGCTGATATGGATTTCCATTCGGGCTCTGAAGGCAGCGTCACTGGAATGGATCAACCAATTTCTCATCATCTATTCTGGATGAATTGGGGATGGGTTCGTAGTATACTAAATTATTGGAGACAAGAAGAAGGTGATCCCTTTCACCCACCGAATTGCCCCATTGGCGACGAACCTGAAGCACTTACCGGCGAACCTGTTCGAGAAACCATTTTCTCTCTCATTTCTCGAGTATCTCGTCACGATTATATCCTATCCCATATTTCAGATCTTGTTCATTCGCTCACTCCAACCGCCAATCATCCTGGTGTACTAGCAGAAATTAACGAACTTCGCGCTCGTGTGACGGCTTTGGAGAACATGGTGCGAAGGTTACAAACACCAGCAGCAGCACCAGCAGCATAACCAGTACCGTTAACAACATCAACCTCGCAATCTTCAGTACCAATAGCATCATCGACGTCAACGACATCATCAGCATCAACACCAACCGTATCATTACCACCATCAACAATCACATCCGCACCACGTACCTCAACATCATCATCTGAACTTCGAATATGATCTTTGTTCTACATATCATTCTACACCGATTACCTCTTCTTTACGTATCGTTCTTCGTTCGACATGACGATTATGTAATCTCTAATGTTTTGGAGATTATGTAATCTAGTAATAACGATAAATCAAATGAGTTGAAAATTTTATTTGACTCATTAAATTCATAGTTACCTCCGAAGAAAATATATATGCAAATATATTTTCATAAAGATTGTAATTAAAAATTTCATTCGTACAAACTGTTAATGATGAAAATATTTTAACGGGTGGGTAGTACCCAAGGAATATTTAGAATTCACATTAACAAGTTACACTGTACATTCTTCGAATCTGATTCAACGATCATTTATTATCCTACTTACAATTACCGATATACGTATCCGTTCACCCCAGATTAACCATTTCCATTTAAATTTCATATTTGGATTTTTACCTATCCGAATTCAACAAGTGGCATAATGAAGAAACATTGGCAAAATAAAAATTGTTAGAAACAGATGAATTAATTAATTGAAATTGTGATAGGATTACACGCTAACTGTTCCGGCTAACTGTTCCCAGCTAACTGATTAATATTTAATTTATCGCAATTTACATTCTTGCAATTTTAATTTCTGTACTTTACATACCGTCGGGACACATGTACAACAACACGTCGGATTAATTCTGAGACAACACGTTGTATAATGGGTCATGATATATATTTATTTATTTTACTCATTTTAAATGACGGGACACGTATACAAGGTTTCGACTTATCATATTGATCCATCTATATATATATTTCGGAACAACCATAGACACTCTATATGTGAAAGTGGGAGTTGGCTGTACAGGGTCGGAGTTGATTCCAAAATATATATATACTTTGAGTTGTGATCGACACCGAGACCAGTACACGGGTCACGATACGTATTAAGTAATTCGAATATTATATATTTAGTTCATATATGAATTTATTGAACCATTGGACAATCGGACTATTGGACTGCTAACTTTGGACAATTAAAAATGAGTTAAAATGATGATTATTACATATGAAACTAAACAATCCTTCAAGTTTGCCACTTGATTCTATTTTAAACCTCATTTGTATCTTGACGATTACAATTCGCATTCACAACTTTTCATGATTCTTGAAAACATCTCGATCGAGAAGTTCAACCAGCCGCACCTCGTCTACGGAATAAAGATTTATGCATACAGTTATGCACCTAAAAATTTTTGAACTCGAAGTTATAGTTAAAACGTATCCGCATCAAATTCCTTATCATCCATTAGCAAAAACAATCACGCGATTCCTTTTCAATTAACTAATTTTGTCACAGCTCCACTTCGATATCTCAGTAAGACTACTCTTATTACAATCTCGATATATATATATACGTTGTTCTTTCGCCATCGTTACCGGAGAACCTTTTATATTCCATCATATTACCATCAGCGTTTAATCATCTAAAAATACAATTCTCCTTAAACCATCTTGGTTTGATAACCAATGACCCAGATCTGATAACTTTGAAAATACTGACGAAGCAGCATGTTGTAGAAGGTCTTAATGACCAAATGTTGATGATAAAAGAAGGAAGTGTTAGGAACGCTCGATAGAAAATTGGTACTGAAAACCGGATTGAACAAACCATGAAGGAGACTCTGAACAAGTTACAAGGACTAAACTTGTACATAAAGAATTATGACGATTCTGTAGCAAACACCTTGCTTCTGAATCTAAACCCTTACGGGTCAATCTTCATCATCATCCTTCGACATTAGAAATTCCAAGATATTATCATATCTTTCATTATAAATATCCTCAATATTTCTAAAGATATTTTCACCACTATCCTTATCTGAAATCATTTATCTCTCTGTAATATCTGCGTTACAATATAAAGGAAACTGTGTTAGTTTCTAAATCCTTCAAGTTTAAAATAGGAATGTTCTGAAGCAGTGTTGGGAACTGATGCATGAACTAGTATAATATAATGAAACTTGATCAACTTCATTATATTACAGTAAGTCATGTTAAGTTTCTAATGGAATATGATGATTCACAGTACCGTCATCATGTGCCATGTTACACGACTTTTACATTCTATCCAATTCCGAAACATATTAAGAACAAATCATCTTGATAGTTCTATTTTCCTGGATATTCTGGTAATTTGACAAATCAAAATCGTGCCATTACCATTCCTTTCTTAGAGCATTAGCTATGTTCATTCCAAATTTTATACCTACGAATTTCGAACTATTGATCGCTTGACTCAAGGACGGGAAGAAGAAACGAAGGGACAAAGTCCCAAAATAGAAATTGGGGTATAGATTACAGCAAATAGGAGAGAGTATTAACTATGGATGACAATGATTATGGAAAACAGAATCAGGAGCATCGAAATATAAGGAAAGATATCAAACCCAATAACCACCCAGAAACTACAAACCGTGTGTATCAATACGTATGGCGACGTAAAGACACGGGAGAATTAGAAACATTATAATTCCAAGAAAATCATAAAAGTGAATAGATTCTTCTAGCGGTAGATGAAAGAGAAGAATGAAAGATATGAAAGTTAGAAGTATAACAAAAATCAGAACGGGATGAAGCATTTTAAAGGATACCTTAAGGTATGAATTAGAGGAGGAAGAGTAAGAGATGTGAGGTATGGAAGTAAGAAAGGGAAGGAGGTGGATTTATAGTGAAATATCCGACAAAGAAATCGAAACAGATTATCGCATTAAATCAAAGGAGATCCTGTTTTCTAAATCATCGAAGAACCAAATCTTATTACATAAGATTTTCTTTAAATCCCTTAAATTCTGGAAATAAATCCTAATCTCGACATCGGTTAAAACAATTCTATATTCACTCATTTCATTCTTTTGTGATAGCTTCACTCGTGCGCTTCACATGACCGAATCGTTTTATCCATATCTTCTAATAATGATAAAACTCTATTAATACCTCATATTCGTCATGAAAACATTCCTATTGTTATTTATGACAACCTCTACCAAATTCCGGGACGAAATTTCTTTAACGGGTGGGTACTGTAACGACCCGGATTTTTCCGATCGTTTTACACTTATAAGATTAATATTTACATAAATTAAAACTTACCAACATGATAAGCAATCTAAATTGTTGAGATTTATGATTTTGAAAAGAGTTTTACATAACGTTTAACCCTCTAGTTTGACCGATGATATCACGAACTATACAATATATGTTAATTATACGTTTGTGTATATATATGTATATATACATATTTAACATGATTTAAGGATGTTTAAATATCTCATTTTGTATTAATAACAATAAGTTATAAGTATATTTTAAAACTACTAACTTAAGCTTTCAAAACGATAACTATACGTAACGTTATTTGACATAAATACTTACGACCTATAATGTTTATACATATATCGTATATATAATGTATTTAATCACTTTTAAAGACTTAAATACATAAAACAATATAAGTATATTCACAAAAGATAGCTATATTTGAATCCTCATTCCATTTTTCACAAGATTTCTATACGTATATCTAGAGTATATGTACTCGTATCATACCTAGCTTCTATACGTATTTACTATTGGTATATACACATCAAATCACCACCAACCAGCCCATGTTCATGCCTTATGTATAAGGTAACTACTTTTGTTATTTAGTATGACAATTTCACATGATTAAAAGATCTTTTCACAAAATTACAAATTTATACACCTTTTACACCACCATAAATACATGCATCCATTTTCAATTTTTGGAACATCATTTCTCTAGCTAAACACACACACTTACTAGCCTCATGTCTCTCTAAGAACTCCAGCAAAAATCCTCTCAAAAATCACCTTAAACACCACCATAAAAAGATCAACAAAAACACTACAAAAATACAACTTTCAATTCAAGTTTATGTCTTAAGTTGCTTCCAATCTTTCATCCAATTTCATCACTCTTTTGGTTCTAGGTTTTTACTCCTCTTTTACAGCAATCTTGTCCAAGTAACTTGAGGTAGTAACTTTGTTCATAACCTTATTCGATTCATATATATATAGCTATCTTATTGTATGGTATACAATTTTAACAACAAAAACATAGTTTGAATGATTTCAAACTTGTTTGCAAACTAAATAGATCCTTCTAACTTAACTTTTAAAATACTTCAAGACCTGTAATATAACTTAAATATATGCTAATTTAACAAGGTATAACTTGGTTTTTCAAAGAATACCTTAAAAAAACTGTTTTTATGACGTCGGAGTGCAACCGGGGGCTGTTTTGGGTTGGATAATTAAAAACCATCTTGACCTTTGAATTGGAGGTTTATATTCTGGAAAAATGATATTTCTTATGAATATGTTAACACATAAAAATTTCATGATTTAATTCATAGTATAAGTATTATTAGAAAAATGGTCATTAAATGATGTTTTTGTAACAAAAATGATTAACTTCATAAGTTTCACCAAAATTTGACCTATGACCTATGATTTCGAATACAAACTAAGGTATTTACAGTTCATATTCTTAAAGAGGGACTCGATCCAAGGAAGTGAAAAGTTGAATCAACGAAAACGGAGTTGTAACGAAGAAATTATGACCAAAACAAAATCGGATATCCAAGACTAGTTTAGCCACGAAAATAATTGGAGAAAATTAAATAAATCACATCTTCCTAAAGTAACATGATATTTTATACATATGTACTCATAATTTAATTTTATATGGTTCAGGATCACCCGTAAACAATACGAGAAGATTAATCATAAGATCCCATGATTGTACGCAACACGTCATTTGACAACACCGGTACTTTATGTACGCAACACGTCATTTGACAACACCGGTACCATGGGTCAAGATTAATCTCGACCAATACATATACGATGGGGGTTTTATTTATTTCATTGGGGGTTATTAAACAACTAAATATGAACCATTAAAATTGAATTACTAACATCGGACTGCTAACTACGGACTAAGGAATTATTAAAAGTATTAAAAGTATTATAAGTATATGTATGTGACGATTGTTTAAAAAGAAAAGGTATTGATATATTATATATGGATAGGTTCGTGATATTAATCGGAGACCAAGTTGAAATTACATATCTTCAAGACAAAAGTGAGTATATAGTCCCACTTTTAAACTCTAAATATTTCGGGATGAGAATACATGTATTTTATGTTTTACGCTATGGACACAAGTAACTGAAAAATATATTCTACGTTGAGTTGTACCACTGGCATACTTCCCTATAGCTTGGTAACTAATATTTACAGCGGTATTGTAAACGCGAATCCTGTTGATAGATCTATCGGGCCTGACAACCCCAACCGGACTGGACGACCAGTATTCAACGGTTGCACAGTACTTCGTTTCGTGACTACACCTTGGTACGGTGTAGTAAGATTTCATAATAAAGGGAATATGCGACGTGATTAAATGTTAAGTATGGTTACCAAGTGCTCAACCACTTAGAATATTTTTATTAAAATGTTTATATATGAAATCTTGTGTTCCATTGTTATAACGCTGCTAGCATCAAACCTATATATCTCACCAACTTTATGTTGACGTTTTAAAGCATGTTATTCTCAGGTATGAATTAAGTCTTCCGCTGTGCATTAGCTCATGTTAAGGATACTACTTGGGACCTTTTAAGCCATGATACAAAGACGTTGCATTCGAGTCATTGGAGTTCAATAGAGAATATAAATAAGTAAATGACAGATTAGGTCATTTGGATATTATGAAATGTTAGATGAAAATGTCAAATATTGATGTAATGATAGTTTGCCTTTTTAAGAATAAATGCAATGTTTGTAAAATGTATCATATAAAGGTCAAGTACCTCGCAATGTTATCATATGTTATTGTATTCGTCCCTATGGATTGGGTCGGGTCGTCTCATATACCTTCCCTTATATTTCGATATTTCTGCTTCTGTCTTTCTATAATCATTGACATCCACAGTTAATGCTCTCTCCTATTTGCTGCGATTTATACTCCCATTTCTATTTCGAAGTTTCATGCTTTTGTTTTCTCTTCGCAAGTAATGGTCCAGAATTCGTAGGTATGGAGTTTCGAATGATCATAATATACAAAGCAGAAAGGAAAGGTAATAGCACGATTTGATTTGTCAAATTACCAGAATATCCGGAAAAGACCGAATCATCAAGAAACATATTTTTCTTGATAGTTTAGAGGTTAAATAGAATGAAAGAGTTATGTAACATGGTTCATGATGAGGATATGATCAGTGAACCTTTATCACGTTCCATTAGAAACTCAGCATGACTTACTGTAATATAATCACGTTGATCAAGTGTCATTATATTATACTAACTCATGCTTCAGTTCCCAACACTACTTCAAAACATTCATATTTTAAATTCGAATTTTTCAGAATTTAGAAACTAAAATAGTTTCCTTTATGATGTAACACAGATAGCGTGAAGAGATAAATAATTTCGGATAATAATAGTTATGAAGATATCTTCAGAAATATCGAAGATATTTATAATGAAAGATATGATAATATCTTAGAATTTTTAATATCGAAGGATGATGAAGAAGATTTGTTCGTAAAGGTTTAGAGTCAGGAGTAAAGTATTTACTAAAGACTTCAGCAAACACTGAATCAATTGGATTCTTTGAAGGCAGATTTAGTCTTTGTGATTTGTCAACAGTCTCCTTCATAGTTTGTTCAATCCGTTTTTCAATTCCAAATTTGAGCTTTTTCAACACACCACTCTTTATTATCAAAGTTTTGGCCATTAAGACCATTTACAGTTTTGCTGCTTCATCAGGATTCAAAGTTATCATAACCGAATCGTCGGTTATCAATTCGAGGTGTTTTCAAGAGTTCGAAGAGTTTGAATGGAGATTGTAATTGTCAAGATACATATGATGTTCTAGAATTTTGATTGATACAAATATTTTTCTGGGTTTTAGAAGTGATGTTCTAGCACAGTTTTGAAGTCAAAGTATAACTTTGAAAGATATAGGGATCTAAGAGTGATATCTTCTGTTAAATCTTAACTTGGATTCGGATTTATCAAAATCAGAATATGTAATCAAATTTGGATGCGAATGGTTGTTTTGATTTCTGTGAAAGAACGTATATCGTTGTGAAAGTAGTGAGTATAGTTGATGATTTGTTGAATCAGAATCAAAGAATGTAACATATTAATTGTGAATTTATATATCTTTTGGGTATTACGTACCCGTTAAAAATTTCACAAGTAATATTTTGTACCAGAGAATTTTATTACAGTCTTTATGAAAATATATGTATGTATATTTTCTTTAGATGTAATACAGATTTAATGAGTTAATATCATATTAAGCTCATTTGATTTTCGGCTGGATTAGAAGTGAATAATCTCTAAAACATTAAAGATTTCATAATCTTTGCGGAGTATTTCACTAATGTAATCAATACTTCGTTATTCAGTTTTATTGATATTTCCTCAGTGAATCATGTTGGTGCTTATAGAACTCTTGCTAACTTCGCAAGGTACGAATGATGTTTTCTGGAAAGTTTCAAGTACATCGAAAATGAAAGTGTAAAATCAAACATGTATTTGAATAATACACTTGATTTATTATGAAATGGAATCTATTAAGTCGAAGCAGAGATTATAGTTAACGATTGTTAAGTCATTAACGAAGGATGTACATCATAGCATATTAATAACATGAACTAACCGAGTAGTTAAGATTCACACGTAATAGCTTAGTACGAAAAGATTTATTTTGATCTCAAAATTCATATATATATATATAAAATATACATATAATTTCTTTAGAGGGAATGAGTTAATACTTCATAACTCGTTGATACGATATACGCGTTGTTGATTAGTGATGATGTTTGCGGTGATTATGGATCTCGCAGAGCTTGTGATGTTGTAGATGCTGCTGATGCTGACGATGCTGACGGTACTGACGGTGCTGGTGATGCTGACGGTACTGTTGATGCTGCTGGTAAAACAAATCTAGCTTGTAAATCGTGCACCATTCCGATCAGGGTTTTATTTCATCATTTCTATTCGCTCACTCATCTGGTTTACAATTAGAACTAGAATAAGTAATCTCTAAAACTTTTAGAAACTACATATTCTCTGCAGAATATTTCTTCGATGAAGTTATGAATCAATACTTCATCGTTTGTTGTTGTTGGTATTCCTTGGTATTTATGGTGCGTATGACGTTGATGTTCGAGGTACAGATTGTGATGTTGAGGTGTGGGATGAGGATGTTTTTGTTGGTGGTGGTAATGATATTGTTGGTGTTGATGATGGTGGTACTGTTGATGCCAGTGATGCTGCTGGTGCTTCTAACCTTTGCACCATATTCTCCAAAGCTACTACTCGAGCGCGAAGCTCGTTGACTTCTTCTATTACACCAGGGTGATTGTTGGTTCGTACGAGCGGATGAATAAGATCTAGAATTTGAGATAGTATATAATCGTGACGAGATACTCTGAAAATGAGAGAGAAAATGGTGTTTCGGACAGGTTCACCGGTAAGTGCTTCAGGTTCTTCGCCAAGAGGTGAATGTGGTGGATGGAAGGGATCACCTTCTTCTTGTCTCCAATGATTAAGTAGATTATGAACCCATCCCCAATTCATCTAGAATAGGTGATGGCTAATTGGTTGATCCATTCCGGTTACGCTGCTTTCGGAGCTCAGGTCGAATTCCAAATCGGAATAGCTGTCGGAATCTGAGGAATTCGAACTAGATGCGGGATCCATCTTGTATAATCAGGGAATTGATTTTTGATGTGAAATAGATTATAGGACTTAGATTTGGAATTTTTAAATACATAACTTACATATGTATATATAATACCAAAATTTCATAAATTACGGAAGAATCTTCGGAAGATGTCAGGCAAAGTTTACAGTAACAGATATGCTAAGATATGAATTAGTTTGTACACTGTCTATACAATAAATGTAGGAAAACGTGTGTCATAACCCGTCCTTAACCATAAGAACGCGTTAGATAACGTATGATTTCATTGAGAGGTATTGACCTCTATATGAGACATTTTTGAAAGAAAACTGCATATATTATACATTACAAACCATAACCATTATTTTTGTTACAAGCTTAAGACAATAAAAAGAAGATTAACGTTTAGCGATAATCTTCGACTTACAAACTTTACAAATGATGACAACAACACGGTTTCTAGCGTATTTTACAATACAACATCTCGGATATGCAGTTTTATTTTTGACACAAACATGCGTACGCAAGATCCTGGTTAGATCCAACATGATGCAGCGGAAGCTTTAGAAATCACCTGAGAATAGACATGTTTTAAGAGGTCAACATAAAGTTGGTGAGATATAGGTTTAATGCCGGCAGCAATATATATATAGACCACAAGATTTCGTATATAAACAGTTTAATAAAAGTATTCTAAGTGGTTGAGCACTTGGTAACCATACTTAACATTTTCACGTCGCATATTCCCTTTAATATGAAATCTTACTACACCGTACCAAGTGTAGTCACAAAACGAAGTACTGTGCAACCGTTGAATACTGGTCGTCCAGTCCGGTTGGGGTTGTCAGGCCCGATAGATCTATCAACAGGATTCGCGTTTACAATACCGCTGTAAATATTAGTTACCAAGCTACAGGGAAGTATGCCAGTGGTACAACTCAACGTAGAATATATTTTTCAGTTACTTGTGTCCATATCGTAAAACATAAAATACATGTATTCTCATCCCGAAATATTTAGAGTTTAAAAGTGGGACTATATACTCACTCATGTCTTGATGATATAAATAATTTGACTCGGTCTTCCGGTTGATATCACGAACCTATCCATATATAATATATCAATATGTTTTCATTTTTAAACAAACATTATAAATATATACTTGTTATACTTTTAATACTTTGAATAATTCCTTAGTCCGTAGTTAGCAGTCCGATGTTAGTAATTCAATTTTAATGGTTCATTTTTAGATGTTTAATATACCCGCAATGAAATAAATAAAACCCCCAACGAAATAAATAAAAACCCATCTTATATGTATTGGTTGAGATTAATCTTGACCCATGGTACCGGTGTTGTCAAATGACGTGTTGCGTACAATCATGGGATCTTATGATTAATCTTCTCGTGTTGTTTACGGGTGATCCTGAACCATATAAAATTGAATTATAAGTACATATATATAAAATATCATGTTATCTTAGAAATATGTGATTTATATCATTTTTTTCCAATTGATCCCGTAGTTGAAATGATCTAGGATAACCAATTTTGTTTCGGTCATAGTTTCTTCGTTACAAATCCGTTTTCGTTGATTCAAATTGCCATCTTCTTGGATCGAGTTCTTCTTTAAGACTATGAACTGTAAATACCTTGGTTTGTATTCAAAATCATACGGCATAAGTGAAACATTAGTGAAACATATGAAGTTAAACATTTTTGTTACAACAAAATCATTTAATGACCATTTTTCTAAAAATACTTATACTTTGAAAAACCAAGTTTTACCTTGTTAAATTAGCATATACATAAGTTATATTACAGGTCTTGAAGTATTTTAAAAGTTAAGTTAGAAGGATCTATTTAGTTTGCAAACAAGTTTGAAAACATTCAAACTATGTTCTTGTTGTTAAACTTGTATACCACAAAATATGATAGCTATATATATATGAATCGAATAAGGTTATGAACATAGATTCTACCTCAAGTTCCTTGGATGAAGTTTCTGTAAAAGAGAAGTAAGAAGCTAGAATCAAAAGGGTGATAGAGGTGGATGAAAGATTGGAAGTAAGTTGGTGTTCTTGGAAGGATTTCTTGAAGTGTTTTTGTATGGTTTTCTTATGGTGTTTTAGTATGGTTTTTGAAGCTAGATCTTCTTGGTAAGTTGCTGAATTGATTAAGGGTTTTAAGGCTTCAAAGTATGTGTGTGTTTTGGCTAGAAAGTTGAAGTAAAATGAATGAAGATGATGATACATATAAAGGCCTTAAAAAAACGTGGCATTAGGTGTTCATGGACAAAATTCTAGTTTGTAATCTTGCTAATTAGTCTTGCAATCATACAAAAGTAATTACCTAGCTCTAAGGGCATGAATAATGGCTGGTTAGGTGGTGATTTTGATGTGTATTTACTATTAGTAAATACGTATAGGAGCTAGGTATGATACGAGTACAAATACTCTAGGTATACGTATAGAAATTTTGTGAAAAATGAAATGAGGATTCAAATATAGCTATCTTTTGTGAATACACTTATATGGTTTTATGTATTTAAGTTCTTTAAAAGTAATTAAATACATTACTTATACAATATATGTATAACATTATAAGTCTTAAGTATTTATGTCAAATAACGTTACGTATAGTTATTGTTTTGAAAATTTAAGTTAGTAGTTTCAAAATACACATATAACTTGTTGTTATTAATACAAAATGAGATATTAAAACATTTATTAATCATGTTAAATATGTATATATACATTTATATACACAAACGTATAATTATCATATATTGTATAGTTCGTGATATCATCGGTCAAACTAGACGGTCAAACGTTGTGTAAAACTCTTTTCGGAAACATAAGTCTCAACAATTTGGATTGCTTATCAAGTTGGTAATGTTTAATTTATGTAAATATCAATCTTATAAGTATAGAACGATCGAAAAAGTGCGGGTCGTTACATTACCTCCCCGTTAAATAAATTTCGTCCCGAAATTTTAAAATTGTACCTATTTTGCGTCATCGAGAAACAAGTGTGGATACTTTTGCTTCATCTGATCCTCTCGTTCCCAAGTAAACTCGGGACCTCTTCTAGCATTCCAACGAACCTTAACAATCGGTATATTGCTCTGTTTGAGCTGTTTAACTTCACGGTCCATGATTTCAATTGGTTCTTCGACGAATTGTAGTTTCTCGTCGACATGGATTTCTTCAAGAGGAATGGTGAGGTCTTCCTTTGCAAGACACTTCTTCAGGTTTGAGACGTAAAAGGTATTATGTACTCCGGCGAGTTGTTGCGGTAACTCGAGTCGATAAGCTACCGGTCCAATGCGTTCGATGATCTTAAACGGGCCTACGTACCTTGGGTTCAGTTTACCCCTTTTTCCAAAACGTATCACACCTTTCCAAGGTGACACCTTTAGCATAACCATGTCCCCGACCTGAAACTCTAATGGTTTCCTTCGGACATCGGCGTAGCTCTTTTGGCGACTACGGGCTGTTTTCAATCTCTCTTTGATTTGTACTATCTTTTCAGTAGTTTCATGTATGATCTCGGGACCAGTTAATTGTCGATCTCCTACTTCATTCCAACAGATAGGAGATCTACACTTCCTTCCGTACAATGCTTCGAATGGCGCAGCTCCAATGCTCGCATGATAACTATTATTATACGAGAATTCTGCTAACGGTAGATATTTATCCCATCCGTTCCCAAAATCGATCACACATGCCCTGAGCATGTCTTCGAGAGTCTGAATCGTTCTCTCACTCTGTCCATCGGTTTGTGGATGATATGCGGTACTCATATCCAACCGAGTTCCTAGTGCCTCCTGTAGTGATTGCCAAAACTTTGAGGTAAATCTACTATCACGATCGGATATAATGGAAATAGGTATTCCATGCCTTGAAACAACTTCCTTTATATACAATCGTAATAGTTTCTCCATTCTATCCGTTTCCTTTATAGGTAAGAAATGTGCAGACTTGGTAAGACGATCAACAATTACCCAAATGGTGTCGTATCCCCAGGCAGTCTTTGGTAACTTCGTGATGAAATCCATGGTAATACCGTCCCATTTCCATTCTGGAATTTCTGGTTGTTGAAGTAACCCTGACGGCTTCTGGTGTTCTGCTTTGACTTTGGAACAAGTTAAACATTCCCCAACATATGTTGCAACGTCTGTCTTCAAATTAGGCCACCAATAATGCGTCTTAAGATCTTGGTACATCTTTCCAACTCCAGGATGTATCGAATATCTTGTCTTATGTGCCTCGTTCAATATCAACTTCCGTAATCCACCCAACTTTGGTACCCAAATACGATTTGCAAAATATCGAATTCCATCTTCCCGCATAACGAGTTGCTTCGCATACTTCTTCATTATTTCATTTCCTATATTTTCTTTAGTAAGTGCTTCTCGTTGAACTTCTTTGATTTGTGAGTTGAGATTCATGCGAATTTTTATGTTCATCGCTCGTACTCGAATTGGTTCTCGTTCTTTTCTGCTTAAAGCATCAGCCACCACATTCGCCTTCCCGGGATGATAACGAATTTCACAATCATAGTCGTTTATTAACTCGACCCACCTACGTTGCCTCATGTTCAATTGTTTCTGATCAAAAATATGTTGAAGGCTTTTATGATCAGTAAACACAGTGAATTTAACCCCATACAAGTAGTGTCTCCACATCTTCAATGCAAACACGACTGCTCCCAATTCTAGATCATGCGTCATATAATTTCGCTCGTGAATCTTCAATTGTCGGGATGCAAATGCAATTACTTTCTTTCGTTGCATAAGAACACAACCAAAACCTTGTCGCGAAGCATCACAATATATTTCAAAATCATCGTTCCATTCTGGTAACGATAAAATAGGCGCCGTAGTTAACTTCTTCTTCAGTATTTGAAATGCGTTCTCCTGCTCCGAGGTCCATTCATATTTCTTCCCTTTTTGCGTTAACGCTGTCAACGGATTAGCTATTCGGGAAAAATCTTGAATAAACCTTCTATAATAACCGGCTAAACCCAAAAATTGGCGTATCTGCATTGGTGTCTTAGGAGTCTCCCATTTTTCAATAGCTTCAGTTTTTGCTGGATCAACCTGAATTCCTTCGCTATTAACAACGTGACCAAGAAATTGCACTTCTTTCAACCAGAAAGCACACTTAGAAAATTTAGCATAAAGTTGTTCTTTTCTCAACAACTCCAGTATCAACCTTAAATGCTCTTCATGCTCTTGCTCACTCTTGGAATAGATAAGAATATCATCAATGAAAACGATAACAAACTTATCTAAATACGGACTACAAACTCGATTCATGAGGTCCATGAATACAGCTGGCGCATTTGTCAATCCAAACGGCATAACCAAAAATTCATAATGACCATAACGTGTCCGAAAAGCAGTTTTCGGAATATCCTCTTCTTTGACGCGTAGTTGATGATAGCCCGATCTTAAGTCGATTTTCGAATAAACACATGATCCTTGCAATTGATCAAATAAGTCATCAATTCTCGGTAGTGGATACCGATTCTTGATAGTTAACTTATTTAATTCACGATAATCTATACACATCCTAAAAGATCCATCTTTCTTCTTAACAAACAAAATTGGAGCTCCCCACGGTGAAGTACTCGGTCGTATGAATCCACGGTCCAGTAATTCTTTTAACTGACTTTGAAGTTCTTTTAACTCGGACGGTGCAAGTCTATATGGAGCACGAGCCACTGGTGCAGCTCCTGGTACTAAATCTATTTGAAATTCTACCGATCTAAATGGAGGTAATCCCGGCAATTCTTCCGGAAAAACTTCAGGAAAATCTCTTGCCACAGGCACGTCGTTGATGCACTTTTCTTTCTTTTCGACTTTATTAACATGTGCTAAAATAGCGTAACATCCCTTTTCTAAACACTTCTTGGCTTTCAAACAGCTAATGAGTTTTAGCTTTGAATTACCCTTCTCTCCATAAATCATCACCGGTATTTTATCCTTACCAGGAATACGAATTGCCTTCTTGGCACAAACAACTTCCGCTCCTATTTTGGACATCCAGTCCATGCCGACTATTACATCAAAACCTCCTAATTCTACGGGTATTAAGTCGATTTTAAACGTTTCTCCGGCTAGATTTATTTCACAATCACGACAAATTTTATCGGCTTTAATTAGCTTACCATTAGCTAACTCAATCAAGTACTTAGCATCTAGAGGTAATGATGAACAATTCAATTTAGTGTAAAAATTTATACACACGTAACTTCTATCGGCGCCAGTATCAAATAAAATAGATGCTGATAAGTTATTAATGGTAAACGTACCCGTAACAAGCTCCGGGTCTTCTCGTGCCTCTCTAGCATTAATAACAAACGCTCTTCCACGTGCAGGTTCGCCATTCTGATTCGGGCACTGGCTCTTATAATGACCTTGTTTTCCACACCCAAAACAAGTAATGTTAGCCAAAGCAGTTCTATTTGCGTTGGTGGCAGGAGTCTTGTTACCATTTGCATTTGTAACGAGAGCCTTACAATCTTCAGCAAGATGTCCCTGTCTATTGCATTTAGTGCACAACACACTACAGTAACCAAAATGATGTTTGTGACAACGGTTGCATAAAGGACTTTGTCCTTTGTAACCAAAGCCTGAACCGCTACCCGCACCTTTCGTGGTTTCTTGTTTCTTATAAGGTTGTTGTTGATTACCTCGATCATAACCTCCATTCCACTTTTTCTTGTTCCCCAATACCTTTACCTCAGTATTGAATGCTTTCTTGTCCAAAATGACCTGATCCATTAGCTCGTTCGCCATGGTTATAGCTTCATGAATTGTTTTAGGTTTCGATGCTGTAACGTTTGCCTTGACCTTTTTGGGCAAACCACCTTTGTACATTTCAATCTTCCGTGCTTCGGTTGGAACCAATTCAGGACATAGTAAAACCAATTCCATGAATCGCTGATTGTAGTTGGTGATTTCAGTACCAACCACCTTCAAACTTCGTAACTCATCTTCTAACTTAATAACCTCATTCCTTGGACAATACTCGGTGATTATCATTGCTTTGAATTCTTCCCATGGAGTATCATAAGCTACATCTCCTCCTACCGCCTTCACATAATTCTTCCACCATGTGAGTGCACTATCTTGTAAAGTGCACGATGCAAACTTGGTCATGTCTTTTTCATCACAACCACTGATTTTAAACACCGTCTCCATCTTTTCTATCCATCGGGTTAAACCGATCGGTCCTTCCGTTCCACTGAATGATGATGGCTTGCAAGCTTGAAACGTCTTGTAGGAGCATCCTACACGAGGATTTGGGTTAACTGCAGCAGCTCTTGCAGCTTCGACCCATAGCATTCTATCGTTCACTCGCTGGTTGATGAGTTCCTCGAGTTCTTGTTCCGTCATTTGATTCAATCGCGCCATTTCCTAATGAAAGAAAATAATTATTCACATGGAATATTATAGATGTAGTGTGTATTTATAGTACATTTATAGCTTGTTAATAATATGAACCAGGTATTATTATAAAAGCCTTTTCTTCTTATTAGCGTTTTATAATTATATCTTGGGTAGTACCTACCCGTTAATGTTCATACTTAATAGCTTAGTACAGAATCAATTACTACAATCTAAATAATACTTAACCATGGAAAATTATTGCATTTCATACTTCGCTATTTTACATATGCTTATCTTACATCAAACTTTAAGCAAACCACACTAATAATATTATACAAAACATTATATGATTCCATGGCTTAATACGGCAGTGCATCGTTCGGTCTATTTTCTAGGGCGTTTAGTTCCAATGAATGGCCTAACGCTTATCCTAGCTGTCTGCCTACGTTTTGGCTGAGGAGCCGAAGAACTAGATGCTGGGATAGCACTAATAGGAATAGCGGGAATAGGGGTGGTAGTGTTGAGTGGAATTGGTGCTACGTCATTCTCACTAAGTTCGGGATTTGAATTTTCTAATTCATTCGCTTTTCGTTTCTTTCCTTGATCGAATTTTTCTTTCGTAATTTCTAGTATTTCTTCCTCGGGTTCACTTTCTTCTTCGGGTTCACTTTCCTCTTCGGGTTCATTTTCCTCCTCGGGTTCACTTTCCTCCTCGGGTTCACTTTCCGATATTTCTATAGTTGGTTCATCCGGAAATTGTGAGTCTTCCCCAAAAATACCACTTTCGTCATCGGATATGTTAATGACTGAAACACAATCTGAAGGTTCTGATTCGGAGTCGCTGAATGTGATAATAAGTTTCGAGCCCGACATCTATCACACAACAACTAACCCATTAGCACTTACATAATATTTACACATAAATTTTAACCAATAGTGATAAGCAATGGTTTTTAAAATCAGACCCGGTCAAAGTCCAGACTTACTAATGTATCCTAACGACTTATCGGTTAGACACACTAATGCAAACCTGGTTCGCTAAGACCACCGCTCTGATACCACATGTCATAACCCGTCCTTAACCATAAGAACGCGTTAGATAACGTATGATTTCATTGCGAGGTATTGACCTCTATATGAGACATTTTTGAAAGAAAACTGCATATATTATACATTACAAACCATAACCATTATTTTTGTTACAAGCTTAAGACAATAAAAAGAAGATTAACGTTTAGCGATAATCTTCGACTTACAAACTTTACAAATGATGACAACAACACGGTTTCTAGCATATTTTACAATACAACATCTCGGATATGCAGTTTTATTTTTGACACAAACATGCGTACGCAAGATCCTGGTTAGATCCAACATGATGCAGCGGAAGCTTTAGAAATCACCTGAGAATAGACATGTTTTAAGAGGTCAACATAAAGTTGGTGAGATATAGGTTTAATGCCGGCAGCAATATATATATATAGACCACAAGATTTCGTATATAAACAGTTTAATAAAAGTATTCTAAGTGGTTGAGCACTTGGTAACCATACTTAACATTTTCACGTCGCATATTCCCTTTAATATGAAATCTTACTACACCGTACCAAGTGTAGTCACAAAACGAAGTACTGTGCAACCGTTGAATACTGGTCGTCCAGTCCGGTTGGGGTTGTCAGGCCCGATAGATCTATCAACAGGATTCGCGTTTACAATACCGCTGTAAATATTAGTTACCAAGCTACAGGGAAGTATGCCAGTGGTACAACTCAACGTAGAATATATTTTTCAGTTACTTGTGTCCATATCGTAAAACATAAAATACATGTATTCTCATCCCGAAATATTTAGAGTTTAAAAGTGGGACTATATACTCACTCTTGTCTTGATGATATAAATAATTTGACTCGGTCTTCCGGTTGATATCACGAACCTATCCATATATAATATATCAATATGTTTTCATTTTTAAACAAACATTATAAATATATACTTGTTATACTTTTAATACTTTGAATAATTCCTTAGTCCGTAGTTAGCAGTCCGATGTTAGTAATTCAATTTTAATGGTTCATTTTTAGATGTTTAATATACCCGCAATGAAATAAATAAAACCCCCAACGAAATAAATAAAAACCCATCTTATATGTATTGGTTGAGATTAATCTTGACCCATGGTACCGGTGTTGTCAAATGACGTGTTGCGTACAATCATGGGATCTTATGATTAATCTTCTCGTGTTGTTTACGGGTGATCCTGAACCATATAAAATTGAATTATAAGTACATATATATAAAATATCATGTTATCTTAGAAATATGTGATTTATATCATTTTTTTCCAATTGATCCCGTAGTTGAAATGATCTAGGATAACCAATTTTGTTTCGGTCATAGTTTCTTCGTTACAAATCCGTTTTCGTTGATTCAAATTGCCATCTTCTTGGATCGAGTTCTTCTTTAAGACTATGAACTGTAAATACCTTGGTTTGTATTCAAAATCATACGGCATAAGTGAAACATTAGTGAAACATATGAAGTTAAACATTTTTGTTACAACAAAATCATTTAATGACCATTTTTCTAAAAATACTTATACTTTGAAAAACCAAGTTTTACCTTGTTAAATTAGCATATACATAAGTTATATTACAGGTCTTGAAGTATTTTAAAAGTTAAGTTAGAAGGATCTATTTAGTTTGCAAACAAGTTTGAAAACATTCAAACTATGTTCTTGTTGTTAAACTTGTATACCACAAAATATGATAGCTATATATATATGAATCGAATAAGGTTATGAACATAGATTCTACCTCAAGTTCCTTGGATGAAGTTGCTGTAAAAGAGAAGTAAGAAGCTAGAATCAAAAGGGTGATAGAGGTGGATGAAAGATTGGAAGTAAGTTGGTGTTCTTGGAAGGATTTCTTGAAGTGTTTTTGTATGGTTTTCTTATGGTGTTTTAGTATGGTTTTTGAAGCTAGATCTTCTTGGTAAGTTGCTGAATTGATTAAGGGTTTTAAGGCTTCAAAGTATGTGTGTGTTTTGGCTAGAAAGTTGAAGTAAAATGAATGAAGATGATGATACATATAAAGGCCTTAAAAAAACGTGGCATTAGGTGTTCATGGACAAAATTCTAGTTTGTAATCTTGCTAATTAGTCTTGCAATCATACAAAAGTAATTACCTAGCTCTAAGGGCATGAATAATGGCTGGTTAGGTGGTGATTTTGATGTGTATTTACTATTAGTAAATACGTATAGGAGCTAGGTATGATACGAGTACAAATACTCTAGGTATACGTATAGAAATTTTGTGAAAAATGAAATGAGGATTCAAATATAGCTATCTTTTGTGAATACACTTATATGGTTTTATGTATTTAAGTTCTTTAAAAGTAATTAAATACATTACTTATACAATATATGTATAACATTATAAGTCTTAAGTATTTATGTCAAATAACGTTACGTATAGTTATTGTTTTGAAAATTTAAGTTAGTAGTTTCAAAATACACATATAACTTGTTGTTATTAATACAAAATGAGATATTAAAACATTTATTAATCATGTTAAATATGTATATATACATTTATATACACAAACGTATAATTATCATATATTGTATAGTTCGTGATATCATCGGTCAAACTAGACGGTCAAACGTTGTGTAAAACTCTTTTCGGAAACATAAGTCTCAACAATTTGGATTGCTTATCAAGTTGGTAATGTTTAATTTATGTAAATATCAATCTTATAAGTATAGAACGATCGAAAAAGTGCGGGTCGTTACAACGTGTCTAGACTTAAGAATGATAAGCAAGTAATTTCTGACAACGCAAGTAATTTCTGACAAGAAATGATAAGCAAAACTCGGTAAAAACAGATACGGTCATAGTCCAGACTCACTAATGCATCCTAACAATTACCAGTTAAACACACTAATGCAAATTCTGGTTCCCTATGACCTCAAGCTCTGATGCCAACTGTGATGACCCGGAAATTTCCGATCAAATTTAAACTTTAATCTTTATATGTTCCCGACACGATGAGCAAAAATATGTAATGTTGAGTCTCGAAATTTTGAAAAAAAAAAAAAACTATATTCATATACCCTTTGACCATGCCTAGCGATTCACGAACAATTATATATACATATACATATGTGTGATTATTAAATTGAGATATATTATATAAAACATCGAACGGATTAGTGGATATGATTATAAGCTATGAGATCTATTTTATGAACCTGGAAGTACTATTAAGGTATTGAATAAATAATACTTTACATGAATATATTTGTTCGATGTAAGTTTATCGACGAGATTAAAAGATAATATCAAATGATTGAATTATCAGATACATTGAATTATGATTAAGAGTATCTGTTAGGAGGTCCACTTTGAATTAGGTAACCCTTATTATTAACCGTATTCGAAAAATGGTAAAGTGAGTTATAAGTAAAGACAAATGTGTCAATTAACGAGAACTAGCCAAATGTTAGTGGAGTTTTCTGTTCGACTTTCTATATAAACGTTAACTAGTTAACCTTCCTATTATTTAGAGTGAAAGTGAAACTTTGGGAATATAGTTATATTATTTAGAAAGTTTAAGGAAAACAAACTAAACGTTGACGCATAAGGAAATTATATTTTTTTTAAAGTATAAACGTTATAGGATATAATATTATAAACGATCTTCAAATATACTTTGAAATATAATTAAAATCTAAATATTTTATTAAAGTATTTCAAACCTATATATTATAAATATATTTTAATTTATTCAAAAGACGTTTTGGTTTAAGTTAATGTTATTAAGTATACTTTGATAACTAACGAGGGTATGAATTATAAAAGTAAATGACCAAAACACTCAAAAGATTAAGTTACACTCCGAGTGGGTTAGTTTTTAATTAATTTAAGTCTAGTTATTAATAAAGGTACATGTCACAAAACGTTTAATTTAAAATAAAATATTTTGACAAACAACGAGACTTGGATTTATAGAAGGAAATGACCACAACGCTCAACTTTATAAGTTATATTTTTATAAAGGTAATTTATTGTTATGTAAGTCTAATTTTTGTAAAAGGTACACGTCACGTAATATAAAGGGCTAGTTTTCTAAACGTACGAAAGTGCGCCCGAAAAACGGAAAGTGGTACATGAGTCGTGAGACCACGACCGTGTCATTTTTGTAAAAATTATATTTTTATCATGAGCGTAAATATAATATAATATTTAATTAATTCTAAAGATTAAATATTATATATATATTAAATATTATATATTTATAACAATGTTGCAAATGAGTGTCGGTGTAGTAAACTAGTGCATATGAGCTGGTTTTTGCCAATCATGCAATCGCATGATTTAAGGGTGCTGAACACATCTATAAATCTATCGAGTTTCGTTCGGATATACACACATATATTTACTTGTCTCTAAATCTCTCTTTATATATAATTATAATTATTATTAATATTATTATTAATATTAAGATTAATATTCTTATTAATCTTAATTAGTAGTATTAAGGTTATTATTATTAGTATTACACATAAAATACTACGACGAGGTTCTGCTCGCGTGTTTTCAAAACTGGTTTTATGAGCGGGATAGAGCTAAGGAAATTATGTGTTATAGCTTTGGAGGTTAGGGGTAATGTTCGAGGGTATGCTCATGAGGTCAATCTAGTATTTATCATCTCCATTGCGTCTACGTACCTTTCCTCCAATATTGAACCTCAATATTGATACGTGAGTACTCCTAATTTAATTTTTACATACTAATAGTGTATCCCTGACTAGTGCTCGAGAAAATAGGATTATGCTTATTTGTACATTTGATATTGCCCTTAGATAGGTTATGTTGAATCTTAAAGGTTGTTATACTAGGGATGAAATAAGGTATAAGATATGCATGTCATTGGAAAGCTAGCGAAAAATTAAGAACTTTTCATTTAGATATCGAATGAATTCGATGAACGGTTAGAAAGTTATGAATTAAACAATTAATTTCGTAATTAAAAATGCTGTTAATAATTAGTGAACTAATTTTCTGGGTAATAAAAAGTGGTTATTTGGATTCTACTCGTCGAGTAGATGAATTTT
This sequence comes from Rutidosis leptorrhynchoides, assembly GCF_046630445.1. Classification (NCBI taxonomy): domain Eukaryota; kingdom Viridiplantae; phylum Streptophyta; class Magnoliopsida; order Asterales; family Asteraceae; genus Rutidosis; species Rutidosis leptorrhynchoides. The sequence goes on from NC_092333.1 coordinate 78,362,828, forward strand.
CATATAAAGCACGTCTCGTTTCGTTTAACGGTTGTCAAGTTATGGATAAAAGAAGTTTTGTAAATTTTGATGAAACGTCGATACGAAAACTGAAATTCTCGATGATCTGCGTTGTTTCAGATTAAAACAAAAATACCACTGAATTCTTTGCTGTAAGGTCTAACAAACGACTCTGGCCGTTTGTCAATTTGAGTCTCGACGATTTTTCTAAAAATCGTCAATGTTGACTGTTTGATCACATTTTAAAATTCTAAAAAGAGCTGAAACTTTTTATTAAAAATGTCAGTTTTGTATCAGTTGTCATGGTCGGCCTGATGTATGTTTACTTTTACCAAAAATCATGTTATATCTTTGTGGTAACGAGAATTTGAAGGCTTTGACCGTTTGTCAATCCGAGTTTCGAGGAATTTTCTAAAAATCTCCAAAGTAGGCTACTCGGTCACTTTTGTAAATTTTATTAAAGCTGAAAAATTAACTTTGAAACGCCGAAACCGCGTTGGCAACTACGAGTTGTCTAGTTTTAGTTTACTTCTGTAAAATTTATGCTTAATCTTTTTGGTAATGTGTAACTTTTATCCTTGGACCGTTTATCAATCGGAGTTCCGATAATTTTTCTAAAAATCGCTGAAGTGGTCGTTTAGTCATGTTTGACCGAAAAATCTTTTTTTTGTATAAGTTATTGTATTTTTGCATGCGACCTCGTTTTTACTTTAACCTTTGACTTTTGACCTAACTGAGCATGGGTAATATAACATGTTACTATACTGTTGAGTCAGACTCGAGCATTAGGATTGTGGTACACTATGACTTGACCTAAATTGTTAGACAAATATTGACCGTCATATAAATACATATAATTAATATAGGTTCGTGAATCCGAGGCCAACCCTACACTTGTTCAATGATGTTATATGTATTTTTACTACAAAATACAGTATGGTGAGTTTCATTTGCCTTTTTACCCTTTATATTTTTGGGCTGAGAATACATGCGCAATTTTTATAAATAATTTACAAAATAGACACAAGTACGTGAAACTACATTCTATGGTTGAATTATCGAAATCGAATATGCCCTTTTTTATTTAGTCTGGTAATCTAAGAATTAGGGAACAGACACCCTAATTGACGCGAATCCTAAAGATAGATCTATCGGGCCCAACAAGCCCCATCCAAAGTACCGGATGCTTTAGTACTTCGAAATTTATATCATGTCCGAAGGAGGATCCCGGAATGATGGGGATATTCTATATGCATATTGTTAATGTCGGTTACCAGGTGTTCAATCCATATGAATGATATTTTTGTCTCTATGCATGGGACGTTTATTTATGAGAATTGGAAATATGAAATCTTGTGGTCTATTAAAATGATGAAAATGAAATGATTACTATAAACTGATGAACTCACCAACCTTTTGGTTGACACTTGAAAGCATGTTTATTCTCAGGTTTGAAAGAGATCTTCCGCTGTGCATTAGCTCATTTTAAAGATATTACTTGGAGTCATTCATGACATATTTCAAAAGACGTTGCATTCGAGTCGTTGAAGTTCATTAAAGATTATTATTAAGTAAATGACAGATTAGGTCATTTATAGTTTGGATATTATGAAATGGTATGCATACATGTCAATTTTCGATGTAAAGAAAGATTGTCTTTTAAAAACGAATGCAATGTTTGTAAAATGTATCATATAGAGGTCAAATACCTCGCAATGTAATCAACTATTGTGAATCGTTTATAATGTATATGAACGGGTTCTTTCAGTTGGTATCAGAGCGGTGGTCTTAGCGAACCAGGTCTGCATTAGTGTGTCTAACTGATAAGTCGTTAGGATACATTAGTGAGTCTGGACTTCGACCGTGTCTGCATGTCAAAAGTTTTTGCTTATCATTTGTGTCAAAAAAATCACTTGTTTATCATCCTTAAGTCTAGACGCGTTTTCTAGCATTTATTACATAATAGTGTATAGACGAATTCTTGTCTTAGCATATCTATCACTGTGAACTTTGACTAACATCTTTCAAAGATTATCCGAAATCTATGGGATTTTGGTATTATATATACATATGTAAATTATGTATTGAGGAATACCAAATCTAAATTCTACAATCTATTTCATACCAAAATTTTTCTCTGATCATACGAGATGGATCTCTCAATTAGTTCGAACTCCTCAGATTCCGACAGTTATGCCGATATGGAATACCACTCAAGCTCCGAAAACAGTGTTACCGGAATGGATCAACCAATCAGCCATCATCTATTCTGGATGAAATGGGGATGGGTTCGTAGCCTCCTCAATTATTGGAGACAAGAAGAAGGTGATCCTTTCCATCCACCAAATTGCCCTATTGGCAATGAACCTGAAGCACTTACCGGCGAACCTGTTCGTGAAACCATTTTCTCTCTCATTTCCAGAGTATCTCGTCACGATTATATATTACATCAAATTCTAAATTTTATTTACCCGCTTTTCCCAACCGATAATCATCCCGGTATACTAGCAGAAGTTAATGAACTTCGTGCTCGCGTGACAGCTTTAGAGCTTATGGTGCAAGGATTACAAACACCATCAGCAGCACCGGCAGCATAATCAGTACCACCAGTAGCATCAACATCGCAAACCTCGATACCCTAAACATCAGCAGCATCACACGCCTCAACATCATAATCTGTATCTCGGATATCAACATCACACGCACCATAGATACCAAGAAGTACTAACAACAACAAACGATGAAGTATTGATTCATAACTTCATCGGAAGAACATTCTATGGCGATTATGTAATCTCTAAAGTCTTAGAGATTATCTATTTCCACCCTAACCCTAATCAGATGAGTGAACCAAAATGATTCAAGGAAGAATCAAAACCCTAATAAGAATGGTGCGCGATTTACAAACTAGACTTGTTATACAAGCATCGCTAGCAGTTACCGGAAGTATCATCAGCAGCAACAGTACCGTTAGCATCACCAGTATAGTCACTAACGTTAGCACCGTCAGAATCAGCAACACCTATGACATCACAAATCCCATCAGTTTAAGAATCACTGTGGAAATCATTACCAATCAACAACGAATATGTTGTATCAACGAGTTATATAGTATTAACTCATTCATTCTGAAGAATTATTATATATTTTATATATATGAATTCTGGAATTATAATAAATCTTTTGTACTAAGCTATTAAGTATGAATTGAAAAAGAGTAGATACTACTCGTTTAAATTCATATTACTAATATCTTATGATGTACATCCTTCATTAACAACTTAATCATCGTTAACCACAATCTCTGTTTCAATTTAATGAACTCCGGTTCATAATAAATCAAGTGTATCATTCAATAACATGTTTGATTTTACACTTTCATTCTTGGTATATTTGAAACTTACTGGGAAAACAACATTCGTATCTTGTGAAGTTAGCAAGAGTTCTATGAGCATCAGCATGATTCATTAAGGAAATATCTATAAGAATAAGTACTAAAGTATTAGGTACATACTCCGCGAGGATAATGTAATCTCTAATGTTTTAGAGATTATCCCTTTCTAATTTAAGCCAAAAATCAAATGAGTTCAATATGATATTAACTCAGTATTACATCTGAGGAAAATATACCCATATATATTTTCATAAAGATTGTAATGAAAATTCTTGTTCAAAATATTATTTGTGAAATTTTTTTTAACGGGTAGGTAATACCCGAGAGATATTTAGATTCACAAATAATATGTTAAGTTCTTCAATTTTGATTCAAAATCATCAACTATACTCTTTACTTCCACAACAGAATACATTTTTATAAGAAATCAAAATAGCCATACTCATTCAAATTCAATTACCTATTTTGATTTTCGGGAATTTCAGAATTCAACTCGAGATACAACCGAAATCATCATTCTTAGATCCTTACATTTTTCAAAATTATACTTTGACTTCAAAACTGTGATAGAACATCACTTTTATTCGTAACACTCAGAAGTATATGAAAATCATTCGAGATTCAGGAAGATTTCATAATTTGGATATTGACTATGACAATCTGCATTTAAAATCCTTCGAAATTCCGAAAGACACTTCAAACATTGAACAATCGAGATGATGATCCAACCGCACATTATCCGAAGTCTTGTATATGAAAAGCTCTCGAAACCAAAGTCATAGTTTAACACGTATCGCGTCGAATCCTTTAGCATTTATTAGCAAAAACAAACTTTATGATTCCCTTCAAAGTAGCCAATTTTGTCACAGCTCCAGCAAGTCAGTTTCGACTTTTCAGTCAGACCAGTCTTATTATAACCCCGATAAATACGTTGCCCTTTCGTCATTATTACTGAAACACCTTTCATATTCTACCATATTACCACCAGCGTTTAATCATCTAAAACAAAATTCTTCCGAATACATCTCAGATAGATAATCAGTGATTCAGATATTATAACATTAAATGCAGAGGAAACATAAAAATGGTAGATGGTCTGAACGGCCAAAAGTTTGATGATAGAAGATAGTGAGTTGGTAAAGCTCAGAAAAAGAGAATGTTTGGAACTGGAAAACGGATTGAGAAAAGTATGAAAGAAGCTGTGGATAAATCCCAAGGACTGAATCTACCTTCAAAGGATCCAAATGATTCAGTGTCTGCAGAAATAGTTAGCAAACACATTACCCCTTAGTCTAAACCTTCACAGACAGATATTCTTCATCATCATCTTACCTTAAATATTATAAGGTATCTTCGTATCTTCCATTATACATATTCTCCATATTTCTGGAAATATCATCACAACTATTCTTATATGAGATCATTTATCTCTCCGTAATATCTTCAATATAAAAGAAACTGTGTTAGTTTATAAATTCTGAAAATTCAAATATGAATGTTTTTGAAGTAAGTGTTGGGAACTGATGCATGGGTTAGTATAATATAATGACACTTGATCAACGTCATTATATTACAGTAATTCATGCTAAGTTTCTAATGGACGTGATGATTCACAGAATATATCGTCATCATATACCATTTACACGACTCTTACATTCTATCTAATCTCTAAATATATCAAGAAAATATTTCTTAATGATTCGGTCTTTTTCAGGGTATTTTGGTAATTTAACAAATCAGGATTTACCATTACCCTTTCCTTCTTAGAACAATTACTATATTCCTTCTTAAATCCATACATATGAATTCCGGACCATTACAAGAGCTATTTAATCGCAAGAAGAAGAAACGAAAGGACAAAGCTTCGAAATGGAAATGTGGGGTATAAACCGCAGTAAATAGAAGAGAGCATTAACTGGGGATGACGATGACTATAGAAGACGGAAGCAGGGACATCGAAATATAAGGGAAGGTGTAAAATCTAACAATAACCCGGAAATTACAACCCGTATATATCAATGCATATAGCAATGTAAAGACATGGAAGAACTAGAAACACTATAAACCCAAGAGTATAGTAGAAGTAAATAGATTCTTCCGGTGGCAGATTAAAAAGAAGAATGAAAGATATGAAGGTTAGGAGTATATCAAGGATCAGGATAGGATGGAGCATAATTAATGAATACTTTAAAGTATGAATTGAGGAAGGAAGAATAGGAGATGTGAGTTGTAAGGAAATGGAGAGGGTGGATTTATAGAATAATATTCGACAAAGAAAATCAAAGCAGATTATCGCGTTTAACCAAAGAAGATCTGAATCTCCTTAATTACCGAAGAACCAAATCTTATTACGAAGATTTTCTTTAAATCCCTTAAATTCCGGAAATCAATCATGACTACGTCATCAGTTAAAACGCTTCTATATTTACTCATTCCACTCTTTGCTAGCTTCACTTATAATCTTCGCATAATCAAATTGGGTTATCTATATTACTCGATGATGATAAAACTCTATGTATCAGCTTACATTCGTCATAATAACATTCTTACTGTTAGTCATGACGAACTCTATCAAATTTCGGGACGAAATTTCTTTTAACGGGTAGGTACTGTGATGACCCGGAAATTTCCGATCAAATTTAAACTTTAATCTTTATATGTTCCCGACACGATGAGCAAAAATATGTAATGTTGAGTCTCGAAATTTTGAAAAAAAAAAAAACTATATTCATATACCCTTTGACCATGCCTAGCGATTCACGAACAATTATATATACATATACATATGTGTGATTATTAAATTGAGATATATTATATAAAACATCGAACGGATTAGTGGATATGATTATAAGCTATGAGATCTATTTTATGAACCTGGAAGTACTATTAAGGTATTGAATAAATAATACTTTACATGAATATATTTGTTCGATGTAAGTTTATCGACGAGATTAAAAGATAATATCAAATGATTGAATTATCAGATACATTGAATTATGATTAAGAGTATCTGTTAGGAGGTCCACTTTGAATTAGGTAACCCTTATTATTAACCGTATTCGAAAAATGGTAAAGTGAGTTATAAGTAAAGACAAATGTGTCAATTAACGAGAACTAGCCAAATGTTAGTGGAGTTTTCTGTTCGACTTTCTATATAAACGTTAACTAGTTAACCTTCCTATTATTTAGAGTGAAAGTGAAACTTTGGGAATATAGTTATATTATTTAGAAAGTTTAAGGAAAACAAACTAAACGTTGACGCATAAGGAAATTATATTTTTTTTAAAGTATAAACGTTATAGGATATAATATTATAAACGATCTTCAAATATACTTTGAAATATAATTAAAATCTAAATATTTTATTAAAGTATTTCAAACCTATATATTATAAATATATTTTAATTTATTCAAAAGACGTTTTGGTTTAAGTTAATGTTATTAAGTATACTTTGATAACTAACGAGGGTATGAATTATAAAAGTAAATGACCAAAACACTCAAAAGATTAAGTTACACTCCGAGTGGGTTAGTTTTTAATTAATTTAAGTCTAGTTATTAATAAAGGTACATGTCACAAAACGTTTAATTTAAAATAAAATATTTTGACAAACAACGAGACTTGGATTTATAGAAGGAAATGACCACAACGCTCAACTTTATAAGTTATATTTTTATAAAGGTAATTTATTGTTATGTAAGTCTAATTTTTGTAAAAGGTACACGTCACGTAATATAAAGGGCTAGTTTTCTAAACGTACGAAAGTGCGCCCGAAAAACGGAAAGTGGTACATGAGTCGTGAGACCACGACCGTGTCATTTTTGTAAAAATTATATTTTTATCATGAGCGTAAATATAATATAATATTTAATTAATTCTAAAGATTAAATATTATATATATATTAAATATTATATATTTATAACAATGTTGCAAATGAGTGTCGGTGTAGTAAACTAGTGCATATGAGCTGGTTTTTGCCAATCATGCAATCGCATGATTTAAGGGTGCTGAACACATCTATAAATCTATCGAGTTTCGTTCGGATATACACACATATATTTACTTGTCTCTAAATCTCTCTTTATATATAATTATAATTATTATTAATATTATTATTAATATTAAGATTAATATTCTTATTAATCTTAATTAGTAGTATTAAGGTTATTATTATTAGTATTACACATAAAATACTACGACGAGGTTCTGCTCGCGTGTTTTCAAAACTGGTTTTATGAGCGGGATAGAGCTAAGGAAATTATGTGTTATAGCTTTGGAGGTTAGGGGTAATGTTCGAGGGTATGCTCATGAGGTCAATCTAGTATTTATCATCTCCATTGCGTCTACGTACCTTTCCTCCAATATTGAACCTCAATATTGATACGTGAGTACTCCTAATTTAATTTTTACATACTAATAGTGTATCCCTGACTAGTGCTCGAGAAAATAGGATTATGCTTATTTGTACATTTGATATTGCCCTTAGATAGGTTATGTTGAATCTTAAAGGTTGTTATACTAGGGATGAAATAAGGTATAAGATATGCATGTCATTGGAAAGCTAGCGAAAAATTAAGAACTTTTCATTTAGATATCGAATGAATTCGATGAACGGTTAGAAAGTTATGAATTAAACAATTAATTTCGTAATTAAAAATGCTGTTAATAATTAGTGAACTAATTTTCTGGGTAATAAAAAGTGGTTATTTGGATTCTACTCGTCGAGTAGATGAATTTTCATATAAAGCACGTCTCGTTTCGTTTAACGGTTGTCAAGTTATGGATAAAAGAAGTTTTGTAAATTTTGATGAAACGTCGATACGAAAACTGAAATTCTCGATGATCTGCGTTGTTTCAGATTAAAACAAAAATACCACTGAATTCTTTGCTGTAAGGTCTAACAAACGACTCTGGCCGTTTGTCAATTTGAGTCTCGACGATTTTTCTAAAAATCGTCAATGTTGACTGTTTGATCACATTTTAAAATTCTAAAAAGAGCTGAAACTTTTTATTAAAAATGTCAGTTTTGTATCAGTTGTCATGGTCGGCCTGATGTATGTTTACTTTTACCAAAAATCATGTTATATCTTTGTGGTAACGAGAATTTGAAGGCTTTGACCGTTTGTCAATCCGAGTTTCGAGGAATTTTCTAAAAATCTCCAAAGTAGGCTACTCGGTCACTTTTGTAAATTTTATTAAAGCTGAAAAATTAACTTTGAAACGCCGAAACCGCGTTGGCAACTACGAGTTGTCTAGTTTTAGTTTACTTCTGTAAAATTTATGCTTAATCTTTTTGGTAATGTGTAACTTTTATCCTTGGACCGTTTATCAATCGGAGTTCCGATAATTTTTCTAAAAATCGCTGAAGTGGTCGTTTAGTCATGTTTGACCGAAAAATCTTTTTTTTGTATAAGTTATTGTATTTTTGCATGCGACCTCGTTTTTACTTTAACCTTTGACTTTTGACCTAACTGAGCATGGGTAATATAACATGTTACTATACTGTTGAGTCAGACTCGAGCATTAGGATTGTGGTACACTATGACTTGACCTAAATTGTTAGACAAATATTGACCGTCATATAAATACATATAATTAATATAGGTTCGTGAATCCGAGGCCAACCCTACACTTGTTCAATGATGTTATATGTATTTTTACTACAAAATACAGTATGGTGAGTTTCATTTGCCTTTTTACCCTTTATATTTTTGGGCTGAGAATACATGCGCAATTTTTATAAATTATTTACAAAATAGACACAAGTACGTGAAACTACATTCTATGGTTGAATTATCGAAATCGAATATGCCCTTTTTTATTTAGTCTGGTAATCTAAGAATTAGGGAACAGACACCCTAATTGACGCGAATCCTAAAGATAGATCTATCGGGCCCAACAAGCCCCATCCAAAGTACCGGATGCTTTAGTACTTCGAAATTTATATCATGTCCGAAGGAGGATCCCGGAATGATGGGGATATTCTATATGCATATTGTTAATGTCGGTTACCAGGTGTTCAATCCATATGAATGATATTTTTGTCTCTATGCATGGGACGTTTATTTATGAGAATTGGAAATATGAAATCTTGTGGTCTATTAAAATGATGAAAATGAAATGATTACTATAAACTGATGAACTCACCAACCTTTTGGTTGACACTTGAAAGCATGTTTATTCTCAGGTTTGAAAGAGATCTTCCGCTGTGCATTAGCTCATTTTAAAGATATTACTTGGAGTCATTCATGACATATTTCAAAAGACGTTGCATTCGAGTCGTTGAAGTTCATTAAAGATTATTATTAAGTAAATGACAGATTAGGTCATTTATAGTTTGGATATTATGAAATGGTATGCATACATGTCAATTTTCGATGTAAAGAAAGATTGTCTTTTAAAAACGAATGCAATGTTTGTAAAATGTATCATATAGAGGTCAAATACCTCGCAATGTAATCAACTATTGTGAATCGTTTATAATGTATATGAACGGGTTCTTTCAGTTGTAGTGACCCGAACTTTTCCATGTTTATATATATTAATTGAGATTGATATTTACATGATTAAATGTTTCCAACATGTTAAGCAATCAAACTTGTTAAGACTTGATTAATTGAAATAGGTTTCATATAGACAATTGACCACCCAAGTTGACCGGTGATTCACGAACGTTAAAACTTGTAAAAAAAACTATATGATGACATATATATGGTTATATGTATAGTTAACATGATATTATGATAAGTAAACATATCATTAATTATATTAACAATGAACTACGTATGTAAAAACAAGACTACTAACTTAATGATTTTGAAACGAGACATATATGTAACGTTTATCGTTGTAACAACATTTAATGTATATATATCATATTAAGAGATATTCGTACATCATAATATCATGATAATATAATAATTTAAAATCTCTTTTGATATTATAAACATTGGGTTAACAACATTTAACAAGATCGTTAACCTAAAGGTTTCAAAACCACACTTACATGTAACGACTAACGATGACTTAACGACTCAGTTAAAATGTATATACATGTAGTGTTTTAATATGTATTTATACACTTTTGAAAGACTTCAATACACTTATCAAAATACTTCTACTTAACAAAAATGCTTACAATTACATTCTCGTTCAGTTTCATCAACAATTCTACTCGTATGCACCCGTATTCGTACTCGTACAATACACAACTTTTAGATGTATGTACTATTGGTATATACACTCCAATGATCAGCTCTTAGCAGCCCATGTGAGTCACCTAACACATGTGGGAACCATCATTTGGCAACTAGCATGAAATATCTCATAAGATTACAAAAATATGAGTAGTCATTCATGACTTATTTACATGAAAACAAAATTACATATCCTTTATATCTAATCCATACACCAACGACCAAAAACACCTACAAACACTTTCATTCTTCAATTTTCTTCATCTAATTGAACTCTCTCAAGTTCTATCTTCAAGTTCTAAGTGTTCTTCATAAGTTCCAAAAGTTCTAGTTTCATAAAATCAAGAACACTTTCAAGTTTGCTAGCTCACTCCCAATCTTGTAAGGTGATCATCCAACCTCAAGAAATCTTTGTTTCTTACAGTAGGTTATCATTCTAATACAAGGTAATAATCATATTCAAACTTTGGTTCAATTTCTATAACTATAACAATCTTATTTCAAGTGATGATCTTACTTGAACTTGTTTTCGTGTCATGATTTTGCTTCAAGAACTTTGAGCCATCCAAGGATCCATTGAAGCTAGATCCATTTTTCTCTTTTCCAGTAGGTTCATCCAAGGAACTTAAGGTAGTAATGATGTTCATAACATCATTCGATTCATACATATAAAGCTATCTTATTCGAAGGTTTAAACTTGTAATCACTAGAACATAGTTTAGTTAATTCTAAACTTGTTCGCAAACAAAAGTTAATCCTTCTAACTTGACTTTTAAAATCAACTAAACACATGTTCTATATCTATATGATATGCTAACTTAATGATTTAAAACCTGGAAACACGAAAAACACCGTAAAACCGGATTTACGCCGTCGTAGTAACACCGCGGGCTGTTTTGGGTTAGTTAATTAAAAACTATGATAAACTTTGATTTAAAAGTTGTTATTCTGAGAAAATGATTTTTATTATGAACATGAAACTATATCCAAAAATTATGGTTAAACTCAAAGTGGAAGCATGTTTTCTAAAATGGTCATCTAGACGTCGTTCTTTCGACTGAAATGACTACCTTTACAAAAACGACTTGTAACTTATTTTTCCGACTAGAAACCTATACTTTTTTTGTTTAGATTCATAAAATAGAGTTCAATATGAAACCATAGCAATTTGATTCACTCAAAACGGATTTAAAATGAAGAAGTTATGGGTAAAACAAGATTGGATAATTTTTCTCATTTTAGCTACGTGAAAATTGGTAACAAATCTATTCCAACCATAACTTAATCAACTTGTATTATATATTATGTAATCTTGAGATACCATAGACACGTATACAATGTTTCGACCTATCATGTCGACACATCTATATATATTTCGGAACAACCATAGACACTCTATATGTGAATGTTGGAGTTAGCTATACAGGGTTGAGGTTGATTCCAAAATATATATAGTTTGAGTTGTGATCAATACTGAGATACGTATACACTGGGTCGTGGATTGATTCAAGATAATATTTATCGATTTATTTCTGTACATCTAACTGTGGACAACTAGTTGTAGGTTACTAACGAGGACAGCTGACTTAATAAACTTAAAACATCAAAATATATTAAAAGTGTTGTAAATATATTTTGAACATACTTTGATATATATGTATATATTGTTATAGGTTCGTGAATCAACCAGTGGCCAAGTCTTACTTCCCGACGAAGTAAAAAAATCTGTGAAAGTGAGTTATAGTCCCACTTTTAAAATCTAATATTTTTGGGATGAGAATACATGCAGGTTTTATAAATGATTTACAAAATAGACACAAGTACGTGAAACTACATTCTATGGTTGAATTATCGAAATTGAATATGCCCCTTTTTATTAAGTCTGGTAATCTAAGAATTAGGGAACAGACACCCTAATTGACGCGAATCCTAAAGATAGATCTATTGGGCCTAACAAACCCCATCCAAAGTACCGGATGCTTTAGTACTTCGAAATTTATATCATATCCGAAGGGTGTCCCGGAATGATGGGGATATTCTTATATATGCATCTTGTTATTGTCGGTTACCAGGTGTTCACCATATGAATGATTTTTATCTCTATGTATGGGATGTGTATTGAAATATGAAATTTTGTGGTCTATTGTTACGATTTGATATATATAGGTTAAACCTATAACTCACCAACATTTTTGTTGACGTTTTAAGCATGTTTATTCTCAGGTGATTATTAAGAGCTTCCGCTGTCGCATACTTAAATAAGGACAAGATTTGGAGTCCATGCTTGTATGATATTGTGTAAAAACTGCATTCAAGGAACTTATTTTGTTGTAACATATTTGTATTGTAAACCATTATGTAATGGTCGTGTGTAAACAGGATATTTTAGATTATCATTATTTGATAATCTACGTAAAGCTTTTTAAACCTTTATTGATGAAATAAAGGTTATGGTTTGTTTAAAAATGAATGCAGTCTTTGAAAAACGTCTCATATAGAGGTCAAAACCTCGCAACGAAATCAATTAATATGGAACGTTTTTAATCAATAAGAACGGGACATTTCAGTTGGTATCCGAGCGTTGGTCTTAGAGAACCAGAAAATTTGCATTAGTGTGTCTTATCGAGTTTGTTAGGATGCATTAGTGAGTCTGGACTTCGACCGTGTTTTCTTTAAAAATGATTGCTTAACATTTTTGTTGGAAACTATATATTTTTAACATATGAATATTATGTGATATATTAATCTCTTAACGTGTTTGATATTATGTGATAGATGTCTACCTCTAGAACAAGTCCCATTGACTCACCTAATAATAATGAAGAGTCAAATGTAAATTGGAATGATTTGTGGACTGATTCACAAGTTCCCGAAGAGGAACCGGAAGAAGAGTCGGAACCGGAAGAAGAATCGGAACCAGAAGAAGAATCGGAACCGGATGAAGAAATAGAACCGGTGGGGGAAATAATAAAACGGTTAAGTAAAAGAAAATCCTCAACCAACCGACCAAAGTTAATTATGGTCAATGGTGTTTCCGCCAAGGAAGCAAAATATTGGGAGGATTACCAATTCTCCGATGAATCGGATTCCGACGAGAATTCCGATGATGTTATAGAAATTACCCCAACTGAATTTAAAAAGGCAAAAGAAAATAATAAAGGAAAGGGCATAAAAATAGAGAAATCTAATTCCAACCCCGATGAACTTTATATGTATCGTCAACCCCCGAAGTCCTTAAGTTGTAACAATGACCCGGGAACCTCTAAACCACCAGGTTTTTTCTAAACCAATGTGGACAACGACGGCTCGTATTAGGGGAACATCATATATCCCTAGAAACTTGGCAAAACGAACCAAAACCGAAGAAGAAGAAACGAGCGAGTCGGAATAAGATAGTTGTATTCGTGTGGTGTAATATATGGAATATAGTGTTCTTATGCTTTATGATATATGTAAAAATTGCTTGTATTAATAAGTATTTTTTTATGAATCTAACTCTTGTCTATTTTACAGTTTAAAAACACAAAATGGATAGACAACCCAATATTTTAAGAGACCTACCCGGAGACATGATTGATGAAATCTTGTCTAGAGTCGGCCAGAATTCTTCGGCACAACTATTTAAGGCGAGATCAGTTTGTAAGACATTCGAAGAACGTTCCAAGAATGTCTTGGTTTATAAGAGACTTTCGTTTGAAAGATGGGGGATATCACATTGGGAAACCCATAAGTTACGATGTGTTTACTTTGACGCATATATTGCGGGGAACCCAAATGCTATTTTACGCAACGGGTTAAGAAATTATTTTGACTCAATATATCCGAATATTGGACTTCGTGATTTAGAAAAAGCGGCTAACATGCAACATAAAGAAGCATGTTATGCTTACGGATTAGTAATGTTCGCTTCTCACCAAAGTGAGAACAAGAACATCGGGCTACAACTATTAAACAAAACGTTTCCACAAGTGACGGAGTCGGTAATTGGGGTAAGAAATGAGGTTTTTAGATTATTACGGGACTGTTGGACATTACGTAACCCTCGTCCCTTTGATGACGTTACAACACGCTGTCTTATCAACGGCCATAACGGTTATGTTGCACAAGACCAAGGATGGGAAGTAGTCCTAGTAAAACCAGAATGCATGACTTGTTTCTGGACGTATGAATTACGTGTCTTTATTGCCTTTGCTGAACGACTTGTGTACTAGCTAGAATTGTCTTCACAACTATCTTGTATCAAAGTTATTGTGTGCTATATTTCATGCTTTATGTAAAATAAGCGGTATTGTAAGTTTGTAAAATATTGTATAAAAGTTTGAACGCGAAATATTATTATAATCAGTTTTTCATATAGAATTGTAGTAGTTGAATTGTATATTAGCTACTAAGTATGAACTTAACGGGTAGGTACTACCCGAATTTAAACTTATAAAACGCTAATATGAAGAAAAAGCTTTTATAAATGAGTTCATATTATGCTACGAAATACTATTAACTACTCTTAATATTCTGTATGATTAACTTGTTCCATTTAACTATTTTGAAGGAAATGGCACCGACTACTCGACACACCGTGAATATGAATGAAGAGGAATTCCGTACTTTTCTAGCTTCAAACATAGCCGCAGTACAGGCTGCGCTACATACCAACAATAACCTTGGATCTAGCAGTACAGGAAATCGTGTAGGATGCACCTACAAAGAATTCACTGCCTGCAAACCTTTGGAATTTGATGGAACAGAAGGACCGATCGGATTGAAACGGTGGACCGAGAAGGTTGAATCGGTGTTTGCCATAAGTAAGTGTACTGAAGAGGACAAAGTGAAGTACGCTACGCATACCTTCACAGGTTCTGCGTTAACATGGTGGAATACCTATCTAGAGCAAGTGGGACAAGATGATGCGTACGCACTACCGTGGTCAGCATTCAAGCACTTGATGAACGAGAAGTACCGTCCCAGAACCGAGGTCAATAAGCTCAAGACAGAACTTAGAGGGTTACGAACCCAAGGATTTGATATTACCACGTACGAAAGACGATTCACAGAATTGTGCCTATTGTGTCCGGGAGCATTCGAAGATGAGGAAGAGAAGATCGACGCGTTTGTGAAAGGATTACCGGAAAGAATCCAAGAAGATATAAGTTCACACGAGCCCGCCTCCATACAACAGGCATGTAGAATGGCTCACAAACTAGTGAACCAGATTGAAGAAAGAATTAAAGAACAGACTGCTGAAGAGGCCAATGTGAAGCAAGTCAAAAGAAAGTGGGAGGAAAACGGTGATAAGAATCACCAATACAACAACAACAGCAATTACAACAATAATCGCAACAATTATCCCAACAATCGTAACATCAATCGCAACTACAACAAACGGCCCAACAACAACAACAACAACAACAACAACTACAACAATCATCCCAACAACAATAATAACCGCAACAACAACAACAACAATCAGAAGCAGCTATGCCAAAGGTGTGAAAAGAATCACTCGGGGTTCTGCACCAAATTTTGCAACAAGTGTAAAAGAAATGGTCATAGCGCGGCGAAGTGTGAGGTCTACGGACCAGGGGTTAATAGAACGAAAGGAACAAATGGTGTCGGAACGAGTAATGGCGGAGCAAGTAGTGTCGGAGCAAGTTATGCCAATGTAGTTTGTTATAAATGTGGAAAACCGGGCAACATTATTAGAAATTGCCCGAACCAGGAGAACACGAATGGACAAGGCCGTGGAAGAGTTTTCAATATTAATGCGGCAGAGGCACAGGAAGACCCGGAGCTTGTTACGGGTACGTTTCTTATTGACAATAAATCTGCTTACGTTTTATTTGATTCGGGTGCGGATAGAAGCTATATGAGTAGAGATTTTTGTGCTAAATTAAGTTGTCCATTGACGCCTTTGGATAGTAAATTTTTACTCGAATTAGCAAATGGTAAATTAATTTCAGCAGATAATATATGTCGGAATCGAGAAATTAAACTGGTTAGCGAAACATTTAAGATTGATTTGATACCAGTAGAGTTAGGGAGTTTTGATGTGATAATCGGTATGGACTGGTTGAAAGAAGTGAAAGCGGAGATCGTTTGTTACAAAAATGCAATTCGCATTATACGAGAAAAAGGAAAACCCTTAATGGTGTACGGAGAAAAGGGCAACACGAAGCTACATCTTATTAGTAATTTGAAGGCACAAAAACTAATAAGAAAAGGTTGCTATGCTGTTCTAGCACACGTCGAGAAAGTACAAACTGAAGAAAAGAGCATCAATGATGTTCCCATTGCAAAAGAATTTCCCGATGTATTTCCGAAAGAATTACCGGGATTACCCCCACATCGATCCGTTGAATTTCAAATAGATCTTGTACCAGGAGCTGCACCAATAGCTCGTGCTCCTTACAGACTCGCACCCAGCGAGATGAAAGAACTGCAAAGCCAATTACAAGAACTTTTAGAGCGTGGTTTCATTCGACCAAGCACATCACCGTGGGGAGCTCCTGTTTTGTTTGTCAAGAAGAAAGATGGTACATTCAGGTTGTGTATCGACTACCGAGAGTTGAACAAACTTACCATCAAGAACCGCTACCCATTACCGAGAATCGACGACTTATTTGATCAACTACAAGGCTCGTCTGTTTATTCAAAGATTGACTTACGTTCCGGGTATCATCAAATGCGGGTGAAAGAAGATGATATTCCAAAGACTGCTTTCAGAACACGTTACGGTCATTACGAGTTTATGGTCATGCCGTTTGGTTTAACTAATGCACCAGCTGTGTTCATGGACCTTATGAACCGAGTGTGTGGACCATACCTTGACAAGTTTGTCATTGTTTTCATTGATGACATACTTATTTACTCAAGGAATGACCAAGAACACGGTGAACATTTGAGAAAGGTGTTAGAAGTATTGAGGAAGGAAGAATTGTACGCTAAGTTTTCAAAGTGTGCATTTTGGTTGGAAGAAGTTCAATTCCTCGGTCACATAGTGAACAAAGAAGGTATTAAGGTGGATCCGGCAAAGATAGAAACTGTTGAAAAGTGGGAAACCCCGAAAACTCCGAAACACATACGCCAGTTTTTAGGACTAGCTGGTTACTACAGAAGGTTCATCCAAGACTTTTCCAGAATAGCAAAACCCTTGACTGCATTAACGCATAAAGGGAAGAAATTTGAATGGAATGATGAACAAGAGAAAGCGTTTCAGTTATTGAAGAAAAAGCTAACTACGGCACCTATATTGTCATTGCCTGAAGGGAATGATGATTTTGTGATTTATTGTGATGCATCAAAGTAAGGTCTCGGTTGTGTATTAATGCAACGAACGAAGGTGATTGCTTATGCGTCTAGACAATTGAAGATTCACGAACAAAATTATACGACGCATGATTTGGAATTAGGCGCGGTTGTTTTTGCATTAAAGACTTGGAGGCACTACTTATATGGGGTCAAAAGTATTATATATACCGACCACAAAAGTCTTCAACACATATTTAATCAGAAACAACTGAATATGAGGCAGCGTAGGTGGATTGAATTATTGAATGATTACGATTTTAAGATTCGTTACCACCCGGGGAAGGCAAATGTGGTAGCCGATGCCTTGAGCAGGAAGGACAGAGAACCCATTCGAGTAAAATCTATGAATATAATGATTCATAATAACATTACTACTCAAATAAAGGAGGCGCAACAAGGAGTTTTAAAAGAGGGAAATTTAAAGGATGAAATACCCAAAGGATCGGAGAAGCATCTTAATATTCGGGAAGACGGAACCCGGTATAGGGCTGAAAGGATTTGGGTACCAAAATTTGGAGATATGAGAGAAATGGTACTTAGAGAAGCTCATAAAACCAGATACTCAATACATCCTGGAACGGGGAAGATGTACAAGGATCTCAAGAAACATTTTTGGTGGCCGGGTATGAAAACCGATGTTGCTAAATACGTAGGAGAATGTTTGACGTGTTCTAAGGTCAAAGCTGAGCATCAGAAACCATCAGGTCTACTTCAACAACCCGAAATCCCGGAATGGAAATGGGAAAACATTACCATGGATTTCATCACTAAATTGCCAAGGACTGCAAGTGGTTTTGATACTATTTGGGTAATAGTTGATCGTCTCACCAAATCAGCACACTTCCTACCAATAAGAGAAGATGACAAGATGGAGAAGTTAGCACGACTGTATTTGAAGGAAGTCATCTCCAGACATGGAATACCAATCTCTATTATCTCTGATAGGGATGGCAGATTTATTTCAAGATTCTGGCAGACATTACAGCAAGCATTAGGAACTCGTCTAGACATGAGTACTGCCTATCATCCACAAACTGATGGGCAGAGCGAAAGGACGATACAAACGCTTGAAGACATGCTACGAGCATGTGTTATTGATTTCGGAAACAGTTGGGATCGACATCTACCGTTAGCAGAATTTTCCTACAACAACAGCTACCATTCAAGCATTGAGATGGCGCCGTTTGAAGCACTTTATGGTAGAAAGTGCAGGTCTCCAATTTGTTGGAGTGAAGTGGGGGATAGACAGATTACGGGTCCGGAGATTATACAAGAAACTACCGAGAAGATCATTCAAATTCAACAACAGTTGAAAACCGCCCAAAGTCGACAAAAGAGCTACGCTGACATTAAAAGAAAAGATATAGAATTTGAAATTGGAGAGATGGTCATGCTTAAAGTTGCACCTTGGAAAGGCGTTGTTCGATTTGGTAAACGAGGGAAATTAAATCCAAGGTATATTGGACCATTCAAGATTATTGATCGTGTCGGACCAGTAGCTTACCGACTAGAGTTACCTCAACAACTCGCAGCTGTACATAACACTTTCCACGTCTCGAATTTAAAGAAATGTTTTGCTAAAGAAGATCTCACTATTCCGTTAGATGAAATCCAAATCAACGAAAAACTTCAATTCATCAAAGAACCCGTCGAAATAATGGATCGTGAGGTTAAAAGACTTAAGCAAAACAAGATACCAATTGTTAAGGTTCGATGGAATGCTCGTAGAGGACCCGAGTTCACCTGGGAGCGTGAAGATCAGATGAAGAAGAAATACCCGCATCTATTTCCAGAAGATTCGTCAACACCTTCAACAGCTTAAAATTTCGGGACGAAATTTATTTAACGGGTAGGTACTGTAGTGACCCGAACTTTTCCATGTTTATATATATTAATTGAGATTGATATTTACATGATTAAATGTTTCCAACATGTTAAGCAATCAAACTTGTTAAGACTTGATTAATTGAAATAGGTTTCATATAGACAATTGACCACCCAAGTTGACCGGTGATTCACGAACGTTAAAACTTGTAAAAAAAACTATATGATGACATATATATGGTTATATGTATAGTTAACATGATATTATGATAAGTAAACATATCATTAATTATATTAACAATGAACTACATATGTAAAAACAAGACTACTAACTTAATGATTTTGAAACGAGACATATATGTAACGTTTATCGTTGTAACGACATTTAATGTATATATATCATATTAAGAGATATTCGTACATCATAATATCATGATAATATAATAATTTAAAATCTCTTTTGATATTATAAACATTGGGTTAACAACATTTAACAAGATCGTTAACCTAAAGGTTTCAAAACCACACTTACATGTAACGACTAACGATGACTTAACGACTCAGTTAAAATGTATATACATGTAGTGTTTTAATATGTATTTATACACTTTTGAAAGACTTCAATACACTTATCAAAATACTTCTACTTAACAAAAATGCTTACAATTACATTCTCGTTCAGTTTCATCAACAATTCTACTCGTATGCACCCGTATTCGTACTCGTACAATACACAGCTTTTAGATGTATGTACTATTGGTATATACACTCCAATGATCAGCTCTTAGCAGCCCATGTGAGTCACCTAACACATGTGGGAACCATCATTTGGCAACTAGCATGAAATATCTCATAAGATTACAAAAATATGAGTAATCATTCATGACTTATTTACATGAAAACAAAATTACATATCCTTTATATCTAATCCATACACCAACGACCAAAAACACCTACAAACACTTTCATTCTTCAATTTTCTTCATCTAATTGAACTCTCTCATGTTCTATCTTCAAGTTCTAAGTGTTCTTCATAAGTTCCAAAAGTTCTAGTTTCATAAAATCAAGAACACTTTCAAGTTTGCTAGCTCACTCCCAATCTTGTAAGGTGATCATCCAACCTCAAGAAATCTTTGTTTCTTACAGTATGTTATCATTCTAATACAAGGTAATAATCATATTCAAACTTTGGTTCAATTTCTATAACTATAACAATCTTATTTCAAGTGATGATCTTACTTGAACTTGTTTTCGTGTCATGATTTTGCTTCAAGAACTTTGAGCCATCCAAGGATCCATTGAAGCTAGATCCATTTTTCTCTTTTCCAGTAGGTTCATCCAAGGAACTTAAGGTAGTAATGATGTTCATAACATCATTCGATTCATACATATAAAGCTATCTTATTCGAAGGTTTAAACTTGTAATCACTAGAACATAGTTTAGTTAATTCTAAACTTGTTCGCAAACAAAAGTTAATCCTTCTAACTTGACTTTTAAAATCAACTAAACACATGTTCTATATCTATATGATATGCTAACTTAATGATTTAAAACCTGGAAACACGAAAAACACCGTAAAACCGGATTTACGCCGTCGTAGTAACACCGCGGGCTGTTTTGGGTTAGTTAATTAAAAACTATGATAAACTTTGATTTAAAAGTTGTTATTCTGAGAAAATGATTTTTATTATGAACATGAAACTATATCCAAAAATTATGGTTAAACTCAAAGTGGAAGCATGTTTTCTAAAATGGTCATCTAGACGTCGTTCTTTCGACTGAAATGACTACCTTTACAAAAACGACTTGTAACTTATTTTTCCGACTAGAAACCTATACTTTTTTTGTTTAGATTCATAAAATAGAGTTCAATATGAAACCATAGCAATTTGATTCACTCAAAACGGATTTAAAATGAAGAAGTTATGGGTAAAACAAGATTGGATAATTTTTCTCATTTTAGCTACGTGAAAATTGGTAACAAATCTATTCCAACCATAACTTAATCAACTTGTATTATATATTATGTAATCTTGAGATACCATAGACACGTATACAATGTTTCGACCTATCATGTCGACACATCTATATATATTTCGGAACAACCATAGACACTCTATATGTGAATGTTGGAGTTAGCTATACAGGGTTGAGGTTGATTCCAAAATATATATAGTTTGAGTTGTGATCAATACTGAGATACGTATACACTGGGTCGTGGATTGATTCAAGATAATATTTATCGATTTATTTCTGTACATCTAACTGTGGACAACTAGTTGTAGGTTACTAACGAGGACAGCTGACTTAATAAACTTAAAACATCAAAATATATTAAAAGTGTTGTAAATATATTTTGAACATACTTTGATATATATGTATATATTGTTATAGGTTCGTGAATCAACCAGTGGCCAAGTCTTACTTCCCGACGAAGTAAAAATACCACATGTCATACCCCGTCCTAATCCATCTGGACGAAGTCACCAACATCTGGTCTCATTGCGATGATCGACTCCAAATAATGTCTTTAAAATGAGTAAATGCACAGCGGAAGGTTTCTTTCATACCTGAGAATAAACATGCTTTTAAGTGTCAACCAAAAAGGTTGGTGAGTTCATAAGTTTATCATAAAACAATAAAATTCATCATTTTGATAAACCACAAGATTTAAATCCTGCATGGTACAAATGGACCCGAATCCTATACCCACCTATAATATACATGCGATATCTTTTAAATACAGTACACCTTTCTCGTGTACGAAATCATCTTTCATAAATCTTGGTAACCGTACACATATCTTGTCCACAAAAATAACATACACATAACCTGTGTATAAAATCATTCTCTCGATACATAACATTCACTTTACTTTCATTGCTTGGCTTGGTAACCGACCTTAACATATAATGCGCATAAATAATATCCCCAAAACAGAACATATCGTCTGTATAATAATCATATAAAATTCGAAGTACTAAACACCACGCCCACTAGCTCTTCCGTCTAGTGAACATTCTGGGTGGGGGTGTTAAACCCGGTAGCTACCTTTAGGATTCGCGTCAATTAGGCGTGCACTAATTCTCAAAATTAGTGATATTCCCTAATTCTTAGGTTACCAAGCAATAATTAGGGGAAAAATGTTCATATCAATTGTGGCAATTATCACGTCTACATAATTCAATGGTGGCAATTATCACGTCCACATAATTCATTCGAGGAATGTTTTACTTGTGTCTATCTCGTTAAACATTTATAAAAGCTTTTCATGCATTCGCAGTTCAAAAATATAGTTCAAAAGCATTTAATAAAGCAGTTGTAAAAGTAGCACGTGTATTCTCAGTCCCAAAAATGTAAAGAGTAAAAGGGAATCAAATGAACTCACCATAATGTATTTTGTAGTAAAAATACATATAACGACATTAAAAAAGTGTAGGGTTGGCCTTGGATTCACGAACCTATATCATTTGTATATTTATTAATATACATAATTGTAATTGAATATATATATATATATATATATATATATATATATATATATATATATATATATATATATATATATATATATATAAATTTATTAGTTATATCCCTTTTATATTAATAGTATATATATATATATATATATATATATATATATATATATATATATATATATATATATATATATGTATGTATGTATGTTTCTTGTATTCATTTTTGTAAAAAAAAATATTACTTTTTGTTATGTTATATGTATTTAAATATATCCTTTGTATAGTAGTAATAGTAGTTATAATAAAATAATACTACTTAGTGGTAAAAATGTTTATATTACTTAATATTATTAATGAGTTAATAATGTTAATAATTCTATATTAATAATAATGATATTAATGATAGTAAATGTAAAAATATTAATTTTATTGTTAATTTTAGTTATGATAATGATTTTAGTAACTACATAATAATACTCATGATATCATAAATAATAATACTAATAATTATAGAAGTGATACTAATACTAATATTAATGAAAATAATAATAATGATAGTAATAATAGTAATAATAAAAATGTTAATTTCTAAAATGAAAATTTCAATAATAACTTTACTAAAAACGATGATTTTACTAAAAATGATTCTTTAAATAATAGTATAGTTGTAATAACAATGATAACAATGATAATAATAATGGTAATAGTAATACTACCTCTTCAGCATAGTTCTTATTGATTAAAAACGTTCCATATTAATTGATTTCGTTGCGAGGTTTTGACCTCTATATGAGACGTTTTTCAAAGACTGCATTCATTTTTAAACAAACCATAACCTTTATTTCATCAATAAAGGTTTAAAAAGCTTTACGTAGATTATCAAATAATGATAATCTAAAATATCCTGTTTACACACGACCATTACATAATGGTTTACAATACAAATATGTTACAACAAAATAAGTTCCTTGAATGCAGTTTTTACACAATATCATACAAGCATGGACTCCAAATCTTGTCCTTATTTAAGTATGCGACAGCGGAAGCTCTTAATAATCACCTGAGAATAAACATGCTTAAAACGTCAACAAAAATGTTGGTGAGTTATAGGTTTAACCTATATATATCAAATCGTAACAATAGACCACAAGATTTCATATTTCAATACACATCCCATACATAGAGATAAAAATCATTCATATGGTGAACACCTGGTAACCGACAATAACAAGATGCATATATAAGAATATCCCCATCATTCCGGGACACCCTTCGGATATGATATAAATTTCGAAGTACTAAAGCATCCGGTACTTTGGATGGGGTTTGTTAGGCCCAATAGATCTATCTTTAGGATTCGCGTCAATTAGGGTGTCTGTTCCCTAATTCTTAGATTACCAGACTTAATAAAAAGGGGCATATTCAATTTCGATAATTCAACCATAGAATGTAGTTTCACGTACTTGTGTCTATTTTGTAAATCATTTATAAAACCTGCATGTATTCTCATCCCAAAAATATTAGATTTTAAAAGTGGGACTATAACTCACTTTCACAGATTTTTTTACTTCGTCGGGAAGTAAGACTTGGCCACTGGTTGATTCACGAACCTTAAGTTCCTTGGATGAACCTACTGGAAAAGAGAAAAATGGATCTAGCTTCAATGGATCCTTGGATGGCTCAAAGTTCTTGTATTAGAATGATAACCTACTGTAAGAAACAAAGATTTCTTGAGGTTGGATGATCACCTTACAAGATTGGGAGTGAGCTAGCAAACTTGAAAGTATTCTTGATTTTATGAAACTAGAACTTTTGGAACTTATGAAGAACACTTAGAACTTGAAGATAGAACTTGAGAGAGTTCAATTAGATGAAGAAAATTGAAGAATGAAAGTGTTTGTAGGTGTTTTTGGTCGTTGGTGTATGGATTAGATATAAAGGATATGTAATTTTGTTTTCATGTAAATAAGTCATGAATGATTACTCATATTTTTGTAATCTTATGAGATATTTCATGCTAGTTGCCAAATGATGGTTCCCACATGTGTTAGGTGACTCACATGGGCTGCTAAGAGCTGATCATTGGAGTGTATATACCAATAGTACATACATCTAAAAGCTGTGTATTGTACGAGTACGAATACGGGTGCATACGAGTAGAATTGTTGATGAAACTGAACGAGAATGTAATTGTAAGCATTTTTGTTAAGTAGAAGTATTTTGATAAGTGTATTGAAGTCTTTCAAAAGTGTATAAATACATATTAAAACACTACATGTATATACATTTTAACTGAGTCGTTAAGTCATCGTTAGTCGTTACATGTAAGTGTGGTTTTGAAACCTTTAGGTTAACGATCTTGTTAAATGTTGTTAACCCAATGTTTATAATATCAAAAGAGATTTTAAATTATTATATTATCATGATATTATGATGTACGAATATCTCTTAATATGATATATATACATTAAATGTCGTTACAACGATAAACGTTACATATATGTCTCGTTTCAAAATCATTAAGTTAGTAGTCTTGTTTTTACATATGTAGTTCATTGTTAATATAATTAATGATATGTTTACTTATCATAATATCATGTTAACTATACATATAACCATATATATGTAGCGACCCGACCAAATCGTCATTGACGGCGCCGTCTACTTAGGTCCCGTTACGTGGTCATAAGTCTTTAAAACAACGTTGACCAAAAGATATGTCGCATTCATTTCAAATGTAAAGGTTGTTCAAGTTTTACAAGAATAGTTCCACCACAAGTTACGATACCAAGTTTAAGTACAAATGAAACTTATGCGACACAATTTAAAAGTATCCAAAAGACGCTCCATGTATGCATGTATACTCGACATCCAATGCAAGTATCAAAATAATGAGCGGAAGCATGTATCATGTATCGTTCAAGGACCTGAGAAAAACATAGAAATCTGTCAACGAAAACGTTGGTGAAATCATAGGTTTAAGTAAATAAGTACAAGTGAACCACAAGATTTGCATCAATGAAATAATAGTAATACATTCCAAAAGTTTGTTTCACGAGCACCCAATTATCAATGCTTAACGTTTCCTTCCATTGAACCCCATCACTTAGTGCTAGAACATACACTGTTTCTCGAAAATATATTTCATTCGTAAACGGTAGCGAACCGTTTGAATGAGGGTTTGTCAAACCCATATGGATCCATACAACATAAGTTCTCGCTTACACCCGGCAAGTGTAACTAATGATAATCGAATTGAGGATTTTGTTCTAAACTCGTATGTAGAATGTTTGTTTTCCTGTACTTGTGTTCACTTAGTTCAAAAGAATCGTTTATGTTTTCTCATCCCAAATATAAGTTCAAAAAGAGTAAGAGTGGGACTATGATCTCACCTTGAGTGCAAGAGTAGTAAAGTACTTCAACAAGTAAACGTGTGCAAAGAACAATGCTAGTCTTGACCCAAATTTGATGAGGTTGGTATGGAATCGAAGAGGAGATCACGAGGAGTTCAAATATGTAAACGGTTTGGAATGAATCCTTCTTGAATGATTTTAGATGATGATTTGCTTTTTGGAGAATTTGAGAAAAATGGAGAAGTATGAAAAGAAAAAAAGAAAGAAAATGAAAATGGGGAGGATAAGGGGGTTGACTAGTCAAAAGCTAGTCACCCCTTTGGCTTTGTGGCGGAACTAGTCCCTCGAGTTCGGTTGCGGGTGCGTTAAATTACCTAGACATGATAATTTAAAACGCGTATTAACGGAAGATGTTAAAAACATATAACGGAGTTTAAAATAGTTAAACGGAAAAGTAAACGGAAAAAGGCGGGATGTTACATTACCTACTCCTTAAAAGAAATTTCGTCCCGAAATTTAAGTAGGCGTAGTAGTCGTTGTTTCTTCCTCGAGATCTCGCGTTTCCGAATTCACGAATAGGTGAGGATACTTCCTTTGCATTTGATCTTGTCTTTCCCAAGTGAACTCGGGTCCTCTTTTGGCATTCCAACGAACTTTAACAATCGGGATTCGGCTTTGTTTCAATGTCTTGACGGAGGTGTCCACAATTTCAACCGGTTCCTCCACAAAATGAAGTTTGTCATCAATGGTAAGCTCCTCGAGAGGAATGACGATATCGGGTTCGGCAAGACACTTTTTCAAGTTAGATACATGGAAAGTAGGATGAACGGAGCTCAATTGAGGCGGAAGATCCAAACGATAAGCAACGGTTCCAATACGCTCCAAGATTTCGAAAGGACCAATATACCGCGGATTTAGCTTCCCGCGTTTCCCAAAACGGATTACACCCTTCCAAGGTGCGACTTTTAACATTACTCGGTCACCGACTTGAAATTCAAGATCGTTGCGTCGTTTATCGGTATAGCTCTTTTGACGACTTCGGGCCGTCCTAAGCCTATCTCGGATTTGAACGATTTTCTCGGTGGTTTCGTGAATGAGTTCGGGTCCGGTGATTTGCACGTCGCCTACCTCGGCCCAACAAAGAGGTGAACGACATTTGCGGCCATATAGCGCTTCAAAAGGTGCGGCTTTAATACTCGCGTGATAACTATTGTTGTAAGAGAACTCGGCGAGAGGTAAGTGCTTGTCCCAAGCTTTTCCGAAGTCAACCACGCAAGCTCGTAACATGTCCTCTAAGGTTTGAATTGTACGTTCGCTTTGTCCATCGGTTTGAGGATGATATGCGGTGCTCATGTCTAAACGCGTTCCCAACGCTTCTTGCAATGTACGCCAAAATCTAGAAACGAAACGGCCATCTCGGTCGGAGATAATCGATAAAGGTACACCGTGTCGGGCTACGATCTCCTTAATGTAAAGTTGTGCAAGTTTCTCCATTTTGTCCGTTTCTTTCATGGCAAGGAAGTGTGCGGATTTGGTGAGACGGTCAACAATAACCCAAATGGTATCATAACCGCCCGTCGTTTTTGGTAGTTTGGTGATAAAATCCATCGTTATCCCTTCCCACTTCCATTGCGGGATCTCGGGTTGTCGAAGTAGTCCGGACGGTCTTTGGTGTTCGGCTTTGACTTTGGAACATGTCAAACACTTGGAAACATACGTAGCTACGTCCCTTTTGATGTTCGGCCACCAATATAGCTGTTTAAGGTCGTGGTACATCTTATTGGCACCGGGGTGAATCGAGTATCGTGACTTATGGGCTTCATCTAAAATAAGGCTTCGTAGGTCCCCATAACTAGGCACCCAAATTCTTCCGGCGAAATACCGGAGTCCGGTTTCTTTAACTTCGAATCGAGAGGTGAGGACGTTCAAGTGTTCGAGAGAGATGTTTTCATCCTTGAGAGCCTCATCTTGGGCTACCCGAATTTGGCTATTAAGGTTTGTGTGGATGGTGATGTTTAAAGCTCGGACACGGAGAGGCACCACTCTTTCTTTTCGACTTAAGGCATCGGCTACTACATTTGCCTTCCCGGGATGGTAACGAAGCTCGCAATCGTAATCGTTCAAAGTTTCAATCCACCGTCGTTGTCTCATGTTTAGTTGCTTTTGATCGAAAATGTGTTGGAGACTTTTGTGGTCGGTAAAGATAGTACTCTTGGTTCCATAAAGATAGTGTCTCCACATTTTAAGTGCAAAGACAACGGCTCCGAGTTCGAGATCATGTGTCGTATAGTTTCGTTCATGAATTTTGAGTTGTCGAGAAGCATAAGCAATGACTTTCGTTCGTTGCATCAATACACACCCAAAACCATGTTTCGAGGCATCGCAATATACAACAAAGTCATCATTGCCTTCGGGAAGTGACAAGATAGGAGCGGTGGTTAGCTTCGTTTTCAAGATTTGAAACGCGGATTCTTGTTCGGTCGCCCAAATGAATTTCTTTCCCTTGTGAGTCAATGCGGTTAGAGGACGTGCAACCAAAGAGAAATTTTCGATGAATCTACGATAGTACCCGGCGAGACCCAAGAATTGACGAATGTGAGTAGGAGTAGTAGGAGTCTCCCATTTACTAATGGCTTCGATCTTCGTGGGATCGACTTTAATGCCTTGATCACTTACAACATGACCAAGAAATTGAACTTCCTTCAACCAAAATTCACACTTGGAGAATTTGGCATAAAGTCGTTCTTGTCTCAAGAGTTCAAGCACAAGTCGGAGATGTTGTTCGTGCTCTTCTTCATTTTTAGAATAGATCAATATATCATCGATGAACACAATAACGAATTTATCGAGATACGGTTTGCACACGCGGTTCATAAGATCCATGAACACCGCCGGTGCGTTAGTGAGACCAAATGGCATGACGAGGAATTCATAACTACCGTAACGAGTCCGGAAAGCGGTTTTGGAGACATCTTCCCCCTTAACCCTTAATTGATGATAACCCGAGCGGAGATCGATTTTCGAATATACACAAGACCCTTGTAGTTGATCAAAGAGGTCATCGATGCGAGGAAGAGGATATCGGTTCTTAACCGTCAATTTATTTAGTTCACGATAATCAATGCACATTCGTAGGGATCCGTCTTTCTTTTTAACAAACAAAATCGGAGCGCCCCAAGGTGAATGGCTAGGTTGGATAAAACCACGATCAAGTAGTTCTTGGATTTGACTTTGCAATTCTTGCATTTCAGATGGAGCGAGTCTATATGGTGCACGTGCTACGGGTGCGGCTCCCGGAATAAGATCGATTTGGAATTCAACCGGTCGATGAGGCGGAAGACCCGGCAATTCGTCGGGAAATACATCGGAATAGTCACTAACAATTGGCACATCATCGATGTGCTTCTCATCGGACTCGACTTTCTTAACGTGAGCAAGGATCGCAAAACAACCCTTACGGAGTAGTTTTCTAACTTTAATACACGAAACGAGGTTGAGTCCGGTGCAACTCTTATCGCCATAGACAATCAAAGGTTCACCATTCTCGATAGGAATTCGGATTGCGTTAAGATCACAAAGAATGTGAGATTTCGTTTTGACTAACCAATTCATACCGATTATTACATCAAAGCTTCCTAGTTCCATGGGTATCAAGTCAATTTCAAATTCCTTACCCAAAATGTTTAACGTACACCCCCGGTAATATGTGTCGGCACTTAATAGTTTTCCGTTAGCTACTTCAATGGTATAAGTGGTATCTAATGGAAGAGGTGGAGTGCTAAAAGAATGAGTCAAAGTCTTGGATACAAAGCATTTATCGGCACCCGAATCGAATAAGCAAGAGACATAAGAATTGTTGAGAAGAAACGTACCCGTGACTAGTTCAGTGTCATCCCGGGCTTCCTCGGTGTTGATGTTGAAAGCTCGGCCGCGCGTATTGGGGTTATCTTTCCTTTTCGGGCATGCATTTCTATAATGACCCGTTTGGCCACATTCGTAACAAGTGCCCGTCTTTGGTGCATTGGGCCACTTTCGAGCGGCGGGAGTGGCACTTTTACAATCGTTGGCCTTATGACCAACTCCTTGGCACCGGTGGCAAATTATCTTACTACATTCGCCAAAGTGATGTTTGTTGCATTTGTTGCAAAGAGGTAGGTTCCCGGCATAACCTTTCTTGCCGTCGGAGGTGTAAGGCTTCTTAGCAAAGTTGTTGTTGCTTGATTGGGAGGGTTCCCACTTTCTTTTGTTGCCGCTCGATTTATCCTCGGCTTTAGGTGCCAGAACTACGATTTCGTCAACCGTTTCGATTAGTTGGCGAGCCATGTTCATAGCGGCTTGATGAGTAGTGGGTTTGGATGACATCACCCCTTGTTTGATGCTTTTTGGAAGACCGAGCATGTAGAGCTCAATCCTTTGAGATTCGGGGTTAACAAGATTAGGACACATCAAGGATAGTTCGGCGAAGCGTTGATTATAAGCTTTAAGGTCGTTTCCGACCGCTTTCAAAGCTCTTAGTTCTTCCTCAAGCTTTCGGGTTTCTTCGCGCGGAAAATATTCAACAATCATCTTTTCCTTTAGATCGGCCCAAGAGAGGGCATGAGCTTCATCGGTACCCACCGATTGAACATAGGTGTTCCACCATGTTAGAGCAATTCCGGAGAAAGTGTGAGTGGAGTATTTGACCTTGTCTTGGTCCCGACAACCGCTTATGCTAAAGACGGCTTCCGTTTGCTCAAACCATCGGGTGAGCACGACCGGTCCCCCGGTTCCATCAAAAGTGTGAGGTTTGCACCCCATGAAAGCTTTATAGGAGCATCCCTCGTTTGAGTTTCCGGCTCCATTGTTGTTGTTGTTGTTGTTGTGGTTGTTATTATTATTGTTGTTGGATGAGTGACCGGCCATGGCCGCATCTACGGCGGTAGCTATCATCCGTTCGAGAGCTTGTTCGGGAGTTTCATTGCGGCGTACACGACGAGAAGCCATTGTTCCTTCAAGACACAAGAATATCATTGATTAGTATTCTCAATAATACTAACCGTGATATAGAATAAAGATAAAGAGAATTTTTTTTTTTTTTTTTTTTTTTTTTTTTTTTTTTTTTTTTTTCTCGACTCGCCTTAAATTCTTTATGTCATAATGTCGGAACGTTCATACGAGTCACCGTAATATAATCCCGGAAATTATATTACCCTAATTCATATGTGCATTCGACATCATTTCATATAGTCAAGGTGGCGTGTCAATCAAATTAAACAACGTGAGATTAAGATGAACTAAGAGTAGATATGAGTAGAAACGTTCGAGTATAAATGCACAAGTAGTCAAGTAATTCCTACTTCAAGTCTATATGCCGGTTGTAGTCTAGACTCACCAATGTACCCTATGACTCGGGGTTGACACTAATGAACTCTAAATCCCTACAACCAACGCTCTGATACCATCTGTAGCGACCCGACCAAATCGTCATTGACGGCGCCGTCTACTTAGGTCCCGTTACGTGGTCATAAGTCTTTAAAACAACGTTGACCAAAAGATATGTCGCATTCATTTCAAATGTAAAGGTTGTTCAAGTTTTACAAGAATAGTTCCACCACAAGTTACGATACCAAGTTTAAGTACAAATGAAACTTATGCGACACAATTTAAAAGTATCCAAAAGACGCTCCATGTATGCATGTATACTCGACATCCAATGCAAGTATCAAAATAATGAGCGGAAGCATGTATCATGTATCGTTCAAGGACCTGAGAAAAACATAGAAATCTGTCAACGAAAACGTTGGTGAAATCATAGGTTTAAGTAAATAAGTACAAGTGAACCACAAGATTTGCATCAATGAAATAATAGTAATACATTCCAAAAGTTTGTTTCACGAGCACCCAATTATCAATGCTTAACGTTTCCTTCCATTGAACCCCATCACTTAGTGCTAGAACATACACTGTTTCTCGAAAATATATTTCATTCGTAAACGGTAGCGAACCGTTTGAATGAGGGTTTGTCAAACCCATATGGATCCATACAACATAAGTTCTCGCTTACACCCGGCAAGTGTAACTAATGATAATCGAATTGAGGATTTTGTTCTAAACTCGTATGTAGAATGTTTGTTTTCCTGTACTTGTGTTCACTTAGTTCAAAAGAATCGTTTATGTTTTCTCATCCCAAATATAAGTTCAAAAAGAGTAAGAGTGGGACTATGATCTCACCTTGAGTGCAAGAGTAGTAAAGTACTTCAACAAGTAAACGTGTGCAAAGAACAATGCTAGTCTTGACCCAAATTTGATGAGGTTGGTATGGAATCGAAGAGGAGATCACGAGGAGTTCAAATATGTAAACGGTTTGGAATGAATCCTTCTTGAATGATTTTAGATGATGATTTGCTTTTTGGAGAATTTGAGAAAAAT
Source organism: Rutidosis leptorrhynchoides (assembly GCF_046630445.1). Classification (NCBI taxonomy): domain Eukaryota; kingdom Viridiplantae; phylum Streptophyta; class Magnoliopsida; order Asterales; family Asteraceae; genus Rutidosis; species Rutidosis leptorrhynchoides. The sequence goes on from NC_092333.1 coordinate 78,395,790, forward strand.
GGAGAAGTATGAAAAGAAAAAAAGAAAGAAAATGAAAATGGGGAGGATAAGGGGGTTGACTAGTCAAAAGCTAGTCACCCCTTTGGCTTTGTGGCGGAACTAGTCCCTCGAGTTCGGTTGCGGGTGCGTTAAATTACCTAGACATGATAATTTAAAACGCGTATTAACGGAAGATGTTAAAAACATATAACGGAGTTTAAAATAGTTAAACGGAAAAGTAAACGGAAAAAGGCGGGATGTTACAATATATGTCATCATATAGTTTTTTTTACAAGTTTTAACGTTCGTGAATCACCGGTCAACTTGGGTGGTCAATTGTCTATATGAAACCTATTTCAATTAATCAAGTCTTAACAAGTTTGATTGCTTAACATGTTGGAAACATTTAATCATGTAAATATCAATCTCAATTAATATATATAAACATGGAAAAGTTCGGGTCACTACAGTACCTACCCGTTAAATAAATTTCGTCCCGAAATTTTAAGCTGTTGAAGGTGTTGACGAATCTTCTGGAAATAGATGCGGGTATTTCTTCTTCATCTGATCTTCACGCTCCCAGGTGAACTCGGGTCCTCTACGAGCATTCCATCGAACCTTAACAATTGGTATCTTATTTTGCTTAAGTCTTTTAACCTCACGATCCATTATTTCGACGGGTTCTTCGATGAATTGAAGTTTTTCGTTGATTTGGATTTCATCTAACGGAATAGTGAGATCTTCTTTAGCAAAACATTTCTTTAAATTCGAGACGTGGAAAGTGTTATGTACAGCTGCGAGTTGTTGAGGTAACTCTAGTCGGTAAGCTACTGGTCCGACACGATCAATAATCTTGAATGGTCCAATATACCTTGGATTTAATTTCCCTCGTTTACCAAATCGAACAACGCCTTTCCAAGGTGCAACTTTAAGCATGACCATCTCTCCAATTTCAAATTCTATATCTTTTCTTTTAATGTCAGCGTAGCTCTTTTGTCGACTTTGGGCGGTTTTCAACCGTTGTTGAATTTGAATGATCTTCTCGGTAGTTTCTTGTATAATCTCCAGACCCGTAATCTGTCTATCCCCCACTTCACTCCAACAAATTGGAGACCTGCACTTTCTACCATAAAGTGCTTCAAACGGCGCCATCTCAATGCTTGAATGGTAGCTGTTGTTGTAGGAAAATTCTGCTAACGGTAGATGTCGATCCCAACTGTTTCCGAAATCAATAACACATGCTCGTAGCATGTCTTCAAGCGTTTGTATCGTCCTTTCGCTCTGCCCATCAGTTTGTGGATGATAGGCAGTACTCATGTCTAGACGAGTTCCTAATGCTTGCTGTAATGTCTGCCAGAATCTTGAAATAAATCTGCCATCCCTATCAGAGATAATAGAGATTGGTATTCCATGTCTGGAGATGACTTCCTTCAAATACAGTCGTGCTAACTTCTCCATCTTGTCATCTTCTCTTATTGGTAGGAAGTGTGCTGATTTGGTGAGACGATCAACTATTACCCAAATAGTATCAAAACCACTTGCAGTCCTTGGCAATTTAGTGATGAAATCCATGGTAATGTTTTCCCATTTCCATTCCGGGATTTCGGGTTGTTGAAGTAGACCTGATGGTTTCTGATGCTCAGCTTTGACCTTAGAACACGTCAAACATTCTCCTACGTATTTAGCAACATCGGTTTTTATACCCGACCACCAAAAATGTTTCATGAGATCCTTGTACATCTTCCCCGTTCCAGGATGTATTGAGTATCTGGTTTTATGAGCTTCTCTAAGTACCATTTCTCTCATATCTCCAAATTTTGGTACCCAAATCCTTTCAGCCCTATACCGGGTTCCGTCTTCCCGAATATTAAGATGCTTCTCCGATCCTTTGGGTATTTCATCCTTTAAATTTCCCTCTTTTAAAACTCCTTGTTGCGCCTCCTTTATTTGAGTAGTAATGTTATTATGAATCATTATATTCATAGATTTTACTCGAATGGGTTCTCTGTCCTTCCTGCTCAAGGCATCGGCTACCACATTTGCCTTCCCCGGGTGGTAACGAATCTCAAAATCGTAATCATTCAATAATTCAATCCACCTACGCTGCCTCATATTCAGTTGTTTCTGATTAAATATGTGTTGAAGACTTTTGTGGTCGGTATATATAATACTTTTGACCCCATATAAGTAGTGCCTCCAAGTCTTTAATGCAAAAACAACCGCGCCTAATTCCAAATCATGCGTCGTATAATTTTGTTCGTGAATCTTCAATTGTCTAGACGCATAAGCAATCACCTTCGTTCGTTGCATTAATACACAACCGAGACCTTGCTTTGATGCATCACAATAAATCACAAAATCATCATTCCCTTCAGGCAATGACAATATAGGTGCCGTAGTTAGCTTTTTCTTCAATAACTGAAACGCTTTCTCTTGTTCATCATTCCATTCAAATTTCTTCCCTTTATGCGTTAATGCAGTCAAGGGTTTTGCTATTCTGGAAAAGTCTTGGATGAACCTTCTGTAGTAACCAGCTAGTCCTAAAAACTGGCGTATGTGTTTCGGAGTTTTCGGGGTTTCCCACTTTTCAACAGTTTCTATCTTTGCCGGATCCACCTTAATACCTTCTTTGTTCACTATGTGACCGAGGAATTGAACTTCTTCCAACCAAAATGCACACTTTGAAAACTTAGCGTACAATTCTTCCTTCCTCAATACTTCTAACACCTTTCTCAAATGTTCACCGTGTTCTTGGTCATTCCTTGAGTAAATAAGTATGTCATCAATGAAAACAATGACAAACTTGTCAAGGTATGGTCCACACACTCGGTTCATAAGGTCCATGAACACAGCTGGTGCATTAGTTAAACCAAACGGCATGACCATAAACTCGTAATGACCGTAACGTGTTCTGAAAGCAGTCTTTGGAATATCATCTTCTTTCACCCGCATTTGATGATACCCGGAACGTAAGTCAATCTTTGAATAAACAGACGAGCCTTGTAGTTGATCAAATAAGTCGTCGATTCTCGGTAATGGGTAGCGGTTCTTGATGGTAAGTTTGTTCAACTCTCGGTAGTCGATACACAACCTGAATGTACCATCTTTCTTCTTGACAAACAAAACAGGAGCTCCCCACGGTGATGTGCTTGGTCGAATGAAACCACGCTCTAAAAGTTCTTGTAATTGGCTTTGCAGTTCTTTCATCTCGCTGGGTGCGAGTCTGTAAGGAGCACGAGCTATTGGTGCAGCTCCTGGTACAAGATCTATTTGAAATTCAACGGATCGATGTGGGGGTAATCCCGGTAATTCTTTCGGAAATACATCGGGAAATTCTTTTGCAATGGGAACATCATTGATGCTCTTTTCTTCAGTTTGTACTTTCTCGACGTGTGCTAGAACAGCATAGCAACCTTTTCTTATTAGTTTTTGTGCCTTCAAATTACTAATAAGATGTAGCTTCGTGTTGCCCTTTTCTCCGTACACCATTAAGGGTTTTCCTTTTTCTCGTATAATGCGAATTGCATTTTTGTAACAAACGATCTCCGCTTTCACTTCTTTCAACCAGTCCATACCGATTATCACATCAAAACTCCCTAACTCTACTGGTATCAAATCAATCTTAAATGTTTCGCTAACCAGTTTAATTTCTCGATTCCGACATATATTATCTGCTGAAATTAATTTACCATTTGCTAATTCGAGTAAAAATTTACTATCCAAAGGCGTCAATGGACAACTTAATTTAGCACAAAAATCTCTACTCATATAGCTTCTATCCGCACCCGAATCAAATAAAACGTAAGCAGATTTATTGTCAATAAGAAACGTACCCGTAACAAGCTCCGGGTCTTCCTGTGCCTCTGCCGCATTAATATTGAAAACTCTTCCACGGCCTTGTCCATTCGTGTTCTCCTGGTTCGGGCAATTTCTAATAATGTTGCCCGGTTTTCCACATTTATAACAAACTACATTGGCATAACTTGCTCCGACACTACTTGCTCCGCCATTACTCGTTCCGACACCATTTGTTCCTTTCGTTCTATTAACCCCTGGTCCGTAGACCTCACACTTCGCCGCGCTATGACCATTTCTTTTACACTTGTTGCAAAATTTGGTGCAGAACCCCGAGTGATTCTTTTCACACCTTTGGCATAGCTGCTTCTGATTGTTGTTGTTGTTGTTGCGGTTATTATTGTTGTTGGGATGATTGTTGTAGTTGTTGTTGTTGTTGTTGTTGTTGTTGGGCCGTTTGTTGTAGTTGCGATTGATGTTACGATTGTTGGGATAATTGTTGCGATTATTGTTGTAATTGCTGTTGTTGTTGTATTGGTGATTCTTATCACCGTTTTCCTCCCACTTTCTTTTGACTTGCTTCACATTGGCCTCTTCAGCAGTCTGTTCTTTAATTCTTTCTTCAATCTGGTTCACTAGTTTGTGAGCCATTCTACATGCCTGTTGTATGGAGGCGGGCTCGTGTGAACTTATATCTTCTTGGATTCTTTCCGGTAATCCTTTCACAAACGCGTCGATCTTCTCTTCCTCATCTTCGAATGCTCCCGGACACAATAGGCACAATTCTGTGAATCGTCTTTCGTACGTGGTAATATCAAATCCTTGGGTTCGTAACCCTCTAAGTTCTGTCTTGAGCTTATTGACCTCGGTTCTGGGACGGTACTTCTCGTTCATCAAGTGCTTGAATGCTGACCACGGTAGTGCGTACGCATCATCTTGTCCCACTTGCTCTAGATAGGTATTCCACCATGTTAACGCAGAACCTGTGAAGGTATGCGTAGCGTACTTCACTTTGTCCTCTTCAGTACACTTACTTATGGCAAACACCGATTCAACCTTCTCGGTCCACCGTTTCAATCCGATCGGTCCTTCGGTTCCATCAAATTCCAAAGGTTTGCAGGCAGTGAATTCTTTGTAGGTGCATCCTACACGATTTCCTGTACTGCTAGATCCACATATTTACAATCAATGGTTCGTGAATCATCGGGAGCAGTCGAAGGTTAATTGAATATATGAACATCGTTTCAAAATTTTCTAGACTCAACATTACATACTTTGCTTATCGTATCGAAATCATATAAAGATTAAGTTTAAATTTGGTCGGAAATTCCCGGGTCGAAATGTCCCGTTCTTATTGATTAAAAACGTTCCATATTAATTGATTTCGTTGCGAGGTTTTGACCTCTATATGAGACGTTTTTCAAAGACTGCATTCATTTTAAAACAAACCATAACCTTTATTTCATCAATAAAGGTTTAAAAAGCTTTACGTAGATTATCAAATAATGATAATCTAAAATATCCTGTTTACACACGACCATTACATAATGGTTTACAATACAAATATGTTACAACAAAATAAGTTTCTTGAATGCAGTTTTTACACAATATCATACAAGCATGGACTCCAAATCTCGTCCTTATTTAAGTATGTGACAGCGGAAGCTCTTAATAATCACCTGAGAATAAACATGCTTAAAACGTCAACAAAAATGTTGGTGAGTTATAGGTTTAACCTATATATATTAAATCATAATAATAGACCACAAGATTTCATATTTCAATACACATCCCATACATAGAGATAAAAATCATTCATATGGTGAACACCTGGTAACCGACATTAACAAGATGCATATATAAGAATATCCCCATCATTCCGGGACACCCTTCGGATATGATATAAATTTCGAAGTACTAAAGCATCCGGTACTTTGGATGGGGTTTGTTAGGCCCAATAGATCTATCTTTAGGATTCGCGTCAATTAGGGTGTCTGTTCCCTAATTCTTAGATTACCAGACTTAATAAAAAGGGGCATATTCGATTTCGATAATTCAACCATAGAATGTAGTTTCATGTACTTGTGTCTATTTTGTAAATCATTTATAAAACCTGCATGTATTCTCATCCCAAAAATATTAGATTTTAAAAGTGAGACTATAACTCACTTTCACAGATTTTTACTTCGTCGGGAAGTAAGACTTGGCCACTGGTTGATTCACGAACCTATAACAATATATACATATATATCAAAGTATGTTCAAAATATATTTACAACACTTTTAATATATTTTGATGTTTTAAGTTTATTAAGTCAGCTGTCCTCGTTAGTAACCTACAACTAGTTGTCCACAGTTAGATGTACAGAAATAAATCGATAAATATTATCTTGAATCAATCCACGACCCAGTGTATACGTATCTCAGTATTGATCACAACTCAAACTATATATATTTTGGAATCAACCTCAACCCTGTATAGCTAACTCCAACATTCACATATAGAGTGTCTATGGTTGTTCCGAAATATATATAGATGTGTCGACATGATAGGTCGAAACATTGTATACGTGTCTATGGTATCTTAAGATTACATAATATATAATACAAGTTGATTAATTTATGGTTGGAATAGATTTGTTACCAATTTTCACGTAGCTAAAATGAGAAAAATTATCCAATCTTGTTTTACCCATAACTTCTTCATTTTAAATCCGTTTTGAGTGAATCAAATTGCTATGGTTTCATATTGAACTCTATTTTATGAATCTAAACAAAAAAAGTATAGGTTTCTAGTCGGAAAAATAAGTTACAAGTCGTTTTTGTAAAGGTAGTCATTTCAGTCGAAAGAACGACGTCTAGATGACCATTTTAGAAAACATACTTCCACTTTGAGTTTAACTATAATTTTTGGATATAGTTTCATGTTCATAATAAAAATCATTTTCTCAGAATAACAACTTTTAAATCAAAGTTTATCATAGTTTTTAATTAACTAACCCAAAACAGCCCGCGGTGTTACTACGACGGCGTAAATCTGGTTTTACGGTGTTTTTCGTGTTTCCAGGTTTTAAATCATTAAGTTAGCATATCATATAGATATAGAACATGTGTTTAGTTGATTTTAAAAGTCAAGTTAGAAGGATTAACTTTTGTTTGCGAACAAGTTTAGAATTAACTAAACTATGTTCTAGTGATTACAAGTTTAAACCTTCGAATAAGATAGCTTTATATGTATGAATCGAATGATGTTATGAACATCATTACTACCTTAAGTTCCTTGGATGAACCTACTGGAAAAGAGAAAAATGGATCTAGCTTCAATGGATCCTTGGATGGCTCAAAGTTCTTGAAGCAAAATCATGACACGAAAACAAGTTCAAGTAAGATCATCACTTGAAATAAGATTGTTATAGTTATAGAAATTGAACCAAAGTTTGAATATGATTATTACCTTGTATTAGAATGATAACCTACTGTAAGAAACAAAGATTTCTTGAGGTTGGATGATCACCTTACAAGATTGGAAGTGAGCTAGCAAACTTGAAAGTATTCTTGATTTTATGAAACTAGAACTTTTGGAATTTATGAAGAACACTTAGAACTTGAAGATAGAACTTGAGAGAGTTCAATTAGATGAAGAAAATTGAAGAATGAAAGTGTTTGTAGGTGTTTTTGGTCGTTGGTGTATGGATTAGATATAAAGGATATGTAAATCAAACTTGTTAAGACTTGATTAATTGAAATAGGTTTCATATAGACAATTGACCACCCAAGTTGACCGGTGATTCACGAACGTTAAAACTTGTAAAAACTATATGATGACATATATATGGATATATATATAGTTAACATGATACTATGATAAGTAAACATATCATTAAGTATATTAACAATGAACTACATATGTAAAAACAAGACTACTAACTTAATGATTTTTAAACGAGACATATATGTAACGATTATCGTTGTAAAGACATTTAATGTATATATATCATATTAAGAGATATTCATACATGATAATATCATGATAATATAATAATTTAAAATCTCATTTGATATTATAAACATTGGGTTAACAACATTTAACAAGATCGTTAACCTAAAGGTTTCAAAACAACACTTACATGTAACGACTAACGATGACTTAACGACTCAGTTAAAATGTATATACATGTAGTGTTTAAATATGTATTTATACACTTTTGAAAGACTTCAATACACTTATCAAAATACTTCTACTTAACAAAAATGCTTACAATTACATCCTCGTTCAGTTTCATCAACAATTCTACTCGTATGCACCCGTATTCGTACTCGTACAATACACAGCTTTTAGATGTATGTACTATTGATATATACACTCCAATGATCAGCTCTTAGCAGCCCATGTGAGTCACCTAACACATGTGGGAACCATCATTTGGCAACTAGCATGAAATATCTCATAAAATTACAAAAATATGAGTAATCATTCATGACTTATTTACATGAAAACAAAATTACATATCCTTTATATCTAATCCATACACCAACGACCAAAAACACCTACAAACACTTTCATTCTTCAATTTTCTTCATCTAATTGATCTCTCTCAAGTTCTATCTTCAAGTTCTAAGTGTTCTTCATAAATTCCAAAAGTTCTAGTTTCATAAAATCAAGAATACTTTCAAGTTTGCTAGCTCACTTCCAATCTTGTAAGGTGATCATCCAACCTCAAGAAATCTTTGTTTCTTACAGTAGGTTATCATTCTAATACAAGGTAATAATCATATTCAAACTTTGGTTCAATTTCTATAACTATAACAATCTTATTTCAAGTGATGATCTTACTTGAACTTGTTTTCGTGTCATGATTCTGCTTCAAGAACTTCGAGCCATCCAAGGATCCATTGAAGCTAGATCCATTTTTCTCTTTTCCAGTAGGTTTATCCAAGGAACTTAAGGTAGTAATGATGTTCATAACATCATTCGATTCATACATATAAAGCTATCTTATTCGAAGGTTTAAACTTGTAATCACTAGAACATAGTTTAGTTAATTCTAAACTTGTTCGCAAACAAAAGTTAATCCTTCTAACTTGAATTTTAAAATCAACTAAACACATGTTCTATATCTATATGATATGCTAACTTAATGATTTAAAACCTGGAAACACGAAAAACACCGTAAAACCGGATTTACGCCGTCGTAGTAACACCGCGGGCTGTTTTGGGTTAGTTAATTAAAAACTATGATAAACTTTGATTTAAAAGTTGTTATTCTGAGAAAATGATTTTTATTATGAACATGAAACTATATCCAAAAATTATGGTTAAACTCAAAGTGGAAGTATGTTTTCTAAAATGGTCATCTAGACGTCGTTCTTTCGACTGAAATGACTACCTTTATAAAAACGACTTGTAACTTATTTTTCCGACTATAAACCTATACTTTTTCTGTTTAGATTCATAAAATAGAGTTCAATATGAAACCATAGCAATTTGATTCACTCAAAACGGATTTAAAATGAAGAAGTTATGGGTAAAACAAGATTGGATAATTTTTCTCATTTTAGCTACGTGAAAATTGGTAACAAATCTATTCCAACCATAACTTAATCAACTTGTATTGTATATTATGTAATCTTGAGATACCATAGACACGTATACAATGTTTCGACCTATCATGTCGACACATCTATATATATTTCGGAACAACCATAGACACTCTATATGTGAATGTTGGAGTTAGCTATACAGGGTTGAGGTTGATTCCAAAATATATATAGTTTGAGTTGTGATCAATACTGAGATACGTATACACTGGGTCGTGGATTGATTCAAGATAATATTTATCGATTTATTTCTGTACATCTAACTGTGGACAACTAGTTGTAGGTTACTAACGAGGACAGCTGACTTAATAAACTTAAAACATCAAAATATATTAAAAGTGTTGTAAATATATTTTGAACATACTTTGATATATATGTATATATTGTTATAGGTTCGTGAATCAACCAGTGGCCAAGTCTTACTTCCCGACGAAGTAAAAATCTGTGAAAGTGAGTTATAGTCCCACTTTTAAAATCTAATATTTTTGGGATGAGAATACATGCAGGTTTTATAAATGATTTACAAAATAGACACAAGTACGTGAAACTACATTCTATGGTTGAATTATCGAAATCGAATATGCCCCTTTTTATTAAGTCTGGTAATCTAAGAATTAGGGAACAGACACCCTAATTGACGCGAATCCTAAAGATAGATCTATTGGGCCTAACAAACCCCATCCAAAGTACCGGATGCTTTAGTACTTCGAAATTTATATCATATCCGAAGGGTGTCCCGGAATGATGGGGATATTCTTATATATGCATCTTGTTAATGTCGGTTACCAGGTGTTCACCATATGAATGATTTTTTATCTCTATGTATGGGATGTGTATTGAAATATGAAATCTTGTGGTCTATTGTTACGATTTGATATATATAGGTTAAACCTATAACTCACCAACATTTTTGTTGACGTTTAAAGCATGTTTATTCTCAGGTGAATATTAAGAGCTTCCGCTGTTGCATACTAAAATAAGGACAAGATTTGGAGTCCATGTTTGTATGATATTGTGTAAAAACTGCATTCAAGAAACTGATTTCGATGTAACATATTTGTATTGTAAACCATTATGTAATGGTCGTGTGTAAACAGGATATTTTAGATTATCATTATTTGATAATCTACGTAAAGCTTTTTAAACCTTTATTTATGAAATAAAGGTTATGGTTTGTTTTAAAAATGAATGCAGTCTTTGAAAAACGTCTCATATAGAGGTCAAAACCTCGCAACGAAATCAATTAATATGGAACGTTCTTATTGATTAAAAACGTTCCATATTAATTGATTTCGTTGCGAGGTTTTGACCTCTATATGAGACGTTTTTCAAAGACTGCATTCATTTTTAAAACAAACCAGACTCACTGCATGTATTCTACCGTTAGCAGAATTTTCCTACAACAACAGCTACCATTCAAGCATTGAGATGGCGCCGTTTGAAGCACTTTATGGTAGAAAGTGCAGGTCTCCGATTTGTTGGAGTGAGGTGGGGGATAGACAGATTACGGGTCCGGAGATTATACAAGAAACTACCGAGAAGATCATCCAAATTCAACAACGGTTGAAAACCTCCCAAAGTCGACAAAAGAGCTACGCTGACATTAAAAGAAAAGATATAGAATTTGAAATTGGAGAGATGGTCATGCTTAAAGTTTCACCTTGGAAAGGCGTTGTTCGATTTGGTAAACGAGGGAAATTAAATCCAAGGTATATTGGACCATTCAAGATTATTGATCGTGTCGGACCAGTAGCTTACCGACTTGAGTTACCTCAACAACTCGCGGCTGTACATAACACTTTCCACGTCTCGAATTTGAAGAAATGTTTTGCTAAAGAAGATCTCACTATTCCGTTAGATGAAATCCAAATCAACGAAAAACTCCAATTCATCGAAGAACCCGTCGAAATAATGGATCGTGAGGTTAAAAGACTTAAGCAAAACAAGATACCAATTGTTAAGGTTCGATGGAATGCTCGTAGAGGACCCGAGTTCACCTGGGAGCGTGAAGATCAGATGAAGAAGAAATACCCGCATCTATTTCCAGAAGATTCGTCAACACCTTCAACAGCTTAAAATTTCGGGACGAAATTTATTTAACGGGTAGGTACTGTAGTGACCCGAACTTTTCCATGTTTATATATATTAATTGAGATTGATGTTTACATGATTAAACGTTTCCAACATGTTAAGCAATCAAACTTGTTAAGACTTGATTAATTGAAATAGGTTTCATATAGACAATTGACCACCCAAGTTGACCGGTGATTCACGAACGTTAAAACTTGTAAAAAAACTATATGATGACATATATATGGTTATATATATAGTTAACATGATATTATGATAAGTAAACATATCATTAATTATATTAACAATGAACTACATATGTAAAAACAAGACTACTAACTTAATGATTTTGAAACGAGACATATATGTAACGTTTATCGTTGTAACGACATTTAATGTATATATATCATATTAAGAGATATTCGTACATCATAATATCATGATAATATAATAATTTAAAATCTCTTTTGATATTATAAATATTGGGTTAACAACATTTAACAAGATCGTTAACCTAAAGGTTTCAAAACAACACTTACATGTAACGACTAACGATGACTTAACGACTCAGTTAAAATGTATATACATGTAGTGTTTTAATATGTATTTATACACTTTTGAAAGACTTCAATACACTTATCAAAATACTTCTACTTAACAAAAATGCTTACAATTACATTCTCGTTCAGTTTCATCAACAATTCTACTCGTATGCACCCGTATTCGTACTCGTACAATACACAGCTTTTAGATGTATGTACTATTGGTATATACACTCCAATGATCAGCTCTTAGCAGCCCATGTGAGTCACCTAACACATGTGGGAACCATCATTTGGCAACTAGCATGAAATATCTCATAAGATTACAAAAATATGAGTAATCATTCATGACTTATTTACATGAAAACAAAATTACATATCCTTTATATCTAATCCATACACCAACGACCAAAAACACCTACAAACACTTTCATTCTTCAATTTTATTCATCTAATTGAACTCTCTCAAGTTCTATCTTCAAGTTCTAAGTGTTCTTCATAAATTCCAAAAGTTCTAGTTTCATAAAATCAAGAATACTTTCAAGTTTGCTAGCTCACTTCCAATCTTGTAAGGTGATCATCCAACCTCAAGAAATCTTTGTTTCTTACAGTAGGTTATCATTCTAATACAAGGTAATAATCATATTCAAACTTTGGTTCAATTTCTATAACTATAACAATCTTATTTCAAGTGATGATCTTACTTGAACTTGTTTTCGTGTCATGATTTTGCTTCAAGAACTTTGAGCCATCCAAGGATCCATTGAAGCTAGATCCATTTTTCTCTTTTCCAGTAGGTTCATCCAAGGAACTTAAGGTAGTAATGATGTTCATAACATCATTCGATTCATACATATAAAGCTATCTTATTCGAAGGTTTAAACTTGTAATCACTAGAACATAGTTTAGTTAATTCTAAACTTGTTCGCAAACAAAAGTTAATCCTTCTAACTTGACTTTTAAAATCAACTAAACACATGTTCTATATCTATATGATATGCTAACTTAATGATTTAAAACCTGGAAACACGAAAAACACCGTAAAACCGGATTTACGCCGTCGTAGTAACACCGCGGGCTGTTTTGGGTTAGTTAATTAAAAACTATGATAAACTTTGATTTAAAAGTTGTTATTCTGAGAAAATGATTTTTATTATGAACATGAAACTATATCCAAAAATTATGGTTAAACTCAAAGTGGAAGTATGTTTTCTAAAATGGTCATCTAGACGTCGTTCTTTCGACTGAAATGACTACCTTTACAAAAACGACTTGTAACTTATTTTTCCGACTAGAAACCTATACTTTTTTTGTTTAGATTCATAAAATAGAGTTCAATATGAAACCATAGCAATTTGATTCACTCAAAACGGATTTAAAATGAAGAAGTTATGGGTAAAACAAGATTGGATAATTTTTCTCATTTTAGCTACGTGAAAATTGGTAACAAATCTATTCCAACCATAACTTAATCAACTTGTATTATATATTATGTAATCTTGAGATACCATAGACACGTATACAATGTTTCGACCTATCATGTCGACACATCTATATATATTTCGGAACAACCATAGACACTCTATATGTGAATGTTGGAGTTAGCTATACAGGGTTGAGGTTGATTCCAAAATATATATAGTTTGAGTTGTGATCAATACTGAGATACGTATACACTGGGTCGTGGATTGATTCAAGATAATATTTATCGATTTATTTCTGTACATCTAACTGTGGACAACTAGTTGTAGGTTACTAACGAGGACAGCTGACTTAATAAACTTAAAACATCAAAATATATTAAAAGTGTTGTAAATATATTTTGAACATACTTTGATATATATGTATATATTGTTATAGGTTCGTGAATCAACCAGTGGCCAAGTCTTACTTCCCGACGAAGTAAAAATCTGTGAAAGTGAGTTATAGTCCCACTTTTAAAATCTAATATTTTTGGGATGAGAATACATGCAGGTTTTATAAATGATTTACAAAATAGACACAAGTACGTGAAACTACATTCTATGGTTGAATTATCGAAATCGAATATGCCCCTTTTTATTAAGTCTGGTAATCTAAGAATTAGGGAACAGACACCCTAATTGACGCGAATCCTAAAGATAGATCTATTGGGCCTAACAAACCCCATCCAAAGTACCGGATGCTTTAGTACTTCGAAATTTATATCATATCCGAAGGGTGTCCCGGAATGATGGGGATATTCTTATATATGCATCTTGTTATTGTCGGTTACCAGGTGTTCACCATATGAATGATTTTTATCTCTATGTATGGGATGTGTATTGAAATATGAAATCTTGTGGTCTATTGTTACGATTTGATATATATAGGTTAAACCTATAACTCACCAACATTTTTGTTGACGTTTTAAGCATGTTTATTCTCAGGTGATTATTAAGAGCTTCCGCTGTCGCATACTTAAATAAGGACAAGATTTGGAGTCCATGCTTGTATGATATTGTGTAAAAACTGCATTCAAGAAACTTATTTTGTTGTAACATATTTGTATTGTAAACCATTATGTAATGGTCGTGTGTAAACAGGATATTTTAGATTATCATTATTTGATAATCTACGTAAAGCTTTTTAAACCTTTATTGATGAAATAAAGGTTATGGTTTGTTTAAAAATGAATGCAGTCTTTGAAAAACGTCTCATATAGAGGTCAAAACCTCGCAACGAAATCAATTAATATGGAACGTTTTTAATCAATAAGAACGGGACATTTCAGCTCTGATACCAACTGAAATGTCCCGTTCTTATTGATTAAAAACGTTCCATATTAATTGATTTCGTTGCGAGGTTTTGACCTCTATATGAGACGTTTTTCAAAGACTGCATTCATTTTTAAACAAACCATAACCTTTATTTCATCAATAAAGGTTTAAAAAGCTTTACGTAGATTATCAAATAATGATAATCTAAAATATCCTGTTTACACACGACCATTACATAATGGTTTACAATACAAATATGTTACAACAAAATAAGTTCCTTGAATGCAGTTTTTACACAATATCATACAAGCATGGACTCCAAATCTTGTCCTTATTTAAGTATGCGACAGCGGAAGCTCTTAATAATCACCTGAGAATAAACATGCTTAAAACGTCAACAAAAATGTTGGTGAGTTATAGGTTTAACCTATATATATCAAATCGTAACAATAGACCACAAGATTTCATATTTCAATACACATCCCATACATAGAGATAAAAATCATTCATATGGTGAACACCTGGTAACCGACAATAACAAGATGCATATATAAGAATATCCCCATCATTCCGGGACACCCTTCGGATATGATATAAATTTCGAAGTACTAAAGCATCCGGTACTTTGGATGGGGTTTGTTAGGCCCAATAGATCTATCTTTAGGATTCGCGTCAATTAGGGTGTCTGTTCCCTAATTCTTAGATTACCAGACTTAATAAAAAGGGGCATATTCAATTTCGATAATTCAACCATAGAATGTAGTTTCACGTACTTGTGTCTATTTTGTAAATCATTTATAAAACCTGCATGTATTCTCATCCCAAAAATATTAGATTTTAAAAGTGGGACTATAACTCACTTTCACAGATTTTTTTACTTCGTCGGGAAGTAAGACTTGGCCACTGGTTGATTCACGAACCTATAACAATATATACATATATATCAAAGTATGTTCAAAATATATTTACAACACTTTTAATATATTTTGATGTTTTAAGTTTATTAAGTCAGCTGTCCTCGTTAGTAACCTACAACTAGTTGTCCACAGTTAGATGTACAGAAATAAATCGATAAATATTATCTTGAATCAATCCACGACCCAGTGTATACGTATCTCAGTATTGATCACAACTCAAACTATATATATTTTGGAATCAACCTCAACCCTGTATAGCTAACTCCAACATTCACATATAGAGTGTCTATCGTTGTTCCGAAATATATATAGATGTGTCGACATGATAGGTCGAAACATTGTATACGTGTCTATGGTATCTCAAGATTACATAATATATAATACAAGTTGATTAAGTTATGGTTGGAATAGATTTGTTACCAATTTTCACGTAGCTAAAATGAGAAAAATTATCCAATCTTGTTTTACCCATAACTTCTTCATTTTAAATCCGTTTTGAGTGAATCAAATTGCTATGGTTTCATATTGAACTCTATTTTATGAATCTAAACAAAAAAATTATAGGTTTCTAGTCGGAAAAATAAGTTACAAGTCGTTTTTGTAAAGGTAGTCATTTCAGTCGAAAGAACGACGTCTAGATGACCATTTTAGAAAACATGCTTCCACTTTGAGTTTAACCATAATTTTTGGATATAGTTTCATGTTCATAATAAAAATCATTTTCTCAGAATAACAACTTTTAAATCAAAGTTTATCATAGTTTTTAATTAACTAACCCAAAACAGCCCCCGGTGTTACTACGACGGCGTAAATCCGGTTTTACGGTGTTTTTCGTGTTTCCAGGTTTTAAATCATTAAGTTAGCATATCATATAGATATAGAACATGTGTTTAGTTGATTTTAAAAGTCAAGTTAGAAGGATTAACTTTTGTTTGCGAACAAGTTTAGAATTAACTAAACTATGTTCTAGTGATTACAAGTTTAAACCTTCGAATAAGATAGCTTTATATGTATGAATCGAATGATGTTATGAACATCATTACTACCTTAAGTTCCTTGGATGAACCTACTGGAAAAGAGAAAAATGGATCTAGCTTCAATGGATCCTTGGATGGCTCAAAGTTCTTGAAGCAAAATCATGACACGAAAACAAGTTCAAGTATGATCATCACTTGAAATAAGATTGTTATAGTTATAGAAATTGAACCAAAGTTTGAATATGATTATTACCTTGTATTAGAATGATAACCTACTGTAAGAAACAAAGATTTCTTGAGGTTGGATGATCACCTTACAAGATTGGGAGTGAGCTAGCAAACTTGAAAGTATTCTTGATTTTATGAAACTAGAACTTTTGGAACTTATGAAGAACACTTAGAACTTGAAGATAGAACTTGAGAGAGTTCAATTAGATGAAGAAAATTGAAGAATGAAAGTGTTTGTAGGTGTTTTTGGTCGTTGGTGTATGGATTAGATATAAAGGATATGTAATTTTGTTTTCATGTAAATAAGTCATGAATGATTACTCATATTTTTGTAATCTTATGAGATATTTCATGCTAGTTGCCAAATGATGGTTCCCACATGTGTTAGGTGACTCACATGGGCTGCTAAGAGCTGATCATTGGAGTGTATATACCAATAGTACATACATCTAAAAGCTGTGTATTGTACGAGTACGAATACGGGTGCATACGAGTAGAATTGTTGATGAAACTGAACGAGAATGTAATTGTAAGCATTTTTGTTAAGTAGAAGTATTTTGATAAGTGTATTGAAGTCTTTCAAAAGTGTATAAATACATATTAAAACACTACATGTATATACATTTTAACTGAGTCGTTAAGTCATCGTTAGTCGTTACATGTAAGTGTGGTTTTGAAACCTTTAGGTTAACGATCTTGTTAAATGTTGTTAACCCAATGTTTATAATATCAAAAGAGATTTTAAATTATTATATTATCATGATATTATGATGTACGAATATCTCTTAATATGATATATATACATTAAATGTCGTTACAACGATAAACGTTACATATATGTCTCGTTTCAAAATCATTAAGTTAGTAGTCTTGTTTTTACATATGTAGTTCATTGTTAATATAATTAATGATATGTTTACTTATCATAATATCATGTTAACTATACATATAACCATATATATGTCATCATATAGTTTTTTTTACAAGTTTTAACGTTCGTGAATCACCGGTCAACTTGGGTGGTCAATTGTCTATATGAAACCTATTTCAATTAATCAAGTCTTAACAAGTTTGATTGCTTAACATGTTGGAAACATTTAATCATGTAAATATCAATCTCAATTAATATATATAAACATGGAAAAGTTCGGGTCACTACAGTACCTACCCGTTAAATAAATTTCGTCCCGAAATTTTAAGCTGTTGAAGGTGTTGACGAATCTTCTGGAAATAGATGCGGGTATTTCTTCTTCATCTGATCTTCACGCTCCCAGGTGAACTCGGGTCCTCTACGAGCATTCCATCGAACCTTAACAATTGGTATCTTATTTTGCTTAAGTCTTTTAACCTCACGATCCATTATTTCGACGGGTTCTTCGATGAATTGAAGTTTTTCGTTGATTTGGATTTCATCTAACGGAATAGTGAGATCTTCTTTAGCAAAACATTTCTTTAAATTCGAGACGTGGAAAGTGTTATGTACAGCTGCGAGTTGTTGAGGTAACTCTAGTCGGTAAGCTACTGGTCCGACACGATCAATAATCTTGAATGGTCCAATATACCTTGGATTTAATTTCCCTCGTTTACCAAATCGAACAACGCCTTTCCAAGGTGCAACTTTAAGCATGACCATCTCTCCAATTTCAAATTCTATATCTTTTCTTTTAATGTCAGCGTAGCTCTTTTGTCGACTTTGGGCGGTTTTCAACCGTTGTTGAATTTGAATGATCTTCTCGGTAGTTTCTTGTATAATCTCCGGACCCGTAATCTGTCTATCCCCCACTTCACTCCAACAAATTGGAGACCTGCACTTTCTACCATAAAGTGCTTCAAACGGCGCCATCTCAATGCTTGAATGGTAGCTGTTGTTGTAAGAAAATTCTGCTAACGGTAGATGTCGATCCCAACTGTTTCCGAAATCAATAACACATGCTCGTAGCATGTCTTCAAGCGTTTGTATCGTCCTTTCGCTCTGCCCATCAGTTTGTGGATGATAGGCAGTACTCATGTCTAGACGAGTTCCTAATGCTTGCTGTAATGTCTGCCAGAATCTTGAAATAAATCTGCCATCCCTATCAGAGATAATAGAGATTGGTATTCCATGTCTGGAGTTGACTTCCTTCAAATACAGTCGTGCTAACTTCTCCATCTTGTCATCTTCTCTTATTGGTAGGAAGTGTGCTGATTTGGTGAGACGATCAACTATTACCCAAATAGTATCAAAACCACTTGCAGTCCTTGGCAATTTAGTGATGAAATCCATGGTAATGTTTTCCCATTTCCATTCCGGGATTTCGGGTTGTTGAAGTAGACCTGATGGTTTCTGATGCTCAGCTTTGACCTTAGAACACGTCAAACATTCTCCTACGTATTTAGCAACATCGGTTTTCATACCCGACCACCAAAAATGTTTCATGAGATCCTTGTACATCTTCCCCGTTCCAGGATGTATTGAGTATCTGGTTTTATGAGCTTCTCTAAGTACCATTTCTCTCATATCTCCAAATTTTGGTACCCAAATCCTTTCAGCCCTATACCGGGTTCCGTCTTCCCGAATATTAAGATGCTTCTCCGATCCTTTGGGTATTTCATCCTTTAAATTTCCCTCTTTTAAAACTCCTTGTTGCGCCTCCTTTATTTGAGTAGTAATGTTATTATGAATCATTATATTCATAGATTTTACTCGAATGGGTTCTCTGTCCTTCCTGCTCAAGGCATCGGCTACCACATTTGCCTTCCCCGGGTAGTAACGAATCTCAAAATCGTAATCATTCAATAATTCAATCCACCTACGCTGCCTCATATTCAGTTGTTTCTGATTAAATATGTGTTGAAGACTTTTGTGGTCGGTATATATAATACTTTTGACCCCATATAAGTAGTGCCTCCAAGTCTTTAATGCAAAAACAACCGCGCCTAATTCCAAATCATGCGTCGTATAATTTTGTTCGTGAATCTTCAATTGTCTAGACGCATAAGCAATCACCTTCGTTCGTTGCATTAATACACAACCGAGACCTTGCTTTGATGCATCACAATAAATCACAAAATCATCATTCCCTTCAGGCAATGACAATATAGGTGCCGTAGTTAGCTTTTTCTTCAATAACTGAAACGCTTTCTCTTGTTCATCATTCCATTCAAATTTCTTCCCTTTATGCGTTAATGCAGTCAAGGGTTTTGCTATTCTGGAAAAGTCTTGGATGAACCTTCTGTAGTAACCAGCTAGTCCTAAAAACTGGCGTATGTGTTTCGGAGTTTTCGGGGTTTCCCACTTTTCAACAGTTTCTATCTTTGCCGGATCCACCTTAATACCTTCTTTGTTCACTATGTGACCGAGGAATTGAACTTCTTCCAACCAAAATGCACACTTTGAAAACTTAGCGTACAATTCTTCCTTCCTCAATACTTCTAACACCTTTCTCAAATGTTCACCGTGTTCTTGGTCATTCCTTGAGTAAATAAGTATGTCATCAATGAAAACAATGACAAACTTGTCAAGGTATGGTCCACACACTCGGTTCATAAGGTCCATGAACACAGCTGGTGCATTAGTTAAACCAAACGGCATGACCATAAACTCGTAATGACCGTAACGTGTTCTGAAAGCAGTCTTTGGAATATCATCTTCTTTCACCCGCATTTGATGATACCCGGAACGTAAGTCAATCTTTGAATAAACAGACGAGCCTTGTAGTTGATCAAATAAGTCGTCGATTCTCGGTAATGGGTAGCGGTTCTTGATGGTAAGTTTGTTCAACTCTCGGTAGTCGATACACAACCTGAATGTACCATCTTTCTTCTTGACAAACAAAACAGGAGCTCCCCACGGTGATGTGCTTGGTCGAATGAAACCACGCTCTAAAAGTTCTTGTAATTGGCTTTGCAGTTCTTTCATCTCGCTGGGTGCGAGTCTGTAAGGAGCACGAGCTATTGGTGCAGCTCCTGGTACAAGATCTATTTGAAATTCAACGGATCGATGTGGGGGTAATCCCGGTAATTCTTTCGGAAATACATCGGGAAATTCTTTTGCAATGGGAACATCATTGATGCTCTTTTCTTCAGTTTGTACTTTAATCAATAAGAACGGGACATTTCAGTTGGTATCCGAGCGTTGGTCTTAGAGAACCAGAAAATTTGCATTAGTGTGTCTTATCGAGTTTGTTAGGATGCATTAGTGAGTCTGGACTTCGACCGTGTTTTCTTTAAAAATGATTGCTTAACATTTTTGTTGGAAACTATATATTTTTAACATATGAATATTATGTGATATATTAATCTCTTAACGTGTTTGATATTATGTGATAGATGTCTACCTCTAGAACAAGTCCCATTGACTCACCTAATAATAATGAAGAGTCAAATGTAAATTGGAATGATTTGTGGACTGATTCACAAGTTCCCGAAGAGGAACCGGAAGAAGAGTCGGAACCGGAAGAAGAATCGGAACCGGAAGAAGAATCGGAACCGGATGAAGAAATAGAACCGGTGGGGGAAATAATAAAACGGTTAAGTAAAATAAAATCCTCAACCAACCGACCAAAGTTAATTATGGTCAATGGTGTTTCCGCCAAGGAAGCAAAATATTGGGAGGATTACCAATTCTCCGATGAATCGGATTCCGACGAGAATTCCGATGATGTTATAGAAATTACCCCAACTGAATTTAAAAAGGCAAAAGAAAATAATAAGGGAAAGGGCATAAAAATAGAGAAATCTAATTCCAACCCCGATGAACTTTATATGTATCGTCAACCCCCGAAGTCCTTAAGTTGTAACAATGACCCGGGAACCTCTAAACCACCAGGTTTTTCTAAACCAATGTGGACAACGACGGCTCGTATTAGGGGAACATCATATATCCCTAGAAACTTGGCAAAACGAACCAAAACCGAAGAAGGAGAAACGAGCGAGTCGGAATAAGATAGTTGTATTCGTGTGGTGTAATATATGGAATATAGTGTTCTTATGCTTTATGATATATGTAAAAATTGCTTGTATTAATAAGTATTTTTTTTATGAATCTAACTCTTGTCTATTTTACAGTTTAAAAACACAAAATGGATAGACAACCCAATATTTTAAGAGACCTACCCGGAGACATGATTGATGAAATCTTGTCTAGAGTCGGCCAGAATTCTTCGGCACAACTATTTAAGGCGAGATCAGTTTGTAAGATATTCGAAGAACGTTCCAAGAATGTCTTGGTTTATAAGAGACTTTCGTTTGAAAGATGGGGGATATCACATTGGGAAACCCATAAGTTACGATGTGATTACTTTGACGCATATATTGCGGGGAACCCAAATGCTATTTTACGCAACGGGTTAAGAAATTATTTTGACTCAATATATCCGAATATTGGACTTCGTGATTTAGAAAAAGCGGCTAACATGCAACATAAAGAAGCATGTTATGCTTACGGATTAGTAATGTTCGCTTCTCACCAAAGTGAGAACAAGAACATCGGGCTACAACTATTAAACAAAACGTTTCCACAAGTGACGGAGTCGGTAATTGGGGTAAGAAATGAGGTTTTTAGATTATTACGGGACTGTTGGACATTACGTAACCCTCGTCCCTTTGACGACGTTACAACACGCTGTCTTATCAACGGCCATAATGGTTATGTTGCACAAGACCAAGGATGGGAAGTGGTCCTAGTAAAACCAGAATGCATGACTTGTTTCTGGACGTATGAATTACGTGTCTTTATTGCCTTTGCTGAACGACTTGTGTACTAGCTAGAATTATCTTCACAACTATCTTGTATCAAAGTTATTGTGTGCTATATTTCATGCTTTATGTAAAATAAGCGGTATTGTAAGTTTGTAAAATATTGTGTAAAAGTTTGAACGCGAAATATTATTATAATCAGTTTTTCATATAGAATTGAAGTAGTTGAATTGTATATTAGCTACTAAGTATGAACTTAACGGGTAAGTACTACCCGAATTTAAACTTATAAAATGCTAATATGAAGAAAAAGCTTTTATAAATGAGTTCATATTATGCTACGAAATACTATTAACTACTCTTAATATTCTGTATGATTAACTTGTTCCATTTGACTATTTTGAAGGAAATGGCACCGACTACTCGACATACCGTGAATATGAATGAAGAGGAATTCCGTACTTTTCTAGCTTCAAACATAGCCGCAGTACAGGCTGCGCTACATACCAGCAATAACCTTGGATCTAGCAGTACAGGAAATCGTGTAGGATGCACCTACAAAGAATTCACTGCCTGTAAACCTTTGGAATTTGATGGAACCGAAGGACCGATCGGATTGAAACGGTGGACCGAGAAGGTCGAATCGGTGTTTGCCATAAGTAAGTGTACTGAAGAGGACAAAGTGAAGTACGCTACGCATACCTTCACAGGTTCTGCGTTAACATGGTGGAATACCTATCTAGAGCAAGTGGAACAAGGCGATGCGTACGCACTACCGTGGTCAGCATTCAAGCACTTGATGAACGAGAAGTACCGTCCGAGAACCGAGGTCAATAAGCTCAAGACAGAACTTAGAGGGTTACGAACCCAAGGATTTGATATTACCACGTACGAAAGACGATTCACAGAATTGTGCCTATTGTGTCCGGGAGCATTCGAAGATGAGGAAGAGAAGATCGACACATTTGTGAAAGGATTACCGGAAAGAATCCAAGAAGATATAAGTTCACACGAGCCCGCCTCCATACAACAGGCATGTAGAATGGCTCACAAACTCGTGAACCAGATTGAAGAAAGAATTAAAGAACAGACTGCTGAAGAGGCCAATGTGAAGCAAGTCAAAAGAAAGTGGGAGGAAAACGGTGATAAGAATCACCAATACAACAACAACAGTAATTACAACAATAATCGCAACAATTATCCCAACAATCGCAACATCAATCGCAACTACAACAAACGGCCCAACAACAACAACAATAATAACAACAGCAACTACAACAATCATCCCAACAACAATAATAACCGCAACAACAACAACAATCAGAAGCAGCTATGCCAAAGGTGTGAAAAGAATCACTCGGGGTTCTGCACCAAATTTTGCAACAAGTGTAAAAGAAATGGTCATAGCGCGACGAAGTGTGAGGTCTACAGACCAGGGGTTAATAGAACGAAAGGAACAAATGGTGTCGGAACGAGTAATGGCGGAGCAAGTAGTGTCGGAGCAAGTTATGCCAATGTAGTTTGTTATAAATGTGGAAAACCAGGCCACATTATTAGAAATTGCCCAAACCAGGAGAACACGAATGGACAAGGCCGTGGAAGAGTTTTCAATATTAATGCGGTAGAGGCACAGGAAGACCCGGAGCTTGTTACGGGTACGTTTCTTATTGACAATAAATCTGCTTACGTTTTATTTGATTCGGGTGCGGATAGAAGCTATATGAGTAGAGATTTTTGTGCTAAATTAAGTTGTCCATTGACGCCTTTGGATAGTAAATTTTTACTCGAATTAGCAAATGGTAAATTAATTTCAGCGGATAATATATGTCGGAATCGAGAAATTAAACTGGTTAGCGAAACATTTAAGATTGATTTGATACCAGTAGAGTTAGGGAGTTTTGATGTGATAATCGGTATGGACTGGTTGAAAGAAGTGAAAGCGGAGATCGTTTGTTACAAAAATGCAATTCGCATTATACGAGAAAAAGGAAAACCCTTAATGGTGTACGGAGAAAAGGGCAACACGAAGCTACATCTTATTAGTAATTTGAAGGCACAAAAACTAATAAGAAAAGGTTGCTATGCTGTTCTAGCACACGTCGAGAAAGTACAAACTGAAGAAAAGAGCATCAATGATGTTCCCATTGCAAAAGAATTTCCCGATGTATTTCCGAAAGAATTACCGGGATTACCCCCACATCGATCCGTTGAATTTCAAATAGATCTTGTACCAGGAGCTGCACCAATAGCTCGTGCTCCTTACAGACTTGCACCCAGCGAGATGAAAGAACTGCAAAGCTAATTACAAGAACTTTTAGAGCGTGGTTTCATTCGACCAAGCACATCACCGTGGGGAGCTCCTGTTTTGTTTGTCAAGAAGAAAGATGGTACATTCAGGTTGTGTATCGACTACCGAGAGTTGAACAAACTTACCATCAAGAACCGCTACCCACTACCGAGAATCGACGACTTATTTGATCAACTACAAGGCTCGTCTGTTTATTCAAAGATTGACTTACGTTCCGGGTATCATCAAATGCGAGTGAAAGAAGATGATATTCCAAAGACTGCTTTCAGAACACGTTACGGTCATTACGAGTTTATGGTCATGCCGTTTGGTTTAACTAATGCACCAGCTGTGTTCATGGACCTTATGAACCGAGTGTGTGGACCATACCTTGACAAGTTTGTCATTGTTTTCATTGATGACATACTTATTTACTCAAAGAATGACCAAGAACACGGTGAACATTTGAGAAAGGTGTTAGAAGTATTGAGGAAGGAAGAATTGTACGCTAAGTTTTCAAAGTGTGCATTTTGGTTGGAAGAAGTTCAATTCCTCGGTCACATAGTGAACAAAGAAGGTATTAAGGTGGATCCAGCAAAGATAGAAACTGTTGAAAAGTGGGAAACCCCGAAAACTCCGAAACACATACGCCAGTTTTTAGGACTAGCTGGTTACTACAGAAGGTTCATCCAAGACTTTTCCAGAATAGCAAAACCCTTGACTGCATTAACGCATAAAGGGAAGAAATTTGAATGGAATGATGAACAAGAGAAAGCGTTTCAGTTATTGAAGAAAAAGCTAACTACGGCACCTATATTGTCATTGCCTGAAGGGAATGATGATTTTGTGATTTATTGTGACGCATCAAAGCAAGGTCTCGGTTGTGTATTAATGCAACGAACGAAGGTGATTGCTTATGCGTCTATACAATTGAAGATTCACGAACAAAATTATACGACGCATGATTTGGAATTAGGCGCGGTTGTTTTTGCATTAAAGACTTGGAGGCACTACTTATATGGGGTCAAAAGTATTATATATACCGACCACAAAAGTCTTCAACACATATTTAATCAGAAACAACTGAATATGAGGCAGCGTAGGTGGATTGAATTATTGAATGATTACGATTTTGAGATTCGTTACCACCCGGGGAAGGCAAATGTGGTAGCCGATGCCTTGAGCAGGAAGGATAGAGAACCCATTCGAGTAAAATCTATGAATATAATGATTCATAATAACATTACTACTCAAATAAAGGAGGCGCAACAAGGAGTTTTAAAAGAGGGAAATTTAAAGGATGAAATACCCAAAGGATCGGAGAAGCATCTTAATATTCGGGAAGACGGAACCCGGTATAGGGCTGAAAGGATTTGGGTACCAAAATTTGGAGATATGAGAGAAATGGTACTTAGAGAAGCTCATAAAACCAGATACTCAATACATCCTGGAACGGGGAAGATGTACAAGGATCTCAAGAAACATTTTTGGTGGCCGGGTATGAAAGCCGATGTTGCTAAATACGTAGGAGAATGTTTGACGTGTTCTAAGGTCAAAGCTGAGCATCAGAAACCATCAGGTCTACTTCAACAACCCGAAATCCCGGAATGGAAATGGAAAAACATTACCATGGATTTCATCACTAAATTGCCAAGGACTGCAAGTGGTTTTGATACTATTTGGGTAATAGTTGATCGTCTCACCAAATCAGCACACTTCCTGCCAATAAGAGAAGATGACAAGATGGAGAAGTTAGCACGACTGTATTTGAAGGAAGTCGTCTCCAGACATGGAATACCAATCTCTATTATCTCTGATAGGGATGGTAGATTTATTTCAAGATTCTGGCAGACATTACAGCAAGCATTAGGAACTCGTCTAGACATGAGTACTGCCTATCATCCACAAACTGATGGGCAGAGCGAAAGGACGATACAAACGCTTGAAGACATGCTACGAGCATGTGTTATTGATTTCGGAAACAGTTGGGATCGACATCTACCGTTAGCAGAATTTTCCTACAACAACAGCTACCATTCAAGCATTGAGATGGCTCCGTTTGAAGCACTTTATGGTAGAAAGTGCAGGTCTCCGATTTGTTGGAGTGAGGTGGGGGATAGACAGATTACGGGTCCGGAGATTTTACAAGAAACTACCGAGAAGATCATCCAAATTCAACAACGGTTGAAAACCGCCCAAAGTCGACAAAAGAGCTACGCTGACATTAAAAGAAAAGATATAGAATTTGAAATTGGAGAGATGGTCATGCTTAAAGTTGCACCTTGGAAAGGCGTTGTTCGATTTGGTAAACGAGGGAAATTAAATCCAAGGTATATTGGACCATTCAAGATTATTGATCGTGTCGGACCAGTAGCTTACCGACTAGAGTTACCTCAACAACTCGCGGCTGTACATAACACTTTCCACGTCTCGAATTTGAAGAAATGTTTTGCTAAAGAAGATCTCACTATTCCGTTAGATGAAATCCAAATCAACGAAAAACTTCAATTCATCGAAGAACCCGTAGAAATAATGGATCGTGAGGTTAAAAGACTTAAGCAAAACAAGATACCAATTGTTAAGGTTCGATGGAATGCTCGTAGAGGACCCGAGTTCACCTGGGAGCGTGAAGATCAGATGAAGAAGAAATACCCGCATCTATTTCCAGAAGATTCGTCAACACCTTCAACAGCTTAAAATTTCGGGACGAAATTTATTTAACGGGTAGGTACTGTAGTGACCCGAACTTTTCCATGTTTATATATATTAATTGAGATTGATATTTACATGATTAAATGTTTCCAACATGTTAAGCAATCAAACTTGTTAAGACTTGATTAATTGAAATAGGTTTCATATAGACAATTGACCACCCAAGTTGACCGGTGATTCACGAACGTTAAAACTTGTAAAAAAACTATATGATGACATATATATGGTTATATATATAGTTAACATGATATTATGATAAGTAAACATATCATTAATTATATTAACAATGAACTACATATGTAAAAACAAGACTACTAACTTAATGATTTTGAAACGAGACATATATGTAACGTTTATCGTTGTAACGACATTTAATGTATATATATCATATTAAGAGATATTCGTACATCATAATATCATGATAATATAATAATTTAAAATCTCTTTTGATATTATAAACATTGGGTTAACAACATTTAACAAGATCGTTAACCTAAAGGTTTCAAAACAACACTTACATGTAACGACTAACGATGACTTAACGACTCAGTTAAAATGTATATACATGTAGTGTTTTAATATGTATTTATACACTTTTGAAAGACTTCAATACACTTATCAAAATACTTCTACTTAACAAAAATGCTTACAATTACATTCTCGTTCAGTTTCATCAACAATTCTACTCGTATGCACCCGTATTCGTACTCGTACAATACACAGCTTTTAGATGTATGTACTATTGGTATATACACTCCAATGATCAGCTCTTAGCAGCCCATGTGAGTCACCTAACACATGTGGGAACCATCATTTGGCAACTAGCATGAAATATCTCATAAGATTACAAAAATATGAGTAATCATTCATGACTTATTTA
The DNA here is from genome assembly GCF_046630445.1 of Rutidosis leptorrhynchoides. NCBI lineage: Eukaryota > Viridiplantae > Streptophyta > Magnoliopsida > Asterales > Asteraceae > Rutidosis > Rutidosis leptorrhynchoides. Next base: position 78,424,189 of record NC_092333.1, read on the forward strand.
CATGAAAACAAAATTACATATCCTTTATATCTAATCCATACACCAACGACCAAAAACACCTACAAACACTTTCATTCTTCAATTTTCTGGTTATTCTAAGACCAACCTGGCTCTGATACCAACTGAAATGTCCCGTTCTTATTGATTAAAAACGTTCCATATTAATTGATTTCGTTGCGAGGTTTTGACCTCTATATGAGACGTTTTTCAAAGACTGCATTCATTTTTAAACAAACCATAACCTTTATTTCATCAATAAAGGTTTAAAAAGCTTTACGTAGATTATCAAATAATGATAATCTAAAATATCCTGTTTACACACGACCATTACATAATGGTTTACAATACAAATATGTTACAACAAAATAAGTTCCTTGAATGCAGTTTTTACACAATATCATACAAGCATGGACTCCAAATCTTGTCCTTATTTAAGTATGCGACAGCGGAAGCTCTTAATAATCACCTGAGAATAAACATGCTTAAAACGTCAACAAAAATGTTGGTGAGTTATAGGTTTAACCTATATATATCAAATCGTAACAATAGACCACAAGATTTCATATTTCAATACACATCCCATACATAGAGATAAAAATCATTCATATGGTGAACACCTGGTAACCGACAATAACAAGATGCATATATAAGAATATCCCCATCATTCCGGGACACCCTTCGGATATGATATAAATTTCGAAGTACTAAAGCATCCGGTACTTTGGATGGGGTTTGTTAGGCCCAATAGATCTATCTTTAGGATTCGCGTCAATTAGGGTGTCTGTTCCCTAATTCTTAGATTACCAGACTTAATAAAAAGGGGCATATTCAATTTCGATAATTCAACCATAGAATGTAGTTTCACGTACTTGTGTCTATTTTGTAAATCATTTATAAAACCTGCATGTATTCTCATCCCAAAAATATTAGATTTTAAAAGTGGGACTATAACTCACTTTCACAGATTTTTTTACTTCGTCGGGAAGTAAGACTTGGCCACTGGTTGATTCACGAACCTATAACAATATATACATATATATCAAAGTATGTTCAAAATATATTTACAACACTTTTAATATATTTTGATGTTTTAAGTTTATTAAGTCAGCTGTCCTCGTTAGTAACCTACAACTAGTTGTCCACAGTTAGATGTACAGAAATAAATCGATAAATATTATCTTGAATCAATCCACGACCCAGTGTATACGTATCTCAGTATTGATCACAACTCAAACTATATATATTTTGGAATCAACCTCAACCCTGTATAGCTAACTCCAACATTCACATATAGAGTGTCTATGGTTGTTCCGAAATATATATAGATGTGTCGACATGATAGGTCGAAACATTGTATACGTGTCTATGGTATCTCAAGATTACATAATATATAATACAAGTTGATTAAGTTATGGTTGGAATAGATTTGTTACCAATTTTCACGTAGCTAAAATGAGAAAAATTATCCAATCTTGTTTTACCCATAACTTCTTCATTTTAAATCCGTTTTGAGTGAATCAAATTGCTATGGTTTCATATTGAACTCTATTTTATGAATCTAAACAAAAAAATTATAGGTTTCTAGTCGGAAAAATAAGTTACAAGTCGTTTTTGTAAAGGTAGTCATTTCAGTCGAAAGAACGACGTCTAGATGACCATTTTAGAAAACATGCTTCCACTTTGAGTTTAACCATAATTTTTGGATATAGTTTCATGTTCATAATAAAAATCATTTTCTCAGAATAACAACTTTTAAATCAAAGTTTATCATAGTTTTTAATTAACTAACCCAAAACAGCCCGCGGTGTTACTACGACGGCGTAAATCCGGTTTTACGGTGTTTTTCGTGTTTCCAGGTTTTAAATCATTAAGTTAGCATATCATATAGATATAGAACATGTGTTTAGTTGATTTTAAAAGTCAAGTTAGAAGGATTAACTTTTGTTTGCGAACAAGTTTAGAATTAACTAAACTATGTTCTAGTGATTACAAGTTTAAACCTTCGAATAAGATAGCTTTATATGTATGAATCGAATGATGTTATGAACATCATTACTACCTTAAGTTCCTTGGATGAACCTACTGGAAAAGAGAAAAATGGATCTAGCTTCAATGGATCCTTGGATGGCTCAAAGTTCTTGAAGCAAAATCATGACACGAAAACAAGTTCAAGTAAGATCATCACTTGAAATAAGATTGTTATAGTTATAGAAATTGAACCAAAGTTTGAATATGATTATTACCTTGTATTAGAATGATAACCTACTGTAAGAAACAAAGATTTCTTGAGGTTGGATGATCACCTTACAAGATTGGGAGTGAGCTAGCAAACTTGAAAGTGTTCTTGATTTTATGAAACTAGAACTTTTGGAACTTATGAAGAACACTTAGAACTTGAAGATAGAACTTGAGAGAGTTCAATTAGATGAAGAAAATTGAAGAATGAAAGTGTTTGTAGGTGTTTTTGGTCGTTGGTGTATGGATTAGATATAAAGGATATGTAATTTTGTTTTCATGTAAATAAGTCATGAATGATTACTCATATTTTTGTAATCTTATGAGATATTTCATGCTAGTTGCCAAATGATGGTTCCCACATGTGTTAGGTGACTCACATGGGCTGCTAAGAGCTGATCATTGGAGTGTATATACCAATAGTACATACATCTAAAAGCTGTGTATTGTACGAGTACGAATACGGGTGCATACGAGTAGAATTGTTGATGAAACTGAACGAGAATGTAATTGTAAGCATTTTTGTTAAGTAGAAGTATTTTGATAAGTGTATTGAAGTCTTTCAAAAGTGTATAAATACATATTAAAACACTACATGTATATACATTTTAACTGAGTCGTTAAGTCATCGTTAGTCGTTACATGTAAGTGTGGTTTTGAAACCTTTAGGTTAACGATCTTGTTAAATGTTGTTAACCCAATGTTTATAATATCAAAAGAGATTTTAAATTATTATATTATCATGATATTATGATGTACGAATATCTCTTAATATGATATATATACATTAAATGTCGTTACAACGATAAACGTTACATATATGTCTCGTTTCAAAATCATTAAGTTAGTAGTCTTGTTTTTACATATGTAGTTCATTGTTAATATAATTAATGATATGTTTACTTATCATAATATCATGTTAACTATACATATAACCATATATATGTCATCATATAGTTTTTTTTACAAGTTTTAACGTTCGTGAATCACCGGTCAACTTGGGTGGTCAATTGTCTATATGAAACCTATTTCAATTAATCAAGTCTTAACAAGTTTGATTGCTTAATATGTTGGAAACATTTAATCATGTAAATATCAATCTCAATTAATATATATAAACATGGAAAAGTTCGGGTCACTACAGTACCTACCCGTTAAATAAATTTCGTCCCGAAATTTTAAGCTGTTGAAGGTGTTGACGAATCTTCTGGAAATAGATGCGGGTATTTCTTCTTCATCTGATCTTCACGCTCCCAGGTGAACTCGGGTCCTCTACGAGCATTCCATCGAACCTTAACAATTGGTATCTTGTTTTGCTTAAGTCTTTTAACCTCACGATCCATTATTTCGACGGGTTCTTCGATGAATTGAAGTTTTTCGTTGATTTGGATTTCATCTAACGGAATAGTGAGATCTTCTTTAGCAAAACATTTCTTTAAATTCGAGACGTGGAAAGTGTTATGTACAGCTGCGAGTTGTTGAGGTAACTCTAGTCGGTAAGCTACTGGTCCGACACGATCAATAATCTTGAATGGTCCAATATACCTTGGATTTAATTTCCCTCGTTTACCAAATCGAACAACGCCTTTCCAAGGTGCAACTTTAAGCATGACCATCTCTCCAATTTCAAATTCTATATCTTTTCTTTTAATGTCAGCGTAGCTCTTTTGTCGACTTTGGGCGGTTTTCAACCGTTGTTGAATTTGAATGATCTTCTCTGTAGTTTCTTGTATAATCTCCGGACCCGTAATCTGTCTATTCCCCACTTCACTCCAACAAATTGGAGACCTGCACTTTCTACCATAAAGTGCTTCAAACGGCGCCATCTCAATGCTTGAATGGTAGCTGTTGTTGTAGGAAAATTCTGCTAACGGTAGATGTCGATCCCAACTGTTTCCGAAATCAATAACACATGCTCGTAGCATGTCTTCAAGCGTTTGTATCGTCCTTTCGCTCTGCCCATCAGTTTGTGGATGATAGGCAGTACTCATGTCTAGACGAGTTCCTAATGCTTGCTGTAATGTCTGCCAGAATCTTGAAATAAATCTGCCATCCCTATCAGAGATAATAGAGATTGGTATTCCATGTCTGGAGATGACTTCCTTCAAATACAGTCGTGCTAACTTCTCCATCTTGTCATCTTCTCTTATTGGTAGGAAGTGTGCTGATTTGGTGAGACGATCAACTATTACCCAAATAGTATCAAAACCACTTGCAGTCCTTGGCAATTTAGTGATGAAATCCATGGTAATGTTTTCCCATTTCCATTCCGGGATTTCGGGTTGTTGAAGTAGACCTGATGGTTTCTGATGCTCAGCTTTGACCTTAGAACACGTCAAACATTCTCCTACGTATTTAGCAACATCGGTTTTCATACCCGACCACCAAAAATGTTTCATGAGATCCTTGTACATCTTCCCCGTTCCAGGATGTATTGAGTATCTGGTTTTATGAGCTTCTCTAAGTACCATTTCTCTCATATCTCCAAATTTTGGTACCCAAATCCTTTCAGCCCTATACCGGGTTCCGTCTTCCCGAATATTAAGATGCTTCTCCGATCCTTTGGGTATTTCATCCTTTAAATTTCCCTCTTTTAAAACTCCTTGTTGCGCCTCCTTTATTTGAGTAGTAATGTTATTATGAATCATTATATTCATAGATTTTACTCGAATGGGTTCTCTGTCCTTCCTGCTCAAGGCATCGGCTACCACATTTGCCTTCCCCGGGTGGTAACGAATCTCAAAATCGTAATCATTCAATAATTCAATCCACCTACGCTGCCTCATATTCAGTTGTTTCTGATTAAATATGTGTTGAAGACTTTTGTGGTCGGTATATATAATACTTTTGACCCCATATAAGTAGTGCCTCCAAGTCTTTAATGCAAAAACAACCGCGCCTAATTCCAAATCATGCGTCGTATAATTTTGTTCGTGAATCTTCAATTGTCTAGACGCATAAGCAATCACCTTCGTTCGTTGCATTAATACACAACCGAGACCTTGCTTTGATGCATCACAATAAATCACAAAATCATCATTCCCTTCAGGCAATGACAATATAGGTGCCGTAGTTAGCTTTTTCTTCAATAACTGAAACGCTTTCTCTTGTTCATCATTCCATTCAAATTTCTTCCCTTTATGCGTTAATGCAGTCAAGGGTTTTGCTATTCTGGAAAAGTCTTGGATGAACCTTCTGTAGTAACCAGCTAGTCCTAAAAACTGGCGTATGTGTTTCGGAGTTTTCGGGGTTTCCCACTTTTCAACAGTTTCTATCTTTGCCGGATCCACCTTAATACCTTCTTTGTTCACTATGTGACCGAGGAATTGAACTTCTTCCAACCAAAATGCACACTTTGAAAACTTAGCGTACAATTCTTCCTTCCTCAATACTTCTAACACCTTTCTCAAATGTTCACCGTGTTCTTGGTCATTCCTTGAGTAAATAAGTATGTCATCAATGAAAACAATGACAAACTTGTCAAGGTATGGTCCACACACTCGGTTCATAAGGTCCATGAACACAGCTGGTGCATTAGTTAAACCAAACGGCATGACCATAAACTCGTAATGACCGTAACGTGTTCTGAAAGCAGTCTTTGGAATATCATCTTCTTTCACCCGCATTTGATGATACCCGGAACGTAAGTCAATCTTTGAATAAACAGACGAGCCTTGTAGTTGATCAAATAAGTCGTCGATTCTCGGTAATGGGTAGCGGTTCTTGATGGTAAGTTTGTTCAACTCTCGGTAGTCGATACACAACCTGAATGTACCATCTTTCTTCTTGACAAACAAAACAGGAGCTTCCCACGGTGATGTGCTTGGTCGAATGAAACCACGCTCTAAAAGTTCTTGTAATTGGCTTTGCAGTTCTTTCATCTCGCTGGGTGCGAGTCTGTAAGGAGCACGAGCTATTGGTGCAGCTCCTGGTACAAGATCTATTTGAAATTCAACGGATCGATGTGGGGGTAATCCCGGTAATTCTTTCGGAAATACATCGGGAAATTCTTTTGCAATGGGAACATCATTGATGCTCTTTTCTTCAGTTTGTACTTTCTCGACGTGTGCTAGAACAGCATAGCAACCTTTTCTTATTAGTTTTTGTGCCTTCAAATTACTAATAAGATGTAGCTTCGTGTTGCCCTTTTCTCCGTACACCATTAAGGGTTTTCCTTTTTCTCGTATAATGCGAATTGCATTTTTGTAACAAACGATCTCCGCTTTCACTTCTTTCAACCAGTCCATACCGATTATCACATCAAAACTCCCTAACTCTACTGGTATCAAATCAATCTTAAATGTTTCGCTAACCAGTTTAATTTCTCGATTCCGACATATATTATCTGCTGAAATTAATTTACCATTTGCTAATTCGAGTAAAAATTTACTATCCAAAGGCGTCAATGGACAACTTAATTTAGCACAAAAATCTCTACTCATATAGCTTCTATCCGCACCCGAATCAAATAAAACGTAAGCAGATTTATTGTCAATAAGAAACGTACCCGTAACAAGCTCCGGGTCTTCCTGTGCCTCTGCCGCATTAATATTGAAAACTCTTCCACGGCCTTGTCCATTCGTGTTCTCCTGGTTCGGGCAATTTCTAATAATGTTGCCCGGTTTTCCACATTTATAACAAACTACATTGGCATAACTTGCTCCGACACTACTTGCTCCGCCATTACTCGTTCCGACACCATTTGTTCCTTTCGTTCTATTAACCCCTGGTCCGTAGACCTCACACTTCGCCGCGCTATGACCATTTCTTTTACACTTGTTGCAAAATTTGGTGCAGAACCCCGAGTGATTCTTTTCACACCTTTGGCATAGCTGCTTCTGATTGTTGTTGTTGTTGTTGCGGTTATTATTGTTGTTGGGATGATTGTTGTAGTTGTTGTTGTTGTTGTTGTTGTTGTTGGGCCGTTTGTTGTAGTTGCGATTGATGTTACGATTGTTGGGATAATTGTTGCGATTATTGTTGTAATTGCTGTTGTTGTTGTATTGGTGATTCTTATCACCGTTTTCCTCCCACTTTCTTTTGACTTGCTTCACATTGGCCTCTTCAGCAGTCTGTTCTTTAATTCTTTCTTCAATCTGGTTCACTAGTTTGTGAGCCATTCTACATGCCTGTTGTATGGAGGCGGGCTCGTGTGAACTTATATCTTCTTGGATTCTTTCTGGTAATCCTTTCACAAACGCGTCGATCTTCTCTTCCTCATCTTCGAATGCTCCCGGACACAATAGGCACAATTCTGTGAATCGTCTTTCGTACGTGGTAATATCAAATCCTTGGGTTCGTAACCCTCTAAGTTCTGTCTTGAGCTTATTGACCTCGGTTCTGGGACGGTACTTCTCGTTCATCAAGTGCTTGAATGCTGACCACGGTAGTGCGTACGCATCATCTTGTCCCACTTGCTCTAGATAGGTATTCCACCATGTTAACGCAGAACCTGTGAAGGTATGCGTAGCGTACTTCACTTTGTCCTCTTCAGTAGACTTACTTATGGCAAACACCGATTCAACCTTCTCGGTCCACCGTTTCAATCCGATCGGTCCTTCGGTTCCATCAAATTCCAAAGGTTTGCAGGCAGTGAATTCTTTGTAGGTGCATCCTACACGATTTCCTGTACTGCTAGATCCAAGGTTATTGTTGGTATGTAGCGCAGCCTGTACTGCGGCTATGTTTGAAGCTAGAAAAGTACGGAATTCCTCTTCATTCATATTCACGGTGTGTCGAGTAGTCGGTGCCATTTCCTTCAAAATAGTTAAATGGAACAAGTTAATCATACAGAATATTAAGAGTAGTTAATAGTATTTCGTAGCATAATATGAACTCATTTATAAAAGCTTTTTCTTCATATTAGCGTTTTATAAGTTTAAATTCGGGTAGTACCTACCCGTTAAGTTCATACTTAGTAGCTAATATACAATTCAACTACTACAATTCTATATGAAAAACTGATTATAATAATATTTCGCGTTCAAACTTTTATACAATATTTTACAAACTTACAATACCGCTTATTTTACATAAAGCATGAAATATAGCACACAATAACTTTGATACAAGATAGTTGTGAAGACAATTCTAGCTAGTACACAAGTCGTTCAGCAAAGGCAATAAAGACACGTAATTCATACGTCCAGAAACAAGTCATGCATTCTGGTTTTACTAGGACTACTTCCCATCCTTGGTCTTGTGCAACATAACCGTTATGGCCGTTGATAAGACAGCGTGTTGTAACGTCATCAAAGGGACGAGGGTTACGTAATGTCCAACAGTCCCGTAATAATCTAAAAACCTCATTTCTTACCCCAATTACCGACTCCGTCACTTGTGGAAACGTTTTGTTTAATAGTTGTAGCCCGATGTTCTTGTTCTCACTTTGGTGAGAAGCGAACATTACTAATCCGTAAGCATAACATGCTTCTTTATGTTGCATGTTAGCCGCTTTTTCTAAATCACGAAGTCCAATATTCGGATATATTGAGTCAAAATAATTTCTTAACCCGTTGCGTAAAATAGCATTTGGGTTCCCCGCAATATATGCGTCAAAGTAAACACATCGTAACTTATGGGTTTCCCAATGTGATATCCCCCATCTTTCAAACAAAAGTCTCTTATAAACCAAGACATTCTTGGAACGTTCTTCGAATGTCTTACAAACTGATCTCGCCTTAAATAGTTGTGCCGAAGAATTCTGGCCGACTCTAGACAAGATTTCATCAATCATGTCTCCGGGTAGGTCTCTTAAAATATTGGGTTGTCTATCCATTTTGTGTTTTTAAACTGTAAAATAGACAAGAGTTAGATTCATAAAAAAATACTTATTAATACAAGCAATTTTTACATATATCATAAAGCATAAGAACACTATATTCCATATATTACACCACACGAATACAACTATCTTATTCCGACTCGCTCGTTTCTTCTTCTTCGGTTTTGGTTCGTTTTGCCAAGTTTCTAGGGATATATGATGTTCCCCTAATACGAGCCGTCGTTGTCCACATTGGTTTAGAAAAACCTGGTGGTTTAGAGGTTCCCGGGTCATTGTTACAACTTAAGGACTTCGGGGGTTGACGATACATATAAAGTTCATCGGGGTTGGAATTAGATTTCTCTATTTTTATGCCCTTTCCTTTATTATTTTCTTTTGCCTTTTTAAATTCAGTTGGGGTAATTTCTATAACATCATCGGAATTCTCGTCGGAATCCGATTCATCGGAGAATTGGTAATCCTCCCAATATTTTGCTTCCTTGGCGGAAACACCATTGACCATAATTAACTTTGGTCGGTTGGTTGAGGATTTTCTTTTACTTAACCGTTTTATTATTTCCCCCACCGGTTCTATTTCTTCATCCGGTTCCGATTCTTCTTCTGGTTCCGATTCTTCTTCCGGTTCCGACTCTTCTTCCGGTTCCTCTTCGGGAACTTGTGAATCAGTCCACAAATCATTCCAATTTACATTTGACTCTTCATTATTATTAGGTGAGTCAATGGGACTTGTTCTAGAGGTAGACATCTATCACATAATATCAAACACGTTAAGAGATTAATATATCACATAATATTCATATGTTAAAAATATATAGTTTCCAACAAAAATGTTAAGCAATCATTTTTAAAGAAAACACGGTCGAAGTCCAGACTCACTAATGCATCCTAACAAACTCGATAAGACACACTAATGCAAATTTTCTGGTTCTCTAAGACCAACGCTCGGATACCAACTGAAATCAATTTCAAATTCATCGAAATGTCCCGTGTAATCACACTCTAGAATATCCTGTTTACACACGACCATTACATAATAAATTTCATCCTTTAGATTCCTGAATAATCTATATAAGAATACATCAGGCCGTCGTATAATAAAATTTTTGTTGGAAACTATATATTTTTAACATATGAATATTATGTGATATATTAATCTCTTAACGTGTTTGATATTATGTGATAGATGTCTACCTCTAGAACAAGTCCCATTGACTCACCTAATAATAATGAAGAGTCAAATGTAAATTGGAATGATTCGTGGACTGAATCACAAGTTCCCGAAGAGGAACCGGAAGAAGAGTCGGAACCGGAAGAAGAATCGGAACCGGAAGAAGAATCGGAACCGGAAGAAGAAATAGAACCGGTGGGGGAAATAATAAAACGGTTAAGTAAAAGAGAATCCTCAACCAACCGACCAAGGTTAATTATGGTCAATGGTGTTTCCGCCAAGGAAGCAAAATATTGGGAGGATTACCAATTCTCCGATGAATCGGATTCCGACGAGAATTCCGATGATGTTATAGAAATAACCCCAACTGAATTTAAAAAGGCAAAAGAAAATAATAAGGGAAAGGGCATAAAAATAGAGAAATCTAATTCCAACCCCGATGAACTTTATATGTATCGTCAACCCCCGAAGTCCTTAAGTTGTAACAATGACCCGGGAACCTCTAAACCACCAGGTTTTTCTAAACCAATGTGGACAACGACGGCTCGTATTAGGGGAACATCATATATCCCTAGAAACTTGGCAAAACGAACCAAAACCCAACAAGAAGAAACGAGCGAGTCGGAATAAGATAGTTGTATTCGTGTGGTGTAATATATGTAATATAGTGTGCTTATGCTTTATGATATATGTAAAAATTGCTTGTATTAATAAGTATTTTTTTTTTATGAATCTAACTCTTGTCTATTTTACAGTTTAAAAACACAAAATGGATAGACAACCCAATATTTTAAGAGACCTACCCGGAGACATGATTGATGAAATCTTGTCTAGAGTCGGCCAGAATTCTTCGGCACAACTATTTAAGGCGAGATCAGTTTGTAAGACATTCGAAGAACGTTCCAAGAATGTCTTGGTTTATAAGAGACTTTCGTTTGAAAGATGGGGGATATCACATTGGGAAACCCATAAGTTACGATGTGTTTACTTTGACGCATATATTGCGGGGAACCCAAATGCTATTTTACGCAACGGGTTAAGAAATTATTTTGACTCAATATATCCGAATATTGGACTTCGTGATTTAGAAAAAGCTGCTAACATGCAACATAAAGAAGCATGTTATGCTTACGGATTAGTAATGTTCGCTTCTCACCAAAGTGAGAACAAGAACATCGGGCTACAACTATTAAACAAAACGTTTCCACAAGTGACGGAGTCGGTAATTGGGGTAAGAAATGAGGTTTTTAGATTATTACGGGACTGTTGGACATTACGTAACCCTCGTCCCTTTGATGACGTTACAACACGCTGTCTTATCAACGGCCATAACGGTTATGTTGCACAAGACCAAGGATGGGAAGTAGTCCTAGTAAAACCAGAATGCATGACTTGTTTCTGGACGTATGAATTACGTGTCTTTATTGCCTTTGCTGAACGACTTGTGTACTAGCTAGAATTGTCTTCACAACTATCTTGTATCAAAGTTATTGTGTGCTATATTTCATGCTTTATGTAAAATAAGCGGTATTGTAAGTTTGTAAAATATTGTATAAAAGTTTGAACGCGAAATATTATTATAATCAGTTTTTCATATTGAATTGTAGTAGTTGAATTGTATATTAGCTACTAAGTATGAACTTAACGGGTAGGTACTACCCGAATTTAAACTTATAAAACGCTAATATGAAGAAAAAGCTTTTATAAATGAGTTCATATTATGCTACGAAATACTATTAACTACTCTTAATATTCTGTATGATTAACTTGTTCCATTTAACTATTTTGAAGGAAATGGCACCGACTACTCGACACACCGTGAATATGAATGAAGAGGAATTCCGTACTTTTCTAGCTTCAAACATAGCCGCAGTACAGGCTGCGCTACATACCAACAATAACCTTGGATCTAGCAGTACAGGAAATCGTGTAGGATGCACCTACAAAGAATTCACTGCCTGCAAACCTTTGGAATTTGATGGAACCGAAGGACCGATCGGATTGAAACGGTGGACCGAGAAGGTTGAATCGGTGTTTGCCATAAGTAAGTGTACTGAAGAGGACAAAGTGAAGTACGCTACGCATACCTTCACAGGTTCTGCGTTAACATGGTGGAATACCTATCTAGAGCAAGTGGGACAAGATGATGCGTACGCACTACCGTGGTCAGCATTCAAGCACTTGATGAACGAGAAGTACCGTCCCAGAACCGAGGTCAATAAGCTCAAGACAGAACTTAGAGGGTTACGAACCCAAGGATTTGATATTACCACGTACGAAAGACGATTCACAGAATTGTGCCTATTGTGTCCGGGAGCATTCGAAGATGAGGAAGAGAAGATCGACGCGTTTGTGAAAGGATTACCGGAAAGAATCCAAGAAGATATAAGTTCACACGAGCCTGCCTCCATACAACAGGCATGTAGAATGGCTCACAAACTAGTGAACCAGATTGAAGAAAGAATTAAAGAACAGACTGCTGAAGAGGCCAATGTGAAGCAAGTCAAAAGAAAGTGGGAGGAAAACGGTGATAAGAATCACCAATACAACAACAACAGCAATTACAACAATAATCGCAACAATTATCCCAACAATCGCAACATCAATCGCAACTACAACAAACGGCCCAACAACAACAACAACAACAACAGCAACTACAACAATCATCCCAACAACAATAATAACCGCAACAACAACAACAATCAGAAGCAGCTATGCCAAAGGTGTGAAAAGAATCACTCGGGGTTCTGCACCAAATTTTGCAACAAGTGTAAAAGAAATGGTCATAGCGCGGCGAAGTGTGAGGTCTACGGACCAGGGGTTAATAGAACGAAAGGAACAAATGGGGTCGGAACGAGTAATGGCGGAGCAAGTAGTGTCGGAGCAAGTTATGCCAATGTAGTTTGTTATAAATGTGGAAAACCAGGCCACATTATTAGAAATTGCCCGAACCAGGAGAACACGAATGGACAAGGCCGTGGAAGAGTTTTCAATATTAATGCGGCAGAGGCACAGGAAGACCCGGAGCTTGTTACGGGTACGTTTCTTATTGACAATAAATCTGCTTACGTTTTATTTGATTCGGGTGCGGATAGAAGCTATATGAGTAGAGATTTTTGTGCTAAATTAAGTTGTCCATTGACGCCTTTGGATAGTAAATTTTTACTCGAATTAGCAAATGGTAAATTAATTTCAGCAGATAATATATGTCGGAATCGAGAAATTAAACTGGTTAGCGAAACATTTAAGATTGATTTGATACCAGTAGAGTTAGGGAGTTTTGATGTGATAATCGGTATGGACTGGTTGAAAGAAGTGAAAGCGGAGATCGTTTGTTACAAAAATGCAATTTGCATTATACGAGAAAAAGGAAAACCCTTAATGGTGTACGGAGAAAAGGGCAACACGAAGCTACATCTTATTAGTAATTTGAAGGCACAAAAACTAATAAGAAAAGGTTGCTATGCTGTTCTAGCACACGTCGAGAAAGTACAAACTGAAGAAAAGAGCATCAATGATGTTCCCGTCGCAAAAGAATTTCCTGATGTATTTCCGAAAGAATTACCGGGATTACCCCCACATCGATCCGTTGAATTTCAAATAGATCTTGTACCAGGAGCTGCACCAATAGCTCGTGCTCCTTACAGACTCGCACCCAGCGAGATGAAAGAACTACAAAGCCAATTACAAGAACTTTTAGAGCGTGGTTTCATTCGACCAAGCACATCACCGTGGGGAGCTCCTGTTTTGTTTGTCAAGAAGAAAGATGGTACATTCAGGTTGTGTATCGACTACCGAGAGTTGAACAAACTTACCATCAAGAACCGCTACCCACTACCGAGAATCGATGACTTATTTGATCAACTACAAGGCTCGTCTGTTTATTCAAAGATTGACTTACGTTCCGGGTATCATCAAATGCGGGTGAAAGAAGATGATATTCCAAAGACTGCTTTCAGAACACGTTACGGTCATTACGAGTTTATGGTCATGCCGTTTGGTTTAACTAATGCACCAGCTGTGTTCATGGACCTTATGAACCGAGTGTGTGGACCATATCTTGACAAGTTTGTCATTGTTTTCATTGATGACATACTTATTTACTCAAAGAATGACCAAGAACACGGTGAACATTTGAGAAAGGTGTTAGAAGTATTGAGGAAGGAAGAATTGTACGCTAAGTTTTCAAAGTGTGCATTTTGGTTGGAAGAAGTTCAATTCCTCGGTCACATAGTGAACAAAGAAGGTATTAAGGTGGATCCGGCAAAGATAGAAACTGTTGAAAAGTGGGAAACCCCGAAAACTCCGAAACACATACGCCAGTTTTTAGGACTAGCTGGTTACTACAGAAGGTTCATCCAAGACTTTTCCAGAATAGCAAAACCCTTGACTGCATTAACGCATAAAGGGAAGAAATTTGAATGGAATGATGAACAAGAGAAAGCGTTTCAGTTATTGAAGAAAAAGCTAACTACGGCACCTATATTGTCATTGCCTGAAGGGAATGATGATTTTGTGATTTATTGTGACGCATCAAAGCAAGGTCTCGGTTGTGTATTAATGCAACGAACGAAGGTGATTGCTTATGCGTCGAGACAATTGAAGATTCACGAACAAAATTATACGACGCATGATTTGGAATTAGGCGCGGTTGTTTTTGCATTAAAGACTTGGAGGCACTACTTATATGGGGTCAAAAGTATTATATATACCGACCACAAAAGTCTTCAACACATATTTAATCAGAAACAACTGAATATGAGGCAGCGTAGGTGGATTGAATTATTGAATGATTACGACTTTGAGATTCGTTACCACCCGGGGAAGGCAAATGTGGTAGCCGATGCCTTGAGCAGGAAGGACAGAGAACCCATTCGAGTAAAATCTATGAATATAATGATTCATAATAACCTTACTACTCAAATAAAGGAGGCGCAACAAGGAGTTTTAAAAGAGGGAAATTTAAAGGATGAAATACCCAAAGGATCGGAGAAGCATCTTAATATTCGGGAAGACGGAACCCGGTATAGGGCTGAAAGGATTTGGGTACCAAAATTTGGAGATATGAGAGAAATGGTACTTAGAGAAGCTCATAAAACCAGATACTCAATACATCCTGGAACGGGGAAGATGTACAAGGATCTCAAGAAACATTTTTGGTGGCCGGGTATGAAAGCCGATGTTGCTAAATACGTAGGAGAATGTTTGACGTGTTCTAAAGTCAAAGCTGAGCATCAGAAACCATCAGGTCTACTTCAACAACCCGAAATCCCAGAATGGAAATGGGAAAACATTACCATGGATTTCATCACTAAATTGCCAAGGACTGCAAGTGGTTTTGATACTATTTGGGTAATAGTTGATCGTCTCACCAAATCAGCACACTTCCTGCCAATAAGAGAAGATGACAAGATGGAGAAGTTAGCACGACTGTATTTGAAGGAAGTCATCTCCAGACATGGAATACCAATCTCTATTATCTCTGATAGGGATGGCAGATTTATTTCAAGATTCTGGCAGACATTACAGCAAGCATTAGGAACTCGTCTAGACATGAGTACTGCCTATCATCCACAAACTAATGGGCAGAGCGAAAGGACGATACAAACGCTTGAAGACATGCTACGAGCATGTGTTATTGATTTCGGAAACAGTTGGGATCGACATCTACCGTTAGCAGAATTTTCCTACAACAACAGCTACCATTCAAGCATTGAGATGGCGCCGTTTGAAGCACTTTATGGTAGAAAGTGCAGGTCTCCGATTTGTTGGAGTGAAGTGGGGGATAGACAGATTACGGGTCCGGAGATTATACAAGAAACTACCGAGAAGATCATCCAAATTCAACAACGGTTGAAAACCGCCCAAAGTCGACAAAAGAGCTACGCTGACATTAAAAGAAAAGATATAGAATTTGAAATTGGAGAGATGGTCATGCTTAAAGTTGCACCTTGGAAAGGCGTTGTTCGATTTGGTAAACGAGGGAAATTAAATCCAAGGTATATTGGACCATTCAAGATTATTGATCGTGTCGGGCCAGTAGCTTACCGACTTGAGTTACCTCAACAACTCGCGGCTGTACATAACACTTTCCACGTCTCGAATTTGAAGAAATGTTTTGCTAAAGAAGATCTCACTATTCCGTTAGATGAAATCCAAATCAACGAAAAACTTCAATTCATCGAAGAACCCGTTGAAATAATGGATCGTGAGGTTAAAAGACTTAAGCAAAACAAGATACCAATTGTTAAGGTTCGATGGAATGCTCGTAGAGGACCCGAGTTCACCTGGGAGCGTGAAGATCAGATGAAGAAAAAATACCCGCATCTATTTCCAGAAGATTCGTCAACACCTTCAACAGCTTAAAATTTCGGGACGAAATTTATTTAACGGGTAGGTACTGTAGTGACCCGAACTTTTCCATGTTTATATATATTAATTGAGATTGATATTTACATGATTAAATGTTTCCAACATGTTAAGCAATCAAACTTGTTAAGACTTGATTAATTGAAATAGGTTTCATATAGACAATTGACCACCCAAGTTGACCGGTGATTCACGAACGTTAAAACTTGTAAAAACTATACGATGACATATATATGGTTATATATATAGTTAACATGTTTTTATTATAAGTATGTATCTCATTAGGTATTTTAACAATGAGTTATATACATAAAAATGAGACTATTAATTTAAGAAACTCGAAAACGATATATATAACGATTATCGTTATAACAACGTCTTACTAGGTACATATGAATCATATTAAGATATTGATACACTTGGTTAATTAGGTTAAATGATAAGTAAATATATTATTAAGTGTATTAACAATGAAATACATATGTAAAAATAAGACTACTAACTTAATGATTTCGAAACGAGACATATATGTAACGATTATCGTTGTAACGACATTTAACTGTATATACATCATACTAAGATATATTATATATCATAATATCATGATAATATAATAATTTAACATCTCATTTGTTATAATAAACAATGGGTTAACAACATTCAACAAGATCGTTAACCTAAAGGTTTCAAAACAACATTTACATGTAACGACTAACGATGACTTAACGACTCAGTTAAAATGTATATACATGTAGTGTTTTAATATGTATTCATACACTTTTGAAAGACTTCAAGACACTTATCAAAATACTTCTACTTAACAAAAATGCTTACAATTACATCCTCGTTCAGTTTCATCAACAATTCTACTCGTATGCACCCGTATTCGTACTCGTACAATACACAGCTTTTAGATGTATGTACTATTGGTATATACACTCCAATGATCAGCTCTTAGCAGCCCATGTGAGTCACCTAACACATGTGGGAACCATAATTTGGCAACTAGCATGAAATATCTCATAAGATTACAAAAATATGAGTAATCATTCATGACTTATTTACATGAAAACAAAATTACATATCCTTTATATCTAATCCATACACCAACGACCAAAAACACCTACAAACACTTTCATTCTTCAATTTTCTTCATCTAATTGAACTCTCTCAAGTTCTATCTTCAAGTTCTAAGTGTTCTTCATAAATTCCAAAAGTTCTAGTTTCATAAAATCAAGAATACTTTCAAGTTTGCTAGCTCACTTCCAATCTTGTAAGGTGATCATCCAACCTCAAGAAATCTTTGTTTCTTACAGTAGGTTATCATTCTAATACAAGGTAATAATCATATTCAAACTTTGGTTCAATTTCTATAACTATAACAATCTTATTTCAAGTGATGATCTTACTTGAACTTGTTTTCGTGTCATGATTTTGCTTCAAGAACTTTGAGCCATCCAAGGATCCATTGAAGCTAGATCCATTTTTCTCTTTTCCAGTAGGTTCATCCAAGGAACTTAAGGTAGTAATGATGTTCATAACATCATTCGATTCATACATATAAAGCTATCTTATTCGAAGGTTTAAACTTGTAATCACTAGAACATAGTTTAGTTAATTCTAAACTTGTTCGCAAACAAAAGTTAATCCTTCTAACTTGACTTTTAAAATCAACTAAACACATGTTCTATATCTATATGATATGCTAACTTAATGATTTAAAACCTGGAAACACGAAAAACACCGTAAAACCGGATTTACGCCGTCGTAGTAACACCGCGGGCTGTTTTGGGTTAGTTAATTAAAAACTATGATAAACTTTGATTTAAAAGTTGTTATTCTGAGAAAATGATTTTTATTATGAACATGAAACTATATCCAAAAATTATGGTTAAACTCAAAGTGGAAGTATGTTTTCTAAAATGGTCATCTAGACGTCGTTCTTTCGACTGAAATGACTACCTTTACAAAAACGACTTATAACTTATTTTTCCGACTAGAAACCTATACTTTTTTTGTTTAGATTCATAAAATAGAGTTCAATATGAAACCATAGCAATTTGATTCACTCAAAACGGATTTAAAATGAAGAAGTTATGGGTAAAACAAGATTGGATAATTTTTCTCATTTTAGCTACGTGAAAATTGGTAACAAATCTATTCCAACCATAACTTAATCAACTTGTATTATATATTATGTAATCTTGAGATACCATAGACACGTATACAATGTTTCGACCTATCATGTCGACACATCTATATATATTTCGGAACAACCATAGACACTCTATATGTGAATGTTGGAGTTAGCTATACAGGGTTGAGGTTGATTCCAAAATATATATAGTTTGAGTTGTGATCAATACTGAGATACGTATACACTGGGTCGTGGATTGATTCAAGATAATATTTATCGATTTATTTCTGTACATCTAACTGTGGACAACTAGTTGTAGGTTACTAACGAGGACAGCTGACTTAATAAACTTAAAACATCAAAATATATTAAAAGTGTTGTAAATATATTTTGAACATACTTTGATATATATGTATATATTATTATAGGTTCGTGAATCAACCAGTGACCAAGTCTTACTTCCCGACGAAGTAAAAATCTGTGAAAGTGAGTTATAGTCCCACTTTTAAAATCTAATATTTTTGGGATGAGAATACATGCAGGTTTTATAAATGATTTACAAAATAGACACAAGTACGTGAAACTACATTCTATGGTTGAATTATCGAAATCGAATATGCCCCTTTTTATTAAGTCTGGTAATCTGAGAATTAGGGAACAGACACCCTAATTGACGCGAATCCTAAAGATAGATCTATTGGGCCTAACAAACCCCATCCAAAGTACCGGATGCTTTAGTACTTCGAAATTTATATCATATCCGAAGGGTGTCCCGGAATGATGGGGATATTCTTATATATGCATCTTGTTAATGTCGGTTACCAGGTGTTCACCATATGAATGATTTTTATCTCTATGTATGGGATGTGTATTGAAATATGAAATCTTGTGGTCTATTATTATGATTTGATATATATAGGTTAAACCTATAACTCACCAACATTTTTGTTGACGTTTTAAGCATGTTTATTCTCAGGTGATTATTAAGAGCTTCCGCTGTCGCATACTTAAATAAGGACGAGATTTGGAGTCCATGCTTGTATGATATTGTGTAAAAACTGCATTCAAGAAACTTATTTTGTTGTAACATATTTGTATTGTAAACCATTATGTAATGGTCGTGTGTAAACAGGATATTTTAGATTATCATTATTTGATAATCTACTTAAAGCTTTTTAAACCTTTATTGATGAAATAAAGGTTATGGTTTGTTTTAAAATGAATGCAGTCTTTGAAAAACGTCTCATATAGAGGTCAAAACCTCGCAACGAAATCAATTAATATGGAACGTTTTTAATCAATAAGAACGGGACATTTCAGTTGGTATCACTGAAATGTCCCGTTCTTATTGATTAAAAACGTTCCATATTAATTGATTTCGTTGCGAGGTTTTGACCTCTATATGAGACGTTTTTCAAAGACTGCATTCATTTTTAAAACAAACCATAACCTTTATTTCATAAATAAAGGTTTAAAAAGCTTTACGTAGATTATCAAATAATGATAATCTAAAATATCTTGTTTATACACGACCATTACATAATGGTTTACAATACAAATATGTTACATCGAAATCAGTTTCTTGAATGCAGTTTTTACACAATATCATACAAACATGGACTCCAAATCTTGTCCTTATTTTAGTATGCAACAGCGGAAGCTCTTAATATTCACCTGAGAATAAACATGCTTTAAACGTCAACAAAAATGTTGGTGAGTTATAGGTTTAACCTATATATATCAAATCATAATAATACACATCCCATACATAGAGATAAAAATCATTCATATGGTGAACACCTGGTAACCGACATTAACAAATGCATATATAAGAATATCCCCATCATTCCGGGACACCCTTCGGATATGATATAAATTTCGAAGTACTAAAGCATCCGGTACTTTGGATGGGGCTTGTTGGGCCCGATAGATCTATCTTTAGGATTCGCGTCAATTAGGGTGTCTGTTCCCTAATTCTTAGATTACCAGACTTAATAAAAAGGGGCATATTCGATTTCGATAATTCAACCATAGAATGTAGTTTCACGTACTTGTGTCTATTTTGTAAATCATTTATAAAACCTGCATGTATTCTCATCCCAAAAATATTAGATTTTAAAAGTGGGACTATAACTCACCTTCACAGATTTTTACTTCGTCGGGAAGTAAGACTTGGCCACTGGTTGATTCACGAACCTATAACAATATATACATATATATCAAAGTATGTTCAAAATATATTTACAACACTTTTAATATATTTTGATGTTTTAAGTTTATTAAGTCAGCTGTCCTCGTTAGTAACCTACAACTAGTTGTCCACAGTTAGATGTACAGAAATAAATCGATAAATATTATCTTGAATCAATCCACGACCCAGTGTATACGTATCTCAGTATTGATCACAACTCAAACTATATATATTTTGGAATCAACCTCAACCCTGTATAGCTAACTCCAACATTCACATATAGAGTGTCTATGGTTGTTCCGAAATATATATAGATGTGTCGACATGATAGGTCGAAACATTGTATACGTGTCTATGGTATCTTAAGATTACATAATATATAATACAAGTTGATTAATTTATGGTTGGAATAGATTTGTTACCAATTTTCACGTAGCTAAAATGAGAAAAATTATCCAATCTTGTTTTACCCATAACTTCTTCATTTTAAATCCGTTTTGAGTGAATCAAATTGCTATGGTTTCATATTGAACTCTATTTTATGAATCTAAACAAAAAAAGTATAGGTTTCTAGTCGGAAAAATAAGTTACAAGTCGTTTTTGTAAAGGTAGTCATTTCAGTCGAAAGAACGACGTCTAGATGACCATTTTAGAAAACATACTTCCACTTTGAGTTTAACTATAATTTTTGGATATAGTTTCATGTTCATAATAAAAATCATTTTCTCAGAATAACAACTTTTAAATCAAAGTTTATCATAGTTTTTAATTAACTAACCCAAAACAGCCCGCGGTGTTACTACGACGGCGTAAATCTGGTTTTACGGTGTTTTTCGTGTTTCCAGGTTTTAAATCATTAAGTTAGCATATCATATAGATATAGAACATGTGTTTAGTTGATTTTAAAAGTCAAGTTAGAAGGATTAACTTTTGTTTGCGAACAAGTTTAGAATTAACTAAACTATGTTCTAGTGATTACAAGTTTAAACCTTCGAATAAGATAGCTTTATATGTATGAATCGAATGATGTTATGAACATCATTACTACCTTAAGTTCCTTGGATGAACCTACTGGAAAAGAGAAAAATGGATCTAGCTTCAATGGATCCTTGGATGGCTCAAAGTTCTTGAAGCAAAATCATGACACGAAAACAAGTTCAAGTAAGATCATCACTTGAAATAAGATTGTTATAGTTATAGAAATTGAACCAAAGTTTGAATATGATTATTACCTTGTATTAGAATGATAACCTACTGTAAGAAACAAAGATTTCTTGAGGTTGGATGATCACCTTACAAGATTGGAAGTGAGCTAGCAAACTTGAAAGTATTCTTGATTTTATGAAACTAGAACTTTTGGAATTTATGAAGAACACTTAGAACTTGAAGATAGAACTTGAGAGAGTTCAATTAGATGAAGAAAATTGAAGAATGAAAGTGTTTGTAGGTGTTTTTGGTCGTTGGTGTATGGATTAGATATAAAGGATATGTAATTTTGTTTTCATGTAAATAAGTCATGAATGATTACTCATATTTTTGTAATCTTATGAGATATTTCATGCTAGTTGCCAAATGATGGTTCCCACATGTGTTAGGTGACTCACATGGGCTGCTAAGAGCTGATCATTGGAGTGTATATACCAATAGTACATACATCTAAAAGCTGTGTATTGTACGAGTACGAATACGGGTGCATACGAGTAGAATTGTTGATGAAACTGAACGAGAATGTAATTGTAAGCATTTTTGTTAAGTAGAAGTATTTTGATAAGTGTATTGAAGTCTTTCAAAAGTGTATAAATACATATTAAAACACTACATGTATATACATTTTAACTGAGTCGTTAAGTCATCGTTAGTCGTTACATGTAAGTGTTGTTTTGAAACCTTTAGGTTAACGATCTTGTTAAATGTTGTTAACCCAATGTTTATAATATCAAAAGAGATTTTAAATTATTATATTATCATGATATTATGATGTACGAATATCTCTTAATATGATATATATACATTAAATGTCGTTACAACGATAAACGTTACATATATGTCTCGTTTCAAAATCATTAAGTTAGTAGTCTTGTTTTTACATATGTAGTTCATTGTTAATATAATTAATGATATGTTTACTTATCATAATATCATGTTAACTATATATATAACCATATATATGTCATCATATAGTTTTTTTACAAGTTTTAACGTTCGTGAATCACCGGTCAACTTGGGTGGTCAATTGTCTATATGAAACCTATTTCAATTAATCAAGTCTTAACAAGTTTGATTGCTTAACATGTTGGAAACATTTAATCATGTAAATATCAATCTCAATTAATATATATAAACATGGAAAAGTTCGGGTCACTACAGTACCTACCCGTTAAATAAATTTCGTCCCGAAATTTTAAGCTGTTGAAGGTGTTGACGAATCTTCTGGAAATAGATGCGGGTATTTCTTCTTCATCTGATCTTCACGCTCCCAGGTGAACTCGGGTCCTCTACGAGCATTCCATCGAACCTTAACAATTGGTATCTTGTTTTGCTTAAGTCTTTTAACCTCACGATCCATTATTTCGACGGGTTCTTCGATGAATTGAAGTTTTTCGTTGATTTGGATTTCATCTAACGGAATAGTGAGATCTTCTTTAGCAAAACATTTCTTCAAATTCGAGACGTGGAAAGTGTTATGTACAGCCGCGAGTTGTTGAGGTAACTCTAGTCGGTAAGCTACTGGTCCGACACGATCAATAATCTTGAATGGTCCAATATACCTTGGATTTAATTTCCCTCGTTTACCAAATCGAACAACGCCTTTCCAAGGTGCAACTTTAAGCATGACCATCTCTCCAATTTCAAATTCTATATCTTTTCTTTTAATGTCAGCGTAGCTCTTTTGTCGACTTTGGGCGGTTTTCAACCGTTGTTGAATTTGGATGATCTTCTCGGTAGTTTCTTGTAAAATCTCCGGACCCGTAATCTGTCTATCCCCCACCTCACTCCAACAAATCGGAGACCTGCACTTTCTACCATAAAGTGCTTCAAACGGAGCCATCTCAATGCTTGAATGGTAGCTGTTGTTGTAGGAAAATTCTGCTAACGGTAGATGTCGATCCCAACTGTTTCCGAAATCAATAACACATGCTCGTAGCATGTCTTCAAGCGTTTGTATCGTCCTTTCGCTCTGCCCATCAGTTTGTGGATGATAGGCAGTACTCATGTCTAGACGAGTTCCTAATGCTTGCTGTAATGTCTGCCAGAATCTTGAAATAAATCTACCATAACGGTTTCAAAACAACAAACAGTGAAACTGCAAATTATGGTTCCCACATGTGTTAGGTGACTCACATGGGCTGCTAAGAGCTGATCATTGGACTTTTCCATGTTTATATATATTAATTGAGATTGATGTTTACATGATTAAACGTTTCCAACATGTTAAGCAATCAAACTTGTTAAGACTTGATTAATTGAAATAGGTTTCATATAGACAATTGACCACCCAAGTTGACCGGTGATTCACGAACGTTAAAACTTGTAAAAAAACTATATGATGACATATATATGGTTATATATATAGTTAACATGATATTATGATAAGTAAACATATCATTAATTATATTAACAATGAACTACATATGTAAAAACAAGACTACTAACTTAATGATTTTGAAACGAGACATATATGTAACGTTTATCGTTGTAACGACATTTAATGTATATATATCATATTAAGAGATATTCGTACATCATAATATCATGATAATATAATAATTTAAAATCTCTTTTGATATTATAAATATTGGGTTAACAACATTTAACAAGATCGTTAACCTAAAGGTTTCAAAACAACACTTACATGTAACGACTAACGATGACTTAACGACTCAGTTAAAATGTATATACATGTAGTGTTTTAATATGTATTTATACACTTTTGAAAGACTTCAATACACTTATCAAAATACTTCTACTTAACAAAAATGCTTACAATTACATTCTCGTTCAGTTTCATCAACAATTCTACTCGTATGCACCCGTATTCGTACTCGTACAATACACAGCTTTTAGATGTATGTACTATTGGTATATACACTCCAATGATCAGCTCTTAGCAGCCCATGTGAGTCACCTAACACATGTGGGAACCATCATTTGGCAACTAGCATGAAATATCTCATAAGATTACAAAAATATGAGTAATCATTCATGACTTATTTACATGAAAACAAAATTACATATCCTTTATATCTAATCCATACACCAACGACCAAAAACACCTACAAACACTTTCATTCTTCAATTTTATTCATCTAATTGAACTCTCTCAAGTTCTATCTTCAAGTTCTAAGTGTTCTTCATAAATTCCAAAAGTTCTAGTTTCATAAAATCAAGAATACTTTCAAGTTTGCTAGCTCACTTCCAATCTTGTAAGGTGATCATCCAACCTCAAGAAATCTTTGTTTCTTACAGTAGGTTATCATTCTAATACAAGGTAATAATCATATTCAAACTTTGGTTCAATTTCTATAACTATAACAATCTTATTTCAAGTGATGATCTTACTTGAACTTGTTTTCGTGTCATGATTTTGCTTCAAGAACTTTGAGCCATCCAAGGATCCATTGAAGCTAGATCCATTTTTCTCTTTTCCAGTAGGTTCATCCAAGGAACTTAAGGTAGTAATGATGTTCATAACATCATTCGATTCATACATATAAAGCTATCTTATTCGAAGGTTTAAACTTGTAATCACTAGAACATAGTTTAGTTAATTCTAAACTTGTTCGCAAACAAAAGTTAATCCTTCTAACTTGACTTTTAAAATCAACTAAACACATGTTCTATATCTATATGATATGCTAACTTAATGATTTAAAACCTGGAAACACGAAAAACACCGTAAAACCGGATTTACGCCGTCGTAGTAACACCGCGGGCTGTTTTGGGTTAGTTAATTAAAAACTATGATAAACTTTGATTTAAAAGTTGTTATTCTGAGAAAATGATTTTTATTATGAACATGAAACTATATCCAAAAATTATGGTTAAACTCAAAGTGGAAGTATGTTTTCTAAAATGGTCATCTAGACGTCGTTCTTTCGACTGAAATGACTACCTTTACAAAAACGACTTGTAACTTATTTTTCCGACTAGAAACCTATACTTTTTTTGTTTAGATTCATAAAATAGAGTTCAATATGAAACCATAGCAATTTGATTCACTCAAAACGGATTTAAAATGAAGAAGTTATGGGTAAAACAAGATTGGATAATTTTTCTCATTTTAGCTACGTGAAAATTGGTAACAAATCTATTCCAACCATAACTTAATCAACTTGTATTATATATTATGTAATCTTGAGATACCATAGACACGTATACAATGTTTCGACCTATCATGTCGACACATCTATATATATTTCGGAACAACCATAGACACTCTATATGTGAATGTTGGAGTTAGCTATACAGGGTTGAGGTTGATTCCAAAATATATATAGTTTGAGTTGTGATCAATACTGAGATACGTATACACTGGGTCGTGGATTGATTCAAGATAATATTTATCGATTTATTTCTGTACATCTAACTGTGGACAACTAGTTGTAGGTTACTAACGAGGACAGCTGACTTAATAAACTTAAAACATCAAAATATATTAAAAGTGTTGTAAATATATTTTGAACATACTTTGATATATATGTATATATTGTTATAGGTTCGTGAATCAACCAGTGGCCAAGTCTTACTTCCCGACGAAGTAAAAATCTGTGAAAGTGAGTTATAGTCCCACTTTTAAAATCTAATATTTTTGGGATGAGAATACATGCAGGTTTTATAAATGATTTACAAAATAGACACAAGTACGTGAAACTACATTCTATGGTTGAATTATCGAAATCGAATATGCCCCTTTTTATTAAGTCTGGTAATCTAAGAATTAGGGAACAGACACCCTAATTGACGCGAATCCTAAAGATAGATCTATTGGGCCTAACAAACCCCATCCAAAGTACCGGATGCTTTAGTACTTCGAAATTTATATCATATCCGAAGGGTGTCCCGGAATGATGGGGATATTCTTATATATGCATCTTGTTATTGTCGGTTACCAGGTGTTCACCATATGAATGATTTTTATCTCTATGTATGGGATGTGTATTGAAATATGAAATCTTGTGGTCTATTGTTACGATTTGATATATATAGGTTAAACCTATAACTCACCAACATTTTTGTTGACGTTTTAAGCATGTTTATTCTCAGGTGATTATTAAGAGCTTCCGCTGTCGCATACTTAAATAAGGACAAGATTTGGAGTCCATGCTTGTATGATATTGTGTAAAAACTGCATTCAAGAAACTTATTTTGTTGTAACATATTTGTATTGTAAACCATTATGTAATGGTCGTGTGTAAACAGGATATTTTAGATTATCATTATTTGATAATCTACGTAAAGCTTTTTAAACCTTTATTGATGAAATAAAGGTTATGGTTTGTTTAAAAATGAATGCAGTCTTTGAAAAACGTCTCATATAGAGGTCAAAACCTCGCAACGAAATCAATTAATATGGAACGTTTTTAATCAATAAGAACGGGACATTTCAGTTGGTATCCGAGCGTTGGTCTTAGAGAACCAGAAAATTTGCATTAGTGTGTCTTATCGAGTTTGTTAGGATGCATTAGTGAGTCTGGACTTCGACCGTGTTTTCTTTAAAAATGATTGCTTAACATTTTTGTTGGAAACTATATATTTTTAACATATGAATATTATGTGATATATTAATCTCTTAACGTGTTTGATATTATGTGATAGATGTCTACCTCTAGAACAAGTCCCATTGACTCACCTAATAATAATGAAGAGTCAAATGTAAATTGGAATAATTTGTGGACTGATTCACAAGTTCCCGAAGAGGAACCGGAAGAAGAGTCGGAACCGGAAGAAGAATCGGAACCGGAAGAAGAATCGGAACCGGATGAAGAAATAGAACCGGTGGGGGAAATAATAAAACGGTTAAGTAAAAGAAAATCCTCAACCAACCGACCAAAGTTAATTATGGTCAATGGTGTTTCCGCCAAGGAAGCAAAATATTGGGAGGATTACCAATTCTCCGATGAATCGGATTCCGACGAGAATTCCGATGATGTTATAGAAATTACCCCAACTGAATTTAAAAAGGCAAAAGAAAATAATAAGGGAAAGGGCATAAAAATAGAGAAATCTAATTCCAACCCCGATAAACTTTATATGTATCGTCAACCCCCGAAGTCCTTAAGTTGTAACAATGACCCGGGAACCTCTAAACCACCAGGTTTTTCTAAACCAATGTGGACAACGACGGTTCGTATTAGGGGAACATCATATATCCCTAGAAACTTGGCAAAACGAACCAAAACCGAAGAAGAAGAAACGAGCGAGTCGGAATAGGATAGTTGTATTCGTATGGAATATAGTGTTCTTATGCTTTATGATATATGTAAAAATTGCTTGTATTAATAAGTTTTTTTTTTATGAATCTAACTCTTGTCTATTTTACAGTTTAAAAATACAAAATGGATAGACAACCCAATATTTTAAGAGACCTACCCGGAGACATGATTGATGAAATCTTGTCTAGAGTCGGCCAGAATTCTTCGGCACAACTATTTAAGGCGAGATCAGTTTGTAAGACATTCGAAGAACGTTCCAAGAATGTCTTGGTTTATAAGAGACTTTCGTTTGAAAGATGGGGAATATCACATTGGGAAACCCATAAGTTACGATGTGTTTACTTTGACGCATATATTGCGGGGAACCCAAATGCTATTTTACGCAACGGGTTAAGAAATTATTTTGACTCAATATATCCGAATATTGGACTTCGTGATTTAGAAAAAGCGGCTAACATGCAACATAAAGAAGCATGTTATGCTTACGGATTAGTAATGTTCGCTTCTCACCAAAGTGAGAACAAGAACATCGGGCTACAACTATTAAACAAAACGTTTCCACAAGTGACGGAGTCGGTAATTGGGGTAAGAAATGAGGTTTTTAGATTATTACGGGACTGTTGGACATTACGTAACCCTCGTCCCTTTGATGACGTTACAACACGCTGTCTTATCAATGGCCATAACGGTTATGTTGCACAAGACCAAGGATGGGAAGTAGTCCTAGTAAAACCAGAATGCATGACTTGTTTCTGGACGTATGAATTACGTGTATTTATTGCCTTTGCCGAACGACTTGTGTACTAGCTAGAATTGTCTTCACAACTATCTTGTATCAAAGTTATTGTGTGCTATATTTCATGCTTTATGTAAAATAAGCGGTATTGTAAGTTTGTAAAATATTGTATAAAAGTTTGAACGCGAAATATTATTACAATCAGTTTTTCATATAGAATTGTAGTAGTTGAATTGTATATTAGCTACTAAGTATGAACTTAACGGGTAGGTACTACCCGAATTTAAACTTATAAAACGCTAATATGAAGAAAAAGCTTTTATAAATGAGTTCATATTATGCTACGAAATACTATTAACTACTCTTAATATTCTGTATGATTAACTTGTTCCATTTAACTATTTTGAAGGAAATGGCACCGACTACTCGACACACCGTGAATATGAATGAAGAGGAATTCCGTACTTTTCTAGCTTCAAACATAGCCGCAGTCCAGGCTGCGCTACATACCAACAATAACCTTGGATCTAGCAGTACAGGAAATCGTGTAGGATGCACCTACAAAGAATTCACTGCCTGCAAACCTTTGGAATTTGATGGAACCGAAGGACCGATCGGATTGAAACGGTGGACCGAGAAGGTTGAATCGGTGTTGGCCATAAGTAAGTGTACTGAAGAGGACAAAGTGAAGTACGCTACGCATACCTTCACAGGTTCTGCGTTAACATGGTGGAATACCTATCTAGAGCAAGTGGGACAAGATGATGCGTACGCACTACCGTGGTCAGCATTCAAGCACTTGATGAACGAGAAGTACCGTCCCAGAACCGAGGTCAATAAGCTCAAGACAGAACTTACAGGGTTACGAACCCAAGGATTTGATATTACCACGTATGAAAGACGATTCACAGAATTGTGCCTATTGTGTCCGGGAGCATTCGAAGATGAGGAAGAGAAGATCGACGCGTTTGTGAAAGGATTACCGGAAAGAATCCAAGAAGATATAAGTTCACACGAGCCCGCCTCCATACAACAGGCATGTAGAATGGCTCACAAACTAGTGAACCAGATTGAAGAAAGAATTAAAGAACAGACTGCTGAAGAGGCCAATGTGAAGCAAGTCAAAAGAAAGTGGGAGGAAAACGGTGATAAGAATCACCAATACAACAACAACAGCAATTACAACAATAATCGCAACAATTATCCCAACAATCGCAACATCAATCGCAACTACAACAAACGGCCCAACAACAACAACAACAACAACAACAACAACAGCAACTACAATAATCATCCCAACAACAATAATAACCGCAACAACAACAACAATCAGAAGCAACTATGCCAAAGGTGTGAAAAGAATCACTCGGGGTTCTGCACCAAATTTTGCAACAAGTGTAAAAGAAATGGTCATAGCGCGGCGAAGTGTGAGGTCTACGGACCAGGGGTTAATAGAACGAAAGGAACAAATGGTGTCGGAACGAGTAATGGCGGAGCAAGTAGTGTCGGAGCAAGTTATGCCAATGTAGTTTGTTATAAATGTGGAAAACCAGGCCACATTATTAGAAATTGCCCGAACCAGGAGAACACGAATGGACAAGGCCGTGGAAGAGTTTTCAATATTAATGCGGTAGAGGCACAGGAAGACCCGGAGCTTGTTACGGGTACGTTTCTTATTGACAATAAATCTGCTTACGTTTTATTTGATTCGGGTGCGGATAGAAGCTATATGAGTAGAGATTTTTGTGCTAAATTAAGTTGTCCATTGACGCCTTTGGATAGTAAATTTTTACTCGAATTAGCAAATGGTAAATTAATTTCAGCAGATAATATATGTCGGAATCGAGAAATTAAACTGGTTAGCGAAACATTTAAGATTGATTTGATACCAGTAGAGTTAGGGAGTTTTGATGTGATAATCGGTATGGACTGGTTGAAAGAAGTGAAAGCGGAGATCGTTTGTTACAAAAATGCAATTCGCATTATACGAGAAAAAGGAAAACCCTTAATGGTGTACGGAGAAAAGGGCAACACGAAGCTACATCTTATTAGTAATTTGAAGGCACAAAAACTAATAAGAAAAGGTTGCTATGCTGTTCTAGCACACGTCGAGAAAGTAAAAACTGAAGAAAAGAGCATCAATGATGTTCCCATTGCAAAAGAATTTCCCGATGTATTTCCGAAAGAATTACCGGGATTACCCCCACATCGATCCGTTGAATTTCAAATAGATCTTGTACCAGGAGCTGCACCAATAGCTCGTGCTCCTTACAGACTCGCACCCAGCGAGATGAAAGAACTGCAAAGCCAATTACAAGAACTTTTAGAGCGTGGTTTCATTCGACCAAGCACATCACCGTGGGGAGCTCCTGTTTTGTTTGTCAAGAAGAAAGATGGTACATTCAGGTTGTGTATCGACTACCGAGAGTTGAACAAACTTACCATCAAGAACCGCTACCCACTACCGAGAATCGACGACTTATTTGATCAACTACAAGGCTCGTCTGTTTATTCAAAGATTGACTTACGTTCCGGGTATCATCAAATGCGGGTGAAAGAAGATGATATTCCAAAGACTGCTTTCAGAACACGTTACGGTCATTACGAGTTTATGGTCATGCCGTTTGGTTTAACTAATGCACCAGCTGTGTTCATGGACCTTATGAACCGAGTGTGTGGACCATACCTTGACAAGTTTGTCATTGTTTTCATTGATGACATACTTATTTACTCAAAGAATGACCAAGAACACGGTGAACATTTGAGAAAGGTGTTAGAAGTATTGAGGAAGGAAGAATTGTACGCTAAGTTTTCAAAGTGTGCATTTTGGTTGGAAGAAGTTCAATTCCTCGGTCACATAGTGAACAAAGAAGGTATTAAGGTGGATCCGGCAAAGATAGAAACTGTTGAAAAGTGGGAAACCCCGAAAACTCCGAAACACATACGCCAGTTTTTAGGACTAGCTGGTTACTACAGAAGGTTCATCCAAGACTTTTCCAGAATAGCAAAACCCTTGACTGCATTAACGCATAAAGGGAAGAAATTTGAATGGAATGATGAACAAGAGAAAGCGTTTCAGTTATTGAAGAAAAAGCTAACTACGGCACCTATATTGTCATTGCCTGAAGGGAATGATGATTTTGTGATTTATTGTGATGCATCAAAGCAAGGTCTCGGTTGTGTATTAATGCAACGAACGAAGGTGATTGCTTATGCGTCTAGACAATTGAAGATTCACGAACAAAATTATACGACGCATGATTTGGAATTAGGCGCGGTTGTTTTTGCATTAAAGACTTGGAGGCACTACTTATATGGGGTCAAAAGTATTATATATACCGACCACAAAAGTCTTCAACACATATTTAATCAGAAACAACTGAATATGAGGCAGCGTAGGTGGATTGAATTATTGAATGATTACGATTTTGAGATTCGTTACCACCCGGGGAAGGCAAATGTGGTAGCCGATGCCTTGAGCAGGAAGGATAGAGAACCCATTCGAGTAAAATCTATGAATATAATGATTCATAATAACATTACTACTCAAATAAAGGAGGCGCAACAAGGAGTTTTAAAAGAGGGAAATTTAAAGGATGAAATACCCAAAGGATCGGAGAAGCATCTTAATATTAGGGAAGACGGAACCCGGTATAGGGCTGAAAGGATTTGGGTACCAAAATTTGGAGATATGAGAGAAATGGTACTTAGAGAAGCTCATAAAACCAGATACTCAATACATCCTGGAACGGGGAAGATGTACAAGGATCTCAAGAAACATTTTTGGTGGCCGGGTATGAAAGCCGATGTTGCTAAATACGTAGGAGAATGTTTGACGTGTTCTAAGGTCAAAGCTGAGCATCAGAAACCATCAGGACTACTTCAACAACCCGAAATCCCGGAATGGAAATGGGAAAACATTACCATGGATTTCATCACTAAATTGCCAAGGACTGCAAGTGGTTTTGATACTATTTGGGTAATAGTTGATCGTCTCACCAAATCAGCACACTTCCTACCAATAAGAGAAGATGACAAGATGGAGAAGTTAGCACGACTGTATTTGAAGGAAGTCATCTCCAGACATGGAATACCAATCTCTATTATCTCTGATAGGGATGGCAGATTTATTTCAAGATTCTGGCAGACATTACAGCAAGCATTAGGAACTCGTCTGGACATGAGTACTGCCTATCATCCACAAACTGATGGGCAGAGCGAAAGGACGATACAAACGCTTGAAGACATGCTACGAGCATGTGTTATTGATTTCGGAAACAGTTGGGATCGACATCTACCGTTAGCAGAATTTTCCTACAACAACAGCTACCATTCAAGCATTGAGATGGCGCCGTTTGAAGCACTTTATGGTAGAAAGTGCAGGTCTCCGATTTGTTGGAGTGAGGTGGGGGATAGACAGATTACGGGTCCGGAGATTATACAAGAAACTACCGAGAAGATCATCCAAATTCAACAACGGTTGAAAACCTCCCAAAGTCGACAAAAGAGCTACGCTGACATTAAAAGAAAAGATATAGAATTTGAAATTGGAGAGATGGTCATGCTTAAAGTTTCACCTTGGAAAGGCGTTGTTCGATTTGGTAAACGAGGGAAATTAAATCCAAGGTATATTGGACCATTCAAGATTATTGATCGTGTCGGACCAGTAGCTTACCGACTTGAGTTACCTCAACAACTCGCGGCTGTACATAACACTTTCCACGTCTCGAATTTGAAGAAATGTTTTGCTAAAGAAGATCTCACTATTCCGTTAGATGAAATCCAAATCAACGAAAAACTCCAATTCATCGAAGAACCCGTCGAAATAATGGATCGTGAGGTTAAAAGACTTAAGCAAAACAAGATACCAATTGTTAAGGTTCGATGGAATGCTCGTAGAGGACCCGAGTTCACCTGGGAGCGTGAAGATCAGATGAAGAAGAAATACCCGCATCTATTTCCAGAAGATTCGTCAACACCTTCAACAGCTTAAAATTTCGGGACGAAATTTATTTAACGGGTAGGTACTGTAGTGACCCGAACTTTTCCATGTTTATATATATTAATTGAGATTGATGTTTACATGATTAAACGTTTCCAACATGTTAAGCAATCAAACTTGTTAAGACTTGATTAATTGAAATAGGTTTCATATAGACAATTGACCACCCAAGTTGACCGGTGATTCACGAACGTTAAAACTTGTAAAAAAACTATATGATGACATATATATGGTTATATATATAGTTAACATGATATTATGATAAGTAAACATATCATTAATTATATTAACAATGAACTACATATGTAAAAACAAGACTACTAACTTAATGATTTTGAAACGAGACATATATGTAACGTTTATCGTTGTAACGACATTTAATGTATATATATCATATTAAGAGATATTCGTACATCATAATATCATGATAATATAATAATTTAAAATCTCTTTTGATATTATAAATATTGGGTTAACAACATTTAACAAGATCGTTAACCTAAAGGTTTCAAAACAACACTTACATGTAACGACTAACGATGACTTAACGACTCAGTTAAAATGTATATACATGTAGTGTTTTAATATGTATTTATACACTTTTGAAAGACTTCAATACACTTATCAAAATACTTCTACTTAACAAAAATGCTTACAATTACATTCTCGTTCAGTTTCATCTACAATTCTACTCGTATGCACCCGTATTCGTACTCGTACAATACACAGCTTTTAGATGTATGTACTATTGGTATATACACTCCAATGATCAGCTCTTAGCAGCCCATGTGAGTCACCTAACACATGTGGGAACCATCATTTGGCAACTAGCATGAAATATCTCATAAGATTACAAAAATATGAGTAATCATTCATGACTTATTTACATGAAAACAAAATTACATATCCTTTATATCTAATCCATACACCAACGACCAAAAACACCTACAAACACTTTCATTCTTCAATTTTATTCATCTAATTGAACTCTCTCAAGTTCTATCTTCAAGTTCTAAGTGTTCTTCATAAATTCCAAAAGTTCTAGTTTCATAAAATCAAGAATACTTTCAAGTTTGCTAGCTCACTTCCAATCTTGTAAGGTGATCATCCAACCTCAAGAAATCTTTGTTTCTTACAGTAGGTTATCATTCTAATACAAGGTAATAATCATATTCAAACTTTGGTTCAATTTCTATAACTATAACAATCTTATTTCAAGTGATGATCTTACTTGAACTTGTTTTCGTGTCATGATTTTGCTTCAAGAACTTTGAGCCATCCAAGGATCCATTGAAGCTAGATCCATTTTTCTCTTTTCCAGTAGGTTCATCCAAGGAACTTAAGGTAGTAATGATGTTCATAACATCATTCGATTCATACATATAAAGCTATCTTATTCGAAGGTTTAAACTTGTAATCACTAGAACATAGTTTAGTTAATTCTAAACTTGTTCGCAAACAAAAGTTAATCCTTCTAACTTGACTTTTAAAATCAACTAAACACATGTTCTATATCTATATGATATGCTAACTTAATGATTTAAAACCTGGAAACACGAAAAACACCGTAAAACCGGATTTACGCCGTCGTAGTAACACCGCGGGCTGTTTTGGGTTAGTTAATTAAAAACTATGATAAACTTTGATTTAAAAGTTGTTATTCTGAGAAAATGATTTTTATTATGAACATGAAACTATATCCAAAAATTATGGTTAAACTCAAAGTGGAAGTATGTTTTCTAAAATGGTCATCTAGACGTCGTTCTTTCGACTGAAATGACTACCTTTACAAAAACGACTTGTAACTTATTTTTCCGACTAGAAACCTATACTTTTTTTGTTTAGATTCATAAAATAGAGTTCAATATGAAACCATAGCAATTTGATTCACTCAAAACGGATTTAAAATGAAGAAGTTATGGGTAAAACAAGATTGGATAATTTTTCTCATTTTAGCTACGTGAAAATTGGTAACAAATCTATTCCAACCATAACTTAATCAACTTGTATTATATATTATGTAATCTTGAGATACCATAGACACGTATACAATGTTTCGACCTATCATGTCGACACATCTATATATATTTCGGAACAACCATAGACACTCTATATGTGAATGTTGGAGTTAGCTATACAGGGTTGAGGTTGATTCCAAAATATATATAGTTTGAGTTGTGATCAATACTGAGATACGTATACACTGGGTCGTGGATTGATTCAAGATAATATTTATCGATTTATTTCTGTACATCTAACTGTGGACAACTAGTTGTAGGTTACTAACGAGGACAGCTGACTTAATAAACTTAAAACATCAAAATATATTAAAAGTGTTGTAAATATATTTTGAACATACTTTGATATATATGTATATATTGTTATAGGTTCGTGAATCAACCAGTGGCCAAGTCTTACTTCCCGACGAAGTAAAAATCTGTGAAAGTGAGTTATAGTCCCACTTTTAAAATCTAATATTTTTGGGATGAGAATACATGCAGGTTTTATAAATGATTTACAAAATAGACACAAGTACGTGAAACTACATTCTATGGTTGAATTATCGAAATCGAATATGCCCCTTTTTATTAAGTCTGGTAATCTAAGAATTAGGGAACAGACACCCTAATTGACGCGAATCCTAAAGATAGATCTATTGGGCCTAACAAACCCCATCCAAAGTACCGGATGCTTTAGTACTTCGAAATTTATATCATATCCGAAGGGTGTCCCGGAATGATGGGGATATTCTTATATATGCATCTTGTTATTGTCGGTTACCAGGTGTTCACCATATGAATGATTTTTATCTCTATGTATGGGATGTGTATTGAAATATGAAATCTTGTGGTCTATTGTTACGATTTGATATATATAGGTTAAACCTATAACTCACCAACATTTTTGTTGACGTTTTAAGCATGTTTATTCTCAGGTGATTATTAAGAGCTTCCGCTGTCGCATACTTAAATAAGGACAAGATTTGGAGTCCATGCTTGTATGATATTGTGTAAAAACTGCATTCAAGAAACTTATTTTGTTGTAACATATTTGTATTGTAAACCATTATGTAATGGTCGTGTGTAAACAGGATATTTTAGATTATCATTATTTGATAATCTACGTAAAGCTTTTTAAACCTTTATTGATGAAATAAAGGTTATGGTTTGTTTAAAAATGAATGCAGTCTTTGAAAAACGTCTCATATAGAGGTCAAAACCTCGCAACGAAATCAATTAATATGGAACGTTTTTAATCAATAAGAACGGGACATTTCAGTGAGCAACTGAAATGTCCCGTTCTTATTGATTAAAAACGTTCCATATTAATTGATTTCGTTGCGAGGTTTTGACCTCTATATGAGACGTTTTTCAAAGACTGCATTCATTTTTAAACAAACCATAACCTTTATTTCATTAATAAAGGTTTAAAAAGCTTTACGTAGATTATCAAATAATGATAATCTAAAATATCCTGTTTACACACGACCATTACATAATGGTTTACAATACAAATATGTTACAACAAAATAAGTTTCTTGAATGCAGTTTTTACACAATATCATACAAGCATGGACTCCAAATCTTGTCCTTAATTAAGTATGCGACAGCGGAAGCTCTTAATAATCACCTGAGAATAAACATGCTTAAAACGTCAACAAAAATGTTGGTGAGTTATAGGTTTAACCTATATATATCAAATCGTAACAATAGACCACAAGATTTCATATTTCAATACACATCCCATACATAGAGATAAAAATCATTCATATGGTGAACACCTGGTAACCGACAATAACAAGATGCATATATAAGAATATCCCCATCATTCCGGGACACCCTTCGGATATGATATAAATTTCGAAGTACTAAAGCATCCGGTACTTTGGATGGGGTTTGTTAGGCCCAATAGATCTATCTTTAGGATTCGCGTCAATTAGGGTGTCTGTTCCCTAATTCTTAGATTACCAGACTTAATAAAAAGGGGCATATTCGATTTCGATAATTCAACCATAGAATGTAGTTTCACGTACTTGTGTCTATTTTGTAAATCATTTATAAAACCTGCATGTATTCTCATCCCAAAAATATTAGATTTTAAAAGTGGGACTATAACTCACTTTCACAGATTTTTACTTCGTCGGGAAGTAAGACTTGGCCACTGGTTGATTCACGAACCTATAACAATATATACATATATATCAAAGTATGTTCAAAATATATTTACAACACTTTTAATATATTTTGATGTTTTAAGTTTATTAAGTCAGCTGTCCTCGTTAGTAACCTACAACTAGTTGTCCACAGTTAGATGTACAGAAATAAATCGATAAATATTATCTTGAATCAATCCACGACCCAGTGTATACGTATCTCAGTATTGATCACAACTCAAACTATATATATTTTGGAATCAACCTCAACCCTGTATAGCTAACTCCAACATTCACATATAGAGTGTCTATGGTTGTTCCGAAATATATATAGATGTGTCGACATGATAGGTCGAAACATTGTATACGTGTCTATGGTATCTCAAGATTACATAATATATATTACAAGTTGATTAAGTTATGGTTGGAATAGATTTGTTACCAATTTTCACGTAGCTAAAA
Source organism: Rutidosis leptorrhynchoides (assembly GCF_046630445.1). Classification (NCBI taxonomy): domain Eukaryota; kingdom Viridiplantae; phylum Streptophyta; class Magnoliopsida; order Asterales; family Asteraceae; genus Rutidosis; species Rutidosis leptorrhynchoides. Next base: position 78,462,859 of record NC_092333.1, read on the forward strand.
TGAGAAAAATTATCCAATCTTGTTTTACCCATAACTTCTTCATTTTAAATCCGTTTTGAGTGAATCAAATTGCTATGGTTTCATATTGAACTCTATTTTATGAATCTAAACAAAAAAAGTATAGGTTTCTAGTCGGAAAAATAAGTTACAAGTCGTTTTTGTAAAGGTAGTCATTTCAGTCGAAAGAACGACGTCTAGATGACCATTTTAGAAAACATACTTCCACTTTGAGTTTAACAATAATTTTTGGATATAGTTTCATGTTCATAATAAAAATCATTTTCTCAGAATAACAACTTTTAAATCAAAGTTTATCATAGTTTTTAATTAACTAACCCAAAACAGCCCGCGGTGTTACTACGACGGCGTAAATCCGGTTTTACGGTGTTTTTCGTGTTTCCAGGTTTTAAATCATTAAGTTAGCATATCATATAGATATAGAACATGTGTTTAGTTGATTTTAAAAGTCAAGTTAGAAGGATTAACTTTTGTTTGCGAACAAGTTTAGAATTAACTAAACTATGTTCTAGTGATTACAAGTTTAAACCTTCGAATAAGATAGCTTTATATGTATGAATCGAATGATGTTATGAACATCATTACTACCTTAAGTTCCTTGGATGAACCTACTGGAAAAGAGAAAAATGGATCTAGCTTCAATGGATCCTTGGATGGCTCAAAGTTCTTGAAGCAAAATCATGACACGAAAACAAGTTCAAGTAAGATCATCACTTGAAATAAGATTGTTATAGTTATAGAAATTGAACCAAAGTTTGAATATGATTATTACCTTGTATTAGAATGATAACATACTGTAAGAAACAAAGATTTCTTGAGGTTGGATGATCACCTTACAAGATTGGAAGTGAGCTAGCAAACTTGAAAGTATTCTTGATTTTATGAAACTAGAACTTTTGGAATTTATGAAGAACACTTAGAACTTGAAGATAGAACTTGAGAGAGTTCAATTAGATGAAGAAAATTGAAGAATGAAAGTGTTTGTAGGTGTTTTTGGTCGTTGGTGTATGGATTAGATATAAAGGATATGTAATTTTGTTTTCATGTAAATAAGTCATGAATGATTACTCATATTTTTGTAATCTTATGAGATATTTCATGCTAGTTGCCAAATGATGGTTCCCACATGTGTTAGGTGACTCACATGGGCTGCTAAGAGCTGATCATTGGAGTGTATATACCAATAGTACATACATCTAAAAGCTATGTATTGTACGAGTACGAATACGGGTGCATACGAGTAGAATTGTTAATGAAACTGAACGAGAATGTAATTGTAAGCATTTTTGTTAAGTAGAAGTATTTTGATAAGTGTATTGAAGTCTTTCAAAAGTGTATAAATACATATTAAAACACTACATGTATATACATTTTAACTGAGTCGTTAAGTCATCGTTAGTCGTTACATGTAAGTGTTGTTTTGAAACCTTTAGGTTAACGATCTTGTTAAATGTTGTTAACCCAATGTTTATAATAACAAAAGAGATTTTAAATTATTATATTATCATGATATTATGATGTATGAATATCTCTTAATATGATATATATACATTAAATGTCGTTACAACGATAAACGTTACATATATGTCTCGTTTCAAAATCATTAAGTTAGTAGTCTTGTTTTTACATATGTAGTTCATTGTTAATATAATTAATGATATGTTTACTTATCATAATATCATGTTAACTATATATATAACCATATATATGTCATCATATAGTTTTTTACAAGTTTTAACGTTCGTGAATCACCGGTCAACTTGGGTGGTCAATTGTCTATATGAAACCTATTTCAATTAATCAAGTCTTAACAAGTTTGATTGCTTAACATGTTGGAAACATTTAATCATGTAAACATCAATCTCAATTAATATATATAAACATGGAAAAGTTCAGGTCACTACAGTACCTACCCGTTAAATAAATTTCGTCCCGAAATTTTAAGCTGTTGAAGGTGTTGACGAATCTTCTGGAAATAGATGCGGGTATTTCTTCTTCATCTGATCTTCACGCTCCCAGGTGAACTCGGGTCCTCTACGAGCATTCCATCGAACCTTAACAATTGGTATCTTGTTTTGCTTAAGTCTTTTAACCTCACGATCCATTATTTCGACGGGTTCTTCGATGAATTGGAGTTTTTCGTTGATTTGGATTTCATCTAACGGAATAGTGAGATCTTCTTTAGCAAAACATTTCTTCAAATTCGAGACGTGGAAAGTGTTATGTACAGCCGCGAGTTGTTGAGGTAACTCAAGTCGGTAAGCTACTGGTCCGACACGATCAATAATCTTGAATGGTCCAATATACCTTGGATTTAATTTCCCTCGTTTACCAAATCGAACAACGCCTTTCCAAGGTGAAACTTTAAGCATGACCATCTCTCCAATTTCAAATTCTATATCTTTTCTTTTAATGTCAGCGTAGCTCTTTTGTCGACTTTGGGCGGTTTTCAACCGTTGTTGAATTTGGATGATCTTCTCGGTAGTTTCTTGTATAATCTCCGGACCCGTAATCTGTCTATCCCCCACCTCACTCCAACAAATCAGAGACCTGCACTTTCTACCATAAAGTGCTTCAAACGGCGCCATCTCAATGCTTGAATGGTAGCTGTTGTTGTAGGAAAATTCTGCTAACGGTAGATGTCGATCCCAACTGTTTCCGAAATCAATAACACATGCTCGTAGCATGTCTTCAAGCGTTTGTATCGTCCTTTCGCTCTGCCCATCAGTTTGTGGATGATAGGCAGTACTCATGTCTAGACGAGTTCCTAATGCTTGCTGTAATGTCTGCCAGAATCTTGAAATAAATCTGCCATCCCTATCAGAGATAATAGAGATTGGTATTCCATGTCTGGAGACGACTTCCTTCAAATACAGTCGTGCTAACTTCTCCATCTTGTCATCTTCTCTTATTGGTAGGAAGTGTGCTGATTTGGTGAGACGATCAACTATTACCCAAATAGTATCAAAACCACTTGCAGTCCTTGGCAATTTAGTGATGAAATCCATGGTAATGTTTTCCCATTTCCATTCCGGGATTTCGGGTTGTTGAAGTAGACCTGATGGTTTCTGATGCTCAGCTTTGACCTTAGAACACGTCAAACATTCTCCTACGTATTTAGCAACATCGGCTTTCATACCCGGCCACCAAAAATGTTTCTTGAGATCCTTGTACATCTTCCCCGTTCCAGGATGTATTGAGTATCTGGTTTTATGAGCTTCTCTAAGTACCATTTCTCTCATATCTCCAAATTTTGGTACCCAAATCCTTTCAGCCCTATACCGGGTTCCGTCTTCCCGAATATTAAGATGCTTCTCCGATCCTTTGGGTATTTCATCCTTTAAATTTCCCTCTTTTAAAACTCCTTGTTACGCCTCCTTTATATGAGTAATCATTCATGACTTATTTACATGAAAACAAAATTACATATCCTTTATATCTAATCCATACACCAACGACCAAAAACACCTACAAACACTTTCATTCTTCAATTTTCTTCATCTAATTGAACTCTCTCAAGTTCTATCTTCAAGTTCTAAGTGTTCTTCATAAGTTCCAAAAGTTCTAGTTTCATAAAATCAAGAACACTTTCAAGTTTGCTAGCTCACTCCCAATCTTGTAAGGTGATCATCCAACCTCAAGAAATCTTTGTTTCTTACAGTAGGTTATCATTCTAATACAAGGTAATAATCATATTCAAACTTTGGTTCAATTTCTATAACTATAACAATCTTATTTCAAGTGATGATCTTACTTGAACTTGTTTTCGTGTCATGATTTTGCTTCAAGAACTTTGAGCCATCCAAGGATCCATTGAAGCTAGATCCATTTTTCTCTTTTCCAGTAGGTTCATCCAAGGAACTTAAGGTAGTAATGATGTTCATAACATCATTCGATTCATACATATAAAGCTATCTTATTCGAAGGTTTAAACTTGTAATCACTAGAACATAGTTTAGTTAATTCTAAACTTGTTCGCAAACAAAAGTTAATCCTTCTAACTTGACTTTTAAAATCAACTAAACACATGTTCTATATCTATATGATATGCTAACTTAATGATTTAAAACCTGGAAACACGAAAAACACCGTAAAACCGGATTTACGCCGTCGTAGTAACACCGCGGGCTGTTTTGGGTTAGGACTCCAAATCTTGTCCTTATTTAAGTATGCGACAGCGGAAGCTCTTAATAATCACCTGAGAATAAACATGCTTAAAACGTCAACAAAAATGTTGGTGAGTTATAGGTTTAACCTATATATATCAAATCGTAACAATAGACCACAAGATTTCGTATTTCAATACACATCCCATACATAGAGATAAAAATCATTCATATGGTGAACACCTGGTAACCGACAATAACAAGATGCATATATAAGAATATCCCCATCATTCCGGGACACCCTTCGGATATGATATAAATTTCGAAGTACTAAAGCATCCGGTACTTTGGATGGGGTTTGTTAGGCCCAATAGATCTATCTTTAGGATTCGCGTCAATTAGGGTGTCTGTTCCCTAATTCTTAGATTACCAGACTTAATAAAAAGGGGCATATTCAATTTCGATAATTCAACCATAGAATGTAGTTTCACGTACTTGTGTCTATTTTGTAAATCATTTATAAAACCTGCATGTATTCTCATCCCAAAAATATTAGATTTTAAAAGTGGGACTATAACTCACTTTCACAGATTTTTTTACTTCGTCGGGAAGTAAGACTTGGCCACTGGTTGATTCACGAACCTATAACAATATATACATATATATCAAAGTATGTTCAAAATATATTTACAACACTTTTAATATATTTTGATGTTTTAAGTTTATTAAGTCAGCTGTCCTCGTTAGTAACCTACAACTAGTTGTCCACAGTTAGATGTACAGAAATAAATCGATAAATATTATCTTGAATCAATCCACGACCCAGTGTATACGTATCTCAGTATTGATCACAACTCAAACTATATATATTTTGGAATCAACCTCAACCCTGTATAGCTAACTCCAACATTCACATATAGAGTGTCTATGGTTGTTCCGAAATATATATAGATGTGTCGACATGATAGGTCGAAACATTGTATACGTGTCTATGGTATCTCAAGATTACATAATATATATTACAAGTTGATTAAGTTATGGTTGGAATAGATTTGTTACCAATTTTCACGTAGCTAAAATGAGAAAAATTATCCAATCTTGTTTTACCCATAACTTCTTCATTTTAAATCCGTTTTGAGTGAATCAAATTGCTATGGTTTCATATTGAACTCTATTTTATGAATATAAACAAAAAAAGTATAGGTTTCTAGTCGGAAAAATAAGTTACAAGTCGTTTTTGTAAAGGTAGTCATTTCAGTCGAAAGAACGACGTCTAGATGACCATTTTAGAAAACATGCTTCCACTTTGAGTTTAACCATAATTTTTGGATATAGTTTCATGTTCATAATAAAAATCATTTTCTCAGAATAACAACTTTTAAATCAAAGTTTATCATAGTTTTTAATTAACTAACCCAAAACAGCCCGCGGTGTTACTACGACGGCGTAAATCCGGTTTTACGGTGTTTTTCGTGTTTCCAGGTTTTAAATCATTAAGTTAGCATATCATATAGATATAGAACATGTGTTTAGTTGATTTTAAAAGTCAAGTTAGAAGGATTAACTTTTGTTTGCGAACAAGTTTAGAATTAACTAAACTATGTTCTAGTGATTACAAGTTTAAACCTTCGAATAAGATAGCTTTATATGTATGAATCGAATGATGTTATGAACATCATTACTACCTTAAGTTCCTTGGATGAACCTACTGGAAAAGAGAAAAATGGATCTAGCTTCAATGGATCCTTGGATGGCTCAAAGTTCTTGAAGCAAAATCATGACACGAAAACAAGTTCAAGTAAGATCATCACTTGAAATAAGATTGTTATAGTTATAGAAATTGAACCAAAGTTTGAATATGATTATTACCTTGTATTAGAATGATAACCTACTGTAAGAAACAAAGATTTCTTGAGGTTGGATGATCACCTTACAAGATTGGGAGTGAGCTAGCAAACTTGAAAGTGTTCTTGATTTTATGAAACTAGAACTTTTGGAACTTATGAAGAACACTTAGAACTTGAAGATAGAACTTGAGAGAGTTCAATTAGATGAAGAAAATTGAAGAATGAAAGTGTTTGTAGGTGTTTTTGGTCGTTGGTGTATGGATTAGATATAAAGGATATGTAATTTTGTTTTCATGTAAATAAGTCATGAATGATTACTCATATTTTTGTAATCTTATGAGATATTTCATGCTAGTTGCCAAATGATGGTTCCCACATGTGTTAGGTGACTCACATGGGCTGCTAAGAGCTGATCATTGGAGTGTATATACCAATAGTACATACATCTAAAAGCTGTGTATTGTACGAGTACGAATACGGGTGCATACGAGTAGAATTGTTGATGAAACTGAACGAGAATGTAATTGTAAGCATTTTTGTTAAGTAGAAGTATTTTGATAAGTGTATTGAAGTCTTTCAAAAGTGTATAAATACATATTAAAACACTACATGTATATACATTTTAACTGAGTCGTTAAGTCATCGTTAGTCGTTACATGTAAGTGTGGTTTTGAAACCTTTAGGTTAACGATCTTGTTAAATGTTGTTAACCCAATGTTTATAATATCAAAAGAGATTTTAAATTATTATATTATCATGATATTATGATGTACGAATATCTCTTAATATGATATATATACATTAAATGTCGTTACAACGATAAACGTTACATATATGTCTCGTTTCAAAATCATTAAGTTAGTAGTCTTGTTTTTACATATGTAGTTCATTGTTAATATAATTAATGATATGTTTACTTATCATAATATCATGTTAACTATACATATAACCATATATATGTCATCATATAGTTTTTTTTTTACAAGTTTTAACGTTCGTGAATCACCGGTCAACTTGGGTGGTCAATTGTCTATATGAAACCTATTTCAATTAATCAAGTCTTAACAAGTTTGATTGCTTAACATGTTGGAAACATTTAATCATGTAAATATCAATCTCAATTAATATATATAAACATGGAAAAGTTCGGGTCACTACAGTACCTACCCGTTAAATAAATTTCGTCCCGAAATTTTAAGCTGTTGAAGGTGTTGACGAATCTTCTGGAAATAGATGCGGGTATTTCTTCTTCATCTGATCTTCACGCTCCCAGGTGAACTCGGGTCCTCTACGAGCATTCCATCGAACCTTAACAATTGGTATCTTATTTTGCTTAAGTCTTTTAACCTCACGATCCATTATTTCGACGGGTTCTTCGATGAATTGAAGTTTTTCGTTGATTTGGATTTCATCTAACGGAATAGTGAGATCTTCTTTAGCAAAACATTTCTTTAAATTCGAGACGTGGAAAGTGTTATGTACAGCTGCGAGTTGTTGAGGTAACTCTAGTCGGTAAGCTACTGGTCCGACACGATCAATAATCTTGAATGGTCCAATATACCTTGGATTTAATTTCCCTCGTTTACCAAATCGAACAACGCCTTTCCAAGGTGCAACTTTAAGCATGACCATCTCTCCAATTTCAAATTCTATATCTTTTCTTTTAATGTCAGCGTAGCTCTTTTGTCGACTTTGGGCGGTTTTCAACCGTTGTTGAATTTGAATGATCTTCTCGGTAGTTTCTTGTATAATCTCCGGACCCGTAATCTGTCTATCCCCCACTTCACTCCAACAAATTGGAGACCTGCACTTTCTACCATAAAGTGCTTCAAACGGCGCCATCTCAATGCTTGAATGGTAGCTGTTGTTGTAGGAAAATTCTGCTAACGGTAGATGTCGATCCCAACTGTTTCCGAAATCAATAACACATGCTCGTAGCATGTCTTCAAGCGTTTGTATCGTCCTTTCGCTCTGCCCATCAGTTTGTGGATGATAGGCAGTACTCATGTCTAGACGAGTTCCTAATGCTTGCTGTAATGTCTGCCAGAATCTTGAAATAAATCTGCCATCCCTATCAGAGATAATAGAGATTGGTATTCCATGTCTGGAGATGACTTCCTTCAAATACAGTCGTGCTAACTTCTCCATCTTGTCATCTTCTCTTATTGGTAGGAAGTGTGCTGATTTGGTGAGACGATCAACTATTACCCAAATAGTATCAAAACCACTTGCAGTCCTTGGCAATTTAGTGATGAAATCCATGGTAATGTTTTCCCATTTCCATTCCGGGATTTCGGGTTGTTGAAGTAGACCTGATGGTTTCTGATGCTCAGCTTTGACCTTAGAACACGTCAAACATTCTCCTACGTATTTAGCAACATCGGTTTTCATACCCGGCCACCAAAAATGTTTCTTGAGATCCTTGTACATCTTCCCCGTTCCAGGATGTATTGAGTATCTGGTTTTATGAGCTTCTCTAAGTACCATTTCTCTCATATCTCCAAATTTTGGTACCCAAATCCTTTCAGCCCTATACCGGGTTCCGTCTTCCCGAATATTAAGATGCTTCTCCGATCCTTTGGGTATTTCATCCTTTAAATTTCCCTCTTTTAAAACTCCTTGTTGCGCCTCCTTTATTTGAGTAGTAATGTTATTATGAATCATTATATTCATAGATTTTACTCGAATGGGTTCTCTGTCCTTCCTGCTCAAGGCATCGGCTACCACATTTGCCTTCCCCGGGTGGTAACGAATCTCAAAATCGTAATCATTCAATAATTCAATCCACCTACGCTGCCTCATATTCAGTTGTTTCTGATTAAATATGTGTTGAAGACTTTTGTGGTCGGTATATATAATACTTTTGACCCCATATAAGTAGTGCCTCCAAGTCTTTAATGCAAAAACAACCGCGCCTAATTCCAAATCATGCGTCGTATAATTTTGTTCGTGAATCTTCAATTGTCTAGACGCATAAGCAATCACCTTCGTTCGTTGCATTAATACACAACCGAGACCTTACTTTGATGCATCACAATAAATCACAAAATCATCATTCCCTTCAGGCAATGACAATATAGGTGCCGTAGTTAGCTTTTTCTTCAATAACTGAAACGCTTTCTCTTGTTCATCATTCCATTCAAATTTCTTCCCTTTATGCGTTAATGCAGTCAAGGGTTTTGCTATTCTGGAAAAGTCTTGGATGAACCTTCTGTAGTAACCAGCTAGTCCTAAAAACTGGCGTATGTGTTTCGGAGTTTTCGGGGTTTCCCACTTTTCAACAGTTTCTATCTTTGCCGGATCCACCTTAATACCTTCTTTGTTCACTATGTGACCGAGGAATTGAACTTCTTCCAACCAAAATGCACACTTTGAAAACTTAGCGTACAATTCTTCCTTCCTCAATACTTCTAACACCTTTCTCAAATGTTCACCGTGTTCTTGGTCATTCCTTGAGTAAATAAGTATGTCATCAATGAAAACAATGACAAACTTGTCAAGGTATGGTCCACACACTCGGTTCATAAGGTCCATGAACACAGCTGGTGCATTAGTTAAACCAAACGGCATGACCATAAACTCGTAATGACCGTAACGTGTTCTGAAAGCAGTCTTTGGAATATCATCTTCTTTCACCCGCATTTGATGATACCCGGAACGTAAGTCAATCTTTGAATAAACAGACGAGCCTTGTAGTTGATCAAATAAGTCGTCGATTCTCGGTAATGGGTAGCGGTTCTTGATGGTAAGTTTGTTCAACTCTCGGTAGTCGATACACAACCTGAATGTACCATCTTTCTTCTTGACAAACAAAACAGGAGCTCCCCACGGTGATGTGCTTGGTCGAATGAAACCACGCTCTAAAAGTTCTTGTAATTGGCTTTGCAGTTCTTTCATCTCGCTGGGTGCGAGTCTGTAAGGAGCACGAGCTATTGGTGCAGCTCCTGGTACAAGATCTATTTGAAATTCAACGGATCGATGTGGGGGTAATCCCGGTAATTCTTTCGGAAATACATCGGGAAATTCTTTTGCAATGGGAACATCATTGATGCTCTTTTCTTCAGTTTGTACTTTCTCGACGTGTGCTAGAACAGCATAGCAACCTTTTCTTATTAGTTTTTGTGCCTTCAAATTACTAATAAGATGTAGCTTCGTGTTGCCCTTTTCTCCGTACACCATTAAGGGTTTTCCTTTTTCTCGTATAATGCGAATTGCATTTTTGTAACAAACGATCTCCGCTTTCACTTCTTTCAACCAGTCCATACCGATTATCACATCAAAACTCCCTAACTCTACTGGTATCAAATCAATCTTAAATGTTTCGCTAACCAGTTTAATTTCTCGATTCCGACATATATTATCTGCTGAAATTAATTTACCATTTGCTAATTCGAGTAAAAATTTACTATCCAAAGGCGTCAATGGACAACTTAATTTAGCACAAAAATCTCTACTCATATAGCTTCTATCCGCACCCGAATCAAATAAAACGTAAGCAGATTTATTGTCAATAAGAAACGTACCCGTAACAAGCTCCGGGTCTTCCTGTGCCTCTGCCGCATTAATATTGAAAACTCTTCCACGGCCTTGTCCATTCGTGTTCTCCTGGTTCGGGCAATTTCTAATAATGTTGCCCGGTTTTCCACATTTATAACAAACTACATTGGCATAACTTGCTCCGACACTACTTGCTCCGCCATTACTCGTTCCGACACCATTTGTTCCTTTCGTTCTATTAACCCCTGGTCCGTAGACCTCACACTTCGCCGCGCTATGACCATTTCTTTTACACTTGTTGCAAAATTTGGTGCAGAACCCCGAGTGATTCTTTTCACACCTTTGGCATAGCTGCTTCTGATTGTTGTTGTTGTTGTTGCGGTTATTATTGTTGTTGGGATGATTGTTGTAGTTGTTGTTGTTGTTGTTGTTGTTGTTGGGCCGTTTGTTGTAGTTGCGATTGATGTTACGATTGTTGGGATAATTGTTGCGATTATTGTTGTAATTGCTGTTGTTGTTGTATTGGTGATTCTTATCACCGTTTTCCTCCCACTTTCTTTTGACTTGCTTCACATTGGCCTCTTCAGCAGTCTGTTCTTTAATTCTTTCTTCAATCTGGTTCACTAGTTTGTGAGCCATTCTACATGCCTGTTGTATGGAGGCGGGCTCGTGTGAACTTATATCTTCTTGGATTCTTTCTGGTAATCCTTTCACAAACGCGTCGATCTTCTCTTCCTCATCTTCGAATGCTCCCGGACACAATAGGCACAATTCTGTGAATCGTCTTTCGTACGTGGTAATATCAAATCCTTGGGTTCGTAACCCTCTAAGTTCTGTCTTGAGCTTATTGACCTCGGTTCTGGGACGGTACTTCTCGTTCATCAAGTGCTTGAATGCTGACCACGGTAGTGCGTACGCATCATCTTGTCCCACTTGCTCTAGATAGGTATTCCACCATGTTAACGCAGAACCTGTGAAGGTATGCGTAGCGTACTTCACTTTGTCCTCTTCAGTACACTTACTTATGGCAAACACCGATTCAACCTTCTCGGTCCACCGTTTCAATCCGATCGGTCCTTCGGTTCCATCAAATTCCAAAGGTTTGCAGGCAGTGAATTCTTTGTAGGTGCATCCTACACGATTTCCTGTACTGCTAGATCCAAGGTTATTGTTGGTATGTAGCGCAGCCTGTACTGCGGCTATGTTTGAAGCTAGAAAAGTACGGAATTCCTCTTCATTCATATTCACGGTGTGTCGAGTAGTCGGTGCCATTTCCTTCAAAATAGTTAAATGGAACAAGTTAATCATACAGAATATTAAGAGTAGTTAATAGTATTTCGTAGCATAATATGAACTCATTTATAAAAGCTTTTTCTTCATATTAGCGTTTTATAAGTTTAAATTCGGGTAGTACCTACCCGTTAAGTTCATACTTAGTAGCTAATATACAATTCAACTACTACAATTCTATATGAAAAACTGATTATAATAATATTTCGCGTTCAAACTTTTATACAATATTTTACAAACTTACAATACCGCTTATTTTACATAAAGCATGAAATATAGCACACAATAACTTTGATACAAGATAGTTGTGAAGACAATTCTAGCTAGTACACAAGTCGTTCAGCAAAGGCAATAAAGACACGTAATTCATACGTCCAGAAACAAGTCATGCATTCTGGTTTTACTAGGACTACTTCCCATCCTTGGTCTTGTGCAACATAACCGTTATGGCCGTTGATAAGACAGCGTGTTGTAACGTCATCAAAGGGACGAGGGTTACGTAATGTCCAACAGTCCCGTAATAATCTAAAAACCTCATTTCTTACCCCAATTACCGACTCCGTCACTTGTGGAAACGTTTTGTTTAATAGTTGTAGCCCGATGTTCTTGTTCTCACTTTGGTGAGAAGCGAACATTACTAATCCGTAAGCATAACATGCTTCTTTATGTTGCATGTTAGCCGCTTTTTCTAAATCACGAAGTCCAATATTCGGATATATTGAGTCAAAATAATTTCTTAACCCGTTGCGTAAAATAGCATTTGGGTTCCCCGCAATATATGCGTCAAAGTAAACACATCGTAACTTATGGGTTTCCCAATGTGATATCCCCCATCTTTCAAACGAAAGTCTCTTATAAACCAAGACATTCTTGGAACGTTCTTCGAATGTCTTACAAACTGATCTCGCCTTAAATAGTTGTGCCGAAGAATTCTGGCCGACTCTAGACAAGATTTCATCAATCATGTCTCCGGGTAGGTCTCTTAAAATATTGGGTTGTCTATCCATTTTGTGTTTTTAAACTGTAAAATAGACAAGAGTTAGATTCATAAAAAAATACTTATTAATACAAGCAATTTTTACATATATCATAAAGCATAAGAACACTATATTCCATATATTACACCACACGAATACAACTATCTTATTCCGACTCGCTCGTTTCTTCTTCTTCGGTTTTGGTTCGTTTTGCCAAGTTTCTAGGGATATATGATGTTCCCCTAATACGAGCCGTCGTTGTCCACATTGGTTTAGAAAAACCTGGTGGTTTAGAGGTTCCCGGGTCATTGTTACAACTTAAGGACTTCGGGGGTTGACGATACATATAAAGTTCATCGGGGTTGGAATTAGATTTCTCTATTTTTATGCCCTTTCCTTTATTATTTTCTTTTGCCTTTTTAAATTCAGTTGGGGTAATTTCTATAACATCATCGGAATTCTCGTCGGAATCCGATTCATCGGAGAATTGGTAATCCTCCCAATATTTTGCTTCCTTGGCGGAAACACCATTGACCATAATTAACTTTGGTCGGTTGGTTGAGGATTTTCTTTTACTTAACCGTTTTATTATTTCCCCCACCGGTTCTATTTCTTCATCCGGTTCCGATTCTTCTTCTGGTTCCGATTCTTCTTCCGGTTCCGACTCTTCTTCCGGTTCCTCTTCGGGAACTTGTGAATCAGTCCACAAATCATTCCAATTTACATTTGACTCTTCATTATTATTAGGTGAGTCAATGGGACTTGTTCTAGAGGTAGACATCTATCACATAATATCAAACACGTTAAGAGATTAATATATCACATAATATTCATATGTTAAAAATATATAGTTTCCAACAAAAATGTTAAGCAATCATTTTTAAAGAAAACACGGTCGAAGTCCAGACTCACTAATGCATCCTAACAAACTCGATAAGACACACTAATGCAAATTTTCTGGTTCTCTAAGACCAACGCTCTTATACCAACTGAAATGTCCCGTTCTTATTGATTAAAAACGTTCCATATTAATTGATTTCGTTGCGAGGTTTTGACCTCTATATGAGACGTTTTTCAAAGACTGCATTCATTTTTAAACAAACCATAACCTTTATTTCATCAATAAAGGTTTAAAAAGCTTTACGTAGATTATCAAATAATGATAATCTAAAATATCCTGTTTACACACGACCATTACATAATGGTTTACAATACAAATATGTTACAACAAAATAAGTTCCTTGAATGCAGTTTTTACACAATATCATACAAGCATGGACTCCAAATCTTGTCCTTATTTAAGTATGCGACAGCGGAAGCTCTTAATAATCACCTGAGAATAAACATGCTTAAAACGTCAACAAAAATGTTGGTGAGTTATAGGTTTAACCTATATATATCAAATCGTAACAATAGACCACAAGATTTCATATTTCAATACACATCCCATACATAGAGATAAAAATCATTCATATGGTGAACACCTGGTAACCGACAATAACAAGATGCATATATAAGAATATCCCCATCATTCCGGGACACCCTTCGGATATGATATAAATTTCGAAGTACTAAAGCATCCGGTACTTTGGATGGGGTTTGTTAGGCCCAATAGATCTATCTTTAGGATTCGCGTCAATTAGGGTGTCTGTTCCCTAATTCTTAGATTACCAGACTTAATAAAAAGGGGCATATTCAATTTCGATAATTCAACCATAGAATGTAGTTTCACGTACTTGTGTCTATTTTGTAAATCATTTATAAAACCTGCATGTATTCTCATCCCAAAAATATTAGATTTTAAAAGTGGGACTATAACTCACTTTCACAGATTTTTTTACTTCGTCGGGAAGTAAGACTTGGCCACTGGTTGATTCACGAACCTATAACAATATATACATATATATCAAAGTATGTTCAAAATATATTTACAACACTTTTAATATATTTTGATGTTTTAAGTTTATTAAGTCAGCTGTCCTCGTTAGTAACCTACAACTAGTTGTCCACAGTTAGATGTACAGAAATAAATCGATAAATATTATCTTGAATCAATCCACGACCCAGTGTATACGTATCTCAGTATTGATCACAACTCAAACTATATATATTTTGGAATCAACCTCAACCCTGTATAGCTAACTCCAACATTCACATATAGAGTGTCTATGGTTGTTCCGAAATATATATAGATGTGTCGACATGATAGGTCGAAACATTGTATACGTGTCTATGGTATCTCAAGATTACATAATATATAATACAAGTTGATTAAGTTATGGTTGGAATAGATTTGTTACCAATTTTCACGTAGCTAAAATGAGAAAAATTATCCAATCTTGTTTTACCCATAACTTCTTCATTTTAAATCCGTTTTGAGTGAATCAAATTGCTATGGTTTCATATTGAACTCTATTTTATGAATCTAAACAAAAAAAGTATAGGTTTCTAGTCGGAAAAATAAGTTACAAGTCGTTTTTGTAAAGGTAGTCATTTCAGTCGAAAGAACGACGTCTAGATGACCATTTTAGAAAACATGCTTCCACTTTGAGTTTAACCATAATTTTTGGATATAGTTTCATGTTCATAATAAAAATCATTTTCTCAGAATAACAACTTTTAAATCAAAGTTTATCATAGTTTTTAATTAACTAACCCAAAACAGCCCGCGGTGTTACTACGACGGCGTAAATCCGGTTTTACGGTGTTTTTCGTGTTTCCAGGTTTTAAATCATTAAGTTAGCATATCATATAGATATAGAACATGTGTTTAGTTGATTTTAAAAGTCAAGTTAGAAGGATTAACTTTTGTTTGCGAACAAGTTTAGAATTAACTAAACTATGTTCTAGTGATTACAAGTTTAAACCTTCGAATAAGATAGCTTTATATGTATGAATCGAATGATGTTATGAACATCATTACTACCTTAAGTTCCTTGGATGAACCTACTGGAAAAGAGAAAAATGGATCTAGCTTCAATGGATCCTTGGATGGCTCAAAGTTCTTGAAGCAAAATCATGACACGAAAACAAGTTCAAGTAAGATCATCACTTGAAATAAGATTGTTATAGTTATAGAAATTGAACCAAAGTTTGAATATGATTATTACCTTGTATTAGAATGATAACCTACTGTAAGAAACAAAGATTTCTTGAGGTTGGATGATCACCTTACAAGATTGGGAGTGAGCTAGCAAACTTGAAAGTGTTCTTGATTTTATGAAACTAGAACTTTTGGAACTTATGAAGAACACTTAGAACTTGAAGATAGAACTTGAGAGAGTTCAATTAGATGAAGAAAATTGAAGAATGAAAGTGTTTGTAGGTGTTTTTGGTCGTTGGTGTATGGATTAGATATAAAGGATATGTAATTTTGTTTTCATGTAAATAAGTCATGAATGATTACTCATATTTTTGTAATCTTATGAGATATTTCATGCTAGTTGCCAAATGATGGTTCCCACATGTGTTAGGTGACTCACATGGGCTGCTAAGAGCTGATCATTGGAGTGTATATACCAATAGTACATACATCTAAAAGCTGTGTATTGTACGAGTACGAATACGGGTGCATACGAGTAGAATTGTTGATGAAACTGAACGAGAATGTAATTGTAAGCATTTTTGTTAAGTAGAAGTATTTTGATAAGTGTATTGAAGTCTTTCAAAAGTGTATAAATACATATTAAAACACTACATGTATATACATTTTAACTGAGTCGTTAAGTCATCGTTAGTCGTTACATGTAAGTGTGGTTTTGAAACCTTTAGGTTAACGATCTTGTTAAATGTTGTTAACCCAATGTTTATAATATCAAAAGAGATTTTAAATTATTATATTATCATGATATTATGATGTACGAATATCTCTTAATATGATATATATACATTAAATGTCGTTACAACGATAAACGTTACATATATGTCTCGTTTCAAAATCATTAAGTTAGTAGTCTTGTTTTTACATATGTAGTTCATTGTTAATATAATTAATGATATGTTTACTTATCATAATATCATGTTAACTATACATATAACCATATATATGTCATCATATAGTTTTTTTTTTACAAGTTTTAACGTTCGTGAATCACCGGTCAACTTGGGTGGTCAATTGTCTATATGAAACCTATTTCAATTAATCAAGTCTTAACAAGTTTGATTGCTTAACATGTTGGAAACATTTAATCATGTAAATATCAATCTCAATTAATATATATAAACATGGAAAAGTTCGGGTCACTACAGTCTACCAACTGAAATGTCCCGTTCTTATTGATTAAAAACGTTCCATATTAATTGATTTCGTTGCGAGGTTTTGACCTCTATATGAGACGTTTTTCAAAGACTGCATTCATTTTTAAAACAAACCATAACCTTTATTTCATAAATAAAGGTTTAAAAAGCTTTACGTAGATTATCAAATAATGATAATCTAAAATATCCTGTTTACACACGACCATTACATAATGGTTTACAATACAAATATGTTACATCGAAATCAGTTTCTTGAATGCAGTTTTTACACAATATCATACAAACATGGACTCCAAATCTTGTCCTTATTTTAGTATGCAACAGCGGAAGCTCTTAGTATTCACCTGAGAATAAACATGCTTTAAACGTCAACAAAAATGTTGGTGAGTTATAGGTTTAACCTATATATATCAAATCGTAACAATAGACCACAAGATTTCATATTTCAATACACATCCCATACATAGAGATAAAAATCATTCATATGGTGAACACCTGGTAACCGACATTAACAAGATGCATATATAAGAATATCCCCATCATTCCGGGACACTCTTCGGATATGATATAAATTTCGAAGTACTAAAGCATCCGGTACTTTGGATGGGGTTTGTTAGGCCCAATAGATCTATCTTTAGGATTCGCGTCAATTAGGGTGTCTGTTCCCTAATTCTTAGATTACCAGACTTAATAAAAAGGGGCATATTCGATTTCGATAATTCAACCATAGAATGAAGTTTCACGTACTTGTGTCTATTTTGTAAATCATTTATAAAACCTGCATGTATTCTCATCCCAAAAATATTAGATTTTAAAAGTGGGACTATAACTCACTTTCACAGATTTTTACTTCGTCGGGAAGTAAGACTTGGCCACTGGTTGATTCACGAACCTATAACAATATATACATATATATCAAAGTATGTTCAAAATATATTTACAACACTTTTAATATATTTTGATGTTTTAAGTTTATTAAGTCAGCTGTCCTCGTTAGTAACCTACAACTAGTTGTCCACAGTTAGATGTACAGAAATAAATCGATAAATATTATCTAGAATCAATCCACGACCTAGTGTATACGTATCTCAGTATTGATCACAACTCAAACTATATATATTTTGGAATCAACCTCAACCCTGTATAGCTAACTCCAACATTCACATATAGAGTGTCTATGGTTGTTCCGAAATATATATAGATGTGTCGACATGATAGGTCGAAACATTGTATACGTGTCTATGGTATCTCAAGATTACATAATATACAATACAAGTTGATTAAGTTATAGTTGGAATAGATTTGTTACCAATTTTCACGTAGCTAAAATGAGAAAAATTATCCAATCTTGTTTTACCCATAACTTCTTCATTTTAAATCCGTTTTGAGTGAATCAAATTGCTATGGTTTCATATTGAACTCTATTTTATGAATCTAAACAGAAAAAGTATAGGTTTATAGTCGGAAAAATAAGTTACAAGTCGTTTTTGTAAAGGTAGTCATTTCAGTCGAAAGAACGACGTCTAGATGACCATTTTAGAAAACATACTTCCACTTTGAGTTTAACCATAATTTTTGGATATAGTTTCATGTTCATAATAAAAATCATTTTCTCAGAATAACAACTTTTAAATCAAAGTTTATCATAGTTTTTAATTAACTAACCCAAAACAGCCCGCGGTGTTACTACGACGGCGTAAATCCGGTTTTACGGTGTTTTTCGTGTCTCCAGGTTTTAAATCATTAAGTTAGCATATCATATAGATATAGAACATGTGTTTAGTTGATTTTAAAAGTCAAGTTAGAAGGATTAACTTTTGTTTGCGAACAAGTTTAGAATTAACTAAACTATGTTCTAGTGATTACAAGTTTAAACCTTCGAATAAGATAGCTTTATATGTATGAATTGAATGATGTTATGAACATCATTACTACCTTAAGTTCCTTGGATAAACCTACTGGAAAAGTGAAAAATGGATCTAGCTTCAACGGATCCTTGGATGGCTCGAAGTTCTTGAAGCAGAATCATGACACGAAAACAAGTTCAAGTAAGATCATCACTTGAAATAAGATTGTTATAGTTATAGAAATTGAACCAAAGTTTGAATATGATTATTACCTTGTATTAGAATGATAACCTACTATAAGAAACAAAGATTTCTTGAGGTTGGATGATCACCTTACAAGATTGGAAGTGAGCTAGCAAACTTGAAAGTATTCTTGATTTTATGTAACTAGAACTTGTAGAATATATGAAGAACACTTAGAACTTGAAGATAGAACTTGAGAGAGATCAATTAGATGAAGAAAATTGAAGAATGAAAGTGTTTGTAGGTGTTTTTGGTCGTTGGTGTATGGATTAGATATAAAGGATATGTAATTTTGTTTTCATGTAAATAAGTCATGAATGATTACTCATATTTTTGTAATTTTATGAGATATTTCATGCTAGTTACCAAATGATGGTTCCCACATGTGTTAGGTGACTCACATGGGCTGCTAAGAGCTGATCATTGGAGTGTATATACCAATAGTACATACATCTAAAAGCTGTGTATTGTACGAGTACGAATACGGGTGCATACGAGTAGAATTGTTGATGAAACTGAACGAGGATGTAATTGTAAGCATTTTTGTTAAGTAAAAGTATTTTGATAAGTGTATTGAAGTCTTTCAAAAGTGTATAAATACATATTAAAACACTACATGTATATACATTTTAACTGAGTCGTTAAGTCATCGTTAGTCGTTACATGTAAGTGTTGTTTTGAAACCTTTAGGTTAACGATCTTGTTAAATGTTGTTAACCCAATGTTTATAATATCAAATGAGATTTTAAATTATTATATTATCATGATATTATCATGTATGAATATCTCTTAATATGATATATATCCATTAAATGTCTTTACAACGATAATCGTTACATATATGTCTCGTTTAAAAATCATTAAGTTAGTAGTCTTGTTTTTACATATGTAGTTCATTGTTAATATACTTAATGATATGTTTACTTATCATAGTATCATGTTAAATATATATATATATCCATATATATGTCATCATATAGTTTTTACAAGTTTTAACGTTCGTGAATCACCGGTCAACTTGGGTGGTCAATTGTCTGTATGAAACATATTTCATTTAATCAAGTCTTAATAAGTTTGATTGCTTAACATGTTGGAAACATTTAATCATGTAAATATCAATCTCAATTAATATATATAAACATGGAAAAGTTTGGGTCACTACAGTACCTACCCGTTAAATAAATTTCGTCCCGAAATTTTAAACCAATGTGGATAATTTTTCTCATTTTAGCTACGTGAAAATTGGTAACAAATCTATTCCAACCATAACTTAATCAACTTGTATTGTATATTATGTAATCTTGAGATACCATAGACACGTATACAATGTTTCGACCTATCATGTCGACACATCTATATATATTTCGGAACAACCATAGACACTCTATATGTGAATGTTGGAGTTAGCTATACAGGGTTGAGGTTGATTCCAAAATATATATAGTTTGAGTTGTGATCAATACTGAGATACGTATACACTGGGTCGTGGATTGATTCAAGATAATATTTATCGATTTATTTCTGTACATCTAACTGTGGACAACTAGTTGTAGGTTACTAACGAGGACAGCTGACTTAATAAACTTAAAACATCAAAATATATTAAAAGTGTTGTAAATATATTTTGAACATACTTTGATATATATGTATATATTGTTATAGGTTCGTGAATCAACCAGTGGTCAAGTCTTACTTCCCGACGAAGTAAAAATCTGTGAAAGTGAGTTATAGTCCCACTTTTAAAATCTAATATTTTTGGGATGAGAATACATGCAGGTTTTATAAATGATTTACAAAATAGACACAAGTACGTGAAACTACATTCTATGGTTGAATTATCGAAATCGAATATGCCCCTTTTTATTAAGTCTGGTAATCTAAGAATTAGGGAACAGACACCCTAATTGACGCGAATCTTAAAGATAGATCTATTGGGCCTAACAAACCCCATCCAAAGTACCGGATGCTTTAGTACTTCGAAATTTATATCATATCCGAAGGGTGTCCCGGAATGATGGGGATATTCTTATATATGCATCTTGTTATTGTCGGTTACCAGGTGTTCACCATATGAATGATTTTTATCTCTATGTATGGGATGTGTATTGAAATATGAAATCTTGTGGTCTATTGTTACGATTTGATATATATAGGTTAAACCTATAACTCACCAACATTTTTGTTGACGTTTTAAGCATGTTTATTCTCAGGTGATTATTAAGAGCTTCCGCTGTCGCATACTTAAATAAGGACAAGATTTGGAGTCCATGCTTGTATGATATTGTGTAAAAACTGCATTCAAGAAACTTATTTTGTTGTAACATATTTGTATTGTAAACCATTATGTAATGGTCGTGTGTAAACAGGATATTTTAGATTATCATTATTTGATAATCTACGTAAAGTTTTTTTAAACCTTTATTGATGAAATAAAGGTTATGGTTTGTTTAAAAATGAATGCAGTCTTTGAAAAACGTGTGGATTGATTCAAGATAATATTTATCGATTTATTTCTGTACATCTAACTGTGGACAACTAGTTGTAGGTTACTAACGAGGACAGCTGACTTAATAAACTTAAAACATCAAAATATATTAAAAGTGTTGTAAATATATTTTGAACATACTTTGATATATATGTATATATTGTTATAGGTTCGTGAATCAACCAGTGGTCAAGTCTTACTTCCCGACGAAGTAAAAATCTGTGAAAGTGAGTTATAGTCCCACTTTTAAAATCTAATATTTTTGGGATGAGAATACATGCAGGTTTTATAAATGATTTACAAAATAGACACAAGTACGTGAAACTACATTCTATGGTTGAATTATCGAAATCGAATATGCCCCTTTTTATTAAGTCTGGTAATCTAAGAATTAGGGAACAGACACCCTAATTGACGCGAATCCTAAAGATAGATCTATTGGGCCTAACAAACCCCATCCAAAGTACCGGATGCTTTAGTACTTCGAAATTTATATCATATCCGAAGGGTGTCCCGGAATGATGGGGATATTCTTATATATGCATCTTGTTAATGTCGGTTACCAGGTGTTCACCATATGAATGATTTTTATCTCTATGTATGGGATGTGTATTGAAATATGAAATCTTGTGGTCTATTGTTACGATTTGATATATATAGGTTAAACCTATAACTCACCAACATTTTTGTTGACGTTTAAAGCATGTTTATTCTCAGGTGAATACTAAGAGCTTCCGCTGTTGCATACTAAAATAAGGACAAGATTTGGAGTCCATGTTTGTATGATATTGTGTAAAAACTGCATTCAAGAAACTGATTTCGATGTAACATATTTGTATTGTAAACCATTATGTAATGGTCGTGTGTAAACAGGATATTTTAGATTATCATTATTTGATAATCTACGTAAAGCTTTTTAAACCTTTATTTATGAAATAAAGGTTATGGTTTGTTTTAAAAATGAATGCAGTCTTTGAAAAACGTCTCATATAGAGGTCAAAACCTCGCAACGAAATCAATTAATATGGAACGTTTTTAATCAATAAGAACGGGACATTTCAGTTGGTATCCGAGCGTTGGTCTTAGAGAACCAGAAAATTTGCATTAGTGTGTCTTATCGAGTTTGTTAGGATGCATTAGTGAGTCTGGACTTCGACCGTGTTTTCTTTAAAAATGATTGCTTAACATTTTTGTTGGAAACTATATATTTTTAACATATGAATATTATGTGATATATTAATCTCTTAACGTGTTTGATATTATGTGATAGATGTCTACCTCTAGAACAAGTCCCATTGACTCACCTAATAATAATGAAGAGTCAAATGTAAATTGGAATGATTTGTGGACTGATTCACAAGTTCCCGAAGAGGAACCGGAAGAAGAGTCGGAACCGGAAGAAGAATCGGAACCGGAAGAAGAATCGGAACCGGATGAAGAAATAGAACCGGTGGGGGAAATAATAAAACGGTTAAGTAAAATAAAATCCTCAACCAACCGACCAAAGTTAATTATGGTCAATGGTGTTTCCGCCAAGGAAGCAAAATATTGGGAGGATTACCAATTCTCCGATGAATCGGATTCCGACGAGAATTCCGATGATGTTATAGAAATTACCCCAACTGAATTTAAAAAGGCAAAAGAAAATAATAAGGGAAAGGGCATAAAAATAGAGAAATCTAATTCCAACCCCGATGAACTTTATATGTATCGTCAACCCCCGAAGTTCTTAAGTTGTAACAATGACCCGGGAACCTCTAAACCACCAGGTTTTTCTAAACCAATGTGGACAACGACGGCTCGTATTAGGGGAACATCATATATCCCTAGAAACTTGGCAAAACGAACCAAAACCGAAGAAGGAGAAACGAGCGAGTCGGAATAAGATAGTTGTATTCGTGTGGTGTAATATATGGAATATAGTGTTCTTATGCTTTATGATATATGTAAAAATTGCTTGTATTAATAAGTATTTTTTTTATGAATCTAACTCTTGTCTATTTTACAGTTTAAAAACACAAAATGGATAGACAACCCAATATTTTAAGAGACCTACCCGGAGACATGATTGATGAAATCTTGTCTAGAGTCGGCCAGAATTCTTCGGCACAACTATTTAAGGCGAGATCAGTTTGTAAGATATTCGAAGAACGTTCCAAGAATGTCTTGGTTTATAAGAGACTTTCGTTTGAAAGATGGGGGATATCACATTGGGAAACCCATAAGTTACGATGTGTTTACTTTGACGCATATATTGCGGGGAACCCAAATGCTATTTTACGCAACGGGTTAAGAAATTATTTTGACTCAATATATCCGAATATTGGACTTCGTGATTTAGAAAAAGCGGCTAACATGCAACATAAAGAAGCATGTTATGCTTACGGATTAGTAATGTTCGCTTCTCACCAAAGTGAGAACAAGAACATCGGGCTACAACTATTAAACAAAACGTTTCCACAAGTGACGGAGTCGGTAATTGGGGTAAGAAATGAGGTTTTTAGATTATTACGGGACTGTTGGACATTACGTAACCCTCGTCCCTTTGACGACGTTACAACACGCTGTCTTATCAACGGCCATAATGGTTATGTTGCACAAGACCAAGGATGGGAAGTGGTCCTAGTAAAACCAGAATGCATGACTTGTTTCTGGACGTATGAATTACGTGTCTTTATTGCCTTTGCTGAACGACTTGTGTACTAGCTAGAATTATCTTCACAACTATCTTGTATCAAAGTTATTGTGTGCTATATTTCATGCTTTATGTAAAATAAGCGGTATTGTAAGTTTGTAAAATATTGTGTAAAAGTTTGAACGCGAAATATTATTATAATCAGTTTTTCATATAGAATTGAAGTAGTTGAATTGTATATTAGCTACTAAGTATGAACTTAACGGGTAAGTACTACCCGAATTTAAACTTATAAAATGCTAATATGAAGAAAAAGCTTTTATAAATGAGTTCATATTATGCTACGAAATACTATTAACTACTCTTAATATTCTGTATGATTAACTTGTTCCATTTGACTATTTTGAAGGAAATGGCACCGACTACTCGACATACCGTGAATATGAATGAAGAGGAATTCCGTACTTTTCTAGCTTCAAACATAGCCGCAGTACAGGCTGCGCTACATACCAGCAATAACCTTGGATCTAGCAGTACAGGAAATCGTGTAGGATGCACCTACAAAGAATTCACTGCCTGTAAACCTTTGGAATTTGATGGAACCGAAGGACCGATCGGATTGAAACGGTGGACCGAGAAGGTCGAATCGGTGTTTGCCATAAGTAAGTGTACTGAAGAGGACAAAGTGAAGTACGCTACGCATACCTTCACAGGTTCTGCGTTAACATGGTGGAATACCTATCTAGAGCAAGTGGAACAAGACGATGCGTACGCACTACCGTGGTCAGCATTCAAGCACTTGATGAACGAGAAGTACCGTCCGAGAACCGAGGTCAATAAGCTCAAGACAGAACTTAGAGGGTTACGAACCCAAGGATTTGATATTACCACGTACGAAAGACGATTCACAGAATTGTGCCTATTGTGTCCGGGAGCATTCGAAGATGAGGAAGAGAAGATCGACACATTTGTGAAAGGATTACCGGAAAGAATCCAAGAAGATATAAGTTCACACGAGCCCGCCTCCATACAACAGGCATGTAGAATGGCTCACAAACTCGTGAACCAGATTGAAGAAAGAATTAAAGAACAGACTGCTGAAGAGGCCAATGTGAAGCAAGTCAAAAGAAAGTGGGAGGAAAACGGTGATAAGAATCACCAATACAACAACAACAGTAATTACAACAATAATCGCAACAATTATCCCAACAATCGCAACATCAATCGCAACTACAACAAACGGCCCAACAACAACAACAATAATAACAACAGCAACTACAACAATCATCCCAACAACAATAATAACCGCAACAACAACAACAATCAGAAGCAGCTATGCCAAAGGTGTGAAAAGAATCACTCGGGGTTCTGCACCAAATTTTGCAACAAGTGTAAAAGAAATGGTCATAGTGCGACGAAGTGTGAGGTCTACAGACCAGGGGTTAATAGAACGAAAGGAACAAATGGTGTCGGAACGAGTAATGGCGGAGCAAGTAGTGTCGGAGCAAGTTATGCCAATGTAGTTTGTTATAAATGTGGAAAACCAGGCCACATTATTAGAAATTGCCCGAACCAGGAGAACACGAATGGACAAGGCCGTGGAAGAGTTTTCAATATTAATGCGGTAGAGGCACAGGAAGACCCGGAGCTTGTTACGGGTACGTTTCTTATTGACAATAAATCTGCTTACGTTTTATTTGATTCGGGTGCGGATAGAAGCTATATGAGTAGAGATTTTTGTGCTAAATTAAGTTGTCCATTGACGCCTTTGGATAGTAAATTTTTACTCGAATTAGCAAATGGTAAATTAATTTCAGCGGATAATATATGTCGGAATCGAGAAATTAAACTGGTTAGCGAAACATTTAAGATTGATTTGATACCAGTAGAGTTAGGGAGTTTTGATGTGATAATCGGTATGGACTGGTTGAAAGAAGTGAAAGCGGAGATCGTTTGTTACAAAAATGCAATTCGCATTATACGAGAAAAAGGAAAACCCTTAATGGTGTACGGAGAAAAGGGCAACACGAAGCTACATCTTATTAGTAATTTGAAGGCACAAAAACTAATAAGAAAAGGTTGCTATGCTGTTCTAGCACACGTCGAGAAAGTACAAACTGAAGAAAAGAGCATCAATGATGTTCCCATTGCAAAAGAATTTCCCGATGTATTTCCGAAAGAATTACCGGGATTACCCCCACATCGATCCGTTGAATTTCAAATAGATCTTGTACCAGGAGCTGCACCAATAGCTCGTGCTCCTTACAGACTCGCACCCAGCGAGATGAAAGAACTGCAAAGCCAATTACAAGAACTTTTAGAGCGTGGTTTCATTCGACCAAGCACATCACCGTGGGGAGCTCCTGTTTTGTTTGTCAAGAAGAAAGATGGTACATTCAGGTTGTGTATCGACTACCGAGAGTTGAACAAACTTACCATCAAGAACCGCTACCCACTACCGAGAATCGACGACTTATTTGATCAACTACAAGGCTCGTCTGTTTATTCAAAGATTGACTTACGTTCCGGGTATCATCAAATGCGAGTGAAAGAAGATGATATTCCAAAGACTGCTTTCAGAACACGTTACGGTCATTACGAGTTTATGGTCATGCCGTTTGGTTTAACTAATGCACCAGCTGTGTTCATGGACCTTATGAACCGAGTGTGTGGACCATACCTTGACAAGTTTGTCATTGTTTTCATTGATGACATACTTATTTACTCAAAGAATGACCAAGAACACGGTGAACATTTGAGAAAGGTGTTAGAAGTATTGAGGAAGGAAGAATTGTACGCTAAGTTTTCAAAGTGTGCATTTTGGTTGGAAGAAGTTCAATTCCTCGGTCACATAGTGAACAAAGAAGGTATTAAGGTGGATCCAGCAAAGATAGAAACTGTTGAAAAGTGGGAAACCCCGAAAACTCCGAAACACATACGCCAGTTTTTAGGACTAGCTGGTTACTACAGAAGGTTCATCCAAGACTTTTCCAGAATAGCAAAACCCTTGACTGCATTAACGCATAAAGGGAAGAAATTTGAATGGAATGATGAACAAGAGAAAGCGTTTCAGTTATTGAAGAAAAAGCTAACTACGGCACCTATATTGTCATTGCCTGAAGGGAATGATGATTTTGTGATTTATTGTGACGCATCAAAGCAAGGTCTCGGTTGTGTATTAATGCAACGAACGAAGGTGATTGCTTATGCGTCTATACAATTGAAGATTCACGAACAAAATTATACGACGCATGATTTGGAATTAGGCGCGGTTGTTTTTGCATTAAAGACTTGGAGGCACTACTTATATGGGGTCAAAAGTATTATATATACCGACCACAAAAGTCTTCAACACATATTTAATCAGAAACAACTGAATATGAGGCAGCGTAGGTGGATTGAATTATTGAATGATTACGATTTTGAGATTCGTTACCACCCGGGGAAGGCAAATGTGGTAGCCGATGCCTTGAGCAGGAAGGATAGAGAACCCATTCGAGTAAAATCTATGAATATAATGATTCATAATAACATTACTACTCAAATAAAGGAGGCGCAACAAGGAGTTTTAAAAGAGGGAAATTTAAAGGATGAAATACCCAAAGGATCGGAGAAGCATCTTAATATTCGGGAAGACGGAACCCGGTATAGGGCTGAAAGGATTTGGGTACCAAAATTTGGAGATATGAGAGAAATGGTACTTAGAGAAGCTCATAAAACCAGATACTCAATACATCCTGGAACGGGGAAGATGTACAAGGATCTCAAGAAACATTTTTGGTGGCCGGGTATGAAAGCCGATGTTGCTAAATACGTAGGAGAATGTTTGACGTGTTCTAAGGTCAAAGCTGAGCATCAGAAACCATCAGGTCTACTTCAACAACCCGAAATCCCGGAATGGAAATGGGAAAACATTACCATGGATTTCATCACTAAATTGCCAAGGACTGCAAGTGGTTTTGATACTATTTGGGTAATAGTTGATCGTCTCACCAAATCAGCACACTTCCTGCCAATAAGAGAAGATGACAAGATGGAGAAGTTAGCACGACTGTATTTGAAGGAAGTCGTCTCCAGACATGGAATACCAATCTCTATTATCTCTGATAGGGATGGTAGATTTATTTCAAGATTCTGGCAGACATTACAGCAAGCATTAGGAACTCGTCTAGACATGAGTACTGCCTATCATCCACAAACTGATGGGCAGAGCGAAAGGACGATACAAACGCTTGAAGACATGCTACGAGCATGTGTTATTGATTTCGGAAACAGTTGGGATCGACATCTACCGTTAGCAGAATTTTCCTACAACAACAGCTACCATTCAAGCATTGAGATGGCTCCGTTTGAAGCACTTTATGGTAGAAAGTGCAGGTCTCCGATTTGTTGGAGTGAGGTGGGGGATAGACAGATTACGGGTCCGGAGATTTTACAAGAAACTACCGAGAAGATCATCCAAATTCAACAACGGTTGAAAACCGCCCAAAGTCGACAAAAGAGCTACGCTGACATTAAAAGAAAAGATATAGAATTTGAAATTGGAGAGATGGTCATGCTTAAAGTTGCACCTTGGAAAGGCGTTGTTCGATTTGGTAAACGAGGGAAATTAAATCCAAGGTATATTGGACCATTCAAGATTATTGATCGTGTCGGACCAGTAGCTTACCGACTAGAGTTACCTCAACAACTCGCGGCTGTACATAACACTTTCCACGTCTCGAATTTGAAGAAATGTTTTGCTAAAGAAGATCTCACTATTCCGTTAGATGAAATCCAAATCAACGAAAAACTTCAATTCATCGAAGAACCCGTCGAAATAATGGATCGTGAGGTTAAAAGACTTAAGCAAAACAAGATACCAATTGTTAAGGTTCGATGGAATGCTCGTAGAGGACCCGAGTTCACCTGGGAGCGTGAAGATCAGATGAAGAAGAAATACCCGCATCTATTTCCAGAAGATTCGTCAACACCTTCAACAGCTTAAAATTTCGGGACGAAATTTATTTAACGGGTAGGTACTGTAGTGACCCGAACTTTTCCATGTTTATATATATTAATTGAGATTGATATTTACATGATTAAATGTTTCCAACATGTTAAGCAATCAAACTTGTTAAGACTTGATTAATTGAAATAGGTTTCATATAGACAATTGACCACCCAAGTTGACCGGTGATTCACGAACGTTAAAACTTGTAAAAAAAACTATATGATGACATATATATGGTTATATGTATAGTTAACATGATATTATGATAAGTAAACATATCATTAATTATATTAACAATGAACTACATATGTAAAAACAAGACTACTAACTTAATGATTTTGAAACGAGACATATATGTAACGTTTATCGTTGTAACGACATTTAATGTATATATATCATATTAATAGATATTCGTACATCATAATATCATGATAATATAATAATTTAAAATCTCTTTTGATATTATAAACATTGGGTTAACAACATTTAACAAGATCGTTAACCTAAAGGTTTCAAAACCACACTTACATGTAACGACTAACGATGACTTAACGACTCAGTTAAAATGTATATACATGTAGTGTTTTAATATGTATTTATACACTTTTGAAAGACTTCAAGACACTTATCAAAATACTTCTACTTAACAAAAATGCTTACAATTACATCCTCGTTCAGTTTCATCAACAATTCTACTCGTATGCACCCGTATTCGTACTCGTACAATACACAGCTTTTAGATGTATGTACTATTGGTATATACACTCCAATGATCAGCTCTTAGCAGCCCATGTGAGTCACCTAACACATGTGGGAACCATCATTTGGCAACTAGCATGAAATATCTCATAAGATTACAAAAATATGAGTAATCATTCATGACTTATTTACATGAAAACAAAATTACATATCCTTTATATCTAATCCATACACCAACGACCAAAAACACCTACAAACACTTTCATTCTTCAATTTTATTCATCTAATTGAACTCTCTCAAGTTCTATCTTCAAGTTCTAAGTGTTCTTCATAAGTTCCAAAAGTTCTAGTTTCATAAAATCAAGAATACTTTCAAGTTTGCTAGCTCACTCCCAATCTTGTAAGGTGATCATCCAACCTCAAGAAATCTTTGTTTCTTACAGTAGGTTATCATTCTAATACAAGGTAATAATCATATTCAAACTTTGGTTCAATTTCTATAACTATAACAATCTTATTTCAAGTGATGATCTTACTTGAACTTGTTTTCGTGTCATGATTTTGCTTCAAGAACTTTGAGCCATCCAAGGATCCATTGAAGCTAGATCCATTTTTCTCTTTTCCAGTAGGTTCATCCAAGGAACTTAAGGTAGTAATGATGTTCATAACATCATTCGATTCATACATATAAAGCTATCTTATTCGAAGGTTTAAACTTGTAATCACTAGAACATAGTTTAGTTAATTCTAAACTTGTTCGCAAACAAAAGTTAATCCTTCTAACTTGACTTTTAAAATCAACTAAACACATGTTCTATATCTATATGATATGCTAACTTAATGATTTAAAACCTGGAAACACGAAAAACACCGTAAAACCGGATTTACGCCGTCGTAGTAACACCGCGGGCTGTTTTGGGTTAGTTAATTAAAAACTATGATAAACTTTGATTTAAAAGTTGTTATTCTGAGAAAATGATTTTTATTATGAACATGAAACTATATCCAAAAATTATGGTTAAACTCAAAGTGGAAGTATGTTTTCTAAAATGGTCATCTAGACGTCGTTCTTTCGACTGAAATAACTACCTTTACAAAAACGACTTATAACTTATTTTTCCGACTAGAAACCTATACTTTTTTTGTTTAGATTCATAAAATAGAGTTCAATATGAAACCATAGCAATTTGATTCACTCAAAACGGATTTAAAATGAAGAAGTTATGGGTAAAACAAGATTGGATAATTTTTCTCATTTTAGCTACGTGAAAATTGGTAACAAATCTATTCCAACCATAACTTAATCAACTTGTATTATATATTATGTAATCTTGAGATACCATAGACACGTATACAATGTTTCGACCTATCATGTCGACACATCTATATATATTTCGGAACAACCATAGACACTCTATATGTGAATGTTGGAGTTAGCTATACAGGGTTGAGGTTGATTCCAAAATATATATAGTTTGAGTTGTGATCAATACTGAGATACGTATACACTGGGTCGTGGATTGATTCAAGATAATATTTATCGATTTATTTCTGTACATCTAACTGTGGACAACTAGTTGTAGGTTACTAACGAGGACAGCTGACTTAATAAACTTAAAACATCAAAATATATTAAAAGTGTTGTAAATATATTTTGAACATACTTTGATATATATGTATATATTATTATAGGTTCGTGAATCAACCAGTGGCCAAGTCTTACTTCCCGACGAAGTAAAAATCTGTGAAAGTGAGTTATAGTCCCACTTTTAAAATCTAATATTTTTGGGATGAGAATACATGCAGGTTTTATAAATGATTTACAAAATAGACACAAGTACGTGAAACTACATTCTATGGTTGAATTATCGAAATCGAATATGCCCCTTTTTATTAAGTCTGGTAATCTGAGAATTAGGGAACAGACACCCTAATTGACGCGAATCCTAAAGATAGATCTATTGGGCCTAACAAACCCCATCCAAAGTACCGGATGCTTTAGTACTTCGAAATTTATATCATATCCGAAGGGTGTCCCGGAATGATGGGGATATTCTTATATATGCATCTTGTTAATGTCGGTTACCAGGTGTTCACCATATGAATGATTTTTATCTCTATGTATGGGATGTGTATTGAAATATGAAATCTTGTGGTCTATTATTATGATTTGATATATATAGGTTAAACCTATAACTCACCAACATTTTTGTTGACGTTTTAAGCATGTTTATTCTCAGGTGATTATTAAGAGCTTCCGCTGTCGCATACTTAAATAAGGACGAGATTTGGAGTCCATGCTTGTATGATATTGTGTAAAAACTGCATTCAAGAAACTTATTTTGTTGTAACATATTTGTATTGTAAACCATTATGTAATGGTCGTGTGTAAACAGGATATTTTAGATTATCATTATTTGATAATCTACTTAAAGCTTTTTAAACCTTTATTGATGAAATAAAGGTTATGGTTTGTTTTAAAATGAATGCAGTCTTTGAAAAACGTCTCATATAGAGGTCAAAACCTCGCAACGAAATCAATTAATATGGAACGTTTTTAATCAATAAGAACGGGACATTTCAGTTGGTACTTTTCCATGTTTATATATATTAATTGAGATTGATGTTTACATGATTAAATGTTTCCAACATGTTAAGCAATCAAACTTGTTAAGACTTGATTAATTGAAATAGGTTTCATATAGACAATTGACCACCCAAGTTGACCGGTGATTCACGAACGTTAAAACTTGTAAAAAAAAACTATATGATGACATATATATGGTTATATATATAGTTAACATGATATTATGATAAGTAAACATATCATTAATTATATTAACAATGAACTACATATGTAAAAACAAGACTACTAACTTAATGATTTTGAAACGAGACATATATGTAACGTTTATCGTTGTAACGACATTTAATGTATATATATCATATTAAGAGATATTCGTACATCATAATATCATGATAATATAATAATTTAAAATCTCTTTTGATATTATAAACATTGGGTTAACAACATTTAACAAGATCGTTAACCTAAAGGTTTCAAAACAACACTTACATGTAATGACTAACGATGACTTAACGACTCAGTTAAAATGTATATACATGTAGTGTTTTAATATGTATTTATACACTTTTGAAAGACTTCAATACACTTATAAAAATACTTCTACTTAACAAAAATGCTTACAATTACATTCTCGTTCAGTTTCATCAACAATTCTACTCGTATGCACCCGTATTCGTACTCGTACAATACACAGCTTTTAGATGTATGTACTATTGGTATATACACTCCAATGATCAGCTCTTAGCAGCCCATGTGAGTCACCTAACACATGTGGGAACCATCATTTGGCAACTAGCATGAAATATCTCATAAGATTACAAAAATATGAGTAATCATTCATGACTTATTTACATGAAAACAAAATTACATATCCTTTATATCTAATCCATACACCAACGACCAAAAACACCTACAAACACTTTCATTCTTCAATTTTCTTCATCTAATTGAACTCTCTCAAGTTCTATCTT
The DNA here is from genome assembly GCF_046630445.1 of Rutidosis leptorrhynchoides. Lineage (NCBI taxonomy): Eukaryota > Viridiplantae > Streptophyta > Magnoliopsida > Asterales > Asteraceae > Rutidosis > Rutidosis leptorrhynchoides. Next base: position 78,496,311 of record NC_092333.1, read on the forward strand.
CAAGTTCTAAGTGTTCTTCATAAATTCCAAAAGTTCTAGTTTCATAAAATCAAGAATACTTTCAAGTTTGCTAGCTCACTTCCAATCTTGTAAGGTGATCATCCAACCTCAAGAAATCTTTGTTTCTTACAGTAGGTTATCATTCTAATACAAGGTAATAATCATATTCAAACTTTGGTTCAATTTCTATAACTATAACAATCTTATTTCAAGTGATGATCTTACTTGAACTTGTTTTCGTGTCATGATTTTGCTTCAAGAACTTTGAGCCATCCAAGGATCCATTGAAGCTAGATCCATTTTTCTCTTTTCCAGTAGGTTCATCCAAGGAACTTAAGGTAGTAATGATGTTCATAACATCATTCGATTCATACATATAAAGCTATCTTATTCGAAGGTTTAAACTTGTAATCACTAGAACATAGTTTAGTTAATTCTAAACTTGTTCGCAAACAAAAGTTAATCCTTCTAACTTGACTTTTAAAATCAACTAAACACATTTTCTATATCTATATGATATGCTAACTTAATGATTTAAAACCTGGAAACACGAAAAACACCGTAAAACCGGATTTACGCCGTCGTAGTAACACCGCGGGCTGTTTTGGGTTAGTTAATTAAAAACTATGATAAACTTTGATTTAAAAGTTGTTATTCTGAGAAAATGATTTTTATTATGAACATGAAACTATATCCAAAAATTATGGTTAAACTCAAAGTGGAAGTATGTTTTCTAAAATGGTCATCTAGACGTCGTTCTTTCGACTGAAATGACTACCTTTACAAAAACGTCTTGTAACTTATTTTTCCGACTAGAAACCTATACTTTTTTTGTTTAGATTCATAAAATAGAGTTCAATATGAAACCATAGCAATTTGATTCACTCAAAACGGATTTAAAATGAAGAAGTTATGGGTAAAACAAGATTGGATAATTTTTCTCATTTTAGCTACGTGAAAATTGGTAACAAATCTATTCCAACCATAACTTAATCAACTTGTATTATATATTATGTAATCTTGAGATACCATAGACACGTATACAATGTTTCGACCTATCATGTCGACACATCTATATATATTTCGGAACAACCATAGACACTCTATATGTGAATGTTGGAGTTAGCTATACAGGGTTGAGGTTGATTCCAAAATATATATAGTTTGAGTTGTGATCAATACTGAGATACGTATACACTGAGTCGTGGATTGATTCAAGATATTATTTATCGATTTATTTCTGTACATCTAACTGTGGACAACTAGTTGTAGGTTACTAACGAGGACAGCTGACTTAATAAACTTAAAACATCAAAATATATTAAAAGTGTTGTAAATATATTTTGAACATACTTTGATATATATGTATATATTGTTATAGGTTCGTGAATCAACCAGTGGCCAAGTCTTACTTCCCGACGAAGTAAAAATCTGTGAAAGTGAGTTATAGTCCCACTTTTAAAATCTAATATTTTTGGGATGAGAATACATGCAGGTTTTATAAATGATTTACAAAATAGACACAAGTACGTGAAACTACATTTTATGGTTGAATTATCGAAATCGAATATGCCCCTTTTTATTAAGTCTGGTAATCTAAGAATTAGGGAACAGACACCCTAATTGACGCGAATCCTAAAGATAGATCTATTGGGCCTAACAAACCCCATCCAAAGTACCGGATGCTTTAGTACTTCGAAATTTATATCATATCCGAAGGGTGTCCCGGAATGATGGGTTAAGAAACAAACTCGGTCCACCGTTTGTCCTCTTCAGTACACTTACTTATGGCAAACACCGATTCAACCTTCTCGGTCCACCGTTTCAATCCGATCGGTCCTTCGGTTCCATCAAATTCCAAAGGTTTGCAGGCAGTGAATTCTTTGTAGGTGCATCCTACACGATTTCCTGTACTGCTAGATCCAAGGTTATTGTTGGTATGTAGCGCAGCCTGTACTGCGGCTATGTTTGAAGCTAGAAAAGTACGGAATTCCTCTTCATTCATATTCACGGTGTGTCGAGTAGTCGGTGCCATTTCCTTCAAAATAGTTAAATGGAACAAGTTAATCATACAGAATATTAAGAGTAGTTAATAGTATTTCGTAGCATAATATGAACTCATTTATAAAAGCTTTTTCTTCATATTAGCGTTTTATAAGTTTAAATTCGGGTAGTACCTACCCGTTAAGTTCATACTTAGTAGCTAATATACAATTCAACTACTACAATTCTATATGAAAAACTGATTATAATAATATTTCGCGTTCAAACTTTTATACAATATTTTACAAACTTACAATACCGCTTATTTTACATAAAGCATGAAATATAGCACACAATAACTTTGATACAAGATAGTTGTGAAGACAATTCTAGCTAGTACACAAGTCGTTCAGCAAAGGCAATAAAGACACGTAATTCATACGTCCAGAAACAAGTCATGCATTCTGGTTTTACTAGGACTACTTCCCATCCTTGGTCTTGTGCAACATAACCGTTATGGCCGTTGATAAGACAGCGTGTTGTAACGTCATCAAAGGGACGAGGGTTACGTAATGTCCAACAGTCCCGTAATAATCTAAAAACCTCATTTCTTACCCCAATTACCGACTCCGTCACTTGTGGAAACGTTTTGTTTAATAGTTGTAGCCCGATGTTCTTGTTCTCACTTTGGTGAGAAGCGAACATTACTAATCCGTAAGCATAACATGCTTCTTTATGTTGCATGTTAGCCGCTTTTTCTAAATCACGAAGTCCAATATTCGGATATATTGAGTCAAAATAATTTCTTAACCCGTTGCGTAAAATAGCATTTGGGTTCCCCGCAATATATGCGTCAAAGTAAACACATCGTAACTTATGGGTTTCCCAATGTGATATCCCCCATCTTTCAAACGAAAGTCTCTTATAAACCAAGACATTCTTGGAACGTTCTTCGAATGTCTTACAAACTGATCTCGCCTTAAATAGTTGTGCCGAAGAATTCTGGCCGACTCTAGACAAGATTTCATCAATCATGTCTCCGGGTAGGTCTCTTAAAATATTGGGTTGTCTATCCATTTTGTGTTTTTAAACTGTAAAATAGACAAGAGTTAGATTCATAAAAAAATACTTATTAATACAAGCAATTTTTACATATATCATAAAGCATAAGAACACTATATTCCATATATTACACCACACGAATACAACTATCTTATTCCGACTCGCTCGTTTCTTCTTCTTCGGTTTTGGTTCGTTTTGCCAAGTTTCTAGGGATATATGATGTTCCCCTAATACGAGCCGTCGTTGTCCACATTGGTTTAGAAAAACCTGGTGGTTTAGAGGTTCCCGGGTCATTGTTACAACTTAAGGACTTCGGGGGTTGACGATACATATAAAGTTCATCGGGGTTGGAATTAGATTTCTCTATTTTTATGCCCTTTCCTTTATTATTTTCTTTTGCCTTTTTAAATTCAGTTGGGGTAATTTCTATAACATCATCGGAATTCTCGTCGGAATCCGATTCATCGGAGAATTGGTAATCCTCCCAATATTTTGCTTCCTTGGCGGAAACACCATTGACCATAATTAACTTTGGTCGGTTGGTTGAGGATTTTCTTTTACTTAACCGTTTTATTATTTCCCCCATCGGTTCTATTTCTTCATCCGGTTCCGATTCTTCTTCTGGTTCCGATTCTTCTTCCGGTTCCGACTCTTCTTCCGGTTCCTCTTCGGGAACTTGTGAATCAGTCCACAAATCATTCCAATTTACATTTGACTCTTCATTATTATTAGGTGAGTCAATGAACTTATATCTTCTTGGATTCTTTCCGGTAATCCTTTCACAAACGCGTCGATCTTCTCTTCCTCATCTTCGAACGCTCCCGGACACAATAGGCATAATTCTGTGAATCGTCTTTCGTACGTGGTAATATCAAATCCTTGGGTTCGTAACCCTCTAAGTTCTGTCTTGAGCTTATTGACCTCAGTTCTGGGACGGTACTTCTCGTTCATTAAGTGCTTGAATGCTGACCACGGTAGTGCGTAAGCATCATCTTGTCCCACTTGCTCTAGATAGGTATTCCACCATGTTAACGCAGAACCTGTGAAGGTATGCGTAGCGTACTTCACTTTGTCCTCTTCAGTACACTTACTTATGGCAAACACCGATTCGACCTTCTCGGTCCACCGTTTCAATCCGATCGGTCCTTCGGTTCCATCAAATTCCAAAGGTTTGCAGGCAGTGAATTCTTTGTAGGTGCATCCTACACGATTTCCTGTACTGCTAGATCCAAGGTTATTATTGGTATGTAGCGCAGCCTGTACTGCGGCTATGTTTGAAGCTAGAAAAGTACGGAATTCCTCTTCATTCATATTCACGGTGTGTCGAGTAGTCGGTGCCATTTCCTTCAAAATAGTCAAATGGAACAAGTTAATCATACAGAATATTAAGAGTAGTTAATAGTATTTCGTAGCATAATATGAACTCATTTATAAAAGCTTTTTCTTCATATTAGCGTTTTATAAGTTTAAATTCGGGTAGTACCTACCCGTTAAGTTCATACTTAGTAGCTAATATACAATTCAACTACTACAATTCTATATGAAAAACTGATTATAATAATATTTCGCGTTCAAACTTTTACACAATATTTTACAAACTTACAATACCGCTTATTTTACATATAGCATGAAATATAGCACACAATAAATTTGATACAAGATGATTGTGAAGATAATTCTAGCTAGTACACAAGTCGTTCAGCAAAGGCAATAAAGACAAGTAATTCATACGTCCAGAAACAAGTCATGCATTCTGGTTTTACTAGGATTACTTCCCATCCTTGGTCTTGTGGAACATAACCGTTATGGCCGTTGATAAGACAGCGTGTTATAACGTCGTCAAAGGGACGAGGGTTACGTAATGTCCAACAGTCCTGTAACAATCTAAAAACCTCATTTCTTACCCCAATTACCGACTCCGTCACTTGTGGGAACGTTTTGTTTAATAGTTGTAGCCCGATGTTCTTGTTCTCACTTTGGTGAGAAGCGAACATTACTAATCCGTAAGCATAACATGCTTCTTTATGTTGCATGTTAACCGCTTTTTCTAAATCACGAAGTCCAATATTCAGATATATTGAGTCAAAATAATTTCTTAACCCATTGCGTAAAATAGCATTTGGGTTCCCCGCAATATATGCGTCAAAGTAAACATATCGTAACTTATTGGTTTCTCAATGTGATATCCCCCATCTTTCAAACGAAAGTCTCTTATAAACTAAGACATTCTTGGAACGTTCTTCGAATGTCTTACAAACTGATCTAGCCTTAAATAGTCGTGCCGAAGAATTCTGACCGACTCTAGACAAGATTTCATCAATCATGTCTCCGGGTAGGTCTCTTAAAATATTGGGTTGTCTATCCATTTTGTGTTTTTATACTGTAAAATAGACAAGAGTTAGATTCATAAAAAAAATACTAATTAATACAAGCAATTTTTACATATATCATAAAGCATAAGCATACTATATTACATATATTACACCACACGAATACAACTATCGTATTCCGACTCGCTTGTTTCTTCTTCTTTGATTTTGGTTCGTTTTGCCAAGTTTCTAGGGATATATGATGTTCCCCTAATACGAGCCGTCGTTTTCCACATTGGTTTAGAAAAACCTGGTGGTTTAGAGGTTCCCGGGTCATTGTTACAACTTAAGGACTTCGGGGGTTGACGATACATATAAAGTTCATCGGGGTTGGAATTAGATTTCTCTATTTTTATGCCCTTTCCCTTATTATTTTCTTTTGCCTTTTTAAATTCAGTTGGGGTAATTTCTATAACATCATCGGAATTCTCGTCGGAATCCGATTCATCGGAGAATTGGTAATCCTCCCAATATTTTGCTTCCTTGACGGAAACACCATTGACCATAATTAACCTTGGTCGGTTGGTTGAGGATTTTCTTTTACTTAACCGTTTTATTATTTCCCCCACCGGTTCTATTTCTTCATCCGTTTCCGATTCTTCTTCCGGTTCCGATTCTTCTTCCGGTTCCGACTCTTCTTCCGGTTCCTCTTCGGGAACTTGTGAATCAGTCCACGAATCATTCCAATTTACATTTGACTCTTCATTATTATTAGGTGAGTCAATGGGACTTGTTCTAGAGGTAGACATCTATCACATAATATCAAACGCGTTAAGAGATTAATATATCACATAATATTCACATGTTAAAAATATATAGTTTCCAACAAAATTTGTTAAGCAATCATTTTTCAAGTAAACATGGTCGAAGTCCAGACTCACTAATGCATCCTAACAAACTCGATAAGACACACTAATGCAAAATTCTGGTTCTCTAAGACCAACGCTCTGATACCAACTGAAATGTCCCGTTCTTATTGATTAAAAACGTTCCATATTAATTGATTTCGTTGCGAGGTTTTGACCTCTATATGAGACGTTTTTCAAAGACTGCATTCATTTTAAAACAAACCATAACCTTTATTTCATAAATAAAGGTTTAAAAAGCTTTACGTAGATTATCAAATAATGATAATCTAAAATATCCTGTTTACACACGACCATTACATAATGGTTTACAATACAAATATGTTACATCGAAATCAGTTTCTTGAATGCAGTTTTTACACAATATCATTCAGACATGGACTCCAAATCTTGTCCTTATTTTAGTATGCAACAGCGGAAGCTCTTAGTATTCACCTGAGAATAAACATGCTTTAAACGTCAACAAAAATGTTGGCTGAAATGTCCCGTTCTTATTGATTAAAAACGTTCCATATTAATTGATTTCGTTGCGAGGTTTTGACCTCTATATGAGACGTTTTTCAAAGACTGCATTCATTTTTAAAACAAACCATAACCTTTATTTCATAAATAAAGGTTTAAAAAGCTTTACGTAGATTATCAAATAATGATAATCTAAAATATCTTGTTTATACACGACCATTACATAATGGTTTACAATACAAATATGTTACATCGAAATCAGTTTCTTGAATGCAGTTTTTACACAATATCATACAAACATGGACTCCAAATCTTGTCCTTATTTTAGTATGCAACAGCGGAAGCTCTTAATATTCACCTGAGAATAAACATGCTTTAAACGTCAACAAAAATGTTGGTGAGTTATAGGTTTAACCTATATATATCAAATCATAATAATACACATCCCATACATAGAGATAAAAATCATTCATATGGTGAACACCTGGTAACCGACATTAACAAATGCATATATAAGAATATCCCCATCATTCCGGGACACCCTTCGGATATGATATAAATTTCGAAGTACTAAAGCATCCGGTACTTTGGATGGGGCTTGTTGGGCCCGATAGATCTATCTTTAGGATTCGCGTCAATTAGGGTGTCTGTTCCCTAATTCTTAGATTACCAGACTTAATAAAAAGGGGCATATTCGATTTCGATAATTCAACCATAGAATGTAGTTTCACGTACTTGTGTCTATTTTGTAAATCATTTATAAAACCTGCATGTATTCTCATCCCAAAAATATTAGATTTTAAAAGTGGGACTATAACTCACTTTCACAGATTTTTACTTCGTCGGGAAGTAAGACTTGGCCACTGGTTGATTCACGAACCTATAACAATATATACATATATATCAAAGTATGTTCAAAATATATTTACAACACTTTTAATATATTTTGATGTTTTAAGTTTATTAAGTCAGCTGTCCTCGTTAGTAACCTACAACTAGTTGTCCACAGTTAGATGTACAGAAATAAATCGATAAATATTATCTTGAATCAATCCACGACCCAGTGTATACGTATCTCAGTATTGATCACAACTCAAACTATATATATTTTGGAATCAACCTCAACCCTGTATAGCTAACTCCAACATTCACATATAGAGTGTCTATGGTTGTTCCGAAATATATATAGATGTGTCGACATGATAGGTCGAAACATTGTATACGTGTCTATGGTATCTTAAGATTACATAATATATAATACAAGTTGATTAATTTATGGTTGGAATAGATTTGTTACCAATTTTCACGTAGCTAAAATGAGAAAAATTATCCAATCTTGTTTTACCCATAACTTCTTCATTTTAAATCCGTTTTGAGTGAATCAAATTGCTATGGTTTCATATTGAACTCTATTTTATGAATCTAAACAAAAAAAGTATAGGTTTCTAGTCGGAAAAATAAGTTACAAGTCGTTTTTGTAAAGGTAGTCATTTCAGTCGAAAGAACGACGTCTAGATGACCATTTTAGAAAACATACTTCCACTTTGAGTTTAACTATAATTTTTGGATATAGTTTCATGTTCATAATAAAAATCATTTTCTCAGAATAACAACTTTTAAATCAAAGTTTATCATAGTTTTTAATTAACTAACCCAAAACAGCCCGCGGTGTTACTACGACGGCGTAAATCTGGTTTTACGGTGTTTTTCGTGTTTCCAGGTTTTAAATCATTAAGTTAGCATATCATATAGATATAGAACATGTGTTTAGTTGATTTTAAAAGTCAAGTTAGAAGGATTAACTTTTGTTTGCGAACAAGTTTAGAATTAACTAAACTATGTTCTAGTGATTACAAGTTTAAACCTTCGAATAAGATAGCTTTATATGTATGAATCGAATGATGTTATGAACATCATTACTACCTTAAGTTCCTTGGATGAACCTACTGGAAAAGAGAAAAATGGATCTAGCTTCAATGGATCCTTGGATGGCTCAAAGTTCTTGAAGCAAAATCATGACACGAAAACAAGTTCAAGTAAGATCATCACTTGAAATAAGATTGTTATAGTTATAGAAATTGAACCAAAGTTTGAATATGATTATTACCTTGTATTAGAATGATAACCTACTGTAAGAAACAAAGATTTCTTGAGATAATTAATATTAGAGACATTACTTGGAGTCAGTCATGACATATTTTAAAAGACGTTGCATTCGAGTCATTGAGTTCATCAAGATTATTATTAAGTCAATTATAGTGGATATATTATAAAATGGTATGCATGCTGTCAACTTTCGATGTAATGAACATCAGTTAACAGGAAAAGTCAAAGTTCAAAGTCAAAAGTCAAAGGTTAAAGTCAAAAGTCAAAGGTCAAAGTAAAAATGAGGTCGCATGCAAATATATAATAACTTATACAAAAATGATTTTTGGTCAAACATGACTAAACGGGCCACTTCAGCTATTTTTAGAAAAATTATCGGAACTCCGATTGATAAACGGCCAAAGATAAAAGTTACACATTACCAAAAAAATTAAGCATAAATATTACAGAAGTAAACTACACCTAGACAACTCGTAGTTGCCAACGCGTTTTCGGCGTTTCAAAGTTAATTTTTCAGCTTTAATAAATTTACAAAAGTGACCGAGTAGCCTACTTTGAAGATTTTTAGAAAATTCCTCAAAACTCGTATTGACAAACGGTCAAAGCCTGCAAATTCTTGTTACCACAAAGATATAACATGATTTTTGGGAAGAGTAAACACATATCAGGCCGACCATGACAACTGATACAAAACTAACATTTTTAAATAAAAAAGTTTCAGCTCTTTTTAGAATTTTAAAATGTGACCAAACTGTCAACTTTGATGATTTTTAGAAAAATCGTCGAGACTCGAATTGACAAACGGCTAGAGTTGTTTATTAGACCTTACATGCAAAAATTATGAAAACACTAATGCATGTATTCTCAACGTCTTACTTGTATCTCGTCTGTTTATTCAAAGATTGACTTACGTTCCGGGTATCATCAAATGCGAGTGAAAGAAGATGATATTCCAAAGACTGCTTTCAGAACACGTTACGGTCATTACGAGTTTATGGTCATGCCGTTTGGTTTAACTAATGCACCAGCTGTGTTCATGGACCTTATGAACCGAGTGTGTGGACCATACCTTGACAAGTTTGTCATTGTTTTCATTGATGACATACTTATTTACTCAAAGAATGACCAAGAACACGGTGAACATTTGAGAAAGGTGTTAGAAGTATTGAGGAAGGAAGAATTGTACGCTAAGTTTTCAAAGTGTGCATTTTGGTTGGAAGAAGTTCAATTCCTCGGTCACATAGTGAACAAAGAAGGTATTAAGGTGGATCCAGCAAAGATAGAAACTGTTGAAAAGTGGGAAACCCCGAAAACTCCGAAACACATACGCCAGTTTTTAGGACTAGCTGGTTACTACAGAAGGTTCATCCAAGACTTTTCCAGAATAGCAAAACCCTTGACTGCATTAACGCATAAAGGGAAGAAATTTGAATGGAATGATGAACAAGAGAAAGCGTTTCAGTTATTGAAGAAAAAGCTAACTACGGCACCTATATTGTCATTGCCTGAAGGGAATGATGATTTTGTGATTTATTGTGACGCATCAAAGCAAGGTCTCGGTTGTGTATTAATGCAACGAACGAAGGTGATTGCTTATGCGTCTATACAATTGAAGATTCACGAACAAAATTATACGACGCATGATTTGGAATTAGGCGCGGTTGTTTTTGCATTAAAGACTTGGAGGCACTACTTATATGGGGTCAAAAGTATTATATATACCGACCACAAAAGTCTTCAACACATATTTAATCAGAAACAACTGAATATGAGGCAGCGTAGGTGGATTGAATTATTGAATGATTACGATTTTGAGATTCGTTACCACCCGGGGAAGGCAAATGTGGTAGCCGATGCCTTGAGCAGGAAGGATAGAGAACCCATTCGAGTAAAATCTATGAATATAATGATTCATAATAACATTACTACTCAAATAAAGGAGGCGCAACAAGGAGTTTTAAAAGAGGGAAATTTAAAGGATGAAATACCCAAAGGATCGGAGAAGCATCTTAATATTCGGGAAGACGGAACCCGGTATAGGGCTGAAAGGATTTGGGTACCAAAATTTGGAGATATGAGAGAAATGGTACTTAGAGAAGCTCATAAAACCAGATACTCAATACATCCTGGAACGGGGAAGATGTACAAGGATCTCAAGAAACATTTTTGGTGGCCGGGTATGAAAGCCGATGTTGCTAAATACGTAGGAGAATGTTTGACGTGTTCTAAGGTCAAAGCTGAGCATCAGAAACCATCAGGTCTACTTCAACAACCCGAAATCCCGGAATGGAAATGGGAAAACATTACCATGGATTTCATCACTAAATTGCCAAGGACTGCAAGTGGTTTTGATACTATTTGGGTAATAGTTGATCGTCTCACCAAATCAGCACACTTCCTGCCAATAAGAGAAGATGACAAGATGGAGAAGTTAGCACGACTGTATTTGAAGGAAGTCGTCTCCAGACATGGAATACCAATCTCTATTATCTCTGATAGGGATGGTAGATTTATTTCAAGATTCTGGCAGACATTACAGCAAGCATTAGGAACTCGTCTAGACATGAGTACTGCCTATCATCCACAAACTGATGGGCAGAGCGAAAGGACGATACAAACGCTTGAAGACATGCTACGAGCATGTGTTATTGATTTCGGAAACAGTTGGGATCGACATCTACCGTTAGCAGAATTTTCCTACAACAACAGCTACCATTCAAGCATTGAGATGGCTCCGTTTGAAGCACTTTATGGTAGAAAGTGCAGGTCTCCGATTTGTTGGAGTGAGGTGGGGGATAGACAGATTACGGGTCCGGAGATTTTACAAGAAACTACCGAGAAGATCATCCAAATTCAACAACGGTTGAAAACCGCCCAAAGTCGACAAAAGAGCTACGCTGACATTAAAAGAAAAGATATAGAATTTGAAATTGGAGAGATGGTCATGCTTAAAGTTGCACCTTGGAAAGGCGTTGTTCGATTTGGTAAACGAGGGAAATTAAATCCAAGGTATATTGGACCATTCAAGATTATTGATCGTGTCGGACCAGTAGCTTACCGACTAGAGTTACCTCAACAACTCGCGGCTGTACATAACACTTTCCACGTCTCGAATTTGAAGAAATGTTTTGCTAAAGAAGATCTCACTATTCCGTTAGATGAAATCCAAATCAACGAAAAACTTCAATTCATCGAAGAACCCGTCGAAATAATGGATCGTGAGGTTAAAAGACTTAAGCAAAACAAGATACCAATTGTTAAGGTTCGATGGAATGCTCGTAGAGGACCCGAGTTCACCTGGGAGCGTGAAGATCAGATGAAGAAGAAATACCCGCATCTATTTCCAGAAGATTCGTCAACACCTTCAACAGCTTAAAATTTCGGGACGAAATTTATTTAACGGGTAGGTACTGTAGTGACCCGAACTTTTCCATGTTTATATATATTAATTGAGATTGATATTTACATGATTAAATGTTTCCAACATGTTAAGCAATCAAACTTGTTAAGACTTGATTAATTGAAATAGGTTTCATATAGACAATTGACCACCCAAGTTGACCGGTGATTCACGAACGTTAAAACTTGTAAAAAAACTATATGATGACATATATATGGTTATATATATAGTTAACATGATATTATGATAAGTAAACATATCATTAATTATATTAACAATGAACTACATATGTAAAAACAAGACTACTAACTTAATGATTTTGAAACGAGACATATATGTAACGTTTATCGTTGTAACGACATTTAATGTATATATATCATATTAAGAGATATTCGTACATCATAATATCATGATAATATAATAATTTAAAATCTCTTTTGATATTATAAACATTGGGTTAACAACATTTAACAAGATCGTTAACCTAAAGGTTTCAAAACAACACTTACATGTAACGACTAACGATGACTTAACGACTCAGTTAAAATGTATATACATGTAGTGTTTTAATATGTATTTATACACTTTTGAAAGACTTCAATACACTTATCAAAATACTTCTACTTAACAAAAATGCTTACAATTACATTCTCGTTCAGTTTCATCAACAATTCTACTCGTATGCACCCGTATTCGTACTCGTACAATACACAGCTTTTAGATGTATGTACTATTGGTATATACACTCCAATGATCAGCTCTTAGCAGCCCATGTGAGTCACCTAACACATGTGGGAACCATCATTTGGCAACTAGCATGAAATATCTCATAAGATTACAAAAATATGAGTAATCATTCATGACTTATTTACATGAAAACAAAATTACATATCCTTTATATCTAATCCATACACCAACGACCAAAAACACCTACAAACACTTTCATTCTTCAATTTTCTTCATCTAATTGAACTCTCTCAAGTTATATCTTCAAGTTCTAAGTGTTCTTCATAAATTCCAAAAGTTCTAGTTTCATAAAATCAAGAATACTTTCAAGTTTGCTAGCTCACTTCCAATCTTGTAAGGTGATCATCCAACCTCAAGAAATCTTTGTTTCTTACAGTAGGTTATCATTCTAATACAAGGTAATAATCATATTCAAACTTTGGTTCAATTTCTATAACTATAACAATCTTATTTCAAGTGATGATCTTACTTGAACTTGTTTTCGTGTCATGATTTTGCTTCAAGAACTTTGAGCCATCCAAGGATCCATTGAAGCTAGATCCATTTTTCTCTTTTCCAGTAGGTTCATCCAAGGAACTTAAGGTAGTAATGATGTTCATAACATCATTCGATTCATACATATAAAGCTATCTTATTCGAAGGTTTAAACTTGTAATCACTAGAACATAGTTTAGTTAATTCTAAACTTGTTCGCAAACAAAAGTTAATCCTTCTAACTTGAATTTTAAAATCAACTAAACACATGTTCTATATCTATATGATATGCTAACTTAATGATTTAAAACCTGGAAACACGAAAAACACCGTAAAACCAGATTTACGCCGTCGTAGTAACACCGCGGGCTGTTTTGGGTTAGTTAATTAAAAACTATGATAAACTTTGATTTAAAAGTTGTTATTCTGAGAAAATGATATTTATTATGAACATAAAACTATATCCAAAAATTATAGTTAAACTCAAAGTGGAAGTATGTTTTCTAAAATGGTCATCTAGACGTCGTTCTTTCGACTGAAATGACTACCTTTACAAAAACGACTTGTAACTTATTTTTCCGACTAGAAACCTATACTTTTTTTGTTTAGATTCATAAAATAGAGTTCAATATGAAACCATAGCAATTTGATTCACTCAAAACGGATTTAAAATGAAGAAGTTATGGGTAAAACAAGATTGGATAATTTTTCTCATTTTAGCTACGTGAAAATTGGTAACAAATCTATTCCAACCATAAATTAATCAACTTGTATTATATATTATGTAATCTTAAGATACCATAGACACGTATACAATGTTTCGACCTATCATGTCGACACATCTATATATATTTCGGAACAACCATAGACACTCTATATGTGAATGTTGGAGTTAGCTATACAGGGTTGAGGTTGATTCCAAAATATATATAGTTTGAGTTGTGATCAATACTGAGATACGTATACACTGGGTCGTGGATTGATTCAAGATAATATTTATCGATTTATTTCTGTACATCTAACTGTGGACAACTAGTTGTAGGTTACTAACGAGGACAGCTGACTTAATAAACTTAAAACATCAAAATATATTAAAAGTGTTGTAAATATATTTTGAACATACTTTGATATATATGTATATATTGTTATAGGTTCGTGAATCAACCAGTGGCCAAGTCTTACTTCCCGACGAAGTAAAAATCTGTGAAAGTGAGTTATAGTCCCACTTTTAAAATCTAATATTTTTGGGATGAGAATACATGCAGGTTTTATAAATGATTTACAAAATAGACACAAGTACGTGAAACTACATTCTATGGTTGAATTATCGAAATCGAATATGCCCCTTTTTATTAAGTCTGGTAATCTAAGAATTAGGGAACAGACACCCTAATTGACGCGAATCCTAAAGATAGATCTATCGGGCCCAACAAGCCCCATCCAAAGTACCGGATGCTTTAGTACTTCGAAATTTATATCATATCCGAAGGGTGTCCCGGAATGATGGGGATATTCTTATATATGCATTTGTTAATGTCGGTTACCAGGTGTTCACCATATGAATGATTTTTATCTCTATGTATGGGATGTGTATTATTATGATTTGATATATATAGGTTAAACCTATAACTCACCAACATTTTTGTTGACGTTTAAAGCATGTTTATTCTCAGGTGAATATTAAGAGCTTCCGCTGTTGCATACTAAAATAAGGCCAACTGAAATGTCCCGTTCTTATTGATTAAAAACGTTCCATATTAATTGATTTCGTTGCAAGGTTTTGACCTCTATATGAGACGTTTTTCAAAGACTGCATTCATTTTTAAAACAAACCATAACCTTTATTTCATAAATAAAGGTTTAAAAAGCTTTACGTAGATTATCAAATAATGATAATCTAAAATATCTTGTTTATACACGACCATTACATAATGGTTTACAATACAAATATGTTACATCGAAATCAGTTTCTTGAATGCAGTTTTTACACAATATCATACAAACATGGACTCCAAATCTTGTCCTTATTTTAGTATGCAACAGCGGAAGCTCTTAATATTCACCTGAGAATAAACATGCTTTAAACGTCAACAAAAATGTTGGTGAGTTATAGGTTTAACCTATATATATCAAATCATAATAATACACATCCCATACATAGAGATAAAAATCATTCATATGGTGAACACCTGGTAACCGACATTAACAAATGCATATATAAGAATATCCCCATCATTCCGGGACACCCTTCGGATATGATATAAATTTCGAAGTACTAAAGCATCCGGTACTTTGGATGGGGCTTGTTGGGCCCGATAGATCTATCTTTAGGATTCGCGTCAATTAGGGTGTCTGTTCCCTAATTCTTAGATTACCAGACTTAATAAAAAGGGGCATATTCGATTTCGATAATTCAACCATAGAATGTAGTTTCACGTACTTGTGTCTATTTTGTAAATCATTTATAAAACCTGCATGTATTCTCATCCAAAAAATATTAGATTTTAAAAGTGGGACTATAACTCACTTTCACAGATTTTTACTTCGTCGGGAAGTAAGACTTGGCCACTGGTTGATTCACGAACCTATAACAATATATACATATATATCAAAGTATGTTCAAAATATATTTACAACACTTTTAATATATTTTGATGTTTTAAGTTTATTAAGTCAGCTGTCCTCGTTAGTAACCTACAACTAGTTGTCCACAGTTAGATGTACAGAAATAAATCGATAAATATTATCTTGAATCAATCCACGACCCAGTGTATACGTATCTCAGTATTGATCACAACTCAAACTATATATATTTTGGAATCAACCTCAACCCTGTATAGCTAACTCCAACATTCACATATAGAGTGTCTATGGTTGTTCCAAAATATATATAGATGTGTCGACATGATAGGTCGAAACATTGTATACGTGTCTATGGTATCTTAAGATTACATAATATATAATACAAGTTGATTAATTTATGGTTGGAATAGATTTGTTACCAATTTTCACGTAGCTAAAATGAGAAAAATTATCCAATCTTGTTTTACCCATAACTTCTTCATTTTAAATCCGTTTTGAGTGAATCAAATTGCTATGGTTTCATATTGAACTCTATTTTATGAATCTAAACAAAAAAAGTATAGGTTTCTAGTCGGAAAAATAAGTTACAAGTCGTTTTTGTAAAGGTAGTCATTTCAGTCGAAAGAACGACGTCTAGATGACCATTTTAGAAAACATACTTCCACTTTGAGTTTAACTATAATTTTTGGATATAGTTTCATGTTCATAATAAAAATCATTTTCTCAGAATAACAACTTTTAAATCAAAGTTTATCATAGTTTTTAATTAACTAACCCAAAACAGCCCGCGGTGTTACTACGACGGCGTAAATCTGGTTTTACGGTGTTTTTCGTGTTTCCAGGTTTTAAATCATTAAGTTAGCATATCATATAGATATAGAACATGTGTTTAGTTGATTTTAAAAGTCAAGTTAGAAGGATTAACTTTTGTTTGCGAACAAGTTTAGAATTAACTAAACTATGTTCTAGTGATTACAAGTTTAAACCTTCGAATAAGATAGCTTTATATGTATGAATCGAATGATGTTATGAACATCATTACTACCTTAAGTTCCTTGGATGAACCTACTGGAAAAGAGAAAAATGGATCTAGCTTCAATGGATCCTTGGATGGCTCAAAGTTCTTGAAGCAAAATCATGACACGAAAACAAGTTCAAGTAAGATCATCACTTGAAATAAGATTGTTATAGTTATAGAAATTGAACCAAAGTTTGAATATGATTATTACCTTGTATTAGAATGATAACCTACTGTAAGAAACAAAGATTTCTTGAGGTTGGATGATCACCTTACAAGATTGGAAGTGAGCTAGCAAACTTGAAAGTATTCTTGATTTTATGAAACTAGAACTTTTGGAATTTATGAAGAACACTTAGAACTTGAAGATAGAACTTGAGAGAGTTCAATTAGATGAAGAAAATTGAAGAATGAAAGTGTTTGTAGGTGTTTTTGGTCGTTGGTGTATGGATTAGATATAAAGGATATGTAATTTTGTTTTCATGTAAATAAGTCATGAATGATTACTCATATTTTTGTAATCTTATGAGATATTTCATGCTAGTTGCCAAATGATGGTTCCCACATGTGTTAGGTGACTCACATGGGCTGCTAAGAGCTGATCATTGGAGTGTATATACCAATAGTACATACATCTAAAAGCTGTGTATTGTACGAGTACGAATACGGGTGCATACGAGTAGAATTGTTGATGAAACTGAACGAGAATGTAATTGTAAGCATTTTTGTTAAGTAGAAGTATTTTGATAAGTGTATTGAAGTCTTTCAAAAGTGTATAAATACATATTAAAACACTACATGTATATACATTTTAACTGAGTCGTTAAGTCATCGTTAGTCGTTACATGTAAGTGTTGTTTTGAAACCTTTAGGTTAACGATCTTGTTAAATGTTGTTAACCCAATGTTTATAATATCAAAAGAGATTTTAAATTATTATATTATCATGATATTATGATGTACGAATATCTCTTAATATGATATATATACATTAAATGTCGTTACAACGATAAACGTTACATATATGTCTCGTTTCAAAATCATTAAGTTAGTAGTCTTGTTTTTACATATGTAGTTCATTGTTAATATAATTAATGATATGTTTACTTATCATAATATCATGTTAACTATATATATAACCATATATATGTCATCATATAGTTTTTTTACAAGTTTTAACGTTCGTGAATCACCGGTCAACTTGGGTGGTCAATTGTCTATATGAAACCTATTTCAATTAATCAAGTCTTAACAAGTTTGATTGCTTAACATGTTGGAAACATTTAATCATGTAAATATCAATCTCAATTAATATATATAAACATGGAAAAGTTCGGGTCACTACAGTACCTACCCGTTAAATAAATTTCGTCCCGAAATTTTAAGCTGTTGAAGGTGTTGACGAATCTTCTGGAAATAGATGCGGGTATTTCTTCTTCATCTGATCTTCACGCTCCCAGGTGAACTCGGGTCCTCTACGAGCATTCCATCGAACCTTAACAATTGGTATCTTGTTTTGCTTAAGTCTTTTAACCTCACGATCCATTATTTCGACGGGTTCTTCGATGAATTGAAGTTTTTCGTTGATTTGGATTTCATCTAACGGAATAGTGAGATCTTCTTTAGCAAAACATTTCTTCAAATTCGAGACGTGGAAAGTGTTATGTACAGCCGCGAGTTGTTGAGGTAACTCTAGTCGGTAAGCTACTGGTCCGACACGATCAATAATCTTGAATGGTCCAATATACCTTGGATTTAATTTCCCTCGTTTACCAAATCGAACAACGCCTTTCCAAGGTGCAACTTTAAGCATGACCATCTCTCCAATTTCAAATTCTATATCTTTTCTTTTAATGTCAGCGTAGCTCTTTTGTCGACTTTGGGCGGTTTTCAACCGTTGTTGAATTTGGATGATCTTCTCGGTAGTTTCTTGTAAAATCTCCGGACCCGTAATCTGTCTATCCCCCACCTCACTCCAACAAATCGGAGACCTGCACTTTCTACCATAAAGTGCTTCAAACGGAGCCATCTCAATGCTTGAATGGTAGCTGTTGTTATTATATTATCATGATATTATGATGTACGAATATCTCTTAATATGATATATATACATTAAATGTCGTTACAACGATAAACGTTACATATATGTCTCGTTTCAAAATCATTAAGTTAGTAGTCTTGTTTTTACATATGTAGTTCATTGTTAATATAATTAATGATATGTTTACTTATCATAATATCATGTTAACTATATATATAACCATATATATGTCATCATATAGTTTTTTTACAAGTTTTAACGTTCGTGAATCACCGGTCAACTTGGGTGGTCAATTGTCTATATGAAACCTATTTCAATTAATCAAGTCTTAACAAGTTTGATTGCTTAACATGTTGGAAACATTTAATCATGTAAACATCAATCTCAATTAATATATATAAACATGGAAAAGTTCGGGTCACTACAGTACCTACCCGTTAAATAAATTTCGTCCCGAAATTTTAAGCTGTTGAAGGTGTTGACGAATCTTCTGGAATAGATGCGGGTATTTCTTCTTCATCTGATCTTCACGCTCCCAGGTGAACTCGGGTCCTCTACGAGCATTCCATCGAACCTTAACAATTGGTATCTTGTTTTGCTTAAGTCTTTTAACCTCACGATCCATTATTTCGACGGGTTCTTCGATGAATTGGAGTTTTTCGTTGATTTGGATTTCATCTAACGGAATAGTGAGATCTTCTTTAGCAAAACATTTCTTCAAATTCGAGACGTGGAAAGTGTTATGTACAGCCGCGAGTTGTTGAGGTAACTCAAGTCGGTAAGCTACTGGTCCGACACGATCAATAATCTTGAATGGTCCAATATACCTTGGATTTAATTTCCCTCGTTTACCAAATCGAACAACGCCTTTCCAAGGTGAAACTTTAAGCATGACCATCTCTCCAATTTCAAATTCTATATCTTTTCTTTTAATGTCAGCGTAGCTCTTTTGTCGACTTTGGGCGGTTTTCAACCGTTGTTGAATTTGGATGATCTTCTCGGTAGTTTCTTGTATAATCTCCGGACCCGTAATCTGTCTATCCCCCACCTCACTCCAACAAATCGGAGACCTGCACTTTCTACCATAAAGTGCTTCAAACGGCGCCATCTCAATGCTTGAATGGTAGCTGTTGTTGTAGGAAAATTCTGCTAACGGTAGATGTCGATCCCAACTGTTTCCGAAATCAATAACACATGCTCGTAGCATGTCTTCAAGCGTTTGTATCGTCCTTTCGCTCTGCCCATCAGTTTGTGGATGATAGGCAGTACTCATGTCTAGACGAGTTCCTAATGCTTGCTGTAATGTCTGCCAGAATCTTGAAATAAATCTGCCATCCCTATCAGAGATAATAGAGATTGGTATTCCATGTCTGGAGACGACTTCCTTCAAATACAGTCGTGCTAACTTCTCCATCTTGTCATCTTCTCTTATTGGTAGGAAGTGTGCTGATTTGGTGAGACGATCAACTATTACCCAAATAGTATCAAAACCACTTGCAGTCCTTGGCAATTTAGTGATGAAATCCATGGTAATGTTTTCCCATTTCCATTCCGGGATTTCGGGTTGTCGAAGTAGACCTGATGGTTTCTGATGCTCAGCTTTGACCTTAGAACACGTCAAACATTCTCCTACGTATTTAGCAACATCGGCTTTCATACCCGGCCACCAAAAATGTTTCTTGAGATCCTTGTACATCTTCCCCGTTCCAGGATGTATTGAGTATCTGGTTTTATGAGCTTCTCTAAGTACCATTTCTCTCATATCTCCAAATTTTGGTACCCAAATCCTTTCAGCCCTATACCGGGTTCCGTCTTCCCGAATATTAAGATGCTTCTCCGATCCTTTGGGTATTTCATCCTTTAAATTTCCCTCTTTTAAAACTCCTTGTTGCGCCTCCTTTATTTGAGTAGTAATGTTATTATGAATCATTATATTCATAGATTTTACTCGAATGGGTTCTCTATCCTTCCTGCTCAAGGCATCGGCTACCACATTTGCCTTCCCCGGGTGGTAACGAATCTCAAAATCGTAATCATTCAATAATTCAATCCACCTACGCTGCCTCATATTCAGTTGTTTCTGATTAAATATGTGTTGAAGACTTTTGTGGTCGGTATATATAATACTTTTGACCCCATATAAGTAGTGCCTCCAAGTCTTTAATGCAAAAACAACCGCGCCTAATTCCAAATCATGCGTCGTATAATTTTGTTCGTGAATCTTCAATTGTCTAGACGCATAAGCAATCACCTTCGTTCGTTGCATTAATACACAACCGAGACCTTGCTTTGATGCATCACAATAAATCACAAAATCATCATTCCCTTCAGGCAATGACAATATAGGTGCCGTAGTTAGCTTTTTCTTCAATAACTGAAAAGCTTTCTCTTGTTCATCATTCCATTCAAATTTCTTCCCTTTATGCGTTAATGCAGTCAAGGGTTTTGCTATTCTGGAAAAGTCTTGGATGAACCTTCTGTAGTAACCAGCTAGTCCTAAAAACTGGCGTATGTGTTTCGGAGTTTTCGGGGTTTCCCACTTTTCAACAGTTTCTATCTTTGCCGGATCCACCTTAATACCTTCTTTGTTCACTATGTGACCGAGGAATTGAACTTCTTCCAACCAAAATGCACACTTTGAAAACTTAGCGTACAATTCTTCCTTCCTCAATACTTCTAACACCTTTCTCAAATGTTCACCGTGTTCTTGGTCATTCTTTGAGTAAATAAGTATGTCATCAATGAAAACAATGACAAACTTGTCAAGGTATGGTCCACACACTCGGTTCATAAGGTCCATGAACACAGCTGGTGCATTAGTTAAACCAAACGGCATGACCATAAACTCGTAATGACCGTAACGTGTTCTGAAAGCAGTCTTTGGAATATCATCTTCTTTCACCCGCATTTGATGATACCCGGAACGTAAGTCAATCTTTGAATAAACAGACGAGCCTTGTAGTTGATCAAATAAGTCATCGATTCTCGGTAGTGGGTAGCGGTTCTTGATGGTAAGTTTGTTCAACTCTCGGTAGTCGATACACAACCTGAATGTACCATCTTTCTTCTTGACAAACAAAACAGGAGCTCCCCACGGTGATGTGCTTGGTCGAATGAAACCACGCTCTAAAAGTTCTTGTAATTGGCTTTGCAGTTCTTTCATCTCGCTGGGTGCGAGTCTGTAAGGAGCACGAGCTATTGGTGCAGCTCCTGGTACAAGATCTATTTGAAATTCAACGGATCGATGTGGGGGTAATCCCGGTAATTCTTTCAGAAATACATCGGGAAATTCTTTTGCAATGGGAACATCATTGATGCTCTTTTCTTCAGTTTGTACTTTCTCGACGTGTGCTAGAACAGCATAGCAACCTTTTCTTATTAGTTTTTGTGCCTTCAAATTACTAATAAGATGTAGCTTCGTGTTGCCCTTTTCTCCGTACACCATTAAGGGTTTTCCTTTTTCTCGTATAATGCGAATTGCATTTTTGTAACAAACGATCTCCGCTTTCACTTCTTTCAACCAGTCCATACCGATTATCACATCAAAACTCCCTAACTCTACTGGTATCAAATCAATCTTAAATGTTTCGCTAACCAGTTTAATTTCTCGATTCCGACATATATTATCTGCTGAAATTAATTTACCATTTGCTAATTCGAGTAAAAATTTACTATCCAAAGGCGTCAATGGACAACTTAATTTAGCACAAAAATCTCTACTCATATAGCTTCTATCCGCACCCGAATCAAATAAAACGTAAGCAGATTTATTGTCAATAAGAAACGTACCCGTAACAAGCTCCGGGTCTTCCTGTGCCTCTATCGCATTAATATTGAAAACTCTTCCACGGCCTTGTCCATTCGTGTTCTCCTGGTTCGGGCAATTTCTAATAATGTGGCCTGGTTTTCCACATTTATAACAAACTACATTGGCATAACTTGCTCCGACACTACTTGCTCCGCCATTACTCGTTCCGACACCATTTGTTCCTTTCGTTCTATTAGCCCCTGATCCGTAGACCTCACACTTCGCCGCGCTATGACCATTTCTTTTACACTTGTTGCAAAATTTGGTGCAGAACCCCGAGTGATTCTTTTCACACCTTTGGCATAGCTGCTTCTGATTGTTGTTGTTGTTGCGGTTATTATTGTTGTTGGGATGATTGTTGTAGTTACTGTTGTTGTTGTTGTTGTTGTTGTTGTTGGGCCGTTTGTTGTAGTTGC
This sequence comes from Rutidosis leptorrhynchoides, assembly GCF_046630445.1. Lineage (NCBI taxonomy): Eukaryota > Viridiplantae > Streptophyta > Magnoliopsida > Asterales > Asteraceae > Rutidosis > Rutidosis leptorrhynchoides. Next base: position 78,519,645 of record NC_092333.1, read on the forward strand.
GATTGATGTTGCGATTGTTGGGATAATTGTTGCGATTATTGTTGTAATTACTGTTGTTGTTGTATTGGTGATTCTTATCACCGTTTTCCTCCCACTTTCTTTTGACTTGCTTCACATTGGCCTCTTCAGCAGTCTGTTCTTTAATTCTTTCTTCAATCTGGTTCACGAGTTTGTGAGCCATTCTACATGCCTGTTGTATGGAGGCGGGCTCGTGTGAACTTATATCTTCTTGGATTCTTTCCGGTAATCCTTTCACAAATGTGTCGATCTTCTCTTCCTCATCTTCGAATGCTCCCGGACACAATAGGCACAATTCTGTGAATCGTCTTTCGTACGTGGTAATATCAAATCCTTGGGTTCGTAACCCTCTAAGTTCTGTCTTGAGCTTATTGACCTCGGTTCTCGGACGGTACTTCTCGTTCATCAAGTGCTTGAATGCTGACCACGGTAGTGCGTACGCATCGTCTTGTTCCACTTGCTCTAGATAGGTATTCCACCATGTTAACGCAGAACCTGTGAAGGTATGTGTAGCGTACTTCACTTTGTCCTCTTCAGTACACTTACTTATGGCAAACACCGATTCGACCTTCTCGGTCCACCGTTTCAATCCGATCGGTCCTTCGGTTCCATCAAATTCCAAAGGTTTGCAGGCAGTGAATTCTTTGTAGGTGCATCCTACACGATTTCCTGTACTGCTAGATCCAAGGTTATTGCTGGTATGTAGCGCAGCCTGTACTGCGGCTATGTTTGAAGCTAGAAAAGTACGGAATTCCTCTTCATTCATATTCACGGTATGTCGAGTAGTCGGTGCCATTTCCTTCAAAATAGTCAAATGGAACAAGTTAATCATACAGAATATTAAGAGTAGTTAATAGTATTTCGTAGCATAATATGAACTCATTTATAAAAGCTTTTTCTTCATATTAGCATTTTATAAGTTTAAATTCGGGTAGTACTTACCCGTTAAGTTCATACTTAGTAGCTAATATACAATTCAACTACTTCAATTCTATATGAAAAACTGATTATAATAATATTTCGCGTTCAAACTTTTCCACAATATTTTACAAACTTACAATACCGCTTATTTTACATAAAGCATGAAATATAGCACACAATAACTTTGATACAAGATAGTTGTGAAGATAATTCTAGCTAGTACACAAGTCGTTCAGCAAAGGCAATAAAGACACGTAATTCATACGTCCAGAAACAAGTCATGCATTCTGGTTTTACTAGGACCACTTCCCATCCTTGGTCTTGTGCAACATAACCATTATGGCCGTTGATAAGACAGCGTGTTGTAACGTCGTCAAAGGGACGAGGGTTACGTAATGTCCAACAGTCCCGTAATAATCTAAAAACCTCATTTCTTACCCCAATTACCGACTCCGTCACTTGTGGAAACGTTTTGTTTAATAGTTGTAGCCCGATGTTCTTGTTCTCACTTTGGTGAGAAGCGAACATTACTAATCCGTAAGCATAACATGCTTCTTTATGTTGCATGTTAGCCGCTTTTTCTAAATCACGAAGTCCAATATTCGGATATATTGAGTCAAAATAATTTCTTAACCCGTTGCGTAAAATAGCATTTGGGTTCCCCGCAATATATGCGTCAAAGTAAACACATCGTAACTTATGGGTTTCCCAATGTGATATCCCCCATCTTTCAAACGAAAGTCTCTTATAAACCAAGACATTCTTGGAACGTTCTTCGAATATCTTACAAACTGATCTCGCCTTAAATAGTTGTGCCGAAGAATTCTGGCCGACTCTAGACAAGATTTCATCAATCATGTCTCCGGGTAGGTCTCTTAAAATATTGGGTTGTCTATCCATTTTGTGTTTTTAAACTGTAAAATAGACAAGAGTTAGATTCATAAAAAAAATACTTATTAATACAAGCAATTTTTACATATATCATAAAGCATAAGAACACTATATTCCATATATTACACCACACGAATACAACTATCTTATTCCGACTCGCTCGTTTCTCCTTCTTCGGTTTTGGTTCGTTTTGCCAAGTTTCTAGGGATATATGATGTTCCCCTAATACGAGCCGTCGTTGTCCACATTGGTTTAGAAAAACCTGGTGGTTTAGAGGTTCTCGGGTCATTGTTACAACTTAAGGACTTCGGGGGTTGACGATACATATAAAGTTCATCGGGGTTGGAATTAGATTTCTCTATTTTTATGCCCTTTCCCTTATTATTTTCTTTTGCCTTTTTAAATTCAGTTGGGGTAATTTCTATAACATCATCGGAATTCTCGTCGGAATCCGATTCATCGGAGAATTGGTAATCCTCCCAATATTTTGCTTCCTTGGCGGAAACACCATTGACCATAATTAACTTTGGTCGGTTGGTTGAGGATTTTATTTTACTTAACCGTTTTATTATTTCCCCCACCGGTTCTATTTCTTCATCCGGTTCCGATTCTTCTTCCGGTTCCGATTCTTCTTCCGGTTCCGACTCTTCTTCCGGTTCCTCTTCGGGAACTTGTGAATCAGTCCACAAATCATTCCAATTTACATTTGACTCTTCATTATTATTAGGTGAGTCAATGGGACTTGTTCTAGAGGTAGACATCTATCACATAATATCAAACACGTTAAGAGATTAATATATCACATAATATTCATATGTTAAAAATATATAGTTTCCAACAAAAATGTTAAGCAATCATTTTTAAAGAAAACACGGTCGAAGTCCAGACTCACTAATGCATCCTAACAAACTCGATAAGACACACTAATGCAAATTTTCTGGTTCTCTAAGACCAACGCTCGGATACCAACTGAAATGTCCCGTTCTTATTGATTAAAAACGTTCCATATTAATTGATTTCGTTGCGAGGTTTTGACCTCTATATGAGACGTTTTTCAAAGACTGCATTCATTTTTAAAACAAACCATAACCTTTATTTCATAAATAAAGGTTTAAAAAGCTTTACGTAGATTATCAAATAATGATAATCTAAAATATCTTGTTTATACACGACCATTACATAATGGTTTACAATACAAATATGTTACATCGAAATCAGTTTCTTGAATGCAGTTTTTACACAATATCATACAAACATGGACTCCAAATCTTGTCCTTATTTTAGTATGCAACAGCGGAAGCTCTTAATATTCACCTGAGAATAAACATGCTTTAAACGTCAACAAAAATGTTGGTGAGTTATAGGTTTAACCTATATATATCAAATCATAATAATACACATCCCATACATAGAGATAAAAATCATTCATATGGTGAACACCTGGTAACCGACATTAACAAATGCATATATAAGAATATCCCCATCATTCCGGGACACCCTTCGGATATGATATAAATTTCGAAGTACTAAAGCATCCGGTACTTTGGATGGGGCTTGTTGGGCCCGATAGATCTATCTTTAGGATTCGCGTCAATTAGGGTGTCTGTTCCCTAATTCTTAGATTACCAGACTTAATAAAAAGGGGCATATTCGATCTCGATAATTCAACCATAGAATGTAGTTTCACGTACTTGTGTCTATTTTGTAAATCATTTATAAAACCTGCATGTATTCTCATCCCAAAAATATTAGATTTTAAAAGTAGGACTATAACTCACTTTCACAGATTTTTACTTCGTCGGGAAGTAAGACTTGGCCACTGGTTGATTCACGAACCTATAACAATATATACATATATATCAAAGTATGTTCAAAATATATTTACAACACTTTTAATATATTTTGATGTTTTAAGTTTATTAAGTCAGCTGTCCTCGTTAGTAACCTACAACTAGTTGTCCACAGTTAGATGTACAGAAATAAATCGATAAATATTATCTTGAATCAATCCACGACCCAGTGTATACGTATCTCAGTATTGATCACAACTCAAACTATATATATTTTGGAATCAACCTCAACCCTGTATAGCTAACTCCAACATTCACATATAGAGTGTCTATGGTTGTTCCGAAATATATATAGATGTGTCGACATGATAGGTCGAAACATTGTATACGTGTCTATGGTATCTTAAGATTACATAATATATAATACAAGTTGATTAATTTATGGTTGGAATAGATTTGTTACCAATTTTCACGTAGCTAAAATGAGAAAAATTATCCAATCTTGTTTTACCCATAACTTCTTCATTTTAAATCCGTTTTGAGTGAATCAAATTGCTATGGTTTCATATTGAACTCTATTTTATGAATCTAAACAAAAAAAGTATAGGTTTCTAGTCGGAAAAATAAGTTACAAGTCGTTTTTGTAAAGGTAGTCATTTCAGTCGAAAGAACGACGTCTAGATGACCATTTTAGAAAACATACTTCCACTTTGAGTTTAACTATAATTTTTGGATATAGTTTCATGTTCATAATAAAAATCATTTTCTCAGAATAACAACTTTTAAATCAAAGTTTATCATAGTTTTTAATTAACTAACCCAAAACAGCCCGCGGTGTTACTACGACGGCGTAAATCTGGTTTTACGGTGTTTTTCGTGTTTCCAGGTTTTAAATCATTAAGTTAGCATATCATATAGATATAGAACATGTGTTTAGTTGATTTTAAAAGTCAAGTTAGAAGGATTAACTTTTGTTTGCGAACAAGTTTAGAATTAACTAAACTATGTTCTAGTGATTACAAGTTTAAACCTTCGAATAAGATAGCTTTATATGTATGAATCGAATGATGTTATGAACATCATTACTACCTTAAGTTCCTTGGATGAACCTACTGGAAAAGAGAAAAATGGATCTAGCTTCAATGGATCCTTGGATGGCTCAAAGTTCTTGAAGCAAAATCATGACACGAAAACAAGTTCAAGTAAGATCATCACTTGAAATAAGATTGTTATAGTTATAGAAATTGAACCAAAGTTTGAATATGATTATTACCTTGTATTAGAATGATAACCTACTGTAAGAAACAAAGATTTCTTGAGGTTGGATGATCACCTTACAAGATTGGAAGTGAGCTAGCAAACTTGAAAGTATTCTTGATTTTATGAAACTAGAACTTTTGGAATTTATGAAGAACACTTAGAACTTGAAGATAGAACTTGAGAGAGTTCAATTAGATGAAGAAAATTGAAGAATGAAAGTGTTTGTAGGTGTTTTTGGTCGTTGGTGTATGGATTAGATATAAAGGATATGTAATTTTGTTTTCATGTAAATAAGTCATGAATGATTACTCATATTTTTGTAATCTTATGAGATATTTCATGCTAGTTGCCAAATGATGGTTCCCACATGTGTTAGGTGACTCACATGGGCTGCTAAGAGCTGATCATTGGAGTGTATATACCAATAGTACATACATCTAAAAGCTGTGTATTGTACGAGTACGAATACGGGTGCATACGAGTAGAATTGTTGATGAAACTGAACGAGAATGTAATTGTAAGCATTTTTGTTAAGTAGAAGTATTTTGATAAGTGTATTGAAGTCTTTCAAAAGTGTATAAATACATATTAAAACACTACATGTATATACATTTTAACTGAGTCGTTAAGTCATCGTTAGTCGTTACATGTAAGTGTTGTTTTGAAACCTTTAGGTTAACGATCTTGTTAAATGTTGTTAACCCAATGTTTATAATATCAAAAGAGATTTTAAATTATTATATTATCATGATATTATGATGTACGAATATCTCTTAATATGATATATATACATTAAATGTCGTTACAACGATAAACGTTACATATATGTCTCGTTTCAAAATCATTAAGTTAGTAGTCTTGTTTTTACATATGTAGTTCATTGTTAATATAATTAATGATATGTTTACTTATCATAATATCATGTTAACTATATATATAACCATATATATGTCATCATATAGTTTTTTTACAAGTTTTAACGTTCGTGAATCACCGGTCAACTTGGGTGGTCAATTGTCTATATGAAACCTATTTCAATTAATCAAGTCTTAACAAGTTTGATTGCTTAACATGTTGGAAACATTTAATCATGTAAATATCAATCTCAATTAATATATATAAACATGGAAAAGTTCGGGTCACTACACTGTAGTGACCCGAACTTTTCCATGTTTATATATATTAATTGAGATTGATGTTTACATGATTAAACGTTTCCAACATGTTAAGCAATCAAACTTGTTAAGACTTGATTAATTGAAATAGGTTTCATATAGACAATTGACCACCCAAGTTGACCGGTGATTCACGAACGTTAAAACTTGTAAAAAAACTATATGATGACATATATATGGTTATATATATAGTTAACATGATATTATGATAAGTAAACATATCATTAATTATATTAACAATGAACTACATATGTAAAAACAAGACTACTAACTTAATGATTTTGAAACGAGACATATATGTAACGTTTGTCGTTGTAACGACATTTAATGTATATATATCATATTAAGAGATATTCGTACATCATAATATCATGATAATATAATAATTTAAAATCTCTTTTGATATTATAAATATTGGGTTAACAACATTTAACAAGATCGTTAACCTAAAGGTTTCAAAACAACACTTACATGTAACGACTAACGATGACTTAACGACTCAGTTAAAATGTATATACATGTAGTGTTTTAATATGTATTTATACACTTTTGAAAGACTTCAATACACTTATCAAAATACTTCTACTTAACAAAAATGCTTACAATTACATTCTCGTTCAGTTTCATCAACAATTCTACTCGTATGCACCCGTATTCGTACTCGTACAATACACAGCTTTTAGATGTATGTACTATTGGTATATACACTCCAATGATCAGCTCTTAGCAGCCCATGTGAGTCACCTAACACATGTGGGAACCATCATTTGGCAACTAGCATGAAATATCTCATAAGATTACAAAAATATGAGTAATCATTCATGACTTATTTACATGAAAACAAAATTACATATCCTTTATATCTAATCCATACACCAACGACCAAAAACACCTACAAACACTTTCATTCTTCAATTTTATTCATCTAATTGAACTCTCTCAAGTTCTATCTTCAAGTTCTAAGTGTTCTTCATAAATTCCAAAAGTTCTAGTTTCATAAAATCAAGAATACTTTCAAGTTTGCTAGCTCACTTCCAATCTTGTAAGGTGATCATCCAACCTCAAGAAATCTTTGTTTCTTACAGTAGGTTATCATTCTAATACAAGGTAATAATCATATTCAAACTTTGGTTCAATTTCTATAACTATAACAATCTTATTTCAAGTGATGATCTTACTTGAACTTGTTTTCGTGTCATGATTTTGCTTCAAGAACTTTGAGCCATCCAAGGATCCATTGAAGCTAGATCCATTTTTCTCTTTTCCAGTAGGTTCATCCAAGGAACTTAAGGTAGTAATGATGTTCATAACATCATTCGATTCATACATATAAAGCTATCTTATTCGAAGGTTTAAACTTGTAATCACTAGAACATAGTTTAGTTAATTCTAAACTTGTTCGCAAACAAAAGTTAATCCTTCTAACTTGACTTTTAAAATCAACTAAACACATGTTCTATATCTATATGATATGCTAACTTAATGATTTAAAACCTGGAAACACGAAAAACACCGTAAAACCGGATTTACGCCGTCGTAGTAACACCGCGGGCTGTTTTGGGTTAGTTAATTAAAAACTATGATAAACTTTGATTTAAAAGTTGTTATTCTGAGAAAATGATTTTTATTATGAACATGAAACTATATCCAAAAATTATGGTTAAACTCAAAGTGGAAGTATGTTTTCTAAAATGGTCATCTAGACGTCGTTCTTTCGACTGAAATGACTACCTTTACAAAAACGACTTGTAACTTATTTTTCCGACTAGAAACCTATACTTTTTTTGTTTAGATTCATAAAATAGAGTTCAATATGAAACCATAGCAATTTGATTCACTCAAAACGGATTTAAAATGAAGAAGTTATGGGTAAAACAAGATTGGATAATTTTTCTCATTTTAGCTACGTGAAAATTGGTAACAAATCTATTCCAACCATAACTTAATCAACTTGTATTATATATTATGTAATCTTGAGATACCATAGACACGTATACAATGTTTCGACCTATCATGTCGACACATCTATATATATTTCGGAACAACCATAGACACTCTATATGTGAATGTTGGAGTTAGCTATACAGGGTTGAGGTTGATTCCAAAATATATATAGTTTGAGTTGTGATCAATACTGAGATACGTATACACTGGGTCGTGGATTGATTCAAGATAATATTTATCGATTTATTTCTGTACATCTAACTGTGGACAACTAGTTGTAGGTTACTAACGAGGACAGCTGACTTAATAAACTTAAAACATCAAAATATATTAAAAGTGTTGTAAATATATTTTGAACATACTTTGATATATATGTATATATTGTTATAGGTTCGTGAATCAACCAGTGGCCAAGTCTTACTTCCCGACGAAGTAAAAATCTGTGAAAGTGAGTTATAGTCCCACTTTTAAAATCTAATATTTTTGGGATGAGAATACATGCAGGTTTTATAAATGATTTACAAAATAGACACAAGTACGTGAAACTACATTCTATGGTTGAATTATCGAAATCGAATATGCCCCTTTTTATTAAGTCTGGTAATCTAAGAATTAGGGAACAGACACCCTAATTGACGCGAATCCTAAAGATAGATCTATTGGGCCTAACAAACCCCATCCAAAGTACCGGATGCTTTAGTACTTCGAAATTTATATCATATCCGAAGGGTGTCCCGGAATGATGGGGATATTCTTATATATGCATCTTGTTATTGTCGGTTACCAGGTGTTCACCATATGAATGATTTTTATCTCTATGTATGGGATGTGTATTGAAATATGAAATCTTGTGGTCTATTGTTACGATTTGATATATATAGGTTAAACCTATAACTCACCAACATTTTTGTTGACGTTTTAAGCATGTTTATTCTCAGGTGATTATTAAGAGCTTCCGCTGTCGCATACTTAAATAAGGACAAGATTTGGAGTCCATGCTTGTATGATATTGTGTAAAAACTGCATTCAAGAAACTTATTTTGTTGTAACATATTTGTATTGTAAACCATTATGTAATGGTCGTGTGTAAACAGGATATTTTAGATTATCATTATTTGATAATCTACGTAAAGCTTTTTAAACCTTTATTGATGAAATAAAGGTTATGGTTTGTTTAAAAATGAATGCAGTCTTTGAAAAACGTCTCATATAGAGGTCAAAACCTCGCAACGAAATCAATTAATATGGAACGTTTTTAATCAATAAGAACGGGACATTTCAGTTGGTATCCGAGCGTTGGTCTTAGAGAACCAGAAAATTTGCATTAGTGTGTCTTATCGAGTTTGTTAGGATGCATTAGTGAGTCTGGACTTCGACCGTGTTTTCTTTAAAAATGATTGCTTAACATTTTTGTTGGAAACTATATATTTTTAACATATGAATATTATGTGATATATTAATCTCTTAACGTGTTTGATATTATATGATAGATGTCTACCTCTAGAACAAGTCCCATTGACTCACCTAATAATAATGAAGAGTCAAATGTAAATTGGAATAATTTGTGGACTGATTCACAAGTTCCCGAAGAGGAACCGGAAGAAGAGTCGGAACCGGAAGAAGAATCGGAACCGGAAGAAGAATCGGAACCGGATGAAGAAATAGAACCGGTGGGGGAAATAATAAAACGGTTAAGTAAAAGAAAATCCTCAACCAACCGACCAAAGTTAATTATGGTCAATGGTGTTTCCGCCAAGGAAGCAAAATATTGGGAGGATTACCAATTCTCCGATGAATCGGATTCCGACGAGAATTCCGATGATGTTATAGAAATTACCCCAACTGAATTTAAAAAGGCAAAAGAAAATAATAAGGGAAAGGGCATAAAAATAGAGAAATCTAATTCCAACCCCGATAAACTTTATATGTATCGTCAACCCCCGAAGTCCTTAAGTTGTAACAATGACCCGGGAACCTCTAAACCACCAGGTTTTTCTAAACCAATGTGGACAACGACGGTTCGTATTAGGGGAACATCATATATCCCTAGAAACTTGGCAAAACGAACCAAAACCGAAGAAGAAGAAACGAGCGAGTCGGAATAGGATAGTTGTATTCGTATGGAATATAGTGTTCTTATGCTTTATGATATATGTAAAAATTGCTTGTATTAATAAGTTTTTTTTTTATGAATCTAACTCTTGTCTATTTTACAGTTTAAAAATACAAAATGGATAGACAACCCAATATTTTAAGAGACCTACCCGGAGACATGATTGATGAAATCTTGTCTAGAGTCGGCCAGAATTCTTCGGCACAACTATTTAAGGCGAGATCAGTTTGTAAGACATTCGAAGAACGTTCCAAGAATGTCTTGGTTTATAAGAGACTTTCGTTTGAAAGATGGGGGATATCACATTGGGAAACCCATAAGTTACGATGTGTTTACTTTGACGCATATATTGCGGGGAACCCAAATGCTATTTTACGCAACGGGTTAAGAAATTATTTTGACTCAATATATCCGAATATTGGACTTCGTGATTTAGAAAAAGCGGCTAACATGCAACATAAAGAAGCATGTTATGCTTACGGATTAGTAATGTTCGCTTCTCACCAAAGTGAGAACAAGAACATCGGGCTACAACTATTAAACAAAACGTTTCCACAAGTGACGGAGTCGGTAATTGGGGTAAGAAATGAGGTTTTTAGATTATTACGGGACTGTTGGACATTACGTAACCCTCGTCCCTTTGATGACGTTACAACACGCTGTCTTATCAACGGCCATAACGGTTATGTTGCACAAGACCAAGGATGGGAAGTAGTCCTAGTAAAACCAGAATGCATGACTTGTTTCTGGACGTATGAATTACGTGTATTTATTGCCTTTGCCGAACGACTTGTGTACTAGCTAGAATTGTCTTCACAACTATCTTGTATCAAAGTTATTGTGTGCTATATTTCATGCTTTATGTAAAATAAGCGGTATTGTAAGTTTGTAAAATACTGTATAAAAGTTTGAACGCGAAATATTATTACAATCAGTTTTTCATATAGAATTGTAGTAGTTGAATTGTATATTAGCTACTAAGTATGAACTTAACGGGTAGGTACTACCCGAATTTAAACTTATAAAACGCTAATATGAAGAAAAAGCTTTTATAAATGAGTTCATATTATGCTACGAAATACTATTAACTACTCTTAATATTCTGTATGATTAACTTGTTCCATTTAACTATTTTGAAGGAAATGGCACCGACTACTCGACACACCGTGAATATGAATGAAGAGGAATTCCGTACTTTTCTAGCTTCAAACATAGCCGCAGTCCAGGCTGCGCTACATACCAACAATAACCTTGGATCTAGCAGTACAGGAAATCGTGTAGGATGCACCTACAAAGAATTCACTGCCTGCAAACCTTTGGAATTTGATGGAACCGAAGGACCGATCGGATTGAAACGGTGGACCGAGAAGGTTGAATCGGTGTTTGCCATAAGTAAGTGTACTGAAGAGGACAAAGTGAAGTACGCTACGCATACCTTCACAGGTTCTGCGTTAACATGGTGGAATACCTATCTAGAGCAAGTGGGACAAGATGATGCGTACGCACTACCGTGGTCAGCATTCAAGCACTTGATGAACGAGAAGTACCGTCCCAGAACCGAGGTCAATAAGCTCAAGACAGAACTTAGAGGGTTACGAACCCAAGGATTTGATATTACCACGTATGAAAGACGATTCACAGAATTGTGCCTATTGTGTCCGGGAGCATTCGAAGATGAGGAAGAGAAGATCGACGCGTTTGTGAAAGGATTACCGGAAAGAATCCAAGAAGATATAAGTTCACACGAGCCCGCCTCCATACAACAGGCATGTAGAATGGCTCACAAACTAGTGAACCAGATTGAAGAAAGAATTAAAGAACAGACAGCTGAAGAGGCCAATGTGAAGCAAGTCAAAAGAAAGTGGGAGGAAAACGGTGATAAGAATCACCAATACAACAACAACAGCAATTACAACAATAATCGCAACAATTATCCCAACAATCGCAACATCAATCGCAACTACAACAAACGGCCCAACAACAACAACAACAACAACAACAACAACAGCAACTACAATAATCATCCCAACAACAATAATAACCGCAACAACAACAACAATCAGAAGCAACTATGCCAAAGGTGTGAAAAGAATCACTCGGGGTTCTGCACCAAATTTTGCAACAAGTGTAAAAGAAATGGTCATAGCGCGGCGAAGTGTGAGGTCTACGGACCAGGGGTTAATAGAACGAAAGGAACAAATGGTGTCGGAACGAGTAATGGCGGAGCAAGTAGTGTCGGAGCAAGTTATGCCAATGTAGTTTGTTATAAATGTGGAAAACCAGGCCACATTATTAGAAATTGCCCGAACCAGGAGAACACGAATGGACAAGGCCGTGGAAGAGTTTTCAATATTAATGCGGTAGAGGCACAGGAAGACCCGGAGCTTGTTACGGGTACGTTTCTTATTGACAATAAATCTGCTTACGTTTTATTTGATTCGGGTGCGGATAGAAGCTATATGAGTAGAGATTTTTGTGCTAAATTAAGTTGTCCATTGACGCCTTTGGATAGTAAATTTTTACTCGAATTAGCAAATGGTAAATTAATTTCAGCAGATAATATATGTCGGAATCGAGAAATTAAACTGGTTAGCGAAACATTTAAGATTGATTTGATACCAGTAGAGTTAGGGAGTTTTGATGTGATAATCGGTATGGACTGGTTGAAAGAAGTGAAAGCGGAGATCGTTTGTTACAAAAATGCAATTCGCATTATACGAGAAAAAGGAAAACCCTTAATGGTGTACGGAGAAAAGGGCAACACGAAGCTACATCTTATTAGTAATTTGAAGGCACAAAAACTAATAAGAAAAGGTTGCTATGCTGTTCTAGCACACGTCGAGAAAGTAAAAACTGAAGAAAAGAGCATCAATGATGTTCCCATTGCAAAAGAATTTCCCGATGTATTTCCGAAAGAATTACCGGGATTACCCCCACATCGATCCGTTGAATTTCAAATAGATCTTGTACCAGGAGCTGCACCAATAGCTCGTGCTCCTTACAGACTCGCACCCAGCGAGATGAAAGAACTGCAAAGCCAATTACAAGAACTTTTAGAGCGTGGTTTCATTCGACCAAGCACATCACCGTGGGGAGCTCCTGTTTTGTTTGTCAAGAAGAAAGATGGTACATTCAGGTTGTGTATCGACTACCGAGAGTTGAACAAACTTACCATCAAGAACCGCTACCCACTACCGAGAATCGACGACTTATTTGATCAACTACAAGGCTCGTCTGTTTATTCAAAGATTGACTTACGTTCCGGGTATCATCAAATGCGGGTGAAAGAAGATGATATTCCAAAGACTGCTTTCAGAACACGTTACGGTCATTACGAGTTTATGGTCATGCCGTTTGGTTTAACTAATGCACCAGCTGTGTTCATGGACCTTATGAACTGAGTGTGTGGACCATACCTTGACAAGTTTGTCATTGTTTTCATTGATGACATACTTATTTACTCAAAGAATGACCAAGAACACGGTGAACATTTGAGAAAGGTGTTAGAAGTATTGAGGAAGGAAGAATTGTACGCTAAGTTTTCAAAGTGTGCATTTTGGTTGGAAGAAGTTCAATTCCTCGGTCACATAGTGAACAAAGAAGGTATTAAGGTGGATCCGGCAAAGATAGAAACTGTTGAAAAGTGGGAAACCCCGAAAACTCCGAAACACATACGCCAGTTTTTAGGACTAGCTGGTTACTACAGAAGGTTCATCCAAGACTTTTCCAGAATAGCAAAACCCTTGACTGCATTAACGCATAAAGGGAAGAAATTTGAATGGAATGATGAACAAGAGAAAGCGTTTCAGTTATTGAAGAAAAAGCTAACTACGGCACCTATATTGTCATTGCCTGAAGGGAATGATGATTTTGTGATTTATTGTGATGCATCAAAGCAAGGTCTCGGTTGTGTATTAATGCAACGAACGAAGGTGATTGCTTATGCGTCTAGACAATTGAAGATTCACGAACAAAATTATACGACGCATGATTTGGAATTAGGCGCGGTTGTTTTTGCATTAAAGACTTGGAGGCACTACTTATATGGGGTCAAAAGTATTATATATACCGACCACAAAAGTCTTCAACACATATTTAATCAGAAACAACTGAATATGAGGCAGCGTAGGTGGATTGAATTATTGAATGATTACGATTTTGAGATTCGTTACCACCCGGGGAAGGCAAATGTGGTAGCCGATGCCTTGAGCAGGAAGGATAGAGAACCCATTCGAGTAAAATCTATGAATATAATGATTCATAATAACATTACTACTCAAATAAAGGAGGCGCAACAAGGAGTTTTAAAAGAGGGAAATTTAAAGGATGAAATACCCAAAGGATCGGAGAAGCATCTTAATATTAGGGAAGACGGAACCCGGTATAGGGCTGAAAGGATTTGGGTACCAAAATTTGGAGATATGAGAGAAATGGTACTTAGAGAAGCTCATAAAACCAGATACTCAATACATCCTGGAACGGGGAAGATGTACAAGGATCTCAAGAAACATTTTTGGTGGCCGGGTATGAAAGCCGATGTTGCTAAATACGTAGGAGAATGTTTGACGTGTTCTAAGGTCAAAGCTGAGCATCAGAAACCATCAGGACTACTTCAACAACCCGAAATCCCGGAATGGAAATGGGAAAACATTACCATGGATTTCATCACTAAATTGCCAAGGACTGCAAGTGGTTTTGATACTATTTGGGTAATAGTTGATCGTCTCACCAAATCAGCACACTTCCTACCAATAAGAGAAGATGACAAGATGGAGAAGTTAGCACGACTGTATTTGAAGGAAGTCATCTCCAGACATGGAATACCAATCTCTATTATCTCTGATAGGGATGGCAGATTTATTTCAAGATTCTGGCAGACATTACAGCAAGCATTAGGAACTCGTCTGGACATGAGTACTGCCTATCATCCACAAACTGATGGGCAGAGCGAAAGGACGATACAAACGCTTGAAGACATGCTACGAGCATGTGTTATTGATTTCGGAAACAGTTGGGATCGACATCTACCGTTAGCAGAATTTTCCTACAACAACAGCTACCATTCAAGCATTGAGATGGCGCCGTTTGAAGCACTTTATGGTAGAAAGTGCAGGTCTCCGATTTGTTGGAGTGAGGTGGGGGATAGACAGATTACGGGTCCGGAGATTATACAAGAAACTACCGAGAAGATCATCCAAATTCAACAACGGTTGAAAACCTCCCAAAGTCGACAAAAGAGCTACGCTGACATTAAAAGAAAAGATATAGAATTTGAAATTGGAGAGATGGTCATGCTTAAAGTTTCACCTTGGAAAGGCGTTGTTCGATTTGGTAAACGAGGGAAATTAAATCCAAGGTATATTGGACCATTCAAGATTATTGATCGTGTCGGACCAGTAGCTTACCGACTTGAGTTACCTCAACAACTCGCGGCTGTACATAACACTTTCCACGTCTCGAATTTGAAGAAATGTTTTGCTAAAGAAGATCTCACTATTCCGTTAGATGAAATCCAAATCAACGAAAAACTCCAATTCATCGAAGAACCCGTCGAAATAATGGATCGTGAGGTTAAAAGACTTAAGCAAAACAAGATACCAATTGTTAAGGTTCGATGGAATGCTCGTAGAGGACCCGAGTTCACCTGGGAGCGTGAAGATCAGATGAAGAAGAAATACCCGCATCTATTTCCAGAAGATTCGTCAACACCTTCAACAGCTTAAAATTTCGGGACGAAATTTATTTAACGGGTAGGTACTGTAGTGACCCGAACTTTTCCATGTTTATATATATTAATTGAGATTGATGTTTACATGATTAAACGTTTCCAACATGTTAAGCAATCAAACTTGTTAAGACTTGATTAATTGAAATAGGTTTCATATAGACAATTGACCACCCAAGTTGACCGGTGATTCACGAACGTTAAAACTTGTAAAAAAACTATATGATGACATATATATGGTTATATATATAGTTAACATGATATTATGATAAGTAAACATATCATTAATTATATTAACAATTAACTACATATGTAAAAACAAGACTACTAACTTAATGATTTTGAAACGAGACATATATGTAACGTTTATCGTTGTAACGACATTTAATGTATATATATCATATTAAGAGATATTCGTACATCATAATATCATGATAATATAATAATTTAAAATCTCTTTTGATATTATAAATATTGGGTTAACAACATTTAACAAGATCGTTAACCTAAAGGTTTCAAAACAACACTTACATGTAACGACTAACGATGACTTAACGACTCAGTTAAAATGTATATACATGTAGTGTTTTAATATGTATTTATACACTTTTGAAAGACTTCAATACACTTATCAAAATACTTCTACTTAACAAAAATGCTTACAATTACATTCTCGTTCAGTTTCATCAACAATTCTACTCGTATGCACCCGTATTCGTACTCGTACAATACACAGCTTTTAGATGTATGTACTATTGGTATATACACTCCAATGATCAGCTCTTAGCAGCCCATGTGAGTCACCTAACACATGTGGGAACCATCATTTGGCAACTAGCATGAAATATCTCATAAGATTACAAAAATATGAGTAATCATTCATGACTTATTTACATGAAAACAAAATTACATATCCTTTATATCTAATCCATACACCAACGACCAAAAACACCTACAAACACTTTCATTCTTCAATTTTATTCATCTAATTGAACTCTCTCAAGTTCTATCTTCAAGTTCTAAGTGTTCTTCATAAATTCCAAAAGTTCTAGTTTCATAAAATCAAGAATACTTTCAAGTTTGCTAGCTCACTTCCAATCTTGTAAGGTGATCATACAACCTCAAGAAATCTTTGTTTCTTACAGTAGGTTATCATTCTAATACAAGGTAATAATCATATTCAAACTTTGGTTCAATTTCTATAACTATAACAATCTTATTTCAAGTGATGATCTTACTTGAACTTGTTTTCGTGTCATGATTTTGCTTCAAGAACTTTGAGCCATCCAAGGATCCATTGAAGCTAGATCCATTTTTCTCTTTTCCAGTAGGTTCATCCAAGGAACTTAAGGTAGTAATGATGTTCATAACATCATTCGATTCATACATATAAAGCTATCTTATTCGAAGGTTTAAACTTGTAATCACTAGAACATAGTTTAGTTAATTCTAAACTTGTTCGCAAACAAAAGTTAATCCTTCTAACTTGACTTTTAAAATCAACTAAACACATGTTCTATATCTATATGATATGCTAACTTAATGATTTAAAACCTGGAAACACGAAAAACACCGTAAAACCGGATTTACGCCGTCGTAGTAACACCGCGGGCTGTTTTGGGTTAGTTAATTAAAAACTATGATAAACTTTGATTTAAAAGTTGTTATTCTGAGAAAATGATTTTTATTATGAACATGAAACTATATCCAAAAATTATGGTTAAACTCAAAGTGGAAGTATGTTTTCTAAAATGGTCATCTAGACGTCGTTCTTTCGACTGAAATGACTACCTTTACAAAAACGACTTGTAACTTATTTTTCCGACTAGAAACCTATACTTTTTTTGTTTAGATTCATAAAATAGAGTTCAATATGAAACCATAGCAATTTGATTCACTCAAAACGGATTTAAAATGAAGAAGTTATGGGTAAAACAAGATTGGATAATTTTTCTCATTTTAGCTACGTGAAAATTGGTAACAAATCTATTCCAACCATAACTTAATCAACTTGTATTATATATTATGTAATCTTGAGATACCATAGACACGTATACAATGTTTCGACCTATCATGTCGACACATCTATATATATTTCGGAACAACCATAGACACTCTATATGTGAATGTTGGAGTTAGCTATACAGGGTTGAGGTTGATTCCAAAATATATATAGTTTGAGTTGTGATCAATACTGAGATACGTATACACTGGGTCGTGGATTGATTCAAGATAATATTTATCGATTTATTTCTGTACATCTAACTGTGGACAACTAGTTGTAGGTTACTAACGAGGACAGCTGACTTAATAAACTTAAAACATCAAAATATATTAAAAGTGTTGTAAATATATTTTGAACATACTTTGATATATATGTATATATTGTTATAGGTTCGTGAATCAACCAGTGGCCAAGTCTTACTTCCCGACGAAGTAAAAATCTGTGAAAGTGAGTTATAGTCCCACTTTTAAAATCTAATATTTTTGGGATGAGAATACATGCAGGTTTTATAAATGATTTACAAAATAGACACAAGTACGTGAAACTACATTCTATGGTTGAATTATCGAAATCGAATATGCCCCTTTTTATTAAGTCTGGTAATCTAAGAATTAGGGAACAGACACCCTAATTGACGCGAATCCTAAAGATAGATCTATTGGGCCTAACAAACCCCATCCAAAGTACCGGATGCTTTAGTACTTCGAAATTTATATCATATCCGAAGGGTGTCCCGGAATGATGGGGATATTCTTATATATGCATCTTGTTATTGTCGGTTACCAGGTGTTCACCATATGAATGATTTTTATCTCTATGTATGGGATGTGTATTGAAATATGAAATCTTGTGGTCTATTGTTACGATTTGATATATATAGGTTAAACCTATAACTCACCAACATTTTTGTTGACGTTTTAAGCATGTTTATTCTCAGGTGATTATTAAGAGCTTCCGCTGTCGCATACTTAAATAAGGACAAGATTTGGAGTCCATGCTTGTATGATATTGTGTAAAAACTGCATTCAAGAAACTTATTTTGTTGTAACATATTTGTATTGTAAACCATTATGTAATGGTCGTGTGTAAACAGGATATTTTAGATTATCATTATTTGATAATCTACGTAAAGCTTTTTAAACCTTTATTGATGAAATAAAGGTTATGGTTTGTTTAAAAATGAATGCAGTCTTTGAAAAACGTCTCATATAGAGGTCAAAACCTCGCAACGAAATCAATTAATATGGAACGTTTTTAATCAATAAGAACACTTTTAATATATTTTGATGTTTTAAGTTTATTAAGTCAGCTGTCCTCGTTAGTAACCTACAACTAGTTGTCCACAGTTAGATGTACAGAAATAAATCGATAAATATTATCTTGAATCAATCCACGACCCAGTGTATACGTATCTCAGTATTGATCACAACTCAAACTATATATATTTTGGAATCAACCTCAACCCTGTATAGCTAACTCCAAGGATCGTGAGGTTAAAAGACTTAAGCAAAACAAGATACCAATTGTTAAGGTTCGATGGAATGCTCGTAGAGGACCCGAGTTCACCTGGGAGCGTGAAGATCAGATGAAAAAGAAATACCCTCATCTATTTCTAGAAGATTCGCCAACACCTTCAACAGCTTAAAATTTCGGGACGAAATTTATTTAACGGGTAGGTACTGTAGTGACCCAAACTTTTCCATGTTTATATATATTAATTGAGATTGATATTTACATGATTAAATGTTTCCAACATGTTAAGCAATCAAACTTATTAAGACTTGATTAAATGAAATATGTTTCATACAGACAATTGACCACCCAAGTTGACCGGTGATTCACGAACGTTAAAACTTGTAAAAACTATATGATGACATATATATGGATATATATATATATTTAACATGATACTATGATAAGTAAACATATCATTAAGTATATTAACAATGAACTACATATGTAAAAACAAGACTACTAACTTAATGATTTTTAAACGAGACATATATGTAACGATTATCGTTGTAAAGACATTTAATGGATATATATCATATTAAGAGATATTCATACATGATAATATCATGATAATATAATAATTTAAAATCTCATTTGATATTATAAACATTGGGTTAACAACATTTAACAAGATCGTTAACCTAAAGGTTTCAAAACAACACTTACATGTAACGACTAACGATGACTTAACGACTCAGTTAAAATGTATATACATGTAGTGTTTTAATATGTATTTATACACTTTTGAAAGACTTCAATACACTTATCAAAATACTTTTACTTAACAAAAATGCTTACAATTACATCCTCGTTCAGTTTCATCAACAATTCTACTCGTATGCACCCGTATTCGTACTCGTACAATACACAGCTTTTAGATGTATGTACTATTGGTATATACACTCCAATGATCAGCTCTTAGCAGCCCATGTGAGTCACCTAACACATGTGGGAACCATCATTTGGTAACTAGCATGAAATATCTCATAAAATTACAAAAATATGAGTAATCATTGATGACTTATTTACATGAAAACAAAATTACATATCCTTTATATCTAATCCATACACCAACGACCAAAAACACCTACAAACACTTTCATTCTTCAATTTTCTTCATCTAATTGATCTCTCTCAAGTTCTATCTTCAAGTTCTAAGTGTTCTTCATATATTCTACAAGTTCTAGTTACATAAAATCAAGAATACTTTCAAGTTTGCTAGCTCACTTCCAATCTTGTAAGGTGATCATCCAACCTCAAGAAATCTTTGTTTCTTATAGTAGGTTATCATTCTAATACAAGGTAATAATCATATTCAAACTTTGGTTCAATTTCTATAACTATAACAATCTTATTTCAAGTGATGATCTTACTTGAACTTGTTTTCGTGTCATGATTCTGCTTCAAGAACTTCGAGCCATCCAAGGATCCGTTGAAGCTAGATCCATTTTTCACTTTTCCAGTAGGTTTATCCAAGGAACTTAAGGTAGTAATGATGTTCATAACATCATTCAATTCATACATATAAAGCTATCTTATTCGAAGGTTTAAACTTGTAATCACTAGAACATAGTTTAGTTAATTCTAAACTTGTTCGCAAACAAAAGTTAATCCTTCTAACTTGACTTTTAAAATCAACTAAACACATGTTCTATATCTATATGATATGCTAACTTAATGATTTAAAACCTGGAGACACGAAAAACACCGTAAAACCGGATTTACGCCGTCGTAGTAACACCGCGGGCTGTTTTGGGTTAGTTAATTAAAAACTATGATAAACTTTGATTTAAAAGTTGTTATTCTGAGAAAATGATTTTTATTATGAACATGAAACTATATCCAAAAATTATGGTTAAACTCAAAGTGGAAGTATGTTTTCTAAAATGGTCATCTAGACGTCGTTCTTTCGACTGAAATGACTACCTTTACAAAAACGACTTGTAACTTATTTTTCCGACTATAAACCTATACTTTTTCTGTTTAGATTCATAAAATAGAGTTCAATATGAAACCATAGCAATTTGATTCACTCAAAACGGATTTAAAATGAAGAAGTTATGGGTAAAACAAGATTGGATAATTTTTCTCATTTTAGCTACGTGAAAATTGGTAACAAATCTATTCCAACTATAACTTAATCAACTTGTATTGTATATTATGTAATCTTGAGATACCATAGACACGTATACAATGTTTCGACCTATCATGTCGACACATCTATATATATTTCGGAACAACCATAGACACTCTATATGTGAATGTTGGAGTTAGCTATACAGGGTTGAGGTTGATTCCAAAATATATATAGTTTGAGTTGTGATCAATACTGAGATACGTATACACTAGGTCGTGGATTGATTCAAGATAATATTTATCGATTTATTTCTGTACATCTAACTGTGGACAACTAGTTGTAGGTTACTAACGAGGACAGCTGACTTAATAAACTTAAAACATCAAAATATATTAAAAGTGTTGTAAATATATTTTGAACATACTTTGATATATATGTATATATTGTTATAGGTTCGTGAATCAACCAGTGGCCAAGTCTTACTTCCCGACGAAGTAAAAATCTGTGAAAGTGAGTTATAGTCCCACTTTTAAAATCTAATATTTTTGGGATGAGAATACATGCAGGTTTTATAAATGATTTACAAAATAGACACAAGTACGTGAAACTTTATTCTATGGTTGA
Source organism: Rutidosis leptorrhynchoides (assembly GCF_046630445.1). NCBI lineage: Eukaryota > Viridiplantae > Streptophyta > Magnoliopsida > Asterales > Asteraceae > Rutidosis > Rutidosis leptorrhynchoides. The sequence goes on from NC_092333.1 coordinate 78,541,700, forward strand.
ATTATCGAAATCGAATATGCCCATTTTTATTAAGTCTGGTAATCTAAGAATTAGGGAACAGACACCCTAATTGACGCGAATCCTAAAGATAGATCTATTGGGCCTAACAAACCCCATCCAAAGTACCGGATGCTTTAGTACTTCGAAATTTATATCATATCCGAAGGGTGTCCCGGAATGATGGGGATATTCTTATATATGCATCTTGTTAATGTCGGTTACCAGGTGTTCACCATATGAATGATTTTTATCTCTATGTATGGGATGTGTATTGAAATATGAAATCTTGTGGTCTATTGTTACGATTTGATATATATAGGTTAAACCTATAACTCACCAACATTTTTGTTGACGTTTAAAGCATGTTTATTCTCAGGTGAATACTAAGAGCTTCCGCTGTTGCATACTAAAATAAGGACAAGATTTGGAGTCCATGTTTGTATGATATTGTGTAAAAACTGCATTCAAGAAACTGATTTCGATGTAACATATTTGTATTGTAAACCATTATGTAATGGTCGTGTGTAAACAGGATATTTTAGATTATCATTATTTGATAATCTACGTAAAGCTTTTTAAACCTTTATTTATGAAATAAAGGTTATGGTTTGTTTTAAAAATGAATGCAGTCTTTGAAAAACGTCTCATATAGAGGTCAAAACCTCGCAACGAAATCAATTAATATGGAACGTTTTTAATCAATAAGAACGGGACATTTCAGTTGGTATACTGTAGTGACCCGAACTTTTCCATGTTTATATATATTAATTGAGATTGATATTTACATGATTAAATGTTTCCAACATGTTAAGCAATCAAACTTGTTAAGACTTGATTAATTGAAATAGGTTTCATATAGACAATTGACCACCCAAGTTGACCGGTGATTCACGAACGTTAAAACTTGTAAAAAAAACTATATGATGACATATATATGGTTATATGTATAGTTAACATGATATTATGATAAGTAAACATATCATTAATTATATTAACAATGAACTACATATGTAAAAACAAGACTACTAACTTAATGATTTTGAAACGAGACATATATGTAACGTTTATCGTTGTAACGACATTTAATGTATATATATCATATTAAGAGATATTCGTACATCATAATATCATGATAATATAATAATTTAAAATCTCTTTTGATATTATAAACATTGGGTTAACAACATTTAACAAGATCGTTAACCTAAAGGTTTCAAAACCACACTTACATGTAACGACTAACGATGACTTAACGACTCAGTTAAAATGTATATACATGTAGTGTTTTAATATGTATTTATACACTTTTGAAAGACTTCAATACACTTATCAAAATACTTCTACTTAACAAAAATGCTTACAATTACATTCTCGTTCAGTTTCATCAACAATTCTACTCGTATGCACCCGTATTCGTACTCGTACAATACACAGCTTTTAGATGTATGTACTATTGGTATATACACTCCAATGATCAGCTCTTAGCAGCCCATGTGAGTCACCTAACACATGTGGGAACCATCATTTGGCAACTAGCATGAAATATCTCATAAGATTACAAAAATATGAGTAATCATTCATGACTTATTTACATGAAAACAAAATTACATATCCTTTATATCTAATCCATACACCAACGACCAAAAACACCTACAAACACTTTCATTCTTCAATTTTCTTCATCTAATTGAACTCTCTCAAGTTCTATCTTCAAGTTCTAAGTGTTCTTCATAAGTTCCAAAAGTTCTAGTTTCATAAAATCAAGAATACTTTCAAGTTTGCTAGCTCACTCCCAATCTTGTAAGGTGATCATCCAACCTCAAGAAATCTTTGTTTCTTACAGTAGGTTATCATTCTAATACAAGGTAATAATCATATTCAAACTTTGGTTCAATTTCTATAACTATAACAATCTTATTTCAAGTGATGATCATACTTGAACTTGTTTTCGTGTCATGATTTTGCTTCAAGAACTTTGAGCCATCCAAGGATCCATTGAAGCTAGATCCATTTTTCTCTTTTCCAGTAGGTTCATCCAAGGAACTTAAGGTAGTAATGATGTTCATAACATCATTCGATTCATACATATAAAGCTATCTTATTCGAAGGTTTAAACTTGTAATCACTAGAACATAGTTTAGTTAATTCTAAACTTGTTCGCAAACAAAAGTTAATCCTTCTAACTTGACTTTTAAAATCAACTAAACACATGTTCTATATCTATATGATATGCTAACTTAATGATTTAAAACCTGGAAACACGAAAAACACCGTAAAACCGGATTTACGCCGTCGTAGTAACACCGGGGGCTGTTTTGGGTTAGTTAATTAAAAACTATGATAAACTTTGATTTAAAAGTTGTTATTCTGAGAAAATGATTTTTATTATGAACATGAAACTATATCCAAAAATTATGGTTAAACTCAAAGTGGAAGCATGTTTTCTAAAATGGTCATCTAGACGTCGTTCTTTCGACTGAAATGACTACCTTTACAAAAACGACTTGTAACTTATTTTTCCGACTAGAAACCTATAATTTTTTTGTTTAGATTCATAAAATAGAGTTCAATATGAAACCATAGCAATTTGATTCACTCAAAACGGATTTAAAATGAAGAAGTTATGGGTAAAACAAGATTGGATAATTTTTCTCATTTTAGCTACGTGAAAATTGGTAACAAATCTATTCCAACCATAACTTAATCAACTTGTATTATATATTATGTAATCTTGAGATACCATAGACACGTATACAATGTTTCGACCTATCATGTCGACACATCTATATATATTTCGGAACAACCATAGACACTCTATATGTGAATGTTGGAGTTAGCTATACAGGGTTGAGGTTGATTCCAAAATATATATAGTTTGAGTTGTGATCAATACTGAGATACGTATACACTGGGTCGTGGATTGATTCAAGATAATATTTATCGATTTATTTCTGTACATCTAACTGTGGACAACTAGTTGTAGGTTACTAACGAGGACAGCTGACTTAATAAACTTAAAACATCAAAATATATTAAAAGTGTTGTAAATATATTTTGAACATACTTTGATATATATGTATATATTGTTATAGGTTCGTGAATCAACCAGTGGCCAAGTCTTACTTCCCGACGAAGTAAAAAAATCTGTGAAAGTGAGTTATAGTCCCACTTTTAAAATCTAATATTTTTGGGATGAGAATACATGCAGGTTTTATAAATGATTTACAAAATAGACACAAGTACGTGAAACTACATTCTATGGTTGAATTATCGAAATTGAATATGCCCCTTTTTATTAAGTCTGGTAATCTAAGAATTAGGGAACAGACACCCTAATTGACGCGAATCCTAAAGATAGATCTATTGGGCCTAACAAACCCCATCCAAAGTACCGGATGCTTTAGTACTTCGAAATTTATATCATATCCGAAGGGTGTCCCGGAATGATGGGGATATTCTTATATATGCATCTTGTTATTGTCGGTTACCAGGTGTTCACCATATGAATGATTTTTATCTCTATGTATGGGATGTGTATTGAAATATGAAATCTTGTGGTCTATTGTTACGATTTGATATATATAGGTTAAACCTATAACTCACCAACATTTTTGTTGACGTTTTAAGCATGTTTATTCTCAGGTGATTATTAAGAGCTTCCGCTGTCGCATACTTAAATAAGGACAAGATTTGGAGTCCATGCTTGTATGATATTGTGTAAAAACTGCATTCAAGGAACTTATTTTGTTGTAACATATTTGTATTGTAAACCATTATGTAATGGTCGTGTGTAAACAGGATATTTTAGATTATCATTATTTGATAATCTACGTAAAGCTTTTTAAACCTTTATTGATGAAATAAAGGTTATGGTTTGTTTAAAAATGAATGCAGTCTTTGAAAAACGTCTCATATAGAGGTCAAAACCTCGCAACGAAATCAATTAATATGGAACGTTTTTAATCAATAAGAACGGGACATTTCAGTTGGTATCCGAGCGTTGGTCTTAGAGAACCAGAAAATTTGCATTAGTGTGTCTTATCGAGTTTGTTAGGATGCATTAGTGAGTCTGGACTTCGACCGTGTTTTCTTTAAAAATGATTGCTTAACATTTTTGTTGGAAACTATATATTTTTAACATATGAATATTATGTGATATATTAATCTCTTAACGTGTTTGATATTATGTGATAGATGTCTACCTCTAGAACAAGTCCCATTGACTCACCTAATAATAATGAAGAGTCAAATGTAAATTGGAATGATTTGTGGACTGATTCACAAGTTCCCGAAGAGGAACCGGAAGAAGAGTCGGAACCGGAAGAAGAATCGGAACCAGAAGAAGAATCGGAACCGGATGAAGAAATAGAACCGGTGGGGGAAATAATAAAACGGTTAAGTAAAAGAAAATCCTCAACCAACCGACCAAAGTTAATTATGGTCAATGGTGTTTCCGCCAAGGAAGCAAAATATTGGGAGGATTACCAATTCTCCGATGAATCGGATTCCGACGAGAATTCCGATGATGTTATAGAAATTACCCCAACTGAATTTAAAAAGGCAAAAGAAAATAATAAAGGAAAGGGCATAAAAATAGAGAAATCTAATTCCAACCCCGATGAACTTTATATGTATCGTCAACCCCCGAAGTCCTTAAGTTGTAACAATGACCCGGGAACCTCTAAACCACCAGGTTTTTCTAAACCAATGTGGACAACGACGGCTCGTATTAGGGGAACATCATATATCCCTAGAAACTTGGCAAAACGAACCAAAACCGAAGAAGAAGAAACGAGCGAGTCGGAATAAGATAGTTGTATTCGTGTGGTGTAATATATGGAATATAGTGTTCTTATGCTTTATGATATATGTAAAAATTGCTTGTATTAATAAGTATTTTTTTATGAATCTAACTCTTGTCTATTTTACAGTTTAAAAACACAAAATGGATAGACAACCCAATATTTTAAGAGACCTACCCGGAGACATGATTGATGAAATCTTGTCTAGAGTCGGCCAGAATTCTTCGGCACAACTATTTAAGGCGAGATCAGTTTGTAAGACATTCGAAGAACGTTCCAAGAATGTCTTGGTTTATAAGAGACTTTCGTTTGAAAGATGGGGGATATCACATTGGGAAACCCATAAGTTACGATGTGTTTACTTTGACGCATATATTGCGGGGAACCCAAATGCTATTTTACGCAACGGGTTAAGAAATTATTTTGACTCAATATATCCGAATATTGGACTTCGTGATTTAGAAAAAGCGGCTAACATGCAACATAAAGAAGCATGTTATGCTTACGGATTAGTAATGTTCGCTTCTCACCAAAGTGAGAACAAGAACATCGGGCTACAACTATTAAACAAAACGTTTCCACAAGTGACGGAGTCGGTAATTGGGGTAAGAAATGAGGTTTTTAGATTATTACGGGACTGTTGGACATTACGTAACCCTCGTCCCTTTGATGACGTTACAACACGCTGTCTTATCAACGGCCATAACGGTTATGTTGCACAAGACCAAGGATGGGAAGTAGTCCTAGTAAAACCAGAATGCATGACTTGTTTCTGGACGTATGAATTACGTGTCTTTATTGCCTTTGCTGAACGACTTGTGTACTAGCTAGAATTGTCTTCACAACTATCTTGTATCAAAGTTATTGTGTGCTATATTTCATGCTTTATGTAAAATAAGCGGTATTGTAAGTTTGTAAAATATTGTATAAAAGTTTGAACGCGAAATATTATTATAATCAGTTTTTCATATAGAATTGTAGTAGTTGAATTGTATATTAGCTACTAAGTATGAACTTAACGGGTAGGTACTACCCGAATTTAAACTTATAAAACGCTAATATGAAGAAAAAGCTTTTATAAATGAGTTCATATTATGCTACGAAATACTATTAACTACTCTTAATATTCTGTATGATTAACTTGTTCCATTTAACTATTTTGAAGGAAATGGCACCGACTACTCGACACACCGTGAATATGAATGAAGAGGAATTCCGTACTTTTCTAGCTTCAAACATAGCCGCAGTACAGGCTGCGCTACATACCAACAATAACCTTGGATCTAGCAGTACAGGAAATCGTGTAGGATGCACCTACAAAGAATTCACTGCCTGCAAACCTTTGGAATTTGATGGAACCGAAGGACCGATCGGATTGAAACGGTGGACCGAGAAGGTTGAATCGGTGTTTGCCATAAGTAAGTCTACTGAAGAGGACAAAGTGAAGTACGCTACGCATACCTTCACAGGTTCTGCGTTAACATGGTGGAATACCTATCTAGAGCAAGTGGGACAAGATGATGCGTACGCACTACCGTGGTCAGCATTCAAGCACTTGATGAACGAGAAGTACCGTCCCAGAACCGAGGTCAATAAGCTCAAGACAGAACTTAGAGGGTTACGAACCCAAGGATTTGATATTACCACGTACGAAAGACGATTCACAGAATTGTGCCTATTGTGTCCGGGAGCATTCGAAGATGAGGAAGAGAAGATCGACGCGTTTGTGAAAGGATTACCAGAAAGAATCCAAGAAGATATAAGTTCACACGAGCCCGCCTCCATACAACAGGCATGTAGAATGGCTCACAAACTAGTGAACCAGATTGAAGAAAGAATTAAAGAACAGACTGCTGAAGAGGCCAATGTGAAGCAAGTCAAAAGAAAGTGGGAGGAAAACGGTGATAAGAATCACCAATACAACAACAACAGCAATTACAACAATAATCGCAACAATTATCCCAACAATCGTAACATCAATCGCAACTACAACAAACGGCCCAACAACAACAACAACAACAACAACAACTACAACAATCATCCCAACAACAATAATAACCGCAACAACAACAACAACAATCAGAAGCAGCTATGCCAAAGGTGTGAAAAGAATCACTCGGGGTTCTGCACCAAATTTTGCAACAAGTGTAAAAGAAATGGTCATAGCGCGGCGAAGTGTGAGGTCTACGGACCAGGGGTTAATAGAACGAAAGGAACAAATGGTGTCGGAACGAGTAATGGCGGAGCAAGTAGTGTCGGAGCAAGTTATGCCAATGTAGTTTGTTATAAATGTGGAAAACCGGGCAACATTATTAGAAATTGCCCGAACCAGGAGAACACGAATGGACAAGGCCGTGGAAGAGTTTTCAATATTAATGCGGCAGAGGCACAGGAAGACCCGGAGCTTGTTACGGGTACGTTTCTTATTGACAATAAATCTGCTTACGTTTTATTTGATTCGGGTGCGGATAGAAGCTATATGAGTAGAGATTTTTGTGCTAAATTAAGTTGTCCATTGACGCCTTTGGATAGTAAATTTTTACTCGAATTAGCAAATGGTAAATTAATTTCAGCAGATAATATATGTCGGAATCGAGAAATTAAACTGGTTAGCGAAACATTTAAGATTGATTTGATACCAGTAGAGTTAGGGAGTTTTGATGTGATAATCGGTATGGACTGGTTGAAAGAAGTGAAAGCGGAGATCGTTTGTTACAAAAATGCAATTCGCATTATACGAGAAAAAGGAAAACCCTTAATGGTGTACGGAGAAAAGGGCAACACGAAGCTACATCTTATTAGTAATTTGAAGGCACAAAAACTAATAAGAAAAGGTTGCTATGCTGTTCTAGCACACGTCGAGAAAGTACAAACTGAAGAAAAGAGCATCAATGATGTTCCCATTGCAAAAGAATTTCCCGATGTATTTCCGAAAGAATTACCGGGATTACCCCCACATCGATCCGTTGAATTTCAAATAGATCTTGTACCAGGAGCTGCACCAATAGCTCGTGCTCCTTACAGACTCGCACCCAGCGAGATGAAAGAACTGCAAAGCCAATTACAAGAACTTTTAGAGCGTGGTTTCATTCGACCAAGCACATCACCGTGGGGAGCTCCTGTTTTGTTTGTCAAGAAGAAAGATGGTACATTCAGGTTGTGTATCGACTACCGAGAGTTGAACAAACTTACCATCAAGAACCGCTACCCATTACCGAGAATCGACGACTTATTTGATCAACTACAAGGCTCGTCTGTTTATTCAAAGATTGACTTACGTTCCGGGTATCATCAAATGCGGGTGAAAGAAGATGATATTCCAAAGACTGCTTTCAGAACACGTTACGGTCATTACGAGTTTATGGTCATGCCGTTTGGTTTAACTAATGCACCAGCTGTGTTCATGGACCTTATGAACCGAGTGTGTGGACCATACCTTGACAAGTTTGTCATTGTTTTCATTGATGACATACTTATTTACTCAAGGAATGACCAAGAACACGGTGAACATTTGAGAAAGGTGTTAGAAGTATTGAGGAAGGAAGAATTGTACGCTAAGTTTTCAAAGTGTGCATTTTGGTTGGAAGAAGTTCAATTCCTCGGTCACATAGTGAACAAAGAAGGTATTAAGGTGGATCCGGCAAAGATAGAAACTGTTGAAAAGTGGGAAACCCCGAAAACTCCGAAACACATACGCCAGTTTTTAGGACTAGCTGGTTACTACAGAAGGTTCATCCAAGACTTTTCCAGAATAGCAAAACCCTTGACTGCATTAACGCATAAAGGGAAGAAATTTGAATGGAATGATGAACAAGAGAAAGCGTTTCAGTTATTGAAGAAAAAGCTAACTACGGCACCTATATTGTCATTGCCTGAAGGGAATGATGATTTTGTGATTTATTGTGATGCATCAAAGTAAGGTCTCGGTTGTGTATTAATGCAACGAACGAAGGTGATTGCTTATGCGTCTAGACAATTGAAGATTCACGAACAAAATTATACGACGCATGATTTGGAATTAGGCGCGGTTGTTTTTGCATTAAAGACTTGGAGGCACTACTTATATGGGGTCAAAAGTATTATATATACCGACCACAAAAGTCTTCAACACATATTTAATCAGAAACAACTGAATATGAGGCAGCGTAGGTGGATTGAATTATTGAATGATTACGATTTTGAGATTCGTTACCACCCGGGGAAGGCAAATGTGGTAGCCGATGCCTTGAGCAGGAAGGACAGAGAACCCATTCGAGTAAAATCTATGAATATAATGATTCATAATAACATTACTACTCAAATAAAGGAGGCGCAACAAGGAGTTTTAAAAGAGGGAAATTTAAAGGATGAAATACCCAAAGGATCGGAGAAGCATCTTAATATTCGGGAAGACGGAACCCGGTATAGGGCTGAAAGGATTTGGGTACCAAAATTTGGAGATATGAGAGAAATGGTACTTAGAGAAGCTCATAAAACCAGATACTCAATACATCCTGGAACGGGGAAGATGTACAAGGATCTCAAGAAACATTTTTGGTGGCCGGGTATGAAAACCGATGTTGCTAAATACGTAGGAGAATGTTTGACGTGTTCTAAGGTCAAAGCTGAGCATCAGAAACCATCAGGTCTACTTCAACAACCCGAAATCCCGGAATGGAAATGGGAAAACATTACCATGGATTTCATCACTAAATTGCCAAGGACTGCAAGTGGTTTTGATACTATTTGGGTAATAGTTGATCGTCTCACCAAATCAGCACACTTCCTACCAATAAGAGAAGATGACAAGATGGAGAAGTTAGCACGACTGTATTTGAAGGAAGTCATCTCCAGACATGGAATACCAATCTCTATTATCTCTGATAGGGATGGCAGATTTATTTCAAGATTCTGGCAGACATTACAGCAAGCATTAGGAACTCGTCTAGACATGAGTACTGCCTATCATCCACAAACTGATGGGCAGAGCGAAAGGACGATACAAACGCTTGAAGACATGCTACGAGCATGTGTTATTGATTTCAGAAACAGTTGGGATCGACATCTACCGTTAGCAGAATTTTCCTACAACAACAGCTACCATTCAAGCATTGAGATGGCGCCGTTTGAAGCACTTTATGGTAGAAAGTGCAGGTCTCCAATTTGTTGGAGTGAAGTGGGGGATAGACAGATTACGGGTCCGGAGATTATACAAGAAACTACCGAGAAGATCATTCAAATTCAACAACGGTTGAAAACCGCCCAAAGTCGACAAAAGAGCTACGCTGACATTAAAAGAAAAGATATAGAATTTGAAATTGGAGAGATGGTCATGCTTAAAGTTGCACCTTAGAAAGGCGTTGTTCGATTTGGTAAACGAGGGAAATTAAATCCAAGGTATATTGGACCATTCAAGATTATTGATCGTGTCGGACCAGTAGCTTACCGACTAGAGTTACCTCAACAACTCGCAGCTGTACATAACACTTTCCACGTCTCGAATTTAAAGAAATGTTTTGCTAAAGAAGATCTCACTATTCCGTTAGATGAAATCCAAATCAACGAAAAACTTCAATTCATCGAAGAACCCGTCGAAATAATGGATCGTGAGGTTAAAAGACTTAAGCAAAATAAGATACCAATTGTTAAGGTTCGATGGAATGCTCGTAGAGGACCCGAGTTCACCTGGGAGCGTGAAGATCAGATGAAGAAGAAATACCCGCATCTATTTCCAGAAGATTCGTCAACACCTTCAACAGCTTAAAATTTCGGGACGAAATTTATTTAACGGGTAGGTACTGTAGTGACCCGAACTTTTCCATGTTTATATATATTAATTGAGATTGATATTTACATGATTAAATGTTTCCAACATGTTAAGCAATCAAACTTGTTAAGACTTGATTAATTGAAATAGGTTTCATATAGACAATTGACCACCCAAGTTGACCGGTGATTCACGAACGTTAAAACTTGTAAAAAAAACTATATGATGACATATATATGGTTATATGTATAGTTAACATGATATTATGATAAGTAAACATATCATTAATTATATTAACAATGAACTACATATGTAAAAACAAGACTACTAACTTAATGATTTTGAAACGAGACATATATGTAACGTTTATCGTTGTAACGACATTTAATGTATATATATCATATTAAGAGATATTCGTACATCATAATATCATGATAATATAATAATTTAAAATCTCTTTTGATATTATAAACATTGGGTTAACAACATTTAACAAGATCGTTAACCTAAAGGTTTCAAAACCACACTTACATGTAACGACTAACGATGACTTAACGACTCAGTTAAAATGTATATACATGTAGTGTTTTAATATGTATTTATACACTTTTGAAAGACTTCAATACACTTATCAAAATACTTCTACTTAACAAAAATGCTTACAATTACATTCTCGTTCAGTTTCATCAACAATTCTACTCGTATGCACCCGTATTCGTACTCGTACAATACACAGCTTTTAGATGTATGTACTATTGGTATATACACTCCAATGATCAGCTCTTAGCAGCCCATGTGAGTCACCTAACACATGTGGGAACCATCATTTGGCAACTAGCATGAAATATCTCATAAGATTACAAAAATATGAGTAATCATTCATGACTTATTTACATGAAAACAAAATTACATATCCTTTATATCTAATCCATACACCAACGACCAAAAACACCTACAAACACTTTCATTCTTCAATTTTCTTCATCTAATTGAACTCTCTCAAGTTCTATCTTCAAGTTCTAAGTGTTCTTCATAAGTTCCAAAAGTTCTAGTTTCATAAAATCAAGAATACTTTCAAGTTTGCTAGCTCACTCCCAATCTTGTAAGGTGATCATCCAACCTCAAGAAATCTTTGTTTCTTACAGTAGGTTATCATTCTAATACAAGGTAATAATCATATTCAAACTTTGGTTCAATTTCTATAACTATAACAATCTTATTTCAAGTGATGATCATACTTGAACTTGTTTTCGTGTCATGATTTTGCTTCAAGAACTTTGAGCCATCCAAGGATCCATTGAAGCTAGATCCATTTTTCTCTTTTCCAGTAGGTTCATCCAAGGAACTTAAGGTAGTAATGATGTTCATAACATCATTCGATTCATACATATAAAGCTATCTTATTCGAAGGTTTAAACTTGTAATCACTAGAACATAGTTTAGTTAATTCTAAACTTGTTCGCAAACAAAAGTTAATCCTTCTAACTTGACTTTTAAAATCAACTAAACACATGTTCTATATCTATATGATATGCTAACTTAATGATTTAAAACCTGGAAACACGAAAAACACCGTAAAACCGGATTTACGCCGTCGTAGTAACACCGGGGGCTGTTTTGGGTTAGTTAATTAAAAACTATGATAAACTTTGATTTAAAAGTTGTTATTCTGAGAAAATGATTTTTATTATGAACATGAAACTATATCCAAAAATTATGGTTAAACTCAAAGTGGAAGCATGTTTTCTAAAATGGTCATCTAGACGTCGTTCTTTCGACTGAAATGACTACCTTTACAAAAACGACTTGTAACTTATTTTTCCGACTAGAAACCTATAATTTTTTTGTTTAGATTCATAAAATAGAGTTCAATATGAAACCATAGCAATTTGATTCACTCAAAACGGATTTAAAATGAAGAAGTTATGGGTAAAACAAGATTGGATAATTTTTCTCATTTTAGCTACGTGAAAATTGGTAACAAATCTATTCCAACCATAACTTAATCAACTTGTATTATATATTATGTAATCTTGAGATACCATAGACACGTATACAATGTTTCGACCTATCATGTCGACACATCTATATATATTTCGGAACAACCATAGACACTCTATATGTGAATGTTGGAGTTAGCTATACAGGGTTGAGGTTGATTCCAAAATATATATAGTTTGAGTTGTGATCAATACTGAGATACGTATACACTGGGTCGTGGATTGATTCAAGATAATATTTATCGATTTATTTCTGTACATCTAACTGTGGACAACTAGTTGTAGGTTACTAACGAGGACAGCTGACTTAATAAACTTAAAACATCAAAATATATTAAAAGTGTTGTAAATATATTTTGAACATACTTTGATATATATGTATATATTGTTATAGGTTCGTGAATCAACCAGTGGCCAAGTCTTACTTCCCGCCGAAGTAAAAAAATCTGTGAAAGTGAGTTATAGTCCCACTTTTAAAATCTAATATTTTTGGGATGAGAATACATGCAGGTTTTATAAATGATTTACAAAATAGACACAAGTACGTGAAACTACATTCTATGGTTGAATTATCGAAATTGAATATGCCCCTTTTTATTAAGTCTGGTAATCTAAGAATTAGGGAACAGACACCCTAATTGACGCGAATCCTAAAGATAGATCTATTGGGCCTAACAAACCCCATCCAAAGTACCGGATGCTTTAGTACTTCGAAATTTATATCATATCCGAAGGGTGTCCCGGAATGATGGGGATATTCTTATATATGCATCTTGTTATTGTCGGTTACCAGGTGAACACCTGGTAACCGACATTAACAAATGCATATATAAGAATATCCCCATCATTCCGGGACACCCTTCGGATATGATATAAATTTCGAAGTACTAAAGCATCCGGTACTTTGGATGGGGCTTGTTGGGCCCGATAGATCTATCTTTAGGATTCGCGTCAATTAGGGTGTCTGTTCCCTAATTCTTAGATTACCAGACTTAATAAAAAGGGGCATATTCGATTTCGATAATTCAACCATAGAATGTAGTTTCACGTACTTGTGTCTATTTTGTAAATCATTTATAAAACCTGCATGTATTCTCATCCCAAAAATATTAGATTTTAAAAGTGGGACTATAACTCACTTTCACAGATTTTTACTTCGTCGGGAAGTAAGACTTGGCCACTGGTTGATTCACGAACCTATAACAATATATACATATATATCAAAGTATGTTCAAAATATATTTACAACACTTTTAATATATTTTGATGTTTTAAGTTTATTAAGTCAGCTGTCCTCGTTAGTAACCTACAACTAGTTGTCCACAGTTAGATGTACAGAAATAAATCGATAAATATTATCTTGAATCAATCCACGACCCAGTGTATACGTATCTCAGTATTGATCACAACTCAAACTATATATATTTTGGAATCAACCTCAACCCTGTATAGCTAACTCCAACATTCACATATAGAGTGTCTATGGTTGTTCCGAAATATATATAGATGTGTCGACATGATAGGTCGAAACATTGTATACGTGTCTATGGTATCTTAAGATTACATAATATATAATACAAGTTGATTAATTTATGGTTGGAATAGATTTGTTACCAATTTTCACGTAGCTAAAATGAGAAAAATTATCCAATCTTGTTTTACCCATAACTTCTTCATTTTAAATCCGTTTTGAGTGAATCAAATTGCTATGGTTTCATATTGAACTCTATTTTATGAATCTAAACAAAAAAAGTATAGGTTTCTAGTCGGAAAAATAAGTTACAAGTCGTTTTTGTAAAGGTAGTCATTTCAGTCGAAAGAACGACGTCTAGATGACCATTTTAGAAAACATACTTCCACTTTGAGTTTAACCATAATTTTTGGATATAGTTTCATGTTCATAATAAAAATCATTTTCTCAGAATAACAACTTTTAAATCAAAGTTTATCATAGTTTTTAATTAACTAACCCAAAACAGCCCGCGGTGTTACTACGACGGCGTAAATCCGGTTTTACGGTGTTTTTCGTGTTTCCAGGTTTTAAATCATTAAGTTAGCATATCATATAGATATAGAACATGTGTTTAGTTGATTTTAAAAGTCAAGTTAGAAGGATTAACTTTTGTTTGCGAACAAGTTTAGAATTAACTAAACTATGTTCTAGTGATTACAAGTTTAAACCTTCGAATAAGATAGCTTTATATGTATGAATCGAATGATGTTATGAACATCATTACTACCTTAAGTTCCTTGGATGAACCTACTGGAAAAGAGAAAAATGGATCTAGCTTCAATGGATCCTTGGATGGCTCAAAGTTCTTGAAGCAAAATCATGACACGAAAACAAGTTCAAGTAAGATCATCACTTGAAATAAGATTGTTATAGTTATAGAAATTGAACCAAAGTTTGAATATGATTATTACCTTGTATTAGAATGATAACCTACTGTAAGAAACAAAGATTTCTTGAGGTTGGATGATCACCTTACAAGATTGGAAGTGAGCTAGCAAACTTGAAAGTATTCTTGATTTTATGAAACTAGAACTTTTGGAATTTATGAAGAACACTTAGAACTTGAAGATAGAACTTGAGAGAGTTCAATTAGATGAATAAAATTGAAGAATGAAAGTGTTTGTAGGTGTTTTTGGTCGTTGGTGTATGGATTAGATATAAAGGATATGTAATTTTGTTTTCATGTAAATAAGTCATGAATGATTACTCATATTTTTGTAATCTTATGAGATATTTCATGCTAGTTGCCAAATGATGGTTCCCACATGTGTTAGGTGACTCACATGGGCTGCTAAGAGCTGATCATTGGAGTGTATATACCAATAGTACATACATCTAAAAGCTGTGTATTGTACGAGTACGAATACGGGTGCATACGAGTAGAATTGTTGATGAAACTGAACGAGAATGTAATTGTAAGCATTTTTGTTAAGTAGAAGTATTTTGATAAGTGTATTGAAGTCTTTCAAAAGTGTATAAATACATATTAAAACACTACATGTATATACATTTTAACTGAGTCGTTAAGTCATCGTTAGTCGTTACATGTAAGTGTTGTTTTGAAACCTTTAGGTTAACGATCTTGTTAAATGTTGTTAACCCAATATTTATAATATCAAAAGAGATTTTAAATTATTATATTATCATGATATTATGATGTACGAATATCTCTTAATATGATATATATACATTAAATGTCGTTACAACGATAAACGTTACATATATGTCTCGTTTCAAAATCATTAAGTTAGTAGTCTTGTTTTTACATATGTAGTTCATTGTTAATATAATTAATGATATGTTTACTTATCATAATATCATGTTAACTATATATATAACCATATATATGTCATCATATAGTTTTTTTACAAGTTTTAACGTTCGTGAATCACCGGTCAACTTGGGTGGTCAATTGTCTATATGAAACCTATTTCAATTAATCAAGTCTTAACAAGTTTGATTGCTTAACATGTTGGAAACATTTAATCATGTAAATATCAATCTCAATTAATATATATAAACATGGAAAAGTTTGGGTCACTACAGTACCTACCCGTTAAATAAATTTCGTCCCGAAATTTTAAGCTGTTGAAGGTGTTGACGAATCTTCTGGAAATAGATGCGGGTATTTCTTCTTCATCTGATCTTCACGCTCCCAGGTGAACTCGGGTCCTCTACGAGCATTCCATCGAACCTTAACAATTGGTATCTTGTTTTGCTTAAGTCTTTTAACCTCACGATCCATTATTTCGACGGGTTCTTCGATGAATTGGAGTTTTTCGTTGATTTGGATTTCATCTAACGGAATAGTGAGATCTTCTTTAGCAAAACATTTCTTCAAATTCGAGACGTGGAAAGTGTTATGTACAGCCGCGAGTTGTTGAGGTAACTCAAGTCGGTAAGCTACTGGTCCGACACGATCAATAATCTTGAATGGTCCAATATACCTTGGATTTAATTTCCCTCGTTTACCAAATCGAACAACGCCTTTCCAAGGTGAAACTTTAAGCATGACCATCTCTCCAATTTCAAATTCTATATCTTTTCTTTTAATGTCAGCGTAGCTCTTTTGTCGACTTTGGGAGGTTTTCAACCGTTGTTGAATTTGGATGATCTTCTCGGTAGTTTCTTGTATAATCTCCGGACCCGTAATCTGTCTATCCCCCACCTCACTCCAACAAATCGGAGACCTGCACTTTCTACCATAAAGTGCTTCAAACGGCGCCATCTCAATGCTTGAATGGTAGCTGTTGTTGTAGGAAAATTCTGCTAACGGTAGATGTCGATCCCAACTGTTTCCGAAATCAATAACACATGCTCGTAGCATGTCTTCAAGCGTTTGTATCGTCCTTTCGCTCTGCCCATCAGTTTGTGGATGATAGGCAGTACTCATGTCCAGACGAGTTCCTAATGCTTGCTGTAATGTCTGCCAGAATCTTGAAATAAATCTGCCATCCCTATCAGAGATAATAGAGATTGGTATTCCATGTCTGGAGATGACTTCCTTCAAATACAGTCGTGCTAACTTCTCCATCTTGTCATCTTCTCTTATTGGTAGGAAGTGTGCTGATTTGGTGAGACGATCAACTATTACCCAAATAGTATCAAAACCACTTGCAGTCCTTGGCAATTTAGTGATGAAATCCATGGTAATGTTTTCCCATTTCCATTCCGGGATTTCGGGTTGTTGAAGTAGTCCTGATGGTTTCTGATGCTCAGCTTTGACCTTAGAACACGTCAAACATTCTCCTACGTATTTAGCAACATCGGCTTTCATACCCGGCCACCAAAAATGTTTCTTGAGATCCTTGTACATCTTCCCCGTTCCAGGATGTATTGAGTATCTGGTTTTATGAGCTTCTCTAAGTACCATTTCTCTCATATCTCCAAATTTTGGTACCCAAATCCTTTCAGCCCTATACCGGGTTCCGTCTTCCCTAATATTAAGATGCTTCTCCGATCCTTTGGGTATTTCATCCTTTAAATTTCCCTCTTTTAAAACTCCTTGTTGCGCCTCCTTTATTTGAGTAGTAATGTTATTATGAATCATTATATTCATAGATTTTACTCGAATGGGTTCTCTATCCTTCCTGCTCAAGGCATCGGCTACCACATTTGCCTTCCCCGGGTGGTAACGAATCTCAAAATCGTAATCATTCAATAATTCAATCCACCTACGCTGCCTCATATTCAGTTGTTTCTGATTAAATATGTGTTGAAGACTTTTGTGGTCGGTATATATAATACTTTTGACCCCATATAAGTAGTGCCTCCAAGTCTTTAATGCAAAAACAACCGCGCCTAATTCCAAATCATGCGTCGTATAATTTTGTTCGTGAATCTTCAATTGTCTAGACGCATAAGCAATCACCTTCGTTCGTTGCATTAATACACAACCGAGACCTTGCTTTGATGCATCACAATAAATCACAAAATCATCATTCCCTTCAGGCAATGACAATATAGGTGCCGTAGTTAGCTTTTTCTTCAATAACTGAAACGCTTTCTCTTGTTCATCATTCCATTCAAATTTCTTCCCTTTATGCGTTAATGCAGTCAAGGGTTTTGCTATTCTGGAAAAGTCTTGGATGAACCTTCTGTAGTAACCAGCTAGTCCTAAAAACTGGCGTATGTGTTTCGGAGTTTTCGGGGTTTCCCACTTTTCAATAGTTTCTATCTTTGCCGGATCCACCTTAATACCTTCTTTGTTCACTATGTGACCGAGGAATTGAACTTCTTCCAACCAAAATGCACACTTTGAAAACTTAGCGTACAATTCTTCCTTCCTCAATACTTCTAACACCTTTCTCAAATGTTCACCGTGTTCTTGGTCATTCTTTGAGTAAATAAGTATGTCATCAATGAAAACAATGACAAACTTGTCAAGGTATGGTCCACACACTCGGTTCATAAGGTCCATGAACAACTGAAATGTCCCGTTCTTATTGATTAAAAACGTTCCATATTAATTGATTTCGTTGCGAGGTTTTGACCTCTATATGAGACGTTTTTCAAAGACTGCATTCATTTTAAAACAAACCATAACCTTTATTTCATAAATAAAGGTTTAAAAAGCTTTACGTAGATTATCAAATAATGATAATCTAAAATATCCTGTTTACACACGACCATTACATAATGGTTTACAATACAAATATGTTACATCGAAATCAGTTTCTTGAATGCAGTTTTTACACAATATCATTCAGACATGGACTCCAAATCTTGTCCTTATTTTAGTATGCAACAGCGGAAGCTCTTAGTATTCACCTGAGAATAAACATGCTTTAAACGTCAACAAAAATGTTGGTGAGTTATAGGTTTAACCTATATATATCAAATCGTAACAATAGACCACAAGATTTCATATTTCAATACACATCCCATACATAGAGATAAAAATCATTCATATGGTGAACACCTGGTAACCGACATTAACAAGATGCATATATAAGAATATCCCCATCATTCCGGGACACCCTTCGGATATGATATAAATTTCGAACTACTAAAGCATCCGGTACTTTGGATGGGGCTTGTTGGGCCCGATAGATCTATCTTTAGGATTCGCGTCAATTAGGGTGTCTGTTCCCTAATTCTTAGATTACCAGACTTAATCAAAAGGGGCATATTCGATTTCGATAATTCAATCATAGAATGTAGTTTCACGTACTTGTGTCTATTTTGTAAATCATTTATAAAACCTGCATGTATTCTCATCCCAAAAATATTAGATTTTAAAAGTGGGACTATAACTCACTTTCACAGATTTTTACTTCGTCGGGAAGTAAGACTTGGCCACTGGTTGATTCACGAACCTATAACAATATATACATATATATCAAAGTATGTTCAAAATATATTTACAATACTTTTAATATATTTTGATGTTTTAAGTTTATTAAGTCAGCTGTCCTCGTTAGTAACCTACAACTAGTTGTCCACAGTTATGATGGAATACCACAAGAAAATCAAATCACAAAACCCATTTTATGATGTTCAAATTTCGGCCAAAATAAATAGAGTGAGCGGAAGCATTTTAACAACTTGTTCATGTGTATGTTTTAACCTTTTAAAAGTATTCCATTATAGATCTAGTCTTGAATAATATACTTAAAAGTAAATAGAGCTAGTTAAGGGTTTTACCACTCCAAGTTAGGAGGAAAAAGTATGGATGAAGATGATGAAGATGAAGATGAATAAACTTCTAACTTGAAGCCTCAAGTGCTTGATACCCACAAGCTTTAACAACACCCTTGAAGGTTAGGATTTTTAAGACACCAATATAGCTTGAAACAAAACTAGATGAACCTCTTTTGGAGCTAGAAAGTGGCGGCCAAAGTGGGAGGTTTTGAGAGAGAGTTTTGTTCTATTTTTCAAGCAAGAGTGTGTTAGATTGAAGTGCAAGATGCATGCATGTGTTTAAAGCAAAATACAAGAACCAAGACTAGCATGGGTGGCTTGTCTTGGGTTCTTAAAACCGCCACCCACCAAGCATGCATCCTTTAATTTGAATTTTGAATATTATTACTTGTATTCTTGTATTTTGCATGCCCATTATTTTGCTAGTTAATTATATACATGCACCTTTTAAATATACATGCACATTACTATATATTATAAGCCTTTTATAATATGTAAATGCACATATATTACTTGCACTTTATGTATATATTATAAGCCTCTTATAAATATATACAAAGCCATGTATGTTCCTTGTACATACATATTAATTTTATAACCACTTTATAAAATCATTACACACAAATAAGTTTAATCATATAATGAAATTAAACTTATATTTATAATTATCCAAATAATTATTTCAAGCAAATTTATCTTTAGAAAACCAATTTCTAAAGTCTAAGTGTCTAGTATTTATTTTAAAGATCCATTCATTAAAACAAATACTCTTAAAGTGTTGTCGGCTTGTTATTGGGTATGACCCGACTTGGATCATAACATATTGGCCACATTAATTAATATGTCTCTCGGGCACATGAAATACTATCAATCTCCCACTTGCACGAGAAACATTAGAAATTAATGCAAGTGATGGATACCACCTAACGACCGTCCATCACCCCCAACGTGTTATGACTTAGTGCCATTCAATAACATCATCCTTCTCGAGTTCCCATCTCGAATATGATCAGGTGAATCTTTCACTATATCCTTTCGTCCTAGATGTCATGTTAAATCCAAGAGACATAGAGCGATCACTCTCTTATAGATTTAACTATTCAGGCCTTAGACATCTGACTCTCAACGAATAAGAGGGACAAATTCCATCTTGACTACATACGTCCTAGACACTACACTTGTACCATACCTGAAGCCTCCCTTATGTACTACCATGTTTCAGAATAGCGAAGGAAAGAATCAAGGCACAATATTCGGTGAATATCTGAACCCAATATGTGTCTCAGGTCAGAGGATATAATGATATTCTCCTTTACTCAAGATTACATGTGATCAACCACAAAGGCTCCATATAGTAAATCTTTAGAGCGGGTCTTCCAATATTTGTGTCCCACAAATATCTATGAACCTTGGTCGCAACCTTGCCCCACATTCACCATTTGAATGTTAACCAATCCAAGTTCATAATAGTCTAGACCTCACACTTGTTCCCACAAATGTGATCAACTACGGAATCTTGAATAATAGTTTATTCATGGATAAAATATGCAAAATTGGAACATGACTCATAAATAAGTTAATACCATAATTATATTAATGAGTTTGAATTAATTCGTTCCGTTACAATACATAAAGTAGATCAATTCCAATCACTAGAATATCGAAGCCCTAATGCACAAACATGTCCCTCATGTTTTGGCCCATGTAAGAGTTTCGTGAGTGGATCCGCAACATTTTGATCTGTGTGAACTTTGTGAATACATATCTTTCCTTTTTCAACCTCATCCCTAATGTAGTTGAATCTCCGCTCAATGTGACGAGTCTTTTGATGAGCACGAGGTTCCTTGATTTGAGCAATCGCACCCTCGTTGTCACAAAAGATCTCAAGAGGGTCCTGAATGGAAGGGACCACTCCTAAGTCGTCGATGAATTTCTTCATCCATGCAGCTTCCTGAGCTGCCAATGAGGCGGCAATGTACTCCGACTCTGTAGTGGATAACGCAACAACTTCCTGTTTCGCACTCTTCCAAGAGACCGCACCACCATTTAACATGAATACGTAACCGGATTGTGACCGAGAGTCATCTCGATCAGTTTGGAAACTCGCGTCCACGTAACCTTTTACAGCGAGTTCCTCCTCACCAGACCCATATATAAGAAACATATCCTTAGTCCTTCTAAGGTATTTCAATATACATTTAACCGCAGTCCAATGACTATTTCCTGGGTTATTCTGGTATCTACTTGTCAAGCTAAGAGCGCATGACACATCCGGTCTGGTACATATCATTGCATACATGATAGACCCAATAGCAGATGCGTATGGGACTTTCTTCATTCTCTCTTGTTCATCTTTTGTGGTAGGACACTGAGATGAACTGAGAACGGTTCCCTTTTGAATAGGTACCAAACCTTTCTTAGAGTTTTCCATCTTGAACCTTTTCAAGACCTTATCAATGTATGTACTTTGGCTTAAACCTATCAATCTCTTGGATCTATTCCTATAGATTCCAATCCCCAATATGTATTGTGCTTCTCCAAGATCCTTAATGGAGAAGCAACTCTTTAGCCAATTTTTGACTTCTTGCATTGTGGTTATATCATTCCCAAATAATAATATATCATCCACATATAGCACAAGGAACATTATAGAGCTCCCACTAGCCTTCTTGTATACACAAGCTTCATCACCATTTTTAATGAAGCCAAATTTCTTTGCCTCTTCATTAAAACGATGATTCCACATTCTAGATGCTTGTTTCAATCCGTAGATTGATTTCTTTAACTTGCATACCTTTTTAGGATTTTTCGGATCGACAAAACCTTCGGGCTGTACCATATAGACATCTTCCTCAAGATATCCATTTAGGAAAGCGGTTTTGACATCCATTTGCCAAATTTCGTAATCATAATGAGCAGCGATGGCAAATAATATCCTAATAGACTTTAGCATTGCCACAGGCGAGAAGGTTTCATCATAGTCAACCCCTTGAGTTTGAGTGAAACCCTTTGCTACAAGTCTAGCTTTGTATGTATCCAAGTTTCCATGTATGTCGGTTTTCATCTTGAAAATCCACTTGCAATCAACTAGCTTAGAGCTAGGAGGTTGCTCAACAAGTTCCCAAACTTGGTTGTCATACATGGATTGCATCTCGGCGTTCATGGCTTCCTGCCATTTATCTTTATCAATCCTTGATAAAGCATCTTCGTAGTTTACCGGTTCATCCAAATCAACCGTATAGCAACCATCCACGAGAAAACCATATCTCTCAGGAGGATTACTAATCCTACTAGATCTTCGAATGTCTTGTGTACCTTGATCATCCTCTTGATCATTTTCAACATCCTCATGTTGAGTGCTAGTGACAACCAATTGTGTATCCTCGGCTTGATCTTGTACCTCTACAAGATCTATCTTCCTTTCACCATCACCTTCCATAAGGAATTTGGTTTCAAGGAATTCCGCTTTCCGAGCAACAAATACCGTTTGCTCGGATGGATCATAGAAGTAATATCCCATGTCATCTTTGGGATATCCTATGAAGATACACTTTGTGGATCGAGCATGTAGCTTATTTGCTACATAACGCTTAGGATAAGCTTCACATCCCCATACTTTCAAGTATGAAAGAGAAGGAGGTTTTCCAAACCACATCTCATGAGGAGTTCGTTCCACTTTCTTGGTTGGGGCTATATTTAAAATACGAGCCGCGGAGCATAGACAATAACCCCAAAATGATAGAGGTAACGAGCTTCTAGCCATCATAGATCGAACCATATCCATTAGGGTTCGGTTCCTCCTTTCGGAAACTCCATTAAGTTGGGGTGTTCCGGGTGGAGTAAGTTGTGATATAATCCCACAACTCCTAAGATGATCTTGGAAGGCATCGCTTAGGTATTCACCTCCTCTATCGGTACGAAGTACCTTAATTGTCTTATTGAGTTGATTTTGTACTTCGTTTTGGTATTCTTTGAATGCTTCAAACGTTTCATCCTTGTGTCTTAATAAGTAGACATATCCGAAACGACTAAAGTCATCAATGAAAGTAACAAAGTATCTTTCACCATTCCTAGTCATGGGTTTAAAGGGTCCACATACATCCGAATGTATTAAACCCAATAAATCTTTAGCCCTTTCATAAGTGCCTTTGAAAGGTGCTTTAGTCATCTTGCCTTGTAAACAAGATTCACATACATCAAACGAATCCATTTCATTTGATTTCAAAAGTCCATTTCTTTGAAGTGTATGCATTCGGTTCTTGTTTATATGTCCAAGGCGACAATGCCATAAATAGGAATCACTCAAATCCCTTTTGAGTTTCTTGGTGCTAGTATGGTATATAGAGCTCGATGATGCGTCATCATGAACCAATTCATAAATTCCATTTGTAGGCGAAGCCTTGAAATAGAATACATTATTTTTAGAAACATGAATGTCATCATCAATAAAATTAACAACGTAACCACATTGTTTTAAGCGAGAAATAGAAATAATGTTTCGACATAAATCCGGTGCATACAAAACATTTTCTAAAATAAGCTCCAATCCACTTGGAAGCTTCAAAACAAATTCTCCTTGAGCTTTAACATGCACCTTTGCACCATTGCCCATATAGAGACTTGATGTTCCCGCTTTATGATCACTTCTTCTGAACCCCTGCAAAGAATTGCAAATATGAGTTCCACATCCCGTGTCTAATACCCATGTATTAGAAGAAGTAATACTAAGCTCTATATATACCATATATATATTACCTGAGGTTTGCCCTGCATCCCTCTTGTTCTTCAACTCTTTAAGATAGACCGGACAGTTTCGTTTCCAATGACCCATCTCACCGCAACCGAAACATGGGTCTTCCTTGGGGTTTGCCTTCTCGGCTACCTTTTGCTTCTTAGCCTTGTTGATGGTTGGGGTAACCATCTTCCCCTTCCCTTTGCCTTGATGGGCGGGTCCTTTTCTCTTAGCCACTTTTGGCTTAGAGGTGTTACCTTTAGACCCACCTTGATCGATTGCTAACACGGGTAAAGTCCTTTTACCCATGCTTGTTTCCGCCGTCCTAAGCATACCATGAAGCTCACCTATACTCTTATCCATCCCATTCATGTTGTAATTAATTACAAATTGATCAAACCTCTTTGATAGGGAGTTAAGGATAAGATCGGTGGCTAACTCATTAGATATGTTAAGGTTAAGACGGTTAGCACGATCGATAAGGCTTTTCATCTTAAGTACATAAGATGAAACCGATTGGGTGTCGTCCATACGACAAGCATGAAGCGCCCGAACCGTTTCGAAACGCTCAACACGTGCTTGTTGGAGAAACATCTCCTTCAATTGTGTTATCATGTCGTATGCGCTATGATGCTCGAAATCCTTTTGGAGTTCGGGTATCATAGTCCCAAGCATTAAGCATGAGACTTGAAGGGAGTCGTGGCAATACTTATCGTAAGAGGCCATTGCCTCCACATCACTCTCATCCGGTTGATCGGGAATGGGGTCCTCAAGCACATACATTTTATCCTCTTGTTTGAGGACAATCCGAAGATTGCGGAACCAATCCATAAAGTTTGCATGGTTGAGTTTGTCTTTCTCGAGGAGAGACCGTAACGATAGGTTGTTAAAGTTAAGTGGTGCGTTGTTCATGTTGTTGTTGTTATTAGCGGCCATCTACAAAATTCAACAAAGTTCTTTTAAGTATTGATTTCAAATTTAATAAACAATACCCTTTTAATTTGTTTTATTAAATATTAGAATCCAACGGTAAATCAAATTTCGGTTAGGTGACCTTTATCCCGTCATTTGATTTAGCTAGGTAGTCTCAATGACAATTGCAATCCTTTTGCAACTTCTAAGTTATGGGATCATGCAATCCTTTTGCATGGCATATTAATCCCATCAACGCCTATTTGTTCCTCATGCTTCGGTGACCCTAAGTTCATGATTCCCAAATCAAGTCGTCCTACTTGTGTAGACATGTAGACTTAACATACAAGTGGTTAGGTGACCTTTATCCCACATGTATGCGAAGTGTACCTTATTCACATTAGTTCACTCATGACGGTTAGGTGACCTTTATCCCATCAAGAGATTCCTAATATGTCTAAGTGTTTCCACAAAAGGATGGCGTTTAACTTGTTTTGCCATGTTTAAGTTAAGGGATTTTAAGTTTTCCTAAATTCTAGTTTAAGAAAACAAAGTGCTATACACCAACATGCATTTGGTGTGTAGTATATTTTGAAAAACCAATTTTCATGTCCTTTTAGTAAAATCAATTACTACCTTTTAAAATAAACCATTTTATTTAGTTCTAATAACCAATTATTAGTGTCTTATGTTATGTTTTATAATAACCATTTATAATGTATTTTGCAAGTTGTAAACATGTGAAATATTTGTAGCAATCCAAACAAACAAACATAATCATACAAGCATGCAAACACAAAAGTCCACAATCAAGCCAATATGGTAGACATTTGTTTAGCCAAAACAAATGTCACCTTCTAAGGGTTAACAAAAGCAAGCAAGAGATTTTATACAAAATCTCCCACTTAATCTTGTAATCTTCAAAGTTCCATCTTGTAATCTTCATCTTGAATCTTCATTTTCTTTTTACAAAATTATATCCTAATACAATCTTTCTAGAAAATGAAATACAACCTATTCTATTATTACAAACCAAATAGAATAAATTACATCAAACTTACAAGAAATAATACAACTTATTACATACCAAAATGAATAAATTATTACAAACCATAAGAATGAATATTTCAACCACAACATTCAACAAAACAACCACAAGGTCTAGGCTTGATTGTGAACCATAACATACAACAAATTTTGACCAAAACAAGTTCCAAACCCCTTTTGGAACCTCCTAAATTTCGGCCAAAATTCCAAACCCACCAAAACTCATTATTTTTACTTTCTACTTTCATGCATGTTGGTAGATTGTAAGATAAATGAGTTTACTAGCCAAAAACAAGAAGCATATTAACAAGACTTTGGCTCTCGATACCATTGATGGAATACCACAAGAAAATCAAATCACAAAACCCATTTTATGATGTTCAAATTTCGGCCAAAATAAATAGAGTGAGCGGAAGCATTTTAACAACTTGTTCATGTGTATGTTTTAACCTTTTAAAAGTATTCCATTATAGATCTAGTCTTGAATAATATACTTAAAAGTAAATAGAGCTAGTTAAGGGTTTTACCACTCCAAGTTAGGAGGAAAAAGTATGGATGAAGATGATGAAGATGAAGATGAATAAACTTCTAACTTGAAGCCTCAAGTGCTTGATACCCACAAGCTTTAACAACACCCTTGAAGGTTAGGATTTTTAAGACACCAATATAGCTTGAAACAAAACTAGATGAACCTCTTTTGGAGCTAGAAAGTGGCGGCCAAAGTGGGAGGTTTTGAGAGAGAGTTTTGTTCTATTTTTCAAGCAAGAGTGTGTTAGATTGAAGTGCAAGATGCATGCATGTGTTTAAAGCAAAATACAAGAACCAAGACTAGCATGGGTGGCTTGTCTTGGGTTCTTAAAACCGCCACCCACCAAGCATGCATCCTTTAATTTGAATTTTGAATATTATTACTTGTATTCTTGTATTTTGCATGCCCATTATTTTGCTAGTTAATTATATACATGCACCTTTTAAATATACATGCACATTACTATATATTATAAGCCTTTTATAATATGTAAATGCACATATATTACTTGCACTTTATGTATATATTATAAGCCTCTTATAAATATATACAAAGCCATGTATGTTCCTTGTACATACATATTAATTTTATAACCACTTTATAAAATCATTACACACAAATAAGTTTAATCATATAATGAAATTAAACTTATATTTATAATTATCCAAATAATTATTTCAAGCAAATTTATCTTTAGAAAACCAATTTCTAAAGTCTAAGTGTCTAGTATTTATTTTAAAGATCCATTCATTAAAACAAATACTCTTAAAGTGTTGTCGGCTTGTTATTGGGTATGACCCGACTTGGATCATAACATATTGGCCACATTAATTAATATGTCTCTCGGGCACATGAAATACTATCAAGTTAGATGTACAGAAATAAATCGATAAATATTATCTTGAATCAATCCACGACCCAGTGTATACGTATCTCGGTATTGATCACAACTCAAACTATATATATTTTGGAATCAACCTCAACCCTGTATAGCTAACTCCAACATTCACATATAGAGTGTCTATGGTTGTTCCGAAATATATATAGATGTGTCGACATGATAGGTCGAAACATTGTATACGTGTCTATGGTATCTCAAGATTACATAATATACAATACAAGTTATGAATGAATGATGGGTCGAAACATGATAGGTCGAAACATTGTATACATAATAAGTCATGAATGATTACTCATATTTTTGTAATTTTATGAGATATTTCATGCTAGTTGCCAAATGATGGTTCCCACATGTGTTAGGTGACTCACATGGGCTGCTAAGAGCTGATCATTGGAGTGTATATACCAATAGTACATACATCTAAAAGCTGTGTATTGTACGAGTATGAATACGGGTGCATACGAGTAGAATTGTTGATGAAACTGAACGAGGATGTAATTGTAAGCATTTTTGTTAAGTAGAAGTATTTTGATAAGTGTCTTGAAGTCTTTCAAAAGTGTATGAATACATATTAAAACACTACATGTATATACATTTTAACTGAGTCGTTAAGTCATCGTTAGTCGTTACATGTAAATGTTGTTTTGAAACCTTTAGGTTAACGATCTTGTTAAATGTTGTTAACCCAATGTTTATAATATCAAAAGAGATTTTAAATTATTATATTATCATGATATTATGATGTACGAATATCTCTTAATATAATATATATACATTAAATGTCGTTACAACGATAATCGTTACATATATGTCTCGTTTCAAAATCATTAAGTTAGTAGTCTTGTTTTTACATATGTAGTTCATTATTAATATACTTAATGATATGTTTACTTATCATAATATCATGTTAACTATATATATAACCATATATATGTCATCATATAGTTTTTACAAGTTTTAACGTTCGTGAATCACCGGTCAACTTGGGTGGTCAATTGTCTATATGAAACCTATTTCAATTAATCAAGTCTTAACAAGTTTGATTGCTTAACATGTTGGAAACATTTAATCATGTAAATATCAATCTCAATTAATATATATAAACATGGAAAAGTTCGGGTCACTACAGTACCTACCCGTTAAATAAATTTCGTCCCGAAATTTTAAGCTGTTGAAGGTGTTGACGAATCTTCTGGAAATAGATGCGGGTATTTCTTCTTCATCTAATCTTCACGCTCCCAGGTGAACTCGGGTCCTCTACGAGCATTCCATCGAACCTTAACAATTGGTATCTTGTTTTGCTTAAGTCTTTTAACCTCACGATCCATTATTTCGACGGGTTCTTCGATGAATTGAAGTTTTTCGTTGATTTGGATTTCATCTAACGGAATAGTGAGATCTTCTTTAGCAAAACATTTCTTCAAATTCGAGACGTGGAAAGTGTTATGTACAGCTGCGAGTTGTTGAGGTAACTCAAGTCGGTAAGCTACTGGTCCGACACGATCAATAATCTTGAATGGTCCAATATACCTTGGATTTAATTTTCCTCGTTTACCAAATCGAACAACGCCTTTCCAAGGTGCAACTTTAAGCATGACCATCTCTCCAATTTCAAATTCTATATCTTTTCTTTTAATGTCAGCGTAGCTCTTTTGTCGACTTTGGGCAGTTTTCAACCGTTGTTGAATTTGGATGATCTTCTAGGTAGTTTCGTGTATAATCTTCAGACCCGTAATCTGTCTATCCCCCACTTCACTCCAACAAATCGGAGACCTGCACTTTCTACCATAAAGTGCTTCAAACGGCGCCATCTCAATGCTTGAATGGTAGCTGTTGTTGTAGGAAAATTCTGCTAACGGTAGATGTCGATCCCAACTGTTTCCGAAATCAATAACACATGCTCGCAGCATGTCTTCAAGCGTTTGTATCGTCCTTTCGCTCTGCCCATCAGTTTGTGGATGATAGGCAGTACTCATGTCTAGACGAGTTCCTAATGCTTGCTGTAATGTCTGCCAGAATCTTGAAATAAATCTGCCATCCCTATCAGAGATAATAGAGATTGGTATTCCATGTCTGGAGATGACTTCCTTTAAATACAGTCGTGCTAACTTCTCCATCTTGTCATCTTCTCTTATTGGCAGGAAGTGTGCTGATTTGGTGAGACGATCAACTATTACCCAAATAGTATCAAAACCACTTGCAGTCCTTGGCAATTTAGTGATGAAATCTATGGTAATGTTTTCCCATTTCCATTCCGGGATTTCGGGTTGTTGAAGTAGACCTGATGGTTTCTGATGCTCAGCTTTGACCTTAGAACACGTCAAACATTCTCCTACGTATTTAGCAACATCGGCTTTCATACCCGGCCACCAAAAATGTTTCTTGAGATCCTTGTACATCTTCCCCGTTCCAGGATGTATTGAGTATCTGGTTTTATGAGCTTCTCTAAGTACCATTTCTCTCATATCTCCAAATTTTGGTACCCAAATCCTTTCAGCCCTATACCGGGTTCCGTCTTCCTGAATATTAAGATGCTTCTCCGATCCTTTGGGTATTTCATCCTTTAAATTTCCCTTTTTTAAAACTCCTTGTTGCGCCTCCTTTATTTGAGTAGTAAGGTTATTATGAATCATTATATTCATAGATTTTACTCGAATGGGTTCTCTGTCCTTCCTGCTCAAGGCATCGGCTACCACATTTGCCTTCCCCGGGTGGTAACGAATCTCAAAGTCGTAATCATTCAATAATTCAATCCACCTACGCTGCCTCATATTCAGTTGTTTCTGATTAAATATGTGTTGAAGACTTTTGTGGTAGGTATATATAATACTTTTGACCCCATATAAGTAGTGCCTCCAAGTCTTTAATGCAAAAACAACCGCGCCTAATTCCAAATCATGCGTCGTATAATTTTGTTCGTGAATCTTCAATTGTCTAGACGCATAAGCAATCACCTTCGTTCGTTGCATTAATACACAACCGAGACCTTGCTTTGATGCGTCACAATAAATCACAAAATCATCATTCCCTTCAGGCAATGACAATATAGGTGCCGTAGTTAGCTTTTTCTTCAATAACTGAAATGCTTTCTCTTGTTCATCATTCCATTCAAATTTCTTCCCTTTATGCGTTAATGCAGTCAAGGGTTTTGCTATTCTGGAAAAGTCTTGGATGAACCTTCTGTAGTAACCAGCTAGTCCTAAAAACTGGCGTATGTGTTTCGGAGTTTTCGGGGTTTCCCACTTTTCAACAGTTTCTATCTTTGCCGGATCCACCTTAATACCTTCTTTGTTCACTATGTGACCAAGGAATTGAACTTCTTCCAACCAAAATGCACACTTTGAAAACTTAGCGTACAATTCTTCCTTCCTCAATACTTCTAACACCTTTCTCAAATGTTCACCGTGTTCTTGGTCATTCTTTGAGTAAATAAGTATGTCATCAATGAAAACAATGACAAACTTGTCAAGGTATGGTCCACACACTCGGTTTATAAGGTCCATGAACACAGCTAGTGCATTAGTTAAACCAAATGGCATGACCATAAACTCGTAATGACCGTAACGTGTTCTGAAAGCAGTCTTTGGAATATCATCTTCTTTCACCCTCATTTGATGATACCCGAAACGTAAGTCAATCTTTGAATAAACAGACGAGCCTTGTAGTTGATCAAATAAGTCGTCGATTCTCGGTAGTGGGTAGCGGTTCTTGATGGTAAGCTTGTTCAACTATCGGTAGTCGATACACAACCTGAATGTACCATCTTTCTTCTTGACAAACAAAACAGGAGCTCCCCACGGTGATGTGCTTGGTCGAATGAAACCACGCTCTAAAAGTTCTTGTAATTGGCTTTGCAGTTCTTTCATCTCGCTGGGTGGGAGTCTGTAAGGAGCACGAGCTATTGGTGCAGCTCCTGGTACAAGATCTATTTGAAATTCAACGGATCGATGTGGGGGTAATCCCGGTAATTCTTTCGGAAACACATCGGGAAATTCTTTTGCAATGGGAACATCATTGATGCTCTTTTCTTCAGTTTGTACTTTCTCGACGTGTGCTAGAACAGCATAGCAACCTTTTCTTATTAGTTTTTGTACCTTCAAATTACTAATAAGATGTAGCTTCGTGTTGCCCTTTTCTCCGTACACCATTAAGGGTTTTCCTTTTTCTCGTATAATGCGAATTGCATTTTTGTAACAAACGATCTCTACTTTCACTTCTTTCAACCAGTCCATACCGATTATCACATCAAAACTCCCTAACTCTACTGGTATCAAATCAATCTTAAATGTTTCGCTAACCAGTTTAATTTCTCGATTCCGACATATATTATCTGCTGAAATTAATTTACCATTTGCTAATTCGAGTAAAAATTTACTATCCAAAGGCGTCAATGGACAACTTAATTTAGCACAAAAATCTCTACTCATATAGCTTCTATCCGCACCCGAATCAAATAAAATGTAAGCAGATTTATTGTCAATAAGAAACGTACCCGTAACAAGCTCCGGGTCTTCCTGTGCCTCTGCCGCATTAATATTGAAAACTCTTCCGCGGCCTTGTCCATTCGTGTTCTCCTGGTTCGGGCAATTTCTAATAATGTGGCCCAGTTTTCTACATTTATAACAAACTACATTGGCGTAACTTGCTCCGACACTACTTGCTCCGCCATTACTCGTTCCGACACCATTTGTTCCTTTCGTTCTATTAACCCCTGATCCGTAGACCTCACACTTCGCCGCGCTATGACCATTTCTTTTACACTTGTTGCAAAATTTGGTGCAGAACCCCGAGTGATACTTTTCACACCTTTGGCATAGCTGCTTCTGATTGTTGTTGTTGTTGCGGTTATTATTGTTGTTGGGATGATTGTTGTAGTTGCTGTTGCTGTTGTTGTTGTTATTGTTGTTGTTGGGCCGTTTGTTGTAGTTGCGATTGTTGGGATAATTGTTGCGATTATTGTTGTAATTGCTGTTGTTGTTGTATTGGTGATTCTTATCACCGTTTTCCTCCCACTTTCTTTTGACTTGCTTCACATTGGCCTCTTCAGCGGTCTGTTCTTTAATTCTTTCTTCAATCTAGTTCACTAGTTTGTGAGCCATTCTACATGCCTGTTGTATGGAGGCGGGCTCGTGTGAACTTATATCTTCTTGGATTCTTTCCGGTAATCCTTTCACAAACGCGTCGATCTTCTCTTCCTCATCTTCGAACGCTCCCGGACACAATAGGCATAATTCTGTGAATCGTCTTTCGTACGTGGTAATATCAAATCCTTGGGTTCGTAACCCTCTAAGTTCTGTCTTGAGCTTATTGACCTCAGTTCTGGGACGGTACTTCTCGTTCATTAAGTGCTTGAATGCTGACCACGGTAGTGCGTAAGCATCATCTTGTCCCACTTGCTCTAGATAGGTATTCCACCATGTTAACGCAGAACCTGTGAAGGTATGCGTAGCGTACTTCACTTTGTCCTCTTCAGTACACTTACTTATGGCAAACACCGATTCGACCTTCTCGGTCCACCGTTTCAATCCGATCGGTCCTTCGGTTCCATCAAATTCCAAAGGTTTGCAGGCAGTGAATTCTTTGTAGGTGCATCCTACACGATTTCCTGTACTGCTAGATCCAAGGTTATTATTGGTATGTAGCGCAGCCTGTACTGCGGCTATGTTTGAAGCTAGAAAAGTACGGAATTCCTCTTCATTCATATTCACGGTGTGTCGAGTAGTCGGTGCCATTTCCTTCAAAATAGTCAAATGGAACAAGTTAATCATACAGAATATTAAGAGTAGTTGAATAATACCAACTGAAATGTCCCGTTCTTATTGATTAAAAACGTTCCATATCAATTGATTTCGTTGCGAGGTTTTGACCTCTATATGAGACGTTTTTCAAAGACTGCATTCATTTTTAAACAAACCATAACCTTTATTTCATCAATAAAGGTTTAAAAAGCTTTACGTAGATTATCAAATAATGATAATCTAAAATATCCTGTTTACACACGACCATTACATAATGGTTTACAATACAAATATGTTACAACAAAATAAGTTCCTTGAATGCAGTTTTTACACAATATCATACAAGCATGGACTCCAAATCTTGTCCTTATTTAAGTATGCGACAGCGGAAGCTCTTAATAATCACCTGAGAATAAACATGCTTAAAACGTCAACAAAAATGTTGGTGAGTTATAGGTTTAACCTATATATATCAAATCGTAACAATAGACCACAAGATTTCATATTTCAATACACATCCCATACATAGAGATAAAAATCATTCATATGGTGAACACCTGGTAACCGACAATAACAAGATGCATATATAAGAATATCCCCATCATTCCGGGACACCCTTCGGATATGATATAAATTTCGAAGTACTAAAGCATCCGGTACTTTGGATGGGGTTTGTTAGGCCCAATAGATCTATCTTTAGGATTCGCGTCAATTAGGGTGTCTGTTCCCTAATTCTTAGATTACCAGACTTAATAAAAAGGGGCATATTCAATTTCGATAATTCAACCATAGAATGTAGTTTCACGTACTTGTGTCTATTTTGTAAATCATTTATAAAACCTGCATGTATTCTCATCCCAAAAATATTAGATTTTAAAAGTGGGACTATAACTCACTTTCACAGATTTTTTTACTTCGTCGGGAAGTAAGACTTGGCCACTGGTTGATTCACGAACCTATAACAATATATACATATATATCAAAGTATGTTCAAAATATATTTACAACACTTTTAATATATTTTGATGTTTTAAGTTTATTAAGTTAGCTGTCCTCGTTAGTAACCTACAACTAGTTGTCCACAGTTAGATGTACAGAAATAAATCGATAAATATTATCTTGAATCAATCCACGACCCAGTGTATACGTATCTCAGTATTGATCACAACTCAAACTATATATATTTTGGAATCAACCTCAACCCTGTATAGCTAACTCCAACATTCACATATAGAGTGTCTATGGTTGTTCCGAAATATATATAGATGTGTCGACATGATAGGTCGAAACATTGTATACGTGTCTATGGTATCTCAAGATTACATAATATATAATACAAGTTGATTAAGTTATGGTTGGAATAGATTTGTTACCAATTTTCACGTAGCTAAAATGAGAAAAATTATCCAATCTTGTTTTACCCATAACTTCTTCATTTTAAATCCGTTTTGAGTGAATCAAATTGCTATGGTTTCATATTGAACTCTATTTTATGAATCTAAACAAAAAAATTATAGGTTTCTAGTCGGAAAAATAAGTTACAAGTCGTTTTTGTAAAGGTAGTCATTTCAGTCGAAAGAACGACGTCTAGATGACCATTTTAGAAAACATGCTTCCACTTTGAGTTTAACCATAATTTTTGGATATAGTTTCATGTTCATAATAAAAATCATTTTCTCAGAATAACAACTTTTAAATCAAAGTTTATCATAGTTTTTATTTAACTAACCCAAAACAGCCCCCGGTGTTACTACGACGGCGTAAATCCGGTTTTACGGTGTTTTTCGTGTTTCCAGGTTTTAAATCATTAAGTTAGCATATCATATAGATATAGAACATGTGTTTAGTTGATTTTAAAAGTCAAGTTAGAAGGATTAACTTTTGTTTGCGAACAAGTTTAGAATTAACTAAACTATGTTCTAGTGATTACAAGTTTAAACCTTCGAATAAGATAGCTTTATATGTATGAATCGAATGATGTTATGAACATCATTACTACCTTAAGTTCCTTGGATGAACCTAATGGAAAAGAGAAAAATGGATCTAGCTTCAATGGATCCTTGGATGGCTCAAAGTTCTTGAAGCAAAATCATGACACGAAAACAAGTTCAAGTATGATCATCACTTGAAATAAGATTGTTATAGTTATAGAAATTGAACCAAAGTTTGAATATGATTATTACCTTGTATTAGAATGATAACCTACTGTAAGAAACAAAGATTTCTTGAGGTTGGATGATCACCTTACAAGATTGGGAGTGAGCTAGCAAACTTGAAAGTATTCTTGATTTTATGAAACTAGAACTTTTGGAACTTATGAAGAACACTTAGAACTTGAAGATAGAACTTGAGAGAGTTCAATTAGATGAAGAAAATTGAAGAATGAAAGTGTTTGTAGGTGTTTTTGGTCGTTGGTGTATGGATTAGATATAAAGGATATGTAATTTTGTTTTCATGTAAATAAGTCATGAATGATTACTCATATTTTTGTAATCTTATGAGATATTTCATGCTAGTTGCCAAATGATGGTTCCCACATGTGTTAGGTGACTCACATGGGCTGCTAAGAGCTGATCATTGGAGTGTATATACCAATAGTACATACATCTAAAAGCTGTGTATTGTACGAGTACGAATACGGGTGCATACGAGTAGAATTGTTGATGAAACTGAACGAGAATGTAATTGTAAGCATTTTTGTTAAGTAGAAGTATTTTGATAAGTGTATTGAAGTCTTTCAAAAGTGTATAAATACATATTAAAACACTACATGTATATACATTTTAACTGAGTCGTTAAGTCATCGTTAGTCGTTACATGTAAGTGTGGTTTTGAAACCTTTAGGTTAACGATCTTGTTAAATGTTGTTAACCCAATGTTTATAATATCAAAAGAGATTTTAAATTATTATATTATCATGATATTATGATGTACGAATATCTCTTAATATGATATATATACATTAAATGTCGTTACAACGATAAACGTTACATATATGTCTCGTTTCAAAATCATTAAGTTAGTAGTCTTGTTTTTACATATGTAGTTCATTGTTAATATAATTAATGATATGTTTACTTATCATAATATCATGTTAACTATATATATAACCATATATATGTCATCATATAGTTTTTTTACAAGTTTTAACGTTCGTGAATCACCGGTCAACTTGGGTGGTCAATTGTCTATATGAAACCTATTTCAATTAATCAAGTCTTAACAAGTTTGATTGCTTAACATGTTGGAAACATTTAATCATGTAAATATCAATCTCAATTAATATATATAAACATGGAAAAGTTCGGGTCACTACAGTACCTACCCGTTAAATAAATTTCGTCCCGAAATTTTAAGCTGTTGAAGGTGTTGACGAATCTTCTGGAAATAGATGCGGGTATTTCTTCTTCATCTGATCTTCACGCTCCCAGGTGAACTCGGGTCCTCTACGAGCATTCCATCGAACCTTAACAATTGGTATCTTGTTTTGCTTAAGTCTTTTAACCTCACGATCCATTATTTCGACGGGTTCTTCGATGAATTGAAGTTTTTCGTTGATTTGGATTTCATCTAACGGAATAGTGAGATCTTCTTTAGCAAAACATTTCTTCAAATTCGAGACGTGGAAAGTGTTATGTACAGCCGCGAGTTGTTGAGGTAACTCTAGTCGGTAAGCTACTGGTCCGACACGATCAATAATCTTGAATGGTCCAATATACCTTGGATTTAATTTCCCTCGTTTACCAAATCGAACAACGCCTTTCCAAGGTGCAACTTTAAGCATGACCATCTCTCCAATTTCAAATTCTATATCTTTTCTTTTAATGTCAGCGTAGCTCTTTTGTCGACTTTGGGCGGTTTTCAACCGTTGTTGAATTTGGATGATCTTCTCGGTAGTTTCTTGTAAAATCTCCGGACCCGTAATCTGTCTATCCCCCACCTCACTCCAACAAATCGGAGACCTGCACTTTCTACCATAAAGTGCTTCAAACGGAGCCATCTCAATGCTTGAATGGTAGCTGTTGTTGTAGGAAAATTCTGCTAACGGTAGATGTCGATCCCAACTGTTTCCGAAATCAATAACACATGCTCGTAGCATGTCTTCAAGCGTTTGTATCGTCCTTTCGCTCTGCCCATCAGTTTGTGGATGATAGGCAGTACTCATGTCTAGACGAGTTCCTAATGCTTGCTGTAATGTCTGCCAGAATCTTGAAATAAATCTACCATCCCTATCAGAGATAATAGAGATTGGTATTCCATGTCTGGAGACGACTTCCTTCAAATACAGTCGTGCTAACTTCTCCATCTTGTCATCTTCTCTTATTGGCAGGAAGTGTGCTGATTTGGTGAGACGATCAACTATTACCCAAATAGTATCAAAACCACTTGCAGTCCTTGGCAATTTAGTGATGAAATCCATGGTAATGTTTTCCCATTTCCATTCCGGGATTTCGGGTTGTTGAAGTAGACCTGATGGTTTCTGATGCTCAGCTTTGACCTTAGAACACGTCAAACATTCTCCTACGTATTTAGCAACATCGGCTTTCATACCCGGCCACCAAAAATGTTTCTTGAGATCCTTGTACATCTTCCCCGTTCCAGGATGTATTGAGTATCTGGTTTTATGAGCTTCTCTAAGTACCATTTCTCTCATATCTCCAAATTTTGGTACCCAAATCCTTTCAGCCCTATACCGGGTTCCGTCTTCCCGAATATTAAGATGCTTCTCCGATCCTTTGGGTATTTCATCCTTTAAATTTCCCTCTTTTAAAACTCCTTGTTGCGCCTCCTTTATTTGAGTAGTAATGTTATTATGAATCATTATATTCATAGATTTTA
Organism: Rutidosis leptorrhynchoides; assembly: GCF_046630445.1. Taxonomy (NCBI): domain Eukaryota; kingdom Viridiplantae; phylum Streptophyta; class Magnoliopsida; order Asterales; family Asteraceae; genus Rutidosis; species Rutidosis leptorrhynchoides. The sequence continues at coordinate 78,580,102 of NC_092333.1, forward strand.
CTCGAATGGGTTCTCTATCCTTCCTGCTCAAGGCATCGGCTACCACATTTGCCTTCCCCGGGTGGTAACGAATCTCAAAATCGTAATCATTCAATAATTCAATCCACCTACGCTGCCTCATATTCAGTTGTTTCTGATTAAATATGTGTTGAAGACTTTTGTGGTCGGTATATATAATACTTTTGACCCCATATAAGTAGTGCCTCCAAGTCTTTAATGCAAAAACAACCGCGCCTAATTCCAAATCATGCGTCGTATAATTTTGTTCGTGAATCTTCAATTGTATAGACGCATAAGCAACCTAAAGTTTTGCTTATGATTTACATGCAATAATTTGATAGGTATCCACACCCATAACTTCTGGTTTTACTAGGACTACTTCAATCATTAACAAAATTGAAGAATGAAAGACTTCAATACACTTATCAAAATACTTCTACTTAACAAAAATGCTTACAATTACATTCTCGTTCAGTTTCATCAACAATTCTACTCGTATGCACCCGTATTCGTACTCGTACAATACACAGCTTTTAGATGTATGTACTATTGGTATATACACTCCAATGATCAGCTCTTAGCAGCCCATGTGAGTCACCTAACACATGTGGGAACCATCATTTGGCAACTAGCATGAAATATCTCATAAGATTACAAAAATATGAGTAATCATTCATGACTTATTTACATGAAAACAAAATTCCTATACCCACCTGTAATGTACATGCGATATCTTTTAAATACAGTACACATTTCTCGTGTACGAAATCATCTTTCATAAATCTTAGTAACCGTACACATATCTCGTGCACAAAAATAACATACACATAACCTGTGTATAAAATCATTCTCTCGATACATAACATTCACTTTTCATTCATAGCTTTCATAGCTTTCAATTCTTGGCTTGGTAACCAACCTTAACATATAATGCGCATAATAATATCCTCAAAACAGGACGTCTCGTCTGTATAAATATATAAACCTCGAAGTACTAAACACCACGCTCACTAGCTCTTCCGTCTAGTGAACATTCTGGGTGAGGGTGTCAAACCCGGTAGCTACCTTTAGGATTCGCGTGAATTAGGGCCATACCCGATTCTAATTCTTAGGTTACCAAGCATAATAATCAGGGGAAAAATATTCATATCAATTGGTGGCAATTATCACGTCCACATAATTCAATGGTGGCAATTATCACGTCCACATAATTCATTCGAGGAATGTTTTGCTTGTGTCTATCTCGTCAAACATTTATAAAAGCAATTCATGTATTTGCAGTTCAAAATATACTTCAAAAGCATTTAATAAAACAGTTGTAAAAATAGCGCATGTATTCTCAGTCCCAAAAATGTAAAGAGTAAAAGGGAATCAAATGAACTCACCATACTGTATTATGTAGTAAAAATACATATGACTATATTGAACAATGCAGAGTTGGCCTCGGATTCACGAACCTATATTATTCAAATATATATTTATTACATATATTCGTAATTGAGCAATTTCATATATTATAACCTTATATATATATTATATTTAATTTGTATATATGTTTAAAAATGGTTATCATTTATATAGTTATATTTTATATACAAGATACATTTAAAATTAAAGTTATAGTTAGTAATGTTAATAATAACAATAATAGTGATATTAATAATAAAAATAATAATAATAATAATATAGTCTTAATAATAATAATAATAAAAATAATAATAATAATAATAATAATAATAATAATAATAATAATAATAATAATAATAATAATAATAATAATAATAATAATAATAATAATAATAATTAAAATGAGTAAACTACCTCCAAGCCTTTTCAAAAAGAAAAATGCGTCAGATCAGGCTTGAACCCTTGACCTCTCGTTCCACACAAACACCACTAACAGTCCCTCTATTTCCGTTTTTCTGATCTTATTCTCAGCTTATTTTATTTAACCCACGTTTACAGCTTCTTTAAACCCACTTAGCAAGATGAGTCCATACTTAATTCGGCCCAACATACACTTGGATCTCAGCCCAACAGTTTTCTTTTGTAAAAAAAAAAAATATTGTGGCGGCCTGAGTTCGAACCCAGGACCTTCTGTTAAACACATACAACTCTAAACCATTCTTCCAATCCTGCTTTTGTGAAATTATACCTTCCTAAAATATATATACTGGATTTTAACAACTTCTTCTTCCACAACTAAACCCACTTAATTTCTTCATCACCATTATCTTCATTTCTATATCATCATTGTTTTCGTTTGCCATAATCATAATCAGAATCATTATTAACTCTTTCACTCATCATTAACAACTTGTGATAGCATCATCGATTCATTATTATCTATACTTATCATGGAGCATATCATCACGAGCCTTATCTTACCATTATCCTAGCTCTCCGGTCATAATCATAAACATACATAAAATCATCAGGTAACACGTATCAACTTAATCTCGCTAACATCTTTATCTGTAACCATTGTCATTGATCCCGTTTTCAGGGTTTCTCCTCCCCATCCGTCATTATCTTCATTCAACCCTATAATACAAGAATATATGGCCCACCCTTTTACAAGTCCATCTAGCATTTTATGGTCCAATCTTATAAGCCCATATATCCTACTAGCCCACTAGGTTGTAAAGATATCACTTATTTATGTTGGTGGTGTACAGCCGTGATAATCCCTCTTAATCATATGAGTCGACAAGCTTTACTTTACAGCTATTGATGCTATTATTTAACATAAATATAATTGTCCTCTTTAATCACCTATCATCATTGTTACATTATTATTTATTTATTTATTATTTTTTTTGTCGACCTCTTCACTGGTTCATAAAACAGAAAGAAGAACAGCAGGTTAGCAGAAGCATGGTAGCAGCAGAAGCATAAAAGAAAAAATTGATTTATGGTCGCAGGTGATGAAGCGTGAAAAAAAAAACATAGTAGTAGTGAAGAAGATGGGGTTCGTTTTGGTATAGTTTGATCAGCGAAAAGAAATAAGTTTAGTAGATACAGTAGTAGCATTCGAATAGCCTGGTGTGTGTGTTCACGGTTATCTTTAGGAGAAAGAAAATAAAATAGTGAGAGAAAGAGATGGTATTAGGGTGGTGATGGAGAGGGTTGGCGATGGCATTGGACTGTAGTGGAGATTGATGATGGCATAGGTGGCAACCTAAGTGAATGAACAAGATCACAAGACGAGGAAAAAAATAGATAGAGAAGTTACCATCCAGCGGAAGAGAAGAAAAAAAATATAATGCAAGTTACGCTGCATCTTCCAATTATAGTTTATGGTTGTTGCACATACATAAGGATGCCTCGGTCGATCAGAGTCAAATACCAGCTATTTCCTAGATTCATATACATAAGGGTTGTTGAAATGGGTTCAGGAAAAAGGAACGACTTCTATTATTTTTCTCTCTATCTTCTCTTTTTAATTTTTCCCAATTTACAGTAATGCTATATATGATGTGATGAATAATTGAAGTAGGAACGTGATGTGATTCATTGAGATGGACTGGTAACAATAATCAGACAGGAAGGACTAAGGAGGAGAATAAAATTTAATAAAGCAGATAGGGAAAGAATTTGATTCATACGATTTGTTAGACAGAAGGACAAATCAACTACAGTTTGAAAAGGAGTTGCAACAGAATACGTATTTTATTTGTATTTATATATGTATGTACAATATTTATATATACTTAATTGTATATGTATTTATATATATGTTTATCTGTATCTTGTATATGTATATGTATGTCGTGTATGTAAATATATAGATATAGAGAAGATGGGTTTTAGAAGAAGAGTTGTTCTCTATTTCCATATATATATCAATGCATATATGTTATTAGATTAATGGATGAAGACTTATAACAGAACGGAAAGAAGGTGGGAGACAAAGTATGCAGGGAATAAAGTAGAATGTGACTCAATTTGTGATTACACGCAATCAAAGATAATAATTAACTGGGTTTGACATTAATCGGTACTCGATTTTGTTTGAATCATAAATTGAAGTTGATTGGTTTGATTAATCGGATAAGAAATAAAATTACCTACAGTTTGACAATTACATGAAACTGAATTGGATTCTTTCTTTAAAAATAAATCCATATATTATTATAAATTAATAATTATATCTTTAATAATTAATAATTAATGATTAGTAATATTAATAATAATACAAACACTAATAATAATAATAATAATAATAATAATAATAGAAGTAATAATCATAATAATATCAATAATCTTAATAATAGATGATAATAATAATATTGATAGAATTAATAATTTTAATAAGTTTAATAATAATAAAAATGATAACAATAATGTTTTTAATAATGTTATTAATAACACTACTTATAATAATATAATTATTAATTTTAATATTAACATTAATAATAATAATAATGAAGTAATGATAATAATATTAATATAACATTTATATTTTAACTTGTAACTACATATAATATATAATCTTTTCATTTTCAATTCAAATTATTAGTTTGTATTTTATTAATTCAACATAATATGTACACTTATATTTATATATGTATATTATATAGTTACATATTTATTTACACACAATAGTTCGTGAATCGTCGGAAATAGTCAAAGGTGTAAATGTATCCATGTGAACTGTTCCAATGTTTTCGAGACTCAACATCACAAACTTTGCTTATCGTATCGGAATCATTTAAAGATTAAAGTTTAAATTTGATCGGAAATTTCCGGGTCATCACAGTACCTACCCGTTTAAGAAATTTTGTCCTCGAAATTTGATAGAGGTCATCATGGATAACAATAAGAATATTTTCATGACAAATATGAGTTGATAAATAGAGTTTTATCATCATTAGGTAATATGGATAAAACCATTTGATTTTTTTTTTAAGAGTACAAGTGAAGCTATCACCAAAGAGTGAAATGAGTAGGTATAGATTCGTCATATCTTTTGACGTAGATAGGATTGATTTCCCAAGTCCAAGAGATTTGGAGAAAATCTTCGTAATAAGATTTGATTCTTCGGTAATCAAGGGAATTAGGATCCGCTTTAAATGCGATCATCTATTTTGATTGCTCTGTCGGATATTTTACTATAAATCCACCCTCCGTCATTTCCTTACAACTCACACCTTCTATTCTTTCTCCTTTACTTCATACTTTAAATCGCTCGTCAATATGCTCCATCCAGTTCTGATCCTTGATATACTCCTAACCTTCATATCTGTCATTCTCTCTTTCATCTACCACCGGAAGAATCTGTTTACTTCTACTATACTCTTGAGTTTATAGTGTTTTTAGTTCTCCCGTGTCTTTATATTGCTATATGCATCGACATATACGGTTTATAATTTCTGGGTGGTTGTTGGGTTTTATATCGTCCCTTATATTTCAATGTCCCTGCTTCTGTCTTCTATAATCATTATAATCTACAGTTAATGTCCTTTCCTATTTGCTGCGATTTATACTCCAATTTCTAGTTTGGAGTTTTCATTCTTTCGTTTCCTCTTCTTGTGATTAAGCACTGCTTGTAATGGTCCAGAATTCGCAGATATGAATTTCGGAATGAACATTGTTAATGTTCTAAGAAGTAAATCGTAATGGCACGATCTTGATTTGGTAAATTACCAGAATATCCCGAAAAAGACCGAATCATCAAAAAAATATTTTCTTGATATGTTTAGAGATTAGATAGAATGTAAGAGTCGTGTAAATGGCACATGATGACGGTATGGTCTGTGAACCATCACGTTCCATTAGAAACTCAGCATGACTTACTATAATATAATGACGTTGATCAAGTATCATTATATTATACTAACTCATGCATCAGTTCCCAACACTACTTCAAAAACATTCATATTTAAACTTGAATTTTTCAGAATTTTAGAAACTAAAATAGTTTCTTTTACGATATAACACCGATAGAGTGGAGAGATAAGGAATATTGGACAAGAATATTTATGAAGATATCTTCAGAAATATTGAGGATATTAATAATGAAAGATACGATGATATCTCAGAATTTCTAATATCGATGGATGATGAAGAATATTTGTCCGTAAAGATTTAGAGTCAGGGGCAAGGTATTCGTTAATGACTTCGGAAGATACTGAATCATTTGGATTCTTTGAAGACAGGTTTAGTCCTTGTGATTTGTCCACAACCTCCTTCATGGTTTGCTCAATCTGTTTTCCAGTTCCAACTTTTCTGAACTTTGCCAACATACTATTCGTTATCATCAAACCTTCGACGGTTAAAGTCGTTTACAGTTTTTTTGCTGCTTCATTCAGTTTTTTCAGAATTCAGAGTATTGATTCGTAGACTGGGTGCTTTTCAGAATTTCAGAATGGAAGATCATAATTCTAAAGGTTATATGTATACATATAACTGTTGATGTAGAAACGTTGCGAGATTCAAAATACTGATTGCTAATTCCTGGTATTTGGTATGGCAATTCTCATTACAAGGTGCGGATGAGTATATGATAAGGTTTCAATGAATATAATGATTCTTCGGAAGTCAGAGATCAATGAAGTTGCTGATAAGTTTACTGCTAATGTGGTGGAATATAAACGGTTCCCCAGTAACGTTGTCGAAAGGCAAACTTATATATCGAAGTTATAATAAGGCTAATCCGAATGAAAGTCGAAGTTGTCATGCTGGAGCTGTGACAAAATTGACTAATTTTGGAAAGGGTTTGTAAAGTTATTTTCGGTAGTACCAACGCCAAAGGAGCTAGCACAAATATGTGTTAAACGTTTACTCAGTTTTCGAGAGTTTTTCAGGTGCATAGCTATATGTATCAATCTTTTCTTTCGTAGATGAAGTGCGGTTGGTTCATCCTCTCGATTGAGGTGTTTTCAAGAATCATGAAAGGTTTGAACGCAGATTGTAATCGTCAATATACAAATGAAAAAAAACACGTATACTTATCATAATATCATGTTAACTATATATATAACCATATATATGTCATCATATAGTTTTTTTTACAAGTTTTAACGTTCGTGAATCACCGGTCAACTTGGGTGGTCAATTGTCTATATGAAACCTATTTCAATTAATCAAGTCTTAACAAGTTTGATTGCTTAACATGTTGGAAACATTTAATCATGTAAACATCAATCTCAATTAATATATATAAACATGGAAAAGTTCAGGTCACTACAGTACCTACCCGTTAAATAAATTTCGTCCCGAAATTTTAAGCTGTTGAAGGTGTTGACGAATCTTCTGGAAATAGATGCGGGTATTTCTTCTTCATCTGATCTTCACGCTCCCAGGTGAACTCGGGTCCTCTACGAGCATTCCATCGAACCTTAACAATTGGTATCTTGTTTTGCTTAAGTCTTTTAACCTCACGATCCATTATTTCGACGGGTTCTTCGATGAATTGGAGTTTTTCGTTGATTTGGATTTCATCTAACGGAATAGTGAGATCTTCTTTAGCAAAACATTTCTTCAAATTCGAGACGTGGAAAGTGTTATGTACAGCCGCGAGTTGTTGAGGTAACTCAAGTCGGTAAGCTACTGGTCCGACACGATCAATAATCTTGAATGGTCCAATATACCTTGGATTTAATTTCCCTCGTTTACCAAATCGAACAACGCCTTTCCAAGGTGAAACTTTAAGCATGACCATCTCTCCAATTTCAAATTCTATATCTTTTCTTTTAATGTCAGCGTAGCTCTTTTGTCGACTTTGGGCGGTTTTCAACCGTTGTTGAATTTGCTTGATCTTCTCGGTAGTTTCTTGTATAATCTCCGGACCCGTAATCTGTCTATCCCCCACCTCACTCCAACAAATCGGAGACCTGCACTTTCTACCATAAAGTGCTTCAAACGGCGCCATCTCAATGCTTGAATGGTAGCTGTTGTTGTAGGAAAATTCTGCTAACGGTAGATGTCGATCCCAACTGTTTCCGAAATCAATAACACATGCTCGTAGCATGTCTTCAAGCGTTTGTATCGTCCTTTCGCTCTGCCCATCAGTTTGTGGATGATAGGCAGTACTCATGTCTAGACGAGTTCCTAATGCTTGCTGTAATGTCTGCCAGAATCTTGAAATAAATCTGCCATCCCTATCAGAGATAATAGAGATTGGTATTCCATGTCTGGAGACGACTTCCTTCAAATACAGTCGTGCTAACTTCTCCATCTTGTCATCTTCTCTTATTGGTAGGAAGTGTGCTGATTTGGTGAGACGATCAACTATTACCCAAATAGTATCAAAACCACTTGCAGTCCTTGGCAATTTAGTGATGAAATCCATGGTAATGTTTTCCCATTTCCATTCCGGGATTTCGGGTTGTTGAAGTAGACCTGATGGTTTCTGATGCTCAGCTTTGACCTTAGAACACGTCAAACATTCTCCTACGTATTTAGCAACATCGGCTTTCATACCCGGCCACCAAAAATGTTTCTTGAGATCCTTGTACATCTTCCCCGTTCCAGGATGTATTGAGTATCTGGTTTTATGAGCTTCTCTAAGTACCATTTCTCTCATATCTCCAAATTTTGGTACCCAAATCCTTTCAGCCCTATACCGGGTTCCGTCTTCCCGAATATTAAGATGTTTCTCCGATCCTTTGGGTATTTCATCCTTTAAATTTCCCTCTTTTAAAACTCCTTGTTGCGCCTCCTTTATTTGAGTAGTAATGTTATTATGAATCATTATATTCATAGATTTTACTCGAATGGGTTCTCTATCCTTCCTGCTCAAGGCATCGGCTACCACATTTGCCTTCCCCGGGTGGTAACGAATCTCAAAATCGTAATCATTCAATAATTCAATCCACCTACGCTGCCTCATATTCAGTTGTTTCTGATTAAATATGTGTTGAAGACTTTTGTGGTCGGTATATATAATACTTTTGACCCCATATAAGTAGTGCCTCCAAGTCTTTAATGCAAAAACAACCGCGCCTAATTCCAAATCATGCGTCGTATAATTTTGTTCGTGAATCTTCAATTGTCTAGACGCATAAGCAATCACCTTCGTTCGTTGCATTAATACACAACCGAGACCTTGCTTTGATGCATCACAATAAATCACAAAATCATCATTCCCTTCAGGCAATGACAATATAGGTGCCGTAGTTAGCTTTTTCTTCAATAACTGAAACGCTTTCTCTTGTTCATCATTCCATTCAAATTTCTTCCCTTTATGCGTTAATGCAGTCAAGGGTTTTGCTATTCTGGAAAAGTCTTGGATGAACCTTCTGTAGTAACCAGCTAGTCCTAAAAACTGGCGTATGTGTTTCGGAGTTTCCGGGGTTTCCCACTTTTCAACAGTTTCTATCTTTGCCGGATCCACCTTAATACCTTCTTTGTTCACTATGTGACCGAGGAATTGAACTTCTTCCAACCAAAATGCACACTTTGAAAACTTAGCGTACAATTCTTCCTTCCTCAATACTTCTAACACTTTTCTCAAATGTTCACCGTGTTCTTGGTCATTCTTTGAGTAAATAAGTATGTCATCAATGAAAACAATGACAAACTTGTCAAGGTATGGTCCACACACTCGGTTCATAAGGTCCATGAACACAGCTGGTGCATTAGTTAAACCAAACGGCATGACCATAAACTCGTAATGACCGTAACGTGTTCTGAAAGCAGTCTTTGGAATATCATCTTCTTTCACCCGCATTTGATGATACCCGGAACGTAAGTCAATCTTTGAATAAACAGACGAGCCTTGTAGTTGATCAAATAAGTCGTCGATTCTTGGTAGTGGGTAGCGGTTCTTGATGGTAAGTTTGTTCAACTCTCGGTAGTCGATACACAACCTGAATGTACCATCTTTCTTCTTGACAAACAAAACAGGAGCTCCCCACGGTGATGTGCTTGGTCGAATGAAACCACGCTCTAAAAGTTCTTGTAATTGGCTTTGCAGTTCTTTCATCTCGCTGGGTGCGAGTCTGTAAGGAGCACGACCTATTGGTGCAGCTCCTGGTACAAGATCTATTTGAAATTCAACGGATCGATGTGGGGGTAATCCCGGTAATTCTTTCGGAAATACATCGGGAAATTCTTTTGCAATGGGAACATCATTGATGCTCTTTTCTTCAGTTTGTACTTTCTCGACGTGTGCTAGAACAGCATAGCAACCTTTTCTTATTAGTTTTTGTGCCTTCAAATTACTAATAAGATGTAGCTTCGTGTTGCCCTTTTCTCCGTACACCATTAAGGGTTTTCCTTTTTCTCGTATAATGCGAATTGCATTTTTGTAACAAACGATCTCCGCTTTCACTTCTTTCAACCAGTCCATACCGATTATCACATCAAAACTCCCTAACTCTACTGGTATCAAATCAATCTTAAATGTTTCGCTAACCAGTTTAATTTCTCGATTCCGACATATATTATCTGCTGAAATTAATTTACCATTTGCTAATTCGAGTAAAAATTTACTATCCAAAGGCGTCAATGGACAACTTAATTTAGCACAAAAATCTCTACTCATATAGCTTCTATCCGCACCCGAATCAAATAAAACGTAAGCAGATTTATTGTCAATAAGAAACGTACCCGTAACAAGCTCCGGGTCTTCCTGTGCCTCTACCGCATTAATATTGAAAACTCTTCCACGGCCTTGTCCATTCGTGTTCTCCTGGTTCGGGCAATTTCTAATAATGTGGCCTGGTTTTCCACATTTATAACAAACTACATTGGCATAACTTGCTCCGACACTACTTGCTCCGCCATTACTCGTTCCGACACCATTTGTTCCTTTCGTTCTATTAACCCCTGGTCCGTAGACCTCACACTTCGCCGCGCTATGACCATTTCTTTTACACTTGTTGCAAAATTTGGTGCAGAACCCCGAGTGATTCTTTTCACACCTTTGGCATAGCTGCTTCTGATTGTTGTTGTTGTTGCGGTTATTATTGTTGTTGGGATGATTGTTGTAGTTGCTGTTGTTGTTGTTGTTGTTGTTGTTGGGCCGTTTGTTGTAGTTGCGATTGATGTTGCGATTGTTGGGATAATTGTTGCGATTATTGTTGTAATTGTTGTTGTTGTTGTTGTATTGGTGATTCTTATCACCGTTTTCCTCCCACTTTCTTTTGACTTGCTTCACATTGGCCTCTTCAGCAGTCTGTTCTTTAATTCTTTCTTCAATTTGGTTCACGAGTTTGTGAGCCATTCTACATGCCTGTTGTATGGAGGCGGGCTCGTGTGAACTTATATCTTCTTGGATTCTTTCCGGTAATCCTTTCACAAACGCGTCGATCTTCTCTTCCTCATCTTCGAATGCTCCCGGACACAATAGGCACAATTCTGTGAATCGTCTTTCGTACGTGGTAATATCAAATCCTTGGGTTCGTAACCCTCTAAGTTCTGTCTTGAGCTTATTGACCTCGGTTCTGGGACGGTACTTCTCGTTCATCAAGTGCTTGAATGCTGACCACGGTAGTGCGTACGCATCGTCTTGTCCCACTTGCTCTAGATAGGTATTCCACCATGTTAACGCAGAACCTGTGAAGGTATGCGTAGCGTACTTCACTTTGTCCTCTTCAGTACACTTACTTATGGCAAACACCGATTCAACCTTCTCGGTCCACCGTTTCAATCCGATCGGTCCTTCGGTTCCATCAAATTCCAAAGGTTTGCAGGCAGTGAATTCTTTGTAGGTGCATCCTACACGATTTCCTGTACTGCTAGATCCAAGGTTATTGTTGGTATGTAGCGCAGCCTGTACTGCGGCTATGTTTGAAGCTAGAAAAGTACGGAATTCCTCTTCATTCATATTCACGGTGTGTCGAGTAGTCGGTGCCATTTCCTTCAAAATAGTTAAATGGAACAAGTTAATCATACAGAATATTAAGAGTAGTTAATAGTATTTCGTAGCATAATATGAACTCATTTATAAAAGCTTTTTCTTCATATTAGCGTTTTATAAGTTTAAATTCGGGTAGTACCTACCCGTTAAGTTCATACTTAGTAGCTAATATACAATTCAACTACTACAATTCTATATGAAAAACTGATTATAATAATATTTCGCGTTCAAACTTTTATACAATATTTTACAAACTTACAATACCGCTTATTTTACATAAAGCATGAAATATAGCACACAATAACTTTGATACAAGATAGTTGTGAAGACAATTCTAGCTAGTACACAAGTCGTTCAGCAAAGGCAATAAATACACGTAATTCATACGTCCAGAAACAAGTCATGCATTCTGGTTTTACTAGGACTACTTCCCATCCTTGGTCTTGTGCAACATAACCGTTATGGCCGTTGATAAGACAGCGTGTTGTAACGTCATCAAAGGGACGAGGGTTACGTAATGTCCAACAGTCCCGTAATAATCTAAAAACCTCATTTCTTACCCCAATTACCGACTCCGTCACTTGTGGAAACGTTTTGTTTAATAGTTGTAGCCCGATGTTCTTGTTCTCACTTTGGTGAGAAGCGAACATTACTAATCCGTAAGCATAACATGCTTCTTTATGTTGCATGTTAGCCGCTTTTTCTAAATCACGAAGTCCAATATTCGGATATATTGAGTCAAAATAATTTCTTAACCCGTTGCGTAAAATAGCATTTGGGTTCCCCGCAATATATGCGTCAAAGTAAACACATCGTAACTTATGGGTTTCCCAATGTGATATCCCCCATCTTTCAAACGAAAGTCTCTTATAAACCAAGACATTCTTGGAACGTTCTTCGAATGTCTTACAAACTGATCTCGCCTTAAATAGTTGTGCCGAAGAATTCTGGCCGACTCTAGACAAGATTTCATCAATCATGTCTCCGGGTAGGTCTCTTAAAATATTGGGTTGTCTATCCATTTTGTGTTTTTAAACTGTAAAATAGACAAGAGTTAGATTCATAAAAAAAATACTTATTAATACAAGCAATTTTTACATATATCATAAAGCATAAGAACACTATATTCCATATATTACACCACACGAATACAACTATCTTATTCCGACTCGCTCGTTTCTTCTTCTTCGGTTTTGGTTCGTTTTGCCAAGTTTCTAGGGATATATGATGTTCCCCTAATACGAACCATCGTTGTCCACATTGGTTTAGAAAAACCTGGTGGTTTAGAGGTTCCCGGGTCATTGTTACAACTTAAGGACTTCGGGGGTTGACGATACATATAAAGTTCATCGGGGTTGGAATTAGATTTCTCTATTTTTATGCCCTTTCCCTTATTATTTTCTTTTGCCTTTTTAAATTCAGTTGGGGTAATTTCTATAACATCATCGGAATTCTCGTCGGAATCCGATTCATCGGAGAATTGGTAATCCTCCCAATATTTTGCTTCCTTGGCGGAAACACCATTGACCATAATTAACTTTGGTCGGTTGGTTGAGGATTTTCTTTTACTTAACCGTTTTATTATTTCCCCCACCGGTTCTATTTCTTCATCCGGTTCCGATTCTTCTTCCGGTTCCGATTCTTCTTCCGGTTCCGACTCTTCTTCCGGTTCCTCTTCGGGAACTTGTGAATCAGTCCACAAATTATTCCAATTTACATTTGACTCTTCATTATTATTAGGTGAGTCAATGGGACTTGTTCTAGAGGTAGACATCTATCACATAATATCAAACACGTTAAGAGATTAATATATCACATAATATTCATATGTTAAAAATATATAGTTTCCAACAAAAATGTTAAGCAATCATTTTTAAAGAAAACACGGTCGAAGTCCAGACTCACTAATACATCCTAACAAACTCGATAAGACACACTAATGCAAATTTTCTGGTTCTCTAAGACCAACGCTCGGATACCAACTGAAATGTCCCGTTCTTATTGATTAAAAACGTTCCATATTAATTGATTTCGTTGCGAGGTTTTGACCTCTATATGAGACGTTTTTCAAAGACTGCATTCATTTTTAAACAAACCATAACCTTTATTTCATTAATAAAGGTTTAAAAAGCTTTACGTAGATTATCAAATAATGATAATCTAAAATATCCTGTTTACACACGACCATTACATAATGGTTTACAATACAAATATGTTACAACAAAATAAGTTTCTTGAATGCAGTTTTTACACAATATCATACAAGCATGGACTCCAAATCTTGTCCTTAATTAAGTATGCGACAGCGGAAGCTCTTAATAATCACCTGAGAATAAACATGCTTAAAACGTCAACAAAAATGTTGGTGAGTTATAGGTTTAACCTATATATATCAAATCGTAACAATAGACCACAAGATTTCATATTTCAATACACATCCCATACATAGAGATAAAAATCATTCATATGGTGAACACCTGGTAACCGACAATAACAAGATGCATATATAAGAATATCCCCATCATTCCGGGACACCCTTCGGATATGATATAAATTTCGAAGTACTAAAGCATCCGGTACTTTGGATGGGGTTTGTTAGGCCCAATAGATCTATCTTTAGGATTCGCGTCAATTAGGGTGTCTGTTCCCTAATTCTTAGATTACCAGACTTAATAAAAAGGGGCATATTCGATTTCGATAATTCAACCATAGAATGTAGTTTCACGTACTTGTGTCTATTTTGTAAATCATTTATAAAACCTGCATGTATTCTCATCCCAAAAATATTAGATTTTAAAAGTGGGACTATAACTCACTTTCACAGATTTTTACTTCGTCGGGAAGTAAGACTTGGCCACTGGTTGATTCACGAACCTATAACAATATATACATATATATCAAAGTATGTTCAAAATATATTTACAACACTTTTAATATATTTTGATGTTTTAAGTTTATTAAGTCAGCTGTCCTCGTTAGTAACCTACAACTAGTTGTCCACAGTTAGATGTACAGAAATAAATCGATAAATATTATCTTGAATCAATCCACGACCCAGTGTATACGTATCTCAGTATTGATCACAACTCAAACTATATATATTTTGGAATCAACCTCAACCCTGTATAGCTAACTCCAACATTCACATATAGAGTGTCTATGGTTGTTCCGAAATATATATAGATGTGTCGACATGATAGGTCGAAACATTGTATACGTGTCTATGGTATCTCAAGATTACATAATATACAATACAAGTTGATTAAGTTATGGTTGGAATAGATTTGTTACCAATTTTCACGTAGCTAAAATGAGAAAAATTATCCAATCTTGTTTTACCCATAACTTCTTCATTTTAAATCCGTTTTGAGTGAATCAAATTGCTATGGTTTCATATTGAACTCTATTTTATGAATCTAAACAGAAAAAGTATAGGTTTCTAGTCGGAAAAATAAGTTACAAGTCGTTTTTGTAAAGGTAGTCATTTCAGTCGAAAGAACGACGTCTAGATGACCATTTTAGAAAACATACTTCCACTTTGAGTTTAACCATAATTTTTGGATATAGTTTCATGTTCATAATAAAAATCATTTTCTCAGAATAACAACTTTTAAATCAAAGTTTATCATAGTTTTTAATTAACTAACCCAAAACAGCCCGCGGTGTTACTACGACGGCGTAAATCCGGTTTTACGGTATTTTTCGTGTTTCCAGGTTTTAAATCATTAAGTTAGCATATCATATAGATATAGAACATGTGTTTAGTTGATTTTAAAAGTCAAGTTAGAAGGATTAACTTTTGTTTGCGAACAAGTTTAGAATTAACTAAACTATGTTCTAGTGATTACAAGTTTAAACCTTCGAATAAGATAGCTTTATATGTATGAATCGAATGATGTTATGAACATCATTACTACCTTAAGTTCCTTGGATGAACCTACTGGAAAAGAGAAAAATGGATCTAGCTTCAATGGATCCTTGGATGGCTCAAAGTTCTTGAAGCAAAATCATGACACGAAAACAAGTTCAAGTAAGATCATCACTTGAAATAAGATTGTTATAGTTATAGAAATTGAACCAAAGTTTGAATATGATTATTACCTTGTATTAGAATGATAACCTACTGTAAGAAACAAAGATTTCTTGAGGTTGGATGATCACCTTACAAGATTGGAAGTGAGCTAGCAAACTTGAAAGTATTCCTGATTTTATGAAACTAGAACTTTTGGAATTTATGAAGAACACTTAGAACTTGAAGATAGAACTTGAGAGAGTTCAATTAGATGAAGAAAATTGAAGAATGAAAGTGTTTGTAGGTGTTTTTGGTCGTTGGTGTATGGATTAGATATAAAGGATATGTAATTTTGTTTTCATGTAAATAAGTCATGAATGATTACTCATATTTTTGTAATCTTATGAGATATTTCATGCTAGTTGCCAAATGATGGTTCCCACATGTGTTAGGTGACTCACATGGGCTGCTAAGAGCTGATCATTGGAGTGTATATACCAATAGTACATACATCTAAAAGCTGTGTATTGTACGAGTACGAATACGGGTGCATACGAGTAGAATTGTTGATGAAACTGAACGAGAATGTAATTGTAAGCATTTTTGTTAAGTAGAAGTATTTTGATAAGTGTATTGAAGTCTTTCAAAAGTGTATAAATACATATTAAAACACTACATGTATATACATTTTAACTGAGTCGTTAAGTCATCGTTAGTCGTTACATGTAAGTGTTGTTTTGAAACCTTTAGGTTAACGATCTTGTTAAATGTTGTTAACCCAATGTTTATAATAACAAAAGAGATTTTAAATTATTATATTATCATGATATTATGATGTACGAATATCTCTTAATATGATATATATACATTAAATGTCGTTACAACGATAAACGTTACATATATGTCTCGTTTCAAAATCATTAAGTTAGTAGTCTTGTTTTTACATATGTAGTTCATTGTTAATATAATTAATGATATGTTTACTTATCATAATATCATGTTAACTATATATATAACCATATATATGTCATCATATAGTTTTTTTTACAAGTTTTAACGTTCGTGAATCACCGGTCAACTTGGGTGGTCAATTGTCTATATGAAACCTATTTCAATTAATCAAGTCTTAACAAGTTTGATTGCTTAACATGTTGGAAACATTTAATCATGTAAACATCAATCTCAATTAATATATATAAACATGGAAAAGTTTGCGAGGTTTTGACCTCTATATGAGACGTTTTTCAAAGACTGCATTCATTTTTAAACAAACCATAACCTTTATTTCATCAATAAAGGTTTAAAAAGCTTTACGTAGATTATCAAATAATGATAATCTAAAATATCCTGTTTACACACGACCATTACATAATGGTTTACAATACAAATATGTTACAACAAAATAAGTTCCTTGAATGCAGTTTTTACACAATATCATACAAGCATGGACTCCAAATCTTGTCCTTATTTAAGTATGCGACAGCGGAAGCTCTTAATAATCACCTGAGAATAAACATGCTTAAAACGTCAACAAAAATGTTGGTGAGTTATAGGTTTAACCTATATATATCAAATCGTAACAATAGACCACAAGATTTCATATTTCAATACACATCCCATACATAGAGATAAAAATCATTCATATGGTGAACACCTGGTAACCGACAATAACAAGATGCATATATAAGAATATCCCCATCATTCCGGGACACCCTTCGGATATGATATAAATTTCGAAGTACTAAAGCATCCGGTACTTTGGATGGGGTTTGTTAGGCCCAATAGATCTATCTTTAGGATTCGCGTCAATTAGGGTGTCTGTTCCCTAATTCTTAGATTACCAGACTTAATAAAAAGGGGCATATTCAATTTCGATAATTCAACCATAGAATGTAGTTTCACGTAATTGTGTCTATTTTGTAAATCATTTATAAAACCTGCATGTATTCTCATCCCAAAAATATTAGATTTTAAAAGTGGGACTATAACTCACTTTCACAGATTTTTTTACTTCGTCGGGAAGTAAGACTTGGCCACTGGTTGATTCACGAACCTATAACAATATATACATATATATCAAAGTATGTTCAAAATATATTTACAACACTTTTAATATATTTTGATGTTTTAAGTTTATTAAGTCAGCTGTCCTCGTTAGTAACCTACAACTAGTTGTCCACAGTTAGATGTACAGAAATAAATCGATAAATATTATCTTGAATCAATCCACGACCCAGTGTATACGTATCTCAGTATTGATCACAACTCAAACTATATATATTTTGGAATCAACCTCAACCCTGTATAGCTAACTCCAACATTCACATATAGAGTGTCTATGGTTGTTCCGAAATATATATAGATGTGTCGACATGATAGGTCGAAACATTGTATACGTGTCTATGGTATCTCAACATATTTGTGAGTTATAGTCCCACTTTTAAAATCTAATATTTTTGGGATGAGAATACATGCAGGTTTTATAAATGATTTACAAAATAGACACAAGTACGTGAAACTACATTCTATGGTTGAATTATCGAAATCGAATATGCCCCTTTTTATTAAGTCTGGTAATCTAAGAATTAGGGAACAGACACCCTAATTGACGCGAATCCTAAAGATAGATCTATTGGGCCTAACAAACCCCATCCAAAGTACCGGATGCTTTAGTACTTCGAAATTTATATCATATCCGAAGGGTGTCCCGGAATGATGGGGATATTCTTATATATGCATCTTGTTATTGTCGGTTACCAGGTGTTCACCATATGAATGATTTTTATCTCTATGTATGGGATGTGTATTGAAATATGAAATCTTGTGGTCTATTGTTACGATTTGATATATATAGGTTAAACCTATAACTCACCAACATTTTTGTTGACGTTTAAAGCATGTTTATTCTCAGGTGAATATTAAGAGCTTCCGCTGTTGCATACTAAAATAAGGACAAGATTTGGAGTCCATGTTTGTATGATATTGTGTAAAAACTGCATTCAAGAAACTGATTTCGATGTAACATAATTGTATTGTAAACCATTATGTAATGGTCGTGTGTAAACAGGATATTTTAGATTATCATTATTTGATAATCTACGTAAAGCTTTTTAAACCTTTATTTATAAAATAAAGGTTATGGTTTGTTTTAAAAATGAATGCAGTCTTTGAAAAACGTCTCATATAGAGGTCAAAACCTCGCAACGAAATCAATTAATATGGAACGTTTTTAATCAATAAGAACGTTCTTATTGATTAAAAACGTTCCATATTAATTGATTTCGTTGCGAGGTTTTGACCTCTATATGAGACGTTTTTCAAAGACTGCATTCATTTTTAAAACAAACCATAACCTTTATTTCATAAATAAAGGTTTAAAAAGCTTTACGTAGATTATCAAATAATGATAATCTAAAATATCCTGTTTACACACGACCATTACATAATGGTTTACAATACAAATATGTTACATCGAAATCAGTTTCTTGAATGCAGTTTTTACACAATATCATACAAACATGGACTCCAAATCTTGTCCTTATTTTAGTATGCAACAGCGGAAGCTCTTAGTATTCACCTGAGAATAAACATGCTTTAAACGTCAACAAAAATGTTGGTGAGTTATAGGTTTAACCTATATATATCAAATCGTAACAATAGACCACAAGATTTCATATTTCAATACACATCCCATACATAGAGATAAAAATCATTCATATGGTGAACACCTGGTAACCGACATTAACAAGATGCATATATAAGAATATCCCCATCATTCAGGGACACCCTTCGGATATGATATAAATTTCGAAGTACTAAAGCATCCGGTACTTTGGATGGGGCTTGTTGGGCCCGATAGATCTATCTTTAGGTTTCGCGTCAATTAGGGTGTCTGTTCCCTAATTCTTAGATTACCAGACTTAATAAAAAGGGGCATATTCGATTTCGATAATTCAACCATAGAATGTAGTTTCACGTACTTGTGTCTATTTTGTAAATCATTTATAAAACCTGCATGTATTCTCATCCCAAAAATATTAGATTTTAAAAGTGGGACTATAACTCACTTTCACAGATTTTTACTTCGTCGGGAAGTAAGACTTGGCCACTGGTTGATTCACGAACCTATAACAATATATACATATATATCAAAGTATGTTCAAAATATATTTACAACACTTTTAATATATTTTGATGTTTTAAGTTTATTAAGTCAGCTGTCCTCGTTAGTAACCTACAACTAGTTGTCCACAGTTAGATGTACAGAAATAAATCGATAAATATTATCTTGAATCAATCCACGACCTAGTGTATACGTATCTCAGTATTGATCACAACTCAAACTATATATATTTTGGAATCAACCTCAACCCTGTATAGCTAACTCCAACATTCACATATAGAGTGTCTATGGTTGTTCCGAAATATATATAGATGTGTCGACATGATAGGTCGAAACATTGTATACGTGTCTATGGTATCTCAAGATTACATAATATACAATACAAGTTGATTAAGTTATAGTTGGAATAGATTTGTTACCAATTTTCACGTAGCTAAAATGAGAAAAATTATCCAATCTTGTTTTACCCATAACTTCTTCATTTTAAATCCGTTTTGAGTGAATCAAATTGCTATGGTTTCATATTGAACTCTATTTTATGAATCTAAACAGAAAAAGTATAGGTTTATAGTCGGAAAAATAAGTTACAAGTCGTTTTTGTAAAGGTAGTCATTTCAGTCGAAAGAACGACGTCTAGATGACCATTTTAGAAAACATACTTCCACTTTGAGTTTAACCATAATTTTTGGATATAGTTTCATGTTCATAATAAAAATCATTTTCTCAGAATAACAACTTTTAAATCAAAGTTTATCATAGTTTTTAATTAACTAACCCAAAACAGCCCGCGGTGTTACTACGACGGCGTAAATCCGGTTTTACGGTGTTTTTCGTGTCTCCAGGTTTTAAATCATTAAGTTAGCATATCATATAGATATAGAACATGTGTTTAGTTGATTTTAAAAGTCAAGTTAGAAGGATTAACTTTTGTTTGCGAACAAGTTTAGAATTAACTAAACTATGTTCTAGTGATTACAAGTTTAAACCTTCGAATAAGATAGCTTTATATGTATGAATTGAATGATGTTATGAACATCATTACTACCTTAAGTTCCTTGGATAAACCTACTGGAAAAGTGAAAAATGGATCTAGCTTCAACGGATCCTTGGATGGCTCGAAGTTCTTGAAGCAGAATCATGACACGAAAACAAGTTCAAGTAAGATCATCACTTGAAATAAGATTGTTATAGTTATAGAAATTGAACCAAAGTTTGAATATGATTATTACCTTGTATTAGAATGATAACCTACTATAAGAAACAAAGATTTCTTGAGGTTGGATGATCACCTTACAAGATTGGAAGTGAGCTAGCAAACTTGAAAGTATTCTTGATTTTATGTAACTAGAACTTGTAGAATATATGAAGAACACTTAGAACTTGAAGATAGAACTTGAGAGAGATCAATTAGATGAAGAAAATTGAAGAATGAAAGTGTTTGTAGGTGTTTTTGGTCGTTGGTGTATGGATTAGATATAAAGGATATGTAATTTTGTTTTCATGTAAATAAGTCATGAATGATTACTCATATTTTTGTAATTTTATGAGATATTTCATGCTAGTTACCAAATGATGGTTCCCACATGTGTTAGGTGACTCACATGGGCTGCTAAGAGCTGATCATTGGAGTGTATATACCAATAGTACATACATCTAAAAGCTGTGTATTGTACGAGTACGAATACGGGTGCATACGAGTAGAATTGTTGATGAAACTGAACGAGGATGTAATTGTAAGCATTTTTGTTAAGTAAAAGTATTTTGATAAGTGTATTGAAGTCTTTCAAAAGTGTATAAATACATATTAAAACACTACATGTATATACATTTTAACTGAGTCGTTAAGTCATCGTTAGTCGTTACATGTAAGTGTTGTTTTGAAACCTTTAGGTTAACGATCTTGTTAAATGTTGTTAACCCAATGTTTATAATATCAAATGAGATTTTAAATTATTATATTATCATGATATTATCATGTATGAATATCTCTTAATATGATATATATCCATTAAATGTCTTTACAACGATAATCGTTACATATATGTCTCGTTTAAAAATCATTAAGTTAGTAGTCTTGTTTTTACATATGTAGTTCATTGTTAATATACTTAATGATATGTTTACTTATCATAGTATCATGTTAAATATATATATATATCCATATATATGTCATCATATAGTTTTTACAAGTTTTAACGTTCGTGAATCACCGGTCAACTTGGGTGGTCAATTGTCTGTATGAAACATATTTCATTTAATCAAGTCTTAATAAGTTTGATTGCTTAACATGTTGGAAACATTTAATCATGTAAATATCAATCTCAATTAATATATATAAACATGGAAAAGTTTAGGTCACTACAGTACCTACCCGTTAAATAAATTTCGTCCCGAAATTTTAAGCTGTTGAAGGTGTTGGCGAATCTTCTAGAAATAGATGAGGGTATTTCTTTTTCATCTGATCTTCACGCTCCCAGGTGAACTCGGGTCCTCTACGAGCATTCCATCGAACCTTAACAATTGGTATCTTGTTTTGCTTAAGTCTTTTAACCTCACGATCCATTATTTCGACGGGTTCTTCGATGAATTGAAGTTTTTCGTTGATTTGGATTTCATCTAACGGAATAGTGAGATCTTCTTTAGCAAAACATTTCTTCAAATTTGAGACGTGGAAAGTGTTATGTACAGCCGCGAGTTGTTGAGGTAACTCAAGTCGGTAAGCTACTGGTCCGACACGATCAATAATCTTGAATGGTCCAATATACCTTGGATTTAATTTCCCTCGTTTACCAAATCGAACAACGCCTTTCCAAGGTGCAACTTTAAGCATGACCATCTCTCCAATTTCAAATTCTATATCTTTTCTTTTAATGTCAGCGTAGCTCTTTTGTCGACTTTGGGCGGTTTTCAATCGTTGTTGAATTTGGATGATCTTCTCGGTAGTTTCTTGTATAATCTCCGGACCCGTAATCTGTCTATCCCCCACTTCACTCCAACAAATCGGAGACCTGCACTTTCTACCATAAAGTGCTTCAAACGGTGCCATCTCAATGCTTGAATGGTAGCTGTTGTTGTAGGAAAATTCTGCTAACGGTAGATGTCGATCCCAACTGTTTCTGAAATCAATAACACATGCTCGTAGCATGTCTTCAAGCGTTTGTATCATCCTTTCGCTCTGCCCATCAGTTTGTGGATGATAGGCAGTACTCATGTCTAGACGAGTTCCTAATGCTTGCTGTAATGTCTGCCAGAATCTTGAAATAAATCTGCCATCCCTATCAGAGATAATAGAGATTGGTATTCCATGTCTGGAGATGACTTCCTTCAAATACAGTCGTGCTAACTTCTCCATCTTGTCATCTTCTCTTATTGGCAAGAAGTGTGCTGATTTGGTGAGACGGTCAACTATTACCCAAATAGTATCAAAACCACTTGCAGTCCTTGGCAATTTAGTGATGAAATCCATGGTAATGTTTTCCCATTTCCATTCCGGGATTTCGGGTTGTTGAAGTAGACCTGATGGTTTCTGATGCTCAGCTTTGACCTTAGAACACGTCAAACATTCTTCTACGTATTTAGCAACATCGGCTTTCATACCCGGCCACCAAAAACGTTTCTTGAGATCCTTGTACATCTTCCCCGTTCCAGGATGTATTGAGTATCTGGTTTTATGAGTTTCTCTAAGTACCATTTCTCTCATATCTCCAAATTTTGGTACCCAAATCCTTTCAACCCTATACCGGGTTCCGTCTTCCCGAATATTAAGATGCTTCTCCGATCCTTTGGGTATTTCATCCTTTAAATTTCTCTCCTTTAAAACTCCTTGTTGCGCCTCCTTTATTTGAGTAGTAATGTTATTATGAATCATTATATTCATAGATTTTACTCGAATGGGTTCTCTGTCCTTCCTGCTCAAGGCATCGGCTACCACATTTGCCTTCCCCGGGTGGTAACGAATCTCAAAGTCGTAATCATTCAATAATTCAATCCACCTACGCTGCCTCATATTCAGTTGTTTCTGATTAAATATGTGTTGAAGACTTTTGTGGTCGGTATATATAATACTTTTGACCCCATATAAGTAGTGCCTCCAAGTCTTTAATGCAAAAACAACCGCGCCTAATTCCAAATCATGCGTCGTATAATTTTGTTCGTGAATCTTCAATTGTCTAGACGCATAAGCAATCACCTTCGTTCGTTGCATTAATACACAACCGAGACCTTGCTTTGATGCATCACAATAAATCACAAAATCATCATTCCCTTCAGGCAATGACAATATAGGTGCCGTAGTTACCTTTTTCTTCAATAACTGAAACGCTTTCTCTTGTTCATCATTCCATTCAAATTTCTTCCCTTTATGCGTTAATGCAGTCAAGGGTTTTGCTATTCTGGAAAAGTCTTGGATGAACCTTCTGTAGTAACCAGCTAGTCCTAAAAACTGGCGTATGTGTTTTGGAGTTTTCGGGGTTTCCCACTTTTCAACAGTTTCTATCTTTTCCGGATCCACCTTAATACCTTCTTTGTTCACTATGTGACCGAGGAATTGAACTTCTTCCAACCAAAATGCACACTTTGAAAACTTAGCGTACAATTCTTCCTTCCTCAATACTTCTAACACCTTTCTCAAATGTTCACCGTGTTCTTGGTCATTCTTTGAGTAAATAAGTATGTCATCAATGAAAACAATGACAAACTTGTCAAGGTATGGTCCACACACTCGGTTCATAAGGTCCATGAACACAGCTGGTGCATTAGTTAAACCAAACGGCATGACCATAAACTCGTAATGACCATAACGTGTTCTGAAAGCAGTCTTTGGAATATCATCTTCTTTCACCCGCATTTGATGATACCCGGAACGTAAGTCAATCTTTGAATAAACAGACGAGCCTTGTAGTTGATCAAATAAGTCGTCGATTCTCGGTAGTGGGTAGCGGTTCTTGATGGTAAGTTTGTTCAACTCTCGGTAGTCGATACACAACCTGAATGTACCATCTTTCTTCTTGACAAACAAAACAGGAGCTCCCCACGGTGATGTGCTTGGTCGAATGAAACCACGCTCTAAAAGTTCTTGTAATTGGCTTTGCAGTTCTTTCATCTCGCTGGGTGCGAGTCTGTAAGGAGCACGAGCTATTGGTGCTGCTCCTGGTACAAGATCTATTTGAAATTCAACGGATCGATGTGGGGGTAATCCCGGTAATTCTTTCGGAAATACATCGGGAAATTCTTTTGCGACGGGAACATCATTGATGCTCTTTTCTTCAGTTTGTACTTTCTCGACGTGTGCTAGAACAGCATAGCAACCTTTTCTTATTAGTTTTTGTGCCTTCAAATTACTAATAAGATGTAGCTTCGTGTTGCCCTTTTCTCCGTACACCATTAAGGGTTTTCCTTTTTCTCGTATAATGCGAATTGCATTTTTGTAACAAGCGATCTCTGCTTTCACTTCTTTCAACCAGTCCATACCGATTATCACATCAAAACTCCCTAACTCTACTGGTATCAAATCAATCTTAAATGTTTCGCTAACCAGTTTAATTTCTCGATTCCGACATATATTATCTGCTGAAATTAATTTACCATTTGCTAATTCGAGTAAAAATTTACTATCCAAAGGCGTCAATGGACAACTTAATTTAGCACAAAAATCTCTACTCATATAGCTTCTATCTGCACCCGAATCAAATAAAACGTAAGCAGATTTATTGTCAATAAGAAACGTACCCGTAACAAGCTTCGGGTCTTCCTGTGCCTCTGCCGCATTAATATTGAAAACTCTTCCGCGGCCTTGTCCATTTGTGTTCTCCTGGTTCGGACAATTTCTAATAATGTGGCCCGGTTTTCCACATTTATAACAAACTACATTGGCATAACTTGCTCCGACACTACTTGCTCCACCATTACTCGTTCCAACACCATTTGTTCCTTTCGTTCTATTAACCCCTGGTCCGTAGACATCACACTTCGCCGCGCTATGACCATTTCTTTTACACTTGTTGCAAAATTTGGTGCAGAACCCCGAGTGATACTTTTCACACCTTTGGCATATCGGCTTCTGATTGTTGTTGTTGTTGCGGTTATTATTGTTGTTAAGATGATTGTTGTGGTTGCTGTTGTTGTTGTTGTTGGGCCGTTTGTTGTAGCTGCGATTGATGTTGCGATTGTTAGGATAGTTGTTGCGATTATTGTTATAATTGCTGTTGTTGTTGTATTGGTGATTCTTATCACCGTTTTCCTCCCACTTTCTTTTGACTTGCTTCACATTGGCCTCTTCAGCAGTCTGTTCTTTAATTCTTTCTTCAATCTGGTTCACTAGTTTGTGAGCCATTCTACATGCCTGTTGTATGGAGGCGGGCTCGTGTGAACTTATATCTTCTTGGATTCTTTCCGGTAATCCTTTCACAAACGCGTCGATCTTCTCTTCCTCATCTTCGAATGCTCCCGGACACAATAGGCACAATTCTGTGAATCGTCTTTCGTACGTGGTAATATCAAATCCTTGGGTTCGTAACCCTCTAAGTTCTGTCTTGAGCTTATTGACCTCGGTTCTGGGACGGTACTTCTCGTTCATCAAGTGCTTGAATGCTGACCACGGTAGTGCGTACGCATCGTCTTGTCCCACTTGCTCTAGATAGGTATTCCACCATGTTAACGCAGAACCTGTGAAGGTATGCGTAGCGTACTTTACTTTGTCCTCTTCAGTACACTTACTTATGGCAAACACCGATTCAACCTTCTCGGTCCACCGTTTCAATCCGATCGGTCCTTCGGTTCCATCAAATTCCAAAGGTTTGCAGGCAGTGAATTCTTTGTAGGTGCATCCTACACGATTTCCTGTACTGCTAGATCCAAGGTTATTGTTGGTATGTAGCGCAGCCTGTACTGCGGCTATGTTTGAAGCTTGAAAAGTACGGAATTCCTCTTCATTCATATTCACGGTGTGTCGAGTAGTCGGTGCCATTTCCTTCAAAATAGTTAAATGGAACAAGTTAATCATACAGAATATTAAGAGTAGTTAATAGTATTTCGTAGCATAATATGAACTCATTTATAAAAGCTTTTTCTTCATATTAGCGTTTTATAAGTTTAAATTCGGGTAGTACCTACCCGTTAAGTTCATACTTAGTAGCTAATATACAATTCAACTACTACAATTCTATATGAAAAACTGATTATAATAATATTTCGCGTTCAAACTTTTATACAATATTTTACAAACTTACAATACCGCTTATTTTACATAAAGCATGAAATATAGCACACAATAACTTTGATACAAGATAGTTGTGAAGATAATTCTAGCTAGTACACAAGTCGTTCAGCAAAGGCAATAAAGACACGTAATTCATACGTCCAGAAACAAGTCATGCATTCTGGTTTTACTAGGACTACTTCCCATCCTTGGTCTTGTGCAACATAACCATTATGGCCGTTGATAAGACAGCGTGTTGTAACATCGTCAAAGGGACGAGGGTTACGTAATGTCCAACAGTCCCGTAACAATCTAAAAACCTCATTTCTTAGATATTGATTAAAAAGGATCTCAATTTCAAATTCATCGAAGAACCCGTCGAAATAATGGATCGTGAGGTTAAAAGACTTAAGCAAAACAAGATACCAATTGTTAAGGTTCGATGGAATGCTCGTAGAGGACCCGAGTTCACCTGGGAGCGTGAAGATCAGATGAAGAAGAAATACCCGCATCTATTTCCAGAAGATTCGTCAACACCTTCAACAGCTTAAAATTTCGGGACGAAATTTATTTAACGGGTAGGTACTGTAGTGACCCGAACTTTTCCATGTTTATATATATTAATTGAGATTGATGTTTACATGATTAAACGTTTCCAACATGTTAAGCAATCAAACTTGTTAAGACTTGATTAATTGAAATAGGTTTCATATAGACAATTGACCACCCAAGTTGACCGGTGATTCACGAACGTTAAAACTTGTAAAAAAACTATATGATGACATATATATGGTTATATATATAGTTAACATGATATTATGATAAGTAAACATATCATTAATTATATTAACAATGAACTACATATGTAAAAACAAGACTACTAACTTAATGATTTTGAAACGAGACATATATGTAACGTTTATCGTTGTAACGACATTTAATGTATATATATCATATTAAGAGATATTCGTACATCATAATATCATGATAATATAATAATTTAAAATCTCTTTTGATATTATAAATATTGGGTTAACAACATTTAACAAGATCGTTAACCTAAAGGTTTCAAAACAACACTTACATGTAACGACTAACGATGACTTAACGACTCAGTTAAAATGTATATACATGTAGTGTTTTAATATGTATTTATACACTTTTGAAAGACTTCAATACACTTATCAAAATACTTCTACTTAACAAAAATGCTTACAATTACATTCTCGTTCAGTTTCATCAACAATTCTACTCGTATGCACCCGTATTCGTACTCGTACAATACACAGCTTTTAGATGTATGTACTATTGGTATATACACTCCAATGATCAGCTCTTAGCAGCCCATGTGAGTCACCTAACACATGTGGGAACCATCATTTGGCAACTAGCATGAAATATCTCATAAGATTACAAAAATATGAGTAATCATTCATGACTTATTTACATGAAAACAAAATTACATATCCTTTATATCTAATCCATACACCAACGACCAAAAACACCTACAAACACTTTCATTCTTCAATTTTATTCATCTAATTGAACTCTCTCAAGTTCTATCTTCAAGTTCTAAGTGTTCTTCATAAATTCCAAAAGTTCTAGTTTCATAAAATCAAGAATACTTTCAAGTTTGCTAGCTCACTTCCAATCTTGTAAGGTGATCATCCAACCTCAAGAAATCTTTGTTTCTTACAGTAGGTTATCATTCTAATACAAGGTAATAATCATATTCAAACTTTGGTTCAATTTCTATAACTATAACAATCTTATTTCAAGTGATGATCTTACTTGAACTTGTTTTCGTGTCATGATTTTGCTTCAAGAACTTTGAGCCATCCAAGGATCCATTGAAGCTAGATCCATTTTTCTCTTTTCCAGTAGGTTCATCCAAGGAACTTAAGGTAGTAATGATGTTCATAACATCATTCGATTCATACATATAAAGCTATCTTATTCGAAGGTTTAAACTTGTAATCACTAGAACATAGTTTAGTTAATTCTAAACTTGTTCGCAAACAAAAGTTAATCCTTCTAACTTGACTTTTAAAATCAACTAAACACATGTTCTATATCTATATGATATGCTAACTTAATGATTTAAAACCTGGAAACACGAAAAACACCGTAAAACCGGATTTACGCCGTCGTAGTAACACCGCGGGCTGTTTTGGGTTAGTTAATTAAAAACTATGATAAACTTTGATTTAAAAGTTGTTATTCTGAGAAAATGATTTTTATTATGAACATGAAACTATATCCAAAAATTATGGTTAAACTCAAAGTGGAAGTATGTTTTCTAAAATGGTCATCTAGACGTCGTTCTTTCGACTGAAATGACTACCTTTACAAAAACGACTTGTAACTTATTTTTCCGACTAGAAACCTATACTTTTTTTGTTTAGATTCATAAAATAGAGTTCAATATGAAACCATAGCAATTTGATTCACTCAAAACGGATTTAAAATGAAGAAGTTATGGGTAAAACAAGATTGGATAATTTTTCTCATTTTAGCTACGTGAAAATTGGTAACAAATCTATTCCAACCATAACTTAATCAACTTGTATTATATATTATGTAATCTTGAGATACCATAGACACGTATACAATGTTTCGACCTATCATGTCGACACATCTATATATATTTCGGAACAACCATAGACACTCTATATGTGAATGTTGGAGTTAGCTATACAGGGTTGAGGTTGATTCCAAAATATATATAGTTTGAGTTGTGATCAATACTGAGATACGTATACACTGGGTCGTGGATTGATTCAAGATAATATTTATCGATTTATTTCTGTACATCTAACTGTGGACAACTAGTTGTAGGTTACTAACGAGGACAGCTGACTTAATAAACTTAAAACATCAAAATATATTAAAAGTGTTGTAAATATATTTTGAACATACTTTGATATATATGTATATATTGTTATAGGTTCGTGAATCAACCAGTGGCCAAGTCTTACTTCCCGACGAAGTAAAAATCTGTGAAAGTGAGTTATAGTCCCACTTTTAAAATCTAATATTTTTGGGATGAGAATACATGCAGGTTTTATAAATGATTTACAAAATAGACACAAGTACGTGAAACTACATTCTATGGTTGAATTATCGAAATCGAATATGCCCCTTTTTATTAAGTCTGGTAATCTAAGAATTAGGGAACAGACACCCTAATTGACGCGAATCCTAAAGATAGATCTATTGGGCCTAACAAACCCCATCCAAAGTACCGGATGCTTTAGTACTTCGAAATTTATATCATATCCGAAGGGTGTCCCGGAATGATGGGGATATTCTTATATATGCATCTTGTTATTGTCGGTTACCAGGTGTTCACCATATGAATGATTTTTATCTCTATGTATGGGATGTGTATTGAAATATGAAATCTTGTGGTCTATTGTTACGATTTGATATATATAGGTTAAACCTATAACTCACCAACATTTTTGTTGACGTTTTAAGCATGTTTATTCTCAGGTGATTATTAAGAGCTTCCGCTGTCGCATACTTAAATAAGGACAAGATTTGGAGTCCATGCTTGTATGATATTGTGTAAAAACTGCATTCAAGAAACTTATTTTGTTGTAACATATTTGTATTGTAAACCATTATGTAATGGTCGTGTGTAAACAGGATATTTTAGATTATCATTATTTGATAATCTACGTAAAGCTTTTTAAACCTTTATTGATGAAATAAAGGTTATGGTTTGTTTAAAAATGAATGCAGTCTTTGAAAAACGTCTCATATAGAGGTCAAAACCTCGCAACGAAATCAATTAATATGGAACGTTTTTAATCAATAAGAACGGGACATTTCAGTTGGTATCAGATCATTTCAGTTCTTATTGATTAAAAACGTTCCATATTAATTGATTTCGTTGCGAGGTTTTGACCTCTATATGAGACGTTTTTCAAAGACTGCATTCATTTTTAAACAAACCATAACCTTTATTTCATCAATAAAGGTTTAAAAAGCTTTACGTAGATTATCAAATAATGATAATCTAAAATATCCTGTTTACACACGACCATTACATAATGGTTTACAATACAAATATGTTACATCGAAATCAGTTTCTTGAATGCAGTTTTTACACAATAACATATTTGTATTGTAAACCATTATGTAATGGTCGTGTGTAAACAGGATATTTTAAAATAATAATTATAATAATACTAAAATATTAATAATACTAACAAGAAAATGTTATACGTTAATACCTATAATAATAATAATAATAATAATAATAATAATAATAATAATAATAATAATGATAATAATAATAATAATAATAATAATAATAATAATAATAATTTAATGATAATAAAAATAAATAAATAAATAAATAAATAACTACCTCAAATAAGTAGTATTTAAAAATGACAAGAAATTAAATATTACATTATATAAAAATATATTTTTACTACATATATCATGACTAAATTAATATTACATGCTATTTTCTTTAAAATGTTATTATCTATACAAAATATAAAATAGTTTTAATTAATCTAGTTATTACTATCACATATAAATTTTCAAGATAACAAGTATATTAATAATAATAAATAAATTTGTTTGAATATTATTACATGTTTTAATATATATAATTGATATAGGTTCGTGAATCCGAGGCCGACCCTACTTTTGTTCAATATCGTCATGTGTATTTTTACTACAAAATACATTAGGTGAGTTCATTTGATTCCCTTTTACTCTTTGTAGTTTTGGGACTGAGAATACATGCGCTACTTTTACAACTGCTTTATTAAATGCTTTTGAAATACATTTTGAACTGCGAATACATGAAATGCTTTTATAAATGTTTGAAGAGATAGACACAAGCAAAACATTCCTCGAATGAATTATGTGGACGTGATAATTGCCACAATTGATATGAATATTTTTCCCCTGATTATTATTGCTTGGTAACCTAAGAATTAGGGAACATCACTAATTTTGAGAATTAGTGCACGCCTAATTGACACGAATCTTAAAGGTAGCTACCGGGTTTAACACCCCCACCCAGAATGTTCACTAGACGGAAGAGCTAGTGGCCGAACTTTTCCATGTTTATATATATTAATTGAGATTGATATTTACATGATTAAATGTTTCCAACATGTTAAGCAATCAAACTTGTTAAGACTTGATTAATTGAAATAGGTTTCATATAGACAATTGACCACCCAAGTTGACCGGTGATTCACGAACGTTAAAACTTTTGTAAACTACATGTGAGTTATAGCTGTTGTAATAAAGGTTATGGTTTGTTTAAAAATGAATGCAGTCTTTGAAAAACGTCTCATATAGAGGTCAAAACCTCGCAACGAAATCAATTAATATGGAACGTCGAGAAAGTACAAACTGAAGAAAAACGTTTTGCATGTATTCTTAAATTGCGCATGTTGGTGAGTTTCATTTGCCTTTTTACCCTTTATATTTTTGGGACTGAGAATACATGCGCTTTTATAAATGTTTGACGAAATAGACACAAGTAATTGAAACTAAATTCTATGGTTGAATTATCGAAATCGAATATGCCCCTTTTTATTAAAGTCTGGTAATCTAAGAATTAGGGAACAGATACCCTAATTGACGCGAATCCTAAAGATAGATCTATCGGGCCTAACAAACCCCATCCAAAGTACCGGATGCTTTAGTACTTCGAAATTTATATCATGTCCGAAGGAGGATCCCGGAATGATAGGGGATATTCTTATATGCATATTGTTAATGTTGGTTACGTTCTTATTGATTAAAAACGTTCCATATTAATTGATTTCGTTGCGAGGTTTTGACCTCTATATGAGACGTTTTTCAAAGACTGCATTCATTTTTAAACAAACCATAACCTTTATTTCATCAATAAAGGTTTAAAAAGCTTTACGTAGATTATCAAATAATGATAATCTAAAATATCCTGTTTACACACGACCATTACATAATGGTTTACAATACAAATATGTTACAACAAAATAAGTTCCTTGAATGCAGTTTTTACACAATATCATACAAGCATGGACTCCAAATCTTGTCCTTATTTAAGTATGCGACAGCGGAAGCTCTTAATAATCACCTGAGAATAAACATGCTTAAAACGTCAACAAAAATGTTGGTGAGTTATAGGTTTAACCTATATATATCAAATCGTAACAATAGACCACAAGATTTCATATTTCAATACACATCCCATACATAGAGATAAAAATCATTCATATGGTGAACACCTGGTAACCGACAATAACAAGATGCATATATAAGAATATCCCCATCATTCCGGGACACCCTTCGGATATGATATAAATTTCGAAGTACTAAAGCATCCGGTACTTTGGATGGGGTTTGTTAGGCCCAATAGATCTATCTTTAGGATTCGCGTCAATTAGGGTGTCTGTTCCCTAATTCTTAGATTACCAGACTTAATAAAAAGGGGCATATTCAATTTCGATAATTCAACCATAGAATGTAGTTTCACGTACTTGTGTCTATTTTGTAAATCATTTATAAAACCTGCATGTATTCTCATCCCAAAAATATTAGATTTTAAAAGTGGGACTATAACTCACTTTCACAGATTTTTTTACTTCGTCGGGAAGTAAGACTTGGCCACTGGTTGATTCACGAACCTATAACAATATATACATATATATCAAAGTATGTTCAAAATATATTTACAACACTTTTAATATATTTTGATGTTTTAAGTTTATTAAGTCAGCTGTCCTCGTTAGTAACCTACAACTAGTTGTCCACAGTTAGATGTACAGAAATAAATCGATAAATATTATCTTGAATCAATCCACGACCCAGTGTATACATATCTCAGTATTGATCACAACTCAAACTATATATATTTTGGAATCAACCTCAACCCTGTATAGCTAACTCCAACATTCACATATAGAGTGTCTATGGTTGTTCCGAAATATATATAGATGTGTCGACATGATAGGTCGAAACATTGTATACGTGTCTATGGTATCTCAAGATTACATAATATATAATACAAGTTGATTAAGTTATGGTTGGAATAGATTTGTTACCAATTTTCACGTAGCTAAAATGAGAAAAATTATCCAATCTTGTTTTACCCATAACTTCTTCATTTTAAATCCGTTTTGAGTGAATCAAATTGCTATGGTTTCATATTGAACTCTATTTTATGAATCTAAACAAAAAAATTATAGGTTTCTGGTCGGAAAAATAAGTTACAAGTCGTTTTTGTAAAGGTAGTCATTTCAGTCGAAAGAACGACGTCTAGATGACCATTTTAGAAAACATGCTTCCACTTTGAGTTTAACCATAATTTTTGGATATAGTTTCATGTTCATAATAAAGTGAGTTATAGTCCCACTTTTAAAATCTAATATTTTTGGGATGAGAATACATGCAGGTTTTATAAATGATTTACAAAATAGACACAAGTACGTGAAACTACATTCTATGGTTGAATTATCGAAATCGAATATGCCCCTTTTTATTAAGTCTGGTAATCTAAGAATTAGGGAACAGACACCCTAATTGACGCGAATCCTAAAGATAGATCTATTGGGCCTAACAAACCCCATCCAAAGTACCGGATGCTTTAGTACTTCGAAATTTATATCATATCCGAAGGGTGTCCCGGAATGATGGGGATATTCTTATATATGCATCTTGTTATTGTCGGTTACCAGGTGTTCACCATATGAATGATTTTTATCTCTATGTATGGGATGTGTATTGAAATATGAAATCTTGTGGTCTATTGTTACGATTTGATATATATAGGTTAAACCTATAACTCACCAACATTTTTGTTGACGTTTTAAGCATGTTTATTCTCAGGTGATTATTAAGAGCTTCCGCTGTCGCATACTTAAATAAGGACAAGATTTGGAGTCCATGCTTGTATGATATTGTGTAAAAACTGCATTCAAGAAACTTATTTTGTTGTAACATATTTGTATTGTAAACCATTATGTAATGGTCGTGTGTAAACAGGATATTTTAGATTATCATTATTTGATAATCTACGTAAAGCTTTTTAAACCTTTATTGATGAAATAAAGGTTATGGTTTGTTTAAAAATGAATGCAGTCTTTGAAAAACGTCTCATATAGAGGTCAAAACCTCGCAACGAAATCAATTAATATGGAACGTTTTTAATCAATAAGAACGGGACATGTCCCGTTCTTATTGATTAAAAACGTTCCATATTAATTGATTTCGTTGCGAGGTTTTGACCTCTATATGAGACGTTTTTCAAAGACTGCATTCATTTTAAAACAAACCATAACCTTTATTTCATAAATAAAGGTTTAAAAAGCTTTACGTAGATTATCAAATAATGATAATCTAAAATATCCTGTTTACACACGACCATTACATAATGGTTTACAATACAAATATGTTACATCGAAATCAGTTTCTTGAATGCAGTTTTTACACAATATCATTCAGACATGGACTCCAAATCTTGTCCTTATTTTAGTATGCAACAGCGGAAGCTCTTAGTATTCACCTGAGAATAAACATGCTTTAAACGTCAACAAAAATGTTGGTGAGTTATAGGTTTAACCTATATATATCAAATCGTAACAATAGACCACAAGATTTCATATTTCAATACACATCCCATACATAGAGATAAAAATCATTCATATGGTGAACACCTGGTAACCGACATTAACAAGATGCATATATAAGAATATCCCCATCATTCCGGGACACCCTTCGGATATGATATAAATTTCGAACTACTAAAGCATCCGGTACTTTGGATGGGGCTTGTTGGGCCCGATAGATCTATCTTTAGGATTCGCGTCAATTAGGGTGTCTGTTCCCTAATTCTTAGATTACCAGACTTAATCAAAAGGGGCATATTCGATTTCGATAATTCAATCATAGAATGTAGTTTCACGTACTTGTGTCTATTTTGTAAATCATTTATAAAACCTGCATGTATTCTCATCCCAAAAATATTAGATTTTAAAAGTGGGACTATAACTCACTTTCACAGATTTTTACTTCGTCGGGAAGTAAGACTTGGCCACTGGTTGATTCACGAACCTATAACAATATATACATATATATCAAAGTATGTTCAAAATATATTTACAATACTTTTAATATATTTTGATGTTTTAAGTTTATTAAGTCAGCTGTCCTCGTTAGTAACCTACAACTAGTTGTCCACAGTTAGATGTACAGAAATAAATCGATAAATATTATCTTGAATCAATCCACGACCCAGTGTATACGTATCTCGGTATTGATCACAACTCAAACTATATATATTTTGGAATCAACCTCAACCCTGTATAGCTAACTCCAACATTCACATATAGAGTGTCTATGGTTGTTCCGAAATATATATAGATGTGTCGACATGATAGGTCGAAACATTGTATACGTGTCTATGGTATCTCAAGATTACATAATATACAATACAAGTTATGAATGAATGATGGGTCGAAACATGATAGGTCGAAACATTGTATACATAATAAGTCATGAATGATTACTCATATTTTTGTAATTTTATGAGATATTTCATGCTAGTTGCCAAATGATGGTTCCCACATGTGTTAGGTGACTCACATGGGCTGCTAAGAGCTGATCATTGGAGTGTATATACCAATAGTACATACATCTAAAAGCTGTGTATTGTACGAGTATGAATACGGGTGCATACGAGTAGAATTGTTGATGAAACTGAACGAGGATGTAATTGTAAGCATTTTTGTTAAGTAGAAGTATTTTGATAAGTGTCTTGAAGTCTTTCAAAAGTGTATGAATACATATTAAAACACTACATGTATATACATTTTAACTGAGTCGTTAAGTCATCGTTAGTCGTTACATGTAAATGTTGTTTTGAAACCTTTAGGTTAACGATCTTGTTAAATGTTGTTAACCCAATGTTTATAATATCAAAAGAGATTTTAAATTATTATATTATCATGATATTATGATGTACGAATATCTCTTAATATAATATATATACATTAAATGTCGTTACAACGATAATCGTTACATATATGTCTCGTTTCAAAATCATTAAGTTAGTAGTCTTGTTTTTACATATGTAGTTCATTATTAATATACTTAATGATATGTTTACTTATCATAATATCATGTTAACTATATATATAACCATATATATGTCATCATATAGTTTTTACAAGTTTTAACGTTCGTGAATCACCGGTCAACTTGGGTGGTCAATTGTCTATATGAAACCTATTTCAATTAATCAAGTCTTAACAAGTTTGATTGCTTAACATGTTGGAAACATTTAATCATGTAAATATCAATCTCAATTAATATATATAAACATGGAAAAGTTCGGGTCACTACAGTACCTACCCGTTAAATAAATTTCGTCCCGAAATTTTAAGCTGTTGAAGGTGTTGACGAATCTTCTGGAAATAGATGCGGGTATTTCTTCTTCATCTAATCTTCACGCTCCCAGGTGAACTCGGGTCCTCTACGAGCATTCCATCGAACCTTAACAATTGGTATCTTGTTTTGCTTAAGTCTTTTAACCTCACGATCCATTATTTCGACGGGTTCTTCGATGAATTGAAGTTTTTCGTTGATTTGGATTTCATCTAACGGAATAGTGAGATCTTCTTTAGCAAAACATTTCTTCAAATTCGAGACGTGGAAAGTGTTATGTACAGCTGCGAGTTGTTGAGGTAACTCAAGTCGGTAAGCTACTGGTCCGACACGATCAATAATCTTGAATGGTCCAATATACCTTGGATTTAATTTTCCTCGTTTACCAAATCGAACAACGCCTTTCCAAGGTGCAACTTTAAGCATGACCATCTCTCCAATTTCAAATTCTATATCTTTTCTTTTAATGTCAGCGTAGCTCTTTTGTCGACTTTGGGCAGTTTTCAACCGTTGTTGAATTTGGATGATCTTCTCGGTAGTTTCGTGTATAATCTTCAGACCCGTAATCTGTCTATCCCCCACTTCACTCCAACAAATCGGAGACCTGCACTTTCTACCATAAAGTGCTTCAAACGGCGCCATCTCAATGCTTGAATGGTAGCTGTTGTTGTAGGAAAATTCTGCTAACGGTAGATGTCGATCCCAACTGTTTCCGAAATCAATAACACATGCTCGCAGCATGTCTTCAAGCGTTTGTATCGTCCTTTCGCTCTGCCCATCAGTTTGTGGATGATAGGCAGTACTCATGTCTAGACGAGTTCCTAATGCTTGCTGTAATGTCTGCCAGAATCTTGAAATAAATCTGCCATCCCTATCAGAGATAATAGAGATTGGTATTCCATGTCTGGAGATGACTTCCTTTAAATACAGTCGTGCTAACTTCTCCATCTTGTCATCTTCTCTTATTGGCAGGAAGTGTGCTGATTTGGTGAGACGATCAACTATTACCCAAATAGTATCAAAACCACTTGCAGTCCTTGGCAATTTAGTGATGAAATCTATGGTAATGTTTTCCCATTTCCATTCCGGGATTTCGGGTTGTTGAAGTAGACCTGATGGTTTCTGATGCTCAGCTTTGACCTTAGAACACGTCAAACATTCTCCTACGTATTTAGCAACATCGGCTTTCATACCCGGCCACCAAAAATGTTTCTTGAGATCCTTGTACATCTTCCCCGTTCCAGGATGTATTGAGTATCTGGTTTTATGAGCTTCTCTAAGTACCATTTCTCTCATATCTCCAAATTTTGGTACCCAAATCCTTTCAGCCCTATACCGGGTTCCGTCTTCCTGAATATTAAGATGCTTCTCCGATCCTTTGGGTATTTCATCCTTTAAATTTCCCTTTTTTAAAACTCCTTGTTGCGCCTCCTTTATTTGAGTAGTAAGGTTATTATGAATCATTATATTCATAGATTTTACTCGAATGGGTTCTCTGTCCTTCCTGCTCAAGGCATCGGCTACCACATTTGCCTTCCCCGGGTGGTAACGAATCTCAAAGTCGTAATCATTCAATAATTCAATCCACCTACGCTGCCTCATATTCAGTTGTTTCTGATTAAATATGTGTTGAAGACTTTTGTGGTAGGTATATATAATACTTTTGACCCCATATAAGTAGTGCCTCCAAGTCTTTAATGCAAAAACAACCGCGCCTAATTCCAAATCATGCGTTGTATAATTTTGTTCGTGAATCTTCAATTGTCTAGACGCATAAGCAATCACCTTCGTTCGTTGCATTAATACACAACCGAGACCTTGCTTTGATGCGTCACAATAAATCACAAAATCATCATTCCCTTCAGGCAATGACAATATAGGTGCCGTAGTTAGCTTTTTCTTCAATAACTGAAATGCTTTCTCTTGTTCATCATTCCATTCAAATTTCTTCCCTTTATGCGTTAATGCAGTCAAGGGTTTTGCTATTCTGGAAAAGTCTTGGATGAACCTTCTGTAGTAACCAGCTAGTCCTAAAAACTGGCGTATGTGTTTCGGAGTTTTCGGGGTTTCCCACTTTTCAACAGTTTCTATCTTTGCCGGATCCACCTTAATACCTTCTTTGTTCACTATGTGACCAAGGAATTGAACTTCTTCCAACCAAAATGCACACTTTGAAAACTTAGCGTACAATTCTTCCTTCCTCAATACTTCTAACACCTTTCTCAAATGTTCACCGTGTTCTTGGTCATTCTTTGAGTAAATAAGTATGTCATCAATGAAAACAATGACAAACTTGTCAAGGTATGGTCCACACACTCGGTTTATAAGGTCCATGAACACAGCTGGTGCATTAGTTAAACCAAATGGCATGACCATAAACTCGTAATGACCGTAACGTGTTCTGAAAGCAGTCTTTGGAATATCATCTTCTTTCACCCTCATTTGATGATACCCGAAACGTAAGTCAATCTTTGAATAAACAGACGAGCCTTGTAGTTGATCAAATAAGTCGTCGATTCTCGGTAGTGGGTAGCGGTTCTTGATGGTAAGCTTGTTCAACTATCGGTAGTCGATACACAACCTGAATGTACCATCTTTCTTCTTGACAAACAAAACAGGAGCTCCCCACGGTGATGTGCTTGGTCGAATGAAACCACGCTCTAAAAGTTCTTGTAATTGGCTTTGCAGTTCTTTCATCTCGCTGGGTGGGAGTCTGTAAGGAGCACGAGCTATTGGTGCAGCTCCTGGTACAAGATCTATTTGAAATTCAACGGATCGATGTGGGGGTAATCCCGGTAATTCTTTCGGAAACACATCGGGAAATTCTTTTGCAATGGGAACATCATTGATGCTCTTTTCTTCAGTTTGTACTTTCTCGACGTGTGCTAGAACAGCATAGCAACCTTTTCTTATTAGTTTTTGTGCCTTCAAATTACTAATAAGATGTAGCTTCGTGTTGCCCTTTTCTCCGTACACCATTAAGGGTTTTCCTTTTTCTCGTATAATGCGAATTGCATTTTTGTAACAAACGATCTCTACTTTCACTTCTTTCAACCAGTCCATACCGATTATCACATCAAAACTCCCTAACTCTACTGGTATCAAATCAATCTTAAATGTTTCGCTAACCAGTTTAATTTCTCGATTCCGACATATATTATCTGCTGAAATTAATTTACCATTTGCTAATTCGAGTAAAAATTTACTATCCAAAGGCGTCAATGGACAACTTAATTTAGCACAAAAATCTCTACTCATATAGCTTCTATCCGCACCCGAATCAAATAAAATGTAAGCAGATTTATTGTCAATAAGAAACGTACCCGTAACAAGCTCCGGGTCTTCCTGTGCCTCTGCCGCATTAATATTGAAAACTCTTCCGCGGCCTTGTCCATTCGTGTTCTCCTGGTTCGGGCAATTTCTAATAATGTGGCCCAGTTTTCTACATTTATAACAAACTACATTGGCGTAACTTGCTCCGACACTACTTGCTCCGCCATTACTCGTTCCGACACCATTTGTTCCTTTCGTTCTATTAACCCCTGATCCGTAGACCTCACACTTCGCCGCGCTATGACCATTTCTTTTACACTTGTTGCAAAATTTGGTGCAGAACCCCGAGTGATACTTTTCACACCTTTGGCATAGCTGCTTCTGATTGTTGTTGTTGTTGCGGTTATTATTGTTGTTGGGATGATTGTTGTAGTTGCTGTTGCTGTTGTTGTTGTTATTGTTGTTGTTGGGCCGTTTGTTGTAGTTGCGATTGTTGGGATAATTGTTGCGATTATTGTTGTAATTGCTGTTGTTGTTGTATTGGTGATTCTTATCACCGTTTTCCTCCCACTTTCTTTTGACTTGCTTCACATTGGCCTCTTCAGCGGTCTGTTCTTTAATTCTTTCTTCAATCTGGTTCACTAGTTTGTGAGCCATTCTACATGCCTGTTGTATGGAGGCGGGCTCGTGTGAACTTATATCTTCTTGGATTCTTTCCGGTAATCCTTTCACAAACGCGTCGATCTTCTCTTCCTCATCTTCGAACGCTCCCGGACACAATAGGCATAATTCTGTGAATCGTCTTTCGTACGTGGTAATATCAAATCCTTGGGTTCGTAACCCTCTAAGTTCTGTCTTGAGCTTATTGACCTCAGTTCTGGGACGGTACTTCTCGTTCATTAAGTGCTTGAATGCTGACCACGGTAGTGCGTAAGCATCATCTTGTCCCACTTGCTCTAGATAGGTATTCCACCATGTTAACGCAGAACCTGTGAAGGTATGCGTAGCGTACTTCACTTTGTCCTCTTCAGTACACTTACTTATGGCAAACACCGATTCGACCTTCTCGGTCCACCGTTTCAATCCGATCGGTCCTTCGGTTCCATCAAATTCCAAAGGTTTGCAGGCAGTGAATTCTTTGTAGGTGCATCCTACACGATTTCCTGTACTGCTAGATCCAAGGTTATTATTGGTATGTAGCGCAGCCTGTACTGCGGCTATGTTTGAAGCTAGAAAAGTACGGAATTCCTCTTCATTCATATTCACGGTGTGTCGAGTAGTCGGTGCCATTTCCTTCAAAATAGTCAAATGGAACAAGTTAATCATACAGAATATTAAGAGTAGTTAATAGTATTTCGTAGCATAATATGAACTCATTTATAAAAGCTTTTTCTTCATATTAGCGTTTTATAAGTTTAAATTCGGGTAGTACCTACCCGTTAAGTTCATACTTAGTAGCTAATATACAATTCAACTACTACAATTCTATATGAAAAACTGATTATAATAATATTTCGCGTTCAAACTTTTACACAATATTTTACAAACTTACAATACCGCTTATTTTACATATAGCATGAAATATAGCACACAATAAATTTGATACAAGATGATTGTGAAGATAATTCTAGCTAGTACACAAGTCGTTCAGCAAAGGCAATAAAGACAAGTAATTCATACGTCCAGAAACAAGTCATGCATTCTGGTTTTACTAGGATTACTTCCCATCCTTGGTCTTGTGGAACATAACCGTTATGGCCGTTGATAAGACAGCGTGTTATAACGTCGTCAAAGGGACGAGGGTTACGTAATGTCCAACAGTCCTGTAACAATCTAAAAACCTCATTTCTTACCCCAATTACCGACTCCGTCACTTGTGGGAACGTTTTGTTTAATAGTTGTAGCCCGATGTTCTTGTTCTCACTTTGGTGAGAAGCGAACATTACTAATCCGTAAGCATAACATGCTTCTTTATGTTGCATGTTAACCGCTTTTTCTAAATCACGAAGTCCAATATTCAGATATATTGAGTCAAAATAATTTCTTAACCCATTGCGTAAAATAGCATTTGGGTTCCCCGCAATATATGCGTCAAAGTAAACATATCGTAACTTATTGGTTTCTCAATGTGATATCCCCCATCTTTCAAACGAAAGTCTCTTATAAACCAAGACATTCTTGGAACGTTCTTCGAATGTCTTACAAACTGATCTAGCCTTAAATAGTCGTGCCGAAGAATTCTGACCGACTCTAGACAAGATTTCACATGTCATACCCTGTCCTAATCCGTCTGGACGAAGTCACCAACATCTGGTTCCATTGCGATGATCGACTCCAAATAATGTCTTTACAATGAGCAAATGCACAGCAGAAGATTTCTTTCATACCTAAGAATAAACATGCTTTCAAGTGTCAACCAAAAGGTTGGTGAGTTCATATGTTTATCATAAAACAATAAAATTCATCATTTTGATAGACCACAAGATTTAAATGATGCATGGTACAAATGGTCCCGAATCCTATACCCACCTGTAATGTACATGCGATATCTTTTAAATACAGTACACCTTTCTCGTGTACGAAATCCTTTTTCATAAATCTTAGTAACCGTACACATATCTTGTGCACAAAATAACATACACATAACCTGTGTATAAAATCATTCTCTCGATACATAACATTCACTTTTCATTGCTTTCATAGCTTGGCTTGGTAACCGACCTTAACATATAATGCGCATCAATAATATCCCCAAAACAGAACATCTCGTCTGTATAATATATAAACCTTGAAGTACTAAACACCCCGCCCACTAGCTCTTCCGTCTAGTGAACATTCTGGGTGGGGGTGTTAAACCCGGTAGCTACCTTTAAGATTCGTGTCAATTAGGCGTGCACTAATTCTCAAAATTAGTGATGTTCCCTAATTCTTAGGTTACCAAGCAATAATAATCAGGGGAAAAATATTCATATCAATTGTGGCAATTATCACGTCCACATAATTCATTCGAGGAATGTTTTGCTTGTGTCTATCTCTTCAAACATTTATAAAAGCATTTCATGTATTCGCAGTTCAAAATGTATTTCAAAAGCATTTAATAAAGTAGTTGTAAAAGTAGCGCATGTATTCTCAGTCCCAAAACTACAAAGAGTAAAAGGGAATCAAATGAACTCACCTAATGTATTTTGTAGTAAAAATACACATGACGATATTGAACAAAAGTAGGGTCGGCCTCGGATTCACGAACCTATATCAATTATATATATTAAAACATGTAATAATATTCAAACAAATTTATTTATTATTATTAATATACTTGTTATCTTGAAAATTTATATGTGATAGTAATAACTAGATTAATTAAAACTATTTTATATTTTGTATAGATAATAACATTTTAAAGAAAATAGCATGTAATATTAATTTAGTCATGATATATGTAGTAAAAATATATTTTTATATAAGTATCTTTTGTTTGTTAAAATAATAATTATAATAATACTAAAATATTAATAATACTAACAAGAAAATGTTATACGTTAATACCTATAATAATAATAATAATAATAATAATAATAATAATAATGATAATAATAATAATAATAATAATAATAATAATTTAATGATAATAAAAATAAATAAATAAATAAATAAATAACTACCTCAAATAAGTAGTATTTAAAAATGACAAGAATGCCCAAGTCCGGGTTTGAACCCGCGACTTCCCGCTAACCCGTTAACACCTTTAACCCATGAATCAACGATTTGTTTTGGTATAAACCCGCACTTTAACTAATTCATTTTCATCAAACACTTGTCCTTTCATCATCATACTTAACGTCCTCATCATTTTCATTTATCCTGTAATATCATTATCTAACCCGTCACCAAGATCATAGCATCCTTGTTATTATCATACGGTTATCGCCTTATCTTGTATCATATATTACTATTGTTATCATATCATTACCAAGCTATTCTTTCATCATTAACCTCCTCATCTTATCAATTTCATATTGTCACCATCATCAAAGTCACAATATCATCATCATCATCATCATAATTATATTATCATCTGTTTGATAAAAAAATATATAGTAACAGCCAATTCAGCGACTAGCAAGGCAGTAGCCTGG
Organism: Rutidosis leptorrhynchoides; assembly: GCF_046630445.1. NCBI lineage: Eukaryota > Viridiplantae > Streptophyta > Magnoliopsida > Asterales > Asteraceae > Rutidosis > Rutidosis leptorrhynchoides. Next base: position 78,625,057 of record NC_092333.1, read on the forward strand.
TGGGCTTTCGGCTGGCCCAGTAGCAGCCAAAAAAAATGGTAGTTGGATCATGGTTAACTTAATATATCAACAGACTAGTTCTAGGCCCAATAATATCACGGCCCAACAGCCAAACAATTACGTGGCCTTTTTCGTTGCACTGGTAACACAATTTGGACAGATACATCAATAAATAATAAATGCATGCCCACCTCAATATTTCATCATCAATACCTCACCACCCATTATCCTAATAAAATTGATGTCTTCCTTATCATTGCAAGTTGCATGATACTAATAATATTAAAGCAATATTTCGGCCAGAAGGAGATGAGAAAATGTAGGGACACATGGTCTGATTCAATTAAATCAATTTCCCTTTTTCTTTAACTAATCAAGTAGTTGTTGCTTGGTTAAAATTGTCGGCCAGTATATACAAAAGAAACACGCCAAAAGCAAAATCAATCATTGTCCTAATCCACTATCAAAAGTTTTATTTATAATTGATCAAGAAAAAGAAGTATATATATAAATACATAGCAGTAGTATTTATCTATTAGTTGCAGTACCATAATACGCAATAACAAATTTATGGTGGCTTTAAAGGGTTATTTAAAGTGGCGGTTATGGTGTGTTTTGATGGGTTAACGAGAGATTCAACAGAGATTAATGGCAGTGGTGTTTTGGTATGGTGTTGTGTGATGGTGCTTGTCGGTGATGGTGGTGAAAGGTGGTGACTTGTTGTGGGCTTGGTGCTCGATGAACCTGAAAGAAATAGAAAATAGTATGTATGGTGAAGTGGTGGTGATAGGGTCTTGGTGATCATGGGTGTTGGTTAAAGTTGGTTGATGTGATTTTCGAATTGATGATGGCGGGTTATGGTGAGCGAATAGAACAACAAACATTAAGCAGGAGTTACAACAGCGTAACTAATGGTGGGAGGGTTGTTTCATGTCGAATTACAGGAAATAAGGAAAAAAAATATCAATGGTGGTGTCGAGTTAGATAGTGGTCCGTGGTGTTTGTTGTTTGTTGAAGAAAACGAAAAAAATAGTAGTGGCGAGTACTAACCGTTTAAGGATCAAGGTGAGGGTTCTTGAACAATTTTTAGTAGAGAGAGTAGAGTGAGAGTGGATTTATGATGAAGATGACAATGGTGATCGATGGGGTTGGATGTATGGTAGTGGCATTGTTTGACCGATGAAGATGATGAGAAAAGAAAAGGGATGATTGTATGGGGTATACCGAGATGAATGATGCAAAATACGTGTGATGAAACGAAACCAATGGTTTTCGTATGGATTAAATGTTTTATAGCAGTTGTAAGTGTGTAGCTTTACCTCTTATTAATTCCAACAGAATAGAAGGAAAATAATAGATTGATTGGTTCTAATAGGAGTAAGTAGATTTCTCATATCTTTCAGACAGGGAATTTCTTTTTCTAGTTTAACCTTTAGTTAGTGGACACTCAATCACAGGTAAACAGAAACATGAAAAGCTGATTGGAATCTGTCTCATTGCTTTTTGACGTGGGATGAGCCAGAGAGTATTTGGGGTGGGGTAGTATAAGAGTGCATGTATCACTCATTTATATATAGGATATTGGATAGTGACAACAAAAGCAGTAGTATATGCCTATGCTCATGTATATTAGAAATATTTAGATGATAGAAACATTTAACAACCAAACACTAATCATCCGTGAAACTTATTTGTTCATATTGTATGTATGTGCTTATCATTTGTGTAAAGTAAATAGGTTGATAGTTATGTTTAACATAAAGTAAAAGTAAAGGAAATAATATCCCATTGATTAAGTTAGGAAAAAAAAACAGCAAAGGAAATAAGTGGGTTTGCATATTACTCAAAAACAAAAATGAAAAGATGTGAACGTGTTTGTATATATATATAAGTTGGAATCAAGGTTGTCTGCCAAATGAATATTCAACCTATCTTGGGTCCATTCATAACAGCACAAAGAAAGAAGAAGAAAAAAAAATAAAGATAAAATGATACATATATACGGTTCAGGTACTTATTTTATGGTCTAATATTAGAATACATCATTATATTAAATTAGTGGTTAATATTAATTTCTTTTAACATGTTTTAACATATATTTATGTTTAATGGATTATTGTAATTATCAATATTTTTAATTGAAGTAATTATAGTCTAATAAGTACGTTATATAATTTACTTTAAACACATCTTAAAACAATTATAAGATACAATTATTATAACTCTAAACATGTAGTATAACATTGATCATCCAATATTTTATATTCGAAATACCATATATATATATATATATATATATATATATATATATATATATATATATATATATATATATATATATATATATATATATCCACACACACACATATCTATTTACAATTAATTGTTCGTGAATCGTCGAGTGTAGTCAAAGGGTAAATGAATACAGGAACATAATTCAAGGTTTTTGAGATTTCAACATTACAGACTCTGCTTATCGTGTCAGAAACATATATAGATTAAGTTTCAATACACATCCCACTTTGAGTTTTGACCTCTATATGAGACGTTATTCGAAAAGTGGGACTATAACACACTAATTTCAGTTGGTATCCGAGCGTTGGTCTTAGAGAACCAGAAAATTTGCATTAGTGTGTCTTATCGAGTTTGTTAGGATGCATTAGTGAGTCTGGACTTCGACCGTGTTTTCTTTAAAAATGATTGCTTAACATTTTTGTTGGAAACTATATATTTTTAACATATGAATATTATGTGATATATTAATCTCTTAACGTGTTTGATATTATGTGATAGATGTCTACCTCTAGAACAAGTCCCATTGACTCACCTAATAATAATGAAGAGTCAAATGTAAATTGGAATGATTTGTGGACTGATTCACAAGTTCCCGAAGAGGAACCGGAAGAAGAGTCGGAACCGGAAGAAGAATCGGAACCAGAAGAAGAATCGGAACCGGATGAAGAAATAGAACCGGTGGGGGAAATAATAAAACGGTTAAGTAAAAGAAAATCCTCAACCAACCGACCAAAGTTAATTATGGTCAATGGTGTTTCCGCCAAGGAAGCAAAATATTGGGAGGATTACCAATTCTCCGATGAATCGGATTCCGACGAGAATTCCGATGATGTTATAGAAATTACCCCAACTGAATTTAAAAAGGCAAAAGAAAATAATAAAGGAAAGGGCATAAAAATAGAGAAATCTAATTCCAACCCCGATGAACTTTATATGTATCGTCAACCCCCGAAGTCCTTAAGTTGTAACAATGACCCGGGAACCTCTAAACCACCAGGTTTTTCTAAACCAATGTGGACAACGACGGCTCGTATTAGGGGAACATCATATATCCCTAGAAACTTGGCAAAACGAACCAAAACCGAAGAAGAAGAAACGAGCGAGTCGGAATAAGATAGTTGTATTCGTGTGGTGTAATATATGGAATATAGTGTTCTTATGCTTTATGATATATGTAAAAATTGCTTGTATTAATAAGTATTTTTTTATGAATCTAACTCTTGTCTATTTTACAGTTTAAAAACACAAAATGGATAGACAACCCAATATTTTAAGAGACCTACCCGGAGACATGATTGATGAAATCTTGTCTAGAGTCGGCCAGAATTCTTCGGCACAACTATTTAAGGCGAGATCAGTTTGTAAGACATTCGAAGAACGTTCCAAGAATGTCTTGGTTTATAAGAGACTTTCGTTTAAAAGATGGGGGATATCACATTGGGAAACCCATAAGTTACGATGTGTTTACTTTGACGCATATATTGCGGGGAACCCAAATGCTATTTTACGCAACGGGTTAAGAAATTATTTTGACTCAATATATCCGAATATTGGACTTCGTGATTTAGAAAAAGCGGCTAACATGCAACATAAAGAAGCATGTTATGCTTACGGATTAGTAATGTTCGCTTCTCACCAAAGTGAGAACAAGAACATCGGGCTACAACTATTAAACAAAACGTTTCCACAAGTGACGGAGTCGGTAATTGGGGTAAGAAATGAGGTTTTTAGATTATTACGGGACTGTTGGACATTACGTAACCCTCGTCCCTTTGATGACGTTACAACACGCTGTCTTATCAACGGCCATAACGGTTATGTTGCACAAGACCAAGGATGGGAAGTAGTCCTAGTAAAACCAGAATGCATGACTTGTTTCTGGACGTATGAATTACGTGTCTTTATTGCCTTTGCTGAACGACTTGTGTACTAGCTAGAATTGTCTTCACAACTATCTTGTATCAAAGTTATTGTGTGCTATATTTCATGCTTTATGTAAAATAAGCGGTATTGTAAGTTTGTAAAATATTGTATAAAAGTTTGAACGCGAAATATTATTATAATCAGTTTTTCATATAGAATTGTAGTAGTTGAATTGTATATTAGCTACTAAGTATGAACTTAACGGGTAGGTACTACCCGAATTTAAACTTATAAAACGCTAATATGAAGAAAAAGCTTTTATAAATGAGTTCATATTATGCTACGAAATACTATTAACTACTCTTAATATTCTGTATGATTAACTTGTTCCATTTAACTATTTTGAAGGAAATGGCACCGACTACTCGACACACCGTGAATATGAATGAAGAGGAATTCCGTACTTTTCTAGCTTCAAACATAGCCGCAGTACAGGCTGCGCTACATACCAACAATAACCTTGGATCTAGCAGTACAGGAAATCGTGTAGGATGCACCTACAAAGAATTCACTGCCTGCAAACCTTTGGAATTTGATGGAACCGAAGGACCGATCGGATTGAAACGGTGGACCGAGAAGGTTGAATCGGTGTTTGCCATAAGTAAGTCTACTGAAGAGGACAAAGTGAAGTACGCTACGCATACCTTCACAGGTTCTGCGTTAACATGGTGGAATACCTATCTAGAGCAAGTGGGACAAGATGATGCGTACGCACTACCGTGGTCAGCATTCAAGCACTTGATGAACGAGAAGTACCGTCCCAGAACCGAGGTCAATAAGCTCAAGACAGAACTTAGAGGGTTACGAACCCAAGGATTTGATATTACCACGTACGAAAGACGATTCACAGAATTGTGCCTATTGTGTCCGGGAGCATTCGAAGATGAGGAAGAGAAGATCGACGCGTTTGTGAAAGGATTACCGGAAAGAATCCAAGAAGATATAAGTTCACACGAGCCCGCCTCCATACAACAGGCATGTAGAATGGCTCACAAACTAGTGAACCAGATTGAAGAAAGAATTAAAGAACAGACTGCTGAAGAGGCCAATGTGAAGCAAGTCAAAAGAAAGTGGGAGGAAAACGGTGATAAGAATCACCAATACAACAACAACAGCAATTACAACAATAATCGCAACAATTATCCCAACAATCGTAACATCAATCGCAACTACAACAAACGGCCCAACAACAACAACAACAACAACAACAACAACAACTACAACAATCATCCCAACAACAATAATAACCGCAACAACAACAACAACAATCAGAAGCAGCTATGCCAAAGGTGTGAAAAGAATCACTCGGGGTTCTGCACCAAATTTTGCAACAAGTGTAAAAGAAATGGTCATAGCGCGGCGAAGTGTGAGGTCTACGGACCAGGGGTTAATAGAACGAAAGGAACAAATGGTGTCGGAACGAGTAATGGCGGAGCAAGTAGTGTCGGAGCAAGTTATGCCAATGTAGTTTGTTATAAATGTGGAAAACCGGGCAACATTATTAGAAATTGCCCGAACCAGGAGAACACGAATGGACAAGGCCGTGGAAGAGTTTTCAATATTAATGCGGCAGAGGCACAGGAAGACCCGGAGCTTGTTACGGGTACGTTTCTTATTGACAATAAATCTGCTTACGTTTTATTTGATTCGGGTGCGGATAGAAGCTATATGAGTAGAGATTTTTGTGCTAAATTAAGTTGTCCATTGACGCCTTTGGATAGTAAATTTTTACTCGAATTAGCAAATGGTAAATTAATTTCAGCAGATAATATATGTCGGAATCGAGAAATTAAACTGGTTAGCGAAACATTTAAGATTGATTTGATACCAGTAGAGTTAGGGAGTTTTGATGTGATAATCGGTATGGACTGGTTGAAAGAAGTGAAAGCGGAGATCGTTTGTTACAAAAATGCAATTCGCATTATACGAGAAAAAGGAAAACCCTTAATGGTGTACGGAGAAAAGGGCAACACGAAGCTACATCTTATTAGTAATTTGAAGGCACAAAAACTAATAAGAAAAGGTTGCTATGCTGTTCTAGCACACGTCGAGAAAGTACAAACTGAAGAAAAGAGCATCAATGATGTTCCCATTGCAAAAGAATTTCCCGATGTATTTCCGAAAGAATTACCGGGATTACCCCCACATCGATCCGTTGAATTTCAAATAGATCTTGTACCAGGAGCTGCACCAATAGCTCGTGCTCCTTACAGACTCGCACCCAGCGAGATGAAAGAACTGCAAAGCCAATTACAAGAACTTTTAGAGCGTGGTTTCATTCGACCAAGCACATCACCGTGGGGAGCTCCTGTTTTGTTTGTCAAGAAGAAAGATGGTACATTCAGGTTGTGTATCGACTACCGAGAGTTGAACAAACTTACCATCAAGAACCGCTACCCACTACCGAGAATCGACGACTTATTTGATCAACTACAAGGCTCGTCTGTTTATTCAAAGATTGACTTACGTTCCGGGTATCATCAAATGCGGGTGAAAGAAGATGATATTCCAAAGACTGCTTTCAGAACACGTTACGGTCATTACGAGTTTATGGTCATGCCGTTTGGTTTAACTAATGCACCAGCTGTGTTCATGGACCTTATGAACCGAGTGTGTGGACCATACCTTGACAAGTTTGTCATTGTTTTCATTGATGACATACTTATTTACTCAAAGAATGACCAAGAACACGGTGAACATTTGAGAAAGGTGTTAGAAGTATTGAGGAAGGAAGAATTGTACGCTAAGTTTTCAAAGTGTGCATTTTGGTTGGAAGAAGTTCAATTCCTCGGTCACATAGTGAACAAAGAAGGTATTAAGGTGGATCCGGCAAAGATAGAAACTGTTGAAAAGTGGGAAACCCCGAAAACTCCGAAACACATACGCCAGTTTTTAGGACTAGCTGGTTACTACAGAAGGTTCATCCAAGACTTTTCCAGAATAGCAAAACCCTTGACTGCATTAACGCATAAAGGGAAGAAATTTGAATGGAATGATGAACAAGAGAAAGCGTTTCAGTTATTGAAGAAAAAGCTAACTACGGCACCTATATTGTCATTGCCTGAAGGGAATGATGATTTTGTGATTTATTGTGACGCATCAAAGCAAGGTCTCGGTTGTGTATTAATGCAACGAACGAAGGTGATTGCTTATGCGTCTAGACAATTGAAGATTCACGAACAAAATTATACGACGCATGATTTGGAATTAGGCGCGGTTGTTTTTGCATTAAAGACTTGGAGGCACTACTTATATCGGGTCAAAAGTATTATATATACCGACCACAAAAGTCTTCAACACATATTTAATCAGAAACAACTGAATATGAGGCAGCGTAGGTGGATTGAATTATTGAATGATTACGATTTTGAGATTCGTTACCACCCGGGGAAGGCAAATGTGGTAGCCGATGCCTTGAGCAGGAAGGATAGAGAACCCATTCGAGTAAAATCTATGAATATAATGATTCATAATAACATTACTACTCAAATAAAGGAGGCGCAACAAGGAGTTTTAAAAGAGGGAAATTTAAAGGATGAAATACCCAAAGGATCGGAGAAGCATCGTAATATTCGGGAAGACGGAACCCGGTATAGGGCTGAAAGGATTTGGGTACCAAAATTTGGAGATATGAGAGAAATGGTACTTAGAGAAGCTCATAAAACCAGATACTCAATACATCCTGGAACGGGGAAGATGTACAAGGATCTCAAGAAACATTTTTGGTGGCCGGGTATGAAAGCCGATGTTGCTAAATACGTAGGAGAATGTTTGACGTGTTCTAAGGTCAAAGCTGAGCATCAGAAACCATCAGGTCTACTTCAACAACCCGAAATCCCGGAATGGAAATGGGAAAACATTACCATGGATTTCATCACTAAATTGTCAAGGACTGCAAGTGGTTTTGATACTATTTGGGTAATAGTTGATCGTCTCACCAAATCAGCACACTTCCTACCAATAAGAGAAGATGACAAGATGGAGAAGTTAGCACGACTGTATTTGAAGGAAGTCGTCTCCAGACATGGAATACCAATCTCTATTATCTCTGATAGGGATGGCAGATTTATTTCAAGATTCTGGCAGACATTACAGCAAGCATTAGGAACTCGTCTAGACATGAGTACTGCCTATCATCCACAAACTGATGGGCAGAGCGAAAGGACGATACAAACGCTTGAAGACATGCTACGAGCATGTGTTATTGATTTCGGAAACAGTTGGGATCGACATCTACCGTTAGCAGAATTTTCCTACAACAACAGCTACCATTCAAGCATTGAGATGGCGCCGTTTGAAGCACTTTATGGTAGAAAGTGCAGGTCTCCGATTTGTTGGAGTGAGGTGGGGGATAGACAGATTACGGGTCCGGAGATTATACAAGAAACTACCGAGAAGATCATCCAAATTCAACAACGGTTGAAAACCGCCCAAAGTCGACAAAAGAGCTACGCTGACATTAAAAGAAAAGATATAGAATTTGAAATTGGAGAGATGGTCATGCTTAAAGTTTCACCTTGGAAAGGCGTTGTTCGATTTGGTAAACGAGGGAAATTAAATCCAAGGTATATTGGACCATTCAAGATTATTGATCGTGTCGGACCAGTAGCTTACCGACTAGAGTTACCTCAACAACTCGCGGCTGTACATAACACTTTCCACGTCTCGAATTTAAAGAAATGTTTTGCTAAAGAAGATCTCACTATTCCGTTAGATGAAATCCAAATCAACGAAAAACTTCAATTCATCGAAGAACCCGTCGAAATAATGGATCGTGAGGTTAAAAGACTTAAGCAAAACAAGATACCAATTGTTAAGGTTCGATGGAATGCTCGTAGAGGACCCGAGTTCACCTGGGAGCGTGAAGATCAGATGAAGAAGAAATACCCGCATCTATTTCCAGAAGATTCGTCAACACCTTCAACAGCTTAAAATTTCGGGACGAAATTTATTTAACGGGTAGGTACTGTAGTGACCCGAACTTTTCCATGTTTATATATATTAATTGAGATTGATATTTACATGATTAAATGTTTCCAACATGTTAAGCAATCAAACTTGTTAAGACTTGATTAATTGAAATAGGTTTCATATAGACAATTGACCACCCAAGTTGACCGGTGATTCACGAACGTTAAAACTTGTAAAAAAAACTATATGATGACATATATATGGTTATATGTATAGTTAACATGATATTATGATAAGTAAACATATCATTAATTATATTAACAATGAACTACATATGTAAAAACAAGACTACTAACTTAATGATTTTGAAACAAGACATATATGTAACGTTTATCGTTGTAACGACATTTAATGTATATATATCATATTAAGAGATATTCGTACATCATAATATCATGATAATATAATAATTTAAAATCTCTTTTGATATTATAAACATTGGGTTAACAACATTTAACAAGATCGTTAACCTAAAGGTTTCAAAACAACACTTACATGTAACGACTAACGATGACTTAACGACTCAGTTAAAATGTATATACATGTAGTGTTTTAATATGTATTTATACACTTTTGAAAGACTTCAATACACTTATCAAAATACTTCTACTTAACAAAAATGCTTACAATTACATTCTCGTTCAGTTTCATCAACAATTCTACTCGTATGCACCCGTATTCGTACTCGTACAATACACAGCTTTTAGATGTATGTACTATTGGTATATACACTTCAATGATCAGCTCTTAGCAGCCCATGTGAGTCACCTAACACATGTGGGAACCATCATTTGGCAACTAGCATGAAATATCTCATAAGATTACAAAAATATGAGTAATCATTCATGACTTATTTACATGAAAACAAAATTACATATCCTTTATATCTAATCCATACACCAACGACCAAAAACACCTACAAACACTTTCATTCTTCAATTTTCTTCATCTAATTGAACTCTCTCAAGTTCTATCTTCAAGTTCTAAGTGTTCTTCATAAATTCCAAAAGTTATAGTTTCATAAAATCAAGAATACTTTCAAGTTTGCTAGCTCACTTCCAATCTTGTAAGGTGATCATCCAACCTCAAGAAATCTTTGTTTCTTACAGTAGGTTATCATTCTAATACAAGGTAATAATCATATTCAAACTTTGGTTCAATTTATATAACTATAACAATCTTATTTCAAGTGATGATCTTACTTGAACTTGTTTTCGTGTCATGATTTTGCTTCAAGAACTTTGAGCCATCCAAGGATCCATTGAAGCTAGATCCATTTTTCTCTTTTCCAGTAGGTTCATCCAAGGAACTTAAGGTAGTAATGATGTTCATAACATCATTCGATTCATACATATAAAGCTATCTTATTCGAAGGTTTAAACTTGTAATCACTAGAACATAGTTTAGTTAATTCTAAACTTGTTCGCAAACAAAAGTTAATCCTTCTAACTTGACTTTTAAAATCAACTAAACACATGTTCTATATCTATATGATATGCTAACTTAATGATTTAAAACCTGGAAACACGAAAAACACCGTAAAACCGGATTTACGCCGTCGTAGTAACACCGTGGGCTGTTTTGGGTTAGTTAATTAAAAACTATGATAAACTTTGATTTAAAAGTTGTTATTCTGAGAAAATGATTTTTATTATGAACATGAAACTATATCCAAAAATTATGGTTAAACTCAAAGTGGAAGTATGTTTTCTAAAATGGTCATCTAGACGTCGTTCTTTCGACTGAAATGACTACCTTTACAAAAACGACTTGTAACTTATTTTTCCGACTAGAAACCTATACTTTTTTTTGTTTAGATTCATAAAATAGAGTTCAATATGAAACCATAGCAATTTGATTCACTCAAAACGGATTTAAAATGAAGAAGTTATGGGTAAAACAAGATTGGATAATTTTTCTCATTTTAGCTACGTGAAAATTGGTAACAAATCTATTCCAACCATAACTTAATCAACTTGTATTATATATTATGTAATCTTGAGATACCATAGACACGTATACAATGTTTCGACCTATCATGTCGACACATCTATATATATTTCGGAACAACCATAGACACTCTATATGTGAATGTTGGAGTTAGCTATACAGGGTTGAGGTTGATTCCAAAATATATATAGTTTGAGTTGTGATCAATACTGAGATACGTATACACTGGGTCGTGGATTGATTCAAGATAATATTTATCGATTTATTTCTGTACATCTAACTGTGGACAACTAGTTGTAGGTTACTAACGAGGACAGCTGACTTAATAAACTTAAAACATCAAAATATATTAAAAGTGTTGTAAATATATTTTGAACATACTTTGATATATATGTATATATTGTTATAGGTTCGTGAATCAACCAGTGGCCAAGTCTTACTTCCCGACGAAGTAAAAATCTGTGAAAGTGAGTTATAGTCCCACTTTTAAAATCTAATATTTTTGGGATGAGAATACATGCAGGTTTTATAAATGATTTACAAAATAGACACAAGTACGTGAAACTACATTCTATGGTTGAATTATCGAAATCGAATATGCCCCTTTTTATTAAGTCTGGTAATCTAAGAATTAGGGAACAGACACCCTAATTGACGCGAATCCTAAAGATAGATCTATTGGGCCTAACAAACCCCATCCAAAGTACCGGATGCTTTAGTACTTCGAAATTTATATCATATCCCACTTTGAGTTTAACCATAATTTTTGGATATAGTTTCATGTTCATAATAAAAATCATTTTCTCAGAATAACAACTTTTAAATCAAAGTTTATCATAGTTTTTAATTAACTAACCCAAAACAGCCCGCGGTGTTACTACGACGGCGTAAATCCGGTTTTACGGTGTTTTTCGTGTTTCCAGGTTTTAAATCATTAAGTTAGCATATCATATAGATATAGAACATGTGTTTAGTTGATTTTAAAAGTCAAGTTAGAAGGATTAACTTTTGTTTGCGAACAAGTTTAGAATTAACTAAACTATGTTCTAGTGATTACAAGTTTAAACCTTCGAATAAGATAGCTTTATATGTATGAATCGAATGATGTTATGAACATCATTACTACCTTAAGTTCCTTGGATGAACCTACTGGAAAAGAGAAAAATGGATCTAGCTTCAATGGATCCTTGGATGGCTCAAAGTTCTTGAAGCAAAATCATGACACGAAAACAAGTTCAAGTAAGATCATCACTTGAAATAAGATTGTTATAGTTATAGAAATTGAACCAAAGTTTGAATATGATTATTACCTTGTATTAGAATGATAACCTACTGTAAGAAACAAAGATTTCTTGAGGTTGGATGATCACCTTACAAGATTGGAAGTGAGCTAGCAAACTTGAAAGTATTCTTGATTTTATGAAACTAGAACTTTTGGAATTTATGAAGAACACTTAGAACTTGAAGATAGAACTTGAGAGAGTTCAATTAGATGAAGAAAATTGAAGAATGAAAGTGTTTGTAGGTGTTTTTGGTCGTTGGTGTATGGATTAGATATAAAGGATATGTAATTTTGTTTTCATGTAAACGAGGGAAATTAAATCCAAGGTATATTGGACCATTCAAGATTATTGATCGTGTCGGACCAGTAGCTTACCGACTTGAGTTACCTCAACAACTCGCGGCTGTACATAACACTTTCCACGTCTCGAATTTGAAGAAATGTTTTGCTAAAGAAGATCTCACTATTCCGTTAGATGAAATCCAAATCAACGAAAAACTCCAATTCATCGAAGAACCCGTCGAAATAATGGATCGTGAGGTTAAAAGACTTAAGCAAAACAAGATACCAATTGTTAAGGTTCGATGGAATGCTCGTAGAGGACCCGAGTTCACCTGGGAGCGTGAAGATCAGATGAAGAAGAAATACCCGCATCTATTTCCAGAAGATTCGTCAACACCTTCAACAGCTTAAAATTTCGGGACGAAATTTATTTAACGGGTAGGTACTGTAGTGACCCGAACTTTTCCATGTTTATATATATTAATTGAGATTGATGTTTACATGATTAAATGTTTCCAACATGTTAGGCAATCAAACTTGTTAAGACTTGATTAATTGAAATAGGTTTCATATAGACAATTGACCACCCAAGTTGACCGGTGATTCACGAACGTTAAAACTTGTAAAAAAACTATATGATGACATATATATGGTTATATATATAGTTAACATGATATTATGATAAGTAAACATATCATTAATTATATTAACAATGAACTACATATGTAAAAACAAGACTACTAACTTAATGATTTTGAAACGAGACATATATGTAACGTTTATCGTTGTAACGACATTTAATGTATATATATCATATTAAGAGATATTCGTACATCATAATATCATGATAATATAATAATTTAAAATCTCTTTTGATATTATAAACATTGGGTTAACAACATTTAACAAGATCGTTAACCTAAAGGTTTCAAAACAACACTTACATGTAACGACTAACGATGACTTAACGACTCAGTTAAAATGTATATACATGTAGTGTTTTAATATGTATTTATACACTTTTGAAAGACTTCAATACACTTATCAAAATACTTCTACTTAACAAAAATGCTTACAATTATATTCTCGTTCAGTTTCATCAACAATTCTACTCGTATGCACCCGTATTCGTACTCGTACAATACACAGCTTTTAGATGTATGTACTATTGGTATATACACTCCAATGATCAGCTCTTAGCAGCCCATGTGAGTCACCTAACATATGTGGGAACCATCATTTGGCAACTAGCATGAAATATCTCATAAGATTACAAAAATATGAGTAATCATTCATGACTTATTTACATGAAAACAAAATTACATATCCTTTATATCTAATCCATACACCAACGACCAAAAACACCTACAAACACTTTCATTCTTCAATTTTCTTCATCTAATTGAACTCTCTCAAGTTCTATCTTCAAGTTCTAAGTGTTCTTCATAAATTCCAAAAGTTCTAGTTTCATAAAATCAAGAATACTTTCAAGTTTGCTAGCTCACTTCCAATCTTGTAAGGTGATCATCCAACCTCAAGAAATCTTTGTTTCTTACAGTAGGTTATCATTCTAATACAAGGTAATAATCATATTCAAACTTTGGTTCAATTTCTATAACTATAACAATCTTATTTCAAGTGATGATCTTACTTGAACTTGTTTTCGTGTCATGATTTTGCTTCAAGAACTTTGAGCCATCCAAGGATCCATTGAAGCTAGATCCATTTTTCTCTTTTCCAGTAGGTTCATCCAAGGAACTTAAGGTAGTAATGATGTTCATAACATCATTCGATTCATACATATAAAGCTATCTTATTCGAAGGTTTAAACTTGTAATCACTAGAACATAGTTTAGTTAATTCTAAACTTGTTCGCAAACAAAAGTTAATCCTTCTAACTTGACTTTTAAAATCAACTAAACACATGTTCTATATCTATATGATATGCTAACTTAATGATTTAAAACCTGGAAACACGAAAAACACCGTAAAACCGGATTTACGCCGTCGTAGTAACACCGCGGGCTGTTTTGGGTTAGTTAATTAAAAACTATGATAAACTTTGATTTAAAAGTTGTTATTCTGAGAAAATGATTTTTATTATGAACATAAAACTATATCCAAAAATTATGGTTAAACTCAAAGTGGAAGTATGTTTTCTAAAATGGTCATCTAGACGTCGTTCTTTTGACTGAAATGACTACCTTTACAAAAACGACTTGTAACTTATTTTTCCGACTATAAACCTGTACTTTTTCTGTTTAGATTCATAAAATAGAGTTCAATATGAAACCATAGCAATTTGATTCACTCAAAACGGATTTAAAATGAAGAAGTTATGGGTAAAACAAGATTGGATAATTTTTCTCATTTTAGCTACGTGAAAATTGGTAACAAATCTATTCCAACCATAACTTAATCAACTTGTATTGTATATTATGTAATCTTGAGATACCATAGACACGTATACAATGTTTCGACCTATCATGTCGACACATCTATATATATTTCGGAACAACCATAGACACTCTATATGTGAATGTTGGAGTTAGCTATACAGGGTTGAGGTTGATTCCAAAATATATATAGTTTGAGTTGTGATCAATACTGAGATACGTATACACTGGGTCGTGGATTGATTCAAGATAATATTTATCGATTTATTTCTGTACATCTAACTGTGGACAACTAGTTGTAGGTTACTAACGAGGACAGCTGACTTAATAAACTTAAAACATCAAAATATATTAAAAGTGTTGTAAATATATTTTGAACATACTTTGATATATATGTATATATTGTTATAGGTTCGTGAATCAACCAGTGGTCAAGTCTTACTTCCCGACGAAGTAAAAATCTGTGAAAGTGAGTTATAGTCCCACTTTTAAAATCTAATATTTTTGGGATGAGAATACATGCAGGTTTTATAAATGATTTACAAAATAGACACAAGTACGTGAAACTACATTCTATGGTTGAATTATCGAAATCGAATATGCCCCTTTTTATTAAGTCTGGTAATCTAAGAATTAGGGAACAGACACCCTAATTGACGCGAATCCTAAAGATAGATCTATTGGGCCTAACAAACCCCATCCAAAGTACCGGATGCTTTAGTACTTCGAAATTTATATCATATCCGAAGGGTGTCCCGGAATGATGGGGATATTCTTATATATGCATCTTGTTATTGTCGGTTACCAGGTGTTCACCATATGAATGATTTTTATCTCTATGTATGGGATGTGTATTGAAATATGAAATCTTGTGGTCTATTGTTACGATTTGATATATATAGGTTAAACCTATAACTCACCAACATTTTTGTTGACGTTTTAAGCATGTTTATTCTCAGGTGATTATTAAGAGCTTCCGCTGTCGCATACTTAAATAAGGACAAGATTTGGAGTCCATGCTTGTATGATATTGTGTAAAAACTGCATTCAAGAAACTTATTTTGTTGTAACATATTTGTATTGTAAACCATTATGTAATGGTCGTGTGTAAACAGGACATATATTACACCAACGACCAAAAACACCTACAAACACTTTCATTCTTCAATTTTCTTCATCTAATTGAACTCTCTCAAGTTCTATCTTCAAGTTCTAAGTGTTCTTCATAAATTCCAAAAGTTCTAGTTTCATAAAATCAAGAATACTTTCAAGTTTGCTAGCTCACTTCCAATCTTGTAAGGTGATCATCCAACCTCAAGAAATCTTTGTTTCTTACAGTAGGTTATCATTCTAATACAAGGTAATAATCATATTCAAACTTTGGTTCAATTTCTATAACTATAACAATCTTATTTCAAGTGATGATCTTACTTGAACTTGTTTTCGTGTCATGATTTTGCTTCAAGAACTTTGAGCCATCCAAGGATCCATTGAAGCTAGATCCATTTTTCTCTTTTCCAGTAGGTTCATCCAAGGAACTTAAGGTAGTAATGATGTTCATAACATCATTCGATTCATACATATAAAGCTATCTTATTCGAAGGTTTAAACTTGTAATCACTAGAACATAGTTTAGTTAATTCTAAACTTGTTCGCAAACAAAAGTTAATCCTTCTAACTTGACTTTTAAAATCAACTAAACACATGTTCTATATCTATATGATATGCTAACTTAATGATTTAAAACCTGGAAACACGAAAAACACCGTAAAACCGGATTTACGCCGTCGTAGTAACACCGCGGGCTGTTTTGGGTTAGTTAATTAAAAACTATGATAAACTTTGATTTAAAAGTTGTTATTCTGAGAAAATGATTTTTATTATGAACATGAAACTATATCCAAAAATTATGGTTAAACTCAAAGTGGAAGTATGTTTTCTAAAATGGTCATCTAGACGTCGTTCTTTCGACTGAAATGACTACCTTTACAAAAACGACTTATAACTTATTTTTCCGACTAGAAACCTATACTTTTTTTGTTTAGATTCATAAAATAGAGTTCAATATGAAACCATAGCAATTTGATTCACTCAAAACGGATTTAAAATGAAGAAGTTATGGGTAAAACAAGATTGGATAATTTTTCTCATTTTAGCTACGTGAAAATTGGTAACAAATCTATTCCAACCATAACTTAATCAACTTGTATTATATATTATGTAATCTTGAGATACCATAGACACGTATACAATGTTTCGACCTATCATGTCGACACATCTATATATATTTCGGAACAACCATAGACACTCTATATGTGAATGTTGGAGTTAGCTATACAGGGTTGAGGTTGATTCCAAAATATATATAGTTTGAGTTGTGATCAATACTGAGATACGTATACACTGGGTCGTGGATTGATTCAAGATAATATTTATCGATTTATTTCTGTACATCTAACTGTGGACAACTAGTTGTAGGTTACTAACGAGGACAGCTGACTTAATAAACTTAAAACATCAAAATATATTAAAAGTGTTGTAAATATATTTTGAACATACTTTGATATATATGTATATATTATTATAGGTTCGTGAATCAACCAGTGGCCAAGTCTTACTTCCCGACGAAGTAAAAATCTGTGAAAGTGAGTTATAGTCCCACTTTTAAAATCTAATATTTTTGGGATGAGAATACATGCAGGTTTTATAAATGATTTACAAAATAGACACAAGTACGTGAAACTACATTCTATGGTTGAATTATCGAAATCGAATATGCCCCTTTTTACCAACTGAAATGTCCCGTTCTTATTGATTAAAAACGTTCCATATTAATTGATTTCGTTGCGAGGTTTTGACCTCTATATGAGACGTTTTTCAAAGACTGCATTCATTTTTAAAACAAACCATAACCTTTATTTTATAAATAAAGGTTTAAAAAGCTTTACGTAGATTATCAAATAATGATAATCTAAAATATCCTGTTTACACACGACCATTACATAATGGTTTACAATACAATTATGTTACAACAAAATAAGTTTCTTGAATGCAGTTTTTACACAATATCATACAAACATGGACTCCAAATCTTGTCCTTATTTAAGTATGCGACAGCGGAAGCTCTTAATAATCACCTGAGAATAAACATGCTTAAAACGTCAACAAAAATGTTGGTGAGTTATAGGTTTAACCTATATATATCAAATCGTAACAATAGACCACAAGATTTCATATTTCAATACACATCCCATACATAGAGATAAAAATCATTCATATGGTGAACACCTGGTAACCGACAATAACAAGATGCATATATAAGAATATCCCCATCATTCCGGGACACCCTTCGGATATGATATAAATTTCGAAGTACTAAAGCATCCGGTACTTTGGATGGGGTTTGTTAGGCCCAATAGATCTATCTTTAGGATTCGCGTCAATTAGGGTGTCTGTTCCCTAATTCTTAGATTACCAGACTTAATAAAAAGGGGCATATTCGATTTCGATAATTCAACCATAGAATGTAGTTTCACGTACTTGTGTCTATTTTGTAAATCATTTATAAAACCTGCATGTATTCTCATCCCAAAAATATTAGATTTTAAAAGTGGGACTATAACTCACTTTCACAGATTTTTACTTCGTCGGGAAGTAAGACTTGGCCACTGGTTGATTCACGAACCTATAACAATATATACATATATATCAAAGTATGTTCAAAATATATTTACAACACTTTTAATATATTTTGATGTTTTAAGTTTATTAAGTCAGCTGTCCTCGTTAGTAACCTACAACTAGTTGTCCACAGTTAGATGTACAGAAATAAATCGATAAATATTATCTTGAATCAATCCACGACCCAGTGTATACGTATCTCAGTATTGATCACAACTCAAACTATATATATTTTGGAATCAACCTCAACCCTGTATAGCTAACTCCAACATTCACATATAGAGTGTCTATGGTTGTTCCGAAATATATATAGATGTGTCGACATGATAGGTCGAAACATTGTATACGTGTCTATGGTATCTCAAGATTACATAATATACAATACAAGTTGATTAAGTTATGGTTGGAATAGATTTGTTACCAATTTTCACGTAGCTAAAATGAGAAAAATTATCCAATCTTGTTTTACCCATAACTTCTTCATTTTAAATCCGTTTTGAGTGAATCAAATTGCTATGGTTTCATATTGAACTCTATTTTATGAATCTAAACAGAAAAAGTACAGGTTTCTAGTCGGAAAAATAAGTTACAAGTCGTTTTTGTAAAGGTAGTCATTTCAGTCGAAAGAACGACGTCTAGATGACCATTTTAGAAAACATACTTCCACTTTGAGTTTAACCATAATTTTTGGATATAGTTTCATGTTCATAATAAAAATCATTTTCTCAGAATAACAACTTTTAAATCAAAGTTTATCATAGTTTTTAATTAACTAACCCAAAACAGCCCGCGGTGTTACTACGACGGCGTAAATCCGGTTTTACGGTATTTTTCGTGTTTCCAGGTTTTAAATCATTAAGTTAGCATATCATATAGATATAGAACATGTGTTTAGTTGATTTTAAAAGTCAAGTTAGAAGGATTAACTTTTGTTTGCGAACAAGTTTAGAATTAACTAAACTATGTTCTAGTGATTACAAGTTTAAACCTTCGAATAAGATAGCTTTATATGTATGAATCGAATGATGTTATGAACATCATTACTACCTTAAGTTCCTTGGATGAACCTACTGGAAAAGAGAAAAATGGATCTAGCTTCAATGGATCCTTGGATGGCTCAAAGTTCTTGAAGCAAAATCATGACACGAAAACAAGTTCAAGTAAGATCATCACTTGAAATAAGATTGTTATAGTTATAGAAATTGAACCAAAGTTTGAATATGATTATTACCTTGTATTAGAATGATAACCTACTGTAAGAAACAAAGATTTCTTGAGGTTGGATGATCACCTTACAAGATTGGAAGTGAGCTAGCAAACTTGAAAGTATTCCTGATTTTATGAAACTAGAACTTTTGGAATTTATGAAGAACACTTAGAACTTGAAGATAGAACTTGAGAGAGTTCAATTAGATGAAGAAAATTGAAGAATGAAAGTGTTTGTAGGTGTTTTTGGTCGTTGGTGTATGGATTAGATATAAAGGATATGTAATTTTGTTTTCATGTAAATAAGTCATGAATGATTACTCATATTTTTGTAATCTTATGAGATATTTCATGCTAGTTGCCAAATGATGGTTCCCACATGTGTTAGGTGACTCACATGGGCTGCTAAGAGCTGATCATTGGAGTGTATATACCTCATCTAATTGAACTCTCTCAAGTTCTATCTTCAAGTTCTAAGTGTTCTTCATAAATTCCAAAAGTTCTAGTTTCATAAAATCAAGAATACTTTCAAGTTTGCTAGCTCACTTCCAATCTTGTAAGGTGATCATCCAACCTCAAGAAATCTTTGTTTCTTACAGTAGGTTATCATTCTAATACAAGAACTTTGAGCCATCCAAGGATCCATTGAAGCTAGATCCATTTTTCGATACCAACTGAAATGTCCCGTTCTTATTGATTAAAAACGTTCCATATTAATTGATTTCGTTGCGAGGTTTTGACCTCTATATGAGACGTTTTTCAAAGACTGCATTCATTTTTAAAACAAACCATAACCTTTATTTCATAAATAAAGGTTTAAAAAGCTTTACGTAGATTATCAAATAATGATAATCTAAAATATCCTGTTTACACACGACCATTACATAATGGTTTACAATACAAATATGTTACATCGAAATCAGTTTCTTGAATGCAGTTTTTACACAATATCATACAAACATGGACTCCAAATCTTGTCCTTATTTTAGTATGCAACAGCGGAAGCTCTTAATATTCACCTGAGAATAAACATGCTTTAAACGTCAACAAAAATGTTGGTGAGTTATAGGTTTAACCTATATATATCAAATCGTAACAATAGACCACAAGATTTCATATTTCAATACACATCCCATACATAGAGATAAAAATCATTCATATGGTGAACACCTGGTAACCGACATTAACAAGATGCATATATAAGAATATCCCCATCATTCCGGGACACCCTTCGGATATGATATAAATTTCGAAGTACTAAAGCATCCGGTACTTTGGATGGTGTTTGTTAGGCCCAATAGATCTATCTTTAGGATTCGCGTCAATTAGGGTGTCTGTTCCCTAATTCTTAGATTACCAGACTTAGTAAAAAGGGGCATATTCGATTTCGATAATTCAACCATAGAATGTAGTTTCACGTACTTGTGTCTATTTTGTAAATCATTTATAAAACCTGCATGTATTCTCATCCCAAAAGTATTAGATTTTAAAAGTGGGACTATAACTCACTTTCACAGATTTTTACTTCGTCGGGAAGTAAGACTTGGCCACAGGTTGATTCACGAACCTATAACAATATATACATATATATCAAAGTATGTTCAAAATATATTTACAACACTTTTAATATATTTTGATGTTTTAAGTTTATTAAGTCAGCTGTCCTCGTTAGTAACCTACAACTAGTTGTCCACAGTTAGATGTACAGAAATAAATCGATAAATATTATCTTGAATCAATCCACGACCCAGTGTATACGTATCTCAGTATTGATCACAACTCAAACTATATATATTTTGGAATCAACCTCAACCCTGTATAGCTAACTCCAACATTCACATATAGAGTGTCTATGGTTGTTCCGAAATATATATAGATGTGTCGACATGATAGGTCGAAACATTGTATACGTGTCTATGGTATCTCAAGATTACATAATATATAATACAAGTTGATTAAGTTATGGTTGGAATAGATTTGTTACCAATTTTCACGTAGCTAAAATGAGAAAAATTATCCAATCTTGTTTTACCCATAACTTCTTAATTTTAAATCCGTTTTGAGTGAATCAAATTGCTATGGTTTCATATTGAACTATATTTTATGAATCTAAACAGAAAAGTATAGGTTTATAGTTGGAAAAATAAGTTACAAGTCGTTTTTGTAAAGGTAGTCATTTCAGTCGAAAGAACGACGTCTAGATGACCATTTTAGAAAACATACTTCCACTTTGAGTTTAATCATAATTTTTGGATATAGTTTCATGTTCATAATAAAAATCATTTTCTCAGAATAACAACTTTTAAATCAAAGTTTATCATAGTTTTTAATTAACTAACCCAAAACAGCCCGCGGTGTTACTACGACGGCGTAAATCCGGTTTTACGGGGTTTTTCGTGTTTCCAGGTTTTAAATCATTAAGTTAGCATATCATATAGATATAGATCATGTGTTTAGTTGATTTTAAAAGTCAAGTTAGAAGGATTAACTTTTATTTGCGAACAAGTTTAGAATTAACTAAACTATGTTCTAGTGATTACAAGTTTAAACCTTCGAATAAGATAGCTTTATATGTATGAATCGAATGATGTTATGAACATCATTACTACCTTAATTTCCTTGGATAAACCTACTGGAAAAGAGAAAAATGGATCTAGCTTCAATGGATCCTTGGATGGCTCGAAGTTCTTGAAGCAGAATCATGACACGAAAACAAGTTTAAGTAAGATCATCACTTGAAATAAGATTGTTATAGTTATAGAAATTGAACCAAAGTTTGAATATGATTATTACCTTGTATTAGAATGATAACCTACTGTAAGAAACAAAGATTTCTTGAGGTTGGATGATCACCTTACAAGATTGGAAGTGAGCTAGCAAACTTGAAAGTATTCTTGATTTTATGAAACTAGAACTTTTGGAATTTATGAAGAACACTTAGAACTTGAAGATAGAACTTGAGAGAGATCAATTAGATGAAGAAAATTGAAGAATGAAAGTGTTTGTAGGTGTTTTTGGTCGTTGGTGTATGGATTAGATATAAAGGATATGTAATTTTGTTTTCATGTAAATAAGTCATGAATGATTACTCATATTTTTGTAATTTTATGAGATATTTCATGCTAGTTGCCAAATGATGGTTCCCACATGTGTTAGGTGACTCACATGGGCTGCTAAGAGCTGATCATTGGAGTGTATATACCAATAGTACATACATCTAAAAGCTGTGTATTGTACGAGTACGAATACGGGTGCATACGAGTAGAATTGTTGATGAAACTGAACGAGGATGTAATTGTAAGCATTTTTGTTAAGTAGAAGTATTTTGATAAGTGTATTGAAGTCTTTCAAAAGTATATAAATACATATTAAAACACTACATGTATATACATTTTAACTGAGTCGTTAAGTCATCGTTAGTCGTTACATGTAAGTGTTGTTTTGAAACCTTTAGGTTAACGATCTTGTTAAATGTTGTTAACCCAATGTTTATAATATCAAATGAGATTTTAAATTATTATATTATCATGATATTATCATGTATGAATATCTCTTAATATGATATATATACATTAAATGTCTTTACAACGATAATCGTTACATATATGTCTCGTTTAAAAATCATTAAGTTAGTAGTCTTGTTTTTACATATGTAGTTCATTGTTAATATACTTTATGATATGTTTTCTTATCATAGTATCATGTTAACTATATATATATATCCATATATATGTCATCATATAGTTTTTACAAGTTTTAACGTTCGTGAATCACCGATCAACTTGGGTGGTCAATTGTCTATATGAAACATATTTCAATTAATCAAGTCTTAACAAGTTTGATTGCTTAACATGTTGGAAACATTTAATCATGTAAATATCAATCTCAATTAATATATATAAACATGGAAAAGTTCGGGTCACTACAGTACCTACCCGTTAAATAAATTTCGTCCCGAAATTTTAAGCTGTTGAAGGTGTTGACGAATCTTCTGGAAATAGATGCGGGTATTTCTTCTTCATCTGATCTTCACGCTCCCAGGTGAACTCGGGTCCTCTACGAGCATTCCATCGAACCTTAACAATTGGTATCTTGTTTTGCTTAAGTCTTTTAACCTCACGATTCATTATTTCGACGGGTTCTTCGATGAATTGAAGTTTTTCGTTGATTTGGATTTCATCTAACGGAATAGTGAGATCTTCTTTAGCAAAACATTTCTTTAAATTCGAGACGTGGAAAGACTTCAATACACTTATGCACCCGTATACACTTATTTTATTAAGTCTGGTAATCTAAGAATTAGGGAACAGACACCTTAATTGACGCGAATCCTAAAGATAGATCTATCGGGCCCAACAAGCCCCATCCAAAGTACCGGATGCTTTAGTACTTCGAAATTTATATCATGTCCGAAGGAGGATCCCGGAATGATGGGGATATTCTATATGCATATTGTTAATGTCGGTTACCAGGTGTTCAATCCATATGAATGATATTTTTGTCTCTATGCATGGGACGTTTATTTATGAGAATTGGAAATATGAAATCTTGTGGTCTATTAAAATGATGAAAATGAAATGATTACTATAAACTGATGAACTCACCAACCTTTTGGTTGACACTTGAAAGCATGTTTATTCTCAGGTTTGAAAGAGATCTTCCGCTGTGCATTAGCTCATTTTAAAGATATTACTTGGAGTCATTCATGACATATTTCAAAAGACGTTGCATTCGAGTCATTGAAGTTCATTAAAGATTATTATTAAGTAAATGACAGATTAGGTCATTTATAGTTTGGATATTATGAAATGGTATGCATACATGTCAACTTTCGATGTAATGAAAGATTGTCTTTTAAAAATGAATGCAATGTTTGTAAAATGTATCATTTAGAGGTCAAGTACCTCGCGATGTAATCATATGTTATTGTATTCGTCCCTATGGATTGGGTCACATTTATAAAAGCGCATGTATTCTCAGTCCCAAAAATATAAAGGGTAAAAAGGCAAATGAAACTCACACATATAAATATTGTAAAATAGTTATTAAAACATTGCATGTATTCTCAGCCCAAAAATATATATAAAAGGGGAATAATGAAATAGACAAGGTAATAATCATATTTTTGGGACAAGGGAATTAAACCTATAACTCACCAACATTTTTGTTGACGTTTAAAGCATGTTTATTCTCAGGTGAATACTAAGAGCTTCCGCTGTTGCATACTAAAATAAGGACAAGATTTGGAGTCCATGTCTGAATGATATTGTGTAAAAACTGCATTCAAGAAACTGATTTCGACCCGAACTTTTCCATGTTTATATATATTAATTGAGATTGATGTTTACATGATTAAACGTTTCCAACATGTTAAGCAATCAAACTTGTTAAGACTTGATTAATTGAAATAGGTTTCATATAGACAATTGACCACCCAAGTTGACCGGTGATTCACGAACGTTAAAACTTGTAAAAAAACTATATGATGACATATATATGGTTATATATATAGTTAACATGATATTATGATAAGTAAACATATCATTAATTATATTAACAATGAACTACATATGTAAAAACAAGACTACTAACTTAATGATTTTGAAACGAGACATATATGTAACGTTTATCGTTGTAACGACATTTAATGTATATATATCATATTAAGAGATATTCGTACATCATAATATCATGATAATATAATAATTTAAAATCTCTTTTGATATTATAAATATTGGGTTAACAACATTTAACAAGATCGTTAACCTAAAGGTTTCAAAACAACACTTACATGTAACGACTAACGATGACTTAACGACTCAGTTAAAATGTATATACATGTAGTGTTTTAATATGTATTTATACACTTTTGAAAGACTTCAATACACTTATCAAAATACTTCTACTTAACAAAAATGCTTACAATTACATTCTCGTTCAGTTTCATCAACAATTCTACTCGTATGCACCCGTATTCGTACTCGTACAATACACAGCTTTTAGATGTATGTACTATTGGTATATACACTCCAATGATCAGCTCTTAGCAGCCCATGTGAGTCACCTAACACATGTGGGAACCATCATTTGGCAACTAGCATGAAATATCTCATAAGATTACAAAAATATGAGTAATCATTCATGACTTATTTACATGAAAACAAAATTACATATCCTTTATATCTAATCCATACACCAACGACCAAAAACACCTACAAACACTTTCATTCTTCAATTTTATTCATCTAATTGAACTCTCTCAAGTTCTATCTTCAAGTTCTAAGTGTTCTTCATAAATTCCAAAAGTTCTAGTTTCATAAAATCAAGAATACTTTCAAGTTTGCTAGCTCACTTCCAATCTTGTAAGGTGATCATCCAACCTCAAGAAATCTTTGTTTCTTACAGTAGGTTATCATTCTAATACAAGGTAATAATCATATTCAAACTTTGGTTCAATTTCTATAACTATAACAATCTTATTTCAAGTGATGATCTTACTTGAACTTGTTTTCGTGTCATGATTTTGCTTCAAGAACTTTGAGCCATCCAAGGATCCATTGAAGCTAGATCCATTTTTCTCTTTTCCAGTAGGTTCATCCAAGGAACTTAAGGTAGTAATGATGTTCATAACATCATTCGATTCATACATATAAAGCTATCTTATTCGAAGGTTTAAACTTGTAATCACTAGAACATAGTTTAGTTAATTCTAAACTTGTTCGCAAACAAAAGTTAATCCTTCTAACTTGACTTTTAAAATCAACTAAACACATGTTCTATATCTATATGATATGCTAACTTAATGATTTAAAACCTGGAAACACGAAAAACACCGTAAAACCGGATTTACGCCGTCGTAGTAACACCGCGGGCTGTTTTGGGTTAGTTAATTAAAAACTATGATAAACTTTGATTTAAAAGTTGTTATTCTGAGAAAATGATTTTTATTATGAACATGAAACTATATCCAAAAATTATGGTTAAACTCAAAGTGGAAGTATGTTTTCTAAAATGGTCATCTAGACGTCGTTCTTTCGACTGAAATGACTACCTTTACAAAAACGACTTGTAACTTATTTTTCCGACTAGAAACCTATACTTTTTTTGTTTAGATTCATAAAATAGAGTTCAATATGAAACCATAGCAATTTGATTCACTCAAAACGGATTTAAAATGAAGAAGTTATGGGTAAAACAAGATTGGATAATTTTTCTCATTTTAGCTACGTGAAAATTGGTAACAAATCTATTCCAACCATAACTTAATCAACTTGTATTATATATTATGTAATCTTGAGATACCATAGACACGTATACAATGTTTCGACCTATCATGTCGACACATCTATATATATTTCGGAACAACCATAGACACTCTATATGTGAATGTTGGAGTTAGCTATACAGGGTTGAGGTTGATTCCAAAATATATATAGTTTGAGTTGTGATCAATACTGAGATACGTATACACTGGGTCGTGGATTGATTCAAGATAATATTTATCGATTTATTTCTGTACATCTAACTGTGGACAACTAGTTGTAGGTTACTAACGAGGACAGCTGACTTAATAAACTTAAAACATCAAAATATATTAAAAGTGTTGTAAATATATTTTGAACATACTTTGATATATATGTATATATTGTTATAGGTTCGTGAATCAACCAGTGGCCAAGTCTTACTTCCCGACGAAGTAAAAATCTGTGAAAGTGAGTTATAGTCCCACTTTTAAAATCTAATATTTTTGGGATGAGAATACATGCAGGTTTTATAAATGATTTACAAAATAGACACAAGTACGTGAAACTACATTCTATGGTTGAATTATCGAAATCGAATATGCCCCTTTTTATTAAGTCTGGTAATCTAAGAATTAGGGAACAGACACCCTAATTGACGCGAATCCTAAAGATAGATCTATTGGGCCTAACAAACCCCATCCAAAGTACCGGATGCTTTAGTACTTCGAAATTTATATCATATCCGAAGGGTGTCCCGGAATGATGGGGATATTCTTATATATGCATCTTGTTATTGTCGGTTACCAGGTGTTCACCATATGAATGATTTTTATCTCTATGTATGGGATGTGTATTGAAATATGAAATCTTGTGGTCTATTGTTACGATTTGATATATATAGGTTAAACCTATAACTCACCAACATTTTTGTTGACGTTTTAAGCATGTTTATTCTCAGGTGATTATTAAGAGCTTCCGCTGTCGCATACTTAAATAAGGACAAGATTTGGAGTCCATGCTTGTATGATATTGTGTAAAAACTGCATTCAAGAAACTTATTTTGTTGTAACATATTTGTATTGTAAACCATTATGTAATGGTCGTGTGTAAACAGGATATTTTAGATTATCATTATTTGATAATCTACGTAAAGCTTTTTAAACCTTTATTGATGAAATAAAGGTTATGGTTTGTTTAAAAATGAATGCAGTCTTTGAAAAACGTCTCATATAGAGGTCAAAACCTCGCAACGAAATCAATTAATATGGAACGTTTTTAATCAATAAGAACGGGACATTTCAGTTGGTATCCGAGCGTTGGTCTTAGAGAACCAGAAAATTTGCATTAGTGTGTCTTATCGAGTTTGTTAGGATGCATTAGTGAGTCTGGACTTCGACCGTGTTTTCTTTAAAAATGATTGCTTAACATTTTTGTTGGAAACTATATATTTTTAACATATGAATATTATGTGATATATTAATCTCTTAACGTGTTTGATATTATGTGATAGATGTCTACCTCTAGAACAAGTCCCATTGACTCACCTAATAATAATGAAGAGTCAAATGTAAATTGGAATAATTTGTGGACTGATTCACAAGTTCCCGAAGAGGAACCGGAAGAAGAGTCGGAACCGGAAGAAGAATCGGAACCGGAAGAAGAATCGTAACCGGATGAAGAAATAGAACCGGTGGGGGAAATAATAAAACGGTTAAGTAAAAGAAAATCCTCAACCAACCGACCAAAGTTAATTATGGTCAATGGTGTTTCCGCCAAGGAAGCAAAATATTGGGAGGATTACCAATTCTCCGATGAATCGGATTCCGACGAGAATTCCGATGATGTTATAGAAATTACCCCAACTGAATTTAAAAAGGCAAAAGAAAATAATAAGGGAAAGGGCATAAAAATAGAGAAATCTAATTCCAACCCCGATAAACTTTATATGTATCGTCAACCCCCGAAGTCCTTAAGTTGTAACAATGACCCGGGAACCTCTAAACCACCAGGTTTTTCTAAACCAATGTGGACAACGACGGTTCGTATTAGGGGAACATCATATATCCCTAGAAACTTGGCAAAACGAACCAAAACCGAAGAAGAAGAAACGAGCGAGCCGGAATAGGATAGTTGTATTCGTATGGAATATAGTGTTCTTATGCTTTATGATATATGTAAAAATTGCTTGTATTAATAAGTTTTTTTTTTATGAATCTAACTCTTGTCTATTTTACAGTTTAAAAATACAAAATGGATAGACAACCCAATATTTTAAGAGACCTACCCGGAGACATGATTGATGAAATCTTGTCTAGAGTCGGCCAGAATTCTTCGGCACAACTATTTAAGGCGAGATCAGTTTGTAAGACATTCGAAGAACGTTCCAAGAATGTCTTGGTTTATAAGAGACTTTCGTTTGAAAGATGGGGGATATCACATTGGGAAACCCATAAGTTACGATGTGTTTACTTTGACGCATATATTGCGGGGAACCCAAATGCTATTTTACGCAACGGGTTAAGAAATTATTTTGACTCAATATATCCGAATATTGGACTTCGTGATTTAGAAAAAGCGGCTAACATGCAACATAAAGAAGCATGTTATGCTTACGGATTAGTAATGTTCGCTTCTCACCAAAGTGAGAACAAGAACATCGGGCTACAACTATTAAACAAAACGTTTCCACAAGTGACGGAGTCGGTAATTGGGGTAAGAAATGAGGTTTTTAGATTATTACGGGACTGTTGGACATTACGTAACCCTCGTCCCTTTGATGACGTTACAACACGCTGTCTTATCAACGGCCATAACGGTTATGTTGCACAAGACCAAGGATGGGAAGTAGTCCTAGTAAAACCAGAATGCATGACTTGTTTCTGGACGTATGAATTACGTGTATTTATTGCCTTTGCCGAACGACTTGTGTACTAGCTAGAATTGTCTTCACAACTATCTTGTATCAAAGTTATTGTGTGCTATATTTCATGCTTTATGTAAAATAAGCGGTATTGTAAGTTTGTAAAATATTGTATAAAAGTTTGAACGCGAAATATTATTACAATCAGTTTTTCATATAGAATTGTAGTAGTTGAATTGTATATTAGCTACTAAGTATGAACTTAACGGGTAGGTACTACCCGAATTTAAACTTATAAAACGCTAATATGAAGAAAAAGCTTTTATAAATGAGTTCATATTATGCTACGAAATACTATTAACTACTCTTAATATTCTGTATGATTAACTTGTTCCATTTAACTATTTTGAAGGAAATGGCACCGACTACTCGACACACCGTGAATATGAATGAAGAGGAATTCCGTACTTTTCTAGCTTCAAACATAGCCGCAGTCCAGGCTGCGCTACATACCAACAATAACCTTGGATCTAGCAGTACAGGAAATCGTGTAGGATGCACCTACAAAGAATTCACTGCCTGCAAACCTTTGGAATTTGATGGAACCGAAGGACCGATCGGATTGAAACGGTGGACCGAGAAGGTTGAATCGGTGTTTGCCATAAGTAAGTGTACTGAAGAGGACAAAGTGAAGTACGCTACGCATACCTTCACAGGTTCTGCGTTAACATGGTGGAATACCTATCTAGAGCAAGTGGGACAAGATGATGCGTACGCACTACCGTGGTCAGCATTCAAGCACTTGATGAACGAGAAGTACCGTCCCAGAACCGAGGTCAATAAGCTCAAGACAGAACTTAGAGGGTTACGAACCCAAGGATTTGATATTACCACGTATGAAAGACGATTCACAGAATTGTGCCTATTGTGTCCGGGAGCATTCGAAGATGAGGAAGAGAAGATCGACGCGTTTGTGAAAGGATTACCGGAAAGAATCCAAGAAGATATAAGTTCACACGAGCCCGCCTCCATACAACAGGCATGTAGAATGGCTCACAAACTAGTGAACCAGATTGAAGAAAGAATTAAAGAACAGACTGCTGAAGAGGCCAATGTGAAGCAAGTCAAAAGAAAGTGGGAGGAAAACGGTGATAAGAATCACCAATACAACAACAACAGCAATTACAACAATAATCGCAACAATTATCCCAACAATCGCAACATCAATCGCAACTACAACAAACGGCCCAACAACAACAACAACAACAACAACAACAACAGCAACTACAATAATCATCCCAACAACAATAATAACCGCAACAACAACAACAATCAGAAGCAACTATGCCAAAGGTGTGAAAAGAATCACTCGGGGTTCTGCACCAAATTTTGCAACAAGTGTAAAAGAAATGGTCATAGCGCGGCGAAGTGTGAGGTCTACGGACCAGGGGTTAATAGAACGAAAGGAACAAATGGTGTCGGAACGAGTAATGGCGGAGCAAGTAGTGTCGGAGCAAGTTATGCCAATGTAGTTTGTTATAAATGTGGAAAACCAGGCCACATTATTAGAAATTGCCCGAACCAGGAGAACACGAATGGACAAGGCCGTGGAAGAGTTTTCAATATTAATGCGGTAGAGGCACAGGAAGACCCGGAGCTTGTTACGGGTACGTTTCTTATTGACAATAAATCTGCTTACGTTTTATTTGATTCGGGTGCGGATAGAAGATATATGAGTAGAGATTTTTGTGCTAAATTAAGTTGTCCATTGACGCCTTTGGATAGTAAATTTTTACTCGAATTAGCAAATGGTAAA
The DNA here is from genome assembly GCF_046630445.1 of Rutidosis leptorrhynchoides. Lineage (NCBI taxonomy): Eukaryota > Viridiplantae > Streptophyta > Magnoliopsida > Asterales > Asteraceae > Rutidosis > Rutidosis leptorrhynchoides. The sequence goes on from NC_092333.1 coordinate 78,656,963, forward strand.
TTAATTTCAGCAGATAATATATGTCGGAATCGAGAAATTAAACTGGTTAGCGAAACATTTAAGATTGATTTGATACCAGTAGAGTTAGGGAGTTTTGATGTGATAATCGGTATGGACTGGTTGAAAGAAGTGAAAGCGGAGATCGTTTGTTACAAAAATGCAATTCGCATTATACGAGAAAAAGGAAAACCCTTAATGGTGTACGGAGAAAAGGGCAACACGAAGCTACATCTTATTAGTAATTTGAAGGCACAAAAACTAATAAGAAAAGGTTGCTATGCTGTTCTAGCACACGTCGAGAAAGTAAAAACTGAAGAAAAGAGCATCAATGATGTTCCCATTGCAAAAGAATTTCCCGATGTATTTCCGAAAGAATTACCGAGATTACCCCCACATCGATCCGTTGAATTTCAAATAGATCTTGTACCAGGAGCTGCACCAATAGCTCGTGCTCCTTACAGACTCGCACCCAGCGAGATGAAAGAACTGCAAAGCCAATTACAAGAACTTTTAGAGCGTGGTTTCATTCGACCAAGCACATCACCGTGGGGAGCTCCTGTTTTGTTTGTCAAGAAGAAAGATGGTACATTCAGGTTGTGTATCGACTACCGAGAGTTGAACAAACTTACCATCAAGAACCGCTACCCACTACCGAGAATCGACGACTTATTTGATCAACTACAAGGCTCGTCTGTTTATTCAAAGATTGACTTACGTTCCGGGTATCATCAAATGCGGGTGAAAGAAGATGATATTCCAAAGACTGCTTTCAGAACACGTTACGGTCATTACGAGTTTATGGTCATGCCGTTTGGTTTAACTAATGCACCAGCTGTGTTCATGGACCTTATGAACCGAGTGTGTGGACCATACCTTGACAAGTTTGTCATTGTTTTCATTGATGACATACTTATTTACTCAAAGAATGACCAAGAACACGGTGAACATTTGAGAAAGGTGTTAGAAGTATTGAGGAAGGAAGAATTGTACGCTAAGTTTTCAAAGTGTGCATTTTGGTTGGAAGAAGTTCAATTCCTCGGTCACATAGTGAACAAAGAAGGTATTAAGGTGGATCCGGCAAAGATAGAAACTGTTGAAAAGTGGGAAACCCCGAAAACTCCGAAACACATACGCCAGTTTTTAGGACTAGCTGGTTACTACAGAAGGTTCATCCAAGACTTTTCCAGAATAGCAAAACCCTTGACTGCATTAACGCATAAAGGGAAGAAATTTGAATGGAATGATGAACAAGAGAAAGCGTTTCAGTTATTGAAGAAAAAGCTAACTACGGCACCTATATTGTCATTGCCTGAAGGGAATGATGATTTTGTGATTTATTGTGATGCATCAAAGCAAGGTCTCGGTTGTGTATTAATGCAACGAACGAAGGTGATTGCTTATGCGTCTAGACAATTGAAGATTCACGAACAAAATTATACGACGCATGATTTGGAATTAGGCGCGGTTGTTTTTGCATTAAAGACTTGGAGGCACTACTTATATGGGGTCAAAAGTATTATATATACCGACCACAAAAGTCTTCAACACATATTTAATCAGAAACAACTGAATATGAGGCAGCGTAGGTGGATTGAATTATTGAATGATTACGATTTTGAGATTCGTTACCACCCGGGGAAGGCAAATGTGGTAGCCGATGCCTTGAGCAGGAAGGATAGAGAACCCATTCGAGTAAAATCTATGAATATAATGATTCATAATAACATTACTACTCAAATAAAGGAGGCGCAACAAGGAGTTTTAAAAGAGGGAAATTTAAAGGATGAAATACCCAAAGGATCGGAGAAGCATCTTAATATTAGGGAAGACGGAACCCGGTATAGGGCTGAAAGGATTTGGGTACCAAAATTTGGAGATATGAGAGAAATGGTACTTAGAGAAGCTCATAAAACCAGATACTCAATACATCCTGGAACGGGGAAGATGTACAAGGATCTCAAGAAACATTTTTGGTGGCCGGGTATGAAAGCCGATGTTGCTAAATACGTAGGAGAATGTTTGACGTGTTCTAAGGTCAAAGCTGAGCATCAGAAACCATCAGGACTACTTCAACAACCCGAAATCCCGGAATGGAAATGGGAAAACATTACCATGGATTTCATCACTAAATTGCCAAGGACTGCAAGTGGTTTTGATACTATTTGGGTAATAGTTGATCGTCTCACCAAATCAGCACACTTCCTACCAATAAGAGAAGATGACAAGATGGAGAAGTTAGCACGACTGTATTTGAAGGAAGTCATCTCCAGACATGGAATACCAATCTCTATTATCTCTGATAGGGATGGCAGATTTATTTCAAGATTCTGGCAGACATTACAGCAAGCATTAGGAACTCGTCTGGACATGAGTACTGCCTATCATCCACAAACTGATGGGCAGAGCGAAAGGACGATACAAACGCTTGAAGACATGCTACGAGCATGTGTTATTGATTTCGGAAACAGTTGGGATCGACATCTACCGTTAGCAGAATTTTCCTACAACAACAGCTACCATTCAAGCATTGAGATGGCGCCGTTTGAAGCACTTTATGGTAGAAAGTGCAGGTCTCCGATTTGTTGGAGTGAGGTGGGGGATAGACAGATTACGGGTCCGGAGATTATACAAGAAACTACCGAGAAGATCATCCAAATTCAACAACGGTTGAAAACCTCCCAAAGTCGACAAAAGAGCTACGCTGACATTAAAAGAAAAGATATAGAATTTGAAATTGGAGAGATGGTCATGCTTAAAGTTTCACCTTGGAAAGGCGTTGTTCGATTTGGTAAACGAGGGAAATTAAATCCAAGGTATATTGGACCATTCAAGATTATTGATCGTGTCGGACCAGTAGCTTACCGACTTGAGTTACCTCAACAACTCGCGGCTGTACATAACACTTTCCACGTCTCGAATTTGAAGAAATGTTTTGCTAAAGAAGATCTCACTATTCCGTTAGATGAAATCCAAATCAACGAAAAACTCCAATTCATCGAAGAACCCGTCGAAATAATGGATCGTGAGGTTAAAAGACTTAAGCAAAACAAGATACCAATTGTTAAGGTTCGATGGAATGCTCGTAGAGGACCCGAGTTCACCTGGGAGCGTGAAGATCAGATGAAGAAGAAATACCCGCATCTATTTCCAGAAGATTCGTCAACACCTTCAACAGCTTAAAATTTCGGGACGAAATTTATTTAACGGGTAGGTACTGTAGTGACCCGAACTTTTCCATGTTTATATATATTAATTGAGATTGATGTTTACATGATTAAACGTTTCCAACATGTTAAGCAATCAAACTTGTTAAGACTTGATTAATTGAAATAGGTTTCATATAGACAATTGACCACCCAAGTTGACCGGTGATTCACGAACGTTAAAACTTGTAAAAAAACTATATGATGACATATATATGGTTATATATATAGTTAACATGATATTATGATAAGTAAACATATCATTAATTATATTAACAATGAACTACATATGTAAAAACAAGACTACTAACTTAATGATTTTGAAACGAGACATATATGTAACGTTTATCGTTGTAACGACATTTAATGTATATATATCATATTAAGAGATATTCGTACATCATAATATCATGTTAACTATATATATAACCATATATATGTCATCATATAGTACTGAAATGTCCCGTTCTTATTGATTAAAAACGTTCCATATTAATTGATTTCGTTGCGAGGTTTTGACCTCTATATGAGACGTTTTTCAAAGACTGCATTCATTTTTAAAACAAACCATAACCTTTATTTCATAAATAAAGGTTTAAAAAGCTTTACGTAGATTATCAAATAATGATAATCTAAAATATCTTGTTTATACACGACCATTACATAATGGTTTACAATACAAATATGTTACATCGAAATCAGTTTCTTGAATGCAGTTTTTACACAATATCATACAAACATGGACTCCAAATCTTGTCCTTATTTTAGTATGCAACAGCGGAAGCTCTTAATATTCACCTGAGAATAAACATGCTTTAAACGTCAACAAAAATGTTGGTGAGTTATAGGTTTAACCTATATATATCAAATCATAATAATACACATCCCATACATAGAGATAAAAATCATTCATATGGTGAACACCTGGTAACCGACATTAACAAATGCATATATAAGAATATCCCCATCATTCCGGGACACCCTTCGGATATGATATAAATTTCGAAGTACTAAAGCATCCGGTACTTTGGATGGGGCTTGTTGGGCCCGATAGATCTATCTTTAGGATTCGCGTCAATTAGGGTGTCTGTTCCCTAATTCTTAGATTACCAGACTTAATAAAAAGGGGCATATTCGATTTCGATAATTCAACCATAGAATGTAGTTTCACGTACTTGTGTCTATTTTGTAAATCATTTATAAAACCTGCATGTATTCTCATCCCAAAAATATTAGATTTTAAAAGTGGGACTATAACTCACTTTCACAGATTTTTACTTCGTCGGGAAGTAAGACTTGGCCACTGGTTGATTCACGAACCTATAACAATATATACATATATATCAAAGTATGTTCAAAATATATTTACAACACTTTTAATATATTTTGATGTTTTAAGTTTATTAAGTCAGCTGTCCTCGTTAGTAACCTACAACTAGTTGTCCACAGTTAGATGTACAGAAATAAATCGATAAATATTATCTTGAATCAATCCACGACCCAGTGTATACGTATCTCAGTATTGATCACAACTCAAACTATATATATTTTGGAATCAACCTCAACCCTGTATAGCTAACTCCAACATTCACATATAGAGTGTCTATGGTTGTTCCGAAATATATATAGATGTGTCGACATGATAGGTCGAAACATTGTATACGTGTCTATGGTATCTTAAGATTACATAATATATAATACAAGTTGATTAATTTATGGTTGGAATAGATTTGTTACCAATTTTCACGTAGCTAAAATGAGAAAAATTATCCAATCTTGTTTTACCCATAACTTCTTCATTTTAAATCCGTTTTGAGTGAATCAAATTGCTATGGTTTCATATTGAACTCTATTTTATGAATCTAAACAAAAAAAGTATAGGTTTCTAGTCGGAAAAATAAGTTACAAGTCGTTTTTGTAAAGGTAGTCATTTCAGTCGAAAGAACGACGTCTAGATGACCATTTTAGAAAACATACTTCCACTTTGAGTTTAACTATAATTTTTGGATATAGTTTCATGTTCATAATAAAAATCATTTTCTCAGAATAACAACTTTTAAATCAAAGTTTATCATAGTTTTTAATTAACTAACCCAAAACAGCCCGCGGTGTTACTACGACGGCGTAAATCTGGTTTTACGGTGTTTTTCGTGTTTCCAGGTTTTAAATCATTAAGTTAGCATATCATATAGATATAGAACATGTGTTTAGTTGATTTTAAAAGTCAAGTTAGAAGGATTAACTTTTGTTTGCGAACAAGTTTAGAATTAACTAAACTATGTTCTAGTGATTACAAGTTTAAACCTTCGAATAAGATAGCTTTATATGTATGAATCGAATGATGTTATGAACATCATTACTACCTTAAGTTCCTTGGATGAACCTACTGGAAAATAGAAAAATGGATCTAGCTTCAATGGATCCTTGGATGGCTCAAAGTTCTTGAAGCAAAATCATGACACGAAAACAAGTTCAAGTAAGATCATCACTTGAAATAAGATTGTTATAGTTATAGAAATTGAACCAAAGTTTGAATATGATTATTACCTTGTATTAGAATGATAACCTACTGTAAGAAACAAAGATTTCTTGAGGTTGGATGATCACCTTACAAGATTGGAAGTGAGCTAGCAAACTTGAAAGTATTCTTGATTTTATGAAACTAGAACTTTTGGAATTTATGAAGAACACTTAGAACTTGAAGATAGAACTTGAGAGAGTTCAATTAGATGAAGAAAATTGAATAATGAAAGTGTTTGTAGGTGTTTTTGGTCGTTGGTGTATGGATTAGATATAAAGGATATGTAATTTTGTTTTCATGTAAATAAGTCATGAATGATTACTCATATTTTTGTAATCTTATGAGATATTTCATGCTAGTTGCCAAATGATGGTTCCCACATGTGTTAGGTGACTCACATGGGCTGCTAAGAGCTGATCATTGGAGTGTATATACCAATAGTACATACATCTAAAAGCTGTGTATTGTACGAGTACGAATACGGGTGCATACGAGTAGAATTGTTGATGAAACTGAACGAGAATGTAATTGTAAGCATTTTTGTTAAGTAGAAGTATTTTGATAAGTGTATTGAAGTCTTTCAAAAGTGTATAAATACATATTAAAACACTACATGTATATACATTTTAACTGAGTCGTTAAGTCATCGTTAGTCGTTACATGTAAGTGTTGTTTTGAAACCTTTAGGTTAACGATCTTGTTAAATGTTGTTAACCCAATGTTTATAATATCAAAAGAGATTTTAAATTATTATATTATCATGATATTATGATGTACGAATATCTCTTAATATGATATATATACATTAAATGTCGTTACAACGATAAACGTTACATATATGTCTCGTTTCAAAATCATTAAGTTAGTAGTCTTGTTTTTACATATGTAGTTCATTGTTAATATAATTAATGATATGTTTACTTATCATAATATCATGTTAACTATATATATAACCATATATATGTCATCATATAGTTTTTTTACAAGTTTTAACGTTCGTGAATCACCGGTCAACTTGGGTGGTCAATTGTCTATATGAAACCTATTTCAATTAATCAAGTCTTAACAAGTTTGATTGCTTAACATGTTGGAAACATTTAATCATGTAAACATCAATCTCAATTAATATATATAAACATGGAAAAGTTCGGGTCACTACAGTACCTACCCGTTAAATAAATTTCGTCCCGAAATTTTAAGCTGTTGAAGGTGTTGACGAATCTTCTGGAAATAGATGCGGGTATTTCTTCTTCATCTGATCTTCACGCTCCCAGGTGAACTCGGGTCCTCTACGAGCATTCCATCGAACCTTAACAATTGGTATCTTGTTTTGCTTAAGTCTTTTAACCTCACGATCCATTATTTCGACGGGTTCTTCGATGAATTGGAGTTTTTCGTTGATTTGGATTTCATCTAACGGAATAGTGAGATCTTCTTTAGCAAAACATTTCTTCAAATTCGAGACGTGGAAAGTGTTATGTACAGCCGCGAGTTGTTGAGGTAACTCTAGTCGGTAAGCTACTGGTCCGACACGATCAATAATCTTGAATGGTCCAATATACCTTGGATTTAATTTCCCTCGTTTACCAAATCGAACAACGCCTTTCCAAGGTGCAACTTTAAGCATGACCATCTCTCCAATTTCAAATTCTATATCTTTTCTTTTAATGTCAGCGTAGCTCTTTTGTCGACTTTGGGCGGTTTTCAACCGTTGTTGAATTTGGATGATCTTCTCGGTAGTTTCTTGTAAAATCTCCGGACCCGTAATCTGTCTATCCCCCACCTCACTCCAACAAATCGGAGACCTGCACTTTCTACCATAAAGTGCTTCAAACGGAGCCATCTCAATGCTTGAATGGTAGCTGTTGTTGTAGGAAAATTCTGCTAACGGTAGATGTCGATCCCAACTGTTTCCGAAATCAATAACACATGCTCGTAGCATGTCTTCAAGCGTTTGTATCGTCCTTTCGCTCTGCCCATCAGTTTGTGGATGATAGGCAGTACTCATGTCTAGACGAGTTCCTAATGCTTGCTGTAATGTCTGCCAGAATCTTGAAATAAATCTACCATCCCTATCAGAGATAATAGAGATTGGTATTCCATGTCTGGAGACGACTTCCTTCAAATACAGTCGTGCTAACTTCTCCATCTTGTCATCTTCTCTTATTGGCAGGAAGTGTGCTGATTTGGTGAGACGATCAACTATTACCCAAATAGTATCAAAACCACTTGCAGTCCTTGGCAATTTAGTGATGAAATCCATGGTAATGTTTTCCCATTTCCATTCCGGGATTTCGGGTTGTTGAAGTAGACCTGATGGTTTCTGATGCTCAGCTTTGACCTTAGAACACGTCAAACATTCTCCTACGTATTTAGCAACATCGGCTTTCATACCCGGCCACCAAAAATGTTTCTTGAGATCCTTGTACATCTTCCCCGTTCCAGGATGTATTGAGTATCTGGTTTTATGAGCTTCTCTAAGTACCATTTCTCTCATATCTCCAAATTTTGGTACCCAAATCCTTTCAGCCCTATACCGGGTTCCGTCTTCCCGAATATTAAGATGCTTCTCCGATCCTTTGGGTATTTCATCCTTTAAATTTCCCTCTTTTAAAACTCCTTGTTGCGCCTCCTTTATTTGAGTAGTAATGTTATTATGAATCATTATATTCATAGATTTTACTCGAATGGGTTCTCTATCCTTCCTGCTCAAGGCATCGGCTACCACATTTGCCTTCCCCGGGTGGTAACGAATCTCAAAATCGTAATCATTCAATAATTCAATCCACCTACGCTGCCTCATATTCAGTTGTTTCTGATTAAATATGTGTTGAAGACTTTTGTGGTCGGTATATATAATACTTTTGACCCCATATAAGTAGTGCCTCCAAGTCTTTAATGCAAAAACAACCGCGCCTAATTCCAAATCATGCGTCGTATAATTTTGTTCGTGAATCTTCAATTGTATAGACGCATAAGCAATCACCTTCGTTCGTTGCATTAATACACAACCGAGACCTTGCTTTGATGCGTCACAATAAATCACAAAATCATCATTCCCTTCAGGCAATGACAATATAGGTGCCGTAGTTAGCTTTTTCTTCAATAACTGAAACGCTTTCTCTTGTTCATCATTCCATTCAAATTTCTTCCCTTTATGCGTTAATGCAGTCAAGGGTTTTGCTATTCTGGAAAAGTCTTGGATGAACCTTCTGTAGTAACCAGCTAGTCCTAAAAACTGGCGTATGTGTTTCGGAGTTTTCGGGGTTTCCCACTTTTCAACAGTTTCTATCTTTGCTGGATCCACCTTAATACCTTCTTTGTTCACTATGTGACCGAGGAATTGAACTTCTTCCAACCAAAATGCACACTTTGAAAACTTAGCGTACAATTCTTCCTTCCTCAATACTTCTAACACTTTTCTCAAATGTTCACCGTGTTCTTGGTCATTCTTTGAGTAAATAAGTATGTCATCAATGAAAACAATGACAAACTTGTCAAGGTATGGTCCACACACTCGGTTCATAAGGTCCATGAACACAGCTGGTGCATTAGTTAAACCAAACGGCATGACCATAAACTCGTAATGACCGTAACGTGTTCTGAAAGCAGTCTTTGGAATATCATCTTCTTTCACCCGCATTTGATGATACCCGGAACGTAAGTCAATCTTTGAATAAACAGACGAGCCTTGTAGTTGATCAAATAAGTCGTCGATTCTCGGTAGTGGGTAGCGGTTCTTGATGGTAAGTTTGTTCAACTCTCGGTAGTCGATACACAACCTGAATGTACCATCTTTCTTCTTGACAAACAAAACAGGAGCTCCCCACGGTGATGTGCTTGGTCGAATGAAACCACGCTCTAAAAGTTCTTGTAATTGGCTTTGCAGTTCTTTCATCTCGCTGGGTGCGAGTCTGTAAGGAGCACGAGCTATTGGTGCAGCTCCTGGTACAAGATCTATTTGAAATTCAACGGATCGATGTGGGGGTAATCCCGGTAATTCTTTCGGAAATACATCGGGAAATTCTTTTGCAATGGGAACATCATTGATGCTCTTTTCTTCAGTTTGTACTTTCTCGACGTGTGCTAGAACAGCATAGCAACCTTTTCTTATTAGTTTTTGTGCCTTCAAATTACTAATAAGATGTAGCTTCGTGTTGCCCTTTTCTCCGTACACCATTAAGGGTTTTCCTTTTTCTCGTATAATGTGAATTGCATTTTTGTAACAAACGATCTCCGCTTTCACTTCTTTCAACCAGTCCATACCGATTATCACATCAAAACTCCCTAACTCTACTGGTATCAAATCAATCTTAAATGTTTCGCTAACCAGTTTAATTTCTCGATTCCGACATATATTATCCGCTGAAATTAATTTACCATTTGCTAATTCGAGTAAAAATTTACTATCCAAAGGCGTCAATGGACAACTTAATTTAGCACAAAAATCTCTACTCATATAGCTTCTATCCGCACCCGAATCAAATAAAACGTAAGCAGATTTATTGTCAATAAGAAACGTACCCGTAACAAGCTCCGGGTCTTCCTGTGCCTCTACCGCATTAATATTGAAAACTCTTCCACGGCCTTGTCCATTCGTGTTCTCCTGGTTCGGGCAATTTCTAATAATGTGGCCTGGTTTTCCACATTTATAACAAACTACATTGGCATAACTTGCTCCGAAACTACTTGCTCCGCCATTACTCGTTCCGACACCATTTGTTCCTTTCGTTCTATTAACCCCTGGTCTGTAGACCTCACACTTCGTCGTGCTATGACCATTTCTTTTACACTTGTTGCAAAATTTGGTGCAGAACCCCGAGTGATTCTTTTCACACCTTTGGCATAGCTGCTTCTGATTGTTGTTGTTGTTGCGGTTATTATTGTTGTTGGGATGATTGTTGTAGTTGCTGTTGTTATTATTGTTGTTGTTGTTGGGCCGTTTGTTGTAGTTGCGATTGATGTTGCGATTGTTGGGATAATTGTTGCGATTATTGTTGTAATTACTGTTGTTGTTGTATTGGTGATTCTTATCACCGTTTTCCTCCCACTTTCTTTTGACTTGCTTCACATTGGCCTCTTCAGCAGTCTGTTCTTTAATTCTTTCTTCAATCTGGTTCACGAGTTTGTGAGCCATTCTACATGCCTGTTGTATGGAGGCGGGCTCGTGTGAACTTATATCTTCTTGGATTCTTTCCGGTAATCCTTTCACAAATGTGTCGATCTTCTCTTCCTCATCTTCGAATGCTCCCGGACACAATAGGCACAATTCTGTGAATCGTCTTTCGTATGTGGTAATATCAAATCCTTGGGTTCGTAACCCTCTAAGTTCTGTCTTGAGCTTATTGACCTCGGTTCTCGGACGGTACTTCTCGTTCATCAAGTGCTTGAATGCTGACCACGGTAGTGCGTACGCATCGTCTTGTTCCACTTGCTCTAGATAGGTATTCCACCATGTTAACGCAGAACCTGTGAAGGTATGCGTAGCGTACTTCACTTTGTCCTCTTCAGTACACTTACTTATGGCAAACACCGATTCGACCTTCTCGGTCCACCGTTTCAATCCGATCGGTCCTTCGGTTCCATCAAATTCCAAAGGTTTACAGGCAGTGAATTCTTTGTAGGTGCATCCTACACGATTTCCTGTACTGCTAGATCCAAGGTTATTGCTGGTATGTAGCGCAGCCTGTACTGCGGCTATGTTTGAAGCTAGAAAAGTACGGAATTCCTCTTCATTCATATTCACGGTATGTCGAGTAGTCGGTGCCATTTCCTTCAAAATAGTCAAATGGAACAAGTTAATCATACAGAATATTAAGAGTAGTTAATAGTATTTCGTAGCATAATATGAACTCATTTATAAAAGCTTTTTCTTCATATTAGCATTTTATAAGTTTAAATTCGGGTAGTACTTACCCGTTAAGTTCATACTTAGTAGCTAATATACAATTCAACTACTTCAATTCTATATGAAAAACTGATTATAATAATATTTCGCGTTCAAACTTTTACACAATATTTTACAAACTTACAATACCGCTTATTTTACATAAAGCATGAAATATAGCACACAATAACTTTGATACAAGATAGTTGTGAAGATAATTCTAGCTAGTACACAAGTCGTTCAGCAAAGGCAATAAAGACACGTAATTCATACGTCCAGAAACAAGTCATGCATTCTGGTTTTACTAGGACCACTTCCCATCCTTGGTCTTGTGCAACATAACCATTATGGCCGTTGATAAGACAGCGTGTTGTAACGTCGTCAAAGGGACGAGGGTTACGTAATGTCCAACAGTCCCGTAATAATCTAAAAACCTCATTTCTTACCCCAATTACCGACTCCGTCACTTGTGGAAACGTTTTGTTTAATAGTTGTAGCCCGATGTTCTTGTTCTCACTTTGGTGAGAAGCGAACATTACTAATCCGTAAGCATAACATGCTTCTTTATGTTGCATGTTAGCCGCTTTTTCTAAATCACGAAGTCCAATATTCGGATATATTGAGTCAAAATAATTTCTTAACCCGTTGCGTAAAATAGCATTTGGGTTCCCCGCAATATATGCGTCAAAGTAAACACATCGTAACTTATGGGTTTCCCAATGTGATATCCCCCATCTTTCAAACGAAAGTCTCTTATAAACCAAGACATTCTTGGAACGTTCTTCGAATATCTTACAAACTGATCTCGCCTTAAATAGTTGTGCCGAAGAATTCTGGCCGACTCTAGACAAGATTTCATCAATCATGTCTCCGGGTAGGTCTCTTAAAATATTGGGTTGTCTATCCATTTTGTGTTTTTAAACTGTAAAATAGACAAGAGTTAGATTCATAAAAAAAATACTTATTAATACAAGCAATTTTTACATATATCATAAAGCATAAGAACACTATATTCCATATATTACACCACACGAATACAACTATCTTATTCCGACTCGCTCGTTTCTCCTTCTTCGGTTTTGGTTCGTTTTGCCAAGTTTCTAGGGATATATGATGTTCCCCTAATACGAGCCGTCGTTGTCCACATTGGTTTAGAAAAACCTGGTGGTTTAGAGGTTCCCGGGTCATTGTTACAACTTAAGGACTTCGGGGGTTGACGATACATATAAAGTTCATCGGGGTTGGAATTAGATTTCTCTATTTTTATGCCCTTTCCCTTATTATTTTCTTTTGCCTTTTTAAATTCAGTTGGGGTAATTTCTATAACATCATCGGAATTCTCGTCGGAATCCGATTCATCGGAGAATTGGTAATCCTCCCAATATTTTGCTTCCTTGGCGGAAACACCATTGACCATAATTAACTTTGGTCGGTTGGTTGAGGATTTTATTTTACTTAACCGTTTTATTATTTCCCCCACCGGTTCTATTTCTTCATCCGGTTCCGATTCTTCTTCCGGTTCCGATTCTTCTTCCGGTTCCGACTCTTCTTCCGGTTCCTCTTCGGGAACTTGTGAATCAGTCCACAAATCATTCCAATTTACATTTGACTCTTCATTATTATTAGGTGAGTCAATGGGACTTGTTCTAGAGGTAGACATCTATCACATAATATCAAACACGTTAAGAGATTAATATATCACATAATATTCATATGTTAAAAATATATAGTTTCCAACAAAAATGTTAAGCAATCATTTTTAAAGAAAACACGGTCGAAGTCCAGACTCACTAATGCATCCTAACAAACTCGATAAGACACACTAATGCAAATTTTCTGGTTCTCTAAGACCAACGCTCGGATACCAACTGAAATGTCCCGTTCTTATTGATTAAAAACGTTCCATATTAATTGATTTCGTTGCGAGGTTTTGACCTCTATATGAGACGTTTTTCAAAGACTGCATTCATTTTTAAAACAAACCATAACCTTTATTTCATAAATAAAGGTTTAAAAAGCTTTACGTAGATTATCAAATAATGATAATCTAAAATATCTTGTTTATACACGACCATTACATAATGGTTTACAATACAAATATGTTACATCGAAATCAGTTTCTTGAATGCAGTTTTTACACAATATCATACAAACATGGACTCCAAATCTTGTCCTTATTTTAGTATGCAACAGCGGAAGCTCTTAATATTCACCTGAGAATAAACATGCTTTAAACGTCAACAAAAATGTTGGTGAGTTATAGGTTTAACCTATATATATCAAATCATAATAATACACATCCCATACATAGAGATAAAAATCATTCATATGGTGAACACCTGGTAACCGACATTAACAAATGCATATATAAGAATATCCCCATCATTCCGGGACACCCTTCGGATATGATATAAATTTCGAAGTACTAAAGCATCCGGTACTTTGGATGGGGCTTGTTGGGCCCGATAGATCTATCTTTAGGATTCGCGTCAATTAGGGTGTCTGTTCCCTAATTCTTAGATTACCAGACTTAATAAAAAGGGGCATATTCGATTTCGATAATTCAACCATAGAATGTAGTTTCACGTACTTGTGTCTATTTTGTAAATCATTTATAAAACCTGCATGTATTCTCATCCCAAAAATATTAGATTTTAAAAGTGGGACTATAACTCACTTTCACAGATTTTTACTTCGTCGGGAAGTAAGACTTGGCCACTGGTTGATTCACGAACCTATAACAATATATACATATATATCAAAGTATGTTCAAAATATATTTACAACACTTTTAATATCTTTTGATGTTTTAAGTTTATTAAGTCAGCTGTCCTCGTTAGTAACCTACAACTAGTTGTCCACAGTTAGATGTACAGAAATAAATCGATAAATATTATCTTGAATCAATCCACGACCCAGTGTATACGTATCTCAGTATTGATCACAACTCAAACTATATATATTTTGGAATCAACCTCAACCCTGTATAGCTAACTCCAACATTCACATATAGAGTGTCTATGGTTGTTCCGAAATATATATAGATGTGTCGACATGATAGGTCGAAACATTGTATACGTGTCTATGGTATCTTAAGATTACATAATATATAATACAAGTTGATTAATTTATGGTTGGAATAGATTTGTTACCAATTTTCACGTAGCTAAAATGAGAAAAATTATCCAATCTTGTTTTACCCATAACTTCTTCATTTTAAATCCGTTTTGAGTGAATCAAATTGCTATGGTTTCATATTGAACTCTATTTTATGAATCTAAACAAAAAAAGTATAGGTTTCTAGTCGGAAAAATAAGTTACAAGTCGTTTTTGTAAAGGTAGTCATTTCAGTCGAAAGAACGACGTCTAGATGACCATTTTAGAAAACATACTTCCACTTTGAGTTTAACTATAATTTTTGGATATAGTTTCATGTTCATAATAAAAATCATTTTCTCAGAATAACAACTTTTAAATCAAAGTTTATCATAGTTTTTAATTAACTAACCCAAAACAGCCCGCGGTGTTACTACGACGGCGTAAATCTGGTTTTACGGTGTTTTTCGTGTTTCCAGGTTTTAAATCATTAAGTTAGCATATCATATAGATATAGAACATGTGTTTAGTTGATTTTAAAAGTCAAGTTAGAAGGATTAACTTTTGTTTGCGAACAAGTTTAGAATTAACTAAACTATGTTCTAGTGATTACAAGTTTAAACCTTCGAATAAGATAGCTTTATATGTATGAATCGAATGATGTTATGAACATCATTACTACCTTAAGTTCCTTGGATGAACCTACTGGAAAAGAGAAAAATGGATCTAGCTTCAATGGATCCTTGGATGGCTCAAAGTTCTTGAAGCAAAATCATGACACGAAAACAAGTTCAAGTAAGATCATCACTTGAAATAAGATTGTTATAGTTATAGAAATTGAACCAAAGTTTGAATATGATTATTACCTTGTATTAGAATGATAACCTACTGTAAGAAACAAAGATTTCTTGAGGTTGGATGATCACCTTACAAGATTGGAAGTGAGCTAGCAAACTTGAAAGTATTCTTGATTTTATGAAACTAGAACTTTTGGAATTTATGAAGAACACTTAGAACTTGAAGATAGAACTTGAGAGAGTTCAATTAGATGAAGAAAATTGAAGAATGAAAGTGTTTGTAGGTGTTTTTGGTCGTTGGTGTATGGATTAGATATAAAGGATATGTAATTTTGTTTTCATGTAAATAAGTCATGAATGATTACTCATATTTTTGTAATCTTATGAGATATTTCATGCTAGTTGCCAAATGATGGTTCCCACATGTGTTAGGTGACTCACATGGGCTGCTAAGAGCTGATCATTGGAGTGTATATACCAATAGTACATACATCTAAAAGCTGTGTATTGTACGAGTACGAATACGGGTGCATACGAGTAGAATTGTTGATGAAACTGAACGAGAATGTAATTGTAAGCATTTTTGTTAAGTAGAAGTATTTTGATAAGTGTATTGAAGTCTTTCAAAAGTGTATAAATACATATTAAAACACTACATGTATATACATTTTAACTGAGTCGTTAAGTCATCGTTAGTCGTTACATGTAAGTGTTGTTTTGAAACCTTTAGGTTAACGATCTTGTTAAATGTTGTTAACCCAATGTTTATAATATCAAAAGAGATTTTAAATTATTATATTATCATGATATTATGATGTACGAATATCTCTTAATATGATATATATACATTAAATGTCGTTACAACGATAAACGTTACATATATGTCTCGTTTCAAAATCATTAAGTTAGTAGTCTTGTTTTTACATATGTAGTTCATTGTTAATATAATTAATGATATGTTTACTTATCATAATATCATGTTAACTATATATATAACCATATATATGTCATCATATAGTTTTTTTACAAGTTTTAACGTTCGTGAATCACCGGTCAACTTGGGTGGTCAATTGTCTATATGAAACCTATTTCAATTAATCAAGTCTTAACAAGTTTGATTGCTTAACATGTTGGAAACATTTAATCATGTAAACATCAATCTCAATTAATATATATAAACATGGAAAAGTTCGGGTCACTACAGTTGAAATGTCCCGTTCTTATTGATTAAAAACGTTCCATATTAATTGATTTCGTTGCGAGGTTTTGACCTCTATATGAGACGTTTTTCAAAGACTGCATTCATTTTAAAACAAACCATAACCTTTATTTCATAAATAAAGGTTTAAAAAGCTTTACGTAGATTATCAAATAATGATAATCTAAAATATCCTGTTTACACACGACCATTACATAATGGTTTACAATACAAATATGTTACATCGAAATCAGTTTCTTGAATGCAGTTTTTACACAATATCATTCAGACATGGACTCCAAATCTTGTCCTTATTTTAGTATGCAACAGCGGAAGCTCTTAGTATTCACCTGAGAATAAACATGCTTTAAACGTCAACAAAAATGTTGGTGAGTTATAGGTTTAACCTATATATATCAAATCGTAACAATAGACCACAAGATTTCATATTTCAATACACATCCCATACATAGAGATAAAAATCATTCATATGGTGAACACCTGGTAACCGACATTAACAAGATGCATATATAAGAATATCCCCATCATTCCGGGACACCCTTCGGATATGATATAAATTTCGAACTACTAAAGCATCCGGTACTTTGGATGGGGCTTGTTGGGCCCGATAGATCTATCTTTAGGATTCGCGTCAATTAGGGTGTCTGTTCCCTAATTCTTAGATTACTAGACTTAATCAAAAGGGGCATATTCGATTTCGATAATTCAATCATAGAATGTAGTTTCACGTACTTGTGTCTATTTTGTAAATCATTTATAAAACCTGCATGTATTCTCATCCCAAAAATATTAGATTTTAAAAGTGGGACTATAACTCACTTTCACAGATTTTTACTTCGTCGGGAAGTAAGACTTGGCCACTGGTTGATTCACGAACCTATAACAATATATACATATATATCAAAGTATGTTCAAAATATATTTACAATACTTTTAATATATTTTGATGTTTTAAGTTTATTAAGTCAGCTGTCCTCGTTAGTAACCTACAACTAGTTGTCCACAGTTAGATGTACAGAAATAAATCGATAAATATTATCTTGAATCAATCCACGACCCAGTGTATACGTATCTCGGTATTGATCACAACTCAAACTATATATATTTTGGAATCAACCTCAACCCTGTATAGCTAACTCCAACATTCACATATAGAGTGTCTATGGTTGTTCCGAAATATATATAGATGTGTCGACATGATAGGTCGAAACATTGTATACGTGTCTATGGTATCTCAAGATTACATAATATACAATACAAGTTATGAATGAATGATGGGTCGAAACATGATAGGTCGAAACATTGTATACATAATAAGTCATGAATGATTACTCATATTTTTGTAATTTTATGAGATATTTCATGCTAGTTGCCAAATGATGGTTCCCACATGTGTTAGGTGACTCACATGGGCTGCTAAGAGCTGATCATTGGAGTGTATATACCAATAGTACATACATCTAAAAGCTGTGTATTGTACGAGTATGAATACGGGTGCATACGAGTAGAATTGTTGATGAAACTGAACGAGGATGTAATTGTAAGCATTTTTGTTAAGTAGAAGTATTTTGATAAGTGTCTTGAAGTCTTTCAAAAGTGTATGAATACATATTAAAACACTACATGTATATACATTTTAACTGAGTCGTTAAGTCATCGTTAGTCGTTACATGTAAATGTTGTTTTGAAACCTTTAGGTTAACGATCTTGTTAAATGTTGTTAACCCAATGTTTATAATATCAAAAGAGATTTTAAATTATTATATTATCATGATATTATGATGTACGAATATCTCTTAATATAATATATATACATTAAATGTCGTTACAACGATAATCGTTACATATATGTCTCGTTTCAAAATCATTAAGTTAGTAGTCTTGTTTTTACATATGTAGTTCATTATTAATATACTTAATGATATGTTTACTTATCATAATATCATGTTAACTATATATATAACCATATATATGTCATCATATAGTTTTTACAAGTTTTAACGTTCTTGAATCACCGGTCAACTTGGGTGGTCAATTGTCTATATGAAACCTATTTCAATTAATCAAGTCTTAACAAGTTTGATTGCTTAACATGTTGGAAACATTTAATCATGTAAATATCAATCTCAATTAATATATATAAACATGGAAAAGTTCGGGTCACTACAGTACCTACCCGTTAAATAAATTTCGTCCCGAAATTTTAAGCTGTTGAAGGTGTTGACGAATCTTCTGGAAATAGATGCGGGTATTTCTTCTTCATCTAATCTTCACGCTCCCAGGTGAACTCGGGTCCTCTACGAGCATTCCATCGAACCTTAACAATTGGTATCTTGTTTTGCTTAAGTCTTTTAACCTCACGATCCATTATTTCGACGGGTTCTTCGATGAATTGAAGTTTTTCGTTGATTTGGATTTCATCTAACGGAATAGTGAGATCTTCTTTAGCAAAACATTTCTTCAAATTCGAGACGTGGAAAGTGTTATGTACAGCTGCGAGTTGTTGAGGTAACTCAAGTCGGTAAGCTACTGGTCCGACACGATCAATAATCTTGAATGGTCCAATATACCTTGGATTTAATTTTCCTCGTTTACCAAATCGAACAACGCCTTTCCAAGGTGCAACTTTAAGCATGACCATCTCTCCAATTTCAAATTCTATATCTTTTCTTTTAATGTCAGCGTAGCTCTTTTGTCGACTTTGGGCAGTTTTCAACCGTTGTTGAATTTGGATGA
Source organism: Rutidosis leptorrhynchoides (assembly GCF_046630445.1). NCBI lineage: Eukaryota > Viridiplantae > Streptophyta > Magnoliopsida > Asterales > Asteraceae > Rutidosis > Rutidosis leptorrhynchoides. The sequence continues at coordinate 78,676,422 of NC_092333.1, forward strand.
TCTTCTCGGTAGTTTCGTGTATAATCTTCAGACCCGTAATCTGTCTATCCCCCACTTCACTCCAACAAATCGGAGACCTGCACTTTCTACCATAAAGTGCTTCAAACGGCGCCATCTCAATGCTTGAATGGTAGCTGTTGTTGTAGGAAAATTCTGCTAACGGTAGATGTCGATCCCAACTGTTTCCGAAATCAATAACACATGCTCGCAGCATGTCTTCAAGCGTTTGTATAGTCCTTTCGCTCTGCCCATCAGTTTGTGGATGATAGGCAGTACTCATGTCTAGACGAGTTCCTAATGCTTGCTGTAATGTCTGCCAGAATCTTGAAATAAATCTGCCATCCCTATCAGAGATAATAGAGATTGGTATTCCATGTCTGGAGATGACTTCCTTTAAATACAGTCGTGCTAACTTCTCCATCTTGTCATCTTCTCTTATTGGCAGGAAGTGTGCTGATTTGGTGAGACGATCAACTATTACCCAAATAGTATCAAAACCACTTGCAGTCCTTGGCAATTTAGTGATGAAATCTATGGTAATGTTTTCCCATTTCCATTCCGGGATTTCGGGTTGTTGAAGTAGACCTGATGGTTTCTGATGCTCAGCTTTGACCTTAGAACACGTCAAACATTCTCCTACGTATTTAGCAACATCGGCTTTCATACCCGGCCACCAAAAATGTTTCTTGAGATCCTTGTACATCTTCCCCGTTCCAGGATGTATTGAGTATCTGGTTTTATGAGCTTCTCTAAGTACCATTTCTCTCATATCTCCAAATTTTGGTACCCAAATCCTTTCAGCCCTATACCGGGTTCCGTCTTCCTGAATATTAAGATGCTTCTCCGATCCTTTGGGTATTTCATCCTTTAAATTTCCCTTTTTTAAAACTCCTTGTTGCGCCTCCTTTATTTGAGTAGTAAGGTTATTATGAATCATTATATTCATAGATTTTACTCGAATGGGTTCTCTGTCCTTCCTGCTCAAGGCATCGGCTACCACATTTGCCTTCCCCGGGTGGTAACGAATCTCAAAGTCGTAATCATTCAATAATTCAATCCACCTACGCTGCCTCATATTCAGTTGTTTCTGATTAAATATGTGTTGAAGACTTTTGTGGTAGGTATATATAATACTTTTGACCCCATATAAGTAGTGCCTCCAAGTCTTTAATGCAAAAACAACCGCGCCTAATTCCAAATCATGCGTCGTATAATTTTGTTCGTGAATCTTCAATTGTCTAGACGCATAAGCAATCACCTTCGTTCGTTGCATTAATACACAACCGAGACCTTGCTTTGATGCGTCACAATAAATCACAAAATCATCATTCCCTTCAGGCAATGACAATATAGGTGCCGTAGTTAGCTTTTTCTTCAATAACTGAAATGCTTTCTCTTGTTCATCATTCCATTCAAATTTCTTCCCTTTATGCGTTAATGCAGTCAAGGGTTTTGCTATTCTGGAAAAGTCTTGGATGAACCTTCTGTAGTAACCAGCTAGTCCTAAAAACTGGCGTATGTGTTTCGGAGTTTTCGGGGTTTCCCACTTTTCAACAGTTTCTATCTTTGCCGGATCCACCTTAATACCTTCTTTGTTCACTATGTGACCAAGGAATTGAACTTCTTCCAACCAAAATGCACACTTTGAAAACTTAGCGTACAATTCTTCCTTCCTCAATACTTCTAACACCTTTCTCAAATGTTCACCGTGTTCTTGGTCATTCTTTGAGTAAATAAGTATGTCATCAATGAAAACAATGACAAACTTGTCAAGGTATGGTCCACACACTCGGTTTATAAGGTCCATGAACACAGCTGGTGCATTAGTTAAACCAAATGGCATGACCATAAACTCGTAATGACCGTAACGTGTTCTGAAAGCAGTCTTTGGAATATCATCTTCTTTCACCCTCATTTGATGATACCCGAAACGTAAGTCAATCTTTGAATAAACAGACGAGCCTTGTAGTTGATCAAATAAGTCGTCGATTCTCGGTAGTGGGTAGCGGTTCTTGATGGTAAGCTTGTTCAACTATCGGTAGTCGATACACAACCTGAATGTACCATCTTTCTTCTTGACAAACAAAACAGGAGCTCCCCACGGTGATGTGCTTGGTCGAATGAAACCACGCTCTAAAAGTTCTTGTAATTGGCTTTGCAGTTCTTTCATCTCGCTGGGTGGGAGTCTGTAAGGAGCACGAGCTATTGGTGCAGCTCCTGGTACAAGATCTATTTGAAATTCAACGGATCGATGTGGGGGTAATCCCGGTAATTCTTTCGGAAACACATCGGGAAATTCTTTTGCAATGGGAACATCATTGATGCTCTTTTCTTCAGTTTGTACTTTCTCGACGTGTGCTAGAACAGCATAGCAACCTTTTCTTATTAGTTTTTGTGCCTTCAAATTACTAATAAGATGTAGCTTCGTGTTGCCCTTTTCTCCGTACACCATTAAGGGTTTTCCTTTTTCTCGTATAATGCGAATTGCATTTTTGTAACAAACGATCTCTACTTTCACTTCTTTCAACCAGTCCATACCGATTATCACATCAAAACTCCCTAACTCTACTGGTATCAAATCAATCTTAAATGTTTCGCTAACCAGTTTAATTTCTCGATTCCGACATATATTATCTGCTGAAATTAATTTACCATTTGCTAATTCGAGTAAAAATTTACTATCCAAAGGCGTCAATGGACAACTTAATTTAGCACAAAAATCTCTACTCATATAGCTTCTATCCGCACCCGAATCAAATAAAATGTAAGCAGATTTATTGTCAATAAGAAACGTACCCGTAACAAGCTCCGGGTCTTCCTGTGCCTCTGCCGCATTAATATTGAAAACTCTTCCGCGGCCTTGTCCATTCGTGTTCTCCTGGTTCGGGCAATTTCTAATAATGTGGCCCAGTTTTCTACATTTATAACAAACTACATTGGCGTAACTTGCTCCGACACTACTTGCTCCGACATTACTCGTTCCGACACCATTTGTTCCTTTCGTTCTATTAACCCCTGATCCGTAGACCTCACACTTCGCCGCGCTATGACCATTTCTTTTACACTTGTTGCAAAATTTGGTGCAGAACCCCGAGTGATACTTTTCACACCTTTGGCATAGCTGCTTCTGATTGTTGTTGTTGTTGCGGTTATTATTGTTGTTGGGATGATTGTTGTAGTTGCTGTTGCTGTTGTTGTTGTTATTGTTGTTGTTGGGCCGTTTGTTGTAGTTGCGATTGTTGGGATAATTGTTGCGATTATTGTTGTAATTGCTGTTGTTGTTGTATTGGTGATTCTTATCACCGTTTTCCTCCCACTTTCTTTTGACTTGCTTCACATTGGCCTCTTCAGCGGTCTGTTCTTTAATTCTTTCTTCAATCTGGTTCACTAGTTTGTGAGCCATTCTACATGCCTGTTGTATGGAGGCGGGCTCGTGTGAACTTATATCTTCTTGGATTCTTTCCGGTAATCCTTTCACAAACGCGTCGATCTTCTCTTCCTCATCTTCGAACGCTCCCGGACACAATAGGCATAATTCTGTGAATCGTCTTTCGTACGTGGTAATATCAAATCCTTGGGTTCGTAACCCTCTAAGTTCTGTCTTGAGCTTATTGACCTCAGTTCTGGGACGGTACTTCTCGTTCATTAAGTGCTTGAATGCTGACCACGGTAGTGCGTAAGCATCATCTTGTCCCACTTGCTCTAGATAGGTATTCCACCATGTTAACGCAGAACCTGTGAAGGTATGCGTAGCGTACTTCACTTTGTCCTCTTCAGTACACTTACTTATGGCAAACACCGATTCGACCTTCTCGGTCCACCGTTTCAATCCGATCGGTCCTTCGGTTCCATCAAATTCCAAAGGTTTGCAGGCAGTGAATTCTTTGTAGGTGCATCCTACACGATTTCCTGTACTGCTAGATCCAAGGTTATTATTGGTATGTAGCGCAGCCTGTACTGCGGCTATGTTTGAAGCTAGAAAAGTACGGAATTCCTCTTCATTCATATTCACGGTGTGTCGAGTAGTCGGTGCCATTTCCTTCAAAATAGTCAAATGGAACAAGTTAATCATACAGAATATTAAGAGTAGTTAATAGTATTTCGTAGCATAATATGAACTCATTTATAAAAGCTTTTTCTTCATATTAGCGTTTTATAAGTTTAAATTCGGGTAGTACCTACCCGTTAAGTTCATACTTAGTAGCTAATATACAATTCAACTACTACAATTCTATATGAAAAACTGATTATAATAATATTTCGCGTTCAAACTTTTACACAATATTTTACAAACTTACAATACCGCTTATTTTACATATAGCATGAAATATAGCACACAATAAATTTGATACAAGATGATTGTGAAGATAATTCTAGCTAGTACACAAGTCGTTCAGCAAAGGCAATAAAGACAAGTAATTCATACGTCCAGAAACAAGTCATGCATTCTGGTTTTACTAGGATTACTTCCCATCCTTGGTCTTGTGGAACATAACCGTTATGGCCGTTGATAAGACAGCGTGTTATAACGTCGTCAAAGGGACGAGGGTTACGTAATGTCCAACAGTCCTGTAACAATCTAAAAACCTCATTTCTTACCCCAATTACCGACTCCGTCACTTGTGGGAACGTTTTGTTTAATAGTTGTAGCCCGATGTTCTTGTTCTCACTTTGGTGAGAAGCGAACATTACTAATCCGTAAGCATAACATGCTTCTTTATGTTGCATGTTAACCGCTTTTTCTAAATCACGAAGTCCAATATTCAGATATATTGAGTCAAAATAATTTCTTAACCCATTGCGTAAAATAGCATTTGGGTTCCCCGCAATATATGCGTCAAAGTAAACATATCGTAACTTATTGGTTTCTCAATGTGATATCCCCCATCTTTCAAACGAAAGTCTCTTATAAACCAAGACATTCTTGGAACGTTCTTCGAATGTCTTACAAACTGATCTAGCCTTAAATAGTCGTGCCGAAGAATTCTGACCGACTCTAGACAAGATTTCATCAATCATGTCTCCGGGTAGGTCTCTTAAAATATTGGGTTGTCTATCCATTTTGTGTTTTTATACTGTAAAATAGACAAGAGTTAGATTCATAAAAAAAATACTAATTAATACAAGCAATTTTTACATATATCATAAAGCATAAGCATACTATATTACATATATTACACCACACGAATACAACTATCGTATTCCGACTCGCTTGTTTCTTCTTCTTTGATTTTGGTTCGTTTTGCCAAGTTTCTAGGGATATATGATGTTCCCCTAATACGAGCCGTCGTTTTCCACATTGGTTTAGAAAAACCTGGTGGTTTAGAGGTTCCCGGGTCATTGTTACAACTTAAGGACTTCGGGGGTTGACGATACATATAAAGTTCATCGGGGTTGGAATTAGATTTCTCTATTTTTATGCCCTTTCCCTTATTATTTTCTTTTGCCTTTTTAAATTCAGTTGGGGTAATTTCTATAACATCATCGGAATTCTCGTCGGAATCCGATTCATCGGAGAATTGGTAATCCTCCCAATATTTTGCTTCCTTGACGGAAACACCATTGACCATAATTAACCTTGGTCGGTTGGTTGAGGATTTTCTTTTACTTAACCGTTTTATTATTTCCCCCACCGGTTCTATTTCTTCATCCGTTTCCGATTCTTCTTCCGGTTCCGATTCTTCTTCCGGTTCCGACTCTTCTTCCGGTTCCTCTTCGGGAACTTGTGAATCAGTCCACGAATCATTCCAATTTACATTTGACTCTTCATTATTATTAGGTGAGTCAATGGGACTTGTTCTAGAGGTAGACATCTATCACATAATATCAAACGCGTTAAGAGATTAATATATCACATAATATTCACATGTTAAAAATATATAGTTTCCAACAAAATTTGTTAAGCAATCATTTTTCAAGTAAACATGGTCGAAGTCCAGACTCACTAATGCATCCTAACAAACTCGATAAGACACACTAATGCAAAATTCTGGTTCTCTAAGACCAACGCTCGGATACCAACTGAAATGTCCCGTTCTTATTGATTAAAAACGTTCCATATTAATTGATTTCGTTGCGAGGTTTTGACCTCTATATGAGACGTTTTTCAAAGACTGCATTCATTTTAAAACAAACCATAACCTTTATTTCATAAATAAAGGTTTAAAAAGCTTTACGTAGATTATCAAATAATGATAATCTAAAATATCCTGTTTACACACGACCATTACATAATGGTTTACAATACAAATATGTTACATCGAAATCAGTTTCTTGAATGCAGTTTTTACACAATATCATTCAGACATGGACTCCAAATCTTGTCCTTATTTTAGTATGCAACAGCGGAAGCTCTTAGTATTCACCTAAGAATAAACATGCTTTAAACGTCAACAAAAATGTTGGTGAGTTATAGGTTTAACCTATATATATCAAATCGTAACAATAGACCACAAGATTTCATATTTCAATACACATCCCATACATAGAGATAAAAATCATTCATATGGTGAACACCTGGTAACCGACATTAACAAGATGCATATATAAGAATATCCCCATCATTCCGGGACACCCTTCGGATATGATATAAATTTCGAACTACTAAAGCATCCGGTACTTTGGATGGGGCTTGTTGGGCCCGATAGATCTATCTTTAGGATTCGCGTCAATTAGGGTGTCTGTTCCCTAATTCTTAGATTACCAGACTTAATCAAAAGGGGCATATTCGATTTCGATAATTCAATCATAGAATGTAGTTTCACGTACTTGTGTCTATTTTGTAAATCATTTATAAAACCTGCATGTATTCTCATCCCAAAAATATTAGATTTTAAAAGTGGGACTATAACTCACTTTCACAGATTTTTACTTCGTCGGGAAGTAAGACTTGGCCACTGGTTGATTCACGAACCTATAACAATATATACATATATATCAAAGTATGTTCAAAATATATTTACAATACTTTTAATATATTTTGATGTTTTAAGTTTATTAAGTCAGCTGTCCTCGTTAGTAACCTACAACTAGTTGTCCACAGTTAGATGTACAGAAATAAATCGATAAATATTATCTTGAATCAATCCACGACCCAGTGTATACGTATCTCGGTATTGATCACAACTCAAACTATATATATTTTGGAATCAACCTCAACCCTGTATAGCTAACTCCAACATTCACATATAGAGTGTCTATGGTTGTTCCGAAATATATATAGATGTGTCGACATGATAGGTCGAAACATTGTATACGTGTCTATGGTATCTCAAGATTACATAATATACAATACAAGTTATGAATGAATGATGGGTCGAAACATGATAGGTCGAAACATTGTATACATAATAAGTCATGAATGATTACTCATATTTTTGTAATTTTATGAGATATTTCATGCTAGTTGCCAAATGATGGTTCCCACATGTGTTAGGTGACTCACATGGGCTGCTAAGAGCTGATCATTGGAGTGTATATACCAATAGTACATACATCTAAAAGCTGTGTATTGTACGAGTATGAATACGGGTGCATACGAGTAGAATTGTTGATGAAACTGAACGAGGATGTAATTGTAAGCATTTTTGTTAAGTAGAAGTATTTTGATAAGTGTCTTGAAGTCTTTCAAAAGTGTATGAATACATATTAAAACACTACATGTATATACATTTTAACTGAGTCGTTAAGTCATCGTTAGTCGTTACATGTAAATGTTGTTTTGAAACCTTTAGGTTAACGATCTTGTTAAATGTTGTTAACCCAATGTTTATAATATCAAAAGAGATTTTAAATTATTATATTATCATGATATTATGATGTACGAATATCTCTTAATATAATATATATACATTAAATGTCGTTACAACGATAATCGTTACATATATGTCTCGTTTCAAAATCATTAAGTTAGTAGTCTTGTTTTTACATATGTAGTTCATTATTAATATACTTAATGATATGTTTACTTATCATAATATCATGTTAACTATATATATAACCATATATATGTCATCATATAGTTTTTACAAGTTTTAACGTTCGTGAATCACCGGTCAACTTGGGTGGTCAATTGTCTATATGAAACCTATTTCAATTAATCAAGTCTTAACAAGTTTGATTGCTTAACATGTTGGAAACATTTAATCATGTAAATATCAATCTCAATTAATATATATAAACATGGAAAAGTTCGGGTCACTACAGTAAACCATAACCTTTATTTCATAAATAAAGGTTTAAAAAGCTTTACGTAGATTATCAAATAATGATAATCTAAAATATCCTGTTTACACACGACCATTACATAATGGTTTACAATACAAATATGTTACATCGAAATCAGTTTCTTGAATGCAGTTTTTACACAATATCATACAAACATGGACTCCAAATCTTGTCCTTATTTTAGTATGCAACAGCGGAAGCTCTTAATATTCACCTGAGAATAAACATGCTTTAAACGTCAACAAAAATGTTGGTGAGTTATAGGTTTAACCTATATATATCAAATCATAATAATACACATCCCATACATAGAGATAAAAATCATTCATATGGTGAACACCTGGTAACCGACATTAACAAATGCATATATAAGAATATCCCCATCATTCCGGGACACCCTTCGGATATGATATAAATTTCGAAGTACTAAAGCATCCGGTACTTTGGATGGGGCTTGTTGGGCCCGATAGATCTATCTTTAGGATTCGCGTCAATTAGGGTGTCTGTTCCCTAATTCTTAGATTACCAGACTTAATAAAAAGGGGCATATTCGATTTCGATAATTCAACCATAGAATGTAGTTTCACGTACTTGTGTCTATTTTGTAAATCATTTATAAAACCTGCATGTATTCTCATCCCAAAAATATTAGATTTTAAAAGTGGGACTATAACTCACTTTCACAGATTTTTACTTCGTCGGGAAGTAAGACTTGGCCACTGGTTGATTCACGAACCTATAACAATATATACATATATATCAAAGTATGTTCAAAATATATTTACAACACTTTTAATATATTTTGATGTTTTAAGTTTATTAAGTCAGCTGTCCTCGTTAGTAACCTACAACTAGTTGTCCACAGTTAGATGTACAGAAATAAATCGATAAATATTATCTTGAATCAATCCACGACCCAGTGTATACGTATCTCAGTATTGATCACAACTCAAACTATATATATTTTGGAATCAACCTCAACCCTGTATAGCTAACTCCAACATTCACATATAGAGTGTCTATGGTTGTTCCAAAATATATATAGATGTGTCGACATGATAGGTCGAAACATTGTATACGTGTCTATGGTATCTTAAGATTACATAATATATAATACAAGTTGATTAATTTATGGTTGGAATAGATTTGTTACCAATTTTCACGTAGCTAAAATGAGAAAAATTATCCAATCTTGTTTTACCCATAACTTCTTCATTTTAAATCCGTTTTGAGTGAATCAAATTGCTATGGTTTCATATTGAACTCTATTTTATGAATCTAAACAAAAAAAGTATAGGTTTCTAGTCGGAAAAATAAGTTACAAGTCGTTTTTGTAAAGGTAGTCATTTCAGTCGAAAGAACGACGTCTAGATGACCATTTTAGAAAACATACTTCCACTTTGAGTTTAACTATAATTTTTGGATATAGTTTCATGTTCATAATAAAAATCATTTTCTCAGAATAACAACTTTTAAATCAAAGTTTATCATAGTTTTTAATTAACTAACCCAAAACAGCCCGCGGTGTTACTACGACGGCGTAAATCTGGTTTTACGGTGTTTTTCGTGTTTCCAGGTTTTAAATCATTAAGTTAGCATATCATATAGATATAGAACATGTGTTTAGTTGATTTTAAAAGTCAAGTTAGAAGGATTAACTTTTGTTTGCGAACAAGTTTAGAATTAACTAAACTATGTTCTAGTGATTACAAGTTTAAACCTTCGAATAAGATAGCTTTATATGTATGAATCGAATGATGTTATGAACATAATTACTACCTTAAGTTCCTTGGATGAACCTACTGGAAAAGAGAAAAATGGATCTAGCTTCAATGGATCCTTGGATGGCTCAAAGTTCTTGAAGCAAAATCATGACACGAAAACAAGTTCAAGTAAGATCATCACTTGAAATAAGATTGTTATAGTTATAGAAATTGAACCAAAGTTTGAATATGATTATTACCTTGTATTAGAATGATAACCTACTGTAAGAAACAAAGATTTCTTGAGGTTGGATGATCACCTTACAAGATTGGAAGTGAGCTAGCAAACTTGAAAGTATTCTTGATTTTATGAAACTAGAACTTTTGGAATTTATGAAGAACACTTAGAACTTGAAGATAGAACTTGAGAGAGTTCAATTAGATGAAGAAAATTGAAGAATGAAAGTGTTTGTAGGTGTTTTTGGTCGTTGGTGTATGGATTAGATATAAAGGATATGTAATTTTGTTTTCATGTAAATAAGTCATGAATGATTACTCATATTTTTGTAATCTTATGAGATATTTCATGCTAGTTGCCAAATGATGGTTCCCACATGTGTTAGGTGACTCACATGGGCTGCTAAGAGCTGATCATTGGAGTGTATATACCAATAGTACATACATCTAAAAGCTGTGTATTGTACGAGTACGAATACGGGTGCATACGAGTAGAATTGTTGATGAAACTGAACGAGAATGTAATTGTAAGCATTTTTGTTAAGTAGAAGTATTTTGATAAGTGTATTGAAGTCTTTCAAAAGTGTATAAATACATATTAAAACACTACATGTATATACATTTTAACTGAGTCGTTAAGTCATCGTTAGTCGTTACATGTAAGTGTTGTTTTGAAACCTTTAGGTTAACGATCCTGTTAAATGTTGTTAACCCAATGTTTATAATAACAAAAGAGATTTTAAATTATTATATTATCATGATATTATGATGTACGAATATCTCTTAATATGATATATATACATTAAATGTCGTTACAACGATAAACGTTACATATATGTCTCGTTTCAAAATCATTAAGTTAGTAGTCTTGTTTTTACATATGTAGTTCATTGTTAATATAATTAATGATATGTTTACTTATCATAATATCATGTTAACTATATATATAACCATATATATGTCATCATATAGTTTTTTTACAAGTTTTAACGTTCGTGAATCACCGGTCAACTTGGGTGGTCAATTGTCTATATGAAACCTATTTCAATTAATCAAGTCTTAACAAGTTTGATTGCTTAACATGTTGGAAACATTTAATCATGTAAATATCAATCTCAATTAATATATATAAACATGGAAAAGTTCGGGTCACTACAGTACCTACCCGTTAAATAAATTTCGTCCCGAAATTTTAAGCTGTTGAAGGTGTTGACGAATCTTCTGGAAATAGATGCGGGTATTTCTTCTTCATCTGATCTTCACGCTCCCAGGTGAACTCGGGTCCTCTACGAGCATTCCATCGAACCTTAACAATTGGTATCTTGTTTTGCTTAAGTCTTTTAACCTCACGATCCATTATTTCGACGGGTTCTTCGATGAATTGAAGTTTTTCGTTGATTTGGATTTCATCTAACGGAATAGTGAGATCTTCTTTAGCAAAACATTTCTTCAAATTCGAGACGTGGAAAGTGTTATGTACAGCCGCGAGTTATTGAGGTAACTCTAGTCGGTAAGCTACTGGTCCGACACGATCAATAATCTTGAATGGTCCAATATACCTTGGATTTAATTTCCCTCGTTTACCAAATCGAACAACGCCTTTCCAAGGTGAAACTTTAAGCATGACCATCTCTCCAATTTCAAATTCTATATCTTTTCTTTTAATGTCAGCGTAGCTCTTTTGTCGACTTTGGGCGGTTTTCAACCGTTGTTGAATTTGGATGATCTTCTCGGTAGTTTCTTGTATAATCTCCGGACCCGTAATCTGTCTATCCCCCACCTCACTCCAACAAATCGGAGACCTGCACTTTCTACCATAAAGTGCTTCAAACGGCGCCATCTCAATGCTTGAATGGTAGCTGTTGTTGTAGGAAAATTCTGCTAACGGTAGATGTCGATCCCAACTGTTTCCGAAATCAATAACACATGCTCGTAGCATGTCTTCAAGCGTTTGTATCGTCCTTTCGCTCTGCCCATCAGTTTGTGGATGATAGGCAGTACTCATGTCTAGACGAGTTCCTAATGCTTGCTGTAATGTCTGCCAGAATCTTGAAATAAATCTGCCATCCCTATCAGAGATAATAGAGATTGGTATTCCATGTCTGGAGACGACTTCCTTCAAATACAGTCGTGCTAACTTCTCCATCTTGTCATCTTCTCTTATTGGTAGGAAGTGTGCTGATTTGGTGAGACGATCAACTATTACCCAAATAGTATCAAAACCACTTGCAGTCCTTGGCAATTTAGTGATGAAATCCATGGTAATGTTTTCCCATTTCCATTCCGGGATTTCGGGTTGTCGAAGTAGACCTGATGGTTTCTAATGCTCAGCTTTGACCTTAGAACACGTCAAACATTCTCCTACGTATTTAGCAACATCGGCTTTCATACCCGGCCACCAAAAATGTTTCTTGAGATCCTTGTACATCTTCCCCGTTCCAGGATGTATTGAGTATCTGGTTTTATGAGCTTCTCTAAGTACCATTTCTCTCATATCTCCAAATTTTGGTACCCAAATCCTTTCAGCCCTATACCGGGTTCCGTCTTCCCGAATATTAAGATGCTTCTCCGATCCTTTGGGTATTTCATCCTTTAAATTTCCCTCTTTTAAAACTCCTTGTTGCGCCTCCTTTATTTGAGTAGTAATGTTATTATGAATCATTATATTCATAGATTTTACTCGAATGGGTTCTCTATCCTTCCTGCTCAAGGCATCGGCTACCACATTTGCCTTCCCCGGGTGGTAACGAATCTCAAAATCGTAATCATTCAATAATTCAATCCACCTACGCTGCCTCATATTCAGTTGTTTCTGATTAAATATGTGTTGAAGACTTTTGTGGTCGGTATATATAATAAATGTTTCAACCCTACATCAACAGCTACCATTCAAGCATTGAGATGGCACCGTTTGAAGCACTTTATGGTAGAAAGTGCAGGTCTCCGATTTGTTGGAGTGAAGTGGGGGATAGACAGATTACGGGTCCGGAGATTATACAAGAAACTACCGAGAAGATCATCCAAATTCAACAACGATTGAAAACCGCCCAAAGTCGACAAAAGAGCTACGCTGACATTAAAAGAAAAGATATAGAATTTGAAATTGGAGAGATGGTCATGCTTAAAGTTGCACCTTGGAAAGGCGTTGTTCGATTTGGTAAACGAGGGAAATTAAATCCAAGGTATATTGGACCATTCAAGATTATTGATCGTGTCGGACCAGTAGCTTACCGACTTGAGTTACCTCAACAACTCGCGGCTGTACATAACACTTTCCACGTCTCAAATTTGAAGAAATGTTTTGCTAAAGAAGATCTCACTATTCCGTTAGATGAAATCCAAATCAACGAAAAACTTCAATTCATCGAAGAACCCGTCGAAATAATGGATCGTGAGGTTAAAAGACTTAAGCAAAACAAGATACCAATTGTTAAGGTTCGATGGAATGCTCGTAGAGGATCCGAGTTCACCTGGGAGCGTGAAGATCAGATGAAAAAGAAATACCCTCATCTATTTCTAGAAGATTCGCCAACACCTTCAACAGCTTAAAATTTCGGGACGAAATTTATTTAACGGGTAGGTACTGTAGTGACCCAAACTTTTCCATGTTTATATATATTAATTGAGATTGATATTTACATGATTAAATGTTTCCAACATGTTAAGCAATCAAACTTATTAAGACTTGATTAAATGAAATATGTTTCATACAGACAATTGACCACCCAAGTTGACCGGTGATTCACGAACGTTAAAACTTGTAAAAACTATATGATGACATATATATGGATATATATATATATTTAACATGATACTATGATAAGTAAACATATCATTAAGTATATTAACAATGAACTACATATGTAAAAACAAGACTACTAACTTAATGATTTTTAAACGAGACATATATGTAACGATTATCGTTGTAAAGACATTTAATGGATATATATCATATTAAGAGATATTCATACATGATAATATCATGATAATATAATAATTTAAAATCTCATTTGATATTATAAACATTGGGTTAACAACATTTAACAAGATCGTTAACCTAAAGGTTTCAAAACAACACTTACATGTAACGACTAACGATGACTTAACGACTCAGTTAAAATGTATATACATGTAGTGTTTTAATATGTATTTATACACTTTTGAAAGACTTCAATACACTTATCAAAATACTTTTACTTAACAAAAATGCTTACAATTACATCCTCGTTCAGTTTCATCAACAATTCTACTCGTATGCACCCGTATTCGTACTCGTACAATACACAGCTTTTAGATGTATGTACTATTGGTATATACACTCCAATGATCAGCTCTTAGCAGCCCATGTGAGTCACCTAACACATGTGGGAACCATCATTTGGTAACTAGCATGAAATATCTCATAAAATTACAAAAATATGAGTAATCATTCATGACTTATTTACATGAAAACAAAATTACATATCCTTTATATCTAATCCATACACCAACGACCAAAAACACCTACAAACACTTTCATTCTTCAATTTTCTTCATCTAATTGATCTCTCTCAAGTTCTATCTTCAAGTTCTAAGTGTTCTTCATATATTCTACAAGTTCTAGTTACATAAAATCAAGAATACTTTCAAGTTTGCTAGCTCACTTCCAATCTTGTAAGGTGATCATCCAACCTCAAGAAATCTTTGTTTCTTATAGTAGGTTATCATTCTAATACAAGGTAATAATCATATTCAAACTTTGGTTCAATTTCTATAACTATAACAATCTTATTTCAAGTGATGATCTTACTTGAACTTGTTTTCGTGTCATGATTCTGCTTCAAGAACTTCGAGCCATCCAAGGATCCGTTGAAGCTAGATCCATTTTTCACTTTTCCAGTAGGTTTATCCAAGGAACTTAAGGTAGTAATGATGTTCATAACATCATTCAATTCATACATATAAAGCTATCTTATTCGAAGGTTTAAACTTGTAATCACTAGAACATAGTTTAGTTAATTCTAAACTTGTTCGCAAACAAAAGTTAATCCTTCTAACTTGACTTTTAAAATCAACTAAACACATGTTCTATATCTATATGATATGCTAACTTAATGATTTAAAACCTGGAGACACGAAAAACACCGTAAAACCGGATTTACGCCGTCGTAGTAACACCGCGGGCTGTTTTGGGTTAGTTAATTAAAAACTATGATAAACTTTGATTTAAAAGTTGTTATTCTGAGAAAATGATTTTTATTATGAACATGAAACTATATCCAAAAATTATGGTTAAACTCAAAGTGGAAGTATGTTTTCTAAAATGGTCATCTAGACGTCGTTCTTTCGACTGAAATGACTACCTTTACAAAAACGACTTGTAACTTATTTTTCCGACTATAAACCTATACTTTTTCTGTTTAGATTCATAAAATAGAGTTCAATATGAAACCATAGCAATTTGATTCACTCAAAACGGATTTAAAATGAAGAAGTTATGGGTAAAACAAGATTGGATAATTTTTCTCATTTTAGCTACGTGAAAATTGGTAACAAATCTATTCCAACTATAACTTAATCAACTTGTATTGTATATTATGTAATCTTGAGATACCATAGACACGTATACAATGTTTCGACCTATCATGTCGACACATCTATATATATTTCGGAACAACCATAGACACTCTATATGTGAATGTTGGAGTTAGCTATACAGGGTTGAGGTTGATTCCAAAATATATATAGTTTGAGTTGTGATCAATACTGAGATACGTATACACTAGGTCGTGGATTGATTCAAGATAATATTTATCGATTTATTTCTGTACATCTAACTGTGGACAACTAGTTGTAGGTTACTAACGAGGACAGCTGACTTAATAAACTTAAAACATCAAAATATATTAAAAGTGTTGTAAATATATTTTGAACATACTTTGATATATATGTATATATTTTTATAGGTTCGTGAATCAACCAGTGGCCAAGTCTTACTTCCCGACGAAGTAAAAATCTGTGAAAGTGAGTTATAGTCCCACTTTTAAAATCTAATATTTTTGGGATGAGAATACATGCAGGTTTTATAAATGATTTACAAAATAGACACAAGTACGTGAAACTTCATTCTATGGTTGAATTATCGAAATCGAATATGCCCCTTTTTATTAAGTCTGGTAATCTAAGAATTAGGGAACAGACACCCTAATTGACGCGAATCCTAAAGATAGATCTATTGGGCCTAACAAACCCCATCCAAAGTACCGGATGCTTTAGTACTTCGAAATTTATATCATATCCGAAGGGTGTCCCGGAATGATGGGGATATTCTTATATATGCATCTTGTTAATGTCGGTTACCAGGTGTTCACCATATGAATGATTTTTATCTCTATGTATGGGATGTGTATTGAAATATGAAATCTTGTGGTCTATTGTTACGATTTGATATATATAGGTTAAACCTATAACTCACCAACATTTTTGTTGACGTTTAAAGCATGTTTATTCTCAGGTGAATACTAAGAGCTTCCGCTGTTGCATACTAAAATAAGGACAAGATTTGGAGTCCATGTCTGTATGATATTGTGTAAAAACTGCATTCAAGAAACTGATTTCGATGTAACATATTTGTATTGTAAACCATTATGTAATGGTCGTGTGTAAACAGGATATTTTAGATTATCATTATTTGATAATCTACGTAAAGCTTTTTAAACCTTTATTTATGAAATAAAGGTTATGGTTTGTTTTAAAATGAATGCAGTCTTTGAAAAACGTCTCATATAGAGGTCAAAACCTCGCAACGAAATCAATTAATATGGAACGTTTTTAATCAATAAGAACGGGACATTTCAGTTATATATATATATATATATAAATGTAAATATAAAAGTAACTGCAAATATATATAATAATGTGAAATAATAAATACAATTGAAACATTATTATTTCTATTACTATTATTATTAATTGTTTCATTAAAATCAGATTATAATATTTGTGTAATTAATATTATTATATTATTTTTCCTTTAAAATTACTAGTTCAATTATCAATAATGCTAATATTATTAGAAATATTATTATTAGTAATAATATAGTGATATTTGTTAATTATAAAAAAAAAAAAATTATAAAACTTACACAGATATATATCTATAAACTCGCATATATAAACACAATTAATATATATTTATACCAAAAATATATTCAGGATCATAAAAGCAGAATGTTATGCGATTCAGTAGCACCCTTTGTCAAACTTTAAATCTGTTATATGTGTGAGATTCGATCCACCAAGTAAATTCCAAAAGATTTGTTGAATATCTCTTCCACTTTTATTTTATTAATTGTATTTCCTGTCCTTGCAAAACAAAACCTGTCAACCGTCCTTCTCAATAAAACAATCGACTGATTACTTGTATTAAGACAGCTATTCGATTTTTTATTCCATCATTATAGATTACAATTACTCCTAAAACATCTATCTATCTATTTCTCTGTATTATATTTATATAAACATATGCTTAATATATATATATATATACAAGACACAATTATAGAAACCACCTTGTACCAGCATAACCCATCACCTCAAACCCTTCAAACCGCCACCTTCGATTCATTCATCGATGTTTACGGCTATAGTTACTTTTACACCGATCAAATCACCATCATCTTTAACCTCCACATGCCACCACCTTCTTTATTTAATCACTCTTGAACACCCTTATCACCACCTCCTGCTCACACGTTTCTGATTCTATTCGAAAACAAACCATCATGAAAACCCTTTATCTTTCTACTCTACTACTATACCGCTACAGTGCACAACTAATCGATCACATCTATCATCGTTGCCATTTCTTATTCGAACAATACATCAAACACTACCTTATTCCATCACCAAACAACCACGTGATTTATTCTTCCCCCGAACGACTGCTATTCCATTTGTTCCTACTTTTCTCCCATCCAAAAACCCGT
This sequence comes from Rutidosis leptorrhynchoides, assembly GCF_046630445.1. Taxonomy (NCBI): domain Eukaryota; kingdom Viridiplantae; phylum Streptophyta; class Magnoliopsida; order Asterales; family Asteraceae; genus Rutidosis; species Rutidosis leptorrhynchoides. Next base: position 78,694,555 of record NC_092333.1, read on the forward strand.
TATGTAAAAACACTATCATTTTTTTGCCACTACCAATTAATCTATTTCAGTTTGATAAATCAACACAATCAGTGCTGTTTTCCTTTCTGTGGTGACGCAAAGAAACAAAAAGAAAGAAGCTGCACCACAAATTATGTGAGGTTTTGACAACTTGGTATTATATAACAAATTTAATTATGCAAGTGTAACATAGTGGAATTTAATGGCTGACCAAGGATTACCTAAAGAGAGGTCCATTCATATTTTTTTTTTCAATCATTAGCCACGTATCCTTGGATACTTAATCCCACGATTCATGCTCCTTTGGAATTAAACTAATCCTTATTAAATGTTTATTTATACCACGATTGAAGGAAGACAACTAATCGATACCCTACTTGTGTTTCATTAGTCAACAATCTCAATAGATATATGTTATATTGAGGGACAAATTAGGCAAGTGGGAGTTTGCTACCTCTTAGTGGCCGACCCAAACCAAGTCTAATGACTTTTGGGATATTATTTTTTTTACGTGATGATGACATAGAAGATAAGAATACGACAGCTATATTTACATTTCCATTTCAATTCCAGTTGGGTCTAAATTCCTTTACTGCTGGACCACCATTCTCCTTCTCTTCAATTAAACCATAATTTGTGGAGCCACTCAATTGATGCCCTGATTCGTTTTCCTTTTGGGCCGAACACCATAATAGTTAGGATAATCAAGTTATGGTTTCATGATGGAACTAAGATCGTAAATGGTGATGGACCGTAAAGATATCTTTATGATGATTAGGGTTTAGTGATTCATGATTTAAGATGATGATGAGTAGATTTATAGATAATGATCGTTGATACATGAAATAACAAAGTTAGGGAGTAAAATATGATGTATGTTGATGACGATGATGAGTAAGATTAGTACAGGATAATTGATGTTGATCATGGTTACGAAAAAGGTAATGATAATGGATTGATTAAGTGTAATTTTTTTTTTATGATTTTCTTCCATCTGCCGTTCGATGTACTCATAGCAAAACCTACTAAAGTCCTAGTTGGATTGAGCTTGGGCCGTGGTTGGGCTGAGATAAATCTTGGTTCATGGACTGCTTGTTGTTGGGCCAAAGATGAAGAAGAAGGAAAAACGTATTTTTTTGGTTAAAAGATTTAAAGGGCAGTTTATATTAAGAGAAACAAACATGGAAGGATGGTTTGAGGGTGTGTTCATTTAGCGGGAGGTTGCGGGTTCGAGTCCTGTCTGGGGCATTTTGTTTTTAAGAAAAGCTTTTGAGGTAGTTAAGTTATATTATTATTATTATTATTATTATTATTATTATTATTATTATTATTATTATTATTGAAATGATTTTTATATAAAAACATTATTATTTTTAATATTATTAATTTACATTATTATTAAAAACTATCATTATTATTATCATTACTATTTTAATTATCATTATTATTTCAATTATCATTATTATTATTATTTTTATAACAAATAAATATTATACTTATATTATATATAATTATACACTAAACATATTAACATTATTTTTATAAATATTACAAATAACAAATTATTGATAAAATACTAATATACATATTAAGATATCTACATGTAAAAATATTAATCATTTTAAATATATACAAATTAAATAAATATAACATATAAACTAAGATATAGTATATATAATTTTGTTCGATTACAAATATATGTGTTAATATACATTAATGATATAGGTTCGTGAATCCGAGGCCAACCCTATACTTGTTCAATGTCGTCATATGTATTTTTACTACAAAATACATTAGGTGAGTTTCATTTGCTCCCCTTTTACTCTTTACGTTTTTGGGCTGAGAATACATGCAAATGCTTTATTAACTGTTTTACAATATTTATATGTGTGAGTTTCATTATTCCCTTTTTAAATAATTTTGCAATATATACTTTTGGGACTGAGAATACATGCGCTGCTTTTATAAATGCTTTACGAAATAGACACAAGTGATCAAAACTACATTCTATGGTTGAATTATCAAATCGAATATCACCCTATATAGTCTGGTAATCTAAGAATTAGGGAACAGAAACCCTAGTTGACGCGAATCCTAAAGATAGATCTATCGGGCCCAACAAGCCCCATCCAAAGTACCGGATGCTTTAGTACTTCGAAATTTATATCATGTCCGAAGGAGGATCCCGGAATGATGGGGATATTCTTATATACATATTGTGAATGTTGGTTACCAGGTGTTCAATCCATATGAAAGATATTTTTGTCTCTATGCATGGGACGTATGTTTATGAGAAATGGAAATATGAAATCTTATGGTCTATTAAAATTATGAAATGATTATTTATGATAAACTAATGAACTCACCAACCTTTTGGTTGACACTTGAAAGCATGTTTATTCTCAGGTATGAAAGAAATGTTCTGCTGTGCATTTGCTCATTTTAAAGACAGTATTTGGAGTCGATCATCGCAATGGAACCAGTTGTTGGTGACTTCGTCCAGATGGTTTAGGACGGGTCCTTTCAGTTCCATATTAATTGATTTCGTTGCGAGGTTTTGACCTCTATATGAGACGTTTTTCAAAGACTGCATTCATTTTAAAACAAACCATAACCTTTATTTCATCAATAAAGGTTTAAAAAGCTTTAAGTAGATTATCAAATAATGATAATCTAAAATATCCTGTTTACACACGACCATTACATAATACAATACAAATATGTTACAACAAAATAAGTTTCTTGAATGCAGTTTTTACACAATATCATACAAGCATGGACTCCAAATCTCGTCCTTATTTAAGTATGCGACAGCGGAAGCTCTTAATAATCACCTGAGAATAAACATGCTTAAAACGTCAACAAAAATGTTGGTGAGTTATAGGTTTAACCTATATATATCAAATCATAATAATAGACCACAAGATTTCATATTTCAATACACATCCCATACATAGAGATAAAAATCATTCATATGGTGAACACCTGGTAACCGACATTAACAAGATGCATATATAAGAATATCCCCATCATTCCGGGACACCCTTCGGATATGATATAAATTTCGAAGTACTAAAGCATCCGGTACTTTGGATGGGGTTTGTTAGGCCCAATAGATCTATCTTTAGGATTCGCGTCAATTAGGGTGTCTGTTCCCTAATTCTCAGATTACCAGACTTAATAAAAAGGGGCATATTCGATTTCGATAATTCAACCATAGAATGTAGTTTCACGTACTTGTGTCTATTTTGTAAATCATTTATAAAACCTGCATGTATTCTCATCCCAAAAATATTAGATTTTAAAAGTGGGACTATAACTCACTTTCACAGATTTTTACTTCGTCGGGAAGTAAGACTTGGCCACTGGTTGATTCACGAACCTATAATAATATATACATATATATCAAAGTATGTTCAAAATATATTTACAACACTTTTAATATATTTTGATGTTTTAAGTTTATTAAGTCAGCTGTCCTCGTTAGTAACCTACAACTAGTTGTCCACAGTTAGATGTACAGAAATAAATCGATAAATATTATCTTGAATCAATCCACGACCCAGTGTATACGTATCTCAGTATTGATCACAACTCAAACTATATATATTTTGGAATCAACCTCAACCCTGTATAGCTAACTCCAACATTCACATATAGAGTGTCTATGGTTGTTCCGAAATATATATAGATGTGTCGACATGATAGGTCGAAACATTGTATACGTGTCTATGGTATCTCAAGATTACATAATATATAATACAAGTTGATTAAGTTATGGTTGGAATAGATTTGTTACCAATTTTCACGTAGCTAAAATGAGAAAAATTATCCAATCTTGTTTTACCCATAACTTCTTCATTTTAAATCCGTTTTGAGTGAATCAAATTGCTATGGTTTCATATTGAACTCTATTTTATGAATCTAAACAAAAAAAGTATAGGTTTCTAGTCGGAAAAATAAGTTATAAGTCGTTTTTGTAAAGGTAGTCATTTCAGTCGAAAGAACGACGTCTAGATGACCATTTTAGAAAACATACTTCCACTTTGAGTTTAACCATAATTTTTGGATATAGTTTCATGTTCATAATAAAAATCATTTTCTCAGAATAACAACTTTTAAATCAAAGTTTATCATAGTTTTTAATTAACTAACCCAAAACAGCCCGCGGTGTTACTACGACGGCGTAAATCCGGTTTTACGGTGTTTTTCGTGTTTCCAGGTTTTAAATCATTAAGTTAGCATATCATATAGATATAGAACATGTGTTTAGTTGATTTTAAAAGTCAAGTTAGAAGGATTAACTTTTGTTTGCGAACAAGTTTAGAATTAACTAAACTATGTTCTAGTGATTACAAGTTTAAACCTTCGAATAAGATAGCTTTATATGTATGAATCGAATGATGTTATGAACATCATTACTACCTTAAGTTCCTTGGATGAACCTACTGGAAAAGAGAAAAATGGATCTAGCTTCAATGGATCCTTGGATGGCTCAAAGTTCTTGAAGCAAAATCATGACACGAAAACAAGTTCAAGTAAGATCATCACTTGAAATAAGATTGTTATAGTTATAGAAATTGAACCAAAGTTTGAATATGATTATTACTTTGTATTAGAATGATAACCTACTGTAAGAAACAAAGATTTCTTGAGGTTGGATGATCACCTTACAAGATTGGAAGTGAGCTAGCAAACTTGAAAGTATTCTTGATTTTATGAAACTAGAACTTTTGGAATTTATGAAGAACACTTAGAACTTGAAGATAGAACTTGAGAGAGTTCAATTAGATGAAGAAAATTGAAGAATGAAAGTGTTTGTAGGTGTTTTTGGTCGTTGGTGTATGGATTAGATATAAAGGATATGTAATTTTGTTTTCATGTAAATAAGTCATGAATGATTACTCATATTTTTGTAATCTTATGAGATATTTCATGCTAGTTGCCAAATTATGGTTCCCACATGTGTTAGGTGACTCACATGGGCTGCTAAGAGCTGATCATTGGAGTGTATATACCAATAGTACATACATCTAAAAGCTGTGTATTGTACGAGTACGAATACGGGTGCATACGAGTAGAATTGTTGATGAAACTGAACGAGGATGTAATTGTAAGCATTTTTGTTAAGTAGAAGTATTTTGATAAGTGTCTTGAAGTCTTTCAAAAGTGTATGAATACATATTAAAACACTACATGTATATACATTTTAACTGAGTCGTTAAGTCATCGTTAGTCGTTACATGTAAATGTTGTTTTGAAACCTTTAGGTTAACGATCTTGTTGAATGTTGTTAACCCATTGTTTATTATAACAAATGAGATGTTAAATTATTATATTATCATGATATTATGATATATAATATATCTTAGTATGATGTATATACAGTTAAATGTCGTTACAACGATAATCGTTACATATATGTCTCGTTTCGAAATCATTAAGTTAGTAGTCTTATTTTTACATATGTATTTCATTGTTAATACACTTAATAATATATTTACTTATCATTTAACCTAATTAACCAAGTGTATCAATATCTTAATATGATTCATATGTACCTAGTAAGACGTTGTTATAACGATAATCGTTATATATATCGTTTTCGAGTTTCTTAAATTAATAGTCTCATTTTTATGTATATAACTCATTGTTAAAATACCTAATGAGATACATACTTATAATAAAAACATGTTAACTATATATATAACCATATATATGTCATCGTATAGTTTTTACAAGTTTTAACGTTCGTGAATCACCGGTCAACTTGGGTGGTCAATTGTCTATATGAAACCTATTTCAATTAATCAAGTCTTAACAAGTTTGATTGCTTAACATGTTGGAAACATTTAATCATGTAAATATCAATCTAAATTAATATATATAAACATGGAAAAGTTCGGGTCACTACAGTACCTACCCGTTAAATAAATTTCGTCCCGAAATTTTAAGCTGTTGAAGGTGTTGACGAATCTTCTGGAAATAGATGCGGGTATTTTTTCTTCATCTGATCTTCACGCTCCCAGGTGAACTCGGGTCCTCTACGAGCATTCCATCGAACCTTAACAATTGGTATCTTGTTTTGCTTAAGTCTTTTAACCTCACGATCCATTATTTCAACGGGTTCTTCGATGAATTGAAGTTTTTCGTTGATTTGGATTTCATCTAACGGAATAGTGAGATCTTCTTTAGCAAAACAAGATACCAATTGTTAAGGTTCGATGGAATGCTCGTAGAGGACCCGAGTTCACCTGGGAGCGTGAAGATCAGATGAAGAAGAAATACCCGCATCTATTTCCAGAAGATTCGTCAACACCTTCAACAGCTTAAAATTTCGGGACGAAATTTATTTAACGGGTAGGTACTGTAGTGACCCGAACTTTTCCATGTTTATATATATTAATTGAGATTGATGTTTACATGATTAAATGTTTCCAACATGTTAGGCAATCAAACTTGTTAAGACTTGATTAATTGAAATAGGTTTCATATAGACAATTGACCACCCAAGTTGACCGGTGATTCACGAACGTTAAAACTTGTAAAAAAACTATATGATGACATATATATGGTTATATATATAGTTAACATGATATTATGATAAGTAAACATATCATTAATTATATTAACAATGAACTACATATGTAAAAACAAGACTACTAACTTAATGATTTTGAAACGAGACATATATGTAACGTTTATCGTTGTAACGACATTTAATGTATATATATCATATTAAGAGATATTCGTACATCATAATATCATGATAATATAATAATTTAAAATCTCTTTTGATATTATAAACATTGGGTTAACAACATTTAACAAGATCGTTAACCTAAAGGTTTCAAAACAACACTTACATGTAACGACTAACGATGACTTAACGACTCAGTTAAAATGTATATACATGTAGTGTTTTAATATGTATTTATACACTTTTGAAAGACTTCAATACACTTATCAAAATACTTCTACTTAACAAAAATGCTTACAATTATATTCTCGTTCAGTTTCATCAACAATTCTACTCGTATGCACCCGTATTCGTACTCGTACAATACACAGCTTTTAGATGTATGTACTATTGGTATATACACTCCAATGATCAGCTCTTAGCAGCCCATGTGAGTCACCTAACATATGTGGGAACCATCATTTGGCAACTAGCATGAAATATCTCATAAGATTACAAAAATATGAGTAATCATTCATGACTTATTTACATGAAAACAAAATTACATATCCTTTATATCTAATCCATACACCAACGACCAAAAACACCTACAAACACTTTCATTCTTCAATTTTCTTCATCTAATTGAACTCTCTCAAGTTCTATCTTCAAGTTCTAAGTGTTCTTCATAAATTCCAAAAGTTCTAGTTTCATAAAATCAAGAATACTTTCAAGTTTGCTAGCTCACTTCCAATCTTGTAAGGTGATCATCCAACCTCAAGAAATCTTTGTTTCTTACAGTAGGTTATCATTCTAATACAAGGTAATAATCATATTCAAACTTTGGTTCAATTTCTATAACTATAACAATCTTATTTCAAGTGATGATCTTACTTGAACTTGTTTTCGTGTCATGATTTTGCTTCAAGAACTTTGAGCCATCCAAGGATCCATTGAAGCTAGATCCATTTTTCTCTTTTCCAGTAGGTTCATCCAAGGAACTTAAGGTAGTAATGATGTTCATAACATCATTCGATTCATACATATAAAGCTATCTTATTCGAAGGTTTAAACTTGTAATCACTAGAACATAGTTTAGTTAATTCTAAACTTGTTCGCAAACAAAAGTTAATCCTTCTAACTTGACTTTTAAAATCAACTAAACACATGTTCTATATCTATATGATATGCTAACTTAATGATTTAAAACCTGGAAACACGAAAAACACCGTAAAACCGGATTTACGCCGTCGTAGTAACACCGCGGGCTGTTTTGGGTTAGTTAATTAAAAACTATGATAAACTTTGATTTAAAAGTTGTTATTCTGAGAAAATGATTTTTATTATGAACATAAAACTATATCCAAAAATTATGGTTAAACTCAAAGTGGAAGTATGTTTTCTAAAATGGTCATCTAGACGTCGTTCTTTTGACTGAAATGACTACCTTTACAAAAACGACTTGTAACTTATTTTTCCGACTATAAACCTGTACTTTTTCTGTTTAGATTCATAAAATAGAGTTCAATATGAAACCATAGCAATTTGATTCACTCAAAACGGATTTAAAATGAAGAAGTTATGGGTAAAACAAGATTGGATAATTTTTCTCATTTTAGCTACGTGAAAATTGGTAACAAATCTATTCCAACCATAACTTAATCAACTTGTATTGTATATTATGTAATCTTGAGATACCATAGACACGTATACAATGTTTCGACCTATCATGTCGACACATCTATATATATTTCGGAACAACCATAGACACTCTATATGTGAATGTTGGAGTTAGCTATACAGGGTTGAGGTTGATTCCAAAATATATATAGTTTGAGTTGTGATCAATACTGAGATACGTATACACTGGGTCGTGGATTGATTCAAGATAATATTTATCGATTTATTTCTGTACATCTAACTGTGGACAACTAGTTGTAGGTTACTAACGAGGACAGCTGACTTAATAAACTTAAAACATCAAAATATATTAAAAGTGTTGTAAATATATTTTGAACATACTTTGATATATATGTATATATTGTTATAGGTTCGTGAATCAACCAGTGGTCAAGTCTTACTTCCCGACGAAGTAAAAATCTGTGAAAGTGAGTTATAGTCCCACTTTTAAAATCTAATATTTTTGGGATGAGAATACATGCAGGTTTTATAAATGATTTACAAAATAGACACAAGTACGTGAAACTACATTCTATGGTTGAATTATCGAAATCGAATATGCCCCTTTTTATTAAGTCTGGTAATCTAAGAATTAGGGAACAGACACCCTAATTGACGCGAATCCTAAAGATAGATCTATTGGGCCTAACAAACCCCATCCAAAGTACCGGATGCTTTAGTACTTCGAAATTTATATCATATCCGAAGGGTGTCCCGGAATGATGGGGATATTCTTATATATGCATCTTGTTATTGTCGGTTACCAGGTGTTCACCATATGAATGATTTTTATCTCTATGTATGGGATGTGTATTGAAATATGAAATCTTGTGGTCTATTGTTACGATTTGATATATATAGGTTAAACCTATAACTCACCAACATTTTTGTTGACGTTTTAAGCATGTTTATTCTCAGGTGATTATTAAGAGCTTCCGCTGTCGCATACTTAAATAAGGACAAGATTTGGAGTCCATGCTTGTATGATATTGTGTAAAAACTGCATTCAAGAAACTTATTTTGTTGTAACATATTTGTATTGTAAACCATTATGTAATGGTCGTGTGTAAACAGGATATTTTAGATTATCATTATTTGATAATCTACGTAAAGTTTTTTTAAACCTTTATTGATGAAATAAAGGTTATGGTTTGTTTAAAAATGAATGCAGTCTTTGAAAAACGTCTCATATAGAGGTCAAAACCTCGCAACGAAATCAATTAATATGGAACGTTTTTAATCAATAAGAACGGGACATTTCAGTATTTTTCCGCAAGATTTTAACATGACTTCGGAGTAAGATATTCTCTAAAGATTTCATTGGATCCAGAATTACATGGATTCTTTGAATATAAGGTTTGGTCCTTGTATTTGTCCTTGGTCTCCTTCAGGGTTAGCTCAATCCATTTTTCAGTACCAGATTTTTAATCGAGCGTTCCCCACACTCCATTCTTTATCATCAACCTTTTGGCCACCTAGGCCATCTACAATTTTACTGTTTCGTCTGCATTTAATGCAGCCATATCTGAATCGTCGGTCATCAATCCGAGGGATTTTCAGGAGAATTGTGTTTTTAGATGATTAAACGCTGATGGTAGTATGGTGAAATATAAAAGGTTCTCTGGTAACAATAAGATCCATTATTCCCACTTTTCTCATAAACATTGTATACATGTAAAACTCCTATATATACATTTTTGTAAAACATGATGGAACAAAAATATTAGATTTTCAGTTGGTATCAGAGCGGTGGTCTTAGCGAACCAGGTCTGCATTAGTGTGTCTAACTGATAAGTCATTAGGATACATTAGTGAGTCTGGACTTCGACCGTGTCTGCATATCAAAAGTTTTTGCTTATCATTTCGTGTCGAAAATCATCTACTTATCATCTGTAGAAAAATTACCTGCTTATCATTCTTAAGTCTAGACGCGTTTTCTTGCATTTATTGCATAATAGTGTATAGACGAAATCTTATCCTGGCATATCTGTTACTGTGAACTTTGACTGACATTTTTCAAAGATTCCTCCGTAATTTATGGGATTTTGATAATATATATACATATGTAAATTATGTATTGAAGAATACTAAATCTAATTCCTATAATCTATTTCATATCAAAAATTTCATTCCCTTGATCATACGAGATAGATCCCTCAACCAGTTCGAATTCCTCAGAGTATGATAGCTTTTCCGATATGGAGTTTCATTCGAGCTCTGAAAACAGTGTGACCGGAATGGATCAACCAATCAGCCATCATCTATTCTGGATGAAATGGGGATGGGTTCGTAGCCTCCTCAATCATTGGAGACAAGAAGAAGGTGATCCCTTCCATCCACCAAATTGCCCTCTTGGCGATGAACCTGAAGCACTTACCGGCGAACCTGTTCGAGAAACCATTTTCTCTCTCATCTCCAAAGCATCTCGTCACGACTATATACTACACCAAATTCTAGATTATATTATCCGCTCGTCCAAACCGATAATCACCCCGGTGTGATAGAAGAAGTCAACGAGCTTCGCGCTCGGGTAGTGGCTTTGGAGAATACGGTACGAAGGTTACAAACACCATCAGCAGCACCAGCAGCATAACAAGTACGGCCAGTAACATCAACATCGCAAGCCTCAATATCATAAGCACCAGCAGCATCACCGGCATCAACAGCAACCACCATTATTAATATCAACAGGATCATTACCACCACCAACAATCACATCCGCACCACACACCTCAATATCCCAATTTGTATATCGGATATCAACGTCACACGCACCAAAGATACTAAGGAGTACCAACAACAACAAACAATGAAGTATTAATTCATAACTTCATCGGAGAAACATTCTGTGGTGATTATGTAATCTCTAAAGTTTTAGAGATTATCTATATCAGCCTTAACCAAAAACTAGATGAGTGGACAGAGATGATAGGGAGAAGAATCGAAACCCTGACAAGAACGGTGCGCGGTTTACAAACTAGACTTGTTTTACTAACAGCAGCAACAGTACCAATAACCTCATCAACACAGTCAATGCTGTCAACATCGTTAGAATCGTCAGCACCTCCAACCTCACAAGCTTCGCCAGTTCAAGAATCACTGTGGAAACCATTACGAATTAATAACGAGGATATTGTATCAACGAGTCATGAAGTATTAACTCAGTTCCTCCGAAGAATTTATATGTATATCCTATATATACAGATATAAAAAAAATTTTAACCATAAGAAATCTTTTTGTACTAAGCTATTATGTATGGAACTTAACTATCCGGTTAATTCATATTACTAATATGTTATGATGTACATTCTTCGTTAACAATTTAACCATTGTTAACCACAATCTGTGTTTCAACTCAATGAATTTTATTTCATAATAAATCAAGTGTATTATTCAATAACATGTTTGATTTTACACTTTAATCTTTGATGCGCTGAAAACTTTCTATATCACATCAATCGTACCTTGCGAAGTTCGCAAGAATTCCACAAGCATCAACATTCTTCACTAAGGAAATATCAATAAGAATAAATATTGAAGTATTGATTACATTAGTGAGATACTCCGCGAAATTTTGTAATTTCTAATGTTTTAGAGATTATTCATTTCTAATTCAAACCGAAAATCAAATGAGTTTAATATGACATTAACTCATTGAATCTGTATTACATTTGAAGAAAATATACTCACATATATTTTCATAAAATAAATGGTAATGAAAATTCTTGTTCAAAATATTATTTGTGAAAATTTTTTTAACGGGTAGGTAATACCCGGGGGATATATAAAATCACAATTAATATGTTACGTTTTTTTTTTTTTTTTTTTTTTTTTTTTTTTTTTTTCAATTCTGATTCAACAATCATCAACAATACCAATATACATTCCTCTATAGAAATCAAAACAACCATACTCATTCGAATCTAATTACATATTCTGATTTTGGGAATTTCAGAATTCAACTCGAGATACAACCGAAATTATCACTCTTAGATCCTTATACTTTTCAAAGCTGTGATAGAACATCACTTTTAATCGTAACACACAAGATGGATATGAAAAATCATTCGGGATTTAGGACGATTTCATCATCTGGATATTGACTATGACAATCTGCAATTAAAACCCTTCGAAATTCTAGAAGACACTTCAAATAATAAACAATTGAGATGATGATCCAACCACACGTTACCCGAAGTTTTGTACCTGAAAAACTCTCAAAACAAAAGTCATAATCTAACATGTACCTGCGTCGAATTCTTTATCATTTATTAGCAAAAACAACATTTCGATTCCTTTTCAAAGTAGCCAATTTTGTCACAGCTCCAGCAAGTCAACTTCGATTTTTCAGTCGGACCAGTCTTATTATAACCCTGATAGATACTTTGCCCTTTCGTCATTATTACTGGGGAACTTTCATATTCCACCATATTACCACCAGCGTTTAATCATCTAAAACACGATTCTTCTGAACCCACCTCGGATTGATAACCAGAGATTCAGATATTATAGCATTAAATGCACAGGAAACATAAAAATGGTAGATGGTTTAAACGGTCAAAAGTTTGATGATAAAAGATAGTGAGTTGGTAAAGCTCAGAAAAAGAAAGGATTTGGTACTGAAAAACGGATTGAGCAAAGTATGAAGGAAGCCGTGGACAAATCACAGAGACTGAATCTGCCTTCAAAGGATCCAAATGATTCAGTGCCTGTTGAACTCGTTAGCAAACACCTTACTTCTTATTCTAAACCTTCACAGACAGATATTCTTCATCATTATCATATCTTAAATATTATAAGATATCTTCGTATCTTCCATTATACATATTCTCCATATCTTTGGAGATATTTTCACAACTATTCTTATCAAGTATCATTTATCTCTCCGTAATATCTGCAACATAAAAGAAACTGTGTTAGTTTCTAAAATCTGAAAAATTCGAATATGAATGTTTTTGAAGTAGTGTTGGGAACTGATGCATGAGTTAGTATAATATAATGACACTTAATCAACGTCATTATATTAAAGTAATTCATGCTGAGTTTCTAATGGATGTGATGATTCACAGGACATACTGTCATCATGTACCATTTACACGACTCTTACATTCTATCTAATCTCTAAATATATCAAGAAAATATTTCTTGATGATTCGGTCTTTTTCAGGGTATTCTGGTAATTTAACAAATTAGAATTTACCATTACCCTTTCCTTCTTAGAACAATTACTATATTCCTTCCTAAATCCATACATATGAATTCCGGACCATTACAAGAGATATTTAATCGCAAGAAGAAGAAACGAAAAGACAAAGCTTCGAAATGGAAATGTGGGGTATAAACCGCAGCAAATAGAAGACAGCATTAACTATGGAGGATGATGATTATAGAAGAAAGAAGCAGGGACATCGAAATATCAGGGAAGATATAAAAATCTAGCAACAACCCGAAAAATTACAAACCGTATATATCGATGCATATAGCAACGTAAAGACACGGGAGAACTAAAAACACTATAAACCCTAGGGTATAGTAAAAGTAAATAGATTCTTCTGGTGGCAGATTAAAAAGAAGAATGACGAATATGAACGTTAAGAGGATATCAAGGATCAGGATGGGATGGAGCATATTAACGAATGTTTTAAAGTATGAATTGAGGAAGAAAGAATAGAGGGTGTGAGTCGTAAGGAAATGGAGAAGGCGGATTTATAGGGAAATATCCGACAGAACAATCGAAGCAGATTATCGCGTTCAACCAAAGAAGATCTAAATCTCCTTAATTACCGAAGAATCAAATCTTATTATGAAGATTTCTTCTAAATTCCTTAAATTCCGGAAAGCAATCTTGAATACGCCGCCGGTTAAGTCAAACCTACATTTATTCATTTTTCACTCTTTTGCGATAGCTTCATTTATACTCTTCGCATAATCAAATTGGGTTATCTATATTACTCAATGATGATAAAACTCTATGTATCAGTTTACATTCGTCATAATAACATTCTTACTGTTAGCCATGACGACCTCTATCAAATTTCGGGACGAAATTTCTTTTAACGGGTAGGTACTGTGATGACCCGGAAATTTCCGATCAAATTTAAACTTTAATCTTTATATGTTCCCGACACGATGAGCAAAAATATGTAATGTTGAGTCTCGAAAGTTTTGAAAACTATATTCATATAATCAATTACCCTTTGACCATGCCTAGCGATTCACGAACAATTATATATACATATACATATGTGTGATTATTAAATTGAGATATATTATATAAAACATCGAACGGATTAGTGGATATGATTATAAGCTATGATCTCTATTTTATGAACCTGGAAATGCTATCAAGGTATTGAATAGATAATACTTTACATGAATGTATTTGTTCGATGTAAGTTTATCGACGAGATTAAAAGATAATATCAAATGATTGAATTATCAGATACACTGAATTATGATTAAGAGTATCTGTTATGAGGTCCACTTTGAATTAGGTAACCCTTATTATTAACCGTATTCGGAAAATGGTAAAGTGAGTTATAAGTGAAGACAAATGTGTCAATTAACGAGAACTAGTCAAATGTTAGTGGAGTTTTCTGTTCGACTTTCTATATAAACGTTAACTAGTTAACCTTTCTATTATATAGAGTGAAAGTGAAACTTTGGGAATATAGTTATATTATTTAGAAAGTTTAAGGAAAACAAACTAAACGTTGACGCATAAGGAAATTATTTTTTTTAAAGTATAAACGTTATAGGATATAATATTATAAACGATCTTCAAATATACTTTGAAATATAAATTAAAATCTAAATATTTTATTAAAGTATTTCAAACCTATATATTATAAATATATTTTAATTTAGTCAAAAGACGTTTTGGTTTAAGTTAATGTTATTAAATATACTTCGATAACTAACGAGGGTATGAATTATAAAAGTAAATGACCAAAACACTCAAAAGATTAAGTTACACTCTGAGTGGGTTAGTATTTAATTAATTTAAGTCTAGTTATTTCACAAAATGTTTAATTTAAAATAAAATATTTTGACAAACAACGAGACTTTAATTTATAGAAGGAAATGACCACAACACTCAATTTTATAAGTTATATTTTTATAAAGGTCATTTATTGTTGAGTAAGTCTAATTTTTGTAAAAGGTACACGTCACGTAACGTAAAAGGCTAGTTTTCTAAACGTACGAAAATGCGCCCGAAAAACCGAAAGTGGTACATGAGTCGTGAGACCATGACCCTGTCATTTTTGTAAAAATTACATTTTTACTACACACGTAAATATAATATAATATTTAATTAATTCTAAAGATTTAATATATTATATATTAAATAATATATAAAACATATCATATGTAAACAATGGAAATGTCGGTAGCCAGAATAATGCGAATATGAGCTAATAATGCGAATATGAGCTGTAATGAGGAGAGATGTCAAGAATTGTGTATAAAGTTCGACTCTTTTGGTACCGAACTCATTTTCATCTTGCAATCTTGCAATCTCTTAATCTCTTTACTCTCTATCTATATACATATTTATTATTATTATTATTATTATTATTATTATTAATATTAAGATTATTAATATGAATCTTATTATTAGTAGAAGCGACATTATTAGTATTATACATAAAATACTACGACGAAGTTCTGCTCGCGTGTTTTTCAAAACGGGTTTTATGAGTAGGATAGGGCTAGGGAAATTATGGGTTATGGCTATGGAAGTGATGGGTATGGTTTATGGGTATGCTCGTAAGTCAAATCTAGTGATTATCATCTCCGTTGCGTCTACGTACCTTTCCTACAATATTGAACCTCAATATTGATACGTGAGCACTCATAACTTAACTTTTATTTACTAATAGTGTATCCCTGACTAGTGCTCGAGAATATAGGATTGTGCATGCTTGTATATTTGATATTGCCGTTAGATAGGTTATGTTAAATCTTAAAAGTTGTTATACTAGGGATGAAATAAGGTATAAGATATGCATGTCATTGGAAAGCTAGTGAAAAATTAATAACTTTACCTTTAGATGCCAAAGGGATCCGATGGACGGATTAGAAGTTATAGCCAATTGAAATTTCGTAAAAATGATTATTATTATCGTCGTTAACATCGTTGTTCTAATTTTTATCTAATTGTTAATATTATTATTATTATTATTATAATTATTATTATTATCATTATCATTATCATTATCATTATTATTATTATTATTATTATTATCATTATCATTATTATTATTATTATTATTATTATTATTATTATTATCAATAAAAGTATTATCATTAAGAATTGTTATTTTTATAGTCATTATCGTTAAAGTTATAATTAGTATTATTTTTATTATCACATAAAATAGTTATTAATATATTCATTATCATAATATTTATTATTATTATTACTTTAATGTTAATATTAAAAAGTATTGTGAAAATTAAAGATACAATAATTAGAATTACCATTTTATAATATCATTTTTAGTAAAAATAAATATTAATTTTATTAATAAAATAATAATATTTATTATTACAAAATAACACGACTGTTACTTATTATTATTATCAATACTAGTTTATCAAATAAAAATGGAATACAAATTATATAAATACCTCAATAGAATCTATCACAATATTTTTTTTTAATATTATTGCACTTTACAAACTTTATTAATTAAGATATATAAAAGTATGCTTTGATATAAAATGGTATTTATAAATGAATTATATTCTACTCTATTAAATCTTTTAAAAATATTTTAAAAATATAAAACGACGATATTTAAAAATTATAATTATTTGAATTTGGAATTCATTTTGAGTCAAACTAGATTTTTATCGACCTTTGCATATTAGACTCGAGCATTAGGATTGTGGTACACTATGACTTAACTTAATGTATTAGACAAATATTAACAAATACATAATTGTATATAAATATATTTAGGTTCGTGAATCAAAGGCCAACCTTACACTTGTTCAATGATGTTATATGTATTTTTACTACAAAATACAGTATGGTGAGTTTCATTTGATCCCCTTTTACTCTTTACATTTTTGGGGCTGAGAATACATGCAAATGTTTTATTAACTGTTTTACAATAAATATATGCGTGAGTTTCATTTGCCTTTTTACCCTTTATATTTTTGGGCTGAAAATACATGCGCAACTTTTATAACTGTTTTATGAAATAGACACAAGTAATCGAAATTACATTATATGGTTGAATTATCGAAATCGAATATGCCCCTTTTTATTAAGTCTGGTAATCTAAGAATTAGGGAACAGACACCCTAATTGACGCGAACTCTAAAGATAGATCTATCGGGCCCAACAAGCCCCATCCAAAGTACCGGATGCTTTAGTACTTCGAAATTTATATCATGTCCGAAGGAGGATCCCGGAATGATAGGGGATATTCTTATATGCATATTGTTAATGTCGGTTACCAGGTGTTCACCATATGAATGATTATTTTTGTCTCTATGCATGGGACATATATTTATGAGAACTGGAAATGAAATTCTTGTGGTCTATTAAAATGATGGAAATAAATGATTATGATAAACTAATGAACTCACCAACCTTTTGGTTGACACTTTAAAGCATGTTTATTCTCAGGTGTTAAAGAAATCTTCCGCTGTGCATTTGCTCATTTTAAAGATATTACTTGGAGTCTTTCATAGCATATTTCGAAGAACGTTGCATTCGAGTCATTGAGTTCATCAAAGATTATTATTAAATCAATTTATAGTTGGATAGTGGATATTATGAAATGGTATGCATGCCTGTCAATTTTCGATGTAAAGAAAGATTGTCTTTTAAAAACAAATGCAATATTTGTAAAATGTATCATATAGAGGTCAAACACCTCGCAATGTAATCAACTATTGTGAATCGTTTCAAAGACTGCATTCATTTTAAAACAAACCATAACCTTTATTTCATCAATAAAGGTTTAAAAAGCTTTAAGTAGATTATCAAATAATGATAATCTAAAATATCCTGTTTACACACGACCATTACATAATGGTTTACAATACAAATATGTTACAACAAAATAAGTTTCTTGAATGCAGTTTTTACACAATATCATACAAGCATGGACTCCAAATCTCGTCCTTATTTAAGTATGCGACAGCGGAAGCTCTTAATAATCACCTGAGAATAAACATGCTTAAAACGTCAACAAAAATGTTGGTGAGTTATAGGTTTAACCTATATATATCAAATCATAATAATAGACCACAAGATTTCATATTTCAATACACATCCCATACATAGAGATAAAAATCATTCATATGGTGAACACCTGGTAACCGACATTAACAAGATGCATATATAAGAATATCCCCATCATTCCGGGACACCCTTCGGATATGATATAAATTTCGAAGTACTAAAGCATCCGGTACTTTGGATGGGGTTTGTTAGGCCCAATAGATCTATCTTTAGGATTCGCGTCAATTAGGGTGTCTGTTCCCTAATTCTCAGATTACCAGACTTAATAAAAAGGGGCATATTCGATTTCGATAATTCAACCATAGAATGTAGTTTCACGTACTTGTGTCTATTTTGTAAATCATTTATAAAACCTGCATGTATTCTCATCCCAAAAATATTAGATTTTAAAAGTGGGACTATAACTCACTTTCACAGATTTTTACTTCGTCGGGAAGTAAGACTTGGCCACTGGTTGATTCACGAACCTATAATAATATATACATATATATCAAAGTATGTTCAAAATATATTTACAACACTTTTAATATATTTTGATGTTTTAAGTTTATTAAGTCAGCTGTCCTCGTTAGTAACCTACAACTAGTTGTCCACAGTTAGATGTACAGAAATAAATCGATAAATATTATCTTGAATCAATCCACGACCCAGTGTATACGTATCTCAGTATTGATCACAACTCAAACTATATATATTTTGGAATCAACCTCAACCCTGTATAGCTAACTCCAACATTCACATATAGAGTGTCTATGGTTGTTCCGAAATATATATAGATGTGTCGACATGATAGGTCGAAACATTGTATACGTGTCTATGGTATCTCAAGATTACATAATATATAATACAAGTTGATTAAGTTATGGTTGGAATAGATTTGTTACCAATTTTCACGTAGCTAAAATGAGAAAAATTATCCAATCTTGTTTTACCCATAACTTCTTCATTTTAAATCCGTTTTGAGTGAATCAAATTGCTATGGTTTCATATTGAACTCTATTTTATGAATCTAAACAAAAAAAGTATAGGTTTCTAGTCGGAAAAATAAGTTATAAGTCGTTTTTGTAAAGGTAGTCATTTCAGTCGAAAGAACGACGTCTAGATGACCATTTTAGAAAACATACTTCCACTTTGAGTTTAACCATAATTTTTGGATATAGTTTCATGTTCATAATAAAAATCATTTTCTCAGAATAACAACTTTTAAATCAAAGTTTATCATAGTTTTTAATTAACTAACCCAAAACAGCCCGCGGTGTTACTACGACGGCGTAAATCCGGTTTTACGGTGTTTTTCATGTTTCCAGGTTTTAAATCATTAAGTTAGCATATCATATAGATATAGAACATGTGTTTAGTTGATTTTAAAAGTCAAGTTAGAAGGATTAACTTTTGTTTGCGAACAAGTTTAGAATTAACTAAACTATGTTCTAGTGATTACAAGTTTAAACCTTCGAATAAGATAGCTTTATATGTATGAATCGAATGATGTTATGAACATCATTACTACCTTAAGTTCCTTGGATGAACCTACTGGAAAAGAGAAAAATGGATCTAGCTTCAATGGATCCTTGGATGGCTCAAAGTTCTTGAAGCAAAATCATGACACGAAAACAAGTTCAAGTAAGATCATCACGGCACGTTATCCGAGCGTTGGGTGGTATCAGAGCTTTATAAATGAAGAAACTGATACCAACTGAAATGTCCCATTCTTATTGATTAAAAACGTTCCATATTAATTGATTTCGTTGCGAGGTTTTGACCTCTATATGAGACGTTTTTCAAAGACTGCATTCATTTTTAAACAAACCATAACCTTTATTTCATCAATAAAGGTTTAAAAAAACTTTACGTAGATTATCAAATAATGATAATCTAAAATATCCTGTTTACACACGACCATTACATAATGGTTTACAATACAAATATGTTACAACAAAATAAGTTTCAATGTTAATATAATTAATGATATGTTTACTACATAATATCATGTTAACTATATATATAACCATATATATGTCATCATATAGTTTTTTTACAAGTTTTAACGAACCATAACCTTTATTTCATCAATAAAGGTTTAAAAAGCTTTAAGTAGATTATCAAATAATGATAATCTAAAATATCCTGTTTACACACGACCATTACATAATGGTTTACAATACAAATATGTTACAACAAAATAAGTTTCTTGAATGCAGTTTTTACACAATATCATACAAGCATGGACTCCAAATCTCGTCCTTATTTAAGTATGCGACAGCGGAAGCTCTTAATAATCACCTGAGAATAAACATGCTTAAAACGTCAACAAAAATGTTGGTGAGTTATAGGTTTAACCTATATATATCAAATCATAATAATAGACCACAAGATTTCATATTTCAATACACATCCCATACATAGAGATAAAAATCATTCATATGGTGAACACCTGGTAACCGACATTAACAAGATGCATATATAAGAATATCCCCATCATTCCGGGACACCCTTCGGATATGATATAAATTTCGAAGTACTAAAGCATCCGGTACTTTGGATGGGGTTTGTTAGGCCCAATAGATCTATCTTTAGGATTCGCGTCAATTAGGGTGTCTGTTCCCTAATTCTCAGATTACCAGACTTAATAAAAAGGGGCATATTCGATTTCGATAATTCAACCATAGAATGTAGTTTCACGTACTTGTGTCTATTTTGTAAATCATTTATAAAACCTGCATGTATTCTCATCATTTTTGAGTTACTTATCAACTGTCTTATTCGTATGGAATATAGTGTTCTTATGCTTTATGATATATGTAAAAATTGCTTGTATTAATAAGTTTTTTTTTTATGAATCTAACTCTTGTCTATTTTACAGTTTAAAAATACAAAATGGATAGACAACCCAATATTTTAAGAGACCTACCCGGAGACATGATTGATGAAATCTTGTCTAGAGTCGGCCAGAATTCTTCGGCACAACTATTTAAGGCGAGATCAGTTTGTAAGACATTCGAAGAACGTTCCAAGAATGTCTTGGTTTATAAGAGACTTTCGTTTGAAAGATGGGGGATATCACATTGGGAAACCCATAAGTTACGATGTGTTTACTTTGACGCATATATTGCGGGGAACCCAAATGCTATTTTACGCAACGGGTTAAGAAATTATTTTGACTCAATATATCCGAATATTGGACTTCGTGATTTAGAAAAAGCGGCTAACATGCAACATAAAGAAGCATGTTATGCTTACGGATTAGTAATGTTCGCTTCTCACCAAAGTGAGAACAAGAACATCGGGCTACAACTATTAAACAAAACGTTTCCACAAGTGACGGAGTCGGTAATTGGGGTAAGAAATGAGGTTTTTAGATTATTACGGGACTGTTGGACATTACGTAACCCTCGTCCCTTTGATGACGTTACAACACGCTGTCTTATCAACGGCCATAACGGTTATGTTGCACAAGACCAAGGATGGGAAGTAGTCCTAGTAAAACCAGAATGCATGACTTGTTTCTGGACGTATGAATTACGTGTATTTATTGCCTTTGCCGAACGACTTGTGTACTAGCTAGAATTGTCTTCACAACTATCTTGTATCAAAGTTATTGTGTGCTATATTTCATGCTTTATGTAAAATAAGCGGTATTGTAAGTTTGTAAAATATTGTATAAAAGTTTGAACGCGAAATATTATTACAATCAGTTTTTCATATAGAATTGTAGTAGTTGAATTGTATATTAGCTACTAAGTATGAACTTAACGGGTAGGTACTACCCGAATTTAAACTTATAAAACGCTAATATGAAGAAAAAGCTTTTATAAATGAGTTCATATTATGCTACGAAATACTATTAACTACTCTTAATATTCTGTATGATTAACTTGTTCCATTTAACTATTTTGAAGGAAATGGCACCGACTACTCGACACACCGTGAATATGAATGAAGAGGAATTCCGTACTTTTCTAGCTTCAAACATAGCCGCAGTCCAGGCTGCGCTACATACCAACAATAACCTTGGATCTAGCAGTACAGGAAATCGTGTAGGATGCACCTACAAAGAATTCACTGCCTGCAAACCTTTGGAATTTGATGGAACCGAAGGACCGATCGGATTGAAACGGTGGACCGAGAAGGTTGAATCGGTGTTTGCCATAAGTAAGTGTACTGAAGAGGACAAAGTGAAGTACGCTACGCATACCTTCACAGGTTCTGCGTTAACATGGTGGAATACCTATCTAGAGCAAGTGGGACAAGATGATGCGTACGCACTACCGTGGTCAGCATTCAAGCACTTGATGAACGAGAAGTACCGTCCCAGAACCGAGGTCAATAAGCTCAAGACAGAACTTAGAGGGTTACGAACCCAAGGATTTGATATTACCACGTATGAAAGACGATTCACAGAATTGTGCCTATTGTGTCCGGGAGCATTCGAAGATGAGGAAGAGAAGATCGACGCGTTTGTGAAAGGATTACCGGAAAGAATCCAAGAAGATATAAGTTCACACGAGCCCGCCTCCATACAACAGGCATGTAGAATGGCTCAAAAACTAGTGAACCAGATTGAAGAAAGAATTAAAGAACAGACTGCTGAAGAGGCCAATGTGAAGCAAGTCAAAAGAAAGTGGGAGGAAAACGGTGATAAGAATCACCAATACAACAACAACAGCAATTACAACAATAATCGCAACAATTATCCCAACAATCGCAACATCAATCGCAACTACAACAAACGGCCCAACAACAACAACAACAACAACAACAACAACAGCAACTACAATAATCATCCCAACAACAATAATAACCGCAACAACAACAACAATCAGAAGCAACTATGCCAAAGGTGTGAAAAGAATCACTCGGGGTTCTGCACCAAATTTTGCAACAAGTGTAAAAGAAATGGTCATAGCGCGGCGAAGTGTGAGGTCTACGGACCAGGGGTTAATAGAACGAAAGGAACAAATGGTGTCGGAACGAGTAATGGCGGAGCAAGTAGTGTCGGAGCAAGTTATGCCAATGTAGTTTGTTATAAATGTGGAAAACCAGGCCACATTATTAGAAATTGCCCGAACCAGGAGAACACGAATGGACAAGGCCGTGGAAGAGTTTTCAATATTAATGCGGTAGAGGCACAGGAAGACCCGGAGCTTGTTACGGGTACGTTTCTTATTGACAATAAATCTGCTTACGTTTTATTTGATTCGGGTGCGGATAGAAGCTATATGAGTAGAGATTTTTGTGCTAAATTAAGTTGTCCATTGACGCCTTTGGATAGTAAATTTTTACTCGAATTAGCAAATGGTAAATTAATTTCAGCAGATAATATATGTCGGAATCGAGAAATTAAACTGGTTAGCGAAACATTTAAGATTGATTTGATACCAGTAGAGTTAGGGAGTTTTGATGTGATAATCGGTATGGACTGGTTGAAAGAAGTGAAAGCGGAGATCGTTTGTTACAAAAATGCAATTCGCATTATACGAGAAAAAGGAAAACCCTTAATGGTGTACGGAGAAAAGGGCAACACGAAGCTACATCTTATTAGTAATTTGAAGGCACAAAAACTAATAAGAAAAGGTTGCTATGCTGTTCTAGCACACGTCGAGAAAGTAAAAACTGAAGAAAAGAGCATCAATGATGTTCCCATTGCAAAAGAATTTCCCGATGTATTTCCGAAAGAATTACCGGGATTACCCCCACATCGATCCGTTGAATTTCAAATAGATCTTGTACCAGGAGCTGCACCAATAGCTCGTGCTCCTTACAGACTCGCACCCAGCGAGATGAAAGAACTGCAAAGCCAATTACAAGAACTTTTAGAGCGTGGTTTCATTCGACCAAGCACATCACCGTGGGGAGCTCCTGTTTTGTTTGTCAAGAAGAAAGATGGTACATTCAGGTTGTGTATCGACTACCGAGAGTTGAACAAACTTACCATCAAGAACCGCTACCCACTACCGAGAATCGACGACTTATTTGATCAACTACAAGGCTCGTCTGTTTATTCAAAGATTGACTTACGTTCCGGGTATCATCAAATGCGGGTGAAAGAAGATGATATTCCAAAGACTGCTTTCAGAACACGTTACGGTCATTACGAGTTTATGGTCATGCCGTTTGGTTTAACTAATGCACCAGCTGTGTTCATGGACCTTATGAACCGAGTGTGTGGACCATACCTTGACAAGTTTGTCATTGTTTTCATTGATGACATACTTATTTACTCAAAGAATGACCAAGAACACGGTGAACATTTGAGAAAGGTGTTAGAAGTATTGAGGAAGGAAGAATTGTACGCTAAGTTTTCAAAGTGTGCATTTTGGTTGGAAGAAGTTCAATTCCTCGGTCACATAGTGAACAAAGAAGGTATTAAGGTGGATCCGGCAAAGATAGAAACTGTTGAAAAGTGGGAAACCCCGAAAACTCCGAAACACATACGCCAGTTTTTAGGACTAGCTGGTTACTACAGAAGGTTCATCCAAGACTTTTCCAGAATAGCAAAACCCTTGACTGCATTAACGCATAAAGGGAAGAAATTTGAATGGAATGATGAACAAGAGAAAGCGTTTCAGTTATTGAAGAAAAAGCTAACTACGGCACCTATATTGTCATTGCCTGAAGGGAATGATGATTTTGTGATTTATTGTGATGCATCAAAGCAAGGTCTCGGTTGTGTATTAATGCAACGAACGAAGGTGATTGCTTATGCGTCTAGACAATTGAAGATTCACGAACAAAATTATACGACGCATGATTTGGAATTAGGCGCGGTTGTTTTTGCATTAAAGACTTGGAGGCACTACTTATATGGGGTCAAAAGTATTATATATACCGACCACAAAAGTCTTCAACACATATTTAATCAGAAACAACTGAATATGAGGCAGCGTAGGTGGATTGAATTATTGAATGATTACGATTTTGAGATTCGTTACCACCCGGGGAAGGCAAATGTGGTAGCCGATGCCTTGAGCAGGAAGGATAGAGAACCCATTCGAGTAAAATCTATGAATATAATGATTCATAATAACATTACTACTCAAATAAAGGAGGCGCAACAAGGAGTTTTAAAAGAGGGAAATTTAAAGGATGAAATACCCAAAGGATCGGAGAAGCATCTTAATATTAGGGAAGACGGAACCCGGTATAGGGCTGAAAGGATTTGGGTACCAAAATTTGGAGATATGAGAGAAATGGTACTTAGAGAAGCTCATAAAACCAGATACTCAATACATCCTGGAACGGGGAAGATGTACAAGGATCTCAAGAAACATTTTTGGTGGCCGGGTATGAAAGCCGATGTTGCTAAATACGTAGGAGAATGTTTGACGTGTTCTAAGGTCAAAGCTGAGCATCAGAAACCATCAGGACTACTTCAACAACCCGAAATCCCGGAATGGAAATGGGAAAACATTACCATGGATTTCATCACTAAATTGCCAAGGACTGCAAGTGGTTTTGATACTATTTGGGTAATAGTTGATCGTCTCACCAAATCAGCACACTTCCTACCAATAAGAGAAGATGACAAGATGGAGAAGTTAGCACGACTGTATTTGAAGGAAGTCATCTCCAGACATGGAATACCAATCTCTATTATCTCTGATAGGGATGGCAGATTTATTTCAAGATTCTGGCAGACATTACAGCAAGCATTAGGAACTCGTCTGGACATGAGTACTGCCTATCATCCACAAACTGATGGGCAGAGCGAAAGGACGATACAAACGCTTGAAGACATGCTACGAGCATGTGTTATTGATTTCGGAAACAGTTGGGATCGACATCTACCGTTAGCAGAATTTTCCTACAACAACAGCTACCATTCAAGCATTGAGATGGCGCCGTTTGAAGCACTTTATGGTAGAAAGTGCAGGTCTCCGATTTGTTGGAGTGAGGTGGGGGATAGACAGATTACGGGTCCGGAGATTATACAAGAAACTACCGAGAAGATCATCCAAATTCAACAACGGTTGAAAACCTCCCAAAGTCGACAAAAGAGCTACGCTGACATTAAAAGAAAAGATATAGAATTTGAAATTGGAGAGATGGTCATGCTTAAAGTTTCACCTTGGAAAGGCGTTGTTCGATTTGGTAAACGAGGGAAATTAAATCCAAGGTATATTGGACCATTCAAGATTATTGATCGTGTCGGACCAGTAGCTTACCGACTTGAGTTACCTCAACAACTCGCGGCTGTACATAACACTTTCCACGTCTCGAATTTGAAGAAATGTTTTGCTAAAGAAGATCTCACTATTCCGTTAGATGAAATCCAAATCAACGAAAAACTCCAATTCGTCGAAGAACCCGTCGAAATAATGGATCGTGAGGTTAAAAGACTTAAGCAAAACAAGATACCAATTGTTAAGGTTCGATGGAATGCTCGTAGAGGACCCGAGTTCACCTGGGAGCGTGAAGATCAGATGAAGAAGAAATACCCGCATCTATTTCCAGAAGATTCGTCAACACCTTCAACAGCTTAAAATTTCGGGACGAAATTTATTTAACGGGTAGGTACTGTAGTGACCCGAACTTTTCCATGTTTATATATATTAATTGAGATTGATGTTTACATGATTAAACGTTTCCAACATGTTAAGCAATCAAACTTGTTAAGACTTGATTAATTGAAATAGGTTTCATATAGACAATTGACCACCCAAGTTGACCGGTGATTCACGAACGTTAAAACTTGTAAAAAAACTATATGATGACATATATATGGTTATATATATAGTTAACATGATATTATGATAAGTAAACATATCATTAATTATATTAACAATGAACTACATATGTAAAAACAAGACTACTAACTTAATGATTTTGAAACGAGACATATATGTAACGTTTATCGTTGTAACGACATTTAATGTATATATATCATATTAAGAGATATTCGTACATCATAATATCATGATAATATAATAATTTAAAATCTCTTTTGATATTATAAATATTGGGTTAACAACATTTAACAAGATCGTTAACCTAAAGGTTTCAAAACAACACTTACATGTAACGACTAACGATGACTTAACGACTCAGTTAAAATGTATATACATGTAGTGTTTTAATATGTATTTATACACTTTTGAAAGACTTCAATACACTTATCAAAATACTTCTACTTAACAAAAATGCTTACAATTACATTCTCGTTCAGTTTCATCAACAATTCTACTCGTATGCACCCGTATTCGTACTCGTACAATACACAGCTTTTAGATGTATGTACTATTGGTATATACACTCCAATGATCAGCTCTTAGCAGCCCATGTGAGTCACCTAACACATGTGGGAACCATCATTTGGCAACTAGCATGAAATATCTCATAAGATTACAAAAATATGAGTAATCATTCATGACTTATTTACATGAAAACAAAATTACATATCCTTTATATCTAATCCATACACCAACGACCAAAAACACCTACAAACACTTTCATTCTTCAATTTTATTCATCTAATTGAACTCTCTCAAGTTCTATCTTCAAGTTCTAAGTGTTCTTCATAAATTCCAAAAGTTCTAGTTTCATAAAATCAAGAATACTTTCAAGTTTGCTAGCTCACTTCCAATCTTGTAAGGTGATCATCCAACCTCAAGAAATCTTTGTTTCTTACAGTAGGTTATCATTCTAATACAAGGTAATAATCATATTCAAACTTTGGTTCAATTTCTATAACTATAACAATCTTATTTCAAGTGATGATCTTACTTGAACTTGTTTTCGTGTCATGATTTTGCTTCAAGAACTTTGAGCCATCCAAGGATCCATTGAAGCTAGATCCATTTTTCTCTTTTCCAGTAGGTTCATCCAAGGAACTTAAGGTAGTAATGATGTTCATAACATCATTCGATTCATACATATAAAGCTATCTTATTCGAAGGTTTAAACTTGTAATCACTAGAACATAGTTTAGTTAATTCTAAACTTGTTCGCAAACAAAAGTTAATCCTTCTAACTTGACTTTTAAAATCAACTAAACACATGTTCTATATCTATATGATATGCTAACTTAATGATTTAAAACCTGGAAACACGAAAAACACCGTAAAATCGGATTTACGCCGTCGTAGTAACACCGCGGGCTGTTTTGGGTTAGTTAATTAAAAACTATGATAAACTTTGATTTAAAAGTTGTTATTCTGAGAAAATGATTTTTATTATGAACATGAAACTATATCCAAAAATTATGGTTAAACTCAAAGTGGAAGTATGTTTTCTAAAATGGTCATCTAGACGTCGTTCTTTCGACTGAAATGACTACCTTTACAAAAACGACTTGTAACTTATTTTTCCGACTAGAAACCTATACTTTTTTTGTTTAGATTCATAAAATAGAGTTCAATATGAAACCATAGCAATTTGATTCACTCAAAACGGATTTAAAATGAAGAAGTTATGGGTAAAACAAGATTGGATAATTTTTCTCATTTTAGCTACGTGAAAATTGGTAACAAATCTATTCCAACCATAACTTAATCAACTTGTATTATATATTATGTAATCTTGAGATACCATAGACACGTATACAATGTTTCGACCTATCATGTCGACACATCTATATATATTTCGGAACAACCATAGACACTCTATATGTGAATGTTGGAGTTAGCTATACAGGGTTGAGGTTGATTCCAAAATATATATAGTTTGAGTTGTGATCAATACTGAGATACGTATACACTGGGTCGTGGATTGATTCAAGATAATATTTATCGATTTATTTCTGTACATCTAACTGTGGACAACTAGTTGTAGGTTACTAACGAGGACAGCTGACTTAATAAACTTAAAACATCAAAATATATTAAAAGTGTTGTAAATATATTTTGAACATACTTTGATATATATGTATATATTGTTATAGGTTCGTGAATCAACCAGTGGCCAAGTCTTACTTCCCGACGAAGTAAAAATCTGTGAAAGTGAGTTATAGTCCCACTTTTAAAATCTAATATTTTTGGGATGAGAATACATGCAGGTTTTATAAATGATTTACAAAATAGACACAAGTACGTGAAACTACATTCTATGGTTGAATTATCGAAATCGAATATGCCCCTTTTTATTAAGTCTGGTAATCTAAGAATTAGGGAACAGACACCCTAATTGACGCGAATCCTAAAGATAGATCTATTGGGCCTAACAAACCCCATCCAAAGTACCGGATGCTTTAGTACTTCGAAATTTATATCATATCCGAAGGGTGTCCCGGAATGATGGGGATATTCTTATATATGCATCTTGTTATTGTCGGTTACCAGGTGTTCACCATATGAATGATTTTTATCTCTATGTATGGGATGTGTATTGAAATATGAAATCTTGTGGTCTATTGTTACGATTTGATATATATAGGTTAAACCTATAACTCACCAACATTTTTGTTGACGTTTTAAGCATGTTTATTCTCAGGTGATTATTAAGAGCTTCCGCTGTCGCATACTTAAATAAGGACAAGATTTGGAGTCCATGCTTGTATGATATTGTGTAAAAACTGCATTCAAGAAACTTATTTTGTTGTAACATATTTGTATTGTAAACCATTATGTAATGGTCGTGTGTAAACAGGATATTTTAGATTATCATTATTTGATAATCTACGTAAAGCTTTTTAAACCTTTATTGATGAAATAAAGGTTATGGTTTGTTTAAAAATGAATGCAGTCTTTGAAAAACGTCTCATATAGAGGTCAAAACCTCGCAACGAAATCAATTAATATGGAACGTTTTTAATCAATAAGAACGGGACATTTCAGTTGGTATCACCGTTCTTATTGATTAAAAACGTTCCATATTAATTGATTTCGTTGCGAGGTTTTGACCTCTATATGAGACGTTTTTCAAAGACTGCATTCATTTTTAAACAAACCATAACCTTTATTTCATCAATAAAGGTTTTAAAAGCTTTACGTAGATTATCAAATAATGATAATCTAAAATATCCTGTTTACACACGACCATTACATAATGGTTTACAATACAAATATGTTACGACAAAATAAGTTTCTTGAATGCAGTTTTTACACAATATCATACAAGCATGGACTCCAAATCTTGTCCTTATTTAAGTATGCGACAGCGGAAGCTCTTAATAATCACCTGAGAATAAACATGCTTAAAACGTCAACAAAAATGTTGGTGAGTTATAGGTTTAACCTATATATATCAAATCGTAACAATAGACCACAAGATTTCATATTTCAATACATATCCCATACATAGAGATAAAAATCATTCATATGGTGAACACCTGGTAACCGACAATAACAAGATGCATATATAAGAATATCCCCATCATTCCGGGACACCCTTTGGATATGATATAAATTTCGAAGTACTTAAGCATCCGGTACTTTGGATGGGGTTTGTTAGGCCCAATAGATCTATCTTTAGGATTCGCGTCAATTAGGGTGTCTGTTCCCTAATTCTTAGATTACCAGACTTAATAAAAAGGGGCATATTCGATTTCGATAATTCAACCATAGAATGTAGTTTCACGTACTTGTGTCTATTTTGTAAATCATTTATAAAACCTGCATGTATTCTCATCCCAAAAATATTAGATTTTAAAAGTGGGACTATAACTCACTTTCACAGATTTTTACTTCGTCGGGAAGTAAGACTTGGCCACTGGTTGATTCACGAACCTATAACAATATATACATATATATCAAAGTATGTTCAAAATATATTTACAACACTTTTAATATATTTTGATGTTTTAAGTTTATTAAGTCAGCTGTCCTCGTTAGTAACCTACAACTAGTTGTCCACAGTTAGATGTACAGAAATAAATCGATAAATATTATCTTGAATCAATCCACGACCCAGTGTATACGTATCTCAGTATTGATCACAACTCAAACTATATATATTTTGGAATCAACCTCAACCCTGTATAGCTAACTCCAACATTCACATATAGAGTGTCTATGGTTGTTCCGAAATATATATAGATGTGTCGACATGATAGGTCGAAACATTGTATACGTGTCTATGGTATCTCAAGATTACATAATATATAATACAAGTTGATTAAGTTATGGTTGGAATAGATTTGTTACCAATTTTCACGTAGCTAAAATGAGAAAAATTATCCAATCTTGTTTTACCCATAACTTCTTCATTTTAAATCCGTTTTGAGTGAATCAAATTGCTATGGTTTCATATTGAACTCTATTTTATGAATCTAAACAAAAAAAGTATAGGTTTCTAGTCGGAAAAATAAGTTACAAGACGTTTTTGTAAAGGTAGTCATTTCAGTCGAAAGAACGACGTCTAGATGACCATTTTAGAAAACATACTTCCACTTTGAGTTTAACCATAATTTTTGGATATAGTTTCATGTTCATAATAAAAATCATTTTCTCAGAATAACAACTTTTAAATCAAAGTTTATCATAGTTTTTAATTAACTAACCCAAAACAGCCCGCGGTGTTACTACGACGGCGTAAATCCGGTTTTACGGTGTTTTTCGTGTTTCCAGGTTTTAAATCATTAAGTTAGCATATCATATAGATATAGAAAATGTGTTTAGTTGATTTTAAAAGTCAAGTTAGAAGGATTAACTTTTGTTTGCGAACAAGTTTAGAATTAACTAAACTATGTTCTAGTGATTACAAGTTTAAACCTTCGAATAAGATAGCTTTATATGTATGAATCGAATGATGTTATGAACATCATTACTACCTTAAGTTCCTTGGATGAACCTACTGGAAAAGAGAAAAATGGATCTAGCTTCAATGGATCCTTGGATGGCTCAAAGTTCTTGAAGCAAAATCATGACACGAAAACAAGTTCAAGTAAGATCATCACTTGAAATAAGATTGTTATAGTTATAGAAATTGAACCAAAGTTTGAATATGATTATTACCTTGTATTAGAATGATAACCTACTGTAAGAAACAAAGATTTCTTGAGGTTGGATGATCACCTTACAAGATTGGAAGTGAGCTAGCAAACTTGAAAGTATTCTTGATTTTATGAAACTAGAACTTTTGGAATTTATGAAGAACACTTAGAACTTGAAGATAGAACTTGAGAGAGTTCAATTAGATGAAGAAAATTGAAGAATGAAAGTGTTTGTAGGTGTTTTTGGTCGTTGGTGTATGGATTAGATATAAAGGATATGTAATTTTGTTTTCATGTAAATAAGTCATGAATGATTACTCATATTTTTGTAATCTTATGAGATATTTCATGCTAGTTGCCAAATGATGGTTCCCACATGTGTTAGGTGACTCACATGGGCTGCTAAGAGCTGATCATTGGAGTGTATATACCAATAGTACATACATCTAAAAGCTGTGTATTGTACGAGTACGAATACGGGTGCATACGAGTAGAATTGTTGATGAAACTGAACGAGAATGTAATTGTAAGCATTTTTGTTAAGTAGAAGTATTTTTATAAGTGTATTGAAGTCTTTCAAAAGTGTATAAATACATATTAAAACACTACATGTATATACATTTTAACTGAGTCGTTAAGTCATCGTTAGTCATTACATGTAAGTGTTGTTTTGAAACCTTTAGGTTAACGATCTTGTTAAATGTTGTTAACCCAATGTTTATAATATCAAAAGAGATTTTAAATTATTATATTATCATGATATTATGATGTACGAATATCTCTTAATATGATATATATACATTAAATGTCGTTACAACGATAAACGTTACATATATGTCTCGTTTCAAAATCATTAAGTTAGTAGTCTTGTTTTTACATATGTAGTTCATTGTTAATATAATTAATGATATGTTTACTTATCATAATATCATGTTAACTATATATATAACCATATATATGTCATCATATAGTTTTTTTTTACAAGTTTTAACGTTCGTGAATCACCGGTCAACTTGGGTGGTCAATTGTCTATATGAAACCTATTTCAATTAATCAAGTCTTAACAAGTTTGATTGCTTAACATGTTGGAAACATTTAATCATGTAAACATCAATCTCAATTAATATATATAAACATGGAAAAGTTCGGGTCACTACAGTACCTACCCGTTAAATAAATTTCGTCCCGAAATTTTAAGCTGTTGAAGGTGTTGACGAATCTTCTGGAAATAGATGCGGGTATTTCTTCTTCATCTGATCTTCACGCTCCCAGGTGAACTCGGGTCCTCTACGAGCATTCCATCGAACCTTAACAATTGGTATCTTGTTTTGCTTAAGTCTTTTAACCTCACGATCCATTATTTCAACGGGTTCTTCGATGAATTGGAGTTTTTCGTTGATTTGGATTTCATCTAACGGAATAGTGAGATCTTCTTTAGCAAAACATTTCTTCAAATTCGAGACGTGGAAAGTGTTATGTACAGCCGCGAGTTGTTGAGGTAACTCAAGTCGGTAAGCTACTGGTCCGACACGATCAATAATCTTGAATGGTCCAATATACCTTGGATTTAATTTCCCTCGTTTACCAAATCGAACAACGCCTTTCCAAGGTGAAACTTTAAGCATGACCATCTCTCCAATTTCAAATTCTATATCTTTTCTTTTAATGTCAGCGTAGCTCTTTTGTCGACTTTGGGCGGTTTTCAACCGTTGTTGAATTTGGATGATCTTCTCGGTAGTTTCTTGTATAATCTCCGGACCCGTAATCTGTCTATCCCCCACCTCACTCCAACAAATTGGAGACCTGCACTTTCTACCATAAAGTGCTTCAAACGGCGCCATCTCAATGCTTGAATGGTAGCTGTTGTTGTAGAAAAATTCTGCTAACGGTAGATGTCGATCCCAACTGTTTCCGAAATCAATAACACATGCTCGTAGCATGTCTTCAAGCGTTTGTATCGTCCTTTCGCTCTGCCCATCAGTTTGTGGATGATAGGCAGTACTCATGTCTAGACGAGTTCCTAATGCTTGCTGTAATGTCTGCCAGAATCTTGAAATAAATCTGCCATCCCTATCAGAGATAATAGAAAGTTGGGATAGACAACCCAATATTTTAAGAGACCTACCCGGAGACATGATTGATGAAATCTTGTCTAGAGTCGGTCAGAATTCTTCGGCACGACTATTTAAGGCTAGATCAGTTTGTAAGACATTCGAAGAACGTTCCAAGAATGTCTTGGTTTATAAGAGACTTTCGTTTGAAAGATGGGGGATATCACATTGAGAAACCAATAAGTTACGATATGTTTACTTTGACGCATATATTGCGGGGAACCCAAATGCTATTTTACGCAATGGGTTAAGAAATTATTTTGACTCAATATATCTGAATATTGGACTTCGTGATTTAGAAAAAGCGGTTAACATGCAACATAAAGAAGCATGTTATGCTTACGGATTAGTAATGTTCGCTTCTCACCAAAGTGAGAACAAGAACATCGGGCTACAACTATTAAACAAAACGTTCCCACAAGTGACGGAGTCGGTAATTGGGGTAAGAAATGAGGTTTTTAGATTGTTACAGGACTGTTGGACATTACGTAACCCTCGTCCCTTTGACGACGTTATAACACGCTGTCTTATCAACGGCCATAACGGTTATGTTCCACAAGACCAAGGATGGGAAGTAATCCTAGTAAAACCAGAATGCATGACTTGTTTCTGGACGTATGAATTACTTGTCTTTATTGCCTTTGCTGAACGACTTGTGTACTAGCTAGAATTATCTTCACAATCATCTTGTATCAAATTTATTGTGTGCTATATTTCATGCTATATGTAAAATAAGCGGTATGGTAAGTTTGTAAAATATTGTGTAAAAGTTTGAACGCGAAATATTATTATAATCAGTTTTTCATATAGAATTGTAGTAGTTGAATTGTATATTAGCTACTAAGTATGAACTTAACGGGTAGGTACTACCCGAATTTAAACTTATAAAACGCTAATATGAAGAAAAAGCTTTTATAAATGAGTTCATATTATGCTACGAAATACTATTAACTACTCTTAATATTCTGTATGATTAACTTGTTCCATTTGACTATTTTGAAGGAAATGGCACCGACTACTCGACACACCGTGAATATGAATGAAGAGGAATTCCGTACTTTTCTAGCTTCAAACATAGCCGCAGTACAGGCTGCGCTACATACCAATAATAACCTTGGATCTAGCAGTACAGGAAATCGTGTAGGATGCACCTACAAAGAATTCACTGCCTGCAAACCTTTGGAATTTGATGGAACCGAAGGACCGATCGGATTGAAACGGTGGACCGAGAAGGTCGAATCGGTGTTTGCCATAAGTAAGTGTACTGAAGAGGACAAAGTGAAGTACGCTACGCATACCTTCACAGGTTCTGCGTTAACATGGTGGAATACCTATCTAGAGCAAGTGGGACAAGATGATGCTTACGCACTACCGTGGTCAGCATTCAAGCACTTAATGAACGAGAAGTACCGTCCCAGAACTGAGGTCAATAAGCTCAAGACAGAACTTAGAGGGTTACGAACCCAAGGATTTGATATTACCACGTACGAAAGACGATTCACAGAATTATGCCTATTGTGTCCGGGAGCGTTCGAAGATGAGGAAGAGAAGATCGACGCGTTTGTGAAAGGATTACCGGAAAGAATCCAAGAAGATATAAGTTCACACGAGCCCGCCTCCATACAACAGGCATGTAGAATGGCTCACAAACTAGTGAACCAGATTGAAGAAAGAATTAAAGAACAGACCGCTGAAGAGGCCAATGTGAAGCAAGTCAAAAGAAAGTGGGAGGAAAACGGTGATAAGAATCACCAATACAACAACAACAGCAATTACAACAATAATCGCAACAATTATCCCAACAATCGCAACTACAACAAACGGCCCAACAACAACAATAACAACAACAACAGCAACAGCAACTACAACAATCATCCCAACAACAATAATAACCGCAACAACAACAACAATCAGAAGCAGCTATGCCAAAGGTGTGAAAAGTATCACTCGGGGTTCTGCACCAAATTTTGCAACAAGTGTAAAAGAAATGGTCATAGCGCGGCGAAGTGTGAGGTCTACGGATCAGGGGTTAATAGAACGAAAGGAACAAATGGTGTCGGAACGAGTAATGGCGGAGCAAGTAGTGTCGGAGCAAGTTACGCCAATGTAGTTTGTTATAAATGTAGAAAACTGGGCCACATTATTAGAAATTGCCCGAACCAGGAGAACACGAATGGACAAGGCCGCGGAAGAGTTTTCAATATTAATGCGGCAGAGGCACAGGAAGACCCGGAGCTTGTTACGGGTACGTTTCTTATTGACAATAAATCTGCTTACATTTTATTTGATTCGGGTGCGGATAGAAGCTATATGAGTAGAGATTTTTGTGCTAAATTAAGTTGTCCATTGACGCCTTTGGATAGTAAATTTTTACTCGAATTAGCAAATGGTAAATTAATTTCAGCAGATAATATATGTCGGAATCGAGAAATTAAACTGGTTAGCGAAACATTTAAGATTGATTTGATACCAGTAGAGTTAGGGAGTTTTGATGTGATAATCGGTATGGACTGGTTGAAAGAAGTGAAAGTAGAGATCGTTTGTTACAAAAATGCAATTCGCATTATACGAGAAAAAGGAAAACCCTTAATGGTGTACGGAGAAAAGGGCAACACGAAGCTACATCTTATTAGTAATTTGAAGGCACAAAAACTAATAAGAAAAGGTTGCTATGCTGTTCTAGCACACGTCGAGAAAGTACAAACTGAAGAAAAGAGCATCAATGATGTTCCCATTGCAAAAGAATTTCCCGATGTGTTTCCGAAAGAATTACCGGGATTACCCCCACATCGATCCGTTGAATTTCAAATAGATCTTGTACCAGGAGCTGCACCAATAGCTCGTGCTCCTTACAGACTCCCACCCAGCGAGATGAAAGAACTGCAAAGCCAATTACAAGAACTTTTAGAGCGTGGTTTCATTCGACCAAGCAAATCACCGTGGGGAGCTCCTGTTTTGTTTGTCAAGAAGAAAGATGGTACATTCAGGTTGTGTATCGACTACCGATAGTTGAACAAGCTTACCATCAAGAACCGCTACCCACTACCGAGAATCGACGACTTATTTGATCAACTACAAGGCTCGTCTGTTTATTCAAAGATTGACTTACGTTTCGGGTATCATCAAATGAGGGTGAAAGAAGATGATATTCCAAAGACTGCTTTCAGAACACGTTACGGTCATTACGAGTTTATGGTCATGCCATTTGGTTTAACTAATGCACCAGCTGTGTTCATGGACCTTATAAACCGAGTGTGTGGACCATACCTTGACAAGTTTGTCATTGTTTTCATTGATGACATACTTATTTACTCAAAGAATGACCAAGAACACGGTGAACATTTGAGAAAGGTGTTAGAAGTATTGAGGAAGGAAGAATTGTACGCTAAGTTTTCAAAGTGTGCATTTTGGTTGGAAGAAGTTCAATTCCTTGGTCACATAGTGAACAAAGAAGGTATTAAGGTGGATCCGGCAAAGATAGAAACTGTTGAAAAGTGGGAAACCCCGAAAACTCCGAAACACATACGCCAGTTTTTAGGACTAGCTGGTTACTACAGAAGGTTCATCCAAGACTTTTCCAGAATAGCAAAACCCTTGACTGCATTAACGCATAAAGGGAAGAAATTTGAATGGAATGATGAACAAGAGAAAGCATTTCAGTTATTGAAGAAAAAGCTAACTACGGCACCTATATTGTCATTGCCTGAAGGGAATGATGATTTTGTGATTTATTGTGACGCATCAAAGCAAGGTCTCGGTTGTGTATTAATGCAACGAACGAAGGTGATTGCTTATGCGTCTAGACAATTGAAGATTCACGAACAAAATTATACGACGCATGATTTGGAATTAGGCGCGGTTGTTTTTGCATTAAAGACTTGGAGGCACTACTTATATGGGGTCAAAAGTATTATATATACCTACCACAAAAGTCTTCAACACATATTTAATCAGAAACAACTGAATATGAGGCAGCGTAGGTGGATTGAATTATTGAATGATTACGACTTTGAGATTCGTTACCACCCGGGGAAGGCAAATGTGGTAGCCGATGCCTTGAGCAGGAAGGACAGAGAACCCATTCGAGTAAAATCTATGAATATAATGATTCATAATAACCTTACTACTCAAATAAAGGAGGCGCAACAAGGAGTTTTAAAAAAGGGAAATTTAAAGGATGAAATACCCAAAGGATCGGAGAAGCATCTTAATATTCAGGAAGACGGAACCCGGTATAGGGCTGAAAGGATTTGGGTACCAAAATTTGGAGATATGAGAGAAATGGTACTTAGAGAAGCTCATAAAACCAGATACTCAATACATCCTGGAACGGGGAAGATGTACAAGGATCTCAAGAAACATTTTTGGTGGCCGGGTATGAAAGCCGATGTTGCTAAATACGTAGGAGAATGTTTGACGTGTTCTAAGGTCAAAGCTGAGCATCAGAAACCATCAGGTCTACTTCAACAACCCGAAATCCCGGAATGGAAATGGGAAAACATTACCATAGATTTCATCACTAAATTGCCAAGGACTGCAAGTGGTTTTGATACTATTTGGGTAATAGTTGATCGTCTCACCAAATCAGCACACTTCCTGCCAATAAGAGAAGATGACAAGATGGAGAAGTTAGCACGACTGTATTTAAAGGAAGTCATCTCCAGACATGGAATACCAATCTCTATTATCTCTGATAGGGATGGCAGATTTATTTCAAGATTCTGGCAGACATTACAGCAAGCATTAGGAACTCGTCTAGACATGTGTACTGCCTATCATCCACAAACTGATGGGCAGAGCGAAAGGACGATACAAACGCTTGAAGACATGCTGCGAGCATGTGTTATTGATTTCGGAAACAGTTGGGATCGACATCTACCGTTAGCAGAATTTTCCTACAACAACAGCTACCATTCAAGCATTGAGATGGCGCCGTTTGAAGCACTTTATGGTAGAAAGTGCAGGTCTCCGATTTGTTGGAGTGAAGTGGGGGATAGACAGATTACGGGTCTGAAGATTATACACGAAACTACCGAGAAGATCATCCAAATTCAACAACGGTTGAAAACTGCCCAAAGTCGACAAAAGAGCTACGCTGACATTAAAAGAAAAGATATAGAATTTGAAATTGGAGAGATGGTCATGCTTAAAGTTGCACCTTGGAAAGGCGTTGTTCGATTTGGTAAACGAGGAAAATTAAATCCAAGGTATATTGGACCATTCAAGATTATTGATCGTGTCGGACCAGTAGCTTACCGACTTGAGTTACCTCAACAACTCGCAGCTGTACATAACACTTTCCACGTCTCGAATTTGAAGAAATGTTTTGCTAAAGAAGATCTCACTATTCCGTTAGATGAAATCCAAATCAACGAAAAACTTCAATTCATCGAAGAACCCGTCGAAATAATGGATCGTGAGGTTAAAAGACTTAAGCAAAACAAGATACCAATTGTTAAGGTTCGATGGAATGCTCGTAGAGGACCCGAGTTCACCTGGGAGCGTGAAGATTAGATGAAGAAGAAATACCCGCATCTATTTCCAGAAGATTCGTCAACACCTTCAACAGCTTAAAATTTCGGGACGAAATTTATTTAACGGGTAGGTACTGTAGTGACCCGAACTTTTCCATGTTTATATATATTAATTGAGATTGATATTTACATGATTAAATGTTTCCAACATGTTAAGCAATCAAACTTGTTAAGACTTGATTAATTGAAATAGGTTTCATATAGACAATTGACCACCCAAGTTGACCGGTGATTCACGAACGTTAAAACTTGTAAAAACTATATGATGACATATATATGGTTATATATATAGTTAACATGATATTATGATAAGTAAACATATCATTAAGTATATTAATAATGAACTACATATGTAAAAACAAGACTACTAACTTAATGATTTTGAAACGAGACATATATGTAACGATTATCGTTGTAACGACATTTAATGTATATATATTATATTAAGAGATATTCGTACATCATAATATCATGATAATATAATAATTTAAAATCTCTTTTGATATTATAAACATTGGGTTAACAACATTTAACAAGATCGTTAACCTAAAGGTTTCAAAACAACATTTACATGTAACGACTAACGATGACTTAACGACTCAGTTAAAATGTATATACATGTAGTGTTTTAATATGTATTCATACACTTTTGAAAGACTTCAAGACACTTATCAAAATACTTCTACTTAACAAAAATGCTTACAATTACATCCTCGTTCAGTTTCATCAACAATTCTACTCGTATGCACCCGTATTCATACTCGTACAATACACAGCTTTTAGATGTATGTACTATTGGTATATACACTCCAATGATCAGCTCTTAGCAGCCCATGTGAGTCACCTAACACATGTGGGAACCATCATTTGGCAACTAGCATGAAATATCTCATAAAATTACAAAAATATGAGTAATCATTCATGACTTATTATGTATACAATGTTTCGACCTATCATGTTTCGACCCATCATTCATTCATAACTTGTATTGTATATTATGTAATCTTGAGATACCATAGACACGTATACAATGTTTCGACCTATCATGTCGACACATCTATATATATTTCGGAACAACCATAGACACTCTATATGTGAATGTTGGAGTTAGCTATACAGGGTTGAGGTTGATTCCAAAATATATATAGTTTGAGTTGTGATCAATACCGAGATACGTATACACTGGGTCGTGGATTGATTCAAGATAATATTTATCGATTTATTTCTGTACATCTAACTGTGGACAACTAGTTGTAGGTTACTAACGAGGACAGCTGACTTAATAAACTTAAAACATCAAAATATATTAAAAGTATTGTAAATATATTTTGAACATACTTTGATATATATGTATATATTGTTATAGGTTCGTGAATCAACCAGTGGCCAAGTCTTACTTCCCGACGAAGTAAAAATCTGTGAAAGTGAGTTATAGTCCCACTTTTAAAATCTAATATTTTTGGGATGAGAATACATGCAGGTTTTATAAATGATTTACAAAATAGACACAAGTACGTGAAACTACATTCTATGATTGAATTATCGAAATCGAATATGCCCCTTTTGATTAAGTCTGGTAATCTAAGAATTAGGGAACAGACACCCTAATTGACGCGAATCCTAAAGATAGATCTATCGGGCCCAACAAGCCCCATCCAAAGTACCGGATGCTTTAGT
The DNA here is from genome assembly GCF_046630445.1 of Rutidosis leptorrhynchoides. Classification (NCBI taxonomy): domain Eukaryota; kingdom Viridiplantae; phylum Streptophyta; class Magnoliopsida; order Asterales; family Asteraceae; genus Rutidosis; species Rutidosis leptorrhynchoides. The sequence continues at coordinate 78,736,368 of NC_092333.1, forward strand.
AGTTCGAAATTTGTATCATATCCGAAGGGTGTCCCGGAATGATGGGGATATTCTTATATATGCATCTTGTTAATGTCGGTTACCAGGTGTTCACCATATGAATGATTTTTATCTCTATGTATGGGATGTGTATTGAAATATGAAATCTTGTGGTCTATTGTTACGATTTGATATATATAGGTTAAACCTATAACTCACCAACATTTTTGTTGACGTTTAAAGCATGTTTATTCTCAGGTGAATACTAAGAGCTTCCGCTGTTGCATACTAAAATAAGGACAAGATTTGGAGTCCATGTCTGAATGATATTGTGTAAAAACTGCATTCAAGAAACTGATTTCGATGTAACATATTTGTATTGTAAACCATTATGTAATGGTCGTGTGTAAACAGGATATTTTAGATTATCATTATTTGATAATCTACGTAAAGCTTTTTAAACCTTTATTTATGAAATAAAGGTCATTTATAAAAGCTTTTTCTTCATATTAGCGTTTTATAAGTTTAAATTCGGGTAGTACCTACCCGTTAAGTTCATACTTAGTAGCTAATATACAATTCAACTACTACAATTCTATATGAAAAACTGATTATAATAATATTTCGCGTTCAAACTTTTATACAATATTTTACAAACTTACAATACCGCTTATTTTACATAAAGCATGAAATATAGCACACAATAACTTTGATACAAGATAGTTGTGAAGACAATTCTAGCTAGTACACAAGTCGTTCAGCAAAGGCAATAAAGACACGTAATTCATACGTCCAGAAATAAGTCATGCATTCTGGTTTTACTAGGACTACTTCCCATCCTTGGTCTTGTGCAACATAACCGTTATGGCCGTTGATAAGACAGCGTGTTGTAACGTCATAATAATGAAGAGTCAAATGTAAATTGGAATAATTTGTGGACTGATTCAAATTATGCTACGAAATACTATTAACTACTCTTAATATTCTGTATGATTAACTTGTTCCATTTAACTATTTTGAAGGAAATGGCACCGACTACTCGACACACCGTGAATATGAATGAAGAGGAATTCCGTACTTTTCTAGCTTCAAACATAGCCGCAGTACAGGCTGCGCTACATACCAACAATAACCTTGGATCTAGCAGTACAGGAAATCGTGTAGGATGCACCTACAAAGAATTCACTGCCTGCAAACCTTTGGAATTTGATGGAACCGAAGGACCGATCGGATTGAAACGGTGGACCGAGAAGGTTGAATCGGTGTTTGCCATAAGTAAGTGTACTGAAGAGGACAAAGTGAAGTACGCTACGCATACCTTCACAGGTTCTGCGTTAACATGGTGGAATACCTATCTAGAGCAAGTGGGACAAGATGATGCGTACGCACTACCGTGGTCAGCATTCAAGCACTTGATGAACGAGAAGTACCGTCCCAGAACCGAGGTCAATAAGCTCAAGACAGAACTTAGAGGGTTACGAACCCAAGGATTTGATATTACCACGTACGAAAGACGATTCACAGAATTGTGCCTATTGTGTCCGGGAGCATTCGAAGATGAGGAAGAGAAGATCGACGCGTTTGTGAAAGGATTACCGGAAAGAATCCAAGAAGATATAAGTTCACACGAGCCCGCCTCCATACAACAGGCATGTAGAATGGCTCACAAACTAGTGAACCAGATTGAAGAAAGAATTAAAGAACAGACTGCTGAAGAGGCCAATGTGAAGCAAGTCAAAAGAAAGTGGGAGGAAAACGGTGATAAGAATCACCAATACAACAACAACAGCAATTACAACAATAATCGCAACAATTATCCCAACAATCGTAACATCAATCGCAACTACAACAAACGGCCCAACAACAACAACAACAACAACAACTACAACAATCATCCCAACAACAATAATAACCGCAACAACAACAACAACAATCAGAAGCAGCTATGCCAAAGGTGTGAAAAGAATCACTCGGGGTTCTGCACCAAATTTTGCAACAAGTGTAAAAGAAATGGTCATAGCGCGGCGAAGTGTGAGGTCTACGGACCAGGGGTTAATAGAACGAAAGGAACAAATGGTGTCGGAACGAGTAATGGCGGAGCAAGTAGTGTCGGAGCAAGTTATGCCAATGTAGTTTGTTATAAATGTGGAAAACCGGGCAACATTATTAGAAATTGCCCGAACCAGGAGAACACGAATGGACAAGGCCGTGGAAGAGTTTTCAATATTAATGCGGCAGAGGCACAGGAAGACCCGGAGCTTGTTACGGGTACGTTTCTTATTGACAATAAATCTGCTTACGTTTTATTTGATTCGGGTGCGGATAGAAGCTATATGAGTAGAGATTTTTGTGCTAAATTAAGTTGTCCATTGACGCCTTTGGATAGTAAATTTTTACTCGAATTAGCAAATGGTAAATTAATTTCAGCAGATAATATATGTCGGAATCGAGAAATTAAACTGGTTAGCGAAACATTTAAGATTGATTTGATACCAGTAGAGTTAGGGAGTTTTGATGTGATAATCGGTATGGACTGGTTGAAAGAAGTGAAAGCGGAGATCGTTTGTTACAAAAATGCAATTCGCATTATACGAGAAAAAGGAAAACCCTTAATGGTGTACGGAGAAAAGGGCAACACGAAGCTACATCTTATTAGTAATTTGAAGGCACAAAAACTAATAAGAAAAGGTTGCTATGCTGTTCTAGCACACGTCGAGAAAGTACAAACTGAAGAAAAGAGCATCAATGATGTTCCCATTGCAAAAGAATTTCCCGATGTATTTCCGAAAGAATTACCGGGATTACCCCCACATCGATCCGTTGAATTTCAAATAGATCTTGTACCAGGAGCTGCACCAATAGCTCGTGCTCCTTACAGACTCGCACCCAGCGAGATGAAAGAACTGCAAAGCCAATTACAAGAACTTTTAGAGCGTGGTTTCATTCGACCAAGCACATCACCGTGGGGAGCTCCTGTTTTGTTTGTCAAGAAGAAAGATGGTACATTCAGGTTGTGTATCGACTACCGAGAGTTGAACAAACTTACCATCAAGAACCGCTACCCATTACCGAGAATCGACGACTTATTTGATCAACTACAAGGCTCGTCTGTTTATTCAAAGATTGACTTACGTTCCGGGTATCATCAAATGCGGGTGAAAGAAGATGATATTCCAAAGACTGCTTTCAGAACACGTTACGGTCATTACGAGTTTATGGTCATGCCGTTTGGTTTAACTAATGCACCAGCTGTGTTCATGGACCTTATGAACCGAGTGTGTGGACCATACCTTGACAAGTTTGTCATTGTTTTCATTGATGACATACTTATTTACTCAAGGAATGACCAAGAACACGGTGAACATTTGAGAAAGGTGTTAGAAGTATTGAGGAAGGAAGAATTGTACGCTAAGTTTTCAAAGTGTGCATTTTGGTTGGAAGAAGTTCAATTCCTCGGTCACATAGTGAACAAAGAAGGTATTAAGGTGGATCCGGCAAAGATAGAAACTGTTGAAAAGTGGGAAACCCCGAAAACTCCGAAACACATACGCCAGTTTTTAGGACTAGCTGGTTACTACAGAAGGTTCATCCAAGACTTTTCCAGAATAGCAAAACCCTTGACTGCATTAACGCATAAAGGGAAGAAATTTGAATGGAATGATGAACAAGAGAAAGCGTTTCAGTTATTGAAGAAAAAGCTAACTACGGCACCTATATTGTCATTGCCTGAAGGGAATGATGATTTTGTGATTTATTGTGATGCATCAAAGCAAGGTCTCGGTTGTGTATTAATGCAACGAACGAAGGTGATTGCTTATGCGTCTAGACAATTGAAGATTCACGAACAAAATTATACGACGCATGATTTGGAATTAGGCGCGGTTGTTTTTGCATTAAAGACTTGGAGGCACTACTTATATGGGGTCAAAAGTATTATATATACCGACCACAAAAGTCTTCAACACATATTTAATCAGAAACAACTGAATATGAGGCAGCGTAGGTGGATTGAATTATTGAATGATTACGATTTTGAGATTCGTTACCACCCGGGGAAGGCAAATGTGGTAGCCGATGCCTTGAGCAGGAAGGACAGAGAACCCATTCGAGTAAAATCTATGAATATAATGATTCATAATAACATTACTACTCAAATAAAGGAGGCGCAACAAGGAGTTTTAAAAGAGGGAAATTTAAAGGATGAAATACCCAAAGGATCGGAGAAGCATCTTAATATTCGGGAAGACGGAACCCGGTATAGGGCTGAAAGGATTTGGGTACCAAAATTTGGAGATATGAGAGAAATGGTACTTAGAGAAGCTCATAAAACCAGATACTCAATACATCCTGGAACGGGGAAGATGTACAAGGATCTCATGAAACATTTTTGGTGGTCGGGTATGAAAACCGATGTTGCTAAATACGTAGGAGAATGTTTGACGTGTTCTAAGGTCAAAGCTGAGCATCAGAAACCATCAGGTCTACTTCAACAACCCGAAATCCCGGAATGGAAATGGGAAAACATTACCATGGATTTCATCACTAAATTGCCAAGGACTGCAAGTGGTTTTGATACTATTTGGGTAATAGTTGATCGTCTCACCAAATCAGCACACTTCCTACCAATAAGAGAAGATGACAAGATGGAGAAGTTAGCACGACTGTATTTGAAGGAAGTCATCTCCAGACATGGAATACCAATCTCTATTATCTCTGATAGGGATGGCAGATTTATTTCAAGATTCTGGCAGACATTACAGCAAGCATTAGGAACTCGTCTAGACATGAGTACTGCCTATCATCCACAAACTGATGGGCAGAGCGAAAGGACGATACAAACGCTTGAAGACATGCTACGAGCATGTGTTATTGATTTCGGAAACAGTTGGGATCGACATCTACCGTTAGCAGAATTTTCCTACAACAACAGCTACCATTCAAGCATTGAGATGGCGCCGTTTGAAGCACTTTATGGTAGAAAGTGCAGGTCTCCAATTTGTTGGAGTGAAGTGGGGGATAGACAGATTACGGGTCCGGAGATTATACAAGAAACTACCGAGAAGATCATTCAAATTCAACAACGGTTGAAAACCGCCCAAAGTCGACAAAAGAGCTACGCTGACATTAAAAGAAAAGATATAGAATTTGAAATTGGAGAGATGGTCATGCTTAAAGTTGCACCTTGGAAAGGCGTTGTTCGATTTGGTAAACGAGGGAAATTAAATCCAAGGTATATTGGACCATTCAAGATTATTGATCGTGTCGGACCAGTAGCTTACCGACTAGAGTTACCTCAACAACTCGCAGCTGTACATAACACTTTCCACGTCTCGAATTTAAAGAAATGTTTTGCTAAAGAAGATCTCACTATTCCGTTAGATGAAATCCAAATCAACGAAAAACTTCAATTCATCGAAGAACCCGTCGAAATAATGGATCGTGAGGTTAAAAGACTTAAGCAAAATAAGATACCAATTGTTAAGGTTCGATGGAATGCTCGTAGAGGACCCGAGTTCACCTGGGAGCGTGAAGATCAGATGAAGAAGAAATACCCGCATCTATTTCCAGAAGATTCGTCAACACCTTCAACAGCTTAAAATTTCGGGACGAAATTTATTTAACGGGTAGGTACTGTAGTGACCCGAACTTTTCCATGTTTATATATAATAATTGAGATTGATATTTACATGATTAAATGTTTCCAACATGTTAAGCAATCAAACTTGTTAAGACTTGATTAATTGAAATAGGTTTCATATAGACAATTGACCACCCAAGTTGACCGGTGATTCACGAACGTTAAAACTTGTAAAAAAAACTATATGATGACATATATATGGTTATATGTATAGTTAACATGATATTATGATAAGTAAACATATCATTAATTATATTAACAATGAACTACATATGTAAAAACAAGACTACTAACTTAATGATTTTGAAACGAGACATATATGTAACGTTTATCGTTGTAACGACATTTAATGTATATATATCATATTAAGAGATATTCGTACATCATAATATCATGATAATATAATAATTTAAAATCTCTTTTGATATTATAAACATTGGGTTAACAACATTTAACAAGATCGTTAACCTAAAGGTTTCAAAACCACACTTACATGTAACGACTAACGATGACTTAACGACTCAGTTAAAATGTATATACATGTAGTGTTTTAATATGTATTTATACACTTTTGAAAGACTTCAATACACTTATCAAAATACTTCTACTTAACAAAAATGCTTACAATTACATTCTCGTTCAGTTTCATCAACAATTCTACTCGTATGCACCCGTATTCGTACTCGTACAATACACAGCTTTTAGATGTATGTACTATTGGTATATACACTCCAATGATCAGCTCTTAGCAGCCCATGTGAGTCACCTAACACATGTGGGAACCATCATTTGGCAACTAGCATGAAATATCTCATAAGATTACAAAAATATGAGTAATCATTCATGACTTATTTACATGAAAACAAAATTACATATCCTTTATATCTAATCCATACACCAACGACCAAAAACACCTACAAACACTTTCATTCTTCAATTTTCTTCATCTAATTGAACTCTCTCAAGTTCTATCTTCAAGTTCTAAGTGTTCTTCATAAGTTCCAAAAGTTCTAGTTTCATAAAATCAAGAATACTTTCAAGTTTGCTAGCTCACTCCCAATCTTGTAAGGTGATCATCCAACCTCAAGAAATCTTTGTTTCTTACAGTAGGTTATCATTCTAATACAAGGTAATAATCATATTCAAACTTTGGTTCAATTTCTATAACTATAACAATCTTATTTCAAGTGATGATCATACTTGAACTTGTTTTCGTGTCATGATTTTGCTTCAAGAACTTTGAGCCATCCAAGGATCCATTGAAGCTAGATCCATTTTTCTCTTTTCCAGTAGGTTCATCCAAGGAACTTAAGGTAGTAATGATGTTCATAACATCATTCGATTCATACATATAAAGCTATCTTATTCGAAGGTTTAAACTTGTAATCACTAGAACATAGTTTAGTTAATTCTAAACTTGTTCGCAAACAAAAGTTAATCCTTCTAACTTGACTTTTAAAATCAACTAAACACATGTTCTATATCTATATGATATGCTAACTTAATGATTTAAAACCTGGAAACACGAAAAACACCGTAAAACCGGATTTACGCCGTCGTAGTAACACCGGGGGCTGTTTTGGGTTAGTTAATTAAAAACTATGATAAACTTTGATTTAAAAGTTGTTATTCTGAGAAAATGATTTTTATTATGAACATGAAACTATATCCAAAAATTATGGTTAAACTCAAAGTGGAAGCATGTTTTCTAAAATGGTCATCTAGACGTCGTTCTTTCGACTGAAATGACTACCTTTACAAAAATGACTTGTAACTTATTTTTCCGACTAGAAACCTATAATTTTTTTGTTTAGATTCATAAAATAGAGTTCAATATGAAACCATAGCAATTTGATTCACTCAAAACGGATTTAAAATGAAGAAGTTATGGGTAAAACAAGATTGGATAATTTTTCTCATTTTAGCTACGTGAAAATTGGTAACAAATCTATTCCAACCATAACTTAATCAACTTGTATTATATATTATGTAATCTTGAGATACCATAGACACGTATACAATGTTTCGACCTATCATGTCGACACATCTATATATATTTCGGAACAACCATAGACACTCTATATGTGAATGTTGGAGTTAGCTATACAGGGTTGAGGTTGATTCCAAAATATATATAGTTTGAGTTGTGATCAATACTGAGATACGTATACACTGGGTCGTGGATTGATTCAAGATAATATTTATCGATTTATTTCTGTACATCTAACTGTGGACAACTAGTTGTAGGTTACTAACGAGGACAGCTGACTTAATAAACTTAAAACATCAAAATATATTAAAAGTGTTGTAAATATATTTTGAACATACTTTGATATATATGTATATATTGTTATAGGTTCGTGAATCAACCAGTGGCCAAGTCTTACTTCCCGACGAAGTAAAAAAATCTGTGAAAGTGAGTTATAGTCCCACTTTTAAAATCTAATATTTTTGGGATGAGAATACATGCAGGTTTTATAAATGATTTACAAAATAGACACAAGTACGTGAAACTACATTCTATGGTTGAATTATCGAAATTGAATATGCCCCTTTTTATTAAGTCTGGTAATCTAAGAATTAGGGAACAGACACCCTAATTGACGCGAATCCTAAAGATAGATCTATTGGGCCTAACAAACCCCATCCAAAGTACCGGATGCTTTAGTACTTCGAAATTTATATCATATCCGAAGGGTGTCCCGGAATGATGGGGATATTCTTATATATGCATCTTGTTATTGTCGGTCCCGTTCATATACATTATAAACGATTCATAATAGTTGATTACATTGCGAGGTATTTGACCTCTATATGATACATTTTACAAACATTGCATTCGTTTTTAAAAGACAATCTTTCTTTACATCGAAAATTGACATGTATGCATACCATTTCATAATATCCAAACTATAAATGACCTAATCTGTCATTTACTTAATAATAATCTTTAATGAACTTCAACGACTCGAATGCAACGTCTTTTGAAATATGTCATGAATGACTCCAAGTAATATCTTTAAAATGAGCTAATGCACAGCGGAAGATCTCTTTCAAACCTGAGAATAAACATGCTTTCAAGTGTCAACCAAAAGGTTGGTGAGTTCATCAGTTTATAGTAATCATTTCATTTTCATCATTTTAATAGACCACAAGATTTCATATTTCCAATTCTCATAAATAAACGTCCCATGCATAGAGACAAAAATATCATTCATATGGATTGAACACCTGGTAACCGACATTAACAATATGCATATAGAATATCCCCATCATTCCGGGATCCTCCTTCGGACATGATATAAATTTCGAAGTACTAAAGCATCCGGTACTTTGGATGGGGCTTGTTGGGCCCGATAGATCTATCTTTAGGATTCGCGTCAATTAGGGTGTCTGTTCCCTAATTCTTAGATTACCAGACTAAATAAAAAAGGGCATATTCGATTTCGATAATTCAACCATAGAATGTAGTTTCACGTACTTGTGTCTATTTTGTAAATTATTTATAAAAATTGCGCATGTATTCTCAGCCCAAAAATATAAAGGGTAAAAAGGCAAATGAAACTCACCATACTGTATTTTGTAGTAAAAATACATATAACATCATTGAACAAGTGTAGGGTTGGCCTCGGATTCAACCATAACTTAATCAACTTGTATTATATATTATGTAATCTTGAGATACCATAGACACGTATACAATGTTTCGACCTATCATGTCGACACATCTATATATATTTCGGAACAACCATAGACACTCTATATGTGAATGTTGGAGTTAGCTATACAGGGTTGAGGTTGATTCCAAAATATATATAGTTTGAGTTGTGATCAATACTGAGATACGTATACACTGGGTCGTGGATTGATTCAAGATAATATTTATCGATTTATTTCTGTACATCTAACTGTGGACAACTAGTTGTAGGTTACTAACGAGGACAGCTGACTTAATAAACTTAAAACATCAAAATATATTAAAAGTGTTGTAAATATATTTTGAACATACTTTGATATATATGTATATATTATTATAGGTTCGTGAATCAACCAGTGGCCAAGTCTTACTTCCCGACGAAGTAAAAATCTGTGAAAGTGAGTTATAGTCCCACTTTTAAAATCTAATATTTTTGGGATGAGAATACATGCAGGTTTTATAAATGATTTACAAAATAGACACAAGTACGTGAAACTACATTCTATGGTTGAATTATCGAAATCGAATATGCCCCTTTTTATTAAGTCTGGTAATCTGAGAATTAGGGAACAGACACCCTAATTGACGCGAATCCTAAAGATAGATCTATTGGGCCTAACAAACCCCATCCAAAGTACCGGATGCTTTAGTACTTCGAAATTTATATCATATCCGAAGGGTGTCCCGGAATGATGGGGATATTCTTATATATGCATCTTGTTAATGTCGGTTACCAGGTGTTCACCATATGAATGATTTTTATATCTATGTATGGGATGTGTATTGAAATATGAAATCTTGTGGTCTATTATTATGATTTGATATATATAGGTTAAACCTATAACTCACCAACATTTTTGTTGACGTTTTAAGCATGTTTATTCTCAGGTGATTATTAAGAGCTTCCGCTGTCGCATACTTAAATAAGGACGAGATTTGGAGTCCATGCTTGTATGATATTGTGTAAAAACTGCATTCAAGAAACTTATTTTGTTGTAACATATTTGTATTGTAAACCATTATGTAATGGTCGTGTGTAAACAGGATATTTTAGATTATCATTATTTGATAATCTACTTAAAGCTTTTTAAACCTTTATTGATGAAATAAAGGTTATGGTTTGTTTTAAAATGAATGCAGTCTTTGAAAAACGTCTCATATAGAGGTCAAAACCTCGCAACGAAATCAATTAATATGGAACGTATTGATTCTTCTGAATATTATGTAGTTCATTGTATGGTTATATATATAGTTAACATGATATTATGTAGTAAACATATCATTAATTATATTAACATTATGATGACATATATATGGTTATATATATAGTTAACATGATATTATGTAGTAAACATATCATAACCTTTATTGGAAACTATATATTTTAGCCCAGTAGTATAATAGTATAAGAAACATCGCGTAACAAAATTTCAATGTTTTACCAAAATTACATTTTTTTTTAAATTTAACTTTTCAGTACAAAACTAGATATCTCTAGTTGAATTGATTTAATCCTATCATTGCCAAAAAGTTATTTCTAAATCTTTAATAAAATTATTTTTATTATTATTATTATTATTATTATTATTATTATTATTATTATTATTATTATTATTATTATTATTATTATTATTATTATTATTATTTTTAAAAAAAATACACCGTATGAGGCAAGTGCATATGGTTATCCAACTTTCAGTGTGATGATAACTGTGAAACTGTTTGTTGTTTTTAGATTGTTACGGGACTGTTGGTATCAGCCCGAGTACAACCCGTAGTGGATATTGTCCGCTTTGCCCCGACGCACGGTGGCTCACGGTTTTGTTTCTCGGGACTCACCCTCAAAACGCGTCCACTAGAGGAGGTATCCACACCCTTTATAAGGGGTGTTTCGTTCTCCTCCCCCACCGATGTGGGATGAGTTCTCACACTCTCCCCCACTCAGGACACTGCGTCCCCGCAGTGCACATCGATGCGGGCCCCAATAGAAAAACCATAACCTTTATTTCATCAATAAAGGTTTAAAAAGCTTTACGTAGATTATCAAATAATGATAATCTAAAATATCCTGTTTACACACGACCATTACATAATGGTTTACAATACAAATATGTTACGACAAAATAAGTTTCTTGAATGCAGTTTTTACACAATATCATACAAGCATGGACTCCAAATCTTGTCCTTATTTAAGTATGCGACAGCGGAAGCTCTTAATAATCACCTGAGAATAAACATACTAAAATAAGGACAAGATTTGGAGTCCATGTTTGTATGATATTGTGTAAAAACTGCATTCAAGAAACTGATTTCGATGTAACATATTTGTATTGTAAACCATTATGTAATGGTCGTGTATAAACAAGATATTTTAGATTATCATTATTTGATAATCTACGTAAAGCTTTTTAAACCTTTATTTATGAAATAAACTTAATGATTTTGAAACGAGACATATATGTAACGTTTATCGTTGTAACGACATTTAATGTATAGACACACCTGGTCTGCATGTTAAAAGTTTTGCTTATCATTCTTTGTCGAAAAATATCTACCTATCATTTTCAGTCTCGACTCGTCTTATTGCAATTATTGCATAGATGGTGTACAGACAAATTCATATCCCATCACATTAGACCTTGTCTGTCACGTTTCCTTAATTCCCTCCGTAATCTACGGAATCTTCTGTACTATATATAAGTATTCTATGTAGATAGAATATCATCCGATATCCGAGAATCATTTCATATTGAAAATCCTTTATCTAACAGTGTGGGATGAATTCTGCAACCAGTTCAAGTTCCTCGAATTCCGATATGGATTTCCACTCGATCCCTGAAAGCAGTGTAACCGAAATGGGTCAACCAATTAGCCATCGTAAAGTCAGGATGAATTGAGAATGAGTACGAAGTAAACTTAATCAATGGAAATGCGAAGAAGTGATCCCTCCCACCAAACATATTGCCCTATTGGTAAAGAACCTGAAGCACTTACCCCTGAACCTGTTCGAACCACCATTTTCACTCTCATTTCTAGAATAACTCTCAACGATTACATAATATCTAAAATTTTGAACCTTATTCATTCCCTCGTTCCGATCGACAATCATCCCAGAGTAATAGCAGAAATCAACGAACTTTGTGCTCGAGTTGTAGCTTTTGAAAATATGGTGCAAAACTTACCAGCTTCAGCAAAATCACCAGCACCAACAGTACCACCAACAACCTAAGTTTCAACATCACATGCCTCAACATCTCATTCTGTACCTCGAGCATAATCATCGTTCTGCGTATCGTTCTTCCTCATTTATCTTCGTTCTACATGACGATTATGCAATCTTTAATATTTTAAGATTGTGTATTCTAGGTCTAACAATAAATCAAATGAGTTTAATATTATAATTGACTCATTAAATCCATGATTACATCTGAAGAAAATATATATATATATATATATATATATATATGTATATATGTATGTATATCTTCATAAAGATTGTAATTAAAAGTTCTTTTGTACAAACTGATAATGGTGAAAATATTTTAACGGGTAGGTAATACCCGAGGAATATTTAGTTTCACATTAATAAGTTACACTGTACATTCTTCGAATCTGATTCAACAGTCATTTACTATCCTACTTACATCCACAGATATACGAATCCGTTCACCACTGAATAACCCTTTTTATTCGATTTCATATTTGGATTTTGACTTATCAGAATCCAACAAGTGGCATAATGAAAAAAACATTGGACAATTAAAATGAATTAAAATATTGATTATAACATATGAAACTAAACAATTCTTCAAGTCTGCCACTTGATTTCATCTTAAACCTCATTTGTATCTTGACGATTCCAATCTGCGTCCAAACATTTCATAATTCTTGAAAACACTTTAATCGAGAGGATGAACTAACCGCATTTCATCTACGGAATAAAAGATTGATATATATAGTTATGCACCTGAAAACACTCGGAACCTGAGTAAATGTTTAAAACGTATCTGTGCTAACTCTTTGGGAGTTGTTATTACCAAAAATAACTTTGCAATCTCTTTTCAAATTAACCAATTTTGTCACAGCTCCAGCAAGTCAACTTCGATTTTTCATTCGAAACAACCTTACTATAACCTTGATATATATGCGTGCTCTTTTATCATTATCGGAGAACTTTTATATTCAACCACATCATCAGCAGACGTACCAGCAACCTCGTTGCTCCTTGGCTTAAATCTCTCCGACAAATCACTATATTTATCTATTGAAGTCTTATCATGAACTCATTCGCACCTTGTAAAGAGAATTGCCATACCACTTACCAGAAATCGGCGTTTAATCATCTAAAAACAAAATTCTCTTGAAACTCATCGGTTTGATAACCAATGATCCAGATCCGTTAACTTTGAAAATGCTGACGAAGCAGCATGTAGTAAATGGCCTTAATGGCCAAAAGTGATGATAAAAGAATGGAGTTTTGGGAACACTCGATAGAAAATTTGGTACTGAAAAATGGATTGAGCAAACCATGAAGGAGACCAAGGACAAATACAAGGATCATACCCTATATTCAAAGAATCCAGGTAATTCTGTATCCAATGAAGTCTTCAGCGTATATCTTACCCCGAAGTCATATTAAAATCTTGCGAAAAAATTTTCTTCATAAACCTTCGAACTTAGAAATTCCCAAAATATCATCATAAATATCTTCGATATTTCTGAAGATATTTTCATAAATAATTTCATCCGAAATTATCTATCTTCTAGTGCTATCTATGTTACATCATAAAAGAAGCTATTTTAGTTTCTATCCTTATATAAAATTGAGTTTAAATTATGAATGATTGCTGGAGAAGTGTTGGGAATTGAAGGATGAGTTAGTATAATATAATGACGCTTGGCCAATGTGATTATATTACAGTAAGTCATGCTGAGTTCTAATGGGACGTGATGATTCACAGAACATAACATCATCACGTGCCATGTTACATAACTCTTTCATTCTGCTTAACTTCTGAACATATCAAGAAAATATATTTATGATAGTTCTATTCTCTTGAATCCTGGTAATTTAACCAATCCAGATCATGCTATTACACATTCTCTCTTAGAACATTAGTCATGTTCATTCGAAATTTCATACCTATGAATTCTGGACCATTATTTGTTTGACTTAAAGTCGGGAGGAGAAAACAAAAGGATGGAACTCCAAAATATAAAGAGAACGAAGGGGTGAATTTATAGTAAGATATCCGACAGAGCAATCAAGATAGATGATCGCATTTAATTAAAGAGATCATAATTTCCTTAATTTCCGAAGAATTAAATCTTATCTAGATTTCGAAGATTATCTCTAAATCCCTTGAATGTCGGAATTCAACCATGACTATTCAAAGGTTATGATGAAACATGTTTTTTTTTTTATTTCACTCTTCTGTAATAGCTTCACTCGTACGCTTCAAATAATCGAATTGTTTATTCCATATTACTCAATGATATAAAACTCTATTTAGCAACTCATATTCGTCATGAAAACATTTTTTATAGTTATTTATGACGACCTCACTCAAATTTCGGGATGAAATTTCTTTAACGGGTAGGTACTGTGACGACCCGGGAATTTTCGACCAAATTTAAACTTAATCTATATATGTTTCTGACACGATAAGCAGAGTCTGTAATGTTGAAATCTCAAAAACCTTGAATTATGTTCCTGTATTCATTTACCCTTTGACTACACTCGACGATTCACGAACAATTAATTGTAAATAGATATGTGTGTGTGTGGATATATATATATATATATATATATATATATATATATATATATATATATATATATATATATATATGGTATTTCGAATATAAAATATTGGATGATCAATGTTATACTACATGTTTAGAGTTATAATAATTGTATCTTATAATTGTTTTAAGATGTGTTTAAAGTAAATTATATAACGTACTTATTAGACTATAATTACTTCAATTAAAAATATTGATAATTACAATAATCCATTAAACATAAATATATGTTAAAACATGTTAAAAGAAATTAATATTAACCACTAATTTAATATAATGATGTATTCTAATATTAGACCATAAAATAAGTACCTGAACCGTATATATGTATCATTTTATCTTTATTTTTTTTTCTTCTTCTTTCTTTGTGCTGTTATGAATGGACCCAAGATAGGTTGAATATTCATTTGGCAGACAACCTTGATTCCAACTTATATATATATACAAACACGTTCACATCTTTTCATTTTTGTTTTTGAGTAATATGCAAACCCACTTATTTCCTTTGCTGTTTTTTTTTCCTAACTTAATCAATGGGATATTATTTCCTTTACTTTTACTTTATGTTAAACATAACTATCAACCTATTTACTTTACACAAATGATAAGCACATACATACAATATGAACAAATAAGTTTCACGGATGATTAGTGTTTGGTTGTTAAATGTTTCTATCATCTAAATATTTCTAATATACATGAGCATAGGCATATACTACTGCTTTTGTTGTCACTATCCAATATCCTATATATAAATGAGTGATACATGCACTCTTATACTACCCCACCCCAAATACTCTCTGGCTCATCCCACGTCAAAAAGCAATGAGACAGATTCCAATCAGCTTTTCATGTTTCTGTTTACCTGTGATTGAGTGTCCACTAACTAAAGGTTAAACTAGAAAAAGAAATTCCCTGTCTGAAAGATATGAGAAATCTACTTACTCCTATTAGAACCAATCAATCTATTATTTTCCTTCTATTCTGTTGGAATTAATAAGAGGTAAAGCTACACACTTACAACTGCTATAAAACATTTAATCCATACGAAAACCATTGGTTTCGTTTCATCACACGTATTTTGCATCATTCATCTCGGTATACCCCATACAATCATCCCTTTTCTTTTCTCATCATCTTCATCGGTCAAACAATGCCACTACCATACATCCAACCCCATCGATCACCATTGTCATCTTCATCATAAATCCACTCTCACTCTACTCTCTCTACTAAAAATTGTTCAAGAACCCTCACCTTGATCCTTAAACGGTTAGTACTCGCCACTACTATTTTTTTCGTTTTCTTCAACAAACAACAAACACCACGGACCACTATCTAACTCGACACCACCATTGATATTTTTTTTTCCTTATTTCCTGTAATTCGACATGAAACAACCCTCCCACCATTAGTTACGCTGTTGTAACTCCTGCTTAATGTTTGTTGTTCTATTCGCTCACCATAACCCGCCATCATCAATTCGAAAATCACATCAACCAACTTTAACCAACACCCATGATCACCAAGACCCTATCACCACCACTTCACCATACATACTATTTTCTATTTCTTTCAGGTTCATCGAGCACCAATGAAATGTCCCGTTCTTATTGATTAAAAACGTTCCATATTAATTGATTTCGTTGCGAGGTTTTGACCTCTATATGAGACGTTTTTCAAAGACTGCATTCATTTTTAAACAAACCATAACCTTTATTTCATCAATAAAGGTTTAAAAAGCTTTACGTAGATTATCAAATAATGATAATCTAAAATATCCTGTTTACACACGACCATTACATAATGGTTTACAATACAAATATGTTACAACAAAATAAGTTTCTTGAATGCAGTTTTTACACAATATCATACAAGCATGGACTCCAAATCTTGTCCTTATTTAAGTATGCGACAGCGGAAGCTCTTAATAATCACCTGAGAATAAACATGCTTAAAACGTCAACAAAAATGCTGGTGAGTTATAGGTTTAACCTATATATATCAAATCGTAACAATAGACCACAAGATTTCATATTTCAATACACATCCCATACATAGAGATAAAAATCATTCATATGGTGAACACCTGGTAACCGACAATAACAAGATGCATATATAAGAATATCCCCATCATTCCGGGACACCCTTCGGATATGATATAAATTTCGAAGTACTAAAGCATCCGGTACTTTGGATGGGGTTTGTTAGGCCCAATAGATCTATCTTTAGGATTCGCGTCAATTAGGGTGTCTGTTCCCTAATTCTTAGATTACCAGACTTAATAAAAAGGGGCATATTCGATTTCGATAATTCAACCATAGAATGTAGTTTCACGTACTTGTGTCTATTTTGTAAATCATTTATAAAACCTGCATGTATTCTCATCCCAAAAATATTAGATTTTAAAAGTGGGACTATAACTCACTTTCGCAGATTTTTACTTCGTCGGGAAGTAAGACTTGGCCACTGGTTGATTCACGAACCTATAACAATATATACATATACATATATATCAAAGTATGTTCAAAATATATTTACAACACTTTTAATATATTTTGATGTTTTAAGTTTATTAAGTCAGCTGTCCTCGTTAGTAACCTACAACTAGTTGTCCACAGTTAGATGTACAGAAATAAATCGATAAATATTATCTTGAATCAATCCACGACCCAGTGTATACGTATCTCAGTATTGATCACAACTCAAACTATATATATTTTGGAATCAACTTCAACCCTGTATAGCTAACTCCAACATTCACATATAGAGTGTCTATGGTTGTTCCGAAATATATATAGATGTGTCGACATGATAGGTCGAAACATTGTATACGTGTCTATGGTATCTCAAGATTACATAATATATAATACAAGTTGATTAAGTTATGGTTGGAATAGATTTGTTACCAATTTTCACGTAGCTAAAATGAGAAAAATTATCCAATCTTGTTTTACCCATAACTTCTTCATTTTAAATCCGTTTTGAGTGAATCAAATTGCTATGGTTTCATATTGAACTCTATTTTATGAATCTAAACAAAAAAAGTATAGGTTTCTAGTCGGAAAAATAAGTTACAAGTCGTTTTTGTAAAGGTAGTTATTTCAGTCGAAAGAACGACGTCTAGATGACCATTTTAGAAAACATACTTCCACTTTGAGTTTAACCATAATTTTTGGATATAGTTTCATGTTCATAATAAAAATCATTTTCTCAGAATAACAACTTTTAAATCAAAGTTTATCATAGTTTTTAATTAACTAACCCAAAACAGCCCGCGGTGTTACTACGACGGCGTAAATCCGGTTTTACGGTGTTTTTCGTGTTTCCAGGTTTTAAATCATTAAGTTAGCATATCATATAGATATAGAACATGTGTTTAGTTGATTTTAAAAGTCAAGTTAGAAGGATTAACTTTTGTTTGCGAACAAGTTTAGAATTAACTAAACTATGTTCTAGTGATTACAAGTTTAAACCTTCGAATAAGATAGCTTTATATGTATGAATCGAATGATGTTATGAACATCATTACTACCTTAAGTTCCTTGGATGAACCTACTGGAAAAGAGAAAAATGGATCTAGCTTCAATGGATCCTTGGATGGCTCAAAGTTCTTGAAGCAAAATCATGACACGAAAACAAGTTCAAGTAAGATCATCACTTGAAATAAGATTGTTATAGTTATAGAAATTGAACCAAAGTTTGAATATGATTATTACCTTGTATTAGAATGATAACCTACTGTAAGAAACAAAGATTTCTTGAGGTTGGATGATCACCTTACAAGATTGGAAGTGAGCTAGCAAACTTGAAAGTATTCTTGATTTTATGAAACTAGAACTTTTGGAATTTATGAAGAACACTTAGAACTTGAAGATAGAACTTGAGAGAGTTCAATTAGATGAAGAAAATTGAAGAATGAAAGTGTTTGTAGGTGTTTTTGGTCGTTGGTGTATGGATTAGATATAAAGGATATGTAATTTTGTTTTCATGTAAATAAGTCATGAATGATTACTCATATTTTTGTAATCTTATGAGATATTTCATGCTAGTTGCCAAATGATGGTTCCCACATGTGTTAGGTGACTCACATGGGCTGCTAAGAGCTGATCATTGGAGTGTATATACCAATAGTACATACATCTAAAAGCTGTGTATTGTACGAGTACGAATACGGGTGCATACGAGTAGAATTGTTGATGAAACTGAACGAGAATGTAATTGTAAGCATTTTTGTTAAGTAGAAGTATTTTGATAAGTGTATTGAAGTCTTTCAAAAGTGTATAAATACATATTAAAACACTACATGTATATACATTTTAACTGAGTCGTTAAGTCATCGTTAGTCGTTACATGTAAGTGTTGTTTTGAAACCTTTAGGTTAACGATCTTGTTAAATGTTGTTAACCCAATGTTTATAATAACAAAAGAGATTTTAAATTATTATATTATCATGATATTATGATGTACGAATATCTCTTAATATGATATATATACATTAAATGTCGTTACAACGATAAACGTTACAAATATGTCTTGTTTCAAAATCATTAAGTTAGTAGTCTTGTTTTTACATATGTAGTTCATTGTTAATATAATTAATGATATGTTTACTTATCATAATATCATGTTAACTATGTATATAACCATATATATGTCATCATATAGTTTTTTTTTTTTTACAAGTTTTAACGTTCGTGAATCACCGGTCAACTTGGGTGGTCAATTGTCTATATGAAACCTATTTCAATTAATCAAGTCTTAACAAGTTTGATTGCTTAACATGTTGGAAACATTTAATCATGTAAACATCAATCTCAATTAATATATATAAACATGGAAAAGTTCGGGTCACTACAGTACCTACCCGTTAAATAAATTTCGTCCCGAAATTTTAAGCTGTTGAAGGTGTTGACGAATCTTCTGGAAATAGATGCGGGTATTTCTTCTTCATCTGATCTTCACGCTCCCAGGTGAACTCGGGTCCTCTACGAGCATTCCATCGAACCTTAACAATTGGTATCTTGTTTTGCTTAAGTCTTTTAACCTCACGATCCATTATTTCGACGGGTTCTTCGATGAATTGGAGTTTTTCGTTGATTTGGATTTCATCTAACGGAATAGTGAGATCTTCTTTAGCAAAACATTTCTTCAAATTCGAGACGTGGAAAGTGTTATGTACAGCCGCGAGTTGTTGAGGTAACTCAAGTCGGTAAGCTACTGGTCCGACACGATCAATAATCTTGAATGGTCCAATATACCTTGGATTTAATTTCCCTCGTTTACCAAATCGAACAACGCCTTTCCAAGGTGCAACTTTAAGCATGACCATCTCTCCAATTTCAAATTCTATATCTTTTCTTTTAATGTCAGCGTAGCTCTTTTGTCGACTTTGGGCGGTTTTCAACCGTTGTTGAATTTGGATGATCTTCTCGGTAGTTTCTTGTATAATCTCCGGACCCGTAATCTGTCTATCCCCCACTTCACTCCAACAAATCGGAGACCTGCACTTTCTACCATAAAGTGCTTCAAACGGCGCCATCTCAATGCTTGAATGGTAGCTGTTGTTGTAGGAAAATTCTGCTAACGGTAGATGTCGATCCCAACTGTTTCCGAAATCAATAACACATGCTCGTAGCATGTCTTCAAGCGTTTGTATCGTCCTTTCGCTCTGCCCATCAGTTTGTGGATGATAGGCAGTACTCATGTCTAGACGAGTTCCTAATGCTTGCTGTAATGTCTGCCAGAATCTTGAAATAAATCTGCCATCCCTATCAGAGATAATAGAGATTGGTATTCCATGTCTGGAGACGACTTCCTTCAAATACAGTCGTGCTAACTTCTCCATCTTGTCATCTTCTCTTATTGGTAGGAAGTGTGCTGATTTGGTGAGACGATCAACTATTACCCAAATAGTATCAAAACCACTTGCAGTCCTTGGCAATTTAGTGATGAAATCCATGGTAATGTTTTCCCATTTCCATTCCGGGATTTCGGGTTGTTGAAGTAGACCTGATGGTTTCTGATGCTCAGCTTTGACCTTAGAACACGTCAAACATTCTCCTACGTATTTAGCAACATCGGCTTTCATACCCGGCCACCAAAAATGTTTCTTGAGATCCTTGTACATCTTCCCCGTTCCAGGATGTATTGAGTATCTGGTTTTATGAGCTTCTCTAAGTACCATTTCTCTCATATCTCCAAATTTTGGTACCCAAATCCTTTCAGCCCTATACCGGGTTCCGTCTTCCCGAATATTAAGATGCTTCTCCGATCCTTTGGGTATTTCATCCTTTAAATTTCCCTCTTTTAAAACTCCTTGTTGCGCCTCCTTTATTTGAGTAGTAATGTTATTATGAATCATTATATTCATAGATTTTACTCGAATGGGTTCTCTATCCTTCCTGCTCAAGGCATCGGCTACCACATTTGCCTTCCCCGGGTGGTAACGAATCTCAAAATCGTAATCATTCAATAATTCAATCCACCTACGCTGCCTCATATTCAGTTGTTTCTGATTAAATATGTGTTGAAGACTTTTGTGGTCGGTATATATAATACTTTTGACCCCATATAAGTAGTGCCTCCAAGTCTTTAATGCAAAAACAACCGCGCCTAATTCCAAATCATGCGTCGTATAATTTTGTTCGTGAATCTTCAATTGTCTAGACGCATAAGCAATCACATTCGTTCGTTGCATTAATACACAACCGAGACCTTGCTTTGATGCGTCACAATAAATCACAAAATCATCATTCCCTTCAGGCAATGACAATATAGGTGCCGTAGTTAGCTTTTTCTTCAATAACTGAAACGCTTTCTCTTGTTCATCATTCCATTCAAATTTCTTCCCTTTATGCGTTAATGCAGTCAAGGGTTTTGCTATTCTGGAAAAGTCTTGGATGAACCTTCTGTAGTAACCAGCTAGTCCTAAAAACTGGCGTATGTGTTTCGGAGTTTTCGGGGTTTCCCACTTTTCAACAGTTTCTATCTTTGCCGGATCCACCTTAATACCTTCTTTGTTCACTATGTGACCGAGGAATTGAACTTCTTCCAACCAAAATGCACACTTTGAAAACTTAGCGTACAATTCTTCCTTCCTCAATACTTCTAACACCTTTCTCAAATGTTCACCGTGTTCTTGGTCATTCTTTGAGTAAATAAGTATGTCATCAATGAAAATAATGACAAACTTGTCAAGGTATGGTCCACACACTCGGTTCATAAGGTCCATGAACACAGCTGGTGCATTAGTTAAACCAAACGGCATGACCATAAACTCGTAATGACCGTAACGTGTTCTGAAAGCAGTCTTTGGAATATCATCTTCTTTCACCCGCATTTGATGATACCCGGAACGTAAGTCAATCTTTGAATAAACAGACGAGCCTTGTAGTTGATCAAATAAGTCGTCGATTCTCGGTAGTGGGTAGCGGTTCTTGATGGTAAGTTTGTTCAACTCTCGGTAGTCGATACACAACCTGAATGTACCATCTTTCTTCTTGACAAACAAAACAGGAGCTCCCCACGGTGATGTGCTTGGTCGAATGAAACCACGCTCTAAAAGTTCTTGTAATTGGCTTTGCAGTTCTTTCATCTCGCTGGGTGCGAGTCTGTAAGGAGCACGAGCTATTGGTGCAGCTCCTGGTACAAGATCTATTTGAAATTCAACGGATCGATGTGGGGGTAATCCCGGTAATTCTTTCGGAAATACATCGGGAAATTCTTTTGCAATGGGAACATCATTGATGCTCTTTTCTTCAGTTTGTACTTTCTCGACGTGTGCTAGAACAGCATAGCAACCTTTTCTTATTAGTTTTTGTGCCTTCAAATTACTAATAAGATGTAGCTTCGTGTTGCCCTTTTCTCCGTACACCATTAAGGGTTTTCCTTTTTCTCGTATAATGCGAATTGCATTTTTGTAACAAACGATCTCCGCTTTCACTTCTTTCAACCAGTCCATACCGATTATCACATCAAAACTCCCTAACTCTACTGGTATCAAATCAATCTTAAATGTTTCGCTAACCAGTTTAATTTCTCGATTCCGACATATATTATCTGCTGAAATTAATTTACCATTTGCTAATTCGAGTAAAAATTTACTATCCAAAGGCGTCAATGGACAACTTAATTTAGCACAAAAATCTCTACTCATATAGCTTCTATCCGCACCCGAATCAAATAAAACGTAAGCAGATTTATTGTCAATAAGAAACGTACCCGTAACAAGCTCCGGGTCTTCCTGTGCCTCTACCGCATTAATATTGAAAACTCTTCCACGGCCTTGTCCATTCGTGTTCTCCTGGTTCGGGCAATTTCTAATAATGTGGCCTGGTTTTCCACATTTATAACAAACTACATTGGCATAACTTGCTCCGACACTACTTGCTCCGCCATTACTCATTCCGACACCATTTATTCCTTTCGTTCTATTAACCCCTGGTCCGTAGACCTCACACTTCGCCGCGCTATGACCATTTCTTTTACACTTGTTGCAAAATTTGGTGCAGAACCCCGAGTGATTCTTTTCACACCTTTGGCATAGTTGCTTCTGATTGTTGTTGTTGTTGCGGTTATTATTGTTGTTGGGATGATTGTTGTAGTTGCTGTTGTTGTTGTTGTTGTTGTTGTTGTTGGGCCGTTTGTTGTAGTTGCGATTGATGTTGCGATTGTTGGGATAATTGTTGCGATTATTGTTGTAATTGCTGTTGTTGTTGTATTGGTGATTCTTATCACCGTTTTCCTCCCACTTTCTTTTGACTTGCTTCACATTGGCCTCTTCAGCAGTCTGTTCTTTAATTCTTTCTTCAATCTGGTTCACTAGTTTGTGAGCCATTCTACATGCCTGTTGTATGGAGGCGGGCTCGTGTGAACTTATATCTTCTTGGATTCTTTCCGGTAATCCTTTCACAAACGCGTCGATCTTCTCTTCCTCATCTTCGAATGCTCCCGGACACAATAGGCACAATTCTGTGAATCGTCTTTCGTACGTGGTAATATCAAATCCTTGGGTTCGTAACCCTCTAAGTTCTGTCTTGAGCTTATTGACCTCGGTTCTGGGACGGTACTTCTCGTTCATCAAGTGCTTGAATGCTGACCACGGTAGTGCGTACGCATCATCTTGTCCCACTTGCTCTAGATAGGTATTCCACCATGTTAACGCAGAACCTGTGAAGGTATGCGTAGCGTACTTCACTTTGTCCTCTTCAGTACACTTACTTATGGCAAACACCGATTCAACCTTCTCGGTCCACCGTTTCAATCCGATCGGTCCTTCGGTTCCATCAAATTCCAAAGGTTTGCAGGCAGTGAATTCTTTGTAGGTGCATCCTACACGATTTCCTGTACTGCTAGATCCAAGGTTATTGTTGGTATGTAGCGCAGCTTGTACTGCGGCTATGTTTGAAGCTAGAAAAGTACGGAATTCCTCTTCATTCATATTCACGGTGTGTCGAGTAGTCGGTGCCATTTCCTTCAAAATAGTTAAATGGAACAAGTTAATCATACAGAATATTAAGAGTAGTTAATAGTATTTCGTAGCATAATATGAACTCATTTATAAAAGCTTTTTCTTCATATTAGCGTTTTATAAGTTTAAATTCGGGTAGTACCTACCCGTTAAGTTCATACTTAGTAGCTAATATACAATTCAACTACTACAATTCTATATGAAAAACTGATTATAATAATATTTCGCGTTCAAACTTTTATACAATATTTTACAAACTTACAATACCGCTTATTTTACATAAAGCATGAAATATAGCACACAATAACTTTGATACAAGATAGTTGTGAAGATAATTCTAGCTAGTACACAAGTCGTTCAGCAAAGGCAATAAAGACACGTAATTCATACGTCCAGAAACAAGTCATGCATTCTGGTTTTACTAGGACTACTTCCCATCCTTGGTCTTGTGCAACATAACCGTTATGGCCGTTGATAAGACAGCGTGTTGTAACGTCATCAAAGAGATGAGGGTTACGTAATGTCCAACAGTCCCGTAATAATCTAAAAACCTCATTTCTTACCCCAATTACCGACTCCGTCACTTGTGGAAACGTTTTGTTTAATAGTTGTAGCCCGATGTTCTTGTTCTCACTTTGGTGAGAAGCGAACATTACTAATCCGTAAGCATAACATGCTTCTTTATGTTGCATGTTAGCCGCTTTTTCTAAATCACGAAGTCCAATATTCGGATATATTGAGTCAAAATAATTTCTTAACCCGTTGCGTAAAATAGCATTTGGGTTCCCCGCAATATATGCATCAAAGTAAACACATCGTAACTTATGGGTTTCCCAATGTGATATCCCCCATCTTTCAAACGAAAGTCTCTTATAAACCAAGACATTCTTGGAACGTTCTTCGAATGTCTTACAAACTGATCTCGCCTTAAATAGTTGTGCCGAGGAATTCTGACCGACTCTAGACAAGATTTCATCAATCATGTCTCCGGGTAGGTCTCTTAAAATATTGGGTTGTCTATCCATTTTGCGTTTTTATACTGTAAAATAGACAAGAGTTAGATTCATAAAAAAAATACTTATTAATACAAGCAATTTTTACATATATCATAAAGCATAAGCACACTATATTACATATATTACACCACATGAATACAACTATCTTATTCCGACTCGCTGGTTTCTTCTTCTTCGGTTTTGGTTCGTTTTGCCAAGTTTCTAGGGATATATGATTTTCCCCTAATATGAGCCGTCGTTATCCACATTGGTTTAGAAAAACCTGGTGGTTTAGAGGTTCCTGGGTCATTGTTACAACTTAAGGACTTCGGGGGTTGACGATAGATATAAAGTTCATCGGGGTTGGAATTAGATTTCTCTATTTTTATGCCCTTTCCC
The DNA here is from genome assembly GCF_046630445.1 of Rutidosis leptorrhynchoides. Taxonomy (NCBI): domain Eukaryota; kingdom Viridiplantae; phylum Streptophyta; class Magnoliopsida; order Asterales; family Asteraceae; genus Rutidosis; species Rutidosis leptorrhynchoides. Next base: position 78,762,353 of record NC_092333.1, read on the forward strand.
TTATTATTTTCTTTTGCCTTTTTAAATTCAGTTGGGGTAATTTCTATAACATCATCGGAATTCTCGTCGGAATCCGATTCATCGGAGAATTGGTAATCCTCCCAATATTTTGCTTCCTTGGCGGAAACACCATTGACCATAATTAACTTTGGTCGGTTGGTTGAGGATTTTCTTTTACTTAACCGTTTTATTATTTCCCCCACCGGTTCTATTTCTTCATCCGGTTCCGATTCTTCTTCCGGTTCCGATTCTTCTTCCGGTTCCGACTCTTCTTCCGGTTCCTCTTCGGGAACTTGTGAATCAGTCCACAAATCATTCCAATTTACATTTGACTCTTCATTATTATTAGGTGAGTCAATGGGACTTGTTCTAGAGGTAGACATCTATCACATAATATCAAACACGTTAAGAGATTAATATATCACATAATATTCATATGTTAAAAATATATAGTTTCCAACAAAAATGTTAAGCAATCATTTTTAAAGAAAACACGGTCGAAGTCCAGACTCACTAATGCATCCTAACAAACTCGATAAGACACACTAATGTAAATTTTCTGGTTCTCTAAGACCAACGCTCGGATACCAACTGAAATGTCCCGTTCTTATTGATTAAAAACGTTCCATATTAATTGATTTCGTTGCGAGGTTTTGACCTCTATATGAGACGTTTTTCAAAGACTGCATTCATTTTTAAACAAACCATAACCTTTATTTCATCAATAAAGGTTTAAAAAGCTTTACGTAGATTATCAAATAATGATAATCTAAAATATCCTGTTTACACACGACCATTACATAATGGTTTACAATACAAATATGTTACAACAAAATAAGTTTCTTGAATGCAGTTTTTACACAATATCATACAAGCATGGACTCCAAATCTTGTCCTTATTTAAGTATGCGACAGCGGAAGCTCTTAATAATCACCTGAGAATAAACATGCTTAAAACGTCAACAAAAATGCTGGTGAGTTATAGGTTTAACCTATATATATCAAATCGTAACAATAGACCACAAGATTTCATATTTCAATACACATCCCATACATAGAGATAAAAATCATTCATATGGTGAACACCTGGTAACCGACAATAACAAGATGCATATATAAGAATATCCCCATCATTCCGGGACACCCTTCGGATATGATATAAATTTCGAAGTACTAAAGCATCCGGTACTTTGGATGGGGTTTGTTAGGCCCAATAGATCTATCTTTAGGATTCGCGTCAATTAGGGTGTCTGTTCCCTAATTCTTAGATTACCAGACTTAATAAAAAGGGGCATATTCGATTTCGATAATTCAACCATAGAATGTAGTTTCACGTACTTGTGTCTATTTTGTAAATCATTTATAAAACCTGCATGTATTCTCATCCCAAAAATATTAGATTTTAAAAGTGGGACTATAACTCACTTTCGCAGATTTTTACTTCGTCGGGAAGTAAGACTTGGCCACTGGTTGATTCACGAACCTATAACAATATATACATATACATATATATCAAAGTATGTTCAAAATATATTTACAACACTTTTAATATATTTTGATGTTTTAAGTTTATTAAGTCAGCTGTCCTCGTTAGTAACCTACAACTAGTTGTCCACAGTTAGATGTACAGAAATAAATCGATAAATATTATCTTGAATCAATCCACGACCCAGTGTATACGTATCTCAGTATTGATCACAACTCAAACTATATATATTTTGGAATCAACTTCAACCCTGTATAGCTAACTCCAACATTCACATATAGAGTGTCTATGGTTGTTCCGAAATATATATAGATGTGTCGACATGATAGGTCGAAACATTGTATACGTGTCTATGGTATCTCAAGATTACATAATATATAATACAAGTTGATTAAGTTATGGTTGGAATAGATTTGTTACCAATTTTCACGTAGCTAAAATGAGAAAAATTATCCAATCTTGTTTTACCCATAACTTCTTCATTTTAAATCCGTTTTGAGTGAATCAAATTGCTATGGTTTCATATTGAACTCTATTTTATGAATCTAAACAAAAAAAGTATAGGTTTCTAGTCGGAAAAATAAGTTACAAGTCGTTTTTGTAAAGGTAGTTATTTCAGTCGAAAGAACGACGTCTAGATGACCATTTTAGAAAACATACTTCCACTTTGAGTTTAACCATAATTTTTGGATATAGTTTCATGTTCATAATAAAAATCATTTTCTCAGAATAACAACTTTTAAATCAAAGTTTATCATAGTTTTTAATTAACTAACCCAAAACAGCCCGCGGTGTTACTACGACGGCGTAAATCCGGTTTTACGGTGTTTTTCGTGTTTCCAGGTTTTAAATCATTAAGTTAGCATATCATATAGATATAGAACATGTGTTTAGTTGATTTTAAAAGTCAAGTTAGAAGGATTAACTTTTGTTTGCGAACAAGTTTAGAATTAACTAAACTATGTTCTAGTGATTACAAGTTTAAACCTTCGAATAAGATAGCTTTATATGTATGAATCGAATGATGTTATGAACATCATTACTACCTTAAGTTCCTTGGATGAACCTACTGGAAAAGAGAAAAATGGATCTAGCTTCAATGGATCCTTGGATGGCTCAAAGTTCTTGAAGCAAAATCATGACACGAAAACAAGTTCAAGTAAGATCATCACTTGAAATAAGATTGTTATAGTTATAGAAATTGAACCAAAGTTTGAATATGATTATTACCTTGTATTAGAATGATAACCTACTGTAAGAAACAAAGATTTCTTGAGGTTGGATGATCACCTTACAAGATTGGAAGTGAGCTAGCAAACTTGAAAGTATTCTTGATTTTATGAAACTAGAACTTTTGGAATTTATGAAGAACACTTAGAACTTGAAGATAGAACTTGAGAGAGTTCAATTAGATGAAGAAAATTGAAGAATGAAAGTGTTTGTAGGTGTTTTTGGTCGTTGGTGTATGGATTAGATATAAAGGATATGTAATTTTGTTTTCATGTAAATAAGTCATGAATGATTACTCATATTTTTGTAATCTTATGAGATATTTCATGCTAGTTGCCAAATGATGGTTCCCACATGTGTTAGGTGACTCACATGGGCTGCTAAGAGCTGATCATTGGAGTGTATATACCAATAGTACATACATCTAAAAGCTGTGTATTGTACGAGTACGAATACGGGTGCATACGAGTAGAATTGTTGATGAAACTGAACGAGAATGTAATTGTAAGCATTTTTGTTAAGTAGAAGTATTTTGATAAGTGTATTGAAGTCTTTCAAAAGTGTATAAATACATATTAAAACACTACATGTATATACATTTTAACTGAGTCGTTAAGTCATCGTTAGTCGTTACATGTAAGTGTTGTTTTGAAACCTTTAGGTTAACGATCTTGTTAAATGTTGTTAACCCAATGTTTATAATAACAAAAGAGATTTTAAATTATTATATTATCATGATATTATGATGTACGAATATCTCTTAATATGATATATATACATTAAATGTCGTTACAACGATAAACGTTACAAATATGTCTTGTTTCAAAATCATTAAGTTAGTAGTCTTGTTTTTACATATGTAGTTCATTGTTAATATAATTAATGATATGTTTACTTATCATAATATCATGTTAACTATGTATATAACCATATATATGTCATCATATAGTTTTTTTTTTTTTACAAGTTTTAACGTTCGTGAATCACCGGTCAACTTGGGTGGTCAATTGTCTATATGAAACCTATTTCAATTAATCAAGTCTTAACAAGTTTGATTGCTTAACATGTTGGAAACATTTAATCATGTAAACATCAATCTCAATTAATATATATAAACATGGAAAAGTTCGGGTCACTACAACCAAGCCCACAACAAGTCACCACCTTTCACCACCATCACCGACAAGCACCATCACACAACACCATACCAAAACACCACTGCCATTAATCTCTGTTGAATCTCTCGTTAACCCATCAAAACACACCATAACCGCCACTTTAAATAACCCTTTAAAGCCACCATAAATTTGTTATTGCGTATTATGGTACTGCAACTAATAGATAAATACTACTGCTATGTATTTATATATATACTTCTTTTTCTTGATCAATTATAAATAAAACTTTTGATAGTGGATTAGGACAATGATTGATTTTGCTTTTGGCGTGTTTCTTTTGTATATACTGGCCGACAATTTTAACCAAGCAACAACTACTTGATTAGTTAAAGAAAAAGGGAAATTGATTTAATTGAATCAGACCATGTGTCCCTACATTTTCTCATCTCCTTCTGGCCGAAATATTGCTTTAATATTATTAGTATCATGCAACTTGCAATGATAAGGAAGACATCAATTTTATTAGGATAATGGGTGGTGAGGTATTGATGATGAAATATTGAGGTGGGCATGCATTTATTATTTATTGATGTATCTGTCCAAATTGTGTTACCAGTGCAACGAAAAAGGCCACGTAATTGTTTGGCTGTTGGGCCGTGATATTATTGGGCCTAGAACTAGTCTGTTGATATATTAAGTTAACCATGATCCAACTACCATTTTTTTTGGCTGCTACTGGGCCAGCCGAAAGCCCACCAGGCTACTGCCTTGCTAGTCGCTGAATTGGCTGTTACTATATATTTTTTTATCAAACAGATGATAATATAATTATGATGATGATGATGATGATATTGTGACTTTGATGATGGTGACAATATGAAATTGATAAGATGAGGAGGTTAATGATGAAAGAATAGCTTGGTAATGATATGATAACAATAGTAATATATGATACAAGATAAGGCGATAACCGTATGATAATAACAAGGATGCTATGATCTTGGTGACGGGTTAGATAATGATATTACAGGATAAATGAAAATGATGAGGACGTTAAGTATGATGATGAAAGGACAAGTGTTTGATGAAAATGAATTAGTTAAAGTGCGGGTTTATACCAAAACAAATCGTTGATTCATGGGTTAAAGGTGTTAACGGGTTAGCGGGAAGTCGCGGGTTCAAACCCGGACTTGGGCATTCTTGTCATTTTTAAATACTACTTATTTGAGGTAGTTATTTATTTATTTATTTATTTATTTTTATTATCATTAAATTATTATTATTATTATTATTATTATTATTATTATCATTATTATTATTATTATTATTATTATTATAGGTATTAACGTATAACATTTTCTTGTTAGTATTATTAATATTTTAGTATTATTATAATTATTATTTTAACAAACAAAAGATACTTATATAAAAATATATTTTTACTACATATATCATGACTAAATTAATATTACATGCTATTTTCTTTAAAATGTTATTATCTATACAAAATATAAAATAGTTTTAATTAATCTAGTTATTACTATCACATATAAATTTTCAAGATAACAAGTATATTAATAATAATAAATAAATTTGTTTGAATATTATTACATGTTTTAATATATATAATTGATATAGGTTCGTGAATCCGAGGCCGACCCTACTTTTGTTCAATATCGTCATGTGTATTTTTACTACAAAATACATTAGGTGAGTTCATTTGATTCCCTTTTACTCTTTGTAGTTTTGGGACTGAGAATACATGCGCTACTTTTACAACTGCTTTATTAAATGCTTTTGAAATACATTTTGAACTGCGAATACATGAAATACTTTTATAAATGTTTGACAAGATAGACACAAGCAAAACATTCCTTGAATGAATTATGTGGACATGATAATTGCTACAATTGATTTGAATATTTTTCCCCTGATTATTATTGCTTGGTAACCTAAGAATTAGGGAACATCACTAATTTTGAGAATTAGTGCACGCCTAATTGACACGAATCTTAAAGGTAGCTACCGGGTTTAACACCCCCACCCAGAATGTTCACTAGACGGAAGAGCTAGTGGGCGGGGTGTTTAGTACTTCAAGGTTTATATATTATACAGACGAGATGTTCTGTTTTGGGGATATTATTGATGCGCATTATATGTTAAGGTCGGTTACCAAGCCAAGCTATGAAAGCAATGAAAAGTGAATGTTATGTATCGAGAGAATGATTTTATACACAGGTTATGTGTATGTTATTTTGTGCACAAGATATGTGTACGGTTACTAAGATTTATGAAAAAGGATTTCGTACACGAGAAAGGTGTACTGTATTTAAAAGATATCGCATGTACATTACAGGTGGGTATAGGATTCGGGACCATTTGTACCATGCATCATTTAAATCTTGTGGTCTATCAAAATGATGAATTTTATTGTTTTATGATAAACATATGAACTCACCAACCTTTTGGTTGACACTTGAAAGCATGTTTATTCTTAGGTATGAAAGAAATCTTCTGCTGTGCATTTGCTCATTGTAAAGACATTATTTGGAGTCGATCATCGCAATGGAACCAGATGTTGGTGACTTCGTCCAGACGGATTAGGACAGGGTATGACATGTTGTCCACAGTTAGATGTACAGAAATAAATCGATAAGTTATGATTTGATATATATAGGTTAAACCTATAACTCACCAACATTTTTGTTGACGTTTTAAGCATGTTTATTCTCAGGTGATTATTAAGAGCTTCCGCTGTCGCATACTTAAATAAGGACGAGATTTGGTTAACTATACATATAACCATATATATGTCATCATATAGTTTTTTTTACAAGTTTTAACGTTCGTGAATCACCGGTCAACTTGGGTGGTCAATTGTCTATATGAAACCTATTTCAATTAATCAAGTCTTAACAAGTTTGATTGCCTAACATGTTGGAAACATTTAATCATGTAAATATCAATCTCAATTAATATATATAAACATGGAAAAGTTCGGGTCACTACAGTACCTACCCGTTAAATAAATTTCGTCCCGAAATTTTAAGCTGTTGAAGGTGTTGACGAATCTTCTGGAAATAGATGCGGGTATTTCTTCTTCATCTGATCTTCACGCTCCCAGGTGAACTCGGGTCCTCTACGAGCATTCCATCGAACCTTAACAATTGGTATCTTGTTTTGCTTAAGTCTTTTAACCTCACGATCCATTATTTCGACGGGTTCTTCGATGAATTGGAGTTTTTCGTTGATTTGGATTTCATCTAACGGAATAGTGAGATCTTCTTTAGCAAAACATTTCTTCAAATTCGAGACGTGGAAAGTGTTATGTACAGCCGCGAGTTGTTGAGGTAACTCAAGTCGGTAAGCTACTGGTCCGACACGATCAATAATCTTGAATGGTCCAATATACCTTGGATTTAATTTCCCTCGTTTACCAAATCGAACAACGCCTTTCCAAGGTGAAACTTTAAGCATGACCATCTCTCCAATTTCAAATTCTATATCTTTTCTTTTGATGTCAGCGTAGCTCTTTTGTCGACTTTGGGCGGTTTTCAACCGTTGTTGAATTTGGATGATCTTCTCGGTAGTTTCTTGTATAATCTCCGGACCCGTAATCTGTCTATCTCCCACTTCACTCCAACAAATCGGAGACCTGCACTTTCTACCATAAAGTGCTTCAAACGGCGCCATCTCAATGCTTGAATGGTAGCTGTTGTTGTAGGAAAATTCTGCTAACGGTAGATGTCGATCCCAACTGTTTCCGAAATCAATAACACATGCTCGTAGCATGTCTTCAAGCGTTTGTATCGTCCTTTCGCTCTGCCCATCAGTTTGTGGATGATAGGCAGTACTCATGTCTAGACGAGTTCCTAATGCTTGCTGTAATGTCTGCCAGAATCTTGAAATAAATCTGCCATCCCTATCAGAGATAATAGAGATTGGTATTCCATGCCTGGAGACGACTTCCTTCAAATACAGTCGTGCTAACTTCTCCATCTTGTCATCTTCTCTTATTGGCAGGAAGTGTGCTGATTTGGTGAGACGATCAACTATTACCCAAATAGTATCAAAACCACTTGCAGTCCTTGGCAATTTAGTGATGAAATCCATGGTAATGTTTTCCCATTTCCATTCTGGGATTTCGGGTTGTTGAAGTAGACCTGATGGTTTCTGATGCTCAGCTTTGACCTTGGAACATGTCAAACATTCTCCTACGTATTTAGCAACATTGGCTTTCATACCCGGCCACCAAAAATGTTTCTTGAGATCCTTGTACATCTTCCCCGTTCCAGGATGTATTGAGTATCTGGTTTTATGAGCTTCTCTAAGTACCATTTCTCTCATATCTCCAAATTTTGGTACCCAAATCCTTTCAGCCCTATACCGGGTTCCGTCTTCCCGAATATTAAGATGCTTCTCCGATCCTTTGGGTATTTCATCCTTTAAATTTCCCTCTTTTAAAACTCCTTGTTGCGCCTCCTTTATTTGAGTAGTAATGTTATTATGAATCATTATATTCATAGATTTTACTCGAATGGGTTCTCTGTCCTTCCTGCTCAAGGCATCGGCTACCACATTTGCCTTCCCGGGGTGGTAACGAATCTCAAAGTCGTAATCATTCAATAATTCAATCCACCTACGCTGCCTCATATTCAGTTGTTTCTGATTAAATATGTGTTGAAGACTTTTGTGGTCGGTATATATAATACTTTTGACCCCATATAAGTAGTGCCTCCAAGTCTTTAATGCAAAAACAACCGCGCCTAATTCCAAATCATGCGTCGTATAATTTTGTTCGTGAATCTTCAATTGTCTAGACGCATAAGCAATCACCTTCGTTCGTTGCATTAATACACAACCGAGACCTTGCTTTGATGCATCACAATAAATCACAAAATCATCATTCCCTTCAGGTAATGACAATATAGGTGCCGTAGTTAGCTTTTTCTTCAATAACTGAAACGCTTTCTCTTGTTCATCATTCCATTCAAATTTCTTCTCTTTATGCGTTAATGCAGTCAAGGGTTTTGCTATTCTTGAAAAGTCTTGGATGAACCTTCTGTAGTAACCAGCTAGTCCTAAAAACTGGCGTATGTGTTTCGGAGTTTTCGGGGTTTCCCACTTTTCAACAGTTTCTATCTTTGCCGGATCCACCTTAATACCTTCTTTGTTCACTATGTGACCGAGGAATTGAACTTCTTCCAACCAAAATGCACACTTTGAAAACTTAGCGTACAATTCTTCCTTCCTCAATACTTCTAACACCTTTCTCAAATGTTCACCGTGTTCTTGGTCATTCTTTGAGTAAATAAGTATGTCATCAATGAAAACAATGACAAACTTGTCAAGGTATGGTCCACACACTCGGTTCATAAGGTCCATGAACACAGCTGGTGCATTAGTTAAACCAAACGGCATGACCATAAACTCGTAATGACCGTAACGTGTTCTGAAAGCAGTCTTTGGAATATCATCTTCTTTCACCCGCATTTGATGATACCCGGAACGTAAGTCAATCTTTGAATAAACAGACGAGCCTTGTAGTTGATCAAATAAGTCGTCGATTCTCGGTAGTGGGTAGCGGTTCTTGATGGTAAGTTTGTTCAACTCTCGGTAGTCGATACACAACCTGAATGTACCATCTTTCTTCTTGACAAACAAAACAGGAGCTCCCCACGGTGATGTGCTTGGTCGAATGAAACCACGCTCTAAAAGTTCTTGTAATTGGCTTTGCAGTTCTTTCATCTCGCTGGGTGCGAGTCTGTAAGGAGCACGAGCTATTGGTGCAGCTCCTGGTACAAGATCTATTTGAAATTCAACGGATCGATGTGGGGGTAATCCCGGTAATTCTTTCGGAAATACATCGGGAAATTCTTTTGCAATGGGAACATCATTGATGCTCTTTTCTTCAGTTTGTACTTTCTCGACGTGTGCTAGAACAGCATAGCAACCTTTTCTTATTAGTTTTTGTGCCTTCAAATTACTAATAAGATGTAGCTTCGTGTTGCCCTTTTCTCCGTACACCATTAAGGGTTTTCCTTTTTCTCGTATAATGCGAATTGCATTTTTGTAACAAACGATCTCCGCTTTCACTTCTTTCAACCAGTCCATACCGATTATCACATCAAAACTCCCTAACTCTACTGGTATCAAATCAATCTTAAATGTTTCGCTAACCAGTTTAATTTCTCGATTCCGACATATATTATCTGCTGAAATTAATTTACCATTTGCTAATTCGAGTAAAAATTTACTATCCAAAGGCGTCAATGGACAACTTAATTTAGCACAAAAATCTCTACTCATATAGCTTCTATCCGCACCCGAATCAAATAAAACGTAAGCAGATTTATTGTCAATAAGAAACGTACCCGTAACAAGCTCCGGGTCTTCCTGTGCCTCTATCGCATTAATATTGAAAACTCTTCCACGGCCTTGTCCATTCGTGTTCTCCTGGTTCGGGCAATTTCTAATAATGTGGCCTGGTTTTCCACATTTATAACAAACTACATTGGCATAACTTGCTCCGACACTACTTGCTCCGCCATTACTCGTTCCGACACCATTTGTTCCTTTCGTTCTATTAGCCCCTGGTCCGTAGACCTCACACTTCGCCGCGCTATGACCATTTCTTTTACACTTGTTGCAAAATTTGGTGCAGAACCCCGAGTGATTCTTTTCACACCTTTGGCATAGCTGCTTCTGATTGTTGTTGTTGTTGCGGTTATTATTGTTGTTGGGATGATTGTTGTAGTTGCTGTTGTTGTTGTTGTTGTTGTTGTTGTTGGGCCGTTTGTTGTAGTTACGATTGATGTTGCGATTGTTGGGATAATTGTTGCGATTATTGTTGTAATTACTGTTGTTGTTGTATTGGTGATTCTTATCACCATTTTCCTCCCACTTTCTTTTGACTTGCTTCACATTGGCCTCTTCAACAGTCTGTTCTTTAATTCTTTCTTCAATCTGGTTCACTAGTTTGTGAGCCATTCTACATGCCTGTTGTATGGAGGCGGGCTCGTGTGAACTTATATCTTCTTGGATTCTTTCCGGTAATCCTTTCACAAACGCGTCGATCTTCTCTTCCTCATCTTCAAATGCTCCCGGACACAATAGGCACAATTCTGTGAATCGTCTTTCGTACGTGGTAATATCAAATCCTTGGGTTCGTAACCCTCTAAGTTCTGTCTTGAGCTTATTGACCTCGGTCCTGGGACGGTACTTCTCGTTCATCAAGTGCTTGAATGCTGACCACGGTAGTGCGTACGCATCGTCTTGTCCCACTTGCTCTAGATAGGTATTCCACCATGTTAACGCAGAACCTGTGAAGGTATGCGTAGCGTACTTCACTTTGTCCTCTTCAGTACACTTACTTATGGCAAACACCGATTCAACCTTCTCGGTCCACCGTTTCAATCCGATCGGTCCTTCGGTTCCATCAAATTCCAAAGGTTTGCAGGCAGTGAATTCTTTGTAGGTGCATCCTACACGATTTCCTGTACTGCTAGATCCAAGGTTATTGTTGGTATGTAGCGCAGCCTGTACTGCGGCTATGTTTGAAGCTAGAAAAGTACGGAATTCCTCTTCATTCATATTCACGGTGTGTCGAGTAGTCGGTGCCATTTCCTTCAAAATAGTTAAATGGAACAAGTTAATCATACAAAATATTAAGAGTAGTTAATAGTATTTCGTAGCATAATATGAACTCATTTATAAAAGCTTTTTCTTCATATTAGCGTTTTATAAGTTTAAATTCGGGTAGTACCTACCCGTTAAGTTCATACTTAGTAGCTAATATACAATTCAACTACTACAATTCTATATGAAAAACTGATTATAATAATATTTCGCGTTCAAACTTTTATACAATATTTTACAAACTTACAATACCGCTTATTTTACATAAAGCATGAAATATAGCACACAATAACTTTGATACAAGATAGTTGTGAAGACAATTCTAGCTAGTACACAAGTCGTTCGGCAAAGGCAATAAAGACACGTAATTCATACGTCCAGAAACAAGTCATGCATTCTGGTTTTACTAGGACTACTTCCCATCCTTGGTCTTGTGCAACATAACCGTTATGGCCGTTGATAAGACAGCGTGTTGTAACGTCATCAAAGGGACGAGGGTTACGTAATGTCCAACAGTCCCGTAATAATCTAAAAACCTCATTTCTTACCCCAATTACCGACTCCGTCACTTGTGGAAACGTTTTGTTTAATAGTTGTAGCCCGATGTTCTTGTTCTCACTTTGGTGAGAAGCGAACATTACTAATCCGTAAGCATAACATGCTTCTTTATGTTGCATGTTAGCCGCTTTTTCTAAATCACGAAGTCCAATATTCGGATATATTGAGTCAAAATAATTTCTTAACCCGTTGCGTAAAATAGCATTTGGGTTCCCCGCAATATATGCGTCAAAGTAAACACATCGTAACTTATGGGTTTCCCAATGTGATATCCCCCATCTTTCAAACGAAAGTCTCTTATAAACTAAGACATTCGAAGAACAAGTTCAAGTAAGATCATCACTTGAAATAAGATTGTTATAGTTATAGAAATTGAACCAAAGTTTGAATATGATTATTACCTTGTATTAGAATGATAACCTACTGTAAGAAACAAAGATTTCTTGAGGTTGGATGATCACCTTACAAGATTGGAAGTGAGCTAGCAAACTTGAAAGTATTCTTGATTTTATGAAACTAGAACTTTTGGAATTTATGAAGAACACTTAGAACTTGAAGATAGAACTTGAGAGAGTTCAATTAGATGAAGAAAATTGAAGAATGAAAGTGTTTGTAGGTGTTTTTGGTCGTTGGTGTATGGATTAGATATAAAGGATATGTAATTTTGTTTTCATGTAAATAAGTCATGAATGATTACTCATATTTTTGTAATCTTATGAGATATTTCATGCTAGTTGCCAAATGATGGTTCCCACATGTGTTAGGTGACTCACATGGGCTGCTAAGAGCTGATCATTGGAGTGTATATACCAATAGTACATACATCTAAAAGCTGTGTATTGTACGAGTACGAATACGGGTGCACTGTAGTGACCCGAACTTTTCCATGTTTATATATATTAATTGAGATTGATATTTACATGATTAAATGTTTCCAACATGTTAAGCAATCAAACTTGTTAAGACTTGATTAATTGAAATAGGTTTCATATAGACAATTGACCACCCAAGTTGACCGGTGATTCACGAACGTTAAAACTTGTAAAAAAAACTATATGATGACATATATATGGTTATATGTATAGTTAACATGATATTATGATAAGTAAACATATCATTAATTATATTAACAATGAACTACATATGTAAAAACAAGACTACTAACTTAATGATTTTGAAACGAGACATATATGTAACGTTTATCGTTGTAACGACATTTAATGTATATATATCATATTAAGAGATATTCGTACATCATAATATCATGATAATATAATAATTTAAAATCTCTTTTGATATTATAAACATTGGGTTAACAACATTTAACAAGATCGTTAACCTAAAGGTTTCAAAACCACACTTACATGTAACGACTAACGATGACTTAACGACTCAGTTAAAATGTATATACATGTAGTGTTTTAATATGTATTTATACACTTTTGAAAGACTTCAATACACTTATCAAAATACTTCTACTTAACAAAAATGCTTACAATTACATTCTCGTTCAGTTTCATCAACAATTCTACTCGTATGCACCCGTATTCGTACTCGTACAATACACAGCTTTTAGATGTATGTACTATTGGTATATACACTCCAATGATCAGCTCTTAGCAGCCCATGTGAGTCACCTAACACATGTGGGAACCATCATTTGGCAACTAGCATGAAATATCTCATAAGATTACAAAAATATGAGTAATCATTCATGACTTATTTACATGAAAACAAAATTACATATCCTTTATATCTAATCCATACACCAACGACCAAAAACACCTACAAACACTTTCATTCTTCAATTTTCTTCATCTAATTGAACTCTCTCAAGTTCTATCTTCAAGTTCTAAGTGTTCTTCATAAGTTCCAAAAGTTCTAGTTTCATAAAAATCAAGAATACTTTCAAGTTTGCTAGCTCACTCCCAATCTTGTAAGGTGATCATCCAACCTCAAGAAATCTTTGTTTCTTACAGTAGGTTATCATTCTAATACAAGGTAATAATCATATTCAAACTTTGGTTCAATTTCTATAACTATAACAATCTTATTTCAAGTGATGATCATACTTGAACTTGTTTTCGTGTCATGATTTTGCTTCAAGAACTTTGAGCCATCCAAGGATCCATTGAAGCTAGATCCATTTTTCTCTGTTCCAGTAGGTTCATCCAAGGAACTTAAGGTAGTAATGATGTTCATAACATCATTCGATTCATACATATAAAGCTATCTTATTCGAAGGTTTAAACTTGTAATCACTAGAACATAGTTTAGTTAATTCTAAACTTGTTCGCAAACAAAAGTTAATCCTTCTAACTTGACTTTTAAAATCAACTAAACACATGTTCTATATCTATATGATATGCTAACTTAATGATTTAAAACCTGGAAACACGAAAAACACCGTAAAACCGGATTTACGCCGTCGTAGTAACACCGGGGGCTGTTTTGGGTTAGTTAATTAAAAACTATGATAAACTTTGATTTAAAAGTTGTTATTCTGAGAAAATGATTTTTATTATGAACATGAAACTATATCCAAAAATTATGGTTAAACTCAAAGTGGAAGCATGTTTTCTAAAATGGTCATCTAGACGTCGTTCTTTCGACTGAAATGACTACCTTTACAAAAACGACTTGTAACTTATTTTTCCGACTAGAAACCTATAATTTTTTTGTTTAGATTCATAAAATAGAGTTCAATATGAAACCATAGCAATTTGATTCACTCAAAACGGATTTAAAATGAAGAAGTTATGGGTAAAACAAGATTGGATAATTTTTCTCATTTTAGCTACGTGAAAATTGGTAACAAATCTATTCCAACCATAACTTAATCAACTTGTATTATATATTATGTAATCTTGAGATACCATAGACACGTATACAATGTTTCGACCTATCATGTCGACACATCTATATATATTTCGGAACAACCATAGACACTCTATATGTGAATGTTGGAGTTAGCTATACAGGGTTGAGGTTGATTCCAAAATATATATAGTTTGAGTTGTGATCAATACTGAGATACGTATACACTGGGTCGTGGATTGATTCAAGATAATATTTATCGATTTATTTCTGTACATCTAACTGTGGACAACTAGTTGTAGGTTACTAACGAGGACAGCTGACTTAATAAACTTAAAACATCAAAATATATTAAAAGTGTTGTAAATATATTTTGAACATACTTTGATATATATGTATATATTGTTATAGGTTCGTGAATCAACCAGTGGCCAAGTCTTACTTCCCGACGAAGTAAAAAAATCTGTGAAAGTGAGTTATAGTCCCACTTTTAAAATCTAATATTTTTGGGATGAGAATACATGCAGGTTTTATAAATGATTTACAAAATAGACACAAGTACGTGAAACTACATTCTATGGTTGAATTATCGAAATTGAATATGCCCCTTTTTATTAAGTCTGGTAATCTAAGAATTAGGGAACAGACACCCTAATTGACGCGAATCCTAAAGATAGATCTATTGGGCCTAACAAACCCCATCCAAAGTACCGGATGCTTTAGTACTTCGAAATTTATATCATATCCGAAGGGTGTCCCGGAATGATGGGGATATTCTTATATATGCATCTTGTTATTGTCGGTTACCAGGTGTTCACCATATGAATGATTTTTATCTCTATGTATGGGATGTGTATTGAAATATGAAATCTTGTGGTCTATTGTTACGATTTGATATATATAGGTTAAACCTATAACTCACCAACATTTTTGTTGACGTTTTAAGCATGTTTATTCTCAGGTGATTATTAAGAGCTTCCGCTGTCGCATACTTAAATAAGGACAAGATTTGGAGTCCATGCTTGTATGATATTGTGTAAAAACTGCATTCAAGGAACTTATTTTGTTGTAACATATTTGTATTGTAAACCATTATGTAATGGTCGTGTGTAAACAGGATATTTTAGATTATCATTATTTGATAATCTACGTAAAGCTTTTTAAACCTTTATTGATGAAATAAAGGTTATGGTTTGTTTAAAAATGAATGCAGTCTTTGAAAAACGTCTCATATAGAGGTCAAAACCTCGCAACGAAATCAATTAATATGGAACGTTTTTAATCAATAAGAACGGGACATTTCAGTTGGTATCCGAGCGTTGGTCTTAGAGAACCAGAAAATTTGCATTAGTGTGTCTTATCGAGTTTGTTAGGATGCATTAGTGAGTCTGGACTTCGACCGTGTTTTCTTTAAAAATGATTGCTTAACATTTTTGTTGGAAACTATATATTTTTAACATATGAATATTATGTGATATATTAATCTCTTAACGTGTTTGATATTATGTGATAGATGTCTACCTCTAGAACAAGTCCCATTGACTCACCTAATAATAATGAAGAGTCAAATGTAAATTGGAATGATTTGTGGACTGATTCACAAGTTCCCGAAGAGGAACCGGAAGAAGAGTCGGAACCGGAAGAAGAATCGGAACCAGAAGAAGAATCGGAACCGGATGAAGAAATAGAACCGGTGGGGGAAATAATAAAACGGTTAAGTAAAAGAAAATCCTCAACCAACCGACCAAAGTTAATTATGGTCAATGGTGTTTCCGCCAAGGAAGCAAAATATTGGGAGGATTACCAATTCTCCGATGAATCGGATTCCGACGAGAATTCCGATGATGTTATAGAAATTACCCCAACTGAATTTAAAAAGGCAAAAGAAAATAATAAAGGAAAGGGCATAAAAATAGAGAAATCTAATTCCAACCCCGATGAACTTTATATGTATCGTCAACCCCCGAAGTCCTTAAGTTGTAACAATGACCCGGGAACCTCTAAACCACCAGGTTTTTCTAAACCAATGTGGACAACGACGGCTCGTATTAGGGGAACATCATATATCCCTAGAAACTTGGCAAAACGAACCAAAACCGAAGAAGAAGAAACGAGCGAGTCGGAATAAGATAGTTGTATTCGTGTGGTGTAATATATGGAATATAGTGTTCTTATGCTTTATGATATATGTAAAAATTGCTTGTATTAATAAGTATTTTTTTATGAATCTAACTCTTGTCTATTTTACAGTTTAAAAACACAAAATGGATAGACAACCCAATATTTTAAGAGACCTACCCGGAGACATGATTGATGAAATCTTGTCTAGAGTCGGCCAGAATTCTTCGGCACAACTATTTAAGGCGAGATCAGTTTGTAAGACATTCGAAGAACGTTCCAAGAATGTCTTGGTTTATAAGAGACTTTCGTTTGAAAGATGGGGGATATCACATTGAGAAACCAATAAGTTACGATATGTTTACTTTGACGCATATATTGCGGGGAACCCAAATGCTATTTTACGCAATGGGTTAAGAAATTATTTTGACTCAATATATCTGAATATTGGACTTCGTGATTTAGAAAAAGCGGTTAACATGCAACATAAAGAAGCATGTTATGCTTACGGATTAGTAATGTTCGCTTCTCACCAAAGTGAGAACAAGAACATCGGGCTACAAATATTAAACAAAACGTTCCCACAAGTGACGGAGTCGGTAATTGGGGTAAGAAATGAGGTTTTTAGATTGTTACAGGACTGTTGGACATTACGTAACCCTCGTCCCTTTGACGACGTTATAACACGCTGTCTTATCAACGGCCATAACGGTTATGTTCCACAAGACCAAGGATGGGAAGTAATCCTAGTAAAACCAGAATGCATGACTTGTTTCTGGACGTATGAATTACTTGTCTTTATTGCCTTTGCTGAACGACTTGTGTACTAGCTAGAATTATCTTCACAATCATCTTGTATCAAATTTATTGTGTGCTATATTTCATGCTATATGTAAAATAAGCGGTATTGTAAGTTTGTAAAATATTGTGTAAAAGTTTGAACGCGAAATATTATTATAATCAGTTTTTCATATAGAATTGTAGTAGTTGAATTGTATATTAGCTACTAAGTATGAACTTAACGGGTAGGTACTACCCGAATTTAAACTTATAAAACGCTAATATGAAGAAAAAGCTTTTATAAATGAGTTCATATTATGCTACGAAATACTATTAACTACTCTTAATATTCTGTATGATTAACTTGTTCCATTTGACTATTTTGAAGGAAATGGCACCGACTACTCGACACACCGTGAATATGAATGAAGAGGAATTCCGTACTTTTCTAGCTTCAAACATAGCCGCAGTACAGGCTGCGCTACATACCAATAATAACCTTGGATCTAGCAGTACAGGAAATCGTGTAGGATGCACCTACAAAGAATTCACTGCCTGCAAACCTTTGGAATTTGATGGAACCGAAGGACCGATCGGATTGAAACGGTGGACCGAGAAGGTCGAATCGGTGTTTGCCATAAGTAAGTGTACTGAAGAGGACAAAGTGAAGTACGCTACGCATACCTTCACAGGTTCTGCGTTAACATGGTGGAATACCTATCTAGAGCAAGTGGGACAAGATGATGCTTACGCACTACCGTGGTCAGCATTCAAGCACTTAATGAACGAGAAGTACCGTCCCAGAACTGAGGTCAATAAGCTCAAGACAGAACTTAGAGGGTTACGAACCCAAGGATTTGATATTACCACGTACGAAAGACGATTCACAGAATTATGCCTATTGTGTCCGGGAGCGTTCGAAGATGAGGAAGAGAAGATCGACGCGTTTGTGAAAGGATTACCGGAAAGAATCCAAGAAGATATAAGTTCACACGAGCCCGCCTCCATACAACAGGCATGTAGAATGGCTCACAAACTAGTGAACCAGATTGAAGAAAGAATTAAAGAACAGACCGCTGAAGAGGCCAATGTGAAGCAAGTCAAAAGAAAGTGGGAGGAAAACGGTGATAAGAATCACCAATACAACAACAACAGCAATTACAACAATAATCGCAACAATTATCCCAACAATCGCAACTACAACAAACGGCCCAACAACAACAATAACAACAACAACAGCAACAGCAACTACAACAATCATCCCAACAACAATAATAACCGCAACAACAACAACAATCAGAAGCAGCTATGCCAAAGGTGTGAAAAGTATCACTCGGGGTTCTGCACCAAATTTTGCAACAAGTGTAAAAGAAATGGTCATAGCGCGGCGAAGTGTGAGGTCTACGGATCAGGGGTTAATAGAACGAAAGGAACAAATGGTGTCGGAACGAGTAATGGCGGAGCAAGTAGTGTCGGAGCAAGTTACGCCAATGTAGTTTGTTATAAATGTAGAAAACTGGGCCACATTATTAGAAATTGCCCGAACCAGGAGAACACGAATGGACAAGGCCGCGGAAGAGTTTTCAATATTAATGCGGCAGAGGCACAGGAAGACCCGGAGCTTGTTACGGGTACGTTTCTTATTGACAATAAATCTGCTTACATTTTATTTGATTCGGGTGCGGATAGAAGCTATATGAGTAGAGATTTTTGTGCTAAATTAAGTTGTCCATTGACGCCTTTGGATAGTAAATTTTTACTCGAATTAGCAAATGGTAAATTAATTTCAGCAGATAATATATGTCGGAATCGAGAAATTAAACTGGTTAGCGAAACATTTAAGATTGATTTGATACCAGTAGAGTTAGGGAGTTTTGATGTGATAATCGGTATGGACTGGTTGAAAGAAGTGAAAGTAGAGATCGTTTGTTACAAAAATGCAATTCGCATTATACGAGAAAAAGGAAAACCCTTAATGGTGTACGGAGAAAAGGGCAACACGAAGCTACATCTTATTAGTAATTTGAAGGCACAAAAACTAATAAGAAAAGGTTGCTATGCTGTTCTAGCACACGTCGAGAAAGTACAAACTGAAGAAAAGAGCATCAATGATGTTCCCATTGCAAAAGAATTTCCCGATGTGTTTCTGAAAGAATTACCGGGATTACCCCCACATCGATCCGTTGAATTTCAAATAGATCTTGTACCAGGAGCTGCACCAATAGCTCGTGCTCCTTACAGACTCCCACCCAGCGAGATGAAAGAACTGCAAAGCCAATTACAAGAACTTTTAGAGCGTGGTTTCATTCGACCAAGCACATCACCGTGGGGAGCTCCTGTTTTGTTTGTCAAGAAGAAAGATGGTACATTCAGGTTGTGTATCGACTACCGATAGTTGAACAAGCTTACCATCAAGAACCGCTACCCACTACCGAGAATCGACGACTTATTTGATCAACTACAAGGCTCGTCTGTTTATTCAAAGATTGACTTACGTTTCGGGTATCATCAAATGAGGGTGAAAGAAGATGATATTCCAAAGACTGCTTTCAGAACACGTTACGGTCATTACGAGTTTATGGTCATGCCATTTGGTTTAACTAATGCACCAGCTGTGTTCATGGACCTTATAAACCGAGTGTGTGGACCATACCTTGACAAGTTTGTCATTGTTTTCATTGATGACATACTTATTTACTCAAGGAATGACCAAGAACACGGTGAACATTTGAGAAAGGTGTTAGAAGTATTGAGGAAGGAAGAATTGTACGCTAAGTTTTCAAAGTGTGCATTTTGGTTGGAAGAAGTTCAATTCCTCGGTCACATAGTGAACAAAGAAGGTATTAAGGTGGATCCGGCAAAGATAGAAACTGTTGAAAAGTGGGAAACCCCGAAAACTCCGAAACACATACGCCAGTTTTTAGGACTAGCTGGTTACTACAGAAGGTTCATCCAAGACTTTTCCAGAATAGCAAAACCCTTGACTGCATTAACGCATAAAGGGAAGAAATTTGAATGGAATGATGAACAAGAGAAAGCGTTTCAGTTATTGAAGAAAAAGCTAACTACGGCACCTATATTGTCATTGCCTGAAGGGAATGATGATTTTGTGATTTATTGTGATGCATCAAAGCAAGGTCTCGGTTGTGTATTAATGCAACGAACGAAGGTGATTGCTTATGCGTCTAGACAATTGAAGATTCACGAACAAAATTATACGACGCATGATTTGGAATTAGGCGCGGTTGTTTTTGCATTAAAGACTTGGAGGCACTACTTATATGGGGTCAAAAGTATTATATATACCGACCACAAAAGTCTTCAACACATATTTAATCAGAAACAACTGAATATGAGGCAGCGTAGGTGGATTGAATTATTGAATGATTACGATTTTGAGATTCGTTACCACCCGGGGAAGGCAAATGTGGTAGCCGATGCCTTGAGCAGGAAGGACAGAGAACCCATTCGAGTAAAATCTATGAATATAATGATTCATAATAACATTACTACTCAAATAAAGGAGGCGCAACAAGGAGTTTTAAAAGAGGGAAATTTAAAGGATGAAATACCCAAAGGATCGGAGAAGCATCTTAATATTCGGGAAGACGGAACCCGGTATAGGGCTGAAAGGATTTGGGTACCAAAATTTGGAGATATGAGAGAAATGGTACTTAGAGAAGCTCATAAAACCAGATACTCAATACATCCTGGAACGGGGAAGATGTACAAGGATCTCAAGAAACATTTTTGGTGGCCGGGTATGAAAGCCGATGTTGCTAAATACGTAGGAGAATGTTTGACGTGTTCTAAGGTCAAAGCTGAGCATCAGAAACCATCAGGTCTACTTCAACAACCCGAAATCCCGGAATGGAAATGGGAAAACATTACCATAGATTTCATCACTAAATTGCCAAGGACTGCAAGTGGTTTTGATACTATTTGGGTAATAGTTGATCGTCTCACCAAATCAGCACACTTCCTGCCAATAAGAGAAGATGACAAGATGGAGAAGTTAGCACGACTGTATTTAAAGGAAGTCATCTCCAGACATGGAATACCAATCTCTATTATCTCTGATAGGGATGGCAGATTTATTTCAAGATTCTGGCAGACATTACAGCAAGCATTAGGAACTCGTCTAGACATGAGTACTGCCTATCATCCACAAACTGATGGGCAGAGCGAAAGGACGATACAAACGCTTGAAGACATGCTGCGAGCATGTGTTATTGATTTCGGAAACAGTTGGGATCGACATCTACCGTTAGCAGAATTTTCCTACAACAACAGCTACCATTCAAGCATTGAGATGGCGCCGTTTGAAGCACTTTATGGTAGAAAGTGCAGGTCTCCGATTTGTTGGAGTGAAGTGGGGGATAGACAGATTACGGGTCTGAAGATTATACACGAAACTACCGAGAAGATCATCCAAATTCAACAACGGTTGAAAACCGCCCAAAGTCGACAAAAGAGCTACGCTGACATTAAAAGAAAAGATATAGAATTTGAAATTGGAGAGATGGTCATGCTTAAAGTTGCACCTTGGAAAGGCGTTGTTCGATTTGGTAAACGAGGGAAATTAAATCCAAGGTATATTGGACCATTCAAGATTATTGATCGTGTCGGACCAGTAGCTTACCGACTAGAGTTACCTCAACAACTCGCAGCTGTACATAACACTTTCCACGTCTCGAATTTAAAGAAATGTTTTGCTAAAGAAGATCTCACTATTCCGTTAGATGAAATCCAAATCAACGAAAAACTTCAATTCATCGAAGAACCCGTCGAA
This sequence comes from Rutidosis leptorrhynchoides, assembly GCF_046630445.1. Lineage (NCBI taxonomy): Eukaryota > Viridiplantae > Streptophyta > Magnoliopsida > Asterales > Asteraceae > Rutidosis > Rutidosis leptorrhynchoides. Next base: position 78,784,890 of record NC_092333.1, read on the forward strand.
ATAATGGATCGTGAGGTTAAAAGACTTAAGCAAAATAAGATACCAATTGTTAAGGTTCGATGGAATGCTCGTAGAGGACCCGAGTTCACCTGGGAGCGTGAAGATCAGATGAAGAAGAAATACCCGCATCTATTTCCAGAAGATTCGTCAACACCTTCAACAGCTTAAAATTTCGGGACGAAATTTATTTAACGGGTAGGTACTGTAGTGACCCAAACTTTTCCATGTTTATATATATTAATTGAGATTGATATTTACATGATTAAATGTTTCCAACATGTTAAGCAATCAAACTTGTTAAGACTTGATTAATTGAAATAGGTTTCATATAGACAATTGACCACCCAAGTTGACCGGTGATTCACGAACGTTAAAACTTGTAAAAAAAACTATATGATGACATATATATGGTTATATGTATAGTTAACATGATATTATGATAAGTAAACATATCATTAATTATATTAACAATGAACTACATATGTAAAAACAAGACTACTAACTTAATGATTTTGAAACGAGACATATATGTAACGTTTATCGTTGTAACGACATTTAATGTATATATATCATATTAAGAGATATTCGTACATCATAATATCATGATAATATAATAATTTAAAATCTCTTTTGATATTATAAACATTGGGTTAACAACATTTAACAAGATCGTTAACCTAAAGGTTTCAAAACCACACTTACATGTAACGACTAACGATGACTTAACGACTCAGTTAAAATGTATATACATGTAGTGTTTTAATATGTATTTATACACTTTTGAAAGACTTCAATACACTTATCAAAATACTTCTACTTAACAAAAATGCTTACAATTACATTCTCGTTCAGTTTCATCAACAATTCTACTCGTATGCACCCGTATTCGTACTCGTACAATACACAGCTTTTAGATGTATGTACTATTGGTATATACACTCCAATGATCAGCTCTTAGCAGCCCATGTGAGTCACCTAACACATGTGGGAACCATCATTTGGCAACTAGCATGAAATATCTCATAAGATTACAAAAATATGAGTAATCATTCATGACTTATTTACATGAAAACAAAATTACATATCCTTTATATCTAATCCATACACCAACGACCAAAAACACCTACAAACACTTTCATTCTTCAATTTTCTTCATCTAATTGAACTCTCTCAAGTTCTATCTTCAAGTTCTAAGTGTTCTTCATAAGTTCCAAAAGTTCTAGTTTCATAAAAATCAAGAATACTTTCAAGTTTGCTAGCTCACTCCCAATCTTGTAAGGTGATCATCCAACCTCAAGAAATCTTTGTTTCTTACAGTAGGTTATCATTCTAATACAAGGTAATAATCATATTCAAACTTTGGTTCAATTTCTATAACTATAACAATCTTATTTCAAGTGATGATCATACTTGAACTTGTTTTCGTGTCATGATTTTGCTTCAAGAACTTTGAGCCATCCAAGGATCCATTGAAGCTAGATCCATTTTTCTCTGTTCCAGTAGGTTCATCCAAGGAACTTAAGGTAGTAATGATGTTCATAACATCATTCGATTCATACATATAAAGCTATCTTATTCGAAGGTTTAAACTTGTAATCACTAGAACATAGTTTAGTTAATTCTAAACTTGTTCGCAAACAAAAGTTAATCCTTCTAACTTGACTTTTAAAATCAACTAAACACATGTTCTATATCTATATGATATGCTAACTTAATGATTTAAAACCTGGAAACACGAAAAACACCGTAAAACCGGATTTACGCCGTCGTAGTAACACCGGGGGCTGTTTTGGGTTAGTTAATTAAAAACTATGATAAACTTTGATTTAAAAGTTGTTATTCTGAGAAAATGATTTTTATTATGAACATGAAACTATATCCAAAAATTATGGTTAAACTCAAAGTGGAAGCATGTTTTCTAAAATGGTCATCTAGACGTCGTTCTTTCGACTGAAATGACTACCTTTACAAAAACGACTTGTAACTTATTTTTCCGACTAGAAACCTATAATTTTTTTGTTTAGATTCATAAAATAGAGTTCAATATGAAACCATAGCAATTTGATTCACTCAAAACGGATTTAAAATGAAGAAGTTATGGGTAAAACAAGATTGGATAATTTTTCTCATTTTAGCTACGTGAAAATTGGTAACAAATCTATTCCAACCATAACTTAATCAACTTGTATTATATATTATGTAATCTTGAGATACCATAGACACGTATACAATGTTTCGACCTATCATGTCGACACATCTATATATATTTCGGAACAACCATAGACACTCTATATGTGAATGTTGGAGTTAGCTATACAGGGTTGAGGTTGATTCCAAAATATATATAGTTTGAGTTGTGATCAATACTGAGATACGTATACACTGGGTCGTGGATTGATTCAAGATAATATTTATCGATTTATTTCTGTACATCTAACTGTGGACAACTAGTTGTAGGTTACTAACGAGGACAGCTGACTTAATAAACTTAAAACATCAAAATATATTAAAAGTGTTGTAAATATATTTTGAACATACTTTGATATATATGTATATATTGTTATAGGTTCGTGAATCAACCAGTGGCCAAGTCTTACTTCCCGACGAAGTAAAAAAATCTGTGAAAGTGAGTTATAGTCCCACTTTTAAAATCTAATATTTTTGGGATGAGAATACATGCAGGTTTTATAAATGATTTACAAAATAGACACAAGTACGTGAAACTACATTCTATGGTTGAATTATCGAAATTGAATATGCCCCTTTTTATTAAGTCTGGTAATCTAAGAATTAGGGAACAGACACCCTAATTGACGCGAATCCTAAAGATAGATCTATTGGGCCTAACAAACCCCATCCAAAGTACCGGATGCTTTAGTACTTCGAAATTTATATCATATCCGAAGGGTGTCCCGGAATGATGGGGATATTCTTATATATGCATCTTGTTATTGTCGGTTACCAGGTGTTCACCATATGAATGATTTTTATCTCTATGTATGGGATGTGTATTGAAATATGAAATCTTGTGGTCTATTGTTACGATTTGATATATATAGGTTAAACCTATAACTCACCAACATTTTTGTTGACGTTTTAAGCAAACTGTGATGACCCGTCCAAATCCATTTGGACGAATACTTCATTCATCGATTTCACAGTGAGGTACTGACCTCTACATGATACGTTTAGTAAACATTGCATTCTTTTGAAAAGGCACACCATAAATGAATATCTAATTCCAAGGTTTTTGATGTTTGATGATTTCCACATATAGACAATCATCGTAAATAATAGTTTACAATACTACATCCGTTGATAATGCAGTCAAAATAAGATACATGGTGATGATTTTGTGAATGCAACGTTTTCTCGAATAAAGCATGTATGACTCCATGCACATAGCTTGTATAACATATAAGCAAACAGCGAAAGACTTCTAGAAACCTGAGAATAAACATGCTTAAAAGTGTCAACACAAAGTTTGGTGAGTTCATAGTTTTAATGTTGCGCATAATCTGTATATAAAGGTGGATCACAAGATTTCAGTTGTTTCATCCAGAAACGTTTATCAAAAGATTCTACGAAATTGAGAACCCTGGTAACTAAAATTTAACGTTATAATAAGTACCCCTGTTTTAACATACATGCAACCATCATGTACAATACACGCAATCCAACGTGTATTAAACTCAAATAGTATACGTCTGTTTTATAGTTCAGGCTAGGGTTTCTATACCTGGAACAGACGGGGATGTCAAGCCCTATGGATCCATATACAACTATTCGCACCCACCAGTTCTTATAACCGGCAGTTACTAGTTACCAAAGCTAAGGGATTTTCGGTTCAAACTCAGTGTAGAATTTAGTATGTACTTGTATCCATTGGGTTTAAAATAAAGTGCATGTATTCTCAGCCCAAAAATATAGATTGCAAAAGCATTTAAAAAGGGAGCAAATGAAACTCACCTTAGTAGCACATAAGGTCATTCACCGAAATGTGATCGAAACTCGGAATGCAAGATAACTGTAGATCTCAACCTAGAGAACATATGTTGGTCAATACATGTCTAACAAGCTAGACCGGGTCATAGTGTATCACAATCCTAATGCTCGAGCCCGACATGCAAAAGTTAACAAAAGTCATCTCAAAAGTCAACCTGACCCAATATGATCTTTAAATCTATACATGTTTATTATATTAACATAGTATAAGTCTTGATAATTGAACGAATTTATAGTTTATCAAACTCAAAATATTATTTATTTCAGGAGCTATATTATATTTGAATTATCATGGCAATCGAAAATATTTTATTATTTCACATAGTTTTCCAATACTTGTAAAATTAGATTATAGTGTTTATAAAGTTTTAAAACATGATAAGACAGTCAACTTTGACAATTGTTCAACAAAACGAGACGTGCCTTATATAGAAATTCATTTACTCGATTAGTAATATATAAAAATCCCATTTATCAATCTCATAGACAAGTTGTTTAAATATTAATTTACAGTCTCAAACACAATTTCAATTAACATTAACCATAATTCAGTTGACCATATCTTTTAATCCGTTCATCGAAATCACGCGATTTCTAAATGAAAAGTTATTAATTTTTCACCGGCTTTCCAATAACATGCATATCATATAGCTTATATCAGTAGTATATGTATTAGATTCATGATTCATCGTAAAACTATCTAACGACGAAATTTAGCATACAAGCATGTATAAACATATATACTCGAGCACTAGACATGGATACACTATTAATATATAAAAGATAAGATATGAATGCTCACATATCAATATTGTGATTCAATATTGCAGGAAAGTACGTAGACGCAACGGATATGATAAACACTAGGTTTGACTTGCGAATAATACCCACAAACATTACCCATAACCTCCATAGCTATAACCCATAATTTTCTTAGCTTTGACTCATTTGAAAACTCGGTTTGATAATAATAATAAGATTAATAATAATATTAATCTTAATAATAATAATAATAATAATAATAATAATAATAATAATATAAATATAAATATAATACAGAGTAAGTAATTTATGTGTGTGTGTGTGTGTCGAAGCAGAAATGTGCGAGCTTTATAGATGTTTGCTGAGATTGATCCCCATGCGATCGCATGGGTTTTATGCCCATTTGCCATGCGATCGCATGGCCAGCTGGTACGCACCCAATATGTTTTGTTTTCTTGTTTGTCGACATATTTAAATAAATATATAATATATATAATTTATATTAATTAATTATATATTATATTATATTCTCGTGCCCAGTTAACTTGAAATTTTGGTTCCGATGTCTTGTACGTTTACGTTCAACTTATGTCCCGGTTCTGATTTTTCGAACATCATTTCGTACGCTTAGAAAACTTGTACTTTACATTTCGTAATTCGTACCTTTGTCAAAATATAGTCTTAAATTATCAATAAACTATATTACTCAAAGTGTATCTTGAACTTTCGAGTGTTTTGGTCATTTGCTTCTTTAAATCATTTTCTCGTTATTTATCAAAGTATATTTAATAATATTGTTTTAAATCAAAAAGTTTTATGACCAAGTTAATAATATATTTTATCACATTTGTAAAATATATATACATTTTCATTTTGAAATAGTGTTTTACTGTAGCAAAATGATTTTTACTGTAGCAAATAGTAGTTTTCGAAAACACTGTAGCTTTTTGGGTACTGTAGCAATTCGAAAATACTGTAGCAAATTAGTGTTTTACTTGTTCATCTTAAACGTTTTAGTTAACTTATCTAAATATCAATCGAATCAACAAACGAATGTTACTATCATTTACTAAATAACTTGAAATTATATATATGTATATATCTTTATTTAATATACATAAATCAGTTTTTAAATACACATTGCAAAGTATTTATAATTAATTTTAATAATTAATATTCCAACTTATTGTGTATATATATATATATATATATATATATATATATATATATATATATATATATATTTACAAATAGATGTTCGTGAATCGTCAGTCAATAGTCAAAGGTTAACTGAATATATAACATTAGTTCAAAAATTTTGAGAATCAATATTACTGACTTTGCTTATCGTGTCGGAAACATATAAAGATTAAGTTTAAATTTGGTCGGAAATTTGGTCGTCACAATTATTTAATTAATTAAAAGTGTACAAGAAATTAGTACAATTAAAATATACATATACATCATCCCGGTATCTGATCAAGAAAGAAATGAAAGAGGGCGAAGGAGGCAAGGCGGAGCAGGGCGGCCGGTAGGTCGGCTTTTGGCCATCGGCGCCCCGTTGGGTGTACGTTATAAATGGTGTACAAAAAATATTATCTACACAGGATAGGTTGCAAACTTGGTGATCAAGTATGGTCTCATTTGAAGTCAATGTTAAAGGGCTACATAATGATATGCACTCAGTTATAAATGATGTAACTGTTAACTGATGTTGTCCAATGGCCTTTGAATGACCTTTATTTATTGTTAGTTAACTGTAGTCTTTTGGTTAGCCTATGTATATTCTATTTAAGTCTTGTATGGATGGATTTATGAAACAAGCAATAAAATATATGAAACTATCATGGTATTTTAGTGGGTCATTTCTTCTCTATATAAGGAGTTTTCGATGAGTGATCTTGGCCTGTTGAACTACTTTTTATGTGTCTTTGTAACCCGTACAACTTCTGGGATGTTTCTCTATCAGAAAAAGTACGCCTGTGAGGTGCTTGAGCGTGCTGATATGCTTAATTATAAACCATGCATGATCGCTGTTGATATATGTTCCAAGCTTACGGCTATGGTCCATCGGTGTATCTGACCCTACATTTTATCGTAGTCTTGTAGGTGCTCTTCACTACCTAACATTTACTCACCCGGACATCACTTATGCTGTTTAGCAAGTTTGTTTATTCATGCATGATCCGTGTGAACCTCATTTTTCGGCTCTCAAACAGATCCTTAGGTATATACTGGGCACTCTCGATCTTGATCTTCAGTTATACGCCTCATCTACATCCTCTTTTGTTGCCTACGCTGATGTTGATTGGACTGGGTTCCCGACCACCCATCTATCTACGTCCGGCTATGGCATTTTTTTTTTAGCAATCTATTGTCCTGGTCTTCGAAGCATCGGCATACTCCTTCCAGATCAAGTGCAGAGTCCGAATACCGTGGGTCTGCCAATGCCGTTGTTGAAACCTGCTGGATTCACAATCTCCTTCGTGACCTCCATTTACCTCTTTTCTCAGCTACTCTTGTCTATTGCAACAATTTTAGTTCTGTCTATATGTCTTCAAATCCAGTCCAACATCAGCAAACCAAGCATATTGAGATTGATATACATTTTGTTCGAGATCTTGTGGCCAAAGGCCAGGTTCGTGTGCTTCACGTGCCTTCACGTTTCCAGTACGCAGACATCTTCACTAAAAGACTTCCTACTGCTTTATTTAATGAGTTTGAATCCAGTTTAAGTGTTCGATCAACTCCCGCTTACGGATGTTATTCAATGCCCTTTGAATGGCCCTCTATTTATTGTTAGTCAATTGTAGTCTTTTGGTTAGCCTATCTATATGTTATTTAAGTCTTTTATGGATGGCATTATGAAACAAGCAATCAAATATATTAAACTAACAATAACTAGATATCCTTGAACAAAGAACATATGAAATGTGATCAACAGATTCGTTATTATTGCCATTGTTTACTTTCTGTGAATTGGACGCAACAAAAGCATATTCGGATTGATTAAGAGGCAGACTGATGATATTAAGGAGAATACCAGGAACTAACTTGTGAGCTTAAGAGTTAAAAAGACTAGAAATGTGGTTAAGGTTGCAGAAAAGTGGGGATCGAAATGAGAGATTTTATCATGAAAGATGTATTTTCTAAACAACTTAAATGTGTAGCTTATGATGTATTTTCTAGATATTTTAAACGTAGTGTTACATGAAAGATGGGACAACTTATTTTAACTTGTTTGGGTTCGACCTCAGTCATTCTGGTGTTGATACAATTTTTTGTTGTTATGAATGCATACAATCATACGTTAAAATATATTGAAAGATACTTAAGATAATCCATGATCCATTAAATATATATCAATATAAAGTACTCCCACCGTCCCATATTAATAGTTCACAGACAAAAAACATACAGTTTAAGGAAATGTCATAAAAGTAATGTACTTTCTATTTACTTTCCGATTTACTCTTACATTTTTTTTCTCCTTTAATCATATTCACATACATTAAGAGCATAATAGAACTTAAGCTTCTTATTATTTTCAATTTATGGAAGTGGACTATTAATTTGAGACATCCCAAAAAGGAATACTGGACTATTAATATAGGATGGATGGAGTATAATTTTACTATTCACAACAATATTTTATTCGAAAAGGGTAGCTCGGTCTTTTCACCACGTAGGCTATTTATACCCTCACTTCCCCCTCTCCATTTGTTCAACAACTGGCTTCCCTCCAGAATCTTCGTGTGATTTTTTTCCCATGCCACCGCCACCATATCCGGCGCACCATCTGGGGACCTCTTCATCAAACGTTTTCGCCGTAATCACCCCCGATTTTTTACCTTGCATTTGTGTCCGTCACAACCACCTCTCATTGTTGGCGTACCATATCCGGCGTAACCGCCGTCGACTTTTTCCCCCGTAACAGTGGCGAATCTAGGATTAAAATTCAATGGTGTCCTAAATTTTTTTTCTGTTACAAATTATGTTTGAAGGGTATTTTAGTGGTCGTTTACCTTCATAAATCTATAAATCCTGAATATATATGGGGTTCTGTACTTAAATTTAGTGGTGTCCTACACAGTTTGGATTATAGATTATTTAAAAAAAAAAATTAATCGTGTGAGGTAATAGTACCCCATACCTTAAAGGGTAGGTTCGCCCCTGCCCCGTAATCAACTTCGTCACAACCATCGTTACCTCTGTCACAAGCAACGTCATCCGGTGTCGTCTTCGTCGCCTCTAATCCAAACCATTAAAACCACCGTCATCGTCCCTTCTACGGCCATAGCGTTGTCGCTTTGTCCCCCTGTTACCTACTCTGTCACAAGCACCGTCATCGTCTATGTCGTCGAATTACCAGCTGTTAGTGTTTAGGGTTCGTTAATTTTGGATATATGACTAGATGATTAATTTTAGATTTGTTATTTATTCGTTGAATTAAAAGAACATATTTGCGCTATTTATCATCGAACCCTAATTATTAAAGGTTAAATTTTTATGACATATGAGGCACAAATGAGCTGTATATGATTTTGGCAATCGTAAATTGTAATGTTCTACTGGTATCAATTATATCAATAGATAGATTATGCATGACTTCTGATATTGTCATTTTTAAGTTAAATATTTCACTTCAATATTAGGTTGATATTTTTTATTCTCTGTTGCGTTCTTAAAGCACTTGAGTTATTTAAAGCAAAGAAATCTGGTCATAAGTAATTTGAAATTTAGCTGGTGTGCGTTCCTGTCGGTGTGAGTAGTGGTGCTTGCTCGAATTCTTCAAATACGAAACAGAGACATGTAAGAAAATCATCAGTTATTGATGATAATAGCGTTGGTCTCTTTTTGGGACGAAGTAATCGAAATCGATATGATGCGTTTTCTGTTCCGGCTAAGTCTGTGTTTTGTGCCAATAGCGGTGTGTCGACAGTTGATTATTCTAATATTATAGGTATGTTTATGTTTGTGTTGTTGGGTAATGTTGAAATTTTAGTATTGTGATTGAATATCCTTTTTGTTAATAATTATGTTTATGAATATCTGATTTGCAGGGCATGTTTCACCCGTTTTTAATTCTCAATACTCACTGTCTGCATCACTCACGACACAAGGTATATGAGTTGCTCTTCTTTGAGTGGACAGATATGTGTTATGTTGCGTTTTCGTGTTTGTGTTTATTCAGTTTTTGTGTATTTGGTTGTGGTTGCTCCTGTAGCTCTATCCTATTTTCAGAGGGCTGAACAGAAATCAATCCATCTTTAGATATGTGTCATGTCGAGCACATCTTTTTTGCTACAGTCTATCTACTTGATGTTTAATGTTTTGAGTCTTATTATCGTTTTTATTTTCTTTAATATATGGTTAATATCATTTAATTGCTAACTGGGTTTATGATGATGATTTTCTGCGAGTTTTGTGAGCAAGCGTTGGGTTGTTTTTGGGCAACATCCATGGAGTTTGGCTGCCATCTTAGCATCTGGCTTGAATTATCGTATATTCTAAAAGGCAAGACGTGGTACGCACGCAAGTTGGCAAGGCAACGTACACGTTGCAGCCATGATGATTCGTTTCCTCTTGTTTGACTTTGTACATATCTGAGCCTAATTCTTCTTTTCTTTCCTTATAAAATTTTCTTGAATTAAAGACATGTGAAATACAATTGCTGGTAGTGATTCAGACATATTTTCTCTTCTAAAATTGTTGATATACTTCTTCAAAGTTTTACAGTGCAAACTTTCTTACGATTGACTTGGAAATTATTGAGGTCTTTGCTTCTTAGTATTTACATTTAATAACCTGGATCATGCAGAATAACGTCTTCGGATTTCTGTATGTTTATGTCCTAAGTTCTGAAGATTGAATTTACTATTCATCATTTTCTGTTTAATTTAAAAGGTAATTAACTGTTCTACAATTTATCCTTCATCAGTACCAATACAAAGTGGTGCTAACTCAGAAGACATGCCTGATGCTGATACCCCATACGACCGACAATCATTCCAGCTTCTATGCTTTGATTAATCAATTGGTGAGTGTCTTATTTTTGGTTAGTTTTAGTTTCATTCTGTAATGCCATAATCGATTGATGTGGCATATGTTGACCTTTGTGCTATTTTTTTATTTGTTGACTTAAAATAGATTGCCGAAGTTTCATTTTAAAGACGGTGTTTCTGATTTGTAGCTTCAGCTTCCATCCGTTTCCTACCATTCTCGACATAGGTTAGAAGACTTGCCAAAAGAATGGATTTTAATGAAACAAGATTCATTCAACGCTGGTGAAACTAAGTCTTTTGAGAATCCAACTTGGGAATATATTTTTGAGAGCAGCATCGGTTTTTGCTCAGGTGATATGATAAAATATATTTTATCCTATACCTGCAAAGTTTGAATCTTTATATGGATAAATTTTGTTAAGTGACTAATATCTTCGTTCTCTTTTTTGTGGTCACTGATTGTGTATGCGTTTACAGAAAGGTTTTTATAAAGCCGTGTTTTGTCTTATATTAGCACGTAGTCGCAAGGCCCGTTGTGTAACAGCCAATGTATCAAATAAAGTTGTTGTTAATAGAAGTTTTGCTCCATGCGAATCGTCCAATGCACTTTCGGTGATGCTCTTTGCCAATTAATGATCTGCGTATCGTCAAAGGTTTCCCCTCTCGCATTTTATTATAAAAAAGCAAATTACTATTGTTAATATATTACGGAGTATGAGATTTATTTTATTGTTTTTTATAGGTTGATTCTGAACTTTTAGATATTTGATGTTTATTGTCAAGAAATGGTTACTGAAATTGTTGTTAGATTTAAATGTGTGAATGTGCATGATTTATTAGAGGATCAAGTTATGGCATGTGGTTCGAGTTGAGTTGGACAAACGGGGAATTTACTTGGACCCCGCGAGATGCCCAGTTTGTAACGATGATGTTGAAACGATTGACCACATGCTGATATGCTGCAACTTCGCTGAGCACTTCAGAAATTTTCTGCATCTACAACAACTTCACATCAAACGGGAGGCTCCTATGGCAAGAGGTAACATAGATTTGCTATATAAGTGTGTATGTATGGATTGCCTATACATTCAACTTATTACTAATACTAACAAATAGTTTATAAACGCGGATAACCCTGTTAAAGAAACCAAGGGAAAAAAAAAGGAATAAGACAATATGCAAAGAACGAACGAGCATACGACTTTGGCATCTTAGAAGATATTATCCTACATAATGTGTACTAACACTTTTGTAAACTAAACGTGGTTTTGTAAATCAGCTATAAAAAACTATTGCCAACCTGCTAATGTATAACAGTTAACCAAGTTAAACGCCTTAGTAAAAATGTTTATCTGATTGCCCGCTGCAACGCGCGGCTGACCATATGCTTGTTGATATCATTCAATATCTCTTTCATTGTTACAATAATATATTATATAAACATATGATTCTATTGTGATATGATTTACTTCTCTTGAGAACTTTTACTATACTAGTTAATGTATCTTTATGCTCCGATGGAGAAAGATTTGTTATGCTCGAGGAACGACTCCTTTTACTTTCCGATAGAAAAATAATTGCTTTTATTCTACCTTCTCCATATCTCGTAAAGGAATAGATGGTCAATCTCTAATGGTGTATCCTAGGAGATACACACATAAAAGCATCATTTTATACAGAAAAATCGATCAAAGAGCACAAAAAATAACAAAATCTAGCGGTGTTCAGTATCCGCAGCCCAGTGTTTAACAGGCCGCCCAGCGTCAAGCGTAAGCCCTGCAGGCAGCTTTTATGCATAAGCCCTTTAACTCAGCGCGTGAACGGCACGCAGCCACATCAGCACACGCCACCGACATTCTGGATACTTCACGTAACAGAACCATTCAGTGATTAACACGTGTATCCCGTGAATTTCGGACATTCTACGCCTATAAATAGACCCCCTGAGTCACCACATTTCACATCATTCTGATCTGAACTTCAGTCAGAGAGAAGTACACTTTCTCTCTCGCACAGTTCCTTCTCACTCTAAAACACATTAGCCGCTTAGCAGCAGTACGCTAGACGGATCATTACAGACTGATCCACAGATTGATTGAGGCCACCCCACAGATTTTATATCTGTGTTCCGGGTCTGCAGAGATTATTTCTCGAGGGCAAACAACAATCAACAGTATACGCCACACGCTGAGCAGCTAATCTTCTGTACTAGTACCTTACAGCCGCTATACGGAAAATCGTACTAACAGATGGCGCCACCCGTCTCAAAGACCACCAAAACCACCAAGAGCACGAAGGCAACTGAAACATTTTCTTCAAAAACAACACTTGAACCAGTCGATGAAAACCTTATTGAAAATATACCAGTTGATCAGTTAACTCTTGAAGAGACTTTTGTTGAAGAAGAAGATCATTTGCACACTGACACAGCAGATGATCAAGTTCATGAAACCATACCACGATTGAGAAAACCATTGATGGGAGGTTCCAGTGCAGGAATGTGGAAACCCAGGCGAGGTACACCTAATGTTTCTTTTAAGAAGACTTCTGATGTGAACGCTAAACATAACGGCAAAGGAATGTCAATTTCCAAATCACAATTGTTCAAGCTATTCAATCAGTTGAATGCCTTAGTTGATGATTCGGAGAATCAACACAGTGATGAGGGATTTTTGGATAATGATTGGAATTTTGAAGAAGAAGGTGAACAATTCTTTATGACTGAAGAAATGGCAAGCAAGTTACTGGATGGAATTTTGATTAAAACAGCGCCATCACGATTTATGCAAAAATTAGCACAACCAACCATCCGTGCAACAGCTGTGGATAATTTGTTTGCTTTGATTACTGGAGATGAAGCTATCAAATCGCCAACAATCGCAGAGTCAACACAGTATTTTATCCCTCGAATTGCAGATTATCCATTACCAAGAAATTTGGGAATTCCATCTATCAGTGTTTATGATGGTACAACAGATCCAGAAGATTTTCTGACTATGTTTGAAGGTGTTATGAGGTTGCAACATTGGGAAGATGAAACTGCGTGTCATATGTTTTCAATGGTATTGCAGAAAATGGCAAGGGAGTGGTTTGCTAGCTTGCCACCAAGGAGCATTACCAGTTTTCTTGATTTGAGGGAAAAGTTTGTGATGCAGTATCAAAGCTTGAGAAGCTGCATGTTGTCACATCTTGATGCACATGAGATAACAATGCACCAGAATGAATCACTGAGTGATTTTATGAAACGTTATACCATTGAATGTCAGAAAATACCATACATACCAGAATCTCAGCTTGTTTCAGGATTTATATTTTGTCTCGATCAGCGACGTTTTGCACGATTAATTCATGCTTTGCGTTATGATATTCCAAAAACATTGCATCAAGCGTTGGGTATTGCTCAGAAGCATTTACAAGCAGGTGAAATGGGATATCCAAGAGTGGATAATTACCAGAGAAACTTCAGGCAGCAAGGCGGAGAGCGGAACAGGAATGACAATTATCAGAGACAATGGGGTTATGACAGTAATTACCAGAAACAGCAGAGCGGTTGGAGGGGAAATAACCATTCAAACGACAATTATCACCATCGAAAGTCATTAGACAGGCATCCACTTATCATGGCATTAACCAAAACTCCAAAAGAAATTTTGTTTACAGAGCCAATTAAGGAATCATTTCACCCTTCACCGCCAATGGAAGAGCGTCAGGGACCACAGAGTGACAAATGGTGTGACTTCCATGAGGCATATGGACATTATACAGATAATTGCAAGTCATTAATGAGAGAGATTATTGCAAAGATCAAGGCTGGCGAGCTGAATCATCTTTTGCCAGGAAAAAAGTATCGACGAAATGATCCAAACAAGCGTTTTGCTTGGCAGGAAAAAGTGCGTCACGGTGGACGACGTGACTGGAACAGAAGGGAAGAACGGAGTGATGAAAGGGATCCAACTCTTGAAATGCACATCAAGGTTATATGGAATGAGGAACAGGAAAATGAAACAGATGGAGAACGCAAGACGGAAAGCTGGATGTACGCTCCAATCATATTTCATACCATTCCAAATTGGCTATTGTCAGAAGAGCCTGTGGTCATTTCAGCTGTAATTGCAAACAGAAACATCACTCGAATTTATACTGATACAAGTAGTGAGGCAGATATTTTATATTTGCATTGTTTTAAGGAATATCCGTTCAGCGTGAAGGATAGGCTACGCTACACGAACTTAAAGATTGCTGGCATCACGGGTGAGTCAATGAAGGCAGTTGGTAAGGTGAAACTGGATGTAACATTGGGAACACACCCTTTGGTCCGAACAGAAATTGTGGACTTTACAGTTCTTGATGGTAGATCACGGTTCAATGCATTGTTCGGTAGGCGGACCCTTCGCAAATTTGGAGCAATCAACGCCAAACGGTGTAGCAGTGATACACTCTGAATATGATGGACCGCAAGGGAAATATCAGTTGTTTATGAAGCTCCAGGGAATTTTGTCAGGAGGGGATCATCGAGGCAGTTGTTCAGTAGAAATAATGTGAACGGGTATTTCAAACCACCCAAAATGTGGACAAACTAACAACAAGACGCAGACCGCTGAACGGAATACAGTATAATAACATAAATCCTGCAGCGCAGACTTTATCAGATTTTTAATTTTTTTCCTCAGTTCAGGCGACAACACAATACACTTTTTGTAATTTTCTGATTGGGACTTGATCACCCCATACGAAGATATTACACAAAAATGTTGTATGTGTGACAGTATTATCAATAAAAATTCTAAATTTTTCTTACGCACAGCATTACTGTGACGCCCCGTACAAAACCATCGTGTACGGATCATCAACAACAGGATCATTACAAGGTCAAACACTATATGCTGTTTGAAAACCAGTTTGCATTTATAAAAAGACATAGCGTTTACCAAAGATAACGTGACACAAAGGTCGTTACAAAGTCATTATTTTTTAAAATAACATAAATTACGAATGCAAAAGAAAAGTTCCATAATTGAGACATCTCTAAGTTATGTAGCGGATATCTAACACAGCAGGTCCTTAACAGCAAGTCTAAACAGCATGACAGCAAGTCTAACAGCGGAAGCAACAAACCTCTAAGCACCTGAGAAAACATGCTTAAAAACGTCAACAATAAAGTTGGTGAGCTATAGTTTAAGTTGTAACAGTAATATAAGATTGACCACGAGATTTCAATGTTTCAAAACAGTATGAAAAGTATATGTATAACCGTGGGCACATGTAACTAGACTTAACGTAAATATAAATATCACCCCCTGAAAGTACACCTGGCGAGTGCGTATGTCCTCGAAGTATTAAACACCCGTTAAATGCTAGCGCGACTAGCCTGAGTGGGGATGTCAAACCCTATGGATCCATATCTAATATTCGCGTCTACCGGTTCAAAAACCAATAGTTAAACGTTACCGTGCTAAGGGGAATCTTTATGCCGTTGTATAACCCACACATATGTAAAGTTTAAGTACTCTTGTCAAGTAAGTAAAACATAAAAAGCGCATGTATTCTCAGTCCCAAAAATAGTATAAGTAAAAAAGGATGCTATAACTCACAGTGAATAAGCAATACAAGTCGATACGAAAGTGTGCAAGTAGTAAGTCGGTCCGAAAGGTCGTCAACCTAAATCAAAGGTTACTAGGTCAGTAGGTTGTCCTTATAAGTTCTAATAGTGCATAAAATAAGTTTAAGTGTCATCATCATCATCATTCATCATCATAAAAGCTAAGTAAGTTTGACAAGAATAGAGATCGAAACAATAGGCTGACTTCGGTCAGCTGCTACGACCTCTACGTAAATCGAAAAGACGTGTAGTTAGTGGATATGGCTCCGTGTATGAGGCCTAAACCGTAACTCGGATTAAGATGAGGCCTAAACGGAAAATCATCTACTCGAACCGAACTAACTGAAAATCAACTTTACAGTAGCCCATGTTACTGATCAGATCCCGAAAAACAGTAAACAAGTGCTCCGGTGGGGTTCTTAGTGCTTGATGCTCATCACGGTTCTCATCCTTGATGCTTGTAGCTTCAAGTGTACAACTCGTTGATGGTTTAGCATCACTTTTGACCAAGATTCTACCATCAATACACAATATGTTAAGACCAAGTTATAACACAACTCATTTAAGAGTCTTAGATGGATGATGAACCAAGGTTACATCATATCCTTAGTCTTAACACAATTACAAGTTACATTTACAACTAAAGCTACAAACTTTACATCAATCAAACAAGTATGAACATAATCTAAGTCAAATGAGGTGATGGAACCCTAAGCTAGAGAGCTTGGATCCCTTTCACACAAGTTATAAGGTCACAAAGCTAGAAAGCTTGAACCTTTAGTGTTCTTGAAGAACTTGAAGCATAAAGCTTAGATCTTTAAGTTATATGAAGACCATAAACACAAATTTTGATCTTTATATCAAAATAATGAGATCATAAGTTAGAAAACTTAGATCCAACAAAAGATATAAAGATCCAAGCTAGAAAGCTTGCATCTTGATTGTTCTTGACGATCTTGAAGCTTAAAGCTTGGATCTTTAAGTTACATGAAGATTACAAACACAAGTTTGAATCTTTATAACAAAATAACAAGATTTAAAGTTAAAAGATATAGATCTACAAAGTGGGTGAAGATTCAAAGCTAGAAAGCTTGAATCTTCCATGTTCTTGAAGGATTCAAATCCATGTTTGAATCTACAAGATATAATCAAGATCAAAAGCTAAAAAGCTAGACCCATGATGATGATGATGAATTCATGGTGATGAGAAGGAGAAGAAGAAGAGAAGTTCAAAATACTTACACTTTTTAGAGAGAGAAAGACTAGAGAAAGAATTAGAGAGTAAGTGTGTGAAATGCAAATGAGAGCAAGTGTTAAATGGATGGAATAAGGCTTGTATTTATAGGTGGTGAGGTGATGAGGAGGGTGATGTGGCCGTGGGGTTTGGGAGGGGACAAGGGGGACACCTTTTTGCTTTTTGGTTAATGGTTGTCTAAAGTTGGTGCTTATGTTAGGATCCCATGCAACATTAAGGATAATACTTGACATAAATGCTAGTATGTTCCCTATAATAAATGGGCATTTGTATTACTTATTAATGGGTTACTAGCTATTAATAATTGGGTTAATTAAATAGTCCACTAACTAGTGTAGGGTGGGCTAAGCCCAACAAGGTAGAAAGTCCAACAAGACTAACTAGTAAGCATAAGTAAATTACTACGCGTAATTAAGCATCCATAAACCCAAGTAATTATTATTATAAAATAATAATTAAGATTTCGTAGTAGTAATGTTTCAGTTACGACAAAAGTTAAACGTGTACGCAGTACGCAGTTCGTTAAAAAAAGTCAAGTGACACCAACGGTCGCAAAAGCATTCGGGGATCAAGTTAAGTGATTACACACTTAATAGCACGTTGTAAGGTATTAATGAAAGTAATTAATCATTAAATAAGAACGCAGAGCATAAACTAGCTCAGTACGCACATATACGCAGTTTCGCGAAAGCACAAAGCACAAAAGCAAGTCGAAAAAGCCGGGTCGTTACAATTACGCGTTACAAATGTAAAGCATGGCATTCATTCCTACCCACATAAGGCAAGGCATTTTTATGCCCCCGATGGTAGAGGCTTTTGTGTCAACATTATAGACACAAGGGTTCGGCTAGCGTAAAGTGTTTACTTCGCTAGAGGGCACCGAGGCAAAACTAAAGATCTCACAATGTCATGACATTCAGAATGGTTTATCACAACGGCATAAATCCATTTATATTTTGAAAACAGAAAAAATTGAAATACAAGGGTATTTTGTAAGCCGCACAACACCTGAGCGCAACACGCTAAACGGAACACTGTTAATTCCGTAAACAGAAATTTCTCTAACAAATTTATAAATTTTTATTGCATAACAATATTATGATTCATTCATATCCTACTTCACAAAGCAATCTGAGAATTCTCAAAACCTCTTTACAAAACATATGCTCCGATACAGAATGAAGAACGGATACATTGTTCAATATATTCATTACAACAATAAAAACGTTCTGCATAACTTGTTTTGACTAAATGGAAATACAAAACAGATGTACAATTTTAATAGCTTATATACATAATACCATTTATGTAGCAGTACACCTTTGATTCATAAAGAGGAATTATGCATTACGGACAGCGGATGACGGATGACAGTTCAATTCATGTACAAATTCAAAAATCAGTTTAAGACAAAACTCATTTCATATGATATATGCAAATCTAAGCTTTTTAGCAAGCTTGTAATGGTTAAATCATATAGCAGTGATGCATCAATCATGGAAAGTAACAAAAAACACCAACATTAACCAAAAAGGCTGGATATATACATAATATCAGTATAAAGATGCTACACATTGTTATTACAGATTAGTTATCTTTTCAAATAGATACATCCAAGATGTCCTTAACAGAAACATCTTCCCTGGCACATACTTCCTCTAAAGAGTTAATCTTCAGAGAGGTAACTTCATTGATGGCCGCTTGCAGCTTGGCATTAGCATCAGGTTTGATATGTTTTGAGATTGCAGTTGGTAAAGGGTCAGGTCTTACAGGAAGAGCATTCAAAATTTCCACCATAATATCTGAAGGTCACTCTCCGTAGATGCCTCTAGATATCTATGAAAAGCCTGTCCAACAAGAGGAGAGCTCAACACCCTCTGCACAAGAGCAGGAATCCCATTCTTTAAATCAATAAAATTCTTCTCTGAAGCAGCAGCAGCAATAGTTTTTTCATCAGCACGACACTTTTCTTGTTCAACCAACTTTTGTAGCTTTTCAGCTTCCTTCAACAATTCATCCTTCTCCTCAATCACCTTCTCTTTTTCAGTCCTTTCAGCAACACATTTTTTCTCAATTGATTGGAGTGCCTCTTCCTTCTTTTGCGCCAAGTCAACTGCTGTTTTTTCACTTCAGCTTAACATCTTTTAGCTCAACTTCCATCCTTTTCAATTTGCTGGTATTCTGGAGAGCATTATCAACAAGAGTTGATTGAGCCTCTTGCATTTTCAGACTATGAAGAACATGCTGATTCAGAAGCACCAGTGATGCAACAGTTGATTGACAACTTTGTTTAAGGGTCATTGCAGATAAGGATGTCGAAAGATCAGCAATCATATTTCCCTACAAAAATAAACTACATATTCAGAAATCACAAACAATATAGTCAATACAAATGGATTTTCATGAGTCAACTGGTGAAATATACATTCAGAAAATTAACAAAGCTGTCAGATTTGTTAATAGGATCTTCCACAAAGCTTCTTAAGCTGGCTAGATGGACAATGGAAGGCGGCTGAGAAGATGATGAAGACTGTGTTGTACCTATTTTTGTGGAAGTTATTGGATTGGTGAAAGGAGGAGTTTTGACAATGTTATCCTCATCTGTTCCTTCATCCTCTCCTTCTTCATCATTATCATCTTCAGTATTAATAGCTTTACCACTCTTATCACTACTAGCAGTAGTTTCATCACCACCTGTTGACAAAGTTGGTTCTGCATTGAAGATAACCAACTTTCCAGAATAAGCATTAACACATATTATACATATTATGTCAAGGCAGAAGACAATATTGAAAACATACTCCTTTTCTTTGCTTGTTGAGAAGCATTGCCAGTTGCACGCTTCCATAGACGCTTTGTGCGTTTCCCAGTTTTCTTGGCGGAAGGCGGTTTTGGATTAGTCTCAGTAATTTCCACATCAGATGAAGAGGGCTGTGCAGTATCATCATTAACGCCTTCCGTAGGCCGTTCAGGGCTATTCAGTTGCTCTTCAAAAATAGTGTCTTTCACTTTATCGGCCTCAAGTTCAGCAGCAATCTTTGGCCGTTCAGTAACAGTAAGAGAATCCAGATTGACCTTAAATACTTTAAAGACCTGCATCTCTTCTTCTGCAAAAACCAGACACATTAAATGCATAACAATAAGAATGCATCCTACAATGAAATAGTGCAAATAAGGCATATTTATAAATTGCCTACCACAGCCTTTCCAGTGCAACACTGGTACAAATCCAGCACGCCAATTATCACTCATCCCACAACGCGCTAAAATGGCTTCGTTATCAGCATATGAACGTTGTGGTAGTTCCAACGATTTCCACTCTTCAACAGTTGTTCTCTCATCATCAGACAAAATAATTGATTTACTTATTCCTATTTTAGTTTTCCTCCACTTTCGAATGTTTGCCCAATTGTCCTGTATAACTCTTTCGTTAACAAAAAAGAATGGTTCTTTTCATCTTTTCAAGGAGGTTTCTTTCGTTCCGGTAAAGGCCTTATTAGCTTTACAATCAAAAGTGTACCAGCATTTGCTCACCAATCGAGTTCTAAACAACTCGTGAAAAACGTTTATACTCGGAATTTTCCCAACAGCATTACAATACAATTCAAAAAGCACATTTTTTTGCAAACCAAGTGGGTGAATTTGACTAAGGCCAATCCCATAATGAGATAGAAGTTCTTGCAAGAAAGCAGTGGGAGGAATACGAAGGTTACCTATTGTAAGTTGGAGCTTATACAGTGTAATCATCTTTTTCGGTGGTTTGTTTGCCCTATCATCAGGAGAAGGAACCATGGGGTTCAACAATCTAAGATTCCTATGATCTATACATAGTCTATCTATTTCGGCTTCAGTGATACTCGACGGAATAGTGCTCACATCTCGGTCATCTCTTTGAGATGAGGTGCTGCTGGATTCGGCCATGGTAGTGGAAAAATAAAAAGGAGAAGAAGACGAGTAATGAATAATTGCACTAACCTCGCACTTAATAGCTTTGCTAAAACGATTAATTGCAGTTATCTTCAAAGCAGACGAACGGTTTTCGGAAGCGGAAAAAGAAAAGAGGAACGGCTTATTTATAATACAACTGATGGATGACAAATGGATGAGATTGAGACACATGTATGGATCAGATTAAATGAACAAAACAATTTGAATTTCGAAAATAAATCAAAAAGATTTTGGGGGCAAATTCATAATTGATAAAATGACGTCAGGGCAGAAAATCAGACGGCTACAGCAGTTTTGTGTCTTCGAGAAAAAAGGCATCTTTTATTTTTAGTTTAATGGCTTTATTTTTTACAAAAATAAAGACATTAAACTGGGGGGACTTAATGGTGTATCCTAGGAGATACACACATAAAAGCATCATTTTATACAGAAAAATCGATCAAAGAGCACAAAAGATAACAAAAGCTAGCGGTGTTCAGTATCCGCCGCCCAGCGTTTATCAGGTCGCCCAGCGTCAAGCGTAAGCCCTGCAGGCAGCTTTTATGCATAAGCCCTTTAACTCAGCGCGTGAACGGCACGCAGTCACGTCAGCACACGCCACCGACATTCCGGATACTTCACGTAACAGAACCATTCAGTGATTGACACGTGTATCCCGTGAATTTCGGACATTCTACGCCTATAAATAGACCCCCTGGGTCACCACATTTCACATCATTCTGATCTGAACTTCAGTCAGAGAGAAGTACACTTTCTCTCTCACACAGTTCTTTCTCACTCTAAAACACATTAGCCGCTTAGCAGCAGTACGCTAGACGGATCATTACAGACTGATCCACAGATTGATTGAGGCCACCCCACAGATCTTATATCTGTGTTCCGGGTCTGCAGAGATTATTTCTCGAGGGCAAACAACAATCAACAGTATACGCCACACGCTGAGCAGCTAATCTTCTGTACTAGTACCTTACAGCCGCTATACGGAAAATCGTACTAACAATCTACAAAGAGTCTTAAGAAGTGTTTTGATGTCATCCTTACTGCAACGCTTTGGAATATATGTAGGTTTAAGAATTGAATTGTTCTCAATAATAATTCTATGAAGAAGATTAATTTTTTTTATTCAATTTGTTTATTCTCTTTTTCATGGCGTAGATATATACAAGTAAGAATTATTCAAATTGAAACGTTTGGCTTATAAAACTCTTGTAATTCCCTTCCTAGCTGTGCTATGGGGTTTGTTTCTAATATAATTTCGCTGTTTAAAAAATATATATAAGCATAGGATAATAATATGTGTTAACGGTTCCTAATAAGTTGTAACATTAGGCATTTTCGTTAATCATACTTAGTCATGTTAATAAAGCAGTACTTATTTTCCATCTGAAAGAAATTTAATGGTTATAAACTTGACAGAACACAAAGTTGGGCAACATAAGTGGATGTTCGGTAGACCAAATTGTCTATATATAGAAACTATACCTGGCAATTGAGACCCAAACACTCAAATTCGGGTCAACTGGGTCAAGCTTTCGGGTCAATTGGGTCTTGAAAAAAATTAGGCCTAACAATGTAAATCAAAACTTAAAAAAAGATTCAAATGAGTTTCTCTCCAACCTTTTGAGTCCTATACAAAAAATGAATGAACGGGTCTAATGGGTATCAATACTCAAAGATCAATAAATAGAAATAGGTCTAATGGGTTTTGTGAATGGGTCAAATGGGTCAAGCATAAAAAGTTTCATCCGTCAAAAATTTATAAAGCATTCATGTTTATATCATTTATTATGTATATTAATGTTTCTTATGTATATTTAATAAATATAAATAATAATAACTAAAATAATGTAATAAATGTAAAAAAAGTGATGTAACCCGTTTGACCCATTTGACCCATTTGACCTGTAACCCGTTTCGACCCGTTACCCAACCTGAACCATTTTGACCCGTTTAAAAAATTGACCCGTTTGACCTATGACCCATTTCAACCCAAAACCATTTTGACCCGTTAGCCAAACCGACCCAACCTAACCCGTTTACCCATAAAAGTTTGTGGTAAACAATGACAGTTATGAAAAGTGTAGGGGTGATTACTGTAATATTAGTTAATAATTAGATGGTAAACTTTTGTTTCGCTCCCCATGTGAGTGAATATGAAATTTGTTCAATCGCTTTAACCATAAACGTGTTTCGATTGTGACACATTAATTTTAATGTTTGAGCAGGTTCAGGTTGTGACATCTATGGCTATGTTTGGCTAATCGCTTTAACCATAGACGTGTTTCGATTGTGACACATTAATTTCTATTCTTTATCACACACTTTTTTTTTCTATTCTTTATCACACATTAAATATAATTATATAGATCATTTCGCCTGTTCTATTTGAAAAAACTTTGACTCGGGTTAATTAATGGGTTATTGTAAAAATCTAACAACCGGTTTAGGGAACGTATCAAGATTCAAGAACCACTAACATGTATCAAGATTCAAGAACCACTAACATGTAGTTGATAGTAATTGGTAGCAATTCTAGAATCAAAACTCAATGTATCATACACAATTTATTTACAACTTTGTAAAAGTTTTTTCTAAAGATCTTTTACTTCCTTAAAATCATTAATTTTTAAAATATATGAAGTCATTAGTGGTGTCAAACTGTCAAGTAGTATTGTATGAAAGCAAAGATTACATCAATTGGGTCCTAGGACCCCACTCCCTACAATGTGGAGTCCCCACTGATAGTAACATGCATTTACTAAAAACCATAGTACCAGAAACAAAATATCACGTTGCTACAATTCACATCATGTTTCATAGTATTTCCACTAAATATTATTAGTACAACTATGATCCTCGAAAGGAGACCACATTTTACCATGTTAAATACATATACATATTAATTATCACAGTAATATTAAATCTAAATAAACAAAACTTTTATTAAAATATTTTAAATATTCAAGGTTGGCTCAGTTAACTACCAAATTAGTCACAAATGACAAAATATGAGCAATTTCAAGATTGAATCCAAGTGTATGAAAGATTCAAACTTAAGCAAATTTCTGAAATATTACCGGTAATCATCTTTGCTTTTCACATGTAGGAAACTGGGTAATTTAACCCATAAGTATATATACAACTGCCAACATGTAAAACCAAAGATCAGAAAACAGTATTAATACAACAAATACATATGTGAATAAATGGATTAAAAACAAATAAAAAATAAAAAATAAAAATATAAAAAAATACACCCTCCGTGAAGTGAATGTTAACTAAAAAAACAGAACTTTTTGCAACAAGAAAAAACTATACTATGCAGCTATACTACACCAAAATCCTGCTTCTTAGGTACATTTAGAAGATTACCAAAGAGGCAAGATTGAAGATGAACTTACCTAGGATCCAAAATCATGTTCGTCAATGCTAATCGAAGCTGGTCTTGTGTATAAAACCGACTACCCATTTTAACCGTAGCTTGTTGCATCATCAACTCATTCACTACTGATACACTAGCATGATTCACCGCGAGGTCTAGTTCTTTCAACGCCACCATTAAACGTGCAGCTGGGTGGTTTTCCTTGTTACATTGGATCCTAATCATTGCGTCCCACCCAATGATCTTGACATCTATTTCTAAATCGGTTATTTTCGGGCTTATTGAGCTTACTTTGTGATTTTCAGGCAGTGAACCAGTTGAAGAAGACGATTGTCTCGAGTCTTTTGTTAACAACTCTTTCTTCATTGCATCAAGTTGTTCTCTTAATTCTTCCTTTTCGGCTTCCGACTCTTGAAGCTTTAACTTGACGTCGTTAATGTACGAAATTGCATCACCGAGAAGCGATGCTTTGTCCATTTTCGATACGTTTGGGACAACAGCTCGAAGGGCGTAAAATTTCTGGTTTAGTTTCTCCCTTCTCTGCCTCTCGGCTTCAACGTGGTTCAACGGCTCTTCACGCCCATTAGCCGGTTTTCTCCCTCGCTTTCGTGGTTTTTTCTCGGGCTCCACCATTAACGGGCTCTCGGCTTCTTTATCGAATGGCGGATCTTTCTCTGACTGCTCGACAACGGCCCCGGATTTCACATTTTCGGACGGTGGAACAACCATCCCAGAGCTAACCGATAACATTCCTTCTTCGTTAGTCCCTCGTAAACCCTTCTTCTTCTTACTATTTCCCTCTCCCAAAAATTTCGTTCCGTTATGCGCGGAGCCCCTTTTACTCTGGCCAAAATTCAACAATTCAAACGATTCTGGCTTACATGAACTCAAATTAATTCCATTTCTACCACCAGTACATCCATCATAAGATCCAAATTCGGCAAAATTCAACTTTCTCCTACCAAACAATTCTTGATTTTGAGGATTTTGTACGGACTGACGATTTGAATTATGTATTACAGGGCTAGGGTGTTCAGTCAACGTGCTGGTGCTAGGGTTTTCAAACGAATTTTGCTTATTTAACGGAATCGAGATATCTAAGGGTGTGACGGTAACCGTCGAAGATGATACTGGATCAGTATACCAATTCGACGAACGATTCGGATCCGGATCCGCTCCATCTGTCTGATGGTAATCCGGTTTCGTCAAATTAGGAAAACTGTTATTACTAAAATTAAACAAAACTTTAACCTGGTTAATGAGATCCTGACTTTGATAGATTAACGCCGTTGAACCTAATTCAACAACGCCGTTAGTAGACGGAATACATACAATCGTTTGTAATCCGAAACCCTGACCTTGAAGTGCACGTTCACAGTGTGACGCTAACAACTTTTCCCGCCCAGTAATCCAAACAGGTTGATTACTAAACATTGACTGACCTGGTAATCCGTTACCGTTAACAAACGAGTGAGTCATCGATAGAAGAAAAAACCACTCCGTATCCGTTACTTCTTCATCTACGGCGTCGTTTTCCGGCGCTTGTGTGCCGGAAATCATCGAATTTAGCTCGCGTAACACTTTTTTACGGTGCTCTTGTTCAGCTAAAGACGTAACCGATTTCGGTTTGTTTAATTTGAAGTCTCCTTTGTAGTATCCGTCACCCCAGCCTAACATGAACGGAGTTGTGTAATCTACGATAGACGATTGCCAGAAAATCGCGTATGTCCATGAATCACGTGCGTTGTCAATTAACGCCTGGAGGCGTTGTTGTAAGGTATCTTGATTGATTGGTTGCGGTTGGATGCCGAAAGCAGAAGTGGAAGCGGATGATTGAGTTGAGACAGGTGTGGTTGAATTGGCCCAAAATGACGTCGTATCAGAGGTCATAAAAGCGTCCATCATAGCGTTATCATCTGCATTCCATATATTCATTGTTGTGAACGGTTTATTTTGTTATTCCATAAACGGAATGAAAGGGAGTCACCCTAAAAAAGGTGATTGGGATTATATGGTGAAAATGAAGAGGT
This sequence comes from Rutidosis leptorrhynchoides, assembly GCF_046630445.1. Classification (NCBI taxonomy): domain Eukaryota; kingdom Viridiplantae; phylum Streptophyta; class Magnoliopsida; order Asterales; family Asteraceae; genus Rutidosis; species Rutidosis leptorrhynchoides. The sequence continues at coordinate 78,811,876 of NC_092333.1, forward strand.
GACGTGGCTGCGGCCTAAGTGTTGAAAAAGGGTGGGATGATATGAGGACGAAGGTGTAGAGAGATTATATAAGTTAAAAGGATAATTCGACTTCATATTATATACGAGTACTTTTTTTGTATTCATTTTAGTTTATCATTCCTATTAATAAATTACAAATAAAATAATAATATTAAATTATTAATAATATGTAATTAATATTTAATAATAAAACATGATTAATACAATAACTAATTAGGAGGAGATATATAACTAATTAGAAGTAATGTTTTCATAACTAGAAAAGAATAAATAACTAATGAAGTGACATAATAATTATAAGACTGTTTTAACACTAATTGTGATCTAAGAGTCAAATGATGCACTTTTTAATGAAAAAATAAATTTTTTATTGTGATTGTATTTGATCTTTTTAACTTAAAAGATCAAATTTTTGTCTCAAATATTTGTAGAGTGATATGAATAATGATAAAACTTTAATTAATGAAAATTGAGTTGGAAAAATTAATTAATAACAAATATATATTAATATTAAATCATGATCGATTTTTTTTAATAACCTTTCTGTGACATTTAAGCACATATGTGACACACGTCTCAAAGTGTTTTCATTTCACGCTCCAGTAAGGACTTCACAATTTCGTCATATCATGTTGGCTAGGCAAACGCCTAGCATTTGAAGTAGTGTTAAATTAAGCCATATACGGAATTAAAACCTAACGAGCGAAGGAATTCAATTTTCTTAAAGTTAATTGGATTAGTGGCAACTCTATTGCTTTATCCTTATTCCATTTGATGAATATTATAATTTTAATTGAATGAATATGTTCTTTCACATAATGTTTGTTCATTTGCTAATTTGATTTAACAGATACCTAACCATTGTTCCGAATTTAAATCCAAAACCTAGTCTAGTTGCAAGTTGAAGAATAATAATCGGGTGGCCAATTAGTAAACTAATTACCTTACCATCAACAAAACAACAAAACTCAATCCCACATAATTGAGATTTAGAGGAGGTAAGATGTCGACAACCATTCCCTTATCCTAGAATAAAGACCCTACCCAGAGCGAAACACCCACAAGAGTAGAGAAAGTCTCCACTCTCAATCTTCCATGAATAGAGATTTGAGAGATTGCTTTTGAATGGACCTCTGACCAATAAGTAGGTTAAAAAAATAAATAAATAAAATAAAAGGTTTGAGACGCTATGAAAATAGTATAATCAAATATTCATAGGTTTAAAATCTGCCTGAAGTTCAATTTAGGCTATAAGTTTTTTATGAATTTTCTATTACAATGCGCGAGTTCACAATAATCCGTTATATGATAATCTAACCCATCACTACTTGTCATATTAATGTAGTATCTAGATGTTTTATTCAATGAAGATAAGTTACTTTTAGTTGATAAGATGAGTATATTAACATAATAACATGTATAGAGACTAAAACCTCAAGTTTTTTTATGGACGGTTGAGGCAAACTTTGCAGGGTCTATTGCGACAAAACGATGAAAATTAAGCGTAAAAAGATAAAATAAAATGAGTCATGTGTGACTCTCAGGAATTAATTGCATCCACATAATATATATTTTGAAGGCAATCTGATATGTAAGTGGGCCAAGTATTTGGACCTCCGAGTGCGACACATCATATCTGGCCCATTTATATATGATTGCATAAAGATAAAGAGCACATGTGTGAAATACCACACGATCCAAACCACATACCTACTGGCACATACATAATGCGTTCAAAGTGAACCGATCCAATCAACCGACCATATAACGTAGCGAATTGGTGTTCGTTAATTCATAGTTGCTACCAAGCATGGGAGGCCCAGAGGGGAGTAAAGTGATCGATCGTTCAGGGCCCATGATTTTCAGGGGCTCAATTTATCTATATATGCAGACATAATCGGAGATTTGAGAAACAGTGGAACTAGAAAAACACAACTGAAGCAGCGAAGGCAAAGTATAGTTGGCCCAAAAACAACAATCAAAGACCCCGGAGAAATAGAACTTAAATTTCACTAGCATTCTAGCAAGGCCGAAAGGGTCTTTTATAGTTTATATGATTCGTTAGGGCCTAAGGGCCTTTTTTCACCTCGTAAATTCTCGGGACGAGCCCTGCTTTTGGACTTACTATACACGACGAGCTCCTTGCACATGTCCATTGTGATCATGCATTGAGATCAATTTGATGGTAGGTGTAAATCCAAACTGATCACGAACCGTGAGTAAGTAACATCATTATACGTAATTGATTGTAGGTGTAAATCTAAACTGATTACGAATTCGTAAGTAAAAGGAACTTTAGATCTAAGGGCCTTTCAATATGTTATACGTCACCTCGGTAATTTCCATTGATGTGTATTCATAGGGGCCTTTTTTAACCGCCTCGCTCGGGGCACTGAAAAACTCAGGACCGGCCCTGCTACCAAGTTTTATACTCGTATTCTTTAGTTAAAAATGATAACATGGTTTAGTGATTTAGCTCCTGATATTTTCAAAAGAGGTTTTGAGTTCAAACCATATACTTAGTAGCAAATACACACTTTTTTTGTTCACGACGGGACTCAAGCTCATGCCAGAAACCCTTTGTTAGTTCAAATCATACTAACACCATATTTTGGAGTGGTCAAGTCTGAAAACGGTCTTCTATGAATCGGCTATGGAATTACAATTTCCGTTTACTAGTTAATTTTTTTTACTTGAATTTTATATTTTCTCAACTTTACGGGAAATCTATGTCAGATATTAATCATAATCGTTTTTGAAATATTCTTACACCAATTTTAATACAAACGAGTGAAACGTGTCCGCGCTTCGCTGCGGGGTTGATTTTTTAGTTGTTGCTTACGCTAATATAAGAAGTTGTTTGTATAGATGGTTAGTAGTTACATGTGAGTTGAAAGCTTAGATACATGATGCTAGTTATATAGTGCTACATGTCAACTATTAGGTACAACACCTTTTTTTCATTTATTTCTACTACGCTTGTTATTTTCCAACACCAACTTGTAAACATTTGAAATGATATTAGAGTAATTAATAAAGTTGGCTAATAGCAACTTTCAATAATAACTTTTTTATATTGAAAAATACTAGTACAAATTAGTAAATCTTAGTTATTCATATGTCATTTGACTTGCCAAAAACTGTTAATGAAAAAGAGAAATCTGTATAAAATTTTAATTTAATAAAAAGGGGAAATGAGTATAAATTTTAAATAGTTCTTTTTTTTTTTTTTTTTTTTTTTTTTGGCAAAAAAACTGAAAGAATACATTAGAAAAACTTTTCACAAATTGTGAAAAGCTAAGGAACACATATGCATACAAAGGGCTTACAATGCTACTGCCCACTTGTATCAAGCAAAAATAAATGGTCTTGTAGACCATACATTACAATCTCATACATACACTGTCTTATGCAAAAACATCAGTAAGCATGAACTAATTACATTAAACTCCAAGGTTGAAAGCTCCACATATAAAATTGATAACTCTCACACTTTTTCGCGTTAACGAGCCATTGAAAAACTTTAAGCTTAATCCGAGAAACCGTTGCGGCCCAACAAGAGTATACACCATTAAACACCAATTCGTTTCTCGCAAGCCAAATAGCCCAAATCGTGGCCGGGCCTATTAAACTCCAAAAGTTGGCTTTTAAATACTCCCTCCGTCTCATTTCAATAGTCCACAGACAAAAAACACGCAGTTTTAGGAAATCCCACTAACTTCATTTCTCCACCAATGAAATATCTTCTCTTTCCAGATCCACCAATCAAATATCATCTTTCCTTTCTATTTATGGAAGTAAACTATCAGAATGTGACAGCTCAAAATGGAATACTGACCTATTAGAAATTTAGAATGAGACGGAGGTAGTAGTTATTTAGAGTTAAATAGATATGTTTAAATAAAATACTGCGTAGGAAATTACACTGAAGTTATTTCATCCAAACGCCTAAAACATCAAACACCATGTGTTTTCTCGATTTTCAATGTATCTTGTTACATCTACTTTCACCCAAATTTTCTCTCTCCACATATTCATATTATAGAAAAAAACCTCTCTGACCCCCCACCCAAATTTTTTCTTTCCACATATTTCATCAACTCAAAAAAAACCTCTCAACTCCCACCCAAATCTTTTCTCTGAACATATATTATCAATGGAAATAAATCTTCTTTTTTTTTTTGCTGAAATTGTTTTTTGGAGGTCGGAGACGGTTTTCAGTAGTGGAAGACGGCGGTTTGCTAGTGGTTTAAATTGTTTTTTCGTTGGAGTTTGTCCAAAATCCACCTTTAGATCTGTTCATTTCCAAATCCGTTATGGTGGTGACGGTGGGTGATGTTGGTTTGGACGGAGTCGATATGTACTTGAAATGAGTTGAACTTGTGGAGGTTGATGGTGGTTGATGCCGGATGTTGAGGTGGTCAGTGGTGGTGGCCGAAGGTAGTTGCTGGTGGTGGCCGAAGTCTGATTGATGATGGCGGTTGCGGGAAAGTGGCGGTGGTAGAAGGTTGATGGTGGCTGTTGCAGGAGACTGATGGTGGCGGTGGTAGGTTGATGATGTCAGGTGGTGGAATGGTGGTGATGGTGGCAGGAGCTAGGAGGATGATGGCTTATTTTTTTTCAGAAACATTAATGTTAATGTAATTAGTAATACATCCGTCACACCCACAAGTGTCTACATTTCTATTTTGGGATGTCCCATTTCAAGTGTCCACTTTGTGTTTCAACCAATGAGAAGTGGTTATTCTGGAGAGAGAAGATTTCTGATTGGTGAAGAATGAAGTTAGTGAAATTTCCTTAAACTGTGTGCAAAAAGTAAGTGGACACTTGTAATGGGACGGAGGGAGTATTAAAGAGTGGAACTAAAAAGACGAAAATGTTCTTGTGGGCTAAAAAAAGACCAGACTGGGAGTGAATGCTCATCCTATCCTATCCTAATCCTAATTAGTATTATAGTACAGTATAATATAATAATTCAAATTATCAGCAAAAAGAAGTTGTTATAAGTTTTACGTCAAAATTTAAATGTGTATAGTTTACTAGTTATTAGACGTACACATGTTAGTATATTTGTATGTATATAATTAGGATCCTTAGCTATTAGCCTAATAGCCTTGATATATAATTAGTATAGTTTAGATTTTAAACTTGATATATAATACGGAGTATATACGTACTAATCTATATGTATCTCTTTATGTATCTATATAAAAGAGAGTTTAAATTAGTTTAGTTGCTATTAGGAGCATATTAATAGAGATGAATGACAAGTGACATTTGTCACATCCTCATAATCTTTTATTAAATAATCTATAAAAATTAAGAAGTTAAAAAAAACGTTAATTGAAAAAACAATCAACTAAAATTAAATAAAATTATCGGATAAGCATTCTTGGCTCAAATATGTTCCCGTAATTTCAGTGCCTCCTACTTGATTTTTGGTATCCTGAACATAATACCGAGTCAACCATTATCTTGAAGCCAAAATCATTTTCCTTTTTATCTTAATAAAACGATTTTAATGAAATACAATTGATTACAAGCCGGTTTTCGTAATTTCAGAGATTCTTTAAACTAACCAAATCGAATAAATTGGGTTGTGATACTAATCCATATATTCCCAATAAAGGGTATGAATTCTTCTAATGTGTTCAACGAAGTATCTTTTGCCTGCCTAATTATTTCTATCATGCAAGGTTAAGTTTTGTTAGTGGAGAACCTATAGCATATTGGACTTCATATTCATACAATAATACATTGCCTCTAAGATTGATATTTTTTTTTATGATGTATGCTGTAAATATTGTTATGTAATTTATACATACGGATGATGTTTCATGGTCTCTACTTGCCTATGTTAGACTTGCATAAATATTTCCAGCTAGAAATCTTTAACCATTGTAGATGGTCAAAATATAATTCCTAAATTGCATATTGCATATTGAAGTTTCATATACTCAAAGCTATATAGGCATTGTTAATATTTTCAACTTTGATTTTAATTTGTTTTGGCCATTTACTATTACCAGATTACATAACAATTTTTTATTTATGAAATTAAATAACAAATCAGGCCACATTAGACTTGATTAAATTTCTTTATGGTGTTCACATTGATTTTAGAATGCTCATATGTTAGCTATTATATACAGCTATGTGGTAATTTGGGCCAATTTTATGTTTTTAGTTACTTGTGGGCGTTTCTTTCTTTCTTTTTTTTTTTTTTTTACAGTTTTCATGTAGCAATCTATTTGTTTCAAACAACAATGAAAAAAAAACATGAACAAGCAGATAAGAATTAACATGGTACTGCTTATGAAATAGTTAACATATGATGTATTGAAGTTTTAATATTTCTCAGTTATTTTTATATGAATTGACATGAACTTAAACTATGTAACAGGCACAAAATATCCATGTTGCTATCATGAAAGAGTCAAGGCCATTAATTGAAAAGGTAGTAGAAAGAGGTGTTATTTTGATGTTGAGTAAATTTGGTGCCATTACCATCAATGGCAAGTATAGTATTAGTAACAATGTTCTTTATTTTTTACTCCGTATAAATTTATCGTGAGATACTTTATTGCTAGCATTCATATGAGAACATTCTCATTTTTAACTTTTGTGAGAACAGATCTGTACCATCCATTTATTAGATCAATGGTTATAAATATTAGGGGCCATTTTAAGATTAAATATAATTAAAAAGGGTAAAGTGGTAACTTAACTATTAAATCCTATTAACTACTCCCCTAATATTTCGGTTATTCCTATCGTTTTCATTTAACGCTAGCAAAATTTATCTGTCTCGAATTTATGTTTTCTTAATAATTATTAAGGATGATGACATTAAATAACGAGAACTTCTCTAACAAATTATTCTAGTCATCTTTTACATGGGTTTAATCATTTGCAAACGTGTTTTACATCAATCGAGAACTTCTTTTAAGGAATATTGTTATCTATCACTAAAATGAATAATATGTTATGATCGTACTAATATGTTATCTATCATGTTTATGAATTGTCTGCAACTGAAATATCCATTTTTAGTGCATTCATATGTTGCAAAGAATTTAGTTGATGTTCTCACGCATTCATAACTCGGATGCAATTATTTGTAGTTGCAAACTTTCCCATGTTCGATCGATTTAATTGTTCATATTCTCGAAAGCATCCACGTGTATCGTTCAAACTCTCAGTGCATTCACGTAAATCGCTTGAATTCTCGGATGCATCCAGGTTCACGTTTAAACTCAGAAGTTCACTACTTTCATAGGAGAACCATCTGATTTTGATTTTGAGGTTATAGGTTCTTTTATTTGGATTATAATATACAAAGTTTGAATTGATTTTGTTGAACAAGTTATAACTGTGAATATTCAATGATGATTTGTTTTGTAAAGAATAGAGGTCGACGTATCTTTATTGTCAATATATTACTTGAGCATGGATGCCAGACTCGATCATCCTCTTTCTTCATAAAATAGTCGTAATGTTTTTGTTTATAATGAATGAGATACACAAAGAATTAGGGAGTTTTTAACTGAATAAATCTACGGACGATCACTTTTATTTTTACTAGAAAAATGTTGAGTATTGAAAGCCTAAAAGATAGGATGCGCAAATTACTTATATGCCCATGTTCTCATTTTATATATATGTGAGAACATTCTCATGGGAATGCTACCCTATTATTATATTACTTACAATATATATTTATGTGTTTGTCATATTCATTTTTATGTCAAACCAAGATCCTTATATAAAATATAAAATCTATATCTATATGTAACTAAATTTCAAATGGTTTTTGAGCAGCCGTTCAACGCACGAGCTCAAAACCTAGTACTCTTATATTAGTGTTAGGGTTTCTCTTATTATCTTGTACTCTATAAATAGTTGATATATGCTGAGTAATAGATGTTATAGTCTACAGGGTTTACATCATTCAACACAAATAACAATGTGTCTCCTCTAGTGTGATGACCCAGAAATTTCGACTAAATTTAAACTTAATCTTTGTATGATTAACATTTCCGACACGATAAGCAAAGTCTGTAAAACTGAATCTCAAAATTTTTGAATTACTTTTATATATTTAAATACCTTCGGTTGTTTTCGACGATTCGCGAACAATTATATGTAAAAAGATACATATATACTATAACATGAAAAGGTAACAATGTATTAATTGTTTGATACCGTACATTAAACTTATTGGTTTAAATATCTATTTGAATGTATATGATAAGTTGAAATATTTATTATTAAAATTTATTTATAAATAACGTCCAATGTGTATTTAAAAACTGATTTATGTATATTAAAAAGATATATACATATATATAATAAACGATAGTAACATTCGTTTATTGATTCAATTGATATTTAGATAAGTTAACTAAAGCGTTTAAGATGAACCAGTTAAACACTAATTTGCTACAGTGTTTTCAAATTGCCACATTACTCAAAATGCTACAGTGTTTTCGAAAATCACTATTTGCTACAGTGAAATTGACTTTGCTACAGTGAATTGCTACAGTGAAATTGACTTTGCTACAGTGAAATTGACTTTGCTACAGTAAAACACTATTTTAAAATGTATTTTTAACAAATAACGAGACGATGATTTATAGAAGTAAATGACCAAAATACTCGAAAGTTTAAGATATACTATGAGTGGTATAGTTTATGGATAACTTAAGGCTATATCTTGACAAAGGTACGTGTCACGAAACGTAAAATGCAAGTTTTCTCAGCGTACGAAAGGACATTCGAAAAACCAGAACCGGGACATAAGTCGAGTGATGACGTACGACTTATCGGAACAAAAATTACAAGTCAACTATGCACGTGAATTTAATATAATATATAATTAATTATTTAAATTATATATATTATATTAATATTTAATTATGTCGACAAGCTAGGAGCCAAAACAATGTGAGCTGTCCCTGGTCCTCATGCGAGTCGCATGGCCAGAAGGCCATTTCCATGCGAGTCGCATGACTCCAGATTTCAGGCCACATCTATAAATTTCAGTGTTTTCGCTCGATTTAAATCACACACATACACAAATATATATATACTCCGTAATATTATTTATTATTTATTATTATTATTATTATTATTATTATTAATAAGATTATTATTAATCTTATTATTTTTTATTATTATTAGTGTTATTATTTTTGCGATACAAAAATAATAATGTACAAAAAATATTACGACGGAGTGCTGTCCAAGTAATTTTCAAAATATGTTTTCGAGCGGGAAAGAGCTAAGGAAAATATGAGTTATTGCCAAGGAAATTATGGGTAATGTTCGGGGGTATTTTTGTGAATCAAACCTCGTGTTTATCATCTCCGATGCGTCTACGTGCTTTCCTGCAATATTGTATATCAATATTAAACTGTGAGTTTCATGAGATCCCTTTTACTCTCTACGTTTTTGGGCTGAGAATACATGCAAATGTTTTATTAACCGATATACAATATTTATATGCGTGAGTTTCATTTGCTCCCTTTTACTCTTTATGTTTTTGGGCTGAGAATACATGCAAATGATTTAATAACTGTTTTACAATATCTATATGCGTGAGTTTCATATGATCCCTTTTACCCTTTACATTTTTGGGCTGAGAATACATGCAAATGCTTTAATAACTGTTTTACAATAATTATAAAGTGTGAGTTTCATATGATCCCTTTTACTCAATATATTTTTGGGCTGAGAATATATGCACTTTATTTTAAACGCAATGGATACAAGTACATACTAAATTCTACACTGAGTTTGAACCGAAAATCCCTTAGCTTTGGTAACTAGTAACTGCCAGTTATAAGAACTGGTGGGCGCGAGTAGTAGTATATGGATCCATAGGGCTTGATATCCCCGTCCGAGCTAGAGCGCTAGCCTTTTAACGGACGTATGCTATTTGAGAAGCGTACACGTTGGTTTGCGTGTATTATTAAGATGATTATACAAAGGGTACAAATTATATAAACATTAAAGTTTAGTTACCAGGGTGCTCAATTTTGTAGAACCGATTGATAAACGTTTCGAATGAAACAACTGAAATCTTGTGATCCACCTTTTATGTAAAACCTATTGATAAACGTTTTGAATAAAACAACTGAACTTTTGTAATCCACATTGATATACGGATTATGTGTAATATTAAAACTATGAACTCACCAACCTTTGTGTTGACACTTGAAGCATGTTTATTCTCAGGTTTCTAGAAGTCTTCCGCTGTTTGCTTATACGTGATACAAGATATGTGCTTGGAGTCATACATGCTATATACAAGAAACTTGCATTCACCAAACCATTACCATGTATCTTATTTTGACTGTATTGTCAACAGATGTATTATTGTAAACCATTTAAATGGTGATTGTCTATACGTAGAAATCATCAGATGTTAAAAACCTGGAATTTATATATTCATTTATGAAATACCTTTTCAAACGAATACAATGTTACAAAATGTATCACATAGAGGTCAAATACCTCGCAATGAAATCAATGAATGACGTGTTCGTCCATATGGATTTGGAGCGATCGTCACATCTAGGTGCTTTGTTGCTCCATTAAAGATTAACATATTCGTGTCAACAATGAGTTGTAGCTTAGCTGGTAGTTGCATGATTCTCTTAGCGAGAGGTTAGAAGTTCGATTCCGCTGGGCTACAACATTGTACTCAATGTTATCCCTGACCTGAAATATCTATCCAGATCGCCTTTCGCTTAGTGCGGGGGCAGCAGGGAGGGGGGTTTTACCGGCCATGTCCTCGGATTGGTCCGGGTTTTCTCCAGGATAGTAGTTGGGGGCGGGTTACACAACTACGGAAGATGAGCGTGTGGGTGGTTAAATCCCCGTAGGTGATCTCAAACTGATGTTCAGAAGAAAAAAAAAAAAACATATTCGCGTGAAGGCTTAGTAAGAACCAACTTCCATCCAAGTCGAACTTCGGTGACAGAGGAATTGATATTTCTTCCCTTTTATGCTCAATTTGTTTTCAGAGGAAAGGATTGAATACAACAACCATTATTAATTGTGACTTGGCGAAGAAAATAAGGCAATGTATTTTGTGTTGGACCAATATCGACTTTTCCTACTGAATTAACGGTAGTTATTAGTTTTGGAGCGGGCGTTCTAATTATCCTCTTCCATATGGTATCAACTTAATTTCTTTGGCGACTTTTTTATAGGCTATTTGGAAGTTCCATAATAACATCATTTTTCAAGAGCCTAGCTTCAAAAGATATCATTTTGTTAACTATACACTTGTTATCGCTGTTGACTAGATTTCTAGTAGATACAAGTAATATAAATTAAATTTGACATTGTGGTTTCAAAACTCAATAAAATGTGTAATTTCTTTCTAGCATCTGGCTAGTTATATATAATTATGTCATTATAAAAGATAATCACACGTTTCACTATTTTAGTGTTTGGGTCATTATCACATTTTTAAAATAATATTGCTTATCTGTTTGACATAAATACGTTTGATCAAGGTTAAGTCAAATTCTAATCGTCCAAAATCCAAAACCTCGCCACTACACTTCCCGAACTTAATCTCATTCACAACTATCAAGCAAATCAAATTAAATGTTTACTAACTGCAATTTCTAATGCTTCATTGTCAAGATGAAATAATAATAATAATAATAATAATAATAATAATAATAATAATAATAATAATAATAATAATCTATCTATCTATATAGTCATATAAAGCTCTAAAATGATGATATCATTATAAAACTAATTATTCTTTAATTTTCATAATGATGATGTCATAATTATATACTAATTTTAATAAAAAATAATATAAAATCTTTTATAAAAGAAAATACTAATCTCTCCTAAATTGTAATTTAATTTTCTAAAAAAATTTAAAAGGCATTTATTATTACTAATAAATTATTTATTATTATTATTTACTTTTAATGTAATAACTATAACTATAATTATTATATTATTAATATTCAAATATGGATTCTTTTTACGAAATTAATTACGTTACATATGTATGCTAAAATACACGTCTCTATATATTTGTAAAAACAACGACAAGTTTCTTATTCAAATGAGTCATTAAAATAAATGACTTTAGCATTAACATTCACTTAATACCTAAAACATGTTATTAAATTGTTTCGTTTAAATAAACCCGTAATTTTACGGATCATTTCATTAGTAATAATAATAAACCACGAAGGAAATGTTAAAAACGAAAATTAACATTAGATTGTAATAGAATATTTAGTTAAACGGGCTAGGAAACGGGCCATTGAGTTGCAACCACTCGAGCTGAAAATGAGTTAATGGGTATGACTTGACAAGTTGTTAACTATCTACAAAAATAAAAATAAAAGAAAATAAAAAAAAATTAGTAAAAAAAACAGTATTAAGTTTGAGTTTTGTTAAATATGCTTACAAAGGTAGGTTCAAATTTAAGTTTAAGCAATATAATCAATAACGCATATAATTCGCTTCTTTATAAGATCACTTTCAATTATAACACACTGGTTCAAATTAATACATTATACATCAGCGTCACGTTATCACTTCCTTCTCCTCAGTCACTCATAACATATCACTACAATCTATAAGGATCATAAGATACTTCTTCAAATTAACATACAATCAATATATATTAATTAATTAATTAATACAAAGTATAAGTTTTAGTGCTAAATATACAACAAAAATGTACATTATGTTTGTGATGAAATATGATGCGAACTCGCAATTTGGTTGGCGATCAAAGATTAACTAGCCTTTGGCTTGGCACAAACAATGGCGCCAAACATTGGCATGACACTGACAATAGCGCCAATCATGGGCTTGGCTTTGGCTGGCATTTGGCGAGCCATTTTTCGTTTATTGTTGGCAATGTTCTAAAGGGTTAAATGTTTGGAACATCGATTCTTTAACGCTACATTCTCAAGTTTTTTAATGAGTAGAAAGAAAAGAAAACATACACATTCTCTCGAGTATTCATTTAAGCACAAATGAAATGATTAGAATGTTTAATACATAAACTTTTTGTTAAAAATACTTTTTTTTTTAATATTTGAGGGGTCTGAAAGAAAAAACAACATATTTATTGTTAAGATTTAGGACTCAAACAAGACAAGTGATTGAAACTAATCACTAACCCACGAACGATAAACGAATAATAAAGCATAACGATAAATAAAAGCATAAAACGACACGGGATTTAACGTGGTTATATCTCAACTTCAAAACACGAAGAAGGGTTTAGTCTACGGACGCAAATCAGAGATTTTTCACTATTAATTTCGTGCACACATTGTATGGGTTACATAGGGTGTTTATATAGACAAATCTAAAGAAGGAAACTACTTAACAAGCAAGAAAACATGGTTCTGGAAGTTTCCTCCCGTCTGAACCATTTTCGCGACCGCAATGAATTTCTGGTGGTCTCGAGTTTTGTTTTTTTTAGCATAGATGTGATTCTTGCGACCATAACTCTAAACTCGCGGTCACCAGTTTCACAGATTCAGCAAACCTTGTTTAATTCGAACTTCGCACTCCAACAATCTCTCACTCGAATGAGACATTAAACAACCTTCGCCAACCCATCACTATATTTAAACAAACCCACAATAACTCTAGACCAGCCGATTACCAACTCTTTTTGATACTGTAAGATGAGACACCCGAATCACGCCGCACTTCACTCGTTAGCCTACGAGCAAGTGAAGTCTTTCGACACCAAAAACACCGCTGAGTGATAATCCAATCTCATAGTTACTAGCTTGGGCCATCTCGGTTTCTATCGCCACCATCTTCTAACTCGAAGATCATTTTCTTACACCAGAAGACCAATTGAAGTAGGCGACTCTTCAATTATAGGATTCTTCATGAGACTACACCGCTTCACCGATCACTCTAGACATGTTCAATCCCGAACACACATGTCAATGATCACCCTCATACAGGATTTCACCGTCTATCTATGATTTTCCTTTCCAGCAATCAAAAAATCCAACAGACGCCCTCGTAGACTCTTCATCAAGGCTCCAGTGAGAACGCAATCACAACCTCGAAGTCTACTAACTTTTCAACTTTCCGCTTTCTTACTGGTTCACTGACCTCCTCATAGCTATGAATTTCACAAATCCATCTTCTCATCCCAAGCACGCTCCCACTGTACAAGTAAGAAATAAAACCGCGGCTACTCGAGAAGAAACTTGGTTCGTACCACCGGTCAGTCGCAAATTTCTTAGTCATCGGAGAGTAAAGCAAGTATTCGAAGTCCTAGTGTTACCCGGAATCATCGCACTAATCTTGAGAACATTGGAGACAACGTCGCATAATCATATCCACAACTCCACTAGTCGACTAACCCCCACTAGCTCGATAATTTTCATTGGTTACCAAACTGACACGGAGTTCCCGGTACCCTCAACGATCCTAGAAAGCTCAAGTTCCGGGACTTACAAGATTATTCGCCCCTCTTCCATCACCTAAAGACTCCTAATTGATCACCCTCGAAGAAAACCGCTCCTTTTGTTGAAACATCAATCAAAACCGAGCAACCATCGAACGCATTCTATCCGACACCCTTCGACAACCAATTTTCTTAGTGACAAGGAACTCTAATCCGCCCTCCCGATACTCCCACTTTCGACTTTCAACCCGATGTATCTGGTTCATTACAACAACCGCTCTAAACTGAGAGAAGAACACCCTCCTGAGCTTCCATAACAAACTCATATCTTCGAAAACATAGCTCGTATCGCTCGAAGTTTCCGAGATGATCAATCCTAAATTAGATGCTAAGATCTAATTTAGGAATTGAGTGCAATGAGGGGTGGATGATGGTGTTGATAATGTTTTTGGGACCTTATGACCGTCTTTCACTAAGATTCAAGTGATCAATCACCATGTCCCGGTCTTGATCGCATTACCTTGGCTTGATTATGATTAAGGCTTGGGCATATTCACAAGCGAACCATAAAAACCTTAGAAATTGCACAGAATTAACAACCTAAAATGAGAGGCCAAGCTCCGTATTTATAGGCTTCGGATATTTGTGGAATCAATGTTTGCGCAGAACCGACATATCCGCAATGTTTTTGCGGGACATCTTCGCAAACATTCTTTATGCGGACTTCCGCAATGTGCTGAAACATTGCACAATTCTACTGAAACATTGCACAATATTGCGCTGTGCTGAAACATTGCACAATATTGCGTTGTGCTGAAATATTACACAATAACGCAATAATGTGCTATGTGCACTATCAAGTCCCCAAAGTTCGGTATTATATATTAAAAATATATGATGGCGAACTTATAAGAATGCAATCATAGGGAATATAGTGTGATGTATTCTATCAAGTCCCCCCAGTTCGATATTATATACTAAAAGTATATGATGTCGAACTCTAAGTAATTGACGTTTTTTTCTTGTAGAGCTTTGTGGAGCTTCTTGCGCTCTCTTAAGATGTAGAGAATATCATGTTGCAACTTTTATTTATATAGCGCTTTTCATTTATTCATAATATTAGACTTATCCTTTGCAATTTCAATCATTTATTATTGTGCACATAATAAACATCTACTTTTGCGAAACAATCTTTTGCGTATAATTAATATACATTATGAATTTTCCAAGTTCGTCGAAACGATCATTGGGAAAAGATTGCGTTTCAAATACGCTAAATGTGTTATTGCGAAGCATCTAAGTTGGGCAGATTCACAACTTAGGAAAATAATATACAAGTTTCATCATTTCGCAAACACTTCATTTATATTTTGAGTTCCACCATAGCAGGCTTTTCCATATCTTTTAAATATTAATGCGCGTTAATACGCGAAGTTATCACAATTTATATAAAAGAAACACACAATGTATACATTATGAATCTTCTAAGTCCGCCATAGACGATCCTTAGGAAAAAAAATGCGTTTTAAATACGCCAAGTGGTTCACACTTGCAAAAAATAGAGTACACGTATGTACTTGATAAAAATTGATCGCGATTCATTTATGGTCTTACGCATATTTGCCATATTCTTGAGAAATTTGCGCGAAGCATATATGGAGCAAGTCAATTGAAGCTTATGTTAATATAATATATAACACATGGCATATTTTAAGCCTTTATTGCCAATGGATACTTGTACTATAGGAACACATGGTTTTAGCCTTCATGACTTCATACATTGTGTGCAAAATCAACAATAATTGCGGCCATGGTCTTAAGCAAAGCAGCGACGTGCATATATCACAAGTAATAATATTGCCACTGCCAAACGCTCATGGACTTAGATAATTTGCACTGAATATATTTTTGCCATGTCCTTATGTGCATGGAATTAGAAAATTTTGCAACTTGCGTTTTGCACAAATGATGATATTGCCATGGCCATATGCTCAAAAGCTTGCACAAAATTTTCAATGTGCTACATGTAGTTTGCACAAAATTTTTGCAACATGCAGCACTTAGCATGCACAAATTCTTGCATTGTGCAAACTTTTAGTTTGCAAAAAACTTTATTCCACAACTTTTAATTTGTGCAAAATCTCCATTGTGCAGCGCTTAGCATGCACAAAATCTTGGATGTGTAAACTTTTAGTTTGCAAAAAACTTCATTGCACAACTTTTAATTGGTGCAAAATCTTCATTGTGCAGCGCTTAGCATGCACAAAATCTTGAATGTACAAACTTTTAGTTTGCAAAAAACTTCATTGCATAACTTTTAATTTGTGCAAAATCTTCATTGTGCAGCGCTTAGCATGCACAAAATCTTGAATGTGCAAACTTTTAGCTTGCAAAAAACTTCGTTGTGCAAAAACTTTATTTTTGCACAAAATTGTCGTTGTGTAGCGCTTAGCATGCACAAAATCTTTATTGCGCAGCGCTTAGCATGAGCAAAATCTAGCAATGTGCAACTTTTAGGTTGCATAAAATCATCTTTGTGCAGCACATAGCATGCAAAAAATCTTGAATGTGCAAACTTTTTGTTTGCAAAAAACTTCATTGCACAACTTTTAATTTGTGCAAAAACTTCATTGTGCACCCTAGTATAAAGGCAGCGCCTTTTGAAGCACTGTATGGCAGAAAGTGCCGATCACCTG
Organism: Rutidosis leptorrhynchoides; assembly: GCF_046630445.1. NCBI lineage: Eukaryota > Viridiplantae > Streptophyta > Magnoliopsida > Asterales > Asteraceae > Rutidosis > Rutidosis leptorrhynchoides. The sequence goes on from NC_092333.1 coordinate 78,829,030, forward strand.
TATGTTGGACTGAGTTAGGAGATACTCAATTGACTGGTCCTGAGATCATACACGAAACAACTAAGAAGATTGTGCAGATATAAGCGAGACTGAAAATGGCACGAGATCGTCAAAAGAGTTACGCCGATGTGAGAAGGCGAGATTTAGAATTTCAGGTTAGAGACAAGGTTATGCTCAAAGTATCACCCTGGAAGGGTGTAGTGCGTTTTGGTAAAAGAGGCACGCTAAGTCCGAGATATATTGGAACGTTTGAAATTACTGAAAGAATTGGACCGGTAGCGTATAGACTGAAACTACCGCAAGAACTCAGCGAGATACATGACACTTTCCATGTTTCTAATTTGAAGAAATGCTTATCGGACGAAAGTTTGGTAATTCCTTGGGAAGAAATACAAGTTGATCCTAAACTTAATTTCGTTGAAGAACCTGTTGAGATCATGGACCGCGAAATCAAACAGCTAAAGCAAAGCAGAATTCTGATCGTTAAAGTTAGATGTAACGCCCGTAGGGGACCAGAATTTACGTGGGAGCGTGAAGATCAGATGAGGCAAAAGTATTCGCAACTGTTTCCCGAGGAGATGACTACGGCGGACGTACACTAAAATTTTGGGACGAAATTTTTCATAACAGGTTGGTAATGTAACAACCCGACTTTTTTCATTTACTATCGTTACTTATGTGATAACCCGGAAAATTTCTGATTAAATTTAAACTAAACTTCGACTGTTTCCGACGATTCACGAATAACCGGTTATAAAAAGATATGTAAATATATATGTGAGTATATGTACATCATTTACAATCATTATTATTATCAGTATTATAATTATTATTGTTAATAATTATCATTATCATTAATATAAATTACTAATATATTATTAATATTATTAGTATTAGTATTAACTAGAAAAAATTCGACCGCGCGTTGCTGCGGTTGTGTTCAACGCGCGGTCATATTTGTATATACGTTGTTTGGTACCTAATATATCTAGTAGGTTGGGTTGTTTGTTGGACGTGTACGTATATGTATGAAATATAGCTCGAAATATTTAGTGTTTTTTTGACGATGTCCGTTTCGCGTATAGTTAGTCGCGTTGTGTTCGTAAAATAATATCGAGTTGAACGGTGGTCTCGGAAAAATTTAGCTCGCACCGAGCGAGAATATAGGGCCCGTTATTGAGTGTTTTTTTAAAGATGTTCGTTTCGCGCATAGTTAGTCCCGTTGTGTCCGTCTGATTTTTTCGAGTTGAACGGTGGTGTCGAAAAAATTTAACTCGGACCGAGCGAGAAGATAGGGCCCGTTAAAAATACGGGTGGAATCATTTTCTTTTGTTTTTTTTAAATTATATATTTACGCTTTTTACCCCTAAAAAAGTAAAAATTTGGGGGGGTCGTTTTGTATATGAAGCCGAATTTGAGGGGCTGGGTGTAGTGTGAACGCAAACTCAAAACGACATTCGGATAAAACTGAAACTACGATTTTGCCCATGCATATTAGTATATAGGGGTAATACTTAACATTAATATTAAAATAATGAAATATTATTATTATTATTATTATTATTATTATTATTAATATTATTAGTATTATCACTTTTACTAAAAGTGATAAGATTATTATAAATATTATTATTTTTAATACAATTTATAATATTATTATTATTAATATTAATAGTATTATTAACATTTTATAATGAGTATTATCATTATTATTAATTAAAATTAAAATTTTCATTTTTATTATTAATATTGTCATAAAAATATTATTATCATTATTTGTATTATTATCATTATTTGTATTATTATCATTAATAATATTATTATTCGTTATTATTAATATAAGTATTATTATTTATATAATTATTATTATTATTATTAAAATACTTATTAATTATTAATACTAAATAAATGAATAAATAAATAAATAAAAGGGATCGACATATACCTAATTTGTGATCTGGATTCATTATTTTTATATTTTAATTAATCGTGATCTGCTTTCCTTAATTTTTTATATATACTTTTATAAAAAAAATTAGGTATTCAGTTTTTTATATTTTTCTGCTGCTTTCTGTAATCATGGATTCCTTGTCGACATTCAATTCTATAAAACATGGGATCATTCTCAACAGATACTATCAACCTTTCCTCAATCATATACAATTATCAAATTATCAGATAAAAAAAAGAAAAAAAGAAACTGCAGCTCGTAAACCTCTGTTCTTGTCCATTTTTAAAAAAAAAATTCGATTTAGAATCAATTTCAAAATCTAATATTGCAGTCTTGTTAGGAATCGTTCACTCAAACTATCTGCAAGATATCATCTCTCAATTCTTCAAAACGAATTCGAATTCTTGAGTCAAAGTTTTTGAATTTAAAAGTCAACAAATTGTTCTTGATCAAATTCGAGTTGATTTTGATGATTCGGATTAAATTGATGATTTGTAAAGTTTCTAGGAGTAATTTTAAACATATTTCATGTTATAATCATAAGCTAAAAACACTTGGAAATCGAAAATCAATTTTTTTTATTCAAGTCACGAACAGCAGCAGGTGAGTTCTGCTACATTTTCATTTAAACAAAGAATCCAGGTCATCTGTAATTCGATTTGCAAGTTTTAAACAAAACTATAAATTCGTTATATTAATTTTTGGTGTTTGATTTGAGTCGTTTGAAATTGAAGAAGATTAACATCAAACAGAAAAATGGGTTATATATATTTCGGGAGAGATATAGACAGATAAATAAGAATGGTTCCATGGTTTAGAGTGTTACGGGTTAGCGAGTGGTCACGGGTTCGAGCCTGTTACGGGTTAGCGAGTGATCACGGGTTCGAGCCTGGTCTGGTGCAATTTTTTTAAAAAAATGCTTTTAAGAGGTATACACTTTTATTATTATTATTATTTATTGTTATTATTATTATTGTTATTCTAATTATTATTATTTATTATTATTACTATTATTAGAATAATCATTATTATTAAGAGTATTATTATTAAAATTTTAGAATTATAATAGTTATCAATATAAGTATTATTAGTATTACAAATATATTAATATTATTATTATTATCTTTACTAACTAGTATTATTATTATTATTATTATTATTATTATTATTATTATTATTATTATTATTATTATTATTATTATTATTATTATTATTATTATTAGAATTATCATTTTTACAAACACTATCATTTTTGTTATTAATATTATTACTAGTATTATTATTATTATTAATTATCATTATTTTTAAAATATTAGTATTATCGTTACTATTATTATTACTACTATTAGCAAAATATTAATTATCATTATCATTACTAACAAAGTAACTAATGATATTATCAAAATTATTATTTTCAACATCATTATTAAATCTAATTAATAGTATTATCATCACTATTTTTAGTATCATCATTATTATATTACCATTATCATTATGAATATTATTATTATTATTATAAAATAATACAACTCTTTATTCATCATCATTATTAATATTATTTTATCAAATAAATACTTATGTAAAGAATATATATATATATATAAGTATATATATATAGAAACATATAACAATTGAAATAATATAAATAAACTTGTTCGATTACGAGTATATGTGTTAATATATATATACTTGATATAGGTTCGTGAATCCAAGGTCAACTCTACATTTTGTTCAATGCCATCATATGTATTTTTACTACAAAATACAGTATCGTGAGTTTTCATAGCTCCCTTTTTATATATATTTTTGGGCTGAGAATACATGCGCAACTTTTATAACTGTTTTACACGTTAGACACAAGTACTCAAACTTTTATGCTATACACGTGCTTTGTCATGCTAAATCCCTGCCGTAATATCGTTAATTGCTGAGGTATAAGATGCAATCTTAGTTATTGTGAGTAGCGCTACTGAGAGTGACGTCTCTGTCCATTTGACCGTTAGTCTTTGTGTGACGACCCGGAAATTTTTGACCAAATTTAAACTTAATGGTTATATGATTTCGACACGATGAGCAAAGTCTGTAATGTTAAGTCTAAAATTTTTGAACTGTTTTTATATATGCAATTACCCTTCGATCATTTCCGACGATTCAGAACAAATAATTGTAAATAGATATGTGTGTGTGTGTGTGTATATATATATATATATATATATATATATATATATATGTATAATAATAATTAGAGGTATAATATTAAATATTATATGTTGTTGTTATTAAAATTAATTATGTAAAATAAAATAAAAATATTTTAATAACTATTATATAAAACATATCTATATATATAAATAAAGTGTGTTAAATATATTTTGTGATTTTGAATCTATTTAGTAAAAAACGGTAACACTCATTTGCCATTCAATGGATATTAGACAGGCCTAAAAACGAACTTATATGATTTTAAAAATAAACGGTAATCTGAAAAGAAGTTATATAATTTATAGGCTTATTCAAAATATATATTGGATCGAATTATTAATTTTTAACATCTAGAATATTTTACTTGAGGTTGAGGGCTAATAATTAAGTTAAATTTTTATTTAATAATTTTAAAAGTTAGTGACCGATTTTAATACAATATTGATTACCATTTGGTTTCTGTAATTGAAATTAAGAGAAAGCCACTTGTTACCTTTCACTGTCCATAATTGATTTAATTGAATAAGATTCTGTATCATTTTGTTTTGTTACTAACTTCACTTTAACAAAAGTGAAATTGCATGATTACTTTATCCCGCTCTTTTCTTATGTGATGTACAAAATTACCAAACCATCTCTAATCTTTATTTAGTGTTAGAACTTCTAAGAAGCTTTATCGCCAATGGAGTATCATCGATTTCTCAAGTTCAACCTAAGTACGATATATTCATAATAAAATGATTCTAAAATCGTTCCTAGATAAAAACCATCAATTTGTGGATACAATACAACTTTTAATATCTACTAGACGTACTATTTAACTCAATTAATTATATATTACATGTTGATTATTGTTCCTAAATATCAATACACCACATTCACATCACATTTGTTTCATTAGTAATCAAAAACCACCATTATCGTTTTTATTTACTTTTGACTTCTACCTTCTGTTGAGGCCCACTCCAACACCTACTAGTTTGTATCATTGTGAATTCACCCGTGACTTAATTTGAGAGTACTAGTTGATCACTGTTTTTGTTTGGTGTCTTTTGTCACCACTAAACCCACTTACTTCTATCATTCTCATTTTAATTTAAATGCAAGACCATACTAAACAAATACTATTTCTTTTCTGTCTCCTTTTCAATTCTAATCTAATTTCTCTACAAATATATACATATAATTTTATGGATATAACAAACTAGATCACCAACTTGAAGGAACACAACCCATCGTTTATCTCTGTTCACCACCAAAGATCAAACCTGTCACTGTTCTCCTTCTCTTCTGTGTTTTGTGTCGTGCACAACAACCTTCCACCATCTTAAACCTTCAAAACCACCACCGATGCTATATTAATGATACTGCTGCTGCCTCAGTTTTCCTATCGAGTCACAACCCTTTCAAATCATAATCACCACCACCCAATAATGCTATTGCTACTGCTATGCTATACTTTCTTTCTGTTTCGATCGGACAAACAAACCATCACCAACAAGCCACTATCACCACCCATCTCTACCACCACAACTCACCGACTATCGAACAAACCCAACCAAACTTCTTAACCAACTGCGTATTTTCCTGTCAAATAAACTCAACCCAAAGAACACCTATTATATTACCACTGAACACTGTGATTATATTTTTCTGTCACCTGATCGATCAAACAACAAACACCAACAATTAACTGATTTTGTTATTTTTTTTTTCTGCTCAACTACTAGTACAACAACAACTATTCGTCAGTCTACAACTCGGTTAAAATCCACAACACCATCGCTATCAAAATTTTGCTGTAACAGGTCTGCAATTTTTTTTTTCTTTCCTTTCTTTTTAACTCATCGACAATCAATTTATAACCCAAATAAATGCTACTGTTCGGTCAGACCTGGTACAGCCCAAAACAACCCAAACCGCCACTATTGTTGTTGCTACCCTAAATCAAAATCAACCTAATCCCTAACCTACAATCAATTTCATTATCCAACAATAACAAAGAAAAAAAAAATCGTAACTATGTATATAAAGTCAGTATAGACACTTCAATCGATTTAAGAAAATCCCTATCATACGAATTTCATTAAATGGAAATCGAATTACATACCCAGATCCTTAACTTTATATATCGATTGAAGAAAAGAATTGAACCGTGCGATAGTTGATGATGAATGATGATTTAGATCGATGAGAGAATGATGAATTCAGTCGAACCATCCCTGGTCTGCGTCGAATGAAGAACTCAAAAATCCCTATCTGTCGATTTAACTTAATGAATGTTATCGGGTCTAGTGGATCATTGGACTAATAGTAATGGGCTTGTGACATTAACTGATTGGGCTAGATTATTTATGCCGTTGACGAGTTAAATGTAATATAGCTATAGAGTTAATCAGAAATGTAAGCAGCAGCGTGATGGTTTATGTGTGGGTCGGGTTTGCGAGAGGTCTTAGGTTCGAGTCTCAGCGGTGGCGTTCTTTTTATTGAGCTTTCTTCAAAGGTTGTAATTATTATTATTATTATTATTATTATTATTATTATTATTATTATTATTATTATTATTATTATTATTATTATTATTATTATTATTATTAATATAATGGTTATTATTAATTATTAGTTGTTATTATTATTACTAACATTAGTATTAGAATTAACATTTTTATTATTATCATTGATAATAGTATTATTATCATTATTAACATAAGTATAACTATCATTAATAGTATTGTTATCATTATTATCATTTTTTTTATCATTTTACTATCATTAAAAATATTATTATTATTATTATTTTTAACAATATTTTTTTTTTACATTGTTATTATTATCATTTTACTATTAGTATCATTATTATTATTATAACTATATTATTATTATCAATACTACTATTAATATTATTATTATTACTATTATTAACATTAATATATTTATTAACAAGTATTATCATTAAGTACTATTAGTATTAAGAAATTTTATCAAAATTTGTATTTTTATCGTAAAAATAATACAACCTTTTTATTTTTCATTATTATTACTATCATTATTAAAAATTTTATATATTTTATTATTATTATGATTTTTATTATCAATACTAACATTATTATTAGTATTATCAATATTATTATTATAAGTATTATTATTAATATTATTCCTATTATTAATATTATAACAAATAAACATTAATTATATAGAAATATATTTAATATATATAACATAACTATATTGGTATTTTTATATATTTGACTAAATTATTAAGAAAACCTATAAATTATTAAATATAATTATATCACTAAGAATAATATATAAATTTGTTCGATTATAATTATATGTGTTAATATATATATATAAATGATATAGGTTCGTGAATTCGAGGCCAACCCTACACTTGTTAAATGTCGTCATATGTATTTTTACTACAAAATACAGTATGGTGAGTTCCTTTGATCCCCTTTTTACTCCTTACATTTTTGGGACTGAGAATACATGCGCAACTTTTATAACTGTTTTACAAAATAGACACAAGTATTTAAAATGAAATTATATGGTTGAATGATCGAAATCGAATATGCCCCTTTTTATATAGTCTGGTAATCTAAGAATTAGGGAACAGACACCCTAATTGACGCGAACTCTAAAGATAGATCTATCGGGCCCAACAAGCCCCACCCAAAGTACTGGATGCTTTAGTACTTCGAAATTTATATCATGTCCGAAGGAGGATCCCGGAATGATGGGGATATTCTTATATGCATATTGTGAATGTCGGTTACCAGGTGTTCAATCCATATGAATGATATTTTTGTCTCTATGCATGGGACGTATGTTTATGAGAAATGGAAATATGAAATCTTGTGGTCTATTAAAATTATGAAATGTTTATTTATGTTAAACTAATGAACTCACCAACCTTTTGGTTGACACTTTAAAGCATGTTTATTCTCAGGTATGAAAGAAATCTTCCGCTGTGCATTTGCTCATATTATATGGAGTCGTTCATGGCATATAGAGGTCAGAACCTCGCAATGGGACCAACTGTTGAAGACTTCGTCCAGATGGATTAGGACGGGTCCTTTCAGTTGGTATCAGAGCGGTGGTTTTAGCGAACCAGGTCTTGTATTAGTGTGTCTAACTGATAGTTGTTTAGATGCATTAGTGAGTCTGGACTTCGACCGTGTCTGCATGTCAAAAGTTTTACTTATCATTTCGTGTCGAAAATTACCTGCTTATCATTCTTAGGGAATCACTTGCTTATCATTATTAGTCTAGACACATCTTACTGCATTGATTGTATGAAAAGTGTATAGACAAAATTCATATCTTAGCGTATCTGCTAATTCATATCTTAGCGTATCTGTTACTGTAAACTTTGTCTGGCATACTACGTAAATTCCTCCGTAATCTACCAAATCTTTTGTTCTATATATATAGATATTCTATATAATTAGGATACCACCTGATAGCCAGAAATCATTTCATATCGATAAACCCTTTACTCAATCGTACAAAATGGAACTCGCCACTAGTTCAAGTTCTTCGGAATCCGACAGCTATTCTGACATGGTTGTTCACCTAAGCTCCGAAACAGTGTCACCAGAATGAATCAACCAATCAGTCATCATCTATTCTAGATGAATTAGGGATGGGTTCGTAATCGACTTAATCAATGAAGAATAGAATAAGGCGATCCTTTCCACCAACCGAATTCACTACTTGGTGAAGAACCTGAAGCACTTACTGGTGAACCTATCCGAAACACCATTTTTAGCCTCATTTCTAGGATAGCTCGTCACGAATATGTGCTATCTAAAATTCTAAACCTTAGTTATCTGCTCGTTCCAACCGACAATCATCCTGGAGTAAATAGAAGAAGGCAACACGCTTCGCGCCTGAGTAATCAATTTGGAGAATATGGTGCAAAACTTACCAGCTTCAGCAACATCACCGACACCAGTACCACCAACATCAACACTAGTACCATCAACAATCCAAGTCTCAATATCACACGCCTCAACATCACAATCTATACCTCGAGCATAATCTTCGTTCTACATATTCGTTCTACATCGAATATCTTCGTTCTACGTATCGTTCTACATTATTATCTTTGTCCTTTCTGGTGATTATGTGATCTCTGATGTTTTAGGGATTATGTATTCTAGTTATAACGGTAAATCAAATGAGCTTAATATCATATTGACTCATTAAATCCATGATTACATCTGAAGAAAATATATATGTATATATATTTTCATAAAGATTGTAATTAAAAATTCTATTGTACAAACTGTTAATGATGAAAATATTTTAACGGGTAGGTAATACCCTAGGAATATTTAGATTTCACATTAATAAGTTACACAGTATATTCTTCAAATTCGATTCAACAGTCATTTACTATCCTACTTACAACCATATATATATATACGTATCCGTTTATCCACGAATAACCATTTTCATTCTAATTCAATTTCACATTCGGATTTTGACCGATCAAAATCCAAGTCAAGATTTAACAGAAGACATCACTTTTAGATTCCTACATCTTTCAAAGTCATACTTTGAATTCAAAACTGTGCCAGATCCATTGGCGTGTTATTACCGAAAATAACTTTACAATACCTTTCCAAAATTAGCCAATTTTGTCACAGCTCCAGCAAATCAACTTCGACTTTCATTCGGATTAGCCTTATTATAACATTGATATATAAGTTTGCCACTTGATTTCATCCTAAACAATCATTCGTATCTTGACGATTATCATCAACGTTTAATCATCTAAAAACACAATTCTCTTGAAACCACCTCAGATTGATAACCGATGATTCAGATATGATAACATTAAATGCAGAGGAAACAACAAAATTGTAGATGGTCTAAATGGCCAAGAGTTTGATGATTAAGAATGGAGTGTTAGGAACGCTCGATAGAAAATTTGGTACTAAAAAAAACGAATTGAGCTAACCTTGATGGAGACCAAGGTTAAATACAAGGACCATACTACATATACAAAGAATCCAGGAAATTCTGATCCGATGAAATCTTTAGAGAATATCTTGCTCTGAAGGCATGTTAAAAATCTTGTGGAAAATTTTTGTTCATCAACTTTCGAACTTAGAAATTCCAAAATATCATCATAAATATCTTCGATATTCCTGAAGATATTTTCATAAATATTCTCATACGAAATTATATATCTCTTCGTGCTATCTATATAACATCATAAAGGAAACTATTTTAGCTTCTAAATTTCTTTAAAATTCGAGTATAAATTATGAATGGTTTCTGGAGAAGTGTTGGGAATTGAAGCATGAATTAGTATAATATAATTACGCTTGGCCAACGTGATTATATTACAGTAAGTCATGCTGAGTTTCTAATGGAACGTGATAAAGGATCACATATCATACCTTTATCATGAATCATGTTACATAACTCTTCCATTCTACTTAACCTCTGAACATATCAAGAAAATATATTCTTGATAGTTCCATCCTCAGTGAATCTGGTAAATTGACAAATCAAATTGTGAGAATACGTTCCTTCGTGCTTAGAACGTATAATCATTCAAAACTCTATACCTACGAATTCTGGACCATTATTCATTTGACTTGAATTAGGATGAGAGTGGTGTCAATAAGGAGACAAAGAAGACTAAATTATAGTGAAAAATCCGACGTAGCAATCGAGGCAGATTACCGCATTTAATCAAAGAGAACCATAATTTCCTTGATCCCGAAGAATCAGATCTTATAGATTTCAAAAATTATTTTTAAATCCCTTGAATTCCGGAATTCAAACGCGACTATGTCAAAAGTTAAGACGAGTCTTCATTCTTTATCTTAATCTTTTGTGACAGCTTCACTCGTACGCTTCATATAAACAAATCGTTTTATTTATATTAATCAATAATGATGAAACTCTATTTATCAACTCATATTCGTCATGAAAACATTTTTAGTGTTAGCCATGACGACCCCACTCAAATTTCGGGACGAAATTTCTTTAACGGGTAGGTACTGTGACGACCCGGAAATTTTTGACCAAATTTAAACTTAATGATTATATGATTTCGACACGATGAGCAAAGTCTGTAATGTTAAGTCTAAAAATTTTGAACTGTTTTTATATATGCAATTACCCTTCGATCATTTCCGACGATTCACGAACAAATAATTGTAAATAGATATGTGTGTGTGTGTGTGTGTATATATATATGTATAATAATAATTAGAGGTATAATATTAAATATTATATGTTGTTGTTATTAAAATTAATTATGTAAAATAAAATAAAAATATTTTAATAACTATTATATAAAACATATCTATATATATAAATAAAGTGTGTTAAATATATTTTGTGATTTTGAATCTATTTAGTAAACAACGGTAACACTCATTTGCCATTCAATGGATATTAGACAGGCCTAAAAACGAACTTATATGATTTTAAAAATAAACGGTAATCTGAAAAGAAGTTATATAATTTATAGGCTTATTCAAAATATATATTGGATCGAATTATTAATTTTTAACATCTAGAATATTTTACTTGAGGTTGAGGGCTAATAATTAAGTTAAATTTTTATTTAATAATTTTAAAAGTTAGTGACCGATTTTAATACAATATTGATTACCATTTGGTTTCTGTAATTGAAATTAAGAGAAAACCACTTGTTACCTTTCACTGTCCATAATTGATTTAATTGAATAAGATTCTGTATCATTTTGTTTTGTTACTAACTTCACTTTAACAAAAGTGAAATTGCATGATTACTTTATCCCGCTCTTTTCTTATGTGATGTACAAAATTACCAAACCATCTCTAATCTTTATTTAGTGTTAGAACTTCTAAGAAGCTTTATCGCCAATGGAGTATCATCGATTTCTCAAGTTCAACCTAAGTACGATATATTCATAATAAAATGATTCTAAAATCGTTCCTAGATAAAAACCATCAATTTGTGGATACAATACAACTTTTAATATCTACTAGACGTACTATTTAACTCAATTAATTATATATTACATGTTGATTATTGTTCCTAAATATCAATACACCACATTCACATCACATTTGTTTCATTAGTAATCAAAAACCACCATTATCGTTTTTATTTGCTTTTGACTTCTACCTTCTGTTGAAGCCCACTCCAACACCTACTAGTTTGTATCATTGTGAATTCACCCGTGACTTAATTTGAGAGTACTAGTTGATCACTGTTTTTGTTTGGTGTCTTTTGTCACCACTAAACCCACTTACTTCTATCATTCTCATTTTAATTTAAATGCAAGACCATACTAACCAAAATACTATTTCTTTTCTGTCTCCTTTTCAATTCTAATCTAATTTCTCTACATATATATACATATAATTTTATGGATATAACAAACTAGATCACCAACTTGAAGGAACTCAACCCATCGTTTATCTCTGTTCACCACCAAAGATCAAACCTGTCACTGTTCTCCTTCTCTTCTGTGTTTTGTGTCGTGCACAACAACCTTCCACCATCTTAAACCTTCAAAACCACCACCGATGCTATATTAATGATACTGCTGCTGCCTCAGTTTCCCTATCGAGTCACAACCCTTTCAAATCATAATCACCACCACCCAATAATGCTATTGCTACTGCTATGCTATACTTTCTTTCTGTTTCGATCGGACAAATAAACCATCACCAACAAGCCACTATCACCACCCATCTCTACCACCACAACTCACCGGCTATCGAACAAACCCAACCAAACTTCTTAACCAACTGCGTATTTTCCTGTCAAAAAAACTCAACCCAAAGAACACCTATTATATTACCACTGAACACTGTGATTATATTTTTCTGTCACCTGATCGATCAAACAACAAACACCAACAATTAACTGATTTTGTTATTTTTTTTTTCTGCTCAACTACTAGTACAACAACAACTATTCGTCAGTCTACAACTCGGTTAAAATCCACAACACCATCGCTATCAAAATTTTGCTGTAACAGGTCTGAAATTTTTTTTTTCTTTCCTTTCTTTTTAACTCATCGACAATCAATTTATAACCCAAATAAATGCTACTGTTCGGTCAGACCTGGTACAGCCCAAAACAACCCAAACCGCCACTATTGTTGTTGCTACCCTAAATCAAAATCAACCTAATCCCTAACCTACAATCAATTTCATTATCCAACAATAACAAAGAAAAAAAAATTCGTAACTATGTATATAAAGTCAGTATAGACACTTCAATCGATTTAAGAAAATCCCTATCATACGAATTTCATTAAATGGAAATCGAATTACGTACCCAGATCCTTAACTTTATATATCGATTGAAGAAAAGAATTGAACCGTGCGATAGTTGATGATGAATGATGATTTAGATCGATGAGAGAATGATGAATTCAGTCGAACCATCCCTGGTCTGCGTCGAATGAAGAACTCAAAAATCCCTATCTGTCGATTTAACTTAATGAATGTTATCGGGTCTAGTGGATCATTGGACTAATAGTAATGGGCTTGTGACATTAACTGATTGGGCTAGATTATTTATGCCGTTGACGAGTTAAATGTAATATAGCTATAGAGTTAATCAGAAATGTAAGCAGCAGCGTGATGGTTTATGTGTGGGTCGGGTTTGCGAGAGGTCTTAGGTTCGAGTCTCAGCGGTGGCGTTCTTTTTATTGAGCTTTCTTCAAAGGTTGTAATTATTATTATTATTATTATTATTATTATTATTATTATTATTATTATTATTATTATTATTAATATAATGGTTATTATTAATTATTAGTTGTTATTATTATTACTAACATTAGTATTAGAATTAACATTTTTATTATTATCATTGATAATAGTATTATTATCATTATTAACATAAGTATAACTATCATTAATAGTATTGTTATCATTATAATCATTTTTTTTTATCATTTTACTATCATTAAAAATATTATTATTATTATTATTTTTAACAATAATATTATTATTATTTTTTACATTGTTATTATTATCATTTTACTATTAGTATCATTATTATTATTATAACTATATTATTATTATCAATACTACTATTAATATTATTATTATTACTATTATTAACATTAATATATTTATTAACAAGTATTATCATTAAGTACTATTAGTATTAAGAAATTTTATCAAAATTTGTATTTTTATCGTAAAAATAATACAACCTTTTTATTTTTCATTATTATTACTATCATTATTAAAAATTTTATATATTTTATTATTATTATGATTTTTATTATCATTACTAACATTATTATTAGTATTATCAATATTATTATTATAAGTATTATTATTAATATTATTCCTATTATTAATATTATAACAAATAAACATTAATTATATAGAAATATATTTAATATATATAACATAACTATATTGGTATTTTTATATATTTGACTAAATTATTAAGAAAACCTATAAATTATTAAATATAATTATATCACTAAGAATAATATATAAATTTGTTCGATTACAATTATATGTGTTAATATATATATAAATGATATAGGTTCGTGAATTCGAGGCCAACCCTACACTTGTTAAATGTCGTCATATGTATTTTTACTACAAAATACAGTATGGTGAGTTCCTTTGATCCCCTTTTTACTCCTTACATTTTTGGGACTGAGAATACATGCGCAACTTTTATAACTGTTTTACAAAATAGACACAAGTATTTAAAATGACATTATATGGTTGAATGATCGAAATCGAATATGCCCCTTTTTATATAGTCTGGTAATCTAAGAATTAGGGAACAGACACCCTAATTGACGCGAACTCTAAAGATAGATCTATCGGGCCCAACAAGCCCCACCCAAAGTACCGGATTCTTTAGTACTTCAAAATTTATATCATGTCCGAAGGAGGATCCCGGAATGATGGGGATATTCTTATATGCATATTGTGAATGTCGGTTACCAGGTGTTCAATCCATATGAATGATATTTTTGTCTCTATGCATGGGACGTATGTTTATGAGAAATGGAAATATGAAATCTTGTGGTCTATTAAAATTATGAAATGATTATTTATGTTAAACTAATGAACTCACCAACCTTTTGGTTGACACTTTAAAGCATGTTTATTCTCAGGTATGAAAGAAATCTTCCGCTGTGCATTTGCTCATATTATATGGAGTCGTTCATGGCATATAGAGGTCAGAACCTCGCAATGGGACCAACTGTTGAAGACTTCATCCAGATGGATTAGGACGGGTCCTTTCACTTTGGATACATAATAATGATTCAACGACACTGACAGTACAAGGTGTCACAGGGTAACTTTTGTTTAGTCGCGATATTACAAACAGCAACTCTTTCGATTGATATATTTGGTATCAATCAACTTTAAACTGAAATCTTGTTGTCTAATGCTATACTGAACTATTGATTTATGATAAACCTATGAACTCACTCAACCTCGTGTTTGTGACGACCCGAAAATTTCCGATCAAATTTAAACTTTATCTTTATATTATTCCGACAAGATAAGCAAAGTCTATTAAGTTAAATCTCAAGAATTTTAAACTATGTTTATACGTTCATTTAACCTCGACCAAGTTCCGATAATTCACGAACAATTGTTTGTAAATAAATATGTATAGGTATATAAATGTAAACCTATATAATAAATTGAAATTAAAAAAAATATAAATATTAGAATTAAATATGCAAAATAACTTACAAGATAAGGAAGTAGTTATTAAAAAAAAAACCTCTATATAAATATATAGAATTTTTATAAAGAATTATTATGATATGTATAATATATATATATATATATATATATATATATATATATATATATATAAAAGATACAAATATTATATGTATTACATGTAATTATTAATTATTACATAATTAGTAATATGTAATATTAATATGTTTATAAATTAAAAGATAGTTGCTATTACTTATTAATAATATTAATATCTGTATTATTAATATTATATATAATGATCGGATGCATAATTTAAAATATTATATGAATTAGTTGTTAGGATTAATTAGTTAAATTATTATACGATATTATTGTATTTATTATCTAAACCGTAAATATATATATAACTCGAAACCATATTATATAATTTAGTTGTTAGAGTTAATGATGTAAAATAATTTGAGATATATAATAAAAAATTGTAATTAAAATGTAATTATATATATAGCATTTTGAAATATGTGATTATATATTTCACAAACTGTGATTTCATTATTTAAAATACTAGTTTTATTAACATTAATTTTATTGTTATCAATATGTTTATTAGTTATTGATAATTATATGATAAATATAAAATATATATAAACAGATCATACAGCATGAGATTTAGGGGATCTACTTTATTCATTTTTTTTTATTTTTTCGTATCACCTCCTGCTCATTGAGTTTGTTTCTGTCAACCACCATAGCTATAAAACAAGTTTGATTATCGATAAATACTGCATCAATTATTCAATTACATGCTATGAACCTCTGCTATTCGAAAAATTTAGAAACAGATTTCGTTTGTATATTTTTCTTTTTCTTCTCAAACCCATTTAATCTTTGAATTGATACAAGATGAATTGACAAGAAGTAGAAATGCAGAAGAGTCTTAAATCATGTTGTGGATGTTTCCTCCAATTTTCAGGTCTAAATTCCTCACATCAAACTCGAATTCGAAGAGTCAAATTTCAAATTCAAAAGTCAACGAATCTGTTCTTCGTTAAATTCGAAATCGTTTTGATGTTATAGGTTCAATTGATGATCCAGACAGTTTCTAACTATGATTTAGAACTTATTTCGTTTAGAAATCTTGAGCTAAAACTTTCAAAAATTTGAAATTAATGTTGGGGTCAGTGTGTTCTTCGCACGACCTGTTTCAATTTTTTTTTAAATCCTTTTTGGTCTGTTAAACTGAATCAATCACAGCTAGTTAATTCTATTTCTGCTAATGAAACTAAATCGTATAAATAATTAGATGCTATAAGTGATATTTGATGTGATCGATGGAGTGTAAAGAAGAAGAAAGAAATAAGAAGCAGAACACACGGGTTATAAATAATGGGTTGGAGTCTTTAATCAGAAAGACTGGTCTGGTCCGATGGCTTAGGAGTGTTGATGGTTAAGCGAGAGGTCTTGGGTTCGAGCCCTGTGGCGGGCAATTCTTTTTAGGAAAGCTTTAAAAAGGGTATACACTTTTATATTGTCCTTTCCATTATTATTATTATTATTATTATTATTATTATTATTATTATTATTATTATTATTATTATTATTATTATTATTATTATTATCATATCATTATTATTATGAATATAAATGTTAATCTTATTATTATTATTATTATTATTATTATTATTATTATTATTATTATTATTATTATTATTATTATTATTATTAACATGAATATAAGCATTATGTTTATCACGACTATTAAAAGTAACAATTTTATTAAAAACTATCATTTTTATTAGAAGTATTATTTCTATCATTATTACTATTATTTTCATTATGGTTATAAATATAAAGGTTATAGATATCAATATTAGTATGAAAAGAATTAAGTTATAATGATTTATTAATAAAATTATTATTATCATTGAAATTGATATTATTATTATTATTACTTCATTATAATTATAGTATTATTATTACTACAAATAAAATGACTAGTATTATTATCAAAATTAATATTATCATCATTAAATCTAATTATTATTATTATTAACACTAGTTTAGTATTATAAAAGTCATTATTTTAACAAACCAAAAGTTATCTATATAAAAATATATCTAATGCATATATAATAACTATATAAATATTATACACTATTTTGTTTTTTTATTAAAATAAAATGTTATTATTTATTATTATATAATTCTAATTAAGTTACATAAAAGATATAAATATATTTTAGTATAATCAAATATATAAATATTATTATTAATACCATATAGAAATAAATACTTAAATATATAGTATTAACATAACATATATATAGATATACATACACAACATATGAAATAAAGAATACATTACTATTTTAAATAAATAATATATAACTAATATATATACAAACTGTTTTGATTATTATTACATGTTTATTATATGTTTTAATATATATAACTGATATAGGTTCGTGAATCCAAGGCCAACCCTGCATTGTTCAGTTTCGTCAGATGTATTTTTACTACAAAATACAGTATTGTGAGTTTCATTAGCCTTTTTACCCTTTACATTTTTGGGCTGAGAATACATGTGCAACTTTTATAATTGTTTTACGAAATAGACACAAGTAATCGAAACTACATTCTATGGTTGAATTATTAAACCGAATATGCTCCTTTTTAGTCTGGTAATCTAAGAATTAGGGAACAGACACCCTAATTGACGCGAATCCTAAAGATAGATCTATTGGGCCCAACAAGCCCAATCCAAAGTACCGAATGCTTTAGTACTTCGAATTTATCATGTCCAAAGGGAGTCCCGGAATGATGGGGATATTCTATATGCATCTTGTTAAGGTCGGTTACCAGGTGTTCACCATATGAATGATTATTTTTGTCTCTATGCATGGGACGTATATTTATGAGAAATGAAAATCTTGTGGTCAATTAAAATGATGGAAATGAATGTTTATGATAAACTAATGAACTCACCAACCTTTTGGTTGACACTTGAAAGCATGTTTATTCTCAGGTATGAAAGAAATCTTCCGCTGTACATTAGCTCATATTAGAGATATTACTTGGAGTCATTCATGATATATTTCAAAAGACGTTGTATTCGAGTTATCGAGTTCATCAAGATTATTACTAAGTCAATTATAGTTGGATATATTATGAAATGGTATGCATGCCTTCAACTGTCGATGTAATGAAAGTTTGTCTTTTAAAAACGAATGCAATGTTTGTTAAATGTATCATATAGAGGTCAAGTACCTCGCGATGAAACCAAATGTAATGTATTCGTCCAGATGGATTAGGACGGGTCACGACATGTGGTATCAGAGCTGGTATAACACCGTCCATGTGTGGCGGGTTAGTCGTAAAGGAGGTTCTCACAGTGTTACCTGTGACGAAGCATTGGCTCTTACTCCTTACGATCCCTTACGAGGGTTGGCAGTAGCCGAGAGGCAGGCCCTAAAATCAGTATCTGAGGTACACTCAGTGGTCACCAGGCGGTTAGCTGGGAAGGCACTGGGTGGGACAGTGGTTGTCCCCACTGTATCGACATGTGGTATCAGAGCGGTGGTCTTAGCGAACCAGGTCATGCATTAGTGTGTATAACTGATGGTTGTTTAGATGCATTAGTAAGTCTAGACTTTGACCGTGTCTGCATGTCAAAAGTTTTGCTTATCATTTAGTGTCGAAAATTATTTGCTTATCATACTTAAAGTCTAGACACGTCTTACTGTCTCTAGTGCATAGACAGTGTATAGATAAATTCATATCTTAGCGTATCTATTATTGTTACCTTTGCCTGACAGCTTCCGTAGATTTCTCCGTAACTTATGGGATTTTAGTATTATATATGCATATGTAAATTATGTATTGCAGGTTACTAATCTACATCCTATAATCTATTTCTTATCGAAAATCCTTCATCTGATCGTACGAGATGAATCCCTCAACCAGTTCGAGTCCCTCAGATTCCAATAGCTATTCCGATAGTTATTCCGACAGCTATTCCGATATGGAGTTTCACCTAAGCTCCGAAAGCAGTGTCACCAGAATGAATCAACCAATCATCCATCCCCAATTCATCTGATGAGTTCGTAGTCGACTTAATCAATGGAGACGCGAAGAAGGCGATCCCTTCCACCACCGAGTTCACCTATTGGCGAAGAACCTGAAGCACTTACCGGCGAACCAGTCCGAAACACCATTTTCACCATCACTTCCCGAATATCTCGCCATGATTATATACTATCTCAAAATTTGAAACCTTATTCATCTGCTCGTTCCGACTGACAATTATCCCGGAGTAATACAAGAAGTCAACTAACTTCGTGCTCGAGTAATCAATTTGGAGAATATGGTGCAAAACGTACCAGCTTAAGCAACATCATCGGCATCAACAGTACCACCAATAACACAAGTTTCAACATCACATGCCCCAATATCTCATTCTGTACCTCGAGCATAATCATAGTTCTACGAATCATTCTACATTATCTATCTTCGTTCAACATGGCGATTATATAATCCTTAATATTTTAGAGATTATATATTCTCGTTCTAACGGTAAATCAAATGAGTTTAATATCATATTGACTCATTAAATTCATGATTACATCTGAAGAAAATATATATGTATATATGTTTCCATAAAGATTGTAATTAAAAATTCTTTTGTACAAACTGTTAATGGTGAAAACATTTTAACGGGTAGGTAATACCCGAGGAATATTTATATTTCACATTAATAAAGTACACTGTACATTCTTTCAAATCTAAATCAACAGTCATTTACTATCCTATTTACAACCACCGATATACATATCCGTTCACCACCGAATAACCATTTTCATTCAATTTCATATTTAGATTTTGACCTATCAGAATCCAACAAGTGGCATAATGAAGAAAACACTGGACAAAATAAAATTTGTTAGAAATAAACAAATTAATTACGAGAAAATTTTTGTTAAGAATCCACGCTAACTGTTCCTAGCTAACTGATTACCTTTTATTTATAGCAATTTATTTATCGCAATTTATTTATCGCATTTTATTTATCGCAATTTTAATTCTCACAATTTTATTTATCGTCATTTAATTTCTGTTATTTATTTTAAGCACATTAAATATCGGGACACATATACAAGGTTTTGGCATATCATATCGACGCATCTATATATATTATTTGGAATAACCATAGACACTCTATATGCAGTAATGCTGGAGTTAGCTATACAGGGTTGAGGTTGATTCTACAATAATATATATACTTTGAGTTGTCATCGAGTCTGAGACATGTACACGGGTCACGATACGTATTAATTAATTCGAATATTATATATTAAACTATATATGAATTATTGGACTGTTAACTGTGGACTATCGACTGTGGACTAATAACATTAGACAATTAAAATGAATTAAAATATTGATTATAACATATGAAACTAAACATTTCTTCATGTTTGCCACTTGATCTCATCTTAAACCTCATTTATATCTTGAAGATTACAATCTGCGTTCAAACTTTTCATAATTCTTGAAAACACCTCAATCGAGAGGATGAACCAACCACACTTCATCTACGGAAGAAAAGATTGATACATATAGTTATGCACCTGAAAACACTCGGAACCTGAGTAAACGTTTAATACGTATCTGTGCTAGTTCCTTTAGCATTGTTATTACCGAAAATATCATTTCAATTCTTTTTCAAATTAGCCAATTTTGTCACAGCTTCAGCAAGTCAACTTCGACTTTTCATTCGGATCAACCTTATTATAATCTTGATATATATGCGTGCACTTTTATTGTTACCAGTGAACCTTTTATATTCCACCATATTACCAGCAGATGTACCAACAACCTCGTCGCTCTTTAGTTTAAATATATCCGACAAATCACTATATTTATCTATTGAAGTCTCATCATGTACTCATTCGCATCTTGTAACAAGAATTGCCATACCAATTACCGAGAATCAGCAAATCTGTATTGTGAGTCTCGGAACATTTCCACATCAACAGTTATATGTATCCATATAACATTTATCTCTTAGAACTATGATCTTCCATTCTGAAATTCTGAAAAGCACCTAGTCAACGAATCAATACTCTGAATTCTGAAAAAGCTGAATGAAGCAGCAGAAACTGTGCACAACCTTAACAGTCGAAGGTATAAAGATAAAGAATAAATGTGTTGGCAAAGCTCAGAAAAGTTGGAACTGGAAAACGGATTAAGCAAACCATGAAGGAGGCTGTGAATAAATCACAAAGACTAAACCTGCCTTCAAAGAATCCAAATGAATCAATGTCTGTTGAAGTCATTATCGAATACATTGCTCCTGACTCTAAACCTTTACGGACAATCTTCATCATTATCCACCGATATTAGATAATCTAAGATATCATCGTATCTTTCATTATAAATATCCTCGATAATTCTGAAAATATTTTCATAATTATTCTTATCTGAAATCATTTATCTCTTCGCAATAACAGTGTTACATCAGAAAGGAAACAGTTTTAGTTTCTAAAATTCTGAAAAAATTCGAATTTAAATTATAGATGTTTTGAAGTAGTGTTGGAAATTGATGCATGAATTAGTATAATATAATGACACTTGATCAACGTGATTATATTACATTAAGTCATGCTGAGTTTCTAATGGAACGTGATGATTCACAGACCCTACCGTCATCATGTGCTATGTTACACGACTCTTACATTCTGTCTAATCTATAAACACATTAAGAACATATTTTCTTGATCGTTCTATCTTTTCTCTTGAATTTTGGTAATTTAACCAATCAAGATCGTGCCATTACTATTTCCTTTTTAGAACATTAACCATGTTCATTCTGAATTTCATATCTACAAATACTGGACCATTATTCGCTTGACTTAAAGTCGGGAAGAGAAAACAAAAGTATGAAACTCCGAAATATAAGGAGGAATATAAAGCTCGATAACAACACATAAATTACAAACCGTGTATATCAATGTTTATCGCAACGTAAAGACACGGGAGAATTAAAAACATTATAACCCCAAGGGCGAAGTAGAAGAAAACAGATTTCTCCGGTGGTAATTGAAAAAGGAGAATGATTGTTGCGATAGTAAGGATAAGAACAAGAATCAGAACTGGATTAAACATTTTCACAATCTTTTGAATATATGAACTAAGAAAGAAAATATAGGAATGGTGAGAATAATGGAATGGAAGAGTTTAATTTATAATGGAAATATCAGACAGAGTAATCAAGGCAGATCACCGTATTTAATTATAGAGATCTTAATTTCCTTATTCACCAAAGAATCAAATCTTTTATATTTCGAAGATTTTCTTTAAATTTCTTGAATTCCATAATTCAACCATGACTAGTCAAAAGTATGATGAAACATGTCTTTCTCATTTCACTACTTAGTGATAGCTTCACTCGTACTCTTCGAGTAATCGAATTATCTTATCCATATTACTCAACAGTAATAAAACTCTATTTATCAGCTCAAATTCGTCATGAAAACATTTTTAATATTAGTTATGACGATCACACTTAAATTTCGGGACGAAATTTCTTTAACGGGTAGGTACTGTGACGACCCGGAAATTTCTGACCAAATTTAAACTTTATCTTTATATTATTCCGACAAGATAAGCAAAGTCTATTAAGTTAAATCTCAAGTATTTTAAACTATGTTTATACGTTCATTTAACCTCGACCAAGTTCCGACGATTCACGAACAATTGTTTGTAAATAAATATGTATAGGTATATAAATGTAAACCTATATAATAAATTGAAATTAAAAAAATATAAACATTAGAATTAAATATGCAAAATAACTTACAAGATAAGGAAGTAGTTATTAAAAAAAAAACTCTATATAAATATATAGAATTTTTATAAAGAATTATTATGATATGTATAATAGAATATATATATATATATATATATATATACAAATATTATATGTATTACATGTAATTATTAAATATTACATAATTAGTAATATGTAATATTAATATGTTTATAAATTAAAAGATAGTTGCTATTACTTCTTAATAATATTAATATCTGTATTATTAATATTATATATAATGATCGGATGAATAATTTAAAATATTATATGAATTAGTTGTTAGGATTAATTAGTTAAATTATTATACGATATTATTGTATTTATTATCTAAACTGTAAATATATATATAACTCGAAACCATATTATATAATTTAGTTGTTAGAGTTAATGATGTAAAATAATTTGAGATATATAATAAAAACTTGTAATTAAAATGTAATTATATATATAGCATTTTGAAATATGTAATTATATATTTCACAAACTGTGATTTCATTATTTAAAATACTAGTTTTATTAACATTAATTTTATTGTTATCAATATGTCTATTAGTTATTGATAATTATATGATAAATATAAAATATATATAAATAGATCGTACAACATGAGATTTAGGGGATCTACTTTATTCATTTTTTTTTATTTTTTCGTATCACCTCATTCTCATTGAGTTTGTTTCTGTCGACCACCGTAGCTACAAAACAAGTTTGATTATCGATAAATACTGCATCAATTATTCAATTACATGCTATGAACCTCTGCTATTCGAAAAATTTAGAAACATATTTCGTTTGTATATTTTTCTTTTTCTTCTCAAACCCATTTAATCTTTGAATTGATACAAGACGAATTTACAAGAAGTAGAAATGCAGAAGAGTCTTAAATCATGTCGTGGATGTTTCCTCCAATTTTCAGGTCTAAATTCCTCACATCAAACTCGAATTCGAAGAGTCAAATTTCAAATTCAAAAGTCAACGAATCTGTTCTTCGTTAAATTCGAAATCGTTTTGATGTTATAGGTTCAATTGATGATCCAGACAGTTTCTAACTATGATTTAGAACTTATTTCGTTTAGAAATCTTGAGCTAAAACTTTTAAAAATTTGAAATTAATGTTGGGGTCAGTGTGTTCTTCGCACGACCTGTTTCAATTTTTTTTAAATCCTTTTTGGTCTGTTAAACTGAATAAATCACAGCTAGTTAATTCTATTTCTGCTAATGAAACTAAATCGTATAAATAATTAGATGCTATAAGTGATATTTGATGTGATCGATGGAGTGTAAAGAAGAAGAAAGAAATAAGAAGCAGAACACACGGGTTATAAATAATGGGTTGGAGTCTTTAATCAGAAAGACTGGTCTGGTCCGATGGCTTAGGAGTGTTGATGGTTAAGCGAGAGGTCTCGGGTTCGAGCCCCGTCGTGGGCAATTCTTTTTAGGAAAGCTTTAAAAAGGGTATACACTTTTATATTGTCCTTTCCATTATTATTATTATTATTGTTATTCCTATTATTATTATTATTATTATTATTATTATTATTATTATTATTATTATTATTATTATTATTATTATTATTATTATTATTATTATTATTATTATCATATCATTATTATTATGAATATAAATGTTAATATTATTATTATTATTATTATTATTATTATTAATTATTATTATTATTATTATTATTATCATCATTAACATGAATATAAGCATTATGTTTATCACGACTATTAAAAGTAACAATTTTATTAAAAACTATCATTTTTATTAGAAGTATTATTTCTATCATTATTACTATTATTTTCATTATGGTTATAAATATAAAGGTTATAGATAGCAGTATTAGTATGAAAAGAATTAAGTTATAATGATTTATTAATAAAATTATTATTATCATTGAAATTGATATTATTATTATTATTATTATTATTATTATTATTATTATTATTATTATTATTATTATTATTATTATTACTTCATTATAATTATAGTATTATTATTACTACAAATAAAATGACTAGTGTTATTATCAAAATTAATATTATCATCATTAAATCTAATTATTATTATTAACACTAGTTTAGTTTTATAAAAGTCATTATTTTAACAAACCAAAAGTTATCTATATAAAAATATATCTAATGCATATATAATAACTATATAAATATTATACACTATTTTGTTTTTTTTTTAAAATAAAATGTTATTATTTATTATTATATAATTCTAATTAAGTTACATAAAAGATATAAATATATTTTAGTATAATCAAATATATAAATATTATTATTAATACCATATAGAAATAAATACTTAAATTTATAGTATTAACATAACATATATATAGATATACATACATAACATATGAAATAACGAATACATTACTATTTTAAATAAATAATATATAACTAATATATATACAAACTGTTTTGATTATTATTACATGTTTATTATATGTTTTAATATATATAACTGATATAGGTTCGTGAATTCAAGGCCAACCCTGCATTGTTCAGTTTCATCATATGTATTTTTTCTACAAAATACAGTATTGTGAGTTTCATTTGCCTTTTTACCCTTTACATTTTTGGGCTGAGAATACATGCGCAACTTTTATAACTGTTTTACGAAATAGACACAAGTAATCAAAACTACATTCTATGGTTGAATTATTAAACCGAATATGCCCTTTTTTAGTCTGGTAATCTAAGAATTAGGGAACAGACACCCTAATTGACGCGAATTCTAAAGATAGATCTATTGGGCCCAACAAGCCCCATCCAAAGTACCGGATGCTTTAGTACTTCGAATTTATCATGTTTGAAGGGAGTCCCGAAATGATGGGGATATTCTATATGCATCTTGTTAAGGTCGGTTACCAGGTGTTCACCATATGAATGATTATTTTTGTCTCTATGCATGGGACGTATATTTATGAGAAATGAAAATCTTGTGGTCTATTAAAATGATGAAAATGAATGTTTATGATAAACTAATGAACTCACTAACTTTTTGGTTGACACTTGAAAGCATGTTTATTCTCAGGTATGAAAGAAATCTTCCGCTGTGCATTTGCTCATATTAGAGATATTACTTGGAGTCATTCATGACATATTTCAAAAGACGTTGTATTCGAGTCATCGAGTTCATCAAGATTATTACTAAGTCAATTATAGTTGGATATATTATGAAATGGTATGCATGCCGTCAATTGTCGATGTAATGAAAGTTTGTCTTTTAAAAACGAATGCAATGTTTGTAAAATGTATCATATAGAGGTCAAGTACCTCGCGATGAAACCAAATGTAATGTATTCATCTAGATGGATTAGGACGGGTCACGACATTGTTGACTTTTTAAGCATGTTTATTCTCAGGTACTTAAATATTGCTTCCGCTGTATATCTGCTGCTTTGATGATGATTTCTTGCCATGCTTGGAGTCTTCATGCATTACTTACCAATTCATTTAAAAACATTTAATGCTCTAAATACAATGTAATCTATTTATCTTCCGCTGCAAAACTCAATAAAACGTCTCATATAGGGTCGTTCTCGTTTATACAACTGTGATTTCATATAATTAGTCATAAATACCCCAGGCCCTATTTGGGGGTGTGACAGATTGGTATCAGAGCAGAGCTGTTATAGAAAACCAGGATTGCATTTTATGTGTGCCTTATGTGTTAGCTAGGGTGCCTTAGCAATCTTTAGGACTATAGCCTTTCCTGCCTTAGTTTTAATTGCCTATCTCTTATTATCTTGTTATCTGTTATCTATACTTTTACCTCTTGCCTTACGTCTTCCTTAGAACGCTTGTAACCTTCCTTCTCTCATTCTTTTAGGATGACTAGCATGAACCCTATCATCATTACAGACACCAAGGGCTATCACTCATGATTATTAAAAATTCTTGACATTCCTATGTCATCTATTATGATTTTGTGTATTACATATGTATTACATGAAATGTTATCCATGATTCTTGAAATCTCTACCATTCATATTCGTTACTTTCAAAATCTTTGTTTTCTCGTTATTTTAGATCATTGAACTTTCTTGACGGATGGCGTCTACGAAACTCTAGAAAGGAAGGGTTTGGATTACCGATATAAAGGATCCTATAGCTCAAGCCCCTAGACCTGAATATGCCATTACGAATTGAAAGTCTTTAATCGAAAGATTATCAGATTACATACTTATTATTTATAATCTCGACACGTCATACCACCATTATTGCATAAGTGAAGTATAGACACATCATATCTTATCATATCTATCCTAATAGACTTTGTCTAACACTTCTCCTAAATTTCCTCTGTAAATTACGGAAATCTTTTTGCTATATATACGTATTCGAGGAGACGAATATATCATTCAATATTCAATACTCATTTCATATCAAACCCTAATTCCAATCACATATTATGGATTTCTCACCTGATTCTTCAAGTTCCTCTAGTTCCGAAGACAACATGATAGGGAGACACCAACCGATCAACTACCGTGATTTCTTCAGAAAATGAGGACGGGTTCGCGAAATACTCACCCTATGGAGAAATGAAGAAGGTACTCCTTATCACGAGCCAACTTACCACCAAAAGTCGGAGTACTCGATCCACTTACCGGCGAACCTGTTCGCAATACCGTTTTCACTCTTTTCGCAAGGATTTTCCGCCTCGAAGGTCAACTCGATGTAGCCCAAGAGTGTATTCGTCATCTACTCCCGAATTCTAACCAGATAGGGTTATTAGAAGAAGTTAGAAGACTTCGAACTAAATATCAAGAATTTTAAAACCTTACAGAAGAATGGGTAGAACAAATCCATAGACTCGAGCGTAAAGTAGAAACCCTGGAGGAAATAGTGCACAATTTGGAAGCTAGGCTCACACCTACTACCCAAGTACCACAAGCAACACCAGCAACATAACTAGCAACACCAGTACCATCAGTACCACCAACATCACCAACATCACCAACATCACCAACACTAAAAACAATACCAACAGCAACCGCAACACCACCAGCAGTATCGTCAACATCACCAGCACCGACGACACTACCAGAATCAGCAACAGCCTCAACAGTACGACCAACATCATCAACACAGCAAGCATTATAAGCACCAGCAGTTGCATCAGTATCAGCACCAGCATCAGCACCATCAGCTTCATCAACAACAACATCTGCATCACAAGCCTCAACATCACAATCTGTGCCACGAGCATCAACATCATACGCACCATAGATACCAAGGAATACCAGTAACAACAAATGATGAAGTATTGATTCATAACTACATTGAAGACATACTCTGCAGAGAATATGTAGTTTCTAAAAGTTTTTGGAGATTATTTATTCTTGTTCCAACCTCAAATCAGATGAGACTAATATATATGTGGGTATATATTCAAATTCTTTTGTACAAACTGTTGATGTTAAAAATATTTTAACGGGTAGATAATACTCAATAAATATTTAGAATTTACATTAATATGTTACACTGTACAATCTTCAATTCTGATTCAGCAGACATTAACTATCCTACTCACATCCACAGATATATGTATCTGTTCACCGAAGAACAACCATTTTCATTCAAATTCAATTGGACATCCAAAGCTTTAGCAGGAGTTATCTTCCTAAGATCACTACATTCGTAAATTATATTCATTCGCATTCTTATCACATCAAACCACCAAAATTATCATTCATTACTTTTGAAATTTACAACATTTCTTCAACCGTTAGATCCATTGATGGATACATCCTACGCATAAATACTTCAACTCCAAATTTTTGAAAACACCTCAGAACTATAACCAATGATTCAGATTCGTTCACCTTGACAATGCTGACGAAGCAGCAAAACCTGTAGATGGTCTTAATGACCAGAAGCTTAATAATAAAGAATCGTGTGTTGAAAAAGCTCAAAAGAAAATCTGGTATTGAAAGACGGATTGAGCAAAACATAAAGGAAGCTGTGGATAAATCACAAAGACTAAACCTGTATTCAAAGAATCTAGATGATTCAGTGTCTGCTGAAATCATTAGCAATTACCCTGCTCCTTACTTATCTTAAATCCTTACAGAAGAATTTTTCCTCATTATCATTCGATCTTAGAAAAATTCTAAGTTATCATCGTATCTTTCGTTATAAATATCCTCTATATCTCTGAAGATATCTTCATAACAATTCTTGTCCGCAATTAATTATCTCTTTGCGATATCTTTATTACATCATAAAGAAAACTGTTTTAGTTTCTATATTCTGTAAAATTCAAGTTTAAATTATAAATGTTTTGAAGAAGTGTTGGGAATTGAAGCATGAGTTAGTATAATATAATGATGTCAGGCCAACGTGATTATATTACTGTAAGTCATGCTAAATTTTTAATGGAAGATGATGATTCATAGACTTTATAAATCATAATTTGCCATGTTACACGACTCTTACATTCTACTTAACCTCTGAACATATCAAGAAAATATATTCTTGATAGTTCTATCTGATAATTTGACAAAAGCATGAAGCTCCGACATATAAGGGAAAATACAAAGCCCGATAACAACACCGAAGTTACAAACCGTGTATATCAATGCGTATAGCAATATAAAGACATGGGAGAACTAAAAACACTATAAAACCAAGAGCATAGTAGAAGTAAACAGACTCTTCGGCGACAAATGAAAAAGAAGAACGATTGATATAAAAGTCAGGACTATATCCAGAATTAGAACTGGATGAAGCATATTGACGAATCTTTTGGAAGTATGAATTGAGGAAGAAAGTATAGCAGTAGTGAAGATAATGAAACGGAAGAAGCTAATTTATAGCGCAATTCCAGACACGACAAGCAAGACAATTCACCGCATTTAATCAAAGAAAATCCTAATTTCCTTAATTACCGGAGAATCAAATATTATAAAGATTATAAAGATTTTCTTTAATTACTTGAATTCCGAAAATCAATCGTGACTACGTTAAAAGTTAAGGCGAACATTTAGTTTCCACATTTTAATCTTTTACGATAGCTTCATTTATACTCTTTCTATAATCGAATCGTTTTATCCATATTATTTAATGTCGATAAAACTCTAATTTTTGAACTCATATTCATCATTCTTGTTGTAAACAATGACGATCTCTATCAAATTTCATGACCGTGATTTTCACGAACTCCTCTCTATTTTGTCTACCCTCATATTGTGGCATAAACGCTCAAGGTTTAAATAAACTCAATATTATTCATAACACATTTCATATGTACTGAAATGCTTGTATAGCGTCATCATCTCGTCTGAGAAAACCTAATCAATAACACTCTTGTTAAATCCTTTAGATAACCTCTGCATTAATAATAAAATACACTTCGTAGAATGTATGGATCGTATGATTTAAACTCTTGAAACAAAACAATATTCTATCTGTTGAAATTCACGCAAGACCCCGAGCGTACCTGGGAATGTGAAGACCAAAATATCCTCACCTGTTTACAAACAACGCCGATTGATAGCAACAACTAAATTTCGGGACGGAATTTCTATTAACGGGTAGGTACTGTGATAACCCGGAAAATTTCCAATTAAATTTAAACTAAACTTCGACTGTTTCCGATGATTCACGAATAATCGGTTATAAAAAGATATGTAAATATATATGTGAGTATATGTACATCATTTACAATCATTATTATTATCAGTATTATAATTATTATTGTTAATAATTATCATTATCATTAATATAAATTACTAATATATTATTAATATTATTAGTATTAGTATCAATACTTAACATTAATATTAAAATAATGAAATATTATTATTATTATTAATATTATTAGTATTATCACTTTTACTAAAAGTGAAAAGATTATTATAAATATTATTATTTTTAATACAATTTATAATATTATTATTATTAATATTAATAGTATTATTAACATTTTATAATGAGTATTATCATTATTATTAATTAAAATTAAAATTTTCATTTTTATTATTAATATTGTCATAAAAATATTATTATCATTATTTGCATTATTATCATTATTATAATTATCATTAATAATATTATTATTCATTATTATTAATATAAGTATTATTATTTATATAATTATTATTAATACTATTAAAATACTTATTAATTATTAATACAAAATAAATAAATAAATAAAAAAGGGACGACATATACCTAATTTATGATCTGGATTCATTATTTTTATATTTTAATTAATCGTGATCTGCTTTCCTTAATTTTTTACATATACTTTTATAAAAAAATTTAGGTATATAGTTTTTTATATTTTTCTGCTGCTTTCTGTAATCATGGATTCCTTGTCGACATTCAATTCTATAAAACATGGGATCATTCTCAACAGATACAATCAACCTTTCCTCAATCATATTCAATTATCAAATTACCAGATAAAAAAAAGGAAACTGCAGCTCGTAAACCTCTGTTCTTGTCCATTTTTAAAAAAAATTCGATTTCAAATCAATTTCAAAATCTAATATTGCAGTCTTGTTAGGAATCGTTCACTCAAACTATCTGCAAAATATCATCTCTCAATTCTTCAAAACGAATTCGAATTCTTGAGTCGAAGTTTTTGAATTTAAAAGTCAACAAATTGTTCTTGATCAAATTCGAGTTGATTTTGATGATTCAGATTAAATTGATGATTTTTAAAGTTTCTAGGAGTAATTTTAAACATATTTCATGTTATAATAATAAGCTAAAAACACTTGGAAATCGAAAATCAATTTTTTATTCAAGTCACGAACAGCAGCAGGTGAGTTCTGCTACATTTTTATTTAAACAAAGAATCCAGGTCATCTGTAATTCGATTTGCAAGTTTTAAACAAAACTATAAATTCATTATATTAATTTTTGGTGTTTGATTTGAGTCGTTTGAAATTGAAGAAGATTAACATCAAACAGAAAAATGGGTTATATATATTTCGGGAGAGATATAGACAGATAAATAAGAATGGTTCCATGGTTTAGAGTGTTACGGGTTAGCGAGTGGTCACGGGTTTGAGTCTGGTCTGGTGCAATTTTTTAAAAAAAATGCTTTTAAGAGGTATACACTTTTATTATTATTATTATTTATTGTTATTATTATTATTGTTATTCTAATAATTATTATTTATTATTACTATTATTAGAATAATCATTATTATTAAGAGTATTATTATTAAAATTTTAGAATTATAATAGTTATCAATATAAGTATTATTAGTATTACAACTATATTAGTATTATTATTATTACCTTTACTAACTAGTATTATTATTATTATTATTATTATTATTATTATTATTATTATTATTATTATTATTATTATTATTATTATTAAGTATCATTATTATTATTAGAATTATCATTTTTACAAACACTATCATTTTTGTTATTAATATTATTACTAGTATTATTATTAATAATTATCATTATTTTTAAAATATTAGTATTATCATTACTATTATTAGTACTACTATTAGCAAAATATTAATTATCATTATCATTATCATTACTAACAAAGTAACTAATGATATTATCAAAATTATTATTTTCAACATCATTATTAAATCTAATTAATAGTATTATCATCACTATTTTTAGTATTGATAATGTTAAAAAGGAACATATATTTAGTATCAATATCCTTCCAATATGTAAAGCTTTTAGTTGCAATTGTTCTATTTTTATGTAATATTCGTTTAAATAAATAAGTACGAAGACAAAAGAAGAAAATGACGATTTGAAGACGCAAATGACCAAAAAGCTCAAATGTACAAGATATAATTCAAGTGGTTCAATTTATTGATGAGAAACGTCTCAAAATTACAAGAGTACGAGCCGCAAAACGTAAAGTACAAGATATTAAATTATACGAAAGGACGTTCGAAAAATTGGAACCGGGACCTGAGCCAACTATCAACGCGCGACGCAACGGAGCTAAAATTACAAGTCAACTATGCACAAGAATATAATATAATATTTAAATAATTATATAAATTATTTATATATTATATATTATATTAAATAACGTCGACAAACTAGCAAACAAAAAATATGTGAGCTGGA
Organism: Rutidosis leptorrhynchoides; assembly: GCF_046630445.1. Lineage (NCBI taxonomy): Eukaryota > Viridiplantae > Streptophyta > Magnoliopsida > Asterales > Asteraceae > Rutidosis > Rutidosis leptorrhynchoides. The sequence goes on from NC_092333.1 coordinate 78,862,830, forward strand.
TCTGACGGCCATGCGATCGCATGGGAAATAGGCATAAAACTCATGCGAGTGCATGAGCCCATGCGAGTGCATGAGATTTGCACTAAAATCTCATGCGACCGCATGAGTTACTGTAGCAGGCCACATTCCTATAAAAGGCAGTCTTTTGCTCGAGTACCATTCATCTTTTTCTATCTACTCTCTATCTCAATATATATATATATATATATATATATATATATGTATGTATATATATATATATATATATATATATATATATATATATATTTATAATTTATATTTATAATTTTAATTTTAAATTAAGTTTAATAATAATTGGGTTATTGTAAGGAATGTTTTACGGGTTTTAAGTTGAAATTCTGTCCGTGCAACGCTACGCAATAAATAATCACTGTAAGCTATGTTCTTCCTTTTTAAATTAATGTCTCGTAACTAAGTTATTATTATGCTTATTTGAGCCAAAGTAATCGTGATGTTGGACTAAAAATTAAGATTGGGTTATTAGATTTTGTACCATAATTAAGGTTTGGACAAAAGACCGATGCTTGTGAACATTGGACTATTGACTATTAATAGATAGGGGGTATTGTCTAATCGAATGACAACTCATTAGAATCTGTCGAACCTATCTTCAAATTAGTTAATTTAATAATTATTAAAATGATTATGCATGTTCTATTTAGTGACGTTTATACGACATCTTTTACGATCATTTAATTAATTATTCGGGTTGGGTAATTGATTATTCATTCTAATCAAGTGGGTAAATTAATATTCATATCTCATTAAAACAGGGGTGGATTACATACAAGGATAATTGGTGTAATTGTTAACAAAGTATTAAAACATTGAATTACGCGCAGTCGATAACCTGGTGTAATTATTAACAAAGTATTAAAACCTTGTTACAGTTCGAATCCCTAATTAGTTGGAATATTTGACTTCGGGAATAAGGATAATTTGACGAGCATCTTATAATTATGACCGATAGACTATTATGGACAAAAACCAAATAGGTATCAAATAATCCAAGACAAAGGACAATTAACCCGGGTAATAATTAATTAAAATCAAAACGTCAAACATCATGATTACGGAAGTTTAAATAAGCATAATACTTTTAATTCATATTTCATCGTACCTTTATTTACTGTCATTTAATTACCGCAATTTACTTTATCGCAATTTAAATTCTGTCATTTATCTTTACGCTTTATTTAAAATCGACAAACCGGTCATTAAACTGTAAAAACCCCCTTTTACAATAATATTAATATATATAATTATATATATTTTATATAAATATAGTTGTTAAAAATATAGCGTTAAACTCAGCTAGCTCCCTGTGGAACGAACCGGACTTACTAAAAACTACACTACTCTACGATTAGGTACACTGCCTATAGTGTTGTAGCAAGGTTTAGGTATATCCACTCTATAAATAAATAAAACTTGTGTAATTTGTATCGTAATTTCGCCGTATTTCATAATAAAAATAATAACTATTTCGTATACACCGCTGCACACATCAAGTTTTTGGCGCCGCTGCCGGGGAACGCCGAAGCGAAACGCTATAAAAAAAGATTTTTATTAAGTTTTAATTTCTTTTTGTAAAAATACGTTTTTAAATATTAAAAATACAAAAATATAAAAAAAACGAAATATATATATTTTTTAAGAGTTTGTTTAAAATATAAAGTTTTTCTATTTCTATTTTAGTTTTTAAAAATTAAGTTTTTATTTATTTTATATAAATAAATTAAAAAAATATAATTAAAATTGTATTTGGGCCCGTACTGTAGCAGCCCAGCATTTGGCCCGGATCCAAGGCCCATGCGATCGCATGGCTCCATAACATAAAACTTATGCGATCGCATGAGTTGACCGGACAGGTCTGAAACCTAGTTCGACCAGTTTAGGGTTTTATTATTATTATTATTATTATTATTATTAATTAAAAACCCTAATTAGGGTTTAGTTATTAATTAATTTAGTTTAGTTTTAATTAATTTGTATTTTAAGTTTAATAAGTTTTAATAAATTATAAAATTAATAGTTTTATAAAATAAATAATATAAAAATAATATTTTTATAAAAATTGTACTTTTTACAACTTTAAGTATATTTTTATATTTTGTATCAGTTTATTCGTTTTAGCGTAATATTTGTATTTTTCGCTCGTAATTAGATCTAAATCATAGTTTTTGCCATAGTTATTTTAATTTTTAGATTTTTAGGCTTTGACGTAAAATCCTTTAAGTGCTTTTTATTTAGACTAAGATTTAAGTGCTTTAGAATTTTGCGACGCCGTTTTTATATTTTAGTACCTTTTTAAGTTTCGACGCTCTACTTTCTTATTTTTATTTTTCGACGCCTATTATTTTTCGACCCTTTTATTTTTCGACGTTTTTCGACGCGCTCTTTTTCTTTCTTATTTTTCGCCACTCTAGTTTTTAGGACTTAGATTATTTTTTTTCTATTTCTTCTCTATAATTTCTTTAAATTTCAAAGAAAAATTATTTTAAGTGGTTAAATTGATAGACATCCAAATTTTCTGCTTCGTAGTAATAATTGGATTTGTTAGTGGCTGAGTTGTGAGCTTCCGATTTAAAGGGTTCAGGCTCCCTGCTGCATCTATTGGCTATTCGAAACGTGGGCAAAAGCAGAAAAGTCTATTATTTTGATAACTTATATAATTTTTATTTTTATAACTAATAGGATATTCAGTTAATGCACCGAGCAAAACGTTCACCACCTTTCGTACGTTCACCACCTGTAACTCGATCAAGACATTTAGCAAATATTGTAGCCGTTGATTTTTCTTTAGAATCGTCATCTACTCGACCAAGTACTCCAACTCAACTTTCCGATAATCCATTTTTTGAACCCAACCTCACAATTGAGAATCCGGAGGATATTCAGGGACAATTCAGAGATCCTGAACCACTAATCATTCCTCCTGAACTACAAATTACTCATCCAGAGATTGTCGAGGAAGAAACCATTAAATCAGAATCCTCTAGTGATTCAGATTCAACAAACTCAATCATGGAAAATCTGGAACCTCTAAGTATGGAAGATCGAATGAGAGCCACACGCACAGGCCAAGGTCACGCCATTATTAAGCCAGACATTAATGCGCCAGATTATGAAATCAAAGGACAAATCCTACACATGGTAACTAATCAATGCCAATATAGTGGTACGCCGAAGGAAGATCCAAACGAACATCTTCGAACCTTTAACATGATCTGTACTCTATTTAAAATTCGAGAAGTGGAGGATGAACAAATCTATCTCATGTTATTTCCCTGGACTTTAAAGGGAGAAGCCAAAGATTGGTTAGAATCGTTACCTGAAGGGGCGATTGATACATGGGATGTTTTAGTTGAAAAATTTCTTAAACAATTCTTTCCGGCATCTAAAGCTGTGAGACTTCAAGGAGAAATTGTTACGTTCACGCAAAAGCCAAATGAAACTCTATATGAGGCGTGGACAAGATTTGGAAAGTTGTTGAGAGGATGTCCTCAGCACGGTTTAGACACTTATCAAATAGTACAAATATTCTACCAAGGTATCGACATTGCTACACGAAAAGACATCGACATAGCAGCTGGTGGTTCCATTGTAAAGAAAACCGCAACTGAAGCTCACAAGATAATTGATAATACAGCATCCCACTCACATGAGTGGCACCAGTAAAAAGATATCTTTCGTTCATCTAAAGCGGCTAGAGCCGATTCTAGCCATGACTTTGATTCCGTTTCCGCAAAAATAGATCCTTTTGAGAGACGAATGGAAAAGATGAATAAATATATTCACGCAATACGAATCAGTTGTGAGCAATGCGGTGGACCACACTTAACGAAAGATTTTCACATTGAACAAACGATGGAACAACGAGAGAATGTTTCCTACATGAAGCAAAGGCCAGGAAATAATTATCAAAATAATTATCAACCGCCAAGGCCAAACTTCAATCGAAATCAAAACATTCTTTACAATCCAACTGGACCCAACAATAACTCGTATAACTAACAAGGTCCGAATAACCAACCAACTCAAAACAACACTTTCAATCAACAAAGACCTAGCTTGTATAAACCACCACAACAAACCGAAGAGAAAAAGCCAAATCTAGAAGAAATGATGGCAAAGCTAATGGAATCCCAAACACAATTTATTACATCTCAAACCCAAACAAATGAGAGGTTTGATCAGTCATTAAAAACTCAACAAACTTCCATTTTGAATCTATAAAAACACGTAGGTACTCTTGCTAGCATGATGAGTGAGAGGGAACAAGGAAAGCTACCGAGTAATACTGAAGTAAATCCTCGGAATGAGAATGTTAATATGGTGTCAACGAATTCTGAAAAATCAGCATCAGAAGATGGGAAGGTTTTTGATGTGAGTAACAATGAAGAAGTTACAACACCACCACCACCCGAGTATGTAAAGCCAGTGGTGGCACCATACAGACCACCCAACCCGTTTCCAAGAAAAGGAGTTGAGTATGAGCAAGTAATAGGTAATAAAGTTTGTGATACCTCTGGAAAGAAGAAGAAGAATAAGAAAGTGCAAGAAACAAAAACCGTAAAAATAAATCCAGTGAAGACAGTTCCACCAAAACCTCCACCCAGGGTGGGTGATCCGGGTGAATTTATTGTTCCTTGTCTACTTAGTGATTGTGTCATGTATGATGCACTAGCAGATTTAGGTGCGAGTGTGAGTGTTATGCCTCTTTCATTATATAAGAGATTAGGAGTAGGTGAGTTAAGTCCAACAGAGATGAGTGTCCGACTCTTTGATTAAACCATTAGGCACCCAGTTGGAATTGCTGACAACCTACCCGTTCAAGTGGGTAATTTAACCCTTTTAGTCGAATTTATTGTCATTGACATAGAAGAAGACTCAAACATTCCTCTAATTTTAGGTCGACCATTTTTAGCATCCACCAGGGCGTTATTTGATGTAAGAGAAGGTAGAATGACACTTAGTGATGGTGACAAATCGGTCACCTTTGTGATTCGAAAGACTAAATCTCCACCAACCAAAACCGTTGAACCAACAAAAACGATTGGTAAGAACCATATTGTTTTACCAACTCCAACGGTAGTGCTTAGCAATAATAAAACACCTAAGTGTGGGGAAAATGAAGTAACACCTAAAGATGACTTGATAACAAAGAACCCCGTTGTTGATACGAAATTAAATGACCCCGTTATTAATAGTTCAATGAAGAAACTTATTAAACGGATTCGCGATGCTAGAACCACGGGGAACTTTAAGTTATGTAACCGGTTAGTATCCAATCTATTGCCTAAAGAAAAGGCAAAACTAGTTGAATTTGTGGATATTACACAGGAATCCGACCAATGGCTTAAAGCAAAAGTCACAGATATTCAAGTTGATTATGGTCCTAGAGAAATTGACGATGAAGTTAATCACAATTTCGACACCACAGCTACCTAAGTGTGGGGAGATTCAAATGTTCTAAAAAGAAAACGCTGTCTAGAGTTAGTTGTTCTGTTCTCGTGTAGTTTTGAGAATGGAATCCGATTGGTCTTTTCCACTAGCAGACACTAAAGAACTAGTTTTCTCCCCCATTCTGAATTTTTGTTTTGTAGGTTTTGTATATGCATTTTTAAATTTAATTTTTGTGTGATTTTAAAAAATAAAAATTACTTTATTTTATTAAATTTAAAAAAATAATTTCTAAAATTCATCGTATGTTGAAGATTAGGTCATGGAACCGAAATTGCTTTACCCGATGGCGGGGCGAAAAAATTTGTTATCATTATTTTTAATTTTATTGATCTAAAGTATACCAAAAAAATTAAAAAACCCAAAAATCTTCGCTTTTAAAACAATCACTTTAAAAGCGACAAATTTTAAATTTTGTCGAGGGACGGACCAGGTAAACATACCAAAACTACCTAAAGTAAAAGGAAACAAAATTTTAAAAAAATTATTCATTTAAATTGTTTTAATAAATAAAGGTTTTATAAAAATATATATATATATATATATATATATATATATATATATATATATATATATATATATATATATATTATATATGTTTGTAGTTTATCTTATGTACAAAACAGGGTAAAACGGCGCATTTTCAAAGACTGACATTAAGTTCAGCAAAAGCTACTAATTTTGACGACAAGACGCAAAATATCAAATGTGATATAAAATAATATGTTGCAAACTCGATATTTTTAATCACTTTTCTACACTATTCACCCTCATGAATTTATAATTATAGTCTGATTTCATGCAAATGAGGGCATTGCATGATCTCAAGTGTGGGGAAGGGTTATAAATTCTCTCGGGTTTACACTTAGTTTAATTGCCAAATTTTGTGAAAATTTGAAAAATTTTCAACTAAATGAATTCAAAATCCTGTTTATACATATTTATGAACGATAAAACTAGGTGTTAATGCCAAAATTATTGTTACCTCGGAGAGAACAAAAATGGAGAAACAACCCAAAATGTTAGAATTTATTTAAAATGGAATAGAGGAGAATAAAAAGGCAAAGAAAAAAAATAAATAAAAGCTAAGTGTGGGAAGAATTTACCAATTTCTTTAAAACACATATCACATATTTGGTACAGATTATTGCAGGTACTTTTGCTTTGGACTAAACTAATCAGTTTTACCCGATTTATTGTAATACCTTTGAAAGAATAGATGGATCTACACGATGAACCAATTCCATCATTAAAAGGAAGTAAAGTCTTCCAAAAAGACATGCGCTTCTTGATTTAGGTCAGGAAGTTGTCGTCCAGAAGTAGGTTGACGAAAAATCTAGAAAAGTCATCTCTAAAATCAGCAGGAAATCCACGGACCTCAGCATCAAACAGGGTCGCCAAGTGGTCAGACTTATCCTAACCATGAGAGGATCTGTCTCGTAAAATGGGGAGGGCGCCGTGCAAATTAGCTTGATAAGACTAATGAATCAGACCCCCAGAAAGGATAATCTCCTTAGAGATTAAAAATCAGCATTTAAGCCTGATATTACTTAATCCTTGAGATTGACCTTAAAGATTGAGAATTACAAACTCATGAAATTCGATGATATCTAAACTCGAGCTTGAACGAGAAAATATTTTGATCAAAATTACAAACCGATTTGTTTTCTGAAAACCTATTTTCAATGCGTTCATTACCATTGAACGTAAAATCCTAAGAATTCACCGAAATTCATTAGGTCACCTGAACCAATTCGGGTGTCAACCGTAAGAACGGTGGTTGCATAGCATGGTCGGAGACAGGACCTTGTGCCAGACCGAAAAATTATAGGGTGATCTTTACTATTGCTCCTACAAAGGATAGTAATTGTATCCGACACGTTGTGGACCATGAACATCTGCATGTCATTAGACATTGCCTTAACAGTTGCTTGTTCAACGCTTTCCTTTACAACCGGACGGTAGTTTACCGAAAGGTAATATACGGAGCAAGTATACTGGACGTGTTGCTTTCCTAATACAAGGATTAGTAAGTGGGTGACACAAAACCATAAGTTTTGAGCTAAAATTTTCAAATCTGAAACCCACAAAACCCACAAAAATATTTTGTAAACACCGGTGAAGGGTTATTCCGGAAAACTTATCTAGGGTAAAAGCTAGAATGAATTTTCAAAAGATCAAATGTTTTCATAAAGATCCAATTTCCTTAAAGGATCTAAACTTTCATAGTCATTTGGGACTGTAAACCACAACGTTGCTATCATTGTTCATACCGCCGTATCAAAATCACTGATGTATAAAGTGTGAAAATAAAAAAGTGATTCGAGTGAAGTGTGATTTAATTTCAAATTCTGTATTGCTTGAGGACAAGCAACATTCAAGTGTGGAGATATTTGATAATGCTAAAAAGGAACATATATTTAGTATCAATATCCTTCCAATATGTAAAGCTTTTAGTTGCAATTGTTCTATTTTTATGTAATATTCGTTTAAATAAATATGTGCGAAGACAAAAGAAGAAAATGACGATTTGAAGACGCAAATGACCAAAAAGCTCAAATGTACAAGATATAATTCAAGTGGTTCAATTTATTGATGAGAAACGTCTCAAAATTACAAGAGTACGAGCCGAAAAACGCAAAGTACAAGATATTAAATTATACGAAAGGACGTTCGAAAAACTGGAACCAGGACCTGAGCCAACTATCAACGCGCGACGCAACGGAGCTAAAATTACAAGTCAACTATGCACAAGAATATAATATAATATTTAAATAATTATATAAATTATTTATATATTATATATTATATTAAATAACGTCGACAAACTAGCAAACAAAAAATATGTGAGCTGGATCTGACGGCCATGCGATCGCATGGGAAATAGGCATAAAACTCATGCGAGTGCATGAGCCCATGCGAGTGCATGAGATTTGCACTAAAATCTCATGCGACCGCATGAGTTACTGTAGCAGGCCAGATTCCTATAAAAGGCAGTCTTTTGCTCGAGTACCATTCATCTTTTTCTATCTACTCTCTATCTCAATATATATATATATATATTTATATTTATAATTTATATTTATAATTTTAATTTTAAATTAAGTTTAATAATAATTGGGTTATTGTAAGGAATGTTTTACGGGTTTTAAGTCGAAATTCTGTCCGTGCAACGCTACGCAATAAATAATCACTGTAAGCTATGTTCTTCCTTTTTAAATTAATGTCTCGTAACTAAGTTATTATTATGCTTATTTGAGCCAAAGTAACCGTGATTTTGGACTAAAAATTAAGATTGGGTTATTAGATTTTGTACCATAATTAAGGTTTGGACAAAAGACCGACGATTATGGACATTGGACTATTGACTATTAATAGATAGGGGGTATTGTCTAATCGAATGACAACTCATTAGAATCTGTCGAACCTATCTTCAAATTAGTTAATTTAATAATAATTAAAATGATTATGTATGTTCTATTTAGTGACGTTTATACGACATCTTTTACGATCATTTAATTAATTATTCGGGTTGGGTAATTGATTATTCATTCTGATCAAGTGGGTAAATTAATATTCATATCTCATTAAAACAGGGGTGGATTACATACAAGGATAATTGGTGTAATTGTTAACAAAGTATTAAAACCTTGAATTACACGCAGTCGATAACCTGGTGTAATTATTAACAAAGTATTAAAACCTTGTTACAGTTCGAATCCCTAATTAGTTGGAATATTTGACTTCGGGAATAAGGATAATTTGACGAGCATCTTATAATTATGACCGATGGACTATTATGGACAAAAACTAAATAGGTATCAAATAATCCAGGACAAAGGACAATTAACCCGGGTAATAATTAATTAAAATCAAAACGTCAAACATCATGATTACGGAAGTTTAAATAAGCATAATACTTTTAATTCATATTTCATCGTACCTTTATTTACTGTCATTTAATTACCGCAATTTACTTTATCGCAATTTAAATTCTGTCATTTATATTATCGTCATTTATCTTTACGCTTTATTTAAAATCGACAAACCGGTCATTAAACGGTAAAAACCCCCTTTTACAATAATATTAATATATATAATTATATATATTTTATATAAATATAGTTGTTAAAAATATAGCGTTAAACTCAGCTAGCTCCCTGTGGAACGAACCGAACTTACTAAAAACTACACTACTCTACGATTAGGTACACTGCCTATAGTGTTGTAGCAAGGTTTAGGTATATCCACTCTATAAATAAATAAAACTTGTGTAATTTGTATCGTAATTTGGCCGTATTTCATAATAAAAATAATAACTATTTCGTATACACCGCTGCACACATCAAGTATCATCATTATTATATTACCATTATCATTATGAATATTATTATTATTATTATTACAAAATAATACAACTCTTTATTCATCATCATTATTAATATTATTTTATCAAATAAATACTTATGTAAAGAATATATATATCTATATAAGTGTATATATATATATATATATATATATATATATATATATAGAGAGAGAGAGAGAAATATATAACAATTGAAATAATATAAATAAACTTGTTCGATTACGAGTATATGTGTTAATATATATACTTGATATAGGTTCGTGAATCCAAGGTCAACTCTACATTTTGTTCAATGCCGTCATATGTATTTTTACTACAAAATACAGTATCGTGAGTTTTCATAGCTCCCTTTTTATATATATTTTTGGGCTGAGAATACATGCGCAACTTTTATAACTGTTTTACACGTTAGACACAAGTACTCAAACTTTTATGCTATACACGTGCTTTGTCATGCTAAATCCCTGCCGTAATATCGTTAATTGCTGAGGTATAAGATGCAAGCTTAGTTATTGTGAGTAGCGCTACTGAGAGTGACGTCTCTGTCCATTTGACCGTTGGTCTTTGGATACATAATAATGATTCAACGACACTGACAGTACAAGGTGTCACGGGGTAACTTTTGTTTAGTCGCGATATTACAAACATCAACTCTTTCGATTGATATATTTAGTATCAATCAACTTTAAACTGAAATCTTGTGGTCTAATGCTATACTGAACTATTGATTTATGATAAACCTATGAACTCACTCAACCTCGTGTTGACTTTTTAAGCATGTTTATTCTCAGGTACTTAAATATTGCTTCCGCTGTATATCTGCTGTTTTGATGATGATTTCTTGCCATGCTTGGAGTCTTCATGCATTACTTACCAATTCATTTAAAAACATTTAATGCTCTAAATACAATGTAATCTATTTATCTTCCGCTGCAAAACTCAATAAAACGTCTCATATAGAGTCGTTCTCGTTTATACAACTGTGATTTCATATAATTAGTCACAAATACCCAGGCCCTATTTGGGGGTGTGACAACTTGTCCGTTAAATATTTAACGGTGTTTACGTAGACTTTGTGTGTATAATGGAATTAAATGCATACTTGATCCTAGTGGATTAGTTGAATTAATATGTTATATTAATTTATGAACTTTTTTTGGATAGCGAAATAACTATAAAACTTTACGATTAATCGCCTAGAAAGCTTTTCCGTTTACGGAACTCGGAAAAATGACAAAATAATTATTTTTAATAATTATTGACTTTACGAAAAACTTATTTAATTTATTTTTTATTTAATGAATTAAACCCGGTGATTGCGTTTCAACGACTAGTTAACGTTCCGGAGACCCTGTACGGTTAACGGTATTCGAAACGGACCACGCGCGTACGAGTAATTAAGCAAAACTGAGCCCTAGACCCCATAAAAGGGCCATTCGGCCGAACCTACCCCATAGACCCCTTAATGGACTTGTTTTGGCTAGTGGATCTTAGTGGGTTGTGTTTAGGCCCTAATTACTAACTATAAAAGGATAATTAAGCTAGAAACCCTCATTATTTCTCCCCTACAAGTCGACATCTCCCTCTCCCCTCTCCCTCTTTGGCCGTCGGCCTTCACACACACACACACACAAACATTCAAAACTCAAAATTGGAAGAAAGCTTGTACACGAACGTTGATCCCCTTGTCGTTCTCTACGCGATTGTGTGAACAATTTGTGATTTTAAGGTATATTTGCAAAACCTAATTTCTATAATTCAGTTTTTTTTTTGTCAATTACATAGTGTAATCAAGTCTAGTGCTCAATTATTGATGTTAATGATTGTCGTTTATCATTTAATCGATCAATTGATGTTGTTTGCATGAAAAAAGAATTTAATCTTGCAAATCTGATAAAATTGAATTGTGTACTGATCTTTTAATGTGTTTAGATGGAAGAGTATCGAAAAACTATTGAATTTGGACTTTGATTTTGCTTGATTTCGTTATCGTATGCTCAAGATATGATTAGTCGAAGTTTTCGTTAGGGTCTACATGATATACGAATTTTCTGGGTTATGTACTTTATGATTTGGCTAATAAAAAGTGTACTACTGTAATCTTTGTGAAAAATCATGCATGTTAGACTTAAGATTTGTGCCAAAAGCTTTTGTGATGCTCTCGGTACGTCAAAACGAAGATTCATGTTATAAAGAGAGCTGAAACTGTTTTCGAACGTGAAAGAAAATATCTAGAGTGAACTAGAAATTGATTGAGGTTTTGATCTTCTGGAATATGTCAGTTTATATGTTCCTTTATGTATTTCATTTTTATGTTAACTTGCAAAAACGTTGTTTGCCATGAGTTATAAGCTCGACTAAATGATATATCTGTTTGTTGACTAAAGATTGGTTACATTGTACAAATTGGCTAAAGAGATGTCTTTGATTATTTTATCACTAAAACTTTGAGATGTCTGAAGTAATCTCCAATTGGTCGTTCATCAAAATCTATTTTCTATATTTTTGGAGAAATGTTTCAAAACTGATGCGCGTGCTGAAACTGATTTGGTAAACCGTAACTAGACCTTTTCTCAAACCCAACTTGTAGACGTCGTATGAGGCCTTGGCCGGACTTTTTAGAATCGATTTTGAGTCTAGTTGTGATCTGGAGTTTGCCATGATTTGTAATGACCCAACCCGTTATCCGACCCAAAAACACGGCTTAAAAAAATTTTGTGGGACAGTACATCTGGACGTCGTCCATTTCTGAAGGACTGGACAGCGTCCAAGCCCTTTGGACGGTGTCCAAATGAACTAAAACATTCTGATCAGCTTTACAATTTTACTCGAGTCGAAAACCCGCTTCCCAACACTTTCACACGAAAATACTTTCACAATATGTTATAATAATTAAAACTAAGAGTTTTCCACAATAAAACTGAGTTTTACGACACCTGGCCCGCATCGGCCGTTTTACGACTTTCGTACAAAATACAAGTTTTCGACCATATAAATTGTAACACAAAAACAAAGACCGAGCTTGGTGATTGGGAATACGCTACCCAATCCTAATCAAATCCAAAAGCACGTCTTCTAAGTAACTACGCAAGTCCTCTAGTTCCTACGCTTACCCGAGCCACCGCATCCATGCATATCTATAAAAATGTAAACCACGAGAGGGTAAGCTAATGCTTAGTGAGTGAAAGTATACTACATACATATATATGCATAAAATGAATACGCATCGCCAACACACAAATAGTAAACACATACCGTAATCCGAGCATAACTAAGCAATGTTATACCTAACGTACCACCAAGCCAAATCCGTAAGATTAGCTACAACATACAATAAGTATATATACGCATATACAAAAATACAACAGATAATACAACAAGGTTAACCCCTTAACCTTAAACCCATGAAGGTTGGCCGAACAACCAGAGCCTTAGTGAATTCGCACAACCCGAGATTCACTTCCTTCACCACTTCAACAACCGAGGTTGGCCGAACTACCCGTGCCTTAGTGAATTCGTACTACCCGAGATTCACTACCTCATCAATAAGATTACCGAACAATCCGAGTCATCATGAATCCGCACTACCCGAGATTCACTACCTCCTCAAAACCCACATCATCGGGGTTACACCACCGTAACTCAATACCAATCCCACTACATCGGGATTATATAACTCCATATCACAAGTCCATGTGATAACGTACACACGAAGTGTGCACCTCACCAAAGGTGGTCAACTAAAATGCACAACCGTGTCAATTGGACTTATTACACAAGCCCATCAAATCCACCTATATATGAAGTGAGTTCTATAACCGGGAACCACTTCACCCTACCCGCACTCATCCTACACATACATATGCACATAGGATATTAACACTCACCTTGTCTCCTTGATGAATGCTACCGAAATAATCCGCAACTCGCCAATGGAAAGTACATATTCCATTATCACAATACAAACAACACACTTAGAGTGGATTTACGAACCAACTCAAATCGACACTTAGTGCAATTTGATCCATTGCACTTCCAAGCACCAAACCGCGTCCAAACCAACCAATAATCACTAACACAAGTGAGAATGGTCCTAATATGCCAATTAAACCCGTACACAAGTGTTAAACACTCGTCTTGCCCAATTTGACACATAAACCCTAATTTTGACCCATTTCAAAATTAGTTAACCAAATACCCCCAAATGGGTTCCAACACTTCCATAATCACTAAACCTAGTGATTAAACCCATTATCAAAGCCTAATCATGGCCAAATCATCAACCAACCCAAAACCTGCAAAGTGACAAGAATAACTAGTCACCATAAACCTACTTCATCATCTAAAAGGGTTTCACAACTAATCAATCTCAAACCCTAACTTGAATATCAAATCTAACAACTGAAATTCCGAGTTTGAACTTACCAATACTACCACAACGTAGCCGTGAACGGGATGAACAACTTTAAAACCCGAGCTTTGGCGAGAATCTAACTCCTTCTTCTCCAAATCAAGCTCTCTCTCACTAAAAGTGAGTTTCTCTCACTAAGGTTTGAAGAGAGTGTTTGTGTGGGTGAATGAGATCCACAAATGGCCAATGGATCAGCTATAAAGGCTCCAAACCGACACCCAAGTGAAATGGACAATCGTACTACCCGAAATATCGTGAATACGAACAACCCGATATTCACGTCCCAAACCACACGCAAAGAATGGTACTCCCATTCCCCATCGGTACTCGAATTTCCCGATAACGTTATACCATACCGATATAACACTACACCCATGATGACGTTAGCGGACCGAATCAACGGCCATAACCCACCAATCACATACGCTCTTTTGGCCTCAAACAACGAGTAGTGCAACATCGCGCACTGCTAAACTATAGTAAATCCTAACGAATTACACTAACCATTCACCACAAACAAAGTATATACGCATACTTAAAATCATTCCACACCGCCTGGAATTTCCGCACACGAATCATACGCATACGCGAACATAGCTATCACAATCGAGCAAGAACCACCTATATCGCACATAGGCACAAAACAATAATTCTCTAGAAGAGAATTCGACACACACATCCCTTAACCGAGGGATTTTACCTTGCTCGCCAAATACGCCCATTATCTCTCAACGAGATTCACCACATTACCACTGATAAGGCTAAAAAGGAACATATATTTCATAGCAATATCCCTCCTAAATAATAGGTTTTCATATGTAATTGTATTATATTTTCATTGTAATTGTTTAAATAAATAAGTGCGAAGACAAAAGGCGAAAACGAAGATTTGAAGACACAAACGTCCAAAAAGCTCAAATGTTCAAGATACAATTCAAAAGGTTCAATTTATTGATGAAAAACATCTAAAAATGACAAGAGTACAAGTTACAAAACGCAAAGTACAAGATATTAAATTGTACGCAAGGACGTTCGAAAATCCGGAACCGGGACATGAGTCAACTATCAACGCCCGACGCAACGGACCAAAAATTACAAGTCAACTATGCACAAGAATATAATATAATATTTAAATAATTATATAAATTATTTATATATTATATATATTTAAAAATTATGTCGACAAGCTATGAGACAAATGATCCTGAGCTGGATTTTCAAACTCCGCGACTCGCGGAGTTTGAAGGCTAAAAACTCCACGACTCGCGGAGCTGTCAGAAATCAAAACTCCTATAAAAGGTCACGAATTCTGCGAGTAAAATAATAATAATAATAATAATACTCCCTAGTATAATATAAATAAATATAATATATATATATATATATATATATATATATATATATATATATATATATATATATATATCATATAGATTAGTGTTATATTAGATTAGTTCGGGTTATGTAAAGGTTATTTTACGGGTTTTTAAAGTCGGAACTCTGTCCGTGTACTACTACGCGATAAATAATCAATGTAAGCTATGTTCTCCTTTTTAAATTAATGTCTCGTACTTAAGTTATTATTATGCTTATTTGAGCCGAAGTAATCATGATGTTGAGCTAAATATTAAAGACGGGGTAATTGGGTTTTGTACCATAATTGGGGTTTGGACAAAAGAACGGCACTTGTGGAAATTAGACTATGGGCTATTAATGGGCTTTATATTAAATTAACGATACCTCGTTAATTTAATATAAAGGTTATGATTTGACGTATCTATATATAACCACATACGCTTAATCGGACACGATGGGCGGGATATTTATAAGTACGAATTATTGTTCATTTGACCGGACACGGGGATGGATTAATAGTCAATGGACTCATTAAAACAGGGGTGGATTACATTCAAGGGTAATTGGTGTAATTGTTAACAAAGTATTAAAACCTTGGTTTACACACAGTCGATAACCTGGTGTATTCATTAAGCAAAGTATTAAGACCTTGTTACAGTTCGAATCCCCAGTTAGTTGGAATATTTGACTTCGGGTATAAGGTTAAATTTGCCGAGCAGTTTATAATTATGACCGATGAACTATTATGGACAAAAACCAGATAGGTTTCAAATACATCCAGGACAAAGGACAATTAACCCAGGACAATAAATTAAAATCAAAACGTCAAACATCATGGTTACGGAAGTTTAAATAAGCATAATATATTTTATTTCATATTTCCTCGTACTTTTATTTATTGTCATTTTAATTATTATTATTTATTTTATATTGTTAGTTAAATATCGTCATTTACTATACGCTTCGCTTAAAATATAAAATCGACAAACCGGTCATTAAACGGTAAACTCCCCTTTTATATATTATTATATATAATTATATATATTTGTACAAATATAGTTAATTAAAATATAGTGTGAAATAAGCCAGCTCCCTGTGGAACGAACCGGACTTACTAAAAACTATACTACTCTACGATTAGGTACACTGCCTATAGTGTTGTAGCAAGGTTTAGTTATATCCCATTTGTAAATAAATAATTAAAACTTGTGTAATTTGTAACGTATTTCGTAGTAAAATATATAGTATTTCACGTACACCTCGCACGACATCAAGTTTTTGGCGCCGCTACCGGGGAACTCGGCGAAATGCTATATTTTTAATATATATTTGTATAAATATATTTTTAGAAAAACAATATAAAATTAAAAAAAAAAAACGTTTTACATTCTCCGCGACTTGCGGAGTTTTAAGGCAAGTGGAACCGCGACTCGCGGAGCCACCCTGTCTGACGCGCCTGAAACCCTAAACCAGCATTTATTACGGTATATTATTATTTATTATTATTAATAAACCCTAAATTAGTTAATTAATTTATTAATTAGTTTTAGTTTTATTATTATTTTGTTTATTTAGTTTAATTAGTTTTATTAAATTATAAAATTAATAGTTTTATTAAATAAATAAAATAAAAATAATATTTTTATAAAAAATTATACTTTTTATAACTTTTTGTATATTTTTATATTTTGTCCCTTTTTAATCGTTTTAGCGTAATATTTGTATTTTTAGCTCATATTTAGTTTTAAACTTAGTTTTTGCCATAGTTATTTTTACTTCTAGATTTTTAGGCTTTGCCGTAAAATCCCTTAAGTGCTTTTTCTTTAGACTAAGATTTAGGTGTTTTAGAATTTTGCGACGCCGTTTTTATATTTTAGTACCTTTTTAAGTTATTACCATTTGGGATATAGTTTTTCTTTTAAGCTTTAATATTTTTAGACGCAACTTTTAATTCTTAGTTTTTAATTCCTTTTTAAGTTACGACGCGCTATTTTCTTTTTTTTATTTTTCGACGTTTTTCGACGCGCATTCTTTTTCTTTCTTATTTCTCGACGCTTTAGTTTTTAGGACTTAGAAATTTTCTCTATTTCTTATCTAATATCTCAAACAGAAAGAAAAATTATTTAAGTGGTTAAATTAATGGACGTTAATAATTTTCTGCTTCGTAGTAATAGTTGGATTTGTTAGTGGCTGAGTTGTGAGCTTCCGATTTAAAGGGTTCTGGCTCCCTGCTGCATCTTTTGGCTATTCGAAACGTGGGCAAAAGCAGAAAAGTCTATTAATTGGACAACTTATATAAGTTTTTCTATTTTTATAACTAATAGGATAATTAGTAAATGCACCACATTGTAGCTAAAATTTGGCCATCGCAATAAAATGGAAAATTTTGAAAACAAGGCTATGGAAACTCTTTTTGATATCCAAAATCAATTAAATCAATACTCTCAAACGAGTGTTGATGATAATTCGTTCGGTCAATCTTGGATCACGAATGACGAAACAATAACTGGTTGTGAAATCTGTGGAGATTATCACTCAACATGGGAATGTTATTATTACGTTCCTATGGAAAATTACGCACCCACGGAACCTGAATGGAATGATTATGAAGAATACAATTCAAATTGGGATTATTCCCAAGAATATATCCAAACTCAACAACCAGTAGACGAGGAAAATTACGTGTCTGAAAATTTATTAGACAATATGAAAATCAAACTCGAAGAACTTAATGCTCAAAATGAACAAATGAGAGAGTTTGTAAACTGGCAAGCTGAAACTCTATCAGATTACACACCTGTTTATCTGAGGAGTATTGTGCAAGAAAATCTCATATCATCGAATTTTGATGAATTCGAGAGCTCCGAAATCACCAACTATCCCGATGATACTTTTTATTCAGTCTTACCAATTTCACAACATATCGACACAATAGCCTCTACCGACGAAATCATCGATCCATCAATGGATAAAGAAGAAGTAAGGGTAACAAATTTGTACTCTTGGGAAAACAATAACGTTGAAAATTTTACCCCCGAGACCAAAATGGAGGGACTGATAAGTACCGTTAATGAAGAAGAATCTACTCCAATCCCGAAATTCACCATTCCACAACCTTCCAACCCAATATTCTCAATAGACGAGTCATCTACTGAAGATGAACTACGAGCTGTAATAGATAATGACACCTCGGATTTCACCCAATTGGGTAATAGAGGTGAAAACTTTGATCTTGAGAATAAAAGGAAGGAAACGTTAGAAATTGTCCACCCTATAATATGTATGTCGGTTTATATCGATCCATTTGACCAAGAACCAGAAAAGAGACATATCCATTTACTAAAAGCTACACTTAAAAAAGAATTAAGTAGTGACGATCGGGTGGGTCTAAACTTTAAACCCATTAATATATTTTATACCACCCGAGATGTGAATAACTGGCTCACTATTTTAATTCGTGGAACTTATTCTACCGACTTCACATGTCGTCAGCTAAGTGTGGGGAAGTTTAACCCCACTTAACGTTAAATTAGGGGTTCGGGTTAGTGCATAACTCGTTAATAAACATGCATAATAAATTAGGGTAAAAGACGCATTATTAAAGATTAGCAAACAGTTCAGAAAAGCAACCGTTTTTTAAGAAAAATATGTGTGATAAAACAAGAAGGAATGAACGATGAGCCGCGCCATCTATCATTCGACGAGCTTTATAATTACAAACTGGGTATTTTCAATCACTTTTCTACACTAATCACCCTCGTGAATTTATAATTAGAGTCTGATTTCATGCAAATGAGGGCATTGCATGATCTCAAGTGTGGGGAAGGGTTATAAATTCTCTCGGGTTTATACTTGGCTTATTTTCTAAATTTTATGAAAATTTGAAAAATTTTAAACTAAATGAATTTAAAATCATGTTTATATATATTTATGAACGGTGAAAACTAGGTGTTAATACCGAAATTATCGTTACCTCGGAAAGGACATAAATTGAGAAACACCCTAAAACGATTGAATTCATTTAAAATGGAATAAAGGAGAATAAAAAGGCAAAGAAAGAAACTAAGTGTGGGGAGAATGTGCCAAGTTATTCAATTAAAAACTATCTATCACATGTTTCTGTAAAGTTTATTGCAGGTGCTTTTGTTTTGGACTAAATTAACTATTTTACCCGATGAAAGAAAAGAAAAGATGGATCTACACGATGAATCAATTCCATCATTAAAAGGAAGTAAAGTCTTCCGAAAAAGAAACGCGCTTCTTGATTTAGGTCAGGAAGTTGTCGTCCAGACCAGCTGTAGGTTGACGAAAAATCTAGAAAAGTCATCTCTAAAATCAGCAGGAAATCTACGGACCTCAGCATCAAACAGGGTCACCAAGTGGTCAGATTTATCCTAACCATGAGAAGGATTTATCTCGTACAATGGGGGGGCACCGTGCAAATTAGCTTGATAAGACTAATGAATCAGATCTCCAGAAAGGATAATCTCCTTAAAGATTAAAAATCAGCTTTTAAGACTGATATTACTCAATCCTTGAGATTGACCTTAAAGATTGAGAATTTAAACTCATGGAATTCAATGATATCTAAACTCGAGCTTGAACGAGAAAATATTTTGATCAAAATTACAAACCGATTTGTTTTCTGAAAACCCATTTTTAATGCGTTCATTACCATTGAACGTAAAATCCTAGGAATTCACCTGGAATTCATTAGGTCACCTGAACCAAATCGGGTGTCAACCGTAAGAACGGTGGTTGCATAGCTTGGTCGAAGACAGGACCTTGTGCCAGACCGAAAAATTATAAGGATGATCTTTACTATTGCTCCTACAAAGGATAGTAATAGCATCCGACACGTTTTTGGACCATAATCAAATGCATGTCATTAGACATTGCCTTAACAGTTTCTTGTTCATCGCTTTCTTTTACAACCGGACGGTAGTTTGCCGAAAGGTAATATACGGGACAAGTAAACTAGACGTGTTGCTTTCCTAATACAAGGTTAGCAAGTGGGTAACACAAAACCACAAGTGTTGAGCTAAAATTTTCAAATCTGAAACCCACACAACCCACAAAAATATTTTGCAAACACCGGTGAAGGGTTATTCCGGAAAACTTATCTAGGGTAAAAGCTAGATTGAATTTTCAAAAGATCAAATATTTTCATAAAGATCCAATTTCCTTAAGGATCTACATTTTCATAGTCATGTGGGACTGTAAACCGCCTTTCAAATGTGCACTTTGCTTTGGAAACCGAAAGTAAATCGGCTATTTGATTGCAAGTGTCGTTGACCTAAACCCGAGGCAACTGTGGATGACACACCCACCTTTAACCATGGTTCTATCATTACTATCATTGTTTATACCACCATATCAAAATCATTGATGTACGAAGTGTGATGAATAAAAAAGTGATTCATGTATGTTTTTATTTCAAGTTCTGTATTGCTTGAGGACAAGCAATTCTCAAGTGTGGGGATGTTTGATAAGGCTAAAAAGGAACATATATTTCATAGCAATATCCCTCCTAAATAATAGGTTTTCATATGTAATTGTATTATATTTTCATTGTAATTGTTTAAATAAATAAGTGCGAAGACAAAAGGCGAAAACGAAGATTTGAAGACACAAACGTCCAAAAAGCTCAAATGTTCAAGATACAATTAAAAAGGTTCAATTTATTGATGAAAAACGTCTAAAAATGACAAGAGTACAAGTTACAAAATGCAAAGTACAAGATATTAAATTGTACGCAAGGACGTTCGAAAATCCGGAACCGGGACATGAGTCAACTATCAACGCCCGACGCAACGGACCAAAAATTACAAGTCAACTATGCACAAGAATATAATATAATATTTAAATAATTATATAAATTATTTATATATTATATATATTTAAAAATTATGTCGACAAGCTATGAGACAAATGATCCTGAGCTGGATTTTCAAACTCCGCGACTCGCGGAGTTTGAAGGCTAAAAACTCCACGACTCGCGGAGCTGTCAGAAATCAAAACTCCTATAAAAGGTCACGAATTCTGCGAGTAAAATAATAATAATAATAATAATACTCCCTAGTATAATATAAATAAATATAATATATATATATATATATATATATATATATATATATATATATATATATATATATATATATATATATATATATATATATAATATAGATTAGTGTTATATTAGATTAGTTCGAGTTATGTAAAGGTTATTTTACGGGTTTTTAAAGTCGGAACTCTGTCCGTGTACTACTACGCGATAAATAATCAATGTAAGCTATGTTCTCCTTTTTAAATTAATGTCTCGTACTTAAGTTATTATTATGCTTATTTGAGCCGAAGTAATCATGATGTTGAGCTAAATATTAAAGACGGGGTAATTGGGTTTTGTACCATAATTGGGGTTTGGACAAAAGAACGACACTTGTGGAAATTAGACTATGGGCTATTAATGGGCTTTATATTAAATTAACGATACCTCGTTAATTTAATATAAAGGTTATGATTTGACGTATCTATATATAACCACATACGCTTAATCGGACACGATGGGCGGGATATTTACAAGTACGAATTATTGTTCATTTGACCGGACACGGGGATGGATTAATAGTCAATGGACTCATTAAAACAGGGGTGGATTACATTCAAGGGTAATTGTTAACAAAGTATTAAAACCTTGGTTTACACACAGTCGATAACCTGGTGTATTCATTAAGCAAAGTATTAAGACCTTGTTACAGTTCGAATCCCCAGTTAGTTGGAATATTTGACTTCGGGTATAAGGTTAAATTTGCCGAGCAGTTTATAATTATGACCGATGAACTATTATGGACAAAAACCAGATAGGTTTCAAATACATCCAGGACAGAGGACAATTAACCCAGGACAATAAATTAAAATCAAAACGTCAAACATCATGGTTACGGAAGTTTAAATAAGCATAATATATTTTATTTCATATTTCCTCGTACTTTTATTTATTGTCATTTTAATTATTGTTATTTATTTTATATTGTTAGTTAAATATCGTCATTTACTATACGCTTCGCTTAAAATATAAAATCGACAAACCGGTCATTAAACGGTAAACTCCCCTTTTATATATTATTATATATAATTATATATATTTGTACAAATATAGTTAATTAAAATATAGTGTGAAATAAGCCAGCTCCCTGTGGAACGAACCGGACTTACTAAAAACTATACTACTCTACGATTAGGTACACTGCCTATAGTGTTGTAGCAAGGTTTAGTTATATCCCATTTGTAAATAAATAATTAAAACTTGTGTAATTTGTAACGTATTTCGTAGTAAAATATATAGTATTTCACGTACACCTCGCACGACATCAACCACCTCGGTGATAATTCAAATCCGAAACCATAAGTACAATTTAACCGAAATTGTACTCTACCACAAATCGACCAAATCTAGGTCCCGACACTAATTCCGGATCTACTATGAGCATTATCCGAAATCTCACACTAAAACCTCCTTGCGCGGGAGTGTAACTCCCCCCTAGGAACTACGTTCCATAACCGAATCGCCGTGGTAACATCATCCGCGATAATTACCACTCTCCGACATACGTGACCAATTTCTCCATCGGTCGTAATACTCGAATCCTTACGAATTCATTTCGTACATTAGAAATTGACGCACACCGTCACCCGTTGGCTTTATTTAAACAACGACACAAAACCAACACAACACACCTTGTACAACCGTACAATTCTACCGAAAGGTAGACTTTTCTAACAATTGGGTTCACACGACCCATCACCACATCTTGCTCCAACCTTGAGCATACGAAGGATTTTTAACCTATCCTTCATCACTTCGAACGAAATGTTTACCACAAATTTCACAAACTTTATTCTTGCAATTCTCCGATCGCCATAGCTTGTCACATTTCCACCTAGTCACTCATGTACCTAAGGGTTTCTATAGGGTACCCTAAGTACAATGTAACCGTAACACCATCAGAGTCAAACACCACGCTAGAAGGTATGAAAGAGGCACCTAACATCACGTCACATAGACTCCATTACCAACATATGTCGAGATCAAACACTCGATCTCAAGGGTTCTATCCACCCGATGAACCTGATGGTTCACCATCTTCAACAAAAAAGCGAACACGCGCTCATAACCGAACACCAAAGCCCATTCTCATGGCTTGGTAGAAACGTCTCCCAAACACTAAGGAATGCTTGGTTGCACCAAGTCTTACGCCCTTCGCCCGCCAATCAAAACGTCACCATAGGGAAATTCCACTAGGAACGTCACCCATAACAAAATATGTACAACACAATGATTCAACAAACTCGTACACAACGACACATAATAAATATTCAAAAGACATATTTATTAAAACGAGACGTACCTTAACGTCTCCTTGCGGCATTCGGCGCCGCCAACTCAGGACAATCCGGCTTGCGATGTCCCTCTTTATGACAATAGTAGCACATTCCGTCATCACTTCTCGGCATTGTGCACTCCCATAACTTGTGGCCCCTAACACCACAATTGAAACATCTAGGCGCACGAGAGTCCATCGAGCCTTTACCCACATTACCCGTACTCGCACTTGCACCCTTATTTTTCTTACTTGGGGCACTGTACGAATCAACCCTTCTCTTACTTGAAGGCTCACACATCTTTGATCGCGAATACCATTCAAAACTCCTAGCCACCGCGAATAACTCCACAAACGACTTTGCTTGACCCCTACTAATTTTATTCTTCAAGTCGTCATTCAATGTTCGATAGAAATCTTCCATCAACATACGATCATTCCCCATATACTCCGGGCAAAAACGAGCCTTCGCCATAAAGGTCGTTTTGAGAGTATTCAAGTCCATAGATCCTTGTCGCAAACTTCGCAACTCATCACACAATTCCATCAAATCGGCTCCAGTCCGAAACTCTTCGAAGAATTCCTCCTTAAATTCGTCCCACGATAACGCCATAAACGGCTCACCACCGACAAGATCAATCTTACCATCCAACCAATCCTTCGCCCTACCCCGCAGCAAGCTAGTAGCGAGTCTTGTCATCTTCTCGGGAGGGTAATCAATAGTACAAAAACACCCTTCGACATTCGAGATCCACGTCGTACTTACCAAAGGATCCGGTTTCCCGTCATACATCGGGGGTTTAGTCCTCATGAAGCTCTTATGACAACGCTCCATTTCACCCCTACTTTAAATTTTGGAATACTTCCTATCCATTTCTTCTCGAAACGCTCCCATTTGCTCCGCAACGGCTGTC
The DNA here is from genome assembly GCF_046630445.1 of Rutidosis leptorrhynchoides. Lineage (NCBI taxonomy): Eukaryota > Viridiplantae > Streptophyta > Magnoliopsida > Asterales > Asteraceae > Rutidosis > Rutidosis leptorrhynchoides. The sequence continues at coordinate 78,887,748 of NC_092333.1, forward strand.
GCAACTCTAGCGTTAAACTCTTCATCATTCGTCTCGATCTCATTTCGCGTCGTCATTCTAAAGAATGCAAACGATTAGTCCACGAACGTATAAAATCACACTCACAACACCGCCCCATCTTGCTAAACACTCGTCGTACATCACTTGTTAGACATGATTTGCACCCGTAATAAGGTTTGCAAGTCCTTATTACGCACACACGCTGTATCAACTTGTTAGTACAACGACTATCTTGCTTGATGATATTCGAAACACAAACAATAACAAAACACAATGCAATAATATTAATAATATCCGCATATTAATATAAACGTTAGTCCACCTACAACCAAGGCAGTAACCACATTTCCCATTCCAACCCGTACTCCTACAAGTCCCGCAACAAATAAACACACACAAAAGTCTAAGTCTAGGCACCTATCTCAAGTCACCTAAATCCCTTAGACCATGCTCTGATACCACTTGTAATGACCCAACCCTTTATCCGACCCAAAAACACTCCTTAAAAAAAATTGTGGGACAGTACATCTGGACGACGTCCAGCTAACTGAACTGCGTCCAGTTCTGAAGGACTGGACGGCGTCCAAATGAACTAAAACATTCTGATCAGCTTTACAATTTTACGCGAGTGGAAAACCCGCTTCCCGACACTTTCACACGAAAATACTTTCACAATATGTTGTAATAATTAAAACTAAGAGTTTTCCACAATAAAATTGAGTTTTACGACACCGGGCCCGCATCGGCCGTTTTACGACTTTCGTACAAAATACAAGTTTTCGACCATATAAATTGTAACACAAAAACAAAGACCGACCATGGTGATTGGGGATACGCTACCCAATCCTAATCAAATCCAAAAGCACGTCTTCTAAGTAACTACGCAAGTCCTCTAGTTCCCATGCTTACCCGAGCCACCGCATCCATGCATATTTATAAAAATGTAAACCACGAGAGGGTAAGCTAATGCTTAGTAAGTGAAAGTATACTACATACATATATATGCATAAAATGAATACGCATCGCCAACACACAAATAGTAAACACATACCGCAATCCGAGCATAACTAAACAATGTTATACCTAACGTACCACCAAGCCAAATCCGTAAGATTAGCTACAACATACAATAAGTATATATACGCATATACAAGAATACAACCGATAATACAAAAAGGTTAACCCCTTAACCTTAAACCCATGAAGGTTGCCCGAACAACCCGGGCCTTAATGAATTCGCAAAACCCGAGATTTACTTCCTTCACCACTTCAACAACCGAGGTGGGCCGAACTACCCGTGCCTTAGTGAATTCGTACTACCCGAGATTCACTACCTCATCAATAAGATGACCGAACAACCCGAGTCATCATGAATCCGCACTACCCGAGATTCACTACCTCCTAAAACCCACATCATCGGGGTTGCACCATCGTAACTCAATACTAATCCCACTACATCGGGATTATATAACTCCATATCACAAGTCCATGTGATAACGTACACACGAAGTGTGAACCTAACCAAAGGTGGTCAACCAAAACGCACAACCGTGCCAATTGGACTTATTACACAAGCCCATCAAATCCACCTATATATGAAGTGAGTTCTATAACCGGGAACCACTTCACCCGACCCGCACCCATCCTACACATACATATGCACATAGAATATTAACACTCACCTTGTCGCCTTGATGAATGCTACCAAAATAATCCGCAACTCGCCAATGGAAAGTACATATTCCATTATCACAATACAAACAACACACTTAGAGTGGATTTACGGACTAACTCAAATCGACACTTAGTGCAATTTCGACCCGTTGCATTTCCAAGCACGAAACCGCGTCCAAACCAACCAATAATCACTAACACAAGTGAGAATGGTCCTAATACGCCAATTAAACCCGTACACAAGTGTTAAACACTCGGCTTGCCCAATTTGACACATAAACCCTAATTTTGACCCATTTCAAAATTAGTCAACCAAATACCCCCAAATGGGTTCCAACACTTCCATAATCACTAAACCTAGCGATTAAACCTATTATCAAAGCCTAATCATGGCCAAATAGTCAACCAACCCAAAACCCGCCAAGTGACAAGAATAACTAGTCACCATAAACCCACTTCATCATCTAAAAGGGTTTCACAACTAATCAATCTCAAACCCTAACTTGAATATCAAATCTAACAAATGAAATTCGGAGTTTGAACTTACCAATACTACCACAATGTAGCCGTGAACGAGATGAACAACTTTAAAACCCGAGCTTTGGCGAGAATCCAACTCCTTCTTCTCCAAATCAAGCTCTGTCTCACTAAAAGTGAGTTTCTCTCACTAGGGTTTGAAGAGAGTGTTTGTGTGGGTGAATGAGATCCACAAATGGCTAATGGATCAGCTATGAAGGCTCCAAACCAACACCCAAGTGAAATTACCAATTTGCGCCTTTTTTAAAATAAACTAACAGCTGGCCCGTCAGTTCTGTTGGACGGCGTCTCAAATCTTGGACGGCGTCCCACCTTTCTTTACTGGACGGCGTCCCAAAATTTGGACAACGTCCCATTCTACTGAAACAGGATCAGGGTCTTACGTGATTTCTTGAATTATGTTCTTTGAGTTATAGTTGTATCTTTCTATGATGCGCGTATGTTAAAGACATGCGTTAAACTGTGAATGTGCAATTTGCTTAACTATGCGCTGTAAAGTGATATTTGACTTAGGTTTGACATATTGACCATGTTCGCATGACCTACTGATATGTTTGACTTTAGTTGACCACTTTGATCGAGTTGACTTTTGAGTTGACTTTGGTTGACTTGCTTGGATTAGTTGACTTTTAATTGCTTGTTGAGTCAGTCTGAGCACTAGAACTTTGTGTACACTATGGGTTGACATAGTGTGACCTATATGTATACTTAAGATGACCTATTTGACTAGGTTGTGTTGTTCAGTCGAGATTGTTCGACTACTGTACGATTTTATTAAGAGAATTCAGCGCTTTTGCTAAGGTGAGTCTACAGTCCCTACTACATTTTTCAGGGATGAGATAACATGCTTTTTTACAAATGTTTTACGTATTAGGCACAAGTACTTAAACAACTATACATATGAGTTCAGATCAAAAATCCCTTAGCTTGATTATATTAATTACTTTATGTAAGCTCGACTTATAGGGACGGTACCGTTAGGTTTGACAAATCTCACCCCAACATAACGGGTGCTTATTTTGTTGTTACTTGTACACTTGATCGGTGTATGCTTAGAAACGGTAAAGGGAAGACGTGTAGCCTAGCTATCCGCAGGTTAAAGTTTTATAATCAAGTGCTCATGATAATGTATGCTTTTTACGATGCTTTCTAGAAATCTTGTGGCCTGACTTACGAAATGCTTTACTAAACCTGTAGATTTCACTCAACGTTTTCGTTGACGTTTTGCATGTTTTTATCTCAGGTCCATAGAGGTAGTGCTTCCGCTATACAGAAGTTGTTATGCTTTTCTGCTGCTAGAACTGAACGATGTCCAGCATATTTTATTACTTTTATTTCAAGAACACATATTCTAAATGAAAACGATGTTTTAAGTTATGCTTTGAGTTATTTACATTGGTCGTTTGTGTCAACTACTTTTCACTTATATTTCTTTAATAAATGACTTTGTTTTGATAATTAATGCGAATACTTTTCAGAAACGTCTCATGTAGAGGGCATGACCGCTAAACTGTGGGACCGGAGTTAATACACCATTAGTGGATTCTGACGGGGTATTACAAATTCTTACCTTATAAATTAAGTTTTGTCTGACATTTCATCAAATACCTTTTGTGCATTATCGTAATCACTATATATCTTAAACTTGCAACACCTGCATTCAACCAAATAAAAAGAATATGTAAACTCTGTAATTCTGTTTCTTTTAGTTTCAATAATATTCACAGTGTTGCTACCAATCAGTATTAAATAATTAAGCGATACACACAAAAAAACTGAAGCGATTAAATATCACAAAAGCTTACAATTAATTTGGCTACCTTCCATTTATACCTGCGTTTTTTGGTGCCGATATTAAAACATATTACCTGTTGAAGAACGATTGTAATACACTGCAATAATAACGAAAGGATTAAACCCAAAACGATGACAAATAATAGAAGAATCAGACATAAACCTATCGTAGATCAATTCCTCGCAAAAGATAGATGGAACGAAAGGAAGCAGCGGACAAATTAGGGCTGGTTTAGGGTTTCTGAGCAAAGCAAATTGAGGGTTTTTGAGAAGAGAAAATTAGGAAAGGGAGTGGCTGTTGATTGAAAGATGAGGAAGACATGTCCTCACAAAGGAGACGTGAGGGATAGGTTGATTAAACGGAGCTCGTTAAGTTATATAACCCGTTAACTTATTTAAACTTATTTAGACGTGTTCCAGTTAAAAGGCCTTTGTTGCAAACTAATTAGACGTGTTTTTTGTAACTTATTAGACATGTAGTGAATCGTACGTTCATTCCGATATCACTCCATATGGTCAATGTAACGTGATCACTTCAAGTTCTACTCAATTTCATCTAACAGTGCCTTATCTATGCTATCTCAAAACAAAATCTACATAATTAATCTCACAGCTTCTCGGTGTGGGTGCGTAGGTTCCGTAGGTCATGCATCAATGCCTAAATGTTCCGAAATTTTCTTCAAAATATTTGGGTTCAGGTAATGTCGTTAGGTTCCTTTCTATAAATTCAATCTCGGTCTCGTGTCGAGTTGTACGTGTAGCAAGTAGTAATACGATATGTCTTGAGGCGACTCCCAAGTCTTTGGGTATGGCTGAGCATCAGTAGAAGACACTCTGACCTTATGAAAGGAGATGCCTTCCCGACTTATCCAATGCCTAAGAGTGTTAGGGACCTAAGTCCAGAAGTGTCGTTAGATCGTCGAGTAGTGGTGAAGAATGAAAGAGATAAGTGACGGTCATGAAAGCGTACGGGATACGGGCCAACTTGCGGAAACTGAACAACCTTCTAATGTTCATACGTTGTACGTGGCTAATTAGGGTGAGCTGGGGGGTGGGGCGAGGTGCGGTTAATCCGACAAGTCCTCACATATCTCCTCCTCCGAGGATAAACTTTAGTGAGCGTGTAATCCGAGGGGTACTCTTCCGAGATTGCGTGAAGTAATGTTTCGATCTCTGGAACGGTGAAACGGTAGTAACAGGTGGATTACAATACTAGTCCTTAGGATTAGACGAGTGGGAAAAGGGTTCAGAAAAACATCTGAACTAGGAAAGATAAATTTTCCAAGTCGGTATAGCGAATAGCAGACATGTAGCAAGAACGTAATCAGGCATAATAACTACAGCAGCCTAGATCGTCTACAGCAATACATAGCATGGCAATAATAACAGTATCAAACAGAAGTATCATGCAAAAAGCAGATAGTAGCATGCAGCAGCGAGAATAAGCAGTAGCATACATCAAGATCATATAGCAGTAATAGTAAGCAGTAGCATGCAGCAGTTCCGCAGAAACAAGTAAACGAGCAAGTTGTAGATTAGTCCTATTAGTGAATCCTACTCGACTCGGTCAAGACACACTAATGCAACCTAATTCTCTACAACCAATGCTCTGATACCAAATGTGACGCCCCGTACAAAATCAATGTGTACGGATCATCAACAACAGGTCCTTCACACGGTACAATACTAAATGCTGTTTTAAAACAAGTTTTGCATTCATGAAAAGGTGACGTCTTTACCAACGTCAAATGTTTTACAAAGATAACGTGCTTCTGCGAATAGAAAGCATTAACATAAGTACGTGACACAAAGTTCATTACAAAGCCATTGTTCAAATGTAACATAAGTTGTGAACGCAAAGTAAAAGTTCCATGATTGAGACATCTCTAAGTAATGCAGCGGAAGTCTAACACAGTGAGTCTGTAACAGCAAGTCTATAACACCAAGACTATAACAGCAAGTCTAACAGCGGAAGCAACAACGTCTAAGCACCTGAGAAATACATGCTTAAAAAGTCAACACGAATGTTGGTGAGTTATAGTTTGTTTGTAATCAGTAATGTAATGTAGACCACGAGATTTTAGTGCTTCAAACGAGCATTTCAAATCAGTATCTCAATCAGTATGATAAAGTATATGCTTATCCGTGGGCACCCGGTAACTAACTTAACAAGTAATATCACCCCCTAAAAGTACACCTGGCAAGTGCGTAAGTTTACGAAGTATTAAACACCCGTTGAATGCTAGCGCGACTAGCCCGAGTGGGGATGTCAAACCCTATGGATCCATATCTAAGATTCGCATTCATCGGTTCATAAACCAATGACTAAACGTTACCGAGCTAAGGGGAATCTTTGTGCCGTTATGTCATCCCACACATATATAAAGTTTAAGTACTCGTGTCTAGTATGTAAAACATAAAAAGCACATGTATTCTCAGTCCCAAAAATAGTTAAAGTAAAAGGGAGCTATAACTCACAGTGAATGTGCGGTAAGAGTCGATATGAAAAGTATGCAAGTAGTAAGTCGGTCCGAAAGGTCCTCAACCTAAGTCAAAGGTTATTAAGTCAGTATATTGTCCCCAAAAGTTTAAAAGTGAATAAGTTAAGCCTTAAGTATCATCATCATCATCATCATTCGTAAAATATAAAGTAAGTTTTCAACAAGAATAAAGATCGAAACAAAATGCTGACTTCGGACAGCTGCTACGACCTCTATACAAACCGAAAAGACGCGTGGTCAGTGGAAAAGGCTCCGTATGTAAGTCCTTGTACCGCTATCCAATTTTCAGATCCTAACTCGATGTCGTTTGACCGTGGCGACGGTTCAAGCGCGAGTAGGTCAGAATTTTCAGCACGTCGTTACAAAGGCGTAGTGATTTTCGGAAGGCTATAAATCCTAAACCATATATCGGATTTAGGCGAGTCTTGAACGAAAAGTCATCTACTCGAAACAAACTATCTGAAAAGAAACTTTCCAGAAGTCCTAGGTGTCTGATCAGACCCCGAAAAACAGTAAACAAGTGCTCTGGTGGGTTTCTTGGTGCTTGATGCTCATCACGGTTCTCATCCTTGATGCGCGTAAGCTTCAAGTGTACAACTTTTTGATGTTTTAGCATCACTTTGACCAAGTTTCAACCATCAACACACAACTAAGAGTAAAAGCTAACATTCTAAACGTTTTGAACATCAAGGTTGTCTCTTTATTGCATAAACACAATAAAGCTTCAACCTTTGTCCTTTTGACACAAGTTTATGCATCTTCATCATATGAGATGATGAAGACTTGATTTTTATCACCATAAAAATTATAAAAGGTTCCAAGTAAGTGGGATCTACAATAATAACTTAGATCTCAAGTATTAAGAAACCCTAAGCTAGAAAGCTTGGATTTTTACAAGATTAATGAGACCATAAGCTAGAAAGCTAAGATGTAGTAAAAGTAATGAGACCATAAGCTAAAAAGCTAAGATCTAAACAAAAAAATGAAACCCTAAGCTAGAAAGCTTGGATCTTTAATGTTCTTGAAGATCCTTAAAGCAAAAAGTTTGATCTACAAGTTACATTAAGATCATAAACAAAAGTTTTGATCTTTTAACAAAAATAAAGTGATCTTAAGCTATAAGGCTTAGATCCATCAAAATAATGAAGATCCAAAGCTAGAAAGCTTGAATCTTTCATGTTCTTGAAGGATTCAAATCAAAGTTTGAATCTATAAGATATAACAAGATCAAAAAGCTAAAAAGCTTGATCCTTTAATGATGATGATGATGTCGAAAATAAAGAAGGAAAAAGAAGAAGAAAATCAAGAAACTTACAAGTTTTAAGTATGAGAAAAACTAGAGAGAATATTAGAGAGCAAGTGTGTGTAAAATGTGAATGAGATCAAGTGTGAAATGGGAGATCAAGGCTTGATATTTATAGTGGTGGTGGGGGTGTTTGGCCGTGGGTTTTGGGGGGACAAGGGAGACAACCTTTTGCTTTTTGCATGGTGGTGGTCTAAAGGTGATGCTTGTTGTTGGGATCCCATGCTACATGTGTGGTAATGGTTAACAAAAATGCTAGTATGTTGGCTCATATTAATGGGTTTTTGTCTTACATTTTAATGGGTCATAAACTTATTAAAGTTGGGCTAATTTAAGAGTCCATTAGCTAGAGTAGGGTGGGCTTAAGTCCAATAAGGTAGAAAGTCCATTAAGACTAACTAGTGTGCATTAGTAAATTACTAAGCGTAATTAAGCAACCAATAAGCCAAGTAATTGTCATTAGAAAATAACAATTAGTATTACGTAGTCATAATATTCCAATTATGACCAAAGTTTAACGTGTACAAAGTACATAGCTCGTTCTAAACGTCAAGTGACACTAACGGTCATAAAAGTATTCGAGGATCAAGTTAAGTGATTACGCACTTAACAACACGTTGTAAGATACTAACGAAAGTAATTAACATGAAGTAAGATCCCAGAGCATAAATTAGCTCAGTACGCACATATACGCAGATTCGTGAAAGTATAGAGCACAAAAATATAAGTCGAAAAAGTCGGGTCGTTACATTATTACTTCTATATTTAAGTTATATTACGTAATTGTAGTTTAATTGTACATTATTATACATTTTATTTTATTTTAATAATATATACAATATAATATAGATATATAGATATAATATATAGATACAAACATCTTAAAATAACTTTCAACAACAATTTACAAAAAACTTTTGGTTTATATGTGTGTGTGTGTGTATGTATATATATATATATATATATATATATATATATATATATATATATATATATATATATATATATATATATATATTGAAAGGATCCATAGAGAACTAAAATATGTAGAGAACTCATAGAACTCATAGATTGAACTTCAATCTCTGTGGAGATTGAGCTTAAAAAAAAAAAACCTAAAAAAAGCAGTCAATCTGGACACTAAAAAAAGTCAATCTGCAAAAAAAAAAAAAAAAACTTAAAAAAAACAGTCAATCTGCAAAAAAAAACAAAAAACTGAAGAAAAAAAAAGTCAATATGAAAAAAAAAACTGCAACAAAAAAAAGTCAATCTGCACAGAAAAAAGTTAATCTGCAAAAAAAAACTGACAAAAAAAGTCAATCTGCACGCAGATTGAGTTGACTCAATCTGCACAAAAAAAATCAATCTGCACAGAAAAAGAGTCAATCTGTAAAAAAAGTCAATCTGTACGCAGAGTGACTCAATCTGAACAAAAAAAAGTCAATCTGCACAGAAAAAAAGTCAATCTGCAAAAAAAAAAAAAAACCTGCAAAAAAGAAATCTGCAAAAAAAAAAAAGTCAAATATGCACAGAAAAAAAAAATGTCAGAGATTGACTCAATCTGCACGAGTTCCATAGGTTCTCTACTACCTTTGGTTCTCCATGGATCCTCACTATATATATATATATATATATATATATATATATATATATATATTAATATTGTAATATTTTAATTTTAATTAATAATAATAATAATAATAAAAATATAGATAACAAAATAAAAAAATAACAACAAAAGAAATTAGCGGTTAAACATATATCTCGATAGATCATATTTCCTGTACGTATCCGTTTCGTCGATTGTTTAATTTTTGTTTCTGAAGGATCTGTACGTTCTTGGAAGAATCTTGATAATCAACATTCATATTGTTCGATAATGGCTTCCGATATATTCACCGATAAAAACGCCGTTTTCCGGAAGCTCAAAGCCAAATCAGAAAATAAGGTCAGCTTTATATTCCAATTTTTAACCTGCATGTCCTTCAATCTTTCAGCTTTATACATAAACATTTTGTTTGTATCAGATTTGTTTTGATTGTAACGCCAAGAACCCTACGTGGGCGTCCGTAACATACGGCGTTTTCTTGTGTCTAGATTGTTCCGCAACGCATCGTAGCCTCGGTGTTCATATCAGCTTTGTTAGGTAATATTATTACTTTTCATTCTCCTTGTTCTTTACCTAAATGTGCAATTCGTTGATAATTAGGTTTTAGAATGAGTTATTAATAATTACTAAAGGTGGTGGAATTTTAATCTATTTGAAGTAATTAATAAGTAGGAGGGATTAATGTGTGAGCTGTAGTAAGTTTCCAAGTTTGATCGAGATGTAGCAATCAATATATGAAATTGAAGCTTTTTTGAGAATGGAGAAGATAGGTTTTCGATACAGTGATTAGGTAAGGTTTATATATATATTGTTTAGTGTCGCAGTTATTCTACTCTGTATTATTTTAACACACTGGCACAGAAATAAGTGTTTCTGAACGATTTGTTTGTTTGCATAACATCAGGCTATATCACAGTTGGTGGTTTAATCAATGCTTGTGATTAGTAGTTTGTACAGTTGGTGATGTTGATGAACTTAGAGGTGGCAATTCGTGTTGGGTTGGCTTGGGTTAGCGGGTTGAGATTATCCAACCCAAACCCGACCTGATTTGATAAAAGGTTCTTAGGTTGTGGGTTTGATAGTACTCAACCCGACCCAACCCACCAAATCAAATAGCGAAATGGGTCAATGGGTTGATGGACTGATTTCAGGTCAAAGTTAGCTGTTTAGTTTTGGGTCAGCTGTTTGGTTCTTGTTCTATTGAAGTTGCCATTTCGCTAGAAAAATAGGTTCTTAAGACCCTATTAAGGTCACAATATGGTATAATACCCATGTATTACATCTTGTGAGGTCGTATGTTAGTATCCAACTGCAATGAACTATTGTTCAATATCATCTTGTGTGTTTTGCACTACGAGACTACATATCTAATTGGAGAGGCAATTGACTCTGAGAAGTCATTTTATACCATCCTTGAATCTCAATGTTATTTTTCACTGACCGTTTTCTTGACTTTTGCAGGTCAACCAATTTAGATTCATGGACACCAGAACAATTAAAGACGATGACTTTCGGTGGAAATAATCGCGCCGAGATCTTTTTTAAGCAACACGGGTGGAGTGGCGGAGGCAAAATTGATGCAAAGTACACCTCAAGGGCAGCTCAATTATATAAACAATTACTTGCAAAAGATGTTTCAAAAAGCTCCACAGATTCTAGCTTACCATCATCCCCAACAGGTTCACCTAACTTTACGCCCCACGAATCCCCAAAAAAAAGCTCGTCAGTAAAAGATGACACAAATGTGTTCGCTCCTTTGAAACCTCCTTCAAAAATACTTACGAGTTCTGTGAAAAAACCTATTGGTGCCAAAAAAACTGGGAAGTCTGGTGGGCTCGGTGCAAAGAAGCTTAGTAGTAAGGTAGACCAGCTATCACAATCTCACTTAGACGTGGATACTTCGACCCGTTTACGTATGAAAGAGTAGATTTGGTTGTTTTTATCTCGAAGAGGGCAAACGGGTCAATGTAAGACATTTAGATAAAAGCGAACGGGTCAAATGGGTCGGATGGGATGAAAGTCAACCAAAGTATAATATTATTGCATATACCTTTATGGCTTGCCCGTCATGCTACCTCTAGTCTAAGTGGTCATTATCAATCAAAACTTGAATTGTTCTTACCGTAATTTCATTGTTTCTCTTATAGTAACTTTTTGTTATGCAAGTCATTTTAGCGCATTAATTTGTATTTTGTACACATTGTGGACAATTCATACTGGACATTATTCTTTTTGTCTTTGAAAGACAATGAATCAGACTCCTAACCTCCTATTACTTACATTTTTTTGAGGATTTATTTTGGAATTTATTTGATTATTTATTTTTATTATTTTTAGTATGTACATTTTGTGTACATAAAGCATTGAAAGTTTATTAATAATGTGCAGAAAAACGAAAGTTTATACGAACAGAAGCCAGAAGAGCCAGTTGCACAAGTGTCCGCCTCAGCAAGTAGTACACCGCAATCAGCCGTAGCCGTAACACCTTGCAGCTCTCGTTTCGAGTATGTAGATACCTTTCTCGATGCAGAGTCGGGCCCACAAAGCGTTAGCTCAATTAGTCATGTTGCACCACCTAAAACATCCAGTTTCTTTGGAGATTATGAAATGAACAGCGGTTTTATGAGAAAAAGTAACTCAATGAAATTCCCGGTATGTAATGTCTACCCATGTTAGAATCTGTGAACTCGTGTTATATAACTAGCAATCAAGACCCATACACCAAAAATTGGGTCCATTGGGTCAACCATTTTGGGTCCATTGGGTCTAGAGAAAGCAAAGGGAATGGGTCCAATATGTACCCATCTTTATTCCTTCAATATGTTAGAAGGTCCATATAGACCCGTTGAAACCTATTACCAACCCATTAGTCGAAAAATTAAAAAAACTACAAAAATATGAAAAAATAAAAAAACTTAGAGAATTAGAAATATTAAAAAAATAATTAAAATTTATTTAAAAAAAAAATGCTAACTTTTTTAAAAAAGTAATAAATAATAAAAAAAAATTGAATTTTTTTTTTATGAAATAAAGAAAATATTTTATACGAAAAAATGGGTCTCGACCCGACCCAACCCGTTTGGACCTGACCCGCTCAACCCGTTTGAATTTTGAGACCCGTTCGACCCATGACCCGTTTTGACCCAACATGATATGTGGTTTGTTTTTCAGGTTTCAGAAACTGATGAGGCAAGACAGAAGTTCTCTAATGCTAAGTCTATTTCTTCAGTGCAATTTTTCGGGGATCAGAACAGAGTTAACATGGATAGTCAACTATCTCTTCAAAGATTCTCGGTATGTATTTGGTAATTTTTTTTTTTTTTTTTTTAAATTGATTTTACCTATCTTTATTTAGCAGCTCACAGTGTAGCTTGTGTTTTGGTGGTTTTAATACCTGGTTATGTAACGATACATTTAATATGTGTGGTTTGAATACTTGTTTAATTGCTAAATTGTTATACCTGATTATGTAACGATATTAAGGAATATTAGTGTGTTGTGTTTTAGGGGTCGGCGGCCATCTCAAGTGCTGATCTTTTTGGTCATGAATCGCCTAATGCTAATGTTGATCTCACTGCTAGTGACCTTATCAACCGCTTGTCTTTCCAGGTATAGTGCTTTAGGTGGGAATCAGTTTAAAATTTCAAGAGTTAAGGGTGGCGATTACAACCGATTTCCATTAACTAGGGTTTATAGGGGCCCCACGTTTATGCTAACAGGTTAAAAGGGTATACTGAAAAGAACAAACCACAAATATATTTATGAGTCAACCACACATATCCAAACTCATTTTGACAAGTTATTCAACCCACCCGTTTGACCTGTCCGTTTTGACACCTATCTCTAAGATCAGAACTCGCATTGGCTTCTGGAGTAGTAGCTAAGATTGATGATGTAATATGATATATGCATTTCAGGCAAAACAAGATCTATCATCCTTAAAGAACATGGCTGGAGAAACTGGAAAGAAGCTTAGCTCCTTCGCATCGACTATAATGAACGATCTACAAGACAGAATGCTGTAATGGTAACCATGTTATTAGAATTTACTAAAAAGTTGTTTCATAGGAAACTATATGTTTGATGTGCGCGGCTTATGTTTTCGGACTGTATCAAAATCTAAAATCTTAATCGCCATAAAAAAATATCAAAAACATTATTCAACCAAATAGAGTAACGAAAGTAGTTTTAATGGTCAATTTAAACTCTTCATTCACATTTTTGTTCTCTTATTTTGTCAATTTTAATTATTGATCATGCATTCTCTACTTTTTAATTTTATAAAGCATTTCACTTGTTATCTTAATTTTTCTGACGTTTAACATATAACTGAAATTATGAAAAATTTATAAAATTTGTGGTTAGGGAAGGTTAGGGGTGATTTTTTAATATCAAATTACTTTAAATAACTTTTCTGATAAGAGCTTTTTGATAAGTATAGAAACATTTATCCAAAAGGAATATTTGCAGAAATATATTTGTTTGTTTTTCCATTCTTTACCATACGAGCCTACATTCATGGTACTACACCCTCACACTCTTCATCCGAATTTATAATTTTAATTTAAGTAAATACTTTTTGAATCAATCTATTGAAAAAATTTAAACTATTGTCTACCTTGCTTAAGTAGGGTTGTTAGATTAAGCAGTTCCTATATATTGATGTATTTTCATGATTAGACTTAAGGATTTCAGCATCTCAATTTACTACGGAGTATTATGTTTTATTTAGACTTAAAGGATTTCAGGTAAAACTTGTTGCTCATCATTTATAGCTAAATTATGATTAGACACAGAGTCGGATATTGGAGCGTGCAAGGCGTACGGCCGCACATGGCCCAACATCTATAAGAGCTCAGAAAATATATATCTTAATGATATATATCTAGGCTCATTTTACATAAATAGATCCATTTCTTAATTAATAATTTACAAAATTAAAAACGAAAATACATAATCAATGTCGAAAACTTCGTAATTGAATACTCCGCTCCAATACTCTTCATTTGGATCCAATACTCCAACATCGATTCCACCAATATATAAGTAATAATTTAAAAATTACAGTTACATATTTATAAAAAGGTTCACTTTTATATTTTAAACAGGACCAGAAAATTGATATTAAAAAAAAAAAAGACGACACCTAGAATCTAAACAACAACAAAATATATGCGAGTATTATATATTATATTTTATTTCAGGTGATGTTACCTTTTGATAGTACGGTAAATAATGCACACATTGTAATCATAAATTGGATGAAAATTGTACTATGCTTTTAGAAAATTTGTAACACGGGCTTGAGAACCAAACAAACTAATAAAGGACCATGATTTATCTTGTCCTATGTCTTGTCCATTTATCGTGACTCTTTTTACCATACAACGTACCCAATCCATTGTTTATACGCAACATTGTGGTTCTCATTAGCACGAAAAAATCGTTTTTATCAACTACAATTTTGTTCATTCAAAGTTAAGTGTACTCTAGCCAATATATTTACTAGTATAATGATATATATGAATGATCTAAATGAATTAGTGTCGGGTATGAATGTAGATATTAGTGGACCGGAGGTAGATGTCGATTACCATACACGAATATATCTATTATCATATGAAATACATATGTACATATATATACATACATAAATATATACCAACATAGATATAAACAAAAGTTTTTTTTTATTATTATTTTTTGAAAAGCTAGAATTTTTGTTAACAAAAGCCAGAAGTTTTGTTAGTAAACACCAATATATACATAAGTGTTTCGTAACCTAGTTGTTTTTGGGATAAAACTATGATTCATCCACTTTATTTCTTTAAAGTGCATGTGTATAATTTGTAGCTTGTGGTTTAAATGTGATTCTATCTAATTTTAAAAGTGAATAACGAACATGTTGTTATAATTCAGTAGGCTTATAACTACCTTTAGTGGATTGGTTCTTGAATATAGACTTTGAAATATTAAGAACAAGAGTATATGAGTAAAGAGAGAAATTTTCTTGTAAGAATGAGCAAGTATTATGCTTGCTTGAAGGTCTATTTATAGCAAGAATTCAAGTACTTTAGGTAATACAATAACATTAATTTTGTGTATCAAAATTGACTATCCACTCTATTATATTTATATTCTATATATTATAACACTCCCCCTTGGATAGCAATTTTGCTTCATTAGAAATAAACTAGTACTGCCTCGTTAAAAACCTTGCTAAAGAAAAATTCAGTGGGATAAAAACTTTAGTCAAGGGAAAAAGAGTGCAGTATAGAGTTGACTTCCCCTCAAGTAGACATCGTTGAGTCGTCACATCTTTTGAACTTGCCTCATGTCAATATTGTGAACGTGTGTTCTGAAAATAGCAGTTGGGAGTGCTTTGGTGAAAATATCAGCTGAGTTTTTGCTGGATTGAAAATATCTCATTTCAATCTGGTTGTGCTTAATGAGATCTTGATTGTATGAGAAGAATCTAGGAGGTATGTGTTTTGTTCGGTCACTTTTGATATACCATTCTTTCATCTGTGCTATGCAAGCTGCATTATCTTCATAGATAGTTGTTGGACTTTTATCGCGTTCTAGTTCACAAGAATCAGTAATGAGTTGTGTCATTGATCTCAACCAAAAACATTCCCGGGTAGCTTCATGAAATACAATCACTTCGGCATGATTTGATGATGTTGCAACAAGTGTTTTTTTTTTTTTTTTAGAACGCCATGATATTGCGGTACATCCATTTAGGAATACATATCCAGTTTGAGATTTAGCATTATGTGGATCAGATAAATAACCTGCATCTATATAACCAACCAAATCTTGTTTTGAATCGTTAGAGTAAAATAATCATAAATCAGTAGTTCTTCAAGGGTATCAAAACATGTGTTTGATCCTATTCCAGTGTCTTTTGGAAGGAATTGAGCTGAACCTTGTTAACAAATTAACTGCAAAAGAAATGTCAGTTCTTGTATAATTTGTAAGATACATAAGAGACCCAATTCACTAAGATATGTAACTTCTGATTCGTAAAGATCTCCATGATCTTCACGGGGATGAAATGGATCAGCGTTAATATTGAGTGATATATCAACCAATGATTTTGTGTTTAAAAATGTTTTAAAATCTTTTCGGTATAAGTTGTTTGATGTACAAGTAAACCATTAGGCATATGCTCAATTTGCAATCCAAGGTAATACTTGGTTTTTTCAAGATCTTTCATTTCAAATTAATTCTTTAGAAGTTGAATGATTTCATAGATCTCTCTATTTGTTCATATGATGTTAAGACAACTTACAATCACATATCCGAACATTGTTTTCTTAATAAGAACACACGTGCAAATAAGATTATTTGTATACCCTTTTTCTTATCAAATAATCACTTAGTCGGGTATACCACATGCGACCCGATTGTTCAACCCATATAAAGATCTTTATGATTTAATGGAATACATTTCTTTGGTTGATTAAATGCTTTTGATACCTTAAACCTTTTAGGTATATATATATATATATATATATATATATATATATATCAGTATTAAGTGATCCATATATATAAGTAGTAACAACATCCATGAGATGCATTTTTTAAAAAACTGCTACGTTGATTAAGTATCTAAAAGTAATTGCATCTATTACAGGAGGATAAGTTTTCCTCATAATCCATTCTTGGTCTTTGAGAGAAATCTTGAGTTATAAGTCTGACTTGACCTTGTAAGTTTATTTTCTTATTTCCTTTTCGAATTAAAATTCATTTATATCCCATACGTTTCACATCTTTAAAAGTGATAACTATTGAGCCGAAAACTTTTCTTTTATTGAGCGATTCTAATTCAGCTCGTATTGCTCCTTTCAATTGAGCTCAGTCATGTATATTTTGACACTCAATGACAAATTTTGGTTCTAGATCATCATATTTATTCATGATGTCATTATATGAAAAATTCTCATCAATATTTATCATTCCGTTTCGGTTCCATAATATTACATAATTTATTGCAATTTCTATATTTATTATCAATATCCTCTGCAGAAGGAGTATTGAAATTTGGTTCTTCTTGAACACTTTATTTTACCTCATTATCAGCTGATTTTATTTTCGAGGATTTTTATCTTCAGAACCAATTGATCTTCCACGTTTCATGCGTGGCATGAAATGTCCCGTTCTTATTGATTAAAAACGTTCCATATTAATTGATTTCGTTGCGAGGTTTTGACCTCTATATGAGACGTTTTTCAAAGACTGCATTCATTTTTAAAACAAACCATAACCTTTATTTCATAAATAAAGGTTTAAAAAGCTTTACGTAGATTATCAAATAATGATAATCTAAAATATCCTGTTTACACACGACCATTACATAATGGTTTACAATACAAATATGTTACATCGAAATCAGTTTCTTGAATGCAGTTTTTACACAATATCATACAAACATGGACTCTAAATCTTGTCCTTATTTTAGTATGCAACAGCGGAAGCTCTTAGTATTCACCTGAGAATAAACATGCTTTAAACGTCAACAAAAATGTTGGTGAGTTATAGGTTTAACCTATATATATCAAATCGTAACAATAGACCACAAGATTTCATATTTCAATACACATCCCATACATAGAGATAAAAATCATTCATATGGTGAACACCTGGTAACCAACATTAACAAGATGCATATATAAGAATATCCCCATCATTCCGGGACACCCTTCGGATATGATATAAATTTCGAAGTACTAAAGTATCCGGTACTTTGGATGAGGTTTGTTAGGCCCAATAGATCTATCTTTAGGATTCGCGTCAATTAGGGTGTCTGTTCCCTAATTCTTAGATTACCAAACTTAATAAAAAGGGGCATATTCGATTTCGATAATTCAACCATAGAATGTAGTTTCACGTACTTGTGTCTATTTTGTAAATCATTTATAAAACCTGCATGTATTCTCATCCCAAAAATATTAGATTTTAAAAGTGGGACTATAACTCACTTTTACAGATTTTTACTTCGTCGGGAAGTAAGACTTGGCCACTGGTTGATTCACGAACCTATAACAATATATACATATATATCAAAGTATGTTCAAAATATATTTACAACACTTTTAATATATTTTGATGTTTTAAGTTTATTAAGTCAGCTGTCCTCGTTAGTAACCTACAACTAGTTGTCCACAGTTAGATGTACAGAAATAAATCGATAAATATTATCTTGAATCAATCCACGACCCAGTGTATACGTATCTCAGTATTGATCACAACTCAAACTATATATATTTTGGAATCAACCTCAACCCTGTATAGCTAACTCCAACATTCACATATAGAGTGTCTATGGTTGTTCCGAAATATATATAGATGTGTCGACATGATAGGTCGAAACATTGTATACGTGTCTATGGTATCTCAAGATTACATAATATACAATACAAGTTGATTAAGTTATGGTTGGAATAGATTTGTTACCAATTTTCACGTAGCTAAAATGAGAAAAATTATCCAATCTTGTTTTACCCATAACTTCTTCATTTTAAATCCGTTTTGAGTGAATCAAATTGCTATGGTTTCATATTGAACTCTATTTTATGAATCTAAACAGAAAAAGTATAGGTTTATAGTTGGAAAAATAAGTTACAAGTCGTTTTTGTAAAGGTAGTCATTTCAGTCGAAAGAACGACGTCTTGATGACCATTTTAGAAAACATACTTCCACTTTGAGTTTAACCATAATTTTTGGATATAGTTTCATGTTCATAATAAAAATCATTTTCTCAGAATAACAACTTTTAAATCAAAGTTTATCATAGTTTTTAATTAACTAACCCAAAACAGCCCGCGGTGTTACTACGACGGCGTAAATTCGGTTTTACGGTGTTTTTCGTGTTTTCAGGTTTTAAATCATTAAGTTAGCATATCATATAGATATAGAACATGTGTTTAGTTGATTTTAAAAGTCAAGTTAGAAGGATTAACTTTTATTTGCGAACAAGTTTAGAATTAACTAAACTATGTTCTAGTGATTACAAGTTTAAACCTTCGAATAAGATAGCTTTATATGTATGAATCGAATGATGTTATGAACATCATTACTACCTCAAGTTCCTTGGATAAACCTACTGGAAATGATAAAAATAGATCTAGCTTCAAAGGATCCTTGGATGGCTTGAAAGTTCTTGAAGCAGAATCATGACGCGAAAATAATTTCAAGTAAGATTTCCACTCGAAATAAGATTGTTATAGTTATAGAAATTGAATTAAAGTTTGAATATGATTATTACCTTGTATTAGAAAGATAAACTACTGTAAATAACAAAGGTTTCTTGATCTTGGATGATTACTTGGAATGGATTTAGAAAACTTGGAAGTAAACTTGCAATCTTGGAAGTATTCTTGATTTTATGAAACTAGAACTTTTGGAATTTATGAAGAACACTTAGAACTTGAAGATAGAACTTGAGAGAGATCAATTAGATGAAGAAAATTGAAGAATGAAAGTGTTTGTAGGTATTTTTGGTCGTTGGTGTATGGATTAGATATAAAGGATATGTAATTTTGTTTTCATGTAAATAAGTCATGAATGATTACTCATATTTTTGTAATTTTATGAGATATTTTATGCTAGTTGCCAAATGATGGTTCCCAAATGTGTTAGGTGACTCACATGGGCTGCTAAGAGCTGATCATTGGAGTGTATATACCAATAGTACATATATCTAAAAGCTGTGTATTGTACGAGTACGAATACGGGTGCATAGGAGTAGAATTGGTGATGAAACTGAACGAGGATGTAATTGTAAGCATTTTTGTTAAGTAGAAGTATTTTGAT
Source organism: Rutidosis leptorrhynchoides (assembly GCF_046630445.1). Taxonomy (NCBI): domain Eukaryota; kingdom Viridiplantae; phylum Streptophyta; class Magnoliopsida; order Asterales; family Asteraceae; genus Rutidosis; species Rutidosis leptorrhynchoides. The sequence goes on from NC_092333.1 coordinate 78,907,987, forward strand.
AAGTGTCTTGAAGTCTTTCAAAAGTGTATGAATACATATTAAAACACTACATGTATATACATTTTAACTGAGTCGTTAAGTCATCGTTAGTCGTTACATGTAAATGTTGTTTTGAAACCTTTAGGTTAACGATCTTGTTGAATGTTGTTAACCCATTATTTATTATAACAAACGAGATGTTAAATTGTTATATTATCATGATATTATGATATATAATATATCTTAGTATGATATATATACAGTTAAATGTCGTTACCACGATAATCGTTACATATATGTCTCGTTTCGAAATCATTAAGTTAGTAGTCTTATTTTTACATATGTATTTCATTGTTAATACACTTAATAATATATTTACTTATCATTTAACATAATTAACCAAGTGTATCAATATCTTAATATGATTCATATGTACCTAGTAAGACGTTGTTATAACGATAATCGTTATATATATCGTTTTCGAGTTTCTTAAATTAATAGTCTCATTTTTATGTATATAACTCATTGTTAAAATACCTAATGAGATACATACTTATAATAAAATCATGTTAACTATATATATAACCATATATATGTCATCATATAGTTTTTACAAGTTTTAACGTTCGTGAATCACCGGTCAACTTGGGTGGTTAATTGTCTATATGAAACCTATTTCAATTAATCAAGTCTTAACAAGTTTGATTGCTTAACATGTTGGAAACACTTAATCATGTAAATAACAATTTCATTTAATATATATATAAACATGGAAAAGTTCGGGTCACTACATGGCAAAGACTCAAGAGTGACATTATTGCCAGCTTTTGAAATTTCAATTTGAGCTGGAGCATTTACTGCTATTATATAAGATTTAGTCACTCTTTTTGTATCTTTAAATGCATCACGTAATCGATTTGCAAGTTCTTGCATATGCATTATTTTTGAACTTTCGTTTCACATTCTTTTGTGCGAGGATCAAGATACCTTAATTGATGTTCACACCATGAAACATCATTTTATTTATGTTTCATTTCTCCCCCTAATCTAGGGAACAATTTTTTATTAAAATGACAATCAGCAAAACGTGCTGTAAAAACATCACCCGTCATGGGTTCAATATATCTTATAATTGAAGATGTTTCATATCCAATATATATATCCCCATCCTCCTTTGAGGGCTCATTTAGTGCGTTGTGGTTGTGCAACTAGAACATATATTGCACAATCAAATGTTCTAATGGTGGGAAATATTTGGCTCTCGGCCAAAATCAAGTTGTAGGGGAGAATTTTTGTAAGTTGCACTTTGTCTAATGTGAAATAATATCGCATCATGTAAATTTGCATGTCCCCATATATATCACCGTGAATTCTTTCAAGAAACATTGGTGATTCTTTCTCAATGTGTTTTTCATTAATCATCATATGTGCTTTTCATTAATCACCATATGTGCTTTTTCATTAATCACTATATGCGCTTTTCTGCATATATCTTTTTTACCATATGCGCTTTTCATCATATGCGCTTTTCATCATATGCGCTTTTAATCATTTGCGTTTTTAATCATATGCTTTTAATCATATGCTCTTTTAATCATATGCGCTTTTAATCATATGCGCTGCGCTTTTCATCATATGCACTTTTCATCATATGCGCCTTTAATCATATGCTTTTAATCATATGCGTTATGGTCTAAAATCATTTATTTATGAGTGATACATAACAAGCTAGGCATCTTAGAAAATTCAAACCATTCAAGTCTCAAGGTAGCTCAGGGTTTATTTAATCAAGATTTTTTTAATAGATTATGAGTTAGTGATCTGATTACTTGTTTTGTGAGAAAGAAGATTCCGTACAAATTAATGTTAATATACGCATAGAAATATGTACAAAAATATGAATCATAATAGTTTTAGAAAAATAGAATCCGTTCCTGAACTATTTAAAAGCTACACAATGTTTTTATTTATTTGTTTTCAACGGATACTCCGGGAGCTTACTTCAAACGAAACAGTCTTCAAAAATATATTTCTATGTGGTTCCCATCCATTATGAGTTATAGTCATATTATTTATAAATTTAGAAATATGAGTATACAAAACTTAAGCCTAGTCAAAGAGCAAGTGCATCGACCTTATTTGACCAAAACAGTTACATCAATAAAAAAAATGACAAAATAAAATATGAACTTGGACCAAGCCTTCGCGGCTGTTAAAAACACACGTAATATTTCAATAATCAAAAACCAAATTCTCTACTTCGTAATATGACTAGATGGTAGGAATGATAAGAGTATGACTTGTCAAGCACTAAACCTATGTATTTTAACTTATATCTAAATCTAAATGCAAGTTGACGTTTAACATTTTTAGAAACCTAACTTTATTGGTAACCTCTTTTAAATAGTTTATTATTAATATTTATTATTATTTACTTTCCACATTCGGTTTATTTTCTTTAAATTAAAAGACTACCAATTATTAAAGGTTGATTAAATAACCACTTCCTAATCCACTTATTTATTGTATAGGGTAGCCAACTTTACTAAACAAGCCAAAATCAAAGTGGTGGTGATGAGCTGTCAACTTGATGTGCATATCAACATTCCAAAACAAACCGACTGAATATCAAAATTTTTTGCAATGATCATTATTTTGATTTAATTATTATTGTTGATCTATGTTTTGATTAGTTTAATCATAAAGTATTATATGTTTCGTATATTCTAATTAAAGTTAGTCTCATATATTTATGTCTTAAGTCTATCTATTTATTGCTATAGTATATTGACTAAATCGTTTACTTATGTATCAATTATTACTAAACGTTACGGAATATAAGATATATTCTTACCATATTATACATTTAATATTCAGTCCCAAAAATATAAGAATTTAGTCAACAGATAACACTTTTAACCATGTTTAACTATAATTTATTTTAAATCATATAACCTTATATAACATGTAAGACCAATTAAAGCATTCATGTTAACAAGTCCTCGAATTGCAGCATATGTAGCAAAGATACCAATATAAACATGTACCAATCATAATCAATTATCAATAAATCAACATGCTATGGCAATAAAGTATCAAGCAACTTCTCAATCTGTTTAAAATCAGCCCGAGTTTCGTATGCTCAGTTTATAAAACATAGTCTGATTTAAACTTAACGTAATCTAATGATTTAATCAGTAATACCTTAAATCACAAAATGTATATCTGTACACTTAGTTTCGTACAACGAATCTGTTTAAGTTTGTAGGTAAATTATATACGAAACTGAAACGATTATACATATTATCACAAACATAATAATCATGTATAACACATAATTATAATGAGAACGAAAAGATAGAATGATCTAACCGAATTGAAGGTTGAACCGGGCTTGTGTTTGACACAATTCCCTTAAACAGATTCTGCGTCTGTTCCCAGGGTACACTGGTACGAAGTAGCGTACTGGCGGACTTGAACACTTGCCTTGATTAGTGACTTGTACTTGCTTAGATAAACCTTGATTATACGGAGCACTTCGTGCTGATAACGTGTTATAATTCAGTAGGCTTATAACTACCTTTAGTGGATTGGTTCTTGAATATAGACTTTGAAAATATTAAGAACAAGAGTATATGAGTAAAGAGAGAAATTTTCTTGTAAGAATGAGCAAGTATTATGCTTGCTTGAAGGTCTATTTATAGCAATAATACAAGTACTTTAGGTAATACAATAACATTAATTTTGTGTATCAAAATTGACTATCCACTCTATTATATTTATATTCTATATATTATAACACATGTGACTGATACTTCTAAAATTTAACAAGCTATCTATTGATTTTGGTCGTTCATACTAAAAAACTAAAAACTATTATTCTCGGTTGTCGAAACTATTAAAACTAGTATTGATCGTAGAAAATATAAAATAACTTTTGATTGTACAAATTAAACAAACTGATATATATATAATCATATTAATTAGCAGGATTACTTCGATGAATGTGAAAATGAATGAATGAGTTCTAAATTAAATGAATATAGATACAATATTAATATAAAAATAGAATCATTCGATCCATATCTATTTAATTGTCATCTGCACATGTGGTTAATTGTCAACCTTCTCGTTGTATCCTTTCTCATGATTTATATAATGCTTGCTTTTCAAAATAAACAAATCGTTGAAATTTATATATAACACAATAATATGTACTCATTAGTAAAACTTACAACCATCTTTGAAAGTTATATATAAGTCGATATTATAATACTCCGTAGTAAACAGTAAAAATGAAAGGGAAAAAAGAATTACGGGAATGAAATTATTAAAATGAGTAAATGGCATATAATTGAGAGAATGGTAAAAATGGGGTCAAAAGGAAATGATGATGAGTGTCATGTGGGATGGCCCTTCAGGCCTGACCAGGTCTCACTACTGCCTAAATCAGGGTCTTTAGTTTCAGGTGTCCGTGGTCCGGTATTTTGGGCAATTGGTCAAACATATGTGGACCACTATTTAGATTGTATATTTCATCATGTAATTTCTAAAATTTTCAATACAAATACGAACGATTAATACAAATACGATTTAAGATTAGTTATAATAACAATTAATATAACTAACGATTAATATTAATATAACTACCGATTAATGATCATGCCAAGCAGGGCCGTCTCGTTAATTTCAGAGGCCCTGTTCGAAACTTAAAAAGGGCCCCTATAAATGTTAATTTTTTCAATACGTATAATATATAATTAATACTATGATAGCGTAATCAATAGAATTAAAAAATTTCAAAACAACCGTTGCAAAGTGTTATTCTCAAATAGTTGTCAATTCGTTATAATTACACTATTGTTTATATAAAACCGTAATGCTAACATTTTTTTGTAACAAAGTAATTGGTCAACTCTTTATAGTCAATACTCCAATTACATTGTTTTTTATACCTATAAATGTCAATCTATTAAGTCTTTTTTTGTTAGATGATAGACCGCAAATAAGATATTCTGTTGGTGCATGAATCCCCAGCCGTGGTTTACGTTATCGATTTAATAGTTTCAACAATGTAATGACGTTATTGTGTGACTATTGATTACATTCGTGTTTGTATGTGCTTAATTAAATAATATTCAATATGTTAAACTGCATACACAGTCGACCGAGTGTGTTCACACACTCGTCCGACTGTGTGACTCAGTCGACCGACTGAGTGACTCAGTCGACCGACTGTGTCTGATATGCAGTATATATACGGGTTAAAGCCTCCTTTGTGAGGTTACACATTCCATTAACCCTAGTCGTCTAGTTTTCGTCTCCATTGATCCCTAACACCGATTACCACCGAAATTAATCGTTTAGGCTTCGTTCTAATCTAGATTCAACTCTAGGTTTGACCGATACGAACCCAACGCGACCCAAATCTCGGTTTAAGTCGCCTCTAGTGTTTTCCGCCTCTAGATACGATCCAAGCGACCTAAGATCCGTCCAATAATCGTCTACATATTCCGTTACGATTTACGAATAAATGAATTATTACATATATTTTTCAAAATTTGGGGCCCTTAAAAATTTGGGACCCTGTGCGGTTGCACACTTCGCACATGCACAGTAAACACCCCTGATGCCAAGTGTAGTTACTACCCTCGTTAATGACAAATAAAAGAGACATACACGAAATCCAAATAAGATACAAGGTATCTTTAATGAAGCTCGATTTCGATATTCCTTTTAAAACATCAACGGATTATAATATAAGTCATAGATTTTTGGAATCAACATTTAACAATCAAAGTTTAATAAAAATTTGTTAAATCAATTGGTAAAATCTTTGACCGTATTCTAGAAGACCGTGAATGATGGTAAAAACTTTACGCAAAAAAATTATAATTAGAAGTCCAAAACATGAATAAGTCTAGTTTACTAATTCCAGCTTCTTAGTAAATAGTTCTTTATTTTTTTTATTTTTATTTTTTTTAAAGGCAAAAATTTAATTAACTAAGGAAACATATACAACAGAAAAGCATGTGAGAGCATGCAACAGCCAAAACGAAAACAACATCGAAGCTCAAGGCTTAGTAACAGCCTAAAATAGTAGCTATAAACGAAACGATGAAAACTATAAAACTACACAGCTAGCTATTTGGCCAGGACTAGCCAGGGTCGTCGAACGAACTCGGATTTACAAGCCATTGATTTCAATCTATAGAGAGCTTCTTCGATCTACTTGAAACCCATTCGAAAGATTTGATTTGGATTCACTTAACGTCAATGGACCGTTACCTATTTTTCTTTCAAAAAGAGTAAGGTTTCGGTTTCGCCATATGTAGTAACCGGTTATCCACTCGATAGATTGCCAAAGTAGAGAGGATTGATTCGAAGCTGCTCCTGGCTTCTTTCCACAATATGATTGAGAGGAGTAAAGCGTTGCGTTGTCCAGATTCTACCACTTGAAGATTCGACTCCATAACTCTTTTCCAAATCTACATTGAAGGAAAACATAATTCCACTGTCTCAATATCTTCGTCACAAACGGAGCATCGGACAGAATCTATATCAATTCCCCATTCGTCACAAACAGTTCTTTGATTTTCAAAGGCAATAACATTTAACATTAGTTATAATATAAAACTCAAATATATCACTTAGTAAACACTTCTTGCATCCGCAAACCTCGTTTAGATACCTAGGCTCGATGCTCCACAAATCGGAGAGGATCGATGAAGACGTGTCACACCGTATTAAAGTAGGGTGGATGAAATGGAGGGCAGCGACTGGGGTCTTATGCGACAAGAAGATCCCCCTAAAGCTGAAAGGGAAATTTTACAAGGTGGCAATTAGACCTGCTATGCTATATGGATCTGAATGTTGGCCAATGACGAAGGCACAAGAGAGAAGGATGAAGGTGGCAGAGATGAGGATGCTGAGGTGGACATGCGGTAAAACAATGTTAGATATGATCCCAAATAGTGTTTTTAGGGAGAACCTGAAAGTCAGAAGCATCATCGACAAGCTAAGAGAAGAACGGCTTCGATGGTTTGGACATGTGAGGAGGCGACCCCCTACTGCACCTGTTAGAAGAATCGAGGCACTTACGGTTGACGGTGTAAGGAGAAGGGGTAGACCTACTCGTAGATGGGATGATAGAATTAAGCTCGACTTGAAGGAGCTTTTATTGACCGAGGACATGACTTCCGATAGGCTTACGTGGAGGACTAGAATTAGAATAGACGAGTAGGGTGTGGTTTGTTTTGCATATGTGGGTCTATGTGTTTGTGTGTTTTTGGGTTTGTGGATATGTGTGTTTGTATTTTCGTGTCTTCGCTTTTTGTGTTTGTCGTATGATCGTGTATGTATGTATCTTCATGTTTTGTGTTTGTACGCACTCTACTCTTACCTGGACCTCTTCTTGGTTTGGGTATGTATGTGTGTGCAGGTTCGTGTTGGGTTTGTTTGGTTATAGGGTATGTATGTTTGTTTGTGTTGGTTTGTATGCATGTTTACGTTTAGGGTTTGGGTTTTGGTTGCTGGCATGTTATGTATGTTTGTTTTTGGGTATGCATGTTTTTGTATGCTGGTATGAGTGCTTTTATGTTGGCCGGCATGTCTATGGTTGTATGCTCGTATGTTTTCGTATGTATGTATGTATGTATGTATGCGTATGCAGGTATGTTGGTATGTAGTGTAGCATTTCTCGTCATTCCTTGAGCTTCGCACGGCAGTCTAAGGTACGTTTCCATATATATATATATATATATATATATATATATATATATATATATATATATATATATATATATATATATATATATTATGGCTCTACTAAGTGAGTCAACGGCAAACGTCGATTTATTGGCGACTTTACCGCCACTTAGAGCCTAAATTAAACTTCATGCATGATTTAAAACCCATGAAAATTTGATCTCACCATTTTCATGACGTCTAGTTTGTATCGTTTATTTTTCATACTTTCAAATTTTTTAATTTTTTATTGATTTTTATTTTTTTTGTTATTTTATTTTATTTTTTATGTTGTACTCTTTTTTTTCTTTCTTTCCTTCCTACTTTCTGGCCGGAGGTCCCTGGAAGCAATCTCTTTATCCGTCGAATAGAGAGAGAAAAGACTTTCTCTACTCTTTGGAATGTTTCACTCGGGGTGGAAAAACGATTTCTCTTTATTCTAGGATAGAGGAAGGATTGTCTACGATCAACCTCCCCCATACCCCACATAGGTGGGACTGGGTATTGTTGTTGTTGTAACAACAAAATCCAATACCACATGAGTGGTGTATGAGGGAGGTGATATGTAGACAATTCTTTCCTAATCCGAGAATAAAAAAAGTCATTTCTCCACAAGAGTGAAACATTCTTAAAAGTAGAGAAAGTCACACCTCTCTCGATTAGACACTAAACACTTCTTTTTGATATTAATATATGTGACGTTATTAATTAAACAACACGATACCTAATCCCTACGAAAACAAAATTTGATGAAATAAAAATGTGAACACTCAAAACTCTAGGTGAAGATAGAATGTTTGATTCCTTTAAAACAGTCGAAAAACAAACTAGAATACTTATTGATTAAAACCTACACCGATATAAAATTATTGAGGAATTATTAATATTAATTAATATATTAACTATTAGACAAAATTCATTAATAGTACAAAGGGCGTTTCCGTCTTTTTACTTTTTTCTCCAAAAAGCCCCCACACTTTGCTCGAAATTTAAAATCGACCCCCCAAACAGGGGGTAAAGTGTCAAATCAATATTTTCATAAAAAATCTTAACTAAACTCCACCCAAAATTCAACGGGTCATATCTTCTCGCCCGCAACGAGTTAAATTTTTCCGACACAATCGTTAAGCTCGAAATAATTTTACGAACACAACGTCACTAACTATACGCAAAACGGACGCTTTTTAAAAAACGCTAAATATTTGAGTCCACCTTTCATACACGTTGATTCTTTCCTCACGGGCTCCGTACCAATTTTCATCTATTAACAACATATACATATGGGTCTTATTATTTTTTAAAAAATTATTTAGTAATTTTTTTTGATATTACTCAATAAATATTCTATTCTTAAATCATACAGAGTGTTAATATAAGCTAACGGGTTAATTGCGTTAAATTTTAAAAAGTCAACAACTACATAGCGAAACGCGAAAACACACATATATTGTTAATCTAAGATAACATCTAAATTTTTGACGGGTTATACCTTTTCGTTCGACTCGAGTTGCGCTTCAACGACATCATCGTTAGCCACGAAATAATTTTGCAAAATAAACATAATAAAATACATTGAAAACCAAACCTCGGCGCGAAGCGATGGTTGAAAAACTAGTTATTATTAATTAATTATTAATTATTATTTTAATCTTATATACTGACCCTCCTCCCAAATTTGGTCGTTTCAGTTTTAACGAGTTGTCGTTTTGAGTTTGCGTTCACACTACAAATGGTCCTCCAACTTTCGCACAAATTACACAACAACCCCTCAACTTTACACTTTTTCAGGGGTAAAAAACGTAAATTTATAATTTAATTAAAATAAAAAAACCTTACTCCACCCGAATTTATAACGGGTCCTATCTTCTCGCTCGGTGCGAGTTAAATTTTTCCGAGGCCACCGTTCAACTCGAAAAAATCTCACGAACCCAACGGGACTAACTATATGCAAAACGGACATCGTTAAAAAAACACTAAATAACGGGCCCTATATTCACGCTCGGTGCGAGTTAAATTTTTCCGAGACCACCGTTCAACTCGAAATAATTTTACGAACACAACGCGACTAACTATACGCGAAACGGACATCGTTAAAAAAAGTAAATATTTCGGGTTATATTACATACATATATATACATATACAACACGACTAACTATACGCGAAACGGACATCGTATATTCAAATTGGACCGCGCGTCGAATACAACCGCAGCAACGCGCGGTCGGATTTTTTCTAGTATAAACTATAAGGGAAAATAAGTTTTTCTCCTATTTCAGTTTAATACGTCTTTAATTACTCTAGAATTATGACATATGCTATTCACAAATTCTTCCTCCAGACTTTTTTTCATTTTTTATTATATGATACTAATTTTCTAATCAATAAATTGTATTTTTTTCGAACGACGATATCGTATCACTCAGAGGGGACTTAACCACATTTGCGATCATATGCCACATACACACACGTTAGGAAGAAACTCAATTCGCGACGATGTTGGCAGTACCATCGAAGGTTGAGAAAACTCCCCTAAAACATTCTCAAATCGCATTGATGTTGACAATATCATCAAAGGTTGGATAATGTCGCTTTGAGTGAGAATCTAACCCAATACTCTAAGCTGGATCCCATCATATGTCATTTAAGTCAAGGCTTCATTGGTAATAATAAATTGTATTTATGTTTTATAAACTATAAGAAAGTAAATCACAACGTAAAAATTTGGATTATGTTAAATATATACTTGATTTTGGAGTACCTTGTTCTTGTTTTCGTTTTTTTTCGGTGTCCTCGATCGTTTCTTTTTGGCAACATATTTACAAGAAATCCTGTATTTTAATTTTTTCTAGTGTCAATATTCGCAACCTCGTCATCATTTGGAATATAGAGTAATCGACAAAGGACATAAATTAAGTGATGGTTTAAGGTGTTCAATATTTTGTCACTTTTGGGGATCAAATTAAATAATTTAAACAAATATGTTAGGTTGTTAATCGTTATTTGTACACTATCTTAATCTTAATGAGATTTTTTTAGTTACTTATTAAACCATTGATCTCAAGGTAGTTTAGTGGTTTGTTGTTAAGACCCTTTACATCCTGCAAGAGGTTTGAAGTTCAAATCTTGAAGTGGAGAAGGGTTGGAAACAGTCCCTTACGAAATACTATTGTACTATATTATCATGTTTTAAAACATCTCATTTAAATTAAGCAATATACAAATTTGATGACTTTTTAGTTAATGTACTATATTTACATGCTTTTGATGACTTTTTAGTTAATTGTAACATAGAGAATAAAATACAAATTTGAGTGAGCTACAAAAATATTTATAAACATTGGATGCCAAATAAATAAGTATATTTATGTGCCGGATCCCGATCAATTGCTTGACGTTGAAGAGGATGTGGTAGATGTTGCAGACAAAGTCGTTTGTGATAACGAGTTGCGGTTCGGTAATTTTGATGTCAATGAAGCGTTGGGGTCCGAAGTTGAAGTGCCCGTGAATAAGTATTCTGTTGTGTCCACTGTTGAAAAAATTCATAGTGATCCCCCTATTTTGTTTAATGAGAATTCTCTTGCTGATTTACCCCATGTTAATAATGGGTGTAATGTTTTACTGGATAATGCAAATTCATCATTCCATGTGTTGGTGCATAATCCCGAGTTTTATTATGTAATAAGTTCTATTAGTTTTGTATTTCGTATTTCAGTCATGTATGAACATCGTCATTAATACTTTGTATTTGAATTGCTTAGTATAATGTCGTGAAATGGTTAAGAGCAGTTGGTTGGCTGCTCAGACCATCGACCGATGGTAGGAACCATCGGTCGAGGGACTCTCATCATCGGCCGTAGGTCCCAGACCACCGGCCGATGGTCACTGGAAATATATATATATATATATATATATATATATATATATATATATATATATATATATATATATATATATATATATATATATATATATATATATATATAAGGGTTTTGTGGTTCATTGTTAGGTTACACACCACAAACCCTGTTGCCGTCGTATTACTCTGTGTTTACCGTCCCAGACCAATCCCCAACCGAATACAAGGCTCTAGGCATCGATTATATCAACTATTTGTTGGTTAGATTGATCCCGATAGTTAATCAAGTATTCGACTCGCCCTAGTTATCGTTTCCACCGTTAATCTAGGTTAATACGTTTGATCTAAGGTCCATAGTACGTCTACAAAGTGGTATCAGAGCATAGAGTTGCTGATCCAAACGTTTTTGAGTCGATTTTATAGTTTTTGTTTTAGGGTTTTGGTCAAAACGGGTTTTCAATCAAAAGTTGAAATTTTTACGTTTAAATCTTGTGTTTTCGAGTCTATTTTTGTTCAAGGGTGTTTTTCTGAAGTTTCTATCGGTTTTGTTTAAGTCTAGAACGTCAGATTTGATCAAAATTGATGTTTTTATTGAAAAACCCTAGCTTTTTCTGCCCAGAATTCGTAAGAACTACCCTCAGCCGATAGTCCTAGACCATCGACCGTTCGTCACGACCCTCGACCGTACGTCAGACACAATCGGTCGATCGTCTAGCAGTGAACCGGAGGACACTCTTTCATAACTTAGAACCGTTTGTGTAACGACCCGGAAATATCCGATCAAATTTAAACCTTAATCTTTATATGTTTCCGACACGATAAGCAAAAACCTCTAATATTGAGTCTAGAAAGTCTGAAATCTATACCTGGATAATTAGTTACCCATTTGACCATGTCTGGCGATTCACGAACTGTTGTTTGTAAACAATTAAGTATATCTATATAAATATATATATGTATAAATTCTATACATAAGAAATATTAAATATAAATAATAAATAAATACTAAGGATTCGATATATTATATTATTGGTAAAAATGAAATAATTAAATTTGTAGCATATTAATATTAAGTATATTTTTTTTAAGTGTAAATATTATATTAATATCATTAACATTACTTTCATTAAAACAAATATTGTTAGAAAAATCAATATTTATAATGTTATTATATATATAACACATGGATATGAAATTCGATGATAATTGTTATTATAAATATTATTACTATCATTATAAATATTTATATTATTATAAAAAGCATTATTATTAATAACAATACTAATATTATTATTATTATTATCATTAATTAAATTGATAAAAATTTTCATTTATCATATTATTACTTAACATTTATTATGTTAGTTTATTATAAATAATATTATTATTAGTAATATTAGTAATATTATTAATTATTAGTAATATAATTAATATTATTAAAATATATGTTAATTTTATATACATATTAACGGATAGATATATAAATGGATATATATAAAATTAGATATATATAAAACATACATATAAAAACAAATACAGATAGGTATATAGTTATATATAAAGATATATATAGTTATTGCAATTTAAAAAAAAAAAAAAAAATATAATAATTGATTAAGGGTATCTGTTTCCCATCTGTTTTATTTGATATTTTCTTCAGCATCTGTTTACCCCGTGATATAAGGTCGATACACACATATTCAGTATATATATATACGAATTGATTACCCCTGTTTTCTTATCTCTGTTTTCCTTCAATCAGCTATCAAATAAAAACCTTTGAATTAGTTAAAGTTTAAACAGAAAGAAACCGATAGTCCCTGTACGAGTAGTGTTTCCTTTCAAAGATTGAATTCGAATTCCATTTGTAAATCTATAAATACAGTCATATTAAGAATCGTGGTTAAAATTTTTCTGCAAAGTTTCAAGAGCTAAATCCTTATATCAATTCTTAATTTCGAATTTAAAGAGATATTATCGAAAAGTCATACAGGTATGTTCTTCAAGAAATTAGAAATTGTTTTGGGGTTTTAAATCAAATCGACAATTCAGATAGTTTATATTAACAATTTGAAAACTTGTTCGTGTTATATTAGTTGTCTGAAACATTCACAAAATGGAAATCAAATTTTTTTTAAAAGAAAAACAATAAGCAGCGACGGCATCTGTTATATGTATATATATATATATATATTTTTTTTTATCAATCGTATAAGGGATTATTCATAAATCTATTTAAACTTCTAAATCCAATTAGTAATCTGTGTTGTGGTAAAACATCCCTGGTCGGGTTCTGTGAAAAAAGAAGAAGATGAACAAAGGAACAAAAAAAAAAAAAAAATACGGGTTATATATAAAAGGAGGTAGATTAAGACAGATAAAAAGATACGGAGTAATGGTTTGAAGGAGGTTTCGGGGAACGGGAAGTCTTGGGTTCGAATCTTGGCAATGGCATTTATATTTTTAAAACCTTGGTACTATAAGGTAGCATCCTCTTTATTATTATTAATATTACATTATTACTATTATTATTATAATTAATATTATTATTAGTGAGACTATTAATTATCATTAAAATAATCATTCTTATAAAAAAAAAACTATCATTTCTAAAATCATTATTGATAGTAAAAGCATTATTATTATTATTATTATTATTATTATTATTATTATTATTATTATTATTATTATTATTATTATTATTATTATTATTATTTTACTATTAATTCTAAAAGTATCATTTCTATTATCATTATTATCATTATTAATATGATTATTATTATTATTATTACAAAAATAATACTACTTCTTATTCATTACAATTACTAATATTATTTTATCAAATAAATACTCACGAATGGAATATATATATAAAAGCGTATATATATATAGAAATATATAACAATTAAAATAATATATATACTACTAATATATATAATTCATTCGATTATGAATTTATGTGTTAATATATATATACATAATTGATATAGGATCGTGAATCCGAGGCCAACCCTATACTGTTCAATGATGTTATATGTATTTTTACTACAAAATACAGTACGGTGAGTATATAGTCCCACTTTTAAACTCTAAGTATTTCGGGATGAGAATACATGTATTTTATGTTTTACGTTATGGACACAAGTAACTGAAAAATATATTCTACGTTGAGTTGTACCACTGGCATACTTCCCTATAGCTTGGTAACTATTATTTACAGCGGTATTGTAAACGCGAATCCTGTTGATAGATCTATCGGGCCTGACAACCCCAACCGGACTGGACGACCAGTATTCAACGGTTGCACAGTACTTCGTTTCGTGACTACACTTGGTACAGTGTAGTAAGATTTCATAATAAAGGGAATATGCGACGTGATTAAATGTTAAATATGGTTACCAAGTGCTCAACCACTTAGAATATTTTTATTAAAATGTTTACATATGAAATCTTGTGGTCTATATTTATATCGTTGCCGGCATTAAACCTATATCTCACCAACTTTATGTTGACATTTTAAAGCATGTTATTCTCAGGTACGAATTAAGTCTTCCGCTGTGCAATTGTTCATTTTAAGGACATTACTTGGAGTCGATCAACGCAATGGAACCAGATGTTGATGATTTCGTCCAGGGGGATAAGGACGGGT
Source organism: Rutidosis leptorrhynchoides (assembly GCF_046630445.1). Lineage (NCBI taxonomy): Eukaryota > Viridiplantae > Streptophyta > Magnoliopsida > Asterales > Asteraceae > Rutidosis > Rutidosis leptorrhynchoides. Next base: position 78,923,218 of record NC_092333.1, read on the forward strand.
TGTTACATGTGGTATCAGAGCGTTGGTCTTAGCGAACCAGGTCTCCCATTAGTGTGTCTAACTGGTAGTTGTTAGGATACATTAGTGAGTCTGGACTTCGACCGTGTTTACATGTCAAAAGTTTTGCTTATCATTTCTAGTCGGAAATCATCTGCTTATCATCCTTATGAAATTTCCTGCCTATCATTCTCAAGTCTAGACACGTCTTACTGCATTCAGTGCATCGATAGTGTAGAGACGAAATTCATACCCTAGCGCATTCGTAGACTTGCTTGTCATATGCCGTAGGTTCCTCTGCAGGCTACGAAATCTTTAGTAGATATTCAATGAAGATAGAATATCATCCTATATTCGAAAATCATCTCACATCGAAGATCCTTCTCATTCACCAAATTGCCCTCTTGGCGATGAACCTGAAACGCATATCGGCGAACCTGTTCGAGAAACTATTTTCTCTTTCATTACCAAAGTATCTCGTCATGATTATATATTTTCTCATATCACGAATCTTGTTATTCGCTCGCTTCGATCGCCAATCATCCCGGTGTACTAGCAGAAGTTAACAAACTACGCGCTCGTGTGACAGCTTTGGAAAACTTGGTACGAAGGTTACAAACACCAGCGGCATCACCGGCAGCATAACCAGTACCTTCAGTAACATCAACATCACAATCTTCAGTACCAGCACCATCAACAACATCACCATCATCAACGTCAATGATATCCTTATCACCCTCAAACCACAACCACGTCATAAATCTCAACGTCACAAATTACACCTCGAGTATAATCACCGTTCTACGTATTGCTCTATCCACTTTATTTCGTTCTACATATCGTTCTACATCGATTATCTTCGATTTACATACCATTCTACCTCATTACCTTCGTTCAATATGACGACTAAGTAATCTCTAATGTTTTAGAGATCATGTAATCCAGTTTTAACAATAAAACAAATGAGTTTAATATCTAATTGACTCATTAAATCCATGATTACATCCGATGAAAATATATATGCAAGTATATTTTCATAAAGATTGTAATTAAAAATTCTCTCGTACAAACTGTTAATGATGAAAATATTTTAACGGGTGGGTAGTACCCGAGGAATATTTGGATTTTCACATTAATAAGTTACACTGTACATTCTTCGAATCTGATTCAACGGTCATCTAATATCCTACTTACAATCACCGATAAAGTTATTCGTTCATTCCAGATTAACCATTTTCATTTAAATTTCATATTCGGATTTTCACCTATCAGAATCCAACAAGTGGCATAAAGAAGAAAACATTAGACAAAATAAAATTTGTTAGAAACAGACGAATTAACTAAATTGAAATATTGTTAGGAATCCACGCTAACTGTTCCTAGCTAACTGTTCCGGCTAACTGTTCCCAGCTAACTGATTAACATTTAATTTATCGCAATTTACATTCTCGCAATTTTAATTTCTGCACTGTACATACCGTCGGGACACATGTACAACAATACGTCGGATTTATTCTGAGACAACACGTTGTATAATGGGTCATGATATATATATTTATTTATTTTACGCATTTTAAATAATGGGACACGTATACAAGGTTTCGACTTATCATATTGACCCATCTATATAAATATTTCGGAACAACCATAGACACTCTATATGTGAAGGTGGGAGTTGGCTATACAGGGTCGGAGTTGATTCCAAAATATATATATACTTTGAGTTGTGATCGACACTGAGACCGGTACACGGGTCACGATACGTATTAATTAATTCGAATATTATATACTTAATTTGTATATGAAATTATTAAACTATTGGACAATCGGACTATTGGACTGCTAACTTTGGACGATTAAAATGAATTAAAATGTTGATTATAACATATGAAACTAAACAATTCTTCAAGTTTGCCATTTGATTCTATCTAAACCTCATTCGTATCTTGGCGATTACAATTCGTATTCACAACTTTTCACGATTCTTGAAGACGCCTCGATCAAGAAGTTGAACCAGTCGCACCTCGTCTACGGAAGAAAGATTCCTGCATATGGTTATGTACCTGAAAATTCTCGGAAACTGAGTTAACACGTAGCAGTGTAAATTTCTTTAGTGTTATTATTACCCAAAATAACTTTGCAATTTCTTTCTAAATTAGCCACTTTTATCACAGCTCCACTTTGACTTCTCAGTAAATCTAGTCTTATTATCATCTCGATATAAATACGCTATCCTTTCGCCGTCGAACCTTTCACGACATCATGCACCAGCAGCTCGGCATTCCCTTTGGCGGAATCCGCAAGTCGTATTTTGAAAATCTTGCAGAACTTCTCCAGCTATACTTATGATGTTTACCTCTAAGAATTTCATACCCCGAATATGAAGTTTCTGAAAAACGTTTTGAACTATGAAGTAGTTCTTGAAATGCTGATGAAGCAGCAAAAACTGTAAATGAATTTAGCAGTCAAAAGTTGACGATAAAGTATAATGTATTAATAAAGCTCAGAAAAGAGGAGGTTTGGAACTGGAAAACGGATTGAGCAAAGTATGAAGGAAGGTGTGGATAAATCACAAGAACTGAATCTGCTTTCAAAGAATCAAGATGATTCAGTGCCTGCTGAAATCGTTAGTAAGAACCTTAATCCTTATCCTAAACCTTTCCAGATGATATTCTTCATCATTATCTTATCTTAGATATTATAAGATATCTTCATATCTTCTGTTATACATATCCTCCATATTTCTGGAAATATTTTCACAACTATTCCTATCTGCGATCATTTATCTCTCCGTAATATCTGCGTTACAATATAAAAGAAGCTGTGTTAGTTTCTAAGTTCTAAAATCTTCGAGTTTAAATATGAATGTTTTGAAGTAGTGTTGGGAACTAATGCATGAATTAGTATAATATAATGAAACTTGATCAACTTCATTATATTACAGTAAGTCATGTTAAGTTTCTAATGGAATGTGATAATTCACAGTACCGTCATCATGTGCCATGTTACACGGCTCTTACATTCTATTCAATTCCGAAACGTATTAAGAACAAATCATCTCGATAGTTCTATTTTCCTGGATATTCTGGTAATTTGACAAATCAAAATCATGCCGTTACCATTCCTATCTGAGAATATTAGCCATGTGCATTCCAAATCTTATACCTACGAATTCCGAACCATTGTTCGCTTGGTTTGAGAACGGGAAGAGGAAATGAAAGAATGAAGCTCCAAAATAGAAACTAGAGTATAAATTGCAGCAAATAGGAGAAAGAGTAGAAGATGTGGGATATGGAAATAAGGGAACGAAGGGGGTAGTTTTATAAGTGAAATATCCGACAAAGAAATCACAACAGATTTGTCGCATTAAATCAAATGAGATCCTGTTTCCTAAATCGCCGAAGAACCAAATCTTATTACGAAAGATTTTCTTTAAATCTCGTGAATTCCGGAAATCAATCATAACCACGTCATCAGTTAAAACGATACCATATTACTCATTTCACTCTTTTGTGATAGCTTCACTCGTACGCTTCATATGATCGAGTCGTTTTATCCATATTTTCCAACAATGATAAAACTCTATTATTACCTAATATTCGTCATAAAAACATTCCTATTGTTATTTATGACAACCTCTACCAAATTTCGGGGACGAAATTTCTTTAACGGGTGGGTACTGTAACGACCCGGAAATATCCGATCAAATTTAAACCTTAATCTTTATATGTTTCCGACACGATAAGCAAAAACCTCTAATATTGAGTCTAGAAAGTCTGAAATCTATACCTGGATAATTAGTTACCCATTTGACCATGTCTGGCGATTCACGAACTGTTGTTTGTAAACAATTAAGTATATCTATATAAATATATATATGTATAAATTCTATACATAAGAAATATTAAATATAAATAATAAATAAATACTAAGGATTCGATATATTATATTATTGGTAAAAATGAAATAATTAAATTTGTAGCATATTAATATTAAGTATATTTTTTTTTAAGTGTAAATATTATATTAATATCATTAACATTACTTTCATTAAAACAAATATTGTTAGAAAAATCAATATTTATAATGTTATTATATATATAACACATGGATATGAAATTCGATGATAATTGTTATTATAAATATTATTACTATCATTATAAATATTTATATTATTATAAAAAGCATTATTATTAATAACAATACTAATATTATTATTATTATTATCATTAATTAAATTGATAAAAATTTTCATTTATCATATTATTACTTAACATTTATTATGTTAGTTTATTATAAATAATATTATTATTAGTAATATTATTAATTATTAGTAATATAATTAATATTATTAAAATATATGTTAATTTTATATACATATTAACGGATAGATATATAAATGGATATATATAAAATTAGATATATATAAAACATACATATAAAAACAAATACAGATAGGTATATAGTTATATATAAAGATATATATAGTTATTACAATTAAAAAAAAAAAGATAATAATTGATTAAGGGTATCTGTTTCCCATCTGTTTTATTTGATATTTTCTTCAGCATCTGTTTACCCCGTGATATAAGGTCGATACACACATATTCAGTATATATATATACGAATTGATTACCCCTGTTTTCTTATCTCTGTTTTCCTTCAATCAGCTATCAAATAAAAACCTTTGAATTAGTTAAAGTTTAAACAGAAAGAAACCGATAGTCCCTGTACGAGTAGTGTTTCCTTTCAAAGATTGAATTCGAATTCCATTTGTAAATCTATAAATACAGTCATATTAAGAATCGTGGTTAAAATTTTTCTGCAAAGTTTCAAGAGCTAAATCCTTATATCAATTCTTAATTTTGAATTTAAAGAGATATTATCGAAAAGTCATACAGGTATGTTCTTCAAGAAATTAGAAATTGTTTTGGGGTTTTAAATCAAATCGACAATTCAGATAGTTTATATTAACAATTTGAAAACTTGTTCGTGTTATATTAGTTGTCTGAAACATTCACAAAATGGAAATCAAATTTTTTTTAAAAGAAAAACAATAAGCAGCGACGGCATCTGTTATATGTATATATATATATATTTTTTTTTATCAATCGTATAAGGGATTATTCATAAATCTATTTAAACTTCTAAATCCAATTAGTAATCTGTGTTGTGGTAAAACATCCCTGGTCGGGTTCTGTGAAAAAGGAAGAAGATGAACAAAGGAACAAAAAAAAAAATACGGGTTATATATAAAAGGAGGTAGATTAAGACAGATAAAAAGATACGGAGTAATGGTTTGAAGGAGGTTTCGGGGAACGGGAAGTCTTGGGTTCGAATCTTGGCAATGGCATTTATATTTTTAAAACCTTGGTACTATAAGGTAGCATCCTCTTTATTATTATTAATATTACATTATTACTATTATTATTATAATTAATATTATTATTAGTGAGACTATTAATTATCATTAAAATAATCATTCTTATAAAAAAAAAACTATCATTTCTAAAATCATTATTGATAGTAAAAGCATTATTATTATTATTATTATTATTATTATTATTATTATTATTATTATTATTATTATTATTATTATTTTACTATTAATTCTAAAAGTATCATTTCTATTATCATTATTAATATGATTATTATTATTATTATTACAAAAATAATACTACTTCTTATTCATTACAATTACTAATATTATTTTATCAAATAAATACTCACGAATGGAATATATATATAAAAGCATATATATATATATAGAAATATATAACAATTAAAATAATATATATACTACTAATATATATAATTCATTCGATTATGAATTTATGTGTTAATATATATATACATAATTGATATAGGATCGTGAATCCGAGGCCAACCCTATACTGTTCAATGATGTTATATGTATTTTTACTACAAAATACAGTACGGTGAGTATATAGTCCCACTTTTAAACTCTAAGTATTTCGGGATGAGAATACATGTATTTTATGTTTTACGTTATGGACACAAGTAACTGAAAAATATATTCTACGTTGAGTTGTACCACTGGCATACTTCCCTATAGCTTGGTAACTATTATTTACAGCGGTATTGTAAACGCGAATCCTGTTGATAGATCTATCGGGCCTGACAACCCCAACCGGACTGGTCGACCAGTATTCAACGGTTGCACAGTACTTCGTTTCGTGACTACACTTGGTACAGTGTAGTAAGATTTCATAATAAAGGGAATATGCGACGTGATTAAATGTTAAGTATGGTTACCAAGTGCTCAACCACTTAGAATATTTTTATTAAAATGTTTACATATGAAATCTTGTGGTCTATATTTATATCGTTGCCGGCATTAAACCTATATCTCACCAACTTTATGTTGACATTTTAAAGCATGTTATTCTCAGGTACGAATTAAGTCTTCCGCTGTGCAATTGTTCATTTTAAGGACATTACTTGGAGTCAATCAACGCAATGGAACCAGATGTTGATGATTTCGTCCAGGGGGATAAGGACGGGTTGTTACAGTTTGTCTTAACCATCGGCCGTTCGTCTTTTGTCCATCGACCGATCGTATGTTATCATCGGCCGACTGACTCTTCCATCGACCGAAGGTCCTTACGCTAAGATTGAGGTACTGAGTTTTCACCATCGGCCGTCAGTCTTAGACCTCCGACCTATTGTCACCGTCCTCCGACCGATCGTCTCGTCCATCAGCCGATCCCCTTTTGAGACAGAATCTTTTAATTGCACTTAAGTAATCTTAATCAATCTTAATCAGTCAAAATGTCTGACACTAATGAACAAATGACAAATGAATACAGCGCGTTAGTTATGATGACTCTAAAAATTTCGACTTATTTAAACCAATTCTCTATACGATTTATTATTTTGACACGTTAAACAAAGTCTGTTAGATTGAGTCTCAAAATTTTAGAACTGTTTCATATATACAATTACCTTTGATTACTCTTGACGATTAATGAACAATTATATGTATGTATGTATATATATATATATATATATATATATATATATATATATATGTACAAGTAAAAAATGACTTTTCTACAGTAAAACACTATTTGCTACAGTAAAAATGACTTTGCTACAGTAAAACACTATTTGCTACAGTACACTATTTGCTACAGTAAAACACTATTTGATGTCGACGAACTAGCAAACAAAAACAGAAAAGGCGGCCATGCGATCGCATGGCAAAAATACTGAAAACTCATGCGATCGCATGAGCTACAGTAAATGCAAAAGTATTATAAAAAGGTCAGTTTGCTATACGGATTTCCTCACACTTTTTTTCTTCTTCTATAATCTTTATTTATATTTATATTATAATTATAATTTTAAATTTAAATTTAATAATAATAAGGTATATACGAGGGTGTTTTTAATTCGGGTTTCAAACCGCTTTAAGCTAAGGAAATATTGGGTATTGTTCGGGGTATTGTTTTTGAATCCAAGGCCAACCATACAGTCGTCTACCATCATTACGTATACGCAATTTGCCTACAATATTGAGTCTCAATATTGAACTGTGAGTTATAGTCTCCCTTTTTAAATACTTTAAATATTTTTGGGCTGAGAATACATGCAATTTATTTTAAACGCAATAAGACACAAGTACATACTAAATTCTACACTAAGTTAAACTAAAAATCCCTTAGCTTTGGTAACTAGTAGCTGCCAGTACATAGGATATGGACTGGTGGGCGCGAATAATTGTATATGGATCCATAGGGCTTGACATCCCCGTCCGAGCTAGAGCGCTAGCCTTTTAACGGACGTATGTTATTTGAGTTTATGATACGTTGGTTTGCGTGTATTAAAACGAATGGGGTAATTTTTATTATAGCGTTAAGTTTAGTTACCAGGGTGCTCTGTTACGTAGAATCTATTGATAAAATTTTGATGAAATCTTGTGGTCTATCTTTATATATTTATGACTCGAGCAATTAAACCTATAACTCACCAACATTCGTGTTGACTTTTTAGCATGTTTTATTCTCAGGTCCTTAGACTGCTTCCGCTGTGATGTGCTTGTTGCCTGCATGGAGTCTCTCATGCTTTGTACAAAGTTTATTGCATTCAAAATAAAACTGCGTTGTGTAATAAATAATTGGACTGTGATGTCAACCTGTAAATTAAAGACTTATGTATTTTTGGAGTTTTGCTTATACCTAAACACTCGCCCACATGATTATGACTTTTTATGTTTAGAAAGTCACGTATTTTAATGAATGCAATATTTTATCAAAACGTATCATATAGAGGTCAAAACCTCACTGTGGAATCAATGATTAACGTGCCGCGTTGATGTTATGCGAGGTGTATATAAAATAGCTTATATTTTTACAGGAAAAAATATTAAATACGATACAATTTTACACAAGATATTTATTTATTTATAGAATGGATATACTTAAACCTTGCTACAACACTTATAGGCAGTGTACCTAATCGTACAGTAGTGTAGTTTTTAGTAAGTCCGGTTCATCCACAGGGAATCTTTTAAACAAAGCTTAACGCTATATTAGTTTTATTTTATAAAAATACAAATATATAAATAAGTAATATTATTATTATAAAGGGGGGTTTTTACCGTTTAATGACCGGTTTGTCGATTTTTAAAACTTAAGTCGCAGTTAAAACCAAATGTAAAATATTAAATAAATAAAAGACTTAATTTAAAGCGTAAAGTAAATAACGATAATGAAATTGCGATAAATAAAAGTGCGATGAAATAAAATACAATAAAATAAAGTGCGATAATTAGAAGTGCAATTAAATATAAAATAAAGGAAATTAAATATGAAATAAAAGAATTATGCTTATTTAAACTTCCGTAATCATGATGTTTGACGTGTTGATTTTAGTTTTATGCCCATGGGTTAATTGTTCTTTGTCCTGGATTATTTAATATGTCCATACGGATTTGTCCATAATAGTCCATCAGTCATAAATATAAAGAGCGAAAGCCTTCGTCAAATTATTCTTATTCCCGAAGTCAAATATTCTAACTAATTGGGGATTCGATTTGTAACAAGGTTTTAATACTTTGTTTAATGAATACACCAGGTTATCGACTGCGTGTAAACCAAGGTTTTACTACTTTGTTAACAATTACACCAATTACCCTTGAATGTAATTCACCCCTGTTTCAACAAGTCTATTAACTATTAATCCAGTTCCGTGTCCGGTAAAATGAATAATTATTGGTATTTATAGATATCCCGCCCACCGTACCCAGTCAAGCGTATGTGGTTATATATAAATACGTCGAATTATAATTTTGTATATTAAATTAACAAGGTATTGTTTAGTTAATATAAAACTCATTAATAGCCCATAGTATAATTTCCACAAGTGTCGTTTTTTTTTTATCCAAACCCCAATTATGGTACAAAGCCTCAATTATCCAATTTTAATAATTAGCCCAACATCATGATTACTTCGATTTAAATAAGCATAATAATAACTTAGCTACGAGACATTAATGAAAATAATATAAACATAACTTACAATGATTAAAAATAGCGTAGCATTACACGGACAGAATTTCGACTTACACCCTTACAACATTCGCTAACACACCCTTATTATTAGGATTTAAAATTAAAATTAAAATTAAAATATAAAATATATATATATCTTACGTATAAGTAAGAAGAAGAAAAAGATGATGTTAAAATGATCAAAATGCGTTTGCTTTTATAGGGATTTTAGTCCAGGGAAGCTCCGCGACTCGCGTAATTTTTTCACTACAAACTCCGCAACTCGCGGAGTTCGTATTTCCAGCTCACTCCAATTTGGATCTTAGTCTGCCGACGGTTTATTATATAAATATAATATATATATAATTTATATAATTAATTATATATTATATTATATTTATATACATAGTTAACTTGTAATTTTTAGTCCGTTGCGTCGAGCGTTGAGAGTTGACTCTAGTCCCGGTTCTGGATTTTCGAACGTCCTTGCGTACAATTTAATATCTTGTACTTTGCGTTTTGAATCTTGTACTCTTGTAATTTCGAGACGTTTCTTATCAATAATTGGAACCTCTTTGATTGTATTTTGTACTTTTGAGCTTTTTGGTCGTTTGCGTCTTCAATTCGTCGAATCTGTCTTTTGTCTTTTGTCTTTTGTCTTTTGTCTTCACCTTTTATTATTTAAACGAATATTACTTGTAAATAGGACAACTTCAACTAAAAGCTTGTCTTTCTTGCGGAATAATGCTATGAAATATATGTTCGTTTTTAGCATTATCAAATATTCCCACACTTGAGCGTTGCTTGTCCTCAAGCAATATAGTCTTGAAATACTAGAATCACTTTTATTCTTCACACTTTGTACATCAGTGATTTCTTTACGGCGGTATAAACAATGGTAGTAACGGTGTGGTTTACAGTCTCACATGACTATAAAAATTTAGATCCATTAAGGAAATTGGATCTTTATGAAAATATTTGATATTTTTGAAAATTAAATCTAGCTTTTACCCAAGATAAGTTTTCCGGAATAACCCTTCACCGGTGTTTGCAAATTCTTTTTGTGGGTTTGGTGGGTTTCAGATTTGAAAATTTTAGCTCAAAACTTGCGGTTTTGTGTCACCCACTTGCTAACCTTGTATTGGGAAAGCAACACGTCCTGTATACTTGCTCCGTCTATTACCTTTCGATAAACTACCGTCCGGTTGTAAAGGAAAGCGTTGAACAAGCAACTGTTAAGGTAATGTCCCCTGACATGCTTTTAATTATGGTCTATAACGTGTCGGACGCAATTACTATCCTTTGTAGGAGAAATAGTAAAGCTCACCCTTATAATTTTTCGGTCTGGCATAAGGTCCTGTCTTTGACCATGCTATGCAACCACCGTTCTTACGGTTGACACCCAATTTGGTTCAGGAGACCTAATGAATTCCAGGTGAATTCCTAGGATTTTACGTTCAATGGTAATGAACGCATTAAAAGTAGGTTTTCAGAAAACAAATCGGTTTGAAATTTTGATCAAAATATTTTCTCGTTCAAGCTCGAGTTTAGATATCATTGAATTCCATGAGTTTGTAATTCTCAATCTTTAAGGTCAATCTTAAGGATTGAGTAATATCAGGCTTAAAAGCTGATTTTTAATCTTTAAGGAGATTATCCTTTCTGGGGATCTGATTCATTAGTCTTATCCAGCTAATTTGCACGGCGTCCTCCCCATTTTACAAGACAGATCCTCTCATGGTTAGGATAAGTCTGACCACTTGGCGACCCTGTTTGATGCAGAGGTCCGTGGATTTCCTGCTGATTTTAGTGATGACTTTTCTAGATTTTTCGTCAACCTACAGCTGGTCTGGACGACAACTTCTTGACCTAAATCAAGAAGCGCGTTTCTTTTTCGGAAGACTTTACTTCCTTTTAAATGATGGAATTGATTCATCGTGTAGATCCATCTTTCTTACAGTAAATCGGGTAAAACTTTTTAGTTTAGTCCAAAGCAAAAGTATTTTCAGTTATTTGTTACAGAAATATGTGACATATGTTTAAAATTTCTTGGTAAATTTTCCCACACTTGGCTTTTATTTTCTTTTATTTGCCTTTTTATTGTCCTCTATTCCATTTTAAATGAATTCTAACATTTTGGTTTGTTTCTCAATTTATGTCCTTTCCGAGGTAACAATAATTTCGGTGTTAACACCTAGTTTTATCGTTCATAAATATGTATAAACATGATTTTGAGTTCATTTAATTGAAAATTTTGAAAAATTTTACTAGAATTGGGTAGTCAGTATATAAACTAGGGCTGTTCTTTATTATCAGAGAGCACTAGATTCTAATACAACTACTACTAGTATTTTTAATGGTAACCAAGTGTTTAAGATAAAAATTTTAAAAATCTGAAAGAATTTAACCCCTTCCCACACTTATGATCTTGCAATGCCCTCATTTGCAAGAAATCAGTAACAATTTAAATTATTGAGGGTGATTAGCGTAGAAAAATGATTAAATTTTACCAAAGTTTCCAAACATATTGGCGTTTGTTTTCTGAATGATAAATGGTGCATATCATTTGTTCATTCCGTCTTGTTGTTACATCACATATATTTTGCATCTTGTCGTCAAAATTAGTTGCTTTTGCTGAACTTAATGCCAGTCTTTGAAAATGCGTTGTTTTACCCTGTTGTGTACATAAGATAAACTGCAAACATATATACATATTTTTGAAGTTTGGTATATTACCCCATATTCAAAAATTATTAAAATCTAATAATAAAAGTTAGAAAATTATAAAAAAACTATTACAATATCATAAGTGCTAAATGTAGTAAAATTACAAAAATAAAATAAATAAAACTAAATAAACTAGTGTTGTTACTGATACCAGTAGGGGTTCCATGCATAACCGTATGTGTTATAGAATGCTTCAGCTGGGTTATAAGTAGGATACGGTGGTTGCATTGTGACAACCCGGAAATTTCCAACCAAATTTAAACTTTAATCTTTATATGTTTCCGACACGATAAGCAATATTTGTTAAGTTAAATTTCAAGAATTTTAAACTATGTTCATACATTCATTCAACCTCGACCAAGTTCCAACGATTCACGAACCATTAAACGAATATGATTATATATGTATATGTGTATATATATTATAACTTGAAACGTAAACAAAATATTAGATTAAATACTTTATATGATTGTATCTGTTTCAAAATATTTATCAATGGAATTAGAAGATAAGATCAAATGATTGAATTATCAGATATATTGAATTATGATTACAAGTCTCTGTTGAAAGGCCCGCGTTAATTTGAGAAATCTTTCCATTTTAACAATATTCGGAAAATGGTAAATTGATTTATAAATAAGAACAAATTGTCAATCATTGAGAACTAGACAAAGGATAGCGGAAGATTGAATCTCATAAAGACTCGATTGATCTATTTAGTTTCAAACGTACAAAAACGTTTTCAGTTTAAAAAGAACTTTATTATTAAAACGTATATAACTTTTATAAATATCTAGAACCACTTTTGACAACTCATTACTTAACTAGTATGATAAAGATAACGATATTTATATTTTATTTTATTAAATATATATAACGATTTAAATTAATATTATATATATTTATACGCGTATTATACGTACATAGTTTTATACTTTTACTATACTTAAACTTTACCTTTACTTTATTTTTACTTTACTTTAACTTTAATAATTCATACTTTAATAATTCACTTTAATAATTCATACTTTAATAATTCACTTTAATAATTCATACTTTAATAATTCACTTTAATAATTCATACTTTAATAATTCACTTTAATAATTCATACTTTAATAATTCACTTTAATAATTCATACTTTAATAATTCATACTTTAATAATTCACTTTAATAATTCAAAAAAACTATTATAAATAGAATTCAATAGGTTTCATTATTTCATAGAAACTTGAAAATATTTTTCTCTAAACTCTCTCAATCGATTTACATATATATATTTACTCCGTATTATTTCAAGATATTATTAGTATACATAAAATATTACGACGGAGTGCTGTCCGAGTGATTTCGAAATTGTTTTTCGAGTGGGATAGGATTAAGAAAATTATGGGTTATAGCTATGGAGGTGATTGAGTATGGTTCATGGGTATGCTCGTGAGGTCAATATAGTGTTTATCATTTCCGTTGCGTCTACGTACCTTTCCTGCAATATTGAATCTCAATATTGATACGTGAGTACTCATAATTTAACTTTTACATACTAATAGTGTATCCCTGACTAGTGCTCGAGTATTTAGGATTATGCATGCTTGTACTTTTGATATTGCCCTTAGACAGATTAGGTTGAATCTTGAATTAGTTACACTTGCAGTTGAGATAAGGTATAAGATATGCATGTCCTTGGAAAGCTAGCGAAAAATTAAGAACTTTTCCTTTAGATATCCAATGGTTTCGATGAACGGATTAGAAGTTATAATCAATTGAATTTTCGATATTTTTATTAAAAATGATTATTATTATCGTCGTTTTTATCGTCGTTCTAGTTTTATCTTATTATTATCATTATTATTATCTTTATCAATAAAAGGGATTTATCATTAAAAATTGTTAATTTTTTTTATTATTACTATCGTTATTATCGTTGAAGTTATAATTAGTATTATTATTATTATCCAATTATTATTATTATTATTATTATTATTATTATTATTATTATTATTATTATTATTATTATTATTATTATTATTATATTATTATTATTATTATTATTATTGGTATTATTATTATTATTATTATCATTATTAATATATGTATCATTATTTAAAAATGGTTATTGTTATTGTTATTATTATTATTACTATATTATCATTAAGATAATTATTAGTATTATCGTTAATAATGTTATAGTAACTATCATTATTAATACTAGTGTAATTAAAACAAATATTTGTAACACCTAATTATTTTGATTACTATTATTATCATTATTATGAACACGATATAAAAGACGATTAAAAGCTATTAAACGAAACGATTAGGAAATAATGGGTAAGAGTATCATGATGAAATTAAAATATTATAAGATATTGATTTAGATAAAATTATCGTTCTTATTATTTTTATCATTACTATTATTATTAAAAGGACCGTTAGTATTAAAACTATCATTTTAACAAAAATTATCATTTTAATAGAAATGTCATTGTTACTATAAAATATCATTATTATTATTATTTTAAATAAAATTATTATTTTAAAGATAATATTAAAAATTATCGTAAATATTAAAGTTATCATAATTAGAATTATCGTTTTATCATAATGTCATCTTAGTAATTATAAATATTGATATTTTATAATAATAATTATTATTACAAAATAATACAACTTTTACTTACTATCATTATATATATTATTTTATCAAATAAATATGTGATACAAACATATTTTACTACGTGTAATAACTTACTTTAATAATACCTATCATATTATCTTTATAATATTAAATGAACCCTATAAATTTTATTACCTAATATATATAAAAGTATATTTTATTATATAAATTTAATATAAAATTTTATTTATTAATAAATAAATTATATTATTTACTCTAATAAATCTTTTAAAAATATTTAAAAATATAAAACGACGATATTTAAACTATATATTAATCATATATAGATTTTTAGAAGTTATTTTGAGTCAAATTTACTTTTGTTGACTTTTGCATATTAGTCTCGAGCATTAGGATTGTGGTACACTATGACTTGACCTAATTTGTTAGACAAATATTGACCAACACATAAATATGTATAATTAATTTAGGTTCGTGAATCCGAGGCCAACCTTGCACTTGTTCAATGACGTTATATGTATTTTTACTACGAAATACAATATGGTGAGTTTCATTTACCTTTTTACCCTTTATATTTTTGGGCTGAGAATACATGCGCAACTTTTTATAACTGTTTTACGAAATAGACACAAGTAATCGAAACTACATTATATGGTTGAATGATCGAAATTGAATATGCCCCTTTATAGTCTGGTAATCTAAGAATTAGGGAACAGACACCCTAATTGACGCGAATCCTAAAGATAGATCTATTGGGCCTAACAAACCCCATCCAAAGTACCGGATGCTTTAGTACTTCGAAATTTATATCATGTCCGAAGGAGGATCCCGGAATGATAGGGGATATTCTTATATGTATCTAGTTAATGTCGGTTACCAGGTGTTCACCATATGAATGATTATTTTTGTCTCTATGCATGGGACGTATATTTATGAGAACTGGAAATGAAATTCTTGTGGTCTATTAAAATGATGAAAATAAATGATTATGATAAACTAATGAACTCACCAACCTTTTGGTTGACACTTTAAAGCATGTTTATTCTCAGGTGTTAAAGAAATCTTCCGCTGTGCATTTGCTCATTTTAAAGATATTACTTGGAGTCTTTCATAGCATATTTCGAAGAACGTTGCATTCGAGTCATTGAGTTCATCAAAGATTATTATTAAATCAATTTATAGTTGGAGAGTGGATATTATGAAATGGTATGCATGCCTGTCAATTTTCGATGTAAAGAAAGATTGTCTTTTAAAAACGAATGCAATGTTTGTAAAATGTATCATATAGAGGTTAAATACCTCACAATGTAATCAACTATTGTGAATCATTAATAATGTATATGAATGGGTCCTTTCATGCATCTCTATAGACCAGGGAGGAAATATGGGCGTTGGAGTAGGAATATAGTTTCTACCTATATGTTAGCAATGATCTATGATTTGGTTTTGATGAACTTGCCAATCTTCAAATGCTCGATGTCTAGCATTTTCATACTCTTGTGAAGCTATAAACCTTTGCATTTCTGTCATTTCATTTCCCCCTCCCACATTACCTGGCTGTTGATTTCTCTCAACCTGTGGATGTCTTCCATTATAGGCTACTGCGGCGTTATTTCGCCTCTTCAAAACTTTAGCACCATGATATACATTTAAACCAATTGTATCGTGGGGTTCTGGTTCTTCGATTAATAATCCCCCCCGACTTATATCCACATTGAGATACTCAGCAATTAATGTAATAAATATACCACCTCCTATTATACTGTGCGGTCTCAATCCCCTAACCATAGCTGATAAATAATAACCCACACAATAAGGTATACTTACAACGCTTTGTGGGTCTCGAATACACATATGGTAAAATAAATCTTGCTCATTTACCTTTTCCTTATTTTTACCTCGCTGTGTAATCGAGTTTGCTAGAAACCTGTGAATTACTCTTAACTCAGCTCTATCTATATCCAAATAAGAGTAATTTCCCCCTTTAAATCAGTGATGGCTAGTCATTTGACTCCATACACCATGCGTATCAAAACTTTCGTCTATCCTCCTACCATTTAATATCCACCCTCGCTAATCGGCAGATGCTAGCTCCTCAGGTGTATATATACGTAAGGCCTGAGCCATGTCTAGTAGAGACATGTGGCGCATCGAACCTCCTAACAAAAATCTAATAAAAGATCGATCGGTTAAACTAGCTACCCGATCATTTATTTCTATACTACACAATAATTCTTCACATCATACTTTATATACAGGTCTACGCATGTTAAATAATCGTACCCAGTCGTTAAAAGTAGAATTACCATACCTCTGTGTAAGTAATTCTCTAATTGGCTCGGCCAATTCTACAGCTTCTAATGGTCCCCATTCTATTACCCTAGGTACTTCAACAGCTTTAGAATGAAGAGTATGCAAGCCCCTTTGGTATTTTGGATAATCTATCCAACATCTGTCTAATCTCAAGTTCGGGTGCAAATTTTCCACGTGCATATCTGAAAATGTCATAACTGGATGAGGTATATCTTGTTTATAATAGCTATCAACATCCTGTTGTTCCGCATTCTCAGGAGGAACAATGCGAGCTTGGGATGAAGATTCACCCCTTTCAGTCTGCAAAACACATCAAACACAATTTTTGTGCATCCAAATATGCATTAGTGTCAGCAAAATCATCAATCAAAATAATTACAATGACATGTTCAATTTATATCAAACTTATGCTCATTTTCGTATTTTTATCAAATCTATACTTTTTCAAATAAGCATATACGAAAATGTTCGCCAAGTTCATAAGTATTCAACTCAAATAACATGTCAAAATAATCATTACTAGCAATTAAACAAGTTTCAAATGGCATTATCTCTCAAAAATCAAGTTCATGAATTTTAGACTTGAAAAAGTCCACTTTAATTCTCAAAAATCATGTTTAGGCTCAAAGTTTGGATCATTTAACTACCTAAACATGTTACACTACTCAATTTAGCAATAATTCATGACAAAAATCGGCCATAACCTGTTTATATCAAAAAGCCCCAAATTGCTCAAGAACACAAACCTTTGATTACTCAAAATTTGAAGTTTAAGGCTTCTAATCATGTTAAATAGCATCAATCTAGGTTATACAAGCATAATACATAAACAATTTAAGCATAATTACACTAAAAAGCATCAAAATCGAATTGGGTATAAAATTGCTCAAGAACACTAATTTTCGGATTAAATGGTGTTTTGGTGTAGAAATTTACCGTTTTTCTTGAGTAATTCCTTGATAGCATCCTTCTCAACATGATTTTGTGAAAGATTTGATGAAAAATGGTCAAAAATTGCGAATTTTGTGTGTGTTTTTCGGGTTTTTTCGCAGTATTTTGAAGAGTGTGGTTTGGGACTGATTTGTTCGGCCCTTTTATTTTTTTCTGGATTTTAGACCCTCCGCGAGTCGCGGCGTTTGGCCCTTTTAATCTCCGCAACTCGCGGTGTTTGTAATTTTTTTTTTATTTATATAAAAACCTTAACTTATAAAACAATTAATTAATTAATTTTAAAATTTTGTTTCCCTTGTTATTTAGGACGAGGTCGTTTCGGATCGATGTCCTAGTCCGTCCCTCGACAAAATTTTAAAATTTGTCAATTTAAAGCGCGGTTTTTTAAAAGCAAAGATTTTTGGGTTTTTTTAATGTTTTTGGCATACTTTAATTCAATAAGATTAAAAATAATGATAATAAAAGTTCTCGTCCCTCTCTCGGGTAAAGCAATTTCGATTCAACGACCTAGTCTTCAACTCACGACGAATTTTAAAAATTATATTTTTAACTTAGCGAAATAAAGTAAATTTTTGTTTTTAAATTCACATCAAACTTAAATTTAAAATGCATAAAATTAAAAATTCACACCAAACTTAATTAAAAATTCATATTATAAATTCACACCAAACTTATATTAAATTTTGTTTTTATACATACAAACTTATATTAAAAATATTAATTTTTTTCAAATATTTACAATTTTAAATATATATTAATTTTTAACAAGTTTACAATATTATTTTAATATTTATATATTAATTTTAACAACATGGTAAAAATAAAATAAAAAATCTTTTTGGCTTTTATCTCACTTTAATCAATCAAATATTATCAAAAATATGCGCCCCTCTTTTCGGTAAAGTAATTTCGGTTCTATGACCTAATTTAACTCATGACGAATTTTTGAAATATTTTTGGTTGATTGATTAAAGATATTTATACCTTAAGAATAAACGTTAAATTTCGCAGTGATATAATAAATTTTTGTATGATATTAACAATTTCGGTCGCAAGACCTAATTTCATCGAATACCAATTTAATTACTTTATAGCGAACAAATTAACGTTTATTATCAAAAGGTTAAAAATAAAAATAAAAATAAAAATGAAAACTGTACAAACTTACCTGTGAAATATATTTCTTAGTGATATGCTCTAGCCCACTCATAAGATAGTCGGACTAATTGATTTTCCATGGCTACATAGGCGTAACCTCGAGCATTCAATGTTTTTTCTTCTAAACATATGAACGGTCCGTCTCTGCCTAAAGTAACAAATTCGGTATTTGAATAGGTTTGATTATTTGAACATTTACCTTCGTGTGACCATTTTCCGCATTTGTGACATTTTTCAAGGTGTCGTGCTCTTCTTTTCGCTGTGGATTTTGATTTTCCTTTACCAAATTGTAACTTATTATCTTCGCATCTGGATTCTTTTCTTACTCCGTCCAATTTACCTCTGATTAATGATACTATTTCACTCAGAAGTGTGTCATTATTACGTTTAGTGATCAAAGCGTGTAGCATTAGACCATGGTTTAGTTCACAGGAAGTCTTCATTTCGTAAAAACCTAAAAAAAAAAAATTCAGAATGGGGGGAGAAGACTAGGTCTTTAGGGTCTGCTAGGGAAAGACCATTCGGGTTCCATTTTCGAGAACTACACAAAAACAAAAAAAAATCTAACTCTAACAGAAATACATATTATCCTTTAAAGACTTGATTCTCCCCACACTTAGTTAGCTGTGGTATCGAAATTGTGATTAACTTCGTTTTCAATTGAATCATCAACAACTTGTATATCTTTGACTTTTACTTCAATCCATTTGTTGATTTCCTCCGTAACTTTCACAAATTCAACTAACAACGCCTTTTCTTTTGGCGATAAATTGGATAATAATCGGTTACATAACTTAAAGTTTCCCTTAATCTTAGCATCGTGAATCCGTTTATAAAGTTTCTTCGTTGAACTGTTAACAATGGGTTCATCTAATTTCGTATCATCAACGGCATTCTTTGTGATTGGATCATCATTAAGTGTTTCTTCATCTTCCCCACACTTATACGTTTTTATTGGTCTAACAGTTTTGGTTGGTGGAGATCTAAACTTTCGGTTCACAAAAGTGATCGATGTATCACCATCTCTAAGTGTCATTCTACCTTCTCTTACATCAATGAATGCCTCGGTGGTTGCTAAAAATGGGTGACCTAGAATTAGAGGAATATCAAGGTTTTCCTCCATATTAATCACTATGAAGTTTGCAACAAAGGTCAAACTTTCCACGTTAACAAGTAAATTATTTGCTATTCTAACCGGGTGTTTAATGGTTTGGTCAAATGATTGAACACCTATTTTGGTTGGTTTTAATTTACCCATGCCTAATCTTTTGTATAAGGAAAGAGGCATAATATTTGCACTTGCTCCTAAATCTGCGAGTCCATTATATACAGCACCATCATTAAGCAAGCAAGAAATGATAAATTCACCCGGGTCTCCTGCTTTAGTAAGTCGAGTTGGTTTGTATACCTTTTTCGGGTGTTCTTTTCTTGGTTCTTTCACTTCTATTTGAACTTCTTCTTCACATTTTTCTTCGTTTCTTGGAATGGGAGGTTTGTATAAGAATTCTTCTTCATCACTCAAATTTGACTCCTCCCTAAATTCCAATTTTGATTTTTCATATGTTGTTGATAACATATTTATGTTTTCATTTTGAAGGTTTTCTTGGGTGGTGAAATTATGATTAACTTCATTGTCAACTTCCATCGGACCATGTATGTAATGTTTAACTCTGTGACCATTAACTTTAAATTCAATCCCATTTGAATTTATTAATTCTATCGTTCCGTATGAGAAAACTCTTTTGACTGTGAATGGTCCAGACCATCTTGATTTCAATTTTCCAGGAAATAGCTTGAATCGTGAATTGAAAAGAAGAACTCTGTCTCCTTCTTTGAATTCTTTTGAACTTCTAACTCTTTTATCATGCCATTTCTTCGTTCTTTCCTTATAGATTAACGAATTTTCGTATGCTTTATGTCTTAATTCTTCTAATTCGTTTAATTGACTTAACCGTATGTAGTGACCCGAACTTTTCCATGTTTATATATATTAATTGAGATTGATATTTACATGATTAAATGTTTCCAACATGTTAAGCAATCAAACTTGTTAAGACTTGATTAATTGAAATATGTTTCATATAGACAATTGACCACCCAAGTTGACCGGTGATTCACGAACATTAAAACTTGTAAAAACTATATGATGACATATATATGGATATATATATAGTTAACATGATACTATGATAAGTAAACATATCATTAAGTATATTAACAATGAACTACATACGTAAAAACAAGACTACTAACTTAATGATTTTTAAACGAGACATATATGTAACGATTATCGTTGTAAAGACATTTAATGTATATATATCATATTAAGAGATATTCATACATGATAATATCATGATAATATAATAATTTAAAATCTCATTTGATATTATAAACATTGGGTTAACAACATTTAACAAGATCGTTAACCTAAAGGTTTCAAAACAACACTTACATGTAACGACTAACGATGACTTAACGACTCAGTTAAAATGTATATACATGTAGTGTTTTACTATGTATTTATACACTTTTGAAAGACTTCAAGACACTTATCAAAATACTTCTACTTAACAAAAATGCTTACAATTACATCCTCGTTCAGTTTCATCAACAATTCTACTCGTATGCACCCGTATTCGTACTCGTACAATACACAGCTTTTAGATGTATGTACTATTGGTATATACACTCCAATGATCAGCTCTTAGCAGCCCATGTGAGTCACCTAACACATGTGGGAACCATCATTTGGCAACTAGCATGAAATATCTCATAAAATTACAAAAATATGAGTAATCATTCATGACTTATTTACATGAAAACAAAATTACATATCCTTTATATCTAATCCATACACCAACGACCAAAAACACCTACAAACACTTTCATTCTTCAATTTTATTCATCTAATTGATCTCTCTCAAGTTCTATCTTCAAGTTCTAAGTGTTCTTCATAAATTCCAAAAGTTCTAGTTTCATAAAATCAAGAATACTTTCATGTTTGCTAGCTCACTTCCAATCTTGTAAGGTGATCATCCAACCTCAAGAAATCTTTGTTTCTTACAGTAGGTTATCATTCTAATACAAGGTAATAATCATATTCAAACTTTGGTTCAATTTCTATAACTATAACAATCTTATTTCAAGTGATGATCTTACTTGAACTTGTTTTCGTGTCATGATTTTGCTTCAAGAACTTCGAGCCATCCAAGGATCCATTGAAGCTAGATCCATTTTTCTCTTTTCTAGTAGGTTCATCCAAGGAACTTAAGGTAGTAATTATGTTCATAACATCATTCGATTCATACATATAAAGCTATCTTATTCGAAGGTTTAAACTTGTAATCACTAGAACATAGTTTAGTTAATTCTAAACTTGTTCGCAAACAAAAGTTAATCCTTCTAACTTGACTTTTAAAATCAACTAAACACATATTCTATATCTATATGATATGCTAACTTAATGATTTAAAACCTGGAAACACGAAAAACACCGTAAAACCGGATTTACGCCGTCGTAGTAACACCGCGGGCCGTTTTGGGTTAGTTAATTAAAAACTATGATAAACTTTGATTTAAAAGTTGTTATTCTGAGAAAATGATTTTCATTATGAACATGAAACTATATCCAAAAATTATGGTTAAACTCAAAGTGGAAGTATGTTTTCTAAAACGGTCATCTAGACGTCGTTCTTTCGACTGAAATGACTACCTTTACAAAAACGACTTGTAACTTATTTTTCCGACTATAAACCTATACTTTTTCTGTTTAGATTTATAAAATAGAGTTCAATATGAAACCATAGCAATTTGATTCACTCAAAACGGATTTAAAATGAAGAAGTTATGGGTAAAACAAGATTGGATAATTTTTGTCATTTTAGCTACGTGAAAATTGGTAACAAATCTATTCCAACCATAACTTAATCAACTTGTATTGTATATTATGTAATCTTGAGATACCATAGACACGTATACAATGTTTCGACCTATCATGTCGACACATCTATATATATTTCGGAACAACAATAGACACTCTATATGTGAATGTTGGAGTTAGCTATACAGGGTTGAGGTTGATTCCAGAATATATATAGTTTGAGTTGTGATCAATACTGAGATACGTATACACTGGGTCGTGGATTGATTCAAGATAATATTTATCGATTTATTTCTGTACATCTAACTGTGGACAACTAGTTGTAGGTTACTAACGAGGACAGCTGACTTAATAAACTTAAAACATCAAAATATATTAAAAGTGTTGTAAATATATTTTGAACATACTTTGATATATATGTATATATTGTTATAGGTTCGTGAATCAACCAGTGGCCATGTTTTACTTCCCGACGAAGTAAAAATCTGTGAAAGTGAGTTATAGTCCCACTTTTAAAATCTAATATTTTTGGAATGAGAATACATGCAGGTTTTATAAATGATTTACAAAATAGACACAAGTACGTGAAACTACATTCTATGGTTGAATTATCGAAATCGAATATGCCCCTTGTTATTAAGTCTGGTAATCTAAGAATTAGGGAACAGACACCCTAATTGACGCGAATCCTAAAGATAGATCTATCAGGCCCAACAAGCCCCATCCAAAGTACCGGATGCTTTAGTACTTCGAAATTTATATCATATCCGAAGGGTGTCCCGGAATGATGGGGATATTCTTATATATGCATCTTGTTAATGTCGGTTACCAGGTGTTCACCATATGAATGATTTTTATCTCTATGTATGGGATGTGTATTGAAATATGAAATCTTGTGGTCTTTAGTTACGATTTGATATAGATAGGTTAAACCTATAACTCACCAACATTTTTGTTGACGTTTAAAGCATGTTTATTCTCAGGTGAATACTAAGAGCTTCCGCTGTTGCATACTAAAATAAGGACAAGATTTGGAGTCCATGTTTGTATGATATTGTGTAAAAACTGCATTCAAGAAACTGATTTCGATGTAACATATTTGTATTGTAAACCATTATGTAATGGTCGTGTGTAAACAGGATATTTTAGATTATCATTATTTGATAATCTACGTAAAGCTTTTTAAACCTTTATTTATGAAATAAAGGTTATGGTTTGTTTTAAAAATGAATGCAGTCTTTGAAAAACGTCTCATGTAGAGGTCAAAACCTCGCAACGAAATCAATTAATATGGAACGTTTTTAATCAATAAGAACGGGACATTTCAGTTGGTATCCGAGCGTTGGTCTTAGAGAACCAGAATTTTGCATTAGTGTGTCTTATCGAGTTTGTTAGGATGCATTAGTGAGTCTGGACTTCGACCGTGTTTACTTGAAAAATGATTGCTTAACAAATTTTGTTGGAAACTATATATTTTTAACATGTGAATATTATGTGATATATTAATCTCTTAACGTGTTTGATATTATGTGATAGATGTCTACCTCTAGAACAAGTCCCATTGACTCACCTAATAATAATGAAGAGTCAAATGTAAATTGGAATGATTCGTGGACTGATTCACAAGTTCCCGAAGAGGAACCGGAAGAAGAGTCGGAATCGGAAGAAGAATCAGAACCGGAAGAAGAGGAACCGGAGGAGGAAATAGAACCGGTGGGGGAAATAATAAAATGGTTAAGTAAAAGAAAATCCTCAACCAACCGACCAAGGTTAATTATGGTCAATGGTGTTTCCGCCAAGGAAGCAAAATATTGGGAGGATTACCAATTCTCCGATGAATCGGATTCCGACGAGAATTCCGATGATGTTATAGAAATTACCCCAACTGAATTTAAAAAGGCAAAAGAAAATAATAAGGGAAAGGGCATAAAAATAGAGAAATCTAATTCCAACCCCGATGAACTTTATATGTATCGTCAACCCCCGAAGTCCTTAAGTTGTAACAATGACCCAGGAACCTCTAAACCACCAGGTTTTTCTAAACCGTTGTGGAAAATAACAGCTAGTATTAAGGAAACATCATATATCCCTAGAAACTTGGCAAAACGAACTAAAACCGAAGAAGAAGAAACAAGCGAGTCGGAATAAGATAGTTGTATTCGTGTGGTGTAATATATGTAATATAGTGTGCTTATGCTTTATGATATATGTAAAAATTTCTTGTATTAATAAGTATTTTTTTTATGAATTTAACTCTTGTCTATTTTACAGTATAAAAACACAAAATGGATAGACAACCCAATATTTTAAGAGACCTACCCGGAGACATGATTGATGAAATCTTGTCTAGAGTCGGTCAGAATTCTTCGGCACAACTATTTAAGGCGAGATCAGTTTGTAAGACATTCGAAGAACGTTCCAAGAATGCCTTGGTTTATAAAAGGCTTTCGTTCGAAAGATGGGGGATATCACATTGGGAAATCCATAAGTTACGATGTGTTTACTTTGACGCATATATTGAAGGGAACCCAAATGCTATTCTACGTAATGGGTTAAGAAATTATTTTGACTCAATATATCCGAATATTGGACTTCGTGATTTAGAAAAAGCGGCTAACATGCAACATAAAGAAGCATGTTATGCTTACGGATTAGTAATGTTCGCTTCTCACCAAAGTGAGAACAAGAACATCGGGCTACAACTATTAAACAAAACGTTTCCACAAGTGACGGAGTCGATAATTGGGGTAAGAAATGAGGTTTTTAGATTGTTACGGGACTGTTGGACATTACGTAACCCTCGTCCCTTTGACGACGTTACAACATGCTGTTTTATCAACGGCCATAACGGTTATGTTCCACAAGACCAAGGATGGGAAGTAATCCTAGTAAAACCAGAATGCATGACTTGTTTCTGGACGTATGAATTACGTGTCTTTATTGCCTTTCCTGAACGACTTGTGTACTAGCTAGAATTATCTTCACAACCATCTTGTATCAAATTTATTGTGTGCTATATTTCATGCTATATGTAAAATAAGCGGTATTGTAAGTTTGTAAAATATTGTGTAAAAGTTTGAACGCGAAATATTATTATAATCAGTTTTTCATATAGAATTGTAGTAGTTGAATTGTATATTAGCTACTAAGTATGAACTTAACGGGTAGGTACTACCCGAATTTAAACTTATAAAA
Organism: Rutidosis leptorrhynchoides; assembly: GCF_046630445.1. Lineage (NCBI taxonomy): Eukaryota > Viridiplantae > Streptophyta > Magnoliopsida > Asterales > Asteraceae > Rutidosis > Rutidosis leptorrhynchoides. The sequence goes on from NC_092333.1 coordinate 78,949,591, forward strand.
CGCTAATATGAAGAAAAAGCTTTAATAAATGAGTTCATATTATGCTATGAAATACTATTAACTACTCTTAATATTCTGTATGATTAACTTGTTCCATTTGACTATTTTGAAGGAAATGGCACCGACTACTCGACACACCGTGAATATGAATGAAGAGGAATTCCGTACTTTTCTAGCTTCAAACATAGCCGCAGTACATGCTGCGCTACATACCAACAATAACCTTGGATCTGGCAGTACAGGAAATCGTGTAGGATGCACCTACAAAGAATTCACTGCGTGCAAACCTTTGGAATTTGATGGAACCGAAGGACCGATCGGATTGAAACGGTGGACCGAGAAGGTCGAATCGGTGTTTGCCATAAGTAAGTGTACTGAAGAGGACAAAGTGAAGTATGCTACGCATACCTTCACAGGTTCTGCGTTAACATGGTGGAATACCTATCTAGAGCAAGTGGGACAAGATGATGCTTACGCACTACCGTGGTCAGCATTCAAGCACTTGATGAACGAGAAGTACCGTCCCAGAACCGAGGTCAATAAGCTCAAGACAGAACTTAGAGGGTTACGAACCCAAGGATTTGATATTACCACGTACGAAAGACGATTCACAGAATTGTGCCTATTGTGTCCGGGAGCATTCGAAGATGAGGAAGAGAAGATCGACGCGTTTGTGAAAGGATTACCGGAAAGAATCCAAGAAGATATAAGTTCACACGAGCCCGCCTCCATACAACAGGCATGTAGAATGGATCACAAACTAGTGAACCAGATTGAAGAAAGAATTAAAGAACAGACTGCTGAAGAGGCCAATGTGAAGCAAGTCAAAAGAAAGTGGGAGGAAAACGGTGATAAGAATCACCAATACAACAACAACAGCAATTACAACAATAATCGCAACAAGTATCCCAACAATCGCAACATCAATCGCAACTACAACAAACGGCCCAACAACAACAACAACAACAACAACAACAACAACAACAACTACAACAATCATCCCAACAACAATAATAACCGCAACAACAACAACAACAATCAGAAGCAGCTATGCCAAAGGTGTGAAAAGTATCACTCGGTGTTCTGCACCAAATTTTGCAACAAGTGTAAAAGAAATGGTCATAGCGCGGCGAAGTGTGAGGTCTACGGACCAGGGGTTAATAGAACGAAAGGAATAAATGGTGTCGGAACGAGTAATGGCGGAGCAAGTAGTGTCGGAGCAAGTTATGCCAATGTAGTTTGTTATAAATGTGGAAAACCGGGCCACATTATTAGAAATTGCCCGAACCAGGAGAACACGAATGGACAAGGCCGCGGAAGAGTTTTCAATATTAATGCGGCAGAGGCACAGGAAGACCCGGAGCTTGTTACGGGTACGTTTCTTATTGACAATAAATCTGCTTACGTTTTATTTGATTCGGGTGCGGATAGAAGCTATATGAGTAGAGATTTTTCTGCTAAATTAAGTTGTCCATTGACGCCTTTGGATAGTAAATTTTTACTCGAATTAGCAAATGGTAAATTAATTTCAGCAGATAATATATGTCGGAATCGAGAAATTAAACTGGTTAGCGAAACATTTAAGATTGATTTGATACCAGTAGAGTTAGGGAGTTTTAATGTGATAATCGGTATGGACTGGTTGAAAGAAGTGAAAGCAGAGATCGTTTGTTATAAAAATGCAATTCGCATTATACGAGAAAAAGGAAAACCCTTAATGGTGTACGGAGAAAAGGGCAACATGAAGCTACATCTTATTAGTAATTTGAAGGCACAAAAACTAATAAGAAAAGGTTGCTATGCTGTTCTAGCACACATCGAGAAAGTACAAACTGAAGAAAAGAGCATCAATGATGTTCCCATTGCAAAAGAATTTCCCGATGTATTTCCGAAAGAATTACCGGGATTACCCCCACATCGATCCGTTGAATTTCAAATAGATCTTGTACCAGGAGCTGCACCAATAGCTCGTGCTCCTTACAGACTCGCACCCAGCGAGATGAAAGAACTGCAAATCCAATTACAAGAACTTTTAGAGCGTGGTTTCATTCGACCAAGCACATCACCGTGGGGAGCTCCTGTTTTGTTTGTGTGACGACCCGGAAATTTTCGACCAAATTTAAACTTTAATCTTTATATTATTCCGACACGATAAGCAAAGTTTGTTAAGTTAAATCTCAAGAATTTTAAACTGTGTTCATACATTCATTATAACCTCGACCAAATTCCGACGATTCACGAACCGTTATATATAAATAGATATGTATATGTATATATATATTATAACTTGAGAATATTAATAAAGTATTAAACGTATAATACTTTACACGAACGTATTTGTTTCAATATGATTTTTGACGAAATTAAAAAAAATATATTAAATGATTGAATTATTAGAAACATTGAATTATGATTACAAGTCTCTGTTGAAAGGTCCACTATGATTTGAGAAAATCTATTCCTCTTAACGATATTCAGAATAATTTGTAAAGCTATTTATAAATAAAAACAAAAAGTGTCATTTACGAAAGTTAGACAAAAGTTAGTGGAGAATTGGTTTCCATAATATTCTATTAATCTATTTTCAAACGTACAAAGACATTTTCAGTTTAAAAAGAACTTTATTATTAAAACGTATATAACTTTTATAAATATCTAGAACCACTTTTGACAACTCATTACTTAACCAGTATGATAAAGATAACGATATTTATATTTTATTTTATTAAATATATATAACGATTTAAATTAATATTATATATACGCGTATTATACGTATATAGTTTTATACTTTTACTATACTTTAACTTTACCTTTACTTTACTTTTACTTTTACTTTTACTTTACTTTAACTTTAATAATTCACTTTAATAATTCATACTTTAATAATTCACTTTAATAATTCACTTTAATAATTCATACTTTAATAATTCACTTTAATAATTCACTTTAATAATTCATACTTTAATAATTCACTTTAATAATTCACTTTAATAATTCATACTTTAATAATTCACTTTAATAATTCACTTTAATAATTCACTTTAATAATTCATACTTTAATAATTCACTTTAATAATTCACTTTAATAATTCATACTTTAATAATTCAAAAATCTATTATAAATAGAATTGAATAGGTTTCATTATTTCATAGAAACTTGAAAATATATTTCTCTAAACTCTCTCAATCGATTTATATATATAAATATATATATTTGCTCTGTATTATTTCAAGATATTATTAGTATACATAAAATATTACGACGGAGTGCTGTCCAAGTGATTTCAAAATAGTTTTTTTTAATGAGTCGAAGCTAAGGAAATTATGGGTTATAGCTATGGAGGTGATGGGTATGGTTCATGGGTATGCTCGTGAGGTCAATCTAGTGTTTAGCATCTCCGTTGCGTCTACGTACTTTCCTGCAATATTGAATCTCAATATTGATACGTTCGTGAATCCGAGGCCAACCTTGCACTTGTTAAATGACGTTATATGTATTTTTACTACGAAATACAGTATTGTGAGTTTCATTACTCCCTTTTTATATATATTTTTGGGCTGAGAATACATGCGCTGTTTTATAAATGTTTTACGAAATAGGCACAAGTACTAAAACTAATTCTATGTGGGTTTAAGCCAGAAATATACCCTTAGCTTGGTAACATTAAACTACTTATCTATGTACGGTAGGCGCGAATCCTAAAGATAGATCTATTGGGCCTGACAAACCCCATCCTGACTATGGGATGCTTTAGTACTTCGAGGTTATTTTAAACACACCTGATCTGGTGTACTTCAGAGGGTAAAACATGAACGTTAAGGCTTGTTACCGGGTGCCTACAACTTATAGAATACTTTTATACACTTGCGAGTGTATATATATTTATAAACGGAAATCTTGTGGTCTATTAATATATTGAAATGATTGTTATGATAAACCTATGAACTCACCGACCTTTTGGTTGACACTTTAAAGCATGTTTATTCTCAGGTATTAAAGAAATCTTCCGCTGTGCATTAGCTCATTTTAAGGATATTACTTGGAGTCATTCATGGCATATTTTGAAAGACGTTGCATTCGAGTCATTGAGTTCATCAAGATTATTATTAAGCCAAATTATAGTTGGATGTATTATGAAATGGTGTGCATGCCGTCAACTTTCGTTGTAAAGAAAGTTTGTCTTTTAAAAACGAATGCAATGTTTGTAAAATGTATCATATAGAGGTCAAATACCTCGCGATGTAATCAACTATTGTGAATCGTTTATAATGTATATGAACGGGTCCTTTCAGTTGGTATCAGAGCGGTGGTCTTAGCGAACCAGGTCTGCATTAGTGTGTCTAACTGATAGTCGTTATGATGCATTAGTGAGTCTGGACTTCGACCGTGTCTGCATGTCAAAAGTTTTGCTCATCATTTTTGTCAGAAATTACCTGCTTATCATTCTTAGTCTAGACACATCTTATTGCATTGATTGCATGAATAGTGTATAGACAAAATTCATAACTTAGCGTATCTGCTAATTCATATCTTAGCGTATCTGTTACTGTAAACTTTGCCTGACATATTCTGTAAATTCCTCCGTACACTATGAAACCTTTTGCTCTATATAATTAGAATACCACCCGATAGCTGGAAAATCATTTCATATCAAAAAATTCTTTATTCAATCGTACGAAATGGAATTCGTCATTAGTTCAAGTCCCTCGAATTCCGAAATGGAATCCCACTCAAGTTCCGAAAGCAGTGTGACCGGAATGGATCAACCAATTAGTCATCATCTATTCTGGATGAATTGGGGATGGGTTCGTAGCCTCCTAAATCATTGGAGACAAGAAGAAGGTGATCCCTTCCATCCACCACATTGCCCTCTTGGCGAAGAACCTGAAGCACTTACCGACGAACCTATCCGAAACACCATTTTCTCTCTTATTTCTAGAGTATCTCGTCACGATTACATACTACACCAAATTATAGATTTTATTTATCCGCTCGTCCGAACCGACAATCACCCCGGTGTAATAGAAGAAGTGAACGAGCTTCGCGCTCGGGTAGTGGCTTTGGAGAATATGGTGCAAAGGTTACAAACACCAGCAGCAGCACCAGCAGCATAAACAGTACCACCATCAGCAACACCAACAGTACCATCACCACCACCAACAACAACATCCACATCCCACACCGCAACATCACAATATGTATCTCAAACATCAACGTCATACCCCCTGTAAATATCCAGGAATATCAACAACAACAAACGATGAAGTATTAATTCATAAACTTCATTGAAGAGATATCTCTGCGGCAGTTATGTAATCTCCAAAATCTTAGAGATTATTTAATTTTGACAGTAAATCGGATGAGTGAACGGAGATGGTAGAGTAGAAACTTTGATCGAAAATGGTGTACGATTTACAAGCTAGATTTGTTTTACCAACAGCATCAACAGGACCGTAGCATCATCAACACAGTCAGTGCCGTCAGTATCGTCAGAATCAACAGCACCTGTAACATCACAAACTCTGTCAGTTCAAGAATCATTGTGGACATCATTACGAATCAACAACAAATATATTGTATCAACGAGTTATGAAGTATTAACTCATTTCTAATCGAAAAATTTATATGTATATTTTATATGTATAAATTTTTGAACCATAATAAATCTTCCCGTACCAAGCTATTATGTGTGAATCTTAACTACTCAGTTAATTCATATTACAAATATGCAATGATGTACGTCCTTCGTCCGCAACTTAACCATCGTTAATTACAATCTCTGTCTCAATTCAATAAAAATTCAATTCATAATAAATCAAGTGTATTATTCGAATATATGTTTGATTTTACACTTTCATCATCAATGTACTCGAAACTTTTCAAATAACATCATTCGTACCTTGCGAAGTTCACAAGAATTTCACGAAAACCAACAAATAACAAAGTAATGATTCATAATTTCAATATTATTGAAGAAATACTTATGCAATTTATAAAGTTTTAGGGATTACTCAATTCTAGTTCCAACCATAAAACAAATGAGTTTAATTTAATATTAAATCATTAAATCTATATTACATCTAAAGAAAATATACACATATATTTTCATAAAGACTGTAATAAACTTCTTTTGTACAAAATATTAATTGTGAAATTTTTTTAACGGGTAGGTAATACCCGAGAGATATATAAATTCACAATTAATATATTACATTTTTTTGAAACTGATTCAGCAATCATCAACTATACTCCCTACTTTCACAACAATATCCATTCTTTCATATAAATCAAAACAATCATACTCATTCAAATTCAATTACATATTCTGATTTTGAAATCGCATAATTCAATTCGAAATATAACCAGTATCATCACTCTTAGATTCCTATATCTTTCAAAGCTATACTTTGACTTCAAAACTGTGTTAGAACATCATATGTATTAACGATTACAATATGCGCTCAAACCCTTCGAAATTCATGAAGACACTTCAACTAAGGAACAATCGAGATGATGATCCAACCACATGTTACCCACAGTTATACACCTGAAAAACTCTCAAAACCCAAGTCATAGTTCGACACGTATCCGTGTTAGACCCTTTGGCATTTACTAGCTAAAATAACTTTTCAATTCCGTTTCAAAATAGACAGTTTTGTCACATCTCCAGCAAGTCAACTTCGACTTCTCAATCAAAACAGTCTTATTATAACCTCAATAGATACGTTGCCCTTTCGCCAACGTTACCGGGGAATCGTTTATATTCACCACATTAGCAATAAACTTACCAACAACTTCACTGATCTTTGACTTTCAAAAAAAAAAAAAAATCATTATAATTATCGAAACCCTATCATATACTCATTCGTACCTTATAACAAGAATTGCCATACCAATTATTGAGAATCAACAATCAGTATTTTGAAACCACACAGCATGTCTACATCAACGATTACATATACACACAACGTCTACCTCCAAGACTTACATTCTTTGAATGAGAAATTTCTGAAAAACACCCTAAACTGCGAACCAGTTCTCGAAATTTTGAAAAATGCTGATGAAGCAGCAAAAACTGTAAACGACCTTAACAGTAAAAAGTTTGATGATAAAGGATAGTATATTGGCAAAGCTCAGAAAAAGAGAAGCTTTGGAACTGGAAAACGGATTGAGCAAAGTATGAAGGAGGCTGTGGACAAATCACAAAGGCTGAACCTGCCTTCAAAGAATCCAAATGATTCAGTACTTGCTGAAGTCATTAACGAATACCTTGCTCCTGACTCTAAACCCCTGCGGACAATATCCTTCATCATTCTCTGATATTAGACATTCTAAGATATCATCGTATCTTTCATTATAAATATCATCCATACTTCTGAAGATATTTTTATAATTATTCTTATCTGAAATCATTTACCTCTTCGCGCTATCTGTATTATATCATAAAAGAAACTATTTTAGTTTCTAAATTCTGAAACATTCGAGTTTAAAATAGGAATATTCTTGAAGAAGTGTTGGGAGCTGAAGCATGAGTTAGTATAATATAATGACACTTGATCAACGTGATTATATTACAGTAATTCATGCTGAGTTTCTAAATGGAACATGATGATTCACAGATCATAACGTCATCATGTGCTATGTTACACGACTCTTGTATTCTCTTTGATCTCTAAATATCAAGAAAATATTTCTTGATGATTCGGCCTTTTCTGAGGTATTCTGGTAACTTGACAAGTCAAGATCGTGCCATTACAATTTCCTTCCTAGAACATTAACAATGTTCATTCCGAAATTTATATCTGCGAATTCTGGACCATTACAAGCGGTGCTTAATCGTAAGAAGAAGAAACGAAAGGACAAAGCTCCGAACTAGAAATGGGAGTATAAATCATAGCAAATAGAAGAGAGCATTAACTGTGGATGACAATGATTATAGAAGAAGCAAGGACTTTGAAATATATGGGAAGATATAAAACCCAACAACAACCCAGAAATCACAAACCGTATATATCAATGCATATAGCAATATAAAAACACGGGAGAACTAAAAACACTATAAAACCAAGAGTATAGTAGAAGTAAATAGATTCTTCCGGAGGCAGATGAAAAAGAAGAGCGACAGATATGAAAGTGAGGAGTATATCAAGAATCAGCACTGGATGAAGCATATTGACAAATACTTTAAAATATGAGTTGAGAAGGTGTGAGTTGTAAGAAAACAAATGAGGTGGATTTATAGTGAAATATCCGATAGAAAAATAAAAATAGATTATCGCATTAATTCGAAGAGGATCATAATTTCCTTAATCGCCGAATAATCAAATCCAATATAGATTACAAAGATTTTCTTTTCGGAGATCAATCGTGATGACGTTAAAAGATACAACGAATCACTATTATCTTATTTCATTCATTTACGATAACTTCACTCACACGCTTCGAGTAATCGAATTATTTTATCCATTCTTCTTGAACATGATAAAACTCTATAATCGTTATAATAACATTCTCATTGTTAGTCATGGCGACCTCTATCAAATTTCGGGGACGAAATTTCTTTAACGGGTAGGTACTGTGACGACCCGGAAATTTTCGACCAAATTTAAACTTTAATCTTTATATTATTCCGACACGATAAGCAAAGTTTGTTAAGTTAAATCTCAAGAATTTTAAACTGTGTTCATACATTCATTATAACCTCGACCAAATTCCGACGATTCACGAACCGTTATATATAAATAGATATGTATATGTATATATATATATTATAACTTGAGAATATTAATAAAGTATTAAACGTATAATACTTTACACGAACGTATTTGTTTCAATATGATTTTTGACGAAATTAAAAAAAATATATTAAATGATTGAATTATTAGAAACATTGAATTATGATTACAAGTCTCTGTTGAAAGGTCCACTATGATTTGAGAAAATCTATTCCTCTTAACGATATTCAGAATAATTTGTAAAGCTATTTATAAATAAAAACAAAAAGTGTCATTTACGAAAGTTAGACAAAAGTTAGTGGAGAATTGGTTTCCATAATATTCTATTAATCTATTTTCAAACGTACAAAGACGTTTTCAGTTTAAAAAGAACTTTATTATTAAAACGTATATAACTTTTATAAATATCTAGAACCACTTTTGACAACTCATTACTTAACCAGTATGATAAAGATAACGATATTTATATTTTATTTTATTAAATATATATAACGATTTAAATTAATATTATATATACGCGTATTATACGTATATAGTTTTATACTTTTACTATACTTTAACTTTACCTTTACTTTACTTTTACTTTTACTTTTACTTTACTTTAACTTTAATAATTCACTTTAATAATTCGTACTTTAATAATTCACTTTAATAATTCACTTTAATAATTCATACTTTAATAATTCACTTTAATAATTCACTTTAATAATTCATACTTTAATAATTCACTTTAATAATTCATACTTTAATAATTCATACTTTAATAATTCACTTTAATAATTCACTTTAATAATTCATACTTTAATAATTCACTTTAATAATTCACTTTAATAATTCATACTTTAATAATTCAAAAATCTATTATAAATAGAATTGAATAGGTTTCATTATTTCATAGAAACTTGAAAATATATTTCTCTAAACTCTCTCAATCGATTTATATATATAAATATATATATTTGCTCTGTATTATTTCAAGATATTATTAGTATACATAAAATATTACGACGGAGTGCTGTCCAAGTGATTTCAAAATAGTTTTTTTTTAATGAGTCGAAGCTAAGGAAATTATGGGTTATAGCTATGGAGGTGATGGGTATGGTTCATGGGTATGCTCGTGAGGTCAATCTAGTGTTTAGCATCTCCGTTGCGTCTACGTACTTTCCTGCAATATTGAATCTCAATATTGATACGTTCGTGAATCCGAGGCCAACCTTGCACTTGTTAAATGACGTTATATGTATTTTTACTACGAAATACAGTATTGTGAGTTTCATTACTCCCTTTTTATATATATTTTTGGGCTGAGAATACATGCGCTGTTTTATAAATGTTTTACGAAATAGGCACAAGTACTAAAACTAATTCTATGTGGGTTTAAGCCAGAAATATACCCTTAGCTTGGTAACATTAAACTACTTATCTATGTACGGTAGGCGCGAATCCTAAAGATAGATCTATTGGGCCTGACAAACCCCATCCTGACTATGGGATGCTTTAGTACTTCGAGGTTATTTTAAACACACCTGATCTGGTGTACTTCAGAGGGTAAAACATGAACGTTAAGGCTTGTTACCGGGTGCCTACAACTTATAGAATACTTTTATACACTTGCGAGTGTATATATATTTATAAACGGAAATCTTGTGGTCTATTAATATATTGAAATGATTGTTATGATAAACCTATGAACTCACCGACCTTTTGGTTGACACTTTAAAGCATGTTTATTCTCAGGTATTAAAGAAATCTTCCGCTGTGCATTAGCTCATTTTAAGGATATTACTTGGAGTCATTCATGGCATATTTTGAAAGACGTTGCATTCGAGTCATTGAGTTCATCAAGATTATTATTAAGCCAAATTATAGTTGGATGTATTATGAAATGGTGTGCATGCCGTCAACTTTCGTTGTAAAGAAAGTTTGTCTTTTAAAAACGAATGCAATGTTTGTAAAATGTATCATATAGAGGTCAAATACCTCGCGATGTAATCAACTATTGTGAATCGTTTATAATGTATATGAACGGGTCCTTTCAGTTTGTCAAGAAGAAAGATGGTACATTCAGGTTGTGTATCGACTACCGAGAGTTGAACAAACTTACCATCAAGAACCGCTACCCACTACCGAGAATCGACGACTTATTTGATCAACTACAAGGCTCATCTGTTTATTCGAAGATTGACTTACGTTCCGGGTATCATCAAATGCGGGTGAAAGAAGATGATATTCCAAATACTGCTTTCAGAACACGTTACGGTCATTACGAGTTTATGGTCATGCCGTTTGGTTTAACTAATGCACCAGCTTTGTTCATGGACCTTATGAACCGAGTGTGTGGACCATACCTTGACAAGTTTGTCATTGTTTTCATTGATGACATACTTATTTACTCAAAGAATGACCAAGAACACGGTGAACATTTGAGAAAGGTGTTAGAAGTATTGAGGAAGGAAGAATTGTACGCTAAGTTTTCAAAGTGTGCATTTTGGTTGGAAGAAGTTCAATTCCTCGGTCACATAGTGAACAAAGAAGGTATTAAGGTGGATCCGGCAAAGATAGAAACTGTTGAAAAGTGGGAAACCCCGAAAACTCCGAAACACATACGCCAGTTTTTAGGACTAGCTGGTTACTACAGAAGGTTCATCCAAGACTTTTCCAGAATAGCAAAACCCTTGACTGCATTAACGCATAAAGGGAAGAAATTTGAATGGAATGATGAACAAGAGAAAGCGTTTCAGTTATTGAAGAAAAAGCTAACTACGGCACCTATATTGTCATTGCCTGAAGGGAATGATGATTTTGTGATTTATTGTGACGCATCAAAGCAAGGTCTCGGTTGTGTATTAATGCAACGAACGAAGGTGATTGCTTATGCATCTAGACAATTGAAGATTCACGAACAAAACTATACGATGCATGATTTGGAATTAGGCGCGGTTGTTTTTGCATTAAAGACTTGGAGGCACTACTTATATGGGGTCAAAAGTATTATATATACCGACCACAAAAGTCTTCAACACATATTTAATCAGAAACAACTGAATATGAGGCAGCGTAGGTGGATTGAATTATTGAATGATTACGACTTTGAGATTCGTTACCACCCAGGGAAGGCAAATGTGGTAGCCGATGCCTTGAGCAGGAAGGACAGAGAACCCATTCGAGTAAAATCTATGAATATAATGATTCATAATAACCTTACTACTCAAATAAAGGAGGCGCAACAAGGAGTTTTAAAAGAGGGAAATTTAAAGGATGAAATACCCAAAGGATCGGAGAAACATCTTAATATTCGGGAAGACGGAACCCGGTATAGGGCTGAAAGGATTTGGGTACCAAAATTTGGAGATATGAGAGAAATGGTACTTAGAGAAGCTCATAAAACTAGATACTCAATACATCCTGGAACGGGGAAGATGTACAAGGATCTCAAGAAACATTTTTGGTGGCCGGGTATGAAAGCCGATGTTGCTAAATACGTAGGAGAATGTTTGACGTGTTCTAAGGTCAAAGCTGAACATCAGAAACCATCAGGTCTACTTCAACAACCCGAAATCCCGGAATGGAAATGGGAAAACATTACCATGGATTTCATCACTAAATTGCCAAGGACTGCAAGTGGTTTTGATACTATTTGGGTAATAGTTGATCGTCTCACCAAATCAGCACACTTCTTGCCAATAAGAGAAGATGACAAGATGGAGAAGTTAGCACGACTGTATTTGAAGGAAGTCATCTCCAGACATGGAATACCAATCTCTATTATCTCTGATAGGGATGGCAGATTTATTTCAAGATTCTGGCAGACATTACAGCAAGCATTAGGAACTCGTCTAGACATGAGTACTGCCTATCATCCACAAACTGATGGGCAGAGCGAAAGGACGATACAAATGCTTGAAGACATGCTACGAGCATGTGTTATTGATTTCGGAAACAGTTGGGATCGACATCTACCATTAGCAGAATTTTCCTACAACAACAGCTACCATTCAAGCATTGAGATGGCGCCGTTTGAAGAACTTTATGGTAGAAAGTGCAGGTCTCCGATTTGTTGGAGTGAAGTGGGGGATAGACAGATTACGGGTCCGGAGATTATACAACAAACTACCGAGAAGATCATCCAAATTCAACAACGGTTGAAAACCGCCCAAAGTCGACAAAAGAGCTACGCTGACATTAAAAGAAAAGATATAGAATTTGAAATTGGAGAGATGGTCATGCTTAAAGTTGCACCTTGGAAAGGCGTTGTTCGATTTGGTAAACGAGGGAAATTAAATCCAAGGTATATTGGACCATTCAAGATTATTGATCGTGTCGGACCAGTAGCTTACCGACTTGAGTTACCTCAACAACTCGCGACTGTACATAACACTTTCCACGTCTCGAATCTGAAGAAATGTTTTGCTAAAGAAGATCTCACTATTCCGTTAGATGAAATCCAAATCAACGAAAAACTTCAATTCATCGAAGAACCCGTCGAAATAATGGATCGTGAGGTTAAAAGACTTAAGCAAAACAAGATACCAATTGTTAAGGTTCGATGGAATGCTCGTAGAGGACCCGAGTTCACCTGGGAGCGTGAAGATCAGATGAAGAAGAAATACCCGCATCTATTTCCAGAAGATTCGTCAACACCTTCAACAGCTTAAAATTTCGGGACGAAATTTATTTAACGGGTAGGTACTGTAGTGACTCGAAATTTTCCATGTTTATATATATTAATTGAGATTGATATTTACATGATTAAATGTTTCCAACATGTTAAGCAATCAAACTTGTTAAGACTTGATTAATTGAAATATGTTTCATATAGACAATTGACCACCCAAGTTGACCGGTGATTCACGAATGTTAAAACTTGTAAAAACTATATGATGACATATATATGGATATATATATAGTTAACATGATACTATGATAAGTAAACATATCATTAAGTATATTAACAATGAACTACATACGTAAAAATAAGACTACTAACTTAATGATTTTTAAACGAGACATATATGTAACGATTATCGTTGTAAAGACATTTAATGTATATATATATATATATATAAATATATATATATATAAATATATATTACTAACTATGAAATTAGATGTACGATTTCTATAAATAAATATTATATTGTATGATATAAAAATTAAATGTTCAAAATATGTTATTATATATATATATATATATATATATATATATATATATATATATATATATATATGTTATTAGTAAAATTAGTATTATTGTTAATAATAATATTATTGTTATACATTTCATAATGATTATTATTATTATCATTAGTAATAATATTATTGCTATTACTATTACTATTATATTTGAAATACAATTATATTAAAGAGTATTATTATTGTATTTACATATATTAATAAGATTAATTATAATCTATAAGTATAAATATTATTGTAAGAATAATTAAATGTACAACTTAGTTATAATAATTCAAATGTCATTAGTTGTCATTAAAAGTAATATTATTATTAGTATTATTTATTCATTATCATTATTCTTATATGTAATATTATAAGAATTAGTATCATTTATATTGTTATTACTAATATTATCATTGTTATAATTATGATCTTGGTTATTAATATGAATATGAATATTATTAGTATTATTTTGATATTATGAATTAAAATCCTTATTACTAGTTTTATTATTATTACTAATTACTTAACAGAATTATAAATTAATTACTAAAATTATGGAAAAATATACAAAACCATACAGACCTAATTCAATTGACCATCTCCATCAAATTGTTTTTATTTCTTGTTTTTGTCTCAAATCTTGTTAAGAGTCAGTAGCAAATTATCAATATATTACAACCCAGTACAGATTGATATCTCCTTTATATGTTTTTTTTATATTTTTCCATGTACGAATTAATTGAATTAGGTATCTGCTTTATTTAATTTATTCATCTGATTGAAACTTCCTGCCTATATTTCTGTATATGACGATTTCATGGTCAAAATCAAACAAAAGCTTCACATCATAATACTGCACCAAATATTCGATTGCTATTGTGATATACAGCTAACTGTAGTGACCCGAACTTTTCCATGTTTATATATACTAATTGAGATTGATATTTACATGATTAAATGTTTCCAACATGTTAAGCAATCAAACTTGTTAAGACTTGATTAATTGAAATAGGTTTCATATAGACAATTGACCACCCAAGTTGACCGGTGATTCACGAACGTTAAAACTTGTAAAAACTATATGATGATATATATATATGGTTATATATATAGTTAACATGATACTATGATAAGTAAACATATCATTAAGTATATTAACAATGAACTACATATGTAAAAACAAGACTACTAACTTAATGATTTTTAAACGAGACATATATGTAACGATTATCGTTGTAAAGACATTTAATGTATATATATCATATTAAGAGATATTCATACATGATAATATCATGATAATATAATAATTTTAAATCTCATTTGATATTATAAACATTGGGTTAACAACATTTAACAAGATCGTTAACCTAAAGGTTTCAAAACAACACTTACATGTAACGACTAACGATGACTTAACGACTCAGTTAAAATGTATATACATGTAGTGTTTTAATATGTATTTATACACTTTTGAAAGACTTCAATACACTTATCAAAATACTTCTACTTAACAAAAATGCTTACAATTACATCCTCGTTCAGTTTCAACAACAATTCTACTCGTATGCACCCGTATTCGTACTCGTACAATACACAGCTTTTAGATGTATGTACTATTGGTATATACACTCCAATGATCAGCTCTTAGCAGCCCATGTGAGTCACCTAACACATGTGGGAACCATCATTTGGCAACTAGCATGAAATATCTCATAAAATTACAAAAATATGAGTAATCATTCATGACTTATTTACATGAAAACAAAATAACATATCCTTTATATCTAATCCATACACCAACGACCAAAAACACCTACAAACACTTTCATTCTTCAATTTTCTTCATCTAATTGATCTCTCTCAAGTTCTATCTTCAAGTTCTAAGTGTTCTTCATAAATTCCAAAAGTTCTAGTTTCATAAAATCAAGAATACTTTCAAGTTTGCTAGCTCACTTCCAATCTTGTAAGGTGATCATCCAACCTCAAGAAATCTTTGTTTCTTACAGTAGGTTATCATTCTAATACAAGGTAATAATCATATTCAAACTTTGGTTCAATTTCTATAACTATAACAATCTTATTTCAAGTGATGATCTTACTTGAACTTGTTTTCGTGTCATGATTCTGCTTCAAGAACTTCGAGCCATCCAAGGATCCGTTGAAGCTAGATCCATTTTTCACTTTTCCAGTAGGTTTATTCAAGGAACTTAAGGTAGTAATGATGTTCATAACATCATTCAATTCATACATATAAAGCTATCTTATTCGAAGGTTTAAACTTGTAATCACTAGAACATAGTTTAGTTAATTCTAAACTTGTTCGCAAACAAAAGTTAATCCTTATAACTTGACTTTTAAAATCAACTAAACACATGTTCTATATCTGTATGATATGCTAACTTAATGATTTAAAACCTGGAAACACGAAAAACACCGTAAAACCGGATTTACGCCGTCGTAGTAACACAGCGGGCTGTTTTGGGTTAGTTAATTAAAAACTATGATAAACTTTGATTTAAAAGTTGTTATTCTGAGAAAATGATTTTTATTATGAACATGAAACTATATCCAAAAATTATGGTTAAACTCAAAGTGGAAGTATGTTTTCTAAAATGGTCATCTAGACGTCGTTCTTTCGACTGAAATGACTACCTTTACAAAAACGACTTGTAACTTATTTTTCCGACTATAAACCTATACTTTTTCTGTTTAGATTCATAAAATAGAGTTCAATATGAAACCATAGCAATTTGATTCACTCAAAACGGATTTAAAATGAAGAAGTTATGGGTAAAACAAGATTGGATAATTTTTCTCATTTTAGCTACGTGAAAATTTGTAACAAATCTATTCCAACCATAACTTAATCAACTTGTATTGTATATTATGTAATCTTGAGATACCATAGACACGTATACAATGTTTCGACCTATCATGTCGACACATCTATATATATTTCGGAACAACCATAGACACTCTATATATGAATGTTGGAGTTAGCTATACAGGGTTGAGGTTGATTCCAAAATATATATAGTTTGAGTTGTGATCAATACTGAGATACGTATACACTGGGTCGTGGATTGATTCAAGATAATATTTATCGATTTATTTCTGTACATCTAACTGTGGACAACTAGTTGTAGGTTACTAACGAGGATAGCTGACTTAATAAACTTAAAACATCAAAATATATTAAAAGTGTTGTAAATATATTTTAAACATACTTTGATATATATGTATATATTGTTATAGGTTCGTGAATCAACCAGTGGCCAAGTCTTACTTCCCGACGAAGTAAAAATCTGTGAAAGTGAGTTATAGTCCCACTTTTAAAATCTAATATTTTTGGGATGAGAATACATGCAGGTTTTATAAATGATTTAAAAAATAGACACAAGTACGTGAAACTACATTCTATGGTCGAATTATCGAAATCGAATATGCCCCTTTTTATTAAGTCTGGTAATCTAAGAATTAGGGAACAGACACCCTAATTGACGCGAATCCTAAAGATAGATCTATTGGGCTTAACAAACCCCATCCAAAGTACCGGATGCTTTAGTACTTCGAAATTTATATCATATCCGACGGGTGTCCCGGAATGATGGGGATATTCTTATATATGCATCTTGTTAATGTCGGTTACCAGGTGTTCACCATATGAATGATTTTTATCTCTATGTATGGGATGTGTATTGAAATATGAAATCTTGTGGTCTATTATTATGATTTGATATATATAGGTTAAACCTATAACTCACCAACATTTTTGTTGACGTTTTAAGCATGTTTATTCTCAGGTGATTATTAAGAGCTTCCGCTGTCGCATACTTAAATAAGGACGAGATTTGGAGTCCATGCTTGTATGATATTGTGTAAAAACTGCATTCAAGAAACTTATTTTGTTGTAACATATTTGTATTGTAAACCATTATGTAATGGTCGTGTGTAAACAGGATATTTTAGATTATCATTATTTGATAATCTACGTAAAGCTTTTTAAACCTTTATTGATGAAATAAAGGTTATGGTTTGTTTTAAAATGAATGCAGTCTTTGAAAAACATCTCATATAGAGGTCAAAACCTCGCAATGAAATCAATTAATATGGAACGTTTTTAATCAATAAGAACGGGACATTTCAGTTGGTATCAGAGCGTTGGTCTTAGAGAACCAGAATTTTGCATTAGTGTGTCTTATCTAGTTTGTTAGGATGTATTAGTGAGTCTGGACTTCGACCGTGTTTACTTGAAAAATGATTGCTTAACAAATTTTGTTGGAAACTATATATTTTTAACATGTGAATATTATGTGATATATTAATCTCTTAACGCGTTTGATATTATGTGATAGATGTCTACTTCTAGAACAAGTCCCATTGACTCACCTAATAATAATGAAGAGTCAAATGTAAATTGGAATGATTCGTGGACTGATTCACAAGTTCCCGAAGAGGAACCGGAAGAAGAGTCGGAACCGGAAGAAGAATCGGAACCGGAAGAAGAATCGGAACCGGATGAAGAAATAGAACCGGTGGGGGAAATAATAAAACGGTTAAGTAAAAGAAAATCCTCAACCAACCGACCAAGGTTAATTATGGTCAATGGTGTTTCCGCCAAGGAAGCAAAATATTGGGAGGATTACCAATTCTCCGATGAATCGGATTCCGACGAGAATTCCGATGATGTTATAGAAATTTCCCCAACTGAATTTAAAAAGGCAAAAGAAAATAATAAGGGAAAGGGCATAAAAATAGAGAAATCTAATTCCAACCCCGATGAACTTTATATGTATCGTCAACCCCAGAAGTCCTTAAGTTGTAACAATGACCCGGGAACCTCTAAACCACCAGGTTTTTCTAAACCAATGTGGATAACGACGGCTCGTATTAGGGGAACATCATATATCCCTAGAAACTTGGCAAAACGAACCAAAACCGAAGAAGAAGAAACAAGCGAGTCGGAATAAGATAGTTGTATTCGTATGGTGTAATATATGTAATATAGTGTGCTTATGCTTTATGATATATGTAAAAATTGCTTGTATTAATAAGTATTTTTTTTATGAATCTAACTCTTGTCTATTTTACAGTATAAAAACATAAAATGGATAGACAACCCAATATTTTAAGAGACCTACCCGGAGACATGATTGATGAAATCTTGTCTAGAGTCGGTCAGAATTCTTCGGCACAACTATTTAAGGCGAGATCAGTTTGTAAGACATTCGAAGAACGTTCCAAGAATGCCTTGGTTTATAAAAGGCTTTCATTCGAAAGATGGGGGATATCACATTGGGAAATCCATAAGTTACGATGTGTTTACTTTGACGCATATATTGCGGGGAACCCAAATGCTATTTTACGCAATGGGTTAAGAAATTATTTTGACTCAATATATCCGAATATTGGACTTCGTGATTTAGAAAAAGCGGCTAACATGCAACATAAAGAAGCATGTTATGCTTACGGATTAGTAATGTTCTCTTCTCACCAAAGTGAGAACAAGAACATCGGGCTACAACTATTAAACAAAACGTTTCCACAAGTGACGGAGTCGGTAATTGGGGTAAGAAATGAGGTTTTTAGATTGTTACGGGACTGTTGGACATTACGTAACCCTCGTCCCTTTGATGACATTACAACACGCTGTCTTATCAACGGCCATAATGGTTATGTTCCACAAGACCAAGGATGGGAAGTAATCCTAGTAAAACCAGAATGCATGACTTGTTTCTGGATGTATGAATTACGTGTCTTTATTGCCTTTGCTGAACGACTTGTGTACTAGCTAGAATTATCTTCACAACCATCTTGTATCAAATTTATTGTGTGCTATATTTCATGCTATATGTAAAATAAGCGGTAATGTAAGTTTGTAAAATATTGTGTAAAAGTTTGAACGCGAAATATTATTATAATCAGTTTTTCATATAGAATTGTAGTAGTTGAATTGTATATTAGCTACTAAGTATGAACTTAACGGGTAGGTACTACCCGAATTTAAACTTATAAAACGCTAATATGAAGAAAAAGCTTTTATAAATGAGTTCATATTATGCTACGAAATACTATTAACTACTCTTAATATTCTGTATGATTAACTTGTTCCATTTGACTATTTTGAAGGAAATGGCACCGACTACTCGACACACCGTGAATATGAATGAAGAGGAATTCCGTACTTTTCTAGCTTCAAACATAGCCGCAGTACAGGCTGCGCTACATACCAACAATAACCTTGGATCTAGCAGTACAGGAAATCGTGTAGGATGCACCTACAAAGAATTCACTGCCTGCAAACCTTTGGAATTTGATGGGACCGAAGGACCGATCGGATTGAAACGGTGGACCGAGAAGGTCGAATCGGTGTTTGCCATAAGTAAGTGTACTGAAGAGGACAAAGTGAAGTACGCTACGCATACCTTCACAGGTTCTGCGTTAACATGGTGGAATACCTATCTAGAGCAAGTGGGACAAGACGATGCGTACGCACTACCGTGGTCAGCATTCAAGCACTTGATGAACGAGAAGTACCGTCCCAGAACCGAGGTCAATAAGCTCAAGACAGAACTTAGAGGGTTAAGAACCCAAGGATTTGATATTACCACGTATGAAAGACGATTCACAGAATTGTGCCTATTGTGTCCGGGAGCGTTCGAAGATGAGGAAGAGAAGATCGACGCGTTTGTGAAAGGATTACCGGAAAGAATCCAAGAAGATATAAGTTCACACGAGCCCGCTTCCATACAACAGGCATGTAGAATGGCTCACAAACTAGTGAACCAGATTGAAGAAAGAATTAAAGAACAGACTGCTGAAGAGGCCAATGTGAAGCAAGTCAAAAGAAAGTGGGAGGAAAACGGTGATAAGAATCACCAATACAACAACAACAGCAATTACAACAATAATCGCAACAATTATCCCAACAATCGCAACATCAATCGCAACTACAACAAATGGCCCAACAACAACAACAACAACAACAACAACAACAGCAACTACAACAACCATCCCAACAACAATAATAACCGCAACAACAACAACAATCAGAAGCAGCTATGCCAAAGGTGTGAAAAGTATCACTCGGGGTTCTGCACCAAATTTTGCAACAAGTGTAAAAGAAATGGTCATAGCACTGCGAAGTGTGAGGTCTACGGACCAGGGGTTAATAAAACGAAAGGAACAAATGGTGTCGGAACGAGTAATGGCGGAGCAAGTAGTGTCGGAGCAAGTTATGCCAATGTAGTTTATTATAAATGTGGAAAACCGGGCCACATTATTAGAAATTGCCCAAACCAGGAGAACACGAATGGACAAGGCCGCGGAAGAGTTTTCAATATTAATGCGGCAGAGGCACAGGAAGACCCGGAGCTTGTTACGGGTACGTTTCTTATTGACAATAAATCTGCTTACGTTTTATTTGATTCGAGTGCGGATAGAAGCTATATGAGTAGAGATTTTTGTGCTAAATTAAGTTGTCCATTGACGCCTTTGGATAGTAAATTTTTACTCGAATTAGCAAATGGTAAATTAATTTCAGCAGATAATATATGTCGGAATCGAGAAATTAAACTGGTTAGCGAAACATTTAAGATTGATTTGATACCAGTAGAGTTAGGGAGTTTTGATGTGATAATCGGTATGGACTGGTTGAAAGAAGTGAAAGCAGAGATCGTTTGTTACAAAAATGCAATTCGCATTATACGAGAAAAAGGAAAACCCTTAATGGTGTACGGAGAAAAGGGCAACACGAAGCTACATCTTATTAGTAATTTGAAGGCACAAAAACTAATAAGAAAAGGTTGCTATGCTGTTCTAGCACACGTCGAGAAAGTACAAACTGAAGAAAAAAGCATCAATGATGTTCCCGTCGCAAAAGAATTTCCCGATGTATTTCCGAAAGAATTACCGGGATTACCCCCACATCGATCCGTTGAATTTCAAATAGATCTTGTACCAGGAGCTGCACCAATAGCTCGTGCTCCTTACAGACTCGCACCCAGCGAGATGAAAGAACTGCAAAGCCAATTACAAGAACTTTTAGAGCGTGGTTTCATTCGACCAAGCACATCACCGTGGGGAGCTCCTGTTTTGTTTGTCAAGAAGAAAGATGGTACATTCAGGTTGTGTATCGACTACCGAGAGTTGAACAAACTTACCATCAAGAATCGCTACCCACTACCGAGAATCGACGACTTATTTGATCAACTACAAGGCTCGTCTGTTTATTCAAAGATTGACTTACGTTCCGGGTATCATCAAATGCGGGTGAAAGAAGATGATATTCCAAAGACTGCTTTCAGAACACGTTACGGTCATTACGAGTTTATGGTCATGCCGTTTGGTTTAACTAATGCACCAGATGTGTTCATGGACCTTATGAACCGAGTATGTGGACCATACCTTGACAAGTTTGTCATTGTTTTCATTGATGACATACTTATTTACTCAAAGAATGACCAAGAACACGGTGAACATTTGAGAAAGGTGTTAGAAGTATTAAGGAAGGAAGAATTGTACGCTAAGTTTTCAAAGTGTGCATTTTGGTTGGAAGAAGTTCAATTCCTCGGTCACATAGTGAACAAAAAAGGTATTAAGGTGGATCCGACAAAGATAGAAACTGTTGAAAAGTGGGAAACCCCGAAAACTCCGAAACACATACGCCAGTTTTTAGGACTAGCTGGTTACTACAGAAGGTTCATCCAAGACTTTTCCAGAATAGCAAAACCCTTGACTGCATTAACGCATAAAGGGAAGAAATTTGAATGGAATGATGAACAAGAGAAAGCATTTCAGTTATTGAAGAAAAAGCTAACAACGACACCTATATTGTCATTGCCTCAAGGGAATGATGATTTTGTGATTTATTGTGACGCATCAAAGCAAGGTCTCGGTTGTGTATTAATGCAACGAACGAAGGTGATTGCTTATGCGTCTAGACAATTGAAGATTCACGAACAAAATTATACGACGCATGATTTGGAATTAGGCGCGGTTGTTTTTGCATTAAAGACTTGGAGGCACTACTTATATGGGGTCAAAAGTATTATATATACCGACCACAAAAGTCTTCAACACATATTTAATCAGAAACAACTGAATATGAGGCAGCGTAGGTGGATTGAATTGTTGAATGATTACGACTTTGAGATTCGTTACCACCCGGGGAAGGCAAATGTGGTAGCCGATGCCTTGAGCAGGAAGGACAGAGAACCCATTCGAGTAAAATCTATGAATATAATGATTCATAATAACCTTACTACTCAAATAAAGTAGGCGCAACAAGGAGTTTTAAAAGAGGGAAATTTAAAGGATGAAATACCCAAAGGATCGGAGAAGCATCTTAATATTCGGGAAGACGGAACCCGGTATAGGGCTGAAAGGATTTGGGTACCAAAATTTGGAGATATGAGAGAAATGGTACTTAGAGAAGCTCATAAAACTAGATACTCAATACATCCTGGAACGGGGAAGATGTACAAGGATCTCAAGAAACATTTTTGGTGGCCGGGTATGAAAGCTGATGTTGCTAAATATGTAGGAGAATGTTTGACGTGTTCTAAGGTCAAAGCTGAGCATCAGAAACCATCAGGTCTACTTCAACAACCCGAAATCCCGAAATGGAAATGGGAAAACATTACCATGGATTTCATCACTAAATTGCCAAGGACTGCAAGTGGTTTTGATACTATTTGGGTAATAGTTGATCGTCTCACCAAATCAGCACACTTCCTGCCAATAAGAGAAGATGACAAGATGGAGAAGTTAGCACGACTGTATTTGAAGGAAGTCATCTCCAGACATGGAATACCAATCTCTATTATCTCTGATAGGGATGGCAGATTTATTTCAAGATTCTGGCAGACATTACAGCAAGCATTAGGAACTCGTCTAGACATGAGTACTGCCTATCATCCACAAACTGATGGGCATAGCGAAAGGACGATACAAACGCTTGAAGACATGCTACGAGCATGTGTTATTGATTTCGGAAACAGTTGGGATCGACATCTACCGTTAGCAGAATTTTCCTACAACAACAGCTACCATTCAAGCATTGAGATGGCGCCGTTTGAAGCACTTTATGGTAGAAAGTGCAGGTCTCCGATTTTTTAGAGTGAAGTGGGGGATAGACATATTACGGGTCCGGAGATTATACAAGAAACTACCGAGAAGATCATCCAAATTCAACAACGGTGGAAAACCGCCCAAAGTCGACAAAAGATCTACGCTGACATTAAAAGAAAAGATATAGAATTTGAAATTGGAGAGATGGTCATGCTTAAAGTTGCACCTTGGAAAGGCGTTGTTCGATTTGGTAAACGAGGGAAATTAAATCCAAGGTATATTGGACCATTCAAGATTATTGATCGTGTCGGACCAGTAGCTTACCGACTTGAGTTACCTCAACAACTCGCGGCTGTACATAACACTTTCCACGTCTCGAATTTGAAGAAATGTTTTGCTAAAGAATATCTCACTATTCCGTTAGATGAAATCCAAATCAACGAAAAACTTCAATTCATCGAAGAACCCGTCGAAATAATGGATCGTGAGGTTAAAAGACTTAAGCAAAACAAGATACCAATTGTTAAGGTTCGATGGAATGCTCGTAGAGGACCCGAGTTCACCTGGGAGCGTGAAGATCAGATGAAGAAGAAATACCCGCATCTATTTCCAGAAGATTCGTCAACACCTCCAACAGCTTAAAATTTCGGGACGAAATTTATTTAACGGGTAGGTACTGTAGTGACCCGAACTTTTCCATGTTTATATATACTAATTGAGATTGATATTTACATGATTAAATGTTTCCAACATGTTAAGCAATCAAACTTGTTAAGACTTGATTAATTGAAATAGGTTTCATATAGACAATTGACCACCCAAGTTGACCGGTGATTCACGAACGTTAAAACTTGTAAAAACTATATGATGATATATATATATGGTTATATATATAGTTAACATGATACTATGATAAGTAAACATATCATTAAGTATATTAACAATGAACTACATATGTAAAAACAAGACTACTAACTTAATGATTTTTAAACGAGACATATATGTAACGATTATCGTTGTAAAGACATTTAATGTATATATATCATATTAAGAGATATTCATACATGATAATATCATGATAATATAATAATTTTAAATCTCATTTGATATTATAAACATTGGGTTAACAACATTTAACAAGATCGTTAACCTAAAGGTTTCAAAACAACACTTACATGTAACGACTAACGATGACTTAACGACTCAGTTAAAATGTATATACATGTAGTGTTTTAATATGTATTTATACACTTTTGAAAGACTTCAATACACTTATCAAAATACTTCTACTTAACAAAAATGCTTACAATTACATCCTCGTTCAGTTTCATCAACAATTCTACTCGTATGCACCCGTATTCGTACTCGTACAATACACAGCTTTTAGATGTATGTACTATTGGTATATACACTCCAATGATAAGCTCTTAGCAGCCCATGTGAGTCACCTAACACATGTGGGAACCATCATTTGGCAACTAGCATGAAATATCTCATAAAATTACAAAAATATGAGTAATCATTCATGACTTATTTACATGAAAACAAAATAACATATCCTTTATATCTAATCCATACACCAACGACCAAAAACACCTATAAAAACTTTCATTCTTCAATTTTCTTCATCTAATTGATCTCTCTCAAGTTCTATCTTCAAGTTCTAAGTGTTCTTCATAAATTCCAAAAGTTCTAGTTTCATAAAATCAAGAATACTTTCAAGTTTGCTAGCTCACTTCCAATCTTGTAAGGTGATCATCCAACCTCAAGAAATCTTTGTTTCTTATAGTAGGTTATCATTCTAATACAAGGTAATAATCATATTCAAACTTTGGTTCAATTTCTATAACTATAACAATCTTATTTCAAGTGATGATCTTACTTGAACTTGTTTTCGTGTCATGATTCTGCTTCAAGAACTTCGAGCCATCCAAGGATCCGTTGAAGCTAGATCCATTTTTCACTTTTCCAGTAGGTTTATCCAAGGAACTTAAGGTAGTAATGATGTTCATAACATCATTCAATTCATACATATAAAGCTATCTTATTCGAAGGTTTAAACTTGTAATCACTAGAACATAGTTTAGTTAATTCTAAACTTGTTCGCAAACAAAAGTTAATCCTTCTAACTTGACTTTTAAAATCAACTAAACACATGTTCTATATCTGTATGATATGCTAACTTAATGATTTAAAACCTGGAAACACGAAAAACACCGTAAAACTGGATTTACGCCGTCGTAGTAACACCGCGGGCTGTTTTGGGTTAGTTAATTAAAAACTATGATAAACTTTGATTTAAAAGTTGTTATTCTGAGAAAATGATTTTTATTATGAACATGAAACTATATCCAAAAATTATGGTTAAACTCAAAGTGGAAGTATGTTTTCTAAAATGGTCATCTAGACGTCGTTCTTTCGACTGAAATGACTACCTTTACAAAAACGACTTGTAACTTATTTTTCCGACTATAAACCTATACTTTTTCTGTTTAGATTCATAAAATAGAGTTCAATATGAAACCATAGCAATTTGATTCACTCAAAACGGATTTAAAATGAAGAAGTTATGGGTAAAACAAGATTGGATAATTTTTCTCATTTTAGCTACGTGAAAATTTGTAACAAATCTATTCCAACCATAACTTAATCAACTTGTATTGTATATTATGTAATCTTGAGATACCATAGACACGTATACAATGTTTCGACCTATCATGTCGACACATCTATATATATTTCGGAACAACCATAGACACTCTATATGTGAATGTTGGAGTTAGCTATACAGGGTTGAGGTTGATTCCAAAATATATATAGTTTGAGTTGTGATCAATACTGAGATACGTATACACTGGGTCGTGGATTGATTCAAGATAATATTTATCGATTTATTTCTGTACATCTAACTGTGGACAACTAGTTGTAGGTTACTAACGAGGATAGCTGACTTAATAAACTTAAAACATCAAAATATATTAAAAGTGTTGTAAATATATTTTAAACATACTTTGATATATATGTATATATTGTTATAGGTTCGTGAATCAACCAGTGGCCAAGTCTAACTTCCCGACGAAGTAAAAATCTGTGAAAGTGAGTTATAGTCCCACTTTTAAAATCTAATATTTTTGGGATGAGAATACATGCAGGTTTTATAAATGATTTACAAAATAGACACAAGTACGTGAAACTACATTCTATGGTTGAATTATCGAAATCGAATATGCCCCTTTTTATTAAGTCTGGTAATCTAAGAATTAGGGAACAGACACCCTAATTGACGCGAATCCTAAAGATAGATCTATTGGGCTTAACAAACCCCATCCAAAGTACCGGATGCTTTAGTACTTCGAAATTTATATCATATCCGAAGGGTGTCCCGGAATGATGGGGATATTCTTATATATGCATCTTGTTAATGTCGGTTACCAGGTGTTCACCATATGAATGATTTTTATCTCTATGTATGGGATGTGTATTGAAATATGAAATCTTGTGGTCTATTATTATGATTTGATATATATAGGTTAAACCTATAACTCACCAACATTTTTGTTGACGTTTTAAGCATGTTTATTCTCAGGTGATTATTAAGAGCTTCCGCTGTCGCATACTTAAATAAGGACGAGATTTGGAGTCCATGCTTGTATGATATTGTGTAAAAACTGCATTCAAGTAACTTATTTTGTTGTAACATATTTGTATTGTAAACCATTATGTAATGGTCGTGTGTAAACAGGATATTTTAGATTATCATTATTTGATAATCTACGTAAAGCTTTTTAAACCTTTATTGATGAAATAAAGGTTATGGTTTGTTTTAAAATGAATGCAGTCTTTGAAAAACATCTCATATAGAGGTCAAAACCTCGCAATGAAATCAATTAATATGGAACGTTTTTAATCAATAAGAACGGGACATTTCACTAACCACTTCTTCAATTGGGGAATTAAAATAGAAAAATAAAACACAAACTTCTTCTTGTCTCTGTTTTGACCTCCAACAAACCATGGCTCAAAATTGAATGAATTATGAAAATGTAAAAGTGCAATTATGTTAGGTTTCCTCCAACCAAACTATCTGCAAAATATTGTATTTCAATTCATTATATCAAGCTCGAATTTTTGGAGTCAAATTTAATTTTGAAAAAGTCAAAATATGTGTTCATCGCAAAATTCAACTTCAATATGATGTTTTAGGATCAACTAAGTATTCAGAAAGTTTCTAATGAAGATCTAGAGTATAATTCGTGTTGTAATTACAACCCAAAACAGGCTAGATTTCAAAATCAATTATGGAGTTTTTTTTTTTATCGCGAACACCAGTAGGTTACTTTTTATTTTTGTTTTTGTTTTCCTTGTTAGTCAATTACACCACTGTATAAATTCTTGGTTGTTTACAAGTCTCAAATGGAATCATAAATTCATTATTTTGGGTTATGGTTCTCTGGTCGATCGAATTAAGGTTGAAGTAGAATAAGGATAACAGAAAAGAAATAAATATAAATAGGTTACGAAATTTCCAGATAAACAGAAATGCTCAGATGGTTTGGGATGTTTTCGGGTTTTCAAGAGGTCTCGGGTTCGAGCCCCGACGTGGGCAATTCTTTTTGGAAAAGCTTGAGAAAGGGTATATACTTTATATTTTCACTTTATTATTATTATTATTATTATTATTATTATTATTATTATTATTATTATTATTATTATTATTATTGTTGTTGTTGTTATTAATATGTTTCTTATTATTAATTTTATTACTATTATTATAATTAATTATTGTTATTATTAAGATAATTATTATCGTACCAACATTAGAATATGATTATATGTATAAGTAATATTATCATTATTATTAATGTTATCACTAAGTATTTGTAGTGACCCGAACTTTTTCATGTTTATATATATTAATTGAGATTGATATTTACATGATTAAATGTTTCCAACATGTTAAGCAATTAAACTTGTTAAGACTTGATTAATTGAAATATGTTTCATATAGACAATTGACCACCCAAGTTGACCGGTGATTCACGAACGTTAAAACTTGTAAAAACTATATGATGACATATATATAGATATATATATAGTTAACATGATACTATGATAAGTAAACATATCATTAAGTATATTAACAATGAACTACATATGTAAAAACAAGACTACTAACTTAATGATTTTTAAACGAGACATATATGTAACG
The DNA here is from genome assembly GCF_046630445.1 of Rutidosis leptorrhynchoides. Lineage (NCBI taxonomy): Eukaryota > Viridiplantae > Streptophyta > Magnoliopsida > Asterales > Asteraceae > Rutidosis > Rutidosis leptorrhynchoides. The sequence goes on from NC_092333.1 coordinate 78,978,788, forward strand.
ATTATCGTTGTAAAGACATTTAATGTATATATATCATATTAAGAGATATTCATACATGATAATATCATGATAATATAATAATTTAAAATCTCATTTGATATTATAAACATTGGGTTAACAACATTTAACAAGATCGTTAACCTAAAGGTTTCAAAACAACACTTACATGTAACGACTAACGATGACTTAACGACTCAGTTAAAATGTATATACATGTAGTGTTTTAATATGTATTTATACACTTTTGAAAGACTTCAAGACACTTATCAAAATACTTCTACTTAACAAAAATGCTTACAATTACATCCTCGTTCAGTTTCATCAACAATTCTACTCGTATGCACCCGTATTCGTACTCGTACAATACACAGCTTTTAGATGTATGTACTATTGTTATATACACTCCAATGATCAGCTCTTAGCAGCCCATTTGAGTCACCTAACACATGTGGGAACCATCATTTGGCAACTAGCATGAAATATCTCATAAAATTACAAAAATATGAGTAATCATTCATGACTTATTTACATGAAAACAAAATTACATATCCTTTATATCTAATCCATACACCAACGACCAAAAACACCTACAAACACTTTCATTCTTCAATTTTCTTCATCTAATTGATCTCTCTCACGTTCTATCTTCAAGTTCTAAGTGTTCTTCATAAATTCCAAAAGTTCTAGTTTCATAAAATCAAGAATACTTTCATGTTTGCTAGCTCACTTCCAATCTTGTAAGGTGATCATCCAACCTCAAGAAATCTTTGTTTCTTACAGTAGGTTATCATTCTAATACAAGGTAATAATCATATTCAAACTTTGGTTCAATTTCTATAACTATAACAATCTTATTTCAAGTGATGATCTTACTTGAACTTGTTTTCGTGTCATGATTTTGCTTCAAGAACTTCGAGCCATCCAAGGATCCATTGAAGCTAGATCCATTTTTCTCTTTTCCAGTAGGTTCATCCAAGGAACTTAAGGTAGTAATGATGTTCATAACATCATTCGATTCATACATATAAAGCTATCTTATTCGAAGGTTTAAACTTGTAATCACTAGAACATAGTTTAGTTAATTCTAAACTTGTTCGCAAACAAAAGTTAATCCTTCTAACTTGACTTTTAAAATCAACTAAACACATGTTATATATCTATATGATATGCTAACTTAATGATTTAAAACCTGGAAACACGAAAAACACCGTAAAACCGGATTTACGCCGTCGTAGTAACACCGCGGGCTGTTTTGGGTTAGTTAATTAAAAACTATGATAAACTTTGATTTAAAAGTTGTTATTCTGAGAAAATGATTTTCATTATGAACATGAAACTATATCCAAAAATTATGGTTAAACTCAAAGTGGAAGTATGTTTTCTAAAATGGTCATCTAGACGTCGTTCTTTCGACTGAAATGACTACCTTTACAAAAATGACTTGTAACTTATTTTTCTGACTATAAACCTATACTTTTTCTGTTTAGATTCATAAAATAGAGTTCAATATGAAACCATAGCAATTTGATTCACTAAAAACGGATTTAAAATGAAGAAGTTATGGGTAAAACAAGATTGGATAATTTTTCTCATTTTAGCTACGTGAAAATTGGTAACAAATCTATTCCAACCATAACTTAATCAACTTGTATTGTATATTATGTAATCTTGAGATACCATAGACACGTATACAATGTTTCGACCTATCATGTCGACACATCTATATATATTTCGGAACAACCATAGACACTCTATATGTGAATGTTGGAGTTAGCTATACAGGGTTGAGGTTGATTCCAGAATATATATAGTTTGAGTTGTGATCAATACTGAGATACGTATACACTGGGTCGTGGATTGATTCAAGATAATATTTATCGATTTATTTCTGTACATCTAACTGTGGACAACTAGTTGTAGGTTACTAACGAGGACAGCTGACTTAATAAACTTAAAACATCAAAATATATTAAAAGTGTTGTAAATATATTTTGAACATACTTTGATATATATGTATATATTATTATAGGTTCGTGAATCAACCAGTGGCCAAGTTTTACTTCCCGACGAAGTAAAAATCTGTGAAAGTGAGTTATAGTCCCACTTTTAAAATCTAATATTTTTGGGATGAGAATACATGCAGGTTTTATAAATGATTTACAAAATAGACACAAGTACGTGAAACTACATTCTATGGTTAAATTATCGAAATCGAATATGCCCCTTGTTATTAAGTCTGGTAATCTAAGAATTAGGGAACAGACACCCTAATTGACGCGAATCCTAAAGATAGATCTATCGGGCCCAACAAGCCCCATCCAAAGTACCGGATGCTTTAGTACTTCGAAATTTATATCATATCCGAAGGGTGTCCCGGAATGATGGGGATATTCTTATATATGCATCTTGTTAATGTCGGTTACCAGGTGTTCACCATATGAATGATTTTTATCTCTATGTATGAGATGTGTATTGAAATATGAAATCTTGTGGTCTATTGTTACGATTTGATATAGATAGGTTAAACCTATAACTCACCAACATTTTTGTTGACGTTTAAAGCATGTTTATTCTCAGGTGAATACTAGAGCTTCCGCTGTTGCATACTAAAATAAGGACAAGATTTGGAGTCCATGTTTGTATGATATTGTGTAAAAACTGCATTCAAGAAACTGATTTCGATGTAACATATTTGTATTGTAAACCATTATGTAATGGTCGTGTGTAAACAGGATATTTTAGATTATCATTATTTGATAATCTACGTAAAGGTTTTTAAACCTTTATTTATGAAATAAAGGTTAAGGTTTGTTTTAAAAATGAATGCAGTCTTTGAAAAACGTCTCATGTAGAGGTCAAAACCTCGCAACGAAATCAATTAATATGGAACGTTTTTAATCAATAAGAACGGGACATTTCACCGTAGACGTCCAGCTTCATGTAAATCAAGATTACATGTCTTCAAAGCCCAAAATGCTTTGTGTTCAAATTCTACTGGAAGATGACATGCTTTTCTGTAAACGAGTTTAAAAGGTGCGGTTCCAATTGGAGTTTTGTAGGCTGTTCTAAAAGCCCAGAGTGCATCCTCCAATTTTATGGACCATTCCTTCGGATTTGATCCTACGGTTTTCTCTAGAATACGTTTTAAAGCTCGGTTGGTATTTTTAACTTGTCCACTTGTTTGTGGATGATAAGCGGTGGAGATTTTATGAGTTACTCCATATCTTTTAAGAACTTTCTCAAGTTGATTATTACAGAAATGAGTACCCCGATCACTTATTAAAGCTTTCAGTGTTCCAAACCTTGCAAAAAGACGTTTTAAAAAGTTGACTACAACTCGTGCATCGTTAGTTGGGAGAGCTTGTGCTTCCGCCCATTTAGATACATAATCTATGGCAACGAGAATGTAGAGATTATTATGAGATTTTGGAAATGGACCCATAAAGTCAATACCCAAATGTCAAATACTTCACATACTTGAATGACATTTTGTGGCATTTCATCACGTTGACTTATTTTTCTGGCCCTTTGACAAGCATCACAGGATTTGCAAAGAAGGTGTGCGTCTTTGTAAATTGTAGGCCAATAGAATCCAGCATCATAAACTTTTCTTGCTGTTAGTTGAGGCCCATAATGCCCTACTGTTGGTCCTGTGTGACAATGGTTTAAAATTTGATTGGCTTCATCTCCGAATACACATCGGCGTATTATTCCATCTGGACAACTTTTAAACAAATGTGGATCTTCCCAGAAATAGTGTTTTATGTCACTAAAGAATTTCTTTCTTTTTTGGTATGACAATCCTTTTTCAAGGAATCCACATACTAAGTAGTTTGCATAGTCTGCAAACCATGGAATTTCATTATAATCTATCTTCAATAGATATTCATCAGGAAAGTTGTCTTGTATGACCGATTCATTTAGAACTTCTAATTCGGGATTTTCAAGACGAGAAAGATGATCAGCGACGAGATTTTCTGCTCCTCTTTTATCTCGGATTTCAATATCGAACTCTTTTAAGAGTAAGATCCAACGGATTAATCTTGGTTTGGCATCTTGTTTCGAAAATAGGTATCTAAGAGCAGAATGGTCGGTATAGACCACCGTTTTTGCTAGAACGAGATATGAACGAAATTTGTCAAAAGCAAAGACAATAGCAAGGAGTTCTTTTTCAGTAGTTATGTAATTCGTTTATGCTCCTTGTAACGTCTTACTAGCATAATATATAGGTTGAAATCGTTTTTCAATCCTTTGTCCTAAAAAGGCTCCCATTGCAAAATCACTTGCATCACACATTAGTTCAAACGGTAGATTCCAATTTGGAGTTATCATGATCGGCGAATTAGTGAGTTTCTCTTTAACAATATTAAAAGGTTTGATACATTCATCTGAAAAGATGAATGGAGCATCCTTTTCTAGGAGTTTATTCATAGGAGTGGCAATTTTAGAAAAATCTTTTATGAAACGTCGGTAAAAACCGGCATGCCCTAGAAAACTCCTAACTCCTCTAACATTGGTGGGATGTGGAAGTTTAGCAATTACATCTACTTTAGCTCTATCCACTTCAATTCCTTCCTTTGAGATTTTATGTCCAAGAACGATGCCTTCTTTAACCATGAAATGGCATTTCTCCCAATTAAGTACTAGATTTGATTGTTCGCATCTAATAAGCATTCGTTCAAGATTAACTAAACATGATTCAAATGTATCACCGAAGACTGAAAAGTCATCCATGAAAACATCCATGCATTCTTCTATCATGTCTTGAAAAATCGCCATCATGCACCTTTGAAAGGTTGCAGGGGCGTTGCAAAGTCCAAATGGCATGCGTTTGTAAGCAAAAGTACCATAAGGGCACGTGAATGTGGTTTTTTCTTGGTCTTCGGGTGCTATTGGAATTTGAAAATATCCGGAAAAACCATCTAGAAAACAATAGTAACTATTTCCGGCTAATCTTTCCAACATTTGATCAATAAAAGGTAAGGGAAAGTGATCTTTTCTGGTGGCGTCATTTAATTTTCTATAATCAATACATACACGCCATCCTGTTACAGTCCTAGTAGGAATAAGCTCATTTTCTCATTTGTAATAACAGTCATGCCACCCTTCTTAGGCACGCATTGAACTGGGCTTACCCATTGACTATCAGAAATTGGATAAATTAAACCTGCATCAAGCAGTTTAATAATTTCTTTCCTAACTACATCTTGCATATTAGGATTTAGTCTTCTTTGGCGTTGCACATACGTTTTATGACCTTCTTCCATAAGGATTTTATGTGTGCAATACTAAGGACTTATTCCTTTAATATCATGAATCTTCCATGCAATACCTGGTTTATGAGCTTTTAACACAGAAATGAGTTACTCCCTAGTTACTCCCTTGATGGTGATATTAGATGAAATTTGGTTTACGAAAATGAATTAATGACAAGAAGTTAATAATACTATGATCTTGATGATGACACATAAAATGATAATACATTGATGCATGATGATTATGATTGATAATGATGATGATGTATATTTAAAAGAGGAACCATAGTGATAATTGATGACAAGGATGATTGCGATGTGTTATTGTTTGAATACTAGAAAACACGAAATCACTTGCAACCGTATTTTTTTCTTATATAATGGGCTTCGGTTTGGTTTAAACAAATGAGATATTTAAAGTTTGGGTTTGAAGTTGGGCTTGTCGATTTGGGGCTACTACTCGAGTCACGACAGCCCGCTTGGTGTTTTGTTGGGCTGTGATCCATATTTTTTCTGTTGGACCTTATTAGCAAAGTGACGAGCTGAGATAAATGGTGTATATATAAGTTATCAGTTTCCCTGTCTTAATCTCACTCGCTCTCTCTATATACATATACTTAAAACATAACTCTTTAGAGATGTGTTTGTATATGCATGTGTGGTATTGTCAAATTAACATATGGAAGTGGTGATAAACAATAACGATGGTGCTATATAATAGTGATGAGGTGAAGTCGATCATTATGATGAAGACTTGATTGGATAATTATGATGATGGTCTTGATGATGATAAGTTAATGATTATGATTATGGGTATACGATGAATATAGATGATTGGGATTAGGTTTTGATAACAATGATATCGAGTTAGATGATAGTGAGGATTATAAAGCGATGGGTATGATAATCATGGTGATGATCATATTATGATGATGATCGGGTTCATGATGGGTTTTATAAATATAAATTTGAGTTTAATCAGAAAAGCGAGGTTAGAGGAGTGGTTTAGGTTGTTATCGGGTTAGCGGGACGTCGCGGGTTCAAACCCGGACTTGGGCATTTTTTTTAAAGAGTACTCCTTTGAGGTAGAATTCCTATTTACTTATTATTATTATTATTATTATGATTATTATTATTATGATTATTATTATTATTATTATTATTATTATTATTATTATTATTATTATTATTATTATTATTATTATTATTATTATTATTATTATTATTATCAATATAGATATTAAAATAAATATTAGTATTATTATTATTTGTAAAATCATTATTTTTATAGTTATTATTATTTAGTAGTATTAACATTATAATCAAAAACAACTTTTATTACTATTATTGATATTATGTTACCAAATAAACATTTCGTATATAAAAATGTACTTTTAGTAATACTACACATACGTAAGTATTAAACACATTAACATTTTTATATAGATATTCATATATAACAAATTAAGTATTTTTAATATAATATTAACCAAATATATATATTAATATAACTATATAAACATTAGTCATTATAAATGTATATACACAAATTAAATATATATAATATAAGTTATAATGTATGAAATTGTTCAATTACGATTATAGGCATTAATATATAAATAAATGATATAGGTTCGTGAATCCGAGGTCAACCCTGCATTATTCAATATCGTCATATGTATTTTTACTACAAAATACAGTATGGTGAGTTCATTTGTATCCCTTTTACTCTTTACGTTTTTGGGCTGAGAATACATGCAAATGTTTTAATAACTATTTTACAATATTTATATGCGTGAGTTCATTTGATTCCCTTTTACTCTTTATATTTTTGGGACTGAGAATACATGCGCTATTTTTACAACTGCTTTACTAAATGCTTTTGAAATATATCTTTGAACTGCGAATACATGAAATGCTTTTATAAATGTTTGACGAGATAGACACAAGCAAAACATTCCTCGAATGAATTACGTGGACATGATAATTGCCACCACTGAAATATGTGGACATGATAATTGCCACCGTTGAATTATGTGGACATGATAATTGCCACCGTTGAATTATGTGGACATGATAATTGCCACCGTTGAATTATGTGGACATGATAATTGCCACCAATTGATGTGAATGTTATGTATCGAGAGAATGATTTTTATACACAAGTTATGTGTATTATATTTTGTGCACGAGATATGTGTACGGTTACTAAGATTTATGAAAAATGGATTTCGTACACGAGAAAGGTGTACTGTATTTAAAAGATATCGCATGTACATTACAGGTGGGTGTAGGATTCGGGCCCATTTGTACCATGCAGCATTTAAATCTTGTGGTCTATCAAAATGATGAATTTTATTGTTTACGATAAACTTATGAACTCACAAACCTTTTGGTTGACACTTTAAAGTATGTTTATTCTCAGGTATAAAAGAAACCTTCCGCTGTGCATTTGCTCATTTTAAAGATATTACATGGAGTCGCTCATGGCATATAGAAGTCATTTCATCGTGATGGTACCAGATGTTATTGTATTCGTTCAGAAGAATTTGGACGGGGTACGACAGGCCCTTTCTAACTAATCCTATTACTTTAATGTGCAGGTCGCCTACAATCCACGCTGCAGTACTTGGATTGTTGATAGTGGGGCGTCCAGGCACATGACAGGGAACTTGTCTTTGCTGTCTAATGTGAAAACAGTGGATGGAGGACCAGTTTCTTTTGCAGGTAGTGAAGGAGGATTTATTACTGCTCAGGGTGTTATTACTAATGAGAACGTCATCTTTGATAAAGTTAATTATGTAGAGCAGATGTCGAACAATCTGCTTTCAGTTTCACAAGTTGCTGACAAAAAGTATACCATTGCTTTTGATGATAAGTTTTGTTATATTTTGAGAAAAGAGTTTGTAATTCCGGAAGACATGATTCTGATGACGGCTCCAAGGTGCAAGGATCTCTATATCCTTGATATGCGTAAGGCTCATGTTAAAGCAGCTACAGACCATCAGGCATTTGTTTCTTAGGCTACTGAACAGGAGTCGATTATCTGGCATAAGCGTATGGGTCATCTGAGTCTAAGGAAGATGAATAATCTAGTCCACGATGAATTGGTTGAAGGAGTGAATGTTAAGAGTTTTCATATTCCTGAAGGTTGTCTTCCGTGTAAGCAAGGGAAACAGTCTAAGAAGTCACATACTACCAAGAAGTATCATTCAGTTAATATTCCTTTGGAATTGCTGCACATGGACCTCTTTGGTCCAGTTAACTGTAAAACTCTCACCAGAGAGTCTTACTTGTAACGACCCGGAATTTTCCGATTGTTCTATACTTATGAGATTAATATTTACATAAATTAAACCTTACCAACATGATAAGCAATCCAAACTGTTGAGACTTATATTTTTGAAAAGAGTGTACACAAAGTTTGACCGTCCAATTTGACTGATGATATCACGAACTATATAACACACGATAATTATACGATTATGTATATGTACATATCTATACATATTTAACATGATTTAAGGATGGTTTAACATTTCATTGTGAACTAACAACAATGAGTTATAAGTATACTTTGAGACCACTAACTTAAGTTTTCAAAACGATAACTATATGTAACGTTCTTTGACATATATACTTACAATCTATAATGTGTTGTGATTTATGTCACTAATATGATTTAAGTGTAATGGGATTAATTTGTAACCAAAATAATCTTGATAAATATCGAACAAGTTTGGGGAAGTGTGGAGTGCACACTTGTTTGAACTTATCTTGATTATGACGGGGGGTTCGGGGGCAGCGCCCCCGATAAGCGGGGTCCAAGGGGTGGCAACCCCTGGCAGGGTCCAAGGGGCAGAGCCCCTGGCTGGGGTCGAGCTGCCAGGTCAGCTTGAATTTTTTTTTTGGGGCTAACATTGCTTTATTAAAAATGTCTTAATATTTTATTTTTGGCCCGGTTGGACCCAAAATAAAAGCCCGATTTTGAGCTTCTTTTATCGTATCATACCCATCATCTATACGTATTTACTATTGGTAAATACACATCAAATCAATATCCTTATCAGCCTTAGATCTGCCCTAGATAAAAGGGAATCTTATTTGTAAGCTAGCATACATTATTACTCAAAAATTCAACACAATAATTTGCCCTTGTTCCCTCAACAACCAGACTGTCCTATAAGTATCACCATCACCTTGGTTTTTCATTTCATTCTTACAACCATCTTTCTCTAACCAAAAACACACTCTTAGGAATTCTAAGTGTTCTTCACAATCTCAGCAAATACTCATGAAGAACTAGCTTCATGAACAACCTATAATCATCATAAGAAAGTTTGATCAAGATTATTTTCTATCTTTTCCAGTAGATTTATCCAAATAACTTGAGGTAGTAACCTTATTCATAATCTTATTCGATTCATATTTATGTAGCTATCTTATTTTGTGTTATAAAATTTTTAACAACAAGAACATAGTTTGAATGATTTCAAACCTGTTCGCAAACTAAATAGATCCTTCTAATTTGATTTTTAAAACACTTCAAAACCTGTAATATATCATTTTATGACAAAATCGAATTAATCATATCTTGGCTAATTAACATAATATTTAATATATATTTACTTATGATTTGATTTTATATATTTCAGGACCACCTGTAAACAACACGAGAAGATTAATCATAAGACCTCATGATTGTACGCAACACATCATCTGACAACACGGTACTTTATGTACGCAACACGTCATTTGACAACATGGTACCATGGGTCGAGATTAATTCTAATCAATACGAATACGATGGGGTCTTTATTTATTTTATTGAGCAACTAATTGTGGACCATTAACAACAGACTGCTAACTACGGACTAAGAAAATATTAAAAGTATTATAAGTATATATATATGTAACGATTACTTGAAAAGCAAATATGTTGATATATTATATATATGGTTAGGTTCGTGATATCTATCGGAGACCAAGTCGAGTTAAATACCTTTAAGGAAAAGGTGAGTATATAGTCCCACTTTTAAACTCTAAATATTTCGGGATGAGAATACATGCATTTTATGATTTACGTTATGGACACAAGTGATTAAAAATATATATTCTACGTTGAGTTGTACCACTGGCATACTTCCCTGTAACTTGGTAACTACTATTTACATGAGGTATTGTAAACGCGAATCCTGTTGATAGATCTATCGGGCCTGACAACCCCAACCGGACTGGACGACCAGTATTCAACGGTTGCACAGTACTTCGTTTCGGTGACTACACTTGGTACGGTGTAGTAAGATTTCATAATAAAGGGAATATGCGATGTTGATTAAATGTTAAGTATGGTTATCAAGTGCTCAACAACTTAGAATATCTTTATTAAAACGTTTATATATGAATCTTGTGGTCTATATTTATAACGCTGCCGGCATTAAACCTATATCTCACCAACTTTATGTTGACGTTTTAAGCATGTTTATTCTCAGGTGATAACTAAAAGCTTCCGCTGCAACATGTTGAATTTAAGCAAGATCTTGAGTATGCATATTTGTGTCAAAAATAAAACTGCATATCGGAGGATTTTTAATGTAAAATATGTTGGAAGTCGTATTGTTATTATCACATGTAAAGTTTGTAAGTCTAAGATTATCGCTAAACGATAATCATTATTATCTTGTTTAAACCTTGTATTTGTAATAAAAGTTATGGTTTGTATTGTAACAACGAATGCAGTTTTTGAAAAACGTCGCATATAGAGGTCAATACCTCGCGATGAAATCATATGTTATTGTATTCGTCCTTATGGTTAAGGTCGGGTTATGACATTACTGCTTGGTGGTTACAGATGAATATTCCTGTTTCTTGTGGGTTATGATGTTGAAACACAAGTCAGATACCTTTGATCATATTAAAGTTTTGATTCTGAAGCTCGAAAGTTTGTATAAGTTGAAGGTTAGAAAGATTCGTACTGATAATGGTACGGAATTTAAGAACAATCAGATGCCGCTGTTCTGTAATGAGAAGGGGATACAACAACAGTTCAGTCCTGCTTATACACCTCAATCAAATGGTGTTGCTGAAAGAAAGAACAAGACTCTAATTGAAATCGCAAGAACAATGCTAGCAAATTCATGTCTTCCAATTGTTTTCTGGGGTGAAGCCGTGGGTACTGCATGCTACGTGATGAACAGAGTTCTAGTGGTGAAGAGACATGGTAAAACATGTTATGAACTGTTACACAAGAGAAAGCCAAACATTAAACATTTTGAACCCTTTGGTGCACCTTGTACTATTCTGGTACGAGACGCTGGAGGAAAATTTAATTCAAAGGTGATCTCTGGTATCTTCTTGGGATATGGGAATCCGAACAAACGGGTGTATAATACTGAGTCCAAGTGTGTGGAAGAACGTTATGAGGTTGATATTCAATGCAATGCTCCACCTCGTGTCAGTAAAGGATTCGCATGGCAGTTTGAATATGATAAGTTATTTGATTCCTTCAATCTTCCGCCAGACGCTACAGATGAAGAAGTTCTTACTCAGATATTGTTTGATTCTCAAAACACTTCTGAAAATGTTATCACTACTCCAGCGCAGGTTCAGAATCCGGTTTCTAGCTTGCAACCAAGTCCGCAGAGTGTTAGAGGTGATTTTGATTCAAATGAGGACGGGGTAGTATATACAGATGAAGATAGTGAGCTTGAAGATGACGAGGAAGTTAGTCGAACGAAACTGACCGAGGAACATCTTAATCCCCTATATAATCAACCACCAACTGTAACAGTGACTGAACCGCCAACTGAAGCAGGAGGTGTACGTAGATCCAATCGTGTGATTCTACCACCTAAACGACTTGATGATTATTATGTGGATTCAAGAGGCATTCCTCACATTAGTATTCCTCTAGGGAAGTCTAATGAAGCCTCTACATCTGAAGTTCCGACTACATCAGAGGTTCCCGTGACTAGTGTAAGTTCAACAGTAGCGGAAGATGTTCAGACAGAAAGTGCGAAGGTGGTAACAGCTTTTTATTCAACGATGAATAAGACAGGAAGAATATTTGTGCATGCTCACTCATGTTATGTGTGTTAAATTGAACCTAAAGATGCTTAGGAGGCATTGAAGTTTGACGAGTGGGTTAGTGCAATGCAAGAGGAGCTGTTACAATTCAAACACTTAAAGGTTTGGAAGCTAGTCAATCCACCGCATGGTTGTGTACCCTATGGTCTTCGATGGGTTTTGAAAAATAAGAAAGATGAACAGGGTATTGTTACCAGAAACAAAGCTAGACTGGTGGTAAAGGGATATCAACAGATCCCTGAAATTGACTATGATGAGGTTTTTGCTCCGGTTGCAAGACTGGAAGCAATCAGGATTTTCTTGGCTTTTGCATCCTTCATGGGTTTTAAAGTTTTTCAGATGGATATTAAAAGTGCATTTTTGTACGGCGAGATCAATGAAAGAGTGTTTGTTGAACAACCACCTGGTTTCGAAGACCCGCATTTCCCAGAAAAGGTTTATCGACTTGAAAAGGCACTTTATGGTCTTCACCAAGCTCCTAGAGCATGGTATGCTACATTGTCAAACTACATGATTGAAAACGATTTCAGGAGAGGTGTCATTGATCAGACACTTTTCATCAAGAAGAAGGGACAACATCTTATGTTAGTGCAGGTTTATGTTGATGATATTATCTTCGGGTCAACAGATCAGGGAATGGTTGATGAGTTTGAGAAAGTCATGCGACAGAAGTTTAAGATGAGTTCGATGGGAACGATAAAGTTTTTCCTAGGTCTACAAGTAGCTCAGACAGATTAAAGTATCTTTTTGCATCAAACCAAGTATGTTGCTGATATTCTGAAGAGGTTTCAAATGGAAGCAGAAAGACCTGCTAAGACTCCGTTGTCTGTGAACCATGGGATATCACCTGATTGTGAGGGTGCTTCCGTGGACCAAACGTTATACAGAGTAGTCATCGGTTCTCTAATGTATCTTACCGCTTCTCGACCAGATATCATGTTTGCAGTTTGTCTGTGTGCTCATTATCAGGTAAATCCTAATGTTCATCATATGTTAGTGGTTAAGAAGATTCTGAGGTATTTGAAAGATACACCGAGCTTAGGGTTATGGTATCCGTGTGAGGATGGTTTTGATCTCACAGCGTATAGTGATTCGGACTATGGAGGATGTAAGAAAGATTTTAAGTCAACATCAGGAGGTTGTTAGTTTCTGGGAAGCAAACTAGTTACATGGCAGTGTAAGAAGCAGACAGCGGTGGCTCAGTCCACGTGTGAAGCAGAATATATTGCCGCAGCCAGCTGTACATCTCAGGTCATCTGGATTCAACAGCAACTACGTGACTACGGTTTGAAAATTTCTAACACTCCTATTTATGTTGATAATACTGCTGCCATAGCTGTCACTAAGAATCCCGTAAATCATTCTAAAATGAAACACATAGGGATTAAATACCATTTCATTAGAGATTGCTATGAGAAAAAGCTGATAGATGTAGTGCAGATAGACACAACAACCCAAAGGGCTGATCTCTTCACAAAAGCTTTTGATAAACCACGCTTTGATTTTCTGTTAAAGGAAATAGGTATTAAACTGCTTACTGACGTGGTTCCTGAAACTGAGGTTCCTGACACAGAGAAATCTAAACAAGAGACTGAGTTGTGAAGGATTTGTAACTGCCTGTATTATATGTGTAGCTTTGCATGATAGTTTGTAGATCATCTGCATGTTTACTTTTCATTTGCATGATAGATTAGTTTTTGATGATGTTTCTGCATGTTTGTTTATGTTTTTAGATAGTTTTATGTTTTTGTACAGAGAAAATCAAAAAGCCATAAAAATCAGAAAAACCAGAAAAACAAATAAAAATTGAAAAATGGAAAATCCATAAAAATTGATAAACCTGAAAATGATTCGCGTATTCTTTATTGTGGGAAGTGATTACAACACTGAACTGACATGTAAGTTGTGAAAATAAGTGATACAGAATGACTGATAATGTGTTAGTGGACTTTATTGATCTAATTCTAGATGGAGATGCTCACATTAACAAAGCGTAAATATCATGATAAGGAAATCATGGAAAGGTTTACAGCAGTTGAGGGTAGTCACCTACTTATCACTGAGTATGTACTGAGAAATGGTTGTTCAGAAACTCAACAGACGGTTGAGGTCTCCCCTACTACGATTTATACTCGGTAGCAAAAGGATAATTTTGTGAGTCCCCAAGGTGAGCATACTTTGTCTAGGATGCATACTTGTTTCTATTTACCTTTATTACTTGGAACGAAATTCAACAACATACATATCGGGTACTCAAAGGGAGGTGTTTTCTCTAAAAGGGTTGAGAAGTGCAGTCTTGTATCACAGACACTGAATGATTTGTATATTGCAACATCATCGGGTTCTAGCTTTCAACATCAGAAGTTTGACTTTCCGTGAAGTTTTTACTAAAGTCAAAGACAGTGGTGCATCATCATCATGTATAGTTGTATTCACTTATTTATTTTGTTTGTTTTATTTATGGAGAAAAGGCAACATCAAAAAAAAAAAACAAAAAAAACAAAAAAAAAATTGAATCAGTTTATTTCTTTAGTGTTGTATATAACATGGTGCATCACCTAACTGCAAGAGAATCATGGATCAAGAATTGAACAAAGTTTCAGCGATTCCTATGTTATCTAAGTCTAATACAATGGATAATGAACGATTTCGTTATCTACATCCGAGGGGGAGAAATTAAATCATTCAGATATAGAGAACTTTAATTATTCAGTTCAACTCACATTTGGTGATCTTTATTTCTTTTGCCTGTGGTATGGGTTTGTGCCTATTGACCTGGATAGATGGAATATCTTCTGGAGGATATCTTAGCGTTCCATCACTCAAATATATTTATCACTTCCATCCATCAAACATCATACATCATACGATTTCCGTTTAAGTATGGGGTTTATAGCGGCCGATATGCGTCTTTTCAAAGTATGCAATAAATTTGAGATTCACAAGGTTATCTGAAACGAAAGGTGTAAGTTTAAGGTAGAAGCTCATGGCTGACAGGGTTGCTAGAAACATTGTGAGATGGTTCTGTTCAATCAAATTGAAAGTACATTGATGTGATAAGAGGACAGCGTCAACATGTTGTGCTCAATTGTTCTACCTGAAACATCGTGCGATCTCAAATGAGGACTGACTTCGTGATCTAAGTCTAACATTGAAAAGTGTTAAGGTAATTAATATAACGTGATCATCGAAGCCTAGGGTGAAAGCTGATAAATGTTTACTGATATATTTGAAAGTTGTTCTGTATATGCTTTAACAAATAAGTTTGTGAATGAACTGTAAAATAACATGTCAATATAGTTCAGTCCTGATCCCCGAATCAAAAGATTTAATCAATTTAATATGTCAACTCACAAAAAGATGTGTTATACTTTTTGAAGTGTGATTCATGATAAGTAGTTTTATCTGTTCCTTTGTTTAATGAATCTGATGTTAGAAGTTGATTTATTGCAGATCTAAAAGGTTAACTGTTGATGTCATAATATTTGATAATCATGACACACTGGATCTTGTACAGTAACTTGCTTTGTGTATTTGCATGTGCATGCATATCTGAAATTGTTTGCATTCATAAGATTAGTTGCATGAGCATTTCTGTTTACGGTTTAAGCCAAACAACTCAGTTCTCGGAAAGGTTTACTGTGAAAGGAATCCAATGTTTTTCATTAAATTTGAAAACAAGTTGTTTAGAACTTAAAGGAACAAAGCGTGTTTGATTTATACTGTGAAGATCAGTCCCAGCAGGAGTAAATGTGATAAAAGAAGTATAGTTTGAATTTGAAAAGGGTTAAGTTTTAAAGTTTTTCAAAAGCCCAGACCACCGGCGACGGTAATTACATCCGATCGATGGACAAAGACACTCGACCGAGTGTCAAGACCCTCGGGCCGAAGGATTAGACCATCGATCGATGGTCACTGACAGGGTATAAAAAGACCCAGAGTCGAACGGGTCAGTCACTTGGTGCAATTTGGAGTGATTTTACCCTAATTTTTCAAGTTAAGAGGAAAGGAGTTTTTGTCCGTGTGGTTTACTCACCTTTTTACTGTGATTCTAGCGCCACAAACGAGGTAATCTAACTCGATTTCGTTTAGTTTAATTCTTTAATTTTGTGTTCGAAGTTAGATTTTTCAATCTATTGATTTTTGCTCGTTATCTGATGAAATAGTTGATACAATTGTGTTAATCGACCTATTTAGCATCTATTGTGACCAAAATCCAAACCAGAAACCACAGATTGATCTAATTGGGGTTTTTAATCAAACAGATCTGATAAACTACCTCCGGCCGATGGTCTCTGACCATAGACTGATGGTGTCTCACACTCGGCCGGATGACACTTCACTCGGCCGTAGGTCCTAAATTGATTAGTTTGTAGATGTGCTTTAGACCAACTGCCGTAGGTCTAGACCATCGGACCGATGGTCCAGTCCATCGACCGATGGTCCCATAATTGAGTCGATGGTGGATTTTTATGTTATATTTGAATGAATTCTTTTGGTCTCTGGTAATATCTGTTATGCCCATCTAATGCTAGTGCTTGTAGTCTGTATTAGGATGTCAGGTGGATCCTTTGTTGGCAATGGATGTTTAACATCGACCGTAGGAGAATTCTAGCTAGTGGACGACCCATCTTAGTGGAACAAAAGGTCATTGCTACTCGACAGACCTATAGTCTTTGGAAACAAATTGGATGTCAAGCATTCTTAGACATTGGGGATTATTTTTGTCCTGATTTGCTGTGGAAATTTTATGCCAATGTTGCCTTAGAAGATGGTAAGAAGAAGTTTGTGCACTCAGGCCTATTTGACCATCAGTTTAAGTGGACTATGGAGGAATTTTCAAACCTATTGAATGTCCCGCATACTGGGGTTAAAATTTTGTATCCTAGCAAAGATATACGAATGATTCCCAATAGATTCAGACTATCTGACATAGTTGCAAGGTTATGCAAGCCAGGGAAAGTAGTTAATACTGGTAGGGTTGAAATTAGTGATGACGAGGTGTCACAACAACATGATATACACTTGAGAATCATCAAAAGGAATGTGACATTTAGGAAAGAAGGAGATAATTTGTTGTCTGGTACTGAAGCTACGCTTTTGTATTGCCTGCTAGAAGGTATTCAAGTGAATATGGGCCATTTTCTCATTCATGTGATGAAAGATCTTCTTGAGATGGAGGAACCATTTCCATACGCAGCTTTACTATATACCTTGTTTGAGAAACTTAGTGTAATTCAACATGAGGAAAAGCTAGTGCCAGAGGATTCCATTATGGGATGAATGATTCTGAATTTATGTTTATGTGTGTGTGTTTATTTTCAGCTTGTTATGTAATTTGATAATGCTAGCTTGTTAGCATTAATACACTATTCTATGTCTGTATGAATTCTACTTCAGACATGTAATCGTGTAACTGAGATCCTGATCTATTAGTCTTTATAATGTAATATATTCTGTGATGATCACACTGTGATATTGTCTTTATAATGCTGATTTGAATTGTGTTTGCAGTTATTTTCATAATGTCAGGTGTTCAAGCTGATCCAGAAAACATTGCACATGAATCCGATACTGAGTCATCGGGAGGTCTGTTTTCTATTGATCTTCCAGGATTGAAAGCTAACAGTGGCTCCAATCTCACTGCATGTCTAAATGAGAAAGGTCCTAATGCTGGTAAGTACAAGGGGGTAATCAAGTTTCTGAAACGTTCAAGAGTATTTGCAGCTATCTCTATGCCTGTACGGCATATTACTCACATCAGAGAGAGTTCTGGGAACGTGCAAGAGTTGAGACTGTAGATGACAGGAAGGTAATTATAAGTTCTGTTTGTGGTCAGGAGATTCAGATTTCTGAAGATACGATTCGAAACACTTTCTTGTTCGAGGATGATGAGAATATGCCGAAGAAGTTGTTAAAGACAAAGATTACTGGATGTGTGTTAAGATGCAAGTATTCTGGTGATATTACGAGAGCAACGATTAAAAGAAGTGGGTTCACTCAACCGTATAGATATTTGTCACTTGTTGTGCTGAGGTATCTAAGTCCGTTGCAAGGAGGGTTTGATGAACTGAGTGAAATCTATCAAGGAATGTTTGCTGCTTTAGTCTTAAAAGCTGATTTCAATTTCTCTGGAGTCATCTTTGATCTTCTGGTGGAGAATGTGACGTGCAAGTTATATTTGATTTATCCAAGGTTCTTACAAATTATGATCAACCAGCAAACTGTTGATTTACCAAGATTGAGGAAATATGTCATTGATTTGAAACATATGACAGATCTTACTTTCAATCGACTGAATCAAAAGAAGAGTGCTAATGATGGAAAGCTTGTGTGTCATCTTGCAAAAGAAACTTATCAGTGTCCTCCAGGGAAGAAGTGGAGAAATGAAAATAGCTTATCCGATCGAGAGCCTGATTTTGAGGTAGCGAATAGTGATGAAGAAGTGGAACAACCAGTGAATACTCAAGCTGCTGGTGGGTTAGTTGATGAGATTGGTGATATTAATCCAAATGATGGTGTTGAGGAAGCTTCAAGGGGATCAAAAAGAAGAATGGTTGAAGATGAGAGTTCTCAGGTTTCAACTAAGCTAAAATTGAAAAGAAGGTTCAAGCTGGTTTATAAAGATGCTGGTGGATCTTCAGCTGGAACTCAAGCAGTGACACCGATACCACAGACTCAAGGACAACAAACTTCACAACAACAACAACAACGTCCGTCAACGCAACAGTCACCACCAGTGGTTCAACAGGTCTCCCAAGAGACTGCTTCTACTCCTACTCCGGAAGCTCCGATTCATGCTGGAACTGAAGGAGGTGTTAGTTCCTCGACTCTTCTCAATTTGAATGATTTGTATGTTTAAGCTATGGCTGATAATTTGAGAATGAGGAAGGAAATGGATGAGAAAATTGAGCAGTTAAAGGAGGAGAATCGTGTTAAGTCTGAAGATGTTACAAGGCTATTGTTGCAAGTTGACCTGTTGCAAAGAAAAGTTGGTGATCAATCGTTGTTATTAACTGATGCGACATGAGAAGCTTCTCAAGCTAAGGAGTTGGCTGCATTAGCTCTGGCTAAGATGACTGCGTGGGAAGAGAAGTTTGATCTGGTTGAGATGACTGAGGATGAGACTGATAACCGAATGGTGGAGGCTCCTGGTTCCTCCAAAGCTACAGCACTGTCAGTAATTCCTCTTAAAATTGATTATAGTTTTAGTGATTTCTTTTCTAAACAGGATGAGCTCAAGCATTCTGTTGTTTATGATGAACTAGAAGAGGGAGAGATCCCTCACAACCTCTCTAGAGAAGAGCTGGACGAACTGGTGCGTCTAGAGCAAGAGGAAGCTAAAGCTGCTGACACACAGTCCGATGATTCTCCATTTGAGGATGATTCTTTTGGCCCTGAGATTACAGAGGATTTTAGTGATAGAGATTTAGATGATTTAGTTGAGGATGTTACTCATGAAGATTTTCCTACATATCAAAATGATAAGAATGAGGATCTTCCTGGTTTTGAGGAGTTGTTTAAAACAAATGATGAACTTTTGGATAGAAAGTGTAAAGAGAAAGAACGAACTGAAGTCCTGCCTGAAGGATTTTTGCCAGTCAAATATCACAAGGAAAGAACTGAAAAGTTGGAAGTTGATTAGAGAGATATTTTGAGGATTAGAAAGTATTGTGAGAAACCGAAGCTTGAGCCAAAGTACTTAAAGATGATTAATTTGAGAAAGAGTGCGAAAGGAAGAATTCTTTCCTGGGCGTACATTGAAGAATTCAACATGTTTGCGATTAAGAGAGAGTTTGGTGTTGATTATATTAAACATGGTCACGAATTCAAGTCACTACCGTACTTTGAGCTAATGCAGATTGCGAGGTTGAGAATGATGTATTGTGGAATGAACGATCGATCTTCATTGCTGGTGAAGAAGATTCGAATAGCTTTTAATTCAAAGAATTGGGAAGGTTTTAGGCCACAATTTCCTAGGATCAGTTTCAAAGTTAATCCTAGAACTGGAGAATTTCGAAGAATTGTGAAGTACAAGCGGGCAAAGACTATGAAGAAGGTACCATTGAGGAAACTGCCGCAGAATTGGAGTCAGAGATTCAGATGGTGGTTTTATGATGATCGTTCTGAAGAAGCTGTGATTGTTTTGGATAAGCTGAAAGAAGATGATATTGATTGCATTCGTGTGTTGGATCCGATTTGGTTAAGAAATTGTACTGAGGATGATATTTTTACGTTGTATTACAATGGTATGCTCTATCATCATGAGAACAGGGTACAGGCTGAACAGTATGTGAAAGTAGCTAAGCTGTGCTACTTGAACAACATGGTAATCGATCCGTACGAATGAAGTAAATGATGACTGAAGATTTTGGAAATAGAACTAGGTCTTAGGGGGAATTTGTTGGTGTAGTAACCCGTCCTTATCCACCTGGACGAAGTCATCAACATTTGGTCCCATTGCGATGATCGACTCCAAGTAATGTCTTTAAATTGAGCAAATGCACAGCGGAAGACTTAATTCGTACCTGAGAATAAACATGCTTTACAGTGTCAACCAAAAGGTTGGTGAGTTCATAGGTTTATCATAATAATCATTTCAATATATTAATATACCACAAGATTTCATATATATATATATATATATATATATATATATATATATATATATATATATATATATATATATATATATATATATATATATATATAAACATAATACACTCGCAAGTGTATGTAAAGCATTCTAAGTGGTTGAGCACTTGGTAACCATACTTAACATTTAATCAACGTCGCATATTCCCTTTATTATGAAATCTCACTACACTGTACCAAGTGTAGCCTACAAAACGAAGTACTGTGCAACCGTTGAATATTGGTCGTCCAGTCCGGTTGGGGTTGTCAGGCCCGATAGATCTATCAACAGGATTCGCGTTTACAATACCCATGTAAATAGTAGTTACCAAGCAACATGGAAATATGCCAGTGGTACAACTCAACGTAGAATGTATTTTTAAGTACTTGTGTCTATTTCGTAAACATTTATAAAAGCAGCGCATGTATTCTCAGCCCAAAAATATATATTGCAAAAGCAATTAAAAAGGGAGCAAATGAAACTCACCATACTGTATTTTGTAGTAAAAATACATATGACGTCATGTAACAAATACAAGGTTGGCCTCGGACTTATGTATATCATTTATATGTATATATATTAACTCATATAATAATACTTAAACAAGTTCAAATATTAATATTTGTTAATAAATAACTTAGTTACATCTAATTAGGTATTTTAAATAGATACTTAATTTGTATATTAAATTCATATTAAAGTGTTTTAACTAAAATATATATATAATGTATTAAAGTTTATATATATATGATTTTATTAAGATATTTTTATATATTATATGTAACTTAAATAATAGTAAGATTTTAGTTTTTTTTTTTAATATTAGTATGTAATATGATGTATATAATAAATATAGTTTTATAAAAACATTATTTGTTTGCTAATATAATGATTATAATAATACCAAAATAATGATAAAAATAAAAATAATGGTAATTCTAATAATTTTAATAAAATAATAGTTTTAATATTAGTATTAAATTTAATAATAAATGATAATTTTAATGATAATGATAATTTTATTACTAATAATAATTTTTAATAAAAATGTTACTTTTAATGATAATTCATAATTATAATGATAATAATAACTATAATAATACTACCTTTAACTTTAAATGATCAAATAAGCTTCCTAAAAAGAATTGTCACTGCCCAGATTCGAACCCGTGCCCTCTTGATTAAACGCAGACGCCACTAACCACTACTCCACTATTTCCTTTCTGTTTTAATTCCCGAATTTAATCCTTATAACCTATAGCCCGTCTCTCTTGGCCCAACAGAAATATAGGTTTCGGCCCATGTTTATTAATTTATTTAATTGACCCATCTATTTGAGTAATTTGATTCAAGGCCCGAACACTAATTCATTCGGATAAAAAAAAAATTCGCTGGCTTGGCTTTGGATTCCACCTACTACCCATTGCTATATTACTTTATTCACTAGACAAAAACAAAAGACAAATGCTTCAACATCTTCATACACACCATACATCATCATCTTTTTCGTCATCTAGTCTTCATCATACATATCATCATCATCGTATATTACAGCAATAGTAGTAGTAATGAACGAATAGCAAGCAGCAGCAGGTGAGTCTGGGGGTGTAATTCTTGGTTTGGCTCGAACAGAAAAAGAAGACTCAGCTGCAACAGTTGACAACTCATAAAAGTGTAGGATGGTGGTTGTTGGGGTCTCGAACCGAAACAAATAGAAAACAGAAGCACATAGCAGTAAGGGTTACGGTGGTTGTGGTTTTTATAGCAAAACAGAAGTATACAGTTGTGGCTGTAGCGATAAAGAAGATGGGTTCATGGTGGTTTTTCACTATTCATCATCACTTTCTTCTTCGTCACAGCTGTCGGTTTCAATAGCCAAAACCAAATGGTTTATTTGGGTGTGCGTATCGAGCAGGCTGCAGTCACCAGAATAGTAGCAACAATCTTGGTGATTTTTGGGTTTTAATCGAGTAATAGACTAAAATTTAGTAACCCGATGACATATAAGAAAAGTGAAGATTTATATAGTAAACAAAAGACAGGAAAACATAAATATTTATGCAGCTGCAACAAGAGGTTTCGATGGTTTGCAAATGTGTTTGTGATCGAGACCGAAACCGTTGGCAGGTGTATCATCATGATGGTGGTTCGATCAACAAAACGAGAATATATCGGTTGGCTTGTGAGTAAATGAGATTTGATGGTTAAGGGTGATAGTTTAGGGTTGTGATGGGAATTGAATAAGAAGAAGTAGCATGTTTTTAAGTTTTTTTTTTTTTTTTTAATTTGACATCATTTAGCAACAATGAAGCTTCATTTCTTGTTTTGCAGAAGGAATGAAATAATAATAAAGATAGTTTTTAGTAATGGTTTTTGTGTGGTTGATGTACATATTCTCTATGTATATATATATATATATATATATATATATATATATATATATATATATATATATATATATATATATATATATATATATATATATATATATATATATATATATATATATATATATATGATAGATATATAATTCTGTTAGTAATAGGAGATAGATAAAGATATTTTATAATTCATTATGAAGGGTTGAGTCACTACACAGCTGGTCGACATGATTTATTCCCCTGGTACAAAAATATAATAAAAAAATGAAGAGAAGAAATTTATGGCTAATAATTTGGATACTTCTGTGTTAAATCGATCTGTATTCCAATTTTATGACAGCAACCAAAAATTTAAACAATTGTGGATTGTGATGTGTAAATAAATCGTACCCTTTTTTTAACAATATTATTAATAAATATAATACTAATTAACGATATTCTTATTAGTAATAATAATAATAGTAATATTGATAAGACACTAATACTAATACATAATAACATGATGATATTTATAATAATAAAGATGATGATAATAATATTAATGATAAGTTCTTTTATTATAACAATTTTAATGATTTTAGGAATAGTGATAATAATAATATTATTATTAGTAATTATATTAATGATAACAAAGATCCTAATTTTATTTCTAGTTATGATAATAATGATTTTTGTAATGATATCAATTTCATATCGTGTCTAAAATATTACATCGTATCGAGAGTTTGGTTTAAAATTAGTCGAAATTTTTCGGGTCGTGACAGTACCCACCCGTTAAAGAAATTTCGTCCCGAAATTTGATCGAGGTCGTCATGGTTAACAATAAGAATGTTTTTCATGACGAAAATGAGTTGATAAATAGTGTTTTATCATTTGCGATTAATATGAATAAAATGATTCGATTACTCGAAGTGTAAGAGTGAAACTATCACAAAAGAGTGAAATGAAGTGATTAGAGGTTCGTCTTATCTTCTGACATAGTCAAGGTTGATTTTCAGAATTCAAGGAATTTAAAGGAAATCTTCTAATCAAAAAGAAAATGTAATAGCACGATTTTTTTTTTTTTGGCAACTGTTGGAATTACGGAAGAACATATATATCAAGGAAATATTTCTATGATATGCTTAGAGATTAAGTAGAATGAAAGAGTTATGTAACATGGCACATGATGATGGTACTGTGAATCATCACATTCTATTAGAAACTCAGCATGACTTACTGTAATATAATCACATTGGCCAAGTGTCATTATATTATACTAACTCATGCTTCAATTCCCTACACTTCTCCATAGTTCATTCATAATTTATACTTGGATTTTACAGAAGTTTCCAATATAATGGAATACAGAAAACACGAAGAGGTAGATAATTTCGGACAAGAATATTTATGAAGATATCCTCAGAAATATCGAAGATATTTTATGATGATATTTTGGAATTTCTAAGTTTGAAGGTTGATGAAGAAAAATTTTTCGCAAGATTTTAACATGACTTCGGAGCAAGATATTCTCTAAAGATTTCATCGGATCCAGAATTTCCTGGATTCTTTGAATATAGGGTTTGGTCCTTGTATTTGTCCTTGGTCTCCTTCATGGTTAGCTCATTCCGTTTTTCAGTACTAAATTTTCTATTGAGTGTTTCCAACACTCCATTCTTTATCATCAAACCCTTGGCCATTTAGGCCATCTACAATTTTTCTGTTTCCTCTGCATTCAATGCTACGATATCTGAATCATCGGTTATCAATCCGAGGTGGTTTCAGGAAAATTGTGTTTTTAGATGATTAAATGCTGATGGAAGTATGGTGGAATGTAAAAGTTCTCTGGTAACAATAAATGAGCACGCATATACATCAGGGTCATAATAATGTTTTTTTTTTGAATGAAAAGTCGAAGTTGACTTGCATGAAGCTGTGACAAAATTTGCTACTTTGAAAAGGGATTGCAAAGTTATTTTCGGTAATAACAATGCTAAAGGATCTGACACAGATACGTGTAGTTGGATCATCCTCTTGATTGAGATGCTTCCAAGATTCGTGAAAGGTTTGAACGTAGATTGTAATCGTCAAGATATAAATGAGGTTTAAGATGAAATCAAGTGGCAAACTTGAAGAAATGTTTAGTTTCATATGTTATAATCAATATTTTAATTCATTTTAATTGTCCAATATTATTAGTCCGAAGTCGATAGTCCACAGTTAACAGTCCAATAATTCATATATAGTTTAATATATAATATTCGAATTAATTAATACGTTTCGTGACCTGTATACGTCTCAGACTCGATCACAACTCAAACTATATATATTATTGTAGAATCAACCTCAACCCTGTATAGCTAACTCCCGCATTATGATATGTCAAAACCTTGTATACGTGTCCCGATATTTGAAGTGCGTAAAAATAAATAACAGAAATTAAATGACGATAAATAAAGTGCGTAAAGTAAATAACAGAAATTAAATGACGATAAATAAAATTGCGAGAATGTAAATTGCGATAAATAAATTGCGATAAATAAAATGTAATCAGTTAGCTAGGAATAATTAGCTAGGAATAGTTAGCATGGATTCTTAACAACATTTTTCTCGTAGTTAATTTGTTTGTTTCTAACAAGTTTTATTTTGTCCAGTGTTTTCTTCATTATGCCACTTGTTGGATTCTGATAGATCAAAATCTAAATATGAAATTGAATGAAAATGGTTATTCTGTGGTGAACGGATACATATATCGGTGGTTGTAAATAGGATCGTAAATGACTATTGAATTAGATTTGGAAGAATGTACAGTATACTTATTAATGTGAAATCTGAATATTCCTCGGGTATTACCTACCCGTTAAAATATTTTCAACATTAACAGTTTGTACGAAAGAATTTTTAATTACAATCTTTATGAAAATATACTTACATATATATTTTCTTCAGATTTAATTATGGATTTAATGAATTAATATGATATTAATCTCATTTGCTTTTCGGTTTGAGCTAGAATAGCTAATCTCTAAGACTTTAGAGATTACATAATCGCCATGTTCCGTGAAGATAAATGATATAGAACGATTCGTAGAACGAAAATTTATCGATGTAGAACAAAGTGTAAAACGAAGATTATGCTCGAGGTACAGAATAAGATGTTGAGGCATGGATTGTTCATGGTACTGGTGCTGTTACTGACGGTACTGTTGGTGCCGATGATGTTGCTGAAGCTGGTAAGTTTTGCACCATATTCTCCAAGTTTATTACTCGAGCGCGAAGTTCGTTGACTTCTTTGATTACTCCGGGATGATTGTCGGTAAGAACGGGCGAGTGAATAAGGTTTTGAATTTTAGATATAATATATTCGTGACGAGATATTCGGGAAATGGGGGTGAAAATGGTGTTTCGGATAGTTTCGCTGGTAAGTGTTTCAGGTTCATCGCCAAGAGGTGAATTTGGTTGATGGAAAGGATCGCCCTCTTCTCATCTCCATTGATTAAGTTGATTACGAACCCATCCCCAACTCATCCAGAATTGATGATGGCTGATTGGTTGATTCATTCCGGTCACACTGCTTTCAGAGCTCGAGTTGAATTCCATGTCGGAATAGCTATCGGAATCTGAGGGACTCGAACTGGTTGAGGGATTCATCTCGTACGATCCGATGAAAGATTTTTGATATGAAATAGATTATAGGATGTAGATTAGTACCCTGCAATACACGATTTACATATGCATATATAATACTAAAATTCCATAAGTTATGGAGGAATCTACGGAAGCTGTCATGAAAGGTCTATAGTAACAGATACGTTAAGATATGAATTTTTGTCTATACACTATCGATGCACTAAATGCAGTAAGACGTGTCTAGACTTAAGATGATAGGCAAATGATTCCCTAAGAATGATAAGTAGATAATTTTTGACACGAAATGATAAGCAAAACTTTTGACATGCAGACACGGTCGAAGTCCAGACTCACTAATGCACCTAAACAACTACCAGTTAGACACACTAATGCAAGACCTGGTTCGCTAAGACCACCGCTCTGATACCACCTGTAGTGACCCGTCCTTATCCACCTGGACGAAGTAATCAACATTTGGTCCCATTGCGATGATCGACTCCAAGTAATGTCTTTAAATTGAGCAAATGCACAGCGGAAGACTTAATTCGTACCTGAGAATAAACATGCTTTACAGTGTCAACCAAAAGGTTGGTGAGTTCATAGGTTTATCATAATAATCATTTCAATATATTAATAGACCACAAGATTTCATATATATATATATAAACATAATACACTCGCAAGTGTATGTAAAGCATTCTAAGTGGTTGAGCACTTGGTAACCATACTTAACATTTAATCAACATCGCATATTCCCTTTATTATGAAATCTCACTACACTGTACCAAGTGTAGCCTACAAAACGAAGTACTGTGCAACCGTTGAATACTGGTCATCCAGTCCGGTTGGGGTTGTCAGGCCCGATAGATCTATCAACAGGATTCGCGTTTACAATACCCATGTAAATAGTAGTTACCAAGCTACAGGGAAGTATGCCAGTGGTACAACTCAACGTAGAATGTATTTTTAAGTACTTGTGTCTATTTCGTAAACATTTATAAAAGCAGCGCATGTATTCTCAGCCCAAAAATATATATTGCAAAAGCAATTAAAAAGGGAGCAAATGAAACTCACCATACTGTATTTTGTAGTAAAAATACATATGACGTCATGTAACAAATACAAGGTTGGCCTCGGACTTATGAACCTATATCATTTATATGTATATATATTAACTCATATAATAATACTTAAACAAGTTCAAATATTAATATTTGTTAATAAATAACTTAGTTACATCTAATTAGGTATTTTAAATAGATACTTAATTTGTATATTAAATTCATATTAAAGTGTTTTAACTAAAATATATATATAATGTATTAAAGTTTATATATATGATTTTATTAAGATATTTTTATATATTATATGTAACTTAAATAATAGTAAGATTTTAGTTTTTTTTTTTTTTTAAATATTAGTATGTAAAATGATGTATATAATAAATATAGTTTTATAAAAACATTATTTGTTTGCTAATATAATGATTATAATAATACCAAAATAATGATAAAAATAAAAATAATGGTAATTCTAATAATTTTAATAAAATAATAGTTTTAATATTAGTATTAAATTTAATAATAAATGATAATTTTAATGATAATGATAATTTTATTACTAATAATAATTTTTAATAAAAATGTTACTTTTAATGATAATTCATAATTATAATGATAATAATAACTATAATAATACTACCTTTAACTTTAAATGATCAAATAAGCTTCCTAAAAAGAATTGTCACTGCCCAGATTCGAACTCGTGCCCTCTTGATTAAACGCAGACGCCACTAACCACTACTCCACTATTTCCTTTCTGTTTTAATTCCCGAATTTAATCCTTATAACCTATAGTCCGTCTCTCTTGGCCCAACTGAAATATAGGTTTCGGCCCATGTTTATTAATTCATTTAATTGACCCATCTATTTGAGTAATTTGATTCAAGGCCCAAACACTAATTCAATCGGATAAAAAAAATTCGCTGGCTTGGCTTTGGATTCCACCTACTACCCATTGCTATATTACTTTATTCACTAGACAAAAACAAAAGACATATGCATCAACATCTTCATACACACCATACATCATCATCTTTTTCGTCATCTAGTCTTCATCATACATATCATCATCATCGTATATTACAGCAACAGTAGTAGTAATGAACGAATAGCAAGCAGCAGCAGGTGAGTCTGGGGATGTAGTTCTTGGTTTGGCTTGAACAGAAAAAGAAGACTCAGCTGCAACAGTTGACAACTCATAAAAGTGTAGGATGGTGGTTGTTGGGGTCTCGTACCGAAACAAATAGAAAACAGAAGCACATAGCAGTAAGGGTTACGGTGGTTGTGGTTTTTATAGCAAAACAGAAGTATACGTTGTGGCTGTAGCGATAAAGAAGATGGGTTCACGGTGGTTTTTCACTATTCATCGTCACTTTCTTCTTCGTCACAGCTGTCGGTTTCAATAGCCAAAACCAAATGGTTTATTTAGGTGTACGTATCGAGCAGGCTGCAGTCACCAGAATAGTAGCAACAATCTTGGTGATTGTTGGGTTTTAATCGAGTAATAGACTAAAATTTAGTAACCCGATGACATATAAGAAAAGTGAAGATTTATATAGTAAACAAAAGACAGGAAAACATAAATATTTATGCAGCTGCAACAAGAGGTTTCGATGGTTTGCAAATGTGTTTGTGATCGAGACCGAAACCGTTGGCAGGTGTATCATCATGATGGTGGTTCGATCAACAAAACGAGAATATATCGGTTGGCTTGTGAGTAAATGAGATTTGATGGTTAAGGGTGATAGTTTAGGGTTGTGATGGGAATTGAATAAGAAGAAGTAGCATGTTTTTAAGTTTTTTTTATTTTTTTTTATTTGACATCATTTAGCAACAATGAAGCTTCATTTCTTGTTTTGCAGAAGGAATGAAATAATAATAAAGATAGTTTTTAGTAATGGTTTTTGTGTGGTTGATGTACATATTCTCTATGTATATATATATATATATATATATATATATATATATATATATATATATATATATATGATAGATATATAATTCTGTTAGTAATAGGAGATAGATAAAGATATTTTATAATTCATTATGAAGGGTTGAGTCACTACACAGCTGGTCGACATGATTTATTCCCCTGGTACAAAAATATAATAAAAAAATGAAGAGAAGAAATTTATGGCTAATAATTTGGATACTTCTGTGTTAAATCGAGCTGTATTCCAATTTTATGACAGCAACCAAAAATTTAAACAATTGTGGATTGTGATGTGTAACTAAATCGTACCCTTTTTTTTAACAATACTATTAATAAATATATCAGTAATAAATATAATACTAATTAACGATATTCTTATTAGTAATAATAATAATAGTAATATTGATAAGACACTAATACTAATACATAATAACATGATGATATTTATAATAACAAAGATGATGATAATAATATTAATGATAAGTTCTTTTATTATAACAATTTTAATGATTTTAGGAATAGTGATAATAATAATATTATTATTAGTAATTATATTAATGATAACAAAGATCCTAATTTTATTTCTAGTTATGATAATAATGATTTTTGTAATGATATCAATTTCATATCGTGTCTAAAATATTACATCGTATCGAGAGTTTGGTTTAAAATTAGTCGAAATTTTCCGGGTCGTGACAGTTGGTGCATAATCCCGAGTTCTATTATGTAATAAGTTCTATTAGTTTTGTATTTCGTATTTCAGTCATGTATGAACATCGTCATTAATACTTTGTATTTGAATTGCTTAGTATAATGTCTTGAAATGGTTAAGAGCAGTTGGTTGGCTGCTCAGACCATCGACCGATGGTAGGGACCATCGGTCGAGGGACTCTCACCATCGGCCGTAGGTCCCAGACCACCGGCCGATGGTCACTGGAAATATATATATATATATATATATATATACGGGTTTTGTGGTTCATTGTTAGGTTACACACCACAAACCCTATTGCCGTCGTATTACTCTTTGTTTACCATCCCAGACCAATCCCCAACCGAATACAAGGCTCTAGGCATCGATTATATCAACTATTTGTTGGTTAGATTGATCCCGATAGTTAATCAAGTATTCGAATCGCCCTAGTTATCGTTTCTGCCGTTAATCTAGGTTAATACGTTTGATCTAAGGTCCATAGTACGTCTACACCATGTTGCAAATTCTTTCAATGTTAATGTGAAGAACTTTCCAATGTTAATGTGAAGAACGTTTCAAATCGTGTGGACCTTAGGCCCAATAAGTTGGGCCGAACTTTTGAAAACATGCAGAAGAAGAAAGCGGATTGCGAAGGTTTCGTGTTACGGGATGAAGATGAGGTCGTTGCTTCGAACAATGTCAACAAAGGTAAGGGTATCCAAATTGACAAGGTTGGCGGGTATACAAATCGCCCGGATGAAAGGATCCGGAAAGGTCCATCCTAAGTTGGTTATTTGTTTTTATATTTTTTAGTGGTGTTTGGTTGTTTTCTTATTTTGCTTTAAGATTGTCTTAGATTGTGTGTGTTTGCTATGGTTTGCTTGTCATTGTTTAGTGGTTTAAAACTTAGTTTTGTTCGCTTTGCAGTAGCGTTCTTGGTATTAGTTTGACTCGGTTAGAGTAAGCGTCGATTTGTGACGTTTACTAGTTTCGAGCTTATCCTGTTTATTTTGTCTGTACCATTTAGGGTCCTTCATTATTCGATGAAGGTTCCCTCATTTTAATAGTATTCGTTATTTTAGCAACAAAAAAAAAGAACATTTTTATATGAAATGAATCTATTAATCATGAGATAATAAATAAATAAATATATATATATATATATATATATATATATATATATATATATATATATATATATATATATATATATATATATATATATATATATATATATATTGATTAACTAACATTTTTATCACCTTATTATTCTAAGGACATACATGAATTTTCCCCTAAACACCATGTTCAACTTTAAACTTTAACACACAACTTCTTTAAGGTTCAAGGTTCACTATGATATCATTGACCTCCTTAGATTAGACTGTTCTAAGGTTCAAGGTTCACTATGATATCATTGACCTCCTTAGACTGTTCTTATTCGTAACGTATGTCTTTGCATTAACATTGTGCCACATTAGTACCACTTTAGAAAAAGAAATTTCATCACTAATTTATCATTTTACACTAGTATTTATGACATACTCTTTTACCATCAAATGGACACACATATATTAA
Source organism: Rutidosis leptorrhynchoides (assembly GCF_046630445.1). Lineage (NCBI taxonomy): Eukaryota > Viridiplantae > Streptophyta > Magnoliopsida > Asterales > Asteraceae > Rutidosis > Rutidosis leptorrhynchoides. The sequence goes on from NC_092333.1 coordinate 79,011,020, forward strand.
TTAATTACTACAATGTGTTACCTTTAATAAATAATTTACAAAAAGAAAAAGCACAAACTAACTTCTTAAAAAATGCTTGACAACCGCTTGAACCACCACGTTTGAACCTAGACGATGGCAATGGTGGTTGCTAGTATCAACGTCGTTCAACGGTGGTGGATTTTGTGCTTCCAACAGCACACCGATACTGACGGTCTTAGTAATCACCTCATTTTAAGTCTATATCTTGATTATTATCTCACTTTTTAATCTGATATAATTATATAAACATGTGTAATGATATTGGAGTTTAGTAATGGTCTACCTTTCGGCTTTACGTGGATCCAGGCGAGTGCATAACAAATTCTCACGTGGGCCCTGTCAATTGTCAGATCAAAATTTCCCCCTATAAAATCCCCCCTTGTTTTCCTAATTTTTGTGTCCCTGCAGAACTCTCATGGAGAAGAAAATAGCACAATATCTCTTCCAAGGTCTCAATACTTCTTACCCTTCTATTTTTTTTTTTTTTTTCGCGTTTAACAAATGACACAACATGGTTTTATATAGTTTTCTACACATTACTAATTACTTCTATATTTTGAACTTATTCTTCATGTAGGATTCAAATCAAGACTCAGTTTAAATGATCTATCACACAGCAAAACGTCTCATACGGGACAATCCAATGTGGCGTTAACAACAATGGTGGTTGCAAAAATGACCATAACTTGTATGTCATAAAAGATTGTGGTGCTATCCTTTCCTGAGCTTTTATCTGATGAAGCGTAAATCTTATGTCTTTTTGTTTTTTGACTTGTTGCCTTTTTTTCTTTTCTTAATTTATTTTTTCTTGACCTTGTAAGACCTTTTCTTGACCTTGTAAGACCCCGTTACATTTTTCATCTTTTCACCTTTAGTCGTCTCTTGAACCTTAGTCTTTTTATCGTCTTTTTTCATTCTCACCCAACTCGTATTCTCCTTCCTTGTCTATCCCTCTTGAGCTATTTTCGTTGCAATTACATCAAATTGCTTTAGATATTTGAATCCTTTCATTTTGGGTAAAACACATACTTTGTATTATGTTTCTCCTCTAGTTGTCTCTCGAACCTAGCAATCGATGCTTCTAACAAATATATATTCAAGGTCAACATATGTTTTATTTCTTCAGATTTTGTCTGAGATTAATGACACAAATGATTGTATTGTAATTATTGTGTATGGAAGCTCTATGAATGCAAAGTAAATTAAACATTTTAATCATATATATTTAGTACTCTTACTGTTTATAACTTCAATTTCTACATTTTGTCAAGCTTATATTAACCGAGACGTTGTATATACATATATATACATATATACTTTAGTTAATGCTTATATCTTTCTTTAATTTAAGACACTTTGTACAAATATTTCTCTGTGTTAAGTAGTTTGTTTTATAAATTGCACACTCTACCGTTCTAGGTATTACAAAACTATGAAGGTAAAATTAGTACAACGATGTTTTTTTATATTATTTTAATATACGAACCAAGTGCGAATTATGATTTTATGGATCCGTAAAATCCAGAAACACACATACACACACATGTATGTGTGTGTCAGTGTGTGTGTGATCGTACATATTATTCTCTTAAAGATCATTATGTTAGATTGTATTTTAATGGACAGAAATTTGGATTCATTGTGCAGAGTTTTTTGGGTTTATATGTTTTTTCTTGGTTGAAAGAAAGTAGTACAAGAATAAAATATATTTTGTGAAAAGGAACTCTTTTTTCCATTTGTTAAGTGCGTTAGAGATATACGAATTAGCCACTAACAAGGTGTAGTTGTTTCAATAGGTCCGTTTGGCATGCGAAGTATAAGTTTTTTTTTTTTTTTCAATAATAACGGGAATTTTATTAACAATGCTACTATCCAAACAATTTGTACTACCAGTTCAGTAAATGATTGCAAGTTTTGTATGTTAATTAAAAGTAATGGTGGATTACCCTTTATTAGTAACTTATTTTCTTGTTATTTCGATCTCTTTGTTTTTACCAAAAAATATATTTCTATCTAAAAAGTACTACGTTATTATATTATTTAAATGAAATTGTATAGGTAAATAAAATGGTTGTCTAACGCCACTCCCTATCGTAACAAAATTATTCATCCTCTTAACATGTCACATCAGCGCCACATCAACACCAATATCCTATAACTAACTCATAACTAAATACTCCCTATCATTGCTAAAACAATACTCCTTTTAATATACAACGTACAAGTAATAAAGCATCAAGTCCAACAATAAAAAGCTACTGGGACCCACAATTCATATAACTCACCTAAACACTTCCGTTAAATTCATGGTGAAGGCGGGTAACTAAGGCGGGTAACTAATCCGTGCCTATGGTTCATTACAGGTAATGACGGATAAATAGCGGGTAACTAGCGGGTAATTGACTATAGAGAGTGGTCTAATGACCGTTAGTCAAGCATTTATTTCTAAATTTTTTTCACCGTCTAAAAACATCAAACGAGTCACTTTAACTTGTATATTCACCATTATTATAGGTATTAATCATGTTTAGGCTTACCCTGGGTAGACAAGGGCTGGACAACGCTTAAATATATTTCCGAGTTCAATCTTTGTTAGAACTTTCCGACCATGCCAAACTCCTTCTAGCTAGGTTTTTCCAGCCATAACACACTCTTTCCAGCTAGGTTTTTCCTGACCAAGCTTAGGTGCGGGCTGAGTTATGTTAATATTGTGCCCCTGTAAGATTTAACACTAGTGCTGATGCAAAGGAGTCAACTCATCCAAAAGTTACTGCATGAATCTCAAACCAATTGTTATCTTCCCTGTGACGCGGAATGATTGTGAGAATATTTTTGGGTAGAATCACTCGACAAGACGATGTTGTAGGAGAGTGATGGAACTTGAACACTAACATTAAGGGAGCCAAAGTAACTGAATTCAAAACTTGCACTCTCTTATATATAAATAAAATCTACAAACTTCATACTAAAGAAGAAGATATAATGATTAATAGGAGACAAAGAAAAATACTACTATAATATAATATACAAAGAATAGAAGGGAACTGATGAGATAAAAATAAAGACAATGTAAATACATTATACGTCTATTTAACATTAATAAAATAACAATAACACTAAAATATAATAAAATATTAGAATACTTTTCATTGATGATCTAACTAGGCAAGTTGAAATTGAAAACGGAACACAAGATGACGTAAGTCAAAAAACTATAATGGAGTTTTGTAATTTAATTTAATTTAATCTAACTTAATAACCGATTTGATTTTAATATTAAATAACTTAGAATGTAAATCTTAACCTATTTAGTCCCCATTTAATAACCTAGTGTTAATTTGGAGGGACCAAAATTCAACTTTTACCTATCTATAAAATCATAAATATTACATATATTATAAGAGAGGACAAAACTTTTTGAGGTGACCATGCCACCCCATGCCCTAATAATCCTTGTCACTAGTATGAGAGATATAGTAGGGAAGGTTGTGGAAAAAATAAGTAAAAAAGAGTGACCTGCCTAAATACAATTAATAGCAAAATATAATTGATAGCTTAGTGAAAGACAAAATTAAATATTAAAATATTATTCTCTCCATTTCAAATTAATTGTCATGGTATAACTTTATTCTTAAATATAACTTTAAATAACTTTTTTGTGTTGTATAATATTTAATGAAATTAATATAAATAAATTAAATTTTATATGTGTGATATATAACACAAAAAGGTTTTATTTGAAGTCAAAATTAAAAAATAAAGTCAAATCAGAACTATTAATTAAGATGGATAAAGTATAAAACACCGCAAATATTATCCATCAAAAATATTGATTTGCTTTTCTAAAAAAATTTATTATTCATCAAAACTTCACAAAACTCATATGAAGTGTTTATGGCGTTTAGCAGTGGCACATAGGATAAAAAATGCCCTATCGAAGGGCACATAATAAATAACCTAATTAGATCAACACTTTTTAACGTGATGGGGTGGGGAAAATAAAGGCTACATTCACTTCGACAACGCAATGATGTTGTTCATATGTCATAGGCAGTGGCGGATCCAGAATTTTATTTTACCAGGGGCATAACTTTTATATAAAAAGTTTTCGTTCGTAGTAATAAAAAAGATCCTTCAAACACTAGTAAAAGCTTTTAAACTATATCAATATCAATATCAATAAATGAGGAATATTCAAATGAGACCAAACTTTAAGTTGAGATTCAAGGGACCAATCAGATTGCGACACGTGGCGCGATAATCACATGTGATTGGAAAAAAAAAATTTTAAAAAAAAAAAAATTTTTTCAAAAAAAAAAAATCAAAAATTTTTTTTTTTTCGAAATTTTTTTTTTTTCATTTTTTTTTCAATCACGTGTGATTAAATTTAACATGCAGTAAATCACATGTGATTGGGCATGCCAATCACATGTGATTGTAAAACCCAATCACATGTGATTGTTGCATGTCAAATCCAATCACATGTGATTGAAAAATAAAATTCAGTATAATGACGAATAATGACGAATTTCTCTAAATTTGTGCTAAAACCTTCAAACACCAAGTTTTGGATCAAAACTTGATCAAATTACCGAATTAAAGTCTAAAATTTTGAAGATATGATCACGAAACGCTAACAAACTTGATCAAATCACCGAATTAAAGTATGTTTCCGGTTGAATTTTTTTTTTTAAAATTGTAATTTTTTTTAATCACATTTGATTTGATTTGATATGCAGAATCACGTGATTGAGTTCCACAATCACATGTGATTGGGTTTTACAATCACATGTGATTGGATTTGACATGCTAAATTTAAAAAAAAAAATTAAAAAAAAAATTTCGAAATTTTTTTTTTTTAAAATTAAAAAAAAAAAAAAATTTAAATATTTTTAATTTTTTTTTCCAATCACATGTGATTGTCGCGCCACATGTCGCGCTCTGATTGGTCCATTGAATTTCAAGCAAATGTTTGGTTTCAAGGGAATACAACTCTAAATGAATAACAAAATAGTTTAAACTCATATTTTATATTTTTCTCATATTATATTTTTAAAATTTTATATGTATTTAGCAGTTTTATACATATTTGTGTATATAAACATATTTTTTACGTTTTATATATTTGTATGTTAATGTTAATAATAAGCTGGATTTTCATATCTTTCAAGAGAGTTAAATTGATATTTTATAAAGCTTAAGGTTAAAACTGGATATTAAAATTGAAACAAAGAGCATATTCTTAAATATAAGTGGGGCCATTACTTCTTTCTTCTCCCCATTAAACTGCAACCACCATTTCATCCATTAATGTTTCAAGTTATTATTAACTGTGACTATCGCTGAATCCAGTTTTAATTATAATAAACTCACACATGAAAACATATAAACAGATTTTAAGCACCGGGGGCGTGTGACCCCGGTTGCACCACATTGGCTCCGCCCGTGGTCATAGGTGGAAAATGTTTGTGTCAAGATTATCTTTTGCGTTTAACATCCACTCTATATAAGACAAGATTATAAATTAATTCTTGGATATGTTGATTATGTAATCGAAGTTGAAAGTACTACATACGTACCCCGCAAATAGGTAAAAACTTTCTTTACCTTCTCCACCTGAAGGTACAATTAGTTTAGATAATATGTATTAATTGTACATACTACGTGGGGTATGTTGTACAAAAAAATGTTGTACGTCGGTTGTTTGATAAAGAACTATTACATTACTCGGACATTAATGGTTTTTGTTTTTCCAGATGTGCAAGAATCATTTTTTTTAGTACTGCAGGTAAAATTAAGTTATTTTGTAGTTATAAAAATAAATAGTCTTAACTATTCAGTATACAAACGGTTAGATAACATCTTCTTTACAGACATCTTCAACAAAAAACATTTTAGATAATAAACAATACCTTAAACATAGTAACGCCAAGATTATAGTGAATATGCAATTAAACAAAATTGATATGTGAGTTTAAACTTTCAATTTGTTAGGTGATGGATGATCCTAAATTCATGGGTAACATGAGGTTTTGATGAGAATGTGCAAGAAATAGTAACAATTGGGACCAATGTTGATCAACTTTATGTAACATAACATGCTCTTTTATCTGTTTGTGCACACAAATTATGGGATGACTTTTTACTTATTAAATCATTCATTCCATGACCTCAACAAAAGGTAGGATTCATGTATGTATGACTAATTATCCACTACTATATCTATCGCACTTGGTCAACGTTATGACTCATAATGCTTGGTTAAAGATCATAAGATATAGTTTGTTATTTCAAATGGGTCGTGATATGCAATCTTTACTTTATATCTTTATCAATTAAAATTATGTACTGTATAAGCAATGCACTATGAATTCATATTTATAATGATAGACACTTACCTATTCGAATATTAATAGTTTATATTATGTTTATTATCTACTCCGTATTTAGTTTTCTAGAATAAGTATCCACAGCAAATATTACTCCGTATTTAATAGTATTATAAATTATAAATCTTTAATTTTCTATTTAATAATAGATTATGCACATATAAGCAATGCAGCTTCACTTTAAATGTTATTGTTGTTTTATACTCTTTACATTCTATAAAAATAAAAAACTGTCCACCTTATTATTTTTATTTGTTTTAAAATTATTATCCATTATTTTAGATAACTAAAAAAATCATTAAAATTTTAATTATGTCCCTTTAATTATTGGAAATCTATAATTAAATATAACAATTAATCTATCGATTACTCTTTATAACAACGTTAAATAAGAGGCAAATTAGACAATTCGTCTATATATCTTAAATACAACAAAAAGACAACCATTACAGTTTTATAGGACGGGAGGAGTATAGTAATTGATGAAATGTAAAAAGACAACAGAAATCTTACTAGTAAATATTAATATTAGAATATAGAGTTGTGATTCGGCCTGATATTAAAGATTAAGGACCCTTAGCCCATCTATACAATCCGGTCGGACCATAACTCTATATTCTAATAAATATTACACGTGAGATTATATTTGGAACACATAACACTACTACTTTCATGTTGCGGTTCGGAGTTTCAAGGATGATTTGTCATTTGTTAGTTGGTGCATTTTCCTGTGACGGCTTTCATATATTCACGGTGGTTTGCTCCAGATCTGCAACTGTCAGTTTAGGATTATGGTGTTGTACGTTTGGGTAACTCTTTGTATGGTATTTGGTTAAGGTTTGCGGTGGGTTAGTCGTTGATTTTGGGTCTTCATTGCAGATGAAAGTCGGTTTTTGTGAATGTAGTTTTCTGGGGTTCTATATTAAGGTGTTTCTTGTTTTAGTTTGTTCAATAGTTGTGTTAGTTTACTCAATGTGGGTTTAGTTTGCATCAGTTCTTTTCACTGGATTGTTAGTGTAATTGGTCAATGTTTAAGCTTGTGTAATATGGTCTAGTTCGAGTTGATGTGTACAATAGACCGCAAGGTCTAGTCAAACAGACGGTTGTTTGTACCTGTTGTAGTTTTAGATATTTTCAAACTTGTAAATTAAAATTTATATTTTTTTCAAGCTTTGACTGTTCAACATTGATGAAATTTATATTTTTTCTGTCTAGTCAAGTACTTCATCCGTCTCAAAATAAGTGTTCATTTGACTTTTAAAAGTTTTTTCACAACTTTAATTTTAAATATTTGTGTTTGATTTAAATAGTATTTGATGAAGTTTATATGAATTTACTAGATTTAAATGTGTGTGCATAATTTCTTTGCTTAAATTTTATCAAATATTATATAACACTAACATAAAAATTAAAGTCAATGTTGAAAAATATTAGTTCAAAAGTCAAGTCGGGACAGTTATTTTGAGACGGATGGAGTAATTTATAAACCAAATATAAATCTACTAATTATCTAACCGGCGGTCCCATCGTACTTACGTAGCTACGCTAGTGACGTACGTTTGGATACTTTATATAGAACGACAAAAACACACACCTTAAAAATAGTCATCACGAGACTTGAACTTGTTTTTTTCTAAAAAATTGATGAGTTACTTCGATACCGCTAGGATATAGGTCCTTTGGTGAACTATGCTTGGATATTAGGAGTAGTAATGAGAACGCTTACTATCATACCTGGATAACTGCTAGAACATTAGATTTGTAAACAATAAATCAAACAAAAAGGATGGGTGAGAAAACAAAACTTTTCCTTTCAAATTTTTTGCTCCTGTTTTCCCGCCCACCCATTTCCATCTCCGGCCACCGGTGGTTCGCCGGTGGTCCGGCCATTTTCTTTCGTTTTCTTTTTTCCTTTTCAGTATGTTTTTCCCCCTTTCCTCTTTCCCTACTTCCTGACTTACAGATCTTCGTTTTTCGGCCTTTTTTCTCCGGCCACCGTCGTCCACAGGCGGCGAGGAAGGTGGGTTTCCACCTTTCTCTGTGGTTGGTGATGGTCTGGTATGAAGGAGGGTGTTTTTTCTCTTGCTTTCGTTGGCTTGGGCAAGTTTCATCTCTTTGGCGTTTTTCCGGCGGTTTTTCCGGCAATGGTCGTTTTCGTGCTTTCTTGACTTTCATGGAGCTACAGGTGACGAATAGGCTTCTATTCTGTAGTTTCTTGTGTTGGTTGGGTTTGGAGGGGCCGGACCTCATTGCGTCTCGTCAATCTCAAATTCCGGCGAGATTCCTTTCCGACTATTTCTTTTCTCCGGCGGTTTCTACTTGCTTACTCACTGGACTCTGCCCACTGGTTTGCTGCTGTCTGGTACTTCTCCATGTGGATGTCGTGTTTTCCGGTCGATCGAGTATTTTCCGACCGGCTCATCTGTATGGAGTTTGGCTTCTGGTTTGGTGGCTTCGGGTGTCTGGTTTGTGGTACTTTGGGTTAGCTCCGTCGTGTTTCGGGTTATCAGGTTGCGGTGGTGGGTTTCGTGATTGCAGGTTCGCGATTTCGGGTTATGGTTGCTAGTTCGTGGTTGTTGTGTGAGTAATCGTGTTGAAAGTCTTTCGTGACTTCAAGTGGGTAAAGCTCTCGTGGGTTCAACTGGGTGCAGTCGGTGGAGGTTTTGTCGTTCAAGTCGTGAATATCTACAACATGTGGTGGTCAACATAATCGTGGGTTATTTCTTTGTTAATCATCTTGACATATTGCATTATCACCACTCGATTTGATTGCAAGATTGGATATTTGATTCAGATTTTCGTGGGTTTCATGGTTTGGTTTTCGGGTTATTGTCGGGTTCCATGCTTTCATTCGGGTGCTTGCCCTTAAGTGGTCTTGTAATATGTTGTGGTCTCCTAGGTTCTTAGTTAGCCCACTCGTGTTAAGATCTATATGTTCTACTCGTGTTTTAGATTTATGTGTTAGTCAATTCGAGTTTTGAAGTCGTGAGTTGTCGTGTAAGTCGTGATTTGTAACCGACTTTGTAACTTACTTTGTACGGAGTATCTCCTAGCATCTTGCTAGTTTTTTTAATATAATTATTATTGCCTTTCAAAAAAAAAATAAAAGCGATAAATTGAATGATTGTAAAGCCAGATGAGGCGAACAACAAAAACGGTGGTCCAAAGCCTTTTTAGTTTGTTTGTATTCTTGTTAGTCTGATTTCTTGTTAGCTTGATTTTTTTTTTTTTTTTTTTTTTTTTGGCATCAGTAGATCATTTCTTTCAACGACCCTCATCATTTGCACGTAACACACACGTTCGTTTGATTTTGGTTCGTTTGGTTGTGTTGAAGATTTAATGTTTGTTTGTGGTGCGGTGATGTCATGTGTTTTTAAAAGGTCGGTCTCATGTTGTTTGTTTGGCTCGTAAGGCTTGGTTCGATTTAGCATTTTAGTTAGGTTGGTGTACTCTCTTCGAGCTTTTCGTCACGTTTTGTTTCCTTTGATTGTAATGGTCTAGGGGTTTTCATCCATTGATGAAATTCCTTGAATAATACTCCGTAATACTATCCATTATTTTTGAAAGAAAAAAAAAATTGAGATTGTCAATGGCAAACGAAAGGTTTGAGTCAGACACTGTGTGATGGCTAATGCATTACCTGATCAGTCTAGATTGTCAATTGTCTTCTTTGGTGCACTAGCAATGATCACTTGCCATCCTTAACTACTCAAGCTAACTCAAGTACTTTATAGAGCTTTCACGTGGGCAGAATACAAGTTACGTAGCTCATCGACTTCAGCTCTTAAAAGTTTGTTATTGCCGAACGATATTAGAAACTAGAGACTGTAGAAAATAAAGCAAGCAAGTGTGCCAAACACCCTGTCTATGTGTAATCGTGTGTTGCTATCATTTACATTCTTGGTCTCCGCATACAGAAATATTTGGTCTTCAAACGATTAAAAATAAAATAATTTAGTTTTGAAGGAGTTAAAGGATTTAAATCAAGATAATAGACAGCTTAAGTTTGCATATATTCTAACTACAAACATCAACTTGTATCTATCGGCTGTTCTAGCCAAACATATTCTTGGATTACAACAATACTAGTTGTGATACGGCTCTATTGAGTCGACGATAATCGTCAATTTATTGGCGACTTGACTGACTCTTAGAGACTAAATTAAATTCCAGTCAGGATTTAAAACCCGTGAAAATTTGATTCTACCATTTCCATGGCGTCTAATTATTTTTATTTTATATTTTTTTAATTTTTTAAAAACTTTTTCCTACTTAAAGGCCGGAGGTACTCTCGGAAGCAATCTCTTTATCCGTCGAATAGAGAGAGGGATGACTTCCTCTACTTTTGAGAGTGTTGACTCTGGGTGGAGAAATGACTTGTCTTTATTCTCGGATAGGGGAAGGATTTTCTACATCACACTTCCCCCATACACCACTTATGTGGTATTGAGTTTTGTTGTTGTTGTACAACAATACTAGTTGTGAATTGAAACTGCATACTGAACCAGAAATAAAGCAAAGTTGCCAGTAGTTAATGTATAATTTGAATAACAATCAGTCATTCATCTACAAATAATTGTAGTTGCATGAAATACAATGTTTAGTCAACAAGTCAGTCCCTCGAGTCAAGCAAAAATTATTCGACTCAAAAATGAACAAGCTTTCTTTATTATCCATTATCAAGCAAATGTAACCAGGTGAGATTGTTTAGATTTGAGATCTTGCTGCAGACCGGGAGCATTTCTTTCTTCCATGTTTTCCTAGCCCGCACACACAGTTCTCAAGAAGTTCATAATCCTCTTCCCAAAACAGCTTTGACGCCATCTCAGGGTTGTCCAACAACTTTTTGGCGGTCAGGAATCCAGCAATTGTCCATGTTTGATATAGTCGGGATTGTTTCCCGATGAATCTTCCATATCTTGTATCATAATATTCGGGCCATTTATCTGTTGAAAGTTTCTTCTCGGCTAGAGCAATCGCTTTTCTTGCAAGTTCTGGCCTCTTCATCTTGATACAAGCAAGCGTGAACTGAAATAACAAGATATTGAGAATTAGGAAGGATGTGGATGACAATCAACTTTGTCAACTTGAAAATTTAAATGCATCCTGATTTAATCAAGTAAATATGATCCCGCCACAACAATCAACTTGAAAATAAAAATAAAATAAAACAAATTGTAATCTGGAGTAAATTAAAGATACTAGCTTTGATATAATCTGCAATGAAGAATACCTGCCAAAGGAGCGTAGGCCAGGATCCCCCATTATGGTATGACCAAGGTCTGCAAAGAAAGACACCCAGGTAAAACATCTATAGACCATGTGTCTCTAACTAAATACAAAGTATTTAACTTTATAAACATAATATATTTAAATAATTATTTTCTATATACACCTTTCCTCAAACAATGACAACTAACAAGCTTTTCCCATTGTTCTTGTAAATCAGATATGTACAATTTCTGATACACGAGCTGTTTAAGTTGTGGTTAATGATGATAAAGGAAGCAATACAGACCCATTTACTTATAATTTAGTTACATAAGGTTCTCTTTTTGTTTCCATTAGAGTAACAAGCATAAAAGCCTCCTCTATAGTCATTTTAGTTAGGGATGGCACCCGCGGGTCGTGGATGCGGATCCATTGGATCCATCGCCCGTACCCTCGGATTTTTTGTCAACCCGTCAACCCGCGAATCTTCATTATCGGATTTAATTTTGGATCCATCGCCCGTACCCGCGGATATCCGCGGGCTACGGATTTACCCGCGGATCTTTTTCATAAATTAGTACTACATTCGTATCTATTTTTTTTTTAAAGCTATAAAATTTATAAAGATAAACAATATTTACAACGTATGATGTGCATTACATACAAACAGGCCCTTAAATTACATTTAGGCTAATACTGAAAAATGAAGAATGCAGAAAAGAGACTAAAACACGAGCCTGACACATTTTAATGACTTAGCCAACCCCCGGTTCTATTAGAAGCTACACCAATATAAGTTAAATTACTCGAAATACGTTATACTAGTAGTCTAGTACTACTTGCACGCATCAAACTACTGGAATTTAATAGTGATCGATCACCAAATTTCTATGTTATTGTTTAAATTTTTTTTAAAGTCAACGAATATTACAATAATGTAAGGATCCGCGGATATTTAACGGATATTTAACGGGTATATCCGCGGATTCTTCAAACGGGTGTATCGGATTCGCGGATCGGATTTTACCCGCGACGGATGTAATACATCCATCACCCACCCGCGACCCGCTAGCGGGTACAAGATTAAATCCATCGCCCACCCGCGGGTAAAGATTTTTGATTTTATCCGCCCATCACAGGCGCGGGTACCCGCGGATCTCGGATTTTTTTAGATCCATTGCCATCCCTAATTTTAGTAAGAAATTAGATTCATTGAAAACATAATAATTTTTTATTTCCAACCAACGCCAAAACTGTTTTTGAAAAAAACTTGGACAAATACTGTTTCAAGTCAACCTAACCTGTGCCATGAAAGTCCCAAATTTATTTACCGTTATCCACCCGGTCCAAGTTGCCCATTTGGCGACTTCTATGGCTGATAACTAGAAAAAGAATTCAAAGAAAGCATCATTGAGCCTTACGTGTTCTTAGGATCACTACCAGTAATTATACGCCATTCTTCATACTCGAGTGCAGGATAACAGATCTTGAGAGGCATGCTACCTACAAGATCATCCCATTTCTCTTCAATCAAGTTCAATATTCCATCATTCTGTCTAGGTGTACCCAATGAAGAAACAATGGCCCACAAATTACCCAATGTGAAAAACCTAAAATCCATGTGAGCTGGTTGTAAGTTGCCAATGAGATAGCCACCAGATTCTGGAAACCAGTCCACTAACCAAGAAGGGATCTGTTCTGGGTAGATGTTGAATTTGTTTATGGCATCAGTTGAGTACTCCTCTGTTTTGTAACGGTATATTTCATTGACTTTTTTCATATCAACCCAATAGTATTCACGAATGTGGAACGAGAGAGCACTCAGCCTGTTGTTAATGGCTGCTACAAGATCCTTTGTTGTTTCATTGACAGTTACAATTTCTCGTGAGCAGCGTAGTGCCGAGTAGAATAATGCCTGTATACACAATATGAGTTTTTTTTAAGCAACTGATGCAGGCAAGAATTGTAGGCATTAAATTACACATTTACTTGTGAATGGGTCATACAGTTGTTTAGAAGATAACTTACTTGAATTTCAAGAGGGTGGCCATGAATACCCATCCTCCTATCGATCATACAGGAGCCATCAGTCACCAACAGAGTAGGGAACATATCAAACCCATCAGCCAAGCACAATTTGAGTATTAATCTTATCCCCGTTTGAACATCCACCCTCTCTTGCAAACTGTAGTCACCTGTGATCTTCCCATAAGCCCTTAACAAAATTATCCACCACAAACCTAGCCAAGGTGTCAACAATCAGTTTGATATTGTAATAAAAAAGGCTAAAATCCAAAAAACAGATCAAATGGCAGCCATGCAAGTAACCTCTTGAACAAACTATCCAAAAAATTACCAGAATCAACGGGTGCAACTCGTCCAATTGCTGATTCACCAAAATCAGGATCCAGAACATCCTCGAATTGGCCAGATTTTCCATCAAGTGGTACACTTCGAACTTTAAAGCTAGCCGGCATCAGCCCCTGCCCAGGGCTGTGGCAGTCAACTGTCTTTTCCCAACTCTGGAAAGAACAAAATTAAGATTAATTCCACATTTGCTTAAACTTTGATAACATGGTAACACCAATTACTAATAAGACTTAAGCTTTAGGTGGTGATGCCATAAAACTAGCATTTAGTAAAGCGTTATATATAAGCAACATTGTATACTTACACATCCAACAGATTTTAATTGCATCAATCAATCATGCTTAAGCAGTTAAGCTCATCTCAGACTAGAGATTAAGATGTTAGACTATTTGTTTTTATGTCTGCAAAATAACTTAATTTAATCCTGTGTGCGGCACTTACTTAGAAGCACATTTCTAAGTCTGTGAGTTTGCAGACAGAATAAAACATTATTTTATCGTATGTCTTCAAAAAACAAACAGTTTGCAGTAAAAACGTCTGAGCGCCCGCAGGCATAAGACATAATAAGATCTGCAGTCTAAAAAACAAACGACACCGTACTATTCAACATTCTCATTTTGTAAAATCATATTGATATGGTGCACACATAAATGATATTACTTGATTCAAAAAGAAATGAAAGAACATGATGGTAGTGAGTGGGGATAAAATTGTATCAAAGATAGAAAATTTCTATTGACAGCAATAGATTTCAACATGATGCAGATTGCAGAGTACACAGACGTTTAGGGTACAAGCCAGAGTTTGATTTTGGAGACATCAAAATCTAGATAAATGCAGGAACATAAACTTGCTCAATCAGTTGCATAAATCAGAAAATAGAAAAATTATATTAGTTACCTGCAGTTGAAGAGTATGAAGCAAAAAGTTCTTAACGATCTCGCCTTCACCATTGAGCAAAAACGCAAGTGCCGAAGGAACAAAATCCCGAATAAACACCTGATCATAGTTCAGTGGCAGCTTATCAGCTGGATCAGCTGCTGCAACAGTTCCCACAGGACATCCACAATAATCCACAACCGAACCTCGAAGCAAATTCCATGCTTCTTTCTCAATTTCAGACTCTTTAATCTCCGAAGATTTTATATCTACATTCGAACGATTATCATCCAACACTTCCTCTTCATTTTCCCCTTTCGTTACTACCCTATCAATAACTAAAGGCTTCACATTCAATCCACCTTGAATGTAAATCTTTTCCCAGCTTGTGTCATTAACATGTGAATCAATCGATGTTGAATAATTCCTATAATCCGAGGCTACTTTAAATACAAGCCTACTGAATCTCCTATCATATCCTCCCCGATTCGAACCGGAACCACTAAAACCCTTCCGATTCGAATCAATTACATCTCTAAACCCTAAAATCTTATTATTACAAGCATGAACTCCCCTTGAGCCATGCAACTTAAATCGAGATTTCGACAAATTGGTTACAGATGAATGATGATTACAATTAGGTATTTGAAACCCTAAAAATGAAGATCTTTTGTAGTTAATTAAAATCCTACAGTAAGATGGCTTCATTGTTGTTAATCCAATACAACTACAACTAGCCATTTCAATTTGATCAATAATGATCTATCTATAGCTATATATTTATAAAAGTATATATCTATATATCAGATCTACAAATAAACCCTAGATCTGTTGATCTCAGAAAAAGATTGAATCAACAGAGGTTATGTATGAAATGATTTCTCTGCCTGTATAAAATATATCTATATCGTTCTTTTGATCTATAAACTATACAAGATACATAAATTTATTTATAAAAAAGGAATACAGAAATGGAAATTGGACTTACGAAAATGATTGTAAAGCGAGTGCGTGTATGGTTTTTGTATGTGTGTGTTTTTTTTGGTTTTGATTGGATAAAATGATGTACTTTGGGGGTGTTTATATAGACACGGAGTTTATGATATTTCCACGAAATTGGGTAGGTGACGAAAAAACTCGACAAGTGGGATGCAGAATTTACTAATTTACCCGTGCAGTGCACGTGTATTTCTGTATTTGTGCATTACTAATATTATTATTTATTTATTATTCATATTTTTATATTTTATTTATTATATATTATATGAATTTATTTATTAGTATTATTTATTTATTTATTTATTACAAAAATAACTACAATATAGAATGAGTCATTAGATTTTGATTGATAAAATAGTTGCAAATCAGCCAATACACTAGCACACACAAAAAATAACTTATGAGAATGTGTGATTACGAATCGAGTGAGTACCTTTGGCTGGAACTGGGCATGGTGTAGAAATAATATCGGGTCTCGTAACAACGATCTGGAAACCTCACTAATGGAGAAATTGGGTTCGATAAAGCTTTCAAATGAAACTGATACATGGATATGGGCATTAGCAAATATAGTATCCTTTCCGTAGAGGAGACGGAGGCTTATTTGAACGATACAAACCTTCCTTCTAAGACAACGGCTACTGGATAGATGAGGTTTGTCCATCGAAAGGTGAACATTTTGATTTGGAGACTTGCTCTGGACAAGTTACCAACGAGGCTTAACTTTTCGAGGAGAGGATTTGATATCGAGACCATTGAATGTTCGTTATGTGAAGGTAGAATCGAATCGGTTGATCACATCTTTTTCGGGGGCAACATCGTGGAAATATATAGGGGGGGAATAAAGATTTGGATGTATATTCAATGGCCCAAAGTCTATGCTTGGTCCGAAAGGGTAGCATGTTTCGATTCTTGGCATCATTCATCCGCCGGAAGAAAAAAAACTATACGTGATTGTTGCGACTTCTATTTGGCATATTTGAAAATACTGTAATATTATCATCTTCGCATCCACTTTATTAAATAAAAAAGCTCATGTTCGACTTGATTCGTGTTTATGCTTATAACTAGTTTTGTAATAAAAGTGAACTAGTTGTCAGGTGAGATGATTGGTTGTTAAAACTATTATAAGTTATAAATTGGTCTCCTTAGCTGTTAGAAGGGTTTGAGTTTTTAATAATATTTATGTTAAAAAAAAGATCACTTTATAACAACAACAAAATATTCAAAAATAGATTGTATTGTAGTGGAAGTGTATTATTTATTATTTGTATGTATTAACAAGATTATTTTATAATTATACAATGTATAATACTTTATTGTATATTTGGTGTGGTGGTGTACTAGTGTGTACAAATATAAGTTTAATGGTGTAGAGATCGTTAACCGTTCAAATAATTGATAGATCTCCTTACCATCAAATGTATATATTCAACAAAGTTATCTTTTGCACTAGTGTTGGTCCGGAGAATTTAAGTACTTAAAACGGGGTAAAAAAGTCCTTATGTCGTAACGAATAATATAAACTATTTAAAATGCCCTTAGGTCTTGACGAATAGTATAAACATTTTAAAAAGTACTTTGGGTCTTCCTAGAATGCTAGTGGATTTTGATTTCCTCTTTTTTCGAGAGTTTGATTATTGTTTTTGGGCATATTGTGTTTTGTCTTCGCTGCTTCAAGTGTGTTTCTTTAGTTCTCATGTTTCTTAAATCTTCGATTATATATATATATATATATATATATATATATATATATATATATATATATATATATATATATATATATATATATATATATATATAGGCAGGATCAATGGGGAAGTAACCAATCGGGGGGAAGCGAAATTTTTTTTTTCGTTTTTTTGGAATTTTTTTTTTCCGGCATCAAGATCACACGAAAATATGAACATTTAGAAAAGACACTTCGTGATGAATGTTATTATTTAGGCGGGAAAACGATCGACAAAAATAACATTCAAGATAATATTGTTCGTGAAGAATATGAACGTTTTTTTTTTTCCATGTTTTGTGAAGTAAAATTTAGCCCGATTTAGAGTTTAGGGTTTAGGGTTTAGGGTTTGGTGTTTTGGGTTTATTTCCATAAACCCTAAACCCTAAACCCTAAACCCTAAACTCTAAACCGTTCGTGTTAAAAACTCAATCTAAATCCTAAATCTAAACCCTAAATCTAAACCCTAAACCCTAAATTTCTAAACCCTAATATCTAAACCCTATAAACCCTAATATCTAAACCCTAATATCTAAACCCCAATAGCTAAAACCTCAACATACGCTCGAAAAACACGATAATTGTTAAATATTACTTCTTCGAGCGTTTTCCCGCCAAAATAAAAATATTTATCACAAAGTGTCTCTACTAAATGTTCATATTTTCATCCCATCTATAATGTTCGTGAACAAAGTTTTTTCAAAAAACGAAAAAAAAAGTTTTTGCTTCCCCCCGCTTCCCCCCGATTGGTTACTTCCCTCTTGATCCTAATATATATATATATATATATATATATATATATATATATATATATATATATATATAGTAGAGGGATCAAATGAGAACTTTTTTGTGTGAGAACCCTGAGAACTCAAAAATACACTGAAATTCGAGCAAAAAAGGAAATTCGAGCAAAAAAGGTGAAATTCGAGCAAAAATGGGACACGGGCGAACAAAAAACGTGCTATTCGAGCAAAAAAATGTGATATTCGAACAAAAAAAAAGGCGGACGAACAATTTGTGTTCTACATTTTGATAGTCGAACAAATAAATGCAGAACACGTTGATATTCGAACAAAGATGCGATATTCGAACAATTTGTGTTCTACATTTTGGTATTAGAACAAAAAAAATAAAAAAAATAAAAAATTTGCTCGACTATGATTTTTTTTCGTCCGTGTTTTTAATTTTTGCTCGACTTCCCTTTTTTTTGCTCGAATTCCCCTTTTTTTGCTCGAATTTTAGTGTATTTGGGTGTATTTTGGAGTTTCTAAAGTTCTCACACTAAAAAAGTTCTCATTGGATCCTCTCCATATATAGGATGCAGTTTTTTTTTATTCGAGCAAAAAAAGGAAATAACGAATACTATAAAACCAAGATCTTCATCGAAAAATGAAGATCTAAACCAATACAAAGAATCCATATGGCTCGAAATAAGAAAACGCCACAAACCGACGTTAACCCCGACCGAGCCAAAACCATCCACAATAGACTAACATCAAGACTACCTAAACAATTCACAATACAAATAAAGAGAACGGAAGTAGAACCACAACAATTACACTAAAACAACTTCAACATCTACCTAAAATACACAAAACAACGAGGACAAAGTTAAGCGGGATCTTTACCATTCCTCAAATCCGGACGCTTTGTGAACCCATGGATTTTATTAATACGAAGTCCTTTGCCTTTTCGAGATGTGATGTTGTACGAAGATACCTTGGATGACAAAGACCCAATACGAATCCCGGGGACCGAAGGGACCCCTGATCTTTGAATTGTTGAAAAAAATTATCGGTATCACAAGTCGAAGGGCCCTCTTCGTTAGATTCCATAAATAACCTTTGAATTGCTTCACCGCACTCCAAGTCGTCTTCATAATCTTTCAAAACCAACGAACCTTCAACACAAGATTCCTTCCTCTTCACACCCGCATCTTTCTTTAATGCCTCAAGTATACATTTTGGCACACGTCTATTCAACACATACCAAGATTTGCAAAAACCAACACAAGACTCTAAAACACAATCACAAAAGAGCTTGTCATTTCTACCTCGAAGGATCGGTGTAGGTTGTAAATCCAAAGTTTCTTTGCCCCGTCTACCTGAATCCAAGCATTGTTTTTTATTTATCTCAAGCAAAACATTACTAATTCTATCAGCAAAAGACGACTTATTCCCCATCTCAAAAACACAACCATCACCCCCTAATTTACCCCCACCCGGAGACTGTACACCCGCATGCCCAAAAGTGGAAATGGACCGAACAACAGAAGCAGGCCCGTTAACATCCAGCCCACCTGCAGACACGTGGACCTTGGCAGTCTAACGACCCATCCGAATCCATCTGGACGAATACATTACATTTGGTTACATCGCGAGGTACTTGACCTCTATATGATACATTTTACAAACATTGCATTCGTTTTTAAAAGACAAACTTTCATTACATCGAAAGTTGACGGCATGCATATCATTTCATAATATATCCAACTATAATTGACTTAATAATAATCTTGATGAACTCAACGACTCGAATGCAACGTCTTTTGAAATATGTCATGAATGACTCCAAGTAATATCTCTAAAATGAGCAAATGCACAGCGGAAGATTTCTTTCATTCCTGAGAATAAACATGCTTTAAAGTGTCAACCAAAAGGTTGGTGAGTTCATTAGTTTATCATAATCGATCATTTCATAATTTTAATAGACCACAAGATTTTCATTTCCATTTCTCATAAATATACGTCCCATACATAGAGACAAAAATATCATTCATATGGTGAACACCTGGTAACCGACCTTAACAAGATGCATATAGAATATCCCCATCATTCCGGGACTCCCTTCGGACATGATAAATTCGAAGTACTAAAGCATCCGGTACTTTAGATGGGGCTTGTTGGGCCCAATAGATCTATCTTTAGGATTCGCGTCAATTAGGGTGTTTGTTCCCTAATTCTTAGATTACCAGACTAAAAAGGGGTATATTTGGTTTAATAATCCAGCCATAGAATGTAGTTTTAAGTACTTGTGTCTATTTCGTAAAACAGTTATAAAAGCGCATGTATTCTCAGTCCCAAAAATATATATTACAAAAAGCATTTAAAAAGGGAGCAAATGAAACTCACCATACTGTATTTTGTAGTAAAAATACATATGACGGCATTGAACAAGTGTAGGGTTGGCCTCAAATTCACAAACCTATATCAGTTGCATATATATTAACACATATCCTATTTAATCAACTAAGTTTACTTATATTTTATAATTTATTAAATTTAGTATCTTTAAATATAATTATACTTGATATTGCTCAATAACATTATATATATATATATATATATATCGCAATATCGTGTAAAATACTCTCGAATCAAGGTTACTGAAAGCGTTTCTACAAGTGATAGGCCAAGATATGCAAATTTGTATCGGAGAGTAATTTGTAAAGAGTTTTGATGATTTATGACGGTTATATGAGTTGCAATATTATAATGGTTGATCCCGATGCAAGATAAGGTCAAGTTAGCGCTCTAAAATGATAAAACAACGCTTCAGATATGTTGGACTTCGTCCAAAATGATTGGGGCTTCATCCAAATGAAAGGAGATTACAAAGAAAACAAGACAGTAACCAACAGTACATCTGGACGCCGTCCAATATTGTTGGACGCCGTCCAGCTTTTCACACTTGGACGCCGTCTAAGATTTTGGAACGCCGTCCAAGCCTTAAAGATGGGACACCGTCCAAAATCTAGGACGTCGTCCAGAAGTAGGTTACCGCCACTTTTGACTTTCTGACCCACTTTCACCACTTTATAATCTCATGATTGAAGACCAGTTTTACCAGTTACGAACCAGAGAGTACAGAGACGAATTTTGAGAGCAATATTGGAGAACTCCAAGCTCTTGGAAGAGGCTCAACATCAAGGCATCAAAGATCAAAACCTTCTTCATCCAAGAACTCATTGTTCTTGTAGGTTATTTCTTGTTCTAAAGCAATGATTTCCATTGATAATCTGATTGTTATGTTGTCTGTCACCATGATTGTTGGCTAGTTTCTATAATGTTTGTCTAGATTAATAACCGAGGTATTGGATGTAATCCTATTGATTGTATGTACTATGTGTGAAAGATTGAAGCTTGAATTAAAGAACCATGCTTATTGATGTTTAAAAAAAAAAAGTCCAGAAGTAGGTTACAACCACTTTTGACTTTCTGACCCACTTTCTCCACTTTATAATCTCATGATTGAAGACCAGTTTTACCAGTTATGAACCAGAGAGTACATAGACAAATTTTGAGAGCAATATTGGAGAACTCCAAGCTCTTGGAAGAGGCTCAACATCAAGGCATCAAAGATCAAAACCTTCTTCATCCAAGAACTCATTGTTCTTGTAGGTTATTACTTGTTCTAAAGCAATGATTTCCATTGATAATCTGATTGTTATGTTGTCTGTTACCATGATTGTTGGCTAGTTTTTATAATGTTTGTCTAGATTAATAACCGAGGTATTGGATGTAATCCTATTGATTGTATGTACTATGTGTGAAAGATTGAAGCTTGAATTAAAGAACCATGCTTATTGATGTTTAATCATTTGTATCTAGTTAATTGATATGTTGTTGATAAAGAGAACTCTTGTTGATGTATCATATTGATTTACAATCAACTTGTCTTAGATTGATTGTTTACTAAACCGGACCAAGGGGGTAAATTAGATCAATACGATTAAACGATATAGGAATGAATTGTGTAGAGCGAACGCAAAGACAATTGTTATTTAAGTCTTTGATCTTGATAATCAACTAGTCACAAACGAAAAGGTCTAGGTAATAGGGAACCCTCACTTAGTACTTCTAGTTTAAGTAACCTAGAGAAAAGTTCCATCAAAAAGTTTACTACAACTCGGCCATCATTTGTGGGGAGAGGTTTTGCCTCCGCCCATTTGGAAACATAATCAATGGCTACGAGTATGTAGAGATAAGAATGAGATTTTGGAAAGGGCCCCATAAATTCAATTCCCCAAACATCGAACACCTTGCATACTTGGATGCTTTGTTGAGGCATTTCATCCCGTTTAGTGATTTGACCGGCCTGTTGGCACGCGTCACAAGCCTTACAAATGGCGTAGGCATCTTTGAATATTGTAGGCCAATAAAAACCAGCCTCGTAGACTTTCCTCCCCGTAATTTGGGGACCAAAGTGCCCACCCGTTGGACCACGGTGACAATCAAGAAGAATTTGAGTGCATTCCTTTCCCGAAACGCACCTCCGAATCATACCATCCGCGCAATGCCTAAAAAGATATGGATCTTCCCAGAAGTAGTATTTCAGGTCACTAAAGAATTTTTTTTCTTTTCTGATGTGACCAACCGGTTTCTAAGTACCCTCCAACAAGATAGTTGGCTATGTCAACAAACCAAGGATCATCGATTTTCTCAATTTTTATGAGATTTTCTTCCGAAAAGTTATCTTGGATAACAGTCTCATGGAGAACCTCAAGATTCGGGTTCTCGAGTCGAGAAAGGTGATCGGCAGCTAGGTTTTCGGCCCCCTTTTTGTCTTTAATATCAATGTCGAATTCTTGCGAAAGCAAGACCCAATGTATTAACCGGGGTTTAGCATCTTGCTTAGCAAGCAAGTGCTTTAATGCTGAATGGTCTGTATAGACAACCGTCTTTGCTAGTACCAAATAAGATCGAAATTTATCAAACGAAAAGACAATTACCAGGAGTTCCTTCTCGGTGGTAGTGTAATTAAGTTGGGCTCCTTGCAATGTCTTACTAGCATAATAAATGGGCTGAAAATATTTTTCCATTCTTTGCCCCAAGACGGCACCAATAGCAAAGTCACTAGCGTCACACATAAGTTCGAATGGAATTGAACAATTCAGCGAAATGAGAATGGGTGATTGCGTGAGTTTTGCTTTAAGGAGGTTAAAGGCGTTAAGACATTCGTCCGTAAAGACAAATGGAGCATCTTTCTCAAGAAGTTTGTTCATTGGGGTCGCAATTTTAGAAAAATCTTTAATGAACCGACGGTAGAAACCGGCGTGCCCCAGAAAACTTCTTACACCTTTCACGTTCGACGGTGGTGGTAATTTAGCTATGACTTCCACTTTAGCTCTGTCCACCTCCAGTCCCGCAGAGGAAATTTTATGACCAAAAACAATGCCCTCTCTTACCATAAAATGGCATTTTTCCCAGTTAAGTACAAGATTAGATTCTTCACACCTAATCAACATACGCTCAAGATTATGAAGACATGAATTAAAAGAATCACCGAAGACTGAAAAGTCATCCATGAATACTTCCATAAAGTCTTCAATCATATCATGAAAAATAGCTACCATACACCTTTGGAAGGTGGCAGGAGCATTGCATAAGCCAAAGGGCATACGTCGATAGGAGAAAGTACCATAAGGGCATGTAAAGGTGGTTTTCTCTTGGTCCTCGGGTGCTATAGGGATTTGGAAATATCCTGAGAAACCGTCAAGAAAACAATAAAAATTCTTTCCTGCCAACCTTTCCAACATTTGATCAATGTAAGGAAGGGGAAAATGGTCTTTTCGGGTAGCATCATTTAATTTTCTGTAATCAATACATACCCTCCAACCCGTGACAGTCCTAGTGGAAATTAATTGATCGTTTTCGTTGGTGATAATGGTCATGCCACCCTTTTTGGGTACACATTGGACCGGACTCACCCAAGGACTATCCGAAATTGGGTAAATAAGACCTGCATCAAGGAGTTTGACAATCTCCTTTTTAACGACTTCTTGCATATTAGGGTTCAGTTGCCTTTGTCTTTGTACACATGGCTTATAGTTATCTTCCATTAAAATCTTATGCGTACAATAAGAGGGACTTATACCCTTGATGTCATGAATTTTCCACGCTAGAGCCGTTTTATGGGCTTTTAACATGGAAACAAGTTTAGACTTCTCACTTACAGAGAGTTCGGATGAAATGATAACCGGGAGAGTAGAATCCTCTTGAAGGTAAGCATATTTCAAGTGACTTGGAAGTGGCTTCAGTTCTAAAACGTGAGGTTCTTCAATCGATGTTTTACATCGGTACTCATTTTTTAAATCCAACTTTCTGTATTCTTCATCATTTGGCTCATAACCGTTAGCCATCAAAGCGGTCAATATCTCTACTTCTTCCACCATGTTCTCTTCATCACCTTCTGCAAAAATGCATTCTCCCGAACCTTGCAATTCTAGAAATTCCTGCAACAACTCTGAATATGTGTCTACGGTTTGCAAATAATAACATTGATCATCAGTAGACTCGGGGTATTGCAGGGCATGGTCAACGGAAAAGGTGACCTTAATATCCTCAATGCTAAGGGTCAATTTCTACCCATGAACATCTATCATAGCTCTAGCGGTATTGAGGAAAGGTTGGCCCAATATAAGAGGCACACATGTGTCCTCTTCCATGTCCAAAATTACAAAATCGGCCGGAAATACTAGGGTACCCACTTTTACTAACATATTCTCTAAAATTCCACGAGGGAATTTAACAGAGCGGTCCACTAGTTGAATTGCCATTCGGGTTGGTTTTAGTACCCCGGGGTCTAGCTTAACATATAATGAATAAGGCATCAAATTAATGCTAGCCCCTAAATCCGCTAATGCTTTAATGCATTCCAAATCTCCTAGGAGACATGGTATGGTAAAACTTCCAGGATCTGCTAACTTCTTTGGTATTTTGTTCATCAAAATTGCGGAACAATTAGCATTCATGGTGACGGATGAAAGTTCCTCCATTTTCTTCCGATTAGTAAGTAAGTCTTTTAAGAACTTAGCATACTTGGGCATACCTGAGATTACATCAATGAAAGGCATATTTATGTTAATTTGTTTAAACATATCTAGAAATTTTAACCTTTCGGCCTCTAGCCTTTCTTGTTGTTGCTTTCTTGGGTATGGGAACGGTGGTTGATATTGTTTTACTACGGGTTTCTCTCGTTCTTCCTTTTCAACCACTTGTTCCGGCTCCTTAATCGGTTCATCATCTTTGTTCAGCAGAACACTGAAATCAGAATTTTCGAGCATTCTTGGAGCATCGTATGCTAAACCACTCCGTGTGGTAATAAGATTGGCGTGCTCATTTCGGGGGTTCTTATTGGTATCGCCCGGTAAACTTCCTGGTTTTCTCTCACTAAGTAAACTAGCTAAACCACTCATTTGCTTCTCCAGATTCTGAATTGAGGCTTATTGGTTTCTAAACTGGTGTTCGTTTTTCTCGTTTGTTTGGTTTATGTTTGTCAAGCTGAGTTTGTGATGTAATCAACTTTTCCAACATACTCTCCAAATTTGACTTTTTTTCTTCCTGTTGGGGTTTTTAATAAAAACCCGGAGTTTGTTGTTGGCACCCACTACTTGACCCTTGTTGGTAATTGGAATTTTGACCTTGAGGGTTGTAGGGGTTGTTGAAGTTCCGGTTAAATTGGGCTCTTCCTTGAAATTGATTATTATTTCTTTGGCTTATGAAAGCCACTTCTTCTTTTTGAGCCATTGTTAGACCGGCATCACAATCTTTTCCTAAATGGAGTCCACCACAGTATTCACAACCTACTTTCATACTATGAATTTCCTTGGTGATTTTGTCCATGTTTCGAGCAACACCGTCTATTTTCACACTTAGGGAACTAAGGTCATCATAAGCACCGGCGCTTTGGACTTGAGCATTACGAGTAATTGGTCGTTCTTGATGCCACTCATGAGAATAATCGGCTAGCTTCTCGATTATCACATAAGCCTCTTGCTCGGTTTTGTCCATGAGTGAACCTCCGGATGCTTGATCAATGGAAATTCGGGTTGCAACATCACAACCCTTGTAAAAGATTTGGACTTTTTGGAAGGTATCCAAACCATGGTTTGGACAACCTCTTAGCATTTTGGAAAATCGATTCCATGCTTCGTACAAGGTTTCCATCGGCTTTTGACAGAATTGGGTAATTTCGTGTTGGAGTCTCGCGGACTTAGATGCTGGAAAATATTTGTTAAGAAATTTTTCCAACATACCATCCCAAGCTTCTATCGTAGCCTCGGCCAATGAATCTAACCAACTTCGTGCTTCCCCGTGGAGTGTCCGTGGGAAAAGTCTTAAAAATATGGCCTGGTCAGTGTCTGGTTTAAGTTTGAAAAGAAGACATATCTCTTGAAAGAGACGAATATGTTCGTTTGCATCTTCATTTGGACCACCACTAAATTGACACATGTTATTAATCATTTGGAGAATAGGTCCTTTTATTTCAAAATTTACCTCACCAGTGGGCGGAGTAATGGCACTACCTTGCCCGGTTCGGGTTGCCTTCATCTTGGCCGCCATTGATTGTCTTTGTACCACCGGTCTTGCTTCTCCTTCCATTTCAAATTTTAGAGGAGGAACGGGCTCACCAAATTCAGAATATCTCGGCTTGGTTGTACTTGATTCCGACTCAAAAGTTTCCTGCTTTGATGAAGATTCAAAAAGTTCAAGTACTTCTTTCGGGATCCTACCAAGCTTTCTATCAGGTTCCGTAAGCGGTGTAAGTAATGGAGAATCTGAACTTCGGGTATGTGGCATATGCAACCTAAAATCTGCCAATCACACAACTAACAAAACTATTAAATGCACCGATTCTATAAGTTTAAAATTCAAAGACTATTAATAATTTAAAATAATTAAGAAACTACTTAATCACAAATTAGTCAATAATTCTATTTTGACACAAAAATGTCCCCGGCAGCGGCGCCAAAAACTTGTTATCAGTGATCGGGGCACCCACTTTTGCAACAAGCAATTAGAAAAGGTGTTGAAGAAATATGGAGTAATCCATAAAATTTCAACATCTTATCATCCCCAAACAAGTGGGCAAGTGGAGAATACCAACAGGTCGTTAAAACGCATACTTGAAAAGACCGTTGGTGCAAATCCAAAAGAGTGGCCAGTCAAGTTAAACGATGCATTGTGGGCCTTTCGCACGGTCTACAAAACACCAATTGGAACCACTCCTTTCCGTATGGTATACGGAAAAGCATGCCATCTCCCTTTGGAGATTGAACATAAAGCGCATTGGGCGCTAAGGGCATGTAATTTGGATTACCAAGAGGCGGGTCGGTTACGTTTGACCCAGTTAAATGAATTAGACGAGTTAAGGCTTGAAGCCTATGACAACTCTCTAATTTACAAAGAAAAAACCAAACAATGGCACGATAAGAGATTGAAAAATCCAAAGGAATTCATGGAAGGAGATTGTGTCCTTGTTTACAATTCCCGTTTCAAGTTATCACCAGGAAAGCTTAAGTCCCGATGGACGGGACCATTTGTTGTAAGAAAGGTGTACCCTTACGGTACAATTGAAATGGTGAACTGGAAGGGTGATACTTTTAAAGTGAATGGCCACCGGGTCAAGTACTATGTTGATGGTCCCCTGGAAATCGAAGATGAGGTTAGCCTCAACTTCGACAACAAAGCATAAATCGATATGGGGACGAGTTGGGTGAATGACTCGTTAAAAAAAATGGTTTACAAGTGTAAATATTTTGAATTGTGTGTACGATTGTTTTTAGTTTTGTGCAAAATGATTTACGTTTGGATTATAAACTGGCGAGTGTCGAAAATTTTGGTCAGTACTTTTCAGCTCATTTGGACGCCGTCCAAACCTACTGGACGCCGTCCCATCTTTTTAATCTGGACGCCGTCCCAAAATTCTAGACGCCGTCCCATTTTTTAAACTTGGACGCCGTCCCATGTTCTGGACGCCGTCCAAGACGTCTGACTCAGAAAAAAAATACGCGTTTTAAGGGTTATGCAACCCATTTTTCATCCACAAAACACACTTCTATCATATTTTCTCTGCCAAACACGAACCCACTCCCAAAAACCCTAATTTCTTACTTTAAATTCGTGATTTCTTCTATCAATTCCAGGCTCCAATCATGTTTTCTAGGGTATGGTTACTTCATTTTCACACTTTTCTTTCTCAATTACTTGAATTGTATGTTTATATGTATACATTGGTAAAAGATAAGTGTGGGGTGTTTGATTTTCATGATTCTTGTTAAGATTAACATGCCTTAGTTGTTTAATTACCCATATTGTCTTGATTTTGCAAAAATTACATGTTTTTAGGGGTATGCTCATGATTCTAGGGTTTGATGTAATTGAATCCGAATTTAGGGTAATTAAGTCAAGATATTGAGTTTGTGTATGATGTTAATAAAGCTTGTAAAGTGTTTAATTGTTGTTGATGATGAAGATGTTAATTTGAATTGTGGTGAATTTCTAGCATGCTTTGAATTGTTATGTTCTTATGAAAGATGTATGCTAGTTTCTCACATGTTTAAGCCTTTTGAAGTGGATTGATGGTATGGAATGCTATAATGTAGTGGCGTTATAATGGTCTTTTTGAGCTAAAATTGTGAAAAATTGTGTTATGATTTGTGATGAGTATCATTAGAATGCAAGTTTAAATGTTATGACCTATGAACGCGACATGCCTAAGTCCTAAGTTGATGCTAAATTGTGAATTTGTGATCTTCATTTTTTTTTGAAAGTGTATTAGCAAGTTTATGTTGACTTTGGTTTACTTTGGTTAAAAATTTTGAACATACGCTTTTGCTTAAATGAATCATAATGCTTATGAACTATGAATGGAATGATTAAGTGCTCTTGCTATCCGGTTATGTTTTTAGCTAACATTAACACAACGGTTTCTATGTTCTTTTGGTTTGGTGTTATTATGTTTTGCAGGGACAATCTAGCAGAAGAGGACAACCAAAGAGATGGAGGACTTCAGGTTTGGTTCCACCACCACCACCACCGCAACAACATTCATCATCATCATCTGGCGAAGATGAAGAGGAGGATCTAAATGATCCTCGAGTTTGGTTGACACAGGTTCAAAACGACAACTATTACGCAGAAACATTTGATAGGATAAACAGTAGGCCTATAAATGCAACGTGGTACTTTATTTGGGGCCCATTGGATGAGGCAAATATGCACCAACATATTTTCCATTTGCTAGCCATCCCCTACGATAAGATCGTTATCTACGCATGGGAGCACATTTTTAGCATCCGCGAACCAATTTTTCCGGTGTTGTTAAAAGAATTTTACTCAACTGTGCGGTTTAATAATGTTCAGGATTATTTGTCGAATGATTTTCTTCGGTTTCGGTTAGGGGGTGAAAATAGAGGGATAAGCAGATTTGAGTTGTGCAGAGTGTTGGGGATTTTTGAGGAACTTACCGAGAACCAATTGGGTGATTACTTACGGGGTTTCGATTACGTTGGTCGAGATCCCTTTAATGAGATTGCTTATTGGCGAAGAATTTGTGGGCCAAATGCATCTACACCATTCAAATCGAGCAGACACAGGTATAATGAGATTGCATCCCGGGATGATAGACTGCTTCATCGACTTATCGCATGCACTTTCAATGCGAGAGTCGAAGGTAACGAAAAGGTTAAAACGTTGGATCTGTGGATAATGGATCAAATAAAACGGGGTTGCTATACTGATATTCCTGGATTGATAGGAAACTATTTTCTGGCCATCGCTACCGAGACACGGAGAGAAAAGCCGCTTCTTGGAGGCCACTATATCACGAGGATTGCTCGTCACTTCAACATAGATTTCAGCCGATTGATGGAGTGTACTAACGTCATGAAACCATTAAAGAAAATTTCTTATATCAACGCTGAAATTCTTATGAAGGATGGAAATGGGCATTTAGTGCCTTTTGTGGCTGGTGGCGCGAGTAGTAGTGGAGCAAACATGCAGCAGGAAAAGCAGGTAGAAGAAGAAGCAGAAATGGAAGCCCAGACAAATGTTTAACGTCAAGGTCCTTGGTATCCGTCTCAATCTGGTTGGGATGATTTGGTCAACAGTATGAACAGTATTAGGTTGGGTTAGCAAGAAATGGAGCAATGCCAGGTTGCTCAAATACATCACCAGGGATGGAATAGTTATGGTATTGATTGGAATAACCATAACACCGAGTTATATTATTCCAACCCCGATCAGTACTATGGCACAACACGTCTGACACCTCAGTACTACACTGACCCAGAACACCCACCTCCGCCTTACCCAATTTATAATAATAACGATGCGATGCAGGATGCCAGGAGCCGATTTGAGCAGGAATACCCACGAGGACGCCGAAGCAGAGATGGCTCAGAAAACTACTTTTGGCCTTACAACAACTGAAGGCCTGCGAGCCCATGATCATTTTGTTGAAACATTTTCGAACAATTTATTTGTTATGGTGTGTTTTTAAATAATGTTTGGTTTGTAATATTAACTAATCGTGTGGTTTGATAAACGGTTGTGGTTGTAAAAACACCGTTATTTTTATTATTATTTGTGTAGTTTGTTATTTTGTGCAGCGTGGTTGACCTTCAAAGACTGGCATTAAGTTCAGCAACATTTGATATTATGATGTATGTATGTTGATAATCGAGGAATGGACGATGCTCTTATGCTGGCAGTAAGTTCAGCGGCATTCGTCTACATGTTCCACGATTTACAGGTCAAAATTTTGAAAATTTCTAAAAACACCCTATCACTTTGCCCTCTAAATTTAATCATTTTTCTGATTTCATGCAATGAGGGCCTTGCATGATCTTAAGTGTGGGGTGGGAGATAGAAATTTATCGGGAATTCGTTTTACAAAAATTAAGGCATTTATGATCAAAATTTTAATTTTTTTTTTCAAGTAGCCTTAGAAACGAAAATTATCCAAAACCATTTTTACATACATTGTGTTCTAAAACTAGAAAAGAAATGTTGAGTTATGTTTTAAATTATTAATAGTCTTTGAAGTTGTACTATCATTCAATTATTTGAATGAAAATTCTACTAGTTTAGTAAAGCTAACTGGTAGGTCACTTGTACCAAAACGAGTGTAAACCGTGAGAGAGCGGTGATTGTATAGCGTGGTCAGAAACCGGATCTCGCGCCAGATCGAAAACCTTAAGGACGATTCTCATTGTTTCTCCTAACAAGGACAATGTTGCATCCGACCACTTCTTATGACCAATAAGATGTATCTATTCCATCCTCAAGGAAGTAAAGTCTTCCGAATGACACATTTACTGATTCAATTCAGAAGATGTAGTCCAGACCAGTTGTAGGGTGACGAAAAATCTTGAAAAGTCATTGCTAAAATCGACTGGAAATTTACCAGGCCTCAACATCAAACAGGGAAACTGGTAGTCAAAGCTTTTCTCAATGAGGGAGAATTGCTGGCCAAATGGGAAGCGCACCATGATACACAAAATGTTAGTGAATTGATCAGATTCCCAGTGGATAACCTCCGAAAAGGTAAGATATTAGCTTTTAAGCCCGATGAACCTCAATCTTTATGGTTGACTTAACGGATTAGATGATTACCTCATAATTGTCAATAATATCCGGACGTAATGTGTATCCTCCTAAGCACATTATTTTCTTACCGACATCTCATGATGTTAGGTACTGTGGGAGGGATTGGCTTGACCAGTAGCGGGAAACCCGCACTCATTTTCCAAAAATTCAGAAAATCCGACAAAAATTGAAAAACGTGCCTAGTATAAAAACTAGCATTATATTTTCAAAAACATAAAACGTTTTTCATAAGGTCCTGATTTCCGTAGGATCAAATTTTTCGGATACTTGGCTCTAAAACTCCCAAAAATATGTGCGTGTGTTTTCATTGTGTATATAGCGTGAGTGTGATTACAATAAATATGTGTGTTATACTTAAAGCGTGTGTTTCATATAGCGTGAGTTGCGTTTCAAAAGAACGTGTGTGTTTCGTGTGCTTCGAGTAAATTGTGTAATGTTTGTAATCTATATTGTGTAAGTATGTTTGATATTGTTCTACTTTGTAAAGAAAGAATTGCTTGAGGACAAGCAAGGTTTAAGTGTGGGGTGTTTTGATATTGCTCAATAACATTATATATATCTATCGCAATATCGTGTAAAATACTCTCGAATCAAGGTTACTGAAAGCGTTTCTACAAGTGATAGGCCAAGATATGCAAATTTGTATCGGAGAGTAATTTGTAAAGAGTTTTGATGATTTATGATGGTTATATGAGTTGCAATATTATAATGGTTGATCCCGATGCAAGATAAGGTCAAGTTAGCGCTCTAAAATGATAAAACAACGCTTCAGATATGTTGGACTTCGTCCAAAATGATTGGGGCTTCGTCCAAATGAAAGGAGATTACAAAGAAAACAAGACAGTAACCAACAGTACATCTGGACGCCGTCCAATATTGTTGGACGCCGTCCAGCTTTTCACACTTGGACGCCGTCCAAGATTTTGGGACGCCGTCCAAGCCTTAAAGATGGGACGCCGTCCAAAATCTAGGACGCCGTCCAGAAGTAGGTTACAGCCACTTTTGACTTTCTGACCCACTTTCTCCACTTTATAATTTCATGATTGAAGACCAGTTTTACCAGTTACGAACCAGAGAGTACAGAGATGAATTTTGAGAGCAATATTGGAGAACTCCAAGCTCTTGGAAGAGGCTCAACATCAAGGCAGCAAAGATCAAAACCTTCTTCATCCAAGAACTCATTGTTCTTGTAGGTTATTTCTTGTTCTAAAGCAATGATTTCCATTGATAATCTGATTGTTATGTTGTCTGTTACCATGATTGTTGGCTAGTTTTTATAATGTTTGTCTAGATTAAAACCGAGGTATTGGATGTAATCCTATTGATTGTATGTACTATGTGTGAAAGATTGAAGCTTGAATTAAAGAACCATGCTTATTGATGTTTAATCATTTGTATCTAGTTAATTGATATGTTGTTGATAAAGAGAACTCTTGTTGATGTATCATATTGATTTACAATCAACTTGTCTTAGATTGATTGTTTACTAAACCGGACCAAGGGGGTAAATTAGATCAATACGATTAAACGATATAGGAATGAATTGTGTAGAGCGAACGCAAAGACAATTGTTATTTAAGTCTTTGATCTTGATAATCAACTAGTCACAAACGAAAAGGTCTATGTAATAGGGAACCCTCACTTAGTACTTCTAGTTTGAGTACTCGCTAAAGAGAACTCTTTGCGGGTCGATTTAGGTGATTAGCATATATCATAGTTATTT
Source organism: Rutidosis leptorrhynchoides (assembly GCF_046630445.1). Classification (NCBI taxonomy): domain Eukaryota; kingdom Viridiplantae; phylum Streptophyta; class Magnoliopsida; order Asterales; family Asteraceae; genus Rutidosis; species Rutidosis leptorrhynchoides. Next base: position 79,044,737 of record NC_092333.1, read on the forward strand.
GATTACAAACACGAGAACTATAGAGAAAAGGGAATCCTTGATCTTGTAATTGTGTTTGCGTGTTTATTTAAGAGAACTCTTAGTAAACCTATTAGATAACTTACACACATAATCATTCAATCAGGCCTTAATAGCAAAACTTACATCCAATACCGAGGGTAAAATATCTAGATGAACATTTCATCTCTTTGATTTAAATCAAACTATCTTACTTACTTTCTTTGCACTTGTTTTCATTATAAACTTAAAAGACCAAAAATATTGTTTTAACTTTTTAACCTTCTCTGATTTGGCTAAATCGTTAAATAGCCACAAAAACATAATATCTTGTACTTTTAAGTTTCACTTACTTAGTTAATCATAATATAGTTTCTAATTCTAGTTTGGCTAATACAACTGTCCTTGGAACGATACACGGAACTAAACCATTATTTATACTAATACACGATAGGGTACACTGCCCGTTAGTGTGTAACAGTCTTTTTAACCGGTATTTTTCCATACAATAATTTATATACCTGATTTTGCACATCAATACTTATAATAAATATATGATTTATAATTTAATTAGAGTTTTATCAATATAAATGGTAATACATTAGTTAAAAACATATTAGTATGTAATATTAGTTGACTTGTAATATATTTTTATATAGATAACATTTGTTTGTTAAAATAATAATTATAATTATACTAAAAATAATAATAGTAATGATAATAATAAAAATGATAATACTTTTAATAATATAATAATAATACTATTAATTAAATGATAAAAATGTTATATGAAAATAATAATAATAAAAGTGGTAAAAAAAATAATGGTAATAATAACAATAATGTTAGTAATGATAATAAAAAAATAATAATACTTATAATGATAATGAAAATGATAATTTTAATAAAAATACTTTTGTTAATAATATAAATTTCAAAAATGATAATTTCAAGGATAATACTAATAACATTAATAGTAATAATAATCCAAATGCTCATTTTAATGATAATAATAATAATAAGTATAATATTTATATTAGTAATAATAATACTAATAATAATAATAATAATAATAATAATAATAATAATAATAATAATAATAATAATAATAATAATAATAATAATAATAATAATGGTAATAGTAATACTACCTCAAAGAAGTAGTCCCTAAAAAAAAATGCCCAAGTTCGGGTTTGAGCCCGCGACGTCCCGCTAACCCGATAACATCCTTAACTTCTGCATCCTTCTTCTTCTTTTAAAAAAATTTCAATCGATCGGGAAACCAATCAAATTACCTTCATAGTTCCTCATCATCATCTACATCTAAATTTATCATCAACACCATATAATCATCGATCATTTTCTTTATCATTTTATGTATCGCATAAAATCATAACAATAATCTTCTTCATTTCATTATCTATTTCTTATCTTAATCGCCTCCAACCTCAACTATTCATCATCGTCTTTATTCGCATCATCACCCTTTATTGTGAAATTCGTGAATCTTAATCATCAAAATATCACGAACACCTCAGACTTATCATCAATTTTTATTAAACTGTCACACTCTCATTAACTTAAACGGATTTAGGCTTCGGTCCATATAGATAATAAAATATAACGGTCCAAATTAAAATAAGAATATGGTGGTCCAAAACTCCAACCGGTAACCAGTCGATAAATATATTCATAAAGGTTTTTGGGGCTTGATTACTCCACCGAACAGATCATCACCTATTTGTTTCTTAAACTAACATAAAATCGTGGTCCTTTGATTCTTTTTATCTGCCACAAGGTTTAAAAGTCCCACCATACAAAAGTAATGCAATCAACCTCAAATGGATAATATATTAATCGAGCAGAGAATAGAAAAAATATCATTATCATCACTCATCGATTATTAACACAACGTTACCATCATCTTTTATTCTAGCTATTACGTATCACCATAATCATCATTTTATAATCAATACCATCATCATCTAAATCCCATCGTCATTCTTATCATTATTATGGTTATTATTTCATGTATCTTCTATATCATTTTGACATCATAGTATCTCGATAATCATCACGACATCACCATCACAGCTTGTTATAAATTTGAAACACGGTTGTGAGTTTCAGCCCAATGTAAATGTAAAGATTGGAACACGGCCCAATAGCAAGGAGATTGGAATACGGCCCATGTTCTTGCATTTAGAAAACAGAAATCCAAAATATTGAACTAGGTTATGGCTTATGGTTTATTTGGCTTTGAACAAAAGAGGTGATCGACTTAAAGTGAAGTGTCACCATCATAATATTAATCGTATTATACTATTGCTAATTATCATCATCGCAATCTTCATTAATCATGTATCATCAAAATTAATGGGTGTCATCATCATCTTCATTATTATACTCGTTATAATCTCTTTTTATATATCAAATGGAATAAAGTTTGGCCCTACAAACAATCAAGAGAATAAAGTAGAAACAACTCACTTAATGGGTTGTTTAATAGTTGTTGACCCACAAATAAAAGAAAGTGTGCAGTAGTGACTCCACTGTCCACATTGACGGTTTGTTTTACTTCAATCAATCGACAGAAAGCTGCAGTTGTAACAGCGACTTTTGTAGTGGTTAACAGAACATAGTTGTAGTAGCATAACGAGAATGGAGGTGGTGTTTATGGGTTTACATAACCGGAGGTGATGAGATGGCGGTTTAATGGAGGTAAGTTTGTGGTGGTTTTCGGTTTATAAGTTAATCAAAGAAAAATATACAGCATTATTAACAGTAGATACGATGATGGTTTGGATATTGATTCAACAAAGAATGAAACGAGAGGAAGAGAGAAAGTGTTGGTAATCATGGTGGTGATTGCTTAGGCTGTGAAACCGGAATAAAATAGAAACTAGCAGCAGTAGTATAATGGTTTGGTTAAGGTGGTTGTCGTTGGTGAATAAAGATGATGAGGGTGGATGTCGTGATTCGAAAGGAAACAAACGGTTATGGGTTTGATGATGGTGGTTAATCGAACAAGAAGGTACATAGTAAAAGAAATGGTTCAGTCGTGGTTAGGGTGATGGTGATTTTTCTGGTGGTTTTACTCAGAGAGGATGAGAGATGGTGGTAACAGAAAACAAACAAGGGTGATGTTATAATTCCTTCACTGCATTGCCTATAAGTATATGTGTATAATTGTAAAGTAAAAGATAGTAATCAAATAATTGATTGTAGCAGATCGAAAAATCAATTTTTTGTGTTTTGTAGTGGCATTGTGGGAGACAAAAGATCACAAGCAGAGAAAAATAAAGATACTGAAATAGATATATATCCGATTGTCCTTTATCATATTTCTTTGTATTCATTTTATATTTAAAATTAATAAGTAATAAATATATTAATAATAATAATAATTAACATAATAATAATAAATATTAATAATAATGGAAAAATAATAATTAATAATACTAGTGTTAATATTAATAATGATAATAATATTAATATAAGAAATTAATATTAATACATAATTAATTACATACAATAATTTATAAATTAATTTATATAATATTTATATTACAGTGTTCATAACTAATTATGTATAATAGAAATTATATATATATTACATATATTAGTCTACAATATAAATATTTGTTATTAACTTTGTTAATAAAAAGAGTAATTCTTAAGTAATATATTCAAAGAATTAAAATTTTATGTATATATGTAAAATTACATAACATGGTTTATTATGTCGAAATTTATATAAATCAATAACTAAATTGTATAATATATTTTGTTAACGTGTTCAAGTTATAATATATATACATATTATTTATTTATATATATATATATATATATATATACATATTTATTTACAATTAGTTGTTCGTGAATCTTCGAGAATGGTCAAAGGTCAATGATCTCATTTAAATAGTTCAAAAATTTTGAGACTTAACATTACAGACTTTGCTTATTGTGTCGAAATCATATTAAGATTAAGTTTAAATTTGATCGGAAATTTCCGGGTCGTCACAGTACCTACCTGTTAAAGAAATTTCGTCCCGAAATTTGATCGAGATGGTCATGGCTGACAATAAGTATGTTTTCATGACACTTATGAGCTAGATATTAGAGTTTTATCATCATTGAGTAATATGGATCAAACAATTCATTTATGTGAAGAGTTCGAGTGAAGCTATCACAAAAGAGTGAATTAGGGAAATGAAGTTCGTCATAACTTTTAACGTAGTCGTGGTTGAATTCCGGAATTCAAGGGATTAAAGAAAATCTTCGAAATCTAAAAGATTTGATTCTTCGACGGGTAAGGAAATTAAGATCTCTATAATTAAATACGGTGATCTGCCTCGATTTCTCTGTCTGATATTCCACTATAAATCCACCCTCTTTGTTTCCTTATTTCCACACTCCTATCTTCTATACTTTCCTTCTTAATTCATACTTTTGTTTTCTCTTCCCGACTTTAAGTCAAGCGAATAATGATTCAGAATTCATAGGTATGAAGTTTCGAATGAACATGACTGATGTTCTAAGAGAGATTGTATTAGCACGATATTGATTGGTTAAATTACCAGAATACAAGATAAAAGATAGAACTATCAAGAAATATGTTCTTGATATGTTTATAGATTGGATAGAATGCAAGAGTCGTGTAACATGGCACATGATGACGTTATGATCTGTGAATCATCACGTTCCATTAGAAACTCAGCATGACTTACTGTAATATAATCACGTTGGCCAAGCGTCATTATATTCTACTAACCCATGCTTCAATTCCCAACACTTCTCCACAATTCATTCATAATTTATACTTAGATTTTACAGAAGTTTCCAATATAATGGAATACAGAAAACATGAAGAGATAGATAATTTCGGACAAGAATATTTATGAAAATATCCTCAGAAATATCGAAGATATTTATGATGATATTTTGAAATTGCAAAGTTCGAAAGTTGATGAAGGAAAAATTTTCGCAAGATATTAACATGACTTCGGAGCAAGATATTCTCTAAAGATTTCATCGGATCTAGAATTACCTGGATTCTTTGAATATAGGGTTTGGTCCTTGTATTTGTCCTTAGTCTCCTTCATGGTTAGCTCAATCCATTTTTCAGTACCAAATTTTTCTATCGAGCGTTCCCAACACTCCATTCTTTATCATCAAACTCTTAGCCATTTAGGCCATCTACAATTTTACTTTTCCTCTGCATTTAATGCAGCCATATCTGAATCGTCGGTTATCAATCTGAGGTGGTTTCAAGAGAATTGTATTTTTAGATGATTAAACGCTGATGGTAATATGGTGGAATATAAAAGGTTCCCCGGTAACAATAAAAGAGCACACATATATATCCAATTGTTAATAAGGTTGTTTCGAATGAAAAATCGAAGTTGACTTGCTGGAGTTGTGACAAAATTTGCTACTTTGAAAGGAATCACCAAGTTATTTTGGGTAATAATGACACTAAAGGAATTAGCACAGATACGTGTTAAACGTTTACTCAGGTTTCGAGAGTTTTTCAGGTGCATAACTATTTTTTTTATTTTTTTTCGTAGATGAAGTGCGGTTGGCTCATCCTTTCGATTGAGGTGTTTTCAAGAATCATGAAAGGTTTGAACACGGATTGTAATCGTCAAGATACAAATGAGGTTTAAGATGAAATCAAGTGGCAACTTGAAGAATTGTTTAGTTTCATATGTTATAATTAATATTTTAATTCATTTTAATTGTCCAATATTAACAGTCCACAGTTAGCAGTCCATAATTTGTAGTTCAACAATTCATATATAGTTTAATATATAATATTCGAATTAATTAATACGTGTCGTGACCCGTTATATACATATCTCAGACTCGATCACAACTCAAAGTATATATATTATTATAGAATCAACCTCAACCCTGTATAGCTAACTCCAGCATTACTGCATATAGAGTGTCTATGGTTATTCCAAATAATATATATAGATGCGTCGATATGATATGTCAAAACCTTGTATACGTGTCCCGATATTTAAATGCGTAAATAACAGTATTTAAATGACGATAAATAAAATGCGTAAAATAAATAACAAAAATTAAATGACGATAAATAAAATTGCGAAAATATAAATTGCGATAAATAAACTGCGATAAATAAATTGCGATAATAAAATGTAATAAGGAATTAACAGTTAGCTAGGAACAGTTAGCTAGGATTTTGTTAGCGTGGATTCTTAACAAAATTTTCTCATGGTTAATTTGTTTGTTTCTAACAAAATTTATTTTTTGTCCAATGTTTTCTTCATTATGCCACTTGTTAGATTCTGATAGATCAAAATCCAAATATGAAATTGAATGAAAAGCGTTATTCTGCAATGAATGGATAAGTATATCGGTGGTTGTAACTAGGATAGTAAATGACTATTGAATTAGATTTGAAAGAATGTACAGTGTACTTATTAATGTGAAATCTAAATATTCCTCGGGTATTACCTACCCGTTAAAATATTTTCACCATTAACAGTTTGTACGAAAGAATTTTTAATTACAGTCTTTATGAAAAAATATATATACATATATATTTTCTTCAGATATAATCATGGATTTAATGAGTCAATATGATATTAAACTCATTTGATTTACCGTTAGAACTAGAATACATAATCTCTAAAACATTAGAGATTACATAATCCCCATGAAGAACGAAGATAATTGATGTAGAATGATACGTAGAACGATGATTATACTCGAGGTACAGAATGAGATGTTGAGGCATGGATTGTTGATAGTACTGATGTTGTTGGTGCTGTTGCTGAAGCTGGTACGTTTTGCACCATATGTTCCAAGGCTACAACTCGGACGCGAAGCTTGTTGACTTATTATTCCAGGATGATTGTCGGTCGAAACGAGCAGACGAATAAGGTTTAGAATTTTAGATAGATTATAATCGTGGTGAGATATTCGGGAAATGGGGGTGAAAATGGTGTTTCGGACTAGTTCGCCGGTAAGTGTTTCAGGTTCTTCGTCAAAACATGAATTTGGTTGATGGAAAGGATCACTTTCTTTTCGTCTCCATTGATTTAGTAGGATACGAACCCATCAAATGAATTGGTTGATTCATTTTGGGACACTGCTTTCGGAGCTTAGGTGAAACTCCATATCGGAATAGTTGTCGAAATTCGAGGAATTCGAACTGGTTGAGGGATTCATCTCGTACGATCAAATGAAGGATTTTCGATAAGAAATAGATTATAGGATATAGATTAGTACCCTGCAATACATAATTTACATACGCATATATAATACTAAAATCCCATACGTTACGGAGGAATCTACGGAAGCTGTCAGGCAAAGGTAACAATAACAGATAAGCTAATATATGAATTTATCTATACACTGTCTATGCAATAGAGGCAGTAAGACGTGTCTAGAATTTAAGGATGATAAGCAAATAATTTTCGACACTAAATGATAAGCAAAACTTTTGACATGCAGACACGGTCGAAGTCCAGACCCACTAATGCATCTAAACAACTATCAGTTAGACACACTAATGCAAGACCTGGTTCGCTAAGACCACCGCTCTGATACCAACTCTAACTAGTGGGGACACATCCCACTCAGTGCCTTCCCAGCTAACTGCCTGGTGACCACTGAGCGTACCTCAGACACTGATTTTACGGCCCCGCCTCTCGGCAAAACCAACCATATTCGGAGCGCGAGGAGTAAGAGCCAATGCTTCATCACAGGTAAGACTGTGAGAACCCCTCTACGATTAAGCTGACAACACAACTTAAACCAGCTCTGATACCAACTCTAACGACCCGTCCGAATCTATCTGGACGAATACATTACATTTGGTTACATCGCGAGGTACTTGACCTCTATATGATACATTTTACAAACATTGCATTCGTTTTTAAAAGACAAACTTTCATTACATCAAAAGTTGATGGCATGCATATCATTTCATAATATATCCAACTATAATTGACTTAATAATAATCTGGATGAACTCAACGACTCGAATGCAACGTCTTTTGAAATATGTCATGAATGACTCCAAGTAATATCTCTAAAATGAGCAAATGTACAGCGGAAGATTTCTTTCATACCTGAGAATAAACATGCTTTAAAGTGTCAACCAAAAAGTTGGTGAGTTCATTAGTTTATCATAATCGATCATTTCATAATTTTAATAGACCACAAGATTTTCATTTCCATTTCTCATAAATATACGTCCCATACATAGAGACAAAAATATCATTCATATGGTGAACACCTGGTAACCGACCTTAACAAGATGCATATAGAATATCCCCATCATTCCGGGACTCCCTTCGGACATGATAAATTCGAAGTACTAAAGCATCCGGTACTTTGGATGGGGCTTGTTGGGCCCAATAGATCTATCTTTAGGATTCACGTCAATTAAGGTGTCTGTTCCCTAATTCTTAGATTACCAGACTAAAAAGGGGCATATTCGGTTTAATAATCCATCCATAGAATGTAGTTTTAAGTACTTGTGTCTATTTCGTAAAACAGTTATAAAAGCGCATGTATTCTCAGTCCCAAAAATATATATTGCAAAAAGCATTTAAAAAGGGAGCAAATGAAACTCACCATACTGTATTTTGTAATAAAAATACATATGACGGCATTGAACAAGTGTAGGGTTGGCCTCAAATTCACAAACCTATATCAGTTGCATATATATTAACACATATCCTATTTAATCAACTAAGTTTACTTATATTTTATAATTTATTAAATTTAGTATCTTTAAATATAATTATACTTATAATAAATATATGATTTATAATTTAATAAGAGTTTTATCAATATAAATGGTAATACATTAGTTAAAAACATATTAGTATGTAATATTAGTTGACTTGTAATATATTTTTATATAGATAACATTTGTTTGTTAAAATAATAATTATAATTATACTAAAAATAATAATAGTAATGATAATAATAATAATGATAATACTTTTAATAATAATAATAATAATACTATTAATTAAATGATAAAAATGTTATATGAAAATAATAATAATAAAAGTGGTAAAAAAAATAATGGTAATAATAACAATAATGTTAGTAATGATAATAAAAAAAATAATACTTATAATGATAATGAAAATGATAATTTTAATAAAAATACTTTTGTTAATAATATAAATTTCAAAAATGATAATTTCAAGGATAATACTAATAATATTAATAGTAATAATAATCCAAATGCTCATTTTAATGATAATAATAATAATAAGTATAATATTTATATTAGTAATAATAATAATAATAATAATAATAATAATAATAATAATAATAATAATAATAATAATAATAATAATAATAATAATAATAATAATAATAATAATAATAATAATAATGGTAATAGTAATACTACCTCAAAGAAGTAGCCCCTAAAAAAAATGCCCAAGTCCGGGTTTGAGCCCGCGACGTCCCGCTAACCCGATAACATCCTTAACTTCTGCATCCTTCTTCTTCTTTTAAAAAAATTTCAATCGATCAGGAAACCAATCAAATTACCTTCATAGTTCCTCATCATCATCTACATCTAAATTTATCATCAACACCATATAATCACCGATCATTTTCTTTATCATTTTATGTATCGCATAAAATCATAACAATAATCTTCTTCATTTCATTATCTATTTCTTATCTTAATCGCCTCCAACCTCAACTATTCATCATCGTCTTTATTCGCATCATCACCCTTTATTGTGAAATTCGTGAATCTTAATCATCACAATATCACGAACACCTCAGACTTATCATCAATTTTTATTAAACTGTCACACTCTCATTAACTTAAACGGATTTGGGCTTCGGTCCATATAGATAATAAAATATAACGGTCCAAATTAAAATAAGAATATGGTGGTCCAAAACTCCAACCGGTAACCAGTCGATAAATATATTCATAAAGGTTTTTGGGGCTTGATTACTCCACCGAACAGATCATCACCTATTTGTTTCTTAAACTAACATAAAATTGTGGTCCTTTGATTCTTTTTGTCTGCCACAAGGTTTAAAAGTCCCACCATACAAAAGTGATGCAATCAACCTTAAGTGGATAATATATTAATCGAGCAGAGAATAGAAAAAATATCGTTATCATTACTCATCGATTATTAACACAACGTTACCATCATCTTTTATTCTAGCTATTACGTATCACCATAATCATCATTTTATAATCAATACCATCATCATCTAAATCCCATCGTCATTCTTATCATTATTATGGCTATTATTTCATGTATCTTCTATATCATTTTGACATCAGAGTATCTCGATAATCATCACGACATCACCATCACAGCTTGTTATAAATTTGAAACACGGTTGTGAGTTTCGGCCCAATGTAAATGTAAAGATTGGTGTGACATCCCGTACAAAATCATCGTGTACAGTACATCAATAACAGGATCATTACAAGGTCAAACACTATATGCTGTTTGAAAACCAGTTTTGCATTCATGAACAGATAACGTTTTACAAAATATGAATAGGAAACATTAACATGAGTACATGATACTAAGGTCATTACAAAGCTATTGTTTTGAAAATAACATAAGTTGGGAATGCAAAGTAAAAGTTTCATGTTTGAGACATCTCTAAGTAATGCAGCGGAAGTCTAACACAGCAAGTCTGTAACAGCATGTCTATACACCGAGACTAGAACAGCAAGGCTAACAGCATAAGCAACAACGTCTAAACACCTGAGAAATACATGCTTAAAAAGTCAACACGAATGTTGGTGAGCTATAGTTTGTTTGTATTCAGTAATGTAATGTAGGCCACGAGATTTCAGTGCTTCAAACAAGCGTTTCAAATCAGTAATTCAAATCAGTATGATAAAGTATATGTATAACCGTGGGCACCCGGTAACTAGACTTAACGTTTATACCCCCTGTAAGTACACTTGGCAAGTGCGTATGTCTACGAAGTATTAAACACCTGTTAAATGCTAGCGCTACTAGCCCGAGTGGGGATGTCAAACCCTATGGATCCATATCTAAGATTCGCGTTCACAGTTCAAAAACCAATGATTAAACGTTACCGAGCTAAAGGGAATGTTTATGCCGTTGTATAACCCACACATATATAAGTTTAAGTACTCGTGCGTAGTATGTAAAACATAAAATCCGCATGTATTCTCAGTTCCCAAAATAAGTTAAAGTAAAAAAGGGAATGCTATAACTCACAGTGATAAAAGCGGTAAAGTCGGTAATGAAAGTACGCAAGTAGTAAGTCGGTCCGAAAGGTCGTCAACCTAAATCAAGGGTTACTAGGTCAGTAGGTTATTTTTATAAATTCTAATAGTGCATAAAATAAGTTTAAGTGTCATCATCATCATCATTCATCATCATAAAAGCTAAGTAAGTTCGACAAGAATAGAGATCGAAACAATAGGCTGAATTCGGTCAGCTGCTGCGACCTCTACGTAAATCGAAAAGATGCATAGTCAGTGGATATGGCTCCGTATGTGAGTCCCCTAACCGCTGACCAATTTTCAGAACCTAACTCATCTTCGTTTGACCGTGGCGACGGTTTAAGTGCGAGTAGGTCAGAAATTTCAGCACAACGTTAATAGGGTGTAGTGACTCTCGGAGGGCCATAAATCCTAAACCGTAACTCGGATTAAGACGAGGCCTAAACAGAAAATCATCTACTCAAACTGAACTAACTGAAAATCAACTTTCCAGTAGCCCAGGTAGTCTGATCAGATATGAAACTCAGTGGACAAGTGCTCTGGTGAGGTTCTTGGTGCTTGATGCTCATCACGGTTCTCATCCTTGATGCTTGTAGCTTCAAGTGTACAACTCGTTGATGGTTTATCATCACTTTTGACCAAGATTCTACCATCAATACACAATATGTTAAGACCAAGTGGTAACACAACTCATTTATGAGTCTTAGATGGATGATGAACCAAGGTTACATCATATCCTTAGTCTTAACACAATTACAAGTCCTATTTACAAGCAAAGTTACAAACTTTACATCAATCAAACAAGTATGAACATGATCCAAGTCAAAAGAGGTGATGGAACCCTAAGCTAGAGAGCTTGGATCCCTTTCACACAATTTATAAGGTCACAAAGCTAGAAAGCTTGAACCTTTAGTGTTCTTGAAGATCTTGAAGCATAAAGCTTGGATCTTTAAGATATATGAAGATAACAAACAAAAGTTTGAATCTTTATCACAAAATAACAAGATTAAAGTAAAAGAAAGATAAATCTACAAAGTTGGTGAAGATTCAAAGCTAGAAAGCTTGAATCTTCCATGTTCTTGAAAGATTCATGCTTGAATCAACAAGATATAAGCAAGATCAAAGCTAAAAGGAACTTTGATCTCCATAATATGATGATGATGGCCATGAAAATGAAAGGAAAAGAAGAAGAAAAAGAAGACTTACAAGCAATACTAGAAAGGAAAGAAAGAAAGAACAAGTGTGTGTGAAAACCAAATGAGCAAGTGATTTGAATGAGAGGTAAATGGCTAGTATTTATAAGCAAGGAATTTGACAAGGATTGATGACATGGACAAGGGCTAGTATTTATAAGCAAGAAATTTGACAAGGATTGATGACATGGACAAGGGCTAGTATTTATAAGCAAGAAATTTGACAAGGATTGATGACATGGACAAGGGCTAATTAATTGGGTCACTAGCTAGAGTAGGGTGGGCTTGAGCCCAACAAGGTAGAAAGTCCAACAAGACTAACTATTGTGCATAATTAAATTACTACGCATAATTAAGCATCCAAAAACCCAGGTAATTATTATTATAAAATAATAATTAATATTTCGCAGTCATAATATTCCGATTATGACAAAAGTTAAACGTGCGCGCAAGTTCGCGGTTTATTCGAAAGGTCAAATAACACTAACGGTTATAAAGGCTTCCAATGATCAAGTTATATATCCTACGTACTCTAAGGCACGTTTTAACATATAAATGGAAGTAAACCACGTAAATCAAGTTTCCAGAGTATAAAGTAACACAGTACGCACAAATACGCAGTTTCACAAAAACACAAGGCACAAAAGCAAGTCGAAAAAGTCGGGTCGTTACATTACCCACCTGTTAATAGAAATTTCATCCCGAAATTTGAGGAGTGACAAAAAAAATGGTACCGTATTTAAATAAGAAGTAGCGTATCAAAGTTCCGAAAGATTCGTGGGCTAAAAAGTGAGCTATTTACCTTGAAAGGTACTCTGGCGTATAAAAGTAAGAATAGGTATATGCTATTAATTAAGTCTCTTAGGAGATCAACAAATTGATTTCATTTCTGGTTAACATGAGTATGTTGTCTGAATATATCCACAAAAGAAAAGATGATGTTTTTAGCCTTACAGGCATCTTTAGTAAGCTGGATGCATGAAATACATCATGAATGTTACTAAACTCATCTAAAACATTGAGCGCTTATGTCGCAATACAAAGCTGACAGGTAGGATGGAAAACATGGTGATTATAACCATGCGATTTGATGTCTGGATAGTGTTAGCCACGGATTTTACTAACCCCTTGATTTCGGAAAGAGACCATAGGCATAAAGAACTCGATATTTAAGAACGTTTCATTTGACTATATGAATTGAAACTTTTGCTGAAAGTGAATAATCGGACTTATATGCAATTCAAGCCATAATTATCTATAGTGCCTTCAGGACGGTCTGAACGAACAATGAAGGATATCACCCAGTTTACCATACTGCAGGTGAACTTATCCTTAGATGGAATGAAAGAACAATTCCATAATGTAACTTTATCCTTTCAGTTACATGTTGAAGTTAGGGTTAACATTAACTAGAACAACATATAGTTGCAACCAACGAAGAAAGGAATGTGTAGAGTAACCATATCCGTATTACAGATGTTTTAAGCAGTCCCTTCCAAGAGGATAACAAGATTCATAGATTCCTAAAGTATGTTACTTTACATTTCCAAAAGAGAATCGCACGAAAGGTGTGACCTTTGAACCAGGGTGAACTCTTCGAGTGGTTTGTTCTGAATTTATCCTTATACTTAAGGAGATGCACGGACAAGAAGATACGTAGACCCTTGGTCGTAAAGAACGGTTTACTCTAAGTGAAAAGAATCTCAAAACGATTCCTTGTACCTCAACCTACTAATTCATAGAGACGATTTTTACGAGGATGTTGCGATTAGCCGTGAAATATTGAGAATAGAAACCCACCTAGTGCCCTTCCTACAATGGGGTGACCATTGAGTGTACCTCAGAAAACTGATTTATCGGCCCACGATTTTGCCATGTTTAACCTTAAAAGGAACATTTTTCGAGTACAAAGACTTCCTAACAAATTTTTTTTTTTATAAATCTGCCACCCAAAGTGGCTCAAGCGTTTTTAACAAGGATTTTAATAGTAAGCTTCATCCCTAACGGAGGGAGAGAAGAAGTGTGATCCCTACATGGTGTAGTCTAATACGGAAACCTTTAATAAAATCAACCGAGGAAGTTTTGAAAAACCTTTAAACGTTTGATGCGACAACATAAATGGAACGAAGTTCTTGGTAAATTTAGAAGTATGTATAACGAGTACCATTTGCACAAAATTATTTGACTTAAAACAACTCAATAAAGGAGCGATTTTTAATCATCTTGAAGGTATAACTTAGTATGTACTAACTCAAAATAAGTAAGGGTAAATTTATACATATATGATTTTATAAATCGCGTAAGTGATAGAAAAGTTTTTAGTACTTTCATTTGTCCATAAATCTCGTGAGCACTGCACAAATAAGCAACGTGTAAATCAACGTGTAAAAATTTTGATAAACATAGTTTTTCGTATTTCAGAGGTTACGAGTTGAAAAAGGTCGTGTGAAAAATCTTTGAATCATCGGTTGACATGTTACTAGGTAATGAAAACTAATGAATTAAATGTAGTTTTGATGATTATCCGAACTTAAGTCTTTGGCACAAAAATGTTTACGTGCGAAGCCGTTGCTAAAAAGTGAGGTATGAAGGATAGAGCATGAGGATGAGAAGTTAATCGCTTCTTGACTTTGCAGAATGCCACACAGGTTATGGCTAATATTAAAGTCGGAATACTAATGATGTTAATATCGCTAGATGAGAATTTCCTTGGAATAGGTCAGGAATTTGAGTTATGTAAGATAGAGCATCGCTCCGACAGGTGTGAAGAATAAGATCCCTGGGGTAACGCAGTAATTTTGAATGGTTTAAGTGTTTGTGGATGCCCGAAGGCTCTGCATGACGTGGTAGTAAGTGCCTTCATCACATACACACACATGAATCTCTTAGTTTCGACAGTTGTCTGTCTTCATGATGACTTGGATACGAATAAGCAACGAAAAATTTTATATTGACAAGCAACGAAAATTTTATAGAATTCATTTTAGGTGACGATGTAAGAAAAGAAATTAAGTTCTTAGCAAACTAGGGTTATGTACAACACGTACCATTCAAGGTAAAATATCCTTTGAATAAAAGATTTGATTTGTAAAAGTGAAAGTAAAATTTCATATGTATTTGTAAAAAAGAAGTAATTATTTACTTTATTTTATATAACGTATACGATTTCAAAAATTTGCACGAATGGCAAATAAAATAAATTTATTTTTATTAAGTTTTGAGAGGATCGCACAGTAAAATAGTGTAAGTAAAATTTTGGCAAACAAAATTTTCATATTCTGGAGGTTACAAGTTGAAAAAAGATTGATGAGAATCGAGTAAAAGACTTTTGAAAATCTCGGGTGATATTTGAGCAAAAATGTTACGAGGTAATGAAAACTATTGAATTTTAATGTGGTTGATGACTATTAGTAGGGCATAAGTCCTTCGACCAAAAATGCTTAAGTATAAAGTTGTTGCTTATAAGTGAGAAACGAAAGGGAGAGTATGAGGACGGGGATTAACTACCCATTGATTTTGGAAATTCCGAACTGGTATGACTAATATCGAAGTAAGAAGGGTGATGGTGTGATTATCATTGATTAAGAATTCTCTCGGAATAAGTTAGGATTCAGTGTCGCATAAGAATGAGTATCAAATACGATTCTTGGGTAGTATAGAATTTGAATTGCTGAAGTAACGGGATACAATTTCCTTTATGTATCGTTGTCCATTGTATCGGTTTCTTTCATGGCTAGAAAGTGAGCAGATTTAGTGAGGCGATCAACGATAACCCCGATAGTGTCATAACTGCCGACTGTTTTCGGTAGTTTCAGAATGAAATCCATCATCATCCTTTCCCATTTCCATTGTGGGATCTCGGGTTGTTGAAGTAATCCAGATGGCTTTTGGCTCACCATTCTCGCGAGGTATACGAATAATCTTCTTACTATTAATAACTTTCGCTTTCGTCCTTGAAAGTCAGTCCGTTCCAACTATTTCCTCAAAGCTTTCTAACTCGATGAGTATTAGGTTAATTTTAAGGTCCATTCCAACCAAATCTTATTATACTGTCGTGAAAATTTTTATCAACCTTCTCAAATAACATCTACTTGTGCGCAGGTAACTAATCCTTTCCAACTACTACTATAAAACTTCCAAGTTTTGTTGGCATGAGGTCATCTCCAAATGACCCACCTGTTAATTTTTAAGGTACTATCTTAAATTACTCCTCTATCTCTGCCAACTTACCATTAGCTTGTCTTATAGAATACTTAACTCTCATGATTGTTAATGGCTTATTAGTCATCACACTAGGATTCTTAGATATAAGGTTTCTATCACTCTAGTATTAAACAATTCCGAGACGATAAATCGTTGTGAAGAAACGTACCCTAACTAAAATCAGGATCCATGCGAGTCTCCATAGCTGAGATAACGATTGCTCTATCGTATGTGAGTCCAAAGTTTTTTTTTTCCTATTTGAGAACTTTTTCCTTAAGTATCCAGGGTGTCTATATCTATAACAAATTTTCGGGTTATCAATTCTGCAGTCCAGGCCCTTCTCGTACAGTATCTAGACTAAGTGGTTATTCCTGCCTTTATCAGACCATAATGCGTATACTCAAGTGGTTCCTACCAAAATTTCCTTTGAATCGCTTCATATTCCTTATGTAGTAACATTGGGACTTCTGCATGATTCACTTCAATATAATTACGCTGGCCTGGATTCATTATATTATACTAAATCGTACGTTCATTCCAATATCACTCCATATGGTCAATGTAACGTGATCACTTTTAGTTCTACTCAATTTCATCCAACGGTGCTTTATATATGCTATTTCAAAACAAAATCTATATAATTAATCTCACGGTTTCTCGGTGTGGGTGCGTAAGTTCCGTAGGTCATGCACCAATGCCTAAATGTCCTGAAATTTCTTCAAAATGTTCAGGTTCAGGTAACATCGTTAGGTTCCTTTCTAGAAATTCAATCTGGGTCTCGCGTCGAGTTGTATGTGTAGCAAGTAGTAGTACGATATGTCTTGAGGCGACTCCCAAGTCTTTGGGTATGGTTGAGCATCAGTAGAAGGCACTCTGACCTTGTGAAAGGAGATGTCCTCCCGACTTCCCCAATGCCTAAGAGTGTTAGGGTACTAAATCCAGAAATGTCGTCAGATCGTCGAGCAGTGGTGAAGAACGAAAGAGATAAGTGACGGTCATGATAGCGTACGAGATACGAGCCATCTTGCAGGAACTGAACAACCTTCGAATGTTCACACATCGTACGTGGCTATTTAGAGTGAGCTCGGGGGGCGGTTACTCCGACAAATCCTCCAATATCTCCTCCTCCGAGGATCGACTTTAGTGGGCGTGTAATCCGAGGGGTACTCCTCCTAGATTACGTGAAGAATCGTTTCGATCTCTGGAATGGTGGAACAGTAGTAACAGGTGGATTACAATACTAATCCTTAGGGTTAGACGTGTGGGAAATGGGTTCAGAAGAACATCTGAACTAGGAAAGGTAAGTTTTTCCAAGTTGGTGCAGCGAATAGCAGGCATGAAGCAAGCACATAATCAGGCACTACAACAACCTAGCTCGTTTACAGCAGTATATAGCATGGCAATATTAACAGTACTAAACTGAAGTAACATGCAATCGAAAGCAGATAGTAGCATGCAGTAGCTAGAATAAGCAAAAGCATGCAGCGAGTTTACATAGCAGTAAAAGGAAACGGTAGCATGCAGCAAGTTCATACGGTAGTAAAAGTAAGCAGTGGCATGCAGTAGTAGTAAGCAGTAACATGTAGTAATATAACACAGTAGCATGCAGCAGGTTCCGCAGAAACAAGTAAACTAGCAAGTTGTAGATTAGTCCTATTAGTGAATCCTACTCGGGTCAGTCCTAGACTCACTAATGCAACCTAATTCCCTACAACCAATGCTCTGATACCAACTGTAACGTCCCGTACAAAATCATCGTGTACAGTACATCAACAACAGGATCATTACAAGGTCAAACACTATATGCTGTTTGAAAACCAGTTTTGCATTCATGAACAGATAACGTTTTACAAAATATGAATAGGAAACATTAACATGAGTACATGATACTAAGGTCATTACAAAGCTATTGTTTTGAAAATAACATAAGTTGGGAATGCAAAGTAAAAGTTTCATGTTTGAGACATCTCTAAGTAATGCAGCGGAAGTTTAACACAGCAAGTCTGTAACAGCATGTCTATACACCGAGACTAGAACAGCAAGGCTAACAGCAGAAGCAACAATGTCTAAACACCTGAGAAATACATGCTTAAAAAGTCAACACGAATGTTGGTGAGCTATAGTTTTTTTGTATTCAGTAATGTAATGTAGGCCACGAGATTTCAGTGCTTCAAACAAGCGTTTCAAATCAGTAATTCAAATCAGTATGATAAAGTATATGTATAACCGTGGGCACCCGGTAACTAGACTTAATGTTTATACCCCCTGTAAGTACACTTGGCAAGTGCGTATGTCTACGAAGTATTAAACACCCGTTAAATGCTAGCGCTACTAGCCCGAGTGGGGATGTCAAACCCTATGGATCCATATCTAAGATTCGCGTTCACGGTTCAAAAACCAATGATTAAACGTTACTGAGCTAAAGGGAATGTTTATGCCGTTGTATAACCCACACATATATAAGTTTAAGTACTCGTGCCTAGTATGTAAAACATAAAATCCATATGTATTCTCAGTTCCCAAAATAAGTTAAAGTAAAAAAGGGAATGCTATAACTCACAGTGATAAAAGCGGTAAAGTCGGTAATGAAAGTACGCAAGTAGTAAGTCGGTCCGAAAGGCCGTCAACCTAAATCAAGGGTTACTAGGTCAGTAGGTTGTTTTTATAAATTCTAATAGTGCATAAAATAAGTTTAAGTGTCATCATCATCATCATTCATCATCATAAAAGCTAAGTAAGTTCGACAAGAATAGAGATCGAATCAATAGGCTGAATTCGGTCAGCTTCTGCGACCTCTACGTAAATCGAAAAGATGCATAGTCAGTGGCTATGGCTCCGTATGTGAGTCCCCTAACCGCTGACCAATTTTCAGAAACTAACTCGTCTTCGTTTGACCGTGGCGACGGTTTAAGTGCGAGTAGGTCAGAAATTTCAGCACAACGTTAATAGGGTGTAGTGACTCTCGGAGGGCCATAAATCCTAAACCGTAACTCGGATTAAGACGAGGCCTAAACGGAAAATCATCTACTCGAACTGAACTAACTGAAAATCAACTTTCCAGTAGCCCAGGTAGTCTGATCAGATACAAAAATCAGTGGACAAGTGCTCTGGTGAGGTTCTTGGTGCTTGATGCTCATCACGGTTCTCATCCTTGATGCTTGTAGCTTCAAGTGTACAACTCGTTGATGGTTTAACATCACTTTTGACCAAGATTCTACCATCAATACACAATATGTTAAGACCAAGTGGTAACACAACTCATTTAAGAGTCTTAGATGGATGATGAACCAAGGTTACATCATATCCTTAGTCTTAACACAATTACAAGTCCTATTTACAAGCAAAGTTACAAATCAATCAAACAAGTATGAACATGATCCAAGTCAAAAGAGGTGATGGAACCCTAAGCTAGAGAGCTTGGATCCCTTTCACACAATTTATAAGGTCACAAAGCTAGAAAGCTTGAACCTTTAGTGTTCTTGAAGATCTTGAAGCATAAAGCTTGAATCTTTAAGATATATGAAGATAACAAACAAAAGTTTGAATCTTTATCACAAAATAACAAGATTAAAGTAAAAGAAAGATGAATCTACAAAGTTGGTGAAGATTCAAAGCTAGAAAGCTTGAATCTTCCATGTTCTTGAAAGATTCATGCTTGAATCAACAAGATATAAGCAAGATCAAAGCTAAAAGGAACTTTGATCTCCATAATATGATGATGATGGCCACGAAAATGAAAGAAAAAGAAGAAGAAAAAGAAGACTTACAAGCAATACTAGAAAGGAAAGAAAGAAAGAACAAGTGTGTGTGAAAACCAAATGAGCAAGTGATTTGAATGAGAGGTAAATGGCTAGTATTTATAAGCAAGGAATTTGACAAGGATTGATGACATGGACAAGGGCTAGTATTTATAAGCAAGGAATTTGACAAGGATTGATGACATGGACAAGGGCTAGTATTTATAAGCAAGGAATTTGACAAGGATTGATGACATGGATAAGGGCTAATTAATTGGGTCACTAGCTAGAGTAGGGTGGGCTTGAGCCCAACAAGGTAGAAAGTCCAACAAGACTAACTATTGTGCATAATTAAATTACTACGCGTAATTAAGCATCCAAAAACCCAGGTAATTATTATTATAAAATAATAATTAATATTTCGCAGTCATAATATTCCGATTATGACAAAAGTTAAACGTGCGCGCAAGTTCGCGGTTTATTCGAAACGTCAAATAACACTAACGGTTATAAAGGCTTCCAATGATCAAGTTATGTATCCTACGTACTCTAAGACATGTTTTAACATATAAATGGAAGTAAACCACGTAAATCAAGTTTCCAG
Source organism: Rutidosis leptorrhynchoides (assembly GCF_046630445.1). Classification (NCBI taxonomy): domain Eukaryota; kingdom Viridiplantae; phylum Streptophyta; class Magnoliopsida; order Asterales; family Asteraceae; genus Rutidosis; species Rutidosis leptorrhynchoides. The sequence continues at coordinate 79,065,725 of NC_092333.1, forward strand.
AGTATAAAGTAACACAGTACGCACAAATACGCAGTTTTGCAAAAACACAAGGCACAAAAGCAAGTCGAAAAAGTCGGGTCGTTACAATTGGAACACGGCCCAATAGCAAGGAGATTGGAATACGGCCCATGTTCTTGCATTTAGAAAACAGAAATCCAAAATATTGAACTGGCTTATGGCTTATGGTTTATTTGGCTTTGAACAAAAGAGGTGATCGACTTAAAGTGAAGTGTCACCATCATAATATTAATCGTATTATACTATTGCTAATTATCAACATCGCAATCTTCATTATTCATATATCATCAAAATTAACGGGTGTCATCATCATCTTCATTATTATACTCGCTATAATCTCTTTTTATATATCAAATGGAATAAAGTTTGGCCCTACAAACAATCAAGAGAATAAAGTAGAAACAACTCACTTAATGGGTTGTTTAATAGTTGTCGACCCACAAATAAAAGAAAGTGTGCAGTAGTGACTCCAATGTCCACATTGGCGGTTTCTTTTACTTCAATCAATCGACAGAAAGAGAGATTTGCAGCTGCAGTTGTAACAGCGACTTTTGTAGTGGTTAACAGAACATAGCTGCAGTAGCATAACGAGAATGGAGGTGGTGTTTATGGGTGTACATAACTGGAGGTGATGAGATGGCAGTTTAATGGAGGTAAGTTTGTGGTGGTTTTCGGTTTATAAGTTAATCAAAGAAAAATATACAGCAGTATTAACAGTAGATACGATGATGGTTTGGATATTGATTCAACAAAGAATGAAACGAGAGGAAGAGAGAAAGAGTTGGTAATCATGGTGGTGATTGCTTAGGCTATGAAACCGGAATAAAATAGAAACTAGCAGTAGTAGTATAATGGTTTGGTTAAGGTGGTTGTCGTTGGTGAATAAAGATGATGAGGGTGGATGTCGTGATTTGAAAGGAAACAAACGGTTATGGGTTTGATGATGGTGGTTAATCGAACAAGAGGGTACACAGTAAAAGAAATGGTTGAGTCGTGGTTAAGGTGATGGTGATTTTTCTGGTGGTTTTACTCAGAGAGCATGAGAGATGGAGGTAACAGAAAACAAACAAGGGTGATGTTATAATTCCTTCACTGCATTGCCTATAAGTATATGTGTATAATTGTAAAGTAAAAGATAGTAATCAAATAATTGATTGTAGCAGATCGAAAAATCAATTTTTTGTGTTTTGTAGTGGCATTGTGGGAGACAAAAGATCACAAGCAGAGAAAAATAAAGATACTGAAATAGATATATATCCGATTGTCCTTTATCATATTTCTTTTTATTCATTTTATATTTAAAATTAATAATTAATAAATATAATAATAATAATAATAATAATAATAATTAACATAATAATAATAAATATTAATAATAATGGAATAATAATAATTAATAATACTAGTGTTAATATTAATAATGATAATAATATTAATATAACAAATTAATATTAATACATAATTAATTACATACAATAATTTATAAATTAATTTATATAATATTTATATTACAATATTCATAACTAATTATGTATAATAGAAATTATATATATATATATATATATATATATATATATATATATATATATATATATATATATATATATATATACATATTTATTTACAATTAGTTGTTCGTGAATCGTCGAAAATGGTCAAAGGTCAATGATCTCATTTAAATAGTTCAAAAATTTTGAGACTCAACATTACAGACTTTGCTTATTGTGTCGAAATCATATTAAGATTAAGTTTAAATTTGATCGGAAATTTCCGGGTCATCACAGGCAGTCCCATCAACAGGCCCAAGGTTACCAGGCCCAGAAACAGCAGGTTGCACTTGGGCCAATTCCAGGTCATTCTCATCCCTAACAGGCCTAAAATCAAGCCCATCTGCAGCCCCAACATCTGGTCCAGAAATAGGCGTAACCACCTCAGGAGATAACATACACGCATCAATTGAGCCAAACCTTAAATCAAACCCATTAGACATCAAACCCACCCCATTATCCCTAATTGAAATAGAAGCAGAACATGACTTAGCTTTAACAGGAGTATTCCTCGGTGTGAAGTTAAGATTGCAATTTGAAACCTCAAACCGATTAGTAGATAGAAGCAAGCAATGATCAAAGGAGTCATCCAAGAGACGGTTCAATGAAGAATAATCAGTCAATTCAGAAACCCAAACATTATCTATAGTAAGAGCAGAAAACGTATCATCTTCTACATCGACCACAACCGTATCATGAACATGTCTACAATTTGTAGTTTTAACAAAAGCAAATAACGAACACACATTATCCAACTCCGAAGTTGTTTTAGCAAGAAAAATTACCTCCCCAAATAAACCTCCCATAGTATTAGCATTCACCTTAGAGGCACACGACACCGGAATCCCAGATATTTCAAGCCAAACATAACGAAAGTATGACTTGGCCAACGGTTCAAACGGAACCACTTGAACAAAATTGGATGACCCAAGATTAATTAAATTATTGAAACTTGCAAGATCACCACACACGCAAATACATCCAAACACACCAAACTTAGAGATGTGTGAAACTTGCACATTAGAAGAAATTAAAAAGCTAGAGACCTTAGTATCGATGATAAGAACTGAGTTAACCAACAGGACAGACAACTTCAACAAATTGGAAACCGAAGGATTGGTAGTGATCTTACAACGTAACTTAGCCTTCAAAAAAGGTCGAGCATAGTCACTGTGACCTTTAATGTAGCGACCCGACCAAATCATGTTTGACGGCGCCGACTACTTAGGTCCCGTTATGTGGTCATAAGTCTTTAACATGACGTTTGACCAAAATATGTCGCATTTATTTCATAAGTAAAAGGATGTTTCAAGTTTACAAATGTAGTTCAAAAGACTAGTTACATTACAATGTTTAACGTACGAATGAAACCCTTGCGACACAATTTAAAGTCGTCAAAAGACGCTCCAACTATGCATGTATACTCGACATCCAAGCAAGTATCAAAAAGAGTGCGAAAGCATGTATCAAGTAGCTTTCAAGGACCTGAGAAAACATATAGAAAACTGTCAACGAAAACGTTGGTGAAATCATAAGTGTTTTAGTAAACGTTGCATTTGAACCACAAGATTTAATATAATATGATTATCAAATCATTTGCATTCCAAAGTTGTTATTTGTTTCGCGGGCACCCAATTATCAAACTTAACTGTTTTGCACCCTTTGCGTAGTGTTAGAACATACACTAGACCCGAAAATATATTTCATCCGCTAACGGTAGCGAACCGTCCGAATGAGGCTCGTCAAGCCCATGTGATCACATAATATAAGTTCACGTTTACACCCTGCAAGTGTAACTAATGATAATTGAATTGAGGATTTTTCGTTCAAACCCGTACGTGGAATGTTCATTTTCGTACTTGTGTTCAATGTATAAAAGTATGATACGTATATGTTTCTCATCCCATAGTTTAAAGCATAAAAGTTGTTTGAAAGATGGGACTATGATCTCACCTTGAGTGCACGTATGAAAAGTACTTCACAAAGTAACGTTTGCGAAGGATAGTGCTAGTCTTGACCTAAACAAATAGGTCGTATAAATAACGGTAAACACGATAGGTCAAAGATGTTCAATTAGTCCTATGGCTCGTTACGACTCGATTATGTAGCATGTGAAATCAAATTGTCAAGTTTCATGCAAGGTACAAGTATAGAAACAAGTTAGGAAGGTTGTATAATAATTTGGTTAAGTTTGACTAAAAGTCAAACTTTGGTCGGTCAAAGTCAACGAAAAAGTCAACACTTTCGGGTCGGGTCCCGAACTATTTTTCTGAGGTTTTTATTCATATATAAACATGTTAGAACAAGTCTCCTGTGAATCGGAGGTCCATAGGGTGCCAAACATTTTTCATAATTTGACCAAGGAGGTCAGAACCTGACCACGGCTTAGGCCGCGCCGCGACCAAGGATTGTCGCGCCGCGACAATGCACGGAAGCTGGTACCTGGTCAGTCTCAAATGTCCAAGTCTCAAATCAAAACACTTTCAAGCATAACTCGCAAACAGCTAATACTTAGAACTCGTATCTTATATCGTTAGAAATGTAATTTGACAAAGAACACAACTAAATACATTTCACCAACCAAAAACGTTATTTGTAACAATCGGCTTTCCAAAGTAAATGATCAATTAATGGACACATTTAATGCAAGTGCACATTTATGATTCGGGCATTAAATGCATACATATAACACGCCGTTTTGTAGGTAATCGAGCATACAATACAACTAACTACCTACTAACAATAATTCATGGCATTCAATGCATCAAATATTCATTTCAAGCTTATCAAACCCTAACCCGAATTCACCAAAATCACTAATCAAGTTTATGGAGTTTTCTCAAGCAACCTACACATCAAATTGAAGCTAGTGATACTAGGAACACATTTAATACATGCATTTATAACATTTAATAACATTCAAGCAACCAACTCACCAAATCAAATACACCAAAGTTCATACTCAAGCTAGTTACTTCAAATAACTAAATCGAGCATATAAATCATATATTCATGTTAGACTTGAGCCATAGACACTAATTAACAACTTTATAAGTTAAAAACATCAAGAACGCGAAATCTAGTGATTTTAGAAAGTTACCCAAACTTGATGAAATCGGTATGGAATCGAAGAGGAAGTTGCAAGGATTCCAAATATGTAATTTGTTTTGTAAGACACCTGCTAGCTTGGATTTAGATGATAATTCTTTGATATGGAGTTTGAGAGAAAAATTGAAAAGTAGTAAAGAAAAAGAGAAATGAAATGAAAAAGGTGAGAGGAAGGGGTTGACTAGTCAAATGCTAGTCACCTCTTTGGCACTTTGGCGAAACTAGTCCCTCAAGTTCGGTTGCGGGTGCGTGAATTACCTAAACGAGATATTTTTAAAACGCGCATTAACGGGAGATGTTATAAACATATAACGGGATTTAAATAGTTAAACGGAAAAGTAAACGGAAAAAGGCAGGATGTTACATTACCTACTCCTTAAAAGAAATTTCGTCCCGAAATTTAAGTAGGCGTAGTAGTCGTTGTTTCTTCCTCGGAATTTCGCGTTTCCGGAATCGGAAATAAATGAGGGTATTTCTTTTGCATTTGATCTTGCCTTTCCCAAGTAAACTCGGGTCCCCTTTTGGCGTTCCAACGGACTTTAACAATCGAAATTCGGCTTTGTTTCAATGTCTTGACGGAGGTGTCCATAATTTCAACCGGTTCCTCCACAAAATGAAGTTTGTCATCAATAGTAAGTTCCTCGAGAGGGATGATGATATCGGGTTCGGCAAGACACTTTTTCAAGTTAGATACATGGAAGGTAGGATGGACGGAGTTCAATTGAGGCGGAAGATCTAAACGATAAGCAATGGTTCCAATACGCTCCAAAATTTCGAAAGGACCAATATACCGCGGATTTAGCTTCCCGCGTTTCCCAAAATGGATTACACCTTTCCAAGGTGCGACTTTTAACATTACGCGGTCACCGACTTGAAATTCAAGGTCGTTGCGTCTTTTATCGGTATAGGACTTTTGACGACTCCGGGCCGTCCGAAGCCTATCTCGGATTTGAACGATCTTCTCGGTGGTTTCGTGAATGAGTTCGGGTCCGGTGATTTGTACGTCGCCTACTTCGGCCCAACAAAGAGGAGAACGGCATTTTTGGCCATATAACGCTTCAAAAGGTGCGGCTTTAATACTCGCGTGATAACTATTGTTGTAAGAAAACTCGGCGAGAGGTAAGTGCTTGTCCTAAGCTTTTCCAAAATCAACCACACAAGCTCGTAACATGTCCTCCAAGGTTTGAATTGTGTGTTCGCTTTGTCCATCGGTTTGGGGATGATATGCGGTGCTCATGTCTAAACGCGTTCCCAACGCTTCTTGCAAGGTACGCCAAAATCTAGAAACAAAACAGCCATCTCAGTCAGAGATAATCGATAAAGGTATACCGTGTCGAGCTACGATCTCCTTTATGTAAAGTTGTGCAAGTTTCTCCATTTTGTCGGTTTCTTTCATAGCGAGAAAGTGTGCGGATTTGGTGAGACGGTCAACAATAACCCAAATAGTATCATAACCGCCCGTTGTCTTTGGTAACTTGGTGATGAAGTCCATCGTTATTCTTTCCCACTTCCATTGCGGGATTTCGGGTTGTTGAAGTAACCCGAACTGTCTTTGGTGTTCGGCTTTGACTTTGGAACATGTCAAACACTTGGCAACATAAGTAGCTACGTCCCTTTTGATGTCCGGCCACCAATATTGTTCTTTAAGGTCGTGGTACATCTTATTGGCACCGGGGTGAATCGAGTATCGTGACTTATGGGCTTCATCTAAAATAAGACTTCGTAGGTCCCCATAACTAGGCACCCAAATCCTTCCGGCGAAATATCAGAGTCCGGTTTCCTTAGTTTCGAATCAAGAGACGTGAATGTTCAAGAGCTCGTGTGAAACGTTTTCATCCTTGAGAGCCTTATCTTGGGCTACCCGAATTTGGCTATTAAGGTTGGTGTGGATGGTGTTGTTTAAAGCTCGGACACGAAGAGGCACCGCTCTTTCTTTTCAACTTTAGGCGTCGGCTACTACATTTGCCTTCCCGGGATGGTAACGAAGCTCGCAATCATAATCGTTTAAGGTTTTAATCCACCTTCGTTGTCTCATGTTTAGTTGCTTTTGATCGAAGATGTGTTGGAGACTTTTGTGATCGGTAATGATAGTACTCTTGGTTCCATAAAGATAGTGTCTCCACATTTTAAGTGCAAATACAACGGCTCCGAGTTCGAGATCATGTGTCGTGTAGTTTCGTTCATGAATTTTGAGTTGTCGAGAAACATAAGAAATGACTTTCGTTCGTTGCATCAACACACACCGAAAACCATGTTTCGAGGCGTCGCAATACACAACAAAATCGTCATTGCCTTCGGGAAGTGACAAGATAGGAGCGGTGGTTAGCTTCGTTTTCAAGATTTGGAATGCGGATTCATGTTCGGTTGCCCAAACGAATTTTCTTCCCTTATGAGTTAACGCGGTTAGAGGACGAGCAACCAAAGAGAAATCTTTGATGAATCTACGATAGTATCCGGCTAGGCCCAAGAATTGACAAATGTGAGTAGGAGTAGTAGGAGTCTCCCATTTACTAATGGCTTCGATTTTCGATGGATCGACTTTAATACCTTGGTCACTTACAACATGACCAAGAAATTGAACTTCCTTCAACCAAAATTCACACTTGGAGAATTTGGCATGAAATGTCCCATTCTTATTGATTAAAAACGTTCCATATTAATTGATTTCGTTGCGAGGTTTTGACCTCTATATGAGACGTTTTTCAAAGACTGCATTCATTTTTAAAACAAACCATAACCTTTATTTCATAAATAAAGGTTTAAAAAGCTTTACGTAGATTATCAAATAATGATAATCTAAAATATCCTATTTACACACGACCATTACATAATGGTTTACAATACAAATATGTTACATCGAAATCAGTTTCTTGAATGCAGTTTTTACACAATATCATACAAACATGGACTCCAAATCTTGTCCTTTAAGTTAACGATCTCAATTAATGTTGTTAACCCATTGTTTATTATATCTAATGAGATGTTAAATTATTATATTATCATGATATTATGATATATTAATATATCTTAATATGATATATATACATTTAAATGTCGTTACAACGATAATCGTTACATATATGTCTCGTTTCGAAATCCTTAAGTTAGTAGTCTTGTTTATATGTATATAACTCATTGTTAATATACTTATGGAGATACTTACTTATCATAATCTCCTGTTAACCATATGTATATCCATATATATATCGTCATGTCGTTTTTACAAGTTTTAACGTTCGTGAATCGTCGGTCAACTTGGGTGGTCAATTGTCTATATGAAACATATTTCAATTAATCAAGTCTTAACAAGTTTGATTGCTTAACATGTTGGAAACATTTAATCATGTAAATATCAATCTCAATTAATATATATAAACATGGAAAAGTTCGGGTCACTACAGCACCTACCCGTTAAATAAATTTCGTCCCGAAATTTTAAGCTGTTGAAGGTGTTGACGAATCTTCTGGAAATAGATGCGGGTATTTCTTCTTCATCTGATCTTCATGCTCCCAGGTGAACTCGGGTCCTCTACGAGCATTCCATCGAACCTTAACAATTGGTATCTTGTTTTGCTTAAGTCTTTTAACCTCACGATCCATTATTTCGACGGGTTCTTCGATGAATTGGAGTTTTTCGTTGATTTGGATTTCATCTAACGGAATAGTGAGATCTTTTTTAGCAAAACATTTCTTCAAATTCGAGACGTGGAAAGTGTTATGTACAGCCGCGAGTTGTTGAGGTAACTCAAGTCGGTAAGCTACTGGTCCGACACGATCAATAATCTTGAATGGTCCAATATACCTTGGATTTAATTTCCCTCGTTTACCAAATCGAACAACGCCTTTCCAAGGTGCAACTTTAAGCATGATCATCTCTCCAATTTCAAATTCTATATCTTTTCTTTTAATGTCAGCGTAGCTCTTTTGTCAACTTTGGGCGGTTTTCAACCGTTGTTGAATTTGGATGATCTTCTCGGTAGTTTCTTGTATAATCTCTAGACCCGTAATCTGTCTATCCGCCACTTCACTCCAACAAATCGGAGACCTGTACTTTCTACCATAAAGTGCTTCAAACGGCGCCTTTTCAATGCATGAATGGTAGCTGTTGTTGTAGGAAAATTCTGCTAATGGTAGATGTCGATCCCAACTGTTTCCGAAATCAATAACACATGCTCGTAGCATGTCTTTAAGCGTTTGTATCGTCCTTTCGCTCTTCCCATCAGTTTGTGGATGATAGGCAGTACTCATGTCTAGACGAGTTCCTAATGCTTGCTGTAATGTCTGCCAGAATCTTGAAATAAATCTGCCATCCCTATCAGAGATAATAGAGATTGGTATTCCATGTATGGAGACGACTTCCTTCAAATACAGTCGTGCTAACTTCTCCATCTTGTCATCTTCTCTTATTGGCAGGAAATGTGCTGATTTGGTGAGACGATCACCTATTACCCAAATAGTATCAAAACCACTTGCAGTCCTTGGCAATTTAGTGATGAAATCCATGGTAATGTTTTCCCATTTCCATTCCGGGATTTCGGGTTGTTGAAGTAGACCTGATGGTTTCTGATGCTCAGCTTTGACCTTAGAACACGTCAAACATTCTCCTACGTATTTAGCAACATCGGCTTTCATACCCGGCCACCAAAAATATTTCCTGAGATCCTTGTACATCTTCCCTATTCCAGGATGTATTGAGTATCTGGTTTTATGAGCTTCTCTAAGTACCATTTCTCTCATATCTCCAAATTTTGGTATCCAAATCCTTTCAGCCCTATACCGGGTTCCGTCTTCCCGAATATTAAGATGCTTCTCCGATCCTTTGGGTATTTCATCCTTTAAATTTCCCTCTTTTAAAACTCCTTGTTGCGCCTCCTTTATTTGAGTAGTAAGGTTATTATGAATCATTATATTCATAGATTTTACTCGAATGGGTTCTCTATCCTTCCTGCTCAAGGCATCGGCTACCACATTTGCCTTCCTCGGGTGGTAACGAATCTCAAAGTCGTAATCATTCAACAATTCAATCCACCTACGCTGCCTCATATTCAGTTGTTTCTGATTAAATATGTGTTGAAGACTTTTGTGATCGGTATATATAATACTTTTGACCCCATATAAGTAGTGCCTCCAAGTCTTTAATGCAAAAACAACCGCGCCTAATTCCAAATCATGCGTCGTATAATTTTGTTTGTGAATCTTCAATTGTCTAGACGCATAAGCAATCACCTTCGTTCGTTGCATTAATACACAACCGAGACCTTGCTTTGATGCGTCACAATAAATCACAAAATCATCATTCCCTTCAGGCAATGACAATATAGGTGCCATAGTTAGCTTTTTCTTCAATAACTGAAACGCTTTCTCTTGTTCATCATTCCATTCAAATTTCTTCCCTTTATGCGTTAATGCAGTCAAGGGTTTTGCTATTCTGGAAAAGTCTTGGATGAACCTTCTGTAGTAACCAGCTACTCCTAAAAACTGGCGTATGTGTTTCGGAGTTTTCGGGGTTTCCCACTTTTCAACAGTTTCTATCTTTGCCGGATCCACCTTAATACCTTTTTTGTTCACTATGTGACCGAGGAATTGAACTTCTTCCAACCAAAATGCACACTTTGAAAACTTAGCGTACAATTCTTCCTTCCTCAATACTTCTAACACCTTTCTCAAATGTTCACCGTGTTCTTGGTCATTCTTTGAGTAAATAAGTATGTCATCAATGAAAACAATGACAAACTTGTCAAGGTATGGTCCACACACTCGGTTCATAAGGTCCATGAACACAGCTGGTGCATTAGTTAAACCAAACGGCATGACCATAAACTCGTAATGACCGTAACATGTTCTGAAAGCAGTCTTTGGAATATCATCTTCTTTCACCCGCATTTGATGATACCCGGAACGTAAGTCAATCTTTGAATAAACAGACGAGCCTTGTAGTTGATCAAATAAGTCGTCGATTCTCGGTAGTGGGTAGCGGTTCTTGATGGTAAGTTTGTTCAACTCTCGGTAGTCGATACACAGCCTGAATGTACCATCTTTCTTCTTGACAAACAAAACAGGAGCTCCCCACGGTGATGTACTTGGTCGAATGAAACCACGCTCTAAAAGTTCTTGTAATTGGCTTTGCAGTTCTTTCATCTTGCTGGGTGTGAGTCTGTAAGGAGCACGAGCTATTGGTGCAGCTCCTGGTACAAGATCTATTTGAAATTCAACGGATCGCTGTGGGGGTAATCCCGGTAATTCTTTCGGAAATACATCGGGAAATTCTTTTGCAATGGGAACATCATTGATGCTCTTTTCTTCAGTTTGTACTTTCTCGACGTGTGCTAGAACAGCATAGCAACCTTTTCTTATTAGTTTTTGTGCCTTCAAATTACTAATAATATGTAGCTTCGTGTTGCCCTTTTCTCCGTACACCATTAAGGGTTTTCCTTTTTCTCGTATAATGCGAATTGCATTTTTGTAACAAACGATCTCTGCTTTCACTTCTTTCAACCAGTCCATACCGATTATCACATCAAAACTCCCTAACTCTACTGGTATCAAATCAATCTTAAATGTTTCGCTAACCAGTTTAATTTCTCGATTCCGACATATATTATCTGCTGAAATTAATTTACCATTTGCTAATTCGAGTAAAAATTTACTATCCAAAGGCGTCAATGGACAACTTAATTTAGCACAAAAATCTCTACTCATATAGCTTCTATCCGCACCCAAATCAAATAAAACATAAGCAGATTTATTGTCAATAAGAAACGTACCCGTAACAAGCTCCGGGTCTTCCTGTGCCTCTGCCGCATTAATATTGAAAACTCTTCCGAGGACTTGTCCATTCGTGTTCTCCTGGTTCGGGCAATTTCTAATAATGTGGCCCGGTTTTCCACATTTATAACAAACTACATTGGCATAACTTGCTCCAACACTACTTGCTCCGCCATTACTCGTTCTGACACCATTTATTCCTTTCGTTCTATTAAACCCTGGTCTGTAGACCTCACACTTCGCCGCGCTATGACCATTTCTTTTACACTTGTTGCAAAATTTGGTGCAGAACCCCGAGTGATACTTTTCACACCTTTGGCATAGCTGCTTCTGATTGTTGTTGTTGTTGTTGTTGCGGTTATTATTGTTGTTGGGATGATTGTTGTAGTTGCTGTTGTTGTTGTTGTTGTTGGGCCGTTTGTTGTAGTTGCGATTGATGTTGCGATTGTTGGGATAATTGTTGCGATTATTGTTGTAATTGCTGTTGTTGTTGTATTGGTGATTCTTATCACCGTTTTCCTCCCACTTTCTTTTGACTTGCTTCACATTGGCCTCTTCAGCAGTCTGTTCTTTAATTCTTTCTTCAATCTGGTTCACTAGTTTGTGAGCCATTCTACATGCCTGTTGTATGGAGGCGGGCTCGTGTGAACTTATATCTTCTTGGATTCTTTCCGGTAATCCTTTCACAAACGCGTCGATCTTCTCTTCCTCATCTTCGAATGCTCCCGGACATAATAGGCACAATTCTGTGAATCGTCTTTCGTACGTGGAAATATCAAATCCTTGGGTTCGTAACCCTATAAGTTCTGTCTTGAGCTTATTGACCTCGGTTCTGGGACGGTACTTCTCGTTCATCAAGTGCTTGAATGCTGACCACGGTAGTGCGTACGCATCATCTTGTCCCACTTGTTCTAGATAGGTATTCCACCATGTTAACGCAGAACTTGTGAAGGTATGCGTAGCGTACTTCACTTTGTCCTCTTCAGTACACTTACTTATGGCAAACACCGATTCGACCTTCTCGGTCCACCGTTTCAATCCGATTGGTCCTTCGGTTCCATCAAATTCCAAAGGTTTGCAGGCAGTGAATTCTTTGTAGGTGCATCCTACACGATTTCCTGCACTGCCAGATCCAAGGTTATTGTTGGTATGTAGCGCAACCTGTACTGCGGCTATGTTTGAAGCTAGAAAAGTACGGAATTCCTCTTCATTCATATTCACGGTGTGTCGAGTAGTCGGTGCCATTTCCTTCAAAATAGTCAAATGGAACAAGTTAATCATACAGAATATTAGGAGTAGTTAATAGTATTTCGTAGCATAATATGAACTCATTTATAAAAGCTTTTTCTTCATATTAGCGTTTTATAAGTTTAAATTCGGGTAGTACCTACCCGTTAAGTTCATACTTAGTAGCTAATATACAATTCAACTACTACAATTCTATATGAAAAACTGATTGTAATAATATTTCGCGTTCAAACTTTTATACAATATTTTACAAACTTACAATACCGCTTATTTTACATAAAGCATGAAATATAGCACACAATAACTTTGATACAAGATAGTTGTGAAGATAATTCTAGCTAGTACACAAGTCGTTCAGCAAAGGCAATAAAGACACGTAATTCATACGTCCAGAAACAAGTCATGCATTCTGGTTTTACTAGGACTACTTCCCATTCTTGGTCTTGTGGAACATAACCGTTATGGCCGTTGATAAGACAGCGTGTTGTAACGTCGTCAAAGGGACGAGGCTTACGTAATGTCCAACAGTCCCGTAACAATCTAAAAACCTCATTTCTTACCCCAATTACCGACTCCGTCACTTGTGGGAACGTTTTGTTTAATAGTTGTAGCCCGATGTTCTTGTTCTCACTTTGGTGAGAAGCGAACATTACTAACCCGTAAGCATAACATGCTTCTTTATGTTGCATGTTAGCCGTTTTTTCTAAATCACGAAGTCCTATATTCGGATATACTGAGTCAAAATAATTTCTTAACCCGTTGCGTAAAATAGCATTTGGGTTCCCCGCAATATATGCGTCAAAGTAAACACATCGTAACTTATGGATTTCCCAATGTGATATCCCCCATCTTTCGAACGAAAGTCTTTTATAAACCAAGGCATTCTTGGAACGTTCTTCAAATGTCTTACAAACTGATCTCGCCTTAAATAGTTGTGCCGAGGAATTCTGACCGACTCTAGACAAGATTTCATCAATCATGTCTCCGGGTAGGTCTATTAAAATATTGGGTTGTCTATCCATTTTGTGTTTTTATACTGTAAAATAGACAAGAGTTAGATTCATAAAAAAAATACTTATTAATACAAGCAATTTTTACATATTTCATAAAGCATAAGCACACTATATTACATATATTATACCACACGAATACAACTATCTTATTCCGACTCGCTCGTTTCTTCTTGTTCGGTTTTGGTTCATTTTGCCAAGTTTCTAGGGATATATGACGTTCCCCTAATACGAGCCGTCGTTGTCCACATTGGTTTAGAAAAACCTGGTGGTTTAGAGGTTCCCGGGTCATTGTTACAACTTAAGGACTTCGGGGGTTGACGATACATATAAAGTTCATCGGGGTTGGAATTAAATTTCTCTATTTTTATGCCTTTTCCCTTATTATTTTCTTTTGCCTTTTTAAATTCAGTTGGGGTAATTTCTATAACATCATCGAAATTCTCGTCGGAATCCGATTCATCGGAGAATTGGTAATCCTCCCAATATTTTGCTTCCTTGGCGGAAACACCATTGACCATAATTAACCTTGGTCGGTTGGTTGAGGATTTTCTTTTACTTAACCGTTTTATTATTTCCCCCACCGGTTCTATTTCTTCTTCCGGTTCCGATTCTTCTTCCGGTTCCAATTCTTCTTCCGGTTCCGACTCTTCTTCCGGTTCCGACTCGGGAACTTGTGAATCAGTCCACGAATCATTCCAATTTACATTTGACTCTTCATTATTATTAGGTGAGTCAATGGGACTTGTTCTAGAGGTAGACATCTATCACATAATATCAAACACGTTAAGAGATTAATATATCACATAATATTCATATGTTAAAAATATATAGTTTCCAACAAAAATGTTAAGCAATCATTTTTAAAGAAAACACGGTCGAAGTCCAGACTCACTAATGCATCCTAACAAACTCGATAAGATACACTAATGCAAATTTTCTGGTTCTCTAAGACCAACGCTCGGATACCAACTGAAATGTCCCGTTCTTATTGATTAAAAACGTTCCATATTAATTGATTTCGTTGCGAGGTTTTGACCTCTATATGAGACATTTTTCAAAGACTGCATTCATTTTTAAAACAAACCATAACCTTTATTTCATAAATAAAGGTTTAAAAAGCTTTACGTAGATTATAAAATAATGATAATCTAAAATATCCTGTTTACACACGACCATTACATAATGGTTTACAATACAAATATGTTACATCGAAATCAGTTTCTTGAATGCAGTTTTTACACAATATCATACAAACATGGACTCCAAATCTTGTCCTTATTTTAGTATGCAACAGCGGAAGCTCTTAGTATTCACCTGAGAATAAACATGCTTTAAACGTCAACAAAAATGTTGGTGAGTTATAGGTTTAACCTATATATATCAAATCGTAACAATAGACCACAAGATTTCATATTTTAATACACATCCCATACATAGAGATAAAAATCATTCATATGGTGAACACCTGGTAACCGACATTAACAAGATGCATATATATAAGAATATCCCCATCATTCCGGGACACCCTTCGGATATGATATAAATTTCGAAGTACTAAAGCATCCGGTACTTTGGATGGGGTTTGTTAGGCCCAATAGATCTATCTTTAGGATTCGCGTCAATTAGGGTGTCTGTTCCCTAATTCTTAGATTACCAGACTTAATAAAAAGGGGCATATTCGATTTCGATAATTCAACCATAGAATGTAGTTTCACGTACTTGTGTCTATTTTGTAAATCATTTATAAAACCTGCATGTATTCTCATCCCAAAAATATTAGATTTTAAAAGTGGGACTATAACTCACTTTCACAGATTTTTACTTCGTCGGGAAGTAAGACTTGGCCACTGGTTGATTCACGAACCTATAACAATATATACATATATATCAAAGTATGTTTAAAATATATTTACAACACTTTTAATATATTTTGATGTTTTAAGTTTATTAAGTCAGCTGTCCTCGTTAGTAACCTACAACTAGTTGTCCACAGTTAGATGTACAGAAATAAATCGATAAATATTATCTTGAATCAATCCACGACCCAGTGTATACGTATCTCAGTATTGATCACAACTCAAACTATATATATTTTGGAATCAACCTCAACCCTGTATAGCTAACTCCAACATTCACATATAGAGTGTCTATGGTTGTTCCGAAATATATATAGATGTGTCCACATGATAGGTTAAAACATTGTGTACGTGTCTATGGTATCTCAAGATTACATAATATACAATACAAGTTGATTAAGTTATGGTTGGAATAGATTTGTTACCAATTTTCACGTAGCTAAAATGAGAAAAATTATCCAATCTTGTTTTACCCATAACTTCTTCATTTTAAATCCGTTTTGAGTGAATCAAATTGCTATGGTTTCATATTGAACTCTATTTTATGAATCTAAATAGAAAAGTATAGGTTTATAGTCGGAAAAATAAGTTACAAGTCATTTTTGTAAAGGTAGTCATTTCAGTCGAAAGAACGACGTCTAGATGACCATTTTAGAAAACATACTTCCACTTTGAGTTTAACCATAATTTTTGGATATAGTTTCATGTTCATAATAAAAATTATTTTC
Source organism: Rutidosis leptorrhynchoides (assembly GCF_046630445.1). Lineage (NCBI taxonomy): Eukaryota > Viridiplantae > Streptophyta > Magnoliopsida > Asterales > Asteraceae > Rutidosis > Rutidosis leptorrhynchoides. The sequence continues at coordinate 79,082,008 of NC_092333.1, forward strand.
TCAGAATAACAACTTTTAAATCAAAGTTTATCATAGTTTTTAATTAACTAACCCAAAACAGCCCGCGGTGTTACTACGACGGCGTAAATCCGGTTTTACGGTGTTTTTCGTGTTTCCAGGTTTTAAATCATTAAGTTAGCATATCATATAGATATAGAACATGTATGTAGTTAATTTTAAAAGTCAAGTTAGAAGGATTAACTTTTGTTTGCGAACAAGTTTAGAATTAACTAAACTATGTTCTAGTGATTACGAGTTTAAACCTTCGAATAAGATAGTTTTATATATATGAATCGAATGATGTTATGAACATCATTACTACCTCAAGTTTAGTAGGTAAACCTACTGGAAGTGACAAGAAATGATCTAGCTTCAAAGGATCTTGGATGGCTTGAAAGTTCTTGAAGTAGGATCATGACACAAAAACAAGTTCAAGTAAGATTTTTACTCGAATTAAGATAGTTTATAGTTATAGAAATTGAATCAAAGTTTGAATATGAATATTACCTTGAATAAGAAAGATAACCTACTGTATATAACAAAGGTTTCTTGATCTTAGATGATTACTTGGAATGGATTAGAAAGCTTGGAAGTAAATTAGTAAACTTGAAGGGATTTTTGAAGTGTTCTTGAAGTGTTCTTCCTCTGATGATTATAGCTTGATTCTTGAAGTGATTTTTGATGAAGATGATGATTAACTACTGGAAAAATACGTTCATAATAGTGTGTGTGTGTTGAGAGAGAATTAGAAAGAGAATTGGAAGTGAAATGGAGTGAATGATGAGTGGTAATTGGTGAGTGGTGAGTGGGGTTAAAAGGAGTTCTAGTTAGTTGACTAGCTCATGGTAGAAGTTAAAATTGATTAGTCATACATGACATAATCAAGAGTGGAATCCCATGCTAGTTCCTATTGGTATATACTCATAGTAAGTACGTTTTGAAGTTGTGTATAATACGGGTAAGAATACGACTAGAATTCTTGATGAAAGAAAAGAATGGAAAAGTAACTGTAACCATTTTCGTTAAGTATGAGTGTTTTGATATATGTCTTGAAGTCTTCCAAAAGTATTTTAATACATCTAAATACACTACATGTATATACATTTTAACTGAGTCGTTAAGTCATCGTTAGTCGTTACATGTAAGTGTTGTTTTGAAACCTTTAAGTTAACGATCTCAATTAATGTTGTTAACCCATTGTTTATTATATCTAATGAGATGTTAAATTATTATATTATCATGATATTATGATATATTAATATATCTTAATATGATATATATACATTTAAATGTCGTTACAACGATAATCGTTACATATATGTCTCGTTTCGAAATCCTTAAGTTAGTAGTCTTGTTTATATGTATATAACTCATTGTTAATATACTTATGGAGATACTTACTTATCATAATCTCCTGTTAACCATATGTATATCCATATATATATCGTCATGTCGTTTTTACAAGTTTTAACGTTCGTGAATCGCCGGTCAACTTGGGTGGTCAATTGTCTATATGAAACATATTTCAATTAATCAAGTCTTAACAAGTTTGATTGCTTAACATGTTGGAAACATTTAATCATGTAAATATCAATCTCAATTAATATATATAAACATGGAAAAGTTCGGGTCACTACATGGCATAGAGTCGTTCTTGTCTTAAAAGTTCAAGCACAAGTCGGAGGTGTTCCTCGTGTTCTTCTTCGCTTTTTGAATAAACTAAAATATCATCGATGAACACAATAACGAATTTGTCAAGATACGGTTTGCACACGCGGTTCATAAGATCCATGAACACCGCCGGTGTGTTAGTGAGACCAAATGGCATTACAAGAAATTCATAACTACCATAACGAGTTCGGAAAGCGGTTTTGGAGACATCTTCCCCCTTAACCCTCAATTGATGATAACCCGAGCGGAGATCGATTTTTGAATATACACAAGACCCTTGTAATTGATCAAAGAGGTCATCGATGCGAGGAAGAGGATATCGGTTTTTAACCGTCAATTTGTTTAGTTCACGATAATCAATGCACATTCGTAGGGATCCGTCTTTCTTTTTAGCAAACAAAATCGGAGCACCCCAAGGTGAATGGCTAGGTTGGATAAAACCATGTTCAAGTAGTTCTTGGATTTGACTTTGCAATTCTTGCATTTCAGATGGAGCGAGTCTATATGGTGCACGTGCTACGGGTGCGGCTCCCGGAATAAGATCGATTTGGAATTCAACCGGTCGATGAGGTGGAAGACCCGACAATTCGTCGGGAAATACATCGGAATAGTCACTAACAATTGGCACATCATCGATGTGCTTCTCATCGGACTCGACTTTCTTAACGTGAGCAAGGATCGCAAAACAACCCTTACGGAGTAGTTTTCTAACTTTAATACACGAAACGAGGTTGAGTCCGGTGCAACTCTTATCTCCATAGACGATCAAAGGTTCACCATTCTCGATAGGGATTCGGATTGCGTTAAGATCACAAAGGATGTGAGATTTCGTTTTGGCTAGCCAATTCATACCGATTATTACATCGAAGCTCCCTAGTTCCATGGGCATCAAGTCAATTTCAAACTCATTACCCAAAATGTTTAACGTACACCCCCGGTAATATGTGTCGGCACTCAATAGTTTTCTGTTAGCCACTTCAATGGTATAGGTGGTATCTAGTGGAAGTGGTGGAGTGTTAAAAGAATGAGTCAAAGTCTTGGATACAAAACTCTTATCGGCACCCGAATCAAATAAACAATTAACATAAGTGTTGTTGAGGAGAAACGTACCCGTGACTAATTCATTGTCATCTCGGGCTTCCTCGGTGTTGATGTTGAAAGCTCGTCCTCGTGTGTTGGTGTTGGCTTTCTTCTTCGGACATGCATTTCTAAAATGACCCGTTTGGCCACATTCGTAACAAGTACCCGGTTTTGGTGAATTGGGCACCTTTTGAGCGACGGGGGCAGCACTTCTACAATCGTTGGCCACATGACCACCCCTTTGGCACCGGTGGCAAAATAGATTGCTACATTCACCATAGTGGTGTTTGTGGCATTTGTTGCAAAAGAGTTTATTTCCGCCATAACTTTTCTTGGCGTCGGAGGTGTAAGGCTTCTTAGCAAAGTTGTTGTTGCTTGATTGGGAGGGTTCCCACTTTATTTTGTTGCCGCCCAATTTTCCTCGGCCTTAGGTGCCGAAACTACGATTTCGTCAACCGTTTTGATCAATTGGCGGGCCATGTTCAATGCTTGTTGTAGGTTAGCGGGTTTGGATGACATCACCCCTTGTTTGATGCTCTTTGGAAGACCATACATATAAAGTTCAACCCTTTGAGATTCGGGGTTCACGAGGTTTGGACACATCAAGGATAGTTCGGCGAATCGTTGATTATAGGCCTTGAGATCGTTTCCGACCGCCTCTAAGGTTCTTAGCTCTTGTTCGAGCTTTCGGGTTTCTTCGCGAGGGAAATATTCGATGACCATCTTTTCCCTTAAATCGGCCCAAGAGAGGGCGTGAGCTTCATCGGTACCCACCGATTGTACATAAGTATTCCACCATGTAAGAGCGACACCGGCGAAGGTGTGAGTGGAGTATTTGACCTTGTCTTGGTCCCGACAACCGCTTATGCTAAAGACGGCTTTCGTTTGCTCAAACCATCAGGTGAGCACGACCGGTCCCCCGGTTCCATCAAAAGTGTGAGGTTTGCACCCCATGAAGGATTTGTAGGAGCACCCTTCGTTTGAGTTACCGGCTCCATTGTTGTTGTTGTGGTGGTTGTTGTTATTGTTGGAGGAGTGATCGACCATGGCCGCTTCTACGGCGGTGGCTATCATTCGTTGTAGAGCTTGTTCGGGAGTCTCATGGCGTGGCACACGACGAGGAGGCATTGTTCCTTCAAAACACAAGAATACCGTTGATTATTATTCTTAATAATACTAACCATGATATGGAATAAGGATAGAGAAAAATTTTCCTTGACTCGCCTTAAATTCTTTATGTCATAATGTCGGAATGTTCATATGAGTCACCGTAATATAATTCCGGAAATTATATTACCCTAATTCATATGTGCATTTGACACTAATTCATATAGTCAAGGTGGCGCTTCAATTAAATCAAGTAACGTGAGATTAAGATTGAATAAGAATTTGATATGATAGACGAGCTCGAGTATAATGCACAAGTAGTCAAGTAATTCCTACTTCAAGTCTATATGCCGGTTGTAGTCTAGACTCACCAATGTACCCTATGACTCGGGGTCGACACCAATGAACTCTAAATCCCTACAACCAACGCTCTGATACCATCTATAGCGACCTGACCAAATCATGTTTGACGGCGCCGACTACTTAGGTCCCGTTACGTGGTCATAATTCTTTAACATGACGTTTGACCAAAATATGTCGCATTTATTTCATAAGTAAAAGGATGTTTCAAGTTTACAAATGTAGTTCAAAAGACTAGTTACATTACAATGTTTAACGTACGAATGAAACCCTTGCGACACAATTTAAAGTAGTCAAAAGACGCTCCAACTATGCATGTATACTCGACATCCAAGCAAGTATCAAAAAGAGTGCGGAAGCATGTATCAAGTAGCTTTCAAGGACCTGAGAAAACATATAGAAAACTGTCAACGAAAACGTTGGTGAAATCATAGGTGTTTTAGTAAACGTTGCATTTGAACCACAAGATTTAATATAATATGATTATCAAATCATTTGCATTCCAAAGTTGTTATTTGTTTCGCGGGCACCCAATTATCAAACTTAACTGTTTTGCACCCTTTGCGTAGTGTTAGAACATACACTAGACCTGAAAATATATTTCATCCGCTAACGGTAGCGAACCGTCCGAATGAGGCTCGTCAAGCCCATGTGATCACATAATATAAGTTCACGTTTACACCCTGCAAGTGTAACTAATGATAATTGAATTGAGGATTTTTCGTTCAAAGCCGTACGTGGAATGTTCGTTTTCGTACTTGTGTTCAATGTATAAAAGTATGATACGTATATGTTTCTCATCTCATAGTTTAAAGCATAAAAGTTGTTTGAAAGATGGGACTATGATCTCACCTTGAGTGCACTTATGAAAAGTACTTCACAAAGTAACGTGTGCAAAGGATAGTGCTAGTCTTGACCTAAACAATTAGGTCGTATCAATAACGGTAAACACGATAGGTCAAAGATGTTCAATTAGTCCTATGGCTCGTTACGACTCGATTATGTAGCATATGAAATCAAATTGTCAAGTTTCATGCAAGGTACAAGTATAGAAACAAGTTAGGAAGGTTGTATAATAATTTGGTTAAGTTTGACTAAACGTCAAACTTTGGTCGGTCAAAGTCAACGAAAAAGTCAACACGTTCGGGTCGGGTCCCGAACTATTTTTCTAAGGTTTTTATTCATATATAAACATGTTAGAACAAGTCTCCTGTGAATCGGAGGTCCATAGGGTGCCAAACATTTTTCATAATTTGACCAAGGAGGTCAGAACCTGACCACGGCTTAGGCCGCGCCGCGACCAAGGATTGTCGCGCCGCGACAATGCACGGAAGCTGGTACCTGGTCAGTCTCAAATGTCCAAGTCTCAAATCAAAACACTTTCAAGCATAACTCGCAAACCACTAATACTTAGAACTCGTATCTTATATCGTTAGAAAGGTAATTTGACAAAGAACACAACTAAATACATTTCACCAACCAAAAACGTTATTTGTAACAATCGGCTTTCCAAAGTAAATGATCAATTAATGCACACATTTAATGCAAGTGCACATTTATGATTCGGGCATTAAATGCATACATATAACACGCCGATTTGTAGGTAATCGAGCATACAATACAACTAACTACCTACTAACAATAATTCATGGCATTCAATGCATCAAATATTCATTTCAAGCTTATCAAACCCTAACCCGAATTCACCAAAATCACTAATCAAGTTTATGGAGTTTTCTCAAGCAACCTACACATCAAATTGAAGCTAGTGATACTAGGAACACATTTAATACATGCATTTATAATATTTAACAACATTCAAGCAACCAACTCACCAAATCAAATACACCAAAGTTCATACTCAAGCTAGTTACTTCAAATAACGAAATCGAGCATATAAATCATATATTCATGTTAGACTTGAGCCATAGACACTAATTAACAACTTTATAAGTTAAAAACATCAAGAACACGAAATCTAGTGATTTTAGAAAGTTACCCAAACTTGATGAAATCGGTATGGAATCGAAGAGGAAGTTGCAAGGATTCCAAATATGTAATTTGTTTTGTAAGACACCCGCTAGCTTGGATTTAGATGATGATTCTTTGATATGGAGTTTGCGAGAAAAATTGGAAAGTAGTAAAGAAAAACAGAAATGAAATGAAAAAGGTGGGAGGAAGGGGTTGACTAGTCAAATGCTAGTCACCTCTTTGGCACTTTGGCGAAACTAGTCCCTCAAGTTCGGTTGCGGGTGCGTGAATTACCTAAATGAGATATTTTTAAAACGCGCATTAACGGGAGATGTTATAAACATATAACGGGATTTAAATAGTTAAACGGAAAAGTAAACAGAAAAAGGCGGGATGTTACATTTAAACCCATCATCCTTTTCTGGTTTGGTTCGTGAATATACCATATGATCTTTTTGATGCAAAAATCTATAAATAGTTGATATGTCAGACCTATAAAATTGATACACACATGATACATGATACATGATATATACATGATACATGGTACATTATTACTGATGCAAGTAAGTATAACTATATTAACAATTATAATTATAAATCGATATACATAGCAAGATAAAGTGGTATATAATACATTTAATTAATAAATGATGAACACCAAAGGGCCTTTGGCCTAGCGGTATCGAGGAGCCCCTCTGACCTTTTGTTCATGGGTTCGAGTCATATTTAGAACATTATTCGTGTAAATCTATGTAGGGTGTGAGTTAGTTGGAAAAAAAATTAAAAATGATGAACAATATTTTGTATTTCCTTTTCAGAAACAAACAATAGGAGGAAGTTGTTCAACAATTTCAATACATCTATCCACAATAGTATCATTCAAAATATATATGAAGATTCATTTTAATTTTATAGCAACTAGTTTATAGTTCGTGTTTTCACGAGACTTAACTATATGTTAATATCAAATTAGATTAGATACATTAATAAAAGAAATGTATATGATAAAAAAATAGAATTAGAAAAATATAAAAAGATATTATGTAGTCATATAATATAAAATCTCGAGCACACTTAATATAAGCTATAAAAATGATCATATCAAGTATTTACAAATATATTTGTAAATGCTTATACAAAAACATGTAATATGACAATGTTCATATCCATCTACTATAAATCCATTACGAATATAAATATATTAACTCATACACCATTCCGCTTCAGTTGTATAATTAGACGTCTTACTTCATCATAAGTTCTATTATCATTTCGAACCAGCGGATATGAAACCAATATGGAGATTCATTTTAATATTATTATAATAATATAATTTAAATATAAATAATATAATAATAAAATAAAAATTTGGTTGAATTTGACCAAGTATTACGACATTTAAAATGTATTTTAATTTTGTTTAGTATTTGTATTTTACTAAATTACCCTTTATTTATGTTGAATAAATCAAGGTTGTTGAATAATGTCCGAGTATTCAGGATCTTTATTAGACGTTTTAGTATTTTGAATTGTTATTCCGATTTGTAAGTCGTGATCCAATATGATCGGATCATGGGCCAGTTATTTTATGTTTACGTTTGTTATCTAAGCTATATATATAGCTCTCCTTATTATCAATAAAGATTAAGCAATTTTGGCTAATTGATTGTGGTAATTTGCATACCTCTTTCAATCTGGTATCAGGAGCGAAACATTTAAAACAACACAAACTTCAATCTCATACGATCAAATGGCATTACCAGAAGACAAAACACACACACAAATCCCTCACTTTGATGGTCGTCACTATGATCACTGGAGCGATCTAATGGAAAACCTAATTAGGGCAAAGGGTTTATGGCATGTTATTGAGCAAGGAGTGGCTGAACCTCGACCAGGAGTTCCATTAAGTGATGCACAACAAAAGCAACTCGAAATTGCACGAATGAAGGACCTTCAAATGAAGCATTATTTGTTTCAGGCATTGGATCGAGAAGTGTTTGAATAGATCTTGGATCGAAGCACGTCCAAGATTGTTTGGGAGTCTATTGATGGCACCGTCTACTTAGGTCCCGTTACGTGGTCATAAGTCTTTAGTACAACGTTTGACCAAAATATGTCGCATTCGTTTCAAATGTAAAGGTGTTTCAAGTTTACAAAAGTAGTTCAACAACTAGTTACGTTACAACGTTTTAAGTACAAATGCAACCTATGCGACACAATTTAAGATAAAGTTAAAAGACGCTCCAAATATGCATGTATACTCGACATCCATGCAAGTATCAAATTAGAGTGCGGAAGCATGTATCACTTAGCATTCAAAGACCTGAGAAAAACATAGAAAATCTGTTAACGAAAACGTTGGTGAAATCATAGGTTTAGTAAGTAAGTAAATTGAACCACAAGATTTATAATGTTGAAATAATAGTAACCCATTCTAAAAGTTGTTGTTATCACGAGAACCCAATTATCAAGGCTTAACTATCACGAACCCCATTAATATAGTATCAGAACCTACACTTATCCTCGAAAATACATATCATCCTCCAACGGTCGAACCATCTAGATGAGGGTTTGTCAAAGCCATATGGCCATACAACATAAGTTCTCGCTTACACCCTGCAAGTGTAACTAATGATAATTGAATTGAGGCATTTTTGTTCTAACTCGTACGTAGAATGGTTGTTTTCGTACTTGTGTTCACTTTGTAAAACGAAACTTTATGTTTTCTCATCCCAAATATAAGTTTAAAAGAGTAAAAGTGGGACTATGATCTCACTATAGTTGCACGCCAAAGTGTTTGAAATTAAACGTTGTGCAAATGAAAGGTGCTTAGTCTTGACTTAAACAAATAAGTTGTATCAATTACCGGTTACGACACGAGGTCGAGTGAAATGTGTTCAATTAGTCCTATGGCTCGTTACGACTCGATTAATATAGCATGTGAGTCAAATTGTCAAGTTTCATGCAAGATATAAGTATAAAAGCATGTTAGAACGATTGCATACGTATTTGGTTAAGTTTGACTAAAAGTCAAATTTGGTCAAAGTCAAAGTCAACAGGGTCGGGTCGGGTATGCGACAATTTTTTCGTGATGAGAAATCATATATAAGCACGTTGGCCAAGTTTCATGTTAATCGGAGTTGCGAGTAAGCGGGAACGAAATTGTGAAAAACACAAAAAAATGGGACAGAAATATTATCGCTATAGCGAGATTTTGTGCACACCAGGGCTCACTATAGCGAGCCTCCTGGTTTCAGGTGTTGTTGCTGAATTTTCAAGTGCACGAACCAAGCTTCTTTCAAACATAACTAATGAATCGTAAACATTCAAAACACGTATCTTATATCGTTGAAAAGGTAATTTAATGAAGAATACAACTAAACACATTTCATCAAACTAAAACATCATTTACAATAACCGAATTCTCGCCAAGTGATCATTAAAGTTCATTATCAAAGTTTCAAGTTCATAAATTGCATAAGATGATTCGGGAACTTAATACACACATATAATACTCCTTTTCGTAGGTAATTACACATACAATACTACTAAACACTTACAAACAACATTGCAAGGCTTTTAATGCATCAAAAATCACATTTAAGGCTACCAAACCCTATCCAAAAATCATAAAATCAATAATCATGTTAATGTAAGGTTTTCATGTCATCCAACATACCAAATCGAAGCATATGAAGTTAGTAACACAATTAACACATGAACTTTAACATCTAACAACATTTCATTAACCAAAATCAAGGATTAAAATCAAGGATTAAACTAACCCATTTTTCATATTCAAGCTAGTTACTCATACAAGCAAATCAAGCAACCAAATTACATATACATCAACCTAATGAGCCATAGACACTAACTAACACCATTTCATGTATAAAAATCGAATTAGAGAAATCTAGAGTTTTTAGAAACCTTACCCCAAGTTGTGAAATTAGTATCAAAATGTAGAGGACGAAGAGAGGGTTCCAAAAGTACAATTTGTTTTGAAGTTAGCTTGCTAGATTCGATTTAGATGATGGATTTGTGTAAATGGAGAAAATAGTATAAGAATGGAAGAAAGAAATGAGAGAAAAGAGGAAAGAAAAGAAAATAAAATGAAAATGAATGGTGGGGAAAGAAGGTGGTGACTAGTTCACTAGTTACCACTTTGGTCAAATGGCGAAATTTGTCCCTCGAGTTTAAAAGCGGGTGCGGGAAATTAACCGAACGAATTATTTTAAAAACGCTAGTAAACGGAAGATGTTACAATCCAATAACGGGAATAATAAGAACGTTAGTTAACGGAAGGTACGAATTTAGATAACGAAAGATATTATATAAAAAAAGACGGGCGTTAAAATAAATTAACGAAAAAATGCGGGTCATTACATTACCCACACCTTAAAAGAAATTACGTCCCGAAATTTAGTTGGAAGTAGTAGTCGTTGTTTCTTCCTAGAGACCCTACGTTGCTAAATCTACGAATGAGTGAGGGTACTCCCTTTTCATTTGATCTTGTCGTTCCCATGTAAACTCGGGTCCTCTTTTGGCATCCCAACGAATTTTAAAAATCGAGATTTTACGTTGTTTTAAAGTTTGGTGATAGTGCTCCAAATGAACATATATTTAGTTCAATATCATCCCAATATGTAAAGTTTTTAATTGTAATTATTATACTTTTAAGTTGTAATCGTTTAAATAAATAAATGTGAAGACGAAGCACGAAGATTAAAGAATTGAAGAAAAAGTGCCACTAAAGCCTGAAAAGTGCCACTAAAGCCATAGTGCACTCAAAAGTGCCACTAAAAGTGAGTTAAAGACTTGCGCGGATTTTGAAAGTTAAGGAAAATAATTTTTTGTGCAAATTACAAATTGCGAAACATAAAGTACAAGATATTAAAGCGTACGAAAGGACGTTCGAAAAACCGGAACCGAGACATAAACCGAGCATCAACGTGCGAGACAATGGACCTAAAATTATGAGTCAACTATGCACAAGAATATAATATAATATATATATATATAATTATATATATTATATTATATATTATAATAATTCAGCAGCCGCCCATTTTTTAAATCAACTTGTGAGCTGGAACAGCTGGCCATGCGATCGCATGGCCAGGAAGAATGTTTTTCATGCGATCGCATGAGCCTTAGAGGCTGGCCACATCTATAAATTGGAACGTTTTCTGGCCGAAATATACACACTTCACACTTATTTTCTTTCTTTCCTCTGTAATATTTATAATTATATTTATAATTATAATTAAGTTTAAGTAAGATTAATAATAAATTATGGTTTAGTTGGGTTATTGTAAGCAATGTTTTACGGGTTTTAAAGTCAAAATTCTGTCCGTGTAACGCTACGCGATTAATCACCACTGTAAGCTATGTTCTTCCTTTTTAAATTAATGTCTCGTAACTAAGTTATTATTATGCTTATTTAAACCGAAGTAATCGTGATGTTGGACTAAATATTAAGACGGGGTTATTGGATTTTGTACCATAATTCGGGTTTGGACAAAAGACTGACACTTGTGGACATTGGACTATGGACTATTAATAGATGGGGGTATTGTCTAATTGAGCGACAACTCATTGGAATCTGTCGAACCTATCTTCAAATTAGTTAATCTAATAATTATTAAAATGATTACGTATGTCCTATTTAGTGACGTTTATACGACATCTTTAACGATCATTTAATTAATTATTCGGGTTGGGTAATTGATTATTCATTCTGATAAAGTGGGTAAATTAATATTCATATCTCATTAAAACAGGGGTGGATTACATACAAGGATAATTGTTGTAAATGTTAACAAAGTATTAAAACCTTGGATTATACGCAGTCGATAACCTGGTGTAATTATTAACAAAGTATTAAAACCTTGTTACAGTTTGAATCCCTAATTAGTTGGAATATTTGACTTCGAGAATAAGGTTAATTTGACGAGCATTTTATAATTATGACCGATGAACTATTATGGACAAAAACCAGATAGGTTTCAAATAATCTAGGACAAAGGACAATTAACCCAGAATAATAAATTAAAATCAAAACGTCAAACATCATGGTTACGGAAGTTTAAATAAGCATAATTGTTTTATTTTATATCTCATCGTACTTTTATTTACTGTCATTTATTTATTGTCATTTTAAATATTGTTATTTATTTTACGCATTTTATTTATTGTCATTTATCTTTACTCATAAAAACATAAAATCGACAAACCGATTATTAAACGGTAAAACCCCTTTTTATAAGTTTTAATCTATTATTGTAAAAATATAATTTTTTATAAGTTTTAAATATATATATATATATATATATATATATATATATATATATATATATATATATATATATATATATAAATTATATTTTTAATATTTAGTTTATAAAATTATTTTTATTTTTTAAGATTTTAAAATATAAGTTTATTATATTTTATATAAATATTTTCTATAAATTAAAATCAGAAAATTAAAATCAAAATAAAAAATAAAAATAGAATTCAGGCCTGGTACTGTAGCAGCCCAACAATCAGATCCGAAATTCTGGACTCATGCATTCGCATGGACAGAACACATCAGGATCATGCGGTCGCATGAGCTGAGGTGACAGGTCTGAAACATCAGTCCGTCGAATTAGGGTTAGATTTAATTATCATTATTATTAATTAATTATAATTAGGGTTTAGTTATTTAAAAATAATTAGTTTTAGTTTTAATTAATTTTGTATTTTAAGTTTTAATTAGTTTTATTAATTTATAAATTGTATTTTTTAATAAATAATATAAAAATAATATTTTTATAAAATTGTATTTTTATCTTATTAGTTTATTTTTATATTTTGTATCGTTTTTTTTAGTTTTTATATATTATATATCGTTCATCATATTAGTTTTAAGTATAGATTTGCAGTAGATTTTTAGCTTTTAAGTTTTGCCGTAAAATCCCTTAAGTGCTTTTTCTTTAGTTTAAGATTTAGGCGCTTTAGAATTTTACGATGCCGTTTATATATTTTAGTGCCTAAATTAAGTTTATTTCCATTTTTGAAATAGAATTGCATTTAAGTTTTAATATCTTTAGGTGCAACTTTTTAGATTTAATTTTTTTTTTTAGACTTTTAAGTTTCGACGTTTTTCTTTCTTACCTTTAATTTTTCGACGTTTATTATTTGACTTTTTGTTTTTCGACGCGCGCTTTATCTTTTTCGTTTCTACGCTCTAGTTCTTAGGACTTAGAATTTTTAAATTTTCGAAGAAAAATTATTTTAAGCAATTAAATCAATAGACATCCAAAATTTTTTGCTTCGTAGTAATAGTTGGATTTGTTAGTGGCTGAGTTGTGGATTTTCCGATTTAAAGGATCTTGGCTCCCTGCTGCATCTTTTGGCTATTCGAAACGTGGGCAAAAGCAGAAAAGTCTATTAATTTGATAACTTATATAATAACTAATAGGATATTCAGTGAATGCACCGAGCAAAACGTTCACCACCTTTCATACGTTCACCACCTGTAACTCGATCAAGACATCTAGCCAATATTGTCGCCGTTGATTTTTCTTTAGAATCATCATCTAGTCGAACAAGTACTCCAATTTAAATTTTCGATAATCCATTTTTTGAACCCAACTTCACAATTAAGAACTCGGAGGATATTCAAGGACAATTCCAAGATCCTGAACCACTAATCATTCCTCCTGAATCACAAACCGTTAAATCAGAATCTACTAGTGATTCGGATTCAACAAATTCAATTATGGAAGTAACGGAACCTCTAAGTATGGAAGACCAAATGAGAGCCACACGCACGAGCCACGGACACGCCATTATTAAGCCAGACATTAATGCGCCATATTATGAAATCAAAGGACAAATCCTACACATGGTAACTAATCAATGCCAATATAGTGGTACGTCAAAAGAAGATCCAAACAAACATCTTCGAACCTTTAATAGGATTTGTACTCTATTCAAAATCAGAGAAGTTGAGGATGAACAGATATATCTCATGTTGTTTCCCTGGACTTTAAAGGGAGAAGCCAAAGATTGGTTAGAATCATTACCTAAAGGAGCGATTGACACATGGGATGTTTTAGTTGAGAAATTTCTTAAAAGATTCTTTCCAGCATCTAAAGCCGTGAGACTTCAAGGAAAAATTGTTACGTTGGCGCAAAAGCCAAATGAAACATTATATGAGGCGTGGAAAAGATTCAGAAAGTTATTGAGAGGATGTCCTCAGCACGATTTAGACACTTATCAAATAGTACAAATATTCTACCAAGGTGTCGACGTCGCTACACGAAAAGACATCAACACAGCAGCCGGTGGTTCCATTATGAAGAAAACCGCTACCGAAGCTCACAAAATCATTGATAACATAGCCTCCCACTCACATGAGTGGCACCAGGAAAAAGATATCTTTCGATCATCTAAAGCGGCTAGAGCCGATTCTAGCCATGACTTTGATTCCGTTTCAGCAAAAATAGACGCTTTCGAGAGACGAATGGAAAAGATGAATAAAGATATTCACGCAATACGAATTAGTTGTGAGCAATGCGTTGGACCACACTTAACGAAAGATTGTAACATTGAACAAACAATGGAACAACGTGAGAATGTTTCCTACATGAACCAAAGGCCGGAAAATAATTATCAACTGCCAAGGCAAAACTTCAATCGAAATTAAAACATTCTTTACAATCCAAATGAACCCAACAATAACTCGTATAATCAACAAGGTTTGAATAACCAACCAACTCAAAACAACAATTTCAATCAACAAAGACCTGGCTTGTATAAACCACCACAACAAACCGAAGAGAAAAAGCCAAATCTGGAAGAAATGATGGCAAAGCTAATGGAATCTCAAACACAATTTATTACATCTCAAACCCAAACGAATGAGAGGTTTGATCAGTCATTAAGAACTCAACAAGCTTCCATTTTGAATCTAGAAAAACACGTAGGTACTCTTGCTAGCATGATGAGTGAGAGGGAACAAGGAAAGCTACCGAGTAATACTGAAGTAAATCCTCAGAATGAGAATGTTAATATGGTGTCAACAAATTCTGAAAAACCAGCTTCAGAAGATGGGAAGGTTTTAGATGTGAGTAACAATGAAGAAGTTACAACACCACCACCACCCGAGTATGTAAAGCCAGTGATGGCACCCTATAGACCACCCATCCCGTTTCCAAGAAAAGGAGTTGAGTATGAGCAAGTAATAGGTAATAAAGTTTGTGATACCTCTAGAAAGAAGAAGAAGAAAAATAAGAAAATGCAAGAAACAAAAACTGTAGAAGTAAACCCGGTGAAGACAGTTCCACCAAAACTTCCACCCAGGTTGGGTGATCCGGGTGAATTTATTGTTCCTTGTCTACTTAGTGATTATGTCATGTATGATGCACTAGCAGATTTAGGTGCGAGTGTGAGTGTTATTCCTCTTTCATTATATAAGAGATTAGGAGTAGGTGAGTTAAGTCCAACGAAAATGAGTGTTAGACTTTTTGATCAAACCATTAAGCACCCAGTTGGAATTGCTGACAACCTACCCGTTCAAGTAGGTAATTTAACCTTTCTAGTCGAATTTATTGTCATTGAGATAGAAGAGGACTCAAACATTCCTCTAATTTTAGGTCGACCATTCTTAGCATCCACTAGGGCGTTATTTTATGTAAGAGAGGGTAGAATGACACTTAGTGATGGTGAAAAATCGGTCACCTTTATTTTTCGAAAGACTAAATCTCCACCAACCAAAACCGTTGAACCAACAAAAATGATTGGTAAGAACCATGTTGTTTTACCAACTCCAACGGTAGTGCTTAACAATAATAAAATGCCTAAGTGTGGGGAAAATGAAGTAACACCTAATGATGACCTGATAACAAAGAACCCCGCTGTTGATACGAAATTAAATGACTCTGTTATTAACAGTTCAATGAAGAAACTTATTAAACGGATTCATGATGCTAGAACCAAGGGGAACTTTAAGTTATGTAACCGGTTAGTATCCAATCTATCGCCTAAAGAAAAGGCAAAACTAGTTGAATTTGTGGACATTACACAGGAATCCGACTAATGACTTAAAGCAAAAGTCACAGATATGCAAGTTGATTATGGTCCAAGAGAAATTGACAATGAAGTTAATCACAATTTCAAAACCACAACTACCTAAGTGTGGGGAGATTCAAATGTTCTAAGAAATAATGTTGTCTAGAGTTATTTGTTCTGTTCTCGTGTAGTTCCAAGAATGGAATCCGATTGGTCTTTTCCACTAGCAGACACTAACAAACTAGTTTTCTTCCCCCTATTCTGAATTTTATTTTGTAGGTTTGTATGAAATTAATACGTTTTTTAAATATAAGTTTTGTGTGAATTTAAAAATAAAAATTTACTTTAATTCATTAAGTTTAAAAAAAATAATTTCTAAAATTCATCGTAAGTTAAAGACTATATCATAGAATCGAAATTGCTTTACCCAAAGACGGGGCGAAAAATTTTGTTATCATTATTTTTAATATTATTGATCTAAAGTATGCCAAAAAAAAATTAAAAAACCCGAAAATCTTTGTTTTTAAAACAATCGCTTTAAAATGAGAATTTTTAAATTTTGTCGAGGGACGGACTAGGTAAACATACCGAAACTACCTAAAGTAAAAGGAAACAAAATTTTAAAAAATTATTCATTTAAATTGTTTTAATAAATAAAGGTTTTATAATATATATACATATATATATACATATATATATATACATATATATATATATATATATTATATGTTTGTATTTTATGTTATATACAAAATAGGGTAAAACTGCGCACTTTCAAAGACTGGCATTAAGTTCAGCAAAAGTTACTAATTTTGACGACAAGACGCAAAATATCAAATGTGATATAAAATAATATGTTTGCAAACTTGGTATTTTTAATCACTTTTCTACACTAATCACCCTCATGAATTTATAATTATAATCTGATTTCATGCAAATGAGGGCATCGCATGATCTCAAGTGTGGGGAAGGGTTATAAATTCTCCCGGGTTTACACTTGGTTTAAATTGCCAAATTTTGTGAAAATTTGAAAAATTTTCAACTAAATGAATCGTAAATCATGTTTATACATATTTATGAACGATAAAACTAGGTGATAATACCGAAATTATTGTTACTTCGAAAAGGACATAAATTGATAAACAACCCAAAATGCTTGAATTCATTTAAAATGGAATAGAAGAGAATAAAAAGGCAAAGAAAAGAATAAATAAAAGCTAAAGTGTGGGAATAATTTATCAAGTTCTTTAAAACATATATCACATATTTTGTACAAGATTATTGCAGGTACTTTTGTTTTGGATTAAACTAATCAGTTTTAACCAATTTATTGTAATACCTTTGAAAGAATAGATGGATCTACACGATGAATCAATTCCATCATTAAAAGGAAGTAAAGTCTTCCAAAAAAGACACGCGCTTCTTGATTTAGGTCAGGAAGTTGTCGTCCAGACCAGCTGTAGGTTGACGAAAAATCTAGAAAAGTCATCTCTAAAATCAGCAGAAAATACACAGACCTCAGCATCAAACAGGGTCGCCAAGTGGTCAGACTTATCCTAACCATGAGAGGATCTGTCTCGTAAAATGGGGAGGGCGCCGTGCAAATTAGCTTGATAAGACTAATGAATCAGACCCCCAAAAAGGATAATCTCCTTAAAGATTAAAAATCAGCTTTTAAGACTGATATTACTCAATCCTTGAGATTGACATTAAAGATTGAGAATTATAAACTCATAGAATTCGATGATGTCTAAACTCGAGCTTGAACGAGAAAATATTTTGATCAAAATTAAAACCGAATTGTTTTCTGAAAAACCTATTTTCAATGCGTTCATTACCATCGAACGTAAAATTCTGAGAATTCACCGGAATTTATTAGGTCACCTGAACCAAATCGGGTGTCAACCGTAAGAACGGTGGTTGCATAGCATGGTCAAAGACATGACCTTGTGCCAGACCAAAAAAATTAGGGTGATCTTTACTATTGCTCCTACAAAGGATAGTAATTGCATCCGACACGTTGTGGACCATGAACATCTGTATGTCATTAGACATTGCCTTAACAGTTGCTTGTTCAACGCTCTCCTTTACAACCGGACGGTAGTTTACTGAAAGGTAATATACGGGACACGTATACTGGACGTGTACTTTCCTAATACAAAGTTAGCAAGTGGGTGACACAAAACCTCAAGTTTTGAGCTAAAATTTTAAAATATGAAACCCACAAAACCCACAAAAATATTTTGCAAACACCGGTGAAGGGTTATTCAGGAAAACTTATCTAGGGTAAAAGCTAGAATAAATTTTCAAAAGATCAAATGTTTTCATAAAGATCCAATTTCCTTAAGGATCTAAATTTTCATAGTCACGTGGGACTTTAAACTGCCTTTCAAATGTGCACTTTGCTTTGGAAACCGAAAGTAAATCGGATATTTGATTGCAAGTGTCGTTGACCTAAACCCGAGGCAACTGTGGATGGCACACCCACCTTTAACCATGGTTCTATTGTTACTATCATTGTTTATACCACCGTATTAAAATTACCGATGTATAAAGTGTGAGAATAAAAAAGTGATTCGAGTGAAGTGTGATTTAATTTCAAGTTATGTATTGCTTGAGGACAAGTAACGTTCAAGTGTGGGGATATTTGATAGTGCTCAAAATGAACATATATTTAGTCGCAATATCATCCCAATATGTAAAGTTTTTAATTGTAATTATTATATTTTTAAGTTGTAATCGTTTAAATAAATAAATGTGAAGACGAAGCACGAAGATTAAAGAATTGAAGAAAAAGTGCCACTAAAGCTTGAAAAGTGCCACTGGATTATGAGTCAACTATGCACAAGAATATAATATAATATATATAATTATATATATTATATTATATATTATAATAATTCAGCAGCCGCCCATGTTTTAAATCAATTTGTGAGCGGGAACAGCTGGCCATGCGATCGCATGGCCAGAAAGAATGTTTTTCATGCAATCACATGAGCCTTAGAGGCTGGCCACATCTATAAATTGGAACATTTTCTGGCCGAAATATACACACTTCACACTTATTTTCTTTCTTTCCTCTGTAATATTTATAATTATATTTATAATTATAATTAAGTTTAAGTAAGATTAATAATAAATTATGGTTTAGTTGGGTTATTGTAAGCAATGTTTTACGGGTTTTAAAGTCGGAATTCTGTCCGTGTAACGCTACGCGATTAATCACCACTGTAAGCTATGTTCTTCCTTTTTAAATTAATGTCTCGTAACTAAGTTATTATTATGCTTATTTAAGTCGAAGTAATCGTGATGTTGGACTAAATATTAAGACGGGGTTACTGGATTTTGTACCATAATTCGGGTTTGGACAAAAGACCGACACTTGTGGACATTGGACTATGGACTATTAATAGATGGGGGGTATTGTCTAATTGAGCGACAACTCATTGGAATCTGTCGAACCTATCTTCAAATTAGTTAATCTAATAATTATTAAAATGATTATGTATGTCCTATTTAGTGACGTTTATACGACATCTTTTACGATCATTTAATTAATTATTCGGGTTGGGTAATTGATTATTCATTCTGATCAAGTGGGTAAATTAATATTCATATCTCATTAAAATAGGGGTGGATTTCATACAAGGATAATTGGTGTAATTGTTAACAAAGTATTAAAACCTTGGATTATACGCAATCGATAACCTGGTGTAATTATTAACAAAGTATTAAAACCTTGTTACAGTTTGAATCCCTAATTAGTTGGAATATTTGACTTTGGGAATAAGGTTAATTTGATGAGCATTTTATAATTATGACCGATGAACTATTATGGACAAAAACCAGATAGGTTTCAAATAATCCAGGACAAAGGACAATTAACCCAGAATAATAAATTAAAATCAAAACGTCAAACATCATGGTTACGGAAGTTTAAATAAGCATAATTGTTTTATTTTATATCTCATCGTACTTTTATTTACTGTCATTTATTTATTGTCATTTTAAATATTGTTATTTATTTTACGCATTTTATTTATTGTCATTTATCTTTACGCTTAAAAAAAAAATCGACAAACCGGTCATTAAACGGTAAAACCCCTTTTTATAATAATAATACTACTTATATATATATATATATATATATATATATATATATATATATATATATATATATATATATATATATATATATATATATATATATATATATATATATATATATATATATACATACATTTATACAAATATAGTTGTGAAAAATATAGCGTTAAACTCAGCTAGCTCCCTGTGGAGCGAACCGGACTTACTAAAAACTACACTACTCTACGATTAGGTACACCGCCTATAAGTATTGTAGCAAGGTTTAGGTATATCCCAACTATATAAATAATTAAAACTTGTGTAAAATTGTATCGTATTTAATAGTATTTCGTAGTAAAAATTAATAGGTTTACGTACCCCTCCGCTTTAACATCATTTGGTTTCACGAATCATAATTCCAACCGGTTTTCCCATGAAGTTGAGTTTATCATCGATAGTAAGATCATAGAAAGGAAAAATACAAGTTCTTGGTCTGCAAGACACTTCTCTAAGTTTATTACATGAAATGTAGGATGAACGGAATTCGATTGAGTCGGATGATCTAAATGGTATGCAACGGTCTAATATGCCCCAAGATTTCAAAGGATCAAAATATCGCGAATTTAGCTTTCTACGTTTCCCGAAACGGATTACACCTTTTCAAGGTGCCACTTCTAACATTATGCGGTCACCCACTTGGAATTTGAAAGGTTTACATCTAACATCGGCATAGCTCTTTTGGCGACTACGGCCCATTTTGAGCCTTTCTTGGGTTTGAACGATCTTAACATTTTTTTCACGAGTGAGTTCGAGTTCGGTGGTTTGTTTGTCGCCTACTTCGGCCCAACCATTAGGAAAACAAAATTTTGCAGCCAGATAGAGTTTCGAAAAGGTGCGGCGTTAATACTCGAATGATAACTATCATTGTAAAAGGAACCGGCTAAAGTCAACAATACAAGTTCGTAATGATGTCTTCTGAGGTTTGAATCGTATGTTCACTTGATCTGTCGGTTTGTGGATGATATGCGGTACTCATGTCTAAACGTGTTCCCAAGGTTTCTTGTAAATCTAGAAGTGAAACGAGCATCTCGATTCGAGATAAATGACGATGGCACACCGTGTTGGAATAGAATTTCTTCGATGAATAGTCGTGCAAGTTTTTCCCCATTTTGCCAGTTTCTGCAAATGTTTGATAAGATTATTCCCCTTCGTGGTGCATACTGGTATAGTGTGTGAAGTCTCTCTCCATTGAGAGATTGGGTGATAAGATTTCCTTATACGGAAGTACGAGTCAATGATAGAAGAAGTTTTCATTTTGATATAGTCACATCGCGCATCTTGTGGTCAAATGCTGAGACTTGGTAGAAACGAGATAGTACACATAGTTATATGTTTTGGAGTTAAATAGTAGCTGGCCATTTCAGAAGCATAATGACGATAAGTCGATTAAGAAAGAGGTATCCTTGGATTGTATTTTTTCTTGGGTTCCGGTAATATCAGACGGCGACAGTGAAATAACAGAGTTATGTAACGTGGTACGTGGTGATGAGAAGGTTGATCGGGTCCATAATTAAGTACTCCAATTCTTCAGGCAAAATAACGAATTTCAGTTTTCTTGATTTCAAGTCGAGAGAGGAGGCCCTTCAGGTGTTCACTTAGAAATATTTTCATATTTGATTTTCCATTTTGTGCTACACGAATTTGGCTAGTAAGGTTGGCGTGGATAATCACGTTCAAGGTTCGAACACAGAGAGGTTTAACTCTTCCCTTTGTGAGTTAACGAGGTTAAAGGACGAGCAATACGGGAAAAGTCAGAAATGAATCTTCGGAAATAACCGGCGAGATCCAAAATCTTACGAATATAAGTCGGAGTCGTGAGGGTTTCCCAATTACGTATGGCTTCGATTTTGCGAGATTGACTTTAATACCTTGACTACTAACAACATGGCTTGGGAATTGGACTTCGTTTAATCAAAATTTACACTTGGAGAATTTGGCATAGAGTTGCTCTTTTCTCAAGAGTTCGAGCGTAAGACGGGGATGTTGTTCGTTTTCTTCTTCGCTGAATAGATTAAGTCATCATCTATGAATATGATAACAGATTTGTCTAGATAAGCTTGCATATGCGATTCTCAAGATCCATGAATACGGATGGAGCCTTAGTTAAACTGAACGGCACTAAAAGAAATTCATA
Source organism: Rutidosis leptorrhynchoides (assembly GCF_046630445.1). Classification (NCBI taxonomy): domain Eukaryota; kingdom Viridiplantae; phylum Streptophyta; class Magnoliopsida; order Asterales; family Asteraceae; genus Rutidosis; species Rutidosis leptorrhynchoides. The sequence continues at coordinate 79,104,545 of NC_092333.1, forward strand.
ACTATCGTAGCGAGTTCGGAAAGCGGTTTTGGAGACATCTTCTCCCTTTACCCTCAATTGATGATAATCGGGATGAAGGTCGATTTGGAATACACACGAGATCCTTAAAATTGGTCAAGAGGTCATCAATACGGGGAAGGGGATATCGGTTCTTAACTGAAAATTTATTTAGTTCACGATAATTGATACATATTTGTAGGAAATCAGTTTCTTCTTAACGAATAGGATTGGAGCTCCTTAGTTCTATAGTTATCAAGTCAAATTCAAACTCTTAACCCAATAAGTTTAACGTACACCCCCAACAAAATTCGTCAGTACACACTAGTTCTCCGTTGGCCACTTGAATGGTATAAGTAGTATTTAGGGAAAGTGGTGGAGCGCAAAAAGCGTGAGTCAAAGTCTTGAATATGAAATTTTTATCAGCACCTGAATCGAATAAACAAGAAACATAAGAGTTGTTGAGGAGAAACCTACCCGTGACTAGTTCATTGTCATCTCGGGCATCCTTGGCTTTAATGTTGAAAGTTCGACCGCGTGCATCGGAGTTAGCTTTATCCTTTGGGCATGTATTTCTATAATGACCCGGCTGGCCACATTTGAAACAAACAACCATTTTTGGTGCATTGGGCCCCTTTAGAGCGACAGGAGCGGTATTTCTACAATCGTGGGCCACATGACCACTTCTTTTACACTTGTTGCAAAATGGTTTGCCACATTCACCAAGATGATGTTTGTGGCACTTGTTACAAAAAGGTAGGCATCCGGCATAACCTTTCTTGCTGCCAGAGGTGAAAGGCTTCTTGGCGAAGTTGTTGTTGTTGTATTTGCTTGATTGAGAGGCTTCCCATTTCCTTTTATTGCCACCCAATTTATCCTCGGCCTTCGGTGCCGGCACTTCAATTACATCCACCGTTTCCATCGATTGGCGGGCCATCGTTAAAGCCTCTTGTAGGTTGGCGGGTTTTGATGACATTACCCCGTGTTAAATGCTCTTAGGGAGGCCATCCATGTAAATTTCAACTCTTAGGGACTCGGGAGTCATGAGGTTTGGACATATTAAGGCTAGTTCGGCAAACCGTTGATTAATTATAAGCTTCGAGGTCATTTTGGACCGCTTTTAAATTTCTTAGCCCCTGTTCGAGCCTTCGAATCTCTTCGTGCGGGAAGTATTCGGTGATCATCTATTCTCTTAATTCGGTCCAAGAGAGTGCGTGGGCTTCATCAGTACCCATCGATTGCACATACGTGTTCCACCATGAGAGAGCAATACCGGCGAAAGTGTGGGTGGAATACTTGACCTTGTCTTGGTCCTGGCATCCGTTTAAGCTAAAAATGGTTTCCGTTTGCTCAAACCATCGGGTGAGAGCAACCGGTCCCCCGGTCCCATCGAAAGTGTGAGGTTTGCACCCCATGAAGTTCTTGTAGGAGCACCCTTCGTTTGAATTATTGGCTCCATGGTTGTTGTTTTTGTGGTTGTTGTTATAGTTATTGTTGTTGGAGGAGTGACCGGCCATGGCCGCATCTACGGCGGTGGCTATCATTCGTTGGAGAGCGTGTTCGAGAGTTTCGGGAGAAGTATTGTGTTGACCTCGGCGAGCCATTGTTCCTTGAAAACGCAAGAATATCATTGATTAGTATACTAATTGTGATATGGAATAAAGATAGAAAGAAAATTTTCCTTGACTCGCCCTAAATTCTTTATGTTATAATGTCAGAACGTCCATATGAGTCACCGTAATATAATCCCGGCAATTATATTACCCTAATTCATATGTGCATTCGACATTACTTCATAAAGTCAAGATGGCGTGTCAATCAGATTAAACGACGTGAGATTAAGATAAAATAAGAGTTAGATACGAATAGAAGAGTTCAAGTATAAATGCACAAGTAGTCAAGCAAGTCCTACTTCAAGTCTATATGCCGGTTGTAGTCCCCTAGACTCACTAATGTACCCTATGACTCGGGGTTGACACCAATGAACTCTAAATCCCTACAACCAACGCTCCGATACCATCTGTAGCGACCCGTCAAAATCGTCATTGACGGCGCCGTCTACTTAGATCCGTTACGTGGTCATAAGTCTTTAGTACAACGTTTGACCAAAATATGTCGCATTCGTTTCAAATGTAAAGGTGTTTTAAGTTTAGAAAAGTAGTTCAACAACTAGTTACGTTATAACGTTTTAAGTACAAATGTAACCTATGCGACACAATTTAAGATAAAGTCAAAAGACGCTCCAAATATGCATGTATACTCGACATCCAAAGTATCAAATTAGAGTGCGGAAGCATGTATCACTTAGCATTCAAAGACCTGAGAAAAACATAGAAAATGTGTCAACGAAAACGTTGGTGAAATCATAGGTTTAGTAAGTAAGTAAATTGAACCACAAGATTTATAATGTTGAAATAATAGTAACCCATTCTAAAAGTTGTTATTGTTATCACGAGCACCCAATTATCAAGGCTTAACTATCACGAACCCCATTAATATAGTGTCAGAACCTACACTTATCCCCAAAAATACATTTCATCCTCCAACAGTCGAACCGTCTAGATGAGGGTTTGTCAAACCCATATGGCCATACAACATAAGTTCTCGCTTACACCCTGCAAGTGTAACTAATGATAATTGAATTGAGGCATTTTTTTCTAACTCGTACGTAGAATGGTTGTTTTCGTACTTGTGTTCACTTTGTAAAATGAAACGTTTATGTTTTCTCATCCCAAATATAAGTATAAAAGAGTAAAAGTGGGACTATGATCTCACCGTAGTTGCACGCCAAAGTGTTTGAAATTAAACGTTGTGCAAATGAAAGTTGCTTAGTCTTGACCTAAACAAATAAGTTGTATCAATTACCAGTTACGACACGAGGTCGGGTGAAATGTGTTCAATTAGTCCTATGGCTCGTTACGACTCGATTAATATAGCATGTGAGTCAAATTGTCAAGTTTCATGCAAGATATAAGTATAAAAGCATGTTAGAACGATTGCATACGTATTTGGTTAAGTTTGACTAAAAGTCAAACTTGGTCAAAGTCAAAGTCAACGGGGTCGGGTATCCGACAATTTTTCCGTGATGAGAAATCATATATAAGCATGTTGGCCAAGTTTCATGTTAATCGGAGTTGCGAGTAAGCGGGAACGAAATTGTGAAAAACACAAAAAAAAAATGGGACAGAAATATTCTCGCTATAGCGAGATTTTGTGCACACCAGGGCTCGCTATAGCGAGGCCCCTGGTTTCAGGTGATGTTGCTGAATTTTCAAGTGCACGAACCAAGCTTCTTTCAAACACAACTAATGAACCGTAAACATTCAAAACACGTATCTTATATCGTTGGAAATGTAATTTAACGAGGAATACAACTAAACACAATTCATCAAACAAAAATATCATTTACAATAACTGAATTCTCGCCAAGTGATCATTATAGTTCATTATCAAAGTTTAAAGTTCATAAATTGCATAAGATGATTCGGGAACTTAATACACACATATAATACGCCGTTTCATAAGTAACTACGCATACAATACTACTAAACACTTACAAACAACATTGCAAGGCTTTTAATGCATCAAAAATCACATTTAAGGCTACCAAACCCTAACTAAAAATCATAAAATCAATAATCATGTTAATGTAAGGTTTTCATGTCATCCAACATACCAAATCGAAGCATATGAAGTTAGTAACACAATTAACACATGAACTTTAACATCTAACAACATTTCATTAACCAAAATCAAGGATTAAACTAACCTATTTTTCATATTCAAGCTAGTTACTCATACAAGCAAATCAAGCAACCAAATTACATATACATCAACCTAATGAGCCATAGACACTAACTAACACCATTTCATGTTTATAAATCGAATTAGAGAAATCTAGAGTTTTTAGAAACCTTACCCCAAGTAGTGAAATTAGTATCAAAATGTAGAGGACGAAGAGAGGGTTCCAAAAGTACAATTTGTTTTGAAGTTAGCTTGCTAGATTCGATTTAGATGATGGATTTGTGTAAATGGAGAAAATAGTATAAGAATGGAAGAAAGAAATGAGAGAAAAGAGGAAAGAAAATAAAATAAAATGAAAATGAATGGTGGGGAAAGAAGGTGGTGACTAGTTCACTAGTTACCACTTTGGTCAAATGGCGAAATTTGTAACTCGAGTTTAAAAGCGGGTGCGGGAAATTAACCAAACGAATTATTTTAAAAACGCTAGTAAAAGGAAGATGTTACAATCCAATAACGGGAATAATAAGAACGTTAGTTAACGGAAGGTACGAATTTAGATAACGAAAGATATTATATAAAAAAAAAGATGGGCGTTAAAATAAATTAACGGAAAAAGGCGGGTCATTACAGTTGCTAGAATGGACACGGTCCATATGATTGTTGCACACACTGCTTCAAAAGGTTGGAAGTTACACCAATTAGATGTTAAGTCTGCCTTTCTACAAGGAGACCTACCAGAAGATGTTTTTGACGAGCAACCAAAGGGATATGAGAAGGAAGGAAAGGAGCACATGGTGTATAAACTAAAGAAGGCGTTGTATGGTTTGAAACAAGCTCCACGAGCTTGGTTTAGTCGAGTCGAAGCATACTTTACTAAAGAAGGTTTTGTGATGAGTCCAAGCGAGCAAACATTGTTTGTTAAAGAAAGCGGAGGGAGCATTATTATTGTAAGTATTTGTGTTGAAAATTTATTATTTACTAGCAATGATAATGCTATGATTGTCGAGTTTAAGGCTTCCATGAAGAGGGAATTCGATATGACCGACCTTGGAGAAATGAAGTATTTTCTTGGAATAGAGGTGGTTCAAAGAGATGATGGTGTGTTTATATGCCAAAGAAAATATGCTAGAGAAATACTTGATAGATTTGGCATGTCTGAAGGTAATGGGGTGAATAATCCTATTACTACTGGGTTAAAAATTCATAATGATGAAAAAGGCATTAAAGTTGATTCAACTCAGTTCAAGCAAATGATTGGGAGTTTAATGTATTTGTCGGCAACACGTCCAGATATAATGTTTGTAATTGGGTTGATAAGTCGATTCATGTCACAACCTACTCAGATGCATTATTCTGTGGCTAAAAGGGTACTAAGGTATATAAAAGAAACAGTGGACCATGGCATCTTTTATAGGCGAGGAGCAAGTGATGAGCTGGTAGGATACACAGACAACGATTATGCTGGAGATGTCGAGGATAGCAAGAGTACTTCGGGTTACATTTTTATGTTGGGAGGTGGAGCAGTAGCTTGGCGTTCAAAGAAGTAACCGATTGTAACCTTGTCTTCCACCGAAGCCAAATAAGTAGCTGCAGTAGCTTGTGCTTGCCAAGCTGTGTGGATGAAAAAAATATTAGAAGAAATTGGACACAAGCAAGAAGGAAGCATTCTGATCATGTGTGATAACACTTCGACTATCAAGTTATCGAAGAATTCTGTTTTTCATGGCCGAACGAAACACATAAGAGTAAGATACCACTTTCTAAGAGAGCTCGTCAAAGATGAATTTGTTCGGTTGGAGTTTTGTGGCACTCATGATCAATTGGCAGACATAATGACAAAGGCGCTCAAGCTTGAAAGTTATCAAAAGCTTCGTGAGAAACTGGGAATGTGTTCAATGTCAAAGATGAACTAATTGTGTTTGGACAATTAGTTCAAGGGATGGATTGTTGAATAAATCAAGGTTGTTGAATAATGTCCGAGTATTCAGGATCTTTATTAGACGTTTTAGTATTTTGAATTGTTATTCCGATTTGTAAGTCGTGATCCAATATGTTCGGATCATGGGCCAGTTATTTTATGTTTACGTTTGTTATCTAAGCTATATATAGCTCTCCTTATTATCAATAAAGATTAAGCAATTTTGGCTAATTGATTGTGGTAATTGGCATACCTCTTTCAATTTATAATCTCTTCCCTAATTTTATGTGGACATGTGTCAAAATATTGTGGCATCTTACCATTATGTATTTTAACATTTATTTTAGATGAACTAATCCCTATATATATATATATATATATATATATATATATATATATATATATATAAAATTGAGTCCCTGAAAACTCTGAACGGAACGGTTGATCACTTTTCTCCCCCGCTTTCCACATATTTATATGTTTGCAAAAACAAGTGTCAATTTCTCAATTATAGGTATATCACTATATGTGTATGCATCGTATATATATTATATATAAGATGAATCAACTTAACTAATAAATGGTAATAAAGAAAATTATGCAACCTGGTCATCAATCTTATCTTATGTAAACCAAGGGGGGAAATAGTTTACGATACGTATTATATACACAAAAACTTATTAAAAGGTACACGCAGTCACGCAGAAGTATAAGGATTCTATAATAGACCACTATATATGCGAATACGAATACACAATCAGCAATCAACATACAAAACATAATATCAAAAGCAAGAAAACAATTTCGGGGTTTGAGTTCATTGTTATATAGTCTACTCTTATATTCAATATTCATGAAAGCGGCCTACAGTATATTTTTAGTTACTTAATTATTATTGTATTTAACAAGTGAATTATATAAAACTCAATTTAGCAAGAAGCTAGGCAAAGAATTAAATGAGTCAAAAATTACAGTTATTTATATTAATACGGCCTCAAACTTAGCCACGAAAATGAAAGTGAACAAACAATATTAAAAATAGTACGATGTTCATATGAGACGCATTAAACGCTATACTATTTCGAAATCTCCACAAGACCAAAAACACCACACACCTAATGCATAAATTTAAGCTTCTACATAAGACTTTTTTTTGTAAATGAATTCACTTATTCACGTTTCTTATACTCACCAATTTTTCAGATAACTAGCTTGTTGAGTTTTATTATGGAATTTCCAGGAGGATTTGAAAAAAGTAAAAATGAGACGTGATAGACGAGCCACGGGGACATAGTTGTGATTTGACGAAATCCATATTCCAAGTGGACAAAATCTGTCCGATTTTAGTTTGAGTTTATCCACACGCGTTGTGTTTCAACCAATCGCAATAATAATAATAATAATAATAATAATAATAATAATAATAATAATAATAATAATAATAATAATAATAATAATAATAATAATAATAATAATAATAATAATAATAATAATAATAAAAATAAGTTAAATAAATGGCTAAATATCCTGATATGTACATTTTAAATAGAAGATAAATATATTTAAAACATGTTATAAATGTTCAATTCTGGGTATCATAGAATGATAAAGACATAATGTGCAAAATATGATATCATGTTATCCTATAAGATTATCAAATAACATGATTCAGAAACTAATGTGCAGAAATATGAAAGCATGTCCAATTCTGCTTCCCATGATCTGCCGTCTTAGAGCCGCCGTGAAATTCGAAAGCAGATCCGAGAAATTCTAATCACCCTAGTCGTATATGATGAGTGGATATATGCATGTTGCACTTGTAATATATGTATTAATAGTTGTATATAATGATTGATGAGTGAATATATATATCAGAAATGAACGGAGAAATATCATTGACCATAATTTATACCTTAAATTAAATAATAATAATTGACTTGAGTAAAAAAAGAAGTGAACATGGTTAACAATGTGTGCAAGTGCGATTAGAAAATTGGGCCTAAACGGGCTTCCGGTTCATTGAATCTAGGGCTGCTATTATGTTTCTCCGTATAAACGAAGAAAAAGCAGCAGGCAGCGCAACCAAAAAATAAAATAAAAAACTCTGATGACAAATTTCATCTCATTTCCATAACCAAAACTTAACCGAAGCAGATCAATGTCAGAGCACATCCCATTTGATATCCAAATAAAAATCGTAAAAAGACTTGATGTCAAGTCATTAATTCGATTCAGATCAGTGTCAAAAGTATGTAAGTCGTTGATCGACAGCCCAAAGTTTGTTTCTAGTTACGGAATCGATCATATTCAAAATCATCTTTTACTTGTATCGTACCTAAAAGAGTCCACTTATAACGACATTTATATGTCGTTTGTAGATGATGATGATGATGATGATGATGACACTTTCTTGGTTGGTCAAATAATTGTTCCTATGCTTCCGAGGGAACCTGTTATTCACGGAATAGTAGGTAGCTCACACGGTTTGTTCTGCTTGCGTTGCAGCTATTACACTGATGGTTCAACCAAAGATATGTATATTATTTGGAATCCATCAATTAGAAAAATGGCTGCTATTAATGATCCAACGTATATCGTTGTTTCAAACGATGACGTTTATTTTGGCGTTTGTCCTGTCACTCGTGACCCAAAACTAGTTAGGATTACCAATCTTGATGGTCTGACGTGGCTTGTAAAAATTTATACACTAAGTTCAGCCAGTTGGAGGAAGATTTGTAACAATTTGCCCAGGGGAACTGTTACACTTGATCCGGGTAGTGTAGTAGTTACAAATAGAAATGTCTATTGGAAAGCTACTGACTCAATTACTGATGCAAAAGATGGTAGCTTTCGGGAAGTTTATATGATCGTTTCATTTGATTTGACAAGTGAAGAATTTAATGTGATTGGCATCCCAACTTTTATAGCACATCCCGAATATGAGATCTCCAAACTAAGAGACTCTCTTGTGGTACTTAAACATTCGAGATCGGGAATCGGGAAAGTAGTGTGTGATGTATGGATGATGATGAAAAATGGTGTCGTTTACAAAGGTATACAACATTATTACACCATCAAATATGTTAGGATACGGGGTTATGGGATTCACAAAGAGTGGTACACCTATAATTACTATGAGAGATTACGATAAGCAGCGAGATGGACTTTATGTTTTTAAACCCGACTCAGAACGTGTCACTAAGATTGGGATGGAGGAAGGAGGGTATGTACTCAATGTATATAATTACCATGAAACGCTTCTTTTGCTTGATCATCGATGTTGAGATTGTAGTATCTATCTATCTATCTATTTTCAGATAAATATATTATTGGAATGCTAATGTAATATGGATTCCTTGTTTGCTTCAATATATAGTTTTAATTTTAGCTTTTTTTTTTTTTTTTTTTGTCTCTTTGAAACGACACCCAGATAACACAAAATTTCAAAGTTTTCAACCATTTTGTCACTTGACCCGTTTCGACCATTTGGAATCAAACCCTTACAACTTGTTTATAATGTGTTCATCCAATTTCAACACTAATCATTCCAAACAAATTAGTTTCCCAAAACAAGGTGTCAATTTCGACCCATATGTCACAGTTGACTCTAAACCAGTGGACTCATGATATTATTGGGATTTGTCTTGCTAATTTAATTGTAAGTATTTGAAAGTATATAAAAATGTCAGTAGTTCGATTAGTTTGTTAACTTTTGTGCAATGTTCCAGTAAGTCATTTATGCGCCTTCTACATCTTAGGTAACGAAAACTGTATGTACAAGTCATCATGAGAATATGATTTCAACATATGCAGTTGGGCTCCTTCAAAGTGGTTTTTAAAAAGTTATCTCTTTTATTATTTTGTTCATGATAATAATTTTAATTTTACATATATAAGGTTTATATGCATCTCTGAGTTTCAATAATGTTACAATAATATTTACTAGTTTACTATTTTTGGAGTACTATTTATTATCGAATTATAAGTTGCTGTAAGAACACGGAATAAGAGAAGGAACCGACCTTAGATTGAGCAGGTAACACTTATACAATTTAAATTGTCTAAAATATATTTTAATATGATTTTGGAAGATTATCGTTGGCCATTGCAGGCTTGATGAATTTTTTTACATGTTTTTAAAAGGTTATAGTAGAAACATGTGTTATAGAAGAGCTCAGTAATGTTATTATGAAGTATTTATTTCCTTCATATGCATGTGAATTACTTTTTTACACAAAGCACGTTTCCATGACTGGAAGAAATATGAGATCTCCAAGCTAAGAGTCTCTTTCGAGGTAATTCGATTTGTATTGGATGAAAAATAATGTGATTGATTGATTAATAACGACAGTAAAGTAATAGTAAAAGTATGAGATAATTGAAAAGAAAGATAATCTTACTTTTATAAATAGAAGTTCTGGTAACTACTAAACATAATTTTGAAACTATCTACCATATTGAAACTGGTGTGGCAATATGAGCGGGTCAAAGGGACTAAGTAATAGGTAAATTTGTCATATTTATAAATAGTAATAAATAATATAGTTTTGTACAATTGTTTGTATTTCACTTGTGGCCTACTTAATCTGATGAAGTTGTCTTTTGTCTGAACTCCGAACTTGGGTTATAACTAGCCCGGTCCGGCCCGCGCGATGTGGCGGGGGCATTCGGCCGGCGTGTTCATATTTAATGTAGTTTTTTTTACAGAAGGGAAAACGGTCCATGTATTATGCGTCGTTGTTGGTGTCGTCGTCTTTAGTGTTTTTTAAAATCTGTTCGGTTCAAACGTAGTTAGTTTCGTTTTGTTAATAAAATTATTTCGAGCCTGACGGTGTTGGCGAAAAAAATTAACTCGTTGCGAGCAGGAAGATACGGGCTGTCGTTGTGTTTAGCGTTTTTTAAAAGTGTCTGTTTCGAACGTAGTTGGTATCGTTTTGTGGATAAAATTATTTCGAGTCTGACGGTGATGTCGGAAAAATTTAACTCGCGGCGAGCGGGAAGATACGGGTTGTCGTTGTGTTTAGCGTTTTTTAAAAAGTCTCCTTTTCGAACGTAGTTAGTTTCGTTTTGTTCGTAAAAATATTTCGAGTTTAACGGAGTGCTTGGTGAAATTTAAATCTGAGCGAAGAAAAAGATACGGGTTGTCAAAGGATTCGGGGGAAGTTTTTATTTTAAGTTAGGGAATTGACAGTTTACCCCCTCGGAGTATAGGGTATTTTTTGTAGGCTGGCAATCGTTTGGGTTTTTTTTTTTTGTCCTTTTTGGGATTGAATTTGGTTAAGTGTCGTTTTATTTGGTGGGGGTGGCCAAAACGACCACAAACCCCACCAATTTTAGTATATAAACTAGAAAAATTTTACCGCGCGTTGCAGCGGTTATATTTGGATATATGTTGTTTGGTACCTAATATATTTAATGGCTCGTACATTGCGATGGAACATTTTAACATTTTTTATGAAACTAATATTGAGCTAAAACGCACGGAAGAAATTTGGTACCATATATATATATATATATATATATATATATATATATATATATATATATATATATATATATATATATATATATAATTGATAACAAATGTTTTTTTAAAGAAGCTCTGTTTTGAATATAACTAGTTATTGAACCCGCTTTGCGCCGGGGGTTCGGTTTTCAATGTATTTTATTGCGTTTAGTAAAATTATTTTGTGGCTAACGATAATGTCGTTGAAGCGCAACTCGAGTCGAACTAAAAGGTATAACTCGTGAGAGATTTAAATGTTATTTTAAATTAACAATGTATCTGCATCTCCGCGTTTCGCTATGGAATTGTCAACTTTTAAAAATTGAACGCAAAATCAACGTGTATGAAAGTACCCCAAATATTTAGCGTTTTTTGAAAAACTTCCGTTTTGCGTATAGCTAGTGACATTGTGTTCCTAAAATTATTTCGAGTTTAACAATGGTGTCGGAAAAATTTAACTCGTTGCGAGCGAGAAGATATGACCCGTTGAATATTTGGGTGGAGTTTATTTAAGATTTTTTTTTATGAAAATGGTTATTTGACACTTTACCCCCCTGTTTTGGGGGTCGATTTGAATTTTTTTAAAAAAAGTGTGGGGGGCTTTTTTGGTAAAATGAAATTTAGTTAAAATTAAAAAAAAAGGTGAAAAGTCGAAAATGCCCCCGGTTACTATTCATAACTTTTGTCTGTTAGTTAATATGTAAATTAGTTGCCTTTTATTCGTAAAGTTGTTTCGAGTTGAACGGTGACTATCTATATATATTACTTTTTTTAAAAATAAACTCCGTTTTGAATATAGTTAGTTGCGTTTTATTCGTAAAATTATTTCGAGTTGAACGGTGACGACGGAAAATTCGAGTTGAACGGTGACTATCTATAGATAACTTCTTTTTTTAAAAAGCTCCGTTTTGAATATAGTTAGTTGCGTTTTATTCGTAAAATTATTTCGAGTTGAACGGTGACGACGGAAAAATTTAACTCAAGACGGAAAAAAGATAAATTCCGTTAAAAATTTGGGTGGATTTTTTTAATGTTTATTATGTTGAATTTGAAAGTTATATTTGAGCCCCTAAAGTTGGTTGATGTACAAGATTTGAACCCTGAAATTTGACAACATTTATCCAATAGTTTGAAGGGTTTGACACTTCCTTCCCCTAGCAAAAACGGCATATGGTATATAGAGAGAGATGGGGTGAAACGGCAGAATTTTTTGTGGCTGTTAGTAGACATGGAAATATAGATATAGATATAGATATATGTTATGAAAGTCAATAATGTCTGCCAAATTTTGTGGCTACAAATTTCCTACCTAACCACACAGTGATTTATTTTGTACTATAAATATATGAAGATGTAGTTTGCAGAAGATGCACTTAAGAAAATATATATGTTTACTTATACATATACTCTCTCTTTCTCTCTTCTTTCTATTATTCTCTAATTAGTGAATACGTTACTAAAAGTAGTTATAAACTCCTAAATCATAACACGTTATCAGCACGAAGTGCTCCGTATAATCAAGGTTTATCTAAGCAAGCACAAGTCACTAATCAAGGTAAGAAAATCTTTAACGATATCTTCTATTATTTATTAGTAAGGTAAATATTATTATCATCATAAGTAAAATTATATTACTGTAATCTAACTTTTATTAACTTCACTAACATTTATATTTATGTTATTTAAGTTATACATGGTCGGTTATACCGCCTGAATTATATTTATGTAATCTAACTTTTATTAACTTCACTAACATTTATATTTATGTTATTTAAGTTATATATGGTCGGTTATACCGCCTAAATTATATTTATGTAATCTAACTTTTATTAACTTCACTAACATTTATATTTATGTTATTTAAGTTATATATGGTCGGTTATACCGCCTGAATTATATTTATGTAATCTAACTTTTATTAACTTCACTAACATTTATATTTATGTTATTTAAGTTATATATGGTCGGTTATACCGTCTGAATTATATTTCTGTAATCTAACTCTTATTAACTTCACTAACATTTATATTTATGTTATCTAACATTTATGATTACTTATGCAATTAATCATTATTTATTTCATGCGTACTAATGTTTATTCTTAAAATTTATTATTTATGCATAATATGTTTATTCTCTTAATATTCGTATTTATGCTAAATGTATTTATAGTAATCGTATCTGTACTAATAAAATTCTTTTATTAAAATTATTATTAATACAACGAGTACATAACAGTAGTTAACGTCAACTAACGACATTACAACGGTCATATATACATAAAGGTTGTTAACGTCAACTGACGACGTTACAACGACTATATTTTTCAAATATAAAATAAACATCTCCATTTTTACATTTTCACAAATCAATCTTCATTTTCTCAGATTACCACTCTCAAAAAGTTTTTTTTTTTTTTTTGTAAAGATGATTCACACAAGGATAATTTTTCCTATTGTATTGGTCATACTAACTATCATCATTGTTACTAATATACCACCGGGTGAACCTATATTCTATCTTGCTCTTGTGGTTTTATCATTTGTAATCATGCCATTATTCTGTTGTTTGCTACTTATGAATTTAAAATGATTCTAATTTTATTTTATTATTTGTCTATGAATAGAAGTTGATTATAATTATGATTTATGTTGTTCATCTTTTTGATAATAGAAAATGTCAAATTTGAAAAGGTTTAAATTTTCTCCTTTAGAATCAAGTGGGAACAACTACTTAATATGGGTTATGAATGTAGAAAAATATCTCGAATCAATCGGTATTTTAGAAACCCTGAATGAAAATAACAATTGTTCCGAACAAGAGAAAGCAATAGCAAGTATTTTTCTTAGCAAACATATTGACGAGTCCTTAGAATCTACATATTATATGATCGAAGATCCATGTGTATTATGGAAAATACTCAAAGATAGATACGATATTAATTATCAAGAAATAATGGTGATCCATGAAAGAATAAAATTGAAGATGTTAGTAGACGCTCTTATAAGAATCCCGGATATTCTTATTAATGATCTGGTAACGTGGATCATCAGTCTAGTATTTCTTGAATACATGAACATCTTGTTTATCTCTACAAATAAGTCCCAAAAGAAAAGAAAAGAAAACGAGAGTGAATCTGTTGAAAAATATTGATTAAATAAACCCTGAGCTACCTTGAGACTTGAATGGTTTGAATTTTCTAAGATGCCTAGCTTGTTATGTATCACTCATAAATAAATGGTTTTAGATCATAACGCATATGTTTATTAAGTGTTATCTTTTATGTACTTCAGATTGTAACTTGTTTGCAGGTAATATAATTTGATTATCTTGCTAAAATATAACTCATTATTTGCTTATCTTATTTGAAGTTTTAGTATGAATCCTGCTGAAATACAACATCAATTAAATGGTAAAGACCTATGTATTGCAGATAGTGGTAACATACACACTATGATCAAATCTAAGAAATATTTCATTGATTTAAATCAAATGAAGGAATTATAAATAATATATCAGATCTTGCAAACTTGATATAAGGAACGGAAAAGACAAAAATTCATTTTACCAAATGGTACGAATTTTCTAATAAACAATGCTTTGTTTTCTCCCAGATCAAAGAGAAATTTGTTAAGTTTCTCTGATATATATCATAATGGATATGATTATCGGTCAATGATAACTGGAAATGAGAAATACCTATGTAGCATCGAAAAAGCGCATATGATGAAAAGCGCAGCGCATATGATGAAAAGCGCATATGGTAAAAAGCGCAACGCATATGATTAAAAGCGCATATGATGAAAAGCGCATATGATTAAAAGCGCAGCGCATATGATTAAAAGCGCATATGATGAAAAGTGCATATGATGAAAAGCGCAACGCATATGATTAAAAGCGCAGCGCATATGATTAAAAGCGCATATGATTAAAATTACATATGATGAAAAGCGCAGCGCATATGGTGAAAAGGATATATGATGAAAAGCGCATATGGTGATTAATGAAAAAGCACATATGGTGATTAATGAAACATATGGTGATTAATGAAAAGCACATATGGTGATTAATGAAAAAGCACATATGGTGATTAATGAAAAGCACATATGGTGATTAATGAAAAGAATATTGAAAAAGAATCGCCAATGTTTCTTGAAAGAATTCAAGGTTATATATATAGACCAATTCATCCATCATGTGGACCATTTTGATATTTCATGGTTCTAATAGACGCATCTAACGGATGGTCTCATGTTTGTGTGTTATCAATCCGTAATATGGCATTTGCAAAGTTTCTTGCACAAATTATTAAATCGAGAACACATTATTCTGATTACACCATTAAAAGGATGAGACTTGATAATGCTGGTGAGTTAACATCTCAAACATTTAATGATTATTATATGTCTTCAGGGATTGTTGTTGAACATCCAGTTGCTCATGTGCATACACAAAATTGGTTTAGCTGAATCAATAGATAAACGCTTGCAGCTAATAACTAGACAATTAGTAATGAGTACAAAACTCTCAATATTTATATGGGTACATGTAAATTTATATGATGCGACATTAATTCGCATTAAACCAAGTGCAAGTCATAAATATTCTCCATTACCAATTTAATTTTGGTCGAGATCCAAATATTTTCCATCTTAGAACATTTGGTTGTGCAGTGTATTTTTAATTGCACCACCACAACAAATGGTTCCTCAAAGAAGGATTGAAATATATGTTGGATATGAAATAACTTCAATCATAAGATATATTGAATCCATGACGGGTGATGTTTTTACAGCACGTTTTTGCTGATTGTCATTTTAATAAAAAATTGCTCCCTAGATTAGGGGAAGAAATGAAAAAATAAATAAAATGATGTTTCATGATGTGAACATCAATTAAGGTATCTTGATACTCGCACAAAAGAGTGCGAAACAAAAATTCAAAAAAAAAAAAAATAATGCATATGCAAGAACTTGCGAATAAATTGTCTGATGCATTTACAGATGCAAAAAGAGTGACAAAATCATATATATCAGCAGTAAATGCTCTAGCAAGAATTAAAATTCTAAAAGCTGACAATAATGTCACTCATGAGTCTTTTGTCACGTCTGAAACGTGGAAGAAAAATTAGTTCCAAAGATAAAAATCCTCGAAAAGGAAAATCAGCTGATAATGAGGTAAAAATAAAAATTAAAAAAAAGGTGATCAAGAAGAACCACAAATCAATATTCCTTCTGCAGAGGATATTGACAATGTAAATATATAAATTGCAATAAATTATGCAATATTATGGAACCGAAACAAAATGACAAATATTGATTTTTCATATAATCTTACAATGACATCATGAATAAAGATGATGATCTGGAACCAAAATCTGTCACTGCATGTCAAAATAGACATGATTGAACTCAATGAATAGGAGCAATATGAGCTGAATTAGAATCGCTCAATAAAAGAAAAGTTTTCGGATCAATCGTTATCACTTTTAAAGATGTGAAACGTATGAGATAAAAAAATAAATTTTTATCCGAAAAAGAAATGAGAAAAAATGAAGTTACAAGATAAAGCTAGACTTGTAACTCAAGATTTCTCTCAAAGACCATGAATGGATTATGAGAAAAACTTATTCTCCTGTTATGGATGCAATTACTTTTAGATACTTAATCAGCCTAACAGTTTCTAAAAATTTAGAAATGCATCTCATGAATGTTATTACTAATTATTTAAATGAATCACTTGATAGTGATATATACATGAATATCCATGAAGGGTTTAAGGTATCAGAAACATCTAATGCAAAACTCAAAGAAATGTATTCCATTGAATCACAAAGGTCTTTATATGGGTTGAAACAATCGGGTCGCATGTGGTATAAACGATTAAATGATTACTTGATAAGAAAAGGGTATACAAATAATCTTATTTACCCATGTGTATTCATTAAGAAAACAACATCCGGATATGTGATCATAGCTGTTTATGTCAATGATCTTAACATCATAGGTACAAATAAAGAGATCCATGAAGCCATTCAACTTCTAAAGAAATAATTTGAAATGAAAGATCTCGGAAAAACCAAGTATTGCCTTGGTTTGCAGATTGAGCATATGCCTAATGGTTTACTTGTATATCAAATAACTTATACAAAAAATATTTTAAAACGTTTCAATATGGACAAGGAAAAACCATTAAGTACTCATATGGTTGTTAGATCTCTTAATGTTGATACTGATCCACTTCGACCCTGTGAAGATCATGAAGATATTCTGGGACCAGAAGTACCATATCTTAGTGCAATTGGAGCTATTATGTATTTTACAAATTGTACAAGACCTGACATTTCTTTTGCAGTTAATTTGTTGACAAGGTTCAACTTAGCCCCTACAAAAGACATTGGAATGGGATCAAGCACATATTTTGATACCCTTCAGGAACTGTTGATTTTAAAATTATTTTATTCTAACGATTCAAAACAAGATTTGGTTGATTATGTATATGCAGGTCATATATCTAATCCTCATAAAGATAAATCTCAAAATGGATATGTATTCCTAAATGGAGAACATTATAAAAGCCCAACAACTATCTATGAAGATAATGCAGCTTGCATAGTACAAATGAAAGAAGAGTATCAAAAGTGACAAAACAAAACATAAATGCAGACGAGGCACTAAAGCCATAGAGGTCTTAACGGTCATAAGTTTGATGAAAAAGAATGGTATGTTGGTAAGGCTCGAAAAAAGACTGAAAGGGAATAGGAATTGAAACAACGGTTTGAGCAAACCACGAAGGAGATGTAGAGAAATCACAGGGCCTAAACTTGTACATAAAAGATTTAGATGATATAGTTTCAGATGAAAACCTCAGATTCTTCTCATATACTCAAGATCTCATAAAAGACAACCAGAATGAGTTACGTTCAATTAACAACTCTGATGATCTTTATACCAAACACTGTCAATTGCTATTTTCAGAACGCATGTTCACAATATTGGCATGAGGCATGTTCAAAAGATGTGACGACTCAGTGATGTCTACTTGAGGGGGAGTCAACTCTATGATGCATTCTTTTTTCCTTGGCTAAAGTTTTTATCCCACTGGGTTTTTCTTTAGCAAAGTTTTTAACGAGGCAGTAACTTGTAGTTGATCTTAATAAAACAAAAATTGTCATCCAAGGGGGAGTGTTATGAAAGTCAATAATGTCTGCCAAATTTTGTGGCTACAAATTTCCTACCTAACCACACAGTGATTTATTTTGTACTATAAATATATGAAGATGTAGTTTGCAGAAGATGCACTTAAGAAAATATATATGTTTACTTATACATATACTCTCTCTTTCTCTCTTCTTTCTATTATTCTCTAATTAGTGAATACGTTACTAAAAGTAGTTATAAACTCCTAAATCATAACAATATAGATATAGATTAATATCAGTTGTTTGATTTAAGGTTTACGTATATGATTATTATATGTAATTTTTTTATTTTTTATTTTTGATAAAACCTGTGAATTCACAGGTCCTAAACTAGTTTTCTAAAACTTCAAATAAGAACACAAACGTCAATTTTAAACACAATGAATAAAAACACACCACTTTTCTAAATCTTCCATATCTTGTTTCATAATAACAAGAAACTGAGATTAAGGAATGATGTGGATGACCAACCAAAAGGCTAATATTTGTGACATCTACTCGTTTAAGTGATTTGGGTCAATGGTCAACAGAGAACGTAAGAGGTTGGAACAGAGCATAGTTAAGCAACTCACAAAGATTTTAATGCAACTTGGTTTAAACAAGTAAAAACCGATCCCATCACAACAATCAACTTAAAGATTGAAAAGTAATGATACCGCAACCCGCATGCGCATGCTATACGTACGCGGGCAAGCACTAGTATGCGTATGCGTATGCGTATGCTATCTTTGCGGTATGCGGGAGCACATTGAATACTTTGTTCCCGGTATGGCGGTTACTTGACATTCAAGTCTGAGTATCTTTTTCATAATTACATCCGAGATTCAGGGGAGTTTGTTATGGAAGGGATTATCACAATCTAGGACGGTTCTAGAATTAGGGTTTTCCTATATATATATATATATATATATATATATATATATATATATATATATATATATATATATATATATATATATATATATATATATATATATATATATACCCTAGTTGTCTTTCTAAGGCAGACATCCATACGAAACCTACAACACGTAGCAATAATCATCAATTCTCGACTTTTAAGGTTTACATGTTAGTTCTTCATAGACTGGTACCTACGACCTTATCTAGGGCCTTCTGATCGACGATCGTTATCAAAGGTGGACTTAACCACTTAGCCACCCCGCCGACATCATCATGTCGTCCAGGGTTATTCACGATAGCCGGACCGGAGAGCTAAGTTCTAAGATCCTTAGACCTCTTTAAATGTATTGAGCAAGCATATTGACCCTTTGAAAAATATATGCATGATCAAGTGGTGCTTTCATTGAGAGTCGAATTAATTCAAGACGTGTTTAATTGTTTTTTCTTTTAAAAGTTTGAATTATAAGGCTCATTATTCACAAAATTTTCGATTTTTTTGTTTCTTATACAGCATCATGACTTCAGGGGAATCATCGGAACGTACTCAAACGGACAATTAGAACACGCCGTCTGGTAATCAGCAGACGCAAGCTATGGCTACGGGGGCGGGAGTCACGCCTTACCCTCCACCTGTGTCCGGCGAGCCTTTTCAAAGGAATAAGCCGATATACCCGGATGGAATAACACCACCAAGGGCAAACTCGACGGTCACAACTACACGGCTAGATTTTTCTGCAGTGGATCCAAGGGTTATCTCTGTAGGCACTGGCGGAGAAACTGTGGGGCCGCATGTAGTATTTTGCGGCCAGGTGCCTATTTACAGTACTACGGTTTCAATCCCTCTGCAGACGCAGAGTGGACAGCAAAATTCATCGTTTACACCGTTGCAGCCTTGGCAGCAGCCGCGTCCAGTTTCACAGTTTCTGACCCCTGCAGATGCGCAGGCGTTACTTAATAGTTGGGGGTTCGGTGTCATTCCAGACGCAAACTCTCGTTGGACACCGCTAACTGCAGAACATCAAAGCACTGCGCATACGGTCGGACTCTTAGCAGCATACCCTCATGTCTCGCAGACATTTGCGACACAGGTTTTGGCTCCTTTTCAACTACCTGTATACTCTGCGCCGTCAGGCCTCCCTTCTTTTCCAACGCAACAGCCTTGGTCATATGCGCATACGCCATGGCAACCTTGGCAAAATATTCAGGGGCAGGCGAACCTCGCAGGGCAATTTATGCAGGCTGCACCTCCTGATATGGTTCACTTATTTTCACAACCTGACTTTGTTCAGGATATGATGAAGCGTTTCTTCGCAGGGCTTAAAGGGGACCCTGTTAAACCACCCTTCGAGCTACCAACCACTTTTGATAAGTTTCCTCCGCATATAACTACATATCTGTTTCCATCAGCACCAAAGATACCTCACACGTTAGGTACCTACAATGGCTTGACTGATCCTATAACAACCCTCATATTTCCATACTTGAATTGACTAATTTGCCTATAGGGTTGTTATCCATGCTTAATATATGATTAAATTCGACGTTGATTAAATATTTTTTTTTTGTCGACACGTTTTGTTAACTATAGTTTATACTAATTATATAAAAAAAAACTTTAGTTAATATTAATATTAATGTGTATTATATATAAAACTATATGTAACATAATTATTAATTAAATGATAAGTTATTTTAATCAATATTTATATTTTTAGCTTATAAAAAAAAGATTTTTTTTATAAATTAAATAATGAGCCCATGAATTTTGACTAAATATTTTTAAAAACAAAAACTTATTAAAAACATTTTTAACATGTTTTTAATATTTTATCAAAATTGGCACCTTTATTTTATTAATTTTTTTTCTTTTCACCAACCATTTTTACCTATAAATACATAGCTCCTCATTCATATTTTCTTGCCAAAAACAAAAACTTAAGATGTTCTCTCAAAACATTGAAGAAAATTTGAGGTACTTTCTATTTTTTTTAATATTGTCGATTATATTTATATTTATTGTATATTCTTTGTATAATTTGAAATTAGTTATGTTTATATGTTATAATTAGTATTATAAGTATTATGATGTATAAAAATAATTTTGATAATTTATGAAATATTATTTATAATTAAATATAAATTATGTAGTGTTTAAACGTAAAAATAATGTAAAATTCGTAATAAATACTTTTAACCAAAAATAAAATATATATAATTTTTTTCCGAGTTTATAAAATTTATATAGACCTGCAAAAATTATAAAAATAATTACTTGGGTCAAATTGATAATTATTATATAATTAAACTCTATTATTATGTAATTTGAAGGTAAATTAAGAATAAATATAAAATAACAAAAAAAATATTTTTTAAATATTTTTTCTATAGGTTATTAGACTGATAGAAACTTATAAAAATTATAAAAATAATTGTTTAGGTTTATTTAGTAATTATGTAGAATTAAACTTGTTTTGTAAATAAATTAAGGGTAGAAACAAAAATAAATACAAAAATATAATAAAAACGTTTTCTTAAATTTTTCTACTAATCTATATGATTAACTAAGACTATAAAAATTATGTATATAATTTTTACATATTTAATTAATTATTTAGACATTTTCGGATAATGTTCTATTAATAAAACACTATTATTTTTGAAGTAATTTAGGTATTTATTTAAAGGTAATTATATTTAATATATATAAGACATACTAAGGTATAATAACTAAATATTAAATAATACTTAGGTTATATTATCACATATATAATTATTAAGTACATTAATAATTCGTTGTGTGTATACACCTAAAGTGAAGGTTAATCAAAGATAATGTACAATTCATGTGAACTCACCGCTATTTACGGTAAAGTGGATGATGTCTAGGTTGCCATAATGGGAATAAGGTTTTGGATTAAACGAAAGGTTGTAGACTTATAGTCCAACTGAAAGTTCATGACCCCCGGTTACATCTGGTCATCCCGATTTACTTAATAGCAACGAAGTTTGGACAAAGTTGTACAACGTCTTAATGTGGAGGATTATAACCCAAAATTTTCTAAAACTATAAAACTGCTTTAAATAAAAAATTTTCAAAAGTAGAAACTGTTACTATAAATTGTCACTATTAATATAATCCTTATATTAATAAACATACTTTTGTCTGTTAGAACATAACTGACTAAACGTTATATCTCTAGGTTGAAATCTCCGTTACTTACTTCCGCCATTTTCTTTTCTTTGTGGATTATCTTCAACTGCTATTTAAGGTGAGTTTTCATAGCTCCCTTTTTATCTATATTTCTGGGCTGAGAATACATGCACTATTTTTATAACTGTTTTACACGTTAGACACAATTACTCAAACTTTTATGCTATTACATGCTTTGCCATGCTAAATCCCTGCCGTAATATCGTTAATTGTAGAGGTATAAGATGCAAGCTTAGTTATTGTGAGTAGCGCTACTGAGAGTGACGTCTCTAGTCAGTTGACCGTTGGTCTTTGACTACATAATAATGATTCAACGACACGAATAACAAGTGTCACGGGGTAACTGATAAGGCTAAAAAGGAACATATATTTCATAGCAAAATCCCCCAAGAAAGACAAGATTTTAGTTGCAATTGTTCCATTTTCGAGTAATATTCGTTTATTTTAAATAAGTGCGAAGACAAAAGGCGAAAACGAAGATTTGAAGACGCAAAGGTCCAAAAAGCTCAAAAGTACAAGATACAATCAAAAAGGTTCAAATTATTGATGAAGAACGTCTAAAAATGACAAGAGTACAAGTTACAAAATGCAAAGTACACGATATAAAATTGTACGAAAGGGCGTTCGAAAATCTGGAACCGAGGCATGAACCAACTTTCAGCGCTCGACGCAACGGTGTAAAAATTACGAGTCAACTATGCACAAGAATAAAATATAATATTTAAATAATTCATAATAAGAATAATATTAAATAATAAAAAGTTGTTAATTGAGCATAGTTCAGGGGTCGTAAATGAAAATTTCAATTCTAATTTCGCTATAAAAGCGATGATTTACGATCAAAACCAGAAGACTTTTTTCGATATTTTTTCTATCTTTTTCTTATTTTTCTATCTATCAATATCAATATCTATAATTTATATCTATAATTCTCTATCATAATGTTAATGTAATCAGATATAACAATAATCTTAATTTTAATTTTAAATTATGATAATAATAAGATTTATGATAGAGATCGTTTGAGTGTGTAAGTCGAAATTCTGTCCGTGTAACGCTACGCTATTTTTAATCATTGTAAGTTATGTTCAACCTTTTTACATTAATGTCTCGTAGCTAAGTTATTATTATGCTTATTTGAGCCGAAGTAATCGTGATGTTGGGCTAAAATATTAAGAAGGGGTTATTGAACTTTGGACCATAATTAAGGTTTGGACAAAAGACCGACACTTGTGGAAATTGAACTATTGACTATTAATAGATGGGGGGTATTGTCTAATTGAGTGACAACTCATTGGAGTCTGTCGAACCTATCTTCAAATTAATTAACCTAATAATTAATAATGATTATGGTTGTCCTATTTAGTGATGTTCATATGGAATCTGTTATAATCATTTAATTAATCAATTGGGTTGGGTAATTGATTATTCATTCTGATCAAGTGGATGAATTAATATTCATAAACTAATTAAAACAGGGGTGGATTACATACAGTGATAACTGGTGTAATTGTTGACAGAAGTGATAACTGCGTCACAGTTTAAATCCTTAATCAGTTGGAATATTTGACTTCGGGTATAAGGGTAATTTGACGAGGATACTCGCACTTTATATTTATGACCGATGGACTATTATGGACAAAAACCAGATAGACGTATCAAATAAACCAGGACAAAGGACAATTAACCCATGGTAATAAATTAAAATCAACACGTCAAACATCATGATTACGGAAGTTTAAATAAGCATAATTCTTTTATTATATTTCTCATCGTATCTTTATTTACTGTCATTTTATTACTCGCAATTTTATTTACTGTCATTTTATTTATTGTCATTATTTTACGCATTTTAATTATCGTCATTTATCTTTACGCTTAAAATATAGAATCGACAAACCGGTCATTAAACGGTAAAACCCCCCTTTTATAATAATATTACTACTTATATAATTATATATATTTTGTATAAATATAGTTAAAAATATAGTAAGTATCACCAGCTCCCTGTGGAACGAACCGGACTTACTAAAAACTACACTACTCTACGATTAGGTACACTGCCTATAGTGTTGTAGCAAGGTTTAGGTATATCCCATCCGTAAATTAATAAAACTTGTGTCATATTTTGTAGTATTTTGTATTAAAAATAATACTATTTCGTACCCTCACGCTACATCACCAAGTTTTTGGCGCCGCTGCCGGGGAACGCTAAAACGCTATATTTTTAATTTATATTTGTGAAAATATAAGTTTTTTTTTATAAAAAAAAAAAAAGTTTAAAAAAAAAAAAAAAAAAAACGTTTAAAAAAAAAAAAAAAAACGTTTTAAAAAAAAACATTTAAAAAAAAAACGTTTTCAAAAGATAAATTTTTTTTTGTTTTGCGATACCTCTGTTTTACCTCCTTTCATTCAAGAACTAGGATTTAGATGGTAATTAAAAAAAAAAAACTTTTTTTATCATAAGGTTTCATTGTCATCAAGTTGTCCAACATGTTAGGTATTGGCCACCCTTGTCCAAGAGATTGGAATCCAATCTTCTTCTTTTTTTTTATTCCTGGCCTACTGTTAGCCCCGTGATACTAGTATTGTTTTTGAGTGAATTTTTTTTTTTTTTTTATCAATCATTCAGATTCTATTTGATTCCTCTCCTTTAAATCGAATTATGTTTGTTGAGTATTATATTGGGGTTAACAGATAAAATGACGGCTAATATGACTAAATTTTCATTTGTTTTCTAGTTAAAATACTCGACACAATATTCGTTTAGTACAAAATTAAAAAAAAAAAAAAAAAAAGCGAATATGACCATAATTATTTAGACTATAGTCGCAACTTCTAGTATTTGCCATAATTATTTTTACTTTTAGATTTCTAGGCTTTGCCGTAAAATCCCTTGAGTACTTTTTCTTTAGATTAAAATTTAGGTGCCTTAAAATTTTACGACGCCATTTTTCGTGCTATTTTCTTATATTTTTTTTTCCGACGCCTTTTACCTATGTATCAATTACAATTCCAATTAGTAATCTCTATTTGTAGTTTTAATTTTAAGATAGTGATAGTTATAAGGTTGGATTAACCGCGTGTTTACAAACCACTCTTCGTCTTTTTCATTTTTCGACACTTTTCGACGCGCAATCTTTTTCTCTCTTATTTCTCGCCATTCTAGTTTTTAGGACTTAGAATTTTTTCTACTTCTTCTCTAAATTTCTTAAAATTACGAAAATTTATTTTAAGTGGTTAAATTGATAGACATCAAAATTTTCTGGTTCGTAGTAATAGTTGGATTTGTACGTGGACCGGGTTATTGGAGCCAAACAGTACTCAATTATATTGAGACCAAACGAATCCTGCCCCTCTGCTGCATCTTTTGGCTATTCGAAACGTGGGCAAAATCAGAAAAGTCTATTAATTGGATAACTTATTATAATTTTTCTTTCCTTTTTAAAAACTAATAGGATATTCAGTGAATGCACCGAGCAAGACGTTTGCCGCCGGTCATACGTTCACCACCTGTAACTCGATCAAGACATCGTTTAACGAATATCGCCGCAGTTGATTTTTCTTTAGAATCGTCATCAAGTCGACCAAATCCTCAAACTCAAATTTTCGATAATCCAGTTTTTGAAACAAACCTCACAATTGAGAATCCAGAGAATATTCAGGAACGGTTCGTAGATCCTGAACCACTAAACTTTCCTCCGGAGCCGCCAATCATTCAAACAGAGATTGTTGAGGAACGAACCATTAAATCAGAATCATCTAGTGATTCGTATTCAACGAATTCAATTATGGAAAATCTAGAACCTCTAAGTATGGAAGAACGAATGAGAGCTAAGCGCACTGGCCAAGGTCACGCCATTATTAAACCAGAAGTTAATGCTCCAGATTATGAAATTAAAGGACAAATCCTACACATGGTAACTAATCAGTGCCAATATAGTGGTATGCCAAAAGAAGATCCCAACGAACATCTTCGTACCTTTAATAGGATCTGTACACTATTCAAAATCCGAGAAGTAGAAGACGAACAAATCTATCTCATGTTGTTTCCCTGGATTTTAAAGGGAGAAGCCAAAGATTGGTTAGAATCGTTACCTGAAGGGGCGATTACTACATGGGATGATTTAGTTGAAAAATTTCTTAAACAATTCTTTCCGGCATCCAAAGCTGTAAGACTTCAAGGAGAAATTGTTACGTTCGCGCAAAATCCAAATGAAACATTATATGAGGCGTGGACAAGATTCGGAAGGATGTTGAGAGGATATCCTCAACACGGATTAGATACTTTTCAAATAGTACAAATCTTCTATAAAGGCGTAGACATCGCCACACGAAAAGACATCGACATAACCGCTGGTGGATCCATTATGAAGAAAACCGCAACTGAAGCTTACAAAATTATTGATAACACAGCCTCCCACTCGCATGAGTGGCACCAAGAAAAAGATATCTTTCGATCATCTAAAGCGGCTAGAGCCGATTCTAGCCATGACTTTGATTCCGTTTCCGCAAAAATAGATGCTTTCGAAAGACGAATGGAAAAGATGAATAAAGATATTCACGCAATACGAATCAGTTGTGAGCTATGCGGTGGACCACACTTATTGAAAGATTGTCACATTGAACCAACATTGGAACAACGAGAGAATGTTTCCTATATGAACCAAAGGCCTGGAAATAATTATCAAAATAATTATCAACCGCCAAAGCTAAACTTCAATCGAAATCAAAACATTCTTTACAATCCAAAAGGACCCGAAAATAACTGGTACAACCAACAAGGTCCGAATAACCAACCGACTCAAAACAACACTTTCAATCAACAAAGACCTAGCTTATATAAACCACCACAACAACCCGAAGAGAAAAAGCCAAATCTAGAAGAAATGATGGCAAAGCTAGTTGAATCTCAAACACAATTTATTACATCTCAAACCCAAACGAATGAGAGGTTTGATCAGTCATTAAGAACTCAACAAGCTTCCATTTTGAATCTAGAAAAACATGTAGGTACTCTTGCTAGCATGATGAGTGAAAGGGAACAAGGAAAGCTACCGAGTAATACTGAAGTAAACCCTCGGAATGAGAATGTTAATATGGTGTCAACGAATTCTGAAAAACCAGCACCAGAAGATGGGAAGGTTTTAGATGTGAGTAACAATGAAGAAGTTACACCACCACCACCACCCGAGTATGTAAAGCCAGTGGTGACACCATACAAACCACCCATCCCGTTTCCAAGAAAAGGAGTTGAGTATGAGCAAGTAATAAGTAATAAAGATTGTGATACTTCTGGAAAGAAGAAGAAGAAAAAGAATAAGAAAGTACAAGAAACAAAAGCCGTAGAAGTAAACCCGGTGAAGACAGTTCCACCAAAACCTCCACCTAGGGTAGGTGATCCGGGTGAATTTATTGTTCCTTGTCTACTTAGTGATTGTGTCATGTATGATGCACTAGCAGATTTAGGTGCAAGTGTAAGTGTTATGCCTCTTTCCTTATATAAGAGATTAGGTGTAGGTAAGTTAAGTCCAACGGATATGAGTGTTCGACTCTTTGATCAAACCATTAAGCACCCAGTTGGAATTGCTGACAACCTACCCGTTCAAGTAGGCAATTTAACCTTTCTAGTCGAATTTATTGTCATTGACATAGAAGAGGACCCAAACATTCCTCTAATTTTAGGTCGGCCATTCTTAGCGTCCACCAAGGCATTATTTGATGTAGGAAATGGAAGAATGACACTTAAAAGTGGTGACAAATCGATCACCTTTATGATTCGAAAGTCTAAATCTCCACCAGCCAAAACCGTTGAACCAGTAAAAACAATTGGTAAGAACCATGTGGTTTTACCAACTCCAACGGTAATACTTAGCAATAATGAAACGCCTAAGTGTGGGGAAAATGAAGTAACACCTAATGATGACATGATAACAAAGAACCCCGTTGTTGATACGAAATTAAATGATCCCATTATTAATAGTTCAATGAAGAAACTTATTAAACGGATTCGCGATGCTAGAACCAAGGGGAACTTTAAGTTATGTAACCGGTTAGTATCCAATCTATCGCCTAAAGAAAAGGTGAAGCTAGTTGAAATTGTGGATATTACACAGGAATCCGACCAATGGCTTAAAGAAAAAGTCACGGATATGCAAGTTGATTATGGACCAAGAGAAATTAACGATGAAGTTAATCACAATTTTGACACCACGGCTACCTAAGTGTGGGGAGATTCAAATGTTCTAAAAAGAAAATGCTATCTAGAGTTAGTTGTTCTGTTATCGTGTAGTTCCGAGAATGGAACCCGATTGGTCTTTTCCGCTAGCAGACACTAAAGAACTAGTTTTCTCCCTCCATTCTGAATTTTTGTTTTGTAGTTTTTTTTTTATGAAATTAATATGCATTTTAATTTAAGCTTTTAAAAACAAAATTTACTTTAATTCATTAAGTTTAAAATATGATTTTTAAAATTCGTCGTAAGTTGAACACTAGGTCATTGAACCGAAATTGCTTTACCCGAGGGCGGGGCGACAAATTTTGTTATCATTATTTTTAATTTTATTGATCTAAAGGATGCCAAAAATATTATATATTATAAATTTTTGAACATGGGGTTATGTACCAAACTTCAAAAATATGTATATATGTTTGTATTTTATGTTATGTACACAACAGGGTAAAACAGCGCACTTTCAAAGACTGTCATGAAGTTCAGCAAAAGCTACTGATTTTGACAAGACGCAAAAAATCAAATGTGAAATAACAATATGTTTGCAAACTCGGTATTTTTAATCACTTTTCTACGTTAATCACCCTCATGAATTTATAATTATAGTCTGATTTCATGCAAATGAGGGCATTGCATGATCTTAAGTGTGGGGAAGGGTTATAAATTCTCTCAGGTTTATACTTGGTTTATTTGCCAAATTTTGTGAAAATTTGAAAAATTTTCAATTAAATGAAGTCAAAATCATGTTTATACATATTTATGAACGGTGAAAACTAGGTGATAATACCGAAATTATCGTTACATCGGAAAGGACATAAATTGAGAAACAACCTAAAATGCTTGAATTCATTTAAAATGGAATAAAGGAGAATAAAAAGGCAAAGAAAGAAACTAAGTGTGAGGAGAATGTACCAAGTTATTCAATTAAAAACTATCTATCACATATCTTTGTACAAGATTATTGCAGGTACTTTTGTTTTGGATGATACTAATCAGTTTTACCCGGTTTACTGTAATATATTTGAAAGAAAGATGGATCTACACGATGAATCAATTCCATCATTAAAAGGAAGTAAAGTCTTCCGAAAAAGACACGCACTTCTTGATTTAGGTCAAGAAGTTGTCGTCCAGACCAGCTGTAGGTTGACGAAAAATCTAGAAAAGTCATCTCTAAAATCAGTAGGAAATCCACGGACCTCAGCATCAAACAGGGTCGCCAAGTGGTCAGATTTATCCTAACCATGAGAAGGATTTATCTCGTACAATGGGGAGGCACCGTGCAAATTAGCTTGATAAGACTAATGAATCAGATCCCCAGAAAAGGATAATCTCCTTAAAGATTAAAAATCAGCTTTTAAGACTGATAATACTCAATCCTAGAGATTGACCTTAAAGATTGAGAATTCAAACTCATGGAATTCGATGATATCTAAACTCGAGCATGAACGAGAAAATATTTTGATCAAAAATACAAACCGATTTGTTTTCTGAAAAACCATTTTCAATGCGTTCATTACCATTGAACGTAAAATCCTAAGAAATTCACCTGGAATTCATTAGGTCACCTGAATCAAATCGGGTGTCAACCGTAAGAACGGTGGTTGCATAGCATGGTCGGAGACAGGACCTTGTGCCAGACCGAAAAATCATAGGATAATCTTTACTATCGCTCCTACCAAGGATAGTTCTAGCATCCGACACGTTAAAAGACCATAATCATCTGCATGTCACGGGACATTGCCTTAACAGTTTCTTGTTCATCGCTTTCCTTTACAACCGGACGGTAGTTTACCGAAAGGTAATATACGGAACAAGTAAACTGGATGTGTGCTTTCCGATACCGGGATAGCAGTGGATTACACGAACCTAAATGTTTTTAGCCAAAATATTGATCCACAAATATATTTTGCAACACCGATGGTGGGTCAAATCAGAAAACTTGTCTAGGGTAAAATCTAGCTTGAATTTTTAAAAGATCAAATGTTTTCATAAAGATCCAATTTCCTAAAGGATCTACATTTTTATAGTCATGTGGGACTGTAAACCGCCTTTTAAATGTGCACTTTGCTTTGGAAACCGAAAGTAAATCGGCTATTTGATTGCAAGTGTCGTTGACCTAAACCCAAGGCAACTGTGGATGACACACCCACCTTTAACCATGGTTCTATTGTTAATATCATTGTTTATACCGCTCTATCAAAATCACTGATGTACAAAGTGTGAAGAATAAAGAAGTGATTCGTGTGATGTATTATATTATTTCAAGACTGTATTGCTTGAGGACAAGCAACGCTCAAGTGTGGGGATATTGATAAGGCTAAAAAGGAACATATATTTCATAGCAAAATCCCCCAAGAAAGACAAGATTTTAGTTGCAATTGTTCCATTTTCGAGTAATATTCGTTTATTTTAAATAAGTGCGAAGACAAAAGGCGAAAACGAAGATTTGAAGACGCAAAGGTCCAAAAAGCTCAAAAGTACAAGATACAATCAAAAAGGTTCAAATTATTGATGAAGAACGTCTAAAAATGACAAGAGTACAAGTTACAAAACGCAAAGTACACGATATAAAATTGTACGAAAGGGCGTTCGAAAATTCGGAACCGAGGCATGAACCAACTTTCAGCGCTCGACGCAACGGTGTAAAAATTACGAGTCAACTATGCACAAGAATAAAATATAATATTTAAATAATTCATAATAAGAATAATATTAAATAATAAAAAGTTGTTAATTGAGCATAGTTCAGGGGTCGTAAATGAAAATTTCAATTCTAATTTCGCTATAAAAGCGATGATTTACGATCAAAACCAGAAGACTTTTTTCGATATTTTTTCTATCTTTTTCTTATTTTTCTATCTATCAATATCAATATCTATAATTTATATCTATAATTCTCTATCATAATGTTAATGTAATCAGATATAACAATAATCTTAATTTTAATTTTAAATTATGATAATAATAAGATTTATGATAGAGATCGTTTGAGTGTGTAAGTCGAAATTCTGTCCGTGTAACGCTACGCTATTTTTAATCATTGTAAGTTATGTTCAACTTTTTTACATTAATGTCTCGTAGCTAAGTTATTATTATGCTTATTTGAGCCGAAGTAATCGTGATGTTGGGCTAAAATATTAAGAAGGGGTTATTGAACTTTGGACCATAATTAAGGTTTGGGCAAAAGACCGACACTTGTGGAAATTGAACTATTGACTATTAATAGATGGGGGGTATTGTCTAATTGAGTGACAACTCATTGGAGTCTATCGAACCTATCTTCAAATTAATTAACCTAATAATTAATAATGATTATGGTTGTCCTATTTAGTGATGTTCATATGGAATCTGTTATAATCATTTAATTAATCAATTGGGTTGGGTAATTGATTATTCATTCTGATCAAGTGGATGAATTAATATTCATAAACTAATTAAAACAGGGGTGGATTACATACAGTGATAACTGGTGTAATTGTTGACAGAAGTGATAACTGCGTCACAGTTTAAATCCTTAATCAGTTGGAATATTTGACTTCGGGTATAAGGGTAATTTGACGAGGATACTCGCACTTTATATTTATGACCGATGGACTATTATGGACAAAAACCAGATAGACGTATCAAATAAACCAGGACAAAGGACAATTAACCCATGGTAATAAATTAAAATCAACACGTCAAACATCATGATTACGGAAGTTTAAATAAGCATAATTCTTTTATTATATTTCTCATCGTATCTTTATTTACTGTCATTTTATTACTCGCAATTTTATTTACTGTCATTTTATTTATTGTCATTATTTTACGCATTTTAATTATCGTCATTTATCTTTACGCTTAAAATATAGAATCGACAAACCGGTCATTAAACGGTAAAACCCCCCTTTTATAATAATATTACTACTTATATAATTATATATATTTTGTATAAATATAGTTAAAAATATAGTAAGTATCACCAGCTCCCTGTGGAACGAACCGGACTTACTAAAAACTACACTACTCTACGATTAGGTACACTGCCTATAGTGTTGTAGCAAGGTTTAGGTATATCCCATCCGTAAATTAATAAAACTTGTGTCATATTTTGTAGTATTTTGTATTAAAAATAATACTATTTCGTACCCTCACGCTACATCACCAGTAACTATTGTTTAGTCGCGATATTACAAACTCAGCATTTCTTTTAGATTGGTATTTCTATATCAATCAACACTTTATATTGATATTTCTATATCAACTTTATTAAATCTTGTGGTCTAACACTATTATTGAAATCATTATTTATGATAAACTTATGAACTCACCAACCTTTTGGTTGACACTATTTAGCATGTTTATTCTCAGGTCTTACATAATGCTTCCGCTGTGTATTTATTAATTGAAAGCAACATTTCAACGAGTCATTCATGGATAATTTGAAGGACTTGCATTTTCTAATTTGATGATGATTGCTTGCTATGCTTGGAGTCTTCATTAAATATCATATCAGTTAAAGACATTTAATGCATTATTTATTAAATACAATGTAATCTATATATCTTCCGCTGCAAAACTCAATAAAACGTCTCATATAGAGTCGTTCTCGATTATACAACTGTGATTTGATATAATTAGTCACAAATACCCGAGGCCCTATTTTGGGGGTGTGACAGCTTGGTATCAGAGCAGGTTGTTGTAGAGAACCAGGATTGCATTTTAATTGTGCCTTATACAATTAGGTACCTTAGCAATGTAGGACTACAACTTTCCTTGACCATGGTGCCTTTAATTGTTGCCTTTAACTGTTAAATGCTACACTATACTTTAGAAACTTTACTTATCTTAGAATGCAAAGCCAATCTAAGAACTTTCCTAAGTATTATCCAATTACGTCACCGGATTTAAATGCAACGCCGTGATTTCAGAAATTCTTGACATTCCTATCTCATTTATCATGGTTTTGTGTATTACATATGCATTACGTGAAACATTATCCATGATTTTTGAAACTCCTATAATTGTTACTATTCATACTCAAACGTATATAACTCCCTGTTATATCACTTACCTATATGCCTTATACCTTTATGCATCGGTTTGCGAACCGGAAAATGTCATTGGGTTATCACAGTATACGAATTGAAAGTCTTTAATTGAAAGATTATTAGATTAAATACTTATCATTTTATAATCTCGACAAGTCATATTGCCATTATTGGAGTATAGACAAATCATATCTTATCATATCTATCCCAATAGACCTTGTCTAAAACTTTTCCTAAATTTCCTCCTTAAATCACGAAAATCTTTTTGCTATATATACACGTATTCGAGGAGACAAATATATCATTCAATATTCAACACCCATTTCATATCAAACCCTAATTCCAAACACATAATAATGGATTACTCACTTGATTCCTCGAGCTCCAATGACAGTGTAACCGGAACAAACGAACCAATCAGCCATCATCTATTTTGGATGAATTGGGGATGGGTTCGTAGTAAACTTAATCAATGGAAACAAGAAGAAGGTGATCCCTTCCACCAACCAAATTCACCTCTTGGTGAAAAACCTGAAGCCCTTACCGGCGACCCGTTCGGAACACTATTTTCACCCTCATTTCCAGAATATCCCGTCACGAATATATAATATCTAGAATTTCAGATCTTATTCATCCCCTTGTCCGAACCGCCAATCATCCCAGTATAATAGAAGAAGTCAACGAGCTTCAAGCTCGAGTTGTGGCTCTGGAGAATATGGTGCAATATCTACAAGCATCAGTAGCATAACCAGCACCACCAGTACCATTAGCATCACCACCAACAGCACCAGCTTCACCAAGAACATCTGCATCCCACACCTCAACATCACACTCGGTACCTCGGATATCAACATCATACGCCCCCTAGATACCAATGAATGTTAGTAATAATGAGTTAAGATGTATTGACTCATTCTTCCTGAAGAATTATATATGTATACTTTACATATATATATATATATATATATATATATATATATATATATATATATATATATATATATATATATGTGTGTGTGTGTGTGTGTGTGTGTGTGTGTGTGGTTTGGAACAATAATAAATCTTTTTGTACAAAGCTATTACGTGTGAATCTTAACTAGTATGTAATACTTGGTTAATTCATATCACTAATGTGCTACGATGTACATCCTTCGTTAATGACTTAACAATCATTAATCACTGCTTCACTACAATAAACTCCATTAATAATAAACCAAGTGTATTATTCAAATACATGTTTGATCTTACACTCATATTTTTTATGTACTCGAAACTTTCTCGAAAACATCACTAGTTCCTTATGAATTTTCACGAGCACCAACATCATATACTGAGGTATATCAATAACAATGAACGATGAAGTATTGATTCATAACTTCATTAAAGAAATATTTCGCGACAATTATGAAATCTCTAAGATTTTGGAGATTATTTATTTTCGTTTCAACAGCAAATCAAATGAGTTTAATATTATATTAACTCATTAAATCCATGATTACATCTGAAGAATATATATATATGAATATATATCATCATAAAGATTGTAATTAAAAACTCTTTTTTATAAACTGTTAATTGTGAAAATATTTTAACGGGTAGGTAATACCCGAGAAATATTTAGATTTCACATTAATATGTTACACCGTACATTCTACAATTTCTGATTCAATAATTAGTAACTATACATCCACAAGATATATGTATCCGTTCACTAAAGAACAATCATTTTCATACAGATTCAATTACATATTCTGATTTTGACATATCAGAATCCAAGTAAAGCTTTAGCAAGTGTTATCTTCCTAAAGATCACTACATTCATGAATTATATTCATTCATGAATTATCACATCAAACCACCGAAGTTATAATTCCTTACTTTTGAAATCAACAACGCCTATTCGTCAACCATTAGATCCGTTGACAATTACAATCAGCGTTTAATCATCTAAAAACAAAATTTCTTGAAACCGTCTCGAATTGATAATCAATGATTCAGATTCGTTAACCTTGAGAATGCTTACGAAGCAGCAAAAGCTATAGATGGTCTTAATGGCCAAAAGTTTGATGATAAAGAATAACGTATTGAAAAAGCTCAGATTTGGAACTGAAAAATAGATTGAGCAAACCATGAAGGAGACCAAGGACAAATACAAGGACCAAACTCTATATTCAAAGAATCCAGGTAATTCTGGATCCGATGAAATCTTTAGAGAATATCTTGCTCTAAAGTCATGTTAAAAGCTTGCGAAAATTTTTTTTCCATCAACTTTCAAACTTAGAAATTCTAAAATATCATCATAAATTTCTTCGATATTTCTGAAGATATTTTCATAAATATTCTCGTTCGAAATTATATACCTCTTCATGCTATCTATATTACATCATAAAGGAAACTGTTTTAGTTTCTATATTTTGTAAAATTCAAGTTTAAATTATAAATGTTTTGAAGAAGTGTTGGGAATTGAAGCACGAGTTAGTATAATATAATGGCACCAGGCCAACGTGATTATACTACAGTAAGTCATGCTAAATCTTTAATGGAAGATGATGATTCATAGACTTTAAAATCATCATTTGCCATGTTACACAACTCTTACATTCTACTTAATCTCTGAACATATCAAGAAAATATATTCTTGATAGTTCTATCCTCAGCGATTCTGGTAATTTACCAAATCAAATCGTGATATTACGCTTAGAACAGTAGGTCCATTCGTGAAAGGACCCGTTCATATACATTATAAACGATTCACAATAGTTGATTACATCGCGAGGTACTTGACCTCTATATGATACATTTTACAAACATTGCATTCGTTTTTAAAAGACAAACTTTCATTTCATCGAAAGTTGACGGCATACATACCATTTCATAGTATATCCAACTATAATTGACTTAGTAATAATCTTGATGAACTCGACGACTCGAATGCAATGTCTTTTGAAATATGTCATGAATGACTCCAAGTAATGTCTCTAATATGAGCTAATGCACAGCGGAAGATTTCTTTCATACCTGAGAATAAACATGCTTTCAAGTATCAACCAAAAGGTTGGTGAGTTCATAGATTTAATTTCTATATAATAATCATGATATTTAATAAGCCACAAGATTTCATTTAATTAAATGTGCAGGATCATTACAACTGCAAAAATTATTCATACGATGAGTCGCCTGGTAACCGACCTTAACATAGAGCGCTTAAGATATCTGGCATCATACATTCCACTATTCAAATGTATGACAAGGACCCTTCGAAGTACTAAAGCATTTCCACTATTCGAAAATGGGAGTGGTTAGTGCCCGTAGATCTACCTTTAGGATTCGCGTCAATTAGTGTTTTTCACTAATTCTTAGGTTACCAAGCATAATAATAATAAGTACAGATATCCGGTATAACAAAACAATCGTAGAATGTAGTTTCATGAACTTGTGCTTATTTTGTAAAACATTTATAAATTTGCATGTATTCTCAGTCCCAAAATATGAAAAGTAAAAGGGAATCAAATGAAACTCACCATACTGTATTTTGTAGTAAAAATACATATAACATCATTGAATAAGTATAAGGTTGGCCTCGGATTCACGAACGTATCAATATTGAGATTCAATATTGCAGGAAAGTACGTAGACGCAACGGAGATGATAAACACTAGTTTGACCTTATGAACAAAACCCCGAACAATACCCATCACCTCCATAGCTATAACCCATAATTTCCCTAGCTTCATCCCGTTCGAAAAACTATTTTGAAATCACTCGGACAGCACTCCGTCGTAAAATTTTATGTATAATAATAATAATATCTTGAAATAATACAGAGTAAATATATATATATATATATATATATATATATATGTAAATCGATTGAGAGAGTTTAGAGAAATATATTTTCAAGTTTCTATGAAATAATGAAACCTATTGAATTCTATTTATAATAGATTTTTAAATTATTAAAATGAATTATTAAAGTATGAATTATTAAAGTGAATTATTAAAGTATGAATTATTAAAGTGAATTATTAAAATAAATTATTAAAGTATGAATTATTAAAGTGAATTATTAAAGTGAATTATTAAAGTAAAAGTAAAGTAAAAGTATAAAATTATGTACGTATAATACGCGTATAAATATATATAATATTTAATTTATATAATTATTTATATATTATATTAAATTTACGTGCATAGTAAAATGTAATTTTCGTTCCGATGACTTGGACGTTGTCACTCAACTCATGTCCTGGTTCCGGTTTTTCAAACGGCGTTTCGTACGCTTAGAAAACTCGCACTTTATGTTTTGTGTAACGTACCCTTACGAATGACAAGACTCAAATCAATGAAAACTATTTTACTCTAAATGTAACTTAATCATTTAAGCGTTTTGCTCATTTACTTTTATAAATCAAAGTCCCGTTATTTATCAAAGCATATTTAATAATATTAGTTTAAATCAATACGTTTTATGACTAAATTAAAATATACATAATATATAGGTTTGAAAAATTTATCTAATAATACAATATTTAGATTTTCAAAACTAATTATATTTCAACGTACAATTTAGGATCGTTTACCTAATCGAAAATATTATAACATATAACGTTTACGCTTTAAAAATATAATTCGTTTATGCGTCAACGTTTATTTTAATTTCCTTAAACTTTCTATATTTTAATATCAATCGAATTCAAATAAACAAGTGTTACTTATCGTTTACTTAATTAATTTAAAATAATAATTATTTAATATACATAAACATACTTTAAATACACGTTGCAAGTTATATATATCTAATAATCAATATACCAACTTACATTATCTAAACAAGGACATTTTAATAAATAAATTTTATTATATCAAAAAACGTTTTCACACGTTTGAACATAGATCAATCAAATATTATGGAATTCAATTCTTCATTAAATTTTGTCGATCTTTCAATAAGTGACACTCTATTCTCATTTGTAAATCATTTTACCAATTATTCCGAATACCGTTAAAAAGAAACGATTTCTCAAATCAACGTGGGCCTCATAACAGAGACTCGTAATCATACAATGTATCCGATAAATCAATCATTTGATATTATCTTTTAATCTCGTCGATAAACTTATATTGAAACAAAATACGTTCATGTAAAGTATTATATATTTAATACTTTGTTAACGTTTTCAATTAATAAGTGTATATTATATATACATATCTATATGCACGTAAATGTTCATGAATCGTCGAGCATAGTCAAAGGGTATTTGATTACATGAATATAGTTTCAAAATTTTCGAGACTCAACATTACAGACTTTGCTTATCATGTCAGAAACATATAAAGATTAAAGTTTAAATTCGATCAAAAATTTTCGGGTCATCACAGTACCTACCCGTTAAAGAAATTTCGTCCCGAAATTTGATCGAGGTTGTCATGGCTAACTATAAAATGTTTTCATGATGAATATGAGTTGATAAATAGAGTTTTATCATCATTAAGTAACATAGGTAAAATAATTTGATTACGCGAAGAGTATAAGTAAAGCTATTGCAAGAGAGTGAAATGAGTAAATGTATATTCGTTTCAACCGATGACGTAGTTATGATTGGTTTCCGGAATTCATGGGATTTAAAGAAAATCTTCGTAATAAGATTTGGTTCTTTGGTGATTTAGGAAATCAGGATCTTCTTTGTTTTAATGCGATATTTCATCTTGATTTCTCTGTCAGATATTTCACTATAAATCCACCCCCTTCGTTTCCTTAATTTCTACAACTCACACCTTCTATTCTTTCTCCTCAATTCCTACTTTAAAACATTCGTCAATATGCTCCACCCCGTTCTGATCCTTGTCCTTATCCTTACTATCGCAACAATCATTATTCTTTTCCAACTTTCACCGGAGGAATCTGTTTTCTTCTACTTCGCCCTTGGGGTTATAGTGTTTTTAATTCTCCCGTGTCTTTATGTTACGATAAACATTGATATACATGGTTTGTAATTTATGTGTTGTTATTGGGCTTTATATTCTCCCTTACATTTCAGAGTTTCATACTTTTGTTGTCTCTTCCCGGCTTTAAGTCAAGCGAATAATGGTCCAGAATTAGTAGGTATGAAGTTTTGGGTGAACATAGTTAATATTCTAAGAAGGAAATCGTAATGGTACGATCTTGATTTGGCAAATTACCAGAATATCCGAAAAAATAGAACTATCAAGAAGATATGTTCTTAATATGTTTGGAGATTTGGTAGAATGTAAGAGTCGTGTAAATGGCACATGACGACGGTATGTTATGTGAATCATCAAGTTAAATTAGAAACTCAGCATGAATTACTGTAATATAATCACGTTGATCAAATGTCATTATATTATACTAACTCATGCATCAGTTCCAAACACTACTTCAAAAACATTCATTTTTTTTTAAATTCGAAGGTTCGCAGAATATAGAAACTAAAACAGATTCCTTTTATGATATAATACGGATAGCGCATAGAGATAATTAATATCGAACGAGAATATTTATGAAGATATCTTCAGAAATATTGAGGATATTAGTAAAGATAGATACGATGATATCTTAGAATTTCTAATATCGATGGATGATGAAGAAAATTTGTCCACAAGAGTTGATAAGGCTAAAAAGGAACATATATTTCATAGCAAAATCCCCCAAGAAAGACAAGATTTTAGTTGCAATTGTTCCATTTTCGAGTAATATTCGTTTATTTTAAATAAGTGCGAAGACAAAAGGCGAAAACGAAGATTTGAAGACGCAAAGGTCCAAAAAGCTCAAAAGTACAAGATACAATCAAAAAGGTTCAAATTATTGATGAAGAACGTCTAAAAATGACAAGAGTACAAGTTACAAAACGCAAAGTACACGATATAAAATTGTACGAAAGGGCGTTCGAAAATCCGGAACCGAGGCATGAACCAACTTTCAGCGCTCGACGCAACGGTGTAAAAATTACGAGTCAACTATGCACAAGAATAAAATATAATATTTAAATAATTCATAATAAGAATAATATTAAATAATAAAAAGTTGTTAATTGAGCATAGTTCAGGGGTCGTAAATGAAAATTTCAATTCTAATTTCGCTATAAAAGCGATGATTTACGATCAAAATGGGAGACTTTTTTTTCGATCATTTTTTCTATTTTTTTCTTACTTTTCTATATCAAATATCAATATCTATATTTATAATTCTCTATCATAATGTTAATGTAATCAGATATAACAATAATCTTAATTTTAATTTTAAATTTTGATAATAATAAGATTTATGATAGAGATCGTTTGAGTGTGTAAGTCGAAATTCTGTCCGTGTAACGCTACGCTATTTTTAATCATTGTAAGTTATGTTCAACCTTTTTACATTAATGTCTCGTAGCTAAGTCGTTATTATGCTTATTTAAAATGAAGTACTCATGATGTTGGGCTAATTACTAAAATTGGGTTATTGAACTTTGGACCATAATTAAGGTTTGGGCAAAAGACCGACACTTGTGGAAATTGGATTATTGACTATTAATAGATGGGGGGTATTGTCTAATTGAGTGACAACTCATTGGAGTCTGTCGAACCTATCTTCAAATTAATTAACCTAATAATTAATAATGATTATGGTTGTCCTATTTAGTGACGTTCATATGGAATCTGTTATAATCATTTAATTAATCAATTGGGTTGGGTAATTGATTATTCATTCTGATCAAGTGGATGAATTAATATTCATAAACTAATTAAAACAGGGGTGGATTACATACATTGATAACTGGTGTAATTGTTGACAGAAGTGATAACTGCGTCACAGTTTAAATCCTTAATCAGTTGGAATATTTGACTTCGGGTATAAGGGTAATTTGACGAGGATACTCGCACTTTATATTTATGACCGATGGACTATTATGGACAAAAACCAGATAGACGTATCAAATAAACCAGGACAAAGGACAATTAACCCATGGTAATAAATTAAAA
The DNA here is from genome assembly GCF_046630445.1 of Rutidosis leptorrhynchoides. NCBI lineage: Eukaryota > Viridiplantae > Streptophyta > Magnoliopsida > Asterales > Asteraceae > Rutidosis > Rutidosis leptorrhynchoides. The sequence continues at coordinate 79,146,270 of NC_092333.1, forward strand.
TCAACACGTCAAACATCATGATTACGGAAGTTTAAATAAGCATAATTCTTTTATTATATTTCTCATCGTATCTTTATTTACTGTCATTTTATTACTCGCAATTTTATTTACTGTCATTTTATTTATTGTCATTATTTTACGCACTTTAATTATCGTCATTTATCTTTGCGCTTAAAATATAGAATCGACAAACCGGTCATTAAACGGTAAAACCCCCCTTTTATAATAATATTATTACTTATATAATTATATATATTTTGTATAAATATAGTTGTTAAAAATATAGTAAGTATCACCAGCTCCCTGTGGAACGAACCGGACTTACTAAAAACTACACTACTCTACGATTAGGTACACTGCCTATAGTGTTGTAGCAAGATTTAGGTATATCCCACTCTATAAATAATTAAAACTTGTGTCATATTTTGTAGTATTTTGTATTAAAAATAATACTATTTCGTACCCTCACGCTACATCATCAAGTTTTTGGCGCCGCTGCCGGGGAGCACTAAAACGCTATATTTTTAATTTATATTTGCAAAAATATAAAAAAAAAAACGTAAAAAAAAAAAAAAAAAACGTAAAAAAAAAAAAACGCAAAAAAAAAAAAAAAAAAACGTAAAAAAAAAAAAACGTAAAAAAAAAAAATTATTTTAAGTTTTATTACCTTTAGATTTTTAGACTCAGTCACAACTTTTAGTATTAAGTTTAGTTTTGCCATAGTTATTTTCATTTTTAGATTTTTAGGCTTTGCCGTAAAATCCCTTAAGTACTTATTCCTTAGACTAAGTTTTAGGTGCTTTAGAATTTTGCGACGCCATTTTTCGCGCTATTTTCTTATTTTTATTTTTCGACGCGTTTACCTATGTATCAATTACAATTCCAATTAGTGATCTCCATTTGTAGCTTTAATTTTAAGATAGTGATCGTTATAAGGTTAGATTAACCGCGTGTTTACAAACCACTCTTCGTCTTTTTCATTTTTCGACACTTTTCGACGCGCACTCTTTTTCTCTCTTATTTCTCGCCATTCTAGTTTTTAGGACTTAGATTTTTTTCTACTTCTTCTCTAAATTTCTTAAAATTACGAAAATTTATTTTAAGTGGTTAAATTGATAGACATCAAAATTTTCTGGTTCGTAGTAATAGTTGGATTTGTACGTGGACCGGGTTATTGGAGCCAAACAGTACTCAATTATATTGAGACCAAACGAATCCTGCCCCTCTGCTGCATCTTTTGGCTATTCGAAACGTGGGCAAAATCAGAAAAGTCTATTGGTTGGATAACTTATTATAATTTTTCTTTCCTTTTTAAAAACTAATAGGATATTCAGTGAATGCACCGAGCAAGACGTTCACCACCTTTTGTACGTTCACCACCTGTAACTCGATCAAGACATTTAACAAATATAACCGCCGTTGATTTCTCTTTAGAATCGTCATCCAGTAGACCAAGTACTTCAGTTCAAATTTCCGATAATCCATTTTTTGAACCCGACTTCACAATTAAGAACCCGGAGCATATTCAAGGACAATTCCAAGATCCTGAACCACTAATTATTCCTCCTGAGCCACAAACCATTAAATCAGAATCCTCTAGTGATTCGTATTCAACAAATTCAATTATGGAAGTAACGGAACCTCTAAGTATGGAAGATCGAATGAGAGCCACACGCACGGGCCAAGGTCACGCCATTATTAAGCCAGAAGTTAATGCGCCAGATTATGAAATCAAAGGACAAATTCTACACATGGTAACTAACCAATGCCAATTCAGTGGTGCACCGAATGAAGATCCTAACGAACACCTTCGTACGTTTAAAAGAATTTGTACACTATTCAAAATCCGAGAAGTGGAAGATGAGCAGATCTATCTCATGTTGTTTCCCTGGACTTTAAAGGGAGAAGCCAAAGATTGGTTAGAATCGTTACCTGAAGGGGCGATTGACACATGGGATGTTTTATTTGAAAAATTTCTTAAATGATTCTTTCCGGCATCCAAAGCCGTGAGACTTCAAGGAGAAATTGTTACGTTCGCGCAAAAGCCAAATGAAACATTATATGAGGCGTGGACAAGATTCGGAAGGATGTTGAGAGGATGTCCTCAACACGGTTTAGACACTTACTGAAATGTCCCGTTCTTATTGATTAAAAACGTTCCATATTAATTGATTTCGTTGCGAGGTTTTGACCTCTATATGAGACGTTTTTCAAAGACTGCATTCATTTTTAAAACAAACCATAACCTTTATTTCATAAATAAAGGTTTAAAAAGCTTTACGTAGATTATCAAATAATGATAATCTAAAATATCCTGTTTACACACGACCATTACATAATGGTTTACAATACAAATATGTTACATCGAAATCAGTTTCTTGAATGCAGTTTTTACACAATATCATACAAACATGGACTCCAAATCTTGTCCTTATTTTAGTATGCAACAGCGGAAGCTCTTAATATTCACCTGAGAATAAACATGCTTTAAACGTCAACAAAAATGTTGGTGAGTTATAGGTTTAACCTATATATATCAAATCGTAACAATAGACCACAAGATTTCATATTTCAATACACATCCCATACATAGAGATAAAAATCATTCATATGGTGAACACCTGGTAACCGACATTAACAAGATGCATATATAAGAATATCCCCATCATTCCGGGACACCCTTCGGATATGATATAAATTTCGAAGTACTAAAGCATCCGGTACTTTGGATGGGGTTTGTTAGGCCCAATAGATCTATCTTTAGGATTCGCGTCAATTAGGGTGTCTGTTCCCTAATTCTTAGATTACCAGACTTAATAAAAAGGGGCATATTCGATTTCGATAATTCAACCATAGAATGTAGTTTCACGTACTTGTGTCTATTTTGTAAATCATTTATAAAACCTGCATGTATTCTCATCCCAAAAATATTAGATTTTAAAAGTGGGACTATAACTCACTTTCACAGATTTTTACTTCGTCGGGAAGTAAGACTTGGCCACTGGTTGATTCACGAACCTATAACAATATATACATATATATCAAAGTATGTTCAAAATATATTTACAACACTTTTAATATATTTTGATGTTTTAAGTTTATTAAGTCAGCTGTCCTCGTTAGTAACCTACAACTAGTTGTCCACAGTTAGATATACAGAAATAAATCGATAAATATTATCTTGAATCAATCCACGACCCAGTGTATACGTATCTCAGTATTGATCACAACTCAAACTATATATATTTTGGAATCAACTTCAACCCTGTATAGCTAACTCCAACATTCACATATAGAGTGTCTATGGTTGTTCCGAAATATATATAGATGTGTCGACATGATAGGTCGAAACATTGTATACGTGTCTATGGTATCTCAAGATTACATAATATACAATACAAGTTGATTAAGTTATGGTTGGAATAGATTTGTTACCAATTTTCACGTAGCTAAAATGAGAAAAATTATCCAATCTTGTTTTACCCATAACTTCTTCATTTTAAATCCGTTTTGAGTGAATCAAATTGCTATGGTTTCATATTGAACTCTATTTTATGAATATAAACATAAAAGTATAGGTTTATAGTCGGAAAAATAAGTTACAAGTCGTTTTTGTAAAGGTAGTCATTTCAGTCGAAAGAACGACGTCTAGATGACCATTTTAGAAAACATACTTCCACTTTGAGTTTAATCATAATTTTTGGATATAGTTTCATGTTCATAATAAAAATCATTTTCTCAGAATAACAACTTTAAAATCAAAGTTTATCATAGTTTTTAATTAACTAACCCAAAACAACCCGCGGTGTTACTACGACGGCGTAAATCCGGTTTTACGGTGTTTTTCGTGTTTCCAGGTTTTAAATCATTAAGTTAGCATATCATATAGATATAGAACATGTGTTTAGTTGATTTTAAAAGTCAAGTTAGAAGGATTAACTTTTGTTTGCGAACAAGTTTAGAATTAACTAAACTATGTTCTAGTGATTACAAGTTTAAACCTTCGAATAAGATAACTTTATATGTATGAATCGAATGATGTTATGAACATCATTACTACCTTAAGTTCCTTGGATAAACCTACTGGAAAAGAGAAAAATGGATCTAGCTTCAATGGATCCTTGGATGGCTCGAAGTTCTTGAAGCAGAATCATGACACGAAAACAAGTTCAAGTAAGATCATCACTTGAAATAAGATTGTTATAGTTATAGAGATTGAACCAAAGTTTGAATATGATTATTACCTTGTATTAGAATGATAACCTACTGTAAGAAAAAAAGATTTCTTGAGGTTGGATGATCACCTTACAAGATTGAAAGTGAGCTAGCAAACTTGAAAGTATTCTTGATTTTATGAAACTAGAACTTTTGGAATTTATGAAGAACACTTAGAACTTGAAGATAGAACTTGAGAGAGATCAATTAGATGAAGAAAATTGAAGAATGAAAGTGTTTGTAGGTGTTTTTGGTCGTTGGTGTATGGATTAGATATAAAGGATATGTAATTTTGTTTTCATGTAAATAAGTCATGAATGATTACTCATATTTTTGTAATTTTATGAGATATTTCATGCTAGTTGCCAAATGATGGTTCCCACATGTGTTAGGTGACTCACATGGGCGGCTAAGAGCTGATCATTGGAGTGTATATACCAATAGTACATACATCTAAAAGCTGTGTATTGTACGAGTGCGAATACGGGTGCATACGAGTAGAATTGTTGATGAAACTGAACGAGGATGTAATTGTAAGCATTTTTGTTAAGTAGAAGTATTTTGATAAGTGTATTGAAGTCTTTAAAAAGTGTATAAATACATATTAAAACACTACATGTATATACATTTTAACTGAGTCGTTAAGTCATCGTTAGTCGTTACATGTAAGTGTTGTTTTGAAACCTTTAGGTTAACGATCTTGTTAAATGTTGTTAACCCAATGTTTATAATATCAAATGAGATTTTAAATTATTATATTATCATGATATTATCATGTATGAATATCTCTTAATATGATATATATACATTAAATGTCTTTATAACGATAATCGTTACATATATGTCTCGTTTAAAAATCATTAAGTTAGTAGTCTTGTTTTTACATATGTAGTTCATTGTTAATATACTTAATGATATGTTTACTTATCATAGTATCATGTTAACTATATATATATCCATATATATGTCATCATATAGTTTTTACAAGTTTTAACGTTCGTGAATCACCGGTCAACTTGGGTGGTCAATTGTCTATATGAAACATATTTCAATTAATCAAGTCTTAACAAGTTTGATTGCTTAACATGTTGGAAACATTTAATCATGTAAATATCAATCTCAATTAATATATATAAACATGGAAAAGTTCGGGTCACTACAGTACCTACCCGTTAAATAAATTTCGTCCCGAAATTTTAAGCTGTTGAAGGTGTTGACGAATCTTCTGGAAATAGATGCGGGTATTTCTTCTTCATCTGATCTTCACGCTCCCAGGTGAACTCGGGTCCTCTACGAGCATTCCATCGAACCTTAACAATTGGTATCTTGTTTTGCTTAAGTCTTTTAACCTCACGATCCATTATTTCGACGGGTTCTTCGATGAATTGAAGTTTTTCGTTGATTTGGATTTCATCTAACGGAATAGTGAGATCTTCTTTAGCAAAACATTTCTTTAAATTCGAGACGTGGAAAGTGTTATGTACAGCTGCGAGTTGTTGAGGTAACTCTAGTCGGTAAGCTACTGGTCCGATACGATTAATAATCTTGAATGGTCCAATATACCTTGGATTTAATTTCCCTCGTTTACCAAATCGAACAACGCCTTTCCAAGGTGCAACTTTAAGCATGACCATCTCTCCAATTTCAAATTCTATATCTTTTCTTTTAATGTCAGCGTAGCTCTTTTGTCGACTTTGGGCGGTTTTCAACCGTTGTTGAATTTGGATGATCTTCTCGGTAGTTTCTTGTATAATCTCCGGACCCGTAATCTGTCTATCCCCCACTTCACTCCAACAAATCGGAGACCTGCACTTTCTACCATAAAGTGCTTCAAACGGCGCCATCTCAATGCTTGAATGGTAGCTGTTGTTGTAGGAAAATTCTGCTAACGGTAGATGTCGATCCCAACTGTTTCCAAAATCAATAACACATGCTCGTAGCATGTATTCAAGCGTTTGTATCGTCCTTTCACTCTGCCCATCAGTTTGTGGATGATAGGCAGTACTCATGTCTAGACGAGTTCCTAATGCTTGCTGTAATGTCTGCCAGAATCTTGAAATAAATCTGCCATCCCTATCAGAGATAATAGAGATTGGTATTCCATGTCTGGAGATGACTTCCTTCAAATACAGTCGTGCTAACTTCTCCATCTTGTCATCTTCTCTTATTGGCAGGAAGTGTGCTGATTTGGTGAGACGATCAACTATTACCCAAATAGTATCAAAACCACTTGCAGTCCTTGGCAATTTAGTGATGAAATCCATGGTAATGTTTTTCCATTTCCATTCCGGGATTTCGGGTTGTTGAAGTAGACCAGATGGTTTCTGATGCTCAGCTTTGACCTTAGAACACGTCAAACATTCTCCTACGTATTTAGCAACATCGGCTTTCATACCCGGCCACCAAAAATATTTCTTGAGATCCTTGTACATCTTCCCCGTTCCAGGATGTATTGAGTATCTGGTTTTATGAGCTTCTCTAAGTACCATTTCTCTCATATCTCCAAATTTTGGTACCCAAATCCTTTCAGCCCTATACCGGGTTCCGTCTTCCCGAATATTAAGATGCTTCTCCGATCCTTTGGGTATTTCATCCTTTAAATTTCCCTCTTTTAAAACTCCTTGTTGCGCCTCCTTTATTTGAGTAGTAAGGTTATTATGAATCATTATATTCATAGATTTTACTCGAATGGGTTCTCTGTCCTTCCTGCTCAAGGCATCGGCTACCACATTTGCCTTCCCCGGGTGGTAACGAATCTCAAAGTCGTAATCATTCAATAATTCAATCCACCTACGCTGCCTCATATTCAGTTGTTTCTGATTAAATATGTGTTGAAGACTTTTGTGGTCGGTATATATAATACTTTTGACCCCATATAAGTAGTGCCTCCAAGTCTTTAATGCAAAAACAACCGCGCCTAATTCCAAATCATGCGTCGTATAATTTTGTTCGTGAATCTTCAATTGTCTAGATGCATAAGCAATCACCTTCGTTCGTTGCATTAATACACAACCGAGACCTTGCTTTGATGCGTCACAATAAATCACAAAATCATCATTCCCTTCAGGCAATGACAATATATGTGCCGTAGTTAGCTTTTTCTTCAATAACTGAAACGCTTTCTCTTGTTCATCATTCCATTCAAATTTCTTCCCTTTATGCGTTAATGCAGTCAAGGGTTTTGCTATTCTGGAAAAGTCTTGGATGAACCTTCTGTAGTAACCAGCTAGTCCTAAAAACTGGCGTATGTGTTTCGGAGTTTTCGGGGTTTCCCACTTTTCAACAGTTTCTATCTTTGCCGGATCCACCTTAATACCTTCTTTGTTCACTATGTGACCGAGGAATTGAACTTCTTCCAACCAAAATGCACACTTTGAAAACTTAGCGTACAATTCTTCCTTCCTCAATACTTCTAACACCTTTCTCAAATGTTCACCATGTTCTTGGTCATTCTTTGAGTAAATAAGTATGTCATCAATGAAAACAATGACAAACTTGTCAAGGTATGGTCCACACACTCGGTTCATAAGGTCCATGAACACAGCTGGTGCATTAGTTAAACCAAACGGCATGACCATAAACTCGTAATGACCGTAACGTGTTCTGAAAGCAGTCTTTGGAATATCATCTTCTTTCACCCGCATTTGATGATACCCGGAACGTAAGTCAATCTTTGAATAAACAGACGAGCCTTGTAGTTGATCAAATAAGTCGTCGATTCTCGGTAGTGGGTAGCGGTTCTTGATGGTAAGTTTGTTCAACTCTCGGTAGTCGATACACAACCTGAATGTACCATCTTTCTTCTTGACAAACAAAACAGGAGCTCCCCACGGTGATGTGCTTGGTCGAATGAAACCACGCTCTAAAAGTTCTTGTAATTGGCTTTGTAGTTCTTTCATCTCGCTGGGTGCGAGTCTGTAAGGAGCACGAGCTATTGGTGCAGCTCCTGGTACAAGATCTATTTGAAATTCAACGGATCGATGTGGGGGTAATCCCGGTAATTCTTTCAGAAATACATCGGGAAATTCTTTTACGACGGGAACATCATTGATGCTCTTTTCTTCAGTTTGTACTTTCTCGACGTGTGCTAGAACAGCATAGCAACCTTTTCTTATTAGTTTTTGTGCCTTCAAATTACTAATAAGATGTAGCTTCGTGTTGCCCTTTTCTCCGTACACCATTAAGGGTTTTCCTTTTTCTCGTATAATGCGAATTGCATTTTTGTAACAAACGATCTCTGCTTTCACCTCTTTCAACCAGTCCATACCGATTATCACATCAAAACTCCCTAACTCTACTGGTATCAAATCAATCTTAAATGTTTCGCTAACCAGTTTAATTTCTCGATTCCGACATATATTATCTGCTGAAATTAATTTACCATTTGCTAATTCGAGTAAAAATTTACTATCCAAAGGCTTCAATGGACAACTTAATTTAGCACAAAAATCTCTACTCATATAGCTTCTATCCGCACCCGAATCAAATAAAACGTAAGCAGATTTATTGTCAATAAGAAACGTACCCGTAACAAGCTCCGGGTCTTCCTGTGCCTCTGCCGCATTAATATTGAAAACTCTTCCGCGGCCTTGTCCATTCGTGTTCTCCTGGTTCGGGCAATTTCTAATAATGTGGCCCGGTTTTCCACATTTATAACAAACTACATTGGCATAACTTGCTCCGACACTACTTGCTCCGCCATTACTCGTTCCGACACCATTTGTTCCTTTCGTTCTATTAACCCCTGGTCCGTAGACCTCACACTTCGCCGCGCTATGACCATTTCTTTTACACTTGTTGCAAAATTTGGTGCAGAACCCCGAGTGATACTTTTCACACCTTTGGCATAGCTGCTTCTGATTGTTGTTGTTGTTGCGGTTATTATTGTTGTTGGGATGATTGTTGTAGTTGTTGTTGTTGTTGTTGTTGTTGTTGTTGGGCCGTTTGTTGTAGTTGCAATTGATGTTGCGATTGTTGGGATAATTGTTGCGATTATTGTTGTAATTGCTGTTGTTGTTGTATTGGTGATTCTTATCACCATTTTCCTCCCACTTTCTTTTGACTTGCTTCACATTGGCCTCTTTAGCTGTCTGTTCTTTAATTCTTTCTTCAATCTGGTTCACTAGTTTGTGAGCCATTCTACATGCCTGTTGTATGGAGGCGGGCTCGTGTGAACTTATATCTTCTTGGATTCTTTCCGGTAATCCTTTCACAAATGCGTCGATCTTCTCTTCCTCATCTTCGAATGCTCCCGGACACAATAGGCACAATTCTGTGAATCGTCTTTCGTACGTGGTAATATCAAATCCTTGGGTTCGTAACCCTCTAAGTTCTGTCTTGAGCTTATTGACCTCGGTTCTGGGACGGTACTTCTCGTTCATCAAGTGCTTGAATGCTGACCACGGTAGTGCGTACGCATCATCTTGTCCCACTTGCTCTAGATAGGTATTCCACCATGTTAACGCAGAACCTGTGAAGGTATGCGTAGCGTACTTCACTTTGTCCTCTTCAGTACACTTACTTATGGCAAACACCGATTCGACCTTCTCGGTCCACCGTTTCAATCCGATCGGTCCTTCGGTTCCATTAAATTCCAAAGGTTTGCAGGCAGTGAATTCTTTGTAGGTGCATCCTACACGATTTCCTGTACTGCTAGATCCAAGGTTATTGTTGGTATGTAGCGCAGCCTGTACTGCGGCTATGTTTGAAGCTAGAAAAGTACGGAATTCCTCTTCATTCATATTCACGGTGTGTCGAGTAGTCGGTGCCATTTCCTTCAAAATAGTCAAATGGAACAAGTTAATCATACAGAATATTAAGAGTAGTTAATAGTATTTCGTAGCATAATATGAACTCATTTATAAAAGCTTTTTCTTCATATTAGCGTTTTATAAGTTTAAATTCGGGTAGTACCTACCCGTTAAGTTCATACTTAGTAGCTAATATACAATTCAACTACTACAATTCTATATGAAAAACTGATTATAATAATATTTCGCGTTCAAACCTTTATACAATATTTTACAAACTTACAATACCGCTTATTTTACATAAAGCATGAAATATAGCACACAATAACTTTGATACAAGATAGTTGTGAAGATAATTCTAGCTAGTACACAAGTCGTTCAGCAAAGGCAATAAAGACACGTAATTCATACGTCCAGAAACAAGTCATGCATTCTGGTTTTACTAGGACTACTTCCCATCCTTGGTCTTGTGGAACATAACTGTTATGGTTGTTGATAAGACAGCGTGTTGTAACGTCGTCAAAGGGACGAGGGTTACGTAATGTCCAACAGTCCCGTAATAATTTAAAAACCTCATTTCTTACCCCAATTACCGACTCCGTCACTTGTGGAAACGTTTTGTTTAATAGTTGTAGCCCGATGTTCTTGTTCTCACTTTGGTGAGAAGCGAACATTACTAATCCGTAAGCATAACATGCTTCTTTATGTTGCATGTTAGCCGCTTTTTCTAAATCACGAAGTCCAATATTCGGATATATTGAGTCAAAATAATTTCTTAACCCGTTGCGTAAAATAGCATTTGGGTTCCCCGCAATATATGCGTCAAAGTAAACACATCGTAACTTATGGGTTTCCCAATGTGATATCCCCCATCTTTCAAACGAAAGTCTCTTATAAACCAAGACATTCTTGGAACGTTCTTCGAATGTCTTACAAACTGATCTCGCCTTAAATAGTTGTGCCGAGGAATTCTGGCCGACTCTAGACAAGATTTCATCAATCATGTCTCCGGGTAGGTCTCTTAAAATATTGGGTTGTCTATCCATTTTGTGTTTTTAAACTGTAAAATAGACAAGAGTTAGATTCATAAAAAAATACTTATTAATACAAGCAATTTTTACATATATCATAAAGCATAAGAACACTATATTACATATATTACACCACACGAATACAACTATCTTATTCCGACTCGTTCGTTTCTTCTTCTTCGGTTTTGGTTCGTTTTGCCAAGTTTCTAGGGATATATGATGTTCCCCTAATACGAGCCGTCGTTGTCCACATTGGTTTAGAAAAACCTGGTGGTTTAGAGGTTCCCGGGTCATTGTTACAACTTAAGGACTTCGGGCGTTGACGATACATATAAAGTTCATCGGGGTTGGAATTAGATTTCTCTATTTTTATGCCCTTTCCCTTATTATTTTCTTTTGCCTTTTTAAATTCAGTTGGGGTAATTTCTATAACATCATCGGAATTCTCGTCGGAATCCGATTCATCGGAGAATTGGTAATCCTCCCAATATTTTGCTTCCTTGGCGGAAACACCATTGACCATAATTAACCTTGGTCGGTTGGTTGAGGATTTTCTTTTACTTAACCGTTTTATTATTTCCCCCACCGGTTCTATTTCTTCATTCGGTTCCGATTCTTCTTTCGGTTCCGATTCTTCTTCCGGTTCCGACTCTTCTTCCGGTTCCTCTTCGGGAACTTGTGAATCAGTCCATGAATCATTCCAATTTACATTTGACTCTTCATTATTATTAGGTGAGTCAATGGGACTTGTTCTAGAGGTAGACATCTATCACATAATATCAAATGCGTTAAGAGATTAATATATCACATAATATTCACATGTTAAAAATATATAGTTTCCAACAAAATTTGTTAAGCAATCATTTTTCAAGTAAACACGGTCGAAGTCCAGACTCACTAATGCATCCTAACAAACTCGATAAGACACACTAATGAAAAATTCTGGTTCTCTAAGACCAACGCTCTGATACCAACTGAAATGTCCCGTTCTTATTGATTAAAAACGTTCCATATTAATTGATTTCGTTGCGAGGTTTTGACCTCTATATGAGACGTTTTTCAAAGACTGCATTCATTTTTAAAACAAACCATAACCTTTATTTCATAAATAAAGGTTTAAAAAGCTTTACGTAGATTATCAAATAATGATAATCTAAAATATCCTGTTTACACACGACCATTACATAATGGTTTACAATACAAATATGTTACATCGAAATCAGTTTCTTGAATGCAGTTTTTACACAATATCATACAAACATGGACTCCAAATCTTGTCCTTATTTTAGTATGCAACAACGGAAGCTCTTAATATTCACCTGAGAATAAACATGCTTTAAACGTCAACAAAAATGTTGGTGAGTTATAGGTTTAACCTATATATATCAAATCGTAACAATAGACCACAAGATTTCATATTTCAATACACATCCCATACATAGAGATAAAAATCATTCATATGGTGAACACCTGGTAACCGACATTAACAAGATGCATATATAAGAATATCCCCATCATTCCGGGACACCCTTCGGATATGATATAAATTTCGAAGTACTAAAGCATCCGGTACTTTGGATGGGGTTTGTTAGGCCCGATAGATCTATCTTTAGGATTCGCGTCAATTAGGGTGTCTGTTCCCTAATTCTTAGATTACCAGACTTAATAAAAAGGGGCATATTCGATTTCGATAATTCAACCATAGAATGTAGTTTCACGTACTTGTGTCTATTTTGTAAATCATTTATAAAACCTGCATGTATTCTCATCCCAAAAATATTAGATTTTAAAAGTGGGACTATAACTCACTTTCACAGATTTTTACTTCGTCGGGAAGTAAGACTTGGCCACTGGTTGATTCACGAACCTATAACAATATATACATATATATCAAAGTATGTTCAAAATATATTTACAACACTTTTAATATATTTTGATGTTTTAAGTTTATTAAGTCAGCTGTCCTCGTTAGTAACCTACAACTAGTTGTCCACAGTTAGATGTACAGAAATAAATCGATAAATATTATCTTGAATCAATCCACGACCCAGTGTATACGTATCTCAGTATTGATCACAACTCAAACTATATATATTTTGGAATCAACTTCAACCCTGTATAGCTAACTCCAACATTCACATATAGAGTGTCTATGGTTGTTCCGAAATATATATAGATGTGTCGACATGATAGGTCGAAACATTGTATACGTGTCTATGGTATCTCAAGATTACATAATATACAATACAAGTTGATTAAGTTATGGTTGGAATAGATTTGTTACCAATTTTCACGTAGCTAAAATGAGAAAAATTATCCAATCTTGTTTTACCCATAACTTCTTCATTTTAAATCCGTTTTGAGTGAATCAAATTGCTATGGTTTCATATTGAACTCTATTTTATGAATATAAACATAAAAGTATAGGTTTATAGTCGGAAAAATAAGTTACAAGTCGTTTTTGTAAAGGTAGTCATTTCAGTCGAAAGAACGACGTCTAGATGACCATTTTAGAAAACATACTTCCACTTTGAGTTTAATCATAATTTTTGGATATAGTTTCATGTTCATAATAAAAATCATTTTCTCAGAATAACAACTTTAAAATCAAAGTTTATCATAGTTTTTAATTAACTAACCCAAAACAGCCCGCGGTGTTACTACGACGGCGTAAATCCGGTTTTACGGTGTTTTTCGTGTTTCCAGGTTTTAAATCATTAAGTTAGCATATCATATAGATATAGAAAATGTGTTTAGTTGATTTTAAAAGTCAAGTTAGAAGGATTAACTTTTGTTTGCGAACAAGTTTAGAATTAACTAAACTATGTTCTAGTGATTACAAGTTTAAACCTTCGAATAAGATAGCTTTATATGTATGAATCGAATGATGTTATGAACATCATTACTACCTTAAGTTCCTTGGATAAACCTACTGGAAAAGAGAAAAATGGATCTAGCTTCAATGGATCCTTGGATGGCTCGAAGTTCTTGAAGCAGAATCATGACACGAAAACAAGTTCAAGTAAGATCATCACTTGAAATAAGATTGTTATAGTTATAGAGATTGAACCAAAGTTTGAATATGATTATTACCTTGTATTAGAATGATAACCTACTGTAAGAAACAAAGATTTCTTGAGGTTGGATGATCACCTTACAAGATTGAAAGTGAGCTAGCAAACTTGAAAGTATTCTTGATTTTATGAAACTAGAACTTTTGGAATTTATGAAGAACACTTAGAACTTGAAGATAGAACTTGAGAGAGATCAATTAGATGAAGAAAATTGAAGAATGAAAGTGTTTGTAGGTGTTTTTGGTCGTTGGTGTATGGATTAGATATAAAGGATATGTAATTTTGTTTTCATGTAAATAAGTCATGAATGATTACTCATATTTTTGTAATTTTATGAGATATTTCATGCTAGTTGCCAAATGATGGTTCCCACATGTGTTAGGTGACTCACATGGGCTGCTAAGAGCTGATCATTGGAGTGTATATACCAATAGTACATACATCTAAAAGCTGTGTATTGTACGAGTGCGAATACGGGTGCATACGAGTAGAATTGTTGATGAAACTGAACGAGGATGTAATTGTAAGCATTTTTGTTAAGTAGAAGTATTTTGATAAGTGTATTGAAGTCTTTAAAAAGTGTATAAATACATATTAAAACACTACATGTATATACATTTTAACTGAGTCGTTAAGTCATCGTTAGTCGTTACATGTAAGTGTTGTTTTGAAACCTTTAGGTTAACGATCTTGTTAAATGTTGTTAACCCAATGTTTATAATATCAAATGAGATTTTAAATTATTATATTATCATGATATTATCATGTATGAATATCTCTTAATATGATATATATACATTAAATGTCTTTACAACGATAATCGTTACATATATGTCTCGTTTAAAAATCATTAAGTTAGTAGTCTTGTTTTTACATATGTAGTTCATTGTTAATATACTTAATGATATGTTTACTTATCATAGTATCATGTTAACTATATATATATCCATATATATGTCATCATATAGTTTTTACAAGTTTTAACGTTCGTGAATCACCGGTCAACTTGGGTGGTCAATTGTCTATATGAAACATATTTCAATTAATCAAGTCTTAACAAGTTTGATTGCTTAACATGTTGGAAACATTTAATCATGTAAATATCAATCTCAATTAATATATATAAACATGGAAAAGTTCGGGTCACTACATTTACCAAATAGTACAAATATTCTACCAAGGTGTCAATGTTGCTACACGAAAAGACATCGACATAACAGCTGGTGGTTCCATTATGAAGAAAACCGCAACTGAAGCTTACAAAATTATTGATAACACAGCCTCCCACTCGCATGAGTGGCACCAAGAAAAAGATATTGTTCGTTCATCTAAAGCGGCTAGAGCCGATTCTAGCCATGACTTTGATTCCGTTTCAGCAAAAATAGATGCTTTCGAAAGACGAATGGAAAAGATGAATAAAGATATTCACGCAATACGAATCAGTTGTGAGCTATGCGGTGGACCACACTTATTGAAAGATTGTCACATTGAACCAACCATGGAACAACGAGAGAATGTTTTCTATATGAACCAAAGGCCAGGAAATAATTATCAAAATAATTATCAACCGCCAAAGCTAAACTTCAATCGAAATCAAAACATTCTTTACAATCCAAAAGGACCCGAAAATAACTGGTATAACCAACAAGGTCCGAATAACCAACCAACTCAAAACAACACTTTCAATCAACAAAGACCTGGCTTATATAAACCACAACAACAAACTGAAGAGAAAAAGTCAAATATGGAAGACGTGGTATTCAAGCTAGTTGAATCTCAAACACAATTTATTGAAACTCAAACCCAAACAAATGAGAGGTTTGATCAGTCATTAAGAACTCAACAAGCTTCCATTTTGAATCTAGAAAAACATGTAGGTACTCTTGCTAGCATGATGAGTGAGAGGGAACAAGGAAAGCTACCGAGTAATACTGAAGTAAATCCTCGGAAAGAGAATGTTAATATGGTGTCAACAAATTCTGAAAAACCAGCTCCAGAAGATGGGAAGGTTTTAGATGTGAGTAACAATGAAGAAGTTACACCACCACCACCACCCGAGTATGTAAAGCCAGTGGTGACACCATACAAACCACCCATCCCGTTTCCAAGAAAAGGAGTTGAGTATGAGCAAGTAATAAGTAATAAAGATTGTGACACTTCTGGAAAGAAGAAGAAGAAAAAGAATAAGAAAGTACAAGAAACAAAAGCCGTAGAAGTAAACCCGGTGAATACAGTTCCACCAAAACCTCCACCTAGGGTAGGTGATCCGGGTGAATTTATTGTTCCTTGTCTACTTAGTGATTGTGTCATGTATGATGCACTAGCAGATTTAGGTGCAAGTGTGAGTGTTATGCCTCTTTCCTTATATAAGAGATTAGGTGTAGGTGAGTTAACTCCAACGGATATGAGTGTTCGACTCTTTGATCAAACCATTAAGCACCCAGTTGGAATTGCTGACAACCTACCCATTCAAGTAGGTAATTTAACCTTTCTAGTCGAATTCATTGTCATTGACATAGAAGAGGACCCAAACATTCCTCTAATTTTAGGTCGACCATTCTTTGCGTCCACCGGGGCGTTATTTGATGTAGGAAATGGAAGAATGACACTTAAAAGTGGTGACAAATCGATCACCTTTATGATTCGAAAATCTAAACCTCCACCAACCAAAACCGTTGAACCAATAAAAACGATTGGTAATAACCATGTTGTTTTACCAACTCCAACGGCAGTGCTTAGCAATAATGAAACGCCTAAGTGTGGGAAAAATGAAGTAACACCTAATGATAACCCAATAACAAAGGACCCCGTTGTTGATACGAAATTAGATGACCCCGTTATTAACAGTTCAATGAAGAAACTTTTTAAACGGGCTATTGATGCTAGAAGTAAGGGGAACTTTAAGTTATGTAACCGGTTAGTATCCAATCTGTCGCCTAAAGAAAAGGCGAAGCTAGTTGAATTATGGGATATTACGGAAGAAGCCGGGCACTGGCTTAAAGAAAAAGTCACAGATAGGCAAGTTGATTATGGACCAAGAGAAATTGATAATGAAGTTAATCACAATTTCAACACCACAGCTACCTAAGTGTGGGGAGATTCGAATGTTCTAAAAAGATAATGCTGTCTAAAGTTATTTGTTCTGTTCTCGTGTAGTTCCGAGAATGGAATCCGATTGGTCTTTTCCGCTAGCAGACACTAAAGAACTAGTTTTCTCCCTCCATTCTGAATTTTTATTTTTTTTAGGTTTTATTTGAAATTAATATGCATTTTAATTTATGTTTTATTGTGATTTTAAAAAAAACAAAATTTACTTTATTTCTTTAAGTTAAAAATATGATTTTTAAAATTCGTCGTAAGTTGAACACTAGGTCATTGAACCGAAATTGCTTTACCCAAGGGCGGGGCGACAAATTTTGTTATCATTATTTTTAATTTTATTGATCTAAAGGATGAAAAAAATATTATATATTATAAATTTTTGAACGTGGGGTTATGTACCAAACTTCAAAAATATGTATATATATGTTTGTATTTTATGTTATGTACACAACAGGGTAAAACAGCGCACTTTCAAAGACTGTCATGAAGTTCAGCAAAAGCTACTGATTTTGACAAGACGCAAAAAAATCAAATGTGAAATAACAATATGTTTGCAAACTCGATATTTTTAATCACTTTTCTACGCTAATCACCCTCATGAATTTAAATTATAGTCTGATTTCATGCAAATGAGGGCATTGCATGATCTTAAGTGTGGGGAAGGGTTATAAATTCTCTCAGGTTTATACTTGGTTTATTTGCCAAATTTTGTGAAAATTTGAAAAATTTTCAACTAAATGAACTCAAAATCATGTTTATACATATTTATGAACGATGAAAACTAGGTGTTAATACCGAAATTATCGTTACCTCGGAAAGGACATAAATTGAGAAACAACCTAAAACGCTTGAATTCATTTAAAATGGAATAGAAGAGAATAAAAAGGCAAAGAAAGAAACTAAGTGTGGGGAGAATATACCAAGTTATTCAATTAAAAACTATCTATCACATGTTTCTGTAAAGTTATTGCAGGTACTTTTGTTTTGAACGAAACTAATCAGTTTTACCCGATTTATTGTAATACTTTTGAATGAAAGATGGATCTACACGATGAATCAATTCCATCATTTAAAAGGAAGTAAAGTCTTCCGAAAAAGACACGCGCTTCTTGATTTAGGTCATGAAGTTGTCGTCCAGACCAGCTGTAGGTTGACGAAAAATCTAGAAAAGTCATCACTAAAATCAGCAGGAAATCCACGGACCTCAGCATTAAATAGGGTCGCCAGGTGGTCAGATTTATCCTAACCATGAGAAGGATTTATCTCGTACAATGGGGGGCACCGTGCAAATTAGCTTGATAAGACTAATGAATCAGATCCCCAGAAAGGATAATCTCCTTAAAGATTAAAAATCAGCTTTTAAGACTGATATTACTCAATCCTAGAGATTGACCTTAAAGATTGAGAATTCAAACTCATGGAATTCGATGATATCTAAACTCGAGCTTGAACGAGAAAATATTTTGATAAAAAATACAAACCGATTTGTTTTCTGAAAACCCATTTTCAATGCGTTCATTACCATTGAACGTAAAATCCTAGGAATTCACCTGGAATTCATTAGGTCACCTGAACCAAATCGGGTGTCAACCGTAAGAACGGTGGTTGCATAGCATGGTCAGAGACAGGACCTTGTGCCAGACCGAAAAATCATAGGATGATCTTTACTATTGCTCCTACCAAGGATAGTTCTAGCATCCGACACGTTAAAAGACCATAATCATCTGCATGTCACGGGACATTGCCTTAACAGTTTCTTGTTCATCGCTTTCCTTTACAACCGGACGGTAGTTTGCCGAAAGGTAATATACGGAACAAGTAAACTGGATATGTGCTTTCCGATACCGGGATAGCAGTGGATTACACGAACCTAAATGTTTTTAGCCAAAATATTGATCCACAAATATATTTTGCAACACCAATGGTGGATCAAATCAGAAAACTTATCAAGGGTAAAAGCTAGATTGAATTTTCAAAAGATCAAATGTTTTCATAAAGATCCTATTTCCTAAATGATCTAAATTTTTATAGTCATGTGGGACTGTAAACCACCTTTCAAATGTGCACTTTGCTTTGGAAACCGAAAGTAAATCGGCTATTTGATTGCAAGTGTCATTGTCCTAAACCCAAGGCAACTGTGGATGACACACCCACCTTTAACCATATCGTTACTATCATTGTTTATACCGCTCTATCAAAATCACTGATGTACAAAGTGTGAAGAATAAAGAAGTGATTCGTGTGATGTATTATATTATTTCAAGACTGTATTGCTTGAGGACAAGCAACGCTCAAGTGTGGGGATATTGATAAGGCTAAAAAGGAACATATATTTCATAGCAAAATCCCCCAAGAAAGACAAGATTTTAGTTGCAATTGTTCCATTTTCGAGTAATATTCGTTTATTTTAAATAAGTGCAAAGACAAAAGGTGAAAACGAAGATTTGAAGACGCAAAGGTCCAAAAAGCTCAAAAGTACAAGATACAATCAAAAAGGTTCAAATTATTGATGAAGAACGTCTAAAAATGACAAGAGTACAAGTTACAAAACGCAAAGTACACGATATAAAATTGTACGAAAGGGCGTTCGAAAATCCGGAACCGAGGCATGAACCAACTTTCAGCGCTCGATGCAACGGTGTAAAAATTACGAGTCAACTATGCACAAGAATAAAATATAATATTTAAATAATTCATAATAAGAATAATATTAAATAATAAAAAGTTGTTAATTGAGCATAGTTCAGGGGTCGTAAATGAAAATTTCAATTCTAATTTCGCTACAAAAGCGATGATTTACGATCAAAATGGGAGACTTTTTTTTCGATCATTTTTTCTATTTTTTTCTTACTTTTCTATATCAAATATCAATATCTATATTTATAATTCTCTATCATAATGTTAATGTAATCAGATATAACAATAATCTTAATTTTAATTTTAAATTATGATAATAATAAGATTTATGATAGAGATCGTTTGAGTGTGTAAGTCGAAATTCTGTCCGTGTAACGCTACGCTATTTTTAATCATTGTAAGTTATGTTCAACCTTTTTACATTAATGTCTCGTAGCTAAGTCGTTATTATGCTTATTTAAAATGAAGTACTCATGATGTTGGGCTAATTACTAAAATTGGGTTATTGAACTTTGGACCATAATTAAGGTTTGGGCAAAAGACCGACACTTGTGGAAATTGGATTATTGACTATTAATAGATGGGGGGTATTTTCTAATTGAGTGACAACTCATTGGAGTCTGTCGAACCTATCTTCAAATTAATTAACCTAATAATTAATAATGATTATGGTTGTCCTATTTAGTGACGTTCATATGGAATCTGTTATAATCATTTAATTAATCAATTGGGTTGGGTAATTGATTATTCATTCTGATCAAGTGGATGAATTAATATTCATAAACTAATTAAAACAGGGGTGGATTACATACATTGATAACTGGTGTAATTGTTGACAGAAGTGATAACTGCGTCACAGTTTAAATCCTTAATCAGTTGGAATATTTGACTTCGGGTATAAGGGTAATTTGACGAGGATACTCGCACTTTATATTTATGTCCGATGGACTATTATGGACAAAAACCAGATAGACGTATCAAATAAACCAGGACAAAGGACAATTAACCCATGGTAATAAATTAAAATCAACACGTCAAACATCATGATTACGGAAGTTTAAATAAGCATAATTCTTTTATTATATTTCTCATCGTATCTTTATTTACTGTCATTTTATTACTCGCAATTTTATTTACTGTCATTTTATTTATTGTCATTATTTTACGCACTTTAATTATCGTCATTTATCTTTGCGCTTAAAATATAGAATCGACAAACCGGTCATTAAACGGTAAAACCCCCCTTTTATAATAATATTATTACTTATATAATTATATATATTTTGTATAAATATAGTTGTTAAAAATATAGTAAGTATCACCAGCTCCCTGTGGAACGAACCGGACTTACTAAAAACTACACTACTCTACGATTAGGTACACTGCCTATAGTGTTGTAGCAAGATTTAGGTATATCCCACTCTATAAATAATTAAAACTTGTGTCATATTTTGTAGTATTTTGTATTAAAAATAATACTATTTCGTACCCTCACGCTACATCATCAAGAGTTTAGAGTCAGAAGCAAGGTATTCGTTAATGACTTCCGCAGGTACTTAATCATTTGGATTCTATGAAGGCAAGTTTATTCTTTGTGATTTATCCACAGCCTCCTTCATAGTTTCGCATAATCCGTTTTTCGGTACTAAATTTTCTATTGAGCGTTTCCAACACTCCATTCTTTATCATCATACTTTTGACTGTTAAGGTCGTTTACAGTTTTTGCTGCTTCATCAGCATTTTCAACCTTCAGAGTATTAATCCGTATACTGGGTGCTTATCCGAGTTTCAGAATAGAAGATCATAATTCTAAGAGATATTTGTTATATGTACACATATAACTGTGGATGTAGAAGCGTTGCGAGATTCAAAATATTATTTTCCAATTCCCGGTAATTGGTATGGTAATTCTCGTTATAAGATGTAAATGAGTAAATGATAAGGTTTTAATACACAAATATAAGGGTTCTTCAGAGAGACTTAAGCCAATGAGTAATGAAGTTGCTGGTAAGTTTACCACTAACGTGGTGGAATATAAACGATTCTTCGGTAATGATGACGAAATGCAGACTCGTATATCAAAGTTATAATAAGGCTAATTTAAATAAAAATCGAAGTTGATTTGCTGAAGCTGTGACAAAATTGGCTAATTTGGAAAGAGATTAAAAAGTTATTTTCGGAAATAATAACGCTAAAGGAAATTAGCACAGCTACGCGTTAAACATTTACTCAGGTTCCGAGAGTTTTTCAGGTGCATAACTATATGCATAAATCTTTCCTTCCGTAGATGAAATGCGGTTGGTTCATCCTCTCGATTGAGGTGTTTTCAAGAATCATTAAAGGTTTGAACGCAGATTGTAATCGTCAAGATACAAATGAGATTTAAGATGAAATCAAGTGGCAAACTTGAAGTATTGTTTAGTTTTATATGTTATAATCAATATTTTAATTCATTTTAATTGTCCACTGTTGGTAGTCCTCAGTTGATTAGTCCACAGTTAGCTAGGAACAGGTAGCTAGGATTTTGTTAGCGTAGATTCTTAACAGAATTTCTCATAGTTAATTTGTTTGTTTCTAACAAATTTTATTCCGTCAAATGTTTTTTTCATTATGCCGCTTGTTGGATTCTGATAGGTCAAAATCCAATTATGAAAGTTGAATGGAAATGGTTATTCTGTGGTGATCGGATTCATATATCTGTGGATGTAAGTAGGAGAGGAAATGACTATTGAATCAGATTTGAAGAATGTACAGTGTAACTTATTAAAGTGAAATCTAAATATTCCTCGGGTGTTACCTACCCGTTAAAATATTTTCATCATTAACAGTTTGTACGAAAGAATTTTTTTTTTAATCACAATCTTTATGAAAATATATATACCTATATATTTTCTTCAGATGTAATCATGGATTTAATGAGTCAATATAATATTAGACTCATTTGATCTTCGGTTTGAGCTAGAATAAGTAATCTCTAAAGCTATTAGGATCCACATATTCTTCGCAGAATATTGATGAAGTTATGGATCAATACTTCATCGTTAATTATTAGGATCCACATATTCTTCGCAGAATATTAATGAAGTTATGGATCAATACTTCATCGTTCATTGCTGTTGGTACTCCTTGGTATCTATGGTGCGTATGATGTTGATGTTCGTGGGACAGATTGTGAAATTAAGGTTTGAAATGCGGATGTTGTTGTTGGTGGTACTGTTGATGCCGGTAATGTTGCTGAAGCTGATACATTTTGCACCATATTTTTCCAGGCTACAACTCGGGTGCGAAGCTCGTTGACTTATTACTCCGGGATGGTTGTCGGTAGGAACGGGCGAGTGAATAAGGTTTTGAATTTGAGATAGTATATAATCATAGCGAGATATTCGGAAAATGAGGGTGAAAATGGTGTTTCTAATAGGTTCACCGGTAAGTGTTTCAGGTTCTTCGCCAAAAGGTGAATTTGGTTGGTGGAAAGGATCGCCTTCTTCTTGTCTCCAATGATTTAGTATATTATGAACTCATTCCCAATTCATTCAGAATAGATGATGGCTAATCGGTTGATCCATTCCAGTCACACTGTTTTCGGAGCTCGAATGGAAATCCATATCGGCATAGCTGTCGGAATCTGAGGAATTCGAACTAGATGCGGAATCCATCTTGTATAATCGGGGAAATGGATTTTTGGTATGAAATAGATTATAGGAGTTAGATTTGGTATTCTTCAATACATAATTTACATATGTATATATAATACCATAATCCCGTAAATTACGGAGAATCTTTGAAAAGATGTCAGTCAAAGTTCACAGTAATAGATGTGCTAAGATAAGAATTCGTCTATACACTATTATGCAATAAATGCAGGAAACGTGTCTAGACTTAAGACGATAAGCAGGTAATTTCCTAAGGATGATAAGTAGATGATTTCTGACTAGAATTGATAAGCAAACTTTTGACATGCAGACACGGTCGAAGTCCAGACTCACTAATGCATCTTAATAACTATCAGTTAGAAACACTAATGCAAGACCTGGTTCGCTAAGACCACCGCTCTGATACCAACTAAAAGGACCCGTTCATATACATTATAAACGATTCACAATAGTTGATTACATCGCGAGGTACTTGACCTCTATATGATACATTTTACAAACATTGCATTCGTTTTTAAAAGACAAACTTTCATTTCATCGAAAGTTGACGGCATACATACCATTTCATAATATATCCAACTATAATTGACTTAGTAATAATCTTGATGAACTCGACGACTCGAATGCAATGTCTTTTGAAATATGTCATGAATGACTCCAAGTAATGTCTCTAATATGAGCTAATGCACAGCGGAAGATTTCTTTCATACCTGAGAATAAACATGCTTTCAAGTATCAACCAAAAGGTTGGTGAGTTCATAGGTTTAATTTCTATATAATAATCATGATATTTAATAAGCCACAAGATTTCATTTAATTAAATGTGCAGGATCATTACAACTGCAAAAATTATTCATACGATGAGTCGCCTGGTAACCGACCTTAACATAGAGCGCTTAAGATATCTGGCATCATACATTCCACTATTCAAATGTATGACAAGGACCCTTCGAAGTACTAAAGCATTTCCACTATTCGAAAATGGGAGTGGTTAGTGCCCGTAGATCTACCTTTAGGATTCGCGTCAATTAGTGTTTTTCACTAATTCTTAGGTTACCAAGCATAATAATAATAAGTACAGATATCCGGTATAACAAAACAATCGTAGAATGTAGTTTCATGAACTTGTGCTTATTTTGTAAAACATTTATAAATTTGCATGTATTCTCAGTCCCAAAATATGAAAAGTAAAAGGGAATCAAATGAAACTCACCATACTGTATTTTGTAGTAAAAATACATATAACATCATTGAATAAGTGTAAGGTTGGCCTCGGATTCACGAACGTATCAATATTGAGATTCAATATTGCAGGAAAGTACGTAGACGCAACGGAGATGATAAACACTAGTTTGACCTTATGAACAAAACCCCGAACAATACCCATCACCTCCATAGCTATAACCCATAATTTCCCTAGCTTCATCTCGTTCGAAAAACTATTTTAAAATCACTCGGACAGCACTCCGTCGTAAAATTTTATGTATAATAATAATAATATCTTGAAATAATACAGAGTAAATATATATATATGTAAATCGATTGAGAGAGTTTAGAGAAATATATTTTCAAGTTTCTATGAAATAATGAAACCTATTGAATTCTATTTATAATAGATTTTTAAATTATTAAAATGAATTATTAAAGTATGAATTATTAAAGTGAATTATTAAAGTATGAATTATTAAAGTGAATTATTAAAATAAATTATTAAAGTATGAATTATTAAAGTGAATTATTAAAGTGAATTATTAAAGTATGAATTATTAAAGTGAATTATTAAAGTTAAAGTAAAGTAAAAGTTAAAGTATAGTAAAAGTATAAAATTATGTACATATAATACGCGTATAAATATATATAATATTTAATTTATATAATTATTTATATATTATATTAAATTTACGTGCATAGTAAAATGTAATTTTCATTCCGATGACTTGGACGTTGTCACTCGACTCATGTCCTGGTTTCGGTTTTTCAAACGGCGTTTCGTACGCTTAGAAAACTCGCACTTTATGTTTTGTGTAACGTACCCTTACGAATGACAAGACTCAAATCAATGAAAACTATTTTACTCTAAATGTAACTTAATCATTTAAGCATTTTGGTCATTTACTTTTATAAATCAAAGTCCCGTTATTTATCAAAGCATATTTAATAATATTAGTTTAAATCAATACGTTTTATGACTAAATTAAAATATACATAATATATAGGTTTGAAAAATTTATCTAATAATACAATATTTAGATTTTCAAAACTAATTATATTTCAACGTACAATTTAGGATCGTTTACCTAATCGAAAATATTATAACATATAACGTTTACGCTTTAAAAATATAATTCATTTATGCGTCAACGTTAATTTTAATTTCCTTAAACTTTCTATATTTTAATATCAATCGAATTCAAATAAACAAGTGTTACTTATCGTTTACTTAATTAATTTAAAATAATAATTATTTAATATACATAAACATACTTTAAATACACGTTGCAAGTTATATATATCTAATAATCAATATACCAACTTACATTATCTAAACAAGGACATTTTAATAAACAAATTTTATTATATCGAAAAACGTTTTCGCACGTTTGAAAATATATCAATAAAATATTATGGAATTCATTTTTCCATTAACTTTTGTCTATCTTTCAATAAGTGACACTTTATTCTCATTTGTTAATCATTTTACCAATTATTCCGAATACCGTTAAAAAGAAACGATTTCTCAAATCAATGTGGGCCTTATAACAGAGACTCGTAATCATACAATGTATCCGATAAATCAGTCATTTGATATTATCTTTTAATCTCGTCGATAAACTTATATTGAAACAAAATACGTTCATGTAAAGTATTATATATTTAATACTTTGTTAACATTTTCAATTAATAAGTGTATATTATATATACATATCTATATGCACATAAATGTTCGTGAATCGTCGAGCATAGTCAAAGGGTATTTGATTACATGAATATAGTTTCAAAATTTTCGAGACTCAACATTACAGACTTTGCTTATCGTGTCGGAAACATATAAAGATTAAAGTTTAAATTCGATCGAAAATTTCCGGGTCATCACAATTCGAAACTCCATACCTACGAATTTTGGACCATTACTCGCTTGACTTGAAGTCAGGAAAGAAAAACAAGAGCATAGAGCTCCGACATATAAGGGAAAATATAAAGCTCGATAACAACACGAAAATTACAAACCGTGTATATCAATACGTATTGCAACGTAAAGACACTGGAGAATTAAAAACATTATAACCCCAAGGGAATAATAGAAGAAATCAGATTCCTCTGGTGGTAAAAGAAAAATAAGAATGACTGCATATATGGTCAATATAATAACAAGTATCAATACGGGATTGAGCATAATAACAAATCTTTTGGAAGTATGAATTTATGAAGAAAGTATAGAAGTGGTGAAGATTATGAAACGGAAGAAGCTAATTTATAGCAAAATTCCAAACACAGCAATCGAGGCAATTCACCGCATTTAATCAAAGAAATCTCAAAATTCCTTAATTACCGGAGAATCAAATCTTATAAAGATTACGAAGGTTTCTTTAAATCCCTTGAATTCCGGAAATCAACTTTAGTTATGTCAAAAGTTAAGACGAACATTTAATTTCTTCATTTTACGATAGCTTCGTTTATACTCTTTCTATAATCGAATCGTTTTATCCATATTACCCAATGTTGATAAAACTATATTTTCAACTCATATTCATCATTCTTGTTGTAAAGAATGACAATCTCTATCAAATTTCACGACTATGATTTTCATGAACTCCTCTCTATATTGTCTACCCTAGCGTGGTGGCATAAACGCTCAAGGTTTAAATAAGCTCAATATTATTCATAACACATTTCATGTATCCAATTTACTGAAATGACTTGTATAAAATCATCATTTTGAATGATCTCCGCATTAAAAATAAAATGCACTTCATCGAAGAACCTGTAGAATTTATGGTTCGTATGATTTAAATTTTGAAACAAAACAATATTCTATCCGTTGGAATTCACGCAAGGCCCCAAGCATACCTGGGAACGTGAACACCAAATAAAATAAAAATATCCTCACCTGTTTATAAACAACGCCGATTGATGGCAACAATCAAATTTCGGGACGAAATTTCTTTTAACGGGTAGGTACTATAACAACCCTCATATTTCCATACTTGAATTGACTAATTTGCCTATAGGGTTGTTATCCATGCTTAATATATGATTAAATTTGACGTTGATTAAATATTTTTTTTGTCGACACGTTTTGTTAACTAAAGTTTATACTAATTATATAAAAAAAAAACTTTAGTTAATATTAATATTAATGTGTATTATATATAAAACTATATGTAACATAATTATTAATTAAATGATAAGATATTTTAATCAATATTTATATTTTTAGCTTATAAAAAAAAGATTTTTTTATAAATTAAATAATGAGCCCATGAATTTTTACAAAATATTTTCAAAAACAAAAACTTATTAAAAACATTTTTAACATGATTTTAATATTTTGTCAAAATTGGCACCTTTATTTTATTAATTTTTTTTCTTTTCACCAACCATTTTTACCTATAAATACATGGCTCCTCATTCATATTTTCTTGCTAAAAACAAAAACTTAAGATGTTCTCTCAAAACATTGAAGAAAATTTGAGGTACTTTCTATTTTTTTTAATATTGTCGATTATATTTATATTTATCGTATATTCTTTGTAAAATTTGAAATTAGTTATGTTTATATGTTATAATTAGTATTATAAGTATTATGATGTATAAAAATAATTTTGATAATTTATGAAATATTATTTATAATTAAATACGAATTATGTAGTGTTTAAACGTAAAAACAATGTAAAATTCGTAATAAATACTTTTAACCAAAAATAAAATATATATAATTTTTTTCCGAGTTTATAAAACTTATATAGACTTGCAAAAATTATAAAAATAATTACTTGGGTGGAATTGGTAATTATTATATAATTAAACTCTATTATTATGTAATTTAAAGGTAAATTAAGAATAAATATAAAATAATAAAAAAATATTTTTTAAATATTTTTTCTACAGGTTATTAGACTGATAGAAACTTATAAAAATTATAAAAATAATTGTTTGGGTTTATTTAGTAATTATGTAGAATTAAACTTGTTTTGTAAATAAATTAAGGGTAGAAACAAAAATAAATACAAAAATATAATAAAAATGTTTTTTTAAATTTTTCTACTAATCTATATGATTAACTAAGACTATAAAAATTATGTATATAATTTTTACATATTTAATTAATTATTTAGACATTTTTGGATAATGTTCGATTAATAAAACACTATTATTTTTGAAGTAATTTAGGTATTTATTTAAAGGTAGTTATATTTAATATATATAAGACATACTAAGGTATAATAACTAAATATTAAATAATATTTAGGTTATATTATCACATATATAATTATTAAGTACATTAATAATTCGTTGTGTGTATACACCTAAAGTGAAGGTTAATCAAAGATAATGTACAATTCATGTGAACTCACCGCTATTTACGGTAAAGTGGATGATGTCTAGGTTGCCATAATGGGAATAAGGTTTTGGATTAAACGAAAGGTTGTAGACTTATAGTCCAATTGAAAGTTCCTGACCCCCGGTTACATCTGGTCATCCCGATTTACTTAATAGCAACGAAGTTTGGACAAAGTTGTACAACGTCTTAATGTGGAGGATTATAACCCAAACTTTCTAAAACTATAAAACTGCTTTAAATGAAAACTTTTCAAAAGTAGAAACTCTTACTATAAATTGTCACTATTAATATAATCCTTATATTAATAAACAAACTTTTGTCTGTTAGAACATAACTGACTAAACGTTATATCTCTAGGTTGAGATGTTCGTTACTTACTTCCGTCATTTTCTTTTCTTTGTGGATCATCTTCAACTGCTATTTAAGGTGAGTTTTCATAGCTCCCTTTTTATCTATATTTTTGGGCTGAGAATACATGCACTATTTTTATAACTGTTTTACACGTTAGACACAAGTACTCAAACTTTTATGCTATATACATGCTTTTCCATGCTAAATCCCTGCCGTAATATCGTTAATTGCTGAGGTATAAGATGCAAGCTTAGTTAATTGTGTGTAGCGCTACTGAGAGTGATGTCTCTAGTCAGTTGACCGTTGGTCTTTGACTACATAATAATGATTCAACGACATGAATAACAAGTGTCACGGGGTAACTATTGTTTAGTCGCGATATTACAAACTCAGCATTTCTTTTAGATTGGCATTTCTATATCAATCAACACTTTATATTGATATTTCTATATCAACTTTATTAAATCTTGTGGTCTAACACTATTATTGAAATCATTATTTATGATAAACTTATGAACTCACCAACCTTTTGGTTGACACTATTTAGCATGTTTATTCTCAGGTCTTACATAATGCTTCCGCTGTGTATTTATTAATTGAAAGCAACATTTCAACGAGTCATTCATGGATAATTTGAAGGACTTGCATTTGCTAATTTAATGATGATTGCTTGCTATTCTTGGAGTCTTCATTAAATATCATATCAGTTAAAGACATTTAATGCATTGTTTATTAAATACAATGTAATCTATATATCTTCCGCTGCAAAACTCAATAAAACGTCTCATATAGAGTCGTTCTCGATTATACAACTGTGATTTGATATAATTAGTCACAAATACCCGAGACCCTATTTTGGGGGTGTGACAAATCCAGATGATTTCCTGAGGGCGCAATGCGCACCCAAGGATGGGTGGATCCAATTGCATGTCAGATATTTCCCATGACGCTGCAGAGTATTGCGCGCGAATGGTTTAATAAGCTCCCAGCCGGTAGCATATCCGGGTTCATGGATTTGTGGACAAAGTTTTTGCTGCAGTATCAAAATCAGAGGCCGCGCAAACGCACTCGTATTTATACCTGGCAATTGAGACGCATACACTCAAATTCGGGTCAAATGGGTCAAGCTTTCGGGTTAATTTGGTCTTGATAAAAATTAGGCCTAACAATGTAAATCAAAACTTATAAAAAGATCCAAATGGATTTCTCTCCAACCTATTGAGTCCTATACAAAAAATGAAGGAACATGTCTAATGGGTATCAATACTCAAAGATCAATAAATAGAAATGGGTCTAATGGGTTTTGTAAATGGGTCAAATGGGTCGAGCATAAAAAGTTTCATTTGTTAAAAATTTATCAAAACATTCATTGTTATGTCATTTATTATGTATATTAATATTTCTTATGTATATATAATAAATAATAATAACTCAAATAATGTAATAACTGTAATAAAAGCGATGTAACCCATTTGACTCAATTGACCTGTGACTCGTTTCGACCCGTTACCCAAACTGGCTCAACCTGGACCATTTTGACCCGTTTAAAAAATTGACCCGTTTGACCTATGACCCATTTCAACCCAAAACCATTTTGACCCGTTACCCAAACCGACCCAACCTGACCCGTTTTCCAGACATGCTCATATTGAATGTCATGATATTGTACAGAACCCCAAGGAATCTTTGGGTGAATTTCTTACGAGATATACTAACGAGTGCTTGCGCATACCAGACCTTAAGCCAGAGCAGCAGATTTCTGGGCTCATACATGGTATAAGTTCAGAACGTCATCCAACGTTGGTCAAGCGTCTGCGCCATACGGTGCCAACAACTTATGCTGAAGCACTTAACGAATGCCACGATTATATGCGGAGTGGCGAAGATAATGATATTCCCATCGCTAGCTTACGCAACGAGAGGAAAGACGATGATGATCGTTCGCGCGATCAAAGCCGCGGTAAAAATTCTCGCGGAAGGTATCCTAGCGGTGGTCCTATAAGAAGTGATAAGGGACGAGCAAGTGGTAATTTTTGAAACAATAATCAGCGCGGCATTAATAATCAGAACTATGCGCTGCTCAAAATCCTGTCTAAAACACCAAAAGAAATTTTGGCCACCGAACTAGTGTGTGCAACCTTTGCGGTTCCAACTCCGCTGACAGAATTTGGTAAGCGGGAATTCCACGACGATCACGGCCATGAAACCAATCGGTGTAAAAACTTAATGGAATGAGTGCTGGAAGCGCTGCACGCAGGAAAATTAGAACACCTAAAACCACCAAAGAAAGATAAGGGAAAAGCTGCGAAGAAGGGTTCAAAAGCCAAAACTTTCGCATGGCAAAAAACAGATAAAACTAAAAATGCCAATTTAACCATTAGTATGGTTGACGCAGAGAAAGTTGGTACCTTGACACCAAAGAAGAGTTCGACCCAATGCTTTATTTCTGTCCTAGTTGATCCTGATTCGACATTAGAAGTATATTGATTTTTCCCCAATAACCGAATACTTTTATCTGTAAATACTGCATACCTGAAATTTAGAAAAAGGATTAAAAAAGGGATGCAATATGCAAGTACAAGAAACTAAAGTTTAGTAAAAAAGGTGGATTTTTTCTCCTATTGTGTATCGTTTTAAACTAGAGGTTACCAAAGAACCATGCATAGCACTAAATAAGGAGCCGCCGAATACACCAGCTATGCCTAGCATGTGAAATGGGTGCATAAGGATGTTGTGAATACAATGACTACCAGGATTAGGAACTTATCCCAATTTCATTCCCTCCTGTAATGCCAATCGACACGGTTAACGAGCCTGTTATCATCAATGTTGGTTGAATGTGGGTTAATGCACTAAACGATAAACTTAAGTATGATTAACCAAAGTGTGATTAACCAAAGAATATATTTTGATGATGACACATACACATGCATAAGCGATGACTGACATCTTAACATAAAACACGCAAGGTCACTAATCCATACTTTATCTTGCAAACGACCAAGTCAAACATAGGTTAAAGAATGAAATTAAAAGTTCAGCTAAACACATGGTCGAGGTACGGTCGACCGCATAGTCAACCGTGAAAACCCAAACTGAATTGCAATGCAGTTTTGTGAAAACAAGTTGCACGGTCGCCACCACGGTCAACCACAGTGCGACCGCAGTTTTCTCTGTTACCATTTTATACCAAATAAATTTTGACTAGTTCCCGACATCTATAATTCATGAAACCTTTCTCAACATGCTTA
The DNA here is from genome assembly GCF_046630445.1 of Rutidosis leptorrhynchoides. NCBI lineage: Eukaryota > Viridiplantae > Streptophyta > Magnoliopsida > Asterales > Asteraceae > Rutidosis > Rutidosis leptorrhynchoides. The sequence continues at coordinate 79,178,897 of NC_092333.1, forward strand.
GAATATATGCCTTCTTCATACTCAACCGAGTTTTGGTCATAAAACCACTAATTGTGATTAATTATGCCTAATGACATCTTAATGACAAACTAACCAAGATTAGGCATAACACATAAGTGTTAATCAACAACTTGTGATCTTAATTCTTATCTAGATATCCTTAGTATGATCATCAAGTACCAACACACTTAAGCCAATGTCACTAGAACAATGATTGCTATTAGAAATGACTTAGTGATTAATTAAGGCTAAATGAGGAACAATGCTCTCAAGGTTAACTAGTAATGACTTGTAATCCTAAAACACACTTAGATACATTTAGGATGGTCACCAAGTCCCAACTAGAGATTGCTCTTCCCTTGTGCATGTGTTGGACATTAATGTGTGCTTACACATTAATCATGTAATGTGTTATATTGCATATTAAACTTATTAAGTGCTTGAATTATAAGTTGTGCAAGTATCTATATGATTGATCCTAGAATAACTATCTCTTGATATGTGAGTATTACTTGCTACTTGCCAATATGCTTTATACTCATAAAATTGTCAACTTAATTAATATGTTTGCTATGTGCTCATTAGTTAGGATTCAAGTAACTAACCTACTCCAATAGATTAAGTGTAAAATGGTTCAAAATGAAAGTATAGTCAATTGTCTATTTGATTTATTCTAAGTAACTAAGGGTGATTGCTTATGACTTAACTTTGATGTCTCTATATGCTTTATGATTATCTTATAGAGACATTGTTTAATTAATCTCTAACTAAACTCAAATGAAACATGACTTGTGATTAATTGAAACTAGGAAGTTAATGACATAGTGACTAGTCTTTAGAATTGAACCAAGAGCATTAAAGTGACTAAACTGAAATTACTCTAAATATCAATCAAGACACTTCTCCAAGAATGTTAGGTTTGCCACTTTTGGATTAGTCACTTTCATGCAATAAGACCAAATCTCACACACTTAATGCATATAGTACTTGTATAGGATGTGTAACACCCTGAATTTTTTTTTTAAACACAGCTGAAGAACATATAATTACTTAAATAGCCCTGGTTAACGTTTACATAACATTGTTTACAAAACAACTTTATACAACAACGGTGTTACGTGAAAACATAATTAAATTAGAAAACATCAGAGTCAACGCATAGTCAAACATGTCTTCTGACCCGTCCGCAACACCCGTCCTAACCAGCAGTACCTAAACCTGCAAGGGGTAGAAATGTGGGGGGAATTAGCACAACTGCTAAGTGAATGAATACTATCTAACAGACCAAGCATAAGCAACTGAACATGCAAGGGTCACAATTATGCTAACGTCCTGAACTAGCATACAACAACTGACAACATGAGGATCGGCGGCTTGTACGAGCACACGACTTAGTTGATCAAGCTACAGTCTACCGATAGTCCGCTTTACTGATTCCACTGCATAACCGTCCAGACACAACACATGCGTCCTTCTATGCTATACTGAACAATTAGTAACATCATGACCCGACCAGGCTACCACAGTCGACCTCACATCAACCCTACCTTACCGCCTCGGTGGGTTCCCAACCTTGTCGCCTCGGTTGGTGTCTAACTAACAGTGCGCACATAAGATCACAGATAAACAGTCATGCAATCGTTCTAACTAGCATGGCAATATCTAACTACACATGGTATTCATACTGGATTTAAACATAAAAGTAAAGAATCTGAACAAGTAGCGTGTCAGCTACGTAATACTCTATCCGGAGATAGACCCACTCACCGAATACCAGCAACTAGCTCAGATAATCTATCACTGAGCGGCTTCCTTATCCTTATCACCTGAACATAAGGCAAATCAAGTTAGTTTCTGTCCGTTAACACAAAACAACACAGTACAGAAAATCAGTCACAAAAAGCGCCACTAAAAAGTCTACTTAACACTTATGCATTTTCAAAATTTACATCCTGATTATCATTAGTCACGCGGGCAGCATAACGGCTAGACATCAACACTTGGTAAAATATTCTGCCCTCAAAGACACACGGCCAACTGACTCACACAGTCGGTCGACTGTATCTACACACTCGGTCGAGTGTCCACTCACACGGCCGACTGAGTAAAATAAATAATCGGGTTAGAACTCAGACACACTCGGTCGAGTGAGTCACTCAACCGGTTGATCGTCGAAGTCACTCGGTCAATTGTCAAAGACAGTCGGCCGAGTGTGTTCTTCAGCAGCTGATGCTACAAAAACTATGGGTTTCACCCCCAATTCACCAAATCTTGACTTTGGACTCGTTTTTGACCCTGAAAATCGATACATCTTTTGCACAAAACCTTTTGGGACTTAAACCCACAAATCTTACACTCAAACAACATCAAAATCAACCAATTTAGCACCAAAACCTACTTTGACAAAACCTAACTTTAAAACCCATTTTGACACAGATTCAAGCACGAATTTAAACGATTATTACCTTGTTTGGACACTAGAAATCACAAGAAATCAATTTCCAACAAACTTAAAGATCAATAACAATATTTGGTGAAATATAGGGTTAGAGATTGAAGAAAAAGTGAGTACGGGTGTGTTTTGGAAATTTCTAGATAAGTGGAGAAAATGAGAGGAAGAAGGCAGCACAATACACTTAATTGTGTTAAAATACAATACCCCATAACACACGGGTATTTACTAGTTATCTGATAACTTTCGTACTTAATTTGACTGCCCTAACGAGTCCAAATTAAATAAACGAACCTGTTCTGTGACCCTTGTCACAAACTGGTCTTAACCAAATAATAAAATAATATTACACATATAAATAAAATAAAGGCATAAATAATCTCACAAATATGCCTAAGGGCACAATAGTCATCTTACTTCTAGGCCCGATCTGAGGATGTTACAAATCCACCCCCTTAAAGAGATTTCATCCTCGGGATCTGGTCAAGTTCAAACAAATGTGGATAACGAGCCTTCATCAACTCTTCGGTTTCCCACGTAAGGTTCGATCCTAAACTATGCTTCCACTCGACAAGCACCATATGGATCTCCTTCTTTCTTAGCTTGGTCACCTTCCTATTGACAATTCTAACCGGTTCTTCAACTAACCTTTGATTTAGGTCCACCCTCAAATCACTTAACGGAACCAGTTGTGTCTCATCATCAACCTTACACTTCCTAAGGTAACACACATTAAAAGTGTTATGAATTCCTGTTAACTCTGTCGAGACCTCTAATACAACCGTTTGATCATTAACTCTCTGAATAATCTTGAACGGCCCAATGTATCTTGGAGCTAACTTACCCCGCTTACCAAACCTGATAACACCTTTCCACGGTGAAACTTTCAAGTAAACACGATCACCCACCTCAAAGTTTACTGGACGTCTACGTGGATCAGCGTACATTTTCTGTCTGTCACGTGCCGCTTTCAACTTTTCACGCGCTATCACCACTTTGTCTGATGTTATCTGAACTAATTCTGGACCTGCAAACTGTTTCTCTCCGGCTTCTAACCAACAAGTTGGTGTTCTACATTTGCGACCATACAACATTTCATAAGGCGACATACCAATACCCGAATGATATGTATTATTGTAAGCGAACTTAATCAAAGGTCAATGGATATCCCATGGACCACCGTACTCTAACACGCGAGATCTAAGCATATCCTCTAGTGTTTGTATCATACGCTCACTCTGACCATCGGTCTGTGGATGATATGCTGTACTCAGATTTACCCTCGTTCCCAAAATTTTCTGTAAACTGTTCCAGAAGTTAGACACAAATCTAGAATCTCTGTTGGATATGATAGACAACGAAACCCCATGTCGACTAACTATTTCTTTCAAGTACAATTCTGCCAAAGTACTCAATGAAGCTGTCTCTTTTGTTGCTAAAAAGTGTGCACTCTTCGTCAATCGATCAACAATTACCCATATCATATCATTACCTCTATGAGATCTAGGTAATTTGGTTACAAAATCCATCGTAATATGATCTCATTTCCACTCAGGAATCTTCAACTGCTGTAATGAACCATAGGGTTTCTGATGTTCTGCCTTAACCTGTGCACAAATATGACACTTTTCCACCAATTAAGCAACATCTTTCTTCATTGTTGGCCACCAATACATCGGTTTTAAGTCGTTATACATCTTGGTACTACCCGGATGGACAGTCAACCTCGATTTGCGTGCTTCATTTAAGATCAATTTCCTTAAATCTCCAAGCATAGGCACCCAAATTCAGTTCTTAAACGTCTTTAGTCCAAGGGAATCGTCAGTCAATTGGTCTTTAATTTTGGCCATCAGTTCAGTCTTTAAGTTCTCCTCTAATAAAGCTTGGGCTTGAACCTGTCTTATCTGTCCAATTAGGTCTGAAACTATTTCGGTTCTCATAAATTTCACAGTCTTCACAGTTTTCTTACGACTTAAAGCATCGGCCACAACATTCATTTTGCCCGGATGATACTTTATTTCACAATCGTAGTCTTTAATAAGTTCTATCCACCGTCTCTGTCGCATATTCAGTTCTTTCTGCATGAAAATATGCTGGTGGCTCTTATGATCTGTACATATTACACACTTTATACCGTATAAGTAATGTCTCCATAGCTTCAACGCAAATACCACTACAGCCATTTCTAAATCATGAACCGGATAGTTACGTTCGTGTGTCTTTAACTGACAAGAAGCGTATGAGATAACTTTATCTCCCTACATCAGTACACACCCCAACCCCGCAAATGACGCATCACAATAAACCACAAAGTCATCTGATCCCTCTGGCAAAGCTAACACTGGAGCCTGACACAATAACTATTTCAGAGTCTGAAATGCCTGTTCTTGTTGATCACCCCATCGGAAACTTACATCTTTTCTAGTCAATTTGGTCATCGGACCCGCTATTTCAGAAAAATCTTTTATAAACCGGCGATAATAACCCGCAAGACCCAAGAAACTCTTAACTTCTGTCGGCGTCTTTGGCGAATTCCAACCCATTACCGCTTCTATTTTCGACGGATCCACTTTAATACCTGCCTCACAGATAACATGACCCAGAAACTGCACTTCTCAAAGCCAAAACTCACACTTCGAGAACTTAGCGTATAACTGCTCTTTGTTTAACATCTCTAACACTAATCGAAGATGTGTCGCATGATCAGCTTCTGTCTTTGAATATACCAATATATCATCGATAAACACAATAACAAACTGATCTAAATACGGTTTACAAACCCTGTTCATCAGATCCATGAAGACTGCCGGAGCATTTGTTAACCCAAATGGCATAACCAAGAACTCGTAATGCCCATATCTCGTTCTGAACGCTGTCTTCGATATATCTGATTCTGCAACCCGAACCTGATGATACTCGGATCTAAGATCTATTTTCGAGAAATACGATGCACCCTGCAGCTGATCGAATAGATCATCGATTCTAGGTAAAGGATACTTGTTCTTAACTGTCCTCTTATTTAATTCCCGATAATCTATACACATTCTCAGCGAACCATCTTTCTTCTTTACAAACAACACCGGTGCACCCCACGGCGAAGAACTCGGTCTTATAAACCCCCTGTCTAACAGTTCCTGTATCCGAGACATCATCTCTCTGATTTCAGAAGGAGCTAACCTATAAGGAGCCTTGGCCACTGGAGTTGTTCTCGCAACCAACTCAATCTTATAATCTACTTCTCTTACCGGCGGTAACCCCGGTAACTCATCAGGAAACACCTCAGGAAATTTTGAAACCACTGGAATATCGGTAGCAGATCTCTTTTCTATCTTAGCATCAATAACATAAGCCATAAAAGACTCACACCCCTTCAAAAGTGACTTCTTCGCCTTCATCATAGAAATCAATGGAAACCTGAACCCACTTCGTTCCCCTCGGGCCACAATACGGGTTCCATCGGTCAAACAGAAAGTCACAATTTTCTTATCACACTTAATGTGGGCCTTATGTAGGCTCATCCAGTTCATCCCTAATACTACATCAAAACTAGGGATAGGCAACACTAAACAAGACATAGCAAACGATCTACCATCAATTTCTATACTAGCTCCAGACACATACGTTGTGACTAGAACCGTCTTACCATCAGCTACCTCTACTCTAACAGGCTCAGGCAGCACAGTAGCAGGTAAACCTAACTTAGTATAGAAATCTATAGACATAAACTGTAGTGACCCGAACTTTTCCATGTTTATATATATTAATTGAGATTGATATTTACATGATCAAATGTTTCCAACATGTTAAGCAATCAAACTTGTTAAGACTTGATTAATTGAAATATGTTTCATATAGACAATTGACCACCCAAGTTGACCGGTGATTCACGAACGTTAAAACTTGTAAAAACTATATGATGACATATATATGGATATATATATATAGTTAACATGATACTATGATAAGTAAACATATCATTAAGTATATTAACAATGAACTACATATGTAAAAACAAGACTACTAACTTAATGATTTTTAAACGAGACATATATGTAACGATTATCGTTGTAAAGACATTTAATGTATATATATCATATTAAGAGATATTCATACATGATAATATCATGATAATATAATAATTTAAAATCTCATTTGATATTATAAACATTGAGTTAACAACATTTAACAAGATCGTTAACCTAAAGGTTTCAAAACAACACTTACATGTAACGACTAACGATGACTTAACGACTCAGTTAAAATGTATATACATGTAGTGTTTTAATATGTATTTATACACTTTTTAAAGACTTCAATACACTTATCAAAATACTTCTACTTAACAAAAATGCTTACAATTACATCCTCGTTCAGTTTCATCAACAATTCTACTCGTATGCACCCATATTCGTACTCGTACAATACACAGCTTTTAGATGTATGTACTATTGGTATATACACTCCAATGATCAGCTCTTAGCAGCCCATGTGAGTCACCTAACACATGTGAGAACCATCATTTGGCAACTAGCATGAAATATCTCATAAAATTACAAAAATATGAGTAATCATTCATGACTTATTTACATGAAAACAAAATTACATATCCTTTATATCTAATCCATACACCAACGACCAAAAACACCTACAAACACTTTCATTCTTCAGTTTTCTTCATCTAATTGATCTCTCTCAAGTTCTATCTTCAAGTTCTAAGTGTTCTTCATATATTCTACAAGTTCTAGTTACATAAAATCAAGAATACTTTCAAGTTTGCTAGCTCACTTCCAATCTTGTAAGGTGATCATCCAACCTCAAGAAATCTTTGTTTCTTACAGTAGGTTATCATTCTAATACAAGGTATTAATCATATTCAAACTTTGGTTCAATTTCTATAACTATAACAATCTTATTTCAAGTGATGATCTTACTTGAACTTGTTTTCGTGTCATGATTCTGCTTCAAGAACTTCGAGCCATCCAAGGATCCGTTGAAGCTAGATCCATTTTTATATTTTCCAGTAGGTTTATCCAAGGAACTTAAGGTAGTAATGATGTTCATAACATCATTCGATTCATATATATAAAACTATCTTATTCGAAGGTTTAAACTCGTAATCACTAGAACATAGTTTAGTTAATTCTAAACTTGTTCGCAAACAAAAGTTAATCCTTCTAACTTGACTTTTAAAATTAACTAAACACATGTTCTATATCTATATGATATGCTAACTTAATGATTTAAAACCTGGAAACACGAAAAACACCGTAAAACCGGATTTACGCCGTAGTAGTAACACCGCGGGCTGTTTTGGGTTAGTTAATTAAAAACTATGATAAACTTTGATTTAAAAGTTGTAATTCTGAGAAAATGATTTTTATTATGAACATGAAACTATATCCAAAAATTATGGTTAAACTCAAAGTGGAAGTATGTTTTCTAAAATGGTCATCTAGACGTCGTTCTTTCGACTGAAATGACTACCTTTACAAAAATGACTTGTAACTTATTTTTCCGACTATAAACCTATACTTTTCTGTTTAGATTCATAAAATATAGTTCAATATGAAACCATAGCAATTTGATTCACTCAAAACGGATTTAAAATGAAGAAGTTATGGGTAAAACAAGATTGGATAATTTTTCTCATTTTAGCTACGTGAAAATTGGTAACAAATCTATTCCAACCATAACTTAATCAACTTGTATTGTATATTATGTAATCTTGAGATACCATAGACACGTATACAATGTTTCGACCTATCATGTCGACACATCTATATATATTTCGGAACAACCATAGACACTCTATATGTGAATGTTGGAGTTAGCTATACAGGGTTGAGGTTGATTCCAAAATATATATAGTTTGAGTTGTGATCAATACTGAGATACGTATACACTGGGTCGTGGATTGATTCAAGATAATATTTATCGATTTATTTCTGTACATCTAACTGTGGACAACTAGTTATAGGTTACTAACGAGGACAGCTGACTTAATAAACTTAAAACATCAAAATATATTAAAAGTGTTGTAAATATATTTTGAACATAGTTTAATATATATGTATATATTGTTATAGGTTCGTGAATCAACAGTGGCCAAGTCTTACTTCCCGACGAAGTAAAAATCTGTGAAAGTGAGTTATAGTCCCACTTTTAAAATCTAATATTTTTGGGATGAGAATACATGCAGGTTTTATAAATGATTTACAAAATAGACACAAGTACGTGAAACTACATTCTATGGTTGAATTATCGAAATCGAATATGCCCCTTTTTATTAAGTCTGGTAATCTAAGAATTAGGGAACAGACACCCTAATTGACGCGAATCCTAAAGATAGATCTATCGGGCCCATCAAGCCCCATCCAAAGTACCGGATGCTTTAGTACTTCGAAATTTATATCATATCCGAAGGGTGTCCCGGAATGATGGGGATATTCTTATATATGCATCTTGTTAATGTCGGTTACCAGGTGTTCACCATATGAATGATTTTTATCTCTATGTATGGGATGTGTATTGAAATATGAAATCTTGTGGTCTATTATTATGATTTGATATATATAGGTTAAACCTATAACTCACCAACATTTTTGTTGACGTTTTAAGCATGTTTATTCTCAGGTGATTATTAAGAGCTTCCGCTGTCGCATACTTAAATAAGGATGAGATTTGGAGTCCATGCTTGTATGATATTGTGTAAAAACTGCATTCAAGAAACTTATTTTGTTGTAACATATTTGTATTGTAAACCATTATGTAATGGTCGTGTGTAAACAGGATATTTTAGATTATCATTATTTGATAATCTAAGTAAAGCTTTTTAAACCTTTATTGATGAAATAAAGGTTATGGTTTGTTTTAAAATGAATGCAGTCTTTGAAAAACGTCTCATATAGAGGTCAAAACCTCGCAACGAAATCAATTAATATGGAACGTTTTTAATCAATAAGAACGGGACATTTCAGTTTGTATCAGAGCGTTGGTCTTAGAGAACCAGAATTTTGCATTAGTGTGTCTTATCGAGTTTGTTAGGATGCATTAGTGAGTCTGGACTTCGACCGTGTTTACTTGAAAAATGATTGCTTAACAAATTTTGTTGGAAACTATATATTTTTAACATGTGAATATTATGTGATATATTAATCTCTTAACGCGTTTGATATTATGTGATAGATGTCTACCTCTAGAACAAGTCCCATTGACTCACCTAATAATAATGAAGAGTCAAATGTAAATTGGAATGATTCGTGGACTGATTCACAAGTTCCCGAAGAGGAACCGGAAGAAGAGTCGGAACCGGAAGAAGAATCGGAACCGGAAGAAGAATCGGAACCAGATGAAGAAATAGAACCGGTGGGGGAAATAATAAAACGGTTAAGTAAAAGAAAATCCTCAACCAACCGACCAAGGTTAATTATGGTCAATGGTGTTTCCGCCAAGGAAGCAAAATATTGGGAGGATTACCAATTCTCCGATGAGTCGGATTCCGACGAGAATTCCGATGATGTTATAGAAATTACCCCAACTGAATTTAAAAAGGCAAAAGAAAATAATAAGGGAAAGGGCATAAAAATAGAGAAATCTAATTCCAACCCCGATGAACTTTATATGTATCGTCAACCCCCGAAGTCCTTAAGTTGTAACAATGACCCGGGAACCTCTAAACTACCAGGTTTTTCTAAACCAATGTGGAAAATTACGGCTCGTATTAGGGGAACATCATATATCCCTAGAAACTTGGCAAAACGAACCAAAACCGAAGAAGAAGAAACAAGCGAGTCGGAATAAGATAGTTGTATTCGTGTGGTGTAATATATGTAATATAGTGTGCTTATGCTTTATGATATATGTAAAAGTTGATTGTATTAATAAGTATTTTTTTTATGAATCTAACTTTTGTCTATTTTACAGTATAAAAACACAAAATGGATAGACAACCCAATATTTTAAGAGACCTACCCGGAGACATGATTGATGAAATCTTGTCTAGAGTCGGTCAGAATTCTTCGGCACAACTATTTAAGGAGAGATCAGTTTGTAAGACATTCGAAGAACGTTCCAAGAATGCCTTGGTTTATAAAAGGCTTTCGTTCGAAAGATGGGGGATATCACATTGGGAAATCCATAAGTTACGACGTGTTTACTTTGACGCATATATTGCGGGGAACCCAAATGCTATTTTACGCAATGGGTTAAGAAATTATTTTGACTCAATATATCCGAATGTTGGACTTCGTGATTTAGAAAAAGCGGCTAACATGCAACATAAAGAAGCATGTTATGCTTACGGATTAGTAATGTTCGCTTCTCACCAAAGTGAGAACAAGAACATCGGGCTACAACTATTAAACAAAACGTTCCCACAAGTGACGGAGTCGGTAATTGGGGTAAGAAATGAGGTTTTTAGATTGTTACGGGACTGTTGGACATTACGTAACCCTCGTCCCTTTGACGACGTTACAACACGCTGTCTTATCAACGGCCATAACGGTTATGTTCCACAAGACCAAGGATGGGAAGTAGTCCTAGTAAAACCAGAATGCATGACTTGTTTCTGGACGTATGAATTACGTGTCTTTATTGCCTTTGCTGAACGACTTGTGTACTAGCTAGAATTATCTTCACAACCATCTTGTATCAAATTTATTGTGTGCTATATTTCATGCTATATATAAAATAAGCGGTATTGTAAGTTTGTAAGATACTGTGTAAAAGTTTGAACGCGAAATATTATTATAATCAGTTTTTCATATAGAATTGTAGTAGTTGAATTGTATATTAGCTACTAAGTATGAACTTAACGGGTATGTACTACTCGAATTTAAACTTATAAAATGCTAATATGAAGAAAAAGCTTTTATAAATGAGTTCATATTATGCTACGAAATACTATTAACTAATCTTAATATTCTGTATGATTAACTTGTTCCATTTGACTATTTTGAAGGAAATGGCACCGACTACTCGACACACCGTGAATATGAATGAAGAGGAATTCCGTACTTTTCTAGCTTCAAACATAGCTGCAGTACAGGCTGCGCTACATACCAACAATAACCTTGGATCTAGCAGTACAGGAAATCGTGTAGGATGCACCTACAAAGAATTCACTGCCTGCAAACCTTTAGAATTTGATGGAACCGAAGGATCGATCGGATTGAAACGGTGGACCGAGAAGGTCGAATCGGTGTTTGCCATAAGTAAGTGTACTGAAGAGGACAAAGTGAAGTACGCTACGCATACCTTCACAGGTTCTGCGTTAACATGGTGGAATACCTATCTAGAGCAAGTGGGACAAGATGATGCGTACGCACTACCGTGGTCAGCATTTAAGCACTTGATGAACGAGAAGTACCGTCCCAGAACCGAGGTCAATAAGCTCAAGACAGAACTTAGAGGGTTACGAACTCAAGGATTTGATATTACCACGTACGAAAGACGATTCACAGAATTGTGCCTATTGTGTCCGGGAGCTTTCGAAGATGAGGAAGAGAAGATCGACGCATTTGTTAAAGGATTACCGGAAAGAATCCAAGAAGATATAAGTTCACACGAGCCCGCCTCCATACAACAGGCATGTAGAATGGCTCACAAACTAGTGAACCAGATTGAAGAAAGAATTAAAGAACAGACTGCTGAAGAGGCCAATGTGAAGCAAGTCAAAAGAAAGTGGGAGGAACACGGTGATAAGAATCACCAATACAACAACAACAGCAATTACAACAATAATCGCAACAATTATCCCAACAATCGCAACATCAATCGCAACTACAACAAACGGCCCAACAACAACAACAACAACAACAACAGCAACTACAACAATCATCCCAACAATAATAATAACCGCAATAACAACAACAATCAGAAGCAGCTATGCCAAAGGTGTGAAAAGTATCACTCGGGGTTCTGCACCAAATTTTGCAACAAGTGTAAAAGAAATGGTCATAGCGCGGTGAAGTGTGAGGTCTACGGACCAGGGGTTAATAGAACGAAAGGAACAAATGGTGTCGGAACGAGTAATGGTGGAGCAAGTAGTGTTGGAGCAAGTTATGCCAATGTAGTTTGTTATAAATGTGGAAAACCGGGCCACATTATTAGAAATTGCCCGAACCAGGAGAACACGAATGGACAAGGCCGCGGAAGAGTTTTCAATATTAATGCGGCAGAGGCACAAGAAGACTCGGAGCTTGTTACGGGTACGTTTCTTATTGACAATAAATCTGCTTACGTTTTATTTGATTCGGGTGTGGATAGAAGCTATATGAGTAGAGATTTTTGTGCTAAATTAAGTTGTCCATTGACGCCTTTGGATAGTAAATTTTTACTCGAATTAGCAAATGGTAAATTAATTTCAGCAGATAATATATGTCGGAATCGAGAAATTAAACTGGTTAGCGAAACATTTAAGATTGATTTGATACCAGTAGAGTTAGGGAGTTTTGATGTGATAATCGGTATGGACTGGTTGAAAGAAGTGAAAGCAGAGATCGTTTGTTACAAAAATGCAATTCGCATTATACGAGAAAAAGGAAAACCCTTAATGGTGTACGGAGAAAAGGGCAACACGAAGCTACATCTTATTAGTAATTTGAAGGCACAAAAACTAATAAGAAAAGGTTGCTATGCTATTCTAGCACACGTCGAGAAAGTACAAACTGAAGAAAAGAGCATCAATGATGTTCCCATTGCAAAAGAATTTCCTGATGTATTTCCGAAAGAATTACCAGGATTACCCCCACATCGATCCGTTGAATTTCAAATAGATCTTGTACCAGGAGCTGCACCAATAGCTCGTGCTCCTTACAGACTCGCACCCAGTGAGATGAAAGAACTGCAAAGCCAATTACAAGAACTTTTAGAGCGTGGTTTCATTCGACCAAGCACATCACCGTGGGGAGCTCCTGTTTTGTTTGTCAAGAAGAAAGATGGTACATTCAGGTTGTGTATCGACTACCGAGAGTTGAACAAACTTACCATCAAGAACCGCTACCCACTACCGAGAATCGACGACTTATTTGATCAACTACAAGGCTCGTCTGTTTATTCAAAGATTGACTTACGTTCCGGGTATCATCAAATGCGGGTGAAAGAAGATGATATTCCAAAGACTGCTTTCAGAACACGTTACGGTCATTACGAGTTTATGGTCATGCCGTTTGGTTTAACTAATGCACCAGCTGTGTTCATGGACCTTATGAACCGAGTGTGTGGACCATACCTTGACAAGTTTGTCATTGTTTTCATTGATGACATACTTATTTACTCAAAGAATGACCAAGAACACGGTGAACATTTGAGAAAGGTGTTAGAAGTATTGAGGAAGGAAGAATTGTACGCTAAGTTTTCAAAGTGTGCATTTTGGTTGGAAGAAGTTCAATTCCTCGGTCACATAGTGAACAAAGAAGGTATTAAGGTGGATCCGGCAAAGATAGAAACTGTTGAAAAGTGGGAAACCCCGAAAACTCCGAAACACATACGCCAGTTTTTAGGACTAGCTGGTTACTACAGAAGGTTCATCCAAGACTTTTCCAGAATAGCAAAACCCTTGACTGCATTAACGCATAAAGGGAAGAAATTTGAATGGAATGATGAACAAGAGAAAGCATTTCAGTTATTGAAGAAAAAGCTAACTACGGCACCTATATTGTCATTGCCTGAAGGGAATGATGATTTTGTGATTTATTGTGACGCATCAAAGCAAGGTCTCGGTTGTGTATTAATGCAACGAACGAAGGTGATTGCTTATGCGTCTAGACAATTGAAGATTCACGAACAAAATTATACGACGCATGATTTGGAATTAGGCGCGGTTGTTTTTGCATTAAAGACTTGAAGGCACTACTTATATGGGGTCAAAAGTATTATATATACCGACCACAAAAGTCTTCAACACATATTTAATCAGAAACAACTGAATATGAGGCAGCGTAGGTGGATTGAATTATTGAATGATTACGACTTTGAGATTCGTTACCACCCGGGGAAGGCAAATGTGGTAGCCGATGCCTTAAGCAGGAAGGACAGAAAACCCATTCGAGTAAAATCTATGAATATAATGATTCATAATAACCTTACTACTCAAATAAAGGAGGCGCAACAAGGAGTTTTAAAAGAGGGAAATTTAAAGGATGAAATACCCAAAGGATCGGAGAAGCATCTTAATATTCGGGAAGACGGAACCCGGTATAGGGCTGAAAGGATTTGGGTACCAAAATTTGGAGATATGAGAGAAATGGTACTTAGAGAAGCTCATAAAACTAGATACTCAATACATCCTGGAACGGGGAAGATGTACAAGGATCTCAAGAAACATTTTTGGTGGCCGGGTATGAAAGCCGATGTTGCTAAATACGTAGGAGAATGTTTGACGTGTTCTAAGGTCAAAGCTGAGCATTAGAAACCATCAGGTCTACTTCAACAACCCGAAATCCCGGAATGGAAATGGGAAAACATTACCATGGATTTCATCACTAAATTGCCAAGGACTGCAAGTGGTTTTGATACTATTTGGGTAATAGTTGATCGTCTCACCAAATCAGCACATTTCCTGCCAATAAGAGAAGATGACAAGATGGAGAAGTTAGCATGACTGTATTTGAAGGAAGTCATCTCCAGACAAGGAATACCAATCTCTATTATCTCTGATAGGGATGGCAGATTTATTTCAAGATTCTGGCAGACACTACAGCAAGCATTAGGAACTCGTCTAGACATGAGTACTGCCTATCATCCACAAACTGATGGGCAGAGCGAAAGGACGATACAAACGCTTGAAGACATGCTACGAGCATGTGTTATTGATTTCGGAAACAGTTGGGATCGACATCTACCGTTAGCAGAATTTTCCTACAACAACAGCTACCATTCAAGCATTGAGATGGCGCCGTTTGAAGCACTTTATGGTAGAAAGTGCAGGTCTCCGATTTGTTGGAGTGAAGTGGGGGATAGACAAATTACGGGTCCGGAGATTATACAAGAAACTACCGAGAAGATCATCCAAATTCAACAACGGTTGAAAACCGCCCAAAGTCGACAAAAGAGCTACGCTGACATTAAAAGAAAAGATATAGAATTTGAAATTGGAGAGATGGTCATGCTTAAAGTAGCACCTTGGAAAGGAGTTGTTCGATTTGGTAAACGAGGGAAATTAAATCCAAGGTATATTGGACCATTCAAGATTATTGATCGTCTCGGACCAGTAGCTTACCGACTTGAGTTACCTCAACAACTCGCGGCTGTACATAACACTTTCCACGTCTCGAATTTGAAGAAATGTTTTGCTAAAGAAGATCTCACTATTCCGTTAGATGAAATCCAAATCAACGAAAAACTTCAATTCATCGAAGAACCTGTCGAAATAATGGATCGTGAGGTTAAAAGACTTAAGCAAAACAAGATACCAATTGTTAAGGTTCGATGGAATGCTCGTAGAGGACCCGAGTTCACCTGGGAGCGTGAAGATCAGATGAAGAAGAAATACCCGCATCTATTTCCAGAAGATTCGTCAACACCTTCAACAGCTTAAAATTTCGGGACGAAATTTATTTAACGGGTTCCATCGGTCAAACGGAAAGTCACAATTTTCTTATCACACTTAATGTGGGCCTTATGTAGGCTCATCCAGTTCATCCCTAATACTACATCAAAACTAGGGATAGGCAACACTAAACAAGACATAGCAAATGATCTACCATCAATTTCTATACTAGCTCCAGACACATACGTTGTGACTAGAACCGTCTTACCATCAGCTACCTCTACTCTAACAGGCTCAGGCAGCACAGTAGCAGGTAAACCTAACTTAGTATAGAAATCTATAGACATAAACTGTAGTGACCCGAACTTTTCCATGTTTATATATATTAATTGAGATTGATATTTACATGATTAAATGTTTCCAACATGTTAAGCAATCAAACTTGTTAAGACTTGATTAATTGAAATATGTTTCATATAGACAATTGACCACCCAAGTTGACCGGTGTAACGACCCGCACTTTTTCGATCATTCTATACTTATAAGATTAATATTTACATAAATTAAACCTTACCAACATGATAAGCAATCCAAATTGTCGAGACTTATGTTTTTCGAAAAGAGATTTACACAACGTTTGACCGTCTAGTTTGACCGATGATATCACGAACTATACAATATATGATAATTATACGTTTGTATATATATATGTATATATACATGTTTAACATGATTTAAGGATGTTTTAATACCTCATTTTGTATTAATAACAATAAGTTATAAGTATATTTTGAAACTACTAACTTAAGTTTTCAAAACGATAACCATACGTAACGTTATTTGACTTAAATACTTATGACATATAATGTTTATATATATATCGTATAAGTAATGTATTTAATCATTTTTAAGGACTTAAATACATAAAACCATATAAGTATATTCACAAAAGATAGCTATATTTGAATCCTCGTTCCGTTTTCACAAGATTTCTATACGTATACTTAGGGTATATGTACCCGTATAAATACGTAGTTTCTAGAAGTTTTACTATTGAAAAATACCAATTATTAGACTTCAATTATATGATCTTAGCAGCCTTTGATTAGTCAATACATGTGGGATCATATATGAGGACTTTTGAGCTAAAAATCAAAAAAAATAAAGTCTATATATACATATACATATATACGCCTATATACACATATGCACACTTTCATAACAATTTTCTTTCAAGTTAAATGATCTTCTAAACTCTCTTATCTTCAACCTTCAAGTGTTCCTCAACGTCCTCATAAGTTTTTAGCTTCAAAACATCACTTAATCATCATAAGAAAACCCTTACAAAAATACTTCAAGAAAACCTTCCAAGAACACCAACTTACTTCCAATCTTTCATCCACTTCCATCACCCTTTTGGTTCTAGGTTATTACTCCTCTTTTACAGCAACCTTGTCCAAGGAACTTGAGGTAGAATCTATGTTCATAACCTTATTCGATTCATATATATATAGCTATCTTATTTTGTGGTATAAAATTTTAACAACAAGAACATAGTTTGAATGTTTTCAAACTTGTTTTCAAACTAAATAGATCCTTCTAACTTAACTTTTAAAATACTCCAAGACCTGTAATATAACTTAAATATATGCTAATTTAACAAGGTATAACTTGGTTTTTCAAAGATTATCTTAAAAACTGTTTTTACGACGTCGGAGTGCCACCGGGGACTGTTTTGGGTTGGATAATTAAAAACTATCTTAAACTTTGAATTGGAGGTTTATGTTCTGGAAAAATGATTTTTACTATGGATATGATAACACATAAAAATTCCATGATTTAATTCAAAGTATAAGTATTTTTAGAAAAATAATCATTTAAGGTTGTTTACATAAAGGAAAATGTTTAACTTCATAAGTTTCACTAAAGTTTCACCTATGTCGTGTGATTTTGAATACAAACCAAGGTATTTTCAGTTCATAGTCTTAAAGAGGGACTCGATCCAAGGAGATGGCAAGTTGAATCAACGAAAACGGATTTGTAACGAAGAAACTATGACCGAAACAAAATTGGTTATCCAAGACTTGTTTAACTTCGGGATTAATTGGGAAAAATTAAATAAAATCACATCTTTCTAAGATAACATGATATTTTATATAATTCAATTTTATATGGTTCAGGATCACCCGTAAACAACACGAGAAGATTAATCATAAGATCCCATGATTGTACGCAACACGTCATTTGACAACACCGGTACTTTATGTACGCAACACGTCATTTGACAACACCGGTACCGTGGGTCAAGATTAATCTCGACCAATACATATACGATGGGGTTTTATTTATTTCGTTGGGGGTTTTATTTATTTCATTGCGGGTATATTAAACATCTAAAAATGAACCATTAAAATTGAATTACTAACAACGAACTGCTAACTACGGACTAAGGAATTATTCAAAGTATTAAAAGTATAACAAGTATATATATGTGACGTTTGTTTAAAAAGAAAAGGTATTGATATATTATATATGGATAGGTTTGTGATATCAACCGGAGACCAAGTCAAATTATATATATATATATCTTCAAGACGAAAGTGAGTATATAGTCCCACTTTTAAACTCTAAATATTTCGGGATGAGAATACATGTATTTTATGTTTTACAATATGGACACAAGTAACTGAAAAATATATTCTACGTTGAGTTGTACCACTGGCATACTTCCCTGTAGCTTGGTAACTAATATTTACAGCGGTATTGTAAACGCGAATCCTGTTGATAGATCTATCGGGCCTGACAACCCCAACCGGACTGGACGACCAGTATTCAACGGTTGCACAGTACTTCGTTTCGTGACTACACTTGGTACAGTGTAGTAAGATTTCATATTAAAGGGAATATGCGACGTGATTAATTGTTAAGTATGGTTAACAAGTGCTCAACCACTTAGAATATTTTTATTAAACTGTTTATATACGAAATCTTGTGGTCTATATATATATTGCTGCCGGCACTAAACCTATATCTCACCAACTTTATGTTGACCTTTTAAAACATGTCTATTCTCAGGTGATTTCTAAAAGCTTCCGCTGCATTATGTTGAATTTGAGCAGGATCTTGCGTACGCATATTTGTGTCAAAAATAAGACTGCATATCCAAGAACTTGTGTTGTAAAATATGCTAGAAATCGTGTTGTTATCATCATTTGTAAAGTTTGTAAGTCGAATATTATCGCTAAACGATAATCATCTTTATTTCGTCCAAAGCTTGTATCAAAAATAAGAATCATGGTTTGTAATGTATAATATATGCAGTTTTTCTTTTAAAAATGTCGCATATAGAGGTCAATACCTCGCAATGAAATCATACGTTATCTAACACGTTCTTACGGTTAAGGACGGGTTATGACATGTGGTATCAGAGCGGTGGTCTTAGCGAACCAGGTTTGCATTAGTGTGTCTAACTGATAAGTCGTTAGGATACATTAGTAAGTCTGGACTTTGACCGGGTCTGATTTAAAAACCATTGCTTATCATTGTTGGTTAAAATTTATATGTAAATATTATGTAGTACTAATGGGTTAGTTGTTGTGTGATAGATGTCGGGCTCAAAACTTGTTATCACATTCAGCGACTCCGAACCAGAATCTTCAGATGGTGTTCCAGTCATTAACCTATCCGATGACGAAAATAATATCTTTGGGGAAGACTCACAAATTCCGGATGAACCGACTATAGAGAACCCGGAAAGTGAACCCGAGGAGGAAAGTGAACCCGAGGAGGAAAGTGAACCCGAGGAGGAAAGTGAACCCGAGGAGGAAAGTGAACCCGAGGAAGAAATACAGGAAATTACAAAAGAAGAGTTCGAACTAGGAAAGAAACGAAAGGCTAATGAATTAGAAAATTCAAATCCTGAGTTTAATAAGGATGATGTGGCACCAACTCCACTAGACACTACCACCCCTATTCCCGCTATTCCTATTCGTTCTATCCCGGCATCCAGTTCTTCAGTCCCACAGCCAAAATATAGGCAGACAGCCAGGATAAGCGTTAAGCGATTCTTTGAACCTAAACGTCCTAGAAAATAGACCAAACGATGCGCTGCCGTATTAAACCATGGGATCATATAATGTTTTGTATAATATTATTAGTGTGGTTTGCTTAATGTTCGATGTAAGATAAGCATATATAAAATAGTGAAGTGTGAAATGCAATAATTTTCCATGGTTAAGTATTATTTAGATGGTAGTAATTGATTCTGTACTAAGCTATTAAGTATGGACATTAACGGGTAGGTACTACCCTAGATATAATTATAAAACGCTAATAAGAAGAAAAGGCTTTTATAATAATACCTGGTTCATATTATTAATAAGCTATAATGTACTGTAAATATACACTACATCTATAATATTCCATGTGAATAATTATTTTCTTTTCATTCTTATAGAAGAATATGGCGCGATTGAACCGAATGACGGAACAAGAAATCCAGGAACTCATCAATCAGCGAGTGAACGACAGAATGTTATGGGTCGAGGCTGCAAGAGGTGCTGCAGTTAACCCAAATCCTCGTGTGGGGTGCACTTACAAAACTTTTCAAGCTTGCAAGCCCTCATCATTCAGTGGAACAGAAGGACCGATCGGTTTAACCCGGTGGATAGAAAAGATGGAGACTGTGTTTAAAATCAGTGGTTGTGTTGAGAAGGACATGACCAAGTATGCATCGTGCACTTTACAAGATAGTGCACTCACGTGGTGGAAAAATTATGTGAAGGCTGTAGGAGGAGATGTAGCTTATGATACTCCATGGGAAGAATTCAAAATAATGTTAATCAACGAGTATTGTCCAAGGAACGAGGTTAGAAAGTTGGAAGATGAATTACGAAGCCTGAAGGTTGTTGGTACTGAAATCACCAACTACAATCAGCGATTCATGGAATTAGTTTTGCTATGTCCTGAATTGGTTCCAACCGAAGAACGGAAGATTGAAATGTACAAAGATGGTTTGCCCAAAAAGGTCAAGGCAAATGTTACAGCATCGAAACCTAAGACAATTCATGAAGCTATAACCATGGCAAACGAGCTAATGGATCAGGTCGTCATGGATAAGAAAGCATCCAATACTGATGTGAAGGTATCAGGTAACAAAAGAAAGTGGAATGGAAATTATGATCGAGGTAACCAACAACAATCTTTTAAGAAACAAGAAACCACGCAAGGTGCAGGTAGTGGTTCAAGCTTTGGTTACAAAGGACAAAATCCTTTATGCAACCGTTGTCACAAACATCACTTTGGTTACTGTAGTGTGTTATGCACCAAGTGTAATCGACAGGGTCATCTTGCTGAAGATTGTAGGGCTCTCGTTACAAATACAAATGGTACCAAGACTCCTGCCACCAATGCAAATAGAACTACTTTGGCTACCGTTACTTGTTTTGGGTGTGGAAAACAAGGTCACTATAAGAGTCAGTGCCCGAATTCAGAGAAGAATGTCAGACCTGCACGTGGGAGAGCATTTGTTATTAATGCTAGAGAGGCACGCGAAGATCCGGAGCTTGTTACGGGTACGTTTACCATTAATAACTTATCCGCATCTATTATATTTGATACTGGTGCTGATAGAAGTTACGTGTGTAGAGACTTTCACGCTAAATTGAATTGTTCATCATTACCTCTAGATGCTAAGTACATGATTGAGTTAGCTAATGGTAAACTAATTAAAGCCGATAAAATTTTCCGTGATTGTAAAATAAATTTAGCCGGAGAAACATTTAAGATTGATTTGATACCCGTAGAATTAGGAAGTTTTGATGTAATAATCGGCATGGACTGGATGTCCAAAATAGGAGCTGAAGTTGTGTGCGCCAAGAAGGCAATTCGCATTCCTCGTAAGGATAAAACGCCAGTAATGATTTATGGAGAGAAGGGTAACTCAAAGCTAAAACTCATTAGTTATTTGAAAGCTCAAAAGTACTTGAAGAAAGGGTGCTATGCTATCTTAGCACATGTTAATAAAGTCGAAAATAAAGAAAAAGAGAAGTGCATCAATGACGTGCCTGTGGCAAGAGATTTTCCTGAAGTATTTCCGGAAGAGTTGCCGGGATTACCTCCATTTATATCTGTAGAATTTCAAATAGATCTTGTACCAGGAGCTGCACCGGTTGCCCGTGCTCCATATAGACTTGCACCGTCCGAGTTAAAAGAACTTCAGAGTCAGTTAAAAGAATTACTGGATCGTGGATTCATACGACCAAGTACTTCACCGTGGGGAGCTCCAATTTTATTCGTCAAGAAGAAAGACGGATCTTTCTGAATGTGTATAGATTATCGTGAATTAAATAAGTTAACTATCAAGAATCGGTATCCACTACCGAGAATTGACGACTTATTTGATTAACTCCAAGGATCATGTGTGTACTCGAAAATTGACCTAAGATCGGGCTATCATCAATTACGTGTCAAAGAAGAAGATATACCGAAAACTGCTTTTCGGACACGCTACGGTCATTACGAATTTTTGGTCATGCCGTTTGGATTGACGAATGCGCCAGCTGTATTCATGGACCTCATGAATCGAGTTTGTAGTCCATATTTAGATAAGTTTGTTATCGTTTTCATTGATGATATTCTTATCTATTCCAAGAGTGAGCAAGAGCATGAGCAGCATTTAAGGTTGATATTAGAGTTGTTAAGAAAAGAACAGCTATATGCTAAATTTTCTAAATGTGCTTTCTGGTTGAAAGAAGTGCAATTTCTTGGCCACGTTGTTAGTAGCAAAGGAATTCAGGTTGATCCAGCAAAAATTGAAGCCATTGAAAAATGGGAGACTCCTAAGACACCAATGCAGATACGCCAATTTTTGGGTTTAGCCGGTTATTATAGAAGGTTTATTCAAGATTTTTCCCGAATAGCTAAGCCGTTGACAGCGTTAACACAAAAAGGGAAGAAATATGAATGGACTTCTGAGCAGGAGAGTGCATTTCAATTACTAAAGAAGAAGTTAACTACGGCGCCTATTTTATCGTTACCAGAAGGGAACGATGATTTTGAAATATATTGTGACGCTTCGCGACAAGGTTTTGGTTGCGTTCTTATGCAACGGAAGAAAGTTATTGCATACGCATCCCGACAATTAAAGATTCACGAGCAGAATTATACGACGCATGATCTAGAACTGGGAGCAGTCGTGTTTGCATTGAAGATATGGAGACACTACTTGTATGGGGTTAAATGCACTGTGTTTACTGATCATAAAAGCCTTCAACATATTTTTGATCAGAAACAGTTGAACATGAGGCAACGTAGGTGGGTTGAGTTAATAAATGACTATGATTGTGAAATTCGTTATCATCCCGGGAAAGCGAACGTAGTGGCCGATGCTCTAAGCAGAAAGGAACGAGAACCAATCCGAGTTCGAGCAATGAACATAAAAATTCGCATGAATCTCAACTCACAAATCAAAGAAGTTCAACAAGAAGCACTCAATAAAGAAAACATAAGAAATGAAATTATGAAGAAGTATGAGAAGCAACTCGTTATACGGGAAGACGGAATTCGATATTTTGCAAATCGTATTTGGGTACCGAAGTTGGGTGGATTAAGGAAGTTGATATTGAATGAGGCACATAAGACAAGATACTCGATACATCCTGGAGTTGGAAAGATGTATCAAGATCTTAAGACACGTTATTGGTGGCCTAATTTAAAGACAGACGTAGCAACATATGTTGGGGAGTGTTTAACTTGTTCCAAGGTTAAAGCAGAACACCAAAAGCCGTCAGGGTTACTTCAACAACCAGAAATCCCAGAATGGAAATGGGATGGTATTACCATGGATTTCATCACGAAGTTACCAAAGACTGCCTGGGGTTACGACACCATTTGGGTGATTGTTGATCGTCTCACCAAGTCTGCACATTTCTTGCCTATAAAGGAAACGGATAGAATGGAGAAACTATTACGATTGTATATAAAGGAAGTTGTTTCAAGGCATGGAATACCTATTTCCATTATATCTGATCGTGATAGTAGATTTACCTCAAAGTTCTGGCAAGCACTACAGGAGGCACTAGGAACTCGTTTAGATATGAGTACCGCATATCATCCGCAAACGGACGGGCAGAGTGAAAGAACAATTCAGACTCTTGAAGATATGCTCAGGGCATGTGTGATCGATTTTGGAAACGGATGGGATAAGTATTTACCGTTAGCAGAATTCTCGTATAATAATAGTTATCATGCGAGCATTGGAGCTGCGCCATTCGAAGCATTGTATGGAAGGAAGTGTAGATCTCCTATCTGTTGGAATGAAGTAGGAGATCGACAATTAACTGGTCCCGAGATCATACACGAAACGACTGAGAAGATAGTACAAATCAAGGAGAGATTGAAAACAGCCCGTAGTCGCCAAAAGAGCTACGCCGATGTCCGAAGGAAACCATTAGAGTTTCAGGTCGGGGACATGGTTATGTTAAAGGTGTCACCTTGGAAAGGTGTAATACGTTTCGGCAAAAGGGGTAAGCTGAACCCAAGATATGTAGGCCCGTTCAAGATTATTGAACGCATTGGACCGGTAGCTTATCGACTTGAGTTACCGCAACAACTCGCCGGGGTACATAATACCTTTCACGTCTCAAACCTTAAGAAGTGTCTTGCAAAGGAAGACCTCACTATTCCTCTTGAAGAAATCCATATCGACGAGAAACTACAATTCGTCGAAGAACCAATCGAAATCATGGACCGTGAAGTTAAACAGCTCAAACAGAGCAACATACCGATTGTTAAGGTTCGTTGGAATGCTAGAAGAGGTCCCGAGTTTACTTGGGAACGAGAGGATCAGATGAAACAAAAGTATCCACACTTGTTTCTCGATGACGCAAAATAGGTACAATTTTAAAATTTCGGGACGAAATTTATTTAACGGGGAGGTAATGTAACGACCCGCACTTTTTCGATCATTCTATACTTATAAGATTAATATTTACATAAATTAAACCTTACCAACATGATAAGCAATCCAAATTGTCGAGACTTATGTTTTTCGAAAAGAGATTTACACAACGTTTGACCGTCTAGTTTGACCGATGATATCACGAACTATACAATATATGATAATTATACGTTTGTATATATATATGTATATATACATGTTTAACATGATTTAAGGATGTTTTAATACCTCATTTTGTATTAATAACAATAAGTTATAAGTATATTTTGAAACTACTAACTTAAGTTTTCAAAACGATAACCATACGTAACGTTATTTGACTTAAATACTTATGACATATAATGTTTATATATATATCGTATAAGTAATGTATTTAATCATTTTTAAGGACTTAAATACATAAAACCATATAAGTATATTCACAAAAGATAGCTATATTTGAATCCTCGTTCCGTTTTCACAAGATTTCTATACGTATACTTAGGGTATATGTACCCGTATAAATACGTAGTTTCTAGAAGTTTTACTATTGAAAAATACCAATTATTAGACTTCAATTATATGATCTTAGCAGCCTTTGATTAGTCAATACATGTGGGATCATATATGAGGACTTTTGAGCTAAAAATCAAAAAAAATAAAGTCTATATATACATATACATATATACGCCTATATACACATATGCACACTTTCATAACAATTTTGTTTCAAGTTAAATGATCTTCTAAACTCTCTTATCTTCAACCTTCAAGTGTTCCTCAAGGTCCTCATAAGTTTTTAGCTTCAAAACATCACTTAATCATCATAAGAAAACCCTTACAAAAATACTTCAAGAAAACCTTCCAAGAACACCAACTTACTTCCAATCTTTCATCCACTTCCATCACCCTTTTGGTTCTAGGTTATTACTCCTCTTTTACAGCAACCTTGTCCAAGGAACTTGAGGTAGAATCTATGTTCATAACCTTATTCGATTCATATATATATAGCTATCTTATTTTGTGGTATAAAATTTTAACAACAAGAACATAGTTTGAATGTTTTCAAACTTGTTTGCAAACTAAATAGATCCTTCTAACTTAACTTTTAAAATACTCCAAGACCTGTAATATAACTTAAATATATGCTAATTTAACAAGGTATAACTTGGTTTTTCAAAGATTATCTTAAAAACTGTTTTTACGACGTCGGAGTGCCACCGGGGACTGTTTTGGGTTGGATAATTAAAAACTATCTTAAACTTTGAATTGGAGGTTTATGTTCTGGAAAAATGATTTTTACTATGGATATGATAACACATAAAAATTCCATGATTTAATTCAAAGTATAAGTATTTTTAGAAAAATAATCATTTAAGGTTGTTTACATAAAGGAAAATGTTTAACTTCATAAGTTTCACTAAAGTTTCACCTATGCCGTGTGATTTTGAATACAAACCAAGGTATTTTCAGTTCATAGTCTTAAAGAGGGACTCGATCCAAGGAGATGGCAAGTTGAATCAACGAAAACGGATTTGTAACGAAGAAACTATGACCGAAACAAAATTGGTTATCCAAGACTTGTTTAACTTCGGGATTAATTGGGAAAAATTAAATAAAATCACATCTTTCTAAGATAACATGATATTTTATATAATTCAATTTTATATGGTTCAGGATCACCCGTAAACAACACGAGAAGATTAATCATAAGATCCCATGATTGTACGCAACACGTCATTTGACAACACCGGTACTTTATGTACGCAACACGTCATTTGACAACACCGGTACCGTGGGTCAAGATTAATCTCGACCAATACATATACGATGGGGTTTTATTTATTTCGTTGGGGGTTTTATTTATTTCATTGCGGGTATATTAAACATCTAAAAATGAACCATTAAAATTGAATTACTAACAACGAACTGCTAACTACAGACTAAGGAATTATTCAAAGTATTAAAAGTATAACAAGTATATATATGTGACGTTTGTTTAAAAAGAAAAGGTATTGATATATTATATATGGATAGGTTTGTGATATCAACCGGAGACCAAGTCAAATTATATATATATATATCTTCAAGACGAAAGTGAGTATATAGTCCCACTTTTAAACTCTAAATATTTCGGGATGAGAATACATGTATTTTATGTTTTACAATATGGACACAAGTAACTGAAAAATATAATCTACGTTGAGTTGTACCACTGGCATACTTCCCTGTAGCTTGGTAACTAATATTTACAGCGGTATTGTAAACGCGAATCCTGTTGATAGATCTATCGGGCCTGACAACCCCAACCGGACTGGACGACCAGTATTCAACGGTTGCACAGTACTTCGTTTCGTGACTACACTTGGTACAGTGTAGTAAGATTTCATATTAAAGGGAATATGCGACGTGATTAATTGTTAAGTATGGTTACCAAGTGCTCAACCACTTAGAATATTTTTATTAAACTGTTTATATACGAAATCTTGTGGTCTATATATATATTGCTACCGGCACTAAACCTATATCTCACCAACTTTATGTTGACCTTTTAAAACATGTCTATTCTCAGGTGATTTCTAAAAGCTTCCGCTGCATTATGTTGAATTTGAGCAGGATCTTGCGTACGCATATTTGTGTCAAAAATAAGACTGCATATCCAAGAACTTGTGTTGTAAAATATGCTAGAAATCGTGTTGTTATCATCATTTGTAAAGTTTGTAAGTCGAAGATTATCGCTAAACGATAATCATCTTTATTTCGTCCAAAGCTTGTATCAAAAATAAGAATCATGGTTTGTAATGTATAATATATGCAGTTTTTCTTTTAAAAATGTCGCATATAGAGGTCAATACCTCGCAATGAAATCATACGTTATCTAACACGTTCTTACGGTTAAGGACGGGTTATGACAACCGGTGATTCACGAACGTTAAAACTTGTAAAAACTATATGATGACATATATATGGATATATATATAGTTAACATGATACTATGATAAGTAAACATATCATTAAGTATATTAACAATGAACTACATATGTAAAAACAAGACTACTAACTTAATGATTTTTAAACGAGACATATATGTAACGATTATCGTTGTAAAGACATTTAATGTATATATATCATATTAAGAGATATTCATACATGATAATATCATGATAATATAATAATTTAAAATCTCATTTGATATTATAAACATTGGGTTAACAACATTTAACAAGATCGTTAACCTAAAGGTTTCAAAACAACACTTACATGTAACGACTAACGATGACTTAACGACTCAGTTAAAATGTATATACATGTAGTGTTTTAATATGTATTTATACACTTTTGAAAGACTTCAATACACTTATCAAAATACTTCTAATTAACAAAAATGCTTACAATTACATCCTCGTTCAGTTTCATCAACAATTCTAATCGTATGCACCCGTATTCGTACTCGTACAATACACAGCTTTTAGATGTACGTACTATTGGTATATACACTCCAATGATCAGCTCTTAGCAGCCCATGTGAGTCAACTAACACATGTGGGAACCATCATTTGGCAACTAGCATGAAATATCTCATAAAATTACAAAAATATGAGTAATCATTCATGACTTATTTACATGAAAACAAAATTACATATCCTTTATATCTAATCCATACACCAACGACCAAAAACACCTACAAACACTTTCATTCTTCAATTTTCTTCATCTAATTGATCTCTCTCAAGTTCTATCTTCAAGTTCTAAGTGTTCTTCATATATTCTACAAGTTCTAGTTACATAAAATCAAGAATACTTTCAAGTTTGCTAGCTCACTTCCAATCTTGTAAGGTGATCATCTAACCTCAAGAAATCTTTGTTTCTTACAGTAGGTTATCATTCTAATACAAGGTAATAATCATATTCAAACTTTGGTTCAATTTCTATAACTATAACAATCTTATTTCAAGTGATGATCTTACTTGAACTTGTTTTCGTGTCATGATTCTGCTTCAAGAACTTCGAGCCATCCAAGGATCCGTTGAAGCTAGATCCATTTTTCTCTTTTCCAGTAGGTTTATCCAAGGAACTTAAGGTAGTAATGATGTTCATAACATCATTCGATTCATATATATAAAACTATCTTATTCGAAGGTTTAAACTCGTAATCACTAGAACATAGTTTAGTTAATTCTAAACTTGTTCGCAAACAAAAGTTAATCCTTCTAACTTGACTTTTAAAATTAACTAAACACATGTTCTATATCTATATGATATGCTAACTTAATGATTTAAAACCTGGAAACACGAAAAACACCGTAAAACCGGATTTACGCCGTCGTAGTAACACCGCAGGCTGTTTTGGGTTAGTTAATTAAACACTATGAAAAACTTTGATTTAAAAGTTGTAATTCTGAGAAAATGATTTTTATTATGAACATGAAACTATATCTAAAAATTATGGTTAAACTCAAAGTGGAAGTATGTTTTCTAAAATGGTCATCTAGACGTCGTTCTTTCGACTGAAATGACTACCTTTACAAAAACGACTTGTAACTTATTTTTCCGACTATAAACCTATACTTTTCTGTTTAGATTCATAAAATATAGTTCAATATGAAACCATAGCAATTTGATTCA
This sequence comes from Rutidosis leptorrhynchoides, assembly GCF_046630445.1. Lineage (NCBI taxonomy): Eukaryota > Viridiplantae > Streptophyta > Magnoliopsida > Asterales > Asteraceae > Rutidosis > Rutidosis leptorrhynchoides. The sequence continues at coordinate 79,208,402 of NC_092333.1, forward strand.
CTCAAAACGGATTTAAAATGAAGAAGTTATGGGTAAAACAAGATTGGATAATTTTTCTCATTTTAGCTACGTGAAAATTGGTAACATATCTATTCCAACCATAACTTAATCAACTTGTATTGTATATTATGTAATCTTGAGATACCATAGACACGTACACAATGTTTCGACCTATCATGTCGACACATCTATATATATTTCGGAACAACCATAGACACTCTATATGTGAATGTTGGAGTTAGCTATACAGGGTTGAGGTTGATTCCAAAATATATATAGTTTGAGTTGTGATCAATACTGAGATACGTATACACTGGGTCGTGGATTGATTCAAGATAATATTTATCGATTTATTTCTGTACATCTAACTGTGGACAACTAGTTATAGGTTACTAACGAGGACAGCTGACTTAATAAACTTAAAACATCAAAATATATTAAAAGTGTTGTAAATATATTTTGAACATACTTTAATATATATGTATATATTGTTATAGGTTCGTGAATCAACAGTGGCCAAATCTTACTTCCCGATGAAGTAAAAATCTGTGAAAGTGAGTTATAGTCCCACTTTTAAAATCTAATATTTTTGGGATGAGAATACATGCAGGTTTTATAAATGATTTACAAAATAGACACAAGTACGTGAAACTACATTCTATGGTTGAATTATCGAAATCGAATATGCCCCTTTTTATTAAGTCTGGTAATCTAAGAATTAGGTAACAGACACCCTAATTGACGCGAATCCTAAAGATAGATCTATCGGGCCCAACAAGCCCCATCCAAAGTACCGGATGCTTTAGTACTTCGAAATTTATATCATATCCGAAGGGTGTCCCGGAATGATGGGGATATTCTTATATATGCATCTTGTTAATGTCGGTTACCAGGTGTTCACCATATGAATGATTTTTATCTCTATGTATGGGATGTGTATTGAAATATGAAATCTTGTGGTCTATTATTATGATTTGATATATATAGGTTAAACCTATAACTCACCAACATTTTTGTTGACGTTTTAAGCATGTTTATTCTCAGGTGATTATTAAGAGCTTCCGCTGTCGCATACTTAAATAAGGACGAGATTTGGAGTCCATGCTTGTATGATATTGTGTAAAAACTGCATTCAAGAAACTTATTTTGTTGTAACATATTTGTATTGTAAACCATTATGTAATGGTCGTGTGTAAACAGGATATTTTAGATTATCATTATTTGATAATCTACGTAAAGCTTTTTAAACCTTTATTGATGAAATAAAGGTTATGGTTTGTTTTAAAATGAATGCAGTCTTTGAAAAACGTCTCATATAGAGGTCAAAACCTCGCAACGAAATCAATTAATATGGAACGTTTTTAATCAATAAGAACGGGACATTTCATAAACGTCCTATTTACACCCGAATCAAACAATACTCTAGCAGGTATTGAGTTGATCAAGAACATACCAGTTATGACATCATCATTATTAGTTGCTGCCTCAATTGTCATCTGAAAGGCCTTGGCTTCCGCAGTCAGTGGGTTCTTTCTCTTCTGTCCACTTGAGGCTGTGGAACCTCCGACAGATGCCGAACGCGCCCCTGACCCTGCCCCGGAACTTGCGCCCTTAGACGCCTGACAACTTGCTGAGTGATGACCCGGCTGATGACAACTCCAACAGACATTTTCCCTGAAGGAACACCCCTGAGATTCATGACCTACCATTCCACATCTTAAACATCTTCTTGTTGCCTCTGAACACTGACCACTGTGTGAAGACTTACAACCTTTACACCATTTTTTCTTTTCAGAACCTGAACCTGAACCACCTTAATTACCCTTACCCTTTTGTCTAAACCCAAACGATTTCTTTGACTTAGAACCTGACTGACTGGTATCCTGGCTACCCTACGGTACCACATTTCCCCAGTTTATACCCCTTACTGCTCTAACATCACTTTCAACCATCTTGGCCATCACAAAAGCTTGAGACAACGTCGGTGCTGACCTCACAAAGGTCCTATACTCCGGCAAGATCATATTCACAAAATGCTGGATTCTTGATTGTTCATCAGGCACCCATTGTTGCACAAACCTTAACTTGTCCATATATTTCTCAATCACCTCATCAATTGACATCTGAGATGTCATTCGCATCTCCAAAAATTCCATCTTGATTCTGTTCATGTCAAACACATTACAGTATTGCTCACATACCTTACTGTAAAACTGTTCCCACGTAATCATTTTAACTTGTCTGGAGGGAAACTAGCTATCACAGAATCCCACCACACCATTTCTATATCTTTCAACAACCTGCTTGCATAAGTCACCTTTAATTCTGGCTCGCACTGACAGGCGTCAAATGCCTTTTCAACCTCCCGTAACCAATTGAGAGTCATGGCTGGGTCAGTACTTCCCGAGAAAGGAGAAGGTCCACAATTCCTGAACTGTTTAAAGGTACATCTTTTTGGTGGCTGGTATTATTATTGGAATTGCTGTTGTGGGAATGGTTGTTGGTATATAGATGGCTGAACTTGGTTCATCATCATGGGATTTTGATATTGGTGGTAGTTTTGTGGTGGCATGATATGTTGAGGAAATTGGTTCTGTAATGGGTATTGATACTGGTTCTGGTGTATTTGCAGTACGGTGTGAGATTAAGCAGTAGCAAAACCCGGTGGTGTATCCTCATTACCCGACTGTCTAGCTAACTCAAGTTCAGTAATCTTTTCCTGAGCTTCTTTAAGCTTACTTTCAAGCTCATGTACATAATCAGCCTCGTAAACTACCGCCTCATCCTCCACATCTGGAGCACTGAACGTTTCGGGGTGGATCGGGTTTGTAGCGTTCGCATCTCTGTTGTCTGTCATCTGTGCTACAAAACACTCGCACAAAAGCTTAGTAGATAACTGTTAGTTTACTAAACACTAACAGACACAACATCCTACATTCACTTAGCCCCACCCTACGGACATGTTTGACTTAACTCAAGGTTTAGGAACAAATACGCGCACGTACTTGCTGCTAAACCATGCTCTGATACTAAGTTGTAACACCCTGATTTTTTTTAAACACAGCGGAAGAACATATAATTACTTAAATAGCCCTGGTTAATGTTTACATAACATTGTTTACAAAACAACTTTATACAACAACGGTGTTACGTGAAAACATAATTAAATTAGAAAATATCAGAGTCAACGCATAGTCAAACATGTGTTCTGACCCGTCCGCAACACCCGTCCTAACCAGCAGTACCTAAACCTGCAAGGGGTAGAAATGTAGGGGAAATTAGCACAACTGCTAAGTGAATGGATACTATCTAACAGACCAAGCATAAGCAACTGAACATGCAAGGGTCACAATTATGCTAACGTACAGAACTAGCATACAACAACTGACAACATGAGGATCGGCGGCTTGTACGAGCACACGACTTAGTTGATCAAGCTACAGTCTACCGATAGTCCGCTTTACCGATTCCACCGCATAACCATCCAGACGCAACACATGCGTCCTTCTACGCTATACTGAACAATCAGTAACATCATGACCCGACCAGGCTACCAAAGTCGACCTCACATCAACCCTACCTTGCCGCCTCGGTGGGTTCCCAACCTTGCCGCCTCGGTTGGTGTCCAACTAACAGTGCGCACATAAGATCACAGATAAACAGTCATGCAATCGTCCTAACTAGCATGGCAATATCTAACTACACATGGTATTTATACTGGATTTAAACATAAAAGTAAAGAATCTGAACAAGTAGCTTGTCAGCTACTTAATACTCTATCCGGAGATAGACCCACTCACCGAATACCAGTAACTAGCTCAGATAATCTATCACTGAGCGGCTTCCTTATCCTTATCATCTGAACATAAGGCAAATCAAGTTAGTTTCTGTCCGTTAACACAAAACAGCACAGTACAGAAAATCAGTCACAAAAAGCGCCACTAAAAAGTCTACTTAACACTTATGCATTTTCAGAATTTACATCATGATTATCATAAGTCACGCGGGCAGCATAACGGCTAGACATCAACACTTGGTAAAATATTTTGCCCTCAAAGACACACGGCCAACTGACTCACACAGTCGGTCGACTATATCTACACACTCGGTCGAGTGTTCACTCACACGGCCGACTGAGTAAAATAAATCATTTGGTCAGAACTCAGACACACTCGGTCAAGTGTGTCACTCAACCGATCGATCGTCGGAGTCGCTCGGTCGATTGTCAAAGACAGTCGGCCGAGTGTGTTCTTCAGCAGCTGATGCTGCAAAAACTACGGGTTTCACCCCCAATTCACCAAATTTTTACTTTGGACTCGTTTTTGACCCTGAAATGGATACATCTTTTGCACAAAACCTTTTGGGACTTAAACCCACAAATCTTACACTCAAACAACATCAAAATCAACCAATTTAGCACCAAAACCTACTTTGACAAAACCTAACTTTAAAACCCATTTTGACACAGATTCAAGCACGAATTTGAACGATTATTACCTTGTTTGGACACTAGAAATCACAAGAAATTGATTTCCAACAAACTTAAAGATCAGTAATAAGATTTGGTGAAATCTAGGGTTAGAGATTGAAGAGAAAGTGAGTACGGGCGTGTTTTGGAAATTTCTAGATAAGTGGAGAAAATGAGAGGAAGAAGGTAGCACAATACACTTAATTATATTAAAACACAATACCCCATAACACACGGGTATTAACCAGTTATCTGATAACTTTGGTACTTAATTTGACTGCCCTAACGGAGTCCAAATTAAATAAACAAACCTGTTCTGTGACCCTTGTCACAAACTGGTCTTAACCAAATAATAAAATAATATTACACATATAAATAAAATAAAGGCATAAATAATCTCACAAATATGCCTAAGGGCACAATAGTCATCTTACTTCTAGGCCCGATTTAAGGATGTTACATGATGTTTGGTTTCTTTTGCAGGTGCTAGAAGGAGTAAAGGTGCCAAAATGTGGTGTTCAAATTTGAGTCAAACGGCTATACAACGAATACCAATTTTGAACTGGAGCACGCACGATCGCACCACGATTGACCGTGCTGGCAACCGTGTGTCAACGGCTACTTTTTGAATCCCACTCTAAAAGGCAAACCTTTAAGTGCATTTGAAGCTGACCCTCTTGCATATTTCAAAGGCTTATCTCTAGTGATCACAAGTGCATCAATTACTACTCAAATGTGATCAAGCAAGAGAAGATTCTATGATCTTATAGATATAGATTTGGGTTGTTGTAAACATACTAATCAAAATCATTTATCTTATGAGTTTACTTAATGTAATGTATGTCCTAGTATTGTGCTAGGATCATCATTGCAAAGTGTATAAGTCTTGTAACTTCAGTTAGTAGAAGCATAGGCTAGCTTAGTGATCTACTTCCTTAAAGGGACTTAGGAAGTTGATTAATCTTATTTGGAGATTAATACTTGTCCAAGGTGAAGAGAAGTTGATCTAGGTTGGAGTTGATCTTTCAAAGGGATAGAAAGATTAGGTTTGTTGTCTAACAAAGAAGTTGAAGACTTGTAAATCGGATCTCCACCGGGTTTGGAAAAAAGTGCTTAGTGAAGCAACAAATCCCAATTAGTGTAATCGGGGAGTGGATTAAGTTGGATTAGTTAACATCCACCCGAACCACTATAAATCCTTGTGTCTATGTTCTTTACATTACTTCATTTATCATTTTGAACATATACACTACACACATCAAGTTTGAGTTGAGTTGGTTGATCAAAGTTAAATCGAATTTGATGATCAATTGAAAAAGTATTAAAAACATATTAAGTAACTATTCACCCCCCCCTCTAGTTACTTACAATTAAGTGTCGCATTCCTGATCGCGGGATACAGATTAAATGCATGCATGTTAATACCGGAAGTGGTGTCGACATTATGTATGAGCATTGCTATCGTTTTCTTCCCGCAGAAGTCAAAGCGCAGTTGCGCCAACCCGATATTATGCTATCGGGATTCTATGGGGAAAGCTCGTGGCCGCTAGGCCGGATAGAGCTTGTAGTAGAGCTTGCAGATGATAAGAATCCGCAGTTGGTTAGAAGCGAATCAATCGAATTTTATGTGGTCCGTTCGACTTCGCGCTACAATGCGCTTCTGGGGAGAAATTTCATATGGCGTTTTAACATTATACCCTTGGTAGTGCATGGCTTGATTAAGTTTCCTACGATGAGCGGAATTGCCACAATTGCGTCACATCAAACAACCGAGTTATGTGGTTCAGTTGTACCTGTAAGCATTCCCAGTTTAGGAGAACAACTTAAAAGCAGTGCAGTCATAGCTAACCGCTTGCATTCGGACAAGCGAATCAAAATTGGTGCAGGCTTGTCAGCCAAAACTAAAGCTAATTTGCACAGTATCTTGTTCGCTAATGCAGATGTTTTCGCATGGAAAGAATCAGACATGACCGAGGTCCCGCGGGATATTGCGGAACATAAGTTGAATGTTAATCCATCACTCACACCCGTTAGACAAAAGAAGCGGCACATGGCCCTTGAGCGCAGTGATTGATTATGCGCAGAAGTCGATAACCTGGTCAGAGAAAACATTCTGCGGGAAGTACGTTACCAGACATGGGTTGCTAATCCTGTGTTGGTAAAAAAGGCTGACGGTAACTGGCGGATGTGTGTCGATTTTAAGGACATTAATAAAGCATGTCCTAAAGATAACTATCCTCTCCCAGAGATTGACTGGAAGGTAGAATCGTTATCTGGTTTTCGGTAAAATGTTTTCTGGATGCGTACAAGGGTTATCACCAAATCCTCGCTGCGGAAGATGAGGACAAAACTGCTTTCCATACGCCGCAGGGTATTTATTGTTATACGAAGATGCCCTTCGGATTAAAAAATGCAGGTGCCACCTATCAGCGCGTAATTGGCGCAGCCTTCAAGCACCAAATTGGCAGAAATCTTGAAGCATATGTTGACGACTTGGTAATTAAAAGTAACACCGAAGAGGAAATGCTCGAGGACATCCTAGAAATGTTTTCGTCTTTACGCAGGATCAACATGAAGCTTAACCCGCTCAAGTGTAGTTTTGGGGAAGAGGAAGGCATGTTTCTAGGTCATGTGGTGACGGTGCGAGGAATCAAGGCGAATCCCAAAAAGATTTAAGCAATTAATAATTTACCATCTCCAAGAACAAATAAAGACGTGCAGAGTCTAACCGGGAAGCTCGCGGCGATCACGCGGTTTTTGTCAAAAGCTGCAGAGTGTCAGTTGCCATTCTTCAATACTTTGAAGAATTGTTTAAAGAAAAAAGACTTCGTATGGACTCATGAAGCAGAATCAGCTTTTCAAGAGATGAAGAAGGTGCTTGCTGAATTACCAACACTCACCGCGCCAGTATCAGGAGAAACGCTTACGCTGTACCTTGCGGCATCGAAAGAAGCTGTCAGCTCGGTTCTTATCGCGGATCGCGCAAAGGTAATCCATTATCTTTTATTTACATATATGAATTATTTATTTCGTAAACAAATAACACTGAGGATTTCTCAGAAGCAAATGCCAGTCTACTTCGTAAGCAAGACGCTGACAGCAAGCGAAGTAAACTATTCACCAATCGAGAAGCTAGTATATGAGCTAGTCCACACAGCGCGATGTTTGCGTCGATCCGCGATAACACACGGGTATTTACCAGCTATCTGATAACTTTGGTACTTAATTTGACTGCCCTAACGAAGTCCAAATTAAATAAACAAACCTGTTCTGTGACCCTTGTCACAAACTGGTCTTAACCAAATAATAAAATAATATTACACATATAAATAAAATAAAGGCATAAATAATCTCACAAATATGCCTAAGGGCACAATAGTCATCTTACTTCTAGGCCCGATTTAAGGATGTTACATGATGTTTGGTTTCTTTTGCAGGTGCTAGAAGGAGTAAAGGTGCCAAAATGTGGTGTTCAAATTTGAGTCATACGGCTATACAACGAATACCAATTTTGAACTGGAGCACGCACGATCGCACCACGATTGACCGTGCTGGCAATCGTGTGTCAACGGCTACTTTTTGAATCCCACTCTAAAAGGCAAACATTTAAGTGCATTTGAAGCTGACCCTCTTGCATATTTCAAAGGCTTATCTCTAGTGATCACAAGTGCATCAATTACTACTCAAATGTGATCAAGCAAGAGAAGATTCTATGATCTTATAGATATAGATTTGGGTTGTTGTAAACTTACTAATCAAAATCATTTATCTTATGAGTTTACTTAATGTAATGTATGTCCTAGTATTATGCTAGGATCATCATTGCAAAGTGTATAAGTCTTGTAACTTCAATTAGTAGAAGCATAGGCTAGCTTAGTGATCTACTTCCTTAAAGGGACTTAGGAAGTTGATTAATCTTATTTGGAGATTAATACTTGTCCAAGGTGAAGAGAAGTTGATCTAGGTTGGAGTTGATCTTTCAAAGGGATAGAAAGATTAGGTTTGTTGTCTAACAAAGAAGTTGAAGACTTGTAAATCGGATCTCCACCGGGTTTGGAAAAGAGTGCTTAATGAAGCAACAAATCCCAATTAGTGTAATCGGGGAGTGGATTAAGTTGGATTAGTTAACATCCACCCGAACCACTATAAATCCTTGTGTCTATGTTCTTTACATTACTTCATTTATCATTTTGAACATATACACTACACACATCAAGTTTGAGTTGAGTTGGTTGATCAAAGTTAAATCGAATTTGATGATCAATTGAAAAAGTATTAAAAACATATTAAGTAACTATTCACCCCCCCCCCTCTAGTTACTTACAATTAAGTGTCGCATTCCTGATCGCGGGATACAGATTAAATGCATGCATGTTGATACCGGAAGTGGTGTCGACATTATGTATGAGCATTGCTATCGTTTTCTTCCCGCAGAAGTCAAAGCGCAGTTGCGCCAACCCGATATTATGCTATCGGGATTCTATGGGGAAAGCTCGTGACCGCTAGGCCGGATAGAGCTTGTAGTAGAGCTTGCGGATGATAAGAATCCGCAGTTGGTTAGAAGCGAATCAATCGAATTTTATGTGGTCCGTTCGACTTCGCGCTACAATGCGCTTCTGGGGAGAAATTTCATATGGCGTTTTAACATTATACCCTTGGTAGTGCATGGCTTGATTAAGTTTCCTACGATGAGCGGAATTGCCACAATTGCGTCACATCAAACAACCGAGTTATGTGGTTCAGTTGTGCCTGTAAGCATTCCCAGTGTAGGAGAACAACTTAAAAGCAGTGCAGTCATAGCTAACCGCTTGCATTCGGACAAGCGAATCAAAATTGGTGCAGGCTTGTCAGCCAAAACTAAAGCTAATTTGCACAGTATCTTGTTCGCTAACGCAGATGTTTTCGCATGGAAAGAATCAGACATGACCGAGGTCCCGCGGGATATTGCGGAACATAAGTTGAATGTTAATCCATCACTCACACCCGTTAGACAAAAGAAGCGGCACATGGCCCTTGAGCGCAGTGATTGATTATGCGCAGAAGGCGATAACCTGGTCAGAGCAAACATTCTGCGGGAAGTACGTTACCAGACATGGGTTGCTAATCCTGTGTTGGTAAAAAAGGCTGACGGTAACTGGCGGATGTGTGTCGATTTTAAGGACATTAATAAAGCATGTCCTAAAGATAACTATCCTCTCCCAGAGATTGACTGGAAGGTAGAATCGTTATCGGGTTTTCGGTAAAATGTTTTCTGGATGCGTACAAGGGTTATCACCAAATCCTCGCTGCGGAAGATGAGGACAAAACTGCTTTCCATACGCCGCAGGGTATTTATTGTTATACGAAGATGCCCTTCGGATTAAAAAATGCAGGCGCCACCTATCAGCGCGTAATTGACGCAGCCTTCAAGCACCAAATTGGCAGAAATCTTGAAGCATATGTTGACGACTTGGTAATTAAAAGTAACACCGAAGAGGAAATGCTCGAGGACATCCTAGAAATGTTTTCGTCTTTACGCAGGATCAACATGAAGCTTAACCCGCTCAAGTGTAGTTTTGGGGAAGAGGAAGGCATGTTTCTAGGTCATGTGGTGACGGCGCGAGGAATCAAGGCGAATCCCAAAAAGATTTAAGCAATTAATAATTTACCATCTCAAAGAACAAATAAAGACGTGCAGAGTCTAACCGGGAAGCTCGCGGCGATCACGCGGTTTTTGTCAAAAGCTGCAGAGTGTCAGTTGCCATTCTTCAATACTTTGAAGAATTGTTTAAAGAAAAAAGACTTCGTATGGACTCATGAAGCAGAATCAGCTTTTCAAGAGATGAAGAAGGTGCTTGCTGAATTACCAACACTCACCGCGCCAGTATCAGGAGAAACGCTTACGCTGTACCTTGCGACATCGAAAGAAGCTGTCAGCTCGATTCTTATCGCGGATCGCGCAAAGGTAATCCATTATCTTTTATTTACATATATGAATTATTTATTTCGTAAACAAATAACGCTGAGGATTTCTCAGAAGCAAATGCCAGTCTACTTCGTAAGCAAGACGCTGACAGCAAGCGAAGTAAACTATTCACCAATCGAGAAGCTAGTATATGAGCTACTCCACACAGCACGATGTTTGCATCGATATTTTCAAGAACACCCACTTGTGGTTCTAACTGATCAGCCGATCAAACACGTTGGTAACTACCTAATTTGCGGCAATGTCCGGGAATACCGCATTGATTAACGCAATCATCTTTCTTTCAGGTGCTATATAAGCCTGAGATTTCTGGCCGAATGGCTAAATGGGCAGTTGGGTTAGGGGAACACGAAATAAATTTTTCCTCGCGAAACGCGGTTAAGGGTCAAATACTTGCGGATAACCTAGCAGAGTTACCCGCAGATGTTGAAGCATCGGCTGAACATCAGGATACGCCAACACCAATTTTGACACCATGGGAGTTATACACCGATGGTGCCTGTAGCGCAGCTGGCGCGGGTGCAGGGGTAATTTTAACTGGCCCGGATGGCAAAGAGCATACATATGCGCTGCGGTTTAATTTTGCTATTACAAACAACGAAGCAGAATACGAGACTTTGTTAGCAGGTATGCAGATTGCGCATAAATTAACTGTTAAAGTTCTGCACGCTTATGTGGATTCAAAGCTAGTATGAAGCCAAGTTAGCGGAGACTTTGAAGCGCATGACATAGCCATGCAGCAATATCTATCGCTTGTTCATAACCTCGCTGACCAGTTTGAGGCTTTTCAAATTTCACATGTAATGCGAGGGTAAAATAAGAAGGCGGATGCACTTAGCAAATTGGCTGCATTGGCCTTTGATCATCTAGGGAAAAGAGTTCTCATAGAAGAACTACATGCGAAATCCATTGTTATGATGCCTTTAGTGGCACCTGTTGAGGAATCCAGCTCAACGTGGATGACACCCATCATTGCTTTTCTACGGGATGGCACATCACCCGCGGACTCCGTTGATGCAAAGAAAGTTCGTACCAAGGCACCAATGTATGCCCTTGAGGGTGACGTCCTATATCGAAGAAATTATTTAGGACCGCATTTAAGGTGCATTGGTCCAAACGAAGCAGAAGAGGTTATACGCGAGGTGCATGAGGGTGCATGCGCCCTTCATTCGGGCCACAGGTCTATTGTGTCAAAGATTATGCGGCTAGGTTATTATTGGCCTACCATGTACGCAGATACCGCACGCATAGTTAAGCGCTGCGAATCCTGCCAAATACGTGTACCTATCAGCAAAGCACCTGCGCATCCAATGATTCCATTCTCATCACCATGGCCATTCTGCAAATGGGCAATTGACATAGTCGGACCATTTCCAAAAGGCTGAGGTAATATAACCATTTATTTTATACCATATGCTACTTACATCAGTATCTTACGCATACTCTGCATACGCAGGAAACATCAAATTCTTGATTGTTTCAATTTACTATTTCACAAAGTGGGTGGAAGCAAGACCGCTGGCAACAATTTCACGAAAAAGAGTGCGGAATTTTGTCTGGAAGACATCGTCTGTCGATTCGGTATACCAGAAGAAATCGTTAGTGATAATGGCACGCAGTTTATGGGAGATCCTTTTCGCAGTTGGTGCGCAGGGCTTAATATTAAGCAAACTTTCATATCCGTTGCGCATCCACAAGTGAATGGCCAGTGCGAAGTCACCAACCGGTATATAGTAGCTGGAATTAAAGCCAGATTGGGCCATGGTCACATCAGTTGGGTGGATGAACTACCAAAGGTGTTATGGGCACATCAAATAACACCTTAAGCGAGCACTGGTGAGACTCCGTTCAGTTTGGTATATGGGTCAGAAGCTGTTGTACCCGCAGAGATTGGGGTACCAACGTTCCGCGTACATAATTTTGATGAGCAAAACAACTCGGAGGCTTTGCGAGAAAATCTTAATTTGCTGGAAGAGCGCAGACTCTCTGCGGCGATTAACGAAGCTAACAATAAGCAGAAAATTGCAAAGTACTATAATCAGCGTGTGTGTTCACGCTCTTATAAGTGTGGGGACCTAGTTTGGCATCAGAATGACGCAAGTCATGCGGAAGATACTGGGAAATTGGGCCCCCGCTGGGAAGGCCCATACAAGGTAGTGAGAACAAGCAACACCGGGGCATACCATCTTGCGACATTAGATGAAAAATCTGTGAAGCGCACTTGGCACGCGACGTTGTTGAAAAAATGTTACATGTACCTGGTTGGACCTGATCACTCCAATATATTTCAGCGCATTATTTTTTCTCTATGTAATTTCCGTCCGTTTGGATGTGTCGCGGTTGTAATCATAATTAATGCCAATTAAAATATTTACTCGCACATACTTTTTCTATATTTATGTTTCTTTTTGTATGCGATTCCTGCCTACTTAAGGGGTGTCCTCTAGCCCCCGCGCGGCAGAAGCCTGTTTGGTTACAAGGCTAGGCATAAATGGCAGGTGAAGGGAATTGGTTTTCCCCTAACCAAGCGCCACGCAGACTAGATGGCTGCCAAGTCGACTTAAAAATACAGGAATTGGTTTGTTTGTGCGTAATTACTCTCGCATTGGTTTGCTTGAGGAACTCTTAAGTATAAAAGCATTGGTTTGTTTTTAGTTATATTGCTTACCATACAGCTAAAGTGCACCTCTAGCACATGACAAAGCAAGAACGCAGTAGCTTTTGAGTCTAAACACTAAGGGTAAATTTGCTAAAGTATTGGTTTATTTTACGCAGTACCCGCGTATGCGCATGAGTTTTGGTTAACTTACACGCATAGGCATGCGGTATACATTTTGTTTTGATTCGCGATATATAAATAATATAGCAAAGACGCATGCAAAAGATACAAATATAATGTACATATAAAAGTTTAATAATGCACCATTGCCCTAAACGCCTGCCCAACACGGGACTTTGGGCTCAAAAAAAAAATACAATTGCCTGCCTAAGCATAGGACTTACAGCGCAAACGGTGGGATAATTGTTCAAATTACAACTCTTCCTTGAGGAAGTTATCAAGCGGCATATTCGGGTCCGCACAGAAATCGTTCAGCTTGGGGATTGGGATGGATTGGATGGCATGTTCAGCTTCAAGAAGCGCTGCGGCAGTACCCTCCTTCAAATACTTCTGCACAACTTCGGGGTAAGGTGGCACGAGGTTGCAACCTTTGATCACTTCCAACATAACCTTGTTGCGGTCATGCTCCTTCACTGCGTCAACATAAGCATTGAGCTTTTCAGATACGGGCTCCGAGTCCATAACCTTTTGCGCAAGGGTCGGAAGAGAGGTGCGTAGTTTCAACAAATCTTCCTCTGCCAGCTCACGATCGTTCACCGCGTCATCCTTTTCCCTGCTCACCTTGTCAAGCTCGGCCCGCAGACGCTCGGTTTCACCCTTCGCCTGATCAACTGCCCCCACCAGCTCGCAGTTTTTCTTCCTTTCATCAATCAGTGCGGTTTTTGTCTCAGCCGCAATCGCTTCAGCAGCTTTACGCGCCTCTTCCGTGTCTCCCATATCTTTCCTCAATTGATTAACACCCGCCTGCAGCAGACCAAGCTCAGTTTCCTTTCGCAACGCCACTTGGTATAAATTGTTGGAGCGATTTGTAACATCCCGCCTTTTTCCGTTTACCTTTTCGTTTATTTATTTAACGTCCGTTATATGATTATAACATCTTTCGTTAAAACGCGTTTTAAAATATCTCGTTTAGGTAATTCACGCACCTGCAACCGAACTCGAGGGACTAGTTTCGCCAATTGATCAAAGATGTGACTAGCTTGACTAGTCAACACCCACCTCCCCATTCATTATCCATTTCCATTTCCATTTTCTTTTGATACTTTCACAATTTTCTCTCAAACACCAATACAAAGAATCATCATCTATTTCAAATCGATCAAGCATCAATCCAAACAAATTACATTTTGGAATCCTTGCAACTTCCTCTTCAATTCCATACCGATTACATCTCATTTGGGTAACTTTCTAAAATCACTAGATTTTGTGTTCTTGATGTTTTTAACTTATAAAGTTGTTAATTAGTGTTTATGGCTCAAGTCTAACATGAATATGTGATTTATATGTTCGATCTTGTTATTTTAAGCAACTAGCATGAACATGAACTTGGTGTGTTTGATTTGATGATTTGGTTGCTTGAATGTTGTTAAATGTTATAAGTGCATGTATTAAATGTGTTCCTAACATCACTAGCTTCAATTTGATGTGTAGGTTGCTTTAGAAAACTTCATAAACTTGATTATTGATTTTGGTGAATTTGGGTTAGGGTTTGATGAACTTGAAATGAACTTTTGATGTATTGAATGCCATGAATTGTTGTTAGTAAGTGGTTAGTTAGATTATATGCTTGATTACCTACGAAACGGCATGTCATATGTATGCATTTAATTCCCGAATCATAATTATGCATTTATGAACTTGAACATTAATGAGGAGCATTAATTGAGCATTTAATTTGGAAAGTCGGTTGTTGCAAATGATGTTTTTGGTTGGTGAAATGTGTTTAGTTGTGTTCCTTGTCAAATTACCTTTCTAACGATATAAGATACGTGTCATAAGTCTTTACGGTTTGTGAATTACGTTTGAATGAATTTTGGTTAAGTCTTGGACAATTGAAACAGACCAGGCACCAGGCCACGCCTGTTGGCGCGGCGTGACACCTGGGGCCGCGGCGCAGTGTTTGCCGTGGTCCATGTTTTGTTTCACTTGTCCATTTCACGTAAAATGTTTGCCATGCTATGGACCTCCAATTCACATCTAACTTGTCCTAACATGCTTGTATATGATTAATAACCTCAGAAAAATATTCGGGACCCGACCCGAACATGTTGACTTTTTCGTTGACTTTGACCCGACCAAAGTTTGACTTTTTGTCAAACTTAACCAAATGCTTATGCGATCATTCTAACATGCTTCTATACTTGTATCTTGCATGAAACTTGACAATTTGATTCACATGCTATTTAATCGAGTCGTAATGAGCCATAGGACTAATTGAACATCTTTGGCCTATCATGTTTACCGTTATTGATACAACCTATTTGTTTAGGTCAAGACTAGCATTGTTCTTTGCACACGTTTACTTGTTGAAGTAGTTTTACTCGTGCACTCAAGGTGAGATCATAGTCCCACTTTTTACTCTTTTGAACTTACATTTGGGATGAGAAAACATAAACGTTACATTTTTACTAAGTGAACACAAGTACATGAAAAAAAACATTCTACATACGAGTTTAGAACAAAATCCTCAATTCGATTATCATTAGTTACACTTGCCGGGTGTAAGCGAGAACTTATGTTATATGGCCATATGGGTTTGACAAACCCTCATTCGAACGGTTCGCTACCGTTACATCGGATGAAATATATTTTCGAGAAACATTGTATGTTCTAGCACTATTGTGATGGAGTTCTATGGAAGGAAACGTTAAGCCTTGATAATTGGGTGCTCGTGAATATTAACTTTTGGAATGTAATACTATTTATCAATGATGCAAATCTTGTGGATCGACTTACTTATTTATTCACTTGATTACTTAAACCTGTGATTTCACCAACGTTTTCGTTGACAGATTTCTATGTTTTTCTCAGGTCTTTTGTAACATCCCAATTAATTAAGGTATTATTTTATGTAATTTTATTATTATATACATGGATGGTATGATTTAGTATTAATAAATGGACAAGAGTTAAGTTTGTTAGTTAAGTTGGAAGGGACTAGAGATGCAAAGTTAGAATTAAGGACCTCCCATGATAGAGTTTTAGTGGGGAGGGTAGAAAGTGCAAATAATACAAAGTTAATTTAATAAAAGAAGAAAAAAATACTGGAAAATCATTTTAGTTGCAAAAAAATTACAGAAACTTGTGTGTGCTTTTGTGTGTGTCGATACAAGCAAGGAGGAAGAGAGAAAGCTTCAATTGAAGGAATTAAACTCATGCAATTGAAAATTAGTGAAATCTAAGGCACTCTAATCACTCTAGCAAGCTTTAATTCTTCAAATTCTTCTTTTTTGTGCACAATTAGGGTTCTTGAACCCTTAGAAACAAGGTATGAACTTCTATGTCTAAGTATCACTAATATTGGGTGTTTGTGATGAATATCTAGCTCAAAGGTTGTTGTTTGTTAAAAATGTGCACACTTGTATAATTGATAACGAATTTGTTAGTGATTTTGGAAGTAAGTTCATGTATGAACTTGCATTTTGAATGTATGATATGAATATGGTGAATTTGGTGATGTTCTAGCTTAGAATCAAGTCATGCACACTAGGTGTTTGATGAAATGTCTCAATGAAGTGTTTATGTGATTTAGTTACAATTGTATAAGGAAAGAGTTTATGTGTGAATTGTTAATATTGTTGTAAGTAATGATGTGTGGATAAATGATGATTTAGGGTTGCTAGTAATTAAATGGGTTTATGCACATTGATGATTGATGAAATTCTTGAAAGATTTACAAGTTCATGTTTGTATGAGATAAACTTGAGAAATTGAGTATTTAAGAAAAAGTGAAAGGATGAATTAAGAATGTCATGTATGTGAGTGTTCATGTAAATGATGAAGTAAAAGAGGATTTGGTCAAATGAGTAAGTGTATGAAAGAGTTGTAGGTTTTGAAAGTTGTAATTTTGTTGAGTTATGATATTGATGAGATTAGCTCATGTATAGGTGCTAATCAAGGCAAAGGAGCTTCAAGTGATCAAGGAACTTCATTAAATCAAGGTGAGTTTATAGGGGGTAATTTGGGCGAGTCAAGAGTGGCTTAGTGTTCTCGGATTGCATCCGTGCAAGAGAGCAACGACTAAGTGCACTAGTTGGATAGCTTAGATAGAATTATTAGGTTCGCCTAATAATCGTATCTATGGTTGATGTTTAGCTTAGGCAAGATTATTAAATTGCTTAGTAATCTTGTCTATGGTATGGTTTAGCTTAGACACTTTGGGTGTCTATGTGCATATGTATGAATGCAAGGTGATTAAGGTAGCTTAGACATATGTATATGTCTATGGTTGTGATTAGCTTAGACTTAATTACTAAGGTTGGCCTTAGTAAGTTATGTCTATGGTAAGTAATGGTCGGATCCGAAAGTAAGTAAGCAACCAATTGGTTGAAAGACAAAGTAATGTGATGATTATGCCCAATGTATTATGCTATATTATTCGCCTATAACTCACTAAGCGTAAAAGCTTACCCCCGTGTTGTTTTATGTTTTATGGGAACGAAAGGTCATCGCGAAGGTAAGGAACCCGTTTGATGATAGTGGAGCATTGGCTTTGTAGTAAGTGGTAATTGCAAGTCTCTATTTTGAATCAAGCTCTAATGGTACCGCTTATCAACGCCAAGTCTTATGTTTTTGATATTTATGCTTCCGTCAAGTTTTGGGACCAAGTGATGTATTTGAAATGTGTAAACACGTTTTCTCGACTTAGAAGATATTCGTAATGTTGAGTGATGTAAGAAACTGATTTAATCAAGTTTAAATATGTATTATGATGACATAATGTGTTTTGAGTTAATAGATTGGTCAAATTGTGGTTTTGTAATTGTGTTGCAGATCAGTCCCAACTCACGTTATATGTCGCGCCGCGACAATGTGTGCCGCGCCGCGGCATTGAACGTATTTTAGAAACAGAAAGGCTGCTAAGCATGGGATAAATTCCCTTTATATGTCGCGCCGCGACAAGAGTAGCCGCGCCGCGGCAAATAACTTGGTCTGGGCAGACACCTAAATTTTAAAAAAAAAAAAAAAAAATCTATCGTTTAAAGGCGTTAAATCTTTGAACGATATGTGATACATGCTTCCGCTCATTATTTTTGATACTTGCATTGGATGTCGAGTATATATGCATACATGGAGCGTCTTTTGGCTATTTTAAATCGTGTCGCATATGTTTCATTTGTACTTATAACGTTGTAACATAACTTGTGGTCGAACTATTCTTGTAAACTTTGAAACAATCTTTACATATGAAATGAATGCGACATATTTTGGGTCAAACGTTTGTTTTAAAGACTTATGACCATGTAATGAGACCTAAGTAGACGGCACCGTCAAACGTCGATTTGTCGGGTCACTACACGATTGGCGTAATCTGCAAACATGCCAAAAAACACAAGGTCATTTTGAATAATGGCGTCATGCGCTTGGCGAAAAGGTAGCGCGGAGAGTTGGTCGCGGAATTCCGTTGGAAAGATTTGTTGCATGAAGGCGGATTGCTCTGCGGCATTTTCGGCTGAGGACTGGGTGAGCTGCGCCAGATTTGCCAAGCGAAAACTACCGCGCGGTGGCGTTGGTGTGGAATCTGTATCCAGGTGTATCACCTTATCTTTTGACGTGGCGGTGGCTTCGAGGTCCGGATTTCCTCGCGGCGGCGTCTGATGCGTCTCATCAATGTGCTCTGCGAGTACGTGTTGGTTAGCACGCAGTAAGCAATTGTGCGAAATTTAAATAATAAGACGCTTACCAGTAATTGGGGGAGGCAGATCTGCGGACGACTGCTCCACGGGGACAAAGTTGTCATTCCGCATATCCTCCTTTTGTTTCGGAGTCAGTTTTTTCTTCTTTTGTTGGTTTGTTTGTGGAGTGGCGGCTCCCTTGCGCTTGTTGGCTGAGGTCGCCGACGCGGACACCTCGTTCTCGCCGGTTTTTTCTTGCTCCAGCTGCTCATCAACATTCTGCTTGCGGAAGGAGATATCCGCAATCTCCTCAGCGGTAAGAACTCTCTTCATCTTGATTTCTGCAAATATACGCGCGTAGTTAGAACACGTATAAGTATGCAGCCGCGGTTATATATTTACATGCATTTGTACTATTCCTACCCTTGCCATTCGGCGCGATTATGGTTGGACGCATGTTCTCCCATGGCCAGTGTGCGGAAATCTTTCCTAACCGTAACATAATGTTCCCATATGATCGGTGCAGAAGCTGTACGTTAGCGCACTCCGCTAACAGTTTTGATGCCTCATCATCAAGGATGGGGGTCTTGTTTACATCTTTTGTCACGCTATCGCACCAAATTCACGTTTGCGGAAAGTTGGCTCCGACGACTGATTGGTCGATGTAAAAGAAAGTTTCTTTCCAATGACCAGCATTAGATTTGGGGGTTTTGGTAAAAAAAAATTTCGGGCAAAGAAAGTGAACCAGGACTTATGGTGGGTGGCCAGACGATATAGATGACAAAACACCTTCACTAGTGGTACCTTATTTAGCGCAACGCACCACATCTCAAAAAGCACTATTTTCCCTATGGCATACGGATGTAATTGCCCTAATCCTACGTGGTAATGGTCTAGAACGCCTAGGTAGAAGTCCGAAGGTGGAACCCTAAAATTTTCGTGCTTAAAGGCGTGTTCGTATATGGCTACCTTCTTCTCCGGTAGTTCATGGGCACGTTGGTTAGCAAGGGGTGGCACCGGGTTGTACTGTTTTAGCGGCGGGTACTGTTTTACTAACGAATCTATATGCTTCTGTTCTATAATCGATACTACGCTATCTACGAATGTCTCAGTTGCTTTTGTCATTTTCTAAGAGTAATCGAAGAATAACTGACCTTTTATGGCTTGCCGGAATACACGGAAATTGATCGGAGTTGATTTAGCAGAGTATCGGAGAAGCTTTGGGCAGAAAATTAGAAATGAGGGTAAATCACGACTATTTATAGTGAAGTATTGGTGTGGTGGGGTGAAACGGTCTCATCATAGGCGTACACGTGTCTAGATCTGACGGTGGACGTTTTTGCTCGCGCGTGCATCTTTGTTTACAGTTCCCGATATGGAACGAGTGGTTCACACGCCTGCTCACTGTCACTTTATGTCTTGTCAGCCGAATGAGCTTCTGCGATAGTGACAGGCATTTAATGACCTCGAGCCGCGTGTGGTAAATTTAATGCTTGACGTTTTCTTTTTCTTTTTCTTTTTGCTTAATAGTTTGCTATCATATGTCTTGCGTCACATAACACAAAACTGGGGGGACATAATGATACCGCAACCCGCATGCGCATGCTATACGTATGCGGGCAAGCACTAGTATGCGTATGCGTATGCTATCTTTGCGGTATGCAGTAGCGCATTGAATACTTTGTTCCCGGTATGGCGGTTACTTGACGTTCAAGTCTGAGTATCTTTTCCATAATTACATCCGAGATTCGGGGGAGTTTGTTATGGAAGGGATTATCACAATCTAGGACGGTTCTAGATCTAGGGTTTCTCTCTCTCTCTCTCTCTCTCTCTCTATATATATATATATATATATATATATATATATATATATATATATATATATATATATATATATATATATATATATATATATATATATATATATATACCCTAGTCGTCTTTCTAAGGCACACACCCATACGAAACCTACAACACGTAGCAATAATCATCAATTCTCGACTTCTAAGGTTTACAGGTTAGTTCTTCATAGACTGGTACCTACGACCTTATCTAGGGTCTTCTGATCGACGATCGTTATCAAAGGTGGACTTAACCACTTAGCCACCCCGCCGACATCATCATGTCGGCCAGGGTTATTCACGGTAGCCGGACCGGAGAGCTAAGTTCTAAGATCCTTAAACCTCTTTAAACGTATTGAGCAAGCATATTGACCATTTGGAAAATATATGCATGATCAAAAAGTAAAAGTGCAATCTGAACAGAATTAAAGATTTTTTTTTTTTTTTTTTTTTTAGAAAGGCACCGAATTAAAGATACTATGTATGATATGATCTTCAAGGATGAATACCTGCCATGTAACACCCCGATCCAACAAGGATCGGAAGTCACATTTATTACTAAAATTAAAGTCAACAAGGATCCAACGAGGATTGGAATACCTGCCATGTTCCACCAAGACTGCTGCTGTTAATTCAGACCCAGAAACTGTTGCTGCAGGGCCAAATGCTACTGTTATGTTTCCTATTCCAGTTTCTTTTTTTGATGGGCCGAGGGTTGGGCCTGATCAGGACCAAATTCCTGCTGTTGCCACTTATCTGTTTCCAGACTCGGATCCAAACGAAGACAATCTTACGCGGAAAGATCGGTGCGATTCATGAGGGGATCTGATATTACAAGTAAACGACAGTTTTTTAGTTACATATTAAATTTAAAATTTTGTCTAATTATAATGTTCAACTTATTACTATGGAAAATGTAATAGTTAATTTACATTTGTAACCCAAAGATACTAAAAAAATTGTATTATTGAAAAAAAACTTCACGTTTATTTCAATACTCAAATTTCAAACCGTCAAAATATCTCAAGCTATATTCCCTCTCTTACAACTTGTTAGGTCACGTCAATATCTTGTAACCCGACAAGATCCAACACACAGTGGCGGAACTAGGATTTTTTTTCACCGGAGGAAATATTTTTCTAAAACTGTGGCAATTTTTTGGACAAATAATGGAGGTTTTGGGGTAAAAATAGAGGTTTTTAGGCAAACTATGAGCGTTTGTGGTCAAAAAGTTGAAGGTTTTTGGACAAAATTTGAAGGTTTTGAGGCAAAAGTTGAAGAATTTTGGGCAAAATTTGAAGGTTTTGTGGCAAAAAAAAATCCATTGGTGGCAAAATCGAAAAACCCAAAAATTTTCCACTGAAAAAAATCCACTTGGGGCGGGCGCCCCCTACCCCGAGTAGTTTCGCCACTGCCGACACATATAGCAAGTCAAAACGACTTTGTTGTCTCATTCTCTTTGTAGGTTTTAAAAGATTAAGCAATATCAACATATATGCAAACGTACACACATGCAACCGATTGAATTACTGCATCTTACAAGATCGCCGTTGGTGGTCAAACGGATCTTCCAAATTCATGTACTATTTATACACATTAATTTGCAAGTTGAAGATCAACCTCTTACACGCGTAACTAGAATATCCATCAAGTGATCAAGCTTCAATCTATATCTTAAGAAATAAGAATAATCATCTTGGCAGGAGAGAATCTAGTTTAATTAACTAGATTTATATTTGTAAAGATTCTACTAAGTCGAATTTCATTTGTAATGCTATATTTTTAATAATTATGTATAGCCTACTTTCGACGTGCGAAAGTAGTGCGTATGAAAGTTCTTTGTGAAAGAACTGTAATTGGGCCCTGTAGTTCAATACTCAATCTATCTATCTATCTATCTATCTATCTATCTATCTATATCTATCTATTTATACATTATATAAATCACGTGATAATAATCCTACGTGTCACGTTCTAGTTAATTATGGCACGTGTCATGCTAAAGCTCATCAAAAAGTTTAAGATGATAAATAATGTTCTAAATATTAATATTTAAATAATTAAATATAATTCTCACTATCTATAAATAAAATATTAGATAAATATGATATAACTAGAATTAAAAAACTACGTAGCAAATATTTTATCAGCAAAAGGTTTTGGTGTTAAATCTATATATTTAAAAATTTTATATAAATAAAATATTAATTAATATCTTACAATTGAAACAAAAACTACATACCAGATTATTCATTATTTTATCTAAAAAATACTATTAGTTAATTTGGAATAATAAAATATATCTATAAATATTTTATATCAAATGTGGTGACGAGTGTCTTGCATTACAATATTAATAAATTTGATTTTATAGAATTTTCTTAATTTTTAAAAACTTCCATTTAAAACAACTTATTCCGTATTATTTAATTTGTTTTTGTTTGATAAAATTAATTAGTAAGCAAATTATTTACAAGTCTGTCTTAGGTTTAGATAAAGAATATATCATATCTCTAAAACAATACTCCGTATATTATTAATTTTTTGTTTATTTTATATTTGTTTACTTCCACAATAGTTATATGACATTTACGAAAACATATTTTTTTTATTTGATCAACATTCGAGCACAAAAAACTATCTTTCTATACATCTATACGTACATATAACATTGAATGATAATCATTACGTACACTTTTTTGCGCTGATTAACAGTCATTCAACGCACGAGTTCAAAGCGCGATATTCACATTTGGAAAGACACAAATTCACAACTTTCGTGCAACGCACGCACTCCTTTGATTATTTATGTAACTGTAAATATAACTCCCATAGTTAACTGACAATTTTTTATAACAAAAGTGATAACTATTTGATTATTTCATTGGTTTAGAGTTATGATTTTTGTTTCAACTAAAATATTTGTAAAAGCATGTGTAAAAAGAAAAGGCAATATGAATAGTGGACTAAAAGTTGTTTTAAAGTAGGTTATACATGATTTTTGTGATAAGTTTTATCTACAAAATAAAAACCTACAGACGAGTTATCATATATTTTCTTTTAAATTTTATTTTTTACAACTTTACTGAACCACCAATTAATGCTTATTGATCAAAAGTAGTGATTGCAAATGGGCTGCTTGAATCTGATCAAGTCAAACTTTATAACTATTCAATGTTGGTCGTAACAGTCAGGTTCACAGTATACACTTCTTGCCCAACGAACGGGCTCATAAACTCAGTGTCATCTGCAAGTCTGCAACCAACTTTACCCTAACTCTTTCAGAATTCAAAAACTTTTTAAAAAACATGAAAATAATACTATTATTATATACTCTATTTGACATCAACGAAAACGTATATTTACAACTTCCGTTCAACGGACGGGCTCAAATAACTAGTATAATATATACAGTGGTATTATAGTGGTGGCGGAGACGAAATTTTTTTAAACGTGTAATAATTTTTTTGAGCAAAATATAAAGGTTTTTGAGACAAATATGGAGGTTTTTTTGGTAAAATATTGAGGCTTTTGGGCAACATTTGGAAGCTTTTGGCAAAGTACGGAGACTTTTGAACAGAAAAAAAAAATTCACCGGAGTCAAATAAAAAAAATCCAGAATTTTTGCACTAAAAATCACCACATAGTTGCGCCAATGAATATATATGTAACAATTTCTAAACGGTGGTCATCTTTAGAGTAATACTTACAAGAGATTACACCAGGTAATTTGCAGGGATGCAACTACTAATTGGTGACTAGTTAAATGTGTACCATTTAGTGAATCCTATCCTAGTAATGAACTAATGATCTTGTGATAAGGTTAATCTTAGCGATGGTTTCTTACACCGTGTTCTCGAGTTTTTTTAAGTGAATAGGAATGGGATGGAGAGGGGAAGAGAATAAAGATGGAAATAAATGTAATATGAAAAAAGATAAATGTATTCTCGAGTTGAAATGGGAGTAAAAGAAAAGAAATAATTATAACTTACAATATTTGAACTAAATTAAATAATAAATTAACTTTTTTTAATGATGCCTATTTATTTATGGGGGATGATTCTCACACACTATTTTTTGATCCTCACACACACTCCTCCCTAATAATAGGGTAAAAGGGTGTGTGAGGATCAAAAAACAGTGTGTGAGAATCATCCCCCTTTATTTATTATTACTATTACTATACTATCTATATAGTACTAGCCTTTAAGAGTTCGTGCATTGCACGACGAGCCCTAATAAAAAAGAATTATAAAATACGAATGAAGTTATTAACAAAGAACAAAACATCTTTAATATAAAACATATAAGTTGAAAGTATTTGGAAACTTTAAGAACATAATAAATACGGAGTAATTATTTTCTATTTTCTATTTTCTATTTTCTATATGGACCTTCCCTCAAACAGTGACAACTAACAAGCTTTTCCCATTGTCCTTGTAAATCAGATATGTATAATTTCTGATACGCGAGCTGTTTAAGTTGTGGTAATGATGATAAAGGAAGCGATATAGACCCATTTACTTAAAAAAATTAGTTAAATAAGGTTCTCTTTTTGTTTCCAACTAGAAAAATATTTGACCGCGCGTTGCTGCGGTTGTATTCGACGTACAGTCGAATTTGAATATACGTTGTTTGGTACCTAATATATCTAGTACGTTGGGTTGTTTGTTGGACGTGTATGTATATGTATGTAATATAGGCCGAAATATTTAGTGTCTTTTAACGATGTCCGTTTCGCGTATAGTTAGTCGCGTTGTGTTCATAAAATTATTTCGAGTTAAACGGTGGTCTCGGAAAAAATTTAACTCGCACCGAGCGAGAATATAGGGCCCGTTATCTAGTGTTTTTTTAACGATGTCCGTTTCGCGTATAGTTAGTCGCGTTGGGTTCACCTGATTTTTTCGAGTTGAACGGTGGTCTCGGAAAAATTTAACTCGCACCGAGCGAGAAGATAAGGCCCGTTAAAAATTCGGGTGGAATTAGTTTCCTTTATTTTAATAAAATTATATATTTACGCTTTCTACCCCTGGAAAAATGTAAACTTCAGGGGCCGTTTTATAAATTGAGCCGAATTTGAGGGGCCATTTGTAGTGTGAACGCAAACTCAAAACGACAATACAGTAAAACTGAAACTACGAAATTTTTTTGGGGGAGGGGGGTGTTTAGTATATAGGTATAATATAATATAAATAGCTTTTAAGAGCCCGTGCGTTGCACGGCGACTCTTAATCAAACAAACTGAACACGTAACATTTTATATCAATTAGCGGTATGATAAAACTACAAACTAAATGTTATAATGTTTATTGCAACCAAATTTAATGTTGATAAATTTCACAAAAGTAAAGAACCATCTTGAAACATTCACAAATAGTAGCAATACATACCGGCGCCATAATTAAAACGTGTAAAACCTTAAAAGCCTGCTAGTCAATCGTCTTTTGAACCTGCATACATTGCTTAATCACCTTGGATGTGTTATATAAAAGACCCAAGTGTATCTCAGGTTATGTAGAGATACAAAAATAAGTTGTCATTAACAGTATCTTGAATGTGGAAGATAAGAGCAATTTATAAATGCATAACACCATATGCGACAACAAAATAAAAGAAAAGAATTTATTATTAAAACACCCGTTTTTTTGCAATGCATTAATTTCTGGTCCATATCCATGGAGGCACTACATCCACTGAAAACTTAGAATTTTCAACTCTAGTAAAATACATAGCTCAAGGCAAATGCAAAAGGTTGACAGGTATGAAATATGAAGGATAAACAAACTCATATGCAAGTTGGAAAATGGTCACTTGCTGGGTGCACCATGAATGAAATGAGCCCAATAACCAACAAAGTATAAAAATCTTCAATTGTCATTTTGCTTAATTCAATGACACCAAAGTATGTTGCACCCATTGCAAGAGTTCACTAACTCCTGTATGAAAAACCTAACAGTAAGGTAGATAAGACATTATCAGGGATGATACAAAAATATAGAAATATGCACATTATAAAATATCTAATAGTGCTGGAATAAAGACATTATCAGTACAGTATTTCAGTGCATGCATTATCAGTTGAAAAAAATAATTAAATCATGTAGCTCAGATAATCTAAAATAAGTATGTTGTGTTGGTCATAAATATACAGTCCACTGATTTAGGAGTAGAGAAATTAGTCAAAATATCGGACTACACAACTATTTTACAACATGGTATTCAGGAAAATTCCATACCCCTTCACACATCTGAATTCCTTTTCGTGTGGGCCGACGGTGAATTTGAAGTTATTAAATCGCTCACGCAGAGTTGTAATTATGTACAGTCACGATGAAGTGACAATAGAGTCGTAATTTTTTCAGCAATCAGAGCAAAAAGTCTTCACAAACAACCATATATTGGACGTCGAATAACGTTTTGTTACAACAAAAATTCAATGAAAGACCTCGTCAGCATTTTAGAGGACAAACCTCATCCTCGAGTACACTTCTGAATTTGTTTACTGCATACATCAAGTGAGGCAAATAGAATGATCAAGGTCATAATACATTTTACACAATCAATAAACCAACAAATTTAAGCAAGTAAAGGCTAAATTTGATGAAAAACACGTCTACAATGTACATAGTGCTTTTATGTGTAAGTCATTAGGTAACATGGTAACTTATGAGATACAAATTAAAAGTGTGTACTCAAATTGTCAATTGTCAGATAGCTACGAACTACTCTAAGCTAGTTCGACACTTTAGCCAATTCGCCAACCCACCAAGTTGAATGCTTTTTGCTTTGAACTTTATAGTTATAGTTATTAAAAGATTTTGTTATCAAAAGATTTAGTTATTACTAACAATGGTTTAACAACGTTAAAACCCAATGGTATAAAAAAAAGTTAAGGGATCCGTTGTAATCATCGTAGTAATAAGTAGTGATGTTCAAGTATCAATGAAAAGAAGTAAATTAAACCAGAATGTATCAGTCACACTTGCTCATAGAAACTCACATACAACACAATTTATTTAGTACTACAAGTCGCTTTGTGTCATGACCTAATTTCAGAGCATTCTCTTCATTCTTAAAACTCACTTAAGTTCTGAAGTTGAGTGATGATGATAATTTATTGTCCTATTTAGTTCGTTCTACTTACATTACTGAAACCTATTTTCAGAGGTATCACTCACAACGATTCAAAGGGATTTTGTTAAATCAATAATCAACATATATATAACACACTTGACCCGTTTAACCGCTTGACCCGCCCATTTTGCAACCTACAAAACATAAAAAAATGTAAACCAACACAACATATAAATGAATTGAACCTTACCTACCATTGAGTTCAAAGGAAGATCTTCAAGTTTATTTGTAAGATAAGCCTGTAGATTACCGATGCCAAAATGGTCACAGAGGAAGGTAAGTATAGTAGACACGTCTGATTCGATTACTGATACCATATCTGAAAAATGTAAATACTCAAGCAACTCGTTAGAATTGTCGACGACTCCGATTTATCCAGTTTTTGGTTTGTTGTTTCACTGCCAAGCAAAATATGAAGACGGTGATACGTTTGCAAGTATAAAACAGTTAGTACAAAATTATTATTCCAAACAAAGCTCTATGTAAACAAAATCGAGAATAAAAATGCACCTGAGCTATGTGAATTAGCGACATCTAAAAACAATTGCATATTTTAAGTTTCTAATAATCAATTATAAATAGATGGTTAACACGTGGAAGTACTTAATTTGGGTGATTAGTGATTTGACACGTCATGCATAATTCACATGCTTTATGTATGTTATATTGGTATAGATTTCTTAAATCCAACATTCTCAATTCATATTACCAATCTACTATACATCATACCATGATGATAACCTGTACAGTTTATGCCAATAAATCATTTTGGTAATCAAATCCAAATCATGTTTAATCTCAAATGTCGTTCTGATCATTGAATTCTTTTGACTACCATTAAACTCTATATACAATTAACGCAGTCTTATTCAGCCCGCATAACTTGCCCCACTACAAATAATACTTCTCTGAATCAATATATAAGACTCATATACTGACTTGGAGTTTAATAACATAATGACTTCTCTGAATCAGTAACAAAAATATCAATATATAAGAGTCATATATCAATCAGATCTCACAGAATATTATGGTTATAAGCTCAAACATAAAACTAAGATTTCCCATTGATTCAAACATTTACGTAACCAGTTGAAGTGGAATAAAAATTTGTCATTCAATAAATATATACATATGTATCAAACATACTGTATCCAAATTAAATTGCAGGCAACAATATTGGGTTAGGTGTATCGTTAAATTTGGAACGGTTTTTCTTTACTGAAACCATGTAAATCTTAAGTACCACAAAATTGATACAAAATGATAAACATATACACATGTTAAACACAGAATTGATGCAAACAACATATACAAAACGCAATTCAAATTCATCAATTATATTATAAACCTTATATAGAGAAACACAATTCAAAATACACAGATCAATTGATCGTATAAATATAAATCAAAAGATATAATCATCTGAAATACCTTGTAATACATAGAGATTACGGATATGCTTCTCGATCCGAATCGTGATGCATAAATCAAAACCATGATAATAGTTTGAGTCACACAAAAAAGTAGTTATCAAATCCGATTGAACTATTAGTAGCCGATTGTCTAATAGGTGACGACTGTACCTAAAATATAGATAGATGATTTGAAAAATGGATGAATTATATTTGTGAAGGGATCATTTGAATAGCTGGTGAGATATGAATAACAAATTCTTAGATAGAAAGTTATAAAGCTACGACAGTTTTTTCTAGGGTTTGTGATTATAGGATTACACGTGTATTTTTAGCGTAAATTAGTGATTAATTAGTTTTTAATCTTGTAATTACATGTAGGATTATAGGTTAACAAGCATTAAGAGGCTGCCACGTGGCAGGTAATCCTCACGCTTTATAAAGGTTAATGAATAGCTGGTGAGATATGAATAACAAATTCTTAGAGAGAAAGTTATAAAGCTACGACAGTTTTTTCTAGGGTTTGTGATTATAGGATTACACGTGTATTTTTAGCGTAAATTAGTGATTAATTAGTTTTTAATCTTGTAATTACATGTAGGATTATAGGTTAAGAAGCATTAAGAGGCTGCCACGTGGCAGGTAATCCTCACGCTTTATAAAGGTTAATGATGATAATGAATGAATGAATGAATGAATGATAATAATGATATAATAGAGTAATAAGCATAAACGCCTCCTCTATAGTCATTTTACTAAGAAATTATATTATCATTGAAAACATAATAATTCTTTATTTTTAATACACACCAAAACTGTTCCTGAAAGAAACTTGAACAAATACTATTTGAAGTCAACCCAATATGTGCCATAAAAGTACCAATTTAACCGTTACTCGCCCCGTACAAACTGCCCATTTGGCCACCTATATGGCTGATAACTAGAAGAAAGAGAATTAAAATAAAGCATCATTGAGCCTTACGTGTTCTTATTACATACGCATTATGTTATGACAATTTGTCCAACGCACTCACACTAGCGAAAGCGAGGATATAATTTGTTTGAGACAAACTTGCGAGAAATAATAGAAAGCAAATAAAGTAACTGATAACACGACGATTTAACGTGGTTCGGCAAAACCCTGTCTACGTCCACCCCAAGAGTTCCCTTTATTCTTATAATATAAAAGAACCCGATACAAGAAAAAGTACACTATAAGTTAAACCAAAACCCAAGCCCCTTAGATTTTAGTATAAAATCTAAGTTTTCCGTACACTATTTTACAATCCTTACAAGAATAAACTCTCGGCCTCACAAATAAACACACTCCGTTGATAAACCTATCAACTATGTTTTTCTTTCTCTTTGCGATACTCTAAAATGAAATCCATGCACTTCCTTTTATAGTTGAACTTGTATGTTAGGAAGAAGACTTCAAATTGCCTACTCTTTTCATTTATCATTTGTTTAAAACAAGTTGTAAACGAGTTGTAAACGAGTTGTTAACAACTTGTAAGTTCTAGTGCATTCTTATTTGACCATGCACAAGACAAATTCAATTTGATGTCTTCATCATGCAAAAGATAATTTGTATTTGTCATGATTTGGACCATTGTCCAACAATCTCCACCTTGACGAACATTTATCTTCTTCGTCACTGAAAATACTATCACCTAGTACTTTCACCATTGGCCTCCGTTATCACCGCTGCACACACCTTGAATCATCTCGGTCCTGAACCTGATTCAAATAAAACGGCCAATAAACATGTGCAGCTGACCCTGTCAACTTACATAGTTGACTCCGGAGAGGAGTCTCGAATCACTTCTCCCACAGTAGAATTCTCCTTCTCACCATCGCCTAACTTGATCAAACATGTCGTCACATGTTCCCGATCAATTTCCCGTGTGCATACCTTCAAAACCTTCGAGACACGAGTACATCTTGTACTCGCCACCAGACGATATAAACCTTCATACTTCTCTCCAATCATCAGGACCTTCACGCCACGTGTGATTTTCATAACTCCACCTACGGCCGAATATCCGTATCCTTGAGAATCTAATTGGCTTAAGGAAATTAGATTTTTGTACATCTTTGGTGTGTACGCCACACCACTAAGAGTGTAAGCAGCTCCGTGAAACAATTTTATTTTCACCATGCCAACACCCTCAACATCACATGTTGAACCATCACCAAAAGTCAGCACCCCCGCCTTCTTTAATATTAGCTTATCAAAATAAGCTTTCTTGAAACACACATGCATTGTACAACCCGAATCTAAAATCCATTCATCTTGAGTAGAAGTAGAACTTTTGGAGATTGTGAGAACATCTCCCAAATTAACCGATTCATTAACTGCAATTGCAATCGACGAACCCCCAGATTTATCTTCACCATTCTTTCAAAGTGGACAGTCCTTCTTGAAGTGACCCCACTCCTGACATTTGAAGCACTGGATACCCTTCATTCGATCTCTTGATCTGGACTTACTTTTATCACCAGATCTTTTTCCGAAAATCTTTCCCTTTCCATGACCAACCATAGCAAATTCATGCTCAAAACGGTCATCGGATCTTCGTCTCTTATCCTGAGATAAGAGTGCCGGTACTACCTCCTCCATCTTTACAGTAGCTTTTCCGTAAAGAATAGTAGTAACTAATATATCATATGAACTGGAAAGAGAGGTAAGAAGAATAAGGGTCTTATCTTCTTCCTCAAAATTAACATCAACGTTTGCAAGTTGATCCACCAGACCATTAAACACATTCATGTGTTCAATGATATTCCCGCCTTCCTCCATCTTCAACTGATACAGATCACGCTTCAAGCTCAGCTTTGTAGTCATGCTCTTCCCGAGATATAACTTCTCGAAGGCCACTGAAAGGACCCGTTCATATACATTATAAACGATTCACAATAGTTGATTTCATCGCGAGGTACTTGACCTCTATATGATACATTTTACAAACATTGCATTCATTTTTAAAAGACAAACTTTCATTTCCTCGAAAGTTGACGGCATGCATACCATTTCATAATATATCCAACTATAATTGACTTAGTAATAATCTTGATGAACTCGACGACTCGAATGCAACGTCTTTTGAAATATGTCATGAATGACTCCAAGTAATGTCTCTAATATGAGCTAATGCACAGCGGGAGATTTCTTTCATACCTGAGAATAAACATGCTTTCAAGTGTCAACCAAAAAGTCGGTGAGTTCATAGGTTTAATTTCTATATAATAATCATAATGTTTAATAAGTCACAAGATTTCATTTAATTAAATGCGCAGGATCATTACAACTGGAAAAAATCATTCATACGATGAATCGCCTGGTAACCGACCTTAACATAGAGCGCTTAAGATATCTGGCATCATACATTCCACTATTCAAATGTATGACAAGGACCCTTCGAAGTACTAAAGCATTTCTACTATTCGAAAATGGGGGTGGTTAGTGCCCGTAGATCTACCTTTAGGATTCGTGTCAATTAGTGTTTTTCACTAATTCTTAGGTTACCAAGCATAATAATAATAATAAGTACAGATATCCGGTATAACAAAACAATCGTAGAATGTAGTTTCATGAACTTGTGCTTATTTTGTAAAACATTTATAAAAGCAGCACATGTATTCTCAGTCCCAAAAATGTATAGAGTAAAAGGGAGCAAATGAAACTCATCATACTGTATTTTGTAGTAAAAATACATATAACATCATTGAACAAGTGTAAGGTTGGCCTCGAATTCACGAACCTATATTAATTATATATATTTATATGTTTGGTTAATATCTATCAAACAATTTAGGTCAAGTCGTAGTGTATCACAATCCTAATGCTCGAGACTAATATGCAAAAGTCAACAAAAGTCAATTTGACTCAAAATGATTTCCAAAATTTATACATGTTTATTATATAGTTTAAATATCATCGTTTTATATTTTTAAATATTTTTAAAAGATTTATTAGAGTAAATAATATAATTCATTTATTAATAAATAAAACTTTATATAAAAATATACTTTTATATATCTTAGATAATAAAATTTATAAAGTTTATTGAATATCATAAAAATGTTATGATAGGTTTTATTAAGGTAATTATATTATTTGTATTACATTTTTATTTGATAAAATAACATTGATAATAGTAATAAATAAAGTTGTATTATTTTATATTAATAATTATTATTATTCTACTAATAATTATAACAATATTTATATTTACGAAAATGGTATTATAACAATATGATAATTCTTATTAATAATGAAATTTTATATTAACAATGATATTCCTAATAATAATAATTTTTGTAAAGATGATATTTTTAATATTAATAATAATTCTTTTAATAATAATAGTGATAAAAATAATGAAAAATGATAATTTCATCTAAATCAACATCTTTAAATTTCCTCATGATACTCATACTCATTATTACTTAATCAATTTGTTAATAGCTTTTGAATCGTCTTTTATATTGCATTCATTTTAATGATAATAATCGTAATCATAATAACTGAGTGTTACTAATAAATATTATGATAATGGTAATACTAATAACTATTTTAATGATAAAAATAATAATAATACTAATTATAACTTTAACGATAATAACGAT
The DNA here is from genome assembly GCF_046630445.1 of Rutidosis leptorrhynchoides. Lineage (NCBI taxonomy): Eukaryota > Viridiplantae > Streptophyta > Magnoliopsida > Asterales > Asteraceae > Rutidosis > Rutidosis leptorrhynchoides. The sequence continues at coordinate 79,242,311 of NC_092333.1, forward strand.
GATAATAATAATCATTTTTAATAATAATACATAAATTCAATTGACAATAACTTCTAATCCGTTCATCGAATCCATTCGATATCTAAATGAAAAGTTTATAGTTTTTCGCCAGCTTTCCAACGACATGCATATCTTATACCTTATCTCAACCGCATATGTAACTAATTCAGGATTCAACATAACCTATCGAACGGTAATATCAAAAGTACAAGCATGCATAATCCTATATACTCGAGCACTAGTCAGGGATACACTATTAATAAATAAAAGTTAAGTTATGAGTGCTCACGTATCAATATTGAGATTCAATATTGCAGGAAAGTACGTAGACGCAACGTGTAACATCCCGCGTTTTTCCGTTAAATTTATTTTAACACCGTCTTTTTTTTTTTTAAATAATATCTTTCGTATTTAAATTCGTCGACTCCGTTGACGAACGTTCATAATATTCTCGTTATTTAATTATAACATCTCTCGTTAACTTGTGTTTTTAAAAATATACGATCGGTTAAATCCCGCACCCGCTTCTAAACTCGAGGGACTAAAATTGACACGGGGCAAACTAGTTGACTAGGTCAACTAGTCCACCCCAATCACCACCATTCAACCATCTCCCTCTCTCTCTCTTTCTCTCTAGCAAGAACACACACACAAACCCCAACTTCATAAAATCATCATCTAAATTCGATCTAGGAGGCTTACAACAAAACAAATTACATTTTCGTGATCCTCTCTTCATTCTCTACGATTTGATACTAACTTCATCGATTTTGGGTAACAATTCTAAAACTCTAGATTTCTCTAAATTCGTGTTTTTGACTTGAAATGGTGTTAGTTAGTGTCTATGGCTCGTGTATAACATGAATATATGTTTTGTTTGCTCGATTCGTTGTTTTGAGTAACTAGTTTGAACATTTGAAATGGGTGTGCTAAATCCTTGATTTTGGATGAGTTAAAGTTGTTTAATTGTTAAAGTTCATGTTTTAATTGTGTTACTAGTATCATTAGCTACATTTTGATGTGTAGGTTGATTAAGAAAACTTCAAAAACCCGATTAAGGATTTTGTGATGTTTGACTAGGGTTTGATAGACTTTGAAATGATCTTTTGATGCGTTGAATGCTTGTTAATGTTGTTAGTAAGTGTTTAGATGCAATGTATACTTAATTACCTTCGAAACGGCATATCGTATGTGTAAATTGGATTCCCGAATCATAAAATACGTTTTACGAACTTGAAACTTTGAAAATAAACCTTTCTTGATCAATTGACGAGTTTTCGGTTATTGTAAATGATGTTTTTGTTTGATGATATGTGGTTAGTTGTATTGCTCGTCAAAATACCTTTCCGAGAATATAAGATACATGTTTTGGTTGTTTGCGGATCATAAATGGTGAATGTTTGATGTTTGGTTCGTGCATACTTTGAAAAACTGACCAGAAATCTCTGCCCAGATGGTTGCGCGGCGCGCCCCATCCCCGCGCGGCGCGCGGATTGGCCTGGCCAGAATTCTGCTCACTTTGTCACTTTTCACGCAAAATGTTTGACTAGCTATCGACCTCCGATTCACATGAAACTTGTTTTAATATACTTGTATATGAGTATTTAGCATAGAAAAATAGTCCGGGACCCGACCCGAACGCGTTGACTTTTTCGTTGACTTTGACCAAGTTTGACTTTTAGTCAAACTTAACCAAACTTTTATACAATCATTCTAACATGCTTTTATACTTGTTTCTTGTATGAAACTTGACAACGTGATTCACATGCTATATTTAATCGAGTCGTATTGAGCCATAGGACTAATTGAACACATTTCACCCGACCTTGTGTCGTAACCGGTTAATTGATATAACTTACTTGTTTAGGTCAAGGCTAAGCAACTTTCATGCACACGTTTACTTGTTGAAGTACCTTTATACTCGTGCACTCGAGGTGAGATCATAGTCCCACCTTTTCAACAACTTTTATACTTTTAAATCGTGGGCTGAGAAAACATATACTTTGTTACATCTTGTACTACTTACTTTTATGTTTTGAACACAAGTGTGAAAACAAACATTTCACGTGCGAGTTAGAACAAAAATGCCTCAATTCGATTATCATTAGTTACACTTGCAGGGTGTAAGCGAGAACTTATATTGTGTGGCCATACGGGTTTAACAAACCCTCATTCGGACGGTTCGCTACCGTTATGCGGATGAAATATATTTTTGTGTTTTAGTGCGGGTTCTAGCACTGTGTGATGGGGTAACGTTGGTTAAGTTTTGATAATTGAGTGCTCGCGTATAACAACACTTTTGGAATGCAAATGATTTGGATAATCAACGTTATGGAAATACAAAATCTTGTGGTTCAAAAACAACGTTTAATACTTACTAAACCTATGATTTCACCAACGTTTTCGTTGACAGATTTCTCTATGTTTTTCTCAGGTCTTGCACGATATGTGATACCTGCTTCCGCTCACTATTTGATACTTGCATTGGATGTCGAGTATACATGCATTACTTGGAGCGTCTTTTGACTTTACTTTAAACCGTGTCGCCTAGATTTCAAATGTACTTATAACCTTGTAACTTAACTTTTGGTTGAACAATTCTTGTAAACTTTGAAAACAATCTTTATTTTGAAATGAGGGCGACATATTTTGGTCAAACATTGTCATAAAGACTTATGACCAGGTAATGGGACCCACGTAGTCGACGCCGTCACTTGACGATTTGTCGGGGTCGCTACAAGTGGTATCAGAGCCTTGGTTGTAGGGATTTAGAGTTCATTTGTGTCCACCCCGAGTCATAGGGTACATAGGTGAATCTAGACTACAACCGGCATATAGACAGAAGTAGGAATTACTTGACTATTTGTGCATTTATACTCGAACTCTTCTATCATATCTAACTCGTATTCGATCTTGATCTTACGTTGATAAATTTTGTTGACGCGCCACCTTGACTTTATGAAGTAATGTTAAATGCACATGAGAATCAGGGTAATATAATTTCCGGGATTATATTACGGTGATTCATATGGACATTTCGACATTATGACATAAAGAATTTAAGGCGAGTCAAGGAAAATTTTCTCTACATCATCATTCCATATCATGATTAGTATTATTGAGAATACTAATCAACGATATTCTTGTGTCTTGAAGGAACAATGCCTCCCCGTCGCGGGCCACGTAATGAAACTTCCGAACAAGCTTTTCAACGCATGATAGCCGCCGCCATAGGTGCGGCTATGGCTAGTATCTCCTCCGACATCAATAACAACCACAACCACAACAACCATGGAGCCGGTAATTCAAACGAGGGTTGCTCCTACAAAACTTTCATGGGGTGCAAACCTCACACCTTCGATGGGACCGGAGGACCGGTTGTGCTCACCCGATGGTTTGAGCAAACAGAAGCCGTTTTTAGCATAAGCGGTTGTCGGGACCAAGACAAAGTCAAATATTCCACCCACACTTTTGCCGGTATCGCCCTCACATGGTGGAATACGTATGTGCTGTCGGTGGGTATCGATGAAGCCCACACACTCTCATGGGCCGACTTAAAGAAAAAGATGATCACCGAATACTTCCCGCGCGAAGAGACCCGTAAGCTCGAACACGAACTAAGAACTTTAAAAGCGGTCGGGAATGACCTAAAGGCATATAATCAACGATTTTCTGAGCTATCCTTGATGTGCCCAAACCTCGTGACCCCCGAACCTCTAAGGGTTGAACTTTACATGGATGGTCTTCCCAAGAGCATCAAACAAGGAGTAATGTCATCCAAACCCAGTAATCACCAAGAGGCCCTGAATATGGCCCGTCAATTGATCGAAACGGTAGACGAGATTGAAGTGCCGGCACCTAAAGCCGAGGATGAGTCGGGTGACAACAAAAGAAAATGGGAAGCCCCCCAATCGAGTAACTACAACAACAACTTTTCCAAGGAACCTCTCACCCCCGTCGGCAAGAAAAGTTATGTCGGGACACGACCTTTTTGCAACAAATGCCACAAGCATCATTTTGGTGAATGTGGCAAGCTAATTTGCCATCGGTGCCAAGGTAGTGGTCATATTGCCAAGTATTGTGGAAGTACCGCCCCCGTCACTCAAAAGGGGCCCGACGCACCAAAGCCGAGTATTTGCTACAAATGCGGCCAATCGGGTCATTTTAGGAATGAATGCCCAAAGAATAAAGCAAAAACCAACGCGCGCCGTTGAACTTACGACATCGACACCTAGGATGCCCGAGACGATGATGGACTAGTCACGGGTACGTTTCCTCACAACAAACCGTATGTTTCATACTTATTCGATTCGAGTACCGTTAGACGTTTTATAACCAAGGATTTGACTCGTGCTCTTTATATTCCACCTCTTTCCCCCAGATACTACTTAGACGATTTAAGTGACCGACGGAAAATATTGTGTGCCTATAAATTTTATTGGATGATATACGTTAAGACTTTTGACTTGACACCTATAGAACTAGGGAGCTCGGAACCTATTCGTTAAAAAAAAAAAAAAAAAAAAAAAATGTTTCCCCATCATCTTGTATAGATTATTGTGAACTGAGTAATTTTCGGTTGGAAACCGATACCCTCTCCCTCGCATCCATGACCTCATGATTATTTGCACGAATCCCGTATGTTCCAAATCGACCTCCGTTCCGGTTATCATCAATTGGGGGTTAAGTGAGACGATGTCTCCTAAGCCACTTTCCGAACTCGCAACGTTAGTTGTAAAACTCTCTTAGTACCGTTTGATTTATTTAGGGCTCGCCCGTATCCATAAACCTCTTGAACCGCGTATGCAAATTCATATAGACTAATCTGTTATCGTATTTATAGATGACAGCTTAACTTATTTAAGTAAAGAAGGAAAACGAACAACATCACCATCTTACGCTCGAACTTTTGAGAAAAGAGCAACTTTATACCAAATTCTCCGAGTGAGAATTTCTGTTGAACGAAGTCCAATTTTCTAGACCATGATGTTAATGGTCAAGGCATTACAATCAATCTCGAAATCAAGCCACATGTAATCAGGAAACTCTCCCAACTCAGACTTGTATTCGTAAAATCTTAGATCTCGCCTGTTATCACCGAAGATTCATTTCTGACTTTTCTCGTGTTACCCGACTTTTACACTCGTTAACTCACTAAGGGAAAACTTTAAACCTCTCCGTGTTCGAACCTTGAGCGTGATTCTTCACACCAACATTTCTAGTTAAAATCGTATAGCAACAGATGGAACTCAAACATGGAAATATTTCTACATGAACGCCGAAAGGCATACTCTCTCGACTCAAAATTAACGTAACTAAAATTCGTTATTTTGCACGAAGAATTCGAATATTAAACTGTAGATCCGATCAACTTTCTCGTCATCACGTACCACACACATACCTCTGTTATTTCACCGTTACTGTCTGATATTACCGGAATTTAAGATAACACACAATCCAACGATACTTCACTCTTCTTTGACTTAACGTCCTTGTGTTTCTGATAATCGGCCAACTATTATTCAACCCCGAACTATACAACTACGTGTAGTATCTTGTTTCTCTTCCAGACTTCAATTTTCGACAACTAGAGGCGCGTTATGGAAACCTCGAGATGTAAGCTCATCCTATTCTCAGTCCTCATTTCACTCCTATCTTTATCGCTCGCATTTCCGTTTAAGGAAACTCCTTGTGACATTTCTCCATGGATAGAGAAATTCCTCATATTATATTAGTATTCGCCACGAGGGTGAATAGTCCTAACGAACATTTTTCAAACCCTAACTGACTTGTTCAAACATATCTTAAGGGATTCTATTCCAACACGGAGTATCTTTGTCAAATATCCCGTATCGAAATACTCGTTTCGCCTCTAGTTTTACAAGAAACCTTGGAGACCCGCTTAGACATGAGTACCGCGTACCACCCACAAACAGACGAACCGAACAAACGAACGATTTACGTCTTCAAAAGACATGTTTCAAACTTGCATGGTCGCTTTTAGTAGATCCCTCTTACAACAGTAGTTACCACTCGTGTGTTCACACGCACCTTCCGAAACCCTATATGACCGCTAATGTCATACCCCTATTCGTTGGACCAAAGCATGTGGCAAACAAAACACCGAATCTTAACTCATCCAAGAAACAACAATTGAGATAATCCAAGTCCGAGAAGGGCTCGAGACGACCCGTAGTCGCCCAAAAGAGTCATACCAAACTTAGATGAAAACCTCACAAATCCCAGTGTGTAACCGCGTAATATTGAGAAACCGCACCTTGGAAAGGTGTAATCCAATTTGGGAAATCGAGAAAGGCTATATCCGCAATATCAAACCTTTTGAAACCTTGGGGCGTATTGGAACCGCTTCCTATCGTTTAGAACTTCAGACTCAATTAAGTTTCCGTTTACCCTACATTTCGTGTAACAAACTTAGAAACGTGTTCTGTGGAACAGGAACGTGCAATCCTGCTAGGTACATCAACTATCGATGACAAACTTCTCTTCATAGGAAAACCAGTTGAAATCGGGGATCGTAAAACCAAACCTTAATACAACGTAAAACCCTGACTATCCAAATTCATGAGAACACTCAAGGACGTACCTACACTTATTCATATTATGAACAACGTAAAGTCTCGAGTAAGAGATATCGACTACTACTTCCAACTAAATTTCGGGACGAAATTTCTTTTGAGGTGTGGATAATGTAACATCCCGCGTTTTTCCGTTAAATTTATTTTAACACCGTCTTTTTTTTAAAATAATATCTTTCGTATTTAAATTCGTCGACTCCGTTGACGAACGTTCATAATATTCTCGTTATTTAATTATAACATCTCTCGTTAACTTGCGTTTTTAAAAATATACGATCGGTTAAATCCCGCACCCGCTTCTAAACTCGAGGGACTAAAATTGACACGGGGCAAACTAGTTGACTAGGTCAACTAGTCCACCCCAATCACCACCATTCAACCATCTCCCTCTCTCTCTCTTTCTCTCTAGCAAGAACACACACACAAACCCCAACTTCATAAAATCATCATCTAAATTCGATCTAGGAGGCTTACAACAAAACAAATTACATTTTCGTGATTCTCTCTTCATTCTCTACGATTTGATACTAACTTCATCGATTTTGGGTAACAATTCTAAAACTCTAGATTTCTCTAAATTCGTATTTTTGACTTGAAATGGTGTTAGTTAGTGTCTATGGCTCGTGTATAACATGAATATATGTTTTGTTTGCTCGATTCGTTGTTTTGAGTAACTAGTTTGAACATTTGAAATGGGTGTGCTAAATCCTTGATTTTGGATGAGTTAAAGTTGTTTAATTGTTAAAGTTCATGTTTTAATTGTGTTACTAGTATCATTAGCTACATTTTGATGTGTAGGTTGATTAAGAAAACTTCAAAAACCCGATTAAGGATTTTGTGATGTTTGACTAGGGTTTGATAGACTTTGAAATGATCTTTTGATGCGTTGAATGCTTGTTAATGTTGTTAGTAAGTGTTTAGATACAATGTATACTTAATTACCTTCGAAACGGCATATCGTATGTGTAAATTGGATTCCCGAATCATAAAATACGTTTTACGAACTTGAAACTTTGAAAATAAACCTTTCTTGATCAATTGACGAGTTTTCGGTTATTGTAAATGATGTTTTTGTTTGATTATATGTGGTTAGTTGTATTGCTCGTCAAAATACCTTTCCGAGGATATAAGATACATGTTTTGGTTGTTTGCGGATCATAAATGGTGAATGTTTGATGTTTGGTTCGTGCATACTTTGAAAAACTGACCAGAAATCTCTGCCCAGATGGTTGCGCGGCGCGCCCCATCCCCGCGCGGCGCGCGGATTGGCCTGGCCAGAATTCTGCTCACTTTGTCACTTTTCACGCAAAATGTTTGACTAGCTATCGACCTCTGATTCACATGAAACTTGTTTTAATATACTTGTATATGAGTATTTAGCATAGAAAAATAGTCCGGGACCCGACCCGAACGCGTTGACTTTTTCGTTGACTTTGACCAAGTTTGACTTTTAGTCAAACTTAACCAAACTTTTATACAATCATTCTAACATGCTTTTATACTTGTTTCTTGTATGAAACTTGACAACGTGATTCACATGCTATATTTAATCGAGTCGTATTGAGCCATAGGACTAATTGAACACATTTCACCCGACCTTGTGTCGTAACCGGTTAATTGATATAACTTACTTGTTTAGGTCAAGGCTAAGCAACTTTCATGCACACGTTTACTTGTTGAAGTACCTTTATACTCGTGCACTCGAGGTGAGATCATAGTCCCACCTTTTCAACAACTTTTATACTTTTAAATCGTGGGCTGAGAAAACATATACTTTGTTACATCTTGTACTACTTACTTTTATGTTTTGAACACAAGTGTGAAAACAAACATTTCACGTGCGAGTTAGAACAAAAATGCCTCAATTCGATTATCATTAGTTACACTTGCAGGGTGTAAGCGAGAACTTATATTGTGTGGCCATACGGGTTTAACAAACCCTCATTCGGACGGTTCGCTACCGTTATGCGGATGAAATATATTTTTGTGTTTTAGTGCGGGTTCTAGCACTGTGTGATGGGGTAACGTTGGTTAAGTTTTGATAATTGAGTGCTCGCGTATAACAACACTTTTGGAATGCAAATGATTTGGATAATCAACGTTATGGAAATACAAAATCTTGTGGTTCAAAAACAACGTTTAATACTTACTAAACCTATGATTTCACCAACGTTTTCGTTGACAGATTTCTCTATGTTTTTCTCAGGTCTTGCACGATATGTGATACTTGCTTCCGCTCACTATTTGATACTTGCATTGGATGTCGAGTATACATGCATTACTTGGAGCGTCTTTTGACTTTACTTTAAACCGTGTCGCCTAGATTTCAAATGTACTTATAACCTTGTAACTTAACTTTTGGTTGAACAATTCTTGTAAACTTTGAAAACAATCTTTATTTTGAAATGAGGGCGACATATTTTGGTCAAACATTGTCATAAAGACTTATGACCAGGTAATGGGACCCACGTAGTCGACGCCGTCACTTGACGATTTGTCGGGGTCGCTACACAACGGAGATGATAAACACTAGTTTGACCTTATGAACAAAACCCTGAACAATACCCATCACCTCCATAGCTATAACCCATAATTTCCCTAGCTTCATCCCGTTTGAAAAATTATTTTGAAATTACTCGGACAGCACTCCGTCGTAATATTTTATGTATAATAATAATATCTTGAAATAATACAGAGTAAATATATATATGTAAATCGATTGAGAGAGTTTAGAGAAAAATATTTTCAAGTTTATATGAAATAATGAAACCTATTGAATTCTATTTATAATAGATTTTTAAATTATTAAAGTGAATTATTAAAGTATGAATTATTAAAGTGAATTATTAAAGTATGAATTATTAAAGTGAATTATTAAAGTATGAATTATTAAAGTGAATTATTAAAGTGAATTATTAAAGTATGAATTATTAAAGTGAATTATTAAAGTGAATTATTAAAGTAAAAGTAAAGTAAAAGTTTAAGTATAGTAAAAGTATAAAACTATGTGCGTATAATACGCGTATAAATATATATAATATTAATTTATATCGTTATATATATTTAATAAAATAAAATATAAATATCGTTATCTTTATCATACTGGTTAAGTAATGAGTTGTCAAAAGTGGTTCTAGATATTTATAAAAGTTATATACGTTTTAATAATAAAGTTCTTTTTAAACTGAAAACATTTTGTACGCTTGAAACTAAATCGAGTACTTATAAATTTGGTTTTCAAAAATAGTTATATTCCAAATCATCCTTTAAAAAAAAGTTTTATCTATATCGTAAAACGTTCTCGATATTATGAAAACTAATCATTATCTTACCAAAAGACACGAGACAATCATTGTAAAGCATGTATTGAAAGTTAAGCAGGAATCTCCACTAACTTTTGTCTAATCCTCGTTAATGACACTTTTGTTCTTACTTGTAAATCACTTTACCAATTATTCCGAATACCGTTAAAATTAAGGGTTTCCTAATTCAAAATGGACCTCATAACAGAGACTCGTAATCATAATTCAATGTATCTGATAATTCAATCATATGATATTATCTTTTAATTCCGTCAATAATTATATTGAACAAATATCGAAACAAACTAGTTTATGTAAAGTATTATATATTTAATACTTTGTTAATGTTCTCAAACCATATAATAGACTTCGTAACTTATTCTCATATTAATCAAACGTTTAATGTTTCATTAATATTTCTTAATTTAATAATCACACATATGTATATATTCATACATATCTATTTACACATAATTGTTCGTGAATCGTCAGGCATGGTCAAATGGTAATTGATTACATGAATATAGATTTCAAAACTTTCGAGACACAACATTACAGATTTTGCTTATCGTGTCGGAATTATATAAAGATTAAAGTTTAAATTTGATCGAAAATTTCCGGGTCATCACAGTACCTACCCGTTAAAGAAATTTCGTCCCGAAATTTGATCGAGGTCGCCATGGCTAACCATAAAAATGTTTTCATGATGAATATGTGTTAATAAATAGAGTTTTATCATCATTGAGTAATATAGATAAAACAATTTGATTACGTGAAGAGTATAAGTGAAGCTATCGCAAGAGAATGAAATGAGTAACTGTATATTCGTTTTAACCGATGACGTAGTTATGATTGATTTCTGGAATTCATGAGATTTAAAGAAAATCTTTGTAATAAGATTTGGTTCTTCGGCGATTAAGAAAATTAGGATCTTCTTTGATTAAATGTAATAATCCATTTCGATTGCTCTGTCGGATATTTCACTATAAATCTACCCCCCCTTCGTTACCTTACAACTCATACCTTCTATTCTTTCTCCTCAATTCATATACTATAGCATTTGTTAATATGCTCCATTCCGTTCTGATCCTTGATATACTTCTAACCTTCATATCTGTCATTCTTCTCTTTCATCTACCACCGGATGATTTCATTTACTTCTACTATTATCTTGGGGTTATAGTGTTATTATTTTTTCCCGTACCTTTACGTGGCAATACGTATTGATATGCATGGTTTGTAATTTCTGGGTTGTTGTTGGGTTTTATATCTTCCCTTATATTTCGATGTCCCTGCTTCTGTCTCCCCTAATCATTATCATCCACAGTTAATGCCCTCTCCTATTTGCTGCGATTTATACCCCAATTTCTATTTCAGAGTTTTTGTCCTTTCGTTTCTTCTTCTTGTGATTAAGCATCTCTTGTAATGGTCCAGAATGCGTAGATATATATTTCCGAATGAACATTGTTAATGTTCTAGAAAAGGAATCGTAATGGTACGATCTTGCCTTGTCAAATTATCAGAATATCCCGAAAAAGACCGAATCATCAAGAAAATATTTTCTTGATATGTTTAGAGATTAGATCGAATGTAAGAGTTGTGTAAATGGCACATGATGATGGTATGTTCTGTGAATCATCACGTTCCATTAGAAACTCAGCATGAATTACTGTAATATAATCACGTTGATCAAGTGTCATTATATTATACTAACTCATGCTTCAGTTCCCAACACTACTTCAAAGCATTCATATTTGAATTTTTTAGAATTTAGAAACTAACACAGTTTCTTTTATGTTGCAGATATTACGGAGAGATAAATGATCTCAGATAAGAATAGTTGTGAAAATATCTCCAGAAATATGAAGAATATGTATAACGAGAGATACGAAGATATCTTATAATATTTAAGATAAAATGATGATGAAGAATAATGTCCGCAAAGGTTTAGAGTCAGGAGCAAGGTATTCGTTAATGACTTCGTCAGATACAGAATCATCAAGATTCTTTAAATACAGACGTTGGCTCTTGTATTTGTCCTTGGTCTCCTTCACGGTCTGCTCAATCCGTTGTTCAGTACCAACTCTTCTCTTTTTCTGGGCTTTACCAACATATTATTCTTTATCATCAAACTTTTGACTGTTAAAGTCGTTTACAGTTTTTGCTGCTTCATTAGCATTTTGAGGAATAGTTCATAGTTTGAGATGTTTTTCAGAAACTTTTCATTCGAAGTGTATAAGTCTTAGAGATAGACGTTATATGTATATATAACTATTGAAGTAGAAACGCTGCGAGATTTCAAAATACTGATTGCTGATTTTCAGTAATTGGTATGGCAATTCTTGCTGCAAAATGCGGATGAGTAAAAGATGGGGTTTCAAGGAATAAATATGATGACTTTTCGGAGAGGCTTAAAAATCAATGAAGTTGTTGAGAAGTTTATTGTTAATGTGGCGAGATATGAAAGGTTCCCCAGTAACGATGGCGAAAGGGCAACATATTCATCGAGGTTATAATAAAAATTAGTTTTACTGAAGAGTCGAAGTTGACTTGCTGGAGCTGTGACAAAATTGGCTACTTTGAAAAGGAATCGTAAAGTTGTTTTTGCTAATAAATGCTAAAGGATTTGACGCGGTTACGTGTTAACTATGACTTTAGTTTCGAGAGTTCTTCAGGTACAAGACTGCGGGTAACGTGTGGTTGGATCATCATCTCAATTGTTCATTATTTGAAGTGTCTTCCAAAATTTCGAAGTGTTTTAAATGCAGCTTGTCATTGTCAATATCCAAAGGATGAAATCGTCATGAATCTCGATTGATTCTCATATCCTACTGAGTGTTACAAATAAAAGTGATGTTCTATCACAGTTTTGAAGTCAAAGTATAGCTTTGAAAAATGTAAGGATCTAAGAGTGATGATTTCGATTATTTCTCGAATTGAATTTTTTAAGATTTCAAAATCAGAATATGTACTTGGATTTGAATTGAGTATGGTTGTTTTGATTTCCATAAAAGAACGCATATTGTTGTAAAGGTAGCGAATATAGTTGATGATTGTGAAATCAGATTTGAAGAATGTAATATATTAATTGGAAATTTAAATATCTCTCGGGTATTACCTACCCGTTAAAAAAATTTCACAAGTAATATTTTGTACCAGAGAATTTTATCACAGTCTTAATGAAAATATAAGTATATTTTCTTTCGATGTAATACAGATTTAATGAGTTAATATCATATTAAGCTCATTTGATTTTCGGCTTGAATTAGACTTGAATAATCTCTAAAACATTAGAGATTACATAATCTTCACGGAGTATTTCGTTAATGTAATAAATACCTCAACATTTATTCTTATAGATATTTCCTTAATGAATCATGCTGATGCTCATAGAACTCTTGCTAACTTCGCAAGATACGTATGTTGTTTTCCAATATGTTTCGAGTACGTTGAAGATGAAAGTGTTCAATCAAATATGTTATTGAATGACACACTTGGTTTATTACGAAACCGAATTCATTTAATTGAAACAGAGATTGTGGTTAACGATGGCTATGTTGTTAACGAAGGATGTACATCATAGCATATTAGTAATATGAATTTAACCGAGTAGTATCTACCCTTTTTCAATTCATACTTAATAGCTTAGTACGAAAGATTTATATAGTTTCAAAATTTATATTTATAATATATATATATATATATATATATATATATATATATATATATATATATATATATATATATAATTCTTCAGAAAGAATGAGTTAATACTTCATAACTCGTTGATACCATATACTCGTTGTTGATTAGTGATGATGTCCACGGCGATTCTTGAACTGGCGGAGCTCGTGATGCTATAGGTGCTACTAGTGCTGATGATGCTGATAGTAATGACGGTGATGGTGAATTTGTTGGTAAAACAAGTCTATCTTGTAAATCGCACACCATTCTTGTCAGAGTTTCGATTCTTCTCTCTATCATATCTGTACACTTATCTGATTTATGGTTATGGCTTGAAATGGATAATCTCTAAGACTTTAGAGATTACATAATCACCGCAGAATGTTTCTCCGATGAAGTTATGAATCAATCCTTCATCGTTTGTTGTTGTTGATATACCTTGGTATCTATGGTGCGTGTGATGTTGATATCCGAGGTGCAGATTGTGATGTTGAGGCGTGTGATGCGAATGTGATTGTTGTTGGTGGTAATGATACTGTTGTGTTTGATGATGGCGGTACCGTTGTTGTCGGTGATGCTGCTGGTGCTTATGGTATTGAGACTTGCGATGTTGATGTTATTGGCGTATTGATTATGTTGCTGGTGCTGCTGATGGTGTTTGTAACCCTTGCACCATAATTTCCAAAGCCGTCACGCGAGCGCGAAGTTCGTTAACTTCTGCTAGTACACCGGGATGATTGACGGTTGGAGCGAGCGGATGAATAAGATTCGTAATATGGGATATTATATAATCGTGACGAGATACTCTAGCAATGAGTGAGAAAATGGTGTCTCGAACAGGTTCGCCGGTACGTGCTTCAGGTTCATCGCCAAGAGGGCAATGTGGTGGGTGGAAGGGATCACCTTCTTCTTGTCTCCAGTGGTTTAGTATATTACGGACCCATCCCCAATTCATCCAAAATAGATGATGGGAAATTGGTTGATCCATTCCGGTGAAGCTGCTTTCGGAACTCAGGTAGATATCCATATCAGAATAGCTGTCAGAATCTGAGGAATTCGAACTGGTTGAGGGATCCATCTCGTATGATTAGGGAAGGAATTTTTGGTATGAAATAGATTGTAGAATTTAGATTTGGTATTCTTCAATTACATAGTTTACATATGTATATATATATATATATATATAATACCAAAATCCCATAAATTACGGACAATCTTTGAAAAAAATGTCACTCAAAGTTCACAGTAACAGATATGCTAAGGTAAGAATTCGTCTATACACTATTACGCAATAAATGTAGGAAAACGCGTCTAGACTTAGCATGATAAGCAGTAAGAATGATAAGCAGTGATTTCCTAAGGATGGTAAGTAAATAATTTCCGACTAGAAATGATAAGCAATACTTTTGACATGCAGACACGGTCGAAGTCCAGACTCACTAATGCATCTTAACAACTATCAGTTAGACACACTAATGCAAGACCTGGTTCGCTAAGACCACCGCTCTGATACCAACTAAAAGGACCCGTTCATATACATTATAAACGATTCACAATAGTTGATTTCATCGCGAGGTACTTGACTTCTATATGATACATTTTACAAACATTGCATTCGTTTTTAAAAGACAAACTTTCATTTCCTCAAAAGTTGACGACATGCATACCATTTCATAATATATCCAACTATAATTGACTTAGTAATAATCTTGATGAACTCGACGACTCGAATGCAACGTCTTTTGAAATATGTCATGAATGACTCCAAGTAATGTCTCTAATATGAGCTAATGCACAGCGGAAGATTTCTTTCATACCTGAGAATAAACATGCTTTCAAGTGTCAACCAAAAGGTCGGTGAGTTCATAGGTTTAATTTCTATATAATAATCATAATGTTTAATAAGCCACAAGATTTCATTTAATTAAATGCGCAGGATCATTACAACTGCAAAAAAATCATTCATACAATGAATCGCCTGGTAACCGACCTTAACATAGAGCGCTTAAGATATCTGGCATCATACATTCCACTATTCAAATGTATGACAAGGACCCTTCGAAGTACTAAAGCATTTCCACTATTCGAAAATGGGGGTGGTTAGTGCCCGTAGATCTACCATTAGGATTCTTTTCAATTAGTGTTTTTCACTAATTCTTAGGTTACCAAGCATAATAATAATAATAAGTACAGATATCCGGTATAACAAAACAATCGTAGAATGTAGTTTCATGAACTTGTGCTTATTTTGTAAAACATTTATAAAAGCAGCGCATGTATTCTCAGTCCCAAAAATATATAGAGTAAAAGGGAGCAAATGAAACTCACCATGCTGTATTTTGTAATAAAAATACATATAACATCATTGAACAAGTGTAAGGTTGGCCTCGGATTCACGAACCTATATTAATTATATATATTTATATGTTTGGTTAATATCTATCAAACAATTTAGGTCAAGTCGTAGTGTATCACAATCCTAATGCTCAAGACTAATATGCAAAAGTCAACAAAAGTCAATTTGACTCAAAATGATTTCCAAAATTTATACATGTTTATTATATAGTTTAAATATCATCGTTTTATATTTTTAAATATTTTTAAAAGATTTATTAGAATAAATAATATAATTCATTTATTAATAAATAAAACTTTATATAAAAATATACTTTTATATATCTTAGATAATAAAATTTATAAAGTTTATTGAATATCATAAAAATGTTATGATAGGTTTTATTAAGGTAATTATATTATTTTAATGATAAAAATAATGATAATACTAATTATAACTTTAACGATAATAACGATGATAATAATAATCATTTTTAATAATAATACATAAATTCAATTGACAATAACTTCTAATCCGTTCATCGAATCCATTCGATATCTAAATGAAAAGTTTATAGTTTTAGGCCAGCTTTCCAACGACATGCATATCTTATACCTTATCTCAACCGCATATGTAACTAATTCAGGATTCAACATAACCTATCTAACGGCAATATCAAAAGTACAAGCATGCATAATCCTATATACTCGAGCACTAGTCAGGGATACACTATTAATAAATAAAAGTTAGGTTATGAGTGCTCACGTATCAATATTGAGATTCAATATTGCAGAAAAGTACGTAGACGCAACGGAGATGATAAACACTAGTTTGACCTTATGAACAAAACCCTGAACAATACCCATCACCTCCATAGCTATAACCCATAATTTCCCTAGCTTCATCCCGTTTGAAAAACTATTTTGAAATTACTCGGACAGCACTCCGTCGTAATATTTTATGTATAATAATAATATCTTGAAATAATACAGAGTAAATATATATATGTAAATCGATTGAGAGAGTTTAGAGAAAAATATTTTCAAGTTTCTATGAAATAATGAAAACTATTGAATTCTATTTATAATAGATTTTTGAATTATTAAAGTGAATTATTAAAGTATGAATTATTAAAGTGAATTATTAAAGTGAATTATTAAAGTATAAATTATTAAAGTATGAATTATTAAAGTATGAATTATTAAAGTGAATTATTAAAGTATGAATTATTAAAGTGAATTATTAAAGTATGAATTATTAAAGTGAATTATTAAAGTGAATTATTAAAGTATGAATTATTAAAGTGAATTATTAAAGTGAATTATTAAAGTAAAAGTAAAGTAAAAGTTTAAGTATAGTAAAAGTATAAAACTATGTACGTATAATACGCGTATAAATATATATAATATTAATTTATATCGTTATATATATTTAATAAAATAAAATATAAATATCGTTATCTTTATCATACTGGTTAAGTAATGAGTTGTCAAAAGTGGTTCTAGATATTTATAAAAGTTATATACGTTTTAATAATAAAGTTCTTTTTAAACTGAAAACGTTTTGTACGCTTGAAACTAAATCGAGTACTTATAAATTTGGTTTTCAAAAATAGTTATATTCCAAATCATCCTTTAAAAATAAAGTTTTATCTATATCGTAAAACGTTCTCGATATTATGAAAACTAATCATTATCTTACCAAAAGACACGAGACAATCATTGTAAAGCATGTATTGAAAGTTAAGCAGGAATCTCCACTAACTTTTGTCTAATCCTCGTTAATGACACTTTTGTTCTTACTTGTAAATCACTTTACCAATTATTCCGAATACCGTTAAAATTAAGGGTTTCCTAATTCAAAGTGGACCTCATAACAGAGACTCGTAATCATAATTCAATGTATCTGATAATTCAATCATATGATATTATCTTTTAATTCCGTCAATAATTATATTGAACAAATATCGAAACAACTAGTTTATGTAAAGTATTATATATTTAATACTTTGTTAATGTTCTCAAACCATATAATAGACTTCGTAACTTATTCTCATATTAATCAAACGTTTAATGTTTCATTAATATTTCTTAATTTAATAATCACACATATGTATATATTCATACATATCTATTTACACATAATTGTTCGTGAATCGTCAGGCATGGTCAAAGGGTAATTGATTACATGAATATAGATTTCAAAACTTTCGAGACACAACATTACAGATTTTGCTTATCGTGTCGGAATTATATAAAGATTAAAGTTTAAATTTGATCGGAAATTTTCGGGTCATCACAGCCACCTACAACCCCGTCGCGGTTGTTTCACCACTGACATTATTAATGATCTTATCACTGATGTAAAGGCGAATGGTACTGACACATCTTTCATCGATATCATTCCAATCGTCATACGTCATCTTTTCTGGCTTTCCGTCCTTTTTACCTTTCAACGGCTTTGCCAAGCCCTGTTGAACCATGACATCCTTCACCATTGCTTGCCACAAGGTGAAATTCCCGGTTTCATTAAATGGCTCCACCTTAAACTGCATACCGCTATTTCCTGCCATCTCAAACCAAAAAATATTCGATAAACCTAGATACGCTCTGATACCACTTGTTATGACAATTTGCCCAACGCACCCACACTAGCGGAAGCGAGGATATAATTTGTTTGAGACAAACTTGCGACAAATAATAGAAAGCAAATAAAGTAACTGATAACACGACGATTTAACGTGGTTCGGCAAAACCCTGTCTACGTCCACCCCAAGAGTTCCCTTTATTCTTATGATATAAAAGAACCCGATACAAGAAAGAGTACACTATAAGTTAAACCCAAACCCAAGCCCCTTAGATTTTAGTATAAAATCTAAGTTTTTCGTACACTCTTTTACAATCCTTACAAGAATAAACTCTCGGCCTCACAAATAAACACACTCTGTTGATAAACCTATCAACTATGTGTTTTCTTTCTCTTTGTGATACTCTAAAATGAAATCCATGCACTTCCTTTTATAGTTGAACTTATATGTTAGGAAGAAGACTTCAAATTGCCTACTCTTTCCATTTATCATTTGTTTAAAACAAGTTGTAAACGAGTTGTAAACAAGTTGTTAACAAATTGTAAGTTCTAGTGCATTCTTATTTGACCATGCACAAGACAAATTCAATTTGATATCTTCATCATGCAAAAGATAATTTGTATTTATATACTAAATGTTTGTCATGATTTGGACTATTGTCCAACACATAGAGGTGGATTTGTTAGTATGATATTGTTCATGAAATCATAATCAGCTCATTAGCTATCACATACTCTAAACAAAGGCACAAAGCCTTAAATTTGGAAATCTATATATATATATATATATATATATATATATATATATATATATATTAAAAGAGAGTCTCGATTAGCTAATAATTGTTTTTAAAACTCCCTTAATTACCATTAGATTAGATAATTACAGCATAATACCCCTTGATCCAACGGTTCCTAATCATCCACTTAAAATATTAGCTAATAAATCATTCTTAATCAAAATTATATCCTAAATACCCTTAAAAAAAAATGCGTACCTTAAAATTATATAACAAATAATTATCGTATCACCATGACATCGTCAATCAAATTGATGATGCAATTAGGGTTTACTTCTATTCAATTAGAAATAGAAATCAAAAATAATTTTTCACGAAGCATTAGGGATCCTAGGTTGCAATCATCAGTCAAATACACCACTTCCCGTTTCAAATCAAATTAGGGTTCTTATGGCGCAATGGATTCGAGTCCTCAAGATTCGCCAGATAATTGTCTGATTGCTAAAAGGGACAGGTTTTTGATATTCCATGGGATATTCCAATTTTTAATTCGTTTCTACATTCTTAATTCGTATTATGAATCATACGAACGATTTGAGGGATGATTCAAAACCCTAATTTCAGATTGTAAGTTGATTTTATCAATTTTTCACATGATTCTATTTATTAACTGCAAACGATTGTTTTTTTTATTGTTCGATTTGGTTTCGTTTCATTTATCTTAATTTGCGATCTGGATTTCAGCAGTTAATATCGCATATATTGTTTGGGATTTATCAAAACAAATCTTCTAACATCTTCAAACAGTTAGAGTTGTGTTTTGGGGTTTTTACAAGTGAATACAAGATGATGTTCTCTGTTTTGCACCAACGCCTGGACTCTGATTCTTTTATCTTTTGCTTCTATTAATTGGTTTGATATCTACTTATTGAGGCTAGGAATTTGGTTAGACTAATAGCAAATGTTGGGTTCTTAGTGATCAGGGGTATAACAACCTATGTTAGTATTATCCACAATATAGTCCAAGTAGTTTTCCATGCACAGTTTTTTTTTACATTGGTATGTACGTTAACTTACTGTTGTCTAATTGAAGCTGGAGTTGGAAAAGTTATACATGGGAACATAGTTGCAATGGATACCGCAATGCTTCCACAAGCTAGGATAGGTGATCTGGAGACTGCAATATGGAAGTAAGTCGTTCACTATCTATTGGTTATCACATTCGCATGCTTTTGACAATATAAAGGACTTCGATTTAGAAGAATACCACTGTTTTATAGAAGTGAAACATCTTACTTGACATGATAACAAAATACTACCATTGTTTCAACTGGTGGTCTTATATCTAATATGCCCATTGCAAAATATGGGCATACAGTAAGTTTCCATTAACAAGTGCTGATTACTTATATGGTAAAAGTTGATTTTTGATTTAAAACTTACAAAAATAAAATAATAATTAATTATCAATAATAAATTCATCTTCAGGCCTTAGCTTACTTAATTCAAGTCAAGCCATGGGAGACGATGGTCATAGGGGAATTCAAATATTTCCAGATCATTTTATGACTTCAACTTCTGTTGCAGAAACACCTCAAACAAGAACTTCAATTTCAAGTACCAAAAATGAATTAGAGGTACATACACATATATATATATATCTAAATTCATTAATCATATTTCTCTTATTGCATGATAATAATAATGTTTATGAATTGATTTCATATAAGTTCATTGATCTGCATTAGCATAGTTCCAGTAGTCGTCTTTGGGCTAGAAGAAGATTAAAAAGTGCTGCATCCATGTTGAATTTTTTCAGTCCACGTAGACTATCATGGAGAGATGACCTATTTGGGCAAGAAAAAGTAACCATCCTTTTAACTATTTTTAAAATTCATTTAGTTTTTTTTTTCTTTTTTCTTTTTATGATCATGCTTGTTGACTTGAGTATGTAGTGTTATCTTCTACTAAAGTAAAATCCCTTCAATCTGAACTTGCTGATTTAGAAGAAAAATAATCTCATTCGAGAGCTCAGTAAGGAAAACTGATACTTATACTCTTTGCTGGCCATTTACGATTTATATTTTTTATAGTATAAAATATAAATATACTTTTCACCTTGTCCTGATTTTAACATATGATCAATAGTTAGTTATGTTACGTGTTTGGTAATTGACAAGTGGTCAGCCTTTTCACTGTCCTCATATGCCTAAAAGATCTGGCAATTTTAACCCATTAACTTAACAGATGTGGATTTGGGGTGTTTTTAATCTCAAACGGGTTAATTCAAAAGGTTTGGCTAAAAGAGGAACGGGTCAAATCGGTTGAAAGTCACCCAAAATCTAATTTTGATTAATGCAGCTTCCTAAATCGTTTTATCTACACATTCAGAATTTCAGATTATTATTTTAATTGAATTGGTCTTGTAACCATAGTTGATGCATTTAATGCTTATTAGTAGATAAAGAAAATGGACCAAAAGTGTTATTGGGTCGCCTAACCCAAACTTACTGGAGTAATTATGGAGCACTTAATACTGACCCATTTCAACCCGTTACTTGCAGGTTGGAACATATTGGTGAGGTTCTGCGTTCTTGCTATCTTTCTGGCTATTTACAAATGCGAACAGTACTTTTTAGACTTTTTTTAACTATTTATTTATACTTATTAACTTAATGTTTGCGTTCGGTTAATTATTGACTATTTTCTTAAACCCTATATATTAGAGATGGGCTGCATTACCCGGTGAACCTATGCCTCTTGATGACACAGATGTCGATGACTGGCTTCCGTGTTTTGTCGTTCTTCATGGATCATGCATCTTCTTATATTTTATGTCCACGGGTAATACTATACCCGGTCGGGTCAGGTCGGGTTTGGGTTCAAACGGGTTGAGCCCAATTGGGTCAGCTTTTCTTCCTTGTAAGCCAACTTACATTACCATTTGTGCTTTGTATAAAAATATTATCTGATCACATTAAATTGCAGTATTTTATAGACGCACTTTTTTGTAGTCTTGTGATGTTTTACACTTTTACTATGTTGATTAGTCTGAAATTGTTTGCAGATTCAAGCCCTCAAGACTCAACATTGTTATCTGATATTGTTGAAGTGGGGCCAATGTCGTGTGATACTAAAGAAGATGGTGAAACACTACATTGTTTTTATATATTAACTCGTTACGGTTTGAAATACGAGTGTTCGTGTACTTCCAAAATCCAGGTACCCTTCTTATTTGAAAATTAATGGTAACAACTTCGACCCAACATGTGAACCTAACCCTAATTTCCTTACTTATATATTAGCCATGTATTTAAATTAAAATAATTTTGAAGGTAAATTGACAGATATACCCCCACGTTCTTGAAATGTGAGGATTTAACGGAATTTTTTAACTCCCGTCAGATGGAGGGACTGTCTTTGCAGTAGCTGCAAACCACAGTGACTGACCTTTTAAAAAAAGTTTAGGGATTGAACCTGCAATTTTGTACAAACCACAGGGACTACCCTTATAATTTTGTCTTGGTTAAATGGAAAATTAGCTTATATTGTATTTAGCATGTCATTACTTATTACTCCGTAGTATTTGTATATTATTCAAATTCAAAATAAGAACTAAAATTTCATCTTGATTTCTTTGTTTGTTAGGTGGATACTTCTGAGCTGTTCCAAAATGGAGCAGCAAATGTGAATACAAACGAGGTGTACTTGTGACAATGCTTGAAAGTTCAATGTTCTTTTTGAATTAGTTGTGATTTCAGCACCGAATCACCAACATTCCAGTTTGTTAACACATAGGAGTAATGTATAATTTTCTTGTAAAGTTTCCAATAAATTCTTGACAAAGATTTCGGTTTCTTTCTGCCAAACGATTTAAATAAAGGTTCAAGTTACATATATATCTATCTAGCTTCACAAGTAAAGGCGGTTAAATGTATAGGGTGGTCAAGTTGGATAACCAGTCAAAGTGAGTAGGTTAATTGGCCATGATGGGGTTATTGTTAGAATTTATGAGTAGGTACCACAACATTAGCTACATGTGAGTATTACTCATTTATTTTAGTGAATATGGTGCTCTTCTTTGCACTTAAGCAGAAATGTGCAAGAGAATGATAGAAGTGTTCATAGCAGTGACTATTGTGATTGTTTGTGTTTGCTACTTATGACTGTTAAATACAAATACTTAGCAGTGTTTTGTTATAAATTTTCAAGATAAAATAGCGTTCGTTGATATTATTACTATTAATCTGTATGAAATATGGTATTGATTATGATTATAATAAAAGATGTTTTGGATCTGGTGATAAGTTGGTTTGTTTGTTGATTTTGTAGGTTGAATAATGATTTTATAGAATTTGTTGGCAAGAAGAAAGATTCACTACCAAAAAGTTTTTTTTATCTCAAAATCTTAAACACGGATTATGCAAGTGGCTAGCATCCTGAAATGTGTTAGAAAACTGAGTTCTAGACTCTACAAAGACACTAACGTGAGGTAAACTTAGGTTGTTGATAATGATCATATTTTTTACGGGTGGGTGATGGATGTTACAGTATACATGTTGCATCTCAATTTTTGCTATCAGTGGGAGTATATAAAGATTCTGGAAATCGAGTAGAAAAATAATAGGATTTGTGCATGTATTTATTAGAGTTAGATGATTACTCATTGTACTCATTTATTATTAGAGTAGATCATTGTTTGACTTTTACGAGTGAGTTGAAATTTAGGTAATTAAAGTATATATTTATGTGCCTGCACACTAATTTGGTTGATATATGTCTATGTAATATGATATTACAAACTTACTTGATTATCCTTTTGTAGCTATGTAGTGAGCTTTGCAGCTGATTTACTGCACTAACAACTTCAATCATGTTAATAGTAGCAAAATGTGTGGGTTGGCATAAATGGGTATAATACAGACAGGGCCAAATCGCTAACAACCTTTGTTTAAAATGGAATTTTGGATTAATGCATAAAGTTATATTGTTTAGGAGACTGGTAGTGAATATAATGATTGTGAAAAAGAAGTTCGTTGAAAAGGATAAAATGAAAATGCGGCTAAACAGAGCGGTTCTTTAGATTTTAAAAAGGTCGGCATTGAAGAAGATTAGTAAGTAAAGACGCCTGAACAAAGTGATGCACTACATTACCAAAGTGAA
This sequence comes from Rutidosis leptorrhynchoides, assembly GCF_046630445.1. Lineage (NCBI taxonomy): Eukaryota > Viridiplantae > Streptophyta > Magnoliopsida > Asterales > Asteraceae > Rutidosis > Rutidosis leptorrhynchoides. The sequence goes on from NC_092333.1 coordinate 79,266,717, forward strand.
TTCTTAATCATCGTTAGATTAAAAAAATACTTTACAATACCCTTTAATCCAACGATCATTAATCATCCACAAAAAATATTAGGTAGTAATTTATTTTTTTGTTTTAGTCTTCCTTAACACCTAACTTCTATTCAAATAACACAGTGTAAGAGCAACAATTAGAGCTCGAGACAGGACATGGAACATAAAGCTCGTCTTGTTCGAAACATAACTCGCCAAACTTATGAATAAAAGTGTAACCTGGTTGAATGCAACGGCTGAATTTGTAAGTAAAATAATATAATATATATGACAAATACATCATACACACGTGATACAATTTAGATTTTAGAATTTATGATTTAAGGTTTATGATATAGGGTTTCGGGTTTAGGATTTGTCTTTTACAATTTTTGGTTTAGAGTATAGATATAGGGTTTAGGGTATACTGTATAGGATTTAGGGTTTAGGTTTAGGTTTAGGGTTTAGGGATTATGGTTTAGTGTATAGGGTTTAGGGTATATGGTCTAGCGTTTAGGGTTTAGGGTTTATAGTTTAGGGTTTAGGGTTTATAGTTTAGGGTTTAGATTTTAGAATTTAAGGTTTAGGGTTTAGGGTTTAGGGTATAGGGTTTAGGGTTTAGAGTTTAGGGTTTAGGGTATAGGGTTTAGGGTTTAGAGTTTAGGGTTTAGTGTGTAGGGTATAGCGTTGGTGGTTTAGGTTTTAGAGTTTAGGGTTTAGATATAGGGTTTAGAGTTTAGTGTATAGTGTTTAGAGTTTAGTATGTTTAAGGTTCAGATTTAAGGTTTAGGTTTAGGGTTTAGTGTTTAGGGAGCGATATATGTTGATGAAGCTGAAATTTAACGTACAATTTGGGTTATCTTTTGACCCATTTGATTCATGTTTTTTACCCTTATGTTCCAGTTGACCCATTAAACTAATTTAAGATTAAAACTTCTACAATCAACCCATATTAGATAAAAACATAACCCATTTGGATTATCAATGTGAACCATGTTTTAGATCTCTACAATATGGGAAGTCTAAATACAAAGGTAATATTTTGTTATTTGTATTTCATTTATAGTGAACTAACGATGATTACGCTGTATTATGATTATTTTTTAAATATCTTTCTCAAAATGCACCATAAAGATTAGTGTTGTGGAGAGATTTTAGAGTCTCTTGTTCGGTGGTTGGATAACTTTCTCACGGTCATCGATTGAACTCTTAAAAACTACAATTTTCAATGTTGTATTAGAAACTCAGTGATGAGTTAATTTCTCAACTTCGTGGTGATCACCATATAGAAAACAGCAATGCAGGGATCGATGTGGTTACTTGATGTGTAAGCAGAACACACTCTTTTAAAAATCAGTAGCATGTACAATCAATCATATTTTAATGATGTTAACATATATATATATATAAAAATCAGTCGAATCTCACTAATGGCTATAGGTTGCAAGATGCGCAGGTTAGGTGACTGGTAGCTTTTCTTAATAAGCGTCTAACTGAATATGGCTCAATTGGCTACATTTCACTTTTTAGGAGACAACGTCAACGAGGCTTACTATTAGTGGCGGAAATAGCATGGGGCAAGGGGGGTAGATGCCCCCAGTCGATTTGCAATTTTTAGTGTAAAAATTTTGGGTTTTTCGACTTTGCCCCTGGTGGAATTTTTTTTTTCCCCAAAACCTCCATATTTTGCCCCAAAACCTTCATATTTTGCCTAAAAACCTCCACATTTTGCTCAAAAATCACCATATTTTTTTCCAAAAACCTCCATATTTTACCAAAAAAAGTTGATACGCTTTAAAAAAATTTCGCCCCGGGTAAAAAAAATTCTTGTTTTCGCCACTGCTTACTATGTTTGATTAACTTTTCCATTTGAAAAGTTATCCACATTATTTATTATTTTGATATATATTTTACATGTGTTGAGTATTTAAACAGAGGCGAATTGAAGATGAAAAGCATCCTATAATGACTCTGGCTGCTACTCTTTGTCTCGCACTCCAGCTAGAAGGCATCCTACAATGAGCCATGTTCTGAAAAATAATCAAGATTCATCTATAAGTTTTGATCGGGTTGGTATTCTGTAATATGTTTAGCGGTAAGTTTTGATTCTTAGTTGAGTTGCTGATGTTAATTGTAATAATCACTTTGACCATCTCTTCACTATTGGGCCTCATATATCTATGTTGTGCTCACTAACATGATTATATTAATGAGAGATTGTTGTGTTTTACAGATAAGTTTGCTATAGAAGTAGCCAAATGCAAAAACACCTATATAATCTATTCTTTGCAACATAATTTTATCCTAGAAAACAGTTGTAATATTATAAAATAAGACAGAATACTAATTGGGTGTTTATGGTTTAGGATTTAGTGTATAGGATTTATGTTGAGTTAATTTTATTTTCATACAAAATATACTTTACCAAATATGATTTAACCGTTGATAGATCACATTCATAAGTACATTTGAGAATCTTTTTTTTAACATGTTATTGACAAATGTTTATGGACTGTTTAACGATTAAAATATGAATGTGATTTAGTAGCTGCCGAAAGAGCTTCAAAAGCTACCTGAACTACAAAGTAATTGTGACTATGAGTGTACAAGGTATTTGTGACTATGAGTGTCTCGATATGAACAACAAAACTCATATAAGGGGTTTGAAGTAAGGAAAAAGATCAAAGAAAAAGTATGTTTATAAAGGGTGGCTAAAGTTCTTAACTATAAATGGGTATGTTCACGATGACAAGTGTTTGATTGCGTTCTCGCGTGACGAACGCAGGTTCATCATGGTCTTAAATGGAACTCATCCGGTGTAACAGTTTGTTTCGGTATCAAAGTCTTTTGATTCTGAAGGTTTACCGTTAGTTTGTGCAGAAGCGTTAATGAATATGTTGAATGATGTATCTATGGATTTAATATCTTTCTATTTTGATTCTTAGGCATGTAATTATTAAACACTTTAAGATGTAACTTATGGTAGCTTAGTAACCATTGAATAGTTTGTCATGTAATCGAACTTTATGATATGCCAATCGATGAATGATGGTAATTTTTATATGCTACAGATCTTATCATTAAACACGAGTTGCAACTAAACAACTAAAATGTATGATCTTATGTTTGTATAATCTTATTCTTCTGTATATTAAAAAAAATTGCCAATATAAATATGTTACAAATAGTATTCTTATAGAAACATCAACTTCATATTGATCATCTTCTATTGTTAAATTGTTTGGATAACCAAATTCAAAGCAAAATAACAAATACAATATAATATGGTATTAATAAATGATTTCATCCTTCAAAAACCCCGCGAAATCGCGGGTCTTTAACTAGTTTGATTTTAAAATGCTAATGAATTTGATCACAATTATGTTTGTTAATTTTTAGAGTGTTTCACATGGTTACTCATTGGCATAAATTTGAAACTCATTAACTCGAATTTGCTTTTTCTCCCGTCAATTGCTCTTTCCATTTACTTCATATTCCTCATACAATAGTGCTAAGATGCTCCTACAGTATATGTTTATTTTTGTGACCTACAGGATATGCTTATTTTTGTGATTAAAATAATTGTTTATCATTGCAGCCCATCTAATCTATCTATGGTGTAACTATCAAAAACTTATTCAAACACATCATTTATTTACTGTGACGTTTAATTGAGAATGTTCACTATGTATTTTCAATTTTTTTTTCAAGAATAAATACGAACACTATGAATTCTGACTTTTATTTTCAAGAATTAAAACGAACAATAGGAACTATGGCGGAACATTGAGAGATAGGTAGGGGTACCCGCTCATCTGGAATTTTAAAACAATTATACTAAATACAAAATAAGATTTTTATTGGTGTTTATCCCCTATCGATGAAAATTTTACTAGGTTTTTATTAGGTAGTGACATCCGCTCCATCTGTAGTCGGGTTCAAGTTCCGCTTCTAACCGGAAATGATACTTTTTCTTTCATTTTGCCAATGATTACTTATTTGAATACATGAACCGCCTACCTATCAAAACAAATTTTATAATATTTAATTAAAAAAACTCTAATTAAATACGTGATTTATGTAGATGTATAGATAATTTATAACCATTTAATCTAAATAATATAAAAATATAATGTATTAAAGATAAATAAATATATAGCAAGTAAGATAAAGATATACACTTGGCACTAAGATATATATAAATAAATAATGATGTTTTTATTATTATCTTAAAATTATATTATTGATAATTTATTATTATTATTATTATTATTATTATTATTATTATTATTATTATTATTATTATTATTATTATTATTATTATTATTATTATTATTATTATTATTTATTACTATTACTTAACTACTAAATCTCGTAACCCCACTCTAGAAACCGAATTCAGGCGGGTCGACCCGGTCGACCCGGTTTCCGACCTGGTACTGTAGCTGCTACAATAAACTTTTTTCCCCTCCTTTATTGGTTAAACTTTTTAGGACTCATCATTTATGCATAAATTAAAGGAAATGAACTGGCACATTCCCGTCGCGAAGCGCGACCCAAAAAACTAGTTCATATCTATCTACTATTCCATCTGTCTAAATGTAATAGTCTTAGTTTCTATTTTTGGATGTCTCAATTTGATAGTACACCTTGTATTTCAATCAATTAAAATATGTTTTAATGGATGAAGAAGATTTTTTTATTGGTACAGCATTAAGTTAGTATGATTTTCTAAAACTATGTATTTTCTGTCTGAAAACTCTTAAATTGAGACGGGGAGAGTATATATTTTATTATTATTATTATTATTATTATTATTATTATTATTATTATTATTATTATCAATTTATATATTATGTAATTATTATTATTATTATTATTATGATTATTATTATTATTATTATTATTATTATTATTATTATTATTATCAATTTATATATTATCTAATTATATATAAGTTTATCTTAAAAGTAACACATGCCATAATTTAATTAGGAGGTGACACGTGGCGTAAGTCTACGTAGAAACGACACGTGATAAATCCACTCATTTGTGCATTGTTGGGTTGTACTGTACAAATAAATAATGCATAATGCGAGTGAATTTATAAAAATACTTGTTGAATTTATCATCACTCTTATATTAATAATTATTCAATTTAATTTAATTAAAAAAATGACATGTAAAATTATTTAATTCAATTTAATTGCAACTTGATTCTCTTATAATTACCCACTAAAAAAGATTGTTAAGCAAAATATGTATGTTAATGGGTATAGGAATGACAATGGCTGAAAAAAATCCGAGATCCGCAGATATCCGCGCCCGTAATTGGTGGATAAATTAAAAAATGTTTAACCGTGGATGCGAAGTGGCTTAAATTTTGTACACGATGCCGGGTCGTGGGCGGGTGATAGATCTATTACATCCGTTGTCGGTTAAATCCGATCCGAGAATCCGAAACATCCATGTGAAGAATCCGTGGATATATCTGTGACGACCTGCCAAAATCTCTATTGACGCAGTACGTTATCTACGGTTTCATTGCGAGGTATTGACTTCTATATGATACGTTTTACAAACATTGCATTCATTTTTAAAAACAAACTTTCATTACAACGAAAGTTTACAATTATGTATACCATTTCAAAATATATATACATTTCATACAAATGATATTATCATGTTTCCCAAAATATAAATGACTAATTTGTCATTTATTTAATAACAATCTTTTTGAACTCAAATGATTTGAATGCAACGTCTTTGAAAATATGTCATGAACGACTCCATGTAATATCTTTAAAATGAGCAAATGCACAGCGGAAGATTTCTTTAATGCCTGAGAATAAACATGCTTAAAAGTGTCAACCAAAAGGTTGGTGAGTTCATAGGTTTATCATAAACAATCATTTTCAATAATTTTAATAGACCACAAGATTTCAGTTTCATAAATATCCATACACTCGCAAGTGTATAAAAGTATTCTATAAGTTGTTGAGCGCTTCGGTAACCGTACTTAACAATTAATGTAGCATATTCCCTTTATTATGAAATCTCTCTACTCTGTACCAAGTATAGTAAAAACGAAGTACTATGCAACCGTTTACGATACTAGCGACTAGCCCAGTTGGGGTTGTCAAACCCAATAGATCTATCAATAGTATTCACGCTTACATGCTCTTACAACATGTAAATATTAGTTACCAAGCTATTAGGAAAAAATATGCAAAGTGGTACAACTCAACGTAGAATATATTTTAAGTACTTGTGTCCATTTCGTAAAACATTTATAAAAACATCGCATGTATTCTCAGCCCAAAAATATGTATTGCAACAGCAATTAAAAAGGGAGTTGTGAAAACTCACGATAGTAAAAGTATTATTTTTAACAAGTTTTCAACTTATTAAAAAAAATATGACTGTCGTCCTTGGATTCACGAACCTATAACAATAATAATGTTTCGGAAAATAATACCATATATGATTAAAATAATAATTCAAGTTCATAGAATACTTATATAATAATTTTTTTTATCATTTTTATGTTAGTAGTCTTTTTTATCATTTGAGGAAAGTCAAGTTTGTAGTCACGTTTAATTTCCGGAATTTAAGGGATTTAAAGAAAATCTTCGTAATCTATATAAGATTTGATTCTTCGGTAATTAAGGAAATTATGATTCTCTTTAATTACATGCGGTAATCTGCCTCAATCGTTATGTCTAATATTGTCACTATAAATTAACCTCTTCCGTTCCATTATTTTCACCAATATTTTCTTCCTCAATTCTTATTCCCAAGATTGTGAAAATGCTTAATCTAGTTCTGATCCTTGACCTCATTCTGACTATCGTAACAATCATTCTTCTTTTTCAACTCCCACAGGAGGAATCTGTTTACTTCTACTTCGCTCTTGGGGTGGTGGTTTGCATAATCCTTCCTTGTATCTGTCTTTCCGTAATTATTGACATCCATGGTTAATAATCTCTCCTATTTGTTGTGATTTATACTCCATGCTTTTGTTTTCTCTTCTCGACTTTAAATAAGGCAGGTAAAATGTCTAGAATTCGTGGGTATGAAGTTTAGAAGGAACATAGCTAATTTTCTTAAGCAGAAAGGAAATTGTAATAGCACGATTTGATTTAGTAAATTACCAGAAATCACGAAAAAGATAGAACTATCAAGAAAACATGTTCATGATATGTTTTAGAGGTAAAATAGAATGAAAGAGTCGTGTAACATGGCACATGATGAGAGTATGATCTGGGACTCATCACGTTCCATTAGAAATTCAACATGACTTACTGTAATATAACCACGTTGTCCAGGCATCATTATATTATACTAACTCATGCTTCTCATTCCCAACACTTCTCCAAAAACATTCATAATTTAAACTAGAAGGTTATAGAAATTTAGAAACTAAAACAGCTTCCTTTATGATTTAATACAGGTAACGTGGAATAATTACGCATGAACAATTATGGAGATATTCTCTAGAAATGTTGAAGATATTTATAATGAAGGAAGATATGACGATATCTTGAAATTTGTAGGTATTAGTCATCGAAGAATGATGAGGAAAATTTCTTTTTCAAGAATTCATAATACCAAAGGAACAAGATGTTCTCCAAGGATGTCATCGGATACCGAATCATCTAAATTCTTTATGTACCGAATTAGTCCTTGTGATTTGTCGATAACCTCCTTCGTGGTTTGTTACATCCGTTTTTCTTTGATTCCAAATTTTCTCTTAGTCTTTTTCTGAGCTTTGCCAACATACCATTCTTTATTTTCAAACTTTTGGTCATTAAGACTATCAACAGCTTTTGCTGATTCCTCAACATTTTCAAGGTTAATGAATTTGAATCATCGTTTATCAAACTAAGGTGTTTTCAAGAATCTTGATTTGAAGTGTTTAATCACAGGAATGTAACCGTCAAGGTATTTAATGGTTGAGGAAGAAATGTAAATTTTCTATAACAACCCAACCCGTATTAAAACCGGCCCATAAATTTTTTTCCTTTTAATAAGCGTTAAATAATACTTTAGGTCCCAATTGTGTTCTCATAAATATCTTTAATACAATAGAAGGTTTAATAAACTTTAAAACATTTAATACATTAGTTAATTGTCCAAACGGACATACACGACCCGACTAGTTTAGTTTCCAACAAACCGAGCATGGTGATTTGGGACTACGCTGAAATGTCCCGTTCTTATTGATTAAAAACGTTCCATATTAATTGATTTCGTTGCGAGGTTTTGACCTCTATATGAGACGTTTTTCAAAGACTGCATTCATTTTAAAACAAACCATAACCTTTATTTCATCAATAAAGGTTTAAAAAGCTTTACGTAGATTATCAAATAATGATAATCTAAAATATCCTGTTTACACACGACCATTACATAATGGTTTACAATACAAATATGTTACAACAAAATAAGTTTCTTGAATGCAGTTTTTACACAATATCATACAAGCATGGACTCCAAATCTCGTCCTTATTTAAGTATGCGACAGCGAAAGCTCTTAATAATCACCTGAGAATAAACATGCTTAAAACGTCAACAAAAATGTTGGTGAGTTATAGGTTTAACCTATATATATATCAAATCGTAACAATAGACCACAAGATTTCATATTTCAATACACATCCCATACATAGAGATAAAAATCATTCATATGGTGAACACCTGGTAACCGACATTAACAAGATGCATATATAAGAATATCCCCATCATTCCGGGACACCCTTCGGATATGATATAAATTTCGAAGTACTAAAGCATCCGGTACTTTGGATGGGGTTTGTTAGGCCCAATAGATCTATCTTTAGGATTCGCGTCAATTAGGGTGTCTGTTCCCTAATTCTTAGATTACCAGACTTAATAAAAAGGGGCATATTCGATTTCGATAATTCAACCATAGAATGTAGTTTCACGTACTTGTGTCTATTTTGTAAATCATTTATAAAACCTGCATGTATTCTCATCCCAAAAATATTAGATTTTAAAAGTGGGACTATAACTCACTTTCACAGATTTTTACTTCGTCGGGAAGTAAGACTTGGCCACTGGTTGATTCACGAACCTATAACAATATATACATATATATCAAAGTATGTTCAAAATATATTTACAACACTTTTAATATATTTTGATGTTTTAAGTTTATTAAGTCAGCTGTCCTCGTTAGTAACCTACAACTAGTTGTCCACAGTTAGATATACAGAAATAAATCGATAAATATTATCTTGAATCAATCCACGACCCAGTGTATATGTATCTCAGTATTGATCACAACTCAAACTATACATATTTTGGAATCAACCTCAACCCTGTATAGCTAACTCCAACATTCACATATAGAGTGTCTATGGTTGTTCCGAAATATATATAGATGTGTCGACATGATAGGTCGAAACATTGTATACGTGTCTATGGTATCTCAAGATTACATAATATACAATACAAGTTGATTAAGTTATGGTTGGAATAGATTTGTTACCAATTTTCACGTAGCTAAAATGAGAAAAATTATCCAATCTTGTTTTACCCATAACTTCTTCATTTTAAATCCGTTTTGAGTGAATCAAATTGATATGATTTCATATTGAACTCTATTTTATGAATCTAAACATAAAAAGTATAGGTTTATAGTCGGAAAAATAAGTTACAAGTGGTTTTTGTAAAGGTAGTCATTTCAGTCGAAAGAACGACGTCTAGATGACCATTTTAGAAAACATACTTCCACTTTGAGTTTAACCATAATTTTTGGATATAGTTTCATGTTCATAATAAAAATAATTTTCTCAGAATAACAACTTTTAAATCAAAGTTTATCATAGTTTTTAATTAACTAACCCAAAACAGCCCGCGGTGTTACTACGACGGCGTAAATCCGGTTTTACGGTGTTTTTCGTGTTTCCAGGTTTTAAATCATTAAGTTAGCATATCATATAGATATAGAACATGTGTTTAGTTGATTTTAAAAGTCAAGTTAGAAGGATTAACTTTTGTTTGCGAACAAGTTTAGAATTAACTAAACTATGTTCTAGTGATTACAAGTTTAAACCTTCGAATAAGATAGCTTTATATGTATGAATTGAATGATGTTATGAACATCATTACTACCTTAAGTTCCTTGGATAAACCTACTGGAAAAGTGAAAAATGGATCTAGCTTCAACGGATCCTTGGATGGCTCGAAGTTCTTGAAGCAGAATCATGACACGAAAACAAGTTCAAGTAAGATCATCACTTGAAATAAGATTGTTATAGTTATAGAAATTGAACCAAAGTTTGAATATGATTATTACCTTGTATTAGAATGATAACCTACTGTAATAAACAAAGATTTCTTGAGGTTGGATGATCACCTTACAAGATTGGAAGTGAGCTAGCAAACTTGAAAGTATTCTTGATTTTATGTAACTAGAACTTGTAGAATATATGAAGAACGCTTAGAACTTGAAGATAGAACTTGAGAGAGATTAATTAGATGAAGAAAATTTAAGAATGAAAGTGTTTGTAGGTGTTTTTGGTCGTTGGTCTATGGATTAGATATAAAGGATATGTAATTTTGTTTTCATGTAAATAAGTCATGAATGATTACTCATATTTTTGTAATTTTATGAGATATTTCATGCTAGTTGCCAAATGATGGTTCCCACATGTGTTAGGTGACTCACATAGTCTGCTAAGAGCTGATCATTGGAGTGTATATACCAATAGTACATACATCTAAAAGCTGTGTATTGTACGAGTACGAATACGGGTGCATACGAGTAGAATTGTTGATGAAACTGAACGAGGATGTAATTGTAAGCATTTTTGTTAAGTAGAAGTATTTTGATAAGTGTATTGAAGTCTTTCAAAAGTGTATAAATACATATTAAAAAACTACATGTATATACATTTTAACTGAGTCGTTAAGTCATCGTTAGTCGTTACATGTAAGTGTTGTTTTGAAACCTTTAGGTTAACGATCTTGTTAAATGTTGTTAACCCAATGTTTATAATATCAAATGAGATTTTAAATTATTATATTATCATGTATGAATATCTCTTAATATGATATATATACATTAAATGTCTTTACAACGATAATCGTTACATATATGTCTCGTTTAAAAATCATTAAGTTAGTAGTCTTGTTTTTACATATGTAGTTCATTGTTAATATACTTAATGATATGTTTACTTATCATATTATCATGTTAACTATATATATATATCCATATATATGTCATCATATAGTTTTTACAAGTTTTAACGTTCGTGAATCACCGGTCAACTTGGGTGGTCAATTGTCTATATGAAACATATTTCAATTAATCAAGTCTTAACAAGTTTGATTGCTTAACATGTTGGAAACATTTAATCATGTAAATATCAATCTCAATTAATATATATAAACATGGAAAAGTTCGGGTCACTACAGTACCTACCCGTTAAATAAATTTCGTCCCGAAATTTTAAGTAGTTGGAGGTGTTGACGTATCTTCTGGAAATAAATGCGGGTATTTCTTCTTCATCTGATCTTCATGCTCCCAGGTGAACTCGGGTCCTCTACGAGCATTCCATCGAACCTTAACAATTGGTATCTTGTTTTGCTTAAGTCTTTTAACCTCACGATCCATTATTTCGACGGGTTCTTCGATGAATTGGAGTTTTTCGTTGATTTGGATTTCATCTAACGGAATAGTGAGATCTTCTTTAGCAAAACATTTCTTCAAATTCGAGACGTGGAAAGTGTTATGTACAGCCACGAGTTGTTGAGGTAACTCAAGTCGGTAAGCTACTGGTCCGACACGATCAATAATCTTGAATGGTCCAATATACCTTGGATTTAATTTCCCTCGTTTACCAAATCGAACAACGCCTTTCCAAGGTGCAACTTTAAGCATGACCATCTCTCCAATTTCAAATTCTATATCTTTTCTTTTAATGTCAGCGTAGCTCTTTTGTCGACTTTGGGCGGTTTTCAATCGTTGTTGAATTTGAATGATCTTCTCGGTAGTTTCTTGTATAATCTCCGGACCCGTAATCTGTCTATCCCCCACTTCACTCCAACAAATCGGAGACCTGCACTTTCTACCATAAAGTGCTTCAAACGGTGCCATCTCAATGCTTGAATGCTAGCTGTTGTTGTAGGAAAATTCTGCTAACGGTAGATGTCGATCCCAACTGTTTCCGAAATCAATAACAGATGCTCGTAGCATGTCTTCAAGCGTTTGTATCATCCTTTTGCTCTGCCCATCAGTTTGTGGATGATAGGCAGTACTCATGTCTAGACGAGTTCCTAATGCTTGCTGTAATGTCTGCTAGAATCTTGAAATAAATCTGCCATCCCTATCAGAGATAATAGAGATTGGTATTCCATGTCTGGAGACGACTTCCTTCAAATACAGTCATGCTAACTTCTCCATCTTGTCATCTTTTCTTATTGGCAGGAAGTGTGCTGATTTGGTGAGACGATCAACTATTACCCAAATAGTATCAAAACCACTTGCAGTCCTTGGCAATTTAGTGATGAAATCCATGGTAATGTTTTCCCATTTCCATTCTGGGATTTCAGGTTGTTGAAGTAGACCTGATGGTTTCTGATGCTCAGCTTTGACCTTAGAACACGTCAAACATTCTCCTACGTATTTAGCAACATCGGCTTTCATACCCGGCCACCAAAAATGTTTCTTGAGATCCTTGTACATCTTCCCCGTTCCAGGATGTATTGAGTATCTGGTTTTATGAGCTTCTCTAAGTACCATTTCTCTCATATCTCCAAATTTTGGTACCCAAATCCTTTCAGCCCTATACCGGGTTCCGTCTTCCCGAATATTAAGATGCTTCTCCGATCCTTTGGGTATTTCATCCTTTAAATTTCCCTCTTTTAAAACTCCTTGTTGCGCCTCCTTTATTTGAGTAGTAAGGTTATTATGAATCATTATATTCATAGATTTTACTCGAATGGGTTCTCTGTCCTTCCTGCTCAAGGCATCGGCTACCACATTTGCCTTCCCCGGGTGGTAACGAATCTCAAAGTCGTAATCATTCAATAATTCAATCCACCTACGCTGCCTCATATTCAGTTGTTTCTGATTAAATATGTGTTGAAGACTTTTGTGGTCGGTATATATTATACTTTTGACCCCATATAAGTAGTGCCTCCAAGTCTTTAATGCAAAAACAACCGCGCCTAATTCCAAATCATGCGTCGTATAATTTTGTTCGTGAATCTTCAATTGTCTAGACGCATAAGCAATCACCTTCGTTCGTTGCATTAATACATAACCGAGACCTTGCTTTGATGCGTCACAATAAATCACAAAATCATCATTCCCTTCAGACAATGACAATATAGGTGCCGTAGTTAGCTTTTTCTTCAATAACTGAAACGCTTTCTCTTGTTCATTATTCCATTCAAATTTCTTCCCTTTATGCGTTAATGCAGTTAAGGGTTTTGCTATTCTGGAAAAGTCTTGGATGAACCTTCTGTAGTAACCGGCTAGTCCTAAAAACTGGCGTATGTGTTTCGGAGTTTTCGGGGTTTCCCACTTTTCAACAGTTTCTATCTTTGCCGGATCCACCTTAATACCTTCTTTGTTCACTATGTGACCGAGGAATTGAACTTCTTCCAACCAAAATGCACACTTTGAAAACTTAGCGTACAATTCTTCCTTCCTCAATACTTCTAACACCTTTCTCAAATGTTCACCGTGTTCTTGGTCATTCTTTGAGTAAATAAGTATGTCATCAATGAAAACAATGACAAACTTGTCAAGGTATGGTCCACACACTCGGTTCATAAGGTCCATGAACACAGCTGGTGCATTAGATAAACCAAACGGCATGACCATAAACTCATAATGACCGTAACGTGTTCTGAAAGCAGTCTTTGGAATATCATCTTCTTTCACCCGCATTTGATGATACCCGGAACGTAAGTCAATCTTTGAATAAACAGACGAGCCTTGTAGTTGATCAAATAAGTCGTCGATTCTCGGTAGTGGGTAGCGGTTCTTGATGGTAAGTTTGTTCAACTCTCGGTAGTCGATACACAACCTGAATGTACCATCTTTCTTCTTGACAAACAAAACAGGAGCTCCCCACGGTGATGTGCTTGGTCGAATGAAACCACGCTCTAAAAGTTCTTGTAATTGGCTTTGCAGTTCTTTCATCTCGCTGGGTGCGAGTCTGTAAGGAGCACGAGCTATTGGTGCAGCTCCTGGTACAAGATCTATTTGAAATTCAACGGATCGATGTGGGGGTAATCCCGGTAATTCTTTCGGAAATACATCGGGAAATTCTTTTGCAATGGGAACATCATTGATGCTCTTTTCTTCAGTTTGTACTTTCTCGACGTGTGCTAGAATAGCATAGCAACCTTTTCTTATTAGTTTTTGTGCCTTCAAATTACTAATAAGATGTAGCTTCGTGTTGCCCTTTTCTCCGTACACCATTAAGGGTTTTCCTTTTTCTCGTATAATGCGAATTGCATTTTTGTAACAAACGATCTCTGCTTTCACTTCTTTCAACCAGTCCATACCGATTATCACATCAAAACTCCCTAACTCTACTGGTATCAAATCAATCTTAAATGTTTCGCTAACCAGTTTAATTTCTCGATTCCGACATATATTATCTGCTGAAATTAATTTACCATTTGCTAATTCGAGTAAAAATTTACTATCCAAAGGCGTCAATGGACAACTTAATTTAGCACAAAAATCTCTACTCATATAGCTTCTATCCGCACCCGAATCAAATAAAACGTAAGCAGATTTATTGTCAATAAGAAACGTACCCGTAACAAGCTCCGGGTCTTCCTGTGCCTCTGCCCCATTAATATTGAAAACTCTTCTGCGGCCTTGTCCATTCGTGTTGTCCTGGTTCGGGCAATTTCTAATGATGTGGCCCGGTTTTCCACATTTATAACAACTACATTGGCATAACTTGCTCCGACACTACTTGCTCCGCCATTACTCGTTCTGACACCATTTGTTCCTTTCGTTCTATTAACCCCTGGTCCGTAGACCTCACACTTCGCTGCGCTATGACCATTTCTTTTACACTTGTTGCAAAATTTGGTGCAGAACCCCGAGTGATACTTTTCACACCTTTGGCATAGCTGCTTCTGATTGTTGTTGTTGTTGCGGTTATTATTATTGTTGGGATGATTGTTGTAGTTGCTGCTGTTGTTGTTGTTGTTGTTGTTGTTGTTGGGCCGTTTGTTGTAGTTGCGATTGATGTTGCGATTGCTGGGATAATTGTTGCGATTATTGTTGTAATTGCTATTGTTGTTGTATTGGTGATTCTTATCACCGTTTTCCTCCCACTTTCTTTTGACTTGCTTCACATTGGTCTCTTCAGCAGTCTGTTCTTTAATTCTTTCCTCAATCTGGTTCACTAGTTTGTGAGCCATTCTACATGTCTGTTGTATGGAGGCGGGCTCGTGTGAACTTATATCTTCTTGGATTCTTTCCGGTAATCCTTTCACAAACGCGTCGATCTTCTCTTCCTCATCTTCGAATGCTCCCGGACACAATAGGCACAATTCTGTGAATCGTCTTTCGTACGTGGTAATATCAAATCCTTGGGTTCGTAACCCTCTAAGTTCTGTCTTGAGCTTATTGACCTCGGTTCTGGGACGGTACTTCTCGTTCATCAAGTGCTTGAATACTGACCACGGTAGTGCGTACGCATCGTCTTGTCCTACTTGCTCTAGATAGGTATTCCACCATGTTAACGCAGAACCTGTGAAGGTATGCGTAGCGTACTTCACTTTGTCCTCTTTAGTACACTTACTTATGGCAAACACCGATTCGACCTTCTCGGTCCACCGTTTCAATCCGATCGGTCCTTCGGTTCCATCAAATTCCAAAGGTTTGCAGGTAGTGAATTCTTTGTAGGTGCATCCTACACGATTTCCTGTACTGCTAGACCCAAGGTTATTGTTGGTATGTAGCGCAGCCTATACTGCGGCTATATTTGAAGCTATAAAAGTACGAAATTCCTCTTCATTCATATTCACGGTGTGTCGAGTAGTCGGTGCCATTTCCTTCAAAATAGTCAAATGGAACAAGTTAATCATACAGAATATTAAGAGTAGTTAATAGTATTTCGTAGCATAATATGAACTCATTTATAAAAGCTTTTTCTTCATATTAGCGTTTTATAAGTTTAAATTCGGGTAGTACCTACCCGTTAAGTTCATACTTATTAGCTAATATACAATTCAACTACTACAATTCTATATGAAAAACTGATTATAATAATATTTCGCGTTCAAACTTTTACACAATATTTTACAAACTTACAATACCGCTTATTTTACATATAGCATGAAATATAGCACACAATAAATTTGATACAAGATGGTTGTGAAGATAATTCTAGCTAGTACACAAGTCGTTCAGCAAAGGCAATAAAGACACGTAATTCATACGTCCAGAAACAAGTCATGCATTCTGGTTTTACTAGGATTACTTCCCATCCTTGGTCTTGTGGAACATAACCGTTATGGCCGTTGATAAGACAGCGTGTTGTAACATCGTCAAAGGGACGAGGGTTACGTAATGTCCAACAGTCCCGTAACAATCTAAAAACCTCATTTCTTACCCCAATTACCGACTCCGTCACTTGTGGGAACGTTTTGTTTAATAGTTGTAGCCCGATGTTCTTGTTCTCACTTTGGTGAGAAGCGAACATTACTAATCCGTAAGCATAACATGCTTCTTTATGTTGCATGTTAGCCGCTTTTTCTAAATCACGAAGTCCAATATTCGGATATATTGAGTCAAAATAATTTCTTAACCCATTGCGTAAAATAGCATTTGGGTTCCCCGCAATATATGCGTCAAAGTAAACACATCGTAACTTATGGATTTCCCAATGTGATATCCCCCATCTTTCGAACGAAAGCCTTTTATAAACCAAGGCATTCTTGGAACGTTCTTCGAATGTCTTACAAACTGATCTCGCCTTAAATAGTTGTGCCGAAGAATTCTGACCGACTCTAGACAAGATTTCATCAATCATGTCTCCGGGTAGGTCTCTTAAAATATTGGGTTGTCTATCCATTTTGTGTTTTTATACTGTAAAATAGACAAGAGTTAGATTCATAAAAAAAATACTTATTAATACAAGCAATTTTTACATATATCATAAAGCATAAGCACACTATATTACATATATTACACCACACGAATACAACTATCTTATTCCGACTCGCTTGTTTCTTCTTCTTCGGTTTTGGTTCGTTTTGCCAAGTTTCTAGGGATATATGATGTTCCCCTAATACGAGCCGTCGTTATCCACATTGGTTTAGAAAAACCTGGTGGTTTAGAGGTTCCCGGGTCATTGTTACAACTTAAGGACTTCGGGGGTTGACGATACATATAAAGTTCATCGGGGTTGGAATTAGATTTCTCTATTTTTATGCCCTTTCCCTTATTATTTTCTTTTGCCTTTTTAAATTCAGTTGGGGTAATTTCTATAACATCATCGGAATTCTCGTCGGAATCCGATTCATCGGAGAATTGGTAATCCTCCCAATATTTTGCTTCCTTGGCGGAAACACCATTGACCATAATTAACCTTGGTCGGTTGGTTGAGGATTTTCTTTTATATAACCGTTTTATTATTTCCCCCACCGGTTCTATTTCTTCATCCTGTTCCGATTCTTCTTCCGGTTCCGATTCTTCTTCCGGTTCCGACTCTTCTACCGGTTCCTCTTCGGGAACTTGTGAATTAGTCCACGAATCATTCCAATTTACATTTGACTCTTCATTATTATTAGGTGAGTCAATGGGACTTGTTCTAGAGGTAGACATCTATCACATAATATCAAACGCGTTAAGAGATTAATATATCACATAATATTCACATGTTAAAAATATATAGTTTCCAACAAAATTTGTTAAGCAATCATTTTTCAAGTAAACACGGTCGAAGTCCAGACTCACTAATGCATCCTAACAAACTCGATAAGACACACTAATGCAAAATTCTGGTTCTCTAAGACCAACGCTCGGATACCAACTGAAATATCCCGTTCTTATTGATTAAAAACGTTCCATATTAATTGATTTCGTTGCGAGGTTTTGACCTCTATATGAGACGTTTTTCAAAGACTGCATTCATTTTAAAACAAACCATAACCTTTATTTCATCAATAAAGGTTTAAAAAGCTTTACGTAGATTATCAAATAATGATAATCTAAAATATCCTGTTTACACACGACCATTACATAATGGTTTACAATACAAATATGTTACAACAAAATAAGTTTATTGAATGCAGTTTTTACACAATATCATACAAGCATGGACTCCAAATCTCGTCCTTATTTAAGTATGCGACAGCGGAAGCTCTTAATAATCACCTGAGAATAAACATGCTTAAAACGTCAACAAAAATGTTGGTGAGTTATAGGTTTAACCTATATATATATATCAAATCGTAACAATAGACCACAAGATTTCATATTTCAATACACATCCCATACATAGAGATAAAAATCATTCATATGGTGAACACCTGGTAACCGACATTAACAAGATGCATATATAAGAATATCCCCATCATTCCGGGACACCCTTCGGATATGATATAAATTTCGAAGTACTAAAGCATCCGGTACTTTGGATGGGGTTTGTTAGGCCCAATAGATCTATTTTTAGGATTCGCGTCAATTAGGGTGTCTGTTCCCTAATTCTTAGATTACCAGACTTAATAAAAAGGGGCATATTCGATTTCGATAATTCAACCATAGAATGTAGTTTCACGTACTTGTGTCTATTTTGTAAATCATTTATAAAACCTGCATGTATTCTCATCCCAAAAATATTAGATTTTAAAAGTGGGACTATAACTCACTTTCACAGATTTTTACTTCGTCGGGAAGTAAGACTTGGCCACTGGTTGATTCACGAACCTATAACAATATATACATATATATCAAAGTATGTTCAAAATATATTTACAACACTTTTAATATATTTTGATGTTTTAAGTTTATTAAGTCAGCTGTCCTCGTTAGTAACCTACAACTAGTTGTCCACAGTTAGATATACAGAAATAAATCGATAAATATTATCTTGAATCAATCCACGAACCAGTGTATACGTATCTCAGTATTGATCACAACTCAAACTATACATATTTTGGAATCAACCTCAACCCTGTATAGCTAACTCCAACATTCACATATAGAGTGTCTATGGTTGTTCCGAAATATATATAGATGTGTCGACATGATAGGTCGAAACATTGTATACGTGTCTATGGTATCTCAAGATTACATAATATACAATACAAGTTGATTAAGTTATGGTTGGAATAGATTTGTTACCAATTTTCACGTAGCTAAAATGAGAAAAATTATCCAATCTTGTTTTACCCATAACTTCTTCATTTTAAATCCGTTTTGAGTGAATCAAATTGCTATGATTTTATATTGAACTCTATTTTATGAATCTAAACAGAAAAAGTATAGGTTTATTGTCGGAAAAATAAGTTACAAGTCGTTTTTGTAAAGGTAGTCATTTCAGTCGAAAGAACAACGTCTAGATGACCATTTTAGAAAACATACTTCCACTTTGAGTTTAACCATAATTTTTGGATATAGTTTCATGTTCATAATAAAAATAATTTTCTCAGAATAACAACTTTTAAATCAAAGTTTATCATAGTTTTTAATTAACTAACCCAAAAACAGCCCGCGGTGTTACTACGACGGCGTAAATCCGGTTTTACGGTGTTTTTCGTGTTTCCAGGTTTTAAATCATTAAGTTAGCATATCATATAGATATAGAACATGTGTTTAGTTGATTTTAAAAGTCAAGTTAGAAGGATTAACTTTTGTTTGCGAACAAGTTTAGAATTAACTAAACTATGTTCTAGTGATTACAAGTTTAAACCTTCGAATAAGATAGCTTTATATGTATGAATTGAATGATGTTATGAACATCATTACTACCTTAAGTTCCTTGGATAAACCTACTGGAAAAGTGAAAAATGGATCTAGCTTCAACGGATCCTTGGATGGCTCGAAGTTCTTGAAGCAGAATCATGACACGAAAACAAGTTCAAGTAAGATCATCACTTGAAATAAGATTGTTATAGTTATAGAAATTGAACCAAAGTTTGAATATGATTATTACCTTGTATTAGAATGATAACCTACTGTAAGAAACAAAGATTTCTTGAGGTTGGATGATCACCTTACAAGATTGGAAGTGAGCTAGCAAACTTGAAAGTATTCTTGATTTTATGTAACTAGAACTTGTAGAATATATGAAGAACACTTAGAACTTGAAGATAGAACTTGAGAGAGATTAATTAGATGAAGAAAATTGAAGAATGAAAGTGTTTGTAGGTATTTTTGGTCGTTGGTCTATGGATTAGATATAAAGGATATGTAATTTTGTTTTCATGTAAATAAGTCATGAATGATTACTCATATTTTTGTAATTTTATGAGATATTTCATGCTAGTTGCCAAATAATGGTTCCCAAATGTGTTAGGTGACTCACATAGGCTGCTAAGAGCTGATCATTGGAGTGTATATACCAATAGTACATACATCTAAAAGCTGTGTATTGTACGAGTACGAATACGGGTGCATACGAGTAGAATTGTTGATGAAACTGAACGAGGATGTAATTGTAAGCATTTTTGTTAAGTAGAAGTATTTTGATAAGTGTATTGAAGTCTTTCAAAAGTGTATAAATACATATTAAAAAACTACATGTATATACATTTTAACTGAGTCGTTAAGTCATCGTTAGTCGTTACATGTAAGTGTTGTTTTGAAACCTTTAGGTTAACGATCTTGTTAAATGTTGTTAACCCAATGTTTATAATATCAAATGAGATTTTAAATTATTATATTATCATGTATGAATATCTCTTAATATGATATATATACATTAAATGTCTTTACAACGATAATCGTTACATATATGTCTCGTTTAAAAATCATTAAGTTAGTAGTCTTGTTTTTACATATGTAGTTCATTGTTAATATACTTAATGATATGTTTACTTATCATATTATCATGTTAACTATATATATATCCATATATATGTCATCATATAGTTTTTACAAGTTTTAACGTTCGTGAATCACCGGTCAACTTGGGTGGTCAATTGTCTATATGAAACATATTTCAATTAATCAAGTCTTAACAAGTTTGATTGCTTAACATGTTGGAAACATTTAATCATGTAAATATCAATCTCAATTAATATATATAAACATGGAAAAGTTCGGGTCACTACATACGCTACCCAAATCCTAATAGAATACAAAAGCAAGATCTTCTAAGCAACCTAGCCAAGATCTCTAATCCCCAAGCTTACCCGAGCTGCCAAGCATGCAAACCTATAAAAATGTAAACAACGAGAGGGTAAGCTAACGCTTAGTGAGTGATAATATACTACATACATATATATGCATAAAATGGACACGCCACAATAATAATCAAATAGCGCATACCGGAGCATCCAAATATAAGGCAAGCTAAACCTAGCATACCGTACGTTCACTAAGCACAAGCCAACAATATCAACAATAGATGAGTTCACAAGCAACGATGTGAACAAAACCAATAAGCTACACCCAGAAGGTTAGCTACATCACGACAAGTACAACATTATACGTATTCAATACATATATATATATATATAACAACGCATAAAACACCCAAGGTTAACCAATCGTACAAGGGAAACGGTAGTCGTAAAAGACCGTCGGAGTTCATAACATCCATTAGTGTTACTTAATCACCGCGTAATCACTAATCCCCTGGGTGATGTCTTAAACACCGCGACTAACTCACCCCCATGACAATGTGGTGTCTTGAACACCGCGACAATTCCACACGTCAATCAAACCAATGAGTGGTGTCTTGAACACCGTGACAATTCCACTCCCATGACAGTGTGGCGTCTTGAACAACGCGACGAATCCACATGCCAATAAGAACAATGAGTGGTGCCTTGAACACCGCAGCATCCACTCCCATGACAATGTGGTGTCTTAACCACCGCGACAATACCACATGTCAATCAAACAATGAGTAGTGTCTTAAACACCGCGACAATACTACTCGTTACTTAGAATGTGGTGTCTTAAACAACGCGACTACCCCACATTCCACCACTACACAAATAAATACATTATATATGCACACGCATAATTATTCCACTCACAATATTAATCCTTCGCCATTGGTGGTTATATAAGTCCACATCCCAATATTAAACCTTCGTCTTCGGGGTTATATAATCCACATCACACGCCCATGTGATAACGTACACACAAAGTGTGCACCTCGTCAAAAGGTGGTCAACCAAAACGCACAACCGTTCCAATTGGACCTATACACAACTCCATCAAATCCACCTATATGTGAAGTGAGCTCTATAACCGAGAACCGCTTCACCCGACCCGCACCCATCCTACACATACATATGCATATAGGATATTAACACTCAACTTATCGCCTTGATGAATGCTTCCAAATAATCCGCAACTCATCAATGGAAAGTACCTATTCCATTATCATAAATGCAACAACACACTTAGAGTGGATTTACAAACCAACCCAAAACAACGCTTAGTGCAATTTCGACCCAAATGCACTTCCAAGCACAAACCATGCCCAAACTAACCAATAATCACTAACACAAGTGAGAATGGTCCTAATATGCCAATTAAACCCAGTCACAAGTGTTAAACACTTATCGTTCTTAAAATCGCCCATAAACCCTAATTTTGACCCATAAAGTCAAAATCTCACCATATACAAGTTTTGACACCAAAACATATTTAACTCGGTTTTATACTTCAACTTAATCCATTTTAAGTTTATAAACATCATCGAATCGACATTCGGGTCATAATCATCAACAAACCCTAATTTTGACTCTAGTCAAAATTAGTCAACCACAAGAACCCTAAAGGTCTCCAAAACATCAATAATCACTAATACTAGTGATTATACACCATTATCAAGTCTTAAACATGGTTAAATCATTAACTAACCCAAAACCCGCCTTTAACACTTATAAACCCGAATCTTGGTGTTAATCTTCAATTAATAACTAAATGGGTTCCATCTATGAATCATACAATCAAAAGCCCCAAATTTGAATGATGAACACAAAAAATGAAATTCGGAGTTAGAGCTTACCACTAGTATCACCGTGTAGCTAAGAACGAGGAGAACAAACTTGTCAACTACGCCAAATATCAAAATCCGCTTCTTCCTTTACAAAATCCCACTTGAATCACTTGAGGAATTTATGTTTTGAGAGGAAAATAGGAAAGAAAAGGAAAAATAAAATAAGGAAATGAAATGAATGGACCAGATTTGAGGCTATAATCTGCCTCACATGTGAAATGACCAAAATGCCCTTATTATCCTTTTAAAATTACAAAAATTCGGAATCAGTTTGCCAGCATGGTCGCGCCGCGAGGATCAACGTGATCTGGTGCCTATTTTTCCAAGCTTTCTGATCCTGATTCCAGTGTGTTGCCGCGCCGCGGCCTTTTATGTCGCGCCGCGGCACAAAGCGTGACCTGACTAAATTTCTCGCACCCATGACTTTAACCCTTGAACATGCCCCGAACCCTTCATACGCCTATCGTATGTACACAATACACCTATAAATCATGTACAGGGAGAAACGGGATGTTACATTTTCAAAAGTAATGAATTATAGTTCCGGTGGTTTGATATGGTGATTCATCACAAAGTACGAATGAGTATAAAATATGGTTCAAGTGTATAGTGATCTTTAGGGAGATAACACATGCTAAAGCTTTACTTGGATTATGATATGTCAAGTTCAGAATATGTAATCGAGTTGTTATGAAATTGGTTGTCCTGATTTTTATGAAAGAATGTATATCGCTGTGAAAGTAGTGAGTATAGTTAATGATTATTGAATCAAAATTGAAGAATGTACAGTGTAACATATTAATGTGAACTTAAGTATTCCTCGGATATTACCTACCCGTTAAAATAAAATTTCACATGTAATAGTTTGTACACATGAATTTTTATTACAATCTTTATGAAAATATATGTATATATATATTTTTCAGATGTAAAATGAATTTAATGAGTTAATATTATATTAAACTCATTTAGATTATGGTTGGAACTAGAAGTGAATAATCCCCAAAACTTTAGAGATTACATAATCACCGCAGAATATTTCTCCAACGTAAATGAAGTTATGAATCAACACTTCATTACTCATTTTTATTGGGATTCCTCGGTGTTTATGGTGCGTGTGATGTTGATGCTTATGGTAAAGATTATGATGTTGCTGATGATGTTGTTGTTGATGGTACCATTGCTGCTGGTGCTACTGGTGCTATTGATGTTGATAGTGGTGCTAGTGCCGATGGTGGTAGTACTAGTGCCGATGGTGGTGGTGCTAATGTAATAGACGTAAGTCTATCCTCCAAATTACGTAACATGCCCTCCAAGGTATCCATTCCCCTCTCCAGACGAGTAATGAGTTCCCTGACTTCTTCCACTAATCCTACTTGATTAGTAATCAGAAGTAGAGGTTGAATTACCAACATAATTTTATGTATACGTTATTCGAGGCGGAATATCCTAGCAAAGAGTGTGAAAACGGTACTGTGAACAGGTTGACTGGTGAGTGCGTCAAGTTCTCCTATGTTAGGAGGCAGATTTGGTTCGTTGTAGGGTTCACTCTTTTCGTTCCTCCATCGAGTGCGAATGTCTCGAACCCACCCCCATCTCCTCCAGAAGGAAATGTAGTCAACCAGTTGGGGCACTTTGGTCACACTGCCTTCAGAGTCTTCAGAATCGCCCTCGGAACTATAGGAACTCGAACTATGTGTAGGATCCATCTTATACAATCAGATATAGGATTTTGATAGGAAATGAGTGTTGGATACAGGATAATATCCTCGTCACATAGGACATATATTTATAGTAAAAATATTTCCATATATTACGGAGGAATTTACGGAAGATGTCAGACAAAGTCTACTGTGACGCGCTGATACCACACGTGACGACCCGCCAAAATCGTTATTGACGCAGTACATTATCTTCGGTTTCATTGCGAGGTATTGACCCCTATATGATACGTTTTACAAACATTGCATTTATTTTTAAAAACAAACTTTCATTACAACGATAGTTTACAATTATGTATACCATTTCAAAATATTTATACATTTCATACAAATGATATTATCATGTTTCCCAAAATATAAATGACTAATTTGTCATTTATTTAATAACAATCTTTTTGAACTCAAATGATTTGAATGCAACGTCTTTGAAAATATGCCATGAACGACTCCATGTAATATCTTTAAAATAAGCAAATGCACAGCGGAAAATTTCTTTAATACCTGAGAATAAACATGCTTAAAAGTGTCAACCAAAAGGTTGGTGAGTTAATAGGTTTATCATAAACAATCATTTTCAATAATTTTAATAGACCACAAGATTTCAGGTTCATAAATATTCATACACTCGCAAGTGTATAAAAGTATTCTATAAGTTGTTGAGCGCTTTGGTAACCATACTTAACAATTAATGTAGCATATTCCCTTTATTATGAAATCTCTCTACATTGTACCAAGTGTAGTAAAAACAAAGTACTATGCAACCGTTTACGATACTAGAGCGACTAGCCCGGTTGGGGTTGTCAAACCCAATAGATCTATCAATAGGATTCGCGCTTACATGGTCTTACAACATGTAAATATTAGTTACCATGCTATTAGGAAAAAATATGCAAAGTGGTACAACTCAATGTAGAATATATTTTAAGTACTTGTGTCCATTTCGTAAAACATTTATAAAAACAGCGCATGTATTCTCAGCTCAAAAATATGTATTGCAACAGCAATTAAAAAGGGAGCTATGAAAACTCACGATAGTAAAAGTATTATTTTTAACAAGTTTTCAACTTATTAAAAAAAATATGGCCGTCGTCCTTGGATTCACGAACCTATAACAATAATAATGTTTCAGAAAATAATACCACATATGATTAAAATAATAATTCAAGTTCATAGAATACTTATTTAATAATTTTTTTTTATCATTTTTATGTTAGTAGTCTTTTGTTAGTAGTCCAAAATAGTCTGAAATGTCCAACAGTCCAATAATCGGTATAGACATATATATAATCTTAGAATTACCCCACGACGTATTGTATATCTATTGTTTTGCATCAATCCAGAGACGTGTTGTATACGTATTCTCTTAGAATTAACCAAAATATATTGTGTACGTATTGTCTTAGGATTTATCAAAACGTATTGTATACGTGTTGTCATAGAACGTACCAAGATTATAATATTATGTATATACAACCTCGGAATCAACCAAGATTATAATATTTTGTTATACTAATGATAACATGTCCAAATATATATAGGATATAGGAAAAGTTAGCAAAGATATGGTTAATATAGTTTTTATAACATGAATTTCGTCCATACAACGTTAATCCTAGCAGATTTTGTTTTGCTTGCCAAATATTCATTACAACTCCGTTTAAAGCGAATCAAATTGATATGGTTTCGTATTGAACTATATTTTACAAAAATAAATGTAAAAGTATATGTTTATAGTCGAAGTTACAGTTTAGATGTCAAATTAAAAGAGGGTGGTCATATACGTCGTAAGAACATCTTGATGACCCTTTTGATAAACATACCTCCACTTTAACTATGGATTTTGGATATGTTATTATATCCATATGAAATAACATTTTTACAGAATATAAACTTTCAATTCAAAGTTTAAGATAGATTTTCAAAATTAAACCTAAAACAGCCCCCGATTTCTCTATGACGGTATATGTTCAGTTTTAAGGTGTTTTTCGTATTTACAAGTTATATATCCTTATGTTAGCATATCATATAGATATATTACATATTTTTAAGTGTTTTAAGAGTCAAGTTAGAAGGATTAACTTTGTTTGCAAACAAGTTTAAAATTAACTAGACTATGTTCTAGTTGTTATAAGTTATAAACTCTTATATAGATAGCTATAAACATATAAATTGAATAAGACTTTGAGCAGTGGCGGAATCAGAATTTTTTTTCACCGGAGGCGAATTTTTTTTTTTAAAAAAACGTAGCAAATTTTGTTGTCAAAATATGTACGCTTTAGGGCAAAATATGAAGATTTTTGGGCAAAATCTGAAGGCTTTTGGGCAAAATCTGAAAGTTTTGGGGACAAAATATGAAGATTTTTGGGCAAAAAAAAATCACCGGGGGCAAAATGAAAAAACCCAAAATTTTTACACTAAAAAATAAAAATCCACCGGGTGCGGCTGCCCCCCCTCTGCGCGTACATATTTTCGCGTATGACTTTGAGTAAGATTAATACCTTGATTTAAGAAAGAAATGGTACTGAGGTTAAAGAGGATTTCTAAAGCTTGAAAGACTTCTTGGATATGTGCTTAAAGAAAACCTAACATGGAAGCAAAACTTGAATCAAAGTATGTGTTTTTGATGGCCCTTATATGATGTTTATGGATTGTTTTTTAGGCTAAAACATGAGGAAAATGCTTGGGGATGATCTAGTATGAAAATGAGAGTATTTTGAGATAGAATTTGGAGAGTATGAATGAGAAAATGAAATGAAAAAATGGGTGTATGCATAAAAACGTTTTTAAGGTGTATATATACAACTTGTATTTTGTTATTTAGTGTAATAATTCTAACTAGTGGCCAAGTTGATTAATCATGCATACTAGAGTACAAAAGTAGGGTTGTAAAGGAGTTGAGTGTATATACTAATAGTAAATACGTGTAGAAGCTGCGTATAATATGTGTATAATTATCGTATAAATACGAGTAGAATTCTTGAGAAAAATGAATGGGAATGCGAGTATAGCTATCCTTTATATGTATTTGTATATTATAATATGTATTCAATACTTTTAATGATGTATTTATACTCATAATACATTATATATAAATACATTTTAACATAAGTTAATTACGTCGTTTAAATAGTAACTATATATATTGTTCGAAAACTCTTATGTTAGTATTATCGAAATGTATATATAATACTTTGTTAAAGTACATAATAAGATATTTAATTATCATATTTTCAAGTTAATATATATATATATATATATATATATATATATATATATATATATATATATATACACACACACACAAATTTATAATTAATACAAGTTATGACGTTCGTGAATCGTCGAACAAAATGGGTGGTCAATTGTTTGTATAAAACCAGGGGCGATTCTAAGGCATGAGGGGTGGGGTCCTATGACCCCACTAGTGTGAAAATTTTTTATACAATGTATGCTTTAAATTGTATAGAACACCACTAAATTTTAGTACGGGACCCCATATATTTTCAAATTTTATAATTTTTTGAAGGTAAATGACCACTAAAGTACCACTAAAGTACACTTCAAATATAATTAGCTTCAAAAAAAATTTTGGGACCCCATAAGGTTTTCATCCTGGAATCGCCACTGTATAAAACTCATTTCAAAAGTTTTAAAAACTTGTCAAAATTCATTGCTTATCATGTCAGAATTATTAAATCATATAGAGAATTTAATTAAAAATAAGTCGAAATTTTTCGGGTCGTGACAATAATTGTCAAAAAAATCCGTGAACCTATATGTTGGTATAGTAATGTAGTGATTTGAAAATTTAGACTTAATTACGTCCTTGGTCCATAAAGTTTTATCTTTTTTTCATCCTAACCCTTAAAGTTATGATATGGTTTCATTTAGGTCCCCAGTTAACGGATTGAGTTAACGACAGTTAACCCTGGGGACCTAAATGAAACCATATCATTTCTTTAAGGGTTAGGATGAAACAAGAATACTTTAAGGACAAGGATGAAACAAGAATACTTAGGGACAAGGATTAAACAAAAATACTTTAGGGACCTAGGGCGTAATTAAATCAAGTGGAAACGATATTTTAGGGAAATAAATAACAATTTACTCCGTACTTACTTATATACGGGGATGTCAACCGTAATGGTGCATGATTGGTATTTGGTCTGTTATGGGTGGTTGGCTCTTTGCTTGCACAACAACTCCCACTTTGCCTGCCTTTTGAGTTCTTTTTGTCAATGTCTTTCGACTCCATTATTTGAGGCAACAGCAATCGTCGATTTATTGGCGACTTGATTGCCGCTTAGAGCTTAGATTGAATCCTAGACAGGCTTAAAAACCCATGAAAATTTGATTCTACCATTTCCATGGCGTCTTGTTTTTGTTTTTATTTTTATTTTATCTTATTTTATTTATTTATTTATATTTATTTTATTGTTTTATTATCATTTTTGACGGAGGTCCTCACGGAAGCAATCTCTATATCCTGAAGTAGAGAGATTGCTTCTGTTAGGACCTCCGGCCAAAAAATAATAAAACAAAATAAATATAAATAAATAAATAAAATAAGATAATATAAATAAAAATAAAAACAAGACGTCATAGAAATGGTAGATTCCATGGGTTTTTGAGCATTACTGAGATTCAATCTAGGCTCTAAGTGGCAGTTAAGTCGACAATAAATTGACGTTTGTTGTTGCCTCAAATAATAGACCGAAAGACATTGACAAAAAGAACTCAAAAGGCATGTCAGGTGGAAGTTGTTGAGCAAGCAAATAGCCAATCACTTGTAACAGATCAAACATCACTCATGCACCTTTACGGTTGACATCCCCGTCTATAAGTACGTACGGAGTAATTGCTATTTATTTCCCTAAAATGTCGTTCCCGCTTGACTTAATTACGCCGTTAGTCTTTAAAGATTTACCTTTTTTCATCGTTGTTCATAAAGTATTTTTGTTTCATCCTTGTCCCTAAAGTATTTTTATTTCATCCTTGTCCCTAAAGTATTTTTATTTCATCCTTGTCCCTAAAGTATTTTTGTTTCATCCTAACCCTTAAAGTAATGATATGGTTTCATTTAGGTCCCCATGGTTAACTGCCGTTAACTCAATCCGTTAACTGAGGACCTAAATGAAACCATATCATAACTTTAAGGGTTAGGATGAATCAAAAATATTTTAGACACATGGATGAAAAAAAGATAAAACTTTAGAAACTAAGGGCATAATTAAGTCGACATTTTATTATATTCCTAATACCATTAGTTAATGGTTTACCGAAGAGTCTCTTAATTAATTTAAGCATTTACTTGATTTCTTTTATCGATATCATCCTTCATGCATTTATAATAAATTAATAATTTCTTTATAATGTAAAAATCACTACGTGTTCCTATTAATTTTCATAGAATTTGAAAGTTTCTACGACTTTCTTAGTTCTAAAACGTAAGTTCCCTGATCGATCTATACATTACAACAGTTTAAACCAACTATGTGTTACTTTGAATTTTTATTTTTTTAGCAAACAAAAGTAAAATTAACTTATGTATTTCCCATTTTATTGTATTGTGATCATAGACATGTGATTTGTAATGTTTTTTATGTCACTTTAAGTAATGTAATGATAATATTTATTTTGTATAAATATTTCACGAACAAGATCCGTGAGAAAATTCGCGACCTGCGAATATCCGTGGGCACGGGTATGGATCTAAAAACAAACCGCCACTAAAGATCCGCGGGCGAATGAGTTGACAAAAAATCCGTGAATATGGATGATGGATCTAGTGGATCCGCGCCCACAATCCGCAGGTGCCATTCCTAAATGGGTAACGTGTTTAATATCGAGACAAGAGGTGGAACTTTTTTCCTTTACATATTTATTATTTATATATTCAAACTATTTATATATGTATTTTTATATTTTAGACTATATATTAGGAATAGATATCAATGAAAAATAAACAAATAAATTAAAAATCTTATTATATAATGTAGTGACATGTGACACTTTTAAAAGTGAAGGAGACATGTGGAAATACTTAATGTGGAGTGACATATCCCAAGCGATTTATATATATACTAGCTTTATGAGCCCGTTAGTTGAACGAAAATTGTAAATATTAGTTTTTTAAAATCGTTATTAGTGATGACAATTACATATGTTATCGATCAAATGTAAATTATAATTAGAAACATGAAAACGTAAATAAAATAGAATTGTTACATGATAATCATCTATGAAAGAGCCCGTGTTTTGCCTGATATTTTAATACTAAATAAAAAATAATTATTAAATCTTATCTTAAATATAATAAGCATGCGGATTTTAAGACTTCAATTCAAAATTGAAATACAATGAACTAATTAAAATTTAATATTTTCTAATTAAGTATATTATTATTATTATTATTATTATTTATTTAAGTAATTTAAAATATAAAATTATTACGTCATTAGATATAGAATAAAAATAATGATAATGATAGGTTTTTTAAGCCCGTAATCATAAGATTATTAGGATGAATATTATATGAATTTTTCTATTTGTAGCCTTAGGGGGTATGCTTAAAGAAAATTTTTATGCATAAACATTTGTATATTTGGGTAGTTATTTGCAAGGAGTGAGTGGTTATAATCAAGGTACAAACATTTTTTGCATGCTAGAATGTCTTAAAGATAGCCCTTAGGACTATCTTTAGATAAATTCATATTATATTAATAATTTAGTAAAAAAATGCTAAATTATATATTTACATACTCCGTAACAATTTTTTTCAAATATATTTTGTGTTGTATAATAATAATTATTTGATACTCCTTATATATTAATCACTAATTCACCATCACAATTTGATTTACTTTACAAATTAAATTCTTAAAATTTTATTCCTAGAAAACTTATACTCCCTCCGTCTCAATTTAATAGGCCAAGTTTCCTTAAATATAGTGTAGAGGATAATTATTATATTTAATTAATAATAAATAAATGTATGGATAAGTTTTGATTGATTTGGAATCTCCTTAAATATAGTGTATATGATAATTAATACCGGGTATAAATTATAAGTTAACCACGAGCCGCCTCATAAGCAAATTTAACCAGAATTAATAACAGACTGACACGTAGGATTATTGGCACACACTTTATAATAATGTATAGAAGATTACAATGAAAAAAACTCTTTATAACTGATAATATCTGTATCGAGACTATTGGTATTGAATAATAACGCATAGATTATGAGCTCGTCCATTTGAACCATTTTAAAACAAATAGTCGATAAAACACCGTGAGCCTGTAACAACTGCAAGATTTTTAATAGATAAAAAATAGGAGATATAATATTATATTATGTCATGTCATATCATAATATTATATTATATTAAATTTATTATTTTGAATTT
This sequence comes from Rutidosis leptorrhynchoides, assembly GCF_046630445.1. Lineage (NCBI taxonomy): Eukaryota > Viridiplantae > Streptophyta > Magnoliopsida > Asterales > Asteraceae > Rutidosis > Rutidosis leptorrhynchoides. Next base: position 79,299,045 of record NC_092333.1, read on the forward strand.
TATTATTATCTTAAACTAAAAACTACACACCTTTTATTTATGGAGTTATTTTAGAAAGTTATTTTTATTTAATTCAGTTTAATAAAGACAGTTATTTTAGGAAGTTTTATTGTTATTTAATTCAGATTACTTAAGAAAATGACACATATGATTATTTACTTTAAATAAATTAAAAATTAACATGTAGGATTATTATCACACGTTTTATATTCAAGACCCGGATGGTTTTGCTAATAGACTCTGCAACATACGCATAGATGATGTGCCTATCAAAGCTTTCAAGGCCATAAAAGAAAAAGGGCAAAATCCCTACAATTCAGGACACACTAATGTTAGAACTCATTCGGGTTATGGAAAGGCACAAGCTCAAAACACCAGAAATTTTGCAGAAACAAGAAGGGGCTGGCATGATTCGTTCAGAGATGGAAGGGAGTTTAACGTGGTTGTTGGAAGTGCTGTGAAAAAAAACACAACTTTTCCTGCAACAAAAGAAAACCTTAAGGCTACGGAAAAGGGTCATTCTGATGCAAAATTCTTTTATGTACAAAACAACAACTTAAATACTTTACAACTGAAGAACGGTCTAATTGGTGAAACGAAAGACATCGGCATTCTCCATCGACTACAGGAATTATTAGAGGAGGGTGGCCTCAACAACTTCTTCATTAAATATCTGGGTAGTTTAGAAATTATGCTTATGTTTGATTGCAGAAGTCCTGTTGAAAATATCCTAAATGATGATGGTCATTGGTTACGAAGATGGCTCACAAATCTTCGTGAATGGAAGCCCTCATATCAATCTCCGGGTAGACTCACATGGATAAATGTCTATGGGGTGCTGGTATCCTGCTGGAATTCTACCACCTTTAAGCAAATTGCCTATTGGTGGGGACCCATTTTTGACACAAGAAACTGTGAAATCGTAAACCAACACCAAAATCTGATTGCTGGTAGTGTCCTCATCAAAAAAAGAGTCTCAAACTTTATCAATCAGAATATCATGCCGAAAGTGGACACTACAATAATCTATGCACATGTCATAGAGGAAGGAGGAGATGTATTGGAACTTGATTTTTACAATGACGGTAGCAACAGTGATTGGGAATCGTTCTACAAATCTGATTCTGAAATCCCCTCAGATGACGAAGCTCTACCGGAATTTGTAATTCCGACCAATCTCCGGCCAGTGGGTGCTGAAGATGAAGCCTCAAGATGCATGGAACCCTGCAAAAATTTGAAAAAGAATAATCATGACAGCACGAATTCCAAAAGTGACTGTAACGGATGTCAGAAAAGAAATCGGTGCAATAACTCTCCAGGCAACAAAGGTGGACCCCATCACACTGACAAGGTAAACCCTAACCTTAATGTTTCATCCGATAATACATTTGGGCCCAAGAAAACAACAAGCCCAATCCCAACCAATATCTCACATCTAGACAATAGCACTACCCCATCCAAAAATACACCCCCAAAAAATGCTAGGCCCATTTCAATTACTAGCCCAGCTTCCAACCCTAATTCGACTCACCCCAAATCTACACCTTCCAGCCCACTAAATGATCTAAATTTGAACCTGCAACCATCCACTTGTCACATTGGCTGCAAAAATTCAACCCCCAATACCCTTAACCAAAATCATGGTCACTCTCATAGCCCCTCTTATCATCATTCTTTTCCTTCCACCCCCGACAACTCGGTGAATAAACTTGACCCAAATATAAATTCGCCCAACCCTTTTCTCAATTGCTCCCCTAAGATCAACTCCATCTCCAAATCCGACCACATCCACTCTTCCTGCCCACCTTCAAAGAACCATCATTTTCGCACTCAAAACTACCACATCGACTCCTCACCTCGATCCCCCATTTCGATCACTTCTACTCAACACCCTCCCGAAGCCTTCCACGACCAACACTTAGGTAGTTCATCTTCATCTCCTAGCCCTATTCGTGCGTTTAAACTACCAAATTCACCTGCCCAATCGGTCAACCCCCGTTCACAACCTATTGACATCCTGTTTCCTACTCAAACTACCATGGAGCCCTCCACAACTGGATTATCATGTCCTGAAAATCATCATAAACCACATTCCTCTGAACACTTCTCCGTAAATTCCCAACGTTTTTCTAAAGCCTCAGCTACGCCTGTCAATATCCCTAACCCTCCGTACCCCTTTGCACCTTCATCTTCCGTGCCTGTCGACCATACTCTACCTAACCAACCGAGCCTGAAAACCCCTCATGATCATACATCGAAAACTTCCTGCTCTAATTCGCATCAGACTCGTTCCAAGGTAAATCGTGATTACAACCAGAAAGATTATACGTGGAATAACATAATGAGTTGGAAAGCCTCTTCACGAATACTCCATGCTAAACAGAAAGCTCGAATCCCAAAAAAACACTGGAGCAAAAGCAACCATTTGCCAAAGCCAAACAGAAATCTAAGTCCAATTCATTGATATCCGGGGCCAATCCAAAATCCAAATCCTTACTCTCGGGCAAGCAAACTGCCACCTCCAGCAACTATTCAGAAAACAGTGTGGGTCTGAAAGAATTTGGCGAAAAGCTAGGGGTTCGCTGGGCTTCAAAAGCTCAGTAAATCACTCTTTCCTCTTTCGTATGTTTCTTTCTTCAATGAAGATTTTATCATGGAATATACGGAGCTTTGGTGGCGATGAGTCTGCTGCCAGTAGGGTTAATATTTTCAGGAAATTGCGTGTGTCTGAACAGCCGGGTATAGTAGTAATTCAAGAATCCAAATGTGATACTGTTTCAAGCAGGTTCATTGAAATAATTTGAGGGGATTCTAACTTCGACTTTGTGCAAAAACCAAAGGTAGGCAAGTCGGGAGGACTCCTAACCATTTGGGATCCAGGTGTTTTTAAGGTAAATGAATCGGTAATCAATGAGTTTTTCCTGGCCATAAAAGGCCACTGGACAGGTAGGGATATGGAAACGGTTATTGTTAACGTTTATGGACCACACAACGACTCAGATAAGAAGAAAATGTGGGACAGCCTGGAAAAATTAATGAGCTATCGTGATGTGTCATGGGTCGTTTGTGGGGATTTCAACGAAGTTCGGGACATCTCGGAAAGAAAAAATTGTGAAATTAACAGCAGAAGGGCAAAAATGTTCAATGATTTCATCGAAAATATGGAACTCATCGAAATCCCCCTTATTGGTAAAAACTTTACAAGAATAAGTGATGACGGCTCGAAGCTTAGCAAATTAGATCGTTTTCTTGTCTCAGATTCGTTTCTCAATTTATGGGGGGACATTTCTACAATCGCCTTAGATCGAAATACATCCGACCACTGCCCCATTATTCTTAGTGATAAGAATGAAGATTACGGGCCCAAACCATTCAAATTGTTCAACCGGTGGTTCGAAGAAAAAGAGGTAGAGAAACTCATCACCGATGCATGGCAACTTCCTGTATCATCCACGAAAAGGGACTGTATTTTCAGGGACAAATTAAAGAATGTAAAAAACACACTACGCACCTGGAGTAAACAGAGATATGGATCCCTGGATTTAGATATCGAAGCGGCTCATAAATATGTGATGGAATGGGAAAAAATTGCCGATGATCGAACACTCAATTCTTGAGCGTGTTACCTGGATGAAAGCCCGAAAGGACTGGCTAAAGTTGGACCAAACGAAAGCTAAAATGTTAAAAGAAAAGAACAAGTTAAAGTGGGCTGCTGAAGGTGATGATAACACTCGTTTTTTCCACTCTTCCATTCGTCGAAATCTTAACAAAACCAGAATCAGGGGGTTGTACATCGATGGTGTCTGTCAGGAGGATCCTTGTAGAGTAAAAGATGAAATTTTCAACTTCTACAAATCTCTGTTTAGCAACCAATCCAGCGAAATCCCGATTATGGATGGGCTACGTGACCTAAATTTCAACAAGATAAGCCCAACAGAATCCATTAATCTCGAGTGTACCTTCTCCGAAAGTGAAGTATGGAACGCAATTAATGAGTGTGGCGATTCGAAAGCTCCTGGGCCCGACCTAAAATTCTACAAGTTATTTTGGTGGCTCATAAAAGATGATCTCATGGCGGCGATTGATTGGCTCTGGGAAAAAAGTCTATATCGAAGGGTTGCAACGCTTCTTTCCTCACGCTAATCCCAAAAAAAAGTAGTCCAATGGGGTTGGGAGACTATCGCCCAATTAGTTTAATCGGTAGTTTTTATAAGATCATTGCCAAAGTCCTTGCAAATCGGTTGAAAAAGGTGATGCCTAAACTTGTGGGAAGCGAGCAAAGTGCGTTTTCTAAAGGTCGAATTATTTTGGATAGCATCCTTATTGCGAACGAAGTAATTGACAATCTAAAGGCTCGCAAACACAAAAGTTTAGTTTTTAAGGCGGACTTCGAAAAGGCATTTGATAGTGTTAACCGCATTTACCTTCTAGGAATTCTGAGATTGATGGGATTCGGGGAAAGATGGATTGCGTGGATTGATACTTGTATTAGTTCGGCCTCGGTCTCTATTCTTGTCAACGGATCCCCTACCAACGAATTCATGTTAAGCCGAGGGGTTCGTCAAGGTGACCCATTATCTCCATATCTTTTCATTCTAGCCACCGAAGGTCTTAGTCTTCTTCTCAAAAGTGCGATCGAAAAAAATTTGTTCAAAGGGGTTAAGGTTGGGGGTGATGATGTGGTGGTATCTCATCTCCAATACGCGGATGACACCATATTATTTGGGGATTGGAGTCGAAGGAACCTTCTAAATCTTATGAAAATTCTACAATGTTTCGAAAAAATCTCCGGGTTGAAAGTTAATTTTGGAAAAAGTTGCTTATTCGGGGTCGGGGTAGCCTTAACTTCCATCCAAGATCTTGCCTCCCAGGTCGGGTGTAGTGCAGGTACCTTTCCATTAACTTATCTCGGGCTCCCTATTGGTCAACGAATGAAAAAATTAAAAGAATGGGAACCATACTTAAACAAATGTCGGGTAAGATTATTGGATTGGAAAGCGAGGTCAATGTCTTTTGGTGGTTGTCTTACTCTCATAAAATCGGTACTTAATAGTCTCCCGTTGTACGCTTTCTCCCTATTCCGTGCTCCGGCGGGTGTCATCAACATGTTGGAAGGTTTACGCCGTAAGTTTTTTTTTGGGCGGGTCGGATGAAAATTCCAAATTATTGTGGGTCAAATGGGAAACCATTCTCTCATCCTATGAGAAGGGCGGGTTTAATATCGGGTCTCTTAAAGCTAAAAATTTGGCTTTATTGGGAAAATGGTGGTGGCGCTTTCGTGTGGAAGAAAACGCTTTTTGGGTAAAAGTTATCAAAAGCATATATGGGCGGGATGGCGGGTTGGGTTTCACCTCTTCTCGTGTAGATGCAGGAAACAATTCGGTTTGGGGTGCAATAATAGATGTGGAAAAACACTTCACGAAGCTCAATATCAACTTTGCGGCTTCGTTTGTCAGAATCATTGAAAACGGGCAGGGGACTTACTTTTGGAAGGATAGATGGCATGGGTCTGAATTGCTATGCGAAAAATACCCCAGATTATTTCGACTCGATACAAACCAGGATGCAACAGTTGCCGATCGATTATGGCTGGCGGGGTCCGAAAGGAAGCTAATCGAGTCTTGGTCCAGGGAACCCACATGAAGAACAAGCGATGAACTTGCTCTACTTTCTTCTGATTTGAGCAGTTTCAACGGCTTGACCAACGCTCCGGACTCATGGTCGTGGTTGTCTCACAGCAGCGGCATCTTCACAGTTAAAGCCTGTACGGATATCTTAAACAATGTTATTCTGCTCCAACATGTTTCGCCTACTGTCACAATGAGAAATAACCACTTACCTCAAAAATTGAAAATCTTCATATTGAGACTAAAACGAGGTAGATTGCCGGTTCGATTGGAATTGGACAAAAGGGGTATTGACCTCGACTCGGTATTATGTCCCATATGCAAGCACGAACCGGAATCGATTGAACATATGATCCTAAATTGCTCCAAGGTAAGGGATATGTGGTCTAGGATTTTTAGATGGTGTAATTTGGGCAACCTTATGTATTTAAACTTGAACGACATGTTCAACGGAAACGGGTCGAATTCGAATCACATCACCTCTAAAATTTGGCAAGCAATCGAATGGGTGACGGGATACACAATTTGGAAAAAGAGGAACTCGAGAATATTTGAAAACAAGGATTGGAACGTCCCGCTGGTGGCAAACGAGGTTCAAATTTTAAGTTTCTTATGGATATCCTCGAGATGCAAAAGTCTAAATCTGGATAGGAACCAATGGATTGTCAACCCACTAGTTCTCGATGATCATGGCTAATCTTCGTTGGTCGTATTATTACTCTGATTAAAGCTAATCTTCGTTGTCAACCCTCTAGTTTTCGTGATAGTTTTGTTTCCAGTTTTTGATGTTAGCTGTATTTGACTTGTATAGCCTTTATACAAGGTAGGCTCCTGTATTCCTATTTTCTAATGAAATCTTATTTTGCATTTAAAATAAAAAATAATAATGTATATAGATAGATAGATATAGATATAGATTTAAGTACAACCCTTTTAATAAGGGTTGCATCAACATATGCTAATACACACGAAATCCATTTGGGGTTACAATTATTAATAGACGATGGTTGTGACACGTTTTAAATTTTGTTCTTAAAAAATTATGTATAATTTTATACTATATTTAATTAATAATAAATAAATGTATGGATAAGTTTTAATTGATTTGGAATCTCTTTAAATATATTGTATAGAATAATTACTATAAATTATAAGTTAATCACAAGCCGATACATAAACAAATTTAACAAGAATTAATAACAGACTGACACGTAGGATTATTGGCACGCGCTTTATAATATAATATATATATATATATATATATATATATATATATATATATATATATATATATATATATATATATATATATATATATATATATATAGTGAAAGGATCAAGAAAGAACTTGAGTAGGGAGAGAACTCATAGTACTATATTATTTTCATTATAATTGATGGGAGATAATCCTGTCACACTAGGTTTTGATTCATCCACACTAAAATCATGTAAATTGTCCATTTTACCCTTATTTATAAATGAGAAATTGACTTAAGTAATTTAAGGATAAAATAGGATGTTTTTATTTATTTGGCGTGGATGATCAAAATGTAGTGGGAAAGGATCATCTTCCATAATTGATACCTCCATCAGTGCGACCAATTTTTGACTGAAAGGGTATACTCGTCATATCGCATCATATCATAATTCCTACACACAAATTATGGATCATGGATAAAATCATTTTTTTCTTAGATCGCAAACACAAATCAGGGATTGGGGATAAACTAATTCCAGATTTCTTTATAACTATTTTGATCAAAACTGAATATTCATTGGACCATAAGCTCGTTTGTGTTACTAGCGCCGTCTCTTTCCTTAGCATCGCAATTGTTAAACAACTCTTAATCAGAGGTTATTCAGTTCGTATCATCGAAGATAATCAAGGTAAACAAAAATTAATCTGTTAATTACTTTTATACTGTATTTAATTTAATTTTGTGATCTAATACTTGTGTTAATCGATTAAATAGTTGTGGAAGTAATTAATTGTGAAATTGCAGATATATGCACATATTAAGCGAGATTGAAGAAACATTAAGTAACAATTTGTTAGGAATAGTTGTGGCCAAGTTTAACGAACCGCGGAGTTTAATGGAAGCGTTCGATGGATGTTGTACAGTGTTTCTTACAGCTGCTTTTATCGATTCAAGTGGATTTTCAGGTTACTCGGTCAGCTTGCTAGTTGGTTAGTCATACACTCTTATTTTATAAATTGCGTATAATGTGTTCTTCAACAACCTGGCTAGGGCTGTAGGCTACTAATGACTGATGTTATGTTATGATAAATGCGTGATTTATGAATGTTAATTTACTAGATGAAGGTGCATTAACTAGATGAACGTTTAAGTGAATTTACTGGTGAAAATGAATGTGAATTCACTAGATGGACATTTAGATCGACATTTGAATCTGGGGATGGCATCGAGCCGGGTTTGGGTCGGGTTTAGGTAATCCCATACCCGAACCCGCTTAAGAAATGTTGTCCCAAACCCGAACCCATACTCGGAGGGTCTCCATTTACCTTACTTACTGTCGGGTATCGGGTTTTCCCACATGTAATCGGGGACCCCCGTTTACTTACTAAATGATGGATTAACAAGTTTCGTCACGGGTATCAAATATCTTTAAATACTTATTACTGATCCTTAGTCATTTATACTGACCTGTATACATGATTTGGCAGCTGAAAGTATATTATCTGCTCAAATGTTTGGGAAGCCAACTTATTATGGTTAATAAAGTTAGTTCTTTGCTCAGTGATCTGTTAGAAAGACGCAATAAGTCTCATCAACCGTTATCAAAGATAGAAGTTCATATACTTTGTCTTCTACTTGAGGTAATATACTGTAAAATGCTACCTTATTATGCAATACAACTTTCATGTTTTTGTTGAACTAACTATTTTACACTTATATCTTATTAGTGCTGTACGAAGGTTACTTCTGCAGCTGCTTTGATGCAGATTAAGGTTTGCTTTTTTTTTTTTACCCCTTAATCTTTGTGCTTAAGACATTTTTTCTCTTTTTATTTTACTGTGGTCAATTATGTCACGTCTGGATTAATAATCCACCTTTTTTATTTTATTGGGTGGTTTGGGTAAACGGGTAATCCTGTTACAAGTTTGGTTGACCTGAAATATCTACTTTGATGTACTTTTTTTTTTTTTGCAAATGGGGTTGGTTTGGGTGAACGGTAATACTGTTATGCGACGGATTGAATGGAAGTGTACATTTATTTATGTATTTTAACTTTTGCATTATGGGGGTGGTTTGGGTAATTGGGTGAATGGGTAATCCTGTTACATGATGGGTTGACCCATTTTTTTTTCTCGAGTTGAATCCAAATTGGTATTGCTAGTTATTTGGATTCTTGATGAACTTAGTGAATTAAATACACATTTACTTCAAGTGAATTATTTAATGTGTAATATGGGTCAAATTAGATGATTTATCTGCACTGGAATAGACCAAATGGGTTGAACGAGAAGAACGTCGACACAAACCAAAAATTAAATAATTAAAAAATCCATGCTTTACAACCGCCTAAAACATTTTATTTAGAGATATAAATCATTGTTTATAATACACTGTTTTATAATTCCAATTAGAGGGTTACAAGGTGTTACTGCTTCGACCAAACCCACTTTGACCCGTACTTGTAACTAGCATTCTTCAGCTTAATCTGATATGAATCATTAACCAGCCCGCCCATCTTGCCACTTCAAGTTGCAATGACATTCACGACCAGATTAAACAGTAGCTTATGTTTGTAACGGTATACAACATTCTCATCAGATTACATGTTTTTTTTTTTTTTGTTGTAGAGGAAGGACCTTATAGAGGAAGGACTGAGACAATATTGGTACAGATTGACATTTAATTTGCATACAGACTGACCTTCAATCTGCATACAGTTTGAATTTCAATCTGCATACAGATTGACCTTCAATCTTGGTACAGATTGACATTCAATCTGCATACAGACTGACCTTCAATCTGCATACAGATTGACCTTCAATCTGGATAGATACTGACCTTCAGTCTGCGTACAGATTGACCTTCAATCTGGGTACAGATTGATCTTCAATCTGGGTACAGATTGACCTTCAAACTGGGTACATATTGACCTTTAATCTGTACCGGTGAACATTGGTAGTGATGAAATGGTAAGCATGAATGAAATGGCTGAAATTGTGCTCAGTTTTGAGGATAAAAAGCTCCCGATTCACCACATTCCGGGACCCGAAGGTGTACGTGGTAGAAACTCGGACAACACTTTGATCAAAGAGAAGCTTGGGTGGGCCTCTACCATGTGGTTAAAGGTAGTATTTCTTTCTTTTACCTTTGATGCACGGATACTTGTAACATGTACATAAGTACATGATATACATTTAAAACACAGCTCATATAATTCAATAGTTTTTTTACGGAAGATGTATTATCTTAGTTAGAGGTGGAGCATTTACTCAGTTACTTAGATATGGGTCAGTTTTGTTTATGTTTAACGAGTCAATTTGGTTAAAAAAGAAACGTGTCAAATGGGTTGAATAAGATAAAAAGGTAGACCAAGGTGTATTACAGTGCATAAAACCTCTTAATTTTCTAATATTCTATGAACTCTGTATTCACATCTTACACACTAATAATTTATTTACAATCAAATTAATAAAATCGAACAAAAAGGTTTTGGGTCATATACAGCCAACACAACCAACCCTACCTGATTTGTTTCAACTAACAGACAGATCACCATTTGACCTGTTACCTAAATATGCTGATTGACCCACCACTTCAACAACCTCTATTCTCGGCCGTTAGCTCTTACACCATGCTTATGTTTACTATATATGTGTTATTATTATATGTCTTATATGCATGTGAATATCTTTGTCTCCATATTACTATATATGTTTTTTGATTCAGCATCTTGTTAGACCACAATAAGACCACAACCTGTTACATTTGTTACATAGATTTATGATTGATATAGGATGTTTTTGTAGACTTCTGCATGGTTAGAACTGTAAAATTATTGTTTTGACTTTTTACCAAGTCGAATCTCTGTATATATGTGTAAGTTCATTACATCCTCTCATTCACATTCACTGTTAATGAATAATGAATACAGGATGGACTAAGGATCACTTATTTTTGGATCAAGGAACAAATTGAGAAAGAAGCAATGGTTTTGATCTTTCTGTCTACGGGTCGTCTAAGGTTGTTGGGACTCAAGCACCGGTCTAACTATGATCTAAAGGGCCGCTGATGGCAAAGAGTAAAACGTTTAACGTTTCGTGTTCTCTGATGTCTTAATCCGTGACCCTTCATATCTTTTTGTTTATGCATCTATATTTATCTTGATGTGTATGTAATCTTTCTTTCTTTCCGTTACAGACCTCTGCTACTTTTCTGTATTGGTTACTATTATGACCTCTCTTATAGATGAGGTGTTTCTCATGTGATCATTATTATTATGAAAATGAAGAATCTTCAGTGATGATGAATTGTTATAACATACTCATAATTTGATGGTTAAACCGGCTGGATCTAGCAAGATTACGATTCACCGTCATGCTGATTTATATTTTTAAACTATGTTCATGGGTACATTTTTATGATTTTAATGAATATAACTGACTAAATGGTCAGTAAAATCATTTTCTTAAAGCAAACAAGAAGTTGATGGTAAACATATATTATAATAGGTCAGCCAGTCAGGTGATTTTGTAGCAAAACTGATCAAAGTAAGGTAAATATGCAAACTTTTAGTGTAATAAGAGATACTTAAAACTAGTATTATACTGTAACAACTTATTGGGCTTGATAAGATAAATCCATAACTCTTATTAAGTGTTTGTTAGCCCAAATGTACGAGCCCTTCTTCTATTGTGACACATATTACTAGTAATATATTTAGTATTGATTAAACAAAATATCACAACACAAAATGTGTTGACTGACCTTCAATTTACATACAGACTGAGGTACAGATTGACCTTCAATCTGGGTACAGACTGACCTTCAATATAGGGTACAGTCTGAATTCAATCTTGGGTACAGATTGACCTTCAATCTGCACTTTCAGTCTGGGTACAGATTGATCTTCAATCTGGGTCAGATTGACCTTCAATCTGCATACAGAATAGAATGACCTTCATAATAAATTATCCATAAAATACCAAACAAGAATATTATAAATCACTTAAACATGAACACATGATAGATTTATTAAAAAGTAGGGAAACAAACTTCGGTTCAAGTAATAACACAAAAAAAATATAACAGTAAATCATTAAGTACCACACTGACAGTTTATTTTTGTTTTGAAATCTCCACCATGTTGATAGTGATAATCGCGAGACCTCCCAGGAAAGAAGTCAGATCTTCCATGACGTATTCCAGCTTTTGCTGGTGGAGAAATATACACCCGCTCCTGCTGCAGCGGCGGCTGTTTAGGACCCACTCTAGCTGAACCGAGGGTCATGTTTGTAAATTTTATATATCATGTTCAAAACGAGGGAAGCTCGAGCCTAACTAGATCGATTACGAGTGAGAGGTCAAGCTTTCTATCATACTAGGCTCAAACCGAGCCAACCTAAAATTTAATCAAAATCGAATTGGCTCGTTTACACCCATTGTTTAGGGTGAACCAACAAACAAATCTTATTCAACAAAAAGTCAAATATCCAAAATTACACAAATGAACTGATAACCCCTAACTCATTCATTCATTCATTTATTCATAGTAACTTCAAGTCTGATAACAGTATCGGTTCATTTCTTCTTGGTTGCAGGCCTGCAGCCTTGGTGATCTTAGCACCAGTTGGGTCCTTTTTATAAACACTCTTGATCACACCAACAGCAACAGTTTGTCTCATATCCCTAACCGCAAAACGTCCCAACGGACGATACTCAGAAAACGTCTCAACCACCATCGGTTTAGTCGGAACCATCTTAACAATCCCAGCATCACCATTTTTAAGGAACTTAGATTCCTTCTCAATTTCCTTACCAGACCTTCGATCAATCTTGGTCTGCAACTCAGCAAACTTAACAGCAATATGAGAAGTGTGACAATCCAACACTGGTGCATACCCATTTCCAACCTGACCCGGGTGGTTCATGATAATGACTTGTGAAGTAAAGCTAGCTGCACCCTTTGCTGGATCATCTTTCGAGTTTGAAGCAACATAACCACGTTTACGATCCTTCACAGCAACGTTTTTAAAGTTGAACCCAACGTTGTCGCCAGGTCAAGCCTCTTGAAGTGCTTCGTGATGCATTCCGACTGATTTGACTTCTGTGATTAGAGCAGATGGGCCAAAAGTGACAACCATACCAGGTTTGATAACACCGGTTTCAACACGACCGACTGGAACGGTTCCAATTCCACCAATCTTGTAAACGTCTTGTGTGATGACCCGAAAATTTTTGACTTATTTAAACCAATTCTCTATACGATTTATTATTTTAACACGCTAAACAAAGTCTGTTAGATTGAGTCTCAAAATTTTAGAACTGTTTCATATATACAATTACCTTTGATTACTATCGACGATTCATGAACAATTATATGTATGTATATATATATGTACAAGTAAAAACGACTTTCTTACAGTAAAACCCTATTTGCTACAGTAAAAATTACGTCGCTACAGTAAAACACCATTTTCTACAGTGAAACCGTATTTTGCTACAGTGCTACAGTGAAAACACTATTTGCTACAGTAAACACTATTTGCTACAGTGAAATACTATTTGCTACAGTAACCACTATTTGCTACAGTAAACACTATTTGCTACAGTACACTATTTGATGTCGACGAACTAGCAAACAAAAACAGAAAAGGCGGCCATGCGATCGCATGGCAAAAACACTGAAAACTCATGCGATCGCATGAGCTACAGTAAATCGAAAAGTACTATAAAAGGTCAGTTTTGCTCGACGATATTTTTCATAAATATATCTGTAACTTAAGTTTTAATTTATAATTATAATTATAATTTAAGTTTAATAATAATAAAGTATATTCGAGGGTGTTTTAATTCGGTTTTCAAACCGCTTTAAGCTAAGGAAATATTGGGTATTGTTCGGGGTATTGTTCTTAAATCCAAGGCCAACCATACAGTCGTCTACCATCATTACGTCTACGCAATTTGCCAACAATATTGAGTCTCAATATTGAACTGTGAGTTATAGATCCCTTTTTAAATACTTTAAATATTTTTGGGCTGAGAATACATGCAATTTATTTTAAACGCGATAAGACACAAGTACATACTAAATTCTACACCGAGTTAAACCGAAAATCCCTTAGCTTTGGTAACTAGTAGCTGCCAGTACATAGGATATGGACTGGTGGGCGCGAATAATTGTATATGGATCCATAGGGCTTGACATCCCCGTCCGAGCTAGAGCGCTAGCCTTTTAACGGACGTATGTTATTTGAGTTTAAGACACGTTGGTTTGCGTGTATTAAAACGAATGAGGTAATTATCACTATAGCGTTAAGTTTAGTTACCAGGGTGCTTTGTTACGTAGAATCTATTGATAAACTTTTGATGAAATCTTGTGGTCTATCTTTATACATGTTTATGACTCGAGCAATTAAACCTATAACTCACCAACATTCGTGTTGACTTTTTAGCATGTTTTATTCTCAGGTCCTTAGAATGCTTCCGCTGTGATGTGCTTGTTGCCTGCATGGAGTCTCTCATGCTTTGTACAAAGTTTATTGCATTCAAAATAAAACTGCGTTGTGTAATAAATAATTGGACTGTGATGTCCACCTGTAAATTAAAGACTTATGTATTTCGGGGTTTTGCTTATACCTAAGCACTTGCCCACATGTTTATAACTTTCTATGTTTAGAAAGTCACTTATTTTAATGAATGCAATATTTTATCAAAACGTATCATATAGAGGTCAAAACCTTACTGTGGAATCAATGATTAACGTGTCGCGTCAATAGCGATTTTGACGGGTCGTTACAGTTGGTATCAGAGCTTGAGGTCATAGGGAACCAGAAATTACATTAGTGTGTTTAACTGGTAATTGTTAGGATGCATTAGTGAGTCTGGACTATGACCATATTTGTTTTTACTGATTTTTGCTTATCATTTGGTCAAAAATATTATATGTGATATATTTATATGCTAACGTAATTGTTGTTTCAATTATGTGATAGATGACTTCCTCTAATCCTATCATTTTGTAACTCGGAATCGGACACTGAATCTATTCTATCCACAACTGAAAAGGACGTTCCAATACCTATTAAAGAAGAAATTGTGTTAGCCGGGGAATCTCAACTCCCGGTAAACCCAGAGGAGGTTCCAGCTCCACCCAGCTTTAGTTTTCCGGAGCCACAGTATCGTTGGCATGGACCCATGATCCCTGGAGTAAACGAGGATCGTCCATTTCTAAACAAATATGGACATTGGTCCAGATATACCGCCGACGGGCGGGTTGTGCCGATTACGCCTGGCAGATTTCGGTTCATGACCACCGGTACATATTCTTGCAGTTCGTCATCATATTCTCCTACACATGACTCAGACAGTTCATCATCAGACGAGATCAGTAAGGAGGAGGATTTCGCTAATGAAATAAAAGAGATCACTAAGGAGAAATTCCAACTTGCTATAGATAATAAAAACAACCACAATAATAAAATGTCCTTAATTATTAAAAAAGAACAGGACCATTCGATCCGTAACCACCCTTATTATATTAAACCCACTGAGGCAACGGGTACCTCAAAACCCCAACTAAAAATAAAATACACTGCCAGAATGTCTGTCGGACCATGTGCACACAAACAATTGGCAGAGAGAACCAAATGGGAAGAAGTTTCTGATAGTTCTGAATAAACGACCTCGCAACCATAAATCTTCCATGTGCTATTTTATTGCTTATGTGTGCTACTCTATCTTGTTATGTAAAATAAGCATATGTAAAATATCAGTATTGTATGGTATTGTATTATTTTGGTTTATTAATAATAAATGCATGGAATGATTATTTGTATTATTACTACTTCTTATTATTATTACATAATAATGTAGTAACTCGCTATAATTTTTCATAGTGGAATATTATTAGGATATTAGTAGTTAATTCCTTGTACTAGCTATTATGTATGAACTTAACGGGTAGGTAATACCCTAGAAATAATTATAAAACGCTAATAAGAAGAAAAGGCTTTTATAATAATCGGTTCATATTATTAATATGCTACGATTAACTATTGACAACTCATTTTACCTATAATATTCTATATGATTAAATTATATCTGTTGTGTTTATTGAAGAAACATGTCTCAAATGTCGGATGCTGAGTTTGAGCAACTAGTCGAGAAACGTGTGAATGAAAGAATTGCTGCAGCCGAGGCAGTAAAAGCAACAGCCGAAGCAGCAGCCAAAGCAGCAGCCGTAAACACAAACTCACGAAACGGATGCTCATACAAAACTTTTCAAGGATGCAAACCACAGACGTTTAGTGGAACCGAGGGACCAGTCGGTCTAACCCGATGGTTTGAAAAGATGGAGTCCGTTTTCAAAATCAGTAATTGTGCGAACGGAGACAAGTCAAAGTATGCTTCGTGTACGTTGCAAGACAGTGCACTTACTTGGTGGAACAATTATGCTAAAGCAGAAGGAATAGATACGGCATATGATATCTCTTGGGAAGAACTGAAAAAGATGCTAATCGAGGAGTACTGTCCTCGAAACGAGATCAGAAAAATGGAATCTGAGTTACGTAATCTGAAGGTTATCGGCGCGAATCTCAATAACTATGAAAAGCGTTTCACGGAACTAGCCTTGTTGTGTCCCGAATTGGTGCCAAACGAGAAACGAAAGATAGAAATGTATATTGACGGTTTATCGATCAATATCAAAGGAAATGTTACATCGTCCAAACCGAATACGATGCAGGAAGCCATGACAATGGCACACCAACTCATGGACCAGATCACAGAGAGTTCGATTAAGGCACCAATTACCGAAGTCAAGACAACTGAAGGAAAGAGGAAATGGGAAGACTATAAGGGCAAAAGTACTCACCTGAAGAAACAAGAAACTTTTAAAGGTAAACAAGATGGGGCAACTGCAAGTCCAAACTATAAGGGACCCCATCCATTCTGCAAAAGATGTTACACACATCATGCAGGTTATTGTCAAGTGGTCTGTGATAAGTGCAACAAGAAAGGACATGTGGCGAAAGATTGTTATGCCACCGTTTCTGAAGTAAAGACAAAACTGACCGATGTCAAGAAATGTTTTGGATGCGGGAAGTCTGGTCACTTTATAAATCAATGCCCTGATAAGGAGAAGAACAAAGAACCCGCGCGTGGGAGGGCATTTAATGTTAGTGCCAGTAAAGCACGTGAGGATCCTAATCTTGTCACGGGTACGTTTACCGTTAATAATCAACTAGCTTCTATTATGTTTGATACGGGTGCTGATAGAAGTTATATGTGTAAAGACTTTAGTTTTAAACTAAAATGTGCATCATTACCTCTAGACGATAAATATACTATTGAATTAGCTAATGGTAAACTGATAAAAGCCGATAAAATTTGCCATGGTTGCGAAATGAATCTCGCTGGTGAAACCTTCAAAATTGATTTGATACCCGTAGAATTAGGAAGTTTTGATGTAATCGTTGGCATGGACTGGATGTCCAAAACAAGAGCGGAAGTTGTTTGCGCTGAGAAAGCAATCCGCATCCCTCGTAAGGATGAAACGTCATTAATGATTTATGGGGAGAAGAACAACTCAAAACTGAAATTTATCAGCTGTATGAAGGCCCAGAAACTTATAAGAAAAGGTTGTTATGCTATTCTGGCACACGTAAAGAAGATCGATACTGAAGAAAGAAGCATTGATGACATGCCGGTTGTAAGAGAATATCCCGGAGTATTTCCAGAAGAATTACCGGGGCTACCTCCACACAGATGTGTAGAATTCCAGATTGATCTCATACCAGGAGCTGCACCTGTAGTCCGATCTCCATATAGACTTGCACCTTCAGAAATGCAAGAATTACAAAACCAGTTGCAAGAATTATCGGACCGTGGATTTATTCGTCCTAGTTTTTCACCTTGGGGTGCTCCTATTCTGTTCGTCAAGAAGAAGGATGGATCTATGAGAATGTGCATAGATTACCGAGAATTAAATAAATTAACGATCAAGAATCGGTACCCATTACCGAGGATTGATGATTTGTTTGATCAATTGCAAGGATCAAGTGTTTATTCTAAGATTGATCTACGCTCCGGATATCATCAGCTGAGAGTGAAGGAAGAAGATGTTCCTAAAACAGCGTTCAGAACCCGTTACGGTCACTATGAATTTTTAGTCATGCCTTTTGGATTGACTAATGCTCCAGCAGTATTCATGGATCTAATGAATCGCATCTGTAGACCGTATTTAGACAAATTTGTCATTGTTTTTTTCGACGACATATTGATTTACTCGAAGAACAAGGAAGAACATGAGCAACACTTAAGACTGGTACTAGAGATACTCAAGAAAGAAGAATTGTATTCAAAATTTTCGAAGTGTGATTTCTGGTTACAAGAAGTACAATTTTTGGGCCATGTTGTCAGTAAACATGGAATTAAAGTTGACCCCGCCAAGATCGAAGCCATTAGTAAATGGGAAACACCGAAGACTCCAACACAAATCCGCCAATTCTTAGGTCTTGCTGGTTACTACCGAAGATTCATTCAAGATTTCTCTAGAATCGCCAAACCCTTAACTGCATTGACTCAAAAAGAAAAGAAGTATGATTGGTCCACAGAACAGGAATCCTCATTCCAGTTATTAAAGAAGAAGTTAACGTCTGCACCCATTTTGTCATTACCGGAAGGAAATGATGATTTCGTGATCTATTGTGATGCTTCACGCCAAGGTTTAGGATGTGTATTAATGCAGCGCACAAAAGTCATCGCATACGCCTCACGACAACTAAAAATTCATGAAAAGAACTATACGACGCACGATTTGGAACTTGGAGCGGTAGTTTTTGCACTCAAAATATGGAGACACTATCTATATGGCACCAAGTGTACAGTGTACACCGACCATAAGAGTCTTCAGCATATTTTTGATCAAAAACAACTCAATATGAGGCAACGTCGCTGGGTAGAGTTGTTAAACGATTACGATTGTGAAATCCGTTACCACCCTGGAAAGGCTAATGTTGTAGCTGATGCCCTAAGTCGAAAAGAAAGAGTAAAACCTCTTAGGGTCCGAGCTTTGAATATTACAATTCGTACTGATCTCACAAAGCAAATTCAAGCAGCACAGTTAGAGACTTTAAAAGAAGAAAATGAAAAAGGCGAAATGAGCAGAGGGTTAGAAAAACAGCTTGAAGTAAAAGCCGATGGAACCCTGTATTTTGCTGATAGGATATGGGTACCAAAACATGGTAATCTAAGGCAACTAGTACTAGATGAAGCACACAAAACGAGGTACTCAATTCACCCAGGAAACGGGAAAATGTACCACGATCTCAAGAAGTTTTATTGGTGGCCTAATATGAAGACAGAAATTGCTACTTATGTAAGCAAATGTTTGACGTGTGCAAAGGTCAAAGCTGAGCACCAAAAGCCGTCAGGATTACTGCAACAACCAGAAATTCCGCAGTGGAAATGGGAAAGAATAACTATGGATTTCATTACGAAATTGCCAAGGACTGCAAGTAGTCATGATACTATTTGGGTGATAGTTGATCGTTTAACTAAATCAGCTCACTTTCTACCAATAAAGGAGACAGACAGTATGGAGAAATTAGCACGCCTATATTTGAAGGAAGTAGTTTCCAGGCATGGTGTACCCATCTCTATCATATCTGATCGCGACACCCGATTCACATCATGTTTCTGGCAGTCATTACAAAAAGCATTGGGAACTCGATTAGATATGAGCACCGCTTATCACCCACAGACAGATGGTCAAAGTGAAAGAACAATACAAACATTGGAAGACATGTTACGGGCATGCGTAATTGACTTTGGAACCAGTTGGGATCGATGAAATGTCCCGTTCTTATTGATTAAAAACGTTCCATATTAATTGATTTCGTTGCGAGGTTTTGACCTCTATATGAGACGTTTTTCAAAGACTGCATTCATTTTAAAACAAACCATAACCTTTATTTCATCAATAAAGGTTTAAAAAAAAAACTTTACGTAGATTATCAAATAATGATAATCTAAAATATCCTGTTTACACACGACCATTACATAATGGTTTACAATACAAATATGTTACAACAAAATAAGTTTCTTGAATGCAGTTTTTACACAATATCATACAAGTATGGACTCCAAATCTCGTCCTTATTTAAGTATGCGACAACGGAAGCTCTTAATAATCACCTGAGAATAAACATGCTTAAAACGTCAACAAAAATGTTGGTGAGTTATAGGTTTAACCTATATATATCAAATCATAATAATAGACCACAAGATTTCATATTTCAATACACATCCCATACATAGAGATAAAAATCATTCATATGGTGAACACCTGGTAACCGACATTAACAAGATGCATATATAAGAATATCCCCATCATTCCGGGACACCCTTCGGATATGATATAAATTTCGAAGTACTAAAGCATCCGGTACTTTGGATGGGGTTTGTTAGGCCCAATAGATCTATCTTTAGGATTCGCGTCAATTAGGGTGTTTGTTCCCTAATTCTTAGATTACCAGACTTTATAAAAGGGGCATATTCGATTTCGATAATTCAACCATAGAATGTAGTTTCACGTACTTGTGTCTATTTTGTAAATCATTTATAAAACCTGCATGTATTCTCATCCCAAAAATATTAGATTTTAAAAGTGGGACTATAACTCACTTTCACAGATTTTTACTTCGTCGAGAAGTAAGACTTGGCCACTGTTGATTCACGAACCTATAACAATATATACATATATATTAAAGTATGTTCAAAATATATTTACAACACTTTTAATATATTTTGATGTTTTAAGTTTATTAAGTCAGCTGTCCTCGTTAGTAACCTACAACTAGTTGTCCACAGTTAGATGTACAGAAATAAATCAATAAATATTATCTTGAATCAATCCACGACCCAGTGTATACGTATCTCAGTATTGATCACAACTCAAACTATATATATTTTGGAATCAACCTCAACCCTGTATAGCTAACTCCAACATTCACATATAGAGTGTCTATGGTTGTTCCGAAATATATATAGATGTGTCGACATGATAGGTCGAAACATTGTATACGTGTCTATGGTATCTCAAGATTACATAATATACAATACAAGTTGATTAAGTTATGGTTGGAATAGATTTGTTACCAATTTTCACGTAGCTAAAATGAGAAAAATTATCCAATCTTGTTTTACCCATAACTTCTTCATTTTAAATCCGTTTTGAGTGAATCAAATTGCTATGGTTTCATATTGAACCCTATTTTATGAATCTAAACAGAAAAAGTATAGGTTTATAGTCGGAAAAATAAGTTACAAGTCGTTTTTGTAAAGGTAGTCATTTCAGTCGAAAGAACGACGTCTAGATGACCATTTTAGAAAACATACTTCCACTTTGAGTTTAACCATAATTTTTGGATATAGTTTCATGTTCATAATAAAAATCATTTTCTCAGAATAACAACTTTTAAATCAAAGTTTATCATAGTTTTTAATTAACTAACCCAAAACAGCCCGCGGTGTTACTACGACGGCGTAAATCCGGTTTTACGGTGTTTTTCGTGTTTCCAGGTTTTAAATCATTAAGTTAGCATATCATATAGATATAGAACATGTGTTTAGTTTATTTTATAAGTCAAGTTAGAAGGATTAACTTTTGTTTGCGAACAAGTTTAGAATTAACTAAACTATGTTCTAGTGATTACAAGTTTAAACCTTCGAATAAGATAGCTTTATATGTATGAATCGAATGATGTTATGAACATCATTACTACCTTAAGTTCCTTGGATAAACCTACTGGAAAAGAGAAAAATGGATCTAGCTTCAATGGATCCTTGGATGGCTCGAAGTTCTTGAAGCAGAATCATGACACGAAAACAAGTTCAAGTAAGATCATCACTTGAAATAAGATTGTTATAGTTATAGAAATTGAACCAAAGTTTGAATATGATTATTACCTTGTATTAGAATGATAACCTACTGTAAGAAACAAAGATTTCTTGAGGTTGGATGATCACCTTACAAGATTGGAAGTGAGCTAGCAAACTTGAAAGTATTCTTGATTTTATGAAACTAGAACTTTTGGAATTTATGAAGAACACTTAGAACTTGAAGATAGAACTTGAGAGAGATCAATTAGATGAAGAAAATTGAAGAATGAAAGTGTTTGTAGGTGTTTTTGGTCATTGGTGTATGGATTAGATATAAAGGATATGTTATTTTGTTTTCATGTAAATAAGTCATGAATGATTACTCATATTTTTGTAATTTTATGAGATATTTCATGCTAGTTGCCAAATGATGGTTCCCACATGTGTTAGGTGACTCACATGGGCTACTAAGAGCTGATCATTGGAGTGTATATACCAATAGTACATACATCTAAAAGCTGTGTATTGTACGAGTACGAATACGGGTGCATACGAGTAGAATTGTTGATGAAACTGAACGAGGATGTAATTGTAAGCATTTTTGTTAAGTAGAAGTATTTTGATAAGTGTCTTGAAGTCTTTCAAAAGTGTATGAATACATATTAAAACATTACATGTATATACATTTTAACTGAGTCGTTAAGTCATCGTTAGTCGTTACATGTAAATGTTGTTTTGAAACCTTTAGGTTAACGAACTTGTTAAATGTTGTTAACCCAATGTTTATAATATCAAAAGAGATATTAAATTATTATATTATCATGATATTATGATGTACGAATATCTCTTAATATGATATATATACATTAAATGTCGTTACAACGATAATCGTTACATATATGTCTCGTTTCAAAATCATTAAGTTAGTAGTCTTGTTTTTACATATGTAGTTCATTGTTAATATAATTAATGATATGTTTACTTATCATAATATCATGTTAACTATATATATAACCATATATATATGTCATCATATAGTTTTTACAAGTTTTAACGTTCGTGAATCACCGGTCAACTTGAGTGGTCAATTGTCTATATGAAACCTATTTCAATTAATCAAGTCTTAACAAGTTTGATTGCTTAACATGTTGGAAACATTTAATCATGTAAATATCAATCTCAATTAATATATATAAACATGGAAAAGTTCGGGTCACTACAGTACCTACCCGTTAAATAAATTTCGTCCCGAAATTTTAAGCTGTTGAAGGTGTTGACGAATCTTCTGAAAATAGATGCGGGTATTTCTTCTTCATCTGATCTTCACGCTCCCAGGTGAACTCGGGTCCTCTACGAGCATTCCATCGAACCTTAACAATTGGTATCTTGTTTTGCTTAAGTCTTTTAACCTCACGATCCATTATTTCGACGGGTTCTTCGATGAATTGAAGTTTTTCGTTGATTTGGATTTCATCTAACGGAATAGTGAGATCTTCTTTAGCAAAACATTTCTTCAAATTCGAGACGTGGAAAGTGTTATGTACAGCCACGAGTTGTTGAGGTAACTCAAGTCGGTAAGCTACTGGTCCGACACGATCAATAATCTTGAATGGTCCAATATACCTTGGATTTAATTTTCCTCGTTTACCAAATCGAACAACGCCTTTCCAAGGTGCAACTTTAAGCATGACCATCTCTCCAATTTCAAATTCTATATCTTTTCTTTTAATGTCAGCGTAGCTCTTTTGTCGACTTTGGGCGGTTTTCAACCGTTGTTGAATTTGGATGATCTTCTCGGTAGTTTCTTGTATAATCTCCGGACCCGTAATCTGTCTATCCCCCACTTCACTCCAACAAATCGGAGACCTGCACTTTCTACCATAAAGTGCTTCAAACGGCGCCATTTCAATGCTTGAATGGTAGCTGTTGTTGTAGGAAAATTCTGCTAACGGTAGATGTCGATCCCAACTGTTTCCGAAATCAATAACACATGCTCGTAGCATGTCTTCAAGCATTTGTATCGTCCTTTCGCTCTGCCCATCAGTTTGTGGATGATAGGCAGTACTCATGTCTAGACGAGTTCCTAATGCTTGCTGTAATGTCTGCCAGAATCTTGAAATAAATCTGCCATCCCTATCAGAGATAATAGAGATTGGTATTCCATGTCTGGAGATGACTTCCTTCAAGTACAGTCGTGCTAACTTCTCCATCTTGTCATCTTCTCTTATTGGCAGGAAGTGTGCTGATTTGGTGAGACGATCAACTATTACCCAAATAGTATCAAAACCACTTGCAGTCCTTGGCAATTTAGTGATGAAATCCATGGTAATGTTTTCCCATTTCCATTCCGGGATTTCGGGTTGTTGAAGTAGACCTGATGGTTTATGATGCTCAGCTTTGACCTTAGAACACGTCAAACATTCTCCTACGTATTTAGCAACATCGGCTTTCATACCCGGCCACCAAAAATGTTTCTTGAGATCCTTGTACATCTTCCCCGTTCCAGGATGTATTGAGTATCTGGTTTTATGAGCTTCTCTAAGTACCATTTCTCTCATATCTCCAAATTTTGGTACCCAAATCCTTTCAGCCCTATACCGGGTTCCGTCTTCCCGAATATTAAGATGCTTCTCCGATTCTTTGGGTATTTCATCCTTTAAATTTCTCTCTTTTAAAACTCCTTGTTGCGCCTCCTTTATTTGAGTAGTAAGGTTATTATGAATCATTATATTCATAGATTTTACTCGAATGGGTTCTCTGTCCTTCCTGCTCAAGGCATCGGCTACCACATTTGCCTTCCCCGGGTGGTAACGAATCTCAAAGTCGTAATCATTCAATAATTCAATCCACCTACGCTGCCTCATATTCAGTTGTTTCTGATTAAATATGTGTTGAAGACTTTTGTGGTCGGTATATATAATACTTTTAACCCCATATAAGTAGTGCCTCCAAGTCTTTAATGCAAAAACAACTGCGCCTAATTCCAAATCATGCGTCGTATAATTTTGTTCGTGAATCTTCAATTGTCTAGACGCATAAGCAATCACCTTCGTTCGTTGCATTAATACACAACCGAGACCTTGCTTTGATGCATCACAATAAATCACAAAATCATCATTCCCTTCAGGCAATGACAATATAGGTGCCGTAGTTAGCTTTTTCTTCAATAACTGAAACGCTTTCTCTTGTTCATCATTCCATTCAAATTTCTTCCCTTTATGCGTTAATGCAGTCAAGGGTTTTGCTATTCTGGAAAAGTCTTGGATGAATCTTCTGTAGTAACCAGCTAGTCCTAAAAACTGGCGTATGTGTTTCGGAGTTTTCGGGGTTTCCCACTTTTCAACAGTTTCTATCTTTGCCGGATCCACCTTAATACCTTCTTTGTTCACTATGTGACCGAGGAATTGAACTTCTTCCAACCAAAATGCACACTTTGAAAACTTAGCGTACAATTCTTCCTTCCTCAATACTTCTAACACCTTTCTCAAATGTTCACCGTGCTCTTGGTCATTCTTTGAGTAAATAAGTATGTCATCAATGAAAACAATGACAAACTTGTCAAGGTATGGTCCACACACTCGGTTCATAAGGTCCATGAACACAGCTGGTGCATTAGTTAAACCAAATGGCATGACCATAAACTCGTAATGACCGTAACGTGTTCTGAAAGCAGTCTTTGGAATATCATCTTCTTTCACCCGCATTTGATGATACCCGGAACGTAAGTCAATCTTTGAATAAACAGACGAGCCTTGTAGTTGATCAAATAAGTCGTCGATTCTCGGTAGTGGGTAGCGGTTCTTGATGGTAAGTTTGTTCAACTCTCGGTAGTCGATACACAACCTGAATGTACCATCTTTCTTCTTGACAAACAAAACAGGAGCTCCCCACGGTGATGTGCTTGGTCGAATGAAACCACGCTCTAAAAGTTCTTGTAATTGGCTTTGTAGTTCTTTCATCTCGCTGGGTGCGAGTCTGTAAGGAGCACGAGCTATTGGTGCAGCTCCTGGTACAAGATCTATTTGAAATTCAACGGATCGATGTGGGGGTAATCCCGGTAATTCTTTCGGAAATACATCGGGAAATTCTTTTGCAATGGAAACATCATTGATGCTCTTTTCTTCAGTTTGTACTTTCTCGACGTGTGCTAGAACAGCATAGCAACCTTTTCTTATTAGTTTTTGAGCCTTCAAATTACTAATAAGATGTAGCTTCGTGTTGCCCTTTTCTCCGTACACCATTAAGGGTTTTCCTTTTTCTCGTATAATGCGAATTGCATTTTTGTAACAAACGATCTCTGCTTTCACTTCTTTCAACCAGTCCATACCGATTATCACATCAAAACTCCCTAACTCTACTGGTATCAAATCAATCTTAAATGTTTCGCTAACCAGTTTAATTTCTCGATTCCGACATATATTATCTGCTGAAATTAATTTACCATTTGCTAATTCGAGTAAAAATTTACTATCCAAAGGCGTCAATGGACAACTTAATTTAGCACAAAAATCTCTACTCATATAGCTTCTATCCGCACCCGAATCAAATAAAACGTAAGCAGATTTATTGTCAATAAGAAACGTACCCGTAACAAGCTCCGGGTCTTCTTGTGCCTCTGCCGCATTAATATTGAAAACTCTTCCGCGGCCTTGTCCATTCGTGTTCTCCTGGTTCGGGCAATTTCTAATAATGTGGCCCGGTTTTCCACATTTATAACAAACTACATTGGCATAACTTGCTCCGACACTACTTGCTCCGCCATTACTCGTTCCGACACCATTTGTTCCTTTCGTTCTGTTAACCCCTGGTCCGTAGACATCACACTTCGCCGCGCTATGACCATTTCTTTTACACTTGTTGCAAAATTTGGTGCAGAACCCCGAGTGATACTTTTCACACCTTTGGCATAGCGGCTTCTGATTGTTGTTGTTGTTGCGGTTATTATTGTTGTTAAGATGATTGTTGTGGTTGCTGTTGTTGTTGTTGTTGTTGTTGTTGGGCCGTTTGTTGTAGTTGCGATTGATGTTGCGATTGTTAGGATAGTTGTTGCGATTATTGTTATAATTGCTGTTGTTGTTGTATTGGTGATTCTTATCACCGTTTTCCTCCCACTTTCTTTTGACTTGCTTCACATTGGCCTCTTCAGCAGTCTGTTCTTTAATTCTTTCTTCAATCTGGTTCACTAGTTTGTGAGCCATTCTACATGCCTGTTGTATGGAGGCGGGCTCGTGTGAACTTATATCTTCTTGGATTCTTTCCGGTAATCCTTTCACAAACGCGTCGATCTTCTCTTCCTCATCTTCGAATGCTCCCGGACACAATAGGCACAATTCTGTGAATCGTCTTTCGTACGTGGTAATATCAAATCCTTGGGTTCGTAACCCTCTAAGTTCTGTCTTGAGCTTATTGACCTCGGTTCTGGGACGGTACTTCTCGTTCATCAAGTGCTTGAATGCTGACCACGGTAGTTGTAACGACCCGACCAAAACCGTTATCGACGGCGTCGTTAACTTAGGTCCCGTTGCGTGGTCGTAGTCCCTATATGAGACTCGTTTGACCAAAATTATGTCGCGTTCATTTGAAAGGTACAAAGTTTAGTTTAACAAACGGATCGACAATAAGTTTAAGTTTACAAAGTTATAAAGTATGAATGAATAACTTGCGACATAATTAGTTTGAAACCACAGTTGCTATAAATAGCGTAAGTAAGTAGACAAAAGTTTGAATCCAAAAATGCTATCCCTAGCGTATGCATGCATGGTAGACTCCAATCAAGTAATCAAAGAGTGCGGAAGCATGTATCAAATAGCCATGTGAAAACCTGAGAAAACATAGAAGAATCTGTCAACGCAAAAACGTTGGTGAAATCATAGGTTTGAGTAAGTGAGTAAAAGTAAAGTAAGTCGAACCACAAGATTTGCAAAGTTGAAATAATAGTAGTACATTCTAAAAGTTAATATTCACGAGCACCCAATTATCAAAGCTTAACGTTCCGTCCGTTGAATACCCCATCAATTAGTGCTAGAACAACACTGTTCCCGAAAATATATTTCATTCGTAAACGGTAGCGAACCGTTTGAATGAGGGTTTGTCAAACCCATATGGCCATATAACATAAGTTCTCGCTTACACCATCTGATGTAACTAATGATAATCGGATTGAGGATTTTCGTTCTAAACTCGTATGTAGAATGTTTGTTTTCCCGTTCTTGTGTTCACTTAGTTCAAAAGAATCGTTTATGTTTTCTCATCCCAAAAGTAAGTTCAAAAGAGTAAAAAGTGGGACTATGATCTCACCTCGAGTGCACGAGTATAAATGTACTTCAACAAGTAAACGTATGCATGATAGTTGCTTAGCCTTGACCTAAACAAATAAGTTATATCAATTAACCGGTTACGACACAAGGTCGGGTGAAATGTGTTCAATTAGTCCTATGGCTCGTTACGACTCGATTAAGTATAGCATGTGAATCACGTTGTCAAGTTTCATACAAGAAACAAGTATAAAAGCATGTTAGAATGATTGTATAAAAGTTTGGTTAAGTTTGACTAAAAGTCAAACTTGGTCAAAGTCAACGAAAAAGTCAACGCGTTCGGGTTCGGTCCCGAACTATTTTTCTGAGGTTTTTATTCATATATAAGCATATTAGAACAAGTTTCATGTGAATCGGAGGTCGATAGCTAGTCAAACATTTCGCGTGAAATGCGCCAAAGTGAGCAGAATCTGGCCAGGCCAATCCGCGCGCCGCGCGGGGATGGGGCGCGCCGCGCCACTACCTGGCCAGAGAATTCTGGTCAGTTTTCAAAGTATGCACGAACCAAAACACAAACAATCACATTTTATGATCCGCAAACAATTAGAACATGTATTTTATATCATCGGAAAGCTATTTCGACAAGGAATACAACTAACCACATATCATTAATCAGAAACATCATTTACAATAACCGAAAACTCGTCAATTGATCAAGAAATGTTTATTTTCAAAGTTTCAAGTTCGTAAAACGTATTTTATGATTCGGGAATCCAATTTACACATACGATATGCCGTTTCGAAGGTAATTAAGCATACATTACAACTAATCACTAACAATTAACATTCCATGGCATTCAAGCATCAAAAGTTCATGTCAAGAACTATCAAACCCTAGTCAAACATCACAAAATCATTAATCGGGTTTTTGAAGTTTTCTTAATCAACCTACACATCCAAATGTGGCTAATGATACTAGTAACACAATTAAAACATGCACTTTAACAATCTAACAACATTAACTCATCCAAAATCAAGGATTAAGCACACCCATTTCAAGTTCATGCTAGTTACTCCAAAAACAACAAATCGAGCAAACCAAACATATATTCATGTTACACACGAGCCATAGACACTAACTAACACAATTTCAAGTATATAAAACGAATTTAGAGAAATTTAGTGTTTTAGAAATGTTACCCAAAATGGATGAAATTGGTACCAAATCGAAGAGGATGATGAGAGGATCACGAATATGTAATTTGTTTTGAAGTTTGCTTCCCGATCCGAATTTAGATGATGAATTATGTTTGTGTTCTTGAGAGAAAAAAAAAGAAAGAAAGAGAGAGATGGAGGGATGATGGAAATGGTGGAAAAATGGGTTGACTAGTTGACCTAGTCAACTAGTTTGCCCATTTGGCAACTCCGGTCCCTCGAGTTTCAAAGCGGGTGCGGGATTTAACCGATCGAATATTTTTAAAACGCTCGAGTAAACGGGTGATGTCAAAATTAAATAGCGGGAATATAATGAATGTTACTCACGGAAACTATTAATTTAAATACGAAAGATTATGTTTTTAAAAAAAAAGACGGTGTTAAAATTAAATTTAACGGAAAAACACGGGATGTTACATTATCCACACCTCAAAAGAAATTTCGTCCCGAAATTTAGTTGGAAGTAGTAGTTGTTGAATCTTACTCGAGATCTTGCGTTGTAAATTCTACGAATAAGTGAAGGTACGTCCTTGAGTATTTCCACGAATTTTGACGGTCGGGATCATATGTTGTTTTAAGGTTTGGCTTCCATGATTCATGGTTTCAATCGGTCCTCCTAGGAAGTGAGGTTTATCGTCGATAGTGAGTTCATCAAAGGAGATAACAAGTTCTCGTTTCGCAAAACACGTCTTTGAGTTGATACATCGAATGTAGGATAAACGGAGACCCAAAATGAGTCGGAAAAGTCTAAACGGTTAGCGACGGGTCCAAAACACCCCAAGAATTTAAAGGATCAAAATATCGCGGATTTAGCTTCCTACGTTTTCCCGAAACGGATTGCACCTTTCCAAGGTGCGACTCTTAACGTGACGCGGTTTCCCACGTGGAATTTGAAATGTTTACGTCTAACATCGGCGTAGCTCTTGGTGATTACGAGTCGCGTAGGGTTTTTCCTGAATATGAATAAATTTTCTCGGTTGCTCATGAATAACCTCGGCCCCGGTGAATTGATCATCGTTTACTTGGTTCGACAAAAGAGAATGACGTTTCCGGTCACATGTGGTTTCAAAAGGAGTGACGTTAAAACTTGAATGAAAATCATTGTAGTACGAGGGTTCGGTTAAAGGAAAATACTTTTCTCAAGTAAATGTGAAGTTGGTAATACAAACTTGTATTATGGTTTCCAAGGTTTAAATCGCATGTTTGTTCGGTCCGTCGGGTTGTGGATGGTACGCGGTACTCATGTCTAAACGCGGTCCCGAGGCTTTTGTAAGGTACTCCAAAATCTAGAAGTGAAACGAGGATCTCGATCCGAAACGGGGTACATTTCCCTAAGGCATATTGAACAAGTTTGCTAGGAATTGAAAACGTTAGCTAGGACAAATTTCTCAAGAAAATTCGCGTCGCGGAAGATTTAGCGGTTTCCAAAAACGTTCGTCGGGGCAAGTTCTTATCGGGTTCTGAAAGAAAAACGTTTGTCGGAACTATTCACCCTCGAGGTGAATACTAGTATAACGTGGAGAGTCTCTTCCCCCATTGAGAGTTTAGAGTAAAGATTTCCTGAACCGGAAGTACGAGTGTGATGAGAGAGAAGTTTTCGCCTCGGTGCGAGCATAACGAGTAAATCGTAATTAGTCAATAAGACTATGCGAGGACGAGCTAGTATACACGTGTAACATACGGTTGAAGCCGAGAGGAATCGGTAATTCATTCGGAAGCATAAATATAGTTCGACAAAAGTCGAAGGTGTGTCCCCGGTATGGTTGTTATAAATATTCTCGGAGTTTTCGGATGTCCAAACCTGAAAAGATGAAGTCATGTACATGGCACATGGTGGTGTTTAGGTTGATCGAGTCTAACCACCATCACGCGTCACTAGAAATTTGGTATGTCTTACCGTAATATAACCACGTTGATCGAGTGTCGTTATATTACGCTAACTCATACCTCCATTCCCACATCACTCTATAGATTCAAGTTCGTGTCATCGCGAAAATCTAAAATGAACAAAATGTAACGACGTCTCAAACGTGACTCGTATTAAATCGAAATAGTTTCTACAACTCTAAAGAAGCGTTTCCCCACGGGAAATGTATAAACGATTGTTAACGTCAAATCGGTTCGATTCAAACAATATTGTATTTAGGTATGAAAAGAGTAACGAGTCATGATAACGAGTAGTACGCAACCGTAGTGATAAATGTTGATGACGATACTCACCTAGAGTAGTGATGGTAGTAACACCAAAAAGTAGATAGTAAGAAACACCAGTGGGAAACCGATAGTAAGTTGAAACGGTGGCAAATAACAATCCGGGAGACAGAGTTTCCGAACAAGTGTGACTAATGAAGTCGTCGTCATCCATACGTGTATGAATCATGAATTTACGTGTGTTACCAAAAAGTGGCGGAATGCGAGTTCGTATGATGAAAACTTGGTACCATCAAGAAGTTTGCCTAAGAATGATTCAAATATAACGCACAAGTAGTCAAGTAAGTGCTATCTATAGCAAATGTATGTCAGAATGCAATGGCTAACTATCCGGTTGTAGTCTAGACTCACTAATGCGTCCTAACGACTCTGTTAGACACACTAATGCACGTCCTAGTTCCCTACAACCAACGCTCTGATACCACTTGTAACGACCCGACCAAAACCGTTATCGACGGCGTCGTTAACTTAGGTCCCGTTGCGTGGTCGTAGTCCCTATATGAGACTCGTTTGACCAAAATTATGTCGCGTTCATTTGAAAGGTACAAAGTTTAGTTTAACAAACGGATCGACAATAAGTTTAAGTTTACAAAGTTATAAAGTATGAATGAATAACTTGCGACATAATTAGTTTGAAACCACAGTTGCTATAAATAGCGTAAGTAAGTAGACAAAAGTTTGAATCCAAAAATGCTATCCCTAGCGTATGCATGCATGGTAGACTCCAATCAAGTAATCAAAGAGTGCGGAAGCATGTATCAAATAGCCATGTGAAAACCTGAGAAAACATAGAAGAATCTGTCAACGCAAAAACGTTGGTGAAATCATAGGTTTGAGTAAGTGAGTAAAAGTAAAGTAAGTCGAACCACAAGATTTGCAAAGTTGAAATAATAGTAGTACATTCTAAAAGTTAATATTCACGAGCACCCAATTATCAAAGCTTAACGTTCCGTCCGTTGAATACCCCATCAATTAGTGCTAGAACAACACTGTTCCCGAAAATATATTTCATTCGTAAACGGTAGCGAACCGTTTGAATGAGGGTTTGTCAAACCCATATGGCCATATAACATAAGTTCTCGCTTACACCATCTGATGTAACTAATGATAATCGGATTGAGGATTTTCGTTCTAAACTCGTATGTAGAATGTTTGTTTTCCCGTTCTTGTGTTCACTTAGTTCAAAAGAATCGTTTATGTTTTCTCATCCCAAAAGTAAGTTCAAAAGAGTAAAAAGTGGGACTATGATCTCACCTCGAGTGCACGAGTATAAATGTACTTCAACAAGTAAACGTATGCATGATAGTTGCTTAGCCTTGACCTAAACAAATAAGTTATATCAATTAACCGGTTACGACACAAGGTCGGGTGAAATGTGTTCAATTAGTCCTATGGCTCGTTACGACTCGATTAAGTATAGCATGTGAATCACGTTGTCAAGTTTCATACAAGAAACAAGTATAAAAGCATGTTAGAATGATTGTATAAAAGTTTGGTTAAGTTTGACTAAAAGTCAAACTTGGTCAAAGTCAACGAAAAAGTCAACGCGTTCGGGTTCGGTCCCGAACTATTTTTCTGAGGTTTTTATTCATATATAAGCATATTAGAACAAGTTTCATGTGAATCGGAGGTCGATAGCTAGTCAAACATTTCGCGTGAAATGCGCCAAAGTGAGCAGAATCTGGCCAGGCCAATCCGCGCGCCGCGCGGGGATGGGGCGCGCCGCGCCACTACCTGGCCAGAGAATTCTGGTCAGTTTTCAAAGTATGCACGAACCAAAACACAAACAATCACATTTTATGATCCGCAAACAATTAGAACATGTATTTTATATCATCGGAAAGCTATTTCGACAAGGAATACAACTAACCACATATCATTAATCAGAAACATCATTTACAATAACCGAAAACTCGTCAATTGATCAAGAAATGTTTATTTTCAAAGTTTCAAGTTCGTAAAACGTATTTTATGATTCGGGAATCCAATTTACACATACGATATGCCGTTTCGAAGGTAATTAAGCATACATTACAACTAATCACTAACAATTAACATTCCATGGCATTCAAGCATCAAAAGTTCATGTCAAGAACTATCAAACCCTAGTCAAACATCACAAAATCATTAATCGGGTTTTTGAAGTTTTCTTAATCAACCTACACATCCAAATGTGGCTAATGATACTAGTAACACAATTAAAACATGCACTTTAACAATCTAACAACATTAACTCATCCAAAATCAAGGATTAAGCACACCCATTTCAAGTTCATGCTAGTTACTCCAAAAACAACAAATCGAGCAAACCAAACATATATTCATGTTACACACGAGCCATAGACACTAACTAACACAATTTCAAGTATATAAAACGAATTTAGAGAAATTTAGTGTTTTAGAAATGTTACCCAAAATGGATGAAATTGGTACCAAATCGAAGAGGATGATGAGAGGATCACGAATATGTAATTTGTTTTGAAGTTTGCTTCCCGATCCGAATTTAGATGATGAATTATGTTTGTGTTCTTGAGAGAAAAAAAAAGAAAGAAAGAGAGAGATGGAGGGATGATGGAAATGGTGGAAAAATGGGTTGACTAGTTGACCTAGTCAACTAGTTTGCCCATTTGGCAACTCCGGTCCCTCGAGTTTCAAAGCGGGTGCGGGATTTAACCGATCGAATATTTTTAAAACGCTCGAGTAAACGGGTGATGTCAAAATTAAATAGCGGGAATATAATGAACGTTACTCACGGAAACTATTAATTTAAATACGAAAGATTATGTTTTTAAAAAAAAAGACGGTGTTAAAATTAAATTTAACGGAAAAACACGGGATGTTACAGTAGTGCGTACGCATCGTCTTGTCCCACTTGCTCTAGATAGGTATTCCACCATGTTAACGCAGAACCTGTGAAGGTATGCGTAGCGTACTTCACTTTGTCCTCTTCGTACACTTACTTATGGCAAACACCGATTCAACCTTCTCGGTCCACCGTTTCAATCCGATCGGTCCTTCGGTTCCATCAAATTCCAAAGGTTTGCAGGCAGTGAATTCTTTGTAGGTGCATCCTACACGATTTCCTGTACTGCTAGATCCAAGGTTATTGTTGGTATGTAGCGCAGCCTGTACTGCGGCTATGTTTGAAGCTAGAAAAGTACGAAATTCCTCTTCATTCATATTCACGGTGTGTCGAGTAGTCGGTGCCATTTCCTTCAAAATAGTCAAATGAAACAAGTTAATCATACAGAATATTAAGAGTAGTTAATAGTATTTCGTAGCATAATATGAACTCATTTATAAAAGCTTTTTCTTCATATTAGCGTTTTATAAGTTTAAATTCGGGTAGTACCTACCCGTTAAGTTCATACTTAGTAGCTAATATACAATTCAACTACTACAATTCTATATGAAAAACTGATTATAATAATATTTCGCGTTCAAACTTTTATACAATATTTTACAAACTTACAATACCGCTTTTTTTACATAAAGCATGAAATATAGCACACAATAACTTTGATACAAGATAGTTGTGAAGATAATTCTAGCTAGTACACAAGTCGTTCAGCAAAGGCAATAAAGACACGTAATTCATACGTCCAGAAACAAGTCATGCATTCTGGTTTTACTAGGACTACTTCCCATCCTTGGTCTTGTGCAACATAACCGTTATGGCCGTTGATAAGACAGCGTGTTGTAACGTCGTCAAAGGGACGAGGGTTACGTAATGTCCAACAGTCCCGTAACAATCTAAAAACCTCATTTCTTACCCCAATTACCGACTCCGTCACTTGTGGGAACGTTTTGTTTAATAGCTGTAGCCCGATGTTCTTTTTCTCACTTTGGTGAGAAGCGAACATTACTAACCCATAAGCATAGCATGCTTCTTTATGTTGCATGTTAGCCGCTTTTTCTAAATCATGAAGTCCTATATTCGGATACATTGAGTCAAAATAATTTCTTAACCCGTTACGTAAAATAGCATTTGGGTTCCCCGCAATATATGCGTCAAAGTAAACACATCGTAACTTATGGGTTTCCCAATGTGATATCCCCCATCTTTCAAACGAAAGTCTCTTATAAACCAAGACATTCTTGGAACGTTCTTCGAATGTCTTACAAACTGATCTCGCCTTAAATAGTTGTGCCGAGGAATTCTGACCGACTCTAGACAAGATTTCATCAATCATGTCTCCGGGTAGGTCTCTTAAAATATTGGGTTGTCTATCCATTTTGCGTTTTTATACTGTAAAATAGACAAGAGTTAGATTCATAAAAAAAAAATACTTATTAATACAAGCAATTTTTACATATATCATAAAGCATAAGCACACTATATTACATATATTACACCACATGAATACAACTATCTTATTCCGACTCGCTTGTTTCTTCTTCTTCGGTTTTGGTTCGTTTTGCCAAGTTTCTAGGGATATATGATTTTCCCCTAATACGAGCCGTCGTTATCCACATTGGTTTAGAAAAACCTGGTGGTTTAGAGGTTCCCGGGTCATTGTTACAACTTAAGGACTTCGGGGGTTGACGATACATATAAAGTTCATCGGGGTTGGAATTAGATTTCTCTATTTTTATGCCCTTTCCCTTATTATTTTCTTTTGCCTTTTTAAATTCAGTTGGGGTAATTTCTATAACATCATCGGAATTCTCGTCGGAATCCGATTCATCGGAGAATTGGTAATCCTCCCAATATTTTGCTTCCTTGGCGGAAACACCATTGACCATAATTAACCTTGGTCGGTTGGTTGAGGATTTTCTTTTACTTAACCGTTTTATTATTTCCCCCACCGGTTCTATTTCTTTATCCGGTTCCGATTCTTCTTCCGGTTCCGATTCTTCTTCCGGTTCCTCTTCCGGTTCCGACTCTTCTTCCGGTTCTTCTTCGGGAACTTGTGAATCAGTCCACGAATCATTCCAATTTACATTTGACTCTTCATTATTATTAGGTGAGTCAATGGGACTTGTTCTAGAGGTAGACATCTATCACATAATATCAAACGCGTTAAGAGATTAATATATCACATAATATTCACATGTTAAAAATATATAGTTTCCAACAAAATTTGTTAAGCAATCATTTTTCAAGTAAACACGGTCGAAGTCCAGACTCACTAATGCATCCTAACAAACTCGATAAGACACACTAATGCAAAATTCTGGTTCTCTAAGACCAACGCTCTGATACCAACTGAAATGTCCCGTTCTTATTGATTAAAAACGTTCCATATTAATTGATTTCGTTGCGAGGTTTTGACCTCTATATGAGACGTTTTTCAAAGACTGCATTCATTTTAAAACAAACCATAACCTTTATTTCATCAATAAAGGTTTAAAAAAAAACTTTACGTAGATTATCAAATAATGATAATCTAAAATATCCTGTTTACACACGACCATTACATAATGGTTTACAATACAAATATGTTACAACAAAATAAGTTTCTTGAATGCAGTTTTTACACAATATCATACAAGTATGGACTCCAAATCTCGTCCTTATTTAAGTATGCGACAACGGAAGCTCTTAATAATCACCTGAGAATAAACATGCTTAAAACGTCAACAAAAATGTTGGTGAGTTATAGGTTTAACCTATATATATCAAATCATAATAATAGACCACAAGATTTCATATTTCAATACACATCCCATACATAGAGATAAAAATCATTCATATGGTGAACACCTGGTAACCGACATTAACAAGATGCATATATAAGAATATCCCCATCATTCCGGGACACCCTTCGGATATGATATAAATTTCGAAGTACTAAAGCATCCGGTACTTTGGATGGGGTTTGTTAGGCCCAATAGATCTATCTTTAGGATTCGCGTCAATTAGGGTGTCTGTTCCCTAATTCTTAGATTACCAGACTTTATAAAAGGGGCATATTCGATTTCGATAATTCAACCATAGAATGTAGTTTCACGTACTTGTGTCTATTTTGTAAATCATTTATAAAACCTGCATGTATTCTCATCCCAAAAATATTAGATTTTAAAAGTGGGACTATAACTCACTTTCACAGATTTTTACTTCGTCGAGAAGTAAGACTTGGCCACTGTTGATTCACGAACCTATAACAATATATACATATATATTAAAGTATGTTCAAAATATATTTACAACACTTTTAATATATTTTGATGTTTTAAGTTTATTAAGTCAGCTGTCCTCGTTAGTAACCTACAACTAGTTGTCCACAGTTAGATGTACAGAAATAAATCAATAAATATTATCTTGAATCAATTCACGACCCAGTGTATACGTATCTCAGTATTGATCACAACTCAAACTATATATATTTTGGAATCAACCTCAACCCTGTATAGCTAACTCCAACATTCACATATAGAGTGTCTATGGTTGTTCCGAAATATATATAGATGTGTCGACATGATAGGTCGAAACATTGTATACGTGTCTATGGTATCTCAAGATTACATAATATACAATACAAGTTGATTAAGTTATGGTTGGAATAGATTTGTTACCAATTTTCACGTAGCTAAAATGAGAAAAATTATCCAATCTTGTTTTACCCATAACTTCTTCATTTTAAATCCGTTTTGAGTGAATCAAATTGCTATGGTTTCATATTGAACCCTATTTTATGAATCTAAACAGAAAAAGTATAGGTTTATAGTCGGAAAAATAAGTTACAAGTTGTTTTTGTAAAGGTAGTCATTTCAGTCGAAAGAACGACGTCTAGATGACCATTTTAGAAAACATACTTCCACTTTGAGTTTAACCATAATTTTTGGATATAGTTTCATGTTCATAATAAAAATCATTTTCTCAGAATAACAACTTTTAAATCAAAGTTTATCATAGTTTTTAATTAACTAACCCAAAACAGCCCGCGGTGTTACTACGACGGCGTAAATCCGGTTTTACGGTGTTTTTCGTGTTTCCAGGTTTTAAATCATTAAGTTAGCATATCATATAGATATAGAACATGTGTTTAGTTTATTTTAAAAGTCAAGTTAGAAGGATTAACTTTTGTTTGCGAACAAGTTTAGAATTAACTAAACTATGTTCTAGTGATTACAAGTTTAAACCTTCGAATAAGATAGCTTTATATGTATGAATCGAATGATGTTATGAACATCATTACTACCTTAAGTTCCTTGGATAAACCTACTGGAAAAGAGAAAAATGGATCTAGCTTCAATGGATCCTTGGATGGCTCGAAGTTCTTGAAGCAGAATCATGACACGAAAACAAGTTCAAGTAAGATCATCACTTGAAATAAGATTGTTATAGTTATAGAAATTGAACCAAAGTTTGAATATGATTATTACCTTGTATTAGAATGATAACCTACTGTAAGAAACAAAGATTTCTTGAGGTTGGATGATCACCTTACAAGATTGGAAGTGAGCTAGCAAACTTGAAAGTATTCTTGATTTTATGAAACTAGAACTTTTGGAATTTATGAAGAACACTTAGAACTTGAAGATAGAACTTGAGAGAGATCAATTAGATGAAGAAAATTGAAGAATGAAAGTGTTTGTAGGTGTTTTTGGTAGTTGGTGTATGGATTAGATATAAAGGATATGTTATTTTGTTTTCATGTAAATAAGTCATGAATGATTACTCATATTTTTGTAATTTTATGAGATATTTCATGCTAGTTGCCAAATGATGGTTCCCACATGTGTTAGGTGACTCACATGGGCTGCTAAGAGCTGATCATTGGAGTGTATATACCAATAGTACATACATCTAAAAGCTGTGTATTGTACGAGTACGAATACGGGTGCATACGAGTAGAATTGTTGATGAAACTGAACGAGGATGTAATTGTAAGCATTTTTGTTAAGTAGAAGTATTTTGATAATTGTCTTGAAGTCTTTCAAAAGTGTATGAATACATATTAAAACATTACATGTATATACATTTTAACTGAGTCGTTAAGTCATCGTTAGTCGTTACATGTAAATGTTGTTTTGAAACCTTTAGGTTAACGATCTTGTTAAATGTTGTTAACCCAATGTTTATAATATCAAAAGAGATTTTAAATTATTATATTATCATGATATTATGATGTACGAATATCTCTTAATATGATATATATACATTAAATGTCGTTACAACGATAATCGTTACATATATGTCTCGTTTCAAAATCATTAAGTTAGTAGTCTTGTTTTTACATATGTAGTTCATTGTTAATATAATTAATGATATGTTTACTTATCATAATATCATGTTAACTATATATATAACCATATATATGTCATCATATAGTTTTTACAAGTTTTAACGTTCGTGAATCACCGGTCAACTTGAGTGGTCAATTGTCTATATGAAACCTATTTCAATTAATCAAGTCTTAACAAGTTTGATTGCTTAACATGTTGGAAACATTTAATCATGTAAATATCAATCTCAATTAATATATATAAACATGGAAAAGTTCGGGTCACTACAATCGACACTTACCGTTGGCAGAATTTTCATACAATAACAGCTATCATACGAGCATCAACGCAGCGCCATTTGAAGCACTTTACGGTAGAAAGTGCAGATCTCCTATATGTTGGAGTGAAGTAGGAGAAAGACAACTTACTGGACCAGAAATTATTCACGAAACCACCGAAAAGATCATTCAAATACAACAGCGATTGAAAACGGCCATGAGTCGCCAAAAGAGTTATGATGATGTAAGAAGAAAACCGCTAGAATTTCAAGTGGGCGACAAAGTCATGTTGAAAGTGTCACCCTGGAAAGGCGTTGTACGATTCGGTAAACGAGGAAAGCTAAGTCCTAGGTACGTAGGACCCTTTAAAATCACCGAAAGAATTGGAACAGTTGCTTATCGATTAAAGCTACCGCAAGAACTTAGTAGTGTTCACAACACATTTCACGTGTCAAATTTGAAGAAATGTTTAGCTGAAGAGGATGTCGTAATTCCTCTTGATGAAATACGAATCAATGATAAACTCCATTTTATCGAAGAACCTGTTGAAATCATGGACCGTGAGGTCAAACAATTAAAACAAAGCAAAATACCGATAGTTAGGGTTCGTTGGAACGCAAGACGAGGACCCAAGTTTACTTGGGAACGTGAAGATTAGATGAAGCAAAAGTATCCACATTTGTTCACTGATATCGCTCATGAAACAGGTACTACTCAAAATTTCGGGACGAAATTTTCTTTAAGGGGGAGGTACTGTGATGACCCGAAAATTTTGACTTATTTAAACCAATTCTCTATACGATTTATTATTTTAACACGCTAAACAAAGTCTGTTAGATTGAGTCTCAAAATTTTAGAACTGTTTCATATATACAATTACCTTTGATTACTCTCGACGATTCATGAACAATTATATGTATGTATATATATATGTACAAGTAAAAACGACTTTCCTACAGTAAAACTCTATTTGCTACAGTAAAAATTACTTTGCTACAGTAAAACACTATTTGCTACAGTGAAACCGTATTTTACTACAGTGCTACAGTGAAAACACTATTTGCTACAGTGAAACACTATTTGCTACAGTGAAACACTATTTGCTACAGTAACCACTATTTGCTACAGTAAACACTATTTGCTACAGTACACTATTTGATGTCGACGAACTAGCAAACAAAAACAGAAAAGGCGGCCATGCGATCGCATGGCAAAAACACTGAAAACTCATGCGATCGCATGAGCTACAGTAAATCGAAAAGTACTATAAAAGGTCAGTTTTGCTCGACGATATTTTTCATAAATATATCTGTAACTTAAGTTTTAATTTATAATTATAATTATAATTTAAGTTTAATAATAATAAAGTATATTCGAGGGTGTTTTAATTCGGGTTTCAAACCGCTTTAAGCTAAGGAAATATTGGGTATTGTTCGGGGTATTG
The DNA here is from genome assembly GCF_046630445.1 of Rutidosis leptorrhynchoides. Lineage (NCBI taxonomy): Eukaryota > Viridiplantae > Streptophyta > Magnoliopsida > Asterales > Asteraceae > Rutidosis > Rutidosis leptorrhynchoides. Next base: position 79,340,325 of record NC_092333.1, read on the forward strand.
TTCTTAAATCCAAGGCCAACCATACAGTCGTCTACCATCATTACGTCTACGCAATTTGCCAACAATATTGAGTCTCAATATTGAACTGTGAGTTATAGATCCCTTTTTAAATACTTTAAATATTTTTGGGCTGAGAATACATGCAATTTATTTTAAACGCGATAAGACACAAGTACATACTAAATTCTACACTGAGTTAAACCGAAAATCCCTTAGCTTTGGTAACTAGTAGCTGCCAGTACATAGGATATGGACTGGTGGGCGCGAATAATTGTATATGGATCCATAGGGCTTGACATCCCCGTCCGAGCTAGAGCGCTAGTGTAACGACCCGCACTTTTTCGATCATACTATACTTATAAGATTAATATTTACATAAATTAAACCTTGCCAACATGATAAGCAATCCAAATTGTCGAGATTTATATTTCCGAAAAGAATTTTACACAACGTTTGACCGTCTAGTTTGACCAATGATATCACGAACTATACAATATATGATAATTATACGTTTGTGTATATATATGTATATATACATATTTAACATGATTAATGAATGTTTTAATATCTCATTTTGTATTAATAACAACAAGTTATATGTGTATTTTGAAACTACTAACTTAAGTTTTCAAAACGATAACAATACGTAACGTTATTTGACTTAAATACTTAAGACTATAATGTTTATACATATATTGTATAAGTAATGTATTTAATCACTTTTAAGAACTTAAATACATAAAATCATATAAGTGTATTCCCAAAAGATAGCTATATTTGAATCCTCATTCCATTTTTCACAAAATTTCTATACGTATATTTAGAGTATTTGTACTCGTATCATACCTAGCTCCTATACGTATTTACTAATAGTAAATACACATCAAAATCACCACCTAACCAGCCATTATTCATGCCCTTAGAGCTAGGTAATTACTTTTGGATGATTACTTGACTAATTAACAAAATTACAAACTAAAAATCTTATCATGTATTACATGATACACATTTTTTTTAGGTTATAAGTATCACCATTTCTAGTTCATTTTCTAACCTCATTTTTAGTTAAACACACACTCTTTCACAACCCTTAAAACCCTTAATCAATTCAGCAAAGTTTCCAAGAAGATCTAGCTTCAAAAACCATACTAAAACACCATAAGAAAACCATACAAAAACACTTCAAGAAAACCCTCCAAGAACACCAACTTACTACCAATCTTTCATCCACTTCTATCACCCTTTTGATTCTAGCTTCTTACTTCTCTTTTACAACAAACTTATCCAAGGAACTTGAGGTAGAATCTATGTTCATAACCTTATTCGATTCATATATATATAGCTATCTTATTTTGTGGTACAAAAGTTTAACAACAAGAACATAGTTTGAATGTTTTCAAACTTGTTTGCAAACTAAATAGATCCTTCTAACTTAACTTTTAAAATACTTCAAGACCTGTAATATAACTTATGTATATACTAATTTAACAAGGTAAAACTTGGTTTTTCAAAGTATAAGTATTTTTAGAAAAATGGTCATTAAATGATTTTGTTGTAACAAAAATGTTTAACTTCATATGTTTCACTAATGTTTCACTTATGCCGTATGATTTTGAATACAAACCAAGGTATTTACAGTTCATAGTCTTAAAGAAGAACTCGATCCAAGAAGATGGCAATTTGAATCAACGAAAACGGATTTGTAACGAAGAAACTATGACCGAAACAAAATTGGTTATCCTAGATCATTTCAATTACGGGATCAATTGGAAAAAAATGATATAAATCACATATTTCTAAGATAACATGATATTTTATATATATGTACTTATAATTCAATTTTATATGGTTCAGGATCACCCGTAAACAATACGAGAAGATTAATCATAAGATCCCGTGTTTGTACGCAACACGTCATTTGACAACACCGGTACTTTATGTACGCAACACGTCATTTGACAACACCGGTACCATGGGTCAAGATTAATCTCGACCAATACATATACGATGGGGTTTTATTTATTTCGTTGGGGGTTTTGTTTATTGCGGGTATATTAAACATCTAAAAATGAACCATTAAAAATTGAATTACTAACATCGGAATGCTAACTACGGACTAAGGAAATATTCAAAATATTAAAAGTATAACAAGTATATATATATATAACGTTTGTTTTAAAATGAAAACATATTGATATATTATATATGGATAGGTTCGTGATATCAACCGGAAGACCGAGTCAAATTATTTATATCATCAAGACAAGAGTGAGTATATAGTCCCACTTTTAAACTCTAAATATTTCGGGATGAGAATACATGTATTTTATGTTTTACGATATGGACACAAGTAACTGAAAAATATGTTCTACGTTGAGTTGTACCACTGGCATACTTCCCTGTAGCTTGGTAACTAATATTTACAGCGGTATTGTAAACGCGAATCCTGTTGATAGATCTATCGGGCCTGACAACCCCAACCGGACTGGACGACCAGTATTCAACGGTTGCACAGTACTTCGTTTTGTGACTACACTTGGTACGGTGTAGTAAGATTTCATATTAAAGGGAATATGCGACGTGAAAATGTTAAGTATGGTTACCAAGTGCTCAACCACTTAGAATATTTTTATTGAAATGTTTATATACGAAATCTTGTGGTCTATATATATATATTGCTGCGCACTAAACCTATATCTCACCAACTTTATGTTGACGTTTTTAAACATGTTTATTCTCAGGTGATAATTAAAGCTTCCGCTGCATTATGTTGAATCTAAGCAGGATCATGCGTACTCATATTTGTGTCAAAAATAAAACTGCATATCCGAGGACGTGTGTTGTAAAATATGCTAGAAATCGTGTTGTTATTATCATTTGTAAAGTTTGTAAGTCGAAGATTATCGTTAAACGATAATCATCTTTTTATTGTCTAAAGCTTGTAACAAAAATAATGGTTTGGTTTGTAATGTATAATATATGCAGTTTTCCTTTTTAAAAATGTCGCATATAGAGGTCAATACCTCGCAATGAAATCATACGTTATCTAACACGTTCTTATGGTTAAGGACGGGTTATGACATGTGGTATCAGAGCGGTGGTCTTAGCGAACCAGGTTTGCATTAGTGTGTCTAACTGATAAGTCGTTAGGATACATTAGTAAAGTCTGGACTTTGACCGGGTCTGATTTAAAAAAAAAAAACCATTGCTTATCACTGTTGGTTAAAATTTATATGTAAATATTATATAAGTACTAATGGGTTAGTTGTTGTGTGATAGATGTCGAGCTCAAAAATTGTTATCGCAATCAACGACTCCGAATCAGAATCTTCAGATGGCGTTCCAGTCATTAACCTGTCCGATGACGAAAATGATATCCTTGGGGAAGACTCACAAATTCCGGATGAACCAACTATAAAGAACCCGGAAAGTGAACCCGAGGAGGAAAGTGAACCCGAGGAGGAAAGTGAACCCGAGGAGGAAAGTGAACCCGAGGAGGAAAGTGAACCCGAGGAGGAAAGTGAACCCGAGGAAGAAATACAGGAAATTACAAAAGACGAGTTCGAACTAGGAAAGAAACGAAAGGCTAATGAATTAGAAAATCCAAATCCCGAGTTTAATGAGAATGAAGTGGCACCAATTCCACTCAACACTACCACCCCTATCCCCGCTATTCCTATTCGTTCTGTCCCGGCATCCAGTTCTTCAGTCCCACAGCCAAAATATAGGCAGACAGTTAGGATAAGCGTTAAGCAAATCTTTGTGTCTAAACGTCCTAGAAAATAGATCAAACGATGCGCTGCTGTGTCAAACCATGGAACCGAATAATGTTTTGTATAATATTAATAGTGTGGTTTGCTTAATGTTCGATGTAAGATAAGCATATGTAAAATATTGAAGTATGAAATGCAATAATTTTCCATGGTTAAGTATTATTTAGATTGTAGTAATTGATTCTGTACTAAGCTATTAAGTATGAACATTAACGGGTAGGTACTACCCAAGATATAATTATAAAACGCTAATAAGAAGAAAAGGCTTTTATAATAATACCTAGTTCATATTATTAATAAGCTATAATGTACTATAAATACACACTACATCTATAATAATCCATGTGAATAATTATTTTCTTTCATTAGGAAATGGCGCGATTGAATCGAATGACGGAACAAGAACTCGAGGAACTCATCAACCAGCGAGTGAACGACAGAATGTTATGGGTTGAGGCTGCAAGAGCTGCTGCAGTTAATCCAAATCCTCGTGTAGGATGCTCCTACAAGACGTTCCAAGCTTGCAAGCCATCATCATTCAGTGGAACGGAAGGACCTATCGGTTTAACCCGATGGATAGAAAAGATGGAGACGGTGTTCAAAATCAGCGGTTGTGATGAAAAAGACATGACCAAGTTTGCATCGTGCACTTTACAAGATAGTGCACTCACATGGTGGAAGAATTATGTGAAGGCGGTAGGAGGAGATGTAGCTTATGATACTCCATGGGAAGAATTCAAAGCAATGATAATCACCGAGTATTGTCCAAGGAATGAGGTTATTAAGTTAGAAGATGAGTTACGAAGTTTGAAGGTGGTTGGTACTGAAATCACCAACTACAACCAGCGATTCATGGAATTAGTTTTGCTATGTCCTGAATTGGTTCCAACTGAAGAACGGAAGATTGAAATGTACAAAGCTGGTTTGCCCAAAAAGGTCAAGGCAAATGTTACAGCATCGAAACCTAAGACAATTCATGAAGCTATAACCATGGCGAACGAGCTAATGGATCAGGTCATTTTGGACAAGAAAGCATTCAATACTGAGGTGAAGGTATTGGGAAACAAGAAAAAGTGGAATGGAAGTTATGATCGAGGTAACCAACAACAACCTTATAAGAAACAAGAAACCACAAAAGGTGCGAGTAGTGGTTCAGGTTTTGGTTATAAAGGACAAAGTCCTTTATGCAACCGTTGCCACAAACATCACTTTGGTTACTGTAGTGTGTTATGCACCAAGTGTAATCGACAAGGTCATCTTGCGGAAGATTGTAAGGCTCTCGTTACAAATGGCAACAAGACTCCTGCCACCAACGCAAATAGAACTGCTTTGGCTACCATTACTTGTTTTGGTTGTGGAAAACAAGGTCACTATAAGAGTCAGTGCCCGAATCAGAATGGCGGACCTGCACGTGGAAGAGCGTTTGTTATTAATGCTAGAGAGGCGCGAGAAGACCCGGAGCTTGTTACGGGTACGTTTACCATTAATAACTTATCAGCATCTATTTTATTTGATACTGGCGCCGATAGAAGCTACGTGTGTATAAATTTTTACACTAAATTGAATTGTTCATCATTACCTTTAGATGCTAAGTACTTGATTGAGTTAGCTAATGGTAAACTAATTGAAGCCGATAAAATTTGTCGTGATTGTGAAATAAATTTAGCCGGAGAAACGTTTAAAATCGACTTAATACCCGTAGAATTGGGAGGTTTTGATGTAATAGTCGGCATGGACTGGATGTCCAAAGTAGGAGCGGAAGTTGTTTGTGCCAAGAAGGCAATTCGTATTCCTGGTAAGGATAAAATGCCGGTGATGATTTACGGAGAGAAGGGTGATTCAAAGCTAAAACTCATTAGCTGTTTGAAAGCCAAAAAGTGTTTAGAAAAGGGATGTTACGCTATTTTAGCACATGTTAATAAAGTCGAAAAGGAAGAGAAGTGCATCAATGACGTGCCTGTGGCAAGAGATTTTCCCGAAGTTTTTCCGGAAGAATTGCCGGGATTACCTCCATTTAGATCGGTAGAATTTCAAATAGATTTAGTACCAGGAGCTGCACCAGTGGCTCGTGCGCCATATAGACTTGCACCGTCCGAATTAAAAGAACTTCAAAGTCAGTTAAAAGAATTATTGGACCGTGGATTCATACGACCAAGTACATCACCGTGGGGAGCTCCAATTTTGTTTGTCAAGAAGAAAGACGGATCTTTCCGAATGTGTATAGATTATCGTGAATTAAATAAGTTAACTATCAAGAATCGGTATCCACTACCGAGAATTGATGACTTATTTGATCAATTGCAAGGATCATGTGTTTATTCGAAAATTGACTTAAGATCGGGCTATCATCAACTACGCGTCAAAGAAGAGGACATTCCGAAAACTGCTTTTCGGACACGTTATGGTCATTACGAATTTTTGGTTATGCCGTTTGGATTGACGAATGCGCCAGCTGTATTCATGGACCTCATGAATCGAGTTTGTAGTCCGTATTTAGATAAGTTTGTTATCGTTTTCATTGATGATATTCTTATCTATTCCAAGAGTGAGCAAGAGCATGAAGAGCATTTAAGGTTGATATTAGAATTGTTGAGAAAAGAACAACTATATGCTAAATTTTCTAAGTGTGCTTTCTGGTTGAAAGAAGTACAATTTCTTGGCCACGTTGTTAGTAGCAAAGGAATTCAGGTTGATCCAGCAAAAACTGAAGCTATTGAAAAATGGGAGACTCCTAAGACACCAATGCAGATACGCCAATTTTTGGGTTTAGCCGGTTATTATAGAAGGTTTATTCAAGATTTTTCTCGAATAGCTAAGCCGTTGACAGCATTAACGCAAAAAGGGAAGAAATACGAATGGACCTCGGAGCAGGAGAACGCATTTCAATTATTGAAGAAGAAGTTAACTACGGCGCCTATTTTATCGTTACCAGAAGGGAACGATGATTTTGAAATATATTGTGACGCTTCGCGACAAGGTTTTGGTTGTGTTCTTATGCAACGGAAGAAAGTTATTGCATTCGCATCCCGACAATTGAAGATTCACGAGCGAAATTATACGACGCATGATCTAGAATTGGGAGCAGTCGTGTTTGCATTGAAGATGTGGAGACACTACTTGTATGGGGTTAAATTCACTGTGTTTACTGATCATAAAAGCCTTCAACATATTTTTGATCAGAAACAATTGAACATGAGGCAACGTAGGTGGGTCGAGTTAATAAACGACTATGATTGTGAAATTCGTTATCATCCCGGGAAGGCGAATGTGGTGGCTGATGCTTTAAGCAGAAAAGAACGAGAACCAATTCGAGTTCGAGCAATGAACATAAAAATTCGTATGAATCTCAACTCACAAATCAAAGAAGTTCAACGAGAAGCACTTACTAAAGAAAATATAGGAAATGAAATAATGAAGAAGTATGAGAAGCAACTCGTTGTACGGGAAGATGGAATTCGATATTTTGCGAATCGTATTTGGGTACCGAAGTTGGGTGGATTAAGGAAGTTGATATTGAACGAGGCACATAAGACAAGATATTCGATACATCCTGGAGTTGGAAAGATGTACCAAGATCTTAAGACGCATTATTGGTGGCCTAATTTGAAAACAGACGTTGCAACATATGTTGGGGAGTGTTTAACTTGTTCCAAAGTCAAAGCAGAACACCAGAAGCCGTCAGGGTTACTTCAACAACCAGAAATCCCAGAATGGAAATGGGATGGTATTACCATGGATTTCATCACGAAGTTACCAAAGACTGCCTGGGGATACGACACCATTTGGGTAATTGTTGATCGTCTTACCAAATCTGCACATTTCTTACCTATAAAGGAAACGGATAGAATGGAGAAACTATTACGATTGTATATAAAGGAAGTTGTTTCAAGGCATGGAATACCTATTTCCATTATATCCGATCGTGATAGTAGATTTACCTCAAAATTCTGGCAATCACTACAGGAAGCACTAGGAACTCGGTTGGATATGAGTACCGCATATCATCCACAAACCGATGGACAGAGTGAGAGAACGATTCAGACTCTCGAAGACATGCTCAGGGCATGTGTGATCGATTTTGGAAACGGATGGGATAAATATCTACCGTTAGCAGAATTCTCGTATAATAATAGTTATCATGCGAGCATTGGAGCTGCGCCATTCGAAGCATTGTACGGAAGGAAGTGTAGATCTCCTATCTGTTGGAATGAAGTAGGAGATCGACATTTAACTGGTCCCGAGATCATACACGAAACGACCGAGAAGATAGTACAAATCAAGGAGAGATTGAAAACATCCCGTAGTCGCCAAAAGAGCTACGCCGATGTTCGAAGGAAACCATTAGAGTTTCAGGTCGGGGACATGGTTATGCTAAAGGTGTCACCTTGGAAAGGTGTAATACGTTTCGGCAAAAGGGGTAAACTGAACCCAAGGTACGTAGGTCCGTTCAAGATCATCGAACGCATTGGACCGGTAGCTTATCGACTCGAGTTACCGCAACAACTCGCCGGAGTACATAATACCTTTCACATCTCGAACCTTAAGAAGTGTCTTGCAAAGGAAGACCTCACCATTCCTCTTGAAGAAATCCATGTCGACGAGAAACTACAATTCGTCGAAGAACCAATCGAAATCATGGACCGTGAAGTTAAAAAGCTCAAACAGAGCAATATACCGATTGTTAAGGTTCGTTGGAATGCTAGAAGAGATCCCGAGTTTACTTGGGAACGAGAGGATCAGATGAAACGAAAGTATCCGCATTTGTTTCTCGATGACGCAAAATAGGTACAATTTTAAAATTTCGGGACGAAATTTATTTAACGGGGAGGTAATGTAACGACCCGCACTTTTTCGATCATACTATACTTATAAGATTAATATTTACATAAATTAAACCTTGCCAACATGATAAGCAATCCAAATTGTCGAGATTTATATTTCCGAAAAGAATTTTACACAACGTTTGACCGTCTAGTTTGACCAATGATATCACGAACTATACAATATATGATAATTATACGTTTGTGTATATATATGTATATATACATATTTAACATGATTAATGAATGTTTTAATATCTCATTTTGTATTAATAACAACAAGTTATATGTGTATTTTGAAACTACTAACTTAAGTTTTCAAAACGATAACAATACGTAACGTTATTTGACTTAAATACTTAAGACTATAATGTTTATACATATATTGTATAAGTAATGTATTTAATCACTTTTAAGAACTTAAATACATAAAATCATATAAGTGTATTCCCAAAAGATAGCTATATTTGAATCCTCATTCCATTTTTCACAAAATTTCTATACGTATATTTAGAGTATTTGTACTCGTATCATACCTAGCTCCTATACGTATTTACTAATAGTAAATACACATCAAAATCACCACCTAACCAGCCATTATTCATGCCCTTAGAGCTAGGTAATTACTTTTGGATGATTACTTGACTAATTAACAAAATTACAAACTAAAAATCTTATCATGTATTACATGATACACATTTTTTTTAGGTTATAAGTATCACCATTTCTAGTTCATTTTCTAACCTCATTTTTAGTTAAACACACACTCTTTCACAACCCTTAAAACCCTTAATCAATTCAGCAAAGTTTCCAAGAAGATCTAGCTTCAAAAACCATACTAAAACACCATAAGAAAACCATACAAAAACACTTCAAGAAAACCCTCCAAGAACACCAACTTACTACCAATCTTTCATCCACTTCTATCACCCTTTTGATTCTAGCTTCTTACTTCTCTTTTACAGCAAACTTATCCAAGGAACTTGAGGTAGAATCTATGTTCATAACCTTATTCGATTCATATATATATAGCTATCTTATTTTGTGGTACAAAAGTTTAACAACAAGAACATAGTTTGAATGTTTTCAAACTTGTTTGCAAACTAAATAGATCCTTCTAACTTAACTTTTAAAATACTTCAAGACCTGTAATATAACTTATGTATATACTAATTTAACAAGGTAAAACTTGGTTTTTCAAAGTATAAGTATTTTTAGAAAAATGGTCATTAAATGATTTTGTTGTAACAAAAATGTTTAACTTCATATGTTTCACTAATGTTTCACTTATGCCGTATGATTTTGAATACAAACCAAGGTATTTACAGTTCATAGTCTTAAAGAAGAACTCGATCCAAGAAGATGGCAATTTGAATCAACGAAAACGGATTTGTAACGAAGAAACTATGACCGAAACAAAATTGGTTATCCTAGATCATTTCAATTACGGGATCAATTGGAAAAAAATGATATAAATCACATATTTCTAAGATAACATGATATTTTATATATATGTACTTATAATTCAATTTTATATGGTTCAGGATCACCCGTAAACAATACGAGAAGATTAATCATAAGATCCCGTGTTTGTACGCAACACGTCATTTGACAACACCGGTACTTTATGTACGCAACACGTCATTTGACAACACCGGTACCATGGGTCAAGATTAATCTCGACCAATACATATACGATGGGGTTTTATTTATTTCGTTGGGGGTTTTGTTTATTGCGGGTATATTAAACATCTAAAAATGAACCATTAAAAATTGAATTACTAACATCGGAATGCTAACTACGGACTAAGGAAATATTCAAAATATTAAAAGTATAACAAGTATATATATATATAACGTTTGTTTTAAAATGAAAACATATTGATATATTATATATGGATAGGTTCGTGATATCAACCGGAAGACCGAGTCAAATTATTTATATCATCAAGACAAGAGTGAGTATATAGTCCCACTTTTAAACTCTAAATATTTCGGGATGAGAATACATGTATTTTATGTTTTACGATATGGACACAAGTAACTGAAAAATATGTTCTACGTTGAGTTGTACCACTGGCATACTTCCCTGTAGCTTGGTAACTAATATTTACAGCGGTATTGTAAACGCGAATCCTGTTGATAGATCTATCGGGCCTGACAACCCCAACCGGACTGGACGACCAGTATTCAACGGTTGCACAGTACTTCGTTTTGTGACTACACTTGGTACGGTGTAGTAAGATTTCATATTAAAGGGAATATGCGACGTGAAAATGTTAAGTATGGTTACCAAGTGCTCAACCACTTAGAATATTTTTATTGAAATGTTTATATACGAAATCTTGTGGTCTATATATATATATTGCTGCGCACTAAACCTATATCTCACCAACTTTATGTTGACGTTTTTAAACATGTTTATTCTCAGGTGATAATTAAAGCTTCCGCTGCATTATGTTGAATCTAAGCAGGATCATGCGTACTCATATTTGTGTCAAAAATAAAACTGCATATCCGAGGACGTGTGTTGTAAAATATGCTAGAAATCGTGTTGTTATTATCATTTGTAAAGTTTGTAAGTCGAAGATTATCGTTAAACGATAATCATCTTTTTATTGTCTAAAGCTTGTAACAAAAATAATGGTTTGGTTTGTAATGTATAATATATGCAGTTTTCCTTTTTAAAAATGTCGCATATAGAGGTCAATACCTCGCAATGAAATCATACGTTATCTAACACGTTCTTATGGTTAAGGACGGGTTATGACAGCTAGCCTTTTAACGGACGTATGTTATTTGAGTTTAAGACACGTTGGTTTGCGTGTATTAAAACGAATGGGGTAATTATCACTATAGCGTTAAGTTTAGTTACCAGGGTGCTCTGTTACGTAGAATCTATTGATAAACTTTTGATGAAATCTTGTGGTCTATCTTTATACATGTTTATGACTCGAGCAATTAAACCTATAACTCACCAACATTCGTGTTGACTTTTTAGCATGTTTTATTCTCAGGTCCTTAGAATGCTTCCGCTGTGATGTGCTTGTTGCCTGCATGGAGTCTCTCATGCTTTGTACAAAGTTTATTGCATTCAAAATAAAACTGCGTTGTGTAATAAATAATTGGACTGTGATGTCAACCTATAAATTAAAGACTTATGTATTTCGGGGTTTTGCTTATACCTAAGCACTTGCCCACATGTTTATAACTTTCTATGTTTAGAAAGTCACTTATTTTAATGAATGCAATATTTTATCAAAACGTATCATATAGAGGTCAAAACCTTACTGTGGAATCAATGATTAACGTGTCGCGTCAATAGCGATTTTGACGGGTCGTTACAGTTGGTATCAGAGCTTGAGGTCATAGGGAACCAGAAATTACATTAGTGTGTTTAACTGGTAATTGTTAGGATGCATTAGTGAGTCTGGACTATGACCATATTTGTTTTTACTGATTTTTGCTTATCATTTGGTCAAAAATATTATATGTGATATATTTATATGCTAACGTAATTGTTGTTTCAATTATGTGATAGATGACTTCCTCTAATCCTATCATTTTGTACGACTCGGAATCGGACACTGAATCTATTCTATCCACAACTGAAAAGGACGTTCCAATACCTATTAAAGAAGAAATTGTGTTAGCCGGGGAATCTCAACTCCCGGTAAACCCAGAGGAGGTTCCAGCTCCACCCAGCTTTAGTTTTCCGGAGCCACAGTATCGTTGGCATGGACCCATGATCCCTGGAGTAAACGAGGATCGTCCATTTCTAAACAAATATGGACATTGGTCCAGATATACCGCCGACGGGCGGGTTGTGCCGATTACGCCTGGCAGATTTCGGTTCATGACCACCGGTACATATTCTTGCAGTTCGTCATCATATTCTCCTACACATGACTCAGACAGTTCGTCATCAGACGAGATCAGTAAGGAGGAGGATTTCGCTAATGAAATAAAAGAGATCACTAAGGAGAAATTCCAACTTGCTATAGATAATAAAAACAACCACAATAATAAAATGTCCTTAATTATTAAAAAAGAACAGGACCATTCGATCCGTAACCACCCTTATTGTATTAAACCCACTGAGGCAACGGGTACCTCAAAACCCCAACTAAAAATAAAATACACTGCCAGAATGTCTGTCGGACCATGTGCACACAAACAATTGGCAGAGAGAACCAAATGGGAAGAAGTTTCTGATAGTTCTGAATAAACGACCTCGCAACCATAAATCTTCCATGCGCTATTTTATTGCTTATGTGTGCTACTCTATCTTGTTATGTAAAATAAGCATATGTAAAATATCAGTATTGTATGGTATTGTATTATTTTGGTTTATTAATAATAAATGCATGGAATGATTATTTGTATTATTACTACTTCTTATTATTATTACATAATAATGTAGTAACTCGCTATAATTTTTCATAGTGGAATATTATTAGGATATTAGTAGTTAATTCCTTGTACTAGCTATTATGTATGAACTTAACGGGTAGGTAATACCCTAGAAATAATTATAAAACGCTAATAAGAAGAAAAGGCTTTTATAATAATCGGTTCATATTATTAATATGCTACGATTAACTATTGACAACTCATTTTACCTATAATATTCTATATGATTAAATTATATCTGTTGTGTTTATTGAAGAAACATGTCTCAAATGTCGGATGCTGAGTTTGAGCAACTAGTCGAGAAACGTGTGAATGAAAGAATTGCTGCAGCCGAGGCAGCAAAAGCAACAGCCGAAGCAGCAGCAGCCGTAAACACAAACTCACGAAACGGATGCTCATACAAAACTTTTCAAGGATGCAAACCACAGACGTTTAGTGGAACCGAGGGACCAGTCGGTCTAACCCGATGGTTTGAAAAGATAGAGTCCGTTTTCAAAATCAGTAATTGTGCGAACGGAGACAAGTCAAAGTATGCTTCGTGTACGTTGCAAGACAGTGCACTTACTTGGTGGAACAATTATGCTAAAGCAGAAGGAATAGATACGGCATATGATATCTCTTGGGAAGAACTGAAAAAGATGCTAATCGAGGAGTACTGTCCTCAAAACGAGATCAGAAAAATGGAATCTGAGTTACGTAATCTGAAGGTTATCGGCGCGAATCTCAATAACTATGAAAAGCGTTTCATGGAACTAGCCTTGTTGTGTCCCGAATTGGTGCCAAACGAGAAACGAAAGATAGAAATGTATATTGACGGTTTATCGATCAATATCAAAGGAAATGTTACATCGTCCAAACCGAATACGATGCAGGAAGCCATGACAATGGCACACCAACTCATGGACCAGATCACAGAGAGTTCGATTAAGGCACCAATTACCGAAGTCAAGACAACTGAAGGAAAGAGGAAATGGGAAGACTATAAGGGCAAAAGTACTCACCTGAAGAAACAAGAAACTTTTAAAGGTAAACAAGATGGGGCAACTGCAAGTCCAAACTATAAGGGACCCCATCTGTTCTGCAAAAGATGTTACACACATCATGCAGGTTATTGTCAAGTGGTCTGTGATAAGTGCAACAAGAAAGGACATGTGGCGAAAGATTGTTATGCCACCGTTTCTGAAGTAAAGACAAAATTGACCGATGTCAAGAAATGTTTTGGATGCGGGAAGTCTGGTCACTTTATAAATCAATGCCCTGATAAGGAGAAGAACAAAGAACCCGCGCGTGGGAGGGCATTTAATGTTAGTGCCAGTAAAGCACGTGAGGATCCTAATCTTGTCACGGGTACGTTTACCGTTAATAATCAACTAGCTTCTATTATGTTTGATACGGGTGCTGATAGAAGTTATATGTGTAAAGACTTTAGTTTTAAACTAAAATGTGCATCATTACCTCTAGACGATAAATATACTATTGAATTAGCTAATGGTAAACTGATAAAAGCCGATAAAATTTGCCATGGTTGCGAAATGAATCTCGCTGGTGAAACCTTCAAAATTGATTTGATACCCGTAGAATTAGGAAGTTTTGATGTAATCGTTGGCATGGACTGGATGTCTAAAACAAGAGCGGAAGTTGTTTGCGCTGAGAAAGCAATCCGCATCTCTCGTAAGGATGAAACGTCATTAATGATTTATGGGGAGAAGAACAACTCAAAACTGAACTTTATCAGCTGTATGAAGGCCCAGAAACTTATAAGAAAAGGTTGTTATGCTATTCTGGCACACGTAAAGAAGATCGATACTGAAGAAAGAAGCATTGATGACATGCCGGTTGTAAGAGAATATCCCGGAGTATTTCCAGAAGAATTACCGGGGCTACCTCCACACAGATGTGTAGAATTCCAGATTGATCTCATACCAGGAGCTGCACCTGTAGTCCGATCTCCATATAGACTTGCACCTTCAGAAATGCAAGAATTACAAAACCAGTTGCAAGAATTATCGGACCGTGGATTTATTCGTCCTAGTTTTTCACCTTGGGGTGCTCCTATTCTGTTCGTCAAGAAGAAGGATGGATCTATGAGAATGTGCATAGATTACCGAGAATTAAATAAATTAACGATCAAGAATCGGTACCCATTACCGAGGATTGATGATTTGTTTGATCAATTGCAAGGATCAAGTGTTTATTCTAAGATTGATCTACGCTCCGGATATCATCAGCTGAGAGTGAAGGAAGAAGATGTTCCTAAAACAGCGTTCAGAACCCGTTACGGTCACTATGAATTTTTAGTCATGCCTTTTGGATTGACTAATGCTCCAGCAGTATTCATGGATCTAATGAATCGCATCTGTAGACCGTATTTAGACAAATTTGTCATTGTTTTTATCGACGACATATTGATTTACTCGAAGAACAAGGAAGAACATGAGCAACACTTAAGACTGGTACTAGAGATACTCAAGAAAGAAGAATTGTACGCAAAATTTTCGAAGTGTGATTTCTGGTTACAAGAAGTACAATTTTTGGGCCATGTTGTCAGTAAACATGGAATTAAAGTTGACCCCGCCAAGATCGAAGCCATTAGTAAATGGGAAACACCGAAGACTCCAACATAAATCCGCCAATTCTTAGGTCTTGCTGGTTACTACCGAAGATTCATTCAAGATTTCTCTAGAATTGCCAAACCCTTAACTGCATTGACTCAAAAAGGAAAGAAGTATGATTGGTCCACAGAACAGGAATCCTCATTCCAGTTATTAAAGAAGAAGTTAACGTCTGCACCCATTTTGTCATTACCGGAAGGAAATGATGATTTCGTGATCTATTGTGATGCTTCACGCCAAGGTTTAGGATGTGTATTAATGCAGCGCACAAAAGTCATCGCATACGCCTCACGACAACTAAAAATTCATGAAAAGAACTATACGACGCACGATTTGGAACTTGGAGCGGTAGTTTTTGCACTCAAAATATGGAGACACTATCTATATGGCACCAAGTGTACAGTGTACACCGACCATAAGAGTCTTCAGCATATTTTTGATCAAAAACAACTCAATATGAGGCAACGTCGCTGGGTAGAGTTGTTAAACGATTACGATTGTGAAATCCGTTACCACCCTGGAAAGGCTAATGTTGTAGCTGATGCCCTAAGTCGAAAAGAAAGAGTAAAACCTCTTAGGGTCCGAGCTTTGAATATTACAATTCGTACTGATCTCACAAAGCAAATTCAAGCAGCACAGTTAGAGACTTTAAAAGAAGAAAATGAAAAAGGCGAAATGAGCAGAGGGTTAGAAAAACAGCTTGAAGTAAAAGCCGATGGAACCCTGTATTTTGCTGATAGGATATGGGTACCAAAACATGGTAATCTAAGGCAACTAGTACTAGATGAAGCACACAAAACGAGGTACTCAATTCACCCAGGAAACGGGAAAATGTACCACGATCTCAAGAAGTTTTATTGGTGGCCTAATATGAAGACAGAAATTGCTACTTATGTAAGCAAATGTTTGACGTGTGCAAAGGTCAAAGCTGAGCACCAAAAGCCGTCAGGATTACTGCAACAACCAGAAATTCCGCAGTGGAAATGGGAAAGAATAACTATGGATTTCATTACGAAATTGCCAAGGACTGCAAGTAGTCATGATACTATTTGGGTGATAGTTGATCGTCTAACTAAATCAGCTCACTTTCTACCAATAAAGGAGACAGACAGTATGGAGAAATTAGCACGCCTATATTTGAAGGAAGTAGTTTCCAGGCATGGTGTACCCATCTCTATCATATCTGATCGCGACACCCGATTCACATCACGTTTCTGGCAGTCATTACAAAAAGCATTGGGAACTCGATTAGATATGAGCACCGCTTATCACCCACAGACAGATGGTCAAAGTGAAAGAACAATACAAACATTGGAAGACATGTTACGGGCATGCGTAATTGACTTTGGAACCAGTTGGGATCGACACTTACCGTTGGCAGAATTTTCATACAATAACAGCTATCATACGAGCATCAACGCAGCGCCATTTGAAGCACTTTACGGTAGAAAGTGCAGATCTCCTATATGTTGGAGTGAAGTAGGAGAAAGACAACTTACTGGACCAGAAATTATTCACGAAACCACCGAAAAGATCATTCAAATACAACAGCGATTGAAAACGGCCATGAGTCGCCAAAAGAGTTATGCTGATGTAAGAAGAAAACCGCTAGAATTTCAAGTGGGCGACAAAGTCATGTTGAAAGTGTCACCCTGGAAAGGCGTTGTACGATTCGGTAAACGAGGAAAGCTAAGTCCTAGGTACGTAGGACCCTTTAAAATCACCGAAAGAATTGGAACAGTTGCTTATCGATTAAAGCTACCGCAAGAACTTAGTAGTGTTCACGACACTTTTCACGTGTCAAATTTGAAGAAATGTTTAGCTGAAGAGGATGTCGTAATTCCTCTTGACGAAATACGAATCAATAATAAACTCCATTTTATCGAAGAACCTGTTGAAATCATGGACCGTGAGGTCAAACAATTAAAACAAAGCAAAATACCGATAGTTAGGGTTCGTTGGAACGCAAGACGAGGACCCGAGTTTACTTGGGAACGTGAAGATCAGATGAAGCAAAAGTATCCACATTTGTTCACTGATATCGCTCATGAAACAGGTACTACTCAAAATTTCGGGACGAAATTTTCTTTAAGGGGGAGGTACTGTGATGACCCGAAAATTTTTGACTTATTTAAACCAATTCTCTATACGATTTATTATTTTAACACGCTAAACAAAGTCTGTTAGATTGAGTCTCAAAATTTTAGAACTGTTTCATATATACAATTACCTTTGATTACTCTCGACGATTCATGAACAATTATATGTATGTATATATATATGTACAAGTAAAAACGACTTTCCTACAGTAAAACTCTATTTGCTACAGTAAAAATTACTTTGCTACAGTAAAACACTATTTGCTACAGTGAAACCGTATTTTGCTACAGTGCTACAGTGAAAAACACTATTTGCTACAGTGAAACACTATTTGCTACAGTGAAACACTATTTGCTACAGTAAACACTATTTGCTACATTACCACTATTTGCTACAGTAAACACTATTTGCTACAGTACACTATTTGATGTCGACGAACTAGCAAACAAAAATAGAAAAGGCGGCCATGCGATCGCATGGCAAAAACACTGAAAACTCATGCGATCGCATGAGCTACAGTAAATCGAAAAGTACTATAAAAGGTCAGTTTTGCTCGACGATATTTTTCATAAATATATCTGTAACTTAAGTTTTAATTTATAATTATAATTATAATTTAAGTTTAATAATAATAAAGTATATTCGAGGGTGTTTTAATTCGGGTTTCAAACCGCTTTAAGCTAAGGAAATATTGGGTATTGTTCGGGGTATTGTTCTTGAATCCAAGGCCAACCATACAGTCGTCTACCATCATTACGTCTACGCAATTTGCCAACAATATTGAGTCTCAATATTGAACTGTGAGTTATAGATCCCTTTTTAAATACTTTAAATATTTTTGGGCTGAGAATACATGCAATTTATTTTAAACGCGATAAGACACAAGTACATACTAAATTCTACACTGAGTTAAACCGAAAATCCCTTAGCTTTGGTAACTAGTAGCTGCCAGTACATAGGATATGGACTGGTGGGCGCGAATAATTGTATATGGATCCATAGGGCTTGACATCCCCGTCCGAGCTAGAGCGCTAGCCTTTTAACGGACGTATGTTATTTGAGTTTAAGACACGTTGGTTTGCGTGTATTAAAACGAATGGGGTAATTATCACTATAGCGTTAAGTTTAGTTACCAGGGTGCTCTGTTACGTAGAATCTATTGATAAACTTTTGATGAAATCTTGTGGTCTATCTTTATACATGTTTATGACTCGAGCAATTAAACCTATAACTCACCAACATTCGTGTTGACTTTTTAGCATGTTTTATTCTCAGGTCCTTAGAATGCTTCCGCTGTGATGTGCTTGTTGCCTGCATGGAGTCTCTCATACTTTGTACAAAGTTTATTGCATTCAAAATAAAACTGCGTTGTGTAATAAATAATTGGACTGTGATGTCAACCTGTAAATTAAAGACTTATGTATTTCGGGGTTTTGCTTATACCTAAGCACTTGCCCACATGTTTATAACTTTCTATGTTTAGAAAGTCACTTATTTTAATGAATGCAATATTTTATCAAAACGTATCATATAGAGGTCAAAACCTTACTGTGGAATCAATGATTAACGTGTCGCGTCAATAGCGATTTTGACGGGTCGTTACATCTTGGAGTGCGAGACGTAAAGGCTTGTCTGATGGTCTTTTTGGTTCGCTCACGTTGTCCAACGCTTCAAGAAGAGTTGGGCCTTTGTACCTGCCAAGATTGGTTGACCTTTCGATCATGTTGTCCCCTTCAAAACCGGAAATTGGAACAAATGCGATTTTTTCCGGGTTGTATCCAACCTTCTTAAGATATGATGAAACTTCCTTTACAATTTCATCGTACCTAGACTTGGAGTATTTGGGTATAGTAGCATCCATCTACAAAAATACATAATATTAATATTAATATAAATATAATATAATTAATTAATATATATTATAAGAGGTTAAAAGACCCAAAAACTGATACAAAAATAAGGTGTTTAGGGCTGGATTCTCAACATGTCAACCCAATACACACACTTTCAGGTCAATTTAGGTAAAAAGGTTAACCCATCAAATCAAAATAAGTTTTAGAAGTTATTTATATAATGATTAACATATACCATCCTTACAGACATTTTTTCCCCAAAAACTAACTAGTTTAATTTCAACATGTAAACCCGGCCGGACCCGAATTGTCTACAGACAAACAATTCATGTCGAATTTTAACCTGTTAATCGAAATGGGTCATGGTCGAGTTGGGTACTTTTAGCCCACCAAACTGAATGTACCCAAATTGCCACCCTGTATATATCATCTTAATCTGTAAATATAAAATGCAGTATTGAGTATTTCATGAATAACTTCATACCTTGTTGCAACAACAGATCATTTGTCTGACACCAAGAGTAAAAGCAAGCAAAGCATGTTCACGAGTCTGCCCATCTTTCGAAATATGAAATATAAATTTTATATTTCATATTACTCAAACTATCAGTAACTTGTGCATTGTGTATGCTTACTATTACTAATATACTAGCACCCGAGAACTATATGCCTTAAAACGGATCTCACCACAAATACGCAAAAACAAAACTAAATACTAACTTGGCTCGAGTTCATCTAACCAAAAAAACAAAGTTTATATGTATATCATTATACAGAATCAGTTCTGTTACTCGTGTTGTTTTGTTTTGTTGAAATTTCAGAATTAAACTCATTAGACTCTGAGTTTTTCATGATACGCAACCTCTTAACCGAGCTGAGAAACATCTCGAAATCAGTTAGTAAAACAAATGTCAAACTATATCCAAACAAATTAGATGTCAAAAACGAATGGGTCGGGCAGATTTTAAAATGGGTCTAATGGGTAATTTTGATACATATCAGATTAGTTGGATTGACCTAGAATTGGTTTCGTCCACAAGTCTTGATCTTTACTTTATAAAAACATAATGAGTCCAATATGATTACTAAATTCATATTATTTTCATATACATAAGATGATTTCAGAGGTTTATGCATCGAATATATGTTTTATGTGACTTTATACCCATTTGACCTTCAATCTGGGTCAGATTGACCTTCAATCTGCCTACAGTTTGACTTTCAATCTGGGTACAGATTGACCTTCAATCTGGGTACAGATTGACCTTCAATCTGTGCACAGATTGAATAGTTTGGTTTTAAGTGCTAATGCTTTTAAGTTATTACTTGTAGTGTATTTTCCAGTAGGTTGGTATTTTGGTAGTCTGGCAGCGGTCTTGAATATCTTTTCGTTCACGACTCCAGTCTGAAACCAAAGAAGATGAGTGTATAAGGTCAATGATGAAAATACAATATATACATGAGCCACAGTACCATATTTAGGGACTTTTTAATACATTATTAACAACTATTAATACAATATATATATGATGAGTGTATTTAATTTCTTTAAAAAGACACTTCCATTACAGCCTGTGCACATGTTCTGTAGCAGTTCAATCAATCTTACAGATTTAGGGACTTTTTAATAGAACACAAAATAAATTTTTTTTTTTCAATCACTATAGGACTTCTATAGATTAATAAAACATTATTAACAACTATTAAATGAAATGCAAGCAAGATCAATAAGTATAAATCACTAATATGGAACTAAAAGGGAAGAACAAAAGTGTACCATTTGTGATCCTCACTGCTAAGCCAAAATCTGCAAGCTTTATCTTCCCTGTACTCGTTAAAAGAATATTTTCAGGCTTAACATCATGATGATTGATGAACAACACCCATATCATGACAATACTTAATCACCATCATCAACTCCTTAAAAATATTCGCAGCCCGTTGCTCAGAATATCGACCTTCTTTAGTCATCTGATCAATTAACCTACCACCCGAACACAACTCCATCACTAAATGAAACAACTCAGGTTCTTCATAAACCGCCTTCAACGTTACAACCCCAAAATGCCCCGATAAATGTTGCATAATCTCAACTTCCCTATGAACAGTTTCCTCCCCTTTCACCAACGTTTTACACGCAAACTCCACACCAGTAACCCTACACCTACACAACCAAACAGATCCAAATTTCCCTTTCCCAATTGTATCACCCTTAATATAATCTTCAACAATCTTATTCTTCCGACCCATTTGGATTGCTACATCAATGCACCCAATCTTTCTTTTAATCCTTGTACCCGATAAAACTAATGATGATGTGGCACATGGTGGTGCAGTAGCTGCAATGTAGTGACCCGAACTTTTCCATGTTTATATATATTAATTGAGATTGATATTTACATGATTAAATGTTTCCAACATGTTAAGCAATCAAACTTGTTAAGACTTGATTAATTGAAATATGTTTCATATAGACAATTGACCACCCAAGTTGACCGGCGATTCACGAACGTTAAAACTTGTAAAAATGACATGACGATATATATATGGATATACATATGGTTAACATGAGATTATGATAAGTAAGTATCTCCATAAGTATATTAACAATGAGTTATATACATATAAACAAGACTACTAACTTAAGGATTTCGAAACGAGACATATATGTAACGATTATCGTTGTAACGACATTTAAATGTATATATATCATATTAAGATATATTAATATATCATAATATCATGATAATATAATAATTTAACATCTCATTAGATATAATAATCAATGGGTTAACAACATTAATTGAGATCGTTAACTTAAAGGTTTCAAAACAACACTTACATGTAACGACTAACGATGACTTAACGACTCAGTTAAAATGTATATACATGTAGTGTATTTAGATGTATTAAAATACTTTTGGAAGACTTCAAGATATATATCAAAACACTCATACTTAACGAAAATGGTTACAGTTACTTTCCCATTCTTTTCTTTCATCAAGAATTCTAGTCGTATTCTTACCCGTATTATACACAGCTTCAAAACGTACTTACTATGGGTATATACCAATAGGAACTAGCATGGGATTCCACTCTTGATTATGTCATGTATGACTAATCAATTTTAACTTCTACCATGAGCTAGTCAACTAACTAGAACTCCTTTTAACCCCACTCACCACTCACCAATTACCACTCATCATTCACTCCATTTCACTTCCAATTCTCTTTCTAATTCTCTCTCAACACACCCACACTATTATGAACGTATTTTTCCAGTAGTTAATCATCATCTTCATCAAAAATCACTTCAAGAATCAAGCTATAATCATCATAGGAAGAACACTTCAAGAATACTTCAAAAATCCCTTCAAGTTTACTAATTTACTTCCAAGCTTTCTAATCCATTCCAAGTAATCATCTAAGATCAAGAAACCTTTGTTATATATAGTAGGTTATCTTTCTTATTCAAGGTAATATTCATATTCAAACTTTGATTCAATTTCTATAACTATAAACTATCTTAATTCGAGCAAAAATCTTACTTGAACTTGTTTTTGTGTCATGATCCTACTTCAAGAACTTTCAAGCCATCCAAGATCCTTTGAAGCTAGATCATTTCTTGTCACTTCCAGTAGGTTTACCTACTAAACTTGAGGTAGTAATGATGTTCATAACATCATTCGATTCATATATATAAAACTATCTTATTCGAAGGTTTAAACTCGTAATCACTAGAACATAGTTTAGTTAATTCTAAACTTGTTCGCAAACAAAAGTTAATCCTTCTAACTTGACTTTTAAAATTAACTAAACACATGTTCTATATCTATATGATATGCTAACTTAATTATTTAAAACCTGGAAACACGAAAAACACCGTAAAACCGAATTTACGCCGTCGTAGTAACACCGCGGGCTGTTTTGGGTTAGTTAATTAAAAACTATGATAAACTTTGATTTAAAAGTTGTTATTCTGAGAAAATGATTTTTATTATGAACATGAAACTATATCCAAAAATTATGGTTAAACTCAAAGTGGAAGTATGTTTTCTAAAATAGTCATCTAGACGTCGTTCTTTCGACTGAAATGACTACCTTTACAAAAACGACTTGTAACTTATTTTTCCGACTATAAACCTATACTTTTTCTGTTTAGATTCATAAAATATAGTTCAATATGAAACCATAGCAATTTGATTCATTCAAAACGGATTTAAAATGAAGAAGTTATGGGTAAAACAAGATTGGATAATTTTTCTCATTTTAGCTACGTGAAAATTGGTAACAAATCTATTCCAACCATAACTTAATCAACTTGTATTGTATATTATGTAATCTTGAGATACCATAGACACGTATACAATGTTTCGACCTATCATGTCGACACATCTATATATATTTCGGAACAACCATAGACACTCTATATGTGAATGTTGGAGTTAGCTATACAGGGTTGAGGTTGATTCCAAAATATATATAGTTTGAGTTGTGATCAATACTGAGATACGTATACACTGGGTCGTGGATTGATTCAAGATAATATTTATTGATTTATTTCTGTACATCTAACTGTGGACAACTAGTTGTAGGTTACTAACGAGGACAGCTGACTTAATAAACTTAAAACATCAAAATATATTAAAAGTGTTGTAAATATATTTTGAACATACTTTAATATATATGTATATATTGTTATAGGTTCGTGAATCAACAGTGGCCAAGTCTTACTTCTCGACGAAGTAAAAATCTGTGAAAGTGAGTTATAGTCCCACTTTTAAAATCTAATATTTTTGGGATGAGAATACATGCAGGTTTTATAATTGATTTACAAAATAGACACAAGTACGTGAAACTACATTCTATGGTTGAATTATCGAAATCGAATATGCCCCTTTTTATTAAGTCTGGTAATCTAAGAATTAGGGAACAGACACCCTAATTGACGCGAATCCTAAAGATAGATCTATTGGGCCTAACAAACCCCATCCAAAGTACCGGATGCTTTAGTACTTCGAAATTTATATCATATCCGAAGGGTGTCCCGGAATGATGGGGATATTCTTATATATGCATCTTGTTAATGTTGGTTACCAGGTGTTCACCATATGAATGATTTTTATCTCTATGTATGGGATGTGTATTGAAATATGAAATCTTGTGGTCTATTTTTACGATTTGATATATATAGGTTAAACCTATAACTCACCAACATTTTTGTTGACGTTTAAAGCATGTTTATTCTCAGGTGAATATTAAGAGCTTCCGCTGTTGCATACTAAAATAAGGACAAGATTTGGAGTCCATGTTTATACGATATTGTGTAAAAACTACATTCAAGAAACTGATTTCGATGTAACATATTTGTATTGTAAACCATTATGTAATGGTTGTGTGTAAACATGATATTTTAGATTATCATTATTTGATAATCTACGTAAAACTTTTTAGACCTTTATTTATGAAATAAAGGTTATGGTTTGTTTTAAAAATGAATGCAGTATTTGAAAAACGTCTCATATAGAGGTCAAAACCTCGCAACGAAATCAATTAATATGGAACGTTTTTAATCAATAAGAACGGGACATTTCATGCAATACCAGCACGCCTACTCCTACAAGATCCGTTTTCATCATCACTACTGAAAACCACATCTTCCTTACAACACCTTCTTTTTAACCTAACATAATCTTCTAAAGAGTAATGACACTTAAGATTCGATATCAATGACTCCGAATCACCAGTTGATTCCAACAATTCTTTTTCTTCTTCTTATTATTATTGTTGTTATTGTTATCAGTACCCAATAGGTCACTTCCTTTTCTCTTCTTCCTCATCAAATTTTTTAAAAACTTTAATAAAACCTAAATAACCCAAATTTCACTTGATCCTACAAACCTTAATAAGATAAACATAAACAAAACAATTAGTATTTAGTACTCTGTATAAATTAATAAGAGAAAAGACCTTTACCTCCACAGCTCACAACTCAAAGAACACAAATGACCTTTACCTCCTGTTGCAGCTACACTTCCACAGCTCACTAGTGATGGTTTGATTGCTGCAAAACCAGTTAAACTTTTGGAACGAAAGATAATGAAGAAGGACAATAGAGTTGCTGTGTATGGATTGATTCAATGGCAGAACGGCACAACAGAGGATGCAACTTGGGAATTGTTGGAGGAATTGTTGATTCGATTTCCAGAATTTGAAGCCATTCTTGTCGATTCTTGAGGGCAAGAATCGTTTAAAGGGGGAAGTATTGATATAGATATGAATTAGGGGTGAACGTTAGGTTTAAATCAGAGACACGTGCCTCTCACGTGAGTTGTTTAAATGAAAGGCACGCGCTATACACGTGATTTCATCTCCTTCGTGAAACAGATGGAAGTCAAACGTGAAGTCAACGCTCACTCAATTCTGTTAATTTCTGTTAGTCTGTTCCAAATTGGTTAGGCTGCAAGTTATATGTAGCATAGACGATTAGTTAGAAGATCAGTTTTTTCTGTTGTAACTCTCTTCTTCTCTGTAATCTTTTCTTATTCAATTTCAATGAAAACATGAACTTAACTCCATTGTTCTTTCTATTCAATAGAACTTTCAGGTTAAATTCGATTGTTAACTCCGATTTCGATCCAGGTTAACATATCAATTGGTATCAGAGCTACGATCTTGTAGCAATTTGATTCAAATCAAGATGGTGAATACTCGTATCAATAATGACATCATGCCGGAAGTGGTGTAAACTGCAATTGCACAATTGACTCAGGCGATTCAAGATATGGCTGCAAAATTCAATACTAGAATGGATGCAATGTCTGGATCACTCAATCACAAAGTAGACGACGTGGTTCTACAACAGCAATATTTGACTACAGAAGTCAATAAAATCAAAAATGGGGAAATAAATCATCAAAGGGGTGTAGGACAACAATTAACTCGGTTGACTAAGTTGGATTTTCCCAAATTTGAGGGAGATGACGTTAAAGGATGGTTGTATAAATGTGATCAATACTTTGTAGTTGATCACATTGAAGACGAAGACAAGATCAGGATTGTTTCAATCCACTTGTTGAAAAAGGCTCTTGTTTGGCATCAACAATATGTCAAGAAACATGGACCAGATATCACATGGGTTGATTATCAAGAAGCTGTACTAAAAAGATTTAATGCCAGTGTAGAAGATCCAATGGCTGAAATCAAGAACTTAAGGCACACTAATTCATTGCAAACCTACAATGATGAATTTGAAGTGCTCTTGAACAAGGTGGATATCACTGAGAAGCAATCAATAAGTTGGTATTTGGCAGGGCTACAAAAGGAGATAGAAATGCCAGTGAGAATGTTCAATCCCAAATCCCTGGAAGATGCTATGAGTTTGGCTAGGATGCAAAATGAAGCAATAACAATCATCAAGAAAAGGCATACACCTATCCTATCAACTCCAAAAAACAATGGCAGTGGGTATAACTCTAAACCTTCTTACACTAACAGCTCCTATACTAAACACACTTATGCACCTGCAACTACTGCACCCTTGACCATCACAAATACGCCACATAATCCTGTAAGAACTTCAGGACAAGTAAATGGTAGGAGACAGTTAACCCAAAAAGAAATTGAAGAAAAGAGAGCTAAAAACTTGTGTTTTTACTGTGACCAAAGATATGTACCTGGGCATAAGTGTAGTGGTCAGTTGTTTTCTTTAGAGGTGTTAGAAGATGAAGGTGATTGTACAGAGAATGAAATTGGTGAAGAAATTTTAGTACAGGAAGAAGATGGTGAAGGTGAACCAAGTGTACAATCACAGGATAATGCACCCTACATATCACTTAATGCACTTACTGGGGTTAGTGATTATCAAACTATGAGAGTCACATGTCAAGTTAATAAAACTGTGGTTCAAATCTTGATTGATTCAGGCAGCACTCATAATTTCTTGGACATTAATGTGGCTAAGAAACTTGGTTGCACAATTAAAAAAGGAGATACCATACCAGTCATGGTTCCTGGGGGCAACACAATGTATAATGCTAGTGTATGTGAAGCATTACAATGGCAAATTAGTGGTGAAACATTTGTAAGTGATATGTTAATACTACCAATTGGTGGTTGTGAAATGGTTTTAGGTATACAGTGGCTTAAGTTGTTGAGTGATATAGTATGGAATTTTGACCAACTCAAGATGACATTCAATTATGCTGGGCATAGGGTTGAATTAAGAGGTAAGAGGGCAAAAGTTCAATGGGTTAAGGGTAAACAATTGAAAAAAACTATATCATCACAAGCTCAACTCAATGCTACGGCAGTTTGTGTCTATCCAGCTCAAATGTGGCATATCTCAGCTGAATTATCACAAGAATTTGAAGGTATTACAAAGTTATTAGATGATTACAGTGATATTTTTGATGAACCTAAGGCATTGCCACCTAGAAGGCAGTGTGATCATAGGATTCCATTATTGGAAGGCTCACATCCAGTTAATATTAGGCCCTATAGGCACCCACCATCACAGAAGGATGCTATTGAAATAATGGTAGTTGAGTTATTAGGCAATGGGTTATCAGACATATTCAAAGCCCATTTGATTCACCTATAGTGATGGTTAAGAAAAAAAATGGATCTTGGAGGATGTGTGTGAACTATAGAGAGCTCAATGCTAAGACTGTGAAAGATAGGTTCCCTATACCTATCATTGAAGAGCTTATTGATGAATTAAGTGGTTCTAAGGTATATTCTAAGTTGGATCTGAGGTCAGGGTATCATCAAATAAGGATGTTTGATGATGATATTCCAAAAACAGCCTTTAGAACACATGAAGGACATTATGAATTCCTAGTGATGCCATTTGGGTTAACTAATGCTCCTTCTACATTTCAAGCTTTGATGAATGAAATCTTTAAACCATTCCTGAGAAAATTCACCTTAGTTTTCTTTGATGATATACTGGTTTATAGTAAGTGATGCAGATGGACCAGAGCAGCTATTGGGCATGTGCACTCGAAAGCCCATGACTTTGGCAGATTACATGTGGGGCTTGGATGGCAAAAGCTAACAAAGGAAAGAACTGGAAAAAGGGACTCGGCTAAGGCACAGAAGACTCTTTCTTATGTTTATCTTTATTTCATGTTTATCTAGTTTGTTGCTATTTTCCTGCTAGTAGTTAGACTCTTTTATACTAGCTTTTTGGTTGTGGTTGAACTCAATTTTTGAGATTATTATTTACGTGAAATAACAAGTTGCAGCCAACTTGCGTGCTATTTTAATTTGTGTGTTACGATTGCTTGTTTGGTCACGATCAAGACATTATTTGGTATCCAAAATTCAGGCCTTGACCAAACTATGTATCGTGGTGATCCACATCGAAGAGGAGACTATCGTAGAACCGCCGATCGAGGCAACGAAAGTGACTATCGCAGATACGCAGGACGAGGAAGAGATGGTGATCCGCGTGACGCAGAAATCGAACGTTTAAACAAGCGTATTGCCGAGTTAGAACTTAACCAAAATCAACCTCATTATGATTCAGAAGGGACAGAAGATCAGTGGGATTTTAATCCCTTCGCTGATCAATCAACGGGTTATCGAAGGGACTTTCACGATGATCCTTTACGAAACCTAGGTATGAAAGTTGAGATACCCGAGTTTGAGGGGACGATGCAAAGTTAAAGAAATCCCAGAACACTTGAAAGTTAAACTAGTAGCAATCAATCTACGAAAACATGCCTCACTTTGGTGGGATCATGTTAAGAAAAACCGAGTTGCTGAACGTAAATCAAAAGTTGAAACGTGGGACAAAATGAAACGATTGTTACGGAGGAAATTCTTACCCGATAATTATCACCAACAAGCCTATCTCGACTACCATAACTTGCAACAACATTCATTAAGTGTTGAGGAGTTCATCCATGAATTCGACAAGTTGAGAATGAGGTGTGGTGCCAATGAAGATGATGAGCAGGTTGTGGCGAGATTTTTGGGTAACCTTAACCCCGAAATAGCTAATGTTGTACACCTCCAACATTACCTGTCCTACAAAGATGTTTGTAAGCTTGCACTTAAAGTCGAGAAACAACAAGGGAAGGCTAAGGTGCCTTTCAACAGGACCATGGTTATCCCGAAACCCAAACCTACCCTCCCTGATCGACAAAAATCTGAAACACCACCCAAACCTGCAAACCAAACCAACAACACTCGAGGTATTCGCTGTTTTAAGTGTCAAGGTATTGGACATTACTCTCGTGAGTGTCCAAATCAGCGGGCCGTTACCATTTGGGAAGACAACACACCTCAATATGACACCGATAGTGAACATGAGGACAACGAGCTTGGTCAGGAGGAAAATAATGAATATATTTATCCCGATAAGGGAGAGGCATTAGTTGTTCGTCGAGCACTCAATACCAGTGTTG
The DNA here is from genome assembly GCF_046630445.1 of Rutidosis leptorrhynchoides. Lineage (NCBI taxonomy): Eukaryota > Viridiplantae > Streptophyta > Magnoliopsida > Asterales > Asteraceae > Rutidosis > Rutidosis leptorrhynchoides. The sequence goes on from NC_092333.1 coordinate 79,370,311, forward strand.
TTAACTCGCATGATGAATACTCATGGCTTCGCAATAATATTTTTCGTACTAAAGTCACGACAAAGGGCAAGGTGTGTACTATGATCATTGATGGGGGTAGTTGTGAAAATGTTGTGTCCACCGAAATGGTTTCTAAGCTCAGGTTAAAGGCGGTTGAGCATCCTGAGCCATATAAGCTCACGTAGTTACGAAAAGGGAACCACATCACTGTTAATAAACGATGCTTGGTACAATTCTCGATAGGAAAAAAATACAACGACGAAGTATGGTGTGAGGTGATCTGTGATGACCCGAAAAATTTCGACTAATTTAAACCAATTCTCTATACGATTTATTATTTTGGCACGTTAAACAAAGTCTGTTAGATTGAGTCTCAAAATTTTAGAACTGTTTCATATATACAATTACCTTTGACTACTCTCAACGATTCATGAACAATTATATGTATGTATATATATATATATGTACAAGTAAAAACGACTTTCCTACAGTAAAACCCTAGTTGCTACAGTAAAAATTACTTTGCTACAGTAAAACACTATTTGCTACAGTAAAACACTATTTGCTACAGTGAAACCGTATTTTGCTACAGTGCTACAGTGAAAAATAGTATTTGCTACAGTAAAACACTATTTTGCTACAGTAAACACTATTTGCTACAGTAAACACTATTTGCTACAGTAAAACACTATTTGATGTCGACGAACTAGCAAACAAAAACGGAAAAGGCGGCCATGCGATCGCATGGCAAAAACACTGAAAACTCATGCGATCGCATGAGCTACAGTAAATCGAAAAGTACTATAAAAGGTCAGTTTTGCTCGACGATATTTTTCATAAATATATCTGTAACTTAAATTTTAATTTATAATTATAATTATAATTTAAGTTTAATAATAATAAAGTATATTCGAGGGTGTTTTAATTCGGGTTTCAAACCGCTTTAAGCTAAGAAAATATTGGGTATTGTTCGGGGTATTGTTCTTGAATCCAAGGCCAACCATACAGTCATCTACCATCATTACGTCTACGCAATTTGCCTACAATATTGAATCGCAATTTGAAATAAAAGAGATCACTAAGGAGAAATTCCAACTTGCTATAGATAATAAAAACAGCCACAATAATAAAATGTCCTTAATTATTAAAAAAGAACAGGACCATTCGATCCGTAACCACCCTTATTGTATTAAACCCACTGAGGCAACGGGTACCTCAAAACCTCAACTAAAAATAAAATACACTGCCAGAATGTCTGTCGGACCATGTGCACACAAACAATTGGCAGAGAGAACCAAATGGGAAGAAGTTTCTGATAGTTCTGAATAAACGACCTCGCAACCATAAATCTTCCATGCGCTATTTTATTACTTATGTGTGCTACTCTATCTTGTTATGTAAAATAAGCATATGTAAAATATCAGTATTGTATGGTATTGTATTATTTTGGTTTATTAATAATAAATGCATGGAATGATTATTTGTATTATTACTACTTCTTATTATTATTATTACATAATAATGTAGTAACTCGCTATAATTTTTCATAGTGGAATATTATTAGGATATTAGTAGTTAATTCCTTGTACTAGCTATTATGTATGAACTTAACGGGTAGGTAATACTCAAGAAATAATTATAAAATGCTAATAAGAAGAAAAGGCTTTTATAATAATCGGTTCATATTATTAATATGCTACGATTAACTATTGACAACTCATTTTACCTATAATATTCTATATGATTAAATTATATCTGTTGTGTTTATTGAAGAAACATGTCTCAAATGTCGGATGCTGAGTTTGAGCAACTAGTCGAGAAACGTGTGAATGAAAGATTTGCTGCAGCCGAGGCAGCAAAAGCAACAGCCGAAGCAGCAGCCAAAGCAGCAGCCGTAAACACAAACTCACGAAACGGATGCTCATACAAAACTTTTCAAGGATGCAAACCACAGACGTTTAGTGGAACCGAGGGACCAGTCGGTCTAACCCGATGGTTTGAAAAGATGGAGTCCGTTTTCAAAATCAGTAATTGTGCGAACGGAGACAAGTCAAAGTATGCTTCGTGTACGTTGCAAGACGGTGCACTTACTTGGTGGAACAATTATGCTAAAGCAGAAGGAATAGATACGGCATATGATATCTCTTGGGAAGAACTAAAAAAGATGCTAATCGAGGAGTACTGTCCTCGAAACGAGATCAGAAAAATGGAATCTGAGTTACGTAATCTGAAGGTTATCGGCGCGAATCTCAATAACTATGAAAAGCGTTTCATGGAACTAGCCTTGTTGTGTCCCGAATTGGTGCCAAATGAGAAACGAAAGATAGAAATGTATATTGACGGTTTATCGATCAATATTAAAGGAAATGTTACATCGTCCAAACCAAATACGATGCAGGAAGCCATGACAATGGCACACCAACTCATGGACCAGATCACAGAGAGTTCGATTAAGGTACCAATTACCGAAGTCAAGACAACTGAAGGAAAGAGGAAATGGGAAGACTATAAGGGCAAAAGTACTCACCTGAAGAAACAAGAAACTTTTAAAGGTAAACAAGATGGGGCAACTGCAAGTCCAAACTATAAGGGACCTCATCCGTTCTGCAAAAGGTGTTACACACATCATGCAGGCTATTTCCAAGTGGTCTGTGATAAGTGCAACAAGAAAGGACATGTGGCGAAAGATTGTTATGCCACCGTTTCTGAAGTAAAGACAAAATTGACCGATGTCAAGAAATGTTATGGATGCGGGAAGTCTGGTCACTTTATAAATCAATGCCCTGATAAGGAGAAGAACAAAGAACCCGCGTGTGGGAGGGCATTTAATGTTAGTGCCAGTAAAGCACGTGAGGATCCTAATCTTGTCACGGGTACGTTTACCGTTAATAATCAACTAGCTTCTATTATGTTTGATACGGGTGCTGATAGAAGTTATATGTGTAAAGACTTTAGTTTTAAACTAAAATGTGCATCATTACCTCTAGACGATAAATATACTATTGAATTAGCTAATGGTAAACTGATAAAAGCCGATAAAATTTGCCATGGTTGCGAAATGAATCTCGCTGGTGAAACCTTCAAAATTGATTTGATACCCGTAGAATTAGGAATTTTTGATGTAATCGTTGGCATGGACTGGATGTCCAAAACAAGAGCAGAAGTTGTTTGCGCTGAGAAAGCAATCCGCATCCCTCGTAAGGATGAAACGTCATTAATGATTTATGGGGAGAAGAGCAACTCAAAGCTGAACTTTATCAGCTATATGAAGGCCCAGAAACTTATAAGAAAAGGTTGTTATGCTATTCTGGCACATGTAAAGAAGATCGATACTGAATAAAGAAGCATTAATGACATGCCGGTTGTAAGAGAATATCCCGGAGTATTTCCAGAAGAATTACCGGGGCTACCTCCACACAGATGTGTAGAATTCCAGATTGATCTCATACCAGGAGCTGCACCTGTAGCCCGATCTCCATATAGACTTGCACCTTCAGAAATGCAAGAATTACAAGACCAGTTGCAAGAATTATCGGACCGTGGATTTATTCGTCCTAGTTTTTCACCTTGGGGTGCTCCTATTCTGTTCGTCAAGAAGAAGGATGGATCTATGAGAATGTGCATAGATTACCGAGAATTAAATAAATTAACGGTCAAGAATCGGTACCCATTACCGAGGATTGATGATTTGTTTGATCAATTGCAAGGATCAAGTGTTTATTCTAAGATTGATCTACGCTCCGGATATCATCAGCTGAGAGTGAAGGAAGAAGATGTTCCTAAAACAGCGTTCAGAACCCGTTACGGTCACTATGAATTTTTAGTCATGCCTTTTGGATTAACTAATGCTCCAGCAGTATTCATGGATCTAATGAATCGCATCTGTAGACCGTATTTAGACAAATTTGTCATTGTTTTTATCGACGACATATTGATTTACTCGAAGAACAAGGAAGAACATGAGCAACACTTAAGACTGGTACTAGAGATACTCAAGAAAGAAGAATTGTACGCAAAATTTTCGAAGTGTGATTTCTGGTTACAAGAAGTACAATTTTTGGGCCATGTTGTCAGTAAACATGGAATTAAAGTTGACCCCGCCAAGATCGAAGCCATTAGTAAATGGGAAACACCGAAGACTCCAACACAAATTCGCCAATTCTTAGGTCTTGCTGGTTATTACCGAAGATTCATTCAAGATTTCTCTAGAATCGCCAAACCCTTAACTGCATTGACTCAAAAGGGAAAGAAGTATGATTGGTCCACAGAACAGGAATCTTCATTCCAGTTATTAAAGAAGAAGTTAACGTCTGCACCCATTTTGTCATTACCGGAAGGAAGTGATGATTTCGTGATCTATTGTGATGCTTCACGCCAAGGTTTAGGATGTGTACTAATGCAACGCACAAAAGTCATCGCATATGCCTCACGACAACTAAAAATTCATGAAAAGAACTATACGACGCACGATTTAGAACTTGGAGCAGTAGTTTTTGCACTCAAAATATGGAGACACTATCTATATGGCACCAAGTGTACAGTGTACACCGACCATAAGAGTCTTCAGCATATTTTTGATCAAAAACAACTCAATATGAGGCAACGTCGCTGGGTAGAGTTGTTAAACGATTACGATTGTGAAATCCGTTACCACCCCGGAAAGGCTAATGTTGTAGCTGATGCCCTAAGTCAAAAAGAAAGAGTAAAACCTCTTAGGGTCCGAGCTTTGAATATTACAATTCGTACTGATCTCACAAAGCAAATTCAAGCAGCACAGTTAGAGACTTTAAAAGAAGAAAATGAAAAAGGCGAAATGAGCAGAGGGTTAGAAAAACAGCTTGAAGTAAAAGCCGATGGAACCCTGTATTTTGCTGATAGGATATGGGTACCAAAACATGGTAATCTAAGGCAACTAGTACTAGATGAAGCACACAAAACGAGGTACTCAATTCACCCAGGAAACGGGAAAATGTACCACGATCTCAAGAAGTTTTATTGGTGGCCTAATATGAAGACAGAAATTGCTACTTATGTAAGCAAATGTTTGACGTGTGCAAAGGTCAAAGCTGAGCACCAAAAGCCGTCAGGATTACTGCAACAACCAGAAATTCCGCAGTGGAAATGGGAAAGAATAACTATGGATTTCATTACGAAATTGCCAAGGACTGCAAGTAGTCATGATACTATTTGGGTGATAGTTGATCGTCTAACTAAATCAGCTCACTTTCTACCAATAAAGGAGACAGACAGTATGGAGAAATTAGCACGCCTATATTTGAAGGAAGTAGTTTCCAGGCATGGTGTACCCATCTCTATCATATCTGATCGCGACACCCGATTCACATCACGTTTCTGGCAGTCATTACAAAAAGCATTGGGAACTCGATTAGATATGAGCACCGCTTATCACCCACAGACAGATGGTCAAAGTGAAAGAACAATACAAACATTGGAAGACATGTTACGGGCATACGTAATTGACTTTGGAACCAGTTGGGATCGACACTTACCGTTGGCAGAATTTTCATACAATAACAGCTATCATACGAGCATCAACGCAGCGCCATTTGAAGCACTTTACGGTAGAAAGTGCAGATCTCCTATATGTTGGAGTGAAGTAGGAGAAAGACAACTTACTGGACCAGAAATTATTCACGAAACCACCGAAAAGATCATTCAAATACAACAGCGATTGAAAACGGCCATGAGTCGCCAAAAGAGTTATGCTGATGTAAGAAGAAAACCGCTAGAATTTCAAGTGGGCGACAAAGTCATGTTGAAAGTGTCACCCTGGAAAGGCGTTGTACGATTCGGTAAACGAGGAAAGCTAAGTCCTAGGTACGTAGGACCCTTTGAAATCACCGAAAGAATTGGAGCAGTTGCTTATCGATTAAAGCTACCGCAAGAACTTAGTAGTGTTCACGACACTTTTCACGTGTCAAATTTGAAGAAATGTTTAGCTGAAGAGGATGTCGTAATTCCTCTTGACGAAATACGAATTAATGATAAACTCCATTTTGTCGAAGAACCTGTTGAAATCATGGACCGTGAGGTCAAACAATTAAAACAAAGCAAAATACCGATAGTTAGAGTTCGTTGGAACGCAAGACGAGGACCCGAGTTTACTTGGGAACGTGAAGATCAAATGAAGCAAAAGTATCCACATTTGTTCACTGATATCGCTCATGAAACAGGTACTACTCAAAATTTCGGGACGAAATTTTCTTTAACGGGGAGGTACTGTGATGACCCGAAAAATTTCGACTAATTTAAACCAATTCTCTATACGATTTATTATTTTGGCACGTTAAACAAAGTCTGTTAGATTGAGTCTCAAAATTTTAGAACTGTTTCATATATACAATTACCTTTGACTATTCTCAACGATTCATGAACAATTATATGTATGTATATATATATATATGTACAAGTAAAAACGACTTTCCTACAGTAAAACCCTAGTTGCTACAGTAAAAATTACTTTGCTACAGTAAAACACTATTTGCTACAGTAAAACACTATTTGCTACAGTGAAACCGTATTTTGCTACAGTGCTACAGTGAAAACACTATTTGCTACAGTAAAACACTATTTGCTACAGTAACACTATTGCTACAGTAACACTATTTGATGTCGACGAACTAGCAAACAAAAACGGAAAAGGCGGCCATGCGATCGCATGGCAAAAACACTGAAAACTCATGCGATCGCATGAGCTACAGTAAATCGAAAAGTACTATAAAAGGTCAGTTTTGCTCGACGATATTTTTCATAAATATATCTGTAACTTAAATTTTAATTTATAATTATAATTATAATTTAAGTTTAATAATAATAAAGTATATTCGAGGGTGTTTTAATTCGGGTTTCAAACCGCTTTAAGCTAAGGAAATATTGGGTATTGTTCGGGATATTGTTCTTGAATCCAAGGCCAACCATACAGTCATCTACCATCATTACGTCTACGCAATTTGCCTACAATATTGAATCGCAATATTGAACTGTGAGTTTATAGTCTCCCTTTTTAAATACTTTAAATATTTTTGGGCTGAGAGTACATGCAATTTATTTTAAACGCGATAAGACACAAGTACATACTAAATTCTACACTGAGTTAAACCAGAAATCCCTTAGCTTTGGTAACTAGTAGCTGCCAGTACATAGGATATGGACTGGTGGGTGCGAATAATTGTATATGGATCCATAGGGCTTGACATCCCCGTTCGAGCTAGAGAGCTAGCCTTTTAACGGACGTATGTTATTTAAGTTTAAGACACGTTGGTTTGCGTGTATTAAAACGAATGGGGTAATTATCACTATAGCGTTAAGTTTAGTTACCAGGGTGCTCTGTTACGTAGAATCTATTGATAAACTTTTGATGAAATCTTGTGGTCTATCTTTATATATGTTTATGACTCGAGCAATTAAACCTATAACTCACCAACATTCGTGTTGACTTTTTAGCATGTTTTATTCTCAGGTCCTTAGAATGCTTCCGCTGTGATGTGCTTGTTGCCTGCATGGAGTCTCTCATGCTTTGTACAAAGTTTATTGCATTCAAAATAAAACTGCGTTGTGTAATAAATAATTGGACTGTGATGTCAACCTGTAAATTAAAGACTTATGTATTTCGAGGTTTTGCTTATACCTAAGCACTTGCCCACATGTTTATAACTTTCTATGTTTAGAAAGTCACTTATTTTAATGAATGCAATATTTTATTAAAACGTATCATATAGAGGTCAAAACCTCACTGTGGAATCAATGATTAACGTGCCGCGTCAATAGCGATTTTGACGGGTCGTTACATGATCCCTATGGATGCGTGTCACATTTTGTTGGGACGCCCATGGCAATTCGATAGACGAACAAAACATGACGGGTACAAAAACACTTACACTTTTCAAAAAGATGGCGTTAATATCGTGTTAGCTCCACTTGATACTCGACAAACACCACCTACTGAAGAAACACTTTTTTGAGTCGACCAGAATTTATTACAGAAGCTTCTCGCTGCCCGATTGTGTTCGCCTTAATTGTGGAAGAGGTGAATAACATTGTTACTGAAATACCATCTGAAGTGCAGCCCCTGCTACAAGAATTTGCGGATGTCTTCCCTAGTTCAATTCCACATGGCTTACCCTTGATGAGGGACATCCAACATTGTATCGATTTCATTCCCGGGTCCAAAATACCCAACAAACCGGCGTATCGAATGAATCCTACTGAATTCGAGGAACTCCAACGACAAGTTACCGAGTTGTTGGAAAAAGGACTCATCCGCGAGAGCATGAGCCCTTATGCCATTCCTGCGTTGTTGGTACCAAAGCAGGGAGGTTCTTTTCGGATGTGCATTGATAGTCGAGCAGTCAACCGAATCACTATCAAATACCGTTTTCCCATACCTCGCTTTGACGACCTACTTGATCAGTTATATGGCGCCACCCTCTTCTCTAAAATAGATTTACGTAGTGGGTATCATCAAATTGGTATGCGCCCGGGATACGAGTGGAAGACGGCCTTTAAAACACGAGATGGACTTTACGAATGAATGGTGATGCCCTTTGGACTGTCAAACGCCCAGAGCACCTTTATGCGTTTGATGAACCATATATTCAAAGACTTTCTTGGACGATTCGTAGTAGTCTATTTCGATGATATTCTCGTGTATAGCTCATCCTTGGAAGAGTACCTGGAGCACCTTCGTTGTGTGTTTAATGTGTTACGTGCACAACAGTTGTACGCAAATGGAGACAAGTGCCATTTTTTATCCTCAGAAATCACATTCCTGGGTTACATAATCTCGGCTACAGGCATTCGGATGGATCCATCCAAAATTGACGCTATGCTACAGTGGCCGATTCCTACAAATTTACACGAGGTTAGAAGTTTTCATGGTCTCGCATCTTTTTATCGAAGGTTCATAAGAAACTTTAGCACAATCATTGCGCCGGTCACTGAGTGCATTAAAGGGGGGCGATTCGAATGGTCAGAGTTGGCAACAAGTGCTTTCAACGAGTTGAAGCTAAAGGTAACTCAAGCTCCTGTTCTCATTTTACCTAATTTTATCGATGTTTTTCAGGATGAGTGCGACGCCTCCGGGGTTAGGATTGGTGGTGTGTTAAGCCAAAACCGTAAACCAGTTGCTTATTTTAGCGAAAAGCTAAATGATGTGAGGCGTAGGTACTCTACCTATGACCGTGAGTTCTATGCCATTGTGCGTTGTCTAGAACATTAGCGTCACTATTTATTGCCGACTGAATTTGTATTGTTTTTGGACCATGAGTCTCTCAAGTACATTCATGGACAACATAAATTGAGTCCACGACATGCAAGTTGGGTCGAGACATTACAGGCTTACACCTTTGTTATTAAACACAAACCAGGAGCTCAAAATCAGGTTACCGATGCTTTAAGTAGACGCCATAGTCTACTTACAACTATTGGCACTCGTGTTCATGGGTTTGATACGTGGCGTGCCCTATATCAGGATGATCTAGATTTTCAAAAAATATGGCATAAATGTTTGATCAGTCCTTCAGCCAACTACTTTATCCACGACGGGTTTCTTTTTCGTGGTACAAAGTTATGTATTCCGACAAGCTCTTTGAGGGATGCAATCGTGTTAGAAAGTCATGCAGGAGGGTTAGAAGGGCATTTTGGGTTAAATAAAACTTTAGCTTCAATTACAGGTACCTTCTTTTGGCCACGTATGGAACATGATGTCCATCGTGTGGTTGCTCGGTGTCGAATTTGTCATGCGGCTAAAACACATAGTAGCAACTCAGGTTTATACATGCCCTTACCTGTCCCCGAGAGGCCTTGGGAAGATGTGAGCCTCGACTTTGTTTTAGGACTACCACGGACACAAAGGCACAAAGATTCAGTGATGGTCGTTGTGGATCGGTTTTCCAAAATGGCTCATTTTATTCCGTGTACTAAGACATTTGATGCAAGCCAAGTTGCTCGGTTGTTCTTCTCTGAGATTGTGCGTTTACATAGGGTACCTAAGTCGCTTACCTCTGATCGCAATGTTAAGTTTATAAGCCATTTTTGGCGCACCTTGTGGGCACGCGTTGGTTCAAAGTTGCATTTTAGTAGTTCTCATCACCCTCAATCCGACGGTCAAATCAAGGTTGTCAATCGTAGTCTCGGAAATCTTTTGAGGAGTCTAGTTGGTGAGCACCCATGGCAAGGGGATCTTACCTTGGCACAAGCTGAATTTGCTTTTAATCATTCTGTTAACCGCACCACGGGCAAGACTCCGTTTGAAATTGTTTATGGGCACAATCCTCTTACTCCTGTTGACCTCTTACCTCGACCAACACCAACAAATGCCTCCACTGAGGGCCTTGAGCAGGCTGAATTTATGCAACAATTACATCAACAGGTGCATGACAGAATCAATCGCCAAAATCATACTTACCAAGCTTGTGCTAATCTGCGTCGGAAACAGATTGTTTATGAGGTTGGTGACCTTGTTTGGATTCATTTGCGCAAAGAACGTTTTCCTGCGGGTTGTTTTGGTAAGTTGAAACCTCGGGCAGATGGACCGTTTCGTGTATTGGAACGTATCAATGATAACGCTTATAAGATCGAGCTTCCCAGGCACTATAATGTGTCCGCCACCTTTAATGTTTCTGATTTATCCCCGTACCTTGGCGAGAGTGATGATGTTTTAGACTCGAGGTCGAGTCTCCCCAAAGAGGGAGGGGATGATGCAGATGGACCAGAGCAGCTATTGGGCCTGTGCACTCGAAAGCCCATGACTTTGGCAGATTACATGTGGGGCTTGGATGGAAAAAGCTAACAAAGGAAAGAACTGGAAAAGGGGACTCGGCTAAGGCACAGAAGACTCTTTCTTATGTTTATCTTTATTTAATGTTTATCTAGTTTGTTGCTATTTTCCAGCTATTAGTTAGACTCTTTTATACTAGCTTTTTGGTTGTGGTTGAACTCAGTTTTTGAGATTATTATTTACGTGAAATAACAAGCTGCAGCCAACTTGCGTGCTATTTTAATTTGTGTGTTATGATTGCTTGTTTGGTCACGATCAAGACATTATTTTCTATGGAAGAACACATATCACATTTACAGTTGGTACTTAACATGATGAGGTAACACACATTGTTTGCTAAGAAATCAAAATGTGTGTTTGCTACCCAAAAAGTAGAATATTTGGGTCATGTTATCACTGCAGAAGGGGTCTTGATAAGGCTAAAAAGGAACATATATTTCATAGCAATATCCCTCCTAAATAATAGGTTTTCATATGTAATTGTATTATATTTTCATTGTAATTGTTTAAATAAATAAGTGCGAAGACAAAAGGCGAAAACGAAGATTTGAAGACACAAACGTCCAAAAAGCTCAAATGTTCAAGATACAATTCAAAAGGTACAATTTATTGATGAAAAACGTCTAAAAATGACAAGAGTACAAGTTACAAAACGCAAAGTACAAGATATTAAATTGTACGCAAGGACGTTTGAAAATCCGGAACCGGGACATGAGTCAACTATCAACGCCCGACGCAATGGACCAAACATTATGAGTCAACTATGCATAAGAATAAAATATAATATATAAATAATTATATAAATTATTTATATTTTATAAATATATATATAATCATGTCGACAAGCTATGAGACAAAGGATCCTGAGCTGGATTTTCAAACTCCACGACTCGCGGAGTTTGAAGGCCAAAAACTCCACAACTCGCGGAGCTGTCAAAAATCAAAACGCCTATAAAAGGCCATGCATTCTGCCGAGTTTATATATAATAAATAATAATAATAATACTCTGTAATAAATAAATAAATAAATATATATATAATATATATAGTATAGGGTAGTTTTATATTAGATTAGTTCGGGTTATGTAAAAGCTATTTTTACGGGTTTTTGAAGTCGAAATTCTGTCCGTGTAACACTACGCGATAAATACTCAATGTAAGTTATGTTCTCCTTTTTAAATTAATGTCTCGTACTTAAGTTATTATTATGCTTATTTGAGCCAAAGTAATCATGATGTTGGACTAAATATTAAAGACGGGGTAATTGGGCTTTGTACCATAATTGGGGTTTGGACAAAAGAACGACACTTGTGGAAATTAGACTATGGGCTATTAATGGGCTTTATATTTGTTTAACTAAATGATAGTTTGTTAATTTTAATATAAAGATTTACAATTGGACGTACCTATAAATAACCACATACACTCGATCGGACACGATGGGCGGGATATTTATATGTACGAATAATCGTTCATTTAACCGGATACGGGAATGGATTAATAGTCTATGGAATTATTAAAACAGGGGTGAAATTATGTAAAAGGACACTTGGCATAATTGATAACAAAGTATTAAAACCTTGGGTTACACGCAGTCGATAACCTGGTGTAATTATTAAACAAAGTATTAAAACCTTGTTACAGTTTAAGTCCCCAATTAGTTGGAATATTTGACTTCGGGTATAAGGATAATTTGACGAGGACACTCGCACTTTAAATTTATGACCGATGGACTGTTATGGACAAAAACCAGACGGACATATTAAATAATCCAGGACAAAGGACAATTAACCCATGGGCATAAAATTAAAATCAACACGTCAACCATCATGGTTACGGAAGTTTAAATAAGGCTAATATATTTTATTTCATATTTCATCGTACTTTTATTTACTCGCTATTTTATTTAACGTCATTTATTTATTGTCATTTATTTTTTGCTACTTTAATTATCGTCATTTATATTTTGCATTAGGTTTTAATTATAACTTAAAATATAAAATCGACAAACCAGTCATTAAACGGTAAACCCCCTTTTATATATTATCAATATAATATATTTTGTACAAATATAATTGTTTAAAAATATAGTGTGCAATAAGCCCGCTCCCTGTGGAACGAACCGGACTTACTAAAAACTATACTACTCTACGATTAGGTACACTGCCTATAGTGTTGTAGCAAGATTTAGGTATATCCATTTTGTAAATAAATAATTAAAACTTGTGTAATATTTCGTCGTATTTCGTATTTAAATTAATACTATTTCGTACACCCCGCTGCACACATCAAGTTTTTGGCGCCGCTGCCGGGGAATCGGCGAAACGCTATATTTTTAATTTATTTTTGTATAAATATATTTATATATCATTTTAGAAAAACAATATAAAATTTAAAAAAAAAAACCGAAAATGCAAATTCCATGACTCGCGGAGTTTGCAGGCTTAAAACTCCACGACTCGCGGAGCCACCCTGACAGACGCACCCAGAACCCTAATTTGGCATTTATTACGAGTATAATTTAATTATTATTATTAAAACTTAATTAGGTTTATATTTAATATTAATATTTAGTTTTAGTTTTTAAATTAATTTGTATTTTAAATATTAATTAGTATTATTAAATATATATATATATATATATATATATATATATATATATATATATATATAAATTAATACTTTTATAAAATAAATAATATAAAAATAATATTTTTATAAAAATAAATAATTTTTATAACTTTAAGATTATTTTTATTTTTTGTATCTTTTCATTTGTTTTAGCGTAATATTTGTATATTTTTCGTTCGTAGCTAGTTTTAAGGCATAGTTTTTGCCGTAGCTTATTTTTATTTTCTAGATTTTTAGGCTTTGCCGTAAAATCCCTTAAGTGCTTTTTCTTTAGATTAAGATTTAGGCGCTTTGGAATTTTGCGACGCCGTTTTTCGCTTTAGTTTTAAATAGATTTTAGTGCCTTTAAGTAATTGCCGTTTTCTGAATAAAATTGCATTTACCTTTAGACCTTTAGGCGCAACTTTTTAGATATAATTTTTAGACTTTTAAGTTTCGACGTTTTTCTTTCTTATTTTTATTTTTCGACGCGCTCTTTTTCTTTCTTATTTCTCGACATTCTAGTTTTAGGACATAGATTTTTATTCTATTTCTTATCTAAAATTTCTTTAAATTACGAAAATTTATTTTAAGTGGTTAAATTGATAGACATCCAAATTTTCTGCTTCGTAGTAATAGTTGGATTTGTTAGTGGCTGAGTTGTGAGCTTCCGATTTAAAGGGTTCTGGCTCTCTGCTGCATCTATTGGCTATTCGAAACGTGGGCAAAAGCAAAAAAGTCTATTAATTGGACAACTTATATAAGTTTTTCTATTTTTATAACTAATAGGATAATTAAAATTTGGTAATAAGCGCATTATGAAAAGTCTCGAAGATATTTTGGAAACTCTTTATGAAATACGAAATCAATACTCTCAACCGAGTGTTGATGACATTCATTCGGTCAATCTTGGATCACGAATGAGGAAACAATAACTGGTTGTGAAATCTGTGGAGATTATCACTCAACATGGGAATGTTATTATTACGTTCCTATGGAAAATTATGCACCCATGGAACCTGAATGGAACGATTATGAAGAATACAATTCAAATTTGGATTATTCCCAAGAATATTTTCAAACTCAACAACCAGTAGACGAGGAAAATTACGTGTCTGAAAATTTATTAGACAAAATGAAAATCAAACTCGAAGAACCCAATGCTCAAAATGAACAAATGAGAGAGTTTGTAAACCGGCAAGCTGAAACTCTATCAGACTACACACCTGTTGATCTGAGGAGTCGTGTGCAAGAAAATCTCATATCATCGAATTTTGATGAATTCGAGAGCTCCGAAATTACCAACTATCCCGATGATACTTTTTATTCAGTCTTACCAATTTCACAACATATCGACACATTAGCCTCTACCGACGAAATCATCGATCCATCAATGGATAAAGAAGAGGTAAGGGTGACAAATTGGTACTCTTGGGAAAATGATAACGTTGAAAATTTTACCCCCGAGACCAAAATGGTGAGACCAATAAGTACCGTTAATGAAGAAGAATCTACTCCAATCCCGAAATTCACCATTCCACAACCTTCCAACCCAATATTCTCAATAGACGAGTCATCTACCGAAGATGAACTACGAGCTTTAATAGATAATGACACCTCGAATTTCACCCAATTGGGTAATAGAGGTGAAACCTTTGATCCCGAGAATGAACGGAAGAAAATGTTAGGAATTGTCCACCCTATAAAAATAAGTATGTCGGTGTATATCGATCTATTTGACCAAGAACCAGAAAAGAGACATATCCATTTACTAAAAGCTATACTTAAAAAAGAATTAAGTAGTGACGATCGGGTGAGTCTAAACTTTAAACCCATTGATATATTATACACCACCAGAGATGTAAATAACTGGCTCACTATTTTAATTCGTGGAACTTATTCTACCGACTTCACATGTCGTCAGCTAAGTGTGGAGAAGTCTAACCTCACTTAACGTTAAATTCGGGGTTCGGGTTAGTGCATAACTCGTTAATAAACATGCATAATAAATTAGGGTAAAAGACGCATTTTTAAAGATTAGCAAACAGTTCAGAAAAGCAACCGTTTTTGAAGAAAAATATGTGTGATAAAACAAGAAGGAATGAACGATGAGGCGCGTCATCTATCATTTGACGAGCTTTGTAATTACAAACTGGGTATTTTTAATTACTTTTCTACACTAATCATCCTCATGAATTTATAATTATAGTCTGATTTCATGCAAATGAGGGCATTGCATGATCTCAAGTGTAGGGAAGGGTTATAAATTCTCTCGGGTTTGCACTTGATTTATTTGCCAAATTTTGTGAAAATTTGAAAAAATTTCAACTAAATGAAGTCAAAATCATGTTTATACATATTTATGAACGATGAAAACTAGGTGTTAATACCGAAATTATCGTTACCTCGGAAAGGACATAAATGGAGAAACACCCTAAAACGCTTGAATTCATTTAAAATGGAATAAAGGAGAATAAAAAGGCAAAGAAAGAAACTAAGTGTGGGGAGAATGTACCTAGTTATTCAATTAAAAATATCTAGCACATGTTTCTGTAAAGTTTATTGCAGGTGCTTTTGTTTTGGACTAAATTAACTATTTTACCCGATGAAAGAAAAGAAAAGATGGATCTACACGATGAATCAATTCCATCATTAAAAGGAAGTAAAGTCTTTCGAAAAAGACACGCACTTCTTGATTTAGGTCAAGAAGTTGTCGTCCAGACCAGCTGTAGGTTGACAAAAAATCTAGAAAAGTCATCTCTAAAATCAGCAGGAAATCCACGGACCTCAGCATCAAACAGGGTCGCCAAGTGGTCAGATTTATCCTAACCATGAGAAGGATTTATCTCGTACAATGGGGGGCACCGTGCAAATTAGCTTGATAAGACTAATGAATCAGATCCCCAGAAAGGATAATCTCCTTAAAAGATCAAAAATCAGCTTTTAAGACTGATATTACTCAATCCTTGAGATTGACCTTAAAGATTGAGAATTCAAACTCATGGAATTCAATGATATCTAAACTCGAGCTTGAACGAGAAAATATTTTGATCAAAAGTTACAAATCGATTTGTTTTCTGAAAACCTATTTTCAATGCGTTCATTACCATTGAACGTAAAATCCTAGGAATTCACCTGGAATTCATTAGGTCACCTGAACGAAATCGGGTGTCAACCGTAAGAACGGTGGTTGCATAGCATGGTCAAAGACAGGACCTTGTGCCAGACCGAAAAAATTATAGGATGATCTTTACTATTGCTCCTACAAAGGATAGTAATTGCGTCCGACACGTTATAGACCATAATTAAATGCATGTCATTAGACATTGCCTTAACAGTTTCTTGTTCATCGCTTTCCTTTACAACCGGACGGTAGTTTGCCGAAAGGTAATATACGGGACAAGTGAACTGGACGTGTTGAATTTAAAGTTAATGGTCACAGAGTTAAACATTACATACATAGTCCGATGGAAGTCGACAACGAAGTTACTCACAATTTCGACACCACAGCTAACTAAGTGTGGGGAGAATCAAGTCTTTAAAGGATAATATGTATTTCTGTTAGAGTTAGATTGTCTGTTTTCGTGTAGTTCTCGAAAATGGAACACGTATGGTCTTTCCCTAGCAGACCCTAAAGAACTAGTCTTCTCCCCCATTCTGAATTTTTATTTTTTTTAGGTTTTTACAAAATGAAGACTGCCTGTGAACTAAACCATGGTCTAATGCTACACGCTTTGATCACTAAACGTAATAATGACATACTCCCGAGTGAAATAGTATCAGTAATCAGAGGTAGAATGGACGGAGTTAGAAAAGGATCCAGATGCGAAGATAATAAGTTACAATTTGGTAAAGGAAAATCAAAATCCGCAGCGAAAAGAAGAGCACGACACCTAGAAAAATGTCATAAATGCGGAAAATGGTCACATGGAGGTAAATGTTCAAATAATCAAACCTATTCAAATACCGAATTTGTTACTTTATGCAGAGACGGACCGTTCATATGTTTAGAAGAAAAGACAATGAATGCTCGAGGTTACGCTTATGCAGCCATGGAAAACCAATTAAACCGACTATCTTATGAATATAATAGATCATATAACTAAGAAATCTATTTCACAGGTATGTCTGTACAGTTTTTATTTTTATTTATTTTTTAACCTTTTGATAATAAACGCTAATTTGTTCGCTAAAAAGTATTAAATTGGTATTGAATAAAATTAGGTTTGGCGACCGAAATTATTGATATCGTTCAAAAATTTATTACATCACTGCGAAATTTAACGTTTATTCTTAAGGTATAAATATCTTTAAACAATCAAACCAAAATATTTCAAAAATTCGTCATGAGTTAAATTAGGTCTTGGAACCGAAATTACTTTACCGAAAAGAGGGGCGCATATTTTTGATAATATTTGATTGATTAAAGTGGGATAAAAAGAAAAAAAAGATTTTTAATTTTATTATGTTTTTAATCTTAATATTTAAATCTTAAATTAATATTGTAAACTTTGTAAAAACAATATTTTTAAAAATTGTAAATATTTGAAAAATTAATATAAGTTTGGTATGAATTTATGAATTTTTAAATTAAGTTTGGTGTGAATTTTTAATTTTTAAAATATGAAATTTTAATTTTATACATTTTAAATTTTGAGTTTGGTGTGAATTTTTAATTTTAATTTTGAATTTTATATTTAAGTTGTGTGAATTTAAAAACAAAAATTTACTTTATCTCATTAAGTTAAGAATATGATTTTTAAAATTCATCGTAAGTTGAAGACTAGGTCTTTGAACCGAAATTGCTTTACCCGAGGGAGGGACGAGAACTTTTATTATCATTATTTTTAATCTTATTGATTTAAAGTATGCCAAAAACATTAAAAAACCCAAAAATCTTAGCTTTTAAAACAATCGCTACAAAAAGACAAATTTTAAAATTTTGTCGAGGGACGGACTAGGACATCGATCCGAAACGACCTCGTCCTAAATAACAAGGGAAACAAAATTTTAAAATTAATTTCTTAATTGTTTTATAAGTTAAAGATTATAAAAATAAAAAAAAAAAAAAAAAAAAAGGGTAAACTCCGCGACTCGCGGAGTTTGCAGTGCAAACCTCCGCGACTCGCGGAGGGACAAAATTACAGAAAAAAATATAACCAGCTGCACGATCAGTTCACTCACCCACACACATAAACACCCAAATACTGCGAGAAAAGACCCCGAAATACTGCGAAAATCACCCCCAAAAATCTCAATTTTTAACCGTTAATCACCAAATTTTTTGCTAAAATCATGTTGAGAAGGATGATATCTAAGAACTACTCAAGAAAAACGGTAAATTTCTACACCTAAACACCATTTAATTCGAATTTTAGTGTTCTTGAGCTAATTTTTACCCAATTTGATTTTGATGCTTTTAAGTGTAATTAGACTTAAAATGTTTATGTATTATGCTTGTATAACCTAGATTGATGCTGTTTAACATGATTAGAAGCCTTAAACTTCAAATTTTGAATAATCTAGGGTTTGTGTTCTTGAGCAATTTGGGGCTTTTTGATATAAACAGGTTATGGCCGATTTTTGTCATGAATTATTGCTAAATTGAGTAGTGTAACATGTCTAGGTAGTTAAATGATCAAAACTTTGAGCCTAAACATGATTTTGAGAATTAAAGTGGACTTTTTCAAGTCCAAAATTCATGAACTTGATTTTTGAAAGATAATGCCATTTGAGACTTGTTTATTTGCTAGTAATGATTATTTTGACATGTTATTTGAGTTGAATGTTTATGAACTTGGCGAAAATTTTCGTATATGCTTATTTGAAAAAGTGTAGATTTGATAAAAATGTGAAAATAAGCTTAAGTTTGATATAAATTGATAATGTCATTGTGATTATTTTGATTGATGATTTTGCTGACACTAATGCATATTTGGATGCACAAAATTTGTGTTTGATGTGTTTTGCAGAATGAAAGGGGTGAATCTTCATCCCAAGCCCGTCATGCTCCTGCTGAGAACTTGGAACAACAGGAGGTAGATAACTACTACAAGCAGGATGTACCTCATCCAGTCATGACCTTTTCAGATATGCACTTGGAACAGTTGCACCCGAACCTGAGATTTGACAGACTTTGGATAGATTATCCAAAATATCAACGGGGTTTGCATACTCTTCATTCCAAGGTTGTTGAGGTACCAAGGGTCATAGAATGGGGACCCTTGGAAGCTGTAGAATTGGCCGGGCCAATTAGGGAATTACTGGTACAGAGGTATGGTAATTCTTATTTTAATGACTGGATATGTTTATTCACCATACGCAGACCTGTATATAAAGTATGGTGTGAAGAGTTGTTATGTAGTATAGAGTTGAATGATCGGGTAGCTAGTTTAATCGATCGTTCTTTTATTAGATTTTTGTTAGGCGGTTCGATGCGCCACATGTCTTTACTGGACATGGCTCAGGCTTTACGTATATACACGCCTGAGGAATTAGCGTCTGCCGATTGTAGAGGATTGATACTAAACGGTAGGAAAATAGATGAGAATTTTGATACACACGGTGTGTGGAGTCAAATGACAAGCCACCACCGTTTCAAAGGGGGAAACTACTCTTATTTGGATATAGATAGAGCCGAATTAAGAGTAATACATAGGTTTTTAGCTAATTCGATTACACAAAGGGGTAAAAACAAAGAAAAGGTAAATGAACAAGATTTGTTTTACCATATGTGTATTCGAGACCCACACAGCGCTGTAAGTATACCATATTGTGTGGGTTATTATTTATCAGCTATGGTTCGAGGGATGCGTCCACATAGCATAATAGGAGGTGGTATTTTTATTACTTTGATTGGTGAATATCTCGGTGTGGATATAAGTCGGGGGGGATTATTAGTAGAAGAGCCGGAACCCCGCGACACTATAGGTTTAAATGTATACCATGGTGCGAAAGTGTTGAAGCGGCGAAATAACGCCGCAGTACGATACAATGGTAGACATCCACAGGTAGAGAGAAACCAGGAACAAGGTAATGTAGGAGGGGGGAATGAGATGCAAGAAATGCATAGGTTTATAGCTTCTCAGGAATACGAAAATGCTAGACAGAGAGCATTTGAAGATTGGCAAGTTCATCAGAACCAGATCATAGCGCATTGCCAACATATAGGTAGAAACTATATTCCTACACCGAAACCCGTCTTCCCTCCTTGGTCGATAGAGATGCAGCCACCATATCCTACGTATGACCCTGCCGAAGCATTCTATAGCACTTATGGTTATGCGTGGAACCCCTATTGGTACCAATATCATCCTTAGTTTATTTATTATTTTTTTTTATTTTAATTTGTAATTATTGATATGTTTAATACTTTAGTTAATATTGTAATCATTTTTATAATTATCTAACTTTTATTCTTAGATTTTAATAATTTTTGAATGTGGGGTAATAAACCAAACTTCAAAAATATGTATATATGTTTGCAGTTTATCTTATATACACAACAGGGTAAAACAACGCATTTTCAAAGACTGGCATTAAGTTCAGCAAAAGCAAGTAATTTTGACGACAATGATGCAAAATGTATGTGAAATAACAACAAGACGGAATGAACAAATGACGTGCACCATTTATCATTCAGCAAACAAACGCCAATATATTTGGAAACTTTGGTAAAAATTTAATCATTTTCACACAAATCACCCTCAATAATTTAAATTGTTACTGATTTCTTGCAAATGAGGGCATTGCAAGATCTTAAGTGTGGGAAGGGGTTAAATTCTTTCGGATTTTAAAAATTTTTATTAAACACTTGGTTACCATTAAAATACTAGTAAAGCAGTAGTTGTATTAGAATCTAGTGCTCTCTGATAAAAAAGAACAGCCCTAGTCTTATATACTGACTACCCAATTCTAGTAAAATTTTTCAATTAAATGAATTCAAATCATGTTTATACATATTTATGAACGATAAAACTAGGTTTTAACACCGAAATTATTGTTACCTCGGAAAGGACATAAATTGAGAAACAAACTAAAATGTTAAAATTCATTTAAAATGGAATAGAGGACGATAAAAAGAAAAATAAAAAGCCAAGTGTGGGAAAATTTACCAAGTTATTTTAAACATATGTCACATATATTTGTAACAAATAACTGAAAATACTTTTGCTTTGAACTAAACTAAACTGTTTTACCCGATGAAAGAAAAGAAGAGATGAATCTACACGATGAATCAATTCCATCATTAAAAGGAAGTAAAGTCTTCCGAAAAAGACACGCGCTTCTTGATTTAGGTCATGAAGTTGTCGTTCAGACCAGCTGTAGGTTGACGAAAAATCTAGAAAAGTCATCACTAAAATCAGCAGGAAATCCACGGACCTCAGCATTAAACAGGGTCGCCAAGTGGTCAGATTTATCCTAACCATGAGAAGGATTTATCTCGTACAATGGGGAGGCACCGTGCAAATTAGCTGGATAAGACTAATGAATCAGATCCCCAGAAAGGATAATCTCCTTAAAGATTAAAAATCAGCTTTTAAGACTGATATTACTCAATCCTAGAGATTGACCTTAAAGATTGAGAATTCAAACTCATGGAATTCGATGATATCTAAACTCGAGCTTGAACGAGAAAATATTTTGATCAAAAATACAAACCGATTTGTTTTCTGAAAACCCTATTTTCAATGCGTTCATTACCATTGAACGTAAAATCCTAGGAATTCACCTGGAATTCATTAGGTCACCTGAACTAAATCGGGTGTCAACCGTAAGAACGGTGGTTGCATAGCATGGTCAAAGACAGGACCTTGTGCCAGACCGAAAAAAATTATAAGGGTGAGCTTTACTATTGCTCCTACCAAGGATAGTAATTGTGTCCGACACGTTATAGACCATAATCAAAAGCATGTCACGGGACATTGCCTTAACAGTTGCTTGTTCAACGCTTTCCTTTACAACCGGACGGTAGTTTGCCGAAAGGTAATATACGGAACAAGTAAACTGGACGTGTTGCTTTCCAAATACAAGGTTAGCAAGTGGGTGACACAAAACCGCAAGTTTTGAGCTAAAATTTTCAAATCTGAAACCCACCAAACCCACAAAAATATTTTGCAAACACCGGTAAAGGGTTATTCCGAAAAACTTATCTAGGGTAAAAACTAGATTTCAAAAGATCAAATGTTTTCATAAAGATCCAATTTCCTTAATGGATCTAAATTTTTATAGTCATGTGGGACTGTAAACCATATCGTTACTACCATTGTTTATACCGCCATATAGAAATCACTGATGTACAAAGTGTGAAGAATAAAGAAGTGATTCTAGTATTTCAAGACAATATTGCTTGAGGACAAGCAACGCTCAAGTGTGGGAATATTTGATAATGCTAAAAACGAACATATATTTCATAGCATTATTCCTCAAGAAAGACAAGCTTTTAGTTGCAATTGTTCTA
This sequence comes from Rutidosis leptorrhynchoides, assembly GCF_046630445.1. Classification (NCBI taxonomy): domain Eukaryota; kingdom Viridiplantae; phylum Streptophyta; class Magnoliopsida; order Asterales; family Asteraceae; genus Rutidosis; species Rutidosis leptorrhynchoides. The sequence goes on from NC_092333.1 coordinate 79,393,179, forward strand.
TTTACAAGTGATATTCGTTTAAATAATAAAAGGTGAAGACAAAAGACAGATTCGACGAATTGAAGACGCAAACGACCAAAAAGCTCAAAAGAACAAAAGACAATCAAAAAGGTTCCAATTATTGATAAGAAACGTCTCGAAATCACAAGAGTACAAGATTCAAAACGCAAAGTACAAGATATTAAATTGTACGCAAGGACGTTCGAAAATCCGGAACCGGGACCAGAGTCAACTCTTAACGCTCGACGCAACGGACTAAAAATTACAAGTTAACTATGTATATAAATATAATATAATATATAATTAATTATATTAATTATATATATATTATATATATATATTAAAAACCGTCGGCAGCCAGAAACTCCAAGGGTGTGAACTGTAAATACCTCTCCGCGACTCGCGGAGTTTTAAGGGTATTTGGCCGCGAGTCGCGGAGCCCCAAATTTCAAGTCTGGCTATAAATCAACCCGAATTCTGATCAAAATCATCATCATTTTTTTTCTTCTCATTCATACGAAGTAATATATATTTATATTTATAATTTATATTTTAATTTTAATTTTAATTATAATAATAAGGGTATGTTAGCGAATGTTGTAAGGGTGTAAGTCGAAATTCTGTCCGTGTAACGCTACGCTATTTTTAATCATTGTAAGTTATGTTCAACCTTTTTATATTAATGTCTCGTAGCTAAGTTATTATTATGCTTGTTTAAAACGAAGTAATCATGATGTTGGGCTAATTACTAAAATTGGGTAATTGGGCTTTGTACCATAATTGGGGTTTGGACAAAAGAACGACACTTGTGGAAACTAGACTATGGGCTATTAATGGGCTTTATATTTGTTTAACTAAATGAAAGTTTGTTAATGTTAATATAAAGATTTACAATTGGGCGTCCCTATAAACTACCATATACACTCGATCGGACACGATGGGCGGGGTATTTATATGTACGAATAATCGTTCATTTAACCGGACACGGGAATGGATTAATAGCCACTAGAATAATTGAAACAGGGGTGAAATTACATTCAAGGGTAATTGGTGTAATTGTTAACAAAGTAGTAAAACCTTGGTTTACACGCAGTCGATAACCTGGTGTATTCATTAAACAAAGTATTAAAACCTTGTTACAATTCGAATCCCCAATTAGTTGGAATATTTATCTTCGGGTATAATAATAATTTGACAAGGACACTTGCAATTTATATTTATGACTGATGGACTGTTATGGACAAAAACCAGACGGACATATTAAATAATCCAGGACAAAGGACAATTAACCCATGGGCATAAAACTAAAATCAACACGTCAAACATCATGATTACGGAAGTTTAAATAAGCATAATTCTTTTATTTCATATTTAATTTCCTTTATTTTATATTTAATTGCACTTCTAATTATCGCACTTTTATTTATTGTTATTTTATTTAATCGAACTTTTAATTATCGTACTTTTAATTATCGCAATTTAATTTTATCGCATTTTTATTATTCGCAATTTCATTATCGTTATTTACTTTACGCTTTAATTTAAGTCTTGTATTTATTTTATATTTTACATTAGGTTTTAACTGCGACTAAAGTTTTAAAATCGACAAACCGGTCATTAAACGGTAAAAAACCCCCCTTTATAATAATAATATTACTTATATATATATTTGTATTTTTATAAAAGTAAACTAATATAGCGTTGAGCTTTGTTTAAAGATTTCCCTGTGGAACGAACCGGACTTACTAAAAACTACACTACTGTACGATTAGGTACACTGCCTATAAGTGTTGTAGCAAGGTTTAAGTATATCCATTCTATAAATAAATAAATATCTTGTGTAAAATTGTATCGTATTTAATAGTATTTCCTAGTAAAATATAAGCTATTTTATATACACCTCGCACTTCATCAAGTATTTTTGGCGCCGCTGCCGGGGAATATCTTAAAAGCCGGAAGCGCAACGCTAATATATAAAAAAAAAAAAATTTTAGTTACTTTTATTAAAAGTCGTTTTTGTAAAAATACGTTTTAATTATTCAAAAATATAAAAAGAAAAACAAAAATATAAGCATTTTTAAGATTTTGTTAAATATTTAAGTTTTATAAGTTTCTTTATTTTTATTTTAGTTTATAAAAATATAAGTTTTAATTTTAATATCTTTTATTTAATTAAAAAAACAGAAAACAAAATAATATATAAAAAAAAAAAATAAAAAGAAAAACGCGTAAAAAGACAAAGCTGTCAACTGAATTCCTGAACCCCGCGACTTGCGGGGTTTTCCTCTTTATTTGCCGCGACTCGCGGAGACCCTCTGACACACGGACAAAAACCCTAATCACGGGTTATTTTTAATTATTATTATTATTAAAACCTAATTACTATTATTATTATTATTAGTTTTAATTTTACTTATACTATTTATTTATATATTTAGTATTAATTAGTTTTATTAAATTGTAAAATTAATAGTTTTATTAAATAAATAATATAAAAATAATATTTTTATAAAAAAATTGTACTTTTTACAACTTTTTGTATATTTTTATATTTTGTACCTTTTTAATCGTTGTAGCGTAACTTTTGTATTTTTTAGCTCATAATTAATTTTAAACTTAGTTTTTGCTATAGTTATTTTTACTCCTATATTTTTAGGCTTTGCCGTAGAATTCCTTAAGTGCTTTTTCTTTAGACTAAGATTTAGGTGCTTTAGAATTTTGCGACGCCTTTTTAAGTTTTAGTTTCTTTTTAAGTTATTTCCATTTGGAATTTAGTTTTTCCTTGTAAGCTTTAATATTTTTAGACCTTTTACTATGTATCAATTATCATTCCAATTAGTAATTTCAATTTGCGATTATAATTTTAAGTTAGTTGTAGTAATAAGGTTAAATTAGTTAAGTATTTTTAAGTTTTGATAAGTTCCTTTTATTTTTCCGTCACCTTTTATTTTTCAACCATATTTTTTTTCTTTTTCGACCTTTTTCGACGAACTCTTTTTCTCTCTTATTTCTCGCCATTCTAGTTTTTAGGACTTAGAATTTTATTCTACTTCTTATCTAAATTTCTTAAAATTACGAAAATTTATTTTAAGTGGTTAAATTAATAGACATCAAAATTTTCTGGTTCGTAGTAATAGTTGGATTTGTACGTGGACCGGGTTATTGGAGCCAAACAGTCCTCAATTATATTGAGACCAAACGAATCCTGCCCCTCTGCTGCATCTTTTGGCTATTCGAAACGTGGGCAAAATCAGAAAAGTCTATTGATTGGATAACTTATTATAATTTTTCTTTCCTTTTTAAAACTAATAGGATATTCAGTGAATGCACCGAGCAAGACGTTCACCACCTTTTGTACGTTCACCACCTGTAACTCGATCAAGACATCGTTTAACAAATATAACCGCCGTTGATTTTTCTTTAGAATCGTCATCCAGTCTACCAAGTACTTCAGTTCAAATTACCGATAATCCATTTTTTGAACCCGACCTCACAATTGAGAATCCAGAAAATATTCAAGAACGGTTCATAGATCCTGAACCACTAAACTTTCCTCCGGAACCACCAATCATTCAAACAGAGATTGTTGAGGAACGAACTATTAAATCAGAATCATCTAGTGATACCGATTCAACAAATTCAATTATGGAGAATCTGGAACCTTTAAGTATGGAAGACCGAATGAGAGCTAAACGCACTGGCCAAGGTCACGCAATTACTCATCCAGACATTAATGCGCCAGATTATGAAATCAAAGGACAAATTTTACACATGGTGACTAATCAATGCCAATTTAGTGGTGCGCCGAAGGAAGATCCAAATGAACATCTACGTACCTTTAATAGAATCTGCACACTATTTAAAATCCGAGAAGTAGAGGATGAACAGATATATCTCATGTTATTTCCCTGGACTTTAAAGGGAGAAGCCAAAGATTGGTTGGAATCATTACCTGAAGGGGCGATTGATACATGGGACGTTTTAATTGACAAATTTCTTAAACAATTCTTTCCTGCATCTAAAGCCGTAAGACTTCAAGCAGAAATTGTTACGTTCACACAGAAGCCAAATGAAACTCTATATGAGGCGTGGACAAGATATGGAAAGTTGTTAAGAGGATGTCCGCAACATGGTTTAGACACCTGTCAAATAGTACAAATATTCTACCGAGGATGCGACATCACTACAAGAAAAGACATAGATATAGCAGCTGGTGGTTCTATTATGAAGAAAACCGAAACTGATGCTTACAAAATTATTGATAATACTGCTTCCCACTCACATGAGTGGCACCAAGAAAAAGACATCATTAGATCATCTAAAGCAGCTAGAGCCGATTCTAGCCATGACTTAGATTCCATTTCCGCAAAGATAGATGCTTTCGAGAGACGAATGGAAAAGATGACTAAAGATATTCATGCTATACGAATTAGTTGTGAGCAGTGTGGAGGACCACATTTGACAAAAGATTGTCTCAGCATTGAATTAACAATGGAACAAAGAGAGAATATTTCATACATAAACCAAAGGCCTGGAAATAATTATCAGAATAATTATCAACCGCCAAGACCGATTTACAATCAAAACCAGAATTATAACCGAAATATTCCATACAACAACCAACAAGGTCCTAGCAATCAACAAGTATCCAATAATACTTATAATCAGCAAAGACCGAATTTTCAAAACAAACCACCACAACAAACCGAAGATAAAAAGCCGAATTTAGAAGATATGATGACAAAGCTAGTTGAAACTCAAACGCAGTTTTTCACATCTCAAAAACAAACCAATGAACAAAATGCTCAAGCATTTAGAAATCAACAAGCTTCTATTCAAAATCTGGAACAAGAAGTAAGTAACCTAGCAAGGTTAATAGGTGAAAGAAAACCGGGAAGTCTACCGAGTGATACAAACGCTAACCCCCGGAATGAAACAGCTAAAGCCATTACCACAAGAAGTGGTACAACACTTAAACCACCTGGAATACCTGTAACTTCTGATGAAACTATTCCTACTCCACAAGAACCACAACCTGATCAAGATAAGGAAAAAGAACCGGTAGTTGAAAAGGTTAATGAAGATAACACAGTTAAGGCTAAACCTTATGTTAAACCATACCAACCACCTCTTCCTTATCCGAGTAAAATGAAGAAGGAAAAACTTGAAGCCGAGCAATCCAAATTCTTGGATATGTTTAAACAGATAAATGTAAATCTTCCTTTCATTGATGTGATTTCAGGAATGCCTAGGTATGCTAAATTCTTGAAAGATCTAATCACGAATAGAAAGAAAATGGAAGAACTCTCGGCTGTTACTATGAATGCTAATTGTTCAGCAGTGCTGTTGAATAAGATACCAGAAAAACTATCTGATCCAGGAAGTTTCACAATTCCATGTTTTCTGGGTAGTCTTAGTTCAATAGAAGCATTGGCAGACTTAGGTGCTAGTATAAATCTAATGCCGTATTCACTATACGCTAAACTAGACCTTGGAGAATTGAAACCAACCAGAATAAGCATACAACTAGCCGATAGATCAATAAAATATCCTAGAGGGATAATGGAAAACATGCTAGTTAAAGTTGGTACTTTAGTATTTCCAGTAGATTTTGTTGTTTTGGACATGGAAGAAGATTCTCAAGTTCCTCTCATATTAGGAAGACCATTCTTAAACACGGCTAAAGCAATGATAGACGTGTTCGGTAAGAAACTGACCCTAAGTATAGAGGATGAGAGTGTTACCTTTTCAGTTGATAGAGCAATGCAACAACCACAATCTGCAGATGATACATGTTATTATATTCAAACTATAGATGCACATGCAGAATTATTAGAAGAATTTCCAGAATTACAAGGAACAGGAGAATGTTCTTTAGGAGAAGGTAATGAACCAATTGATGAAGCCGAAATGTTAGCTACACTTATAGCTAATGGATATGAACCAACAACAGAAGAAATTCAAATGCTAAAAGAAGAAGACAGATATCGATATAAATCATCGATAGAAGAACCTCCGAAATTAGAGTTAAAGCCACTTCCAAACCATTTGGAATACGCTTATTTACATGGTGAATCTGAATTACCTGTAATAATATCGTCTTCTCTTACTGAAAATGAGAAATCACAACTCATTTCTGTGTTGAAAGCTCATAAACCAGCCATTGCATGGAAGATTCATGATATTAAAGGAATAAGTCCTTCGTATTGCACACATAAAATCCTTATGGAAGAAGGTCATAAAACGTATGTGCAACGCCAACGAAGACTAAATCCTAATATGCAAGATGTAGTTAAGAAAGAAATTATTAAACTGCTAGATGCAGGTTTAATATATCCAATTTCTGATAGCCCATGGGTAAGCCCAGTTCAATGCGTGCCGAAGAAGGGTGGCATGACTGTCATTACAAATGAGAAAAATGAGCTTATTCCTACTAGGACTGTAACAGGATGGCGTGTATGTATTGATTATAGAAAATTAAATGACGCCACCAGAAAAGATCACTTTCCCTTACCTTTCATAGATCAAATGTTGGAAAGATTAGCCGGAAATAGTTACTATTGTTTTCTAGATGGATTTTCCGGATATTTTCAAATTCCAATAGCACCCGAAGATCAAGAGAAAACCACATTCACGTGCCCTTATGGTACTTTTGCTTACAAACGCATGCCATTTGGACTTTGTAACGCCCCTGCAACCTTTCAAAGGTGTATGATGGCGATTTTTCATGACATGATAGAAGAATGCATGGAAGTATTCATGGATGACTTTTCAGTCTTCGGTGATACATTTAAATCATGTCTAGTTAATCTGGAACGAATGCTAATTAGATGCGAACAATCCAATCTAGTACTTAATTGGGAAAAATGCCATTTCATGGTTAAAGAAGGCATCGTTCTTGGACATAAAATTTCAAAAGAAGGAATTGAAGTGGATAGAGCTAAAGTAGATGTAATTGCTAAACTTCCACATCCCACCAATGTTAAAGGAGTTAGGAGTTTTCTAGGGCATGCCGGTTTTTACCGACGTTTCATAAAAGATTTTTCTAAAATTGCCACTCCTATGAATAAACTCCTAGAAAAGGATGCGCCATTCATCTTTTCAGATGAGTGTATCAAATCTTTTAATATTCTTAAAGAAAAACTCACTAATGCACCAATCATGATAACACCAAATTGGAATCTACCATTTGAACTAATGTGCGATGCAAGTGATTTTGCAATGGGAGCCGTTTTAGGACAAAGGATTGAAAAACGATTTCAACCTATATATTATGCTAGTAAGACATTACAAGGAGCACAAACGAACTATACAACTACTGAAAAAGAACTCCTTGCTATTGTCTTTGCTTTTGACAAATTTCGATCATATCTCGTTCTAGCAAAAACGGTGGTCTATACCGACCATTCTGCTCTTAGATACCTATTTTCAAAACAAGATGCTAAACCAAGATTAATCCGTTGGATCTTACTCTTACAAGAGTTTGATATTGAAATCCGAGATAAAAAGGGAGCAGAAAATCTCGCCGCTGATCATCTTTCTCGTCTTGAAAATCCCGAATTAGAAGTTCTGAATGAATCGGCCATACAAGACAACTTTCCTGATGAATATCTATTGAAGATAGATTATAAAGAAATCCCATGGTTTGCAGACTATGCAAACTACTTAGTTTGTGGATTCCTTGAAAAAGGATTATCGTACCAAAGACGAAAGAAATTCTTCAGTGATATAAAACACTATTTCTGGGAAGATCCACATCTGTTTAAAAGTTGTCCCGATGGAATAATACGCCGATGTGTATTTGGAGATGAAGCTAGTAAAATATTAAACCATTGTCACACAGGACCAACAGGAGGGCATTATGGGCCTCAACTAACAGCAAGAAAAGTTTATGAAGCTGGATTCTATTGGCCTACAATTTACAAAGACGCACACCTTCTTTGCAAATCCTGTGATGCATGTCAAAGGGCCGGAAAAATAAGTCAACGTGATGAAATGCCACAAAATGTCATCCAAGTATGTGAAGTATTTGACATTTGGGGTATTGACTTTATGGGTCCATTTCCAAAATCTCATAATAATCTATATATACTCGTAGCCATTGATTATGTATCTAAATGGGCGGAAGCACAAGCTCTCCCAACTAACGATGCACGAGTTGTAGTCAACTTTTTGAAACGTCTTTTTGCAAGGTTTGGAACACCGAAAGCTTTAATAAGTGATCGGGGTACTCATTTCTGTAATAATCAACTTGAGAAAATTCTTAAAAGATATGGAGTAACTCATAAAATCTCCACCGCATATCATCCACAAACAAGTGGACAAGTTGAAAATACCAACCGAGCTTTAAAACGTATTCTAGAGAAAACCGTAGGATCAAATCCGAAGGAATGGTCCATTAAATTGGAGGATGCACTCTGGGCTTTTAGAACAGCCTACAAAACTCCAATTGGAACCACACCTTTTAGACTTGTTTATGGAAAAGCATGTCATCTTCCAGTAGAAATTGAACACAAAGCATTTTGGGCTTTGAAGACATGTAATCTTGATTTACATGAAGCCGGACGTCTACGATTAAGTCAACTAAACGAATTAGAAGAATTAAGACATGAAGCATACGAAAATTCGTTAATCTATAAAGAAAGAACGAAGAAATGGCATGATAAAAGAATCAGAAGTTCAAAAGAATTCAAAGAAGGAGACAGAGTTCTTCTTTTCAATTCACGATTCAAGCTATTTCCTGGAAAATTGAAATCAAGATGGTCTGGACCATTCATAGTCAAAAGAATTTTCCCATACGGAACGATAGAATTGATAAATTCAAATGGGATTGAATTTAAAGTTAATGGTCACAGAGTTAAACATTACATACATAGTCCGATGGAAGTCGACAACGAAGTTACTCACAATTTCGACACCACAGCTAACTAAGTGTGGGGAGAATCAAGTCTTTAAAGGATAATATGTATTTCTGTTAGAGTTAGATTGTCTGTTTTCGTGTAGTTCTCGAAAATGGAACACGTATGGTCTTTCCATAGCAGACCCTAAAGAACTAGTCTTCTCCCCCCATTCTGAATTTTTATTTTTTTTAGGTTTTTACAAAATGAAGACTGCCTGTGAACTAAACCATGGTCTAATGCTACACGCTTTGATCACTAAACGTAATAATGACATACTCCCGAGTGAAATAGTATCAGTAATCAGAGGTAGAATGGACGGAGTTAGAAAAGGATCCAGATGCGAAGATAATAAGTTACAATTTGGTAAAGGAAAATCAAAATCCGCAGCGAAAAGAAGAGCACGACACCTAGAAAAATGTCATAAATGCGGAAAATGGTCACATGGAGGTAAATGTTCAAATAATCAAACCTATTCAAATACCGAATTTGTTACTTTATGCAGAGACGGACCGTTCATATGTTTAGAAGAAAAGACAATGAATGCTCGAGGTTACGCTTATGCAGCCATGGAAAACCAATTAAACCGACTATCTTATGAATATAATAGATCATATAACTAAGAAATCTATTTCACAGGTATGTCTGTACAGTTTTTATTTTTATTTATTTTTTAACCTTTTGATAATAAACGCTAATTTGTTCGCTAAAAAGTATTAAATTGGTATTGAATAAAATTAGGTTTGGCGACCGAAATTATTGATATCGTTCAAAAATTTATTACATCACTGCGAAATTTAACGTTTATTCTTAAGGTATAAATATCTTTAAACAATCAAACCAAAATATTTCAAAAATTCGTCATGAGTTAAATTAGGTCTTGGAACCGAAATTACTTTACCGAAAAGAGGGGCGCATATTTTTGATAATATTTGATTGATTAAAGTGGGATAAAAAGAAAAAAAAGATTTTTAATTTTATTATGTTTTTAATCTTAATATTTAAATCTTAAATTAATATTGTAAACTTTGTAAAAACAATATTTTTAAAAATTGTAAATATTTGAAAAATTAATATAAGTTTGGTATGAATTTATGAATTTTTAAATTAAGTTTGGTGTGAATTTTTAATTTTTAAAATATGAAATTTTAATTTTATACATTTTAAATTTTGAGTTTGGTGTGAATTTTTAATTTTAATTTTGAATTTTATATTTAAGTTGTGTGAATTTAAAAACAAAAATTTACTTTATCTCATTAAGTTAAGAATATGATTTTTAAAATTCATCGTAAGTTGAAGACTAGGTCTTTGAACCGAAATTGCTTTACCCGAGGGAGGGACGAGAACTTTTATTATCATTATTTTTAATCTTATTGATTTAAAGTATGCCAAAAACATTAAAAAACCCAAAAATCTTAGCTTTTAAAACAATCGCTACAAAAAGACAAATTTTAAAATTTTGTCGAGGGACGGACTAGGACATCGATCCGAAACGACCTCGTCCTAAATAACAAGGGAAACAAAATTTTAAAATTAATTTCTTAATTGTTTTATAAGTTAAAGATTATAAAAATAAAAAAAAAAAAAAAAAAAAAAAAGGGTAAACTCCGCGACTCGCGGAGTTTGCAGTGCAAACCTCCGCGACTCGCGGAGGGACAAAATTACAGAAAAAAAATATAACCAGCTGCACGATCAGTTCACTCACCCACACACATAAACACCCAAATACTGCGAGAAAAGACCCCGAAATACTGCGAAAATCACCCCCAAAAATCTCAATTTTTAACCGTTAATCACCAAATTTTTTGCTAAAATCATGTTGAGAAGGATGATATCTAAGAACTACTCAAGAAAAACGGTAAATTTCTACACCTAAACACCATTTAATTCGAATTTTAGTGTTCTTGAGCTAATTTTTACCCAATTTGATTTTGATGCTTTTAAGTGTAATTAGACTTAAAATGTTTATGTATTATGCTTGTATAACCTAGATTGATGCTGTTTAACATGATTAGAAGCCTTAAACTTCAAATTTTGAATAATCTAGGGTTTGTGTTCTTGAGCAATTTGGGGCTTTTTGATATAAACAGGTTATGGCCGATTTTTGTCATGAATTATTGCTAAATTGAGTAGTGTAACATGTCTAGGTAGTTAAATGATCAAAACTTTGAGCCTAAACATGATTTTGAGAATTAAAGTGGACTTTTTCAAGTCCAAAATTCATGAACTTGATTTTTGAAAGATAATGCCATTTGAGACTTGTTTATTTGCTAGTAATGATTATTTTGACATGTTATTTGAGTTGAATGTTTATGAACTTGGCGAAAATTTTCGTATATGCTTATTTGAAAAAGTGTAGATTTGATAAAAATGTGAAAATAAGCTTAAGTTTGATATAAATTGATAATGTCATTGTGATTATTTTGATTGATGATTTTGCTGACACTAATGCATATTTGGATGCACAAAATTTGTGTTTGATGTGTTTTGCAGAATGAAAGGGGTGAATCTTCATCCCAAGCCCGTCATGCTCCTGCTGAGAACTTGGAACAACAGGAGGTAGATAACTACTACAAGCAGGATGTACCTCATCCAGTCATGACCTTTTCAGATATGCACTTGGAACAGTTGCACCCGAACCTGAGATTTGACAGACTTTGGATAGATTATCCAAAATATCAACGGGGTTTGCATACTCTTCATTCCAAGGTTGTTGAGGTACCAAGGGTCATAGAATGGGGACCCTTGGAAGCTGTAGAATTGGCCGGGCCAATTAGGGAATTACTGGTACAGAGGTATGGTAATTCTTATTTTAATGACTGGATATGTTTATTCACCATACGCAGACCTGTATATAAAGTATGGTGTGAAGAGTTGTTATGTAGTATAGAGTTGAATGATCGGGTAGCTAGTTTAACCGATCGTTCTTTTATTAGATTTTTGTTAGGCGGTTCGATGCGCCACATGTCTTTACTGGACATGGCTCAGGCTTTACGTATATACACGCCTGAGGAATTAGCGTCTGCCGATTGTAGAGGATTGATACTAAACGGTAGGAAAATAGATGAGAATTTTGATACACACGGTGTGTGGAGTCAAATGACAAGCCACCACCGTTTCAAAGGGGGAAACTACTCTTATTTGGATATAGATAGAGCCGAATTAAGAGTAATACATAGGTTTTTAGCTAATTCGATTACACAAAGGGGTAAAAACAAAGAAAAGGTAAATGAACAAGATTTGTTTTACCATATGTGTATTCGAGACCCACACAGCGCTGTAAGTATACCATATTGTGTGGGTTATTATTTATCAGCTATGGTTCGAGGGATGCGTCCACATAGCATAATAGGAGGTGGTATTTTTATTACTTTGATTGGTGAATATCTCGGTGTGGATATAAGTCGGGGGGGATTATTAGTAGAAGAGCCGGAACCCCGCGACACTATAGGTTTAAATGTATACCATGGTGCGAAAGTGTTGAAGCGGCGAAATAACGCCGCAGTACGATACAATGGTAGACATCCACAGGTAGAGAGAAACCAGGAACAAGGTAATGTAGGAGGGGGGAATGAGATGCAAGAAATGCATAGGTTTATAGCTTCTCAGGAATACGAAAATGCTAGACAGAGAGCATTTGAAGATTGGCAAGTTCATCAGAACCAGATCATAGCGCATTGCCAACATATAGGTAGAAACTATATTCCTACACCGAAACCCGTCTTCCCTCCTTGGTCGATAGAGATGCAGCCACCATATCCTACGTATGACCCTGCCGAAGCATTCTATAGCACTTATGGTTATGCGTGGAACCCCTATTGGTACCAATATCATCCTTAGTTTATTTATTATTTTTTTTTATTTTAATTTGTAATTATTGATATGTTTAATACTTTAGTTAATATTGTAATCATTTTTATAATTATCTAACTTTTATTCTTAGATTTTAATAATTTTTGAATGTGGGGTAATAAACCAAACTTCAAAAATATGTATATATGTTTGCAGTTTATCTTATATACACAACAGGGTAAAACAACGCATTTTCAAAGACTGGCATTAAGTTCAGCAAAAGCAAGTAATTTTGACGACAATGATGCAAAATGTATGTGAAATAACAACAAGACGGAATGAACAAATGACGTGCACCATTTATCATTCAGCAAACAAACGCCAATATATTTGGAAACTTTGGTAAAAATTTAATCATTTTCACACAAATCACCCTCAATAATTTAAATTGTTACTGATTTCTTGCAAATGAGGGCATTGCAAGATCTTAAGTGTGGGAAGGGGTTAAATTCTTTCGGATTTTAAAAATTTTTATTAAACACTTGGTTACCATTAAAATACTAGTAAAGCAGTAGTTGTATTAGAATCTAGTGCTCTCTGATAAAAAAGAACAGCCCTAGTCTTATATACTGACTACCCAATTCTAGTAAAATTTTTCAATTAAATGAATTCAAATCATGTTTATACATATTTATGAACGATAAAACTAGGTTTTAACACCGAAATTATTGTTACCTCGGAAAGGACATAAATTGAGAAACAAACTAAAATGTTAAAATTCATTTAAAATGGAATAGAGGACGATAAAAAGAAAAATAAAAAGCCAAGTGTGGGAAAATTTACCAAGTTATTTTAAACATATGTCACATATATTTGTAACAAATAACTGAAAATACTTTTGCTTTGAACTAAACTAAACTGTTTTACCCGATGAAAGAAAAGAAGAGATGAATCTACACGATGAATCAATTCCATCATTAAAAGGAAGTAAAGTCTTCCGAAAAAGACACGCGCTTCTTGATTTAGGTCATGAAGTTGTCGTTCAGACCAGCTGTAGGTTGACGAAAAATCTAGAAAAGTCATCACTAAAATCAGCAGGAAATCCACGGACCTCAGCATTAAACAGGGTCGCCAAGTGGTCAGATTTATCCTAACCATGAGAAGGATTTATCTCGTACAATGGGGAGGCACCGTGCAAATTAGCTGGATAAGACTAATGAATCAGATCCCCAGAAAGGATAATCTCCTTAAAGATTAAAAATCAGCTTTTAAGACTGATATTACTCAATCCTAGAGATTGACCTTAAAGATTGAGAATTCAAACTCATGGAATTCGATGATATCTAAACTCGAGCTTGAACGAGAAAATATTTTGATCAAAAATACAAACCGATTTGTTTTCTGAAAACCCTATTTTCAATGCGTTCATTACCATTGAACGTAAAATCCTAGGAATTCACCTGGAATTCATTAGGTCACCTGAACTAAATCGGGTGTCAACCGTAAGAACGGTGGTTGCATAGCATGGTCAAAGACAGGACCTTGTGCCAGACCGAAAAAAATTATAAGGGTGAGCTTTACTATTGCTCCTACCAAGGATAGTAATTGCGTCCGACACGTTATAGACCATAATCAAAAGCATGTCACGGGACATTGCCTTAACAGTTGCTTGTTCAACGCTTTCCTTTACAACCGGACGGTAGTTTGCCGAAAGGTAATATACGGAACAAGTAAACTGGACGTGTTGCTTTCCAAATACAAGGTTAGCAAGTGGGTGACACAAAACCGCAAGTTTTGAGCTAAAATTTTCAAATCTGAAACCCACCAAACCCACAAAAATATTTTGCAAACACCGGTAAAGGGTTATTCCGAAAAACTTATCTAGGGTAAAAACTAGATTTCAAAAGATCAAATGTTTTCATAAAGATCCAATTTCCTTAATGGATCTAAATTTTTATAGTCATGTGGGACTGTAAACCATATCGTTACTACCATTGTTTATACCGCCATATAGAAATCACTGATGTACAAAGTGTGAAGAATAAAGAAGTGATTCTAGTATTTCAAGACAATATTGCTTGAGGACAAGCAACGCTCAAGTGTGGGAATATTTGATAATGCTAAAAACGAACATATATTTCATAGCATTATTCCTCAAGAAAGACAAGCTTTTAGTTGCAATTGTTCTATTTACAAGTGATATTCGTTTAAATAATAAAAGGTGAAGACAAAAGACAGATTCGACGAATTGAAGACGCAAACGACCAAAAAGCTCAAAAGAACAAAAGACAATCAAAAAGGTTCCAATTATTGATAAGAAACGTCTCGAAATCACAAGAGTACAAGATTCAAAACGCAAAGTACAAGATATTAAATTGTACGCAAGGACGTTCGAAAATCCGGAACCGGGACCAGAGTCAACTCTTAACGCTCGACGCAACGGACTAAAAATTACAAGTTAACTATGTATATAAATATAATATAATATATAATTAATTATATTAATTATATATATATTATATATATATATTAAAAACCGTCGGCAGCCAGAAACTCCAAGGGTGTGAACTGTAAATACCTCTCCGCGACTCGCGGAGTTTTAAGGGTATTTGGCCGCGAGTCGCGGAGCCCCAAATTTCAAGTCTGGCTATAAATCAACCCGAATTCTGATCAAAATCATCATCATTTTTTTTCTTCTCATTCATACGAAGTAATATATATTTATATTTATAATTTATATTTTAATTTTAATTTTAATTATAATAATAAGGGTATGTTAGCGAATGTTGTAAGGGTGTAAGTCGAAATTCTGTCCGTGTAACGCTACGCTATTTTTAATCATTGTAAGTTATGTTCAACCTTTTTATATTAATGTCTCGTAGCTAAGTTATTATTATGCTTGTTTAAAACGAAGTAATCATGATGTTGGGCTAATTACTAAAATTGGGTAATTGGGCTTTGTACCATAATTGGGGTTTGGACAAAAGAACGACACTTGTGGAAACTAGACTATGGGCTATTAATGGGCTTTATATTTGTTTAACTAAATGAAAGTTTGTTAATGTTAATATAAAGATTTACAATTGGGCGTCCCTATAAACTACCATATACACTCGATCGGACACGATGGGCGGGGTATTTATATGTACGAATAATCGTTCATTTAACCGGACACGGGAATGGATTAATAGCCACTAGAATAATTGAAACAGGGGTGAAATTACATTCAAGGGTAATTGGTGTAATTGTTAACAAAGTAGTAAAACCTTGGTTTACACGCAGTCGATAACCTGGTGTATTCATTAAACAAAGTATTAAAACCTTGTTACAATTCGAATCCCCAATTAGTTGGAATATTTATCTTCGGGTATAATAATAATTTGACAAGGACACTTGCAATTTATATTTATGACTGATGGACTGTTATGGACAAAAACCAGACGGACATATTAAATAATCCAGGACAAAGGACAATTAACCCATGGGCATAAAACTAAAATCAACACGTCAAACATCATGATTACGGAAGTTTAAATAAGCATAATTCTTTTATTTCATATTTAATTTCCTTTATTTTATATTTAATTGCACTTCTAATTATCGCACTTTTATTTATTGTTATTTTATTTAATCGAACTTTTAATTATCGTACTTTTAATTATCGCAATTTAATTTTATCGCATTTTTATTATTCGCAATTTCATTATCGTTATTTACTTTACGCTTTAATTTAAGTCTTGTATTTATTTTATATTTTACATTAGGTTTTAACTGCGACTAAAGTTTTAAAATCGACAAACCGGTCATTAAACGGTAAAAAACCCCCCTTTATAATAATAATATTACTTATATATATATTTGTATTTTTATAAAAGTAAACTAATATAGCGTTGAGCTTTGTTTAAAGATTTCCCTGTGGAACGAACCGGACTTACTAAAAACTACACTACTGTACGATTAGGTACACTGCCTATAAGTGTTGTAGCAAGGTTTAAGTATATCCATTCTATAAATAAATAAATATCTTGTGTAAAATTGTATCGTATTTAATAGTATTTCCTAGTAAAATATAAGCTATTTTATATACACCTCGCACTTCATCAGTCGTTCTTTTGTCCAAACCCCAATTATGGTACAAAGCCCAATTACCCAATTTTAGTAATTAGCCCAACATCATGATTACTTCGTCTTAAATAAGCATAATAATAATTTAGCTACGAGACATTAAATTAAAATGGTTGAACATAACTTACAATGATTAAAAATAGCGTAGCGTTACACGGACGGAATTTCGACTTACACCCTTACAATATTCGCTAACATACCCTTATTATTTGAATTAAAATTAAAATTAAAATTAAAATTAAAATTATAATATATATATATATATATATATATATATATATATATGTATATATATATATATATATAATACGTTTGATGAGAAAAGAAGAAAAAGGATATACAAAACGTTCAGAATGCGCGAGCTTTTATAGGCATTTTTGTCCAGGACAGCTCCGCGAGTCGCGGTATTTTTGCACTACAAACTCCGCAAGTCGCAGAGTTCGTAATCCAGCTCACACAAGTTTGGATCCTAGTCTGCCGACGGTTTTAATATATAAATATAATATATATATAATTTATATAATTAATTATATATTATATTATATTTATATACATAGTTAACTTGTAATTTTTAGTCCGTTGCGTCGAGCGTTGAGAGTTGACTCTGGTCCCGGTTCCGGATTTTTGAACGTCCTTGTGTACTATTTTATATTGTAGTGACCCGAACTTTTCCATGTTTATATATATTAATTGAGATTGATATTTACATGATTAAATGTTTCCAACATATTAAGCAATCAAACTTGTTAAGACTTGATTAATTAAAATACATTTCATATAGACAATTGACCACCCAAGTTGACCGGTGATTCACGAACGTTAAAACTTGTAAAAACTATATGATGACATATATATGGATATATATATATAGTTAACATGATACTATGATAAGTAAACATATCATTAAGTATATTAACAATGAACTACATATGTAAAAAACAAGACTACTAACTTAATGATTTTTAAACGAGACATATATGTAACGATTATCGTTGTAAAGACATTTAATGTATATATATCATATTAAGAGATATTCATACATGATAATATCATGATAATATAATAATTTAAAATCTCATTTGATATTATAAACATTGGGTTAACAACATTTAACAAGATCGTTAACCTAAAGGTTTCAAAACAACACTTACATATAACGACTAACGATGACTTAACGACTCAGTTAAAATGTATATACATGTAGTGTTTTAATATGTATTTATACACTTTTGAAAGACTTCAATACACTTATCAAAATACTTCTACTTAACAAAAATTCTTACAATTACATCCTCGTTCAGTTTCATCAACAATTCTACTCGTATGCACCCGTATTCGTACTCGTACAATACACAGCTTTTAGATGTATGTACTATTGGTATATACACTCCAATGATCAGCTTTTAGCAGCCCATGTGAGTCGCCTAACACATGTGGGAACCATCATTTGGCAACTAGCATGAAATATCTCATAAAATTACAAAAATATGAGTAATCATTCATGACTTATTTACTTGAAAACAAAATTACATATCCTTTATATCTAATCCATACACCAACGACCAAAAACACCTACAAACACTTTCATTCTTCAATTTTCTTCATCTAATTGATCTCTCTCAAGTTCTATCTTCAAGTTCTAAGTGTTCTTCATATATTCTACAAGTTCTAGTTACATAAAATCAAGAATACTTTCAAGTTTGCTAGCTCACTTCCAATCTTGTAAGGTGATCATCCAACCTCAAGAAATCTTTGTTTCTTACAGTAGGTTATCATTCTAATACAAGGTAATAATCATATTCAAACTTTGGTTCAATTTCTATAACTATAACAATCTTATTTCAAGTGATGATCTTACTTGAACTTGTTTTCGTGTCATGATTCTGCTTCAAGAACTTCGAGCCATCCAATGATCCGTTGAAGCTAGATCTATTTTTCTCTTTTCCAGTAGGTTTATCCAAGGAACTTAAGGTAGTAATGATGTTCATAACATCATTCGATTCATATATATAAAGCTATCTTATTCGAAGGTTTAAACTTGTAATCACTAGAACATAGTTTAGTTAATTCTAAACTTATTCGCAAACAAAAGTTAATCCTTCTAACTTGACTTTTAAAATCAACTAAACACATGTTCTATATCTATATGATATGCTAACTTAATGATTTAAAACCTGGAAACACGAAAAACACCGTAAAACCGGATTTACGCCGTCGTAGTAACACCGCGGGCTGTTTTGGGTTAGTTAATTAAAAACTATGATAAACTTTGATTTAAAAGTTGTTATTCTGAGAAAATGATTTTTATTATGAACATGAAACTATATCCAAAAATTATGGTTAAACTCAAAGTGGAAGTATGTTTTCTAAAATGGTCATCTAGACGTCGTTCTTTCGACTGAAATGACTACCTTTACAAAAACGACTTGTAACTTATTTTTCCGATTATAAACCTATACTTTTTCTGTTTAGATTCATAAAATAGAGTTCAATATGAAACCATAGCAATTTGATTCACTCAAAACGGATTTAAAATGAAGAAGTTATGGGTAAAACAAGATTGGATAATTTTTCTCATTTTAGCTACGTGAAAATTGGTAACAAATCTATTCCAACCATAACTTAATCAACTTGTATTGTATATTATGTAATCTTGAGATACCATAGACACGTATACAATGTTTCGACCTATCATGTCGACACATCTATATATATTTCGGAACAACCATAGACACTCTATATGTGAATGTTGGAGTTAGCTATACAGGGTTGAGGTTGATTCCAAAATATATATAGTTTGAGTTGTGATCAATAATGAGATACGTATACACTGGGTCGTGGATTGATTCAAGATAATATTTATCGATTTATTTCTGTACATCTAACTGTGGACAACTAGTTGTAGGTTACTAACGAGGACAGCTGACTTAATAAACTTAAAACATCAAAATATATTAAAAGTGTTGTAAATATATTTTGAACATACTTTGATATATATGTATATATTGTTATAGGTTCGTGAATCAACAGTGGCCAACTCTTACTTCTCGACGAAGTAAAAATCTGTGAAAGTGAGTTATAGTCCCACTTTTAAAATCTAATATTTTTGGGATGAGAATACATGCAGGTTTTATAAATGATTTACAAAATAGACACAAGTACGTGAAACTACATTCTATGGTTGAATTATCGAAATCGAATATGCCCCTTTTTATTAAGTCTGGTAATCTAAGAATTAGGGAACAGACACCCTAATTGACGCGAATCCTAAAGATAGATCTATTGGGCCTAACAAACCCCATCCAAAGTACCGGATGCTTTAGTACTTCGAAATTTATATCATATCCGAAGGGTGTCCCGGAATGATGGGGATATTCTTATATATGCATCTTGTTAATGTCGGTTACCAGGTGTTCACCATATGAATGATTTTTATCTCTATGTATGGGATGTGTTTTGAAATATGAAATCTTGTGGTCTATTGTTATGATTTGATATATATAGGTTAAACCTATAACTCACCAACATTTTTGTTGACGTTTAAAGCATGTTTATTCTTAGGTGAATATTAAGAGCTTCCGCTGTTGCATACTAAAATAAGGACAAGATTTGGAGTCCATGTTTGTATGATATTGTGTAAAAACTGCATTCAAGAAACTGATTTCGATGTAACATATTTGTATTGTAAACCATTATGTAATGGTCGTGTGTAAACAGGATATTTTAGATTATCATTATTTGATAATCTACGTAAAGCTTTTTAAACCTTTATTTATGAAATAAAGGTTATGGTTTGTTTTAAAAATGAATGCAGTCTTTGAAAAACGTCTCATATAGAGGTCAAAACCTCGCAACGAAATCAATTAATATGGAACGTTTTTAATCAATAAGAACGGGACATTTCAGTTGGTATCAGAGCGTTGGTCTTAGAGAACCAGAATTTTGCATTAGTGTGTCTTATTGAGTTTGTTAGGATGCATTAGTGAGTCTGGACTTCGACCGTGTTTACTTGAAAAATGATTGCTTAACAAATTTTGTTGGAAACTATATATTTTTAACATGTGAATATTATGTGATATATTAATCTCTTAACGTGTTTGATATTATGTGATAGATGTCTACCTCTAGAACAAGTCCCATTGACTCACCTAATAATAATGAAGAGTCAAATGTAAATTGGAATAATTCGTGGACTGATTCACAAGTTCCCGAAGAGGAGCCGGAAGAAGAGTCGGAACCGGAAGAAGAATCGAAACCGGAAGAAGAATCGGAACCGGATGAAGAAATAGAACCGGTGGGGAAATAATAAAACGGTTAAGTAAAAGAAAATCCTCAACCAACCGACCAAGGTTAATTATAGTCAATGGTGTTTCCGCCAAGGAAGCAAAATATTGGGAGGATTACCAATTCTCCGATGAATCGGATTCCGACAAGAATTCCGATGATGTTATAGAAATTACCCCAACTGAATTTAAAAAGGCAAAAGAAAATAATAAGGGAAAGGGCATAAAAATAGAGAAATCTAATTCCAACCCCGATGAACTTTATATGTATCGTCAACCCCCGAAGTCCTTAAGTTGTAATAATGACCCCGGAACCTCTAAACCACCAGGTTTTTCTAAACCAATGTGGATAACGACGGCTCGTATTAGGGGAACATCATATATCCCTAGAAACTTGGCAAAACGAACAAAAACCGAAGAAGAAGAAGCAAGCGAGTCGGAATAAGATAGTTGTATTCGTGTGGTGTAATATATGTAATATAGTGTGCTTATGCTTTATGATATATGTAAAATTTGCTTGTATTAATAAGTATTTTTTTTATGAATCTAACTCTTGTCTATTTTACAGTATAAAAACACAAAATGGATAGACAACCCAATATTTTAAGAGACCTACCCGGAGACATGATTGATGGAATCTTGTCTAGAGTCGGTCAGAATTCTTCGGCACAACTATTTAAGGCGAGATCAGTTTGTAAGACATTCGAAGAACGTTCCAAGAATGCCTTGGTTTATAAAAGGCTTTCGTTCGAAAGATGGGGGATATCACATTGGGAAATCCATAAGTTACGATGTGTTTACTTTGACGCATATATTGCGGGGAACCCAAATGCTATTTTACGCAATGGGTTAAGAAATTATTTTGACTCAATATATCCGAATATTGGACTTCGTGATTTAGAAAAAGCGGCTAACATGCAACATAAAGAAGCATGTTATGCTTACGGATTAGTAATGTTCGCTTCTCACCAAAGTGAGAACAAGAACATCGGCCTACAACTATTAAACAAAACGTTCCCACAAGTGATGGAGTCGGTAATTGGGGTAAGAAATGAGGTTTTTAGATTGTTACGGGACTGTTGGACATTACGTAACCCTCGTCCCTTTGACGACGTTACAACACGCTGTCTTATCAACGGCCATAACGGTTATGTTCCACAAGACCAAGGATGGGAAGTAGTCCTAGTAAAACCAGAATGCATGACTTGTTTCTGGACGTATGAATTACGTATCTTTATTGCCTTTGCTGAAAGACTTGTGTACTAGCTAGAATTATCTTCACAACTATCTTGTATCAAAGTTATTGTGTGCTATATTTCATGCATTATGTAAAATAAGCGGTATTGTAAGTTTGTAAAATATTGTATAAAAGTTTGAACGCGAAATATTATTATAATCAGTTTTTCATATAGAATTGTAGTAGTTGAATTGTATATTAGCTACTAAGTATGAACTTAACGGGTAGGTACTACCCGAATTTAAACTTATAAAACGCTAATATGAAGAAAAAGCTTTTATAAATGAGTTCATATTATGCTACGAAATACTATTAACTACTCTTAATATTCTGTATGATTAACTTGTTCCATTTGACTATTTTGAAGGAAATGGCACCGACTACTCGACACACCGTGAATATGAATGAAGAGGAATTCCGTACTTTTCTAGCTTCAAACATAGCTGCAGTGCAGGCTGCGCTACATACCAACAATAACCTTGGATCTAGCAGTACAGGAAATCGTGTAGGATGCACCTACAAAGAATTCACTGCCTGCAAACCTTTGGAATTTGATGGAACCGAAGGACCGATCGGATTGAAACGGTGGACCGAGAAGGTCGAATCGGTGTTTGCCATAAGTAAGTGTACTGAAGAGGACAAAGTGAAGTACGCTACGCATACCTTCACAGGTTCTGCGTTAACATGGTGGAATACCTATCTAGAGCAAGTGGGACAAGACGATGTGTACGCACTACCGTGGTCAGCATTCAAGCACTTGATGAACGAGAAGTACCGTCCTAGAACCGAGGTCAATAAGCTCAAGACAGAACTTAGAGGGTTACGAACCCAAGGATTTGATATTACCACGTACGAAAGACGATTCACAGAATTGTGCCTATTGTGTCCGGGAGCATTCGAAGATGAGGAAGAGAAGATCGACGCGTTTGTGAAAGGATTACCGGAAAGAATCCAAGAAGATATAAGTTCACACGAGCCCGCCTCCATACAACAGGCATGTAGAATGGCTCACAAACTAGTGAACCAGATTGAAGAAAGAATTAAAGAATATACTGCTGAAGAGGCCAATGTGAAGCAAGTCAAAAGAAAGTGGGAGGAAAACGGTGATAAGAATCACCAATACAACAACAACAGCAATTACAACAATAATCGCAACAATTATCCCAACAATCGCAACATCAATCGCAACTACAACAAATGGCCCAACAACAACAACAACAACAACAACAACAACAACAACAACAACAACAATTACAACAATCATCCCAACAACAATAATAACCGCAACAACAACAACAATCAGAAGCAGCTATGCCAAAGGTGTGAAAAGTATCACTCGGGGTTCTGCACCAAATTTTGCAATAAGTGTAAAAGAAATGATCATAGCGCGGCGAAGTGTGAGGTCTACGGACCAGGGGTTAATAGAACGAAAGGAACAAATGGTGTCGGAACGAGTAATGGCGGAGCAAGTAGTGTCGGAGCAAGTTATGCCAATCTAGTTTCTTATAAATGTGGAAAACCGGGCCACATTATTAGAAATTGCCCGAACCAGGCGAACACGAATGGACAAGGCCGCGGAAGAGTTTTCAATATTAATGCGGCAGAGGCACAGGAAGACCCGGAGCTTGTTACGGGTACGTTTCTTATTGACAATAAATCTGCTTACGTTTTATTTGATTCGGGTGCGGATAGAAGCTATATGAGTAGAGATTTTTGTGCTAAATTAAGTTGTCCATTGACGCCTTTGGATAGTAAATTTTTACTCGAATTAGCAAATGGTAAATTAATTTCAGCAGATAATATATGTCGGAATCGAGAAATTAAACTGGTTAGCGAAACATTTAAGATTGACTTGATACCAGTAGAGTTAGGGAGTTTTGATGTGATAATCGGTATGGACTGGTTGAAAGAAGTGAAAGCAGAGATCGTTTGTTACAAAAATGCAATTCGCATTATACGAGAAAAAGGAAAACCTTTAATGGTGTACGGAGAAAAGGGCAACACGAAGCTACATCTTATTAGTAATTTGAAGGCACAAAAACTAATAAGAAAAGGTTGCTATGCTGTTCTAGCACACGTCGAGAAAGTACAAACTGAAGAAAAGAGCATCAATGATGTTCCCGTCGTAAAAGAATTTCCCGATGTATTTCCGAAAGAATTACCGGGATTACCCCCACATCGATCCGTTGAATTTCAAATAGATCTTGTACCAGGAGCTGCACCAATAGCTCGTGCTCCTTACAGACTCGTACCCAGCGAGATGAAAGAACTGCAAAGCCAATTACAAGAACTTTTAGAGCATGGTTTCATTCGACCAAGCACATCACCGTGGGGAGCTCCTGTTTTGTTTGTCAAGAAGAAAGATGGTACATTCAGGTTGTGTATCGACTACCGAGAGTTGAACAAACTTACCATCAAGAACCGCTACCCACTACCGAGAATCGACGACTTATTTGATCAACTACAAGGCTCGTCTGTTTATTCAAAGATTGACTTACGTTCCGGGTATCATCAAATGTGGGTGAAAGAAGATGATATTCCAAATACTGCTTTCAGAACACGTTACGGTCATTACGAGTTTATGGTCATGCCATTTGGTTTAACTAATGCACCAGCTGTGTTCATGGACCTTATGAACCGAGTGTGTGGACCATACCTTGACAAGTTTGTCATTGTTTTCATTGATGACATACTTATTTACTCAAAGAATGACCAAGAACACGGTGAACATTTGAGAAAGGTGTTAGAAGTATTGAGGAAGGAAGAATTGTACGCTAAATTTTCAAAGTGTGTATTTTGGTTGGAAGAAGTTCAATTCCTCGGTCACATAGTGAACAAAAAAGGTATTAAGGTGGATCCGGCAAAGATAGAAACTCTTGAAAAGTGGGAAACCCCGAAAACTCCGAAACACATACGCCAGTTTTTAGGACTAGCTGTTACTACAGAAGGTTCATCCAAGACTTTTCCAGAATAGCAAAACCCTTGACTGCATTAACGCATAAAGGGAAGAAATTTGAATGGAATGATGAACAAGAGAAAGCGTTTCAGTTATTGAAGAAAAAGCTAACTACGGCACCTATATTGTCATTGCCTGAAAGGAATGATGATTTAGTGATTTATTGTGATGCATCAAAGCAAGGTCTCGGTTGTGTATTAATGCAATGAACGAAGGTGATTGCTTATGCGTCTAGACAATTGAAGATTCACGAGCAAAATTATACGACGCATGATTTGGAATTAGGCGCGGTTGTTTTTGCATTAAAGACTTGGAGGCACTACTTATATGGGGTCAAAAGTATTATATATACCGACCAAAAAAGTCTTCAACACATATTTAATCAGAAAGAACTGAATATGAGGCAGTGTAGGTGGATTGAATTGTTGAATGATTACGACTTTGAGATTCGTTACCACCCGGGGAAGGCAAATGTGGTAGCCGATGCCTTGAGCAGGAAGGACAGAGAACCCATTCGAGTAAAATCTATGAATATAATGATTCATAATAACCTTACTACTCAAATAAAGGAGGCGCAACAAGGAGTTTTAAAAGAAGGAAATTTAAAGGATGAAATACCCAAAGGATCGGAGCAGCATCTTAATATTCGAGAAGACGGAACCCGGTATAGGGCTGAAAGGATTTGGGTACCAAAATTTGGAGATATGAGAGAAATGGTACTTAGAGATGCTCATAAAACCAGATACTCAATACATCCTGGAACGGGGAAGATGTACAAGGATCTCAAGAAACATTTTGTTTGACGTGTTCTAAGGTCAAAGCTGAGCATCAGAAACCATCAGGTCTACTTCAACAACCCGAAATCCCAAAATGGAAATGGGAAAACATTACCATGGATTTCATCACTAAATTGCCAAGGACTGCAAGTGGTTTTGATACTATTTGGGTAATAGTTGATCGTGTAGTGACCCGAACTTTTCCATGTTTATATATATTAATTGAGATTGATATTTACATGATTAAATGTTTCCAACATGTTAAGCAATCAAACTTGTTAAGACTTGATTAATTGAAATATGTTTCATATAGACAATTGACCACCCAAGTTGACCGGCGATTCACGAACGTTAAAACTTGTAAAAACGACATGACGATATATATATGGATATACATATGGTTAACATGAGATTATGATAAGTAAGTATCTCCATAAGTATATTAACAATGAGTTATATACATATAAACAAGACTACTAACTTAAGGATTTCGAAACGAGACATATATGTAACGATTATCGTTGTAACGACATTTAAATGTATACATATCATATTAAGATATATTAATATATCATAATATCATGATAATATAATAATTTAACATCTCATTAGATATAATAAACAATGGGTTAACAACATTAATTGAGATCGTTAACTTAAAGGTTTCAAAACAACACTTACATGTAACGACTAACGATGACTTAACGACTCAGTTAAAATGTATATACATGTAGTGTATTTAGATGTATTAAAATACTTTTGGAAGACTTGAAGACATATAACAAAACACTCATACTTAACAAAAATGGTTACAGTTACTTTCCCATTCTTTTCTTTCATCAAGAATTCTAGTCGTATTCTTACCCGTATTATACACAGCTTCAAAACGTACTTACTATGGGTATATACCAATAGGAACTAGCATGGGATTCCACTCTTGATTATGTCATGTATGACTAATCAATTTTAACTTCTACCATGAGCTAGTCAACTAACTAGAACTCCTTTTAACCCCACTCACCACTCACCAATTACCACTCATCATTCACTCCATTTCACTTCCAATTCTCTTTCTAATTCTCTCTCAACACACCCACACTATTATGAACGTATTTTTCCAGTAGTTAATCATCATCTTCATCAAAAATCACTTCAAGAATCAAGCTATAATCATCATAGGAAGAACACTTCAAGAACACTTCAAAAATCCCTTCAAGTTTACTAATTTACTTCCAAGCTTTCTAATCCATTCCAAGTAATCATCTAAGATCAAGAAACCTTTGTTATATACAGTAGGTTATCTTTCTTATTCAAGGTAATATTCATATTCAAACTTTGATTCAATTTCTATAACTACAAACTATCTTAATTCGAGTAAAAATCTTACTTGAACTTGTTTTTGTGTCATGATCCTACTTCAAGAACTTTCAAGCCATCCAAGATCCTTTGAAGCTAGATCATTTCTTGTCACTTCTAGTAGGTTTACCTACTAAACTTGAGGTAGTAATGATGTTCATAACATCATTCGATTCATATATATAAAACTATCTTATTCGAAGGTTTAAACTCGTAATCACTAGAACATAGTTTAGTTAATTCTAAACTTGTTCGCAAACAAAAGTTAATCCTTCTAACTTGACTTTTAAAATTAACTAAACACATGTTCTATATCTATATGATATGCTAACTTAATGATTTAAAACCTGGAAACACGAAAAACACCGTAAAACCAGATTTACGCCGTCGTAGTAACACCGCGGGCTGTTTTGGGTTAGTTAATTAAAAACTATGATAAAATTTGATTTAAAAGTTGTTATTCTGAGAAAATAATTTTTATTATGAACATGAAACTATATCCAAAAATTATGGTTAAACTCAAAGTGGAAGTATGTTTTCTAAAATGGTCATCTAGACGTCGTTCTTTCGACTGAAATGACTACCTTTACAAAAACGACTTGTAACTTATTTTTCTCACTATAAACCTATACTTTTTCTGTTTAGATTCATAAAATAGAGTTCAATATGAAACCATAGCAATTTGATTCACTCAAAACGGATTTAAAATGAAGAAGTTATGGGTAAAACAAGATTGGATAATTTTTCTCATTTTAGCTACGTGAAAATTGGTAACAAATCTATTCCAACCATAACTTAATCAACTTGTATTGTATATTATGTAATCTTGAGATACCATAGACACGTATACAATGTTTCGACCTATCATGTCGACACATCTATATATATTTCGGAACAACCATAGACACTCTATATGTGAATGTTGGAGTTAGCTATACAGGGTTGAGGTTGATTCCAAAATATATATAGTTTGAGTTGTGATCAATACTGAGATACGTATACACTGGGTCGTGGATTGATTCAAGATAATATTTATCGATTTATTTCTGTACATCTAACTGTGGACAACTAGTTGTAGGTTACTAACGAGGACAGCTGACTTAATAAACTTAAAACATCAAAATATATTAAAAGTGTTGTAAATATATTTTTAGCATACTTTAATATATATGTATATATTGTTATAGGTTCGTGAATCAACAGTGGCCAAGTCTTACTTCTCGACGAAGTAAAAATCTGTGAAAGTGAGTTATAGTCCCACTTTTAAAATCTAATATTTTTGGGATGAGAATACATGCAGGTTTTATAAATGATTTACAAAATAGACACAAGTACGTGAAACTACATTCTATGGTTGAATTATCGAAATCGAATATGCCCCTTTTTATTAAGTCTGGTAATCTAAGAATTAGGGAACAGACACCCTAATTGACGCGAATCCTAAAGATAGATCTATTGGGCCTAACAAACCCCATCCAAAGTACCGGATGCTTTAGTACTTCAAAATTTATATCATATCCGAAGGGTGTCCCGGAATGATGGGGATATTCTTATATATGCATCTTGTTAATGTCGGTTACCAGGTGTTCACCATATGAATGATTTTTATCTCTATGTATGGGATGTGTATTGAAATATGAAATCTTGTGGTCTATTGTTACGATTTGATATATATAGGTTAAACCTATAACTCACCAACATTTTTGTTGACGTTTTAAGCATGTTTATTCTCAGGTGATTATTAAGAGCTTCCGCTGTCGCATACTTAAATAAGGACGAGATTTGGAGTCCATGCTTGTATGATATTGTGTAAAAACTGCATTCAAGAAACTTATTTTGTTGTAACATATTTGTATTGTAAACCATTATGTAATGGTCGTGTGTAAACAGGATATTTTAGATTATCATTATTTGATAATCTACGTAAAGCTTTTTAAACCTTTATTGATGAAATAAAGGTTATGGTTTGTTTTAAAATGAATGCAGTCTTTGAAAAACGTCTCATATAGAGGTCAAAACCTCGAGACGAAATCAATTAATATGGAACGTTTCTAATCAATAAGAACGGGACATTTCAGATCGTCTCACCAAATCAGCACACTTCCTGCCAATAAGAGAAGATGACAAGATGGAGAAGTTAGCACGACTGTATTTGAAGGAAGTCGTCTCCAGATGAAATGTCCCGTTCTTATTGATTAAAAACGTTCCATATTAATTGATTTCGTTGCGAGGTTTTGACCTCTATATGAGACGTTTTTCAAAGACTGCATTCATTTTTAAAACAAACCATAACCTTTATTTCATAAATAAAGGTTTAAAAAGCTTTACGTAGATTATCAAATAATGATAATCTAAAATATCCTGTTTACACACGACCATTACATAATGGTTTACAATACAAATATGTTACATCGAAATCAGTTTCTTGAATGCAGTTTTTACACAATATCATACAAATATGGACTCCAAATCTTGTCCTTATTTTAGTATGCAACAGCGGAAGCTCTTAATATTCACCTGAGAATAAACATGCTTTAAACGTCGTTCTTATTGATTAAAAACGTTCCATATTAATTGATTTCGTTGCGAGGTTTTGACCTCTATATGAGACGTTTTTCAAAGACTGCATTCATTTTTAAAACAAACCATAACCTTTATTTCATAAATAAAGGTTTAAAAAGCTTTACGTAGATTATCAAATAATGATAATCTAAAATATCCTGTTTACACACGACCATTACATAATGGTTTACAATACAAATATGTTACATCGAAATCAGTTTCTTGAATGCAGTTTTTACACAATATCATACAAATATGGACTCCAAATCTTGTCCTTATTTTAGTATGCAACAGCGGAAGCTCTTAATATTCACCTGAGAATAAACATGCTTTAAACGTCAACAAAAATGTTGGTGAGTTATAGGTTTAACCTATATATATCAAATCGTAACAATAGACCACAAGATTTCATATTTCAATACACATCCCATACATAGAGATAAAAATCATTCATATGGTGAACACCTGGTAACCGACAATAACAAGATGCATATATAAGAATATCCCCATCATTCCGAGACACCCTTCGGATATGATATAAATTTCGAAGTACTAAAGCATCCGGTACTTTGGATGGGGTTTGTTAGGCCCAATAGATCTATCTTTAGGATTCGCGTCAATTAGGGTGTCTGTTCCCTAATTCTTAGATTACCAGACTTAATAAAAAGGGGCATATTCGATTTCGATAATTCAACCATAGAATGTAGTTTCACGTACTTGTGTCTATTTTGTAAATCATTTA
Organism: Rutidosis leptorrhynchoides; assembly: GCF_046630445.1. Lineage (NCBI taxonomy): Eukaryota > Viridiplantae > Streptophyta > Magnoliopsida > Asterales > Asteraceae > Rutidosis > Rutidosis leptorrhynchoides. Next base: position 79,423,905 of record NC_092333.1, read on the forward strand.
TAAAACCTGCATGTATTCTCATCCCAAAAATATTAGATTTTAAAAGTGGGACTATAACTCACTTTCACAGATTTTTACTTCGTCGGAAACTAAGACTTGGCCACTGGTTGATTCACGAACCTATAACAATATATACATATATATCAAAGTATGTTCAAAATATATTTACAACACTTTTAATATATTTTGATGTTTTAAGTTTATTAAGTCAGCTGTCCTCGTTAGTAACCTACAACTAGTTGTCCACAGTTAGATGTACAGAAATAAATCGATAAATATTATCTTGAATCAATCCACGACCCAGTGTATACGTATCTCAGTATTGATCACAACTCAAACTATATATATTTTGGAATCAACCTCAACCCTGTATAGCTAACTCCAACATTCACATATAGAGTGTCTATGGTTGTTCCGAAATATATATAGATGTGTCGACATGATAGGTCGAAACATTGTATACGTGTCTATGGTATCTCAAGATTACATAATATATAATACAAGTTGATTAAGTTATGGTTGGAATAGATTTGTTACCAATTTTCACGTAGCTAAAATGAGAAAAATTATCCAATCTTATTTTACCCATAACTTCTTCATTTTAAATCCGTTTTGAGTGAATCAAATTGCTATGGTTTCATATTGAACTCTATTTTATGAATCTAAACAAAAAAAGTATAGGTTTCTAGTCGGAAAAATAAGTTACAAGTCATTTTTGTAAAGGTAGTCATTTCAGTCGAAAGAACGACGTCTAGATGACCATTTTAGAAAACATACTTCCACTTTGAGTTTAACCATAATTTTTGGATATAGTTTCATGTTCATAATAAAAATCATTTTATCAGAATAACAACTTTTAAATCAAAGTTTATCATAGTTTTTAATTAACTAACCCAAAACAGCCCGCGGTGTTACTACGACGGCGTAAATCCGGTTTTACGGTGTTTTTCGTGTTTCCAGGTTTTAAATCATTAAGTTAGCATATCATATAGATATAGAACATGTGTTTAGTTGATTTTAAAAGTCAAGTTAGAAGGATTAACTTTTGTTTGCGAACAAGTTTAGAATTAACTAAACTATGTTCTAGTGATTACAAGTTTAAACCTTCGAAAAAGATAGCTTTATATGTATAAATCGAATGATGTTATGAACATCATTACTACCTTAAGTTCCTTGGATGAACCTACTGGAAAAGAGAAAAATGGATCTAGCTTCAATGGATCCTTGGATGGCTCAAAGTTCTTGAAGCAAAATCATGACACGAAAACAAGTTCAAGTAAGATCATCACTTGAAATAAGATTGTTATAGTTATAGAAATTGAACCAAAGTTTGAATATGATTATTACCTTGTATTAGAATGATAATCTACTGTAAGAAACAAAGATTTCTTGAGGTTGGATGATCACCTTACAAGATTGGAAGTGAGCTAGCAAACTTGAAAGTATTCTTGATTTTATGAAACTAGAACTTTTGGAATTTATGAAGAACACTTAGAACTTGAAGATAGAACTTGAGAGAGTTCAATTAGATGAAGAAAATTGAAGAATGAAAGTGTTTGTAGGTGTTTTTGGTCGTTGGTGTATGGATTAGATATAAAGGATATGTAATTTTGTTTTCATGTAAATAAGTCATGAATGATTACTCATATTTTTGTAATCTTATGAGATATTTCATGCTAGTTGCCAAATGATGGTTCCCACATGTGTTAGGTGACTCACATGGGCTGCTAAGAGCTAATCATTGGAGTGTATATACCAATAGTACATACATCTAAAAGCTGTGTATTGTACGAGTACGAATACGGGTGCATACGAGTAGAATTGTTGATGAAACTGAACGAGAATGTAATTGTAAGCATTTTTGTTAAGTAGAAGTATTTTGATAAGTGTATTGAAGTCTTTCAAAAGTGTATAAATACATATTAAAACACTACATGTATATACATTTTAACTGAGTCGTTAAGTCATCGTTAGTCGTTACATGTAAGTGTTGTTTTGAAACCTTTAGGTTAACGATCTTGTTAAATGTTGTTAACCCAATGTTTATAATATCAAAAGAGATTTTAAATTATTATATTATCATGATATTATGATGTACGAATATCTCTTAATATGATATATATACATTAAATGTCGTTACAACGATAAACGTTACATATATGTCTCGTTTCAAAATCATTAAGTTAGTAGTCTTGTTTTTACATATGTAGTTCATTGTTAATATAATTAATGATCTATTTACTTATCATAATATCATGTTAACTATATATATAACCATATATATGTCATCATATAGTTTTTTTACAAGTTTTAACGTTCGTGAATCACCGGTCAACTTGGGTGGTCAATTGTCTATATGAAACCTATTTCAATTAATCAAGTCTTAACAAGTTTGATTGCTTAACATGTTGGAAACATTTAATCATGTAAACATCAATCTCAATTAATATATATAAACATGGAAAAGTTCGGGTCACTACAGTACCTACCCGTTAAATAAATTTCGTCCCGAAATTTTAAGCTGTTGAAGGTGTTGACGAATCTTCTGGAAATAGATGCGGGTATTTCTTCTTCATCTGATCTTCACGCTCCCAGGTGAACTCGGGTCCTCTACGAGCATTCCATTGAACCTTAACAATTGGTATCTTGTTTTGCTTAAGTCTTTTAACCTCACGATCCATTATTTCGACGGGTTCTTCGATGAATTGGAGTTTTTCGTTGATTTGGATTTCATCTAACGGAATAGTGAGATCTTCTTTAGCAAAACATTTCTTCAAATTCGAGACGTGGAAAGTGTTATGTACAGCCGCGAGTTGTTGAGGTAACTCAAGTCGGTAAGCTACTGGTCCGACACGATCAATAATCTTGAATGGTCCAATATACCTTGGATTTAATTTCCCTCGTTTACCAAATCGAACAACGCCTTTCCAAGGTGCAACTTTAAGCATGACCATCTCTCCAATTTCAAATTCTATATCTTTTCTTTTAATGTCAGCGTAGCTCTTTTGTCGACTTTGGGCGGTTTTCAACCGTTGTTGAATTTGGATGATCTTCTCGGTAGTTTCTTGTATAATCTCCGGACCCGTAATCTGTCTATCCCCCACTTCACTCCAACAAATCGGAGACCTGCACTTTCTACCATAAAGTGCTTCAAACGGCGCCATCTCAATGCTTGAATGGTAGCTGTTGTTGTAGGAAAATTCTGCTAACGGTAGATGTCGATCCCAACTGTTTCCGAAATCAATAACACATGCTCGTAGCATGTCTTCAAGCGTTTGTATCGTCCTTTCGCTCTGCCCATCAGTTTGTGGATGATAGGCAGTACTCATGTCTAGACGAGTTCCTAATGCTTGCTGTAATGTCTGCCAGAATCTTGAAATAAATCTGCCATCCCTATCAGAGATAATAGAGATTGGTATTCCATGTCTGGAGACGACTTCCTTCAAATACAGTCGTGCTAACTTCTCCATCTTGTCATCTTCTCTTATTGGTAGGAAGTGTGCTGATTTGGTGAGACGATCAACTATTACCCAAATAGTATCAAAACCACTTGCAGTCCTTGGCAATTTAGTGATGAAATCCATGGTAATGTTTTCCCATTTCCATTCCGGGATTTCGGGTTGTTGAAGTAGACCTGATGGTTTCTGATGCTCAGCTTTGACCTTAGAACACGTCAAACATTCTCCTACGTATTTAGCAACATCGGCTTTCATACCCGGCCACCAAAAATGTTTCTTGAGATCCTTGTACATCTTCCCCGTTCCAGGATGTATTGAGTATCTGGTTTTATGAGCTTCTCTAAGTACCATTTCTCTCATATCTCCAAATTTTGGTACCCAAATCCTTTCAGCCCTATACCGGGTTCCGTCTTCCCGAATATTAAGATGCTTCTCCGATCCTTTGGGTATTTCATCCTTTAAATTTCCCTCTTTTAAAACTCCTTGTTGCGCCTCCTTTATTTGAGTAGTAATGTTATTATGAATCATTATATTCATAGATTTTACTCGAATGGGTTCTCTATCCTTCCTGCTCAAGGCATCGGCTACCACATTTGCCTTCCCCGGGTGGTAACGAATCTCAAAATCGTAATCATTCAATAATTCAATCCACCTACGCTGCCTCATATTCAGTTGTTTCTGATTAAATATGTGTTGAAGACTTTTGTGGTCGGTATATATAATACTTTTGACCCCATATAAGTAGTGCCTCCAAGTCTTTAATGCAAAAACAACCGCGCCTAATTCCAAATCATGCGTCGTATAATTTTGTTCGTGAATCTTCAATTGTCTAGACGCATAAGCAATCACCTTCGTTCGTTGCATTAATACACAACCGAGACCTTGCTTTGATGCGTCACAATAAATCACAAAATCATCATTCCCTTCAGGCAATGACAATATAGGTGCCGTAGTTAGCTTTTTCTTCAATAACTGAAACGCTTTCTCTTGTTCATCATTCCATTCAAATTTCTTCCCTTTATGCGTTAATGCAGTCAAGGGTTTTGCTATTCTGGAAAAGTCTTGGATGAACCTTCTGTAGTAACCAGCTAGTCCTAAAAACTGGCGTATGTGTTTCGGAGTTTTCGGGGTTTCCCACTTTTCAACAGTTTCTATCTTTGCCGGATCCACCTTAATACCTTCTTTGTTCACTATGTGACCGAGGAATTGAACTTCTTCCAACCAAAATGCACACTTTGAAAACTTAGCGTACAATTCTTCCTTCCTCAATACTTCTAACACCTTTCTCAAATGTTCACCGTGTTCTTGGTCATTCTTTGAGTAAATAAGTATGTCATCAATGAAAACAATGACAAACTTGTCAAGGTATGGTCCACACACTCGGTTCATAAGGTCCATGAACACAGCTAGTGCATTAGTTAAACCAAACGGCATGACCATAAACTCGTAATGACCGTAACGTGTTCTGAAAGCAGTCTTTGGAATATCATCTTCTTTCACCCGCATTTGATGATACCCGGAACGTAAGTCAATCTTTGAATAAACAGACGAGCCTTGTAGTTGATCAAATAAGTCGTCGATTCTCTGAAGTGGGTAGCGGTTCTTGATGGTAAGTTTGTTCAACTCTCGGTAGTCGATACACAACCTGAATGTACCATCTTTCTTCTTGACAAACAAAACAGGAGCTCCCCACGGTGATGTGCTTGGTCGAATGAAACCACGCTCTAAAAGTTCTTGTAATTGGCTTTGCAGTTCTTTCATCTCGCTGGGTGCGAGTCTGTAAGGAGCACGAGCTATTGGTGCAGCTCCTGGTACAAGATCTATTTGAAATTCAACGGATCGATGTGGTGGTAATCCCGGTAATTCTTTCGGAAATACATCGGGAAATTCTTTTGCAATGGGAACATCATTGATGCTCTTTTCTTCAGTTTGTACTTTCTCGACGTGTGCTAGAACAGCATAGCAACCTTTTCTTATTAGTTTTTGTGCCTTCAAATTACTAATAAGATGTAGCTTCGTGTTGCCCTTTTCTCCGTACACCATTAAGGGTTTTCCTTTTTCTCGTATAATGCGAATTGCATTTTTGTAACAAACGATCTCCGCTTTCACTTCTTTCAACCAGTCCATACCGATTATCACATCAAAACTCCCTAACTCTACTGGTATCAAATCAATCTTAAATGTTTCGCTAACCAGTTTAATTTCTCGATTCCGACATATATTATCTGCTGAAATTAATTTACCATTTGCTAATTCGAGTAAAAATTTACTATCCAAAGGCGTCAATGGACAACTTAATTTAGCACAAAAATCTCTACTCATATAGCTTCTATCCGCACCCGAATCAAATAAAACGTAACCAGATTTATTGTCAATAAGAAACGTACCCGTAACAAGCTCCGGGTCTTCCTGTGCCTCTACCGCATTAATATTGAAAACTCTTCCACGGCCTTGTCCATTCGTGTTCTCCTGGTTCGGGCAATTTCTAATAATGTGGCCTGGTTTTCCACATTTATAACAAACTACATTGGCATAACTTGCTCCGACACTACTTGCTCCGCCATTACTCGTTCCGACACCATTTGTTCCTTTCGTTCTATTAACCCCTGGTCCGTAGACCTCACACTTCGCTGCGCTATGACCATTTCTTTTACACTTGTTGCAAAATTTGGTGCAGAACCCCGAGTGATTCTTTTCACACCTTTGGCATAGTTGCTTCTGATTGTTGTTGTTGTTGCGGTTATTATTGTTGTTGGGATGATTGTTGTAGTTGCTGTTGTTGTTGTTGTTGTTGTTGTTGTTGTTGGGCCGTTTGTTGTAGTTGCGATTGATGTTGCGATTGTTGGGATAATTGTTGCGATTATTGTTGTAATTGTTGTTGTTGTTGTTGTATTGGTGATTCTTATCACCGTTTTCCTCCCACTTTCTTTTGACTTGCTTCACATTGGCCTCTTCAGCAGTCTGTTCTTTAATTCTTTCTTCAATCTGGTTCACTAGTTTGTGAGCCATTCTACATGCCTGTTGTATGGAGGCGGGCTCGTGTGAACTTATATCTTCTTGGATTCTTTCCGGTAATCCTTTCACAAACGCGTCGATCTTCTCTTCCTCATCTTCGAATGCTCCCGGACACAATAGGCACAATTCTGTGAATCGTCTTTCGTACGTGGTAATATCAAACCCTTGGGTTCGTAACCCTCTAAGTTCTGTCTTGAGCTTATTGACCTCGGTTCTGGGACGGTACTTCTCGTTCATCAAGTGCTTGAATGCTGACCACGGTAGTGCGTACGCATCATCTTGTCCCACTTGCTCTAGATAGGTATTCCACCATGTTAACGCAGAACCTGTGAAGGTATGCGTAGCGTACTTCACTTTGTCCTCTTCAGTACACTTACTTATGGCAAACACCGATTCAACCTTCTCGGTCCACCGTTTCAATCCGATCGGTCCTTCGGTTCCATCAAATTCCAAAGGTTTGCAGGCAGTGAATTCTTTGTAGGTGCATCCTACACGATTTCCTGTACTGCTAGATCCAAGGTTATTGTTGGTATGTAGCGCAGCCTGTACTGCGGCTATGTTTGAAGCTAGAAAAGTACGGAATTCCTCTTCATTCATATTCACGGTGTGTCGAGTAGTCGGTGCCATTTCCTTCAAAATAGTTAAATGGAACAAGTTAATCATACAGAATATTAAGAGTAGTTAATAGTATTTCGTAGCATAATATGAACTCATTTATAAAAGCTTTTTCTTCATATTAGCGTTTTATAAGTTTAAATTCGGGTAGTACCTACCCGTTAAGTTCATACTTAGTAGCTAATATACAATTCAACTACTACAATTCTATATGAAAAACTGATTATAATAATATTTCGCGTTCAAACTTTTATACAATATTTTACAAACTTACAATACCGCTTATTTTACATAAAGCATGAAATATAGCACACAATAACTTTGATACAAGATAGTTGTGAAGACAATTCTAGCTAGTACACAAGTCGTTCAGCAAAGGCAATAAAGACACGTAATTCATACGTCCAGAAACAAGTCATGCATTCTGGTTTTACTAGGACTACTTCCCATCCTTGGTCTTGTGCAACATAACCGTTATGGCCGTTGATAAGACAGCGTGTTGTAACGTCATCAAAGGGACGAGGGTTACGTAATGTCCAACAGTCCCGTAATAATCTAAAAACCTCATTTCTTACCCCAATTACCGACTCCGTCACTTGTGGAAACGTTTTGTTTAATAGTTGTAGCCCGATGTTCTTGTTCTCACTTTGGTGAGAAGCGAACATTACTAATCCGTAAGCATAACACGCTTCTTTATGTTGCATGTTAGCCGCTTTTTCTAAATCACGAAGTCCAATATTCGGATATATTGAGTCAAAATAATTTCTTAACCCGTTGCGTAAAATAGCATTTGGGTTCCCCGCAATATATGCGTCAAAGTAAACACATCGTAACTTATGGGTTTCCCAATGTGATATTCCCCATCTTTCAAACGAAAGTCTCTTATAAACCAAGACATTCTTGGAACGTTCTTCGAATGTCTTACAAACTGATCTCGCCTTAAATAGTTGTGCCGAAGAATTCTGGCCGACTCTAGACAAGATTTCATCAATCATGTCTCCGGGTAGGTCTCTTAAAATATTGGGTTGTCTATCCATTTTGTGTTTTTAAACTGTAAAATAGACAAGAGTTAGATTCATAAAAAAAATACTTATTAATACAAGCAATTTTTACATATATCATAAAGCATAAGAACACTATATTCCATATATTACACCACACGAATACAACTATCTTATTCCGACTCGCTCGTTTCTTCTTCTTCGGTTTTGGTTCGTTTTGCCAAGTTTCTAGGGATATATGATGTTCCCCTAATACGAGCCGTCATTGTCCACATTGGTTTAGAAAAACCTGGTAGTTTAGAGGTTCCCGGGTCATTGTTACAACTTAAGGACTTCGGGGGTTGACGATACATATAAAGTTCATCGGGGTTGGAATTAGATTTCTCTATTTTTATGCCCTTTCCCTTATTATTTTCTTTTGCCTTTTTAAATTCAGTTGGGGTAATTTCTATAACATCGTCGGAATTCTCGTCGGAATCCGATTCATCGGAGAATTGGTAATCCTCCCAATATTTTGCTTCCTTGGCGGAAACACCATTGACCATAATTAACTTTGGTCGGTTGGTTGAGGATTTTCTTTTACTTAACCGTTTTATTATTTCCCCCACCGGTTCTATTTCTTCATCCGGTTCCGATTCTTCTTCCGGTTCCGATTCTTCTTCCGGTTCCGACTCTTCTTCCGGTTCCTCTTCGGGAACTTGTGAATCAGTCCACAAATCATTCCAATTTACATTTGACTCTTCATTATTATTAGGTGAGTCAATGGGACTTGTTCTAGAGGTAGACATCTATCACATAATATCAAACACGTTAAGAGATTAATATATCACATAATATTCATATGTTAAAAATATATAGTTTCCAACAAAAATGTTAAGCAATCATTTTTAAAGAAAACACGGTCGAAGTCCAGACTCACTAATGCATCCTAACAAACTCGATAAGACACACTAATGCAAATTTTCTGGTTCTCTAAGACCAACGCTCTGATACCAACTGAAATGTCCCGTTCTTATTGATTAAAAACGTTCCATATTAATTGATTTCGTTGCGAGGTTTTGACCTCTATATGAGACGTTTTTCAAAGACTGCATTCATTTTTAAAACAAACCATAACCTTTATTTCATAAATAAAGGTTTAAAAAGCTTTACGTAGATTATCAAATAATGATAATCTAAAATATCCTGTTTACACACGACCATTACATAATGGTTTACAATACAAATATGTTACATCGAAATCAGTTTCTTGAATGCAGTTTTTACACAATATCATACAAATATGGACTCCAAATCTTGTCCTTATTTTAGTATGCAACACCGGAAGCTCTTAATATTCACCTGAGAATAAACATGCTTTAAACGTCAACAAAAATGTTGGTGAGTTATAGGTTTAACCTATATATATCAAATCGTAACAATAGACCACAAGATTTCATATTTCAATACACATCCCATACATAGAGATAAAAATCATTCATATGGTGAACACCTGGTAACCGACAATAACAAGATGCATATATAAGAATATCCCCATCATTCCGAGACACCCTTCGGATATGATATAAATTTCGAAGTACTAAAGCATCCGGTACTTTGGATGGGGTTTGTTAGGCCCAATAGATCTATCTTTAGGATTCGCGTCAATTAGGGTGTCTATTCCCTAATTCTTAGATTACCAGACTTAATAAAAAGGGGCATATTCGATTTCGATAATTCAACCATAGAATGTAGTTTCACGTACTTGTGTCTATTTTGTAAATCATTTATAAAACCTGCATGTATTCTCATCCCAAAAATATTAGATTTTAAAAGTGGGACTATAACTCACTTTCACAGATTTTTACTTCGTCGGAAAGTAAGACTTGGCCACTGGTTGATTCACGAACCTATAACAATATATACATATATATCAAAGTATGTTCAAAATATATTTACAACACTTTTAATATATTTTGATGTTTTAAGTTTATTAAGTCAGCTGTCCTCGTTAGTAACCTACAACTAGTTGTCCACAGTTAGATGTACAGAAATAAATCGATAAATATTATCTTGAATCAATCCACGACCCAGTGTATACGTATCTCAGTATTGATCACAACTCAAACTATATATATTTTGGAATCAACCTCAACCCTGTATAGCTAACTCCAACATTCACATATAGAGTGTCTATGGTTGTTCCGAAATATATATAGATGTGTCGACATGATAGGTCGAAACATTGTATACGTGTCTATGGTATCTCAAGATTACATAATATATAATACAAGTTGATTAAGTTATGGTTGGAATAGATTTGTTACCAATTTTCACGTAGCTAAAATGAGAAAAATTATCCAATCTTGTTTTACCCATAACTTCTTCATTTTAAATCCGTTTTGAGTGAATCAAATTGCTATGGTTTCATATTGAACTCTATTTTATGAATCTAAACAAAAAAAGTATAGGTTTCTAGTCGGAAAAATAAGTTACAAGTCATTTTTGTAAAGGTAGTCATTTCAGTCGAAAGAACGACGTCTAGATGACCATTTTAGAAAACATACTTCCACTTTGAGTTTAACCATAATTTTTGGATATAGTTTCATGTTCATAATAAAAATCATTTTATCAGAATAACAACTTTTAAATCAAAGTTTATCATAGTTTTTAATTAACTAACCCAAAACAGCCCGCGGTGTTACTACGACGGCGTAAATCCGGTTTTACGGTGTTTTTCGTGTTTCCAGGTTTTAAATCATTAAGTTAGCATATCATATAGATATAGAACATGTGTTTAGTTGATTTTAAAAGTCAAGTTAGAAGGATTAACTTTTGTTTGCGAACAAGTTTAGAATTAACTAAACTATGTTCTAGTGATTACAAGTTTAAACCTTCGAAAAAGATAGCTTTATATGTATAAATCGAATGATGTTATGAACATCATTACTACCTTAAGTTCCTTGGATGAACCTACTGGAAAAGAGAAAAATGGATCTAGCTTCAATGGATCCTTGGATGGCTCAAAGTTCTTGAAGCAAAATCATGACACGAAAACAAGTTCAAGTAAGATCATCACTTGAAATAAGATTGTTATAGTTATAGAAATTGAACCAAAGTTTGAATATGATTATTACCTTGTATTAGAATGATAATCTACTGTAAGAAACAAAGATTTCTTGAGGTTGGATGATCACCTTACAAGATTGGAAGTGAGCTAGCAAACTTGAAAGTATTCTTGATTTTATGAAACTAGAACTTTTGGAATTTATGAAGAACACTTAGAACTTGAAGATAGAACTTGAGAGAGTTCAATTACATGAAGAAAATTGAAGAATGAAAGTGTTTGTAGGTGTTTTTGGTCGTTGGTGTATGGATTAGATATAAAGGATATGTAATTTTGTTTTCATGTAAATAAGTCATGAATGATTACTCATATTTTTGTAATCTTATGAGATATTTCATGCTAGTTGCCAAATGATGGTTCCCACATGTGTTAGGTGACTCACATGGGCTGCTAAGAGCTAATCATTGGAGTGTATATACCAATAGTACATACATCTAAAAGCTGTGTATTGTACGAGTACGAATACGGGTGCATACGAGTAGAATTGTTGATGAAACTGAACGAGAATGTAATTGTAAGCATTTTTGTTAAGTAGAAGTATTTTGATAAGTGTATTGAAGTCTTTCAAAAGTGTATAAATACATATTAAAACACTACATGTATATACATTTTAACTGAGTCGTTAAGTCATCGTTAGTCGTTACATGTAAGTGTTGTTTTGAAACCTTTAGGTTAACGATCTTGTTAAATGTTGTTAACCCAATGTTTATAATATCAAAAGAGATTTTAAATTATTATATTATCATGATATTATGATGTACGAATATCTCTTAATATGATATATATACATTAAATGTCGTTACAACGATAAACGTTACATATATGTCTCGTTTCAAAATCATTAAGTTAGTAGTCTTGTTTTTACATATGTAGTTCATTGTTAATATAATTAATGATCTGTTTACTTATCATAATATCATGTTAACTATATATATAACCATATATATGTCATCATATAGTTTTTTTACAAGTTTTAACGTTCGTGAATCACCGGTCAACTTGGGTGGTCAATTGTCTATATGAAACCTATTTCAATTAATCAAGTCTTAACAAGTTTGATTGCTTAACATGTTGGAAACATTTAATCATGTAAACATCAATCTCAATTAATATATATAAACATGGAAAAGTTCGGGTCACTACACCAGACATGGAATACCAATCTCTATTATCTCTGATAGGGATGGCAGATTTATTTCAAGATTCTGGCAGACATTACAGCAAGCATTAGGAACTCGTCTAGACATGAGTACTGCCTATCATCCACAAACTGATGGGCAGAGCGAAAGGACGATACAAACGCTTGAAGACATGCTACGAGCATGTGTTATTGATTTCGGAAACAGTTGGGATCGACATCTACCGTTAGCAAAATTTTCCTACAACAACAGCTACCATTCAAGCATTGAGATGGCGCCGTTTGAAGCACTTTATGGTAGAAAGTGTAGGTCTCTGATTTGTTGGAGTGAAGTGGGGGATAGACAGATTACGGGTCCGGAGATTATACAAGAAACTACCGAGAAGATCATCCAAATTCAACAACGGTTGAAAACCGCCCAAAGTCGACAAAAGAGCTACACTGACATTAAAAGAAAAGATATAGAATTTGAAATTGGAGAGATGGTCATGCTTAAAGTTGCACCTTGGAAAGGCGTTGTTCGATTTGGTAAACGAGGGAAATTAAATCCAAGGTATATTGGACCATTCAAGATTATTGATCGTGTCGGACCAGTAGCTTACCGACTTGAGTTACCTCAATAACTCGCGGCTGTACATAACACTTTCCACGTCTCGAATTTGAAGAAATGTTTTGCTAAAGAAGAACTCACTATTCCGTTAGATGAAATCCAAATCAACGAAAAACTCCAATTCATCGAAGAACCCGTCGAAATAATGGATCGTGAGGTTAAAAGACTTAAGCAAAACAAGATACCAATTGTTAAGGTTCGATGGAATGCTCGTAGAGGACCCGAGTTCACCTGGGAGCGTGAAGATCAGATGAAGAAGAAATACCCGCATCTATTTCCAGAAGATTCGTCAACACCTTCAACAGCTTAAAATTTCGGGACGAAATTTATTTAACGGGTAGGTACTGTAGTGACCCGAACTTTTCTATGTTTATATATATTAATTGAGATTGATATTTACATGATTAAATGTTTCCAACATGTTAAGCAATCAAACTTGTTAAGACTTGATTAATTGAAATATGTTTCATATAGACAATTGACCACCCAAGTTGACCGGCGATTCACGAACGTTAAAACTTGTAAAAACGACATGACGATATATATATGGATATACATATGGTTAACATGAGATTATGATAAGTAAGTATCTCCATAAGTATATTAACAATGAGTTATATACATATAAACAAGACTACTAACTTAAGGATTTCGAAACGAGACATATATGTAACGATTATCGTTGTAACGACATTTAAATGTATACATATCATATTAAGATATATTAATATATCATAATATCATGATAATATAATAATTTAACATCTCATTAGATATAATAAACAATGGATTAACAACATTAATTGAGATCGTTAACTTAAAGGTTTCAAAACAACACTTACATGTAACGACTAACGATGACTTAACGACTCAGTTAAAATGTATATACATGTAGTGTATTTAGATGTATTAAAATACTTTTGGAAGACTTCAAGACATATATCAAAACACTCATACTTAACGAAAATGGTTACAGTTACTTTCCCATTCTTTTCTTTCATCAAGAATTCTAGTCGTATTCTTACCCGTATTATACACAGCTTCAAAACGTACTTACTATGGGTATATACCAATAGGAACTAGCATGGGATTCCACTCTTGATTATGTCATGTATGACTAATCAATTTTAACTTCTACCATGAGCTAGTCAACTAACTAGAACTCCTTTTAACCCCACTCACCACTCACCAATTACCACTCATCATTCACTCCATTTCACTTCCAATTCTCTTTCTAATTCTCTCTCAACACACACACACACACTATTATGAACGTATTTTTCCAGTAGTTAATCATTATCTTCATCAAAAATCACTTCAAGCATCAAGCTATAATCATCATAGGAAGAACACTTCAAGAACACTTCAAAAATCCCTTCAAGTTTACTAATTTACTTCCAAGCTTTCTAATCCATTCCAAGTAATCATCTAAGATCAAGAAACCTTTGTTATATACAGTAGGTTATCTTTCTTATTCAAGGTAATAATCATATTCAAACTTTGATTCAATTTCTATAACTATAAACTATCATAATTCGAGTAAAAATCTTACTTGAACTTGTTTTTGTGTCATGATCCTACTTCAAGAACTTTCAAGCCATCCAAGATCCTTTGAAGCTAGATCATTTCTTGTCATTTCCAGTAGGTTTACCTACTAAGCTTGAGGTAGTAATGATGTTCATAACATCATTCGATTCATATATATAAAACTATCTTATTCGAAGGTTTAAACTCGTAATCACTAGAACATAGTTTAGTTAATTCTAAACTTGTTCGCAAACAAAAGTTAATCCTTCTAACTTGACTTTTAAAATTAACTAAACACATGTTCTATATCTATATGATATGCTAACTTAATGATTTAAAACCTGGAAACACGAAAAACACCGTAAAACCAGATTTACGCCGTCGTAGTAACACCGCGGGCTGTTTTGGGTTAGTTAATTAAAAACTATGATAAACTTTGATTTAAAAGTTGTTATTCTGAGAAAATGATTTTTATTATGAACATGAAACTATATCCAAAAATTATGGTTAAACTCAAAGTGGAAGTATGTTTTCTAAAATGGTCATCTAGACGTCGTTCTTTCGACTGAAATGACTACCTTTACAAAAACAACTTGTAACTTATTTTTCTGACTATAAACCTATACTTTTTCTGTTTAGATTCATAAAATAGAGTTCAATATGAAACCATAGCAATTTGATTCACTCAAAACGGATTTAAAATGAAGAAGTTATGGGTAAAACAAGATTGGATAATTTTTCTCATTTTAGCTACGTGAAAATTGGTAACAAATCTATTCCAACCATAACTTAATCAACTTGTATTGTATATTATGTAATCTTGAGATACCATAGACACGTATACAATATTTTGACCTATCATGTCGACACATCTATATATATTTCGGAACAACCATAGACACTCTATATGTGAATATTGGAGTTAGCTATACAGGGTTGAGGTTGATTCCAAAATATATATAGTTTGAGTTGTGATCAATACTGAGATACGTATACACTGAGTCATGGATTGATTCAAGATAATATTTATCGATTTATTTCTATACATCTAACTGTGGACAACTAGTTGTAGGTTACTAACGAGGACAGCTGACTTAATATGTAGTGACCCGAACTTTTCTATGTTTTTATATATTAATTGAGATTGATATTTACATGATTAAATGTTTCCAACATGTTAAGCAATCAAACTTGTTAAGACTTGATTAATTGAAATATGTTTCATATAGACAATTGACCACCCAAGTTGACCGGTGATTCACGAACGTTAAAACTTGTAAAAACTATATGATGACATATATATGGATATATATATAGTTAACATGATACTATGATAAGTAAACATATCATTAAGTATATTAACAATGAACTACATATGTAAAAACAAGACTACTAACTTAATGATTTTTAAACGAGACATATATGTAACGATTATCGTTGTAAAGACATTTAATGTATATATATCATTTTAAGAGATATTCATACATGATAATATCATGATAATATAATAATTTAAAATCTCATTTGATATTATAAACATTGGGTTAACAACATTTAACAAGATCGTTAACCTAAAGGTTTCAAAACAACACTTACATGTAACGACTAACGATGACTTAACGACTCAGTTAAAATGTATATACATGTAGTGTTTTAATATGTATTTATACACTTTTGAAAGACTTCAATACACTTATCAAAATACTTCTACTTAACAAAAATGCTTACAATTACATCCTCGTTCAGTTTCATCAACAATTCTACTCGTATGCACCCGTATTCGTACTCGTACAATACACAGCTTTTCGATGTATGTACTATTGGTATATACACTCCAATGATCAGCTCTTAGCAGCCCATGTGAGTCACCTAACACATGTGAGAACCATCATTTGGCAACTAGCATGAAATATCTCATAAAATTACAAAAATATGAGTAATCATTCATGACTTATTTACATGAAAACAAAATTACATATCCTTTATATCTAATCCATACACCAACGACCAAAAACACCTACAAACACTTTCATTCTTCAATTTTCTTCATCTAATTGATCTCTCTCAAGTTCTATCTTCAAGTTCTAAGTGTTCTTCATATATTCTACAAGTTCTAGTTACATAAAATCAAGAATACTTTCAAGTTTGCTAGCTCACTTCCAATCTTGTAAGGTGATCATCCAACCTCAAGAAATCTTTGTTTCTTACAGTAGTTTATCATTCTAATACAATGTAATAATCATATTCAAACTTTGGTTCAAGTTCTATAACTATAACAATCTTATTTCAAGTGATGATCTTACTTGAACTTGTTTTCGTGTCATGATTCTGCTTCAAGAACTTCGAGCCATCCAAGGATCCGTTGAAGCTAGATCCATTTTTCACTTTTCCAGTAGGTTTATCCAAGAAACTTAAGGTAGTAATGATGTTCATAACATCATTCAATTCATACATATAAAGCTATCTTATTCGAAGGTTTAAACTTGTAATCACTAGAACATAGTTTAGTTAATTCTAAACTTGTTCGCAAACAAAAGTTAATCCTTCTAACTTGACTTTTAAAATCAACTAAACACATGTTCTATATCTATATGATATGCTAACTTAATGATTTAAAACCTGGAGACACGAAAAACACCGTAAAACCGAATTTACGTCGTCGTAGTAACACCGCGGGCTGTTTTGGGTTAGTTAATTAAAAACTATGATAAACTTTGATTTAAAAGTTGTTATTCTGAGAAAATGATTTTTATTATGAACATGAAACTATATCCAAAAATTATGGTTAAACTCAAAGTGGAAGTATGTTTTCTAAAATGGTCATCTAGACGTCGTTCTTTCGACTGAAATGACTACCTTTACAAAAATGACTTGTAACTTATTTTTCTGACTATAAACCTATACTTTTTCTGTTTAGATTCATAAAATAGAGTTCAATATGAAACCATAGCAATTTGATTCACTCAAAACGGATTTAAAATGAAGAAGTTATGGGTAAAACAAGATTGGATAATTTTTCTCATTTTAGCTACGTGAAAATTTGTAACAAATCTATTCCAACCATAACTTAATCAACTTGTATTGTATATTATGTAATCTTGAGATACCATAGACACGTATACAATGTTTCGACCTATCATGTCGACACATCTATATATATTTCGGAACAACCATAGACACTCTATATGTGAATGTTGGAGTTAGCTATACAGGGTTGAGGTTGATTCCAAAATATATATAGTTTGAGTTGTGATCAATACTGAGATACGTATACACTGGGTCGTGGATTGATTCAAGATAATATTTATCGATTTATTTCTGTACATCTAACTGTGGACAACTAGTTGTAGGTTACTAACGAGGACAGCTGACTTAATAAACTTAAAATATCAAAATATATTAAAAGTGTTGTAAATATATTTTGAACATACTTTGATATATATGTATATATTGTTATAGGTTCGTGAATCAACCAGTGGCCAAGTCTTACTTCCCGACGAAGTAAAAATCTGTGAAAGTGAGTTATAGTCCCACTTTTAAAATCTAATATTTTTGGGATGAGAATACATGCAGGTTTTATAAATGATTTACAAAATAGACACAAGTACGTGAAACTACATTCTATGGTTGAATTATCAAAATCGAATATGCCCTTTTTATTAAGTCTGGTAATCTAAGAATTAGGGAACAGACACCCTAATTGACGCGAATCCTAAAGATAGATCTATTGGGCCTAACAAACCCCATCCAAAGTACCGGATGCTTTAGTACTTCGAAATTTATATCATATCCGAAGGGTGTCCCGGAATGATGGGGATATTCTTATATATGCATCTTGTTAATGTCGGTTACCAGGTGTTCACCATATGAATGATTTTTATCTCTATGTATGGGGTGTGTATTGTAATATGAAATCTTGTGGTCTATTATTATGATTTGATATATATAGGTTAAACCTATAACTCACCACCATTTTTGTTGACGTTTTAAGCATGTTTATTCTCAGGTGATTATTAAGAGCTTCCGCTGTCGCATACTTAAATAAGGACGAGATTTAGAGTCCATGCTTGTATGATATTGTGTAAAAACTGCATTCAAGAAACTTATTTTGTTGTAACATATTTGTATTGTAAACCATTATGTAATGGTCGTGTGTAAACAGGATATTTTAGATTATCATTATTTGATAATCTACGTAAAGCTTTTTAAAACC
The DNA here is from genome assembly GCF_046630445.1 of Rutidosis leptorrhynchoides. Classification (NCBI taxonomy): domain Eukaryota; kingdom Viridiplantae; phylum Streptophyta; class Magnoliopsida; order Asterales; family Asteraceae; genus Rutidosis; species Rutidosis leptorrhynchoides. The sequence goes on from NC_092333.1 coordinate 79,442,588, forward strand.
TTTATCTATGAAGTAAAGGTTATGGTTTGTTTTAAAAATGAATGCATTCTTTGAAAAACGTCTCATATAGAGGTCAAAACCTCGCAACGAAATCAATTAATATGGAACGTTTTTAATCAATAAGAACGGGACATTTCAGTTGGTATCCGAGCGTTGGTCTTAAAGAACCAGAATTTTGCATTAGTGTGTCTTATCGAGTTTGTTAGGATGCATTAGTGAGTCTGGACTTCGACCGTGTTTACTTGAAAAATGATTGCTTAACAAATTTTGTTGAAACTATATATTTTTAACATGTGAATATTATGCGATATATTAATCTCTTAACGCGTTTGATATTATGTGATAGATGTCTACCTCTAGAACAAGTCCCATTGACTCACCTAATAATAATGAAGATTCAAATGTAAATTGGAATGATTCGTGGACTGATTCACAAGTTCCCGAAGAGGAACCAGAAGAAGAGTCGGAACCAGAAGAAGAATCGGAACCGGAAGAAGAATCGAAACCGGATGAAGAAATAGAACCGGTGGGGGAAATAATAAAACGGTTAAGTAAAAGAAAATCCTCAACCAACCGACCAAGGTTAATTATGGTCAATGGTGTTTCCGCTAAGGAAGCAAAATATTGGGAGGATTACCAATTCTCCGATGAATCGGATTCTGACGAGAATTCCGATGATGTTATAGAAATTACCCCAACTGAATTTAAAAAGGCAAAAGAAAATAATAAGGGAAAGGGCATAAAAATAGAGAAATCTAATTCCAACCCCGATGAACTTTATATGTATCATCAACCCCCGAAGTCCTTAAGTTGTAACAATGACCCGGGAACCTCTAAACCACCAGGTTTTTCTAAACCAATGTGGAAAATTACGGCTCGTATTAGGGGAACATCATATATCCCTCGAAACTTGGCAAAACGAACCAAAACCGAAGAAGAAGAAACAAGCGAGTCGGAATAAGATAGTTGTATTCGTGTGGTGTAATATATGTAATATAGTGTGCTTATGCTTTATGATATATGTAAAAATTGCTTGTATTAATAAGTATTTTTTTATGAATCTAACTCTTGTCTATTTTACAGTATAAAAACACAAAATGGATAGACAACCCAATATTTAAAGAGATCTACCAGGAGACATGATTGATGAAATCTTGTCTAGAGTCGGTCAGCATTCTTCGGCACAACTATTTAAGGCGAGATCAGTTTGTAAGACATTCGAAGAACGTTCCAAGAATGCCTTGGTTTATAAAAGGCTTTCGTTCGAAAGATGGGGGATATCACATTGGGAAATCCATAAGTTACGATGTGTTTACTTTGACGCATATATTGCGGGGAACCCAAATGCTATTTTACGCAATGGGTTAAGAAATTATTTTGACTCAATATATCAGAATATTGGACTTCGTGATTTAGAAAAAGCGGCTAACATGCAACATAAAGAAGCATGTTATGCTTACGGATTAGTAATGTTCGCTTCTCACCAAAGTGAGAACCAGAACATCGGCCTACAACTATTAAACAAAACGTTCCCACAAGTGACGGAGTCGGTAATTGGGGTAAGAAATGAGGTTTTTAGATTGTTACGGGACTGTTGGACATTACGTAACCCTCGTCCCTTTGACGACGTTACAACACGCTGTCTTATCAACGGCCATAACGGTTATGTTCCACAAGACCAAGGATGGGAAGTAGTCCTAGTAAAACCAGAATGCATGACTTGTTTCTGGACGTATGAATTACGTGTCTTTATTGCCTTTGCTGAACGACTTGTGTACTAGCTAGAATTATCTTCACAACTATCTTGTATCAAAGTTATTGTGTGCTATATTTCATGCTTTATGTAAAAATAAGCGGTATTGTAAGTTTGTAAAATATTGTATAAAAGTTTGAACGCGAAATATTATTATAATCAGTTTTTCATATAGAATTGTAGTAGTTGAATTGTATATTAGCTACTAAGTATGAACTTAACGGGTAGGTACTACCCGAATTTAAACTTATAAAACGCTAATATGAAGAAAAAGCTTTTATAAATGAGTTCATATTATGCTACGAAATACTATTAACTACTCTTAATATTCTGTATGATTAACTTGTTCCATTTGACTATTTTGAAGGAAATGGCACCGACTACTCGACACACCATGAATATGAATGAAGAGGAATTCTGTACTTTTCTAGCTTCAAACATAGCCGCAGTACAGGCTGCGCTACATACCAACAATAACCTTGGATCTAGCAGTACAGGAAATCGTGTAGGATGCACCTACAAAGAATTCACTGCCTGCAAACCTTTGGAATTTGATGGAACCGAAGGACCGATCGGATTGAAACGGTGGACCGAGAAGGTCGAATCGGTGTTTGCCATAAGTAAGTGTACTGAAGAGGACAAAGTGAAGTACGCTACGCATACCTTCACAGGTTCTGCATTAACATGGTGGAATACCTATCTAGAGCAAGTAGGACAAGACGATGCGTACGCACTACCGTGGTCAGCATTCAAGCACTTGATGAATGAGAAGTACCATCCCAGAACCGAGGTCAATAAGCTCAAGACAGAACTTAGAGGGTTATGAACCCAAGGATTTGATATTACCACGTACGAAAGACGATTCACAGAATTGTGCCTATTGTGTCCGGGAGCGTTCGAAGATGAGGAAGAGAAGATCGACGCGTTTGTGAAAGGATTACCGGAAAAAATCCAAGAAGATATAAGTTCACACGAGCCCGCCTCCATACAACAGGCATGTAGAATGGCTCACAAACTAGTGAACCAGATTGAAGAAAGAATTAAAGAACAGACTGCTGAAGAGGCCAATGTGAAGCAAGTCAAAAGAAAGTGGGAGGAAAACGGTGATAAGAATCACCAATACAACAACAACAGCAATTACAACAATAATCGCAACAATTATCCCAACAATCGCAACATCAATTGCAACTACAACAAACGGCCCAACAACAACAACAACAACAGCAACTACAACAATCATCCCAACAACAATAATAACCGCAACAACAACAACAATCAGAAGCAGCTATGCCAAAGGTGTGAAAAGTATCACTCGGGGTTCTGCACCAAATTTTGCAATAAGTGTAAAAGAAATGGTCATAGCGCGGCGAAGTGTGAGGTCTACGGACCAGGGGTTAATAGAACGAAAGGAACAAATGGTGTCAGAACGAGTAATGGTGGAACAAGTAGTGTCGGAGCAAGTTATGCCAATGTAGTTTGTTATAAATGTGGAAAACCGGGCCACATTATTAGAAATTGCCCGAACCAGGAGAACACGAATGGACAAGGCCGCGGAAGAGTTTTCAATATTAATGCGGCAGAGGCACAGGAAGACCCGGAGCTTGTTACGGGTACGTTTCTTATTGACAATAAATCTGCTTACGTTTTATTTGATTCGGGTGCGGATAGAAGCTATATGAGTAGAGATTTTTGTGCTAAACTAAGTTGTCCATTGATGCCTTTGGATAGTAAATTTTTACTCGAATTAGCAAATGGTAAATTAATTTCAGCAGATAATATATGTCGGAATCGAGAAATTAAACTGGTTAGCGAAACATTTAAGATTGACTTGATACCAGTAGAGTTAGGGAGTTTTGATGTGATAATCGGTATGGACTGGTTGAAAAAAGTGAAAGCAGAGATCGTTTGTTACAAAAATGTAATTCGCATTATACGAGAAAAAGGAAAACCCTTAATGGTGTACGGAGAAAAGGGCAACACGAAGCTACATCTTATTAGTAATTTGAAGGCACAAAAACTAATAAGAAAAGGTTGCTATGCTGTTCTAGCACACGTCGAGAAAGTACAAACTGAAGAAAAGAGCATCAATGATGTTCCCGTCGCAAAAGAATTTCCCGATGTATTTCCGAAAGAATTACCGGGATTACCCCCACATCGATTCGTTGAATTTCAAATAGATCTTGTACCAGGAGCTGCACCAATAGCTCGTGCTCCTTACAGACTCGCACCCAGCGAGATGAAAGAACTGCAAAGCCAATTACAAGAACTTTTAGAGCGTGGTTTCATTTGACCAAGCACATCACCGTGGGGAGCTCCTGTTTTGTTTGTCAAGAAGAAAGATGGTACATTCAGGTTGTGTATCGACTACCGAGAGTTGAACAAACTTACCATCAAGAACCGCTACCCACTACCGAGAATCGACGACTTATTTGATCAACTACAAGGCTCGTCTGTTTATTCAAAGATTGACTTACGTTCCGGGTATCATCAAATGCGGGTGAAAGAAGATGATATTCCAAAGACTGCTTTCAGAACACGTTACGGTCATTACGAGTTTATGGTCATGCCGTTTGGTTTAACTAATGCACCAGCTGTGTTCATGGACCTTATGAACCGAGTGTGTGGACCATACCTTGACAAGTTTGTCATTGTTTTCATTGATGACATACTTATTTACTCAAAGAATGACCAAGAACACGGTGAACATTTGAGAAAGGTGTTAGAAGTATTGAGGAAGGAAGAATTGTACGCTAAGTTTTCAAAGTGTGCATTTTGGTTGGAAGAAGTTCAATTCCTCGGTCACATAGTGAACAAAGAAGGTATTAAGGTGGATCCGGCAAAGATAGAAACTGTTGAAAAGTGAGAAACCCCGAAAACTCCGAAACACATACGCCAGTTTTTAGGACTAGCTGGTTACTACAGAAGGTTCATCCAAGACTTTTCCAGAATAGCAAAACCCTTGACTGCATTAACGCATAAAGGGAAGAAATTTGAATGGAATGATGAACAAGAGAAAGCGTTTCAGTTATTGAAGAAAAAGCTAACTACGGCACCTATATTGTCATTGCCTGAAGGGAATGATGATTTTGTGATTTATTGTGACGCATCAAAGCAAGGTCTCGGTTGTGTATTAATGCAACGAACGAAGGTGATTGCTTATGCGTCTAGACAATTGAAGATTCACGAACAAAATTATACGACGCATGATTTGGAATTAGGCGCGGTTGTTTTTGCATTAAAGACTTGGAGGCACTACTTATATGGGGTCAAAAGTATTATATATACCGACCACAAAAGTCTTCAACACATATTTAATCAGAAACAACTGAATATGAGGCAGCGTAGGTGGATTGAATTGTTGAATGATTACGACTTTGAGATTCCTTACCACCCGGGGAAGGCAAATGTGGTAGCCGATGCCTTGAGCAGGAAGGACAGAGAACACATTCGAGTAAAATCTATGAATATAATGATTCATAATAACCTTACTACTCAAATAAAGGAGGCGCAACAAGGAGTTTTAAAAGAGGGAAATTTAAAGGATGAAATACCCAAGGGATCGGAGAAGCATCTTAATATTCGGGAAGACGGAACCCGGTATAGGGCTGAAAGGATTTGGGTACCAAAATTTGGAGATATGAGAGAAATGGTACTTAGAGAAGCTCATAAAACCAGATACTCAATACATCCTGGAACGGGGAAGATGTACAAGGATCTCAAGAAACATTTTTGGTGGCCGGGTATGAAAGCCGATGTTGCTAAATACGTAGGAGAATGTTTTACGTGTTCTAAGGTCAAAGCTGAGCATCAGAAACCATCAGGTCTACTTCAACAACCCGAAATCCCAAAATGGAAATGGGAAAACATTACCATGGATTTCATCACTAAATTGCCAAGGACTGCAAGTGGTTTTGATACTATTTGGGTAATAGTTGATCGTCTCACCAAATCAGCACACTTCCTGCCAATAAGAGAAGATGACAAGATGGAGAAGTTAGCACGACTGTATTTGAAGGAAGTCGTCTCCAGACATGGAATACCAATCTCTATTATCTCTGATAGGGATGGCAGATTTATTTCAAGATTCTGGCAGACATTACAGCAAGCATTAGGAACTCGTCTAGACATGAGTACTGCCTACCATCCACAAACTGATGGGCCGAACGAAAGGACGATACAAATGCTTGAATACATGCTACGAGCATGTGTTATTGATTTCGGAAACAGTTGGGATCGACATCTACCGTTAGCAAAATTTTCCTACAACAACAGCTACCATTCAAGCATTGAGATGGCACCATTTGAAGCACTTTATGGTAGAAAGTGCAGGTCTCCGATTTGTTGGAGTGAAGTGGGGGATAGACAGATTACGGGTCCAGAGATTATACAAGAAACTACCGAGAAGATCATCCAAATTCAACAACGGTTGAAAACCGCCCAAAGTCGACAAAAGAGCTACGATGACATTAAAAGAAAAGATATAGAATTTGAAATTGGAGAGATGGTCATGCTTAAAGTTGCACCTTAGAAAGGCGTTGTTCGATTTGGTAAACGAGGGAAATTAAATCCAAGGTATATTGGACCATTCAAGATTATTGATCGTGTCGGACCAGTAGCTTACCGACTTGAGTTACCTCAACAACTCGCGGCTGTACATAACACTTTCCACGTCTCAAATTTGAAGAAATGTTTTGCTAAAGAAGATCTCACTATTCCGTTAGATGAAATCCAAATCAACGAAAAACTTCAATTCATCGAAGAACCCGTCGAAATAATGGATCGTGAGGTTAAAAGACTTAAGCAAAACAAGATACCAATTGTTAAGGTTCGATGGAATGCTCGTAGAGGACCCGAGTTCACCTGGGATCGTGAAGATCAGATGAAGAAGAAATACCCGCATCTATTTCTAGAAGATTCGTCAACACCTTCAACTGTTTAAAATTTCGGGACGAAATTTATTTAACGGGTAGGTACTGTAGTGACCCGAACTTTTCCATGTTTTTATATATTAATTGAGATTGATATTTACATGATTAAATTTTTCCAACATGTTAAGCAATCAAACTTGTTAAGACTTGATTAATTGAAATATGATTCATATAGACAATTGACCACCCAAGTTGACCGGTGATTCACGAACGTTAAAACTTGTAAAAACTATATGATAACATATATATGGATATATATATAGTTAACATGATACTATGATAAGTAAACATATCATTAAGTATATTAACAATGAACTACATATGTAAAAACAAGACTACTAACTTAATGATTTTTAAACGAGACATATATGTAACGATTATCGTTGTAAAGACATTTAATGTATATATATCATATTAAGAGATATTAATACATGATAATATCATGATAATATAATAATTTAAAATCTCATTTGATATTATAAACATTGGGTTAACAACATTTAACAAGATCGTTAACCTAAAGGTTTCAAAACAACACTTACATGTAACGACTAACGATGACTTAACGACTCAGTTAAAATGTATATACATGTAGTGTTTTAATATGTATTTATACACTTTTGAAAGACTTCAATACACTTATCAAAATACTTCTACTTAACAAAAATGCTTACAATTATATCCTCGTTCAGTTTCATCAACAATTCTACTCGTATGCACCCGTATTCGTACTCGTACAATACACAGCTTTTAGATGTATGTACTATTGGTATATACACTCCAATGATCAGATCTTAGCAGCCCATGTGAGTCACCTAACACATGTGAGAACCATCATTTGGCAACTAGCATGAAATATCTCATAAAATTACAAAAATATGAGTAATCATTCATGACTTATTTACATGAAAACAAAATTACATATCCTTTATATCTAATCCATACACCAACGACCAAAAACACCTACAAACACTTTCATTCTTCAATTTTCTTCATCTAATTGATCTCTCTCAAGTTCTATCTTCAAGTTCTAAGTGTTCTTCATATATTCTACAAGTTCTAGTTACATAAAATCAAGAATACTTTCAAGTTTGCTAGCTCACTTCCAATCTTGTAAGGTGATCATCCAACCTCAAGAAATCTTTGTTTCTTACAGTAGTTTATCATTCTAATATAAGGTAATAATCATATTCAAACTTTGGTTCAAGTTCTATAACTATAACAATCTTATTTCAAGTGATGATCTTACTTGAACTTGTTTTCGTGTCATGATTCTGCTTCAAGAACTTCGAGCCATCCAAGGATCCGTTGAAGCTAGATCCATTTTTCACTTTTCCAGAAGGTTTATCCAAGGAACTTAAGGTAGTAATGATGTTCATAACATCATTCAATTCATACATATAAAGCTATCTTATTCGAAGGTTTAAACTTGTAATCACTAGAACATAGTTTAGTTAATTCTAAACTTGTTCGCAAACAAAAGTTAATCCTTCTAACTTGACTTTTAAAATCAACTAAACACATGTTCTATATCTATATGATATGCTAACTTAATGATTTAAAACCTGGAGACACGAAAAACACCGTAAAACCGAATTTACGCCGTCGTAGTAACACCGCGGGCTGTTTTGGGTTAGTTAATTAAAAACTATGATAAACTTTGATTTAAAAGTTGTTATTCTGAGAAAATGATTTTTATTATGAACATGAAACTATATCCAAAAATTATGGTTAAACTCAAAGTGGAAGTATGTTTTCTAAAATGGTCATCTAGACGTCGTTCTTTCGACTGAAATGACTACCTTTACAAAAATGACTTGTAACTTATTTTTCCGACTATAAACCTATACTTATTCTGTTTAGATTCATAAAATAGAGTTCAATATGAAACCATAGCAATTTGATTCACTCAAAACGGATTTAAAATGAAGAAGTTATGGGTAAAACAAGATTGGATAATTTTTCTCATTTTAGCTACGTGAAAATTTGTAACAAATCTATTCCAACCATAACTTAATCAACTTGTATTGTATATTATGTAATCTTGAGATACCATAGACACGTATACAATGTTTCGACCTATCATGTCGACACATCTATATATATTTCGGAACAACCATAGACACTCTATATGTGAATGTTGGAGTTAGCTATACAGGGTTGAGGTTGATTCCAAAATATATATAGTTTGAGTTGTGATCAATACTGAGATACGTATACACTGGGTCGTGGATTGATTCAAGATAATATTTATCGATTTATTTCTGTACATCTAACTGTGGACAACTAGTTGTAGGTTACTAACGAGGACAGCTGACTTAATAAACTTAAAATATCAAAATATATTAAAAGTGTTGTAAATATATTTTGAACATACTTTGATATATATGTATATATTGTTATAGGTTCGTAAATCAACCAGTGGCCAAGTCTTACTTCCCGACGAAGTAAAAATCTGTGAAAGTGAGTTATAGTCCCACTTTTAAAATCTAATATTTTTGGGATGAGAATACATGCAGGTTTTATAAATGATTTACAAAATAGACACAAGTACGTGAAACTACATTCTATGGTTGAATTATCAAAATCGAATATGCCCTTTTTATTAAGTCTGATAATCTAAGAATTAGGGAACAGACACCCTAATTGACGCGAATCCTAAAGATAGATCTATTGGGCCTAACAAACCCCATCCAAAGTACCGGATGCTTTAGTACTTCGAAATTTATATCATATCCGAAGGGTGTCCCGGAATGATGGGGATATTCTTATATATGCATCTTGTTAATGTCGGTTACCAGGTGTTCACCATATGAATGATTTTTATCTCTATGTATGGGGTGTGTATTGAAATATGAAATCTTGTGGTCTATTATTATGATTTGATATATATAGGTTAAACCTATAACTCACCAACATTTTTGTTGACGTTTTAAGCATGTTTATTCTCAGGTGATTATTAAGAGCTTCCGCTGTCGCATACTTAAATAAGGACGAGATTTGGAGTCCATGCTTGTATGAAATTGTGTAAAAACTGCATTCAAGAAACTTATTTTGTTGTAACATATTTGTATTGTAAACCATTATGTAATGGTCGTGTGTAAACAGGATATTTTAGATTATCATTATTTGATAATCTACGTAAAGCTTTTTAAAAATTTTATCTATGAAGTAAAGGTTATGGTTTGTTTTAAAAATGAATGCAGTCTTTGAAAAACGTCTCATATAGAGGTCAAAACCTCGCAACGAAATCAATTAATATGGAACGTTTTTAATCAATAAGAACGGGACATTTCATAATAAACTTAAAACATCAAAATATATTAAAAGTGTTGTAAATATATTTTGAACATACTTTAATATATATGTATATATTGTTATAGGTTCGTGAATCAACAGTGGCCAAGTCTTACTTCTCGACGAAGTAAAAATCTGTGAAAGTGAGTTATAGTCCCACTTTTAAAATCTAATATTTTTGGGATGAGAATACATGCATGTTTTATAAATGATTTACAAAATAGACACAAGTACGTGAAACTACATTCTATGGTTGAATTATCGAAATCGAATATGCCCCTTTTTATTAAGTCTGGTAATCTAAGAATTAGGGAACAGACACCCTAATTGACGCGAATCCTAAAGATAGATCTATTGGGCCTAACAAACCCCATCCAAAGTACCGGATGCTTTAGTACTTCGAAATTTATATCATATCCGAAGGGTGTCCCGGAATGATGGGGATATTCTTATATATGCATCTTGTTAATGTCGGTTACCAGGTGTTCACCATATGAATGATTTTTATCTCTATGTATGGGATGTGTTTTGAAATATGAAATCTTGTGGTCTATTGTTATGATTTGATATATATAGGTTAAACCTATAACTCACCAACATTTTTGTTGACGTTTAAAGCATGTTTATTCTCAGGTGAATATTAAGAGCTTCCGCTATTGCATACTAAAATAAGGACAAGATTTGGAGTCCATGTTTGTATGATATTGTGTAAAAACTGCATTCAAGAAACTGATTTCGATGTAACATATTTGTATTGTAAACCATCATGTAATGGTCGTGTGTAAACAGGATATTTTAGATTATCATTATTTGATAATCTACGTAAAGCTTTTTAAACCTTTATTTATGAAATAAAGGTTATGGTTTGTTTTAAAAATGAATGCAGTCTTTAAAAAACGTCTCATATGGAGGTCAAAACCTCGCAACGAAATCAATTAATATGGAACGTTTTTAATCAATAAGAACGGGACATTTCACTTACCGACTTGAGTTACCTCAACAACTCGCGGCTGTACATAACACTTTCCACGTCTCGAATTTGAAGAAATGTTTTGCTAAAGAAGATCTCACTATTCCGTTAGACGAAATCCAAATCAACGAAAAACTTCATTTCATCGAAGAACCCGTCGAAATAATGGATCGTGAGGTTAAAAGACTTAAACAAAACAAGATACCAATTGTTAAGGTTCGATGGAATGCTCATGGAGGACCCGAGTTCACCTGGGAACGAGAAGATCAGATGAAGAAGAAATACCCGCACTAATTTCCAGAAGATACGTCAACACCTCCAACAGCTTAAAATTTCGGGACGAAATTTATTTAACGGGTAGGTACTGTAGTGACCCGAACTTTTCCATGTTTATATATATTAATTGAGATTGATATTTACATGATTAAATGTTTCCAACATGTTAAGCAATCAAACTTGATAAGACTTGATTAATTGAAATATGTTTCATATAGACAATTGACCACCCAAGTTGACCGGTGATTCACGAACGTTAAAACTTGTAAAAACTATATGATGACATATATATGGATATATATATAGTTAACATGATACTATGATAAGTAAACATATCATTAAGTATATTAACAATGAACTACATATGTAAAAAACAAGACTACTAACTTAATGATTTTTAAACGAGACATATATGTAACGATTATCGTTGTAAAGACATTTAATGTATATATATATCATATTAAGAGATATTCATACATGATAATATCATGATAATATAATAATTTAAAATCTCATTTGATATTATAAACATTGGGTTAACAACATTTAACAAGATCGTTAACCTAAAGGTTTCAAAACAACACTTACATGTAACGACTAACGATGACTTAACGACTCGGTTAAAATGTATATACATGTAGTGTTTTAATATGTATTTATACACTTTTGAAAGACTTCAATACACTTATCAAAATACTTCTACTTAACAAAAATGCTTACAATTACATCCTCGTTCAGTTTCATCAACAATTCTACTCGTATGCACCCGTATTCGTACTCATACAATACACAGCTTTTAGATGTATGTACTATTGGTATATACACTCCAATGATCAGCTTTTAGCAGCTCATGTGAGTCACCTAACACATGTGGGAACCATAATTTGGCAACTAGCATGAAATATCTCATAAAATTACAAAAATATGAGTAATCATTCATGACTTATTTACATGAAAACAAAATTACATATCCTTTATATCTAATCCATACACCAACGACCAAAAACACCTACAAACACTTTCATTCTTCAATTTTCTTCATCTAATTGATCTCTCTCAAGTTCTATCTTCAAGTTCTAAGTGTTCTTCATATATTCTACAAGTTCTAGTTACATAAAATCAAGAATACTTTCAAGTTTGCTAGCTCACTTCCAATCTTGTAAGGTGATCATCCAACCTCAAGAAATCTTTGTTTCTTACAGTAGGTTATCATTCTAATACAAGGTAATAATCATATTCAAACTTTGGTTCAATTTCTATAACTATAACAATCTTATTTCAAGTGATGATCTTACTTGAACTTGTTTTCGTGTCATGATTCTGCTTCAAGAACTTCGAGCCATCCAATGATCCGTTGAAGCTAGATCCATTTTTCTCTTTTCCAGTAGGTTTATCCAAGGAACTTAAGGTAGTAATGATGTTCATAACATCATTCGATTCATATATATAAAGCTATCTTATTCGAAGGTTTAAACTTGTAATCACTAGAACATAGTTTAGTTAATTCTAAACTTGTTCGCAAACAAAAGTTAATCCTTCTAACTTGACTTTTAAAATCAACTAAACACATGTTCTATATCTATATGATATGCTAACTTAATGATTTAAAACCTGGAAACACGAAAAACACCATAAAACCGGATTTACGTCGTCGTAGTAACACCGCGGGCTGTTTTGGGTTAGTTAATTAAAAACTATGATAAACTTTGATTTAAAAGTTGTTATTCTGAGAAAATGATTTTTATTATGAACATGAAACTATATCCAAAAATTATGGTTAAACTCAAAGTGGAAGTATGTTTTCTAAAATGGTCATCTAGACGTCGTTCTTTCGACCGAAATGACTACCTTTACAAAAAATGACTTGTAACTTATTTTTCCGACTATAAACCTATACTTTTTCTATTTAGATTCATAAAATAGAGTTTAATATGAAACCATAGCAATTTGATTCACTCAAAATGGATTTAAAATGAAGAAGTTATGGGTAAAACAAGATTGGATAATTTTTCTCATTTTAGCTACGTGAAAATTGGTAACAAATCTATTCCAACCATAACTTAATCAACTTGTATTGTATATTATGTAATCTTGAGATACCATAGACACGTATACAATGTTTCGACCTATCATGTCGACACATCTATATATATTTCGGAACAACCATAGACACTCTATATGTGAATGTTGGAGTTAGCTATACAGGGTTGAGGTTGATTCCAAAATATATATAGTTTGAGTTGTGATCAATACTGAGATACGTATACACTGGGTCGTGGATTGATTCAAGATAATATTTATCGATTTATTTCTGTACATCTAACTGTGGACAACTAGTTGTAGGTTACTAACGAGGACAGCTGACTTAATAAACTTAAAACATCAAAATATATTAAAAGTGTTGTAAATATATTTTGAACATACTTTGATATATATGTATATATTGTTATAGGTTCATGAATCAACCAGTGGCCAAGTCTTACTTCCCGACGAAGTAAAAATCTGTGAAAGTGAGTTATAGTCCCACTTTTAAAATCTAATATTTTTGGGATGAGAATACATGCAGGTTTTATAAATGATTTACAAAATAGACACAAGTACGTGAAACTACATTCTATGGTTGAATTATCGAAATCGAATATGCCCATTTTTATTAAGTCTGGTAATCTAAGAATTAGGGAACAGACACCCTAATTGACACGAATCCTAAAGATAGATCTATTGGGCCTAACAAACCCCATCCAAAGTACCGGATGCTTTAGTACTTCGAAATTTTATATCATATCCGAAGGGTGTCTCGAAATGATGGGGATATTCTTATATATGCATATTGTTAATGTCGGTTACCAGGTGTTCACCATATGAATGATTTTTATCTCTATGTATGGGATGTGTTTTGAAATATGAAATCCTGTGGTCTATTATTATGATTTGATATATATAGGTTAAACCTATAACTCACCAACATTTTTGTTGACGTTTTAAGCATGTTTATTCTCAGGTGATTATTAAGAGCTTCCGCTGTCGCATACTTAAATAAGGACGAGATTTGGAGTCCATGCTTGTATGATATTGTGTAAAAACTGCATTCAAGAAACTTATTTTGTTGTAACATATTTGTATTGTAAACCATTATGTAATGGTCGTGTGTAAACAGGATATTTTAGATTATCATTATTTGATAATCTACGTAAAGCTTTTTAAACCTTTATTGATGAAATAAAGGTTATGGTTTGTTTTAAAATGAATACAGTCTTTGAAAAACGTCTCATATAGAGGTCAAAACCTCGCAACGAAATCAATTAATATGGAACGTTTTTAATCAATAAGAACGGGACAAACCTCGCAACGAAATCAATTAATATGGAACGTTTTTAATCAATAAGAACGGGACATTTCATATATCGTGTACTTTGCGTTTTGCGTCTTGTACTCTTGTCATTTTTAGACGTTTCTCATCAATAATTTGAACCTTTTTTATTGTATCTTGTACTTTTTAGCTTTTTGGACCTTTGCGTCTTCAATTCGTCGAATCTGCCTTTTATCTTCACCTTTTAATATTTAAACGAATATCACTTGTAAATAGAACAATTGCAACTAAAAGCTTGTCTTTCTTGAGGGATAATGCTATGAAATATATGTTCGTTTTTAGCATTATCAAATATTCCCACACTTGAGTGTTGCTTGTCCTCAAGCAATATAGTCTTGAAATACTAGAATCACTTCTTTATTCTTCACACTTTGTACATCAGTGATTTCTTTACGGCGGTATAAACAATGGTAGTAACGTTATGGTTTACAGTCCCACATGACTATAAAAATTTAGATCCATTAAGGAAACTGAATCTTTATGAAAACATTTGATCTTTTGAAAATTAAATCTAGCTTTTACCCTAGATAAGTTTTCCGGAATAACCCTTCACCGGTGTTTGCAAAATGTTTTTGTGGGTTTTGTGGGTTTCAGATTTGAAAATTTTGGCTCAAAACTTATGGTTTTGTGTCACCCACTTGCTAACCTTGTATTAGGAAAGCAACACGTCCAGTATACTTGCTCCGTATATTACCTTTCGGTAAACTACCGTCCGGTTGTAAAGGAAAGCATTGAACAAGCAACTGTTAAGGCAATGTCCCCTGACATGCTTTTAATTATGGTCTATAACGTGTCGGACGCAATTACTATCCTTTGTAGGAGCAATAGTAAAGCTCACCCTTATAATTTGTCGGTCTGGCACAAGGTCCTGTCTTTGACCATACTATGCAACCACCGTTCTTACGGTTGACACCCGATTTGGTTCAGGTGACCTAATGAATTCCAGGTGAATTCCTAGGATTTTACGTTCAGTGGTAATGAACGCATTGAAAATGGGTTTTTAGAAAATAAATCGGTTTGAAATTTTGATCAAAGAATTTTCTCGTTCAAGCTCGAGTTTAGATATCATTGAATTTCATGAGTTTGTAATTCTCAATCTTTAAGGTCAATCTCTAGGATTGAGTAATATCAGTCTTAAAAGCTGATTTTTGATCTTTAAGGAGATTATCCTTTCTGGGGATCTGATTCATTAGTCTTATCCAGCTAATTTGCACGGCGCCCCCCCATTGTACGAGATAAATCCTTTCATGGTTAGGATAAGTCTGACCACTTGGCGACCCTGTTTGATGCTGAGGTCCGTGGATTTCCTGCTGATTTTAGAGATGACTTTTCTAGATTTTTCGTCAACCTACAGCTGGTCTGGACGACAACTTCATGACCTAAATCAAGAAGCGCGTTTCTTTTTCGGAAGACTTTACTTCCTTTTAATGATGGAATTGATTCATCGTGTAGATCCATCTTTCTTTTAAATATATTACAGTAAATCGGGTAAAACTGATTAGATTAGTCCAAAACAAAAGTATCTTCAATTATTTGTTACAGAAATATGTGACATATGTTTAAGATAACTTGGTGAATTTTCCCACACTTGGCTTTTATTTTTCCTTTTTGTTCTCCTCTATTCCATTTTAAATGAATTCTAACATTTTGGTTTGTTTCTCAATTTATGCCTTTTCCAAGGTAACAATAATTTCGGTGTTAACACCTAGTTTTATCGTTCATAAATATGTATAAACATGATTTTGAGTTCATTTAGTTGAAAATTTTTACTAGAATTGGGTAGTCAGTATATAAGACTAGGGCTGTTCTTTATTATCAGAGAGCACTAGATTCTAATACAACTACCGCGTTACTAGTATTTTTAATGGTAACCAAGTGTTTAGATTAAAAAAATTTAAAATTCCGAAAGAATTTAACCCCTTTTCACACTTTAGATCTTGCAATGCCCTCATTTGCAAGAAATCAGTAACAATTTAAATTATTGAGGGTGATTAGCGTAGAAAAATGATTAAATTTTACCAAAGTTTTCAAACATATTGGATTTTTTTTTCTTTTTTTTTCTTTTTTTTATCTTTAACTTATAAAACAAATAATTAATTAATTTTAAAATTTTGTTTCTTTTAAGAATGAGGGCGTTTCGGTACGTTGACCTAGTCTGTCCCTCAACAAAATTCTAAAATTTGTCTTTTTGAAGCGTTGTTTTAAAAGCTAAGATTTTTTTGAATTTTTTAATTTTTTTTTGGCATACTTTAAGTCAATAAGATTAAAAATAATGATAATAAAATTTCTCGTCCCTCCCTCGGGTAAAGCAATTTTGGTTCAACGACCTAGTCTTCAACTTACGACGAATTTTTAAAAATCATATTTTTAACTTAGCAAAATAAAGTAAATTTTTGTTTTTTAAATTCACACCAAACTTAAATTTAAAATGCATAAAATTAAAAATTCACACCAAACTTAAATTATATTTTTGTTTTTATACATACAAACTTATATTAAAAATATTAATTTTTCAAATATTTACAATTTTAAATATATTGATTTTACAAAGTTCAAAATATTAATTTAATTTTTAAATATTAATTTTAAAAACATTGTAAAAATAAAATTAAAAATCTTTTTTTGCTTTTTATCCCACTTTAATCAATCAAATATTATCAAAAACATACGCCCCTCTTTTCGGTAAAGTAATTTCGGTTCCATGACCTAATTTAACTCATGACGAATTTTTGAAATATTTTGGGTTGATTGATTAAAGATATTTATACCTTAAGAATAAACGTTAAATTTCGCAGTGATGTAATAAATTTTTATATGATATCAATAATTTCGGTCGCAAGACCTAATTTTATTGAATACCAATTTAATACTTTATAGCGAACAAATTAGCGTTTATTATCAAAAGGTTAAAAATAAAAATAAAAATAAAAACTGTACAAACTTACCTGTGAAATAGATTTCTTAGTGATATGCTCTAGCCCACTCATAAGATATTCCGACTAATTGATTTTCCATGGCTACATAGGCGTAACCTCGAGCATTCATTGATTTTTCTTCTAAACATATGAACGGTCCGTCTCTGCATAAAGTAACAAATTCGGTGTTTGAATAGGTTTGATTATTTGAACATTTACCTTCGTGTGACCATTTTCCGCATTTGTGACATCTTTCAAGGTGCCGTGCTCTTCTTTTTGCTGCGGATTTTGATTTTCCTTTACCAAATTGTAATTTATTATTTTTGCATCTGGATTCTTTTCTTACTCTGTCCAATTTTTCTCTGATTACTGATACCAATTCACTTGGAAGTGTGTCATTATTACGTTTAGTGATCAAAGCGTGTAGCATTAGACCATGGTTTAGTTCACAGGAAGTCTTCATTTCGTAAAAACCTAAAAAAAAATAAAAATTCAGAATGGGGGGAGAAGACTAGTTCTTTAGGGTCTGTTAGGGAAAGACCATTCGGGTTCCATTTTCGAGAACTACACGAAAACATAAAATCTAACTCTAACAGAAATACATATTATCCTTTAAAGACTTAATTATCCCCACACTTAGTTAGCTGTGGTATCGAAATTGTGATTAACTTCGTTGTCAACTTCCATTGGACTATCTATGTAGTGTTTAACTTTGTGACCATTAACCTTAAATTCAATCCCATTTGAATTTATTAATTCTATCGTTCCGTATGTGAAAACTCTTTTGACTATGAATGGTCCAGACCATCTTGATTTCAATTTTCCAGGAAATAGCTTGAATCGTTAATTGAAAAGAAGAACTCTGTCTCCTTCTTTAAATTCTTTTGAACTTCTGATTCTTTTATCATGCCATTTCTTCGTTCTTTCCTTATAGATTAATGAATTTTCGTATGCTTCATGTCTTAATTCTTCTAATTCGTTTAATTAACTTAATCGTAGACGTCCAGCTTCATGTAAATCAAGATTACATGTCTTCAAAGCCCAAAATGCTTTGTGTTCAATTTCTACTGGAAGATGACATGTTTTTCCGTAAACGAGTCTAAAAGGTGTGGTTCCAATTGGAGTTTTGTAGGCTGTTTTAAAAGCCCAGAGTGCATCCTCCAATTTAATGGACCATTCCTTCGGATTTGATCCTACGATTTTTTCTAGAATACGTTTTAAAGCTCGGTTGGTATTTTCAACTTGTCCACTTGTTTGTGGATGATAAGCGGTGGAGATTTTATGAGTTATTCCATATCTTTTAAAAACTTTCTCAAGTTGATTATTACAGAAATGAGTACCCCGATCACTTATTAAAGCTTTCGGTGTTCCAAACCTTGCAAAAAGACGTTTTAAAAAGTTGACTACAACTCGTGCATCGTTAGTTGGGAGAGCTTGTGATTCCGCCCATTTAGATACATAATCAATGGCTACGAGAATATATAGATTATTATGAGATTTTGGAAATGGACCCATAAAGTCAATACCCCAAACGTCAAATACTTCACATACTTGAATGACATTTTGTGGCATTTCATCACGTTGACTTATTTTTCCGGCCCTTTGACATGCATCACAGGATTTGCAAAGAAGGTGTGCGTCTTTGTAAATTGTAGGCCAATAGAATCCAGTATCATAAACTTTTCTTGCTGTTAGTTGTGGCCCATAATGCCCTCCTGTTGGTCCTGTGTGACAATGGTTTAAGATTTTACTAGCTTCATCTCCGAATACACATCGGCGTAATATTCCATCGGGACAACTTTTAAACAAATGTGGATCTTCCCAGAAATAGTGTTTTATATCACTAAAGAATTTCTTTCGTTTTTGGTACGATAATCCTTTTTCAAGAATCCACATACTAAGTAGTTTGCATAGTCTGCAAACCATGGAATTTCATTATAATCTATCTTCAATAGATATTCATCAGGAAAGTTGTCTTGTATGGCCGATTCATTTAGAACTTCTAATTCAGGATTTTCAAGACGAGAAAGATGATCAGCGGCGAGATTTTCTGCTCCTCTTTTATCTCGGATTTCAATATCGAACTCTTGTAAGAGTAAGATCCAACGGATTAATCTTGGTTTAGCATCTTGTTTCGAAAATAGGTATCTAAGAGCAGAATGGTCGGTATAGACCACCGTTTTAGCTAGAACGAGATATGAACGAAATTTATCAAAAGCAAAGACAATAGCAAGGAGTTCTTTTTCAGTAGTTGTGTAATTCGTTTGTGCTCCTTGTAACGTCTTACTAGCATAATAAATAGGTTGAAATCGTTTTTCAATCCTTTGTCCTAAAACGGCTCACATTGCAAAATCACTTGCATCGCACATAAGTTCAAACGGTAGATTCCAATTTGGTGTTATCATGATCGGCGCATTAGTGAGTTTCTCTTTAAGAATATTAAAAGATTTGATACATTCATCTGAAAAGATGAATGGAGCATCCTTTTCTAGGAGTTTATTCATAGGAGTGGCAATTTTAGAACAATCTTTTATGAAACGTCGGTAAAAACCGGCATGCCCTAGAAAACTCCTAACTCCTCTAACATTGGTGGGATGTAGAAGTTTAGCAATTACATCTACTTTAGCTCTATCCACTTCAATTCCTTCCTTTGAAATTTTATGACCAAGAACGATGCCTTCTTTAACCATGAAATGACATTTCTCCCAATTAAGTACTAGATTTGATTGTTCGCATCTAATAAGCATTCGTTCAAGATTAACTAAACATGATTCAAATGTATCACCGAAGACTGAAAAGTCATCCATGAAAACTTCCATGCATTCTTCTATCATGTCGTGAAAAATCGCCATCATGCACCTTTGAAAGGTTGCAGGGGCGTTGCAAAGTCCAAATGGCATGCGTTTGTAAGCAAAAGTACCATAAGGGCACGTGAAAGTGGTTTTCTCTTGATCCTCGGGTGCTATTGGAATTTGAAAATATCCGGAAAAACCATCAAGAAAACAATAGTAACTATTTCCGGCTAATCTTTCTAACATTTGATCAATGAAAGGTAAGGGAAAGTGATCTTTTCTGGTGGCATCATTTAATTTTCTATAATCAATACATACACGCCATCCTGTTACAGTCCTAGTAGGAATAAGCTCATTTTTTTCATTTGTAATGACAGTCATGCCACCCTTCTTAGGCACGCATTGAACTGGGCTTACCCATGGACTATCAGAAATTAGATAAATTAAACCTGCATCTAGCAGTTTAATAATTTCTTTCTCAACAACATCTTGCATATTCGGATTTAGTCTTCGTTGACGTTGCACATACGTTTTATGACCTTCTTCCATAAGGATTTTATGTGTGCAATACGAAGGACTTATTCCTTTAATATCATGAATTTTCCATGCAATTGCTGGTTTATGAGCTTTTAACACAGAAATGAGTTGTGATTTCTCATTTTCAGTAAGAGAAGACGATATTATTACAGGTAATTCAGATTCACCATGTAAATAAGCATATTCCAAATGGTTTGGAAGTGGCTTTAGCTCTAATCTCGGAGGTTCTTCTATCGATGATTTATATCGATATCTGTCTTCTTCTTTTAGCATTTGAATTTCTTCTGTTGTTGGTTCATATCCATTAGCTATTAGTGTAGCTAACATTTCAGTTTCATCAATTGGTTCAGTTCCTTCTCCTAAAGAACATTCTCCTGTTCCTTGTAATTCTGGAAATTCTTCTAACAATTCTGCATGTGAATCTATAGTTTGAATATAATAACATGTATCGTCTGCATATTGCGGTTATTGCATTGCTCTATCAACTGAAAAGGTAACACTCTCGTCCTCTATACTTAGGGTCAATTTCTTACCAAACACGTCTATCATTGCTTTAGCCGTGTTTAAGAATGGTCTTCCTAATATGAGAGGAACTTGAGAATCTTCTTCCATGTCCA
This sequence comes from Rutidosis leptorrhynchoides, assembly GCF_046630445.1. Classification (NCBI taxonomy): domain Eukaryota; kingdom Viridiplantae; phylum Streptophyta; class Magnoliopsida; order Asterales; family Asteraceae; genus Rutidosis; species Rutidosis leptorrhynchoides. The sequence continues at coordinate 79,464,043 of NC_092333.1, forward strand.
GAACAACAAAAGCTACTGGAAATACTAAAGTACCAACTTTAACTAGCATGTTCTCCATTATCCCTCTAGGATATTTTATTGATCGATCGGCTAGTTGTATGCTTATTCTTGTTGGTTTCAATTCTCCAAGGTCTAGTTTAGCGTATAGTGAATACGACATTAAATTTATACTAGCACCTAAGTCTGCCAATGCTTCTATTGAACTAAGACTACTCAGAAAACATGGAATTGTGAAACTTCCTGAATCAGATAATTTTTCTGGTATCTTATTCAACAGCACTGCTGAATAATTAGCATTCATAGTAACGGCCGAGAGTTCTTCCATTTTCTTTCTATTTGTGATTAGATCTTTCAGGAATTTAGCATATCTAGGCATTCCTGAAATTACATCAATGAAAGGAAGATTTACATTTATCTGTTTAAACATATCCAAAAATTTGGATTGCTCGGCTTCAAGTTTCTCTTTTTTCATTTTACTCGGGTAAGGAAGTGGTGGTTGGTATGGTTTAACATAAGGTTTAGCTTTAACTGTGTTATCTTCATTAACCTTTTCAACTACCGGTTCTTTTTCCTTATCTTGATCAGGTTGTGGTTCTTGTGGAGTAGGAATAGCTTCATCAGAAATTACAGGTATTTCAGGTGGTTTAAGTGTTGTACCACTTCTTGTGGTAATTGTAGCGACCCCGACAAATCGTCAAGTGACGGCGTCGGCTACGTGGGTCCCATTACCTGATTATAAGTCTTTAAGATAACGTTTGACCAAAATATGTCGCCTTCATTTCAAAATAAAGATTGTTTCAAAGTTTACAAGAATTGTTCAACCAAAAGTTAAGTTACAACGTTATGAGTACGATTGAAATCTAGGCGACACGGTTTAAAGTAAAGTCAAAAGACGCTCCATGAAAAGCATGTATACTCGACATCCAAAGCAAGTATCAAATAATGAGCGGAAGCATGTATCACATATCGTGCAAGACCTGAGAAAAACATAGAAATCTGTCAACGAAAAACGTTGGTGAAATCATAGGTTTAGTAAGTAAATTGTATTGAACCACAAGGTTCTTTAAGAATTGCTCAACCAGAATCATTCACATTCCAAAATAGTATTTGTATCACGAGCACCCAATTATCAAGGCTTAACCGAATCTTCCCTCTGAATTTTGAATTTAGTGTTAGAACTTACACTATACATTGTTGAAATTATATTTCATTCACTAACGGTAGCGAACCGTCTGAATGAGGGTTTGTTAAACCCGTATGGCCACACAACATAATTACACGCTTACACTTACACCCTGCAAGTGGAACTAATGATAATTGGATTGAGGACTTTTGTTCAAACTCGTATGCATCTTTGTATTCGTATTTGTTCACAATGTAAAAGCATGAAAAGTAAATGAGTATGAAATGTATGTGTTTCTCAGCCCACGATGTAAAGAATAAAAGTGATTGAAAAAGTGGGACTATGATCTCACCTTGAGTGCAAGAGTTAATAAAGTACTTCGACAAGTAAACGCGTGCAAAGACAAAGCTAGTCTTGACCTAAACATATAGGTTATATCAATAACGGTAAACACAAAACGGTCAAAGATGTTCAATTAGTCCTATGGCTCAATACGACTCGATTAATATAGCATGTGAAGCAAATTGTCAAGTTTCATGCAAGATACAAGTATAAAAGCATGTTAGGAAGATTGCATAATTAATTGGTTAAGTTTGACAAAAAGTCAAACTTGGTCGGGTCAAAGTCAACGAAAAAGTCAACATGTTCGGGTCGGGTCCCGGACTATTTTTCTATGCTAATTATTCATATACAAGTATATTAGAACAAGTTTCATGTGAATCGGAGGTCGATAGCTAGTCAAACATTTCGCGTGAAATGCGCCAAACAAAGCAGAATCTGGCCAGGCCAATCCGCGCGCCGCGCGGGGATGGGGCGCGCCGCGCCACCATCTGGGCAGAGATTTCTGGTCAGTTTTTCAAAGTATGCACGAACCAAACATCAAACATTCACCATTTATGATTCGCAAACAACCAAAACATGTATCTTATATCCTCGGAAAGGTATTTTGACGAGCAATACAACTAACCACATATCATCAAACAAAAACATCATTTACAATAGCCGAAATCTCATCAAGTGATCAATAAAAGTCCATTTTCAAAGTTTCAAGTTCGTAAAACGTATTTTATGATTCGGGAATCCAATTTACACATACGATATGCCGTTTCGAAGGTAATTAAGCATACATTGCATCTAAACACTTACTAACAACATTAACAAGTATTCAACGCATCAAAAGTTCGTTTCAAAGTCTATCAAACCCTAGTCAAACATCACAAAATCCTTAATCGGGTTTTTGAAGTTTTCTTAATCAACCTACGCATCAAAACGAAGCTAGTGATACTAGTAACACAATTAAAACATGAACTTTAACAATCAAACAACATTTAATCTTCCAAAATGCAAGATTAAGCAACCCATTTCAAATGTTCAAACTAGTTACTCAAAACAACAAATCGAGCAAGTAAATCATATATTCATGCTAGACACGAGCCATAGACACTAACTAACACCATTTCAAATCAAAAACACGAATTTAGAGAAACCTAGAGTTTTAGAAATGTTACCCAAACGAGATGAAGTTGGTATCAAATTGTAGAGGATGAAGAGAGGATTCCAAATATGTAATTTGTTTTGTTGTAAGCCTCCTAGATCGAATTTAGATGATGAATGATTGAATTGGGTGTTTGTGTGTTTGTTCTTGCTAGAGAGAAAGAGAGAGAGAGGGAGATGGTTGAATGGTGGTGATTGGGGTGGACTAGTTGACCTAGTCAACTAGTTTGCCCCGTGTCAATTTTAGTCCCTCGAGTTTAGAAGCGGGTGCGGGATTTAACCGATCGAATATTTTAAATTACACGAGAGTACGGGAGACGTTATCTTCCAACAACGAGAATATTTAAAATGTTACATAACAAAGGATACGAATCTAGATACGAAGGGTATTATTTAAAAAGAAAAAGACGGGCGTTAAAATAATTTAACGGAAAAATGCGGGATGTTACATTATCCACACCTCAAAAGAAATTTCGTCCCGAAATTTAGTTGGAAGTAGTAGTCGATATCTCTTACTCGAGACTTTACGTTGTCAATGCTATGAATAAGTGAAAGTACGTTCTTGAGGGTTCTCATGAATTTGGATAGTCAGGGTTTTACGTTGCATTAAGGTTCGGTTTTTACGATCCCCGGTTTCAACTGGTTTTCCTATGAAGAGAAGTTTGTCATCGATAGTTGATGTATCCAGCAGGATTGCACGTTCCTGTTCCGCAGGACACGTTTCTAAGTTTGTTACACGAAATGTAGGGTAAACGGAAACTTAATTGAGTCGGAAGTTCTAAACGGTAGGGAGCGGTTCCAATACGCCCCAAGGTTTCAAAAGGTTCAATATTGCGGTTATAACCTTCCTCGATTTCCCAAAATGGATTACACCTTTCCAAGGTGCGGGTTCTCAATATTACGCGATTACACACTGGGATTTGTGAGGTTTTCATCTAAGTTTGGTATAACTCTTTTGGGCGACTACGGGTCGTCTCGAGCCCTTCTCGGACTTGGATTATCTCAATTGTTGTCTCTTGGATGAGTTAAGATTCGGTGTTTTGTTTGCCACACGCTTTGGTCCAACGAATAGGGGTATGACATTAGCGGTCATATAGGGTTTCGGAAAGTGCGTGTGAACACACGAGTGGTAACTACTGTTGTAAGAGGGATCTACTAAAAGCGACCATGCAAGTTTGAAACATGTCTTTTGAAGACGTAAATCGTTCGTTTGTTCGGTTCGTTTGTTTGTGGGTGGTACGCGGTACTCATGTCTAAGCGGGTCTCCAAGGTTTCTTGTAAAACTAGAGGCGAAACGAGTATTTCGATACGGGATATTTGACAAAGATACTCCGTGTTGGAATAGAATCTCTTAAGATATGTTTGAACAAGTCAGTTAGGGTTCAAAAAATGTTCGTTAGGACTATTCACCCTCGTGGCGAATACTAATATAATGTGAGGAATTTCTCTATCCATGGAGAAATGTCACAAGGAGTTTCCTTAAATGGAAATGCGAGCGATAAAGATAGGAGTGAAATGAGGACTGAGAATAGGATGAGCTTACATCTCGAGGTCGCCATAACGCGCCTCTAGTTGTCGAAAATTGAAGTCTGGAAGAGAAACAAGATAGTACACGTAGTTGTATAGTTCGGGGTTGAATAATAGTTGGCCGATTATCAGAAACACAAGGACGTTAAGTCAAAGAAGAGTGAAGTATCGTTGGATTGTGTGTTATCTTAAATTCCAGTAATATCATACAGTAACGGTGAAATAACAGAGGTATGTGTGTGGTACGTGATGACGAGAAAGTTGATCGGATCTACAGTTTAATATTCGAATTCTTCGTGCAAAATAACGAATTTTTGTTACGTTAATTTTGAGTCGAGAGAGTATGCCTTTCGGCGTTCATGTAGAAATATTTCCATATTTGAGTCCCACCTGGGGCTATACGAATTAAGCTAGTAAGGTTGGTGTGAATAATCACGTTCAAGATTCGGGCACGTAGAGGTTTAGATTTCTACCTTAATGAGTTATCGAGGGTAAAGAACGAGCATCACGAGAAAAAGTCGAAAATGAATCTGCGGTAAGTCTGAGTCATGAGAGTTTCCTGATTACATGTGGCTTGATTTGGAGATTGATTGTAATGCCTCGACCATTAACATCATGGTCTAGAAAATTGGACTTCGTTCAACAGAAATTCTCACTCGGAGAATTTGGTATAAAGTTGCTCTTTTCTCAAAAGTTCGAGCGTAAGATGGTGATGTTGTTCGTTTTCCTTCTTTACTTAAATAAGTTAAGACGTCATCTATAAATACGATAACAGATTTGTCTAGATAAGTTTGCATACGTGGTTTAGGAGGTTTATGGATACGGACGAGCCTTGGATAAATCGAATGGTACTAAGAGAGATTTACAACTAACGTTGCGAGTTCGGAAAAGACTTAGGAGACATCGTCTCCCTTAACCCCCAATTGATGATAACCGGAACGGAGGTCGATTTGGAAACTACGGGATTCGTGCAAAAAAAAAAATCATGAGGTAATGGATGCGAGGGAGAGGGTATCGGTTTCCAACCGAAAATTTCTCAGTTCACAATAATCTATACAAGATTTTTTTTTTTTTTTTTTTTTTTTTTTTTAAGAATAGGTTCCGAGCTCTCTAGTTCTATAGGTGTCAAGTCAAAAGTCTTAACGTATATCCTCCAATAAAATTTATAGGCACACAATATTTTCCGTTGGTCACTTAAATCGTCTAAGTAATATCTAGGGGAAAAAAAGTGGAATGTAAAGAGCACGAGTCAAAGACTTGGTTAATAAACATCTAGCGGTAATCGAATCGAATAAGTATGAAATATACTGTTTGTTGTGAAGAAACGTACCCGTGACTAGTCCATCATCGTCTCGGGCATCCTAGGTGTCGATGTTGAAAGTTCAACGGCGTGCGTTGGGGTTGATTTTCTTGTTTGGGCACGCACTCCTAAAATGACCCGGTTGGCCACATTCAAAACAAACACCCGTCTTGGGTGCATTGTGCTCCTTTTGGGCGACGGGAGCGGTATTCCTACAATCGTGGGCTACATGGCCACTTCTTTGACACTTCAAGCAAAATGGTTTGCCACATTCACCTAAATGATGTTTGTAGCACTCGTTACAATACGGTAGGTGTCCGGTATAACCTTTCTTGCCGTTGGGGATGAAGGGCTTCTTGGCGGGGTTGTTGTAATTGCTTGATTGGGGGGCTTCCCATTTTCTTTTGTTGTCACCCGACTTATCTTCGGCTTTACGTACCGGCACTTCAATCTCGTCCACTGTTTCAATCAATTGGCGGGCCATATTCAAAGCCTCTTGGTGGTTAGCGGGTTTGGATGACATTACTCCTTGTTTGATGCTCTTGGGGAGACCATCCATGTAAAGTTCAACCCTTAAAGATTCAGGGTTCACAAGATTTGGGCACATCAAAGCAAGTTCGGAGAATCGTTGATTATAGGCCTTAAGGTCGTTCCCGACCGCTTTCAGAGCTCTTAGTTCTTGTTCGAGCCTTCGGATTTCTTCGCGAGGAAAATATTCGGTGATCATCTTTCCTCTTAAGTCGGCCCAAGAGAGAGCGTGGGCTTCGTGGATACCCACCGATTGTACATACGAATTCCACCATGTGAGAGCGATACCGGCGAAGGTGTGAGTGGAATATCTAACCTTTTCTTGGTCTCGACAACCGCTTATGCTAAAGACGGCTTCCGTTTGCTCAAACCATCGGGTGAGCACAACCGGTCCCCCGGTTCCATCGAAAGTGTGAGGTTTGCACCCTATGAAATTCTTATAGGAGCATCCTTCGTTGGAATTTCCGGCTCCATGGTTGTTGTGGTTGTGGTTGTTATTGATGTCGGAGGAGGTACTAGCCATAGCCGCACCTATGGCGGCGGCTATCATGCGTTGAAAAGCTTGTTCGGAAGTTTCATTACGTGGCCCGCGACGGGGAGGCATTGTTCCTTCAAGACACAAGAATATCTTTGATTAGTATTCTCAATAATACTAATCATGATATGGAATGATGATGTAGAGAAAATTTTCCTTGACTCGCCTTAAATTCTTTATGTCATAATGTCGGAATGTCCATATGAATCACCGTAATATAATCCCGGAAATTATATTACCCTGATTCTCATGTGCTTTTAACATTACTTCATAAAGTCAAGGTGGCGCGTCAACAAAATTTATCAACGTAAGATCAAGATCGAATACGAGTTAGATATGATAGAAGAGTTCGAGTATAAATGCACAAATAGTCAAGTAATTCCTACTTCAGTCTATATGCCGGTTGTAGTCTAGATTCACCTATGTACCCTATGACTCGGGGTGGACACAAATGAACTCTAAATCCCTACAACCTGGCTCTGATACCACTTGTAGCGACCCCGACAAATCGTCAAGTGACGGCGTCGGCTACGTGGGTCCCATTACCTGATTATAAGTCTTTAAGATAACGTTTGACCAAAATATGTCGCCTTCATTTCAAAATAAAGATTGTTTCAAAGTTTACAAGAATTGTTCAACCAAAAGTTAAGTTACAACGTTATGAGTACGATTGAAATCTAGGCGACACGGTTTAAAGTAAAGTCAAAAGACGCTCCATGAAAAGCATGTATACTCGACATCCAAAGCAAGTATCAAATAATGAGCGGAAGCATGTATCACATATCGTGCAAGACCTGAGAAAAACATAGAAATCTGTCAACGAAAAACGTTGGTGAAATCATAGGTTTAGTAAGTAAATTGTATTGAACCACAAGGTTCTTTAAGAATTGCTCAACCAGAATCATTCACATTCCAAAATAGTATTTGTATCACGAGCACCCAATTATCAAGGCTTAACCGAATCTTCCCTCTGAATTTTGAATTTAGTGTTAGAACTTACACTATACATTGTTGAAATTATATTTCATTCACTAACGGTAGCGAACCGTCTGAATGAGGGTTTGTTAAACCCGTATGGCCACACAACATAATTACACGCTTACACTTACACCCTGCAAGTGGAACTAATGATAATTGGATTGAGGACTTTTGTTCAAACTCGTATGCATCTTTGTATTCGTATTTGTTCACAATGTAAAAGCATGAAAAGTAAATGAGTATGAAATGTATGTGTTTCTCAGCCCATGATGTAAAGAATAAAAGTGATTGAAAAAGTGGGACTATGATCTCACCTTGAGTGCAAGAGTTAATAAAGTACTTCGACAAGTAAACGCGTGCAAAGACAAAGCTAGTCTTGACCTAAACATATAGGTTATATCAATAACGGTAAACACAAAACGGTCAAAGATGTTCAATTAGTCCTATGGCTCAATACGACTCGATTAATATAGCATGTGAAGCAAATTGTCAAGTTTCATGCAAGATACAAGTATAAAAGCATGTTAGGAAGATTGCATAATTAATTGGTTAAGTTTGACAAAAAGTCAAACTTGGTCGGGTCAAAGTCAACGAAAAAGTCAACATGTTCGGGTCGGGTCCCGGACTATTTTTCTATGCTAATTATTCATATACAAGTATATTAGAACAAGTTTCATGTGAATCGGAGGTCGATAGCTAGTCAAACATTTCGCGTGAAATGCGCCAAACAAAGCAGAATCTGGCCAGGCCAATCCGCGCGCCGCGCGGGGATGGGGCGCGCCGCGCCACCATCTGGGCAGAGATTTCTGGTCAGTTTTTCAAAGTATGCACGAACCAAACATCAAACATTCACCATTTATGATTCGCAAACAACCAAAACATGTATCTTATATCCTCGGAAAGGTATTTTGACGAGCAATACAACTAACCACATATCATCAAACAAAAACATCATTTACAATAGCCGAAATCTCATCAAGTGATCAATAAAAGTCCATTTTCAAAGTTTCAAGTTCGTAAAACGTATTTTATGATTCGGGAATCCAATTTACACATACGATATGCCGTTTCGAAGGTAATTAAGCATACATTGCATCTAAACACTTACTAACAACATTAACAAGTATTCAACGCATCAAAAGTTCGTTTCAAAGTCTATCAAACCCTAGTCAAACATCACAAAATCCTTAATCGGGTTTTTGAAGTTTTCTTAATCAACCTACGCATCAAAACGAAGCTAGTGATACTAGTAACACAATTAAAACATGAACTTTAACAATCAAACAACATTTAATCTTCCAAAATGCAAGATTAAGCAACCCATTTCAAATGTTCAAACTAGTTACTCAAAACAACAAATCGAGCAAGTAAATCATATATTCATGCTAGACACGAGCCATAGACACTAACTAACACCATTTCAAATCAAAAACACGAATTTAGAGAAATCTAGAGTTTTAGAAATGTTACCCAAACGAGATGAAGTTGGTATCAAATTGTAGAGGATGAAGAGAGGATTCCAAATATGTAATTTGTTTTGTTGTAAGCCTCCTAGATCGAATTTAGATGATGAATGATTGAATTGGGTGTTTGTGTGTGTGTTCTTGCTAGAGAGAAAGAGAGAGAGAGGGAGATGGTTGAATGGTGGTGATTGGGGTGGACTAGTTGACCTAGTCAACTAGTTTGCCCCGTATCAATTTTAGTCCCTCGAGTTTAGAAGCGGGTGCGGGATTTAACCGATCGAATATTTTAAATTACACGAGAGTACGGGAGACGTTATCTTCCAACAACGAGAATATTTAAAATGTTACATAACAAAGGATACGAATCTAGATACGAAGGGTATTATTTAAAAAGAAAAAGACGGGCGTTAAAATAATTTAACGGAAAAATGCGGGATGTTACAGTAATGGCTTTAGCTGGTTCATTCCGGGGATTGGCATTTGTATCACTAGGTAAACTTCCCGGTTTTCTTTCACCTATTAACCTTGCTAGGTTACTTACTTCTTGTTCCAAATTTTGAATAGAAGCTTGTTGATTTCTAAATGCATGAGCATTTTGTTCATTGGTTTGTTTCTGAGATGTGAAAAACTGCGTTTGAGTTTCAACTAGCTTCGTCATCATATCTTCTAAATTTGGCTTTTTATCATTGGGTTGTGGTGGTTTGTTTTGAAAATTAGGTCTTTGCTGATTGAAAGTATTGTTGGATACTTGTTGATTGCTAGGACCTTGTTAGTTGTTGTATGGAACATTTCGATTATAATTCTGGTTTTGATTGTAAATTGGTCATAGCGGTTGATAATTATTCTGATAATTATTTCCAGGCCTTTGGTTTATGTATGAAATATTCTCTCTTTGTTCCATTGTTTGTTCAATACTGAGACAATCTTTTGTCAAATGTGGTCCTCCACACTGCTCACAACTAATTCATATTGAGTGTATATCCTTAGTCATCTTTTCCATTCGTCTCTCGACAGCATCTATCTTTGCAGAAATGGAATCTAAGTCATGGCTAGAATCGGCTCTAGCTGCTTTAGATGATCTAACGATATCTTTTTCTTGGTGCCACTCATGTGAGTGGGAAGCAGTGTTATCAATAATTTTGTAAGCATCAGTTTCTGTTTTTTTCATAATAGAACCACCAGCTGCTATATCGATGTCTTTCCTTGTAGTGATGTCGCATCCTTGGTAGAATATTTGTACTATTTGACAGGTGTCTAAACCATGTTGCGGACATCCTCTCAATAACTTTCCAAATCTTGTCCATGCCCCATATAGAGTTTCATTCGGCTTCTGTGTGAACGTAACAATTTCTCCTTGAAGTCTTACGGCTTTAGATGCCGGAAAGAATTGTTTAATAAATTTTTCAACTAAAACGTCCCATGTATCAATCGCCCCTTCAGGTAACGATTCCAACCAATCTTTGGCTTCTCCCTTTAAAGTCCAGGGAAATGACATGAGATATATCTGTTCATCCTCAACTTCTCTTATTTTAAATAAAGTGCAGATCCTATTAAAGGTACGAAGATGTTCATTTGGATCTTCCTTCGGCGCACCACTAAATTGGCATTGATTAGTCACCATGTGTAGAATTTGTCCTTTGATTTCATAATCTGGCGCATTAATGTCTGGATGAGTAATTGCGTGACCTTGGCCAGTGCGTTTAGCTCTCATTCGGTCTTCCATACTTAAAGGTTCCAGATTCTCCATGATTGAATTTGTTGAATCTGAATCACTAGAGGATTCTGATTTAATGGTTCGTTCCTCAACAATCTCTGTTTGAATGATTGGTGGTTCCGGAGGAAAAATTAATGGTTCAGGATCTATGAATTGTCCCTGAATATTCTCCGGATTCTCAATTGTGAGGTCGGGTTCAAAAAATGGATTATCGGAAATTTGAATTGGAGTACTTGGTCGACTGGATGACGATTCTAAAGAAAAATCAACGGCGACAATATTTGCTAGATGTCTTGATCTGGTTACAGGTGGTGAACGTACAAAAGGTGGTGAACGTCTTGCTCGGTGCATTAACTGAATATCCTATTAGTTTTTAAAAGGAAAGAAAAATTATATAAGTTATCCAATTAATAGACTTTTCTGATTTTGCCCACGTTTCGAATAGCCAAAAGATGCAGCAGAGGGGCAGGATTCGTTTGGTCTCAATATAATTGAGTACTGTTTGGCTCCAATAACCCGGTCCACGTACAAATCCAACTGTTACTACGAATCAGAAAATTTTGATGTCTATCAATTTAACCACTTAAAATAAATTTTCGTAATTTTAAGAAATTTAGATAAGAAGTAGAATAAAAATCTATGTCCTAAAAACTAGGATGTCGAGAAATAAGAAAGAAAAAGAGCGCGTCGAAAAAGGTCGAAAAAGAAAAGGGTTGAAAAATAAAAGGCGTCGAAAAAGAAAAAAAAATGACTATAAAACTTTAAAACACTCGACTAACCCAACCTTACTACTATCACTAACTTAAAATTAAAATTGAAAATTGAGATTACTAATTGGAGTGATAATTGATACATAGGTAAAAGGCGTCGAAAAAAATAAAAATAAGAAAGTAGTGCGTTAAAACTTAAAAAGGAACTAAAAACTAAAAAATTAAAAGTTGCGTCTAAAAATATTAAAGCTTAAAAGAAATACTATATCCCAAATGGCAATATCTTTAAAAAAATACTAAAACTTAGATAGGCGTCGCAAAATTCTAAAGCACCTAAATCTTAGTCTAAAGAGAAAGCACTTAAGGGATTTTACGGCAAAACCTAAAAATCTAGAAGTAAAAAATAAGCTACGGCAAAATACTAGAACTTAAAACTAAAAATGAGCGAAAAATACAAAAATTACGCTAAAAACGAATAAAAAGGGACAAAATATAAAAATAAACTAAAAGTTGAAAAAAGTACAATTTTTATAAAAATATTATTTTTATATTATTTATTTTATAAAACTATTAATTTTATAATTTAATAAAACTAAATAAACTAAATATACAAATTAAATAAAAACTAAATTAACTAATTAAATAAATAAAACCTATTTAGGGTTTAAATAATAATAATAATAATAAACTCCGTAATTAATGCAGATTAGGGTTCTGGTCATACGCGTCAGGGCGGCTCCGCGAGTTGCAGTGCCACGTACCAAATAAACCCGCTAGTCGCGGAGGTTAAAATTTTAAATGCACAAGTTTCGTTCGACAGGTTCTGTAGTTTTTTTAAATTATATTTTATATATTTTTCTGTTTTTAATAATTATATTTTTATAAAAGTTATATAGAAATACTTTATAATTTTATAAATAAAAATCTTAAAAATAGATTTATATATATTTTTTTCGGTTTTTAAATTTTTAAATTTTTTAATATTTAAAATGTATTTTTACAAAAACTAAATAAAACTTAATAAAAATCTCTTTTTTTTATGTGGCGTTTCGCTTCGGCGTTCTCCGGCAGCGGCGCCAAAAATACTTGATGTTCTGCGAGGTGTGTATGAAATAGCTTTATATTTTACTAGGAAAAACTATTAAATATGATACAATTTTATACAAGATATTTATTTATTCATAGAATGGATATACCTAAACCTTGCTACAACACTTATAGGCAGTGTACCTAATCGTACAGTAGTGTAGTTTTTAGTAAGTCTGGTTCGTCCACAGGGAATCTTTTAAACAAAGCTTAACGCTATATCAGTTTTAATTTATAAAAATACAAATATATATATAAGTAATATTATTATTATAAAGGGGGGTTTTTGCCGTTTAATGACCGGTTTGTCGATTTTAAAAACTTTAGTCGTAGTTAAAACCTAATGTAAAATAATAAAAATAAATATAACTTAATTTAAAGCGTAAAGTAAATAACGATAAGGAAATTGCGATAAATAAAAGTGCGATAAAATAAAATTGCGATAATTAAAAAGTACGATAATTAAAAGTGCAATTAAATACAACGACAATAAATAAAAGTACGATAATTAGAAGTGCTATTAAATATAAAATAAAGGAAATTAAATATGAAATAAAAGAATTATGCTTATTTAAACTTCCGTAATCATGATGTTTGACGTGTTGATTTTTAGTTTATCCCCATGGGTTAATTGTCCTTTGTCCTGGATTATTTAATATGTCCGTCTGATTTTTGTCCATAACAGTCCATCAGTCATAAATATAAAGTGTGAGTATCCTCGTCAAATTATCCTTATACCCGAAGTCAAATATTCCAACTAATTGGGGACTTAAACTGTAACAAGGTTTTAATACTTTGTTTAATAATTACACCAGGTTATCGACTGCGTGTAACCTAAGGTTTTAATATTTTGTTATCAATTATGCCAAGTGTCCTTGTACATAATTTCACCCCTGTTTTAATAATTCCATAGACTATTAATCCATTCCCGTGTCCGGTTAAATGAACGATTATTCGTACATATAAATACCCCGCCCATCGTGTCTGATCGAGTGTATATGGTTATTTATAGGGACGTCCATGTGATGACCCGGGAATTTCCGACCAAATTTAAACATAATCTTATATGATTCGACTCGATAAGAAAAGTCTATTAAACCGAGTCTCATTATGTTTGAACTATTTCATGATAACATTTGACCTTTAACTATTTCCGACGATTCACGAACCTTTAATTGTAACTACGAATGTAAATATAAATAATTATATATAAAACTAATTATATTAGTATTAATGAACTATTAAGTAATTTTGTTATTATAAAAGATAACATTTAATAACTAAAGATTTTCATTTTGAATATATATAGTATATTGTATATAAATGATTCAAACATATTTTACCAACGTTATCAAAATATTAAATGTACAATGTTATACTTTGTAGTTAATTGTTTAATATACATAATTAATCATCTACTCAACATTTAAAACATGATTTTATATATATGGTAGTATACATATATACATAAATATAACTATATATATATGATTTTATACATAATTATTATATTATGTATATGTAGAAATTTATAATATATCTATGATGAAATAATGTACTATTTTAATAAATATATATAATACTTACATATATAAAACATTTATATTTTTCATAATTACATACATAAGTATAATATAATTAGTATGTAAATAAATATTATAATATATTTATATTAAAATGCATAAATATATAATATTCAGTATATGTTACAATATATATTACATAATTATTAAATATTACATAATAAAAGATGATATTAATAAATTAAATTTAAATACAAATATAGTTGTTGTAGTAATGTTATTTGTATCGTCAAATATCAATATTTGTATTCATAATATCACTTTATATCATATAAAGATGAAATTGGATGTATAAATTAGATTATTATTACTAATATTATTATTATCGATAAAATATTAATATTATCATAATTAGTATGGTATTATTATTATTATTATTATTATCATTTTTACAATTATTATTATCATTAATATTATATTTATCATTATTATTAATTTTATTAATATTATTAGATATTAATAGTATTGTTATTATATATTATTATTATTAATTAAAAAAAACAGTAGGGATCTATATTATACGCTTGACCTCTGTATCCTTTATCTCTATTATTATATTTTTTTTTGTTTCTTTCCTGCTCCAAACTCGTGAACCTGTGTTGACATTTTCTCCATTTTTTATCAACCGATCTCTATTATTACAAAATGATTATGTATAATTGCAAATCAAATAAAAAGGAAATCCAATGGGATTAAAGAGTACAGCGATATTTTTTTTTTCTTCTTCTCTGCACGCTCCAATTTTTTTTTCTCTTAATTCAATTTCGAATAAAGTTTCAAAATCTAAAAATGCAGAAAGGTTAGAAATCTTTCTTTGAATCTATCTGCAAAATCTCAACTCTCAAATCTTTATATCGATCTTGAATTTTGAAGTCAAAGTTTAGTTTAAAAAAAGTCAACAATTGTTCATGAGACAAATTCGCGTTCGTGTATATGTTTCTGATCAAATTGACGATTCCAGTAGTTTTTATACATGTTTAGAAAACTATTTCGTGTTATAAACATTATCTATAATGTTATCTATTACGAAATCAATTTTTTTTGTTTTGTTCCAAGAACCGACGCTGCAGTAGGCCTTTAGTGTTTTTTTTTTTTATTTTAGAACCCAAATTATTTTTTTTTCTGTAATGTTTTGAAGCTTTAAAAGGAACCCTGATTTTTTTTTTTTTTTTTTTTTTTTGGTTATTGATGTTTTGTTGAATCCATGAGACTTGTGGAGAAGAAGAGGAATAGAAGAAAAACAGTTTATATATAAAATTTAAATTCAATATTAGTACAGAGAATCAGAATTGGTGGGATGGTCGAGAGTGTTTGCGTGTGAGCATGTGGTCACGAGATCGAGTCCAGAGGACGGTAGTTTCTTTTTTTTTTTTTGAAACTCTTTTCATGTGAGGTAGTTTTCTTTTCTAATTTTATTATTGTTATTATATATTAATTATTATTAGTATTATTATTATTATTGTGATTGTTTTGATTGTTATTGTTATTGTTATTATTAGTATCATACTTGTTATCATATTTGAAAGTATTATAGACATTACTATTATTATTATGATAGGTATTAATAATATTATTATTAGTAATAAACTTATCATTTTAGTATTTTATCATCATTAGGATTATGATTATCATTATTATTATTATGAAGGAAATAAAAATATATTATTATCATCAATATTAGAATTTGTACCGGTTTATAAATAATAGTATCATCAGTACATTTACAATTAATAATATCATATTTATCAGTATCATCATTAATATTTACTAGTATTATTATGATTATCATTTATCATTTTATAAATATTAGAACCCTTATTATTAACATAAGTATGGTATTAGTATTAATATTATTTTAGAGTTATTATTATTATTAGTATCATTAACAGTTATCATTTTCATTTTTTTTGCTATTAGTATTATCATTATTAATAAAATTATTATTATTATTAGTAAATCATTATTATCTAAATTATTATTTTAACAAATAAATCTTTTGTACACTATATATATACTTATGGTATATACTAGGATTGTATTAATAATTCACATAACAAACTAATAAAATTTCATAAATACAATACTAACCACAGATATATGTATATAAATATATTAATGTCACTATTTATATAAACGTAAATCATTATAGATATATATACATAAAATCGATATATATATATATATAAAATATAACTTAAAATATAATATAAGTATACGTTTTAAAATAAAGGTTAGAATAAATTCTACAAAACTATAATATATAAATAATACATATTAATAAATGAAATTTTGTAACTTACATTATACGTATTAATATATACACAATTGATATAGGTTCGTGAATCCGAGGCCAACCCTGCATTGTTCAATGACGTCATATGTATTTTTACTACAAAATACAGTATCGTGAGTTTCATTTGCCTTTTTACCCTTTATATTTTTGGGCTGAGAATACATGCGCAACTTTTATAACTGTTTTACGAAATTGACACAAGTACGTGAAACTACATTCTATGGTTGGATTATCGAAGTCGAATATGCCCCTTTTTATTAAGTCTGGTAATCTAAGAATTAGGGAACAGACACCCTAATTGACGCGAATCCTAAAGATAGATCTATCGGGCCCAACAAGCCCCATCCAAAGTACCGGATGTTTTAGTACTTCGAAATTTATATCATGTCCGAAGGAGGATCCCGGAATGATGGGGATATTCTTATATATGCATATTGTTAATGTCGGTTACCAGGTGTTCAATCCATATGAATGATATTTTTGTCTCTATGCATGGGACGTATGTTTATGAGAAATGGAAATCTGAAATCTTGTGGTCTATTAAAATGATGGAAACGATTGTTTAAGTTAAACTAATGAACTCACCAACCTTTTGGTTGACACTTTAAAGCATGTTTATTCTCAGGTACGAAAGAAATCTTCCGCTGTGTATTTGCTCATTTTATAGATATTACTTGGAGTCATTCATGGCATATTTCAAAAGACGTTGCATTCGAGTCGTCGAGTTCATCAAGATTATTATCAAGTCAATTATAGTTGGATATATTATGAAATGGTATGCATGCCTGTCAACTTTCGATGTAATGAAAGTTTGTCTTTTCAAAAACGAATGCAATGTTTGTAAAATGTATCATATAGAGGTCAAGTATCTCGCGATGTAATCAACTGTTGTGAATCGTTTATAATCGATATGGACTTCGTCCGGATGGATTAGGACGGGTCTTCACAGTTGGTATCAGAGCGGTGGTCTTAGCGAACCAGGTCTTGCATTAGTGAGTCTAACTGATAGTCGTTAGAATGCATTAATGAGTCTGGACTTCGACCGTGTTTGCATGTCAAAAGTTTTGCTTATCATTTAGTGTCGAAAAATTATTTGCTTATCATCCTTAAAGTCTAAGACACGTCTTACTGCCTTTATTGCATAGACAGTGTATAGTTAAATTCATATCTTAGCGTATCTGTTATTGTTACCTTTGCCTGACAGCTTCCGTAGATTCCTCCGTAGCTTATGGGATTTTAGTATTATATATGCATATGTAAATTATGTATTGCAGGGTACTAATCTACATCCTATAATCTATTTCTTATCGAAAATCCTTCATCTGATCGTACGAGATGAATCCCTCAACCAGTTCGAGTCCATCTGATTTCGATAGCTATTTCGATAGTTATTCCGACAGCTATTTCGATATGGATTTCCACTCGAGCTCCGAAAGCAGAGTAACCGGAATGAATCGATCAATTAGCCATCATCTATTCTGAATGAATTGGAGATTGGTTCGTAGTCGACTTAATCAATGGAAACGCGAAGAAGGCGATCATTTCCACTAACCAAATTCACCTCTTGACAATGGACCTAAAACGTTTACCGGCGAACCTGTTCGAGACACCATTTTCTCTCTCATTTCCAAAGTATCTCATCACGATCATATACTATCTCAGATTCTAAACCTCATTCATCCGCTCGTCCGAACCGACAATCATCCCGGTGTAATAGAAGAAGTTAACGAACTTCGCGCATAAGTTGTAGTCTTGGAAAATATGGTGCAAAACGTACCAGCTTCATCCAAATCACCGGCACCAACGGTACCACCAACAACCCAAATTTCAATATCACATGCCTCAACATCTCAATCTATACCTCGAGTATAATCATCATTCTACATGACATTCTACATCAGTTATCTTCGTTCGACATGGTGATTATGTAATCTCTAATGTTTTAGAGATTATTTATTCTAGTTCCAACTGAAAACTAAATGAGTTTAATATCATGTTAACTCATTAAATTCATGATTACATCTGAAGAAAATATATATGTATATATGTTTTCATAAAGATTGTAATTAAAAATTCTTTTGTACAAACTGTTAATAATAAAAATATTTTAACGGGTAGGTAATACCCGAGGAATATTTAAATTTCACATTAATAAGTTACACTATATATTCTTCGAATCTGATTCAACAGTTATTCACTATCCTATTTACAACCACCGGGATACTTATCCGTTCACCAAAGAATAACTATTTTCATTCAAATTCAATTTCATATTTGAATTTTGACCTATCAGAATCCAACAAGTGGCATAATGAAGAAATAATGGACACAATAAAAATTGATTAGAAACAGACTAATTAACAATATTAAATTTTATTAAGAAACCACGCTAACAAAATCCTAGCTAACTGTTCCTAGCTAACTGTTAATTCCGTATTACATTTTATTTATCGCAATTTATTTATCGCAATTTATTTTATCGCAATTTATATTCTCGCAATTTTATTTATTGTCATTTAATTTCTGTTATTTACTTTACGCACTTTATTTATCGTCATTTAATTTCTGTTATTTATTTTACGCACTTTAAATATCGGGACACGTATACAAGGTTTTGACATATCATATCGACACATCTATATATATTATTTGGAATCACCATAGACACTCTATATGCAGTAATGATCGAGTTCTCTATACAGGGTTGAGGTTGATTCTATAATAATATATATACTTTGAGTTGTGATCGAGTCTGAGACATGTACACGGGTCACGATACGTATTAATTAATTCAAATATTATATATTAAACTATATATGAATGATTGCACTGTCAACTGTGGACTATCGACTGTGGACTAATAACATTGGACAATTAAAATGAATTAAAATATTGAATATAACATATGAAACTAAACAATTCTTCAAGTTTGCCACTTGATTTCGTCTTAAACCTCATTTGTATCTTCACGATTACATTCTGCGTTCAAACCTTTCATGATTCTTGAAAACACCTCAATCGATAGGATGAATCAACCGCACTTCATCTACGGAAGGAAAGATTTATGCATATAGTTATGCACCTGAGAAACTCTCGGCAATTGAGTAAAAGTTCAACACGTAGCCGCGTCAGATCCTTTGGCATTTATTAACAAAAACAACTTTGCGATCCCTTTTCAAAATTAGCCAATTTTGTCACAACTCCAACAAGTCAACTTCGACTTTTCGTACGAAACAACCTTATTATAACGTTTATATATACGCGTGCTCTTTTATTGTTACCAGGTAACCTTTCATATTCCATCATATTACCATCAGCGTTTAATCATCTAAAAACACAATTCTCCTGAAACCACCTCGGATTAATAACCGATGATTCAGATATCATAGCATTAAATGCAGAGGAAACAGAAAAATGGTAGATGGTCTAAACGGACAAAAGTTTGATGATAAAGAAAGGAGTGTTAGGAACGCTCGATAGAAAATTGGGTATTGAAAAACAGATTGAGTTACCCATGAAGGAGACCAAGGACAAATACAAGGACCAAATCCTATATTCAAAGGATTCAGGTAATTCTGGATCCGTTGAAATCTTTAGAGAATATCTTGCTCCGAAGTCATGTTAAAATCTTGCGGAAAATCTTTCTCCATCAACCGTCGAACTTAGAAATTCCAAAATATCATCATCAATATCTTTGATATTTCTGAGGATATTTTCATAAATATTCTCGTCCGAAATTATATACCTCTTCGTGCTTCCCGTGTATCAATATATTGGAAACATTCAATAGAAAATATAGTACCGAAAAGCAGATTATGCGAAACTATGAAGAAAGCCGTGGATAAATCACAAAGAATAAGTTTGACTTCAAAGAATCCAAATAATTCAATGTCTGCTAAAGTCTATAGTGAATAACTTGCTCCTTACTCTAAACCCTTGCAGACAATAGTTTCTATCATCCTCTGATCTTAGATATTCTGAGATATTATCGTACCTTTCATTATAAATATCCTTCATATTTCTGGAGATATTTTTATAACTATTCTTATCTGAAATCATTAATCTTTTCGTGCTATCAGTATTACATCATATAGAAACTGTTAGTTTCTATATTCTGTAAATTTTCAAGCTTAAAATATGAATGTTATTGTAGTAATGATGGGAACTGATGCATGAGTTAGTATAATATAATGACACTTGATCAACGTGATTATATTACAGTAAGTCATGCTGAGTTTCTAAATGAAACGTGATGATTCACAGATCATAACGTCATCATGTGCCATGTTACATAACTCTTTCATCCTACTTAACTCCGTAACAAATCAAGAAAATGTATTCTTGATGGTTCTATCTTCCGTGATGTTGATAAATTTGAAAATCAAATCGTGCTATCACGTTCCTTCATGCTTAGAACATTATAATCATTCGAAACTCTATATCTATAAATTCTGGACCATTATTCGCTTGACTTGAAGTCGGGAAGAGAAAATAAAAGCATAGAGCTTTGAAATATAAGGGAGAATATAAAGTCCGATAACAACACATAAATTACAAACCGTGTATATCAATGTTTATCGCAACATAAAGACACGGGAGAATTAAAAACATTATAATCCCGAGGGCGAAGTAGAAGAAAGCAGATTCCTCTGGTGGAAGTTGGAAAAGGAGAATGATTGTTGCAATAGTAAGGATGAGGACAAGGATCAGAACTGGATTAATCATTTTCAGAATCTTTTGGATGTATGAACTAAGAAAGAAAGTATAAGAATGGTGAGAATAATGGAAAGGAAGAGCTTAATTTATACTGGAAATATCAGACGTAGTAATCGGGGCAGATCACCGTATTTAATTAAAGAGATCTTAATTTCCATAAATCCCGAAGAATCAGATTTTATAGATCTTCAAGATTTTCTTTAAATCCCTTAAATTCCGGAATTCAACCAAGGCAATGTCAAAAGTTAAGACGCGCCTTATTTTCTAAATTCAAACCTGACTACGTCAAAAGTTAAAAACAAATCTTTGTTTCTCATTTCATCCTTTTGTGAATAGCTTCATTCGCACTCTTCGAATAATTGAATTATTTTTATCCATATTACTCAATGATGATAAAACTCAAGTTATCAACTCATATTCGTCAGGAAAACATATTTATTGTTAATGACGACCTCACTCAAATTTCGGGACGAAATTTCTTTAACGGGTAGGTACTGTGATGACCCGGGAATTTCCGACCAAATTTAAACATAATCTTATATGATTCGACTCGATAAGAAAAGTCTATTAAACCGAGTCTCATTATGTTTGAACTATTTCATGATAACATTTGACCTTTAACTATTTCCGACGATTCACGAACCTTTAATTGTAACTACGAATGTAAATATAAATAATTATATATAAAACTAATTATATTAGTATTAATGAACTATTAAGTAATTTTGTTATTATAAAAGATAACATTTAATAACTAAAGATTTTCATTTTGAATATATATAGTATATTGTATATAAATGATTCAAACATATTTTACCAACGTTATCAAAATATTAAATGTACAATGTTATACTTTGTAGTTAATTGTTTAATATACATAATTAATCATCTACTCAACATTTAAAACATGATTTTATATATATGGTAGTATACATATATACATAAATATAACTATATATATATGATTTTATACATAATTATTATATTATGTATATGTAGAAATTTATAATATATCTATGATGAAATAATGTACTATTTTAATAAATATATATAATACTTACATATATAAAACATTTATATTTTTCATAATTACATACATAAGTATAATATAATTAGTATGTAAATAAATATTATAATATATTTATATTAAAATGCATAAATATATAATATTCAGTATATGTTACAATACATATTACATAATTATTAAATATTACATAATAAAAGATGATATTAATAAATTAAATTTAAATACAAATATAGTTGTTGTAGTAATGTTATTTGTATCGTCAAATATCAATATTTGTATTCATAATATCACTTTATATCATATAAAGATGAAATTGGATGTATAAATTAGATTATTATTACTAATATTATTATTATCGATAAAATATTAATATTATCATAATTAGTATGGTATTATTATTATTATTATTATTATCATTTTTACAATTATTATTATCATTAATATTATATTTATCATTATTATTAATTTTATTAATATTATTAGATATTAATAGTATTGTTATTATATATTATTATTATTAATTAAAAAAAACAGTAGGGATCTATATTATACGCTTGACCTCTGTATCCTTTATCTCTATTATTATTTTTTTTTTTGTTTCTTTCCTGCTCCAAACTCGTGAACCTGTGTTGACATTTTCTCCATTTTTTATCAACCGATCTCTATTATTACAAAATGATTATGTATAATTGCAAATCAAATAAAAAGGAAATCCAATGGGATTAAAGAGTACAGCGATATTTTTTTTTTCTTCTTCTCTGCACGCTCCAATTTTTTTTTCTCTTAATTCAATTTCGAATAAAGTTTCAAAATCTAAAAATGCAGAAAGGTTAGAAATCTTTCTTTGAATCTATCTGCAAAATCTCAACTCTCAAATCTTTATATCGATCTTGAATTTTGAAGTCAAAGTTTAGTTTAAAAAAAGTCAACAATTGTTCATGAGACAAATTCGCGTTCGTGTATATGTTTCTGATCAAATTGACGATTCCAGTAGTTTTTATACATGTTTAGAAAACTATTTCGTGTTATAAACATTATCTATAATGTTATCTATTACGAAATCAATTTTTTTTGTTTTGTTCCAAGAACCGACGCTGCAGTAGGCCTTTAGTGTTTTTTTTTTTTATTTTAGAACCCAAATTATTTTTTTTTCTGTAATGTTTTGAAGCTTTAAAAGGAACCCTGATTTTTTTTTTTTTTTTTTTTTTTTTTTGGTTATTGATGTTTTGTTGAATCCATGAGACTTGTGGAGAAGAAGAGGAATAGAAGAAAAACAGTTTATATATAAAATTTAAATTCAATATTAGTACAGAGAATCAGAATTGGTGGGATGGTCGAGAGTGTTTGCGTGTGAGCATGTGGTCACGAGATCGAGTCCAGAGGACGGTAGTTTCTTTTTTTTTTTTTGAAACTCTTTTCATGTGAGGTAGTTTTCTTTTCTAATTTTATTATTGTTATTATATATTAATTATTATTAGTATTATTATTATTATTGTGATTGTTTTGATTGTTATTGTTATTGTTATTATTAGTATCATACTTGTTATCATATTTGAAAGTATTATAGACATTACTATTATTATTATGATAGGTATTAATAATATTATTATTAGTAATAAACTTATCATTTTAGTATTTTATCATCATTAGGATTATGATTATCATTATTATTATTATGAAGGAAATAAAAATATATTATTATCATCAATATTAGAATTTGTACCGGTTTATAAATAATAGTATCATCAGTACATTTACAATTAATAATATCATATTTATCAGTATCATCATTAATATTTACTAGTATTATTATGATTATCATTTATCATTTTATAAATATTAGAACCCTTATTATTAACATAAGTATGGTATTAGTATTAATATTATTTTAGAGTTATTATTATTATTAGTATCATTAACAGTTATCATTTTCATTTTTTTTGCTATTAGTATTATCATTATTAATAAAATTATTATTATTATTAGTAAATCATTATTATCTAAATTATTATTTTAACAAATAAATCTTTTGTACACTATATATATACTTATGGTATATACTAGGATTGTATTAATAATTCACATAACAAACTAATAAAATTTCATAAATACAATACTAACCACAGATATATGTATATAAATATATTAATGTCACTATTTATATAAACGTAAATCATTATAGATATATATACATAAAATCGATATATATATATATATAAAATATAACTTAAAATATAATATAAGTATACGTTTTAAAATAAAGGTTAGAATAAATTCTACAAAACTATAATATATAAATAATACATATTAATAAATGAAATTTTGTAACTTACATTATACGTATTAATATATACACAATTGATATAGGTTCGTGAATCCGAGGCCAACCCTGCATTGTTCAATGACGTCATATGTATTTTTACTACAAAATACAGTATCGTGAGTTTCATTTGCCTTTTTACCCTTTATATTTTTGGGCTGAGAATACATGCGCAACTTTTATAACTGTTTTACAAAATTGACACAAGTACGTGAAACTACATTCTATGGTTGGATTATCGAAGTCGAATATGCCCCTTTTTATTAAGTCTGGTAATCTAAGAATTAGGGAACAGACACCCTAATTGACGCGAATCCTAAAGATAGATCTATCGGGCCCAACAAGCCCCATCCAAAGTACCGGATGTTTTAGTACTTCGAAATTTATATCATGTCCGAAGGAGGATCCCGGAATGATGGGGATATTCTTATATATGCATATTGTTAATGTCGGTTACCAGGTGTTCAATCCATATGAATGATATTTTTGTCTCTATGCATGGGACGTATGTTTATGAGAAATGGAAATCTGAAATCTTGTGGTCTATTAAAATGATGGAAACGATTGTTTAAGTTAAACTAATGAACTCACCAACCTTTTGGTTGACACTTTAAAGCATGTTTATTCTCAGGTACGAAAGAAATCTTCCGCTGTGTATTTGCTCATTTTATAGATATTACTTGGAGTCATTCATGGCATATTTCAAAAGACGTTGCATTCGAGTCGTCGAGTTCATCAAGATTATTATCAAGTCAATTATAGTTGGATATATTATGAAATGGTATGCATGCCTGTCAACTTTCGATGTAATGAAAGTTTGTCTTTTCAAAAACGAATGCAATGTTTGTAAAATGTATCATATAGAGGTCAAGTATCTCGCGATGTAATCAACTGTTGTGAATCGTTTATAATCGATATGGACTTCGTCCGGATGGATTAGGACGGGTCTTCACAGTCCAATTGTAAATCTTTATATTAAAATTAACAAACTATCATTTAGTTAAACAAATATAAAGCCCATTAATAGCCCATAGTCTAATTTCCACAAGTGTCGTTCTTTTGTCCAAACCCCAATTATGGTACAAAGCCCAATTACCCAATTTTAGTAATTAGCCCAACATCATGATTACTTCGTCTTAAATAAGCATAATAATAATTTAGCTACGAGACATTAAATTAAAAAGGTTGAACATAACTTACAATGATTAAAAATAGCGTAGCGTTACACGGACAGAATTTCGACTTACACCCTTACAACATTCGCTAACATACCCTTATTATTAGAATTAAAATTAAAATTAAAATTAAAATTATAATATATATATATATATATATATATATATATATATATATATATATATATATATATATAATACGTTTGATGAGAGAAGAAGAAAAAGGATATATAAAACGTTCAGAATGCGCGAGCTTTTATAGGCATTTTTGTCCAAGACAGCTCCGCGAGTCGCGGTATTTTTGCACTACAAACTCCGCAAGTCGCGAAGTTCGTAAATCCAGCTCACACAAGTTTGGATCCTAGTCTGCCGACGGTTTTAATATATAAATATAATATATATATATAATTTATATAATTAATTATATATTATATTATATTTATATACATAGTTAACTTGTAATTTTTAGTCCGTTGCGTCGAGCGTTGAGAGTTGACTCTGGTCCCGGTTCCGGATTTTCGAACGTCCTTGTGTACTATTTTATATCGTGTACTTTGCGTTTTGAGTCTTGTACTCTTGTCATTTTTAGACGTCTCTCATCAATAATTTGAACCTTTTTTATTGTATCTTGTACTTTTTAGCTTTTTGGACCTTTGCGTCTTCAATTCGTCGAATCTGCCTTTTGTCTTCACCTTTTAATATTTAAACGAATATCACTTGTAAATAGAATAATTGCAACTAAAAGCTTTCTTTCTTGAGGGATAATGCTATGAAATATGTGTTCGTTTTTAGCATTATCAAAATCCTAGCTATTGTGCATGCACTTAAAAAAATGGAGGGGTTACCTGCTTGATCACCACTTTACTATCATGACAGATCATTTAAGTCTAAGGCATCTATTGGATCAAAGTTTAACTACACCAACTCAGCTTAATGGCTACCAAAGTTGATAAGGTTTGACTATGATATTGTTTACAAAAAAGGGAGTGATAATGGTGCTGCAGATGCTTTGTCTAGAATCCATGGTTATGCTGAGTTGTTCCATATCCAACTTAGTAGCATATCAGCCACCTAGAAGGCAGTGTGATCATAGGATTCCATTGTTGGAAGGCTCACATCCAGTTAATATTAGGCCCTATAGGCACCCACCATCACAGAAGGATGCTATTGAAACAATGGTAGTTGAGTTATTAGGCAATGGGTTATCAGACATATTCAAAGCCCATTTGCTTCACCCATAGTGATGGTTAAGAAAAAAGATGGATCTTGGAGGATGTGTGTGAACTATAGAGAGCTCAATGCTAAGAGTGTGAAAGATAGGTTCCCTATACCTATCATTGAAGAGCTTATTGATGAATTAAGTGGTTCTAAGGTATATTCTAAGTTGGATCTGAGGTCAGGGTATCATCAAATAAGGATGTTTGATGATGATATTCCAAAAACAGCCTTTAGAACACATGAAGGACATTATGAATTCCTAGTGATGCCATTTGGGTTAACTAATGCTCCTTCTACATTTCAAGCTTTGATGAATGAAATCTTTAAACCATTCCTAAGAAAATTCACCTTAGTTTTCTTTGATGATATACTGGTTTATAGTAAGTGATGCAGATGGACCAGAGCAGCTATTGGGCCTGTGCACTCGAAAGCCCATGACTTTGGCAGATTACATGTGGGGCTTGGATGGCAAAAGCTAACAAAGGAAAGAACTGGAAAAAGGGACTCGGCTAAGGCACAGAAGACTCTTTCTTATGTTTATCTTTATTTCATGTTTATCTAGTTTGTTGCTATTTTCCTGCTTGTAGTTAGACTCTTTTATACTAGCTTTTTGGTTGTGGTTGAACTCAGTTTTTGAGATTATTATTTACGTGAAAGGGGCAAGAATCGTTTAAAGGGGGAAGTATTGATATAGATATGAATTAGGGGTGAACGTTAGGTTTAAATCAGAGACACGTGCCTCTCACGTGAGTTGTTTAAATGAAAGGCACGCGCCATACACGTGATTTCATCTCCTTCGTGAAACAGATGGAAGTCAAACGTGAAGTCAACGCTCACTCAATTCTGTTAGTCTGTTCCAAATTGGTTAGGCTGCAAGTTATATGTAGCATAGACGATTAGTTAGAAGATCAGTTTTTTCTGTTGTAACTCTCTTCTTCTTTGTAATCGTTTCTTATTCAATTTCAATGAAAACACGAACTTAACTCCATTGTTCTTTCTATTCAATAGAACTTTCAGGTTAAATTCGATTGTTAACTCCGATTTCGATCCAGGTTAACATATCAATTGGTATCAGAGCTACGATCTTGTAGCAATTTGATTCAAATCAAGATGGTGAATACTCGTATCAATAATGACGTCATGCCGGAAGTGGTGCAAACTGCAATTGCACAATTGACTCAGGCGATTCAAGATATGGCTGCACAATTCAATACTAGAATGGATGCAATGTCTGGATCACTCAATCACAAAGTAGATGACGTGGTTCTACAGCAGCAATATTTGACTACAGAAGTCAATAAAATCAAAAATGGGGAAATAAATCATCAAAGGGGTGTAGGACAACAATTAACTCGATTGACTAAGTTGGATTTTCCCAAATTTGAGGGAGATGACATTAAAGGATGGTTGTATAAATGTGATCAATACTTTGCAGTTGATCACATTGAAGACGAAGACAAGATCAGGATTGTTTCAATCCACTTGTTGAAAAAGGCTCTTGTTTGGCATCAACAATATGTCAAGAAACATGGACCAGATATCACATGGGTTGATTATCAAGAAGCTGTACTAAAAAGATTTAATGCTAGTGTAGAAGATCCAATGGCTGAAATCAAGAATTTAAGGCACACTAATTCATTGCAAACCTACAATGATGAATTTGAAGTGCTCTTGAACAAGGTGGATATCACTGAGAAGCAATCAATAAGTTGGTATTTGACAGGGCTACAAAAGGAGATAGAAAATGCCAGTGAGAATGTTCAATCCCAAATCCCTGGAAGATGCTATGAGTTTGGCTAGGATGCAAAATGAAGCAATAAAAATCATCAAGAAAGGCATACACCTATCCTATCAACTCCAAAAAACAATGGCAATGGGTATAACTCTAAACCTTCTTACACTAACAGCTCCTATACTAAACACACTTATGCACCTGCAACTACTGCACCCTTGACCATCACAAATACGCCACATAATCCTGTAAGAACTTCAGGACAAGTAAATGGTAGGAGACAGTTAACCCAAAAAGAAATTGAAGAAAATAGAGCTAAAAACTTGTGTTTTTACTGTGACTAAAGATATGTACCTGGGCATAAGTGTAGTGGTCAGTTGTTTTCTTTAGAGGTGTTAGCAGATGAAGGTGATTGTACAGAGAATGAAATTGGTGAAGAAATTTTAGTACAAGAAGAAGATGGTGAAGGTGAACCAAGTGTACAATCATAGGATAATGCACCCTACATATCACTTAATGCACTTACTGGGGTTAGTGATTATCAAACTATGAGAGTCACAGGTCAAGTTAATAAAACTGTGGTTCAAATCTTGATTGATTCAGGCAGCACTCATAATTTCTTGGACATTAATGTGGCTAAGAAACTTGGTTGCACAATTAAAAAAGGAGATACCATACCAGTCATGGTTCCTGGGGGCAACACAATGTATAATGCTAGTGTATGTGAAGCATTACAATGGCAAATTAGTGGTGAAACATTTGTAAGTGATATGTTAATACTACCAATTGGTGGTTGTGAAATGGTTTTAGGTATACAGTGGCTTAAGTTGTTGAGTGATATAGTATGGAATTTTGACCAACTCATGATGACATTCAATTATGCTGGGCATAGGGTTGAATTAAGATGTAAGAAGGAAAAATTTCAATGGGTTAAGGGTAAACAATTGAACAAAACTATATCATCACAAGCTCAACTTAATGTTATGGCAGTTTGTGTCTATCCAGCTCAAATGTGGCATATCTCAGCTGAATTATCACAAGAATTTGAAGGTATTACAAAGTTGTTAGATGATTACAGTGATATTTTTGATGAACCTAAGGCATTGCCACTGATATCGGGCAAAAAGTCACGTTTTTACCCCCTAAATCAGGCCCTAAAACAATAAAGATTAAAACTTTGTCGGCAAAATTATCGCTTTTTCAGTTGATTTTGTAGATTAAGTAATTACAAAGGCGATGCAAAAAGAATCAAGTAAAACGGAGCTAAAACGAAGATTCTAGAGCGAAAACGGTGAAAGACAAGAAATCAAGTTACGATCCAGTGATTCAGGCTGACCAAGGCTTCAAAAATGGGCTGCCATACGGCTTGCCGTATGGGTATGCCCTGCCATATACGAGCCACTAAGCGAGTTGCCAAACGGGCTGCCACGAGTACGGCTTGCCAAATACGGCTTGCCGTACGGCTTGCCAGCCGTATTTGGCAGTTTTTCAAGCCTATTTAAAGGGCACTCTCCATTCATTCCAAGACACACTCAACTTGCAATTCAATTCATATTTTCAATAGTTTAGGTAGTTTTTAGCAGTAGCTAGTTAGCTTTTTATTTTTGGAGGATATCCCGGCGAGTCCCTCGGATCCCGGGCAGATTAGTTCGGCTTTTCAAGCTTTTATCCGGTACGCCTATCTTTTGTATTAAACATGTATTCTTACTCTTTATGTTTAATAAAGCATTCTGATATTGCCATGATAGCTTAATTTATCTGTATGTTGCCATGATAGAAGTTTGGGTTAGCGTAATTATGTTAATTTAGTACGGTTATTGTTATACTGCTGAAATAGGAAGTCTGATAGATTTGTATGCTAGCATCTTAAGGATTGACCAACTTAGGTTGTGATCAGGACTTGTCCACCTATATGAAATTAGCTACTTCATAGGATTAAGACCCCTGGTTATACTGTATCTGAAGATTCAATGAACTCGGTATGGTCGGAGTTCCCAAGAGGTATCTAATGCACTTTTAGGACACGGAACCTAGGAATTGAGACATGAATGACCTAGTATGCCTATTGACTGTTCCGAAGAGACCTCTTAGGAGCTGTTAAGATCTAGTTAGTGCCTTTACTGTATGATCCAAGCCTATTGCATGTTCTTGTCTGATTGTTGCCCTAAGTCCTAGTCATATCAACTGTTTAGGTACTCATTAGGTTTCTATCTGCTTTACTATCAGTATGTTAACTGTAATGCTGTATAACGTTTGTTTTGTTGTGATCTCACTAGTATGATGAAACGGTAGTTAGTTATCAATCACGGTTTTGCCAACTTAAACCGACGGACTCCTTCCGTTTGTGATCAGTGTTCAATCAACACGGCACGTTGTTATTCAGTTATCTAAACTGATAACGAGGTTTAGGATTAGAGCTCAACCTACTAACACACCTAGTACTCTACTGAGGATAACCTCCGAGGTACTGTTACGCTTCAGTTATACGACCAAGTGACATACTTCTCACTGCTCAAAGAGAACTCCGAGAGTTCAGAGATAAGTAGGTCTGTGTAATTGGCTCATCCAACCAGATCTACATCAATCCAAGCATAGCCTTAACATAAGCATAATTACCTCCACCTAACCCAATACTGATATCTTGGTCAACATTTCCCTGATCTGCATACCTCGGATATCCTCCCACCTTATTTACTTTTCTGCATTTAGGACCTTTAGCTAAAAACCAACTACTATCTTCTATCCAGGTAATTTAACTAAAAGACAATTATCCACTTTATCTTCAATTCGTTAATCAGCATAAAAATTCGACACTATGTTAACTTACACTTCTACACCTTAGAAAGTAAAGTAATTTAGGCCCCGCAAAATATAAATAAACGAAGACACTGTGTGCTGCCGAATCGGACACCCTGCGACCTAACGACACCGCAGAAATAAAACCATCCGTTAGTAGCATATCAGTGTAGCTTCTTTTTGGCGTCGCTGCCGGGGATCGAATATTTTGATCGAGAAAGATTTTAAGCAGACAAAGTATTGTTTGGTGGTGTCTAAGAAAGACAATTATACACGGCCTTGGTTATTGGATTTTTCGAACAGTCTCCAATTATATTGGAACCAAAAGGATCTTGCCTCTCCGTAGTCGGTCTGGCCACCTCGATATGAGTAATCTGTGAGAAGTCCTATCAGTTAAGATATCCGATCTGGCTAGCGACCGAATTTCAAGAATAATTATTTTTATTAAATTATCGATCCTTTTAGTAAATTAATATTTTCTAAAAGTTACTTTCTTTTAAGTTTTTATCAGATAAAATCTAGAAAATCTAAAAAATGGAACAACAAGACACCCTTGCTTCTATGCATAAGTCATGCTTAGAGGAAAGAGGAGGACCAATCACCTTAGAAACCGAAGGAATTCCTGAAATCTGTTCACACATGATTAAACTAGTCAGTATGATCTGTAAATTTCAAGGATTACCGACTGACGATCCTAACTTTCATATAAACAAATTTATCAGTCTGGTTGACTCTTTTAAGAAGGACGCAAACGAAAAAACATTTTAAAACTGCATCTTTTTCAATATTCACTTTCTAAACACGCTTCAGCATGGTTTGACGCACTTAACCCGGATTCAATCCACACATGGGAGGATTTAGCCACTAAATTTCTAAACAAATATTATCCACCCTTCCTTTAAACCTGTTTAAGGAATGACATCACTAACTTTTCCTAAAAAGAGAATGAGTCATTGTGTCTAGCATGGAATAGAGTAAAGATGATGCTTAAAAGATGTCCGAATCATTCGTTAAGTCGGGCAGACATAGTTTGCACACTTTACAATGGTTTGACCAAGGATGATAAGTCTCTCTTAGACATGGCCTCGCAAGGCAACTTCATGTCTCGAACAGCAGATGAAGCATGGGATCTCTTGGACACAATAGTTACACAGCAGGAAGACTGGAACAATGAAGCTGCTGAGAAGGATGATGTCTTCACGCATACGGTAAAAATGCTGGAAACCAGGTTACAAGATCTCACCCTCACTCTTCAAAGTTTACAAATTCCTAAGAACACCGATGCTACTAGAACCAATCTAAGGTATCCTTACCCTAGATAGGCACACAAACAGCACAATAGCTCGGAACATAATATCATTTTTCCATTGCACAAACCTACTCTCCACTCTAAGGAAATTTTAGCTGAATTTATGAAAAAGCAATATATGATAAACCTTCAAGTCATAGAATGCCAAAACAAGTTTGATACTTTGATAAAGACTTTTGAAGAATTAATCACGAATTTTCAGCTTACGCTTAAAGGTTTAACCACTAAAATTAAGCTAGAGTGTAGTGATTTTGATGCCCTCGTAGTCACTAGAGGAGGAAAAGAAACAACGGTTAATATACCCATACAAGATTTTTTCGATAAGGAACCTGTGCCAATTGACCCAGTCGGCAATCCACCAGAACCTATCTCTCCTAAGGCCCCGGAAATCATTCCGCGCGCCCGCATACCTTTCCCAGGTAGGCTTAGGAAGGAAAAACAAGAGGCACAATTTGCCAAGTATTGGGATATTATCAAGAATTTGCATTTGAATGTACGTCTAGTAGATGCTTTAGTAGAAATGCCAAACTGCGCTAAATTTTTCAAAGAACTGCTTTCAAACAAAGAGAGATTAAGAGAGATAGTTAGCTTGCCCTTAAGTGAAGAATGATCGTTAGTGTTACAGCATGGAATTCCCCCTAAGTTAAGAGATACAGGAAGATTTATGGTACCTTGCTACCTGCAAGATGTCCAAATTAGTAATGCGTTAGCAGACTTGGGAGCCAGTGTAAACCTAATGCCCTATTCATTATTCAAGAAGCTAGGATTAAATGATTTAAGACCAACCAGGATGACTATCCAACTCGCGGACAGATCAGTTAAAATCCCTAGGGGAATAGCTGAAGATGTCCTAGTTAGAGTGGATAAGTTCGCATTCCCCGTTGATTTCGTCATTATGGATATTGAGGAAGACACGAAGGTCCCACTCATTCTTGGCAGACCATTCCTGAATACTGCCAAGGCCGTAATTGACGTCCACGAGAAATCGCTGAAGTTAAGGGTTGGAGAAGAAGAAATCACATTCAATGTTGATCGCCTCATGAACCATCCTAAGGAAGAGGATGTGAATCTCTCTGATTCTTTTCAACAACTCGTCAACGAATACCTGGAAGAGACTATGGCAATATGCAGTCAAGATCAAATTTCTAAGGATCTGTTCTTTACACATCCTAAAGGAAATCTTGATAGCCATTCCGCCATAAATCTTAGTCAACCTATATCTCCCCTCTCTGGAAGCAACTTTCTTGGCAATACTATTCAAATAGCACCGCTAGGACAAGGCATTCCTTTACCTCTACTAAGGAGAAGACCGAATGAAGAGTCAGATTTCATTCCGGTATATCAGGAACCCCAGTCAAGGGAAGACTGTGGGGATTTTCCCGAACCTACCTTCGAAACTAAAGAAGAAGTTTCTGAAGAGG
The DNA here is from genome assembly GCF_046630445.1 of Rutidosis leptorrhynchoides. Lineage (NCBI taxonomy): Eukaryota > Viridiplantae > Streptophyta > Magnoliopsida > Asterales > Asteraceae > Rutidosis > Rutidosis leptorrhynchoides. Next base: position 79,498,091 of record NC_092333.1, read on the forward strand.
AAGCATTGAGAAGGACAATTTCCAGAAATGAAGAACAGATAGCATCAGTGACCGCTACTGAAGAATCAGAATTCCAAGAGAGGTACGACTCGTTATACCGTGAGGAGATAGCTAGAATGAAGCCATCTATCAAGGAGCCTCCGGAATTGGAGTTAAAGAAGTTACCCGACAATCTGGAGTATGCATTCTTAGAAGGAGAATCGCAACTCCCTGTGATCATATCGAAAGACCTCAAGCCGCAAGAGAAGGCGAAATTGATTCAAGTGCTGAAATCACATAAGAAGGCAATTGCTTGGAAGATCTCTGACATCAAAGGGATCAGCTCCAACTATTGCACCATAAGATCTTCATGGAAGACAATTTCAAGCCATCAGTTCAGAGGCAAAGAAGGGTCAACCCTATGATTCAAGAAGTCGTCAAGAAAGAAGTAATCAAACTTCTGGACGCCGATCTGATCTATCCAATCTCTGATTCACCATGGGTCAGTCCTGTTCAAGTGGTACCCAAAAAGGGAGGGACGACCGTAATTCAAAATGAGAATAATGAACTTATTCCAACTCGGGAAGTTACCGGTTGGAGGGTGTGCATAGACTATCGTAAACTAAACGATGCAACCCGAAAGGATCATTTTCCATTTCCTTTCATCGATCAAATGTTGGAACGTCTATCAGGAAATGAGTACTACTATTTCCTAGACGATTTTTCCGGCTATTTTCAAATTCCCCTCGATCCAAAGGACCAAGAGAAAACAACCTTCACCTGTCCTTATGGAACATTCGCCTACTGACGTATGCCCTTTGGGTTATGCAATGCACCCGCTACCTTTCAGCGATGCACGGTAGCAATATTCCACGACATGATTGAGCGTTGTATGGAAGTCTTCATGGACGACTTCTCAGTCTTTGGAAGTACCTTTGATTCATGCCTTTCAAACCTTGACAAGATGCTCACCCGGTGTGAAGAGTCAAATCTAGTTCTTAATTGGGAAAAATGTCACTTCATGGTAAAAGAAGGGATAGTTTTAGGACATAAGATCTCTAAAGCAGGAATAGAAGTCGATAAGACTAAGATTGAGACCATCACTAAACTTTCAGAACCTACCACAGTAAGAGCGGTGAGGAGTTTTCTAGGACATGCCGGTTTTTACCGACGCTTCATTAAGGATTTCTCGAAGGTCACCCGACCTCTCACTCATCTTCTAGGAAAGGAAGTCCCGTTTGTCTTCGATGAAGAATGTCGAAAAGCATTCAACTTTCTGAAAGAACAGCTAACACATGCACCGATCATGATAGCTCCTGACTGGAGTCTACCCTTTGAGATCATGTGTGATGCGAGCGATTTCACAGTTGGATCAGTGCTTGGACAACGGGTAGATAAACACTTTCATCCAATCTATTACGCAAGCAAGACCTTAACCGGAGCTCAAGAGAATTACACTACTACGGAAAAGGAGCTGATGGCCGTAGTGTTCGCCTTCGACAAATTCCGTTCCTATCTTATCTTGTCCAAGACTACGATCTATACAGATCATTCAGCCCTCAAATATCTATTCACAAAGCAAGACGCAAAGCCAAGACTCCAACGATGGATCTTACTCCTTCAAGAATTCGACATCGAGATTAAAGACAAGAAAGGAGCAGAGAATGTCGCAGCAGATCATCTTAGTAATTTGGAGAACCCAACGATGGAAAAACTTGCAGAACAAGATATCAGAGATAAATTTCCAGAGGAACAGCTTATGAGTTTAGGACAAACTCACATAGGATCACAGTTTACCGATACCCCTTGGTATGCTGACATGGCCAACTACTTAGTTGCCGGAGTAGTACAGAAAGGGATGAGTACCTCCCGAAGAAGGAAGTTCTTCAGGGATTCCAAGTACTACTACTGGGAAGATCCTTACCTGTTTAGAATTTGCCCTGATCAAATAATCAGGAGGTGCGTAGATGAAAAGCAAGCAGTAGGGATTCTTCACCAGTGTCATCATGGACCAACTGGAGGTCATCATGGAGCGAACTTAACAGCGAGAAAAGTCTACGAATCAGGATTCTACTGGCCATCTATATTTCGAGATACGCAAGAGCTTGTAAAGCGTTGCGACGCATGCCAAAGGCAAGGCAATATCTCTATGAAGAATGAGATGCCTAGGACTAATATCCAAGCTTGTGAAATCTTCGATATATAGGGATTAGACTTCATGGGCCCGTTCCCAAAGTCTAATGGGAAAGAATACGTCCTCGTAGCAGTAGATTACGTCTCCAGATGGGTGGAAGCTCAAGCGTTTCCGACTAATGATGCCAAAGTTGTCACAAGTTTCCTGAAGAGACTATTCTGCAGATTTGGAGCTCCTCGTGCGATCATTAGTGATAGAGGCACACACTTCTGTAACACTCAGTTTATAAAGGTGATGCAACAATACGGAGTTACCCACAAGATGTCCACTTCCTATCATCCGCAGACCAACGGACAAGCAGAGGTCACGAACAGAGCACTCAAATGAATCTTAGAACGTACTGTCGGCCATCATGGAAATAAATGGGCCGAGAAGCTAGATGATGCTCTGTGGGCATTCCGGACTGCTTACAAGAATCCTCTAGGAACTACACCCTACCGAATGATCTATGGCAAAGCTTGTCATCTTCCGTTAGAACTCGAATATAAAGCTCTCTGGGCGCTGAAGACCTGCAACCTCGATCCCTCAGTTACTGGAAGACATAGAAAAATGCAAATGAACGAACTCGCCGAATTGAGCGACCAAGCATATGAAACGTCGTATATCTACAAGGAATGAATGAAACTTACGCATGATGCCAAATTAATCCCTACAAAGTTCGCCCCTGGAGATAAGGTTCTTCTCTTCAATTCTCGGTTCAAGAAGTTCGCGGGAAAATTTAGATCAAGATGGAGTGGCCCATACAAAGTTGTACACGCTTTTCCACACGGAGCCGTGGAGTTGGAGGGACCTACTGATAATTTCAAAGTCAATGGCCACCGGTTGAAAGCCTATTTAGAAGACCACGATAAGGAGGAGCACCTCTTCTCCTTTGATCCATTTTGAAGATCTGACAAGGAAAAGTCGAGCTGTAACGACTTGATAAACAAAGCGCTCTTGGGAGGCACCCCTTGCTTATCCTTTTTATTATTATTTATTTTCTTTTCAAATTATTTTCAGTCTTAAGATATTATTTCTGTACTAACCAACTAAGCGCCATACTTGCGCTTAGTGCTTACGAGTTTGTTTAAATGTGTTTTAGGCGTTATGCCAAGTTCAGGAGCATCAGCTTGTATTCCCGTACGCAGGAGGAGGACCCCTATCGTCTATTCATCAGGGAGCAGCGCAGATCAGAACAGGCCGTCAACAGGGCAACTAGGCCCGAGGAGATTAGTATTACAGAGCATTGAGGAGGATATCGGCACAGCACCGCCATCACCTCCCGTCAGACGATCTAGACGTTTAGCCAGGAGGCCGGCCGAGCATGCACCACTATCAGATACGCATGAGCCACCGATATCGATCCACTATGGAGCTACACTGAGCGACCCAGATGTTGCATGGGCACTACTCAGGGATCAGCAGAGCCTTTACAAAGCTCTGAGAGCATACTTTCGTCGTGAGGAGATGCCTCGTAGCACCCTGAGCCCATCATCATATAGGCTAGTAACCCGTGCTTAGTCGACACGACGGTCTACGCCTGGGCAGTCCACACCAGCTTCGGTTCACTCTGTTGCTATGCCCCCGCATGCTACTCCTACTCCTATTGTGCCGCCTGCCCCAGTTGCAGAGCCAGTTCCAGCTACTATGTTGCCAGAGGGTTGTCATTTAGTGACCATTCCTATCTCAGTGGAGCCACCAATGGCCCAGGCTTTTGAGATCACTGGGACCATTCCCGATGAGGAGCTTTTCCCAGACTTATCTCACCTGGAGATACCGTCAGACTTATGTCTAGACTCTTTGATAGGCCCTGAGTTGGATATGGGACATACCTTCGAGCACATGCCGAACTTGGATGAGGACTTTCTCGGATACCTTTCAGAGCCGCCACACATTAACCAGGATAGTATTTTATAGACTACTCTATCTTTATTTTATCTTTCAGTTTTTATCTTTTCTTTTAAAAGAATTGTACTAAAAAGTTGTTATATAGTGGAAATGCTGCCTTTCTCTTTTTGTTCTTCATGCAGAATTATTATTATAAAAGAGACTGGTATGTAGGAGATGGACCGTAGGAAGGCCCAGCACTAGGAAAGTAACGCGACCATAGGGAAGTAACCGTTCCTCAACCTATTTCAATTATAACGCACTAAAATCTCTAAGTGTGGGGTAACCCCCGCAATCAACTTAGAATTTTAGAAGTCATGTCCTTAATTTATAAAGTATTAACATATTCTTCTAGAGAACATTAGGGACAATGTTCTTCTAAGTGTGGGGTAATGGGTAAGGTTTTTAAGGTCGAAGTTTTTAAGTCAAGTAACCATAAAACGCCAGGTTTTGAAAAATTCTTTTGTCCAAAAGTAATTAAGCAATGGATATTGGGTAATTTTGAAAAATTCTTACTTTGTTTTTGCCCAAAAGATCTAATAAAATTGCTAGAAATCGGTTTTCAGAACATTCATTAGAACGGAACGATTAAGCTAAAACTAATGTTTTGTGTCAAAATATTTCTTTTAAGAAAATATGTTAAAGGCTACGCATGATCAAGCACGACCCCTACTCTAAAAAGTGAGGAATCTTGGACCCAAAGTATCTGTATGACCCATCAAATCTACAGTACTTTGTTATTTCAATTGACGAGCGTGCCGGTGTACGGTTCAAGTTAGAACTTGGTTCAGACATACATTTTAAGGCCAATGGTTAGTAAGCGCTATACGTGGTTCAGGTGCGATACTCCTTCCGAAATCATTCCGAATAGAGAAGACAAAAAGTCATCCGTTTCCGTTTCCACTCCACGTAATTTTAATTTTAACCAGACCAACTCACATAAAGAGTTGATGAATCAGAAATATTCACCCCAAATTCACTCCCAAAATACACCATTCAATCCCCTTTTTCCATCTACCAAAGATCCAGAGGTTTAATGAAGAGATAGATCGATCAAATTAGCTTCAAAAGCACTAGTCGAAAGATTCCGAACCCCTGATTGTTTTTGACAGGTTAAAGACCTATTTTCAGTGGATTATCACTTCCTCTCTGGGCACCAGGAACGAAAGACAAAAGTTATGAAGAAAGGGTATGCAAAAAAAAATAATAAATAAATAAATAAATAAAAAATTATGAAAGAGCAAAGTCTCTAAGAGCAAAGTCTCAAATAAGGCAAAAAGAAACCCAAGGAGATGCCCTGAAGAAGAATGATGGAAGAGCAAAAGAAAAATTCTAGACAAAGTCTTAGCAAAATCCGCCTCTTCCGTAGAAAACCTTTACGGAATTCTCAGCCATTATCTATCCAAAATGGATACTCTGAATAATCAAAGTCTATCAATTCTCTCAAAGTCAAAGGATCTGGATCCCTTTCACCCAAAACTCATAAATTTCCAACCAAACCCTATAACCCATCTTCCTCTTGAAAGAATGCTTAGGAAGAAGATCAGTGCCATCCTTACTTAACCGGTGGAGATATTGATGCTTTACCAAGCCTATGATGAGAACTGTTACACGACTGGCTTCTGAGCGACAATACAACTAGAATAGGACACCCTAAACACTTGAGTGATATGAATGATCCGTCAGTGAGGAGCCTGATCATGTATACTCTACATCTGAGAGTTGGAAAGTACACCTTTTCCACTATGGACGAAAATGAAATCCAGCGACCAAATCATCGAAGTTCGAAACTTTTTCTAATACTTTCGAAAGATGAACCGACTTCTGATGAAGGCATAATAAAAAGATCTACGGGTGGGGCAATGAAGAATCTATTAGAAAGATCCCGATATTCCCGCTTCCTTGCTTGAGGACAAGCAAAGCTAAGTGTGGGGTATTTGATATCGGGCAAAAAGTCACGTTTTTACCCCCTAAATCAGGCCCTAAAACAATAAAGATTAAAACTTTTTCGACAAAATTATCGTTTTTTTTGGTTGATTTTGTAGATTAAGTAATTACAAAGGCGATGCAAAAAGAATCAAGTAAAACGGAGCTAAAACGAAGATTCTAGAGCGAAAACGGTGAAAGACAAGAAATCAAGTTACGATCCAGTGATTCAGGCTGACCAAGGCTTCAAAAACGGGCTGCCATACGGCTTGCCATACGGCTTGCCTTATGGGTACGCCCTGCCATATATGGGCCACCAAGCGAGTTGCCAAACGGGCTGCCACGAGTACGGCTTGCCAAATACGGCCTGCCATACGGCTTGTTTGCCAGCCGTATTTGGCAGTTTTCCAAGCCTATTTAAAGGGCGGTCTCCATTCATTCCAAGACACACTCAACTTGCAATTCAATTCATATTTTCAATAGTTTAGGTAGTTTTTAGCAGTAGTTAGTTAGCTTTTTATTTTCCGGGGATATCCCGGCGAGTCCCTCGGATCCCGGGCAGATTAGTTCGGCTTTTCAGGCTTTTATCCGGTACGCCTATCTTTTGTATTAAACATGTATTCTTACTCTTTATGTTTAATAAAGCGTTCTAATATTGCCATGATAGCTAAATTTATATGTATGTTGCCATGATAGAAGTTTGGGTTAGCGTAATTATGTTAATTTAGTACGGTTATTGTTATACTGCTGAAATAGGAAGTCTGATAGATTTGTATGCTAGCATCTTAAGGATTGACCAACTTAGGTTGTGATCAGGACTTGTCCACCTATATGAAATTAGCTACTTCATAGGATTAAGACCCCTTGTTACACTGTATCTGAAGATTCAATGAACTCGGTATGGCCGGAGTTCCCGAGAGGCATCTAATGCACTTTTAGGACACGGAACCTAGGAATTGAGACATGAATGACCTAGTATGCCTATTGACTGTTCCGAAGAGACCTCTTAGGAGCTGTTAAGATCTAGTTAGTGCCTTTACTGTATGACCCAAGCCTATTGCATGTTCTTGTCTGATTGTTGCCCTAGGTCCTAGTCATATCAACTGTTTAGGTACTCATTAGGTTTCTATCTGCTTTACTATCAATATGTTAACTGTAATGCTGTATAATGTTTGTTTTGTTGTGATCTCACTAGTATGATGAAACGGTAGTTAGTTATCAATCACGGTTTTGCCAACTTAAACCGACGGACTCCTTCCGTTTGTGATCAGTGTTCAATCAACACGGCACGTTGTTATTCAGTTATCTAAACTGATAACGAGGTTTAGGATTAGAGCTCAACCCACTAACACACCTAGTACTCTACTGAGGATAACCTCCGAGGTACTGTTACGCTTCAGTTATACGACCAAGTGACATACTTCTCACTGCTCAAAGAGAACTCCGAGAGTTCAGATATAAGTAGGTCTGTGTAATTGGCTCATCCAACCAGATCTACATCAATCCAAGCATAGCCTTAACATAAGCATAATTACCTCCACCTAACCCAATACTGATATCTTGGTCAACATTTCCCTGATCTGCATACTCCGGATATCCTCCCACCTTATTTACTTTTCTGCATTTAGGACCTTTAGCTAAAAACCAACTATTATCTTTTATCCAGGTAATTTAACTAAAAGACAATTATCCACTTGATCTTCAATTCGTTAATCAGCATAAAAATTCGACACTAGGTTAACTTACACTTCTACACCTTAAAAAGTAAAGTAATTTAGGCCCCGCAAAATATAAATAAACGAAGACACTGTGTGCTGCCGAATCGGACACCCTGCTACCTAATGACACCGCAGAAATAAAACCGTCCGTTAGTAGCATATCAGCCACCTAGAAGGCAGTGTGATCATAGGATTCCATTGTTGGAAGGCTCACATCCAGTTAATATTAGGCCCTATAGGCACCCACCATCACAGAAGGATGCTATTGAAACAATGGTAGTTGAGTTATTAGGCAATGGGTTATCAGACATATTCAAAGCCCATTTGCTTCACCCATAGTGATGGTTAAGAAAAAAGATGGATCTTGGAGGATGTGTGTGAACTATAGAGAGCTCAATGCTAAGAGTGTGAAAGATAGGTTCCCTATACCTATCATTGAAGAGCTTATTGATGAATTAAGTGGTTCTAAGGTATATTCTAAGTTGGATCTGAGGTCAGGGTATCATCAAATAAGGATGTTTGATGATGATATTCCAAAAACAGCCTTTAGAACACATGAAGGACATTATGAATTCATAGTGATGCCATTTGGGTTAACTAATGCTCCTTCTACATTTCAAGCTTTGATGAATGAAATCTTTAAACCATTCCTAAGAAAATTCACCTTAGTTTTCTTTGATGATATACTGGTTTATAGTAAGTGATGCAGATGGACCAGAGCAGCTATTGGGCCTGTGCACTCGAAAGCCCATGACTTTGGCAGATTACATGTGGGGCTTGGATGGCAAAAGCTAACAAAGGAAAGAACTGGAAAAAGGGACTCGGCTAAGGCACAGAAGACTCTTTCTTATGTTTATCTTTATTTCATGTTTATCTAGTTTGTTGCTATTTTCCTGCTAGTAGTTAGACTCTTTTATACTAGCTTTTTGGTTGTGGTTGAACTCAGTTTTTGAGATTATTATTTACGTGAAAGGGGCAAGAATCATTTAAAGGGGGAAGTATTGATATAGATATGAATTAGGGGTGAACGTTAGGTTTAAATCAGAGACACGTGCCTCTCACGTGAGTTGTTTAAATGAAAGGCACGCGCCATACACGTGATTTCATCTCCTTCGTGAAACAGATGGAAGTCAAACGTGAAGTCAACGCTCACTCAATTCTGTTAGTCTGTTCCAAATTGGTTAGGCTGCAAGTTATATGTAGCATAGACGATTAGTTAGAAGATCAGTTTTTTCTGTTGTAACTCTCTTCTTCTCTGTAATCGTTTCTTATTCAATTTCAATGAAAACACGAACTTAACTCCATTGTTCTTTCTATTCAATAGAACTTTCAGGTTAAATTCGATTGTTAACTCCGATTTCGATCCAGGTTAACATATCACAATCAATACGAATGTGTATGAATCTTATAATCTTAGCGCTGGATCTTTAACAAATTTTTTTTTTTTTTGTTTTTTGAAAAAACTTTGTTCACGAACATTATAGATTAGATGAAAATTTGAACATTTAAAAAAGACACTTTGTGATGAATGTCATTATTTTGGCTAGAGAACGCTCGGAGAAAAAAATAAAAAATTCAATACATTGAATGTTTTGCTGCTGAGTTTATTTGCATCGTTTTGTTTTCATCTTGTGTGAAGTGTTTTTTCGAATTTAGCACGATTTAGAGTTTAGGGTTTTCGGGTTTACTCCGTCAACCCTCAACCCTCAACCCTAAACTCTAAACCGTTCGTGTTAAAATATTCAATCTAAACCCTAATTTCTAAACCCAAAACCCTAATTTCTAAACCCTAATAGCTAAACCCTAATTTTTAACCCCCTAATTTCTAAACTCTAATTTCTAACCCCTTAAAAAAAACCCAGAATCAAATCATTCAATGCATTGAATGTTTTCATTTTTTTCTTCGAGCGTTTTACCGCCAAAATAATAACATTCATCACTGTGTTTTTTAAATGTTCATATTTTCATGTGATCTTGATGCTTGAAAAAAAAAATCGAAAAAAATGAAAAAAAATTACTTCCCCCCAAAAAGTGCTTCTCTCTTGATTTTCTCTCTCTCTCTCTCTCTCTTTATATATATATATATATATATATATATATATATATATATATATATGGTTGTTAACGAATCGAGCTTTTAACGAGCTGCTCGAGTTCGAGCTCGTTTAATTCGAGTTCGAGTTTTAACAAGCCCAAACTCGAGTCGAGTTCGAACATAAAATATTGCTTGATTAGCTTCACGAGCCAAGTATGAAAAGTTAATATTCGACTCGACTCGCTCGAAAACTCGTTTAATAGTCGAACGAGTAATCTAGCATAACTGTGACGAATACTTCGTAAGCTCGTTTAGGTTCGATTGTCAAACGAGTAATCGAGCCTAACTCGAATACTTCGTAAGCTCGTTTAGGTTCGATCGTCGTCGAGTCGAGCAATACCGACCATATATTATGCAGAAAAAACATTAATGTCGCATCCAAGATTCAAACTCGTGACCATTTCTATATGTTCATCATTGTGTTACCATACAGCCATCTATTTTTTCTTGTTACACTTTGATATTAATACTATCTATATCTATATAACACCTATATTTACTCCGTATATATATATATATATATATATATATATATATATATATATATATATATATATATATATATATATATATATATATATATATTTTTTGTTAACTTTCACTTTTACAAAGTTCAAGATATCTACATACTTAATTACTGGCCTTTCATTCCGAACATCAGCAAACTACATAAGTTAGCTGCTGCTTTGAGATATCATTTATATCCTGTAAGGCTTCTTTGGAAGCATATATAAATGCTTGACGTATGTAACATGTATGTAAATTTATTTTTTAGTTATAATAAAATGGTCTGCTTTTCAAAAAGAATAAAAATTGAAATGATATATATTTAAAATAAATTGCTTTTATAAAAAAGACAACGGAAGTTTGTCCTACATTGAAAGGAAGAAGAAAGTTACATGTGAAAAATTAGCTATAAATAGAGAATTTTATTTCAATTTAAACAATTAATGGAAAATACATACAATACTTATAAACTAGTGTTGGGGTGCCCCGCGTTGCTGGGGCGAATCACACGGTTTCTTTTCCATCTTTGAGACTTTTTAAGATAAGCAAATTAACATGTTTTAATTGTATGCAAACTCTACAAAAGTAGGATCGTACTTCCAATAAATTCCTAGCCTTTTGACCCGTTTTCCTTTTACGTTGCACAACAAAAACATCAGCATCATCAACATCATAGCAGCAACATATCTAGTGGGAACAAATTGTTTCTTCATTTTCTCTTGCCCCGGGTCTCAATAACAATGTCGTTCAATATTAAGAGATGCATTTGATGAGAATTTGGCTTTAGGAAGCTAATGTGTGATGTGTTTGAAATTATACCTGAACCTCTAGTTTGATTGTTAATGTTGGTCACGGCGTTGCAACTGGTTGTGTGTTCGATTGTAAATTCTAAAAAGTGAAAGAATGTGAGTTGTTAGAGTAATGCGCAGCGAATATTGTAGTTAGTGAAAGTACCTTAAGTCGGGGCTATAAATATTAATTTAACACACATACAATTTATTATAAATGCATCTGGTGGGACTTCTACCATGCAGACGATTCAACTATAGAAAAAAAAATTGATCAAGGTATTTTATGTGTTTAAAAACCATTTTTCAAATTTCAAGAAACAGTGCAAATAAAATACTATAATTTATTTCAGGTATAGAAATCGAGTCCCTGCATAAACTTTCTGATGAAGATGATGTTCTAATATCGCCCTTCAGATTTCTTTGTGCCACCATCCCAAGAACTTGACCTGGGCAGCCATGGTGTCTAACCTGTATAGTTGAAGTATATGATTAGCAATTTCCTGCCCAAAACTCATCCAAAACACTGCTCCTGCTCCTGCTCCCAATGACAGTGCAGCACCTGCAAATAATACACGGTCTCTTTATAACCGGTTATGATAATGTGGTAGTTGGATGTTTGTCTCAAAAGTGATTATATCAACTTAATAATCATAATCAGTTGATCGGATATGATAATAAAAAAAACCATAAAGGATGGTAATCGAAAGTGCTTCTGCTATTTATAGTTGTAGCAAATAAATGTTTCAAGCCTGACAAATCAGATTGTTTACTCAATTAACAGAAAACATGTGAACAGAAGAAGGGAAAATGTGTAATTGTAATTTGCCTTTAGAGAAATAGAGTGCAGCTCCTACGAACAGATTTAACAAAACTGATTATTTTTCATCACAAAAAATCAAAAAGCAAAATTTATTTAACAAAACCATCATAGTAGCCCCCCAAAATTCAATATGATCTCACTTTTTAGACAGAAACTTTGTAAACTGATGGTAAGCTAAGTATGATGAATAAACACATATGATCAGACCTATATAGCGCATATGTTCCTTATCTTCTCTTCCACCGAATCTTCACGTTTAACAGGATCGATTGTACTGTGCGAACCTTGATCTGTATGTATGAGTATTTATGTGTAGTCATTTATTTATCTATTATTTTACATTTTCGGATTTAAGAATGAGAGTTTGCTTACTTGGTAATTGTCTTGAAGCTCCTCTATGTCTGGATTAAGATAATAGTGAGTGGCTGAGGCCATAAGTAGTGAGTGGCTGAAGTCATAACTCGAACCGGTGACATCATTTTTAGATCTCTACATCTTTTAAAGCTATACTTTGACTTTAAATCTGTGCAAGATCCATTAGCATTGTTTTTACCAAAAATAACCTTGCAATTTCTTTTCAAAAGTATCCAGTATTATCAACCATTCAACCAGTCAACGATGACCTTTCAGACTTGTAACTTTGGCATATACGTTTTTGTTACTGAGGAACCTTTTATGTTCCACCACATTAGCAGTAAATTTACCAACCACTTCATTGATCCTTGATCTTTCGAAAAATCCTTATTCTCATTGAAACCGTATCATGTACTCGTCCACATCTTGTAACGGCAATTGCCGTACCAACTATCGAGAATTATCAATCAGTATTTTGAAATCTTGCAGCACGTCTACGCCAACAGTTATATGTGTACATATAACGTCTACCTCCTGGACTTACATACTTCGAATGTAAAGTTTCCGAAAAACACCCCAAACTACGAAACTAGTTCTCCGAATTTTGGAAAAATGTTGATGAAGCAGCAAAAACTGTAAACGACCTTAACAGTCAAAAGTTTGATGATAAAGAATAGTATGGTGGTAAAGCTGAGAAAAATAGAAGGTTTGGAACTGGAAAACGGATTGAGCAAAGTATGAAGGAGGCTGTGGACAAATCACAAAGACTAAATCTACCTTCAAAGAATCCAAATGATTCAGTATCTGCTGAAGCCATTAACGAATACCTTGCCTCCAAATCTAAACCCTTGCGGACAATATTCTTCATCATCCTCTGATATTAGAAATTCTAAGATATCATCGTATCTTTCATTATAAATATCCTCCATATTTCTGGAGATAATTCCATAGTCATTCTTATCGGAAATCAATTTTCTCCTTGCGATATCTGTGTAACATCATAAAAGAAACTATTTTAGTTTCTAAATTTTGAAACCTTCGAGTTTAAAATATGAATATTTTTGAAGTGGTGTTGGGAGCTGAAGCATGAGTTAGTATAATATAATGACACTTGATCAACGTGATTATATTACAGTAAGTCATGCTGAGTTTCTAATGGAACGTGATAAAGGTTCACTGATCACACCCTCATCATGAACCATGTTACATAACTCTTTCATTCTATATAATCTCTAAATATATCAAGAAAATATTTTCTTAATGATTCGATTTTTTTTGAGGTATTCTGGTAATTTGACAAGTCAGATTGTGCTATTACCATTTCTTTCTTAGAACATTAGTTATGTTCATCTGAAACTTCATACCTACGAATTCTGGACCATTATCCGCTTGACTTAAGGTCGGGAAGAGAAAACGAAAGCATGAAGCTCCGAAATATAATGGAGAATATAAAGCCCGATAAAAACCCCGAAATTACAAACCGTGTATATCAATGCGAATAGCAATATAAAGACACGGGAGAATGAAAAACACTATAACCCCAAGGTAATAGTAGAAGAAAATAACTTCCTCTGGTGGCAGATGAAAAAGAAGAATGAAGGATACGATAGCCAGGAAAATATCAAGAATCAGAACTGGATGAAGCATTTCACAATCTTTTGAAAGTATGAAATGAGGAAGAAGATGTAGGAGTAGTGAAAATAATGAAACGGAAGAGGTCAATTTATAGCAAAATATCGGACGCAGCAATAGAGGCAGATTACGCATTTAATCAAAGAAAATCCTAATTTCCGCAAATTCCGAAAAAAATCAAATCTTATTTAAATTATGAAGATTTACTATTCCTTAAAATCTGGAAATCAATCGTTACTACATCAAGAGATAAGACGCATCTCTATTCTCCATTTCACTTGATTACTATAACTTCTCTCATACGCTTCGAGTAATTGGATTATTTTATCCATATTATTCAAACATAGATAAAACTCTATTATCAACTCATATTCGTCATTAAAACATTTTTATTGTTAGCCATGACGACCTCACTCAAATTTCGGGACGAAATTTCTTTAACGGGTAGGTACTGTGATGACCCGGGAATTTCTGACCAAATTTAAACTTAATCTTTGTATGATTAACATTTCCGACACGATAAGCAAAGTCTGTAAAACTGAATCTCAAAATTTTTGAACTACTTTTATATATTTAAATACCCTTCGGTTGTTGTTTTCGACGATTCGCGAACAATTATATGTAAATAGATACATATATACTATAACTTGAAAAGGTAACAATGTATTAATTGTTTGATACCGTACATTAAACTTATTGGTTTAAATATCTATTTGAATATATATGATAAGTTGAAATATTTATTATTAAAATTTATTTATATATAACTTTCAATGTGTATTTAAAAACTGATTTATATATTAAAAAGATATATACATATATATAATTTCAAGTTATTTAGTAAACGATAGTAACATTCGTTTATTGATTCGATTGATATTTAGATAAGTTAACTAAAGCATTTAAGATGAACCAGTAAAACACTAATTTGCTACAGTATTTTCAAATTGCTACAGTACCCAAAATGCTACAGTGTTTTCGAAAATCACTATTTACTACAATGAAATTGACTTTGCTACAGTGAATTGCTACGGTAAAAATTGACTTTGCTACAGTAACTTTGCTACAGTAAAACCATTTTTGATATGAAGTAAATGACCAAAACACTTAAATGTATAAGTTATACCTTGAGTGGTATAGTTTATGGATGATTTAAGACTATATTTTGACAAAGGTACGATTCACGAAACGTAAAGTACAAGTTTTCTCAGTATACGATAGGACGTTCGAAAAACCGGAACCGGGACATAAGTCGAGTGATGATGTACGACTTATCGGAACTAAAATTACAAATCAACTATGCACGTGAATTTAATATAATATATAATTAATTATATAAATTATTATATATTATAAATATTATATTAAAATATGTCGACAAACTAGAGGCCAAAACATTGTGAGCTGTAAACCCATCCCATGCGATCGCATGGGAAATGGGCTGTAAAGCCATGCGATCGCATGGCAGTTATATCCAGGCCACATCTATAAATTCGAGCGATTTCATTTCATTTCAGCACACATATCTACTATCTATCTCTGTATTATTATTATTATTATTATTATTATTATTATTATTATTATTATTATTATTATTATTATTATTATTATTATTATTATTAATATTATTAATTAGTATTATACATAAAATACTACGACGAGGTTATGAGCGTGTCACTTTCAAAATGGTTTTCAAGCGGGATAGAGCTAAGGAAATTATGGGTTATTGCCAAGGAGGTTATGGGTAATGTTCGGGGTATATTTGTGAGTCAAACCTAGTGTTTATCATCTCTGTTGCGTCTACGTACTTTTCTGAAATATTGAATCACAATATTGATACGTTGAGATCTACGATTATTTGGTAATCCGAGTTTCGGACACATTACGATAAACAACTTTATGTGCTGCTAAGGTGAGTTTCATAAGATCCCTTTTACTCTCTACATTTTTGGGCTGAGAATACATGCAAATGCTTTATTAACCGATATACAATATTTATATGCGTGAGTTTCATATGATCCCTTTTACTCAATATATTTTTGGGCTGAGAATACATGCGACTGTTTATAAATACTGAAAATACTAGATTTATATGCGTGAGTTTCATTTGCTCCCTTTTTAAATGCTTTTGCAATATATATTTTTGGGCTGAGAATACATGTACTTTATTTTAAACGCAATGGATACAAGTACATACTAAATTCTACACTGAGTTTGAACCGAAAATCCCTTAGCTTTGGTAACTAGTAACTGCCAGTTATAAGAACTGGTGGGCGCGAGTAGTTATATATGGATCCATAGGGCTTGATATCCCCGTCCGAGCTAGAGCACTAGCCTTTTAACGGACGTATGCTATTTGAGAAGCGTACACGTTGGGTTGCGTGTATTATTAAGATGATTATACAAAGGGTACAAATTATATATACGTTAAGTTTAGTTACCAGGGTGCTCAATTTCGTAGAATATTTTGATAAACGTTTCTGGATTGAACAACTGAAATCTTGTGATCCACCTTTATATACAGATTATGCGAAACACTAAAACTATGAACTCACCAACCTTTGTGTTGACATTTGTTAGCACGTTTATTCTCAGGTTCCCTAGAAGTCTTCCGCTGTTTTCTTATATGATAGACAAGCTATGTGCATGGAGTCTTACATGGCATATTTTTCAAGAAAACGTTGCATTCACCAAATCATCACCATCTATCTTATTTTGACTGCATTGTCAACGGAAGTACTGTTGTAAACTATTATTTACAGTGATTGTCTATATGTAGAAATCATCAGATGTCGAAAACCTTTGATTTAAATATTCATATTTGGTTTGCCTTTTCAAAAGAATGCAATGTTTATAAAACGTATCATATAGAGGTCAAATACCTCGCAATGAAATCGATGAATGACGTGTTCGTCCATATGGATTTGGAGCGATCGTCACATGTTCCCATTGCAAAAGAATTTCCCGATGTATTTCCGAAAGAATTACCGGGATTACCCCCACATCGATCCGTTGAATTTCAAATAGATCTTGTACCAGGAGCTGCACCAATAGCTCGTGCTCCTTACAGACTCGCACCCAGCGAGATGAAAGAACTGCAAAGCCAATTACAAGAACTTTTAGAACGTAGTTTCATTCGACCAAGCACATCACCGTGGGGAGCTCCTGTTTTGTTTGTCAAGAAGAAAGATGGTACATTCAGGTTGTGTATCGACTACCGAGAGTTGAACAAACTTACCATCAAGAACCGCTACCCACTACCGAGAATCGACGACTTATTTGATCAACTACAAGGCTCGTCTGTTTATTCAAAGATTGACTTACGTTCCGGGTATCATCAAATGCGGGTGAAAGAAGATGATATTCCAAAGACTGCTTTCAGAACACGTTACGGTCATTACGAGTTTATGGTCATGCCATTTGGTTTAACTAATGCACCAGCTGTGTTCATGGACCTTATGAACCGAGTGTGTGGACCATACCTTGACAAGTTTGTCATTGTTTTCATTGATGACATACTTATTTACTCAAAGAATGACCAAGAACACGGTGAACATTTGAGAAAGGTGTTAGAAGTATTGAGGAAGGAAGAATTGTACGCTAAGTTTTCAAAGTGTGCATTTTGGTTGGAAGAAGTTCAATTTCTCGGTCACATAGTGAACAAAGAAGGTATTAAGGTGGATCCGGCAAAGATAGAAACTGTTGAAAAGTGGGAAACCCCGAAAACTCCGAAACACATACGCCAGTTTTTAGGACTAGCTGGTTACTATAGAAGGTTCATCCAAGACTTTTCCAAAATAGCAAAACCCTTGACTGCATTAACGCATAAAGGGAAGAAATTTGAATGGAATGATGAACAAGAGAAAGCGTTTCAATTATTGAAGAAAAAGCTAACTACGGCACCTATATTGTCATTGCCTTAAGGGAATGATGATTTTGTGATTTATTGTGACGCATCAAAGCAAGGTCTCGGTTGTGTATTAATGCAACGAACGAAGGTGATTGCTTATTCGTCTAGACAATTGAAGATTCACGAACAAAATTATACGACGCATGATTTGGAATTAGGCGCGGTTGTTTTTGCATTAAAGACTTGGAGGCACTACTTATATGGGGTCAAAAGTATTATATATACCGACCACAAAAGTCTTCAACACATATTTAATCAGAAACAACTGAATATGAGGCAGCGTAGGTGGATTGAATTATTGAATGATTACGACTTTGAGATTCGTTACCACCCGGGGAAGGCAAATGTGGTAGCCGATGCCTTGAGCAGGAAGGACAGAGAACCCATTCGAGTAAAATCTATGAATATAATGATTCATAATAACCTTACTACTCAAATAAAGGAGGCGCAACAAGGAGTTTTAAAAGAGGGAAATTTAAAGGATGAAATACCCAAAGGATCGGAGAAGCATCTTAATATTCGGGAAGACGGAACCCGGTATAGGGCTGAAAGGATTTGGGTACCAAAATTTGGAGATATGAGAGAAATGGTACTTAGAGAAGCTCATAAAACCAGATACTCAATACATCCTGGAACGGGGAAGATGTACAAGGATCTCAAGAAACATTTTTGGTGGCCGGGTATGAAAGCTGATGTTGCTAAATATGTAGGAGAATGTTTGACGTGTTCTAAGGTCAAAGCTGAGCATCAGAAACCATCAGGTCTACTTCAACAACCCGAAATCCCGGAATGGAAATGGGAAAACATTACCATGGATTTCATCACTAAATTGCCAAGGACTGCAAGTGGTTTTGATACTATTTGGGTAATAGTTGATCGTCTCACCAAATCAGCACACTTCCTGCCAATAAGAGAAGATGACAAGATGGAGAAGTTAGCACGACTGTATTTGAAGGAAGTCGTCTCCAGATATGGAATACCAATCTCTATTATCTCTGATAGGGATGGCAGATTTATTTCAAGATTCTGGCAGACATTACAGCAAGCATTAGGAACTCGTCTAGACATGAGTACTGCCCATCATCCACAAACTGATGGGCAGAGCGAAAGGACGATACAAACGCTTGAAGACATGCTACGAGCATGTGTTATTGATTTCGAAAACAGTTGGGATCGACATCTACCGTTAGCAGAATTTTCCTACAACAACAGCTACCATTCAAACATTGAGATGGCGCCGTTTGAAGCACTTTATGGTAGAAAGTGCAGGTCTCCAATTTGTTGGAGTGAAGTGGGGAATAGACAGATTACGGGTCCGGAGATTATACAAGAAACTACCGAGAAGATCATCCAAATTCAACAACGATTGAAAACCGCCCAAAGTCGACAAAAGAGCTACGCTGACATTAAAAGAAAAGATATAGAATTTGAAATTGGAGAGATGGTCATGCTTAAAGTTGCACCTTGGAAAGGCGTTGTTCGATTTGGTAAACGAGGGAAATTAAATCCAAGGTATATTGGACCATTCAAGATTATTGATCGTGTCGGACCAGAAGCTTACCGACTTGAGTTACCTCAACAACTCGCGGCTGTACATAACACTTTCCACGTCTCGAATTTGAAGAAATGTTTTGCTAAAGAAGATCTCACTATTCCGTTAGATGAAATCTAAATCAACGAAAAACTCCAATTCATCGAAGAACCCGTCGAAATAATGGATCGTGAGGTTAAAAGACTTAAGCAAAACAAGATACCAATTGTTAAGGTTCGATGGAATGCTCGTAGAGGACCCGAATTCACCTAGGAGCGTGAAGATTAGATGAAGAAGAAATACCCGCATCTATTTCCAGAAGATTCGTCAACACCTTCAACAGCTTAAAATTTCGGGACGAAATTTATTTAACGGGTAGGTACTGTAGTGACCCGAACTTTTCCATGTTTATATATATTAATTGAGATTGATATTTACATGATTAAATATTTCCAACATGTTAAGCAATCAAACTTGTTAAGACTTGATTAATTGAAATATGTTTCATATAGACAATTGACCACCCAAGTTGACCGGTGATTCACGAACGTTAAAACTTGTAAAAACTATATGATGACATATATATGGATATATATATAGTTAACATGATACTATGATAAGTAAACATATCATTAAGTATATTAACAATGAACTACATATGTAAAAACAAGACTACTAACTTAATGATTTTTAAACGAGACATATATGTAACGATTATCGTTGTAAAGACATTTAATGTATATATATCATATTAAGAGATATTCATACATGATAATATCATGATAATATAATAATTTAAAATCTCATTTGATATTATAAACATTGGGTTAACAACATTTAACAAGATCGTTAACCTAAAGGTTTCAAAACAACACTTACATGTAACGACTAACGATGACTTAACGACTCCGTTAAAATGTATATACATGTAGTTTTTTTAATATGTATTTATACACTTTTGAAAGACTTAAATACACTTATCAAAATACTTCTACTTAACAAAAATGCTTACAATTACATCCTCGTTCAGTTTCATCAACAATTCTACTCGTATGCACCCGTATTCGTACTCGTACAATACACAGCTTTTAGATGTATGTACTATTGGTATATACACTCCAATGATCAGCTCTTAGCAGCCCATGTGAGTCACCTAACACATGTGGGAACCTTCATTTGGCAACTAGCATGAAATATCTCATAAAATTACAAAAATATGAGTAATCATTCATGACTTATTTACATGAAAACAAAATTACATATCCTTTATATCTAATCCATACACCAACGACCAAAAACACCTACCAACACTTTCATTCTTCAATTTTCTTCATCTAATTAATCTCTCTCAAGTTCTATCTTCAAGTTCTAAGTGTTCTTCATAAATTCTACAAGTTCTAGTTACATAAAATCAAGAATACTTTCAAGTTTGCTAGCTCACTTCCAATCTTGTTAGGTGATCATCCAACCTCAAGAAATCTTTATTTCTTATAGTAGGTTATCATTCTAATACAAGGTAATAATCATATTCAAACTTTGGTTCAATTTCTATAACTATAACAATCTTATTTCAAGTGATGATCTTACTTGAACTTGTTTTCGTGTCATGATTCTGCTTCAAGAACTTCGAGCCATCCAAGGATCCGTTGAAGCTAGATCCATTTTTCTCTTTTCCAGTAGGTTTATCCAAGGAACTTAAGGTAGTAATGATGTTCATAACATCATTCAATTCATACATATAAAGCTATCTTATTCGAAGGTTTAAACTTGTAATCACTAGAACATAGTTTAGTTAATTCTAAACTTGTTCGCAAACAAAAGTTAATCCTTCTAACTTGACTTTTAAAATCAACTAAACACATGTTCTATATCTATATGATATGCTAACTTAATGATTTAAAACCTGGAAACACGAAAAACACCGTAAAACCGGATTTACGCCGTCGTAGTAACACCGCGGGCTGTTTTGGGTTAGTTAATTAAAAACTATGATAAACTTTGATTTAAAAGTTGTTATTCTGAGAAAATGATTTTTATTATGAACATGAAACTATATCCAAAAATTATGGTTAAACTCAAAGTGGAAGTATGTTTTCTAAAATGGTCATCTAGACGTTGTTCTTTCGATTGAAATGACTACCTTTACAAAAACGACTTGTAACTTATTTTTCCGACTATAAACCTATACTTTTTCTGTTTAGATTCATAAAATAGAGTTCAATATGAAACCATAGCAATTTGATTCACTCAAAACGGATTTAAAATGAAGAAGTTATGGGTAAAACAAGATTGGATAATTTTTCTCATTTTAGCTACGTGAAAATTGGTAACAAATCTATTCCAACCATAACTTAATCAACTTGTATTTTATATTATGTAATCTTGAGATACCATAGACACGTATACAATGTTTCGACCTATCATGTCGACACATCTATATATATTTCGGAACAACCATAGACACTCTATATGTGAATGTTGGAGTTAGCTATACAGGGTTGAGGTTGATTCCAAAATATATATAGTTTGAGTTGTGATCAATATTGAGATATGTATACACTGGGTCATGGATTGATTTAAGATAATATTTATCGATTTATTTCTGTACATCTAACTGTGGACAACTAGTTGTAGGTTACTAACGAGGACAGCTGACTTAATAAACTTAAAACATCAAAATATATTAAAAGTGTTGTAAATATATTTTGAACATACTTTGATATATATGTATATATTGTTATAGGTTCGTGAATCAACCAGTGGCCAAGTCTTACTTCCCGACGAAGTAAAAATCTGTGAAAGTGAGTTATAGTCCCACTTTTAAAATCTAATATTTTTGGGATGAGAATACATGCAGGTTTTATAAATGATTTAAAAAATAGACACAAGTACGTGAAACTACATTCTATGGATGAATTATCAAAATCGAATATGCCCCTTTTTATTAAGTCTGGTAATCTAAGAATTAGGGAACAGACACCCTAATTGACGCGAATCCTAAAGATAGATCTATTGGGCCTAACAAACCCCATCCAAAGTACCGGATGCTTTAGTACTTCGAAATTTATATCATATCCGAAGGGTGTCCCGGAATGATGGGGATATTCTTATATATGCATCTTGTTAATGTCGGTTACCAGGTGTTCACCATATGAATGATTTTTATCTCTATGTATGGAATGTGTATTGAAATATGAAATCTTGTGGTCTATTATTATGATTTGATATATATAGGTTAAACCTATAACTCACCAACATTTTTGTTGACGTTTTAAGCATGTTTATTCTCAGGTGATTATTAAGAGCTTCCGCTATCGCATACTTAAATAAGGACGAGATTTGGAGTCCATGCTTGTATGATATTATGTAAAAACTGCATTCAAGAAACTTATTTTGTTGTAACATATTTGTATTGTAAACCATTATGTAATGGTCGTGTGTAAACAGGATATTTTAGATTATCATTATTTGATAATCTACGTAAAGCTTTTTAAACCTTTATTGATGAAATAAAGGTTATGGTTTATTTTAAAATGAATGCAGTCTTTGAAAAACGTCTCATATAGAGGTCAAAACCTCGCAACGAAATCAATTAATATGGAACGTTTTTAATCAATAAGAACGGGACATTTCACCGATGTGGTTGTGATTCCCGCGGAATTCGGGGAAGGTCCATTCCGTAACCATATGCGCATGCCGTGCCGACGTGCTTCTGATGGACGTCTTGTGCCGATTCCGCCCGGCAAATACAGACAGATGATGGCCGCCTTAGGAATGCCAGTTCAGCCACCTGTTCAGCCACCCTCTTCATCCGACGAATCATCCACAGACGACTCCAGTGACGATGACTCCGACGAGGAGGAACCTGTTGATGCACCTGTACAGCCACCCTCCACCCCGCCGAAGAAGCGGTACCGATTCGACGGCACCGTTATCCCGGGGATCAACGGAGGACGAGCTTCACTGATGCACATGGTCAGCGTCGTAGGGTTACTGCCCGTAAGCGGGTCGTGCCTTACCCTGCTGATCCGATGGTGCGTAAGCCGTACCGCTTTGCAGCCTCCACTTCTGGAGCCGGACCATCCGCACCACCTGCACCAGCAGCACCGCCTGCACCGCCAGCCCCTCCCTCTAATGAGGAACTGACGAGGGAAGTGGAGATCCTCCATGCTCGGGTAACTGAGCTCGAGGAGCAGATGTCCCATGTGATGGACATCCTTTACCCACCATCACCTTAGAGCTTTGTAGTAGGTCTTATTATGTAAACTCGTTGTAGTTTCATGTTTTCCTTATGTAATGTACGAACTTATGTATGCAACTCTTTATTAATGGAACTTTGCGTTGTTTAATTCTTGCATAGTGTTCTATTTACGTTACTGTATGTTTGTTTTGCGATAGTTATATCTTGTTGCGTTACTTATTGGCATGCATTGTGCTGTTTCCCTGTTTACCATATACTATATTATCATATATTGAATGCTGAATTTTGACTTGAGTCAAAACTTTATTTCCGAAGGGCAATGGCAAACACACGAGTAGCACCCACCGCAGCCCAAATCGAGGAAATGGTTGCGGAACAAGTAGCCGCAGCCTTGGCAAATGCCATTCCCCCAGCCCCACTGGTTAACCAGAACATCCAACACGGTTGCACTTACAAGGAGTTCCAAAGCTGCAAGCCTCACAACTTTAGCGGCACTGAAGGGCTAGTAGGCTTGACTGGGTGGTTAGAGAAACTTGAAGCCGTGTTTCACGTCAGCAACTGTTACGAGGCGAACAAAACCAAGTATGCTTCGTGTACGCTATCAGAAGGCGTCCTGACTTGGTGGAACACCTTGGCTCAAGCTAAGGGTATTAATGAAGCTTATGCCATTCCATGGGAAGAATTCAAGGGAGCCATGATCGAAGAGTATTGCCCCAGGACAGAGATACAGAAAATGGAAGTTGAGTTCTGGGAGTTAAAGGTTATGGGAAATGACCTTGATGGTTACAACCGTAGGTATCTGGAATTGGCGATGATGTGTCCCACTATGGTCACCCCGGAATTCAAGAGAATGGAACGCTACTTGTGGGGACTCCCCAAGTCTATTCAAGGGAATGTCACCTCTTCGAATCCAGCTAACGTCCCAGTAGCTATGCGCATGGCGCACACTCTTATGAACCAAATCATCGGGAAGGAACCAGAAAAGGGTAAAACTAAATCGGGAGCCAGTGGCGAGAAGCGCAAGTGGGATTACAACAACAAGGGAAGGACCTATGATCAAACCCCCGCTAAGAGGCCTAACGATGGAAGGAACCCCAACCCTAACACTAGTACTAAACCCAACTACAAGGGCACTCTACCACAATACAAGAGGTGTTTCAAGCACCATACCGGGTACTGTAATGCTGTCTGTGAAAAATGCAACAGGATCGGACATGTTGGTAAGAACTGCAAGATTCCCATCCCAGCTGCAAGGACTAACCAAAATGGAACAAACCAGAATGGGCCAAGGAAATGTTACGAGTGTGGACAACAAGGCCACTTTAGGAATGATTGCCCCAATAAGAAGAAGGATGGTGGACCACCGCGTGCAAGAGCTTTCAACGTTAATGCAAGGGATGCACGTGAGAACCCCGACTTGGTTACAGGTATATTCGCAATCAACAATCTTTTTGCTTCTGTCCTATTTGATACTGGTGACGATAGGAGCTATGTTTGTAGACATTTTTGCGATAAGATAGATTGGTCGCTAGTGCCTTTAGAGGAGAATATGTTATTTGAGGTAGCCAATGGAAAACTTGAAAAAGTTGACCAGATTGGCCGAGGAGCTATTATCAACATAGGAGGTGTGGAATTTGAAATCGACTTAATACCTATTAAGTTAGGGAGTTTTGACGTAATTGTCGGTATGGATTGGTTGACCAAAGTAAAGGCCGACATTATCTGTGGAGATAAAGCACTTCGCATACCACAAGGAGACGGTGAACCACTGACCATCTACGAAGAGAGATGTACCTCGAAGCTGAACCTCATCAGTTGTATGAAAGCTCAGAAGATCATGAAGAAAGGACGACTTGCTGTTTTAGCACACTTGAAGGCTTTAGATTCAGAGGAGAAGAGTGTGAACGATGTGCGGATCGTGAATGAATTCCCTGATGTCTTTCCAGAGGAGTTGCCTGGATTACCGCCACCAAGAGCAGTAGAGTTCCAAATTGATCTAGTACCGGGAGCTGCACCCGTAGCTCGCGCACCTTATCGTCTGGCACCTTCAGAACTGCAAGAATTGCAGAGTCAACTTCAAGAATTGCTCGACCGAGGGTTTATCCAACCGAGCTCGTCACCTTGGGGTGCACCTATTCTATTCGTGAAGAAGAAGGACGGATCATTCCGTATGTGTATCGACTACCGCGAACTCAACAAATTGACGATCAAGAACCGATATCCTCTTCCCCGAATTGATGATCTTTTTGATCAGTTACAAGGATCACGTGTTTACTCAAAGATCGATCTGCGATCCGGTTATCACCAATTGAGGTTGAAGGAGAGTGACGTGATGAAGACTGCGTTTAGGACCCGCTATGGTCACTACGAGTTTCTCGTGATGCCGTTCGGACTAACAAACGCACCTGCTGTATTCATGGATCTCATGAATCGTGTCTGCAAACCTTATCTGGATAAATTTGTTATCATCTTCATAGATGATATCCTCATCTACTCCAAGAACGAAGAAGAGCATGAGTACCACCTCCGATTAGTGCTTGAACTCTTGAGACAAGAGCAACTTTATGCCAAATTCTCCAAAGTGTGAATTCTGGTTAAAGGAAGTCCAATTTCTGGGTCATATTGTGAGTGACCAGGGTATCAAAGTTGATCCCGCAAAGATTGAGGCTATCACCGAGTGGGAGACACCCACTACTCCGACTCATATCCGCCAATTTCTAGGTCTTGCCGGTTATTACCGAAGATTCATCGAAGGTTTTTCGTTGATTTCGCGTCCTTTGACCGCGCTGACTCACAAAGGGAAGAAGTTTGTTTGGGAGAAAGAACATGAAACCGCATTTTAAACCCTGAAGCAGAAGTTAACCACAGCACCCATTCTATCGCTTCCTGAAGGTAGTGACAACTTCGTTGTCTACTGCGATGCTTCGAAGAATGGTTTTGGTTGCGTGTTGATGCAAAGAACGAAGGTCATTGCTTATGCATCTCGTCAACTTAAGATCCACGAACAAAACTACACTACTCATGATCTTGAACTTAGAGCCGTTGTCTTCGCATTGAAGTTGTGGAGACACTATCTTTACGAAACTAAGAGTACTATTTTCACCGATCACAAAAGCCTCCAGCACATATTCAACCAGAAACACCTGAATATGAGGCAACGACGATGGATTGAGACACTGAACGACTATAATTGTGAACTCCACTACCATCCTGGCAAGGCCAATGTTGTAGCAAACGCTTTGAACCGAAAGGAGAGAACGATACCTCTTCGCGTTCGAGCTCTGAACATCACCATTCATTCGAACCTCCATAGTCAGATTAGAGCAGCCCAAGAAGAGGCTCTCAAAGAGGAGAACATATCTCGTGAATACTTGAACATTCTTGTCTCTAAATTCGAGGTTAAGGAGTCTGGACTCCGATGTTATGCCAGAAGAATTTGAGTACCACGTTATAGAGATTTACGAAGCCTTATACTTGATGAAGCCCACAAGTCAAGATATTCGATTCATCCCGGATCCGACAAGATGTATCATGACCTTAAAGAGCAATATTGGTGGCCGAATCTCAAGAAGGATGTTGCAGCTTACGTTAGGCGATGTTTGACCTGCTCGAAGGTTAAGGCTGAACATCAGAGGCCATCTGGACTACTTCAACAACCGGAAATCCCACAATGGAAATGGGAAGCAATTACGATGGATTTCATCACAAAGCTACCAAATACGGTGGGCGGATACGATACAATCTGGGTTATCGTTGACCGTCTTACCAAATCTGCTCATTTTCTGGCAATGAAGGAAACTGATACAATGGAGAGACTTGCTCAACTGTACATCAAAGAGGTTGTATCTCGTCATGGTGTACCTCTATCTATCATCTCAGATCGCGATCCCCATTTTGCTTCCAGATTCTGGCGTTCTTTGCAAGAAGCCTTGGGAACCCGTCTCGACATGAGCACTGCTTATCACCCGCAGACCGACGGTCAGAGTGAACGAACGATTCAGACTTTGGAGGACATGTTACGTGCCTGTGTTATCGACTTCAGAAAATCTTGGGAAAGGCATCTGCCGTTGGCCGAATTCTCTTACAACAACAGTTACCATTCAAGCATCAATGCCGCACATTTTGAAGCATTGTATGGCCGTAAGTGCCGATCTCCTATTTGTTGGGCTGAGTTAGGTGAAGTACAGATCACCGGACCCGAGATAGTCCATGAAATGATGGAGAAGATTTCTCAGATTCAAGCGAGACTTAAGATATCCCGTGATCGCCAAAAGAGCTATGCTGATAAAAAACGGAAGGACTTTGAATTTAATGTAGGTGACCGGGTAATGTTGAAGGTCGCACCATGGAAGGGTGTAATCCGTTTTGGGAAGCGCGGAAAGTTAAACCCTCGATATATTGGTCCTTTTGAAATTTTGGAACGTGTTGGACCCGTTGCTTACCGTTTGGATCTTCCATAGCAATTGAGTGCAGTTCATCCTACCTTCCACATATCAAATTTAAAGAAGTGTCTTGCTCCACCGGAACTTGTCATACCATTGGAAGAACTTACGATTGATGATCAACTCCACTTCGTGGAAGATCCTGTCGAGATTATGGACCGTGAGGTCAAAGTTCTGAAACACAATAGGATTCCGATCGTCCGAGTACGATGGAATGCCAAACGAGGACCTAAGTTCACTTGGGAACGAGAGGATCAAATGAGACAGAAGTATCCTCATCTTTTCCCAGCTCCTCCATCACCTTCAGCTTAAATTTCGGGACGAAATTTCCAATAACAGGTGGGTAATGTAACGACCCGACTTTTTCGACTTGCTTTTATGCCTTGTATTTTTGCGAAACTGCGTATTTGTGCGTACTGTGTTACTTTATTACTCCGGAACCTTGGCACACGTGTTTTATATTCATATATACTTAAAAACATGCCTTGGGGTATGTAGAATGCTTAACTTGTCCATTGGATGCTTTATAACCATTAGTGTTACTTGCAGTTACGGATAAACCGCGGACTGCGCGCACGTTTGGCTTTTGTCAGAACCGGAATATTTGGACAGCGAAATATTAATTATTATTTTATAATAATAATTACCTGGGCCTTTGGATGCTTAATTTTATTTATTTAATTGCTAAAGCCCAATAGTTAGCCTTTTTGGACTTTTTACCTTGTTGGGCTCAAGCCCACCCTACTCTAGCTAGTGACCCAATTAATTAGCCCAAATATAATTATTAGTAGCCCATAATAATAAATAAATAAATTAATTAATTAATTAGTGAGTCATACTAGCATAATGGATAAGGTTTATCCAAATGTTACATAAGATTTTAGCAAAAGGACACACTTTAGACACCATTAGCCAAAAAGCAAGTTTTTGTCTCCCCCTCCCCCCTTAAAACCATCCACCATCACCACCATGGCCTTTGCCATGTCACCAATCCATGTGATATCCATTTGCTTATAAATACTAGCCTTAAGCCCCTCATTCCAACACTTGATCATTTTAGCATTTCACACACTTATTCTTTCTTTCTTTCCTAGCTTGTAAGTTCTCTCTTTTCTCCCTCTTTTCTTCTTAATTTCTTGGCTATCATCATCATCAAATGGAAGATCAAGTTCCTTCTAGCTTTGATCTTACTTATATCTTGTTGATTCAAGCATGAATCTTTCAAGAACAATAAAGATTCAAGCTTTCTAGCTTGAATCTTCATATCTTTTGTAGATATATTTATTTTATGCTTGTTTCATGTTATTTTGTTAAAAAGATTCAAACTTTTATTTGTAATCTTCATGCATCTTCAAGATCCAAGCTTTATGTTTCAAGATCTTCAAGAACACTTAAAGGTTCAAGCTTTCTAGCTTTGTAACTTTGTAACTTGTGTGAAATGGATCCAAACTCTCTAGCTTAGGGTTCCATCACCTCTTTTGACTTAGATTGTGCTTATACTTGTGGAATTGATGTAAAGTTTGTAACTTTAGTTGTTGTTGTGACTTGATTTGGTGTTAAGACTAAGGATATGATGTAACCTTGGTTCATCATCCATCTAAGACTCATGAATGAGTTGTGTTCTTACTTGGTCTTAACATATTGTGTATTTATGGTGAATACTTAGTCAAGGTGATGCTAAACCATCAACGAGTTGTACACTTGAAGCTACAAGCATCAAGGATGAGAACCGTGATGAGCATCAAGCACTAAGAATCCCACCGGAGCACCTTAGCTTCTGTTTTTCGTATCTGATCAGACTCCTGGGCTACTGGAAAACTTGATTTTCAGATAGCCTGGTTCGATTATATGATTTTTCGTTTAAGACTCGTCTCAATCCGAGTTACGGTTTGGGATTTATGGCCTTTTCTTTATCATAACACCTTTGTAACGTCGTGCTGAAAATTCGGACCTACTCGCACTCCGACCGTCACCACGGTCAAACTAAGTCGAGTTTGAGTCTAGAAATTAGTCAGCAACTATAGAACTCACATATGGAACTATAGCCACTGATTTTGCGTGTTTTCGACTTACGTAGAGGCCGTAGCGGCTGATCCAAGTCAGCCTATTGCTTGACCTCTATACTTGACTAGTTTTACTTAGCTTAGATGATGATGATTGATGATGATGATGACACTTAAACTTAATTATGAACTATTTGAACTTGTATAGACAACCTACTGATCTAGTGACCGTTTACTTAGGTTGACGACCTTTCGGACCAACTTACTACTTGCCTACTTTCGTAACAACTTGTCTTGCTTATTCACTGTGAGTTATAGCATCCCTTTTTACTACTTTTATTATTTTGGGACTGAGAATGCATGCGCTTTTTATACGTTTTACATGTTAGGCATGAGTACTTAAACTTTGTATGTATGTGGGTTATATAACGGCATGAATGTTCCCTTTAGCACGGTAACGTTTAGTCATCGGTATTTGTATCGATGAACGCGAATCTTAGATATGGATCCATAGGATTTGACATCCCCACTCGGGCTAGTCGCGCTAGCATTTAACGGGTGTTTAATACTTTGTAAGTCTTACGCACTCGCCAAGTGCACTTTCAGGGGGTTATAAACGTTAAGTCTAGTTACCGGGTGCCCACGATTATGCATATACTTTTCATACTATTTTGATACGCTGTTGCAGCACTGAAATCTCGTGGCCTATCTTACTTACTGTTAATACTTAAACTATAGCTCACCAACATTCGTGTTGACCTTTTAAGCGTGTATTTCTCAGGTGCCTAGAGGTTTATTGCTTCCGCTGTTACACTTGCTGTCATGCTGTTATTGAATTGCTGTTATGGACCTGCCGTACTAGTTATCCGCTGCATTACTAGAGATGTCTCAATTTATGGAACTTATGTTTTGCATTCGTAAACTTATGTTATTTTGGAACAACTGTTTTGTAATAAGTCTTATGACATGTTATCTTTGTAAAACGTTATCTTTTAATGAATGCAAATCGTTTTTCAAACAGCATATAGTGTTTGACCATGTAATGATCCTGTTGATTGACGAACCGTACACGATGGTTTTGTACGGGGCGTCACATATTACTTACGTGAATTAGTAATATGTATAATATAATATAATGAAAGTATTTAAGTATTCATTTAACTAAATTAAGTTGAAAGTTTAGGTTTTTTTATATTGTTATAGTTTAAACTTATTTTAAGCTATAAAAATTTTAAAATGAGCTTAATCGAGCTCGAATTCGAGTATGAATACGAGCATCACGTGTAAGCTATTTAGTTAGTTTATATAGTTATTAAGAATTTTAAATGAGTATCGAGCTTGAATTCGAACATAGTGATAATATTTGAGTTCGAACTCGAACAAAATATTAACATTATATCGAGTTCGAGTCGAGTTCGAACCGAATAATATTTAAACGAGCCGAGCTCAGATTGTTACTGCTCGCTCGAGTTCGGTTAGTTAACAGCCCTATATATAGGGGCAAGATTAATGGGGAAGTAACCAATCGGGGGGAAGCGGGGGGAAGCAAGATCACGCGAAAATATGAACATTTAGAAAAGACACTTCGTGATGAATGTTATTATTTAGGCGGGAAAACGATCGAAAAAAATAACATTCAAGATAATATTGTTCGTGAAGAATGTGAACGTTTTTTTTCCATGTTTTGTGAAGTAAAATTTAGCTCGATTCAGAGTTTAGGGTTTAGGGTTTAGGGTTTGGTGTTTTGGGTTTATGGACCCAAAACACCAAACCCTAAACCCTAAACCCTAAACTATAAACTCTAAACCGTTCGTGTAAAAAACTCAATCTAAATCCTAAATCTAAACCATAAACTCTAAATTTCTAAACCCTAATATCTAAACCCTATATACCCCAATATCTAAACTCTAATATCTAAACCATAATATCTAAAACCTCAACATACGCTCGAAAAACACGATAATTGTTATATATTACTTCTTCGAGCGTTTTTTCGCCAAAATAAAAAACATTTATCACAAAGTGTCTTTATTAAATGTCCATATTTTCATCCAATCTATAATGTTCGTAAACAAAGTTTTTTCAAAAAACGAAAAAAAAAATTTGCTTCCCCGCGATTAGTTACTTCCCCCTTGATCCTACCACTGTATATATATATATATATATATATATATATATATATATATATATATATATATATATATAGTGAGGATCCATGGAGAACTTGGGTGGGGAGATAACCTAAAGAACTCACATATTAATGTAAATGCACCTAACATATGCACCTATTCTTTGAAAAAAAATTCAGGAATTTTTTTTTTCTCTGGAAAAAAAATCCGAAATTATTTTTAATTCCACATCAGCATGCCACACCATTAGGCTGACTGCCACATCAGCCAGACTGACTACCATGTCAGCACAGACTGACACGTGGCTCAGTCTGTGCTGACGTGGCAGTCAGCCTGCTGACGTGAAAATATTCAACTTTTTCAAAAAAAATTGTAAATTTTTTTCTCCGATTTTTTTTTTCTTTTCAAAATTTAGCCCGATTTGGATTTTAGGGTTTAGGGCTTAAGGTTTAGTGTTTTGGGTTTAGTTCCTAAACCCAAAACCCAAAACCATAAGCCCTAAACCCTAAACTTTAAACCGTTCGTGTTAAAAACTCAATCTAAACCCTAAACCCTAATTTATGTTTAGGAATGAATTGATGTGATAAGATGAAAATGCCCTTACTAATATAGTAATATGAGTGAAATAAGTGAAATAACATGGTGTTAAGAAAGGCTAGGCATGGAAGTGAAATAAGTGAAATAACATGGACATGGTGCTATGGGTTCTCTCCTATAGTAACCAACTGGGGGGAAGCGGGGGAAACAACTTTTTTTTTTCGTTTTTTAGAAGAAAAAAAATTCCGGCATCAAGATCACACGAAAATATGAACATTTAGAAAAGACACTTCGTGATGAATGTTATTATTTAGGCGGTAAAACGGTCGACAAAAATAACATTCAAGATAATATTGTTCGTGAAGAATGTGAACGTTTTTTTTCATGTTTTGTGAAGTAAAATTTAGCCCGATTTAGGGTTTAGGGTTTAGGGTTTGGTGTTTTGGGTTTATTCCATAAACCCAAAACACCAAACCCTAAACCTAAACTCTAAACCGTCCGTGTTAAAAACTCAATCTAAACCCTAAATCTAAACCCTAAATCTAAACCCTAAACACTAAATTTCTAAACCCTAATATCTAAACCCTATAAACCCTAATATCTAAACCCAAATATCTAAAACCTCAACATACGCTCGAAAAACACGATAATTGTTATATATTACTTCTTCGAGCGTTTTCCCGCCAAAATAAAAATATTTATCACAAAGTGTCTTTATTAAATGTTGAAATAATTGTGTCGTTGGTCCCTCCATTTTACCCCAAAAAACTAACAGCGTCCCTCAAGTTTTTTTTGGCTTTCAGCGTCCCTCTACTTTACAACTTTGAGATACAGAGCCCCTCCGTCAACTTTCCGTTAAAAAAGTCCGTTAACTCATATCATGTGACTTGCATGTGAGGGTAAAATCGTCTTTTTAACCTCCTTCTTCATTAAACTCGTGTTCTTCCCCAACATTGCAAACCCTAATTTAAAAAAACATCAATATGGAAAATCACCCTGATTTAAATTAGCACGAAGCATAATCAAGTCACAAGGATTCCAAAACTATGAACAAATAGATCTGAGATTCAGTAACTCGTTCTAAACAAATTGATTTTAAATTTTCAGACTGTAGCAATAGCAGCTCGAAGAACACAATGAACAACTCAATTGGTGATTTTGGATTTAAGGCTGTTTTACATTATAATTACAACATGAAACGTGTTGTAAATCATAAGTAGAAACTTTGTGAATCCTCAATTTTAACAGAAACAACAACAATAACTCGAATTTCATGAAGAACAATGATTTAACTTTTTGATTTTAAAACTTTGACTCGCGAATTCGAACTCATTTTGAAGAATTGAAGGCTGAAACTTTACAGATAGTTTGAGTAAAAGATTCCTAACAACTCTACATTTTTAGATTTTGAAATTTGATACGAAATCGCGATTTTGATTTAATGAACTCAAGAACAGAGGTACGAGCAAAAGAAGAGAAAAAAAATTAAACAGATAGGGATAGATAACAGAATTTGTACATATCTGATTTATTATGTTTAATATTACTAATAAATATAAATATATTAATAATTAAAATACTGTTAATATTATTATTAATAATAAAAATACTAATAATAATAATAATAGAAATAATAATAATAATAATAACAATAATAATAATAATAATAATAATAATAATAATAATAAATATATAGAAAAAATATATGTAAATTATAAGATTTTCATTTTTTGCACCGGTGGTCCCTCGATTTTAGTGAAGAAAAGAGTAAAAAGACGAATTTACCCTCACATGCAAGGCATATGACATGACTTAACGGACTTTTTCAACAAAAAGTTGACGGAGGGACGCGTAATCAAAAAATGTGATAATAGAGGGACGCTGAAAGCCAAAAAAAAACTTGAGAGACGCTGTTAGCTTTTTGGGGTAAAATGGAGGGACCAACGGCACAATTATTTCTTAAATGTTCATATTTTCATTCAATCTATAATGTTCGTGAACAAAGTTTTTTCAAAAAACGAAAAAAAAATTGTTTCCCCTCGCTTCCCCCCGATTGGTTACTTCCCCCCCCACACACACACATACATACATACATACATACATACATACATACATACATACATACATACATACATACATATATATATATATATATATATATATATATATATATATATATATATATATATATATATATATATATTGAGAGAGAGAGAGAGAGATTTAATCAAGAGGGAAGCATTTTTTGGGGGGGAAGTGGTGGGAAGTAATTTTTTATTTCATTTTTAGAAAAAATTTTGTTCACGAACATTATAGATTAGATGAAAATATAAACATTTAAAAAAGACACTTTGTTATGAATGTCATTATTTTGGCGGGAAAACGCTCGAAGAAAAAAAATAAAAACATTCAATGCATTGAATGTTTTGCTGCTGAGTTTTTTTTAAGGGGTTAGAAATTAGGGTTTAGAAATTAGGGGGTTATAAATTAGGGTTTAGCTATTAGGTTTAGAAATTAGAGTTTTGGGTTTAGAAATTAGGGTTTAGGGTTTAGAAATTAGGGTTTAGATTGAATATTTTAACACGAACGGTTTAGAGTTTAGGGTTTAGGGTTTCTAACGCACCGGATCCCATCAGAACTCCGCAGTTAAGCGTGCTTGGGCGAGAGTAGTACTAGGATGGGTGACCCCCTGGAAAGTCCTCGTGTTGCACCCCTTTCTTGACTATGATGCTGTTAAAAAAAAAGGGTTTAGGGTTTTGGGTTGAGGGTTTACGGAGTAAACCCTCAACCCAAAACCCAAAACCCTAAACCCTAAACCCTAAACCCTAAACTCTAAATCCTAAATTCGAAAAAAACACTTCACAGAAGATGAAAACAAAACGATGCAAATAAACTCAGCAACAATACATTCATTGCATTGAATGTTTTTATTTTTTTCTTCGAGCGTTTTTCCGCCAAAATAATGACATTCATCACAAAATGTCTTTTTTAAATGTTCATATTTTCATCTAATATATAATGTTCGTTAACAAAGCTTTTTCAAAAAACGAAGAAAAAAAAAATTTGTTTCCTCTTTCCCCCAAAAAAGTGCTTCCCTCTTATATATATATATATATATATATATATATATATATATATATATATATATATATTATAAAGCACGTGCTATAAATTCTACGTGTCACCTCCTGGTTAAATTCCGTCACGTGTCACTTCAATAACTTTTGCCATTTTTTTTTCTATTTTTAGTATAAAATATTTAATGATATATATGTTTTCTTATAAATTAATTAAAATAAATAAATTAAATATAAAATAATTTCAGGTATTTGACCGACTCTTTCGATTGATAATATCACATTAATGTTCTTGATGTACTCAATTTTTAATTGTTCTCAACGAGTATAATATGTTCTTTAATTTCTATTTTTATTATTTTAATTAAAATTAAATAAACAAATATATAACTAAAAACAATGTCATTATTTTATTACTCTTTTACGTGTCAACATTTTATCCATTTAAAAAAATAATCAACATCTAGATTCTATATATTGTAATTGTTTATATTGTATATAATCTACTTCTACTCTTCTACTCTATCTACTACTATCTATCTATCTACTCTATATATTATAACAAAGTTATAAATATGTCAGATTTAAAAAAAATTCCATTAAATAAGTAAATCCCCACCCTTAAAAGAGTATATTTTTGATTGATCCAATGGACAAAATTTGTCTGACTTCAGAATACTATGTCTGATGTTAGATTTAAGTGACTTGCCTAAAATACGCTTAAAAACACCTCAAACAGAGCTCGTCTTTCTCAAAAAACGATTTACCAGAAAACAAAAGAAACCCTAGATTCTTCGTTCAATTCAACTTAACAAGATGATTATAAATCAATGGTTCTGTAAATCATGATATCCAATACCTAAATCAAATCCTTCTAAATCCTAACCCTAATTCAGTCACATCTTGCAGACTTTCATTGAATAAGCCATACGCCATCAAGTGTGTTCAAACGATTTGTGAGATTCGTATTTTACTCATCGTGCTGTCAATTAGTATATTCAATCGTATTGACACATATTGTTGATTGTTGATGTATCGATTTTCATTAGTTCAATTCAGGTATTGTTTCAACTTATTTCTAATTTTAAATAAATATTATAGAGTTACTGTGTTAAAATTAATTTGTTAATTTTTATTTTAATGTTAATTCAGTTATCAGTTACGGAGTATTTAGAAATAAAAGTATCTTTATTTCTATTTTTTTCTATTACGATACGATTTGGAAATAAAAGTATTTATAAAAAATTTAATTTTAAGGTTTTTTTTTTTTTTTTTTTTTTTATTCTAAGATTTATACCTCACAAAACTGATGGAGGTTCTGGAATAATTTTTGATAACTGTTTTATAAGCAACTGCTGCTATTTCCCTCCATTTTGATAATTTTAAATTATAGGCAACTGCTTATAAATATAAGGCAGCGGTTCTCATTCAGAAACCATTAACCAAGTCTTGTCTGACTAATGGAGGGAATTAGCGATTTTACACCATTGAGGTTGGTGTGTTTGATAAGTTTATCATTTTTTAACACAACTGTTCATACTATTGTTGCTGTGAAGATAAATATTGATGGTATGTACTTCAAATTCTTCATTGTGTATTGACGTCGTTATTTTATAACATATGTAGATGATATTCAGCCGTTACGTGTAGCGTTTAATAAGGGTGTTGAACAGAAGTCTATTGATTTTTTTGCTTCAACATACTAGGTAATCCATTGTTCTACATTATCTCAACCCCAAATTGTAAGATCCATGTAGAGTTTGTGTTTCTTAAATTGAGTTGTTCTTTTTTTTCAGAGATTATTTGTTCTTGAATCTTTTATTTCAGATTTTGATTTTTGTCATTGATATCTAATATGTGGTGCTTTAGATTCATTATTTGCTGTTCATTATTATTTGTGTTATGCATTTGAAAACAGAGAACGCTTAATTTTTAATTTGCTTCCTATTACAAAGTCAAATTCTGCATCTTTTAAGAATCTATCAATATATCAATATATGCTAATATACTCTATGATTTTCAACAACCAGGTTCCAATGGATGGTCTCAGTTTATTTCAAGTGAATGGTTGATGGTTTTAATGTTACTAATCAACTTCACATGTTAAACAAAAAACATTGATATTAGTAAGTTTTCTTTTATTATGCTATGACCATCTCCAAACTACAACCACCTGTTAATATGATGTTTACAATATGAGTATGTGTAATTTTGAATTTTTGTATCGTAATATTGCATTTTTTTGTTTGGGTGTGTGGTATTGTAGCATAATTTTTAGCGTGTTCATTGAGTGATGAATGCTTTGTTGTTGATACATAAGGTGGCAATTGGTGTTTCATTTGTGTTTGTTTCTTATCCCCTAACATCTTACTTTATGCAATTTCTTGTAGGTTGTTACTTGATATCTGCGCCTTTTGGGACGTATGTGTGTTTCGCGTTAACTTTTTATTTTTTATTTTTATTTTATTTTAGTTTTTGTTGTTTTTTCTTTAGACGTATGTGTTGTTTCGATTAATTTTGTTTATGGGTCACTTATTGTCAGTAACTACAGATTATTATTTATTTTCCTTCGATTCTAACTAATATTTAGTGCCAATTCGATCATAGTATATATGATAATGGCCAATACGAGAAGGCAAAAGAAATATGGTGATGATGCATTTGTGTACACTGTAATTTAAGTGTTAGTAATCTTCGGTTCTGACTCAACTTCTATGTCACCGAAACAAATGGCCAGAAGGAGTGTACTGTGTCATTATACTTTTCTAATTTGAGATTCGTCTTGAGATCAGTCTGGGACCTTCCATGCCTCTGATGCGGCTGCTACTTCTCAGCCTCTCAGCCACTGACATCACCTTCATCCATACGACAATAATCGTCTAGCCATTTGGCTATGTTCAAAAAATTGTTAGTCGAGCTACAACCCGAAGGTACATAGCTCTACCCTCTTTCAGTAATTTCAAGGATATGTTACTGATATTTTAATAGGATACGTGGTTCGTATAGATGTTTCCTGAATTGTTGCCTTTTCTATGTGAGTTGGTGTTTTTGGTGTTTTTTTGTGTTTCTTTGTCTTTTGATATGTCACATTTTTATTTGTTACGCTGTTACAAATGTGCTCATAATGTGCAGTTCTTGGATTTATATGAAAAGAGCCATTTTTTTAGTTACATTTTCATTACTTGTACCATGCACAAATCAAATGATGGTAGTTATATATACTTAAAATTTGTCAAAGTAGTAACAGCGTTGCCGCAAAGCACAAGTTAACCATCACCTGCATTAGGACCAATATTTGTAGCCCAGTCATGAATAGTTATGGTTTGAGACTGAAAATTTGTTGGTGGTTGTTTCATTTGCAGATACAATGGTTTACTGTCGCATAGTGTATTGATTGTATGCATGAAGTTGTGTAGATGAACAAACAAATGATGCAATACAGACGACATCACAAGAAAACTAGAGTCTCTAAGTATACTCCACAGTAGGTGCACCAATAATTACATGTGTGATTTATTTTACTAATTTCCTTCATGTTAATATTGGTACCTTGATGTTAATTAATTGAGTTACTCACAGCTAATCATTTGAAACAACTTGAGGCAACTTTTATTTCTTTTTATGGTTTAATTACAGAAAAGAACAACAAAGTGGTTAAGTATGATACTATTTATCATTATCGTATGGAAGTTATGCTTATCGTGCATAAGTAAGGTAATAATTTGCTTTTGGTGTTGACTGTAAATGAAGTTGTGAAGATCCAGAGCGGAGTTAAAAAGCGTTGTTAATTTAAATCTGAATGAATTATTGCAATCAAGTGAGTGTAGTTAATTCGTATGTTTAGGCTCTCCTATAATTACCATTAGATGACTGTAATTAATTAGTATATCGTACTTAACCATTGTTACTTCACTATAACACGGACCATGTTGCCCTAAACGCCTCTTTCCCAGTTAACTAAAATGATCTCCGATAACATGTCAAATGAAGCAGAGGTTTACATCAACTTTTCAAACGGGTCAGTTGGTAAAACGGGCCAATAGTCATTTGTGAGTGATTTCAATGTTCACAAATGTCTTAAAAATTATCCTTGGTTAATATGCATTAATATTTTAATTTTAATATTAATAATTAATTGAGCAGGCTATTTGAAGATAATCAGTTTTCAGGCACCATTCCGCCAACACTAGGATTGGTTCAGACTCTTGAGATGTTGCAAGTATCATTAACTAATACGTACACACAAGTAGAGGTGGCAAATTGGGCAGGTCGAGCATGTGTTGGTTATGGGTAAGAACGGGTTTTGCCAGTTTAGACAAAGTAGGTAAAATGGTTCATGTCAAACTAATAGTCTAATTCTTCGAATCAATGATTTGGGGATACGTCTTTTTTTAGATACCCTTTCGGCAACTCTTGACCTGTTTCTTAATAAGCTTTTTTTTATTTGATCAAGTTTGACCAGTAAAGGATCGAATTTACCACCTATACTCAAAGAAGTTGTTATGTGTATATCGTACTAACTATCATCTTTGACTTTCGATGCATGAAATAGACGTCTAGAAAGGAATTCATTGAGCGGAAATGTCCCTTCAAACATCAACAATCTTACATTGATCAACCAGCTATAAGTTGGACCGGATATAACTTATATTTTTATGTACGTTTTGGGATAATTTCCGTCCAGAAAGTTGACTTTTTATGGTGTAGGTTTCTAGCCAACAACAAGTTGAATGGAACAATGCCCGATTTAACCGGGATGACAATTTTAAACTATTTGTAAGAATCTATATCACGATGCTGCTTGTATTTCGTAAATCATCTTATTGTTAGACTTTTTATATATATCGATTAAAGTATTACTTTGCGAAACGTCATTGCAGGGACATGAGCAATAATTCTTTTGAACAATCAAATTTTCCCGAATGGTTATCATCCCTGCAGTCTCTAACAACATTGTACGTTCCAAACTGTCACCCTTTCTACATGTTTATTTAAGATCACCACACGAGTTTAACTGATTATTTTATGAGTTTTCAATATCAAAGTAATGGAAGATACAAAGCTTCAAGGAGAAGTACCAGTTGACTTTTTCAGCATTCCACAGATACAGTTTGTGTGAGGACATTATCTTTTTTTTCTGAAAAAAAATTATCAATTCATTTTCTATTTTACTGTTTAAATACTAAAACTATACCTGACAAACCAAACCCGAATTGCTCAATTTGGGTCTAATGGGTCTTGCATATGGGTCAAACGGGTCGAGTTGTAAAGTTTCCAGTTTTTGAGATTCGCATCCCTAAAAACTGCTCCAATAAGTTTTTTTAAAACATACCCTAAAAATTGGTCTAATGGGTCTTGATTGGATTGTAGATTCACGAGATCCAAACTATAAATTCGTCATCATCTTTTCAATTCACAAACGCTAAATCAACTATTTGTTGCTTGATTATGAATCTTCGAATGGTATGGATCTCAAACAATTGGGGTTTCGAATGGATTCACATAATTGTTCAATGCATCCTGGCAATTTCAATTTTTAAGGTTTGATTTCCAGAACATTTAAAATCTCCTTAATCTCATTCCATTTGATGGGCAATTTCA
Source organism: Rutidosis leptorrhynchoides (assembly GCF_046630445.1). Taxonomy (NCBI): domain Eukaryota; kingdom Viridiplantae; phylum Streptophyta; class Magnoliopsida; order Asterales; family Asteraceae; genus Rutidosis; species Rutidosis leptorrhynchoides. The sequence goes on from NC_092333.1 coordinate 79,539,404, forward strand.
GTTTTTAAGGTTAATTTTTTTGCAGTTGTTGATCATTTGTTTATTACAGACTAATTATTTTGCTTATGATTTTGGTTATTGTTTTGCCTTGAGTTATGATTATGTCTTTTTATGTATGTTACAGGTGATTGAGTATCGTTCTTCAGAAAATGTAGAATTCTCCAAAAATGGTATGCTTTTGTTTTTATTTTTTATGTCGTTTTAGTTATTTATAGCAGACATTAATTTGTTGATGGTGAGCTTTATAATTACCTAGAACGTTTGCCAGTGTTGGAGTATTAGCCGCGTCGGTTGGTCATTGTACATCGATTGTGACGAACATGGTATGTGCTTTATGTAATATCTGCTGGTAATACCTTAGTGTCGTTTTAGTTATTTCCAGCAGATTTTATTTATGATGCTCTTTATAATTCAGTTTTAGTGTTTTGAATGTAGGTCAATAGACCTTGCAAAACGTTGCTACTTCTGCCGCTCATCATACTGCAATTGTCGACGAACATGGTATGTACTTTATGTTATTTCTTTTGCTAATCCCTTTTTTCTGTTCCTGTTTTGGTTTTCAAATTTTTTTCTTGAGTTTATGATCTAATTGTTGTAATTTTGGGTGTAGATGTATCGAGACCCGAGCAGGCTATCACTGACCGAGTATAATGTGCGCCTACTTCGATTGAACATGAATGTTCTCCCGTTTCTTTCGACAGCTGTATGATACTTGAAAAGTATGGTATGTGATTTATGCTCTTTGTTGTTTCCTTTAAGTTTTGTGAACCAAGAATACTATTTACTCATCTTTTTGCGCCAATATATCAATTGGTGCATACTAAATCCTTTATACCACAAGTAGCTTAGAAACACTTTCTTTTTTCACATGTTCCTAGAATCAGATCAGTTAGTTAGCAAATGTAATACTTGCGTTTTTATTGGGCAAGAATATTTTATAGACCTTTGTTTGTTTTAAATTTCTGTTTTTACAAAAAATCAGAAGGAAAATCTTTAGGGCTTGTGACAAGGAATAAACTCAAGCTCATCCTCTGCACCAAGGTGATTGAGCTCTTTAGTTACTCTCACTCTCTACCTTATGTCATAAATATATATATATATATATATAAACATCATTGTTATAAGGAATTCATAACCTTGTGCAATTTTGCACAAGGTTGCCTCGAATCAGTTTGACCCATATGTCCATCTAAGTGGTCATTGACATTACTATCGGCGGTTGTTTATGGTATGAAGGATTATAAAGTAAATTATCTCTTTCTATTTTAAGGGTATTGACAAAAGGTTTTATTGTATTTGCTTTATACAATAAATATTTAATTGTACTGATATGGAGCTTTCACAAGGTTAAATGTCAATGGAATGACCACTTGATAAGTAATATGTAGTTTATTATATATTCACAGGTATATTAAAGTTGTTGTGCCATGGTTTTAAAGCAGGGCGATTTAGAAAGCCAAGTAAGGGTCCTCAAGCTCAAGGAGCAATTCGTGCTGATGTTGATGTTGAATGAGGATATATTTGTGACGAGGTTAGTATATGTGATCCATGTTTTAAAGGAACTTAAAGCTTATTAGTTTTGACATAATCAGTATTTAAAGGTTTTGATACTTAACCTTTGCCATTTCCTTTGTAGACTAATGAACTAAATGTTGTTATGATTGTTTTTCTGATACTTAACTGTTGCATTTTTATAGTGGTGTCAGACACAAAAGTCCCATAAAAGAGTTTGAAAATAATCTAACTTGGCTTGCAAGATGCTCTAACCTGTAAATGGTCTAGTGATAAAAGCTTGAATGTACGTGTATCGATGGCGGTTAGATTAATAATGTACTTTTTGTTCGTGGGAAATATGGAGCCACCACAATCATGATCTCAGATTCTCAACCATTCATGAATACAATTCCCGTGCTTACCTTTTAATTGCAAGTAGTGGATAGATTCATGCATATTGCATTTAATTAGTTTGCATCATTTGAAAGATATGATGAATGAAAGAAATTTGCTTTAAGCAAAAATCTGTTTCTTAATCTTGTTTCTTGGGAATTTGAACATCTCGACTCCGTCTTCTATCATCTACCTACAAGAAGTGATGATGGAACAAACTAATGATTGTTAATGTTTCAGGTTCATTTGATGCCAAAAAAATGGTAAAGATGCTTAAAGATGGTAGCTTGAACTTTAAATACCCGACTCTTGAGAAAGGGACAGGAAATTGGGACGAGTCGAATAAGATCGGGCAAGGAGCATTTGGAACTGTCTACAAGGTGGCAAAATGGGCGGGTTGGGTTCTAGGATTTTTTTATTTGTACTATGTGGAATGATGTATGGAAATAATGGGTTATGTTGAATGAAATGTCCCTTGTACTAGGTGGAATGATGAATGAAATATTGAGTTATGTTAAATGAAATGTTCAATTTATCATGTATTTTTTTATGTGTATTTGTTAGATCAAAAACAGTACGCAATATCTTAACAAAAGCAGTATGAAATTGATAAGTCATGCCTACGAAGATTCTGTTTCAACTAAACAGTTTGCAATTGACTTTAGTTTAAATTTGTTTGCAAATCGTACCAGCAAATGGGTGAAATGGGTCAAACTTTGCACATTGTACTAGGAAATGGGTTGACGTTTGAAGGAACAAAGGCAAGATTTTGTCTTAAAAATATTCCACAACATACTTAAATAAAAAACCGTAGAAAAAGATCAAATTAATATTGTTTACACTTGATAGAAACTACAACTAAATCGATACAATATCATACAAGAAGTCAACAATATATATTTGAAAAAGTGTTTTTATATGTTAACTTTTACCTACTTATCTATCCACATGTTATCATAATAACGATCCAAAAAAAAAATTCATATCAAAACCCGCAAGGTTGCGGGTATTACACTAGCTTATATTGATAACATAGAATAAATATAACTTAGACTTTGCTAACGTGTTTTCATGTGACATGTTCGATGACAAATTTTCAATGAACTCAAATATCACAAATTTTCATATTACGTAATATATAATTTATATATAAATAATTAAAAAGGTATTAATGGGAAGAAATAAAATAAATTATAGCCGTTAAGTGACTAACACCATCCAAAACTACTTTTAAGTTTTGTTAACACCACGGGCTCTTAAACTCAAAAGAATAATTTTTTGAAAAAATCAATAAATTTTGCGCGATTATACTACCACCGTGCAACACACGGGTTCTAAATCAACACCACGAGCTCTTAAACTCAAAAGAATAATTGTTTGAAAAAATCAATTAATTTTGCACATTATTTTACCCACCGTGCAACGCACGGATTCTAAAACCTAGTATATATATATATATATATATATATATATATATATATATATATATATATATATATATATATATATATATATATATATATATATATATATATATATACTCACCTTCAAACCAGCAAACTTCTCCTCTGTTCAAATGTCGCTAGCACCATCAATGTACTTGCGGTCGCGAGACTTACCCTGCTGCACCAGTTTCGTTTAACTACCCAACATATATATAAAACACATGGGCGTCATTATTAGTTATGTATGTCTGCTAATACGACGTTTCAATTTCAACATTTGAAAAACATCCATCACTTACGAAACATATGAACTTAAAATCTTCAAAGTTTCACAATTTGAATCTTAAAATCGGAAAAATTCTGCTTGTGCAGCAGCACTCACAGAAAAAGAAAACAAAACAAGTTAAAACTATATAAAAGCAAACAAGGAATCCATATTAATTTAGCATTCCAATAATAGATAGATACTACAATAATCTCATCATCGATCAAACAAAAGAAGCGTTTCATTGCAAGTATATACATTGACTACATACCCTTCTGCCTCCATCCCGATCTTAATGACACGTTCTGAGTTGGGTTCTAAAACATAAACTCCATCCCGCTTATCGTAATCTCTCATAATAATTATAGGCGTACCACTCTTTGTGAATCCCAGAACCCTGTATCGTAAAAGATTTGATGGTGTAATGTTGTATACCTTTATAAACTTTTTCGACACGCCGCCATTCTTTTTCATCATCCATACATCACACACAATTTTCCCGTTTCTTAATCTTGAATATTTAAGGAACACGAGAGAGTCTCTTAGCTTCGAGATCTCATATTCGGGATGTATAATAAAAGTTGGGATGTCAATCACCGTAAAATCTTCACTTGTCAAATCAAATGAAACGATCAGATAAACTTCCCGAAACCTATGATTTGCATCAATAGTTGACTCAGTTGCTTTCCAATAGAGATTTCTATTTGTAACTACCACACTATCCGGATCAAGTGTAATTGTTCCCCTAGGCAAATTGTTAACAATCTTCCTCCAACGGCCTGAACTTAATGTATAAATTTCTACATACCACATCATACCATCAACGGTACCATTAATCGTAATCCTAACTAGTTTTGGATCACGAGTGACAGGACAAACGCCAAAATAAACGTCGTCGTATGAAACATCGATAAGTGTTGGATCTTTAATAGCAGCCATTTTTCGAATTGATGGATTCCAAATAACATACATATTTTTGGTACAACCATCAGTGTAATAGCTACAACGCAGGCAGAACAAACCGTGAGAGCTACCTAGAATTCCGTGAATAATATGTTCCGTTGGAAGCATAGGAACAATAATTTGACCAACCAAGAAAGTGTCGTCATGATCTACAAACGACATATAATTGTCGTTATAAGTGGACTCTTTTAGGTACGATACAAGTAAAAGATGATTTTGAATATGGTCGATTCCGTAACTAGCAATAAACTTTGGGCTGTCGATCATCGACTTCCATGTTTTTGAGACTGATCGGAATCGAATTAATGACTTGACAGCAAGTCTTTTTAAGATTTTTATTTGGATATCAATAGGGATGTGCTCTGACATTGATCTCTGCTTTGGTTATGGAGATGCGAAATGAATTTGGTTGCGTTGCCTGCCTCTTTTTCTTCGTTTATATACGGAGTAACATAATAGCAGCCCTAGATTCATTGAACTGGAAGCCCGTTTCAGGCCCAATTTTCTTATATATCCCCTTAACACACACACAATATATATATATATATATATATATATATATATATATATATATATATATATATATATATATATATATTTTGTTCAATGATATTTTCTTTTTCATTTTTGATATATTCATCCTCATGTATAACTACTACGGAGTAATACATATAGTTCAAGTGCATGTTCACTCCCTTTTTTTATATATATTTTGTTCAATGATATTTTCTTCTTCATTTTTGATATATTCATCCTCATGTATAACTACTACGGAGTAATACATATAGTTCAAGTGCACATTGCATGATACGAGTAGATCTATAAAAAATAAATTTATTAGGGTAGATAACAAATATTTAAGTTATACTGTCTACATTTCACCTTCTTTTTGGATTGAGTATTTGATGTTGTGATCAAGGAGGAATGTCGCTTCTACTACGAGTTCTTATGAGTTCATTATGATGGAAAATCGTGTATACTTTTAATTCAGATTAACGCAACAGAACGATAAAATCAACATATTTTAAATTTCAAAACATACACATGATTAATGGTTCCACTTAGATCCAATTACACCACTAATAATTGTCAATGAATTTACAGTGAGTAAACGATATACTTTTCTTGAAGACACTGATTGAAGGAGAGAAACCTACGATCAAAAATATGACTGTCTCTTTGGATAGTCCACACTACACTTCAAACGATCGTCAATGGATGCTAGTCCAAACCCCAAGTAACTTACTATAATAATCCAATAATTATAATAAATATTAATATAATACTCCGTGTAAGTTTGCTTTTCGTAGAGAACCCAGAAGAACTTCAAGTTGTTGTTTATGAGTAACAATAAAAGGAGTTTAGAATCTCTTTTCTGTGTTTTCGTGACCCACCACGAAAACCAAAGGATTTTTGATATTTTTTTTTATTATTATTTTTCGTTACTTAACACAAAGCAAAAGAGACCATACTATCTTTTTGGTTTCTGTACTCACCAGGGGAGAAACCTTATATATATATATATATATATATATATATATATATATATATATATATATATATATATATATATATATATATATATATATATATATATATATATATATATATATATAAAAGTGAGGTATACATCAACCAACTTTAATATTTACATATAATATAATTCTTTTACAATAAAATAAGATACCAAAGATATAGTGTATTTTATTATAAACAAAAAAAATAAATCCATTACTTTCTAAAAAGATAAGGAGTATATATTCAACTTGTTGACCATGTTTATTAAATTCTTAATTAATTAATTCATAATTAAATAGTTTAATTTGTTTCGTTACTTGAGTAATATATATAAATCATATATATATTTTATTTGACGTCTCGGTGTATATGTGTGTGACCCCGAAGGCTCAAATGAAGATGGCCATATAGTTATATGTTGTACCTTGCACATTAATCCTACAGACTCCCACTTGTGCATGGCACAACACCAAGTAACTATACAAACAATGGTAAGCGTCTAGCAACACGTCATTGTCCCCAAATTCATGTGAGGGTAGTTTTTCAAAACTGTTTATGGTAAGTGTTAAATGTCATTCGTCCTTTTGTTTCAGATACTTTAGTTAAACTTGAGAACATGGATCATTAGTCATTCTCATTTGTTTAACAATTTTATTTCTCGATCATAGAATTGAATTAGATCACCAAATTAATTAGGTATCATCTTAATTACATTGGGGTGCGGCCACACAAATATCTTATTCATTCATCGAGGAGCTCAAAAGTATCTAACTCCAAACACTTTGGAGGAACAAATCCTATATTGCATACACGTGTCTATCACGAGCTTTACATTATACCCAATAATGGCCTTTATAACAACATTATTCAAAACAGCGTTTAACCATATCAAAGCACAATGCTACACTCATCAAGACGGGGGTGCATCTCAAGTCTAAGGACATAAAGACATAACCACTATAGATTCACTACTGACAACGATCCATGTAGTGATATCTCAATTGAGTCATTCCAATATCCATCATCAATGAATACATATGAATTTTGGCCTCTACAAGTTAACTATTTATCATCAATAAATATAACCAAACATTTATATTAATCTTAACTCATGTTATTCCCATAACATGATCGATTATGGAGATTTTGAATAATCAATAATTACTCATGGATTAAACATGCTAATATAGAACACAGTGATATAAATGAAAACGATCATACCAACTATATATCAATTCATTAAGATAAAACTGCTTAATATTCCAAAAATATCCAAATATTAAATTACAAATGAAAAAGATCAGCGGCATAACGAAGTCCAATACTACTAGCATGATCATCATGCTTATTGTGTGTCATGGGCTTCGTGTGATCATATACATACGCATGTATATGTATATTTTTAGTGCGAAAAGCTACTTAAAGGCAAAAGACACAAGATATTAAACCGCGGTAAATATAAATGTACGCGGTGAGACTGCGTGGAATATTAAAGAGTGTGTAGGCTTCTCGCAGTACTTGTGCAGAATGCTTAAGTGCGCGTACATCTTACTTCCTCGTAGGTCTCTAACCTATAAATAGGGAGCTTGGCTTCTCATTTGAGGTTGTTGATTCTGGAAGGATTGCCCTAGCCATATTAATCTCTCTCGTGAATTCGCCCGAGACTTGATCTTTGTTAGTTAAGGTAATTTACGAAGACCGGGACATGGTTGTTGATCGTTTAGCACTTAACGAAATATGACAATAAGGTCCCAAAATCATAATCGACATCCATTGTACCCCCTCATTGCACTCAATCCTTGATTAGCCTTTATTGGATAATCTATGATTGATCATCGTGAATGGGTCTGCTACATTATCATCTGTATGAACCTTAAGATTACTAATTTCATTCCTCTTAACGACTTCTTGAATATAGTCAAATTTTCGAAGAATGTGTCGACTACCTTTATGTACACGTGATTCTTTCGCAAGTATAATAACACTCGAATTATCACAGTACATTTCCATAGGGGATTCAATGCTAGGAACTACTCCAAGTTCAGCAATAAACTTTCTAATCCAGACAGCTTCTTGAGCAGCTTCTGAGGCAGCAATGTATTATGCTTCCGTTGTAGACTGTGCAACTGTGCTCTACTTTGAGCTTCTCCAATCAACTGCCCCGCCATTCATGACAAAGACATACCCTGATTGGGATCGAGAATCATCTCTATCAGGTTGGAAACTAGCATCTGTGTAACATCTAATAATCAACTCTTCTTCCAAACCACCATAAAACCAAGAACATGTCTTTAGTATTTTATAAATACTCAACAATATTCTTAACAACAATCCAATGTTGTTCACATGGATTCTGTTGACAACGACTCGTCAAACTAAAAGATAACGAGACATCGGGTCAAGTACAAAACATGGCATAAATAATGGATCCTAAAGTCGAAGCATATGAGATACATTTCATTCGTCTTATCTCATCAGGTGTGATAGGACTTTGAGACTTGCTCAAGGTTATGCCCTTTTGCATGGGCAATGCTCCGCGCTTAGAGTTTTGCATGTTAAATCTTCGTAAGATTTTGTCAATGTATGTACTTTGACTCAAACCAATAAGCCTTTTGGATCTATTTCTATAGATCCTGATTCCTAGAATATACTTAGCTTCTCCAAGATCTTTCATGGCAAAACATTTTCCAAGACAAGACTTGACATCTTGCAAAGTGTGAATGTCATTTCCAATAAGTAGTATGTCATCAACATACAAGATCAAGAAGACAACTTTGCTCCCACTAGCTCTAATGTAAACACAGGGCTCATCTCCGTTTTGAGAAAAACTAAAAACTTTGATTTTCTCATCAAACTTGAGATTCCAGCTCCTGGATGCTTGCTTCAATCCATAAATGGATTTCAAAAGCTTGCATACTTTATTAAGCTGCTTTGGATTCACAAACCCTTCCAGATGAACCATATATACGTCCTCACTTAGGTCACCATTCAATAAAAGCGGTTTTGACATTCATTTGCCACATTTCATAATCATGAAAAGCATCTATGGCAATAAGTATCCTAATTGATTTAATGCTCGCGACTGGTGAAAAAGTTTCCTCATAATCAATTCCTTGAGTTTGAGTATAACCTTTTGCCACCAACCGAGCCTTAAAAGTGTTTACATTACCATCCATGTCAGCCTTCTTCTTGAAGACCCATTTACACCCCACTATCTTACAATTGGGTGAAAGATCAATCAAGTCCCATACATGATTATCTTTCATGGACTGCATCTCTTCATTCATAGCATTTCCCCATTTATCAGATTCTGGATCTGATATGGCCTCATGGTAGCTAGAGGGTTCACCATAATCCCCTAGATGAGGTTCATCTGAATTAATCAGAAGATTTAAATTCTCAGGTCGATGAGGAGTTCTACTAGATCTACGAAGTACAGGTTCAACACGTTCTGGCTCACCAACAGTGTGCTCAGTTTCAACGTATGGTTGGCTAGTGCCTTCAGAAGGTATGTTACTTTGTGATTCTTGAATTTCTTCAAGATCTACTTTACTCCCACTGACTTCTTGTAAGAGAATATCTCCTTCAAAGAATTCAGCAAACCGAGCAGTAAACAATTTGTTTTCAGCTTGGTGGTAAAAGTAGTAACACATTGTTTCCTTTGGGTATCCCACAAAGTAACATTTGATACCTCTAGGTTCTAACTTGTTTGAAGTGTCACGTTTCACATACGCTTCACAACCCCATACTTTCAAATAAGACAACTTGGGACTCTTCCTATGCCATATTGAGTATGCGTGCAGCAGACTCTAATGCATATCCCCAAAAAGACATTGGTAGAGTAGTTAGACTCATCATGGATCGAACAATATCAAGTAAAGTTCGATTCCTCCGCTCAGACACACCATTGTGTTGTGGTGTGTAGGGTGGAGTGAACTGTGAGACAATCCCACAATTCTTTAGGTGGTCCAAAGTCTCTTGACTCATATATTCCCCTCCTCGATCAGACCGAAGGACCTTAATGGTCTTTCCAAGTTGATTCTCTACTTCATTTTGGAAGATTTTGAACGTTTCAAAAACTTCATGTTTATGTTTCAGCAAGTAAACGTAACCATATCTACTATAATCGTCAGTAAATGTAACGAAGTATGATTCACCATTTCTAGACATAGTTCTAAAAGGGCAGCATACATCAGTATGTATTAGTCCTAAAAGATCTTCACCTCCTTCTCCTAAATCGGAGAAAGGAGCATTTGTCATCTTTCCACAAAAACATGACTTGCATAAATCAAATGACTCAGAGCCAGTTGATTCCAAAAGCCCATTAGATTGGAGTTTTGAAATGCGTTGTTTGTTTATATGACCAAGACGACAATGCCACATATATGTCTTATTTAAGTCTTGCTTGAATCGTTTGGCAGTACAGGTATATACAGAACTATTATTATTTGAAATCACACCATGCATATCAATTTCAAAAATACCATCACGTGGATAAGCATTAAAATAAAATACATTATTCTTAGAAACTGAAATACCAAAGTGCATAAATGTAAGTTCAAAACTAACATCTTTCAAAAGAGAAACTGAAATAACATTGCTCGTAATACTAGGAGCATAATGACATTGTTTCAATAAAACAATAAGACCACTAGGTAGAGTAAGCTCATAGGTGCCAATAGGTTCAACAGCTGCTCAATCCCCATTGCCCACTCTTAAATCCAGTGTGCCTTTCTTCAGTCTCCTACTTCTTCTCATTCCCTGCATATTGTTACAGATGTGAGTACCACAACCAGTATCAAAAATCCAGGAATCACTAGAAAAAGTATATAATTATATATGAAATATATCTGATTTGCTGGTCTAGCCAGCTTTGCCTTTTCTCAACACAGATGGGTAGGAAGGACAGTTCCTCCTCCAGCGGCCAACCTTTCCACAGTGGAAACATTCGGCGTCTTTCGCTGGGTCCTCTTTCTTGGGGGGTGGTGGTATCTTCTTATTAGCAATTGACTTACCTTTTCCTTTTCTTTAAGCTTTCGGCTTATTCTTTTTCACCCCACCATCCCTAATCATCAGGACACCCGGATTCGAAACCTTAGATGGAATATTCTGTTCAGCAGTTTTGAGCATCGAGTGCACCTCTGCCAGAGATTTCTCCCAACCTTGCATATTGTAATTCATCACAAAGTGGTGATACGATTTTGGTAGTGAAGCCGAAACCGCATTCACAGCCAAGTTAGGCGGCAAGGTAGTTCCAAGTTTTTCGAATCGGTCAACGTAGCTCTTCATTTTTAAGACATGAGAGCTCACTTGCTGACTCTCCTCCATTTTGCATGTTTGAAGAAGTTTATAAGTCTCATATAACTCATGACTAGCCTGTTTCTGAAACATATTTTCCAACTCAGTCATCATGTCATATGTTGTACGATCTTCCATTTCCTTTTGGAGGTCAGGAGTCATACTAGCAAGCATGATTAAAGCTATCTTCTCCTGCTCATCGAACAACTTCCGATAAGCATTTTGTTGAGCAGCAGTAGCTGTCTCAGTAGGAGGTTCGGGTAAGGGTTCTTCAATTTTGTTCAACTTTCCTTCATATTTGAGAACAATTCTCAGGTTGCGGTACCAGTCGAGGAAGTTTGAACCATTGAGTTTCTCCTTCTCCAACAAAGAACGGAGGTTGTTTTGGTTTACGTTTTGATTGTTTGACATCTACAAAAGAACAAGATTCATTTTTAGTATTTTCGATATTGTACTTTAATAAATTAACTACCCAGGTTTTAATATATTTAAAAAAACAATTAATTTACGAAAGCCTAAGATCCACATAGAGGTTCCATAGCCACATCTGTTGATCAGCTAGCAGTTATGGAGTCTATTGGTAGGTAGCGGGTACCAATTGCATCACAAGTGCAACTCTTAGATCTTTATGGGACCTAGAGATATGTGTAGTCTAACAAACCACTATTATATAATAGCATGTTTGTCCCATCCTTGCCTCAAACTCAGGTCTCACCGTGAATACGATTAAGTCGTCCAATTTGAAAACAGTGGAAATTCAGCCTAGTCTCACTCGTAGCTGAAAATCCACCTCGTGATTATAATTCAATTAGGTCTCACCATAATCAAAAAATAACGAGGAGTGTTTGCAAGCTCATTTGATGACATGACTTAAATTTGACGGGTATATTGAAAAAGTTTGTATTAACAAATAATGCATGCACACAAGATTCGCTACACTAATTGTTAAAAATCATTTTAACCAATTATATATATATATATATATATATATATATATATATATATATATATATATATATATATATATATATATATATATATATATCGATCGTGTTTATGCGTCTAGTTTGTTATTTTAAAATAACAAATACACAAACGTGTATCGTTTTAAAACATTTTAAAAGATTTCTGTCATATATAATTTAAGTTTCAAAATCATTTAACTTTAAACTAGTTAAAGTTTAACTTTTAAAATCATCAATTTTAATCTTTGAAACTGTTACCTGTTTTAATTGATGTTTTTATCAAAAAACATTTAGCATATATATTCTAATCAACAATTATATATAAATGCAAAATTAAAACACAAGCATGCATCACACACATATAGCCTAGCCCAAAAATCCTATGCTTGATCACATGAGCTGACATGAGATCAAGAGGTCAAACTAAGGACAGTATCATAGCTCCCACTTGATTCAAGAACCAAGTGAAAACTTAACAAACACCATCATTGTTAACTTGATCTATCCTCCATCTTCTAAGCCAACATTGATATTGCTCAATAACATCATATATATCTATCGCAATATCGTGTAAAATGCTCTAGAATCAAGGATAATGAAGGTGTTTCTACAAGTGATATGCCAAGATATGCAAATTTGTATCGGAGAGTGATTTATAAAGAGTTTTGATGATTTATGACCATGGTTGATCCCGATACAAGTTAAGGTCTAATTAGTGCTCTAAAATGGTAAAATAAAGCTTCAAATGTGTTAGGCTTCGTCCAAATGAAAGGAAATCACAAAGAAAACGAGACATTAAATTTCAGTACATATGGATGCCGTCCTGAGCTTTGGGGCGCCGTCCAGCCTTTTAAACTGGGACGCCGTCCAGATCTATGGGACGCCGTCCAACCCTTTACAACTGGACGCCGTCCAGCATTTAGGACGCCATCCAGAAGTAGGTTTCAGCCTACTTTTGACTTTCTGACCTACTTTCTCCACTTTAAAAAGCTACTGATTGAAGACCAGAAAAAGATATACGAAAACAGAGAGTACAGAGACGATTTTGGGAGCAAATTTGGAGAACTCCAAGCTCTTGGAAGAGGCTCAACATCAAGTCTTCAAAGATTAAAACCTTCTTCATCCAAGATTCATTCTCTAGTAGGTTGTTTTCTTGTTCTCAAACAATGAATTCTACTTATCAGTTGATTGCTATTTTGTTTGTAATTATGATTGTTGGCTAGACTCTATAATGTTCATCTAGATAAATAACCGAGATGTTGAATGTTTATTTTTGATTGATTGTTATTATGCATGAAAGTTTGATGTTTGAATACAAGAACCATTCTTGTTAAAGTTTAATCCTTTCAATTCAACTAGTTGATATGTTCATTTGATTAAGAAACATCATCTTGTTAAATTAATGTATTGATTTACACCTAGTGACATGTGTTTATCCGTCTTTTACCAAAAGGGATAAGTTGAGTTCAAATGGTTAGTTTATATAGGAATGTAAGAACGACTTTTGTAGATACTTTCGGATAGCTTAATTGATATGTGTAGTTGTCTAGGTGAACGATCAATTCCCTAGAATCTGTTATACATATTTTCATTATTCGATTCCATATAACTAATAGGTGTTAGTAATTTTCCTTATCTAGTGACGTTTATAGAGATCTTATTACCACACTTAATTGATTACTTGGGTTGGGTGAATTGAGCATTTAACCGGACCAAGGGAATGAACTAAGCTAAACCATTAGTTGACATAGGAGTGAATCATGATCAACACACCATTGACTTGATCATTCTTCAAGTCTTTAGACTAGTTGAATTAGTTGATTACAAATAGGAGGTCTTAGATGACAAGAACATCACTTGCGTCGTGTAATCCCGTTTGAGTGTTTACTCAAGACTACTCTTGGTAAACTGATCAATTAGTTCTCGTGCATAACACATCAATCCGGTCTTAATCCTAAATAATATTCAACATCGAGGGTAAAAAGTCTAGATGAGCATTTTTCCTTAAATTGATATCAAAACTATCTTACTTGCTTTCTTTGCACTTATTTTCATTATATAAACTTAAAAGACCAAAAATATTGTTTTTACTTTTAACCTTCTCTGATTTGGCTAAGTCGTTAAATAGCCACAAAAATATAAAACTTGTACCTTTAAGTTTCATTTACTTAGTTAATCATAATATAGTTTCTAATTCTAGTTTGGCTAATACAACTGTCCTTGGAACGATACACGGAACTAAACCATTATTTATACTACTACACGATCGGGTACACTGCCCGTTAGTGTGTAACAATCTTTAATCGGTATTTTTCCATACTATTTCATATAACAATTCATATACCACGTTTTGCACATCAAGTTTTTGGCGCTGCTGCCGGGGACAGTTTTGTGTCAAAATAGAATTATTAACTAATTTATGATTAAGTAGTTTCTTAATTATTTTAAATTATTAATAGTCTTTAAATTATTTTGTAGAATCGGTACGTTTAATAGTTTTTGTTAGTTGTGTGATTGACAGATTCTAGGTTGCATATGCCACATACCCGAAGTTCAGAATCTCCATTACTTACACCATTTACAGAACCTGATTAAAAGCTTGGTAGAATTCTAAAAGAAGTACTTGAACTTTTTGAATCTTCATCAAAGCAAGAAACTTTTGATTCAGAATCAAGTACAACCAAGCCTCGATATTCTGACTTTGGTAAACCCGTTCATCCTCCAAATTTTGAAATGGAAGAGGAAAGACCGTTGGTACCAAGACAATCAATGGCGGCCAAGATGAAAGCAACCCGGACCGGACAAGGTAGTGCTATTACTCCGCCCACTGGTGAGGTAAATTTTGAAATAAAAGGACCTATTCTTCAAATGATTAATAACAGGTGTCAATTTAGTGGTGGTCCTAATGAAGATGCAAACGAACATATTCGTCTCTTTCAAGAGATATGTCTTCTTTTCAAACTTAAACAAGACACTGACCAGGCCATATTTTTAAGACTTTTCCCATGGACACTCCACGGGGAAGCACGAAGTTGGTTAGATTCATTGGCCGAGGCTACGATAGAAACTTGGGATGGTATGTTGGAAAAATTTCTTAAGAAATATTTTCCAGCTTCTAAGTCCGCGAGACTCCAACACGAAATTACCCAATTCTGTCAAAAGCCGATGGAAACCTTGTACGAAGCATGGAATCAATTTTCCAAAATGCTAAGAGGTTGTCCAAACCATGGTTTAGATACCTTTCAAAAAGTCCAAATCTTTTACAAGGGTTGCGATGTTGCAACCCGAATTTCCATTGATCAAGCGACCGGAGGTTCGCTAATGGACAAAACCGAGCAAGAGGCTTATGAGATAATCGAGAAGCTAGCCGATTATTCTCATGAGTGGCATCAAGAACGCCCAATTACTCGTAATGCTCAAGTCCAAAGCGCCGGTGCTTATGATGACCTTAGTTCCCTAAGTGTGAAAATAGATGGTGTTGCTCGAACCATGGACAAAATCACCAAGGAAATTCATAGTATGAAAGTAGGTTGTGAATACTGTGGTGGTCTCCATTTAGGAAAAGATTGTGATGCCGGTTTAACAATGGATCAAGAAGAAGAAGTGGCTTTCATAAGCCAAAGAAATAATAATCAATTTCAAGGAAGAGCCCAATTTAACCGAAACTTTAACAACCCCTACAACCCTCAAGGTCAAAATACCAATTACCAATAAGGATCAAGTAGTGGGTTCCAACAACAAACTCCGGGTTTTTATCAAAAACCCCAACAGGAAGAGAAAAAGTCAAATTTGGAGAGTATGTTGGAAAAGTTAATTGTATCACAAACTCAGCTTGTCACAAACATAAACCAAACAAACGAGAAAAACAAACACCGGTTTAGAAACCAACAAGCCTTAATTCAGAATTTGGAGAAGCAATGAGTGGTTTAGCTAATTTACTTAGTGAGAGAAAACCAGGAAGTTTACCGGGAGATACCAATAAGAACACCCGAAATGAGCACGCAAATGTCATCACCACACAGAGTTGTTTAGTATACGATGCTCCAAGAATGCTCGAAAATTCTGATTTCGGTGTTCCGTTGAACCAAAATGATGATCCGATTAAGGAGCCGGAACAAGTGGTTGAAAAGGAAGAATGGGAGAAACCCGTAGTGAAACCATATCAACCACTGCTCCCATACCCAAAGAAAGCAACAACAAGAAAGGCTAGAGGCTGAAAGGTCAAAATTCCTAGATATGTTTAAACAAATTAACATAAATATGCCTTTCATTGATGTAATCTCAGGTATGCCCAAGTATGCTAAGTTCTTAAAAGACTTACTTACTAATCGGAAGAAAATGGAGGAACTTTCATCAGTCACCATGAATGCTAATTGTTCAGCAATCTTGATGAACAAAATACCAAAAAAGTTAGCAGATCCTGGAAGTTTTACCATACCATGTCTCCTGGGAGATTTGGAATGCATTAAAGCATTAGCGGATTTAGGGGCTAGCATAAATTTAATGCCTTATTCATTATATGTTAAGCTAAACCCCGGGGTACTAAAACCTACCCGAATGGCAATTCAACTAGCGGACCGCTCTGTTAAATTCTCCCGTGGAATTTTAGAGAATATGTTAGTAAAAGTGGGTACCCTAGTATTTCCGGCTGATTTTGTAATTTTGGACATGGAGGAGGACACACGTGTGCCTCTTATATTAGGTCGGCCTTTCCTCAATACCGCTAGAGCTATGATAGATGTTTATGGTCAGAAATTGACCCTTAGCATTGAGGACATGAAGGTTACCTTTTCTGTTGACCATGCCCTGCAATACCCCAAGTCTACTGATGATCAATGTTATTATTTGCAAACCGTAGACACATATTTGGAGTTGTTGCAGGAATTTACAAAATTGCAAGGTTCAGGAGAATGCATTTTTGCGAAAGGTGATGAAGAGAACATGGTGGAAGAAGTGGAGATGTTGACCACTTTGATGGCTAACGGTTATGAGCCAAATGATGAAGAATACAGAAAGTTGAATTTAGGAAATGAGTACCGATGTAAAACATCGATTGAAGAACCTCCCGTTTTAGAACTCAAGCCACTTCCAAAACACTTGGAATATGCTTACCTTCAAGAGGGTTCTACTCTTCCGGTTATCATTTCATCCGAACTCTCTGTAAGTGAGAAGTCTAAACTTGTTTCCATGTTAAAAGCCCATAAACCGGCTCTAGCATGGAAAATTAATGACATCAAGGGTATAAGTCCCTCTTATTGCACACATAAGATATTAATGGAAGATAACTATAAACCATGTGTACAAAGACAAAGGCGACTGAACCCTAATATGCAAGAAGTTGTTAAAAAGGAGATTGTCAAACTCCTAGATGCGGGTCTTATTTATCCAATTTCGGATAGTCCTTGGGTGAGTCCGGTCCAATGTGTACCCAAAAAGGGTGGCATGACCGTTATCACCAATGAAGACGACCAATTAATTTCTACCAGGACTATCACGGGTTGGAGGGTATTGATAGTGCTCCAAATGAACATATATTTAGTAGCAATATCCTTCCAATATGTAAATTATTTAGTTATAATTGTCCTATTTTAAGTTGTAATCATTTATATTAAATAAGTGCGAAGACAAAAGGCGAAAACGACGATTTGAAGACGCAAATGACCAAAAAGCTCAAATGTACAAGATACAATCCAAGTGGTTCAATTTATTGATGAGAAACGTCTAAAAATGACAAAAGTACAAGTTTCAGAACCAAAAGTACAAGATATTAAATTATACGAAAGGACGTTCGAAAATCCGGAACAGGGACCTGAGCCAACTATCAACGCCTGACGCAACGGACCAAAAATTACAAGTCTACTATGCACAAGAATATAATATAATATATATATAATTATATAAATTATATATATATATTATATATATTTATATATTATGTCGATAAAGAAGAAAACAAGCAAATGTGGCTGGATCCAGTTGGCCATGCGATCGCATGGCCAGAAGGCACATATCCCATGCGATCGCATGGCCCGAAAAAGTTGGTTAGGTCCTATAAATAGCCAGCTTATTCGACGAGTTTTAAACAGAATAATAATAATACTCCTCTAATATATATATAATAGTATAGGGTAGTTTTATATTAGATTAGTTTTGGGTTATGCAAAGGTTATTTTACGGGTTTTAAAGTCGGAACTCTGTCCGTGTAACACTACGCGATAAATAATCATTGTAAGTTATGTTCAACCTTTTTAATTTAATGTCTCGTAGCTAAGTTATTATTATGCTTATTTAATCCGAAGTAATCATGATGTTGGGCTAAAAATATTAAAATTGGGTAATTGGGCTTTGTACCATAATTGGGGTTTGGACAAAAGAACGACACTTGTGGAAATTAGACTATGGGCTATTAATGGGCTTTATATTTGTTTAACTAAATGATAGTTTGTTAATTTTAATATAAATATTTACAATTGGACATACCTATAAATAACCATATACACTCAATCGGACACGATGGGCGGGATATTTATATGTACGAATAATCGTTCATTTAACCGGACACGGGAATGGATTAATAGTCTATGGACTTATTAAAACAGGGGTGAAATTATGTACAAGGACACTTGGAGTAATTGTTAACAAAGTATTAAAACCTTGGGTTACACGCAGTCGATATCCTGGTGTAATTATTAAACAAAGTATTAAGACCTTGTTACAGTTTAAGTCCCCAATTAGTTGGAATATTTGACTTCGGGTATAAGGATAATTTGACGAGGACACTCGCATTTTATATTTATGACTGATGGGCTGTTATGGACAAAAACCAGACGGACATATTAAATAATCCAGGACAAAGAACAATTAACCCATGGGCATAAAACTAAAAATCAACACGTCAAACATCATGATTACGGAAGTTTAAATAAGCATAATTCTTTTATTTTCATATTTAATTACACTTCTAATTAACGCACTTTTTAATTATCGTATTTTATTTCATCGCACTTTTATTTATCACAATTTCATTATCGTTATTTACTTTACGCTTTAAATTAAGTTGTATTTATTTTTAATATTTTACATTAGGTTTTAACTGCGACTAAAGTTTTAAAATCGACAAACCGGTCATTAAACGGTAAACCCCCTTTTATATTATTATTATATATAAAAATATATATTTTGTACAAATATAGTTGTTTAAAATATAGTGTAAAATAAGTCGTCTCCCTGTGGAACGAACCGGACTTACTAAAAACTATACTACTCTACGATTAGGTACACTGCCTATAGTGTTGTAACAAGGTTTAGGTATATCTCATCTGTAAATAAATAATTAAAACTTGTGTAATCTGTATCGCTTTTCGTATCAAAAATATATAGTATTTCACGTACACCTCGCACGACATCAAGTTTTTGGCATCGCTGTCGGGGAATTCGGCGAAACACTATATTTTATAAATATATTTGTATATCATTTTTAGAAAAACAATATAAAAAAAATAATAAAAAAACCAAAAATATAAAAAGAAAAACAAAAATTTATATATTTTTAAGAGTTTGTTAAAAGTTTTATAAAGTTTCTTTATTTTTATTTTAGTGTTAAAAAAAATATAAGTTTTATTTAAATATTTCGTATTTATTTAAAACAGAAAAAAAAACACTCGAGTCCAGTACTGTAGCATTCCAGTGTCTGGCCCGAAACCCTAGCCCATGCGATCGCATGGCTGGATAACTTAGGACTCATGCGATCGCATGAGCCCTGCTGACACGCCAGAGTTGACTGAGTACTGCATTAATTACGGATTATAATTATAATTATTATATTTAAACCCTAATTAGGTTAGATTAGTTAAATATTTAATTTAGTTATTTATTTAATTTGTATTTTTATGTTTAATTAGTTTTATAAAATATAAAATTAATACTTTTATAAAATAAATAATATAAAAATAATATTTTTATAAAAATTGTATTTTCATAAACTTTAGTTTTATTTTTATATTTTGTACCTTTTTAACCGTTTTAGCGTAATATTTGTATTTTTCGCTCGTACTTAGTTTTAGTCATAGTTTTTGCCATAGTATTTTTATTTCTAGATTTTTAGGCTTTGCCGTAAAATCCCTGAAGTGCTTTTTCTTTAGACTAAGACTTAGGTGCTTTAGAATTTTGCGACGCTGTTTATAAATTTTAGTACCTTTTTAAATTATTGCCATTTTAGGATATAGTTTTTCTTTTAAGCTTTAATATTTTTTTAGACGCAACTTTTAATTCTTAGTTTTTATTTTTTTTTTTTAAGTTTCGACGCGCTACTTTTTAATTTTTATTTTTTGACGCCTATTATTTTTCGACCTTTTATTTTTCAACATTTTTCGACGCGCTCTTTTTCTTTCTTATTTCTCGCCATTCTAGTTTTTAGGACTTAGAATTTTCTCTATTTCTTCTCTAATAATTCAAAACGAAAAATTATTTTAAGCGGTTAAATTGATAGACATCCAAATTTTCTGCTTCGTAGTAATAGTTGGATTTGTTAGTGGCTGAGTTGTGAGCTTCCGATTTAAAGGGTTCTGGCTCCCTGCTACATCTATTGGTTATTCAAAACGTGGGCAAAAGCAGAAAAGTCTATTAATTTGATAACTTATATAATTTTTTTTTTATTTTATAACTAATAGGATAATTAAGTAAACGCACCACATTGTAGCTAAAATTTGGTAAAAAAAAAAAAAGAAGCGCATTATGGAAAATCTCGAGAATATTTTGGAAACTCTTTATAACATCCGAAATCAATTTAATCAATACTCTCAAACGGGTGTTGATGACAATTCGTTCGGTCAATCTTGGATCACGAATGACAAAACAATAACTGGTTGTGAAATCTGTGGAGATTATCACTCAACATGGGAATGTTATTATTACGTTCCTATGGAAAATTATGCACCAATGGAACCTGAATGGAATGATTATGAAGAATACAATTCAAATTGGGATTATTCCCAAGAATATATCTAAACTCAACAACCAGAAGACGAGGAGAATTATGTGTCTGAAAATCTTTTAGACAATATGAAAATCAAACTCGAAGAACTTGACGCTCAAAATGAACAAATGAGAGAGTTTGTAAATCGGCAAGCTGAAACTCTATTAGATTACACACCTGTTGATCTGAGGAGTCGTGTGCAAGAAAATCTCATATCATCGAATTTTGATGAATTCGAGAGCTCCGAAATCACCAATTATCCCGATGATACTTTTTATTCAGCTTTACCAATTTCACAACATATCGACACATTAGCCTCTACCGGCGAAATCAACGATCCATCAATGGATGAAGAAGAAGAAGTAAGGGTGACAAATTGGTACTCTTGGAAAAACGATAACGTTGAAAATTTTACCCCCGAGACCAAAATGGTGGGACCGATTAATGAAGAAGAATTTGCTTTGATCCCGAAATTTACCATTCCACAACCTTCCAACCCAATATTCTCAATAGACGAGTCATCTACCAAAGATGAACTACAACCTGTAATAGATATTGACACCTCGAATTTCACCCAATTGGGTAATAGAGGTGAAAACTTTGATCCCGAGAATAAACGGAAGGAAATGTTAGGAATTATCCACCCTATAGAAATATGTATGTCGGTGTATATCGATCCATTTGACCAAGAACCAGAAAAGAGACATATCCATTTACTAAAAGCTACACTTAAAAAAGAATTAAGTAGTGACGATCGGGTGGGTCTAAACTTTAAACCCATTGATATATTTTATACCACCCGAGATGTAAATAACTGGCTCACTATTTTAATTCGTGGAACTTATTCTACCGACTTCACATGTCGTCAGCTAAGTATGGGGAAGTCTAACCCCACTTAACGTTAAATTAGGGGTTCGGGTTAGTGCATAACTCGTTAATAAAAATTCATGATGAGTTAGGGTAAAAGACGTATTTTCAAATATTAGATAACAGTTCAGAAAAGCAACCGTTTTTGAAGAAAAACATGTGTAATTACAAATTGGGATTTTTAATCACTTTTCTACACTTATTACCCTCGTGAATTTATAATTATAGTCTGATTTCATGCAAATGAGGGCATTGCATGATCTCAAGTGTGGGGAAGGGTTATAAATTCTCTCAGGTTTATACTTGGCTTATTTTCTAAATATTGTGAAAATTTTAAAATTTTTCAACTAAATGAATTCAAAAGCATGTTTATACATATTTATGAACGATAAAACTAGGTGTTAATGCCGAAATTATTGTTACCTCGGAAATGACATAAATTGAGAAACAACTAAAACGCTTGAATTTATTTATTAAATATAAAAAGACGCATGATAAAAGCCAAGTGTGGGGAAAATGTACCAAGTTATTCAATTAAAAACTATCTATCATATGTTTCTGTAAAGTTATTGCAGGTGCTTCTATTTTGGACTAAATTAACTGTTTTACCCGATTTATTGTAATACTTTTGAAAGAATAGATGGATCTACACGATGAATCAATTCCATCATTAAAAGGAAGTAAAGTCTTTCAAAAAAGACACGCGCTTCTTGATTTAGGTCAAGAAATTGTCGTCCATACCAGCTGTAGGTTGATGAAAAATCTAGAAAAGTCATCTCTAAAATCAGCAGGAAATCCACGGACCTCAGCATCAAACAGGGTCGCCAAGTGGTCAGACTTATCCTAACCATGAGAGGATCTGTCTCGTAAAATGGGGGGGGGGCGCCGTGCAAATTAGCTTGATAAGACTAATGAATCAGACCCCCAGAAAGGATAATCTCCTTAAAGATTAAAAATCAGCTTTTAAGCCTGATATTACTCAATCCTTGAGATTGACCTTAAAGATTGAGAATTACAAACTCATGGAATTCGATGATATCTAAACTCGAGCTTGAACGAGAAAATATTTTGATCAAAATTACAAACCGATTTGTTTTCTGAAAACCCATTTTCAATGCGTTCATTACCATTGAACGTAAAATCCTAGGAATTCACCTAGAATTCATTAGGTCACCTGAACCAAATCGAGTGTCAACCGTAAGAATGGTGGTTGCATAGCATGGTCGGAGACAGGACCTTGTGCCAGACCAAAAAAATTATAGGATGATCTTACTATTGCTCCTACAAAGGATAGTAATAGCATCCGACACGTTTTTGGACCATAATTAAATGCATGTCATTTGACATTGCCTTAATAGTTGCTTGTTCATCGCTTTCCTTTACAACCGGACGGTAGTTTGCTTAAAGGTAATATACGGGACAAGTGAACTGGACGTGTTGCTTTCCTAATACAAGGTTAGCAAGTGGGTGACACAAAACCGAAAATGTTGAGCTAAAATTTTCAAATATGAAACCCACAAAACCCACAAAAATAATTTGCAAACACCGGTGACGGGTTATTCCGGAAAACTTATCTCGGGTAAAAGCTAGATTGAATTTTCAAAAGATCAAATGTTTTCATAAAGATCCAATTTCCTTAAAGGATCTAAATTTTCATAGTCATGTGGGACTGTAAACCACATCGTTACTATCATTTTTATACCGCTGTATTAAAATCACTGATGTATAAAGTGTGAGAATAAAAAAAGTGATTCGAGTGAAGTGTGATTTTATTTCAAGTTATGTATTGCTTGAGGACAAGCAACGTTCAAGTGTGGGGATATTTGATAGTGCTCGAAATGAACATATATTTAGTAGCAATATCCTCCCAATATGTAAATTATTTAGTTATAATTGTCCTATTTTAAGTTGTAATCATTTATATTAAATAAGTGCGAAGACAAAAGGTGAAAACGACGATTTGAAGACGCAAATGACCAAAAAGCTCAAATGTACAAGATACAATCCAAGTGGTTCAATTTATTGATGAGAAACGTCTAAAAATGACAAAAGTACAAGTTTCAGAATGCAAAGTACAAGATATTAAATTATACGAAAGGACGTTCGAAAATCCGGAACCGGGACCTGAGCCAACTATCAACGCCCGACGCAACGGACCAAAAATTACAAGTCTACTATGCACAAGAATATAATATAATATATATATAATTATATAAATTATATATATATATATTATATATATTTATATATTATGTCGACAAAGAAGAAAACAAGCAAATGTGGCTGGATCCAGCTGGCCATGCGATCGCATGGCCAGAAGGCACATATCCCATGCGATCGCATGGCCCGAAAAAGTTGGTCAGGTCCTAAAAAAAGCCAGCTTATTCGACGAGTTTTAAACAGAATAATAATAATACTCCTCTAATATATATATATATATATATATATATATATATATATATATATATATATATATATATATATATATTATAGTATAGGGTAGTTTTATATTAGATTAGTTTTGGGTTATGCAAAGGTTATTTTACGGGTTTTAAAGTCGGAACTCTGTCCGTGTAACACTACGCGATAAATAATCATTGTAAGTTATGTTCAAACTTTTTTAATTTAATGTCTCGTAGCTAAGTTGTTATTATGCTTATTTAATCCGAAGTAATCATGATGTTGGGCTAAAAATATTAAAATTAGGTAATTGAGCTTTGTACCATAATTGGGGTTTGGACAAAAGAACGACACTTGTGGAAATTAGACTATGGGCTATTAATGGGCTTTATATTTGTTTAATTAAATGATAGTTTGTTAATTTTAATATAAAGATTTACAATTGGACATACCTATAAATAACCATATACACTCAATCGGACACGATGGGCGGGATATTTATATGTACGAATAATCGTTCATTTAACCGGACACGGGAATGGATTAATAGTCTATGGACTTATTAAAACAGGGGTGAAATTATGTACAAGGACACTTGGCGTAATTGTTAACAAAGTATTAAAACCTTGGGTTACACGCAGTCGATATCCTGGTGTAATTATTAAACAAAGTATTAAGACCTTGTTACAGTTTAAGTCCCCAATTAGTTGGAATATTTGACTTCGGGTATAAGGATAATTTGACGAGGACACTCGCATTTTATATTTATGACTGATGGACTGTTATGGACAAAAACTAGACGGACATATTAAATAATCCAGGACAAAGAACAATTAACCCATGGGCATAAAACTAAAAATCAACACGTCAAACATCATGATTACGGAAGTTTAAATAAGCATAATTCTTTTATTTTCATATTTAATTGCACTTCTAATTAACGCACTTTTTAATTATCGTATTTTATTTCATCGCACTTTTATTTATCACAATTTCATTATCGTTATTTACTTTACGCTTTAAATTAAGTTGTATTTATTTTTAATATTTTACATTAGGTTTTAACTGCGACTAAAGTTTTAAAATCGACAAACCGGTCATTAAATGGTAAACCCCCTTTTATATTATTATTATATATAAAAATATATATTTTGTATAAATATAGTTGTTTAAAATATAGTGTAAAATAAGTCGTCTCCCTGTGGAACGAACCGGACTTACTAAAAACTATACTACTCTACGATTAGGTACACTGCCTATAGTGTTGTAGCAAGGTTTAGGTATATCTCATCTGTAAATAAATAATTAAAACTTTTGTAATCTGTATCGCTTTTCGTATCAAAAATATATAGTATTTCACGTACACCTCGCACGACATCAGGTATGCATTGATTACAGAAAATTAAATGATGCTACCCGAAAAGACCATTTTCCTCTTCCTTACATTGATCAAATGTTGAAAAGGTTGGCAGGAAAGAACTTTTATTGTTTTCTTGACGGTTTTTCGAGATATTTCCAAATCCCTATAGCACCCGAGGACCAAGAGAAAACCACCTTTACATGCCCTTATGGTACTTTCTCCTATTGACGTATGCCCTTTGGCTTATGCAATGCTCCTGCTACCTTTCAAAGGTGTATGGTAGCTATTTTTCATGATATGATTGAAGACTTTATGGAAGTATTCATGGATGACTTTTCAGTCTTCGGTGATTCTTTTGATTCATGTCTTCATAATCTTGAGCGTATGTTGATTAGGTGTGAAGAATCTAATCTTGTACTTAACTGGGAAAAATGCCATTTTATGGTAAGAGAGGGCATTGTTTTAGGACATAAAATTTCCTCTGCGGAACTGGAGGTGGACAGAGCTAAAGTGGAAGTCATAGCCAAATTACCACCACCGTCAAATGTGAAAGGTGTAAGAAGTTTTCTGGGGCACGCCGGTTTTTACCGGCGGTTCATTAAAGATTTTTCCAAAATTGCAACCCCGATGAACAAACTTCCTGAGAAAGACGCTCCATTTGTCTTTACGGACGAGTGTCTTAACGACTTTAACCTCCTTAAAGCAAAACTCACGCAATCACCCATTCTCATATCGCCGAATTGGTCAATTCCATTCGAACTTATGTGTGACGCTAGTGACTTTGCTATTGGTGCCGTCTTGGGGCAAAGAATTGAAAAACATTTCAAGCCCATTTATTATGCTAGTAAGACATTGCAAGGAGCCCAACTTAATTACACTACCACCGAGAAGGAACTCCTGGCAATCGTCTTTTCGTTTGATAAATTCCGATCCTATTTGGTACTAGCAAAGACGGTTGTCTATACAGACCATTCGGCATTAAAATACTTGATTGCTAAGCAAGATGCTAAACCCCGGTTAATACGTTGGGTCTTGCTTTTGCAAGAATTCGACATTGATATTAAAGACAAAAAGGGGACCGAAAACCTAGCTGCCGATCACTTTTCTCGACTTGAGAACCCGAATCTTGAGGTTCTCCATGAGACCGTTATTCAAGATAATTTTCCTGATGAAAATCTCATGAGAGTTGAGAAAATTGATGATCCTTGGTTTGTAGACATAGCCAACTATCTTGCGGGTGGATTCCTAGAAATCGGTATGTCACATCAAAAACGAAAGAAATTTTTCAGTGACTTGAAATACTATTTTTGGGAAAACCCGTATCTCTTTAAACGGTGTCCCGATAGGATAATCCATTGATGTGTCTCCGGGGAAGAATGCAATCAAATTCTTCTCAAATGTCATCTTGGTCCCACTGGTGGACATTTCGGACCCCAAGTCATGGGGAGAAAAGTCTATGAGGCCGGTTTTTATTGGCCTACCATCTTCAAGGATGCCCACCAAATTTGTAAATCATGCGATTCCTGCCAAAGGGCAGGAAAAATTAGTCAGAGAGACGAAATGCCTCAAAACATAATCCAAGTTTGTGAGGTTTTCGATATTTGGGGCATCGATTTCATGGGACCATTCCCAAAATCTAATTCCAACCAATACATACTCGTTTCTGTTGACTACGTGTCAAAATGGACGGAAGCAAAGGCTCTCCCCACAAACGATGCACGAGTTGTTGTAATTTTCCTTAAGGAGCTTTTTGCCCGATTTGGTACCCCGAAAGCATTAATTAGTGACCGTGGTACCCATTTTTGCAACACCCAATTAGAAAAGGTGTTGAAACGATATGGGGTAACTCATAAAATTTCTACATCTTATCATCCACAAACAAGTGGGCAAGTTGAAAATACAAATCGGGCACTAAAAAGGATCCTTGAGAAAACGGTTGGATCAAATCCTAAGGTGTGGTCAACGAAGCTTGACGATGCTTTGTGGGCATTTAGAACCGCCTACAAAACTCCTATTGGAACCACACCTTACCGCCTAGTCTATGGGAAGGCATGTCATCTCCTTTTGGAGATAGAGCACAAATCACATTGGGCTCTAAAGACATGTAATCTCGATCTTGAAGATGCTGGAAACCTTCGTTTAAACCAACTTAATGAGTTGGATGAGTTGAGACATAATGCTTATGAAAACTCGCTCATATACAAGGAAAAGACAAAAGTTTGGCACGATAACCTTCTTAAGAATCTGAAAGATTTTAAAGAGGGTGATCGTGTTTTGTTATTTAACTCACGATTTAAACTTTTCCCTGGAAAACTCAAGTCCCGATGGATGGGACCATTTGTTGTTAACAAGGCTTTTCCATATGGAACGATGGAGTTAAGGAATGCAAAAGGTGAAACGTTTAAGGTGAATGGCCACCGGGTCAAGCACTATGTTGATGGTCCCCTAGAAATCGAAGATGAGGTTAGCCTCAACTTCGAGAACAAAGCATAAATCGAAATGGGGACGAGTTGGGTGAAAGACTCGTTAAAAAATGGTTCACAAATGTAAATATTTTGAATTGTGTGTACGATTGTTTTTAGTTTTGTGCAAAATGATTTACGTTTGGACTTAAAACTGGCGAGTGTCGAAAAATCAGGTCAGTAATCTGTAGTTCATTAGGACGCAGTCCCATTTCTCTGGACGCCGTCCCATTATTAAAACCTGGACGCCGTCCCAAAAGCCAGACGCCGTCCCACTTTGAAAACTTGGACGCCGTCCCAAGTTCTGGACGCCGTCCCAACACTCTGACTCAGAAAAAAAAATACGCGTTTTATACCCTATCCACCCCATTTCTCAACCACAAAAACACATTTTTATCAAGTTTTCTCTGCCAAACACGAACCCACTTCCAAAACCCTAATTTCTTACTTCAAATTCGTGATTTCTTCTCTCAAATCCAAGCTCCAATCATGTTTTCTAGGGTATGGTTACTTCATTTTCACATTTTTCTTTCTCAATTACTTGAATTGTATGTTTATATGTATAAATTAGTGAAGGATAAGTGTGGGGTGTTTGATTTTCATGATTCATGTTTAGATTAACATGCCTTAGTTGTTTAATTACCCATATTGTGTTGATTTTGCAAAGATTACATGTTTTTAAGGGTATGCTCATGATTCTAGGGTTTGTGGTAATTGAATCCGAATTTAGGGTGATTAATTCATGATGTTGAGTTTGTGTATGATGTTAATGAAGCTTGTGAAATGTTTAATTGTGTTGGTGATATAGATGTCAATTTGGCCGGGTCATAATTTGAATGTTCTTGAATTTTTAGCATATTTTTGAATTGAAATGAACTTATGAAACATGTATGCTTGATTTTCATTTGTGTGAGCCTGTTGAAGTAGATTGATGGTATGGGATGCCATAATGTATGGCGTTATAATGGTCCTTTTGAGCTAAAATTGTGAAAATTTGTGTTATGATTTGTAATGAATATCATTAGAATGCAAGTTTAAATGTTATGACCTATGAACGCAACATGCTTGAGTCCTAAGTTGATGCTAAATTGTGAAGTTGTGATTTTCATTTTTGAAAGTGTATTAGCGGGCTTATGTTAACTTTGCTTGACTTTGGTTAAAAATTGTGAACATACGCTTTTTTTTAAATGAATCATAATACTTATGAACTTTGAATGGAATGATTAGGTTCTCTTGCTACTCGGTTATGTTTTTAGCTAACATTAACACAACGGTTTCTATGTTCTTTTGGTTTGGTGTTATTATGTTTTGCAGGGACAATCTAGCCGAGGAGGCCCAGCAAAGAGAGGCAGGACAGGTTTGGCACCACCACCACCACCACAGCAACAACATTCATCATCATCATCTGGAGAAGAAGAAGATGAGGATCTAAATGATCATCAAGTTTGGTTGAGACTGGTTCAAAATGACAACGACTATGCAGAAACATTTGAGAGGGTAAACAGTAGGCCTATTAATGCCATGTGGTACTTTATTTAGGGTATGTTGGATGAGGCGGGTATGCACCGCCATGTTTCCAATTTACTAGCCATCCCCTACGGTAGGATAGTTACCCACGCGTGGGAGCACGTTTTCAGCATCAACGAACCAATTTTTCCGGTGTTGCTAAAAGAATTCTACTCAACTGTATGGTTTAATAATGTCCGTGATTATTTGTCAAATGATTTTCTTCGGTTTCGTTTAGGGGGCGAATATAGAGGGATAAGCCGCTTTGAGCTATGCAGAGTGTTGGGTATTTTTGAGGAACTCACCGACAACCAGTTAGACTTAGGTGAATACTTGCGGGGTTCCGATTACATTGCTCGAAATGTTTTTGATAAGATTGCTTATTGGCGCAGAATTTGTGGGCCAAATGCGTCTACGCCATTCAGATCAAGCAGGCACAGGTATAATGAGATTGCATCCCGTGATGATAAACTGCTACATCGACATATCGCATGCACATTCAATGCGAGAGTCGAGGGTCACGAGAAGGTAAATACATTGGATCTATGGATAATGGACCAAATAAAACGGGGTTGCTATACCGATATTCCTGGTTTGATAGGAAACTATTTCCTGGCTATCGCTACCGAGACACGGCAAGAAAAGCCACTTCTTGGAGGCCACTACATCACCAGAATTGCTCTACACTTCAACATAGATTTCAGCCGATTAATGGAGTGTATTAACGTCATGAAACCATTGAAGAAAATTTCTTATATCAATGCTGAAATTCTAATGAAGGATGAAAATGGGCATTTAGTGCCTTTTGTGGCAGGTGGCGCGAGTGGTAGTGGCGTGCAGCAAGAACAGCAGGTAGAGGAGGAAGCAGAAATGGAGGCGCAAACGAACGTTGGTGATCAGGGTCCTTGGCATCCGTCCCAATCTAGTTGGGATAATTTGGTTATTAGTGTTAATAATATGAGGTTGAGTCCGAGTGAGCAAAGGACACACAACGACCGAATGTGGGATAGTCAGCAGTGAATAGAGCAATGCCAGATTGCTCAAGTGCACGATCAGTGATGGATGAGTTATGGTATTGATTGGAATAACCATAACTCAGAGTTGTTTTATTCCAACCCCGAGCAGTACTATGGGACGACACGTCTGACACCCCAATATTACACGGATCCTCAACATCCACCTCCTCCTCACTCGATTTATGATACTAACGCTGCGATGCAGGATGCTAGGAACCGATTTGATCAGGAATACCCGCAAGGACGCCCGTACAGAGATAGTTCGGGAAACTACTTTGGCCATATGGTAACTAATCCAGTTAAGGCCTGCGTGCCTTTGATCATTTTGTACATTGTTTTCAGACTATTTAATTCGTGTGGTGTGTTTTTAGACAATATTTGGTTTGTAATAATTGACTAATTGTGTGGTTTGATAATGGGTGTGGTTGAAAAAAAACACCATTATTTTTATTATTATTTGTGTGATTTGTTAATTTGTGCAGCGTGATTGAACTTCAAAGACTGGCATTAAGTTCAGCAACATTTGATATTATGATGTGTGTATGATGATAATCGCGGAATGGACGATGCTCTTATGCTGGCAGTAAGTTCAGCGGCATCCGTCTATATATTCCACGATTTACAGGTTAAAAAATTGAAAATTTCTACAATCACCCTATCACTTTGCCCTATAAATTTAATCGTTTTTCTGATTTCATGCAATGAGGGCCTTGCATGATCTCAAGTGTGGGGTGGGGAATAGAAATTTATCGGGAAATTTTACAAAAAATTAAGGCGTGTATGATTAAATTTTTTTTAAATTTTCAGGTAGCCTTAAAAACAAAATTGTCCAAAAACCATGTTACACACATTGTGGTCTTAAAATCTAGAAAATAAATGTTGATTTATGTTTTAAATTATTAATAGTCTTTGAAGTTGCACTATCATTCAATTATTTGGATGAAAATCCTACTAGTTTAGTAAAGCTAACTTGTAGGTCACTTGTACCAAAACGAGTGTAAACCGTGAGAGAGCGGTGATTGTATAGCGTGGTCGGAAACCCGATCTCGTGCCAGATCGAAAACCCTAAGGACGATCCTCATTGTTTCTCCTAACAAGGACAATGTTGCGTCCGACCACTTCTTATGACCAATAGGATGTATCTATTCCATCCTCAAGGAAGTAAAGTCTTCCGAATGACACACTTACTGATTCAATTCAGAAGATGTAGTCCAGACCAGTTGTAGGGTGATGAAAAATCTTGAAAAGTCATTACTAACATCGACTGGAAATCTACCAGGCCTCAACGTCAAACAGGGAAACTGGTAGTCAAAGTTTGTCTCAATGAGGGAGATTTACTAGTAAAACGGGGGGAACCATGTATACACAAAATGTTAGTGATTTATCAGATCCCCGGAATGATAACCTCCATAAAGGTAAAATATCAGCTTTTAAGACTGATGAACCTCAATCTTCATGATTGATTTAACGGATTAGATGATTACCTCATAATTGTCAATGATATCCGGACGTAATGTGTATCCTCCTAAGCACATTATTTTCTTACCGACATCTCGTGATGTTAGGTACCGTGGGAGGGATTGGCTTGACCAATAGCGAGAAACCCGCACTCATTTTTCAAAATTCAGAAAATCCGATAAAATCAGAAAACGTGCCTAGTATTAAAACTAGCATGATATTTTCAAAAACCATAAAACGTTTTCATCAAGGTCCTGATTTCCCTAGGATCAAATTTTTCGGATGCTTGGCTCTAATCTCCCAAAAATGTGTGTGTGTGTTTCCATTGTGTATATAGTGTGAGTGTGATTACAATAAAGGTGTGTTATACTTAAAGCGTGTGTTTCATATAGCGTGAGTTGCATTTCATATCAACGTGTGTGTTTCGTGTGCTTCGAGTGATTTATGTAATGTTTGTAATCTATATTGTGTAATTGTGTTTGATATTGTTCTACTTTGTAAAGAAATAATTGCTTGAGGACAAGCAAGGTTTAAGTGTGGGGTGTTTTGATATTGCTCAATAACATCATATATATCTATCGCAATATCGTGTAAAATGCTCTAGAATCAAGGATAATGAAGGCGTTTCTACAAGTGATAAGCCAAGATATGCAAATTTGTATCGGAGAGTGATTTATAAAGAGTTTTGATGATTTATGACCATGGTTGATCCCGATACAAGTTAAGGTCTAATTAGTGCTCTAAAATGGTAAAACAAAGCTTCAAATGTGTTAGGCTTCGTCCAAATGAAAGGAAATCACAAAGAAAACGAGACAGTAACTTTCAGTACATCGGGACGCCGTCCTGAGCTTTGAGACGTCGTCCAGCCTTTTAAACTGGGACGTCGTCCAACCCTTTACAACGGGACGCCGTCCAGCATTTAGGACACCGTCTAGAAGTAGGTTTCAGCCTACTTTTGACTTTCTGACCTACTTTCTCCACTTTAAAAAGCTACTGATTGAAGACCAAAAAAAGATATACGAAAACAGAGAGTACAGAGATGATTTTGGGAGCAAATTTGGAGAACTCCAAGCTCTTGGAAGAGGCTCAACATCAAGTCTTCAAAGATCAAAACCTTCTTCATCCAAGATTCATTCTCTAGTAGGTTGTTTTCTTGTTCTCAAACAATGAATTCTACTTATCAGTTGATTGCTATTTTGTTTGTAATTATGATTGTTGGCTAGACTCTATAATGTTCATCTAGATAAATAACCGAGATGTTGAATGTTTATTTTTGATTGATTGTTATTATGCACGATAGTTTGATGTTTGAATACAAGAACCATTCTTGTTAAAGTTTAATCCTTTCGATTCAACTAGTTGATATGTTCATTTGATTAAGAAACATCATCTTGTTAAATTAATGTATTGATTTACACCTAGTGACATGTGTTTATCCGTCTTTTACCAAAAGGGATAAGTTGAGTTCAAATGGTTAGTTTATATAGGAATGTAAGAACGACTCTTGTAGATACTTTCGGATAGCTTAATTGATATGTGTAGTTGTCTAGGTGAACGATCAATTCCCTAGAATCTGTTATACATATTTTCA
This sequence comes from Rutidosis leptorrhynchoides, assembly GCF_046630445.1. Taxonomy (NCBI): domain Eukaryota; kingdom Viridiplantae; phylum Streptophyta; class Magnoliopsida; order Asterales; family Asteraceae; genus Rutidosis; species Rutidosis leptorrhynchoides. The sequence goes on from NC_092333.1 coordinate 79,573,379, forward strand.
TTACTCGATTCCATATAACTAATAGGTGTTAGTAATTTGCCTTATCTAGTGATGTTTATAGGGATCTTATTACCACACTTAATTGATTACTTGGGTTGGGTGAATTGAGCATTTAACCGGACCAAGGGAATGAACTAAGCTAAACCATTAGTTGACATAGGAGTGGATCATGATCAACACACCATTGACTTGATCATTCTTCAAGTCTTTATACTAGTTGAATTAGTTGATTACAAATAGGAGGTCTTAGATGACAAGAACATCACTTGCATCGTGTAATCCCGTTTGAGTGTTTACTCAAGACTACTCTTGGTAAACCGATCAATTAGTTCTCGTGCATAACACATCAATCCGGTCTTAATCCTAAATAATATTCAACATCGAGGGTAAAAAGTCTAGATGAGCATTTTTCCTTAAATTGATATCAAAACTATCTTACTTGCTTTCTTTGCACTTATTTTCATTATATAAACTTAAAAGACTAAAAATATTGTTTTTACTTTTAACCTTCTCTGATTTGGCTAAATCGTTAAATAGCCACAAAAACATAAAACTTGTACCTTTAAGTTTCATTTACTTAGTTAATCATAATATAGTTTCTAATTCTAGTTTGGCTAATACAACTGTCCTTGGAACGATACACGGAACTAAACCATTATTTATACTACTACACGATCGGGTACACTGCCCGTTAGTGTGTAACAATCTTTAATCGGTATTTTTCCATACTATTTCATATAACAATTCATATACCACGTTTTGCACATCAAACATCCATGTTATATTTTATCTTCAATCTTCATCTTGTTACATTTATTTAAAATTAAAAAAAAATACAACTAATCTAGTACTTTTACAAATTTAAATAAATCTAAATACAATACTATGAAATTGAAAAATAAATATATATACAAATTTGGCTTCAAAATGGCCTTTCCAATAGAATAAATAACCAACATGGCATAATAACAATAATCTCACATAGGTCGGGGTATTATGGGCTATGTGTGCAATCACAATTTTAATAACTACATTATTAAAACCTAAGTATAGCTTGTCCATGGTTACAATGCATGTGTATAACCATGGAATAAAATAAACAACAATTATTCAAGTCATGGTAAATAAATTCAAAATTTAAAATAGTGATATTTCTTAGATCTTATTTGTGCGTCGTGAGGTTAAAATCTAAATCAACTAAGTTGACTTTAAAAACCGTGAAGGTTTCAATTTTTACCAATTCACCACAAAGCTAGATTTAAGAAAATCACATGACAATTAAAATGGTGTAAAAGCGGCTCTGATACCACTGGTGAAAAACCGTGTATACTTTTAATTTAGATTAACGCAGCGGAACGATAAAATCAACATATTTTAAATTATAAAACATACACACGATTAACGGTTTCACTTAGATCCAATTACACCACTAATAATTGTCAAAGTAAATAAATTTACAAAGTGAGTAAACGATATACCTTTCTTGAAGACATTGATTGAAGGAGAGAAACCTACGATCAAAAATATGACCATCTCTTTGGATAGTCCACACTACACTTCAAACGATCGTCAATGGATGCTAGTCCAAACTCCAAGTAACTTACTATAATAATCCAATTATTATAATAAATAATAATATAATACTCCGTGTAAGTTTGCTTTTCGTAGAGAACCCAGAAGAACTTCAAGTTGTTGTTTATGAGTAACAATAAAAGGAGTTTAGAATCTATAGTCTGTGTTTTCGTGACCCACCACAAAAACCAAAGGATATTTGATATTTTTTTTATCTTTCGTTACTTAACACAAAGCAAAAGAGACCATACTATCTTTTTGGTTTCTGTACTACTACTCACCAGGGGAGAAACCTCCATATATATAAGTGAGATATACATCAACCAACTTTAATGCTTGCATATAATATAATTCTTTTACAATAAAATAAGATACTCAAAGATATGGTGTATTTTATTATAAACAAAAAAACAAATCCATTACTTTCTAAAAAGATATGGAGTATATATTCAACTTGTTGACCAAGTTTATTAAATTCTTAATTAATTAATTCATAATTAAATAGTTTAACTTGTTTCGTTACTTGAGTAATATATATACATCATATATATATTTTATTTGACGTCTCGGTGTATATGTGTGTGACCCCGAAGACTCAAATGAAGTTGGCCATATAGTTATATGTTGTACCTTGCACATTAATCCACATTAATCCTACACATTAATCACGATGACGACTAAGACTACGGGGAAGCCAATATGACTTGTTTATGAGAGGAAAGGTTGACAAGAAGGGCGGTTTTGGGGAGTCGAGTAAAGGTGGTTCTTCGCCTTTGGTGAAATAAAAAATGACCGACAAGACTTTCTCGGCTTTTGATGATACGATAAGCGTTTTCGCAAAGCGTTTTCGACGCGCTTTTCAACGCAACATTTTTTTGCCGAGCGTTTTCGCCGCGCCTTTTCACAGCACCTTTTCGACACGCGTTTTCGAAGCTTATTTTCGCAACGGGTTTTCGAATTTGAGCTAAAACATCTGTAAGCGTACATTTCGCGACTGCAAGATGAAGCTCCCAGTCGTGATCTCCTTCAAACCAGTAAACTAACTGCTTCTCTGTTCAAATGTCGCGAGCACATGTCAGTCGTCGCTGAGACTGATCCATCATTTTCGTTTAACTCGACTTTGCACCCAATATAAATGTGAATTGAAACACCATGTACGTCATTATTATGTTTGTCATATTTCACTTTCAACATTTGAAAAACATCATCACGTACCAAACATATGAACTTAAAATCTTCAAAGTTTCACAATTTGAATCTGAAAATCAGAAAATTCTGATTGTGCAACAGCACTCACAAAAAGAGACAACAAAACAAGTTAAAACTATATTAAAGCAAACAAGGAATCCATATTAATTTAGCATTCCAATAGTAGATAGATACTACTGTTTCAAAGTGATTATAACAATTGAAAGATGTTTATTGATAATATTTTCAGCTATCAAACTGATTGTATGTTTTACAAATACATAAGAAGCTGAATATATACAAACAATGGCCTAACAGCTATTTCCTAGTTGGGGTATGGTTCCAAACACCTTTTGGAACCACTTTGACATAAATGGAAAAAGGCTAAGTTAAAGAGCCGTTGTTGACTGCTGACTTTGTTGCTATGGCTGACTTTCTGCTGCTGCTTATTGTTCCTTGTGACCCTCTATATTTGGACATGATGAGAAGTTATTTCTCTGATCCAAAGTCAATGTTACCATAAAAGGTATGTTGCTGCTTTTGTTACTATTCTTTAACACTCCCCCTCAAGTTGAATAGTGGGGTTCCCGATGTTCAGCTTGACAAGGACTTCGCTAAAGAGTCTTCCATTTACTGACTTAGTTAGAATATCAACCAATTGGTCTTCTGATCTGACGTATGGAAGAGAAATTATTGCTGCGTCTAATTTCTCTCTGATAAAGTGTCTGTCCACCTCAACATGTTTAGTTCGATCATGTTGAACTGGATTTTCTGAGATGGCAATTGCCGCTTCATTATTGCATATAATCTGAATAGCTTCTTCTAGTGGGAACCCAATTTTTGTTAACAACTTCTTGATCTATAAGGCTTCAGCCAATCCTTTTGCTATTCCTCTGAATTCTGATTCGGCGCTTGAGAGTGAAACAACATTTTGTTTCTTACTTCTCCATGCAACTAGATTTCCTCCGACAAGTGTAAAGAATCTCGATGTAGATCTTCTATCCCCTTTTTCCCCGGCCCAGCTAGCATCTGTGTATATCTGAGTCTGTAGATGTCCATTTCTTTTAAACACAACTACATGATCTGCCTTTTTCATCTGATGATTCTTATTACGGCTTCCATATGATAAACTTGTGGTTGATGCATGAATTGACTCACAACTCCCACTGCATGTGCTATATCTGGTCGAGTGTGAGCGAGGTAGATGAGTTTCCCCACCATCCTTTGATATTGCCCTTTATCAGCAAGATCAACTTCATCTTCCATATATAACTTTTGGTTTGGAATCATAGGAGTATCAGTTGGTTTGCAATCAATCATATCTGTTTCTGCAAGAAAATCAAGAATATACTTCCTTTGACAGATAAATATTCCTTGTTGAGATCGTAGTACCTCAATCCCCAAAAAATATTTAAGCCTTCTCAAGTCCTTCATTTCAAATTCCTTGAATAAATTTATTTTTAGTTATGAGATTTCCTCTTTATCATTTCCTGTAATTATCATGTCATCAACATAGATAATTAAGCATGTAATGAGGTTATCCCTTTGTTTGAGAAAAAAGAGTATGGTCCGAATTATTTTGTTTAAAACCATATTTTTTCATAGTTATTGTAAATCTTCCAAACCATGCCCGTGGAGATTGTTTTAACCCGTATAAAGATTTTTTAAGTCGACAGACTTCCCTGTTTTTGAAGTTTCCGGCAAATCCTGGTGGAGCTTCCATATAGACTTCTTCCTTTAATTCACCGTTTAAGAATGCATTTTTTACATCAAATTGGTGTAATGGCCAGTCCTCATTTGCAGCGAGCAAGAAGAGAACTCTGATGGTGTCAATTTTTGCTACTGGTGAGAAAGTCTCGGAATAATCTATCCCATATGTCTGAGTATATCCTTTAGCAATTAGTCGAGCTTTATATCTTTCAATAATACCATCTGGTTTATATTTTATAGTAAATACCCATCGACAACCTACCGATTTCTTTCCTTGAGGTATGACACATTTTTCTCATGTGTCATTTTCATTTAATGCTTCCATTTCAACTTCCATTGCTTTCTTCCAGTTTTCTGATTTCAAGGCTTGTTCTACGGAAGTTGGTATATTTTCAGAATAAATTATAGAGTTAAATTGTTGTGCTTCTTTTGACAGGTTTTCCCGTGCTATATTAGCCATAGGATACCTTGACTTTGGAGTTTCTCTTTCCGAAGAATATCGTTGTGGTGGGACACCTCTATTGGTTCTTTGAGGTAGAACATACCGTTGGATGGTTTCATCGAAATTTGAGTCACTTTGTTCCTCTTGAGCTAGGTGCTCATTATTTGAGGAGGTTTGAGTGGTTTGGTGAGTTTGTGTTGGCTCGGGAATTTGTGTAGGTTCGGGGTCCAGGGTTTGTATAGGTTCGGGATTTTGTGTTCACTCAGGGTTTTGTGTAGGTTCAGGTATGGGTTCAGGGTCTTGTGTTTGAACAATTTTAGGCGGTGTCCATGTCATCCAACTTAGAGTGTCATTACTCTCTTTCTCCCCCTCACTCGTGAGTTGGGTGTTGTAAAAGAATTCAGTTTCAATAAAGTCACAGTTCATAGTAGTGATGATGTTCTGTCTCTTGGGATTATAATACCGATATCCTCGTTGGTTGATACCATAATCAACCATGACACATTTCTCGGTACATGGGTCGAGTTTCGTACGTTCATTTTTCGGAATATGGACAAAGACTGAGCACCCAAAGATCCGAGGTTCAAGGTTAAGTGAGGATGGGAGAGTAAAAAATTGAGATAAAGTATCCCGAGGGGTTTTTATGCCAAGAATCTTGGTGGGTAGACGGGTTATCAGGTAGGTAGCAGTGGCCAGAGCTTCGTGTCATAAGCTTTTCGGAACATTAGATTCAATTATTAAGGCTCTAGTCATTTCTAGGAGTAGCCGCTTTTTTCGTTCGGCAACACCATTTTGTTCCGGGGTATGAGCACAAGATGTTTAGTGAATAATCCCTTTTTATTTACAATTACGTTTCATGGATGTGTTGACAAATTCTCCCCCATTGTCAGATCATAACATTTGTATATTTTTGTTAAATTGAGTTTGGATCATTTTACAGAAAAGAAAAAATTTTCAAACACTTCTGATTTGTTTATTAAAAATAATTCCTGGTCATCCGTGTACAGTCGTCAATAAAGATAACAAAATATCTAAAAGTTTTTCCCCCATTAATTGGAGCCGGCCCCCATACATCAGAATGAATTAATGCAAAAAGTACATCTTTCCTGGTATTAGTGAGTTTAAACATACTCTGGTGACTTTTCGCTAAAATACAAGTTTCACATGTTAAAGTAACATTGGAAGGAAATAAACTAGGAAATAAAAAACGTAGATAGCCGGCCGAAGGGTGTCCCAACCTCCGATGCCATAACCAAGCTTCCCTCGTAGGTGTTCCGTGAGCAAGTAACACGGTACCTCGTTGAGAAACCTCGTCAATATAATATAGTCCTCCTTTTTCAGTGCCACGTCCAATTATCAGTCCTGTCCGGATATCCTGCAAGATGCAGAATGTCGGATACATTAGGACTTTACAATTTAGTTCTTTTGTTACATGACTTACCGATAACAGCTTATGAGACAAAGCTGAAATATATAGACAATTAGGTAATTTAATCGTAGGTGAGATTTCAATAGTTCCAGTACTTTCGACTTGAATAATCTCACCATTAGCGGTTTGAACTTTATTCTTTTTAGTTTTAGTTTTAAAAATAATATCATTTTTATCAAAAGTCATAGTATCCGTTGCGCCACAATCAAGTATTCATGAATCGGGTTTTAAAACTTTTCGAGACTATATTTGCTTCGGATTGGGACACTTTATCAATTGGTATTTTAGTCAAGATGGAGTAACTATTATGACACGGAATAATAACCGATTTAATAACGGTTTTAGTCCTTTTTTCATCAATTTTGGGTTTATTTTTATTTTTAAAAACTTTTTTGTCTAGTTTGACCCACGTTTTCCTTTAAAAAATTTGAGTCTGGCCCAGCCCGTATGTCAAGTCCATATTTTCTTTTAACTACACTCGGCCCAATCTCTTTATCCTTAATCCTACTTTGTCCATTCATATTAACTAGCCCAATTTTATTAGAAGTAGGGTGAAATAAAGAAACGAAGGGAAAGGGAAAGCCATCGTTATTTGCAGCCTTAGTCACTCCTCTAAACCCTAAATCCGATTCAGTGGTGGATGTTGATGGTGGTTGAGCCACCGCTGCTGCTCCTTTACCTGGTTTCGTCCACCAATCTGGAAACCCTTTGAGCTTGAACCACTGCTCCCTCGTGTGCCTTGTTTTCCCACATTCGGTACACACCAGTTTCGACTTATCAACCTTAGATGATGATGATGGCTTGGTTCGATTAGGGTAGGAATTGGAGGCTTGCACTAAACGATTGGGCTTATTTGCTGCAACAAGACCCACTGCTATTCCTTCCTGTTGTGAATCGGTTGTGGTTTTGGTTTGCCCTAAAATTAGTTGGTGAGCCACCACCTCCTTCCTTACTGATGCATATGCCTCTTCTGATGTTGGTAACGGATCCAATCGTAAGATTTCTCTCTTAATTGTATCATAATTTCTTCGATCAAGAGCATTTAAAAACTGGAAAAGCTTTTGTTCTGCTCGGATTTTGTTGTAGATTATGATGATGTCAGTGGAACATTTCATGGGGTTTGGATCTCGTCTATCGATTTCTCCCCAGATTCCCTGAATCGTAATCCATAAGTCTTCGAGTGACATGTTAGCTTGCTTGATATCATTATTAGCTTTTACATGTAAATCGAAATTTTGGATTTTATCTTTGCCACTGCTGTAGGTTGTCACAAGAGCATCCCATAGTGACTTGGCTGTAGGAAACTCAGTCAAGTTGCTGGCTAAATTGGGCTCTATATTTTGAATTAACCATGAGAACATGATTAAATCTTCTTGTTCCCATTAGTCAAATTCATCGCAGCTGCTGTTTTCTGGTGGGTTTGATGTCAAGTGGTTTAGGAGGTGTTTTGATTTACCTCCTATTGCCACTTTGATCATCCTAGCCTACAAAGCATAGTTTTGACTCGATAAACTGATATTGATTTTCAAGCTATCAGAAAGCTTTGGGATGTAATTCATGTGGTTTTTAACAAATAAATGGCTTAATTGGGTGGCTAGATCATTGGTTTGGTTAACTGATTGGATATGGATGCTGTCTTCATCAGACATTGTAACCCCCAAACAGATTGGTAGATGATTGAAGCTTAATTATGAGTGTATTGATCTCAGATCTACACCATAAAGCTCTGATACCATGTTTCAAAGTGATTATAACAATTGAAAGATGTTTATTGATAATATTTTCAGCTATTGCAAACTGATTGTATGTTTTACAAATACATAAGAAGCTGAATATATACAAACAATGGCCTAACAGTTATTTCCTAGTTAGGGTATGGTTCCAAACACCTTTTGGAACCACTTTGACATAAATGGAAAAAGGCTAAGTTAAAGAGCCGTTGTTGACTGCTGACTTTGTTGCTATGGCTGACTTTCTGCTGCTGCTGCTGCTTATTGTTCCTTGTGACCCTCTATATTTGGACATGATGAGAAGTTATTTCTCTGATCCAAAGTCAATGTTACCATAAAAGGTATGTTGCTGTTTTTGTTACTATTCTTTAACAACTACAATAATCTCATCATCGATCAAACAAAAGAAGCGTTTCATGTTAAGTATATACATTGACTACATACCCTTCTGCCTCCATCCCAATCTTAGTGACACGTTCTGAGTTGGGTTCTAAAACATAAACTCCATCCTGCTTATCGTAATCTCTCATAGTAATTATAGGCGTGCCACTCATTGTGAATCCCATAACCCTGTATCCAAAAAGATTTGATGGTGTAATATTGTATATCTTTGTAAACGTTTTCGACACACCATTACCCTTCGTCATCCTTACATCACACACTACTTTCCCGTTTCTTAATCTTGAATGTTTAAGGAACACGAGAGAGTCTCTTAGCTTCAAGATCTCATATTCGGAATGTGTTATAAAACTTGGGATGTCAATCACCGAAAATTCTTCACTTGTCAAATCAAATGAAACGATCATGTAAACTTCCCGACGAAACCTACGATTTGCATCAATAGTTGACTCAGTTGGTTTCCGATAGAGATTTCTATTTGTAACTACCACACTATCCGGATCAAGTGTAATTGTTCCCCTGGGCAAATTGTTAAGATTCTTCTTCCTCCAACCGACTGAACTTAATGTATAGATTTCTACTAGCCACGTCAAATTATAAATGACAATCCTAACTAGTTTTGGGTCACGAGTCACAGGACAAACGCCAAAATAAACATTGTCGTATGAAAGATTATTGATAAGCGTTGGAACCTTAATAGCAGCCATTTTTCTAATTGATGGATTCCAAATAACATACATATTTTTGGTACAACCATTAGTGTAATATCTACAACGCAGGCAGAACAAACCGTGAGAGCTACCTAGAATTCCGTGAATAATATGTTCCGTTGGAAGCATAGGAACAATAATTTGACCAGCCAAGAAAGTGTCATCATGATCTACAAACGACATATAATTGTCGTTATAAGTCGACTCTTTTAGGTACGATGCAAGTAAAAGATGCTTTTGAATATGGTCGATTCCGTACCTAGCAATAAACTTTGGGCTGTCGATTATCGACTTCCATGTTTTTGACACTGATATGAATCGAATTAATGACTTGACAGCGAGTCTTTTTAAGTTTTTTATTTGGATATCAAAAGGGATGTGCTCTGACATTAATCTGATCTGATCTGGTTAAGTTTTGGTTATGCATATCCTAAATGAATTTGCGGTTTTTCTTTTTTTTTTGGTTGCGTTGCGTTGCCTGCCTCTTTTTCAACGTTTATTTATACGGAGTAACATAATAGCAGCCCTAGATTCAATAAAATGTAAGCCCATTTAGGCCCAATTTCCTTATCCCACTTAACACATTTTCAGCGCATGTTCACTTCTCTTTCTTTTTAATCAAGCTAATCACGATGAAGACTTGGACTACGGAAAAGTCATTCAAAATTTGTTTATAGGTGGAAAAGTTGACAAGAAGGGCGGTTTTGCGGAGTCGGGTAGAGGTGGTTCTTTGGGTTTGGTGAAAGAAAAAAATGACCGACAGGCTTTCTCGGCTTTTGATGCTATGATGACGCGTATGGCCGAGAACGAACTAGTTACGGTTAATGTAATTAATTCTAGTGAGATTGCGCGTGCAACGGTTAAAAATAAGAATCGAGAAAAACAGAAGAAAAAATTGGTTCAGTGCGGAGATGAGAGAATTTGACGTGTTCATTGAGGATATTTGAGTTGGTTTATACCAGTTTCATGTTTCGTAGCATTCTTTTGGTTTTGTGGCTCGTTTTTTTTGTTAGTACTTTGTTTTGGTTTAGATTAGATAAGGCTCGGTATAAACAATTCGTATGTTACTCGCTTTCTAAGTAGGAGCCTCATCGGGATTCTCGCTTGTATTTCTAGTTGATTTCTTTTTCTTGTCGAAAATGTTTTTCATTTTTATAATAGTCTCTGTTATTTTTGGCAAATAATAAAAAAAAACATGTAGTAAAATGATAAACATAAAATAATTATTGTACTATCTTGCTGATTAAATGATCGAATGATCTAAACAAGGTTGAGGTAGTCACGTTGTTGCAAATACCTCGGACCTTTTTGTTCCTATGTTGGAGTATAACACATTGTGGTTTGATTGAGCTACACTATACTTTTTTTTTTTTTTTTGAAAGACAAGGTTAGTTGTTAGTTGTTAGACTCGAACTTGGGTCACTCTCGAATCCATGAAACATGGATACCAATGAAGCAAGGCCTCATACTGACTAATATAGAGCATGTTATGCATAACTACATTGTATCCGAACATGATTTACATAAATCTTTTTCGGCTTGACTACCTGAATCGTACGTTTTATAATATCAACTAATCAAATTGTATGTGAGATTCAGAAATTGTAACCAATTCTTCAAATCTTTGAAGGTAAATCGTTGTTTTCCTCCGGCCTATGTCATGACTTTTTTTTCTTCTTTATTGTGGTTTGAACATAATAAGCACATAGACATCTGTGCGTTTTCGGCTGATGGCTTGGTTACCTGTGCGGTAAGGTAGACACGTGAAATAGTGAATCGTTAGTTTGTGTTTTTTAAAAATGAAAGAAATTAATATTTAAATTAAAAGATTAAAAAGTAGGAGGGCAATAAATGTAATTGAAATGTGAGCTGGTAGAGTTGTAAAATATATAACTTGAGAAGTTAAAAAGAAAATGTTTAAAAATAAGGCAGGCAACAATCGAAACTAAACCTACACGCTAGTAAAAGAAGCACATGCCCACTCATCTACAAACAAATACTCCATCCGTCTCAGATTAAGTGTCCTCATTTGACTTTCAGAATATTTCTTTGTCAACTTTGACCGTAAATAATTCCTATTTGTGTTATATATTATTTAATAAAAGTTATATAAATAAAACCGTGTTTGAAAACTTAATCCAATCATATAAATTTTATCAAATATTTACATAACTCAAATAAAGATATTTACAGTCAAAGTTGACAAAGAAAGACTCTGAAAGTCAAATGAGGACACTTAATCTGGGACGGATGTAGTATATGTTATATGTATTTATTTATTTTAATAGTATATGTTACGGTGTATATGTTATTTATTTAAAAAAATAAAAATAAAAATTGGTAAAATGATAAATATATATGATAGTGTCTGCAGATTAACACACCCAATTCAGCAACATTAAAGCATGTGCAAATGATGTGCGAGTAAACGATAACGCAAGTAAGGATGCGAGATAATGGAAAGATGATGTGCGCAAGGATTTGCATATAAATAATGCGGGTATGACGTATGCACAAGAACAACAATATGCGCATTAGGTTCGGAACTGTTACCAAAGCATTATAAATAGGAGTGTCATAACATCACTTGGGGGTTAGCCACTATCATTTCTGATAAGCCATACTTACACTAAAGGTAAAACGCTCATTTGAGGGTTAGCCACTATCATTTGGTGATGTTAATACTTGATCATATGGATCTTCATGTTTTGGGACGTGATAGTGATGCACTTGAAGATGAATATATTCAAATAATCGTTGTAGGGTCCTTAATTCATCAAAACACTCCAAACGCTCATCAATTTGCTCTCGAACCTATTAAAAACCGATATGGTTGAAAATAGGGCAAATGGCCCGAAAGGTAACCTATAATGTCAAATTTGACAATCAAGGTAACCCTCAATTCACCGAAGCCCGAAAACGGATCCTGATTGAAAAAACATTGATGAAAAGGATCCTGATTGAAAAAACATTGATTAAAAGGTAACATTCGTCAAATTCATTAACGATCGCTAGTCAATATTACACAATTGGTCCATGAAGTTTGTTTAAAGCTTGCACCACCAGTCCTCTTCATCATCACCTTCACTTATCTTCATCACCACCACCTTCACTAGTCCTCTTCGTAACACACTCTGATTATCGATTATCATATAATTATTTCAGATCCATATTAACAAAAATAAAATAATCTCAGATCCTTATTTTCTATGGTTCGTGACTTATGTTCATCAACTTTATCATGAACATCAAATCTCATCTTCTTCATTAGTGATTCAAATCTAGATCCGAGCACAGATCTGAGTTCAGTAGCACAACACGAATATCCGTGCATCAGATCGAATTAACAACAAGAAATCAGTGGAGAATCGTATCGTGTTCATCACAACCCGAAATCTCAACCGATTTAGCCTCCGAATCGATTCAGAAGTGTTTAATAAAAAATAAAAATGTAGATCTGTTCAAAATCACAACGTGAATATGCTTGTAAAATCTCAGATCCTAATTCTCTAAATCGATCCCGAATTTTCGAGTCAAATTTTATGATAAAAAGTCAACTGAATTTATTTTGATTAAATTCGTGATTCATGAGTTGTTGTTGTCTGAGAAAATGATTTTCGAGCATTAGAAAGATGATTTCTAACATATAAAATTTCACGTGAAACACTCTAGAATCTGATTTCGAATTATGTGTTAAGATGGAAATTTCATGTGTAACAATATTAATGATGAAGAAATAATGTGGGAAAAATTGTTGGTTGATGAATCATGTAGTACTCCGTAGTATTTTATGAATTCATGACCATATCATACTCATCGCCATCATCAATAATATTGGCATACCCATTTGTACTTCAATCCCATAAACACCTTCATCACTGTTTCATTTTACTTGAATTTACTCACCACAAACTATAATTCCCTCAATGCACTGTAAAGTGTGTTCTAATTAACTCGTGCCCTTAAATTTAGTTGATAAAGTTATTTTAGGTTTTTGCATTTGATGATGAAAATGGTGGTGATGAAGATGAGTGTAGGTGATGATGAAGATGGCTAGTGGTGCAAGCTTTTAACAAACTTCGGGGACTGATCGGTAATATTGATTAACAATCGTTAATTAATTTGACGCTGGTTACCTTTTCATCTCTTTTTTTTAACGACCATCCTTTTCGGGCTTCGGTGAATTGGGGTTACCTTGATTTTCAAATTTAACATTATAAGTTACCTTTTCGGGTCATTTGCCCTTGAAAATAAGATCAGTTATAAGTTGAACACTAAACCAAGGGTATTCCCTTTTTGATATATAGAATAATGTTAACAAATTAGTATAATTGACTTCTATGAAAGCCTACACGACTATATGGCAAAAACACAAGTACTAATGGCATAACAATAAATAAAACTAGTTAAGTTAAAGACCCGCGATTTTGCGGAATTTTTAAAAGGTCTAATAATTTAAGCTATAAAATTAAATGTATAAATTACAAAAACTATTATTATGTATAGATGAACATTAAACCAAATGTTTTATAAGGGGTTAAAATTTTTAGAGATTCAAAATGTACTAACGAACTATTATTAAGTCTATGATGAAAATTAAATCAAAAATTAAATGTACTAACAATTGAAACTTTTTTTTTTTTTGTGTTTCATAACCGCTTCTCTATTCTTTATTTTTTTCTTTTCTTTCTGCAAATTTTTAAAAAATAAATAACATATTACTTATATTTGACTCATGTAAATGTAGTTAGAATATATTATTTCAATTTTTGTAATCTCATACTTTATAACCTAAATCCTAAATCCTAAACCCTAAACCCTATACACTAAACTCTAAATCCTAAAAACCATATCTAAACCCAAAACCAACCCTAAACCCTAAACCACTAAACCTTTACCCTACACACTAAACCTTAAATCATGAACTCCAAACCCTAAACCATATACCTTAAACCCTAAACTTTAAATTCTAAAACCTAAACACCAAATTCTAAACCCTATACCCTAAATCATATACCCAAAACCCTATACACTTATTCGTAGTAGTGGTTCCTCGGTTACAAAAAAAAAAAAAAAAACAACAACCCTATACGCTAAACCCTAAATCATATACACTAAACCCTAAATCATATACACTAAACCCTAAACCCTATATCTATACTCTAAACCATAAGTTGTTAAAACTAAACCTAAGCCGTAAACCCTATACACTAAACCCTAAACCATAAATTCTAATATCTAAACCTTAAAGTCTAAACCATAAACCCTAAACCTTATACACTAAACTCTAAACTCTATACACTAAACCCTAAACCCTATATCTAAACTCTAAACCCTAAACCACCAACCCTACACCCTAAATGTAACACCCCAGCTTAACATGATCACAATATTGTCCGCTTTGCCCGCAGGCGCACGGCTTTTTCTTGGCGACCACACACGAGAAGCACTTTCCCAGGAGGTCACCCATCCTGGTAGTGCTCTCGCCCGAGCACGCTTAACCACAACGTACTCGCACTTCTACTCAGCCTGTGATCCCAAAACGCGTTGTGTCATTTAAGCGTGAGTATTACCTTATAATCCCATGATCACTCATGTTCGTGGGCGATGTGGGATTTGCCTAGGGTGTTACATTCACCCCCCCTTAGGGACTCATCGTCCTCGATGAGGTTTGCCCCACCACCCCCAACGGCACATGAGTGGCTCTGATACCATTCTGTAACACCCCAGCTTAACATGACCACAATATTGTCCGCTTTGCCCGCAGGCGCACGGCTTTTTCTTGGCGACCACACACGAGAAGCACTTTCCCAGGAGGTCACCCATCCTGGTAGTGCTCTCGCCCGAGCACGCTTAACCACAACGTACTCGCACTTCTACTCAGCCTGTGATCCCAAAACGCGTTGTGTCATTTAAGCGTGAGTATTACCTTATAATCCCATGATCACTCATGTTCGTGGGCGATGTGGGATTTGCCTAGGGTGTTACATTAAAATGTGATGCCCCGTACTAAATCATCATGTACGGATCATCAACAACAGGATCATTACATGGTTAAGTACTATATGCGTTTTCAAAAAAAAGAGTTTGCATTCATAATTAAAAGTGATGTCAAACCAACATCGAAAGTTTTACATTCCAAAAGTATGCTTCACTAAGTAGAAGCAATAATTAAGTGTACGTGACCCCAAAGGTCGTTACATAACATAGTTTCAAAAGTAAATAAGTTTGAATGCAAGATAAGTAGTTATGCGATAACAACTCTAAGCAGCGGGTTCTACAGCACGACTAGTACACAGCGGAAGCAACCTCAAGCACCTGAGAAATACATGCTTAAAAACGTCAACACAACGGTTGGTGAGCTATAGTTTAAGTATAACAGTATGTAAGGTAGGCCACGAGATTTCAGTGCTACAAAGAGCGTTTCAAAACAGTATGATAAAGTATATGTTTAACCGTGGGCACTTGGTAACTAACTTAACGTTTATAATACCCCCTGAAAGTACACTTGGCGAGTGCGTATGTTTACGAAGTATTAAACACTCGTTGACTGCTAGCGCGACTAGCCCGAGTGGGGATGTCAAACCCTATGGATCCATATCTAAGATTCGCGTTCACCGGTTCATAAACCAATGATTAAACGTTACCGAGCTAAAGGGAATGTTTCTGCCGTTATATAACCCACACATATATAAGTTTAAGTACGCGTGCCTAGTATGTAAAACATAAAATCCGCATGTATTCTCAGTTCCCAAAATAAGTTAAAGTAAAAAGGGAATGCTATAACTCACAATGATATGTAGCGGTAAAGTAGTAGTCGGGAAAGGTGTGCAAGTAAATGGTCCGAAGTCCTCAACCTAAGTCAAATAGTACTAAGTCAGTAAATCGTATTAATAGGTTTAAAAGTATGTAATTAAGGTCTTAAGGGTCATCATCAATCATCATTAAACAAAAGGCGTAAAGTAGGTTTCGTTTATGAAAGTAGTTTAAAACAAAGTCTGACTTCAGTCAGTCACCACGGCCTCTACCCTTACTGAATTAAGGTGAGACCAGTGGTCATGGCTCCGTCTATGAGTCCCTTAAGTGTGGTAAAATTTACAGAAGCAAACTCGTCTTGGTTTGACCGTGGCGACGGTCTAAGTGCGAGTAGGTCAGAAATTTCTGCACAACGTTAAAGGACATAGTAACGATCGGAGGGCCATAAATCCTAAACAGTAACTCGGATTAAGACGAGTCCTATATGAAAAGTTATCTACTCGAAAAGTTCTATCTAAAAATCAAGGTTAGAACAGCCCAGGTCTACTGGTATGTTCCAGAAGCATCAGGTCAGTAGGTTTTGGACAGAACAGTGAGTTTAAAAGGGTTCCGGTGGTCTTGGTGCTTGATGTTCATCATGGTTCTCATCCTTGATGCATATAGCTTCAAGTGTACAACTCATTGATGTATCTACATCATCTTAACCAAGTCTTGACCATAATAACACTAGTGCAAGTCTAAGACATGAAGCACAACTCACTTAAGAGTTGTATGAAGTTTGATGAACCAAAGTTGCATCGAGGTCTTAGATCTAACACATACATGGACTTTAAAGCTAATAACAAGTTACAAACTTGAAAGTAAACTAACTAATCAAGATCATAAGTTATAGTTCTTAGTTTGATCTTGAAGATCCAAGACTCAAAAGTCTAGATCCAAAGTTATATTTAAGGAAAACTTATTTGTGTGTTCTTGAACTTTCAAAGTTAACTTAATTTGTTCAAGAGATATGAGATCAAGACTAACTTGTAGTACTTGACCATATAAACTAACTACATGAAATTAAAGTGTATAAAATAAGGAAACAAGTTAATTAAACAAGTAATTAGTTCAAGGGTTGCTCATACTTTAAAGATTCAACCAAAGTTGATCTTTAAGTAAAGTAAACTTTAAGTTTACTTCCATGACTTACAAGTATGATTCCAACAACAATGAACTTATATCTTTTGAAACAATATATGTAGAACATAAACTAGTAAGTTTAGTTCTTGGGTGTTCTTGAAATTACAAGATAAATGAAGAAAGAAACTAGCAAGTTTGTTTCTTGAAACCAAGTAAATAAGTGACTAACAACTACTAGTAATCAACACAAGTAAACAAAGATTAAAACAAACAAAGTATGATGATGATTATGGAATGTGTTATGGTTCGGTTTTTCAAAGAAAGAAGAAGAGAAAAAGAAGTTCAAGTTACTTACAAATGTTAGAGAGAAATGAGAGAAATTTGAAAGTGAGTTTGAAGTGTGTGTTTTGAGAATGAGATATAAATGAAAGATACAAGTTAACAAGTAGTCAAAAAAATGAAGAACCCTCCCTTATTACCTCCTAAGGCCGACGGTTTGGCTCCATGGGGGGGAAGGGATTAGTTCATTGGATTATTGCATGTAAAGCCTTACAAAAGGTGGTTAAAAGATGTAGTTTCATGGGGATTAAGGCAAACTAGATTCCTTAGGTAAATGATTAACTAGTTACACTTTGAAACTAATACTTACATGTAGTATGGGCTAACTAAGTCCACTAGTAGGGTAGGGTGGGCTTGGAAGTCCAATAACATGAGTCCATTACACTAACAAAGCCCAAGTTCAAATAAATCACAAGTTAAACCAATTAAAGCCCAAGTAACTAACTAATAGCCTTAGTTAATTAAAATGATTAATAAATTTAATCATGAATGTAAATAATATCTAAAAATATTATTCGTGAAAGTTCCGGGTGTCACAAAGACGTTTCGGGCACTTAAAAGTCAAGTTCGGGCAATCATGGCAACATGTAAATGTAATAACATACATTCGTTTAATCACACGTATTAATAATAATAATTATTAATAAATAAACGTTGGAAAATCCAGGGTCGTTACATTACCCACCTGTTAAAGAAAATTTCGTCCCGAAATTTAAGCTGAAGTAGATGGAGGAGTCGGGAAAAGGTGAGGATACCTTCGCATCATTTGATCCTCTCGCTCCCAAGTAAACTCAGGTCCTCGTTTGGCATTCCATCGTACTCGTACAATCGGAATCTTGTTGCGTTTCAAAGTTTTGATCTCACGATCCATAATTTCAACAGGTTCCTCCACAAAGTGGAGTTTGTCGTCAATAGTAAGTTCTTCCAATTGTATGATAAGTTCGGGTGCAGCAAGACACTTCTTCAAGTTCGATACATGGAAGGTAGGATGAACTGAGCTCAATTGTGCTGGTAGATCCAAACGGTATGCAACTGGTCCAACACGTTCCAAGATCTCGAAAGGACCAATGTATCGTGGGTTCAACTTTCCACGTTTTCCAAAACGGATCACACCTTTCCAAGGTGCAACCTTTAACATTACACGATCACCAACGTTGAATTCAAAGTCTTTACGTTTAAGATCGGCATAACTCTTTTGACGATCACGGGCAGTCTTAAGTCTAGCTTGAATCTGAGCAATCTTCTCCGTGGTTTCGTGGACTACCTCGGGTCCGGTGATTTGCTTTTCGCCTACTTCGGCCCAACAAATAGGAGATCGGCACTTACGGCCATACAATGCTTCAAACGGTGCAGCATTAATGCTAGAGTGATAACTGTTGTTGTACGAGAATTCGGCGAGTGGCAAATGTCTTTCCCAGGCCTTTCCAAAATCAATGACACATGCACGCAGCATGTCCTCCAAGGTCTGAATCGTTCGTTCACTTTGCCCGTCAGTCTGAGGATGATAAGCAGTACTCATGTCGAGACGAGTTCCCATGGCTTCTTGCAAAGAACGCCAAAATCTGGAAGCAAAACGGGGATCGCGATCGGAGATGATCGATAAAGGTACACCATGAGGAGATACAACCTCTTTGATGTATAACTGAGCAAGTCTCTCCATTGTATCAGTTTCCTTCATCGCTAGAAAGTGTGCAGATTTGGTAAGGCGGTCAACAATAACCCAAATAGTATCGTATCCGCCCACCGTCTTTGGTAGCTTAGTAATGAAATCCATTGTTATCCTTTCCCACTTCCATTGTGGGATCTCCGGTTGCTGAAGTAAACCAGAAGGTCTCTGATGCTCGGCTTTAACCTTTGAGCAAGTCAAACACTTACCAACATAAGTCGCAACGTCCTTCTTAAGATTCGGCCACCAATACTGTTCTTTAAGGTCGTGGTACATTTTGCCCGCTCCAGGATGAATCGAATATCTCGATTTGTGTGCTTCATCAAGTATCAGGTTTCGTAGATCTCCATAATAAGGTACCCAAATTCTTCCGGCATAACATCGGAGTCCAGACTCCCTAACCTCGAATCGAGAGACAAGTATGTTCAAATGTTCGTGAGATATGTTCTCCTCCTTGAGAGCCTCAACTTGGGCTACTCTGATCTGGTTGTTGAGGTTCGAATGAATGGTGATGTTCAGAGCCCTAACACGAAGAGGTGTCGTCCTCTCCTTTCGGCTTAAAGCGTCAGCTACAACATTGGCCTTACCAGGGTGATAACGGAGTTCACAATCGTAGTCGTTGAGCGTCTCGATCCATCGACGCTGTCTCATATTCAGTTGCTTCTGATCGAAGATGTGCTGGAGACTCTTGTGATCGGTGAAGATAGTGCTCTTAGTTCCATACAAATAATGTCTCCACAATTTGAGTGCAAAGACAACGGCTCCAAGTTCAAGATCATGTGTAGTGTAGTTCCGCTCGTGCATCTTCAATTGGCGGGAGGCATAGGCAATAACCTTTGATCGTTGCATCAGTACACAACCAAAACCACTCTTCGATGCATCACAATAAACAACAAAGTCGCCACTGCCTTCAGGAAGTGATAGGATAGGTGCGGTGGTTAACTTCTTCTTCAAAGTTTGGAATGCTGATTCGTGTGCGGGTTCCCAAATGAACTTCTTGCCCTTGTGAGTCAGCGCGGTCAAAGGACGCGCAATCAGAGAAAATCCTTCGATGAATCTTCGATAGTAACCGGCGAGACCTAGGAATTGGCGAATATGCGTCGGAGTAGTGGGGGTCTCCCACTTGCTGATGGCTTCAATCTTGGCGGGATCAACTTTGATACCCTGGTCGCTTACAACATGACCCAAAAATTGTACTTCCTTCAACCAAAATTCACACTTGGAGAATTTGGCGTAAAGTTGCTCTTGTCTTAAGAGTTCAAGCACTAATCGGAGGTGTTGCTCATGTTCTTCTTCGATCTTAGAGTAGATGAGGATATCATCTATGAAGACGATAACAAACTTGTCCAAGTAAGGCTTGCAGACACGATTCATGAGGTCCATGAACACGGCAGGTGCATTTGTCAAACCAAATGGCATCACGAGGAACTCATAATGACCATAACGGGTTCTGAATGCAGTCTTCATCACGTCACTTTCCTTCACCCTCAACTGGTGATAGCCGGATCGCAAATCGATCTTTGAGTAGACACTCGATCCTTGTAGTTGGTCAAAAAGATCGTCAATTCGTGGAAGAGGATACCGATTCTTGATTGTCAATTTGTTGAGCTCACGGTAGTCGATACACATACGAAAGGATCCATCCTTCTTCTTCACAAACAGAACAGGTGCGCCCCAAGGCGAGAAACTTGGTTGGATAAACCCTCGATCTAACAGCTCTTGTAGTTGACTCTGTAATTCTTGCATCTCGGAAGGTGCGAGTCTATAAGGTGCGCGAGCTACAGGTGCAGCTCCTGGCACTAAATCAATATGAAATTCTACGGCTCTCGGCGGTGGTAATCCAGGCAATTCCTCTGGGAAGACATCGTAAAATTCGTTCACAATTCGAACGTCGTTCACGCTCTTCACCTCAGTTTCTACCGCTTTCACATGTGCTAGGACAGCAAAGCGTCCCTTCTTCATAATCTTTTGCGCTTTCACGCAACTAATGAGGTTCAACTTCGAGGTACATCTCTCTCCATAGATAACCAGTGGTTCGCCATCTCCTTGTGGTATGCGAAGTGCTTTATCTCCACAGATAACATCGGCCTTTATCTTGCGCAACCAATCCATACTGACGATCACGTCAAAACTTCCCAGTTTGATAGGTATCAAATTAATTTCGAAATCTGCACCAGCTATGTTGATAATAGCTCCACGACTAATATGGTCAACCTTTTCAAGTTTTCCATTGGCGACCTCGACAAGCATACTTTCTTTTAACGGGACTAATGACCAATTAATCTTATCGCAAAAATGTCTACATACATAACTTCTATCCGCACCAGTATCAAACAAGACAGAAGCTAAAAGATTGTTGATTTTGAATATACCTGTCACCAAGTCGGGGTTATCGCGTGCATCCCTTGCATTAACATTAAAAGCTCTAGCACGCGGTGGTCCGCCATCCTTTCGTTTGTTCGGGCACTCATTTCTGAAATGGCCCGTCTGCCCGCATTCGTAACACTTTTTCGGCCCGTTGGTGTTCGGCCTCCCTGTCATTGTGGTAGTCTTGCAGTCTCTACCGATGTGCCCGCTCTTCTTGCACTTCTCACAAACAGCATTACAATACCCGGTGTGGTGCTTGTAGCACCTCTTGCATTGTGGTAGCGTGCCTTTGTAGTTCGGGTTGGAGTTGTTGTTGTTGGGGTTGGGGTTGTTGTTGTTTTGCCTGAACCCTTCATGTCGCTTCGCCGGGTTTTGATCATAGTTTCTAACCCTGTTGTTGTTATTGTTGTTGTGGTTGTTGTCCCATCTCCTCTTTTCGCTACTACCAGCTTCAAACTTAGCCTTCTCCGGCTCATCAATAAGGATCTGATTCATGAGAGTATGCACCATGCGCATTGCTTCGGGAACATTCGGTGGTTTGGATGAGGTGACATTTCCTTTGATGGACTTAGGGAGTCCCGAGAAGTATTTCTCCATGCGCTTGAATTCGGGGGTGACCATGGTCGGACACATAAGAGCCAACTCCAAAAACCTACGGTTGTAACTGTTAAGGTCGTTCCCTACGGCCTTTAACTGCATAAATTCGATTTCCATCTTCTGAATTTCGGTTCTTGGGCAATACTCATCAATCATAGCCGCCTTGAATTCCTCCCATGGTGTAGCATACGCCTCATCGATACCTTTCGCTTGAGCTAACGTGTTCCACCACGTTAGCGTGCCGTCTGATAGCGTGCAAGATGCAAACTTGGTCTTATTGTCCTCCGAACAGTTGCTAACTCGGAATACTGATTCAAGTTTTTCGAACCATCTGGTGAGACCAACTGGTCCCTCGGTGCCGCTGAAGTTATGCGGTTTGCAGCTCTGGAATTCCTTGTATGTACACCCATTTCGAACGGGTGGGATAACTGGTGGTGGTGGCGGTGGAGCTTGGAGATTTCTTTCTGCTAGGGCTGCAGCGACCCGTTCGCTGATCATGTCCTCAATCTGGGCGGCGGTAGGTGTGGTTCTTCCATTAGCCATGGTATTCTAAACAAAAATTTTGACCCAAGTCAAAATCCAGTATGCAAGTAGTAATAATACAGTATATAGTGACCAACATGGAATCAAAACATCACATGTTATTAAATAATGCATCTAGGTACAAATACCACAGAATCATCGTACAGCAATGTAAATAGAATATCGTGCAAGAATTAAATAACGCAAAGTTCTATTCATTAATAATAATAAGTTTCATACATCTGAATAAGTTCGTACAATACATATGAAATACATGAAACTATATCTAGATTACATCATGAAATCTAAATGCAAGGTCCTACGGTGAAGGCGGGTGAACTGCTCCTCGAGCCAACTGCTCCTCGAGCTCAGTGACTCGAGCTCGGAGAGTCTCAATCTCCCTCATCAGTTCCTTGTTAGAGGGAGCTGGTGGGGCAGGCGGTGCAGGTGGGGCGGGTGGTGCGGGTGGTGCGGGTGCTGCTGATGTAGATGGTCCGGCTCCAGATGTAAACGGTACGTCCCTAGATGTAAGCGGTCCGTATCTAAATCTAGGTGGTACGGTTCCAGGAATAGTCAATACGTAACGGGGAACCTTACGTATCTGTGGGTCGGCAGGGTATGGCACAACTCGTTTACGAGCAGTAACCCTACGTCGATGGCCAAAAGCATCAGTAAAAGCACGACCTCCATTCACCCCTGGAATGACGGTGTCGTCGGAACGGTACCGCTTCTTCAGCGGGGTGGAGGGTGCCTGAATAGGTCTATCAGCAGGATCCTCATCATCGCTGGAGTCGTCCGATGATGAAGAATCGGCGGATGATGAGTCATCCGAATCGTGTGGTGGTGACACTGGTGGCTGAGCTGGTAATCCGAAGCGTCCGAAGGCGGCCAACATCTGTCGGTGTCTGCCTGGTGGAATCACGACTAAACGTCCGTCGGGAGTGCGTCGGCAAGGCGTGCGCATGTGGTTACGAAACGGCCCTTCCCCGAACTCCGCGGGGATCTCAATACCACCAATGCGGGGCTGTGACCTCGGGGGTCCGGGAGCAGACACTGGGGCAGGTGCACTAGTACCAGCTCCGGAAGTAGAAGCGCCGGGATCACTAGTGGGTATCGGGGCCGGTGTATCGGCAGTAGCAGCAGCAGGTGTAGCAGTAGGTAGGGCGACGGGGTCTGAGTCTGTACTGCCTGAAATGCCAGCAGGTGGAACATCCGACATCTGAACAAGGAAAAATAAATTTTCCATGTCAGTATGTCATAAAGCAAGCAAATAATAGGCCAACAGTTTAAATCATGTATAACAGTAACTAGCATGGCAATAACAGTAATTCATATGAAAGTAGCACGCAATCGAAAGCAAGTAGCATCATGCAGTAGTGAAATCATGTAATAGCATATGGCATATAGCAGTAACAGTAAGCAGCAGCATGCAGCAAGTTCAGCAGAAACACGTAAACTAGCAAGTTGTAGATTAGTCCTATTAGTGAATCCTACTCGGGTCGGTCTTAGACTCACTAATGCAACATAATTCCCTACAACCAATGCTCTGATACCAAATGTGATGCCCCGTACTAAATCATCATGTACGGATCATCAACAACAGGATCATTACAAGGTTAAGTACTATATGCGTTTTCAAAAAAAAGAGTTTGCATTCATAATTAAAAGTGATGTCAAACCAACATCGAAAGTTTTACATTCCAAAAGTATGCTTCACTAAGTAGAAGCAATAATTAAGTGTACGTGACCCCAAAGGTCGTTACATAACATAGTTTCAAAAGTAAATAAGTTTGAATGCAAGATAAGTAGTCATGCGATAACAACTCTAAGCAGCGGGTTCTACAGCACGACTAGTACACAGCGGAAGCAACCTCAAGCACCTGAGAAATACATGCTTAAAAACGTCAACACAACGGTTGGTGAGCTATAGTTTAAGTATAACAGTATGTAAGGTAGGCCACGAGATTTCAGTGCTGCAAAGAGCGTTTCAAAACAGTATGATAAAGTATATGTTTAACCGTGGGCACTTGGTAACTAACTTAACGTTTATAATACCCCCTGAAAGTACACTTGGCGAGTGCGTATGTTTACGAAGTATTAAACACTCGTTGACTGCTGCTAGCGCGACTAGCCCGAGTGGGGATGTCAAACCCTATGGATCCATATCTAAGATTCGCGTTCACCGGTTCATAAACCAATGATTAAACGTTACCGAGCTAAAGGGAATGTTTCTGCCGTTATATAACCCACACATATATAAGTTTAAGTACTCGTGCCTAGTATGTAAAACATAAAATCCGCATGTATTCTCAGTTCCCAAAATAAGTTAAAGTAAAAAGGGAATGTTATAACTCACAATGATATGTAGCGGTAAAGTAGTAGTCGGAAAAGGTGTGCAAGTAAATGGTCCGAAGTCCTCAACCTAAGTCAAATAGTACTAAGTCAGTAAATCGTCTTAATAGGTTTAAAAGTATGTAATTAAGGTCTTAAGGGTCATCATCAATCATCATTAAACAAAAGGCGTAAAGTAGGTTTCGTTTATGAAAGTAGTTTAAAACAAAGTCTGACTTCAGTCAGTCACCACAGCCTCTACCCTTACTGAATTAAGGTGAGACCAGTGGTCATGGCTCCGTCTATGAGTCCCTTAAGTGTGGTAAAATTTACAGAAGCAAAATCGTCTTGGTTTGACCGTGGCGACGGTCTAAGTGCGAGTAGGTCAGAAATTTCTGCACAACGTTAAAGGACATAGTAACGATCGGAGGGCCATAAATCCTAAACCGTAACTCGGATTAAGACGAGTCCTATATGAAAAGTTATCTACTCGAAAAGTTCTATCTAAAAATCAAGGTTAGAACAGCCCAGGTCTACTGGTATGTTCCAGAAGCATCAGGTCAGTAGGTTTTGGACAGAACAGTGAGTTTAAAAGGGTTCCGGTGGTCTTGGTGCTTGATGTTCATCATGGTTCTCATCCTTGATGCATATAGCTTCAAGTGTACAACTCATTGATGTATCTACATCATCTTAACCAAGTCTTGACCATCATAACACTAGTGCAAGTCTAAGACATGAAGCACAACTCACTTAAGAGTTGTATGAAGTTTGATGAACCAAAGTTGCATCAAGGTCTTAGATCTAACACATACATGGACTTTAAAGCTAATAACAAGTTACAAACTTGAAAGTAAACTAACTAATCAGGATCATAAGTAGTAGAACATAGTTCTTAGTTTGATCTTGAAGATCCAAGACTCAAAAGTCTAGATCCAAAGTTATATTTAAGGAAAACTTATTTGTGTGTTCTTGAACTTTCAAAGTTAACTTAATTTGTTCAAGAGATATGAGATCAAGACTAACTTGTAGTACTTGACCATATAAACTAACTACATGAAATTAAAGTGTATAAAATAAGGAAACAAGTTAATTAAACAAGTAATTAGTTCAAGGGTTGCTCATACTTTAAAGATTCAACCAAAGTTGATCTTTAAGTAAAGTAAACTTTAAGTTTACTTCCATGACTTACAAGTATGATTCCAACAACAATGAACTTATATCTTTTGAAACAATATATGTAGAACATAAACTAGTAAGTTTAGTTCTTGGGTGTTCTTGAAATTACAAGATAAATGAAGAAAGAAACTAGCAAGTTTGTTTCTTGAAACCAAGTAAATAAGTGACTAACAACTACTAGTAATCAACACAAGTAAACAAAGATTAAAACAAACAAAGTATGATGATGATTATGGAATGTGTTATGGTTCGGTTTTTCAAAGAAAGAAGAAGAGAAAAAGAAGTTCAAGTTACTTACAAATGTTAGAGAGAAATGAGAGAAATTTGAAAGTGAGTTTGAAGTGTGTGTTTTGAGAATGAGATATAAATGAAAGATACAAGTTAACAAGTAGTCAAAAAAATGAAGAACCCTCCCTTATTACCTCCTAAGGCCGACGGTTTGGCTCCATGGGGGGGAAGGGATTAGTTCATTGGATTATTGCATGTAAAGCCTTACAAAAGGTGGTTAAAAGATGTAGTTTCATGGGGATTAAGGCAAACTAGATTCCTTAGGTAAATGACTAACTAGTTACACTTTGAAACTAATACTTACATGTAGTATGGGCTAACTAAGTCCACTAGTAGGGTAGGGTGGGCTTGGAAGTCCAATAACATGAGTCCATTACACTAACAAAGCCCAAGTTCAAATAAATCACAAGTTAAACCAATTAAAGCCCAAATAACTAATAGCCTTAGTTAATTAAAATGATTAATAAATTTAATCATGAATGTAAATAATATCTAAAAATATTATTCGTGAAAGTTCCGGGTGTCACAAAGACGTTTCGGGCACTTAAAAGTCAAGTTCGGGCAATCATGGCAACATGTAAATGTAATAACGTACATTCGTTTAATCACACGTATTAATAATAATAATTATTAATAAATAAACGTTGGAAAATCCAGGGTCGTTACACTAAACCCTAAACCATAAATTATAAAATCTAAACCCCAAACTCCAAAACCTAAACCGTAAACACTAAACCATAAATCATGAAACCCTAAACCAAAAACACTAAACAATAAACACTAAACTCTATACCATAAAATCTAAAAACTAAACCCTAAACTCTAAAGCCTAAACCCTTAACCCTAAACACTAAACCGTAAACCCTATACACTAAATCCTAAAACATAAATTCTAAAATCTTAACCCTAAATCCTAAACTGTATACCATAAACCGTAAACTCTAAATAGTAATTCCTAAACCTTAAACTATTAACTCTCAACGTTAATCATTTTTATCCATTAAACTTAAACCCTATACACCAAACTCTAAACCCCAAACCCAATATGTAAACCCTAAACCTTAAACCAACCATAAACCCTAAACCACCAACCCTTTACCCTACACCAAACCCTAAAATTCTGAACCCTAAACCATAAACCTTAAATTATAAAATATAAACCCTAAACCCTATACACTAAACCCTAAACCCTATATCTATACTCTAAACCATAAATTATAAAAACTAAACCTGATACCCTAAACCATAATTTATAAAATCTAAACTCTAAAACCTAAACCCTAAATCTAAACACTAAATCCTAAACTATAAACCATAAAACCCTTAACCCTAAACTGTATACTATAAATTTTTAAAAAATACCCATAAAACACAAAATCAGGCGAATTTAATCAATCCGAAACTAACATCCCACTTTCTTGGACCATAAGAGTGTACATAAACTATATTTAAAAACAGATTGTAATGAAATAAAAATATATATACACGTAACCAAATGAATACCTGCGACCATTTGAATAAATTGTTACCTAGACTACTTGTATATATTAGCTTATAGATATAATAATATATCAAAGTTTTATACCTCGTGAACAGCTCATCAACTTTGCACGATGGACAGTCCGATATGGTAACTTCCTCATTAACACGATACTTTTTGATAACCATGTTGCATTAGCTACACTTATAGTTAAACCAGCCATCATTTTCAACTAATTAAGCATTGTGTCACGAACCACAAAGATAGATGCCTAGAGCCAATCACCAAATCATTTCTACCACTTCTGGAATTCGTAAATGCTCTATATTTCAGCAAAACGTTATTAGTTTAAACCATTACCAACTCTTCTGACCTAACCATATTGCCACTTGTGCAGTGAGAAAAAACAACATAACATATATAGATAAAATAAACATTAAAAAAGTGGTCGAACTACTTCGAGGATCGAACGGTTTTTCAATTGTTGGTACAGCACCAACACGTAAACTCCTCATAATTTCAAAAAACCTTTTTATTAATCCCCTGATAACTCGCATCAATCTTTTCTTTATCTGTTTCAATTTCAGCTGGTGTTTTGCTCTCTCAAAATTATCAACCATAGCCAGGAGACTCTCAATTACTTCCCCATGAGCATTGGTCCGTACATTTAGTCTTTTTTCTGACCTTTTCTAAAATTATCAAAGTTAGCTTGTAACCGAATATATCTTTCTTTACCGAAACTTGAATCGACAGTTAACGATGCAACCTTTTCCAGTAGTTGATTTTTCTCAGTTTCAAGATGACGTAATTTAACCTCGATATCGGATGAAGTTATGTTATCTTTATTGAGAATAGATACTTTGTAAAGCTGAAGTAGGACTTAATGGTTAAGCAATTTCAGAGATTAAACTAAACAATTTACCTCGAATCTGTAAGATGAACGATTGATTTGAACGTCGAATACGACTCAAACGATCCTTGCAATGACTATCGTTGTAGAAGATATATACCTGAATCAGATTTAAATTTGTTAAGTAATATTCAAATTTGATCAGAGTAAACAACATGTGTCTTGCAAATCAGATTATAACAAAATATAGGTCGAATATGAAAAACATATAAGGAAAAATTAAGTAAATAAAGAAACTGAACAATTAGTTCATTGTTAGTAATAGAATTTAGAAGAATTTGAGTTCTTGGTCAATATTGTTGAAGCTTTGAATACGCCATTAATGCTCCGATCAATATATTGACGATTCACATAAAAGTTTTCTAAACATCGAATGCCATCTTCATGTTTGGCTAGAAAAGGTTGGTGCGGTTGAACCGTTCACCGGAAATGAGTCTACCTATGGGAACAACATCAAAGAAGAGGAAGCACTCGAACGATATAAACTAATAACCGGAATTCAACATGACTCATACAATAACTTAACCGTTTTCAGCCTTACCGAACCCACCCACGATGCCACCCGCGTCAAGACAATTTTGTCATCCACATCAACCAGTCGTTATACACGAACAGTGCCCGCATGTTTTCTGGAGTCCTCACCTTTTTTAGAAGAATTAAAAGTCGAAATTGCATGTATTATATTAACATAAAGATACGATCAGTTTACTAAAACTTGCTCAGAATCTTACCATGTAGATCTTCTTGTTCCTAGCTCTAAGAACTTGCTCAGAATCTTACCACCATCTATTGTCTTGAAATAAGATATATCAGCTATTCAAACTGCAAAAAATTATGAAAACATGCACAACCAAAAGTAAGTCCGTGTTCAAAGAATACATTGTACTATACACATCATTTTTTAGCGTCTCTTTGTTTTTATGGGTCCAATCAAACAACAATACACAATTAAATTGGTTGAATCAATCTAATTTTTAACTGACACTTACCAAAAACCTAGAATGTTAGTCGCATTCAAAGTGGAAACCTATCACACAAACTATTATGAAATGTTCCTTTAACATACTTGTTAGTTAATGAGAAAAAAAATCAGTATATGCAAAGTAACTTCCATCTACTAAAAAGGGCCATTAATACCCTCAAGGCCTCAATGGTACTATTTCAACCAGATCATCCCAATTTTGCTTATAATACATTTTAAATTTCAAAACCTTAAAGGATACACGACAAGGTATATGGAGAAGGCATGAGATTGTTAAGTTTCAAGATTGGAAGATAATCCAATTTGCATGATATTGTGAATCAGAATCTGCATGTCATAAAAAAAAGTCAGATTTTAATCTAAGTTTTTGTGCTCCCTTCATTTATGCAGGAATTAAAGCTTACTGCAAACGCAATAACAACAGTTTGTCGAACTTCAAGGCCATTTATACCAGCATGAATGTTGATCGAGTTTGTGCAAAAGACAGCCAAGAGCCTCATATATAGCTTATAGATCCATCATGTTTAGTACCCATGCAAAACAAGTATGATATGAAGATTATCTAGCAACTCCCAACTACTAAAAATTCTTAATCAGTTTGTAAGCCACTGATTGAGTAACATAGGGTGTTTGGACGGATGTTTTGAAACTGAACAAGTTATAGCATAATCAGAATCAAATAATCAGAAAAAGTTATACCGGTATTGATAATAAATCTGAATGGCTCAAAGATCTGACTGCTCGATACAAACCACCACTAATACACACTCAATGACTCAAGGACACCGCACCCAACAATGGTCTGAATCTGAACTCCGCTCTAGCCTCTCATGTAGCTAGGGCGCCTCCTGACTGCATGACAAGAGAACAAAATAAGTTAGTACGAACAGAGAATTGGACATG
The DNA here is from genome assembly GCF_046630445.1 of Rutidosis leptorrhynchoides. Classification (NCBI taxonomy): domain Eukaryota; kingdom Viridiplantae; phylum Streptophyta; class Magnoliopsida; order Asterales; family Asteraceae; genus Rutidosis; species Rutidosis leptorrhynchoides. The sequence continues at coordinate 79,603,998 of NC_092333.1, forward strand.
TCAGCCACCAAAGTGATATATTATTATAAACATGTTTTATTTTAAAAGCCATGTAACTTGGTTACAACGGATTGTTGATTCAAATTATATAATCACAGTAAACAGGTCAAAAAGATAGAATGCTGCTGAAAGTTTATCTCCTGATTAATTTATCAAGTACACAAAGTTTCAAAAAGATCAATATAACACGTGAATTATATTCAAAAAATTTACCCACCGGCTCTACTACTACTATTTTTAAAAATTATTTTAAATACTTAAATCCATATAAAAATATATTCACATAGCAAACTTATATTCTACCAACAAATATCAATATATAGAGATAAGGTTAATCTTTCTACAGAGTTAAACAGATACCCTTAGACATTGCAAGTATGACCTTTTTCCTTTCTAATAAAACTGTTAGTTTTTAGGCTTTACTTGTTTGGCCCATTACCATTTGGGTACAACAAAAGTTGACCCGTTTTGATATAAATAAATAGGTTATACAATTGTTACCAACAAAGTAAACACCATGTGCATCTATGCAGAAACACCTTTATTGTAAACATCTACCAATCTACCACTGATGCCAGCATACACAAAATTTGTTTATGCAAGTTAACTTCCAGCTATCAAGGAGACACGAAAAGCTCTGTGAAGTAAAAGAAAAAAAAGGGAGTTACTTATCCAGTTGCAACTGTTTTTCCTGCAGCAAAACCAAAACAAAAATTTAAAAATTTATGGTAGCAAAACCCTTTGGTCATTTTGTACCAGGGACTTAGACAAGGGGATTATAAACAATAACTACAAATAAATTAGTCAAGAGACTTTGTAACAGCTGAAACACGACTGCAACCACCAAGAAAACGATGCCCACAACAATACCTGATACGCATTTTAGAATCCGAAATACATTCGACGAGTTAACTCTGAATCATCCTAAAAACAATGATGATATTATGATGCATCGGCAATTAAAATAAAAATAACCTGGAGTTATTAAAGGCAAGTTGGAAACGAACAGAAATTTGGGGCGCTATATTTAGGGTTACAATTAAACGAATTTGTAACCTGATTTAAAGAACAGGGGTGTTGCTTTTAGATGATGATTTTGATAAGCGTCGACTATGAAGTACGGTTCTGAATATAGCCGGATGAACCCCTTTCTTTGTTAATTTTTCCCGTGTGTTTTATAATTAATAAAGTATATGTATTTTAGTCACATGAAGAATCAAAAATTGATTTATTAGCTAAAAATTTTTTAGGGATGATTAATGATCGTTGGATTAAGGGGTATTGTGAGGTAATTTTCTAATCTAATGGTAATTAAGAGGGTTTTGAAAACATTTATTTATTACTTAATAAAAACTCTCTTTTAATGTATAGTAGGATAGGATAGGATATGATAGGATTATGTAATTCTATGAATTTGAGTACCTTAGTGGCGAGTAATTAATCGGACTTTTAAGCCATAAGAACTTAGCACTTTGAATTTACATGCTCAACCCCTCAAAGGGCAATTTGGCATAACACCATCGAACATACAAATTAAGTAAAGTTAGATGATACCGAAGAGAATAGCAACCATCTTCATCCACCAGCAAAAAAAACCGCGCACATAATGAAAGAACAACTCATGCATCTTTAGGACGTACAACCAAAATTAAAACTTAAAACTGAAACTATTTTAAACATGCATATAAAAGAAAAACAAATAAAGTATTACAATCTGTAGGATTAATGTGCAAGGTACAACAAATAACTATATGACTAAATTCATTTGAGCCTTTGGGGTCACACAAATATACACTTAGACGTCAAATGAAATATATATATATATGATTTATATTTCTTATTCAAGTAACGAAACATATTAAAATCTCTATATTATATTATATACATTAAAAGAGAGTCTGAATTAACTAATAAAAAACCCACTTAATTACCATTAAGTTAAAAAATTACATTATAATACCCCTTAATCCAACGGTCCCTAATCATCCACTAACTAATAAATCTAAACACTCCCCATCCCTAAAATAGCCTTTTCAAATAATTAAAAAAAAAAACACTGAACACAATTCAATTAGAAAAAAACACGGGATTAACCTAATCCCTTTTATTATCTCGAATCTTCCGTGAAACCCTAACTTCCTCCCCAAACTAATCAAAATCCTCATCGAAAATCGATCATGAGAACTCAAATTGAAAGTCGCTCAATCTAGGATTTCACATTGAATGGGTTAACGGATTTAATTGCTATATCGTTATCCATGGTTTCACATTGAATTGGGTTAACAATGGATTCAGTGCAGATATATGTTCTAAGAGACCAGAACTTGAATCTTGTTTTGCTATATCGACGCTAACTCTGTTAATTACTGATTACAGAGTTGCTATAACTTGCAATCCATTTGAAGTGGGAATTTTTATGGATGATCAAAAGATGGGTAGAACTTTGAAGGTTGACTGTGGGATTATTAATGGCAAAATTTAAAAAGATACGATCTTTCCTTCTATGGTAGAACTTTGAGTAGTATTATTTAAGGGTTGTTTTTGTTATTTATATCCCATTTTGTATTCATACGAAGTTTAATTTAATTTATTTCTCATTATGAATATTTTTGTTTATTTGATGGTCATCAGGATAACTAATTCGTTTACAAGGAAATACATTACTAGCTTGTAGAATTTGAGCACAAGATGAGTGAAAATAAGGTATTTCTTTAAAGCATTTGAACCACACTCATATTTCTCTATAGTCTATACATAACACTCATGTAGTGTAAATTAACAAAACCAGCATTTGGTGTTTTAGAATAAGGGCTTAATTAGATTAGATTAGATGTAGCTAATAGCTATATACAATTCATCATTGTTGACTTTTTAGAAAGTCAACAGGAAGAGGTCAGGGGAGATACTTATGTATTCTTAGATCCAATTCAGCTACAGTCAGCCTATAGATTCTGCAATTTCATATGTGAGCCAACAAAGAGATGGGAGAAAATAATAGCCAACCCAACTACTCATCTATTTGGACTACAAAGAACATTCCAAAACATACCTGCTTCTATATCACGGGTTGGAAATATATATTAGTTAGCATTGTTGTTTAATTTTTTACATTGTGTATGGTTACTAACCAATTGAAATCACTAAGCATTTCTTATATTTAGTGTTTTCCCCATGTGTAGGTTCAAGTGGTAAAGATAAGGGGAAATTCCCAAGATAAGTAGGTATTCTTGAACAAGTGGAATTGTAGTTAAGAGGTTTGAAAGTCATCGACGCATTTGGGTTAAACAAAGTAGAATGTCTATATATCTGGGTCATTTATTTAATATTACGTTGTTAGATCTTAATTAATCCTTGGTATCTTGCGTTCTATTTTCTTTTGTCTTCATTCTTGTTATATTTTTAACTTTTATGTGTTTCCTTTTGTTTTTAACATGTTGACTGATATGGTTATTTGCCATTTGTTTTGTTTGGATTGTTGTTCTGAATTCTGAGTTACACTATGGAAAGGGAACAAACAAATGGGGCCCGATGGTTGTAGCGTTGGGTAGTCTTGGTGATTAATGTTTAACTTTTATGTTCATTTTTTAGAATTGGTCAGAACGTGGCAAATGGTATGACTGGAGGTTTGGCCTATATTTTGATGATGATAACTTCATGGGTTTAAACAAGGTTTGCAAGTGATGATTGTTTTACCTAAATATGTCCTTATTTTTTTGGCTGCTCTTTTAGTTTGTTATATACGTATGCGTTTGTGTATTACTTGATTCGTTTGTTACACGATTATTGTATTTTAGATGGTTAAATTTATGTACAAAAAACTCACCTCAATTGTATGAAATAAAGGGAGACAATGCCTAATGCAACCTATTTGGTTGCCCTATGTGATTGTGTTGTTTTCAGGTGGGCAATCAACGTCTTCTTCTTTGGTTTCCGATCGGCATTTTGCCCATAGCCCAGAACAAGCAGGTTGGTTGTTACGGTTCGTTTGGTAACATGTTATATTCATGTTTAGTTTGATACTCTGTGTGTGCTTTTTTGGCTGTGTGTTTATAACTGTGGTAGTTGCTAATGTTATTTTCATATGTTTGGTCACTTGGTTTGTCGAGCTTTTGTATATTTAAATATGTACTGATTTTGCAGCTGCTCTTTTAGGTCGATGCATAAGTCTGCATTGTGTATACTACTTGGTCTTTTTTACATGGGTTAGTTTGTATATAATGCCAATTGAGTTGGAGTTCAAAGTGTTGTTTACACATTTAAAACTTTTGAAAAGTCAAGATTCGCAATGAGGAGAGGGTATTGTTAGATTTCCAATCTGATCATGTATATATGTTATTGATGATCAAGATGATAAAAAGTGAGGTTTGTGTAGGTTCTTCATCGTGATAAAGGTTACAAAGGGAAAACGGTTCATGAATATGGAACTCATCATGATCGGGTATGTTGAAATTCATATTTAGTTTCATATGGTTATAGTTTTGGAGTTTTTTTATTTAGGGATAAACTTGCATACATGCCGTTGTGATGTGAAAATTGAACTTATTAATTTTTGTATGCTCCTTATTGCATACCCCTACTTTTTTCACGATATTGATCTTGATCTTACTCAAGTACTTGTCTTCCTTCGTACTTCAACAATTCTTTGTACCATATTTTATTGGAGTACTTTATTGAAGGAAAGAAATAGAAATACATCAGAATTGCATCACTGATTAGCATAAATGAATTTAATTAAATCTTTAACTTCTTATGGAGCTGTCAATGATAAGGGTACCACCGATATCTAAATTTGTAACGGTGATCGATTTATATAGTTCAATCGAAGCAGCTTTCTTCATCGCAATGGTTTCCTGAATCACAAGTATCATATAGACGGCAAGTGTTTCAGTTTTCTGCTTCTTTTGGGTTTATATTATTGCACAAATTAGGGCTTTTGATTGCAAAATTAGGGCTTTTTATTGCAAAATTAGATATATATTATATGGTAGCTGTGATTATTTTTACTAGCACCTTACCGAGGTTAAACCTATATTAAAGTATTGCCAATATGTATTAAGCTTATTGCTCTTTGACTTGAATAATTTAAATTGAGATGAGTAGCCCCCAAATTACCTATAAATGGTGTGATCACACAAAATAGAGTCATAACAGGTTCATGGTCTAAAACGATTTTGGGTCACAGTGTAAAAAAAAAACTGTCTCCAAACATAAAAGGGTCATAACGGTTTTGGGTCTAAAACGCTTTCGTGACAGTGGTGATCCATGGAGTGAGCTGAGGTTGTGAGCAGAAAAATGTAAATGCATCGAGTTATTTATGTTAGGTATCCGATGACTACTCGTACGATACTTTATTCACATGGGAATGCTGCTGATATTGTTCAAATGTATGAACTTTTTTATCGATTTGAGTATTCATCTCAAAGTTAATCTCATGGGGTTAGTAAGTTTTTCTATTTTTTACTTTTTGTTGTGCAATAATTTGTTCGGTTGTTTTTTTTTTTTTTTTTTTTGAGCTGGTATGAAGTTTTGTTGAAAGGGTTTTGATTGGGTATTATTTCCCACCTACAAGTTTTAATCTTTTTCATTCGTAGTGGAAGATTAACTAAATTGATGGTAAATTTTAGGGTTTTAACACAAGTAACTTTAGGAGCTAACTTGGAAATTTTGGTCAATGTGTGTTTATAATTACATGATAAAGTGAAGAATTTCCCGAGTTCTTGCAAAATGATTAATTTGACCTGAAATGAAGTATTCATTGATGAGTTGGTGATCTGACTTAATTTCCCGTGAAAAGAATTGATCTTTTACATATGTATTTTTGAATTAGATAAGGAAAATTCATGATAAGCATAAGAGTTGAACCACATTTGGGAGTTATTTTATAAAGTTAGAACATAAATGTTGCTCTATTTGGTCAAATTAAAATCTACTTGATACTAGAGATAGTAATATTTAAGTTTGTGACTTTGACCTCTACATACACATTGTTAAGTATGACAAAACCTAGCTCATGGTGGTTTTCAAGAATATTTTGATCCTAAAATACGTGGCTGTTCATAGACGTTGTATTCTTAATTATTCTGCCTTTTATGAACTCCGTATATCTTATGTAAAAATGTTTGTTTTGTGTTTATGTAGGTATGATTACTCTGGATACGGGTAGTCGACTGGCAAGGTGCATAAATGATTGAACTTATGTTATAGTGTTAATAGTCTTAAAATAAGATTGAATGTTAAATATTAACTGTATGCCATGTTTTTGACAGCCAAGTGAGCATAACACGTATGCAAATATCGAAGCTTCATACAAGTGTTTGGAAGAGGTTTACAATATGAAGCAAGAGGATATTATTTTATATGGTCAATCAGTTGGTAGTGGGCCTACTCTGAATCTTGCAGCTCGGTTACCTCGATTAAGAGATGTTGTTTTGCATAGTCCTATTTTATCGGGCTTGCCAGTCATGTATCCTGTTAAGCACACATATTGGTTCAACATTTATAAGGTATTAATTAACTCATGAGTCTCATTTCATTTTACTGATATGTTATATAAATTTCCATGTTAATTTTCTGTACATAGATCTGATTTGTGAATAATGTACTGTGCAAAACATTGATAAAATTCAATTTGTGAAGTGCCATGTTCTCGTCATCCATGTAAGCAACACTGTTCATTTTTTTTTTTTTTTGTGTATCCCTTTAATTTGTACATTATTATCTTTGCTAGTTTGAATGATGCCTTAAATGTTATTTGTTAGCAAGTCACTATCTGTGTTTTAGGTGATGAAAAAAATCCAAATTTGACCAAAAATTGAGTCCTCCTCTTGCTTTCTAGCATAAAAATTCAGAATCTTTTTTTTTTTTTTCCTTCTAAATTTTGTCTTTCATGGTTTGAACATAAGGAACATGTGACTATTTGGTTTGACTTTGACCATCATCATGTTAAAAACATGCAGGGAACACATCCGATGAGGTTGTTGATTGTTCTCACGGGAAAAAACTATGGGAATTATTCTAAGAAAAATACGAACCATTATGGATAAAAGGCGGGAAACATTGTAACCTCGAACTGTATCCCGAGTACATCAAACACCTAAAAAAATTCATCTCCAACATCGAAAAGCCGTTGTCATCACATAGGACCTACGATTCAAGAAAAAGTGTGGACCAATCGAACGATAAGTCCGACCATCATAACCATTTCGGGAGGAGGAAGAGTACGGATTGTTTCGAAGCTCCACGAAAAAGTACGAACAAAAAAGAGCACTTGGATTTTATTAGTGAATTACATGAGTTCAAGTTTGAGCAAATTGAAGATAAATTTGGAAATTTGAGAATACCTTATGAGCATATGGAGAGATCTCGAAGGAGCGTTGAGTATGATATAATACTTAATAAGATCAGTATTGAAGTTGATCTCTTGCTTTAAAACATATTTTTTTTAATTCGATATCAATACTAAGTTTGGATTATGTTCATGGTTAATAGATGTTTATAACTTTGTTATTTCTTAGATTATTATTATTATTATTATTATTATTATTATTATTATTATTATTATTATTATTATTATTATTATTATTATTACTAGCTTAAAGCCCGCGACCTCCCGGGGTTTTTTTTTAAATGTTCATTTGCGAATAAATATTTTTGAATGGTTGCTAATCAAGTAAAAAGGTATATAATATCTGAATAAAAAAGAATACAATTAAAATTGATATATACTATCTTAATAAAAAAGAAAAGAAGTAAAATTGAATTTATTAGTAACACTAATATTTTCTTGTCTCTTATACAATAGGGTTTTCGCGGGATTATAAAATAAAAATTATGATAGATGACTAACTCAAGAAAAAGTTAATGTAAAACACTGTATTAGTAAATGAAACATTATTTATGATTTTGTATAAGCTTATATTTTTGAATGAACGAAGATGGAATAAAAAGAAGAATAACAATGACATGTTAGTGAATATTAAATTGGACACATGTATATAAGAAATGCATATTAATCAACTTACAAACATAATGAAAAAAATACAAATACTACGTAGTTATAAATTCATATAAAACAAACTGTTATAAAATGACAGGTTTAATAGAACATGTAAATATTAACATTGAGTTGTAGCTTTGCTGGTAGTGACATGCCTCTTTAGCGAGAGATCAGGAGTTTGACTCCGCTGGACTACAACATTGCACTCAATGTTATCCCTGGCTTGAAGTGTCCACCCAGGTCGCCTTTCGCTTAGTGCGAGGACAGTGGGAGGGGGGTTTTTACCGGCCATGTCCTCGGATTAGTCCGGGTTTTCTCCAGGGTAGTAGTTGGGGGCGGGTTATGCAACTACGGGAGATGAACGTGTGGGTGATTAAGTCCCCCTAGGTGATCCTAAACTGATGTTCAAAAAAATAGAACATGTAAATATTGAGATGAAGTCGTAATAATTGTACATTTGTACGTCTTGCAAGTCACTTGCAAGTCACTTGTTAAATACATTATTAACCCTGTAGTATTTAGTGTTTTTAAGTTTACAGAACTATGTTACAATTGAAAATGAAATGAATTTCCAACATAACAAATACACTATACCGGAGCAACGAATTTTTCAATTTTACTAATATAAAATACCAGAATATGAGAATTACAAATGCTTTTTGACGCATATCAACGCTCCTTCACAGCTGAAGAATTTCCCCAACTACAAATGTAGCAAGACTTGTTTGTATTCGACGCGTGTAATGAATTTTCCGACTTAGTGGTACTGTAAAATGAGAGAGCGCTGTCTTGGTGACCTTGTGCACATGAAGGTGACGTCGGAGGCCTTTGCATAGCTAGCAGAAACACGTCAACTCAAACAAACTGATGTAACTTGGTCTTTCACAAACACAACATACTCTTGTTAAACCAGTTTTGACACTTTTGATTGACCCTAATAAAACCTGGAATCTTGCAGCCAACGTACATCGGTTGTGGTAGCTTAGAAGGTCAACTCAAACAACACAAAACCAGACACATGAATTCAGCCTTAGTTGTTGTAATGTCATTTTCATATGTGTGGGTACTAACTATATTAGAAGTAAGCATCTATATACCAACATCGGATTTATGATAAGTGATTGAGTCTATGTTAAATATATGCACATGACATTTAGTTACAATCACACATAATCAACCAACCAACATGTGTAAAATTTACCTTCCACTTCATCACCATTAAGGGGACTTTCATACCCATCCACTTCCTTGATGTTCGTTTTATTCAACCCATTTATCCCGATCTCCTTCTCTTGGCCAACGGTATCATCTCTCATTCCTTCTTCGCTGCTCTCGTTGAATTTTTCAGCTATCGCGATCTCAAATTCATCATCCATTTATTCACGTTAACTGCAAACAATAAAAAGTATAGTAAAAAGCGATCAGAAATAAATCAAGTAACAACGCTTAGGGTAGAAGGGAAAAAAGCGATAGAAAACTATTAGAATATAGCCTGTTATGACCCGAAGCCCGAGACTATAGTTTGATAAAAACACCCTCTTACACAGACCCGTAGCCAGTTTAGATGGTGCGTTTTTCTTATCGTTTCCAAGTAGAGCCCTAACCTTGTAATGTAATCTTTTAGTTGACTAATGTCCATCAAGAACCCTGGTAGAACCATTGCATACAATAGCTTCTCAAACGCGATTTTAGGGGTTGTTCTTTCTCTATTGAAATTGGCTTCACTTGAATATGTAAAGATCGGATGGGCTCAGAAGATGAATCCCACATCATGGATTTTGTTACCCACTAAGATTTTTTATTTATTAACAAATCTTCAACTTGCCATGTTTCCTCCATAACCACAACATCTTATTTTGAAAGCTCACCCACCTAATCGTTTAATTCCATAAAACCCATCAACAACATTAATGTAATTTGTAGAAAATGATGTAAAACCAATTACTTAATAAAAGTAAGTACAAAATTATAGCTTGGTCGCCCCTCCTATTATTTTCACTAATAATGGTATATTTACCAGGTTTTAAGAAACCACAATACAATCACAATAACAATAAATTTGCTATGCGTTCATAATTTATACCACAAGCATAACTTGTTTTGTACAAACATTAACCAAAAGCATAACTTTTGTTTGGTACAAACATTAAACAAATGTCTAAATTTATAGTTCACTAACGCTTTGGTATATATTCCAAAATCCAAAAGGCTGCTATCTACCTCTTTCTCGTTGAATGGTTGCCGAAACTTTACTATCTCACGACAAACAAATGATTTTGAAACTACAGAATAATTAAATATGATACAAAAATTGCTAATACCATAAAGGCCCAGCCAAAAAATGCAAGTAACCTAAGTAAACATCAACAAACCAATATTACGTTATCCCACCACACACAGTCGAATTTGAAACTGCACAGAAAAAACAGAAGCTAAAAAATTCATTCCCACACAATCTGATATAATCCCTTAGGACATAACCTTTGGAAAGTTGACTCTCTCGCCTTTCTATAAATTTATTTGTCAAAAATAGAGTTACGGATTAAAAGTTATGGCTTTACAAAAACAACTACTTATTGGCACAAAACTGATGCTTACCTGCTGTTCCCGCAGAGCAAATTTCAGCCCCAGACTCCCTTTTGATGACTATTTAAAACCTGCCTAAACGCGACTAAACCATATATATCCTATATCATTTTGAAGCTTGTCAGTGATACTTTCTAACAAAAATATTAGTTTTCATCAAATACTACTCATTTTCAACTTACGAACCCACAAAGGAAGCCGAGAGTCATTTTTCACACTTTTACTAAAATGGTAAAAAGTTCCCATCGACGACCCAAAACTTAAACTAACCAACCTGGGCTAACCCATCTTATACCATAAATCTAAAATAGCATTTTTGGACGTGTTGGTGGGTTCCGCTTTACAAAATTACGTACATGGGTCAAAATAGGCCCTTATAATCTAAATGGGTCGAAATAGCCATATCTGTGATGTCCAAAAAAAAAACAATAGTGATCTTTTCCAAGTTCGCATATCATATAACATTGGATAATATTCACTAAATATGAACATAAATTAGGAACGAAAGGCTACTTACACATACTGACATTTATAATGTGATCGATGAAGATACATGAATAGAAGGAGATGGATCTTAACAGCAATAATCTGGCACAATTCTTAACCTTCAAAAAATTATCGACAAGCTTAATATAACCAGTAATACAAAATAAATATCACAGAACATCATTCATATTTTGAATCAATATTTATAAACGTTTAGAAACTTTTTATGATAAAAGTATATAATAGAAGTAATCGTAATTATTAGGGTTCCAAGTGTGATGAATATTCAAAATTATTGAATAAAAAGTTTTGATAAAATTAAACGATTGAAGTAATCGTGAAGAAGGATAGTGATTCGACTAACCTTTTGATTTGACGAACCCCGATTGAATCTGGTTGAATGCTTGGATACGTAATAATTTTTGGGAACCCTAATTGGATCTCATATACAAATGAATTAACAATCTGGCAATCATGTAGATGTTGGAAAGATATCGTATCGGCTGCCTGTAAGATATCGTATCGGCCGCCCATTTTTAATTTGTGTGTGAGGGTAGTTTTGTAATTAAGGTTAACATTATGAGGTCATAAGCAAGGTTAGAATAAAATTAAGGGTGTACATCATTGATGATTAATTTAATGGGTGGTTAAGATTAATTTGGATTTTTTTAAAATGATCTATTTTTGCTTTTGTTATTATATATAAAATAGAATTGAATCTGGTTGAATGCTTGGATACGTAATAATTTTTGGGAACCCTAATTGGATCTCATATACAAATGAATTAACAATCTGGCAATCATGTAGATGTTGGAAAGATATCGTATCGGCTGCCTGTAAGATATCGTATCGGCCGCCCATTTTTAATTTGTGTGTGAGGGTAGTTTTGTAATCAAACAATTTAAGGTTAACATTATGAGGTCATAAGCAAGGTTAGAATAAAATTAAGGGTGTAGATCATTGATGATTAATTTAATGGGTGGTTAAGATTAATTTGGATTTTTTTAAAATGATCTATTTTTGCTTTTGTTATTATATATAAAATAGATTATTATTATTATTATTATTATTATATTTCATGTTTATAGATTTGTTGCCAATAGAGCAAAGGTTCTGATCCCTATATTGCTCTTGGACGGACTCATGCTTTCATTTAACTTATCCGCATATTTTACACATCACAATAGGGTGCATGGATCAAAGGCGACAAGTACCGTTGGACCACATGGTCGATGGTAATGTGGGAAAATTAGAGAACACACTCGAATGAGAAACCGAATTTAGTTGAGAAATTAGGGTTTAGAAATTAGGGGTTTAGAAATTAGGGTTTACATTGAGTTTTTAACACGAACGGTTTAGAGTTTAGGGTTTAGGGTTTAAGGTTTAGGGTTTAGTGTGTACGGTTTAGGGTTTTAGGGTTTAGTGTTTAAGGTTTAGGGTTTAGTGTTTAGGGTTAGGGTTTAGTCGCTAGGGTTTAGGTTTTAGTGTCTAGGGTTTAGTGTTTAGGGTTTAGTGTTTAGGGTTTAGTGTTTAGGGTTTAGAGTTTAGGGTTTAGTGTTTAGGGTTTAGGGTTTAGTGTTGTAACTAGGGTTTAGTATGTAGGGTTTAGGGTTTAGGGCTGGTGGTTTAGGGTTTAGGGTTGGTGGTTTAGGGTTTAGAGTTTAGTGTATAGGGTTTAGGGTTTAGAGTTTAGTGTATAGGGTTTAGGGTTTAGAGTTTAGGGTTTAGAGTTTAGTGCATATGGTTTAGAGTTTAGGGTTTAGAGTTTAGGGTTTAGCATTTGAGGTTTAGTGTGTTGGGTATAACATTGGTGGTTTAGAGTTTAGGGTTGGTTTAGGTTTTAGAGTTTAGATATAGGGTTTAGGGTTTAGAGTTTTGTGTATATGATTTAGTGTTTAGGGTTTATTGTTTACAGGTTAGGGTTTAGGGTTTAGATTTTAGAATTTATCATTTAGGGTTTGAGTTATGGGGTTTAGGTTTTAGGGTTTATGGTTTATTGATTAGTGTTTGGGGTTTAGTTTAGAGTTTAGTATGTTTAAGGTTTAGATTTATGGTTTAGTGTTTAAGGAGCAATATATGTTGATAAAGCTAAAAGTTAAAGTACAATTTGGGTTATCTTTTGACCCATTTGTTTCCTGTTTTTAACCTGTATGTTCCAATTGACCCATTAAACTAATTTAAGAATAAAACTTTTCCAATCAACCTATATTGGATAAAAAAAACCCAATTGATCCAATCCCAATTAATTTGACAATATGGTGTTACCCCTCTATCATGTTTAACTGTTCATATCGTTCACAAAAAAAAGGTATTTCTATATTATCACTTAATACATTTATTTATAGTACTTCAACTTCAAAGATTACATATTAATCAACGTTATTTTGTTGAATGATTAATCTACAACAACTTCCCAAACATTTTGTTTGTCAACAGTTTAAGAAAACAGTGAAAAAGAGGAATGTCTGTATCAACTGTAACGGTGTTGAATTAAAAGTTAAAATTACCTAAAAATGTGAGATAGGATTCATAAGAAGTGGCTCGCCTTCAATAATGTAGCAATTAAATTAAAAACATGGTAATATCATTTGGTTCACTTTAATACAACAAGCATATTGGTACGTATTTAACGATTTATGATGTAGAAAAGTGCTTAACCAAGTTTGAAGATGAAGTAACACATGCATATAATACATCAACACACCTTAAACGACTTACAATGGCACCACACATGCGTTTTCCATCTTGCATCAAACACATTACGGATACTGTTACACATCAACTGGTATTTTCCTTTGTCTACACACATCATATCTAATTACAATGTATCGTTCAATATTATGTTAATGTTAATATTACTATACCCGTTTTTATTTTAGTTTGAGAAACTTGGGAAGTCCGGGTGATCACACTAGCCAAACCATCATTGATGTCCATTACCAGTATCAGAATAATCATATCGCTAATGATGAAAATAATGAAAATGACAGCAGCTAGGGTTTAATTTACTTGGGACATCAAAGTAATGAAGAATTGGATCATGAATATGATACAAAGTAAATGAATGAAGAAAACCAACATGCACAGCCCAACAATGATCTCCACGACCAACAAGTTGTCTTTCTTGTACCAGGCGAATATACCTGGGTACGCAGCCTTTTCAATTTCAATGAAAAGTATTTTTCGTTATTTAATTTTAAGTTTAACGAGATTTCGTATTTATTAACTATCGAAAGATCATCAAATAAACAAACTTTTTAATTATAATAAAAAAAAACATGAATGATATAGATGAACAATTGCAAATGTTTATGGATTTAGTTTCTTTCTATTTTGATGCTTAGGCATGTAATTATTAAACACTTTAAGATATAACTTATGGTAGCTTAGTAACCATTGAATAGTTTGGAATGTAATTGAATTTTATGATATGCTAATCGATGAATGATGGTAATTTTGATATGCTACAGATCTTATCATTAAACACAAGTTGCAACTAAACAACTAAAATGTATGATCTTATGCTTATGAAAACATCAACTTCATATTGATCATCTTCTATTATTAGAGTGTTTGGATAACCAAATTCAAAGCAAATAACATATACAATATAATATGATATTAATAAATGATTTCACCCTTAAAAAATCTCGCGAAATCGCGGGTCCTTAACTAGTTATTAATTAATTAATGGTTGATTGATTAATGTTTTAATAAATTTAAATATAATATTAATAAAATCGAAAAAGGTTTGCTTGGTGATTACGTAGAAACTAAAATGGAAAAGATTTTTACCATCAACTTGAATTGATTTACATATGCACTACGTATCTTGTTTTGTTATTAAAAACGCACATCGATAACCGACTTGATGTTTGGTTTTTGCAAATCACTCCTTATTATATATGATACTAGTTTTATGAGCTCGTGCGTTGCATGAGAGTCGTAAAAATTAGTATTCGATAACGTTAATATTCATGTACTTTGTACATCTTGTAGATTATGGGGGAGCCAATTATGGGGAGTCAATGTGCTCGTTCATATGAGGGTTTCCTTGCTTATCAAAAAAAAAAAAAAATAGTATTCGATAACGTTAATATTCATACTTATCAAATGTATAATACAATTACAATGAAAAAAACCCTTTTATTATCGATAAGATTTGTATCGAAACATTAGTATTGAATACTAACACACAAATAATGAGTCCGTCATTTGAAACCATTTTATGATTATTGAGATATAAATCTTCTAAATATTATGGAAAATATTATAATCATATAGATTTAGATAATTAACTCATATATTAAGGTTACTATTATTATTATTATTATTATTATTATTATTATTATTATTATTATTATTATTATTATTATCAATTATTATTATTATTATTATTATTATTATTATTATATTATTATTATTATTATTATTATTATTATTATTATTATTATTATTATTATTATTATTATTAATTTACGTATGTAATTTAGATAAGAATTATTATTGTATTTTCGTATATAATATTTGTAAGAGGATTATGGACTTTTGTCACAGGCTAATGGGTCGAATATTATAAGATAGTACTCGTAATTATTTGCTTGTCTAATATTTCAATACGTGATTAAGTTACAATTTCCATATATTTAATTTAGGAACTACAATTATTTAAGGGAGTTATTATTATTTTTTTTAACAATGATTGAGATCACCCGAGGGGGACTTTAACCACCCGTTGCGATCATCTCCCGTTTCGACTATGCCGATGCAGCGATAAACCCGCCCCTATCGCTGCCCGGGAGGAAACCTTGAAACCGATCCAAGGGCACGGCCAAGAAAAACTCCCTCCCCTTTACCCCCCCCCCCCCCAACCCCCCCAAACGATATGGAAAATGTGCCATGGGTGGATACTTCATGGCAGGGATGAAATTGTGTTTTTTAATATGTAGCCAACGGGGGTCGAACTCCTGACCTCCCCTAAAGGAGGCAGGCCACCAACCGCTGAACCACATCACAACTTTTTAAGGGATTTATTTTAGGGAGTTATTATTTTGTAGGATTATTTAATTCAGATTAATTAAGAAAATGACATGTAAGATTTTTTAATTCAGAATAATTAAGAAATTGACGTGTAGGATTATTGGCACGCGCTTTATAATAATGTATAGATATGTATCATAATCATAGAGAGTTTTTTTTTTTTTTGAGTGTGTTAAAGAAATTAAACCACATGTGCTTCATTATTGTTGTGTGGTACATGAAATTAAACAGGATTAAAATATATCCAAAATATTTTGTTTATTCAGCCGCACAAAGACAAAACAAAACCGCATCATTTTTGATTCATTTGGAACGTTTTCGAAACATATACGGAGTATTATTATTTTTATTGTTTCACTCGATTAATCAAGGGTTGATTAATTTGTTACTTGGGTTTGGACTAGCATCCATTGACGTTGCTTGAAAGTGTAGTGGACTATCCAAAGAGACGATCATAATTTTGGTCGTAGGTTTCTCTTCAACAAGGGGTTCGTTTCATCCTACTCATGGACATCAATTTGCAAACGTATATCGTTTAACTCCACTTTGTGAATTTATATAGTTCAAAGACTTTCTCCTTAGGCGCATGTCTCAGCAACACAAAACGAGGGTTTTGCTCGTTATAGGACTTGACCAAACATCTCACGACACGAGCTGACGACAAAGCCATGAAACAATTATTAGTGGTGTAACTAGATCTATATGGGAATGTTTAATCGTGTGCATGTTTTATTAATTAAAAGATTATTTAATTATATGAATGTTTTATAAAATAATTAAAGATTATTATTTTGACTATCTGCTGCGTTTATCAGATTTAAAAGTACACACGATTTTCATCAGTGGTATCATGAGCCGTTTTATACCGTCTTAATTGTCGTGTGATTTTCTTAGATCTAGCTTTGTGGTGTATTGGTAAAAGTCAAAACCTTTATGGGTTTGAAAGTCAACTTTCTTGATTACCTCATGACGCACAAATAAGATCTGAAGAAATTCACTCTTTAAATTTTGAATTTAATAGTTATGGCTTAGATAATTGTTGGTTATTTAATATTTAATTTGTTCCGTGGTTATACACATGCATTGTAACCATGTAAAAGCCATATATAGGTTTAATAATGTTGTTATTAAATTGTGATTGCATACATAGCCCATAATGCCTCGACCAATGTATGATTGTTGTGATTGTTGTTTACGGCAATTTTATGCCATATTGTTTTTGATTTATTTGGAGGCTATAGAAGCCAAAGTTGTATTTTATTTATTTTCAATTTCATAGTATTGTATTTAGGTTTATTTCAAATTGTAAATGTACTAGAATAGTTGTATTTTCAATTTTAAATAAATGTAATAAGATTAAGATTGAAGATAAAGATGCAACGTGGAGTTTGACTTAGAAGATGGCGAACAGGTTATGTTAACAACGATGGCATTTGGCAAGTTTTCACTTGGTTCTTGAATCAAGTGGGAGCTATTAATTGTCCTTAGTTTAACCTCTTGATCCCATGGCTCATGGGATCAAGCATAGGATTTTTGGGCTAGGCTATGTATGTGTGTGATGCATTGTTGTGTTTTATTTTATGCATTTATATTTAATTGTTTATTATAATATATGCTAAATGTTTTTGATGGAAACATTAAAATAAAACAGGTAACGAGTTTCAAATATTAAAATTGATGATTTTTAAAAGGTTAAACTCTCACGAGTTTAACGTTTAAAGTTTTGAAAATCAAATAATATATGTGGGCGACATCTTCTAAAACTGTTTTAAAACGATACACGTTTGTGCATTTGTTATTTTACTAGAAATTAAATAACAAACTAGACGCATAAACACGGTCGACATATATAATGGTTAAAATAATTTTAAATAGTGTCACGAATCTTGTGTGCATGCATTATTCGTTGACATTAACTTTTTATAAAATACCCGTCAAATTTAAGTCATGTCATCCAATGAGCTTGCAAACACTCCTCGTTATTTTTCTGATCTAGTGAGACTAGGCTGAATTATAGCCACTAGGTGGATTTTTCGATTTAGTGAGACTAACGTGAATTTCTACTGTTTCCAAATTAGACGACTTAATCGTATTCACGGTGAAACCTGAGTTCGAGGCAAGGATGGGACAAATACGCCAGTAGATAATAGTGGTTTGTTGGACTGCACATATCTCTAGGTCTCATAAAGATCTAAGAGTTGCACTTGTAATGCAATTGGTACCCACTACCTACCAATAGACTCCATAACTGCTAGTTGATCAACAGATGTGGCTATGGAACCTCTATGTGGTTCTTAGGCTTTCGTAAATTAATTGTTTTTAAAAATATATAGAAACCTGGGTAGTTAATTTATTAAAGTTCAATATCGAAAATACTAAATTGAATCTTATTTATATTGTAGATGTTAAACAATCAAATCGTAAACCAAAACACACTTCCTTCTTTGTTGGAGAGGGATAAACTTAATGTTCGAACTTCCTAGACTAGCACCGCAATAAGAGAATTGTTCTCAAATATAAAGGGAAGTTGAACAAAACTAAAGAACCCTTGCCCTATCCTCTTGCTGATACAATTGTTGCTATTCAGCAAAGTGCTTATCGAATGTTATTCGATGAGCAGAGGAAGAATGGTGGTAGGGTGAAAATGAATAAGTCAAATACTTTGTGGAAGAAAAATGACAAATCATTTGCTAGAAAGATTATTCCACCTTCCAAGAAGAAAAACTTATGAAAAGACACAGAATGTTTCCATTATGGAAAAGTTGACAATTGGAGAAGGAATTATCCTATCTTCCAATCTAAGCTGAGAAATGGCACGGCTGGTGAGACTAGCAATCAAGTATATTTATATACAGTTATATATTTTCTTCTAGTGATTTCTGAACTTTTGTTGCTGATTGTGGCCTTCACATCTATAACAATATGAAGGAAATGAGAAGAAGTATTATACTGAAGAAAGACAAACTGGATTTGTGAGTTAACAATGGGGATCGAGCTTCTGCTGAAGATATTGATTCCTATAAGCTTACTCTTCCAAGTGACCTCATTGTTTTGTTGGAACAATGGCATTACGCTCATAGTATTACGAGCTACATAGTTTGAAAGATGTTGGTTTTGAACTTGCATTTACGCACTTTTGTGTTTCAGTTTTCTGAGGATAATATTTTTTATTTTAATACCTATCCACGTGATGGCATTTTTGAAATTGATATGCGTGGTGTGATTTCAAATGAGAATTCTGTGTATACTTGCACCGCCAAACAATTCAAGAAAGACTTGAATAAGACCTATCAATGACATTGTTGTTTTTGTCATATAAACAAACAACGCACTTCAAAACTCCAATCAAATGGACTTTTGGAATTAACTGGCTATGAGTCATTTGATGTATGCGAGTCATATTTATATGAAAAGATGACAAAGGCTCCTTTCTCAGATTTAGGTGAAAGAGCTAAAGATCTTTTAGGACTAATGCATACTGATGTATGTGGCCCTTTTAGAACAATGTATAGAATAGTGAATCATACTTCTTTACATTAACGGATGGTTATAGCACACATGGTTATGTTTACTTGCTGAAACATAAACATGAAGTTTTTGAAATGTTCAAAAGTCTTCCAAAATGAAGTAGAAAATCAGCTTGGAAAGACCATTAAAGCACTTTGCTCTGATGGAGGAAGTGAGTATATGAGTCAAGAGTTTTTAGACCACCTGTATTGTGGGACTGTCTCACAATCCACTCCACCTTACACACCACATCACAATGGTATGTCTGAACGGAGGAATCAAACTTTACTTGATATGGTTCGATCTATGAAGAGTCTAACTACTCTACTAATATCTTTTTGGGGTTATGCATTAGAGTATGTTGCACGCATACTCAATATGGTTCCAACCAAGAAGGTAGAAAATACACCATATGATTTATGGCATGGGAAGAGTCCCAAGTTGTCTTATTTGAAAGTCTGGAGTTGTGAAGCATGACACTTCAAACAAATTATATCCCGAAAGTATCAAATGTCACTTTGTGAGATACCCAAAGAAAACAATGGGTTACTACTTTTACAATTAAGCTGGAAAAAAGTGTTTACTGCTTTGTTTGCTGAATTCTTGGAAGGAGATCTTCTCTTACAAGAAGTTAGTGGGAGTAAAGTAAATCTTGAAGAAATTTAAGAATCACAAAGTAGCATACCTTCTGAAGGCACTAGCCAACCACACATTGAAGCTGAGCACACTGTTGGTGAGCCTAAACGTTTTGGGCCTGCACTTCATAGATATAGTAGAACTCTTTATCGGTCTGAGAGGTATAATTATGTGATTAATTAAGATGCACCTCACATAGGGGATTATGATGAAACCTTTAGCTACCGTGAGGAGATATTCGATTATGAGAATCCTGAAAATAATGAGATACTATGAATGCACAGATTCAGTCCATGAAAGATAATCAAGTATGGGACTTGATTGATCTTCCACCCAATTATAAGACAATGGGGGTGTAAATGGGTCGTCAAGAAGAAGGCTGACATGGACGGTAATATAAACATTTTTAAAGCTCGATAGTGTCAAAAGGTTATGATGAAACTTCTTCACCAGTCGCGAGCATTAAACCAATTAGGATACTTATTTCCATAGCTGCTTATCATGATTATGAAATATGGCAAATGGATGTCAAAACCACTTTCGTAAATTGCGACCTAAGCGAGGACGTATATATGGTTCAGTCTGAGGGGTTTTTACATCCAAAGCATCCTAATAAAGTATGCAAGCTTCTGAAATCCATTTATGGATTGAAGCATGCATCCAGGAGCTGGAATCTTAAGTTTGATGAGAAAATCAAAGAGTTTGTTTTTTTCTTAAAATGAAGATGAGCTTTGTGTTTACATTAGAGTTAGTGGGAGCAAAGTTATCTTCTTGATCTTGTATGTTGATGATATACTACTTATTGGAAATTACATTCCAACTTTGCAAGATGTTAAGTCTTAGCTTGGAAAATGTTTTTTCATGAAGGATCTCGGAGTAGCTACTTATATTCTTGGAATCAGGTTCAATAGAAATAGATCAAAAAGGCTTATTGGTTTGTGTCAAAGTACATACATTGACGAAATCTTGAGTAGATTTAGCATGCAGAACTCTAAGCGCGGGAGCATTGCCCGTGCAAGAGGGCTTGACCTTGAGCAAGTCTCAGAGTCCTATCACACCTGATGAGATCAGTCGAATAAATGTATCTCGTATGCTTCAGCTATAGGATCCATTATGTATGCCATGTTATGTACTAAAATGATTGTGAGGACTCGTCCTTATCCCCCTGGATGAAGTCATCAACATCTGGTCCCATTGCGAGGTACTGATCTTAAATATGCAGGAATGACTCCAAGTAATATGAGCAAATGCACAGCGGAAGACTTCTTATATACCTGAGAATAAACATGCTTAAAAGTGTAAACCAAAAGGTTGGTGAGTTCATAGATTTATCATAACAATCATTTCAATATGTTAATAGACCACAAGATTTCATAGTCATAAATATTTTAATAAAGATATTCTAAGTGGTTGAGCACTTGGTAACCATACTTAACTATTAATCATCGTCACATATTCCCTTTAATATAACATCACTACACCGTTACCAAATGTAGTCACAAAACGAAGTACTGTGTAACCGTTAAATACTGGTCGTCCAGCCCGGTTGGGGTTGTCAGGCCCGATAGATCTATCAACAGGATTCGCGTTTACAATACCACATGTAAATAGTAGTTACCAAGCTACAGGGAAGTATGCCAGTAACTCAACTCAACGTAGAATGTATTTTAAGTACTTGTGTCTATTTCGTAAACATTTATAAAAGCAGCGCATGTATTCTCAGCCCAAAAATATATATTGCAAAAGCAATTAAAAAGGGAGCAAATGAAACTCACCATACTGTATTTTGTAGTAAAAATACATATGACGACATTGAACAAGTATATGGTTGACCTCGGATTCACGAACCTATATCAGTTTTGCATATATTAAAACATATAGTGAACATGTAGTGGCATTCAGTCTAGCTTATATATATATATATATATATATATATATATATATATATATATATATATATATATATATATATATATATATATATATATATATATATATATATATATATATGTAATAAATATATTTCTGTATAAATATTTGTTGTTTGTAAAATAATAATTTTAATAATACTAAAATAATTTGTAATAATAATAATAATACTTTTAATAATAATAATAATTTATTAGTAAAAAAATGATAAGTTTAATAATAATGAATACTAATAATAAAAATAATGATTTTACTAATAATAAAAATACTAATATTTATAGTAATAACTATAATGATAATACTACTACTAATAATAATACCAATACTTATGATAATAATAATAATAATAAAAAATTTAATATTTAGGGTTAGTTTAATAATAATAATAATAATAATAATAATAATAATAATAATAATAATAATAATAATAATAATAATAATAATAATAATAATAGTAATAGTAATAATAAGTAGAATATGACTACCTTTCAAAAATTTGCCATAGCTTAGGCTCGAACTCAAAACCTATCGCTTAACAACAATACCACCAAACCGTTTCTCCTTTTCTATTTTAATTTACACCTTAAGCCTATATATAACCATGTATCTGTTTTTCTCCTTCTTCTTTATTAACTTAATCATCATCCTAATTCGTAACAATATCATGTATCATTTTTATTTTGATAGCATCATCTTCTTACTCATCCTCATTATCGATTTTAATCACAAAAATGATCATAGTTTGAGCCCAACCATTTATAGCCCAATGTTTATGAAGCCCAAGTTACTTTAATCGATCCAATTGCCTTGATAGTTCAATAGCACAATTTGATCCAAGTTTTGTATTGATTAAATTATAATAAAGGAAGTTGTCTGTTGGATTTAGAATCCCATATGTACGTCCCTTTCATCTTTATGTTTAATCTTTGTAGAACCCATTTAAATCATACACAACCCAATTTAATTATTGTGTACATGAGCCGTTTGTTTTAAATAAAAAAAAATATATTCGCTTTCTACTTTAATTGATTAGGATCGATCACAATAGGGCCACTTATCTTTATTATGTTCCATTATTGAATCAATTCACCATCATTATTGTTAAATCACCATCACTATAATAACATCCTTATCGATATATTAACAAACAAGAAACTTCTTCGCAGCAATATAAAAACAAGAACATAAGCTTTGATATTGATGATGTGGTGTCACGGTGGTGACTAGGGTGTTTGGTTTTCGATTTGGGCTCGACCGAAGTAGTTAGCAGCGGTAGTTAGTAGTCATGGGGGTTGTTGTGGTGGCTAATTCGAAACAGAAACAGAAAAGTATCTGAGCAGTAGCATCAACAGAAGGTGGTTTCAGGTGCGTTCTCACATGAATTTAATTGAAATAGAACGCTCGGTGTTGAATGATGGTGAAAGGTGGTGAAGTGGAAGGTGTAAAGTGGCGGTTTTTAAATGGTGTTCTAGTAATGAAGTGAAGATGGTAATGGATAGAGTGATGAGGTTGTGATGTCGGGTTTGTCGTGGACGAAAAAGAAATAGAAAAACAGTAAAAATTAGAAGGAATCTAGGGTGCTTTGTGGCTATAGTGGTGATAAAGGAAGAAGGTGGTGACGGTTTGAATAGTTGTCGAAAGTGAACTAGGGTGGTGAGTTTTACAAGTCAAAGAGAGGATGGTGTAGGGTTTCGGTCCTAACAGCTCAACAAAGGAAATTCGGTTTGGATGTTATTCGTTCGCAAGCAGAGGCGATGGTTGTAGTGTCGCGAAGTGGTGGTTTGAAAGGTTGACAACGGTGGTGGTGGACGGTTATCAAGATGGTGAATGGTGGTAGGGTTTTCGGTTAATACATATAAAGGAAGGAAAGTTTGTAGAAGATGATGCAAGTCTTTTGCGCTATAAGCATCTTGTGTGCGTGAGTGGATGCTATAAGCATGTAAATATATAAGTTAAAAGTAGTGATAGTATTATAGTTTAATAATCCATCTCACCTATTATAATAATATGTACATGAATGTTAAAACACATGTTTAAAAGATAGATAATTGGTAGTTGAAATTTGATCGAAACATATGGAATCCTAAGACTACAGTATAGCAGCCGAGATTTTTAGCTGGATTCTACCGACAGTTAATTTGAGCATTATATCGCACTCCGTTGTTAATCAGTGGCGGATAAAAGTCTTCAGAAAAATTCCAAATTTTTAAATTAACTATATTTATTTATTTTGGTCATTATGATATAAAATTCGATCATAAATTATTAAATAAAAATTACATTAATTATTCACTCCCATCCCCCAAGTAAAATATAAAAAGTTTTAAAATTTGACAAACAACTTCTAAGTATATTATTAATAAACCTAATTTATAAAACTCATTTTCGAATCATTGTTATCATATAAGTTCGAATTTAACTTGCTTAATATCAATCGAAACATCAGACGAGTATTGCAATAACTTAATATTTATTTTTAATATACTATATATACATATATATAGATTCAGGTTTTATTATATAACTAAATACATTAAATATATGTTTTCAAATAAATAAATTTAATATTTAATCTTATATATTCACAATTAATATTCATGTACATATATATATACACACTTAAATATATAAAAATCTATTTACAAATAGTTGTTCGTGAATCATTGGGAGCAGTCGAAGGTCAATTTAATATATAAACATAGTTTCAAACTTTTCGAGACTCAACATTACAAACTTTGCTTATCGTATCGAAATCATATGAAGATTAAGTTTAAATTTGGTTGAAAATTTCCGGGTCATTACAGTACCTACCCGTTAAAGAAATTTTGTCCCCGAAATTTGATATAGGTCGTTATGGATAGAAATAAGAATGTTTTCATGACGAATGTGAGTTGATGAATAGAGTTTTATCATTTTGATTAATATGAATAAATCAATATGATTACTCGAAGAGTACGAATGAAGCTATCACTAAATAGTGAAATGAGAGAGACAAGTTTCATCATAACCTTTGATTAGTCATGGTTGAATTCTGGAATTCAAGGGATTTAAAGAAAATCTTCGTAATAAGATTTGATGTTTTCGGCGATTTAGGAAATCAGGATCTTCTTTGATTAATGCAATAATCTGTTCTGATTCTTCTGTCGAATATTTCACTATAAATCCACTCCCTTCTTTCCTTATTTCCATATCTCATATTTTCTATTCTTCTCCCTCAATTCATACCTTAAAGTATTCTTTAAAATGCTTCATCCCGTTCTGATTCTTGTTATACTTCTAACTTTCATATCTTTCATTCTTCTCTTTCATCTGCCGCCAGAAGAATCTATTCACTTCTATTATTTCCTTGGAATTATAATGTTTTTAATTCTCCCATGTCTTTACGTTGCAATACGTATTGATATACACGGTTTGTAATTTATGTATTTTCGTCGAGCTTTATATTTTCTTTTATATTCAAGAGTTATATAGTTTTGTCTCCTCTTCCCGACTTCGAGTCAAACGAATAATGGTCCAGAATGCGTAGGTATGGATTTTAAATTGAATATAGTTAATGTTCAAGGAAGGAATCGTAATGGCATGATCTTGATTTGTAAATTTACCAGTATATCAGGAAAAATAGAATTATCAAGATGATATGTTCTTAATATGTTTGGAGATTGAATAGAATGTAAGAGTCGTGTAATATGGCATATGATGATGGTACTGTGAATCATCCCATTCCATTAGAAACTCAACATGACTTACTGTAATATAATGACGTTGATCAAGTGTCATTATATTATACTAACTCGTGCTTCAGTCGCCAACACTACTTCAAACATTCATATTCAAATTTTTCAGAATTTAGAAACTAACACAGTTTCTTTTATGTTAAAGATATTACGGAGAGATAAATGATCTCAGATAAGAATAGTTGTGAAAATATCTTCAAAAATATCGAGGATCTTTATAATGAAAGATATGATGATATCTTAGAATATTCAAGATATGATGATGATGAAGAATATTATCCGCAAAGGTTTTAGAGTAAGGAGCAAGGTATTTGTTAATGACTTCAGCAGATACTGAATCATTTATATTCTTTGAAGGCAGGTTTAGCCTTTGTGATTTGTCCACAGCCTCCTTCATGGTTTTCTCAATCCGTTTTTCAGTACCAAATATTTTCTATCGAGCGTTCCCTTCTTTATCATCAACTTTTGGCCATTAAGACCATCTACAACATGCTACTTTGTCAGCATTTTCAAAGTTAATGGATCTGGATCATCGGTTATCAAACCGAGGGTTTTCAAGAATATTGAAGGTTTTTAAACACTGATTGTGATCGTCAAGATACAAATGAGGTTTAAGATGAAATCAAGTGGCAAAGTTGAAGAATTATTTAGTTTCATATGTTATAATCAATATTTTAATTCATTTTAATTGTCCAATAATGGCAGTCCTAAGTTGATAGTCCAATAAGTGGTTTATATATATATATAATCTTAGAATTACCCAATGACGTATTGTATACGTATTGTCTTGATCAACCCAGAGACGTATTGTAGACGTATTGTCTTAGAATTAACTAAGACGTATTGTGTACGTATTGTCTTAGGATTTATCAAAATGAATTGTATACTTATTGTGTTAGGATGTACCAAATATTCAAATTAATAAATACGTATCATGACCCATGTACAACGTATTGTCTCAGAATTAATCCGACGTATTGTGTACATGTGTCCCGATTTAAAGTGTGTAAAAGTAAATAACAGAAATTAAATGACGATAAATAAAATTGCGAGAATATAATTTGCGATAATTAAATTGCGGTAAATAAAATCTAACCAGGTATCTAGGAACAGTTAGCTAGGAACAGTTAGCATGGATTCTTAACAATATTTCAATTAGTTAATTCGTTTGTTTCTAACAAATTTTATTTTGTTCAATGTTTTCTTCATTATGCCACTTGTTGGATTCTGAGAAGTCAAAATCCAATATGAAATTGAATGAAAATGGTCATTCTGTGATGAACGGATTCGTATATCTGTGGATGTAAACATGATAGTAAATGATCGTTGAATCAGATTCGAAGAATGTACCGTGTAACTTATTAATGTGAACTCTAAATATTCCTCGGGTATTACCTACCCGTTAAAATATTTTCATCATTAACAGTTTGTACAAAAGAAATTTTTAATTACAATCTTTATGAAAATATACATACATATACATTTTCTTCAGATGTAATCATGGATTTAATGAGTCAATAAGATATTAAACTCATTTGATTTATCGTTAATACTAGATTACATAATCTCTAGAACTTTAGAAATTACATAATCGCCATGTTGAGGGGAGATAATCGATGTAGAACGATATGTAGAACGAAGATAAAGTAGATAGAATGATACGTAGAACGATGATTATGCTCGAGGTACAGAATGAGATGTCGAGGCATGTGATGTTGAAACTTGGGTTGTTGGTGGTACTGGTGTTGATGCTGGTGGTACTGTTGGTGCCGGTGATGTTGTTGAAGCTGGTAGGTTTTGCACCATATTTTCCAAAGCTACTACTCGAGTACGAAGCTCGTTGACTTCTTCTATTACTCCGGGATGATTGTAGGTCGGAACGAGCAGATGAATAAGGTTTAGAATTTTAGATAGAAGATAGTCGTGATGAGCTACCCTGGAGATGAGGCTAAAAATGGTGTTTCGGATAGGTTCACCGGTAAATGCTTCAGGTTCTTCGCCGAGGGTGCAAGTTGGTGGGTGGAAAGGATCGCCTTCTTCTTGTCTCCATTGGTTGAGTCGACTACGAACACATCCCCATTTCATCCAAAATAGGTGATGGCTAAGTGGTTGATCCATTCCCGTTACACTTTCTTCGGAGCTTGAGTGGGACTCCATATCGGAATCCGAGGGGCTTGAACTAGTGGTGAGTTCCATTTGCTCGGTTAGATACAGAGTTTTTGGTATGAAATGAATTTCAGATATCAGATGATATTCTAATTACATAGAATACCTATACATAGTACAGGAAATCCCGTAGATTACGGAGGGAATTAAGGAAACGTGTCAGATAAGACTTAATGAGATGGGATGTAAATTTGTCTGTACACCGTCTATGCAATAATTGCAATATGACGCGTCGAGACTGAAAATGACAAGTAGATATTTTTCGACAAATGGTGGTAAACAAACACTTTTAACATGCAGACCAGGTTCAAGTCCAGACTTACTAATATAACCTAACAACTACTAGGTCGAAGTCCAGACTTGCTAATACATCCTAACAACTATTAATTAGACACACTAATGCAAGACCTGGTTCGCTAGGACCAACGCTCTGATACCACCTGTGAGGACCCGTCCTTATCCCCCTGGACGAAGTCATCAACATCTGGTACCATTGTGAGGTACTGATCTTAAATATGCAGGAATGACTCCAAGTAATATGAGCAAATGCACAGCGGAACACTTCTTATATACCTGAGAATAAACTTTCTTAAAAGTGTCAACCAAAAGGTTGGTGAGTTCATAGGTTTATCATAACAATCATTTCAATATGTTAATAGACCACAAGATTTCATAGTCATAAATATTTTAATAAAGATATTCTAAGTGGTTGAGCACTTGGTAACCATACTTAACTATTAATCATCGTCGCATATTCCCTTTCATATAACATCACTACACCGTTACCAAATGTAGTCACAAAATGAAGTACTGAGCAACCGTTAAATACTGGTCGTCCAGCCCGGTTGGGGTTGTCAGGCCCGATAGATCTATCAACAGGATTCGCGTTTACAATACCACATGTAAATATTAGTTACCAAGCTACAGGGAAGTATGCTAGTAACTCAACTCAACGTAGAATGTATTTTAAGTACTTGTGTCTATTTCGTAAACATTTATAAAAGCAGCGCATGTATTCTCAGCCCAAAAATATATATTGCAAAAGCAATTAAAAAGGGAGCAAATGAAACTCACCATACTGTATTTTGTAGTAAAAATACATATGACGACATTGAACAAGTATATGGTTGACCTCGGATTCACGAACCTACATCAGTTTTGCATATATTAAAACATATAGTGAACATGTAGTGGCATTCAGTCTAGGTTATATATATATATATATATATATATATATATATATATATATATATATATATATATATATATATATATCTACATATGTTATTTTTATATTAAAATAGTAAATTAGATATACTTATGATATATGTAATAAATATATTTCTATATAAATATCTGTTGTTTGTAAAATAATAATTTTAATAATACTAAAATAATTTGTAATAATAATAATAATAATACTTTTAATAATAATAATAATTTATTAGTAAAAAAATGATAAGTTTAATAATAATGTATACTAATAATAAAAATAATGATTTTACTAATAATAAAAATACTAATATTTATAGTAATAACTATAATGATAATACTACTACTAATAATAATACCAATACTTATGATAATAATAATAATAATTTTTTTTTAATATTTAGGGTTAGTTTAATAATAATAATAATAATAATAATAATAATAGTAATAATAAGTAGAATAAGACTACCTTTCAAAAATTTGCCATAGCTTAGGCTCGAACTCAAAACCTCTCGCTTAACAACAATACCACCAAACCGTTTCTCCCTTTCTATTTTAATTTACACCTTAAGCCTATTGATAGTGCTCCAAATAAACATATATTTAGTAGCAATATCCTTCCGATATGTAAAGTTTTCAGTTGCAATTGTTCCATTTTCAAGTAATATCCGTTTATATTAAATAAGTTCAAAGAGAAAAGGCGAAAACGAAGATTCGAAGACAAAAACGTCCAAAAAGCTCAAATGTACAAGATACAATTCAAGTGGTTCAATTTATTGATGAGAAACGTCTAAAAATGACAAAAGTACAAGTTACAAAACACAAAGTACAAGATATAAAATTGTACGAAAGGACGTTCGAAAATCCGGAACCGGGACCTGAGCCAACTATCAATGCCCGACGCAATGGACCAAAAATTATAAGTCAACTATGCACAAGAATATAATATAATATATAAATAATTATATTAATTATTTATATTTTATATTTATATATATTATGTCGACAAGCTAATGGCCAAACAAGTGTGAGCTGGATTTGGGACCTCCGCGACTCGCGGAGTTTGAAGGCCAATTAGACCGCACTCGCGGAGTTTCAAAAATCAGAAAAGGCCTATAAAAGCCAACGAATTCTGGCCGAGTTCTGGACACAATAATAATAATACTCCGTAATATAATATATATATATATATATATTTATATATATATATATATATATATATATATATATATATATATATATAAATATAGATTAGTTTTATATTAGATTAGTTCGGGTAATGTAAAGGTTATTTTACGGGTTCTAAAGTCGAAATTCTGTCTGTGTAAAGCTACGCGATAAATAATCAATGTAAGTTATGTTCTCCTTTTTAAATTAATGTCTCGTAACTAAGTTATTATTATGCTTATTTAAATCAAAGTAATTGTGATGTTGGGCTAAATATTAAAGATGGGGTTATCGGAATTTGTACCATAACTGGGGTTTGGACAAAAGAACGACACTTGTGGAAATTAGACTATGGGCTATTAATGGGCTTTATATTTAATTAACGATACCTCGTTAATTTAATATAAAGGTTATGATTTAACGTATCTATATATAACCACATACGCTTAATCGGACACGATGGGCGGGATATTTATAAGTATGAATTATTGTTCATTTGACCGGACACGGGGATGAATTAATAGTTACTTGACTCATTAAAACAGGGGTGGATTACATTCAAGGGTAATTGGTGTAATTGTTAACAAAGTATTAAAATCTTGGATTACACACAGTCGATAACCTGGTGTATTCATTAAACAAAGTATTAAGACCTTGTTACAGTTCGAATCCCCAATTAGTTGGAATATTTGACTTCGGGTATAAGGTTAATTTGGCGAAGACCCTCGCACTTTATAATTATGACCGATGGACTATTTTGGACAAAACCAGATGGACTTATCGAATAATCCAGGACAAAGGTCAATTAACCCAGGGTAATAAATTAAAATCAAAACGTCAAACATCATGATTACGGAAGTTTAAATAAGCATAATACTTTTATTTTATTTCTTATCGCATTTTAATTTTCGCAACTTTAATTATCGTTATTTATATTTTGCATTAGGTTTTAATTGTGACTTAAAATATAAAATCGACAAATCGGTCATTAAACGGTAAACCCCCTTTTTATAATAATAATAACACTTATATGTAAATATATATATTTATATAAATATAGTTGTTAAAAATATAGTATGTATCACCAGCTCCCTGTGGAACGAACCGGACTTACTAAAAACTTTACTACTCTATGATTAGGTACACTGCCTATAGTGTTGTAGCAAGGTTTAGGTATATCTCATTTGTAAATAAATAATTAAAACTTGTGTCATATTTTGTAGTATTTCCTAGTAAAAATATATAGTATATTTCGTACCCCCACGCTACGACATCAAGTTTTTGGCGCCGCTGCCGGGGACTCGGTGAAAAACTATATTTTTGTAAAAATATATTATTTCGTAAAAATATTTTCTTATTTATTATAAGTGTCCAAAAATATAAAATTTAAAAAACTGAAAAAATTTATATATATATATATATATATATATATATATATATATATATATTTAAGAGTTGTTCAAAAATATATAAAATTATAAAGTATTTTAATTTTTATTTTAGTTTTTAAATATAAGTTTTATTTATTTAATATAAATATTTTATATAATTATTAAAACAGAAAAATAAAAAAATATATGAATATTAAAAACTGAAGCTACGTAATTCGAAACCTGCACCTCATCTAATTTATCAAACTCCGCGACTCGCGGAATCTTAGGGCACGTGGCACCGCACTCTCGGAGCCGCCCTGACAGGTCACAAAACCCTGGTTTCGTATTAATTAAGGAGTATTATTTATTATTATTATTATTTAAACCCTAATTAGTTAATTATTATTATTAATTAGTTTTAATTAATTATAATTAGTTTTATTATATATAAAAATTAATACTTTTATAAAATAAATATAAAAATAATATTTTTATAAAAATAAGTAATTTTATCACTTTTTATTTCTTTTTATATTTTATATCTTTTTATATTTTGTATCTTTTAATCATTTAATCGTAATATTGTATATTTGTCGTTCGTAATTATAGTTTTAAGTTCTAGTATTTTGCCGTAGCTTATTTTTATTTCTAGATTTTTAGGATTTACCGTAAAATCCCTTAAGTGCTATTTCTTTAGACTAAGATTTTGGTGCTTTAGAATTTTGCGACGCCATTTATATATTTTAGTGCCTTTTAAGTAATTGCCGTTTTGGATTTAGAATTGCATTTAAGTTTTAATACCTTTAGGCGCAACTTTTTAGATTTAAATTTTAGTACCTTTTAAGTTTCGATGCGCTATATTCTTTTTATTTTTCGACGCTTATTTTTCGACACCTTTTATTTTTTCGACATTTTTCGACGCGCAATCTTTTTCTTTCTTATTTCTCGACGCTCTAGTTTTTAGGACTTAGAAATTTTCTCTACTTCTTCTCTAATAATTCCAAACGAAAAATTATTTTAAGCGGTTAAATTGATAGACATCCAAATTTTCTAGTTCGTAGTAATAGTTGGATTTGTTAGTGGCGAGTTGTGGGCTTCCGATTTAAAGGGTCCTGGCTACCTGCTGCATCTATTGGATATTCGAAACGTGGGCAAAATCAGAAAAGTCTATTAATTTGATAACTTATATAATTTTTTATTTTATAACTAATAGGATAATCAGTAAATGCACCACATTGTAGCTAAAAGTTGGTAATAAGCGCATCATGGAAAATCTCGAAAATATTCTGGAAACTCTTTATGACATACAAAATCAATACTCTCAACCGAGTGTTGATGACAATTTATTCGGTCAATCTTGGATCACGAACGACGAAACAATAACTGGTTGTGAAATCTGTGGAGATTATCACTCAACATGGGAATGTTATTATTACGTTCCTATGGAAAATTACGCACCCACGGAACCTGAATGGAACGATTATGAGGAATACAATTATAATTGGGATTATTCCCAAGAATATTTCCAAACTCAACAACTAGAAAACGAGGAAAATTATGTGTCTGAAAATTCTTTAGATTATATGAAAATCAAACTCGAAGAACTTGATGCTCAAAATGAACAAATGAGAGAGTTTGTAAATCGGCAAGCTGAAACTCTATCAGATTACACACCTGTTGATCTAAGGAGTATTGTGCAAGAAAATCTCATATCATCGAATTTTGATGAATTCGAGAGCTCCGAAATCACCAATTATCCCGATGATACTTTTTATTCAGCTTTACCAATTTCACAACATATCGACTATTAAAATATAGGTTAGTTTTATATTAGATTAGTTCGGGTAATGTAAAGGTTATTTTACGGGTTCTAAAGTCGAAATTCTGTCTGTGTAAAGCTACGCGATAAATAATCAATGTAAGTTATGTTCTCCTTTTTAAATTAATGTCTCGTAACTAAGTTATTATTATGCTTATTTAAATCGAAGTAATTGTGATGTTGGGCTAAATATTAAAGATGGGGTTATCAGAATTTGTACCATAATTGGGGTTTGGACAAAAGAACGACACTTGTGGAAATTAGACTATGGGCTATTAATGGGCTTTATATTTAATTAACGATACCTCGTTAATTTAATATAAAGGTTATGATTTGACATATCTATATATAACCACATACGCTTAATCGGACACGATGGGCGGGATATTTATAAGTATGAATTATTGTTCATTTGACCGGACACGGGGATGAATTAATAGTTACTGGACTCATTAAAACAGGGGTGGATTACATTCAAGGGTAATTGGTGTAATTGTTAACAAAGTATTAAAACCTTGGATTATAAACAGTCGATAACCTGGTGTATTCATTAAACAAAGTATTAAGACCTTGTTACAGTTCGAATCCCCAATTAGTTGGAATATTTGACTTCGGGTATAAGGTTAATTTGGCGAAGACCCTCGCACTTTATAATTATGACTGATGGACTATTTTGGACAAAACCAGATGGACTTATCGAATAATCCAGGACAAAGGACAATTAACCCAAGGTAATAAATTAAAATCAAGACGTCAAACATCATGATTACGGAAGTTTAAATAAGCATAATACTTTTATTTTATTTCTTATCGCATTTTAATTTTCACAACTTTAATTATCGTTATTTATATTTTGCATTAGGTTTTAATTGTGACTTAAAATATAAAATCGACAAACCGGTCATTAAACGGTAAACCCCCTTTTTATAATAATAATAATAACACTTATATGTAAATATATATATTTATATAAATATAGTTGTTAAAAATATAGTATGTATCACCAGCTCCCTGTGGAACGAACCGGACTTACTAAAAAATATACTACTCTACGATTAGGTACACTGCCTATAATGTTGTAGCAAGGTTTAGGTATATACCATTTGTAAATAAATAATTAAAACTTGTGTCATATTTTGTAGTATTTCCTAGTAAAAATATATAGTATATTTCGTACCCCCACGCTACGACATCACCTATATATAACCATGTATCTGTTTTTCTCCTTCTTCTTTATTAACTTAATCATCATCCTAATTCGTAACAATATCATGTATCATTTTTATTTTGATAGCATCATCTTCTTACTCATCCTCATTATCGATTTTAATCACAAAAATGATCATAGTTTGAGCCCAACCATTTGTAGCCCAATGTTTATGAAGCCCAAGTTACTTCAATCGATCCAATTGCCTTGATAGTTCAATAGTACAATTTGATCCAAGTTTTGTATTGATTAAATTATAAAAAAGGAAGTTGTCTGTTGGATTTAGAATCCCATATGTACGTCCCTTTCATCTTTATGTTTAATCTTTGTAGAACCCATTTAAATCATACACAACCCAATTTAATTATTGTGTACATGAGCCGTTTGTTTTAAATAAAAAAAATATATTCGCTTTCTACTTTAATTGATTAGGATCGATCACAATAGGGCCACTTATTTTTATTATGTTCCATTATTGAATCAATTCACCATCATTATTATTAAATCACCATCACTATAATAACATCCTTATCGATATATTAACAAACAAGAAACTTCTTCGCAGAAATATAAAAACAAGAACATAAGCTTTGATATTGATGATGTGGTGTCACGGTGGTGACTAGGGTGTTTGGTTTTCGATTTGGGCTCGACCGAAGTAGTTAGCAGCGGTAGTTAGTAGTCATGGGGGTTGTTGTGGTGGCTAATTCGAAACAGAAACAGAAAAGTATCTGAGCAGTAGCATCAACAGAAGGTGGTTTCAGGTGCATTCTCACATGAATTCTAATTGAAATAGAACGCTCGGTGTTGAATGATGGTGAAAGGTGGTGAAGTGGAAGGTGTAAAGTGGCGGTTTTTGAGTGGTGTTCTAGTAATGAAGTGAAGATGGTAATGGATAGAGTGATGAGGTTGTGATGTCGGGTTTGTCGTGGACGAAAAAGAAATAGAAAAAACAGTAAAAATTAGAAGGAATCTAGGGTGCTTTGTGGCTATAGAGGTGATAAAGGAAGAAGGTGGTGACGGTTTGAATAGTTGTCGAAAGTGAACTAGGGTGGTGAGTTTTACAAATCAAAGAGAGGATGGTGTAGGGTTTCGGTCCTAACAGCTCAACAAAGGAAATTCGGTTTGGATGTTATTCGTGTTGGGAAATTACGGTCTCACTAATTCCCACCACCCAGCCCAACAATAATAGTAAAGAAATAAGAACAATACACAACGCAAGATTTAACGTGGAAACTCCAAAACAGGAGAAAAACCACCGGCCCCCAAAGAGAGAAATACACTATATCACAAATTGTTACAATGATATAGACGACTCTCTTAAGCCAACTACACTCTCCAAAATATTTAACTAATACAACTTTCAAACAAGGGTAAGAAAGAAAGAAATAATCAAATACTTAAAGTGTATTGATTGGTGCAAATTGGAATGAAGACTTAGCCCTCCTTTTATAACCAAGTCACCTACCTCCAACTTTCTCCTCCCACCTATGTGGGATAACATCCTTCACAAAGTAACCATATCAATTTTTCTATCAAAAAATAAAACCAACAAATCTCCACCTTTTTGATAGAAAAAGATAATCATACTTCAACATTATAAGGATAACCGATATAGATGCATCCTCGACGACAACTTCAAGATCCTCATCTTCATGCCGATGACATTATCTCCCAAGAGAAAAAACTTGCATCTTTATCGAACATTGTATAAACCGATAATCATTGTCATCACAGACAATCATAACTCTTAACAAGAATTATCATACTCCACCATTAAGAGTATAGCACTTAGAATATCACATTCCAAGCATTTCACCTCGGCACATGTTGTTGAACAACCAGCTGAAACTTTATGGTGCAACTTCCCTGTTTGGCTTTCCCGAAAGTCCCATCAGCTACAACATCAGTTTCCACCACACAACCTGCATCAATGCCAAACCAATGCCCATGTGTAATTGTGGAACCGCTA
Organism: Rutidosis leptorrhynchoides; assembly: GCF_046630445.1. Taxonomy (NCBI): domain Eukaryota; kingdom Viridiplantae; phylum Streptophyta; class Magnoliopsida; order Asterales; family Asteraceae; genus Rutidosis; species Rutidosis leptorrhynchoides. The sequence goes on from NC_092333.1 coordinate 79,640,828, forward strand.
ACGAACATCCCTTTCCATGGTGGTGCAGATACACCATGAGGATGGCGTGACTTCAGAGGAATTCTTCACTCTCTGTAACAACGGAGACATCATTAGCGCCTTTAGAGCCATTTGCCGAATTAGCTCCACCTGGACAATTAACCCTTACATGCCCAGTCTTCCCGCACTTCCAGCATACCAGATTCTTCCCAGAGTTTCTCTTCCGCCTATCCGAACACAACAGTACCGTACTTTCTGATGACGAGACCCCGTTACCTTCCAGTCTTTTCTCCTCGAATAGGAGCTTGCTAGTAACGTCTTCAAACTTCAGAGTTTTCTTCCCATACATCAAAATAGGTTTCATGTGCTCATAGGACGATGACAAAGATAATATCAACCTCAAAGCTTTATCTTCATCATCAACTTTAACTCCAATAGCTTCAGGTTCTGAAACAATACCGTTAAGAATACTTAGATGATCTGAAATCTTTGAACCCCCATCCATACGCAGAGTATGAAATTATTCTTTGAGACACAACCGATTTGAGATGCCCTTGCCCTGGTACAACTGCTCTAGTTTAACCCAAAGCTCTTTTGCCGTTGCTAACCCGTGCACATTTGCAAGCACGTTCTTTGCAAGACACAAACGAATCGCACTTGCTGCCCTCAAATCCATATCATCCCATTCTTCTTCATCGAACTTACTGCTAGAATCACTGTCGGGAACAAAGGTGGGTTTACCTTCAATGCCTTGTGTAACCCGGACTGAATCAACACATCCTTGACTTGAACCTTCCATAAGCCAAAATTGATCCTCCCATCAAATTTTTCTACATCAAACCTCATTGGACTGAACTTCGACATCGTATTCGTATCCTAAAAATAACGCTTTCTCTGATTTTGCTCATGTTTCGAATAGCCAAAAGATATAGCAGGTAGCCAGGACCCTTTAAATCGGAAATCCACAACTCGCCACTAACAAATCCAACTATTACTACGAATCAGAAAAAATATTGTCTAACCAGATACCCTATACGATCAATAGAACTCGTTTCTAATGTGGACGATCCACTCCCGTGGCAACCACAGAGCATACTCCGACTCCTATAACCGAGACCCCCGTCAAACCTGACGCTCTGATACCAGTTGTTGGGAAATTACGGTCTCACTAATTCCCACCACCCAGCCCAACAGTAACAGTAAAGAAATAAGAACACCACAACACAAGATTTAACGTGGAAACTCCAAAACAGGAGAAAAACCACCGGCCCCCAAAGAGAGAAATACACTATATCACAAATTGTTACAATGATATAGACGACTCTCTTAAGCCAACTACACTCTCCAAAATATTTACCTAATACAACTTTCAAACAAGGGTAAGAAAGAAAGAAATAATCAAATACTTAAAGTGTATTGATTGGTGCAAATTGGAATGAAGACTTAGCCCTCCTTTTATAACCAAGTCACCTACCTCCAACTTTCTCCTCCCACCTATGTGGGATAACATCCTTCACACAGTAACCATATCAATTTTTCTATCAAAAAATAAAACCAACAATTCGTTCGCAAGCAGAGGCGATGGTTGTAGTGTCGCGAAATGGTGGTTTGAAAGGTTGACAACGGTGGTGGTGGACGGTTATCAAGATGGTGAATGGTGGTAGGGTTTTCGGTTAATACATATAAAGGAAGGAAAGTTTGTAGAAGATGATGCAAGTCTTTTGTGCTATAAGCATCTTGTGTGCGTGAGTGGATGCTATAAGCATGTAAATATATAAGTTAAAAGTAGTGATAGTATTATAGTTTAGTAATCCATCTCACCTATTATAATAATATGTACATGAATGTTAAAACACATGTTTAAAAGATAGATAATTGGTAGTTGAAATTTGATCGAAACATATGGAATCCTAAGACTACAGTATAGCAGCCGAGATTTTTAGCTGGATTCTACCGACAGTTAATTTGAGCATTATATCGCACTCCGTTGTTAATCAGTGGCGGATAAAAGTCTTCAGAAAAATTCCAAATTTTTAAATTAACTATACTTATTTATTTTGGTCATTATGATATAAAATTCGATCATAAATTATTAAATAAAAATTACATTAATTATTCACTCCCATCCCCCAAGTAAAATATAAAAAGTTTTAAAATTTGACAAACAACTTCTAAGTATATTATTAATAAGCCTAATTTATAAAACTCATTTTCGAATCATTGTTATCATATAAGTTCGAATTTAACTTGCTTAATATCAATCGAAACATCAGACGAGTATTGCAATAACTTAATATTTATTTTTAATATACTATATATACATATATATATAGATTCAGGTTTTATTATATAACTAAATACATTAAATATATGTTTTCAAATAAATAAATTTAATATTTAATCTTATATATTCACAATTAATATTCATGTACATATATATACACACACTTAAATATATAAAAATCAATTTACAAATAGTTATTCGTGAATCGTTGGGAGCAGTCGAAGGTCAATTGAATATATAAACATAGTTTCAAACTTTTTGAGACTCAACATTACAAACTTTGCTTATCGTATCGAAATCATATGAAGATTAATTTTAAATTTGGTCGGAAATTTCCGGGTCATTACAATGATGTCTCGTTAGCATTGAGTTTGACGAGTTGTTATCAACATAATCCATGTGAAGAACATTGGATTGTTGTTAAGAACATTCTTAAGTATTTGCAGAGTACTAAAAACATGTTCTTGATTTACGGTGGTTTGGAAAATGAGTTGAGTATTAACAATTATGCAAATGCTAGTTTCCAAACTGGTCTAGATAATTCTCGATCCCAATCAGGTTATGTCTTTGTCATGATAGACGAGACAGTTGATTGGAAGAGTTTAAATTCGAGCACAGTTTTACAATCTACAACAGAAGCAGAATACATTGCTGCCTGAGAAGCTGCTCGGGAAGCTGTTCGGATTAGGAAGGTTTGTTGGTGAACTCGGAGTAGTACCCAACAATAAATCTCCTATAATAATCTACTATATCCAACACATTCTTCAAAAGTTTGACTACATTCATGAAGTCATTAAAAGAGGAATGATATTAGTATTTTTAAGGTTCATACAAATGATAATGTGGCTGACACGTTCACGAAGCCCTTGATGCACAACAAGCATGATGATCATGCTACTAATATTGGACTTCGTTATGCTAATAATCTTTTTCATTTGGAATTTAGTGTTTGGATATTTTTGGAACATTAAACAGTTTTATCTTAATGAATTGATATACTGTTGGTATGATCGTTTTCATTTATATCACTGTGTTATATATTAGCATGTTTAATCCATGAATAATTGTTGATTATTCAGAATCTTCATAATCGGTCATGTTATGGGAATAACATAAATTAAGATTAATGTGAAGTTTTGGTTATATTCATTGATGATGAATAGTGATAATGCTAAAAACGAACATATATTTCATAGCATTATTCCTCAAGAAAGACAAGCTTTTAGTTGCAATTGTTCTATTTACAAGTGATATTCGTTTAAATAATAAAAGGTGAAGACAAAAGACAGATTCGATGAATTGAAGACGCAAACGACCAAAAAGCTCAAAAGTACAAAAGACAATCAAAGAGGTTCCAATTATTGATAAGAAACGTCTCGAAATTACAAGAGTACAAGATTCAAAACACAAAGTACAAGATATTAAATTGTACGCAAGGACGTTTGAAAATCCGGAACCGGGACCAGAGTCAACTCTCAACGCTCGACGCAACGGACTAAAAATTACAAGTCAACTATGCACATAAATATAATATAATATTTAAATAATTCTTATAATTATTTATATATTATAATAAATAATAAAAACCGTCGGCAAGAAAGACTCCAAACTGGTCTGAGCTGTAATTTCAATCTCCGCGACTCGCGGAGTTTGAAGGCCAAAAATGCCACGAGTCGCGGAGCCCCAAGTTTTGAAACTCCCTATAAAGCCAACCGAATTCTGAGCATTTTTTCATAATCTTTTTCTTCTTCTCCTCATTCATACGTAAAATATATATATATATATATTTATAATTTATATTTTAATTTTAATTATAATTCTAATAATAAGGGTATGTTAGCGAATGTTGTAAGGGTGTAAGTCAAAATTCTGTCCGTGTAACGCTACGCTATTTTTAATCATTGTAAGTTATGTTCAACCTTTTTACATTAATGTCTCGTAGCTAAGTTATTATTATGCTTATTTAAAACGAAGTAATCATGATGTTGGGCTAATTACTAAAATTGGGTAATTGGGCTTTGTACCATAATTGGGGTTTGGACAAAAGAACGACACTTGTGGAAATTAGACTATGAGCTATTAATGGGCTTTATATTTGTTTAACTAAATGATAGTTTGTTAATGTTAATATAAAGATTTACAATTGGGCGTCCCTATAAATTACCATATACACTCAATCGGACACGATGGGCGGGGTATTTATATGTACGAATAATCGTTCATTTAACCGGACACGGGAATGGATTAATAGCCACTAGAATAATTAAAACAAGGGTGAAATTATGTACAAGGACACTTGGTATAATTGATAACAAAATATTAAAACCTTGGGTTACACTCAGTCGACATCCTGGTGTAATTATTAAACAAAGTATTAAAATCTTGTTACAGTTTAAGTCCCCAATTAGTTGGAATATTTAACTTCGGGTATAAGGATAATTTGACGAGGACACTCGCACTTTATATTTATGACTGATGGACTGTTATGGACAAAAACCAGACGGACATATTAAATAATCCAGGACAAAGGATAATTAACCCATGGGCATAAAACTAAAATCAACACGTCAAACATCATGATTACGGAAGTTTAAATAAGCATAATTCTTTTATTTCATATTTAATTTCCTTTATTTTATATTTAATTACACTTCTAATTATCGCATTTTTATTGTTATTGTGTTTAATTGCACTTTTAATTATCGTACTTTTTAATTATCGCAAGTTTATTTTATCGCACTTTTATTATTATTCGCAATTTCATTATCGTTATTTACTTTATGCTTTAATTTAAGTCTTGTATTTATTTTTAATATTTTACATTTGGTTTTAACTGCGACTAAAGTTTTAAAATCGACAAACCGGTCATTAAACGGTAAAAACCCCCCTTTATAATAACAATATTACTTATATATATATATTTGTATTTTTATAAAAGTAAACTAATATAGCGTTAAGCTTTGTTTAAAAAGATTCCCCGTGGAACGAACCGGACTTACTAAAAACTACACTACTTTACGATTAGGTACACTGCCTATAAGTGTTGTAGCAAAGTTTAAGTATATCCATTCTATAAATAAATAAATATCTTGTGTAAAATTGTATCGTATTTAATAGTATTTTCTGTAAAAATATAAGCTATTTTATATACTACTCTGCTAAAACATCAAGTATTTTTGGCGCCGCTGCCGAGGAGTCTCTTAAAAGCCGGAAGCGCAACGCTAATAGAAAAACAAAAACAAAAAATTATGTATTTTTAAGATTTTGTTAAATATTTAAGTATTATAAAGTTTCTTTATTTTTATATAAGTTTTATTTAAGTATTTTGTTTTTATTTAAAAACATATAAAAAAATATATATAAATCTAGTTTTAAGATTTTTATTTATAAAATTATAAAGTGATTCTATTTTTATTTAAGTTTTAAATATAAGTTTTTATTTTATACACATATTTTTTTTATATAAACAGAAAAAAATTAAAAACAGAAAATAAAAAAATAAATAAAGAAAAACGCGTAAATTTTAAACTGTTTCAGAGTTGAATTTCTGAACCCCGCGACTCGCGGGGTTTACTGCCTTGAATACCGCAACTCGCGGAGAAAACCTGACACGCGACAGAAACCCTAAACAGCATTTAATACGGAGTAATAATTATTATTATTAATTAATTAAGATTTAGGTTTTAATTAAATTAATATTTAATTTTAATTATTTAGTTATATTAAGTTTTAATTAGTTTTATTTATATATTTAAATTAATACTTTTATAAAATAATATAAAAATAATATTTTTATAAAAATTGTAATTTTTACAACTTTTTGTATATTTTTATATTTTGTTCCTTTTTAATTGTTTTAGCGTAATATTTGTATATTTAGCTCATATTTAGTTTTAAACTTAGTTTTTGCCATAGTTATTTTTACTTCTAGATTTTTAGGCTTTGCCGTAAAATCCCTTAAGTGCTTTTTATTTAGACTGAGATTTAGGTGCTTTAGAATTTTGCGACGCCTTTTTAAGTTTTAGTTTCTTTTTAAGTTATTTCCATTTGGGATATAGTTTTTCCTGTAAGCTTTAATATTTTTAGACACCTTTTACTATGTATCAATTATCATTCCAATTAGTAATCTCAATTTGCGATTATAATTTTAAGTTAGTTGTAGTAATAAGGTTAGGTTAGTCAAGTATTTTTAAGTTTTATAAGTTTCTTTTATTTTTCCGTCACCTTTTATTTTTCAACCATTTTTCTTTTTTGATCTTTTTCGACGAACTCTTTTTCTTTCTTATTTCTCGCTATTCTAGTTTTTAGGACATAGATTTTTATTCTACTTCTTATCTAATTTTCTTAAAATTACGAAAATTTATTTTAAGTGGTTAAATTGATAGACATCAAAATTTTCTGGTTCGTAGTAATAGTTGGATTTGTACGTGGACCGGGTTATTGGAGCCAAACAGTCCTCAATTATATTGAGACCAAACGAATCCTGCCCCTCTGCTGCATCTTTTGGCTATTCAAAACGTGGGCAAAATCAGAAAAGTCCATTAATTGGATAACTTATTATAATTTTTCTTTCCTTTTAAAAACTAATAGGATATTCAGTGAATGCACCGAGCAAGACGATCACCACCTTTTGTACGTTCACCACCTGTAACTAGATCAAGACATTTAGCAAATATAACCGCCGTTGATATTTCTTTAGAATCGTCATCCAGTCGACCAAGTACTTCAGTTCAAATTTCTGATAATCCATTTTTTGAACCCGACCTCACAATTGAGAATCCGGAGAATATTCAGGAACGATTCGTAGATCCTGAACCACTAAACTTTCCTCCGGAACCACCAATCATTCAAACAGAGATTGTTGAGGAACGAACCATTAAATCAGGATCCTCTAGTGATTCCGATTCAACAAATTCAATTATGGAGAATCTGGAACCTTTAAGTATGGAAGACCGAATGAGAGCTAAACGCACTGGCCAAGGTCACGCAATTACTCATCCAGACATTAATGCGCCAGATTATGAAATCAAAGGACAAATTCTACACATGGTAACTAATCAATGCCAATTTAGCGGTGTGCCGAAGGAAGATCCAAATGAACATCTACGTACCTTTAATAGAATCTGCACATTATTTAAAATCCGAGAAGTGGAGGATGAACAGATATATCTCATGTTATTTCCCTGGACTTTAAAGGGAGAAGCCAAAGATTGGTTGGAATCGTTACCTGAAGGGGCGATCGATACATGGGACGTTTTAGTTGAAAAATTTCTTAAACAATTCTTTCCTGCATCTAAAGTCGTAAGACTTCAAGCAGAAATTGTTACGTTTACACAGAAACCGAATGAAACTCTATATGAGGCATGGACTAGATATGGAAAGTTGTTAAGAGGATGTCCGCAACATGGTTTAGATACCTGTCAAATAGTACAAATATTCTACCAAGGATGCGACATCACTACAAGGAAAGACATAGATATAGCAGCTGGTGGTTCTATTTTGAAGAAAACCGAAACTGATGCTTACAAAATTATTGATAACACTGCTTCCCACTCACATGAGTGGCACCAAGAAAAAGATATCGTTAGATCATCTAAAGCAGCTAGAGCCGATTCTAGCCATGACTTAGATTCCATTTCCGCAAAGATAGATGCTGTGGAGAGACGAATGGAAAAGATGACTAAAGATATTCACTCAATACGAATTAGTTGTGAGCAGTGTGGAGGACCACATTTGACAAAAGATTGTCTCAGTATTGAATTAACAATGGAACAAAGAGAGAATATTTCATACATAAACCAAAGGACTGGAAATAATTATCAGAATAAATATCAACCGCCAAGACCAATTTACAATCAAAACCAGAATTATAACCGAAATATTCCATACAACAACCAACAAGGTCCTAGCAATCAACAAGTATCCAATAATACTTACAATCAGCAAAGACCTAATTTTCAAAACAAACCACCACAACAAACCGATGATAAAAAGCCGAATTTAGAAGATATGATGACGAAGCTAGTTGAAACTCAAACACAGTTTTTCACATCTCAAAAACAAACCAATGAACAAAATGCTCAAGCATTTAGAAATCAACAAGCTTCTATTCAAAATCTGGAACAAGAAGTAAGTAACCTAGCAAGGTTAATAGGTGAAAGAAAACCAGGAAGTCTACCTAGTGATACAAATGCTAACCCCCGGAATGAAACAGCTAAAGCCATTACCACAAGAAGTGGTACAACACTTAAACCACCTGAAATACCTGTAACTTCTGATGAAGCTATTCCTACTCCACAAGAACCACAACCTGATCAAGATAAGGAAAAAGAACTGGTAGTTGAAAAGGTTAATGAAGATAACACAGTTAAGGCTAAACCTTATGTTAAACCATACCAACCACCACTTCCTTACCCGAGTAAAATGAAGAAAGAGAAACTTGAAGCCGAGCAATCCAAATTCTTGGATATGTTTAAACAGATAAATGTAAATCTTCCTTTCATTGATGTGATTTCAGGAATGCCTAGATATGCTAAATTCTTAAAAGATCTAATCTCAAATAGAAAGAAAATGGAAGAACTCTCGACTGTTACTATGAATGCTAATTGTTCAGCAGTGCTGTTGAATAAGATACCAGAAAAACAATCTGATCCAGGAAGTTTCACAATTCCATGTTTTCTGGGTAGTCTTAGTTCAATAGAAGCATTGGCAGACTTAGGTGCTAGTATAAATCTAATGCCGTATTCACTATACGCTAAACTAGACCTTGGAGAATTGAAACCAACCAGAATAAGCATACAACTAGCCGATAGATCAATAAAATATCCTAGAGGGATAATGGAGAACATGCTAGTTAAAGTTGGTACTTTAGTATTTCCAGTAGATTTTGTTGTTCTGGATATGGAAGAAGATTCTCAAGTTCCTCTCATATTAGGAAGACCATTCTTAAACACGGCTAAAGCAATGATAGACGTGTTCGGTAAGAAATTGACCCTAAGTATAGAGGATGAGAGTGTTACCTTTTCAGTTGATAGAGCAATGCAACAACCACAATCTGCAGATGATACATGTTATTATATTCAAACTATAGATGCACATGCAGAATTATTAGAAGAATTTCCAGAATTACAAGGAACAGGAGAATGTTCTTTAGGAGAAGGTAATGAACCAATTGATGAAGCTGAAATATTAGCTACACTTATAGCTAATGGATATGAACCAACAACAGAAGAAATTCAAATGCTAAAAGAAGAAGACAGATATCGATATAAATCATCGATAGAAGAACCACCGAAATTAGAATTAAAGCCACTTCCAAACCATTTGGAATACGCTTATTTACATGGTGAATCTGAATTACCTGTAATAATATCGTCTTCTCTTACTGAAAATGAGAAATCACAACTCATTTCTGTGTTGAAAGCTCATAAACCAGCCATTGCATGGAAGATTCATGATATTAAAGGAATAAGTCCTTCGTATTGCACACATAAAATCCTTATGGAAGAAGGTCATAAAACGTATGTGCAACGCCAACGAAGACTAAATCCTAATATGCAAGATGTAGTTAAGAAAGAGATTATTAAACTGCTAGATGCAGGTTTAATTTATCCAATTTCTGATAGTCCATGGGTAAGCCCAGTTCAATGCGTGCCAAAGAAGGGTGGCATGACTGTCATTACAAATGAGAAAAATGAGCTTATTCCTACTAGGACTGTAACAGGATGGCGTGTATGTATTGATTATAGAAAATTAAATGACGCCACCAGAAAAGATCACTTTCCCTTACCTTTCATTGATCAAATGTTGGAAAGATTAGCCGGAAATAGTTACTATTGTTTCCTAGATGGATTTTCCGGATATTTTCAAATTCCAATAGCACCCGAGGACCAAGAGAAAACCACATTCACGTGCCCTTATGGTACTTTTGCTTACAAACGCATGCCATTTGGACTTTGCAACGCCCCTGCAACCTTTCAAAGGTGTATGATGGCGATTTTTCACGACATGATAGAAGAATGCATGGAAGTTTTCATGGATGACTTTTCAGTCTTCGGTGATACATTTGAATCATGTCTAGTTAATCTGGAACGAATGCTTCTTAGATGCGAACAATCAAATCTAGTACTTAATTGGGAGAAATGTCATTTCATGGTTAAAGAAGGCATCGTTCTTGGACATAAAATTTCAAAAGAAGGAATTGAAGTGGATAGAGCTAAAGTAGATGTAATTGCTAAACTTCCACATCCCACCAATGTTAGAGGAGTTAGGAGTTTTCTAGGGCATGCCGGTTTTTACCGACGTTTCATAAAAGATTTTTCAAAAATTGCCACTCCTATGAATAAACTCCTAGAAAAGGATGCTCCATTCATCTTTTCAGATGAGTGTATCAAATCTTTTAATATTCTTAAAGAGAAACTCACTAATGCGCCGATCATGATCACACCAAATTGGAATCTACCATTTGAACTAATGTGCGATGCAAGTGATTTTGCAATGGGAGCCGTTTTAGGACAAAGGATTGAAAAACGATTTCAACCTATATATTATGCTAGTAAGACGTTACAAGGAGCACAAATGAACTATACAACTACTGAAAAAGAACTCCTTGCTATTGTCTTTGCTTTTGACAAATTTCGATCATATCTCGTTCTAGCAAAAACGGTGGTCTATACCGACCATTCTGCTCTTAGATACCTATTTTCGAAACAAGATGCTAAACCAAGATTAATCCGTTGGATCTTACTCTTACAAAAGTTTGATATTGAAATCCGAGATAAAAGAGGAGCAGAAAATCTCGCCGCTGATCATCTTTCTCGTCTTGAAAATCCTGAGTTAGAAGTTCTAAATGAATTGGCCATACAAGACAACTTTCCTGATGAATATCTATTGAAGATAGATTATAAAGAAATCCCATGGTTTGCAGACTATGCAAACTACTTAGTTTGTGGATTCCTTGAAAAAGGATTATCGTACCAAAGACGAAAGAAATTCTTCAGTGATATAAAACACTATTTCTGGGAAGATCCACATCTGTTTAAAAGTTGTCCAGATGGAATAATACGCCGATGTGTATTTGGAAATGAAGCTAGTAAAATTTTAAACCATTGTCACACAGGACCAACAGGAGGGCATTATGGGCCTCAACTAACAGCAAGAAAAGTTTATGATGCTGGATTCTATTGGCCTACAATTTACAAAGACGCACACCTTCTTTGCAAATCCTGTGATGCTTGTCAAAGGGCCGGAAAAATAAGTCAACGTGATGAAATGCCACAAAATGTCATCCAAGTATGTGAAGTATTTGACATTTGGGGTATTGACTTTATGGGTCCATTTCCAAAATCTCATAATAATCTATATATACTCGTAGCCATTGATTATGTATCTAAATGGGCGGAAGCACAAGCTCTCCCAACTAACGATGCACGAGTTGTAGTCAACTTTTTAAAACGTCTTTTTGCAAGGTTTGGAACACCGAAAGCTTTAATAAGTGATCGGGGTACTCATTTCTGTAATAATCAACTTGAGAAAGTTCTTAAAAGATATGGAGTAACTCATAAAATCTTCACCGCATATCATCCACAAACAAGTGGACAAGTTGAAAATACCAACCGAGCTTTAAAACGTATTCTAGAGAAAACCGTAGGATCAAATCTGAAGGAATGGTCCATTAAATTGGAGGATGCACTCTGGGCTTTTAGAACAGCCTACAAAACTCCAATTGGAACCACACCTTTTATACTTGTTTATGGAAAAGCATGTCATCTTCCAGTAGAAATTGAACACAAAGCATTTTGGGCTTTGAAAACATGTAATCTTGATTTACATGAAGCTGGACGTCTACGATTAAGTCAACTAAACGAATTAGAAGAATTAAGACATGAAGCATACGATAATTCATTAATCTATAAAGAAAGAACGAAGAAATGGCATGATAAAAGAATCAGAAGTTCAAAAGAATTTAAAGAAGGAGACAGAGTTCTTCTTTTCAGTTCACGATTCAAGCTATTTCCTGGAAAATTGAAATCAAGATGGTCTGGACCATTCATAGTCAAAAGAGTTTTCCCATACGGAACGATAGAATTAATAAATTCAAATGGGATTGAATTTAAAGTTAATGGTCACAGAGTTAAACACTACATACATAGTCCGATGGAAGTCGACAACGAAGTTAATCACAATTTCGACACCACAGCTAACTAAGTGTGGGGAGAATCAAGTCTTTAAAGGATAATATGTATTTCTGTTAGAGTTAGATTATCTGTTTTCGTGTAGTTCTCGAAAATGGAAACCCGAATGGTCTTTCCCTAGCAGACCCTAAAGAACTAGTCTTCTCTCCCCATTTTGAATTTTTATTTTTTTTAGGTTTTTACAAAATGAAGACTGCCTGTGAACTAAACCATGGTCTAATGCTGCACGCTTTGATCACTAAACGTAATAATGACATACTCCCAAGTGAATTAGTATCAGTAATCAGAGAAAGAATGGACGGAGTTAGAAAAGAATCCAGATGCGAAGATAATAAGTTACAATTTGGTAAAGGAAAATCAAAATCCGCAGCGAAAAGAAGAGCACGACACCTAGAAAGATGTCACAAATGCGGAAAATGGTCACATGGAGGTAAATGTTCAAATAATCAAACCTATTCAAATACCGAATTTGTTACTTTATGCAGAGACGGACCGTTCATATGTTTAGAAGAAAAGACACTGAATGCTCGAGGTTACGCCTATGTAGCCATGGAAAACCAATTAAACCGACTATCTTATGAATGGGATAGATCATATAACTAAGAAATCTATTTCACAGGTATGTCTGTACAGTTTTTATTTTTATTTTTATTTTTAACCTTTTGATAATAAATGCTAATTTGTTCGCTAAAAAGTATTAAATTGGTATTGAATAAAATTAGGTTTGGCGACCGAAATTATTGATATCATTCAAAAATTTATTACATCACTGCGAAATTTAACGTTTATTCTTAAGGTATAAATATCTTTAAACAATCAACCCAAAATATTTCAAAAATTCGTCATGAGTTAAATTAGGTTTTGGAACCGAAATTACTTTACCGAAAAGAGGGGCGCATATTTTTGATAATATTTGATTGATTAAATTGGGATAAAAAGCCAAAAAAAAATTTAATTTTATTTTTACCATGTTTTTAAAATTAATATTTGAATCTTAAATTAATATTGTAAACTTTGTAAAATCAATATTTTTAAAATTGTAAATATTTGAAAAATTAAAATAAGTTTGGTGTGAATTTTTAATATGAATTTTTAATTTTTAAAATATGAATTTTTAATTTTTAAAATATGAATTTTTAATTTTATGCATTTTAAATTTTAAGTTTGGTGTGAATTTTTAATATTAATTTTGAATTTTATATTTAAGTTGTGTGAATTTAAAAACAAAAATTTACTTTATCTCATTAAGTTAAAAATATGATTTTTAAAATTCGTCGTAAGTTGAAGACTAGGTCTTTGAACCGAAATTGCTTTACCCGAGGGAGGGACGAGAACTTTTATTATCATTATTTTTAATCTTATTGAATTAAAGTATGCCAAAAACATTGAAAAAACCCAAAAATCTTAGCTTTTAAAACAATCGCTACAAAAAGACAAATTTTAAAATTTTGTCGAAGGACGGACTAGGACATCGATCCGAAACGACCTCGTCCTAAATAAAAAGGGAAACAAAATTTTAAAATTAAGTACTTAATTGTTTTATAAGTTAATGATTATAAAAAAAAAAAATAAAAAAAAAATAGCAAACTCCGCGACTCGCGGAGTTTGGAGGTTTAAACACCGCGAGTCGCGGGAGGACCGAAATACAGAAAAAATAAAAAGAGCTGCAAACTGATCAGTCCACACCCCCAAAATCGAAAACACTGCGAAATACTCCGAAAAAACACCCAAAAACACCCCCAAAATCACAATTTTTAACCGTTAATCACCAAATCTTTTACTAAAATCATGTTGAGAAGGATGCTATCTAGGAATTACTCAAGAAAAACGGTAAATTTCTACACCTAAACACCATTTAATCCGAAATTTGTGTTCTTGAGCAATTTTTTCCCCAATTTGATTTTGATGCTTTTTAGTGTACTTATGCTTAAATTGTTTATGTATTATGCTTGTATAACCTAGATTGATGCTATTTAACATGATTAGAAGCCTTAAACTTCAAATTTTGAGTAATCTAGGGTTTGTGTTCTTGAGCAAATTTGGGGCTTTTTGATATAAACAGGTTATGGCCGATTTTTGTCATGAATTGTTGCTAAATTAAGTAGTGTAACATGTCTAGGTAGTTAAATGATCCAAACTTTGAACCTAAACATGATTTTGAGAATTAAAGTGGACTTTTTCAAGTCTAAAATTCATGAACTTGATTTTTGAAAGATAATGCCATTTGAAACTTGTTTAATTGCTAGTAATGATTATTTTGACATGTTATTTGAGTTGAATGCTTATGAACTTGGCGAACATTTTCGTATATGCTTATTTGAAAAAGTGTAGATTTGATAAAAATGTGAAAATGAGCTTAAGTTTGATATAAATTGATCATGTCATTGTAATTATTTTGATTGATGATTTTGCTGACACTAATGCATATTTGGATGCACAAAAATTGTGTTTGATGTGTTTTGCAGACTGAAAGGGGTGAATCTTCATCCCAAGCCCGCAATGCTCCTGCTGAGAATGCGGAACAACAGGAGGTGGATAACTACTACAAGCAGGATATACCTCATCCAGTCATGACCTTTTCTGATATGCACTTGGAAGAGTTGCACCCGAACCTGAGATTTGACAGACTTTGGATAGATTATCCAAAATATCAAAGGGGTTTGCATACTCTTCATTCTAAGGTTGTTGAGGTACCGAGGGTCATAGAATGGGGACCCTTAGAAGCTGTAGAATTGGCCGGGCCAGTTAGGGAATTACTTGTACAGAGGTATGGTAATTCTACTTTTAATGACTGGGTACGTTTATTCACCATGCGTAGACCTGTATATAAAGTATGGTGTGAAGAATTATTGTGTAGTATAGAGTTGAATGATCGGGTAACTAGTTTAACTGATTAATCTTTTATTAGATTTTTGTTAGGCGGTTCGATGCACCACATGTCTTTACTGGACATGGCTCAGGCTTTACGTATATATACGCCTGAGGAGTTAGCATCTGCCGATTGTAGAGGGTTGATACTAAACGGTAGAAAGATAGATGAAAATTTTGATACACACGGTGTGTGGAGTCAAATGACAAGCCATCACCGTTTCAAAGGGGGAAATTACTCTTATTTGGATATAGATAGAGCCGAATTAAGAGTGATTCATAGGTTTTTAGCTAAGTCGATTACACAAAGGGGTAAGAACAAGAAAAAGGTAAATGAACAGGATTTGTTTTACCATATGTGTATTCGAGACCCACAAAGCGCTGTAAGTATACCGTATTGTGTGGGTTATTATTTATCAGCTATGGTTCGGGGGATGAGACCGCATAGCATAATAGGAGGTGGTATTTTTATTACTTTGATTGGTGAATATCTCGGTGTGGATATAAGTCGGGGGGGGGGGGGGATTATTAGTAGAAGAACCAGAACCCCGCGATACTATAGGTTTAAATGTATACCATGGTGCGAAAGTTTTGAAAAGGCGAAATAACGTCGCAGTACCATACCATGGTAGACATCCACAGGTTGAGAGAAACCAACAGCAAGGTAATGTAGGAGGGGGAAATGAGATGCAAGAAATGCAAAGGTTTATAGCTTCACAGGAGTACGAAAATGCTAGACAAAGAGCATTTGAAGATTGACAAGTTCATCAGAACCAAATCATAGCTCATTGCCAACATATAGGTAGAAACTATATTCCTACACCGAAACCCATCTTCCCTCCCTGGTCTATAGACATGCAACCATCGTATCCTACGTATAACCCTGCCGAAGCATTCTATAGCACCTATGGTTATGCCTGGAACCCCTATTGGTACCAGTATCATCCCTAGTATACTTAGTTTTATTTATTTTGTAATTTGTAATGATTGATACGTTTAATACTTTTGTTAATATTGTAATAGTATTTATAATTGTCTAACTTTTATTCTTAGATTTTAATAATTTTTGAATGTGGGGTAATATACCAAACTTCAAAAATATGTATATATGTTTGCAGTTTATCTTATGTACACAACAGGGTAAAACAACGCATTTTCAAAGACTGGCATTAAGTTCAGCAAAAGCAACTAATTTTGACGACAAGATGCAAAATATATGTGAAATAACAACAAGACGGAATGAACAAATGATGTGCACCATTTATCATTCAGCAAACAAACGCCAATATATTTGGAAACTTTGGTAAAAATTTAATCATTTTCACACAAATCACCCTCAATAGTTTAAATTATTACTGATTTCTTGCATATGAGGGCATTGCAAGATCTTAAGTGTGGGAAGGGGTTAAATTCTTTCGGATTTTAAAATTTTTTACTTTATACACTTGGTTACCATTAAAAATACTAGTAAAGCAGTAGTTGTATTAGAATCTAGTGCTCTCTGATAATAAAGAACAGCCCTAGTCTTATATACTGACTACCCAATTCTAGTAAAATTTTTCAAAATTTTCAATTAAATGAACTCAAAATCATGTTTATACATATTTATGAACGATAAAACTAGGTTTTAACACCGAAATTATTGTTACCTCGGAAAGGACATAAATTGAGAAACAAACCAAAATGTTAAAATTCATTTAAAATGGAATAGAGGACGATAAAAAGGAAAATAAAAGCCAAGTGTGGGAAAATTTACCAAGTTATCTTAAACATATGTCACATATATCTGTAACAAATAACTGAAAATACTTTGCTTTGGACTAAACTAAACTGTTTTACCCGATGAAAGAAAAGAAGAGATGGATCTACACGATGAATCAATTCCATCATTAAAAGGAAGTAAAGTCTTCTGAAAAAGAAACGCGCTTCTTGATTTAGGTCATGAAGTTTTCGTCCAGGCCAGCTAGGTTGACGAAAAATCCAGAAAAGTCATCACTAAAATCAACAGTAAATCCACAGACCTCAGCATTAAACAGGGTCGCCAAGTGGTCAGATTTATCCTAACCATGAGAAGGATTTATCTCGTACAATGGGGGGGCACCATGCAAATTAGCTGGATAAGACTAATGAATCAGATCCCCAGAAAGGATAATCTCCTTAAAGATTAAAAATCAGCTTTTAAGACTGATATTACTCAATCCTAGAGATTGACCTTAAAAATTGAGAATTACAAACTCATGGAATTCAATGATATCTAAACTCGAGCTTGAACGAGAAAATATTTTGATCAAAAATTACAAACCGATTTGTTTTCTGAAAACCCTATTTTCAATGCGTTCATTACCATTGAACGTAAAATCCTAGGAATTCACCTGGAATTCATTAGGTCACCTGAACCAAATCGGGTGTCAACCATAAGAACGGTAGTTGCATAGTGGTCAAAGACAGGACCTTGTGCCATACCGAAAAATTATAAGGGTGAGCTTTACTATTGCTCCTACCAAGAATAGTAATTGCGTCCGACATGTTATAGACCATAATTAAAAGCATGTCAGGGGACATTGCCTTAACAGTTGCTTGTTCAACACTTTCCTTTACAACCGGACGGTAGTTTACCGAAAGGTAATATACGGGACAAGTAAACTGGACGTGTTGCTTTCCAAATACAAGGTTAGCAAGTGGGTGACACAAAACCATAAGTTTTGAGCTAAAATTTTCAAATCTGTAACCCACCAAACCCACAAAAATATTTTGCAAACACCGGTAAAGGGTTATTCCGGAAAACTTATCTAGGGTAAAAACTAGATTTAATTCTCAAAAGATCAAATGTTTTCATAAAGATCCAATTTCCTTAATGGATCTAAATTTTTATAGTCATGTGGGACTGTAAACCATATCGTTACTACCATTGTTTATACCACCGTATAGAAATCACTGATGTACAAAGTGTGAAGAATAAAGAAGTGATTCTAGTATTTCAAGACGATATTGCTTGAGGACAAGCAACGCTCAAGTGTGGGAATATTTGATAATGCTAAAAATGAACATATATTTCATAGCATTATTCCTCAAAAAGACAAGCTTTTAGTTGCAATTGTTCTATTTACAAGTGATATTCGTTTAAATAATAAAAGGTGAAGACAAAAGACAGATTCGACGAATTGAATACGCAAACGACCAAAAAGCTCAAAAGTACAAAAGACAATCAAAGAGGTTCCAATTATTGATAAGAAACGTCTCGAAATTACAAGAGTACAAGATTCAAAACGCAAAGTACAAGATATTAAATTGTACGCAAGGACGTTCGAAAATCCGGAACCGGGACCAGAGTCAACTCTCAACGCTCGACGCAACGGACAAAAAATTACAAGTCAACTATGCACATAAATATAATATAATATTTAAATAATTCTTATAATTATTTATATATTATAATAAATAATAAAAACCGTCGGCAAGAAAGACTCCAAACTGGTCTGAGCTGTAATTTCAATCTCCGCGACTCGCGGAGTTTGAAGGCCAAAAATGCTGCGAGTCGCGGAGCCCCAAGTTTTGAAACTCCCTATAAAGCCAACCGAATTCTGAGCATTTTTTCATAATCTTTTTCTTCTTCTCCTCATTCATACGTAAAATATATATATATATTTATAATTTATATTTTAATTTTAATTATAATTCTAATAATAAGGGTATGTTAGCGAATGTTGTAAGGGTGTAAGTCAAAATTCTGTCCGTGTAACGCTACGCTATTTTTAATCATTGTAAGTTATGTTCAACCTTTTTACATTAATGTCTCGTAGCTAAGTTATTATTATGCTTATTTAAAACGAAGTAATCATGATGTTGGGCTAATTACTAAAATTGGGTAATTGGGCTTTGTACCATAATTGGGGTTTGGACAAAAGAACGACACTTGTAGAAATTAGACTATGAGCTATTAATGGGCTTTATATTTGTTTAACTAAATGATAGTTTGTTAATATTAATATAAATATTTACAATTGGGCGTCCCTATAAATTACCATATACACTCAATCGGACACGATGGGCGGGGTATTTATATGTACGAATAATCGTTCATTTAACCGGACACGGAAATGGATTAATAGCCACTAGAATAATTAAAACAGGGGTGAAATTATGTACAAGGACACTTGGTTTAATTGATAACAAAATATTAAAACCTTGGGTTACACTCAGTCGACATCCTGGTGTAATTATTAAACAAAGTATTAAAATCTTGTTACAGTTTAAGTCCCCAATTAGTTGGAATATTTAACTTCGGGTATAAGGATAATTTGACGAGGACACTCGCACTTTATATTTATGACTGATGGACTGTTATGGACAAAAACCAGACGGACATATTAAATAATCCAGGACAAAGGACAATTAACCCATGGGCATAAAACTAAAATCAACACGTCAAACATCATGATTACGGAAGTTTAAATAAGCATAATTCTTTTATTTCATATTTAATTTCCTTTATTTTATATTTAATTGCACTTCTAATTATCGCATTTTTATTGTTATTGTGTTTAATTGCACTTTTAATTATCGTACTTTTTAATTATCGCAAGTTTATTTTATCGCACTTTTATTATTATTCGCAATTTCATTATCATTATTTACTTTATGCTTTAATTTAAGTCTTGTATTTATTTTTAATATTTTACATTTGGTTTTAACTGCGACTAAAGTTTTAAAATCGACAAACCGGTCATTAAACGGTAAAAACCCCCCTTTATAATAACAATATTACTTATATATATATATATATTTGTATTTTTATAAAAGTAAACTAATATAGCGTTAAGCTTTGTTTAAAAAGATTCCCCGTGAAACGAACCGGACTTACTAAAAACTACACTACTGTACGATTAGGTACACTGCCTATAAGTGTTGTAGCAAAATTTAAGTATATCCATTCTATAAATAAATAAATATCTTGTGTAAAATTGTATCGTATTTAATAGTATTTTCTGTAAAAATATAAGCTATTTTATATACTACTCTGCTAAAACATCAAATAGTTAACTTGTTGAGACCAAAATTCATATGTATTCATTGATGATGGATATTGGAATGACCCAACCGAGATATCACTACATGGATCGTTGTCAGTAGTGAATCTTTTAGTGATTATGTCTTTATGTCCTTAGACTTGAGATGCACGCCGGTTTTGATGTGAGGAACATTGTACTTTGATATGGTTAAACGTTGTCCTGAATAAGGCTGTAATAAAGGCCATTATTGGGTATAATGTAAAGCTCGTGAAAGACACGTGTATGCAAAATAGGATTTGTTCCTCTAAAATGTTTGGAGTTAGATACTTTTGAGCTCCTCGATGAATGAATAAGATATTTGTGTGGCCACACCCAGATGTAATTAAGATGATACTTATTTAGTTTGGTGATCTAATTCAGTTATAAGATCGAGAAATAAAATTGTTAAACAAATGAGAATGACCGATGATTCATATCTCAAGTTTAACTAAAGTATCTGAAACAAAGGGAAGAATGACATTTAACACTTACTATAAGCAGTTCCGAGAAACTACCCTCACGTGAATTTAGGGACAATGGCATGTTGCTAGACGGTATCCATTGTTTGTATAGTTACTTGTTGTTGTACAATGCACAAGTGGAAGTATGTAGGATTAATGTGCAAGGTACAACAAATAACTATATGGTTAAATTCATTTGAGCCTTTGGGGTCACACATATTTACACTTAGACATCAAATGAAATATATATATGATTTATATTTCTTATTCAAGTAACGAAACATATTAAAATTATTAATTAATTAATGGTTGATTGATTGATGTTTTAATAAATTTAAATATAATATTAATAAAATCGAAAAAGGTTTGCTTGGTGATTACGTAGAAATTAAAATGGAAAAGATTTTTACCATCAACTTGAATTGATTTACATATGCACCACGTATCTTGTTTTGTTATTAACAATGCGTATCGATAACCGACTTGATGTTTAGTTTTTGCAAATCACTCCGTATTATATATGATATAGTAGTTAAAGACCAGCGATTTCGCGGGGTTTTTGAACGGTTAAATCATTTATTAATATCATATTATATTGTATTTGTTATTTTGCTTTGAATTTAATTATCCAAACAATCTAACAATAGAAGAAGAATCAATATGAAGTTGATATTTCTATAAGAATATTATTTATAATATATTGGGTTAAAGCCAAAAATAGGCTACAAACTTACACAAATGTACCGATGTCGCCCACAAACTCATTTCCGACCTACTGTCGCCTACAAACTTATAAAAATGTGCTGATGTCGCCCACTATACTTTTTTTACCTGTAACGAAAACAATTGATGACGTGGCTTCTAGGTAGTCATGGCACGTCTATGATACGTCGGAACAGAAATTGAAAGTATATGGGCGACATCGGAACACAACTGAAAGTATATATGCGACATCGGGACATATAAAATGAAAAAAAAAATAAGTTAAATAATTAAGTTTACCGGTTCAGCAGGTAACCCGTAACAAAATGTTAACATTGGTACATTTTTATAAGTTTGTAGGCGACAGTAGGACAGAAATGAGTTTGTGAGCGACATCGGTACATTTGTGTAAGTTTATAGCCTATTTTTGGCTTTAATCCTAATATATTTATATTATATTGGCAATTTTTTTTAATATACAAAATAAACCATAAACCATCAACCCTTAAACTTACACAATAAACTCTAAACCCTAAACCTTCAACTTTAAACTTTAAACTCTTAACCCACATTTGTGATTCATTCAAGGCAATTTCAATATAAATTTCAATGTTTTAAGAAACTGACAATATAAGTTATTAATCAATACAAAACAATATGGAATACATTTCATGTTAAGATTTAAACCTGCAAGTATCACAAATTAAGTATAGAGATCAAGTAGTAAGTTTCAACAAATTCGTATTCATAGTTAGGGTTTCGAGTTCTTGATTTTCATCTACCAATCCAAACATTACAGAACAATCGTGATGAAGGCAAGCAATGCAAACCCTAGATTAACCAACTTAAAATAAAAATACCTTCCATCATCAACTACAAAGCCATTATCAATTGTTGAATTAACTAAATCAAACAAATCCATCAATTCAATCAATAATAATACTAATAGTATTGACCTACTATATAATAAAATGAACTATATTCACATACTTTTACTACAATTACAGAATTTTTTATTGAAATTGAATGTAAATATGAATAGATATTGAGTCAACTCAGTGAACGAAATTACATACCAGGCTGCGGTGCGGATTCGAATGCCGTAATAGGGTTAATGTTTGCAATGAGATTAGGCAAAACAGATTCTTCAACTGTGAGTCTGTGTTGGAAGTTAGGGGTGTTCATCGGTTCGGTTTTCGATTTTTCGGTTTATTCGGTTTGGTTTTTTTCGGTTTGGAAACTTTAAAATCAAAACCGAAAATCAAACCAAAACCAAATTCAAATATCAAAACCTAAACCAAAACCAAACCGAATTCAAATTCGGTTTTCGGTTTGGTTTCGGTTAAAACCGAATTCAACTTTCAAAATCAAATTTTTACTTTTTATCCTAAACAAATATTATTTTATGAACTTTGTAATATATCATACAAAAATAATATATATAATCAAATGTATATATACAAATTTACAAAATACAATAAGTTTATATTAGCATATAAAATATTATAATACAATACATAAAAAATAAACAAAATCAATAACCAAGAGAAAGTCGATTTAAATTGGTTACATGTATAAGAATGCGGAAAGAAAGAAATTAGAAAAAATATGAATTAATAATTTAAATAGGATTTCAATTCGAGTAAAAACAAACTTTGACTTGAAAATGTAAATTATCTACTCAAATCATATATCTAACACATGCATACAATAATATTAATAACTTAATATATTTATTTAATAATTTCTAAATTAAATTCGGTTTTATATTCGGTTTTCGGTTAACCAAATTAAGAAATTCCAAAACCAAAAACCGAACCGAAAACCAAAGTTGAATTCGGTTTTCGGTTTCGTTCGATCCGAAAACCATTTTATAAATTCGGTTTAGATTTTTTTGGTTTGGTTTCGATTTAGTATTCGGTTTAGATGGTTTTAACCAAACCGATGAACACCCCTAGTTGGAACCCCAATTGTAGATGTTTCATTTTGTGTTAGAGTGCTAATTTTGCAGAGAAGGATTTGCATTTGGGGCGCTAGATTTAGGGTTTCTCTTAAACGATTTCTAACCGGATGGTAGATGATGAATTTGGGTTTCTCCCGTGTTTTTTATTATTAAATTAATAAAGGGGTATTTTAGGTAGTTTAAAAATCAAAAGTGATTTATTAGCTAATATAAATACAGGATCATTTTGAACCATTAGATTAAGGGGTATTTGAAAGTCTTTTTTTGATCTAAGGGTTAAAAAGTGATTTTTGAAAATAATTATTAGCTAATAATGACTCTCTTTTAAGGTATAGAGTGATGTATCAGACTATATTTAACCAGGCGTCATTTTTTCCCCGTCATCCCACATGACAACTTGTTTGACGCCCTTGGCGCCCCTAACGCGGCGTCAAAATTTGACGCCCGGGGCGTTAGTCGGAAATTTCACGGGTGTGTCAAAATATGTTCAGCCAATAATATTATACCACACCACTCATTCACAAATTTAACCCTCAAATTTGACACTCCCCTTTATTTAACTTCATCTCTTGACATTGCCACATCACCAAAAAGTACATCACTTGCCTTTGATGTCACCGTCAAGGTTAGAAACAGTCTCATAATCATAGAGTTTTTTTTTTTTTTTTTTTTTTTTTTTTTTTTTTTTTTTTTTGAGTGTGTTAAAGAAATTAAACCCCATGTGCTTCATTGTTGTTGTGTGGTAACATGAAAGTAGACAGGATTAACATATATCCAAAATATTTTGTTTATTCAGCCGCACAAAGACAAAACAAAACCGCATCATTTTTGATTCATTTGGAACGTTTTCGAAACATATACGGAGTATTATTTTTTTTATTGTTTCACTCGATTAATCAAGGGTTGATTAATTTGTTACTTGGGTTTGGACTAGCATCCATTGACGTTGCTTGAAAGTGTAGTGGACTATCCAAAGAGACGATCATAATTTTGGTCGTACGTTTCTCTTCAACAAGGGGTTCGTTTCATCCTACTCATGGACATCAATTTGCAAAGGTATATCGTTTAACTCCACTTTGTGAATTTATATAGTTGGACAATTATTATTGGTGTAACTGGATCAATATAGGAATGTTTAATCGTGTGCATGTTTTATTAATGAAAAGATTATTTAATTATATGAATGTTTTATAAAATAATTAAAGATTATTATTTTGACTATCTGTTGCGTTTATCAGATTTAAAAGTACACACGATTTTCATGACAATCTACTAATCATTCATCTATGTACGAAGGTAACGAATTGAAAATTGAATAATATATTCAATGTGAAAACAAAATATTGATCCAACCCAAATTTAAGAGTGACCCATTTTAAATGAAAAATGTTTTGACAAGTTAAACATGCAACAATTGAAAGTTTAAATTACTTAGTCACTTGTAATCCACATGCGATAATTCTAAGTTCTGATTTTTAGAAATCCGAGCAACCGAACCTGATTAAACTTTGTTTAGGAACTGGTTGACCCGATCATCGCCACCTCCGAAGCATGCATCATTAAAACAATGTCATTGATGATAACCAAAGACCCGGGCAACCTTATTATAATCAAATTAAAACAATATATACTGTCTTTTGGATTATAATTATTTATTTATAATATTTTATACAAAATACTCAACGAAAGAAAGGACATATAGAATATGTATTACATCATGGTTAGAAGCAAAGCACACCTTAGTGTTAGAAAATAAATAAAAGAATGAAGACAAAGTAAATGGAATATTACTTTGTAAGGTAATTTGATTGTGGATGAAGAAAGTTCCCTTCATCATAACCATGTATGGGTTGTGGAAGACCACAAGAATCCAAGACCACAAGGATACAAAGCAAAGTGATATCACAAGATGGTTAAAGTAATATGCATCAATGATATGAACTGTCCAAGTAAAGCTCAATAAAGAAAGTTGTCATTTTAGTATTTGTTTTATAGATGGCTTCATTCAAATAATAGAAGTAGCTGTTAAGACTCTTGTAATATAAATAGATGAGCCATATCTTTGTATTAATCAAGAAACTAAGTCAAAATGTAACCCTCAAAGTTTATTTCACTCTTGTTCATAATCAATTCTGTAATATTCAATCAGTTACAATAACGATCAAATATTTCCGCATATCAATTGTTAACATGGTATTTCCGGTACATATCCAACACACGGGTGAGGGGAGATTGATTCTAGCGTCACCGTGAGTTGATTAACGAGGCATCTAATGGAATAAAGCAAGACACTCCACGCGAACCAACAAGGCAAAAGTTGGGCTGGGTTCATGTCTGGCGAACCAAACAAGGTTCAAGATGAAACTGGATTCATGTCGGGCGAACCAAACAAGGTTCAAGTCGAACTGGGTTCAAGTTGGATAACTCAAGAACATGATTTATTTCGGCGAATCAAAAAGGTTCAATTCGAGAAACTTAAACAATTTATTCCAAGCGAACCAAACAAGGTTCAATAATGAATGAACTGGGTTCATGTTTGGAATCCGAATATTCCTAGGCGAACCAGTATAGGTCTAAGTTGGACTGGGTTCATGTCTAAAAATTGAATACTCCTTGGCGAACCAATGAAGGTCCAATTTGGACTGGGTCCATGTCGGGAAGATGAAAACTTCGGACGAACCAAACAAGGTTCAAGAATGAACTACGTTCATATCCGGATATTGAAGATCGAGGAAAAACAAAGAGGTTCATGTCGGAAATCGCCCGAACAATAATGACGACTAGCTCGTGTTTGGCTAGTCAACGGAAGACTCCTCAACGACGCATTGGGCAAGTTGAATTGTGAAAATCCCACTATTCAATTTGAGGGGGAGTGTTAGAAAATAAATAAAAGAATGAAGACAAAGTAAAGGGAATATTACTAAGGTAATTTGATTGTGGATGAAGAAAGTTCCCTTCATCATAACCATGTATGGGTTGTGGCAAGACCACAAGAATCTAAGACCACAAGGATACAAAGCAAAGTGATATCACAAGATGGTTAAAGTAATATGCATCAACGGATATGAACTGTCCAAGTAAAGCTCAATAAAGAAAGTTGTCTTTTTAGTATTTGTTTTATAGATGACTTCATTCTAATAATAGAAGTAGCTATTAAGACTCTTTTAATATAAATAGATGAGCCATATCTTTGTATTAACCAACAAAACTAAGTCAAAATGTAACCCTAAAAGTTTATTTCATTCTTGTTCATAATCAATTCTGTAATATTCAATCAGTTACAATAACGATCAAATATTTCCGCATATCAATTGTTAACACTTAGCACCTTTTTCCCTATTAACTGACTGAATCTTCCTCTTATGTTTGCCATGATCGTAAACATTGGGAGATACAAGGCTCTGCACAAACACATGTGCGCCAATAATCTCTATCGTCCTCAACTTATGCACTCATGACCCAACTTGTCATAAGGAATTCTATGATCCGGTTCTTGCAAAAAGTGTACAACATCATTCTTATTCTCCCAATCATCATGTCCTACCATTTCCCAAGAACGCATTACATTATAATCATTCATTTTCCATAAGTTTTGTGGAAGCCATTCCCGATCAAATATGCATAGACATTCTTCTATAGTTCCCAACATTGGACGTGCAGAGCGACCAATAAAAGATTGATACATCACATCATCAGGTTGTGGGATTTCTTTAAATTTATTTTCCGATAAATCAATAGAAAGAATAACCTTATTCTCATTTACGTCCACCATTAACCAGTGAAGCGCCCCGTTACATAACACACCGGTGATACTAAAATGACTATACTTCACTTGCCCAACAAGTTTCCAAACATTGGATTTCAAACTTAGAACGTGAAAACACGTCACATACTCACTTTTCATTATAAACCCGACCATAACCATATAGTCATCCATAACAGAATCGTAGCCAAAACCCCAACATAAGGAATTTTCCGCATAATAACAATATACATTGGTATCGCGATTAGGACATTGGGGGCGATTTTTAAGTTTCTTTACTTGTCTAGTTAAAGGATTGGCTAACAGCAAATGACTATTGTCAATCGCGAAGCATATCAAACCATTCGAAGATCCAACAAGATAGCAACTATTGGAAGAACTAAAAAACCAATAACTTGATCCGAATTGAATTTGTGTGACGGGTAAATCAGTCATAACGACCCTACGATGTAAAATTTCAATCTTTTCATTATCAGTGATGATGATCATTGTTGTAACTATAGTTGAGATGATTTTTAATAAAACGGTTGCCCGAGATCAAAGAATACCATGATTTACATACACTCTTACATCTGATGAGATCCTCAACATCTAATTTAATCAATATTTGCTCTTAGATGTCAGCTTGCAACAGCACTGCCATCGTTACACCCTAAAACATGAAATATTGAAATAGATATTAGCTAATCTAACCTAATGAAGAAATGACTACAGCGCGGTGTATATACAAAAACGTATATATAAATAAATAAATATACTAACTTAGATAACATGATCATATAGTACCGACGAATCTAATAGCATCATCAAAATTCCAAAACCTAGTTTAATTAATATGTAGAAGCAAATGAATGAGATGCGGCTTATACTTATTCACAAAAGGCAGAAGTACGTTACCTATTTTCCAGTCGATCTTGTCTTCCAAACAACGGAGTATGTTTTTTCCAATATGTGATCATCCCCACCGCGCCACAATAGGCGTGGTGGCCGGTTTTGATCTCCGGCGTGATCGGTGCTTCAGGGTGGTGGGTGCAGGCGTAATGTCCACGTGGCAGCTGGTGATTGGATGGTCATTTTGACCGTTGAACCAACGGATAGTTTTTTTTTTCAAAAAATAATATCATTTTTCTCTATATATACTACCCGTTTCTGTTATTTTTAGACATATTTCATACAAAACACTTCCATTTCACACTTTGATGGCGTGGCTATTATTATGGACTATTAATACCCACAAGTCATTAAGATTCTTAATATGCTATCTTAATGGACCAATATTAGTGGGCACCTTTTAGTGGACTACTCCTAATGGGCTTGACCCACTCCTTACTATATAATGAAGACTAGGAGGATTCCAGGAGACATTCATTCATTCTACACATACAAAACATAAGACTTGAGATGCAGAAACTCCTTCTCCTCTCATCAATATTCATGGAGGCTCGGCAAAAGTCTACCACCACCAAACCGCCCTCTTTACCACTCTCGATGAGAACTATCTCGACGGGTTAACACGGCCACCCGGAGTGTAAAGAGGCGGTTCTCCCACAAGATGCACTCATGTCAGTTTTTGGCTTGATCATTTGGCGTCATCCGTGGGACGCGCAACAACAAGCATCGTGTTCCATCGTCAATCAAAAGATAAGTCACATGACTCGTATATTAAGTTTATATTATAATATGCGTCATAATTCATATGAAAACAGTTCATGTGCTAACATGTGTTAGGAAGCTTCTGTTGCTTTTCTTCGTATGTATGACCATTCATAATATTGTTTACTCATAAATATTGTAATTTTACCATATCATATGTTTCAAACTAAAGAAAAACAGAGAGCTGATTAATGGCATGATAGCCTCATATTACATTCCATATTCTATCAAAATGTCAAAGGTGAGTCACCCACTTGCGTAACAATGAATTAATTCGTATGCGTGAATAACCGATATGGGTATTTTTTATTTTTATTTTTTTTTTGCAAAAATAACGATAACACATAACCAAGGCTTTTCATCAATCGATGAAAAAGACGAACAAGAAATACAATTGATCCAAACGCAAGTCAAGGCTCGGGAGCAGAAAACGTTACCTAAAACTAAACAAAGAGTCTAAACTAACCAAGCTCGAGCCTTGAGCAACCGTAACACTAAAACGCCCACAGGACACAAACAAAAGCACAACCAATACAATATCCAAATCTAACCAAAATCTACTAACATAGAAACAAACCAAAACCACAGTAACTGTAGATGTACTAAGGACCTTAGATCAAACGTATAACCTAGATAGAGAGCGGAAATCAATAACTAGGGTGAATCGAATACTTGTTTAACTATCGAGATCAATCTAACCAACAATATGTTGATAAAATCGATGCCTAGAGCCTTGTATTCGGTTGGAGATTGGTCTGGGACTGTAAACACAGAGTAATACGACGGCAATAGGGTTTGTGGTGTGTAACCTAACAATGAACCACAAAACCCGTATATATATATATATAATTGCAGTGACCATCGGCTGGTGGTCTGGGACCTACGGCCGATGGTGAGAGTCCCTCGACAGATGGTCTCTACCATCGGTCGATGGTCTGAGCAGCCAACCAACTGCTCTTAACCATTTCACGACATTATACTAAGCAATTCAAACACAAAGTATTAATGACGATGTTCATACACGACTGAAATAGTAAATACAATACGAATAGAACCTATTACAAAATAGAACTCGGGATTATGCACCAACAAACTCCCCCTAAGACCTAGTTCTATTTCAAAAGTCTTCAGTCGTCATTCACTTCATTCGTACGGATCGATTACCATGTTGTTCAGGTAGCACAACTTAGCTACTTTCACATACTGTTCAGCCTGCACCCTGTTCTCTCGACGATAGAGCATACGGTTTTAGTACAACGTAAAAATATCAGCCTCGATACAGTTTCTTAACCAAATTGGATCCAACACATGAATGCACTCAATATCATTTTCCTTCAACTTATCCAAAACAATCACAGCTTCTTCAGAACGATCATCATAAAACCACCATCTGAACCTCTGACTCGAATTCTGCGGCAACTTCCTTAATGGTACCTTCTTCATAGTCTTTGCCCGCTTATACTTCACAATCCTTCGAGATTCACCAGTTCTAGGGTCAACTTTGTAACTGATCCTAGGAAACTGCGGTCTAAAACCTTCCCAATTCTTCGAATTAAACGTTATTCGAATCTTCTTAACCAACAATGAAGATAGATCGTCCATTCCACAATATAACATTCTTAACCTGGTAATCTGCATTAGCTCAAAATACGGTAGTGACTTGAATTTATGACCATGCTTGATATAATCAACACCAAACTCTCTCTTTATTGCAAACATGTTAAATTCTTCAATGTAAGCCCAGGCAAGAATCCTTCCCTTCGCACCTTTTCTCAAATTAATCATCTTTAAATACTTTGGCTCAAGCCTCGGTTTCTCACAGTACTTTCTTATTCTCCAAATATCACGCCAATCAGCTTCTAACTTCTCCACAGCTTCATCATTATACTTAACTGGCAGAAAACCTTCAGGCAAAACTTCAGTTCTTTCCTTTTCTTTACACTTTCTATTCAAAATCTCATCATCAGTCTTAAACAGCTCATCAAAACCAGGAAGATCTTCATTCTTATCATTTCTATACGTAGGAAAATATTCATGTGTAACATCTTCAACTAAATCATCAACATCCTTATCATTGAGATCTTCAGTAATCTCAGGGCCAAAAGAATCATCCTCTGAAGGAGGATCATCGGACTATGCATTAGCAGATTTAGCTTCTTCTTGCTCTAGACGCACCAGCTCGTCCAGCTCAGCTCTAGTGAAGTTGTGAGGGATCTCTCCCTCTTCTAAATCATCATAAACAACAGAATGCTTGAGCTCATCCTATTTAGAAAAGAAATCACTAAAACTATAATCAATTTTAAGAGGAATTACTGACAGTGCTGTAGCTTTGGAGGAACCAGGAGCCTCCACTATTCAGTTATCAGTCACATCCTCAGGCAATTCAATCAAATCAAACTTCTCTTCCCACGCAGTAACTTTAGCTAGAGCAGATTCAGCCAACTTTCTAGCTTGGGAAGCCTCTCTTTTCTCATCAGTCAATAACAAGTCAATAACAACGACTGATCACCAACCTTCTTCTGAAGCAACTCAACTTGCATACTTAACCTAGTAACATCCTCGGACTTCACACGGTTCTCTTCCTTCAAATTCTCAACCTTCTCATCCATCTCCTTTCTCAATCTCAAGTTATCAGCCATCGCTTGTACATATAAATCATTCAAATTTTGAAGAGTCGATGAGCTAACACCTCCTTCTACCCCTATATGTGGTGTAGCACCAGGAGTTGGAGTAGAAACTGTCTTCTGTGACACTTGTTGAGCTATGGGTGGTGATTGATGAGTCGATTGGGTTTGTTGTATCGGTTGTTGTTGTCCTTGAGTCTGAGAGGGCTGAGCTCCCTGAGTAGCACCAGTAGCAGATCTACTCTGATTCTTTAAAACAAATCTAAACCTCTTATGTGGTCTCAAATTTGTAGAAACTTGTGAACCCTCATCTTTTACCAATCTTCTTCTTTCACCTCTCGGAGCTTCTTCACCAACATTAGTATTAATATCACCAATCTCATCAACTAAACCTCCAGCACCTGAACCACCTGCAGCTTGAGTATTCACGGGTTGATCAACTTCTTCATCACTGTTAGCTACCTCAAAATTAAGCTCTCGATCGGATAAACTGTTTTCGTTTCTCCACTTCTTTCCCGGTGGACACTGATAATCCTCTCGAGCAAGATAACACACCAGCTTGCCATCACTAGCGCTTTTCTTCTGATTCAATCGGTTGAATGTAAGATCAGTCATATGTTTCAACTCAATGATATCTTTCTTCAACCTAGGCAGATCCATAGTTTGACTATTGATCATTATCTGTAGAAACCTCGGATAAATCAAATACTGTTGACTTGTCACATTCTCCACCAGCAGATCGAATATAACTCCCAAGAAATTAAAATCAGCTTTTAGAATCAATGCGGCAAACATTCCCTGATAGATTACACTTAATTCATCAAACCCGACTTGTAACGGACTCAAACACTTAACCACAACCAACGACAAATATCTATACGGTGGAGTGAATCCACTTCTCTTGATTGTAGCTCGAGTAATGTCACCCGCATACTTACATCTCAACATACATCCAGTAATCTTTGTCTTGGACAGCTTCTTGGGCATGTCCTCAGCATCCTCAAATAAAAACGTATTGCGAATCGTGTCTTCAGAAATCTTAATCTCTTGATCACACACAGAACTCACTATCACTTGTCTATTATCAACAGTCTCAATTTTTGCATTCTTCCAGAACTCTCTCTGATGAGAATAGTAAGCAGTGCACGGCATGGATACAGCAGCAAAAATCCTTGAACGTTTTAAGAATTCGATTACTTCTTTGTACTTGCCAGCATTGGGACCCTTATCACATAGACAAGCAGTCAAGTTGGAACCACTGCACGCTTTCAATCCTGGAAGATTAACAGAACTTGGTCCTCCCGATGATTCAGTTTTAGAACTGTGAACTACCTGTTCTTGATCCATCTGAGCACCTGACATGATTAACAATAACTGCAAACACAATTTCAGATCAGCATTATATACATGATTGATTAGCTATCACTGATTGATTATCACAGAATATGTTACATTAGTAAGAATAACATATTAAGATCACAATTACACGATTACATGTCTGACGTAAGATTATTACAGACATAAAATAGTGTATCAATGCTAACAGGCTAGCATTATCAAATTACATATCATTCTGAAAATACAGAATATCAAAATAAACACAGAATCATAAAATTAGAATCATTCATCCCATAATGGGATCCTCTAGCACTAGCTTTTCCTCATGTTGAATCACACCAAGTTTCTGAAACAAGTTATACAATAAAGCTGCGTACAGAAATGGTTCTTCCGTCTCAAGAAAATCTTTCATTACTGGAATGAGAAAGTGACCCACGTTTACTTGAATACCCTCTAATAGACAATACAAAAATAAGGCTTCAGTACCAGACAACAGATTATCTCCTTCTTTCCTAAAGGTCACATTCCTTTTGATGATTCTCAAGTGTATCTCATGTTGTTGTAAGATATCACCATCTCTAACCTCAACCCTGCCAGCATTAACTACTTTCTCTGGCTTGCATAGCCTTGCTATTATGTCAGATAGTTTGAATCTATTGGGAATCTTCCTCAGATCTTTGCTAGGATACAGTATCTTAACCCCAGTGTGAGGAACATTCAACAGATTTGAGAATTCCTCCAAAGTCCACTTATATTGTTGGTTAAATAGGCCTGAGTGCACAAATTTCTTCTTACTATCCTCTAAGGCAACATTGGCATAGAATTCCCACAGTAATTCAGGACAGAAGTAATCCCCGATGTCTAAAAAGGCTTGACACCCAATCTGTTCCCAAGGACTATAGGTCTGTCGAGTAGCAATGACCTTTTGTTCCACTAAGATGGGTCGTCCTCTAGCTAGAATTCTCCTACGGTCAATGTTAAACATCCATTGCCCAACAAAGGAACCACCTAACATTCTAATACAGACTACAAGCACTAGCATTAGATAGGCATAACAGAAATTACCAAAGACCAAAAATTCATTTAAATTCAATTTAAAAATCTACCATCGGCTCAATTAAATGACCATCGATCGATGGCCTAGACCATCGGACCGATGGTCTAGACCTACGGCAGTTGGTCTAGAGCACATCTACAAACTGATCAATTTGGGACCTACGGCCGAGTGAAGGGTCATCCGGCCGAGTGTAAGACACCATCGGTCGATGGTCAGAGACCATCGGCCGGAGGTAGTTCATCAGATCTATTTCATTAAAAATTCAAATCGATCAATCTGTTGTTTCTGGTTTGATTTCTGGTCACAATAGTTGCTAAAGGGGCCGATTAACACATATATATCAACAATTTGATCAGATAACGAGCAAAAATCAATCGATTTAAAAATCAAACTTCGAACACAATATTAAAGAATTAAACTAAACAAAATCGAGTTAGATTACCTCGTTTGTGGCGCTAGAATCACGATAAAAAGATGCACAATTCACACGGACAAAAACTCTTTTCCTCTCAACTTGAAAATTAGGGTAAAATCGATCACAAGTGCACAAAGTGACTGACCCGTTTAACTCAGGGTCCTTTTATACCCTGTCAGTGACCATCGGCCGATGGTCTAATCCTTTGGCCCGATGGTCTTGACACTCGGTCGAGTGTCTTTGTCCATCGGCCGGAGGTAATTACAATCGACCGGTGGTCTAGGCTTTTGAAAAACTTTAAAACTTAACACTTTTCAAATTCAAACTTTACCTCTTTTCTCACATTTACTCCCCCTGGGACTGATCTCCACAGTAATAATCAAACACGCTTTGTTCCTTTAAGCTCTAAACAACTTATTTTCAAATTAATGAGAAATATAGGGTTCCTTTCACAGGAAACCTTTCCGAGAACTGAGTTGTTAACCTTAAAAGATGAAACAGAAATGCACATGCAACTAACATATGAATACAAACTATCTCAGATATGCATGCTCATGCAAATACACAAAGCAAATAAATGTACAAGATCTAGTGTGTCATGATTAGCAATATTATAACAGACGTAATCAGTAACATTTAACCTTTTATATCTGTAGTGAATTAACTTCTAACATCAGTTTCATTAAACATTAACATTAACAGATGCATGATGTTATCAGCATAGGAACAAGTAAAACTGCTTATCATGAATTACACTTCAAGGAGTATAACACATCTTTTTGTGAGTTGACATATCAAATTGATTTAATCTTTTTGATTCGGGGATCAGAACTGAACTATATTGACATGTTATTCCACAGTTCATTCACAAACTTATTTGATAACGCATATACAGAACAACTTTCAAATATATCACTAAACAATTATCAACTTTCACCCTAGACTTTGATGATCACGTTATATTAATTACTTTAAAAATTTTCAATGCCAGATTTTGATCACAAAGTCAGTCCTCATTTGAGATCGCACGATTTCTCAGGTAGAACAATTGAGCACAAACCTGTTGACGCAGTCCTCTTATCACATCAATGTACTTTCGATCCTATTGAACAGAACCATCTCACGATGTTTCTAGCAACCCTGTCAGCCATGGGCTTCTACCTTAAACTTATACTTTTCGTTTCAGATAACATTGTTAATCTCAAATTTATTACATACTCTGTTAAGGACGCATACCGGCCGCTATAAACCCCATACTTAAACGGAAATAGAATGATGTATGATGTTGGATGGATGGAAGTGATATATATATTTGAGTGATGGAACGCTAAGATGCCTTCCAGAAGATATTCCCTCTATCCAGGTCAATAGGCACAATCCCATACCACAGACAAAAGATGTAAAGTTCATTAATTGAAATGTGAACTGAATGATTTAAGTTCTCTATATCTGATGATCTGATAAATTCTCCCCCTCGGATGTAGATAACTAAATCGATCAAATACGTCTCCGATTGGAATATGTTGTCTCAGACTTAGATAACCGAGGAATCTCTGAAGCTTTGTTCAATTCTTAATCCATGATTCTCTTGCAGTTAGGTGGTGCATCATGTTATTCTCAACTTTAAATAAACAAACATAAACAAAACATTAAACTGCAAATTTTTTTTTTTTTTTTAATGTTGCCTTTTCTCCATGCTAAATTTACAGCACATATAAATAAAACAAACAAAATAAATAAATAAAAACATCTATACATGATAATGATGCACCACTGTCTTTGACATTCGTAATAACTGCACGGAAAACCATTCTTCTGATGTTGAAATCTATAACCCGATGACGTTGCAATATACAAATCATTCCGTGTCTGTGATACAAGACTGCACTTCTCAACCCTTTTAGAGAAAACACCTCCCTTTGGGTACCCGATATGTATGTTGTTGGATTTCGATCCAAGTAATAAAGGTAAATAGAAACAAGTATGCATCCTAGACAAAGTATGCTCACCTTGGGGACTCACAAAATTATCCTTTTGCTACCGAGTATAAATCGTTGTAGGGGAGACCTCAACCGTCTGTTGAGTTTCTGACATATTCAGTGATAAGTAGGTGACTACCCTCAACCGCTGTAAATCTTTCCATGATTTCCTCATCATGATATTTATGCTGTGTTAGTGTGATCATCTCTATCTAGAATTAGGCCAATAAATTCTACTAACACATTATCAATCATCCTGTATTACTTGTTTTTCACAACTTACATGTCAGTTCAGTATTGCAATCATTTCCCCACAGATAGAATAAGCAACTCATTTTCAAGCTTTTTAATTTTTATGGATTTTCCATTTTTCAATTTTTATTTGTTTTTCTGGTTTTTCTGTTTTGATTTTCTATGTACAAAAGCATAAAACTATTTATAAACATAAGCAAACATGCAGAAATATCAGGAAAAACTAATCTATCATGCAAATTACAAGTAAACATGCAAATGACCTACAAACTACCATGCATAACTACACATACTCTACAAGCAGTTTCAAACTATTCACAACTCAGTCTCAGGCTTAGATTCCTCTGTGTCAGGAACCTCAGTTTCAGGAACCATATCTGTAAGCAATTTAATACCTATCTCTTTTAACAGAAATTCAAAGCGTGGTTTATCAAAAGCTTTTGTGAAGAGATCAGCCCTCTGGGCTGTAGTGTCTATTTGCACTACATCTGTTAACGTTTTCTCATAACAGTCTCTAATGAAATGGTATTTAATCCCTATATGTTTCGTTTTAGAATGATTTACGGGATTTTTAGTGACAGCTATGGCAGCAGTATTATCAACATAAATAGGAGTGTTAGAAATTTGCAAACCGTAGTCACGTAGTTGCTGTTGAATCCAGATAACCTGTTATGTACAGCTGGCCGCGACAATATATTCTGCTTCACAAGTGGACTGAGCCACTATTGTCTGCTTCTTACACTGCCAGGTAACTAGTTTGCTACCAAGAAATTGACAACCCCCTGATGTTGACTTGAAATCTTTCTTACAACCTCCATAGTCTGAATCACTATACGCAGTGAGATCAAAACCATCCTCACACGGATACCATAACCCTAAGCTGGGGGTATCTTTCAGATACCTCAGAATCTTCTTAACCACGAACATATGATGAACATTAGGATTCGCCTGATAACGAGCACACATGCAAACCGCAAACATAATATCTGGTCGAGAAGCTGTAAGGTACATTAGTGAACCTATGATCGCCCTGTACAAAGTAGGATCCACTAGAGCACCCTCACAATCGGGTGAGATCCCATGATTAGCCGACAATGGAGTCTTTGCTGGTCTCTCCGTATCTGCTTGAAAGCGCTTTAGGATATCAGCAACGTACTTAGTCTAATGCAAGAAGATGCCTTTATCCGTTTGAGCTACCTGCAAACCTAAGAAAAACTTTATAGTTCCCATGGAACTCATTTTAAACTTCCGTTGCATAACCTTCTCAAATTCATTAACCATACTCTGAACTGTTGACCCAAAGATAATATCATCAACATAAACTTGCACTAACATAAGGTGTTGTCCCTTCTTTTTGATGAAAAGTGTCTGATCAATGACACCTCTCCGAAAACCATTCTCTAGCATGTAGTTGGACAACGTTGCATACCATGCTCTAGGAGCTTGGTGAAGACCATACAGTGCCTTTTCTAGTCAATAAACCTTTTCTGGGAAATGCGGATCTTCAAAACCAGGTGGTTGTTCAACAAACACTCTCTCATTGATCTCTCCATATAAGAACGCACTTTTCACATCCATTTGATAGACTTTGAAACCCATATAGGATGCAAAAGACAAGAAAATCCTGATTGCCTCCAGTCTCGCAACTAGAGCAAAAACCTCATCATAGTCAATTTCAGGGATCTGTTGATATCCCTTAACCACCAATCTAGCTTTATTTCGAATAACTATACCCTGTTCATCTTTCTTGTTCTTCAAAACCCAACGAAGACCATAGGGTACACAACCATGCGGTGGATTGACTAACTTCCAAACCTTTAAATGTTTAAATTATAACAGCTCCTCTTGCATAGCACTTACCCACACATCATACTTCAATGCCTCATAAGCATCTTTAGGTTCAATTTGACACACATAGCACGAGTGAGCATGAACAAATACTCTCCGTGTCTTGTTCAACGAGGAATAAAAAGCTGTCACCACATTCGCACTTTCTGTCTGAACATCTTCTGCTGCTGTTGTACTTTCAGTAACCACGAGAACCTCAGATGTAGTTGGAACTTCAGACGTTGATGCATCATTTGTCGTAGATTGAGGAAGACTGACATGAGGAATTCCCCTAGTATCCACATAATAATCTGCAAGACGCTTAGGTGGTAGAATAACACGATTAGATCTACGTACACCTCCCGCTTCAGTTATCTGATCAGGAACTGTCACAGTTGGTGGTTGGTTATATAGGGGATTAAGATGTTCCTCTGTCAGTCGTGTTTGATTAACTTCCTCATCATCTTCTAACTCACTATCTTCATCTGTATCAACTACCCCGTCCTCATTTGAATCAAGGTTACCTCTAACACTCTGTGGACTTGGTTGCAAGCTAGAAACCGGATTCTGAACCTGCGCTGGAATAGTGATAACATTCTCAGAAGAGTTTCAAGAATCAAACAATATCTGAGTTAGAAGTTCTTCCTCTGTAACATCTGGTGGAAGATTGAAGGAATCAAATAACTTGTCATACTCAAACTGCCATGCATATCCTTTACTAACACGAGGCGGAGCATTGCGCTGAATATCAATCTCATAACGTTCTTCCACACACCTTGTCTCATTGTTATACACCCTTTTGTTTGGATTCCCATATCCCAAGAAGATACCAGAAATAACCTTTGAATTAAATTTTCCTCCAGCATCACGTACCAGAATAGTACAAGGAGCACCAAAGGGTTCAAAATGTTTAATGTTAGGCTTTCTCTTGTGCAACAGTTCATAACACGTTTTACCATGTCACTTCACCACTAGAACTCTGTTCATCACATAACACGCTGTACTCACGGCTTCACCCCATAAGACAATTGGAAGACATGAATCAGCTAGCATCGTTCTTGCGGTTTCAATTAACGTCCTATTCTTTCTTTCAGCAACACCATTTGACTGTGGTGTATAAGCAGGACTGAACTGTTGTTGTATCCCTTCTCATTGCAGAACTGCAGCATCTGATTGTTCTTAAACTCCGTACCATTGTCAGTACGAATCTTTCTTACCTTCAACTTATACAAACTTTCGAGCTTTAGAATCAACACTTTAATATGCTCAAAAGTATCCGACTTGTGCTTCAACATTCCAACCCATGAGAAACGGGAATATTCATCTGTAACTACCAAGCAATAAGATTCTCCAGTGAGAGTTTTACAATTGACTGGACCAAAGAGATCCATGTATAACAACTCCAAAGGAATATTAACAGAATGATGCTTTTTGGTAGTATGTGACTTCTTCGTTTGTTTCCCCTGTTTACACGGAAGACATACTTCAGGAATATGAAAACTCTTAACATTCACACCATTAACTAATCCATTGTGGACTAGATTATTCATCTTCCTTAGACTCAGATGACCCATACGCTTGTGCCAGATAATAGAATTCTGTTCAGTAGCCTTAGAAACGAAGGCCTGATGGCCTGTAGCTGCTTTAACATGAG
Source organism: Rutidosis leptorrhynchoides (assembly GCF_046630445.1). Taxonomy (NCBI): domain Eukaryota; kingdom Viridiplantae; phylum Streptophyta; class Magnoliopsida; order Asterales; family Asteraceae; genus Rutidosis; species Rutidosis leptorrhynchoides. Next base: position 79,680,888 of record NC_092333.1, read on the forward strand.
CCTTTCGCATATCAAGGATATAGAGATCCTTGCACCTTGGAGTAGTCATCGGAATCATGTCTTCCGGAATAACAAATTCTTTCTTTAAAATATAACATAACTTATCATCAAAAGCAACCGTATATTTCTTATCAGCAACTTGTGAAACTGAAAGCCTGCTCCACATAATTAACTTTATCAAAGCTGACATTCTCATTAGCAATAACACCTTGAGCAGTAATAAATCCTCCTTCACTACCAGCAAAAGAAACTTGTCCTCCATCCACTGTTTTCACATTAGAAAGTAAGGACAAGTTCCCTGTCATGTGCCTGGACGCCCCACTATCAATAATCCAAGTACTGCAGCGTGGATTGTAGGCAACCTGTACATTAAAGTAAGAGGATTAGTTAGAAAGGGCCACCCATGCCCTAATGGCAGTGGGTTTCCCATCAACGCCAACAACTGGCAATTCCACCCATTGTCCTTTAGATCCGGAAGGACCCTCGGGACTTTGAACACCCTTTACATCCGATTTAGGTTTCCAAACTGTATTTTTAGGCAATGGTTTCCTGTAATAATCATTAGTTTGAAAAACCTTTGATTCATTTGTTTTCAAAGAAGATTTAAACACAGGTGAAGATGATCTTCTATTAAAAGAACGATTTGGACTGAGATCAATCTTCCTTCGGGGTGTCTGTCGAATGGGTCCACAATTCACAGCCATGTGTCCCAACCTTCCACAATTGAAACAGTTAACATTATTAAATTCATTAGAATTAAACAATCTATGTCTAATTAGTGAAAACTGTCTCCTAGGCGGTTCAGTATGTTGTCTAGTCGTAGAGGGTGTCATGACTTGTTGCTTAACAGTTTGACGACGACTAGGCGGAACATACTTGGGCATATTACCAGAATTAGAAATTTCACCTTTTGGTGATTGTTCTACCTTAGGATCACTAACATGCGATTTTCCAGAACTACTTTCTTTAACAAACTTAATAAGAGTGGACAAAGTAGTCTTCTTTTTATTTTGTTTTGGCTTTTCTACACTCTTTGTCGGAGTCTTATGACTCTCACTCCTATTTCCACTGTGTTTAGGATTCTTAAGAATTGTAACCGGCTTAGTTACTGGGACAAAAGGTTTGCTTTCTTTCTCAGTGTCGATATCAGTATCGGACTCAGTCTCATATACAACTTCTAGAGGGTTCTTAGACTCAACTACCTTACTAGAACTCACAACTGGGGTATCCTTTGGTTTACCATAGAGTGGTTCCACAACCGGATCCTTACTCTTTTCTACAGGCTTATTAACATACTCACCCATCAATGGTGGAGCAACCTCAGAATAACCTAAACCCTCCCTCTTAGGATGATTAAAAGTCTGAGTCACATAAGACATCCTCTGCCAGTTATCTATCCTAGCTTTCTCAGACTCATATTTCAACTTAAAGGAATCCTTTTCTGCCTTAAGAGTTTCTATCTGTCCCAAATACATCGTAATCACTTTTTCATCATCTATAATAGTTGATTTCATGTGACCTACCTGATTTTCTAAAGACTTAATCACTTCAACATAATCTTTCTGTTTGTTTGAGTAGAAAAGGGCATCCTCATAGTTCTTTTTATTTGTCTGATTCTCTAAACTTAGGTTCTTAAGGTCAATTCTAAGCTTAGGGCAGGTCTCACATGTAACAGATATCTCATTTAGCTTAGAGATAATACATTCAAGCCTCTCAATTTCCTGTTCATAACCAATGCAATTAGAACAATTAGAAACTGAGTCATTACATACGTTATCGTTACCGGAGGTGTTAGCCATGAATGCATAGTCATTTCCTCCAACTTGAGAATCTGTATCTGATTCTGATTCGGACTCTGAGCTCGTGCTATCCGAGTAATCTGCATCATAACCTTCTTTACCCTCACTTTTATCTGAACAAACTGGACTCTGAACCGTTTCAATCTTCTCATCACCACTCTTAAGATCACTCTTGAGCAAGTGTCCCAACTCTTTTCTAAACCAAGTTCCTTCATGACAACTCATACCTGCTTCTTCATCAGATGAATCAGTAGTAAACTCAATGTCTGATAAGTCTTTGGCTTTGTGAAACTTATCATACAGCTGTTCCTTAACTCTCTTTCTGAAGCACCATTTCATAAGTTCCTCTGCTCTCTTCAACCTAGCATCACACTTGCACACATAGCATGTGCAATTTGGATTATCCTTACCCTTACAACCTGCATTTCTCCTAACTATTCTTTCTTCTTCAATTTCTGCTGCACTCTTTCCCACAAACACTACATTAGCTCTCTGAGCATCTACTGGAATGGACCAGTCACATACTTCATCAACATATGTTGTCGTTAAAGCCTTAGATTGAGCAGTACTCGATGATTCTTTCTCAACAATCACATGTTGTGGAGTGACTGAAATGGTTGTACTGAGAAAAGGATCATGATAACCAGGCTTGGGTGGTCTCGTACACGTTTTCTTAAAGTGACCAAGTTCATCATAATTGTAACATCTAACCTTCGACATGTCAAAACCAAACTTGGAGTCGCGATTTAGACTCAAAGATCTTTGATCTGTTCTCTTCAAGTACTTCCTTGCACGTCGCACAATGCTACCCATGCAGTAAAGAATGTCCATCCTCTCAAGCTCATCCTCATCATTCTGATCATAGTCTTCGTTTTCAAGATAACTATTAAGCACTTGTCCGCTGATCATATCGTTGTATGAGTTAACAACGATAGCTGCCAAAGCCATATCTTCCTGAATAGACTCAATAGACCTTTTCTTGATATTATCAGTTTGAAACACTGGAGTCTGAGTCTGAGTCTGAGTCTGAGTCTACTGAGTTGGAGAAGCCTCAATCATCTTAATTGTTGAGTTTTGTGATTTGGCATTAAAGTAGCCAGACTGAGACTGTGGTGCAGACATTTGAGAAGCATTTGCTGCTATGTAAGCTGTCTGCAATGGAGCATGACCTGAAGATGAGGCTAAAGATGAAGCATTTTCAGCTACAGTACCAAGTCTCTTCCTTTTGGCTTCAACCTGAATGTCCTTCTCCATCAACTTAGAAGTGAAAGCTGTCAACGTCAAAGGACGACCTGAAGCAATGTATCTGTTTTGAATTTTCTCAATCTCATAATCCCACTTTTCAGGAAGACCTAATGTCAAAACTATTACTGCCTTATCATCAGGCACCTCGATCCCATAATATGCCATCTCAGCAACCAATAACCTGTATCTCTCTAAAGTTTGTCCTAGAGATTCTGATGGAAGAGCCGCAAACACCCTCCATTCATCCTTCAAAACTTTACCCTTTGTTGCCCTATACGTGGCTGTACCCTCTGTTGCAGATTGAAGAGCCAACCAAAGAGTATAGGAAGTCTTATTGCGGTTCTTAAACTGTTGAAAGATCTCCTTAGACAAAGCTTGGGTTAACTGAGAATAACATCTACACTCAAGATTATACTGTTCGCGCTCTGCAGGATCAAACTGTTGAGTTTCTTTGGGTTCCCCATCAGTTCCACACGGCCAAACATAAGGATTCTCAATACACTCCCAAAGTCTAGAGTCTTGACCATTCAGATAAATAACAAACCTAACTTTCCAGTCCAAAAAGTCTTTAAGATTCTCAAGTCTAGGTACTTTATTGTTTGATCCCGCTTCACTTTCGTTAAGTAACAGTTTTTGTAAACCAGGTGCAATAACTAATGCATTGTACTCATTTGTTAATTGTTCATTTGTGTCTGACATTTTAACTGATTAAGTGTTAATTAATGATTAATTAAATGATTCTGTCTCAAAAGAGGATCGGCCGATGGACGAAGACAATCGGTCGGAGGTCACAGACAATCGGTCGGAGGTCGAAGACTAACGGCCGATAGTGAATACTTAGTAACAAAACTTAGAGTAAAGACCTTCGGTCGATGGAAGCTTCTGTCGGTCGATGGTCAAGGACGATCGGTCGATGGTCAAAAGATGAACGGCCGATGGTTAGGACAAACGGTTCTAAGTTATGAAAGACTGTCCTCCGGTTCACTGCTAGACGATCGGTCGATTGTGTATGACTTACGGTCGAGGGTCGAGACGAATGGTCGATGGTCTAACACGATCGATCGAGGGTAGTTCTTACGAAATCTAGGCAGAAAAAGCTAGGGTTTTCGACAAAAACTTCAATTTTGATCGATTTTGACGTTCTAGACTTAAACTAAACCGATAGAAACTTCAGAAAAGCACTCTGGAACACAAATAAACACAAAAACACCAGATTTAAACGTAAAAATTTCAACTTTTGATTGAAAACCCGTTTAGACCAAAAACCCTAAAATAAGAACAAAGAATTCGACTCCTAAACGTTTTAATCAGCAACTCTACGCTCTGATACCACTTTGTAGATGTACTAAGGACCTTAGATCAAATGTATAACCTAGATAGAGAGCGAAAATCAATAACTAGGGTGAATCGAATACTTGTTTAACTATCGGGATCAATCTAACCAACAATATGTTGATAAAATCGATGCCTAGAGCCTTGTATTCGGTTGGGGATTGGTCTAGGACTGTAAACACAGAGTAATACGACGGAAATAGGGTTTGTGGTGTGTAACCTAACAATGAACCACAAAACCCGTATATATATATATATATATATATATATATATATATATATAATTGCAGTGACCATCGGCTGGTGGTCTGGGACCTACGGCCGATGGTGAGAGTCCCTCGACCGATGGTCTCTACCATCGGTCGATGGTCTGAGCAGCCAACCAACTGCTCTTAACCATTTCACAACATTATACTAAGCAATTCAAACACAAAGTATTAATGACGATGTTCATACACGACTGAAATAGTAAATACAATACGAATAGAACCTATTACAGAATAGAACTCGGGATTATGCACCAACAAAAACTACCCGACATCCGTTTTACCTTTACTTTTCTGAGTCTTTATGATCTGCTTAACAACTACACCATCAACCTTCAAACGATTAAATTTCTTGCCTCCCCGGTTTTCAATCACATAAGATGATACCTTTGTTGAAGCGTTACCAATCCTAACACCCGGCACGGGAGTAGGAAGTGAGCCTTCCTTCTCAAGACTTTCAAAAAAGCCAAGGTTCCTATCAGCTTCAACAAACCCGGTATCGTTGTTGTCGGAAACTCCAATATCGTCTTCCTCCTGAAGCGCGAACTTGTTACCATCTTCATTCAACATGTCCATTTCCTCTTCATCCCTAAGCACATACGAATCCTTAACCTTCTTCTCCTTTTTCTCCTTGTTCTTACCATTCGTTACACAGGGATCCAACGTTCGAATGGAAGTGGTATGCTCTTCAAGAGAAGAGACAACCGCATTTGTGATTTGGTGCATCCGCATTATCGTGAGCCCGAACCGATGAATTAGGACAAGCATCTTCATCAGAAGATCCAAACTTCAAGCCCGACCCATCGATGCCTCTTGTCTGCTCTCCTACAACACCATCTTCGGCAGTTAACTCGTCGACTGCATCACCATTTACTTGAACAGTTTCATGACCAACATCTGAATCCACAACTTCTAATGCAACTTGCACCTTGTCAACTTGTTTTTCATAAAAAGGATGTCCCGCCATAATAATGGGTATATGGATAACTGATGAATTCACGTGATTAATTCATTTGGATTTGGTAACCGTTTATTTATTTATTTATATTTTTGGAAACCGTCGATCATCGAGTTAATTGTTTATTTTTTGGTAATCGTCGAGCGATTCAGCTTCTTAATTCCCACTTTCAATTTAATTTAATTTAATTAATGTACATGTGGGATAATGATTGACCACGTATATGCACGTATACGGAGGTTTCTGAGGTTGAAAAAGAGACATTAGTTATGTCTATACTCCATGACTTTTGGTTATGCATCAACTCTCAAATAACTGCCGTCAACGTCAACAAACGAATTCAAGTAACTTCCACCTAGTAACCGTCTGGATCCAAAGGTAACTAGTGTGTAACTTCTATGAGGGAGTCGATGCAATTAACTCCGTAATGATGGTATGTCGATCTCCCAAACATGACTTATCCATATTGTATAAAAACTCATGACATTTTTCCATGATAATAGTCTAAGATTGTCATATTATGGTATTTGATGTTTAATGTAATTTGTTCACGAGCCACGTTAGGTACAAATTAATGCTCAAGACGTGTACACTGGTGTCAATCATACACATTAACCGTGAGAATTGATAGGTTGCCGAAGTGGGTGTCGGCAGGATCGGGCAACGTTTTTTAACTGATTCTTTATAAGAAATTGATCGTTTGTATGACTAATTGAATTGTTATACAAGCTGAATTTTTGTTTCTCGATTACATGCTACTAAGTGTTATATACATAAAATACATAACAGCTAATTCCTAAAGAGGGTAGGCTCCAATTATACTTTTGGAACCCCCCACTACAAATATGGAAATATGCAGAATTATAGCTGTTATCTTGGAAGCTAGTTGACCCTTGTGACTTTGTTAAAATGGAAAATGATGCAGCTAAAGTCTGATCCCAATAAGTCAAATAACCAAATATAGTTATTTGACTTTGTTGCCTCTTTTGATGTTGCTCTACTTTAACACTCCCCCTCAAGTTGAGCAGTGGAGTTTCCAATATTCAACTTGCTAAGAACTTCACTGAACAATCTCCCTTTAACGGACTTGGTAAGTATATCAGCTAATTGGTCTTCTGATCTGATGGATGGGAGAGAAATAATTTCGCCATCTAATTTTTCACGGATAAAATGTCGATCTATTTCCACATGTTTAGTGCGGTCACGCTGAACAGGATTTTTGGAGATGGCAATAGTTGCTTCATTGTCACAGAAGATTTGAATAGCTTCCTTTGGAGGAAAACCAATCTCTGTTAGTAATTTCTTGATCCATAGTGCTTCGACTACCCCTTTTGCTATTCCTCTGAATTCTGACTCAGCACTTGAAAGTGATAAAACTTTTTGTTTTTTACTTTTCCATGCTACTAAGTTACCTCCGACAAGTGTGAAGAACCCGGAGTTGATTTTCTATCCCCTTTTTCTCCAGCCCAACTCGCATCAGTATATATTTGAGTCTTTAGATGTCCATTTCCTTTAAAAACAACTCCATGGTCCACTGTCTTCTTCAAGTATCTGATGATTCTCATTACAGCTTCCATATGGTGAACCTGTGGTTGATGCATGAATTGACTCACAACTTCAACTGTATGTGCTATATCAGGTCGAGTATGAGCAAGATAGATGAGTTTTCCCACCATCCTTTGGTATTGCCTTTATCAGCAAGATCAGCTTCATCTTCCATATATAACTTTTGGTTTGGAATCATTGGAGTATCAGCTGGTTTGCAATCAATCATACCTTTTTCGGCAAGAAAATCAAGAACATACTTCTTTTGACAGATAAATATTCCATGTTGAGATCGTAATACAACAATCCCCAAAAAATATTTAAGTCTACCCAAGTATTTCATTTCAAATTCTTTAAATAAGTTCATTTTTAAGTTAGGAATTTCCTCTTTATCATTTCCTGTTATTATCATATCATCAACATAAATGATTAAGCATGTAATTAAATTTCCTCTTCGTTTAAAAAAGAGAGTATGATCTGAGTTACTTTGTTTGAACTTATATTTTTTCATAAATAGAGTAAATCTCCCAAACCAAGCCCGTGGGGATTGTTTTAACCCATATAAAGTCTTTTTAAGTCGACAAACTTCCCTGTTTTTAAAGTTGTCAGTGAATCCCGGTGGTGATTCCATATAGACTTCTTCCTTTAATTCGCCATGTAGAAACGCATTCTTCACATCAAATTGGTGAAGTGGCCAATCTTCATTTGCAGCGATAGAAAAGAGAACTCTAATGGTATCAATCTTTGCAACTGGTGAGAAAGTTTCGGAATAATCGATTCCATATGTTTGAGTGTACCCTTTCGCAACCAGTCGAGCTTTATATCTTTCAATAGTACCATCTGGTTTATGTTTTATCGTAAATACCCATCGACATCCCACTGGTTTTTTTCCCTGGGGCACAACACATTTTTCCCACGTATCATTATCATTCAAGGCTTTCATTTCAACTTTCATTGCTTCTTTCCAGTTTTTTTAGTTTAAAGCTTGTTCAACAGAAGTTGGAATGTTTTCAGAGTAAATTGCGGAATTAAACTGATGAGCTTCTTTTGACAGATTTCCTTGTGCTATATTAGCCATAGGATATAAAGATCTTTGCGGTTCTTTTTCTGGGGAGTACCTTTTGGGTGGGACACCTCTATTGACTCTTTGAGGTATGACATAACGTTCTGTGGTTTCATCGGAGTTTGAGTCATCTTGTTCTTCTTGACTTCCATTATTTGAGGAGGTTTCAGTTGGTTCAATGTTTGATGACTCGGGATCAATGTTTGGTGATTCGGGATCGGGGTTTGGTGATTCGGGATCAAGGTTTGTATCGGAATTTAGAGGTTGAGAGTCAAGATTGGTATCAAGATTGGGTGTTGGTGTTGGTGTTTGGATGTTGTCAGACCTGGGTATCCAGGTTATCCAACTGAGAGTGTCATTATCTTTTTTCTCCCCCTCACTCGTGAGTTGGGTATTATAAAAGTATTCGGTTTCTATAAAGTTGCAGTTCATTGTAGTGAAGACATGACGTTTCCTAGGACTGTAACACCGATACCCCTTTTGATTTATGCCATAACCAACCATAACACACTTTTCGGCACACGGGTCAAGTTTGGTACGTTCAGTCTTTGGAATGTAAACCAAAACAGAACACCCGAATATTCGTGGTTCAATGTTCAATGAGGTTGGTAGAGTGTGGAATTGAGACAAAGTATCTATAGGTGTTTTTGTGTCCAAAATCTTAGTCGGTAACCGGTTAATAAGATATGTTGCGGAAGCAAGAGCTTCGGGCCAGAAACTCTTTGGAACTTTAGACTCAATTAATAAGGCTCTTGTCATTTCTAAAAGTAATCTATTTTTGCGTTCAGCTACTCCATTTTGTTCGGGAGTATGAGCACAAGAAGTTTGGTGAATAATCCCATTTTGCTCGCAAAAAAGTTTCATGGAGGAATTGACAAACTCTCCCCCATTATCAGATCGTAAAATTTGAATATTTTTATTAAATTGAGTTTGAACCATATTATAAAAGTGAGAGAATTTCTCAAAAACTTCTGATTTGTGTGTTAAGAAATAAATCCATGTCATTCTTGTGTGATCATCAATAAAAAGGACAAAATATCGCAGATTCTTCCCCCTAATAACCGGAGCTGGGCCCCAAACATCAGAATGAATTAGAGCAAAAGGTACATCTTTTCTAGTATTACTAGGTTTAAATGTACTATGGTGGCTTTTGGCCAAAATACACGTTTCACAATTTAAAATTACATTTGACGGAAATAAACTAGGAAATAAAGCATGTAAATATCCAGCTGATGGATGACCTAATCTTCTATGCCATAACCAGGCTTCCCTCATAGGTGTTACGTGAGCAAGTGACACGGTGCCTTGTTGAGAAACCTCGTCAACATAGTATAACCCCCCCCCCCTTTTCAGTGCCACGTCCAATCAACAGTCCTGTCCGAATGTCCTGCAAGATGCAGAAAGTCGGATACATCAGGACTTTACAATTTAATTCTTTTGTAACATGACTTACCGATAACAGCTTATGAGATAAAGCTAGAATATATAAACAATTAGGTAGTTTAATAGTTGGTGAAATTTCGATAGTACCGCCACTTTTAACTTGGACAATTTCACCATTTGCCGTTTGTACTTTATTTTTCCTCGGTTTAGTTTTAACAATAATATCTTTTTCATCAAACGTCATAGTGTCCGTTGGCCCACAATCAAATATCCATGACGCGGTTTTTAAATTGTTTGACACAACGTTGACTTTAGGAGGATTTTCCGACTCACTTTGTATTTTTGCTAAGACTGAGTATGTGTTTTGACATGGAATAGTGAACTCGGTTTTAAAATTATTTTCATTTCTTGAACTCATATGTAATTCAAAACTAGCTGGCCCATTTGTAGATTTATTAGGATTACTTACTGACCCTTTAAAAGAAGCCCACCTCACACCTTTAGTAGGCTTTTTATTCAGTTGAAACCCATCTACCTTGCAACCCATTCCCATAATGGGCTTCTCATTTAGCCCATTTAATTTGGCCTGTGTACTAGAATTTTCCCACGGTACCTTTTTTCCTTTAATTTTATTCGGTGGCTTATATTCCCCATGTGTACCCCACCGATTTTTTTCCCATTAATTTTATCTTCCTAACCGATTTGTTTATTCTTTCTAGGTGAGCTCACGTGTTTATCTTCCCAACCTAATTTGTTTACTTGTTTATGTATTCCATGTATCTGGTTCACGTGTTCTACACCAACATACATCGATTTACAAACCCTATTTTCAGAAAAAAGAGATGAGAAAAGCTTTGTACCGATGGGTGTTGAGGTGGTTGCAACACTGCCAAATCCAGGTTCAATGGTGGTGGTGGTGGTGGTGGTTTCATCGGCCGCCGCTGCCATTGATGCTTTGCCTTTGCCCGATTTTGTCCACCATTCAGGATACCCCTTAATTTCGAAGCATTGTTCAATTGTGTGCTTGGATTTGCCACACCTAGTACACTTCAGTTTGGATTTGTCGAATTTGGGTGGTAGATGCCAATTGGGTTTTGCAGCAAGCCCTAATCCTTCAGTTTTGTTGGCGGTTGCTAATCCGACACCCACTCCATGATTCTGACTCTGACTTGATGTGTTGGTTTGCCCTAAAATCATCTAGTGCGCAATTTCTTTTCTCACAGCAGCGTATGCTTCTTCTGCGGTCTGTAAAGGCTCTAATCTTAACAATTCTCTCTTTATAGTATCATGCTTCTGATCAAGTGCATTTAAAAATTGAAACAATTTTTGCTCAGCTCTTATTCGATTGTAGGTCACGATGTCAGTGGAGCATTTCATGGGATTAGGATCTCTACTGAAATGTCCCGTTCTTATTGATTAAAAACGTTCCATATTAATTGATTTCGTTGCGAGGTTTTGACCTCTATATGAGACGTTTTTCAAAGACTGCATTCATTTTTAAAACAAACCATAACCTTTATTTCATAAATAAAGGTTTAAAAAGCTTTACGTAGATTATCAAATAATGATAATCTAAAATATCCTGTTTACACACGACCATTACATAATGGTTTACAATACAAATATGTTACATCGAAATCAGTTTCTTGAATGCAGTTTTTACACAATATCATACAAACATGGACTCCAAATCTTGTCCTTATTTTAGTATGCAACAGCGGAAGCTCTTAATATTCACCTGAGAATAAACATGCTTTAAACGTCAACAAAAATGTTGGTGAGTTATAGGTTTAACCTATATATATCAAATCGTAACAATAGACCACAAGATTTCATATTTCAATACACATCCCATACATAGAGATAAAAATCATTCATATGGTGAACACCTGGTAACCGACATTAACAAGATGCATATATAAGAATATCCCCATCATTCCGGGACACCCTTCGGATATGATATAAAATTCGAAGTACTAAAGCATCCGGTACTTTGGATGGGGTTTGTTAGGCCCAATAGATCTATCTTTAGAATTCGCGTCAATTAGGGTGTCTGTTCCCTAATTCTTAGATTACCAGACTTAATAAAAAGGGGCATATTCGATTTCGATAATTCAACCATAGAATGTAGTTTCACGTACTTGTGTCTATTTTGTAAATCATTTATAAAACCTGCATGTATTCTCATCCCAAAAATATTAGATTTTAAAAGTGGGACTATAACTCACTTTCACAGATTTTTACTTCGTCGGGAAGTAAGACTTGGCCACTGGTTGATTCACGAACCTATAACAATATATACATATATATCAAAGTATGTTCAAAATATATTTACAACACTTTTAATATATTTTGATGTTTTAAGTTTATTAAGTCAGCTGTCCTCGTTAGTAACCTACAACTAGTTGTTCACAGTTAGATGTACAGAAATAAATCGATAAATATTATCTTGAATCAATCCACGACCCAGTGTATACGTATCTCAGTATTGATCACAACTCAAACTATATATATTTTGGAATCAACCTCAACCCTGTATAGCTAACTCCAACATTCACATATAGAGTGTCTATGGTTGTTCCGAAATATATATAGATGTGTCGACATGATAGGTCGAAACATTGTATACGTGTCTATGGTATCTCAAGATTACATAATATACAATACAAGTTGATTAAGTTATGGTTGGAATAGATTTGTTACCAATTTTCACGTAGCTAAAATGAGAAAAATTATCCAATCTTGTTTTACCCATAACTTCTTCATTTTAAATCCGTTTTGAGTGAATCAAATTGCTATGGTTTCATATTGAACTCTATTTTATGAATCTAAACAGAAAAGTATAGGTTTATAGTCGGAAAAATAAGTTACAAGTCGTTTTTGTAAAGGTAGTCATTTCAGTCGAAAGAACGACGTCTAGATGACCATTTTAGAAAACATACTTCCACTTTGAGTTTAATCATAATTTTTGGATATAGTTTCATGTTCATAATAAAAATCATTTTCTCAGAATAACAACTTTAAAATCAAAGTTTATCATAGTTTTTAATTAACTAACCCAAAACAGCCCGCGGTGTTACTACGACGGCGTAAATCCGGTTTTACGGTGTTTTTCGTGTTTCCAGGTTTTAAATCATTAAGTTAGCATATCATATAGATATAGAACATGTGTTTAGTTGATTTTAAAAGTCAAGTTAGAAGGATTAACTTTTGTTTGCGAACAAGTTTAGAATTAACTAAACTATGTTCTAGTGATTACAAGTTTAAACCTTCGAATAAGATAGCTTTATATGTATGAATCGAATGATGTTATGAACATCATTACTACCTTAAGTTCCTTGGATAAACCTACTGGAAAAGAGAAAAATGGATCTAGCTTCAATGGATCCTTGGATGGCTCGAAGTTCTTGAAGCAGAATCATGACACGAAAACAAGTTCAAGTAAGATCATCACTTGAAATAAGATTGTTATAGTTATAGAAATTGAACCAAAGTTTGAATATGATTATTACCTTGTATTAGAATGATAACCTACTGTAAGAAACAAAGATTTCTTGAGGTTGGATGATCACCTTACAAGATTGGAAGTGAGCTAGCAAACTTGAAAGTATTCTTGATTTTATGAAACTAGAACTTTTGGAATTTATGAAGAACACTTAGAACTTGAAGATAGAACTTGAGAGAGATCAATTAGATGAAGAAATTGAAGAATGAAAGTGTTTGTAGGTGTTTTTGGTCGTTGGTGTATGGATTAGATATAAAGGATATGTAATTTTGTTTTCATGTAAATAAGTCATGAATGATTACTCATATTTTTGTAATTTTATGAGATATTTCATGCTAGTTGCCAAATGATGGTTCCCACATGTGTTAGGTGACTCACATGGGCTGCTAAGAGCTGATCATTGGAGTGTATATACCAATAGTACATACATCTAAAAGCTGTGTATTGTACGAGTACGAATACGGGTGCATACGAGTAGAATTGTTGATGAAACTGAACGAGGATGTAATTGTAAGCATTTTTGTTAAGTAGAAGTATTTTGATAAGTGTATTGAAGTCCTTCAAAAGTGTATAAATACATCTTAAAACACTACATGTATATACATTTTAACTGAGTCGTTAAGTCATCGTTAGTCGTTACATGTAAGTGTTGTTTTGAAACCTTTAGGTTAACGATCTTGTTAAATGTTGTTAACCCAATGTTTATAATATCAAATGAGATTTTAAATTATTATATTATCATGATATTATCATGTATGAATATCTCTTATTATGATATATATACATTAAATGTCTTTACAACGATAATCGTTACATATATGTCTCGTTTAAAAATCATTAAGTTAGTAGTCTTGTTTTTACATATGTAGTTCATTGTTAATATACTTAATGATATGTTTACTTATCATAGTATCATGTTAACTATATATATATCCATATATATGTCATCATATAGTTTTTACAAGTTTTAACGTTCGTGAATCACCGGTCAACTTGGGTGGTCAATTGTCTATATGAAACATATTTCAATTAATCAAGTCTTAACAAGTTTGATTGCTTAACATGTTAGAAACATTTAATCATGTAAATATCAATCTCAATTAATATATATAAACATGGAAAAGTTCGGGTCACTACAGTACCTACCCGTTAAATAAATTTCGTCCCGAAATTTTAAGCTGTTGAAGGTGTTGACGAATCTTCTGGAAATAGATGCGGGTATTTCTTCTTCATCTGATCTTCACGCTCCCAGGTGAACTCGGGTCCTCTACGAGCATTCCATCGAACCTTAACAATTGGTATCTTGTTTTGCTTAAGTCTTTTAACCTCACGATCCATTATTTCGACGGGTTCTTCGATGAATTGAAGTTTTTCGTTGATTTGGATTTCATCTAACGGAATAGTGAGATCTTCTTTAGCAAAACATTTCTTTAAATTCGAGACGTGGAAAGTGTTATGTACAGCTGCGAGTTGTTGAGGTAACTCTAGTCGGTAAGCTACGGGTCCGATACGATCAATAATCTTGAATGGTCCAATATACCTTGGATTTAATTTCCCTCGTTTACCAAATCGAACAACGCCTTTCCAAGGTGCAACTTTAAGCATGACCATCTCTCCGATTTCAAATTCTATATCTTTTCTTTTAATGTCAGCGTAGCTCTTTTGTCGACTTTGGGCGGTTTTCAACCGTTGTTGAATTTGGATGATCTTCTCGGTAGTTTCTTGTATAATCTCCGAACCCGTAATCTGTCTATCCCCCACTTCACTCCAACAAATCGGAGACCTGCACTTTCTACCATAAAGTGCTTCAAACGGCGCCATCTCAATGCTTGAATGGTAGCTGTTGTTGTAGGAAAATTCTGCTAACGGTAGATGTCGATCCCAACTGTTTCCGAAATCAATAACACATGCTCGTAGCATGTCTTCAAGCGTTTGTATCGTCCTTTCGCTCTGCCCATCAGTTTGTGGATGATAGGCAGTACTCATGTCTAGACGAGTTCCTAATGCTTGCTGTAATGTCTGCCAGAATCTGGAAATAAATCTGCCATCCCTATCAGAGATAATAGAGATTGGTATTCCATGTCTGGAGATGACTTCCTTCAAATACAGTCGTGCTAACTTCTCCATCTTGTCATCTTCTCTTATTGGCAAGAAGTGTGCTGATTTGGTGAGACGGTCAACTATTACCCAAATAGTATCAAAACCACTTGCAGTCCTTGGCAATTTAGTGATGAAATCCATGGTAATGTTTTCCCATTTCCATTCCGGGATTTCGGGTTGTTGAAGTAGACCTGATGGTTTCTGATGCTCAGCTTTGACCTTAGAACACGTCAAACATTCTCCTACGTATTTAGCAACATCGGCTTTCATACCCGGCCACCAAAAATGTTTCTTGAGATCCTTGTACATCTTCCCCGTTCCAGGATGTATTGAGTATCTGGTTTTATGAGCTTCTCTAAGTACCATTTCTCTCATATCTCCAAATTTTGGTACCCAAATCCTTTCAGCCCTATACCGGGTTCCGTCTTCCCGAATATTAAGATGCTTCTCCGATCCTTTGGGTATTTCATCCTTTAAATTTCCCTCTTTTAAAACTCCTTGTTGCGCCTCCTTTATTTGAGTAGTAATGTTATTATGAATCATTATATTCATAGATTTTACTCGAATGGGTTCTCTGTCCTTCCTGCTCAAGGCATCGGCTACCACATTTGCCTTCCCCGGGTGGTAACGAATCTCAAAGTCGTAATCATTCAATAATTCAATCCACCTACGCTGCCTCATATTCAGTTGTTTCTGATTAAATATGTGTTGAAGACTTTTGTGGTCGGTATATATAATACTTTTGACCCCATATAAGTAGTGCCTCCAAGTCTTTAATGCAAAAACAACCGCGCCTAATTCCAAATCATGCGTCGTATAATTTTGTTCGTGAATCTTCAATTGTCTAGACGCATAAGCAATCACCTTCGTTCGTTGCATTAATACACAACAGAGACCTTGCTTTGATGCATCACAATAAATCACAAAATCATCATTCCCTTCAGGCAATGACAATATAGGTGCCGTAGTTAGCTTTTTCTTCAATAACTGAAACGCTTTCTCTTGTTCATCATTCCATTCAAATTTCTTCCCTTTATGCGTTAATGCAGTCAAGGGTTTTGCTATTCTGGAAAAGTCTTGGATGAACCTTCTGTAGTAACCAGCTAGTCCTAAAAACTGGCGTATGTGTTTCGGAGTTTTTGGGGTTTCCCACTTTTCAACAGTTTCTATCTTTGCCGGATCCACCTTAATACCTTCTTTGTTCACTATGTGACCGAGGAATTGAACTTCTTCCAACCAAAATGCACACTTTGAAAACTTAGCGTACAATTCTTCCTTCCTCAATACTTCTAACACCTTTCTCAAATGTTCACCGTGTTCTTGGTCATTCTTTGAGTAAATAAGTATGTCATCAATGAAAATAATGACAAACTTGTCAAGGTATGGTCCACACACTCGGTTCATAAGGTCCATGAACACAGCTGGTGCATTAGTTAAACCAAACGGCATGACCATAAACTCGTAATGACCGTAACGTGTTCTGAAAGCAGTCTTTGGAATATCATCTTCTTTCACCCGCATTTGATGATACCCGGAACGTAAGTCAATCTTTGAATAAACAGACGAGCCTTGTAGTTGATCAAATAAGTCATCGATTCTCGGTTGTGGGTAGCGGTTCTTGATGGTAAGTTTGTTCAACTCTCGGTAGTCGATACACAACCTGAATGTACCATCTTTCTTCTTGACAAACAAAACAGGAGCTCCCCACGGTGATGTGCTTGGTCGAATGAAACCACGCTCTAAAAGTTCTTGTAATTGGCTTTGTAGTTCTTTCATCTCGCTGGGTGCGAGTCTGTAAGGAACACGAGCTATTGGTGCAGCTCCTGGTACAAGATCTATTTGAAATTCAACGGATCGATGTGGGGGTAATCCCGGTAATTCTTTCGGAAATACATCAGGAAATTCTTTTGCGACGGGAACATCATTGATGCTCTTTTCTTCAGTTTGTACTTTCTCGACGTGTGCTAGAACAGCATAGCAACCTTTTCTTATTAGTTTTTGTGCCTTCAAATTACTAATAAGATGTAGCTTCGTGTTGCCCTTTTCTCCGTACACCATTAAGGGTTTTTCTTTTTCTCGTATAATGCGAATTGCATTTTTGTAACAAACGATCTCCGCTTTCACTTCTTTCAACCAGTCCATACCGATTATCACATCAAAACTCCCTAACTCTACTGGTATCAAATCAATCTTAAATGTTTCGCTAACCAGTTTAATTTCTCGATTCCGACATATATTATCTGCTGAAATTAATTTACCATTTGCTAATTCGAGTAAAAATTTACTATCCAAAGGCGTCAATGGACAACTTAATTTAGCACAAAAATCTCTACTCATATAGCTTCTATCCGCACCTGAATCAAATAAAACGTAAGCAGATTTATTGTCAATAAGAAACGTACCCGTAACAAGCTCCGGGTCTTCCTGTGCCTCTGCCGCATTAATATTGAAAACTCTTCCACGGCCTTGTCCATTCGTGTTCTCCTGGTTCGGGCAATTTCTAATAATGTGGCCCGGTTTTCCACATTTATAACAAACTACATTGGCATAACTTGCTCCGACACTACTTGTTCCGCCATTACTCGTTCCGACACCATTTGTTCCTTTCGTTCTATTAACCCCTGGTCCGTAGACCTCACACTTCGCCGCGCTATGACCATTTCTTTTACACTTGTTGCAAAATTTGGTGCAGAACCCCGAGTGATTCTTTTCACACCTTTGGCATAGCTGCTTCTGATTGTTGTTGTTGTTGCGGTTATTATTGTTGTTGGGATGATTGTTGTAGTTGCTGTTGTTGTTGTTGTTGTTGTTGGGCCGTTTGTTGTAATTGCGATTGATGTTGCGATTGTTGGGATAATTGTTGCGATTATTGTTGTAATTGCTGTTGTTGTTGTATTGGTGATTCTTATCACCGTTTTCCTCCCACTTTCTTTTGACTTGCTTCACATTGGCCTCTTCAGCAGTCTGTTCTTTAATTCTTTCTTCAATTTGGTTCACGAGTTTGTGAGCCATTCTACATGCCTGTTGTATGGAGGCGGGCTCGTGTGAACTTATATCTTCTTGGATTCTTTCCGGTAATCCTTTCACAAACGCGTCGATCTTCTCTTCCTCATCTTCGAATGCTCCCGGACACAATAGGCACAATTCTGTGAATCGTCTTTCGTACGTGGTAATATCAAATCCTTGGGTTCGTAACCCTCTAAGTTCTGTCTTGAGCTTATTGACCTCGGTTCTGGGACGGTACTTCTCGTTCATCAAGTGCTTGAATGCTGACCACGGTAGTGCGTACGCATCGTCTTGTCCCACTTGCTCTAGATAGGTATTCCACCATGTTAACGCAGAACCTGTGAAGGTATGCGTAGCGTACTTTACTTTGTCCTCTTCAGTACACTTACTTATGGCAAACACCGATTCAACCTTCTCGGTCCACCGTTTCAATCCGATCGGTCCTTCGGTTCCATCAAATTCCAAAGGTTTGCAGGCAGTGAATTCTTTGTAGGTGCATCCTACACGATTTCCTGTACTGCTAGATCCAAGGTTATTGTTGGTATGTAGCGCAGCCTGTACTGCGGCTATGTTTGAAGCTAGAAAAGTACGGAATTCCTCTTCATTCATATTCACAGTGTGTCGAGTAGTCGGTGCCATTTCCTTCAAAATAGTTAAATGGAACAAGTTAATCATACAGAATATTAAGAGTAGTTAATAGTATTTCGTAGCATAATATGAACTCATTTATAAAAGCTTTTTCTTCATATTAGCGTTTTATAAGTTTAAATTCGGGTAGTACCTACCCGTTAAGTTCATACTTAGTAGCTAATATACAATTCAACTACTACAATTCTATATGAAAAACTGATTATAATAATATTTCGCGTTCAAACTTTTATACAATATTTTACAAACTTACAATACCGCTTATTTTACATAAAGCATGAAATATAGCACACAATAACTTTGATACAAGATAGTTGTGAAGATAATTCTAGCTAGTACACAAGTCGTTCAGCAAAGGCAATAAAGACACGTAATTCATACGTCCAGAAACAAGTCATGCATTCTGGTTTTACTAGGACTACTTCCCATCCTTGGTCTTGTGCAACATAACCGTTATGGCCGTTGATAAGACAGCGTGTTGTAACGTCGTCAAAGGGACGAGGGTTACGTAATGTCCAACAGTCCCGTAATAATCTAAAAACCTCATTTCTTACCCCAATTACCGACTCCGTCACTTGTGGAAACGTTTTGTTTAATAGTTGTAGCCCGATGTTCTTGTTCTCACTTTGGTGAGAAGCGAACATTACTAATCCGTAAGCATAACATGCTTCTTTATGTTGCATGTTAGCCGCTTTTTCTAAATCACGAAGTCCAATATTCGGATATATTGAGTCAAAATAATTTCTTAACCCGTTGCGTAAAATAGCATTTGGGTTCCCCGCAATATATGCGTCAAAGTAAACACATCGTAACTTATGGGTTTCCCAATGTGATATCCCCCATCTTTCAAACGAAAGTCTCTTATAAACCAAGACATTCTTGGAACGTTCTTCGAATGTCTTACAAACTGATCTCGCCTTAAATAGTTGTGCCGAGGAATTCTGGCCGACTCTAGACAAGATTTCATCAATCATGTCTCCGGGTAGGTCTCTTAAAATATTGGGTTGTCTATCCATTTTGTGTTTTTAAACTGTAAAATAGACAAAAGTTAGATTCATAAAAAAATACTTATTAATACAAGCAATTTTTACATATATCATAAAGCATAAGAACACTATATTACATATATTACACCACACGAATACAACTATCTTATTCCGACTCGCTCGTTTCTTCTTCTTCGGTTTTGGTTCGTTTTGCCAAGTTTCTAGGGATATATGATGTTCCCCTAATACGAGCCGTCGTTGTCCACATTGGTTTAGAAAAACCTGGTGGTTTAGAGGTTCCCGGGTCATTGTTACAACTTAAGGACTTCGGGCGTTGACGATACATATAAAGTTCATCGGGGTTGGAATTAGATTTCTCTATTTTTATGGCCTTTCCCTTATTATTTTCTTTTGCCTTTTTAAATTCAGTTGGGGTAATTTCTATAACATCATCGGAATTCTCGTCGGAATCCGATTCATCGGAGAATTGGTAATCCTCCCAATATTTTGCTTCCTTGGCGGAAACACCATTGACCATAATTAACCTTGGTCGGTTGGTTGAGGATTTTCTTTTACTTAACCGTTTTATTATTTCCCCCAACGGTTCTATTTCTTCATCCGGTTCCGATTCTTCTTCCGGTTCCGATTCTTCTTCCGGTTCCGACTCTTCTTCCGGTTCCTCTTCGGGAACTTGTGAATCAGTCCATGAATCATTCCAATTTACATTTGACTCTTCATTATTATTAGGTGAGTCAATGGGACTTGTTCTAGAGGTAGACATCTATCACATAATATCAAACGCGTTAAGAGATTAATATATCACATAATATTCACATGTTAAAAATATATAGTTTCCAACAAAATTTGTTAAGCAATCATTTTTCAAGTAAACACGGTCGAAGTCCAGACTCACTAATGCATCCTAACAAACTCGATAAGACACACTAATGAAAAATTCTGGTTCTCTAAGACCAACGCTCGGATACCAACTGAAATGTCCCGTTCTTATTGATTAAAAACGTTCCATATTAATTGATTTCGTTGCGAGGTTTTGACCTCTATATGAGACGTTTTTCAAAGACTGCATTCATTTTTAAAACAAACCATAACCTTTATTTCATAAATAAAGGTTTAAAAAGCTTTACGTAGATTATCAAATAATGATAATCTAAAATATCCTGTTTACACACGACCATTACATAATGGTTTACAATACAAATATGTTACATCGAAATCAGTTTCTTGAATGCAGTTTTTACACAATATCATACAAACATGGACTCCAAATCTTGTCCTTATTTTAGTATGCAACAGCGGAAGCTCTTAATATTCACCTGAGAATAAACATGCTTTAAACGTCAACAAAAATGTTGGCGAGTTATAGGTTTAACCTATATATATCAAATCGTAACAATAGACCACAAGATTTCATATTTCAATACACATCCCATACATAGAGATAAAAATCATTCATATGGTGAACACCTGGTAACCAACATTAACAAGATGCATATATAAGAATATCCCCATCATTCCGGGACACCCTTCGGATATGATATAAAATTCGAAGTACTAAAGCATCCGGTACTTTGGATGGGGTTTGTTAGGCCCAATAGATCTATCTTTAGGATTCGCGTCAATTAGGGTGTCTGTTCCCTAATTCTTAGATTACCAGACTTAATAAAAAGGGGCATATTCGATTTCGATAATTCAACCATAGAATGTAGTTTCACGTACTTGTGTCTATTTTGTAAATCATTTATAAAACCTGCATGTATTCTCATCCCAAAAATATTAGATTTTAAAAGTGGGACTATAACTCACTTTCACAGATTTTTACTTCGTCGGGAAGTAAGACTTGGCCACTGGTTGATTCACGAACCTATAACAATATATACATATATATCAAAGTATGTTCAAAATATATTTACAACACTTTTAATATATTTTGATGTTTTAAGTTTATTAAGTCAGCTGTCCTCGTTAGTAACCTACAACTAGTTGTTCACAGTTAGATGTACAGAAATAAATCGATAAATATTATCTTGAATCAATCCACGACCCAGTGTATACGTATCTCAGTATTGATCACAACTCAAACTATATATATTTTGGAATCAACCTCAACCCTGTATAGCTAACTCCAACATTCACATATAGAGTGTCTATGGTTGTTCCGAAATATATATAGATGTGTCGACATGATAGGTCGAAACATTGTATACGTGTCTATGGTATCTCAAGATTACATAATATACAATACAAGTTGATTAAGTTATGGTTGGAATAGATTTGTTACCAATTTTCACGTAGCTAAAATGAGAAAAATTATCCAATCTTGTTTTACCCATAACTTCTTCATTTTAAATCCGTTTTGAGTGAATCAAATTGCTATGGTTTCATATTGAACTCTATTTTATGAATCTAAACAGAAAAGTATAGGTTTATAGTCGGAAAAATAAGTTACAAGTCGTTTTTGTAAAGGTAGTCATTTCAGTCGAAAGAACGACGTCTAGATGACCATTTTAGAAAACATACTTCCACTTTGAGTTTAATCATAATTTTTGGATATAGTTTCATGTTCATAATAAAAATCATTTTCTCAGAATAACAACTTTAAAATCAAAGTTTATCATAGTTTTTAATTAACTAACCCAAAACAGCCCGCGGTGTTACTACGACGGCGTAAATCCGGTTTTACGGTGTTTTTCGTGTTTCCAGGTTTTAAATCATTAAGTTAGCATATCATATAGATATAGAACATGTGTTTAGTTGATTTTAAAAGTCAAGTTAGAAGGATTAACTTTTGTTTGCGAACAAGTTTAGAATTAACTAAACTATGTTCTAGTGATTACAAGTTTAAACCTTCGAATAAGATAGCTTTATATGTATGAATTGAATGATGTTATGAACATCATTACTACCTTAAGTTCCTTGGATAAACCTACTGGAAAAGAGAAAAATGGATCTAGCTTCAATGGATCCTTGGATGGCTCGAAGTTCTTGAAGCAGAATCATGACACGAAAACAAGTTCAAGTAAGATCATCACTTGAAATAAGATTGTTATAGTTATAGAAATTGAACCAAAGTTTGAATATGATTATTACCTTGTATTAGAATGATAACCTACTGTAAGAAACAAAGATTTCTTGAGGTTGGATGATCACCTTACAAGATTGGAAGTGAGCTAGCAAACTTGAAAGTATTCTTGATTTTATGAAACTAGAACTTTTGGAATTTATGAAGAACACTTAGAACTTGAAGATAGAACTTGAGAGAGATCAATTAGATGAATAAATTGAAGAATGAAAGTGTTTGTAGATGTTTTTGGTCGTTGGTGTATGGATTAGATATAAAGGATATGTAATTTTGTTTTCATGTAAATAAGTCATGAATGATTACTCATATTTTTGTAATTTTATGAGATATTTCATGCTAGTTGCCAAATGATGGTTCCCACATGTGTTAGGTGACTCACATGGGCTGCTAAGAGCTGATCATTGGAGTGTATATACCAATAGTACATACATCTAAAAGCTGTGTATTGTACGAGTACGAATACGGGTGCATACGAGTAGAATTGTTGATGAAACTGAACGAGGATGTAATTGTAAGCATTTTTGTTAAGTAGAAGTATTTTGATAAGTGTATTGAAGTCCTTCAAAAGTGTATAAATACATCTTAAAACACTACATGTATATACATTTTAACTGAGTCGTTAAGTCATCGTTAGTCGTTACATGTAAGTGTTGTTTTGAAACCTTTAGGTTAACGATCTTGTTAAATGTTGTTAACCCAATGTTTATAATATCAAATGAGATTTTAAATTATTATATTATCATGATATTATCATGTATGAATATCTCTTAATATGATATATATACATTAAATGTCTTTACAACGATAATCGTTACATATATGTCTCGTTTAAAAATCATTAAGTTAGTAGTCTTGTTTTTACATATGTAGTTCATTGTTAATATACTTAATGATATGTTTACTTATCATAGTATCATGTTAACTATATATATATCCATATATATGTCATCATATAGTTTTTACAAGTTTTAACGTTCGTGAATCACCGGTCAACTTGGGTGGTCAATTGTCTATATGAAACATATTTCAATTAATCAAGTCTTAACAAGTTTGATTGCTTAACATGTTAGAAACATTTAATCATGTAAATATCAATCTCAATTAATATATATAAACATGGAAAAGTTCGGGTCACTACATCTACGATCTATTTCTCCCCAAATCCCTTGCATCGTGATCCATAAATCAGAGAGTGACATGTTAAGTTGCTTCATATCGTTTGCTTTAACATGAAGGTTAAAATTTTGAAGCTTATCTTTGACACTGCTATAAGTGGTGACTAGAGCATCCCACAATGCCTTGGCTGTAGGAAACTCAGTCAAGTTGCTTGCGAGGTTAGGCTCTATGTTTTGGATAAGCCATGAAAAAACTGTTGGGATTTAACAAGTTCATAAACACTTAAACCATATTAAGAATCATATCAAAGCGGAAGCATAAAACCGATTTATAACTTGTTTTACTTTAACCAATTAAAGTTAAATCCCAATAATTGATCAAGCTATGAAATATACTTACAAACTAAAAGTGGGTTTAGAGTTTTTACCTCCTCAAGCAAGTTGAGGGTTACTTCAAAAGGATGATGATAAAGATGATGAAAAATGAGCTTCTAACTTGAAGCCTCAAGTGTGTAATACCCCAAGCTTTGAACCAACACCACCAAGGATTAGTTAGGATTTTTTAACACTTGAAATTAAGCAAAAAATCAACTCAAGAACACCTCCACAGGCTTTGAAATTTTCGGCCAAAAGGAGGAAGGAAATAAGAGAGCTTTCTTGCAAGTATCACTTGATTTGAATCTAAGTGCAAGTGTACAATAATGAGGGTAGGTGCATGCATATGTAGAAGAGAAAGGAACTTCAAAAGTAACCAATCAAAATGCATGCATTCTACAACCTCCCATGCCACTTAATTTAATATAAATTAAATTTTATAAAATTAAACTTTTATAAAACTAATTTATATAATACTTGCACATTTTTATTTTATGTATACTTTATTTTATAAAACCAATTTATAAAATATAACATAAAATAATTAATTATTTAACCTATAAATAATTAAATCCTTTATATATAAATTATTCCATAATTTATATATATATATATATATATATATATATATATATATATATATATATATATATATATATATATATATATATATATATATATATATATGCATCAAGTAATATTATTTTAGAAACCATTTTCTAAAATTCAAGTGTCGCGTATTTATTTAATGATCCAATCGTTAAAACCAGATATGTATAAGGTGTCGGTAAGCTGGTTATTGGGTATGACCCGACTTGGATCATAACACATTAGCCACATTGATTTAATATGTCTCTCGGGCATACGAAAAACCTTCAATCTCTCACTTGCACGAGAAACATAAGAAATTAATGCAAGTGATGGATACCATCTAACGATCGTCCATCACCCCCAATATGTTATGACTTTGTGTCATTCAATAACATCATCCCTTTCGAGTTCCCCTCTCGAATATGAATAGGTGAATCTTTCATTACATCCTTTTGTCCTAGATGTCATGTTAAATTCAAGAGACACAGAGTGATCACTCTCTTCTAGATTTAACTTTATCAGGCCTTAGACATCTGACTCTCAACGAATAAGAGGGACAAATTCCATCTTGACTACATACGTCCTAAACATACACCTTGCATTATACCTGAGCTCTTCCTTATGAACTACCATATTTCAGAATAGTGAAGGAAAGAATCAAGGCACAATACTTGGTAAATATCCGAACCATATATGCATCTCAGGTCAGAGGATACAATGATATTCTCCTTTACTCAAGATTACATGTGATCAACCACAAAGGCTCTATTTAGTAAATCTTGAGAGTGGGCCTTCCAATATTTGTATCCTACAAATATCTATGAACCTTGGTTGCATCCTTGCCCCACATTCATCCCTTGAATGTATACCGATCCAAGTTCATAATAGTCTAAACCTCACACTTGTTCCCACAAATGTGATCGACTACGGAGTTTAGAATAATTACTTATTCATGGATAAAATATGCAAAATAGGAACATGACTCAAAATTAATAAATTAACACCATAATTATATTATTGAGTTTGAACCACTTCGTTCCGTTACAATACATAAAACATATCACAACCAATCACTAGAATATCGAAGCCCTAATGCACTAACATGCCTTTCATGTTTTGCACCATGTAAGAGCTTCGTGAGTGGATCCGCTATATTAAGATCTGTGTGAACTTTGCGAATACATATCTTTCCCTTTTCAACTTCATCCCTTATGTAGTTGAATCTCCGCTCAATGTGACGGGTCTTTTGGTGAGCACGAGGTTCCTTGATTTGAGCAATCGCACCCTCGTTATCACAAAAGATCTCAAGAGGGTCCTAAATGGAAGGGACAACTCCTAAGTCGTCGATGAATTTCTTCATCCATGCAGCTTCCTGAGCTGCCAATGAGGCAGCAATGTACTCCGACTCTGTAGTGGATAAAGCAACATCATCCTGTTTAGAACTCTTCCAAGAGACTGCACCTCCATTTAATGTGAAGACATAACCAGATTGTGATAGAGAATCATCTCGATCAGTTTGGAAAATCGCGTCCACGTAACCTTTTACAGCGAGTTCCTCCTCACCAGACCCATATATTAGAAACATATCCTTAGTCCTTCTAAGGTATTTCAATATACTTTTAACCGCAATCCAATGACTATTTCCTGGGTTATTCTGGTATATACTTGTCAAGCTAAGAGCGCATGACACATCCGGTCTAGTGCATATCATCGCATACATGATTGGCCCAATAGCAGACGCATATGGGACTTTCTTCATACTCTCCTGTTCATCTTTCGTGGTGGGGCACTGAGATGAACTGACGATCATTCCTCTTTGAATAGGTACCAAACATTTCTTAGAGTTCTCCATCTTGAACCTTTTCAAGACCTTTTCAATGTATGCACTTTGATTCAAACCTATCAATTTCTTGGATCTATCTCTGTAGATCCCAATCCCCAAAACGTATTGTGCTTCTCCAAGATCCTTAATGGAGAAGCATTTACTTAGCCAAGTTTTAACACCTTGCATTGTCGGAATATCGTTCCCAAATAACAATATATCATCCACATATAGTACAAGGAACCTGATAGTGCTCCCACTAGCTTTCTTGTATACACAAGCTTCATCACCATTTTTAATGAAGCCAAATTTCTTGGCCTCCTCATTAAAATTATGATTCCACATTCTAGATGCTTGTTTCAATCCGTAGATTGACTTCTTTAACTTGCATACTTTTTTAGGATATTTTGGATCAACAAAACCTTCAGGATGTACCATATAGACATCTTCCTCAAGATATCCATTTAGGAATGCGGTCTTGACATCCATTTGCCATATTTCATAATCATAATGAGCAGCAATGGCAAATAATATCCTAATAGACTTTAGCATTGCCACAGGCAAAAAAGTTTCATCATAGTCATCCCCTTGAGTTTGAGTGAAACCTTTTGCTACAAGTCTAGCTTTATATGTATCCAAGTTTCCATGTATGTCAGTTTTCTTCTTGAAAAGCCATTTATAATCAACTAGCCTAGAGCTAAAAGGTTGTGCAACAAGTTCCCATACTTGGTTGTCATACATGGATTGCATCTCAGCGTTCATGGCTTCCTACCATTTATCTTTATCAATTCTTGATAAATCATCTTGGTAGTTTGTTGGTTCATCCAAATCAACCACATAGCAACCATCCATGAGAAACCCATATCTCTCAGGAGGATTACTAATCCTACCAGATCTTCGAACGTCTTGTATACTTTGATCATTCATTTGATCATTCTCAACATTTTCATGTTGAGTGCTAGTGTCAACCAATTGTGTATCATCTATTTGATCTTGAACCTCTTCAAGATCTACCTTTCTTTCACTATTACCTTCCATTAGGAACTTAGTTTCAAGGAATTCCACCTTTCCAGTAACAAATACATTTTGCTCGATTGGATCATAGAAATAGTATCCCATATCATCCTTGGGATATCCTATGAAGATACACTTCGTGGATCGAGCATTTAGCTTATTTGCGACAAGGCACTTAGGATAAGCTTCACATCCCCATACTTTCAAGTATGATAGAGAAGGAGGTTTTCCAAATCACATCTCATGAGGAGTTCGTTTCACTTTCTTGGTTGGGGCCATATTTAAAATACGAGCCGCAGAGCATAGACAATAACCCCAAAATGATAGAGGTAACGAGCTTCTTGCCATCATAGATCGAACCATATCCATTAGGGTTCGGTTCCTCCTTTCGGAAACTCCATTAAGTTGGGGTGTTCTGGGAGGAGTAAGTTGCGAGATAATGCCACAACTTTTAAGATGATCTTGGAAAGCGTCGCTTAGGTATTCACCTCCTCTATCGGTACGAAGTACCTTGATTGTCTTATTGAGTTGATTTTGTACTTCATTTTGATATTCCTTGAATGCTTCAAAAGTTTCATCCTTATGTCTTAACAAGTAGACATATCCGAAACGACTAAAGTCATCAATGAATGTAACGAAGTATCTTTCACCATTCCTAGTCATGGGCTTAAAGGGTAGACATACATCCGAATGTATTAATCCCAATAAGTCCTTAGCCCTTTCATAGGTCCTTTGAAAGGTGCTTTAGTCATTTTGCCTTGTAAACAAGATTCACATACATCAAATGAGTCTAGTTCACTTGATTTCAAAAGGCCATTCTTTTGAAGTGTATGCATTCGGTTCTTGTTTATGTGACCAAGGCGACAATGCCATAAGTAGGAATCACTTAAATCCCTTTTGAGTTTCTTGGTGTTTGCATGGAACATTGAGCAATTGCATGCTGTGTCATCATGAACCAATTCATAAATTCCATTCGAAGGCGAAGCCTTAAAATAGAACACATTATCTAAAGAAACATGGATATCATCATCAATAAAATTGAAATCAAAACCACATTGTCTTAAACAGGAAATAGAAATAATGTTTCGAGTCAAATCAGGAGCATACAAAACATTTTTCAAAATAAGCTCCAACCCAGTTTGTAGCTTTAAAACAAAGTCTCCTTGAGCTTCTACGTGCACCTTTGCACCATTTCCCATGAAGAGACTTGTTATTCCCACTCCTTGCTTACTTCTTTTGAACCCCTGCAAAGAATTGCAAATATGAGTACCACATCTCGTGTCTAATACCCATGTATTAGAAGAAGTAATACTAAGCTCAATGTATACCATATATACATTACCTGAGATTTTCCCTGCATCCCTCTTTTCTTTCAACTCCTTAAGGTAGATCGGGCAGTTGCGTTTCCAGTGACCCATTTCACCGCAACCAAAGCACAGATCTTCCTTGGGGTTAGCTTGACCGGCAACCTTTTGCTTCTTGTTTTTGTTGGTTGGGGTAACCATCTTCCCCTTTCCCTTACCCTTGCCTTGATAGGCGGGTCCTTTCCGCTTAGACACCTTTGGCTTAGAAGTGGAATTGTTCATGGACCCACCTTCATTGATCATAAGCACGGGTGAAGCCCTTTTACCCATGCTTGCTTCGGCCGTCTTAAGCATGGCATGTAATTCGCCAATGCTCTTATCCCAACCATTCATATTGTAATTCATTACAAATGTGTCAAACCTTTTTGACAAGGAGTTGAGGATAAGGTCCGTAGCTAATTCATTAGACACGTTGCAATTTAGACGGTTTGCTCGATCAGTTAGGCTTTTCATTTTAAGGACATAAGATGAAACGGATTGGGAGTCATCTATGCGACATGCATGAAGCGCTCGAACCGTTTCGAAGCGCTCGACACGAGCTTGTTGAAGGAACATCTCCTTCAATTGTGTGATCATGTCATATTCACTATGATGCTCGAAGTCCTTTTGGAGTTCGGGTATCATAGTCCCAAGCATAAGGCAAGCGACTTGCACCGAATCGGTGCAATACTTATCCCAATAAGCCATGCCTTCCGTATCATCCTCGTCGGGTTGATCGGAAATGGGGTCTTCCAACACATACGCCCTATCCTCAAGTTTGAGGACAATTCTTAGATTGCGAAACCAATCCATGAAATTCGTATGGTTGAGTTTTTCCTTTTCGAGGATAGACCTCAACGATAGGTTGTTAAAGTTGATTGGTGCGTTTGGAATGTTGTTGTTATTGGCAGCCATCTACAAAATTTAACAAAGTTCGTTTAAGTATCATTTATAATTTAACAATCAATACCCTTTTACATTTAATTGATATATTAAATTTTAGAATCCAACGGTAAACCAAATTCCGGTTAGGTGACCTTTATCCCGTTATTTGATTTAGCTAGGTAGTCATTTATATGACAATTGCAATCCATTTGCAACTTCTAAGGTATGGGATCATGCAATCCTTTTGCATGGCATATTTATCCCATCAACGCCTATTTGTTCCTCATGCTTCGGTGACCCTAAGTTCATGATTCCCAAATCAAGTCGTCCTACTTATGTAAACATGTAAACTTAACATACAAGTGGTTAGGTGACCTTTATCCCACAAGCATGCAAAATTTACCTTAATTATATTAGTTTGCTCATAATGGTTAGGTGACCTTTATCCCATCATGAGTTCCCTAATATGCCTAAGTGTCACACAAAAGGATGGCGTTTAACTTGTCTACCTTGTTAATTAAGGGATTTTAAGTTTTCATAATTTCTAGTTTAAGAAAACAAAATACCATACACTAACATGCATTTAGTGTGTGGTTCATTTGAAAATCCATTTTTCATATCATGTAATAAAGCCAATTTTATTACTTTGAAAATAAACCAATTTATTATTTCTTAATAACCAATTATTAAATCCTTTTAGCCATCTTAATTTAACCAATTTAAATTAAAGTAGTGCATTTTGCATGTGGTTAATAATATCCAATTTAACCGATTAAATTTTTGTTTTGTCGATTTTGTTGTAGCAACCAAACATACAATCTATAATCAAACAACAAAACAACCACACATGAAAAAATAATATGTTCACAATCTAGCCTTTTGGTGAACATTTGTTTAGCCGAAAACAAATGTCACCGGTTAATGGGTCATAACACAAAGTAGGAGATTTAACATCTCCCACTAAATCTTGCATCTAAATGCATGTGTTCTTCTTTTGCTCCATCTTTTGCATCTTCGTTCTCTTTACAAAAAATATATCCTAATACATTTTTCTCTAAAAAATGAAAATACAACCTAATCTATTTTACATACCAAATATAAAATAAATTACATAATCAAATGAATAAATAAATTACATGCCAAAAGAATAATTAATATTACATACCAAATGAATAATTAATCAACCAAACAAGCATGCAACCAAACACAAGGTCAAGGCAAGATTGTGAACATCAACATGCAACCAAATATGACCAAAGTGGAAGACCCAAAAACCCATTTTGGGTCCCCTACAATTCGGCCAAAAAGGAACACCCACCCAAAACCCAAAATTTTTACATTTTACATTCATGCATGTTCATAAAATGCAAAATAAAGTGGGTTTAAAAGTAAATCTCGAAGCATATTCCATGAACTTCGGCTCTAGATACCATTGTTGAGATTTCACAAGTTCATAAACACTTAAACCATATTAAGAATCATATCAAAGCGGAAGCATAAAACCGATTTATAACTTGTTTTACTTTAACCAATTAAAGTTAAATTCCAATAATTGATCAAACTATGAAATATACTTACAAACTAAAAGTGGGTTTAGAGTTTTTACCTCTTCAATCAAGTTGAGGGTTACTTCAAAAGGATGATGATGAAGATAATGAAAAATGAGCTTCTAACTTGAAGCCTCAAGTGTGTAATACCCCAAGCTTTGAACCAACACCACCAAGGATTAGTTAGGATTTTTTAACACTTGAAATTAAGCAAAAAATCAACTCAAGAACACCTCCACAAGCCTTGAAATTTTTGGCCAAAAGGAGGACGGAAAGAAGAGAGCTTTCTTGCAAGTATCACTTGATTTGAATCTAAGTGCAAGTGTACAATAATGAGGGTAGGTGCATGCATATGTAGAAGATAAAGGAACTTCAAAAGTAACCAATTAAAATGTATGCATTCTACAACCTCCCATGCCACTTAATTTAATATAAATTAAATTTTATAAAAATAAACTTTTATAAAACTAATTTATATAATACTTCCACATTTTTATTTTATGTATACTTTATTTTATAAAACCAATTTATAAAATATAACATAAAATAATTAATTATTTACCCTATAAATAATTAAATCCTTTATATATAAATTATTCCATAATTATATATATATATATATATATATATATATATATATATATATATATATATATATATATATATATATATATACATCAAGTAATATTATTTTAGAAACCATTTTCTAAAATTCAAGTGTCGCGTATTTATTTAATGATCCAATCGTTAAAACCAAATACGTATAAGGTGTCGGTAAGCTTGTTATTGGGTATGACCCGACTTGGATCATAACACATTAGCCACATTGATTTAATATGTCTCTCGGGCATACGAAAAACCTTCAAAAACAACAAGGTCATCTTGTTCCCATTTTTCAAAGTTTGGATCATCACTTTCTGGTGGACTTGATGTAAGGTGTTTGAGGAGATTTTTTTGATTTTCCTCCTATGGCCACCTTAATCATTCTGGACCAAAGTGCATAATTCTGACTTGATAAGCTCAAATTGATTTTTAAGCTATCTGACAGTTTTGGTTGTGTTTGGAGGTTGATTTTTAAGAAATCAGCAAGTTGACTTGATAAATCATGATTTTGTGGGTTTTGGGTGCTGTCTGTTGAGCTTGAATTGACTGGGTTACCGTCGAAAGACATGGTGACCCTAAATGGTAAATGATTTGAAGCAAAACACGAGTGTTAAGATCAACGGATCTACACCGTAAGCTCTGATACCATGATTCTTTATAAGAAATTGATCGTTTGTATGATTAATTGAATTGTTATACAAGCTGAATTTTTGTTTCTTGATTACATGCTACTAAGTGTTATATACACAAAATACATAACAGCTAATTCCTAAAGAGGGTAGGCTCCAATTATACTTTTGGAACCCCCCATTACAAATATGGAAATATGCAGAATTATAGCTGTTATCTTGGAAGCTAGTTGACCCTTGTGACTTTATTAGAATGGGAAATGATGCAGCTAAAGTCTGATCCCAATAAGTCAAATAACCAAATATGGTTATTTGACTTTGTTGCCTCTTTTGATGTTGCTGTACTTTAACATTAACACCTTGCAATGGTTTCGGTACGAGAACGCACCAGATCGAGGTGTACACGGTTGCTAGCATCAGTCCGTGTTTGTCATTTGGCTTGGATCCAACGATCGATTCATACCGGGCTTACACCCGAAATCATTTATAAATTATGCATTAAAAATATTTATTCCTATTCCGGGAATGTTTTTGTAACTTTGTCTACATTTCGTGCAGATAACGTACGTAACGTATCTTGCAAAGAATATCATCTTTTTGTAAGTTCTCTTTACATGATCATGCATGGCAATTTGTTACAATATTACTTGAAAGTAGCACTCTTCTAAGGTAATTTATCTTGCACATGTTTGGTTGTATGGTATGCGGGTACATATGAGTTATACATATACCTATTTTTGTCATCATCAATATCGTTTTGATTCGATATCTAGTTGTTTTCCTCTTGGTATCATGTGACAACGAGAAATTGGGAAACGTGTCACTTCCTGAATGCTATAGGGTTAAGGGGCTGCAAAATCCAGCAAATTTTCGATTTAAGACGCTTCCAGGAAACGATGCATCATGCGTAGATTCGAGTTCAGGATGATATGTACCTCAACTCCAGGCGTGGCGTTGAGCTCCGTTACGCCATCGAGCATGACTTTGACATATCATAGATTATGAAGTGAGCAAACGAGGCGGAAAAGAATCACAATATAGTACTTCCAAACAATGCATACAACAGCGCCATCAAAAGTTTCTTGGAAGAGTAAAGAGACCACTAGAAATGGTTTCCAATTTGGGACACCTTGTCATGGCTTTGACGAAAGTACATATTGTTAAATTCGGAGAATTACACAAACACGAAGTAAAAAATTTGTAAATTCATTATCTAACTATCCCTGCTAGGTTTTGGCAGTTGATCACAACTAATGCTTCGTGATGCCATTACTCCCTGCTGTGCTGCGGCCTGAATCAGCAGCCTTGCAACGGCTCAAAATTTGGGTTATAATCAAGTTCGCGCAGTTGTTGGTACCGAGAAATGCCTGTTACGGCAGTGGTGAGTCCGTCAAGTACAACACCACGAAATGCCTGTTACGGCAATAAGACAGATTCGTTACGGCACAATATACGACTAAATGGCATCGCATTCGAATCTCGCCATGGAGAAAACCTCAGTTCGTTATAGCATTAAAATAAGTCCGTTACAACAACAAAAATGAAGTCTACTACAAAAAATACGTGCTACGGCACCGAGATAAAACCGTGACGGAATGATATTTGAGGTCTGTAGCGGCATCACTTTTGAAGTACGCTATGGAGGTGACGCGCATAGCCTGTGACGGCAGTAAAATAAGTCCGTAACGGCTATAAATTTGAAGTAAGCTGCGGAGGTGATGATAAGCCTGTCATGCTATTAATACAATTCTAGCTGTTACAACATTACATTTTAAGTACACTATGATTGTAACGACATGTCCGTTGCGGCATACTTAATTTGTAAGTCCGTTACGGTACCAACACGAGCCTGTAGCAGCACCACATTTGATGTCCGCTATGTATATGGCGTTGATGATAAGCCGCCTATGACGCGATTTTAAAAGCATAATGTCATCACATACGTGATGAAACCCATGCCTCGGACGTGACGCCATGCCAGGCACATGACATCATGAAAAAATTTCTTCTTTTAATTCCCAAATTTATGAATTTCACATCCCACTTTTCGAATGTTGTTCAATCGGTGGACATTGTAAAGGAGATGATCAAAACGCGGTTTCATCATTTGGGGAAACTGAAATATCTTCTGACCTCACAGTGAGTTATATTCAAATGCTTTGGATATTTTATAATTTTATGAGATGACGCACATGGCTAGAAACGGTGGCCATTATGGTGGAACATCAAGTTAGTGCAATATTTATCATGCCACAAATAAGTATTTTCACAATTCCATTTTTTGATTAACAAGAATGGCATGTATAATCATTCATCCGGTATTGTTCAAATCCAAAGAGGAAAAGCTGAGCATTAAAAGGCATGATTGATGACGCCACTGTTAAAGTGCAGACATTACAAAAGACATCAAAGTCAAATAACCATTTTTGGTTATTGGACTTATTGGGATCAGAATTTAAACTCATCACTTCCCTCTTTGGTATATCACATGGGTCTACTAGCAGACAACAAAACGGGTCAAAAGGACAACCAACTCAGCAGTTTCTCTTCTTGTATATGGGGGTTCCAAAAGTGATATTGGAGCCTTCCCACATATAGAATTAGCTGTTAAAACCAATTGTATAAAACACCTCTTCTTGTAAGCTTTGAAATAAGAACAATTGTATAAAACAAAGTTATTATTCAATACAAGATCATTGTCAAATATTCATACGATTTATCATGGTATCAAGAGCTTAAGGTTTGCAGATCTAAAATCAAAGCAACCGAGTATAAGCTTCAATCATTTACCAAAATTAAGCTTCCATGTCAAAATTGACGGTAGCTTAAAAATGCTTGAACTGAGAAACAACTTCTTAAACCAAGCTGCCATGTCAAAATGTGACGGTAGCTTGGTCAACAGCAACTCAAATCAACTAAAACTCAAAAATGATCAGAGTTACCTTAATGTTCTCTGGAAACCACCGCCTTCCATCACCAAAACAGAAACCTTTGCAAACCACCATCGACCACCGGATCAACCCATGTGTATATACTGCGGTGTGTCAAGACACACAATAATTCAGTGTTTTAAACTTATCGGTTATCCCGAATGGTGGAGAAAACGGAAACATGGCAGAGTGGTGACGACAGTGGAAGTGGCAAACGGCGGCAACAGAAATGGCAGTTCATCACGAAAAACAAGAGGTAACCCTAACCCTAAACCGATTTCATCTCAAAAAATGACCAAATGGGTGAGGGTAAAACCCTCACACCCAAAGGTTACATATAACTGTTATCAATCGGCAGAAGTAGAAAGGGTAAACCCTAATAGCTTCAATTCGGCCAAGAAAGCCAATACAAATCAGAAATTGATGGGTGATAAAGCCACATGGGAAACCCCAAATCGATTTTATTGTCTTCAAAATATAACTGAACAAGGGAATTTAAACCCTTCTTGTTGTTCATCGCAAACTGGGAAAAAAAGGGTTGATATAAACCCCACGAATTCGAAACCAGTTGATGAAAGGGTTGGGATAAAATATATGAACCCTAATTTTGGGAATGAAAGCTTGAATGAGATAAAAAAAAATATCTCGACTGGTGCCAAAAACGAATGGGTAAAGTGTAACATCATTACTAAAGTGTCTTAAGTTAGTGTTGTGTTTATTTATGCTTTTATTTTTATTTAATATTTACTTTTAAATAATGATGTGGTTAGGACCAGTTTGTGACTAGGGTCACATAACAGGTTTGTTTATTTAATTTGGACTTCGTTTGGGTTGCCAAATGATGTACAAAAGATATCAGATTACTGATAAATACCCGAGAGTTACACAGTATGGGATTTAATTCCAAATAATAGACTAATGTCTATCCCTTTCTTGCATTTTTCAGAAAATTCCCAAAACACTCCCGTACCTTCCTTTCACCTACAATCAAACCCTAATTTCGAATCCTTGTTCTTGAGCTCAAATCTTTCTTACTATCTTGTTCCTTGTGTTTTACTGATTCTATCAAGGTAAGATTTGTAGCATTTCGTGAATTAATCTTTGAGAAAATGGAGTTTTTGTGTTAGTTTTATTAAAGTGTGTATTTTGGGTCAAAAGGGTTAGATTTGATGTTGTTTGAGTCCAAATCTTGTGGGTTTATGTTTCTTAATGTATAGTGTCTTCGATTTGGTCATTTTTGAGGTCATAATCGAGCTCTAGAGCAAGAATTGGTGATTTTGAGTTGAAACCCGTCACTTTGGCAGCTGCTGCAACAGATGAACTACCCTCGGCCGATGGTCGTTGACCCTCGACCGATGGTGTCTGACGATCGGCCGATGGACTAGACCCTCGACCGATGGTGGAATTCCTTGGACCAACGGTTGTAATTTTAACGATCGGCTGATAGTGTGGTCGATCGGCCGATGGTGTAGTGACGATCGGCCGATAGTCTCTGACGATCGACCGATGGTCTATGCAGTAGAAATTTTTACTAAGTGTTGATTTTTAGCCGTTATGTTGCCCGTTTGTATTTTGATGTCAGGATGTAAATTTTCATAAGTGTTAAGTAAGAAAAATTTAGCGGACAGATTTTCTGACAAAAATTTATATATTGTGTTATTTGGGGTTAATTGACAGAAACTAACTTGTGTATATGTATTTCTCAGGAGAAAGAGAAGGTTCAGTGACTAGATAGCTGAACACCTTTTCGTTTGCTGGTAATCGGTGAGTGGGACTAACTGGAGAATATAGTATATAGTAGCATGTTATATTATGATTGTCATGCTAGTTAGATATACTTATTGTTGTGATTAGTTAGTTCCTTGTGATGACTGCTTGTTGGTTGATGCTTGTCTGTTGGAACCCAGTGCGTCCCTATCTTGTGGTAGCCTAATTCGATAGGAGAGATCAACCTGCGGGCTGGGTTCCTCATGTGGTATTGCATCCGTGTAGTATATGTTTGAATGACGCGTTCGTCGCGTGTGGATGATTTATGCAGCACGGTATGTAGGAGGAACTTCCGTTAAACCCCAGCATGATCAACTGGTGGTTAATGGTTTGGCCGAACCGCCGGAGTCTCTGTAGACTGCACTACTAGGTGATGATTGTGTGTTAAACTTTGTGACATGATTAGTATAACTCTTCTGTATACTATTGCCTGTGGATAGTCGTACTCACTTAGCTTTGTGCTAATTCCCCTCCATCTCCTCCCTGCAGGTTGTAGCTTTTATAGATAATGCCTTTTTGGGAGCAGACGGAGCATGATGCTGTTATGTTTGACAGGGTTAACTCTGATGTGGTCGTTTAGAATATGTACCGTGTACTTTTGAATACAGAATGTATTTACGTCTTTTCCTGTTAATGTATAAATTGTTTTAGTGACACGTGTCAT
The DNA here is from genome assembly GCF_046630445.1 of Rutidosis leptorrhynchoides. Classification (NCBI taxonomy): domain Eukaryota; kingdom Viridiplantae; phylum Streptophyta; class Magnoliopsida; order Asterales; family Asteraceae; genus Rutidosis; species Rutidosis leptorrhynchoides. The sequence continues at coordinate 79,719,109 of NC_092333.1, forward strand.
CGGTTCGTACAAGTATTAATATCGTGTTTAATTAATATTATGCTTCCGCCACGTATTTATAAAAAAAAAAAAATTTGGCGGTGTCACAAGTTGGTATCAGAGCTGAGTTTGGCAGCATGTGCATTGTGATCTAAATGTCATGTTCCCAAACTTAGTAAAGTCATGTCAAACATAACATGCTGGGGATGGGTTAAGTGAGTATTAGTACAGGTTATGTGTTAGTTGTTAGTACTAACAGAGTTTATACTAAGCTTTGGTGTGAGTGTTGTGGTAGTGCAGTTATGGCAAATAATGAAGTAAACGCTACTGGCCCCACTGTCCCTGGAACTAGAGTCTTCAGAGCTCCAGATGAAGATGGACACGTGTCATCAGAGGAAGAAACCTCTCAGGAAGTTATAAATCTGCAAAGTCGATTACTGGAAGCTCAAGAGAAAATCAAAGAATTAGAACAAGAACGGGCGCAATGGAACCCTAATACTACTGCGTTGAACACAACCTTTCCTCCTAACTTTTATACTCAATCCGGTGGTAGTTCCCAATCACAGTTTCCTCAAACCACCTATCAAAACCTCGCAATGCCATTCCCGTTTAACCAGGCATTTCCAAATCAAATGATATACCCTTTTCAAATTCCCGAGACGAGAAAGAAGTGTATGTATAAACAGTTTTTGGACTGTAAACCTCCAGAATATCATGGTCACACAAACCCTACGATAACCCTCAACTGGTTAAGAGAAGTGGAGCGAGCATTAGAAGCATGTTTTTGTGAACCTGAGTCTAAAGTGTTGTTTGCTAGTAGACTTTTGAAAGGTGAGGCAATGGAATGGTGGGACTCGATCACTGCATATTTACCCAAAGAACAGATCAGTCAAATAACCTGGGAACAGTTTGCTGCTAAAGTTTGTGAGCAGTACTGTTCTGAATATGAAATGGAAAGGTTGAAAACTAAGTTTTTGAATATGAGAATGACAGAAATTATGACGATTGATGAGGTTTTTAGAGATTTTACATCTAAGTTAAGGTTTGTTCAGCAATGGGTACCAACTGAGAAGGATAAGATCCAGCATTTTATGCGAGTGATTAAGCATGAATATAGAACGGTGGCGAGATTTGCAACGACTTTGGCGCAGGCTCATGAGATGGCCAAGGTTACTGAAGGTGATGTGATGGCAGCGAAAAGAGAAAGTTCAAAAGGTGGATCTGTTGGGGGAAAATCAGAAGGTCAAACAGGTGGTCAGTCTGGTCAGCAATCAAGTAAGCAATCAGGATTTCGTGGTAAGAAGTCGGGTGGGTTTAAACAGAAGAGTAAGTCTGGTATAAGCGGATTGGGTTCAAGTCAGCCTGATTGGTGTAATGTTTGTAAGTCGACTCATGCTGGTTCGTGCTCCCCAATGACCCGAAGATGTTTGAAATGTGGAGTGAAAGGTCATGAAGCAACAGCTTATTCTTTTAAGTCAAATGTTTGTTGGAGTTGCCATCAGGAAGGTCATAGATCGGCGGATTGTCCATCTGCGTCAAGAGCCAGTTCTGGGGCAGGGTCAGGGGCTAAGTCAGCAACTTCTGGGGGATCTTCTGCTTCTACTGTTGGGCAGAAGAGAAAGAATCCTCCAACAGCAGAGGCAAGGGCATTTCAGATGACGGTAGACGCTGCAACCGCTACCGATGACGTCATTACCGGTATGTTCTTGGTTAATTCCATGCCATCTCGTGTGTTATTTGATTCTGGAGCAAATCGTTCTTTTATGTCCTTAGGCTTCTGTGATAAGTTGAAGTTGCCTGTTAGGATGTTAGATGAGCCTTTGGGAATAGAAGTAGCTGATGGTAAAATGGTTCCATGCACATCATCTGTGTCTGGAATTACCATCGAAATCGACGGCCATTCTTTCCCCTTAACCTGTTTGTTGATGCCTATACCTAGCTTTGATGTAGTCATAGGCATGAATTGGTTAAGAACTAATAGGGCTAATATTGAGTGTGATAAGAAGATGATTTCCTTCCGTTTGGCTGACGGATCCCGAGTGATAGCTAGGGGAGAGCGCAATGGATTTAACTTCCCTATGGTTTCCCTAATGAAAGCTCAGAAGGCGATATCGAAAGGGTGTGATTCGTTCTTAGCTTATGTGATCGATGTTAAGAAAGAAAAGAAGCAGGTGATCGATATTCCCGTTGTGTCAGAATTTCCCGAAGTATTTCCAGATGATTTACCAGGGTTACCTCCAGTACGTGAAGTAGAATATAAAATCGATTTGGTTCCAGGTGCTACGCCAATTGCAAAAGCTCCTTACAGATTAGCTCCATCAGAAATCCGAGAAATGATGTCTCAGATTCAGGAACTGTTAGCTAAGGGGTTTATTCGACCAAGTTCTTCACCGTGGGGTGCTCCTGTGTTATTTGTGAAAAAGAAAGATGGATCGCTTCGTATGTGTATAGATTATCGTGATTTAAACAAGAGAACAATAAAGAATAAGTATCCGATATCGAGAATAGATGATTTATTCGATCAGCTACAGGGTGCTTCCTACTTTTCAAAGATTGATTTACGTTCAGGGTATCATTAGGTACGTGTTGCAGAGAGCGATATACCGAAAACAGCGTTCAGAACTAGATATGGTCATTATGAATTTTTAGTTATGCCATTCGGGTTAACAAACGCGCCAGCAGTGTTTATGGATTTAATGAACAGAGTGTGTCGTCAGTATCTCGACAAGTTTGTGATTGTCTTCATAGATGATATCTTGATATATTCGAAAACAAAGAAAGATCATGCTACACATCTGAGATTAGTGTTAGAACTTCTGAAACAAGAACAGTTGTACGCTAAGTTCTTCAAGTGTGAATTTTGGCTGCGGGAAGTACAGTTTCTGGGTCATGTGATTTGTGAACAGGGTATCAAAGTAGATCGGTCTAAGATAGAAGCTGTAATGAATTGGAACTCACCGAAAACACCGACAGAAATTAAGAGTTTTCTGGGTTTAGCAGGTTATTACCGCAGATTTATTAAAGACTTTTCTAAAATAGCAGGTCCGTTGAATAAGTTAACCAGAAAAGATGTAGCCTTTCGATGGACTGATGAACAAGAAAAGGCTTTTCAAACTCTCAAACAGCTGTTATGTCAAGCACCGGTTTTAGCTTTACCAGAGGGAACAGAAGATTTTGTGATTTATTGTGATGCGTCACGCTCAGGTCTGGGTTGTGTTTTGATGCAAAGAAATAAAGCTATAGCGTATGCTTCACGACAGTTGAAGAGTCATGAACGAAACTACCATATTCATGATTTAGAGTTAACTGCAGTTGTGTATATATATATATATATATATATATATATATATATATATATATATATATATAGGCTTTGGAGACACTATTTGTATGGTACACATTGTGAAATCTACACAGATCATCAGAGTCTTCAATATATCTTTTCGCAGGAAGAATTAAATATGCGTCAACGTCGATGTTTAGAATTGATTAAAGACTACGATTGTGAGATTAAGTACCAACCGGGTAAAGCAAATGTCATCGCAGATGCTCTGAGTCGCAAGAAAACAGTCGAAAATGTTAGATTTATGAGAATGGAGATAGTTTCAGACTTGATTGATCGATTGAAAACCGTCCAGTTAGTAGCTTTGAATGACGAAAACCTAAAGACTGAACAAATGACCAAAAGAAAATTTGACCTATGCAATGATTCTAGAGGATTAAAGACCTATAAAGACCGAATTTGGGTTCCTAAGCTTGGAGATTTGAGGGATTTAATCCTTACAGAAGCGCATAAATCTAGATTGACAGTGCATCCCGGTAGTACAAAGATGTATAGAGACTTGAAAATGTTGTATTAGTGGCCGACAATGAAGACAGATGTTGCAAGTTTCGTCAAAAAGTGTCATATATGTGCGCAAGTTAAAGCAGAACATCAGAAGCCGTATGGGTCTCTACGACAGTTAGAAATTCCTCAGTGGAAATGGGATCATATAATGATGGATTTCGTAACCAAGTTACCCCCAACCCAAAAAGGTCACGACATGATCTGGGTGATAGTGGATTGTAACACCCTGTTTTTTTTTAAGTCACAGCGGAAGTCCTGTTTATAAAATATGACACGTAATACAAACGACACCGGTATTACATTACCTTAATGTCATATCAAATATTAAAAGTCTGTTACATATATAAAAACCATGTGTTAAGTTAAGTAAAGACACCAGTAACAAAAGACACGACATCAGAGTTTCGACTTGTCAAACATATCATCCCGCATTCCATCTTCACCCTGGTATCTAACAAGTAATCGTACTGAACCTGCAAGGGTGGAAATGTGGGGGATTAGCACAACTGCTAAGTGAATGAAACTATCTAACAGCTAAGCATACAGTATCAAACATGCCAGGTCATCTATTGCTACATGCGTCAGCAAACAACTAATAGCAACACAAGGATCGGCGGCTTGTACGGGCACACGACTCGTAGCTGATCGGGCTACAGTCTACCGATAGTCCCTCCTACCGGATTACCTGCATAACCGTCCAGACGCAATGCGTGCGTCCTTCTATGCTATACTGAACATCCGTAGGACTTGGACCCAACCTAGCCTGGCCTCGGTTGACCTCGTGCGGACCCCACCTAGCCTAGCCTCAGTGGAATCCCCAGCTAGCCTGGCCTCACTGGTGCTCACAAAATAGTGCACAGAGATCACACACAACATCATGGCAAACTATCTAGTGCATATAGGCATACAACGCTAACTATGCATGGCACTAGGCTATCAACAGTATAAACTAACAGTAGCATCGCTTGCTACTTTATACTATAACCGGAGATAGTCCCACTCACCGATCGTCGGCAACTCGGTAGTCTAATGTCACCGAGTCTTCTCCTCGTCTGTATCACCTGAGAATAAACACTGAACAAGGTAGTAAACCGCACCACATTTACTAACTATATCTCGTTCTATATATATATATATATATATATACACACACACACACACACACACACACACACACATACTCTACACACACACTACACACACATATGTACACAATATATATTTATACACACACACATATATATATATATATATATATATATATATATATATATATATATATATATATATATATATATATATATATATATATATATATATATATATATATATATATATATATATATATATATATATATTCACACATATATATATTCATATACAAAACGCCTAAACCCATTCGAACGGGTCACAAGCAAAACGGTTAATCAAGACACATATACACACTTATATATACGTATACATACTTATATATACATACATATATACACTCCTATATACCCTAAACATGTCCAAACGAGCGGGTCATGAGCCACACGGGTGGTCAAACAACATACACAAACCACAAAACCAAGATACGAACAATCGAGCTGCGCACCACGCCAAGCCACTGCGCGCCACGTGGGCGAACAGCAGCAAAACAATGGCGGACAGCAGCTATTAAGCTGCAACAGCAGCTATTAAGCTGCAACAGCAGCTGAAAACAGCAGCAGCAAAAGCTGCACATCAGGTAGAGAAACAGCAGCAGCAAACGCTGCTGTCCAGCTGGGTTTCGACCCCAAAATTTATGTTTCGAGCAGCGTTTTAGACAATAAATATATTCACAATGATACACAACATAAATACAATATTTAACTAACATCTAACAAGTTAAATGACACACTTATGAACAAGATTTAACACAAATTGTACACATATAAAACCCAAGTCAACACCATAAGCGAGTCAAAGTCAAACGGAATTACTAAGTCCGGGTCGCAACCGACAAACTAAGTTTATTACCAATTATGTATTCATACCAAAATCTCAATTAAAGATCACAACAAAACCCACAAATTGGTCATGGTCCAAATGAGCGATATATAATCAACTTAAACATATAATTTATATAAATTCATCCAAGTGGGTTATGGCAAAGTGGGCGAGTAAGCATCAAATCGTTCATGACAATATAAGTATAATCAAAGTAGTACGTGTCACGACAAACAAAGCATTTCATACAAAAATCCACCTATACCCATTACCACCCAAATCATACTAACAAAATGGGTCAAGATATAAAACCAAATCAAACATAATTAATACTAGCGAGTCAAGGTCCAAACTATCAAATTAACCCGTCCCGGGCACTAAAAAATGACAACCACCGACACCGGCCGCCAACCACCACCGCTGGCCGCCAGCTGCAGTCGGCAGCGGCGGTCAGCCGCCCAGAAACAGCAACAGCAGCAGCTTTTAGCTGCTGTCCGCCCAATTGTGCACCCCCAAATTCGATGTTCCTTGCAATTTAAGCCAAATACAAGTGTACATACAACCACTAATTATTATCTAACATCAATCTAGCATTTAACAAGTAATTTCATCACAAAAATCAAAGAATCAAGCACCAATTGCATCATTTAATATTTATATCAAGAACCCTAAATTTAACATGAATCAAATACAAAATTAGAGAGACAAACCTTGTTGCTAGATGTTGGAGATGCAAGAAACCCGAAATATAACACTTGAATTCATCATCTTCTTCATTAATTAAAGCTAGGGTTATGGTGGTGGTGGTGTTGGGTCACGATGGGAAAAAGAAGAGGGAAAGGGAAGAACCATTTGCTTTAAACTTGCAACTATTAATTAATCATCTTCATCAATTCATCAATTTAGAACTAGGATTCATATATGTGTGTGTATGTTTGATTGATAGAAACAAAAGAAAAAGAAGAGGAAACCCTCCCCAACTAAAACCGTATACAGTACCATGGAAAAAAGGGGGCGGTTTTTGACTTATTAAATGGGTAAAATCCCATACCTGATAAAACACGGGTATTTACCTGTTTTCAGAAACATAACCCATCACGGTCGGGAGCCCAAACGAAGTCCAAAATTAATAAATAAAATATTTCTGTGACCCTTGTCACATAACGCACTCACTGAACTAATAATTAATTAAATACACCCAATAATTAATTATTTTATTAAAATGCTCTTTAAAACACTAAACGGACAAAAAGGGCAAAAATAGGTAATTTCACCTAGGCCCGACATAAGGATGTTACAAATCTACCCCCCTTAAATAGATTCCGTCCTCGAAATCTGGTCAATGAAGGTTAATAAAGGTCACAAGTACAACAAACCACCACAACGGGTCACAACTATACTTAAGTCACAACTATACTTAAGTCAAAACGGGTCTTACGGTCATATACCCTACAAAGCTCCGTCCATTTCTCGTAGGTCAAAAGGTAACTCACTAACCCAAATTCAAACACACCATCTACTAAGACTACTGCAAGGGTCAAGACCCGCTATACGTTGAGCTGCAAGTTTATTTACACTACACAACATCCGAATTGTTCCCTACACTCTGATCTAGATTATAGTCTACACCACTTACAAAAGTAATTCAATGCTGAAAACCTGCCGCTATCTAATAACTGAGCAGGTCTAATTCCGCCCGAATTCCAAACTTGATATGTTATCAATCTTACAAATTACCACGAAAATTCCATCTTAAGTCTAGGTTTTACACACTAACCTCTTGAGTCACCACTAATGACCCCCTATATGATATCTGTCAATCATGATTTGGGGTTATCCCCGAGTCACGTTCATCGAATTTTCTCGAATCAACTCAGTCTAAAACACTGCTTAATGGCTATCATTTACCTTAGAACACACAAACTTAGCTAATTTAATCATTACAATATCGCTAAGTCAACTCGAATTAAACTAAAATACCCAAATTTCGTAATTTAATACATGTTTCAATATTGATATTTAAGAATTTCATCGAAATTCGCTCAATCGTGTCGATATTCACCCACTAATTTAATGACTGAATTGCATTTGGGTCCACTCATCCATCGTAGAACCGGTTACCAACACGGTTCCAAGTCAAATCTAATCACTAAATCATGAATCCTGAGTATAGAATAACCATCATCCTATACCAGAAGTAATTATCTAATGGTTAATTGCCTCAAATAACCTTAATTCTTCTGTCCGACATCGTTAAAGTTATTCCTCAAAGGTCATGACTAGGTTAAGATTCCATCAGAATCCTCAATCCAAACCTATTAAACTAATAATTACACAAAGTCGAGGTACATTACATCCGTCAGCACCAAGTCAGAAAAGTCAACTTTTGGTCAAAATCCCTCGAAATTCAAAACAGACTTTCAATCACTACATCTCCTCCGACTCCCGAAACTATTGTATGATTTACCATGATGTATTCCGTTGGCCAGGCGTAATACATCATCCCAAATCATATCTTCAATTCGGGTATTCTGGAGCAAGACCCTAATCGAGTCCATCAATCGATCGCAATCTATTTACTCTTATCACTGGCAGTTATAATCCACTAATAACAAATATATTCTAAACACAAGGTTTCTAGATTTGTTATCCGATTACAACTATCCTGGCACATTTATATGTCCGTCATATTTACCCTGTTCAAATATACCCAACTAATCTTTCTTTCGCAACACACTAGTAAATTACAACACTTCTCTCTAAGTCCCCTATAGTTGCAAATACCCCCTGAACATGGTATTATCAATTTACATCGATTCGTCCTTGAGTGATACTAATCGCAACTTCACTCACAATCGAACACTCACCCTAGTCTTAAGGGTCAACCCACACCTAAAACTTAATCCCCGGTCCAGTCAAAGTTCGTCTCTACCTACCCAAGAGACCAATACAAGGAAAAAGCCCACACTTACGTTTTAAGGACCACAAACAAGGTCACGTTACGCCAAGGAAGGAAGACCGTTCCTTAGGACAACCTTACGGATCCTACAAAACAAGTCTAGTCATACAAGGATACTACTGGTCCAATCGCATCTACTGGTTCAGTCACTGTCTATCAAGCATGCAGATTATGCCTCATATGGCTACTCAATAGAGTTCGAGTCTCTGGTCAAGTTATAAGAGGACTACGACTCTAAAACAGTCCCTTCGGGTCACTACGTGTGTCCCTCGGTCAACCGTCAATGGTAAAGAAAAAGACTTCCTACAAGTGTTAATTCCCACTAACAGATCTGGCATAGCAGCATAAACTAAGTCTGAACTAACATCCAATCGCATTTAGTATATCTATCCAATACCAAAAGCATGGCACTACAACATTACTAACATGTCAACATGTTACACGCATTACCAGTAACATGTCTCAATTAACATGACAAACCGGTTACAATAATTAAGCCACTATGCACCAATAAGAGGAAACTAGTCTAAGGCCATCTAAACAGTTTCCACTACATCAAACAAAAATATCTATCATACATTTCTACATTGACGACTTACTATACGTAACTACTAATTATCAACTGTAATAATAAAATCACAAAAGCGTAATAAACACATACCGTTAGTCGAGTTGTCATATGTATCACCAGCCTCTGACACATCTGGTATGCTCCAACTACTGTGGGTTTCCTTCTCTCTTGTCCGACCACGAGAGCAGAAGATTACCCGACTGAAGAAATCTATGCTCCAGACCCCGCCCCAGTACTCCATCTCTGATTTGTCGAACACCGAAATGCTCCGTGTCCCATACACTGACAAATCCAATCAAACATGTCTCTTAAGGGTAATAACTGAACTTTCTAATCTATCTTACCCCAATTCACCTATTTCACAGTCAAAGGAATCATATCTCAAAGTGGGGCGACCCGTACATGTCACACCCTACTCCTCACATAGGACTCGTACCCGTCTGGTCCTTCTACTGAGCTAAACCCACAGAAGTTCCTTAATTGTTGAATGATTTTAACCGCAATACCTAAGGATTCAACTACCCACCGACTATCCAACTGAACCTCTTTTCCCGTATTATTATTACTATTTTATTATTATATTTATTTATTTATTTTTTACCCTCTGCAGTTTCACCTAAGCAAAACTGAACACCCGCCCAACACTATCTAACCGTCTGATCCAAAGGTACATACTTGCGTCCACCTGCTCTTACTATTCTAACTCATATTTAACTTATATTACCTGACCGAAATCCCTTGGTAACTGACCTTACAACCAAGACATCATTCCTTACAACCCTGACATCTGTTTCTGAGATTCTTTACCTAATACACATACGTACTCTGAAGCTCTGACTGTTCCAGGGGTGTTGGGGGTCACAGCGTCACCGTCATAATCAGCCATACCTGTACTACACAACATCTCACACCAAAGCTTAGTATAACACTGGTTAGCAACTAACAACTAACGCCGTTATACCTATCTCATTCACTTAACCCATCCTCCAAGATATGTTTGACTCGACACACGATTTGGGAACATGTCACTTCCGTGAACATGCTGCCAAATTCACGCTCTGATACCACAATTGTAACACCCTGTTTTTTTTTAAGTCACAGCGGAAGTTCTGTTTATAAAATATGACACGTAATACAAACGACACCGGTATTACATTACCTTAATATCATATTAGATATTAAAAGTCTGTTACATATATAAAAACCATGTGTTACGTTAAGCAAAGACACCAGTAACAAAAGACACGACATCAGAGTTTCGACTTGTCAAACATATCATCCCGCATTCCATCTTCACCCTGGTATCTAACAAGTAATCGTACTGAACCTGCAAGGGTGGAAATATGGGGGATTAACACAACTGCTAAGTGAATGAAACTATCTAACAGCTAAGCATACAGTATCAAACATGCCAGGTCATCTATTGCTACATGCGTCAGCAAACAACTAATAGCAACACAAGGATCGGCGGCTTGTACGGGCACACGACTCGTAGCTGATTGGGCTACAGTCTACCGATAGTCCCTCCAACCGGATTACCTGCATAACCGTCCAGACGCAATGCGTGCGTCCTTCTATGCTATACTGAACATCCGTAGGACTTGGACCCAACCTAGCCTGGCCTCGGTTGACCTCGTGCGGACCCCACCTAGCCTAGCCTCAGTGGAATCCCCAGCTAGCCTGACCTCACTGGTGCTCACAAAATAGTGCACAGAGATCACACACAACATCATGGCAAACTATCTAGTGCATATAGGCATACAACGCTAACTATGCATGGCACTAGGCTATCAACAGTATAAACTAACAGTAGCATCGCTTGCCACTCTATACTATAACCAGAGATAGTCCCACTCACCGATCACCGGCAACTCGGTAGTCTAATATCACCGAGTCTTCTCCTCGTCTGTATCACCTGAGAATAAACACTGAACAAGTTAGTAAACCGCACCACATTTACTAACTATATCTCGTTCTATATATATATATATACACACACACTACACACACACACTACACACACACATATGTACAAAATATATATTTATACACACATATATATATTCATATACAAAACGCCTAAACCCATTCGAACGGGTTGCAAGCAAAACGGTTAATCAACACACATATGCACACTTATATATACGCATACATACTTATATATACATACATATATACACTCTTAAATATATACCTCCTATATACCCTAAACATGTCCAAACGACCGGGTCATGAGCCACACGGGTGGTCAAACAACATACACAACCACAAAACCAAGATACGAACAACCGAGCTGCGCACCACACCAAGCCACTGCGCGCCACGTGGGCGAACATCAGCAAAACAACGGCGGACAGCAGCTATTAAGCTGCAACAGCAGCTGAAAACAGCAGCAGCAAAAGCTGCACATCAGGTAGAGAAACAGCAGCAGCAAACGCTGCTGTCCAGCTGGGTTTCGACCCCAAAATTTATGTTTCGAGCAGCGTTTTAGACAATAAATATATTCACAATGATACACAACATAAATACAATATTTAACTAACATCTAACAAGTTAAATGACACACTTATGAACACGATTTAACACAAATTGTACACATATAAAACCCAAGTCAACACCATAAGCGAGTCAAAGTCAAACGGAATTACTAAGTCCGGGTCGCAACCGACAAACTAAGTTTATTACCAATTATGTATTCATACCAAAATCTCAATTAAAGATCACAACAAAACCCACAAATTGGTCATGGTCCAAATGAGCGATATATAATCAACTTAAACATATAATTTATATAAATTCATCCAAGTGGGTTATGGCAAAGTGGGCGAGTAAGCATCAAATCGTTCATGACAATATAAGTATAATCAAAGTAGTACGTGTCACGACAAACCGAGCATTTCATACAAAAATCCACCTATACCCATTACCACCCAAATCATACTAACAAAATGGGTCAAGATATAAAACCAAATCAAACATAATTAATACTAGCGAGTCAAGGTCCAAACTATCAAATTAACCCGTCCCGGGCACTAAAAAATGACAACCACCGACACCGGCCGCCAACCACCACCGCTGGCCGCCAGCTGCAGTCGGCAGCGGCGGTCAGCCGCCCAGAAACAGCAACAGCAGCAACTTTTAGCTGCTGTCCGCCCAATTGTGCACCCCCAAATTCGATGTTCCTTGCAATTTAAGCCAAATACAAGTGTACATACAACCACTAATTATTATCTAACATCAATCTAGCATTTAACAAGTAATTTCATCACAAAAATCAAAGAATCAAGCACCAATTGCATCATTTAATATTTATATCAAGAACCCTAAATTTAACATGAATCAAATACAAAATTAGAGAGACAAACCTTGTTGCTAGATGTTGGAGATGCAAGAAACCCGAAATATAACACTTGAATTCATCATCTTCTTCATTAATTAAAGCTAGGGTTATGGTGGTGGTGGTGTTGGGTCACGATGGGAAAAAGAAGAGGGAAAGGGAAGAACCATTTGCTTTAAACTTGCAACTATTAATTAATCATCTTCATCAATTCATCAATTTAGAACTAGGATTCATATATGTGTGTGTATGTTTGATTGATAGAAACAAAAGAAAAAGAAGAGGAAACCCTCCCCAACTAAAACCGTATACAGTACCATGGAAAAAAAGGGGGCGGTTTTTGACTTATTAAATGGGTAAAATCCCATACCTGATAAAACACGGGTATTTACCTGTTTTCAGAAACATAACCCATCACGGTCGGGAGCCCAAACGAAGTCCAAAATTAATAAATAAAATATTTCTGTGACCCTTGTCACATAACGCACTCACTGAACTAATAATAATTAAATACACTCAATAATTAATTATTTTATTAAAATGCTCTTTAAAACACTAAACGGACAAAAAGGGCAAAAATAGGTAATTTCACCTAGGCCCGACATAAGGATGTTACATGGATCGTCTGACAAAGAGTGCTCACTTCTTACCTACTCGTGAAACCGCTTCATTGAGTGATCTAGCAGAATTGTACTTGAAAGAGATTGTTAGCCGACATGGTGTACCGTTGTCAATAGTTTCCGACAGAGATACTAGGTTTGTATCGAACTTTTGGAACAGTTTACAGCAGAATTTGGGTACACATGTGAATCTAAGTACAGCTTATCATCCACAGACAGACGGTCAGAGTGAATGAACGATTCAGACGTTAGAAGACATGTTGAGAGCATGTGTCTTAGAATATGGTGGTTCTTGAGATTCGCATCTTCCACTGATAGAGTTTGCTTACAATAATTCGCATCATTCGAGTATCGAAATGCCGCCGTATGAAATGTTGTATGGTTGTAAGTGCAGAACTCCTACATGTTGGTTAGAAGCAGGTGAGAAACAATTTGCAGGTCCCGAAATTGTTCAGATAACTGCAGAAAAGGTTGAAATTGCACGAGAGAAGTTAAAAGCAGCTAGAGATAGACAAAAGATGTATGCTGATCCTCGCAGACATCCGGTAACATTTAATGTAGGTGATCGTGTATACTTGAAAGTTTCACCACGGAAGGGAGTGATCAGGTTTGGTAAACGTGGTAAACTAGCGCCGAAATTTATTGGGCCATTTCCGATCACAGAGATTATGAACGATCAAACCGTTGTTTTGAATCTTCCTTCAGAGTTAGCAGGAATTCATAACACGTTCAATGTGTGTTATTTAAGGAAGTGTAAAGTAGAGGATGAAAGTCAGATTCTTCCTTTGAAAGATTTGAAAGTTGACTTAACTAAGAAATTAGTGGAAGAGCCGATTAAGATAGTGGACAAGAAAGTCACCAAGTTAAGAAGGAAGCTGATTCCAATGGTGTTAGTGGAATGGCGACACAATTTAGGTTCAAACATGACGTAGGAAACCGAGGAGTTAATGAAGGCGCGCTATCCCCAGTTGTTTGACCTTGACCAGATTCCAAGGACGGAATCTTCTTAAGGGGGTAGATTTGTAACATCCTCAATCGGGCCTAGATGTAAGATTACTAAAGTGCCCTTAAGTTAGTGTTGTGTTTATTTATGCTTTTATTTTTATTTAATATTTACTTTTAAATAATGATGTGGTTAGGACCAGTTTGTGACAAGGGTCACAGAACAGGTTTGTTTATTTAATTTGGACTTCGTTTGGGTTGCCAAATGATGTACGAAAGATATCAAATAACTGATAAATACCCGAGAGTTACACAGTATGGGATTTAATCCCAAATAATAGACTGATGTCTATCCCTTTCTTGCATTTTCTAGAAAATTCCCAAAACACTCCCGTACCTTCCTTTCACCTACAATCAAACCCTAATTTCGAATCCTTGTTCTTGAGCTCGAATCTTTCTTACTATCTTGTTCCTTGTGTTTTACTGATTCTATCAAGGTAAGATTTATAGCATTTCGTGAATTAATCTTTGAGAAAATGGAGTTTTTGTGTTAGTTTTATTAAAGTGTATATTTTGGGTCAAAAGGGTTAGATTTGATGTTGTTTGAGTCCAAATCTTATGGGTTTATGTTTCTTAATGTACAGTGTCTTCGATTTGGTCATTTTTGAGGTCATAATCGAGCTCTAGAGCAAAAATTGGTGATTTTGGGTTGAAACCCGTCACTTTGGCAGCTGCTGCAACAGATGAACTACCCTCGGCCGATGGTCGTTGACCCTCGACCGATGGTGTCTGACGATCGGCCGATGGACTAGACCCTCGACCAATGGTGGAATTCCTTGGACCAACGGTTGTAATTTTAACGATCGGCCGATAGTGTGGTCGATCGGCCGATGGTGTAGTGACGATCGGCCGATAGTCTCTGACGATCGACCGATGGTCTATGCAGTAGAAATTTTTACTAAGTGTTGATTTTTAGCCGTTATGTTGCCCGTTTGTATTTTGATGTCAGGATGTAAATTTTGAAAGTGCATAAGTGTTAAGTAAAAAAAATTTAGTGGACAGATTTTCTGACAAAAATTTATATATTGTGTTATTTGGGGTTAATGGACAGAAACTAACTTGTGTATATGTATTTCTCAGGAGAAAGAGAAGGTTCAGTGACTAGATAGCTGAACACCTTCTCGTTTGCTAGTAATCGGTGAGTGGGACTAACTGGAAAATATAGTATATAGTAGCATGTTATATTATGATTGCCATGCTAGTTAGATATACTTATTGTTGTGATTACTTAGTTCCTTGTGATGACTGCTTGTTGGTTGATGCTTGTCTGCTGGAACCCAGTGCGTCCCTATCTTGTGGTAGCCTAATTCGATAGGAGAGATCAACCTGCGGGTTGGGTTCCTCATGTGGTACCCTATTTGCATCCGTGTGGTATATGTTTGAATGACGCGTTTGTCCTGTGTGGATGATTTATGTAGCACGGTATGTAGGAGGAACTTCCGGTAAACCCCAGCCCAATCAACTGGTGGTTAATGGTTTAGCCGAACCGCCGGAGTCTCTGTAGACTGCACTACTGGGTGATGATTGTGTGTTAAACTTTGTGACATGATTAGTATAACTCTTCTGTATACTATTGTCTATGGATAGTCGTACTCACTTAGCTTTGTTTTAATTCCCCTCCATCTCCTCCCTGCAGGTTGTAGCTTTTGTAGATAATGCCTTTTTGGGAGCAGACGGGGCATGATGCTGTTATGTTTGACAGGGTTAACTCTGATGTGGTCGTTTAGAATATGTACCGTGTACTTTTGAATACATAATGTATTTACGTCTTTTCCTATTAATGTATAAATTGTTTTAGTGACACGTGACATCGGTTCGTACAAGTATTAATATCGTGTTTAATTAATATTATGCTTCCGCCACGTATTTATAAAAAAAAAATTAGCGGTGTCACATAAAGGAAATAAAGAGTGTGTTTAAACTTGGGCTTAATGGGAATTATTTGGCCCACAAATTACATGACGATTTTTGTAAATAACTAGAGGGGGGAGGGGGTGAATAGTTACTTAATACGTTTTTGACAATTTTTTGATTGATCACCAAATTCGATTTTACTTTGATCAGCCAACTCAACTCAAACTTGATGTGTATAGTGTATATGTTCAAAGTGATAAATGAAGTAATGTAAAGAACATAGACACAAGGATTTATAGTGGTTCGGGTGGATGTTAACTAATCCACCTTAATCCACTCCCCGATTACATTAATCGAGATTTGTTGCTTCACTAAGCACTTTCTCCAAACCCGGTGGAGATCCGATTTACAAGTTTTCAATCTTCTTTAGTAGATAACAAACCTAATCTTTCTATCCCTTTGAAAGATTAACTCTAACCTTGATCAACTTGTCTTCACCTTGGACAAGTATTAATCTCCAAATAAGATTAATCAACTTCCAAAGTCTCTTTAAGGAAGTAGATCACTAAGCTAGCCTATGCTTCCACTAATTGAAGTTACAAGACTCATACACTCTGCAATGATGATCCTAACACAATACTAGGACACACATTACATTAAGTAAACTCACAAGATAAATGATTTTGATTAGTAAGTTTACAATAACCCAATTCTATATCTATAAGATCATATAATCTTCTCTTGCTTGATCACATTAGAGTAGTAATTGATGCACTTATGATCACTGGAGATAAGCCTTTTAAATGTGCAAGAGGGTCAGCTTCAAATGCACTCAAATGTTTGCCTTTTATAGTGGGATTCAAAAAATAGTTGTTGACACACGGTTGCCTGCACGGTCGACCGTGGTGCGATCGTGCGTGCTCTAGTCCAAAATTGGTATCCGTTGTATAGCCGTTTGACTCAGATTTGAACACCACATTTTGGCATCTTTACTCCTTCTAGCACCTGCAAAAGAAACCAAACATCCTATACAAGTACTATATGCATTAAGTGTGTGAGATTTGGTCTTATTGCATGAAGGTGACTAATCATTCCAAAAGTGGCAAACCCAACATTCTTGAAGAAGTGTCTTGATTGATATTTAGGGAAATTTCAGATTGGTCAATACTTAGTTAGTCACTTTAATGCTCTTGGTTCAATTCTAAAGGCTAGTCACTATATCATTAACTTCCTAGTTCCAATTAATCACAAGTCATGTTTCATTTGAGTTTAGTTAGGGATTAATTGAATAATGTCTCTATAAGATAATCATGAAGTATATAGAGACATTAAGGTTAAGTTACTCTTGATCAAGCAATCACACTTAGTTACTTAGACTAGACCAAATAGACAATTGACTATAGTTTCATTGTGAACCATTTTACACTTAATCTATTGGAGTAGGTTAGTTACTTGAATCCTAACTAATGAGCACATGGCAAACATATTAATTAAGTTGACAAGTTTATGAGTATTAAGCATATTAGCAAGTAGCAAGAAATACTCACATAGCAAGAGATAGTTATTCTAATATCAATCATATAGATACTTGCACAACTTATAATTCAAGCACTTAATAAGTTTAATGTGCAATATAGCACATTACATGATTAATGTGTAAGCACACATTAATGTCCAACACATGCACAAGGGAAGAGCAATTTCTAGTTGGGACTTGGTGACCATCCTAAATGTATCTAAGTGTGTTTTAGGATTACAAGTCATTTCTAGTTTAACCTTGAGATCATTGTTCTTCATTTAGGCTTAATTAATCACTAAGTCATTTCTCATAGCAATCATTGTTCTAGTGACGTGGCTTAAGTGTGTTGGTACTTGATGATCATACTAAGGATATCTAGATAAGAATTAAGATCACAAGTTGTTGATTAACACTTATGTGTTATGCCTAATCTTGGTTAATTTGTCATTAAGATGTCATTAGGCGTAATTAATCACAATTAGTGTTTAATCACAATCACATAGATGTCGGGAATTAGTCAAACTTTATTTGGTAAAAAACGAAGACAGAAGAAACTGCGGTCTCACTGCGGTTGACTGTGGTGGCTGCAACTTGTTTTCACAAAACTGCGTTGCAATTCAGTTTGGGGTTTCACGGTTGACTATGCGGTCGACCGTACCTCGACCGTTTGTTGCCTGAACTTTTAATTTCATTCTTTAACCTGTGTTTGAGTTGGTCGTTTGCAAGATAAAGTATGGATTAGTGACCTTGCGTGTTTTATGTTAAGATGTCAGTCATCACTTATGCGTATGTGTGTGTCATCATCAAAACATATTCTTTGGTTAATTACACTTTGGTTAATCATACTTAAGTTTATCGTTTAGTGTATTAACCCACGTTCAACTAACAATTTTAACTCAGCCCAAAATAAAAAAACTATTTCACAAAGCCCTTTTATTAGTGAATATAAACAAACTTATATGAAAGCCCAAAATCATAATATAGATAAAGATTTTAAACAGGCCCAAAACTCTATTTTTTTTAAAATAAACATTTAAACAATTCTCTGGTTATCGGAAAAGCTAATATTGTTTCAAATAACATTAAAAATAACGAATGGATTTTTGATTGTGGTGCCACTCACACCATGAGTTTTGAAAAATCCAATTTTTATGCTCAATCAAAACCTCGGGTTAGTAAAATTCAAACGGCCAATGGAGGTGTTGTTCAAGTTGAAGGGGGTGGAAAAATTGAAATTACTCCGACTATGAACTTGTCGAATTGTTTATATATTCCAACCTTGTCCCATAAACTTTTATCCGTTAGTCACGTTACAAAAGAATTAAATTGTTCTGTTCTATTACATCCCACTTTTTGTATCCTTCAGGATATCAGAACTGGGGTGATTATTGGGCGTGGTACCGAACGGGGCGGGTTGTACTATGTGAACGAAGTAACCCAACAAGGTACCGTGATGCTTGTTCATGGAACACCTACGAGGGAAGCTTGTTTATGGCATAGGAGGTTGGGTCACCCATCTGCCAGATACTTACATGCTTTATTTTCAAGTCTTTTTCCATCAAATGTTACTTTAAATTGTGAAACTTTCATTTTGGCCAAGAGCCACCGGAGTACTTTTAAACCTAGTAATACAAGGAAAGATGTACCGTTTGCTTTAATCCACTCGGATGTTTGGGGTCCTGCACCGGTTAATGGGGGAAAGAATTTTCGATACTTTGTCTTATTCATTGATGATCATTCACGTATGACATGGATTTATTTTCTGACTCACAAATCTCAAGTGTTTGAGAAGTTTTCCCATTTTTATAAAATGATACACACTCAATTTAACAAAAATATACAAATGTTAAGATCCGATAATGGGGGTGAGTTTGTAAACTCATCAATGAAATCTTTTTGCGAAAATAATAGAATTATTCATCAAACCTCATGTGCTCATACCCCTGAGCAAAATGGCGTAGCCGAACGTAAGAATCGACTACTTTTAGAAATGACAAGAGCCTTATTAATTGAATCCAAGGCTCCGAAAAGTTTTTCGCCCGAAGCCCTTGCTTCTGCTACCTATCTTATCAACCATTTACCTACTAAGGTTTTGGGCACAAAAACCCCTAAAGATACGCTTTCCCAATTCCATACCCTTCCGACTTCATTTAGCATTGAACCTCGAATATTTGGGTGCTCGGTCTTCGTCCATATTCCAAAACATGAGCGTACCAAAATAGATCCATGTGCGGAAAAATGTGTCATGGTTGGCTATGGAAAAAACCAAAAAGGATATCGGTGTTACAGTCCCAAAAGACGTCATGTTTTTACTACAATGAACTGTGATTTTGTTGAAACTGAATACTTTTACAAAAATACCCAACTCACGAGTGAGGGGGAGAATGAAAGTAATGACACTCTCAGTTGGATAACATGGGTTCCACATCAAATACTTCAAACACAAAACCCTGAACCACCTCAAACACGAGAGCCCGAGCCAACACAAAACCCCGAACCTATACAAACTCTAACACTAAATTCCGAGCCAACACAACCAACACAAGACCATGAACCCACATAAACTATCACACCAAACCATGAGACTACTGAAACCTCCTCGAACAATGAATATCAAACCCATGAGGAACAAAATGACACAAATTCTGATGAAACCACCCAACGATATGTCCTACCTCAAAGAGTCAATAGAGGTGTCCCACCCAAACGATACTCACCTGAAAAAGAAGCGCAAAGATCCAGATATCCTATGGCTAATATAGCACAGGGAAATCTGTCAAAAGAAGCTCATCAGTTTAATTCCGCAATTTACTCTGAAAATATTCCAACTTCCGTTGAACAAGCTCTAAAAACTGGAAAGAAGCGATGGAAGTTGAAATGAAAACCTTGAATGATAATAACATGTGGGAAAAATGTGTCATGCCTCACGGAAATAAACCAGTGGGATGTCGATGGGTATTTACGATAAAATATAAACCAGATGGAACTATTGAAAGATATAAAGCTCGAGTAGTTGCGAAAGGATACACTCATACATATGGGATCGATTACTCCGAAACCTTCTCACCAGTTGCAAAAATTGATACCATTAGAGTTATCAATTCTATCGCTGCAAATGAAGATTGACCACTTCACCAATTTGATGTGAAGAATGCTTTTCTACATGGCGAATTAAAGGAAGCAGTCTATATGGAAGCATCACCGGGATTCAGTGACAATTTCAAAAACAGGGAAGTTTGTCGACTTAAAAAAGCTTTATATGGGTTAAATAATCCCCACGGGCTTAGTTTGGCAGATTTACTTTATTTATGAAAAAATATGATTTCAAACAAAGTAACTCGGATCATACTCTCTTCTTTAAACGAAAAGAAAATTTGATTACACGTTTAATCATTTATGTTGATGATATGATAATAACAGGAAATGATAAAGATAAAATTTATAACTTAAAAGTGAACTTATTTAAAGAATTTGAAATGAAAGACTTGGGCAGACTTAAATATTTTTTTGGGGATTGAGGTGTTACGATCCCAACAGGGAATATTTATCTGTCAAAAGAAGTATGTTCTTGATTTTCTTGCAGAAACAGGTATGATTGATTGCAAACCAGCTGATACTCCAATGATTCCAAACCAAAAGTTATATATGGAAGACGAAGCTGATCTTGCTGACAAAGGGAAATACCAAAGGATGGTGGGAAAACTCATCTATCTTGCTCACACTCGGCCAGATATAGCACATGCAGTTGGAGTTGTGAGCCAGTTTATGCATTAACCACAGGTTCACCATATGGAAGCTGTAATGAGGATCATCAGATACTTAAAGAAAATAGCAGGCAATGGAGTTGTATTCAAAAATAATGGGCACCTTGAAGCACAAGTTTATATGGATTCAAGTTGGGCTGGAGAAAAAGGAGATAGACGATCAACTCATGTTTCTTCACAATAGTTGGAGGAAACTTAGTTGCGTGGAAGAGTAAGAAACAAAAGGTCGTTTCCTTATCGAGTGCTGGATCCGAATTTAGAGGAATCGAAAAGGGAGTAGTGGAAGTTTTATGGATTCGAAAACTCTTGACAGAAATTGGCTTTCCTCCAAAGGAAGTGATTCAAATCTTATGTGACAATGAAGCAGCTATCGCCATTTTAGAAAATCCAATTCAACACGACCGCACCAAACATGTGGAAATAGATCGTCATTTTATCCGGGAAAAGTTAGATAATGAAATCATCTCTCTCCCATCTATCAGAACAGAAGACCAGTTAGCTGATATCCTTACCAAGTTAGTTAATGGAAGATTGTTTAGTGATGTTCTTGGCAAGTTAAATATTAGAAACCCCACTATTCAACTTGAGGGGGAGTGTTAAAGTGCAGACATTACAAAAGACATCAAAATCAAATAACCACTTTTGGTTATTTGAATTATTGGGATCAGAATTTAAATTCATCACTTCCCACTTTGGTATATCACATGGGTCTACTAGCAGACAACAAAACGGGTCAAAAGGACAATGATATCGGCTAAAAAGTCACGTTTTCACCCCGGTATTAAGGCCCAAAAACAAGAAAGATTCAAACTTTGTTGGCAAAATACCTACTTCATCGGTTATAATTGAAGAACAAGTAATTACGAAGACGGTGCAAAAAGAATCAAGAGAATCAGAGCTAAAACGAAGATTCTAGAGCGAAAACGGTGAAAGACAAGAAATTAAGTTACGATCCAGGGAATTCAGGCTGACCAACAAGCCATACGGCCTGCCAGTATGGAAACGGCCTGCCATATACGTGCCACCACACGAGCCACCAAACGGCCTGCCTTGCATACGGCCTGCCAAATACGGCCTGCCAAACGGCCTGTCAGGCGTATTTAGCAATTTTCAAGTCTATTTAAAGGGTCTTTGTCATTCATTCCAACACACACTTCAATTCACTTCTTTCTCTCTCTTGTACAATATTAGTCATACTCTCAAGGCCTTCGAATCCATGCAGGAAACCTAGTACCCGGAGAAGAACGCTGAAGATTGTATTAGGAGCGGTCTGGAGTCTTGAAGTTGTCACTTTTGTATTCAGAACTCGTTTAATCTACTGGTACTTCTATCCTTTATATTATATAATGTTTTATGATATTGTTGCCATGATTAGCGAGTAGTTATCTTTAGTGTATGCTATGATGTAAGCAGTTATAATGCCGAAATAATATTATGGTCTGTGTATGTTGTCAAAATGCTTTCCGATTATGCTTTAAACTCAATCGCTTTTCCAACTAATAGAACGTAGTTATAGGCTCTGTTATTGGGAAGTCGCGAACCCCGATTCAGAGTACACTATCTGTGTCACCCCTTGGTAAGAGAAGTCTCTCGGATACAACGTAAGATCGACTGAGGCAAACCGGTTGTAGTAAGTCTATCAAGCTTTGGATTTCGACTGAGGACTCTTTCGTAGTGAAACATCTTACTAGACCCCTAGTACATTGTCGGTCCCAGACCATTCTAGTGTAGTCACCAAGCATATAAACTTCGTACGTGCACGCTGAAGCACAGCGGTTGTTGTAATCTGTACCTCTGCTAAGTAAGGCCATGGAACACGGTTAGTGTTGACCAGTACACTGCACCATAACGCGGTCTCAAGCATTGCACCCCGCTTGAGGGATTCTTAGTTAATTAAGGAACTGTTTGTTTAGACGCATAAAGGATTGGACCGTTAGGATAACCGAACGTGTTCATGGAAGTCATCTTGACTTGGCCATGGTGTTCTTTATGGTTGAACTCTTTTTAAGGGCCTAACTATCTTTACCAATCATTAACGAAAGTATTGAAACACATCACGTCTCTCGGATATGGTAAACCATGTATTCTATTATGTTTAAGAAAGTTTAGACCATTTCGGAATGTTAACACGTCACCCAACCAAGTCGCTCAATTGGATGAGCCGTCTGAACATGTATGCCTGTAGTCAGACTGCACGGGCATCAGGGGTAAGGGACGTTGCTGTCTATTCAGAATCTTCAAGCCTAACGCATTACCCAGTGACATGTCTTATGACAGAGGCGTTTAGGACCAGTGTAATGAATACAAGGCCTCTGCCTATTCATGAGCCAGCATTCCATAATCTCGGCAGAATAACTGATGAAGTCATAGTATGCACTTACTTTAACCTTATCTGAATTACAAATTTTATCGCATTTACTTTATTTGTCTTATAAACTAGAAAATCCCAAAATAAATATTCACTACTCCCTAACTATCTTAGGCTACAATATAGGTTCGATGTTACTGATATCTCAAAAATACGACCCTAGGTCATACTTCCCTTACTTATAAGGAGTAGTAAGATTTAGGCCCCGCTAAATATAAATTTAAAACAAGTACCTTCTCCCACGAGTGGCTGATCCTGGCGAGCAGCGGCCTAACGACACCGCGCAAATAAAGCCGTCCTTTTCGGCCATATCAGGAGAACTACTAGTTTTTGGCACCGCTGCCGGGGAACTGGTATCAGGCAATACTGTTTTCAATCAAACTTATTCACAAGCATTTAGTGGTGTCTAAGAAAGATAATTATACACGGACTTGGTTATTGGATTTTCCGAACATTCGCCAATTATATTAGAACCAAAAGGATCCTGCCTCTCCGTAGTCGGCCTGGCCACTTGGTTTGTTGAATAGTTTGTGCGGAGCTTTGTTACTGAAATACCAGGGAATCGGTAGCCAGAACCAAAAACATATTCCACCGTAGGATAGTTAGTTAATTAGATTAGATTACTCAAGATTACTTTAGTTTACCTTAGATTAGATTACCTTAGATTAACTTAGGTTACAATTAGATTAGACTAGATTGCCTTAGAGTTAAAATTATCTTAGAATAAATTAGTTTAGTTTATTATAATTTAGTGTATTTGCGAAAAATTAAAAACAAAAAGGCATACCCAGTGTATGACCCAAACCCGATCTAGACCAGGGCCGTTGTTATTCGTACCTGATCCAGACACAATAATCTCTAAAGCACGCAAGAAAGCACGAATCAGAAACCAAATAGCGTTACGCGTTACTTTAGCAGAAAATACCAAATCCTCGATTGAAGGCCGAGGAGGACCAATTAGATTTCCATAGATTCAAGGACACTCGTTCGAGTTAAAACATCACATCATTTAGCTCATTCAAAATAGCTGTCAGTTTCATGGATTACCGAATGACGATCCAAATTCTCACCTTGATAAATTCATATCTCTTTCGAACTCCTACAAACAGCCAGGGATAGGACAAGATATAGTCCGGCTATACTTGTTCCCCTATTCTCTCACTCATCATGCTCAAACTTGGTTTGAAGGATTGGAAAAAGATTCCATCACGTCATGGACGAAGATGGCGACTAAATTTCTAACCAAATATTTCCCTCCTTCTAAACAAACCAAGCTGAAGAATGACATCATTAACTTCAAACAGAGTTATGATGAATCTCTTTACACCGCATGGGAGCGTTTCAAAACCTTGCTGAAGAATGCCCTAATCACCAGTTAGAACGGTCAGCCCAAATATGTACCTTCTACAATGGTCTTACGGTAAATCATAGGACGACGATCGATGCAGCAGCTCAAGGGAATCTGATGAACCAAACCGCAGATGAAGCATGGGAATTACTCGAGAACATGACGATGCATCATCATGACTGGAACAGTGGTGAAACAACTTCATCATCTGCCCCGCTCTCCGCACTTAACAATCAAACAGAGGCCATCAAATCCCTCACAGATAAGATGGAATCTCTTGCCAAACAACTCGGAGAATTGAAGACGCAGCCGCAGCAGGTTAACCAAGCTCAGGCTTGTGTAAATTGTACCAACCCGCAACCCACTGAAGAATATTAAGTTGAGTATGAGAATCCTGACGGTTCAGTCTGTTACGTTCAATACCCAGCTCGTCCACCAAATCCCGGATTCAATCAACCACCAAGGGTTAATCAATTTCAGCGGAGCAATCAACCTTTCCGCTATCGCTATCCACCTTATCCAGCCCAACAATCTCAATTGACCTACGATTAACCACTTCCACTCACTGGTCCCTCAGTTGAGGAAAATTCCCCTACCACCCAGATTACAAAAGCAGCCAACCCCACTCTCGGAGCTGATGAACAGTTAACTCAGTTCATTCAAGGACAACAGCAGCTAAATCAGAGAACTGCAGCCAGACAAGATCAGACGGAGATACTAATGAGAAATCAATTGGCTCTGCTCAAAAGTTTGGAAACACAGCTCGGACAGTTATCACAACGCCTTGAAACCTGACCGCAGGGAAGATTGCCAAGTAATACTATCCAAAATCCACACATAGAAGAAGCAAAGCAAATGGATTCCGTAATCCCGGAGGAAGAACCAAGGAGAAGGTCAGCTAGGCTCAAGAACAAATCAACATATACTCAGAAGCTGACTCCTGAAACTCCAGTTCGCGTATCTCTTCTGGTTGGGAACTTTGGACATGGTGTCCAGGAATCTTCCATCAAGCAAAGTTTGTCGAATATTTCAGCACTACCTTATCCTGGGAGGCTACAAGGAGAACCATCTAAGCTTGATTCTTTCAAACTTGATGGAAGATTCCTGGACACCATGTCCAAAGTTCCCAACCAGAAGAGATACATCCGAAGGCTTCTTTCTACAAAGGAGAGGATACCAGACTCTAACAAAATTCCACTGAGTGAAGAATGCTCTGTATTACTCAGAAACTCTCTACCACCTAAGCTAGGAGATACGGACTGATTTGTATCCCCGTGTTCAATCTACCAATCTGGAACCATTCATGCGCTAGCAGATTTAGGAGCAAGTATCAACCTAATCCCCTACTCTCTCTACAAGAGATTAGAGTTAGGAGGCTTGTCACCAACCAAAATGACAATCCAACTTGCCGATCATACAATTCGATATCCTAAGGGCATAGTTGAGAACGTCTTGGTGAAAGTCAACAAATTCTTGTATCCTACGGATTTCGTAGTAATGGATATTAAGGAAGACCTACACACCTCAGTAGTGTTAGAAAGACCTTTTATGAATACGGCTAGGACTGTCATTGATGTGTACAATCAAATCATGATCTTACAATCACATGGGGAGAGCGTTACCTTCAAAATTGACCGACCAACCGATCTTTCTGGACAGGCAGAGATGTTTGCTATTTCCACTAGACGGATCACTTCCGATGATGAGTCTTTACCACCAGCCGATGATGTGGAGATGGGTGTCGAATCACAGCCTGTAGACGACCCAGCAATGGAAGAAGAGGATCCCAGCGAAGAAATAGAGGAAGAGGAGGAATCTAAAGTGGAAGAGGAAATGGAAGACGTAAAAGAAACTGCGACAGCACCCGTTCCAAGCACTGAGCGTCATGAAGAAATAATGAAGCTTGAGACAGCAGATCACAGTTTAATCATTCGCTTCAAGAAGAAGACCGTCAAGGCTGATGTTAAGGATATAGAAATTGATCCTGTAAGTATCAAAGTGGAGAATCAGAATATTGAAGAAGCCCGTTCATCAGACGCATCCTCAGAGGAGCAAGATACCGATGATGACGAGGAAGAGCATCATGAAGACATTCTGACTAACTCACACTCCCCAACCGAACCAGATCAAGGGGAGCCGGACTCTTCTTCAGATCAAATTCCGGTTATATCCACACATGCAGACATGATCACCTTCATCAATGATATCGATGAATTTGAAGACATTCTCGAAGCCATCCGGAAGTCAACCATTGACTTTTCGCTACGCTTAACAGAACGAATCATGGCTATCAGAGAAGAGCACCACCTCTATCTCTGAAGAGAAGACAATGATGTTGAAATCCTAGACGAACGCATTCAAGACTTTATCAATTCTCTTCACGATCATATCTATCACGAAGAAAGGCAACGAGAGCATAATTCAGTGGTTCGCACTATTCTCGAAACAAGATTCTGTCGAGATCAGAAGATCATTTACTCTAGGGTTTATAATGCCTTAGCTGGATGCGCACTTCCGTTCTCACGAAAAGAACGAGCACTACTTGAAATGTCCCATTCTTATTGATTAAAAACGTTCCATATTAATTGATTTCGTTGCGAGGTTTTGACCTCTATATGAGACGTTTTTCAAAGACTACATTCATTTTAAAACAAACCATAACCTTTATTTCATCAATAAAGGTTTAAAAAGCTTTACGTAGATTATCAAATAATGATAATCTAAACTATCCTGTTTACACACGACCATTACATAATGGTTTACAATACAAATATGTTACAACAAAATAAGTTTCTTGAATGCAGTTTTTACACAATATCATAAAAGCATGGACTCCAAATCTCGTCCTTATTTAAGTATGCGACAGCGGAAGCTCTTAATAATCACCTGAGAATAAACATGCTTAAAACGTCAACAAAAATGTTGGTGAGTTATAGGTTTAACCTATATATATCAAATCATAATAATAGACCACAAGATTTCATATTTCAATACACATCCCATACATAGAGATAAAAATCATTCATATGGTGAACACCTGGTAACCGACATTAACAAGATGCATATATAAGAATATCCCCATCATTCCGGGACACCCTTCGGATATGATATAAATTTTGAAGTACTAAAGCATCTGGTACTTTGGATGGGGTTTGTTAGGCCCAATAGATCTATCTTTAGGATTCGCGTCAATTAGGGTGTCTGTTCTCTAATTCTTAGATTACCAGACTTAATAAAAAGGGGAATATTCGATTTCGATAATTCAACCATAGAATGTAGTTTCACGTACTTGTGTCTATTTTGTAAATCATTTATAAAACCTGCATGTATTCTCATCCCAAAAATATTAGATTTTAAAAGTGGGACTATAACTCACTTTCACAGATTTTTACTTCGTCGGGAAGTAAGACTTGGCCACTGGTTGATTCACGAACCTATAACAATATATACATATATATCAAAGTATGTTCAAAATATATTTACAACA
Organism: Rutidosis leptorrhynchoides; assembly: GCF_046630445.1. Lineage (NCBI taxonomy): Eukaryota > Viridiplantae > Streptophyta > Magnoliopsida > Asterales > Asteraceae > Rutidosis > Rutidosis leptorrhynchoides. The sequence continues at coordinate 79,747,735 of NC_092333.1, forward strand.
CTTTTAATATATTTTGATGTTTTAAGTTTATTAAGTCAGATGTCCTCGTTAGTAACCTACAACTAGTTGTCCACAGTTAGATGCACATAAATAAATCGATAAATATTATCTTGAATCAATCCACGACCCAGTGTATACGTATCTCAGTATTGATCACAACTCAAACTATATATATTTTGGAATCAACCTCAACCCTGTATAGCTAACTCCAACATTCACATATAGAGTGTCTATGGTTGTTCCGAAATATATATAGATGTGTCGACATGATAGGTCGAAACATTGTATACGTGTCTATGGTATCTCAAGATTACATAATATACAATATAAGTTGATTAAGTTATGGTTGGAATAGATTTGTTACCAATTTTCACGTAGCTAAAATGAAAAAAATTATCCAATCTTGTTTTACCCATAACTTCTTCATTTTAAATCCGTTTTGAGTGAATCAAATTGCTATGGTTTCATATTGAACTCTATTTTATGAATCTAAACAGAAAAAGTATAGGTTTATAGTCATAAAAATAAGTTACAAGTCATTTTTGTAAAGGTAGTCATTTCAGTCGAAAGAACGACGTCTAGATGACCATTTTAGAAAACATACTTCCACTTTGAGTTTAACCATATTTTTTGGATGTAGTTTCATGTTCATAATAAAAATCATTTTCTCGGAATAACAACTTTTAAATCAAAGTTTATCATAGTTTTTAATTAACTAACCCAAAACAGCCCGCGGTGTTACTACGACGGCGTAAATTCGGTTTTACGGTGTTTTTCGTGTTTCCAGGTTTTAAATCATTAAGTTAGCATATCATATAGATATAGAACATGTGTTTAGTTGATTTTAAAATTCAAGTTAGAAGGATTAACTTTTGTTTGCGAACAAGTTTAGAATTAACTAAACTATGTTCTAGTGATTACAAGTTTAAACCTTCGAATAAGATAGCTTTATATGTATGAATCGAATGATGTTATGAACATTATTACTACCTTAAGTTCCTTGGATAAACCTACTGGAAAATGGAAAAATGGATCTAGCTTCAACGGATCCTTGGATGGCTCGAAGTTCTTGAAGCAGAATCATGACACGAAAACAAGTTCAAGTAAGATCATCACTTGAAATAAGATTGTTATAGTTATAGAATTTGAACCAAAGTTTGAATATGATTATTACCTTGTATTAGAATGATAACCTACTGTAAGAAACAAAGATTTCTTGAGGTTGGATGATCACCTTACAAGATTGGAAGTGAGCTAGCAAACTTGAAAGTATTCTTGATTTTATGTAACTAGAACTTGTAGAATTTATGAAGAACACTTAGAACTTGAAGATAGAACTTGAGGGAGATCAATTAGATGAAGAAAATTGAAGAATGAAAGTGTTTGTAGGTGTTTTTGGTCGTTGGTGTATGGATTAGATATAAAGGATATGTAATTTTGTTTTCATGTAAATAAGTCATGAATGATTACTCATATTTTTGTAATTTTATGAGATACTTCATGCTAGTTGCCAAATGATGGTTCCCACATGTGTTAGGTGACTCACATGGGCTGCTAAAAGCTGATCATTGGAGTGTATATACCAATAGTACATACATCTAAAAGCTGTGTATTGTACGAGTACTAATACGGGTGCATACGAGTAGAATTGTTGATAAAACTGAACGAGGATGTAATTGTAAGTATTTTTTTTTAAGTAGAAGTATTTTGATAAGTGTATTGAAGTCTTTAAAAAGTGTATAAATACATATTAAAACACTACATGTATATACATTTTAACTGAGTCGTTAAGTCATCGTTAGTCGTTACATGTAAGTGTTGTTTTGAAACCTTTAGGTTAACGATCTTGTTAAATGTTGTTAACCCAATGTTTATAATATCAAATGAGATTTTAAATTATTATATTATCATGATATTATCATGTATGAATATCTCTTAATATGATATATATACATTAAATGTCTTTACAACGATAATCGTTACATATATGTCTCGTTTAAAAATCATTAAGTTAGTAGTCTTGTTTTTACATATGTAGTTCATTGTTAATATACTTAATGATATGTTTACTTATCATAGTATCATGTTAACTATATATATATCCATATATATGTCATCATATAGTTTTTACAAGTTTTAACGTTCGTGAATCACCGGTCAACTTGGGTGGTCAATTGTCTATATGAAACATATTTCAATTAATCAAGTCTTAACAAGTTTGATTGCTTAACATGTTGGAAACATTTAATCATGTAAATATGAATCTCAATTAATATATATAAACATGGAAAAATTCGGGTCACTACACTACTGACTCTCATCCGGAAGCATATGGATCTCTCCACCGGACGCCCGACTTATCACTCTGATTTGCAAATGATCGAGGATATTCACAGCTTTTTCGCTCTTTTAGATAGAGATAACTTTGAAAGCACACCAGACAGGCTAGTGATTTACATAACGATTGATCACCACGCTGATCTGATTATCAAAGAGTTACAAGACGCTGTTATGGAGGAAGCAAGATGAAACAATCCGTTCTCTCATCTTGAACCAGATCGAGTCAACATTGCCACCTATGTTACGAAGCAGCTATCACGTATCTTTCATGAATCCACAGATCCTAGTTTCACATTTAAAGCTGGATGTCGGGAGATATACTCAAAGACGGTGAAATTGATACTCGGATCAGGATTGCTGTTCACTTCTTTCCAGCTTCATCTCTTAACTAATCTGTGCAAAGCTACAGACTCTTAATGTGGAGATCACCATTCTGAAGACTTCGAAATTCTAAAGATACAGTTTCTTACATTGTTTGAAGACCTCAAAAATGAGCATCCCGTCAGAGAAATCATCTACACCAGCACTACTGCCATGATTGACATTCATGGGTCAACCAGCAGAGCTGTGGATCATATTCTCATCGGACTTCAAGACTTATCAAGAGCCAAAATTGCGCACTACTTATCTTTCAGAAGATCTTTAAGAGAAGTACCGGATCTGTTACCACTGTTGGTCCGACACTTTCTCAGAATTTATCCACCAAGACTCACATTCCCTCGAGAAGACCAAGATCACTACCATCAGCGAGGAATGTTTGATTTTTGAAGCATCACTACGGTCGAGCCAATGACCGTAAACAAAAGCGCTTCTCGGGAGGCAACCCGTGCAATAAAGTAGAGTAGAAGAATAAAGGATGACAAATGAGCCGATAAAGAAGCAAGGAAGCCAGCCGCATCTGCTAGGAGTATTTCTTTCTTTTGCTACTAGCTCAAGATTCAAACTATACCGCATCCTAGCTTATCACTAAGTGTGGTATAACACCCAATTAAAACACTAGACAAACACTCCCAAATCTTCAACTAAAACTCCTAAGTGTGGGATACACTAGGAACATTGAGGACAATGTCCGTCTAAGTGTGGGATGTTGGTATCTTTTTATGCTATATCATAATAAACCATTACGAAGATTCCAAGTCCTTAAGCCAAATTTCAAAATTTTTGCAAAAGAAATCCTTTTCGAAAAAGTATTTTTGAAAACCTAAAACGTTTGTCAATAAAAATAAGGCTTAAGTAAGGTGGAATTCTTGTTAGATTGAAATCTCTAATAGAGCATTGCATGACTAAGGTATTATCGACCTAAATTGATTATGGTGAGGCACCCCAAATAAGACCAGCATTCATCTTTAATGCTTCACTATTTTCCGTTGAGAGTGCCGATGTCTGTGCTCAGAATTAGAACTTGCTTTAGATCTACATCTCCAAGCAGTAGGGATGGCAAAAAAGCCCGAACCCGACGGGGAAAACCGAAACCCGACGTAATTGGGCCGGGTCTGGTCCGGGTCTACGGGTCTCGGGCCGGGTATGGGATTGATTTTCAAAAAATGTTCGGGTTCGGGTTCGGGTCTGGGTTTAAATAAAGACCCGTCTACCCGGCCCGTTTACCCAGCCCGTATATCCGCATAATAATAATAATAATAACAATAATAATTAAAAAAGAATAACAACAAAAATTAAATTAAAAAATATGTTGATTACAAGGTCAATATGAATTTATATATTTATTTATCATCTATCAACTTCACATTTTCATCTGCATTCAAATTAAGAACATGATTTATAAAATTATTTAAAAATTGATAGTGATAATAATTGGAAATAAGAAATAATATATATTGTACAAATATACACATATAAATAAAGCATATAATTTACAGAGTTATAGATTGTATATGCTTTTGGTAATGTTTTTATTTGCTAAAAAAAAAAAAGGTAAACGGGTACCCGTTTACCCGCGGGTAAATCCGTTTACCCGCGGGTAAATCCGTTTACCCGCTAGTTAGTAAACCCGTTTACCCGTCGGGTATTTGGTCCGGGTTTGGGACTAGTTTTCCTTATCGGGTCCGGGTCCGAGATTACTCAAACCCGGCCCAAACCCGGCCCGATGCCATCCCTACCAAGCAGCAAAGCATGATTCGGTTGTAATCAAAATAGCTACCCATTTGTCAAACATAAACCTTCCGCACCTCCGCTACTTCTACTCCACCACCACATCCACATCACCTTTATTATTTATCTGAAAAGCCCAGAAAATGAGATTCCTTCAGAAAACCCAATGTTATAAACCTCTCAAGTATCATGGCAAAGGTCTTGAAAAAGTTTACCGGTAAAAAGTTTCTCGAGATAAAGTCTCCAAAAAAAAAAAAATTACAAAGTTCTGAGAAAAGGAGCAGAACTAAATAAGAGAAATGCCGAAGAAAACTCGACCGAAAATGATTATCAAATGAAGAAAAGTTCGAAAGTGCTTCTGATAATGCTAAAAACGAACATATATTTCATAGCATTATTCTTCAAGAAAGACAAGCTTTTAGTTGCAATTGTTCTATTTAAAAGTGATATTCGTTTAAATAATAAAAGGTGATGACAAAAGACAGATTCGACGAACTGAAGACGCAAACGACAAAAAAGTTCAAAAGTACAAAATACAATCAAAGAGGTTCCAATTATTGATAAGAAACGTCTCGAAATTACAAGAGTACAAGATTCAAAATGCAAAGTACAAGATATTAAATTGTACGCAAGGACGTTCGAAAATCCGGAACCGGGACCAGAGTCAACTCTCAACGCTCGACGCAACGGACTAAAAATTACAAGTCAACTATGCACATAAATATAATATAATATTTAAATAATTCTTATAATTATTTAATATATTATATTTATTTATAAAACCGTCGGTAAACAAAGAGCCAAACTTGTGTGAGCTGTGAAAGCAAACTCCGCGACTCGCGGAGTTTGAAGGTAAAATGGGCCACGAGTCGCGGAGCCCCAAACTCTGAAAATCCCTATAAAAGCAAACGAATTCTGATCGCAAAAATCATCCAACATATATCATTCTCTCTATCTATATACGTAAAATATATATATAATTTATATTTTAATTTTAATTTTAATTTTAATCCTAATAATAAGGGTATGTTAGCGAATGTTGTAAGGGTGTAAGTCGAAATTCTGTCCGTGTAACGCTACGCTATTTTTAATCATTGTAAGTTATGTTCAACCTTTTTAATTTAATGTCTCGTAGCTAAGTTATTATTATGCTTATTTAATCCGAAGTAATCATGATGTTGGGCTAATTACTAAAATTGGGTAATTGGGCTTTGTACCATAATTGGGGTTTGGATAACAGAACGACACTTGTGGAAATTAGACTATGGGCTATTAATGGGTTTTATATTAACTAAACAATACCTTGTTAATTTAATATACAAACTTATAATTCGACGTATTTATATATAACCACATACGCTTGACTAGGTACGGTGGGCGGGATATCTATAAATACCAATAATTATTCATTTTACCGGATACGGAACTGGATTAATAGTTAATAGACTTGTTGAAACAGGGGTGAATTACATTCAAAGGTAATTGGCGTAATTGTTAACAAAGTAGTAAAACCTTGGTTTACACGCAGTCGATAACCTGGTGTATTCATTAAACAAAGTATTAAAACCTTGTTACAATTCGAATCCCCAATTAGTTGGAATATTTGACTTCGGGAATAAGAATAATTTGACGAAGGCTTTCGCTCTTTATATTTATGACTGATGGACTATTATGGACAAAATCCGTATGGACATATTAAATAATCCAGGACAAAGGACAATTAACCCATGGGCATAAAACTAAAATCAACACGTCAAATATCATGATTACGGAAGTTTAAATAAGCATAATTCTTTTATTTCACATTTAATTTCCTTTATTTTATATTTAATTGCACTTCTAATTATTGCATTTTTATTGTTATTGTATTTAATTGCACTTTTAATTATCGTACTTTTTAATTATCGCAAGTTTATTTTATCGCACTTTTATTATTCGCAATTTCATTATCGTTATTTACTTTACGTTTTAATTTAAGTCTTGTATTTATTTTTAATATTTTACATTTGGTTTTAACTGCGACTAAAGTTTTAAAATCGACAAACCGGTCATTAAACGGTAAAAACCCCCCTTTATAATAATAATATTACTTATATATATATTTGTATTTTTATAAAAGTAAACTAATATAGCGTTAAGCTTTGTTTAAAGATTTCCCTGTGGAACGAACCAGACTTACTAAAAACTACACTACTGTACGATTAGGTACACTGCCTATAAGTGTTGTAGCAAGGTTTAAGTATATCCATTCTCTAAATAAATAAATATCTTGTGTAAAATTCTATCGTATTTAATAGTATTTCCTGCTGAAATATAAAGCTATTTTATATGCACCTCTGCTAAAACATCAAGTATTTTTAGCGCCGCTGCCGGGGAACTCTTAAAAGCCGGAAGCGCAACGCTAATTAAAAAAAAAAGATTTTTATTTTACTTTTATTAAAATTCATTTTTATAAAAGTACGTTTTAAATATTCGAAAATATAAAAAGAAAAACAAAAATTTATATATTTTTAAGAGTTTGTTAAATGTTTTATAAGTTTCTTTATTTTTTTAGTTTATAAAAATATAAGTTTTATTTAAATATCTTTTATTTATATAAAAACAGAAAATTAGAAAACATAAAAAAAAAATGTCAAGTTTTAAACTGTACCAAAGTTGAATTTTGGAACCCCGCGACTCGCGGGGTTTGCTGCATCGAATACCGCGACTCGCGGAGTAACTCTGACACCGACAGAAACCCTAACTGTAATTAATTACGGGTAATTAATTATTATTATTATTATTTAACCCTAATTATTATTATTATTATAATTAGTTTTATTTTAAGTTTTACTTTTTATTTAATTTGTTTTATTTAGTTAAATTAGTTTAATTAAATTGTAAAATTAATAGTTTTATAAAATAAATAATATAAAAATAATATTTTTATAAAAATTGTAATTTTTACAACTTTTTGTATATTTTTATATTTTGTCCCTTTTTAATTGTTTTAGCGTAATATTTGTATTTTTAGCTCATATTTAGTTTTAAACCTAGTTTTTGCCATAGTTATTTTTACTTCTAGATTTTTAGTCTTTGCCGTAGAATTCCTTAAGTGCTTTTTCTTTAGACTAAGATTTAGGTGCTTTAGAATTTTGCGACGCCTTTTTAAGTTTTAGTTTCTTTTTAAGTTATTTCCATTTGGGATTTAGTTTTTCCTGTAAGCTTTAATATTTTTAGACGACTTTTACCTATGTATCAATTATCATTCCAATTGGTAATCTCAATTTGCGATTATAATTTTAAGTTAGTTGTAGTAATAAGGTTAGGTTAGTCAAGTATTTTTAAGTTTTATAAGTTTCTTTTATTTTTCCGTCACCTTTTATTTTTCAACCATTTTTCTTTTTCGACCTTTTTCCGACGAACTCTTTTTCTTTCTTATTTCTCGCTATTCTAGTTTTAGGACATAGATTTTTATTCTACTTCTTATCTAAATTTCTTAAAATTACGAAAATTTATTTTAAGTGGTTAAATTGATAGACATCAGAATTTTCTGGTTCGTAGTAATAGCTGGATTTGTACGTGGATCGGGTTATTGGAGCCAAACAGTCCTCAATTATATTGAGACCAAACGAATCCTGCCCCTCTGCTGCATCTTTTGGCTATTCGAAACGTGGGCAAAATCAGAAAAGTCTATTGATTGGATAACTTATTATAATTTTTCTTTCCTTTTAAAAACTAATAGGATATTCAGTGAATGCACCGAGCAAGACGTTCACCACCTTTTGTACGTTCACCACCTGTAACTAGATCAAGACATTTAGCAAATATTACCGCCGTTGATTTTTCTTTAGAATCGTCATCCAGTCAACCAAGTACTCCAGTTCAAATTTCCAATAATCCATTTTTTGAACCCGACCTCACAATTGAGAATCCGGAGAATATTCACGGACGATTCGTAGATCCTGAACCACTAAATTTTCCTCCGGAACCACCAATCATTCAAACAGAGATTGTTGAGGAACGAACCATTAAATCAGAATCCTCTAGTGATTCAGATTCAACAAATTCAATTATGGAGAATCTGGAACCTTTAAGTATGGAAGACCGAATGAGAGCTAAACGCACTGGCCAAGGTCACGCAATTACTCATCCAGACATTAATGCGCCAGATTATGAAATCAAAGGACAAATTCTACACATGGTGACTAATCAATGCCAATTTAGTGGTGCGCCGAAGGAAGATCCAAATGAACATTTACGTACCTTTAATAGGATCTGCACACTATTTAAAATCTGAGAAGTGGAGGATGAACAGATATATCTCATGTTATTTCCCTGGACTTTAAAGGGAGAAGCCAAAGATTGGTTGGAATCGTTACCTGAAGGGGCGATTGATACATGGGATGTTTTAGTTAAAAAATTTCTTAAACAATTCTTTCCGGCATCTAAAGCCGTAAGACTTCAAGCAGAAATTGTTACGTTCACACAGAAGCCGAATGAAACTCTATATGAGGCGTGGACTAGATATGGAAAGTTATTAAGAGGATGTCCGTAACATGGTTTAGACACCTGTCAAATAGTACAAATATTCTACCAAGGATGCGACATCACTACAAGGAAAGACATAGATATAGCAGCTGGTGGTTCTATTATGAAGAAAACCGAAACTGATGCTTACAAAATTATTGATAACACTGCTTCCCACTCACATGAGTGGCACCAAGAAAAAGATATCATTAGATCATCTAAAGCAGCTAGAGCCGATTCTAGCCATGACTTAGATTCCATTTCCGCAAAGATAGATGCTGTCGAGAGACGAATGGAAAAGATGACTAAGGATATACACTCAATACGAATTAGTTGTGAGCAGTGTGGAGGACCACATTTGACAAAAGATTGTCTCAGTATTGAATTAACAATGGAACAAAGAGAGAATATTTCATACATAAACCAAAGGCCTGGAAATAATTATCAGAATAATTATCAACCGCCAAGACCGATTTACAATCAAAACCAGAATTATAACAGAAATATTCCATACAACAACCAACAAGGTCCTAGCAATCAACAAGTATCCAATAATACTTACAACCAGCAAAGACCTAATTTTCAAAACAAACCACCACAACAAACCGATGATAAAAAGCCGAATTTAGAAGATATGATGACGAAGCTAGTTGAAACTCAAACACAGTTTTTCACATCCCAGAAACAAACTAATGAACAAAATGCTCAAGCATTTAGAAATCAACAAGCTTCTATTCAAAATCTGGAACAAGAAGTAAGTAACCTAGCAAGGTTAATAGGTGAAAGAAAACCGGGAAGTCTACCTAGTGATACAAATGCTAACCCCCGGAATGAAACAGCTAAAGCTATTACCACAAGAAGTGGTACAACGCTTAAACCACCTGAAATACCTGTAACTTCTGATGAAGCTATTCCTACTCCACAAGAACCACAACCTAATCAAGATAAGGAAAAAGAACCGGTAGTTGAAAAGGTTAATGAAGATAACACAGTTAAGGCTAAACCTTATGTTAAACCATACCAACCACCACTTCCTTACCCGAGTAAAATGAAGAAAGAGAAACTTGAAGCCGAGCAATCCAAATTCTTGGATATGTTTAAACAGATAAATGTAAATCTTCCTTTCATTGATGTAATTTCAGGAATGCCTAGATATGCTAAATTCTTGAAAGATCTAATCTCAAATAGAAAGAAAATGGAAGTACTCTCGGCTGTTACTATGAATGCTAATTGTTCAGCAGTGCTGTTGAATAAGATACCAGAAAAACTATCTGATCCAGGAAGTTTCACAATTCCATGTTTTCTGGGTAGTCTTAGTTCAATAGAAGCATTGGCAGACTTAGGTGCTAGTATAAATCTAATGCCATATTCACTATACGCTAAACTAGACCTTGGAGAATTGAAACCAACCAGAATAAGCATACAACTAGCCGATAGATCAATAAAATATCCTAGAGGGATAATGGAGAACATGCTAGTTAAAGTTGGTACTTTAGTATTTCCAGTAGATTTTGTTGTTTTGGACATGGAAGAAGATTCTCAAGTTCCTCTCATATTAGGAAGACCATTCTTAAATACGGCTAAAGCAATGATAGACGTGTTCGGTAAGAAACTGACCCTAAGTATAGAGTACGAGAGTGTTACCTTTTCAGTTGATAGAGCAATGCAACAACCACAATCTGCAGATGATACATGTTATTATATTCAAACTATAGATGCACATGCAGAATTATTAGAAGAATTTCCAGAATTACAAGGAACAGGAGAATGTTCTTTAGGAGAAAGTAATGAACCAATTGATGAAGCTGAAATGTTAGCTACACTTATAGCTAATGGATATGAACCAACAACATAAGAAATTCAAATGCTAAAAGAAGAAGACAGATATCGATACAAATCATCGATAGAAGAACCTCCGAAATTAGAGTTAAAGCCACTTCCAAACCATTTGGAATACGCTTATTTACATGGTGAATCTGAATTATCTGTAATAATATCGTCTTCTCTTACTGAAAATGAGAAATCACAACTCATTTCTGTGTTGAAAGCTCATAAACCAGCCATTGCATGGAAGATTCATGATATTAAAGGAATAAGTCCTTCGTATTGCACACATAAAATCCTTATGGAAGAAGGTCATAAAACGTATGTGCAACGCCAACGAAGACTAAATCCTAATATGCAAGATGTAGTTAAGAAAGAAATTATTAAACTGCTAGATGCAGGTCTAATTTATCTAATTTCTGATAGTCCATGGGTAAGCCCAGTTCAATGCGTGCCTAAGAAGGGTGGCATGACTGTCATTACAAATGAGAAAAATGAGCTTATTCCTACTAGGACTGTAACAGGATGGCGTGTATGTATTGATTATAGAAAATTAAATGACGCCACCAGAAAAGATCACTTTCCCTTACCTTTCATTGATCAAATGTTGGAAAGATTAGCCGGAAATAGTTACTATTGTTTTCTAGATGGATTTTCCGGATATTTTCAAATTCCAATAGCACCCGAAGATCAAGAGAAAACCACATTCACGTGCCCTTATGGTACTTTTGCTTACAAACGCATGCCATTTGGACTTTGCAACGCCCCTGCAACCTTTCAAAGATGCATGATGGCAATTTTTCACGACATGATAGAAGAATGCATGGAAGTTTTCATGGATGACTTTTCAGTCTTCGGTGATACATTTGAAACATGTCTAGTTAATCTGGAACGAATGCTTATTAGATGCGAACAGTCAAATCTAGTACTTAATTGGGAGAAATGCCATTTCATGGTTAAAGAGGGCATCGTTCTTGGTCATAAAATTTCAAAAGAAGGAATTGAAGTGGATAGAGCTAAAGTAGATGTAATTGCTAAACTTCCACATCCCACCAATGTTAGAGGAGTTAGGAGTTTTCTAGGGCATGCCGGTTTTTACCGACGTTTCATAAAAGATTTTTCTAAAATTGCCACTCCTATGAATAAACTCCTAGAAAAGGATGCTCCATTCATCTTTTCAGATGAGTGTATCAAATCTTTTAATATTCTTAAAGAGAAACTCACTAATGCGCCGATCATGATAACACCAAATTGGAATTTACCATTTGAACTAATGTGCGATGCAAGTGATTTTGCAATGGGAGCCGTTTTAGGACAAAGGATTGAAAAACGATTTCAACCTATATATTATGCTAGTAAGACGTTACAAGGAGCACAAAAGAACTATACAACTACTGAAAAAGAACTCCTTGCTATTGTCTTTGCTTTTGACAAATTTCGATCATATCTCGTTCTAGCAAAAACGGTGGTTTATACCGACCATTCTGCTCTTAGATTCCTATTTTCAAAACAAGATGCTAAACCAAGATTAATCCATTGGATCTTACTCTTACAAGAGTTTGATATTGAAATCCGAGATAAAAGAGGAGCAGAAAATCTCGCCGCTGATCATCTTTCTCGTCTTGAAAATCCCGAATTAGAAGTTCTAAATGAATCGGCCATACAAGACAACTTTCCTGATGAATATCTATTGAAGATAGATTATAATGAAATACCATGGTTTGCAGACTATGCAAACTACTTAGTTTGTGGATTCCTTGAAAAAGGATTATCGTACCAAAGACGAAAGAAATTCTTCAGTGATATAAAACACTATTTTTGGGAAGATCCACATCTGTTTAAGAGTTGTCCCAATGGAATAATACGCCGATGTGTATTTGGAGATGAAGCTAGTAAAATATTAAACCATTGTCACACAGGACCAACAGGAGGGCATTATGGGCCTCAACTAACAGCAAGAAAAATTTATGATGCTGGATTCTATTGGCCTACAATTTACAAAGACGCACACCTTCTTTGAAAATCCTGTGATGCTTGTCAAAGGGCCGAAAAAATAAGTCAACGTGATGAAATGCCACAAAATGTCATCCAAGTATGTGAAGTATTTGACATTTGGGGTATTGACTTTATGGGTCCATTTCCAAAATCTCATAATAATCTATATATACTCGTAGCCATTGATTATGTATCTAAATGGGCGGAAGCACAAGCTCTCCCAACTAACGATGCACGAGTTGTAGTCAACTTTTTAAAACGTCTTTTTGCAAGGTTTGGAACACCGAAAGCTTTAATAAGTGATCGGGGTACTCATTTCTGTAATAATCAACTTGAGAAAGTTCTTAAAAGATATGGAGTAACTCATAAAATCTCCACCGCATATCATCCACAAACAAGTGGACAAGTTGAAAATACCAACCGAGCTTTAAAACGTATTCTAGAGAAAACCGTAGGATCAAATCCGAAGAATGGTCCATTAAATTGGAGGATGCACTCTGGGCTTTTAGAACAGCCTACAAAACTCCAATTGGAACCACACCTTTTAGACTTGTTTATGGAAAAGCATGTCATCTTCCAGTAGAAATTGAACACAAAGCATTTTGGGCTTTGAAGACATGTAATCTCGATTTACATGAAGCCGGACGTCTACGATTAAGTCAACTAAATGAATTAGAAGAATTAAGACATGAAGCATACGAAAATTCGTTAATCTATAAGGAAAGAACGAAGAAATGGCATGATAAAAGAATCAGAAGTTCAAAAGAATTTAAAGGAGACAGAGTTCTTCTTTTCAATTCACGATTCAAGCTATTTCCTGAAAAATTGAAATCAAGATGGTCTGGACCATTCATAGTCAAAAGAGTTTTCCCATACGGAACGATAGAATTAATAAATTCAAATGGGATTGAATTTAAAGTTAATGGTCACAGAGTTAAACATTACATACATGGTCCGATGGAAGTTGACAATGAAGTTAATCATAATTTCACCACCCAAGAAATCCTTCAAAATGAAAACATAAATATGTTATCAACAACATATGAAAAATCAAAATTGGAATATAGGGAGGATTCAAATTTGAGTGATGAAGAAGAATTCCTATACAAACCTCCCAATCCAAGAAACGAAGAAAAATGTGAACAAGAAATTCAAATAGAAATGAAAGAATCAAGGAAAGAACACCCGAAAAAAGTTTACAAACCAACTCGACTTACTAAAGCAGGAGACCCGGGTGAATTTATCATTTCTTGCCTACTTAATGATGGAGCTGTATATAATGGACTCGCAGATTTAGGAGCAAGTGCAAATATTATGCCTCTTTCCTTATACAAAAGATTAGGCATGGGTAAATTAAAACCAACCAAAATAGGTGTTCAATCATTTGACCAAACCATTAAACACCCGGTTGAAATAGCAAATAATTTACTTGTTAACGTGGGAAGTTTGACCTTTATTGCAAACTTCATAGTGATTAATATGGAGGAAAACCTTGATATTCCTCTAATTCTAGGTCGCCCATTTTTAGCAACCACCGAGGCATTCATTGATGTAAGAGAAGGTAGAATGACACTTAGGGATGGTGATACATCGATCACCTTTGTGAACCGAAAGTTTAGATCTCCACAAACCAAAACTGTTAGGCCAATAAAAACGCATAAGTGTGGGGAAGATGAAGAAACACTTAATGATGATCCAATCACAAAGAATGCCGCTGATGATACGAAATTAGATAAACCCATTTTTAACAGTTCAACGAAGAAACTTTATAAACGGATTCACGATGCTAAGATTAAAGAAAACTTTAAGCTATATAACCGATTAATATCCAATTTATCGTCAAAAGAAAAGGCAGTGTTAGTTGAATTTGTGAAAGTTACGGAGGAAATCAACAAATGGATTGAAGTAAAAGTCAAAGATATACAAGTTGTTGATGATTCAATTGAAAATAATGTTAATCACAATTTCAACTAAGTATAGGGGGTTTATGTATTTCTGTTAGAGTTAGATTGTCTGTTTTCATGTAGTTCTCAAAAATGGAACCCGAATGGTCTTTCCCTAGCAGACCCTAAAGAACTAGTCTTCTCCCTCCATTCTGAATTTTTATTTTTTTAGGTTTTTACGAAATGAAGACTGCCTGTGAACTAAACCATGGTCTAATGCTACACGCTTTGATCACTAAACGTAATAATGACACACTTCCGAGTGAAATAGTATCAGTAATCAGAGAAAGAATGGACGGAGTTAGAAAAGAATCCAGATGCGAAGATAATAAGTTACAATTTGGTAAAGGAAAATCAAAATCCGCAGTGAAAAGAAGAGCACGACACCTAGAAAGATGTCACAAATGCGGAAAATGGTCACATGGAGGTAAATGTTCAAATAATCAAACCTATTCAAACACCGAATTTGTTACTTTATGCAGAGACGGACCGTTCATATGTTTAGAAGAAAAGACACTGAATGCTCGAGGTTACGCCTATGTAGCCATGGAAAACCAATTAAACCGACTATCTTATGAATGGGATAGATCATATAACTAAGAAATCTATTTCACAGGTATGTTTGTACAGTTTTTATTTTATTTTTTTTATTTTAAACCTTTTGATAATAAACGCTAATTTGTTCGCTATAAAGTATTAAATTGGTATTGAATAAAATTAGGTTTGGCGACCGAAATTATTGATATCATTCAAAAATTTATTACATCACTGCGAAATTTAACGTTTATTCTTAAGGTATAAATATCTTTAAACAATCAACCCAAAATATTTCAAAAATTCGTCATGAGTTAAATTAGGTCTTGGAACCGAAATTACTTTACCGAAAAGAGGGGCGCATATTTTTGATAATATTTGATTGATAAAAGTGGGATAAAAAGCCAAAAAGATTTTTAATTTTATTTTTACCATGTTTTGAAAATTAATATTTAAAACTTAAATTAATATTGCAAACTTTGTAAAAACAATATATTTAAAATGGTAAATACTTAAAAAATTAATATAAGTTTAGTGTGAATTTATAATATAAATTTTTAAATTAAGTTTGGTGTGAATTTTTAATTTTTAAAATATGAATTTTAAATTTTAAGTTTGGTGTGAATTTTAAATATTAATTTTGAATTTTATATTTAAATTGTGTGAATTTAAAAACAAAAATTTACTTTATCTCATTAAGTTAAAAATATAATTTTTAAAATTCATCGTAAGTTGAAGACTAGGTCTTTGAACCGAAATTGCTTTACCCAAGGGAGGGACGAGAACTTTTATTATCATTATTTTTAATCTTATTGAATTAAAGTATGCCAAAAACATTAAAAAATCCAAAAATCTTAGCTTTTAAAACAATCGCTACAAAAAGACAAATTTTAAAATTTTGTCGAAGGACGGACTAGGACATCGATCCGAAACGACTTCGTCCTAAATAACAAGGGAAACAAAATTTTTAAAAAATAATTACTTAATTGTTTTATAAGTTAAAGATTATATAAAATAAAAAAAATAAAAAAACAAACTCCGCGACTGGCGGAGTTTGAAGGCCCAAACACCGCAACTCGCGGAGGGACCAAATTACAGAAAAAATAAAAAGAGCTGGAACAGCTCAGTTGCACACCTCAAACACAAAACACTGCGAACATACTGCCGAAAATACACGAAAATACACCCCCAAAATCTCAATTTTTAACCGTTAATCATCAAATCTTTTGCTAAAATCATGTTGAGAAGGATGCTATCAAGGAATTACTCAAGAAAAATGGTAAATTTCTACACCTAAACACCATTTAATCCGAAAATTAGTGTTCTTGAGCAATTTTTTCCCCAATTTGATTTTGATGCTTTTTAGTGTAATTATGCTTAAATTGTTTATGTATTATGCTTGTATAACCTAGATTGATGCTATTTAACATGATTAGAAGCCTTAAACTTCAAATTTAGAGTAATCTAGGGTTTGTGTTCTTGAGCAAATTTGGGGCTTTTTGATATAAACAGGTTATGGCCGATTTTTGTCATGAATTGTTGCTAAATTAAGTAGTGTAACATGTTTAGGTAGTTAAATGATCCAAACTTTGAGCCTAAACATGATTTTGAGAATTAAAGTGGACTTTTTCAAGTCTAAAATTCATGAACTTGATTTTTGAAAGATAATGCCATTTGAAACTTGTTTAATTGCTAGTAATGATTATTTTGACATGTTATTTGAGTTCAATGCTTATGAACTTGGCGAACATTTTCGTATATGCTTATTTAAAAAAGTGTAGATTTGATAAAAATGTGAAAATGAGCTTAAGTTTGATATAAATTGATCATGTCATTGTAATTATTTTGATTGATGATTTTGCTGACACTAATGCATATTTGGATACACAAAAATTGTGTTTGATGTGTTTTGCAGACTGAAAGGGGTGAATCTTCATCCCAAGCTCGCAATGCTCCTGCTGAGAATGCGAAACAACAGGAGGTGGATAACTACTACAAGCAAGATATACCTCATCCAGTCATGACATTTTCTGATATGCACTTGGAAGATTTGCACCCGAACCTGAGATTTGACAGACTTTGGATAGATTATCCAAAGTATCAAAGGGGTTTGCATACTCTTCATTCTAAAGTTGTTGAGGTACCTAGGGTCATAGAATGGGGACCCTTAGAAGCTGTAGAATTGGCCGGGCCAATTAGGGAATTACTTGCACAGAGGTATGGTAATTCTACTTTTAATGACTGGGTACGTTTATTCACCATGCGTAGACCTGTATATAAAGTATGGTGTGAAGAATTGTTGTGTAGTATAGAATTAAATGATCGGGTAGCTAGTTTAACTGATCGATCTTTTATTAGATTTTTGTTAGGAGGTTCGATGCGCCACATGTCTTTACTAGACATGGCTCAGGCTTTACGTATATATACGCCTGAGGAGTTAGCATCTGCCGATTGTAGAGGGTTGATACTAAATGGTAGAAAGATAGATGAAAATTTTGATACACACGGTGTATGGAGTCAAATGACAAGCCATCACCGATTCAAAGGGGGAAATTACTCTTATTTGGATATAGATAGAGCTGAATTAAGAGTAATTCATAGGTTTTTAGCTAATTCGATTACACAAAGAGGTAAGAACAAGGAAAAGGTAAATGAACAGGATTTGTTTTACCATATGTGTATTCGAGACCCACAAAGCGCTGTAAGTATACCTTATTGTGTGAGTTATTATTTATCAGCTATGGTCAGGGGGATGAGACCGCATAGCATAATAGGAGGTGGTATTTTTATTACTTTGATTGCTGAATATCTCGGTGTGGATATAAGTCGGGGGGGATTATTAGTAGAAGAACCAGAACCCCGCGATACTATAGGTTTAAATGTATACCATGGTGCGAAAGTTTTGAAGAGGCGAAATAACGCCGCAGTACAATACCATGGTAGACATCCACAGGTTGAGAGAAACCAACAGCAAGGTAATGTAGGAGGGGGGAATGAAATGCAAGAAATGCAAAGGTTTATAGCTTCACAGGAGTACGAAAATGCTAGACAGAGAGCATTTGAAGATTGGCAAGTTCATCAAAACCAAATCATAGCTCATTGCCAACATATAGGTAGAAACTATATTCCTACACCAAAACCCATATTCCCTCCCTGGACTATAGAGATGCAACCACCGTATCCTACGTATAACCCTGCCGAAGCATTTTATAGCACCTATGGTTATGCCTGGAACCCCTATTGGTATCAGTATCATCCCTAGTCTACTTAGTTTTATTTATTTTGTAATTTGTAATGTTGATACGTTTAATACTTATGTTAATATTGTAATAGTTTTTATAATTTTATAACTTTTATTCTTAGATTTTAATAATTTTTGAATGTGGGGTAATATACCAAACTTCAAAAATATGTATATATGTTTGCAGTTTATCTTATGTACACAACAGGGTAAAACAACGCATTTTCAAAGATGGGCATTAAGTTCAGCAAAAGCAACTAATTTTGACGACAAGATGCAAAATATATGTGAAATAACAACAAGACGGAATGAACAAATGATGTGCACCATTTATCATTCGGCAAACAAACGCCAATATATTTGGAAACTTTGGTAAAAATTTAATCATTTTCACACAAATCACCCTCAATAATTTAAATTGTTACTGATTTCTTGCAAATGAGGGCATTGCAAGATCTTAAGTGTGGGAAGGGGTTAAATTCTTTCGGATTTTAAAATTTTTATCTTAAACACTGGGTTACCATTAATGTAACGACCCGGATTTTTCCGATCGTTTTATACTTATGAGATTAATATTTACATAAAATAAACCTTACCAACATGATAACCGATCCAAACTGTTGAGACTTATGTTTTTGAAAAGAGTTTTACACAACGTTTGACCGTCCAATTTGACCGATGATATCACGAACTATATAACACACGATAATTATACGATTATGTATATGTACATATCTATACATATTTAACATGATTTAAGGATGGTTTAACATTTCATTGTGAACTAACAACAATGAGTTATAAGTATACTTTGAGACCACTAACTTAAGTTTTCAAAACGATAACTATATGTAACGTTCTTTGACATATATACTTACAATCTATAATGTGTTGTGATTTATGTCACCAATATGATTTAAGTGTAATGGGATTAATTTGTAACCAAAATAATCTTGATAAATATCGAACAAGTTTGGGGATGTGTGGAGTGCGCACTTGTTTGAACTTATCTTGATTATGACTGGGGTTCGGGGGCAGCGCCCCCGATAAGCGGGGTCCAAGGGGTGGGAACCCCTGGCGGGGTCCAAGGGGCAGAGCCCCTGGCTGGGGTCGAGCTGACATTGCTTTATTAAAAATGTCTTAAAATTTTATTTTGGCCCGGTTTGACCCAAAAATAAAAGCCCAGTTTTGAGCCTCTTTTACAGTTATAAACCCGTCCATATTTGAATTCTCGTTCCGATTCCTCAAAATATCTACAAGTATATCTAGGGTATATGTAACCGTATTATACCCAGCTTCTATACGTATTTACTATTGGTATATACCAACAATAAACTTCAATGATCAGCCACTAGACATGATGTTACATGTGGGAACCAGCCATTTAACCTCATGTGTGACTTTTGTGCAAGAAAACAAACTAAATCTCCTATATATCCATCCCATAATTATGCTATTTTGCACACACACACATACAATTTCATTTCCAATTTTCTTTCAAGTTAATTCACTCCCTAATCTCTCTTCATTTACCTACTCAAGAACGTATCAATATAGTCATCCGATTTCAAGGAGATTACTTCCAATCTTTCAATCCCACTCCACCACTCTTTTGATTCCAAGATTTTTCTTACCTTTTCCAGTAGCTTTGTCCAAGTAACTTGAGGTAGTAACCTTATTCATAACCTTATTCGATTCATATTTATATAGCTATCTTATTTTGTGTTATAAAATTTTAACAACAAGAACATAGTTTGAGTGATTTCAAACTTGTTCGCAAACTAAATAGATCCTTCTAATTTGATTTTTAAAAACACTTCAAGACCTGTAATATATCATATTATGACAAAATCGGATTAATCATATCTTGGCTAATTAACATAATATTTAATATATATTTACTTATGATTTTATTTTATATATTTCAGGACCACCCGTAAACAACACGAGAAGATTAATCATAAGACCTCATGATTGTACGCAACACGTCATTTGACAACACGGTACTTTATGTACGCAACACGTCATTTGACAACATGGTACCATGGGTCAAGATTAATTCTGATCAACACGAATACGATGGGGTCTTTATTTATTTTATTGAGCAACTAATTGTGGACCACTAACAACAGACTGCTAACTACGGACTAAGAAAATATTAAAAGTATTATAAGTATATATATATGTAACGATTACTTAAAAAGAAAATATGTTGATATATTATATATATGGTTAGGTTCGTGATATCTATCGGAGACCAAGTCGTGATAAATACCTTCAAGGCAAAAGTGAGTATATAGTCCCACTTTTAAACTCTAAATATTTCGGGATGAGAATACATGCATTTTATGATTTACGTTATGGACACAAGTGATTAAAAATTTATATTCTACGTTGAGTTGTACCACTGGCATACTTCCCTGTAACTTGGTAACTACTATTTACATGAGGTATTGTAAACGCGAATCCTGTTGATAGATCTATCGGGCCTGACAACCCCAACCGGACTGGACGACCAGTATTCAACGGTTGCACAGTACTTCGTTTCGGTGACTACACTTGGTACGGTGTAGTAAGATTTCATAATAAAGGGAATATGCGACGTTGATTAAATGTTAAGTATGGTTATCAAGTGCTCAACAACTTAGAATATTTTTATTAAAACATTTATATATGAAATCTTGTGGTCTATATTCATAACGCTGCAGGCATTAAACCTATATCTCACCAACTTTATGTTGACGTTTTAAGCATGTTTATTCTCAGGTGATAACTAAAAGCTTCCGCTGCAACATGTTGAATTTAAGCAAGATCTTGAGTATGCATATTTGTGTCAAAAATAAAACTGCATATCG
The DNA here is from genome assembly GCF_046630445.1 of Rutidosis leptorrhynchoides. Classification (NCBI taxonomy): domain Eukaryota; kingdom Viridiplantae; phylum Streptophyta; class Magnoliopsida; order Asterales; family Asteraceae; genus Rutidosis; species Rutidosis leptorrhynchoides. The sequence continues at coordinate 79,769,085 of NC_092333.1, forward strand.
GAGGATTTGTAATGTAAAATATGTTGGAGGTCGTATTGTTATTATCACATGTAAAGTTTGTAAGTCTAAGATTATCGCTAAACGATAATCATTATTAAGTTGTTTAAACCTTGTATTTGTAATAAAAGCTATGGTTTGTATTGTAAAAACGAATGCAGTTTTTGAAAAATGTCGCATATAGAGGTCAATACCTCGCGATGAAATCATATGTTATTGTATTCGTCCTTATGGTTAAGGTCGGGTTATGACATGTGGTATCAGAGCGTTGGTCTTAGAGAACCAGAGAATTTGCATTAGTGTGTCTTATCGAGATTGTTAGGATGCATTAGTGAGTCTGGACTTTGACCGTGTTTGATTTCGAAAACTATTGCTTATCCTTGTTGGTTAAAAATTAATATGTAAATATTATGTAGTATTAACGTGCTAGTTATTATGTGATAGATGTCTGGCTTAGAACTTATTATCACATTCAGCGACTCCGAACCAGACTCTTCAGATGGTGTTCCAGTCATTAATCTATCTGATGATGAAAACGATACCTTTGGGGAAGACTCACAAGTTCCGGATGAATCAATTGAAGAGGAACCGGAATGTGATCCTGAGGAGGAAGAAATACAGGAAATTACGAAAGACAAGTTCGAACGAGGAAAGAAATGAAAGGCTACTGAAATGGAAAATCTAAATCCCGAGTCTAGAGAGGATGTTGTGGCACCAACTCCACCAGATACTTCCACACCTATTCCCGCTATTCCTATTAGTTCTATCCCGACATCCAGTTCATCGGTTCCTCAGCCAAAACGCAGGGAGACAACCAGGATAACCTTTAAGCGATTTCTTTGAACACAAACGCTTTGGGTTAAATGATGCGCTGTTGTTTTAAACCATGGGATCATATAATTTTTTGTATAATATTACTAGTGTGGTTTGCTTAATGTTTGATGTAAGATAAGCATATGTAAAATAGTGAAGTGTGAAATGCAATAATTTTCCATGGTTAAGTATTATTTGGGTGGTAGTAATTGATTTTCGTACTAAGCTATTAAGTATGAACTTTAACGGGTAGGTACTACCCTAGATATAATTATAAAACGCTAATAAGAAGAAAAGGCTTTTATAATAATAACTGGTTCATATTATTAATAAGCTACGATGTACTGTAAATACATACTACATCTATAATATTCCATGTGAATAATTATTTTTTTTTCATTCTTGTTGAAGATTATGGCGCGATTGAACTGAATGACGGAACAAGAAATCCAGGAACTCATCAATCAGCGAGTGAACGACAGAATGTTATGGGTCGAGGCTGCAAGAGGTGCTGCAGTTAACCCAAATCCTCGTGTGGGGTGCACTTACAAAACTTTTCAAGGTTGCAAGCCCTCATCATTCAGTGGAACAGAAGGACCGGTTGGTTTAACCCGGTGGATCGAAAAGATTGAGTCTGTGTTTAAAATCAGTGGTTGTATTGAGAAGGACATGACCAAGTATGCATCGTGCACCCTACAAGATAGTGCACTCACATGGTGGAAAAACTATGTGAAGGCCGTAGGAGGAGATGTAGCTTATGATACTCCTTGGGAAGAATTCAAAACAATGCTAATCAACGAATATTGTCCAAGGAACGAGGTTAGGAAGTTGGAAGCTGAATTACGAAGCCTGAAAGCTGTTGGTACTGAACTCACCACCTACAATCAGCGATTCATGGAATTAGCTTTGCTATGTCCCGAATTGGTACCAACCGAAGAACGAAAGATTGAACTGTACAAAGACGGTTTGCCTAAAAAGGTCAAGGCAAATGTTACAGCATCCAAACCCAAGACTATTCATGAAGCTATCACCATGGGGAACGAGTTGATGGACCAGATTATTCTGGATAAGAACACCGATGTCAAGACATCGGGAAACAAAAGAAAGTGGGAAGGTAATCATCAACAATCCAACAAGAAACAAGAAACCACGCAAGGTGCGGGTAGCTGTTCGAACTCAGGTTACAAGGGACGAAATCCTTTATGTAACAGATGCCACAAACATCACTCTGGTTATTGTAATGTGGTGTGCAACAATTGTAATCGAAAAGGTCATCTTGCTGAAGATTGTAGGGTTCCCGCTACAAATACAAACGGTACCAAGACTCCTGCCACCAATGCAAATAGAACTGCCTTGGCCACTGTTACTTGTTATGGGTGTGGGAAACAGGGTCATTATAAGAGTCAGTGCCCGAATCCAGAGAAGAATAACGGATCTGCACGTGGAAGAGCATTTGTTATTAATGCTAGAGAGGCGTATGAAGACCCGGAGCTTGTTACGGGTACGTTTACCATTAATAACCTATCCGCATCTATTATATTTGATACTGGTGCCGATAGAAGTTATGTGTGTAGAGACTTTCACGCTAAATTGAATTGTTCATCATTACCTCTAGATGCTAAGTACATGATTGAGTTAGCTAATGGTAAACTAATTAAAGCCGATAAAATTTGCCGTGATTGTAAAATAAATTTAGCCGGAGAAACATTTAAGATTGATTTGATACCCGTAGAATTAGGAAGTTTTGATGTAATAGTCGGCATGGACTGGATGTCCAAAATAGGAGCTGAAGTTGTGTGCGCCAAGAAGGCAATTCGCATTCCTCGTAAGGATAGAACGCCATTAATGATTTATGGAGAGAAGGGTAACTCAAAGCTAAAACTCATTAGTTGTTTGAAAGCTCAAAAGTGCTTGAAGAAAGGGTGCTATGCTATCCTAGCACATGTTAATAAAGTCGAAACGAAGGAAAAAGTGAAGAGCATCAACGACGTGCCTGTGGCAAGAGATTTTCCTGAAGTATTTCCTGAAGAGTTGCAGGGATTACCTCCATTTAGATCTGTAGAATTTCAAATAGATCTAGTACCAGGAGCTGCACCAGTGGCTCGTGCTCCATATAGACTTGCACCATCTGAGATGAAAGAGTTACAAAGCCAGTTACAAGAATTACTGGACCGCGGTTTCATTCGACCGAGCACTTCACCGTGGGGAGCTCCGATTTTATTCGTCAAGAAGAAAGATGGATCTTTCCGAATGTGTATAGATTATCGTAAATTAAATAAGTTAACTATCAAGAATCGGTATCCACTATCGAGAATTGATGACTTATTTGATCAATTACAAGGATCATGTGTGTACTCGAAAATCGACTTAAGATCGGGCTATCATCAATTACGTGTCAAAGAAGAAGATATTCTGAAAACTGCTTTTCGGACACGCTACGGTCATTATGAATTTTTGGTCATGCCGTTTGGGTTGACTAATGCGCCAGCTGTATTCATGGACCTCATGAATCGAGTTTGTAGTCCGTATTTAGATAAGTTTGTTATCGTTTTCATTGACGATATTCTTATCTATTCCAAGAGTGAGCAAGAGCATGAGCAGCATTTAAGGTTGATATTAGAATTGTTAAGAAAAGAACAGTTATATGCCAAATTTTCTAAGTGTGCATTTTGGTTGAAAGAAGTGCAATTTCTTGGCCATGTTGTGAGTAGCAAAGGAATTCAGGTTGATCCAGCTAAAATTGAGGCCATTGAAAAATGGGAGACTCCTAAGACACCAACGCAGATACGCCAATTTTTGGGTTTAGCCGGTTATTATAGAAGGTTTATTCAAGATTTTTCCAGAATAGCTAAACCATTGACAGCGTTAACACAAAAAGGGAAGAAGTACGAATGGACCGTTGAGCAGGAGAGTGCATTTCAATTACTCAAGAAGAAGTTGACCACGGCACCTATTTTATCGTTACCTGAAGGGAATGATGATTTTGAGATATATTGTGACGCTTCGCGACAAGGTTTTGGTTGCGTCCTTATGCAACGAAAGAAAGTTATTGCATACGCATCTCGACAATTGAAGATTCACGAGCGGAATTATACGACGCATGATCTAGAATTGGGGGCAGTAGTGTTTGCATTGAAGATATGGAGACACTATTTATATGGAGTTAAATGCACTGTGTTTACTGATCATAAAAGCCTTCAACATATTTTCGATCAGAAACAGCTGAACATGAGGCAACGTAGGTGGGTCGAGCTGATAAACGACTATGATTGTGAGATTTGCTATCATCCCGGGAAAGCGAATGTAGTAGCCGACGCTCTAAGCAGAAAGGAACGGGAACCAATTCGAGTACGAGCAATGAACATAAAAATTCGCATGAATCTCAACTCACAAATCAAAGAGGCTCAACGAGAAGCTCTTACTAAAGAAAACATAGGAAATGAAATAATGAAGAAGTATGAGAAGCAACTCGTTATGCGGGAAGACGAAATTCGATATTTTGCAAACCGTATTTGGGTACCGAAGTTGGGTGGATTAAGGAAGTTGATATTGAATGAGGCACATAAGACAAGATACTCGATACATCCTGGAGTTGGAAAGATGTATCAAGATCTTAAGACGCATTATTGGTGGCCTAATTTAAAGACAGATGTTGCAACATATGTTGGGAAATGTTTAACTTGTTCCAAAGTCAAAGCAGAACATCAGAAGCCGTCAGGGTTACTTCAACAACCAGAAATCCCAGAATGGAAATGGGATGGTATTACCATGGATTTCATCACAAAGTTACCTAAAACTGCCTGGGGTTATGACACCATTTGGGTAATAGTTGATCGTCTCACCAAATCTGCACATTTCTTGCCAATAAAGGAAACGGATAGAATGGAGAAACTATTACGATTATACATAAAGGAAATTGTTTCAATGCATGGAATACCTATTTCCATTATATCCGATCGTGATAGTAGATTTACATCAAAGTTTTGTCAATCACTACAGGAGGCCCTGGGAACCCGTTTGGATATGAGCACCGCATACCATCCGCAAACTGACGGGAAGAGTGAAAGAACAATTCAGACTCTTGAAGACATGCTCAGGGCATGTGTGATCGATTTTGGAAATGGATGGGATAAATATCTACCATTAGCAGAATTCTCGTATAATAATAGTTATCATGCGAGCATTAAAGCTGCACCATTCGAAGCACTGTATGGAAGGAAGTGTAGATCCCCTATATGTTGGAATGAAGTAGGAGATCGACAATTAACTGGTCCCGAGATCATCCATGAAACTACTGAGAAGATAGTGCAAATCAAGGAGAGATTGAAAACAGCCCGTAGTCGCCAAAAGAGCTACGCTGATGTTCGAAGGAAACCATTAGAGTTTCAGATCGGTGACATGGTTATGATAAAGGTGTCACCTTGGAAAGGTGTAATACATTTTGGAAAAAGGGGTAAACTGAACCCAAGGTATGTAGGCCCGTTCAAGATCATCGAACGCATCGGACTGGTAGCTTATCGACTCGAGTTACCACAACAACTCACCGGGGTACATAATTCATTTCACGTCTCAAACCTCAAGAAATGTCTTGCAAAGGAAGATCTCACCATTCCTCTTGAAGAAATCCAAGTCGATGAGAAACTACAATTCATAGAAGAACCAGTCGAAATCATGGACCGTGAAGTTAAACGGCTCAAGCAGAGCAACATACCAATCGTTAAGGTTCGTTGGAATGCTCGAAGGGGTCCCGAGTTTACTTGGGAACGAGAGGATCAGATGAAATAAAAGTATCCACATTTGTTTCCGGACAACGCAAAATAGGTACAACTTTAAAATTTCGGGACGAAATTTATTTAACGGGTAGGTACTGTAACGACCCGGATTTTTCCGATCGTTTTATACTTATGAGATTAATATTTACATAAAATAAACCTTACCAACATGATAAGCAATCCAAACTGTTGAGACTTATGTTCTTGAAAAGAGTTTTACACAACGTTTGACCGTCCAATTTGACCGATGATATCACGAACTATATAACACACGATAATTATACGATTATGTATATGTACATATCTATACATATTTAACATGATTTAAGGATGGTTTAACATTTCATTGTGAACTAACAACAATGAGTTATAAGTATACTTTGAGACCACTAACTTAAGTTTTCAAAACGATAACTATATGTAACGTTCTTTGACATATATACTTACAATCTATAATGTGTTGTGATTTATGTCACCAATATGATTTAAGTGTAATGGGATTAATTTGTAACCAAAATAATCTTGATAAATATCGAACAAGTTTGGGGATGTGTGGAGTGCGCACTTGTTTGAACTTATCTTGATTATCGAACAAGTTTTGAGCCTCTTTTACAGTTATAAACCCGTCCATATTTGAATTCTCGTTCCGATTCCTCAAAATATCTACAAGTATATCTAGGGTATATGTAACCGTATTATACCCAGCTTCTATACGTATTTACTATTGGTATATACCAACAATAAACTTCAATGATCAGCCACTAGACATGATGTTACATGTGGGAACCAGCCATTTAACCTCATGTGTGACTTTTGTGCAAGAAAACAAACTAAATCTCCTATATATCCATCCCATAATCATGCTATTTTGCACACACACACATACAATTTCATTTCCAATTTTCTTTCAAGTTAATTCACTCCCTAATCTCTCTTCATTTACCTACTCAAGAACGTATCAATATAGTCATCCGATTTCAAGGAGATTACTTCCAATCTTTCAATCCCACTCCACCACTCTTTTGATTCCAAGATTTTTCTTACCTTTTCCAGTAGCTTTGTCCAAGTAACTTGAGGTAGTAACCTTATTCATAACCTTATTCGATTCATATTTATATAGCTATCTTATTTTGTGTTATAAAATTTTAACAACAAGAACATAGTTTGAGTGATTTCAAACTTGTTCGCAAACTAAATAGATCCTTCTAATTTGATTTTTAAAAACACTTCAAGACCTGTAATATATCATATTATGACAAAATCGGATTAATCATATCTTGGCTAATTAACATAATATTTAATATATATTTACTTATGATTTTATTTTATATATTTCAGGACCACCCGTAAACAACACGAGAAGATTAATCATAAGACCTCATGATTGTACGCAACACGTCATTTGAAAACACGGTACTTTATGTACGCAACACATCATTTGACAACATGGTACCATGGGTCAAGATTAATTCTGATCAACACGAATACGATGGGGTCTTTATTTATTTTATTGAGCAACTAATTGTGGACCACTAACAACAGACTGCTAACTACGGACTAAGAAAATATTAAAAGTATTATAAGTATATATATATGTAACGATTACTTAAAAAGAAAATATGTTGATATATTATATATATGGTTAGGTTCGTGATATCTATCGGAGACCAAGTCGTGATAAATACCTTCAAGGCAAAAGTGAGTATATAGTCCCACTTTTAAACTCTAAATATTTCGGGATGAGAATACATGCATTTTATGATTTACGTTATGGACACAAGTGATTAAAAATTTATATTCTACGTTGAGTTGTACCACTGGCATACTTCCCTGTAACTTGGTAACTACTATTTACATGAGGTATTGTAAACGCGAATCCTGTTGATAGATCTATCGGGCCTGACAACCCCAACCGGACTGGACGACCAGTATTCAACGGTTGCACAGTACTTCGTTTCGGTGACTACACTTGGTACGGTGTAGTAAGATTTCATAATAAAGGGAATATGCGACGTTGATTAAATGTTAAGTATGGTTATCAAGTGCTCAACAACTTAGAATATTTTTATTAAAACGTTTATATATGAAATCTTGTGGTCTATATTCATAACGCTGCCGACATTAAACCTATATCTCACCAACTTTATGTTGACATTTTAAGCATGTTTATTCTCAGGTGATAACTAAAAGCTTCCGCTGCAACATGTTGAATTTAAGCAAGATCTTGAGTATGCATATTTGTGTCAAAAATAAAACTGCATATCGGAGGATTTGTAATGTAAAATATGTTGGAGGTCGTATTGTTATTATCACATGTAAAGTTTGTAAGTCTAAGATTATCGCTAAACGATAATCATTATTAAGTTGTTTAAAACTTGTATTTGTAATAAAAGCTATGGTTTGTATTGTAAAAACGAATGCAGTTTTTGAAAAATGTCGCATATAGAGGTCAATACCTCGCGATGAAATCATATGTTATTGTATTCGTCCTTATGGTTAAGGTCGGGTTATGACAATTAAAAATACTAGTAAAGCAGTAGTTGTATTAGAATCTAGTGCTCTCTGATAATAAAGAACAGCCCTAGTCTTATATACTGACTACCCAATTCTAGTAAAATTTTTCAAAATTTTCAATTAAATGAACTCAAAATCATGTTTATACATATTTATGAACGATAAAACTAGGTTTTAACACCGAAATTATTATTACCTCAGAAAGGACATAAATTGAGAAACAAACCAAAATGTTAAAATTCATTTAAAATGGAATAGAGGACGATAAAAAGGAAAATAAAAGCCAAGTGTGGGAAAATTTACCAAGTTATCTTAAACATATGTCACATATTTTTGTACAAATAACTGAAAATACTTTTGCTTTGGACTAAACTAAACTGTTTTACCTGATTTACTGTAAGAAAGATGGATCAACACGATGAATCAATTCCATCATTAAAAGGAAGTAAAGTCTTCCGAAAAAGAAACGCGCTTCTTGATTTAGGTCATGAAGTTGTCGTCCAGACCAGCTGTAGGTTGACAAAAAATCCAGAAAAGTCATCACTAAAATCAGCAGGAAATTCACGGACCTCAGCATTAAACAGGGTCGCCAAGTGGTCAGATTTATCCTAACCATGAGAAGGATTTATCTCGTAAAATGGGGGGCACCATGCAAATTAGCTTGATAAGACTAATGAATCAGATCCCCAGAAAGGATAATCTCCTTAAAAGATCAAAAATCAGCTTTTAAGCCTGATATTACTCAATCCTAGAGATTGACCTTAAAGATTGAGAATTCAAACTCATGGAATTCAATGATATCTAAACTCGAGCTTGAACGAGAAAATATTTTGATCAAAATTACAAACCGATTTGTTTTCTGAAAACCCTATTTTCAATGCGTTCATTACCATTGAACGTAAAATCCTAGGAATTCACCGGGAATTCATTAGGTCACCTGAACTAAATCGGGTGTCAACCGTAAGAACGGTGGCTGCATAGCATGGTCAAAGACAGGACCTTGTGCCAGAACTAAAAATTATAAGGGTGAGCTTTACTATTGCTCCTACCAAGGATAGTAATTGCGTCCGACACATTATAGACCATAATTAAAAGCATGTTAGGGGACATTGCCTTAACAGTTGCTTGTTCAACGCTTTCCTTTACAACCGGACGGTAGTTTACCGAAAGGTAATATACGGGACAAGTAAACTGGATGTGTTGCTTTCCTAATACAAGGTTAGCAAGTGGGTGACACAAAACCGCAAGTTTTGAGCTAAAATTTTCAAATCTGAAACCCATCAAACCCACAAAAATATTTTGCAAACACCGGTGAAGGGTTATTCCGGAAAACGTATCTAGGGTAAAAACTAGATTTAATTTTCAAAAGATCAAATGTTTTCATAAAGATCCAATTTCCTTAATGGATCTAAATTTTTATAGTCATGTGGGACTGTAAACCATATCGTTACTACCATTGTTTATACCGCCGTATAGAAATCACTGATGTACAAAGTGTGAAGAATAAAGAAGTGATTCTAGTATTTCAAGACGATATTGCTTGAGGACAAGCAACGCTCAAGTGTGGGAATATTTGATAATGCTAAAAACGAACATATATTTCATAGCATTATTCCTCAAGAAAGACAAGCTTTTAGTTGCAATTGTTCTATTTAAAAGTGATATTCGTTTAAATAATAAAAGGTGAAGACAAAAGACAGATTCGACGAATTGAAGACGCAAACGACCAAAAAGCTCAAAAGTACAAAAGACAATCAAAGAGGTTCCAATTATTGATAAGAAACGTCTCGAAATTACAAGAGTACAAGATTCAAAACGCAAAGTACAAGATATTAAATTGTACGCAAGGACGTTTGAAAATCCGGAACCGGGACCAGAGTCAACTCTCAACGCTCGACGCAACGGACTAAAAATTACAATTCAACTATGCACATAAATATAATATAATATTTAAATAATTCTTATAATTATTTAATATATTATATTTATTTATAAAACCGTCGGTAAACAAAGACCCAAACTTGTGTGAGCTGTAAAAGCAAACTCCGCGACTCGCGGAGTTTGAAGGCAAAATGGGCCGCGAGTCGCGGAGCCCCAAACTCTGAAAATCCCTATAAAAGCAAACGAATTCTGATCGCAAAAATCATCCAACATATATCATTCTCTCTATCTATATACGTAAAATATATATATAATTTATATTTTAATTTTAATTTTAATTTTAATCCAAATAATAAGGGTATGTTAGCGAATGTTGTAAGGGTGTAAGTCGAAATTCTGTCCGTGTAACGCTACGCTATTTTTAATCATTGTAAGTTATGTTCAACCTTTTTAATTTAATGTCTCGTAGCTAAGTTATTATTATGCTTATTTAATCCGAAGTAATCATGATGTTGGGCTAATTACTAAAATTGGGTAATTGGGCTTTGTACCATAATTGGGGTTTGGATAAAAGAATGACACTTGTGGAAATTAGACTATGGGCTATTAATGGGTTTTATATTAACTAAACAATACCTTGTTAATTTAATATACAAACTTATAATTCGACGTATTTATATATAATCACATACGCTTGACTGGGTACGGTGGGCGGGATATCTATAAATACCAATAATTATTCATTTTACCGGATACGAAACTGGATTAATAGTTAATAGACTTGTTGAAACAGGGGTGAATTACATTCAAGGGTAATTGGTGTAATTGTTAACAAAGTAGTAAAACCTTGGTTTACACGCAGTCGATAACATGGTGTATTCATTAAACAAAGTATTAAAACCTTGTTACAATTCGAATTCCCAATTAGTTGGAATATTTGACTTCGGGAATAAGAATAATTTGACGAAGGCTTTCGCTCTTTATATTTATGACTGATGGACTATTATGGACAAAATCCGTATGGACATATTAAATAATCCAGGACAAAGGACAATTAACCCATGGGCATAAAACTAAAATCAACACGTCAAACATCATGATTATGGAAGTTTAAATAAGCATAATTCTTTTATTTCACATTTAATTTCCTTTATTTTATATTTAATTGCACTTCTAATTATCGCATTTTTATTGTATTTAATTGCACTTTTAATTATCGTACTTTTTAATTATCGCAAGTTTATTTTATCGCACTTTTATTATTCGCAATTTCATTATCGTTATTTACTTTACGTTTTAATTTAAGTCTTGTATTTATTTTTAATATTTTATATTTGGTTTTAACTGCGACTAAAGTTTTAAAATCGACAAACCGGTCATTAAACGGTAAAAACCCCCCTTTATAATAATAATATTACTTATATATATATTTGTATTTTTATAAAAGTAAACTAATATAGCGTTAAGCTTTGTTTAAAGATTTCCCTGTGGAACGAACCGGACTTACTAAAAACTACACTACTGTACGATTAGGTACACTGCCTATAAGTGTTGTAGCAAGGTTTAAGTATATCCATTATCTAAATAAATAAATATCTTGTGTAAAATTGTATCGTATTTAATAGTATTTCATGCTGAAATATAAAGCTATTTTATATGCACCTCTGCTAAAACATCAGCTTCTCAAATATTTCAGCACTCCTATCTATCCGAATAAAAGTTTGTATAAAGACTACACTACCCTTTTTATCTCACTCCTCAAAAACAACTTCACTACCACTCCAAAATTCCTTCTCCATCATTGACAAATAACCCGTAAAACTGAGATTACTACCGTTCTCGCATTAGCAGCAAGGATTTGAGTCTTTATCAAGCCTATGACGATGGGTGCAGCATGACTGGCTATGAGTGTATTCATTTCTTAGATCTATAGGGAACCCTAAACACCTGAGTGATTTGGGTGACCCGTGAAAGCTAGCCTATGTCATGTAACCTCCTCGCATGCTTGCAGAGATAATTTCAGTCCTAACATGGATGACTCACCTTATATTTTTGCTCTTATAATAAAAAGCAAACCGCTTAGGCTATTAGAAAAGAAACGCTGAAAAGGTCTTAAAAATGAGAGTTTGCTTGAGGACAAGCAAAGTCTAAGTGTGGGATATTTGATATCGGCTAAAAAGTCACGTTTTCACCCCGGTATTAAGGCCCAAAAACAAGAAAGATTCAAACTTTGTCGGCAAAATACCTACTTTGTCAGTTAGAATTGAAGAACAAGTAATTACGAAGACGATGCAAAAAGAATCAAGAGAATCGGAGCTAAAACGAAGATTCTAGAGCGAAAACGGTGAAAGACAAGAAATCAAGTTACGATCCAGGGAATTCAGGCTGACCAGCAAGCCATACGGCCTGCCAGTATGAAAACGGCTTGCCATATACGTGCCACCGCACGAGCCACTAAACGGCCTGCCTTGCATACGGCCTGCCATATACGGCCTGCCAAACGGCCTGCCAAACGGCATGCCAGGCGTATTTGGCAATTTTCAAGTCTATTTAAAGGGTCTTTGTCATTCATTCTAACACACACTTCAATTCACTTCTTTCTCTCTCTTGTACAATATTTGTCATACTCTCAAGGCCTTTGACTCCGTGCGGGAAACCTAGTACCCGGAGAAGAACGCTGAAGATTGTATTAGGAGCGGTCTGGAGTCTTGAAGTTGTCACTTTTGTATTCAGAACCCGTTTAATCTACTAGTACTTCTATCCTTTATCTTATATAATGTTTTATGATATTGTTTCCATGATTAGCTAGTAGTTATCTTTAGTGTATGCTATGATGTAAGCAGTTATAATGCCGAAATAATATTATGGTCTGTGTATGTTGTTGAAATGCTTTTCGATTATACTTTAAACTCAATCGTTTTTCCAACTAATAGAACGTAATTATAGGCTCTGTTATTGGGAAGTCACGAACCCCGATTCAGAGTACACTATCTGTGTCACCCCTTGGTAAGAGAAGTCTCTCGGATACAATGTAAGATCGACTGAGGCACACCGGTTGTAGTAAGTCTATCAAGCTTTGGATACCGACTGAGGACTCTTTCGTAGTGAAACATCTGACTAGACCCCTAGTACATTGTCGGTCCCAGACCATGCTAGTGTAGTCACCAAGCATATAAACTTCGTACGTGCACGCTGAAGCACATCGGTTGTTGTAAGCTGTACCTCTGCTAAGTAAGGCCATGGAACACGATTAGTGTTGACCAGTACACTGCACCATAACGCGGTCTCAAGCATTGCACCCCGCTTGAGGGATTCTTAGTTAATTAAGGAACTGTTTGTTTAGACGCATAAAGGATTAGACTGTTAGGATAACCGAACGTGTTCATGGAAGTCATCTTGACTTGGCCATGGTGTTCTTTATGGTTGAACTCTTTTTAAGGGCCTAACTATCTTCACCAATCATTAACGAAAGCATTGAAACACATCACGTCTCTCGGATATGGTAAACCATGTATTCTATTATGCATAAGAAAGTTTAGACCATTTCGGAATGTTAATACGTCACCCAACCGAGTCGCTCAATTGGATGAGCCGTCTGAACGTGTATGCCTGTAGTCAGACTGCACGGGCAGGGGTAAGGGACGTTGCTGTATATTCAGAATCTTCAAGCCTAACGCAGTACCCAGTGACATGTCTTATGACATGGGCATTTAGGACCAGTGTAATGAATACAAGGCCTCTGCCTATTCATGAGCCAGCATTCCATAATCTCGGCAGAATAACTGATGAAGTCATAGTACGCACTTACTTTAACCTTATCTGAATTACAAATTTTATCGCATTTACTTTAGTTGTCTTATAAACTAGAAAATCTGAAAATAAATATTCACTACTCCCTAACTATCTTAGGCTACAATATAGGTTCGATGTTACTGATATCTCAAAAATACGACCCTAGATCATACTTCCCTTACTTATAAGGAGTAGTAAGATTTAGGCCCCGCTAAATATAAATTTAAAAAAAGTACCTTCTCCCACGAGTGGCTGATCCTGGCAAGCTGCGGCCTAACGACACCGCGCAAATAAAACCGTCCGTTTCGGCCATATCAGACAACCAACTCAGCAGTTTCTCTTCTTGTATATGGGGTTCCAAAAGTGATATTTGAGCCTTCCCATGTAGTGACCCGAACTTTTCCATGTTTATATATATTAAATGAAATTGTTATTTACATGATTAAGTGTTTCCAACATGTTAAGCAATCAAACTTATTAAGACTTGATTAATTGGAATAGGTTTCATATAGACAAATGATCACCCAAGTTGACCGGTGATTCACGAACGTTAAAACTTGTAAAAACTATACGATGACATGTATATGGTAATATATATAGTTAACATGATTTTATTATAATATGTATCTCATTAGGTATTTTAACAAAGAGTTATATACATAAAAATGAGACTATTAAATTAAGAAACTCGAAAACGATATATATAACGATTATCGTTATAACGTCTTACTAGGTACATATGAATCATATTAAGATATTGATACACTTGGTTAATTATGTTAAATGATAAGTAAATATATCATTAAGTGTATTAACAATGAACTACATATGTAAAAATAAGACTACTAACTTAATGATTTTGAAACGAGACATATATGTAACGATTATCGTTGTAACGACATTTAATGTATATAGATCATATTAAGAGATATTCGTACATCATAATATCATGATAATATAATAATTTAAAATCTCATTTGATATTATAAACATTGGGTTAACAACATTTAACAAGATCGTTAACCTAAAGGTTTCAAAACAACATTTACATGTAACGACTAACGATGACTTATCGACTCAATTAAAATGTATATAAATGCAGTGTTTTAATATGTATTCATACACTTTTGAAAGACTTCAAGACATTTATCAAAATACTTCTACTTAACAAAAATGCTTAAAATTACATCCTCGTTCAGTTTCATCAACAAATCTACTCGTATGCACCCGTATTCGTACTCGTACAATACACAGCTTTTAGATGTATGTACTATTGTTATATACACTCCAATGATCAGCTCTTAGCAGCCCATGTGAGTCACCTAACACATGTGGAAACCATCATTTGGCAACTAGCATGAAATATCTCATAAAATTACAAAAATATGAGTAATCATTCATGACTTATTTACATGAAAACAAAATTACATATCCTTTATATCTAATCCATACACCAACGACCAAAAACACCTACAAACACTTTCATTCTTCAATTTTATTCATCTAATTGATCTCTCTCAAGTTCTATCTTCAAGTTCTAAGTTTTCTTCATAAATTCCAAAAGTTCTAGTTTCATAAAATCAAGAATACTTCCAAGATTGCAAGTTTACTTCCAAGTTTTCTAAATCCATTCCAAGTAATCATCCAAGATCAAGAAACCTTTGTTACTTACAGTAGGTTATCTTTCTAATACAAGGTAATAATCATATTCAAACTTTAATTCAATTTCTATAACTATAACAATCTTATTTCGAGTGGAAATCTTACTTGAAATTGTTTTCGTGTCATGATTCTGCTTCAAGAACTTTCAAGCCATCCAAGGATCCTTTGAAGCTACATCCATTTTTCTCATTTCCAGTAGGTTTATCCAAGGAACTTGAGGTAGTAATGATGTTCATAAAATCATTCGATTCATACATAAAAAGCTGTCTTATTCAACGTTATAAACTTGTAATCACTAGAACATAGTTTAGTTAATTCTAAACTTGTTCGCAAATAAAGTTAATCCTTCTAACTAGACTTTTAAAATCAACTAAACACATGTTATATATCTATATGATATGCTAACTTAATGATTTAAAACCCGGAAACACGATAAACACCATAAAACTGGATATACGCCGTCATAGTAAAACCGGGGGCTATTTTGGTTGGGATAATTAAAAGCTAAGAAGAACTTTGATTTAAAAGCTATACTTCTGGAAAAATGATTTTTCTTATGAACATGAAACTATATCCAAAAATCATGGTTAAACTCAAAGTGAAAGTATGTTTTTCAAAATGGTCATCAAGATGTCGTTCTTTCGACGGAAATGACTACCTCTTTCAAAAACGACTTGTAACTTGTATTTCTGACTATAAACTTATACTTTTTCTATTTAGATTCATAAATTTAAGTTCAATACGAAACCGTGGCCACCGGAATCACTCAAAACGGATTAGAAACGAAGAAATGACGAGTAAAACAAAATTGATAAAAACTACTCATTTTACCTACGTGAAAGTTAGTAATAAATCTATTCCAACCATAACCTAATCAACTTATATTGTATATTATGTAATCTTGAGATACCATAGACACGTATACAATGTTTCGACCTATCATGTCGACCCATCTATATATATATTGCGGAACAACCATAGACACTCTATATGTGAATGTTGGAGTTAGCTATACAGGGTTGAGGTTGATTCCAAAATATATATATAGTTTGAGTTGTGATCAATACTGAGATATGTATACACTGGGTCGTGGATTGATTCAAGATAATATTTATCGATTTATTTCTGTACATCTAACTGTGAACAACTAGTTGTAGATTACTAACGAGGACAGCTGACTTAATAAACTTAAAACATCAAAATGTATTAAAAGTATTGTAAATATATTTTGAACATACTTTGATATATATGTATATATTGTTATAGGTTCATGAATCAACCAGTGGCCAAGTCTTACTTCCCGACGAAGTAAAAATCTGTGAAAGTGAGTTATAGTCCCACTTTTAAAATCTAATATTTTTGAGATGAGAATACATGCAGGTTTTATAAATGATTTACAAAATAGACACAAGTACGTGAAACTACATTCTATGGTTGAATTATCAAAATCGAATATGCCCCTTTTTATTAAGTCTGGTAATCTAAGAATTAGGGAACAGACACCCTAATTGACGCGAATCCTAAAGATAGATCTATTGGGCCTAACAAACCCCATCCAAAGTACCGGATGCTTTAGTACTTCGAAATTTATATCATATCCGAAGGGTGTCCCGGAATGATGGGGATATTCTTATATATGCATCTTGTTAATGTCGGTTACCAATGATTTTTATCTCTATGTATGGGATGTGTATTGGAATATGAAATCTTGTGGTCTATTGTTACGATTTGATATATATAGGTTAAACCTATAACTCACCAACATTTTTGTTGACGTTTAAAGCATGTTTATTCTCAGGTGAATACTAAGAGTTTCCGCTGTTGCATACTAAAATAAGGACAAGATTTGGAGTCCATGTTTGTATGATATTGTGTAAAAACTGCATTCAAGAAACTGATTTCGATGTAACATATTTGTATTGTAAACCATTATGTAATGTGTAGTGACCCGAACTTTTCTATGTTTATATATATTAATTGAGATTGATATTTACATGATTAAATGTTTCCAACATGTTAAGCAATCAAACTTGTTAAGACTTGATTAATTGAAATATGTTTCATATAGACAATTGACCACCCAAGTTGACCGGTGATTCACGAACGTTAAAACTTGTAAAAACTATATGATGACATATATATGGATATATATATAGTTAAGATGATACTATGATAAGTAAACATATCATTAAGTATATTAACAATGAACTACATATGTAAAAACAAGACTACTAACTTAATGATTTTTAAACGAGACATATATGTAACGATTATCGTTGTAAAGACATTTAATGTATATATATCATATTAAGAGATATTCATACATGATAATATCATGATAATATAATAATTTAAAATCTCATTTGATATTATAAACATTGGGTTAACAACATTTAACAAGATCGTTAACCTAAAGGTTTCAAAACAACACTTACATGTAACGACTAACGATGACTTAACGACTCAGTTAAAATGTATATACATGTAGTGTTTTAATATGTATTTATACACTTTTGAAAGACTTCAATACACTTATCAAAATACTTCTACTTAACAAAAATGCTTACAATTACATCCTCGTTCAGTTTCATCAACAATTCTACTCGTATGCACCCGTATTCGTACTCGTACAATACACAGCTTTTAAATGTATGTACTATTGGTATATACACTCCAATGATCAGCTCTTAGCAGCCCATGTGAGTCACCTAACACATGTGGGAACCATCATTTGGCAACTAGCATGAAATATCTCATAAAATTACAAAAATATGAGTAATCATTCATGACTTATTTACATGAAAACAAAATTACATATCCTTTATATCTAATCCATACACCAACGACCAAAAACACCTACAAACACTTTCATTCTTAAATTTTCTTAATCTAATTGATCTCTCTCAAGTTCTATCTTTCAAGTTCTAAGTGTTCTTCATATATTCTACAAGTTCTAGTTACATAAAATCAAGAATACTTTCAAGTTTGCTAGCTCACTTCCAATCTTGTAAGGTGATCATCCAACCTCAAGAAATCTTTGTTTCTTATAGTAGGTTATCATTCTAATACAAGGTAATAATCATATTCAAACTTTGGTTCAATTTCTATAACTATAACAATCTTATTTCAAGTGATGATCTTACTTGAACTTGTTTTCGTGTCATGATCCTGCTTCAAGAACTTCGAGCCATCCAAGGATCCGTTGAAGCTAGATCCATTTTTCACTTTTCCAGTAGGTTTATCCAAGGAACTTAAGGTAGTAATGATGTTCATAACATCATTCAATTCATACATATAAAGCTATCTTATTCAAAGGTTTAAACTTGTAATCACTAGAACATAGTTTAGTTAATTCTAAACTTGCTCGCAAACAAAAGTTAATCCTTCTAACTTGACTTTTAAAATCAACTAAACACATGTTCTATATCTATATGATATGCTAACTTAATGATTTAAAACCTGGAGACACGAAAAACACCGTAAAACCGGATTTACGCCGTCGTAGTAACACCGCGGGCTGTTTTGGGTTAGTTAATTAAAAACTATGATAAACTTTGATTTAAAAGTTGTTATTCTGAGAAAATGATTTTTATTATGAACATGAAACTATATCCAAAAATTATGGTTAAACTCAAAGTGGAAGTATGTTTTCTAAAATGGTCATCTAGACGTCGTTCTTTCGACTGAAATGACTACCTTTACAAAAACGACTTGTAACTTATTTTTCCGACTATAAACCTATAATTTTTCTGTTTAGATTCATAAAATAGAGTTCAATATTAAACCATAGCAATTTGATTCACTCAAAACGGATTTAAAATGAAGAAGTTATGGGTAAAACAAGATTGGATAATTTTTCTCATTTTAGCTACGTGAAAATTTGTAACAAATCTATTCCAACCATAACTTAATCAACTTGTATTGTATATTATGTAATCTTGAGATACCATAGACACGTATACAATGTTTTGACCTATCATGTCGACACATCTATATATATTTCGGAACAACCATAGACACTCTATATGTGAATGTTGGAGTTAGCTATACAGGGTTGAGATTGATTCCAAAATATATATAGTTTGAGTTGTGATCAATACTGAGATACGTATACACTGGGTCGTGGATTGATTCAAGATAATATTTATCGATTTATTTCTGTACATCTAACTGTGGACAACTAGTTGTAGTTTACTAACGAGGACAGCTGACTTAATAAACTTAAAACATCAAAATATATTAAAAGTGTTGTAAATATATTTTGAACATACTTTGATATATATGTATATATTGTTATAGGTTCGTGAATCAACCAGTGGCCAAGTCTTACTTCCCGACGAAGTAAAAATCTGTGAAAGTGAGTTATAGTCCCACTTTTAAAATCTAATATTTTTGGGATGAGAATACATGCAGGTTTTATAAATGATTTACAAAATAGACACAAGTACGTGAAACTACATTCTATGGTTGAATTATCGAAATCGAATATGCCCCTTTTTATTAAGTCTGGTAATCTAAGAATTAGGGAACAGACACCCTAATTGACGCGAATCCTAAAGATAGATCTATTGGGCCTAACAAACCCCATCCAAAGTACCGGATGCTTTAGTACTTCAAAATTTATATCATATCCGAAGGGTGTCCCGGAATGATGGGGATATTTTTATATATGCATCTTGTTAATGTCGGTTACCAGGTGTTCACCATATGAATGATTTTTATCTCTATGTATGGGATGTGTATTGAAATATGAAATCTTGTGGTCTATTGTTACGATTTGATATATATAGGTTAAACCTATAACTCACCAACAATTTTGTTGACGTTTTAAGCATGTTTATTCTCAGGTGATTATTAAGAGCTTCCGCTGTCGCATACTTAAATAAGGACGAGATTTGGAGTCCATGCTTGTATGATATTGTGTAAAAACTGCATTCAAGAAACTTATTTTGTTGTAACATATTTGTATTGTAAACCATTATGTAATGGTCGTGTGTAAACAGGATATTTTAGATTATCATTATTTGATAATCTACGTAAAGCTTTTTAAACCTTATTTGATGAAATAAAGGTTATGGTTTGTTTTAAAAATGAATGCAGTCTTTGAAAAACGTCTCATATAGAGGTCAAAACCTCGCAACGAAATCAATTAATATGGAACGTTTTTAATCAATAAGAACGGGACATTTCAGTTGGTATCCGAGCGTTGGTCTTAGAGAACCAGAATTTTGCATTAGTGTGTCTTATCGAGTTTGTTAGGATGCATTAGTGAGTCTGGACTTCGACCGTGTTTACTTGAAAAATGATTGCTTAACAAATTTTGTTTGGAAACTATATATTTTTAACATGTGAATATTATGTGATATATTAATCTCTTAACGCGTTTGATATTATGTGATAGATGTCTACCTCTAGAACAAGTCCCATTGACTCACCTAATAATAATGAAGAGTCAAATATAAATTGGAATGATTCGTGGACTGATTCACAAGTTCCCGAAGAGGAACCGGAAGAAGAGTCGGAACCAGAAGAAGAATCGGAACCGGAAGAAGAATCGGAACCGGATGAAGAAATAGAACCGGTGGGGGAAATAATAAAACGGTTAAGTAAAAGAAAATCCTCAACCAACCGACCAAGGTTAATTATGGTCAATGGTGTTTCCGCCAAGGAAGCAAAATATTGGGTGGATTACCAATTCTCCGATGAATCGGATTCCGACGAGAATTCCGATGATGTTATAGAAATTACCCCAACTGAATTTAAAAAGGCAAAAGAAAATAATAAGGGAAAGGGCATAAAAATAGAGAAATCTAATTCCAACCCCGATGAACTTTATATGTATCGTCAACCCCCGAAGTCCTTAAGTTGTAACAATGACCCGGGAACCTCTAAACCACCAGGTTTTTCTAAACCAATGTGGAAAACGACGGCTCGTATTAGGGGAACATCATATATCCCTAGAAACTTGGCAAAATGAACCAAAACTGAAGAAGAAGAAACAAGCGAGTCGGAATAAGATAGCTGTATTCGTGTGGTGTAATATATGTAATATAGTGTGCTTATGCTTTATGATATATGTAAAAATTGCTTGTATTAATAAGTATTTTTTTTATGAATCTAACTCTTGTCTATTTTACAGTATAAAAACACAAAATGGATAGACAACCCAATATTTTAAGAGACCTACCCGGAGACATGATTGATGAAATCTTGTCTAGAGTCGGTCAGAATTCTTCGGCACAACTATTTAAGGCGAGATCAGTTTGTAAGACATTCGAAGAACGTTCCAAGAATGCCTTGGTTTATAAAAGGCTTTCTTTCGAAAGATGGGGGATATCACATTGGGAAATCCATAAGTTACGATGTGTTTACTTTGACGCATATATTGCGGGGAACCCAAATGCTATTTTACGCAATGGGTTAAGAAATTATTTTGACTCAATATATCCGAATATTGGACTTCGTAATTTAGAAAAAGCGGCTAACATGCAACATAAAGAAGCATGTTATGCTTACGGATTAGTAATGTTCGCTTCTCACCAAAGTGAGAACAAGAACATCGGCCTACAACTATTAAACAAAACGTTCCCACAAGTGACGGAGTCGGTAATTGGGGTAAGAAATGAGGTTTTTAGATTGTTACGGGACTGTTGGACATTACGTAACCCTCGTCCCTTTGACGACATTACAACACGCTGTCTTATCAACGACCATAACGGTTATGTTCCACAAGACCAAGGATGGGAAGTAGTCCTAGTAAAACCAGAATGCATGACTTGTTTCTGGACGTATGAATTACGTGTCTTTATTGCCTTTGCTGAACGACTTGTGTACTAGCTAGAATTATCTTCACAACTATCTTGTATCAAAGTTATTGTGTGCTATATTTCATGCTTTATGTAACATAAGCGGTATTGTAAGTTTGTAAAATATTGTATAAAAGTTTGAACGCGAAATATTATTATAATCAGTTTTTCATATAGAATTGTAGTAGTTGAATTGTATATTAGCTACTAAGTATGAACTTAACGGGTAGGTACTACCCGAATTTAAACTTATAAAACGCTAATATGAAGAAAAAGCTTTTATAAATGAGTTCATATTATGCTACGAAATACTATTAACTACTCTTAATATTCTGTATGATTAACTTGTTCCATTTGACTATTTTGAAGGAAATGGCACCGACTACTCGACACACCGTGAATATGAATGAAGAGGAATTCCGTACTTTTCTAGCTTCAAACATAGCCGCAGTACAGGCTGCGCTACATACCAATAATAACCTTGGATCTAGCAGTACAGGAAATCGTGTAGGATGCACCTACAAAGAATTCACTGCCTGCAAACCTTTGGAATTTGATGGAACCGAAGGACCGATCGGATTGAAACGGTGGACCGAGAAGGTCGAATCGGTGTTTGCCATAAGTAAGTGTACTGAAGAGGACAAAGTGAAGTACGCTACGCATACCTTCACAGGTTCTGCGTTAACATGGTGGAATACCTATCTAGAGCAAGTGGGACAAGACGATGCGTACGCACTACCGTGGTCAGCATTCAAGCACTTGATGAACGAGAAGTACCGTCCCAGAACCGAGGTCAATAAGCTCAAGACAGAACTTAGAGGGTTACGAACCCAAGGATTTGATATTACCACGTATGAAAGACGATTCACAGAATTGTGCCTATTGTGTCCGGGAGCGTTCGAAGATGAGGAAGAGAAGATCGACGCATTTGTGAAAGGATTACCGGAAAGAATCCAAGAAGATATAAGTTCACACGAGCCCGCCTCCATACAAAAGGCATGTAGAATGGCTCACAAACTAGTGAACCAGATTGAAGAAAGAATTAAAGAACAGACTGCTGAAGAGGCCAATGTGAAGCAAGTCAAAAGAAAGTGGGAGGAAAACGGTGATAAGAATCACCAATATAACAACAACAGCAATTACAACAATAATCGCAACAATTATCCCAACAATCGCAACATCAATCGCAACTACAACAAACGGCCCAACAACAACAACAACAACAACAACAACAGCAACTACAACAATCATCCCAACAACAATAATAACCGCAACAACAACAACAATCAGAAGCAGCTATGCCAAAGGTGTGAAAAGTATCACTCGGGGTTCTGCACTAAATTTTGCAATAAGTGTAAAAGAAATGGTCATAGCGCGGCGAAGTGTGAGGTCTACGGACCAGGGGTTAATAGAACGAAAGGAACAAATGGTGTCGGAACGAGTAATGGTGGAGCAAGTAGTGTCGGAGCAAGTTATGCCAATGTAGTTTGTTATAAATGTGGAAAACCGGGCCACATTATTAGAAATTGCCCGAACCAGGAGAACACGAATGGACAAGGCCGCGGAAGAGTTTTCAATATTAATGCGGAAGAGGCACAGGAAGACCCGGAGCTTGTTACGGGTACGTTTCTTATTGACAATAAATCTGCTTACGTTTTATTTGATTCGGGTGCGGATAGAAGCTATATGAGTAGAGATTTTTGTGCTAAATTAAGTTGTCCATTGACGCCTTTGGATAGTAAATTTTTACTCGAATTAGCAAATGGTAAATTAATTTTAGCAGATAATATATGTCGTAATCGAGAAATTAAACTGGTTAGCGAAACATTTAAGATTGACTTGATACCAGTAGAGTTAGGGAGTTTTGATGTGATAATCGGTATGGACTGGTTGAAAGAAGTGAAAGCAGAGATCGTTTGTTACAAAAATGCAATTCGCATTATACGAGAAAAAGGAAAACCCTTAATGGTGTACGGAGAAAAGGGCAACACGAAGCTACATCTTATTAGTAATTTGAAGGCACAAAAAGTAATAAGAAAAGGTTGCTATGCTGTTCTAGCACACGTCGAGAAAGTACAAACTGAAGAAAAGAGCATCAATGATGTTCCCGTCGCAAAAGAATTTTCCGATGTATTTCCGAAAGAATTACCGGGATTACCCCCACATCGATCCGTTGAATTTCAAATAGATCTTGTACCAGGAGCTGCACCAATAGCTCGTGCTCCTTACAGACTCGCACCCAGCGAGATGAAAGAACTGCAAAGCCAATTACAAGAACTTTTAGAGCGTGGTTTCATTCGACCAAGCACATCACCGTGGGGAGCTCCTGTTTTGTTTGTCAAGAAGAAAGATGGTACATTCAGGTTGTGTATCGACTACCGAGAGTTGAACAAACTTACCATCAAGAACCGCTACCCACTACCGAGAATCGACGACTTATTTGATCAACTACAAGGCTCGTCTGTTTATTCAAAGATTGACTTACGTTCCGGGTATCATCAAATGCGGGTGAAAGAAGATGATATTCCAAAGACTGCTTTCAGAACACGTTATGGTCATTACGAGTTTATGGTCATGCCGTTTGGTTTAACTAATGCACCAGCTGTGTTCATAGACCTTATGAACCGAGTGTGTGGACCATACCTTGACAAGTTTGTCATTGTTTTCATTGATGACATACTTATTTACTCAAAGAATGACCAAGAACACGGTGAACATTTGAGAAAGGTGTTAGAAGTATTGAGGAAGGAAGAATTGTACGCTAAGTTTTCAAAGTGTGCATTTTGGTTGGAAGAAGTTCAATTCCTCGGTCACATAGTGAACAAAGAAGGTATTAAGGTGGATCCGGCAAAGATAGAAACTGTTGAAAAGTGGGAAATCCCGAAAACTCCGAAACACATACGCCAGTTTTTAGGACTAGCTGGTTACTACAGAAGGTTCATCCAAGACTTTTCCAGAATAGCAAAACCCTTAACTGCATTAACGCATAAAGGGAAGAAATTTGAATGGAATGATGAACAAGAGAAAGCGTTTCAGTTATTAAAGAAAAAGCTAACTACGGCACCTATATTGTCATTGCCTGAAGGGAATGATGATTTTGTGATTTATTGTGATGCATCAAAGCAAGGTCTCGGTTGTGTATTAATGCAACGAACGAAGGTGATTGCTTATGCATCTAGACAATTGAAGATTCACGAACAAAATTATACGACGCATGATTTGGAATTAGGCGCGGTTGTTTTTGCATTAAAGACTTGGAGGCACTACTTATATGGGGTCAAAAGTATTATATATACCGACCACAAAAGTCTTCAACACATATTTAATCAGAAACAACTGAATATGAGGCAGCGTAGGTGGATTGAATTGTTGAATGATTACGACTTTGAGATTCGTTACCACCCGGGGAAGGCAAATGTGGTAGCCGATGCCTTGAGCAGGAAGGACAGAGAACCCATTCGCGTAAAATCTATGAATATAATGATTCATAATAACCTTACTACTCAAATAAAGGAGGCGCAACAAGGAGTTTTAAAAGAGGGAAATTTAAAGGATGAAATACCCAAGGGATCGGAGAAGCATCTTAATATTCGGGAAGACGGAACCCGGTATAGGGCTGAAAGGATTTGGGTACCAAAATTTGGAGATATGAGAGAAATGGTACTTAGAGAAGCTCATAAAACCAGATACTCAATACATCCTGGAACGGGGAAGATGTACAAGGATCTCAAGAAACATTTTTGGTGGCCGGGTATGAAAGCCGATGTTGCTAAATATGTAGGAGAATGTTTGACGTGTTCTAAGGTCAAAGCTGAGCATCAGAAACCATCAGGTCTACTTCAACAACCCGAAATTCCGGAATGGAAATGGGAAAACATTACCATGGATTTCATCACTAAATTGCCAAGGACTGCAAGTGGTTTTGATACTATTTGGGTAATAGTTGATCGTCTCACCAAATCAGCCCACTTCCTGCCAATAAGAGAAGATGACAAGATGGAGAAGTTAGCACGACTGTATTTGAAGGAAGTCGTCTCCAGACATGGAATACCAATCTCTATTATCTCTGATAGGGATGGTAGATTTATTTCAAGATTCTGGCAGACATTACAGCAAGCATTAGGAACTCGTCTAGACATGAGTGCTGCCTATCATCCACAAACTGATGGGCAAAGCGAAAGGACGATACAAACCCTTGAAGACATGCTACGAGCATGTGTTATTGATTTCGGAAACAGTTGGGATCGACATCTACCGTTAGCAGAATTTTCCTACAACAACAGCTACCATTCAAGCATTGAGATGGCGCCGTTTGAAGCACTTTATGGTAGAAAGTGCAGGTCTCCGATTTGTTGGAGTGAAGTGGGGGATAGACAGATTACGGGTCCGGAGATTATACAAGAAACTACCGAGAAGATCATCCAAATTCAACAACGGTTGAAAACCGCCCAAAGTCGACAAAAGAGCTACGCTGACATTAAAAGAAAAGATATAGAATTTGAAATTGGAGAGATGGTCATGTTTAAAGTTGCACCTTGAAAAGGCGTTGTTCGATTTGGTAAACGAGGGAAATTAAATCCAAGGTATATTGGACCATTCAAGATTATTGATCGTGTCGGACCAGTAGCTTACCGACTTGAGTTACCTCAACAACTCGCGGCTGTACATAACACTTTCCACGTCTCGAATTTGAAGAAATGTTTTGCTAAAGAGGATCTCACTATTCCGTTAGATGAAATCCAAATCAACAAAAAACTTCAATTCATCGAAGAAACCGTCGAAATAATGGATCGTGAGGTTAAAAGACTTAAGCAGAACAAGATACCAATTGTTAAGGTTCGATGGAATGCTCGTAGAGGACTCGAGTTCACCTGGGAGCGTGAAGATCAGATGAAGAAGAAATACCCGCATCTATTTCTAGAAGATTTGTCAACACCTTCAACTGTTTAAAATTTCGGGACGAAATTTATTTAACGGGTAGGTACTGTAGTGACCCGAACTTTTCTATGTTTATATATATTAATTGAGATTGATATTTACATGATTAAATATTTCCAACATGTTAAGCAATCAAACTTGTTAAGACTTGATTAATTGAAATATGTTTCATATAGACAATTGACCACCCAAGTTGACCGGTGATTCACGAACGTTAAAACTTGTAAAAACTGTATGATGACATATATATGGATATATATATAGTTAAGATGATACTATGATAATTAAACATATCATTAAGTATATTAACAATGAACTACATATGTAAAAACAAGACTACTAACTTAATAATTTTTAAACGAGACATATATGTAACGATTATCGTTGTAAAGACATTTAATGTATATATATCATATTAAGAGATATTCATACATGATAATATCATGATAATATAATAATTTAAAATCTCATTTGATATTATAAACATTGGGTTAACAACATTTAACAAGATCGTTAACCTAAAGGTTTCAAAACAACACTTACATGTAACGACTAACGATGACTTAACGACTCAGTTAAAATGTAAATACACGTAGTGTTTTAATATGTATTTATACACTTTTGAAAGACTTCAATACACTTATCAAAATACTTCTACTTAACAAAAATTCTTACAATTACATCCTCGTTCAGTTTCATCAACAATTCTACTCGTATGCACCCGTATTCGTACTCGTACAATACACAGCTTTTAAATGTATGTACTATTGGTATATACACTCCAATGATCAGCTCTTAGCAGTCCATGTGAGTCACCTAACACATGTGGGAACCATCATTTGGCAACTAGCATGAAATATCTCATAAAATTACAAAAATATGAGTAATCATTCATGACTTATTTACATGAAAACAAAATTACATATCCTTTATATCTAATCCATACACCAACGACCAAAAACACCTACAAACACTTTCATTCTTAAATTTTCTTCATCTAATTGATCTCTCTCAAGTTCTATCTTCAAGTTCTAAGTGTTCTTCATATATTCTACAAGTTCTAGTTACATAAAATCAAGAATACTTTCAAGTTTGCTAGCTCACTTCCAATCTTGTAAGGTGATCATCCAACCTCAAGAAATCTTTGTTTCTTATATTAGGTTATCATTCTAATACAAGGTAATAATCATATTCAAACTTTGGTTCAATTTCTATAACTATAACAATCTTATTTCAAGTGATGATCTTACTTGAACTTGTTTTCGTGTCATGATCCTGCTTCAAGAACTTCGAGCCATCCAAGGATCCGTTGAAGCTAGATCCATTTTTCACTTTTCCAGTAGGTTTATCCAAGGAACTTAAGGTAGTAATGATGTTCATAACATCATTCAATTCATACATATAAAGCTATCTTATTCAAAGGTTTAAACTTGTAATCACTAGAACATAGTTTAGTTAATTCTAAACTTGCTCGCAAACAAAAGTTAATCCTTCTAACTTGACTTTTAAAATCAACTAAACACATGTTCTATATCTATATGATATGCTAAATTAATGATTTAAAACCTGGAGACACGAAAAACACCGTAAAACCGGATTTACGCCGTCGTAGTAACACCGCGGGCTGTTTTGGGTTAGTTAATTAAAAACTATGATAAACTTTGATTTAAAAGTTGTTATTCTGAGAAAATGATTTTTATTGTGAACATGAAACTATATCCAAAAATTATGGTTAAACTCAAAGTGGAAGTATGTTTTCTAAAATGGTCATCTAGACGTCGTTCTTTCGACTGAAATGACTACCTTTACAAAAACGACTTGTAACTTATTTTTCCGACTATAAACCTATACTTTTTCTGTTTAGATTCATAAAATAGAGTTCAATATGAAACCATAGCAATTTGATTCACTCAAAACGGATTTAAAATGAAGAAGTTATGGGTAAAACAAGATTGGATAATTTTTCTCATTTTAGCTACGTGAAAATTTGTAACAAATCTATTCCAACCATAACTTAATCAACTTGTAATGTATATTATGTAATCTTGAGATACCATAGACACGTATACAATGTTTCGACCTATCATGTCGACACATCTATATATATTTTGGAACAACCATAGACACTCTATATGTGAATGTTGGAGTTAGCTATACAGGGTTGAGATTGATTCCAAAATATATATAGTTTGAGTTGTGATCAATACTGAGATATGTATACACTGGGTCGTGGATTGATTCAAGATAATATTTATCGATTTATTTCTGTACATCTAACTGTGGACAACTAGTTGTAGTTTACTAACGAGGACAGCTGACTTAATAAACTTAAAACATCAAAATATATTAAAAGTGTTGTAAATATATTTTGAACATACTTTGATATATATGTATATATTGTTATAGGTTCGTGAATCAACCAGTGGCCAAGTCTTACTTCCTGACGAAGTAAAAATCTGTGAAAGTGAGTTATAGTCCCACTTTTAAAATCTAATATTTTTGGGATGAGAATACATGCAGGTTTTATAAATGATTTACAAAATAGACACAAGTACGTGAAACTACATTCTATGGTTGAATTATCGAAATCGAATATGCCCCTTTTTATTAAGTCTGGTAATCTAAGAATTAGGGAACAGACACCCTAATTGACGTGAATCCTAAAGATAGATCTATTGGGCCTAACAAACCCCATCCAAAGTACCGGATGCTTTAGTACTTCGAAATTTATATCATATCCGAAGGGTGTCCCGGAATGATGGGGATATTTTTATATATGCATCTTGTTAATGTCGGTTACCAGGTGTTCACCATATGAATGATTTTTATCTCTATGTATGGGATGTGTATTGAAATATGAAATCTTGTGGTCTATTGTTACGATTTGATATATATAGGTTAAACCTATAACTCACCAACAATTTTGTTGACGTTTTAAGCATGTTTATTCTCAGGTGATTATTAAGAGCTTCCGCTGTCGCATACTTAAATAAGGACGAGATTTGGAGTCCATGCTTGTATGATATTGTGTAAAAACTGCATTCAAGAAACTTATTTTGTTGTAACATATTTGTATTGTAAACCATTATGTAATGGTCGTGTGTAAACAGGATATTTTAGATTATCATTATTTGATAATCTACGTAAAGCTTTTTAAACCTTATTTGATGAAATAAAGGTTATGGTTTGTTTTAAAAATGAATGCAGTCTTTGAAAAACGTCTCATATAGAGGTCAAAACCTCGCAACGAAATCAATTAATATGGAACGTTTTTAATCAATAAGAACGGGACATTTCATAATGGTCGTGTGTAAACAGGATATTTTAGATTATCATTATTTGATAATCTACATAAAGCTTTTTAAACCTTTATTTATGAAATAAAGGTTATGGTTTGTTTTAAAAAATGAATACAGTCTTTGAAAAATGTCTCATATAGAGGTCAAAACCTCGCAACGAAATCAATTAATATGGAACGTTTTTAATCAATAAGAACGGGACATTTCAGTTGGTATCCGAGCGTTGGTCTTAGTGAACCAGAATTTTGCATTAGTGTTCTTATCGAGTTTGTTAGGATGCATCAGTGAGTCTGGACTTCGACCGTGTTTACTTGAAAAATGATTGCTTAACAAATTTTGTTGGAAACTATATATTTTTAACATGTGAATATTATGTGATATATTAATCTGTTAACGTGTTTGATATTATGTGATAGATGTCTACCTCTAGAACAAGTCTCATTGACTCACCTAATAATAATGAAGAGTCAAATGTAAATTGGAATGATTCGTGGACTGATTCACAAGTTCCCGAAGAGGAACCGGAAGAAGAGTCGGAACCGGAAGAAGAATCGGAACCGGAAGAAGAAATAGAACCAGTGGGAGAAATAATAAAACGGTTAAGTAGAAGAAAATCCTCAACCAACCGACCAAAGTTAATTATGGTCAATGGTGTTTCCGCCAAGGAAGCAAAGTATTTTGAGGATTACCAATTCTCCGATGAATCGGATCCCGACAAGGATTCCGATGATGTTATAGAAATTACCCCAACTGAATTTAAAAAGGCAAAAGAGAACAATAAGGGAAAGGGCATAAAAATAGAGAAATCTGATTCTAACCCCGATGAACTTTATATGTATCGTCAACACCCGTATTTCTTAAGTTGTAACAATAACCCGGGAACCTCTAAACTACCAGGTTTTTCTAGACCAATGTGGAAAACGACGGCTCGTATTAGGGGAACATCATATATCCCTAAAAACTTAGTAAAAAGAACCAAGTTCGAAAAAGAAGAAACGAGTGAGTCGGAATAAGATAGTTGTATTTGTGCGGTGTAATATATGTAATATATTGTGCTTATGCTTTACGATATATGTAAAAATTGCTTGTATTAATAAGTATCTTTTATGAATCTAACTCTTGTCTATTTTACAGTATAAAAACACAAAATGGATAGACAACCCAATATTTTAGAAGACTTACCCGAAGACATGATTGATGAAATCTTGTCTAGAGTCGGTCAGAATTCCTCGGCACAACTATTTATGGCAAAATCAGTTTGTAAGACATTCGAAGAATGTTCCAAGAATGCCTTGGTTTATAAAAGGCTTTCGTTTGAAATATGGGGGATATCACATTGGGAAACCCATAAGTTACGATGTGTTTACTTTGACGCATATATTGCAGGGAACCCAAATGCTATTTTACGCAACGGGTTAAGAAATTATTTTGACTCAATGTATCCGAATATAGGACTTCATGATTTAGAAAAAGCGGCTAACATGCAACATAAAGAAGCATGTTATGCTTACGGGTTAGTAATGTTCGCTTCTCACCAAAGTGAGAAAAAGAACATCGGGCTACAACTATTAAACAAAACGTTCCCACAAGTGACGGAGTCGGTAATTGGGGTAAGAAATGAGGTTTTTAGGTTATTACGAGACTGTTGGTCATTATGTAACCTTCGCCCTTTTGACAACATTACAACACGTTGTCATACTATAGGTCACAACGATTACGTTCCACAAGACCAAGGATGGGAAGTGGTATTAGTAAAACCAGAATGCATGACTTGTTTCTGGACGTATGAATTACGTGTCTTTGTTGCCTTTGCTGAACGCCTTATTTATTAACTAGAATTATCTTCGCAACTACTTTGTATCAAAGTTTTATGTGCTATATTTCATGCTATATGTAAAATAGCGGTATTGTAAGTTTGCAAGTTATTGTATAAAGGTTTGAATATAATATATATTTTTTTGTGATTAGTTTTTCATATAGAATTGTAGTAGTTAAAATGGTATGTTAGCTACTAAGTATGAACTTAACGGGTAGGTACTACCCGAATTAAAGAGTATAAAACGCTAATATGAAGCAAGAGCTTTTATAAATAAGTTCATATTACGCTACGAAATACTATTGACTACTCTTGATATTCTATATGATTAACTCGTTTCATTTGACTATTTTGAAGGAAATGGCACCGACTACTCGACACACCTTGAATATGAGTAAAGAGGAATTTCGTGCCTTTCTTGCTTCAAACATAGCCGCAGTACAGGCCGCGCTACATACCAACAATAACCTTGGATCTAGCAGTACAGGAAATCGTGTAGGATGCACCTACAAAGAATTCACTGCCTGCAAACCTTTGGAATTTGATGGAACCGAAGGACCGATCGGATTGAAACGGTGGACCGAGAAGGTCGAATCGGTGTTTGCCATAAGTAAGTGTACTGAAGAGGACAAAGTGAAGTATGCTACGCATACCTTCACAGGTTCAGCATTAACATGGTGGAATACCTATCTAGAGCAAGTGGGACAAGATGATGCTTACGCACTACCGTGGTCAGCATTCAAGCACTTGATGAACGAGAAGTACCGTCCCAGAACCGAGGTCAATAAGCTCAAGACAGAACTTAGAGGGTTACGAACCCAAGGATTTGATATTACCACGTACGAAAGACGATTCACAGAATTGTGCTTATTGTGTCCGGGAGCGTTCGAAGATGAGGAAGAGAAGATCGACGCGTTTGTGAAAGGATTACCGGAAAGAATCCAAGAAGATATAAGTTCACACGAGCCCGCCTCCATACAACAGGCATGTAGAATGGCTCACAAACTAGTGAACCAGATTGAAGAAAGAATTAAAGAACAGACTGCTGAAGAGGCCAATGTGAAGCAAGTCAAAAGAAAGTGGGAGGAAAACGGTGATAAGAATCGCCAATACAACAACAACAGCAATTACAACAATAATCGCAACAACTATCCCAACAATCGCAACATCAATCGCAACTACAACAAACGGCTCAACAACAACAACAACAACAATAGCAACTACAACAATCATCCCAATGACAATAATAACCGCAACAACAACAACAATCAGAAGCAGCTATGCTAAAGGTGTGAAAAGTATCACTCGGGGTTCTGCACCAAATTTTGCAACAAGTGTAAAAGAAATGGTCATAGCGCGGTGAAGTGTGAGGTCTACGGACCAGGGGTTAACAGAACAAAAGGAACAAATGGTGTTGGAACGAGTAATGGCGGAGAAAGTAGTGTCGGAGCAAGTTATGCCAATGTAGTTTGTTATAAATGTGGAAAACTGGGCCACATTATTAGAAATTGCCCGAACCAGGAGAACACAAATGGACAAGTCCGCGGAAGAGTTTTCAATATTAATGCGGCAGAGGCACAGGAAGACCCGGAGCTTGTTACGGGTACGTTTCTTATTGACAATAAATCTGCTTACGTTTTATTTGATTCGGGTGCGGATAGAAGCTATATGAGTAGAGATTTTTGTGCTAAATTAAGTTGCTCATTGACGCCTTTGGATAGTAAATTTTTACTCGAATTAGCAAATGGTAAATTAATTTCAGCAGATAATATATGTCGGAATCGAGAAATTAAACTGGTTAGCGAAACATTTAAGATTGACTTGATACCAATAGAGTTAGGGAGTTTTGATGTGATAATCGGTATGGACGGGTTGAAAGAAGTGAAAGCAGAGATCGTTTGTTACAAAAATGCAATTCGCATTATACGAGAAAAAGGAAAACCCTTAATGGTGTACGGAGAAAAGGGCAACACGAAGCTACATCTTATTAGTAATTTGAAGGCATAAAAACTAATAAGAAAAGGTTGCTATGCTGTTCTAGCACACGTCGAGAAAGTACAAACTGAAGAAAAAAGCATCAATAATGTTTCCGTCGCAAAAGAATTTCCCGATGTATTTCCGAAAGAATTACCGGGATTACCCCCACATTGATCCGTTGAATTTCAAATAGATCTTGTACCAGGAGCTGCACCAATAGCTCGTGCTCCTTACAGACTCGCACCCAGCGAGATGAAAGAACTGCAAAGTCAATTACAAGAACTTTTAGAACGTGGTTTCATTCGACCAAGCACATCACCGTGGGGAGCTCCTGTTTTGTTTGTCAAGAAGAAAGATGGTACATTCAGGTTGTGTATCGACTACCGAGAGTTGAACAAACTTACCATCAAGAACCGCTACCCACTACCGAGAATCGACGACTTATTTGATCAACTACAAGGCTCGTCTGTTTATTCAAAGATTGACTTACGTTCCGGGTATCATCAAATGCGGGTGAAAGAAGATGATATTCCAAAGACTGCTTTCAGAACACGTTACGGTCATTACGAGTTTATGGGCATGCCGTTTGGTTTAACTAATGCACCAGCTGTGTTCATAGACCTTATGAACCGAGTGTGTGGACCATACCTTGACAAGTTTGTCATTGTTTTCATTGATGACATACTTATTTACTCAAAGAATGACCAAGAACACGGTGAACATTTGAGAAAGGTGTTAGAAGTATTGAGGAAGGAAGAATTGTACGCTAAGTTTTCAAAGTGTGCATTTTGGTTGGAAGAAGTTCAATTCCTCGGTCACATAGTGAACAAAGAAGGTATTAAGGTGGATCCGGCAAAGATAGAAACTGTTGAAAAGTGGGAAACCCCGAAAACTCCGAAACACATACGCTAGTTTTTAGGACTAGCTGGTTACTACAGAAGGTTCATCCAAGACTTTTCCAGAATAGCAAAACCCTTGACTGCATTAACGCATAAAGTGAAGAAATTTGAATGGAAGGATGAACAAGAGAAAGCGTTCCAGTTATTGAAGAAAAAGCTAACTACGGCACCTATATTATCATTGCCTGAAGGGAATGATGATTTTGTGATTTATTGTGACACATCAAAGCAAGGTCTCGGTTGTGTATTAATGCAACGAACAAAGGTGATTGCTTATGCGTCTAGACAATTGAAGATTCACGAACAAAATTATACGACGCATGATTTGAAATTAGGCGCGGTTGTTTTTGCATTAAAGATTTGGAGGCACTACTTATATGGGGTCAAAAGTATTATATATACCGACCACAAAAGTCTTCAACACGTATTTAATCAGAAACAACTGAATATGAGGCAGCGTAGGTGGATTGAATTGTTGAATGATTACGATTTTGAGATTCGTTACTACCCGGGGAAGGCAAATGTGGTAGCCGACGCCTTGAGCAGGAAGGACAGAGAACCAATTCGAGTAAAATCTATGAATATAATGATTCACAATAACCTTACTACTCAAATAAAGGAGGCGCAACAAGGAGTTTTAAAAGAGGGAAATTTAAAGGATGAAATACCCAAAGGATCGGAGAAGCATCTTAATATTCGGGAAGACGGAACCCGGGATAGGGCTGAAAGGATTTGGGTACCAAAATTTGGAGATATGAGAGAAATGGTACTTAGAGAAGCTCATAAAACCAGATACTCAATACATCCTGGAACGGAGAAGATGTACAAGGATCTCAAGAAACATTTTTGGTGGCCGGGTATGAAAGCCGATGTTGCTAAATACGTAGGAGAATGTTTGATGTGTTCTAAGGTCAAAGCTGAGCATCTCAGGTCTACTTCAACAACCCGAAATCCCGGAATGGAAATGGGAAAACATTACCATGGATTTCATCACTAAATTGCCAAGGACTGCAAGTGGTTTTGATACTATTTGGGTAATAGTTGATCGTCTCACCAAATCAGCACACTTCCTGCCAATAAGAGAAGATGACAAGATGGAGAAGTTAGCACGACTGTATTTGAAGGAAGTCATCTCCAGACATGGAATACCAATCTCTATTATCTCTGATAGGGATGGCAGATTTATTTCAAGATTCTGGCAGACATTACAGCAAGCATTAGGAACTCGTCTAGACATGAGTACTGCCTATCATCCACAAACTGATGGGCAGAGCAAAAGGACGATACAAACGCTTGAAGACATGCTACGAGCATGTGTTATTGATTTCGGAAACAGTTGGGATCGACATCTATCGTTAGCAGAATTTTTCTACAACAACAACTACCATTCAAGCATTGAGATGGCGCCGTTTGAAGCACTTTATGGTAGAAAGTGCAGGTCTCCGATTTGTTGGAGTGAAGTGGGAGATAGACAGATTACGGGTCCGGAGATAATACAAGAAACTACCAAGAAGATCATCCAAATTCAACAATGGTTGAAAACCGCCCAAAGTCGACAAAAGAGCTACGCTGACATTAAAAGAAAAGATATAGTATTTGAAATTGGAGAGATGGTCATGCTTAAAGTTGCACCTTGGAAAGGATTTGTTCGATTTGGTAAACGAGGGAAATTAAATCCAAGGTATATTGGACCATTCAAGATTATTGATCGTGTCGGACCAGTAGCTTACCGACTTGAATTACCTCAACAACTCGCGGCTGTACATAACACTTTCCACGTCTCGAATTTGAAGAAATGTTTTGCTAAAGAAGATCTCACTATTCTGTTAGATGAAATCCAAATCAACGAAAAACTTCAATTTATCGAAGAACCCGTCGAAATAATGGATCGTGAGGTTAAAAGACTTAAGCAAAACAAGATACCAATTGTTAAGGTTCGATGGAATGCTCGTAGAGGACCCGAGTTCACCTGGGAATGAGAAGATCAGATAAAGAAGAAATACCCGCACTTACTTCCAGAAGATACGTCAACACCTCCAACTGCTTAAAATTTCGGGACGAAATTTATTTAACGGGTAGGTACTGTAGTGACCCGAACTTTTCCATGTTTATATATATTAAATGAAATTGTTATTTACATGATTAAGTGTTTCCAACATGTTAAGCAATCAAACTTATTAAGACTTGATTAATTGGAATAGGTTTCATATAGACAAATGATCACCCAAGTTGACCGGTGATTCACGAACGTTAAAACTTGTAAAAACTATACGATGACATATATATGGTTATATATATAGTTAACATGATTTTATTATAAGTATGTATCTCATTAGGTATTTTAACAAAGAGTTATATACATAAAAATGAGACTATTAAATTAAGAAACTCGAAAACGATATATATAACGATTATCGTTATAACGTCTTACTAGGTACATATGAATCATATTAAGATATTGATACGCTTGGTTAATTATGTTAAATGATAAGTGAATATATCATTAAGTGTATTAACAATGAACTACATATGTAAAAATAAGACTACTAACTTAATGATTTTGAAACGAGACATATATGTAACGATTATCGTTGTAACGACATTTAATGTATATAGATCATATTAAGAGATATTCGTACATCATAATATCATGATAATATAATAATTTAAAATTTCATTTGATATTATAAACATTGGGTTAACAACATTTAACAAGATCGTTAACCTAAAGGTTTCAAAACAACATTTACATGTAACAACTAACGATGACTTATCGACTTAATTAAAATGTATATAAATGTAGTGTTTTAATATGTATTCATACACTTTTGAAAGACTTAAATACATTTATCAAAATACTTCTACTTAACAAAAATGCTTAAAATTACATCCTCGTTCAGTTTCATCAACAAATCTACTCGTATGCACCCGTATTCGTACTCGTACAATACACAGCTTTTAGATGTATGTACTATTGGTATATACACTCCAATGATCAGCTCTTAGCAGCCCATGTGAGTCACCTAACATATGTGGGAACCATCATTTGGCAACTAGCATGAAATATCTCATAAAATTACAAAAATATGAGTAATCATTCATGACTTATTTACATGAAAACAAAATTACATATCCTTTATATCTAATCCATACACCAACGACCAAAAACACCTACAAACACTTTCATTCTTCAATTTTATTCATCTAATTGATCTCTCTCAAGTTCTATCTTCAAGTTCTAAGTGTTCTTCATAAATTCCAAAAGTTCTAGTTTCATAAAATCAAGAATACTTCCAAGATTGCAAGTTTACTTCCAAGTTTTCTAAATCCATTCCAAGTAATCATCCAAGATCAAGAAACCTTTGTTACTTACAGTAGGTTATCTTTCTAATACAAGGTAATAATCATATTCAAACTTTAATTCAATTTCTATAACTATAACAATCTTATTTCGAGTGGAAATCTTACTTGAAATTGTTTTCGTGTCATGATTCTGCTTCAAGAACTTTCAAGCCATCCAAGGATCCTTTGAAGCTACATCCATTTTTCTCATTTCCAGTAGGTTTATCCAAGGAACTTGAGGTAGTAATGATGTTCATAACATCATTCAATTCATACATAAAAAGCTGTCTTATTCAACGTTATAAACTTGTAATCACTAGAACATAGTTTAGTTAATTCTAAACTTGTTCGCAAATAAAGTTAATCCTTCTAACTATACTTTTAAAATCAACTAAACACATGTTCTATATCTATATGATATGCTAACTTAATGATTTAAAACCCGGAAACACGATAAACACTATAAAACTGGATATACGCCGTCGTAGTAAAACCGGGGACAGTTTTGGTTGGGATAATTAAAAGCTAAGAATAACTTTGATTTAAAAGCTATACTTCTGGAAAAATGATTTTTCTTATGAACATGAAACTATATCCAAAAATCATGGTTAAACTCAAAGTGAAAGTATGTTTTTCAAAATGGTCATCAAGATGTCGTTCTTTCGACGGAAATGACTACCTCTTTCAAAAACGACTTGTAACTTGTATTTCTGACTATAAACTTATACTTTTTCTATTTAGATTCAAAAATTTAAGTTCAATACGAAACCGTGGCCACCGGAATCGCTCAAAACGGATTAGAAACGAAGAAATGGCGAGTAAAACAAAATTGATAAAAACTACTCATTTTACCAACGTGAAAGTTAGTAATAAATCTATTCCAACCATAACCTAATCAACTTATATTGTATATTATGTAATCTTGAGATACCATAGACACGTATACAATGTTTCGACCTATCATGTCGACCCATCTATATATATATATTGCGGAACAACCATAGACACTCTATATGTGAATGTTGGAGTTAGCTATACAGGGTTGAGGTTGATTCCAAAATATATATATAGTTTGAGTTGTGATCAATACTGAGATATGTATACACTGGGTCGTGGATTGATTCAAGATAATATTTATCGATTTATTTCTGTACATCTAACTGTGGACAACTAGTTGTAGGTTACTAACGAGGACAGCTGACTTAATAAACTTAAAACATCAAAATGTATTAAAAGTATTGTAAATATATTTTGAACATACTTTGATATATATGTATATATTGTTATAGGTTCATGAATCAACCAGTGGCCAAGTCTTACTTCCCGACGAAGTAAAAATCTGTGAAAATGAGTTATAGTCCCACTTTTAAAATCTAATATTTTTGAGATGAGAATACATGCAGGTTTTATAAATGATTTACAAAATAGACACAAGTACGTGAAACTACATTCTATGGTTGAATTATCGAAATCGAATATGCCCCTTTTTATTAAGCCTGGTAATCTAAGAATTAGGGAACATACACCCTAATTGACGCGAATCCTAAAGATAGATCTATTGGGCCTAACAAACCCCATCCAAAGTACCGGATGCTTTAGTACTTCGAAATTTATATCATATCCGAAGGGTGTCCCGGAATGATGGGGATATTCTTATATATGCATCTTGTTAATGTCGGTTACCAGGTGTTCACCATATGAATGATTTTTATCTCTATGTATGGGATGTGTATTGAAATATGAAATCTTGTGGTCTATTGTTACGATTTGATATATATAGGTTAAACCTATAACTCACCAACATTTTTGTTGACGTTTAAAACATGTTTATTCTCAGGTGAATACTAAGAGCTTCCGTTGTTGCATACTAAAATAAGGACAAGATTTGGAGTCCATGTTTGTATGATATTGTGTAAAAACTGCATTCAAGAAACTGATTTCGATGTAACATATTTGTATTGTAAACCATTATGTAATGGTCGTGTGTAAACAGGATATTTTAGATTATCATTATTTGATAATCTACGTAAAGCTTTTTAAACCTTTATTTATGAAATAAAGGTTATGGTTTGTTTTAAAAATGAATGCAGTCTTTGAAAAACGTCTCATATAGAGGCCAAAACCTCGCAACGAAATCAATTAATATGGAACGCTTTTAATCAATAAGAACGGAACATTTCATCCCACATATAGAATTAGCTGTTAGAACCAATTGTATAAAACACCTCTTCTTGTAAGCTTTGAAATAAGAACAATTGTATCAAACAAAGTTATTATTCAATACAAGATCATTGTCAAATATTCATA
Organism: Rutidosis leptorrhynchoides; assembly: GCF_046630445.1. Classification (NCBI taxonomy): domain Eukaryota; kingdom Viridiplantae; phylum Streptophyta; class Magnoliopsida; order Asterales; family Asteraceae; genus Rutidosis; species Rutidosis leptorrhynchoides. Next base: position 79,809,900 of record NC_092333.1, read on the forward strand.
CGATTTATCAGCCACGCCATCACCTACAAGTATTTATAAATCCATGGCAACTTAGTGAAGCCCATGGCATGAACTTTGGTATTATACTTGGCTCAATATTTTACAAGTTGGTGGTTCAGAATCTTGGGCAACTAACATAAAGGCGTGGGATAACCGTTCAAGGTGTTATAAATCAGGTAGTAACTGTAGTCATTAACAACATTCCGGTACGCGACGTCGTTACGTTTGTGACAACATTCCAGCATGTGATACCGTTATGGAGCGATCTCAGGACATGGTACCATTTCAACACAGTTTGGGGCCGTTCCAATCGATGCCCTCCCGAATGTATGCCTTTCCTAATCAAGGTGGTTTCGGTGATGCCAAGTCCTGGCTCACTCATATGATGCCATTTCGTTTAAGTGTTGTCAAATTTGGGGTGTTGTGAGTTCACGACATGCGTTATGACATAATTTTAAGAACCGCTCCCGTGGCGGCCCCCAGATAAGTCCGTCACCGCGCTAGTACACTTGAAATACGATAGAGGTGACGATAAGCCCGTAACGAAATCAATAAGTCCGTTACATGTTTTGTGAAAAATGCTATGGTGACAGCAATTCCGTAACACAGTCAAGATAAGTCCGTTACGGCATTGACTTTTATTGCTAAATCCGTTACGGCACCGATATAGAACCGTAATGCCACCATGTTTGAATTCTACTATGTGTGGCCGGACGCTCATTATATTCTGCTGCGGCGTGCTAGGTCTGTTATGGCACCATTCACCAAATGATTGATAGGGCACTAGAAATAAAGACTGCTACTATGATAAAAAAAAAATACATGCCAAGGAACCAAGATAAATCCGTTACGGATCCACATTTTAGGCGACGATAAGCCCTGCGGCATTAAAATATTAACGTTATGGGAGTACATTTGAAGTCTGCTATGTAGGTAAATCTAAATGTTACGTTACAGTGATACGGTACGGAGATACCTCCGTTTCGAATTCTCATTTGAAGGCTGTGTCGGCAAGGAGATCGTCTGACACGTGTTACCGAGGCGATAAGGGTTCCATTTGGCACCGCAATAAGCCCATCGCGGCCTCAAATTGGGACAAAGTTGGCAGCCCACAAATGTTTGGTGTTATACGACGCCATCACGAGATCAACATCAGGCCCGTGAGACGTGATGCCATGCATCACAGAGGGGTCATTTTGAAAGTGATGCCGTTAAGAATGATATGCCACTCCGGCACGCGATGCCGTTACGGAGTATAATGAAGTTTTGGATGTGATGTCGTTACGGAGTAAGCAACATTTCGATATTGATGAAGTATGGATGAAGTTTTACAAAGCAACCACTAGGGATTTAAATAATCATAGAGAGAAAAGGTGGCAAATTTTGTTGGAGTGGACTGTGGGCACATTTTTATTTGCATGACTGCTATGTGACCACGTGGTCCCGTAAGACCACTCTCAACGGGCTCCGCCCTCACACCCGCCCTCGGCCACCCTCGACATTCCACCCGCCCTCGGCCACCCTCGATTCTCTTTCTTCCTTCCGTGCTGCCTCATTTCTTCCCCAGGAAATTTTGAGGACGCTTTTTTTCTCTCTCCCCTATTTTTTGTGCTTTATTAACTTGTACAAAACCATTAACAACTTGTACATTAATTAATTAATTAATTTTGTGGGTATGTGATGGGGAGGAAGTATGTAGTGGTGTGTGATGGGGAGGAAGTGAAAAATAAATGGAGAGAGAAAGCTGATGTGGTGCTGATGTGGCGGTGTGTCCTGGGGAGGAAGTGCATCATGGTTGGGAGTGGTCTAATGAGTTTCACTAATTTTTAAAGGTGTATTTGCTGTAATGCGCAAGGTACAATTAAATGATGATCAGGTGTCGACAAGGCGGGAAACTTATTACTTTTGTGATGGGATGTCGCACCGCCATACCATAAACAAAACACCATGCCAAAAGAAAAGAAAAAAATGTTATGTAGTCTTCATAGCATCATTTTATAAGATCACGATTGTTTAGTGTCAGTCCATCTGTCCATGGCATCATCGATCTCTTAAGTCCATGGTTGTGCTATGTAATCTCATGACATTGCATAGAAGTAAGGTTAAATTCGTTACGAGACGACATTCATTTTAGTCCATTGCGACGTGATGCGGTCACAAATGTGAGGATGTTGAAGTGACGTGAGACCGTCACGGATCTGATGTCGCAAAGGTTAAACCAAGTATGAATGTGAAATGTTGAAGACGTGATCCATATACGTGTGATGATTTTTTAAAATAGTAATTTTTTCAAACCAACTTTCAAAACTGGAAAAAATGAAAAATTTGTTGCAAAAATGGTAAAACCGAAGTTTGGAACTTCGGTTTTGCCATTTTCGAAGTTTCAAACTTCGGTTTTGGGTGGTCTGTCAGCAGAAACCCTAGACCGAAGTTTGGAACTTCGGTTTTACCAAATCCGAAGTTCCAAACTTCGGTTTTGGTATTTTTTTTTTAAACACTAATCTTATAAATAACTTGGTTTTGATAGTTAATTTACAGTTTCATACGCTAAAATTACTTTAAAAATATATAATAACATTACAAACAATAAAATATTAATATTAGTAAGATACAAATACAAATTTTTTGAACAACACTTTTATTAATATCATAATCACGGTTACATTTTTTTGAAAATAAAAATACATAATTTAAAACAACACATAGAAATTTAACACATAATTAAATTAGATGCAATGGAAGAGGTTGATTTTTCACAATTGCTTCGTTTTTGATCATAATCCATTCATCTTCCTCACAAAGATGCTCGAATTTTCCTTTCCCTTCATTCCAAAACATCACGCCCGGATGTTCAACCGTTATGTTTTCTTTGAGCCACTCAAACACCTTCGAAATTGTTGTCATCTGACTAACATCCACATTTTGAAAATACTTATATTTGTACCCACAGTAAAACTTTTTTTGTGTTGAAAACTGTCCATTCTAATAGACATTAATTTGAACAGGAATTGGTGACATGTTTATGTTTACAAAATTAAAATTTATGTTTGGAGAAGGGAGAATAGAGTGATACATCCGTTTGTTGTAATAGATGTCGGTTTATATAGTGTAGTTAAAATTGAAAAACCGACCTTTTAAAGTTCGGTTTCAGTAAAAGCTGTCGAACAGTAAAAGGTAACAGTATTGCTTTTTATGGCATGTCCAGTACCTGACAAACCGAAGTTTCAAACTTCGGTTTTGCATGCTTTTTTCTGATAGGTCTGAAACTGAACTTTAAAACTTCGGTTATATGTAGATTCAGGATTATAAAAGTGATCTGTGATAGTTTCATAAATACATAACAAAAAATGAATCCGAAATACGTATCAATTGACGTGTATCATGGTTGTGATTTTGAATGGAATGATGGTAAAACGGAACTCTCTAAAGCTCCTAAAATGACGTTTGATAACGTAGATGTTCGGGGCTTTAATATGGAGAAGTTGAATGAGTTCCTTCGAGAAAAGCTACCAAAGAATTCACGTTCAATGGACATATACTATACAAAGCAGGAGCAAGTGAAGCCGAAGCAATGTGCTATGATGAAGAATGGTATACATTAGTAGGGAAAGCATGTATACTTTCAGAAAACATCGAGTTGTATGTTTTATTTGGAGTTTTTGAAGACGCACTAGAGTTCGATACGATGTATGACAGTCATGGTGAATACTATTATGCACCTAGACCTTTTATAAATTAAAGTTACTTGTAATAGATTAATAACTGGAATAAGATTGGTAACATGGCAATATTATTATTTCAACAACACCTTTTTATTCATAAGAAACAAAGTACAAGAAACAAACTACAAGAAACAAAGTACAACAAATTAAATACAACAAATTACTAATGAAAACCTATGGTTTTCTATTACGTGGACAAGTATTCCTGTTGTGACCTTCAGTTCTGCATATACCACACTTTGGAGCTTGCTTTTCACGTTCATCCATCTGGTTCTTCATACGTTTTGATTGCTTCCGCCATCCGTGCTTAATCAATCTTGATGGATCGGCCATAATTTTCTAGCTCGCATCTCTTAATGGATTAAAATGATCGCTATATTGCTCTCTCCATGAAGTAGTTGTATACTTTTTACAGATTTTTTTTTTATATCCTCATTTAGATGGCTGCATACCGAAATGGCATGAGAGCAAGGTAATCTTTGGTGTTGCCAAATACCACATGAACACCTTTTCCTTTTAAACTCCACTGTGTAATCAGTGCCACCCTCACCACTTCTTTGATACGTTGAATGAACCTTGTAGATACCTTGTTCTTCGTGATAACAGGTTGTTTTGTAACGTTGAGCTCTTTTTGCCCGTTCGTTAAAGATGTTAAACATGTACTTCGAAAGTGGTGAATTACATAGCCTTGCTTCTCGACTTTGATCGTAGAAGTGTTGTCTGGTGTAATCAAAGGTATATTCGATACACGCTTTGATCGGCATCATTCGGGCATGACGGAACACATTGTTGAGGGACTCAGCAATATTTGTCGTTGTGTTACCCCAACGACCCCTCTGACTGTCCCTATACACAGTCCATTTGCCTACATCAGCATCTTGCAAATATTGCCAAGCCTCAACACTAGTTTGTTTGATGGCTCTGAAAGCATTCTTGTACAATATTTGATTTGTTGTTGAACTGACTGTCCAACACAAGTGTTTGAGTGATTTCACTTTAGTGTATTTGCTCAACAAGTTGCTACGAATGTGGCGCAAGCAGTACCTATGTTCCCAACCATATGTTTGAGCACCCATTGCATGTAAGATACCTTGGTGTCGATCAGAGATGACACACAACTTTTCGTCTCCAATAACATTTTCTTGGAGCATTTGCAAAAATCAAGACCAACTTTCGTTACTTTCTTCATCAACTAGGGCAAAGGCAATAGGTAGAATTTGATTGTTAGCATTTTTGGCAACCGCTGTTAACAGTTTACCCCTATAACTACCTTTCAAATGGGTGCCATTGATGCAAATCATTGGAATACACAGTTTAAACGCTTTAATGGCTGGACCGAATGCCCAAAACACAAATTTAAAGGTGGCGAAACCTTCATAAATTTCAGGTCCATTTTCAAACACAACAATTGTGTCTGGATTGGTAGTAACTAATTCATTTATATAATTTGGTAAATGAATAAAGTTACTTTCCCAAGTTCCAAACAATTGTTCGATTGCAATACGCCTAGCGTTCCATGCTTTGACGTAACGGACATCCACATGCCACGTATTTTTTATTTGGGCTTGGATGTTTTTAACAGGATAAGCAACGTTCACACATATTTGATGTTCAATTTCAGTAGCAATTAAGCTAGAGGTTAAACAACGATTGTTGTTTTCTGATACGTGTCTATAACACGTGTGTTCATCTTTCCATTTTGTTATTTTTCATACCTTAGATCGATTGTGAGACGAACCACTAACACTCCAGGCACAATGGTATCTTTCTTGTGGACCCTTAAAACTTGAGCTAGTTGTTCTACAATGTGCTTGCCAATAACCCGGCTTGCTTTGTGTAACAACTATTTCTCTATTATGCTGTATATTTCATTTTCGAACATCATAAATAAGATCGGATTTGTTCTGGAACACCATTCCTTTGGAAACAGTACCGATCTCCTTATCATAAAAAACCCATGAAGCTTCTTGGTCGTCATCGTATGGAAAACTATTACTACCCTCACCTGAATTAACAAACCCAAAACGTGAAACTGGGGCAGGCTCCAATTGTGGTTCCACTTGCTCCTCTCTACCTTCGTCACCCGAAACATTATCTTCAACGCTATATTCAGAAACTGTATCGTCGGTTGCAGTAGACATACCATCATCGGGGTCTACTACATTTTCTACTTCCTCTCTTCGTTCTTGTTCATATTCAACAACTGTTGAATGGAGGTTTGATGTTGATGGACCACCCTCCAAAGTTTGAATAAGATCAGTATAACCCGAACCTTGGGTGGTTGAAAAAACTTTCTCAAACTGAATTTCAATTTGAGCCTCGTAATTTGGATCATTCTGATAATAAAAATATATTGTTTCCAAAGTGTTATCATCAGTAAGTTCACTTTTCCATTCATTTTCATTGAAAAGAACCCACAAGAACATTTTTAACGTGTGTGATCTTTGACTCACACCTACATAATTATACGCCATTTCGTTTAACTGCATACAGTTAACCTTGGTTGTCAACACAAAACTCCTTCTAATCGTTGTGTTATCACCAGTAAGCCAACCATTTTGGAATTAAATTTGCCCTCCCCAAAGAAAATGAACCATGAATGGACGAATTATAGACATTTTTTTTAATTATGGATGTATGAAACTGGAATGATTAAGATTAGTTTGAATTGTGTTGTCGGTGTTTGAAACTGACTTTGAAATGCTTGAATTGTATTCTTGGTGATGTTTGTGTTTGAGTCCATGATAAGGGTGATATAAATAAATGAAAAAAGATGATAAATCAGATTTTGACATGATAGGTTAGCAGGTTTCAGTCCATAATTGAGACTAGGGTTGCAGGTTTCAGTCCATAATTGAGACTAGGGTTGCAGGTTTCAGTCCACAATTGTGACTGGTGATGCAGACTGCAAAACCGAAGTTTGAAACTTCGGTTTTACTGAAAAGCCTGCAAAACCGAAGTTTCAAACTTCGGTTTAGGGTTTCTGCTGACAGATCACCCAAAACCGAAGTTTGAAACTTCGGAAATGGCAAAACCGAAGTTCCAAACTTCGGTTTTACCATTTTTGCAACGATTTTGATTCAGTTTCCATTTTTGAAAGTTGGTTTGAAAAAATTACCATTTTTAAAAAAAAATTCCATATACGTGATGCCATTTCTGGTGCCGATGCAAGTGTGATGTTTCCGGCACACGATGCCATTCTGTATGTATGGTGTGACTTCAAGTTGAGGTATGTATATGCCTGCATCAAGTACGCTACGGCACCGCATTTGAAGTCCACGATGGTGATGCTAGGTCCGTTACGCCACCAAGACAAGACTAACGGTACCACGTTCGAATTTCGTGACGTTGTGATCGATCATATCTCCGTCACGACCCCTACATAAGTCTGTTGCAGCACGGAATATATAATTAAGCACATCGGAGAAAGCACGTTACGGTGTCAATATGAAGTCACGGAAATTCGTTCGTGGAAATGCAATAGATGGCGTACCAGAGTTTTTCGTCTGATAGAATTTAGCACCGTACACGTTCATTATTTGTTGCTTTAAATCGCTTGTAGAGCATCGAGGATTAAGGAGACATGGATGCTACAGTCTCCATCATGTTGATAAGACCGGGAGTTTTATGGCTAGTCAAAAAGAAACCCATGTTATATATATCTAACGCGTGTTTCATTCACGTGCGTAGCGACGGCGTGAAATGCCTAGAGTAGGTGACTCGTGTAGAGTTAAATGTAATTTTGCATGGCATGATGACCATGTGAAAGCTATGTGCTCGATGGATAGAATAAAACAAAAAATGGGCTAATTTATTTAAGTGTGCAAGTGCACTGGTGACGTCATGCGCCATAAACAAGTGGCATGTCATCATTGTATAACTTCATGGCTATAATGTAAGTTTATGGCAACGTTACATTTAAGTCCATAGTTGTGCTACATAATCCCATAGCATCGCACCTAATGCCGCACCAACGTCGGCTCATGACTTCATTTTGGAAGACCATGGTTGTTTAGTGTAAGCACATGACTTACATTTGAAGTCTGTTATGGAGGTATAGGTAAATCCGCTACGAGACCGCAAATAAGACGTAATGGCACCACTTTTGAATTTTGCAATGGTGGCATAGCAAAATTCGTGACACCATCGGGTAAGAGCCACACTGCGCCTCCGCCTCCGAGTAACAGCTCACGTGACACCATCGGGTAAGAGCCACGTCGCGCCTCCAAGTACTAACTCACGTGACGCCATCGTGAAAGAGCTACGTCGCTCCTCTGGATAGTGGATCACGAGTCTTGATTCGGGCTTAAAGTTGACAGGCACAATATATAAGTTCAATATGATACTTTGCATAGTATCATACCGAACTCCGGGGACTCAGATGATATACTTGTTGGAGTATGATACAAATTCAAAGCGAGCGGAAGCATTTTTAAAACTTTACAAAATCATACTCTTCCACGGATCATTGTACAAAACTTTAGCAAACAAAACAAAATTAACGAAATTAAACAAGAGAAGATTAGAATACAACCTTTGTAGCCTTTTGAAGATCGAATCTGAAAAACCCAAAGAAGAGTTCCTCTAAACGGTAGACACCCAAAGTTCCAACCTTGTTTCAATCTATACCTTCTACTTAACGGATCTTTTCTTTTTCCTTATTTCCACCAAAACCGAACTCAATTATAGATCTCAAGTATTTTGGTTACTTGAAAAAGAGAAAGAGAAATATCATTTTGTATGTGTGTTTTTGTATCTCAAGTTTCTATCACTTTTCAATACCAAGACTTGGTATTATATAGAATAAAATTGATACAATAATACATATAATACAAATATAAAGATTTTGAAAGATTTGCAAAATCAAATCTTTATATAAAATAAGATTTACAAATCAAATCAAATCTTATTTATATCAAATCAAATCTTATATATTGTATAAAATATGATTATAGTACAAATCTTTATATAAAATAAGATTTACAAATCAAATCAAATCTTATTTATATCAAATCAAATCTTATATATTATATAAAATATGATTTGCAAAATCTAATCAAATCTCTACATATTTAGATTTGTAAGTATATGTATACACATAAAAAAAAACTTACTTAATTTATTAAACCATTAACTAATGATTAATAAATTAATTTCCGATTAGAAGGTATATCAAACAATTTACGATTGGCCTTTGTGTGTGACCGAATAGGATAAATGGACTTATATTATTTAATGTCATGGGAATATCTTCGAAATATATGTACCACGGTCAAACCACGGTCGAACCATAGCCAACCCGAGGACATATTTCCAACAGACTCCCACTTGCACTGACATTAATAATATTGGCTAGTCTTAAAGACACACCATGTGTAACAACTAGTCTGCTACGTTACACTCCTATATTTTGATTTATATCAATCATCCTTTTGTTCTAGATATCTTTATGAACGTGTGACATGGTTAAGTGTCAATCATCATCGTTCAAGATTATATTTCCCGATAGAGATTTGTGGTGATCAAATAGACTGCTATTGCATCAATTCAGTCGTAGCATGGCCATGCATTTAATGCAGCACAAATCAACGAGGGGCCCAGAGATATCGTGTCTACTCTACTTAATAATATGTCATTTGCTGCTACAAGTTGACGGATGTAATGGTACTTTCTGAGTATGTGCAGTGTGCGTTTTTGTGACCTCGGTTCTTGAGCCAAGACAACCGCACTCACATTGTCGCAGAAAATCTCAACAGGATCATGGATTGTAGGAACCACTCCTAGATCCCCGATGAATTTCTTTATCCACATGGCCTCTTTAGCAGCTTCATTTACCGCTATATACTCGGCTTCTGTCGTAGAATCAGCAATAGTACTTTGCTTGCCACTTCTCCATGTGACGGCTCCACCGTTCAACATAAACACAAATCCTGATTGTGAAGAGCAATCATCTCTATCTGATTGGAAACTAGCGTCTGAGTATCCTTTGACGCTCAGCTCGTCATTCCCACCATAGACCAAGAACATCTCTTTAGTCCTCCTAAGATACTTTATAATGTTCTTGACTGCTATCCAATGAGCTTCACCAGGATTGGCCTGATAACGACTAGTCATGCTTAGTACATACGACACGTCAGGCCTAGTGCATATCATCGCATACATGATCGATCCTATAGCTGAAGCATATGGAGTCCGACTCATGGTAGCTGACTCCAAGTCAGAATTAGGACATTGAGACTTGCTCAATATCATTCCAGGGTTCATAGGAACGCACCCTTTCTTAGAGTTATGCATACCGAATTTCTTCAGTATCTTATCTATATATGCACTTTGGTTTAGCCCAATTAATCTCCTTGACCTATCTCGATAGATCTTTATTCCCAAAATATAAGATGCATCTCCTATGTCTTTCATGGAGAAACATTTCCCTAGCCAAGCTTTGACATCTTTCAGTGTTGGGATATCATTTCCCATGAGTAATATGTCATCGACATATAGTACAAGGAAGACTACAACACTCCCACTAGACCTAACATAGACACATGGCTCATCTTCGCCTCTAATAAAACCAAATTCTTTGATCTTCTCATTAAAGCAAAGATTCCAGGTACGAGAAGCTTGTTTAAGTCCATAAATGGACCTTTGAAGCTTGCACACACTATTAGGATACTTAGGATGTACATAACCCTCAGGTTGTGTCATAAACACATCCTCTATTAGTTTACCATTAAGGAAAGCTGTTTTTACATCCATTTGCCATATCTCATAGTCATAAAATGCAGCTATGGCAAGAAGTATTCTAATGGATTTCAACATAGCTACTGGTGAAAAAGTTTCATCATAGTCTACACCATATTGTTGCGTGTAACCCTTAGCCACCAGTCTGGCTTTGAATGTGTGTACATTTCCATCCATATCGGTCTTCTTCTTGAAGACCCACTTACACCCAATGGTTTTAATACCTGGTATATGATCAATCAAGATCCATACTTGATTATCATGCATGGATTGGATCTCTTTGTCCATATCCTCCTTCTATTTGGCAGACTCGGGGCCTGTCATCGCTTCCTGATAGGTAATAGGTTCATCAGAATCTATATTTTCGTCATCACCCTCAAATATGTGTAAACTATATTTCTTCGTTGTTTGATGCACTCTATCATATCTACGTATGGGTGGTGGTTGTAGGTCAGTTTCTCTCTCAACAGCAGGCTCGTCGACCTCTTGTAGAGAATCAGTCCCAATATCGATTTCCATGTCGGTTGATTCTTGAATTTCTTCAAGGTCAATTTTGCTCCCACTGGTTCCTTTCGATATGAGATCCTTTTCAAGGAAGACTCCTCTTCGAGACACAAAGACTTTGTTTTTAGTAGGGTTGCAAAACAAATATCCAAAAGAATCAGTCGGGTAACCAACAAATAAACACTTTTCAGATCTGGGTTCAAGTTTATCTTGAGCTTCACGACGAACGTAAGCCTCACAACCCCAGATTCTTAGATATGAGAGAGACACAGTTTTACCATGCCATATCTCATAAGGTGTTTTGGAAACTTTCTTGATTTGGATGAGGTTAAGGATCCTTGCGGCAGTTTGTAGAGCATAACCCCAAAAACTGATTGGAAGCATTGTGCGGCTCATCATGGATCGAACCATATCAAGTAATGTTCGATTCCTCCTTTCAGCCACACCATTATGTTGTGGTGTTCTAGGAGGAGCTAATTGTGAGATTATCCCACAACCCCGTAGATGATCACGAAATTCATCATTAAGATATTCACCACCTTTATCAGATCGGAGAATCTTAATTCTTTTGTTCAGTTGATTTTCTACTTCGTTTTGGTATGCCTTGAACACTCCAAAAGTTTCAGACTTTTGTTTAATTAAATAAACATAGCCATATCTACTGAAGTCATCAGTAAATGTAACGAAGTATCGTTCCTTGTGTCTAGTAGGCGATCTGAACGGACCGCACACATCAGTGTGTACCAACCCCAACAGATCCTTTTGTAGTGACCCGAACTTTTCCATGTTTATATATATTATTTGAGATTGATATTTACATGATTAAATGTTTCCAACATATTAAGCAATCAAACTTGTTAAGACTTGATTAATTGAAATATGTTTCATATAGACAATTGACCACCCAAGTTGACCGGCGATTCACGAACGTTAAAACTTGTAAAAACGACATGACGATATATATATGGATATACATATGGTTAACATGAGATTATGATAAGTAAGTATCTCCATAAGTATATTAACAATGAGTTACATACATATAAACAAGACTACTAACTTAAGGATTTCGAAACGAGACATATATGTAACGATTATCGTTGTAACGACATTTAAATGAATATATATCATATTAAAATATATTAATATATCATAATATCATGATAATATAATAATTTAAAATCTCATTTGATATTATAAACATTGGGTTAACAACATTTAACAAGATCGTTAACCTAAAGGTTTCAAAACAACACTTACATGTAACGACTAACGATGACTTAACGACTCAGTTAAAATGTATATACATGTAGTGTTTTAATATGTATTTATACACTTTTGAAAGACTTCAATACACTTATCAAAATACTTCTACTTAACAAAAATGCTTACAATTACATCCTCGTTCAGTTTCATCAACAATTCTACTCGTATGCACCCGTATTCGTACTCGTACAATACACAGCTTTTAGATGTATGTACTATTGGTATATACACTCCAATGATCAGCTCTTAGCAGCCCATGTGAGTCACCTAACACATGTGGGAACCATCATTTGGCAACTAGCATGAAATATCTCATAAAATTACAAAAATATGAGTAATCATTCATGACTTATTTACATGAAAACAAAATTACATATCCTTTATATCTAATCCATACACCAACGACCAAAAACACCTACAGAAACTTTCATTCTTCAATTTTCTTCATCTAATTGATCTCTCTCAAGTTCTATCTTCAAGTTCTAAGTGTTCTTCATAAATTCCAAAAGTTCTAGTTTCATAAAATCAAGAATACTTTCAAGTTTGCTAGCTCACTTCCAATCTAGTAAGGTGATCATCCAACCTCAAGAAATCTTTGTTTCTTACAGTAGGTTATAATTCTAATACAAGGTAATAATCATATTCAAACTTTGGTTCAATTTCTATAACTATAACAATCTTATTTCAAGTGATGATCTTACTTGAACTTGTTTTCGTGTCATGATTCTACTTCAAGAACTTCGAGCCATCCAAGGATCCGTTGAAGCTAGATCCATTTTTCTCTTTTCCAGTAGGTTTATCCAAGGAACTTAAGGTAGTAATTATGTTCATAACATCATTCGATTCATATACATAAAGCTATCTTATTCGAAGGTTTAAACTTGTAATCACTAGAACATAGTTTAGTTAATTCTAAACTTGTTCGCAAACAAAAGTTAATCCTTCTAACTTGACTTTTAAAATCAACTAAACACATGTTCTATATCTATATGATATTCTAACTTAATGATTTAAAACCTGGAAACACGAAAAACACCGTAAAACCGGATTTACGCCGTCGTAGTAACACCGCGGGCTGTTTTGGGTTAGTTAATTAAAAACTATGATAAACTTTGATTTAAAAGTTGTTATTCTGAGAAAATGATTTTTATTATGAACATGAAACTATATCCAAAAATTATGGTTAAACTCAAAGTGGAAGTATGTTTTCTAAAATGGTCATCTAGACGTCGTTCTTTCGACTGAAATGACTACCTTTACAAAAACGACTTGTAACTTATTTTTCCGACTATAAACCTATATTTTTTCTGTTTAGATTCATAAAATAGAGTTCAATATGAAACCATAGCAATTTGATTCACTCAAAACGGATTTAAAATGAAGAAGTTATGGGTAAAACAAGATTGGATACTTTTTCTCATTTTAGCTACGTGAAAATTGGTAACAAATCTATTCCAACCATAACTTAATCAACTTGTATTGTATATTATGTAATCTTGAGATACCATAGACACGTATACAATGTTTCGACCTATCATGTCGACACATCTATATATATTTCGGAACAACCATAGACACTCTATATGTGAATGTTGGAGTTAGCTATACAGGGTTGAGGTTGATTCCAAAATATATATAGTTTGAGTTGTGATCAATACTGAGATACGTATACACTGGGTCGTGGATTGATTAATGATAATATTTATCGATTTATTTCTGTACATCTAACTGTGGACAACTAGTTGTAGGTTACTAACGAGGACAGCTGACTTAATAAACTTAAAACATCAAAATATACTAAAAGTGTTGTAAATATATTTTGAACATACTTTGATATATATGTATATATTGTTATAGGTTCGAGAATCAACCAGTGGCCAAGTCTTACTTCCCGACGAAGTAAAAATCTGTGAAAGTGAGTTATAGTCCCACTTTTAAAATCTAATATGTTTGGGATGAGAATACATGCAGGTTTTATAAATGATTTACAAAATAGACACAAGTACGTGAAACTACATTCTATGGTTGAATTATCAAAATCGAATATGCCCCTTTTTATTAAGTCTGGTAATCTAAGAATTAGGGAACAGACACCCTAATTGACGCGAATCCTAAAGATAGATCTATTGGGCCTAACAAACTCCATCCAAAGTACCGGATGCTTTAGTACTTCGAAATTTATATCATATTCGAAGGGTGTCCCGGAATGATGGGGATATTCTTATATATGCATCTTGTTAATGTCGGTTACCAGGTGTTCACCATATGAATGATTTTTATCTCTATGTATGGGATGTGTATTGAAATATGAAATCTTGTGGTCTATTGTTACGATTTGATATATATAGGTTAAACCTATAACTCACCAACATTTTTGTTGACGTTTAAAGCATGTTTATTCTCAGGTGAATATTAAGAGCTTCCGCTGTTGCATACTTAAATAAGGACGAGATTTGGAGTCCATGCTTGTATGATATTGTGTAAAAACTGCATTCAAGAAACTGATTTTGATGTAACATATTTGTATTGTAAACCATTATGTAATGGTCGTGTGTAAACAGGATATTTTAGATTATCATTATTTGATAATCTACGTAAAGCTTTTTAAACCTTTATTTATGAAATAAAGGTTATGGTTTGTTTTAAAAATGAATGCAGTCTTTGAAAAACGTCTCATATAGAGGTCAAAACCTCGCAACGAAATCAGTTAATATAGAACGTTTTTAATCAATAAGAACGGGACATTTCAGTTGGTATCCGAGCGTTGGTCTTAGAGAACCAGAAAATTTGCATTAGTGTGTCTTATCGAGTTTGTTAGGATGCATTAGTGAGTCTGGACTTCGACCGTGTTTTCTTTAAAAATGATTGCTTAACATTTTTGTTGGAAACTATATATTTTTAACATATGAATATTATGTGATATATTAATCTCTTAACGTGTTTGATATTATGTGATAGATGTCTACCTCTAGAACAAGTCCCATTGACTCACCTAATAATAATGAAGAGTCAAATGTAAATTGGAATGATTCGTGGACTGATTCACAAGTTCCCGAAGAGGAACCGGAAGAAGAGTCAGAACCGGAAGAAGAATCGGAACCGGAAGAAGAAATAGAACCGGTGGGGGAAATAATAAAACGGTTAAGTAAAAGATAATCCTCAACCAACCGACCAAGGTTAATTATGGTCAATGGTGTTTCCGCCAAGGAAGCAAAATATTGGGAGGATTACCAATTCTCCGATGAATCGGATTCCGACGAGAATTCCGATGATGTTATAGAAATTACCCCAACTGAATTTAAAAAGGCAAAAGAAAATAATAAGGGAAAGGGCATAAAAATAGAGAAATCTAATTCCAACCCCGATGAACTTTATATGTATCGTCAACCCCCGAAGTCCTTAAGTTGTAACAATGACCCGGGAACCTCTAAACCACCAGGTTTTTCTAAACCAATGTGGAAAATTACGGCTCGTATTAGGGTAACATCATATATCCCTAGAAACTTGGCAAAACGAACCAAAACTGAAGAAGAAGAAACAAGCGAGTCGGAATAAGATAGTTGTATTCGTGTGGTGTAATATATGTAATATAGTGTGCTTATGCTTTATGATGTGTAAAAATTGCTTGTATTAATAAGTATTTTTTTTTTATGAATCTAACTCTTGTCTATTTTACAGTATAAAAACACAAAATGGATAGACAACCCAATATTTTAAGAGACCTACCCGGAGACATGATTGATGAAATCTTGTCTAGAGTCGGTCAGAATTCTTCGGCACAACTATTTAAGGCGAGATCAGTTTGTAAGACATTCGAAGAACGTTCCAAGAATGCCTTGGTTTATAAAAGGCTTTCGTTCGAAAGATGGGGGATATCACATTGGGAAGTCCATAAGTTACGATGTGTTTACTTTGACGCATATATTGCGGGAAACCCAAATGCTATTTTACGCAATGGGTTAAGAAATTATTTTGACTCAATATATCCGAATATTGGACTTCGTGATTTAGAAAAAGCGGCTAACATGCAACATAAAGAAGCATGTTATGCTTACGGATTAGTAATGTTCGCTTCTCACCAAAGTGAGAACAAGAACATCGGGCTACAACTATTAAACAAAACGTTCCCACAAGTGACGGAGTCGGTAATTGGGGTAAGAAATAAGGTTTTTAGGTTATTACGAGACTGTTGCTCATTACGTAACCTTCGCCCTTTTGACGACGTTACAACATGTTGTCATACTATCGGTCATAACGGTTACGTTCCACAAGACCAAGGATGGGAAGTGGTATTAGTAAAACCAGAATGCATGACTTGTTTCTGGACGTATGAATTACGTGTCTTTGTTGCCTTTGCTGAACGCCTTATTTATTAACTAGAATTATCTTCGCAACTACTTTGTATCAAAGTTTTATGTGCTATATTTCACGCTATATGTAAAAAACGCGGTATTGTAAGTTTGCAAGTTATTGTATAAAGGTTTGAATATGATAATTTTTTTTTTTTTTTTTTTTTTTGTGATTAGTTTTTCATATAGAATTGTAGTAGTTGAAATGGTATGTTAGCTACTAAGTATAAACTTAACGGGTAGGTACTACCCGAATTAAAGAGTATAAAACGCTAATATGAAGAAAGAGCTTTTATAAATAAGTTCATATTATGCTACAAAATACTATTGACTACTCTTGATATTCTATATGATTAACTCGTTTCATTTGACTATTTTGAAGGAAATGGCACCGACTACTCGACACACCTTGAATATGAGTGAAGAGGAATTTCGTGCCTTTCTTGCTTCAAACATAGCCGCAGTACAGGCTGCGTTACATACCAACAATAACCTTGGATCTAGCAGTACAGGAAATCGTGTAGGATGCACCTACAAAGAATTTACTGCCTGCAAACCTTTGGAATTTGATGGAACCGAAGGACCGATCGGATTGAAACGGTGGACCGAGAAGGTCGAATCGGTGTTTTCCATAAGTAAGTGTACTGAAGAGGACAAAGTGAAGTACGCTACGCATACCTTCACAGGTACTGCGTTAACATGGTGAAATACCTATCTAGAGCAAGTGGGACAAGATGATGCTTACGCACTACCGTGGTCAGCATTCAAGCACTTGATGAACGAGAAGTACCGTCCCAGAACCGAGGTCAATAAGCTCAAGACAGAACTTAGAGGGTTACGAACCCAAGGATTTGATATTACCACGTACGAAAGACGATTCACAGAATTGTGCCTATTGTGTCCGGGAGCATTCGAAGATGAGGAAGAGAAGATCGACGCGTTTGTGAAAGGATTACCGGAAAGAATCCAAGAAGATATAAGTTCACACGAGCCCGCCTCCATACAACAGGCATGTAGAATGGCTCACAAACTAGTGAATCAGATAGAAGAAAGAATTAAAGAACAGACTGCTGAAGAGACCAATGTGAAGCAAGTCAAAAGAAAGTGGGAGGAAAACGGTGATAAGAATCACCAATACAACAACAACAGCAATCGCAACAATTATCCCAACAATCGCAACATAAATCGCAACTACAACAAACGGCCCAACAACAACAACAACAACAACAACAACAGCAGCAACAGCAACTACAACAATCATCTCAACAACAATAATAACCGCAACAACAACAACAATCAGAAGCAGCTATGCCAAAGGTGTGAAAAGTATCACTCGGGGTTCTGCACCAAATTTTGCAACAAGTGTAAAAGAAATGGTCATAGCGCGGCGAAGTGTGAGGTCTACGGACCAGGGGTTAATAGAACGAAAGGAACAAATGGTGTCGGAACGAGTAATGGCGGAGCAAGTAGTGTCGGAGCAAGTTATGCCAATGTAGTTTGTTATAAATGTGGAAAACCGGGCCACATTATTAGAAATTGCCCGAACCAGGAGAACACGAATTGACAAGGCCGCGGAAGAGTTTTCAATATTAATGCGGCAGAGGCACAAGAAGACCCGGAGCTTGTTACGGGTACGTTTCTTATTGATAATAAATCTGCTTACGTTTTATTTGATTCGGGTGCGGATAGAAGCTATATGAGTAGAGATTTTTGTGTAAATTAAGTTGTCCATTGACGCCTTTGGATAGTAAATTTTTACTCGAATTAGCAAATGGTAAATTAATTTCAGCAGATAATATATGTCGGAATCGAGAAATTAAACTGGTTAGCGAAACATTTAAGATTGATTTGATACCAGTAGAGTTAGGGAGTTTTGATGTGATAATCGGTATGGACTGGTTGAAAGAAGTGAAAGCAGAGATCGTTTGTTACAAAAATGCAATTCGCATTATACGAGAAAAAGGAAAACCCTTAATGGTGTACGGAGAAAAGGGCAACACGAAGCTACATCTTATTAGTAATTTGAAGGCACAAAAACTAATAAGAAAAGGTTGCTATGCTGTTCTAGCACACGTCGAGAAAGTACAAACTGAAGAAAAGAGCATCAGTGATGTTCCCGTCGCAAAAGAATTTCCCGATGTATTTCTGAAAGAATTACCGGGACTACCTCCACATCGATCTGTTGAATTTCTAATAGATCTTGTACCAGGAGCTGCACCAATAGCTCGTGCTCCTTACAGACTCGCACCCAGCGAGATGAAAGAACTGTAAAGCCAACTACAAGAACTATTATAACGTGGTTTCATTCGACCAAGCACATCACCATGAGGAGCTCCTGTTTTGTTTGTTAAGAAGAAGGATGGTACATTTAGGTTGTGTATTGACTACAGAGAGTTGAATAAACTTACCATCAAAAACCGTTATCCACTGCCGAGAATTGACGACTTATTTGATCAACTACAAGGTTCGTCAGTTTATTCGAAAATCAATTTACGTTCTGGATATCATCAAATGCGAGTAAAGGAGGATGATATTCCAAAAACTGCTTTTAGGACGCGTTATGGTCATTACGAGTTTATAGTTATGCCATTTGGATTGACTAACGCACCAGCTGTGTTCATGGATCTTATGAACCGAGTGTGTGGGCCATATCTTGACAAGTTTGTCATTGTTTTCATCGATGACATACTTATTTACTCAAAGAATGATCAAGAGCACGAAGAACATTTGAGAAAAGTGCTAGAAGTATTGAGGAAAGAAAAACTGTACGCTAAGTTTTCAAAGTGTGCATTTTGGTTGGAAGAAGTTCAATTCCTCGGTCACATAGTGAACAAAGAAGGTATCCAGGTGGACCCGGCAAAGATCGAAACCGTTAAAAAGTGGGAAACCCCAAAAACTCTGAAGCATATATGTCAATTTTTAGGATTGGCTGGTTACTACAGAAGATTCATCCAAGATTTCTCCAAAATAGCAAAACCCTTGACTGCATTAACGCATAAAGGGAAGAAATTTGAATGGAAGGATGAACAAGAGAAGGCGTTTCAGTTATTGAAGAAAAAGCTAACTACAGCACCTATATTGTCATTGCCTGAAGGGAATGATGATTTTGTGATTTATTGTGACGCATCAAAGCAAGGTCTCGGTTGTGTATTAATGCAACGAACGAAGATGATTGCTTATGCGTCTAGACAATTGAAGATTCACGAACAAAATTATACGATGCATGATTTGGAACTAGGCGCGGTTGTTTTTGCATTAAATACTTGGAGGCACTACTTATATGGGGTCAAAAGTATTATATATATCGACCACAAAAGTCTTCAACACATATTTAATCAGAAACAACTGAATATGAGGCAGCGTAGGTGGATTGAATTGTTGAATGATTACGACTTTGAGATTCGTTACCACCCGGGGAAGGCAAATGTGGTAGCCGACGCCTTGAGCAGAAAGGACAGAGAACCCATTCGAGTAAAATCTATGAATATAATGATTCACACTAACCTTACTACTCAAATAAAGGAGGCGCAACAAGGAGTTTTAAAAGAGGGAAATTTAAAGGATGAAATACCCAAAGGATCGGAGAAGCATCTTAATATTCGGGAAGACGGAACCCGGTATAGGGCTGAAAGGATTTGGGTACCAAAATTTGGAGATATGAGAGAAATGGTACTTAGAGAAGCTCATAAAACCAGATACTCAATACATCCTGGAACGGGGAAGATGTACAAGGATCTCAAGAAACATTTTTGGTGACCGGGTATGAAAGCCGATGTTGCTAAATACGTAGGAGAATGTTTGACTTGTTCTAAGGTCAAAGCTAAGCATCAGAAACCATCAGGTCTACTACAACAACCTGAAATCCCGGAATGGAAATGGGAAAACATTACCATGGATTTCATTACTAAATTTCCAAGGACTGCAAGTGGTTATGATACTATTTGGGTGATAGTTGATCGTCTCACCAAGTCAGCACACTTTCTGTCAATAAGAGAAGATGACAAGATGGAGAAGTTAGCACGACTGTATTTGAAGGAAGTCATCTCCAGACATGGAATACCAATCTCTATTATCTCTGATAGGGATGGCAGATTTATTTCAAGATTCTGGCAGACATTACAGCAAGCATTAGGAACTCGTCTAGACATGAGTACTGCCTATCATCCACAAACTGATGGGCAAAGCGAAAGGACGATACAAACCCTTGAAGACATGCTACGAGCATGTGTTATTGATTTCGGAAACAGTTGGGATCGACATCTACCGTTAGCAGAATTTTCCTACAACAACAGCTATCATTCAAGCATTGAGATGGCGCCGTTTGAAGCACTTTATGGTAGAAAGTGCAGGTCTCCGATTTTTTGGAGTGAAGTGGGGGATAGACAGATTACGGGTCCGGAAATTATACAAGAAACTACCGAGAAGATCATCCAAATTCAACAACGGTTGAAAACCGCCCAAAGTCGACAAAAGAGCTACGCTGACATTAAAAGAAAAGATATAGAATTTGAAATTGGAGAGATGGTCATGCTTAAAGTTGCACCTTGGAAAGGCGTTGTTCGATTTGGTAAACGAGGGAAATTAAATCCAAGGTATATTGGACCATTCAAGATTATTGATCGTGTCGGACCAGTAGCTTACCGACTTGAGTTACCTCAACAACTCGCGGCTGTACATAACACTTTCCACGTCTCGAATTTGAAGAAATGTTTTGCTAAAGAAGATCTCACTATTCCGTTAGATGAAATCCAAATCAACGAAAAACTCCAATTCATCGAAGAACCCGTCGAAATAATGGATCGTGAAGTTAAAAGACTTAATAAACTTAAAACATCAAAATATACTAAAAGTGTTGTAAATATATTTTGAACATACTTTGATGTATATGTATATATTGTTATAGGTTCGTGAATCAACAGTGGCCAAGTCTTACTTCTCGACGAAGTAAAAATCTGTGAAAGTGAGTTATAGTCCCACTTTTAAAATCTAATATTTTGGGATGAGAATACATGCAGGTTTTATAAATGATTTACAAAATAGACACAAGTACGTGAAACTACATTCTATGGTTGAATTATCGAAATCGAATATGCCCCTTTTTATTAAGTCTGGTAATCTAAGAATTAGGGAACATACACCCTAATTGACGCGAATCCTAAAGATAGATCTATTGGGCCTAACAAACCCCATCCAAAGTACCGGATGCTTTAGTACTTCGAAATTTATATCATATCCGAAGGGTGTCCCGGAATGATGGGGATATTCTTATATATGCATCTTGTTAATGTCGGTTACCAGGTGTTCACCATATGAATGATTTTTATCTCTATGTATGGGATGTGTATTGAAATATGAAATCTTGTGGTCTATTGTTACGATTTGATATATATAGGTTAAAACTATAACTCACCAACATTTTTGTTGACGTTTAAAGCATGTTTATTCTCAGGTGAATATTAAGAGCTTCCGCTGTTGCATACTAAAATAAGGACAAGATTTGGAGTCCATGTTTGTATGATATTGTTTAAAAACTGCATTAAAGAAACTGATTTCGATGTAACATATTTGTATTGTAAACCATTATGTAATGGTCGTGTGTAAACAGGATATTTTAGATTATCGTTATTTGATAATCTACATAAAGCTTTTTAAACCTTTATTTATGAAATAAAGGTTATGGTTTGTTTTAAAAATGAATGCAGTCTTTGAAAAACGTCTCATATAGAGGTCAAAACCTCGCAACGAAATCAATTAATATGGAACGTTTTTAATCAATAAGAACGGGACATTTCAGTTGGTATCCGAGCGTTGGTCTTAGAGAAGCAGAATTTTGCATTAGTGTGTCTTATCGAGTTGTTAGGATGCATTAGTGAGTCTGGACTTCGACCGTGTTTACTTGAAAAATGATTGCTTAACAAATTTTGTTGGAAACTATATATTTTTAACATGTGAATATTATGTGATATATTAATCTCTTAACGCATTTGATATTATGTGATAGATGTCTACCTCTAGAACAAGTCCCATTGACTCACCTAATAATAATGAAGAGTCAAATGTAAATTGGAATGATTCGTGGACTGATTCACAAGTTCCCGAAGAGGAACCGGAAGAAGAGTCGGAACCAGAAGAAGAATCGGAACCGGAAGAAGAATCGAAACCGGATGAAGAAATAGAACCGGTGGGGGAAATAATAAAACGGTTAAGTAAAAGAAAATCCTCAACCAACCGACCAAGTTTAATTATAGTCAATGGTGTTTCCGCTAAGGAAGCAAAATATTGGGAGGATTACCAATTCTCCGATGAATCGGATTCTGACGAGAATTCTGATGATATTATAGAAATTACCCCAACTGAATTTAAAAAGGCAAAAGAAAATAATAAGGGAAAGGGCATAAAAATAGAGAAATCTAATTCCAACCCCGATGAACTTTATATGTATCGTCAACCCCCGAAGTCCTTAAGTTGTAACAATGACCCGGGAACCTCTAAACCACCAGGTTTTTCTAAACCAATGTGGAAAACAACGGCTCGTATTAGGGGAACATCATATATCCCTAGAAACTTGGCAAAACGAACCAAAACTGAAGAAGAAGAAACAAGCGAGTCGGAATAAGATAGTTGTATTCGTGTGGTGTAATATATGTAATATAGTGTGCTTATGCTTTATGATATATGTAAAAATTGCTTGTATTAATAAGTATTTTTTTTATGAATCTAACTCTTGTCTATTTTACAGTATAAAAACACAAAATGGATAGACAACCCAATATTTTAAGAGACCTACCCGGAGACATGATTGATGAAATCTTGTCTAGAGTCGGTCAGAATTCTTCGGCACAACTATTTAAGGCGAGATCAGTTTGTAAGACATTCGAAGAACGTTCCAAGAATGCCTTGGTTTATAAAAGGCTTTCGTTCGAAAGATGGGGGATATCACATTGGAAAATCCATAAGTTACGATGTGTTTACTTTGACGCATATATTGCGGGGAACCCAAATGCTATTTTACGCAATGGGTTAAGAAATTATTTTGACTCAATATATCCGAATATTGGACTTCGTGATTTAGAAAAAGCGGCTAACATGCAACATAAAGAAGCATGTTATGCTTACGGATTAGTAATGTTCGCTTCTCACCAAAGTGAGAACAAGAACATCGGGCTACAACTATTAAACAAAATGTTCCCACAAGTGACGGAGTCGGTAATTAGGGTAAGAAATGAGGTTTTTAGATTGTTACGGGACTGTTGGACATTACGTAACCCTCGTCCCTTTGACGACGTTACAACACGCTGTCTTATCAATGGACATAACGGTTATGTTCCACAAGACCAAGGATGGGAAGTAATCCTAGTAAAACCAGAATGCATGACTTGTTTCTGGACGTATGAATTACGTGTCTTTATTGCCTTTGCTGAACGACTTGTGTACAAGCTAGAATTATCTTCACAACTATCTTGTATCAAAGTTATTGTGTGCTATATTTCATGCTTTATGTAAAATAAGCGGTATTGTAAGTTTGTAAAATATTGTATAAAAGTTTGAACGCGAAATATTATTATAATCAGTTTTTCATATAGAATTGTAGTAGTTGAATTGTATATTAGCTACTAAGTATGAACTTAACGGGTAGGTACTACCCGAATTTAAACTTATAAAACGCTAATATGAAGAAAAAGCTTTTATAAATGAGTTCATATTATGCTACGAAATACTATTAACTACTCTTAATATTCTGTATGATTAACTTGTTCCATTTGACTATTTTGAAGGAAATGGCACCGACTACTCGACACACCGTGAATATGAATGAAGAGGAATTCCGTACTTTTCTAGCTTCAAACATAGTCGCAGTACAGGCTGCGCTACATACCAACAATAACCTTGGATCTGGCAGTACAGGAAATCGTGTAGGATGCACCTACAAAGAATTCACTGCCTGCAAACCTTTGGAATTTGATGGAACCGAAGGACCGATCGGATTGAAACGGTGGACCGAGAAGGTCGAATCGGTGTTTGCCATAAGTAAGTGTACTGAAGAGGAAAAAGTAAAGTACGCTACGCATACCTTCACAGGTTCTGCGTTAACATGGTGGAATACCTATCTAGAGCAAGTGGGACAAGACGATGCGTACGCACTACCGTGGTCAGCATTCAAGCACTTGATGAACGAGAAGTACCATCCCAGAACCGAGGTCAATAAGCTCAAGACAGAACTTAGAGGGTTACGAACCCAAGGATTTGATATTATCACGTACGAAAGACGATTCACAGAATTGTGCCTATTGTGTCCGAGAGCATTCGAAGATGAGGAAGAGAAGATCGACGCGTTTGTGAAAGGATTACCGGAAAGAATCCAAGAAGATATAAGTTCACACGAGCCCGCCTCCATACAACAGGCATGTAGAATGGCTCACAAACTAGTGAACCAGATTGAAGAAAGAATTAAAGAACAGACTGCTGAAGAGGCCAATGTGAAGCAAGTCAAAAGAAAGTGGGAGGAAAATGGTGATAAGAATCACCAATACAACAACAGCAGCAATTACAACAATAATCGCAACAATTATCCCAACAATCGCAACATCAATCGCAACTACAACAAACGGCCCAACAACAACAACAACAACAACAATAACAACAACAACAACAACAACAACAACAACAACAACAACAACAACAACAACAACAACAACAACCACAACAACAACAGCAACTACAACAATCATCCCAACAACAATAATAACCGCAACAACAACAGCAATCAGAAGCAGCTATGCCAAAGGTGTGAAAAGTATCACTCGGGGTTCTGCACCAAATTTTGAAACAAGTGTAAAAGAAATGGTCATAGCGCGGTGAAGTGTGAGGTCTACGGACCAGGGGTTAATAGAACGAAAGGAACAAATGGTGTCGGAACGAGTAATGGCGAAGCAAGTAGTGTCGGAGCAAGTTATGCCAATGTAGTTTGTTATAAATGTGGAAAACCGGGCCACATTATTAGAAATTGCCCGAACCAGGAGAACACGAATGGACAAGGCCGCGGAAGAGTTTTCAATATTAATGCGGCAGAGGCACAGGAAGACCCGGAGCTTGTTACGGGTACGTTTCTTATTGACAATAAATCTGCTTACGTTTTATTTGATTCGGGTGCGGATAGAAGCTATATGAGTAGAGATTTTTGTGCTAAATTAAGTTGTCCATTGACGCCTTTGGATAGTAAATTTTTACTCGAATTAGCAAATGGTAAATTAATTTCAGTAGATAATATATGTCGGAATCGAGAAATTAAACTGGTTAGCGAAACATTTAAGATTGACTTGATACCAGTAGAGTTAGGGAGTTTTGATGTGATAATCGGTATGGACTGGTTGAAAGAAGTGAAAGCAGAGATCGTTTGTTATAAAAATGCAATTCGCATTATACGAGAAAAAGGAAAACCCTTAATGGTGTACGGAGAAAAGGGCAACACGAAGCTACATATTATTAGTAATTTGAAGGCATAAAAAATAATAAGAAAAGGTTGCTATGCTGTTCTAGCACACGTCGAGAAAGTACAAACTGAAGAAAAGAGCATCAATGAAGTTCCCATTGCAAAAGAATTTCCCGATGTATTTCCGAAAGAATTACCGGGATTACCCCCACATCGATCCGTTGAATTTCAAATAGATCTTGTACCAGGAGCTGTACCAATAGCTCGTGCTCCTTACAGACTCGCACCCAGCGAGATGAAAGAACTGCAAAACCAATTACAAGAACTTTTAGAGCGTGGTTTCATTCGACCAAGCACATCACCGTGGGGAGCTCCTGTTTTGTTTGTCAAGAAGAAAGATGGTACATTCAGGTTGTGTATCGACTACCGAGAGTTGAACAAACTTACCATCAAGAACCGCTACCCACTACCGAGAATCGACGACTTATTTGATCAACTACAAGGCTCGTCTGTTTATTCAAAGATTGACTTACGTTCCGGGTATCATCAAATGCGGGTGAAAGAAGATGATATTCCAAAGACTGCTTTCAGAACACGTTACGGTCATTACGAGTTTATGGTCATGCCATTTGATTTAACTAATGCACCAGCTGTGTTCATGGACCTTATGAACCGAGTGTGTGGACCATACCTTGACAAGTTTGTCATTCTTTTCATTGATGACATACTTATTTACTCAAAGAATGACCAAGAACACGGTGAACATTTGAGAAAGGTGTTAGAAGTATTGAGGAAGGAAGAATTGTACGCTAAGTTTTCAAAGTGTGCATTTTGGTTGGAAGAAGTTCAATTCCTCGGTCACATAGTGAACAAAGAAGGTATTAAGGTGGATCCAGCAAAGATAGAAACTGTTGAAAAGTGGGAAACCCCGAAAACTCCGAAACACATACGCCAGTTTTTAGGACTAGCTGGTTACTACAGAAGGTTCATCCAAGATTTTTCGAGAATAGCAAAACCCTTGACTGCATTAACGCATAAAGGGAAGAAATTTGAATGGAATGATGAACAAGAGAAAGCATTTCAGTTATTGAAGAAAAAGCTAACTACGGCACCTATATTGTCATTGCCTGAAGGGAATGATGATTTTGTGATTTATTATGACGCATCAAAGCAAGGTCTCGGTTGTGTATTAATGCAACGAACGAAGGTGATTGCTTATGCGTCTAGACAATTGAATATTCACGAACAAAATTATACGACGCATGATTTGGAATTAGGCGCGGTTGTTTTTGCATTAAAGACTTGGAGGCACTACTTATATGGGGTCAAAAGTATTATATATACCGACCACAAAAGTCTTCAACACATATTTAATCAGAAACAACTGAATATGAGGCAGCGTAGGTGGATTGAATTGTTGAATGATTACGACTTTGAGATTCGTTACCACCCGGGGAAGGCAAATGTGGTAGCCGATGCCTTGAGCAGGAAGGACAGAGAACCCATTCGAGTAAAATCTATGAATATAATGATTCATAATAACCTTACTACTCAAATAAAGGAGGCTCAACAAGGAGTTTTAAAAAAGGGAAATTTAAAGGATGAAATACCCAAAGGATCGGAGAAGCATCTTAATATTCGGGAAGACAGAACCCGATATAGAGCTGAAAGGATTTGGGTACCAAAATTTGGAGATATGAGAGAAATGGTACTTAGAGAAGCTCATAAAACCAGATACTCAATAAATCCTGGAACGGGGAAGATGTACAAGGATCTCAAGAAACATTTTTGGTGGCCGGGTATGAAAGCCGATGTTGCTAAATACGTAGGAGAATGTTTGACGTGTTCTAAGGTCAAAGCTGAGCATCAGAAACCATCAGGTCTACTTCAACAACCCGAAATCCCAGAATGGAAATGGGAAAACATTACCATGGATTTCATCACTAAATTGCCAAGGACTGCAAGTGGTTTTGATACTATTTGGGTAATAGTTGATCGTCTCACCAAATCAGCACACTTCCTGCCAATAAGAGAAGATGACAAGATGGAGAAGTTAGCACGACTGTATTTGAAGGAAGTCGTCTCCAGACATGGAATACCAATCTCTATTATCTCTGATAGGGATGGCAGATTTATTTCAAGATTCTGGCAGACATTACAGCAAGCATTAGGAACTCGTCTAGACATGAGTACTGCCTATCATCCACAAACTGATGGGCAGAGCGAAAGGACGATACAAACACTTCAAGACATGCTACGAGCATGTGTTATTGATTTCGGAAACAGTTGGGATCGACATCTACCATTAGCAGAATTTTCCTACAACAACAGCTACCATTCAAGCATTGAGATGGCGCCGTTTGAAGCACTTTATGGTAGAAAGTACAGGTCTCCGATTTGTTGGAGTGAAGTGGGGGATAGACAGATTACGGGTCTGGAGATTATACAAGAAACTACCGAGAAGATCATCCAAATTCAACAACGGTTGAAAACCGCCCAAAGTCGACAAAAGAGCTACGCTGACATTAAAAGAAAAGATATAGAATTTGAAATTGGAGAGATGGTCATGCTTAAAGTTTCACCTTGGAAAGGCGTTGTTCGATTTGGTAAACGAGGGAAATTAAATCCAAGGTATATTGGACCATTCAAGATTATTGATCGTGTCGGACCAGTAGCTTACCGACTTGAGTTACCTCAACAACTCGCGGCTGTACATAACACTTTCCACGTCTCAAATTTGAAGAAATGTTTTGCTAAAGAAGATCTCACTATTCCATTAGATGAAATCAAATCAACGAAAAACTCCAATTCATCGAAGAACCCGTCGAAATAATGGATCGTGAGGTTAAAAGACTTAAGCAAAACAAGATACCAATTGTCAAAGTTCGATGGAATGCTCGTAGAGAACTCGAGTTCACCTGGGAGTGTGAAGATCAGATGAAGAAGAAATACCCGCATCTATTTCCAGAAGATTCGTCAACACCTTCAACAGCTTAAAATTTTGGGACGAAATTTATTTAACGGGTAGGTACTGTAGTGACCCGAAATTTTCCATGTTTATATATATTAATTGAGATTGATATTTACATGATTAAATGTTTCCAACATGTTAAGCAATCAAACTTGTTAAGACTTGATTAATTGAAATATGTTTCATATAGACAATTGACCACCCAAGTTGACCGGCGATTCACGAACGTTAAAACTTGTAAAAACGACATGACGATATATATATGGATATACATATGGTTAACATGAGATTATGATAAGTAAGTATCTCCATAAGTATATTAACAATGAGTTATATACATAAAAACAAGACTACTAACTTAAGGATTTCGAAACGAGACATATATGTTACGATTATCGTTGTAACGACATTTAAATGTATATATATCATATTAAGATATATTAATATATCATAATATCATGATAATATAATAATTTAACATCTCATTAGATATAATAAACAATGGGTTAACAACATTAATTGAGATCGTTAACTTAAAGGTTTCAAAACAACACTTACATGTAACGACTAACGATGACTTAACGACTCAGTTAAAATGTATATACATGTAGTGTATTTAGATGTATTAAAATACTTTTGGAAGACTTCAAGACATATATCAAAACACTCATACTTAACGAAAATGGTTACAGTTACTTTCCCATTCTTTTCTTTCATCAAGAATTCTAGTCGTATTCTTACCCGTATTATACACAGCTTCAAAACGTACTTACTATGGGTATATACCAATAGGAACTAGCATGGGATTCCACTCTTGATTATGTCATGTATGACTAATCAATTTTAACTTCTACCATGAGCTAGTCAACTAACTAGAACTCCTTTTAACCCCACTCACCAATTACCACTCATCATTCACTCCATTTCACTTCCAATTCTCTTTCTAATTCTCTCTCAACACACACACACTATTATGAACGTATTTTTCCAGTAGTTAATCATCATCTTCATCAAAAATCACTTCAAGAATCAAGCTATAATCATCATAGGAAGAACACTTCAAGAACACTTCAAAAATCCCTTCAAGTTTACTAATTTACTTCCAAGCTTTCTAATCCATTCCAAGTAATCATCTAAGATCAAGAAACCTTTGTTATATACAGTAGGTTATCTTTCTTATTCAAAGTAATATTCATATTCAAACTTTGATTCAATTTCTATAACTATAAACTATCTTAATTCGAGTAAAAAATCTTACTTGAACTTGTTTTTGTGTCATGATCCTACTTCAAGAACTTTCAAGCCATCCAAGATCCTTTGAAGCTAGATCATTTATTGTCACTTCCAGTAGGTTTACCTACTAAACTTGAGGTAGTAATGATGTTCATAACATCATTCGATTCATATATATAAAACTATCTTATTCGAAGGTTTAAACTCGTAATCACTAGAACATAGTTTAGTTAATTCTAAACTTGTTCGCAAACAAAAGTTAATCCTTCTAACTTGACTTTTAAAATTAACTAAACACATGTTCTATATCTATATGATATGCTAACTTAATGATTTAAAACCTGGAAAACCAGATTTACGCCGTCGTAGTAACACCGCGGGCTGTTTTGGGTTAGTTAATTAAAAACTATGATAAACTTTGATTTAAAAGTTGTTATTCTGAGAAAATGATTTTTATTATGAACATGAAACTATATCCAAAAATTATGGTTAAACTCAAAGTGGAAGTATGGTTTCTAAAATGGTCATCTAGACGTCGTTCTTTCGACTGAAATGACTACCTTTACAAAAACGACTTGTAACTTATTTTTCCGACTATAAACCTATACTTTTTCTGTTTAGATTCATAAAATATAGTTCAATATAAAACCATATCAATTTGATTCACTCAAAACGAATTTAAAATGAAGAAGTTATGGGTAAAACAAGATTGGATAATTTTTCTCATTTTAGCTACGTGAAAATTGGTAACAAATCTATTCCAACCATAACTTAATCAACTTGTATTGTATATTATGTAATCTTGAGATACCATAGACACGTATACAATGTTTCGACCTATCATGTCGACACATCTATATATATTTTGGAACAACCATAGACACTCTATATGTGAATGTTGGAGTTAGCTATACAGGGTTGAGGTTGATTCCAAAATATATATAGTTTGAGTTGTGATCAATACTGAGATACGTATACACTGGGTCGTGGATTGATTCAAGTTAATATTTATCAATTTATTTCTGTACATCTAACTGTGGACAACTAGTTGTAGGTTACTAACGAGGACAGCTGACTTAATAAACTTAAAACATCAAAATATATTAAAAGTGTTGTAAATATATTTTGAACATACTTTAATATATATGTATATATTGTTATAGGTTCGTGAATCAACAGTGGCCAAGTCTTACTTCTCGACGAAGTAAAAATCTGTGAAAGTGAGTTATAGTCCCACTTTTAAAATCTAATATTTTGGGATGAGAATACATGCAGGTTTTATAAATGATTTACAAAATAGACACAAGTACGTGAAACTACATTCTATGGTTGAATTATCGAAATCGAATATGCCCCTTTTTATTAAGTCTGGTAATCTAAGAATTAGGGAACAGACACCCTAATTGACGCGAATCCTAAAGATAGATCTATTGGGCCTAACAAACCCCATCCAAAGTACCGGATGCTTTAGTACTTCGAAATTTATATCATATTCGAAGGGTGTCCCGGAATGATGGGGATATTCTTATATATGCATCTTGTTAATGTCGGTTACCAGGTGTTCACCATATGAATGATTTTTATCTCTATGTATGTGATGTGTATTGAAATATGAAATCTTGTGGTCTATTGTTACGATTTGATATATATAGGTTAAACCTATAACTCACCAACATTTTTGTTGACGTTTAAAGCATGTTTATTCTCAGGTGAATATTAAGAGCTTCCACTGTTGCATACTAAAATAAGGACAAGATTTGGAGTCCATGTTTGTATGATATTGTGTAAAAACTGCATTCAAGAAACTGATTTCGATGTAACATATTTGTATTGTAAACCATTATGTAATGGTCGTGTGTAAACAGGATATTTTAGATTATCATTATTTGATAATCTACGTAAAGCTTTTTAAACCTTTATTTATGAAATAAAGGTTATGGTTTGTTTTAAAAATGAATGCAGTCTTTGAAAAACGTCTCATATAGAGGTCAAAACCTCGCAACGAAATTAATTAATATGGAACGTTTTTAATCAATAAGAACGGGACATTTCATCGTAGGACCCTAAGCTCTCTATGCCCTTTTGGAGCTCTGGAGATAAGGTCGCCAACATCAAGCATGCTAACTCGTTAGATTCGGAATGCCGTTTTTCAAACTCGTCCCTAGCCGCTTGAGTGGCTCTCGATCTGGGTTCTGCCGGTAAGGGTTCCTCAATAGCCCTGATCTTTCCTTCCATCCTAAGAGCAATTCTTAGGTTGCGAAGCCAGTCCATGTAGTTTAAGCCCGTAAGCTTGTCCTTTTCGAGGAGCCCTTTAAGGCAGAAATTAGTGATTGATGACGGAGTAGGATTTGTGTTTGTTGCAGACATCTGTCATATTTTTATTTTTAAAGTAAGTTGTATTAGTTAGTTTAATATGTTTAAACCTTGTTAAGATAATTACCCAAGTGTGTTTAATATTCAAACAATTATAATTAACAAGGCTAAGATCCATATTTCACTTATGTTAACGACGGGTTTGCCACGGATCACCAACCATAAGCTATTTAGGTAGGTAACTATATTACCAATTTCATCCATTATGAAATTCTTAGGTTCTGCGGGATTTAGTGATAATCAATTATTTCACTTGGCATGTTTAATCCCTTCTACGCTAATCCTTCCTCGTGGCGGGTTTGCCGCGAACCACAATTTCAGATTGTAAACTTTCCATGATAGATACACGTGAAATCCGGCCCAAGACTCTCGGGTATCGCGAAATTCACCTCACCCTTCCCAACACCCAATTAAAGTCCGGCCCAAGACTCTCGGGTATCGCGAACTCTAACAGGTAGAAGGTTCGGATGTGTGTACTACTCATGGATAGCGTAAAGTTTACATTTAAAACGGGTTTTTGTTTTCTTTTAGCAAAAGTAGTTTACGCCATTTTAAAACATTTGCTAATTATGTATTGCGTGTTGCGTTTGTTAAACTAATTTTAACCAAACCATTTTAAGTGATTATTGTCTTTTGTTTCTATACTAATTTTCTAGCTAGCATGGCATAGACAAATAAGAACACAATAATAATCATGACACGCAATTATCGGTAGTATGCCTCGAGTCCTATGAGTTTTTCCGGTGAGCCAACACACGGAAAAACTTGGTCAACTAGGGACATAACCTTGTGTGAGAATTGGCTCCCACTAAAACCGCCATCTCCATTATATGCTCGGATGGGCCGCCTTGTGAACATCGTCTTCTTGATTTCAATCTTGGTTGCATTATCTTACATAATAATTATTCTATTTTCTATACTATTACAAATACAATATAAATAGAAAGACGACATACAAGTCATTTAATAAATTATTACATTCATCCCGAATAAATAATAAATAGAATCATACAACCAAACATCCACACAAGGGTCTTATAGAGGCAAATACTACCGATTTCATACAACAATCATATATATTACAAATGGAGTGCCAAACATCCATTTTATGAAACATGTTTCGATAAGGATTGATTTAAACAACACTTAATGGCACATAACAAATATCAATCCTTGTTTACATAACTTATGTATGTAAACCCACTTCATATTTTATAAGTATGGTTTTCATGCCAAAACCATCCAAACAAACATATTAAGTGAATTAAAATATGTTGGAGGTTTATCCACTTTAACAAATCATAAAGTCTAAAATTATCAATTTTAATTTTCTCATTTCATGTAAAACATGAATATAAGTTATGTACTTTATTTTCCTAAACTTTGAATTACTTTTAGTCAACATGCAAGTTAACTTATCAAATTTTCGGATTTTGGACAGATTCATACATCAACTTTAAATGGTCATATCTTACTCATTTCTAATCCATTTTCGATGATTTTTTTTTTCAAATTTAAGTTATTTCAGTTAGCTTTCAAATGCAATTGGTCTCATACAATAATATTGAGTTTAAAGCCCCGAAACAGTCCATCAAATACGGACTGTCCAAGCTGAAAAAAATTTCTTAAATGAAAAAAATGAGTTTAACCCATTTTACATTTTGCCAAAATCCAAGATTCAAATTAGTATTTAGGAAACATAAAACATAAATCATGATACTTGTTTTGCATGTTTGTTATGCATGATCATCTCCAAGAATCATGCACAACGCATTCATCAAAACTAAATATCATAAGAAAAGTTTGCTAAAACTTGTACAAGATGGCTCGGATACCACTGTTGGAGTATGATACAAATTCAAAGCGAGCGGAAGCATTTTTAAAACTTTACAAAATCAAACTCTTC
Organism: Rutidosis leptorrhynchoides; assembly: GCF_046630445.1. Lineage (NCBI taxonomy): Eukaryota > Viridiplantae > Streptophyta > Magnoliopsida > Asterales > Asteraceae > Rutidosis > Rutidosis leptorrhynchoides. The sequence continues at coordinate 79,844,392 of NC_092333.1, forward strand.
CACGGATCATTGTACAGAACTTTAGCAAACAAAACAAAATTAACGAAATTAAACAAGAGAAGATTAGAATACAACCTTTATAGCCTTTTGAAGATCGAATCTGAAAAACCTAAAGAAGAGTTTCTCTAAACGGTAGACACCCAAAGTTCCAACCTTGTTTCAATCTATACCTTCTACTTAACGGATCTTTTCTTTTTCCTTATTTCCACCAAAACCGAACCCAATTATAGATCTCAAGTATTTTGGTTACTTGAAAAAGAGAAAGAGAAATATCATTTTGTATGTGTGTTTTTGTATCTCAAGTTTCTATCACTTTTCAATACCAAAACTTGGTATTATATAGAATAAAATTGATACAATAATACATATAATACAAATATAAAGATTTGGAAAGAATTTGAAAGATTTGCAAAATCAAATCTGTATATAAAATAAGATTTACAAATCAAATCAAATCTTATTTATATCAAATCAAATCTTATATATTGTATAAAATATTATTATAGTACACATCTTTATATAAAATAAGATTTACAAATCAAATCACATCTTATTTATATCAAATCAAATCTTATATATTATATAAAATATGATTTGCAAAATCTAATCAAATCTCTACATATTTAGATTTGTAAGTATATGTATACACATAAAAAAACTTACTTAATTTATTAAACCATTAACTAATGATTAATAAATTAATTTCCGATTAGAAGGTATATCAAACAATTTACGATTGGCCTTTGTGTGTGACCGAATAGGATAAATGGACTTTTATTATTTAATGTCATGGGCATATCTTCGGAATATATGTACCACGGTCAAACCACGGTCGAACCATAGCCAACCTGAGAACATATTTCCAACAATACTATGCTATTTGTCTGTTTTCAATATGATTCTGCGAGATGTATTTCTTGCGTCATTATAACCAACGTGTAAAATCATGTTACTTCCATCCCGGTGATTTACTTTCGCGTAATAATCATGCGAGCGGGGTAAAACATGTTGGAAATTTTGGGCTAAATTGGGAATGCCTTTATGTAGTGGTTGAAACGTTACCGTGACACTTGGGAATGCCTTTAAATTATGCTATCCATAAAGGTAACACGACCATGTATATATTCAACGCGTGGAGGTTTTGTGAAAAAACCACCATGGTGTAGTTGTATAAAAAAACGGCCAGGATAAAGCACTACATTAATGAAAATTTTTTTAACAATCAATATATGAAACATGTGAGGCACAATTAAAAACTGATGTAACAGTAGATGTTCAAAAGCAAAAAACAAATAACTGATCTAACAGTACAATAACGTGTTTTATACACTAACATGTTTTATAAAATAATGTGTTTTAATAACAAAAAGATTAAAACTGATGTAGTACTTACGGTTTAATGGTTGATCATCAAAATCTTCTCCATTGATTCGTATTATGTATGATGAGGACATAGTTGCAGTTGATTGAAAAAAAAATGAAGAGTGGAGTAGAAGCAGTTGATCGTGGAAAACAATACGTAGGATGAAAAAATTGGGCGCTTTGTATAGGTTATGTGGGGTTAACTTTTGTGCAGAGTGAAAATCAAAAAGACTAAATTGCCCCAAGTGTGCCAATCATGTGCACTGTCTAACGATGGAGAAACTAACACTGTTAACTTGTGGGACCAGACGGAATTAAATTGGAAAAATTGGGACAAAACTTGATGAATTTAAAGTTTAGGTCCCATCATGATTTCTTGTGCGAAGTTTGGGTACCAACGGGGATATTTTTTCAATTTCAGATTAAGATTGTAGGTCAAAGTTCCCGCCATTGTGCACATTTCATGGAGCCACTATTTACCTCAATTTCATTTCATTTCATATTTGAAAACACATCATCTACTGACCCTAGGTTCAGTCGTAGCACCCACCGTGAATTGATAATCAAATCGATTCGATCAACATGAATTCAGCTGCGCAAGTAGCTCGTATGCTCAACAACACACTCAGCGCTGACGGTGAAGTTCTCTGTTCCGCCACCGATGCTCTCGACCGCCTCTCTCAAAATCCTGATTTATCGTTTGCTTGAATCTCCATCGCCTTCGGTTTGTTTTACTTTAATTGAGTAGCTAACTCCACCGTATATACATACAATTTGTAAATATATTTATAAATCAATTTATTGTTTCTTTTGCTGTAGCTACTTATAGACGTGCAGTTTTCTACTCGTGCTATGTAAAATTACTGACTTATTATAGTAGTAAGTGCTGTGTAAATTTTGTTCACGCTAATAGTCTCATAGTTGACTGTAAGCATAAAATTGGGGTTATAGAATTATTAAAGTTCAGAAATGAAATGTCCCGTTCTTATTGATTAAAAACGTTCCATATTAATTGATTTCGTTGCGAGGTTTTGACCTCTATATGAGACATTTTTCAAAGACTGCATTCATTTTTAAAACAAACCATAACCTTTATTTCATAAATAAAGGTTTAAAAAGCTTTACGTAGATTATCAAATAATGATAATCTAAAATATCCTGTTTACACACGACCATTACATAATGGTTTACAATACAAATATGTTACATCGAAATCAGTTTCTTGAATGCAGTTTTTACATAATATCATACAAACATGGACTCCAAATCTTGTCCTTATTTTAGTATGCAACAGCGGAAGCTCTTAGTATTCACCTGAGAATAAACATGCTTTAAACGTCAACAAAAATGTTGGTGAGTTATAGGTTTAACCTATATATATCAAATCGTAACAATAGACCACAAGATTTCATATTTCAATACACATCCCATACATAGAGATAAAAATCATTCATATGGTGAACACCTGGTAACCGACATTAACAAGATGCATATATAAGAATATCCCCATCATTCCGGGACACCCTTCGGATATGATATAAATTTCGAAGTACTAAAGCATCCGGTACTTTGGATGGGGTTTGTTAGGCCCAATAGATCTATCTTTAGGATTCGCGTCAATTAGGGTGTCTGTTCCCTAATTCTTATATTACCAGACTTAATAAAAAGGGGCATATTCGATTTCGATAATTCAACCATATAATGTAGTTTCACGTACTTGTGTCTATTTTGTAAATCATTTATAAATCCTGCATGTATTCTCATCCCAAAAATATTAGATTTTAAAAGTGGGACTATAACTCACTTTCACAGATTTTTACTTCGTCGGGAAGTAAGACTTGGCCACTGGTTGATTCACGAACCTATAACAATATATACATATATATCAAAGTATGTTCAAAATATATTTACAACACTTTTAATATATTTTGATGTTTTAAGTTTATTAAGTCAGCTGTCCTCGTTAGTAACCTACAACTAGTTGTCCACAGTTAGATGTACAGAAATAAATCAATAAATATTATCTTGAATCAATCCACGACCCAGTGTATACGTATCTCAATATTGATCACAACTCAAACTATATATATTTTGGAATCAACCTCAACCCTGTATAGCTAACTCCAACATTCACATATAGAGTGTCTATGGTTGTTCCGAAATATATATAGATGTGTCGACATGATAGGTCGAAACATTGTATACGTCTCTATGGTATCTCAAGATTACATAATATACAATACAAGTTGATTAAGTTATGGTTGGAATAGATTTGTTACCAATTTTCACGTAGCTAAAATGAGAAAAATTATCCAATCTTGTTTTACCCATAACTTCTTCATTTTAAATCCGTTTTGAGTGAATCAAATTGCTATGGTTTCATATTGAACTCTATTTTATGAATATAAACAGAAAAAGTATAGGTTTATAGTCGTAAAAATAAGTTACAAGTCGTTTTTGTAAAGGTAGTCATTTCAGTCGAAAGAACGACGTCTAGATGACCATTTTAGAAAACATACTTCCACTTTGAGTTTAACCATAATTTTTGGATTTAGTTTCATGTTCATAATAAAAATCATTTTCCCAGAATAACAACTTTTAAATCAAAGTTTATCATAGTTTTTAATTAACTAACCCAAAACAGCCCGCGGTGTTACTACGACGGCGTAAATCCGGTTTTACGGTGTTTTTCGTGTTTCCAGGTTTTAAATCATTAAGTTAGCATATCATATAGATATAGAACATGTGTTTAGTTGATTTTAAAAGTCAAGTTAGAAGGATTAACTTTTATTTGCGAACAAGTTTAGAATTAACTAAACTATGTTCTAGTGATTACAAGTTTAAACCTTCGAATAAGATAGCTTTATATGTATGAATCGAATGATGTTATGAACATCATTACTACCTCAAGTTCCTTGGAAAAACCTACTGGAAATGAGAAAAATAGATCTAGCTTCAAAGGATCCTTGGATGGCTTGAAAGTTCTTGAAGCAGAATCATGACACGAAAACAATTTCAAGTAAGATTTCCACTCGAAATAAGATTGTTATAGTTATAGAAATTGAATTAAAGTTTGAATATGATTATTACCTTGTATTAGAAAGATAACCTACTGTAAGTAACAAAGGTTTCTTGATCATGGATGATTACTTGGAATGGATTTAGAAAACTTGGAAGTAAACTTGCAATCTTGGAAGTATTCTTGATTTTATGAAACTAGAACTTTTGGAATTTATGAAGAACACTTACAACTTGAAGATAGAACTTGAAAGAGATCAATTAGATGAAGAAAATTGAAGAATGAAAGTGTTTGTAGGTGTTTTTGGTCGTTGTTGTATGGATTAGATATAAAGGATATGTAATTTTGTTTTCATGTAAATAAGTCATGAATGATTACTCATATTTTTGTAATTTTATGAGATATTTCATGCTAGTTGCCAAATGATGGTTCCCACATGTGTTAGGTGACTCACATGGGCTGCTAAGAGCTGATCATTGGAGTGTATATAACAATAATACATACATCTAAAAGCTGTGTATTGTATGAGTACGAATACGGGTGCATACGAGTAGAATTGTTGATGAAACTGAACGAGGATGTAATTGTAAGCATTTTTGTTAAGTAGAAGTATTTTGATAAGTGTCTTGAAGTCTTTCAAAAGTGTATGAATACATATTAAAACACTACATGTATATACATTTTAACTGAGTCGTTAAGTCATCGTTAGTCGTTACATGTAAATGTTGTTTTGAAACCTTTAGGTTAACGATCTTGTTGAATGTTGTTAACCCATTGTTTATTATAACAAATGAGATGTTAAATTGTTATATTATCATGATATTATGATATATAATATATCTTAGTATGATATATATACAGTTAAATGTCGTTACAACGATAATCGTTACATATATGTGTCGTTTCGAAATCATTAAGTTAGTAGTCTTATTTTTACATATGTATTTCATTGTTAATACACTTAATAATATATTTACTTATCATTTAACATAATTAACCAAGTGTATCAATATCTTAATATGATTCATATGTACCTAGTAAGACGTTGTTATAACGATAATCGTTATATATATCGTTTTCGAGTTTCTTAAATTAATAGTCTCATTTTTATGTATATAACTCATTGTTAAAATACCTAATGAGATACATAATTATAATAAAATCATTTTAACTATATATATAACCATATATATGTCATCGTATAGTTTTTATAAGTTTTAACGTTCGTGAATCACCGGTCAACTTGGGTGGTCAATTGTCTATATGAAACCTATTTCAATTAATCAAGTCTTAACAAGTTTGATTGCTTAACATGTTGGAAACACTTAATCATGTAAATAACAATTTCATTTAATATATATATAAACATGGAAAAGTTCGGGTCACTACAGTACCTACCCGTTAAATAAATTTCGTCCCGAAATTTTAAGAAGTTGGAGGTGTTGACGTATCTTCTGGAAATAAATGCGGGTATTTCTTCTTCATCTGATCTTCACGCTCCCAGGTGTACTCGGGTCCTCTACGAGCATTCCATCGAACCTTAACAATTGGTATCTTGTTTTGTTTAAGTCTCTTAACCTCACGATCCATTATTTCGACGGGTTCTTCAATGAATTGAAGTTTTTCGTTGATTTGGATTTCGTCCAACGGAATAGTGAGATCTTCTTTAGCAAAACATTTCTTCAAATTTGAGACGTGGAAAGTGTTATGTACAGTCGCGAGTTGTTGAGGTAGCTCCAGTTGGTAAGCTACTGGTCCGACACGATCTATAATCTTGAATGGTCCAATGTACCTTGGATTTAGTTTCCCCCGTTTACCAAATCGAACAACGCCTTTCCAAGGTGAAACCTTAAGCATGACCATTTCTCCAATTTCAAACTCTATATCTTTTCTTTTACTGTCCGCGTAGCTCTTTTGTCGACTCTGTGCGGTTTTCAATCTTTGTTGAATTTTGATGATTTTCTCGGTAGTTTCTTGTATTATCTCCGGACCCGTAATCTGTCTATCCCCTACTTCACTCCAACAAATCGGAGACCTGCACTTTCTACCATAAAGTGCTTCAAACGGCGCCATCTCAATGCGTGAATGGTAGCTGTTGTTGTAGGAAAATTCTGCTAACGGTAGATGTCGATCCCAACTGTTTTCGAAATCAATAACACAAGCTCGTAGCATGTCTTCAAGCGTTTGTATCGTTCTTTCACTCTGCCCATCAGTTTGTGGATGATACGCAGTACTCATGTCTAGACGAGTTCCCAATGCTTGCTGTAATGTCTGCCAGAATCTTGAAATAAATCTGCCATCCCTATCAGAGATAATAGAGATTGGTATTCCATGTCTGGAGACGACTTCCTTCAAATACAGTCGTGCTAACTTCTCCATCTTGTCATCTTCTCTTATTGGTAGGAAGTGTGCTGACTTGGTGAGACGATCAACTATTACCCAAATAGTATCATAACCACTTGCAGTCCTTGGAAATTTAGTAATGAAATCCATGGTAATGTTTTCCCATTTCCATTCCTGGATTTCAGGTTGTTGTAGTAGACCTGATGGTTTCTGATGTTCAGCTTTGACCTTAGAACACGTCAAACATTCTCCTACATATTTAGCAATATCGGTTTTCATACCTGGCCACCAAAAATGTTTCTTAAGATCCTTGTACATCTTCCCCGTTCCAGGATGTATTGAGTATCTGGTTTTATGAGCTTCTCTAAGTACCATTTCTCTCATATCTCCAAATTTTGGTACCCAAATTCTTTCAGCCCTATACCGGGTCCCGTCTTCCCGAATATTAAGATGGTTCTCCGATCCTTTGGGTATTTCATCCTTTAAATTTCCCTCTTTTAAAACTCCTTGTTGCGCCTCCTTTATTTGAGTAGTAAGGTTAGTGTGAATCATTATATTCATAGATTTTACTCTAATGGGTTCTCTGTCCTTTCTGCTCAAGGCGTCGGCTACCACATTTGCCTTCCCCGGGTGGTAACGAATCTCAAAGTCGTAATCATTCAACAATTCAATCCACCTACGCTGCCTCATATTCAGTTGTTTCTGATTAAATATGTGTTGAAGACTTTTGTGGTCAGTATATATAATAATTTTGACCCCATATAAGTAGTGCCTCCAAGTCTTTAATGCAAAAACAACCGCGCCTAATTTCAAATCATGCGTCGTATAATTTTGCTCGTGAATCTTCAATTGTCTAGACGCATAAGCAATCACCTTCGTCCGTTGCATTAATACACAACCGAGACCTTGCTTTGATGCGTCACAATAAATCACAAAATCATCATTCCCTTCAGGCAATGACAATATAGGTGCCGTAGTTAGCTTTTTCTTCAATAATTGAAATGCCTTCTCTTGTTCATCCTTCCATTCAAATTTCTTCCCTTTATGCGTTAATACAGTCAAGGGTTTTGCTATTTTTGAGAAATCTTGGATGAATCTTCTGTAGTAACCAGCCAATCCTAAAAATTGGCGTATATGCTTCGGAGTTTTTGGGGTTTCCCACTTTTCAACGGTTTCGATCTTTACCGGGTCCACCAGGATACCTTCTTTGTTCACTATGTGATCGAGGAATTGAACTTCTTCCAACCAAAATGCACACTTTGAAAACTTAGCATACAGTTTTTCTTTTCTCAATACTTCTAGCACTTTTCTCAAATGTTCTTAGTGCTCTTGATCATTCTTTGAGTAAATAAGTATGTCATCGATGAAAACAATGACAAACTTGTCAAGATATGGCCCACACACTCGGTTCATAAGGTCCATGAACACAGCTGGTGCGTTAGTCAATCCAAACGGCATAACCATAAACTCGTAATGACCATAACGCGTCCTAAAAGCAGTTTTTGGAATATCATCCTCCTTTACTCGCATTTGATGATATCCAGAATGTAAATCGATCTTTGAATAAACCGACGAGCCTTGTAGTTGGTCAAATAAGTCGTCAATTCTCGGCAGTGGATAACGGTTTTTGATGGTAAGTTTGTTCAACTCTCTGTAGTCAATACACAACCTAAATGTACCATCCTTCTTCTTGACAAACAAAACAGGAGCTCCCCATGGTGATGTGCTTGGTCGAATGAAACCACGTTCTAATAGTTCTAGCAGATGGCTTTGCAGTTCTTTCATCTCGCTGGGTGCGAGTCTATAAGGAGCACGAGCTATTGGTGCAGCTCCTGGTACAAGATCTATTTGAAATTCAACAGATCGATGTGGAGTTAGTCCCGGTAATTCTTTCGGAAATACATCAGGAAATTCTTTTGTGACGGGAACATCATTGATGCTCTTTTCTTCAGTTTGTACTTTCTCGACGTGTGCTAGAACAGCATAGCAACCTTTTCTTATTAGTTTTTGTGCCTTCAAATTACTAATAAGATGTAGCTTCATGTTGCCCTTTTCTCCGTACACCATTAAGGGTTCTCCTTCTTCTCGTACAATGCGAATTACCTTTTTATAACATACGATCTCTGCTTTCACCTTCTTCAGCCAGTCCATGCCAACTATTACATCAAAACTCCCTAACTCTACTGGTATCAAATCAATCTTAAATATTTCGCTACCCAGTTTAATTTCTCGATTCCGGCATATATTATCTGCTGAAATTAATTTACCGTTTGCTAATTCGAGTAAAAATTTACTATCCAGCAGCATCAATGGACAACTTAATTTAGCACAAAAATCTCTACTCATATAGCTTCTATCTGCACCCGAATCAAATAAAACGTAAGCAGATTTATTGTCAATAAGAAACGTACCCGTAACCAGCTCCGGGTCTTCCTGTGCCTCTGCCGCATTAATATTGATAACACTTCCGCGACCTTGTCCATTCGTGTTCTCCTGGTTCGGGCAATTTCTAATAATGTGGCCCAGTTTTCCACATTTATAACAAACTACATTGGCATAACTTGCTCCGACACTACTTGCTCCGCCATTACTCGTTCTGACACCATTTGTTCCTTTCGTTCTGTTAACCCCTGGTCCGTAGACCTCACACTTCGCCGCGCTATGACCATTTCTTTTACACTTGTTGCAAAATTTGGTGCAGAACCCCGAGTGATACTTTTCACACCTTTGGCATAGCTGCTTCTGATTGTTGTTGTTGTTGCGGTTGTTATTGTTGTTGGGATTATTGTTGTAGTTGTTGTTGTTGTTGTTGTTGTTGTTGTTGTTGTTGTTGGGCCGTTTGTTGTAGTTGCGATTGATGTTGTGATTGTTGGGATAATTGTTGCGATTATTATTGTAATTGCTGTTGTTGTTGTATTGGTGATTCTTATCACCGTTTTCCTCCCACTTTCTTTTGACTTGCTTCACATTGGCCTCTTCAGCCGTCTGTTCTTTAATTCTTTCCTCAATCTGGTTCACTAGTTTGTGAGCCATTCTACATGCCTGTTGTATGGAGGCGGGCTCGTGTGAACTTATATCTTCTTGGATTCTTTCCGGTAATCCTTTCACAAACGCGTCGATCTTCTCTTCCTCATCTTCGAATGCTCCTGGACACAATAGGCACAATTCTGTGAATCGTCTTTCGTACGTGGTAATATCAAATCCTTGGGTTCGTAACCCTCTAAGTTCTGTCTTGAGCTTATTGACCTCGGTTCTGGGATGGTACTTCTCGTTCATCAAGTGCTTGAATGCTGACCACGGTAGTGCGTACGCATCATCTTGTCCCACTTGCTCTAGATAGGTATTCCACCATGTTAACGCAGAACCTGTGAAGGTATGCGTAGCGTACTTCACTTTGTCCTCTTCAGTACACTTACTTATGGCAAACACCGATTCGACCTTCTCGGTCCACCGTTTCAATCCGATCGGTCCTTCGGTTCCATCAAATTCCAAAGGTTTGCAGGCAGTGAATTCTTTGTAGGTGCATCCTACACGATTTCCTGTACTGCTAGATCCAAGGTTATTGTTGGTATGTAGCGCAGCCTGTACTGCGGCTATGTTTGAAGCTAGAAAAGTACGGAATTCCTCTTCATTCATATTCACGGTGTGTCGAGTAGTCGGTGCCATTTCCTTCAAAATAGTCAAATGGAACAAGTTAATCATACAGAATATTAAGAGTAGTGAATAGTATTTCGTAGCATAATATGAACTCAATTATAAAATCTTTTTCTTCATATTAGCGTTTTATAAGTTTAAATTCGGGTAGTACCTACCCGTTAAGTTCATACTTAGTAGCTAATATACAATTCAACTACTACAATTCTATATGAAAAACTGATTATAATAATATTTCGCGTTCAAACTTTTATACAATATTTTACAAACTTACAATACCGCTTATTTTACATAAAGCATGAAATATAGCACACAATCACTTTGATACAAGATAGTTGTGAAGATAATTCTAGCTAGTACACAAGTCGTTCAGCAAAGGCAATAAAGACACGTAATTCATACGTCCAGAAACAAGTCATGCATTCTGGTTTTACTATGACTACTTCTCATCCTTGGTCTTGTGGAACATAACCGTTATGGCCGTTGATAAGACAGCGTGTTGTAACGTCATCAAAGGGACGAGGGTTACGTAATGACCAACAGTCTCGTAATAACCTAAAAACCTCATTTCTTACCCCAAACACCGACTCCGTCACTTGTAGGAACGTTTTGTTTAATAGTTGTAGCCCGATGTTCTTTTTCTCACTTTAGTGAGAAGCGAACATTACTAACCCGTAAGCATAGCATGCTTCTTTATGTTGCATGTTAGCCGCTTTTTCTAAATCATGAAGTCCTATATTGGGATACATTGAGTCGAAATAATTTCTTAACCCGTTGCGTAAAATAGCATTTGGGTTCCCCGCAATATATGCGTCAAAGTAAACACATCGTAACTTATGGGTTTCCCAATGTGATATCCCCCATCTTTCAAACGAAAGTCTCTTATAAACCAAGACATTCTTGGAACGTTCTTCAAATGTCTTACAAACTGATTTCGCCATAAATAGTTGTGCCGAAGAATTCTGACCGACTCTAGACAAGATTTCATCAATCATGTCTCCGGGCAGGTCTCTTAAAATATTGGGTTGTCTATCCATTTTGTGTTTTTATACTGTAAAATAGACAAGAGTTAGATTCATAAAAAAAATACTTATTAATACAAGCAATTTTTACATATATCATAAAGCATAAGCACACTATATTACATATATTACACCACACGAATACAACTATCTTATTCCGACTTGCTCGTTTCTTCTTCTTCGGTTTTGGTTCGTTTTGCCAAGTTTCTAGGGATATATGATGTTCCCCTAATACGAGCTGTCATTTTCCACAACGGTTTAGAAAAACCTGGTGGTTTAGAGGTTCCCGGGTCATTGTTACAACTTAAGGGCTTCGGGGGTTGACGATACATATAAAGTTCATCGGGGTTGGAATTAGATTTCTCTATTTTTATGCCCTTTCCCTAATTATTTTCTTTTGCCTTTTTAAATTCAGTTGGGGTAATTTCTATAACATCATCGGAATTCTTGTCGGAATCCGATTCATCGGAGAATTGGTAATCCTCCCAATATTTTGCTTCCTTGGCGGAAACACCATTGACCATAATTAACCTTGGTCGGTTGGTTGAGGATTTTCTTTTACTTAACCGTTTTATTATTTCCCCAACCGGTTCTATTTCCTCCTTCGGTTCCTCCTCTTCCGGTTCTGATTCTTCTTCCGGTTCTTCTTCGGGAACTTGTGAATCAGTCCAATATATATTCAACTCTTCGTTATTATTAGGTGAGTCAATGGGATTTGTGCTAGAGGTAGACATCTATCACACAATCTCAAACATGTTAAGAGATTAATATATCACATAATATATACATGTTAATAATATATAGTTTCCAACAAAAATGTTAAGCAATCATTTTTAAAGAAAACACGGTCGAAGTCCAGACTCACTAATGCATCCTAACAAACTCGATAAGACACACTAATGCAAATTTCTGGTTCTCTAAGACCGACGCTCGGATACCAACTGAAATGTCCCGTTCTTATTGATTAAAAACGTTCCATATTAATTGATTTCGTTGCGAGGTTTTGACCTCTATATGAGACATTTTTCAAAGACTGCATTCATTTTTAAAACAAACCATAACCTTTATTTCATAAATAAAGGTTTAAAAAGCTTTACGTAGATTATCAAATAATGATAATCTAAAATATCCTGTTTACACACGACCATTACATAATGGTTTACATACAAATATGTTACATCGAAATTAGTTTCTTGAATGCAGTTTTTACACAATATCATACAAACATGGACTCCAAATCTTGTCCTTATTTTAGTATGCAACAGTGGAAGCTCTTAGTATTCACCTGAGAATAAACATGCTTTAAACGTCAACAAAAATGTTGGTGAGTTATAGGTTTAACCTATATATATCAAATCATAACAATAGACCACAAGATTTCATATTTCAATACACATCCCATACATAGAGATAAAAATCATTCATATGGTGAACACCTGGTAACCGAAATTAACAAGATGCATATTTAAGAATATCCCCATCATTCCGGGATCCTCCTTCGGACATGATATAAATTTCGAAGTACTAAAGCATCTGGTACTTTGGATGGGGTTTGTTAGGCCCAATAGATCTATCTTTAGGATTCGCGTCAATTAGGGTGTCTGTTCCCTAATTCTTAGATTACCAGACTTAATAAAAAGGGGCATATTCGATTTCGATAATTCAACCATATAATGTAGTTTCACGTACTTGTGTCTATTTTGTAAATCATTTATAAATCCTGCATGTATTCTTATTCCAAAAATATTAGATTTTAAAAGTGGGACTATAACTCACTTTCACAGATTTTTACTTCGTCGGGAAGTAAGACTTGGCCACTGGTTGATTCACGAACCTATAACAATATATACATATATATCAAAGTATGTTCAAAATATATTTACAACACTTTTAATATATTTTGATGTTTTAAGTTTATTAAGTCAGCTGTCCTCGTTAGTAACCTACAACTAGTTGTCCACAGTTAGATGTACAGAAATAAATCAATAAATATTATCTTGAATCAATCCACGACCCAGTGTATACGTATCTCAGTATTGATCACAACTCAAACTATATATATTTTGGAATCAACCTCAACCCTGTATAGCTAACTCCAACATTCACATATAGAGTGTCTATGGTTGTTCCGAAATATATATAGATGTGTCGACATGATAGGTCGAAACATTGTATACGTGTCTATGGTATCTCAAGATTACATAATATACAATACTAGTTGATTAAGTTATGGTTGGAATAGATTTGTTACCAATTTTCACGTAGCTAAAATGAGAAAAATTATCCAATCTTGTTTTACCCATAACTTCTTCATTTTAAATCCGTTTTGAGTGAATCAAATTGCAATGGTTTCATATTGAACTCTATTTTATGAATCTAAACAGAAAAAGTATAGGTTTATAATCGGAAAAATAAGTTACAAGTCGTTTTTGTAAAGGTAGTCATTTCAGTCGAAAGAACGACGTCTAGATGACCATTTTAGAAAACATACTTCCACTTTGAGTTTAACCATAATTTTTGGATATAGTTTCATGTTCATAATAAAAATCATTTTCCCAGAATAACAACTTTTAAATCAAAGTTTATCATAGTTTTTAATTAACTAACCCAAAACAGCCCACGGTGTTACTACGACGGTGTAAATCCGGTTTTACGGTGTTTTTCGTGTTTCCAGGTTTTAAATCATTAAGTTAGCATATCATATAGATATAGAACATGTGTTTAGTTGATTTTAAAAGTCAAGTTAGAAGGATTAACTTTTATTTGCGAACAAGTTTAGAATTAACTAAACTATGTTCTAGTGATTACAAGTTTAAACCTTCGAATAAGATAGCTTTATATGTATGAATCGAATGATGTTATGAACATCATTACTACCTCAAGTTCCTTGGATAAACCTACTGGAAATGAGAAAAATAGATCTAGCTTCAAAGGATCCTTGGATGGCTTGAAAGTTCTTGAAGCAGAATCATGACACGAAAATAATTTCAAGTAAGATTTCCACTCGAAATAAGATTGTTATAGTTATAGAAATTGAATTAAAGTTTGAATATGATTATTACCTTGTATTAGAAAGATAACCTACTGTAAGTAACAAAGGTTTCTTGATCTTGGATGATTACTTGGAATGGATTTAGAAAACTTGGAAGTAAACTTGCAATCTTGGAAGTATTCTTGATTTTATGAAACTAGAACTTTTGGAATTTATGAAGAACACTTACAACTTGAAGATAGAACTTGAGAGAGATCAATTAGATGAAGAAAATTGAAGAATGAAAGTGTTTGTAGGTGTTTTTGGTCGTTGGTGTATGGATTAGATATAAAGGATATGTAATTTTGTTTTCATGTAAATAAGTCATGAATGATTACTCATATTTTTGTAATTTTATGAGATATTTCATGCTAGTTGCCAAATGATGGTTGCCACATGTGTTAGGTGACTCACATGGGCTGCTAAGAGCTGATCATTGGAGTGTATATACCAATAATACATACATCTAAAAGCTGTGTATTGTACGAGTACGAATACAGGTGCATACGAGTAGAATTGTTGATGAAACTGAACGAGGATGTAATTGTAAGCATTTTTGTTAAGTAGAAGTATTTTGATAAGTGTCTTGAAGTCTTTCAAAAGTGTATGAATACATATTAAAACACTACATGTATATACATTTTAACTGAGTCGTTAAGTCATCGTTAGTCGTTACATGTAAATGTTGTTTTGAAACCTTTAGGTTAACGATCTTGTTGAATGTTGTTAACCCATTGTTTATTATAACAAATGAGATGTTAAATTGTTATATTATCATGATATTATGATATATAATATATCTTAGTATGATATATATACAGTTAAATGTCGTTACAACGATAATCGTTACATATATGTCTCGTTTCGAAATCATTAAGGTAGTAGTCTTATTTTTACATATGTATTTCATTGTTAATACACTTAATAATATATTTACTTATCATTTAACATAATTAACCAAGTGTATCAATATCTTAATATGATTCATATGTACCTAGTAAGACGTTGTTATAACGATAATCGTTATATATATCGTTTTCGAGTTTCTTAAATTAATAGTCTCATTTTTATGTATATAACTCATTGTTAAAATACCTAATGAGATACATACTTATAATAAAATCATTTTAACTATATATATAACCATATATATGTCATCGTATAGTTTTTACAAGTTTTAACGTTCGTGAATCACCGGTCAACTTGGGTGGTCAATTGTCTATATGAAACCTATTTCAATTAATCAAGTCTTAACAAGTTTGATTGCTTAACATGTTGGAAACACTTAATCATGTAAATAACAATTTCATTTAATATATATATAAACATGGAAAAGTTCGGGTCACTACAAGAAAAACCGAAAATAGTTTGTCGATTTGTATATGGAAAACAGATAACTAAATAATGTTTTTGAAGGATTTAAATTAAGGATTTATAATTATCAGAATCTGTCTTGTATTGCTGGAATGCGTAATTGAACATTTAGTAATTGTTATTGTGTTTCAAGTGGTCATAGATTGTTGTTGTTAAATATCTATGTACTACAAGTTAACATGCTCATAGAAACTAGTAGTTAAACTTGAAAGAGTTTCTTAATTATTGTGAACCTGAAATTGGTACTATTTTTATGTAGCTATCTGTAAACATGTTTTTTTTTTCTTTTCTTTCCTTTCTTCTGAAAGTGAATGCATAGACACTGGGATAATGAAGTACATTTTGTTTGTATTATTCCTAACGATCTAATTTTGTCTTCTTTCTGGTAGTACTTTATGAATCCGAAGCTGGCAAAGGAGCCAGTTCATTTGTAACTTGAGCTAATTGCCCGAGAAACTATAATACCTTTGATTTATGTATTTCATTAATTAGTTGAAGATCTGTGTATTCAAAATAAGGCTGCAATGGATTCTGAGAAGAGTAATCTCATTATGACCAAGTTCATCTAATATTCTGTAAGTTTACAATCTACCAGCTAACTAAGACAGAATAACTGTTTTTCATTGACTAACTTTTGTAAATGTTTACAAGGTAAGTAAAAATTTGATGCTGCTGTGCAAATTTAATTAATGCATTAGAGAATACTATGACTCATGTTTATCTCGATTTTCATATTATGTACAGACACATAGTTATCATCAGCTTGAAATAAAATTGCATTTGTATATTTATATCTTACCTCCTTTACTATTGGTTTTATTGGTGGAAGTACATGACAGTCAGTTTTGTAGGTGAGATCGCACATGCCATCTGCCTTGGTCCTTCTGCTTCCTTCTCTTTGTCAGGATTTAATTCGCATCCTAAACTCTGTAAGATTTGATAATCATGCTTTATCAACTTGTTCTTTCTCATATTGTTGTTTTATTTTGTAATCTCATTTGTACTTACTTGTAGCAGCATTTTAGTCTTCGATATGTTAGCTTGTTAATTTGATTTGTTATGTACAGCATCTGGATACATTGGCAGAGAGGGTTCTGTCTTTAGCTTTTGATGTTATATCTTGATAACTAGAAACAGGCCCAGTAAGTTTAACTAGGAATATCAGTCATCGAGTTTTTTATATTGTTCATATATCTTTTTTTTTTTTTTTTTTTTTTAAAAAATCTGAATCTTAAACTATTATGAAATAGGGTTGGAGGCTTGTTTCGACACACTTTTCATTATTATTGGAGTCTGCAACGTTTTCCAGCAATTGTTATGAATGAAAAGGTATGATGTCTCATTTTGATTTCATAGGCTAAATAGGTTGAACACTGCTTTATGAATCAGTCTATTAAATGCAAGTAAGAGTATGCAAAGATAATTGTATTATTCTTGTAGGAACATTTGTGTGTAGGATGTTACAGAGTGGGAAGAAGATTCAGATGAGTACATAGGAAAGAATCTTCCTTCTGAATTGGTATTTACTTATTCGACCTTTTGAATTAGTATCTTTTATAAATGGTTCAGGATTTTTGACCTTTTTTTTATATGGTAGGAAGAAATTTCAGGATTGAGAGAGGACTTATTCACTCCAAGAAAAAGTGCATTGAACTTACTTGGTGTTATTTCAATATCAAAGGTCAGTTATATTTGTGTATGTCCCCAGCTCTATCTTATTAAAAATATGTTTTGAAGGATATTAAAACTGAATCATGATTGCAGGGCCTTCCCATTGTGGCTTCAGTGACATCTAAGCGTAAAAAAAGGTGAAAAAATTAAAACAAAAAGGTTGCAGTTCTATGGAGGAGGTGTTGGTCCTCTCCCCGTTTTTGTCCATGATCCCTATTCCAATCGATGTTAATGCAAAAATAATGATGGCTACAAACGAGTAAGTTCATGTCCTTTATTAGTTCTAGCTGTAATTATGATTTTAGGTAGGAAAATGGACATCTTAACTTTCGATATTGTTCAAAACGTGCCTACATTTTTTTTTGAAAAGAAGTTAGGACTTAACTGAATACATCAGATCCATGCTAAACCGCAAACTTGTTCGCATCCTTGAGCCAGTAGAGCATAAAACGTTTTCCTCCATCAACTATGCATCTTATTATAGTTTTTGTTTTATTATTTATTTATGTATATGTATCTATCTGGTGATATCTTGATTACAACTTCAGCAATGAAGGCATGATGTTTTCAGAAAGGTTAGGGTGAGAGAAGATGGATATGAATTTTGTGTGTTTTGTATTCGGCTGTAAACAGCATGGGCAGAAAGTGCTTTTCATGAAGCACTTTGTCTCCAATTTTACCCATTTGACCAGTTAGAGATAAAGATTACTCAAATATAACCCAATTATAACCGAATGCATGGGTCAAGATTGCTAACACTAGTATCTCCTGATCTGTGTTGCATTACGAATCTTGCTAAATGTTACTATCTACAAGTAGTTCACATGCTATTTGGTTCGTCAATTAAACACCACTTGCAGGCTCGTCAATTTTTTGAGATCGTGAATCAACTAACTAACTCCCACATTGTAGTGTACTTTTGTGATACGTGTATAGTTATATTAGATGAGTTCCATACATTCACAAAAAAGAGCGCAAATTTATTTTGATATAGTGATATTAGATAGATAACTTCCATAAACTGAAGACATAATTGCTCATTATGTTGACTAAATCCCACATTGTAGTCTCCAGTTTTTCTTTGCCGCTTTTCTTATTATTGTACCATTTTTGTATTTAAAATGAGGACCGATTGTGATTGCTGTTGATTTGAGATGACCAGTGAAGATGTTTGGGAATAAGATTCCTGATGATTAATAGATAAATGATTAGTGATTAATTAGGTTAGCTTATCGGTTAAGTAGTTATTTTATGTACCTGCCGGTAAAAAAAAGTTATTTTATGTACCTAGTTATGAGGTATAAATACCTAGTTAAATACCTAGTTACCGCTTAGAATCATAAGCTTCCCTCCCCATTCCTCACATTTACACTTTTATGTGTGTGTGTGTGAATCCCCCATATTCTCTATCACACTGAAGGAGACTAGTGCTAAGCTTGTGACTAACGATTCGATTTAATAATCGAATTGTTAAGTTGAAGAAAGCCATGTATTAGATCACTTTGTGATTGAATCAGTCGGCTAGGCTTTTTGATTTGTACTCAATTAAGATTTAATCATTATGTATATTTGATTTAGATTTCTGTTTTTCTGTTATCATCTTCAACATCATTATCATAGTATTCATACGCACACACCTTCATATTCATATTACCGTGTTTCACTGAAACACCTCTAGACAAAAAAAAAAAAAAAAAAGTGTAAGCAACAATTAAACTTGATTGATCACTACTAACATATCTGACTTGAAATTTCAATAAAATTGATCACTCGTCAAAACGTGCCTCGAAGAATGTTTTAGTCATCATAGCCCTGTAATCCTTGGCGAGCTTATCTGTATTTCCTCTAAAAGGGCTGTTTATGATAATTTATAAGAATTAACAGATTATAATGAGTTTGTATTGATCAGTTTATATTATTGAGCTTGAATTGATACAATCTTGTAGTTTATTGCATTTGCTAAGTGTGCTTATATGCACATACTTTACAACGGCTAATTCTACTTTGGAGTTTGGATTCATTACACTTTTTGGAACCACTCTATGAAAAAGGAAATATGCTGTTTGGTGGGATCCCTTGTATCCGTTGAAAGAGCAGACATAAGTCACCTTGTGATCTTCTATTCTAGGAAATGATGAGAAGAACTTTCTCTGATCCTAAAGTTAAAATACCACATATGATAATGTGGTCCTTGTAGCTGTATTCTAACACTCCCCCTCAAGTTGAATAGTGGGATTTCCAATATTCAACTTGCTAAGAACTTCAGTGAAGAGTCTTCCGTTGACTGATTTGGTGAGGATGTCGGCTAGCTGATCTTTTGGTCTGATTGATGGAAGAGAAATGATTTCAGCATCTAACTTCTCTCTGATAAAGTGTCGATCGATTTCAATATGTTTGGTTCGGTCATGTTGAACCGGGTTCTCTGAAATGGCAATGGCTGCTTCATTGTCGTATAAGATTTGAATAGCTTCTTTTGGAGGGAATCCTATTTCTGTTAAGAGTTTTCGAATTCATAATGCCTCCACTTCTCCCTTTGTGATACCTCTAAATTCTGATTCAGCACTTGATAGGGACACGACCTTTTGTTTCTTACTTTTCCACACAACTAAGTTTCCTCCAATTATTGTGAAGAAACCAGAAGTTGATCTTCTATCTCCTTTTTCTCCAGCCCAACTTGCATCCGTATAAATTTGTGTTTCAAGGTGCCCATTCTTTTTGAATACAACTCCATGATCCGCTTTTTTCTTCAAATATCTGATGATTCTCATTACAGCTTCCATATGGTGAACCTGTGGTTGATGCATGAATTGACTCACAACTCCAACTGCATGTGCTATATCAGGTCGAGTGTAAGCAAGATAGATGAGTTTCCCCACCATCCTTTGGTATTGCCCTTTATCAGCAAGATCAGTTTCATCTTCCATATATAGCTTCTGGTTTGGAATCATTGGAGTATCAGCTGGTTTGCAGTCAGTCATACCTGTTTCTGCAAGAAAATCAAGAACATACTTCTTTTGACAGATAAATATCCCCTGTTGGGATCTAATACCTCAATCCCCAAAAAATACTTAAGTCTGCCCAAGTCTTTCATTTCAAATTCTTTAAATAAGTTCATTTTTAAATTAGAAATTTCCTCTTTATCATTTCCTGTTATTATCATATCATCAACATAAATGATTAAGCATGTAATTAAATTTCCTTTTCGTTTAAAAAAGAGAGTATGATCCGAGTTGCTTTGTTTAAAATCATATTTTTTCATGAATAATGTAAATCTCCCAAACCAAGCCCGTGGTGATTGTTTTAGCCCATATAAAGCCTTTTTAAGTCGACAAAATTCCCTGTTTTTAAAGTTGTCAGAGAATCCAGGTGGTGCTTCCATATAGACTTCCTCTTTTAATTTGCCATGGAGAAAAGCATTCTTCACATCAAATTGATGAAGTGGCCAATCTTCATTTGCAGCGATGGAAAAAAGAACTCTGATAGTATCAATCTTTGCAACTGGGGAAAAGGTCTCGGAATAATCTATCCCATAGGTTTGAGTGTACCCTTTCGCAACCAGTCGAGCCTTGTATCTTTCAATGGTACCATCTGGTTTGTATTTTATTGTAAACACCCATCGATTCCCTACTGGTTTTTTTCCTTGAGGAATAACACATTTTTTCCATGTGTCACTTTTCTGGAGTGCTTCCATTTCTTCTTCCATGGTCTTCTTCCATTTTTCAGATTTCATGGCTTGATCAACACTTGCTGGGATTTCTTCAGAATATAAAGCAGAATTGAATTTTTGTGCTTCACTGGATAGGTTTCCTTGTGCAATATTAGCCATAGGATACCTTGATCTTTGCGCTTCTTTTTCTGGCAAGTATCGTTTAGGTGAGACACCTCTATTGACTCTTTGAGGTAGGACATATCGTTGGGTGGTTTCATCGGAATTGGTGTCATTTTGTTCCTCATGAGTTTGATGTTCATTGTTTGAGGAGGTTTCATTTGGTTCAATGTTTGGTGAATCGGGACCAGGATTTGGTGATTCGGGATCATGATTTGGTGATTCGGGATCAGGATTTGGTGATTCGGGATCAGGATTTGGTGATTCGGGTTCAGGATTTAGTGATTCAGTGTCAGGATTTGGTGATTCGGGATCAGGATTTGGTGTTAGTATTTGGATATTGTCGGGATTGAGTGTTGGTGTTTGAATGTTACCAGGTTTAGGTATCCAGGTTATCCAACTGAGAGTGTCATTATCCCCTTTCTCCCCCTCACTCGTGAGTTGGGTATCATAAAAATATTCGGTTTCGACAAAATCACAGTTCATTGTAGTAAAAACATGACGTCTCTTGGGACTGTAACATCGATATCCTTTTTGGTTTATTCCATAGCCAACCATGACACATTTTTCCGCACATGGATCAAGTTTAGTACGCTCATGTTTTGGAATATGGACAAAGACCGTGCACCCAAATATTCGAGGTTCAATGCTAAATGAAGTCGGAAGGGCATGGAATTGGGAAAGAGTATCTTTAGGAGTTTTTGTGCCCAAAATTTTAGTGGGTAAACTGCTGATAAGATAGGTAGCGGAAGCAAGGGCTTCGGGCCAAAAACTCTTCGGGGCCTTGGATTCAATTAATAAAGCTCTTGTCATTTCTAAGAGTAGTCGATTTTTTCGTTCGGCTACTCCGTTTTGTTCGGGAGTATGAGCACAAGATGTTTGGTGAATAATCCCTTTATCTTCACAAAATTGTTTCATTGAAGTATTGACAAACTCACCCCCATTATCGGATCTTAAAATTTTTATATTTTTGTTAAATTGAGTTTGTACCATTTTATAAAAGTGGGAAATTTTTTCAAACACTTCTGATTTGTGAGTTAAAAAATAAATCCAGGTCATGCGTGAATGGTCATCAATAAATAAGACAAAGTACCGAAAATTTCTCCCCCCAACAACCGGTGCTGGACCCCACACATCAGAATGGATTAAAGCAAAAGGTACTTCTTTTCTAGTATTACTAGGTTTAAACGTACTTCGGTGGCTTTTAGCCAAAATACAAGTTTCACAATTTAAGTTTACATTAGACGGAAAAAGACTAGGAAATAAAGCGTGTAAATATCCGACTGATGGGTGACCCAACCTTCTATGCCATAACCAAGCTTCCCTCGTAGGTGTTCCGTGATCAAGCATCACGGTACCTTGTTGGGTTACTTCGTCCACATAGTATAACCCACCCCGTTCGGTTCCACGTCCAATAATTACCCCAGTCCTTATATCTTGTAGGACACAAAAATTGGTGTGTAATAGAACAGAACAGTTTAGTTCTTTTGTAACGTGGCTAATTGATAGCAACTTATGAGATAGGGCGGGAATATATAAACAATTAGATAGTTTCATAGTCGGAGTAATTTTGATATTTCCACCCCCTTTTACATGTACAACATCTCCATTTGCAGTTTGAATGTTGTTAACCCGAGGTTTTGATTCGGAATAAAAATCGGATTTTTCAAAACTCATGGTGTGGGTAGCACCACAATCAAAAATCCATTCATTTCCTTTTATGTTATTTGAAACTATATTTGCTTTTCCGATAAAACAAGATTTATTTTTAATATTATTAGTTAGTATATTTTCTGAAAAATTACTTGTTTGGACAGGTTTATTTTTCGTCCCAAACAGCTCAGTTTTAATATTATTTGTTAGTTTATTTCCATCAAGTGATGATTTATTATTTTTGAGTGGGTTGACAAAGTCAAATGGTTTACAACACTTATATTCCTCTTTCACTGAAAACACGTTACCCACTTTTGACTCTTTTTTCCTTGAAAAGTCATTTAACACTTCTTTTGACTCTTTATTACTTGAAGGGTTATTTGATATATTTGTTTGAGAAGACTGGTGTTTTAATTTAAAGTTCATACCAATACCAACTCTTTTTGTACCATCGGTTTTTTGCACAGATCCAAAAATAGGATCTAAATTCCCCTTTTCACCTATTTCTTCAAGACAATTGAAGCGATTATGGTTTACAAATGTTGCTTCATCATCTATCGATTTTAAGTTTCGGTTTATTGCTTTACCCGATTCATAGCAATCATATGCAACCTTAGGGTTTGAGGCCTTTTTCCTCACTATTTTGGCCGAATTATACGAATTGGGTGTAATACCAGGGTCGAAATTTGGGCTTGAGGATTTTTTCCTCACCCATTTGATCGGTTTATGCGAATTAAAAAGTAGAGAGTTTTTATTAGGGTTTGAGGTTTTTAATCTCAGCCCTGTACCTCTTATTGATGTCTGAGTTGCAAAAGTATGGTTTTTCTGTTTGACTACGGAAGTGCCGTTGTTGGTTACCTCACTCTTAGCTCCGGCCGCCGTTCCAATTCCCGCCGTTGCCGCCATCTCAGCCTTATTCAACCTTTCACCTTGTTGGTAGGATTTGAATTTATCAGTTTTGATGGTGACCGGTAATGAATGGCAGAGAACATTCAGGTAAGTGTTTTTGATGACTCTTAACTGCTCGGAGCTCTTATTTTGACTAATTGAGCTACCGTCAAATTTAGACATGGCAGCTTGATTTTTCTGGTAAATGATTGAAGCGAAAAACGGTTGTAATGATCCCCCGATCTACACCGTTAGCTCTGATAACATGATAATTTATAAGAATTAACATATTATAATGAGTTTGTATTGATCAGTTTATATTATTGAGCTTGAATTGATACAATCTTGTAGTTTATTGCATTTGCTAAGTGTGCTTATATGCACATACTATACAACGGCTAATTCTACTTTGGAGTTTGGCTTCATTACACTTTTTGGAACCACTCTATGAAAAAGGAAATATGCTGTTTGGTGGGATCCCTTGTATCCGTTGAAAGAGCAGACATAAGTCACCTTGTGATCTTCTATTCTAGGAAATGATGAGAAGAACTTTCTCTGATCCTAAAGTTAAAATACCACATATGATAATGTGGTCCTTGTAGCTGTATTCTAACAGTTTATCCCGGATGCCACCATCTCCAAATGTTTGCAGACCCACACCCCGCAATCTCCGTGTACACCACCCTGCTGCGGCACCGCTACCTTCTCGTGTGTTAGCTTGTTAAGCTCAATGTTAGATCCATCTATAGCCGTCTTCTTCGTATAATATTCCATACCTCTTAAGAATTCAGGCAGAGCATCATTCAACTCCTTAACTATCACATCTTCAATGATGTTTTTACTATATCCCTGAAAACTATCATATATGCTCACTTTGAAATTTCGAAGGTCTAACACTAACAAAACCCAATGATCGTTTTTACCCGTTAGTATTTGCGGAAACATAACCTGCACAAGGTAAATGTTAGTAATAACAATAATAATAGTAGTATTGTTAAAGGAAGTTTATTTGAATTCACCATGTCATGCAAGTTAGATTAATAATGTTAGAAAAAAGGTTTCCTAATTAGATAGGGATTGTTCATGTATATAAATAATTCTGTTGGCTTTAATGAAAGATCAAGCGATTCATTAAAATATAAATATTAATATATAAATATATATCACTAATTAATATTAATATATACTCGATCTACATACCTTGTCGCACTCCCACCAGGGAGGATACAAGTCCCTCATGCCATCTGCGAAACTCTCAACATGCTTGAGGTCTATAGGATTGGCTCCTGTGGTCTTGAGCTCATCGTCATCCTCAAGATCTTCATTCTCAACGTCATCATTTTTCTTTTCCTCATCATTTCCCTTTTTCTCTTCACTTTCCTTTTTCTTCTCCCTTTTCTTTTCCTCCTCACGGACCTGCTCTTTATAACTCTTGTATCCCGTCATCATGTCAAGGAATCCAACTGGCATTAGTGTCCACCGTGAAGAAGGGACGCGGTAGTCTAACGAAATCAACCTCACGGACCTCCTCACGTTGAGAAGATCTTCATTCTCAACATCATCATTTTTCTTTTCCTCATCATTTCCCTTTTTCTCTTCACTTTCCTTTTTCTTCTCCCTTTTCTTTTCCTCCTCACGGACCTGCTCTTTATAACTCTTGTATCCCGTCATCATGTCAAGGAATCCAACTGGCATTATTGTCCACCGTGAAGAAGGGACGCGGTAGTCTAACGAAATCAACCGCCGTCGCCACCATAATAAGTGGTTCGACCAAGCGTCAATATGCTGTTATTTAAAGAAACAAAAAGGAAAGGGTTTGTAAACCGAGTAATGTGTTTGAAATAAAAGTATACAAAATTTAATTTTTTACAGTGTTTTCAAGGTATCCACTGAAATCTCGACCCGACAACCGATCCCACCATTCTCGATCCGCATCTAAGTGTTGATCCGCTTGAACGTAAAATCTGCATTTGCACGGATAGGTTTGGTCATACAGATCCTCACTAGCAGACGAAGCGTCTATCCCGCGGTTTAGATAACCTTCTCGGTGGTCTATCAAATTGTCGATAATCTGGTACATGTTAGCCTCGATGCTAGTCACTTCATGTGCTTTTGTATTAAGTGTTGGGCCCACTGACTCGGAAAGCTCGATATCATCTGTATTCTTATTATTATGGCTCTGTTTACTCGTCCCTGGCCCGATAGTCTCAGCCGTATCAAAACACCAATCTGTTTTGGGACAAGATTCCAACTCCAATGTATCAGCCAAATCATGTTCTGTCACAGGCACATAGGAATTATAATCTGATTCCACTGGACGCTCGTGATGATGCACGTCGATATGAGTCCGTAAATGATTCAACAGGTCCTTGTCATTATAACCCAATTCGATCCCATCACTCAAAACATTCCATCTTGTACCTCTCATCACCTTTGTAGTTATGCTTCTGTCCTCTCTATTGTTTTCATTGTCATTTCCTTGTTTCTTGATACAACCATATTCCAACAATGCTGCAAAATTCAGATATTATAAATCACGAACCATTAATTTATTAAAAATGAATATAAGGATAATAATAATAGGTTTAAACTCCAAGGATAGAAGAATACCCATACCTATTATATGGCTAAACATGTTGGCAGCCACATATCTCGTGATTGGTTGGTCCTTCAAAACTTCTTCGAGCTTGACTGTAGGAGACTCAAGAAAAGCCGGATACAACTTCGAGTATAACCATTTGATTTGGTTTTGCGAATTTTGATTTAACCCATCTGTGTCATCATGACATGGTTCCAATTTCTCCACGTTGTCCTCCATATGAATATCTGTACATCAGAACTTAATCAGTATCATGTATGCCGTCTTTTAGGCGTTTAGATCTGTATTTTAAAGAGTTAATCATGTAGGGAGCTGAGGGTGTTTTTGATGTTTACATTGCTGATTATCAGATGGGGAGGACACCTGTGGCATACACGGGGGCAGCTCATGATCTTCTGGTGAAACATTTGTATCAGGTGGTGTGTTAATTTTGATGATAGGTTTCACGACAACACTGTAAATTTCAAGATATCACAAGTCAGCTTCGTCGGGAATATATTTTGTAATGACAAATATAGAATACAATATACATCTTCCAAATGAACATGAATGAATGAATGAATGAAAGAATGTTAGGAATGTAGACTACTATTATTTGAAAGGTGTTTGGATAAGCTTATAAACAAGTTTCTTATTGCATTCAGAGTAAGCAATAGTACACAAACTTCATAAACTAAGAGTCTTTTCCATTAAGATTATTAGCTAAAAACACATTTGTAAGGAAAATAAAATAAAGTAGTGTACCTTATGGATCTTTGCCTATAAGAGCGTTTCCTTCTTGCTGCTCTTTTGTTCCCGGCCTGTAATTAAGAACGTTTAATGAAGATTATTCAACCAGTTATTATTATTATTACTCCTACTCTATATATATATATATATATATATATATATATATATATATATATATATATATATATATATATATATATATATATATATATATAAGAATAAGAAAATGTATCACATTTTTTTGCCAGGTTACCTTACGAGGTGGAGTATTTAAGCATGTAGTACATTCCTGTTGCAGCAAAATTTATAACTTAGTTCTTTTATGATAATGAAATTCGAATTATGTAATAATAATAAGTAAGATTATTATTAAGTAGTAGTACTCTGTATTAGTTAAAAAATTTATTTCATACCTTTATAGGCCTTCTTATCCTTTTGGTTTTGTTGATAGCATCTTTTGCTGCCTCAACAATAGTGGTCTTCTGTTGGAAGCTTCGACGAGCCCAACACACCCACTATAGAGGATCTAGACTATACTCGACTCACTACACCAACACTTTGACGTTGATTCGCCTTTAATTTTATGAATTCTTAGTGCACAATAGTACTTAGGCGACAGTGTCGACCATATATCATTTAGGCGGTATAACCGACCATGTATCACTTAGGCGGCAGAGCCGACCATATAATAAGAACAACACAAGTGCACTAAGAACTTAAACACAAACTAAGGCTTAACCGGGAAACTTAATAAAGAACACTTTTATTAATACAAAATACAATTACAATATTACTTACTTACAAGCTTTTCTTTTCTACACACACTCTTCTCACTTCTTACTTCTTCTCTACTTCTTAACTCACTCTTTTCACAACTTAATTACAAATGAAACTCCTCACCCATATTTATACTTGTCCATGGAAGTTTCTACACACTAGATATTTCCATAGATAAATATCTAGATATTTCTCACCTACAAATATCTATATTATCTAGATTTTTCTACATATAAATATCTAGATATTTCTTTTACATATTAATATCTAGATATTTTCTTATACATATTAATATCTAGATTTTTTTTTTTCATACATATTTACAAATTCCATATTATTCCAAATTTGCATTGTATTTTAACACTCCCCCTCAATGCAAATTTTCTTTCAACGATGACTTGCAGACCATTCCAAGTGCTTCTCTGAATTTTGTAAACTTTGGTTTACTTAGGCTCTTGGTGAATATATCTGCAACTTGTTCATCTGTGTTTGTTGGCACCATCTTGATCTCCCCTTCAAGGACCTTCTCGCGAACATAGTGATAGTGTACTTCTATATGTTTTGTTCTTGCGTGAAAGACTGGATTCTCTGCTAGACGTATAGCTGATAGGTTATCGCAGAAAAGCTCTACTTGATAGTCTGTTGATTGATGAAGATCTTCCATTAGTTGTTTCAACCATGTAATTTCTTGTGTTGCTGATGATGCCGATCGATATTCTGCTTCAGTGCTTGACAAGGATACAGTTGGTTGTCTCTTACTGCACCATGATATTACTCCTGATCCAAGACTAAACATGTATCCAGTTGTTGACCGTCGTGTATCATAGTCTCCAGCGTAATCAGCGTCACAATATCCAGTCACGTGACATTCTTTTGTTTTCTTGTATAAAATACCAAAGTTGATAGTGCCTTTAAAATACCTTAAGATGCGTCGTACAACATCAAGGTGAGGCTTCTTCGGATTGCTCATGTATCGACTAACCACTCCAACTGCATAAGATATGTCTGGCCGGCTTAGTGTGAGATAAATAAGACTTCCGACCATCTTTCGATACATGGTAACATCTTGAAGACTTTTTCCTTCATCTGCTCGTAGTTTTGTATTCGGATCCATCGGAGTTGAGATAGGTTTACAATTAAGCATTCCGTACTTTTGTAAAAGATCTCGCGCATATTTCTGTTGTCCCAGAAATAATCCTTTTCTTTTCTGCTCTATTTCGAGTCCAAGAAAATGTTTGAGTTCTCCAAGCTCCTTCATATGAAATCTGATAGACAGATTATCTCTTGTTCTTTGGATCTCCTCATAGTGATCTCCCGTGATGATTAAGTCATCCACATATACTAGCACTATGGCTAGTTTTCCTTGATCTTGTTTCACAAATAAACTAGAATCTGAAGGAGCAACTGTGAAACCACTTTGTATTAAGAACTCGCCAATCTTCCCGTACCAAGCTCTTGGAGCCTGCTTCAAGCCGTATAGTGCTTTCTTTAATTTGCAGACATGGTCAGGATGGGACTTGTTCTCAAAGCCTCTTGGTTGCTCCATATAAATGTCTTTGTCAAGTTCTCCATGTAAGAAAGCGTTCTTGACATCCATCTGCCACATCTTCCAAGATTTGCTGGCGGCTAAAGCTAGTAGAGCTCGAATTGTTGTGATCTTTGCCACTGGACTAAATGTTTCTTCATAATCCAGCCCATATTGTTGAGAAAAACCTCTAGCAACAAGTCGAGCTTTATACCTTTCAATGGAGCCATCTGATCGAGTCTTCACCTTGTAAACCCATTTACAAGATATTGGTTTTACATCCTTTGGCTTTGGAACTAAACTCCATGTCTGGTTTTCTTTTAGTGCATTAATTTCTTCTTCCATCGCTTTCTGCCATTCTCGACTTTGTGCTGCTTCTTCATAAGTAGAAGGCTCAATAGGTATTGATTCATCCACATGAGCAGCATTGGCATACCTGGGATTAGGTTGCCTCGGCCTTGTTGATCTCCGTAATTCTTGCACATGCTCCTCGGCATCCATTTGGCTTGGACGAACCTCTTCGAATGTAGATTGATGTACCCCAGTTTTCCATGGACTCGTTTCCTTAGAGTACGATCCATCTCCTTCTTTAATTGGATCCGATATGTGCTCTTTATGTTCTTCTTTCTCTTCTGGAACTTCTTCTAATCCATGAGATTCTGGAAGCTCTATCTTTTGAGGTGACCACCATGAAGACGCTTCATCAAATACCACATTTCTTGAAGTATGACACTTTTCAGTATTTGGATCACAACATCTCCATCCTTTTCTTGATTCATCATAACCGACAAAAATGCACCGAATTGCCTTCTTATCAAATTTGCTTCGTAGATGATCTGGTACGAAGACGTAGCATACACATCCAAAAACTTTGAGATGGTTGACGGTTGGCTTGATCTTCCATAATCTTTCATATGGTGAAATATATCCCAACTTTGTTTGTGGGAGTCTGTTAATCACGTACGATGCCGTCCTCATACATTCGGCCCAAAATCTGCCTGGTACATTCTTACCATGAAGCATACTTCGACAAGTTTCGGCAAGGTGACGATTCTTGCGTTCTGCCACTCCATTCTGTTGTGGAGTATTAGGGCAAGTTAATTGCCTTCTGATCTTGTGCTTCTCAAGATAGATATTGAACTCGGTTGATAAATATTCTCCTCCATTATCTGTGCGTAAGCATCAAATCTTAGTATTGAGCTCACTTTCTACCTTGTTCTTGAACTCTTTAAACTTCAGAAAAGTCTCTGACTTCTCCTTCATGAAGTAAACCCACACATATCTTGAGAAGTAATCAATGAATGTCACCATATATTTCATACCTCCAAGTGATGTTTGTTTCTGTTAGAATTAGTTGTAGTGTTTTGATTAATTAGAAGTGTTGATTAGTTTTGAAGTTTGAATGTTTTGAGGTGATGTTTATAAGAGAAATATTGAAGATTTGTTGTTTAGAAAGAAATGATTTTATTGATTTAGAATTGTGTTGTGAATGTGTGTTTTTTTTTTGTTGTTACATCAAATGCAAGATCATATGCCTATTTATAGGCCTCAAATGTGGATAAAAATATCTAGATTTTTTTGATAGAATTTTCTAGATATTTTTGTTAATGATATCTAGATATTTTTGTTAGAACTATCTAGATAATTTTGTTAATAATATCTAGATATTTTTGATATAAATATCTAGATAATTTTGTAGATAATTCTAGAAATACATTAATATTTTAACACTCCTCCTTAATGTATTTCGATGTTACTCCGAGCATGTTACGTAGGAACTCGAACTTGGGTCTTGGTAGTGCTTTAGTGAAAATGTCTGCAATTTGCTCTTCGGTCTTGCAGTATTTTAATTCAATATCTTTCTTGGCGGAGACTTCTCGTAGAAAGTGATACTTGATGTCAATATGTTTTGTTCTTCCATGGAACACTGGATTCTTTGCCATCGCGATTGCAGACTTGTTGTCGCAATATATCTTTGTAGCTTCGTCTTGTTTCTCGCCCATATCTTCTAGTATTCTTCTTAGCCATATAGCTTGATTAGCTGAGTTTGCGGCTGCGATGTACTCGGCTTCAGCTGACGATTGTGCCACCATTTCTTGTTTCTTTGATGTCCATGAGAATACACCAGATCCAAGTGTGAATGCGTATCCGGAAGTACTTCTCATGTCATCCACCGATCCGGCCTAATCACTATCTGTGTATCCCTGAAGCTTCGAGTCTATAGTGGGCTTGTACCATATTCCGTAGTCCATGGTACCTTGCAAGTATCTTAAAATTCTTTTAGAAGCTCCGTAATGTATTTAAGTAGGGTTTTTCATGTACATGGATAATAGACTCGTTGCGTACATAATATCTGGCCTTGTTGCTGTCAGATAAAGTAGACTTCCGATGAGACTTCTGAATCTTGAAGCGTCTGCTTTCTCCGATCCATCTTCTTGTCTCATCTTCTCATTGGCAACTAGTGGCGTGGCTACGGTTTTGCAACCGTATAGTTTAAACTTTTTCAGGAGATTTTTCGTATATTTCTTTTGGCATATGAAGATGCCTTCATTTTCTTGACTGATTTCGATGCCAAGAAAATAGCGCATCAAACCAAGGTCGCTCATCTCGAACGTTTTCATCATGTCTTCTTTAAACTCTTGTATCATTCTCTCATTGTTTCCAGTATATATTAGATCATCGACATACAAGGAAATAATGAGAGTGTCAGAGTTACCTTGGGTTTTGATGTAGAGTGTAGGCTCACTTTGACTCCTCCTGAATCCCGAACTTGTGAAATAGCTATCAATGCGGCTATACCAAGCACGTGGTGCTTGTTTAAGTCCATATAGAGCTTTCTTTAGCTTCAGGACTTGGTCTTCTTTTCCTTTCTGAATGAACCCTTGTGGTTGCTCGACGTATATTTCTTCTTCGAGAAATCCATTTAGAAAGGCTGATTTTACATCTAGTTGGTGAATCTTCCACCTTCGTTGAGCTGCTAATGCCACAAGTGCTCTTATAGTGTCTAGTCGAGCTACTGGTGCAAAAGTTTCGTTGTTGTCGACTCCTTGTTGTTGTGAGTAGCCTTTAGCTACTAGCCTTGCTTTGTGTTTTTGTATAGAACCGTCAGGGTTGAGCTTTGTTTTGTAAACCCATTTAACTCCAATGATTTCTTTATCTTCGGGATGGTCAACTAACTCTCATGTGTTGTTTTTCTCGATCATTCTGATTTCTTCGTTCATAGCAGCCACCCACTTTTCATCTTTAGCTGCAAGTTCATAGCTTTCAGGTTCTATAGTTGTGAAGTTACATGCCTCGTATACCTCTGCTAACGCTTTGACTCTTCCAGGTGTGGACTCTGGGCTTGACTCGTCTTGCGCCAAAGGTAATCTTGTCGACGGAGAAGTTGGTGTAGTAGGACTTGTTTCTCCGGTACTTTCTTGTTGTTGAGAATGCTCCATTTGTAGTGGTTGTTGGGCTGGAGTTTCCATAGATATCCTTGGCAGATATGTTTGTTTTTGAACTTTGTCTTTCTCCCAATTCCAAGAAGCGTCTTCATCAAACTCCACGTCTCGGCTGATCACGATGTTATTAGTCTTCAGGTTATAGACTCGGTAGCCTTTAGACTGCGTGCTGTAGCCCAAGAATATTCCCTTCCCTGATTTTTTTTGGAGCTTGTGACGTTTCTCCTTTGGAATGTGGATGTAGCAAATACACCCAAATACTCGCAGATGTTTTGCTGATGGTTTCCTTCCACTCCATGCCTCAATTGGAGTCTTGTTTTGTATGGCTTTCGTTGGACATCGATTTAATATATATACAGCCGTGTATACAGCTTCAGCCCAGAAACTGTTTGGAAGGCCTTTTTCATGTATCATTGTTTTGGCCATTTCCATTACAGTTCTGTTTTTGCGTTCAGAGACGCCATTTTTTTCAGGGGCATAACCAACAGTAAGTTGGCGTTTAACTCCTTCGTCTTCACAGAATTTGTTAAACTGTGTAGAGGTGTATTCTTTTCCTCTATCACTCCTTAGCGTTTTTATATAATGGCCACTGCTTTTTTCTACGAAGTTCTTAAACTTCTTGAATATCGTAAATACTTCCGATTTTTCACGCATGAAATACACCCACGTCATTCTAGAATAATCATCGATGAAGAGAATAAAGTACCTATTTTGATTAAGAGACGGGGTCCTCATTGGTCCACAAACGTCAGTGTGCACCAGCTCCAGTATACCTTTCGCTCTCCAAGCTTTATCACGAGGGAAAGGTTTTCGATGTTGCTTGCCCATCATACAGCTTTCACACGTGTCAGTGATCTCTTCTATGTTAGGCAAGTCTCTCATCATATTCTTCTGTTGGAGGATTTTTAGTGCGTGAAAGTTAAAGTGGCCAAATCTTCGATGCCATAGCCATGATTCTTCAACTTGAACTTTCATGGCTGTGTCTTGGATATACTGCCAACGAAGCGGAAAGTTGCGGTTCTCCATTGGCACTTCGGCTATTAATTTATAGTTATTTTTCTTGTCACGAATAACGCATGATTTGTCTTCGAAGAGTAAAGAGTATCCGTGCTCCATCATTTGTCCAACACTTAGCAAGTTACTTGCAAGGCTTGGTACTAAAAGAACGTCATTAACAGATCGAGTGACGTTATTAGTTTGAACAGTTATCGTACCTTTGCCTTTAGTGTCAACAAGCACTCCATTCCCTAGTTTGACGCGGGACTTTACGGAGGTGTTGATACTATCAAATAACTTTTCATCTCCTGTCATGTGGTTGCTGCACCCACTGTCGATCAACAAGTATCGTCCCTTTGTTTATTTGCGACATGACAGGCATAGAATAGCTGATTTTTGTTCTCCGGAATATCTTCACTTTCTTTCGTGAAGTTAGCTCGATGATTTTGTTTTAATCGGCAATCTTTTTCTATATGCCCAAATCTTTTGCAATTATTGCATTGTGGCTTCCCTTTGTGAAAACAATCTTTCTCCAAGTGGTTTGTCTTTTCGCAGATACCACATGAAGGATAGTTTTTTCTTCTCTGATCAAACCCGGTTCTGGATTTTTCTCCTCCTCTCGACTTTTCTTCGAGATTTCTTTTCCCCTCATTATTAGATTTCTGAGACCTTATTTTGAGTTTAGACTGAAAGGCACTTTCAAGTGAGTTTTCACTACGCCGACTCAGTCTAGCCTCATATGCTTCAAGAGAGCCAATTAATTCTGGTACTGACAGAGTCTCGATGTCTTTTGACTCTTCGATAGCAGTAATGACATGATCATATTTTTCTGTCATACTGATAAGTATTTTTTCTACGATCCTCTTATCAGTTATGTTATCTCCATAGGCTCTCATTTGATTTACTATTTCTTTAATTCTAGAATAGTAATCTTTTACGGTCTCGGTTTCT
The DNA here is from genome assembly GCF_046630445.1 of Rutidosis leptorrhynchoides. NCBI lineage: Eukaryota > Viridiplantae > Streptophyta > Magnoliopsida > Asterales > Asteraceae > Rutidosis > Rutidosis leptorrhynchoides. The sequence continues at coordinate 79,879,255 of NC_092333.1, forward strand.
TTCATATTTAAATTTTCAAAATCTCGTCTTAAAGTAAGTAGTTTGACCGATCTCACCTTGGCATTTCCTTGAAATTCTTCTTGAAGAATCTTCCACGCCTCTTTCACTGTCGTAGCTCCCATGATTCGTGGAAAGATGGACGGTGTCAAGGCTTGTTGAATGTAGCCTAGAGCAGCAGCATTTCTGACTACATTTTTGTTGTATTTTTCTTGTTCTTCCGCGGACAGAGTTCCGACGTCTTTCGGAGTTGTAAACCCGACTTCGACAATATCCCATAAGCTTTGTGCTTGAAAATATGTCTTCATTCGGATACTCCAAAAATCGTAGTTATCACCAACAAAGATGGGGACGGGAATATTGTACGCACCGACGGTAGTCATGGTGTATTCGAACGAACGCCCAAAATGGCTCTTGATACCACTTGTTAGAATTAGTTGTAGTGTTTTGATTAATTAGAAGTGTTGATTAGTTTTGAAGTTTGAATGTTTTGAGGTGATGTTTATAAGAGAAATATTGAAGATTTGTTGTTTAGAAAGAAATGATTTTATTGATTTAGAATTGTGTTGTGAATGTATGTTTTTTTTTGTTGTTACATCAAATGCAAGATCATATGCCTATTTATAGGCCTCAAATGTGGATAAAAATATCTAGATTTTTTTGATAGAATTTTCTAGATATTTTTGTTAATGATATCTAGATATTTTTGTTAGAACTATCTAGATAATTTTGTTAATAATATCTAGATATTTTTGATATAAATATCTAGATAATTTTGTAGATAATTCTAGAAATACATTAATATTTTAACAGTTTCACTGGGCCGAAGACATCTGAGTGTATGAGCTCTAGTGGTGTCTTGGACTGATGCACTGACTCCTTGAATGGCAATTGGTGAGCTTTGCCAAATTGACATCCAGCACATATTGTATCTGTTCGGATATCTATTTGAGGAAGCCCATTTACTATGCGTTTCACCATCATCTCCTTTAACTTATTGTATCCCACATGCCCAAGACGTTCATGCCAAAGATGAGTCGTCTCATTTTTTCGAGTCTTATCCACATATGCTGTTTCAGCAGATAGTACATAGACCGACTCTATTCTTCTTCCTTGCATAATTGGATTGCCAACCACCTTCACTCTCTTGAATACGGACACATCTTCTGGTCCAAAGAGCACATAGTTCCCTTCTGCTGTCAATTGTGGTACTGACAGTAAATTCTTCTTTAGGCCAGGGACAAGATACACCTTCTCGAGTTGGAGCTTTTGAGAGTCACCTTCATTTGGAATTATTGTCTTTCCAATGTGAGAAATAGACAACCTTGAATTGTTGGCTGTCAACACGACTCTCTTTCCTTTGTAATCCTCCATTTCTTGCAGCTTTGTCCCATCGTTGGTCATATGATTTGAGCACCCAGAATCGATGATCCAATCATCTTTGTAGTTTATTTTTGACTTTAAAGTTGTTGTAAGAGCTTGATCATCTATGTCAGCTTCAACAGAGAGTCCAGCTTCTGCATCCCAAGTTTCCTCATTAATGGATGCTTCGAATGTGACCTCTTTCTTCTCATCTCTTGCGGCGGCCACATTTCCTTCGAAAGTTCGCCTTCTGGGGAATCTACAATCTTGAGGAAAATGACCCTTCTTGCCACAATTGAAGCATTCACCATTCTTTATCTTATAATTTTCTCCATATTGTTGGCGATGATATTTTCTTCCTTCTTGAGCTTCCCCTGAAGCGTTGCTTTTTGATTTTAGACGACCCTTGCATCCATATGTCTGCCTTTCTTTCGTCACTTCTTGTCTTCGAGATGTTGCTTTCTTCTTATTGGTGAAAAGTGCCTCTTCTTCGCCTTTTATGTTTGCTTCACTCAGCTGCTTGGCTAAGGCTTCTTGGTTAGCCAATAAATTCTCCAGCTCTATTAATGATGGTTGAGTAGGCCATCCTCTCACAGCGGCTATAAATCCATTATACTCGGATATTAAACCGTGGATGATAATTCTCTTCATCCTTGCATCACTTACTTTCTCTTCAGGGGCAAGTTGAGATATCTCACGGCAAATAGATTTCACCTTGGTGAAATACTGAGAAATAGATAGACTTCCTTGTGAGATACCCGCGAGCTCATTTTCCAAGAGCTGGAGTCGTGCTTCATTCTTCTTTGAAAATAATTTTTCAAAAGTTTCCCAAGCTGCCTTTAGTGTTTTCTCGTCACGGATGTGCTCCAATAGATCCTCCTCGATTGTAGTCTTCAATATAAATAAAGCCTTCCCGGCTTTGATGTTCCATTTTCTCAAGGCTTCAGCATTTTCTTTCGGTGGAGGCGTTGTGTCACTACCAGCAACTATTTCCCATAGATCCTGTCCTTGTAGGTAGGATTCTATGCAAGTCCGCCAATAACCATAGTTGTGGTTATTGAGACTCTTGATTCCACTGCTCGTATTTGCAAGATCTGCCATCATGACGTCCAACGTCCAATAAGCTTGGTCCCAGACCGATGAGCTTTCACAGTTCCTAACTGTGCTCCGACAGAATCTCCCTTAGAGCCTTGGTGAAAACAAGTCGATGTAAACGTCCAACGTTTACCGATGAATACCTCCACTAGCAATGGTCCCGAACGACCCGCTCTGATACCAGTTGTTGGAAGCTTCGACGAGCCCAACACACCCACTATAGAGGATCTAGACTATACTCGACTCACTACACCAACACTTTGACGTTGATTCGCCTTTAATTTTATGAATTCTTAGTGCACAATAGTACTTAGGCGACAGTGTCGACCATATATCATTTAGGCGGTATAACCGACCATGTATCACTTAGGCGGCAAAACCGACCATATAATAAGAACAACACAAGTGCACTAAGAACTTAAACACAAACTAAGGCTTAACCGGGAAACTTAATAAAGAACACTTTTATTAATACAAAATACAATTACAATATTACTTACTTACAAGTTTTTCTTCTCTACTCACACTCTTCTCACTTCTTACTTCTTCTCTACTTCTTAACTCACTCTTTTCACAACTTAATTACAAATGAAACTCTTCACCCATATTTATACTTGTCCATGGAAGTTTCTACACACTAGATATTTCCATAGATAAATATCTAGATATTTCTCACCTACAAATATCTATATGTTCTAGATTTTTCTACATATAAATATCTAGATATTTCTTTTACATATTAATATCTAGATATTTTTTTATACATATTAATATCTAGATATTTTTTTTTCATACATATTTACAAATTCCATATTATTCCAAATTTGCATTGTATTTTAACATCTTCTTCCTACTACGCCTTCTTCTATTAACACGAGCTGTTGCTAAAACCTCAACCTCATAGTGCTCCTCCCCATGTGGCTGCTCCTGATCATCTGGACTCTCTGTTGCTAAATCATTTGTATGATGATCATCATTTGAATGCTGATTAATGTGTCGCTCCTCATCTTCATTTACATGATGATGATGATCATATGGGGAGGACACCAGTGGCATACACGGCGGCAGCTCATGATCTTCTGGTGAAACATTTGTGTCAGGTGGTGTGTTAATTTTGATGATAGGTTTCACGACAACCCTGTATTTTTCAAGATATCACAATTCACAAGTCAGCTTCGTCGGGAATATATTCTGTAATGACAAATATAGAATACAATATACATCTTCCAAATGAACATGAATGAATGAATGAATGAATGTTAGGGATGTAGACTACTATTATTTGAAAGGTGTTTGGATAAGCTTATAAACAAGTTTTTTTATTGCATTCAGAGTAAGCAATAGTACACAAGCTTCATAAAGTAAGAGTCTTTTCCCTTAAGATAATTAGCTAAAAACACATTTGTAAGGAAAATAAAATAAAGTAGTGTACCTTATGGATCTTTGCCTATAAGAACGTTTACTTCTTGCTGCTCTTTTGTTCCCGGCCTGTAATTAAGAACGTTTAATGAAGATTATTCAACCAGTTATTATTACTCCTACTATATATATATATATATATATATATATATATATATATAGTAGGAGTAATAATAACGTTTAATGAAGATTATTCAACCAGTTATTATTACTCCTACTATATATATATATATATATATATATATATATATATATATATATATATATATATATATATATATATATATATATATATATGTATCACATTTTTTTGCCAGGTTACCTTACGATGTGGAGTATTTAAGCATGTGGTACATTCCTGTTGCAGCAGAATTTATATGTTAGTTCTTTTATAAGTACGGTTATTATTAAGTAGTACTCTGTATTAGTTAAAAAATTTATTTCATACCTTTATAGGCCTTCTTATCCTTCTGGTTTTGTTGATAGCATCTGTTGCTGCCTCAACATTAGTGGTCGTCATCCTACTACGCCTTCTTCTATTAACACGAGCTGTTGTTAAAACCTTGACCTCATGGTGCTCCTCCCCATGTGGCTGCTCCTGATCATCTGGTCTCTCTTTGTTTGCATCTTGCTTCTCATATGGCTGCCTTTCTTTGTTTACATGATGATGATCATCATTTGAATGCTGATTAATGTGTGGCTCCTCATCTTCATTTACATGATGATGATGATGATCATATGGATACTCTTCAGTTAAATGGTCATCAATGTGTGGCTCATCTTCTTTGTTTGCTTGCTCCCCGTCGAGTAGATCCTCGTGTGCACGCTCCTCCTGAATCATTTGATCTCCATCTTTACCTTGTCCATGGTAGGTCTGGTAGATGAAACTCAATAAATCTTTTACTTCCTCTTCTGGGACCTCGAACCTGTAAAATGTTACAGGTGCACAGTTATCTACTGTATATATAATAATGTTCGTGTAAGAACTTCAACGGAGTTAAATGGAATCATCATTAATAACAATAAAATTAGTGTAAAAGTTTGTTTTGCACCTTTTCTTTATGTAAGGTAATTTCTAAGTTTCAAGTGTTGGCTGTTGTGGTTTGGTTCAAATGTTGAAATGTGATATTAATAGCGAGCTTTTTTTGTAAGATTTGGAATCTGGGGTAAGAATTGGCCCGCACTTGGTTAATGGTTTTAAAAAAAGGACCTAAATGATTCGATAAGTGTTTCTGGAGGTTTTCGGGCCATTTTGGGCGTGCAAGTCTTGAAAAGGGTCAAAATAGTCAAAGTAGCTCTCTCGGTCAATTCGAATTCAGGTCATGTTTGACACGATTGTAATACTATTTTGTAACTAGGCCCTAAATATAGTTCTAAAGTAGTATCTCTACAAGTTTTCAGGTCGAAACGAGTATCGGGTCAAAAGGTGTCAATATAGTCGAATTCGGGTCAGATTTTATCCGATTGTAAAAAAAAAAAATTCCGCGGCCAGGCCCGGAATGTGCTATCAGATTTTTATGCAAAATTTCAGGTGTTTTGGATGTGTTTTCGGGTCGAAACGGTTAATATTGTTGAGTTTGGACCAGACTTGATCCGATTGTAGGAAATTATTTTGCGAGCATGCCCGAAATGTGTTTTCAAGCAACTCTTAGAAGTAGTCGGGTCAAACGGTTAACTGGAATTTGAGATTGGTCAAAATGGGTAAAATGTCAAAAACGGACCAAAAGTGAGAAGCCGGATTCAAGTTCGTACGTCCCCACGCAATGTCCTGTTTTTTTTCTTAAAAGTCCACGTTTTTCGTGTACGGGTGAGGGTCGTTTCGTAATTAAATGTTGGTACATGTTAGTGGTTTATAGATATAGTAGATTATGTATGGTATTATAAACTAGTACCTCTTTACATCTTTGAATCTTGCTTTGAAGGTATCTTGCAAAGTTATTTTATTATTATCAACCCTCTTCGGATCATCACCCAATATCAAGATATAATAGTCATCATCGAGATTCTGCACGTAAAAAAAAAACTTTGCTTTTTAGTACTAAAATTATTGAAACACATATACAAGTAAGCGTAATTGGAAAATTCAGCCTTACTAACCATCTTGGATTTGATGGGGTGTTCGATAGAATTATGTTTAAATCTTTTCTTTTCACGAACCTCCTCATCGTTTGATTTTGAGTTACAATACTCATCATCATTAATAACGTTTTCCACATTCTGCAAGCAAATAAAAAAAGCTTCACCGTTTTAGTACTAAAAAATTATTGAAACTGTCATACAAGTAAAGTTTAATCGGAAAATTCATGTTATTCCATACTAGTTCGATGGGGTGCTTGCTAGCTTCATGTCTAGATCTTTTTTTGATTTCCGGGACCGCTTCATCGATCTTGTCGTTTAAATTTAACGCTTTTACTACCTCACCCTGTAAAACCACTTCATCAAGTTTTTTCGTGATCTTAATTAACATGATAGAGAGTTGATGAAAGTTTTTCCATTACCATAAAGCATTCAAGATCCCCTGTAATTGACAACAACAACATCGAGGTTAATAAAGAAGTGACTGGAATTAGCCAAAGTATTGAAATTAAATGTACATGTCTACAAGACTTACCACAAAACACATCGAACATATGGGCGTATACTTACACTACTCCACCTGAGAAAAGTGCCACTTTTTTTAGAATATTGACAACATATTTGCCTTGATAAAATCAATTTATACAAGTATGTTACTAAGAAGTCTCGCGGGTATCCTAAGTTCCACCGGTGGCAATTGTTGAAGCAATTGTTCGATTTCATCGCTGTAGATAATATATAATTTCAACATTAGAGAAACTGTAATCAATTAGGAGTCAACCCAACATGGAAGATTAATAAGAATCTACAAAAGTAACCAGATTATTTTTCTAAAAAATCTCGGTTTAAAATAGATAAGATCAAACCAGATTTGGACGATGTTAATACGTCCCCCAAATTGCGCTAGATTCACTCGCTCATCCGTAGTTGCCACGGACCTTATTACACGTAAACAAACTAGGGTAGTTAGTAAACGAGAAACAAGTCAGAAAGCATTTAACTGTATCAAGTTATTTTGATTTGATGCAAGCCTTAGTGAATAAAAAAAGTATGCTCCTTATAAACAAATATTACACTTTCTTTTACTCACAAATTTGGAACAAGTAGTTCATCCTCACACTAAGTAGTGAAGTTAAGACCTATGCATATTCATTTTCTCGTATTATATTGGGCCAAGTATCTATCACAAAAGTTGCAATTCGTTCTGTTCTTGTTCACTTACTAATATTCTATCAAGCGTAGTTTTGAGTTAAACGTATTACTGTACTACTACATACTGAATTAAATATTTAATAGATAATTGGGCTCTATTCTCGTATTATGCACATGGGCCAAATAGACAATTGGACACCTGCGGCCCCTCTCTCTTAGACTGACCTGGCCATGGCCAATGTGGCCCATGGTAATTACCCTATATACTAAATCCCGTAAACAGTATAACAGTACCCCCAAACAGTATAACAGTAAAACAGTACCCCAAACAGTAACTAATTCTCTGGAACCTTCGTCTGTTTATCCCTCTTATTTTTTCCCACATATTTCTCCACTGAATCCAGTTTCGCCATCTTCATCTGCAAAAGATTCGTGTACAGCTTTTAATCCTGCGCGACCTTCACAGAAATTAGGAACTGGTTGTCGATAAACTATAAATAAATAAGGGTTTTCCTTGATTAATTAGGGTTTGTTGCTATCGTATTGCAACCATCCTACAATGTCACTCCGTCGCCATCGTCACCATCACCGTGATTGCCTCTGTCGTCATGTATCGTCCGTGATATCATTTTTATCTTCCAGGTATATCTTTGTTTCGTTACAGATTTATAAATTTTACGGGTTCTGATTTGTTGATGATAACGAATTAATGATATTAAATTTTTGTTTAACGAAATTTTGTATAATACCAGGGTATGTTTTTGCAACAAATGATGGTACTTCTCAAGCGTTATGTAGTATAATAATCGTGTTAGGGTTCATCTCGATCATTTATTCAGTTTTATAAATAATTTTTTTCAAAACTGGAAATTTAATTTTGATTTTCTAGCAATATAACCTTAATTAGATTATGATTGTGAATGATTATGAGTAATAATTCAAATTTGTTTTCTACATAATTTTGAAAAACTAGGGTTTGTTAGCGGTTAATTTGGTTATCCGATGTCGGTAATGGTCGGTACAAAAAAGGTTATCCCGCTAGAAAGAATCTTGAAAGAAGATGATGAACAGTCAAGTCCAACACTCAGGTTACGTTTACATAAAACAAGATTCACTTTGTACAGTTGATATTATCTATGTTCATCATAACATTTTTTGGCCTTTTTTTCTTCCTAACATTGAATTGAAGAACTTTATCAAAAATTTTGCAACGATTTCACATCTTCTGAGCAGTAGTTATTGCAATTTCTTACGTTTTAGTAACGGTTTCACATCTTTAGGAGAATTCTGTTAGGATTTTGGATGTGCGATTTGCGTGAGCTTAATTTCGTGTGTTTGGAATAACTGTGCAGATCTTCGTCACCTTCATTGCCGTTGACACCTACAACTGAAGGTACTTTCTAAAATATGGTTTGTTACTTTGTTATTTGGTTTGTTTTCAAACTGCACTTAAGAACTTGCTGCTATTTCATATGCCCCAAGAATGACACAATACACCACAAGGCCTGAAGATGCTAATAAAAAAAAGGAAAAATCAAAACTTAAATGCTACAAATAACATAGTTGCCTTTAATTACATGTGGGGTTGATAGATTTATATAGATGTGCCTCTATAAACAGTTACCTCTTTCATGGCTCATGTTATGCTATATTTATAATAACTTAGAGTATCTTTACCTTCAATTAGTTATTGAAATGAATATGCTAATACACTTCAACTAGATTCCAGTTTTTAGGGATGGTTTTGTTTCAGATTAGACTGTCATGAGGATTATTTGATGCAGTGAAACCCCAAACTAATATAGGAGAATAGTTTTGAACATTTACATTTTGTGAACTATCGGAATGTATATCTTATTTCCATTATTATTTAAGTATCTTAGGCTAACCCATTTGATCAAGTAATATAACTAGAATACCCATTTGCACGTATATGAATTGTCATCCCAAAAGTCAGACCCCACACTTATGTAACATGATATTGTCCTTTGTTGTAATTAATGTGATAGTAGCAGTTTGATGGGTTATATGGAACCTTGTCATACTTTAAGTTAGTATTTACTATTGATTTGGTGTTTATGGTGCGGCGACCTCCTACTTCAATTGCAATTTTGGTTGCTACAATTTGGCCTTTTGTGTAAAGACCCGTCCTTATCCATCTGGACGAAATCATCAACATCTGGTCCCATTGCGATGATCGACTCCAAGTAATGTCCTTAAAATGAGCAAATGCACAGCGGAAGACTTAATTCGTACCTGAGAATAACATGCTTAAAAATGTCAACATAAAGTTGGTGAGATATATAGATTTGATGCTAGCAGCGTTATAACTATAGACCACAAGATTTCATATATAAAAATATAATACACTCGCAAGTGTATAAAATCATTCTGCTTATGTTGAGGCCTCAGTAACCAACCTTAACAATAATATAATAAGTCATCTTTACAAAGATGGATATGTACACTCGCAAGTGTATAAATAAACCTCGAAGTACTAAACATCGGCCCACTAGTTCTTATGTCTAGTGCAGCCTACTGGATGGGGGTGTTAAACCCGATAGATCTATCTTTAGGATTCGCGCTTACATGTTATTATAACATATAACTAAATTACCTAGCACATCAATCCGCAGAATATCATTTTTAATCACTTGTGTCCATAACGTAAATCATTTATAAAAACAGCGCATGTATTCTCAGCCCAAAATATTTAAAGTTTAAAAAGGGACTATATACTCACCATACTGTATTTTGTAGTAAAAATACATATAACATCATTGAACAAATGTAGGGTTGGCCTCGGATTCACGAACCTATGTCATTTATGTATATATTAACACACATAATTAACAAATAATAATCAAACTCGTTCGTACATTTTAGTTATATTTTACTTATTTAAATTAGTAATGTAATATTTATATAGTTATTATATATTTATTTGGTATAATTTTATATAAATAACCTTTGGTTTAATAAAATAATAACTTTACTAATACTAATCATAATGTTAATAATAATAATAATAATAATAATAATAATAATAATAATAATAATAATAATAATAATAATAATAATAATTAGCTTTAATAATGAAAATACTAATTTTGATAATAATGATATTCATTTTCTTTGTAGTGATATTAATAATAATAATAATAATAATAATAATAATAATAATAATAATAATAATAATAATAATAATAATAATAATAATAATAATAATAATAATAATAATAATAATAATAATAATAATAATAATAATAGTAATAATAATAATAATAGAAAGAAAAGGAAACTACCTCTTAAATAATTTCAAAAAAAAATGCCCACTGTCCAGCTCGAACTCAGGACCTCTAATAAGCTCAACAAACACTCATACCACTCCACCATACGTGCTTATCTGCTATTAATCGACCCTAATATTTTTTTTTAAGTCAGTTTTCTGTTTCATCTCTTTTTCCTCTCGTTGGCTCAACAGAAAATACCACGGCCCAGATCTAAAACTTCGGCCCAACAGAATAAAAGGAATTCGGCCCAGCAGAAGATTTCTTTAGCCCAATTAATAAAACTAAACGGTTTCTTTTTCTTAAACTTAGGATTCGAAACACAAAAACTAGAAGCCGTCGTTATTTAAACAAGATCAAGTGGGGGGTGGGGTTCGGTTGTCTTGATTCTCAATCATCCGGCCAACAGGAAAAACAAATAAATGAATTAATCAATCCTGGCCATCGAAGTTTTTCTTTTATTCCAAGTGGGGAAGTAGGTATCGGCTAAAAGAGAAAACAAGAACACGCGCTAGCAACTACTATCCTTTCATTATAAAGTATCATTCTTTGCATCATTCAATCGCCATGTTTCTTTCTTTTATAAAATTATTCTTTCCATTTATTATTCTTAATATTATACCCAATAGATGTTTGTATCGTCTTCATTATTATTATGTACTGTTATGAAAACAGAAATCAGGAGGCGTACTACAGTAGTGGTGATGTCCGTGGTTTTTGAATATACACATGAAATAGAACGGAATCATCAAGTGTGTGTTTGTTTAGATGAAAGTGATTAAAGGTGGTGTATGGTGATTGTTTTGGTGATTATGGTGGTTACAATGGGATGAGGGAGTTGTGGATTTAATGTAGTGGAAGATGAAGGCAGTTATCATAAACGTATAGTGAAAGAGAGGATGAGAGAGAGTGGTTTATTGTGGTGATGGTTTACTACTTAACACCGAAGTAGAAGAGAGATATGGAGGTTTAGTGGCTGTTTAGGGTGAGAGGTTGAGATTGGTACTATGGTGGCAACCGAAACAGTAATAGCAACGCAAAGGAAAAGGTGTTCTGTTTGGTTGCGTTTGTATAGAAGGAACGAATATATTATCCATGCGAATATATTAATGGTGGTAGCAGGTTCAAATGAAACAGAAAACAGTGGCGTAACAAATGGGTTTTGGGTGGCTTACGGGGTGGTTTATGTTGGTGATGATGTGAAAGTATAAATCGTGAAGGTGGTGCAACATATTGATAAACGGTGGTTCGAATGGGTTGAAAGTTTTAGTGATCGAGGGTTATTTCAATGATGGCGCTTATGATGGGTTATGATCCGCAAGTGTGGTGATCGAGTTACCTATATGTGTTCTCGGGTGTATATGTAGATGGATACATATGAATAGATATGAGCCAATGTTAAAAGAAAAGCAATAACATTAGTAACTTGAATCAAAAGTGGTAGTTCATGAAGAAAATAGAAGAGAGGAATAGAGATGATGTTAGTGTTGGGTTTGATCGACCAAAACAGGAAAAGTTGGTGATCGTGTTTATAGAATTGAAATGTTCTGTGATTGGTCTCTATATAATAAGTTATACATGTGATTGTGTGGGAATATGCATATATATAATTCACAGATCAATCAAAAACAGTATTATCCCATCAATTACTCAAAATAATTCAAGTATCAATCCAAACACAGTATTTTGATTGGATTCACAGATCAATTATAACAGAAAATGTAATTGATAAAATATTAGTAATAATAATAAACGTGTGCTTAAATTACCTATCGCCTTCCACGGATTGAATCTCGTTCCCCGTTGTTAATTAGTGGTGGATAAAAGTTCCCAGAAAAATTCCAACTTTTCACATATCCAATTTTATATATATATTTATTTACATATAGTGGTTCGTGAATCGTCAGGCTTGGTCAAGGGTAACTGATTATCCGAATATATATTTTGAACTTTCTAGTCTCAACATTACAGATTTTGCTTATCGTGTCGGAAACATATAAAGATTAAGGTTTAAATTTGGTCGGAAATTTTCGGGTCATTACAGTACCTACCCGTTAAATAAATTTCGTCCCCGAAATTTGGTAAAGGTCGTCATGGATAAAAATAAGGATGTTTTCATGACGAATATGAGGTGATAATGGAGTTTTATCATTATTGAGAGATATTGATAAAATGATTTGATCATGTGAAGCGTTCGAGTGAAGCTATCACAAAAAAGTGAAATGAGTAAATAAATATATTAGTTTCAAACGATGACGTAGTTACTATTGACTTCCGGAATTTAAGGGATCTAAAGAAAATCTTACGTGATAAGATTTGGTTCTTCGGTGATTAGGATCTTCTTAGATTTAATATAGCAATCTGTTTTGATTTCCCTGTCGGACATTTCACAATAAAACTACCCCATTCTTTTCCTTATTTTTCACAACTCACATCTTCTACTCTTTTTCCTTTATTCCTACCTTAAGACATTCGCCAATACGCTCCATCCCATTCTGATCCTTGATATGCTCTTAATTTTTCACATCCGTCATTCTTCTCTTCCATCTACCGCCGGAAGAATCTATTTACTTCTACTATACTCTTGGGTCTATAGTGGTTCTAGTACTCCCGTGTCTTTATATCGCTATCTATATTGATATATACGGCTTATAATTTCTGGGTGGTTGTTGGGTTTTATATCTTCCCTTATACATCGATGTCCCTACTTCTGTCTTCCATAATCATTGTCATCCACAGTTAATACTCTCTTCTATTTACTGCGATTTATACTCCAATTTCTATTTTTGGAGCTTTGTTCTTTCGTTTCCTCTTCCCGTCCTCGAGTCAAACGAGCAATGGTCCGGAATTCACACATATGGATTTCGGAATGAACATGATTTTCGTTCTAAGAAAGGAATCGTAATGGCACGATCTTGATTTGTCATTTACCAGAATATCCTGGAAAAGACCGAGTCATCAAGAAAGATATTTTCTTGATATGTTTAGAGATTAGATAGAATGTAAGAGCCGTGTAACATGGCACATGATGATGGTACTGTGAATCATCACATTCCATTAGAAGCTTAACATGACTTACTGTAATATAATGAAGTTGATCAAGTTTCATTATATTATACTAATTCATGCATCAGTTCCGAACACTGCTTCAGAACATTCCTATTTTAAACTCGAAGGTTTCAGAATTTAAAAACTAACATAGTTTCTTTTATATTGTAACGCAGATATTACGGCGGAATAAATGATTTCAGATAAAGATAGCTGTGAAAACATCTTCAGAAATATTGAGGATATTTATAATGAAAGATATGATAATATCTTGGAATTTCTAATGTTGAAGGATGATGATGAAGATTGACCCGTAAGGGTTTAGATTCGGAAGTAAGGTGTCCACTTAAAGATTTCATTAGAAACAGAATCATCTGAATTCTTTAAATACAGAGTTTGGTCCTTGTATTTGTCCTTGGTCTCTTTCATGGTTAGCTCAATTCGATTTTCAATACCAAATTTTCCATCGGGTGTTTCCAACACCTCCTTCTTTATCATCAACTTTTGGTCATTAAGACCATCTACAACATGCTGCTTCTTCAGCATTTTCAAAGTTAGCGAATTTGGGTCATTGGTTTTCAAACCGAGGTGATTTTAAGAGGTTTGTGTTTTTAGATGATTAAACGCCGATGGTAGTATTGGCGGAAAAAGGTTCTCCAGTAACGACAGGAAAAGGATACGTATTTATATCGAGATAATAATAAGACTAGTTTTACTGGAAAGTCAAAGTGGAGCTGTGTTAAAAGTGGCTAATTTGGAAAGAAATTGCAAAGTTATTTTGGGTATTAATAACACTAAAGGAATTTACACTGCTAAGTGTTGACTCAGTTTCCGAGAGTTTTTAGGGCATAACCATATGCAGAAATCTTTCTTCCGTAGACGAGGTGCGACTGGTTCAACTTCTCGATCGAGGCGTTTTCAAGAATCGTGAAAAGTTGTGAATGCGAATTGTAATCGTCAAGATACGAATGAGGTTTAAGATAGAATCAAGTGGCAAACTTGAAGATTAGTTTAGTTTCATATGTTATAGTCAATATTTTAATTCATTTTACTTGTCCATAGTTAGCAGTTTATTAGTCCGATTGTCCAATGGTCCAATAGTTCAACAGTTCAATATATTCATATATAATTTAATATACATAATTAATACGTATCGTGACCAGTGTACCGGTCTCGGTGTCGATCACAACTCATAGTATATATATATTTTGGAATCAACTCCGACCCTGTATAGCCAACTCCCACCTTCACATATAGAGTGTCTACGGTTGTTCCGAAATATATATATATAGATGGGTCAATATGATAAGTCGAAACCTTGTATACGTGTCCCGTTATTTAAAGTGCGTAAAATAAATAAATATATATCATGACCCATTAGACAACGTGTTGTCTCAGAATTAATCCGACGTATTGTTGTACATGTGTCCCGACAGTATGTACAGTGCAGAAATTTAAAATTGCAAGAATGTAAATTGCGATAAATTAAATGTTAATCAGTTAGCTGGGAACAGTTAGCCGGAACTGTTAGCGTGGAATCCTTAACAGATTTTTAATTAGTTAATTCGTGTATTTCTAACAAATTTTATTCTGTCCAATGTTTTTCTTCGTTATGCCACTTGTTGAATTCGGATAGGTAAAAATCCAAATATGAAATTTGAATGGAAATGGTTATTCTGTGATGAACAGATACGAATATCGGTGGTTCTAAGTAGGATAGTAAATGACCGTTGAATCAGATTCGGAGAATGTACAGTGTAACTTATTAATGTAAAATCATAAATATTCCTCGGGTACTACCTACCCGTTAAATATTTTTCATCATTATCAGTTTGTACGAAAGAGTTTTTAATTACAATCTTTATGAAAATATACTTGCATATATATTTTCATCGGATGTAATCTTGGATTTAATGAGTCAATAAGATATTAAACTCATTTGTTTTATCGTTAATACTGGATTACATGATCTCTAAAACATTAGAGATTTCATAATTACCATGTCGAACGAAGATACATGAGGTAGAACGTTACGTAAAGCGAAGGTAATCGATGTAGAACGATATATAGAACGAAGATTATACTTGAAGTACAGATGATGATATTGAGGCATATGATGTTGATATCCGAGGTACAGATCGTGACGTTGAGATTTATGACGTGATTGTGGTTGGTGTGATAAGAGTATTGTCGGCGTTGATGATGGTGGTACGGTTTATGCTGCTGGTGCTGCTGCTGGTGTTTGTAACCTCCGCACCAGATTTTCCAAAGCCATTACTCGAGCACGTAGTTCGTTAACTTCTTATATTATGTCGAGATGATTGACGATTGAAACGAGCGGGTGAGTAAGATTCAAATATAGGATAATATATAATCGTGACGGGATACTCTAGAAATGAGAGGTAAATGGTTTCTCGAACAGGTTCGCCGGTAAGCGTTTCAGATTCATCGCCAAAAGGAAAATTTGGTGAATGGAAAGGATCATTGATGTGAAATGATTTTCGGATATAGGATGATATTCCAACTTCATAGAATATCTCTAATACTAAAGATTTCGTAGCCTACAGAGGAACTTACGGCATATGACAAGCAAGTCTACAGATGCGCTAAGATATGAATTTTTGTCTATACACTATCGATGCACTAAATGCAGTAAGACGTGTCTAGACTTGAGAATGATAAACAGGAAATTTCCTAAGGATGATAAGCAGATAATTTCCGACTAGGAATGATAAGCAAAACTTTTTGACATGTAGACACGGTCAAAGTCCAGACTCATTAATGTATCCTAACAACTAATAGTCAGACACACTAATGCAAGACCTGGTTCACTAAGACCACCGCTCTGATACCATCTGTAAAGACCCGTCCTTATCCATCTGGACGAAATCATCAACATCTGGTCCCATTGCGATGATCGACTCCAAGTAATGTCCTTAAAATGAGCAAATGCACAGCGGAAGACTTAATTCGTACCTGAGAATAACATGCTTAAAAATGTCAACATAAAGTTGGTGAGATATATAGATTTGATGCTAGCAGCGTTATAACTATAGACCACAAGATTTCATATATAAAAATATAATACACTCGCAAGTGTATAAAATCATTCTGCTTATGTTGAGGCCTCAGTAACCAACCTTAACAATAATATAATAAGTCATCTTTACAAAGATAGATATGTACACTCGCAAGTGTATAAATAAACCTCGAAGTACTAAACATCCGCCCACTAGTTCTTATGTCTAGTGCAGCCTACTGGATGGGGGTGTTAAACCCGATAGATCTATCTTTAGGATTCGCGCTTACATGTTATTATAACATATAACTAAATTACCTAGCACATCAATCCGCAGAATATCATTTTTAATCACTTGTGTCCATAACGTAAATCATTTATAAAAACAGCGCATGTATTCTCAGCCCAAAATATTTAAAGTTTAAAAAGGGACTATATACTCACCATACTGTATTTTGTAGTAAAAATACATATAACATCATTGAACAAATGTAGGGTTGGCCTCGTATTCACGAACCTATGTCATTTATGTATATATTAACACACATAATTAACAAATAATAATCAAACTCGTTCGTACATTTTAGTTATATTTTACTTATTTAAATTAGTAATGTAATATTTATATAGTTATTATATATTTATTTGGTATAATTTTATATAAATAACCTTTGGTTTAATAAAATAATAACTTTACTAATACTAATCATAATGTTAATAATAATAATAATAATAATAATAATAATAATAATAATAATAATAATAATAATAATAATAATAATAATAATAATAATTAGCTTTAATAATGAAAATACTAATTTTGATAATAATGATATTCATTTTCTTTGTAGTGATATTAATAATAATAATAATAATAATAATAATAATAATAATAATAATAATAATAATAATAATAATAATAATAATAATAATAATAATAATAATAATAATAATAGAAAGAAAAGGAAACTACCTCTTAAATAATTTCAAAAAAAAAATGCCCACTGTCCAGCTCGAACTCAGGACCTCTAATAAGCTCAACAAACACTCATACCACTCCACCATACGTGCTTATCTGCTATTAATCGACCCTAATATTTTTTTTAAGTCAGTTTTCTGTTTCATCTCTTTTTCCTCTCGTTGGCTCAACAGAAAATACCACGGCCCAGATCTAAAACTTCGGCCCAACAGAATAAAAGGAATTCGGCCCAGCAGAAGATTTCTTTAGCCCAATTAATAAAACTAAACGGTTTCTTTTTCTTAAACTTAGGATTCGAAACACAAAAACTAGAAGCCGTCGTTATTTAAACAAGATCAAGTGGGGGGTAGGGTTCGGTTGTCTTGATTCTCAATCATCCGGCCAACAGGAAAAATAAATAAATGAATTAATCAATCCTGGCCATCGAAGTTTTTCTTTTATTCCAAGTGGGGAAGTAGGTATCGGCTAAAAGAGAAAACAAGAACACGCGCTAGCAACTACTATCCTTTCATTATAAAGTATCATTCTTTGCATCATTCAATCGCCATGTTTCTTTCTTTTATAAAATTATTCTTTCCATTTATTATTCTTAATATTATACCCAATATATGTTTGTATCGTCTTCATTATTATTATGTACTGTTATGAAAACAGAAATCAGGAGGCGTACTACAGTAGTGGTGATGTTCGTGGTTTTTGAATATACACATGAAATAGAACGGAATCATCAAGTGTGTGTTTGTTTAGATGAAAGTGATTAAAGGTGGTGTATGGTGATTGTTTTGGTGATTATGGTGGTTACAATGGGATGAGGGAGTTGTGGATTTAATGTAGTGGAAGATGAAGGCAGTTATCATAAACGTATAGTGAAAGAGAGGATGAGAGAGAGTGGTTTATTGTGGTGATGGTTTACTACTTAACACCGAAGTAGAAGAGAGATATGGAGGTTTAGTGGCTGTTTAGGGTGAGAGGTTGAGATTGGTACTATGGTGGCAACCGAAACAGTAATAGCAATGCAAAGGAAAAGGTGTTCGGTTTGGTTGCGTTTGTATAGAAGGAACGAATATATTATCCATGCGAATATATTAATGGTGGTAGCAGATTCAAATGAAACAGAAAACAGTGGCGTAACAAATGGGTTTTGGGTGGCTTACGGGGTGGTTTATGTTGGTGATGATGTGAAAGTATAAATCGTGAAGGTGGTGCAACATATTGATAAACGGTGGTTCGAATGGGTTGAAAGTTTTAGTGATCGAGGGTTATTTCAATGATGGCGCTTATGATGGGTTATGATCCGCAAGTGTGGTGATCGAGTTACCTATATGTGTTCTCGGGTGTATATGTAGATGGATACATATGAATAGATATGAGCCAATGTTAAAAGAAAAGCAATAACATTAGTAACTTGAATCAAAAGTGGTAGTTCATGAAGAAAATAGAAGAGAGGAATAGAGATGATGTTAGTGTTGGGTTTGATCGACCAAAACAGGAAAAGTTGGTGATCGTGTTTATAGAATTGAAATGTTCTGTGATTGGTCTCTATATAATAAGTTATACATGTGATTGTGTGGGAATATGCATATATATAATTCACAGATCAATCAAAAACAGTATTATCCCATCAATTACTCAAAATAATTCAAGTATCAATCCAAACACAGTATTTTGATTGGATTCACAGATCAATTATAACAGAAAATGTAATTGATAAAATATTAGTAATAATAATAAACGTGTGCTTAAATTACCTATCGCCTTCCACGGATTGAATCTCGTTCCCCGTTGTTAATTAGTGGTGGATAAAAGTTCCCAGAAAAATTCCAACTTTTCACATATCCAATTTTATATATATATTTATTTACATATAGTGGTTCGTGAATCGTCAGGCTTGGTCAAGGGTAACTGATTATCCGAATATATATTTTGAACTTTCTAGTCTCAACATTACAGATTTTGCTTATCGTGTCGGAAACATATAAAGATTAAGGTTTAAATTTGGTCGGAAATTTTCGGGTCATTACATTTTGGTATATCTCAACATCTAGATCTTTGTAAATTGATACACATCCTTAATAAAAAGTGATAAAGTATTGAAGTTTTAGGTGTTTTGGATCTATCTTTTAGATTACGTTTCGTTCATTGTTACGGTCACTGTTTTTTCGGGTTCTGTTTAGGTTAACCCGTTGTGATTTAAAAAATGTGATGAAATTCAATTCACATGTACTTGGAGTGTATTGTTTTCTCACTTATTCCTTTAAATCTTACTTAAATAAATTAGAACTTTCACTTTTAAACATTTATATTTTTTTTATGTATATCTTTAGGTTCTAATTGTAGTGATATGAAAGTGATTATTTTTGCATGTCAATAACTTCATTTTGCCTGTAAATTTGTTAAGATATTGTAAAATTAGGTATTTATGTATATAAGTTTCCTTCGAAACAATAATTACAGGCATTGAAAGTATGACTGAAAAATAAATTTACACCATATGTTTGGCTATCGAACATGTTGTGTACGCAACGTTAGAGTATTTGATTTTGTGGAGATGATTTTAAAGGATCGTTATTATTTCATATACAAGTGTTTAGGAACCATCAAACTGATAAACCATGTTGCCCATTGTCTGTATACTTGATCAAGGTAGAAAATAATTGTGTGAAAGTTGTTTTGTAGAAAATTAAACAAAGACTTGAGCAGGAATTGTCATTGAGATGTTTAGAACCTATTTGAAGTTAAAGGGAAAAAAATTCTAAAAGTGGAAACGAAGTAGTCGACAGGTATATAGGAGGATGTGTTACGGTCTGTGTAAAAAGTTATCTTTTCAAATTTATGAATAGAAAAGAATTGTTAATTAATCGACAATCTTTAGGCTAAACTGATTGTCCGACACACTCTTAATTTGTTTTTTTATCCAATTTCATTCGCTTGACATGATATAAATTTCAGGATGACGGGGTTCAAGTTAAAATCACTTGGATTTTTTTTTTTTTTTTTGTAGTCATGTTTATTTTTCTTGCTAAAGTGCAACTTGGAGATTTTACAACATGTGTATCAATGTCATTGCACTTTCTCAGAATACTTAACATCTAATTAACATGTGGTTTTTCTAAGTTGTGAACAAAATTTGGTGAAATTCTCAGATTAACGGTATAACTATATATAGGCTTCCCGAGATTAGCAAAATAAAGTAATAATAAGTTTGTGGATATAATATTGTCAAGTTTGATATTTACCATTTATGTTTGCAAACTCTCTAATGTTTCTGCTAATGTGTTTGGCTATATCTGATTCGCGATTTGCCCCTTTAAATTTTTATTGGTACACATAAAACAGGCTTACTTGCTTTAGGTTCATGAATTTGTGGAAGCAATAACACGAGACTAGACAATGGGCAAAATAGAAGCAGGAGATGCAGAGTATCTACCAAATTAAATTACTCTTCCATAATTGTATTGGGAATTGTGCTTTAAAGTTGGCTAATAGACACGATGAACCTATAAGTGATGGTAATCCGAAAACAAGAGACAGCAAGCAGTGATCCAAGTGCAGGTAATGCTTTTCATGTTCTTAATTTGTTACATTATCCTCAACATACTGCTCACTTGGTATGTTCATTACTTTCTTTATTCATCTTCCGGCATCATCCGATTGCGTTATGAAGGTATGGTTCAGTCCGTTATTTTTTTCTTCTTCCTATTTTGCTTAGCTTTTGCTCCGATGGCGTTGATATCTCTTTCTTCATCTATTTTCGTTTTTTTTTTGGTTTCGCGTCATTATTGTTTGCTCACTTCTTTTGAATGGTTATTTGTTTATTGTGTTCAGCAATTGGAAATAATACGGGCTATCTGTATTGGCATCGGTTTATATCTCAAGTTGTTAGCAAAAATGGTTCTATATAATGTTTTTTAGTTAGTCGGTTGTAGGTACATTGATGTATAGTGATGATAGTTAATTGGTTATTGATATGTAAAACATTTGTTACAACGAGTTTGAGTTGTTTGATATGTTGTTGTTGAGTGGTTTTAGCAGCATTTTTTTTACTGAATAATTTCATTCCCATGTATTTGTTACATATTTTTTCCCTTATAAATAAAATTGCTTCTTCTTCAGGGTGTTATCTGTGAAATTTGCTCAGGTTGTATGCAGTTTTTTCATGAAGCTCTGACATAGTAGTTTATAGTCATTTAATTATTTGTTGTTGCTTTTTGTTTTCTTTATGTTCTTTTACTTAATATGGTTTATCTCTAATTGTGTATTCACTGATTTTGGATTCTAAAATGGCTTACGCATTTGTGAACTTTGTATTTGGTTGTTTGCTATTCCTTTAAAATTTGGTTTTTAATTAGTAGTTGTTTTCAGATCATTAGTTGACATAATGCCACCTTGGAAAAAGCACACGAAAAAATAGCGGTAAGAGTGTTGGTGTCTGCTATCATGTATATAATCAACACATGCATCTAAGAGAAGTGTGTTGAGGCTATTGTTATCTCTGACATCATATGCCTACTCAATTACTGACTATTTGGCGCGTGAGAATCAGTCAGTCGCAAAAGGTTGTTTCGGTTGTGCCTTTTTGTTAAGTTTAAACATATTATTTACTGCTTCTATTAGTAATTTTCAGATTACATTTGTGAAATTGTTGTGCTTATTAGTATAAGTTGTGCCCCTTCGCCTATTGAGCTTGCACATTCCTCTGTTCTATCATTGGTATTCAACGTTGGTCGATGTGAAACTTCTCTTCACCTTCCACCTGAAGGTATGTATCCAAGATTTGGATATTTTAATACAGTGTTCATTCTCGGTTTATGTATACTTTATGCTTTACGTACTTGCTTCATGTGGTCAACTGTTTAATCTTAATTTATTTCTTTGTTTATTTGTATGGTTTTATTGTATTGTGTTGCTGCATAGTTAGTCTTTGTATAATTGAGTGTCACATGTGTGTTCTAAGATGTAGTAGACGTTTTCATTTGTTAATTTTGCTCATTAAATCCATATGGATGCCTTTTTTTTGATAGTTGCATGCTGTTAGTTGTCATAGTGTAATGTTAGGTTGATAAAGGTAAAGAAATGGTAGTCCTGGTGAGTGTGTATCAGGTGAAATTGCTATTGGCAATTTCCCACCTTTTGCACCTGTTTTTGTATCTTCGAGCCAACTTGCCAAAAGGCATACATTACAGTACGTTTTTCTGTCCAGTTGTCTTCTGTAGGTTCCATCCCGACCTGGGCTGTGTCCACTGGGTGATTAATTTTTTAAATATATAGCGAATTATGATTACTTTTCACCATACATACATTATGTTTATGGTACTGAAAGAATCATTGATATGGTCGCTTTTAGGATCTTGGCTAATCAACTGTCTGCTGCACGATCAAAAGAAATGAAGTGCTATATTACGGAACTGGAACACAACGTTCAAACTTTATAGACTAAAGCAACGACATTGTCTGCACTGCTTAATTTATTGCAGGTTTATCTATTAGCCTTTCACATATTCTTTCGTTGATTGAAATGATTTTTCGAATGTGTATATAAAAATTTTGCTTGCCATATAGAGGGATTCTGCAGGGCTCACTAGCCAAAATAACGAGCTGAAGTTCCGTCTGCTAGCTATGGAGCAGCAGGCCCAGCTTTAATAGACTGCCTAAATTATGTGTTCCATTCATCTATAACTATTTGCCTTAAGATAAATTTATCAAAATATATTTTCAACATGTCCTGTAAAAAGACAGACGCTTGCTTTAAGAAGCCTTTTAGAAGGCATATAGGTTGCTGAGCTTAATGCAGGGACAAATTATTGAGAGATATGTTTAAATGGTGTATACCAAAGTAGTTGAATTAATTTGAACTACATGGAGCACAAAATCAAGTAATTAACTAGACCTGGTACTGTTTTAAATATGTAAAACATCTACCAAATACATCAGCAACAAAGCCACCAAATTTTTTTTGAAAAAATCGCCGCAACGCGCGGACCTCTTACCTAGTTCTTATCATTTACAGACTGTAACAGTAACTAGTCAGACAATTTTCCGAAAAATAGTTTAGGGTGTAAACTGCAATTTCCAAACAAAGCCTGATTAATTTTGATATTTCTAGTAATAGTAATAAACAGTAATAGTGTAGGGTGTAAACTGCAATTTCCAAACAAAGGAATTAATTTGATAACTCTAAAATAGTTTAGGGTGTAAACTGCAATTTCCTAACAAAACCCCAAGAACATCATCTCTTTCAATAATACGTATGAATCTATCTGCAAACCTAATTTACCTGTAAACAAAATTCTTAGCAGATCGGGACGAAATGAGGTTTTTCTCGAGAGAGAAACAATTCTTTGCAAAAGAAGTTTCTCGGTGAGATGTTAAAGTCGTTTGTGAAGGGCGACGACATAGGAGCGAGCTACAACGGAGTAAAAGCGATCGGCGATCATAATTCCGGCGAACAACCGACCGGTGTATGGAATAAAGCAAAGGTTTTCATGATTCCGGTGAAGATTAGCCTACCTGACTCGCCGTAGTTTTATTTTATTAACTCAAGGTCCTTATTTAGGTCTAGCCTATAATTTCTTCATCATCTTAGGTCTAATCACTATCGATCACCACACATTAATATACGATCAATAAGATTATTATCGCCGTTAAAAAAATAGCATATGCATCGAATGATAGTAATAATTAAACAAACTAATTATTTCTCTGATTTATTTCTTAAGATAAATCCTATATTAAAGATATATAATCGATCAAGCTAGAAACAAACGCATCCAGAGATTCATAAACACCTTTATATGCATACATAAAATCTAGTTGATCATACTCAAAGTTTTGAGTTATTGCAACTATAAAATTAAAAAAACTGAATCCGTAGAAAGTTGATGAAATAAAATTCTTACCATACACGCTTTAATCTTTCTTTCTTTGCAATAACAATCGGATAATACATGGTTGCGTACTGTAAGAATGGATCGGAAGAGTTCTATGTTGAAGAGAGAGAGAGAGAGAGAGAGAGAGAGAGAGAGAGAGAGAGAGAGAGAGAGAGAGAGAGAGAGAGAGAGAGAGAGAGAGAGAGTGGGATTTATAGCAGATGTATTACTACAATGTATATATCACTATATCGATACATGGCTCCGGAGAAATAGGGTGAAAGACGTAGAAGTGTGAGTAACAGAATTTAGCGGGAACAGCTGTAATTTGAATTTATTCTTTTATTTAATTTTTTACTTACGTATCAAGTTGAATTTTATCAACTATAATCAAATTATGAGTACGTTGAGATGATTTAAAATTTTTATTTTCACTAGTTAACAATTTAATATGTGCGAGAGCCGCCACACAAGATGTACATTACTTCGATTAAATGGATATGTTCTTATTACTTGAAAAATAAGTTCAATTAATGTTACTCCTCTTTTTAAAGTAGATTATTACCAAATCAAAGTGAACACATTATATGCTTCATTCATTTTCATATATAAAAAAGGTGATCATCACACATTCCCTTTTAAAATTTTAATAATCCATACACATACAATGACGAATTTAGAAATCATAGTCAATGTGTCATTAGTTAAAAGTTTAAAAAATACATTTACGAAACTGTCCTCGTATTATTCAAAGTTAACGATGTAGACGTAACGGATGTTACTTTTTAGGGATGGATTTGTAACCAAATCAAAACATTAAGGGTTGACATGGAAAAAAAAACCTTTAAGGCTTAGGATAAAACGAGGATAAAAAAACTCGCGCTTCGCTGCGGGGTAGTTTTAATAGGTTAACTGTTGATTAATCGAACGATAGTTAATTAAACGTTTAAAAACTAAAGGGATTCGGGAATAAAAAAAGATATTGAAAAAAAGGAAGTTAAAAAGATTGGTAAAAAATAATGGACAAAAAGTTTCTAAAGGAAGGGATTACCAAAACAACCCCGAAGTTTGGGGTTTTTACCAATGTGCCACTGTGAATAGTAGCACAACGTTACACTTTTAGTATATATAGATAATAGATAATTTATGTTAAAATTTACAAAATCGATCAGCGTAATTAAGTCTTATAAAAAAGCTAATCAAATATGTATGCACATGATGCCTGACTGGATCTTCCGGTGTGTCTTTCTCGAAATCACATTATTTCCAACCTAATAAAACCTACGTTATACGCAAATTTATCTCATTCTCGTCACCTAAATTACTTTTCCCTAATCAATTTTCTTCCCTTGGATCTGTTCATTTTGTTAAATATCTTTTTGAAGATAATAAACAAAACATATGAAACAGTAGCGAAGTCAAAATTTCGAATCAATGATGTTATAAAATAATATCAAAATGAATCAAGTCAGAAAGTCTCAAAATAATTGACAAAATATGAATTAGATGATATAAAAAAATAAATTATTGTCTATCACAAATAAGATGGTTAAGATAAAAAGTTTGAGGTAGTTTAAGTAAATTTAAATAAGGGGTAAAATAGTTAATCTTTATGAAAACGTGTGGGTGAATCAACATTAAGTTAGTGAGGATCACTACCCAATCTCATATAATTGTATATATCTAAATTTCTAAATAGATGTTTTTAAGGTAAAAAAAAGCTTCTATGTTTTTTTAGACAAATTACACGGTGGTTTGCTGAAAAATAAATGGATATTCCAAACTTGATTTTTTTTAACATAAATAGTTAAGAAGTATGCACTTTTTGCACATATAGTTCAAAATCGTCACCTCCGTTAATTTTATCCGTTAAAGTCCAAGTATGTGTTAGACATGTGAGGGCAAAATTGTCATTTTCTACTCATTTCATTTTTTCATTTTAATATTCATATACTTTCCCAGCTCTTCTACATATATAAAAATTTATAGTCTCTAACTAAATAAAAAACTTAACTAATCTTTACATTCATCCCCTTGTGTTCATCATCGCCTTCACCTAAAAATTGACAAAAATAAAAACAATTTTTTCATTGACAACTTTAGTATTACAATTGATGGTTCAAATGCGTTGCATAAAAGTTCCATTGTATAAAAATACCAGCTCACGGATATTCCTTTGTGTATCTTTTTAAGTTAAACGATATGAACTCATGTCAAAAATTTTTCAGATTGCAAGCACCACACACAATTCCCAAGATTTAGACCCAATTTCCCATGTGAAGCTCAAAAGCAACTTATTTGACTTTTCAAAGTCAAAATTCCCAGTTAGAAATTGATACGTATCTTTTGCAATTCGCAGATCAAGCTCAAGATCACTCGTAGTGCCCCTTTCTACACACACCCTCTGATTTTGCCAACTTTCATTCATCCAAAACCCTAAAAAACCCGCACATTGTTTCATAATGTCTTTCGATTGCTTCTCTATTTTCTTGTAAAGGTTTTATTTTTTCTTACGTTTCAGCGAAAACTCAAAACGGTTAGCGTAAAACATGGAGATGACGGTGGTTCTTTACCTGCCGCCAAACAATGCAAAAGGACCGACGGTCGGAAATGGCGGTGTGTCCGTCCGGAAATGGGTGGAAAATTACGGTTGCTATTGTTAGGATATTAGGACCCAAACAACGCTAGTAATTCTACAAGACTACTAGCCGAGTAGTGATTCTATCAAGATCACTCAAACCCACTTAATGAACGAAAGATAATAAATGCGTAAATGTAAGAACGACACAAGATATAACGTGGTTATATGCAATCGGTGTGATTGCTTTAGTCCACGGACCAACTAGAGAGTGTTTATTACTGAGAATCTGTATTTGGTATGTTACAATTGCATACAATGAGTTCTATATATAGGAGAAAACAAGAACACCATGACAACTAGCTAGGAATCTTCATCATGACAAGTAATCATCTTGTTTACCAACTAGTCATGCTTTCCACCTTGTAATGGCATGATCACAGCCCTAATTTTAGGTGTAAAGTGATTAACTTTGCACCTAAAGTGAAAGGAGGCCAAAGCATGCTCGGATGTAAAGGTTGCAACTTGCCAACTTGCTGCCAGACACCAGATGCGCCGCATCTGATGTGTGATGCGCCGCATCACTTGCTTTTCACGTTCCAGATTCATGTACCAACACTCGATGCGCCGCATCGAGATGGTGATGCGCTGCATCTGACCCCTGATGCGCCATATCAGCTCAATGCTCCGCATCAATAACTCTCGGACTATTTTGCTCTATGAATGCGCCGCATCCATGTCAAGATGCGCCGCATTTGACTGCTTCACGCTTCCCGAAATCTGCAAAATCCGTGCAAGTGTTGGAACAGATTTTTTCTTCTTCTCGTTTTGTATAAATGTCTCCATAATCTAACAGCTATATGATCCAGTATATGTTCTACGTTTGTGGTAATTGAGTTTTAGTAGCTTCAGTTTTTATTTTTCGGTAACAAAGTTATGGGTGTTCATTTGAGTGGCTGCTCTTAGTGTCTATCATAAGTAAATGTTACACATGAGTCCAGGTAAGCATGAGTTGGAAGCAATTGTGTGTCATCTTTAGTTACATTAAAATTATGTGGTTGGTTGTTCATTAGTTCTATAAATTGGAAACATCGAAGCCTAATTCACATCAAATGCTTGAATAAATGAACTTGTGGGATGATTTTGACCTTCTATTAAACAATTTAATTGGAGGTGTGTTTACAATATTTGTTTGTTTGTCAATGGTTGGACTATTGACTAACATTATTTGATTTATATGATTTGAGATGATGTGGTTTGAGTTTCAATAAGGAAGGTGTGTTTGAGCAATACACATTTATTGATTGATTGATAAGTTTTGTTTGCATAGCAAGTGTTTGATAAAATACTTGAATGAATATGTAAAAGTTGCATGTAACCTATTATTCTGAGCTTTTCAGTCTTATGTGATACTTTTTTTCTATATGTATTGACATTTTGTTTATATTTGCTATATTAAGATTTTAACTTGCATTGTGCTCTTTAGCTAATTGTCGAGCTAAATTATTTGATTAAATTGAAAAACTATATACAGTTTGCACACAAATTTACATTCATGTCTCTTTAGGATGAGGATATCTACATTCATATCTCTTTAGGATAAGGTTTATCACGTACTCCTAATCTTCTCAACGCTTACGTTTGTGTCTATATAACTTGAACATTATGTGCGTGTACCGGGAATTCATAGTTTTATGATTTTTGTATGTATATAAGCATTGGGGCATATGTTTTATGTTTATTTACAAGTATTTAGACATCGATTTGTGATGAAGACCTATAAACTTTAAATTGTATGCTTGATCATCACATATTATCATCCGTCTTTAAAGGAGTATACTCTATACTATGGACAGTATGTTAAATGTAAATTTGCTTTTAAACATGTGTATGCTTACGTGTAAGTGCCAAAATTCTTTGGATAGAGTAAATTTGGTCGATTAATATGCCTCTTTTTTGCTCATGACCTCTTCAAGAACTGCTATTGAAAGCCCAGAATATTATAGGAAATGGATCTGAAACAATCAGTAGGGGTATGTTGCACAAATAACTTGAATTAATACAAACTAATTCTAAAAAACTACACGTGTCCCTCTAATCTGCTCAAACCCGTATTCTTGTGAACTGGGTTCATGACTAATATGTTCAAACCAAGCCTCTACTTCTTTAAATACTGTTGCATAACTTTGGGCATATAATTGTTTGTATCTACCTTTCCTTAAGATGGCTCTTGAATCTGCGCGCTTACTTCTTATAATTTTCTTTCACATTCTAAAATGATATAATGTTATGTAGTTTGGTTCTAATACATTGGTATCGCTTACACATCAAATATATTTAGCAGATACATGTTCATTTTAGCCTTGAAATAGATCAACAATTATTTATCACGTTGTATACTTATATGTACCAATTTTGTGATTTTTTTTTTTCTGTAATAATAAGCGATTTTGATTGATTTAGTAGTTCGATATGGTATAATTTTAATTGAAATAGGATGCGGGTATCTTTTTAATTGAGAATCTTCTGATCTTTGAAATCTTTTAATTTTTGTCCGTAATTTTATTATAAAGATCATTTACATGTTCATGTTTAGAGGAGTACATAATTTTTCGTCGAATTAGTCTTTGTTGCCCAGAACACTATAGTTTAGCTCATACTCGTGGCTAACTATTTCGGGTTAAGACGTGTTGGATCACTTTCGGCTTTCATATGTTTTGACCAAAAGACCTTTTTCTTATGCTAATTTGTGTACTATTAGCTCATTTGTATAATTTTATTTCATCATAAGTTCATAACGTTGTAATGTTGCAACTTGCA
Source organism: Rutidosis leptorrhynchoides (assembly GCF_046630445.1). Classification (NCBI taxonomy): domain Eukaryota; kingdom Viridiplantae; phylum Streptophyta; class Magnoliopsida; order Asterales; family Asteraceae; genus Rutidosis; species Rutidosis leptorrhynchoides. The sequence continues at coordinate 79,908,956 of NC_092333.1, forward strand.
GGTCATTAATGGCTCAGAAATACTAATGACTTGAAAGTACTACTTGATGACCCTATTTAAAAATGAAGGACGGACTATATGTGTTCACGTGCTGTACAAAAAGTTGCTATATGGGTATTTCACCTACTATATACAAAAGTGTTCTTGCAGTGTTTGTTATTTCTATTTTTGAACATGTTCATTTATAAGTTATAGTCCGTTTCTTATTCATATTTGCATCTTTAGATTAAAATCGATAATTACTCACGATATATCATTAAACCTATTTTTAAACGTCCATGCATCACACGGACTCGAAATTTGGATCATCGATACTTTTTTTTGGGATCATCCATTACCTCCTAAAGCTAGTCACCTGACTTACTCTTTCTTTATACCATTACAGTTTCACCCATAATGATTTAATGGTAGCTTCTTACTCATGTTGTTTACATAATGTCTAGTGGGATTCATTACATGTTTACTGAATTACTTTGTTCTTACACAGATGGTATGAGCACACTGAATTATCAGAATGAGATGGGCTCTCACCGTATATTGGCTTACTGGATTACTTATCGAATTATCATAACGAGATTGGCTTATTGGATTTTAATGAAGTGATTTAGGTGAGTTTATGCAGTTGAGAAAGGATATATGAATGTTGATAGTAACGGGATCTTATTCAACCATAGTGAAACCAAATTAAGTTAGTTGGTTTTATTTTAATTTAATTTTAAATCAGTTAACATTCTTAAATCTGAATGCATGCCTTTATGTTGTAACATGCTTAAATCTTATATTGTTTTGCATTTTAATAAATTCTCATTCTCATACCTGGCTTTCTCACTTTCATGACATTGAGTATTGTTGTTGTGATTATTGTTTTGCTTCTCTTTAGTTACCATTTGACACATGTTATAAGGATGATGAGGTAATTTTCTTTTATGCCCTTACTTTATGCATTTAAAACAAAAATGTAGATAAAAATTTAAGGGTAAAATTGTAAAGTGAGTATGTGTACTTTTATTTGTGAACTATTAAATTGAGATAATTGTATTATTTATTAATAAAATAACTACAATACACAATACGGAATGAGTCATCAGATTTTTTTATTGATAAAACAATTACAAATCGGCCAATAATGCACAAGCATAGAAAAAAAAAATTTAAAATTATGTGATGTCACATTTTCAAGTTATTATGCATTTAACTTCTCATTGCATCGAAAGATCACTTTTTTAAGAAAAAAAAAAAACCCAAAAGTGGATTGCATTGTAGTTGAAGCGCATTAATTATTATTTGTATATTATCAAGCATAATTTAATTAGCTCTTAATAGTGCATTGAGTTAAGTTTGAGATAGCTTGTAATTCTGTCGATAATTAGGGACTTGAAATTAGAAGTTTATACTCGCTTTTAATCTTGGTTTAGTGTACAAGTAGATTTGACGTTTTGTATCCCGAATTCGCATTGGGTTAGAGTCTTGAAAGATTTTATATGATGTCCATACTTTGTTCGATACCCATTAATGATACGCATACTCGATTGGCCCGTGTTGCGCATCAAACTTGCACCATATGCATATCCCCCGCGCTATAGCACTTCTGGCGCAAGTAAATGTGCGCTAGGGGGCGCCAGCTTGATGATGACGCGCTACGTGAAGATGACGTGTCCCGTACTTACCACGATCTCTGTACAAGGGCCGACAGCCAGCGAAAAAGGTAATAGTACTGTTCCCTGGTCCCCTCCACGAAATAACCATGTAGTGCAGACAAGAAAGCAACATGAAACACGTGACTCCAATGAACGGATAACACTGTAGCTATAAATAACGGACTCGAATCACAAGGCAGGGGGTTGGTTTTTTGGGAAGCTACACGCATACTATTTTTAGTATATTCGTACGGACCAGTTGCGCTGTCTATACAGCGCCTTCCTCACCCGCGCTACCGGACTCATAGCATTACACTAGACATTATGGATATACAGGTAGCGTTCCTCGAACCAAATCCTACAACTTAGTGCGAGCCATCGATGACCGGACTACCCGCCGATGGTGGGTCTACGTTTAACCACCCCTGTTGAGATCATCATCTCGCAAGGGGTTACTCACGGTACTCCGGACCGAAGAGTTAAACTCAATTGACCCTTAAATCCCCTCTTAATGATGTCAAGCATGGACCGAACCCGACCCGATTATTTTATGTGTTGGTTGAATGTTGGTTAATAAACTAAACGACAAACTTAAGATAATTAACCAAAGAATATGTTTTGATGATGACACACACATATGCATAAGTGATGACTGACATCTTAACATAAAACACGCAAGGTCACTAATCCATACTTTATCTTGCAAACGACCAAGTCAAACATAGATTAAAGAATGAAATTAAAAGTCCAGCTAAACACATGGTCGAGGTACGGTCGACCGCATAGTCAACCGTGAAAACCCAAACTGAATTGCAACGCAGTTTTATGAAAACAAGTTGCACGGTCGCCACCACGGTCAACCGTAGTGCGACCGCTGTTTTCTCTGTTACCGTTTTTGACCAAATAAAGTTTGACTAGTTCCCGACATCTATAATTCATGAAACCTTTCTCAACATGCTTAGAATAGATGCCTTCTCCATACTCAATTGAGTTTTGGTCATAAAAACACTAATTGTGATTAATTACGCCTAATGACATCTTAATGACAAATTAACCAAGATTAGGCATAACACGTAAGTGTTAATCCACAACTTGTGATCTTAATTCTTATCTAGACATCCTTAGTATGATCATCAAGTACCAACACACTTAAGCCAATGTCACTAGAACAATAATTGTTATTAGAAATGACTTAGTGATTAATTAAGGCTAAATGAGGAACAATGCTCTCAAGGTTAAACTAGTAATGACTTGTAATCCTAAAACACACTTAGATACATTTAGGATGGTCACCAAGTCCCAATTAGAGATTGCTCTTCCCTTGTGCATGTGTTGGACATTAATGTGTGCTTATACATTAATCAAACAATATGTTATATTGCAATTAAATTTGTTAAGAGCTTGAATTTTAAGTTGTGCAAGTATCTATATGTTTGATTCTAGAATAACTATCTCTTGCTATATGAGTATTACTTGCTACTTGTCAATATGATTAATACTCATAAACTTGTCAACTTAACTAATATGTTTGCCATGTGCTCACTAATTAGGATTCAAGTAACTAACCTACTCCAATACATTAAGTGCAAAGTGGTTCATAGTCAATTGTCTAATTGGTCTAGTCTAAGTAACTAAGTGTGATTGCTTATTCAAGAATGACTTAATCTTAATGTCTCTACATACTTCATGATTATCTTATAGAGACATTATTAAGTTAATCCTTAACTAAACTCAAATGGAACATGACTTGTGATTAATTGAAACTAGGAAGTTAATGACATAGTGACTAGTCTTTAGAATTGAACCAAGAGCATTAAAGTGACTAACTAAGTCTTGACCAAACTGAGATTTCCTAAAATATCAATCAAGACACTTCTCCAAGAATGTTGGGTTTGCCACTTTTAGAATGATTAGTCACTTTCATGCAATAAGACCAAATCTCACACACTTAATGCATATAGTACTTGTATATGATGTTTGGTTTCTTTTGCAGGTGCTAGAAGAAGTAAATGTGCCAAAATGTGGTGTTTAAATTTGAGTCAAACGGCTATACAATGGACACCAAATTTGGACTGGAGCACGCACGGTCGCACCACGGTCGACCGTGCTGGCATCCGTGTGTCAACGGCTATTTTTTGAATCCCACTATAAAAGGCAAACATTTAAGTGCATTTGAAGCTGACCCTCTTGCATATTTAAAAGGCATATTTCCAGAGATCACTTGACTAAAGCATTAGCCCGAGACTTAGTGCACAAGTCGGCTATTGGAGTGGGATTAAAGTCCACATAAATCTTCCAAAGTGAGACGCCCAATTCCCTTCTAGTACAACACTAGAAGCTGAATTCAATGAGGTAAGCTTACTTTCTGAAGATTGAAACACATAAAAGACTGATCCCAAAGTATGTGTTTAGACCTGCAAGTTGAGTTAGGTTGAAGTTATTCATCTTAATAGTTCTTTTGAAAAATTGCATATGCAGGTGCAAGATGTAAAATGACTACCTATGTGAGCATGAAGTTTTGCCGCTTCAATGGAGCTTTGAACTTAGCTGCCAATATGTTCACTGAAAGATTGGGACACATGGCTTAAAATAGTGTCAAGATTGTCTTAGGTGAAATGTCCCGTTCTTATTGATTAAAAACGTTCCATATTAATTGATTTCGTTGCGAGGTTTTGACCTCTATATGAGACGTTTTTCAAAGACTGCATTCATTTTTAAAACAAACCATAACCTTTATTTCATCAATAAAGGTTTAAAAAGCTTTACGTAGATTATCAAATAATGATAATCTAAAATATCCTGTTTACACACGACCATTACATAATGGTTTACAATACAAATATGTTACAACAAAATAAGTTTCTTGAATGCAGTTTTTACACATTATCATACAAGCATGGACTCCAAATCTCGTCCTTATTTAAGTATGCGACAGCGGAAGCTCTTAATAATCACCTGAGAATAAACATGCTTAAAACGTCAACAAAAATGTTGGTGAGTTATAGGTTTAACCTATATATATCAAATCGTAACAATAGACCACAAGATTTCATATTTCAATACACATCCCATACATAGAGATAAAAATCATTCATATGGTGAACACCTGGTAACCGACATTAACAAGATGCATATATAAGAATATCCCCATCATTCCGGGACACCCTTCGGATATGATATAAATTTCGAAGTACTAAAGCATCCGGTACTTTGGATGGGGTTTGTTAGGCCCAATAGATCTATCTTTAGGATTCGCGTCAATTAGGGTGTCTGTTCCCTAATGCTTAGATTACCAGACTTAATAAAAAGGGGCATATTCGATTTCGATAATTCAACCATAGAATGTAGTTTCACGTACTTGTGTCTATTTTGTAAATCATTTATAAAACCTGCATGTATTCTCATCCCAAAAATATTAGATTTTAAAAGTGGGACTATAACTCACTTTCCCAGATTTTTACTTCGTCGGGAAGTAAGACTTGGCCACTGGTTGATTCACGAACCTATAACAATATATACATATATATCAAAGTATGTTCAAAATATATTTACAACACTTTTAATATATTTTGATGTTTTAAGTTTATTAAGTCAGCTGTCCTCGTTAGTAACCTACAACTAGTTGTCCACAGTTAGATGTACAGAAATAAATCGATAAATATTATCTTGAATCAATCCACGACCCAGTGTATACATATCTCAGTATTGATCACAACTCAAACTATATATATTTTGGAATCAACCTCAACCCTGTATAGCTAACTCCAACATTCACATATAGAGTGTCTATGGTTGTTCCGAAATATATATAGATGTGTCGACATGATAGGTCGAAACATTGTATACGTGTCTATGGTATCTCAAGATTACATAATATACAATACAAGTTGATTAAGTTATGGTTGGAATAGATTTGTTACCAATTTTCACGTAGCTAAAATGAGAAAAATTATCCAATCTTGTTTTACCCATAACTTCTTCATTTTAAATCCGTTTTGAGTGAATCAAATTGCTATGGTTTCATATTGAACTCTATTTTATGAATCTAAACAGAAAAAGTATTGGTTTATAGTCGGAAAAATAAGTTACAAGTCGTTTTTGTAAAGGTAGTCATTTCAGTCGAAAGAACGACGTCTAGATGACCATTTTAGAAAACATACTTCCACTTTGAGTTTAACTATAATTTTTGGATATAGTTTCATATTCATAATAAAAATCATTTTCTCAGAATAACAACTTTTAAATCAAAGTTTATCATAGTTTTTAATTAACTAACCCAAAACAGCCCGCGGTGTTACTACGACGGCGTAAATCCGGTTTTACGGTGTTTTTCGTGTTTCCAGGTTTTAAATCATTAAGTTAGCATATCATATAGATATAGAACATGTGTTTAGTTGATTTTAAAAGTCAAGTTAGAAGGATTAACTTTTGTTTGCGAACAAGTTTAGAATTAACTAAACTATGTTCTAGTGATTACGAGTTTAAACCTTCGAATAAGATAGTTTTATATATATGAATCGAATGATGTTATGAACATCATTACTACCTCAAGTTTAGTAGGTAAACCTACTGGAAGTGACAATAAATGATCTAGCTTCAAAGGATCTTGGATGGCTTGAAAGTTCTTGAAGTAGGATCATGACACAAAAACAAGTTCAAGTAAGATTTTTACTCGAATTAAGATAGTTTATAGTTATAGAAATTGAATCAAAGTTTGAATATGAATATTACCTTGAATAAGAAAGATAACCTACTGTATATAACAAAGGTTTCTTGATCTTAGATGATTACTTGGAATGGATTAGAAAGCTTGGAAGTAAATTAGTAAACTTGAAGGGATTTTTGAAGTGTTCTTGAAGTGTTCTTCCTATGATGATTATAGCTTGATTCTTGAAGTGATTTTTGATGAAGATGATGATTAACTACTGGAAAAATACGTTCATAATAGTGTGGGTGTGTTGAGAGAGAATTGGAAGTGAAATGGAGTGAATGATGAGTGGTAATTGGTGAGTGGTGAGTGGGGTTAAAAGGAGTTCTAGTTAGTTGACTAGCTCATGGTAGAAGTTAAAATTGATTAGTCATACATGACATAATCAAGAGTGGAATCCCATGCTAGTTCCTATTGGTATATACCCATAGTAACTACGTTTTGAAGCTGTGTATAATACGGGTAAAAATACGACTAGAATTCTTGATGAAAGAAAAGAATGGGAAAGTAACTGTAACCATTTTCGTTAAGTATGAGTGTTTTGATATATGTTTTGAAGTCTTCCAAAAGTATTTTAATACATCTAAATACACTACATGTATATACATTTTAACTGAGTCGTTAAGTCATCGTTAGTCGTTACATGTAAGTGTTGTTTTGAAACCTTTAAGTTAACGATCTCAATTAATGTTGTTAACCCATTGTTTATTATATCTAATGAGATGTTAAATTATTATATTATCATGATATTATGATATATTAATATATCTTAATATGATATATATACATTTAACTGTCGTTACAACGATAATCGTTACATATATGTCTCGTTTCGAAATCCTTAAGTTAGTAGTCTTATTTATATGTATATAACTCATTGTTAATATACTTATGGAGATACTTACTTATCATAATCTCATGTTAACCATATGTATATCCATATATATATCGTCATGTTGTTTTTACAAGTTTTAACGTTCGTGAATCGCCGGCCAACTTGGGTGGTCAATTGTCTATATGAAGCATATTTCAATTAATCAAGTCTTAACAAGTTTGATTGCTTAACATGTTGAAAACATATAATCATGTAAATATAAATCTCAATTAATATATATAAACATGGAAAAGTTCGGGTCACTACAGTACCTACCCGTTAAATAAATTTCGTCCCGAAATTTTAAGCTGTTGAAGGTGTTGACGAATCTTCTGGAAATAGATGCGGGTATTTCTTCTTCATCTGATCTTCACGCTCCCAGGTGAACTCGGGTCCTCTACGAGCATTCCATCGAACCTTAACAATTGGTATCTTGTTTTGTTTAAGTCTTTTAACCTCACGATCCATTATTTCGACGGGTTCTTCGATGAATTGAAGTTTTTCGTTGATTTGGATTTCATCTAACGGAATAGTGAGATCTTCTTTAGCAAAACATTTCTTCAAATTCGAGACGTGGAAAGTGTTATGTACAGCCGCGAGTTGTTGAGGTAACTCAAGTCGGTAAGCTACTGGTCCGACACGATCAATAATCTTGAATGGTCCAATATACCTTGGATTTAATTTCACTCGTTTACCAAATCGAACAACGCCTTTCCAAGGTGCAACTTTAAGCATGACCATCTCTCCAATTTCAAATTCTATATCTTTTCTTTTAATGTCAGCGTAGCTCTTTTGTCGACTTTGGGCGGTTTTCAACCGTTGTTGAATTTGGATGATCTTCTCGGTAGTTTCTTGTATAATCTCCGGACCCGTAATCTGTCTATCCCCCACTTCACTCCAACAAATCGGAGACCTGCACTTTCTACCATAAAGTGCTTCAAACGGCGCCATCTCAATGCTTGAATGGTAGCTGTTGTTGTAGGAAAATTCTGCTAACGGTAGATGTCGATCCCAACTGTTTCCGAAATCAATAACACATGCTCGTAGCATGTCTTCAAGCGTTTGTATCGTCCTTTCGCTCTGCCCATCAGTTTGTGGATGATAGGCAGTACTCATGTCTAGACGAGTTCCTAATGCTTGCTGTAATGTCTGCCAGAATCTTGAAATAAATCTGCCATCCCTATCAGAGATAATAGAGATTGGTATTCCATGTCTGGAGATGACTTCCTTCAAATACAGTCGTGCTAACTTCTCCATCTTGTCATCTTCTCTTATTGGCAGGAAGTGTGCTGATTTGGTGAGACGATCAACTATTACCCAAATAGTATCAAAACCACTTGCAGTCCTTGGCAATTTAGTGATGAAATCCATGGTAATGTTTTCCCATTTCCATTCCGGGATTTCGGGTTGTTGAAGTAGACCTGATGGTTTCTGATGCTCAGCTTTGACCTTAGAACACGTCAAACATTCTCCTACGTATTTAGCAACATCGGCTTTCATACCCGGCCACCAAAAATGTTTCTTGAGATCCTTGTACATCTTCCCCGTTCCAGGATGTATTGCGTATCTGGTTTTATGAGCTTCTCTAACTACCATTTCTCTCATATCTCCAAATTTTGGTACCCAAATCCTTTCAGCCCTATACCGGGTTCCGTCTTCCCGAATGTTAAGATGCTTCTCCGATCCTTTGGGTATTTCATCCTTTAAATTTTCCTCTTTTAAAACTCCTTGTTGCGCCTCCTTTATTTGAGTAGTAAGGTTATTATGAATCATTATATTCATAGATTTTACTCGAACGGGTTCTCTGTCCTTCCTGCTCAAGGCATCGGCTACCACATTTGCCTTCCCCGGGTGGTAACGAATCTCAAAGTCGTAATCATTCAATAATTCAATCCACCTACGCTGCCTCATATTTAGTTGTTTCTGATTAAATATGTGTTGAAGACTTTTGTGGTCGGTATATATAATACTTTTGACCCCATATAAGTAGTGCCTCCAAGTCTTTAATGCAAAAACAACCGCGCCTAATTCCAAATCATGCGTCGTATAATTTTGTTCATGAATCTTCAATTGTCTAGACGCATAAGCAATCACCTTCGTTCGTTGCATTAATACACAACCGAGACCTTGCTTTGATGCGTCACAATAAATCACAAAATCATCATTCCCTTCAGGCAATGACAATATAGGTGCCGTAGTTAGCTTTTTCTTCAATAACTGAAACGCTTTCTCTTGTTCATCATTCCATTCAAATTTCTTCCCTTTATGCGTTAATGCAGTCAAGGGTTTTGCTATTCTGGAAACGTCTTGGATGAACCTTCTGTAGTAACCAGCTAGTCCTAAAAACTGGCGTATGTGTTTCGGAGTTTTCGGGGTCTCCCACTTTTCAACAGTTTCTATCTTTGCCGGATCCACCTTAATACCTTCTTTGTTCACTATGTGACCGAGGAATTGAACTTCTTCCAACCAAAATGCACACTTTGAAAACTTAGCGTACAATTCTTCCTTCCTCAATACTTCTAACACCTTTCTCAAATGTTCACCGTGTTCTTGGTCATTCTTTGAGTAAATAAGTATGTCATCAATGAAAACAATGACAAACTTGTCAAGGTATGGTCCACACACTCGGTTCATAAGGTCCATGAACACAGCTGGTGCATTAGTTAAACCAAACGGCATGACCATAAACTCGTAATGACCGTAACGTGTTCTGAAAGCAGTCTTTGGAATATCATCTTCTTTCACCCGCATTTGATGATACCCGGAACGTAAGTCAATCTTTGAATAAACAGACGAGCCTTGTAGTTGATCAAATAAGTCATCGATTCTCGGTAGTGGGTAGCGGTTCTTGATGGTAAGTTTGTTCAACTCTCGATAGTCGATACACAACCTGAATGTACCATCTTTCTTCTTGACAAACAAAACAGGAGCTCCCCACGGTGATGTGCTTGGTCGAATGAAACCACGCTCTAAAAGTTCTTGTAATTGGCTTTGCAGTTCTTTCATCTCGCTGGGTGCGAGTCTGTAAGGAGCACGAGCTATTGGTGCAGCTCCTGGTACAAGATCTATTTGAAATTCAACAGATCGATGTGGGGGTAATCCCGGTAATTCTTTAGGAAATACATCGGGAAATTCTTTTGCAATGGGAACATCATTGATGCTCTTTTCTTCAGTTTGTACTTTCTCGACGTGTGCTAGAACAGCATAGCAACCTTTTCTTATTAGTTTTTGTGCCTTCAAATTACTAATAAGATGTAGCTTCGTGTTGCCCTTTTCTCCATACACCATTAAGGGTTTTCCTTTTTCTCGTATAATGCGAATTGCATTTTTGTAACAAACGATCTCTGCTTTCACTTCTTTCAACCAGTCCATATCGATTATCACATCAAAACTCCCTAACTCTACTGGTATCAAATCAATCTTAAATATTTCGCTAACCAGTTTAATTTCTCGATTTCGACATATATTATCTGCTGAAATTAATTTACCATTTGCTAATTCGAGTAAAAATTTACTATCCAAAGGTGTCAATGGACAACTTAATTTAGCACAAAAATCTCTACTCATATAGCTTCTATCCGCACCCGAATCAAATAAAACGTAAGCAGATTTAGTCAATAAGAAACGTACCCGTAACAAGCTCCGGGTCTTCCTGTGCCTCTGCCGCATTAATATTGAAAACTCTTCCGCGGCCTTGTCCATTCGTGTTCTCCTGGTTCGGACAATTTCTAATAATGTGGCCCGGTTTTCCACATTTATAACAAACTACATTGGCATAACTTGTTCCGACACTACTTGCTCCGCCATTACTCGTTCCGACACCATTTGTTCCTTTCGTTCTATTAACCCCTGGTCCGTAGACCTCACACTTCGCCGCGCTATGACCATTTCTTTTACACTTGTTGCAAAATTTGGTGCAGAACCCCGAGTGATACTTTTCACACCTTTGGCATAGCTGCTTCTGATTGTTGTTGTTGTTGCGGTTATTATTGTTATTGGGATGATTGTTGTAGTTGCTATTGCTGTTGTTGTTGTTGTTGTTGTTGTTGTTGTTTGGCCGTTTGTTGTAGTTGCGATTGATGTTGCGATTGTTGGGATAATTGTTGCGATTATTGTTGTAATTGCTGTTGTTGTTGTATTGGTGATTCTTATCACCGTTTTCCTCCCACTTTCTTTTGACTTGCTTCACATTGGCCTCTTCAGCAGTCTGTTCTTTAATTCTTTCTTCAATCTGGTTCACTAGTTTGTGAGCCATTCTACATGCCTGTTGTATGGAGGCGTGCTCGTGTGAACTTATATCTTCTTGGATTCTTTCCGGTAATCCTTTCACAAACGCGTCGATCTTCTCTTCCTCATCTTCGAATGCTCCCGGACACAATAGGCACAATTCTGTGAATCGTCTTTCATACGTGGTAATATCAAATCCTTGGGTTCGTAACCCTCTAAGTTCTGTCTTGAGCTTATTGACCTCGGTTCTGGGACGGTACTTCTCGTTCATCAAGTGCTTGAACGCTGACCACGGTAGTGCGTACGCATCGTCTTGTCCCACTTGCTCTAGATAGGTATTCCACCATGTTAACGCAGAACCTGTAAAGGTATGCGTAGCGTACTTCACTTTGTCCTCTTCAGTACACTTACTTATGGCAAACACCGATTCGACCTTCTCGGTCCACCGTTTCAATCCGATCGGTCCTTCGGTTCCATCAAATTCCAAAGGTTTGCAGGCAGTGAATTCTTTGTAGGTGCATCCTACACGATTTCCTGTACTGCTAGATCCAAGGTTATTGTTGGTATGTAGCGCAGCCTGTACTGCGGCTATGTTTGAAGCTAGAAAAGTACGGAATTCCTCTTCATTCATATTCACGGTGTGTCGAGTAGTCAGTGCCATTTCCTTCAAAATAGTCAAATGGAACAAGTTAATCATACAGAATATTAAGAGTAGTTGATAGTATTTCGTAGCATAATATGAACTCATTTATAAAAGCTTTTTCTTCATATTAGCGTTTTATAAGTTTAAATTCGGGTAGTACCTACCCGTTAAGTTCATACTTAGTAGCTAATATACAATTCAACTACTACAATTCTATATGAAAAACTGATTATAATAATATTTCGCGTTCAAACTTTTATACAATATTTTACAAACTTACAATACCGCTTATTTTACATAAAGCATGAAATATAGCACACAATAACTTTGATACAAGATAGTTGTGAAGATAATTCTAGCTAGTACACAAGTCGTTCAGCAAAGGCAATAAAGACACGTAATTCATACGTCCAGAAACAAGTCATGCATTCTGGTTTTACTAGGACTACTTCCCATCCTTGGTCTTGTGGAACATAACCGTTATGGCCGTTGATAAGACAGCGTGTTGTAACGTCGTCAAAGGGACGAGGGTTACGTAATGTCCAACAGTCCCGTAAAAATCTAAAAACCTTATTTCTTACCCCAATTACCGACTCTGTCACTTGTGGGAACGTTTTGTTTAATAGTTGTAGGCCGATGTTCTTGTTCTCACTTTGGTGAGAAGCGAACATTACTAATCCGTAAGCATAACATGCTTCTTTATGTTGCATGTTAGCCGCTTTTTCTAAATCACGAAGTCCAATATTCGGATATATTGAGTCAAAATAATTTCTTAACCCATTGCGTAAAATAGCATTTGGGTTCCCCGCAATATATGCGTCAAAGTAAACACATCGTAACTTATGGATTTCCCAATGTGATATCCCCCATCTTTCGAACGAAAGCCTTTTATAAACCAAGGCATTCTTGGAACGTTCTTCGAATGTCTTACAAGCTGATCTCGCCTTAAATAGTTGTGCCAAAGAATTCTGACCGACTCTAGACAAGATTTCATCAATCATGTCTCCGGGTAGGTCTCTTAAAATATTGGGTTGTCTATCCATTTTGTGTTTTTATACTGTAAAATAGACAAGAGTTAGATTCATAAAAAAAAAAAATACTTATTAATACAAGCAATTTTTACATATATCATAAAGCATAAGCACACTATATTACATATATTACACCACACGAATACAACTATCTTATTCCGACTCGCTTGTTTCTTCTTCTTCGGTTTTGGTTCGTTTTGCCAAGTTTCTAGGGATATATGATGTTCCCCTAATACGAGCCGTAATTTTCCACATTGGTTTAGAAAAACCTGGTGGTTTAGAGGTTCCCGGGTTATTGTTACAACTTAAGGACTTCGGGGGTTGACGATACATATAAAGTTCATCGGGGTTGGAATTAGATTTCTCTATTTTTATGCCCTTTCCCTTATTATTTTCTTTTGCCTTTTTAAATTCAGTTGGGGTAATTTCTATAACATCATCGGAATTCTCGTCGGAATCCGATTCATCGGAGAATTGGTAATCCTCCCAATATTTTGCTTCCTTGGCGGAAACACCATTGACCATAATTAACCTTGGTCGGTTGGTTGATGATTTTCTTTTACTTAACCGTTTTATTATTTCCCCCACCGATTCTATTTCTTCATCCGGTTCCTCCTCTTCCGGTTCTGATTCTTCTTCCGGTTCCTCTTCGGGAACTTGTGAATCAGCCCACGAATCATTCCAATTTACATTTGACTCTTCATTATTATTAGGTGAGTCAATGGGACTTGTTCTAGAGGTAGACATCTATCACATAATATCAAACGCGTTAAGAGATTAATATATCACATAATATTCACATGTTAAAAATATATAGTTTCCAACAAAATTTGTTAAGCAATCATTTTTCAAGTAAACACGGTCGAAGTCCAGACTCACTAATGCATCCTAACAAACTCGATAAGACACACTAATGAAAAATTCTGGTTCTCTAAGACCAACGCTCGGATACCAACTGAAATGTCCCGTTCTTATTGATTAAAAACGTTCCATATTAATTGATTTCGTTGCGAGGTTTTGACCTCTATATGAGACGTTTTTCAAAGACTGCATTCATTTTTAAAACAAACCATAACCTTTATTTCATCAATAAAGGTTTAAAAAGCTTTACGTAGATTATCAAATAATGATAATCTAAAATATCCTGTTTACACACGACCATTACATAATGGTTTACAATACAAATATGTTACAACAAAATAAGTTTCTTGAATGCAGTTTTTACACATTATCATACAAGCATGGACTCCAAATCTCGTCCTTATTTAAGTATGCGACAGCGGAAGCTCTTAATAATCACCTGAGAATAAACATGCTTAAAACGTCAACAAAAATGTTGGTGAGTTATAGGTTTAACCTATATATATTAAATCGTAACAATAGACCACAAGATTTCATATTTCAATACACATCCCATACATAGAGATAAAAATCATTCATATGGTGAACACCTGGTAACCGACATTAACAAGATGCATATATAAGAATATCCCCATCATTCCGGGACACCCTTCGGATATGATATAAATTTCGAAGTACTAAAGCATCCGGTACTTAGGATGGGGTTTGTTAGGCCCAATAGATCTATCTTTAGGATTCGCGTCAATTAGGGTGTCTGTTCCCTAATGCTTAGATTACCAGACTTAATAAAAAGGGGCATATTCGATTTCGATAATTCAACCATAGAATGTAGTTTCACGTACTTGTGTCTATTTTGTAAATCATTTATAAAACCTGCATGTATTCTCATCCCAAAAATATTAGATTTTAAAAGTGGGACTATAACTCACTTTCCCAGATTTTTACTTCATCGGGAAGTAAGACTTGGCCACTGGTTGATTCACGAACCTATAACAATATATACATATATATCAAAGTATGTTCAAAATATATTTACAACACTTTTAATATATTTTGATGTTTTAAGTTTATTAAGTCAGCTATCCTCGTTAGTAACCTACAACTAGTTGTCCACAGTTAGATGTACAGAAATAAATCGATAAATATTATCTTGAATCAATCCACGACCCAGTGTATACATATCTCAGTATTGATCACAACTCAAACTATATATATTTTGGAATCAACCTCAACCCTGTATAGCTAACTCCAACATTTACATATAGAGTGTCTATGGTTGTTCCGAAATATATATAGATGTGTCGACATGATAGGTCGAAACATTGTATACATGTCTATGGTATCTCAAGATTACATAATATACAATACAAGTTGATTAAGTTATGGTTGGAATAGATTTGTTACCAATTTTCACGTAGCTAAAATGAGAAAAATTATCCAATCTTGTTTTACCCATAACTTCTTCATTTTAAATCCGTTTTGAGTGAATCAAATTGCTATGGTTTCATATTGAACTCTATTTTATGAATCTAAACAGAAAAAGTATTGGTTTATAGTCGGAAAAATAAGTTACAAGTCGTTTTTGTAAAGGTAGTCATTTCAGTCGAAAGAACGACGTCTAGATGACCATTTTAGAAAACATACTTCCACTTTGAGTTTAACCATAATTTTTGGATATAGTTTTATATTCATAATAAAAATCATTTTCTCAGAATAACAACTTTTAAATCAAAGTTTATCATAGTTTTTAATTAACTAACCCAAAACAGCCCGCGGTGTTACTACGACGGCGTAAATCCGGTTTTACGGTGTTTTTCGTGTTTCCAGGTTTTAAATCATTAAGTTAGCATATAATATAGATATAGAACATGTGTTTAGTTGATTTTAAAAGTCAAGTTAGAAGGATTAACTTTTGTTTGCGAACAAGTTTAGAATTAACTAAACTATGTTCTAGTGATTACGAGTTTAAACCTTCGAATAAGATAGTTTTATATATATGAATCGAATGATGTTATGAACAGCATTACTACCTCAAGTTTAGTAGGTAAACCTACTGGAAGTGACAATAAATGATCTAGCTTCAAAGGATCTTGGATGGCTTGAAAGTTCTTGAAGTAGGATCATGACACAAAAACAAGTTCAAGTAAGATTTTTACTCGAATTAAGATAGTTTATAGTTATAGAAATTGAATCAAAGTTTGAATATGAATATTACCTTGAATAAGAAAGATAACCTACTGTATATAACAAAGGTTTCTTGATCTTAGATGATTACTTGGAATGGATTAGAAAGCTTGGAAGTAAATTAGTAAACTTGAAGGGATTTTTGAAGTGTTCTTGAAGTGTTCTTCCTATGATGATTATAGCTTGATTATTGAAGTGATTTTTGATGAAGATGATGATTAACTACTGGAAAAATACGTTCATAATAGTGTGGGTGTGTTGAGAGAGAATTAGAAAGAGAATTGGAAGTGAAATGGAGTGAATGATGAGTGGTAATTGGTGAGTGGTGAGTGGGGTTAAAAGGAGTTCTAGTTAGTTGACTAGCTCATGGTAGAAGTTAAAATTGATTAGTCATACATGACATAATCAAGAGTGGAATCCCATGCTAGTTCCTATTGGTATATACCCATAGTAACTACGTTTTGAAGCTGTGTATAATACGGGTAAAAATACGACTAGAATTCTTGATGAAAGAAAAGAATGGGAAAGTAACTGTAACCATTTTCGTTAAGTATGAGTGTTTTGATATATGTTTTAAAGTCTTCCAAAAGTATTTTAATACATCTAAATACACTACATGTATATACATTTTAACTGAGTCGTTAAGTCATCGTTAGTCGTTACATGTAAGTGTTGTTTTGAAACCTTTAAGTTAACGATCTCAATTAATGTTGTTAACCCATTGTTTATTATATCTAATGAGATGTTAAATTATTATATTATCATGATATTATGATATATTAATATATCTTAATATGATATATATACATTTAACTGTCGTTACAACGATAATCGTTACATATATGTCTCGTTTCGAAATCCTTAAGTTAGTAGTCTTGTTTATATGTATATAACTCATTGTTAATATACTTATGGAGATACTTACTTATCATAATCTCATGTTAACCATATGTATATCCATATATATATCGTCATGTCATTTTTACAAGTTTTAACGTTCGTGAATCGCCGGCCAACTTGGGTGGTCAATTGTCTATATGAAGCATATTTCAATTAATCAAGTCTTAACAAGTTTGATTGCTTAACATGTTGAAAACATTTAATCATGTAAATATAAATCTCAATTAATATATATAAACATGGAAAAGTTCGGGTCACTACATTAGGGATATGTAAGAAACTGATGTGTATATTAGTTTATAGTTTTCATATGAATTGAAGGGTTCAATTCCTCGTGAACACCCTGATTTTCAAATTCTTGTAAATATTATACTAAGTGAAAATTCAATTCTTCACGAACATTTCCATTTATGCATTAGTTTGTTCTGTTTGTTTAGTTATTTTAGTAAATCAAGGATTACACTAAAATGGAGGGATTTGTTGGTGATTTTAGTGTCATCCAACGTACATTTTAGTTAGTTGCGATTTACTTGAATGCAGGTGTTAGCTAGCTATACTTACCAACGGGGTTCGGAGAGTGTGGAGTACACACCCGTAAGAGTTAGCTACTAATTTTCGCGCAAAATGCGGGGGTCAAGGGGGCTGCGCCCCCTTGCAGGGTCCAAGGGGCAGCGCCCCGAAACCTCAACCGAAATTGCACTATTCGTTATCAATGAAAAGGTGCATTCCAATAGTTATACCTTTTCGGTATAACAGTTTTTTCCGCCTAAAATGAAGGGATACACCCTTTCGTTTGTCTAACTGTTTTACATAACAGATTTGGACGTTTTTCTGATTCATTCTGCATTCATAAACCACCAGAAAACACACACATATTCCCTAACAATTTGATCAGTGATTTCATTGCCAAAAACACTTATTGCGTTCTTGTCTTATTTCTGTAAAGATTTCGTGCAACCAAGGCAATCGTAGGGTCGAAATACTTTATAGAGACAGTGATTACACGATTCAAGAACGAATCCGACAGTCAATTTATACCCGATTTCTAACAATAGTTAACGATGAGCAATTAGTTGACAAATCAAGTTACTAATTGACTTGTACAAATGTTAATCGACTAGTAATTGTGAAAACCAACAATTTAATTGGTTAGGTTAATCTAAATACTGGTGCAGTAATTTCTCACTAAGTTTCCGGCTGCTGTTTGTCTAACATCCGTACACCATGCTGTAGAAAACAAACCCGGTTTCACGACAAGTCAACATTTCAACAAGTTACCAAAGTGCAAAGCAAACTCCATTATACGGATCTTGATGTCCATTTGGAGATTTTACAGTGTCTAAAATAGCTCTGTACGCCCTGCAGTCACTAACACGATATGGTGAAAACTAGATTTAGGCATGCTGTAATGAATGATTGTCAAAATATATGACACAATAGATGAAGGCATATTGCAGCTCAACATACGGTAAATAGATCATGATCAAAAGACCGATTAAGGAAAAGGATGGGGTAAATGTCCAATCAAATTTAGTCTATATAGTAATAAGAATGAGAGTGCGTATGTCTGAGACTCTGACTCGCATTTTGTTATGCTTTACATTAGAGATAATCTTTTAGTAGAGATAATATTTATCGTCCTCCAAAAAAATAAATGTATATATAATACTGTAATACATAAATTCCAATTCCAATCACGAAAACCAAATTAAGAATGCGGAAGAAAAAGATATCCTGATGTATAAGAAGACTACAAATATTCTTACAGAAGCAAGGAGTAAACCCATATCAATATGAGAAGTTGAGAACTATCAATAACAGGAGCCACAACACTTAAGGAGCATAGTTCAAAGTGCATATACTACAACAATCAGAAATGTAAATCTTAAAAAGAGGAAAAGGGACAGAAAACAAGAGGATTATGTACCGAATTTCATATTGCTAAAACCACCTAAAATTGTATACTTACATTGAGAGTGTAGCACTTAGTATTTACAAAAGGTCCACAGGTACGGGTCTCCACAATTAAGCTGTACATTTCCCTTCTCCAATCTAAAGTCATGGATGCCTAGGTTAGACATACATACTTAGAAAAAAATTGTATCATAAAAGTAAAAATAACATAAAATAAAATTGTTACTGTAAGTAATGATACGCATAATGATCCGTCTCAAAATAGGCAAGCATCTAGGCAAAAACCATACCCGGCACCACGCGTCTCGGGTTGCCAATCCCTTTTCCTTCACCCAACTGGTGTATCCCCGAATACCTCACCACGTCGAATGAATGCAAAGCTAAGAGCCGGAACGACATACACGCAACCGGTACCACGCAACCGGTCAAGACAATCGTAACTAGGCACAACCACCTTAATCGTGACCGATAAGAAACACTTCGAACGTGCCTAGGCGAAACCTACCCGGTTGGACTGAGAGCATCGTAATGTCGTAACCGGTATCAACTTACCGACACCACCATCTCGGTCCAATAAACCGACACAAGTACACTCCCGGGACAAGCACGTTGTCCCGGAACAAGAGTACATCACCACGGAGCAAGCATGCAGGCAAGTCATATGCCACATCGCCCCGGAACAGGCACCTCATCCCGGAATGACCACTCGGTGACGAAGCGAGCATGCAAGCAAGTTGTATGCCACGTCAGCCCGCAAATCTAGGGGAGTTCGTTAGGATCTGTTATTCCCCACGAAAGGGACAGGTGCCACGTCATCCCTCGAGATTGACAAAGTTTGTTACAACCATGAAAGGGACATGTGCCACGTCATCATTCCCTCCATAACATCTATAAATACGCAAGTGAAATCATTCATCAGGACAACACTGGATGCATAAACGTTACTCTGCCAAAATCAATTGCGATAACGTTACTCCAGTCGTTAACTTAATTCCGACCGGTGCTCCAATCACCGTCCGAGTTAATCTACACTAAGATATTAACTTATTCGATTCCGATCGAATAAGGTTAAGCCACTTGGTTGTTTTACGCCCTTGGAATCTAGATTCCAAATCGGGGTTTGCACAATTATTGGAGTTAAAACAATCAACCTACTATTTTTCCCAAATTAAGCACTCAAACCCGAAATCTAAGCACACAGAACGATTTTGGTTTGATCAAATGGCGCCACCAAAAGGTACGAACATCGCATTGAAACCAAGTAGCGAAAAGGCAAACAAGAAAGGTACGACCGATGATGCTCAGCCACCTTCGAACAAGGGAAGCTCACCACCGGTGGGAACACCTCAGCCTCCAAAACAGTCAATCGCTCACATCCACACTGGCGATACGTCGGGAGACGAAATGAATGTCTCCGACGACGATGAAGACACACATGAGGGAGACAGGTTGAAGCTCGGCACCCTTGGTCCCAAAACCGGTGGATCAAGTGGCATCGGGTTGTCTCAAAATGATACTGACATGATCACTAAAATGATCTCAGTTGATGTTGAGAAGCAAGTAATCGAGAAGATGAAGTCTATGTTGAATGATAACGGTCTAGCAGAAAGGCAAAAATCCCAAACTCTAGACGTTCTGAAGAATGGCCCGATGCTAAACGTCGGTACGGGAAATGGGGGTGTCAGTAAGGATGCCGCAAACACATGGTTGACTGAGCTCCTCGTGCAAGCTGCACCCCCGGCATACAAACACTCCCTGTCACAACCCGCCGTCCAGGGGACAGCACTCGAAAATCTCTTTGCACTAATCACCGGTAATAAGGCAAAGCGACCGGTTGAGACGTCAGCTACAAGCCAAAAGTTGTGTGAGCGAATCGCTAGATGCACGCTCCCCGCTAACATCGTCATACCGGTCACTTTGGGGGTGTATAACGGCACCACAGACCCGGACGATTTCCTGCAAATTTTTGAAGGCGCCATGAAAACCCAGCACTGGAGCGACGAAGTGGCGTGTCATCTCTTTCCGACGGTACTACAGTCGGCCGCCAGGGAGTGGTTTGCAAAGTTACCACCTAACGGTATCACTTGCTTCGCGGACCTCCGAGAAAAGTTTCTCATCCAATACCAGAATCTCCACCGGCACACATATACGCATCTGTATGCTCACGAAATACCGATGTATCGGGGAGAGAAGATCGAGAGGTTCATCACAAGGTACATGCTGGAATGTCAAAAAATTCCAGGACTCCCGGAAACACAACAGATTTCCGGATTCATCACGTGCCTGGACAAAGACGTACACCCGTCACTTGTCTCGAAACTCTGTTGGAACATCCCGGGTACATTTGCAGATGCCGTAATGGTAGCCAGGCAGTACCAACACTCGGGAAGGGAGAGGCAAGCCGGGTATCATCGAGAGGAAAGGAAGCTAGAAGAAGAGAGAAGAAGTGACATATGGCGGTAACACCGCCATGACAGTAGCAGGCGCAATGAAAGCAACATCAAACATGACAACAGTCATGGCAAAAGTCATGATAGCCATAGGCATGACAAAGGTGCCCAGAAGCCATATGACAAAGGGTCCCTAATCGACAACCTTTCTAAGACTCCTAGGGAGATATTGTTGACAGAACCCGTCAAGGCAAAGTTCACTCCGCCGCCACCACTAGAGAAGCGTGACGGTCAAAAATCAGACAAGTATTGCGAGTTCCATGAGGATAATGGTCACGATATCGATGAATGCAAGGCACTAATACGCGAAATCATCGCCAAGATTAAAGCAGGTGAACTCAATCACTTGCTGACTGGAAGGAAATTCAAAAAGGCTGACCCCAACAAAACATTTAGTTGGCAGATGGAAGATGGAAAGAAGAAAGAGAAAGCAAAGGATAAAGTCGTTATCAACATGATCAACGTTCAGAAGGACAATTTTGCCCCACAAAACTCCTGGAAAGATGCTGCCATCACTTTCCCGGGGCTACCGGCATGGTACTCGTGGGATGAGCCGGTAGTCATTACCGGACTGATAGATGGATTCCCGGTGAATGAGATGTATACCGATACGGGAAGTGAAGTAGAAGTGATATACGCTCATTGCCTCTCCCGGTTACCCAAGCGTGTCGGGAGGAAGATGGGGCCGTCTAATACCATCATCTCTGGATTCTCTGGTCACGCTGAAGAAACAATCGGAAGGCTCAAGGCAACAGTCACGGTGGGCACTCGACCCTATCTTCGCAGCGAAGAGATTGACTTCTATGTCGTCAAATCCGTGACTGCAACAAACGTAATACTGGGGAGACAATTTTTCAAAAAATTCGGTGCCATAGCATCCACTGCTCACGGTATACTCAAGCTCCCCACCCGGAAAGGCGTGGTAACGGTTCAATCCACCCGACACCCTTTTCCGGGCAGTGAAGCCATGCAAGGCAGACAAGATAACGAGTCATGGAAGACATCTCGGGTCATGGAGGAAGAACATGTTTCTGTTCTCAAAAGGCTAACCTTTTATTCCCCAACGGCACATCCCGGTAACCAAAGTACCAACACGCTTCATAAGGCAGAGAAGGCAGTTACCGGCAGAAGACGCCGATCAGAGTGGGAAAAACCTCTTAAAGGCATGCGCGAAAAGGTTAAACCACTCCACCCGACACTCAAATGGTCAAGGACCGATAGTCGTGAAAGTTCCAACCAAGACAAGATGACGGTTGAGGAAAATGAAAGTGGCTGAAATAGCAACTGAAGTTTCGATAGGTACCGTGATTGAACTTGATCACCTCAATTCACGGTTATCTTGATTTTCATCTTTTGTTTCTTGTAATAAAAGATCTGACGAATGTAATTTCCCTTTCAAGGAATTAATAAAAAGCTTTTTATCATTTGCAATAACTTTATCATTATGTTATTCACTACAATGTTCAAACAATTATAAACGGCCAGTGGCAAAACGGTTTCCGACATCCAAGTAAGTCCCATGCACGTTTTGTACTCCCTTAAGAGGTGACCGCCTAGCCCTCGCCAGTACGAGTTTATACTGATAAACGGCCAATGAGTAGATGGCATAAACACGCGTGACTGCACGGTGTACACGCCAAAACTAACACAAATGTATTTCTAGGCATACATACGAAGATATAAACTAGTTCAATTCAAGAAAAATCGACACAAAACACATACAAGAAAAATTTCATTTAGCCATAGGTGATGCGCTACAAATCCCAAACAAGAGGTACGTAACTACCACGGGATAACAGTTGCAATAAATGGACATTCGTAATACATAACCCGGATGCATGGCAATCATCCGGTAAAGCAACGAACCAGTCCCAATAATCGGTCAACCGATGTACCCCCGCCCGGCGTACGGGTCACGTTTATTAAACCAGCTACTCACTACTGTCCACACCATAGTTGCTGCCAAGAGGGTACTGGCTTCAACCCTGACGGTCATCCCTGGACCGGGAGCAAGGTCAGGCTCGAGACAGTGCCCCTACAAGTGCACAAACGTGTTGGACATCGGCAACAGAGAGAGACTAATGGCTCAATCACGGTTGACGGGACGATTCGCCACATCCAGATTGGCGGAACTAAAGTCCCAGAAGGGCAAGCCACCCTTGTTAAAAAAAACAACAAAATACCGGATACAAGAGTTCGGACCTAGCCGACTCCTGCCTCACCAACAAATGGAATGGAAACTAATTTCAACACGTCCGAGGAAGACCCCTCAAGATCGATGTCTATGTGAACAACACAGTTTAACATCAAACTCGAAGAACAGTTGAACAAATTAATTCCTCCCGGAACAGTCAGATTTACCCTCGGCTAGATCTTTGACTAAAACCCACCAGGGTTACCCGATATCATAAGAACCGTGAGAGTATCATAACGAATTTCTTGTCTATTTCACAACAACAAAGACGAAAAGTCACAGGGTATTCACAGATAATTCCCCAGTTGCAATTACAAAAAATTTCCTTCAAGACGGAACACGCGAGCATGAAGACAAAAAAGATATAAACGTATGTCATCAATATACTGTATAAACATTTACATGAAGAAGGAAGACAATTACATCTTATTTCATCGCTAAGGAATGAAAATTACACGTACAAAAGAAGTAAACCCTAGCCACCTACGGTTCTCAGCACAGTAATGTCAAGTCTAATGCAAGTAAAAGGAAATTCTCGCTGCAGTCTTTCCAAGATCTCCCTGAAAAAGAAGAAAGGTGGGCAAGATGTTGAAAGGAATCAAAAGTTCCCTAACGAACACCACCACCATGGCCCGGCCGGTATTGGGAAGATCGCAGCGCAGGCAAATGCCCGACTGTAACAACCCAACCCGTTAACCATCCGAAAATGTGCCACAATTTTTTTTCTGGAACAGTTGATCTGGACGGCGTCCAGTGGTAAAGGCCAGGACGGCGTCCAGCCATATGGGACGGCGTCCAAATGAACTAAAACATTCTGATCAGTTTTTCAAACACACACGGGCGAAAACCCGCTTCCCGACACTTTTAAACCAAAACACTTTCACAATATGTTAATGTTAATTAAACTAAGAGGTTTCCATAATAAGATCCTAGTTTTACGACACCGGGCCCACAACGACCCAAAATACCACAAGTGACCATTTCGACCCATTATTTTATACAAAACAAAGACCGAGCATGGGATTGGGGACACGCTACCCAACCCTAAACAAATCCAAACGCAAGTCTTCTAAAGCAACTACGCAAGTCCACTAGTCCCCGTGCTTACTTGAGCCAGCGCATCCATGCAATCTATAAAAATGTAAACAACGAGAGGGTAAGCTAACGCTTAGTGAGTGAGAATATACTACATACATATATATGCATAAAATGAAACGCGCATCGCTAACACACAAATACAAGTCACATACCGCAATCCAAGCATAACTAAGCAATGTTATACCTAACGTACCACCAAGCCAAACCACAAGATTAGTTACAACAATATAAGTAAATACGCGTACATAATAGGTAACCAAGCTACAAGGTTAACCCCTTAACCTCAATCATACGAACATTGGCCGAACAAC
This sequence comes from Rutidosis leptorrhynchoides, assembly GCF_046630445.1. Lineage (NCBI taxonomy): Eukaryota > Viridiplantae > Streptophyta > Magnoliopsida > Asterales > Asteraceae > Rutidosis > Rutidosis leptorrhynchoides. The sequence continues at coordinate 79,933,988 of NC_092333.1, forward strand.
CCGAGCCTTAGTCAATTCGCACAACCCGAAATTCACTTCTCCACCAATTCAACAACCGAGGTTGGCCGAACTACCCGAGCCTTAATGAATTCGCACAACCCGAAATTCATCGCCTCATCAAACGGATGACCGAACAACCCGAGTCATCATGAATCCGCACTACCCAAGATTCACTTCCTAAATACTAAAACCCACGGTCACGGGATTATAAAATTCACCACATCGGGGTTATCCACATCACAACAATATCAACCCTTCGCCATAGGGGTTATAACATCCAAATCACAACCACGTGTGATAACGTACACACAAACGTGTACCTTGCCAAAGGTGGTCAACCAAAACGCACACCCGTGCCAATTGGACTCATACAAACGTCCATCAAAATCCACCTATATGTGAAGTGAGCTCTATAGCCGAGAATCACTTCACCCGACCCGCACCCATCCTACACATACATATGCACATAGGATATTAACACTCACCTTGTCGCCTTGATGAAATTCTTCCGAATAATCCGCAACTTGTCAATGGAAAGTACCTATTCCATTATCACAATACAAACAACACAATTTGTAGTGACCCGAACTTTTCCATGTTTATATATATATATATTAAATGAAATTGTTATTTACATGATTAAGTGTTTCCAACATGTTAAACAATCAAACTTGTTAAGACTTGATTAATTGAAATAGATTTCATATAGACAATTGACCACCCAAGTTGACCGGTGATTCACGAACGTTAAAACTTGTAAAAACTATACGATGACATATATATGATTATATATATAGTTAACATGATTTTATTATAAGTATGTATCTCATTAGGTATTTTAACAATGAGTTATATACATAAAAATGAGACTATTAATTTAAGAAACTCGAAAACGATATATATAACGATTATCGTTATAACAACGTCTTACTAGGTACATATGAATCATATTAAGATATTGATACACTTGGTTAATTATGTTAAATGATAAGTAAATATATTATTAAGTGTATTAACAATGAAATACATATGTAAAAATAAGACTACTAACTTAATAATTTTGAAACGAGACATATATGTAACGATTATCGTTGTAACGGCATTTAACTGTATATATATCATACTAAGATATATTATATATCATAATATCATGATACTATAACAATTTAACATCTCATTTGTTATAATAAACAATGGGTTAACAACATTCAACAAGATCGTTAACCTAAAGATTTCAAAACAACATTTACATGTAACGACTAACGATGACTTAATGACTCAGTTAAAATGTATATACATGTAGTGTTTTAATATGTATTCATACACTTTTGAAAGACTTCAAGACACTTATCAAAATACTTCTACTTAACAAAAATGCTTACAATTACATCCTCGTTCAGTTTCATCAACAATTCTACTCGTATGCACCCGTATTCATACTTGTACAATACACAGCTTTTAGATGTATGTACTATTGGTATATACACTCCAATGATCAGCTCTTAGCAGCCCATGTGAGTCACCTAACACATGTGGGAACCATCATTTGGCAACTAGCATGAAATATCTCATAAAATTACAAAAATATGAGTAATCATTCATGACTTATTTACATGAAAACAAAATTACATATCCTTTATATCTAATCCATACACCAACGACCAAAAACACCTACAAACACTTTCATTCTTCAATTTTCTTCATCTAATTGATCTCTCTCAAGTTATATCTTCAATTTCTAAGTGTTCTTCATAAATTCTAAAAGTTCTAGTTTCATAAAATCAAGAATACTTCCAAGATTGCAGGTTTACTTCCAAGTTTTCTAAATCCATTCCAAGTAATCATCCAAGATCAAGAAACCTTTGTTACTTACAGTAGGTTATCTTTCTAATACAAGATAATAATCATATTCAAACTTTAATTCAATTTCTATAACTATAACAATCTTATTTCGAGTGGAAATCTTACTTGAAATTGTTTTCGTGTCATGATTCTGCTTCAAGAACTTTCAAGCCATCCAAGGATCCTTTGAAGCTAGATATATTTTTCTCATTTCCAGTAGGTTTATCCAAGGAACTTGAGGTAGTAATGATGTTCATAACATCATTTGATTCATACATATAAAGCTATCTTATTCGAAGGTTTAAACTTGTAATCACTAGAACATAGTTTAGTTAATTCTAAACTTGTTCGCAAATAAAAGTTAATCCTTCTAACTCGACTTTTAAAATCAAATAAACACATGTTCTATATCTATATGATATGCTAACTTAATGATTTAAAACCTGGAAACACGAAAAACACCGTAAAACCGGATTTACGCCGTCGTAGTAACACCGCGGGCTGTTTTGGGTTAGTTAATTAAAAACTATGATAAACTTTGATTTAAAAGTTGTTATTCTGGGAAAATGATTTTTAATATGAACATGAAACTATATCCAAAAATTATGGTTAAACTCAAAGTGGAAGTATGTTTTCTAAAATGGTCATCTAGACGTCGTTCTTTCGACTGAAATGACTACCTTTACAAAAACGACTTGTAACTTATTTTTCCAACTATAAACCTATACTTTTTTTTAGATACATAAAATATAGTTCAATATGAAACCATAGCAATTTGATTCACTCAAAACGGATTTAAAATGAAGAAGTTATGGGTAAAACAAGATTGGATAATTTTTCTCATTTTAGCTACGTGAAAATTGGTAACAAATCTATTCCAACCATAACTTAATCAACTTGTATTGTATATTATGTAATCTTGAGATACCATAGACACGTATACAATGTTTCGACCTATCATGTCGACACATCTATATATATTTCGGAACAACCATAGACACTCTATATGTGAATGTTGGAGTTAGCTATACAGGGTTGAGGTTGATTCCAAAATATATATAGTTTGAGTTGTGATCAATACTGAGATACGTATACACTGGGTCGTGGATTGATTCAAGATAATATTTATTGATTTATTTCTGTACATCTAACTGTGGACAACTAGTGGTAGGTTACTGATATTGCTTTAAACATACATATTATTCGACGCAATATCATTTATATTTCATAGGTTTTTACTGTTTACTAAGACATTCAAATGTATAAATCACGAGAAAATGACAAAAGATAATACGAGCTCGAAGTTTGAAGAAAATACGATAAACGATGGATTTAAACCAAATATATGTCGAGATAACATTACCCGAATACAAGTTCAAGATGAGCAAAGAATAAAAGTTCAAATGAAAAGTTGCAAATCGATAAACGTCAATGCGGGATCAAAAGAGAACAAAACATAAAATAAAAACAAAGAAAACTGTCGGCTGTTCTTACGCGAATCGTGTGGCAACCTACGCGAAACGCGTAGTATTTAACTATTACGCGGATCGTGTGGACTCCTACGCGAAACGCGTAGTATCCAGTCCAGATCCAGATTCAACAGCAAATGGGATGGTTACTTTTATGTTTTAATATTCATTCTTTTTCAAGTGGTACAGCAAGGACCACACTTTTGACCTACTACACATGTTATAATACGGAGTACTCTTACAAAAAGAAAGCAGAGAGAAAAATAGAGGAGGAGTACACATACATTTTCAAGGAGACTACACACACAAAAATCATTAGTTACTGTCATTTATTTTTAAGTATTCTGTACCAAATTAATTTTCAAGTTTGAAGAGTTAGGATAGTTTCAAATATTAAGGGTGTATTGTTCGTGATTAAGGGTATTATTGTACGCGCAAAAGGGGTGTTATTATTGTAATTTTCTACCATTGAAGTTAATGAAAGTGAAGAATTTTTAGTAAGTATATTCTGTTAAAAATTGTTGTTATCAATTTTTATGGTTATTGTTATGTTTGCATATTTATATTTTTATGTTTACCCTAGTATAATGAGTAGCTAATTTCCCTAGTGTTTGCTTAGATGTAGAGCCCCTAGTGAAATGGATTGTTATCATTTGTAAAAATTAAAATGTGACTTTAGTATTTTTAATATTGAGCCTAATTAAAAGAACCATTATTATGTATTTGGATATTTAACCCTTGTCACTTAATTTGTTAGATTAAAATAACGAAAGTTATTTTTATTTATATAAATTAAGCTTCAACATTAAAAGTGATCTAGAAGAACTTATAACTAATTTACTAACACTAAATTAAAAAGTAAGGTTTGGTGGTTTGGGTAATATCACTAGTCATATAATAGTGAAATTGTAAAAAGGGAAACCGTTATGATTTGGGTTTTGGCGAAGGTCAAAACTGGGTTGGGTCTCAATTTAAATACTTAAGGACTAGTAACTATCTAAATATAATCCAATGAAAATTAGATTTAATTTAGTTAGTCAAAACTTATTATTTTTTCGAAAGGAAAATATAAGTTTTATACTAAACATTTTAATACGAGCTTAAACTTAAAACAATCCATGGACCTAGAGGTGACACATTTAAGTAAACACTCCCTTTTATTTTATAAATCATTATTATTATTATTTACGTTCATTTATTCAGTAAAGTTAAAAGTAAAATAAAAAAAATATTACACAGCATTATATTCCAGTTTATTCGTCACTGTTTTGTCACCTGGATTATAACATACGCAGATCGCGTATATCTCTACACGATACGCGTACATATTAAACCATACGCGAAACGCGTATTATACTACGCGAAACGCGTAAGTATAATACGGGTACTGTACGAACTAGGTTAAAAATCTAGGGTTTTAATTATTTTATTATTATATTTAAGTTGTTAATTTATAATTATTATAATTTATAATTAGTAATTAGTTTATAACTAGTTAAAATATTACAATTCCTATTAATTTAGTTAAAATATGTTATTTAGTTAATTTAAATAAATTTATATTATAATTGCTCAAAACAAAATTCTAAACAATTAGTTTTATTAAAAAGCTATCATTTTATTAATTATCATTTAGTAATAAACTTATTAGTATGATTTCAATTAATTCACTTTTAAATTAATAATTATAAATAATGTATTCGTATAAATTAATAAGTAGTTCAATTAAATTAGGATTAAGTTATATTTTATTATTATTATGTAGTATTATCATTTCCTAATCCAAAACCCCCTTAAAATAAGTTTAACTTCAAAGACTATTAAAAACCATTGAACACTGTCTCCCTGTGGAACGAACCGGATTTACCGACAAACTAAACTACGCGGATAGGACTAGTTGCCTATATGTGTGAAATCAACCTAAAATCATTAAAATACCACATATACAATAAATCAATTCGTGTAACAAAATAACTCAAATCCGTTCATAAATAAAGGTACTGTTTTAGCACATCAACTTTTTATAAAATAATTTTTATGGTGTGTTAATTTATTCTTATCTTTAATTATCTTTACAAAAACTCTAGTGTGGGGTAAAATTTTTGTACTACTAAAGTACAACCCCATCTAGTTTGTGATTGACATATTTGTTGACAGGTACTTGTGATGATGTGATTCGACCTAGCAAAACACAAAAGTATTATTGTGATAAAACGGATTGGATATGTTCATACGATAAGCATTTTACAATATCCAATTACTTAACAAAGGAAGTTCTATATACTGTACACTTTTTGTCCTCTCAAATTTATACATTTTAATCTGATTTTATGTAATGAGGGCATTACATAATCTTAAGTGTGGGGTAGGGAATATATAAATTCTCAAGAACTTATAACTTGGTGATTTTTATGAAAAATTTTACAATTTTTAAACTAATATAACTAATCAATTTTTAAGGTAATTACGAGCAATTAAAGATTAGGTGTCAAAAACCGAAATTATTGTCTCCATACATTAAAAATACATAAGTTTATCTGATTGAAATATATAAAAGAAAACCAAGTATAACAGAATTTATAAACTCTATATGTTTAGAACTATTTATCACATGTTTCTATGAAGTATTGCAGATATCATCGCTTTGGAATGTATAAACCTGAACATCTCGTAAAGGAAGTAAAGTCTTCCAAAATAACACACTTGCTAACTTATGTTAGAAGATGTAGTCCAGAACAGCTGTAGGTTGACGAAAAATCTTGAAAAGTCATCTCTATCATCGGCTGGAAATCCACCTCACCTCAGCATCAAACAGGGTTTTTGGTGGTCAGACTTATCCTAACCATGAGATGGATCTGTCTCGTACAATGGGGGGGCACATTGCAAATTAGCTTTTAAGACTAATGAATCTAATCCCCAGATGGATGATCTCCGTAAAGATCAACCGCATCTATGTTTGATCGCGGTCAACATACATATGCCATAACAAATTGAGGTGTGCAAACTCATGGTTCACCGATGATATTTGGACACGATATAATTTTACTCTAAAACTTGTGCTATTTTATGAATTATATTGTGTAAAACTATTTTTAGGACATTCGGTTTCAAGTTCCATGATACTTCAATTATGGGGGCGGATAGCTTGCTAATCGCCGACTGAGACTTTGGTTTTCAGTTACCCTCAACCGGAATTTGAGGTTAAAACCGGAAAACGTGTCTGTGTAAAAACTAGCATGACATTTTATAAAATCATAAAACGTTTTCACAAGGTCCAATTTTCCCTAAGGATCTAAATTTTTAAACCTTAATCACGAGTTTCAACTTTGTTTCTGTTGTCAGAATTTTGTTTCGTGTGGTGTGCATGTGATTCAATAAAAATTATGTAGTGTTTCCAACTTATTCCATATAGCCTGTGTTTCATTTCGTGTAGCGTGTGTTGTGTGATTTAATGATCGATAAGGAAAAATATGTAATGTTCCGATTCTATTTAGAAGATGTAATTGCTTGAGGACAAGCAACGTTCAAGTGTGGGGTATTTTGATATTGCTTTAAACATACATATTATTCGACGCAATATCATTTATATTTCATAGGTTTTTACTGTTTACTAAGACATTCAAATGTATAAATCACGAGAAAACGACAAAAGATAATACGAGCTCGAAGTTTGAAGAAAAGACGATAAACGATGGATTTAAACCAAATATATGTCGAGATAACATTACCCGAATACAAGTTCAAGATGAGCAAAGAATAAAAGTTCAAATGAAAAGTTCCAAATCGATAAACGTCAATGCAGGATCAAAAGAGAACAAAACATAAAATAAAAACAAAGAAAACTGTCGGCTGTTCTTACGCGAATCATGTGGCAACCTACGCGAAACGCGTAGTATTTAACTATTACGCGGATCGTGTGGACTCCTACGTGAAACGCGTAGTATCCAGTCCAGATCCAGATTCAACAGCAAATGGGAAGGTTACTTTTATGTTTTAATATTCATTCTTTTTCAAGTGGTACAGCAAGGACCACACTTTTGACCTACTACACATGTTATAATACGGAGTACTCTTACAAAAAGAAGGCAGAGAGAAAAATAGAGGAGGAGTACACATACATTTTCAAGGAGACTACACACAAAAAATCATTAGTTACTGTCATTTATTTTTAAGTATTCTGTACCAAATTAATTTTCAAGTTTGAAGAGTTAGGATAGTTTCAAATATTAAGGGTGTATTGTTCGTGATTAAGGGTATTATTGTACGTGCAAAAGGGGTGTTATTATTGTAATTTTCTACCATTGAAGTTAATGAAAGTGAAGAATTTTTAGTAAGTATATTCTGTTAAAAATTATTGTTATCAATTTTTATAGTTATTGTTATGTTTGCATATTTATATTTTTATGTTTACCCTAGTATAATGAGTAGCTAATTTCCCTAGTGTTTGCTTAGATGTAGAGCCCCTAGTGAAATGGATTGTTATCATTTGTAAAAATTAAAATGTAACTTTAGTATTTTTAATATTGAGCCTAATTAAAAGAACCATTATTATGTATTTGGATATTTAACCCTTGTCACTTAATTTGTTAGATTAAAATAACGAAAGTTATTTTTATTTATATAAATTACGCTTCAACATTAAAAGTGATCTAGACGAACTTATAACTAATTTACTAACACTAAATTAAAAAGTAAGGTTCGGTGGTTTGGGTAATATCACTAGTCATATAATAGTGAAATTGTAAAAAGGGAAACCATTATGATTTGGGTTTTGGCGAAGGTCAAAACTGGGTTGGGTCTCAATTTAAATACTTAAGGACTAGTAACTATCTAAATATAATTCAATGAAAATTAGATTTAATTTAGTTAGTCAAAACATATTATTTTTTTGAAAGGAAAATATAAGTTTTATACTAAACATTTTAATACGAGCTTAAACTTAAAACAATCCATGGACCTAGATGTGACACATTTAAGTAAACACTCCCTTTTATTTTATAAATCATTATTATTATTATTTACGTTCATTTATTCAGTAAAGTTAAAAGTAAAATAAAAAAAAATATTACACAGCATTATATTCCAGTTTATTCATCACTGTTTTGTCACCTGGATTATAACATACGCGGATCGCGTATATCTCTACACGATACGCGTACATATTAAACCATACGCGAAACGCGTATTATACTACGCGAAACACGTAAGTATAATACGGGTACTGTACGAACTAGGTTAAAAATCTAGGGTTTTAATTATTTTATTATTATATTTAAGTTGTTAATTTATAATTATTATAATTTATAATTAGTAATTAGTTTATAACTAGTTAAAATATTACAATTCCTATTAATTTAGTTAAAATATGTTATTTAGTTAATTTAAATAAATTTATATTATAATTGCTCAAAACAAAATTCTAAACAATTAGTTTTATTAAAAAGCTATCATTTTATTAATTATCATTTAGTAATAAACTTATTAGTATGATTTCAATTAATTCACTTTTAAATTAATAATTATAAATAATGTATTCGTATAAATTAATAAGTAGTTCAATTAAATTAGGATTAAGTTATATTTTATTATTATTGTGTAGTATTATCATTTCCTAATCCAAAACCCCCTTAAAATAAGTTTAACTTCAAAGACTATTAAAAACCATTGAACACTGTCTCCCTGTGGAACGAACCGGATTTACCGACAAACTAAACTACGCGAATAGGACTAGTTGCCTATATGTGTGAAATCAACCTAAAATCATTAAAATACCACATATACAATAAATCAATTCGTGTAACAAAATAACTCAAATCCGTTCATAAATAAAGGTACTGTTTCAGCACATCAGTTACTAACGAGGACAGCTGACTTAATAAACTTAAAACATCAAAATATATTAAAAGTGTTGTAAATATATTTTGAACATACTTTGATATATATGTATATATTGTTATAGGTTCGTGAATCAACCAGTGGCCAAGTCTTACTTCCCGACGAAGTAAAAATCTGTGAAAGTGAGTTATAGTCCCACTTTTAAAATCTAATATTTTTGGGATGAGAATACATGCAGGTTTTATAAATGATTTACAAAATAGACACAAGTACGTGAAACTACATTCTATGGTTGAATTATCGAAATCGAATATGCCCCTTTTTATTAAGTCTGGTAATCTAAGAATTAGGGAACAGACACCCTAATTGACGCGAATCCTAAAGATAGATCTATTGGGCCTAACAAACCCCATCCAAAGTACCGGATGCTTTAGTACTTCGAAATTTATATCATATCCGAAGGGTGTTCCGGAATGATGGAGATATTCTTATATATATGCATCTTGTTAATGTCGGTTACCAGGTGTTCACCATATGAATGATTTTTATCTCTATGTATGGGATGTTTATTGAAATATGAAATCTTGTGGTCTATTGTTATGATTTGATATATATAGGTTAAACCTATAACTCACCAACATTTTTGTTGACGTTTAAAGCATGTTTATTCTCAGGTGAATACTAAGAGCTTCCGCTGTTGCATACTAAAATAATGACAAGATTTGGAGTCCATGTTTGTATGATATTGTGTAAAAACTGCATTCAAGAAACTGATTTCGATATAACATATTTGTATTGTTAACCATTATGTAATGGTCGTGTGTAAACAGGATATTTTAGATTATCATTATTTGATAATCTACGTAAAGCTTTTTAAACCTTTATTTATGAAATAAAGGTTATGGTTTGTTTTAAAAATGAATGCAGTCTTTGAAAAACGTCTCATATAGAGGTCAAAACCTCGCAACGAAATCAATTAATATGGAACGTTTTTAATCAATAAGAACGGGACATTTCAATTGGTATCCGAGCGTTGGTCTTAGAGAACCAAAATTTTGCATTAGTGTGTCTTATCGAGTTTGTTAGGATGCATTAGTGAGTCTGGACTTCGACCGTGTTAACTTGAAAAATGATTGCTTAACAAATTTTATTGGAAACTATATATTTTTAACATGTGAATATTATGTGATATATTAATCTCTTAACGCGTTTGATATTATGTGATAGATGTCTACCTCTAGAACAAGTCCCATTGACTCACCTAATAATAATGAAGAGTCAAATGTAAATTGGAATGATTCGTGGACTGATTCACAAGTTCCCGAAGAGGAACCGGAAGAAGAGTCGGAACTGGAAGAAGAATCAGAACCGGAAGAGGAGGAACCGGAGGAGGAAATAGAACCGGTGGGGGAAATAATAAAACGGTTAAGTAAAAGAAAATCCTCAACCAACCGACCAAGGTTAATTATGGTCAATGGTGTTTTCGCCAAGGAAGCAAAATATTGGGAGGATTACCAATTCTTCGATGAATCGGATTCCGACGAGAATTTCGATGATGTTATAGAAACTACCCCAACTGAATTTAAAAAGGCAAAAGAAAATAATAAGGGAAAGGGTATAAAAATAGAGAAATCTAATTCCAACCCCGATGAACTTTATATGTATCGTCAACCCCCGAAGCCCTTAAGTTGTAACAATGACCCGGGAACCTCTAAACCACCAGGTTTTTCTAAACCAATGTGGAAAATGACGGCTCGTATTAGGGGAACATCATATATCCCTAGAAACTTGGCAAAACGTGAAATGTCCCGTTCTTATTGATTAAAAACGTTCCATATTAATTGATTTCGTTGCGAGGTTTTGACCTCTATATGAGACGTTTTTCAAAGACTGCATTCATTTTAAAACAAACCATAACCTTTATTTCATCAATAAAGGTTTAAAAAGCTTTACGTAGATTATCAAATAATGATAATCTAAAATATCCTGTTTACACACGACCATTACATAATGGTTTACAATACAAATATGTTACAACAAAATAAGTTTCTTGAATGCAGTTTTTACACATTATCATACAAGCATGGACTCCAAATCTCGTCCTTATTTAAGTATGCGACAGCGAAAGCTCTTAATAATCACCTGAGAATAAACATGCTTAAAACGTCAACAAAAATGTTGGTGAATTATAGGTTTAACCTATATATATCAAATCATAATAATAGACCACAAGATTTCATATTTCAATACACATCCCATACATAGAGATAAAAATCAATCATATGGTGAACACCTGGTAACCGACATTAACAAGATGCATATATAAGAATATCCCCATCATTCCGGGACACCCTTCGGATATGATATAAATTTCGAAGTACTAAAGCATCCGGTACTTTGGATGGGGTTTGTTAGGCCCAATAGATCTATCTTTAGGATTCGCGTCAATTAGGGTGTCTGTTCCCTAATTCTTAGATTACCAGACTTAATAAAAAGGGGCATATTCGATTTCGATAATTCAACCATAGAATGTAGTTTCACGTACTTGTGTCTATTTTGTAAATCATTTATAAAACCTGCATGTATTCTCATCCCAAAAATATTAGATTTTAAAAGTGGGACTATAACCTACTTTCACAGATTTTTACTTCCTCGGGAAGTAAGACTTGGCCACTGGTTGATTCACGAACCTATAACAATATATACATATATATCAAAGTATGTTCAAAATATATTTACAACACTTTTAATATATTTTGATGTTTTAAGTTTATTAAGTCAGCTGTCCTCGTTAGTAGCCTACAACTAGTTGTCCACAGTTAGATGTACAGAAATAAATCGATAAATATTATCTTGAATCAATCCACAACCCAGTGTATACGTATCTCAGTATTGATCACAACTCAAACTATATATATTTTGGAATCAGCCTCAACCCTGTATAGCTAACTCCAACATTCACATATAGAGTGTCTATGGTTGTTCCGAAATATATATAGATGTGTCGACATGATAGGTCGAAACATTGTATACGTGTCTATGGTATCTCAAGATTACATAATATACAATACAAGTTGATTAAGTTATGGTTGGAATAGATTTATTACCAATTTTCACGTAGCTAAAATGAGAAAAATTATCCAATCTCGTTTTACCCATAACTTCTTCATTTTAAATCCGTTTTGAGTGAATCAAATTGCTATGGTTTCATATTGAACTCTATTTTATGAATCTAAACAGAAAAAGTATAGGTTTATAGTTAGAAAAATAAGTTACAAGTCGTTTTTGTAAAGGTAGTCATTTCAGTCGAAAGAACGACGTCTAGATGACCATTTTAGAAAACATACTTCCACTTTGAGTTTAACCATAATTTTTGGATATAGTTTCATGTTCATAATAACAATCATTTTCTCAGAATAACAACTTTTAAATCAAAATTTATCATAATTTTTAATTAACTAACCCAAAACAGTCCGCGGTGTTACTACGAAGGCGTAAATCCGATTTTACGGTGTTTTTCGTGTTTCCAGGTTTTAAATCATTAAGTTAGCATATCATATAGATATAGAACATGTGTTTAGTTGATTTTAAAAGTCAAGTTAGAAGGATTAAGTTTTGTTTGCGAACAAGTTTAGAATTAACTAAACTATGTTCTAGTGATTACAAGTTTAAACCTTCGAATAAGATAGCTTTATATGTATGAATCGAATGATGTTATGAACATCATTACTACCTTAAGTTCCTTGGATAAACCTACTGGAAAAGAGAAAAATGGATCTAGCTTCAACGGATCCTTGGATGGCTCGAAGTTCTTGAAGCAGAATCATGACACGAAAACAAGTTCAAGTAAGATCATCACTTGAAATAAGATTGTTATAGTTATAGAAATTGAACCAAAGTTTGAATATGACTATTACCTTGTATTAGAATGATAACCTACTGTAAGAAACAAAGATTTCTTGAGGTTGGATGATCACCTTACAAGATTGGAAGTGAGCTAGCAAACTTGAAAGTATTCTTGATTTTATGTAACTAGAACTTGTAGAATATATGAAGAACACTTAGAACTTGAAGATAGAACTTGAGAGAGATTAATTAGATGAAGAAAATTGAAGAATGAAAGTGTTTGTAGGTGTTTTTGGTCGTTGGTGTATGGATTAGATATAAAGGATATGTAATTTTGTTTTCATGTAAATAAGTCATGAATGATTACTCATATTTTTGTAATTTTATGAGATATTTCATGCTAGTTGCCAAATGATGGTTCCCACATGTGTTAGGTGACTCACATGGGCTGCTAAGAGCTGATCATTGGAGTGTATATACCAATAGTACATACATCTAAAAGCTGTGTATTGTACGAGTACGAATACGGGTGCATACGAGTAGAATTGTTGATGAAACTGAACGAGGATGTAATTGTAAGCATTTTTGTTAGGTAGAAGTATTTTGATAAGTGTATTGAAGTCTTTCAAAAGTGTATAAATACATATTAAAACACTACATGTATATACATTTTAACTGAGTCGTTAAGTCATCGTTAGTCGTTACATGTAAGTGTTGTTTTGAAACCTTTAGGTTAACGATCTTGTTAAATGTCGTTAACCCAATGTTTATAATATCAAATGAGATTTTAAATTATTATATTATCATGATATTATCATGTATGAATATCTCTTAATATGATATATATACATTAAATGTCTTTACAACGATAATCGTTACATATATGTCTCGTTTAAAAATCATTAAGTTAGTAGTCTTGTTTTTACATATGTAGTTCATTGTTAATATACTTAATGATATGTTTACTTATCATAGTATCATGTTAACTATATATATATCCATATATATGTCATCATATAGTTTTTACAAGTTTTAACGTTCGTGAATCACCGGTCAACTTGGGTGGTCAATTGTCTATATGAAACATATTTCAATTAATCAAGTCTTAACAAGTTTGATTACTTAACATGTTAGAAACATTTAATCATGTAAATATCAATCTCAATTAATATATATAAACATGGAAAAGTTCGGGTCACTACAGTACCTACCCGTTAAATAAATTTCGTCCCGAAATTTTAAGCTGTTGAAGGTGTTGACGAATCTTCTAGAAATAGATGCGGGTATTTCTTCTTCATCTGATCTTCACGCTACCAGGTGAACTCAGGTCCTCTACGAGCATTCCATTGAACCTTAACAATTGGTATCTTGTTTTGCTTAAGTCTTTTAACCTCACGATCCATTATTTCGACGGGTTCTTCGATGAATTGAAGTTTTTCGTTGATTTGGATTTCATCTAACGGAATAGTGAGATCTTCTTTAGCAAAACATTTCTTCAAATTCGAGACGTGGAAAGTGTTATGTAAAGCCGCGAGTTGTTGAGGTAACTCAAGTCGGTAATCTACTGGTCCGACACGATCAATAATCTTGAATGGTCCAATATACCTTGGATTTAATTTCCCTCGTTTACCAAATCGAACAACGCCTTTCCAAGGTGCAACTTTAAGCATGACCATCTCTCCAATTTCAAATTCTATATCTTTTATTTTAATGTCAGCGTAGCTCTTTTGTCGACTTTGGGCGGTTTTCAACCGTTGTTGAATTTGGATGATCTTCTCGGTAGTTTCTTGTATAATCTCCGGACCCGTAATCTGTCTATCCCCCACTTCACTCCAATAAATCGGAGACCTACACTTTCTACCATAAAGTGCTTCAAACGGCGCCATCTCAATGCTTGAATGGTAGCTGTTGTTGTAGGAAAATTCTGCTAACGGTAGATGTCGATCCCAACTGTTTCCGAAATCAATAACACATGCTCGTAGCATGTCTTCAAGCGTTTGTATCGTCCTTTCGCTCTGCCCATCAGTTTGTGGATGATAGGCAGTACTCATGTCTAGACGAGTTCCTAATGCTTGCTGTAATGTCTGCCAGAATCTTGAAATAAATCTGCCATCCCTATCAGAGATAATAGAGATTGGTATTCCATATCTGGAGATGACTTCCTTCAAATACAGTCGTGCTAACTTCTCCATCTTGTCATCTTCTCTTATTGGCAGGAAATGTGCTGATTTGGTGAGACGATCAACTATTACCCAAATAGTATCAAAACCACTTGCAGTCCTTGGCAATTTAGTGATGAAATCCATGGTAATGTTTTCCCATTTCCATTCCGGGATTTCGGGTTGTTGAAGTAGACCTGATGGTTTCTGATGCTCAGCTTTGACCTTAGAACATGTCAAACATTCTCCTACGTATTTAGCAACATCGGCTTTCATACCCGGCCACCAAAAATGTTTCTTGAGATCCTTGTACATCTTCCCCGTTCCAGGATGTATTGAGTATCTGGTTTTATGAGCTTCTCTAAGTACCATTTCTCTCATATCTCCAAATTTTGGTACCCAAATCCTTTCAGCCCTATACCGGGTTCCGTCTTTCCGAATATTAAGATGCTTCTCCGATCCTTTGGGTATTTCATCCTTTAAATTTCTCTCTTTTAAAACTCCTTGTTGCGCCTCCTTTATTTGAGTAGTAAGGTTATTATGAATCATTATATTCATAGATTTTACTCGAATAGGTTCTCTGTCCTTCCTGCTCAAGGCATCGGCTACCACATTTGCCTTCCCCGGGTGGTAACGAATCTCAAAGTCGTAATCATTCAACAATTTAATCCACCTACGCTGCCTCATATTCAGTTGTTTCTGATTAAATATGTGTTGAAGACTTTTGTGGTCGGTATATATAATACTTTTGACCCCATATATGTAGTGACCCGAAATTTTCCATGTTTATATATATTAATTGAGATTGATATTTACATGATTAAATGTTTCCAACATGTTAAGCAATCAAACTTGTTAAGACTTGATTAATTGAAATAGGTTTTATATAGACAATTGACCACCCAAGTTGACCGGTGATTCACGAACGTTAAAACTTGTAAAAACTATATGATGACATATATATGGTTATATATATAGTTAACATGATATTATGATAAGTAAACATATCATTAAGTATATTAACAATGAACTACATATGTAAAAACAAGACTACTAACTTAATGATTTTGAAACGAGACATATATGTAACGATTATCGTTGTAACTACATTTAATGTATATATATCATATTAAGAGATATTCGTACATCATAATATCATGATAATATAATAATTTAAAATCTCTTTTGATATTATAAACATTGGGTTAACAACATTTAACAAGATCGTTAACCTAAAGGTTTCAAAACAACATTTACATGTAACGACTAACGATGACTTAACGACTCAGTTAAAATGTATATACATGTAGTGTTTTAATATGTATTCATACACTTTTGAAAGACTTCAAGACACTTATCAAAATACTTCTACTTAACAAAAATGCTTACAATTACATCCTCGTTCAATTTCATCAACAATTCTACTCGTATGCACCCGTATTCGTACTCGTACAATACACAGCTTTTAGATGTATGTACTATTGGTATATACACTCCAATGATCAGCTCTTAGCAGCCCATGTGAGTCACCTAACACATGTGGGAACCATCATTTGGCAACTAGCATGAAATATCTCATAAAATTACAAAAATATGAGTAATCATTCATGACTTATTTACATGAAAACAAAATTACATATCCTTTATATCTAATCCATACACCAACGACCAAAAACACCTACAAACACTTTCATTCTTCAATTTTCTTCATCTAATTGATCTCTCTCAAGTTCTATCTTCAAGTTCTAAGTGTTCTTCATATATTTTACAAGTTCTAGTTACATAAAATCAAGAATACTTTCAAGTTTGCTAGCTCACTTCCAATCTTGTAAGGTGATCATCCAACCTCAAGAAATCTTTGTTTCTTACAGCAGGTTATCATTCTAATACAAGGTAATAATCATATTCAAACTTTGGTTCAATTTCTATAACTATAACAATCTTATTTCAAGTGATGATCTTACTTGAACTTGTTTTCGTGTCATGATTCTGCTTCAAGAACTTCGAGCCATCCAAGGATCCGTTGAAGCTAGATCCATTTTTCTCTTTTCCAGTAGGTTTATCCAAGGAACTTAAGGTAGTAATGATGTTCATAACATCATTCGATTCATACATATAAAGCTATCTTATTCGAAGATTTAAACTTGTAATCACTAGAACATAGTTTAGTTACTTATAAACTTGTTCGCAAACAAAAGTTAATCCTTCTAACTTGACTTTTAAAATCAACTAAACACATGTTCTATATCTATATGATATGCTAACTTAATGATTTAAAACCTGGAAACACGAAAAACACCGTAAAATCGGATTTACGCCGTCGTAGTAACACCGCGGGCTGTTTTGGGTTAGTTAATTAAAAACTATGATAAACTTTGATTTAAAAGTTGTTATTCTGAGAAAATGATTTTTATTATGAACATGAAACTATATCCAAAAATTATGGTTAAACTCAAAGTGGAAGTATGTTTTCTAAAATGGTCATCTAGACGTCGTTCTTTCGACTGAAATGACTACCTTTACAAAAACGACTTGTAACTTATTTTTCCGACTATAAACCTATACTTTTTCTGTTTAGATTCATAAAATAGAGTTCAATATGAAACCATAGCAATTTTATTCACTCAAAACGGATTTAAAATGAAGAAGTTATGGGTAAAACAAGATTGGATAATTTTTCTCATTTTAGCTACGTGAAAATTGGTAACAAATCTATTCCAACCATAACTTAATCAACTTGTATTGTATATTATGTAATCTTGAGATACCATAGACACGTATACAATGTTTCGACCTATCATGTCGACACATCTATATATATTTCGGAACAACCATAGACACTCTATATGTGAATGTTGGAGTTAGCTATACATGGTTGAGGTTGATTCCAAAATATATATAGTTTGAGTTGTGATCAATACTGAGATACGTATACACTGGGTCGTGGATTGATTCAAGATAATATTTATCGATTTATTTCTGTACATCTAACTGTGGACAACTAGTTGTAGGTTACTAACGAGGACAGCTGACTTAATAAAATTAAAACATCAAAATATATTAAAAGTGTTGTAAATATATTTTGAACATACTTTGATATATATGTATATATTGTTATAGGTTCGTGAATCAACCAGTGGCCAAGTCTTACTTCCCGACGAAGTAAAAATCTGTGAAAGTGAGTTATAGTCCCACTTTTAAAATCTAATATTTTTGGGATGAGAATACATGCAGGTTTTATAAATGATTTACAAAATAGACACAAGTACGTGAAACTACATTCTATGGTTGAATTATCGAAATCGAATATGCCCCTTTTTATTAAGTCTGGTAATCTATGAATTAGGGAACAGACACCCTAATTGACGCGAATCCTAAAGATAGATCTATTGGGCCTAACAAACCCCATCCAAAGTACCGGATGCTTTAGTACTTCGAAATTTATATCATATCCGAAGGGTGTCCCGGAATGATGGGGATATTCTTATATATGCATCTTGTTAATGTCGGTTACCAGGTGTTCACCATATGAATGATTTTTATCTCTATGTATGGGATGTGTATTGAAATATGAAATCTTGTGGTCTATTATTATGATTTGATATATATAGGTTAAACCTATAACTCACCAACATTTTTGTTGACGTTTTAAGCATGTTTATTCTCAGGTGATTATTAAGAGCTTCCGCTGTCGCATACTTAAATAAGGACGAGATTTGGAGTCCATGCTTGTATGATATTGTGTAAAAACTGCATTCAAGAAACTTATTTTGTTGTAACATATTTGTATTGTAAACCATTATGTAATGGTCGTGTGTAAACAGGATATTTTAGATTATCATTATTTGATAATCTACGTAAAGCTTTTTAAACCTTTATTGATGAAATAAAGGTTATGGTTTGTTTTAAAATGAATGCAGTCTTTGAAAAACGTCTCATATAGAGGTCAAAACCTCGCAACGAAATCAATTAATATGGAACGTTTTTAATCAATAAGAACGGGACATTTCAGTTGGTATCAGAGCGTTGGTCTTAGAGAACCAGAATTTTGCATTAGTGTGTCTTATCGAGTTTGTTAGGATGCATTAGTGAGTCTGGACTTCGACCGTGTTTACTTGAAAAATGATTGCTTAACAAATTTTGTTGGAAACTATATATTTTTAACATGTGAATATTATGTGATATATTAATCTCTTAACGCGTTTGATATTATGTGATAGATGTCTACCTCTAGAACAAGTCCCATTGACTCACCTAATAATAATGAAGAGTCAAATGTAAATTGGAATGATTCGTGGACTGATTCACAAGTTCCCGAAGAGGAACCGGAAGAAGAGTCGGAACCGGAAGAAGAATCGGAACCGGATGAAGAAATAGAACCGGTGGGGGAAATAATAAAACGGTTAAGTAAAAGAAAATCCTCAACCAATCGACCAAGGTTAATTATGGTCAATGGTGTTTCCGCCAAGGAAGCAAAATATTGGGAGGATTACCAATTCTCCGATGAATCGGATTCCGACGAGAATTCCGATGATGTTATAGAAATTACCCCAACTGAATTTAAAAAGGCAAAAGAAAATAATAAGGGAAAGGGCATAAAAATAGAGAAATCTAATTCCAACCCCGATGAACTTTATATGTATCGTCAACCCCCGAAGTCCTTAAGTTGTAACAATGACCCGGGAACCTCTAAACCACCAGGTTTTTCTAAACCAATGTGGATAACGACGGCTCGTATTAGGGGAAAATCATATATCCCTAGAAACTTGGCAAAACGAATCAAAACCGAAGAAGAAGAAACAAGCGAGTCGGAATAAGATAGTTGTATTCATGTGGTGTAATATATGTAATATAGTGTGCTTATGCTTTATGATATATGTAAAAATTGCTTGTATTAATAAGTATTTTTTTTTATGAATCTAACTCTTGTCTATTTTACAGTATAAAAACACAAAATGGATAGACAACCCAATATTTTAAGAGACCTACCCGGAGACATGATTGATGAAATCTTGTCTAGAGTCGGTCAGAATTCCTCGGCACAACTATTTAAGGCGAGATCAGTTTGTAAGACATTCGAAGAACGTTCCAAGAATGTCTTGGTTTATAAGAGACTTTCGTTTGAAAGATGGGGGATATCACATTGGGAAACCCATAAGTTACGATGTGTTTACTTTGACGCATATATTGCGGGGAACCCAAATGCTATTTTACGCAACGGGTTAAGAAATTATTTTGACTCAATATATCCGAATATTGGACTTCGTGATTTAGAAAAAGCGGCTAACATGCAACATAAAGAAGCATGTTATGCTTGCGGATTAGTAATGTTTGCTTCTCACCAAAGTGAGAACAAGAACATCGGGCTACAACTATTAAACAAAACGTTCCCACAAGTGACGGAGTCGGTAATTGGAGTAAGAAATGAGGTTTTTAGATTGTTACGGGACTGTTGGACATTACGTAACCCTCGTCCCTTTGACGACGTTACAACACGCTGTCTTATCAACGGCCATAACGGTTATGTTGCACAAGACCAAGGATGGGAAGTAGTCATAGTAAAACCAGAATGCATGACTTGTTTCTGGACGTATGAATTACGTGTCTTTATTGCCTTTGCTGAACGACTTGTGTACTAGCTAGAATTATCTTCACAACTATCTTGTATCAAAGTTATTGTGTGCTATATTTCATGCTTTATGTAAAATAAGCGGTATTGTAAGTTTGTAAAATATTGTATAAAAGTTTGAACGCGAAATATTATTATAATCAGTTTTTCATATAGAATTGTAGTAGTTGAATTGTATATTAGCTACTAAGTATGAACTTAACGGGTAGGTACTACCCGAATTTAAACTTATAAAACGCTAATATGAAGAAAAAGCTTTTATAAATGAGTTCTTATTATGCTACGAAATACTATTAACTACTCTTAATATTCTGTATGATTAACTTGTTCCATTTGACTATTTTGAAGGAAATGGCACCGACTACTCGACACACAGTGAATATGAATGAAGAGGAATTCCGTACTTTTCTAGCTTCAAACATAGCCGCAGTACAGGCTGCGCTACATACCAACAATAACCTTGGATCTAGCAGTACAGGAAATCGTGTAGGATGCACCTACAAAGAATTCACTGCCTGCAAACCTTTGGAATTTGATGGAACCGAAGGACCGATCGGATTGAAACGGTGGACCGAGAAGGTAGAATCGGTGTTTGCCATAAGTAAGTGTACTGAAGAGGACAAAGTGAAGTACGCTACGCATACCTTCACAGGTTCTGCGTTAACATGGTGGAATACCTATCTAGAGCAAGTGGGACAAGACGATGCGTACGCACTACCGTGGTCAGCATTCAAGCACTTGATGAACGAGAAGTACCGTCCCAGAACCGAGGTCAATAAGCTCAAGACAGAACTTAGAGGGTTACGAACCCAAGGATTTGATATTACCACGTATGAAAGACGATTCACAGAATTGTGCCTATTGTGTCCGGGAGCATTCGAAGATGAGGAAGAGAAGATCGACGCGTTTGTAAAAGGATTACCGGAAAGAATCCAAGAAGATATAAGTTCACACGAGCCCGCCTCCATACAACAGGCATGTAGAATGGCTCACAAACTAGTGAACCAGATTGAAGTAAGAATTAAAGAACAGACTGCTGAAGAGGCCAATGTGAAGCAAGTCAAAAGAAAGTGGGAGGAAAACGGTGATAAGAATCACCAATACAACAACAACAGCAATTACAACAATAATCGCAACAATTATCCCAACAATCGCAACATCAATCGCAACTACAACAAACGGCCCAACAACAACAACAACAACAACAACAACAACAACAACAACAACTACAACAATCATCCCAACAACAATAATAACCGCAACAACAACAACAATCAGAAGCAGCAATGCCAAAGGTGTGAAAAGAATCACTCGGGGTTCTGCACCAAATTTTGCAACAAGTGTAAAAGAAATGGTCATAGCGCGGCGAAGTGTGAGGTCTATGGACCAGGGGTTAATAGAACGAAAGGAACAAATGGTGTCGGAACGAGTAATGGCGGAGCAAGTAGTGTCGGAGCAAGTTATGCCAATGTAGTTTGTTATAAATGTGGAAAACCGGGCCACATTATTAGAAATTGCCCGAACCAGGAGAACACGAATGGACAAGGCCGCGGAAGAGTTTTCAATATTAATGCGGCAGAGGCACAGGAAGACCCGGAGCTTGTTACGGGTACGTTTCTTGTTGACAATAAATCTGCTTACGTTTTATTTGATTCGGGTGCGGATAGAATCTATATGAGTAGAGATTTTTGTTCTAAATTAAGTTGTCCATTGACGCCTTTGGATAGTAAATTTTTACTCGAATTAGCAAATGGTAAATTAATTTCAGCAGATAATATATGTCGGAATCGAGAAATTAAACTGGTTAGCGAAACATTTAAGATTGATTTGATACCAGTAGAGTTAGGGAGTTTTGATGTGATAATCGGTATGGACTGGTTGAAGGAAGTGAAAGCAGAGATCGTCTGTTACAAAAATGCAATTCGCATTATACGAGAAAAAGGAAAACCCTTAATGGTGTACGGAGAAAAGGGCAACACGAAGCTACATCTTATTAGTAATTTGAAGGCACAAAAACTAATAAGAAAAGGTTGCTATGCTGTTCTAGCACACGTCGAGAAAGTACAAACTGAAGAAAAGAGCATCAATGATGTTCCCATTGCAAAAGAATTTCCCGATGTATTTCCGAAAGAATTACCGGGATTACCCCCACATCGATCCGTTGAATTTCAAATAGATCTTGTACCAGGAGCTGCACCAATAGCTCGTGCTCCTTACAGACTCGCACCCAGCGAGATGAAAGAACTACAAAGCCAATTACAAGAACTTTTAGAGCATGGTTTCATTCGACCAAGCACATCACCGTGGGGAGCTCCTGTTTTGTTTGTCAGGAAGAAAGATGGTACATTCAGGTTGTGTATCGACTACCGAGAGTTGAACAAACTTACCATCAAGAACCGCTACCCACTACCGAGAATCGACGACTTATTTGATCAACTACAAGGCTCGTCTGTTTATTCAAAGATTGACTTACGTTCCGGGTATCATCAAATGCGGGTGAAAGAAGATGATATTCCAAAGACTGCTTTCAGAACACGTTACGGTCATTACGAGTTTATGGTCATGCCATTTGGTTTAACTAATGCACCAGCTGTGTTCATGGACCTTATGAACCGAGTGTGTGGACCATACCTTGACAAGTTTGTCATTGTTTTCATTGATGACATACTTATTTACTCAAAGAATGACCAAGAACACGGTGAACATTTGAGAAAGGTGTTAGAAGTATTGAGGAAGGAAGAATTGTACGCTAAGTTTTCAAAGTGTGCATTTTGGTTGGAAGAAGTTCAATTCCTCGGTCACATAGTGAACAAAGAAGGTATTAAGGTGGATCCGGCAAAGATAGAAACTGTTGAAAAGTGGGAAACCCCGAAAACTCCGAAACACATACGCCAGTTTTTAGGACTAGCTGGTTACTACAGAAGGTTCATCCAAGACTTTTCCAGAATAGCAAAACCCTTGACTGCATTAACGCATAAAGGGAAGAAATTTGAATGGAATGATGAACAAGAGAAAGCGTTTCAGTTATTGAAGAAAAAGCTAACTACGGCACCTATATTGTCATTGCCTGAAGGGAATGATGATTTTGTGATTTATTGTGATGCATCAAAGCAAGGTCTCGGTTGTGTATTAATGCAACGAACGAAGGTGATTGCTTATGCGTCTAGACAATTGAAGATTCACGAACAAAATTATACGACACATGATTTGGAATTAGGCGCGGTTGTTTTTGCATTAAAGACTTGGAGGCACTACTTATATGGGGTCAAAAGTATTATATATACCGACCACAAAAGTCTTCAACACATATTTAATCAGAAACAACTGAATATGAGGCAGCGTAGGTGGATTGAATTATTGAATGATTACAACTTTGAGATTCGTTACCACCCGGGGAAGGCAAATGTGGTAGCCGATGCCTTGAGCAGGAAGGACAGAGAACCCATTCGAGTAAAATCTATGAATATAATGATTCATAATAACCTTACTACTCAAATAAAGGAGGCGCAACAAGGAGTTTTAAAAGAGGGAAATTTAAAGGATGAAATACCCAAAGGATCAGAGAAGCATCTTAATATTCGGGAAGACGGAACCCGGTATAGGGCTGAAAGGATTTGGGTACCAAAATTTGGAGATATGAGAGAAATGGTACTTAGAGAAGCTCATAAAACCAGATACTCAATACATCCTGGAACGGGGAAGATGTACAAGGATCTCAAGAAACATTTTTGGTGGCCGGGTATGAAAGCCGATGTTGCTAAATATGTAGGAGAATGTTTGACGTGTTCTAAGGTCAAAGCTGAGCATCAAAAACCATCAGGTCTACTTCAACAACCCGAAATCCCGGAATGGAAATGGGAAAACATTACCATGGATTTCATCACTAAATTGCCAAGGACTGCAAGTGGTTTTGATACTATTTGGGTAATAGTTGATCGTCTCACCAAATCGGCACACTTCCTACCAATAAGAGAAGATGACAAGATGGAGAAGTTAGCACGACTGTATTTGAAGGAAGTTATCTCCAGACATGGAATACCAATCTCTATTATCTCTGATAGGGATGGCAGATTTATTTCAAGATTCTGGCAGACATTACAGCAAGCATTAGGAACTCGTCTAGACATGAGTACTGCCTATCATCCACAAACTGATGGGCAGAGCGAAAGGACGATACAAACGCTTGAAGAAATGCTACGAGCATGTGTTATTGATTTCGGAAACAGTTGGGATCGACATCTACCGTTAGCAGAATTTTCCTACAACAACAGCTACCATTCAAGCATTGAGATGGCGCCGTTTGAAGCACTTTATGGTAGAAAGTGCAGGTCTCCGATTTGTTGGAATGAAGTGGGGGATAGACAGATTACGGGTCCGGAGATTATACAAGAAACTACCGAGAAGATCATCCAAATTCAACAACGGTTGAAAACCGCCCAAAGTCGACAAAAGAGCTACGCTGACATTAAAAGAAAAGATATAGAATTTGAAATTGGAGAGATGGTCATGCTTAAAGTTGCACCTTGGAAAGGCGTTGTTCGATTTGGTAAACGAGGGAAATTAAATCCAAGGTATATTGGACCATTCAAGATTATTGATCGTGTCGGACCAGTAGCTTACCGACTAGAGTTACCTCAACAACTCGCGGCTGTACATAACACTTTCCACGTCTCGAATTTGAAGAAATGTTTTGCTAAAGAAGATCTCACTATTCCGTTAGATGAAATCCAAATCAACGAAAAACTTCAATTCATCGAAGAACCCGTCGAAATAATGGATCGTGAGGTTAAAAGACTTAAGCAAAACAAGATACCAATTGTTAAGGTTCGATGGAATGCTCGTAGAGGACCCGAGTTCACCTGGGAGCGTGAAGATCAGATGAAGAAGAAATACCCGCATCTATTTCCAGAAGATTCGTCAACACCTTCAACAGCTTAAAATTTCGGGACGAAATTTATTTAACGGGTAGGTACTGTAGTGACCCGAACTTTTCCATGTTTATATATATTAATTGAGATTGATATTTACATGATTAAATGTTTCCAACATATTAAGCAATCAAACTTGTTAAGACTTGATTAATTGAAATAGGTTTCATATAGACAATTGACCACCCAAGTTGACCGGTGATTCACGAACGTTAAAACTTGTAAAAACTATATGATGACATATATATGGTTATATATATAGTTAACATGATATTATGATAAGTAAACATATCATTAAGTATATTAACAATGAACTACATATGTAAAAACAAGACTACTAACTTAATGATTTTGAAACGAGACATATATGTAACGATTATCGTTGTAACTACATTTAATGTATATATATATCATATTAAGAGATATTCGTACATCATAATATCATGATAATATAATAATTTAAAATCTCTTTTGATATTATAAACATTGGGTTAACAACATTTAACAAGATCGTTAACCTAAAGGTTTCAAAACAACATTTACATGTAACGACTAACGATGACTTAACGACTCAGTTAAAATGTATATACATGTAGTGTTTTAATATGTATTCATACACTTTTGAAAGACTTCAAGACACTTATCAAAATACTTCTACTTAACAAAAATGCTTACAATTACATCCTCGTTCAATTTCATCAACAATTCTACTCGTATGCACCCGTATTCGTACTCGTACAATACACAGCTTTTAGATGTATGTACTATTGGTATATACACTCCAATGATCAGCTCTTAGCAGCCCATGTGAGTCACCTAACACATGTGGGAACCATCATTTGGCAACTAGCATGAAATATCTCATAAAATTACAAAAATATGAGTAATCATTCATGACTTATTTACATGAAAACAAAATTACATATCCTTTATATCTAATCCATACACCAACGACCAAAAACACCTACAAACACTTTCATTCTTCAATTTTCTTCATCTAATTGATCTCTCTCAAGTTCTATCTTCAAGTTCTAAGTGTTCTTCATATATTTTACAAGTTCTAGTTACATAAAATCAAGAATACTTTCAAGTTTGCTAGCTCACTTCCAATCTTGTAAGGTGATCATCCAACCTCAAGAAATCTTTGTTTCTTATAGTAGGTTATCATTCTAATACAAGGTAATAATCATATTCAAACTTTGGTTCAATTTCTATAACTATAACAATCTTATTTCAAGTGATGATCTTACTTGAACTTGTTTTCGTGTCATGATTCTGCTTCAAGAACTTCGAGCCATCCAAGGATCCGTTGAAGCTAGATCCATTTTTCTATTTTCCAGTAGGTTTATCCAAGGAACTTAAGGTAGTAATGATGTTCATAACATCATTCAATTCATACATATAAAGCTATCTTATTCGAAGATTTAAACTTGTAATCACTAGAACATAGTTTAGTTACTTCTAAACTTGTTCGCAAACAAAAGTTAATCCTTCTAACTTGACTTTTAAAATCAACTAAACACATGTTATATATCTATATGATATGCTAACTTAATGATTTAAAACCTGGAAACACGAAAAACACCGTAAAACCGGATTTACGCCGTCGTAGTAACACCGCGGGCTGTTTTGGGTTAGTTAATTAAAAACTATGATAAAATTTGATTTAAAAGTTGTTATTCTGAGAAAATGATTTTTATTATGAACATGAAACTATATCCAAAAATTATGGTTAAACTCAAAGTGGAAGTATGTTTTCTAAAATGGTCATCTAGACGTCGTTCTTTCGACTGAAATGACTACCTTTACAAAAACGACTTGTAACTTATTTTTCCGACTATAAACCTATACTTTTTCTGTTTAGATTCATAAAATAGAGTTCAATATGAAACCATAGCAATTTGATTCACTCAAAACGGATTTAAAATGAAGAAGTTATGGGTAAAACAAGATTGGATAATTTTTCTCATTTTAGCTACGTGAAAATTGGTAACAAATCTATTCCAACCATAACTTAATCAACTTGTATTGTATATTATGTAATCTTGAGATACCATAGACACGTATACAATGTTTCGACCTATCATGTCGACACATCTATATATATTTCGGAACAACCATAGACACTCTATATGTGAATGTTGGAGATAGCTATACAGGGTTGAGGTTGATTCCAAAATATATATAGTTTGAGTTGTGATCAATACTGAGATACGTATACACTGGGTCGTGGATTGATTCAAGATAATATTTATCGATTTATTTCTGTACATCTAACTGTGGACAACTAGTTGTAGGTTACTAACGAGGACAGCTGACTTAATAAAATTAAAACATCAAAATATATTAAAAGTGTTGTAAATATATTTTGAACATACTTTGATATATATGTATATATTGTTATAGGTTCGTGAATCAACCAGTGGCCAAGTCTTACTTCCCGACGAAGTAAAAATCTGTGAAAGTGAGTTATAGTCCCACTTTTAAAATCTAATATTTTTGGGATGAGAATACATGCAGGTTTTATAAATGATTTACAAAATAGACACAAGTACGTGAAACTACATTCTATGGTTGAATTATCGAAATCGAATATGCCCCTTTTTATTAAGTCTGGTAATCTATGAATTAGGGAACAGACACCCTAATTGACGCGAATCCTAAAGATAGATCTATTGGGCCTAACAAACCCCATCCAAAGTACCGGATGCTTTAGTACTTCGAAATTTATATCATATCCGAAGGGTGTCCCGGAATGATGGGGATATTCTTATATATGCATCTTGTTAATGTCGGTTACCAGGTGTTCACCATATGAATGATTTTTATCTCTATGTATGGGATGTGTATTGAAATATGAAATCTTGTGGTCTATTATTATGATTTGATATATATAGGTTAAACCTATAACTCACCAACATTTTTGTTGACGTTTTAAGCATGTTTATTCTCAGGTGATTATTAAGAGCTTCCGCTGTCGCATACTTAAATAAGGACGAGATTTGGAGTCCATGCTTGTATGATATTGTGTAAAAACTGCATTCAAGAAACTTATTTTGTTGTAACATATTTGTATTGTAAACCATTATGTAATGGTCGTGTGTAAACAGGATATTTTAGATTATCATTATTTGATAATCTACGTAAAGCTTTTTAAACCTTTATTGATGAAATAAAGGTTATGGTTTGTTTTAAAATGAATGCAGTCTTTGAAAAACGTCTCATATAGAGGTCAAAACCTCACAACGAAATCAATTAATATGGAACGTTTTTAATCAATAAGAACGGGACATTTCAATATAAGTAGTGCCTCCAAGTCTTTAATGCAAAAACAACCGCCCCTAATTCCAAATCATGCGTCGTATAATTTTGTTCGTGAATCTTCAATTGTCTAGACGCATAAGCAATCACCTTCGTTCGTTGCATTAATACACAACCGAGACCTTGCTTTGATGCGTCACAATAAATCACAAAATCATCATTCCCTTCAGGCAATGACAATATAGGTGCCGTAGTTAGCTTTTTCTTCAATAACTGAAACGCTTTCTCTTGTTCATCATTCCATTCAAATTTCTTCCCTTTATGCGTTAATGCAGTCAAGGGTTTTGCTATTCTGGAAAAGTCTTGGATGAACCTTCTGTAGTAACCAGTTAGTCCTAAAAACTGGCGTATGTGTTTCGGAGTTTTCGGGGTTTCCCACTTTTCAACAGTTTCTATCTTTGCCGGATCCACCTTAATACCTTCTTTGTTCACTATGTGACCGAGGAATTGAACTTCTTCCAACCAAAATGCACACTTTGAAAACTTAGCGTACAATTCTTCCTTCCTCAATACTTCTAACACCTTTCTCAAATGTTCACCGTGTTCTTGGTCATTCTTTGAGTAAATAAGTATGTCATCAATAAAAACAATGACAAACTTGTCAAGGTATGGTCCACACACTCGGTTCATAAGGTCCATGAACACAGCTGGTGCATTAGTTAAACCAAACGGCATGACCATAAACTCGTAATGACCGTAACGTGTTCTGAAAGCAGTCTTTGGAATATCATCTTCTTTCACCCGCATTTGATGATACCCGGAACCTAAGTCAATCTTTGAATAAACAGACGAGCCTTGTAGTTGATCAAATAAGTCATCGATTCTCGGTAGTGGGTAGCGGTTCTTGATGGTAAGTTTGTTCAACTCTCGGTAGTCGATACACAACCTGAATGTACCATCTTTCTTCTTGACAAACAAAACAGGAGCTCCCCACGGTGATGTGCTTGGTCGAATGAAACCACGCTCTAAAAGTTCTTGTAATTGGCTTTGTAGTTCTTTCATCTCGCTGGGTGCGAGTCTGTAAGGAGCACGAGCTATTGGTGCAGCTCCTGGTACAAGATCTATTTGAAATTCAACGGATCGATGTGGGAGTAATCCCGGTAATTCTTTCGGAAATACATCGGGAAATTCTTTTGCAATGGGAACATCATTGACGCTCTTTTCTTCAGTTTGTACTTTCTCGACATGTGCTAGAACAGCATAGCAACCTTTTCTTATTAGTTTTTGTGCCTTCAAATTACTAATAAGATGTAGCTTCGTGTTGCCCTTTTCTCCGTACACCATTAAGGGTTTTCCTTTTTCTCGTATAATGCGAATTGCATTTTTGTAACAAACGATCTTTGCTTTCATTTCTTTCAACCAGTCCATACCGATTATCACATCAAAACTCCCTAACTCTACTGGTATCAAATCAATCTTAAATGTTTCGCTAACCAGTTTAATTTATCGATTCCGACATATATTATCTGCTGAAATTAATTTACCATTTGCTAATTCGAGTAAAAATTTACTATCCAAAGGCGTCAATGGACAACTTAATTTAGCACAAAAATCTCTACTCATATAGCTTCTACCCGCACCCGAATCAAATAAAACGTAAGCAGATTTATTGTCAATAAGAAACGTACCCGTAACAAGCTCCAGGTCTTCCTGTGCCTCTGCCGCATTAATATTGAAAACTCTTCCGCGGCCTTGTCCATTCGTGTTCTCCTGGTTCGGGCAATTTCTAATAATGTGGCCCGGTTTTCCACATTTACCACATTTATAACAAACTACATTGGCATAACTTGCTCCGACACTACTTGCTCCGCCATTACTCGTTCCGACACCATTTGTT
Organism: Rutidosis leptorrhynchoides; assembly: GCF_046630445.1. NCBI lineage: Eukaryota > Viridiplantae > Streptophyta > Magnoliopsida > Asterales > Asteraceae > Rutidosis > Rutidosis leptorrhynchoides. The sequence goes on from NC_092333.1 coordinate 79,964,854, forward strand.
CCTTTCGTTCTATTAACCCCTGGTCCGTAGACCTCACACTTTGCCGCGCTATGACCATTTCTTTTACACTTGTTGCAAAATTTGGTGCAGAACCCCGAGTGATACTTTTCACACCTTTGGCATAGCTGCTTCTGATTGTTGTTGTTGTTGTTGCGGTTATTATTGTTGTTGGGATGATTGTTGTAGTTGCTGTTGTTGTTGTTGTTGTTGTTGTTTTTGGGCCGTTTGTTGTAGTTGCGATTGATGTTGCGATTGTTGGGATAATTGTTGCGATTATTGTTGTAATTGCTGCTGTTGTTGTATTGGTGATTCTTATCACCATTTTCCTCCCACTTTCTTTTGACTTGCTTCACATTGGCCTCTTCAGCAGTCTGTTCTTTAATTCTTTCTTCAATCTGGTTCACTAGTTTGTGAGCCATTCTACATGCCTGTTGTATGGAGGCGAGCTCGTGTGAACTTATATCTTCTTGGATTCTTTCCGGTAATCCTTTCACAAACGCGTCGATCTTCTCTTCCTCATCTTCGAATGCTCCCGGACACAATAGGCACAATTATGTGAATCGTCTTTCGTACGTGGTAATATCAAATCCTTAGGTTCGTAACCCTCTAAGTTCTGTCTTGAGCTTATTGACCTCGGTTCTGGGACGGTACTTCTCGTTCATCAAGTGCTTGAATGCTGACCACGGTAGTGCGTACGCATCGTCTTGTCCCACTTGCTCTAGATAGGTATTCCACCATGTTAACGAAGAACCTGTGAAGGTATGCGTAGCGTACTTCACTTTGTCCTCTTCAGTACACTTACTTATGGCAAACACCGATTCGACCTTCTCGGTCCACCGTTTCAATCCGATCGGTCCTTCGGTTCCATCAAATTCCAAAGGTTTGCAGGCAGTGAATTCTTTGTAGGTGCATCCTACACGATTTCCTGTACTGCTAGATCCAAGGTTATTGTTGGTATGTAGCGCAGCCTGTACTGCGGCTATGTTTGAAGCTAGAAAAGTACGTAATTCCTCTTCATTCATATGCACGGTGTGTCGAGTAGTCGGTGCCATTTCCTTCAAAATAGTCAAATGGAACAAGTTAATCATACAGAATATTAAGAGTAGTTAATAGTATTTCGTAGCATAATATGAACTCATTTATAAAAGCTTTTTCTTCATATTAGCATTTTATAAGTTTAAATTCCGGTAGTACCTACCCGTTAAGTTCATACTTAGTAGCTAATATACAATTCAACTACTACAATTCTATATGAAAAACTGATAATAATAATATTTCGCGTTCAAACTTTTACACAATATTTTACAAACTTACAATACCGCTTATTTTACATATAGCATGAAATATAGCACACAATAAATTTGATACAAGATGGTTGTGAAGATAATTCTAGCTAGTACATAAGTCGTTCAGCAAAGGCAATAAAGACACGTAATTCATACGTCCAGAAACAAGTCATGCATTCTGGTTTTACTAGGATTACTTCCCATCCTTGGTCTTGTGGAACATAACCGTTATGGCCGTTGATAAGACAGTGTGTTGTAACGTCGTCAAAGGGACGAGAGTTACGTAATGTCCAACAGTCCCGTAACAATCTAAAAACCTCATTTCTTACCCCAATTACCGACTCCGTCACTTGTGGGAACGTTTTGTTTAATAGTTGTAGCCCGATGTTCTTGTTCTCACTTTGGTGAGAAGCGAACATTACTAATCCGTAAGCATAACATGCTTCTTTATGTTGCATGTTAGCCGCTTTTTCTAAATCACGAAGTCCAATATTCGGATATATTGAGTCAAAATAATTTCTTAACCGATTACGTAAAATAGCATTTGGGTTCCCCGCAATATATGCGTCAAAGTAAACACATCGTAACTTATGGATTTCCCAATGTGATATCCCCCATCTTTCGAACGAAAGCCTTTTATAAACCATGGCATTCTTGGAACGTTCTTCGAATGTCTTACAAACTGATCTCGCCTTAAATAGTTGTGCCGAAGAATTCTGACCGACTCTAGACAAGATTTCGTCAATCATGTCTCCGGGTAGGTCTCTTAAAATATTGGGTTGTCTATCCATTTTGTGTTTTTATACTGTAAAATAGACAAGAGTTAGATTCATAAAAAAAAAAATACTTATTAATACAAGCAATTTTTACATATATCATAAAGCATAAGCACACTATATTACATATATTACACCACACGAATACAACTATCTTATTCCGACTCGCTTGTTTCTTCTTCTTCGGTTTTGGTTCATTTTTCCAAGTTTCTAGGGATATATGATGTTCCCCTAATACGAGCCGTCGTTTTCCACATTGGTTTAGAAAAACCTGGTGGTTTAGAGGTTCCCGGGTCATTGTTACAACTTAAGGACTTCGGGGGTTGACGATACATATAAAGTTCATCGGGGTTGGAATTAGATTTCTCTATTTTTATGCCCTTTCTCTTATTATTTTCTTTTGCCTTTTTAAATTCAGTTGGGGTAACTTCTATAACATCATCGGAATTCTCGTCGGAATCCAATTCATCGGAGAATTGGTAATCCTCCCAATATTTTGCTTCCTTGGCGGAAACACCATTGACAATAATTAACCTTGGTCGGTTGGTTGAGGATTTTCTTTTACTTAACCGTTTTATTATTTCCTCCACCGGTTCTATTTCTTCATCCGGTTTCGATTCTTCTTCCGGTTCCGATTCTTCTTCCGGTTCCGACTCTTCTTCCGGTTCCTCTTCGGGAACTTGTGAATCAGTCCACGAATCATTCCAATTTACATTTGACTCTTCATTATTATTAGGTGAGTCAATGGGACTTGTTCTAGAGGTAGACATCTATCACATAATATCAAACGCGTTAAGAGATTAATATATCACATAATATTCACATGTTAAAAATATATAGTTTCCAACAAAATTTGTTAAGCAATCATTTTTCAAGTAAACACGGTCGAAGTCCAGACTCACTAATACATTTTAACAAACTCGATAAGACACACTAATGCAAAATTCTGGTTCTCTAAGACCAACGCTCGGATACCAACTGAAATGTCCCGTTCTTATTGATTAAAAACGTTCCATATTAATTGATTTCGTTGCGAGGTTTTGACCTCTATATGAGACGTTTTTCAAAGACTGCATTTATTTTAAAACAAACCATAACCTTTATTTCATCAATAAAGGTTTAAAAAGCTTTACGTAGATTATCAAATAATGATAATCTAAAATATCCTGTTTACACACGACCATTACATAATGGTTTACAATACAAATATGTTACAACAAAATAAGTTTCTTGAATGCAGTTTTTACACAATATCATACAAGCATGGACTCCAAATCTCGTCCTTATTTAAGTATGCGACAGCGGAAGCTCTTAATAATCACCTGAGAATAAACATGTTTAAAACATCAACAAAAATGTTGGTGAGTTATAGGTTTAACCTATATATATCAAATCATAATAACAGACCACAAGATTTCATATTTCAATACATATCCCATACATAGAGATAAAAATCAATCATATGGTGAACACCTGGTAACCGACATTAACAAGATGCATATATAAGAATATCCCCATCATTCCGGGACACCCTTCGGATATGATATAAATTTCGAAGTACTAAAGCATCCGGTACTTTGGATGGGGTTTGTTAGGCCCAATAGATCTATCTTTAGGATTCGCGTCAATTAGGGTGTCTGTTCCCTAATTCTTAGATTACCAGACTTAATAAAAAGGGGCATATTCGATTTCGATAATTCAACCATAGAATGTAGTTTCACGTACTTGTGTCTATTTTGTAAATCATTTATAAAACCTGCATGTATTCTCATCCCAAAAATATTAGATTTTAAAAGTGGGACTATAACTCACTTTCACAGATTTTTACTTCGTCGGGAAGTAAGACTTGGCCACTGGTTGATTCACGAACCTATAACAATATATACATATATATCAAAGTATGTTCAAAATATATTTACAACACTTTTAATATATTTTGATGTTTTAAGTTTATTAAGTCAGCTGTCCTCGTTAGTAACCTACAACTAGTTGTCCACAGTTAGATGTACAGAAATAAATCGATAAATATTATCTTGAATCAATCCACAACCCAGTGTATACGTATCTCAGTATTGATCACAACTCAAACTATATATATTTTGGAATCAACCTCAACCCTGTATAGCTAACTCCAACATTCACATATAGAGTGTCTATGGTTGTTCCGAAATATATATAGATGTGTCGACATGATAGGTCGAAACATTGTATACGTGTCTATGGTATCTCAAGATTACATAATATACAATACAAGTTGATTAAGTTATGGTTGGAATAGATTTGTTACCAATTTTCACGTAGCTAAAATGAGAAAAATTATCCAATCTTGTTTTACCCATAACTTCTTCATTTTAAATCCGTTTTGAGTGAATCAAATTGCTATGGTTTCATATTGAACTCAATTTTATGAATCTAAACAGAAAAAGTATAGGTTTACAGTCGGAAAAATAAGTTACAAGTCGTTTTTGTAAAGGTAGTCATTTCAGTCGAAAGAACGACGTCTAGATGACCATTTTAGAAAACATACTTTCACTTTGAGTTTAACCATAATTTTTGGATATAGTTTCATGTTCATAATAATAATCATTTTCTCAGAATAACAACTTTTAAATCAAAATTTATCATAGTTTTTAATTAACTAACCCAAAACAGCCCGCGGTGTTACTACGACGGCGTAAATCCGGTTTTACGGTGTTTTTCGTGTTTCCAGGTTTTAAATCATTAAGTTATCATATCATATAGATATAGAACATGTGTTTAGTTGATTTTAAAAGTCAAGTTAGAAGGATTAACTTTTGTTTGCTAACAAGTTTAGAATTAACTAAACTATGTTCTAGTGATTACAAGTTTAAACCTTCGAATAAGATAGCTTTATGTGTATGAATTGAATGATGTTATGAACATCATTACTACCTTAAGTTCCTTGGATAAACCTACTGGAAAAGAGAAAAATGGATCTAGCTTCAACGGATCCTTGGATGGCTCGAAGTTCTTGAAGCAGAATCATGACATGAAAACAAGTTCAAGTAAGATCATCACTTGAAATAAGATTGTTATAGTTATAGAAATTGAACCAAAGTTTGAATATGATTATTACCTTGTATTAGAATGATAACCTACTGTAAGAAACAAAGATTTCTTTAGGTTGGATGATCACCTTACAAGATTGGAAGTGAGCTAGCAAACTTGAAAGTATTCTTGATTTTATGTAACTAGAACTTGTAGAATAAATGAAGAACACTTAGAACTTGAAGATAGAACTTGAGAGAGATTAATTAGATGAAGAAAATTGAAGAATGAAAGTGTTTGTAGGTGTTTTTGGTCATTGGTGTATGGATTAGATATAAAGGATATGTAATTTTGTTTTCATGTAAATAAGTCATGAATGATTACTCATATTTTTGTAATTTTATGAGATATTTCATGCTAGTTGCCAAATGATGGTTCCCACATGTGTTAGATGACTCACATGGGCTGCTAAGAGCTGATCATTGGAGTGTATATACCAATAGTACATACATCTAAAAGCTGTGTATTGTACGAGTACGAATACGGGTGCATACGAGTAGAATTGTTGATGAAACTGAACGAGGATGTAATTGTAAGCATTTTTGTTAAGTAGAAGTATTTTGATAAGTGTATTGAAGTCTTTCAAAAGTGTATAAATATATATTAAAACACTACATGTATATACATTTTAACTGAGTCGTTAAGTCATCGTTAGTCGTTACATGTAAGTGTTGTTTTGAAACCTTTAGGTTAACGATCTTGTTAAATGTTGTTAACCCAATGTTTATAATATCAAATGAGATTTTAAATTATTATATTATCATGATATTATCATGTATGAATATCTCTTAATATGATATATATACATTAAATGTCTTTACAACGATAATCGTTACATATATGTCTCGTTTAAAAATCATTAAGTTAGTAGTCTTGTTTTTACATATGTAGTTCATTGTTAATATACTTAATGATATGTTTACTTATCATAGTATCATGTTAACTATATATATCCATATATATGTCATCATATAGTTTTTACAAGTTTTAACGTTCGTGAATCACCGGTCAACTTGGGTGGTCAATTGTCTATATGAAACATATTTCAATTAATCAAGTCTTAACAAGTTTGATTGCTTAACATGTTAGAAACATTTAATCATGTAAATATCAATCTCAATTAATATATATAAACATGGAAAAGTTCGGGTCTCTACAAAACGAACCAAAACCGAAGAAGAAGAAACGAGCGAGTCGGAATAAGATAGTTGTATTCGTGTGGTGTAATATATGTAATATAGTGTGCTTATGCTTTATGATATATGTAAAAATTGCTTGTATTAATAAGTAATTTTTTTTATGAATCTAACTCTTGTCTATTTTACAGATTAAAAACACAAAATGGATAGATAACCCAATATTTTAAGAGACCTACCCGGAGACATGATTGATGAAATCTTGTCTAGAGTCGGTCAGAATTCCTCGGCACAACTATTTAAGGCGAAATCAGTTTGTAAGACATTCGAAGAACGTTCCAAGAATGTCTTGGTTTATAAGAGACTTTCGTTTGAAAGATGGGGGATATCACATTGGGAAACCCATAAGTTACGATGTGTTTACTTTGACGCATATATTGCGGGGAACCCAAATGCTATTTTACGCCACGGGTTAAGAAATTATTTTGACTCAATGTATCCGAATATAGGACTTCATGATTTAGAAAAAGCGGCTAACATGCAACATAAAGAAGCATGCTATGCTTACGGGTTAGTAATGTTCGCTTCTCACCAAAGTGAGAACAAGAACATCGGGCTACAACTATTAAACAAAACGTTCCCACAAGTAACGGAGTCGATAATTGGGGTAAGAAATGAGGTTTTTAGGTTATTACGAGACTGTTGGTCATTACGTAACCCTCGTACCTTTGACGACATTACAACACGCTGTCTTATCAACGGCCATAACGGTTATGTTCCACAAGACCAAGGATGGGAAGTAGTCCTAGTAAAACCAGAATGCATGACTTGTTTCTGGACGTATGAATTACGTATCTTTATTGCCTTTGCTGAACGACTTGTGTACTAGCTAGAATTATCTTCACAACTATCTTGTATCAAAGTTATTGTGTGCTATATTTCATGCTTTATGAAAAATAAGCGGTATTGTAAGTTTGTAAAATATTGTATAAAAGTTTGAACGCGAAATATTATTATAATCAGTTTTTCATATAGAATTGTAGTAGTTGAATTGTATATTTGCTACTAAGTATGAACTTAACGGATAGGTACTACCCGAATTTAAACTTATAAAACGCTAATATGAAGAAAAAGCTTTTATAAATGAGTTCATATTATGCTACGAAATACTATTAACTACTCTTAATATTCTGTATAATTAACTTGTTCCATTTGACTATTTTGAAGGAAATGGCACCGACTACTCGACACACCGTGAATATGAATGAAGAGGAATTCCGTACTTTTCTAGCTTCAAACATAGCCGCAGTATAGGCTGCGCTACATACCAACAATAACCTTGGATCTAGCAGTACAGGAAATCGTGTAAGATGCACCTACAAAGAATTCACTGCCTGCAAACCTTTGGAATTTGATGGAACCGAAGGACCGATCGGATTGAAACGGTGGACCGAGAAGGTCGAATCGGTGTTTGCCATAAGTAAGTGTACTGAAGAGGACAAAGTGAAGTACGCTACGCATACCTTTACAGGTTCTGCGTTAACATGGTGGAATACCTATCTAGAGCAAGTGGGACAAGATGATGCGTACGCACTACCATGGTCAGCATTCAAGCACTTGATGAACGAGAAGTACCGTCCCATAACCGAGGTCAATAAGCTCAAGACAGAACTTAGAGGGTTACGAACCCAAGGATTTGATATTACCACGTACGAAAGACGATTCACAGAATTGTGCCTATTGTGTCCGGGAGCGTTCGAAGATGAGGAAGAGAAGATCGACGCGTTTGTGAAAGGATTACCGGAAAGAATCCAAGAAGATATAAGTTCACACGAGCCCGCCTCCATACAACAGGCATGTAGAATGGCTTGCAAACTAGTGAACTAGATTGAGGAAAGAATTAAAGAACAGACGGCTGAAGAGGCCAATGTGAAGCAAGTCAAAAGAAAGTGGGAGGAAAACAGTGATAAGAATCACCAATACAACAACAACAGCAATTACAATAATAATCGCAACAATTATCCCAACAATCGCAACATCAATCGCAACTACAACAAACGGCCCAACAACAACAACAACAACAACAACAACAACAGCAACTACAACAATCATCCCAACAATAATAACAAGTGCAACAACAACAACAATCAGAAGCAGCTATGCCAAAGGTGTGAAAAGTATCACTCGGGGTTCTGCACCAAATTTTGCAACAAGTATAAAAGAAATGGTCATAGTGCGGCGAAGTGTGAGGTCTACGGACCAGGGGTTAACAGAACGAAAGGAACAAATGGTGTCGGAATGAGTAATGGCGGAGCAAGTAGTGTCGGAGCAAGTTATGCCAATGTAGTTTGTTATAAATATGGAAAACCGGGCCACATTATTAGAAATTGCCCGAACCAGGAGAACCCGAATGGATAAGGCCGCGGAAGAGTTTTCGATATTAATGCGGCAGAGGCACAGGAAGACCCGGAGCTTGTTACGGGTACGTTTCTTATTGACAATAAATCTGCTTACGTTTTATTTGATTCGGGTGCGGATAGAAGCTATATGAGTAGAGATTTTTGTGCTAAATTAAGTTGTCCATTGACGCCGTTGGATAGTAAATTTTTACTCGAATTAGCAAACGGTAAATTAATTTCAGCAGATAATATATGCCGGAATCGAGAAATTAAACTGGGTAGCGAAATATTTAAGATTGATTTGATACCAGTAGAGTTAGGGAGTTTTGATGTAATAGTTGGCATGGACTGGCTGAAGAAGGTGAAAGCAGAGATCGTATGTTATAAAAATGCAATTCGCATTGTACGAGAAGAAGGAGAACCCTTAATGGTGTACGGAGAAAAGGGCAACATGAAGCTACATCTTATTAGTAATTTGAAGGCACAAAAACTAATAAGAAAAGGTTGCTATGCTGTTCTAGCACACGTCGAGAAACTACAAACTGAAGAAAAGAGCATCAATGATGTTCCCGTCGCAAAAGAATTTCCCGATGTATTTCCGAAAGAATTACCGGGACTACCTCCACATCGATCTGTTAAATTTCAAATAGATCTTGTACCAGGAGCTGCACCAATAGCTCGTGCTCCTTATAGACTCGCACCCAGCGAGATGAAAGAACTGCAAAGCCAACTGCAAGAACTATTAGAACGTGGTTTCATTCAACCAAGCACATCACCATGGGGAGCTCCTGTTTTGTTTGTCAAGAAGAAGGATGGTACATTTAGGTTGTGTATTGACTACAGAGAGTTGAACAAACTTACCATCAAAAACCGTTATCCACTGCCGAGAATTAACGACTTATTTGATCTACTACAAGGCTCGTCGGTTTATTCGAAGATCGATTTACGTTCTGGATATCATCAAATGCGAGTAAAGGAGGATGCTATTCCAAAAACCGCTTTTAGGACGCGTTATGGTCATTACGAGTTTATGGTTATGCCGTTTGGATTGACTAACGCACCAGCTGTGTTCATGGACCTTATGAACCGAGTGTGTGGGCCATATCTTGACAAGTTTGTCACTGTTTTCATCGATGACATACTTATTTACTCAAAGAATGATCAAGAGCACGAAGAACATTTGAGAAAAGTGCTAGAAGTATTGAGGAAAGAAAAACTGTACGCTAAGTTTTCAAAGTGTGCATTTTGGTTGGAAGAAGTTCAATTCCTCGGTCACATAGTGAACAAAGAAGGTATCCAGGTGGACCCGGCAAAGATCGAAACCGTTGAAAAGTGGGAAACCCCAAAAACTCCGAAGCATATACGTCAATTTTTAGGATTGGCTGGTTACTATAGAAGATTCATCCAAGATTTCTCCAAAATAGCAAAACCCTTGACTGCATTAACGCATAAAGGGAAGAAATTTGAATGGAAGGATGAACAAGAGAAGGCGTTTCAATTATTGAAGAAAAAGCTAACTACGGCACCTATATTGTCATTGCCTGAAGGGAATGATGATTTTGTGATTTATTGTGACGCATCAAAGCAAGGTCTCGGTTGTGTATTAATGCAACGGATGAAGGTGATTGCTTATGCGTCTAGACAATTGAAGATTCACGAGAAAAATTATACGACGCATGATTTGGAATTAGGCGCGGTTGTTTTTGGCTTAAAGACTTGGAGGTACTACTTATATGGGGTCAAAAGTATTATATATACCGACCACAAAAGTCTTCAACACATATTTAATCAGAAACAACTGAATATGAGGCAGCGTAGGTGGATTGAATTGTTGAATGATTACGACTTTGAGATTCGTTACCACCCGGGGAAGGCAAATGTGGTAGCCGACGCCTTACTATTCAAATAAATGAGGCGCAACAAGGAGTTTTAAAAGAGGAAAATTTAAAGGATGAAATACCCAAAGGATCGGAGAAGCATCTTAATATTCGGGAAGACGAAACCCGGTATAGGGCTGAAAGAATTTGGGTACCAAAATTTGGAGATATGAGAGAAATGGTACTTAGAGAAGCTCATAAAACCAGATACTCAATACATCCTGGAACGGGGAAGATGTACAAGGATCTCAAGAAACATTTTTGGTGGCCGGGTATGAAAGCCGATGTTGCTAAATACGTAGGAGAATGTTTGACGTATTCTAAGGTCAAAGCTGAGCATCAGAAACCATCAGGTCTACTTCAACAACCCAAAATCCCGGAATGGAAATGGAAAATATTACCATGGATTTCATCACTAAATTGCCAAGGACTGCAAGTGGTTTTGATACTATTTGGGTAATAGTTGATCGTCTCACCAAATCAGCACACTTCCTGCCAATAAGAGAAGATGACAAGATGGAGAAGTTAGCACGACTGTATTTGAAGGAAGTCATCTCCAGACATGGAATACCAATCTCTATTATCTCTGATAGGGATGGCAGATTTATTTCAAGATTCTGGCAGACATTACAGCAAGCATTAGGAACTCGTCTAGACATGAGTACTGCCTATCATCCACAAACTGATGGACAGAGCTAAAGGACGATACAAACGCTTGAAGACATGCTACGAGCATGTGTTATTGATTTCGGAAACAGTTGGGATCGACATCTACCGTTAGCAGAATTTTCCTACAACAACAGCTACCATTCAAGCATTGAGATGGCGCCGTTTGAAGCACTTTATGGTAGAAAGTGCAGGTCTCCGATTTGTTGGAGTGAAGTGGGGGATAGACAGATTACGGGTCCGGAGATAATACAAGAAACTACCGAGAAAATCATCCAAATTCAACAAAGATTGAAAACCGCCCAGAGTCGACAAAAGAGCTACGCGGACTGTAAAAGAAAAGATATAGAGTTTGAAATTGGAGAAATGGTCATGCTTAAGGTATCATCTTGGAAAGGCGTTGTTCGATTTGGTAAACGGGAGAAACTAAATCCAAGGTACATTGGACCATTCAAGATTATAGATCGTGTCGGACCAGTAGCTTACTGATGTTTAGAGCTAAGGGGTATAAAATACTATTAATTTTTACAAGGAAATACTATTAAATACGATACAATTTTACACAAGATATTTATTTATTTATAGAATGGATATACTTAAACCTTGCTACAACACTTATAGACAGTGTACCTAATCGTACAGTAGTGTAGTTTTTAGTAAGTCCGGTTCGTTCCACAGGGAATATCTTTAAACAAAGCTTAACGCTATATTAGTTTACTTTTATAAAAATACAAATATATATATAAGTAATATTATTATTATAAAGGGGGGTTTTTACCGTTTAATGACCAGTTTGTCGATTTTAAAACTTTAGTCGCAGTTAAAACCAAATGTAAAATATAAATAAAAGACTTAATTTAAAGCGTAAAGTAAATAACGATAATGAAATTGCGAATAATAAAAGTGCGATAAAATAAACTTGCGATAATTAAAAAGTACGATAATTAAAGTGCAATTAAATACAATAACAATAAATAAAATGCGATAATTAGAAGTGCAATTAAATATAAAATAAAAGAAATAAAATATGAAATAAAAGAATTATGCTTATTTAAACTTCCGTAATCATGATGTTTGACGTGTTGATTTTAGTTTTATGCCCATGGGTTAATTGTCCTTTGTCCTGGATTATTTAATATATCCATACGAATTTGTCCATAATAGTCCATCAGTCATAAATATAAAAAGCGAAAGCCTTCATCAAATTATTCTTATTCCCGAAGTCAAATATTTCAACTAATTGGGGATTCGAATTGTAACAAGATTTTAATACTTTGTTTAATGAATACACCAGGTTATCGACTGCGTGTAAACCAAGGTTTTACTACTTTGTTAACAATTACACCAATTACCCTTGAATGTAATTCACCCCTGTTTCAACAAGTCTATTTAACTATTAATCTAGTTCCGTGTCCGGTAAAATGAATAATTATTGGTATTTATAGATATCCCGCCCACCGTACCCAGTCAAGCGTATGTGGTTATATATAAATACGTCGAATTATAAGTTTGTATATTAAATTAACAAGGTATTGTTTAGTTAATATAAAACTCATTAATAGCCCATAGTCTAATTTCCACAAGTGTCGTTCTTTTATCCAAACCCCAATTATGGTACAAAGCCCAATTACCCAATTTTAGTAATTAGCCCAACATCATGATTACTTCGGTATTAAATAAGCATAATAACAACTTAGCTACGAGACATTAAATTAAAAAGGTTGAACATAACTTACAATGATTAAAAATAGCGTAGCGTTACACGGGCAGAATTTCGACTTACACCCTTACAACATTCGCTAACATACCCTTATTATTAAGATTTAAAATTAAAATTAAAATTAAAATATAAATTATATATATATATTTACGTATATATTGAGAGAGAGATAGATTATTTTGATGAAAAAATGATCAGAATTCGTTGGGCTTTATAGGGAGTTTCAGTTTTTGGGGCTCCGCGACTCGCGGTACATTTGGCCTTCGAACTCCGCGAGTCGCGAAGATCATTTTTACATCTCACCCACATTTGGCTCTTTGTTTGCTGACGATTTATTTTATAAATATAATATATATATAATTAATATAATTAATTATATATTATATTATATTTATATACATAGTTAACTTGTAATTTTTAGTCCGTTGCGTCGAGCGTTGAGAGTTGACTCTGGTCCCGGTTCCAGATTTTTGAACGTCCTTGCGTACAATTTAATATCTTGTACTTTGCGTTTTGAATCTTGTACTCTTGTAATTTCGAGACGTTTCTTATCAATAATTGGAACCTCTTTGATTGTATTTTGTACTTTTGAGCTTTTTGGTCGTTTGCGTCTTCAATTCATCGAATCTATCTTTTGTCTTCACCTTTTAATATTTAAACGAATATCACTTGTAAATAGAACAATTGCAACTAAAAGCTTGTCTTTCTTGGGGAATAATGCTATGAAATATATGTTCGTTTTTAGCATTATCAAATATTCCCACACTTGAGCGTTGCTTGTCCTCAAGCAATATAGTCTTGAAATACTAGAATCACTTCTTTATTCTTCACACTTTGTATATCAGTGATTTCTATACGGCGGTATAAACAATGGTAGTAACGATATGGTTTACAGTCCCACATGACTATAAAAATTTAGATCCATTAAGGAAATTGGATCTTTATGAAAACATTTGATCTTTTGAAAATTAAATCTAGTTTTTACCCTAGATAAGTTTTCCGGAATAACCCTTCACCGGTGTTTGCAAAATATTTTTGTGGGTTTGGTGGGTTTCAGATTTGAAAATTTTAGCTCAAAACTTATGGTTTTGTGTCACCCACTTGCTAACCTTGTATTTGGAAAGCAACACGTCCAGTTTACTTGTCTCGTATATTACCTTTCGGTAAACTACCGTCCGGTTGTAAAGGAAAGCGTTGAACAAGCAACTGTTAAGGCAATGTCCCCTGACATGCTTTTAATTATGGTCTATAACGTGTCGGACGCAATTACTATCCTTGGTAGGAGCAATAGTAAAGCTTATCATAACCCGTCCTTAACCATAAGAACGTGTTAGATAACGTATGATTTCATTGCGAGGTATTGACCTCTATATGCGACATTTTTAAAAGAACAACTGCATATATTTTACATTACAAACCATAATTCTTATTTTGATACAAGCTTTAGACAAAATAAAGATGATTATCGTTTAGCGATAATCTTAGACTTACAAACTTTACATGTGATGATAACAATACGATTTCTAGCATATTTTACATTACAAATCCTCCGATATGCAGTTTTATTTTTGACACAAATATGCATACTCAAGATCTTGTTTAAATTCAACATGTTGCAGCGGAAGCTTCTAATTATCACCTGAGAATAGACATGCTTAAAACGTCAACATAAAGTTGGTGAGATATAGGTTTAATGCCGGCAGCAATATATATATAGACCACAAGATTTCATATATAAACGTTTTAATAAAAATATTCTAAGTGGTTGAGCACTTGGTAACCATACTTAACATTTAATCACGTCGCATATTCCCTTTATTATGAAATCTTACTACACCGTACCAAGTGTAGTCACGAAACGAAGTACTGTGCAACCGTTGAATACTGGTCGTCCAGTCCGGTTGGGGTTGTCAGGCCCGATAGATCTATCAACAGGATTCGCGTTTACAATACCGCTGTAAATAACAGTTACCAAGCTACAGGGAAGTATGTTAGTGGTACAACTCAACGTAGAATATATTTTTCATTTACTTGTGTCCATATCGTAAAACATAAAATACATGTATTCTCATCCCGAAATATTTAGAGTTTAAAAGTGGGACTATATACTCACTTTCGTCTTGAAGATATGTAATTTTGACTTGGTCTCCGATTGATATCACAAACCTAACCATATATAATATATCAATACCTTTTCTTTTTAAACAATCGTCACATATATATACTTATAATACTTTTAATAATTCCTTAGTCCGTAGTTAGCAGTTCGATGTTAGTAATTCAATTTTAAATGGTTCATTTTTAGGTGATTAATAAACCCCCAATGAAATAAATAAAAACCCCATCGTATATGTATTGGTCGAGATTAATCTTGACCCACGGTACCGGTGTTGTCAAATGACGTGTTGCGTACATAAAGTACCGGTGTTGTCAAATGACGTGTTGCGTACAATCATGGGATCTTATGATTAATCTTCTCGTATTGTTTACGGGTGATCCTGAACCATATAAAATTAAATTATGAGTACATATATATAAAATATCATGTTATTTTAGAAAGATGTGATTTATTTAATTTTTTTCCAATTAATCACGTAGCTAAATTAGTCTTGGATATCCGATTTCGTTTTGGTCATAGTTTCTTCGTTACAACTCCGTTTTCGTTGGTTCAACTTGCCACTTCCTTGGATCGAGTCCCTCTTTAAGAATATGAACTGTAAATACCTTAGTTTGTATTCGAAATCACAGGTCATAGGTCAAACTTTGGTGAAACTTATGAAGTTAATCATTTTCCATCATGTAAACAACCTTAAATGATTATTTTTCTAAAAATACTTATACTTTGAGTTAAATCATAAAATTTTTATGCGTTAACATATTCATAGTAAAAATCATTTTTCCAGAAAATAAACCTCCAATTCAAAGTTTAAGATGGTTTTTAATTATCCAACCCAAAACAGCCCCCGGTTACACTCCGACGTCGTAAAAACAGTTTTTAAGGTGTTCTTTGAAAAACCAAGTTAAACCTTGTTAAATTAGCATATATTTAAGATATATTACAGGTCTTGAAGTATTTTAAAAGTTAAGTTAGAAGGATCTATTTAGTTTGCAAACAAGTTTGAAAACATTCAAACTATGTTCTTGTTGTTAAAATTTTATACCACAAAATAAGATAGCTATATATATATGAATCGAATAAGGTTATGAACATAGTTACTACCTCAAGTTCCTTGGACAAGGTTGCTGTAAAAGAGGAGTAAGAACCTAGAACCAAAAGGGTGATGGAATTGGATGAAAGATTGGAAGTAAGTTTGTGTTCTTGGAAGAATTCTTGAAGTGTTTTTGTAATGGTTTTCTTATGGTGTTTAAAGCTTGTTTCTATGGCTAGATCTTCAAGGTTTCTTGCTGAATGATTATGGAGTTCTTAGAACTTGTAAGTAGGTGAATTAGAGAGTGGTTTAAGAGTAAGAATGGTGAGCTAAAAATGGTTTGGTGTTGGTCCTTAAAAACGTGACAAAGGGGGGAGCAAGGACAAAATTTTTAAGCTTGTAATCTTGTGTATTTGTCAAACAATCATACAAAAGCAATTACCTCTACCTTAGGGCAGTAACAAGGGCTAGTTAGGTGGTGATTTGATGTGTATATACCAATAGTAAATACGTATAGAAGTTAGGTATGATACGAGTACATATACTCTAGATATACGTATAGAAATCTTGTGAAAAATAGAATGAGGATTCAAATATAGCTATCTTTTGTGAATACACTTATATGATTTTATGTATTTAAGTCCTTAAAAGTGATTAAATACATTACATATACGATATATGTATAAACATTATAGGTTATAAGTATTTATGTCAAATAAAGTTACGTATGGTTATCGTTTTGAAAACTTAAGTTAGTAGTTTCAAAATATACTTATAACTTATTGTTATTAATACAAAATGAGATATTAAAACATTCATTAATCATGTTAAATATGTATATATACATATATATACACAAACATATAATTATCATATATTGTATAGTTCGTGATATCATCGGTCAAACTAGACGGTCAAACGTTGTGTAAATCTCTTTTCGGAAACATAAATCTCAACAATTTGGATTGCTTATCATGTTGGTAAGGTTTAATTTATGTAAATATTAATCTTATAAGTATAGAACGATCGAAAAAGTGCGGGTCGTTACATTACCTCCCCGTTAAATAAATTTCGTCCCGAAATTTTAAAATTGTACCTATTTTGCGTCATCGAGAAACAAGTGTGGATACTTTTGTTTCATCTGATCCTCTCGTTCCCAAGTAAACTCAGGACCTCTTCGAGCATTCCAACGAACCTTAACGATCGGTATGTTGCTCTGCTTGAGCTGTTTAACTTCACGGTCCATGATTTCGATTGGTTCTTCGATGAATTGTAGTTTCTCATCGACATGGATTTCTTCAAGAGGAATGGTGAGATCTTCCTTTGTAAGACACTTCTTAAGGTTTGAGACGTGAAATGTATTATGTACTCCGGCGAGTTGTTGTGGTAACTCGAGTCGATAAGCTACCGGTCCAATGCGTTCGATAATCTTGAACGGGCCTACATATCTTGGGTTCAGTTTACCCCTTTTTCCGAAGTGTATTACACCTTTCCACGGTGACACCTTTAACATAACCATGTCACCGATCTGAAACTCTAATGGTTTCCTTCGAACATCGGCGTAGCTCTTTTGGCGACTACGGGCTGTTTTCAATCTCTCCTTGATTTGTACTATCTTCTCATGTATGATCTCGGGACCAGTTAATTGTCGATCTCCAACTTCATTCCAACAGATAGGAGATCTACACTTCCTTCCGTACAATGCTTCGAATGGTGCAGCTTTAATGCTCGCATGATAACTATTATTATACGAGAATTCTGCTAATGGTAGATATTTATCCCATCCGTTTCCAAAATCGATCACACATGCCCTGAGCATGTCTTCAAGAGTCTGAATTGTTCTTTCACTCTGCCCGTCAGTTTGCGGATGATATGCAGTGCTCATATCCAAACGAGTTCCTAGTGCCTCCTGTAGTGATTGCCAGAACTTTGAGGTAAATCTACTATCACGATCAGATATAATGGAAATAGGTATTCCATGCCTTGAAACTATTTCCTTTATATATAATCGTAATAATTTCTCCATTCTATCTGTTTCCTTTATAGGCAAGAAATGTGCAGATTTGGTAAGACGATCAACAATTACCCAAATGGTGTCGTATCCCCAGGCAGTCTTTGGTAACTTCGTGATGAAATCCATGGTAATACCGTCCCATTTCCATTCTGGAATTTCTGGTTGTTGAAGTAACCCTGACGGCTTCTGGTGTTCTGCTTTGACTTTGGAACAAGTTAAACGCTCCCCAACATATGTTGCAAAGTCTGTCTTTAAATTAGGCCACCAATAATGTGTCTTAAGATCTTGGTACATCTTTCCAATTCCAGGATGTATCGAATATCTTGTCTTATGTGCCTCGTTCAATATCAACTTCCTTAATCCACCCAACTTTGGTACCCAAATATGATTTGCAAAATATCGAATTCCATCTTCCCGCATAACGAGTTGCTTCTCATACTTCTTCATTATTTCATTTCCTATATTTTCTTTAGTAAGTGCTTCTCGTTGAACTTCTTTGATTTGTGAGTTGAGATTCATGCGAATTTTTATGTTCATCGCTCGTACTCGAATTGGTTCTCGTTCCTTTCTGCTTAGAGCGTCGGCCACCACGTTCGCTTTCCCGGGATGATAACGAATTTCACAATCATAGTCATTTATTAACTCAACCCACCTACGTTGCCTCATGTTCAGCTGTTTTTGATCGAAAATATGTTGAAGGCTTTTATGATCAGTAAACACAGTGCATTTAACCCCATACAAGTAGTGTCTCCATATCTTCAATGCAAACACGACTGCTCCCAGTTCTAGATCATGCGTCGTATAATTCCGCTCGTGAATCTTTAATTGTCGGGATGCGTATGAAATAACTTTCTTCCGTTGCATAAGAACGCAACCAACACCTTGTCGCGAAGCGTCACAATATATTTCAAAATCATCGTTCCCTTCTGGTAACGATAAAATAGGCGCCGTAGTCAACTTCTTTTTCAGTAATTGAAATGCACTCTCCTGCTCAGAAGTCCATTCATATTTCTTCCCTTTTTGCGTTAACGCTGTCAACGGCTTAGCTATTCGGGAAAAATCTTGAATAAACCTTCTATAATAACCGGCTAAACCCAAAAATTGGCGTATCTGCATTGGTGTCTTAGGAGTCTCCCATTTTTCAATGGCTTCAATTTTTGCTGGATCAACCTGAATTCCTTTGCTACTAACAACGTGGCCAAGAAATTGCACTTCTTTCAACCAGAGAGCACATTTAGAAAATTTAGCATATAGCTGTTCTTTTCTTAACAACTCTAATATCAACCTTAAATGCTGCTCATGCTCTTGCTCACTCTTGGAATAGATAAGAATATCATCAATGAAAACGATAACAAACTTATCTAAATATGGACTACAAACTCGATTCATGAGGTCCATGAATACAGCTGGCGCATTCGTCAATCCAAACGGCATGACCAAAAATTCGTAATGACCGTAGCGTGTCCGAAAAGCAGTTTTCGGTATATCTTCTTCTTTGACACGTAATTGATGATAGCCCGATCTTAGGTCAATTTTCGAGTACACACATGATCCTTGGAGTTGATCAAATAAGTCGCAAATTCTCGGTAGTGGATACCGATTCTTGATAGTTAACTTATTTAATTCACGATAATCTATACACATTCGGAAAGATCCGTCTTTCTTCTTGACGAATAAAATTGGAGCTCCCCACGGTGAAGTACTTGGTCGTATGAATCCACGATCCAGTAATTCTTTTAACTGACTCTGAAGTTCTTTTAACTCGGACGGTGCAAGTCTATATGGAGCACGGGCAACCGGTGCAGCTCCTGGTACAAGATCTATTTGAAATTCTACAGATCTAAATGGAGGTAATCCCGGCAACTCTTCCGGAAATACTTCAGGAAAATCTCTTGCCACAGGCACGTCATTGATGCACTTCTCTTTTTCTTTCTTTTCGACTTTATTAACATGTGCTAAGATAGCATAGCACCCTTTCTTCAAACACTTTTGAGCTTTCAAATAACTAATGAGTTTTAGCTTTGAGTTACCCTTCTCTCCATAAATCATTACTGGCGTTTTATCCTTACGAGGAATGCGAATTGCCTTCTTGGCGCACACAACTTCAGCTCCTATTTTGGACATCCAGTCCATGCCGATTATTACATCAAAACTTCCTAATTCTACGGGTATCAAATCAATCTTAAATGTTTCTCCGGCTAAATTTATTTTACAATCACGGCAAATTTTATCGGCTTTAATTAGTTTACCATTAGCTAACTCAATCATGTACTTAGCATCTAGAGGTAATGATGAACAATTCAATTTAGCGTGAAAGTCTCTACACACGTAACTTCTATCAGCACCAGTATCAAATATAATAGATGCGGATAAGTTATTAATGGTAAACGTACCCGTAACAAGCTCCGGGTCTTCACATGCCTCTCTAGCATTAATAACAAATGCTCTCCCACGTGTAGGTCCGATATTCTTCTCTGGATTCGGGCACTGGCTCTTATAGTGACCTTGTTTTCCACACCCAAAACAAGTAATGGTAGCCAAAGCAGTTCTATTTGTATTGGTGGCAGGAGTCTTGGTACCATTTGTATTTGTAACGAGAGCCCTACAATCTTCAGCAAGATGACCCTTTCGATTACATTTGTTGCATACCACATTACAGTAACCAGAGTGATGTTTGTGGCATCGGTTGCATAAAGGATTTTGTCCTTTATAACCAAAGCTTAAACCACTACCCGCACCTTGCGTGTTTTCTTGTTTCTTAAAAGATTGTTGTTGGTTACCTCGATCATAATTTCCATTCCACTTTCTTTTGTTACCTGATACCTTCACATCAGTATTGGATACTTTCTTATCCATGATGACCTGATCCATTAGCTCGTTTGCCATGGTTATAGCTTCATGAATTGTCTTAGGTTTCGATGCTGTAACATTTGCCTTGACCTTTTTGGGCAAACCATCTTTGTACATTTCAATCTTCCGTTCTTCGGTTGGAACCAATTCAGGACATAGCAAAACTAATTCCATGAATCGCTGATTGTAGTTGGTGATTTCAGTACCAACAACCTTCAGGCTTCGTAATTCATCTTCCAACTTCCTAACCTCGTTCCTTGGACAATATTCGTTGATTAACATTGTTTTGAATTCTTCCCACGGAGTATCATAAGCTACATCTCCTCCTACAGCCTTCACATAATTTTTCCACCACGTGAGTGCACTATCTTGTAAAGTGCACGATGCATACTTGGTCATGTCCTTTTCAACACAACCACTTATTTTAAACACAGTCTCTATCTTTTCTATCCACCGGGTTAAACCGATCGGTCCTTCTGTTCCACTAAATGATGAGGGCTTGCAAGCTTGAAAAGTTTTGTAAGTGCACCCCACACGAGGATTTGGGTTAACTGCAGCACCTCTTGTAGCCTCGACCCATAACATTCTGTCGTTCACTCGCTGATTGATGAGTTCCTGGATTTCTTGTTCCGTCATTCGGTTCAATCGCGCCATATTCTTCTATAAGAATGAAATGAAAAGAAAATAATTATTCACATGGAATATTATAGATGTAGTGTATATTTACAGTACATTATAGCTTATTAATAATATGAACCAGGTATTATTATAAAAGCCTTTTCTTCTTATTAGCGTTTTATAATTATATCTAGGGTAGTACCTACCCGTTAATGTCCATACTTAATAGCTTAGTACAGAATCAATTACTACCATCTAAATAATACTTAACCATGGAAAAATTATTGCATTTCACCCTTCACTATTTTACATATGCTTATCTTACATCGAACATTAAGCAAACCACACTAATAATATTATACAAAACATTATATGATCCCATGGTTTAATACGGCAGCGCATCGTTTGGTCTATTTTCTAGGACGTTTAGGTTCAAAGAATCGCTTAACGCTTATCCTGGCTGTCTGCCTATATTTTGGCTGTGGGACTGAAGAACTGGATGCCGGGATAGAACGAATAGGAATAGCGGGAATAGGGGTGGTAGTGCCTAGTGGAGTTGGTGCCACATCATCCTTACTAAACTCAGGATTTGAATTTTCTAATTCATTAGCCTTTTGTTTCTTTCCTAGTTCGAACTTGTCTTTCGTAATTTCTTGTATTTCTTCCTCGGGTTCACTTTCCTCCTCGGGTTCACTTTCCTCCTCGGGTTCACTTTCCGGGTTCTTTATAGTTGGTTCATCCGGAATTTGTGAGTCTTCCCCAAAGATATTATTTTCGTCATCGGATAGGTTAATGACTGAAACACCATCTGAAGATTCTGATTCGGAGTCGTTGAATGTGATAATAAGTTTTGAGCCCGACATCTATCACACAACAACTAACCCATTAGTACTACATAATATTTACATATAAATTTTAACCAACAATGATAAGCAATGGTTTTTAAATCAGACCCGGTCAAAGTCCAGACTTACTAATGTATCCTAACGACTTATCGGTTAGACACACTTAATGCAAACCTGGTTGGCTAAGACCACCGCTCTGATACCACATGTCATAACCCGTCCTTAACCATAAGAACGTGTTAGATAACGTATGATTTCATTGCGAGGTATTGACCTCTATATGCGACATTTTTAAAAGAACAACTGCATATATTTTACATTACAAACCATAATTCTTATTTTGATACAAGCTTTAGACAAAATAAAGATGATTATCGTTTAGCGATATTCTTAGACTTACAAACTTTACATGTGATGATAACAATACGATTTCTAGCATATTTTACATTACAAATCCTCCGATATGCAGTTTTATTTTTGACACAAATATGCATACTCAAGATCTTGTTTAAATTCAACATGTTGCAGCGGAAGCTTCTAATTATCACCTGAGAATAGACATGCTTAAAACGTCAACATAAAGTTGGTGAGATATAGGTTTAATGCCGACAGCAATATATATATAGACCACAAGATTTCATATATAAACGTTTTAATAAAAATATTCTAAGTGGTTGAGCACTTGGTAACCATACTTAACATTTAATCACGTCGCATATTCCCTTTATTATGAAATCTTACTACACCGTACCAAGTGTAGTCACGAAACGAAGTACTGTGCAACCGTTGAATACTGGTCGTCCAGTCCGGTTGGGGTTGTCAGGCCCGATAGATCTATCAACAGGATTCGCGTTTACAATACCGCTGTAAATAACAGTTACCAAGCTACAGGGAAGTATGCCAGTGGTACAACTCAACGTAGAATATATTTTTCAGTTACTTGTGTCCATATCGTAAAACATAAAATACATGTATTCTCATCCCGAAATATTTAGAGTTTAAAAGTGGGACTATATACTCACTTTCGTCTTGAAGATATGTAATTTTGACTTGGTCTCCGATTGATATCACAAACCTAACCATATATAATATATCAATACCTTTTCTTTTTAAACAATCGTCACATATATATACTTATAATACTTTTAATAATTCCTTAGTCCGTAGTTAGCAGTTCGATGTTAGTAATTCAATTTTAAATGGTTCATTTTTAGGTGATTAATAAACCCCCAATGAAATAAATAAAAACCCCATCGTATATGTATTGGTCGAGATTAATCTTGACCCACGGTACCGGTGTTGTCAAATGACGTGTTGCGTACATAAAGTACCGGTGTTGTCAAATGACGTGTTGCGTACAATCATGGGATCTTATGATTAATCTTCTCGTATTGTTTACGGGTGATCCTGAACCATATAAAATTAAATTATGAGTACATATATATAAAATATCATGTTATTTTAGAAAGATGTGATTTATTTAATTTTTTTCCAATTAATCACGTAGCTAAATTAGTCTTGGATATCCGATTTTGTTTTGGTCATAGTTTCTTCGTTACAACTCCGTTTTCGTTGGTTCAACTTGCCACTTCCTTGGATCGAGTCCCTCTTTAAGAATATGAACTGTAAATACCTTAGTTTGTATTCGAAATCACAGGTCATAGGTCAAACTTTGGTGAAACTTATGAAGTTAATCATTTTCCATCATGTAAACAACCTTAAATGATTATTTTTCTAAAAATACTTATACTTTGAGTTAAATCATAAAATTTTTATGCGTTAACATATTCATAGTAAAAATCATTTTTCCAGAAAATAAACCTCCAATTCAAAGTTTAAGATGGTTTTTAATTATCCAACCCAAAACAGCCCCCGGTTACACTCCGACGTAGTAAAAACAGTTTTTAAGGTGTTCTTTGAAAAACCAAGTTAAACCTTGTTAAATTAGCATATATTTAAGATATATTACAGGTCTTGAAGTATTTTAAAAGTTAAGTTAGAAGGATCTATTTAGTTTGCAAACAAGTTTGAAAACATTCAAACTATGTTCTTGTTGTTAAAATTTTATACCACAAAATAAGATAGCTATATATATATGAATCGAATAAGGTTATGAACATAGTTACTACCTCAAGTTCCTTGGACAAGGTTGCTGTAAAAGATAAGTAAGAACCTAGAACCAAAAGGGTGATGGAATTGGATGAAAGATTGGAAGTAAGTTTGTGTTCTTGGAAGAATTCTTGAAGTGTTTTTGTAATGGTTTTCTTATGGTGTTTAAAGCTTGTTTCTATGGCTAGATCTTCAAGGTTTCTTGCTGAATGATTATGGAGTTCTTAGAACTTGTAAGTAGGTGAATTAGAGAGTGGTTTAAGAGTAAGAATGGTGAGCTAAAAATGGTTTGGTGTTGGTCCTTAAAAACGTGACAAAGGGGGGAGCAAGGACAAAATTTTTAAGCTTGTAATCTTGTGTATTTGTCAAACAATCATACAAAAGCAATTACCTCTACCTTAGGGCAGTAACAAGGGCTAGTTAGGTGGTGATTTGATGTGTATATACCAATAGTAAATACGTATAGAAGTTAGGTATGATACGAGTACATATACTCTAGATATACGTATAGAAATCTTGTGAAAAATAGAATGAGGATTCAAATATAGCTATCTTTTGTGAATACACTTATATGATTTTATGTATTTAAGTCCTTAAAAGTGATTAAATACATTACATATACGATATATGTATAAACATTATAGGTTATAAGTATTTATGTCAAATAACGTTACGTATGGTTATCGTTTTGAAAACTTAAGTTAGTAGTTTCAAAATATACTTATAACTTATTGTTATTAATACAAAATGAGATATTAAAACATTCATTAATCATGTTAAATATGTATATATCCATATATATACACAAACGTATAATTATCATATATTGTATAGTTCGTGATATCATCGGTCAAACTAGACGGTCAAACGTTGTGTAAATCTCTTTTCAGAAACATAAATCTCAACAATTTGGATTGCTTATCATGTTGGTAAGGTTTAATTTATGTAAATATTAATCTTATAAGTATAGAACGATCGAAAAAGTGCGGGTCGTTACAAAGCTCACCCTTATAATTTGTAGGTTTGGCACAAGGTCCTGTCTTTGACCACTATGCAACCACCGTTCTTACGGTTGACACCCGATTTAGTTCAGGTGACCTAATGAATTCCAGGTGAATTCCTAGGATTTTACGTTCAATGGTAATGAACGCATTGAAAATGGGTTTTTAGAAAACAAATCGGTTTGTAATTTTGATCAAAATATTTTCTCGTTCAGGCTCGAGTTTAGATATCATTGAATTCCATGAGTTTGTAATTCTCAATCTTTAAGGTCAATCTCAAGGATTGAGTAATATCAGTCTTAAAAGCTGATTTTTAATCTTTAAGGAGATTATCCTTTCTGGGGATCTGATTCATTAGTCTTATCAAGCTAATTTGCACGGTGCCTCCCCATTGTACGAGATAAATCCTTTTCATAGTTAGGATAAATCTGACCACTTGGCGACCCTGTTTAATGCTGAGGTCCGTGGATTTCCTGCTGATTTTAGTGATGACTTTTCTAGGTTTTTCGTCAACCTACAGCTGGTCTGGACGACAACTTCCTGACCTAAATCAAGAAGCGCGTTTCTTTTTCGGAAGACTTTACCTCCTTTTAATGATGGAATTGATTCATCGTGTAGATCCATATCTTCTTTTCTTTCATCGGGTAAAACAGTTTAGTTTAGTCCAAAGCAAAAGTATTTTCAGTTATTTGTACAAAAATATGTGACATATGTTTTGAATAACTTGGAGAATTTTCCCACACTTGGCTTTTATTTTCCTTTTTATTGTCTTCTATTCCATTTTAAATGAATTTTAACATTTTGGTTTGTTTCTCAATTTATGTCCTTTCCGAGGTAACAATAATTTCGGTGTTAAAACCTAGTTTTATCATTCATAAATATGTATAAACATGATTTTGAGTTCATTTAATTGAAAATTTTGAAAAATTTTACTAGAATTAGGTAGTCAGTATATAAGACTAGGGTTGTTCTTTATTATCAGAGAGCACTAGATTCTAATACAACTACTACTTTACTAGTATTTTTTTTAATGGTAACCAAGTGTTTAAGATAAAAATTTTAAAAATCCGAAAGAATTTAACCCCTTCCCACACTTAAGATCTTGCAATGCCCTCATTTGCAAGAAATCAGTAACAATTTAAATTATTGAGGGTGATTTGTGTGAAAATGATTAAATTTTACCAAAGTTTCCAAATATATTGGCGTTTGTTTGCTGAATGATAAATGGTGCATATCATTTGTTCATTCCGTCTTGTTGTTATTTCACATATATTTTGCATCTTGTCGTCAAAATTAGTTGCTTTTGCTGAACTTAATGCCAGTCTTTGAAAATGCGTTGTTTTACCCTGTTGTGTACATAAGATAAACTACATACATATATACATATTTTTGAAGTTTGGTATATTACCCCACATTCAAAAATTATTAAAATCTAAGAATAAAAGTTAGAAAATTATAAAAACTATTACAATATTAAATAAGTATTAAACGTATCAACATTACAAATTACAAAATAAATAAAACTAAGTAGACTAGGGATGATACTGATACCAGTAGGGGTTCCATGCATAACCATAGGTGCTATAAAATGCTTCGGCTGGGTTATACGTAGGATACGGTGGTTGAATCTCTATAGACCAGGGAGGGAATATGGGCGATGGAGTAGGAATATAGTTTCTACCTATATGTTGGCAATAAGCTATGATTTGGTTTTGATGAACTTGCCAATCTTCAAATGCTCTATGTCTAGCATTTTCATACTCTTGTGAAGCTATAAACCTTTGCATTTCTGCCATTTCATTGCCCCCTCCTACATTACCTTGCTGTTGGTTTCTCTCAACCTGTGGATGTCTACCATGGTATTGTACTGCGGCGTTATTTCGCCTCTTCAAAACTTTCGCACCATGGTATACATTTAAACCTATTGTATCACGGGGTTCTGGTTCTTCAACTAATAATCCCCCCGACTTATATCCACACCGAGATATTCAGCAATCAAAGTAATAAATATACCACCTCCTATTATGCTATGCGGTCTCATCCCCCTAACCATAGCTGATAAATAATAACCCACACAATAAGGTATACTTACAGCGCTTTGTGGGTCTCGAATACACATATGGTAAAACAAATCCTGTTCATTTACCTTTTCCTTATTCTTACCTCTTTGTGTAATCGAATTAGCTACCTATGAATTACTCTTAATTCAGCTCTATCTATATCCAAATAAGAGTAATTTCCCCCTTTAAATCGGTGATGGCTAGTCATTTGACTCCATACACCATGCGTATCAAAATTTTCGTCTATCTTTCTACCATTTAGTATCAACCCTCTACAATCGGCAGATGCTAACTCCTCAGGCGTATATATACGTAAAGCCTGAGCCATGTCTAGTAAAGACATGTGGCTCATCGAACCTCCTAACAAAAATCTAATAAAAGATCGATCGGTTAAACTAGCTACCCGATCATTTAATTCTATACTACATAACAATTCGTCACACCATACTTTATATACAGGTCTACGCATGTTGAATAACCGTACCCAATCGTTAAAAGTAGAATTACCATACCTCTGTGCAAGTAATTCCCTAATTGGCCCGGCCAATTCTACAGCTTCTAATGGTCCCCATTCTATGACCCTAGGTACCTCAACAGCTTTAGAATGAAGAGTATGCAAACCCCGTTAGTATTTTGGATAATCTATCCAAAGTCTGTCAAATCTCAGGTTCGGGTGCAAATCTTCCAAGTGCATATCAGAAAATGTCATGACTGGATGAGGTATATCTTGTTTGTAGTAGTTATCCACCTCCTGTTGTTCCGCATTATCAGCAGGAGCATTTCGAGCTTGGGATGAAGATTCACCCCTTTCAGTCTGCAAAACACATCAAACACAATTTTTGTGCATCCAAATATGCATTAGTGTCAGCAAAATCATCAATCAAAATAATTACAATGACATGATCAATTTATATCAAACTTAAGCTCATTTTCATATTTTCATCAAATCTACACTTTTTCAAATAAGCATATACGAAAATGTTCGCCAAGTTCATAAGCATTCAACTCAAATAACATGTCAAAATAATCATTACTAGCAATTAAACAAGTTTCAAATGGCATTATCTTTCAAAAATCAAGTTCATGAATTTTAGACTTGAAAAAGTCCACTTTAATTCTCAAAATCATGTTTAGGCTCAAAGTTTGGATCATTTAACTACCTAAACATGTTACACTACTTAATTTAGCAACAATTCATGACAAAAATCGGCCATAACCTGTTTATATCAAAAAGCCCCAAATTGCTCAAGAACACAAACCCTAGATTACTCAAAATTTGAAGTTTAAGGCTTCTAATCATGTTAAATAGCATCAATCTAGATTATACAAGCATAATACATAAACAATTTAAGCATAATTACACTAAAAAGCATCAAAATCAAATTGGGGAAAAAATTGCTCAAGAACACTAATTTTCGGATTAAATGGTGTTTAGGTGTAGAAATTTACCGTTTTTCTTGAGTAATTCCTTGATAGCATCCTTCTCAACATGATTTTAGTAAAAGATTTGATGATTAACGGTCAAAAATTGTGAATTTGGGAGTGTTTTTTCGGGTTTTTTCGGCTGTGTTTCGCAGTATTTGTGGTGTGGGGATGTTCAACTGATCAGTTTTTGCGTTTTTATTTTTTTCTGAGTTTTGGTCCCTCCGCGAGTCGCGGTGTTTGAACCTTCAAACTCCGCGAGTCGCGGAGTTTGTTTTTTTTTTTTTTTAAACATCTTATACTAATTAAAACAATTAAGTAATTAATTTTAAAATTTTGTTTCCCTTGTTATTTAGGACGAGGTCGTTTCGGATCGATGTCCTAGTCCGTCCCTCGACAAAATTTTAAAATTTGACTTTTTGTAGCGATTGTTTTAAAAGCTAAGATTTTTGGGTTTTTTAATGTTTTTGGCATACTTTAATTCAATAAGATTAAAAATAATGATAATAAAAGTTTTCGTCCCTCTCTCGGGTAAAACAATTTCGGTTCAACGACCTAGTCTTCAACTTACGACGAATTTTAAAAATCATATTTTTAACTTAATGAGATAAAGTAAATTTTTGTTTTTAAATTCACACAACTTAAATATAAAATTCAAAATTAATATTAAAAAATCACACCAAACTTACAATTTAAAATGCATAAAAATAAAATTCATATTTTAAAAATTAAAAATTCACACCAAACTTAATTTAAAAATTCATATTATAAATTCACACCAAACTTTTATTAATTTTTCAAATATTTACAATTTTAAATATATTGATTTTACAAAGTTTACAATATTAATTTAAGATTTATATATTAATTTTAAAAACATGGTAAAAATAAAATTAAAAATCTTTTTGGCTTTTTATCCCACTTTAATCAATTAAATATTATTAAAAATATACGCCCCTCTTTTCGGTAAAGTAATTTCGGTTCCAAGACCTAATTTAACTCATGACGAATTTTTGAAATATTTTGGGTTGATTGATTACAGATATTTATACCTTAAGAATAAACGTTAAATTTCGCAGTGATGTAATAAATTTTTGAATGATATCAATAATTTCGGTCGCCAAACCTAATTTTATTTAATACCAATTTAATACTTTATAGCAAACAAATTAGCGTTTATTATCAAAAGGTTAAAAATAAAAATAAAAACTGTACAGACTTACCTGTGAGATAGTATTCTTAGTTATATGATCTATCCCATTCATAAGATAGTCGGTTTAATTGGTTTTCCATGGCTACATAGGCGTAACCTCGAACATTCAGTGTTTTTTCTTCTAAACATATGAACGGTCCGTCTCTGCATAAAGTAACAAATTTGGTATTTGAATAGGTTTGATTATTTGAACATTTACCTCCATGTGACCATTTTCCGCATTTGTGACATCTTTCTAGGTGTCGTGCTCTTCTTTTAACTGCGGATTTTGATTTTCCTTTACCAAATTGTGACTTATTATCTTCGCATCTGGATTCTTTTCTTACTCCGTCCAATCTTTCTCTGATTACTGATACTATTTCACTCGGAAGTGTGTCATTATTACGTTTAGTGATCAAAGCGTGTAACATTAGACCATGGTTTAGTTCACAGGCAGTCTTCATTTCGTAAAAACCTAAAAAAATAAAAATTCAGAATGGGGGGAGAAGACTAGTTCTTTAGGGTCTGCTAGGGAAAGACCATTCGAGTTCCATTTTCGAGAACTACACGAAAACAGACAATCTAACTCTAACAGAAATATATATTATCCTTTAAAGACTTGATTCTCCCACACTTAGTTAGCTGTGTTATCGAAATTGTGATTAACTTCATTGTCAACTTCCATCGGACCATGTATGTAATGTTTAACTCTGTGACCATTAACTTTAAATTCAATTCCATTTGAATTTATTAATTCTATCGTTCCGTATGGGAAAACTCTTTTGACTATGAATGGTCCAGACCATCTTGATTTCAATTTTTCAGGAAATAGCTTGAATCGTGAATTGAAAAGAAGAACTCTGTCTCCTTCTTTAAATTCTTTTGAACTTCTGATTCTTTTATCATGCCATTTCTTCGTTCTTTCTTTATAGATTAACGAATTTTCGTATGCTTCATGTCTTAATTCTTCTAATTCGTTTAGTTGACTTAATCGTAGACGTCCGGCTTCATGTAAATCAAGATTACATGTCTTCAAAGCCCAAAATGCTTTGTGTTCAATTTTTACTGGAAGATGACATGCTTTTCTGTAACGAGTCTAAAAGGTGTGGTTCCAATTGGAGTTTTGTAGGCTGTTTTAAAAGCCCAGAGTGCATCCTCCAATTTAATGGACCATTCCTTCGGATTTGATCCTACGGTTTTCTCTAGAATACGTTTTAAAGCTCGGTTGGTATTTTTAACTTGTCCACTTGTTTGTGGATGATATGCGGTGGAGATTTTATGAGTTACTCCATATCTTTTAAGAACTTTCTCAAGTTGATTATTACAGAAATGAGTACCCCGATCACTTATTAAAGCTTTCGGTGTTCCAAACCTTGCAAAAAGAAGTTTTAAAAAGTTGACTACAACTCGTGCATCGTTAGTTGGGAGGGCTTGTGCTTCCGCCCATTTAGATACATAATCAATGGCTACGAGAATATAGAGATTATTATGAGATTTTGGAAATGGACCCATAAAGTCAATACCCCAAATGTCAAATACTTCACATACTTGTATGACATTTTGTGGCATTTCATCACGTTGACTTATTTTTCCGGCCCTTTGACAAGCATTACAGGATTTGCAAAGAAGGTGTGCGTCTTTGTAAATTGTAGGCCAATAGAAGCCAGCATCGTAAACTTT
This sequence comes from Rutidosis leptorrhynchoides, assembly GCF_046630445.1. Classification (NCBI taxonomy): domain Eukaryota; kingdom Viridiplantae; phylum Streptophyta; class Magnoliopsida; order Asterales; family Asteraceae; genus Rutidosis; species Rutidosis leptorrhynchoides. The sequence continues at coordinate 79,996,723 of NC_092333.1, forward strand.
TCTTGCTGTTAGTTGAGGCCCATAGTGCCCTCCTGTTGGTCCTGTGTGACAATGGTTTAAAATTTTACTAGCTTCATCTCCGAATACACATCGACGTATTATTCCATCTGGACAACTTTGAAACAGATGTGGATCTTCCCAAAAATAGTGTTTTATATCACAGAAGAATTTCTTTCGTTTTTGGTAGGATAATCCTTTTTCAAGGAATCCACAAACTAAGTAGTTTGCATAGTCTGCAAACCATGGGATTTTATTATAATCTATCTTCAATAGATATTCATCAGGAAAGTTGTCTTGTATGGCCGATTCATTTAGAACTTCTAATTCGGGATTTTCAAGACGAGAAAGATGATCAGCGGCGAGATTTTCTGCTCCTCTTTTATCTCGGATTTCAATATCAAATTCTTGTAAGAGTAAGATCCAACGGATTAATCTTGGTTTAGCATCTTGTTTCGAAAATAGGTATCTAAGAGCAGAATGGTCGGTATAGACCACTGTTTTAGCTAGAACGAGATATGATCGAAATTTGTCAAAAGCAAAGACAATTTGTGCTCCTTGTAACGTCTTACTGGCATAATATATAGGTTGAAATCGTTTTTCAATCCTTTGTCCTAAAACGGCTCCCATTGCAAAATCACTTGCATCGCACATTAATTCAAACGGTAGATTCCAATTTGGTGTTATCATGATCGGCGCATTAGTTAGTTTCTCTTTAAGAATATTAAAAGATTTGATGCATTCATCTGAAAAGATGAATGGAGTATCCTTTTCTAGGAGTTTATTTATAGGAGTGGCAATTTTAGAAAATCTTTTATGAAACGTCGGTAAAAACCGGCATGCCCTAGAAAACTCCTAACTCCTCTAACATTGGTGGGATGTGGAAGTTTAGCAATTACATCTACTTTAGCTCTATCCACTTCAATTCCTTCTTTTGAAATTTTATGACCAAGAACGATGCCTTCTTTAACCATGAAATGGCATTTCTCCTAATTAAGTACTAGATTTGATTATTCGCATCTAATAAGCATTCGTTCCAGATTAACTAGACATGATTCAAATGTATCACCGAAGACTGAAAAGTCATCCATGAAAACTTCCATGCATTCTTCTATCATGTCGTGAAAAATCGCCATCATACACCTTTGAAAGGTTGCAGGGGCGTTGCAAAGTCCAAATGGCATGCGTTTGTAAGCAAAAGTACCATAAGGGCACGTGAATGTGGTTTTCTCTTGATCTTCGGGTGCTATTGGAATTTGAAAATATCCGGAAAATCCATCTAGAAAACAATAATAACTATTTCCGGCTAATCTTTCCAACATTTGATCTATGAAAGGTAAGGGAAAGTGATCTTTTCTGGTGGCGTCATTTAATTTTCTATAATCAATACATACACGAAATCCTGTTACAGTCCTAGTAGGAATAAGCTCATTTTTCTCATTTTTAATGACAGTCATGCCACCCTTCTTAGGCACGCATTGAACTGGGCTTACCCATGGACTATCATAAATTGGATAAATTAGACCTGCGTCTAGCAGTTTAATAATTTCTTTTTTAACTACATCTTGCATATTAGGATTTAGTCTTCGTTGGCGTTGCACATACGTTTTATGACCTTCTTCCATAAGGATTTTATGTGTGCAATACGAAGGACTTATTCCTTTAATATCATGAATCTTCCATGCAATGGCTGGTTTATGAGCTTTCAACACAGAAATGAGTTGTGATTTCTCATTTTCAGTAAGAGAAGACGATATTATTACAGGTAATTCAGATTCACCATGTAAATAAGCGTATTCCAAATGGTTTGGAAGTGGCTTTAACTCTAATTTCGGTGGTTCTTCTATCGATGATTTATATCGATATCTGTCTTCTTCTTTTAGCATTTGAATTTCTTCTGTTGTTGGTTCATATCCATTAGCTATAAGTGTAGCTAACATTTCAGCTTCATCAATTGGTTCATTACCTTCTCCTAAAGAACATTCTCCTGTTCCTTGTAATTCTGGAAATTCTTCTAACAATTCTGCATGTGCATCTATAGTTTGAATATAATAACATGTATCATCTGCAGATTGTGGTTGTTGCATTGCTCTATCAACTGAAAAGGTAACACTCTCGTCCTCTATACTTAGGGTCAATTTCTTACCGAACACGTCTATCATTGCTTTAGCCGTGTTTAAGAATGGTCTTCCTAATATAAGAGGAACTTGAGAATCTTCTTCCATGTCCAGAACAACAAAATCTACTGGAAATACTAAAGTACCAACTTTAACTAGCATGTTCTCCATTATCCCTCTAGGATATTTTATTGATCGATCGGCTAGTTGTATACTTATTCTAGTTGGTTTCAATTCTCCAAGGTCTAGTTTAGCGTATAGTGAATACGGCATTAAATTTATACTAGCACCTAAGTCTGCCAATGCTTCTATTGAACTAAGACTACCCGGAAAACATGGAATTGTGAAACTTTCTGGATCAGATAATTTTTCTGGTATCTTATTCAACAGCACTGCTGAACAATTAGCATTCATGGTAACAGCCGAGAGTTCTTCCATTTTCTTTCTATTTGAGATTAGATCTTTCAAGAATTTAGCATATCTAGGCATTCCTGAAATCACATCAATGAAAGGAAGATTTACATTTATCTGTTTAAACATATCCAAGAATTTGGATTGCTCGGCTTCAAGTTTCTCTTTCTTCATTTTACTCGGGTAAGGAAGTGGTGGTTAGTATGGTTTAACATAAGGTTTATCCTTAATTGTGTTATCTTCATTAACCTTTTCAACTACCGGTTCTGTTTCCTTATCTTGTTCAGGTTGTGGTTCTTGTGGAGTAGGAATAGCTTCATCAGAAGTTACAGGTATTTCAGGTGGTTTAAGTGTTGTACCACTTCTTGTGGTAATAGCTTTAGCTGTTTCATTCCGGGGGTTAGTATTTGTATCACTAGGTAGACTTCTCGGTTTTCTTTCACCTATTAACCTTGCTAGGTTACTTACTTCTTGTTCCAAGTTTTGAATAGAAGCTTGTTGATTTCTAAATGCTTGAGCATTTTGTTCATTAGTTTGTTTTTGAGATGTGAAAAACTGCGTTTGAGTTTCAACTAGCTTCGTCATCATATCTTCTAAATTCGGCTTTTTATCATCGATTTGTTGTGGTGGTTTGTTTTGAAAATTAGGTCTTTGCTGATTGTAAGTATTATTGGATACTTGTTGATTGCTAGGACCTTGTTGATTGTTGTATGGAATATTTCGGTTATAGTTCTGGTTTTGATTGTAAATCGGTCTTGGCGGTTGATAATTATTCTGATAATTATTTCCAGGCCTTTGGTTTATGTATGAAATATTCTCTCTTTGTTCCATTGTTAGTTCAATACTGAGACAATCTTTTGTCAAATGTGGTCCTCCACACTGCTCACAACTAATTCGTATTGAGTGAATATCCTTAGTCATCTTTTCCATTCGTCTCTCGACAGCATCTATCTTTGCGGAAATGGAATCTAAGTCATGGCTAGAATCGGCTCTAGCTGCTTTAGATGATCTAACGATATCTTTTTCTTGGTGCCACTCATGTGAGTGGGAAGCAGTATTATCAATAATTTTGTAAGCATCAGTTTCGGTTTTCTTCATAATAGAACCACCAGTTGCTATATCTATGTCTTTCCTTGTAGTGATGTCGCATCCTTGGTAGAATATTTGTACTATTTGACAGGTATCTAAACCATGTTGCAGACATCCTCTCAATAACTTTCCAAATCTTGTCCAAGCCTCATATAGAGTTTCATTTGGCTTCTGTGTGAATGTAACAATTTCTCCTTGAAGTCTTACGGCTTTAGATGCAGGAAAGAATTGTTTAAGAAATTTTTCAACTAAAACATCCCATGTATCAATCGCCCCTTCAGGTAATGATTCCAACCAATCTTTGGCTTCTCCCTTTAAAGTCCAGGGAAATAACATGAGATATATCTGTTCATCCTCCACTTCTCTTATTTTAAATAGAGTGCAGATCCTATTAAAGGTACGAAGATGTTCATTTGGATCTTCCTTTGGCGCACCATTAAATTGGCATTGATTAGTCACCATGTGTAGAATTTGTCCTTTGATTTCATAATCTGGCGCATTAATGTCTGGATGAGTAATTGCGTGACCTTGGCCAGTGCGTTTAGCTCTCATTCGGTCTTCCATACTTAAAGGTTCCAGATTCTCCATAATTGAATTTGTTGAATCGGAATCACTAGAGGATTCTGATTTAATGGTTCGTTCCTCAACAATCTCTGTTTGAATGATTGGTGGTTCCGGAGGAAAATTTAATGGTTCAGGATCTATGAATCGTCCCTGATTATTCTCCGGATTCTCAATTGTGAGGTCGGTTTCAAAAAATGGATTATCGGAAATTTGAACTGGAGTACTTGGTCGACTGGATGACGATTCTAAAGAAAAATCAACGGCGGTAATTTTTGCTAAATGTCTTGATCTAGTTACAGGTGGTGAACGTACAAAAGGTGGTGAACGTCTTGCTCGGTGCATTCACTGAATATCCTATTAGTTTTTAAAAGGAAAGAAAAATTATATAAGTTATCCAATTAATAGACTTTTCTGATTTTTCCCACATTTCGAATAGCCAAAAGATGCAGCAGAGGGGCAGGATTCGTTTGGTCTCAATATAATTGAGGACTGTTTAGCTCCAATAACCCGGTCCACGTACAAATCCAACTATTACTACGAACCAAAAAATTTTGATGTCTATTAATTTAACCACTTAAAATAAATTTTCGTAATTTTAAGAAATTTAGATAAGAAGTAGAATAAAAACCTATGTCCTAAAAACTAGAATGACGAGAAATAAGAAAGAAAAAGAGCGTGTCGGAAAAAGATCGAAAAATAAAAATAAGAAAGAAAAAGAGTGACTTATAGAACTTAAAAACACTAGACTAACCCAACCTTATTACTATCACTAACTTAAAATTATAATCGCAAATTGAGATTACTAATTGGAATGATAATTGATACATAGTAAAAGGTTTCTAAAAATATTAAAGCTTACAAGAAAAACTATATCTCAAATGGCAATAACTTAAAAAGAAACTAAAACTTAAAAAGGCGTCGCAAAATTCTAAAGTGCCTAAATCTTAGTCTAAAGAAAAGCACTTAAGAGATTTTACGGCAAAGCCTAAAAATCTATAAATAAAAAAATAACTATGGCAAAAACTATGAATTAAAACTAAATACGAGCGAAAAATACAAAAGTTACGCTAAAACTATTAAAAAGGGACAAAATATAAAAATATACAAAAAGTTGTAAAAAGTACAATTTTTATAAATATATTATTTTTATATTATTTTATAAAAGCATTAATTTTTATATATATTAAAACTAATTATAATTAATTATACTAATTAAATTAAAACTTAAACTAATTAATATTAATTAAAAACTTAAACTAAATTATAATAATAATTAAACTAATTAGGGTTAAAATAATAATAATAATTAATTACTCCGTATTTAATGCGAAATTAGGGTTCTGTCACGTGTGTCAGAGTGTCTCCGCGAGTCGCGGTATTCGAGGTTGCAAACTCCGCGAGTCGCGGGGTTCCAAAATTCAACTCAGGTACCTTTTTTAATTCGACGTTTTTTTTTTTATATTTTCTGTTTAAATAAAAATATTTATATAATAAAAACTTATATTTAAAAACTAAAATAAAAATAGAACTACTTTATAATTTTAAAAATATCTTAAAAATAGATTTATATATATATTAATTTTTTTTCGTTTTTTTTTATGTTCTAAATAAACACAAAATATTTAAATAAAACTTATATTTTTATAAAATACAAATAAAGAAACTTTACAAAACTTAAATATTTAATAAACTCTTAAAAATATTTATATTTTTGTTTTTCTTTTTATGTTTTCGAATAATTAAAAACGTATTTTTACAAAAGTGAATTTTAATAAAAGTAAACTAAAAATAAAAAACTTTTTTTTTTATTATTAGCGTTGCGCTTCCGGCTTTTAAGTTTGATTGTTCCCCGGCAGCGGCGCCAAAAATAACTTGATGTTTAGAGCTAAGGGGTATAAAATACTATTAATTTTTACAAGGAAATACTATTAAATACGATACAATTTTACACAAGATATTTATTTATTTATAGAATGGATATACTTAAACCTTGCTACAACACTTATAGGCAGTGTACCTAATCGTACAGTTGTGTAGTTTTTAGTAAGTCCGGTTCGTTCCACAGGGAAAATCTTTAAACAAAGCTTAACGCTATATTAGTTTACTTTTATAAAAATACAAATATATATATAAGTAATATTATTATTATAAAGGGGGGTTTTTACCGTTTAATGACCGGTTTGTCGATTTTAAAACTTTAGTCGCAGTTAAAACCAAATGTAAAATATAAATAAAAGACTTAATTTAAAGCGTAAAGTAAATAACGATAATGAAATTGCGAATAATAAAAGTGCGATAAAATAAACTTGCGATAATTAAAAAGTACGATAATTAAAGTGCAATTAAATACAATAACAATAAATAAAATGCGATAATTAGAAGTGCAATTAAATATAAAATAAAGGAAATAAAATATGAAATAAAAGAATTATGCTTATTTAAACTTCCGTAATCATGATGTTTGACGTGTTGATTTTAGTTTTATGCCCATGGGTTAATTTTCCTTTGTCCTGGATTATTTAATATATCCATACGGATTTGTCCATAATAGTCCATCAGTCATAAATATAAAGAGCGAAAGCCTTCGTCAAATTATTCTTATTCCCGAAGTCAAATATTTCAACTAATTGGGGATTCGAATTGTAACAAGGTTTTAATACTTTGTTTAATGAATACACCAGGTTATCGACTGCGTGTAAACCAAGGTTTTACTACTTTGTTAAAAATTACACCAATTACCCTTGAATGTAATTCACCCCTGTTTCAACAAGTCTATTTAACTATTAATCCAGTTCCGTGTCCGGTAAAATGAATAATTATTGGTATTTATAGATATCCCGTCCACCGTACCCAGTCAAGCGTATGTGGTTATATATAAATACGTCAAATTATAAGTTTGTATATTAAATTAACAAGGTATTGTTTAGTTAATATAAAACCCATTAATAGCCCATAGTCTAATTTCCACAAGTGTCGTTCTTTTATCCAAACCCCAATTATGGTACAAAGCCCAATTACCCAATTTTAGTAATTAGCCCAACATCATGATTACTTCGGTATTAAATAAGCATAATAATAACTTAGCTACGAGACATTAAATTAAAAAGGTTGAACATAACTTACAATGATTAAAAATAGCGTAGCGTTACACGGACAGAATTTCGACTTACACCCTTACAACATTCGCTAACATACCCTTATTATTAGGATTTAAAATTAAAATTAAAATTAAAATTAAAATTAAAATATAAATTATATATATATATATTTACGTATATATTGAGAGAGAGATAGATTATTTTGATGAAAAAATGATCAGAATTCGTTGGGCTTTATAGGGAGTTTCAGTTTTTGGGGCTCCGCGACTCGCGGTACATTTGGCCTTCGAACTCCGCGAGTCGCGGAGATCGTTTTTACAGCTCACCCACATTTGGCTCTTTGTTTACCGACGATTTATTTTATAAATATAATATATATATAATTAATATAATTAATTATATATTATATTATATTTATATACATAGTTAACTTGTAATTTTTAGTCCGTTGCGTCGAGCGTTGAGAGTTGACTCTGGTCCCGGTTCCGGATTTTTGAACGTCCTTGCGTACAATTTAATATATTGTACTTTGCGTTTTGAATCTTGTACTCTTGTAATTTCGAGACGTTTCTTATCAATAATTGGAACCTCTTTGATTGTATTTTGTACTTTTGAGCTTTTTGGTCGTTTGCATCTTCAATTCGTCGAATCTGTCTTTTGTCTTCACCTTTTAATATTTAAACGAATATCACTTGTAAATAGAACAATTGCAACTAAAATCTTGTCTTTCTTGGGGAATAATGCTATGAAATATATGTTCGTTTTTAGCATTATCACTTACCAACTGGAGCTACCTCAACAACTCGCGGCTGTACATAACACTTTTCATGTCTCAAATTTGAAGAAATGTTTTGCTAAAGAAGATCTCACTATTCCGTTGGACGAAATCCAAATCAATGAAAAACTTCAATTCATTGAAGAACCCGTTGAAATAATGGATCGTGAGGTTAAGAGACTTAAATAAAACAAGATACCGATTATTAAGGTTCGATGGAATGCTAGTAGAGGACCCGAGTTCACCCGGGAGCGTGAAGATCAGATGAAGAAGAAATACCCGCATTTATTTCCAGAAGATACGTCAACACCTCCAACTGCTTAAAATTTCGGGACGAAATTTATTTAACGGGTAGGTACTGTAGTGACCCGAACTTTTCCATGTTTATATATATATTAAATGAAATTGTTATTTACATGATTAAGTGTTTCCAACATGTTAAGCAATCAAACTTGTTAAGACTTGATTAATTGAAATAGATTTCATATAGACAATTGACCACCCAAGTTGACCGGTGATTCACGAACGTTAAAACTTGTAAAAACTATACGATGACATATATATGGTTATATATATAGTTAACATGATTTTATTATAAGCATGTATCTCATTAGGTATTTTAACAATGAGTTATATACATAAAAATGAGACTATTAATTTAAGAAACTCGAAAACGATATATATAACGATTATCGTTATAACAACGTCTTACTAGGTACATATTGAAATGTCCCGTTCTTATTGATTAAGAACGTTCCATATTAATTGATTTCGTTGCGAGGTTTTGACCTCTATATGAGACGTTTTTCAAAGACTGCATTCATTTTAAAACAAACCATAACCTTTATTTCATCAATAAAGGTTTAAAAAGCTTTACGTAGATTATCAAATAATGATAATCTAAAATATCATGTTTACACACGACCATTACATAATGGTTTACAATACAAATATGTTACAACAAAATAAGTTTCTTGAATGCAGTTTTTACACAATATCATACAAGCATGGACTTCAAATCTCGTCCTTATTTAAGTATGCGACAGCGGAAGCTCTTAATAATCACCTGAGAATAAACATGCTTAAAACGTCAACAAAAATGTTGGTGAGTTATAGGTTTAACCTATATATATCAAATCATAATAATAGACCACAAGATTTCATATTTCAATACACGTCCTATACATAGAGATAAAAATCATTCATATGGTAAACACCTGGTAACCGACATTAACAAGATGCATATATAAGAATATCCCCATCATTCCGGGACACCCTTCGGATATGATATAAATTTCGAAGTACTAAAGCATCCGGTACTTTGGATGGGGTTTGTTAGGCCCAATAGATCTATCTTTAGGATTCGCGTCAATTAGGGTGTCTGTTCCCTAATTCTTAGATTACCAGACTTAATAAAAAGGGGCATATTCGATTTCGATAATTCAACCATAGAATGTAGTTTCACGTACTTGTGTCTATTTTGTAAATCATTTATAAAACCTACATGTATTCTCATCCCAAAAATATTAGATTTTAAAAGTGGGACTATAACTCACTTTCACAGATTTTTACTTCGTCGGAAAGTAAGACTTGGCCACTGGTTGATTCACGAACCTATAACAATATATACATATATATCAAAGTATGTTCAAAATGTATTTACAACACTTTTAATATATTTTGATGTTTTAAGTTTATTAAGTCAGCTGTCCTCGTTAGTAACCTACAACTAGTTGTCCACAGTTAGATGTACAGAAATAAATCGATAAATATTATCTTGAATCAATCCACGACCCAGTGTATGCGTATCTCAGTATTGATCACAACTCAAACTATATATATTTTGGAATCAACCTCAACCCTGTATAGCTAACTCCAACATTCACATATAGAGTGTCTATGGTTGTTCCGAAATATATATAGATGTGTCGACATGATAGGTCGAAACATTGTTTACGTGTCTATGGTATCTCAAGATTTCATAATATACAATACAAGTCGATTAAGTTATGGTTGGAATAGATTTGTTACCAATTTTCACGTAGTTAAAATGAGAAAAATTATCCAATCTTGTTTTACCCATAACTTCTTCATTTTAAATCCGTTTTGAGTGAATCAAATTGCTATGGTTTCATATTGAACTCTATTTTATGAATCTAAACAGAAAAATTATAGGTTTATAGTTGGAAAAATAAGTTACAAGTTGTTTTTGTAAAGGTATTCATTTCAGTCGAAAGAACGACGTCTAGATGACCATTTTAGAAAACATACTTCCACTTTGAGTTTAACCATAATTTTTGGATATAGTTTCATGTTCATAATAAAAATCATTTTCTCAGAATAACAACTTTTAAATCAAAGTTTATCATAGTTTTTAATTAACTAACCCAAAACAGCCCGCGGTGTTACTACGACGGCGTAAATCCGGTTTTAGGTGTTTTTCGTGTTTCCAGGTTTTAAATCATTAAGTTAGCATATCATATAGATATAGAACATGTGTTTAGTTGATTTTAAAAGTTAAGTTAGAAGGATTAACTTTTGTTTGTGAACAAGTTTAGAATTAACTAAACTATGTTCTAGTGATTACAAGTTTAAACCTTCGAATAAGATAGCTTTATATATATGAATCGAATGATGTTATGAACATCATTACTACCTTAAGTTCCTTGGATAAACCTACTGGAAAAGAGAAAAATGGATCTAGCTTCAACGGATCCTTGGATGGCTCGAAGTTCTTGAAGCAGAATCATGACACGAAAACAAGTTCAAGTAAGATCATCACTTGAAATAAGATTGTTATAGTTATAGAAATTGAACCAAAGTTTGAATATGATTATTACCTTTATTAGAATGATAACCTACTGTAAGAAACAAAGATTTCTTGAGGTTGGATGATCACCTTACAAGATTGGAAGTGAGCTAGCAAACTTGAAAGTATTCTTGATTTTATGTAACTAGAACTTGTAGAATATATGAAGAACACTTAGAACTTGAAGATAGAACTTGAGAGAGATCAATTAGATGAAGAAAATTGAAGAATGAAAGTGTTTGTAGGTGTTTTTGGTCGTTGGTGTATGGATTAGATATAAAGGATATGTAATTTTGTTTTCATGTAAATAAGTCATGAATGATTACTCATATTTTTATAATTTTATGAGATATTTCATGCTAGTTGCCAAATGATGGTTCCCACATGTGTTAGGAGGCTCACATGGGCTGCTAAGAGCTGATCGTTGGAGTGTATATACCAATAGTTCGTACATCTAAAAGCTGTGTATTGTACGAGTACGAATACGGGTGCATACGAGTAGAATTGTTGATGAAACTGAACGAGGATGTAATTGTAAGCATTTTTGTTAAGTAGAAGTATTTTGATAAGTGTATTGAAGTCTTTCAAAAGTGTATAAATACATATTAAAACACTACATGTATATACATTTTAACTGAGTCGTTAAGTCATCGTTAGTCGTTACATGTAAGTGTTGTTTTGAAACCTTTAGGTTAACGATCTTGTTAAATGTTGTTAACCCAATGTTTATAATATCAAATGAGATTTTAAATTATTATATTATCATGATATTATCATGTATGAATATCTCTTAATATGATATATATACATTAAATGTCTTTACGACGATAATCGTTACATATATGTCTCGTTTAAAAATCATTAAGTTAGTAGTCTTGTTTTTACATATGTAGTTCATTGTTAATATACTTAATGATATGTTTACTTATCATAGTATCATTTTAACTATATATATATATATATCCATATATATGTCATCATATAGTTTTTACAAGTTTTAACGTTCGTGAATCACCGGTCAACTTGGGTGGTCAATTGTCTATATGAAACATATTTCAATTAATCAAGTCTTAACAAGTTTGATTGCTTAACATGTTGTAAACATTTAATCATGTAAATATCAATCTCAATTAATATATATAAACATGGAAAAGTTCGGGTCACTACAGTACCTACCCGTTAAATAAATTTCGTCCCGAAATTTTAAGCTGTTGAAGGTGTTGACGAATCTTCTGGAAATAGATGCGGGTATTTCTTCTTCATCTGATCTTCACGCTCCCAGGTGAACTCGGGTCCTCTACGAGCATTCCATCGAACCTTAACAATTGGTATCTTGTTTTGCTTAAGTCTTTTAACCTCGCGATCCATTATTTCGACGGGTTCTTCGATGAATTGAAGTTTTTCGTTAATTTGGATTTCATCTAACGGAATAGTGAGATCTTCTTTAGCAAAACATTTCTTCAAATTCGAGACGTGGAAAGTGTTATGTACAGCCGCGAGTTGTTGAGGTAACTCAAGTCGGTAAGCTACTGGTCCGACACGATCAATAATCTTGAATGGTCCAATATACCTTGGATTTAATTTCCCTCGTTTACCAAATCGAACAACGCCTTTCCAAGGTGAAACTTTAAGCATGACCATCTCTCCAATTTCAAATTTTATATCTTTTCTTTTAATGTCAACGTAGCACTTTTGTCGACTTTGGGCTGTTTTCAACCGTTGTTGAATTTGGATGATCTTCTCGGTAGTTTCTTGTATAATCTCTGGACCCGTAATCTGTCTATCCCCCACTTCACTCCAACAAATCGGAGACCTGCACTTTCTACCATAAAGTGCTTCAAACGGCGCCATCTCAATGCTTGAATGGTAGCTGTTGTTGTAGGAAAATTCTGCTAACGGTAGATGTCGATCCCAACTGTTTCCGAAATCAATAACACATGCTCGTAGCATGTCTTCAAGCGTTTGTATCGTCCTTTCGCTCTGCCCATCAGTTTGTGGATGATAAGCAGTACTCATGTCTAGACGAGTTCCTAATGCTTGCTGTAATGTCTGCCAGAATCTTGAAATAAATTTGCCATCCCTATCAGAGATAATAGAGATTGGTATTCCATGTCTGGAGACAACTTCCTTCAAATACAGTCGTGATAACTTCTCCATCTTGTCATCTTCTCTTATTGGCAGGAAGTGTGCTGATTTGGTGAGACGATCAACTATTACCCAAATAGTATCAAAACCACTTGCAGTCCTTGGCAATTTAGTGATGAAATCCATGGTAATGTTTTCCCATTTCCATTCCGGGATTTCGGGTTGTTGAAGTAGACCTGATGGTTTCTGATGCTCAGCTTTGACCTTAGAACACGTCAAACATTCTCCTACGTATTTAGCAACATCGGCTTTCATACCCGACCACCAAAAATGTTTCTTGAGATCCTTATACATCTTCCCCGTTCCAGGATGTATTGAGTATCTGGTTTTATGAGCTTCTCTAAGTACCATTTCTCTCATATCTCCAAATTTTTGTACCCAAATCCTTTCAGCCCTATACCGGGTTCCGTCTTCCCGAATATTATGATGCTTCTCCGATCCTTTGGGTATTTCATCCTTTAAATTTCCCTCTTTTAAAACTCCTTGTTGCGCCTCCTTTATTTGAGTAGTAAGGTTATTATGAATCATTATATTCATAGATTTTACTCGAATGGGTTCTCTGTCCTTCCTGCTCAAGGCATCGGCTACCACATTTGCACCAAATCTCAAAGTCGTAATCATTCAATAATTCAATCCACCTACGCTGCCTCATATTCAGTTGTTTCTGATTAAATATGTGTTGAAGACTTTTGTGGTCGGTATATATAATACTTTTGACCCCATATAAGTAGTGCCTCCAAGTCTTTAATGCAAAAACAACCGTGCCTAATTCCAAATCATGCGTCGTATAATTTTATTCGTGAATCTTCAATTGTCTAGATGCATAAGCAATCACCTTCATTCGTTGCATTAATACACAACCGAGACCTTGCTTTGATGCATCACAATAAATCACAAAATCATCATTCCCTTCAGGCAATGACAATATAGGTGTCGTAGTTAGCTTTTTCTTCAATAACTGAAACGCTTTCTCTTGTTCATCATTCCATTCAAATTTCTTCCCTTTATGCGTTAATGCAGTCAAGGGTTTTGCTATTCTGGAAAAGTCTTGGATGAACCTTCTGTAGTAACCAGCTAGTCCTAAAAATTGGCGTATGTGTTTCGGAGTTTTCGGGGTTTCCCACTTTTCAACAGTTTCTATCTTTGCCGGATCCACCTTAATACCTTCTTTGTTCACTATGTGACCGAGGAATTGAACTTCTTTCAACCAAAATGCACACTTTGAAAACTTAGCGTACAATTCTTCCTTCCTCAATACTTCTAACACCTTTCTCAAATGTTCACCGTGTTCTTGGTCATTCTTTGAGTAAATAAGTATGTCATCAATGAAAACAATGACAAACTTGTCAAGGTATGGTCCACACACTCGGTTCATAAGGTCCATGAACACAGCTGGTGCATTAGTTAAATCAAACGGCATGACCATAAACTCGTAATGACCGTAACGTGTTCTGAAAGCAGTCTTTGGAATATCATCTTCTTTCACCCGCATTTGATGATACCCGGAATGTAAGTCAATCTTTGAATAAACAGACGAGCCTTGTAGTTGATCAAATAAGTCGTCGATTCTCGGTAGTGGGTAGCGGTTCTTGATGGTAAGTTTGTTCAACTCTCGGTAGTCGATACACAACCTGAATGTACCATCTTTCTTCTTGACAAACAAAACAGGAGCTCCCCACGGTGATGTGCTTGGTCGAATGAAACCACGCTCTAAAAGTTCTTGTAATTGGCTTTGTAGTTCTTTCATCTTGCTGGGTGCGAGTCTGTAAGGAGCACGAGCTATTGGTGCAGCTCCTGGTACAAGATCTATTTGAAATTCAACGATTGATGTGGGGGTAATCCCGGTAATTCTTTCGGAAATACGTCGGGAAATTCTTTTGCAATGGGAACATCATTGATGCTCTTTTCTTCAGTTTGTACTTTCTCGACGTGTGCTAGAATAGCATAGCAACCTTTTCTTATTAGTTTTTGTGCCTTCAAATTACTAATAAGATGTAGCTTCGTGTTGCCCTTTTCTCCGTACACCATTAAGGGTTTTCCTTTTTCTCGTATAATGCGAATTGCATTTTTGTAACAAACGATCTCTGCTTTCACTTCTTTCAACCAGTCCATACTGATTATCACATCAAAACTCCCTAACTCTACTGGTATCAAATCAATCTTAAATGTTTCGCTAACCAGTTTAATTTCTCGATTCCGACATATATTATCTGCTGAAATTAATTTACCATTTGTTAATTCGAGTAAAAATTTACTATCCAAAGGCGTCAATGGACAACTTAATTTAGCACAAAAATCTCTACTCATATAGCTTCTATCCGCACCCGAATCAAATAAAACGTAAGCAGATTTATTGTCAATAAGAAACGTACCCGTAACAAGCTCCGGGTCTTCCTGTGCCTCTGCCGCATTAATATTGAAAACTCTTCCGCGGCCTTATCCATTCGTGTTCTCCTGGTTCGGGCAATTTCTAATAATGTGGCCCGGTTTTCCAAATTTATAACAAACTACATTGGCATAACTTGCTCCGACACTACTTGCTCCGCCATTACTCGTTCCGACACCATTTGTTCCTTTCGTTCTATTAACCCCTGGTCCGTAGACCTCACACTTCGCCGCGCTATGACCATTTCTTTTACACTTGTTGCAAAATTTGGTGCAGAATCCCGAGTGATACTTTTCACACCTTTGGCATAGCTGCTTCAGATTGTTGTTGTTGTTGCGGTTATTATTGTTGTTGGGATGATTGTTGTAGTTGCTGTTGTTGTTGTTGTTGTTGTTGGGCCGTTTGTTGTAGTTGCGATTGATGTTGCGATTGTTGGGATAATTGTTGCGATTATTGTTGTAATTGCTGTTGTTGTTGTATTGGTGATTCTTATCACCGTTTTCCTCCCACTTTCTTTTGACTTGCTTCACATTGGCCTCTTCAGAAGTCTGTTCTTTAATTCTTTCTTCAATCTGGTTCACTAGTTTGTGAGCCATTCTACATGCCTGTTGTATGGAGGCAGGCTCGTGTGAACTTATATCTTCTTGGATTCTTTCCGGTAATCCTTTCACAAACGCGTCGATCTTCTCTTCCTCATCTTCGAATGCTTTCGGACACAATAGGCACAATTCTGTGAATCGTCTTTCGTACGTGGTAATATCAAATCCTTGGGTTCGTAACCCTCTAAGTTCTGTCTTGAGCTTATTGACCTCGGTTCTGGGACGGTACTTCTCGTTCATCATGTGCTTGAATGCTGACCACGGTAGTGCGTACGCATCGTCTTGTCCCACTTGCTCTAGATAGGTATTCCACCATGTTAATGCAGAACCTGTGAAGGTATGCGTAGCGTACTTCACTTTATCCTCTTCAGTACACTTACTTATGGCAAACACCGATTCGACCTTCTCGGTCCACCGTTTCAATCCGATCGGTCCTTCGGTTCCATCAAATTCCAAAAGTTTGCAGGCAGTGAATTGTTTGTAGGTGCATCCTACACGATTTCCTGTACTGCTAGATCCAAGGTTATTGTTGGTATGTAGCGCAGCCTGTACTGCGGCTATGTTTGAAGCTAGAAAAGTACGGAATTCCTCTTCATTCATATTCACGGTGTGTCGAGTAGTCGGTGTCATTTCCTTCAAAATAGTCAAATGGAACAAGTTAATCATACAGAATATTAAGAGTAGTTAATAGTATTTCGTAGCATAATATGAACTCATTTATAAAAGCTTTTTCTTCATATTAGCGTTTTATAAGTTTAAATTCGGGTAGTACCTACCCGTTAAGTTCATACTTAGTAGCTAATATACAATTCAACTACTATAATTCTATATGAAAAACTGATTATAATAATATTTCGCGTTCAAACTTTTACACAATATTTTACAAACTTACAATACCGCTTATTTTACATATAGCATGAAATATAGCACACAATAAATTTGATACAAGATGGTTGTGAAGATAATTCTAGCTAGTACACAAGTCGTTCAGCAAAGGCAATAAAGACACGTAATTCATACGTCCAGAAACAAGTCATGCATTCTGGTTTTACTAGGATTACTTCCCATCCTTGGTCTTGTGGAACATAACCGTTATGGCCGTTGATAAGACAGCGTGTTGTAACTTCGTCAAAGGGACGAGGGTTACATAATGTCCAACAGTCCCGTAACAATCTAAAAACCTCATTTCTTACCCCAATTACCGACTCCGTCACTTGTGGGAACGTTTTGTTTAATAGTTGTAGTCCGATGTTCTTGTTCTCACTTTGGTGAGAAGCGAACATTACTAATCCGTCAGCATAACATGCTTCTTTATGTTGCATGTTAGCCGCTTTTTCTAAATCACGAAGTCCAATATTCGGATATATTGAGTCAAAATAATTTCTTAACCCATTGCGTAAAATAGCATTTGGGTTCCCCGCAATATATGCGTCAAAGTAAACACATCGTAACTTATGGATTTCACAATGTGATATCCCCCATCTTTCGAACGAAAGCCTTTTATAAACCAAGGCATTCTTGGAACGTTCTTCGAATGTCTTACAAACTGATCTCGCCTTAAATAGTTGTGCCGAAGAATTCTGACCGACTCTAGACAAGATTTCATCAATCATGTCTCCGGGTAGGTCTTTTAAAATATTGGGTTGTCTATCCATTTTGTGTTTTTATACTGTAAAATAGACAAGAGTTAGATTCATAAAAAAAAATACTTATTAATACAAGCAATTTTTACATATATCATAAAGCATAAGCACACTATATTACATATATTACACCACACGAATACAACTATCTTATTCCGACTCGCTTGTTTCTTCTTCTTCGGTTTTGGATCGTTTTGCCAAGTTTCTAGGGATATATGATATTCCCCTAATACGAGCCGTCGTTTTCCACATTGGTTTAGAAAAACCTGGTAGTTTAGAGGTTCCCGGGTCATTGTTACAACTTAAGGACTTCGGGGGTTGACGATACATATAAAGTTCATCGGGGTTGGAATTAGATTTCTCTATTTTTATGCCCTTTCCCTTATTATTTTCTTTTGCCTTTTTAAATTCAGTTGGGGTAATTTCTATAACATCATCGGAATTCTCGTCGGAATCCGATTCATCGGAGAATTGGTAATCCTCCCAATATTTTGCTTCCTTGGCGGAAACACCATTGACCATAATTAACCTTGGTCGGTTGGTTGAGGATTTTCTTTTACTTAACCGTTTTATTATTTCCCCCACTGGTTCTATTTCTTCATCCGGTTCCGATTCTTCTTCCGGTTCCGATTCTTCTTCCGGTTCCGACTCTTCTTCCGGTTCCTCTTCGGGAACTTGTGAATCAGTCCACGAATCATTCCAATTTACATTTGACTCTTCATTATTATTAGGTGAGTCAATGGGACTTGTTCTAGAGGTAGACATCTATCACATAATATCAAACGCGTTAAGAGATTAATATATCACATAATATTCACATGTTAAAAATATATAGTTTCCAACAAAATTTGTTAAGCAATCATTTTTCAAGTAAACACGGTCGAAGTCCAGACTCACTAATGCATCCTAACAAACTCGATAAGACATACTAATGAAAAATTCTGGTTCTCTAAGACCAACGCTCGGATACCAACTGAAATGTCCCGTTCTTATTGATTAAAAACGTTCCATATTAATTGATTTCGTTGCGAGGTTTTGACCTCTATATGAGACGTTTTTCAAAGACTGCATTCATTTTAAAACAAACCATAACCTTTATTTCATCAATAAAGGTTTAAAAAGCTTTACGTAGATTATCAAATAATGATAATCTAAAATATCCTGTTTACACACGACCATTACATAATGGTTTACAATACAAATATGTTACAACAAAATAAGTTTCTTGAATGCAGTTTTTACACAATATCATACAAGCATGGACTTCAAATCTCGTCCTTATTTAAGTATGCGACAGCGGAAGCTCTTAATAATCACCTGAGAATAAACATGCTTAAAACGTCAACAAAAATGTTGGTGAGTTATAGGTTTAACCTACATATATCAAATCATAATAATAGACCACAAGATTTCATATTTCAATACACATCCCATACATAGAGATAAAAATCATTCATATGGTGAACACCTGGTAACCGACATTAACAAGATGCATATATAAGAATATCCCCATCATTCCGGGACACCCTTCGGATATGATATAAATTTCGAAGTACTAAAGCATCCGGTACTTTGGATGGGGTTTATTAGGCCCAATAGATCTATCTTTAGGATTCGCGTCAATTAGGGTGTCTGTTCCCTAATTCTTAGATTACCAGACTTAATAAAAAGGGGCATATTCGATTTCTATAATTCAACCATAGAATGTAGTTTCACGTACTTGTGTCTATTTTGTAAATCATTTATAAAACCTGCATGTATTCTCATCCCAAAAATATTAGATTTTAAAAGTGGGACTATAACTCACTTTCACAGATTTTTACTTCGTCGGGAAGTAAGACTTGGCCACTGGTTGATTCACGAACCTATAACAATATATACATATATATCAAAGTATGTTCAAAATATATTTACAACACTTTTAATATATTTTGATGTTTTAAGTTTATTAAGTCAGCTGTCCTCGTTAGTAACCTACAACTAGTTGTCCACAGTTAGATGTACAGAAATAAATCGATAAATATTATCTTGAATCAATCCACGACCCAGTGTATACGTATCTCAGTATTGATCACAACTCAAACTATATATATTTTGGAATCAACCTCAACCCTGTATAACTAACTCCAACATTCACATATAGAGTGTCTATGGTTGTTCCGAAATATATATAGATGTGTCGACATGATAGGTCGAAACATTGTATACGTGTCTATGGTATCTCAAGATTTCATAATATACAATACAAGTTGATTAAGTTATGGTTGGAATAGATTTGTTACCAATTTTCACGTAGTTAAAATGAGAAAAATTATCCAATCTTGTGTTACCCATAACTTCTTCATTTTAAATCCGTTTTGAGTGAATAAAATTGCTATGGTTTCATATTGAACTCTATTTTATGAATCTAAACAGAAAAAGTATAGGTTTATAGTCAGAAAAATAAGTTACAAGTTATTTTTTTAAAGGTAGTCATTTCAGTCGAAAGAACGACGTCTAGATGACCATTTTAGAAAACATACTTCCACTTTGATTTTAACCATAATTTTTGGATATAGTTTCATGTTCATAATAAAAATCATTTTCTCAGAATAACAACTTTTAAATCAAAGTTTATCATAGTTTTTAATTAACTAACCCAAAACAGCCCGCGGTGTTACTACGACGGCGTAAATCCGGTTTTACGGTGTTTTTTGTGTTTCCAGGTTTTAAATCATTAAGTTAGCATATCATATAGATATAGAACATGTGTTTAGTTGATTTTAAAGTCAAGTTAGAAGGATTAACTTTTGTTTGCGAACAAGTTTAGAATTAACTAAACTATGTTCTAGTGATTACAAGTTTAAACCTTCGAATAAGATAGCTTTATATATATGAATCGAATGATGTTATGAAGATCATTACTACCTTAAGTTCCTTGGATAAACCTATTGGAAAAGAGAAAAATGGATCTAGCTTCAACGGATCCTTGGATGGCTCGAAGTTCTTGAAGCAGAATCATGACACGAAAACAAGTTCAAGTAAGATCATCAGTTGAAATAAGATTGTTATAGTTATAGAAATTGAACCAAAGTTTGAATATGATTATTACCTTGTATTAGAATGATAACCTACTGTAAGAAACAAAGATTTCTTGAGGTTGGATGATCACCTTACAAGATTAGAAGTGAGCTAGCAAACTTGAAAGTATTCTTGATTTTATGTAACTAGAACTTGTAGAATATATGAAGAACACTTAGAACTTGAAGATAGAACTTGAGAGAGATCAATTAGATGAAGAAAATTGAAGAATGAAAGTGTTTGTAGGTGTTTTTGGTCGTTGGTGTATGGATTAGATATAAAGGATATGTAATTTTGTTTTCATGTAAATAAGTCATGAATGATTACTCATATTTTTGTAATTTTATGAGATATTTCATGCTAGTTGCCAAATGATGGTTCCCACATGTGTTAGGTGACTCACATGGGCTGCTAAGAGCTGATCATTGGAGTGTATATACCAATAGTACATACATCTAAAAGCTGTGTATTGTACGAGTACGAATACGGGTGCATACGAGTAGAATTGTTGATGAAACTGAACGAGGATGTAATTGTAAGAATTTTTGTTAAGTAGAAGTATTTTGATAAGTGTATTGAAGTCTTTCAAAAGTGTATAAATACATATTAAAACACTACATGTATATACATTTTAACTGAGTCGTTAAGTCATCGTTAGTCGTTACATGTAAGTGTTGTTTTGAAACCTTTAGGTTAACGATCTTGTTAAATGTTGTTAACCCAATGTTTATAATATCAAATGAGATTTTAAATTATTATATTATCATGATATTATCATGTATGAATATCTCTTAATATGATATATATATACATTAAATGTCTTTACAACGATAATCGTTACATATATGTCTCGTTTAAAAATCATTAAGTTAGTAGTCTTGTTTTTACATATGTAGTTCATTGTTAATATACTTAATGATATGTTTACTTATCATAGTATCATGTTAACTATATATATATCCATATATATGTCATCATATAGTTTTTACAAGTTTTAACGTTCGTGAATCACCGGTCAACTTGGGTGGTCAATTGTCTATATGAAACATATTTCAATTAATCAAGTCTTAACAAGTTTGATTGCTTAACATGTTGGAAACATTTAATCATGTAAATATCAATCTCAATTAATATATATAAACATGGAAAAGTTCGGGTCACTACACATATGAATCATATTAAGATATTGATACACTTGGTTAATTATGTTAAATGATAAGTAAATATATTATTAAGTGTATTAACAATGAAATACATATGTAAAAATAAGACTACTAACTTAATGATTTCGAAACGAGACATATATGTAACGATTATCGTTGTAACGGCATTTAACTGTATATATATCATACTAAGATATATTATATATCATAATATCATGATAATATAACAATTTAACATCTCATTTGTTATAATAAACAATGGGTTAACAACATTCAACAAGATCGTTAACCTAAAGGTTTCAAAACAACATTTACATGTAACGACTAACGATGACTTAACAACTCAGTTAAAATGTACATACATGTAGTGTTTTAATATATATTCATACACTTTTGAAAGACTTCAAGACACTTATCAAAATACTTCTACTTAACAACAATGCTTACAATTACATCCTCGTTCAGTTTCATCAACAATTCTACTCGTATGCACCCGTATTCGTACTCGTACAATACACAGCTTTTAGATGTATGTACTATTGGTATATACACTCCAATGAACAGCTCTTAGCAGCCCATGTGAGTCACCTAACACATGTGAGAACCATCATTTGGCAACTAGCATGAAATATCTCATAAAATTACAAAAATATGAGTAATCATTCATGACTTATTTACATGAAAACAAAATTACATATCCTTTATATCTAATCCATACACCAATGACCAAAAACACCTACAAACACTTTCATTCTTCAATTTTCTTCATCTAATTGATCTCTCTCAAGTTCTATCTTCAAGTTCTAAGTGTCCTTCATAAATTCCAAAAGTTCTAGTTTCATAAAATCAAGAATACTTCCAAGATTGCAAGTTTACTTCCAAGTTTTCTAAATCCATTCCAAGTAATCATACAAGATCAAGAAACCTTTGTTACTTACAGTAGGTTATCTTTCTAATAGAAGGTAATAATCATATTCAAACTTTAATTCAATTTCTATAACTATAACAATCTTATTTCGAGTGAAAATCTTACTTGAAATTGTTTTCGTGTCATGATTCTGCTTCAAGAACTTTCAAGCCATCCAAGGATCCTTTAAAGCTAGATCTATTTTTCTCATTTACAGTAGGTTTATCCAAGGAACTTGAGGTAGTAATGATGTTCATAACATCATTCGATTCATACATATAAAGCTATCTTATTCGAAGGTTTAAACTTGTAATCACTAGAACATAGTTTAGTTAATTCTAAACTTGTTCGCAAATAAAAGTTAATCCTTCTAACTTGACTTTTAAAATCAACTAAACACATGTTCTATATCTATATTATATGCTAACTTAATGATTTAAAACCTGGAAACACAAAAAACACCGTAAAACCGAATTTACGCCGTCGTAGTAACACCGCGGGCTGTTTTGGGTTAGTTAATTAAAAACTATGATAAACTTTGATTTAAAAGTTGTTATTCTGGGAAAATTATTTTTATTATGAACATGAAACTATATCCAAAAATTGTGGTTAAACTCAAAGTGGAAGTATGTTTTCTAAAATGGTCATCTAGACGTCGTTCTTTCGACTGAAATGACTACCTTTACAAAAACGACTTGTAACTTATTTTTCCAACTATAAACCTATACTTTTTCTGTTTAGATTAATAAAATAGAGTTCAATTTGAAACCATAGCAATTTGATTCACTCAAAACGGATTTAAAATGAAGAAGTTATGGGTAAAACAAGATTGGATAATTTTTCTCATTTTAGCTACGTGAAAATTGGTAACAAATCTATTCCAACCATAACTTAATCAACTTGTATTGAATATTATGTAATCTTGAGATACCATAGACACGTATACAATGTTTCGACCTATCATGTCGACACATCTATATATATTTCAGAACAACCATAGACACTCTATATGTGAATGTTGGAGTTAGCTATACAGGGTTGAGGTTGATTCCAAAATATATATAGTTTGAGTTGTGATCAATACTGAGATACGTATACACTGGGTTGTGGATTGATTCAAGATAATATTTATCGATTTATTTCTGTACATCTAACTGTGGACAACTAGTTGTAGGTTACTAACGAGGACAGCTGACTTAATAAACTTAAAACATCAAAATATATTAAAAGTGTTGTAAATATATTTTGAACATACTTTGATATATATGTATATATTGTTATAGGTTCGTGAATCAACCAGTGGCCAAGTCTTACTTCCCGACGAAGTAAAAATCTGTGAAAGTGAGTTATAGTCTCACTTTTAAAATCTAATATTTTTGGGATGAGAATACATGCAGGTTTTATAAATGATTTACAAAATAGACACAAGTACGTGAAACTACATTCTATGGTTGAATTATCGAAATCGAATATGCCCCTTTTTATTAAGTCTGGTAATCTAAGAATTAGGGAACAGACACCCTAATTGACGCGAATCCTAAAGATAGATCTATTGGGCCTAACAAACCCCATCCAAAGTACCGGATGCTTTAGTACTTCGAAATTTATATCATATCCGAAGGGGTCCCGGAATGATGGGGATATTCTTATATATATGCATCTTGTTAATGTCGGTTACCAGGTGTTCACCATATGAATGATTTTTATCTCTATGTATGGGATGTGTATTGAAATATGAAATCTTGTGGTCTATTGTTACGATTTGATATGTATAGGTTAAACCTATAACTCACCAACATTTTTGTTGACGTTTAAAGCATGTTTATTCTCAGGTGAATACTAAGAGCTTCCGCTGTTGCATACTAAAATAATGACAAGATTTGGAGTCCATGTTTGTATGATATTGTGTAAAAACTGCATTCAAGAAACTGATTTCGATGTAACATATTTGTATTGTAAACCATTATGTAATGGTCGTGTGTAAACAGGATATTTTAGATTATCAGTATTTGATAATCTACGTAAAGCTTTTTAAACCTTTATTTATGAAATAAAGGTTATGGTTTGTTTTAAAAATGAATGCAGTCTTTGAAAAACGTCTCATATAGAGGTCAAAACCTCGCAACGAAATCAATTAATATGGAACGTTTTTAATCAATAAGAACGGGACATTTCACAATTAGGGTTGACTTACAAACCAACCCAATTTACACTTAGTGCATTTTTTGACCCAAATGCACTTCCAAGCACAAACCGCGCCCAAACTAACCAATAATCACTAACACGAGTGAAAATGGTCCTAACACACCAATCAAACCCAAACACAAGTGTTAAACACGCGTCATACCCATTTTGACACCAAAACCCTAATTTTGACCCATTTTAAAATTTGTTAACCAAACACACCCAAAAGTGTTCCAACACTTCCATAATCACTAAACCTAGTGATTAAACTCATTATCAAACCCTAATCAAGGCCAAATCGTCAACCAACCCAAAACCCGCCAAGTGACAAGATTAACAAGTCACCATGAACCTACTTCATCATCAAAAAGGGTTTCACAACAATCTAGCTCAAAACCCTAACTTGAATATCAAATCTAACAAATAAAATTCGGAGTTTGAGCTTACCAATACCACCACAACGTAGCTAGGAGCGAGATGAACAACCTTAGAACCCGAGATTTTGCGAGAATCCGACTCCTTCTTCTCCAAATCCACCTCTCTCTCTAAAACCCTTACTCTCTCACTAGTACAAGATGAGAGTGTTTGTGTGGGTGTTAGTGGAGCAAATGAGGCTCCTAGAACTGATCTTGTGGCCTTAACTCGTTCCGTAATTAAAAATACCAATTTTCCCCTCTAAAAATCTTAAAATAACCCAGCTGGCCTGACAGACAAACTGGACGGCGTCCCAAATTCCGGATGGCGTCCAGCCTTTTACATCTGGACGGTGTCCCACCATCCTGGACGGCGTCCCGAACAACTAAAAAGTCAGAAACAGGACTAGGGTGTTACAACTCTCCCCCACTTAAACACGATCACGTCCTCGCGATCTGCAACACGTAACCGAACAGACCTCACCAAACGGTCCTCCAACATAGCCCCAATCCGACTTTCCTAGGAATATCTTCCTAATGAATCACCCTTAACAACTAAAATCGTCTCCCGCGATTTTATCAAACCCACTATCCGAGCACTAAAACCATGCTCATTCCTTATCATCGGGAAAACTCATCCAATCTCGTACCAAGATATCAATCCCTTAGCATACCCTTACCGAGTGCAACGCTAAAAGCAACCAAGTCTCAATCCTAAAGTCAACAATCCGAAACGATGAAGACCGATCCAAACGAATCCCTACAGATTACACCTAATACTAAACATCCCTTGTAGTGCGCAATATGACCAATACGCAACTACCCTAACTTCATAACAAACGGTTTAAACCGATAACGCCCAAAATGATCCTGGCACTCTAGATCCCAAGGTGCACAAATTCAACGATCGTCACACCCGTAACAACACGTGAGTGAAACACGGCTATCGCATCACTAATTACACAACATGGTCCTCGCGACCCCACCATCGGCGTATAAAACAACCGATAGTTCCCACAACACGGTCCTTACGACCCCACCATTGGTGCATAAAATAACCAATAGATCAAACCACACGGTCCTTACGACCCCACCATCAGTGTATAAAACAACCGATAGATCAAACCACACGGTCCTTACGACCCCACCATCGGTGTATAAAACAACCGATAGATCACAACTCAACATGGCCGAACAACTCGAGCCTAAACACATATGGAGGATGGTCGAAACAACCCGAACCTTAGCGAATTCGCACAACCCGAAATTCACCAACCCAATCCATATATCTCACAACGAAATGACCGCACAACCAGAGTCATCGTGAATACGCGCAACCCGATATTCACTACCACCGCCACATAGTATAACCGAGGATGGCCGTACAACCCGAGCCTTAGTGAATTCGAACTACCCGACATTCACTACCTCAAACTATGAGTCCAACCAACAGGGACAATTGTACTACCCGAAATATTGTGAACAGGAACAACCCGATATTCACTCCCACAACACAACTCAAGAATGGTACTCTCATTTCCCACCGGTACTCGCATTTCCCGATAATGTTATGCCATGCCGACGTAACACTACTCCCTTGATGAAGTCAGCGGACCCAGAAGGTCATGCTCCACCAATCTCAACACCGGATGAAGTCAGCGGACTCCGAAAGTCATGCTTCACCGATATAACACCTCGCTCATGATGAAGTCAGCGGACTCCGAAAGTCATGCTTCATCAATCGTATACTCCCATGATGAAGTCAGCGGACCCTAAAGGTCATGCTCCATCAATCAACACCCTATTGGCCTCGAACAACGAGTAGCGTAACATTGCGCTCTGCTATGCCATAGTGAATCCTAACGGATACCACTAACCATTCACAATACATACGCATACACAACGCCAACACAATTGAGCAAGAACCACCTATATCAAAAGTAGGCACAAAACAATAATTCTCTAGAAGAGAATCCGACACACACCTCCCTTAACCGAAGGATTTCACCTTGCTCGCCAACACGTCCATTATCTCTCAACGAGATTTACCACATTACCACCTCGGTGATAATTCAAATCCAAACCATAAGTACAATTTATCCGAACTTGTACTCTACCACAAATCGACCAAAACTAGGTCCCAACACAAGTTTCGGACCTACTAAAAACGTCATCCGAAATTTCACCCTAAGGTCTCCTCGTGCGAGAGTGTAACTCCCCCACTTGGAACTACGTTCCATATCCACAACTCGTACAACCGTACAATGCTACCAAAGGTACACTTTACCAACCATTGAATTCACACGACCCATCACCATATCTTGCTCCAGCCCTGAGCATACGAAGGATTTTAACCAATCCTTAAACACTTCGAACGAAAAGTGTACCAAAGATTACACAAACTATACCCTCGCAATCATCCAATTGCTTTAGTTTGTCAACTTCACCTAGTCACTTGTGTACTTAAGGGTTTCACCCCGGTACCCTAAGTACAATGTAACCATAACACAATCGGAGTCGAACACCACGCTTGTAGGTATGAACGTGTAACGACCCGGATTTTCTGATCGTTTTATACTTATGAGATTAATATTTACATAAAATAAACCTTACCAACATGATAAGCAATCCAAACTGTTGAGACTAATGTTTTTGAAAAGAGTTTCACACAACGTTTGACCGTCCAATTTGACCGATGATATCACGAACTATATAACACACGATAATTATACGATTATGTATATGTACATATCTATACATATTTAACATGATTTAAGGATGGTTTAACATTTCATTGTGAACTAACAACAATGAGTTATAAGTATACTTTGAGACCACAAACTTAAGTTTTCAAAATGATAACTATATGTAACGTTCTTTGACATATATACTTACAATCTATAATGTGTTGGTGATCTATGTCACCAATATGATTTAAGTGTAATGGGATTAATTTGTAACCAAAATAATCTTGATAAATATCGAACAAGTTTGGGAAGTGTGGAGTGCACACTTGTTTGAACTTATCTTGATTATGACAGGGGTTCGGGGGCAGCGCCCCCGATAAGCGGGGTCCAAGGGGCAGATATCTAGGGTATATGTAACCGTATCATAACCAGCTTGTTCCGATTCCTCAAAATTTCTACAAGTATATCTAGGGTATATGTAACCGTATCATAACCAGCTTCTATACGTATTTACTATTGGTATATACCAACAATAAACTTCAATGATCAGCCACTAGACATGATGTTACATGTGAGAACCAGCCATTTAACCTCATGTGTGACTTTTGTGCAAGAAAACAAACTAAATCTCCTATATATCCATCCCATGATCATGCTATTTTGAACACACACACATACAATTTCATTCCAATTTTCTTTCAAGTTAATTCACTCCCTAATCTCTCTTCATTTACCTACTCAAGAACGTATCAATATAGTCATCTGATTTCAAGGAGATTACTTCCAATCTTTCAATCCCAATCCACCACTCTTTTGATTCCAAGATTTTTCTTACCTTTTCCAGTAGCTTTGTCCAAGTAACTTGAGGTAGTAACCTTATTCATAACCTTATTCGATTCATATTTATACAGCTATCTTATTTTTTATTGTAAAATTTTAACAACAAGAACATAGTTTGAGTGATTTCAAACTTGTTCGCAAACTAAATAGATCCTTCTAATTTGATTTTTAAAAACACTTCAAGACCTGTAATATATCATATTATGACAAAATCAGATTAATCATATCTTGGCTAATTAACATAATATTTAATATATATTTACTTATGATTTGATTTTATATATTTCAGGACCACCAGTAAACAACACGAGAAGATTAATCATAAGACCTCATGATTGTACGCAACACATCATTTGACAACACGGTACTTTATGTACGCAACACGTCACTTGACAACATGGTACCATGGGTCGAGATTAATTCTGATCAATACGAATACGATGGGGTCTTTATTTATTTTATTTAAGCAACTAATTGTGGACCACTAACATCAGACTGCTAACTACGGACTAAGAAAATATTAAAAGTATATATATATATATATATATATATATATATATGTAACGATTACTTGAAAAGAAAATATGTTGATATATTATATATATGGTTAGGTTTGTGATATCAATCGAAGACCAAGTCGTGTTTATTACCTTCAAGGCAAAAGTGAGTATATAGTCCCACTTTTAAACTCTAAATATTTCAGGATGAGAATACATGCATTCTATGATTTACATTATGGACACAAGTGATTAAAAATATATATTCTACGTTGAGTTGTACCACTGGCATACTTCCCTGTAGCTTGGTAACTATTATTTACATGAGGTATTGTAAACGCGAATCCTGTTGATAGATCTATCGGGCCTGACAACCCCAACCGGATTGGACGACCAGTATTTAACGGTTGCACAGTACTTCGTTTCGGTAACTACACTTGGTACAGTGTAGTAAGATTTCATAATAAAGGGAATATGCGACGTTGATTAAATGTTAAGTGTGGTTATCAAGTGCTCAACAACTTAGAATATTTTTATTAAAACGTTTATATATGAAATCTTGTGGTCTATATTTATAACGCTGCCGGCATTAAACCTATATCTCACCAACTTTATGTTGACGTTTTAAGTATGTTTATTCTCAGGTGATAACTAAAAGCTTCCGCTGCAACATGTTGAATTTAAGCAAGATCTTGAGTATGCATATTTGTGTCAAAAATAAAACTGCATATCGGAGGATTTGTAATGTAAAATATGTTGGAGGTCGTATTGTTATTATCACATGTAAAGTTTGTAAGTCTAAGATTATCGCTAAACGATAATCATTATTAAGTTGTTTAAACCTTGTATTTGTAATAAAAGCTATGGTTTGTATTGTAAAAACGAATGCAGTTTTTGAAGAATGTCGCATATAGAGGTCAATACCTCGCGATGAAATCATATGTTATTGTATTCGTCCTTATGGTTAAGGTCGGGTTATGACATGTGGTATCAGAGCGTTGGTCTTAGAGAACCAGAAAATTTGCATTAGTGTGTCTTATCGAGTTTGTTAGGATGCATTAGTGAGTCTGGACTTTGACCGTGTTTGATTTCGAAAACTATTGCTTATCCTTGTTGGTTAAAAATTAATATGTAAATATTATGTGGTATTAACGTGCTAGTTGTTATGTGATAGATGTCTGGCTTAGAACTTATTATCACATTCAACGACTCCGAACCAGAATCTTCAGATGGTGTTCCAGTCATTAACCTATCCGATGATGAAAACGACACCTTTGGGGAAGACTCACAAGTTCCGGATGAATCAATTAAAGAGGAACCAGAAAGTGATCCTGAGGAGGAAGAAATACAGGAAATTATGAAAGACAAGTTCGAACAAGGAAAGAAACAATAGGCTACTGAAATGGAAAATCCAAATCCCGAGTCTAGAGAGAATGTTGTCGCACCAACTCCACCAGATACTTCCACACCTATTCCCGCTATTCCTATTAGTTCTATCCCGACATCCAGTTCTTCGGTTCCTCAGCCAAAACGCAGGGAGACAACCAGGATAACCTTTAAGCGATTTCTTTGAACACAAACGCTTTGGGTTAAATGATGCGCTGTTGTTTTAAACCATGGGATCATATAATGTTTTGTATAATATTACTAGTGTGGTTTGCTTAATGTTTGATGTAAGATAAGCATATGTAAAATAGTGAAGTGTGAAATGCAATAATTTTCCATGGTTAAGTATTATTTGGGTGGTAGTAATTGATTTTCGTACTAAGCTATTAAGTATACGGGTAGGTACTACCCTAGATATAATTATAAAACGCTAATAAGAAGAAAAGGCTTTTATAATAATAACTGGTTCATATTATTAATAAGCTACGATGTACTGTAAATACATACTACATCTATAATATTCCATGTGAATAATTATTTTTTTTTTCATTCTTGTTGAAGATTATGGCGCGATTGAACCGAATGACGGAACAAGAAATCCAGGAACTCATCAATCAGCGAGTGAACGACAGAATGTTATGGGTCGAGGCTGCAAGAGGTGCTGCAGTTAACCCAAATCCTCGTGTGGGGTGCACTTACAAAACTTTTCAAGGTTGCAAGCCCTCATCATTCAGTGGAACAGAAGGACCAGTTGGTTTAACCCGGTGGATCGAAAAGATTGAGTCTGTGTTTAAAATCAGTGGTTGTATTGAGAAGGACATGACCAAGTATGCATCGTGCACCCTACAAGATAGTGCACTCACGTGGTGGAAAAACTATGTGAAGGCCGTAGGAGGAGATGTAGCTTATGATACTCCTTGGGAAGAATTCAAAACAATGCTAATCAACGAATATTGTCCAAGGAACGAGGTTAGGAAGTTGGAAGCTGAATTACGAAGCCTGAAAGTTATTGGTACTGAACTCACCAACTACAATCAGCGATTCATGGAATTAGCTTTGCTATGTCCCGAATTGGTACCAACCGAAGAACGGAAGATTGAACTGTACAAAGACGGTTTGCCTAAAAAGGTCAAGGCAAATGTTACAGCATCCAAACCCAAGACTATTCATGAAGCTATCACCATGGCGAACGAGTTGATGGGCCAGATTATTCTGGATAAGAACACCGATGTCAAGACATCGGGAAATAAAAGAAAGTGGGAAGGTAATCATCAACAATCCAATAAGAAACAAGAAACCACGCAAGGTGCGGGTAGCGGTTCAAACTCAGGTTACAAAGGACGAAATCCTTTATGTAACAGATGCCACAAACATCACTCTGGTTATTGTAATGTGGTGTGCAATAATTGTAATCGAAAAGGTCATCTTGCTGAAGATTGTAGGGTTCCCGCTACAAATACAAACGGTACCAAGACTCCTGCCACCAATGCAAATAGAACTGCCTTAGCCACTGTTACTTGTTATGGGTGTGGGAAACAGGGTCATTATAAGAGTCAGTGCCCGAATCCAGAGAAGAATAACAGATCTGCACGTGGAAGAGCATTTGTTATTAATGCTAGAGAGGCGTATGAAGACCCGGAGCTTGTTACGAGTACGTTTACCATTAATAACTTATCCTCATCTATTATATTTGATACTGGTGCCGATAGAAGTTACGTGTGTAGAGACTTTCACGCTAAATTGAATTGTTCATCATTACCTCTAGATGCTAAGTACATGATTGAGTTAGCTAATGGTAAACTAATTAAAGCCGATAAAATTTGCCGTGATTGTAAAATAAATTTAGCCGGAGAAACATTTAAGATTGATTTGATACCCGTAGAATTAGGAAGTTATTATGTAATAGTCAGCATGGACTGGATGTCCAAAATAGGAGCTGAAGTTGTGTGCACCAAGAAGGCAATTCGCATTCCTCGTAAGGATAGAACGCTATTAATGATTTATGGAGAGAAGGGTAACTCAAAGCTAAAACTCATTAGTTGTTTGAAAGCTCAAAAGTGCTTGAAGAAAGGGTGCTATGCTATCCTAGCACATGTTAATAAAGTTGAAACGAAGGAAAAAGTGAAGAGCATCAACGACGTGCCTGTGGCAAGAGATTTTCCTGAAGTATTTCCGAAAGAGTTGCCGGGATTACCTCCATTTAGATCTGTAGAATTTCAAATAGATCTAGTACCAGGAGCTGCACCAGTGGCTCGTGCTCCATATAGACTTGCACCATCTGAGATGAAAGAGTTACAAAGCCAGTTACAAGAATTACTGAACCGTGGTTTCATTCGACCGAGCACTTCACCGTGGGGAGCTCCGATTTTATTCGTCAAGAAGAAAGATGGATCTTTTCGAATGTGTATAGATTACCGTGAATTAAATAAGTTAACTATCAAGAATCGGTATCCACTACCGAGAATTGATGACTTATTTGATCAATTTCAAGGATCATGTGTTTACTCGAAAATCGACCTAAGGTCGGGCTATCATCAACTACGCGTCAAAGAAGAAGATATTCCGAAAACTGCTTTTCGGACACGCTACGGTCATTATGAATTTTTGGTCATGCCGTTTGGGTTGACTAATGCGCCAGCTGTATTCATGGACCTCATGAATCGAGTTTGTAGTCCGTATTTAGATAAGTTTGTTATCGTTTTCATTGACGATATTCTTATCTATTCCAAGAGTGAGCAAGAGCATGAGCAGCATTTAAGGTTGGTATTAGAATTGTTAAGAAAAGAACATTTATACGCCAAATTTTCTAAGTGTGCATTTTGGTTGAAAGAAGTGCAATTTCTTGGCTACGTTGTTAGTAGCAAAGGAATTCAGGTTGATCCAGCTAAAATTGAGGCCATTGAAAAATGGGAGACTCCTAAGACACCAACGCAGATACGCCAATTTTTGGGTTTAGCTGGTTATTATAGAAGGTTTATTCAAGATTTTTCCCGAATAGCTAAACCATTAACAGCGTTAACGCAAAAAGGGAAGAAGTACGAATGGACTTCTGAGCAAGAGAGTGCATTTCAATTACTGAAGAAGAAGTTGACTACATCACCTATTTTATCGTTACTAGAAGGGAACGATGATTTTGAGATATATTGTGACGCTTCGCGACAAGGTTTTGGTTGCGTCCTTATGCAACGAAAGAAAGTTATAGCATACGCATCCCGACAATTGAAGATTCACGAGCGGAATTATACGACGCATAATTTAGAATTGGGAGCAGTATTGTTTGCATTGAAGATATGGAGACACTATTTATATGGGGTTAAATGCACTGTGTTTACTGATCATAAAAGCCTTCAACATATTTTTGATCAGAAACAGCTGAACATGAGGCAACGTAGGTGGGTCGAGCTGATAAACGACTATGATTGTGAGATTCGCTATCATCCCGGGAAAGCGAATGTAGTGGCCGACGCTCTAAGCAGAAAGGAACGGGAACCAATTCGAGTATGAGCAATGAACATAAAAATTCGCATGAATCTCAACTCACAAATCAAAGAGGCTCAACGAGAAGCTCTTACTAAAGAAAACATAGGAAATGAAATAATGAAGAAGTATGAGAAGCAACTCGTTATACGGGAAGACGGAATTCGATATTTCGCAAACCGTATTTGGGTACCGAAGTTGGGTGGATTAAGGAAGTTGATATTGAACGAGGCACATAAGACAAGATACTCGATACATCCTGGAGTTGGAAAGATGTATCAAGATCTTAAGACGCATTATTGGTGGCCTAATTTAAAGACAGATGTTGCAACATATGTTGGGGAATGTTTAACTTGTTCCAAAGTCAAAGCAGAACACCAGAAGCCGTCAGGGTTACTTCAACAACCAGAAATCCCGGAATGGAAATGGGATGGTATTACCATGGATTTCATCACAAAGTTACCTAAGACTGCCTGGGGTTATGACACCATTTGGGTAATAGTTGATCGTCTCACCAAATCTGCACATTTCTTGCCTATAAAGGAAACGGATAGAATGGAGAAACTATTACGATTATACATAAAGGAAATTGTTTCAATGCATGGAATACCTATTTCCATTATATCCGATCGTGATAGTAGATTTACATCAAAGTTTTGGCAATCACTACAGGAGGCCCTGGGAACCCGTTTGGATATGAGCACCGCATATCATTCGCAAACTGACGGGCAGAGTGAAAGAACAATTAAGACTCTTGAAGACATGCTCAGGGCATGTGTGATCGATTTTGGAAACGGATGGGATAAATATCTACCATTAGCAGAATTCTCGTATAATAATAGTCATCATGCGAGAATTAAAGCTACACTATTCGAAGCACTGTATGGAAGGAAGTGTAGATCCCCTATCTGTTGGAATGAAGTAGGAGATCGACAATTAACTGGTCCCGAGATCATCCATGAAACTACTGAGAAGATAGTGCAAATCAAGGAGAGATTGAAAACAGCCCGTAGTTTCCAAAAGAGCTACGCCGATGTCCGAAGGAAACCATTAGAGTTTCAGATCGATGACATGGTTATGCTAAAGGTGTCACCTTGGAAAGGTGTAATACATTTTGGAAAAAGGGGTAAACTGAACCCAAGGTATGTAGGCCCGTTCAAGATCATCGAACGCATCGGACCGGTAGCTTATCGACTCGAGTTACCACAACAACTCGCCGGGGTACATAATTCATTTCACGTCTCAAACCTCAAGAAATGTCTTGCAAAGGAAGATCTCACCATTCCTCTTGAAGAAATCCAAGTCGACGAGAAACTACAATTCATAGAAGAACCAGTCAAAATCATGGACCGTGAAGTTAAACAACTCAAGCAGAGCAACATACCAATCGTCAAGGTTCGTTGGAATGCTCGAAGGGGTCCCGAGTTTACTTGGGAACGAGAGGATCAGATGAAACAAAAGTATCCACATTTGTTTCCCGACAACGCAAAATAGGTACAACTTTAAAATTTCGGGACGAAATTTATTTAACGGGTAGGTACTGTAACGACCCGGATTTTTCGATCGTTTTATACTTATGAGATTAATATTTACATAAAATAAACCTTACCAACATGATAAGCAATCCAAACTGTTGAGACTTATGTTTTTGAAAAGAGTTTCACACAACGTTTGACCGTCCAATTTGACCGATGATATCACGAACTATATAACACACGATAATTATACGATTATGTATATGTACATATCTATACATATTTAACATGATTTAAAGATGGTTTAACATTTCATTGTGAACTAACAACAATGAGTTATAAGTATACTTTAAGACCACAAACTTAAGTTTTCAAAACGATAACTATATGTAACGTTCTTTGACATATATACTTACAATCTATAATGTGTTGGTGATCTATGTCACCAATATGATTTAAGTGTAATGGGATTAATTTGTAACCAAAATAATCTTGATAAATATCGAACAAGTTTGGGGAAGTGTGGAGTACACACTTGTTTGAACTTATCTTGATTATGACGGGGGTTCGGGGGCAGCGCCCCCGATAAGCGGGGTCCAAGGGGCAGAGCCCCTGGCTGGGGTCGAGCTGCCAGGTCAGGTTGGAAAATTTTTTTTGGGCTAACATTGCTTTATTAAAAATGTCTTAAAATTTTATTTTGGCCCGGTTTGACCCAAAAATAAAAGCCCAGTTTTTGAGCCTCTTTTACAGTTATAAACCCGTCCATATTTGAATTCTTGTTCCGATTCCTCAAAATTTCTACAAGTATATCTAGGGTATATGTAACCGTATCATACCCAGCTTCTATACGTATTTACTATTGGTATATACCAACAATAAACTTCAATGATCAGCCACTAGACATGATGTTACATGTGGGAACCAGCCATTTAACCTCATGTGTGACTTTTGTGCAAGAAAACAAACTAAATCTCCTATATATCCATCCCATAATCATGCTATTTTGCACACACACACATACAATTTCATTTCCAATTTTCTTTCAAGTTAATTCACTCCCTAATCTCTCTTCATTTACCTACTCAAGAACGTATCAATATAGTCATCCGATTTCAAGGAGATTACTTCCAATCTTTCAATCCCACTCCACCACTCTTTTGATTCCAAGATTTTTCTTACCTTTTCCAGTAGCTTTGTCCAAGTAACTTGAGGTAGTAACCTTATTCATAACCTTATTCGATTCATATTTATATAGCTATCTTATTTTGTGTTGTAAAATTTTAACAACAAGAACATAGTTTGAGTGATTTCAAACTTGTTCGCAAACTAAATAGATCCTTCTAATTTGATTTTTAAAAACACTTCAAGACCTGTAATATATCATATTATGACAAAATCGGATTAATCATATCTTGGCTAATTAACATAATATTTAATATATATTTACTTATGATTTGATTTTATATATTTCAGGACCACCCGTAAACAACACGAGAAGATTAATCATAAGACCTCATGATTGTACGCAACACGTCATTTGACAACACGGTACTTTATGTACGCAACACGTCACTTGACAACATGGTACCATGGGTCGAGATTAATTCTGATCAATACAAATACGATGGGGTCTTTATTTATTTTATTTAAGCAACTAATTGTGGACCACTAACATCGGACTGCTAACTACGGACTAAGAAAATATTAAAAGTATATATATATATATATATATATATATATATATATATATATATATATATATATATATATATATATATATATATATATATATATATATATATATATATGTAACGATTACTTGAAAAGAAAATATGTTGATATATTATATATATGGTTAGGTTTGTGATATCAATCGGAGACCAAGTCGTGTTTATTACCTTCAAGGCAAAAGTGAGTATATAGTCCCACTTTTAAACTCTAAATATTTCGGGATGAGAATACATGCATTTTATGATTTACATTATGGACACAAGTGATTAAAAATATATATTCTACGTTGAGTTGTACCACTGGCATACTTCCCTGTAGCTTGGTAACTATTATTTACATGAGGTATTGTAAACGCGAATCCTGTTGATAGATCTATCGGGCCTGACAACCCCAACCGGACTGGATGACCAGTATTCAACGGTTGCACAGTACTTCGTTTCGGTAACTACACTTGGTACGGTGTAGTAAGATTTCATAATAAAGGGAATATGCGACGTTGATTAAATGTTAAGTATGGTTATCAAGTGCTCAACAACTTAGAATATTTTTATTAAAACGTTTATATATGAAATCTTGTGGTCTATATTTATAACGTTGTCGGCATTAAACCTATATCTCACCAACTTTATGTTGACGTTTTAAGCATGTTTATTCTCAGGTGATAACTAAAAGCTTCCGCTGCAACATGTTGAATTTAAGCAAGATCTTGAGTATGCATATTTGTGTCAAAAATAAAACTGCATATCGGAGGATTTGTAATGTAAATTATGTTGGAGGTCGTATTGTTATTATCACATGTAAAGTTTGTAAGTCTAAGATTATCGCTAAACGATAATCATTATTAAGTTGTTTAAACCTTGTATTTGTAATAAAAGCTATGGAGTGTATTGTAAAAACGAATGTAGTTTTTGAAGAATGTCGCATATAGAGGTCAATACCTCGCGATGAAATCATATGTTATTGTATTTGTCCTTATGGTTAAGGTCGGGTTATGACAGAACGAGGCACCTAACGCCGCATCATGTAGACTCCTTCACCAATCATACATCGAGATTCAAAACATGTAGTGACCCGAACTTTTCCATGTTTATATATATTAATTGAGATTGATATTTACATGATTAAATGTTTCCAACATGTTAAGCAATCAAACTTGTTAAGACTTGATTAATTGAAATATGTTTCATATAGACAATTGACCACCCAAGTTGACCGGCGATTCACGAACGTTAAAACTTGTAAAAACGACATGACGATATATATATGGATATACATATGGTTAACATGAGATTATGATAAGTAAGTATCTCCATAAGTATATTAACAATGAGTTATATACATATAAACAAGACTACTAACTTAAGGATTTCGAAACGAGACATATATGTAATGATTATCGTTGTAACGACATTTAAATGTATATATATCATATTAAGATATATTAATATATCATAATATCATGATAATATAATAATTTAACATCTCATTAGATATAATAAACAATGGGTTAACAACATTAACTGAGATCGTTAACTTAAAGGTTTCAAAACAACACTTACATGTAACGACTAACGATGACTTAACGACTCAGTTAAAATGTATATACATGTAGTGTATTTAGATGTATTAAAATACTTTTGGAAGACTTCAAGACATATATCAAAACACTCATACTTAACGAAAATGGTTACAGTTACTTTTCCATTCTTTTCTTTCATCAAGAATTCTAGTCGTATTCTTACCCGTATTATACACAGCTTCAAAACGTACTTACTATGAGTATATACCAATAGGAACTAGCATGGGATTACACTCTTGATTATGTCATCTATGACTAATCAATTTTAACTTCTACCATGAGCTAGTCAACTAACTAGAACTTCTTTTAACCCCACTCACCACTCACCAATTACCACTCATCATTCACTCCATTTCACTTCCAATTCTCTTTCTAATTCTCTCTCAACACACACACACACTATTATGAAGGTATTTTTCCAGTAGTTAATCATCATTTTCATCAAAAATCACTTCAAGAATCAAGCTATAATCATCATAGGAAGAACACTTCAAGAACACTTCCAAAATCCCTTCAAGTTTACTAATTTACTTCCAAGCTTTCTAATCCATTCCAAGTAATCATCTAAGATCAAGAAACCTTTGTTATATACAGTAGGTTATATTTCTTATTCAAGGTAATATTCATATTCAAACTTTGATTCAATTTCTATAACTATAAACTATCTTAATTCGAGTAAAAATCTTACTTGAACTTGTTTTTGTGTCATGATCCTACTTCAAGAACTTTCAAGCCATCCAAGATCCTTTGAAGTTAGATCATTTCTTGTCACTTCCAGTAGGTTTACCTACTAAACTTGAGGTAGTAATGATGTTCATAACATCATTCAATTCATATATATAAAACTATCTTATTCGAAGGTTTAAACTCGTAATCACTAGAACATAGTTTAGTTAATTCTAAACTTGTTCGCAAACAAAAGTTAATCCTTCTAACTTGACTTTTAAAATTAACTACACACATGTTCTATATCTATATGATATGCTAACTTAATGATTTAAAACCTGGAAATACGAAAAACACCGTAAAACCAGATTTACGCCGTCGTAGTAACACCGCTGGCTGTTTTGGGTTAGTTAATTAAAAACTATGATAAACTTTGATTTAAAAGTTGTTATTCTGAGAAAATGATTTTTATTATGAACATGAAACTATATCCAAAAATTATGGTTAAACTCAAAGTGGAAGTATGTTTTCTAAAATGGTCATCTAGACGTCGTTCTTTCGACTGAAATGACTACCTTTACAAAAACGACTTGTAACTTATTTTTCCGACTATAAACCTATACTTTTTCTGTTTAGATTCATAAAATAGAGTTCAATATGAAACCATAGCAATTTGATTCACTCAAAACGGATTTAAAATGAAGAAGTTATGGGTAAAACAAGATTGGATAATTTTTCTCATTTTAGCTACGTGAAAATTGGTAACAAATCTATTCCAATCATAACTTAATCAACTTGTATTGTATATTATGTAATCTTGAGATACCATAGACACGTATACAATGTTTCGACCTATCATGTTGACACATCTATATATATTTCGGAACAACCATAGACACTCTATATGTGAATGTTGGAGTTAGCTATACAGGGTTGAGGTTGATTCCAAAATATATATAGTTTGAGTTGTGATCAATACTGAGATACGTATACACTGGGTCGTGGATTGATTCAAGATAATATTTATCGATTTATTTCTGTACATCTAACTGTGGACAACTAGTTGTAGGTTACTAACGAGGACAGCTGACTTAATAAACTTAAAACATCAAAATATATTAAAAGTGTTGTAAATATATTTTAAACATACTTTGATATATATGTATATATTGTTATAGGTTCGTGAATCAACCAGTGGCCAAGTCTTACTTCTCGACGAAGTAAAAATCTGTGAAAGTGAGTTATAGTCCCACTTTTAAAATCTAATATTTTTGGGATGAGAATACATGCAGGTTTTATAAATGATTTACAAAATAGACACAAGTACATGAAACTACATTCTATGGTTGAATTATCGAAATCGAATATGCCCCTTTTTATTAAGTCTGGTAATCTAAGAATTAGGGAACAGACACCCTAATTGACGCGAATCCTAAAGATAGATCTATTGGGCCTAACAAACCCCATCCAAAGTACCGGATGCTTTAGTACTTCGAAATTTATATCATATCCGAAGGGTGTCCCGGAATGATGGGGATATTCTTATATATGCATCTTGTTAATGTCGGTTACCAGGTGTTCACCATATGAATGATTTTTATCTCTATGTATGGGATGTGTATTGAAATATGAAATCTTGTGGTCTATTATTATGATTTGATATATATAGGTTAAACCTATAACTCACCAACATTTTTGTTGACGTTTTAAGCATGTTTATTCTCAAGTGATTATTAAGAGCTTCCGCAGTCGCATACTTAAATAAGGACGAGATTTGGAGTCCATGCTTGTATGATATTGTGTAAAAACTGCATTCAAGAAACTTATTTTGTTGTAACATATTTGTATTGTAAACCATTATGTAATGGTCGTGTGTAAACAGGATATTTTAGATTATCATTATTTGATAATCTACATAAAGCTTTTTAAACCTTTATTGAAGAAACAAAGGTTATGGTTTGTTTTAAAATGAATGCAGTCTTTGAAAAACGTCTCATATAGAGGTCAAAACCTCGCAACGAAATCAATTAATATGGAACGTTTTTAATCAATAAGAACGGGACATTTCAGTTGGTATCCGAGCGTTGGTCTTAGAGAACCAGAATTTTGCATTAGTGTGTCTTATCGATTTTTTTAGGATGCATTAGTGAGTCTGGACTTCGACCGTGTTTACTTGAAAAATGATTGCTTAACAAATTTTGTTGGAAACTATATATTTTTAACATGTGAATATTATGTGATATATTAATCTCTTAACGCGTTTGATATTATGTGATAGATGTCTACCTCTAGAACAAGTCCCATTGACTCACCTAATAATAATGAAGAGTCAAATGTAAATTAGAATGATTCGTGGACTGATTCACAAGTTCCCGAAGAGGAACCGGAAGAAGAATCGGAACCGGAAGAAGAATCGGAACTGGAAGAAGAAATAGAACCGGTGGGGGAAATAATAAAACGGTTAAGTAAAATAGAATCCTCAACCAACCGACCAAGGTTAATTATGGTCAATGGTGTTTCCGCCAAGGAAGCAAAATATTGGGAGGATTACCAATTCTCCGATGAATCGGATTCCGACGAGAATTCCGATGATGTTATAGAAATTACCCCAATTGAATTTAAAAAGGCAAAAGAAAATAATAAGGGAAAGGGCATAAAAATAGAGAAATCTAATTCCAACCCCGATGAACTTTATATGTATCGTCAACCCCCGAAGTCCTTAAGTTGTAACAATGACCCGGGAACCTCTAAACCACCAGGTTTTTCTAAACCAATGTGGAAAACGACGGCTCGTATTAGGGGAACATCATATATCCCTAGAAACTTGGCAAAACGAACCAAAACCGAACAAGAAGAAACGAGCGAGTCGGAATAAGATAGTTGTATTCGTGTGGTGTAATATATGTAATATAGTGTGCTTATGCTTTATGATATATGTAAAAATTGCTTGTATTAATAAGTATTTTTTTTATGAATCTAACTCTTGTCTATTTTACAGTATAAAAACACAAAATGGATAGACAACCCAATATTTTAAGAGACCTACCCGGAGACATGATTGATGAAATCTTGTCTAGAGTCGGTCAGAATTCCTCGGCACAACTATTTAAGGCGAGATCAGTTTGTAAGACATTCGAAGAACGTTCCAATAATGCCTTGGT
Source organism: Rutidosis leptorrhynchoides (assembly GCF_046630445.1). NCBI lineage: Eukaryota > Viridiplantae > Streptophyta > Magnoliopsida > Asterales > Asteraceae > Rutidosis > Rutidosis leptorrhynchoides. The sequence continues at coordinate 80,039,582 of NC_092333.1, forward strand.
TTATAAAAGGCTTTCGTTCGAAACATGAGGGATATCACATTGGGAAATCCATAAGTTACGATGTGTTTACTTTGACGCATATATTGCGGGGAACCCAAATGCTATTTTACGCAACGGGTTAAGAAATTATTTTGACTCAGTATATCCGAATATAGGACTTCGTGATTTAGAAAAAGCGGCTAACATGCAACATAAAGAAGCATGTTATGCTTACAGGTTAGTAATGTTCGCTTCTCACCAAAGTGAGAACAAGAACATCGGGCTACAACTATTAAACAAAACGTTCCCACAAGTGACGGAGTCGGTAATTGGGGTAAGAAATGAGGTTTTTAGGTTATTACGAGACTGTTGGTCATTACGTAACCCTCGTCCCTTTGACGACGTTACAACACGCTGTCTTATCAACGGCCATAACGGTTATGTTCCACAAGACCAAGGATGGGAAGTAGTCCTAGTAAAACCAGAATGCATGACTTGTTTCTGGACGTATGAATTACGTGTCTTTATTGCCTTTGCTGAACGACTTGTGTACTAGCTAGAATTATCTTCACAACTATCTTGTATCAAAGTTATTGTGTGCTATATTTCATGCTTTATGTAAAATAAGCGGTATTGTAAATTTGTAAAATATTGTATAAAAGTTTGAACGCGAAATATTATTACAATCAGTTTTTCATATAGAATTGTAGTAGTTGAATTGTATATTAGCTACTAAGTATGAACTTAACGGGTAGGTACTACCCGAATTTAAACTTATAAAACGCTAATATGAAGAAAAAGCTTTTATAAATGAGTTCATATTATGCTACGAAATACTATTAACTACTCTTAATATTCTGTATGATTAACTTGTTCCATTTGACTATTTTGAAGGAAATGGCACCGACTACTCGACACACCGTGAATATGAATGAAGAGGAATTCCGTACTTTTCTAGCTTCAAACATAGCCGCAGTACAGGCTGCGCTACATACCAACAATAACCTTGGATCTGGCAGTACAGGAAATCGTGTAGGATGCACCTACAAAGAATTCACTGCCTGCAAACCTTTAGAATTTGATGGAACCGAAGGACCGATCGGATTGAAACGGTGGACCGAGAAGGTCGAATCGGTGTTTGCCATAAGTAAGTGTACTAAACAGGACAAAGTGAAGTACGCTACGCATACCTTCACAGGTTCTGCGTTAACATGGTGGAATACCTATCTAGAGCAAGTGGGACAAGATGATGCGTACGCACTACCGTGGTCAGCATTCAAGCACTTGATGAACGAGAAGTACCGTCCCAGAACCGAAGTCAATAAGCTCAAGACAGAACTTAGAGGGTTACGAACCCAAGGATTTGATATTACCACGTACGAAAGACGATTCACAGAATTGTGCCTATTGTGTCCGGGAGCATTCGAAGATGAGGAAGAGAAGATCGACGCATTTGTGAAAGGATTACCGGAAAGAATCCAAGAAGATATAAGTTCACACGAGCCCGCCTCCATACAACAGGCATGTAGAATGGCTCACAAACTAGTGAACCAGATTGAAGAAAGAATTAAAGAACAGACTGCTGAAGAGGCCAATGTGAAGCAAGTCAAAAGAAAGTGGGAGGAAAACGGTGATAAGAATCACCAATACAACAACAACAGCAATTACAACAATAATCGCAACAATTATCCCAACAATCGCAACATCAATCGCAACTACAACAAACGGCCCAACAACAACAACAACAACAACAACAACAGCAACTACAACAATCATCCCAACAATCATCCCAACAATAATAATAACCGCAACAACAACAACAATCAGAAGCAGCTATGCCAAAGGTGTGAAAAGTATCACTCGGGGTTCTGCACCAAATTTTGCAACAAGTGTAAAAGAAATGGTCATAGCACGGCGAAGTGTGAGGTCTACAGACCAGGGGTTAATAGAACGAAAGGAACAAATGGTGTCGGAACGAGTAATGGCAGAGCAAGTAGTGTCGGAGAAAGTTATGCCAATGTAGTTTGTTATAAATGTGGAAAACCGGGCCACATTATTAGAAATTGCCCGAACCAGGAGAACACGAATGGACAAGGCCGCGGAAGAGTTTTCAATATTAATGCGGCAGAGGCACAGGAAGACCCGGAGTTTGTTACGGGTACGTTTCTTATTGACAATAAATCTGCTTACGTTTTATTTGATTCGGGTGCGGATAGAAGTTATATGAGTAGAGATTTTTGTGCTAAATTAAGTTGTCCATTGACGCCTTTGGATAGTAAATTTTTACTCGAATTAGCAAATGGTAAATTAATTTCAGCAGATAATATATGTCGGAATCGAGAAATTAAACTGGTTAGCGAAACATTTAAGATTGATTTGATACCAGTAGAGTTAGGGAGTTTTGATGTGATAATCGGTATGGACTGGTTGAAAGAAGTGAAAGCAGAGATCGTTTGTTACAAAAATACAATTCGCATTATACGAAAAAAAGGAAAACCCTTAATGGTGTACGGAGAAAAGGGCAACACGAAGCTACATATTATTAGTAATTTGAACGCACAAAAACTAATAAGAAAAGGTTGCTATGCTGTTCTAGCACACGTCGAGAAAGTACAAACTGAAGAAAAGAGCATCAATGATGTTCCCATTGCAAAAGAATTTCCCGATGTATTTCCGAAAGAATTACCGGGATTACCCCCACATCGATCGGTTGAATTTCAAATAGATCTTGTACCAGGAGCTGCACCAATAGCTCGTGCTCCTTACAGACTCGCACCCAGCGAGATGAAAGAACTGCAAAGCCAATTACAAGAACTTTTAGAGCGTGGTTTCATTCGACCAAGCACATCACCGTGGGGAGCTCCTGTTTTGTTTGTCAAGAAGAAAGATGGTACATTCAGGTTGTGTATCGACTACCGAGAGTTGAACAAACTTACCATCAAGAACCGCTACCCACTACCGAGAATCGACGACTTATTTGATCAACTACAAGGCTCGTCTGTTTATTTAAAGATTGACTTACGTTCCGGGTATCATCAAATGCGGGTGAAAAAAGATGATATTCCAAAGACTGCTTTCAGAACACGTTACGGTCATTACGAGTTTATGGTCATGCCGTTTGGTTTAACTAATGCACCAGCTGTGTTCATGGACCTTATAAACCGAGTGTGTGGACCATACCTTGACAAGTTTGTCATTGTTTTCATTGATGACATACTTATTTACTCAAAGAATGGCCAAGAACACGGTGAACATTTGAGAAAGGTGTTAGAAGTATTGAGGAAGGAAGAATTGTACGCTAAGTTTTCAAAGTGTGCATTTTGGTTGGAAGAAGTTCAATTCCTCGGTCACATAGTGAACAAAGAAGGTATTAAGGTGGATCCGGCAAAGATAGAAACTGTTGAAAAGTGGGAAACCCCGAAAACTCTGAAACACATACGCCAGTTTTTAGGACTAGCTGGTTACTACAGAAGGTTCATCCAAGACTTTTCCAGAATAGCAAAACCCTTGACTGCATTAACGCATAAAGGGAAGAAATTTGAATGGAATGATGAACAAGAGAAAGCGTTTCAATTATTGAAGAAAAAGCTAACTACGGCACCTATATTGTCATTGCCTGAAGGGAATGATGATTTTGTGATTTATTGTGACGCATCAAAGCAAGGTCTCAGTTGTGTATTAATGCAACGAACAAAGGTGATTGCTTATGCGTCTAGACAATTGAAGATTCACGAACAAAATTATACGACGCATGATTTGGAATTAGGCGCGGTTGTTTTTGTATTAAAGACTTTGAGGCACTACTTATATGGGGTCAAAAGTATTATATATACCGACCACAAAAGTCTTCAACACATATTTAATCAGAAACAACTGAATATGAGGCAGCGTAGGTGGATTGAATTATTGAATGATTACGACTTTGAGATTCGTTACCACCCGGGGAAGGCAAATGTGGTAGCCGATGCCTTGAGCAGGAAGGACAGAGAACCCATTCGAGTAAAATCTATGAATATAATGATTCATAATAACCTTACTACTCAAATAAAGGAGGCGCAACAAGGAGTTTTAAAAGAGGGAAATTTAAAGGATGAAATACCCAAAGGATCGGAGAAGCATCTTAATATTCGAGAAGACGGAACCCGGTATAGGGCTGAAAGGATTTGGGTACCAAAATTTGGAGATATGAGAGAAATGGTACTTAGAGAAGCTCATAAAACCAGATACTCAATACATCCTGGAACGGGGAAGATGTACAAGGATCTCAAAAAACATTTTTGGTGGCCGGGTATGAAAGCCGATGTTGCTAAATACGTAGGAGAATGTTTGACGTGTTCTAAGGTCAAAGCTGAGCATCAGAAACCATCAGGTCTACTTCAACAACCCGAAATCTCGGAATGGAAATGGGAAAACATTACCATGGATTTCATCACTAAATTGCCAAGGACTGCAAGTGGTTTTGATACTATTTGGGTAATAGTTGATCGTCTCACTAAATCAGCACACTTCCTGCCAATAAGAGAAGATGACAAGATGGAGAAGTTAGCACGACTGTATTTGAAGGAAGTCATCTCCAGACATGGAATACCAATCTCTATTATCTCTGATAGGGATGGCAGATTTATTTCAAGATTCTGGCAGACATTACAGCAAGCATTAGGAACTCGTCTAGACATGAGTACTGCCTATCATCCACAAACTGATGGGCAGAGCGAAAGGACGATACAAACGCTTGAAGACATACTAAGAGCATGTGTTATTGATTTCAGAAACAGTTGGGATCAACATCTACCATTAGCAGAATTTTCCTACAACAACAGCTACCATTCAAGCATTGAGATGGCGCCGTTTGAAGCACTTTATGGTAGAAAGTGCAGGTCTCCGATTTGTTGGAGTGAAGTGGGGGATAGATAGATTATGGGTCCGGATATTATACAAGAAACTACCGAGAAGATCATCCAAATTCAACAACGGTTGAAAACCGCCCAAAGTCAACAAAAGAGCTACGCTGACATTAAAAGAAAAGATATAGAATTTGAAATTGGAGAGATGGTCATGCTTAAAGTTGCACCTTGGAAAGGCGTTGTTCGATTTGGTAAACGAGGGAAATTAAATCCAAGGTATATTGGACCATTCAAGATTATTGATCGTGTCGGGCCAGTAGCTTACCGACTTGAGTTACCTCAACAACTCGCGGCTGTACATAACACTTTCCACGTCTCGAATTTGAAGAAATGTTTTGCTAAAGAAGATCTCACTATTCCGTTAGATGAAATCCAAATCAACGAAAAACTCCAATTCATCGAAGAACCCGTCGAAATAATGGATCGTGAGGTTAAAAGACTTAAGCAAAACAAGATACCAATTGTTAAGGTTCGATGGAATGCTCGTAGAGGACCCGAGTTCACCTGGGAGCGTGAAGATCAGATGAATAAGAAATACCCGCATCTATTTCCAGAAGATTTGTCAACACCTTCAACAGCTTAAAATTTCGGGACGAAATTTATTTAACGGGTAGGTACTGTAGTGACCCGAACTTTTCCATGTTTATATATATTAATTGAGATTGATATTTACATGATTAAATGTTTCCAACATGTTAAGCAATCAAACTTGTTAAGACTTGATTAATTGAAATATGTTTCATATAGACAATTGACCACCCAAGTTGACCGGCGATTCACGAACGTTAAAACTTGTAAAAATGACATGACGATATATATATATGGATATACATATGGTTAACATGAGATTATGATAAGTAAGTATCTCCATAAGTATATTAACAATGAGTTATATACATATAAACAAGACTACTAACTTAAGGATTTCGAAACGAGACATATATGTAACGATTATCGTTGTAACGACATTTAAATGTATATATATCATATTAGATATATTAATATATCATAATATCATGATAATATAATAATTTAACATCTCATTAGATATAATAAACAATGGGTTAACAACATTAATTGAGATCGTTAACTTAAAGGTTTCAAAACAACACTTACATGTAACGACTAACGATGACTTAACGACTCAGTTAAAATGTATATACATGTAGTGTATTTAGATGTATTAAAATACTTTTGGAAGACTTCAAGACATATATCAAAACACTCATACTTAACAAAAATGGTTACAGTTACTTTTCCATTCTTTTCTTTCATCAAGAATTCTAGTCGTATTCTTACCCGTATTATACACAGCTTCAAAACGTACTTACTATGAGTATATACCAATAGGAACTAGCATGTGATTCCACTCTTGATTATGTCATGTATGACTAATCAATTTTAACTTCTACCATGAGCTAGTCAACTAACTAGAACTCCTTTTAACCCCACTCACCACTCACCAATTACCACTCATCATTCACTCCATTTCACTTCCAATTCTCTTTTTAATTCTCTCTCAACACACACACACACTATTATGAAGGTATTTTTCCAGTATTTAATCATCATCTTCATCAAAAATCACTTCAAGAATCAAGCTATAATCATCATAGGAAGAACACTTCAAGAATACTTCAAAAATCCCTTCAAGTTTACTAATTTACTTCCAAGCTTTCTAATCCATTCCAAGTAATCATCTAAGATCAAGAAACCTTTGTTATATATAGTAGGTTATCTTTCTTATTCAAGTTAATATTCATATTCAAACTTTGATTCAATTTCTATAACTATAAACTATCTTAATTCGAGTAAAAATCTTACTTGAACTTGTTTTTGTGTCATGATCCTACTTCAAGAACTTTCAAGTCATCCAAGATCCTTTGAAGCTAGATCATTTCTTGTCACTTCCAGTAGGTTTACCTACTAAACTTGAGGTAGTAATGATGTTCATAACATCATTCGATTCATATATATAAAACTATCTTATTCGAAGGTTTAAACTCGTAATCACTAGAACATAGTTTAGTTAATTCTAAACTTGTTCGCAAACAAAAGTTAATCCTTCTAACTTGACTTTTAAAATTAACTACACACATGTTCTATATCTATATGATATGCTAACTTAATGATTTAAAACCTGGAAACACGAAAAACACCGTAAAACCAGATTTACGCCGTAGTAGTAACACCGCGGGCTGTTTTGGGTTAGTTAATTAAAAACTATGATAAACTTTGATTTAAAAGTTGTTATTCTGAGAAAATGATTTTTATTATGAACATGAAACTATATCCAAAAATTATGGTTAAACTCAAAGTGGAAGTATGTTTTCTAAAATGGTCATCTAGACGTCGTTCTTTCGACTGAAATGACTACCTTTACAAAAACGACTTGTAACTTATTTTTCCGACTATAAACCTATACTTTTTCTATTTAGATTCATAAAATAGAGTTCAATATGAAACCATAGCAATTTGATTCCCTCAAAACGGATTTAAAATGAAGAAGTTATGGGTAAAACAAGATTGGATAATTTTTCTCATTTTAGCTACGTGAAAATTGGTAACAAATCTATTCCAATCATAACTTAATCAACTTGTATTGTATATTATGTAATCTTGAGATACCATAGATACGTATACAATGTTTCGACCTATCATGTCGACACATCTATATATATTTCGGAACAACCATAGACACTCTATATGTGAATGTTGGAGTTAGCTATACAGGGTTGAGGTTGATTCCAAAATATATATAGTTTGAGTTGTGATCAATACTGAGATACGTATACACTGGGTCGTGGATTGATTCAAGATAATATTTATCGATTTATTTCTGTACATCTAACTGTGGACAACTAGTTGTAGGTTACTAACGAGGACAGCTGACTTAATAAACTTAAAACATCAAAATATATTAAAAGTGTTGTAAATATATTTTAAACATACTTTGATATATATGTATATATTGTTATAGGTTCGTGAATCAACCAGTGGCCAAGTCTTACTTCCCGACGAAGTAAAAATCTGTGAAAGTGAGTTATAGTCCCACTTTTAAAATCTAATATTTTTGGGATGAGAATACATGCAGGTTTTATAAATGATTTACAAAATAGACACAAGTACGTGAAACTACATTCTATGGTTGAATTATCGAAATCGAATATGCCCCTTTTTATTAAGTCTGGTAATCTAAGAATTAGGGAACAGACACCCTAATTGACGCGAATCCTAAAGATAGATCTATTGGGCCTAACAAACCCCATCCAAAGTACCGGATGCTTTAGTACTTCGAAAATTATATCATATCCGAAGGGTGTCCCGGAATGATGGGGATATTCTTATATATGCATCTTGTTAATGTCGGTTACCAGGTGTTCACCATATGAATGATTTTTATCTCTATGTATGGGATGTGTATTGAAATATTAAATCTTGTGGTCTATTATTATGATCTGATATATATAGGTTAAACCTATAACTCACCAACATTTTTGTTGACGTTTTAAGCATGTTTATTCTCAGGTGATTATTAAGAGCTTCCGCAGTCGCATACTTAAATAAGGACGAGATTTGGAGTCCATGCTTGTATGATATTGTGTAAAAACTGCATTCAAGAAACTTATTTTGTTGTAACATATTTGTATTGTAAACCATTATGTAATGGTCGTGTGTAAACAGGATATTTTAGATTATCATTATTTGATAATCTACATAAAGCTTTTTAAACCTTTATTGAAGAAACAAAGGTTATGGTTTGTTTTAAAATGAATGCAGTCTTTGAAAAACGTCTCATATAGAGGTCAAAACCTCGCAACGAAATCAATTAATATGGAACGTTTTTAATCAATAAGAACGGGACATTTCAAAACACTCGATCTCAAGGTTTTCATTCACCCGTCGAATCCTCACGGTTCATCGACCTCAACACAAAAGTGAACACGCGCTTAACAAACGAACACCAAAACCCATTTCCATGGTTTGGTAGAAACATTTCCCAAATACTAAGGAATGCTTGGTTGCACCAAGTCTTACGCCCTTCGTCCAAAAATCAACATCACCATAGGGTACTTCCATTAGGAACGTCACCCATATCAACAATATGCACAACACAAGACATTTATTTAACTCAAATTCAAATGGCACTTAATAAATAATCAAAGGACATATTTATTAAATCGAAACATTCCTCAACGTCTCCTTGCGGCATTCGCCGCCGCCAACTCGGGACAATCCGGCTTGCGATGCCCCTCCTTATGACAATAGTAGCACATCCCGTCATCACTTCTCGGTATTGTGCACTCCCATAACTTATGGCCCATAACACCACAATTGAAACATCTAGGTGCACAAGAATCCACCGTGCCTTTTTCCACCTTACCCGTACTCGCACTTGCACCCTTACTTTTCTTACTTGGAGCACCATACGAAATAACCCTTCTCTTACTTGAAGGTTCACACATCTTTGATCGCGTATACGACTCGAAACCTCTAGCCAAGTCGAATAATTCCGCAAACGATTTCGCTTGACCCCGGCTAATTTTACCCTTCAAGTCGTCATTCAAGGTCCGATAGAAATCTCCCATCAACAAACGATCATTCCCCAAATACTCCGGGCAAAAACGAGCCTTCGCCATAAAGGTCATCTTGAGAGTACTCAAATCCATAGATCCTTGTCGCAAATTTCGCAACTCTTTACGCAATTCCCACAAATCGGCCGAAGTCCGGAACTCCTCGAAGAATTCCTCCTTAAATTTGTCCCACGATAAAGCCATAAATGTCACTCCACCGACAAGATCAATCTTACCATCCAACCAATCCCTCGCCCTACCCCACAACAAACTAGTAGCGATTCTGGTCTTTTTCTCGGGAGGGCATTCAATAGTGCGAAAACACCCTTCGACATCCGAGATTCAAGTTGTACTTATCAAAGGATCCGGTTTCCCATCATACCTCGGGGGTTTAGTCCTCATGAAGCTCTTGAGATAACGCTCCATTTCACCACTACTTTGAAGTTCGGAATACTTCCTATCCATTTCTTCTCGAAACGCACCCACTTGATCCGCAACGGCGGCCGCAACTCTAGCGTTAAACTCCGCATCGTTCGTCTCGATCCCATTTCCCACCGCCATTCTAAGGAATGCAAAACGATTAGATCACGAACGTATAAAACCACACACACCACACCGGTCCATCTTGCTAAACACTCGTCGTACATCACTTGCTAGACACTATTTGCACCCGTAATAAGGTTTGCAAGTCCTTATTACGCATACACGCCGTATCGGCTCGTTAGTACAACGACCGCCTCGCTCGATGATATCAACAAACACAAACAAAATTCTACGCGATATAAACACACGCGAGAATTATTAACACAACACAATAATATATTAATAATATCCGCATTACTAATATAAACGTTAGTCAACCTATAAACAAGGCACTAACTATAACCCATTCCGACCCGTAATCCTACAAGTCCCACAACAATTAAGCACACACAAAAGTCTAAGTCTAGGCACCTATCTCATGTCACCTAAATCCCTTAGACCATGCTCTGATACCACTTGTAACAACCCAACCCGTTAACCATCCGAAAATGTGCCACAATTTTTTTTTCTGGAACAGTTGATCTGGACGGCGTCCAGTGGTAAAGGCCAGGACGGCGTCCAGCCATATGGGACGTCGTCCAAATGAATTAAAACATTCTGATCAGTTTTTCAAACACACACGGGCGAAAACCCGCTTCCCGACACTTTTAAACTAAAACACTTTCACAATATGTTAATGTTAATTAAACTAAGAGGTTTCCATAATAAGATCCGAGTTTTACGACACCGGGCCCACAACGACCCAAAATACCACAAGTGACCATTTCGACCCATTAGTTTATACAAAACAAAGACCGAGCATGGGATTGGGGACACACTACCCAACCCTAAACAAATCCAAACGCAAGTCTTCTAAAGCAACTACGCAAGTCCACTAGTCCCCGTGCTTACCCGAGCCACCACATCCATGCAATCTATAAAAATGTAAACAACGAGAGGGTAAGCTAACGCTTAGTGAGTGAGAATATACTACATACATATATATGCATAAAATGAAATGCGCATCGCTAACACACAAATACAAGTCACATATCGCAATCCAAGCATAACTAAGCAATGTTATACCTAACGTACCACCAAGCCAAACCACAAGATTAGTTACAACAATATAAGTAAATACGCGTACATAATAGGTAACCAAGCTACAAGGTTAACCCCTTAACCTCAATCATACGAACATTGGCCGAACAACCCGAGCCTTAGTGAATTCGCACAACCCGAAATTCACTTCTCCACCAATTCAACAACCGAGGTTGGCCGAACTACCTGAGCCTTAATGAATTCGCACAACCCGAAATTCATCGCCTCATCAAACGGATGACCGAACAACCCGAGTCATCATGAATCCGCACTACCCGAGATTCACTTCCCAAATACCAAAACCCATGGTCACGGGATTATAAAATCCACCACATCGGGGTTATCCACATCACAACAATATCAACCCTTCGCCATTGGGGTTATAACATCCAAATCACAACCACGTGTGATAATGTACACACAAACGTGTACCTCGCCAAAGGTGGTCAACCAAAACGCACACCCGTGCCAATTGGACTCATACAAACGTCCATCAAAATCCACCTATATGTGAAGTGAACTCTATAGCCGAGAATCACTTCACCCGACCCGCACCCATCTTACACATACATATGCACATAAGATATTAACACTCACCTTGTCGCCTTGATGAAATGCTTCCGAATAATCCGCAACTCGTCAATGGAAAGTACCTATTCCATTATCACAATACAAACAACACAATTAGGGTTGACTTACAAACCAACCCAATTTACACTTAGTGCATTTTTCGACCCAAATGCACTTCCAAGCACAAACCGCGCCCAAACTAACCAATAATCACTAACACGAGTGAAAATGGTCCTAACACACCAATCAAACCCAAACACAAGTGTTAAACACGTGTCATACCCATTTTGACACCAAAACCCTAATTTTGACCCATTTCAAAATTAGTTAACCAAACACACCCAAAAGTGTTCCAACACTTCCATAATCACTAAACCTAGTGATTAAACTCATTATCAAACCCTAATCAAGCCCAAATCGTCAACCAACCCAAAACCCGCTAAGTGACAAGATTACCAAGTCACCATGAACCTACTTCATCATCAAAAAGGGTTTCACAACAATCTAGCTCAAAACCCTAACTTGAATATCAAATCTAACAAATGAAATTCGGAGTTTGAGCTTACCAATACCACCACAACGTAGCTAGGAGCGAGATGAACAACTTTAGAACCCGAGCTTTTGCGAGAATCCGACTCCTTCTTCTCCAAATCCACCTCTCTCTCTCTAAAACCCTTACTCTCTCACTAGAACAAGATGAGAGTGTTTGTGTGGGTGTTAGTGGAGCAAATGAGGCTCCTAGAACTGATCTTGTGGCCTTAACTCGTTCCGTAAGTGAAAATATCAATTTGCCCCTCTAAAAATCTTAAAATAACCCAGCTGGCCCGACAGACAAACTGGACGGCGTCCCAAATTCCGGACGGCGTCCAGCCTTTTACATCTGGACGGCGTCCCACCATCCTGGACGGCGTCCCGAACAACTAAAAAGTCAGAAACAGGATTAGGGTGTTACACCGACAGTCCCGCAGGTCGATGTTCCGGTCTTAAAATCAACCGGACGCACGAGAAACAACTCTCATTCGCAAGGGATGAGCATACGACATCATCATCAACCATGAACGAGTGATGTTCCTCGTCTCCGGAATATTAAACGACCCAAGGACTAGCCGGATGACGTAAGATGCATCGAACGAACATCGGCATCCGATTGTCCCCAATCTATCCGCAGTTGAAGGCGGAACACATTCGAAAAAATTCAAGGATTCGAAACAAATCTTCGGATCCAAATCGAAGCCTGAAATAAAACAAATCAGCAATGAGAAGAAAGAACGAAAAAAAGAAGACAGAAGAAAAGGCACAAATACTCACCAATGCCGTGGGTAAAATGGCTCAAAAAGTAACGGCAACACCGTCCTTTGAGCATCAACAACAACAACAACAACATCAATGAATAACCAAGCAAATACGTTATTCATAACATTGACAGACAACTTTCGAAGGCTGAAGATTTACAAAGATAGTGCTATTGAAGAACAACAACTTATTGAAGAACAATTTGTCAGAAGGAAGCAAAAGTGAGAAACTCAGGAGAAAAGCAAGGCTACTTATAGCCAACAAGACAATAAGAAATAATGACAAAAAGGGAAAAAATTGCTCCTTGGAAAATGTTCCAAGACATTGATAAGAGGAAAAAGCGTAAAAAAGAGGCGCATTTGCAGAAACTGTCCTCTCACACTGACAAGCATTAAATGCATGTCCAATCAGGAAGCGTGGCCTTGTCTCGGAAGTTTGACAACGGTACCCGTTCCGGATACCCTCATCAAACTGGGGGGACTTGATGATACGCATAATGATCCGTCTCAAAATAGGCAAGCATCTAGGCAAAAACCATACCCGACACCACGCGTCCCGGGTTGCCAATCCCTTTTCCTTCACCCGACTGGTGTATCCCCGGATACCTCACCACGTCGAACGAATGCAAAGCTAAGAGCCGGAACGACATACACGCAACCGGTACCACGCAACCGGTCAAGACAATCGTAACTAGGCACCACAAGACCAACCACCGTAATCGTGACCGACAAGAAACACTTCGAACGTGCCTAGGCGAAACCTACCCGGTTGGACTGAGAGCATCGTAATGTCGTAACCGGTATCAACTTACCGACACCACCATCTCGTTCCAATAAACCGACACGAGTACACTCCCGGGACAAGCACGTTGTCCCGGAACAAGAGTACATCACCACAGAGCAAGCATGCAGGCAAGTCGTATGCCACATCGCCCCGGAACAGGCACCTCGTCCCGGAATGACCACTCGGTGACGGAGCGAGCATGCAAGCAAGTTGTATGCCACATCAGCCTGCAAATCTAGGGGAGTTCGTTAGGATATGTTATTCCCCATGAAAGGGACAGGTGCCACGTCATCCCTCGGGATTGACAAAGTTTGTTACAACCATGAAAGGGACATGTGCCACGTCATCATTCCCTCCATAACATCTATAAATACGCAAGTGAAATCATTCATCAGGACAACACTGGATGCATAAACGTTACTCTGCCAAAATCAATTGCGATAACGTTACTCCAGTCGTTAACTTAATTCCGACCGGTGCTCCGATCACCGTCCGAGTTAATCCACACTAAGATATTAACTTATTCGATTCCGATCGAATAAGGTTAATCCACTTGGTTGTTTTACGCCCTTGGAATCCAGATTCCAAATCGGGGTTTGCACAATTATTGGAGTTAAAACAACCAACCTAGTCTTTTTTCCAAATTAAGCACTCAAACCCGAAATCTAAGCACACATAACGATTTTGGTTTAATCAGTAAGCATATGCAGATAGATTGTTAAACTGGTGCATACCCTGGTCAGAAAAACTTGAATCCAAAATTGACAAGCAATACTGTAAGTCACTGTGCTATCGAGTTTCTTCCAACGTATTGTAATTTTTAGGGGAAGGAAAAAGTAATTTTTTTTTTTTTTTTCATTTTTTAAAAATTTTCTTCCCAAACATTAGGTGAACATGCTGGTCAAGTTGTATAAGAAAATTGGGCCTAAACGGGCTTTCAGTTCATTGAATCTAGGGTTGCTATCACGTTAATTCGTATAAACGAAGAAAAAGCAGGCAGCGCAACCAAAATAAAAAACTCCGACGACAAATTAATCTCATTTCCATAACCAAAACTTAACCAAAGCAGATCAATGTCAGAGCACATCCCTTTTGATATCCAAATAAAAATCTTAAAAAGTCTTGCTGTCAAGTTTATTGCTAGTTACGGAATCCACCATATTCAACATCATCTTTTACTTGTATCGTACCTAAAAGAGTCCTCTTATAACGACAATTATATGTCGTTTGTAGATCATGATGACACTTTCTTGGTTGGTCAAATTATTGTTCCTATGCTTCCGAGGGAAATTATTATTCATGGAATTCTAGGTAGCTCCCACGGTTTGTTCTGCTGCGTTGTAGATATTACACTGATGGTTGTACCAAAAATATGTATGTTATTTGGAATCCATCAATTAGAAAAATGGCTGCTATTAAGGTTCCAACGCTTATCGATAATCTTTCATACGACAATGTTTATTTTGGAGTTTGTCATGTGACTCGTGACCCAAAACTAGTTAGGATTACCAATCTTGATGGTCTGACGTGGCTTGTAAAAATTTATACACTTTCAGCCCGTTGGAGGAATATTTGTAACAATTTGAGCAGGGGAACTGTTACACTTGATCCGGGTAGTGTCGTAGTTATAAATAGAAATATCTATTGGAAAGCTACAGACTCAATTATTGATGCAAAAGATGGTAGCTTTCGGGAAGTTTATATGATTGTTTCATTTGATTTGACAAGTGAAGAATTTACGGTGATTGGCATCCCGACTTTTATAGCACATCCCGAATATGAGATCTCCAAACTAAGAGACTCTCTTGTGGTACTTAAACATTCAAGATCGGAAATCGGTAAAGTAGTGTGTGATGTATGGATGATGATGAAAAATGGTGTGTGGTTTACGAAGGTATACAACATTATTACACCATCAAATATGTTAGGATACGGGGTTATGGGATTCACAAAGAGTGGCACACCTATAATTACTATGAGAGATTACGATAAGCAGCGGGATGGACTTTATGTTTTTAAACCCGACCCAGAACGTGTCACTAAGATAGGGATGGAGGATGAAGGGTATGTACTCATTGTATATAATTACCATGAAACGCTTCTTTTGCTTGATCATCGATGTTGAGATTGTAGTATCTAAATTAATATGGATCCTTGTTTGCTTCAACATAGTTTTAACCCGTCCAATAAGCCACCCACGTCCACATATATCAAGCATATCAAAACATCACTATTCCAATTAAAAAGAACTCTTAACTCTTTCTTTACCCAAAATCAGTTTATAAGAGGTGTAATAGACTGATTTTTACCAATAATCATCATCATTATCAACAAAAGTGTATGTACAAGCCAGTTATGCGCCCTCTACATCTTAGGTAACGAAAACTGTATGTACAAGTCATCATGAAAACATGATTTCAACTTATGCAGTTGGGCTCCTTCAAAGTGGTTTTTAAAAAGTTCTCTCTTTTATTGTTTTGTTCATGATAATATTTTAATTTTACATATATAAGGTTTATATGCATCTCTGAGTTTCAATAATGTTACAATAATATCTACTAATTTACTATTTTTGGAGTACTATTTATTTATAAGTTGCTGTAAGAACACGGAATAAGAGAAGGAACCGACCTTAGATTGAGCAGGTAACACTTATACAATTTAAATTGTCTAAAATATATTTTAATATGATTTTGGAAGATTATCGTTGGCCATTGCAGGCTTGATGATTTTTTTTACATGTTTTTAAAAAGTTATAGTAGAAACATGTGTTATAGAAGAGCCCAATAATGTTATTATGAAGTATTTATTTCCTTCATATGCGAGTTAATTACTTTTTTTACACAAAGCACGTTTCCATGACCAGAAGATATATGAGATCCCCGAGCTAAGAGACTTTTTCGAGGTAATTCGATTTATTGGATGAAAAATAATGTGATTGATTGATTGGTATAATAATGATAGTAAATTAATAGTAATAGAACTAGTTAAAGACCCGCGAAATCGCGGGTTTATGTAGTTATGATTTTAAAAGATAAAGAATGTGTTAAATACGACAGAAATATTTGTTAACAAAGTATAGTAACAAAATACCATGTAATGTTTTTTACCCGCTGCAAATTATAATAGTATGAAAATCTATGAAAATTATTACAAATAAACGAAACATGTTGCATATAAATAAAAATTTTTTTATTTGTTGAGGTAGTTGAAAGATATTGACTCAATAGTTGTCGATGCTCATCTCAAATCGTCGTTGTACTTAGCAACATATTCGACAATGTAGACAATCGTTTGAGGTGATCATGAATTGCGAATAATGCAGTAACTCTCTGTCTTGTTGTTAGTACTTTGTGCATCCCTGATATTGTCTTTTGGCGTAACTCGTCAGCCTATCATGTGTTTAAACAATATATTTTGTAGCATATGCATGTAGTTGTATAATTATTCATAAAATTTATAAAAAGTAAAATGTTTATTATTTATAATACCTCATTCAAAAAGTTGTGCATAATAGTAAACTTTCCGACTAAAGATGACATAGAGTTGGCATAACTTGACATTGCTGCTTCATCACCTTTATTCACAAATTCTTTGCCAGTTAAAGTATTTGAAATGTTGGCTTCTAAATTTGTAAACTTTGTAGTTAGTGCAATCTCTTCGTTCATAATATCAGAATTCAAAAATTTCATTTTTTCAATTTGAGGTCCATAAATCTCGATATGGTTGCTGATTAACTGCCACAGACAAACATTAGATAATTGTTGTTAATATAGAATTTAAAGTATTGTAAAGGTGTTAAGTTGAGCAGTTTATATATTATAATTAATAATTAATAGTAAAATAGTTAAAGTAAAAGTCTCGTGTACTTGCCTTTAGCATATCAGTTGGACGGAATCCACCAACCCACATTGTAGACAGATGAGCAGGAGACATCCATGTACCATAAAGAATACTAAAGACATCAACTTTTGCAGCATTTTTTTTAATATTGAATATAGTATAGAATTGTGATAATATGTTTTCGACAATCGGTAGAATGTCGTCTTCAACGAATTCTCCAATCAATCTTCTACGAAGGTGTAATATACGTTGATGATGTTCAACAAACCAATCATTATATTGTTTGTTGAAGTTAATTGGATCTTCATGAAAAATTATAACAAGTTAATATGAAGACGCTAATAATAGTTAGTTAAGCAGTTCTACAAAAAATGAAGTTAAATTGAAAATAATAGATTTTAATTAAGTTCTACCACGATTGATGTCTTGCTGGTTGGCAACCTGTAATATATATGAATTTAGATTACAAATATTAGATTGAATAAAAGATGAATCAAAAAATATGATTTAGATTTACAATAATTCTTCCAAGCATATATTAGTAAAAGTACCTGATGTAGTTGTTCGTTTTTCAGTTGTATATCCTTGTTTAGTTGTATAACTTTAAGCTCCAACTTATTCAAGTATGTCTACATTTATAAAAAGCTAATAGCATGTTAGTTATAGCGTTTTCTATTTAACAAATTCTATTGTCAATTAACTACATAAAACCTGCTTTTTGAGGCGGTGTTTCATAACTGCTTCTCTATTCTTAGCTTTTTTCTTTTCTATCTGAGAAAATGTAGACAACATATTATTCATGATTGTATATTTGGTTTAAACTGTGAACATGCATTATGAACTATATTAAGATGTCACACGTAATTTCAATGCATTGACTCAGGATAAATACATTTAAATATACAACATTAGTTAAAGACAGCCACTATCAAAAGAGTTTGTGAATTACATATATTTAAACAAAATCTAATTGTTAACTGACTTATGCAACGTTGGTTTTTCATAAATTGATATTACGGAGTATTTGGTTATTGCTCCGTACTTATTAGTGATAATTGTTGGTGGGTATTGGGCCTTTTTGACTTTCATCATCTATTGGATCTTTTCATCAAAGTTTTGGGCTTTAATAATAATAGAATGAGGTCCTAAGAAGGTCAACTGGTGTCACCCAACAACTATTCTTAAATTTTCACTGCAAGAATATGTATAGCCTGTGAGCATTTGGACTGATGAGTGGTGTCACAGGCCCACCCTCATCTCCATGTAGCTCCGCCATTGTTACAGGGTATGCAAACTATATCAGACAGTTAAAGATAACTCCAGGGATCACTATACACAACGGATTCAATACAGTAATCGAATATGTTATAAATTGCAGAAGACATTTACCTTTTCTTGTTCTTGTACCACGTCTGTATTTGCAACCATTGTTTATCTTTTATTGTTTATGATAAGCAGCCTGTATTGTTTTACGGTTGAGGTTTTTTTGCTTTATATACTTCGTTCCCTTTTTATTTTATTTTGTAACATATATATTCCTTAATTCCAGCCGAAAATGCTCCATCCGACTGTCATTGATTTTTAGAAACAAAATATTTGGAAAAAAAAAACATGATATGTACAACTTAAAAGTATATCCGATTTTTGCTACTATTAGCCATAAATTTCGGAAATTAAATTAGAAGTATAAGAGATTGTGTTGATTATTCTATCGATGTTCATCTTGTGAAACAGATATCTAAATAATAAAACGGGTATTATAAGTTGAAGTATATCCGAAACATTATACCTTTTTTTTTTTTCAAGTGTACTAAACATGCATAACTTCTTCTCCAACTATATACGCTAGATACTTGTGATTTTAATTTTCTGTGCCTTCTTTATATAAATTTATGGACTAACAAAGCCCATTGTAATTTCTGGCTTGGGCCAAAGATTTTTCAGTCCATATACAGGCTTTAAATTGGTTATATTTTGTCTGCTCCATTTGATTTTCCATACGATACATGTTGCTACAAAATGATCACGCCCATTTAGACTTTACTTGAACAAATGTTAACAAAATCTAAAGACTTTATGTATGTTTTGGTTGGTAACAAATTGAAAAGTTCTTGAGTTAACAAACATATAATAAATAAAAATAATTGATCAAAAAACATAAGACATATACATATAACTCAAATACGTCTCAAGACTTCCTTGTATACAACATTTTTGGTTATATTTGAATCTTTCCCATCGTCATCCATTATGATGACTTTTAATCCCTTTTTTGTAGTGACACGAGAAACTGCTACATACAATTGACCATGAGTGAATACCGGTTTTCGTAGGTATAATCCAACATTAGATAGTGATTGACCTTGACTTTTATTGATGGTCATTGCATAGCAAACTGTTACTGGAAATTGTCTTCGTTGAAACTTGACTGCAATCTTATTGTCAGATGGAGCAACAATCATTCTTGGTATATAGGTGAGGTTACCAAAGCAATGTCCAGTAATAATCCGCGCTTCAATGGTATGTTCACCTAACCTTTCAATTTGTAGTCTTGTCCCATTGCACAATCCTTTTGTTTGGTCAATGTTACGAAGTAACATTATCGGAACTCCTGGTTTCAAAGCAAGAACATGGTTAGGAACACCTGGGACTTTGAGCGTATTTAGAGTTTCCGTTGAGTATAATTGTTGTGCAAATACGTCATTTTCCTCATCAGGACATAGACTATCAGAGCTGTAGTATACTCTTTCTGCACCCGGTATGTTTGATAAAATATGCTCGTTTATGGAGTCTACTTCTTCATTTGTTGTAGCAAGTATGGCTCTATCTTGAAAGAATTGAGGATCTGTTAAGTGATCATGAAGTGACGGGTATGTTGAACTAACAATAGTTTCGACGGCGTTTGAGCCAGATTTTAGCAAAAGCTCATTTGGGAATTCAATCTCAGCTTCACCATCATTTGGCTCATTTAATCTCCCTTCACCAATTTTTAAAATCCAGTCAGCAAATGCGCGTAAATCATTGATTTCAGAATTATCATTGTCACTTCTAAGCCGCATGTTCTTAGTTAACCTCAAGACTTTGCATTTATTCCATAAATGGGAAGAATGTAGTGATGCATCTACAATTTCAGCACGGGTTCCTCTTTGAATAACAGGCAGGATCTGTCTAAAATCGCCTCCGAAAACAACAACCTTACCACCAAACGGTAAGGAACTACAATCCCTGCCTTCGACTTTAATGATGTCTCGCATTGTCCTATCAAATGCCTCAAAACAATGCCTGTGCATCATCGGTGCCTCATCCCAAATTATTAATTTTGCTTGGTTTAATAATGCAGCCAAATCACTATCGGGTTGTATTTTACAAAAAGAATCTTCAAGTACGTTAATAGGTATTGCAAACCGTGAGTGTGCAGTGCGTCCTCCTGTTAAAAGTAATGCTGCAATACCACTAGAAGCGACATTTATAACAATATCACCACGTGAACGTACAGCTGCTGCAAGAGTCTTCCAGACAAATGTCTTCCCAGTGCCTCCATAACCATAAAGGAAAAAAAGACCACCATCATCCTTTTCAATTGAATCAATTATTGTGTCATAAGCAATTTTCTGTTCAGGGGTCAATGTTGAGTGCAAAGTGTGGTGTTCCTCCTGTAGAGCAGCTCTGTCATATGCCAACTCATCTTGAATAAGCATGTTACACGATTGTTGAATAAACTCATAATCCGGGAAAGGCATATTTGGTATGTTTCTCAAAGTGGACCCACAACTGTTTAACTGCCTTTCTATTTTCGCAAGAGCAATGTTGTGCAACACCTTCTTCAAAATTTCTGGATCTGAGAAACATTAAAGGTTAAGTAAAAAAAATTAGATGGTTGTATACTATCATAATGACTATTCTAGTGAATAAAATTATTCAGAAGATACTGAATTAATAGTTGATACCATTAGATCTAAGTTGTTCAGGGCATTCATGGTTCAAATCATCTGAAAGTAGGTTACATGTTTCTTTCCATACCCGATCAGGGCATGAAATACTGTCTGAAGTTATCAAGGAGACAAACAAGGATCTACAAAATTCACCGGAAGCCCACTGATGGGTCTCTTTGATAGAAGCAATGTATTCTTTATCGTCATTTAATAGACCCATAGCGTAGCATGCTTCCTTAAAAGTATTGTAGAGGGTTCCATTTACTGTGCGTATGTCCTCATAACAAGTTGGCCCTTTCACTTTGTTAAGAAGGATACGTAAGTAATAGCATTCACCTGATTTTGGTGGTACAAAATGCATTCGACCAACAACTCTACCCTCTTTACGTTTAGTCCACTTTCTGGCGGGTCCATTCCATACATAATGGCGAGGAAATTCAATGTAAGTGTACTGGCGTGCTTCTGGATCAATCCTATTACGGTTCATCCACTCTAAAAACTGTGATGCACCAACAGATGGTTTATTAAGTACAACTTCCATGACTGATTCTGCATCAAACACAATCGGTTGTTGGTCGGGTAAGTGAAAGGAGAGTCTATAAACAGCTGGTGTTCTGTGTACAATCTCGTATTCAAACAACCGCCATGCTACCTCACATGCTGAAATATAACGACAGCTGTAATATTCAGCAATCTCATCATTACTTTTTGAGGGATTATTGGTAGAACTTGAAGAGTTGTTTTTCACAAATCCAACAGTTAATCGGTCTGGACCCTTGTTGATATATTTGAATAAGTATTTAATGGATCCGATCTGATTACACCACTCCACATTGATATGTGCTTGATATTGTTTTAGCAGAGTCTTGTTGTAGCCAACGACATGTCTGTTATGAAAATGAACAACACAAAAAGAAGTGTGTATGAAGTATGCTTAATACAATTATAGTGTAGAAAAATTCAAAAATTTAATGAGATAGGTAAATTAAGTTTACGAATTTTAATAATATAAAGTTTGGTGGTTTGTAACCTGTTGTCTAGTTTCTCGCCTGATTTCATGATAAAATTACCATCATCACGTCTCCTATACAATGGATATCCTTCAGGGTCAAAGTGCGTCTCATTTGTAAAATCTTTTGGAAAACGTTTGGAACATTTTTTAACAACACCTTTCATACATGGCATAGATGGGTGTTCTGGCCCGCAAGGTCCATGCATCATAAAATCTGAGACAAGCTGGTATAATTCAGGTTCATCATCTTTATTTGGGATTTCAGCACATATCACATCGTCTATATCATTTACATTAGGGCTTCTATCTTTTCTGTCTATGAATAAGCATATATGAGCGTGTGGTAGACCTCGTTTTTGGAATTCGATTACGTACAATTCTGCAAGTATTTACGAAAAATACAATTAAATCATGTATGATCAACATTTAGTAAATATATGATTAGTAAAATATCTTGAATAAAATTGTGTTTAAAGTTACAATTACCTCCAATAACTTGACCAAACAACTTCTCATCCCTAATCTGATGAATGAGCGAATCCAACTTGATTTTAAAAACGCGTGTACTGATATCCGGTCTGTCTTCGGGTTTCAAGTTTAGTGGGGCCAGATACCTAAGTATTTCCGGCCAGTTAGGATTGCACGTGAATGTAATGAAGAGAGATGGATATCCGTAAGCCCTAACAATAGCCATGGCATCCAAGTAATTTTGTCTCATATACCTAGGACCACCAGTATAAGAAGATGGAAGCGTAATCCTTGTTCCCATGATTGAGACATCATATTGTCCAGATTCTTGAGCATCATGAAGACTTGAAATTTGTGCACATCTGAATGCCTTCTGATTGTTACGTATGTAATTCAACCTCGTATTTTCAACCATTGTATAAGCGTCGACAAGAAACTGCTGTAAGAGTGTCCGAGAAATTAATAATAATGAAGTTTCAGAATCTCTAAACTGCAGACGATATGCGAAGAACTCTCGTATAGTAAGACGTGCGTGACCAACTGCATCTTCTATTTCAACACCTTTATGATAAATGTTTGGCCTATATCCATCTTCTGCGTATGTAAATAATAAGGGGTACTGTAGTGCAAGATAAGAAGGATGTAACTCACTGATACGTTCTAATCGCTTTGATTTAGTTTCGACTATTATGTCTCTTTTGTCAGTCGTGCCATCTATATCACCTATTATCAAAGCGGCAACTTCATGGGCTGTTGGTAGATTATGTGTACGTCCATCCTTGCTTCTACTGCCTATTATCTTAAGACGTATAGGTTCAGATGAATTCATGTCAAACCTATCTCTGGCCTGCCGGAATTGTTCAACTAAAGGATTCGTAATATCCAATAGACCCTTTAGTTGAAATACAATGGATTTATCAATGTCAGTACGCGTGTTCTTTGGCTTTGCTTTGTTTGAATTACTGTTAGATAATAGTCGAGATCATATTGATTAGTAAACATTCAATATAAATTACACAGATACAATTAAGCAAATTTGTTCATAAAATACACGTATAATTGCATAAAATAAAGTTTAAAAGAATGTTAAAGTTGGAATAGATCCGAACCCATGAGCATTTATCCGGTGGTCCACCTCATTATAAGTGTCGTAAATGTAAAGTTGACAAAATCTAGGATCTTCACCATCTTGAGGTAGTAAGCTGCCGCACAAATGATAGTTTTGACCATGCATACGGTATACAAAAGGAGCATTACCAGAATTTACTTTATAGTCAAGTTTACCGCCCATCGATGTAAAGCTAAACATCATATTATATCGTCTGACATTCTCAATAAAATTCTTACTTGTTTTGGAATCACCTCTCAAAAGTTGTAGCAGTAAATGAGGTGGTTGATTGAGTTTTGGTAATTCAACTTTTCCATTATAACAACAAAGTGAGTAAACCTTTTTTCGCAAAAATTTATTTCCACGTTGTGCCTCTGATTTCCACAACCTCGCATGACAATCATTACAAATGTATTCAGGATCACCTATGTCTCTATACTCTGTTTGTAAACAAAATCCATGTTAGGAAAAAAAAATCCAAGAATTTGAAGAGTTTAACTTGTTGAAAGATAATGTATTTACCATGGTGTATTCCCGGTTGGACTGAGAGCATCGTAATGTCGTAACCGGTATCAACTTACCGACACCACCATCTCGGTCCAATAAACCGACACGAGTACACTCCCGGGACAAGCACGTTGTCCCGGAACAAGAGTACATCACCACAGAGCAAGCATGCAGGCAAGTCGTATGCCACATCGCCCCGGAACAGGCACCTCGTCCCGGAATGACCACTCGGTGACGGAGCGAGCATGCAAGCAAGTTGTATGCCACATCAGCCTGCAAATCTAGGGGAGTTCGTTAGGATATGTTATTCCCCATGAAAGGGACAGGTGCCACGTCATCCCTCGGGATTGACAAAGTTTGTTACAACCATGAAAGGGACATGTGCCACGTCATCATTCCCTCCATAACATCTATAAATATGCAAGTGAAATCATTCATCAGGACAACACTGGATGCATAAACGTTACTCTGCCAAAATCAATTGCGATAACGTTACTCCAGTCGTTAACTTAATTCCGACCGGTGCTCCGATCACCGTCCGAGTTAATCCACACTAAGATATTAACTTATTCGATTCCGATCGAATAAGGTTAATCCACTTGGTTGTTTTACGCCCTTGGAATCCAGATTCCAAATCGGGGTTTGCACAATTATTGGAGTTAAAACAACCAACCTAGTCTTTTTTCCAAATTAAGCACTCAAACCCGAAATCTAAGCACACATAACGATTTTGGTTTAATCAGTAAGCATATGCAGATAGATTGTTAAACTGGTGCATACCCTGGTCAGAAAAACTTGAATCCAAAATTGACAAGCAATACTGTAAGTCACTGTGCTATCGAGTTTCTTCCAACGTATTGTAATTTTTAGGGGAAGGAAAAGGTAATTTTTTTTTTTTTTTTTTCATTTTTTAAAAATTTTCTTCCCAAACATTAGGTGAACATGCTGGTCAAGTTGTATAAGAAAATTGGGCCTAAACGGGCTTTCAGTTCATTGAATCTAGGGTTGCTATCACGTTAATTCGTATAAACGAAGAAAAAGCAGGCAGCGCAACCAAAATAAAAAACTCCGACGACAAATTAATCTCATTTCCATAACCAAAACTTAACCAAAGCAGATCAATGTCAGAGCACATCCCTTTTGATATCCAAATAAAAATCTTAAAAAGTCTTGCTGTCAAGTTTATTGCTAGTTACGGAATCCACCATATTCAACATCATCTTTTACTTGTATCGTACCTAAAAGAGTCCTCTTATAACGACAATTATATGTCGTTTGTAGATCATGATGACACTTTCTTGGTTGGTCAAATTATTGTTCCTATGCTTCCGAGGGAAATTATTATTCATGGAATTCTAGGTAGCTCCCACGGTTTGTTCTGCTGCGTTGTAGATATTACACTGATGGTTGTACCAAAAATATGTATGTTATTTGGAATCCATCAATTAGAAAAATGGCTGCTATTAAGGTTCCAACGCTTATCGATAATCTTTCATACGACAATGTTTATTTTGGAGTTTGTCATGTGACTCGTGACCCAAAACTAGTTAGGATTACCAATCTTGATGGTCTGACGTGGCTTGTAAAAATTTATACACTTTCAGCCCGTTGGAGGAATATTTGTAACAATTTGAGCAGGGGAACTGTTACACTTGATCCAGGTAGTGTCGTAGTTATAAATAGAAATATCTATTGGAAAGCTACAGACTCAATTATTGATGCAAAAGATGGTAGCTTTCGGGAAGTTTATATGATTGTTTCATTTGATTTGACAAGTGAAGAATTTACGGTGATTGGCATCCCGACTTTTATAGCACATCCCGAATATGAGATCTCCAAACTAAGAGACTCTCTTGTGGTACTTAAACATTCAAGATCGGAAATCGGTAAAGTAGTGTGTGATGTATGGATGATGATGAAAAATGGTGTGTGGTTTACGAAGGTATACAACATTATTACACCATCAAATATGTTAGGATACGGGGTTATGGGATTCACAAAGAGTGGCACACCTATAATTACTATGAGAGATTACGATAAGCAGCGGGATGGACTTTATGTTTTTAAACCCGACCCAGAACGTGTCACTAAGATAGGGATGGAGGATGAAGGGTATGTACTCATTGTATATAATTACCATGAAACGCTTCTTTTGCTTGATCATCGATGTTGAGATTGTAGTATCTAAATTAATATGGATCCTTGTTTGCTTCAACATAGTTTTAACCCGTCCAATAAGCCACCCACGTCCACATATATCAAGCATATCAAAACATCACTATTCCAATTAAAAAGAACTCTTAACTCTTTCTTTACCCAAAATCAGTTTATAAGAGGTGTAATAGACTGATTTTTACCAATAATCATCATCATTATCAACAAAAGTGTATGTACAAGCCAGTTATGCGCCCTCTACATCTTAGGTAACGAAAACTGTATGTACAAGTCATCATGAAAACATGATTTCAACTTATGCAGTTGGGCTCCTTCAAAGTGGTTTTTAAAAAGTTCTCTCTTTTATTGTTTTGTTCATGATAATATTTTAATTTTACATATATAAGGTTTATATGCATCTCTGAGTTTCAATAATGTTACAATAATATCTACTAATTTACTATTTTTGGAGTACTATTTATTTATAAGTTGCTGTAAGAACACGGAATAAGAGAAGGAACCGACCTTAGATTGAGCAGGTAACACTTATACAATTTAAATTGTCTAAAATATATTTTAATATGATTTTGGAAGATTATCGTTGGCCATTGCAGGCTTGATGATTTTTTTTACATGTTTTTAAAAAGTTATAGTAGAAACATGTGTTATAGAAGAGCCCAATAATGTTATTATGAAGTATTTATTTCCTTCATATGCGAGTTAATTACTTTTTTTACACAAAGCACGTTTCCATGACCAGAAGATATATGAGATCCCCGAGCTAAGAGACTTTTTCGAGGTAATTCGATTTATTGGATGAAAAATAATGTGATTGATTGATTGGTATAATAATGATAGTAAATTAATAGTAATAGAATGTGATAATTGAAAAGAAAGATAATCTTACTTCTAAAAAATAGGAGTTCTGGTAACTACTAAACATAATTTTGAAATTATCTACCATATTGAAACTACATATAGGTGTGGCAATATGGGCGGGTCGAAGGGACTAAGTGATAGGTAAATTTGTCTTATTTATAATAGTAATAAATAATATGGTTTGGTACAATTGTTTGTATTTCACTTGTGGCCTACTTAATTTGATGAAGTTGTCTTTTGTCTGAACTCCAAACTTGGGTTATAATATCAGTTGTTTGATTTAAGGTTTGCGTATATGATTATTATGTGTAATTTTTATATTTATTTTTTTGATAGAACCTGTGAATTCACGTGTCCTAAACTAGTTTTCTAAAACTTCAAATAAGAACACAAACGTCAATTTTAAACACAATGAATAAAAAACACACCACTTTTCTTAATCTTCCATATCTTGTTTCATAATAACAAGAAACTGAGATTAAGGAATGATGTGGATGACTAACCAAAAGGCTAATATTTTTGAGGTCTACTCGTTTAAGTGATTTGGGTCAATGGTTAACAGAGAACGTAAAAGGTTGGAACAGAGCATAGTTAAGCAACTCGCAAAGATTTTAATGCGTCTTGGTTTAAACAAGTAAAAACCGATCCCATCACAACAATCAACTTAAAGATTGAAAAGAAAAAGTGCAATCTGAACCGAAGTACCACCAAGACAGCTGCTATTAATTCAGATCCAGAAACTGTTGCTGCAAGGCCAAATGCTACTGTTATGTTTCCTAACCCAGTTTCTGTTTTTGATGGGCCGAGGGTTGGGCCTGATCAGGACCAAATTCCTGCTGTTGCCACTTATCTGTTTCCAGACTCGGATCCAAACGAAGACAATCTTACGTTCGCGGAAAGATTGGTGCGATTCAAGAGGGAGAAGAGAAAGAAAGAACAATTGTTGGCTATTAGCAAGAAGGAACTGAATGGAGACAAGCCATTGCAGGTGTTGGTTGGACGTAGCGGTAGATATTATTGCGATTGCGAGGTTCCTTCTTGCGATGGTTTTTGTAAATCGTGGTATGTTTTGATTAGAAATGTTTCAAGAAGTCTAATTGGTGAACTTGTTTCGAGATCAAGAAAGACGACGAACGAGGCGTACACCTCAGGTTCTTATAAGCTCAAGGATAACCTTGAAGATGTGGATTACGGGGAAGCAATTCAAATTTTTTTATGGGAGGCTTGGATGTCAAGAGGGGTGTCTCAACGGTTGCGGGTAACAAAGGCGGTTCTTCGGCATTCGAGAATGGAAAAATGACTAAAGAGGCTTTCGCTGATTTTGACGAAATGCTGACGAACATGGCGATGAGAGCGTATTGGATTTTTTTACGTATTAATTCTCTCGAGATCCTTAATACACCGCTCAAAAACAAATATTAACAAAAAAAGGAAGAAGAAATTGGTTCAAGGTGCCGAGATGGAAGAATTCGGCGTTTTTATCAAAGATAATTGATCTTGTTGGTCTCGGCTTCGTTTCTCCTAGGGTAGTTTTTGTTTTGAGTTCGGTGTCTTTGTTAAGTTTGATAGTTGGTTCATAATGTTGTATTTTTTCCGGTTTGTAGTTATCCTAATTAGTTTCGGATTTTGGTTCGGTACGGATAAGATGAGGTTCGGTATAGATAGTTTGTAAGGTTGCCGCTCTCTAGGATCGAGCTTCATCGGAGTTTTCTCTCGTTGTATTCTTTGTTGAAGAAGTTTTCTATTCGAACACGTTTTTCCGTTTTTATATGAGTTTTCGTATTTTTGCAAAAAAAAAAAAAAAAAAAAAAAAAAACCTTATTACAATAAATGACAATGTCTAAATCCACTGCAATTGGTGTCTCTATTAAAACTTAAAATCTGAAATCATAAACGTAAATTTAGATTATTTAAAATAAAAGGTAGGTCTAAGACATCTCCAAGTCAAAAAGCTCTTGCACTCATCCCATATATCTACTAGGGTTTAAACTCCATGACAGTGCTGTAGCAAGCTGACATCTATGAGAAGATATTGATAAAGTTAGATGTTGAGGATATGATCATATGTAAGAGTGTATGTAAATCATGGTTTTCTTTGATAAATGACACTCGTTTTATCGAAAATCATCTCAACCGTAGCTGCAACAACGATGATGATGACCACAATGATAACATAAAAGTCAAAGCCTTATATCGAAGGGTTGTTATGCCTGATTCACCCGTCTCTTATTTTCAATTTGAATCCAGTTCGTGGTTCTATAATGTTTACTTTCGTTGTCAACTTCTTGGTGCTTCGAATGGCTTGATATGCGTCATGATTGCCAATACTGATTTGCTGTTACTCAATCCTTTAACTAGACAAGTAAAAAACTTAGAAATCACCACCAATGTCCTAATCGCGCTATCAGTTTATATTGTTATGCGGAAAGTTCCTTATGTTGGGGTTTTGGCTACGATTGTGGTATGAATGACTATATGGTTATAATCGAGTTTATGAAAAGTGAGAATGTAACACATTTTCACGTTCTGAATTTGAAATTGAGTGTTTGGAAACTTGTTGGGCAAGTGAAGTATAGTCATTTTAGTAGCGTTGGTGTGTTATGTAACAGGGCGCTTCACTGGTTAATGATGGAACGAAATGAGAATAAGGTTATTCTTTCTTCTGATTTAATCGAAAATAAATTTAAGAAATCCCGCAACCTGATAATGATGTGACGTATCAATCTTTTATGTGTCGCTCTGAATGCCCATGTTTGGAACTATTAGTCTAGATATCAGATATTAGATAGTACAAGTTGTTATAACAATCTACAAGTTGTTATAACAACCTCTGATCACATAATATTAGTCTAGATAATTAGATAGTACAAGTTGTTATAACAACTTCTGACATATTTGTTATATGTCCCTTGTATCACTTTATAAATATGCATGTTATTTGTCCCTTGTATCACTTTATAAATAAGGGGTTGATCCGTAGTAAAAAAGCTTGCCGAAGAAGCTGCTGAAAAGAAAGTTAAAGGAGATGCAAGAAAAATACGTTTTTGTAAAAATACGTTTTAAATACAGCTTTTTGCAAATTTGCCATACACCATCAAATAAATTATTTAGACATTTTTACCCTTTCTTTTACACTATCAAATTTGTTATACACCACTAAACGAAGGGTATAAATGTCTAAATAATTTATTTGGTGGTGTATGGCAAATTTGAGGTGGTGTACGGATCAATTCCCTTATAAATATCCATGTAATCTTCACAATTACATACAACAATTACAATTACTTGTTTAGTAGGAACTATAGAAGAATTTCTATGGATATTTGGTCAGGAATGGCTTCCAAAAAAACTTATGGAAAATCAACGATTTCAATGTAAAGGGTTCTTGGGCAACAGTCGGGCACGATGATTGGGAGAATAAGAACGATGTCGTGCGCTGGTTGCAAGATCTGAAGAAGGGAAGTCCATATGACGAGTGGTTATGTCATATGTGCAAGACGATATCGATTTTGGCGCACCTGTATTTGTGGAGAGTCTTTTACCTCCTCTTATTCACAATCATAGCAAAAAGAAGAGAAAGATGCAGTCAAAGAATAGAAAGAAAGGTGTGTTCTCATTGTCCCTTCGTTTATTGTGTATTGTATAATTATATATTGTACATATTATATTTGTTTCTTATAATCCAAAAATATAATATATTGGAGTATTATATATTATTTTGATTCGATCATAATAGCTCACCTCCCGTTTTGGTTTTTCAGTTTATTAACACTATTTCTAACCCTATTAAGACTATTTCTAACACTGTGATGTCAGAGTCGGATTATGCACTTTTTGGTAAAAAAGTGGGTTTTTGACTGTGACTGTATTTGACCCCCGTTAACCCAAAATGTCAAGTTTTTGTGTCAAATATTTGGAGGGTGAGGTGGTAAAATCTGATTGAAATTGGGTGAGAAAATAATAAATAAATAACAAAAAACAAAATAAAAAACAAAAAGTAAATTATTTGATTGGTCCCCCTTCATCTCACGCCACATGATGTGCAGGTCAAATCTCCGACTGACGCCCTACTCCGTCAGTTTTTGACGCCCGGTTAGGGGCGTCACTTTCCGTTAAATGGCGACACATCATCTGACGAGCTTGATTACACGTCGGGTTAGTATCAGTCTAAGGGACATTTTGCCTTTACTGATCCAGTGATAGAATTTGAGATTTTTTTTTAAAATGGTAATTTTTTCAAACCAACTTTTAAAAATGGAAACTGAAGCAAAATCGTTGCAAAAATGGTAAAACCGAAGTTTGGAACTTCGGTTTTGCCATTTCCGAAGTTTCAAACTTCGGTTTTGGGTGATCTGTCACCAGAAACCCTAAACCGAAGTTTGGAACTTCGGTTTTGCAGGCTTTTCAGCAAAACCGAAGTTTCAAACTTCGGTTTTGCAGTTTGCATAACCAGTCACAATTATGGACTGAAACCTGCAACCCTAGTCTCAATTATGTACTGAAACCTGCTAACCTATCATGTCAAAATCTGATTTATCATCTTTTTTCATTTATTTATATCACCCTTATCATGGACTCAAACACAAACATCACCAAGAACACAATTCAAGCATTTCAAAGTCAGTTTCAAATACCAACAACACAATTCAAACTAATCTTAATCAGTTTCATACATCAATAATTAAAAAAATGTCTATAATTCGTCCATTCATGGTTCATTTTCTTTGGGGAGGGCAAATTTCATTCCAAAATGGTTGGCTTACTGGTGATAACACAACGATTAGAAGGAGTTTTGTGTTGACAACCAAGGTTAACTGTATGCAGTTAAATGAAATGGCGTATAATTATGTAGGTGCGAGTCAAAGATCACACACGTTAAAAATGTTCTTGTGGGTTCTTTTCAATGGAAATGAATGGAAAAGTGAACTTACTGATGATAACACTTTGGAAACAATATATTTTTATTCTCAGAATGATCCAAATTACGAGGCTCAAATTGAAATTCAGTTTGAGGAAGTTTTTTCAACCACCCAAGGTTCGGGTTATATTGATCTTATTCAAACTTTAGAGGGTGGTCCATCAACATCAAACCTCCATTCAACAGTTGTTGAATATGAACAAGAACGAAGAGACGAAGTAGAAAATGTAGTAGACCCCGATGATGGTATGTCTACTGCAACCGACGATACAGTTTCTGAATATAGCATTGAAGATAATGTTTCGGGTGACGAAGGTAGAGAGGAGCAAGTGGAACCACAATTGGAACCTGCCCCAGTTTCACGTTTTGGGTTTGTTAATTCAGGTGAGGGTAGTAATAGTTTTCCATACGATGACGACCAAGAAGCTTCATGGGTTTTTTATGATAAGGAGATCGGTAATGTTTCCAAAGGAATGGTGTTCCAGAACAAATCCAAACTTATTTATGCTGTTCGAAAATGGAATATACATCATAATAGAGAAATAGTTGTTACACAAAGCAAGCCGGGTTATTGGCAAGCACATTGTAGAACAACTAGCTCAAGTTTTAAGGGTCCACAAGAAAGATACCATTGTGCCTGGATTGTTAGTGGTTCGTCTCACAATCATCTAAGGTATGGAAAATAACAAAATGGAAAGATGAACACATGTGTTATGGACACGTATCAGAAAACAACAATCGTTGTTTAACCGCTAGCTTAATTGCTACTGAAATTGAACATCAAATATGTGTGGACGTTGCTTATCCTGTTAAAAACATCCAAGCCCAAATAAAAAATACATGGCATGTAGATGTCCATTACAGCAAAGCATGGAACGCTAGGCGTATTGCAATCGAACGATTGTTTGGAACTTGGGAAAGTAACTTTATTCATTTACCAAATTATATAAATGAATTAGTTACTACTAATCCAGACACAATTGTTATGTTTGAAAATGGACCTGAAATTTATGAAGGTTTCGCCACCTTTAAATTTGTGTTTTGGGCATTCAGTCCAGCCATTAAAGCGTTTAAACTGTGTATTCCAATGATTTGCATCGATGGCACCCATTTGAAAGGTAGTTATAAGGGTAAACTGTTAACAGCGGTTGCCAAAAATGCTAACAATCAAATTCTACCTATTGCCTTTGCCCTAGTTGATGAAGAAAGTAACGAAAGTTGGTCTTGGCTTTTGCAAATGCTCCAAGAAAATGTTATTGGAGACGAAAAGTTGTGTGTCATCTCTGATCGACACCAAGGTATCTTACATGCAATGGGTGCTCAAACATATGGTTGGGAACATAGGTACTGCTTGCGCCACATTCGTAGTAACTTGTTGAGCAAATACACTAAAGTGAAATCGCTCAAACACTTGTGTTGGACAGTCGGTTCAACAACAAATCAAATATGGTACAAGAATGCTTTTAGGGCCATCAAACAAGCTAGTGTTGAGGCTTGGCAATATTTGCAAGATGCTGATGTAGGTAAATGGACTGTGTATAGGGACAGTCAGAGGAGTCGTTGGGGTAACACAACGACAAATATTACTGAGTCCCTCAACAATTTGTTCCGTCATGCCCGAATGATGTCGATCAAAGCGTGTATCGAATATACCTTTGATTACACCAGACAACACTTCTACGACCAAAGTCGAGAAGCAAGGATATGTAATTCACCACTTTCGAAGTACATGTTTAACATCTTTAACGAACGGGCAAAAAGAGCTCAACGTTACAAAACAACATGTTATCACGAAGAACAAGGTATCTACAAGGTTCATTCAACGTATCAAAGAAGTGGTGAGGGTGGCACTGATTACACAGTGGAGTTTAAAAGGAAAAGGTGTTCATGTGGTATTTGGCAACACCAAAGATTACCTTGCTCTCATGCCATTTCCGTATGTAGCCATCTAAACGAGGATATAAATAAACAAATCAGTAAAAAGTATACAACTCCTACATGGAGAGAGCAATATAGCGATCATTTTAATCCTTTAAGAGATGCGAGCTACTGGACACATATAGAATGGAAAATTATGGCCGATCCATCAAGATTGATTAAGCACAGAGGGCGGAAGCAATCAAAACGTATTAAGAACCAGATGGATGAACGTGAAAAGCAAGCTCCAAAGTGTGGTATATGCAGAACTGAAGGTCACAACAGGAATACTTGTCCACGTACTAGAAACCCATAGGTTTTCATTAGTAATTTGTTGTATTTAGTTTGTTGTACTTTGTTTCTTGTAGTTTGTTTCTTGTACTTTGTTTCTTATGAATAAAAAGGTGTTGTTGAAATAATAATATTGCCATGTTACCAATCTTATTCTAGTTACTAATCTATTACAAGTAACTTTAATTTATAAAAGGTCTAGGTGCATAATAGTATTCACCATGACTATCATACATCGTATCGAACTCTAGTGCATCTTCAAAAACTCCAAATAAAACATACAACTCGATGTTTTCTGAAAGTATACACGCTTTCCCTACTAATGAATACCATTCTTCATCATAGCACGTTGCTTCGGCTTCACTTGCTCCTGCTTTGTAGTAGTATATGTCCATTGAACGTGGATTCTTTGGTAGCTTTTCTTCTAAGAAACTCATTCAACTTTTCCATATTAAAGCCCCGAACATCTACGTTATCAAACGTCATTTTAGGCCCTTTAGAGAGTTCCGTTTTACCATCATTCCATTCAAAATCACAACCATGATACATGTCAATTGATACGTATATCGGATTCATTTTTTGTTATGTATTTATGAAACAATCACAGATCACTTTTATAATCCCGAATCTACATATAACCGAAGTTTTAAAGTTCGGTTTCAGACCTATCAGAAAAAAGCATGCAAAACCGAAGTTTGAAACTTCGGTTTGTCAGGTACTAGACATGTCATAAAAAGCAATATTGTTACCTTTTACTATTACCTTTTACTGTTCGGCAGCTTTTACTGAAACCGAACTTTAAAAGGTCGGTTTTTCAATTTTAACTACACTATATAAACCGACATCTATTACAACAAACGGATGTATCACTCTATTCTCCCTTCTCCAAACATAAATTTTAATTTTGTAAACATAAACATGTCACCAATTCCTGTTCAAATTAATGTCTATTGGAATGGACAGTTTTCAACACAAAAAAAGTTTTACTGGGGGTACAAATATATGTACTTTCAAAATGTGGATGTTAGTCAGATGACAACAATTTCGAAAGTGTTTGAGTGGCTCAAAGAAAACATAACGGTTGAACATTCGGGCGTGATGTTCTGGAATGAAGGTAAAGGAAAATTCGAGCATCTTTGTGAGGAAGATGAATGGATTATGATCAAAAACGAAGCAATTGTGAAAAACCAACCTCTTCCATTGCATCTAATTTAAATATGTGTTAAATTTCTATGTGTTGTTTTAAATTATGTATTTTTATTTTCAAAAAAATGTAACCGTTATTCTGATATTAATAAAAGTGTTGTTCAAAAAATTTGTATTTGCATCTTACTAATATTAATATTTTATTGTTTGTAATGTTATTATATATTATTAAAGTAATTTTAGCGTATGAAACTGTAAATTAACTATCAAAACCAAGTTATTTATATAATTAGTGTTAAAAAAAAAAAAACAAATACCAAAACCGAAGTTTGGAACTTCGGATTTGGTAAAACCGAAGTTCCAAACTTCGGTTTAGGGTTTCTGGTGACAGATCACCCAAAACCGAAGTTTGAAACTTCGGAAATGGCAAAACCGAAGTTCCAAACTTCGGTTTTACCATTATTGCAACGATTTTGCTTCAGTTTCCATTTTTAAAAATTGGTTTGAAAAAATTACTATTTTAAAAAAAAATTCTAGAATTTGACGCCGATGAAGCTGCTTGGGGCTTTGCCTATTACCAAAGACCTTGCTTTACTGATGCTTGCTTTGGAGTGGCAATGATGGCCCTAAACAAGGATAAGTCAAGTTCGGTTTCTCGTATTTCAAGACTTAAATATTGTTTTTTTGGGTTTGGAGTACACAGGATGGTGGGCCAGTTGGGTCGGCTAAAATTAGGTTTCAGGTTTTTGCATCATAATAAATGTTTTTATTTTAATCTTGTCACTTTTACTGAATATTTAGAGAGATTGAAACAATATCTAAATCAGCTAAAGTTCATTAAATAGAAAAACTCATATGTACTGAAATTACTGTAGAACTGCAAGTTTTTCTAATTTTGTTTACCACATCCATTATTAATAAGAAGATAGACCAAACGTGTGTAAGCATCAACTAAAACTAACCTCTACTAATACTAACAAGAATCACCTTTAAACTGGTTATCTGACTTGCAATATCAATAGGCGGTCAGGGTATCTATACATCAAAACGTGCCTTAAGAAGGTATCTATCATCCTCCTCCTGTAATTCTCGGCTATCTTCTGTGTCTTTTCTTTGATAGGGTCACATATCCTAGATGGCGTCCTCTCCATGTGTAGGCAAACCCATACTCCACAGTCTCCTAGTAAGATGCTCTGTTTCGGCACCTCCACTGGCTCATATTGTTGCTTGTCAAACTCATTAATAAAACCCTGGTTGATCTTGCTCCATTAATCTATAGCACTCAAATATTCGGGAAGGGCATCTTCCAAGTATTTAACAATCTCTAGTCTATTGGCATGTGTACCAAATCCAGGCAATCGCTCACTTTGAAATGCATAAGATCAAGTACTAGCAAAATCCAATGATCACATATCCGTAGTTTAAACGGAAAACAAACATATGCATTAATCATTAATTAATATTGGTGTACCGGAAACAAACATATGTATTAAAGATTAATTAATATGGTTTACTTATATATGAATCATTAATAAATATAGTGTACTTACCATGTCACACTCTCATCATTGCGGATATAGGTCCCGAGTACCATCAACAAACCCCTTAACAACATAATTGAGTCAATACCCATATCTCCTAAGCACTCAACCCCTTCCAACGCAATGGGACTCTGAGGTGACTTAAACGTTATCGATATCTCCACCACAGTAGCATGTTGGCCCAACCCTCAATATGCGATAATAGTAAAAAAGAAACTAGGATAGCGAATGATATGCCGGAATCGGACGGTTTATTTATGCGGTATCGTTAGGTCGCAAAACGTCAATTCAGTATACCAACGGGAGAAGCTGAATGTTTAATTTATATGTGCGGGGCCTAAATCTATTATTCCTTCCTATGAGTTAGCAAGGGCAAATATGACCTAAGGTCGTTCTTTGAGCGGTCGAATTTGAAACGGAGCTTATCTAGATAATTTAGTAATTAAGATTGGGTTTATACACAATTTAGTATCCACGATTAGTGGCCAGGTACACTTTGTGTGGAGAGGCAGGATCCTTTTGGTCCCAATAAATTAGCGACTGTTCGGAAAATCCAATAACTAAGTCCAACCGGTTTATTCTAGACACTACTTTATCCGGAATATCAAATTGTGTAAAGGCAATAGTTGGGTTGAATAGTTTATATAATTGTAAATGAGATATTAAAGCAATATAATTAAAATAAGCTAGCTAGCATGCAACAGCTAAGGACAGAGAAGACGTGGTTCACCATGATTTAAGATAACGTAGTGTCGGGATGATTGTGAGACACTCCTTGGATAGATATACCTTGGTGTGAACACTAGATTCCCTACTAAGCGGTTTCCCGGTAAGCATGTCACGAGGAACTAGGCTTTGAAGATTCTGATCGGATGGACTATGCTCAACTCCCGACGCTTTATCTGGTTTAAGGATATAAGCGGCCCATCTTCGATGTAGTGCATACCTTGAGCGCACGAATAAAGTAGCATAGCCATAGATATCCAACCTTTCTTAACACCTTAGTGTATCACCCAAGTGAGTAGTTATGATTGTGCTTCGAATCCCTTTCTGTCAATGGTTTGGTAAAATCTAAGGGTTTGTAGACAAATTAGAACATCAGATAGTTCTCAGTCATCCTTAAAGATTTATAAGCTTAGTTTGTATTGTAGTGCGTTAGATTCCCATTTATGATTTAAACCAGCCCTTACTTAAATCTACCCAATAAATCCCTTAGTTATCCACCATGTACTAGACTTATAGTGGTTCCATAGCTTCTAACCTTGACCATGCTCAAGTGGTCCTATAGTACATCAACACTGTACTCTACTGTTGTAACAGTATTTCCTCAAGTCTTATACTCTTGACCAATGTCTTGATCTGGTCCTATGGTAATTCCCCATGTACTTTATAGTATTTCCGATGGGTTCATACCTTGACCAATGTATAAACACAGATAACTAATTACCTTTATAATGTCGACTTTATAAAAGGTTTTAATCACGTTTATTGGTGGAAGGACGATAATAACGAGGTTTAATATCATAGACAGAAAGTGAGTACGAAACGATAATCATCCCTAACTAACATTAATAAATCATGGCAAACAATCAAGCAATTACTCACACGTTATGGCAACAAGCATTTCAATCATTAATAAATCACAAACATCAAAGAAGAACATTATGACGAATTAATAAAAAAAAAGGATAGATAGTACCGGATAATGTCGGCAGAATAACACTTGTATTACTTCATAATATCCATAGCGTTACAATGCTTGATAGCTTCTACTACTAACTACATACTAATCTCCTATTGATCACTAGAGAGCGACAATAGAGAGATAACTACATTTCCTAATCTCTGTATTTTTCTCTCTCTAGGAACTAGAGAGAGAAAGTAGAGAGAGAACTAATCTCCTATAGATCACTAGAGAGCGACTATAGAGAGATATTTAGAGAGAGAAGTGAAGAATTGGTGTGTGTTTTTGGTGTGTTGAAATGAGAAATGAAGCCCTCCTTTTATAAGCAAAGCTTGATGGCAAAATTGTAATTTTTTGGCTGAAAAACGGCCTGCCGCTTGGCAGGCCGCTTGGCAGGCCGTTTGCTTGGCAAGCCGTTTGGCAGGCAGTGTGGCAGGTCGTTTTTAGCAGGCCGTTTCCATACTGGCAAGCCGTTTGGCAGGCCGTTTGGCAGGGCGGATTTTTGTGCTGGTCAGCCTTGATTCCCTGGATCGTAACTTGATTTCTCGTTTTCGCTATAGAATCTTCGTTTTAGCTCCGTTTTTGACGATTCTTGCGCCCACGCGTTCGTAATTGAATATCCTACAACATGAGGTTAAGTAATTAAACTTTCCCAAAAATTATAAAATAAGTTATTTAAACGCGAGTTAATCGTCTTAGCCAGTTTTGCTCGCTTTTCCTCGTTTCTCATCTGTTTTTAGTGATTCTTGAAACATAGCCTTTGTAATGACTAAATCTACCCAATTAACCAACAAAGTGATTATTTTGGCGATAAAATTTGGAACTTTATGGTTTTAGGGCTCAATATCGGGGGTAAAAACGTGACTTTTTGGCCGATATCAGCGAACCAAATAATGATGTATATGTGTATATAATAAAAAAATATAAAAAAACTAAACCCTTACAATGTTTTCAAGATATCCATTGTCAATTTCACCAACTAACACTACCAATCTCCTCAATTTAAATTATGTACGTATCCAAGTTTTAAATAAACATGCATTAAAATCATTCGACAATCATATAGATCTTCAACAGTGTATGGATCGAGAATCTAGTGCTTATTTATAATCGTTGTTGGACAAAGAGGGGGAGTGAGAAGACCAACATCATTAAAAATACTGTCGATCATTTCAACCATATCATCAATCGCGATAGCTTCATGTGCTTTCTTAATTTTACACTTCTTAGCCGGCTTAATTGGCTCCCACCATATCTGAATTAAGTACCTGCTCCACTGTCTCAAGTACTGTTGGAAAATCGTGTGTACTTTTACCAAAACAGATTAACGCAGCGGATAGTTAAAATAATAATCTTTTATTATTTTATGAACAAAATTTAACAAGATTAAATTTTCACTTATTTAATGAAACATGCACATGATTAACGATCCCAAAAATCCAGTTACACCATAATAATTGTCAAGAATATAAATCATAAGATGAGTAAACGATATACCTTTCTTGAAGAAACTGATTGAAGGAGAGAAACCTTTCTTGAAGAACCTGATTGAAGGAGAGAAACCTACGATCAAAAATATGACCGTCTCTTTGGATAGTCCACACTACACTTCAAACAACGTCAATGGATGCTAGTCCAAACCCAAGTAATAATCAATCAACCTTTGATTAATATTATGAACCCAAAATATGTAATATATGTTTTTCCTTTTAGTTCATCGAAAGCATTAGAATGATTCAAAAATTACTTCGTAATATGATACACATATATGAATATATAATATATCCCATTTGTTTGGTAGCATAAAGTAAATCAAAAGAAATCAAGATTCGTTTGTTTGATAGCAAAAAGCAAATCAAAAGAAATCAAGATCATTTTCAAATACAATGCTATATTTTAAAAAGTCGTATTTCTCAAATACTTTAGAGGTAGTTTATGAAACTTATAATTAATAATTTCTATCATGTCACTTTCATGTGAATAGTAAATTAATTAATTTCATTTCATTTACTATTCACATGAATAGTAAATGAATTAATTTCGATTTACTATTTTGTTACTTGAGTAATATATATACATCATATATATATTTTATTTGACGTCTCGGTGTATATGTGTGTGACCCCGAAGGCTCAAATGAGGTTGGCCATATAGTTATATGTTGTACCTTGCACATTAATCCTACAGACTCCCACTTGTGCATGGCACAACACCAAGTAACTATACAAACAATGATAAGCGTCTAGCAACACGTCATTGTCCCCAAATTCACGTGAGGATAGTTTCTCGAAACTGTTTATGGTAAGTGTTAAATGTCATTCGTCCTTTTGTTTCAGATACTTTAGTTAACCTTGACCATGCTCAAGTGGTTCCATAGCTTCTAACCTTGACCATGCTCAAGTGGTCCTATAGTACATCAACACTGTACTCTACTGTTGTAACAGTATTTCCTCAAGTCTTATACTCTTGACCAATGTCTTGATCTGGTCCTATGGTAATTCCCCATGTACTTTATAGTATTTCCGATGGGTTCATACCTTGACCAATGTATAAACACAGATAACTAATTACCTTTATAATGTCGACTTTATAAAAGGTTTTAATCACGTTTATTGGTGGAAGGACGATAATAACGAGGTTTAATATCATAGACAGAAAGTGAGTACGAAACGATAATCATCCCTAACTAACATTAATAAATCATGGCAAACAATCAAGCAATTACTCACACGTTATGGCAACAAGCATTTCAATCATTAATAAATCACAAACATCAAAGAAGAACATTATGACGAATTAATAAAAAAAAAGGATAGATAGTACCGGATAATGTCGGCAGAATAACACTTGTATTACTTCATAATATCCATAGCGTTACAATGCTTGATAGCTTCTACTACTAACTACATACTAATCTCCTATTGATCACTAGAGAGCGACAATAGAGAGATAACTACATTTCCTAATCTCTGTATTTTTCTCTCTCTAGGAACTAGAGAGAGAAAGTAGAGAGAGAACTAATCTCCTATAGATTACTAGAGAGCGACTATAGAGAGATATTTAGAGAGAGAAGTGAAGAATTGGTGTGTGTTTTTAGTGTGTTGAAATGAGAAATGAAGCCCTCCTTTTATAAGCAAAGCTTGATGGCAAAATTGTAATTTTTTGGCTGAAAAACGGCCTGCCGCTTGGCAGGCCGTTTGGAAGGCCGTATTTGGCAAGCCGTTTGCTTGGCAAGCCATTTGGCAGGCCGTTTTTGCAGGCCATTTCCATACTAGCAAGCCGTTTAGCAGGGCGGATTTTTGTGCTGGTCAGCCTTGATTCCCTGGATCGTAACTTGATTTCTCGTTTTCGCTCTAGAATCTTCGTTTTAGCTCCGTTTTTGACGATTCTTGCGCCCACGCGTTCGTAATTGAATATCCTACAACATGAGGTTAAGTAATTAAACTTTCCCAAAAATTATAAAATAAGTTATTTAAACGCGAGTTAATCGTCTTAGCCGGTTTTGCTCGTTTTTCCTCGTTTCTCATCCGTTTTAGTGATTCTTGAAACATAGCCTTTGTAATGACTAAATCTACCCAATTAACCAACAAAGTGATTATTTTGGCAATAAAATTTGGAACTTTATGGTTTTAGGGCTCAATATCGGGGGTAAAAACGTGACTTTTTGGCCGATATCAAA
Source organism: Rutidosis leptorrhynchoides (assembly GCF_046630445.1). Classification (NCBI taxonomy): domain Eukaryota; kingdom Viridiplantae; phylum Streptophyta; class Magnoliopsida; order Asterales; family Asteraceae; genus Rutidosis; species Rutidosis leptorrhynchoides. The sequence goes on from NC_092333.1 coordinate 80,082,387, forward strand.
TATCCCACACTTAGACTTTGCTTGTCCTCGAGCAAACCTTTCTTTTATTTTGAGTTCAAGGATGCTTCTGAGGTTTCCGTTCTATTATTCAAGTGGCTTGTTATTTATTATAAGAGCAAGATCAGACAAATCGTCTTCTAAAAGGGTAGAAACTATCTCTGCAAGCATGAGAGGAGGTTACATGACATTGGCTTTCTTACACGGGTCACTCAATCACTCAAGTGTTTGGGGTTCCCTATCAATCTATGAAATGAATTCGCTCATAGCCTGTCATGTTGCAAGTATTGTCATAGGCTTGACCAAGAATCAAATTTCCACCGGTTAGATAAGGACGTCACTGATCTTCTCCCTAATCATTCTTTCAAGAGGAAGAGTGGGTTTAAAGGTTGGTTTGCGGAGAAAAGAGAAGGTTTTGATATGGAGAAAAGGGTGATTTTCGAATCATTGAAATTTAGAGAGATTTGATAGATTTCGATTTCATGAGGATATACTTTTTCTAGGGAAGATGGTACTCTATTTTTGTTGAAGAGTTCCTTTAGAGGGTTCTGATTTTCAGCGAAGACTTTGCTTCTTTTCTGCAGTCCTCCTGAGTCACAATCTTCATTTTCTTGGGGATCTATGCTTTTATTTGAAGACTTTTCTCTTTTTTATTTTTGAGACTTTGCTCAACTACTTTTTTTTTTATCCCATCTTCATAATTTTATCTATTTCTTCTTGTGCCCAGAGAGAAAGGTATTTCACCAGAAATAGGTCTTTTTGACCTATCAAAAACAGTCTGAAATTTTGGAATTTTTCGACAAGTGTTTGAAGTAAACTTGGTCGATCTATCTCTTTGAATTTCTAAATTTTTGGGAAATGAGAAAGGAAAGAGGGTGGAAAGGGTAACGTATTTGATAGTGAATTTGGGGTGAGTATTTTCTGATTCATCAACTCCTTGATGTGAGTTGGTCGGTTTAAATGCGTGGAGTGGAAACAGAAACGGATGGTTTTTGTCTTCTCTATTCAGAATGATTTCGGAAGGAGTATCGCACCTACACCACGTATGGCGCTTACTAACCATTGGCCTCGAAATGTATGTCAATGTCAAGTTCTAACTCTAAATGCTAACATCGGCACTCTCAACGGAAAAGATAGTGAAGCATTAAAAATGAATGCTTATTGGGCCATTTTTGGGGTGATTCACAATAATTATACTGGGTTGAAAGTGCCTAGTCATGCAATGCTCTTTTAGAGAATTGGTTCATCCTTAAGAAGATTTATGTCTTAATTTGTCTTAATTTTTTTTTTTTTGAACAAACACGCTTGATTTTCGAAAGTACTTTTTCAGAAAGTATCATTTAGTCAAAATTTTTGAAAAATTTACGTTGAAGACAAAGAATCTAATAGTAGGTATACTCGAAAAGCTTAGTAAAATTTTAAGTTAAGAACATTTTTCGAGCATCCCATAGCTAATTACGGTGTACTACACCGCTATCCCACACTTAGATGAACATTGTCCCTAATGTTCATTCTTAGATTTTAGGGACTAAAATCCCACACTTAGAGTTTGAACATGTCGGAAAATGTATCTAAGCTCAATATTGGGTTGGAATCCCACACTTAGTGATAAGCTTAGGATAGGGTATAGTTTAAGGATATAGCGAAGCAAAATAACTAAAAAAAGAGAAAGAAACGAATTACTCCCCTTTGCGGTTGTGAGCTGAGGATCTGAAGGTAGACTGAGTCGTAACCATCTACCACTGGATTCGAATCGGTCTTCTTGAAGTGTACTCGAGCTCATTAGGGCGCTTTCATCCTCCATACAACATCCACCAATAACTTGCAATGAAATAATCAACGAGTTTCCTTGTCGTTTCATCATTATTCAAAGAGTCTCCTCCATAGGCGTCAATAACTGTCTATTACTTGTAAAAATGGAAAACATTAAACCTAGACAGGTGATTAAGCTTTAGGCCATGGACTCACTGATTTGTGTTTTGATGAAAAAGTCATTTGAAACTTAACGGTTTCAAAATTAGTTTTTTGAAAATTTAACAAATCAGTGTATGACTTAAAATCTTAATCCCACACTTAAAGTGTTGACTGCCTTTAATTTTAAGACTTTTGAAATAATGTAAATATTGCAATTAAGTTCATGACAAGTAAGAAACTTTGAAAATCTCATTTTAAATTTCACTTTTCTCATTTATTCATTTATTCAATTAACCTAATTATCCTAATCTAACTACTACTAAGGTTATAGAAAAATAAACACACGCGGGTTGCCTCCCGAGAAGCGCTTGTTTTTGTTCGAGTCACGAGCCTGACTCTAGCCTTATTTCTCAGGAAATCCAGGCGGCTCCCTTGCATCCATCAGTAGACACAAAAGGTAATATTGGAACATACTGATGAGATTGAAGCGGACATAGAACAATGTATGCCCAATGAGAGGAGAAGGTGGTTTGAAGTGAATGATTTGTTTAACTTGAGGTGTAACAAAGCTATCAACTTCTTTTACCTCCTTGGTTTGTGCGGGTTGGTCAAAGGGGTCCTCATCACTCCATGATGTGTATGTCATTATGTATTTGAGTGATGGTTTATAGGGTAGCCCTGACGCAAAACCCGTTTTTCTTCTTTGTGACTTTGGGTTGGTCGAAATGTTGTACTCTAAGGATGGAGGTGGGACGATGTCCATTGACGTCTCCAATACGGTAGCAACATTAACAACTACTTCGGTGCTAGAATCCTTCATCTCTTTCTTCTTCTCTGGGCTCTCCATTTCAATTTCTTCATCTACCTCCTCATCACTCTGGTCAGGAGTTTCAAGTATAATTGGTTCAGGGAGTTCTTCTAGAACGAAATCCTTTCCAGTCATTAAAAGATCAAAATAAGGTGGGAGTGAAGATTGGGTAGGTGTGGAGTGGTTATTCTTCTTATCTTCTACTTCTATCTTCTTCTCTTCATTCTTGGAATAAGAGGTGACTTTCCTAGTGGAGATGGTATTTACTTCGGCGTTCCCATCAGAAGGACATACAGACTCGTCAATCGTGAAAGTGACCTCTTCTCCACGGGCTCTCAAGATGATAGTCCGTGAATAAACGTCAACGATCGCTTTGGCTGTATTCATGAAAGGCCTTCCTAAGATGATAGGGGTTTTCATGTCTTCTTTATAGTTCGTAACCACAAAGTCAGTCGGAAAGAGGAATTTGTCGACCTTAACCATGACGTTCTTAGCTATTCCCTTAGGATATCTAGTAGATTGGTCAACTAGCTGGATGCTCATTTTGGTAGGATTAAGGTTTCCAATTTCGAGTCTCTGGAACAGTGAGTAGGGCATGAGATTGATGATGGCACCAAGGTCGGCGAGAGAATAGATAGTACCAGATTGGTAGATAGAACAAGGAAGGGTGAATCATCCGGTGTCCCCTAGTTTTTCAGGAAGAGTATTTAAGAGAATGGCTGAACAATTCGCGTTCAGCGGGACATTGGGTACTTCGGGTACCTTATCCTTGGTTGATAGCAGTTTCCTAAAATACTTCTTACTATGAGGATTTTTAGACATAGTGTCCAAAAATTTACCGTCAAGGTTGAAAGATTTCATCTTGTTATGTCTTTGCTTGAGATGGCTAGGGAATGGAATGGGTGCTTTCCCATTGGGTTTAGGTGATGACTCAATGACTACTACCGAACCGGTATTAGTTAGTTTCTTCTCCTTAGAAGAAACTGAAGGTTGGCTATGTGCCACCTTTGAGTCATTTTTAGGGCAACCTAGAGAATCGAGACGTTGATTTAGCTGGCTTATTTGATTTTCAAGACTACTCAGGTGATTAGTCATGACTAAGTCAGTTGCGTCTTGTCTTGCTGTGATCATGGAAATGATACGTAGTAGGACATCGTCTGGACTTATCTCTGGTGAGGTAGTGGGTTTAGTGGGTGAGTTGTGTGGATGAGCTAGGATCTGATCAGTGTAGGCAACAGAGTCCTCACATTCAGCCTCGTATACCTTGGCCGAATGTGGTTCAGTACAATTCTGGCATAATTGCACTTGAGACACATGTTGCGGGAGTTTCTTTAGCTCTCCAACTTCTTTGGTGAGGGTTTCCATTTGGTCCGAGAGATATTTTATGGTTTTGATAGGATCGAAGGCGGAAAGCGGTGTTGCTGATGAAATGTGCTCTTCCTTGTTCCAATCGTAATGGTGCATAGTCATTTCCTCGATCAATCTCCAGGCCTCGTCAGCAGTGAATTTCATGAAGTTACCTTGAGAAACAGCATCAAGAGTAGACTTATTGTTCTGATTCAGACCTTTGTAGAAGGTCAAAATCTGATCAGAGCTCTCAAGACGGTGATTCGGGCATCTTCGAAGCAAATGTTTGAATCTTTCCCATGCAGTGTAGAGTGATTCATCGGAAGCTTGTTGAAAGTTTACGATGTCATTCCTAAGTCTGATTCGTTTTGATGGGGGAAAGTACTTGATTAAGAAAGTTGTTGCCATTTCCTCCCATGAGGTGATAGAATTGGGTTCTAACTCCCCGAACCAGGCTTTTGCATGAAGATTTAAGGAATAGGGGAACAGATACAGACGAACTACATCTTGTTCAACCCTGTTTTGCTTATATGAGTTAGATAAGGAGAGGAATCTATTTAAGTGAGAGTTGGGATCGTCAATTGGTAAGCCATGGAATAGACAGTGATTCTGAATGAGTTGTATGATGCTATGCTTAAGCACGAAAGACGCTCCATTAACCTCTAGATAAAGTATCGGTCCTCCTCGTCCTTCTAACGAGGGTTTGGTGATGTCAGCGAGAGTGATGCGTGCGGCCATCGTCGAACTATCGGCATGTAAGTGTGGATCTCGTCGGATGGGTACAATGCATGATATCGGATAGAAGAAAGGATGTGTCGGAAGAATTCTTAGCGGTCTAAGTAGGTTAAACCATCCTAAAGGTTCACTAATAAAGAAGTCCATTTTAAATTTTCTAATTAATCTAAATTAAGCTAATATTATCTAACCTAACTACGGTAAACTAGTAACTTTTGACAAAGCTAGTCTCGGTCAGAAGGTTCTCTTAAAAACTAACTGATCTAAACAAGCTCCAAATCGTACAACCGCTCCCCGGCAGCGGCGCCAAAAATCTAACTACCCCGTGATATGCCGGAATCGAACGGTTTATTTATGCGGTGTCGTTAGGTCACAAAACGTCAATTCAGGATACCAACGGGAGAAGCTGAATGTTTAATTTATATGTGCGGGGCCTAAATCTATTATTCCTTCCTATGGGTTAGTAAGGGCAAATATGACCTAAGGTCATTCTTTGAGCGGTCGAATTTGAAACGGAGCTTATCTAGATAATTTAGTAATTAAGATTGTGTTTATACACAATTTAGTATCCAAGATTAGTGGCAAGGTACACCTTGTGTGGAGTGGCAGGATCCTTTTGGTCCCAATAAATTGGCGACTGTTCGGAAAATCCAACAACCAAGTCCAACCGGTTTATTCTAGACACCACTTTATCCGGAATATCAAATTGTGTAAAGGCAATAGTTGGGTTGAATAGTTTATATAATTGTAAATAAGATATTAAAGCAATATAATTAAAATAAGCTAGCTAGCATGCAACAGCTAAGGACAGAGAAGACGTGGTTCACCATGATTTAAGATAACGTAGTGTCGGGATGATTGTGAGACACTCCTTGGATAGATATACCTTGGTGTGAACACTAGATTCCCTACTAAGCGGTTTCCCGGTTAGCATGTCACGAGGAACTATGCTTTGAAGATTCTGATCGGATGAACTATGCTCAACTCCCGACGCTTTATCTGGTTTAAGGATATAAGCGGCCCATCTTGGATGCAGTGCATACCTTGAGCGCACGAATAAAGTAGCATAGCCATAGAATATCCAACCTTTCTTAACACCTTAGTGTATCACCCAAGTGAGTAGTTATGATTGTGCTTCGAATCCCTTTCTGTCAATGGTTTGGTAAAATCTAAGGGTTTGTAGACAAATTAGAACATCAAATAGTTCTCAGTCATCCTTAAAGATTTATAAGCTTAGTTTGTATTGTAGTGCGTTAGATTCTCATTTATTATTTAAACCATCTCTTACTTAAATCTACCCAATAAATCCCTTAGTTATCCACCATGTACTAGACTTATAGTGGTTCCATAGCTTCTAACCTTGACCATGCTCAAGTGGTCCTATAGTACATCAACACTGTACTCTACTGTTGTAACAGTATTTCCTCGAGTCTTATACTCTTGACCAATGTCTTGATCTGGTCCTATGGTAATTCCCATGTACTTTATAGTATTTCCGATGGGTTCATACCTTGATCAATGTATAAACACAGATAACTAATTACCTTTATAATGTCGACTTTATAAAAGGTTTTAATCACGTTTATTGGTGGAAGGACGATAATAACGAGGTTTAATATCATAGACAGAAAGTGAGTACGAAACGATAATCATCCCTAACTAACATTAATAAATCATGGCAAACAATCAAGCAATTACTCACACGTTATGGCAATAAGCATTTCAATCATTAATAAATCACAAACAACAAACAAGAACATTATGATGAATTAATAAAAGAAAAGGATAGATAGTACCGGATAATGTCGGCAGAATAACACTTGTATTACTTCATAATATCCATAGCGTTACAATGCTTGATAGCTTCTACTACTAACTACATACTAATCTCCTATTGATCACTAGAGAGCGACAATAGAGAGATAACTACATTTCCTAATCTCTGTATTTTTCTCTCTCTAGGAACTAGAGAGAGAAAGTAGAGAGAGAACTAATCTCCTATAGATCACTAGAGAGCGACTATAGAGAGATATTTAGAGAGAGAAGTGAAGAATTGGTGTGTGTTTTTGGTGTGTTGAAATGAGAAATGAAGCCCTCCTTTTATAAGCAAAGCTTGATGGCAAAATTGTAATTTTTTGGCTGAAAAACGGCCTGCCGCTTGGCAGGCCGCTTGGCAGGCCGTTTGCTTGGCAAGCCGTTTGGCAGGCAGTGTGGCAGGTCGTTTTTAGCAGGCCGTTTCCATACTGGCAAGCCGTTTGGCAGGCCGTTTGGCAGGGCGGATTTTTGTGCTGGTCAGCCTTGATTCCCTGGATCGTAACTTGATTTCTCGTTTTCGCTATAGAATCTTCGTTTTAGCTCCGTTTTTGACGATTCTTGCGCCCACGCGTTCGTAATTGAATATCCTACAACATGAGGTTAAGTAATTAAACTTTCCCAAAAATTATAAAATAAGTTATTTAAACGCGAGTTAATCGTCTTAGCCGGTTTTGCTCGCTTTTCCTCGTTTCTCATCTGTTTTTAGTGATTCTTGAAACATAGCCTTTGTAATGACTAAATCTACCCAATTAACCAACAAAATGATTATTTTGGCGATAAAATTTGGAACTTTATGGTTTTAGGGCTCAATATCGGGGGTAAAAACGTGACTTTTTGGCCGATATCAGCGAACCAAATAATGATGTATATGTGTATATAATAAAAAAATATAAAAAAACTAAACCCTTACAATGTTTTCAAGATATCCATTGTCAATTTCACCAACTAACACTACCAATCTCCTCAATTTAAATTATGTACGTATCCAAGTTTTAAATAAACATGCATTAAAATCATTCGACAATCATATAGATCTTCAACAGTGTATGGATCGAGAATCTAGTGCTTATTTATAATCGTTGTTGGACAAAGAGGGGGAGTGAGAAGACCAACATCATTAAAAATACTGTCGATCATTTCAACCATATCATCAATCGCGATAGCTTCATGTGCTTTCTTAATTTTACACTTCTTAGCCGGCTTAATTGGCTCCCACCATATCTGAATTAAGTACCTGCTCCACTGTCTCAAGTACTGTTGGAAAATCGTGTGTACTTTTACCAAAACAGATTAACGCAGCGGATAGTTAAAATAATAATCTTTTATTATTTTATGAACAAAATTTAACAAGATTAAATTTTCACTTATTTAATGAAACATGCACATGATTAACGATCCCAAAAATCCAGTTACACCATAATAATTGTCAAGAATATAAATCATAAGATGAGTAAACGATATACCTTTCTTGAAGAAACTGATTGAAGGAGAGAAACCTTTCTTGAAGAACCTGATTGAAGGAGAGAAACCTACGATCAAAAATATGACCGTCTCTTTGGATAGTCCACACTACACTTCAAACAACGTCAATGGATGCTAGTCCAAACCCAAGTAATAATCAATCAACCTTTGATTAATATTATGAACCCAAAATATGTAATATATGTTTTTCCTTTTAGTTCATCGAAAGCATTAGAATGATTCAAAAATTACTTCGTAATATGATACACATATATGAATATATAATATATCCCATTTGTTTGGTAGCATAAAGTAAATCAAAAGAAATCAAGATTCGTTTGTTTGATAGCAAAAAGCAAATCAAAAGAAATCAAGATCATTTTCAAATACAATGCTATATTTTAAAAAGTCGTATTTCTCAAATACTTTAGAGGTAGTTTATGAAACTTATAATTAATAATTTCTATCATGTCACTTTCATGTGAATAGTAAATTAATTAATTTCATTTCATTTACTATTCACATGAATAGTAAATGAATTAATTTCGATTTACTATTTTGTTACTTGAGTAATATATATACATCATATATATATTTTATTTGACGTCTCGGTGTATATGTGTGTGACCCCGAAGGCTCAAATGAGGTTGGCCATATAGTTATATGTTGTACCTTGCACATTAATCCTACAGACTCCCACTTGTGCATGGCACAACACCAAGTAACTATACAAACAATGATAAGCGTCTAGCAACACGTCATTGTCCCCAAATTCACGTGAGGATAGTTTCTCGAAACTGTTTATGGTAAGTGTTAAATGTCATTCGTCCTTTTGTTTCAGATACTTTAGTTAAACTTGAGATATGGATCATCGGTCATTCTCATTTGTTTAACAATTTTATTTATCGATCTTAGAACTGAATTAGATCACCAAATTAATTAAGTATCATCTTAATTACATCTGGGTGCGGCCACACAAATATCTTATTCATTCATAGAGGAGCTCAAAAAGTATCTAACTCCAAACATTTTAGAGGAACAAATCCTATATTGCATACACGTGTCTATCACGAGCTTTACATTATACCCAATAATGGCCTTTATAACAGCCTTATTCAGGACAGCGTTTAACCATATCAAAATACAATGCTACACTCATCAAGACGGGCGTGCATCTCAAGTCTAAGGACACAAAGACATAATCACTAAAAGATTCACTACTGACTACGATCCATGTAGTGACATCTCATGGTTGGGTCATTCCAATATTCATCATCAATGAATACATATGAATTTTGGTCTCAACAAGTTAACTATTCATCATCAATGAATATAACCAAAATTTCACATTAATCTTAATTCATGTTATTCCCATAACATGACCGATTATGGAGATTTTGAATAATCAACAATTATTCATGGATTAAACATGCTAATATAGAACACAGTGATATAAATGAAAACGACCATATCAAGTATGTCAGTTCATTAATATAAAACTGCTTAATGTTCCAAAAATATCCAAATATTAAATTACAAATGAAAAAGATCAGCAGCATAACGAAGTCCAATATTACTAGCATGATCATCATGCTTGTTGTGCATCATGGGCTTCGTGAACGGGTCAGCCACATTATCATTTGTATGAACCTTTAAGAATACTAATATCATTCCTCTTAATGACTTAATGAATGTAGTCAAACTTTTGAAGAATGTGCCGGATACTTTTATATACATGTGATTCTTTCAAAAGTATATTAACACTCGAACTATCACAGTACATATTATAGAAGATTAAATGTTGTGTACTACTCTGAGTATAACAACGAACTTCCTTACCCAGACAGCTTTCTGAGTAGCTTCTCAGTCAACAATGTATTCTGTTTTTGTTGTAGATTGTTCAATAGTGCTCTGCCTAGAGCTCTTCCAATCAAATGTCTTGCCCATCATGACAAAGAAACAACGTGACTGGATCGAGAATCATCTTGATCAGTTTGGAAACTAGAATAAGTATAAAACTTAATACTTAACTCTTTTTTCAAACCACCGTAAACCAAGAACATATCATTAGTACTATGCAAATACTAAAGAATATTCTTAACAACAATCCAATGTACTTCACCCGGATTATGTTGACAATGATTCGTCAAACTCAAAACTAACGAAACATCGAGTATAGTACATATCATGGCATACATAATGGATCATATAGCCGAAGCATATGTGATACATTTCATTTGTCTCATCTCATCTACTGTGATAGGACTTTTGAGACTTTCTCAAGGTTATGCCCTTTTGCATTGGCAAAGCTCCATGCTTGGAGTTTTGCATGCTAAATCTCTGCAAGATAATGTATGTACTTTGATTCAAACCAATAAGCCAATTGGATCTATTGTATAGATCCTCATTCTAATAATATAAGTAGCTTCATCAAGATCCTTTATGGAAATACATTTTCCAAGCCAAGACTTGACATCTTGCAAGTTGGAATGTTATTTCTAATAAGTAATATGTCATCAACATATAAGATCAAGAAGACTACTCTGCTCCCACTAGCTCTAATGTAAACTCAGAGCTTATCTTGGTTTTGAGAATTGATTTTCTCATTAAACTTAAGATTCTAGCTCCTGGATGCTTGCTTTTATCCATAAATGGATTTTAGAAGCTTGCATACTTTATTAGGATGCTTAGGATTCATAAACCCTTCCGGCTGAACCATATATACGTCCTCGCTTAGGTCGCCATTTAGGAAAGCGGTTTTGACATCCATTAGCCATATTTTATTATCATGAAAAGTAACCATGGCAATAAGTATCCTAATTGTTTTAGGGCTCACGACTGGTGAAAAACTTTCATCATAACCTTTTGTCACCAATAGAGCTTTAAAATTGTTTACATTACCGTCCATATCAGTCTTCCTTTGAAGACCCATTTTTACCTCATTGTCTTACAATTGGGTAGAAGATCAATCAAGTCTCATACTTGATTATCCTTCATGGACTGCATATCTGTATTCATAGAATCTAGTCATTTTCAGATTCAGAATCTGATATGGCCTCACACAGCTAGAGGGTTCATCATAATCCCTTAGTTGAGGTTTATCTGAATTAATCAGATAATTAAACCTCATAAGCCGATGAGCTCTACTAGATCTATAAAGTGCAGGTGTAACACGTTCTGGCTTACCAACAGTGTGCTCAGTTTCAACGTGTGGATTGCTAGTGCTTATTGAAGGTATGTTACTTTAAAGTACTTGAATTTCTTCAAGATCTACTTTACTCCCACTGACTTCTTGTAAGAGAAGATCTCTTTCTAGGAATTCAGCAGACCGAGCAGAAAACACGTTGTCTTCAGCTTGGTAGTAAAAGTAGTAACCTGTTGTTTCCTTTATGTATCGTACAAAGTAACATTGGATAGTTCTGGGTACTAATTTGTTTGAAGTGTCATGCTTCACATACGCTTCACAACCCCAGAATTTGAGATAAGACAACTTGGGATTCTTCCCATGCCATAACTCATATGGTGTGTTTTCTACCTTCATAGTTGGAATCACATTGAGTATGCCTGCAGCAGACTCTCATACATATCCCTAAAAGACGGTAGTAGAGAAATCAGACTCATCATAAATCAAACTATATCAAGTAAAGTTGATTCCTCTTACTCAGACACACCATCGTGTTGTGGTGTGTAAGGTAGAGTGAACCATGAGACAATCCCACAATTCTTTAGGTGGTCCAAAAACTCTTGACTCATAAACTCACTTACTCCATCGGAGCGAAGTGCTTTAATGGTCTTTCCAAGCTGATTATCTACTTCATTTTGGAATACTTTTGAATGGTAAAATAGTTGTATGTTTATGTTTCAGCAAGTGAACATAATCATAGCTACTATACTCATCAGTAAATGTAATGAAGTAAAATTAACTAAATCTATACATTGTTCTTAAAGGGCTACATACAACAGTATGTATTAGTCCTAAAAGATCTTTAGCTCTTTTACCTAAATCGGAGAAAGAAGCATTTGTCATCTTTTCACATAAACATGACTCGCATACATCAAATGACTCAGAGCCAATTGATTCCAAAAGTCCATTAGACTGGAGTTTTGAAATGCATTGTTTGTTTATATGACTCATATGACAATGTCATAGATAGGTCTTATTCAAGTCTTGCTTGAAGACTTTGGCGATGTAGGTATACACAGAATTCTCATTTGAAATTACACTATGCATATCAATTTCAAAAATACCATCACGTGGATAGGTATTAAGATAAATATATTATCCTTAGAAACTGAAATATCTAAGTGTGTAAATGCAAGTTCAAAACTAGCATCTTTCAAACTATGTCGCTCGCAGTATTGAGAGCATAATGCTATTGTTCCAACAAAACAATAAGACCACTTAGAGAAGTAAGTTCAGAGGTACCAATAGCTTTAACAAAAGCTTGATCCCCCTTGCCTACTTGCAAATCCAGTGTGCCTTTCTTTAGTCTATTATTTCTTCTCATTCCCTTCATATTGTTACAGGTGTGAAGGCCACAACCAGTTAACAAAGATATAGGAATCACTAGAAGAAGTATATAACTATTTATGGAATATACCTGATTTGCTAGTCTCACCAGCGTTGCCTTTTCTCAGCTCAGATTGGAAGATAGGACAACTTCCTTCTCCAATTGCCAACCTTTCCACAATGGAAACATTCGGCGTCTTTTGTTGGGCTTTCCTTCTTGGAAGGTGGAATATTTTTCCTAGCAAATGATTTGTCATTTTCCTTCCACAAAATATTCGGCTTATTCTTTTTCACCCTTCAATCATATTTCTTCCTGATCATCGAACAACATCCGATAGAAATTTTGCTGAGCAGCAGCAACTGCCACAACAGGAAGTATGAATAAGGGTTCTAAATTTTGTTCAACTTCCATGTATGCTTGAGAACAATTCTCAGGTTGCAGTGTCAGTCTAGGAAGTTTGAACATTGAGTTTATCCTTCTCCAACAAAGAAGGAAGTGTGTTTTGGTTTACGTCTTGATTATTTGACATCTACAATAGATATAAGATTCAATTTAGTATTTTCGATATTGAGCTTTAATAAATTAACTACCCAAGTTTTTATAATATTATAAAAAAAACAATTAATTTACGAAAGCCTAAGATCCACATAGAGGTTCCATAGCCACATCTGTTGATCAGCTAGCAGTTATGGAGTCTATTGGTAGGTAACGGGTACCAATTGCATTACAAGTGCAACTCTTAGATCTTTATGAGACCTTGAGATATGTGTAGTTCAACAAACCACTATTATCTACTAACATGTTTGTCTCATCCTTGCCTCGAACTCAGGTCTCACCGCGAATACGATTAAGTCGTCCAATTTGAAAACAGTGGAAATTCACGCTAGTCTCACTAGATCGAAAAATCCACCTCGTGGCTATAATTCAGCCTAGTCTCACTAGATCAGAAAAATAACGAGGAGTGTTTGCAAGCTCATTGGATGGCATGACTTAAATTTGACGGGTATTTTGTAAAAAGTTTGTGTCAACGAATAATGCATGCACACAAGATTCGCTACACTACTAGTTAAAAAAACATTTTAACCAATTGTATATGTCGATTATGTTTGTGATCTAATTTGTTATTTAATTTATAGGATATAAAAATAACAAATACACAAACGTGTATCGTTTTAAAACAGTTTTAAAAGATGTCGTCCATATATTTTATTTGACTTTCAAAATCATTTATCATTAAACTCGTTAGAGTTTAACTTATTTTAAAATCATCAATTTTAATCTTTGAAACTCGTTTAGAGTTTTAGTTAATGTTTTCATCAAAAAAACATATATATATAATTTGAGTCTCAAAATTATTTAACTTTAAACTCGTTAGAATTTAACCTTTTAAAATCATCAATTTTAATATTTGAAACTCGTTACCGGTTTTATTTAATGTTTTCATCAAAAACATTTAGCATATATTATAATCAACCATTAAATATAAATGCGTAAAATAAAACACAACCATGCATCACACACACATAGCCTAGCCCAAAAAATCCTATGCTTAATCCCATGAGCCGACATGGGATCAAGAGGTCAAACTAAGGGTAATATCGTAGCTCCCACTTAATTCAAGAATCAAGTGAAAACTTGACAAACGCCATCGTTGTCAACTTGACCTGTTCGCCATCTTCTAAGTCAAACTTCGTGTTGCATCTTTATCTTCAATTTTCATCTTGTTACATTTATTTAAATTTGAAAATACAACTAAACTAGTACTTTTACAAATTAAAATAAACTGAAATACAATACTATGAAAATGAAAAATAAATACAATACAACTTTGGCTTCAAAATGGCATTTCTAATAAAATAAATAATCAACATGATATAATATTGCCGTAATCAACAATCACAACAATCACATAGGTCGGGGCATTACGGGCTATGTATGCAATCACAATTTTAATAACTACATTATTAAAACCTATATATGGCTTGTCCATGGTTACAATGCATGTGTATAACCATGGAATATAACAATCAACAATTATAATAAATATTCAAGCCATAACAATTAAATCTACAATTTAAAATAGTGATATTCTTTCAATCATATTTGTGCGTCATGAGGTTAAGTCTAAATCAACCGCGTTGACTTTAAAAACCAAAAAGGTTTCGACTTTTACCAATTCACCACAAAGCTAAATTTAAAGAAAATCACGCGACAATTAAGATGGTGTAAAAGCGGCTCGGATACCACTGTTGATAATCGTGTGTACTTTTACCAAAACAGATTAACGCAGCGGATAGTTAAAATAATAATCTTTTATTATTTTATGAACAAAATTTAACAAGATTAAATTTTCACTTATTTAATGAAACATGCACATGATTAACGATCCCAAAAATCCAGTTACACCATAATAATTGTCAAGAATATAAATCATAAGATGAGTAAACGATATACCTTTCTTGAAGAAACTGATTGAAGGAGAGAAACCTTTCTTGAAGAACCTGATTGAAGGAGAGAAACCTACGATCAAAAATATGACCGTCTCTTTGGATAGTCCACACTACACTTCAAACAACGTCAATGGATGCTAGTCCAAACCCAAGTAATAATCAATCAACCTTTGATTAATATTATGAACCCAAAATATGTAATATATGTTTTTCCTTTTAGTTCATCGAAAGCATTAGAATGATTCAAAAATTACTTCGTAATATGATACACATATATGAATATATAATATATCCCATTTGTTTGGTAGCATAAAGTAAATCAAAAGAAATCAAGATTCGTTTGTTTGATAGCAAAAAGCAAATCAAAAGAAATCAAGATCATTTTCAAATACAATGCTATATTTTAAAAAGTCGTATTTCTCAAATACTTTAGGGGTAGTTTATGAAACTTATAATTAATAATTTCTATCATGTCACTTTCATGTGAATAGTAAATTAATTAATTTCATTTCATTTACTATTCACATGAATAGTAAATGAATTAATTTCGATTTACTATTTTGTTACTTGAGTAATATATATACATCATATATATATTTTATTTGACGTCTCGGTGTATATGTGTGTGACCCCGAAGGCTCAAATGAGGTTGGCCATATAGTTATATGTTGTACCTTGCACATTAATCCTACAAGTACTCAATACGATCAATAACATTATCCAACGTCAAGTCATCCTCTATAAGTGGCTCAGGACCGTCTACTATATCCTCAACATGTGGCTGATATCCTGATCGTATACATCCTCTACATTATCCCTTACAGGTGGCTTGGTATTATATGTCTTCTTAACATTACTTCTCTTAGTTGGTCCCATTGTCTCAGTCACATCTAAATTAAATTCTGGCCTCTTACCTAACCCAACAATACTGGATTTAAATATGTGGAATCTGTATCTCAAAACACTCTTGATGATGTATACGTTGCTTGATATAATTCACTACATTATTCACCATGTTTCCGGCATCTGAACCTAAAATCGGCGACCTTCCTCAAAGCTTCTCAGCCTCGAGACTGGAAAGCTTTGGAGAAGGCGATCGATTTGGGTATAAATGACGGAAACCTAATAGATGATGCAATGACTCATCAACCAACGTGCACATCATCACGAGTATTCTAGACACAAGGTTTTGGATTTAATCCCAATGTAGTGGAGCTAGGTAGGGGGTTGAGAATTTAATTTTGATGTGGCTGAGACAATGGAAGAGTTAAAGACGTGAAGTTAAGAAAACATATAATACCAGGTCACTTCTAGGTGATGATGTAAAGGATGTATATAACCAGAATAGCGAGTCACATGTAAAGGATGTTGTAGATGGTATCGAGCCACCTATAGAGGATGAGCAGACGTTGGATCATGTCGTTGAGCATTCTAAGACTATTCTGGATATGGTTGTAAGCCGGCTAAGAAGCATAAAGCTAATAAAGCACATGAAGTTATCGAGATTGGTGATATTGTTGAAATGATCGGCAATTTTGTTAATGACACTCGTCTTCTCACTCCTTGTCCAACAACGATAGTAAATAAGCTGAGAGATTCTAGGTCCATCCACTATTGAAGATCTATATGATTGTCGCTATGATTTTGAATGCATGTTTATTTGGAACTTGTATACTTAAATAATTTTGAGTGGAGGAGATTGGTGGGGTCGGTTGTTTGGTGAAATTGAAAATATATATTGTGAGATTTTATTTCATATTATACATATACGTTATATTTCATATTATACATATACGTTATATTTAGTTTTCTATCCTGTTTTTTAACCATTACAACATATTGACGGTTGGTCAAACATAGTATTGTGATGGAGATATCGATCGCGTTTGAGTTACCTCAGAATTCCATTGCGGTGGACGATAATTCCTATTGCATTTATTGATATTAGTTTGATTAAATTCAAGAAAGATGCACCTCAAGTCCTAAAGAAAAAAGATAAAGCTTTGGATGGGTCGAGTGCCTAGTAGATACGGGTATTGACTCCAAGTATGTTAAGGGATTTGCTGATGGTACTCGGGACCTATGACCTATCTCCACCATGGTGGGAGTGTGACATGATAAGTAAACTATATTAATTAATGATTCATACGTAAGTAAACCATAATGATTAATACATATGTTTGTTTTTGGTATGTCAATATTAATTAATGATTAATACATATGTTTGTTTCTTCAAGGCACGTTTGGATGTACAGATACCATGACCGCCTATTGATATTGCAAGTTAGATAACCGGTTTAAAGGTGATTGTCTAGCTTTGGCATAAAAGTTTTGGAAAGTTCCTTATGTTGGGGTTTTGGATACGATTTGGTTATGGGTGACTAAGGTTATAATCGGGTTTATGAAAAGTGAGAATGTGACGTGTTTTCACGTTCTGAGTTTGAAATCCAGTGTTTGGAAACTTGTTGGGCAAGTGAAGTATAGTCATGTTAGTAGCGTTGGTGTGTTAGGCCACAGAGCGCTTCATTGGTTAATGATGGGCATAAATATGAATAAGGTTATTCTTTCTTTTGATTTATCCGAAGATAAATTCAATGAAATTCCGCAACCTGATAACAACGTGACATATCAATCTTTTATGAGACGTCCAATGTTGGGAACTATTGAGGAATGTGTATGCATATTTGATCCACAATGGATTCCAAAAAACTTATGGAAAATGAACGACTAGAATGTAAAGGGTTCTTGGGAAACTGTGGGACATGATGGTTGGGAGAATAAGAACGATGTGGTACACTGGTTGCAAGAACTGAAGAAGGGCATTCCATATGACTGGTGGTTGTGTCATGATATACATTTTTTCAGGTCCATAACAATTATTGGCGCCGTTATATATGTTCGGAGTCTTGTATCTCCTCATATTTATGATCATGGAAAACATAAGGGGAAGATGCAGCCAAAGTAAGAAAGAAGAGTGATAAGGTGTGTTTTGCTTCTAACTATGATGTTATTTTAGTTTCCTTTCTTTTATTTCTGAATATGCTAACAAAACTATTACACACAATACATTTTTTACATCTTTCGTAGTAAGTCTCTTCCTATTTTGATTTTCAGTATATTAAGGTACATCTTTTTGCTCTTGGACCGAGTGACAAAACTTAATGCAGTTGAAGCTTACCGGGCCTTTCTTATTATCTAGAAGCCTACTTTGATGATCCATTCTTTTTCTAGAGCTGGCAATGATCGATTTAACCGTCCCTATTATAAGGAGTAGTCAGTATGTAGTCGGGTTTCAAATAATTTGAATTACCGACCTTTTATCATACCATTTATTCTTATTATTATATTATATTATACTATATACTAAATATGGACAACACCCTCCAATCATAACCCGCCACATACCCACAAAAACACTGTAGCTACTGTAGCATACTATATACTAAATATGGACAACATCCTCCAATCATAACCCGCCACATACCCCCAAAAACACTGTAGCTACTGTAGCGCACTGTAGCTACAGTAGTTTTTTGTTTTTTTTTTTTTTTTTTAAGATAATTTATTTATTTTTCTGATTTTATACAACAACCACCAGTTAATATTCGTCTTTTTACATATATTAAAAAAAAAGAAAAAAAAACCATGAACTTATTAATTTTTGGGTCTCTTTTCCATCTACACCAGTATTCCATGTCCACCAACCACCTGCAACCGCCACCATCAGCCACAGTACACCACCATGCACTGCCA
The DNA here is from genome assembly GCF_046630445.1 of Rutidosis leptorrhynchoides. Classification (NCBI taxonomy): domain Eukaryota; kingdom Viridiplantae; phylum Streptophyta; class Magnoliopsida; order Asterales; family Asteraceae; genus Rutidosis; species Rutidosis leptorrhynchoides. The sequence continues at coordinate 80,101,178 of NC_092333.1, forward strand.
CCTACCACCGCCGATTTCACGGCCGGCTACGACCGTCACCGTCCACAACTTTCAACCACCATCAAATCTGATCTAAAGAAAAAACATCCAGATCCACACATGAGACAAACTTCCGGAACAAAGGGCAATTTAGTGTTTGATGAAATATATAAACATACCTGAAAACTTAAAAGACACCCAGCATATCAAATACCTCACGAGTCCACCCAATTGTCTGATTTAAGGGGGGCGGGGGGGGGGGGGGGGGGGGAACGATAAACATATATATTAAAGGAACTAAAACAAATCTAAAAATCAACCGATCAATAAACAAATCTGAACATAGGACGGTTTGGTAGTGGTTAGAAAAAACACATACCGGAAAAGTCAAGTTTTTGAGTCGGGTTTTTCACGACCGTGGCTCTGATAAATGTCAAGCGCTGGACCTCCTGTAGGAGAACAACTACAATAGCCCAACACAACACGAGAGTGGCGGTGGAAAGCTATTTCCGGCAACAGTTACGATCACAACAGCCGACGCCGCCGTCGACCTTCACCGTCGGCCAACACCTTACTATTGTAAAAAAACATCAAAAATAATAATTTTTTTTCTTACCTGCATTCTTGAGTACAACTAGCTATTCACATATATATTACAACTAAATATGCACACGGTACAACTAACCATACAAATAGTACAACTCTATTGAGAGTGGGATGTTAGAAAAACCCAAAAACTAAATCGAGTTCAGGTGGTCGGAACTACTGGAAACCACCGAGTCAACCGCAACCATCGATATAATTTTTCTTGATTTTTTTTTTAATGATTTTAGTGTAAGATATTATAATGGTAGTGAAAATGAGAATGGAAAATTGGAGAAGATAGGTGGAGAGGATAATAAGCTGTTAAAGGAGAAAATACGGAGTACTAAAGATAGGGTAGGATGGATATGTGGATGAAATCAACCCATTTTACTTTATTTTTTTTTATTTACACCCCCATTTACGATGAAAATGACAAACTGAACCTCTAAGTTATAAACATTACCACTTTAAATTTTTTTTTTAGCTTCAATATGTGTTACACAAAACATTGAACCTACATAAAATTGTAAAGATTTATATTTCGAACATCAATTAAATTAAATTCTTATATTACACTCTATATAAACTTTAGAGTATGTTAATATTACCGGTAACCGTTTTCCTTTTACGTATAATTAACTTATCGTTAACCGATCAAAATCATCCCGCAGCGAAATATGATATTGGGTTGGAAAACTAATTTTTTATCTCACGACCGAAACCACCTATTCGATTAATCGAGAGTAAAGGGGTAAGTCAAAGTAGTAAAATAATTGTTGACCAAATCATGTGGCTACCAAATACGAAGTCCAGTTGGCCGTTGCATCTTCTAACTTTTTTTAATCAAAAAAATACTGCAATATTACGGAGTATAAATCCTTTCATTTTTCATATATTTTGCTCTCAAAAACATACTAAAAATAAATGTCTATAAATTTATAGTGGAGATAAATGAGTAAATAATCAACGCTAAATGCGTACAACAAATGTTTTGTCAAAACACGTTATTGCAAAAACGTTATGACAAAAACATTGAGAACCGCAGCAACGCGCGGGCTTCCGAATCTAGTTAATTATTAATTTTAATAATTTTTATTAAATTATTTCATATGAAAGTACATTTATTTAGAGATATGGAAGTATAGCTAATTCAGTTTTCAAAGAAAGTATAGAAGAATAGCTAGATCGTCAAAACTGTAACAGATTGCTTTTGTGTGTTTGTGTGTATTTGTTGGTTTAGGTAGGGTCATGTGAGTATGATAACATGTACTTTGTAGTATTGTGTTAATTATAATGTGTAGTGTTTGAGTGTTGCGTGTTGATGTTGATGTTGCAACTAAGAAGTTAAGTTATGTTAGCGGGTAACAAGAAAAAGGAAAGGGGAATAAGTCAAATAAGACTGTGTAAGGCGCCAATCACTCTACAACGTCTCTAATCGGAGTTCCGGGCGTTCGTTCATCCTCGATGAAATTGACAATCCGCAAAATGAATATTACTGAATATTACAAAGTGTAATCTTTCACATCACACTTTGTGTCTCCATCGGGGTTGGAGAACTTTTTAGTTACGATAAGATATATATATTGAACTATAAATTAAGTAGGCCTTTTTTTTTTTTTTTTTTTTAGCAAAAATAACGATAACATAAAACAAAGTATTTTCATCAATAAATGAAAAAGCCGAACAAAGATACAATCAGATCAAATGCATTTGAAGGCTCGGAAGCAGAAAACGAACCCTATACTTGTAACATCCCGTTTTCCCCGAATGTGACTAAAGGTGCGTATTTAACCTCGTGCACGTTTAATATTGTATCTATATTCGATTTTATATAGTTTAAGTGTTTTAAAAATTGAGTTTGGGTTGCTACTGGAAAACTGTCGCGTTTTAGAGTGGTCTGTCGCGTCTGGATAAGTCGCGATACGCGGCGATTGAGGTTGAAATGTGACAATGGTTGAGTCCAGGATTTCTGTTAGTATATCGCGTTTTAGGCACTAGTATCGCGTCCTGGTTAGTCGCGCAACGCGACAACCTTTGTTGAAACGTGACGTGTCCAAAAACCTGCCTACTGTTTATATATCGCGTTCAAAAAATGGTTATCACGTTTAAGGCATCGCTTTTCGCGATGGGTAGTCGCGGATCGCGACATTTGTCGCTGTTTTACTTTTTGACCCAAATTAAATGGAATCTTTGGGGTATGTTGGTCTTTTCACTTATGTCCAATTTTGGGGAGTCTAAAACTGGTTCAAGCTTATCCAAACCTCATTCATCGCATTTCCATTTATTTAAATTAAATCTAGAGAGAGAGTTGAGGTTTTAGAGTGAGAGAGCTCACTTTGGTGAAGAAGAAGGCCGAATCTCGCCCGAACCCAAGCTTTAAAGTTGTTCCCTACGTCTCTAGCTACATTTGATAGCATTGGTAAGTCTTAACTCTATGTTTTGAGTTTTAATTGGTTTATGGCTAGGGTTTTGTTTACTAGAGACTTGTATGACCCATTTGGGGGTTAAATGGGTGAATTTGGGTTATATTGGTGAAAGGAAACCCTAATGGATATAATCTAGGGTTTGGTCATGTAAAATGAGATTTGTAAGCGTTAATGGTGTTGTTAGGCACTAACACACTTGTTAAATGTTGAAGGATTTGTAAATGGGTTAAGTTTGACCAAACTTGTAAGTCTAAGTGTTAAAATGGGTCAAATGGGTAATGTTGACCTAGTTTGGGCAAGATGGGTATGAAAAGACCCTAAATGGTGTTAGTTGTTGATATTGGACTATAATCACTAGCTTTTAGTGATTTATAATGAGTCTTGGCCATTAATGGGCGGTTTTGGTGTAAGTGAGTTATTTAATGCAATCGGGTCATTAAATGCTCAAGTGTTAAATGTTGGTGACTAGTCCAACTAGTTTGTGTATTGAAAGTGTACTTAATGTATTAGGTACCTTGCTTGAAGCATTCGGGAGTAATTAATCACCACCGACGTGATAAGGTGAGTGGAATAATTATATGCGTGCATATATGATGTATTTATTTGTGTAGTATGAGTTGTGAAGTGTCGACGTGTTAAAACACCATTTCTCACGTGGCGAGTGAAGTGTCGACGTGTCAAGACACCACTCGGGAGTGAAACATCGACGTGTTAAGATGCCACTTCGAGAGATGCAACGAGTGAAGTGTCGACGTGTTAAGACACCACTCGGGGTGAAGTGTCGACGTGTTAAGACACCACCCGGGGTGAAGTATCGACGTGTTAAGATGCCACCAGTGGGGTTAGTGTACGACGTGTTAAGTGCACTAACGGTTGTTGTGAACACCGATGGGAAATTCAAGTACCATTCCTTATTCGATTGGTTAACCATGGTTGTGTGTGTATTGTAGCATATTATATTGTACGAGTTATATGCTTTGTTATGCTAGCTTGTGTGGTCGAAGGTTTGGTATTATTCTTGTGATAGTATGATTATTTATATTGCTAGCATATATGCGGTAAATGCGTAAGTGATTGCAAGTAAGTAGGTTGTATATGTAATCGTATAATTGTTGCACTCACTAAGCATTAGCTTACCCCTCTCGTTGTTTATCTTTTTAGATGCAGGTGCAGAAAAGGGAAAAGGGGTTGTTGGGCACTAGGTGTCCCTTGATGATGCATGTTGAAGCTTTTGAAGTTGGCCTATTGTTTTGGGTAGTTTAGCCCCAAACCATGTTCGAAGTATTTTTTGGATTAAAACTATCATTTTTGAATGGGTCAAACTTGTATTACATTTGTTAAGGGCCTTCGTGCCGCTTGTAAACATTTAAATTGTGATATTGTTTAAATGGGTTATATGTAACCATTTAATTGGGCATTAAAGGTTTATGGTTTAAAAAAAAAAATTTGTCGTATGGATTACGGGTTGGGTTGTTTCAAGTGGCATCAGAGCATGGCCTAAGGGATTTAGGCGACTTGAGATAGGTGCCTAGACTTAGACTTTATTGTGTGTGCGCTTTATGCGGGACTTGTAGGACTGCAGGTCGGATCGGGATTTGCTAGTGCTTAGGCTTATGTGATCTAACCTTGCGCTATTTGTTTTGTGTTGTATTTGCAATCATCAAGCGAGATAGACGTTTTACTAGTGAGTTAATGCGATGTGCTCGAGTAGTAATGACTAGCTACCATTATTACGGGTGCAAATCGTGTCGAACAAGCGATGTACAACGATTGTTGAGCAAGATGGGGCGGTGAGGTGTATATATATATATATATATATATATATATATATATATATATATATATATATATATATATATATATGTATGTGTGTGTCATGTCTTTTCGTTTCGTTGTTTAACCTCTTCCGTTTTATAGAATGAAGATGAGAAACGGACACGACACCGAAAATGGGGGCACGAGTGAGGACCCCGAGTTCACGGCCAAGGTTGAGGCCATTTTGAAAAGTCATCATGCGTCTTTCCTCGAAGATGTTAAGAAAATGTTTCTTGATACAATTGACGAGCAATTAGTCAACGTAGTAAAGGAACAAGTCAAGGTTGTCCTTCAAGAGGATAACGTTGGAAGGCGCGACTTTTTCTACAAAAATTTCAAGGATGCTCAACCTCCTACTTTTGAGGGTGAAAGGGACCCACTTAAGAGTGCCCGGTGGATCTCCGATATGGAGGGGCTTTTCGTACTTGTGAATGCCCTCTTGATAAAAAGACGAGGTATGGTTGTAGCATGTTAAGAGGTGATGCTAAGTTGTGGTGGGATGCGAAAATCCAACTTTATGGTGAAGAACAATGCATGGATTTTACTTGGGACGAGTTCAAGGCGGAGTTTTTCCAAGAGTACCGAACTTCGGCCTATCTTACTAGACTTAAGGACGAGTTGCGTTTCTTGAGGTAAGGGTCGATGGATTTGAACACTCTTAAATCCGTCTTCTTGTCAAAAACCCAATTTTTCCCGGAGTATGTCGGGAATGATAAGATGTTGAAGGAAGACTTTTACCGAACGTTGAATGATAGTTATTAATAAAAGATTAGTGTGAATGTGGTGAGGAGTTTTTATGAGTTGTTTGATATGGCCAAAGGTTTCGAGTCGCTCATCTTGAAAAAGAGTGGCTTTACCTTAGGCAAAAAGAAGTTTAAAGCCACTAGTCATTCGAACTTTTCTAACAAGAAGCACAAGAGGGGCGCCGAGAGTGTTGGTAGCGTGAAGAAGGGTGCTTCTGGAGATTTTACTTATGCTTGCTACAATTGTGGGCAAAAGGGGCACATGGCTCGTGAGTGCCCGAAACCATCATCCACAACCAAGCTCACTTATTTTAATTGTGGTAAGGAAGGGCACCGATGGACGGAGTGTCCCGATTTTCGGGGTGATCATGTTAAGAGGTTAGAGAAAGCGGCGGGCACGGCTAAAGGGCGAAATTATTTGATGACCAATGATGAGGCCAAGCAATCCAATGAAGTTGTCTCAGGTACTTTCATGGTTAACTCTAATCCGACAAGGATATTATTTGATAACGGTGCTAATTTGTCTTTTGTGCCGCCCCGATTTGTGTCTAAGCTTAATAAACCGCTAGCTAAGTTAAGTCATCCGGTAGAAGTTGAAATAGCGGATGGTAAGACGGTGCTAGGGGTTGATGTGTGTAAAGATTGTAATGTTGCGTTTGGTACCGAAACGTTCAAAATTGATCTCATTCCGATGACTTTGGGTGAGTTTGATATTGTTGTTGGTATGGATGGGCTCGATCGTTATAGAGCCGATATTGCATGCCATGATAAGTTCATTTGTGTCAAGACCCCAAGTGGGGGAGAGTTGATTATTCATGGTGATAAGCGAAGAAGACTCGTACCATTATGCACTTATGTACGGGCACGACGTTTTCTTAAGAGTGGTGGTATGGTTTATCTTGCCCATGTAGTTGATACTCGTGATGAGCCACCACCCATTCGTGAAATTCTGGTGGTTAATGAGTTTGAAGACATTTTTTCGGATGAGTTACCGTGTGTCCCGGCGGAAAGACAAGTCGAATTTCGCATTGAGTTGGTTCCGGGAGCTACTCCCATTGCTAAAACTCCTTATCGTTTAGCGCCGACGGAAATGCAAGAGTTGTTAAATCAAACCCAAGAGTTGCTCGAAAAGGGTTTTATTCGACCGAGTTCCTCGCCATGGGGTGCTCCGGTTTTGTTTGTGAAAAAGAAAGATGGTAGTATGCGGATGTGCATCGATTATCGGGAGTTGAACAAAGTGACGATCAAGAATCGTTATCCATTGCCTCGAATTGACGATTTGTTTGACCAACTCCAAGGTGCAACGTATTTTTCTAAGATTGACTTACAGTCCGGCTATCATCAAGTGCGGGTCCGTGAGGAAGACATAGAGAAAACGGCTTTCCGAACTCGTTACGGGCATTTTGAGTTTGTAGTTATGCCTTTTGGTCTTACGAATGCACCGGTGGCATTCATGGACCTAATGAACCGAGTGTGCCAACCTATGTTGGATAAGTCAGTAATTGTGTTCATTGACGACATACTTGTTTATTCTAAGAGTATGAAGGAACATGAACACCATTTGCGTGAAGTGTTGAAGACGTTGCGGAAGGAGAAGTTGTATGCTAAATTCTCCAAATGTGAATTTTGGCTAAGGGAAGTTCAATTCCTTGGCCATATTGTGAATAAAGAAGGTATTCAAGTAGACCCGGGGAAGATAGAAACGGTGAAGAATTGAGGAAAACCGACTACGCGTACGGAGATTCAAAGTTTTCTCGGATTGGCCGGTTATTATCGTCGGTTTATCCAAGACTTTTCTAAAATTGCTTCTCCTTTGACGAAGTTAACAAGGAAGAACGTGAGGTTTAATTGGGAAAACGAGCAAGAAATTGCTTTCCAATTATTGAAGGAGAAATTGTGTCAAGCTCCGGTGTTGGTATTACCGGAAGGAATTGAAGATATGACGGTTTATTGTGATGCCTCATTAAATGGAATCGGGTGTGTCCTAATGCAAAGGGGTAAAGTCATCGCTTACGCCTCTCGAAAATTAAAGGAACACGAAAACAGATACCCGACTCATGATCTTGAATTGGCGGCGGTGGTTCATGCGTTGAAAATTTGGCGCCACTACTTGTATGGTGTCAAGTGTACGATTTATTCGGATCATAAGAGTTTGAAACATCTCTTTAATCAACGAGATTTGAATTATCGTCAACGTAGGTGAATGGATGTGGTGAAAGATTATGATTGTGAAATACTTTATCATCCGGGTAAGGCGAACGTGGTCGCGGATGCATTAATTCGAAAGAGTCAACATCCGGCAATACGAGTAGGGTCGTTACGCATGATCATTACTAACAGTTTTCTTGTAAAGCTTGGTGAGATTCAAATAGAAGTGTATGTTTACAACAAACATGAAGAGCGGATTGTGGGGCAAACGGAGTCTATTACTTTAGGCCCGCACGGTTTGTTGTCTTTTCAAGGAAGAGTATGGGTGCCTAAGATAGGTGGTTACTGTAATGACCCGGAAATTTCTGACTAAATTTAAACTATAATCTTTATATGATTCCGACATGATAAGCAAAGTCTGTAATGTTGAGTCTCGAAAACTTTGGAACGAATATCTGAATGCAATTACCCTTTGACTTTTCCCGACAATTCACGAACCATTGTAAATATATATGTATATATATATATATAAATATAATATAAATATAAATATAAATATAAATATAAGTGTACATATATATATATATATATATATATATATATATATATATATATATATATATATATATATATATATATATATATATATATATATATATATATATTAATTTGAATTAATAAAAATATCAAATAATCATTTGAATGGAAATATAAAGTAATATACAAAATAATTAAACTATTATTAAGATGAATCTATATATAGATGACTTCTATAAATAATTAATATTATATGTAAATTGTAATGTATATATATATATATATATATATATATATACATATATATAAATAATATATAAATATTCAAATAGATTATTATATAAATTAAGTAATACATAATTAATAAAAGGTAACGTTAATATATTAAATGTTACAAGTAAACATATAATTGTTATATAAATTACCTTCATTACTGTGATTAAAATTAAGATTTTTGTAACCTTATCAAAGTTATTAGTTATAATTTTCAAACTTATCTTTAGTAAATGTTGTTATTAATGATATCATTATTATTGTTAGTATTAATATTATCAGATATCATTACTAGATCCTTTATCAATAATTTTATTATTAATAATATTATTATTGTAATATTAATAATATTAATATATTTGTACTTGTAATTAACAAAAATTTACAAATTTTGTACATATAATAAGATATATAAATGCAGATCCATATATATACATATACATATGCTAATTTCTGTTACATACATATATAAATACATATACAGGTATTCATATATGTAAAATATTGATATATATATATATATATTTAAATACAGGTAATAACTATTATATATAAAAATACGGATAAATATTAATTTTGAATACTGATATATAAAGATGTAATCGGTTTACAGTCGTTATCTAGTTTAAAGGTGATATATTTCTTTGTCTGCAATCAGTATCACTGGATACCAGGTTAATAGCAAGATAACAAAGTTTGTTAGAATTCTATATCTCCAAATCGTACGAACCAGATATATATTACTACCTACTATATTTTTTTATTATTTTGTTGATTCTTCCTGTCTGGGAAGGTTAACCGTCAAAATCAATTCTCAATACCAACAAATATCAATTACATCATGTTACTGCAGCAGAGAATCGATTTCTCACTTTATATACAGCTCTCCAATTATCAAATTTAATCAGAAAAGGGAACGTAACGCGTTTTCTGCCCTGTTCCATATTTGTTTTTCAAATTAAACAAATTTGTAATCAATTTCCAATTGTGCTAATGAAGTGTCGTTAGGAGTGATCTAATGAAACTTCCTGTAAATTATCAAGTCTCAAATTCTTCTATTGATTTCGAATTTCAAGGTCAAAGTTTCAATGTAAAAGTCAAACGAAGTGATTTTGGGTAAAATTCGAGTTAGTTTTAAATTTTCTGGATTAATTAAAGGTTTACAAAGTTTCTATGAGTGATTTAAGATCCATTTCAAGTTATAATTACAAGCTAAAAGTGTCTAATTCTCAAAATCAAGGTTTGAGTTTATATTTTTATATTTTTCGTGCTCTTCATCTGCCATAAAAAAATATATTATTTTCATTTTTTTTATGTTAATCACAAACCACAAACAATCAGACATATATCTTCTATTGAGATGATTAAAACAAAACAATTAATCCAATTGTATGGAATCTGGTACTCCTGGTCGATTGAGAGTTTTAAGAAGAAATAAGAATCAGAAAAGATATGTTTTATGTATCTAAAATGGTTTTAAAATAGATAAATAGATTAGAGCAGACGGTTTAGGGTGTTGTCCGGTTTTCGAGAGGTTGAGGGTTCGAGACACGGCAGTGGTGTTTAATTCTTTTTTAGGCCTATTTTATTAAGGTAGTTCTTCAAATATTTTAATTATTATGTTATTATTATTATTATTATTAATTATTATTCTTATGATTGTAATTATATTATTATCATTAGTTATTATTATTATCACATGTATTATCATTATTATTAATATTAATGCTAAAATAAGTATTAGTTATCATTACTATGATTAGGATATCATTAATATTATTATTATTATTAAGTATTTGATTTATTATTAATAAGTATTATGAATATCAGTTATTATTATTATTACCGCTAATACAAGTAGTAATTACCAACTATTATTATCGATATCATAACCCTAGTTACAATTATAATTATTGTTATTATTATTAATATTATTATCAAAATAGGTATTATTATTAAATAATATGGTTATTAATAATATCTTTATTAATCTCAAAAACTACCTTTTTAAGCAGATAAATATTTTGTACATAAAATATACTTATTACGTATACTATAATTATATTAAAATTTCACATAACTATATATATCAAACTTACTAATATTATTTATAAAAATACTTACAAATAACAAACTATTGATTTTTAAATATAACATTAAACAAGTATGGATATATTAATATAACTATATAAATATTAAACTATTTTGGAATATAAACACAAATTAAATATATAATATTAAACCATTTTCGATTATGATTATACGTCTTAATATATACATATGAATGATATAGGTTCGTGAATCCGAGGCCAACCCTACACTTGTTCAATGATGTTATGTGTATTTTTACTACAAAATACAGTATGGTGAGTATATAGTCCCATGTTTAAACTCTAAATATTTTGGAATGAGAATACATGCATTTTATGATTTATGTTATAGACACAAGTGATCAAAAATATATATATTCTATGTTGGGTTGTGTTACTGACATACTTCCCTGTAGCTTGGTAACTACTATTTACATGGTATTGTAAATGCGAATCCTGTTGATAGATCTATCGGGCCTGACAACCCCAATCGGGCTGGACGATCAGTATTTAACGGTTGCACAGTACTTCGTTTTGTGACTACATTTGGTAACGGTGTAGTGAAATTATATATAAGAGGGAATATGCGACGATGATTAATAGTTAAGTATGGTTACCAAGTGCACAACCACTTAGAATATTTTTATTAAAATGTTTATATATAAAATCTTGTGGTCTATATATTTATAACGCTGCTAGCATTTAAACCTATATCTCACCAACCTTTTGGTTGATGTTTTAAAGCATGTTTATTCTCAGGAATTAAAGAAATCTTCCGCTGTGCATTAGCTCATATTAAGGATATAACTTGGGGCTATTCATGCCATATTTCAAAAAGATGTTGCATTCGAGTCATTGAAGTTCATTAGAGATTATTATTAAGTAAATGGCAGATTAGGTCATTTGGATATCATGAAATGGTAGGCATACATGTCAACTTTTGATGTAATGAAAGGTTGTCTTTTAAAAATAAATGCAACGTTTGTAAATTGTATCATATAGAGGTCGAGTACCTCGCAATGTAACCAACTATTGTGATTCGTTTATAATCGATATGGATTTCGTCCGGATAGATTAGGAAGTGGTCCTTTCAGTTGGTTTCAGAGCGGTGGTCTTAGCGAACCAGGTCTTGCATTAGTGTGTCTAACTAAAAGTCGTTAGGATGCATTAGTGAGTCTGGACTTCGACCATGTCTGCATGACAAAAGTTTTGCTTATCATTTCTAGTCGGAAATCATCTGCTTATCATCCTTAGGAAATTACCTGCTTATCATTCTTAAGTCTAGACACGTCTTACTGCACTTACTGCATTGATAGTGTATAGACAAAATTCATATCTTAGCGTATCTGATAATTCATATCTTAGCGCATCTGTAGACTTGCCTGACATATGCCGTAAATTCCTCTGTAGTCTACGAAATCTTTAGTATTATATATATATATATATATTCTATATAGTTAGAATATCATCTGATATCCGAAAATCATTTCACATCGAAGGTCCCTTACTCAATAGTACGAAATGGAACTCGTCATTATTTCAAGTTCTTCGGAACCCAACAGCTATTTCGACATAGATGTTCACCTAAGCTCCGAAAGCAGCGTCACCAGAATAAACCAACCAATCATCCATTCCCAATTCATCTGATGGGTTCGTAATATACTAAATCACTGGAGACAAGAAGAAGGCGATCCCTTTCACCCACCACAAGCACCACTTGGTGATGAACCTGAAGCACTTACCGGTGAACCTATTCGGAACACCATTTTCTCTCTCATTTCTAGAGTATCTCGTCACGATTATATACTATCCCATATAACGAATCTTATTTATCCACTCGCTCCAACTGCCAATCATCCCGGTGTACTAGCAGAAGTTAACGAACTTCGCGCTCGTGTGACGGCTTTAGAGAATATAGTGCGAAGGTTACAAACACCAGCAGCACCAGCAGCACCAGCAGCATAATCAGTACCACCATTAGCAACGCCAACAGTACTTTTATCACCCCAACCATAACTGTGTCGTAAACCTTAACATCACAATCTGTACCTCAGATATCAACATCACACGCTTCAATATCACCATCTGTACTTCGAGTATGATCTTCGTTCTACATATCGTTCTACATCGATTATCTTCGCTTTACGTATCGTTCTACCTCATTTATCTTCGTTCGACATGGCGATTATGTAATCTCTAATGTTTTAGAGATCATGTAATCTAGTACTAACGATAAATCAAATGAGTTTAATATCTTATTGACTCATTAAATCCATAATTACATCTGAAGAAAATATATATGTATATATTTTCATAGAGATTGTAATTAAAAATTCTTTCGTACAAACTATTAATGATGAAAATATTTTAACGGTTAGGTAACACCCGAGGAATATTTGTGATTTCACATTAATAAGTTACACTGTACATTCTTCGAATCTGATTCAACAGTCATTTTCTATCCTACTTACATTCACAGAGATACAAATCCGTTCACCGCAGAATAACCATTCTCATTCAATTTCATATTGGATTTTTACCTATCAGAATCTAACAAGTGGCATAATGAAGAAAACATTGGACAAAATAAAATTTGTTAGAAACAAACGAATTAACTAATTAAAATTTTGTTAAGATTCCACGCTAACTGTTCCTAGCTAACTGTTCCTAGCTAACTGGTTACATTTTATTTACCGCAATTTAACTATCGCAATTTATATTCTCGCAATTTTATTTATCGTCATTTAATTTCTGTATTTATTTTGCGCACTTTAAATAACGGGACACGTATACAAGGTTTCGACATATCATATTGACCCATCTATATATATATATATATATATATATATATATATATATATATATATATATCGGAACAATCATAGACACTCTATATGAAAATGACGGAGTTAGCTATACAGAGTTGAGGTTGATTCCGATATATATATAGTTTGAGTTGTGATCAATACTGAGATCGGTACACGGGTCACGATACGTATTAATTAATTCGAATGTTATATATTAAACTATATATGAACTATTGGACTATTGGACTACTAACTTTGGACAATTAAAATGAATTAAAATATCGATTATAACATATGAAACTAAACAATTCTTCAAGTTTGCCACTTGATTTCATCTTAAACCTCATTTGTACCTTGACGATTACAATCCGCGTTCAACCCTTTCATGATTCTTAAAAATACCTTAATCGAGAGAATGAACCAACCGCACCTCATCTATGGAAGAAAAGATTTTTGCATGTAGTTATGCACCTGAAAAACTCTCGGAAACTGAGTAAACGTTTAACCTGTATCTGTGCTAGCTCCTTTGGCATGGTTATTAACCGAAAATAACTTTGCAATTCCTTGTCAAAGTAGACAAATTTTGTCACAGCTCCAGCAAGTTAACTTCGACTTCTCAGTAAGACTAGTCTTATTATAACCTCGATATATATACGTTGTCCTTTCGCCGTCGTTACCGGATAACCTTTTATATTCCACGACATCATCAACAGATGTACCAGCAGCTCATCATCCCTCTGGTGGAATCAACAATCGGTATTTTGAAATCTCGCAGCGTTTCATTTCAACAGTTATATATATATATATATATATATATATATATATATATATATATATATATATATATATATATATATATATATATATATATATATATATATATACAACGTCTATTCCCAAGAATTACATACTTCGTATGTGAAGTTTCTGAAAAACACTATGAACTACGAAGTAGTTCTTGAAATGCTGATGAAGCAGCAAAAACTGTAAACGACTTTAACAGTTAAAAGTTTGATGATAAAAGAGAAGGTTTGAAACTGGAAAACGGATTGAGCAAAGTATGAAAGAGGCTGTGGATAAATCACAAGGACTGAACCTGCCTTCAAAGGATCCAAATGATTCAGTGTCTGCTGAAACCATTAGTAAGAACCCTACTCCTTATTCTAAACCTTCACAGACAAATATTCTTCATTATCTTATCTTGAACATTCTAAGATATCATCGTATCTTTCATTATAAATATCCTCGATATTTCTGAAGATATTTTCATAAGTGTTCCTATCTGAAATCATTTACCTCTTCGCAATACCTGTAATTCAATATAAAAGAAACTATGTTAGTTTCTAAATTCTGAAAAATTCAAATATGAATGTTTTGAAGTAGTGTTGGGAACTGAAGCATGAATTATTATAATATAATGATACTTGATCAACGTCATTATATTACAGTAGATCATGTTTAGTTTCTAATGGAATGTGATGATTCATAGTACCATCATCATGTGCCATTTACATGACTCTTACATTCTCTCTAATCTCTAAACATATCAAGAAAATATTTTCTTGATGATTCGGTCTTTTCCAGAATATTATGGTAATTTGACAAATCAAAAATCGTGCCATTACCATTTCTTTCTTAGAGCATTAGCTATGTTCATTCCGAATTTCATACCTACGAATTCTGGACCATTACTCTCTTGACTCGAAGTCGGGAAGAGAAAACGAAAGCATGAAGCTTCGAAAAATAATAAAGGATATAAAAACCCAACAACCACCCGAAAATTACAAACCGTGCATATCAATACGTATTGCAACGTAAAGACACGGGAGAATTAAAAACATTATAATTCCAAGGAAATGATAGAAGTGAATAGATTCTTCTGGCGGTAGATGAAAGAGAAGAATGAAAGATATGAAAGTTAGAAGTATAACAAGAATCAGAACGGGATGGAGCATTTTAAAGAATACTTTAAGGTATGAATTGAGGGAGAAAGAATAGAAGAAGTGAGGTATGGAAATAAGGAAGGGAAGGGGGTGGATTTCTAGTAATATATCCGATAGAGAAATCGGAACAGATTATTGCATTTAATCAAAGAAGATTCTGATTTCCATAATCACCGAAGAACCAAACCTTATTACGAAGATTTTCTTTAAATCCCATGAATTTCGGAAATCAATCATAACTACATCATCGGTTAAAACGATTCCGTATTTACCTATTTCACTTTCTTGCGATAGCTTCACTTATACTCTTCGCATAATCAAATTGTTTTATCTATAGTACTCAATAATGATAAAACTCCATATTCACCTCATATACGTCATGAAAACATTCTTATTGTTAACCATGACGATCTCTATCAAATTTCGAGGACGAAATTTCTTTAACGGGTAGGTACTGTAATGACCCGAAAATTTCCGACCAAATTTAAACTATAATCTTTATATGATTCCGACACGATAAGCAAAGTCTGTAATGTTGAGTCTCGAAAACTTTGGAACGAATATCTGAATGCAATTACCCTTTGACTGTTCCCGACGATTCACGAACCATTGTAAATATATATGTATATATATATATAAATATAATATAAATATAAATATAAATATAAATATAAGTATATATATATATATATATATATATATATTAATTTGAATTAATAAAAATATCAAATAATCATTTGAATAGAAATATAAAGTAATATACAAAATAATTAAACTATTATTAAGATGAATCTATATATAGATGACTTCTATAAATAATTAATATTATATGTAAATTGTAATGTATATATATATATGTATATATATATATATATATATATATATATATACATATATATATATATATATATATATAAAATATATAAATATTCAAATAGATAATTATATAAATTAAGTAATACATAATTAACAAAAGGTAACGTTAATATATTAAATGTTACAAGTAAACATATAATTGTTATATTAATTACCTTCATTACTGTGATTAAAATTAAGATTTTTGTAACCTTATCAAAGTTATTAGTTATAATTTTCAAACTTATCTTTAGTAAATACTGTTATTAATGATATCATTATTATTGTTAGTATTAATATTATCAGATATCATTACTAGATCCTTTATCAATAATTTTATTATTAATAATATTATTATTGTAATATTAATAATATTAATATATTTGTACTTGTAATTAACAAAAATTTACAAATTTTGTACATATAATAAGATATATAAATGCAGATCCATATATATACATATACATATGCTAATTTCTGTTACATACATATATAAATACATATACAGGTATTCATATATGTAAAATATTGATATATATATATATATATATATATATATATATATATATATATATATATATTTAAATACAGGTAATAACTATTTTATATATAAAAATACAGATAAATATTAATTTTGAATACTGATATATAAAGATGTAATCGGTTTACAGTCGTTATCTAGTTTAAAGGTGATATATTTCTTTGTCTGCAATCAGTATCACTGGATTCCAGGTTAATAGCAAGATAACAAAATTTGTTAGAATTCTATATCTCCAAATCGTACGAACCAGATATATATTACTACCTACTTTATTTTTTTATTATTTTGTTGATTCTTCCTGTCTGGGAAGGTTAACCGTCAAAATCAATTCTCAATACCAACAAATATCAATTACATCATGTTACTGCAGCAGAGAATCGATTTCTCACTTTATATACAGCTCTCTAATTATCAAATTTAATCAGAAAAGGGAACGTAACGCGTTTTCTGCCCTGTTCCATATTTTTTTTCAAATTAAACAAATTTGTAATCAATTTCCAATTGTGCTAATGAAGTGTTGTTAGGAGTGATCTAATGAAACTTCCTGTAAATTATCAAGTCTCAGATTCTTCACTTGATTTCGAATTTCAAGGTCAAAGTTTCAATGTAAAAGTCAAACGAAGTGATTTTGGGTAAAATTCGAGTTTGTTTTAAATTTTCTGGATTAATTAAAGGTTCACAAAGTTTGTATGAGTGATTTAAGATCGATTTCATGTTATAATTACAAGCTAAAAGTGTCTAATTCTCAAAATCAAGGTTTGAGTTTATATTTTTATATTTTTCGTGTTCTTCATCTGCCATAAAAAAAATATTATTTTCATTTTTTTTTCTGTTAATCACAAACCACAAACAATCAGACATATATCTTCTATTGAGATGATTAAAACAAAACAATTAATCCAATTGTATGGAATCTGGTACTCCTGGTCGATTGAGAGTTTTAAGAAGAAATAAGAATCAGAAAAAGATATGTTTTATGTATCTAAAATGGTTTTAAAATAGATAAACAGATTAGAGTAGAAGGTTTAGGGTGTTGTCCGGTTTTCGAGAGGTCGAGGGTTCGAGACACGGCAGTGGTGTTTAATTCTTTTTGAGGCCTATTTTATTAAGGTAGTTCTTCAAATATTTTAATTATTATGTTATTATTATTATTATTAATTATTATTCTTATGATTGTAATTATATTATTATCATTAGTTATTATTATTATCACATGTATTATCATTATTATTAATATTAATGCTAAAATAAGTATTAGTTATCATTACTATGATTAGGATATCATTAATATTATTATTATTATTAAGTATATGATTTATTATTAATAAGTATTATGAATATCAGTTATTATTATTATTACCGCTAATATAAGTAGTAATTACCAACTATTATTATCGATATCATAACCCTAGTTACAATTATAATTATTGTTATTATTATTATTATTATTATTATTATTAGTATTATCAAAATAGGTATTATTATTAAATAATATGGTTATTAATAATATCTTTATTAATCTCAAAAACTACCTTTTTAAGCAGATAAATATTTTGTACATAAAATATACTTATTACGTATACTATAATTATATTAAAATTTCACATAACTAGATATATCAAACTTACTAATATTATTTATAAAAATACTTACAAATAACAAACTATTGATTTTTAAATATAACATTAAACAAGTATGGATATATTAATATAACTATATAAATATTAAACTATTTTGGAATATAAACACAAATTAAATATATAATATTAAACCATTTTCGATTATGATTATACGTCTTAATATATACATATGAATGATATAGGTTCGTGAATCCGAGGCCAACCCTACACTTGTTCAATGATGTTATGTGTAATTTTACTACAAAATACAGTATGGTGAGTATATAGTCCCATGTTTAAACTCTAAATATTTCGGGATGAGAATACATGCATTTTATGATTTATGTTATAGACACAAGTGATCAAAAATATATATATTCTATGTTGGGTTGTGTTACTGGCATACTTCCCTGTAGCTTGGTAACTACTATTTACATGGTATTGTAAACGCGAATCCTGTTGATAGATCTATCAGGCCTGACAACCCCAACCGGGCTGGACGACCAGTATTTAACGGTTGCACAGTACTTCATTTTGTGACTACATTTGGTAACGATGTAGTGAAATTATATATAAGAGGGAATATGTGACGATGATTAATAGTTAAGTATGGTTACCAAGTGCTCAATGTAACGACCCGGAAATTTCCGACTAAATTTAAACCTTAATCTTTATATGTTTCTGACACGATAAGCAAAATCTGTAATGTTGAGTCTAGAAAGTTTGAAATCTATATTCGGATAATCAGTTACCTTTTGACCAAGCCTGGCTATTCACGAACATTATGTGTATATACGATATATACTTATTAATTGATAACGTTAACAAGGTATTATATATGTAATATTAGGTTTCGATATAAGATTACTATATATATTGGCGAGAGTAAAAGATAATATAATTTTATAAATATTTGAAACTGTTTTTGTCAAATTATTAACGAGTCATTTTAATAAAAATAAAGGTTTTAACGTTATCTTAAAAGTTGGAATTTTTCTAGAAACCTTTTGACAAATTGTAAATGAAAACGGTCCGTGATTTTAATAAAAATAAATATTTAAATAAAACGTGTTCATTATATATATATTTATGTATTTTACAAAATGACTAAATATAATATTTAACTAAATATAAAATGAATTGGATTTAGATATACTTGGTTAACTAATGAGAGTGTGATTTATATAGGTAAATGACCACAACGCTTAAAAGATTAAATTACATTTTGAGTGGGTTAGTTTTCCATAAATATAAGTTTAATTTTTGATAAAGATACGAGTCACGAAACGTAAATTGTTAGTTTTCTTGGCGTACCAAAACTTTGTTTGGAAAACCGAAATCGGGACATTAGTAGTGACAACGTAAAAGTAATTTTTGTAAAAAATATATTTTTACCACGAACGTAAATAAAATATAATATTTAATTAATTATATAAATTAAATATATAAATATATATATATATATATAAACCGTCGGCATAAAAAGTTAAACAAGAGGTGAGCTGGATCCCGCTGCTCCGCGATTCGCGGAGCTCAACCCACGAAAATGCCGCGAGTCGCGGAGAATGATTTTCAGTTTAGGCCTATAAAGCTCGCACGGGTTTTTCTGCGGATTCATTTCATAAAAACACATTACTCCGTATTTATTTATAATATTATTATTATTATTATTAAAAGTTATTTTTATTATTATTATTAAGATTAATAATCTTATTATTATTATTAGTTTTATTATTATTATTAAGATTAATATTAATCTTATAATTAGGAGTATTATTATTAATTATACACAAAATATTATGACGGGATTATGCCCAAGTGTTTCCAAAACTGATTTCATGAGTGGGATAGAATTAAAGAGATTATGGTTTATAGCTATGGAGGTCATGGGTAATGTTCAGGGATTTTGCTCGTGAGTCAAACTAGTGTTTATCATCTCCGATTGCATCTATATATTTTCCTGCAATATTGAACCTCAATATTGATACGTGAGCACTCAAAACTTAACTTTTATTTATTATTAGTGTGTCCCTGACTAGTGCTCGAGAATTTAGGATCATGCATGTTTGTATATTTATTTTTGTCAAAATATATATTAAGGTAGAATTTGAATTAGTTACTCATGCGGTTGAGATAAGGTATATGATATACATGTTTTTGGAAAGGTGGCGAAAAACTATAAACTTTTCATTTAGATATCGAATGGAATCGACGGACGGATTAGAAGTTATAGTCAATTGAATTTTTGTATCAATTATTAAAAATGATTATTTTTATTATTATGTTGTCGTTAAAAATCATCGTTATTATTATTTGATTGTTATCATTATTATTATTATTATGATTATTAATAATTAAAAATAATTAATATTTTTATCAAAAACTATCAAATTATTATTTTGATTGTTATTATTATTAAAACTATCAATTTATTTTCATTAACATTAAAATTATCATTTTTATTAAAAAAGTATTATTTTTAATGGAAATATTATTATTATAGAATATTAACTTATCATTTTAGTATATTTTTATATAAAGTTTTATTTATTAATAAATGAATTATATTATTATTTACTCTAATAAATTTTGTAAAAGTATTTAAAAATATAAAATGACGATATTTAATCATATGTAAAATTTGGAAATCATTTAGAGTCAAATTCATTTCTGGTAACTGTTGGATATTAGTCTCGAGCATTAGGATTGAGGTACACTATGACTTGACTTAAATTGTTAAACATATATTAACCAATATATAAATATATATATATATATATATAATTAATTTAGGTTCGTGAATCCGAGGCCAACCATATACGTGTTCAATGATGTTATATGTATTTTTACTACAAAATACAGTATGGTGAGTATATATTCCCTTTTTAAACTCTAAATATTTTGGGATGAGAATACATGCATTTTATGATTTACGTTATGGACACAAGTGACTAAAATTACGTTCTACGTTGAGTTGTACCACTGCATATCTCCCTAAGCTTGGTAACTATTAATTACATGGGCAAGTGTAAACGCGAATCCTGTTGATAGATCTATCGGGCCTGACAACCCCAACCGGACTGGATGACCAGTATTCAACGGTTGCACAGTACTTCGTTTAGATGGCTACACTTGGTACGGTGTAGCGAGATTATATATAAAGGGAATATGTGTTGATTTATTATTGTAAAGTATGGTTACCAGGTGCTCAACAAACTTAGAATGCTTTTCATACACTTGCGAGTGTACTATGTTTAAATATATGAAATCTTGTGGTCCATAGTTATAACGCTGCTAGCATCAAACCTATATCTCACCAACTTTATGTTGACGTTTTAAAGCATGTTATTCTCTGGACTTGAAAGAAATCTTTCGCTGTGCATTAGCTCATACTAAGGATATTACTTGGGAGTCATTCATGCTATATTCAAAAGACGTTGCATTCGAGTCATTGAAGTTCATTAGAGATTATTATTAAGTAAATGACAGATTAGGTCATTTAGATATTATGAAATGATATGCGTACATGTCAACTCTTGATGTAATGATAGATTTCCTTTTAAGAATAAATGCAACGTTTGTAAAATGTATCATATAGAGGTCAAGTACCTCGCGATGTAGCCAACTATTGTAAATCGTTTATAATCAATATGGACATTGTCCGGATGGATTAGTAGCGGTCATTTCAGTTGGTATCAGAGCGGTGGTCTTAGCAAACCAGGTCTTGCATTAGTGTGTCTAACTAGTAGTTGTTAGGACGCATTAGCGAGTCTAGACTTCAACCGTGTTTGCATGTCAAAAGTTTTACTTATCATATCTAGTCAGAAATCATCTACTTATCATCCTTAGAAAATTGCCTGCTTATCATTCTTAAGTCTAGACACGTCTTACTGCATTTAGTGCATCGATAGTGTATAGACAAAATTCATATCTTAGCGTATCTGTTATTGTTACCTTTGTCTGACATCTTTTCAAAGATCCTCCGTAATTTATGGGATTTTGGTATTATATATACATATGTAAATTATGTATTGAAGAATACCAAATCTAACTCCTATAATCTATTCCATACCAAAAATTCATTTCCCCGACTATACAAGATGGATTTCGCATCCAGTTCGAATTCCTCAGACCCCGACAGCTACGCCGATATGGATTTCCATTCTGGCTCTGAAGGCAGTGTCCCCGGAATGGATCAACCAATTTCCCATCATCTATTCTGGATGAATTGGGGATGGGTTCATAATATACTAAATCACTGGAGACAAGAAGAAGGTGATCCCTTCCATCTACCAAATTGCCCTCTTGGTGATGAACCTGAAGCACTTACCGGCGAACCTGTTCGAGAAACCATTTTCTCTCTTATTTCTAGAGTATATCGTCATGATTATATACTATCCCATATTTCGAATCTTATTCATCCGCTCGCTCCAACCGCCAATCATCCCGGTATAATGGAAGAAGTCAAAGAGCTTCGCGCTCGGGTATTGGCTTTAGAGAATATGGTGCGAAGGATGCAAACACCAGCAGCAGCACCAGCGGCATAATCAGTACCACCATCGTCCACGCCAACATTACCCTTATCACTCTCAACCACAACCGCGTCGTAAACCTCAACATCATAATCTGTATCTTGGATATCAACATCACACGCTTCAATATCACCATATGTACTTCGAGTATGATTTTCGTTCTACATATAGTTCTACATCAATTACCTTCGCTTTACGTATCGTTCTATCTCATTTATCTTCGTCCGACATGGTGATTATGTAATCTCTAATGTTTTAGAGATCATGTAATCTAGTAATAACGATAAATCAAATGAGTTTAATATTCTATTGACTCATTAAATTCATAATTACATCCGAAGAAAATATATATGCAAGTATATTTTCATAAAGATTGTAATTAAAAATTCTTTTGTACAAACTGTTAATGATGAAAATATTTTAACGGGTAGGTAGTACCCGAGGAATATTTAGATTTCACATTAATAAGTTACACTGTACATTCTTCGAATCTGATTCAACGGTCATTTACTACCCTACTTACAACCACCGATATACGTATCCGTTCACCACAGAACAATCATTTCCATTCAAATTACATATTTGGATTTTGACCTATCAGAATCCAACAAGTGGCATAACGAAGAAAATATTGGACAAAATAAAAAGTGTTAGAAACAAACAAATTAACTATGATGAATTTTGTTAAGACTACACGCTAACTGTTCCTAGCTAACTGTTCCCAGCTAACTGCTAATTCCATATTATATTTTATTTATCGCAATTTACATCCTCGCAATTTTATTTATCGTCATTTAATTTCTGTTATTTACTTTTACGCACTTTAAATCGGGACACATGTACAAAATACATCGGATTAATTCTGAGACAATACGTTGTACACGGGTCATGATATATATTTATTTATTTTACGCACTTTAAATAACGGGACATGTATACAAGGTTTCAACCTATCATATCGACCCATCTATATATATATTTCGGAACAACCATAGACACTCTATATGTGAATGTTGGAGTTGGCTATACAGGGTTGGAGTTGATTCCAAAATATATATATGGTTTGAGTTGTGATCAATACTGAGACCGGTACACGGGTCACGATACGTATTAATTAATTCGAATATTATATATTAAATTATATATGAATTCATTGGACTATTGGACAATTGGACTATTGGACTGCTAACTTTGGACAATTAAAATGAATTAAAATATTGATTATAACATATGAAACTAAACAATTCTTCAAGTTTGCCACTTGATTTCATCTTAAACCTCATTTGTACCGCGACAATTACAATCCGCGTTCAAATCTTTCATGATTTTTGAAAACACCTCGATCGGGAGGATGAACCAGCCGCACTTCATCTACGAAAGAAAGATTTATGCACCTGAAAAACTCTCGAACCCAAATTCATAGTTTAACACGTACCTGTGTTGAATCCTTTGCCATTTATTAGCAAAAACAACCTTACGATTCCTTTTCAAAGTAACCCATTTTGTCACAGCTTCAGCAAGTTAACTCCGACTTCTCAGTAAAACTAGTCTTATTATAACCTCGATATATATACGTTGTCCTTTTCGCCGTTGTTACCGGAGAACCTTTTATATTTCATGACATCATCAGCAGATGTACCATCAGCTCGTCGACTTTTTGGCGGAACCCGCAATCAGTATTTTGAAAATCTCGCAGAACTTCTCCCGTCATATCTATAACGCTTATCCCTAAGAATTACATACTTCGAATGTGAAGTTTCTGAAAAACACCCTGAACTACTGATTAGTTCTTGAAATGCTGATGAAGCAACAAAAACTGTAAACGACTTTAACAAGTCAAAAGTTGACGATAAAGTACAGTGTGTTGGTAAAACTCAGAAAAAGAGAAGGTTGGGAACTGGAAAACGGATTGAGCAAAGTATGAAAGAGATGATCGATGTCGCAGGGTCAATCAAAAATAGCCTAATTACTCTAACTTAGCTAGGGTAAGCAGGATTCGTTCCACGGGAAGTTATGGTCAACAAGCAAGCAATTTCCAGATTTTGTTGTTTGTGATTAACAAAGATTAACTAAATTGAAGACTAGAGAAATAACTACTAAGCAAATTGATAATGCTAAAAATGAACATATATTTCATAGCATTATTCCTCAAGAAAAACAAGCTTTTAGTTGCAATTGTTCTATTTACAAGTAATATTCGTTTAAATAATAAAAGGTGAAGACAAAAGACAGATTCGACGAATTGAAGACGCAAACGACCAAAAAGCTCAAAAGTACAAAAGACAATCAAAGAGGTTCCAATTATTGATAAGAAACGTCTCGAAATTACAAGAGTACAAGATACAAAACGCAAAGTACAAGATATTAAATTATACGCAAGGACGTTCGAAAATCCAGAACCGGGACCAGAGTCAACTCTCAACGCTCGACGCAACGGACTAAAAATTACAAGTTAACTATGTATATAAATATAATATAATATATAATTAATTATATTAATTATATATATATTATATATATATTATAAACCGTCGGCAAGAAAGACTCCAAATATGGGTGAGCTGTAAACTCCGCGACTCGCGGAGTTTGAAGGCCAAAAAGGCCGCGAGTCGCGGAGCCCCAATTTCTGAAACTCCCTATAAAGCTCGCGCATTCTGATCGTAAAAATTCACCAAAAAATATATCCATCTCTCTATCTATATCGTATATATTTATATTTATATTTATATTTTAATTTTAATTTTAATTTTAATTTTAATCCTAATAATAAGGGTATGTTAGAGAATGTTGTAAGGGTGTAAGTCGAAATTCTGTCCGTGTAACGCTACGCTATTTTTAATCATTGTAAGTTATGTTCAACCTTTTTACTTTAATGTCTCGTAGCTAAGTTATTATTATGCTTATTTAATCTGAAGTAATCATGATGTTGGGCTAATTACTAAAATTGGGTAATTGGGCTTTGTACCATAATTGGGGTTTGGACAAAAGAACGACACTTGTGGAAATTAGACTATGGGCTATTAATGGGTTTTATATTAACTAAACAATACCTTGTTAATTTAATATACAAACTTATAATTTGACGTATTTATATATAACCACATACGCTTGACTGGGTACGGTGGGCGGGATATCTATAAATACCAATAATTATTCATTTTACCGGATACGGAACTGGATTAATAGTTAATAAACTCGTTGAAACAGGGGTGAATTACATTCAAGGGTAATTGGTGTAATTGTTAACAAAGTAGTAAAACCTTGGTTTACACGCAGTCGATAACCTGGTGTATTCATTAAACAAAGTATTAAAACCTTGTTACAATTCGAATCCCCAATTAGTTGGAATATTTGACTTCGGGAATAAGAATAATTTGACGAAGGCTTTCGCTCTTTATATTTATGACTGATGGACTATTATGGACAAATCCGTATGGACATATTAAATAATCCAGGACAAAGGACAATTAACCCATGGGCATAAAACTAAAATCAACACGTCAAACATCATGATTACGGAAGTTTAAATAAGCATAATTCTTTTATTTCATATTTAATTTCCTTTATTTTATATTTAATTGCACTTCTAATTATCGCATTTTTTATTGTTATTGCATTTAATTGCACTTTCAATTATCGTACTTTTTAATTATCGCAAGTTTATTTCATCGCACTTTTATTATTCGCAATTTTATTATCGTTATTTACTTTATGCTTTAATTTAAGTCTTGTATTTATTTTTAATATTTTACATTTGGTTTTAACTGCGACTAAAGTTTTAAAATTGAAAAACCGGTCATTAAACGGTAAAAACCTCCCTTTATAATAATAATATTACTTATATATATATATTTGCATTTTTATAAAAGTAAACTAATATAGCGTTAAGCTTTGTTTAAAAATATTCCCTGTGGAACGAACCGGACTTACTAAAAACTACACTACTGTACGATTAGGTACACTGCCTATAAGTGTTGTAGCAAGGTTTAAGTATATCCATTCTATAAATAAATAAATATCTTGTGTAAAATTGTATCGTATTTAATAGTATTTCCTGCAAAAATTTAATAGTATTTTATACCCCTTAGCTTTGACATCAAGTATTTTTGGCGCCGCTGCCGGGGAATTCTTAAACGCCGGAAGCAACGCTAATATAAAAAAAAAAAAGATTTTTAGTTTACTTTTATTAAATTTCGTTTTCATAAAAATACGTTTTAAATATTCGAAAATATAGAAAGAAAAACAAAAATTTATATATTTTTAAGAGTTTGTTAAAAGTTTTATAAGTTTCTTTATTTTTATTTTAAGTTTATAAAAATATAAGTTTTATTTAAATATCTTTTATTTATATAAAAACAGAAAAAATATATATATAAAAAAAACGCGTAAAACTTCAAACTGCTCCAGAGTTGAATTTTGGAACCCCGCGACTCGCGGGGTTTGCTGCATTGAATACCGCGACTCGCGGAGTAATTCTGACACGCGACAGAAACCCTAAAACTGCATTTATTACGGATAATTATTAATTATAATTATTATTAACCCTAATTATTATTATTATTATAATTAGTTTTATTTTAATTTAAGTTTTATTTAATTTATATTTTAGTTTATTAAGTTTAATTAAATTGTAAAATTAATATTTTTAATAAATAATTAATATAAAAATAATATTTTTATAAAAATTGTACCTTTTACAACTTTTGTATATTTTTATATTTTGTCCCTTTTTAATCGTTTTAGCGTAATATTTGTATTTTTCGCTCATATTTAGTTTTAAACTTAGTTTTTGCCATAGTTATTTTTACTTCTAGATTTTTAGGCTTTGCCGTAGAATTCCTTAAGTGCTTTTTCTTTAGACTAAGATTTAGGTGGTTTAGAATTTTGCGACGCCTTTTTAAGTTTTAGTTTCTTTTTAAGTTATTTCCATTTGGGATATAGTTTTTCCTGTAAGCTTTAATATTTTTAGACACCTTTTACCTATGTATCAATTATCATTCCAATTAGTAATCTCAATTTGCGATTATAATTTTAAGTTAGTTGTAGTAATAAGGTTAGGTTAGTCAAGTATTTTTAAGTTTTATAAGTTTCTTTTATTTTTCCGTCACCTTTTATTTTTCAACCATTTTTCTTTTTCGACCTTTTCCGACGAACTCTTTTTCTTTCTTATTTCTCGTTATTCTAGTTTTAGGACATAGATTTTTGTTCTACTCCTTATCTAAATTTCTTAAAATTACGAAAATTTATTTTAAATGGTTAAATTGATAGACATCAAAATTTTCTGGTTCGTAGTAATAGTTGGATTTGTACGTGGACCGGGTTATTGGAGCCAAACAGTCCTCAATTATATTGAGACCAAACGAATCATGCCCCTCTGCTGCATCTTTTGGCTATTCGAAACGTGGGCAAAATCAGAAAAGTCTATTGATTGGATAACTTATTATAATTTTTCTTTCCTTTTAAAAACTAATAGGATATTCAGTGAATGCACCGAGCAAGACGTTCACCACCTTTTGTACGTTCACCACCTGTAACTAGATCAAGACATTTAGCAAATATTACTGCCGTTGATTTTTCTTTAGAATCGTCATCCAGTCGACCAAGTACTTCAGTTCAAATTTCCGATAATCCATTTTTTGAACCCGACCTCACAATTGAGAATCCGGAGAATATTCAGGAACGGTTCGTAGATCCTGAACCATTAAACTTTCCCCCGGAACCACCAATCATTCAAACAGAGATTGTTGAGGAACGAACTATTAAATCAGAATCCTCTAGTGATACCGATTCAACAAATTCAATTATGGAGAATCTGGAACCTTTAAGTATGGAAGACCGAATGAGAGCTAAACGCACTGGCCAAGGTCACGCAATTACTCATCCAGACATTAATGCGCCAGATTATGAAATCAAAGGACAAATTCTACACATGGTGACTAATCAATGTCAATTTAGTGGTGCGCCGAAGAAAGATCCAAATGAACATCTACGTACCTTTAATAGGATCTGCACACTATTTAAAATCCGAGAAGTGGAGGATGAACAGATATATCTCATGTTATTTCCCTGGACTTTAAAGGGAGAAGCCAAAGATTGGTTAGAATCGTTACCTGAAGGGGCAATTGATACATGGGATGTTTTAGTTGACAAATTTCTTAAACAATTCTTTCCTGCATCTAAAGCCGTAAGACTTCAAGCAGAAATTGTTACATTTACACATAAGCTGAATGAAACTCTATATGAGGCATGGACTAGATATGGAAAGTTGTTAAGAGGATGTCCGCAACATGGTTTAGACACCTGTCAAATAGTACAAATATTCTACCAAGGATGCGACATCACTACAAGAAAAGACATAGATATAGCAGCTGGTGGTTCTATTATGAAGAAAACCAAAACTGATGCTTACAAAATTATTGATAACACTGCTTCCCACTCACATGAGTGGCACAAAGAAAAAGATATCGTTAGATCATCTAAAGCAGCTAGAGCCGATTCTAGCCATGACTTAGATTCCATTTCCGCAAAGATAGATGCTGTGGAGAGACGAATGGAAAAGATGACTAAAGATATTCACTCAATACGAATTAGTTGTGAGCAGTGTGGAGGACCACATTTGACAAAAGATTGTCTCAGTATTGAATTAACAATGGAACAAAGAGAGAATATTTCATATATAAACCAAAGGCCTGGAAATAATTATCAGAATAATTATCAACCGCCAAGACCGATTTACAATCAAAACCAGAATTATAACAGAAATATTCCATACAACAACCAACAAGGTCCTACCAATCAACAAGTATCTAATAATAATTACAATCAGCAAAGACCTAATTTTCAAAACAAACCACCACAACAAACCGATGATAAAAAGCCGAATTTAGAAGATATGATGACGAAGCTAGTTGAAACTCAAACACAGTTTTTCACATCTCAAAAACAAACCAATGAACAAAATGCTCAAGCATTTAGAAATCAACAAGCTTCTATTCAAAATCTGGAACAAGAAGTAAGTAACCTAGCAAGGTTAATAGGTGAAAGAAAACCGGGAAGTCTACCTAGTGATACAAATGCTAACCCCCGGAATGAAACAGCTAAAGCCATTACCACAAGAAGTGGTACAACACTTAAACCACCTGAAATTCCT
Organism: Rutidosis leptorrhynchoides; assembly: GCF_046630445.1. NCBI lineage: Eukaryota > Viridiplantae > Streptophyta > Magnoliopsida > Asterales > Asteraceae > Rutidosis > Rutidosis leptorrhynchoides. The sequence goes on from NC_092333.1 coordinate 80,131,221, forward strand.
GTAACTTCTGATGAAGCTATTCCTACTCCACAAGAACCACAACCTGATCAAGATAAGGAAAAAGAACCGGTAGTTGAAAAGGTTAATGAAGATAACACAGTTAAGGATAAACCTTATGTTAAACCATACCAACCACCACTTCCTTACCCGAGTAAAATGAAGAAAGAGAAACTTGAAGCCGAGCAATCCAAATTCTTGGATATGTTTAAACAGATAAATGTAAATCTTCCTTTCATTGATGTGATTTCAGGAATGCCTAGATATGCTAAATTCTTGAAAGATCTAATCTCGAATAGAAATAAAATGGAAGAACTCTCGGCTGTTACTATGAATGCTAATTGTTCAGCAGTGTTGTTGAATAAGATACCAGAAAAACTATCTGATCCAGGAAGTTTCACAATTCCATGTTTTCTGGGTAGTCTTAGTTCAATAGAAGCATTGGCAGACTTAGGTGCTAGTATAAATCTAATGCCGTATTCACTATACACTAAACTAGACCTTGGAGAATTGAAACCAACAAGAATAAGCATACAACTAGCCGATAGATCAATAAAATATCCTAGAGGGATAATGGAGAACATGCTAGTCAAAGTTGGTACTTTAGTATTTCCAGTAGATTTTGTTGTTTTGGACATGGAAGAAGATTCTCAAGTTCCTCTCATATTAGGAAGACCATTCTTAAACACGGCTAAAGCAATGATAGACGTGTTCGGTAAGAAATTGACCCTAAGTATAGAGGATGAGAGTGTTACCTTTTCAGTTGATAGAGCAATGCAACAACCACAATCTGCAGATGATACATGTTATTATATTCAAACTATAGATGCACATGCAGAATTATTAGAAGAATTTCCAGAATTACAAGGAACAGGAGAATGTTCTTTAGGAGAAGGTAATGAACCAATTGATGAAGCTGAAATGTTAGCTACACTTATAGCTAATGGATATGAACCAACAACAGAAGAAATTCAAATGCTAAAAGAAGAAGACAGATATCGATACAAATCATTGATAGAAGAACCTCCGAAATTAGAGTTAAAGCCACTTCCAAACCATTTGGAATACGCTTATTTACATGGTGAATCTGAATTACCTGTAATAATATCGTCTTCTCTTACTGAAAATGAGAAATCACAACTCATTTCTGTGTTGAAAGCTCATAAACCAGCCATTGCATGGAAGATTCATGATATTAAAGGAATAAGTCCTTCGTATTGCACACATAAAATCCTTATGGAAGAAGGTCATAAAACGTATGTGCAACGCCAACGAAGACTAAATCCTAATATGCAAGATGTAGTTAAGAAAGAGATTATTAAACTGCTAGATGCAGGTCTAATTTATCCAATCTCTGATAGTCCATGGGTAAGCCCAGTTCAATGCGTACCTAAGAAGGGTGGCATGACTGTCATTACAAATGAGAAAAATGAGCTTATTCCTACTAGGACTGTAACAGGATGGCGTGTATGTATTGATTATAGAAAATTAAATGACGCCACCAGAAAAGATCACTTTCCCTTACCTTTCATAGATCAAATGTTGGAAAGATTAGCCGGAAACAGTTACTATTGTTTTCTAGATGGATTTTCCGGATATTTTCAAATTCCAATAGCACCCGAAGATCAATAGAAAACCACATTCACGTGCCCTTATGGTACTTTTGCTTACAAACGCATGCCATTTGGACTTTGCAACGCCCCTGCAAACCTTTCAAAGGTGTATGATGGCGATTTTTCACGACATGATAGAAGAATGCATGGAAGTTTTCATGGATGACTTTTCAGTCTTCGGTGATACATTTGAATCATGTCTAGTTAATCTGGAACGAATGCTTATTAGATGCGAACAATCAAATCTAGTACTTAATTGGGAGAAATGCCATTTCATGGTTAAAGAAGGCATCGTTCTTGGACATAAAATTTCAAAAGAAGGAATTGAAGTGGATAGAGCTAAAGTAGATGTAATTGCTAAACTTCCACATCCCACCAATGTTAGAGGAGTTAGGAGTTTTCTAGGGCATGCCGGTTTTTACCGACGTTTCATAAAAGATTTTTCTAAAATTGCCACTCCTATGAATAAACTCCTAGAAAAAGATGCTCCATTCATCTTTTCAGATGAGTGTATCAAATCTTTTAATATTCTTAAAGAGAAACTCACTAAAGCGCCGATCATGATAACACCAAATTGGAATCTACCATTTGAACTAATGTGCGATGCAAGTGATTTTGCAATGGGAGCCGTTTTAGGACAAAGGATTGAAAAACGATTTCAACCTATATATTATGCTAGTAAGACGTTACAAGGAGCACAAACAAACTATACAACTACTGAAAAAGAACTCCTTGCTATTGTCTTTGCTTTTGATAAATTTCGATCATATCTCGTTCTAGCAAAAACGGTGGTCTATACCGACCATTCTGCTCTTAGATACCTATTTTCAAAACAAGATGCTAAACCAAGATTAATCCTTTGGATCTTACTCTTACAAGAGTTTGATATTGAAATCCGAGATAAAAGAGGAGCAGAAAATCTCGCCGCTGATCATCTTTCTCGTCTTGAAAATCCTGAGTTAGAAGTTCTAAATGAATCGGCCATACAAGACAACTTTCCTGATGAATATCTATTGAAGATAGATTATAAAGAAATCCCATGGTTTGCAGACTATGCAAACTACTTAGTTTGTGGATTCCTTGAAAAAGGATTATCGTACCAAAGACGAAAGAAATTCTTCAGTGATATAAAACACTATTTCTGGGAAGATCCACATCGGTTTAAAAGTTGTCCCGATGGAATAATACGCCGATGTGTATTTGGAGATGAAGCTAGTAAAATATTAAACTATTGTCACACAGGACCAACAGGAGGGCATTATGGGCCTCAACTAACAGCAAGAAAAGTTTATGATGCTGGATTCTATTGGCCTACAATTTACAAAGACGCACACCTTCTTTGCAAATCCTGTGATGCATGTCAAAGGGCCGGAAAAATAAGTCAACGTGATGAAATGCCACAAAATGTCATCCAAGTATGTGAAGTATTTGACATTTGGGGTATTGACTTTATGGGTCCATTTCCAAAATCTCATAATAATCTATATATACTCGTAGCCATTGATTATGTATCTAAATGGGCGGAAGCACAAGCTCTCCCAACTAACGATGCACGAGTTGTAGTCAACTTTTTAAAAAGTCTTTTTGCAAGGTTTGGAACACCGAAAGCTTTAATAAGTGATCAGGGTACTCATTTATGTAATAATCAACTTGAGAAAGTTCTTAAAAGATATAGAGTAGCTCATAAAATCTCCACCGCATATCATCCACAAACAAGTGGACAAGTTGAAAATACCAACCGAGCTTTAAAACGTATTCTAGAGAAAACCGTAGGATCAAATCCGAAGGAATGGTCCATTAAATTGGAGGATGCACTCTGGGCTTTTAGAACAGCCTACAAAACTCCAATTGGAACCACACCTTTTAGACTTATTTATGGAAAAGCATGTCATCTTCCAGTAGAAATTGAACACAAAGCATTTTGGGCTTTGAAGACATGTAATCTTGATTTACATGAAGCCGGACGTCTACGATTAAGTCAACTAAACGAATTAGAAGAATTAAGACATGAAGCATATGATAATTCGTTAATCTATAAAGAAAGAACGAAGAAATGGCATGATAAAAGAATCAGAAGTTCAAAAGAATTTAAAGAAGGAGACAGAGTTCTTCTTTTCAATTCACGATTCAAGTTATTTCCTGGAAAATTAAAATCAAGATGGTCTGGACCATTCATAGTCAAAAGAGTTTTTCCATACGGAACGATAGAATTAATAAATTCAAATGGGATTGAATTTAAAGTTAATGGTCACAGAGTTAAACATTACATACATGGTCCGATGGAAGTTGACAACGAAGTTAATCACAATTTCGACACCACAGCTAACTAAGTGTGGGGAGAATCAAGTCTTTAAAGGATAATATGTATTTCTGTTAGAGTTATATTATCTGTTTTCATGTAGTTCTCGAAAATGGAACCCGAATGGTCTTTCCCTAGCAGACCCTAAAGAACTAGTCTTCTCCCCCCATTCTGAATTTTTATTTTTTTAGGTTTTTAAGAAATGAAGACTGCCTGTGAACTAAACCATGGTCTAATGCTACACGCTTTGATCACTAAACGAAATAATGACATACTACCGAGTGAATTAGTATCAGTAATCAGAGAAAGAATGGACGGAGTTAGAAAAGAATCCAGATGCGAAGAAAATAAGTTACAATTTGGTAAAGGAAAATCAAAATCCGCAGCGAAAAGAAGAGCACGACACCTAGAAAGATGTCAAAAATGCGGAAAATGGTCACATGGAGGTAAATGTTCAAATAATCAAACCTATTCAAATACCGAATTTGTTACTTTATGCAGAGACGGACCGTTCATATGTTTAGAAGAAAAGACACTGAATGCTCGAGGTTACACCTATGTAGCTATGGAAAACTAATTAAACCGACTATCTTATGAATGGGATAGATCATATAACTAAGAAATCTATTTCACAGGTATGTTTGTACAGTTTTTATTTTATTTTTTATTTTTATTTTTAACCTTTTGATAATAAACGCTAATTTGTTCGCTAAAAAGTATTAAATTGGTATTGAATAAAATTAGGTTTGGCGACCGAAATTATTGATATCATTCAAAAATTTATTACATCACTGCGAAATTTAACGTTTATTCTTAAGGTATAAATATCTTTAATCAATCAACCCAAAATATTTCAAAAATTCGTCATGAGTTAAATTAGGTTTTGGAACCGAAATTACTTTACCGAAAAGAGGGGCGCATATTTTTGATAATATTTGATTGATTAAAGTGGGATAAAAAGCCAAAAAGATTTTTAATTTTATTTTTACCATGTTTTTAAAATTAATATATAAATCTTAAATTAATATTATAAACTTTGTAAAAACAATATTTTTAAAATTGTTAATATTTGAACCATAATATAAGTTTGGTGTGAATTTATAATATGAATTTTTAAATTAAGTTTGGTGTGAATTTTTAAAATATGAATTTTTAATTTTATGCCTTTTAAATTTTAAGTTTGGTGTGAATTTTTAATATTAATTTTGAATTTTATATTTAAATTGTGTGAATTTAAAAACAAAAATTTACTTTATCTCATTAAGTTAAAAATATGATTTTTAAAATTCGTCGTAAGTTGAAGACTAGGTCTTTGAACCGAAATTGCTTTACCCGAGGGAGGGACGAGAACTTTTATTATCATTATTTTTAATCTTATTGAATTAAAGTATGCCAAAAACATTGAAAAAAAACCCAAAAATCTTAGCTTTTAAAACAATCGCTACAAAAAGACAAATTTTAAAATTTTGTCGAGGGACGGACTAGGACATCGATCCGAAACGACCTCGTCCTAAATAACAAGGGAAACAAAATTTTAAAATTAAGTACTTAATTGTTTCATAAGTTAATGATTATAAAAAAAAAAATAGCAAACTCCGCGACTCGCGGAGTTTGGAGGTTTAATCCCCGCGAGTCGCGGGAGGACCAAAATACAGAAAAAAATATAAGGGCTGGAACTGATCAGTCCCAACACACCACAGAGAAAAAATACTGCAAAAAACACAGCCGAAAAACCCCGCAAAATACACCCCAAATTCACAATTTTTAACCGTTAATCACCAAATCTTTTACTAAAATCATGTTGAGAAGAATGCTATCTAGGAATTACTCAAGAAAAATGGTAAATTTCTACACCTAAACACCATTTAATCCGAAATTTGGTGTTCTTGAGCAATTTTTTCCCCAATTTGATTTTGATGCTTTTTAGTGTAATTATGCTTAAATTGTTTATGTATTATGCTTGTATAACCTAGATTGATGCTATTTAACATGATTAGAAGCCTTGAACTTAAAATTTTGAGTAATCTAGGGTTTGTGTTCTTGAGCAAATTTGGGGCTTTTTGATATAAACAGGTTATGGCCGATTTTTGTCATGAATTGTTGCTAAATTAAGTAGTGTAACATGTCTAGGTAGTTAAATGATCCAAACTTTGAGCCTAAACATGATTTTGAGAATTAAAGTGGACTTTTTCAAGTCTAAAATTCATGAACTTGATTTTTGAAAGATAATGCCATTTGAAACTTGTTTAATTGCTAGTAATGATTATTTTGACATGTTATTTGAGTTATATGCTTATAAACTTGGCGAACATTTTCGTATATGCTTATTTGAAAAAGTGTAGATTTGATGAAAATATGAAAATAAGCTTAAGTTTGATATAAATTGATCATGTCATTGTAATTATTTTGATTGATGATTTTGCTGACACTAATGCATATTTGGATGCACAAAAATTGTGTTTGATGTGTTTTGCAGACTGAAAGGGGTGAATCTTCATCACAAGCCCGCAATGCTCCTGCTGAGAATGCAGAACAATAGGAGGTGGATAACTACTACAAGCAGGATATACCTCATCCAGTCATGACCTTTTCTGATATGCACTTGGAAGAGTTGCACCCGAACCTGAGATTTGACAGACTTTGGATAGATTATCCAAAATATCAAAGGGGTTTGCATACTCTTCATTCTAAGGTTGTTGAGGTATCGAGGGTCATAGAATGGGGACCCTTAGAAGCTGTAGAATTGGCCGGGCCAATTAGGGAATTACTTGTACAGAGGTATGGTAATTCTACTTTTAATGACTGGGTACGTTTATTCACCATGCGTAGACCTGTATATAAAGTATGGTGTGAAGAATTGTTATGGAGTATAGAGTTGAATGATCGGGTAGCTAGTTTAACCGATCGTTCTTTTATTAGATTTTTATTAGGCGGTTCGATGCGCCACATGTCTTTACTGGACATGGCTCAGGCTTTACGTATATATACGCCTGAGGAGTTAGCATCTGCCGATTGTAGAGGGTTGATACTAAACGGTAGAAAGATAGATGAAAATTTTGATACACACGGTGTGTGGAGTCAAATGACAAGCCATCACCATTTCAAAGGGGGAAATTACTCTTATTTGGATATAGATAGAGCCGAATTAAGAGTAATTCATAGGTTTTTAGCTAATTCGATTACACAAAGGGGTAAGAACAAGGAAAAAGTAAATGAACAGGATTTGTTTTACCATATGTGTATTCGAGACCCACAAAGCGCTGTAAGTATACCGTATTGTGTGGGTTATTATTTATCAGCTATGGTTCGGGGGATGAGACCGCATAGCATAATAGGAGGTGGTATTTTTATTACTTTGATTGGTGAATATCTCGGTGTGGATATAAGTCGGGGGGGATTATTAGTAGAAGAACCAGAACCCCGCGATACTATAGGTTTAAATGTATACCATGGTGCGAAAGTTTTGAAGAGGCGAAATAACGTCGCAGTACAATACCATGGTAGACATCCACAGGTTGAGAGAAACCAACAGCAAGGTAATGTAGGAGGGGGGAATGAGATGCAAGAAATGCAAAGGTTTATAGCTTCTCAGGAGTATGAAAATGCTAGACAGAGAGCATTTGAAGATTGGCAAGTTCATCAGAACCAAATCATAGCTCATTGCCAACACATAGGTAGAAACTATATTCCTACACCGAAACCCATCTTCCCTCCCTGGTCTATAGAGATGCAGCCACCGTATCCTACGTATAACCCTGCCAAAGCATTCTATAGCACCTATGGTTATGCCTGGAACCCCTATTGGTACCAGTATCATCCCTAATATACTTAGTTTTATTTATTTTGTAATTTGTAATGATTGATACGTTTAATACTTTTGTTAATATTGTAATAGTTTTTATAATTGTCTAACTTTTATTCTTAGATTTTAATAATTTTTGAATGTGGGGTAATATACCAAACTTCAAAAATATGTATATATGTTTGCAGTTTATCTTATGTACACAACAGGGTAAAACAACGCATTTTCAAAGACTGGCATTAAGTTCAGCAAAAGCAACTAATTTTGACGACAAGATGCAAAATATATGTGAAATAACAACAAGACGGAATGAACAAATGATGTGCACCATTTATCATTCAGCAAACAAACGCCAATATATTTGGAAACTTTGGTAAAATTTAATCATTTTCACACAAATCACCCTCAATAATTTAAATTATTACTGATTTCTTGCAAATGAGGGCATTGCAAGATCTTAAGTGTGGGAAGGGGTTAAATTCTTTCGGATTTTAAAATTTTTATCTTAAACACTTGGTTACCATTAAAAATACTAGTAAAGCAGTAGTTGTATTAGAATCTAGTGCTCTCTGATAATAAAGAACAGCCCTAGTCTTATATACTGACTACCAAATTCTAGTAAAATTTTTCAAAATTTTCAATTAAATGAACTCAAAATCATGTTTATACATATTTATGAACGATAAAACTAGGTTTTAACACCGAAATTATTGTTACCTCGGAAAGGACATAAATTGAGAAACAAACTAAAATGTTAAAATTCATTTAAAATGGAATAGAGGACGATAAAAAGGAAAATAAAAGCCAAGTGTGGGAATATTTACCAAGTTATCTTAAACATATGTCACATATATCTGTAACAAATAACTGAAAATACTTTTGCTTTGGACTAAACTAAACTGTTTTACCCGATGAAAGAAAAGAAAGATGGATCTACACGATGAATCAATTCCATCATTGAAAGGAAGTAAAGTCTTCCGAAAAAGACACGCGCTTCTTGATTTAGGTCATGAAGTTGTCGTCCAGACCAGCTGTAGGTTGACGAAAAATCTAGAAAAGTCATCACTAAAATCAGCAGGAAATCCACGGACCTCAGCATTAAACAGGGTCGCCAAGTGGTCAGATTTATCCTAACCATGAGAAGGATTTATCTCGTAAAATGGGGGGCACCATGCAAATTAGCTGGATAAGACTAATGAATCAGATCCCCAGAAAGGATAATCTCCTTAAAGATTAAAAATCAGCTTTTAAGCCTGATATTACTCAATCCTAGAGATTGACCTTAAAGATTGAGAATTACAAACTCATGGAATTCAATGATATCTAAACTCGAGCTTGAACGAGAAAATATTTTGATCAAATTATAAACCGATTTGTTTTCTGAAAACCCTATTTTCAATGCGTTCATTACCATTGAACGTAAAATCCTAGGAATTCACCTGGAATTCATTAGGTCACCTGAACCAAATCGGGTGTCAACCGTAAGAACGGTGATTGCATAGTGGTCAAAGACAGGACCTTGTGCCATACCAAAAAATTATAAGGGTGAGCTTTACTATTGCTCCTACCAAGGATAGTAATTGCGTCCGACACGTTATAGACCATAATTAAAAGCATGTCAGGGGACATTGCCTTAACAGTTGCTTGTTCAACGCTTTCCTTTACAACCGGACGGTAGTTTACCGAAAGGTAATATACGGGACAAGTGAACTAGACGTGTTGCTTTCCAAATACAAGGTTAGCAAGTGGGTGACACAAAACCATAAGTTTTGAGCTAAAATTTTCAAATCTGAAACCCACCAAACCCACAAAAATATTTTGCATGAAGGTATTTCGTATGCCCGAGAGACATATTAAATTAACGTGGCCACTATGTTATGATCCAAGTCGGGTCATACCCAATAACAAGCTTATCAACACTTTATATGTATTTATTTTAACGATTGGATTGTTAAATGAATACGCGACACTTGAACTTTAGAAAATCGGTTTTCTAAATTATGATCACTTGAGATAAATTATTTGGATAATTTATATATGTTGTGGATTTAATTATTTATAGGTTTAAATAATTATGTTGTATTTTATAAAATGGTTTATGAAATAATTACAAATAACAAATACATGCCTATTTTATACAAGTTTTATAAAATAAATATAAGTTTTATAAAATAAAACTTGTTATAAAATACACATGTGGAGTGCAGAATTTTGGTCTCCAAGATGCCACACCCATGCTTGTTTTGTTTATTTTAAGACCACACAAGTGCCAAGGGACATGCCTATTAGTTTACCAAGGGCCTTGACTCAAAGTGCACAAGTAATACACATAAAACACCAAGAAAAAAACTGCAATTGCAGCTGCTCCTTTGCTGTTTTCTGTCGTGTTTATACAGCAGAAAAAGGGGTTCATTATTTTGGTTTTTCAAGTGGTAATCAAGTGTCATTAAAATCCTAACTATTGTACTAAGTGTTGGTTACAAGTTTGGGGTATAATCTCTTGAGGTTTCATAGTTTTGAGACTCAATACATCATCATCTTTTGATAAGTTGCTGTCCAGAATTTTGAGTGCAATCAAAAGGGTTTCAAGCTTGGTTAATTAGTTAGTTAAGTGTTCAAATCTTAACTAACTCAAAGGGTGGTGTTAGTGCTTCAAAGGATTGGGTTTTACACACTTGATCATCACCTTCTTCATCATACAAAACAGCCCTCAATTTACTTGAGGAGGTATTAATCTTACTTCCTTTGTTCTTGTATGTAAGCATGTGTTTCAAGACTTGATAACAATATGGAATTCATTAAAATGGTTTAACATATAAACTTGTTTCTACAAACAATCATGCTTCCGCTTTCTTTAACTATCATAAAATGGCTTTGTGATTAAGTTGACATTTAGAACTTGTTGTTATGTTGAATTCCATCAATGGTATCTAGAGCCAAAGTCTTGTTAATATGCTTCTTGTTTTTGGCTAGTAAACTCATTTATCTTACAATCTACCAACATGCATGAAAGTAGAAAGTAAAAATAATGAGTTTTGGTGGGTTTGGTTATTTTGGCCGAAATATAGGTGGTTCCAAAAGGGGTTTGGAACTTGTTTTGGTCAAAATTTGTTGTATGTTATGGTTCACAATCAAGCCTAGACCTTGTGGTTGTTTTGTTGAATGTTGTGGTTGTAATATTCATTCTTATGGTTTGTAATAAATTTATTCATTTTGGTATGTAATAAGTTGTATTATTTCTTGTAAGTTTGATGTAATTTATTCTATTTGGTTTGTAATAATAGAATAGGTTGTATTTCATTTTCTAGAAAGATTGTATTAGGATATAATTTTGTAAAGAGAAAATGAAGATTCAAGATGAAGATTACAAGATGGAACTTTGAAGATTACAAGATTAAGTGGGAGATTTTGTATAAAATCTCTTGCTTGTTTTGTTAACCCTTAGAAGGTGACATTTGTTTTGGCTAAACAAATGTCTACCAAATTGGCTTGATTGTGGACTTGTGTGTTTGCATGCTTGTATGATTATGTTTGTTTGTTTGGATTGCTACAAATATTTCACATGTTTACAACTTGCAAAATACATTATAAATGGTTATAATAAAACATAACATAAGACACTAATAATTGGTTATTAGGAATAAATAAAATGGTTTATTTTAAAAGGTAGTAATTGGTTTTACTAAAAGGACATGAAAATTAGTTTTTCAAAATATACTACACACCAAATGCATGTTGGTGTATAGCACTTTGTTTTCTTAAACTAGAATTTAGGAAAACTTAAAATCCCTTAACTAAAACATGGCAAAACAAGTTAAACGCCATCCTAATTGTGGAACACTTGAACATAGTAGTGAACTCATGATGGGATAAAGGTCACCTAACCGTCATGAGCAAACTAATGTAATTAAGGTAAGATTCACATGCTTGTGGGATAAAGGTCACCTAACCACTTGTATGTTAATCTTACATGTTTGCACAAATAGGACGACTTGATTTGGGAATCATGAACTTAGGGTCACCGAAGCATGAGGAACAAATAGGCGTTGATGGGATTAATATGCCATGCAAAAGGATTGCATGATCCCATAACTTAGAAGTTGCAAAAGGATTGCAATTGTCATGTAAATGACTACCTAGCTAAATCAAATGATGGGATAAAGGTCACCTAACCAAAATTTGATTTACCGTTGGATTCTAAGATTTAATTAAACAATTGATATTAAAAGGGTATTGTTTATTAAATTTGAAATCAATACTTAAAAGAACTTTGTTGAATTTTGTAGATGGCCGCTAATAACAACAACAACATGAACAACGCACCACTTAACTTTAACAACCTATCGTTACGGTCTCTCCTCGAGAAAGACAAACTCAACCATACAAATTTTATGGATTGGTTCCGCAATCTTCGGATTGTCCTCAAACAAGAGGATAAAATGTATGTGCTTGAGGACCCCATTCCCGACCAACCGGATGAGAGTGATGTGGAGGCAATGGCCTCTTACGATAAGTATTGCCACGACTCCCTTCAAGTCTCATGCTTAATGCTTGGGACTATGATACCCGAACTCCAAAAGGATTTCGAGCATCATAGCGCTTACGACATGATAACACAATTGAAGGAGATGTTTCTCCAACAAGCACGTGTTGAGCGTTTCGAAACGGTTCGGGCGCTTCATGCTTGTCGTATGGACGAATCCCAATCGGTTTCATCTTATGTACTTAAGATGAAAAGCCTTATCGATCGTGCAAACCGTCTCAACCTTAACATATCTAATGAGTTAGCCACCGATCTTATCCTTAACTCCCTATCAAAGAGGTTTGATCAATTTGTAATTAATTACAACATGAATGGGATGGATAAGAGCATAGGTGAGCTTCATGGTATGCTTAGGACGGCGGAAACAAGCATGGGTAAAAGGGCTTTACCCGTGTTAGCAATCGATCAAGGTGGGTCTAAAGGTAACACCTCTAAGCCAAAGGTGGCTAAGAGAAAAGGACCCGTCCATCAAGGCAAAGGGAAGGGGAAGATGGTTACCCCAACCATCAACAAGGCCAAGAAGCAAAAGGTAGCCGAGAAGGCAAACCCCAAGGAAGACCCATGTTTCGGTTGCGGTGAGATAGGTCATTGGAAACGAAACTGTCCGGTCTATCTTAAAGAGTTGAAGGACAAGAGGGATGCAGGGCAAACCTCAGGTAATATATATATGGTATATATAGAGCTTAGTATTACTTCTTCTAATACATGGGTATTAGACACGGGATGTGGAACTCATATTTGCAATTCTTTGCAGGGGTTCAAAAGAAGTGATCATAAAGCGGGAACATCAAGTCTCTATATGGGCAATGGTGCAAAGGTGCATGTTAAAGCTCAAGGAGAATTTGTTTTGAAGCTTCCAAGTGGATTGGAGCTTATTTTAGAAAATGTTTTGTATGCACCGGATTTATGTCGAAACATTATTTCTATTTCTCGCTTAAAACAATGTGGTTACGTTGTTAATTTTATTGATGATGATATTCATGTTTCTAAAGATAATGTATTCTATTTCAAGGCTTTGCCTTCAAATGGAATTTATGAATTGGTTCATGATGACACATCATCTAGTAGCTCAATGTACCATACAAGCACCAAGAAACTCAAAAGGGATTTGAGTGATTCCTACTTATGGCATTGTCGCCTTGGTCACATAAACAAGAACCGAATACATACACTTCAAAAGAATGGACTTTTGAAATCAAATGAAATGGATTCGTTTGAAGTATGTGAATCTTGTTTACAAGGCAAGATGACTAAAACACCTTTCAAAGGGACCTATGAAAGGGCTAAAGATTTATTGGGATTAATACATTCGGATGTATGTGGACCCTTTAAACCCATGACTAGGAAAGGTGAAAGATACTTTGTTACTTTCATTGATGACTTTAGTCGTTTCGGATATGTCTACTTATTAAGACACAAGGACGAAACGTTTGAAGCATTCAAAGAATATCAAAACGAAGTACAAAATCAACTCAATAAGACAATTAAGGTACTACGTACCGATAGAGGAGGTGAATACCTAAGCGATGCCTTCCAAGATCATCTTAGGAGTTGTGGGATTATCTCACAACTTACTCCACCCGGAACACCCCAACTTAATGGAGTTTCCGAAAGGAGGAACCGAACCCTAATGGATATGGTTCGATCTATGATGGCAAGAAGCTCGTTGCCTCTATCATTTTGGGGTTATTGTCTAAGCTCTGCGGCTCGTATTTTAAATATGGCCCCAACCAAGAAAGTGGAACGAACTCCTCATGAGATGTGGTTTGGAAAACCTCCCTCTCTTTCATACTTGAAAGTATGGGGATGTGAAGCTTATCCTAAGCGTTATGTAGCAAATAAGCTACATGCTCGATCCACAAAGTGTATCTTCATAGGATATCCCAAAGATGACATGGGATATTACTTCTATGATCCATCCGAGCAAACGGTATTTGTAGCTCGGAAAGCGGAATTCCTTGAAACCAAGTTCCTTATGGAAGGTGATGGTGAAAGGAAAATAGATCTTGTAGAGGTACAAGATCAAGCCGATGATACACAATTGGTTGACACTAGCACTCAACATGAGGATGTTGAAAATGATCAAGTGGATGATCAAGGTACACAAGACGTTCGAAGATCTAGTAGGATTAGTAATCCTCCCGAGAGATATGGGTTTCTCGTGGATGGTTGCTATACGGTTGATTTGGATGAACCGACAAACTACAAAGATGTTTTATCAAGGATAGATAAAGATAAATGGCAGGAAGCCATGAACGCCGAGATGCAATCCATGTATGAAAACCAAGTTTGGGAACTTGTTGAGCAACCTCCTAGCTCTAAGCTAGTTGATTGCAAGTGGATTTTCAAAATGAAAACCGACATACATGGAAACTTGGATACATACAAAGCTAGACTTGTAGCAAAGGGTTTCACTCAAACTCAAGGGGTTGACTATGATGAAACCTTCTCGCCTGTGGCCATGCTAAAGTCTATTAGGATATTATTTGCCATCGCTGCTCATTATGATTACGAAATTTGGCAAATGGATGTCAAAACCGCTTTCCTAAATGGGTATCTTGAGGAAGATGTCTATATGGTACAGCCAGAAGGTTTTGTCGATCCGAAAAATCCTAAAAAGGTATGCAAGTTAAGGAAATCGATCTACGGATTGAAACAAGCATCTAGAATGTGGAATCATCGTTTTAATGAAGAGGCAAAGAAATTTGGCTTCATTAAAAATGGTGATGAAGCTTGTGTATACAAGAAGGCTAGTGGGAGCTCCATAATGTTCCTTGTGCTATATGTGGATGATATATTATTATTTGGGAATGATTTAACCACAATGCAAGAAGTCAAAACTTGGTTAAAGAGTTGCTTCTCCATTAAGGATCTTGGAGAAGCACAATATATATTGGGGATTGGAATCTATAGGAATAGATCCAAGAGATTGATAGGCTTAAGTCAAAGTACATACATTGATAAGGTCTTGAGAAGGTTCAAGATGGAAAACTCTAAGAAAGGTTTGGTACCTATTCAAAGAGGAACCGTTCTCAGTTCATCTCAGTGTCCTACCACGAAAGATGAACAAGAGAGAATGAAAAAGGTCCCATACGCATCTGCTATTGGGTCTATCATGTATGCAATGATATGTACTAGACCGGATGTGTCATGCGCTCTAAGCTTGACAAGTAGATACCAGAACAACCCAGGAAACAGTCATTGGATTGCTGTTAAAAGTATATTGAAATACCTTAGGAGGACTAAGGATATGTTTCTAATATATGGGTCTGGTGAGGAGGAACTCGCTGTAAAAGGTTACGTGGATGCGAGTTTCCAAACTGATCGAGATGACTCTCGATCACAATCTGGTTATGTCTTCATGTTAAATGGTGGTGCGGTCTCTTGGAAGAGTTCGAAACAGGAGGTTGTTGCGTTATCCACTACAGAGTCGGAGTACATTGCCGCCTCACTGGCAGCTCAGGAAGCTGCATGGATGAAGAAATTCATCGACGACTTAGGAGTGGTCCCTTCCATTCAGGACCCTCTTGAGATCTTTTGTGACAACGAGGGTGCGATTGCTCAAATCAAGGAACCTCGTGCCCATCAAAAGACTCGTCACATTGAGCGGAGATTCAACTACATAAGGGATGAAGTTGAAAAAGGAAAGATATGTATTCGCAAAGTTCATACAGATCATAATGTTGCGGATCCACTCACGAAGCTTTTACATGGGCCAAAACATGAGGGACATGTTTGTGCATTAGGGCTTCGATATTCTAGTGATTGGATATGATCTATTTTATGTATTGTACCGGAACGAAATTATTCAAACTCATTAATATAATTATGGTATTAATTTAATTATGAGTCATGTTCCAATTTTGCATATTTTATCCATGAATAAACTATTATTCTAAATTCCGTAGTTGATCACATTTGTGGGAACAAGTGTGAGGTCTAGACTATTATGAACTTGGATTGGTTAACATTCAAATGGAGAATGTGGGGCAAGGTTGCAACCAAGGTTCATAGATATTTGTGGACACAAATATTGGAGGACCCGCTCTCAAGATTTACTGTATGGAGCCTTTGTGGTTGATCACATGTAATCTTGAGTAAAGGAGAATATCATTGTATCCTCTGACCTGAGATACATATTGGGTTCAGATATTCACCGAATATCGTGCCTTGATTCTTTCCTTCGCTATTCTGAAAAGGTAGCTCATAAGGGAGGCTTCAGGTATGGTACAAGGTGTAGTGTCTAGGACGTATGTAATCAAGATGGAATTTGTCCCTCTTATTCGTTGAGAGTCAGATGTCTAAGGCCTGATAAAGTTAAATCTATAAGAGAGTGATCACTCTATGTCTCTTGGATTTAACATGACATCTAGGACTAAAGGATATATTGAAAGATTCACCTAATCATGTTCGAGATGGAAACTCAAAAGGGATGATGTTATTGAATGGCACAAAGTCATAACATATTGGGGGTGATGGACGGTAGTTAGGTGGTATCCATCACTTGCATTAATTTCTTATGTTTCTCGTGCAAGTGGGAGATTGAAGGTATTTCGTATGCCCGAGAGACATATTAAATTAACGTGGCCACTATGTTATGATCCAAGTCGGGTCATACCCAATAACAAGCTTATCAACACTTTATATGTATTTATTTTAACGATTGGATTGTTAAATGAATACGCGACACTTGAACTTTAGAAAATCGGTTTTCTAAATTATGATCACTTGAGATAAATTATTTGGATAATTTATATATGTTGTGGATTTAATTATTTATAGGTTTAAATAATTATGTTGTATTTTATAAAATGGTTTATGAAATAATTACAAATAACAAATACATGCCTATTTTATACAAGTTTTATAAAATAAATATAAGTTTTATAAAATAAAACTTGTTATAAAATACACATGTGGAGTGCAGAATTTTGGTCTCCAAGATGCCACACCCATGCTTGTTTTGTTTATTTTAAGACCACACAAGTGCCAAGGGACATGCCTATTAGTTTACCAAGGGCCTTGACTCAAAGTGCACAAGTAATACACATAAAACACCAAGAAAAAAACTGCAATTGCAGCTGCTCCTTTGCTGTTTTCTGTCGTGTTTATACAGCAGAAAAAGGGGTTCATTATTTTGGTTTTTCAAGTGGTAATCAAGTGTCATTAAAATCCTAACTATTGTACTAAGTGTTGGTTACAAGTTTGGGGTATAATCTCTTGAGGTTTCATAGTTTTGAGACTCAATACATCATCATCTTTTGATAAGTTGCTGTCCAGAATTTTGAGTGCAATCAAAAGGGTTTCAAGCTTGGTTAATTAGTTAGTTAAGTGTTCAAATCTTAACTAACTCAAAGGGTGGTGTTAGTGCTTCAAAGGATTGGGTTTTACACACTTGATCATCACCTTCTTCATCATACAAAACAGCCCTCAATTTACTTGAGGAGGTATTAATCTTACTTCCTTTGTTCTTGTATGTAAGCATGTGTTTCAAGACTTGATAACAATATGGAATTCATTAAAATGGTTTAACATATAAACTTGTTTCTACAAACAATCATGCTTCCGCTTTCTTTAACTATCATAAAATGGCTTTGTGATTAAGTTGACATTTAGAACTTGTTGTTATGTTGAATTCCATCATTGCAAACACCGGTAAAGGGTTATTCCGGAAAACTTATCTAGGGTAAAAACTAGATTTAATTTTCAAAAGATCAAATGTTTTCATAAAGATCCAATTTCCTTAATGGATCTAAATTTTTATAGTCATGTGGGCCTGTAAACCATATCGTTACTACCATTGTTTATACCACCGTATAAAAATCACTGATGTACAAAGTGTGAAGAATAAAGAAGTGATTCTAGTATTTCAAGACGATATTGCTTGAGGACAAGCAACGCTCAAGTGTGGGAATATTTGATAATGCTAAAAACGAACATATATTTCATAGCATTATTCCTCAAGAAAAACAAGCTTTTAGTTGCAATTGTTCTATTTACAAGTGATATTCGTTTAAATAATAAAAGGTGAAGACAAAAGACAGATTCGACGAATTGAAGACGCAAACGACCAAAAAGCTCAAAAGTACAAAAGACAATCAAAGAGGTTCCAATTATTGATAAGAAACGTCTCGAAATTACAAGAGTACAAGATTCAAAACGCAAAGTACAAGATATTAAATTGTACGCAAGGACGTTCGAAAATCCAGAACCGGGACCAGAGTCAACTCTCAACGCTCAACGCAACGGACTAAAAATTACAAGTTAACTATGTATATAAATATAATATAATATATAATTAATTATATTAATTATATATATATTATATATATATTATAAACCGTCGGCAAGAAAGACTCCAAATATGGGTGAGCTGTAAACTCCGCGACTCGCGGAGTTTGAAGGCCAAAAAGGCCGCGAGTCGCGGAGCCCCAATTTCTGAAACTCCCTATAAAGCTCGTGCATTCTGATCGTAAAAATTCACCAAAAAATATATCCATCTCTCTATCTATATCGTATATATTTATATTTATATTTTAATTTTAATTTTAATTTTAATTTTAATCCTAATAATAAGGGTATGTTAGCGAATGTTGTAAGGGTGTAAGTCAAAATTATGTCCGTGTAACGCTACGCTATTTTTAATCATTGTAAGTTATGTTCAACCTTTTTACTTTAATGTCTCGTAGCTAAGTTATTATTATGCTTATTTAATCCGAAGTAATCATGATGTTGGGCTAATTACTAAAATTGGGTAATTGGACTTTGTACCATAATTGGGGTTTGGACAAAAGAACGACACTTGTAGAAATTAGACTATGGGCTATTAATGGATTTTATATTAACTAAACAATACCTTGTTAATTTAATATACAAACTTATAATTTGACGTATTTATATATAACCACATACGCTTGACTGGGTACGGTGGGTGGGATATCTATAAATACCAATAATTATTCATTTTACCGGATACGGAACTGGATTAATAGTTAATAAACTCGTTGAAACAGGGGTGAATTACATTCAAGGGTAATTGGTGTAATTGTTAACAAAGTAGTAAAACCTTGGTTTACACGCAGTCGATAACCTGGTGTATTCATTAAACAAAGTATTAAAACCTTGTTACAATTCGAATCCCCAATTAGTTGGAATATTTGACTTCGGGAATAAGAATAATTTGATGAAGGCTTTCGCTCTTTATATTTATGACTGATGGACTATTATGGACAAATCCGTATGGACATATTAAATAATCCAGGACAAAGGACAATTAACCCATGGGCATAAAACTAAAAGCAACACGTCAAACATCATGATTACGGAAGTTTAAATAAGCATAATTCTTTTATTTCATATTTAATTTCCTTTATTTTATATTTAATTGCACTTCTAATTATCGCATTTTTTATTGTTATTGTATTTAATTGCACTTTCAATTATCGTACTTTTTAATTATCGCAAGTTTATTTCATCGCACTTTTATTATTCGCAATTTCATTATCGTTATTTACTTTATGCTTTAATTTAAGTCTTGTATTTATTTTTAATATTTTACATTTGGTTTTAACTGCGACTAAAGTTTTAAAATCGACAAACCGGTCATTAAACGGTAAAAACCCCCCTTTATAATAATAATATTACTTATAGATATATATTTGCATTTTTATAAAAGTAAACTAATATAGCGTTAAGCTTTGTTTAAAAAGATTCCCTGTGGAACGAACCGGACTTACTAAAAACTACACTACTGTACGATTAGGTACACTGCCTATAAGTGTTGTAGCAAGGTTTAAGTATATCCATTCTATAAATAAATAAATATCTTGTGTAAATTTGTATCGTATTTAATAGTATTTCCTGCAAAAATTTAATAGTATTTTATACCCCTTAGCTTTGACATCACAAATGTAACTTGAATAGCTAAAAGCATAAACAGTGAACTAAACGAAAGTTGTAATCAATTGGTTAAAAGCCTTTATCCCTTCACAATCCCAATCTAACATGCATTCATTTCAAACAAGTATTATGCTCATCATAAATTGATCAAATCTCATAGACAAGATTTCGTAAGCTCACTAATTCTAACTATTTTGAGATTGAATCATGCAATCTAAACACCTTGTCTTAATTAACACTAAGTGGATTAGGAACAAAATGTTAAATCACTATAACTCAACTTGCAACAATCACAACCAATAAAACTTGCATTGATCAATAAACAATAGGTTCATAACATCACAATTCAAAAGACTTAAGTTTCATAACATTACAAACCACATAAACTTGAATGAAAGAATACATGTATCAATTGTTCATGGAAGGAATAAAGATAAGAAAACTAGCCAAGCATAGTGGTGATGATAACCAATAAATTCCTTGATGATTGCATGATGATTAGCACCTTGATCTTGACTTGAATCCTTGAAGAATGGTGATTAGATTGATGTTTTTGTGTGTTTGGGAGGGTTTTCTGCTGCAAAAACTGGTGGAAAAAGATGTGTTTTCGTAACCCTAAAGCTCTCCTTAAATAGGGGTTAGGAAACTTCATCCAAAATCTAAAATTCGTTTTTCCCGGAATGCTGGAATTTGGCTTGGCGTAAATTACGCCAAATCTGGCGTAAATTACGCCTTTGTATTTTCACCCTGGCGTATTTTTACGCCTAAAAATGGCTTCTGGACTGGAAACATCTGGGAACTGGCGTAAATTACGCCAAGTTAGGCGTAAATAACGCCTTTGTTAATCTGCTGATTCCTGTTTGACTTCTCGAATCTTGTCAATCTTTCGCTTTTAATCGCCATTTTGCGTTGTCTTTCGTACCAACATCTTTAATACCTGTAAAACACAAAATCTCATCAAAGTATCTCCTTTTTCACTCACCAATAGTTAATTTTGCGTATTTAGTCATAAATAATCGTGACAATTAAGGAACGATCAAATCCCCCACACTTGGCTTTTGCTTGTCCTCAAGCAAATCTGTTTTTAGCTATAAGACAACATCACCTAGGTGGTTTTAACTCAAATAATTTCCGCAAGCAAAATTAACTATTAATCAAGATGTAAAGACAATATGGGTCAAGCATTCAAAACCTCAAACAACTCTTATCATCTAACAACCTTCAATCATAAACTTCTTTCCACAAAATATTTCCTTAGCTCAACAATTCCTCCATTAATCATATCATCATAAACCTCAAACATTTTCCCAAATTATCAAATGGATCATAACTTAGAACTAAATTAAACAAATATCCTTAACAACCTTCATGATCCACACTTACTTTTTCAACAACAAAATAAATGTATCTAAGTAACATGTCAAAAGAAACACAAAATGGGTTTAATTACATTCAGATTAATCTCATTGGGTTAGTCATGACTCGAATAAAAATGGTGTAAAACGGTTACGAATGTCGAACCAATCAAACTTTATAAGGTTTAGAAATTTTAACGTGACCCTCGTTCGCACCAAGATAAATTAATTTAACTCGGAATGTCAACCATAACTAGAATTGTGCATATGTTTGTGTTTTTGTCCTCCTTAACTTTTCAACTAGCCAAACTCATGCCCTTGTCTACACTAGTACAAAGTGCATAGCTTCTAAGTCCCGGCACCAATGAACCCCCTAAGTCTAATTGGAAATACCCCATACCACAAGCTCGGTGAAGTAGATGTTGGTTACATTGCCCATTTATACGAGGCATTTCATGAAAGGTGTAGGTTATAAGGAGATTTGCATTCTTACTTGACATTTCATCGAGAACGAATCTTATGCCTAAGTGGTCCATGCTTTATAAGGCACTCTTTTCACAATTTTTGGCATACTCTTCTTCTACTCTCTTTTTCATTATTCATTTTTTTTTCCTATGCCTCAGTGGTCCATGCTTTTGAGCAATCATTTCACAATTTTTGGCATATATAATTTTCAGATTCGTCTCTTTCACTTCCTCCTTTTTTTTTTCATGATAGCACACAGCATTTGTCATTTTAGGAACATTTGGGATGTAATGGTGAATACATGGTGATGATGACAATGATATATAAGTATATGTATGTAATGTAGATAATGGGTGTTGGGTGTGGTAAATATCATTGTCATAGCTTGTGATATAAAGCATCCCCTTTCGACCTTTGCCTAGGGAAGAGCAAAACTCTACAAGTGTTACATTGGTGACTATCATCATAATTACGCACTTCATACTAGTGAGTAAATCGTGGAATCCATTGTGGAACCTCGGAGACCACTTTGAGTTAAACTAATCAAAAAGCCACAAGCACTATAACATAATAGCTAGTTATAATTACCATGCTAATTTAAACTAATTAAGTCTTAGCAAAAATGAGTTGCGTTGTCACCTAGCGTTACCAAATCTAAACAAGATAAAGTGAGATTAATTTGACATCAATAACCAAAAATAAGGGTAGGAATGGGAAGTTGGCTTTCTTCTTTTTTTTATATCTCATTTTTTCTAAAGGTTTAGGCTGCTAATGGTCACTAGTTGATTCTAGTACACAATTTGTGTACTAACGACCTGGGTAGACTGGCTGCAAAATAAAAAATTGGTTTAAAAAGAAAAATCCTAAAGTGTTTCTTTATCATTCATGTTACCTAGCATACAACCTCGGGATCTTTTTTTTTTCAACCTTTCTTTTCTCCATAAGAGTATGATTTCTTTAAAGTTAACTAGTCAAGGTCAACAAGGTCAAATGCCTAACACTATCATTCCTCACCGGCCAAGTCCAAAAACTTCCAAGTTAATTCTTAATCACTAAGGTTACTCTCATGGGTCAACATCTTGATTATAGCCTTGAAATTAAAAATTTTCAAATTTTCACCACCTAGGCCATTAAAACCATTTATGTCATAAAACCTTTAAACAACAAACATTTTTCAAGCTAAGCCAAATGTGCAAATTTCCTTCCTCCCCCCCCCCCAACACTTAAATCATGCTACGTCCTCGTATGCATGTTAAAAAGTTATGTTAGATTAAAGTGAGGAAATTAAATAAGGAGAAAGAAAAAGAACAATATTACCCGGGATTAAAAGCAACTTCCCAAATACCATCGTGACAATTGCACCAATCTCCCAATTCATCACACAACATGTTTCCTTCCATCCAACTTTATTCTTACAAAACAAAAACAAAAGAAAACATAAAATCTAGCTAGCCCATTTACGGAGGGATCCCGCTTTAAACCACCCGATTCCCTCGGGTGGACGAGTTTTGTCTCGTGAGGGCTTGCAGTGAACACGCCCACAAAGTTCATTTAACTACTAAAAATAAAAATAAGAAAAATAAAAGAAAAGAAAAGTGTACATGTTATTACAGACGGAGCACAGGACCTGATTAAAATCAGAGAGGCTCATTCCATTCGGGAATCAGGACCAAAAATACTCTCAAACATACTTCTCGCTAACGGTACCATGTCAAACACCGACTTCCCGCCTTCTTCCCGAGCTCTCTCCATATCCGGTGGTAGTGGTGTAGGTTGCTGATAAAACAATGGTGGTGCGATAGATGGTGCGGGTGGACTCACATATTCCATCCCTGGTGCAAACCCCGAAGCATAAGTCGTGTAATCAATCGGCTCATAATACGGTGTAACTGGCCGATTATGCAGCATATCCTCATACTGACGCCTTCGGTTGTCCCTCTCAAACGCATCCGGTTGATATCGCTCAGCCATATAAATCTGAGCCCTAGCTACATCAAGGAGGGTACCCTGTTACTCCTCCATTCTTGCCCACTGTTGTTCATCCACCAGAATATACCGCCTACCCCTACTCGATCCCTCACCTTGAGGGTTAAAATCCGGATCACCCCTATTCTCTCTATCATCCAACTCTCGCGTAATCCGCTGATATGAATCCTCTGAATCATAATCTTCTTCCTCCGCAGGAAGATTATCATCTTCAACCCCAAAAGTATACCGCTCCAAATAAGTCGGATTCTCGATCACAAAACCAGCCCCTTGCTTCATAAACTGAAACCCAGCCACCTTCTCCTTTACCTTTCTCATTCTTTCCTTTTTACCCCTGGGATTATTTGAAATCCCTCCATTCCTCCACAAAAAGAACGATAAGAAACGCATGTAAGGGATCACCGCCCTTTGCTTTAATTGCTGCCGACACTCCCAAATACACGTCATCATAACCAAACGCGACGAAGGCACCATCGAATTAGTCACCATGGCGTACAACAACGGTAACTCATAAGTCCGAACAAGCGTAAGATCACTTTTTCTTTGATATATGTTATAATGCATCACAATTGACAACATCCTCGGAATGATTTTTAGCTTACTCCTTTCCAATTCAAAATTCTCAATATCGGGTCGGTCGACATGAAACAACGTTCTTATCACCTGAATATACCTGTCAGCTGGAACCTCAAACAATTCTTTTTCAGTCGGATAATCATACGCATTTTTCCCCGGAATTCTTATTCCCGAATCTTATGGAAGATCGGGATGGGCTAACTGATTAAAAGTCTCCATCCGCAGCGGAATCACTGCATTACCCACTTTACCCTCCAGGATTAGTGTTCGTGGAAAATTATCCCCTGGAATCCATCTAAAAGTTTACATCCATTGGAACACTTGAGTGGGATAAGTCATCTCCCAAGAACATTCTAACTGTGTCTCCTCAAACCCCATTTGAACTGGTTGAAGAATAGCTCCCCAACCCCAATCTACAAACACTTGAAAAACCCCATACTTCTTCCACACGCTTGAAGTTATATACCTTTCACAAAAGGCGTTTCTTAGAAGTTGGTCTTTCTTCTCAGTATACAAACGAACTTGCAATTCATATGGCAACTCACTTAACCACCTCTTATCTTGCCACTTTTGTGCCCAGCTTTGATTACCACCACGACTTCTCTTAGCCCCTTTCAACATTTTCTACAATTGCACAACTCAACAAACTCGTTAGTATTTAACAAAAACACCTCACACGTCATTGCTCAAAATATCTCATTAAAACCTTAAGCAATATATACAATTCATACCTCATGCATTAACATATCGATCTTGCATACTTCATTTAACCACAAAACACTTACTTTACATGTTACACATTAGCATTACCACTAGTCAACCCTTTTTCTCAAGTAAACATCACATAATCATGGTAATCATCATTTCAACGAAAACTATAAACCTTACTACCTAACATCATTGCATCGACACTTAACAAACATCAATTTAATCATTAAGCACTTAAAAACTCACATTCAAATCACACACATTATCAATTTTTAGTCAAAGTCAACCCTAGTCAACTACATGGAAGCAATTAACAAGTTTTAACCCTAACTTTCAAATTAATCATGCAAACATACTACATTAACATATTTAAACACAATTAACAAAAGCTAGAACAAAAACAATGCTTAAACATAATTAATTCGGACTAACCCTAGCACATGAACATGAAAGTAGCAAAAACCCTAAATTAATAATCAAAAACAATGAAAAACACAAGAGTGATGATTACCTTGATGTTAAAACACTCGAATTGAAAGAATACTTGAAGAATTGAACCCACAAATCAAAACCCCCAAACTTAGTTTTTAGCCAAAAACACAAATTAACACCCAATTTGTATGATTTTGTAAGGATTTGGATGTTTTAATGAAGTGTAATGACGAATTAATAATGATTTGAGCTTTGATTTGGTGTTAAGATGAAGAAAAATTAGGGTTGAGAGTGTTTTTGTTCGTGGTTGTGGCTGCGGTGTTGGTGATATTTAAATAAATAAATTTTTTCCATTTAAAACCCTTAAACCCGGCGCCTGAAAAATCACATTGGCGTAAATTACGCCTGTATTGGCGTAAATTACGCCTTCACAATTTTGACCGTAAAAACCCGGCGTAATTTTACGCCTGACATGCACTTTTGGACTGATTTTCCAACTTTTAAAGGCGTAAATTACGCCCAAATTGGTGTAAATTACGCCAGCTACCAGCTATTGAAAATTTTTTATTTTTCCAATTTTTGCCTTATTTTCACGCAAAACTTTCGTTTTTCTCGTTTTCTTTTCGCAAAACATTTTAGGGACTAAAAACCTTGACCCCCTCCCACACTTTAAGCATTGCATTGTCCTCAATGCAAAAAGTTAGAGATAGTCATTCAAACCGATCCCATTTTAAACTTCAAAAATTGGTACTTTGCCCCGCCCGTATGTACAAAACAAAATAAAAACTTACAAACTTTACAGAGGTGTGCGAATTTTTGATGGAGTCGCGCACTCGACTCCTTTTCCGGATTAGTTTTCGTCCGGATCATCGGCCCCGTTGTTGCTAGAGCCGAATCCATCCTCCAAAGCAAACGTGAGCATATTATCTTTATCTCTAATTGTCAAAGTCCTCGCATCAAAATCTAGTGATATCCTTGCGGTCGCTAGAAATCCTCGTCCCAATATGATTGGCGTGTTTTCACCCGGTTCACAATCCATAATGAAGAAATCTTCCTTATAACTTATACCATGAATAGTGAAACGAACATCTTCCGCAATCCCGATTGGATCATCAACCGTTTGATTAGCAAAACGAATATTCGTATTAGTCCGAACCAACTTTCGAATGCCTATTGACTTTGCAACTTTAGTTGGCATCATGTTCATACTCGCACCCGAATCTAGCAACGCCCGGTAGGTCCCTTTCTTCTTGAATTGACACATAACTGCAAACTCACCCAGATCTCTATATTTAATACGAGGCATAAATTCACATTTCGGGTTAGGCTTAACATACTCCACTTCAATCGTCCAACCCTCGTCATCAACAAAAGACGTCTTGGTATTATTCATGAACTTATCCGTATTCTTTTTACCCCACATACTCTCAAGCGTCTTACGAATTTCTTCTACATCTACCTCTTTTCCTTTATCTAGCTCTGGCGTCTCCTTAACCGTGTTGACACTTATACTTTCAACTTTCCTCGAATTCTCATCACTCTTCTCAGAATCCAAGTGTTGATCAAGGGAAATGCCCCCACACTCAACACTTTGACAGCTTTTACCCATGTCTATCGTGTCATCCACCACATTCTCAATGACCTCCTCACTTGCCCCACTCTCTTCTACTTTGAGTTTCATGCAATAGTCTTCATCAAACTCTCTTTCAACTATATAGGCCGAAGGAAATCGCATATTTTCTGAATTACAAAATCTAAAAGTTCCGTTTCTTCCTTCAAAAGTGATGCACCCCGCCCCCGGGTCTAATTTACCACCCACGGTTGAAATGAACCCCCGACCTACTAACAATGGAACATCATAATCCGTGGGCATATCGAAAATGGTGAATGGTACCTCAAGAAAAACACCCTTCACACTAACCATCACATTACTAACTACCCCAAGTGCCCTACACTTGGTATTATTTCCAAGTGTGATTTCTGCATCGGATTTCTTCAATTCACATAACACACATTCACCAGGAAAAAGTTGCTTGTACATCTCATAGGACATTATGTTGATGGAAGATCCCGAATCGGCTATCACCTTAAACTCTCAATGATTACTAACAAGGTGAGGTAATACTCCAATGATACTTAACTCGAATAATATCTCCCCCGGATCGTCTTCTTGGTACAGAATCACCGGTCTACCTCAGGCACTCTCATCTAAAGGCAATTCCTCATGAAGATCATCAAAACATTCATCCGAAATGACTTCGGACACCGCATCTTCGGGCGCATCATCAAATCGCCCATCATCCTCCCATTCAACGTAATCGGGCACATAGCTAATAGAGACATTTTGATCAAGCCATGAGTCGACACTTTCCTTACTATTCCCTTTCATTGGTTCATTCACTCTAATGGTCCTAAGTTGTTGCCTTTGCATAGGTTCAAACCGGATTTTTTCAACTACTTTAGCATCATCAAGCGACAACCTGGTAGCAATCTTCAATCGTTGCCCATTAACTATGAACGGTTCCCCACCTTTCGGATCCTTTATTTCAATCACCCCATACGGAGTAACCTTGGTAACCACATAGGGACCGTTCCACTTACTTCTCAACTTACCCGCAAACAACTTTAACCTGGAATTAAACAACCACACACTTTGCCCCACTTCAAAAGTCCTCCTACTAATTTTCTTGTCATGAAAAGATTTCATTTTCTCTTTGTAAATCTTTGAGCTTTCATATGCTTCACGTCTAAGTTCCTCTAATGCTATCAATTCTAGCTTCCTCGCATTTCCTGCCTCATCTAAGTTCATGTTCACCTGTTTTATAGCCCATTCTGCACGATGCTCAATTTCAACAGGTAAGTGACATGCCTTCCCATAAACAAGTCGGTAAGGTGAAGTACCAATAGGGGTTTTGTAAGCTGTCCAATAAGCCCAAAGTGCATCGTCTAGTCTTAAAGACCAATCTTTGCAATTAGGATTTACGGTTTTTTCCAAAATTCTTTTTAACTCCCTATTAGATACCTCCACTTGCCCACTTGTTTGGGGATGGTAAGGCGTAGCAATTCGGTGATTTACCCCATAATCCCTTAAAAGTTTAGCAAAATGGGAGTTCTTAAAGTGTGAACCCCCATCACTAATTATGGCCTTAGGTACACCATGACGACAGAAAATGTTTTTCTTAACAAACTTAAGGACAACTTTGTGGTCATTTGTTCGAGTAGCCTCAGCCTCCACCCACTTGGAGACATAATCCACGGTTACTAAAATATATTCAAACCCAAAAGACGGGGGAAAAGGTCCCATAAAATCGATACCCCAAACATCAAAGATATCACAAACCAAAATTGGGTTCATGGGCATTTCATTACGTCTATAAATTCCCCCCATTCTTTGACACCTAGCACAATTTTTAACATACTCAAATGCATCTTTAAAGATAGAAGGCCAAAAGAAACCTGAATCGAGTACTTTGTACCCGGTTTTCTTTACCCCATAGTGTCCTCCGCATGCAAAAGTATGACAATGAGCCAGAATGTCCTTATGCTCATCTTCCGCCACGCATCTTCTAATGATTTGGTCGGGTCCAATTCGGTAAAGAACCGGGTCCTCCCAAATATAGTGCTTAACCTGCGATAAAAAGTAATCCCTCTTGTGCTTGTTCCAATGTTCCGGTATCTTATTAATCACCAAATAGTTAACAATTTGAGCGAACCAAGGTACCTGCACAACACTAAACAAACATTCGTCCGAGAAATTCTCCTGGATCGGTTTAGTAGGGTCAAATGGTGGCGGGGGTATCCTAGATAAATGGTCAGCTACCACATTTTCTATACCCTTTTTATCCCGTATTTCCAAATTGAACTCCTGTAGCAACAAAATCCACCTAATCAATCTAGGTTTAGACTCTTTCTTCTCAAGAAAGTGCCTTAAGGCACTATGGTCCGAAAATACAACTACCTTAGACCCCCACAAATATGATCTAAATTTGTCTAAGGCAAAGAAAACTGCTAGTAATTCCTTCTCGGTTGTGGTATAATTTATTTGGGCATCTGAGAATGTTTTACTAGCGTAATAAATCACTACTGGTTTTCTATCAACTCTTTGACCCAAAATAGCCCAGCTGCAAAATCACTAGCATCGCACATTATTTCAAATGGTTTGGTCCAATCGGGTGACTGTAAAATGGGTGCTTCGGTTAATTTACGCTTAAGGGTGTTGAAGGCTTCCTTACATTGGTCATCAAAGTCAAAAGGTGCGTCTTTTAATAATAAATTACATAATGGTTTAGAAATGACGCTAAAATCCTTGATAAACCTACGGTAAAAACCCGCGTGTCCCAAAAATGATCTTACCCCCTTAACATTGGTCGGTGGAGGTAATGTGGAAATAAGTTGCACCTTTGCCCTATCGACTTCAAATCCCCGTTCAGACACAATATGTCCCAAAACCACCCCTTCCCTTACCATAAAGTGGCTCTTTTCCCAACTAGGGACTAGGTTGGTCTCGGTACATCTTTTCAAAACTTTTTCCAACATACCCAAACATGACTCAAAAGATTTGCCAAAGATCGAAAAGTCGTCCATAAAAATCTCTAACGACTCGCCTATTAACTCTGAAAAGATGGTCATCATACACCTTTGAAAAGTCGCAGGTGCATTACATAGACCAAAAGGCATCCGTCTAAAAGCATAGGTTCCATAGGGACAAGTGAAAGTCGTTTTTTCTTGGTCATTAGGATGAATAGGAATTTGATTGTACCCCGAATACCCATCTAAGAAACAATAAAATTTCTGACCTGATAACTTTTCGATGATCTGATCAATAAATGGCAAAGAAAAATGATCCTTTGAAGTTGCAGCGTTTAGCTTCCGGTAATCAATGCATACCCGCCAACCCGTCACGGGACAAGTTGTGATCTTTTCACCTTCCTCCGTTTCAATCACTGTTATCCCAGCTTTCTTTGGTACTGTTTGTGTGGGACTTACCCACTGACTATCTGAAATAGGGAAGATAATCCCTGAGTCCAACCACTTGAGAACTTCTTTCTTTACCACCTCCTGCATATTTGGGTTTAACCTGCGTTGCGTATCACGAGCAGGTTTAATCTCCGGATCTGTGACTATCCTATGAATACATACTGAGGGACTTATCCCTTTCAAATCAGCTATTGTCCACCCTATTGTAGCTTTGTACTTATGAAGCACTTCCATTAAAGCCTTTTCCTGCACACCTGTCAAATCTGAAGCAATAATAACTGGCAAAGTGCCGTTAGTACCCAAAAACGCATATTTCAAATGAGACGGTAAGGGTTTTAACTCAAGAGTCGGTGGTGACTCTAATGAAGGTCTCGTATTAGTATCAATGGATTTAGGTAGTGGCTCATATTTATGAGTCCACGGTGGCAACCTAGCATCCATTGTACTTGCTACCGCTAATTCTACTGCTTTGACCTCTTCACACTCAACATCCTCTTCATCACCTAAGCAAAATATTTCTACTGGGTCGTCGGTTATTAGGTGAGAAGTGTGTTTATCCACTAATTCATCAATCACATCTATCCTATAGCACTCATGGACATCCGGTTTATGAAGAGAATTAAAAATATTAATCCGCATCTTGCGATTACCGAAAGATATGTCCATAGCACCCGTTCGACAATTAATGTGCGCATTAATGGTGGCTAAAAACGGGCGTTCCAAGATTATAGTAGGTTGGGTATCTCTATTCCTAGGTTCAATATCCATAACAACAAAGTCCACCGGGTAATAGAAATCCTTCACTTTTACTATCACATCTTCTAGTATCCCCCTAGGCGTTTTAATTGATTGGTCCGCTAGTTGAATGATTATGTCGGTTCATTTTAATAGCCCCAATTCAAATCGCTCAACTAGACAAAAAGGTAAAATATTAATGCTAGCACCTAAGTCCAATAACGCCTTTTTAACGTTCACATTTCCTACAGTCACAGCTATCAATGGGGTCCCTGGGTCCTTAAACTTAGGTGGAAGTGTACCCGAGATAACCGCACTTAGGTGCTCGGTTAACTCCACCTTTTTGGGCAAGGTCGCCCTTTGCTTCCTCTTTTGAGTGCAAAGGTCCTTTAAAAATTTAGCATAAGATGGGACTTGCCTAATAGCATCAAGAAGGGGTAAATTTATTTTAACCTGTTTAAAAGTTTCCCACATGTCCTCTTATTGTGGTCCCTTTTTCCCATAAGGGAATTGATTCGGGGACTCTAAGGCCTTGGGAAATGGGACGGTTTTTGATTCCGTCTCCACTTTCCCGGTCTCATTCACGATTGGTTCGGTCTTTTTCACCCCCTCCCCATTGTTATCATTTTCACTTACCTCTTCCTCTTCAAGAACAATAGGAGACTTACTTGACTCTGATTGAGCTACCTCTTTTTCACCAACCTTATTGTCATACTTCTTCCCGCTTCTCAAGGTACCTACCATGTTAAAACTATGCCCTTTTCCTTGCTCTTTGAGATTCGGATTTAAAACCGTGTAGCTTGGAATTGTGCCCGGTTCCCTATTTCCCTTACTTTCCGCTACATTACCTATCTCTTTAGCCAATGCACCAATCGACTTATTTTGCACTTCTATCATTTTTCGCATTTCAGAGATGAACGCATCCATCTTAGCATCCGAGCTAGATGGTTGATTGGATGAAGTACTAGTTTGGTTTTGGTTTTGGTTTTGGTTTTGGTTTTGGCTCTGATTTTGGTAATTGTTTTGGTTTCGGTTGTTAGGGTAAGGATTTTGATAGTTTCGTTGGTAGTTGCCTTGATTCTGAAAATTCCTCTGATTTTGAAAGTTGTTTGGTGGTCTAATTTGGTTCCCTTGGTTAGCATTCAGAGCGTTGTTATTGCTCCAACTGAAATTAGGATGATTTCTCTAACCTGGGTTATATGTGTTGGAGTATGGATCAAATCTCCGTCCCTGAACCTCGTTGACTTGTTCTTCCACCATTTGCTGATTTACCGGTGGAATCCCATTTCTGCATCCGTATGCAAAGTGAGAAGGATCTCCACAAATCTCACACACTTCCTGAACCTGCGAAACATTACAAGCAAGACCCTGGTTTGGGCTGTTAAATATAAGCATTTTCAAATCATCCAATTCTTGCTCTAAGTTCCTAGATGAACTTCCCGAGTCAGAAACATGATTTACTCGGGAAGTACTAGGTTGTTTACGACTAACAGAAGCTTGGGTTTTTGAACCCTTGCTTAACTGTTCAAAGAAGGTCCACTCGTCATCACTAGATCGAGTTAAAAATGCCCCACCACTAGCCGCCAAAATAAATTGCCTGTTTTGGGAATCTAAACTATCATAGAAAACTTTAACCAATTCCCACTTGGGTATCTCATGATGTGGGCAGGCCCTAAGCAACTCCTTCAGACGTTCATACGCTTCATGAAATAATTCACCTGGTAATTGTTTAAAAGATTTTATTTGCGTACGCATGTCTGAAGTTTTACTTATGGGGTAAAATTCCTCTAAAAATCATTTTTTCATTTCCGCCCAAGTATTAATACTACGGGCGGGCAAAGAGAGAAACCATCTTTTTGCCTTTTCCTTAAGTGAGTAAGGAAATAATCGAAGACGTACCTCATCATCAGTAAAACCGTTTACCTGATTAGTAGCACATATCTCATTAAATTCAGTGATGTGTTCATATGGTTCCTCATTAGCCATACCTCGGTAGGTTGACAACATCGAAATAAGTTGAGGTCGGACCTCAAATCGTCGGTTGTTTCCTCCTGCCGGTGCAGGATAAACAATGGGTGAATGATCCTCAAAATCACCCGGTTGGTAGTAGGTGTCTACTCCCCTTGGTCGTTCGGCCATATCGTCACGTTGCTCAAACACTTCCTCTTCAGTATCGGAATCTGACTTAGGAGAGTTTGGTGGAACAATCGTATGTGACTCTAACTGTGATTGATTTGATGCTGAAGCCACTGTTGAGCCCTTAAGAATTCTTGCAGCTTTTCGATTAGCTTTTGCTGATTTCTCGATTTCCGGGTCTAAAGGTTTAAGATTTCGATCTCCCGAACTCCGAGTTTGCATACACTAACCTGCAATTCAACAAAAACAAGAACACCGAGCGTAAAACTGACAAAACTAAGAATAAACAAAACACTATTTTTGGATTTTTATTGGTTTTATAATTTTTATGGTTTTTCTAGTTTAACAAGAAAGCAATAAATTAGAGCTTGCAAATCAAGCGCACACCTCCCCGACAGCGGCGCCAAAATTTGATCGATGTCGAAGGGTTAATCAAAAATAGCCTAATTACTCTAACTTAGCTAGGGTAAGCAGGATTCGTTACACGAGAAGTTATGGTCAACAAGCAAGCAATTTCCAGATTTTGTTGTTTGTGATTAACTAAGATTAACTAAATTGAAGACAAGAGAAATAACTACTAAACAAATGTAACTTGAATAGCTAAAAGCATAAACAGTGAACTAAATGAAAGTTGTAATCAATTGGTTAAAAGCCTTTATCCCTTCACAATCCCAATCTAAAATTGATCAAATCTCATAGACAAGATTTCTTAAGCTCACTAATTCTAACTATTTTGAGATTGAATCATGCAATCTAAACACCTTGTCTTTATCCTTACTCTAATTAACACTAAGTAGATTAGGAACAAAATGTTAAATCACTATAACTCAACTTGCAACAATCACAACCAATAAAACTTGCATTGATCAATAAACAATAGGTTCATAACATCACAATTCAAAAGACTTAAGTTTCATAACATTACAAACCACATAAACTTGAATGAAAGAATACATGTATCAATTGTTCATGGAAGGAATAAAGATAAGAAAACTAGCCAAGCATAGTGGTGATGATAACCAATGAATTCCTTGATGATTGCATGATGATTAGCACCTTGATCTTGACTTGAATCCTTGAAGAATGGTGATTAGATTGATGTTTTTGTGTGTTTGGGAGGTTTTTCTGCTGCAAAAACTGGTGGAAAAAGATGTGTTTTCGTAACCCTAAAGCTCTCCTTAAATAGGGGTTAGGAAACTTCATCCAAAAGCTAAAATTTGTTTTTCCCGGAATGCTGGAATTTGGCTTGGCGTAAATTACGCCAAATCTGGCGTAAATTACGCCTTTGTATTTTCACCCTGGCGTATTTTTACGCCTAAAAATGGCTTCTGGACTGGAAACATCTGGGGACTGGCGTAAATTACGCCAAGTTAGGCGTAAATTACGCCTTTGTTAATCTGCTGATCCCTGTTTGACTTCTCGAATCTTGTCAATCTTTCGCTTTTAATCGCCATTTTGCGTTGTCTTTCGCACCAACATCTTTAATACCTGTAAAACACAAAATCTCATCAAAGTATCTCCTTTTTCACTCACCAATAGTTAATTTTGCGTATTTAGTCATAAATAATCATGATAATTAAGGAACGATCAAGAGACTGTGGATAAATCACAAGGACTGAACCTGACTTCAAAGGATCCAAATGATTCAGTGCCTGTTGAAATCATTAGAAAACACCTTACTTCTCATTCTAAGCCTTCACAGACAAATCTTCTTCATCATTCATCGATGATAGGGAAATCTAAGATATCATCGTGCCTTTCATTATAAATATCCTCAATATTTCTGAAGATATTTCCATAAGCATTTTTATCTGAGATCATTTGTCACTTCGTAATATCTGAAACTGTGTTAGTTTCTAAATTCTGAAACCTTCAAGTCTAAAATAGGAATGTTTTGAAGTAGTGTTGGGAACTGATGCATGAATTAGTATAATATAATGACACTTGATCAATGTCATTATATTACAGTAAGTCATGTTGAGTTTCAAATGGAATGTGATGATTCACAGTACCATCATCATGTGCCATTTACACGACTCTCACATTCTATCCATTCTCCAAACATATTAAGAACATATCATCTTGATAGTTCTATCTTTTCCAGGATATTCTGGTAATTTGACAAATCAAAATCGTGCCATTACCATTTCTTTGTAAGAGCATTAGCTATGCTCATTCCAAATTTCATACCTACGAATTCCGGACCATTGCTCGCTTGACTCGAGGACGGGAAGAAGAAACGAAGGGACAAAGCCCCAAAATAGAAATTGAAGTATAAATCGTAGTAAATAGGAGAGAGCATTAACTGTGGATGACAATGATTATGGAAGACAGAAGTAGGGACATCGAAATATAAGGGAAGATATAAAACTCAATAACAACCTGGAAACTACAAACCGTGCATATCAATACGTATTACCACGTACAGGCACGGGAAAATTAATAACACTATAATCCCAAGATAATAGTAAAAGTAAATAAGATCCTCCGATGGTAGATGACAGAGAAGGATGACAGATGTGAAAATTAAGAGTATATCAAGAATCAGAATGGGATGGAGCATATTGATGAATGTTTTAAAGTAGGAATTAAGGAGAAAGAATAGAAGATGTGAGTTGTGAAAAATAAGAAAACGAAGGAGTAGATTTATAGTGAAGTATCCGACAGAGAAATCGAAACAGATTGCCGCATTAAATCAAAGAAGATCCTGATCGCCGAAGAACCAGATCTTATTACGTAAGATTTTCTTTAAATCCCTTAAATCCCGGAAGTCAATAGTAATTACGTCATCGGTTGAAACGAAAAATATTTATTTACTCATTTCACTCTTTTGTGATAGCTTCACTCGTGCGCTTCACATGATCGAATCGTTTTATCTATACCTCTCAATAATGATAAAACCCCATTATTGCCTCATATTCGTCATAAAAACATTCCTATTGTTATCCATGACCACCTCTATCAAATTTTGGGGACGAAATTTCTTTAACGGGTAGGTACTGTAACGACCCGGAAATTTCCGACCAAATTTAAACCTTAATCTTTATATGTTTCCGACACGATAAGCAAAATCTGTAATGTTGAGTCTAGAAAATTTGAAATCTATATTCGGATAATCAGTTACCCTTTGACCAAGCCTGGCGATTCATGAACATTTATGTGTATATACGATATACACTTATTAATTGATAACGTTAACAAGGTATTATATATGTAATATTAGGTTTCGATATAAGATTACTATATATATTGGAAAGAGTAAAAGATAATATAATTTTATAAATATTTGAAACTGTTTTTGTCAAATTATTAATGAGTCATTTTAATAAAAATAAAGGTTTTAACGTTATCTTAAAAGTTGGAATTTTTCTAGAAACCTTTTGACAAATTGTAAATGAAAACGGTCCGTGATTTTAATAAAAATAAATATTTAAATAAAACGTGTTCATTAAATATATATTTATGTATTTTACAAAATGACTAGATATAATATTTAACTAAATATAAAACGAATTGGATTTAGATATACTTGGTTAACTAATGAGAGTGTGATTTATATAGGTAAATGACCACAACGCTTAAAAGATTAAATTACATTTTGAGTGGGTTAGTTTTCCATAAATATAAGTTTAATGTTTGATAAAGATACGAGTCACGAAACGTAAAGTGTTAGTTTTCTTGGCGTACCAAAACTTTGTTTGGAAAATCGAAACCGGGACATTAGTCGAGTGACAACGTAAAAGTAATTTTTGTAAAAATTATATTTTTACCACGAACGTAAATAAAATATAATATTTAATTAATTATATAAATTAAATATACAAATATATATATATAAACCGTCGGCATAAAAAGTTAAACAAGAGGTGAGCTGGATCCCGCTGCTCCGCGAGTCGCGGAGCTCAACCCACGAAAATGCCGCGAGTCGCGGAGAATGATTTTCAGTTTAGGCCTATAAAGCTCCCACAGGTTTTTCTGCGGATTCATTTCATAAAAACACATTACTCCGTATTTATTTATAATATTATTATTATTATTATTATTAAAAATTATTATTATTATTATTATTATTATTATTATTAAGATTAATAATCTTATTATTATTATTAGTTTTATTATTATTATTAAGATTAATATTAATCTTATAATTAGGAGTATTATTATTAATTATACACAAAATATTATGACGGGATTCTGCCCAAGTGTTTCCAAAACTGATTTCATGAGTGGGATAGAATTAAAGAGATTATGGTTATAGCTATGGAGGTCATGGGTAATGTTCAGGGGTTTTGCTCGTGAGTCAAACTAGTGTTTATCATCTCCGATTGCATCTATATATTTTCCTACAATATTGAACCTCAATATTGATACGTGAGCACTCAAAACTTAACTTTTATTTATTATTAGTGTGTCCCTAACTAGTGCTCGAGAATTTAGGATCATGCATGTTTGTATATTTATTTTTGTCAAAATATATATTAAGGTAGAATCTGAATTAGTTCCTCATGCGGTTGAGATAAGGTATATGATATATATGTTTTTGGAAAGGTGGCGAAAAACTATAAACTCTTCATTTAGATATCGAATGGATTCGACGGACGGATTAGAAGTTATAGTCAATTGAATTTTTGTATCAATTATTAAAAATGATTATTTTTATTATTATGTTGTCGTTAAAAATCATCGTTATTATTATTTGATTGTTATCATTATTATTATTATTATGATTATTAATAATTAAAAATAATTAATATTTTTATCAAAAACTATTAAATTATTATTTTGATCGTTATTATTATTAAAACTATCAATTTATTTTCATTAACATTAAAATTATCATTTTTATTAAAAAGTATTATTTTTAATGGAAATATTATTATTATAGAATATTAACTTATCATTTTAGTATATTTTTATATAAAGTTTTATTTATTAATAAATGAATTATATTATTATTTACTCTAATAAATTTTGTAAAAGTATTTAAAAATATAAAATGACGATATTTAATCATATGTAAATTTTGGAAATCATTTAGAGTCAAATTCATTTCTGGTAACTGTTGGATATTAGTCTCGAGCATTAGGATTGAGGTACACTATGAATTGACTTAAATTGTTAAACATATATTAACCAATATATAAATATATATATATATATATATATAATTAATTTAGGTTCGTGAATCCGAGGCCAACCATATACGTGTTCAATGATGTTATATGTATTTTTACTACAAAATACAGTATGGTGAGTATATAGTCCCTTTTTAAACTCTAAATATTTTGGGATGAGAATACATGCATTTTATGATTTACGTTATGGACACAAGTGACTAAAATTACGTTCTACGTTGAGTTGTACCACTGCATATCTCCCTAAGCTTGGTAACTATTAATTACATGGGCCAGTGTAAACGCGAATCCTGTTGATAAATCTATCGGGCCTGACAACCCCAACTGGACTGGACGACCAGTATTCAACGGTTGCACAGTACTTTGTTTAGATGGCTACACTTGGTACGGTGTAGCGAGATTATATATAAAGGGAATATGTGTTGATTTATTATTGTAAAGTATGGTTACCAGGTGCTCAACAAACTTAGAATGCTTTTCATACACTTGCGAGTGTACTATGTTTAAATATATGAAATCTTGTGGTCCATAGTTATAACGCTGCTAGCATCAAACCTATATCTCACCAACTTTATGTTGATGTTATAAAGCATGTTATTCTCAGGACTTGAAAGAAATCTTTCGCTGTGCATTAGCTCATACTAAGGATATTACTTGGGAGTCATTCATGATATATTCAAAAGACGTTGCATTCGAGTCATTGAAGTTCATTAGAGATTATTATTAAGTAAATGACAGATTAGGTCATTTGGATATTATGAAATGATATGCGTACATGTCAACTCTTGATCTAATGATAGATTGCCTTTTAAGAATAAATGCAACGTTTGTAAAATGTATCATATAGAGGTCAAGTACCTCACGATGTAGCCAACTATTGTAAATCGTTTATAATCAATATGGACATTGTCCGGATGGATTAGTAGCGGTCATTTCACTCAACCACTTAGAATATTTTTATTAAAATGTTTATATATGAAATCTTGTGGTCTATATATTTATAACGCTGCTAGCATTTAAACCTATATCTCACCAACCTTTTGGTTGATGTTTTAAAGCATGTTTATTCTCAGGAATTAAAGAAATCTTCCGCTGTGCATTAGCTCATATTAAGGATATTACTTGGGGCCATTCATGCCATATTTCAAAAAGATGTTGCATTCGAGTCATTGAAGTTCATTAGAGATTATTATTAAGAAAATGGCAGATTAGGTCATTTGGATATTATGAAATGGTAGGCGTGCATGTCAACTTTTGATGTAATGAAAGGTTGTCTTTTAAAAATAAATGCAACGTTTGTAAATTGTATCATATAGAGGTCGAGTACCTCACAATGTAACCAACTATTGTGATTCATTTATAATCGATATGGACTTCGTCCAGATGGATTAGAAAGCGGTCCTTTCAGTTACCGACAAGTGCTACTTGATGAAGCACCTAAGTCAAGGTATTCCATTCATCCAGGTGCAACAAAAATGTACTATGATTTGAAGAAAGAGTAGTGGTGGCCCGGTATGAAACGTGATGTTGTTAAGTATATTGAACAATGCGTCACGTGTTTGCAAGTTAAAGCCGAACACCAAAAGCCGTATGGTAAGTTACAACCATTGGAAGTCCCGAAATGGAAATGGGAGCACATTACCATGGACTACATTACTAAGTTACCAAAGACGGCGAGAACCCAATATGATATGATTTGGGTGATAGTTGATAGATTGATGAAGAGTGCTTTGTTTCTTTCCATTCGGGAAACGATATCGTCGGAGACTTTATCCAAGTTGTTTATCAAGGAGGTGATATCGAGACATGGGGTTCCTATATCTATTGTTTCGGATCGAGATACTCGTTTCACTTCTCGCTTTTGGAATAAGTTTCATGAAGATATGGGTACTCAATTGAAAATGAGCACGACGTATCATCCTCAAATGGACGGTCAAACCGAGCATACGAATCAAACGTTGAAGGATATGTTAAGGGTGTATGTTATTGATTTCGGTGGTAGTTGGGATGAGCACTTACCATTGGTGGAATTCTCATACAATAATAGTTACCACACTAGTATTGGAATGCCACCTTATGAGATGCTTTATGGGCATAGATGTCGAACTCCTATTTATTGGGGAGAAGTAGGGATAAGCACGGTACGGAACCGGTACCGAACCGTACCGGAACCGAAAAGTACCGGTACCGAATTTACCCAATTTTGAATACCGGTACCGTACTGTTTTTCCAATACCGGTACCGGTTCGGTACCGGTAATTTTTGGTATTATACCGTTTGTCCCGCATTTACATTTTTTTCGATTTTTACACGTATTTAATACGGTTTAAATACGTTTTTTTGATTTTTTTCGGTACCGTACCGAAAAATACCGATACTGAATTAGCTTAAAATCAAGGACCGGAACCGATACCGAATCCCGATCGGTACCGATTTTTGGTACAGTACCGGTTCGGTTTCGAGAAATCGGGAAATCTTCTCATCCCTGGGGAGAAGTGGGTCAAAGAGAAATCGGGAGTACCGATTTGGTTTTGGAGACGAATAGTAAGATTGAGATGATTCGGGATCGACTTAAAGCGGCGCAAGATAGACAAAAATCTTATGCCGATAAAGGTAGGAGACCGATTGAGTTTCAAGAAGGTGACAAGGTGATGCTTAAGGTTTCTCCATGGAAGGGTGTTATTTGGTTTCGAAAGCGAGGAAAGTTAGCTCCTCGGTTTATTGGTCCATTCAAGGTTTTGGCTCGTGTTGGTGAGGTTGCCTATCGACTAGAGTTGCCCGAAGAGCTTGCGGGGATTCATAATACGTTTCATGTTTCCCATCTCCGTAAGTGTCTTGCGGATGACTCGACTTGGGTGCCATTAGATGAGATTGCGTTGAATAATAAGTTAAAGTATGCCGAAGAGCCGATTGCAATCCTTAATGAAAAGGTTAAGATGTTGCGAAACAAGGAAGTTAGACTTTTAAAGTGCAATGGCAACATCGAAAGGGTTCCGAGTTTACATGGGAATCCGAAGAGTTTGTTTTGGTTTACCTTCCGGCTTGTCATGCGGCTTGGATCGCGAGGACGCGCTCCGATTCAAGTGGGGGAGAGTTGTAACATCCCGTTTTCCCCGAATGTGACTAAAGGTGCGTATTTAACCTCGTGCACGTTTAAT
Organism: Rutidosis leptorrhynchoides; assembly: GCF_046630445.1. Lineage (NCBI taxonomy): Eukaryota > Viridiplantae > Streptophyta > Magnoliopsida > Asterales > Asteraceae > Rutidosis > Rutidosis leptorrhynchoides. Next base: position 80,173,037 of record NC_092333.1, read on the forward strand.
ATTGTATCTATATTCGATTTTATATAGTTTAAGTGTTTTAAAAATTGAGTTTGGGTTGCTACTGGAAAACTGTCGCGTTTTAGAGTGGTCTGTCGCATCTGGATAAGTCGCGATACGCGACGATTGAGGTTGAAATGCGACAATGGTTGAGTCCAGGATTTCTGTTAATATATCACGTTTTAGGCACTAGTATCGCGTCCTGGTTAGTCGCGGAACGCGAAAACCTTTGTTGAAACGCGACGTGTCCAAAAACCTGCCTACTGTTTATCTGTCGCGTTCAAAAAATGGCTATCGCGTTTTAGGCATCACGTTTCGCGATGGGTAGTTGCGGATCGCGACATTTGTCGCTGTTTTACTTTTTGACCCAAATTAAATGGAATCTTTGGGGGTATGTTGGTCTTTTCACTTATGTCCGGTTTTGGGGAGTCTAAAACTGGTTCAAGCTTATCCAAACCTCATTCATCACATTTCCATTTATTTAAATTAAATCTAGAGAGAGAGTTGAGGTTTTAGAGTGAGAGAGCTCACTTTGGTGAAGAAGAAGGCTGATTCTCGGTCGAACCCAAGCTTTAAAGTTGTTCCCTACGTCTCTAGCTACATTTTGATAGCATTGGTAAGTCTTAACTCTATGTTTTGAGTTTTAATTGGTTTATGGCTAGGGTTTTGTTTACTAGAGACTTGTATGACCCATTTGGGGGTTAAATGGGTGAATTTGGGTTATATTGGTGAAAGGAAACCCTAATGGCCATAATCTAGGGTTTGGTCATGTAAAATGAGATTTGTAAGCGTTAATGGTGTTGTTAGGCACTAACACACTTGTTAAATGTTGAAGGATTTGTAAATGGGTTAAGTTTAACCAAACTTGTAAGTCTAAGTGTTAAAATGGGTCAAATGGGTAATGTTGACCTAGTTTGGGCAAGATGGGTATGAAAAGACCCTAAATGGTGTTAGTTGTTGATATTGGACTATAATCACTAGCTTTTAGTGATTTATAATGAGTCTTAGCCATTAATGAGCGGTTTTGGTGTAAGTGAGTCATTTAATGCAATCGGGTCATTAAATGCTCAAGTGTTAAATGTTGGTGACTAGTCCAACTAGTTTGTGTATTGAAAGTGTACTTAATGTATTAGGTACCTCGCTTGAAGCATTCGGGAGTAATTAATCACCACCGATGTGATAAGGTGAGTGGAATAATTATATGCGTGCATATATGATGTATTTATTTGTGTAGTGATGCGTGCTAGGTAGGGTACGAAATAGTTTATATTTTACTACGAAAATACTATTAAATATGCTACAATTTTACACAAGTTATTTATTTATTTATTTATTTATAGAGTGAATATACATAAACCTTGCTACAACACTTATAGGTAGTGTACCTAATCGTACAGTAGTGTAGTTTTTAGTAAGTCCGGTTCGTTCCACAGGGAAACAGTGAAGTTTAACGCTATATTAATTTTAACCTATAATTGTAAAAATAGAAAAATATATATATGTAGTATTATAATTATTATAAAAGGGGGTTTTTACCGTTTAGTGACCGGTTTGTCGATTTTAAAACTTAAGTCACAATTAAAACCTAATGCAAAATATTAAATATAAATATAACTTAATTTAAAGCGTAAAGTAAATGACGATAACTAAAATGCGATAATTAAAATGACAGAAAATAAAAATGCGATAATTAAAAATGCAATTAAATATGAAATAAAGGAATTATGCTTATTTAAACTTCCGTAATCATGATGTTTGGCGTGTTGATATGTTCGATGGGTTAATTGTCCTTTGTCCTGGATTATTTGATATGTCCATACGGTTTTGCCCATAACGGTCCATCGATCATAATTATAAAGTGCGAGGTTCTTCGTCAAATTATCCTTATATCCGAAGTCAAATGTTCCAACTAATTGGGGATTCGAACTGTAACAAGGTCTTAATACTTTGTTTAATGAATACACCAGGTTATCGACTGTGTGTAATCCAAGGTTTTAATACTTTGTTAACAATTACACCAATTACCCTTGAATGTAATCCACCCCTGTTTTAATTAGTCTATTAACTATTAATTCATCTCCGTGTCCGGTCAAATGAACAATAATTTGTACTTATAAATATCCCTCCCATCGTGTCTGATTAAACGTATGTGGTTATATATAGATACGTCAAATCATAACCTTTATATTAAATTAACGAGGTATCGTTAATTAAATATAAAGCCCATTAATAGCCCATAGTCTAATTTCCACAAGTGTCGTTCTTTTATTCAAACCCCAATTATGGTCCAAAGCCCAATTACCCAATTTTAGTATTTAGTCTAACATCACGATTACTTCGGCTTAAATAAGCATAATAATAACTTAGCTACGAGACATTAATGAAAATAATTTAAACATAACTTACAGTGATTTATTAATAGCGTAGTGTTACACGGACATAATTTCGACTTATACACTTAAAACATTCGCTAACATAACCTTATTATTATTAATCTTAAATTAAAATTAAAATTATAAATATATATATATATATATATATATATATATATATATATATATATATATATATATATATATATATATATATATATATATCTTTACGTATATAGAAAGAAAGAAAAAGGTGTAATAATTTCGATCAAATGCGTTGCCTTTTATAGGCCCAATCTGGAATTGCAAACTTCGCGAGTGCGGTCTTTTTCTTCTTTCAAACTCCGCGAGTGCGGAGGTCTTGGATCCAGCTCATCTAACTTTGTCTTTTAATCTGCCGACGTTTATAAATAATAATATAATATATATATATAATTTTTAAGAATTATTTATATATTATATTTTATTTATGTGCATAGTTGATTTGTAATTTTAGCACCGTTGCGTCGCGCGTTGAGAGTTGACTCGTGTTCCGGTTCCGGATTTTCGAACGTCCTTTCGTACAATTTAATATCTTGTATTTTGCATTTTGTAACTTGTACTTTTGTCATTTTTAGACGTTTCTCATTAATAAATTGAACCACTTTAATTGTATCTTGTACTTTTTAGCTTTTTGGACCTTTGTGTCTTCAATTCGTCGAATCTGCCTTTTGTCTTCACCTTTTAATATTTAAACGAATATCACTTGTAAATAGAACAATTGCAACTAAAATCTTGTCTTTCTTGAGGAATAATGCTATGAAATATATGTTCATTTTTAGCATTATCAATATTCCCACACTTGAGCGTTGCTTGTCCTCAAGCAATATAGTCTTGAAATAAAAATACTTGAATCACTTCTTTATTCTTCACACTTTGTACATCAGTGATTTCAATACAGCGGTATGAACAATGATAGTAACGATGTGGTTTACAGTCCCACATGACTATAAAAATTTAGATCTGTTAGGAAATTGGATCTTTATGAAAACATTTGATCTTTTGGAAATTCAATCTAGCTTTTACCCTAGATAAGTTTTCCGGAATAACCCTTCACCGGTGTTTGCAAATTGTTTTTGTGGGTTTTGTGGGTTTCAGATTTGAAAATTTTAGCTCAAAACGTATGGTTTTGTGTCACCCACTTGCTAACCTTGTATTAGGAAAGCAACACATCCAGTTTACTTGCACCGTATATTACCTTTCGGTAAACTACCGTCCGGTTGTAAAGGAAAGTGATGAACAAGAAACTGTTAAGGCAATGTCCCGTGACATGCTTTTGATTATGGTCCAAAAACGTGTCGGATGCTAGTTCTATCCTTTGTAGGAGCAATAGTAAAGATCATCCTATAATTTTTCGGTCTGGCACAAGGTCCTGTCTCCGACCATGCTATGCAACCACCGTTCTTACGGTTGACACCCGATTTGGTTCAGGTGACCTAATGAATTCCGTTGAATTCCTAGGATTTTACGTTCAATGGTAATGAACGCATTGAAAATAGGTTTTCAGAAAACAAATCGGTTTTAATTTGATCAAAATATTTTCTCGTTCAAGCTCGAGTTTAGATATCATTGAATTCCATGAGTTTGAATTCTCAATCTTTAAAGTCAATCTCGAGGATTGAGTAATATCAGTCTTAGAAGCGGATTTTTGATCTTTTAAGGAGATTATCCTTTATGAGGATCTGATTCATTAGTCTTATCAAGCTAATTTTCACGGTGCCTCCCCATTGTACGAGATAAATCCTTCTCATGGTTAGGATAAATCTGACCACTTGGCGACCCTGTTTGATGCTGAGGTCCGTGGATTTCCTGCTGATTTTAGTGATGACTTTTCTAGATTTTTCGTCAACCTACAGCTGGTCTGGACGACAACTTCCTGACCTAAATCAAGAAGCGCGTGTCTTTTTCAGAAGACTTTACTTCCTTTAAATGATGGAATTGATTCATCGTGTAGATTCATCTATTCTTTCAAAAGTATTACAGTAAACCGGGTAAAACTGATTATTTTCGTTCAAAACAAAAGTATTTTTAATTGTTTGCATAAAAATATGTGATATATGTTTTGAATAACTTGGTAAAGTTTTCCCACACTTGGCTTTTATTTTCCTTTCTTTGCCTTTTTATTTTCCTCTATTCCATTCTTAAATGAATTCTAACATTTTGGGTTGTTTCTCAATTTATGTCCTTTCCGAGGTAACGACAATTTCGGTGTTAACACCTAGTTTTCATCGTTCATAAATATGTATAAACATGATTTTGAATTCATTTAGTTTTAAAATTTTGAAAAATTTTACTAGAAGTGGGTAGCCAGTATATAAGACTAGGGCTGTTCTTTATTATCAGAGAGCACTAGATTCTAATACAACTACTGCGTTACTAGTATTTTTAATGATAACCAAGTGTTTAAAATTAAAATTTTAAAAAATCCGAAAGAATTTAACCCCTTCCCACACTTAAGATCTTGTAATGCCCTCATTTGTAAGAAATCAGTAACAATTTAAATTATTGAGGTTGATTAGCGTAGAAAAATGATTAAATTTTATCAAAGTTTCCAAACATATTGGATTTTTTTTATATAAAACCTTTACTTAATAAAATAAATAAGTAATAATTTTAAAATTTGTTTCTTTTTAGACTGAGGGCGTTTCGGTACGTTGACCTAGTTCGTCCCTCGACAAAATTTTAAAATTTGTCTTTTTAAAGCGCTGTTTTAAAAGCAAAGATTTTTGGGTTTTTTAATTTTTTTGGCATACTTTAAGTCAATAAGATTAAAAATAATGATAATAAAATTTCTCGTCCCGCCTTCGGGTAAAGCAATTTCGGCTCAATGACCTAGTCTTCAACTCACGACGAATTTTAAATATCATATTTTTAACTTAATGAGATAAAGTAAATTTTTGTTTTTAATTTCACACCAAACTTAAATTTAAAATGCATAAAACTAAAAATTCATATTAATATTATTAATATTTTTATATTTTAGTTTTACAAACTTATATTAAAAATATTAGTTTTAAAATATTTATAAACTTAAATATATTGATTTAAAAAGATTTACATAATTAATTTAATATTTATATATTAATTTTAAAAACAAGGTAAAAATAAAATTAAAAATCTTTTTGGTCATTTATCCCACTTTAATCAATCAAATATAATCAAAAATATACGCCCCTCTTTTGGGTAAAGTAATTACGGTTCCCTAACCTAGTTTTACTCCTGACGAATTTTTGAAATATTTTGGATTGATTGATTAAAAATATTTATACCTTATGAATAAACGGTAAATTTTGCTGTGATGTAATAAATTTTTGTACGATATCAATAATTTCGGCTTATGCCTAATTTTATTGAATATCAATTTAATACTTTATAGCGAACGATTCAGCGTTTATTTTCAAAAGGTTAAAAGCAGTAAAAATAAAAATAAAAACTGTACATACTTACCTGCTAGATGGAATTCCTAGATACCTGCTTTTGTTGACTCATAAGAGAGTCTTTCGATTTGGTTCTCCATTGCTACATTAGCGTATCCGCGAGCGTTCAATAGCTTTTCTTCTAAACATATGTACGGTCTTTCTCTGCATAAAGTAACAAACTCGGTATTGGAATATGTCTGATTATTCGAACATTTCCCTTCGTGTGACCATTTTCCGCATTTATGAGATCTTTCAAGGTGTCGTCATCTTCTTTTCGCTGCGGATTTCGATTTTCCTTTACCGAAATGTATCTTATTATGATTATTCCTGAGTTCTTTTCTTTCTTTGTCCATTTTGCCTCTTATTAAGGATACCAGTTCACTCGGGAGTACGTCATTATTACGTTTAGTAATCATAGCGTGTAATAGTAGACCATGGTTCAGATCAAAGGAATTCTTCATCTTGTAAAACCTAAAATAAAAAATAAAAAATTCAGAATGGGGGGAGAAGACTAGTTCTTTAGGGTCTGCTAGGGAAAGACCATTCGGGTTCCATTTTCTAGAACTACACGAAAACAGACAATCTAACTCTAACAGTGTAACGACCCGGAAATTTCCGACCAAATTTAAACTCTAATCTCTATATGGTTCCGACACGATAAGCAAAAACCCTAAAGTGACCCGCACTTTTTCGATCGTTCTATACTTATAAGATTAAAATTTACATAAATTAAACCTTACCAACATGATAAGCAATCCTAATTGTTGAGACTTATGTTTTCGAAAAGAGATTTACACAACGTTTGACCGTCTAGTTTGACCGATGATATCACGAACTATACAATATATGATAATTATACGTTTGTGTATATATATGTATATATACATATTTAACATGATTAATGAATGTTTTAATATCTTATTTTGTATCAAAAACTATAAGTTATAAGTATATTTTGAAACTACTAACTTAAGTTTTCAAAACGATAACTATACGTAACGTTATTTGACATAAATACTTAAGACTTATAATGTTTATACATATATCGTATAAGTAATGTATTTACTCACTTTTAAGACTTAAATACATAAAATCATATAAGTGTATTCACAAAAGATAGCTATATTTGAATCCTCATTCCATTTTTCACAAAATTTCTATACGTATATCTAGAGTATTTGTACTCGTATCATACCTAGCTTCTATACGTATTTACTATTGGTATATACACATCAAATCAGCACCTAACCAGCCCTTGTTACTACCCTAGGTATAAGGTAATTGCTTTTGTATTATTGTTTGACAAATACATAAGATTACAAACTAAAATTTTGTCATGTTATCCTTAAAGATCACATTTTTAGGAGTATATATGTATCATCATTTTGATTCATTTACTACTTCAATCTCCTAGCTAAAACACACACACTTATAACCCTTAAACACCTTCAACAATTCAGTAAAGTTCCAAGAAGATCTAGCTTCAAAAACCTTACATAAACACCATAAGAAAACCATACAAAAACACTTCAAGAAAACCTTCCAAGAACACCAACTTACTTCCAATCTTTCATCCACTTCTATCACCCTTTTGATTCTAGCTTCTTACTCCTCTCTTACAGCAAACTTGTCCAAGGAACTTGAGGTAGAATCTATGTTCATAACCTTATTCGATTCATATATATATAGCTATCATATTTTGTGGTACAAAAGTTTAACAACAAGAACATAGTTTGAATGTTTTCAAACTTGTTTGCAAACTAAATAGATCCTTCTAACTTAACTTTTAAAATACTTCAAGACCTGTAATATAACTTAAATATATGCTAATTTAATAAGGTAAAACTTGGTTTTTCAAAGTATAAGTATTTTTAGAAAAATGGTCATTAAATGATGATTTTTTTTTTTTTTTGTAACAAAATGTTTAACTTCATATGTTTCACTAATGTTTCACCTATGCCGTATGATTTTGAATACAAACCAAGGTATTTTCAGTTCATAGTCTTAAAGAAGAACTCGATCCAAGAAGATGGCAATTTGAATCAACGAAAACGGATTTGTAACGAAGAAACTATGACCGAAACAAAATTGGTTATCATAGACTTGTGCAACTTCGGGACTAATTGGAAAAAAAATTATATAAATCACATATTTCTAAGATAACATGATATTTTATATATATGTACTCATAATTCAATTTTATATGGTTCAGGATCACCCGTAAACAACACGAGAAGATTAATTATAAGATCCCATGTTTGTACGCAACACGTCATTTGACAACACCGGTACTTTATGTACGCAATACGTCATTTGACAACACCGGTACCGTGGGTCAAGATTAATCTCGACCAATTCATATACGTTGGGGTTTTATTTATTTCGTTGGGGGTTTGGTTTATTTCATTGCGGGTATATTAAACATCTAAAAATGAACCATTAAAATTGAATTACTAACAACGAAATGCTAACTACGGACTAAGGAATTATTCAAAGTATTAAAAGTATAACAAGTATATATATATATAACGTTTGTTTAAAAAGAAAAGGTATTGATATATTATATATGGATAGGTTCGTGATATCAACCGGAAGACCGAGTCAAATTATATATATCTTCGAGACAACAGTGAGTATATAGATCCCTTTTAAACTCTAAATATTTTTGGGCTGAGAATACATGCGCTGTTTTTATAAATGATTTACGTTATGGACACAAGTAACTGAAAAATATATTCTACGTTGAGTTGTACCACTGGCATACTTCCCTGTAGCTTGGTAACTAATATTTACAGCGGTATTGTAAACGCGAATCCTGTTGATAGATCTATCGGGCCTGACAACCCCAACCGGACTGGACGACCAGTATTCAACGGTTGCACAGTACTTCGTTTTGTGACTACACTTGGTACGGTGTAGTAAGATTTCATATTAAAGGGAATATGCGACGTGATTAATTGTTAAGTATGGTTACCAAGTGCTCAACCACTTAGAGTATTTTTATTAAACTGTTTATATACGAAATCTTGTGGTCTATATTTATATCGCTGCCGGCATTAAACCTATATCTCACCAACTTTATGTTGACATTTTAAAGCATGTTATTCTCAGGTATGAATTAAGTCTTCCGCTGTGCATTAGCTCGTACTAAGGATACTACTTGAGGCCATTAAGGACCTATATCATAAGGCGTTGCATTCGAGTCATTGAAGTTCATAGAGACTATTATTAAGTAAATGGCGGTTTAGGTCATTTGAATATTATGAAATGTCAGGCGAATATGTCAATTCTTGATGTAACTATAGATTGCCTTTTTAGAATAAATACAACGTTTGTAAAATGTATCATATAGAGGGCAAGTACCTCGCGATGTTATCAACTATTGTAATTCGTTTATAATCAATATGGACATCGTTCGGATGATTAGTTTCGGATCCTTTCAAACAGAAATATATATTATCCTTAAAAAGACTCGATTCTCCCCACACTTAGTTAGCTGTGGCGTTAAAATTGTGATTGACTTCATTATCAACTTCCATCGGATCATGTATGTAATGTTTAACTCTGTGACCATTAACTTTAAATTCAATCACATTTGAATTTATTAACTCTATTGTTCCGTATGGGAAAACTCTCTTGACTATGAATGGTCCAGACCATCTTGATTTCAGTTTTCCGGGAAATAGCTTGAATCGTGAATTGAAAAGAAGAACTTTGTCTCCTTCTTTAAATTCTTTTAAACTTCTGATTCTTTTATCATGCCATTTCTTCGTTCTTTCTTTATAGATTAATGAATTTTCATATGCTTCATTTCTTAATTCTTCTAATTCGTTTAGTTGACTTAATCGTAGACGTCCGGCTTCATGTAAATCAAGATTACATGTCTTCAAAGCCCAAAATGCTTTGTGCTCAATTTCTACTGGAAGATGACATGCTTTTTCGTAAACGAGTTTAAAAGGTGTGGTTCCAATTGGAGTTTTGTAGGCTGTTCTAAAAGCCCAGAGTGCATCCTCCAATTTCATGGACCATTCCTTCGGATTTGATCCTACGGTTTTCTCTAGAATACGTTTTAAAGCTCGGTTGGTATTTTCAACTTGTCCACTTGTTTGTGGATGATAAGCGGTTGAGATTTTATGAGTTACTCCATATCGTTTGAGAACTTTCTCAAGTTGATTATTACAAAAATGAGTACCCCGATCACTTATTAAAGCTTTTGATGTTCCGAACCTTGCAAAAAGACATTTTAAAAAGTTGACTACAACTCGTATATCGTTAGTTGGGAGAGCTTGTGCTTCCGCCCATTTAGATACATAATCAATGGCAACGAGAATGTAGCGATTATTATGAGATTTTGGAAATGGACCCATAAAGTCAATACCCCAAACGTCAAATACTTCACATACTTGAATGACATTTTGTGGCATTTCATCACGTTGACTTATTTTTCCGGCCCTTTGACATGCATCACAGGATTTACAAAGAAGGTGTGCGTCTTTGAAAATTGTAGGCCAATAGAATCCAGCATCATAAACTTTTCTTGCTGTTAGTTGAGGCCCATAATGCCCTCCTGTTGGTCCTGTGTGACAATGGTTTAAGATTTGACTAGCTTCATCTCCGAATACGCATCAGCGTATTATTACATCGGGACATCTTTTGAACAAATGTGGATCTTTCCAGAAATAGTGTTTTATATCACTAAAGAATTTCTTTCGTTTTTGGTACGACAACCCTTTTTCAAGGAATCCACATACTAAGTAGTTTGCAAAGTCTGCAAACCATGAAATTTCACTATAATCGATCTTCAAAAGATATTCATCAGAAAAGTTATCTTGTATGGCCGATTCATTTAGAACTTCTAATTCAGGATTTTCAAGACGAGAAAGATAATCAGCGGCGAGATTTTCTGCTCCCTTTTTGTCTCGGGTTTCAATATCAAACTCTTGTAAGAGTAAGATCCAAAGGATTAATCATGGTTTGGCATCTTGTTTCAAAAATAGATATCTAAGAGTAGAATGATCGGTATAGACCACCGTTTTAGCTAGAACGAGATATGAACGAAATTTGTCAAAAGCAAAGACAATAGCAAGGAGTTCTTTTTCAGTAGTTGTGTAATTCGTTTGTGCTCCTTGTAACGTCTTACTAGCGTAATAAATAGGTTGAAATCGTTTTTCAATCCTTTGTCCTAAAACGGCTCCCATTGCAAAATCACTTGCATCGCACATGAGTTCAAATGGTAGATTCCAATTTGGAGTTATCATGATCGGCGCATTAGTGAGTTTCTCTTTAAGAATATTAAAAGATTTGATGCATTCATCAGAAAAGATGAATGGAGCATCCTTTTCTAGGAGTTTATTCATAGGAGTGGCAATTTTAGAAAAATCTTTTATAAAACGTCGGTAAAAACCGGCATGTCCTAGAAAACTCCTAACTCCTCTAACATTGGTAGGATATGGAAGTTTAGCAATTACATCTACTTTAGCTCTATCCACTTCAATTCCTTTCTTTGAAATTTTATGACCAAGAACGATGCCTTCTTTAACCATGAAATGGCATTTCTCCCAATTAAGTACTAGATTTGATTGCTCGCATCTAATAAGCATTCGTTCAAGATTAACTAGACATGATTCAAAAGTATCACCTAAGACTGAAAGGTCATCCATGAAAACTTCCATGCATTCTTCTATCATGTCGTGAAAAATCGCCATCATGCACCTTTGAAAGGTTGCAGGGGAGTTGCAAAGTCCAAATGGCATGCGTTTGTAAGCAAAAGTACCATAAGGGCACGTGAAAGTGGTTTTCTCTTGGTCCTCGGGTGCAATTGGAATTTGAAAATATCCGGAGAAATCGTCAAGAAAACAATAGTAACTATTCCCGGCTAACCTTTCCAACATTTGATCAATGAAAGGTAAGGGAAAGTGATCTTTTCTGGTGGCGTCATTTAATTTTCTATAATCAATACAAACACGCCATCCTGTTACAGTCCTAGTAGGAATAAGCTCATCTTTTTCATTTGTGATGACAGTCATGCCACCCTTCTTAGATACGCATTGAACTGGGCTTACCCATGGACTATCAAAAATTGGATAAATTAAACCTGCATCTAGCAGTTTAATAATTTCTTTCTTAATAACATCTTGCATATTAGGATTTAGTCTTCGTTGGTGTTGCACATAGGTTTTATGACTTTCTTCCATAAGGATTTTATGTGTGCAATACGAAGGACTTATGCCTTTAATGTCATGAATCTTCCATGCAATAGCTGGTTTATGAGCTTTAAGCACATAAATGAGTCGGGATTTTTCATTTTCCGTAAGAGAAGACGATATTATTACAGGTAATTTAGATTCACCATGTAAATAAGCGTATTCCAAATGGGTTGGAAGTGGCTTTAACTCTAATGTCGGTGGTTCTTCTATCGATGATTTGTATCGATATCAGTCTTTATATTTTAGCATTTGAAGTTCTTCTATTGTTGGTTCGTATTCATTAGCCATGAGTGTAGCTAACATTTCAGCTTCATCAATTGGTTCAGTTCCTTCTCCTAAAGAACATTTTCCCGTTCCTTGTAATTCTGGGAATTCTTCTAACAATTCTGCATGTGAATCTATAGTTTGAATATAATAACATGTATCATCTGCAGATTGCGGTTGTTGCATGGCTCTATCAATAGAAAAGGTAACACTCTCGTCCTCCATACTTAGGGTCAGTTTCTTACCAAACACATCTATTATTGCTTTAGCCGTGTTTAAGAATGGTCTTCCTAATATAAGAGGAACTCTAGAATCTTCTTCCATGTCTAGAATAATAAAGTCTACTGGAAATACTAAATTACTAACTTTAACTAGCATGTTCTCCATTAACCCTCTAGGATATTTTACTGATCGATCGGCTAGTTGTATGCTTATTCGTGTTGGTTTCAATTCTCCAAGGTCTAGTTTAGTGTATAATGAATATGGTATTAAATTTATACTAGCACCTAAGTCTGCCAATGCTTCTATTGAACTAAGACTACCCAGAAAACATGGAATTGTGAAACTTCCTGGATCAGAGAGTTTTTCGGGTATCTTATTCAATAACACTGCAGAACAATTAGCATTCATAGTAACAGCCGAGAGTTCTTCCATTTTCTTCCTATTTGTGATTAGATCTTTCAAGAATTTAGCATATCTAGGCATTCCTGAAATCACATCAATGAAAAGAAGATTGACATTTATTTGTTTAAACATATCCAAAAATTTGGATTGCTCGACTTCTAGTCTTTCTTTTCTCATTTTACTCGAGTAAGGAAGTGGTGATTGGTATGGTTTAACATAAGGCTTTGCCTTAACCGTGTTATCTTCATTAACCTTTTCAACTACCGGTTCTGTTTCATTCTCTTGTTCGGATTGTGGTTCTTGTGGAGTAGGAATAGAGTCATCAGAACTTACAGGTATTTCAGGTGGTTTAAGTGTAATACCACTTCTTGTGGTAATAGCTTTAGCTGTTTCATTTCGGGGGTTAGCATTTGTATCGCTAGGTAGACTTCCCGGTTTTCTTTCACCTATCAACCTTGCTAGGTTGCTTACTTCTTGTTCCAAATTTTGAATAGAAGCTTGTTGATTTCTAAATGCTTGAACATTTTGTTCATTGGTTTGTTTCTGAGATGTGAAAAACTGCGTTTGAGATCCAACTAGCTTCGACATCATATCTTCTAAATTTGGATTTTTATCATCGGTTTGTGGTGGTTTAATTGGAAAAATAGGTCTTTACTGGTTGTAAGTATTATTAGATACTTGTTGATTGCTAGGACCTTGTTGGTTGTTATATGGAACATTTCGGTTATAATTTTGGTTTTGATTGTAGTTTGGTCTTGGCGGTTGATAATTATTCTGATAATTATTTCCCGGCCTTTGGTTCATGTATGAAACATTCTCTCTTTGTTCCATTGTTTGTTCAATACTGAGACAATCTTTTGTCAAATGTGGTCCTCCACACTGCTCACAACTAATTCGTATAGCGTGAATATCTTTAGTCACCTTTTCCATTCGTCTCTCGAAAGCATCTATCTTTGTAGACATGGAATCAAAGTCATGGCTAGAATCGGCTCTAGCCGCTTTAGATGATCTAACGATATCTTTTTCTTGATGCCACTCATGTGAGTGGGAAGCAGTGTTATCAATAATTTTGTAAGCTTCAGTTGCGGTTTTCTTCATAATGGAACCACCGGCTGCTATGTCGATGTCTTTTCGTGTAGTGATGTCGCATCCTTGGTAGAATATTTGCACTATTTGATAAGTGTCTAAACCATGTTGCGGACATCCTCTCAACAACTTTCCAAATCTTGTCCACGCCTCATATAGAGTTTCATTTGGCTTTTGTGTGAACGTAACAATTTCTCCTTGAAGTCTCACGGCTTTGGATGCCGGAAAGAATTGTTTAAGAAATTTTTCAACTAAAACATCCCATGTATCAATCGCCCCTTCAGGTAACGATTCTAACCAATCTTTGGCTTCTCCCTTTAAAGTCCAGGGAAATAACATGAGATAGATCTATTCATCCTCAACTTCTCGGATTTTGAATAGAGTACAGATCCTATTAAACGTACGAAGATGTTCGTTTGGATCTTCATTCGGCGCACCACTAAATTGGCATTGATTAGTTACCATGTGTAGGATTTGTCCTTTGATTTCATAATCTGGCGCATTAACGTTTGGTTGAGTAATTGCGTAACCTTGGCCAGTGCGTTTAGCTCTCATTCGATCTTCCATACTTAGAGGTTCCAGATTTTCCATGATTGAATTTGTTGAATTTGAATCACTAGAGGATTCTGATTTAAAGGTTTCTTCCTCGACAATCTCTGATTGTATGAATTGTGGTTCAGGAGGAATGATTAGTGGTTCAGGATCTCGGAATTGTCCCTGAATATTCTCCAGATTCTCAATTGTGAGGTTGGTTTCAAAAATTGGATTATCGGAAATTTGAGTTGGAGTAATTGGTCGACTGGATGACGATTCTAAAGAAAAATCAACGGCGACAATATTGGCTAGATGTCTTGATCGAGTTACAGGTGGTGAACGTACGAAAGGTGGTGAACGTTTTGCTCGGTGCATTCACAGAATATCCTATTAGTTATAAAAAGAGAAAAATTATATAAGCTATCCAATTAATAGACTTTTCTGATTTTGCTCACGTTTCGAATAGCCAAAAGATGCAGCAGGTAGCCAGGATCCTTTAAATCGGAAGCCCACAACTAGCCACTAACAAATCCAACTATTACTACGAACCAGAAAATTGTCAACGTCTATTAATTTAACCACTTAAAATAATTTTTCGTTTTGAAATTTTAGAGAAGAAATAGAAAAATTCTATATCCTATAAACTAGAGCGTCGAGAAATAAGAAAGAAAAGATTGCGCGTCGAAAAATGTCGAAAAATAAAAAGGTCAAAAAATAAGCGTCGAAAAAAAAAATAATAAGAAAGTAGTGCGTCGTAACTTAAAAGGTACTAAAATTTATACACGGCGTCGCAAAATTCTAAAGCACCTAAATCTTAGTCTAAGGAATAAGCACTTAAGGGATTTTAAGACAAAGTCTAAAAATCTAGAATTAAAAATAAGCTACGGCAAAATACTAATCTTAAAACTAATTACGAACAATAAAAATACAAATATTTAAAATATACAATCTATAAAAAGAAACAAAAATTGCTAAAATTATTTATTTTTATAAAAATATTATTTTTAAAATTTTATTATAAAAGTATTAATTTTTATATATTAAAAAAACTAATTAAAACTAAAAATACAAATTAATTAATACAACTGAAATTGAAAACTAATTTAATAATTAAAACTAATTAGGGTTATTAAATAATAATTAATAATACACCGTAATTAATGCGAGATTAGGGTTCTGTCAGGCGCGTCAGGCGGCTCCGCGAGTGCGGTGATTAGCTGGCAACAAACTGCGCAAGTCGCGGAGAATGCAAATTCAAATGACAGGTTTCGTTCGACAGGTTTTTTTTTGATATAATTTTCTGTTTTTAATATTTATATAAAATACTTATATAAATTAAATAAAACTTAAATTTAAAAACTAAAATAGAAATAAAAATTACTTTATAATTTTATATATTTTATACAACTCTTAAAAAAAATATATATATATTTTGTTTTTCTTTTTATATTTTTGATATTTAAAAAATGTATTTTTACAAAAACTAATTAAAAATTAAATATAATTTTTTTTTTGTGGCGTTTCGCTTCGGCTGAGTTCCCCGGCAGCGGCGCCAAAAAATACTTGATGTGCGTAGGGGTGTATATAAAATAGTTTATATTTTACTACGAAAATACTATTAAATATGCTACAATTTTACACAAGTTATTTATTTATTTATAGAGTGGATATACCTAAACCTTGCTACAACACTTATAGGCAGTGTACCTAATTGTACAGTAGTGTAGTTTTTAGTAAGTCCGGTTCGTTCCACAGAGTTTAACGCTATATTAATTTTAACCTATAATTGTAAAAATAGAAAAATATATATATGTAGTATTATTATTATTATAAAAGGTGGTTTTTACCGTTTAGTGACCGGTTTGTCGATTTTAAAACTTAAGTCACAATTAAAACCTAATGAAATATTAAATATAAATATAACTTAATTTAAAGCGTAAAGTAAATGACGATAATTAAAATGAGATAATTAAAATGACAGAAAATAAAAGTGCGATAATTAAAAATGCAATTAAATATGAAATAAAGGAATTATGCTTATTTAAACTTCCGTAATCATGATGTTTGGCGTGTTGATTTTAGTTTAGTCCGATGGGTTAATTGTCCTTTGTCCTGGATTATTTGATATGTCCATACGGTTTTGTCCATAACGGTCCATCGGTCATAATTATAAAGTGCGAGGTTCTTCGTCAAATTATCCTTATATCCGAAGTCAAATGTTCCAACTAATTGGGGATTCGAACTGTAACAAGGTCTTAATACTTTGTTTAATGAATACACCAGGTTATCGACTGTGTGTAATCCAAGATTTTAATACTTTGTTAACAATTACACCAATTACCCTTGAATGTAATCCACCCCTGTTTTAATTAGTCTATTAACTATTAATTCATCCCCGTGTCCGGTCAAATGAACAATAATTTGTACTTATAAATATCCCGCCCATCGTGTCCGATTAAGCGTATGTGGTTATATATAGATACGTCAAATCATAACCTTTATATTAAATTAACGAGGTATCGTTAATTAAATATAAAGCCCATTAATAGCCCATAGTCTAATTTCCACAAGTGTTGTTCTTTTATTCAAACCCCAATTATGGTCCAAAGCCCAATTACCCAATTTTAGTATTTAGTCTAACATCACGATTACTTCGGCTTAAATAAGCATAATAATAACTTAGCTACGAGACATTAATGAAAATAATTTAAACATAACTTACAGTGATTTATTAATAGCGTAGTGTTACACGGACATAATTTCGACTTATACACTTAAAACATTCGCTAACATAACCTTATTATTATTAATCTTAAATTAAAATTAAAATTATAAATATATATATATATATATATATATATATATCTTTACGTATATAGAAAGAAAGAAAAAGGTGTAATAATTTCGATCAAATGCGTTGCCTTTTATAGGCCCAATCTGGAATTGCAAACTTCGCGAGTGCGGTCTTTTTCTTCTTTCAAACTCCGCGAGTGCGGAGGTCTTGGATCCAGCTCATCTAACTTTGTCTTTTAATCTGTCGACGTTTATAAATAATAATATAATATATATATAATTTTTAAGAATTATTTATATATTATATTTTATTTATGTGCATAGTTGATTTGTAATTTTAGCACCGTTGCTACGCGCGTTGAGAGTTGACTCATGTTCCGGTTCCGAATTTTCGAACGTCCTTTCGTACAATTTAATATCTTGTATTTTGCGTTTTGTAACTTGTACTTTTGTCATTTTTAGACGTTTCTCATTAATAAATTGAACCACTTTAATTGTATCTTGTACTTTTTAGCTTTTTGGACCTTTGTGTCTTCAATTCGTCGAATCTGCCTTTTGTCTTCACCTTTTAATATTTAAACGAATATCACTTGTAAATAGAACAATTACAACTAAAATCTTGTCTTTCTTGAGGAATAATGCTATGAAATTTATGTTCATTTTTAGCATTACCATGTAGTATGAGTTATGAAGTGTCGACGTGTTAAAACACCACTTCTCACGTGGCGAGTGAAGTGTCGACGTGTTAAGACACCACTCGGGAGTGAAGCATCGACGTGTTAAGATGCCACTCCGAGAGATGCAACGACTGAAGTGTCGATGTGTTAAGACACCACTCGGGGTGAAGTGTCGAAGTGTTAAGGCATCACCCGGGGTGAAGTATCGACGTGTTAAGATGCCACCCGTGGGGTTAGTGTACGACGTGTTAAGTGCACTAACGGTTGTTGTGAACACTGATGGGAAATTCAAGTACCATTCCTTGTACGATTGGTTAACCATGGTTGTGTGTGTATTGTAGCATATTATATTGTACGAGTTATATGCTTTGTTATGCTAGCTTGTGCGGTCGAAGGTTTGGTATTATACTTGTGATAGTATGATTATTTATATTGCTAGCATGTATGCGGTAAATGCGTAAGTGATTGCAAGTAAGTAGGTTGTATGTAATCGTATAATTGTTGCACTCACTAAGCATTAGCTTTGTAACGACCCTGGTTTTTCCAACTTTTAATTAATAATATTTATTATTAATACTTGTGATTTAATGAATGTATTTTTATACATTTACTTGTTACCGTACATGACTTTTAAATGCCCGACACGTCTTTGTGACACACGAACTTTTCACGAATAATATTTAGAATATTATTTACATCTATGATTAATTTTTATTAATCATTTTTAATTAACTAAGGTTACTAGTTAATTACTTGGCCTTTTATTTAATTTGTTGATTACTTGGACTTGGACTCATGATTAATGGACTTGGAAGCCCACCCTACATCCTTAATGGATTAATTAGCCCATCTTTATGCAAGTATTATACTTAGATGAAACTAGATTGATTAAGTAAAGGAAAGACTAGTTACTTGTACCATTACAACACTTTCCTATAACAACTTACTTTATTACCATTTTGAGCTAAATTCATGTAAGTGACTAGTGGACTTTTCCCTCCCCCTTTTGCCTTGTAAAACCGTCCACTCTAGATGAGTGTGGGAGAGTTCAAAATTTTTTTATTACTTACTCACTTACATTCTCTCATTCCAAACACACACAACTTACTTGCAATTTCTTTTTCTCTCCTTTTTCTCTCAAATATTGTAAGTAACAAGGCTTAGTTTCCTTTCATTTTTCTCTTCTTTTCTTGTGAAAACCGTAGCATACAAACATATCATCATCATTTGTTTGATTTGTTACTTGTTCTTTTGTTGTTGTTGTTTCTTTACTAGTTGTAAGAATCAAACTACCTAGTTTATTCTTCATATTATCTTGTTATTACAAGAACAAACAAGAACCTATACTCTCTAGTTTATGGTTCTACATTTAAAGTTTTAAAAGATTTAAAGTTCATGAGTCTTAAAATCATACTTGTATTCATGTTTGTAAACTTAAGGTTTACTTCCTTAAAGATCAAACCCTTGGCTTGAATCTTTAAAGTATGAACAACCATGAACTTGTTACTTGTAAAGTTAGTTTATTTATTCATTTCTTGCACCTTTGAATTCGTGATTTTGGTTTGTTGGTCAAGTGTTACTAGTTAATCTTGATCTCATCTTTTCTTGAACTAAAGTTAACTTTGTAAGTTCAAGAACATGGAAGTATAACTTTCTAGTTATAACTTCATAAACTTATGAAAGATCTAAGTTTCTATAGCTTATGTTCTTCTAATTTTATTGTAAACAAGAGCTTATGAGCTTACATACACTTTACAAGATGAAAATTTAAGTTTCATAACTTATGGTTTCATTAAAGTAAAGATTCAAGTGTTATAACTTAGGAATTAACTTAGTAACTTTAGATCTAGACTTTTAGGTCTTGGATCTTCAAGATCTAACTAAGAACTATGTTCTACAACTTAGGATCTTGTTTATTTAGTTTACTTTCAAGTTTGTAGTTCAATATTACTTTTATAATTCATGTATGTGTCAAATCCAAGATCTTGATGTAACTTTGGTTCATCAAACTACATACAACTCTTAAGTGAGTTGTGCTACATATCTTAGACACACACCAGTGTTATGATGGTCAAAACTTGGTAAAGATGATGCAAACCCATCAACGAGTTGTACACTTGAAGCTACAAGCATCAAGGATGAGAACCGTGATGAGCATCAAGCACCAAGAACCCACTGGAGCACTTTAGCTACTATTTTCTGGAACTGATCAGACCACCTAGGCTACTGTAAAGTTGAATTTCAGTACGCTCAGTTCGTGTAGATGACTTTTCATTTAAGACTCGTCTTAATCCGAGTTACGGTTTTGGATCTATGGCCCTCCGAACGTCACTATGTCCTTTTAACGTTGTGCTGAAAATTCTGACCTACTCGCACTTAGACCGTCGCCATGGTCAAAAGAAGACGAGTTTGCTTCTGGAATTTTTACAGCGACTAAAGGACTTATATACAGAGCCATGGCCACTGGTCTCACCTTATTTCAGTAGGTATAGAGGCCGTGGCGACTGATCGAAGTCAGCCTTTGTTTTAAACTCTTTTCTAGAATGAAACTTACTTTACACTTTTTGTTTAGTGATGAATGATGATGATACTTAAGACCTAATTTACATACTTATAAACCTATTGGGACGATTTACTGACTTAGTAACTTTTGACTTAGGTTGAGTGTGATGTCCCGGAAATTTCCGACCAAATTTAAACTTTAATCTTTATATGTTTCCGACATGATAAGCAAAGTCTGTAATGTTGAGTCTTAAAATCTTTGAACTATATCATATATCCATTTGACCTTCAACTGTTCTTAACGATTCACAAACAATTGTGTGTAAATAAAAATGTATGTATGTATATATATATATATATATATATATATATATATATATATATATATATATATATTTACATGAAACTTGATACGTATAAATTATTATATTATTGTTGTCATTAGTATAAGTAGTATTATTATTAGCCTTATTAATAATATTATTATTATCATTAAACTTATTCAAATTATCATCTTTATGATTATTAGTATTATTGTTATTTACCATTATTATAATTATAATTATTATTACTATTAGAATTACTAATATTATTATCATTAATATTAATTTTATTATTGTTATTAATATAATATCAAAATTTTGCGTATATATGTACAGAAAACCATTTTTTAGTATACAGATATACATATAGATCACGAATACAGGATATAAATAAATACATTTATAAATACCGGAAGTATGGTATTCAGTTTCATATCATTGTTAAGCTGTAGAGAATCGATTTATATGTCATCAAGATCTACCAACCAGGAAACTCAATATCAGATATATACAAAATCCGTTTGAAATCGTTATCTAACTTATTTGATATGTCTGCTTAATTGAATGCATCCAGCTAAATAATACAAATCTGATAACAATCATATTCAGACTTTATTTATTTATTTTTTTCATCTCTTATCCTTGTTGTCTGATAAAGAGGATTCGTTAGATACACACAAAATATAATTGATCATTATTCCACCCACTACCACATACTAACGAATTATGAATTACTAAAACAACACTTTATTTGTTTTACTCATGATCAAACTTTATGTAAAATATATACACATATGTGAAGATTAAGTATCATCTCTCTCATCATTTCTTCTTAGTGAAACACAAGGCAATTTGCTTTCTTTTGTTCGATCCTTCAACGACTAACACAAACAATTAAGGTAAACTCACACTTGTTTCAATCAATTGGTTCGTAAGTTGAATTATTATTGTGATAATAATGTTTTGATTATCAACATAACCCATCATCACCTCACTCTAGAATATATATCACATACAAGTACATGCCATAAATCTATATCTCTATTCTTGTTAAATCAACCAACACCACCCCACCCGCAGCCATAGTCCTCCACAAAGCCACCCTAAACCACCAAAAGTCACCTCACCTCGTCGGTCACTCTAACGCCACTACCTATATACGCCACTAACAATCACCTCCATCAACCCTTACACCCACCTTGTCTCTTGACTACAAAACCAACTCCACCATGAACCCGTTATACTGCTACATGGCTCGTTTTTTTTTGTTTTTTTCTGTTTTAGTAGTAACACCACGACCCACTTATTTAGTTCCACAACTATTAAACTGCTGCAAAAAAAATTCGTTGCTTCTGCTCTATCTGTTCGAATTGCTGCTCCTGCTATTCTTTTCCATTTAAGTCGAAACAAATATCAACCAAAACCCATAAAACCTGCTGTTATTTTATGTTGCTGCTACTTAAACCTCCTACTTCCGTTTCTGATTTTGATTTAAACGTGAACAGCAAAAGCTGCAATTATTTCTGTTTCGTGCAAACTGTAGCTATAGTGATTACCTCCTCCTATTTCACTAATGAAGAAATTGATAAAGACATTCTTGTACTTTCTCTTGTTGGCCGACACATGATAAAGCATATAACCCCACTTATTGATTTATGATTTATAAAGTTGATGTTATACGGCTGCTTCCTTATGTCTTGATTGGAAACCAAACCCCACAAAGAATAAAAACTCTTGCTTTATTAATCACAATTTTGGATGGACTTGATTAAATAATATCTCGGGTCACATATTGTGACTTTGTTTTGGGCCGACACCTTTTAAACCAAATTCACAAAATGATGATGTGATATAATAATAAATCGCTGTTGTTGTTTCCCCTATGATTGTCGTTTGAATAAAACTAAAACCAAGAACCCACCTTTTGCTTTCTATTTGATTCACGAATCTGTATTGGACATATATGGATTTTGGGCTTATGTAAGTTGTTGGGCTTAATTAAGTGGGTAGTAGGTTGATATGTTTCAGTTTCCTATTGTGGACCGAAGCCCAAAATTAAATAGAAGTGAATTACGATCGATTCACGTGAAGGAGATGATAATGTAGCGATATAGTTATGTTTAGGATGATAAAAGTGAGGATGACGAGTTGTGATCTTGATGAAGATATGATAGATGATATGACGATAATAATCTTAATATTGATAATGAAAATAAAATGATGATGATATGGGACGCGGTATAGATGATGATGAGGTTGATATAAATATAATGATAAAAACCGTATGATGATAATGATAATTAAAAGTTGATAATGATAGTAGGATATTGACGATGATGATTATGAGATGATGATTATGATTAAGTAATGTTGATGATGCTTGATAAATGGCGACAATGATGATGATGATGCTATGAAGATGAAACCGTGATGATCATAAGGATAAATGGTGTCGCCATAATGGGTTGTTAGGATGTTGATTATAAGATGTGAGGAACACAGAAAATGAGTTAAATGAAAATAGAATCCATATTAACGCAGAAAAATGGTTTGGTACATTATCGGGTTAGCGGGACGTCGCGGGTTCAAAACCCGGTCTTGGGCATTTTTTTAATGACTACTTTTTGAGGTAGTTTACTTATTTATCATTATCATTATTATTATTACTATTATTATTATTATTATTATTACTATTGTTATTGAAATGATTTTTATATAAAAACATTATTATTTTTAATATTATTATTATTAATTTACATTATTATTAAAAACTATCATTTTGATTATCATTATTATTTTAATTATCATTTTTATTATAACAAATAAATATTATACTTATATTACAAATAACAAATTTTTGATAAACTACTAATATACATATTAAGATATTTACATGTACAAATATTAATCATTTTAAATATATATATAAATTAAATACATATAACATATAAACTAAGATATAATATATATAAATTTGTTCGGTTACAAATATAAGTGTTAATATACATTAATGATATAGGTTCGTGAATCCAAGGTTAACCCTACTCTTGTTAAATGACGTCATATGTATTTTTACTACAAAATACAGTATGGTGAGTTTTATTTGATTCCCTTTTACTCTATATATTTTTGGGACTGAGAATACATGCGCTGCTTTTATAACTGTTTTACGAAATAGACACAAGTAATTGAAACTACATTCTATGGTTGAATGATCGAAATCGAATATGCCCCTTTTAGTTTGGTAATCTAAGAATTAGGGAACACTACTAATTTGCGAGTTAGTGCACCCTAATTGACGCGAATCCTAAACATAGATCTATCGGGCCCAACAAGCCCCATTTTGGAATTTGGAATGTTTTAGTACTTCGAAAATATCATATCCGATGGGTGTCCTGGAATGATGGGGATATTCTATATGCATCTAGTTAATGTCGGTTACCAGGTGTTCACCATATGAATGATTTTTATCTCTGCCGTTTGCGAAATGCCGGATTTTGAGATAGTTGTTATGAAAAATGAAATCTTATGGCCTATTAAAATGATGAAAATGAAATAATTACTATAAACTGATGAACTCACCAACCTTTTGGTTGACACTTGAAAGCATGTTTATTCTCAGGTTTGAAAGAAATCTTCCGCTGTGCATTAGCTCATTTTAAGGATATTACTTGGAGTCATTCATGACATATTTCAAAAGACGTTGCATTCGAGTCGTTGAAGTTCATTAGAGATTATTATTAAGTAAATGACGGATTAGGTCTTTTATAGTTGGATATTATGAAATGGTATGCATACCTGTCAACTTTCGATGAAATGAAAGTTTGTCTTTTAAAAACGAATGCAATGTTTGTAAAATGTATCATATAGAGGTCAAATACCTCACTATGTAATCAAATGTAATGTTCTCGTCCATATAGATTTGGTCGGGGCATCACAGGTGGTATCAGAGCTGGTATAACGCCGTCCATGTGTGGCGGGTTAGTCGTAAAAGAGGTTCTCACAGTGTTACCTGTGACGAAGTATTGGCTCTTACTCCTTGCGATCCCTTACGAGGGTTGGCAGTAGCCGAGAGGCAGGCCCTAAAATCAGTATCTTAGGTACACTTAGTGGTCACCAGGCGGTTAGCTGGGAAGGCACTGGGTGGGATGGTGGTTGTCCCCACATATCACAGGTGGTATCAGAGCGGTAGTCTTAGCGAACCAGGTCAACATTAGTGTGTCTAACCGGTAGTTGTTAGGATGCATTAGTGAAGTCTGGACTTCGACCTAGTAGTTGTTAGGTTATATTAATGAGTCTGGACTTGAACCTGGTCCGCATGTCAAAAGTTTTGCTTATCATTTATTGTCGAAAATTCCCTGCTTATCATTCTTAGTCTAGACACATCTTACTGCATTGATTACATGAATAGTGTATAGACAAAATTCATATCTTAGCGTATCTGCTAATCCATATCTAAGCATATCTGTTATCATAAACTTTGCCTGATATATTTCGTAAATTCCTCCGTAATCTACGAAATCTTTTGTTCTATATATATAGATATTCTATGTAATTAGAATATCATCCGATATCCGAAAATCATTTCATATCGAAAAATCCTTTATTCAATCGTACGCAATGGAACTCACAACTAGTTCAAGTCCCTCGGATTCCGATATGGAGTCCCACTCCAGCTCCGAAAGCAGCGTCACCAGAATGACTCAATCAATCAGCCATCCCCAATTCATCTGATGAGTTCGTAGTTGACTCAATCGACGGAGACGAGAAGAAGGTGATTCCTTCCACCAACCGAATTCACCTTTTGGCGAAGAACCTGAATCACTTACCGGCGAAACTGTTCAAAACACTATTATCACCCTCATTACCCGAATATCTCGCCATGATTATATACTATCTCAAATTCAGAACCTTATTCACTCACTCATTCCTACCGAAAATCATTCCGGAGTAATAAGTCAACGAGCTTCGCACCCGAGTTGTAGCCTTGAAAAATATGGTGCAAAATGTACCAGCTTCAGCAACATTACCAACACCAACGGTACCACCAACAATAATACAGACAGCACCAGTACCACCAACAACAACATCCGCATCCCACACCTCAACATCACAATCTGACCCACGAACATCAACATCATACGCACGATAGATGCCAAGGAGTACCAACAGCAATGAACAATGAAGTATTGATCCATAACTTCATTAATATTCTGCGAAGAATATGTGGATCCTAATAGTTTTAGAGATTACTTATTCTAGCTCAAACCGAAAATCAAATGAGTCTAATATTATATTGACTCATTAAATTCATGATTACATCTGAAGAAAATATATATGTATATATATTTTCATAGGGATTGTGATTAAAAAAAAATTCTTTCGTACAAACTGTTAATGATGAAAATATTTTAACGGGTAGGTAATACCCGAGGAATACTTCAGATTCCGCATTAATGAGGTACACTGTACATTCTTCAAATCTGATTCAACAATCATTTCCTATCCTACTTACATCCACACATATACGTATCCGTTCATCAAAGAACAACTATTTTTATCCAAGTTCAATTTTATATTCGGATTTTGATCGATCAGAATCCAAGTCAAGATTTGAAAAGTGGCATAATGAAGAAAACATTTAACAGAATAAAAGTTGTTAGATACAAACAAATTAACTATGAGAAATTTTGTTAAGAATCCACGCTAACAAAATCCTAGCTAACTGTTCCTAGCTAACTGTGGACTAATCAACTGTTGACTACCAACAGTGCACAATTAAAATGAATTAAAATATTGATTATAACATATGAAACTAAACAATACTTCAAGTTGCCACTTGATTTCATCTTAAACCTCATGTGTATAGTGACAATTACAATTTGCGTTCAAACCTTTCATGATTCTTGAAAACCCCTCAATCGAGAGGATGGACCAACCGCACTTCATCTACGGAAGGAAAGATTTATGCATATAGTATTGCACCTAAAAAACTCTCGGAACCTGAGTAAATGTTTAACACGTATCTGTGCTAACTACTTTGGCGTTGTTATTACCGAAAATAACTTTGCAATTTCTTTTCAAATTAGCCAATTTTGTCACAGCTCCAGCAAATCAACATCGACCTTTCATTCGAATAAACCTTATTATAACCTTGATATATACGTTGTCCTTTCGCCTTCGTTACCGGGGAATCGTATATATCCCACCACATTAGCAGTAAACTTACCAGCAACTTCGTTACTCATTGACTTAAGTTTCTCCAAAAAACCATTATATTTGTTCATTAAAATTCTATCGTGTACTCATCCGCATCTTGTAACGAAAATTACCATACCAATTACCGGGAATCAGCAATCAGTACTTTGAAAACTCACAGCATGTCTACATCAACAGTTTTATGTATACATATAACATTTATATCTTAGAATTATGATCTTCCATCCTAAATTTCGAAAAAGCACCCAGTTTGCGAATCAATTCCACTAAGTATTACAAGAACTGATGAAGCAGCAAAAACTGTAAACGACCATAACAGCCAAAAGTTTGATGAGAAAGAATAGTATGTTGGCAAAGCTCGAAAACGTTGGAATTGATAAACGAATTGCGCAAACCATGAAGGAGGCTATGGACAAATCATAAATACTAAAACTTCCTTCAAAGAATCCGAATGATTTAGTGCCTGCTGAAGTTATTATCAAATACCTTGCTCCTAACTCTAAACCTTTGCGGATAATATTCTTCATCATCATCATATCTTAAACATTCTAAGATATCATCGTACCTTTTATTATAAATATCCTCGATATTTCTGAAGATATTTTTATAAGCATTCTTATCTAATATCATTTATCTCTCCGTAATATCTGTAACATAAAAGAAACTATTTTAGTTTCTAAATTCTGAGAAATTTGAATTTAAAATATGAATGTTTTGAAGTAGTGTTGGGAACTGATGCATGAGTTAGTATAATATAATGACACTTGATCAACATGATTATATTATAGTAATTAATGCTGAGTTTCTAATGGAACGTGATGATTCACAGAACATACCGTCATCATGTGCCATTTACACGACTCTTACATTCTACCTAATCTCTAAACATATCAAGAAAATATTTTTTCTTGATAATTCGGTCTTTTCCTGGATATTTTGGTAATTTACCAAATCAATATCGTGCCATTACGATTCCCTTCTTAACTATGTTCATCCAAAACTTCATAGCTACAAATTCTGGACCATTACTTGTTGTACTTAGAGACGATAAGAAAATAAAATGGCAAAGAGCTCCGAGATATAAGGAAAAATATAAAGCCCAATGACCACATCGAAATTACAAACCGTGCATATCAATATGTATTGCCACGTAAAGGCACGGGAGAATTAATAACACTATAACCCCAAGATAATAGTAGAAGTAAATAAAATCCTCCGGTGGTAGATGAAAAAGAAGAATGACAGATATGAAGGTGAGGAATATATCAAGAAGTAGAACTGGATGAAGCATATTGACGAATGTTTTAAAGTATGAATTGAGGAAAAAGAATGGAAGGTGCGAGTTGTGGAAAATAAAGAAACGAAGGGGGTGGATTTATAGTGAAATATCTGACAGAACAATCGAAGCAGATTATTGCATTTAATCAAGGAAGATCCTGATTTCCTTAATCGCCGAAGAATCAAATCTTATTACGAAGATTTTCTTTAAATCCCATGAATCCCGGAAATCAATCATAACTACGTCATCGGTTAAAACGAATTTATATTTACTCAATTCACTTTCTTGCGATAGTACCACTTATACTCTTCGCGTAATCGAATTGTTCTATCTATATTACACAATGATGATAAAACTCTATTATCAACTCATATTCGTCATGAAAACATATTTATAGTTAGCCATGACGACCTCGATCAAATTTCGGGACGAAATTTCTTTTAACGGGTAGGTACTGTAATGACCCGGAAATTTCCGACCAAATTTAAACTTTAATCTTTATATGTTTCCGACATGATAAGCAAAGTCTGTAATGTTGAGTCTTAAAATCTTTGAACTATATCATATATCCATTTGACCTTCAACTGTTCTCAATGATTCCCGAACAATTGTGTGTAAATAAAAATGTATATATATATATATATATATATATATATATACATATATATATATATATATATATATATATATATATATATATATATATATATATATTTACATGAAACTTGATACGTATAAATTATTATATTATTGTTGTCATTAGTATAAGTAGTATTATTATTAGCCTTATTAATAATATTATTCTTATCATTAAACTTATTCAAATTATCATCTTTATGATTATTAGTATTATTGTTATTTACCATTATTATAATTATAATTATTATTACTATTAGAATTACTAATATTATTATCATTAATATTAATTTTATTATTGTTATTAATATAATATCAAAATTTTGCGTATATATGTACAGAAAACCATTTTTTTAGTATACAGATATACATATAGATCACGAATACAGGATATAAATAAATACATTTATAAATACAGGAAGTACGGTATTCAGTTTCATATCATTGTTAAGCTGTAGAGAATCGATTTATATGTCATCAAGATCTACCAACCAGGAAACTCAATATCAGATATATACAAAATCCGTTTGAAATCGTTATCTAACTTATTTGATATGTCTGCTTAATTGAATGCATCCAGCTAAATAATACAAATCTGATAACAATCATATTCAGACTTTATTTATTTATTTTTTTCATCTCTTATCCTTGTTGTCTGATAAAGAGGATTCGTTAGATACACACAAAATATAATTGATCATTATTCCACCCACTACCACATACTAACGAATTATGAACTACTAAAACATCACTTTATTTGTTTTACTCATGATCAAACTTTATGTAAAATATATACACATATGTGAAGATTAAGTATCATCTCTCTCATCATTTCTTCTTAGTGAAACACAAGGCAATTTGCTTTCTTTTGTTCGATCCTTCAACGACTAACACAAACAATTAAGGTAAACTCACACTTGTTTCAATCAATTGGTTCGTAAGTTGAATTATTATTGTGATAATAATGTTTTGATTATCAACATAACCCATCATCACCTC
Source organism: Rutidosis leptorrhynchoides (assembly GCF_046630445.1). Classification (NCBI taxonomy): domain Eukaryota; kingdom Viridiplantae; phylum Streptophyta; class Magnoliopsida; order Asterales; family Asteraceae; genus Rutidosis; species Rutidosis leptorrhynchoides. The sequence goes on from NC_092333.1 coordinate 80,203,006, forward strand.
ACTCTAGAATATATATCACATACAAGTACATGCCATATATCTATATCTCTATTCTTGTGAAATCAACCAACACCACCCCACCCGCAGCCATAGTCCTCCACAAAGCCACCCTAAACCACCAAAAGTCACCTCACCTCATCGGTCACTCTAACGCCACTACCTATATACACCACTAACAATCACCTCCATCAACCCTTACACCCACCTTGTCTCTTAACTACAAAACCAACTCCACCATGAACCCGTTATACTGCTACACGGCTCGTTTTTTTTTGTTTTTTTTTCTGTTTTGGTAGTAACACCACGACCCACTTATTTAGTTCCACAACTATTAAACTGTTGCAAAAAAAAATTCGTTGCTTCTGCTCTATCTGTTCGAATTGCTGCTCCTGCTATTCTTTTCCATTTAAGTCGAAACAAATATCAACCAAAACCCATAAAACCTGCTGTTATTTTATGTTGCTGCTACTTATACCTCCTACTTCCGTTTCTGATTTTGATTCAAACGTGAACAGCAAAAGCTGCAATTATTTCTGTTTCGTGCAAACTGTAGCTATAGTGATTACCTCCTCCTATTTCACTAATGAAGAAATTGATAAAGACATTCTTGTACTTTCTCTTGTTGGCCGACACATGATAAAGCATATAACCCCACTTATTGATTTATGATTTATAAAGTTGATGTTATACGGCTGCTTCCTTATGTCTTGATTGGAAACCAAACCCCACAAAGAATAAAAACTCTTGCTTTATTAATCACGATTTTGGATGGACTTGATTAAATAATATCTCGGGTCACATGTTGTGACTTTGTTTTGGGCCGACACCTCTTAAACCAAATCCACAAAATGATGATGTGATATAATAATAAATCGCTGTTGTTGTTTCCCCTATGATTGCCGTTTGAATAAAACCAAAACCAAGAACCCACCTTTTGCTTTCTATTTGATTCACGAATCTGTATTGGACATATATGGATTTTGGGCTTATGTAAGTTGTTGGGCTTAATTAAGTGGGTAGTAGGTTGATATGTTTCTGTTTCCTATTGTGGACCAAAGCCCAAAATTAAATAGAAGTGAATTACGATCAATTCACGTGAAGGAGATGATAATGTAGCGATATAGTTATGTTTAGGATGATAAAAGTGAGGATGACGAGTTGTGATCTTGATGAAGATATGATAGATGATATGACGATAATAATCTTAATATTGATAATGAAAATAAAATGATGATGATATGGGACGCGGTATAGATGATGATGATGAGGTTGATATAAATATAATGATAAACCCCGTATGATGATAATGATAATTAAAAGTTGATAATGATAGTAGGATATTGACGATGATGATTATGAGATGATGATTATGATTAAGTAATGTTGATGATGCTTGATAAATGGCGACAATGATGATGATGCTATGAAGATGAAACCGTGATGATCATAAGGATAAATGGTGTCGCCATAATGGGTTGTTAGGATGTTGATTATAAGATGTGAGGAACACAGAAAATGAGTTAAATGAAAATAGAATCCATATTAACGCAGAAAAATGGTTTGGTACATTATCGGGTTAGCGGGACGTCGCGGGTTCAAAACCCGGGCTTGGGCATTTTTTTTTTAATCACTACTTTTTGAGGTAGTTTACTTATTTATCATTATCATTATTATTATTACTATTATTATTGAAATGATTTTTATATAAAAACATTCTTATTTTTAATATTATTATTATTAATTTACATTATTATTAAAAACTATCATTTTGATTATCATTATTATTTTAATTATCATTTTTATTATAACAAATAAATATTATACTTATATTACAAATAAATTTTTTTTGATAAACTACTAATATACATATTAAGATATTTACATGTACAAATATTAATCATTTTAAATATATATAAATTAAATACATATAACATATAATCTAAGATATAATATATATAAATTTGTTCGGTTACAAATATAACTGTTAATATACATTAATGATATAGGTTCGTGAATCTAAGGTCAACCTTACTCTTGTTAAATGACGTCATATGTATTTTTACTACAAAATACAGTATGGTGAGTTTCATTTGATTCCCTTTTACTCTATATATTTTTGGGACTGAGAATACATGCGCTGCTTTTATAACTGTTTTACGAAATAGACACAAGTAATTGAAACTACATTCTATTGTTGAATGATCGAAATCGAATATGCCCCTTTTAGTCTGGTAATCTAAGAATTAGGGAACACCACTAATTTGCGAGTTAGTGCACCCTAATTGACGCGAATCCTAAAGATAGATCTATCGGGCCCAACAAGCCCCATTCTGGAATTTGGAATGTTTTAGTACTTCGAAAATATCATATCCGATGGGTGTCCCAGAATGATGGGGATATTCTATATGCATCTAGTTAATGTCGGTTACCAGGTGTTCACCATATGAATGATTTTTATCTCTGCCGTTTGCGAAATGCCGGATTTTGAAATAGTTATGAAAAATGAAATCTTATGGCCTATTATAATGATGAAAATGAAATGATTACTATAAACTGATGAACTCACCAACCTTTTGGTTGACACTTGAAAGCATGTTTATTCTCAGGTTTGAAAGAAATCTTCCGATGTGCATTAGCTCATATTAAGGATATTACTTGGAGTCATTCATGGCATATTTCAAAAGACTTTGCATTCGAGTCGTTGAAGTTCATTAGAGATTATTATTAAGTAAATGACAGATTAGGTCATTTATAGTTGGATATTATGAAATGGTATGCATACCTGTCAACTTTCGATGAAATGAAAGTTTGTCTTTTAAAAACGAATGCAATGCTTGTAAAATGTATCATATAGAGGTCAAATACCTCGCGATGTAATCAAAAGTAATGTTCTCGTCCATATAGATTTGGTCAGGGCATCACATTGAGGACCTTTTCGGACAAACATACATGCTTACTTTTCCCGTGTCAACTTTACTACTTAATCACGGTGAGTTATAGCATCCCCTTTTTACTTTAACTTATTTTAGGAACTGAGAATACATGCGCATTTTACGTTTTACATACTAGGCACGAGTACTTAAACTTTATATATGTTGGGTTATACAACGGCATAAACATTCCCTTTAGCTCGGTAACGTTTAGTCATTGGTTTTTGAACCGGTGAACGAGAAATTTAGATATGGATCCATAGGGTTTGACATCCCCACTCGGGCTAGTTGCGCTAGCATTTAACGAGTGTTTAATACTTCGTAAAATACGCACTCACCAAGTGTACTTTCAGGGGGTTATAAACGTTAAGTTAGTTACCGGGTGCCCTCGGTTGAACATATACTTTATCATACTGATTTGAATTACTGATTTAAACTGCTGGTTGAAGTACTGAAATCTCATGGCCTACATTACACTACTGTTATACATAAACTATAGCTTACCAACATTCGTGTTGACGTTTTTAAGCATGTTTTTCTCAGGTGCTTAAGGTTTGCTTGCTTCCGCTGTACTAGTCATGCTTTGTAGACACCCGCTGCGCTTATTAGAGATGTCACCGCATGAAACGTTTATTTTGCATTCAAACTAGGGTACCTTTGAAACGATGTATTCGTAACGACCTATGGGTCACGTACTATTATCATTGCTTGCTAATCGTAGAAGCATACTTTTAGTTGTAAAACATTTGACGTTGGTTATGACGTCACTTCTTTTCATGAATGCAAACTTATTTTGAAACAGCATATAGTGTTTGACCTTGTAATGATCCTGTTGTTGATGGTCCGTACATGTTGATTTAGTACGGGGCGTCACATTTGGTATCAGAGCATTGGTTGTAGGGAATTAGGATGCATTAGTGAGTCTGGACCGACCCGAGTAGGATTCACTAATGGGACTAATCTACAACTTGCTAGTTAACTTGTTTCTGCGGAACTTGCTGCATGCTGCTGCTTTCTTTTACTGCTATATGTTGTACACTGCTACCTGTTTTCACTACTGCATGCTACTGTGTTATATTACTGCATGTTACTGCTTACTCCTACTACTGTATGAACTTACTGCATGCTACCGTTTTCTTTTACTGCTATGTAAACTTGATGCATGCTTTTGCTTACTCTCGCTGCTGCATGCTACTATATGCTTTTAACATGTTACTTCGGTATGATAATGTTACTATTGCCATGCTACATGCTGCTGTAAACGATCTAGGCTGCTGTAGTTGTTATGCCTGATTATGCCCTTGCTACTTGTCTATTATTCGCTGTACCGACATGGAGAAGTTATCCTTCCCAGTTCAGATATTTTACTGAACTACTTTCCCACTCGTCTAACCCTAAGGATTAGTATTGTAATCCACTTGTTACTACTGTTCACCGTTCCAAAGATCAAAACATTACTTCACGCAACCAGAGAGGAGTACCCCTCGGATTACACGCTCACTAATGTTGATCCTCGGATTAGGAGACATGCGAGGACTTGTCGGAATAACCGAACCCCGAGCTCACCCTGATTAGCCATGCACATCGTATGAACATTAGAAGGATATTCAGTTTCCGCAAGTGAATTTGTATCCCGTGCGCTTTCATGACCATCACTTATCTCTTTCATTCTTCACCACTACTCTACGACCTAACGACACTTCTGTATTTAGGCATTGACGCATGACCTACAGAACCTACGCACCCGCATCGAGAAACTGTGAGATTAATTATGTAGATTCTGTTTTGAGATGGCATAGATAAAGGCCCGTTAGATGAAATTGAGTATAATTGGAAGTTATCACGTAACATTGACCATATGGAATGATATTGGAATGAACACGCGATTTAGTACAATATAATGACGCCAGACCAGCGTGATTATATTGAAGTAAATCATGCAGAAGTTCCAATGTTACTACATGAGGAATATGGGGTGATCTAGGGAAAAATTTTGACAGGAATCACTTGAGCATACACATTGTAGCCTGTTAAAGGTAGGGAAAGAATAACCACGTAGCCCAACTACTGTACAAGAAGGGCCTTGATTGCAGGATTGATAACCCAAAAATTCGTTATAGATATCGACACCCTGGGCATTTAAGGAAAAAGTTCCCATATAGGAAAAACTTTAAACTTACCTGCGGAAAAGCAATCGTTATGGAGACTAGCATGGAATCCTGATTTTAGCTAGGGTAAATTTCGTCACAACGTTTTACTGTTTCGGATTTGTTTAATACCAGAACGATAGAAACCTTATGTCTAAGAATCTTAGCGTTATGAATAATAAGCCATAACAACCATAAGGGTTAAGTATTCTATAGGGCAAGCAAATGGTAAGCTGAGAAAGATAGAGGAATAATTTAAGGTCGTACTTTAAGATTAACATGTGGGTCTTTTGGAATGACCTCATATTAACCAAACTTAGAAGTTTTAAGGTAGTAGTTGAAAAGGATTAGTTACCTACACACAGGCATATGTTATTTGAGAAGATTGAAAAAAAAATAAAAAAATTCACGGCAGTATAATAAGATTGGTTGGAATGAACATTAAGATTAACCTAAGACCCATCAAATTGGGAAATTGGATGCAATAGTTAGGATGAACTTTAAGATTAAACCTAATACTCATCAAGTTAGGAAGCTTTGATGAAATAGTTGGAACGAACTGACTTTCAAGGATGAAAGCGAAGGATATATATAGTGAGAAAATTTTTCGTATACCTAATGGCAAGTTAAAATCCATCTGGGTTATTGTTGACCGCCTCATCAAATCTGCTCACTTTCTACCCACAAGAGAAACCAATGCAATGGACAAACTTGCACAACGATACATACGGGAAATTTTATCCCGTCAGTTCAGATATGGCTACCCAAGAATCTTATTTGATACTAATTTTTACGTGACTCTAAACCCTCACTTATTCCGAGAGATTTCTTATTCGATGATAACCACACCATCATCCTTCTTACTTCGATATTAGTCATAACAGTTCAAAATTTTCCAAAATCAATGGGTAGTTCATTCTCATCCTCATACTCTCCCATTCTTATCTCACTTATAAGCAACAACTTCATACTTCAGCATTTTTGGTCAAAGGACTTGTGCCCTACTAATAGTCATCAACTACATTTAAATCCAACAGTTTTCATTACCTCGTAACATTTTTGCTCAAATGTCACTTGAAATTTTCAAAAAAAAAATCTTTTAATCGATCCTCATCAATCATTTTCTAACTTGTAACCACCGAAATATGAAAATTTTGTTTACCAAAATTTTGCACCCACTATTTTACGGAACGATCCTCTCAAAGTTTTATAAAAGTAAATTTATTTTATCTGCCATTCATGCAAAAAAATTTTAAAATCGTACCCGTTATATAAAATAAAGTAAATGATTACTTATTTTTGACAAATACATATGAAACTTTACTTTCACTTTTACAGATCAAATCTTTTATTCAAAAGATATTATACTTTGAACGGTACGTATTGTACATAACCCTAATTTACTAAGAACTTCGCTTCTTCTCTTACACTGTCACCACAAACAATTTCTATAAAACTTTCGTTGCTTATTATATAAAATTTTTCGTTGCTTATCCGTATCCAAGTCATCATGAAGACTTTATAACCGTCGAAATCAAGAGATTCATGTGTATGTGATAAAGGCACTGACTACCACGTCATGCAAAGCCTTCGGGCATCCACTAACACTTAAACCATTCAAAATTTTTACGTTACCCCATGGATTTATTTCACCACACCTGTTGGAACAATGCTCTTTCTTACATAACTCTAATTCCTGACTCATTCCAAGAAACTCTCATTTAGTGATATTAACACCATCAGTATTTCGACTTTATTATTAGTCATGACCTGTTTGGCATTTTTCAAATTCAAGAAGCGATTAACTTCTCATCCTCGTGCTCTATCCTTCGTACCTCACTTATTAGCAACGGCTTCGCACGTGAATATTTTTGGCCCAAAGACTTATGTCCTGATAATTACCAAAACTACATTTATGTCATTAGTTTTCATTACCTAGTAACCGGTCACCCGATGATTCAAAGATTTTCCACTCAACCTTTTTTTTTCAAATCGCAACCTCTGAAATACGAAAAGCTATGTTTCTCAAAATTTTTACACGTTGATTTTTACACGTTGATTATTCGTGTGGTCCTCACGAGATTTATGGACAAATGAAAGTAATAAAAAATTTTCTGTCACCTATGCGATTTATAAAATCATATATGTATGTATATAACTAAGTCCATAAATTTACCTTTACTTATTTTGGTTAGTACATACTAAGTTAAATCTTCAAATTATTTAAAAATCGCTCCTTTATCGAGTTAATCAACTTAAGTCAAATAGTTTTGTGCAAAATGGTACACGTTGTACCTACTTCTAAACTTACCAGAAACTTCGTTCCGTTTATGTTGTCGCATCAAACGTTTAAAGGTTTTTCAAAAATTTCCTTGGTTGATTTTATTAAAGGTTTTCGTATTAGACTACACCATGTATGGATCACACTTCTTCTCGCCCTCCGTTAGGGATGAAACTTACCATTAAGATCTCTGTTAAAAACTCGTGAGCCACTTTGGATGGCAGTTTTATAAAATTTGTTAGAAAATCCTTGCACCCATAAAATATTCCTTTTAAGGTTAGACATGACGAAACGTGGGCCAATGAATCAGTTTTCTGAGGTACACTCAGTGGTCACCCTATTGTAGGAAGGGCACTAGGTGTGTTTCTGTTCTCAATACTTCAGGGCAAATCGCAACACTCTCGTAAACCTCATCTCTATGAATTAGTATGTTGAGATACAAGAATCATTTTAGGAGATTCTTTTCACTTAGAGTAAACCGTTCTTTAGGACCAAAGGTTCACGTATCTTCTCATCCGCGCATCCCCTTAAGTATAAGGATAAATTCATAATGAACCGCTCGAAGAAGTTCACTCTCGTTCAAAGATCACACCTTTCGTACAATTTTCTTTTGAAAATGTAATATAAGATACTTTAAGGACCTATGAGTCTTGTTATCCCTTTGAGAGGGGACTGCTTAAAACATCTACGACACTAATGTGGTTACTCTACACATTCCTTCCTTCATTGGTTGCAACTGTATGTTGCTCTAGTTAACATTAACCCTAACTTCAACATGTGACTAAAAGGATAAAGTTACATTATGGAACTGTGTTTTCATTCCATCCAAGGATAAGTTCACACGCTGTATGTTAATTTGGGTGATATCTTTCGTTGTTCGTTCAGACCGTTCGGAAGACTATAAATAATTATGGATTGTAAACATTCTTAAGAATCGGGTTCTTCATGCCTATGGCCTCCCTCCGAAATCAAGGGGCTAGTAAAATTTGTGGCTAACACTATCCAGACTTCAAAATGCATGGTTGTGATCACCATGTTTTCCATCCTACCTGTCAGCTTTATATTACGACTTAAGCGCTCGATGTTTTAGATGAGTTTAGAAACATTCATAATTCATTTCACGCATCCAGCTTACTGAAGATGCCTGTAAGGCTAAAAACACCATCTTTCCTTTTGTGGATATATATTCAGATGACATACTCATGTTAATCAAAAACGAAATCAATTTGTTGATCTCTTAGGACAGGAGACTTAATTAACGGCATATACCTATTCTTACTTTCGTACGTCAAAGTACCTTTTAAGGTAAATAACTCACTTCTGAGCCCACGAGTCTCACGGAACTTTGATACGCTTCTTTTTATTCAGATACGGTACCATTGTTGGTCACTCCTCAAAATTTCGGGACAAAATTTTCTTTAACAGGTGGGTAATGTAACGACCCTGGTTTTTCCAACTTTTAATTAATAATATTTATTATTAATACTTGTGATTTAATGAATGTATTTTTATACATTTACTTGTTACCGTACATGACTTTTAAATGCCCGACACGTCTTTGTGACACACGAACTTTTCACGAATAATATTTAGAATATTATTTACATTTATGATTAATTTTTATTAATCATTTTTAATTAACTAAGGTTACTAGTTAATTACTTGGGCTTTTATTTAATTTGTTGATTACTTGGACTTGGACTCATGATTAATGGACTTGGAAGCCCACCCTACATCCTTAATGGATTAATTAGCCCATCTTTATGCAAGTATTATACTTAGATGAAACTAGATTGATTAAGTAAAGGAAATACTAGTTACTTGTACCATTACAACACTTTCCCATAACAACTTACTTTATTACCATTTTGAGCCAAATTCATGTAAGTGACTAGTGGACTTTTCCCTCCCCCTTTTGCCTTGTAAAACCGTCCACTCTAGATGAATGTGGGAGAGTTCAAAATTTTTTTATTACTTACTCACTTGCATTCTCTCATTCCAAACACACACAACTTACTTGCAATTTCTTTTTCTCTCCTTTTTCTCTCAAATATTGTAAGTAACAAGGCTTGGTTTCCTTTCATTTTTCTCTTCTTTTCTTGTGAAAACCGTAGCATACAAACATATCATCATCATTTGTTTGATTTGTTACTTGTTCTTTTGTTGTTGTTGTTTCTTTACTAGTTGTAAGAATCAAACTACCTAGTTTATTCTTTATATTATCTTGTTATTACAAGAACAAACAAGAACCTATACTCTCTAGTTTATGGTTCTACATTTAAAGTTTTAAAAGATTTAAAGTTCATGAGTCTTAAAATCATACTTGTATTCATGTTTGTAAACTTAAGGTTTACTTCCTTAAAGATCAAACCCTTGGCTTGAATCTTTAAAGTATGAACAATCATGAACTTGTTACTTGTAAAGTTAGTTTATTTATTCATTTCTTGCACCTTTGAATTCGTGATTTTGGTTTGTTGGTCAAGTGTTACTAGTTAATCTTGATCTCATCTTTTCTTGAACTAAAGTTAACTTTGTAAGTTCAAGAACATGGAAGTATAACTTTCTAGTTATAACTTCATAAACTTATGAAAGATCTAAGTTTCTATAGCTTATGGTCTTCTAATTTTGTTGTAAACAAGAGCTTATGAGCTTACATACACTTTACAAGATGAAAATTTAAGTTTCATAACTTATGGTTTCATTAAAGTAAAGATTCAAGTGTTATAACTTAGGAATTAACTTAGTAACTTTAGATCTAGACTTTTAGGTCTTGGATCTTCAAGATCTAACTAAGAACTATGTTCTACAACTTAGGATCTTGTTTATTTAGTTTACTTTCAAGTTTGTAGTTCAATATTACTTTTATAATTCATGTATGTGTCAAATCTAAGATCTTGATGTAACTTTGGTTCATCAAACTACATACAACTCTTAAGTGATTTGTGCTACATATCTTAGACACACACCAGTGTTATGATGGTCAAAACTTGGTAAAGATGATGCAAACCCATCAACGAGTTGTACACTTGAAGCTACAAGCATCAAGGATGAGAACCGTGATGAGCATCAAGCACCAAGAACCCACTGGAGCACTTTAGCTACTATTTTCTGGAACTGATCAGACCACCTGGGCTACTATAAAGTTGAATTTCAGTACGCTCAGTTCGTGTAGATTACTTTTCATTTAAGACTCGTCTTAATTCGAGTTACGGTTTTGGATCTATGGCCCTCCGAACGTCACTATGTCCTTTTAACGTTGTGCTGAAAATTCTGACCTACTCGCACTTAGACCGTCGCCACAGTCAAACGAAGACGAGTTTGCTTCTGGAATTTTTACAACGACTAAAGGACTTATATACGGAGCCATGGCCACTGGTCTCACCTTATTTCAGTAGGTATAGAGGCCGTGGTGACTGATCGAATTCAGCCTTTGTTTTAAACTCTTTTCTAGAATAAAACTTACTTTACACTTTTTGTTTAGTGATGAATGATGATGATACTTAAGACCTAATTTACATACTTATAAACCTATTGGGACGATTTACTGACTTAGTAACTTTTGACTTAGGTTGAGGACCTTTTCGGACAAACATACTTGCTTACTTTTCCCGTGTCAACTTTACTACTTAATCACGGTGAGTTATAGCATCCCCTTTTTACTTTAACTTATTTTGGGAACTGAGAATACATGCGCATTTTACATTTTACATACTAGGCACGAGTACTTAAACTTTATATATGGGTGGGTTATACAACGGCATAAACATTCCCTTTAGCTCGGTAACGTTTAGTCATTGGTTTTTGAACCGGTGAACGCGAATCTTAGATATGGATCCATAGGGTTTGACATCCTCACTCGGGCTAGTCGCGCTAGCATTTAACGAGTGTTTAATACTTCGTAAACATACGCACTCGCCAAGTGTACTTTCAGGGGGTTATAAACGTTAAGTTAGTTACCGGGTGCCCACGGTTGAACATATACTTTATCATATTGATTTGAATTACTGATTTAAACTGCTGGTTGAAGCACTGAAATCTCATGGCCTACATTACACTACTGTTATACATAAACTATAGCTCACCAACATTCGTGTTGACGTTTTTAAGCATGTTTTTCTCAGGTGCTTAAGGTTTGTTTGCTTCCGCTGTACTAGTCATGCTTTGTAGACACCCGCTGCGCTTATTAGAGATGTCACCGCATGAAACGTTTATTTTGCATTCAAACTAGGGTACCTTTGAAACGATGTATTCGTAACGACCTATGGGTCACGTACTATTATCATTGCTTGCTAATCGTAGAAGCATACTTTTGGTTGTAAAACATTTGACGTTGGTTATGACGTCACTTCTTTTCATGAATGCAAACTTATTTTGAAACAGCATATAGTGTTTGACCTTGTAATGATCCTGTTGTTGATGGTCCGTACATGTTGATTTAGTACGGGGCGTCACAAGCTTACCCCTCTCGTTGTTTATCTTTTTAGATGCAGGTGCGGAAAGGAGAAAAGGGGTTGTTGGGCACTAGGTGTCCCTTGATGATGCATGTTGAAGCTTTTGAAGTTGGCCTAGTGTTTTGGGTAGTTTAGCCCCAAACCATGCTCGAAGTGTTGTTTGGATTAAAACTATCATTTTTGAATGGGTCAAACTTGTATTACATTTGTTAAGGGTCTTCGTGCCGCTTGTAAACATTTAAATTGTGATATTGTTTAAATAGGTTATATGTAACCGTTTAATTGGGCGTTAAAGGTTTATTGTTTAAAAAAAAAAAATTGTCGTATGGATTACGGGTTGGGTTGTTTCAATACTAAACAAAGATCCTAAGGTAACTAAACCCGAGCTTGGAACAACCGAATCACCAAAACGATCATGGGACACAATCAACTACAAGAACCAACACAAAAAACCCAAATCTAAACAATAAAAACCACAAATAACGCTAAAACAACGTCATAACCGCTCTAACACTACTCGACAACCGCTTTACCTTTACCTTTACCTTTTCGAGTCTTTATAATCGGCTTAACAACCACACCGTCAACCTTCAAACGATTAAATTTCTTGCCCCGCCAATTTCAATCGCATAAGATGAAACCTTTGTCGAAGAGCAACCAATCCTAATCCCCTTCATGGGAGTATGAAGCAAACCTTCCTTCTCAAAACCTTCAAAAAAACCAATGCTCCGATCCACATCAACGAACCAGAACCGATTTTATCAGACTCTCCAAGATCATCTTCATCCTCATCCCGAAGCACGAACTCTTTGACAATTTCCTTTCTTGTTTTGCTTTAATAAAAAGGTATGATTACAACATTTTGAGTGTATCTATGTTACATTTGCACACAATAACATAACTAAAACTTGGTAACATGCTATAAAGCCTAACCAAGGGAGTCTTCCGTTTCACAGATCAAGAAAATCGAAAATCATAGTGATTTGCATCCCCGTTACACATATCAAGTCTTTCATTTCCTACCCCGTTTGTTATGTTCACCAGGTTTATTCCCATTGTCCTTTCTGCAATAAGATATCCACAAAGCATATGTTAGTGAAACACAACTGCTAAAAACTAACTAATAAATCACACATATCGACCCTTGATACTCTATAAAGCCTAAAGCTTACTCAGTTCGATTAGGATTTTTCAAGTCCTTTATTGCTGCATCCACTGCATGAAGTGCTATTTTCTTCACCTGCCAATAGAAACATAAAACAATGCACATTATGTAACGACCCGACCAAAACCGTTATTGACGGCGTCGTTAACTTAGGTCCCGTTGCGTGGTCGTAGTCCTTATATGAGACTCGTTTGACCAAAATTATGTCGCATTCATTTGAAAGGTACAAGACTTGCAAGTTTAGTTTACAAAACCGTTCGACAACAAGTCTAAGTTTACAAAAGTCATAAAGTATAAATGAAATAACTTGCGACATAATATAAGTTGAAAAACACCGTTGCTATAAATAGCGTAAGTATGTAACCAAAAGTTTGAATCCAAAAGTGCTATCCCTAGCGTATGTATGTATGAATGCTTGACCCCAAGCAAGAAATCAGAGTGTATGCATGTATGCTCGACTCCAAGCAAGTATGAGTGTACGCGGAAGCATGTATCAAATAGCCAAGTATGAACCTGAGAAACATATAGAAAACTGTCAACGAAAAACGTTGGTGAAATCATAGATGTATTTGTAAACGTTATATTTTGAACCACAAGATTTAGTATTTCCATAAATTGATCATCCAAAAGTTGCATTCCAAAAGTTGGTTCGCGAGCACCCAATTATCAAGACTTAACGTTTCCTTCCATAGAACCCCATCACAATAGTGTTAGAACATACACTGTTTCCCGAAAATATATTTCATCCGTAGACGGTAGCGAACCGTCCGTAATGAGGGTTTGTCAAACCCGTATGGCCACACAATATAAGTTCTCGCTTACACCCTGCAAGTGTAACTAATGATAATCGAATTGAGGATTTTTGTTCTAACTCGCTGTGGAATGTTTGTTTTCCTTGTACTTGTGTTCAAAGTATTAAAGCAAGTAGTACAAAATGTAACAAAGTATATGTTTCTCAGCCCACAATTTAAGTATAAAAAGTTGTTGAAAAGGTGGGACTATGATCTCACCTCGAGTGCACGAGTATAAAAGTACTTCACAAAGTAACGTATGCATGAAAGTTGCTTAGCCTTGACCTAAACAAGTAAGTTGTATCAATTAACCGGTTACGACACAAGGTCGGGTGAAATCTGTTCAATTAGTCCTATGGCTCGTTACGACTCGATTAAGTATAGCATGTGAATCACGTTGTCAAGTTTCATACAAGAAACAAGTATAAAAGCATGTTAGAATGATTGTATAAAAGTTTGGTTAAGTTTGACTAAAAGTCAAACTTGGTCAAAGTCAACGAAAAAGTCAACGCGTTCGGGTCGGGTCCCGAACTATTTTTCTATGCTAAATATTCATATACAAGTATATTAAAACAAGTTTCATGTGAATCGGAGGTCGGTAGCTAGTCAAACATTTCGCGTGAAATGTGACAAAGTGAGCAGAATCTGGCCAGGCGATTCTGCGCGCCGCGCGGGGATGTGGCGCGCCGCGCCACTACCTGGGCAGAGAATTCTGGTCAGTTTTTCCAAGTGTGCACGAACCAAAACCTTTTCCAACCCAATTCTTGACCCGAAAACACTTATAATGCCTATCATATATCGTCGAAAAGGTATTTTGACGAGGAATACAACTAACCACATATCATCAATCAAAAACATCATTTACAATAACCGAAAACTCGTCAATTGATCAAGAAAAGTTTATTTTCAAAGTTTCAAGTTCGTAAAACGTATTTTATGATTCGGGAATCCAATTTACACATACGATATGCCGTTTTGAAGGTAATGAAGCATACATTACAACTAAACACTTACTAATAACATTTCATGGCATTCGAAACATCAGAAGCTCGTTTTAAGTCTATCAAACCCTAACCAAAATCCGCAAAAATCAATATTCATGTTTTTGAAGTTTCCTTAATCAACCTACGCATCAAAACGAAGCTAGTGATACTAGTAACACAATTAAAACATGAACTTTAACAATTTAACAACATTAACTCATCCAAAATCAAAGATTTAGCACACCCATTTCAAATGTTCAAACTAGTTACTCAAAACAACGAATCGAGCAAACAAAACATATATTCATGTTATACACGAGCCATAGACACTAACTAACACCATTTCAAGTCAAAAACACGAATTTAGAGAAATCTAGAGTTTTAGAAATGTTACCCAAAATCAATGAAGTTAGTATCAAATCGTAGAGGATGATGAGAGGATCAAGAATATGTAGTCGGATTTGTTGTGAGCTTCCAAGATTGAATTTAGATGATGAATGAATGGAATGGGTTTGTGTGTGTGTTCTTGAGATGGAGAGAAATGGGATGAGGGAGATGATGGAATGGATGAAATGGGTTGACTAGTTGACCTAGTCAACTAGTTTGCCCATTTGGCAACTCCGGTCCCTCGAGTTTCAAAGCGGGTGCGGGATTTAACCGATCGAATATTTTTAAAACGCAAGTTAACGAGAGATGTTATAATTAAATGACGGAATTATTATGAACGTTAGTCAACGGAAACTACGAATTTAAATAACGAAAGGTATTATTTAAAAGAAAAAGACGGTGTTAAAAATAAATTTAACGGAAAAAGGCGGGATGTTACATTATCCACAACTCAAAAGATATTTCGTCCCGAAATTTAGTTGGAAGTAGTAGTCGTTGTTTCTTCCTCGAGATCTTGCGTTGTCGGTTCTACGAATAAGTGAAGGTACTCCTTCGGGTATTTCAACGAACTTCGACAGTCGCGATTTTACGTTGGTTTGAAGTTTGGTTCCACGATTTATAGTTTCAACCGGTCCTCCTTGGAAGTGAGGTTTATCGTCGTTAGTAAGCTCATCGAAAAGGAATAACAAGTTCTTGTTTCGCAAAACACGTCTTTAAGTTGATACATAGAATGTAGGATGAACGGAATTTGTTTGAGTCGGAAGTTCGAAGCAGTAAGCAACGGGCACAACACACCCCAAAATTTCAAAAGGACTAAAAATATCTCGGATTTAGCTTTCTACGTTTCCGAAACGGACTACACCTTTTCAAGGTGCGACTTTTAACGTTACGTGATTTTCCACATGGAATTTAAAAAGTTTACGTCTAACAGTGGCATAGCTCCTTTGGCGACTACGGTCGTCTCGAGCCTTTCTGAGGTTAAAGAAGTTTCTTGGTTGTTCCATGAATTAGCTCGGGTTCGGTGGTTTGATTATCATCTACTTCGGTTCAACAATTTAAGAAAATGACATTCACGGCTATACGGGTCCTCGAAAAGTGTGACGTTAATACTCGAATGAAATTTTATGGTAGTAAGAGAATTTGACTAAAGGCAAGTACTTTTCTCAAGTAAATTTGAAGTCGATAACACGAACTCGTGTTATGGTTTCCAAAGTTTGAATCATATGTTTGCTCGGTCCGTCGAGTTTTGGATGGTACGCGGTACTCATGTCTAAACGTGGTCCCGAGGCTTTTTGTAAGGCACTCCAAAATCTAGAAGTGAAACGAGGATCTCGATCCGAAACGGGGTATATTTCCCTAAGGCATATTGAACAAGTTTGCTAGGAATTGAAAACGTTAGCTAGGACAAGTTTCTCAAGAAAATTCGCGTCGCGGAAGATTTATCGGTTTCCAAAAACGTTCGTCGGGGCAAGTTCTCCTCGGTTTCTGAAAGAAAAACGTTCGTCGGAACTATTCACCCTCGAGGTGAATACTAGTATAACGTGGAGAGTCTCTCTCCATTGGGAATTTAGAATAAGGACCTCCTGAACCGGAAGTACGAGGGTGATGCAAAAGAAGTTTCCGCCCCGATGTGAGCATAACGAGTAAGTTGTAGTTAGTCAATAAGACTGTGCGAGGACGAGCTAGTATACCCGTGTGACATACGGTTGAAATCGAATGGAATCGGCAATTCATTCGGAAGCATAAATATAATTTGACAATAATTGAAGGTGTGTCCCCGGTATGGTTGTTATAAATATTCTCGGAGTTTTCGGATGTCCAAACCTGAAAAGATGAAGTCATGTACATGGCACATGGTGGTGTTTAGGTTGATCGAGTCTAACCACCATCACGTGTCACTAGAACTTTGGTATGTCTTACCGTAATATAACTACGTTGATCGAGTGTAGTTATATTATGCTAACTCATACCTCCATTTCCACATCACTCCATAGATTCAAGTTCGTGTCATCGCGAAAATCTAAGATAAACAAAACGTAACGACGTCTCAAACGTGACTCGTATTAAATCGAAAGAATTGGTGCAACTCTGAAGATGCGTTCCCCGAGGGAAGTGTATAGTTGATTGTTCACGTCAATGTGGTTCGAGTCAGACAATATTGTATTTAGGTATGAAAAGAGTAACAAGTCATGATAACAAGTAATACGCAACCGTAGCGATAAATGGTGATGACGATACTCATCTAGAGTAGTGACAGTGACTTTACAACATTCATGGATAGTAAGATGAGACGGGGGAAATAACAACCAAGGAGTCAGAGTTCCCGAACGAGTGTGACTAATGAAGTCGTCGTCATCCATACGTGTATGAATCATGAATTTACGTGTGTTACCAAAAAGTGGCGGAATACGAGTTCGTATGATGAAGGTTGGGTACCATTAAAAAGTTTGCCTAAGAATGATTCAAGTATAATGCACAAGTAGTCAAGTAAGTGCTATCTATAGCAAATGTATGTCAGAATGCAAATGCTAACTATCCGGTTGTAGTCTAGACTCACTAATGCGTCCTAACGACTCTGTTAGACACACTAATGCACGTCCTAGTTCCCTACAACCAACGCTCTGATACCACTTGTAACGACCCGACCAAAACCGTTATTGACGGCGTCGTTAACTTAGGTCCCGTTGCGTGGTCGTAGTCCTTATATGAGACTCGTTTGACCAAAATTATGTCGCATTCATTTGAAAGGTACAAGACTTGCAAGTTTAGCTTACAAAACCGTTCGACAACAAGTCTAAGTTTACAAAAGTCATAAAGTATAAATGAAATAACTTGCGACATAATATAAGTTGAAAAACACCGTTGCTATAAATAGCGTAAGTATGTAACCAAAAGTTTGAATCCAAAAGTGCTATCCCTAGCGTATGTATGTATGTATGCTTGACCCCAAGCAAGAAATCAGAGTGTATGCATGTATGCTCGACTCCAAGCAAGTATGAGTGTACGCGGAAGCATGTATCAAATAGCCAAGTATGAACCTGAGAAACATATAGAAAACTGTCAACGAAAAACGTTGGTGAAATCATAGATGTATTTGTAAACGTTATATTTTGAACCACAAGATTTAGTATTTCCATAAATTGATCATCCAAAAGTTGCATTCCAAAAGTTGGTTCGCGAGCACCCAATTATCAAGACTTAACGTTTCCTTCCATAGAACCCCATCACAATAGTGTTAGAACATACACTGTTTCCCGAAAATATATTTCATCCGTAGACGGTAGCGAACCGTCCGTAATGAGGGTTTGTCAAACCTGTATGGCCACACAATATAAGTTCTCGCTTACACCCTGCAAGTGTAACTAATGATAATCGAATTGAGGATTTTTGTTCTAACTCGCTGTGGAATGTTTGTTTTCCTTGTACTTGTGTTCAAAGTATTAAAGCAAGTAGTACAAAATGTAACAAAGTATATGTTTCTCAGCCCACAATTTAAGTATAAAAAGTTGTTGAAAAGGTGGGACTATGATCTCACCTCGAGTGCACGAGTATAAAAGTACTTCACAAAGTAACGTATGCATGAAAGTTGCTTAGCCTTGACCTAAACAAGTAAGTTGTATCAATTAACCGGTTACGACACAAGGTCGGGTGAAATGTGTTCAATTAGTCCTATGGCTCGTTACGACTCGATTAAGTATAGCATGTGAATCACGTTGTCAAGTTTCATACAAGAAACAAGTATAAAAGCATGTTAGAATGATTGTATAAAAGTTTGGTTAAGTTTGACTAAAAGTCAAACTTGGTCAAAGTCAACGAAAAAGTCAACGCGTTCGGGTCGGGTCCCGAACTATTTTTCTATGCTAAATATTCATATACAAGTATATTAAAACAAGTTTCATGTGAATCGGAGGTCGGTAGCTAGTCAAACATTTCGCGTGAAATGTGACAAAGTGAGCAGAATCTGGCCAGGCGATTCTGCGCGCCGCGCGGGGATGTGGCGCGCCGCGCCACTACCTGGGCAGAGAATTCTGGTCAGTTTTTCCAAGTGTGCACGAACCAAAACCTTTTCCAACCCAATTCTTGACCCGAAAACACTTATAATGCCTATCATATATCGTCGAAAAGGTATTTTGACGAGGAATACAACTAACCACATATCATCAATCAAAAACATCATTTACAATAACCGAAAACTCGTCAATTGATCAAGAAAAGTTTATTTTCAAAGTTTCAAGTTCGTAAAACGTATTTTATGATTCGGGAATCCAATTTACACATACGATATGCCGTTTTGAAGGTAATGAAGCATACATTACAACTAAACACTTACTAATAACATTTCATGGCATTCGAAACATCAGAAGCTCATTTTAAGTCTATCAAACCCTAACCAAAATCCGCAAAAATCAATATTCATGTTTTTGAAGTTTCCTTAATCAACCTACGCATCAAAACGAAGCTAGTGATACTAGTAACACAATTAAAACATGAACTTTAACAATTTAACAACATTAACTCATCCAAAATCAAAGATTTAGCACACCCATTTCAAATGTTCAAACTAGTTACTCAAAACAACGAATCGAGCAAATAAAACATATATTCATGTTATACACGAGCCATAGACACTAACTAACACCATTTCAAGTCAAAAACACGAATTTAGAGAAATCTAGAGTTTTAGAAATGTTACCCAAAATCAATGAAGTTAGTATCAAATCGTAGAGGATGATGAGAGGATCAAGAATATGTAGTCGGATTTGTTGTGAGCTTCCAAGATTGAATTTAGATGATGAATGAATGGAATGGGTTTGTGTGTGTGTTCTTGAGATGGAGAGAAAAGGGATGAGGGAGATGATGGAATGGATGAAATGGGTTGACTAGTTGACCTAGTCAACTAGTTTGCCCATTTGGCAACTCCGGTCCCTCGAGTTTCAAAGCGGGTGCGGGATTTAACCGATCGAATATTTTTAAAACGCAAGTTAACGAGAGATGTTATAATTAAATGACGGAATTATTATGAACGTTAGTCAACGGAAACTACGAATTTAAATAACGAAAGGTATTATTTAAAAGAAAAAGACGGTGTTAAAAATAAATTTAACGGAAAAAGGCGGGATGTTACACATTATATGTTATAATTTACAACAAAACAATTGAAATAGTCAACTAGCCTTTACATAGCTCTTAAAAATATGCCATAACTTAGACAACGAAGACATTGGTCCAAATACAGTTAGAAATAGAGGAGTGATATATACACAACCATTTTTGTATGTACATAACTAAATATGCTTTAAAATGCTGTATAGTACAATAGTGTAAAACATAATTGGTTGTGTACATATAAAAAATAATTGTGTACCCATCACCCTTTAAAATAGGGACAAAAAATTCGTAGAAGCTCTAAATCCTGTAAACTAATAGATTTTTTCCATCCCAATACAAGTGCTCACCACACAGAACAAAAGAGACACAATATAAAAGACAGTAACTTGTTTTTGAAGTGGGCACTTATTCTGTGAAGGAGTATAAAAGGTTAAAAAGTCACCTAGCTTCTGCCGGAATCTGCCAAAGCTGAAGTATTGATCGGCTGGAATCTACTTGAAAGGATGAAAGTGGTGTTTTGAAATGATGAACAAGGAAGAAGGTGTAAGGAATTTATGAGAATGAAGGTGGTGATGACGAGGATTATGGGTGCAATTTTTAAGAAATTTAAGGGACCAATCGTGTGTTTTTGACTAACGATTGTTGATGAATTTTACGAATATTACCTCAATTTTAAAATTTTTGAACACGTAATCCTTTTCTTACGCAAAAATAAAATTGAAATCTTTTTCGGGCTTGTGCGAATTGGGGGGTTACCTTGAGTGTCAAATTGGGTAACTTATGTTATCTTTTCGGGTCATTTACCCTAACATCAACACTAAAAAATGTTCAATCTAAAATAACAAATATAACAGGCAGCTGCAGTTATTCCTTCATGATCACAGAGGTTTGCCTGCAATGACTCCAGGCTGCTCGCAAAACGAGTAGTCACCCTGAAATTAGTCAGTTCGTAAAAATAAGTTGGATACGTTAAAAAAAACAAACTAAATTAAAGTTTTGGGTTCACAGTTTACAAAAATTAAAAACTAAATTTTACAAGGACCCACTTTGGCAACATCTAAATAAAGCTTTACTTATTAAGATAACTTGATTCTTGACATAAAGTTTTGTTTTGCTCTCAGTATTGTTCCCACAAATTAGATCGGATTTATGATTAGTAAAATTTATTATAATGCAGGGATCAAAATTGTAATTTAAGTATTTTTAAGATGCCCCAAGTAATATTTGAAAGGCATCAAAAGGCTCTAAAACGTATCTAATCAGAGAGTCTGGGCGTTAGTTCATCCTCGATGATATTGACAATGCACAAATTCATCATTTTTCCTTCTTTTCAATTGACTGATAAGTTAAACAAATGAAAAGTTTCTATATTCGATTAAACTTATGAAAAAATAAATGATTCGGTTACTCTACTAATGTAAGTATCTAGATATTTACATTATAATTTCAAACTTGAGTCCTATAAATAGAACTGTCGATAGCGCCGACTACTCAGCACATCTTTTATCTTCTGATGACACATTGCGTATTTGCGTGTGATCATATATATATATGTCTGTTTGATGAATATGCATTGATACTAGTTATGCTAATCAGATTGACTCAGTTAAATCGAAACTACATAAGTTTGAGTAAGTCAACGATAGCCAAGTTAGAATATTATCCTTAAGTTATATTAGGAAAAAGACTTTTTTGAAGATAGTCTCCTTAGAGTAGGGACCGTTTATACCTCAAACATGGCACTCACAAACGCTTGTAACTTGACATTTTTGATACTTTTTTTTGGGGCGTAGGTGAAACGAACACGCGGGAAGAACAGAGGAGTGAGGTGAGGTGGCACTATGATTAATTGCAGTTATTCTCTCTCCCACTTTTATTATTTACCTATTAAAATATCAATCAAATATTAATACATCACCTACAAACTTTCTATAACCTCTCAGCAAACGTCCCTCATTACAACCCTCATTCACCCATCATTGTCATGTCAGCGTCATAACCAAAAAAGTACCCTCTTACACTTTACGTAGACGTCACCATTATCTATGGTCTAAAGCTATAAGTATATCCTTACAAGTATGTGAACTGAAATCACATTAATGTAAGGATAAAATAAAATGATCTCTTAGAAATAGCGTAACTAACTATTGTAGTGGTTAAAATATCTTTTAACCCAAATACGTAAACCTATGTGTTTTTTTTTTTTTTTTTTTTTTTTTTTTTTTTTTTTTTTTTTTGAAAGGCAATGTTAGTGGTTAGAGTTAATTCACGAAAATCCCCCCCCCCCCCCCCCCCGAGACTCGAACCCTTGGTCTCCTCGAACACCATGTTAACATGGTGACCAATGAGGCAAAGCCCCACCTATGTTTCATCACTGAATATATCATTCTTCTTAAATGTCCTCTATTTTTAAACATGAGCGGGTGTGATATTTACAAGTGACAACAGTTTTTTAGTTACATATTAAAGTTAAAAGATTTGTCTAATTATATTGCTCAACTTTTTACTATGGAAGATGTACTTGTTAAATTACATTGTAAGCCAAAGATACTAAAAAAAAAGATTGTATAGACCATTCGCTACGATGAACCACGAAGGCAAATCGTTGCACCACAACGATCGTAATGGGCTCTATGAAGCCGTTGTGGTCGTGGTCATTGTGTCGTTGTGGGTTGGAACCACGATGGCTGCACCGAACCGTTGGACGACGTGGAGCGAGGGGATTGGTTCTTGCCTTTCATCCTGATAGTTGACAAATTTGTATTAATTTTCAAAGCTTCATGTTGTTTCTTTGTTGTTAAAATTCGAAAATGGAGATGGATAAGAAAAAAGTTGCAGGTTGAAGATTGAAGAGGGAAGGTGGAGATGTATTTCTATTTATTTTAACTAGAAGACAATGGCACAAATCTCATTATTTTAAAATTCGTGTTCCGAATGGCTAGAGCTATGGCGTAAGTTGGTTGAAAACATATTAACCGTGAAGGTCACTTGATGTTGGTCCTATTATGTAAGTGTACAAGTAGAATTTTATGCATATGCTTTGTTTGCCATTATGAAAATCTGCACATCCGAGTCATATGTACTAACGTATGATAAAACTATACGGAGTATATAAAAAAACGTTAATAAAGGTGGTCAAATGAGTTAACAATTGATGCGAAAATACATTATAATACGTACATACTATAAAACTTGTTCCCACAATCAATTTGGTTTATTACTACAGTACTTTTTATTTATTTATTTGTGATTTAATTTATAATTCATTAATTATAATTTCTATGTACGATTTATTTAATATGTGTAATGTATATATTATTTATGATTTAATATATTATTTAAATTTAATATATATTATTTAAAATATTTGTAATATATTTTAGGATATATTTATATAATTTATAATATAGATAATAATGAAGTTATAAAAATCTCATGATACATAACTTGAATATATAAATACAAATGTGGTAAATGATAATCATAATATTAACATTAAAAATAATATATATATATATATATATATATATATATATATATATAACATTTTTAGATATATTTATATTATCTATAATCTATATAAAGATGAAGTTATAAAATACCTCATAATACATAGCTTGAATATACAAATACAAATATAGAATATAATAATCATAATATATGTTAACATTTAAAATAATAAAATTGTGAGATAAAACAAAAAGGAGACGATAAAAAACTTCATCATACATGTAGACACACAAAAGCAATAGAAGATACATGATATTTAATAAATTCAAAATATATTCCATATAAATTATCATGTAGATAATCAACACATGACTAAAGAAAACCATTTTAACCATCCTATAATAATATGGTATGTTTTTCTAATTGTATGATTGATATGAAAAAAATGAAGATGGCATTCATCTTTATAGGTAAAAAAATAACTTACTTCAGTAAGAAGATGAAAGGTTCATATATTTATTGCTCATTAATTAGGTGAAAATTAATTTATGCCTTTTTAATTTTATAAAAATAATTATAATCTTGATTATTAATCAAATAATATAACAAAAATGTATAATAATAATAATAATAATAATAATAATAATAATAATAATAATAATAATAATAATAATAATAATAATAATATAATACTTTTTAATTATTCTTTTACGATTTAATCAATAACTCATTAGTTTAACTTTTTATTTATGAATTATTTAAGATATGTAATCTATATATTATTTATGATTAATATATTATTTTATTTAATATATTAAATAATATATATTATTTAATATATTTCATATATTATATAAAAATATGTAATCTATATATTATTTAATATATTTACGATTTAATATTTGTAATCTATATTAAATAATATATACAATTTATTTGCAATAATTTAGCTATAGTTAATATAATTAATATATGTAATCTATATTAAATTAGTTGAGTTACTAGTCATATTTATAATTCTCGGAGACACTCTTTATATATAAATAGATTGTGGGGTTCACCACAATTAAAATGTGTGGTTGAAAATGAAGCATAAAATGTTATCTTTTCTATTTATTTAATATTTATCACAAATACAAATATTACAAATAGAATTTGCGGGCATAGCCCAACGATTTTTCCATGTACTTTGTGTCATGAGATGATCTTTAGGGATGACATGATTTTCTGTAAAACAATTGAACACCAATAATGGTGGTATATATTGACCTTATAGGGAGGTTTTACCGGATTCGTTCACGGACCTCTACTCGGGAACACTGCCCGAATGGATGTGTTCCCGGGTACCGTCGATCGGGTTCGGGTTTTCGCCCGAACGTGTGTGCTACGTGCAAATGATGAGGGTCGTTGAAAGAAATGATCTACTGATGCCAAAAAATCGCCGTTCAAAAAAATTAAAAATAAACAATATACCGAGTAGTAAATCGAATAGTATAGAGTAAAATAAGGAAAACGATATTACGAGTAACTAAATATGAAAATGAAAAATAAATACGGAATAATAACAATAACAACTTTAAAAAGCCTTTAAAAAGCCCAATTTTTTTATAATTAAATTTTAGTTAAATATAAAAAAAATGAAAAATACATGCCACATATGCGCCCCACAACAATACAACACCACAACAATACATTTACCATAACGCCCCTCCGTCCAACAACCATACGACATCAGCAAAAATTCTTCCCACAACACCACAACAATAAGCTTGGTCTTATGTGAATAATATAACTTCACGTTTTCAAATACTCAAATTTCAAACAGTACAAACTATATCAAGTTATATTCTAATGATACGCATACCCGATTAGCTCGTGTAGCGCATCACACTTGCACCATGCGTGCAAAGCCCTAGCGCTAAGGCACGCCGGGCGCAAGTAAACGTGCGCTAGGTACGACCAGAGCGCACTGAATTGAGTCATCGTGTCCTGTACAAACCACGATCCCTGCAAAAAGGTGGAAAGTACAGACAACCGGCATAAAAGTAACAAGTACCGTTTCCTGGTCCCCTCCTCTAAGCATTTAGGCGGTACAGACAAGAAAGTAATAAGGAACACGTGGGACCAATAGATAAACGGTGCTATGGCTATAAATAACTGACTCGAATCACGAGACACGGGACATGATCCATTGGAATTCACACCTATACTATTTTTAGTATTAAGGTATGGACCAACTGCGCTATCTATAGAGCGTCATTCTACCCGTGCTATCGGACTTACAGCACCTCACTAGACACTCTTGATCCACAGGTAACGTTCTATGAACATAAACCCTTTAACCTAGCGTGAGCCATCACCAACCGGGCAACCCGTCGATGGTGGGTCTATGTTTAACCACCCCTGCTGAGATCCTCATCTCGTAAGGGGTTATTCACGATACTCCAGACCGGAGAGTTAAACTCAATTGACCCTTAAATCCCCCTTCATTGATGTCGTCAAGCATGGACCGAACCTAACACATTTATTCTATGCTTGATCATATTCCCTCTCTTACAACTTGTTAGGTCACGTCAATATCTTGTAAGCCGACAAGATCCGACATATAGCAAGTCAAAACGACTTGTTGTCCATAATTCTTTTTAGTAGGTTTTAAAAGATTAAGCAATATCAACATATCTATGCAAACGTACACACATGCAACCGACTGAATTAGCTGCATCTTACACAGTAGTATTTCTAGCGGGCCTTTTATTTTGCTTTAATAGAAAAGGTATAATTACAGCATTTTAATTTTAAGTGATTGTATGATACATCTGCAATGCACAGTTTACCTTCTAAAATGGGTATCTAAATAAAATAAAATAAATTCAATGATTCTCAATAACACAACTAAAACTCGTTAACATGCTATAAAGCCTAGATAGGATTTGCATCCCCATTACAAAGAATCAAGCCTTCAGTTTCCTACCACGTTTTTTCTGCTGACCAGGTTTATTCTCCTCGTCCTTTCTGCAATAAGATATCCACAAAGCATCTGTTATTAAAACACAACCACCGAAAACTAACTACTAAACCATACCATATCAGCCCTTATAATCTATCAAGCGTTCAAGAATTGTGCATTCCCTCTGACAGTACGAAACAACCAATCGGTAAAAGAAACAAACTAAATCTATGTGTGGAGGTTTTCATTAAGTTGAAACCAACTGAACGATATCAAATCAGGGGAAAAAAAAAAACCTGGCAGTCTTCAATTATAAAATTACATATTAAAAACTACCTACACCAGCAAATAAAGTGAATTATAAAAGCCATAAGCTTACTCAGTTCGATAAGGATTTTTCAAGTCCTTTATAGCTGCATCCACTGCATGAAGTGCTATTTTCTTCACCTGCAAATAGGATCGGAACGCAATTGTATCATTATAATTTACCACAAAAAAAATAGAAATACCCAACTAGCCTTTACATAGCTCTTGATATATATTTAATATATGCTATAACTTGGACAAGAAGACATTGGTCCAAATACAGCTGAAAAAATGACCAAATTTGTAACTGGTAATCATAATTTTATATCTGACAAAATGGTCTTCTGCATTCAGTGCGATTTGTAATACTAGTCATTGTGACTTAAACAACTGAATGTTAAATTAGACACATAACATTTCAATATGTAGAGCAATAACGTTTACCTCCAACTTATCTTCTTTTGCCCTATGATTCTGAGGTAGAAAACGAAAATCCTCTGTTAACCGGATACATTCGCCAACATTTTCAGGAGAAACAAAGTCCAACGCAACTTTTATACATGACTGCAGAAAACAGATTGTCAATAGCATGAATAATATTAGCACAGTATACAAAAGTGTTCAATACACAGAGCAGAAGACATAATAATTAAATATTAATTTAACACACCAGATGATCCACACAGCATTAAATTAAATATTGGTTTATATAAAAGTAGTGCAAACAAATCCTAAACAAATAATAAGTTGGTGTGTACCTTAAGGTTTCTAACTTGATGAGGGCAACCAACAGGTATAAAGACAGCATCTCCAAGTTTTTGGACAAAAGTCCATGGTTCAATTCCTTATAATAATTAAATAAATAAAAACATATACATTCAGTCATCATTATATCATTATATATATCAATAAAAGTTGATGCACGTCTTGAAATTGCATAATACTCACCAAACTCTTCTTTAAGCCTTCTTTTATGCTCCACGGTTAAGTAAAATGTTTGATCATGTATTGGGTCGATAACCTACAACAACAAAATAGGGCACAACAGTTTAGAGAACAATAGGATTGCAATGGTATACTACGATTAATTCTGTTAGATAACTTGGTTCACCATTAATTATAAAGCGGTTCACGTTTGTTGCATTTAATTACTAACCAGGGTATGCAAAAAGTCTGATACGGCATGCAGTACTTATTGGGAAAAAATGTTAAGAGTTACATAATTCTTTACATAAGAAAATTTACAAAATGACATGGAAATAGATATGCACCGATCACATGACTTTCTTCATTTCCTAATATGTTTCTCTCATAATCTAATTCGTCTACCTAAGTACGTAAGACTAGTAGTTTATAACTCATGACATCATGGATAATCAATAAACAATTTATTAAAATTAATAAGGATCACCTGCTCGAGTGGACGACAAAAAGTATGTCTGAACTCTCTGAAATGTTTTTTAAGATATTCTTCCAATTTCGGAGTATCTTCTCTCCTAAATATGTCCCACAAAGCGCCACCATCTTCCATATTTAACCCATCGACACAAGTACTATTTCCATTATCGACTTCGATATCTTCTGTGTGTTCATTGCTATTATCTTCTTCTTCATTATGTGAACTATCCTGTTTCTCAGTATGAGACATATTATTATCAACTTCATGAGCAGTAACATCTGTGGTGTTATCAATAATGGGTCCAAGGAGCTCCCTCTGTTCCTGAGCCTCGTGCTTCTTTTTTAATCTCTTTATGCGATGAAGATTAGCGGAGCTAAGGGTCCAGGTTGAAGTGTGAGTCAACACATTAACCTTCAGGTCATAAAAAAAAATATATATATTAGTGATTGTGCATATGTTAAGACTAAAATAGAGCAAATCCAGAACATAAATAGTAGCACATTTCTTTAACATATTTGACCACGAGAGAGGTTGTTACATGACAATTATATTATGGTGGGAAAATAAAATGTAAGATATATATATCAACACAAAAACAGGGTTCTGAGACTTCTTAAGAATCATAATCAATTTTGCAGAACTCGAGTACTCGATGATTACATGGCAAAATAAATGCCTCATGATTACTCAGTCAAAACTCGGGATTACTCGGTCTAACTCGGTCAAACTCGGGAATAATCGAAAAATCAGTCAAAGTCAAACTTGGTCAACGTCCGAGAACTCCGCGAGTTTCTGAGTACTCCCTAAAAAATCCCGACTGAGTACTCCCCGAGTAGCGATTATTGCAACCTATGTAAATCATTTCAAATTACTTTTCAAGCTTGCGGTTTCATCTTTTGTGATTGGTCCAGCTAACACTACAGTAACTGCCTCACATGACCTTTCATGACCTTTCATGAGTTGACCATATAATCCATACTTATCAGGTTTTGTTATGTTTTAAAAAAATGCTGAAACTGATAGCATGTCAAGTTTTTTATCATCCTACTTTGAACAGAAATTAAGAAGCCAAAGGATAACTGAAAAGATACATTTTGGGACCAATGATCATTGTTTCAGCCTAATATAAAAAAAATTCAAAATAATAAATAAAAAGCATACCGCATCAGACATATCACAGTGAAGTTTGGTTACAGAGTCACCACGCCCTAATTCTTGAGCAACACCATAAGCTATATACGTTTTGGGACCCATGTCCGGCTTGCAGCATTTTGCAGGCAACTTTGTAACTAGATTAAGATAGCCATCACGAGGATGTGTATATTCTTTGAAGGGTAAAGAAGTAATAAACTCAACACCATGACGGGGTAAACGTTCTTCAAACAAATTTGATGGAGGCCAGTCTTTTAACTTAAGGATCTGAGGCCAACCCTCGGGATCATATAGCCCATCCGTATAACTTGTAAAAAATTTATGAACGTTAATATCAACCTGCAAGTTGAAGAAAAAATCAGAGATAATAAATTGTTTCTTCTATTCAAAAAGCCATATATTATCAGTTGTACTGAGGGGAATATATAGATACAAGGACACACGAAAGGTCAGGAGGCTAATCTAGCATTAACTGCATTACTTATTTAATATACAAAAATGTATTCTAAGCAGTTTCTAACAAAAACAAACAAAACCCAATACCACATAGGTGTGTGGGGGAAGTGAGATGTAGACAATCCTTCCCTTATCCGAGAATAAAGACAAGTCATTTCTCCACCCAGAGTGAAAAACACTCTCAAAAGTAGAGAAACTCATCCCTCTCTCTATTCGACGGATAGAGAGATTGCTTCCGAGGGGACCTCCGGCCAATAAGTAAGAAAAAAAAATTGAAAAAAATAAAATTGAGACGCCATGAAAATGGTAAAATCAAATTTCCATGGGTTTTAATCCTACCTAAATATTACTTTAGGCTCTAACAGTCAGTCAAGTCGCCAATAAATCGACGCTTGCTGTCGACTCAATAAGCAGTTTCTAACACTCCTTCAAAATGGAGCATAGATATTAATCATATCCAACTTCTCACAAAACCGCTTGATACAATTTCAAGGTAATGCTTTAGTAAAGATATTACAATTAACATGTGGCGTTTTGATCGTCTCTTCTTCTAACTTCTTGCGAGTTAAATGACACAACTCGACAACTCGGTCAAAAACTCAGAAACTATAAGTCAAAAACTCGGCAAATTGGTCGAAGTCTATTAGAATTTATATTAGAACATATATATTTATATTAAAAAAAACTAAAAAGTCAACTTAAGTCAACATCCGAGTTCTCTTTGAGTTGCCGAGAACTCCCCAAAAATTTCTGACCGACTTCTCCCCGAGTTCCGAGTTCTCCAACCAAGGTTCATGGATTTATACTCATATCACACTTGAGTGAGATATCACATTTTGTTTTTTACTTTTTCAAAAGAGAAGGTTTCATCCGCCAAAGACATTGTAGATCGTTTAGAGGATCACCATTATAGTTAGCATCGGTGAAACCTAAATGGTGTGATGATTCTAGTATATGATACCACGTCCTAATGTATTTTTCAAGTATTTTACAATGTGACATACAAAATTTCAATGTGAGGTTCTTGTGGATAACAATAATTCAACTTGCCAAATATTCTTGTATACTTTGATGGGTTCTCAAGTAAATCAATCATATGCACTTAACTTTATACATGGTATCAACATGGTGCTTTATATGTTTTTGTGTCGATCAAAACATAGTCACCGAGAACATCCGGACAATAGTTTCAAAGGACCTAAAATACTTTGTTTGATAACGAGTGCTTTCAACCTGTCAATTCCTTCTATGTCGTTATCATCCACATAAACGACGAGTAGAATGCACATATATGCACTTCTTCTTAGGCCAAAGTCCCTTACCGCATCAATGTACTTCCCAAACCAAGCTTAAGGGGATTAATTCAAGCCATATATTGCTTTTCGTAATCTGCATACCAATGTACTTCCCAAATCATGCACAAGGGAAATGCTTTAATATAGAGTGCTTTTAACCTATCAATTCCTTCTATATCGTTATCATCCACATAAACAACGAGTAGGTAGCACATAGAGGTTGATGAAGTGAAGAATAAAGAGTGGTTATATGCATTTGTTCTTAGGCCAAAGTCCCTTACCGCAACAATGTACTTCCCAAACCAAGCACAAGGGGATTGATTAAAGCCATATATTACTTTTCGTAAATTTACATACCAATGTACTTCCCAAATCATGCACAAGGGAAATGCTTCAAGCAATAAATTGCTTTTCGTAATTTACATACTTTAACGAGGAGCAACAAAACCACAAGGTTGCTTCATAAAGACCCGTACAAATCACCATGTAAAAAAGGGATTCTTGACATCAAGTTAATGAAGAGCCCCTCAAACTACCACCATTAATCCTGAATGTGACGTGGAGGCGGATATCCCACTTTTTTCGCAATAAAGTGACTTTCTGAATGTGACGTGGGAGTGTCATGGATGAAACTATCTAACTTAAATGTCATATATGAGGGTCACGGCTCTATTTTTGAGTTAACAGCAAACGTCGATTTATTGGCGTCATGACTGCCGTTTGGAGCCTAAATTGAATTTCATGCAGGATTTAAAACCCATGGAAATTTGATTCTACCATTTTCATAGCGTCTCAATTTTATTTTTAATTTTACCTTCTTTTTTTAAATTTTCAACTTATTGGCCGGAGGTCGACTCGGAAGCAATCTCTTTATCCGTCAAATAGAGAGGGATGATTTTCTCTACTTTTGAGAGTGTTTTTCACTCTGGGTGAAGAAATGACTTATTTTTATTCTCGGATAGGGGAAGGATTGTCTACACCCCACCTCCCCCATACACCACTCATGTAATATTGGGTTTTTTTGTTGTTGTCATACATGAGGGTCAAATCTAGTATGACCCACCTTTTTTTAAATTATTTTTAAATTAATACAATAAATATGAAACATATATAATAAAATTGTTAGTATAATTACATAGAATACATATTAAATAGAAAAATGACATAACCTAAAAATTCATTAAAATTCTAGCATTACATAAAAAATAGAAAAATAACATAAACTAGAATTCTTAAAACTCGAGATTACATAAAACAACTAATGCAATGTGCGGAAATTATGTGGAAGTGTCAAATGTGCTTGACTAGATCATCTTGTAGTTGGTCGTGAAGCCTCTTGTCTCTTATTTCTTTAGTTACCATTTCTTGATCTCGTCATCTATTCCTTATACGTTTAGGTTGGTTCTCCGCATTCTCGGTAATCATATCCATTTCAAACTCAAACTGACTAATTGCAAATCCGTTATCTTCTTAAATCATCATATCATATTATGTAATATGACACAACAATTCTTTACTTTTCGCATCTTGTTCAAACTCATAATATGTAAAGGTGTCCATAAAATATGAAACCCACCTTAAAGAACCCTAAATGGCCTCTCTACATCCTTTCTGGCACTAGCCTGAAATCTAGTGAACTTAGCAATTGGCTCATTTGTGGGACACGACCACCCTTTGTCATGAGTCACCCAATCTGGATATATACCGTTGACAAGGTAATAATCTTTACTATACTGATGTCTATTTAACTCAAATGGTGTGGGGGTGGAGCGTACCTTTCTTTTGCTTGTCAAATATAAAGGATTGACACAAAACGTTTATATTATTATTAGAACCCGTCATTCAAAAAATGCATGCCAAATCCACAAATCATATGAAGCAATTGCTTTAAGCATAACCGTAGGCTTCTTGTGATCACCCTTTATGTATTGACCTTTTAATGCGACGGAACAATTCTTACATTCCCAATGCATACAATCAATACTCTCGATTATACCATTGAAACCATGTTTCTCTTCGTGTGTACCATGTAATAGTACCTTTCTTCAGCTTATCAAATAGAGAAAATTGATTCAAAATGTTAGTACTCCCTTCCGTCCCAATTTAATAGTCCACAGACAAAAAACACAAAGTTTTAGAAAAAGTGACTGACACATGTACTTTCTTGTCTACTTTCCAGTTTTACCCTTTACTTTTTACCTACATTTTTTGTTTTACTTAAGAAAGTAAGGGTATAATGGTACTTAAATCAATTATTCTTATCTATTTATGGAAATGGTCTATTAATTTGGGACAAACAAAAAAGGAAACATGGACTATCTAATTGGGACGGAGGGAGTATATTATTATTAGAACCCGTCGTCCCAAAAAATGCAAGCCAAATCCACAAATCAAATGAAGCAACTGCTTACAGGCTTACAGCATAACCATTAGTTTCTTGTGATCAACCCCTTGTGTATTGACACTTCAATGCGACAGAACAATTCTTCCACTCCAAATGCATACAATCAATAATCCCAATCATACCATTGAAACCGAGTTTCTCTTAGTGTGCACTATATAATCGTGCAATATCATGTGCATTGGGAGCTCTCAAGTGCTCGGTGTGATATAAAGTGATTGTACACTTACATAAGTGGTCTAGACATAGTATTGATGATGATCACTCATTGTAAGTATTCATCGAACATATTTGCGGCTGTTCCATACGCCAACTAGGGTAAAGCCGAAGTACACTTTTGTAAAGTAGTAAAAGTTTGTCTACCAATAGTATCTGTAAAATATCTAAAATACTCGAAAATATCAATACTAGAGAAATTCAATATACCTAATTCGGATGAAAAAATGACACTGCATACAAACAAAAACGTCTTTTAATTGTAAGGCGTATATTTTGGCGTCTTAGAAAAATAATCGTACCATAAACATTGCTCGGCAACCTCGCGCTCCCGCAAAATGTATATTCAAGGTCGACCTTGGGATATGCTCAGGCTTAGGTCCGTCAATCAAGTATTCTTGAACAAAATCAATAATAACTTCGTTGTCGGATTGAAAAATAATATCATAAGATTCAATTTTTTATAAAGTTGGATAGGATGAAGGATGTATGTGTTTTGATTGATTGGAAAATGTATTTAGATAGCTTGGTATTTATAGGTAAAAAATTCATTTTTTAAGCAAACGATGATATTACCGGTTGAAAAAAGTCAAAAAAATCGAACCAATCACAAATCACAACAAGACACAAGACCTGTGACACGTTTTTTCCGTCACTTACCAGACTAACGCCCCGCCGACATCAAACGACGTCAATTTTTCCGGATCACAGGCTCTTTTGTGGTGGCGTCGGGTTAAATTTGGTCTAATACGTAGTTGCTAAGATAACATATAATCAATTGGATGTAAGTTTAGCAACGGAAGAAAAGGTCTCAAATTTATCCACCACATATTGAGCATAACCTTTGGCAACTAACCGAGCTTTCAATCGCGTCGAAGAACTATCGGGATTATCTTTTAGCGTGTAGACCCACTATTTGAAAACAGTCAATTCTACTAATGCCCGTGTCATTATGATCAACAACATTATCTCCTCGATCATAACGGCATGCCATCCTGAATGAGCCAAAACTTTGCCAACTGTTTTCGAAATATCTATAGAATTAAGGTAGCAACAAATGAGGGAGAAGAAAAAGATTACATAACAGACAAAGAAAGCAATAGGGTATATACGAATAGGGGTGTCACGACTATCACTAGAAGCATCACTGGTTGAGCCACCGCGATGGTATAGTGATAAAGATAGTGGTACAGGAGTGGGATCAGGATCTGATGTAGAACAGGGTGGCCAACAACGATCCGATTAGGTTGTTAGGTTAGTAGTGTCGGAGTAGGTACATGTATGACACATGCTAATAAATTATCATCCTCTTTAAGATTACTAGAGGTTGACACCGAAAAAAATGCAATTCTTGCTTAAATGTGACATCTCGAGAAGAGAAAGAACATAACGTTGAAGAGTATAAAGAGTAGAAAAAAAAACATCTAGCTTTCTGAAGACAGGAGTATCTAAGAAAAGACACACTTAATAGACTTGGTATCTAAGTTGGTGAGAGTGAGTGTCTCGGACAAACAAATTCTAACAAAAATCCTAGGCTCAATCAGATATTAAGATTTTGAAGAAAATGCCAACAAATATAAGATTTTTGTTTCAGGTTCGAGTGTCTAAGGCTCGTCTACCAATAATCTGCTTTCTCGACCAATAATCTGCTTTCTCGACTGATAAAACACAAGAATCTAAAAGGAATAAGGCATCACAATTCCAATTACAAATCACGGATTGAATGAAGAGTTAGATAGACTCAAAATACATGATAATGATATACGCGGCCCAAGATTAATGGTCCTAGGCCAGGACCTACGATTGAGAGGTAGTGCCATTTGCAATTCTGACATGAGATAGTTGTGAAATATAATAAAAGAAAGAAGATGATTAACTATCATATGATCTTAAGCACCATAATCAATGACCCGTTAGATGCCGATGATAAAAGGCATGTATTAAACTTGCCTATTTCGTTAAAAGTTGCACTTAGTGCAGTGAGCTTCACGAATTCTTTCAATCGAACATATTCAGAGATAGTGAATGTAGAAAAGGAAGACATTTGTAAAGAATGTTATTCATTTCATCACCCATGAACCCTTTTCAAAAGGATTTAAGCCCTAAAAAAGCAAATATTAGATGGGTGATGGGTCAAGGATTACATAGTTATACCAACTCTGAAACACAAACGCATGGTCAGAAAGACAAACTAATTAGATAGATAGATAGACATTAGTATTCGCCATCCAATAAATAAACATGAAATAAATCAAGAAACTAACCTCACACCAATTCAAACAATTAAGAGCAGAGACATCCAAAAGTGTGTAGTGTTTAGAATTTGCAACCTCGCGAAAAGCACGCCACATAACCATTGGCTCCCAACTCAACCCAAGTGTGGTCTCAAGAACATTACTGACTATTACAGGCTGACCTTTCGACCAATGCCACTGAAAATGTTTTAGATCCCCAGATTGAATGTCAATAGCCCTTGGACAATACAAGTAGTTGTCATCCGAATCCACACGAAATGCAGCCTTACGTAACTGCTTATCACCATCATTTTCAGTAACAGAATTTGAACAAGTGCACCATTCCTTAGGTATCTCGTGTATATCATCCACTGATTTATGCGTCTCTAAGACATCTTTTGCATTATTCAACAATGTTGAAACACGGTCTTGTCTCTCAACGTACATCAACTCTAATATCCCACGTCCACAACCACCCATACTTTCGGGAGGACAAGAAATTCTGCCATCATCCAAACACTTCCAATCATGACTAATCTTATCTTTTGGTACTAAACCCTCTGTATCATGTTTTTCAACAGGTTTATCATTCCCACTATCCAATAATTCGCTAATAATCTTATCTTTTGGTACTAAACCCTCTGTATCATGTTTTTCAACAGGTTTATAATCCTCACCATCCAAATATTCACTAATAATATTCTCTTTTGGTGCTACAATCGATGTATCATCCCCACCATGTAAATAATCAGCACCTGGATCTATAAATTCAAAGTTAACTTCTTCTTTGTTTCCCTTAGGGTTTCCGTCACGCAATTCCCGGCAACATTGAAGGCAAAGATCATAATTGCAACTGGGGCAGCTTCTATGCAAGTCAAAAATTGAAGTTTTGCAACAGTCGCTGCATACATCACATGACACCATAATTAGAAACGAACTCCATAAATATATGTAATATATTTAAAATCGCGTACCAGTAGACGCGCTCCTCCGAGCTACATCCTGCCTTCTTCAACTTTACCTCAGATACATGGCATCCTGTCCAATTTAAAAAAAAAAAAATTAAGAAAAAAAAAAAACATGAATTATGCAATTACTATTTCTTCTCTCAACCAACTCTTCTAAATGCAGAACCAATGGATTATTGTCCTAACTCATAACAAAGCCAACTAAACTAATTAAGGAGTAAGACTTAACAAGAAAGAGTGTTGTTATCAACAATAACAAATCTTTTACAAAAAACAAGTAGGGGAAACATCATTTCTAAGTGACATCATTATAATTGTTTTTATCTGTTTTATATGGTAGTAAAAAAATTATAATAGCAGCTAAAATTATCAATGAAAAGTACCTTGAATTTTAGACTCTATCAGTTTTTCCTTCTTGTTCTCCTTGTTGAGACGCTCCAAGAATGGAAGAAGGACATGTAAGATATATAGAGAATATTGAACTTTCTCATCAATACTTGGTTTAAAATCAATCTTCCCTTTTACCTAATAAAGAAAGAACATAATTGGTAACGCAATTCTAACTTGGATAGGAACTAAACAGAAGTATGCTGTGTACAAATAAAACCCTGGTGTAGGGACCAACTTTTGGATGTACATCGCGTAGGCAAGATTTGCAGTTGCAATTGTCAAGACAAACAGGGCAACGCTCAGCAAACATCTCCTCTGTCATGTTCGGGTACCTACAAACAAACATAAGAATAAGAATTAACATTGTTTAAATACAAAGTACTTTAAACATCTTTTAGCTATGTCAATAGTTCGACAGCATAGTTGACTAGTTAAAAGGTAAAATGTGATTGAAATCGGCATATTATCATAATAACTGTAACAAGCATTAGAGTGACATGGGGAAGAAGTATATACCATGTCGGCATACACATCACGCAGTAACGCTTCGTCTTACAATTCCCGCAAATTACGACGCGACCCTTGTCGTTCCTTTTACACTGATGACACGTCAACGGTTTTCCCTGTCAGCAGATGGATGACAAATAATGTTACTATCAAGTTGTATATAATATATAAATATATACATAAGTATGACACAATATCCTTGAGAGATTGCGAGAAAACATCGGTAAATTTGTAACTTCATTTCACAATATTTTGAATTGATTCATTAAACAGCAAGGGTAGATTTTATGCGTTGAATGGTTCTAAATGACTCAAAGGTTCTGAATAAACTTGGTTTGAAATGACAATAACCTGTTTGATAATTATTCCGGATGAACTCTATGAAAGATGTAAAATCAATGAATACATAAAGAATATTATTGTTTGATAAGTGTTCTGGATATAATTTTAAAATGAAATTAAAGAAAATTGAAGTGTTGAATGGTTAAAAGAGTATTTCAACCCTATATGGTTTAGCATAGGGTTTGCTGAATGTTTCAACATTATTTGTTGTTCAGATGTCACATACAAACGCATTGAATGCTCATTGATTAAACATTTAGTGTTGAAGCATTCAACTAAAAGGCAACCAATAGCACACAAAGTCGGAGTTTTTTTTAAAGCAGTATGGGATCACCTAAGAGGATTAAACCACCCACGCGTTCATCTCCCACAATTGCATAACCCGCCCCCAACTGCTGCCCAGGAGGAAACCCGGCCCAATCCGAGGGCGTCGGTGGTAAAACCCCGTCCCCACTGCCCCCGCAACACGATGTGCGGAAGGCACCCTTGGGTGGAATTCAAGGGTTAAAGGACAACCTTGTATGCAATTGTTGCACCCCACGAGACAATTGTTGCACCCCACGAGAGTCAGACTCCTGACCTCTCGCTAAAAGAGGTAGACCACTATTACATGAGCTACAACACAAGGTTACCCAAATAAGAGTTATAATATGTTTTTAGGAATAAAAATAAGTAGTACTCCACTAGACATTAGACCATATTTATATTTATATGCATTAATCCATGTGAGACGGTTTGTTACAATCTCTAAGTTATATACAGTAAACATATAGGATAAAAGTTCTACCTGTATAAAAACCTTATTTGTTAACATGTTTAACTTGTATGCATAAATGTAAAATAAGCAAGGGAAAAAGAATATTACATTTTCATCAACAACCACAGGTCTGCGAGTCTTAACTTCATCTCCTTCATCTTTCTTCTTTCTTTTGTTGCTCTGTTGTTTATTAACCTTGGGCCCTTTCCTTAAACTATTACCAATTTCTTCAAAAGGATCAATTTTATAGCTAACATTGATTTTTCTCGTGCTTCTTTGAGACCTTTT
The DNA here is from genome assembly GCF_046630445.1 of Rutidosis leptorrhynchoides. Classification (NCBI taxonomy): domain Eukaryota; kingdom Viridiplantae; phylum Streptophyta; class Magnoliopsida; order Asterales; family Asteraceae; genus Rutidosis; species Rutidosis leptorrhynchoides. Next base: position 80,242,358 of record NC_092333.1, read on the forward strand.
ACCAAACCCTTGATCATCATCATCATCTTCTTCATCAATAACAAACTTTTTCTTCCTACCCCTGTTTTGCTTCTCAATCACTTCTGTATCATTCAGATCTAAAGCTTCTTCATTTTTTACATCAACGTTCATCTTCTTATCGGCAATTTCACCACCAATTTCATCTTCTTCCTTTGCAACAATATGATTGCCGTCAGTTGCTTCCATAACTAAAAAGATATGATTTTTAATAGAAATAGAAGAAAGGGTTTTTTTTTACAATTTTTTAATGGAAATAGGAGAAAGGGGGGTTTTGTGCAAAGTAGAAAACTGTGGATGAAATTAGGGTTTTGAAAACCGTGTGCCAAGATAAAAATAATGAAATCCCTCTTAAACTATCAATTCGCGGGTTCTGTACGCACCGGATATGTCTAGATATATACAAGCACGATCATCGAGATTTTGAAACTGTAACCCTAAATTCCGCCGAAATCGGTCTATTATTACACCTTCTTTTATTCTCCAAAATTAAATTAAATGTCGAAATTAAAATGCACATTACAACTTCATTGAGATTTGATTTCTCTAAATTTGATGGAGATCCGATTCAACATAAATACTAAATTATCTTTGGAAAGATTTTTCTTGAGGAGCAAGACATCAAAGCATAATCAATGTGGATTGAACCGGGTCTCCTTTGAAAATTCTCAAACATTTTAACACCACCTAATCGTATTAATTGTTGTACGATGATGGCCTGTCAGATACGCTCATGCGATCGCATGAGTTCTGAGTTACCCAGTCATGCGATCGCATGAGCAAGTATCACCAAAACTCAAACCTAATCAAATTTTTCATCATTTTCTTTTTCTTTTTCCCGAAACAAAAACTTGAAAAACCATTTTATTTAAGTTACCATTCAATTACTTTTTTTCTTCCCAAAATATAACTCGAGAGGAAGAGTTCTTTTTGTAAGAACTTGTTCCCAAGCATTTTAACACCAAGTATCACCAAAATCAAACCCAAGTTCTTACTTCCTCTCGAGTTATATTTTGAGAAGAAAAGAAAGTAATTGAACGGAAACTTAAATAAAATGGTTTTCCAAGTTTTTGTTTGGGAAAAAAGGAAAAGAAGATGATGAAGAATTTGGTCTAATTTTACCTTCTAAATATCCTTCTATTTTGAAAGGATCTCATTTTCCTCACTTTCACTTATCTTCATCTCATTCATTTTCTTTTGTATAATAACTCGGTAACACAGTCTTAACATCCTTTATGAGAATGATCAGAAAGTAAACCACAAAGGACATAATCATGGCTTACAGCTAGGGATGGCATCGGGTCGGGTTTGGGTCGGGTTTAGTTAATCCCGGACCCGAACCCGATTAAGAAACCCCGCCCCAAACCCGGCACGAAATCCGTCGGGTCCCCATTTACTTACATACTATCGGGTTTCGAGTTTTCCCACGGGTAAACGGGTGTACCCGATTAGTCATTTTGTATCTATTTTTCAATAAGTTACCAAATTAAAATATCGAAAAATAACTTACTACTTCATGTTTAAAGTATTATAAAATATCACATACAAAAGGTTGATTGAAAAGTTTTGAAAATACTCAAATACACAAAGTATATAAAATATCATATCTCGAAAACTTATTGTATATGATTATATTGAATAAAATGATACTCGTTTTCAAAAAAAATAAGAGAAATCTTTCATACATTAACAATATAATACTAATACTAAACTTTTACATAAAAATTATTATTAAAATTCCTCGGGCCGGGTATACGGGTATGCGGGTCTGGTATACGGGTCGGGTAAACGAGTTTGTATCCAAAACCATACCCGAACTCGAACCCGAAATTTTTTTTGTAACCATCCCCATACCCAGTCCATGACCCAATGGACTCGGGTCAGACCCGACCCAATTATAACGAGTTTCGAGTTTTCTCATCGGGTACAGGTCATTTTGTCATCCCTACTTACAGCTTAATTCTATAAAATAGAATATTTTTGCTAAAAAAATCACAAGGTAACAAAAACAAACACGTTTTGTTAATGAATACATTTTTTGAAAGTTTATAACCTATAATGAGATTATTTGAGGTATATAACTTGTAATGAGATAAACGTAAAAGTATATGACTTATTTGTAGTTTTAACTCTTATACAAACTACTCTGTAATATATTGTTTATGATGTTTTGTGTTTTATTTAGAAAACAGTGATCTAAACTATATCTATAATCAAGTAATCAACTCATGTTTTATTTAGAAAACAGTGATCTAAACTATATCTATAATCAAGTAATCAACTCAACCACTCATGTAGTTTAGGTAAATAGTCAAATATTTGAAATAGTTAATACAAAGCATCAATCACATTTCATGTTTCAAGATATACATAAGACGTAAACATCTTACCATGAAATTAATACAAATTCGATTAATCTGTATACAACAACAACAATACTCAGTCCCGCACTATGGGAAAAAGTAATTGATGCATAATTATGACTTTAAAAACGCAATTTAGAACAAGCTTTCTTCACCCAGCAGATGTGAACACAAAATGTGACAACCCGGAAATTTCCGATCAAATTTAAACTTAATCTTTATATAATTCAGACACGATAAGCAAAGTCTGTAATGTTGAGTCTCAAATTTTGAAACTATATTCATGTAATCAGTTACCCTTTGACTGTGCTCGACGATTCACTAACACTTATGTGTATATAGATATGTATATATAAATAATTAGATATAAATAATTATATATAATAATACATTAATAAATTATTAATTGTTGGAATTTAGAAAATAAAATAATAAACGATATTATAAAGTTATTATTAGATCGAATCTCTGATTGATTGTGATACATTGAGGAATCGATTAAATCTCTGAAAAATTACAAAATCTGTTTGATGTCCTTTTTCTACTTTCTAAATTTCTTCATGATTAAAATTTATGTCTGCACCCACTCATAATTCAATCTCTTTGTCTTTTGAGTCACCAAACAAAGAAGTGTCACGAGATTGTTTATATTCCGTTGTTACTTTATTTCCTTTATCAATCAACCACAGTATATGGATCCGTGAATTTGAATTTAACAATCAACTTATTGCTTTTGTCCTTTTCCTATTATTAAATTTGTGTACTTAATTGGTACCCATGTCGAATTCATCACAAGATGCAATCAAATTAATGTTGGCTTTATGTGTTTGTCTATTTTCAATCATACCAACTTTATCATTTCATTTCCACTCGTAATTGAACTTAATAATCAATTATTATTGTTTCTATCTTTTTGATTCTTTCATTACAAGTCTAAATCTTATATGCATATGTAAGAACCAGTTTTCCACAGTTGTTTGGGACGCCGTCCAAATGTGTGGGACGTCGTCCAAGTGTGAAGGACTGGACGCCGTCCAGTAATTTGGACGCCGTCCAAATGGGCTGGCAGACAAGCTGTTTTGCTTTTAAATATTCAAAGGGGTAGTTTGGTCTTTTCACTTGTTGAACGAATTTAAGGCCACTAGATCAGATTGGAGTGAGTCATTACTCCATTTTCAACCACCACCTCCTATCCACTTGAATTCTAGAGAGAGAGAAAGGTTTTAGTGTGAGAAAGCTCAATCCAAAGAGGAAGAAGCTAGTTTCGGGCCAAAGTGCGTGTTTTAAAGTTATTCATCTACTTCCTAGCTACGTGGTGATAGTGGTGATAAGTCCTAAACCTAATTTCCTCAATTTAAGTTGTTATGGGTTTGGGTTTGGGCTATAGATGAACATAAAACCCATATTTGATGATTTTGAGTGTTCTTGGGTAAGATTGAGTCATGAAGACTCAATAGTAACTAACCTAGGGTTTCAAATTGTAAATTGGTGTTTGTATGTTCTAAATTGGTTAGTTAACTACTAGCACATCTTGATGTGAAGTAAGTGGGTGTTATTTGGGTATTTGGTGACCAGTTGGGTGTGTAAACCTTGAAATGGGTCAAATGGGTCTTTGATGACCTAAGTTGTCTAAATATGCATGAAAATGCGATAACCTTGTGTTAATGAATAATTTAAGACCCGAAACTTGCTAGTGTTAGGGTTTTGGCGATGTTGACGTAATATGATTATTAAGAGTGCAAATGGGTCGAAATTGCATAATGAGTCAAAAGGATACAAGGATGGTGAGTGAGTTGATCTACCAACTCGATTGTGTGATTGATTATATGCATTATGTATATATAGGTACGTCGCGTTGAAGGTTGCGAGTTTGATCATCTCACCGAAGACGTTAAGGTGAGTGGAATAATTATATATGTATGTATATGATTTATTTACTTGTAGGTTATGGGTTAAAGTTCGATGTTGACGATACCATATCCTAGAGTATATTGTTGGTTGATGAGGGTTAAAGTTCGACGTTGACGATACCTCATGTATGGATTTAAAGTTCGGTGTCGACGAAGCCATACACTATTGTAGTGACATTTGATGAGGGTTTAAGTTCGATGTTGACGATACCTCATATGTGGGATTAAGTTCGATGTTGACGATACCACATTTATTAGGACGAATGGGAATTAAGTTCGATGTTGACGATACCATTCGTTGGGCTAGCCTTGGGATTTGAGTACTAATGGATGTTGTGAACATCAATGTTTATGTATTCGTGTTGTAGCATGTTGTATTGTTGTGTTATATGCTATTGTTGTACTAGCTTTGTTATCGTGGTTTTAGCGTTATACATTATAAAGGTATGCTAATTATGTTGCTAGTATGTATGCGGATTTGGTGTAAGTGATTGCATGTAAGTAAGTTATATATGTATATGTATAATTATTGCATTCACTAAGCTTTAGCTTACCCTCTTGTTGTTTACCTTTTTAGGCTCCGTCGTGGACAAAAGAAAAGGTATTCGGTTGGATTAGTGGTCACCCGCTTATTTTGATAGGGGATGCTTTTGGGTTAGCTTTTGGAAGTCGGCCAAGATTTGGGTAGTTTAACCCCAAACACCATGCTCTAGGTGTCGTTTGGAATTTAAATTATGATGGTCGAAACTTGTATTTTGAACGAATTTCGTAAAATGGGACATTGTGGGCCCGTTGTTGTAAAACTCGTTTTGATGATGAAAATCTCTTAGTTTTACTTATTATAACACGTTGTGAAAAGGTTTTCATTTAAGAGTACCAGGAAGCGGGAATTCCGCTCGTGTAATTTGGAACCCGAGATCAGAACCTGATAGTTCATTGGGACGTCGTCCCAATTGTTTGGACGCCGTCCAAATCTTCAGTACTGGACGCCGTCCAGATGTACTTGTCCAGAATTTTTTTTTTTAGGTGTGTTTTTGATATAACGAGGTCGGGTCGTTACAAGTGGTATCAGAGCATGGTCTAAGGGATTTAGGCGACTTGAGATAGGTGCCTAGACTTAGACTTTATTGTGTATGCGCGTTATGCAGGACTTGTAGGAGACGGGTCGGACCGGGGATTGGTTAGTGCCTAGTTTTAGGTGAACTAACTATGCGATAATTTTTTTGTGTTGTGTTTTGCAATCATCAAGCGAGATAGACGTTGTACTAGTAAGTTAATGCGACGTAATCGCGTAACAATGATTAGCTACCATTGTTACGGGTTCAAATCATGTCGAACAAGCGAAGTACGACGATTGTTGAGCAAGACGGGGCGGTGAGGTGTTCATGTATATTGTGTCATGTCTTTTCGTTCGTTATTTAATTTACTTCATTTTATAGAATGAATATGAGAAATGGACATGATACCAATGAAGGAGGCACGAGTGAGGACGTTGAACTCACGGCCAAGGTTGAGGCCATCTTTAAAAGGCTAAAAACGAAATTTCTTGATGATGTCCGAAAGGTTTTCCAAGAATCGGTTGATGGGCAAGTAACCGAAATGATCAATGAGCGAATGAATGTCGCGATCGAGGAGACATTAGAAGCTAGAAACATTCATCCTCGTGGTGAAGGGGGTGATGGTAATGGTGGTTATGGAAGGCGAGACTTCCATTACAAAAATTTCAAGGATGCTCAACCCCCGATGTTTAATGGGGTACGAGATCTGTTAAAAAGCACATGTTGGATTTCCGATATCGAGGGAGCTTTTCATACCGCGGAATGCCCTCCCGAGAAGAAGGCGAGGTATGGGTCTAGCATGTTGCGAGAAGAGGCGAAGTTGTGGTGGGATGATAAGATCCAATTATATGGTGAAGAGCAATGCATGAGCTTGACGTGGGAGGAGTTTAAGAAGGAATTTTTCAAAGAATACCGAACTTCTTCCGACCTTGATAGAATCCGGGACAAGTTGCACAATTTGCGACAAGGTTCAATGGACTTGGTTACTCTCAAGTCTACCTTCTTGGCAAAGACTCATTTTTGTCCAGAAATTTGTTGGTGAAGACCACAAGTTGATGAAGGATTTCTACCGTACCATGAATGATGAGTTGAAGGGTAAGATTAGTCGAGGAATGGCTAAGTCTTTTGAAGAGTTATTTGAGTTGGCACGGGGTTTCGAGCCGGAGGTTCCAAGGAAAAGTGATTTCTCTTTTTCTAAGAGAAAGTTTGAAGGTTCAAGTCATTCGAACGTTTCCAACAAGAAAAATAAGAAGGGTTCCGAAAGTGTGAATAGTGTGAAGAAGAGTGGCTTTGGGAACTTTATCCCTACTTGCTACAATTGCGGGGTACGTGGTAATTTGGCTCGAGATTGTACGAAGCCAACTTCGACAAACAAGCTCACTTGTTTTAATTACAACAAAGAGGGGCACCGAAAGTCGGAGTGTCCCGATTTGAACACCGATCATGTTAAAAGGTTGGAGAAGGCGGCGGGTACGGCTAGGGGTCGCAATTATTTGATGACTAATGACGAGGCCAAGCAATCCAATGAAGTTGTCTCAGGTACTTTCATGGTTAACTCTAATCCGGCAAGGATACTTTTTGATAGTGGTGCTAACTTGTCGTTTGTGTCACCAAAGTTTGTGCCTAAACTTAATAAACCGTTAACTAAGTTAAGTCGTCCGGTAGAAGTTGAAATAGCGGATGGCAAGACGGTGCTAGTGGTTGATGTGTGTAAAAATTGTGATGTTGTGTTTGGTGCCGAAAACTTTAAAATTGATCTCATCCCGATGACTTTGGGTGATTTTGATATTGTCGTTGGTATGGATTGGCTCGATCGTTATAGAGCCGATATTGCATGCCATGAAAAATCTATTCGTGTGAAGACCCCTAGTGGGGGAGAATTAATTACTCATGGCGATAAGCGAAGAAGACTTGTGCCGATATGCACTTTTGCATGGGCACGTCGTTTTCTTGTTAGTGGTGGTATGGCTTTTCTTGCCCATGTTGTTGATACTCGTGAAGAGCCACCACCCATTCGTGAAATTTCAGTGGTTAGTGAATTCGAAGACGTTTTTTCGGATGAATTACCGGGTGTTCCGGCCGAAAGACAAGTTGAATTTCGCATTGAGTTGGTTCCGGGAGCTACTCCCATTGCTAAAACTCCTTATCATTTAGCACCGACGGAAATGCAAGAGTTGTTAAATCAAACCCAAGAGTTGCTTGAAAATGGTTTTATTCGACCGAGTGCTTCACCGTGAGGCGCTCCGGTTTTATTCGTGAAGAAGAAGGATGGTAGTATGCGGATGTGCATCGATTATCGGGAGTTGAAAAAAGTGACGATAAAGAATCGTTATCCATTGCCTCGGATTGACGATTTGTTTGATCAACTCTAAGGTGCAACGTATTTCTCTAAAATCGACCTACGGTCCGGCTATCACCAAATGCGGGTCCGTGAGGAAGATATTGAGAAAACGGCTTTTCGAATGCGTTATGGGCATTTTGAGTTTGTGGTAATGCCTTTTGGTCTTACGAATGCACCGGCAGCATTTATGGATCTTATGAACTGAGTGTGCCAACCTATGTTGGACAAGTCGTTAATTGTGTTCATTGACGACATACTTGTTTATTCAAAGAGTATGAAGGAACATGAACATCATTTGCGGGGTGTGTTGAAGACGTTGCGGAAGGAGAAGTTGTATGCTAAATTCTCCAAATGTGAATTTTGGCTAAGGGAAGTTCAATTCCTTGGTCATATTGTGAACGAAGACGGTATTCAAGTAGATCCGGGGAAGATTGAGACGGTGAAGAGTTGGGGACGACCGACTACGCCTACGGAAATCCGAAGTTTTCTCGGGTTGGCCGTTTATTATCGTCGGTTTATCCAATACTTTTCTAAAATTGCTTATCCATTGACGAAGTTGACGAGAAAGAACGCGAGGTTTAATTGGGAGAACGAGCAAGAAATTGCTTTTCAATTGTTAAAAGAGAAGTTGTGTCAAGCTCCGGTTTTAGTATTGCCGGAAGGGGTAGAAGACATGACGGTTTATTGTGATGCTTCTTTAAATGGGATCGGGTGTGTTCTAATGCAAAGAGGTAAAGTCATCGCATATGCCTCTCGACAATTAAAGGAACACGAAACGAGATATCCGACTCATGATGTTGAGTTGGCGGCGGTTGTTCATGCATTGAAAATTTGGCGCCATTACTTGTATGGTGTCAAGTGTACGATTTATTCGGATCACAAGAGTTTGAAACACCTTTTCGATCAACGAGATTTGAATTATCGTCAACGTAGATGGATGGATGTGGTGAAAGACTATGATTGTGAAATACTTTATCATCCGGGTAAGGCAAATGTGGTCGCGGATGCGTTAAGTCGGAAGAGTCAACATCCGGCGATATGAGTAGGATCGTTACGCGTGATTATTACTAATGATTTTTTTGTAAAGCTTGGCGAGACTCAAATTGAAGCTTTTGTTAACAATAAGCATGAGGAACGAATTATGGGACAAACGGAGTCTATTACCTTAGGTCCACATGGTTTGTTATCTTTTCAGGGAAGAGTGTGGGTGCCTAAAATGGGTGATAATCGACGAGTGCTACTTGATGAAGCACATAAGTCAAAGTATTCTATTCATCCGGGCGTGACGAAAATGTATCTTGATTTAAGGAAGGAGTATTGGTGGCCGGGCATGAAACGTGATGTTGTTAAGTATGTTGAGCAATGCGTCACGTGTTTGCAAGTTAAAGCCGAACACCAAAAGCCGTATGGTAAATTACAACCGTTAGAAATCCCGAAGTGGAAATGGGAGCACATTACCATGGATTTCATCACAAAGTTACCTAAAACGGCGAGAACCCAATTTGATTCGATTTGGGTGATAGTTGATCGATTGACGAAAAGTGCTTTGTTTCTTCCCATTCGGGAAGCGATATCGTCAGAGACCTTGGCTAAATTGTTCATCAAGGAAGTGATATCGAGACATGGGGTTCCTATATCTATTATTTCGGATCGAGATACCCGTTTTACATCTCAGTTTTGGGAAAAGTTTCATGAAGATATGGGTACACAATTGAAATTGAGCACGGCGTACCATCCTCAAACGGACGGTCAAACTGAACGTACGAATCAAACTTTGAAGGATATGTTATGGGCGTGCATTATTGATTTCGGTGGTAGTTGGGATGAGTACTTGCCTTTGGTAGAATTCTCGTACAATAATAGTTATCATACTAGTATTGGGATGCCACCCTATGAGATGCTTTATGGGCGGAGGTGTCGAACTCCGATTTGTTGGGGCGAAGTGGGTCAAAGAGAAATCGGTACCACCGATTTGGTCTTAGAGACAAATAGTAAGATTGAGACGATTCGGACTCACTTAAAAGCGGCTCAAGATAGACAAAAGTCGTATGCCGACAAACGTAGGCGATTGATTGAGTTCCAAGAAGGTGACATGGTGATGCTTAAGGTTTCGCCATGGAAAGGTATTATTCGCTTTCGAAAATGGGAAAAGTTAGCTCCTCGGTTTATTGGGCCATTTAAAATTTTAGCTCGTGTTGGTGAAGTCGCGTATCGTTTGGAATTACCCGAAGAGCTTGTGGGGATCCATAATACATTTCAGCTTTCCCATCTCCGTAAGTGTCTTACGGATGATTCATCTTGGGTACCTCTTGACGAGATTGAGTTAAACAATAAGTTAGAGTATGTTGAGGAGCCGATTGCTATACTCGATGAGAAGGTCAGGCGGTTGAGAAATAAAGAAGTGAGAACTTATAAAGTTCAATGGCGCCGTAGTAAAGGTTTCGAGTTCACTTGGGACCCTGAAGAGTTTGTGTTGGTGTATCTTCCCTCTTGTCATGCGGCTTGGATTGCGAGGACGCAATCCGGTTCGAGTGGGGGAGAGTTGTAAGAACCAATTTTCCTCAGTTGTTTGGGATGCCGTCCAAATGTGTGGGATGCCGTCCAAGTGTGAAGGACTGGACGCCGTCCAGATGGGCTGGCAGACAAGCTGTTTTGCTTTTAAATATTCAAAGGGGGTAGTTTGGTCTTTTCATTTGTTGAACGAATTTAAGGCCACTAGATCAGATTGGAGTGAGTCATTACTCCATTTTCAACCACCACCTCCTATCCACTTGAATTCTAGAGAGAGAGAAAGGTTTTAGTGTGAGAAAGCTCAATCCAAAGAGGAAGAAGCTAGTTTCGGGCCAAAGTGCGTGTTTTAAAGTTGTTCATCTACTTCCTAGCTACGTGGTGATAGTGGTGGTAAGTCCTATACCTAATTTCCTCAATTTAAGTTGTTATGGGTTAGGGTTTGGGCTATAGATGAACATAAAACCCATATTTGATGATTTTGGGTGTTCTTGGGTAAGATTGAGTCACGAAGACTCAATAGTAACTAACCTAGGGTTTCAAAGTGTAAATTGGTGTTTGTGAGTTCTAAATTAGTTAGTTAACTACTAGCACATCTTGATGTGAAGTAAGTGGGTGTTATTTGGGTATTTGGTGACCAATTGGGGGTGTAAACCTTGAAATGGGTCAAATGGGTCTTTGATGACCTAAGTTGTCTAAATATGCGTGAAAATGCTATAACCTTGTGTTAATGAATAATTTAAGACCCGAAACTTACTAGTGTTAGGGTTTTGGCGATGCTGACCTAATATGATTATTAAGAGTGCAAATGGGTCGAAATTGCACAATGAGTCAAAAGGAGTATGGCGAGTGAGTTGATTGACCAACTCGATTGTGTGATTGATTATATGCATTATGTATATATAGGTACGTCGCGTTGAAGGTTGCGAGTTTGATCATCTCACCGAAGACGTTAAGGTGAGTGGAATAATTATATATGTATGTATATGATTTATTTACTTGTGGGGTATGGGTTAAAGTTCGACGTTGACGATACCATATCCTAGAGTATATTATTGGTTGATGAGGGTTAAAGTTCAATGTTGACGATACCTCATGTATGGATTTAAAGTTCGGTGTCGACGAAGCCATACACTATTGTAGTGACATTTGATGAGGGTTTAAGTTCGATGTTGATGATACCTCATATGTGGGATTAAGTTCGATGTTGACGATACCACATTTATTAGGACGAATGGGAATTAATTTCGATGTTGACGATACCATTCGTTGGGCTAGCCTTGGGATTTGAGTACTAATGGATGTTGTGAACATCAATGTTTATGTATTCGTGTTGTAGCATGTTGTATTGTTGTGTTATATGCTATTGTTGTACTGGCTTTGTTATCGTGGTTTTAGCGTTATACATTATAAAGGTATGCTAATTATGTTGCTAGTATGTGAAATGTCCCGTTCTTATTGATTAAAAACGTTCCATATTAATTGATTTCGTTGCGAGGTTTTGACCTCTATATGAGACGTTTTTCAAAGACTGCATTCATTTTTAAAACAAACCATAACCTTTATTTCATCAATAAAGGTTTAAAAAGCTTTACGTAGATTATCAAATAATGATAATCTAAAATATCCTGTTTACACACGACCATTACATAATGGTTTACAATACAAATATGTTACAACAAAATAAGTTTCTTGAATGCAGTTTTTACACAATATCATACAAGCATGGACTCCAAATCTCGTCCTTATTTAAGTATGCGACAGCGGAAGCTCTTAATAATCACCTGAGAATAAACATGCTTAAAACGTCAACAAAAATGTTGGTGAGTTATAGGTTTAACCTATATATATCAAATCATAATAATAGACAACAAGATTTCATATTTCAATACACATCCCATACATAGAGATAAAAATCATTCATATGGTGAACACCTGGTAACCGACATTAACAAGATGCATATATATAAGAATATCCCCATCATTCCAGGACACCCTTCGGATATGATATAAATTTCGAAGTACTAAAGCATCCGGTACTTTGGATGGGGTTTGTTAGGCCCAATAGATCTATCTTTAGGATTTGCGTCAATTAGGGTGTCTGTTCCCTAATTCTTAGATTACCAGACTTAATAAAAAGGGGCATATTCGATTTTGATAATTCAACCATAGAATGTAGTTTCACGTACTTGTGTCTATTTTGTAAATCATTTATAAAACCTGCATGTATTCTCATCCCAAAAATATTAGATTTTAAAAGTGGGACTATAACTCACTTTCACAGATTTTTACTTCGTCGGGAAGTAAGACTTGGCCACTGGTTGATTCACGAACCTATAACAATATATACATATATATCAAAGTATGCTCAAAATATATTTACAACACTTTTAATATATTTTGATGTTTTAAGTTTATTAAGTCAGCTGACCTCGTTAGTAACCTACAACTAGTTGTCCACAGTTAGATGTACAGAAATAAATCGATAAATATTATCTTGAATCAATCCACGACCCAGTGTATACGTATCTCAGTATTGATCACAACTCAAACTATATATATTTTGGAATCAACCTCAACCCTGTATAGCTAACTCCAACATTCACATATAGAGTGTCTATGGTTGTTCCGAAATATATATAGATGTGTCGACATGATAGGTCGAAACATTGTATACGTGTCTATGGTATCTCAAGATTACATAATATACAATACAAGTTGATTAAGTTATGGTTGGAATAGATTTGTTACCAATTTTCACGTAGCTAAAATGAGAAAAATTATCCAATCTTGTTTTACCCATAACTTCTTCATTTTAAATCCGTTTTGAGTGAATCAAATTGCTATGGTTTCATTTTGAACTCTATTTTATGAATCTAAACAGAAAAAGTATAGGTTTATAGTCGGAAAAATAAGTTACAAGTCGTTTTTGTAAAGGTAGTCATTTCAGTCGAAAGAACGACGTCTAGATAACCATTTTAGAAAATATACTTCCACTTTGAGTTTAACCATAATTTTTGGATATAGTTTCATGTTCATAATAAAAATCATTTTCTCAGAATAACAACTTTTAAATCAAAGTTTATCATAGTTTTTAATTAACTAACCCAAAACAGCCCGCGGTGTTACTACGACGGCGTAAATCCGGTTTTACTGTGTTTTTCGTGTTTCCAGGTTTTAAATCATTAAGTTAGCATATCATATAGATATAGAACATGTGTTTAGTTGATTTTAAAAGTCAAGTTAGAAGGATTAACTTTTGTTTGCGAACAAGTTTAGAATTAACTAAACTATGTTCTAGTGATTACAAGTTTAAACCTTCGAATAAGATAGCTTTATATGTATGAATTGAATAATGTTATGAACATCATTACTACCTTAAGTTCCTTGGATAAACCTACTGGAAAAGAGAAAAATGGATCTAGCTTCAACGGATCCTTGGATGGCTCGAAGTTCTTGAAGCAGAATCATGACACGAAAACAAGTTCAAGTAAGATCATCACTTGAAATAAGATTGTTATAGTTATAGAAATTGAACCAAAGTTTGAATATGGGTATTAACTTGTATTAGAATGATAACCTACTGTAAGAAACAAAGATTTCTTGAGGTTGGATGATCACCTTACAAGATTGGAAGTGAGCTAGCAAACTTGAAAGTATTCTTGATTTTATGTAACTAGAACTTGTAGAATATATGAAGAACACTTAGAACTTGAAGATAGAACTTGAGAGAGATCAATTAGATGAAGAAAATTGAAGAATGAAAGTATTTGTAGGTGTTTTTGGTCGTTGGTGTATGGATTAGATATAAAGGATATGTAATTTTGTTTTCATGTAAATAAGTCATGAATGATTACTCATATTTTTGTAATTTTATGAGATATTTCATGCTAGTTGCCAAATGATGGTTCCCACATGTGTTAGGTGACTCACATGGGCTGCTAAGAGCTGATCATTGGAGTGTATATACCAATAGTACATACATCTAAAAGCTGTGTATTGTACGAGTACGAATACGGGTGCATACGAGTAGAATTGTTGATGAAACTGAACGAGGATGTAATTGTAAGCATTTTTGTTAAGTAGAATTATTTTGATAAGTGTATTGAAGTCTTTCAAAAGTGTATAAATACATATTAAAACACTACATGTATATACATTTTAACTGATTTCATTAAGTCATCGTTAGTCGTTACATGTAAGTGTTGTTTTGAAACCTTTAGGTTAACGATCTTGTTAAATGTTGTTAACCCAATGTTTATAATATCAAATGAGATTTTAAATTATTATATTATCATGATATTATCATGTATGAATATCTCTTAATATGATATATATACATTAAATGTATTTACAACGATAATCGTTACATATATGTCTCGTTTAAAAATCATTAAGTTAGTAGTCTTGTTTTTACATATGTAGTTCATTGTTAATATACTTAATGATATGTTTACTTATCATAGTATCATGTTAACTATATATATATCCATATATATGTCATCATATAGTTTTTACAAGTTTTAACGTTCGTGAATCACCGGTCAACTTGGGTGGTCAATTGTCTATATGAAACATATTTCAATTAATCAAGTCTTAACAAGTTTGATTGCTTAACATGTTGGAAACATTTAATCATGTAAATATCAATCTCAATTAATATATATAAACATGGAAAAGTTCGGGTCACTACAGTACCTACCCGTTAAATAAATTTCGTCCCGAAATTTTAAGTTGTTGAAGGTGTTGACGAATCTTCTGGAAATAGATGCGGGTATTTCTTCTTCATCTGATCTTCACGCTCCCAGGTGAACTCGGGTCCTCTACGAGCATTCCATCGAACCTTAACAATTGGTATCTTGTTTTGCTTAAGTCTTTTAACCTCACGATCCATTATTTCGACGGGTTCTTCGATGAATTGGAGTTTTTCGTTGATCTGGATTTCATCTAACGGAATAGTGAGATCTTCTTTAGCAAAACATTTCTTCAAATTCGAGACGTGGAAAGTGTTATGTACAGCCACGAGTTGTTGAGGTAACTCAAGTCGGTAAGCTACTGGTCCGACACGATCAATAATCTTGAATGGTCCAATATACCTTGGATTTAATTTCCCTCATTTACCAAATCGAACAACGCCTTTCCAAGGTGCAACTTTAAGCATGACCATCTCTCCAATTTCAAATTCTATATCTTTTCTTTTAATGTCAGCGTAGCTCTTTTGTCGACTTTGGGCGGTTTTCAACCGTTGTTGAATTTGGATGATCTTCTCGGTAGTTTCTTGTAAAATCTCCGGACCCGTAATCTGTCTATCCCCCACTTCACTCCAACAAATCGGAGACCTGCACTTTCTACCATAAAGTGCTTCAAACGGCGCCATCTCAATGCTTGAATGGTAGCTGTTGTTGTAGGAAAATTATGCTAACGGTAGATGTCAATCCCAACTGTTTCCGAAATCAATAACACATGCTCGTAGCATGTCTTCAAGTGTTTGTATCGTCCTTTCGCTCTGCCCATCAGTTTGTGGATGATAGGCAGTACTCATGTCTAGACGAGTTCCTAATGCTTGCTGTAATGTCTGCCAGAATCTTGAAATAAATCTGCCATCCCTATCAGAGATAATAGAGATTGGTATTCCATGTCTGGAGACGACTTCCTTCAAATACAGTCGTGCTAACTTCTCCATCTTGTCATCTTCTCTTATTGGCAGGAAGTGTGCTGATTTGGTGAGATGATCAACTATTACCCAAATAGTATCAAAACCACTTGCAGTCCTTGGCAATTTAATGATGAAATTCATGGTAATGTTTTCCCATTTCCATTATGGGATTTCGGGTTGTTGAAGTAGACCTGATGGTTTCTGATGCTCAGCTTTGACCTTTGAACACGTCAAACATTCTCCTACGTATTTAGCAACATCGGCTTTCATACCCGGCCACCAAAAATGTTTCTTGAGATCCTTGTACATCTTCCCCGTTCCAGGATGTATTGAGTATCTGGTTTTATGAGCTTCTCTAAGTACCATTTCTCTCATATCTCCAAATTTTGGTACCCAAATCCTTTCAGCCCTATACCGGGTTCCGTCTTCCCGAATATTAAGATGCTGCTCCGATCCTTTGGGTATTTCATCCTTTAAATTTCCCTCTTTTAAAACTCCTTGTTGCGCCTCCTTTATTTGAGTAGTAAGGTTATTATGAATCATTATATTCATAGATTTTACTCGAATGGGTTCTCTGTCCTTCCTGCTCAAGGCATCGGCTACCACATTTGCCTTCCCCGGGTGGTAACGAATCTCAAAGTCGTAATCATTCAACAATTCAATCCACCTACGCTGCCTCATATTCAGTTGTTTCTGATTAAATATGTGTTGAAGACTTTTGTGGTCGGTATATATAATACTTTTGACCCCATATAAGTAGTGACTCCAAGTCTTTAATGCAAAAACAACCGCGCCTAATTCCAAATCATGCGTCGTATAATTTTGGTCGTGAATCTTCAATTGTCTAGACGCATAAGCAATCACCTTCGTTCGTTGCATTAATACACAACCGAGACCTTGCTTTGATGCGTCACAATAAATCACAAAATCATCATTCCCTTCAGGCAATGACAATATAGGTGCCGTAGTTAGCTTTTTCTTCAATAACTGAAACGCTTTATCTTGTTCATCCTTCCATTCAAATTTATTCCCTTTATGTGTTAATGCAGTCAAGGGTTTTGCTATTCTGGAAAAGTCTTGGATGAACCTTCTGTAGTAACCAGCTAGTCCTAAAAACTGGTGTATGTGTTTCGGAGTTTTCGGGGTTTCCCACTTTTCAACAGTTTCTATCTTTGCCGGATCCACCTTAATACCTTCTTTATTCACTATGTGACCGAGGAATTGAACTTCTTCCAACCAAAATGCACACTTTGAAAACTTAGCGTACAATTCTTCCTTCCTCAATACTTCTAACACCTTTCTCAAATGTTCACCGTGTTCTTGGTCATTCTTTGAGTAAATAAGTATGTCATCAATGAAAACAATGATAAACTTATCAAGGTATGGTCCACACACTCGGTTCATAAGGTCCATGAACACAGCTGGTGCATTAGTTAAACCAAATGGCATGACCATAAACTCGTAATGACCGTAACGTGTTCTGAAAGCAGTCTTTGGAATATCATCTTCTTTCACCCGCATTTGATGATACCCGGAACGTAAGTCAATCTTTGAGTAAACAGACGAGCCTTGTAGTTGATCAAATAAGTCGTCGATTCTCAGTAGTGGGTAGCGGTTCTTGATGGTAAGTTTGTTCAACTCTCGGTAGTCGATACACAACCTGAATGTACCATCTTTCTTCTTGACAAACAAAACAGGAGCTCCCCACGGTGATGTGCTTGGTCGAATGAAACCACACGCTAAAGGTTCTTGTAATTGGCTTTGCAGTTCTTTCATCTCGCTGGGTGCGAGTCTGTAAGGAGCACGAGCTATTGGTGCAGCTCCTGGTACAAGATCTATTTGAAATTCAAAGGATCGATGTTGGGGTAATCCCGGTAATTCTTTCGGAAATACATCGGGAAATTATTTTGCAATGGGAACATCATTGATGCTCTTTTCTTCAGTTTGTACTTTCTCGACGTGTGCTAGAACAGCATAGCAACCTTTTCTTATTAGTTTTTGTGCCTTCAAATTACTAATAAGATGTAGCTTCGTGTTGCCCTTTTCTCCGTACACCATTAAGGGTTTTCCTTTTTCTCGTATAATGCGAATTGCATTTTTGTAACAAACGATCTCTGCTTTCACTTCTTTCAACCAGTCCATACCGATTATCACATCAAAACTCCCTAACTCTACTGGTATCAAATCAATCTTAAATGTTTCGCTAACCAGTTTAATTTCTCGATTTCGACATATATTATCTGCTGAAATTAATTTACCATTTGCTAATTCGAGTAAAAATTTACTATCCAAAGGCGTCAATGGACAACTTAATTTAGCACAAAAATCTCTACTCATATAGCTTCTATCCGCACCCGAATCAAATAAAACGTAAGCAGATTTATTGTCAATAAGAAACGTACCCGTAACAAGCTCTGGGTCTTCCTGTGCCTCTGCTGCATTAATATTGAAAACTCTTCCGCGGCCTTGTCCATTCGTGTTCTCCTGGTTCGGGAAATTTCTAATAATGTGGCCCGGTTTTTCACATTTATAACAAACTACATTGGCATAACTTGCTCCGACACTACTTGCTCCACCATTACTCGTTCCGACACCATTTGTTCCTTTCGTTCTATTAACCCCTGGTCCGTAGACCTCACACTTCGCCGCGCTATGACCATTTCTTTTACACTTGTTGCAAAATTTGGTGCAGAACCCCGAGTGATACTTTTCACACCTTTGGCATAGCTGCTTCTGATTGTTGTTGTTGTTGCGGTTATTATTGTCGTTGGGATGATTGTTGTAGTTGTTGTTGTTGTTGTTGTTGGGCCGTTTGTTGTAGTTGCGATTGATGTTGCGATTTTTGGGATAATTGTTGCGATTATTGTTGTAATTGCTGTTGTTGTTGTATTGGTGATTCTTATCACCATTTTCCTCCCACTTTCTTTTGACTTGCTTCACATTGGCCTCTTCAGCAGTCTGTTCTTTAATTCTTTCTTCAATCTGGTTAACTAGTTTGTGAGCCATTCTACATGCCTGTTGTATGGAGGCGGGCTCGTGTGAACTTATATCTTCTTGGATTCTTTCCGGTAATCCTTTCACAAACGCGTCGATCTTCTCTTCCTCATCTTCAAATGCTCCCGGACACAATAGGCACAATTCTGTGAATAGTCTTTCATACGTGGTAATATCAAATCCTTGGGTTCGTAACCCTCTAAGTTCTGTCTTGAGCTTATTGACCTCGGTTCTGGGACGGTACTTCTCGTTCATCAAGTGCTTGAATGCTGACTGCGGTAGTGCGTACGCATCATCTTGTCCCACTTGCTCTAGATAGGTATTCCACCATGTTAACGCAGAACCTGTGAAGGTATGCGTAGCGTACTTCACTTTGTCCTCTTCAGTACACTTACTTATGGCAAACACCGATTCGACCTTCTCGGTCCACCGTTTCAATCCGATCGGTCCTTCGGTTCCATCAAATTCCAAAGGTTTGCAGGCAGTGAATTCTTTGTAGGTGCATCCTACACGATTTCCTATACTGCTAGATCCAAGGTTATTGTTGGTATGTAGCGCAGCCTGTACTGCGGCTATGTTTGAAGCTAGAAAAGTACGGAATTCCTCTTCATTCATATTCACGGTGTGTCGAGTAGTCGGTGCCATTTCCTTCAAAATAGTCAAATGGAACAAGTTAATCATACAGAATATTAAGAGTAGTTAATAGTATTTCGTAGCATAATATGAACTCATTTATAAAAGCTTTTTCTTCATATTAGCGTTTTATAAGTTTAAATTCGGGTAGTACCTACCCGTTAAGTTCATACTTAGTAGCTAATATACAATTCAACTACTACAATTCTATATGAAAAACTGATTATAATAATATTTCGCGTTCAAACTTTTACACAATATTTTACAAACTTACAATACCGCTTATTTTACATATAGCATGAAATATAGCACACAATAAATTTGATACAAGATGGTTGTGAAGATAATTCTAGCTAGTACACAAGTCGTTCAGCAAAGGCAATAAAGACACGTAATTCATACGTCCAGAAACAAGTCATGCATTCTGGTTTTACTAGGATTACTTCCCATCCTTGGTCTTGTGAAACATAACCGTTATGGCCGTTAATAAGACAGCGTGTTGTAACGTCGTCAAAGGGACGAGGGTTACATAATGTCCAACAGTCCCGTAACAATCTAAAAACCTCATTTCTTACCACAATTACCGACTCCGTCACTTGTGGGAACGTTTTGTTTAATAGTTGTAGCCCGATATTCTTGTTCTCACTTTGGTGAGAAGCGAACATTACTAATCCGTAAGCATAACATGCTTCTTTATGTTGCATGTTAGCCGCTTTTTCTAAATCACGAAGTCCAATATTCGGATATATTGAGTCAAAATAATTTCTTAACCCATTGCGTAAAATAGCATTTTGGGTTCCCCGTAATATATGCGTCAAAGTAAACACATCGTAACTTATGGATTTCCTAATGTGATATCCCCCATCTTTCGAATGAAAGCCTTTTATAAACCAAGGCATTCTTGGAACGTTCTTCGAATGTCTTACGAACTGATCTCGCCTTAAATAGTTGTGCCGAAGAATTCTGACCGACTCTAGACAAGATTTCATCAATCATGTCTCCGGGTAGGTCTCTTAAAATATTGGGTTGTCTATCCATTTTGTGTTTTTATACTGTAAAATAGACAAGAGTTAGATTCATAAAAAAAATACTTATTAATACAAGCAATTTTTACATATATCATAAAGCATAAGCACACTATATTACATATATTACACCACACGAATACAACTATCTTATTCCGACTCGCTTGTTTCTTCTTCTTCGGTTTTGGTTCGTTTTGCCAAGTTTCTAGGGATATATGATGTTCCCCTAATACGAGCCGTCGTTTTCCACATTGGTTTAGAAAAACCTGGTGGTTTAGAGGTTCCCGGGTCATTGTTACAACTTAAGGACTTCGGGGGTTGACGATACATATAAAGTTCATCGGGGTTGGAATTAGATTTCTCTATTTTTATACCCTTTCCCTTATTATTTTCTTTTGCCTTTTTAAATTCAGTTGGGGTAATTTCTATAACATCATCGGAATTCTCGTCGGAATCCGATTCATCGGAGAATTGGTAATCCTCCCAATATTTTGCTTCCTTGGTGGAAACACCATTGACCATAATTAACCTTGGTCGGTTGGTTGAGGATTTTCTTTTACTTAACCGTTTTATTATTTCTCCCACCGGTTCTATTTCTTCTTCCGGTTCCGATTCTTCTTCCGGTTCCGACTCTTCTTCCGGTTCCTCTTCAGGAACTTGTGAATCAGTCCACGAATCATTCCAATTTACATTTGACTCTTCATTATTATTAGGTGAGTCAATGGGACTTGTTCTAGAGGTAGACATCTATCACATAATATCAAACACGTTAAGAGATTAATATATCACATAATATTCATATGTTAAAAATATATAGTTTCCAACAAAAATGTTAAGCAATCATTTTTAAAGAAAGCACGGTCGAAGTCCAGACTCACTAATGCATCCTAACAAACTCGATAAGACACACTAATGCAAATTTTCTGGTTCTCTAAGACCAACGCTCGGATACCAACTGAAATGTCCCGTTCTTATTGATTAAAAACGTTCCATATTAATTGATTTCGTTGCGAGGTTTTGACCTCTATATGAGACGTTTTTCAAAGACTGCATTCATTTTTAAAACAAACCATAACCTTTATTTCATCAATAAAGGTT
This sequence comes from Rutidosis leptorrhynchoides, assembly GCF_046630445.1. Lineage (NCBI taxonomy): Eukaryota > Viridiplantae > Streptophyta > Magnoliopsida > Asterales > Asteraceae > Rutidosis > Rutidosis leptorrhynchoides. Next base: position 80,263,962 of record NC_092333.1, read on the forward strand.
TAAAAAGCTTTACGTAGATTATCAAATAATGATAATCTAAAATATCCTGTTTACACACGACCATTACATAATGGTTTACAATACAAATATGTTACAACAAAATAAGTTTCTTGAATGCAGTTTTTACACAATATCATACAAGCATGGACTCCAAATCTCGTCCTTATTTAAGTATGCGACAGCAGAAGCTCTTAATAATCACCTGAGAATAAACATGCTTAAAACGTCAACAAAAATGTTGGTGAGTTATAGGTTTAACCTATATATATCAAATCATAATAATAGACCACAAGATTTCATATTTCAATACACATACCATACATAGAGATAAAAATCATTTATATGGTGAATACCTGGTAACCGACATTAACAAGATGCATATATATAAGAATATCCCCATCATTCCAGGACACCCTTCGGATATGATATAAATTTCGAAGTACTAAAGCATCCGGTACTTTGGATGGGGTTTGTTAGGCCCAATAGATCTATCTTTAGGATTCGCGTCAATTAGGGTGTCTGTTCCCTAATTCTTAGATTACCAGACTTAATAAAAAGGGGCATATTCGATTTTGATAATTCAACCATAGAATGTAGTTTCACGTACTTGTGTCTATTTTGTAAATCATTTATAAAACCTGCATGTATTCTCATCCCAAAAATATTAGATTTTAAAAGTGGGACTATAACTTACTTTCACAGATTTTTACTTCGTCGAGAAGTAAGACTTGGCCACTGGTTGATTCACGAACCTATAACAATATATACATATATATCAAAGTATGCTCAAAATATATTTACAACACTTTTAATATATTTTGATGTTTTAAGTTTATTAAGTCAGCTGTCCTCGTTAGTAACCTACAACTAGTTGTCCACAGTTAGATGTATAGAAATAAATCGATAAATATTATCTTGAATCAATCCACGACCCAGTGTATACGTATCTCAGTATTGATCACAACTCAAACTATATATATTTTGGAATCAACCTCAACCCTGTATAGCTAACTCCAACATTCACATATAGAGTGTCTATGGTTGTTCCGAAATATATATAGATGTGTCGACATGATAGGTCGAAACATTGTATACGTGTCTATGGTATCTCAAGATTACATAATATACAATACAAGTTGATTAAGTTATGGTTGGAATAGATTTGTTACCAATTTTCACGTAGCTAAAATGAGAAAAATTATCCAATCTTGTTTTACCCATAACTTCTTCATTTTAAATCCGTTTTGAGTGAATCAAATTGCTATGGTTTCATTTTGAACTCTATTTTATGAATCTAAACAGAAAAAGTATACGTTTATAGTCGGAAAAATAAGTTACAAGTCGTTTTTGTAAAGGTAGTCATTTCAGTCGAAAGAACGACGTCTAGATAACCATTTTAGAAAACATACTTCCACTTTGAGTTTAACCATAATTTTTGGATATAGTTTCATGTTCATAATAAAAATCATTTTATCAGAATAACAACTTTTAAATCAAAGTTTATCATAGTTTTTAATTAACTAACCCAAAACAGCCCGCGGTGTTACTACGACGGCGTAAATCCGGTTTTACTGTGTTTTTCGTGTTTCCAGGTTTTAAATCATTAAGTTAGCATATCATATAGATATAGAACATGTGTTTAGTTGATTTTAAAAGTCAAGTTAGAAGGATTAACTTTTGTTTGCGAACAAGTTTAGAATTAACTAAACTATGTTCTAGTGATTACAAGTTTAAACCTTCGAATAAGATAGCTTTATATGTATGAATCGAATAATGTTATGAACATCATTACTACCTTAAGTTCCTTGGATAAACCTACTGGAAAAGAGAAAAATGGTTCTAGCTTCAACGGATCCTTGGATGGCTCGAAGTTCTTGAAGCAGAATCATGACACGAAAACAAGTTCAAGTAAGATCATCACTTGAAATAAGATTGTTATAGTTATAGAAATTGAAACAAAGTTTGAATATGGGTATTAACTTGTATTAGAATGATAACCTACTGTAAGAAACAAAGATTTCTTGAGGTTGGATGATCACCTTACAAGATTGGAAGTGAGCTAGCAAACTTGAAAGTATTCTTGATTTTATGTAACTAGAACTTGTAGAATATATGAAGAACACTTAGAACTTGAAGATAGAACTTGAGAGAGATCAATTAGATGAAGAAAATTGAAGAATGAAAGTGTTTGTAGGTGTTTTTGGTCGTTGGTGTATGGATTAGATATAAAGGATATGTAATTTTGTTTTCATGTAAATAAGTCATGAATGATTACTCATATTTTTGTAATTTTATGAGATATTTCATGCTAGTTGCCAAATGATGGTTCCCACATGTGTTAGGTGACTCACATGGGCTGCTAAGAGCTGATCATTGGAGTGTATATACCAATAGTACATACATCTAAAAGCTGTGTATTGTACGAGTACGAATACGGGTGCATACGAGTAGAATTGTTGATGAAACTGAACGAGGATGTAATTGTAAGCATTTTTGTTAAGTAGAAGTATTTTGATAAGTGTATTGAAGTCTTTCAAAAGTGTATAAATACATATTAAAACACTACATGTATATACATTTTAACTGATTCGTTAAGTCATCGTTAGTCGTTACATGTAAGTGTTGTTTTGAAACCTTTAGGTTAACGATCTTGTTAAATGTTGTTAACCCAATGTTTATAATATCAAATGAGATTTTAAATTATTATATTATCATGATATTATCATGTATGAATATCTCTTAATATGATATATATACATTAAATGTATTTACAACGATAATCGTTACATATATGTCTCGTTTAAAAATCATTAAGTTAGTAGTCTTGTTTTTACATATGTAGTTCATTGTTAATATACTTAATGATATGTTTACTTATCATAGTATCATGTTAACTATATATATATCCATATATATGTCATTATATAGTTTTTACAAGTTTTAACGTTCGTGAATCACCGGTCAACTTGGGTGGTCAATTGTCTATATGAAACATATTTCAATTAATCAAGTCTTAACAAGTTTGATTGCTTAACATGTTAGAAACATTTAATCATGTAAATATCAATCTCAATTAATATATATAAACATGGAAAAGTTCGGGTCACTACAGTATGTATGCGGATTTGGTGTAAGTGATTGCATGTAAGTAAGTTATATATGTAAAAGTATAATTATTGCATTCACTAAGCTTTAGCTTACCCTCTCGTTGTTTACCTTTTAAGGCTCCGGCGTGGACAAAGGAAAAGGTATTCGGTTGGATTAGTGGTCACCCGTTTATTTTGATAGGGGATGCTTTTGGGTTAGCTTTTGAAAGTCGGCCAAGATTTGGGTAGTTTAACCCCAAACACCATGCTCTAGGTGTCGTTTGGAATTTAAACTATGATGGTCAAAACTTGTATTTTGAACGAATTTCGTAAAATGGGACATTGTGGGCCCGTTGTTTTAAAACTCGTTTTGATGATGAAAATCTCTTAGTTTTACTTATTATAACACGTTGTAAAAAGGTTTTCATTTAAGAGTATCGAGAAGCGGGATTTCCGCTCATGTAATTTGGAACCCGAGATCAGAACCTGACAGTTCATTGGGACACCGTCCCAATTGTTTGGACGCCGTCCAAGTCTTCAGTACTGGACGCCGTCCAGATGTACTTGTCCAGAAATTTTTTTGTAGGTGTGTTTTTGATATAACGAGGTCGTTACAGCATATAAAAACATATACATTTAGCATATAGATGAGAGATGAACAACACTTCTTTCTTGTTCTCTGTGTAAACTAAAACCATTCAACACCCGATCATTCTCTTCTCAATCATCGTTCTTCATTCAAATCACCGAGACCATCTTCAACCGGAAACCACCACTTCATCAAGACCCAACAACTTTCTCAACTCAAGATCAAAGGCCATAACCATAGTTTTCTTCTGTTCCTGATCGTGTTCAGTTGCAACCCAAAACGATCATAGTTGCTATTTTGTTGTCCAAGGATCATCAACCCAACCTTAAAACCCTCACCATCAATGACAAGAACCTGCAAGATTAACTGTTATGCTACAACTACTACTAAGGTATTATTCATGTTCGACTATAATCAACTATCATTCAGTTGATTGCTGTTACTGCATATAACAGCTACTATTATGTTCTTCTTTCGTTTTGCATCATGAATCACCAACAACCCCACATGAAAACCGAATGCTACAGCTCTTTCATTATGTTTAATTGATTAACACCACAATCACAGCCATCACCATCATGTATAAATCACAACCCGCTACTGTTTACGTTTTTGTTCTGCTGCATATATTTCTGTTTCTATTTCGATTATAATCTCAACCCACTCCACCATTAACCCACCTTACCACTGCATAAACCGAACACTCTCTTTAATTCTAGTCTTTTCTGTCGAGTTCAACTAAACCCAGAATACCATATATAAACGGCAATTCATATTTCTACTTTATGAAATTGTGAATGAAAGAAATAAGAGAGATGAAGAATGATGAAATTGGTAATGACAAAACGATGGGGACGTGATAATTGAGTAAAGTAAAATTTGATAGCGAAAGACATAACGAACCTGTCGTACATCCCTGTTATTTTCTCCCAACTTCTAAATCGTTTCGTGGTAGGGTATGCAAACAAAGCCCTTTTAATTGTGGAGGAAAACAACCGAGCTTATTAATCTGTTTTTGAAATCGGGCTCTCCTTTTATTCTGTTGGGCCATATTCTAAATTTATGCTGTTGGGCTGAGGTTAGTTATGCATTTCTGCTGGGCTGAAATTCTGCTAATTACTATTGGGTCGTGACCTTTGGTGCTAACTGTTGGGCCGTATAAAAACCTGACTAACCTGGACCATTCCTTCTGTTTTATTGCACGTGACAAAGGGTGTTGTAGGTTTACGATGATAATTAGGATTGGGATTGGATTAGTATGAGAATGATGATGAATTTGATAATTAGGATGGACGATGCATGATAAGGTAGATAATGGTTATGATCGACGTGTAATGTTATGATATTTGATAATATGAATGATGATGAGGATTATATTGATAATACTTGAAATAATTATGTATGATGATGATATTAAAACAAATGGTGAACTAAAATAATAGAATGATGATGATGATTTATGTTTAAGGTGGTAAACGAAAACGATGATGATTATGATATACGGTTATAGGGTTGAGGGTGATGAAGATCACGATACAATGATGATGAGGTGTACGAAATGATGATGATCAATGATTATGTTAAGTTGATGATGATGATAAGAAAAGAATGATGATGATAAAATTATTATGAAAATGTAAACATGTTGTGTGCATAATAAATATTTATTAACACGAGTATTACCAAATGGAGTGATGGTTCAATGGTTAAGGATGTTATTGGGTTAGCGGGACGTCGCGGGTTCAAACCCGAACTTGGGAATTTTTTTTTAAGGAATACTTCTTTGAGGTAGTTTACTTATTACTCATTATTATTATTATTATTATTATTATTATTATTATTATTATTATTATTATTATTATTATTATTATTATTAGCATTATTATTATTATCATTAATATCATTATTATTATCAAAATAAGTATTATTAGTATTATTATTAATATTATCATTATTAGTAAAATTATTATTATGATAGTTATTATAATTATTATTATTACCAATATTATTATTATCATTTCTATTACTAAAAATATTAAAATTTTCATTTTTAGTTAAGTTATTATTATTACTATTATTATTAAAAGTGTTATTAAAATTATCATTTTTCTATCATTACTATTAAAGGTATCATTTTTATAAAAATTATCCTTTAGATTATTAGTAGTATCATTATTATTATTATTATTATTATTATTATTATTATTATTATTATTATTATTATTATTATTATTATTATTATAATTATTATTATTATTATTATAATAAACTTAAAAGTATTAAAACTTATAAAAAATTAGTGGGAAGCCTAGAGACAATCTGTGCCTCCACACCTCTAGCAATAGCAAAACCTATCCTAGTAAAAATATGAGCAGCAGCACCGGCACCAATATCTTGCGCCATCGAACTCTTCTGAACCCGCTTTAGCAAAGAAACAGCATCCTTTTCTAATTCCCCAAGGGAAGAAAATGAGAAAGGAATGAAACCATAACCAATCGCCTGACAGCTAGATTCGTACTTGACCCGCTTCCGACGAGCCGCAACAACCACAGCACGTCCAGGGATAAAGTCAGAAAGCCCAGACTGTGTCAAAGGAGAAGACCCTGTCAAGTCAACATAAACATCGCGACCACAATCTCAGGAATAAAGTAACACATCTGCAGGTCTGAGGGCCCTGTCGTTCCCTCCAGACAACCCAATGTCAACCTCCTTTCTCGCAGAAATCCCAGATCGATAACAAACATCAACAAGGGAATCCCGAACAACATTATGTCGATGCTTAATACCCACCATACCAGCACAAGACACCGCGTGATCCCCGAAAATATCCCCAGTAAAAACCCTTGAACAGGCAGAGCATGAAATGTCCCGTTCTTATTGATTAAAAACGTTCCATATTAATTGATTTCATTGCGAGGTTTTGACCTCTATATGAGACGTTTTTCAAAGACTGCATTCATTTTAAAACAAACCATAACCTTTATTTCATCAATAAAGGTTTAAAAAGCTTTACGTAGATTATCAAATAATGATAATCTAAAATATCCTGTTTACACACGACCATTACATAATGGTTTACATTACAAATATGTTACAACAAAATAAGTTTCTTGAATGCAGTTTTTACACAATATCATACAAGCATGGACTCCAAATCTCGTCCTTATTTAAGTATGCGATAGCGGAAGCTCTTAATAATCACCTGAGAATAAACATGCTTAAAACGTCAACAAAAATGTTGGTGAGTTATAGGTTTAACCTATATATATCAAATCATAATAATAGACCACAAGATTTCATATTTCAATACACATCCCATACATAGAGATAAAAATCATTCATATGGTGAACACCTGGTAACCGACATTAACAAGATGCATATATAAGAATATCCCCATCATTCCGGGACACCCTTCGGATATGATATAAATTTCGAAGTACTAAAGCATCCGGTTCTTTGGATGGGGTTTGTTAGGCCCAATAGATCTATCTTTAGGATTCGCGTCAATTAGGGTGTCCGTTCCCTAATTCTTAGATTACCAGACTTAATAAAAAGGGGCATATTCGATTTCGATAATTCAACCATAGAATGTAGTTTCACGTACTTGTGTCTATTTTGTAAATCATTTATAAAACCTGCATGTATTCTCATCCCAAAAATATTAGATTTTAAAAGTGGGACTATAACTCACTTTCACAGATTTTTACTTCGTCGGGAAGTAAGACTTGGCCACTGGTTGATTCACGAACCTATAACAATATATACATATATATCAAAGTATGCTCAAAATATATTTACAACACTTTTAATATATTTTGATGTTTTAAGTTTATTAAGTCAGCTGACCTCGTTAGTAACCTACAACTAGTTGTCCACAGTTAGATGTACAGAAATAAATCGATAAATATTATCTTGAATCAATCCACGACCCAGTGTATACGTATCTCAGTATTGATCACAACTCAAACTATATATATTTTGGAATCAACCTCAACCCTGTATAGCTAACTCCAACATTCACATATAGAGTGTCTATGGTTGTTCCGAAATATATATAGATGTGTCGACATGATAGGTCGAAACATTGTATACGTGTCTATGGTATCTCAAGATTACATAATATACAATACAAGTTGATTAAGTTATGGTTGGAATAGATTTGTTACCAATTTTCACGTAGCTAAAATGAGAAAAATTATCCAATCTTGTTTTACCCATAACTTCTTCATTTTAAATCCGTTTTGAGTGAATAAAATTGCTATGGTTTCATATTGAACTCTATTTTATGAATCTAAACAGAAAAATTATAGGTTTATAGTCAGAAAAATAAGTTACAAGTCGTTTTTGTAAAGGTAGTCATTTCAGTCGAAAGAACGACGTCTAGATGACCATTTTAGAAAACATACTTCCACTTTGAGTTTAACCATAATTTTTGGATATAGTTTCATGTTCATAATAAAAATCATTTTCTCAGAATAACAACTTTTAAATTAAAGTTTATCATAGTTTTTAATTAACTAACCCAAAACAGCCCGCGGTGTTACTACGACGGCGTACATCCGGTTTTACGGTGTTTTTCGTGTTTCCAGGTTTTAAATCATTAAGTTAGCATATCATATAGATATAGAACATGTGTTTAGTTGATTTTAAAAGTCAAGTTAGAAGGATTAACTTTTGTTTGCGAACAAGTTTAGAATTAACTAAACTATGTTCTAGTGATTACAAGTTTAAACCTTCGAATAAGATAGCTTTATATGTATGAATCGAATGATGTTATGAACATCATTACTACCTTAAGTTCCTTGGATAAACCTACTGGAAAAGAGAAAAATAGATCTAGCTTCAACGGATCCTTGGATGGCTCGAAGTTCTTGAAGCAGAATCATGACACGAAAACAAGTTCAAGTAAGATCATCACATGAAATAAGATTGTTATAGTTATAGAAATTGAACCAAAGTTTGAATATGATTATTACCTTATATTAGAATGATAACCTACTGTAAGAAACAAAGATTTCTTGAGGTTGGATGATCACCTTACAAGATTGGAAGTGAGCTAGCAAACTTGAAAGTATTCTTGATTTTATGTAACTAGAACTTGTAGAATATATGAAGAACACTTAGAACTTGAAGATAGAACTTGAGAGAGATCAATTAGATGAAGAAAATTGAAGAATAAAAGTGTTTGTAGGTGTTTTTGGTCGTTGGTGTATGGATTAGATATAAAGGATATGTAATTTTGTTTTCATGTAAATAAGTCATGAATGATTACTCATATTTTTGTAATTTTATGAGATATTTCATGCTAGTTGCCAAATGATGGTTCCCACATGTGTTAGGTGACTTACATGGGCTGCTAAGAGCTGATCATTGGAGTGTATATACCAATAGTACATACATCTAAAAGCTGTGTATTGTACGAGTACGAATACGGGTGCATACGAGTAGAATTGTTGATGAAACTGAACGAGGATGTAATTGTAAGCATTTTTGTTAAGTAGAAGTATTTTGATAAGTGTATTGAAGTCTTTCAAAAGTGTATAAATACATATTAAAACACTACATGTATATACATTTTAACTGAGTCGTTAAGTCATCGTTAGTCGTTACATGTAAGTGTTGTTTTGAAACCTTTAGGTTAACGATCTTGTTAAATGTTGTTAACCTAATGTTTATAATATCAAATGAGATTTTAAATTATTATATTATCATGATATTATCATGTATGAATATCTCTTAATATGATATATATACATTAAATGTCTTTACAACGATAATCGTTACATATATATCTCGTTTAAAAATCATTAAGTTAGTAGTCTTGTTTTTACATATGTAGTTCATTGTTAATATACTTAATGATATGTTTACTTATCATAGTATCATGTTAACTATATATATATATCCATATATATGTCATCATATAGTTTTTACAAGTTTTAACGTTCGTGAATCACCGGTCAACTTGGGTGGTCAATTGTCTATATGAAACATATTTCAATTAATCAAGTCTTAACAAGTTTGATTGATTAACATGTTGGAAACATTTAATCATGTAAATATCAATCTCAATTAATATATATAACCATGGAAAAGTTCGGGTCACTACAGTACCTACCCGTTAAATAAATTTCGTCCCGAAATTTTAAGCTGTTGACGAATCTTCTGGAAATAGATGCGGGTATTTCTTCTTCATCTGATCTTCACGCTTCCAGGTGAACTCGGGTCCTCTACGAGCATTCCATCGAACCTTAACAATTGGTATCTTGTTTTGCTTAAGTCTTTTAACCTCACGATCCATTATTTCGACGGGTTCTTCGATGAATTGAAGTTTTTCGTTGATTTGGATTTCATCTAACGGAATAGTGAGATATTCTTTAGCAAAACATTTCTTCAAATTCGAGACGTGGAAAGTGTTATGTACAGCCGCGAGTTGTTGAGGTAACTCAAGTCGGTAAGCTACTGGTCCGACACGATCAATAATCTTGAATGGTCCAATATACCTTGGATTTAATTTCCCTCGTTTACCAAATCGAACAACGCCTTTCCAAGGTGCAACTTTAAGCATGACCATCTCTCCAATTTCAAATTCTATATCTTTTCTTTTAATGTCAGCGTAGCTCTTTTGTCGACTTTGGGCGGTTTTCAACCGTTGTTGAATTTGGATGATCTTCTCGGTAGTTTCTTGTATTATCTCCGGACCCGTAATCTGTCTATCCCCCACTTCACTCCAACAAATAGGAGACCTGCACTTTCTACCATAAAGTGCTTCAAACGGCGCCATCTCAATGCTTGAATGGTAGCTGTTGTTGTAGGAAAATTCTGCTAACGGTAGATGTCGATCCCAACTGTTTCCGAAATCAATAACACATGCTCGTAGCATGTCTTCAAGTGTTTGTATCGTCCTTTCGCTCTGCCCATCAGTTTGTGGATGATAGGCAGTACTCATGTTTAGACGAGTTCCTAATGCTTGCTGTAATGTCTGCCAGAATCTTGAAATAAATCTACCATCCCTATCAGAGATAATAGAGATTGGTATTCCATGTCTGGAGACGACTTCCTTCAAATACAGTCGTGCTAACTTCTCCATCTTGTCATCTTCTCTTATTGGCAGGAAATGTGCTGATTTGGTGAGACGATCAACTATTACCCAAATAATATCAAAACCACTTGCAGTCCTTGGCAATTTAGTGATGAAATCTATGGTAATGTTTTCCCATTTCCATTCCGGGATTTCGGGTTGTTGAAGTAGACCTGATGGTTTCTGATGCTCAGCTTTGACCTTAGAACACGTCAAACATTCTCCTACGTATTTAGCAATATCGGATTTCATACCTGGCCACCAAAAATGTTTCTTAAGATCCTTGTACATCTTCCCCGTTCCAGGATGTATTGAGTATCTGGTTTTATGAGCTTCTCTAAGTACCATTTCTCTCATATCTCCAAATTTTGGTACCCAAATTCTTTCAGCCCTATACCGGGTTCCGTCTTCCCGAATATTAAGATGCTTCTCCGATCCTTTGGGTATTTCATCCTTTAAATTTCCCTCTTTTAAAACTCCTTGTTGCGACTCCTTTATTTGAGTAGTAAGGTTATTGTGAATCATTATATTCATAGATTTTACTCGAATGGGTTCTCTGTCCTTCCTGCCCAAGGCGTCGGCTACCACATTTGCCTTCCCCGGGTGGTAACGAATCTCAAAGTCGTAATCATTCAACAATTCAATCCACCTACGCTGCCTCATATTCAGTTGTTTCTGATTAAATATGTGTTGAAGACTTTTGTGGTCGGTATATATAATACTTTTGACCCCATATAAGTAGTGCCTCCAAGTCTTTAATGCAAAAACAACCATGCCTAATTCCAAATCATGCGTCGTATAATTTTGCTCGTGAATCTTCAATTGTCTAGACGCATAAGCAATCACCTTCGTTCGTTGCATTAATACACAACCGAGACCTTGCTTTGATGCGTCACAATAAATCACAAAATCATCATTCCCTTCAGGCAATGACAATATAGGTGCCGTAGTTAGCTTTTTCTTCAATAATTGAAACGCCTCCTCTTGTTCATCCTTCCATTCAAATTTCTTCCCTTTATGCGTTAATGCAGTCAAGGGTTTTGCTATTTTGGAGAAATCTTGGATGAATCTTCTGTAGTAACCAGCCAATCCTAAAAATTGACGTATATGCTTCGGAGTTTTTGGGGTTTCCCACTTTTCAACGGTTTCGATCTTTGTCGGGTCCACCTGGATACCTTCTTTGTTCACTATGTGACCGAGGAATTGAACTTCTTCCAACCAAAATGCACACTTTGAAAACTTAGCGTACAGTTTTTCTTTCCTCAATACTTCTAGCACTTTTCTCAAATGTTCTTCGTGCTCTTGATCATTCTTTGAGTAAATAAGTATGTCATCGATGAAAACAATGACAAACTTGTCAAGATATGGCCCACACACTCGGTTCATAAGGTCCATGAACATAGCTGGTGCGTTAGTCAATCCAAACGACATAACCATAAACTCGTAATGACCGTAACGTGTTCTGAAAGCAGTCTTTGGAATATCATCTTCTTTCACCCGCATTTGATGATACCCGGAACGTAAGTCAATCTTTGAATAAACAGACGAGCCTTGTAGTTGATCAAATAAGTCGTCGATTCTCGGTAGTGGGTAGCGGTTCTTGATGGTAAGTTTGTTCAACTCTCGGTAGTCGATACACAACCTGAATGTACCATCTTTCTTCTTGACAAACAAAATAGGAGCTCCCCACGGTGATGTGCTTGGTCGAATGAAACCACGCTCTAAAAGTTCTTGTAATTGGCTTTGCAGTTCTTTCATCTCGCTGGGTGCGAGTCTGTAAGGAGCACGAGCTATTGGTGCAGCTCCTGGTACAAGATCTATTTGAAATTCAACGGATCGATGTGGGGGTAATCCCGGTAATTCTTTCGGAAATACATCGGGAAATTCTTTTACGACGGGAACATCATTGATGCTCTTTTCTTCAGTTTGTACTTTCTCGACGTGTGCTAGAACAGCATAGCAACCTTTTCTTATTAGTTTTTGTGCCTTCAAATTACTAATAAGATGTAGCTTCGTGTTGCTCTTTTCTCCGTACACCATTAAGGGTGTTCCTTTTTCTCGTATAATGCGAATTGCATTTTTGTAACAAACGATCTCTGCTTTCACTTCTTTCAACCAGTCCATACCGATTATCACGTCAAAACTCCCTAACTCTACTGGTATCAAATCAATCTTAAATGTTTCGCTAACCAGTTTAATTTCTCGATTTCGACATATATTATCTGCTGAAATTAATTTACCATTTGCTAATTCGAGTAAAAATTTACAATCCAAAGGCGTCAATGGACAACTTAATTTAGCACAAAAATCTCTACTCATATAGCTTCTGTCCGCACCCGAATCAAATAAAATGTAAGCAGATTTATTGTCAATAAGAAACGTACCCGTAACAAGCTTCGGGTCTTTCTGTGCCTCTGCCTTATTAATATTGAAAACTCTTCCGCGGCCTTGTCCATTTGTGTTCTCCTGGTTCGGGAAATTTCTAATAATGTGGCCCGGTTTTCCACATTTATAACAAACTACATTGGCATAACTTGCTCTGACACTACTTGCTCCGCCATTACTCGTTCCGACACCATTTGTTCCTTTCGTTCTATTAACCCCTGGTCCGTAGACCTCACACTTCGCCGTGCTATGACCATTTCTTTTACACTTGTTGCAAAATTTGGTGCAGAACCCCGAGTGATACTTTTCACACCTTTGGCATAGCTGCTTCTGATTGTTGTTGTTGTTGTTGCGGTTATTATTGTTGTTGGGATGATTGTTGTAGTTGCTGTTGTTGTTGTTGTTGTTGTTGTTGTTGTTGTTGGGCCGTTTGTTGTAGTTGCGATTGATGTTGCGATTGTTGGGATAATTATTGCGATTATTGTTGTAATTGCTGTTGTTGTTGTATTGGTGATTCTTATCACCGTTTTCCTCCCACTTTCTTTTGACTTGCTTCACATTGGCCTCTTCAGCAGTCTGTTCTTTAATTCTTTCTTCAATCTGGTTCACTAGTTTGTGAGCCATTCTACATGCCTGTTGTATGGAGGCGGGCTCGTGTGAACTTATATCTTCTTGGATTCTTTCCGGTAATCCTTTCACAAACGCGTCGATCTTCTCTTCCTCGTCTTCGAATGCTCCCGGACACAATACGCACAATTCTGTGAATCGTCTTTCGTACGTGGTAATATCAAATCCTTGGGTTCGTAACCCTCTAAGTTCTGTCTTGAGCTTATTGACCTCGGTTCTGGGACGGTACTTCTCGTTCATCAAGTGCTTGAATGCTGACCACAGTAGTGCGTACGCATCATCTTGTCCCACTTGCTCTAGATAGGTATTCCACCATGTTAACGCAGAACCTGTGAAGGTATGCGTAGCGTACTTCACTTTGTCCTCTTCAGTACACTTACTTATGGCAAACACCGATTCGACCTTCTCGGTCCACCATTTCAATCCGATCGGTCCTTCGGTTCCATCAAATTCCAAAGGTTTGCAGGCAGTGAATTCTTTGTAGGTGCATCCTACACGATTTCCTGTACTGCTAGATCCAAGGTTATTGTTGGTATGTAGCGCAGCCTGTACTGCGGCTATGTTTGAAGCTAGAAAAGTACAGAATTCCTCTTCATTCATATTCACGGTGTGTCGAGTAGTCGGTGCCATTTCCTTCAAAATAGTCAAATGGAACAAGTTAATCATACAGAATATTAAGAGTAGTTAATAGTATTTCGTAGCATAATATGAACTCATTTATAAAAGCTTTTTCTTCATATTAGCATTTTATAAATTTAAATTCGGGTAGTACCTACCCGTTAAGTTCATACTTAGTAGCTAATATACAATTCAACTACTACAATTCTATATGAAAAACTGATTATAATAATATTTCGCGTTCAAACTTTTATACAATATTTTACAAACTTACAATACGCTTATTTTACATAAAGCATGAAATATAGCACACAATAACTTTGATACAAGATAGTTGTCAAGATAATTCTAGCTAGTACACAAGTCGTTCAGCAAAGGCAATAAAGACACGTAATTCATACGTCCAGAAACAAGTCATGTATTCTGGTTTTACTAGGACTACTTCCCATCCTTGGTCTTGTGGAACATAACCGTTATGGCCGTTGATAAGACAGCGTGTTGTAACGTCGTCAAAGGGATGAGGGTTACGTAATGACGAACAGTCTCGTAATAACCTAAAAACCTCATTTCTTACCCCAATTACCGACTCCGTCACTTGTGGGAACGTTTTATTTAATAGTTGTAGCCCGATGTTCTTGTTCTCACTTTGGTGAGAATCGAACATTACTAATCCGTAAGCATAACATGCTTCTTTATGTTGCATGTTAGCCGCTTTTTCTAAATCACGAAGTCCAATATTCGGATATATTGAGTCAAAATAATTTCTTAACCCATTGCGTAAAATAGCATTTGGGTTCCCCGCAATATATGCGTCAAAGTAAACACATCGTAACTTATGGATTTCCCAATGTGATATCCCCCATCTTTCGAACGAAAGCCTTTTATAAACCAAGGCATTCTTGGAACATTCTTCAAATGTCTTACAAACTGATCTCGCCTTAAATAGTTGTGCCGAAGAATTCTGACCGACTCTAGACAAGATTTCATCAATCATGTCTCCGGGTAGGTCTCTTAAAATATTGGGTTGTCTATCCATTTTGTGTTTTTATACTGTAAAATAGACAAGAGTTAGATTCATAAAAAAAAATACTTATTAATACAAGCAATTTTTACATATATCATAAAGCATAAGCACACTATATTACATATATTACACCACACGAATACAACTATCTTATTCCGACTCGCTTGTTTCTTCTTCTTCGGTTTTGGTTCGTTTTGCCAAGTTTCTAGGGATATATGATGTTCCCCTAATACGAGCCGTCGTTTTCCACATTGGTTTAGAAAAACCTGGTGGTTTAGAGGTTCCCGGGTCATTGTTACAACTTAAGGACTTCGGGGGTTGACGATACATATAAAGTTCATCGGGGTTGGAATTAGATTTCTCTATTTTTATGCCCTTTCCCTTATTATTTTCTTTTGCCTTTTTAAATTCAGTTGGGGTAATTTCTATAACATCATCGGAATTCTCGTCGGAATCCGATTCATCGGAGAATTGGTAATCCTCCCAATATTTTGCTTCCTTGGCGGAAACACCATTGACCATAATTAACCTTGGTCGGTTGGTTGAGGATTTTCTTTTACTTAACCGTTTTATTATTTCCCCCCACCAGTTCTATTTCTTCATCCGGTTCCGATTCTTCTTCCGGTTCCGATTCTTCTTCCGGTTCCGACTCTTCTTCCGGTTCCTCTTCGGGAACTTGTGAATCAGTCCACGAATCATTCCAATTTACATTTGACTCTTCATTATTATTAGGTGAGTCAATGAGACTTGTTCTAGAGGTAGACATCTATCACATAATATCAAACGCGTTAAGAGATTAATATATCACATAATATTCACATGTTTACCTGGACCTCTTCTTGGTTTTGTGTATGTATGTATGTGCTGGTTCGTATGAGTTTGTTTGGTTGTAGGGTATGTATGTTTGCTTGTGTTGGTTTGTTTGCATGTTTATGTTTAGGATTTGGGTTATGGTTGCTAGCATGTGATGTAGGTATGTTTTTGGGTATGCATGTTTATGTTTGTTGGTATGCGTGCTTTTTTGTTGGCCGTCATGTCTATGGTTGTATGCTCGTATGTTCTCGTATGTATGTATGCGTATGCAGGTATGTTGGTATGTAGTGTAGCATTTCCCGTCATCCCTTGAGCTTCGCACGGCAGTCTAAGGTACGTTCCCATATATATATATATATATATATATATATATATATATATATATATATATATATATATATATATATATATATATATATATATATATATATATATATATATATATATATATATATATATATATATATATATATATATATATATATTTTATGGCTCTACTAAGTGAGTCAACGGCAAGCATCGATTTATTGGCGACTTTACCGCCACTTAGAGCCTAAATTAAACCCCAGGCATGATGTAAAACCCATGAAGATTTGATCTCACCATTTTCATGGCGTCTCGTTTGTATCGTTTTTTTTTTTTTTTTTTTTTTTTTTTTACTTTCTGGCCGGAGGTCCCTGGAAGCAATCTCTCTATCTGACGAATATAGAGAGAAAGGAATTTCTCTACTCTTGGGAGTGTTACACTCGGGGTGGAGAAATGATCGCTCTTTATTCTAGGATAGAGGAAGGATTGTCTACGATCAACCTCCCCCATACCCCACATTGGTGGGATTGGGTATTGTTGTTGTTGTTGTTGTTGTATAATATTCACATGTTAAAAATATATAGTTTCCAACAAAATTTGTTAAGCAATCATTTTTCAAGTAAACACGGTCGAAGTCCAGACTCACTAATGCATCCTAACAAACTCGATAAGACACACTAATGCAAAATTCTGGTTCTCTAAGACCAACGCTCGGATAC
Source organism: Rutidosis leptorrhynchoides (assembly GCF_046630445.1). Taxonomy (NCBI): domain Eukaryota; kingdom Viridiplantae; phylum Streptophyta; class Magnoliopsida; order Asterales; family Asteraceae; genus Rutidosis; species Rutidosis leptorrhynchoides. Next base: position 80,281,211 of record NC_092333.1, read on the forward strand.
CAACTGAAATGTCCCGTTCTTATTGATTAAAAATGTTCCATATTAATTGATTTCATTGCGAGGTTTTGACCTCTATATGAGACGTTTTTCAAAGACTGCATTCATTTTAAAACAAACCATAACCTTTATTTCATCAATAAAGGTTTAAAAAGCTTTACGTAGATTATCAAATAATGATAATCTAAAATATCCTGTTTACACACGACCATTACATAATGGTTTACATTACAAATATGTTACAACAAAATAAGTTTCTTGAATGCAGTTTTTACACAATATCATACAAGCATGGACTCCAAATCTCGTCCTTATTTAAGTATGCGATAGCGGAAGCTCTTAATAATCACCTGAGAATAAACATGCTTAAAACGTCAACAAAAATGTTGGTGAGTTATAGGTTTAACCTATATATATCAAATCATAATAATAGACCACAAGATTTCATATTTCAATACACATCCCATACATAGAGATAAAAATCATTCATATGGTGAACACCTGGTAACCGACATTAACAAGATGCATATATAAGAATATCCCCATCATTCCGGGACACCCTTCGGATATGATATAAATTTCGAAGTACTAAAGCATCCGGTTCTTTGGATGGGGTTTGTTAGGCCCAATAGATCTATCTTTAGGATTCGCGTCAATTAGGGTGTCTGTTCCCTAATTCTTAGATTACCAGACTTAATAAAAAGGGGCATATTCGATTTCGATAATTCAACCATAGAATGTAGTTTCACGTACTTGTGTCTATTATGTAAATCATTTATAAAACCTGCATGTATTCTCATCCCAAAAATATTAGATTTTAAAAGTGGGACTATAACTCACTTTCACAGATTTTTACTTCGTCGGGAAGTAAGACTTGGCCACTGGTTGATTCACGAACCTATAACAATATATACACATATATCAAAGTATGTTCAAAATATATTTACAACACTTTTAATATATTTTGATGTTTTAAGTTTATTAAGTCAGCTGTCCTCGTTAGTAACCTACAACTAGTTGTCCACAGTTAGATGTACAGAAATAAATCGATAAATATTATCTTGAATCAATCCACGACCCAGTGTATACGTATCTCAGTATTGATCACAACTCAAACTATATATATTTTGGAATCAACCTCAACCCTGTATAGCTAACTCCAACATTCACATATAGAGTGTCTATGGTTGTTCCGAAATATATATAGATGTGTCGACATGATAGGTCGAAACATTGTATACGTGTCTATGGTATCTCAAGATTACATAATATACAATACAAGTTGATTAAGTTATGGTTGGAATAGATTTGTTACCAATTTTCACGTAGCTAAAATGAGAAAAATTATCCAATCTTGTTTTACCCATAACTTCTTCATTTTAAATCCGTTTTGAGTGAATCAAATTGCTATGGTTTCATATTGAACTCTATTTTATGAATCTAAACAGAAAAACTATAGGTTTATAGTCGGAAAAATAAGTTACAAGTCGTTTTTGTAAAGGTAGTCATTTCAGTCGAAAGAACGACGTCTAGATGACCATTTTAGAAAACATACTTCCACTTTGAGTTTAACCATAATTTTTGGATATAGTTTCATGTTCATAATAAAAATCATTTTCTCAGAATAACAACTTTTAAATCAAAGTTTATCATAGTTTTTAATTAACTAACCCAAAACAGCCCGCGGTGTTACTACGACGGCGTAAATCCGGTTTTACGGTGTTTTTCGTGTTTCCAGGTTTTAAATCATTAAGTTAGCATATCATATAGATATATAACATGTGTTTAGTTGATTTTAAAAGTCAAGTTAGAAGGATTAACTTTTGTTAACAAGTTTAGAATTAACTAAACTATGTTCTAGTGATTACAAGTTTAAACCTTCGAATAAGATAGCTTTATATGTATGAATCGAATGATGTTATGAACATCATTACTACCTTAAGTTCCTTGGATAAACCTACTGGAAAAAAGAAAAATGTATCTAGCTTCAACGGATCCTTGGATGGCTCGAAGTTCTTGAAGCAGAATCATGACACGAAAACAAGTTCAAGTAAGATCATCACTTGAAATAAGATTGTTATAGCTATAGAAATTGAACCAAAGTTTGAATATGATTATTACCTTGTATTAGAATGATAACCTACTGTAAGAAACAAAGATTTCTTGAGGTTGGATGATCACCTTACAAGATTGGAAGTGAGCTAGCAAACTTGAAAGTATTCTTGATTTTATGTAACTAGAACTTGTAGAATATATGAAGAACACTTAGAACTTGAAGATAGAACTTGAGAGAGATCAATTAGATGAAGAAAATTGAAGAATGAAAGTGTTTGTAGGTGTTTTTGGTCATTGGTGTATGGATTAGATATAAAGGATATGTAATTTTGTTTTCATGTAAATAAGTCATGAATGATTACTCATATTTTTGTAATTTTATGAGATATTTCATGCTAGTTGCCAAATGATGGTTCCCACATGTGTTAGGTGACTCACATGGGCTGCTAAGAGCTGATCATTGGAGTGTATATACCAATAGTACATACATCTAAAAGCTGTGTATTGTACGAGTACGAATACGGGTGCATACGAGTAGAATTGTTGATGAAACTGAACGAGGATGTAATTGTAAGCATTTTTGTTAATTAGAAGTATTTTGATAAGTGTATTGAAGTCTTTCAAAAGTGTATAAATACATATTAAAACACTACATGTATATACATTTTAACTGAGTCGTTAAGTCATCGTTAGTCGTTACATGTAAGTGTTGTTTTGAAACCTTTAGGTTAACGATCTTGTTAAATGTTGTTAACCTAATGTTTATAATATCAAATGAGATTTTAAATTATTATATTATCTTGATATTATCATGTATGAATATCTCTTAATATGATATATATACATTAAATGTCTTTACAACGATAATCGTTACATATATATCTCGTTTAAAAATCATTAAGTTATTAGTTTTGTTTTTACATATGTAGTTCATTGTTAATATACTTAATGATATGTTTAATTATCATAGTATCATGTTAACTATATATATATATCCATATATATGTCATCATATAGTTTTTACAAGTTTTAACGTTCGTGAATCACCGGTCAACTTGGGTGGTCAATTGTCTATATGAAACATATTTCAATTAATCAAGTCTTAACAAGTTTGATTGATTAACATGTTGGAAACATTTAATCATGTAAATATCAATCTCAATTAATATATATAAACATGGAAAAGTTCGGGTCACTACAGAGCATGCCGTCGAGATAGAGAACAATGGAACACCCAACCGGTAGCACAACACACATCGGTAAGTCTTTGCGTTCATCGTCTGACCCAACCCCAAAATAGGGACTGCCCTTAGCCAAGCAGAGGTGTGATCACCCTGCTGCAATTTCCATAAGGCCGATTGTCTGGGAGATAATGAAAAAGTGGATTCTGCAGAAGTGGTAACCTTTGTGAAATAAACATCTGCCAATTTCTTCATGAGTATGGGGGCAGCGACCTCACTCTGATTACCTAAAATATCAAACTCAACCATTTTATTAAACAGACCCAATGCATCTTCAAAAGCACGACCAAGACCCACAATACCCGCATGACGCAGGAGCTTGGTCTGCAACCCAGCAGACTGTAATCGAGAAGCCAGAAAAGCATAATGACGAACATCTCCCGCAGAATAAACACCAAGCCCTCCAAATGCAAATGGCAAGGTGGCAAGCGGCCACTGTCAATCACCAAACCCAGGCCCTGAAGCAGTAACAATACGCTCCAAGGAAGATCGAAGGGCTCCATCGAAAGCGCGTTGAGCCGCCTCAAATATACTAGGAGGACAAGTACGCAAGGTAAAGTAGAGTTTAGAAACTCCCGTACATGCCCTAAGCAACAACAACTCACACTGAGGATCATCAAGCTTAGCAACCTTATCCATAAGAGCAATGGACTTGGTCACCCTTTGCATCACCAGTTCACTACTAAAACCAAGATCGGAACTTGCGGGGGCCCCAAGAAACTTAACACCATTTAAAGGTCGAGCAATATTAGGAGGAAAGACACCTACTTGCCTGCTACGAGGGTCCTCCGTAGGCCAGAAAATTTCTGTTTTTTCAACGTTGAGATGAAGCCCAAAACGAGGCCCATCCCCCATAATCAAATGCAAAACCTTCCCCACTACCAAAGTGTCCCCAATAATAGTGCCATCATCCAAATACCACGCCTGAAGACAAACCTCAAAATTATCTCTGATTTTAGAAACCAAGGGTTGTAAGACAAAAGCAAAAAGTAGCGGACCAAGGGGATCACCCTGTTTCACCCCCTGAGAAGACCATAAGGTGTGGTTCCCATAATACAATCTTGCTGGATTAGAGTAGCAAAATTCAACCCACTGAGAAATGCTCGGACAAAGGCGGCGAACTTCATGTAACATGAACGTACGATCAACAAGATTGAATGCATTTTGAAAATCAACTAATAACATAGAGAGGCCAACATCAGAGCCACGATCCTAATAACAGTCATTATTATTATTATTATTATTATTATTATTATTATTATTATTATTATTATTATTATTATTATTATTATTATTATTATTATTATTATTATCATAAAAGAATACAAATTGTTATTTATTATTATTGATATTATTTTACCAAATAAATAACTATATAAGAATATATTTAATACATATCACATAACAACATTAATATTTTCATAATAAATACTAACTATTTATCTAAAGTATATAAAATAAACATAGTTAATTTAGTTATTAATGAAACATACAAATTACTAAAATAACAGTTAATAATAATACATAATTTGTTCGATTACGATTATATGTTTTAATATATATAATTGATATAGGTTCGTGAATCCGAGGCCAACCCTGCATTGTTCAGTTCCGTCTTATGCATATTTTTACTACAAAATATCGTATCGTAAGTTTCATTTGCTCCCTTTTTAAATGCTTTTGCAATATATATTTTTGGGACTGAGAATACATGCGCTGCTGTTATAAATGTTTTACAAAATAGATACAAGTAATCGAAACTACATTCTATGATTGGATTATCGAAATCGAATATGCCCCTTTTTAGTCTGGTAATCTAAGAATTAGGGAACAGACACCCTAATTGACGCGAATCCTAAAGATAGATCTATTGGGCCCAACAAGCCCCATCCAAAGTACCGGATGCTTTAGTACTTCGAATTTATCATGTCCGAAGGTTGTCCCGGAATGATGGGGATATTCTATATGCATCTTGTTAAGGTTGGTTACCAGGTGTTCACCATATGAATGATTTTTATCTCTATGCAGTTTGCGAAATGCCTGATATGAGATGTATATTTATGAGAAATGGAAATGAAAATCTTGTGATCTATTAAAATATGGAAATGATTGATTACGATAAATCTATGAACTCACCAACCTTTTGGTTGACACTTTAAAGCATGTTTATTCTCAGGTATGAAAGAAATCTTCCGCTGTGCATTTGCTAATTTTAGAAATATTACTTGGAGTCGTTCATGACATATTTCAAAAGACGTTGCATTCGAGTCGTTGAGTTCATCAAGATTATTATTAAGTCAATTATAGTTGGATATATTATGAAATGGTATACATGCCGTCAACTTTCGATGTAATGAAAGTTTGTCTTTTAAAAACGAATGCAATATTTGTAAAATGTATCATATAGAGGTCAAGTACCTCGCGATGTAACCAAATGTATTGTATTCGTCCTTATGGATTAGAACGAGTCTTTACACAAAACCCTCAAATTGTAACAGTAACACCTCAAAATAAAGTATAAAACTCTGAAATAAGAACACAAAGGATAAAGAATCTAAACCCTAAATTGATAAATATGTTACCACAATCAGATATCTAGAAACACTCCAAACCTTCAATTACAGCTGATAAAGATTCCACCACAACTATAATATCAAATATGAACATTTGAATTTCACTACAATGTTTGATAAAGTAACACCACAACACTGATAACGAAACCATTCTTAGCCACCAGAATCAAAGATTCGTAAAGACACAGAGATTTGTAAATAGATAAGCTCTATCAAACGTTCATTAATTCATCAGCCAAGTTTTACAATTACAAGAGCTCTCTATTTATAGGAGAAGCATATCAACTACTTTATAGATAAGATAAAAATATAAAAAGAAAAAGGAGACAAAAAGGACAAACAATTACAAATTTAGCCAATAAGAGTAAAGAACACAATCTGTAAAAAATCTGCCATTTGGTAGTGCTCCTCCCATGATAAAAAGCAGCCAATGATATAGAAGAATCTTCCTTGGACAGCTCAACATTCTAGAACAGCCACACACACATGTTAAGCATATGACTTAGCATGTTTTTTGAAATGCATAACTAAACTTTGAATCGTATCAGCATGATGGCACTTTAGAAAGAAAACATCGTCATTTTCCTGGTTGCACTAAAGTTCATCTTGCTGGTTGTACTGAAGTTCGTCTTGCTGGTTGAACTAGCTTTATCGACTGAGTAAAACTTTGCTGGTTGAACTAAAGTCATTTTGCTGGTTTAACTAAAGTGCATTTGCTTGTTCGGTTTGCTAGTTCTTCTTATGTGCTGGCTTGCCTTCAACTATCAAAAACTTTATTCTTGAACTTATCTACTTCAGTTTAAGAAATGAAGTAGGGTCACCCCTGAGCCTCAATCAGCTTCAAAAACACTTAGATGATACGAAAGAGATGGCAACACGGCCATTGCTTGATCAGATTCGGGTGTGACAGATGTTGAGCTTGTATTGGTTGCGCTACTAGTTGTGTTACTGGTTACTTTACCCAGCTCACACGCATCAACCTCCCCCTCTGAAAAGGAACTTGACCTCAAGTTTTCGAGGTTGTTATCCTCCAAGTAGGGCATCAAATCACCAAAATTGAAAGTACTAGATACTGAAGTATCACCAGGCAGCTCGACTTTATAAACATTATCACCAACTTTTTCTAACACCTTGAAAGGACCCTCAGCTCTTGGCATCAGCTTGTTCTTTCTTTTTGTTGGGAATCTTTCCTTCCTTAGATGAATCGAAAAAGATCACCAGGAATGAAAGTGCGCTGCTTTCTGTTCTGGTTAGCCTTAGCCTTGTACTGCTGGTTGGTCTTCTCAATTTTTGCCTTTACCTAACCGTACAGCTTCTTCATTTCTTTTGCCTTTGCTTTTGCCTCAACACTTGTCTTAGGCTCAATTGCAAAAGGAACCATATCAATGGGTGTGAGTGGATTTGCACCATAGCAGACCTCAAATGGTGATTTTCCTGTGGAGTTATTAGGTGCTCTGTTAAAAGTAAATTCAGCACGAGCAAGCTTTAGATCCCACTCCTTTAAACTTTTCTTCACAAGTGTTCTTAGCAGCATTCCCACAGTTCTGTTAGTAACTTCAGTTTGGTCATCAGTTTGGGGATGGTAAGAAGTGCTAAACAAAAGCTTAGTACCAAGCAGCTTCCATAATGTCTTTCAAAAATTACTTAAGAACTTTGTATCTCGATTAGACACAATGGTTTTGAGAACTCCATGAAGACGAACAATCTCTTTGAAGAATGGGGCTGCAACAATAGTAGCACCATTGGTTTTGTTGCAAGCTATGAAATGAGCCATCTTTGAAAATCTTTCAACCACAACCATAATAGAATCTTTGCCTCACTGAGTCCTTGGCAATGCAGCAATGAAGTCCATGCTCAAAACTTCCCATGGCTAGTTGAGAACAGGAAGAGGAGTACACAAACCGTTGTGAAAAGCTGACTTAGCTTGAACGCATGTAGCACAATGATTAATCAAAGCTTTAACATCTTTATCCATACATGGCTAATACAAGTGTTCATTTGGGATCTCCAATGTCTTGTTAATCCCAAAATAATTAGCTAAACCACCTCCATGTGCTTCTCTAACCAGCAACTCCTTGATTGAATCTTTTAGAATGCACAATCTGCTGCCCTTGAATAGAAAACCATCTTGTTCAACATAATCTCTTTTGGACTCAGCAGGTGAACAATTCAAAATTGGAGCAAAGTCTGAATAAGCTTCATTTAACTCCTTAACAAATGAGAATCCAAGAACTCTAGCTTCCAGAATTGACAACAAAGAATACCTCCTTGATAGAGCATCATCAATAATATTAGAAGTACCAGCCTTGTGTTTAGACGTAAATGAGTACATTTGCAAGAATTCAACCCATTTTGCATGCATAGGATTTAGTTTGTGCTGACCATTAATGTACTTTAATGCTTCATGATCAGAAAAGAGAACAAACTGCCTTAGCTTCAAATAATGAGACAGTGATCAACAGCTCGAATGATGGCATAAAATTCTTTATCATAAGTGCTATAATTTAGCCTTGACCCATTAAGCTTTTCACTGAAATATGTTACTAGCCTTTTTCCTTGCACTAGCACATCACCAATGCCAACACCACTTGCATCACACTCGAGTTCAAACAGCATATCAAAATTAGGCAAAGTCAGTATAGGCGCTGAACTTAGCTTTTCCTTCAATGATTCAAATGTTGATTGGGCATAAATGCACCATTCAAACACCCCTTTCTTCAAACAATCAGTAATTGGAGCAACAATTGTGGAGAAGTCTTTGATAAATCTTTTATAGAATGAAGCTAAACCATAGAAACTTCTGAATTCAGTGATGGAAGAAGGGCTAGACCATGATCTGATTGCTTCCACCTTAGATGGATCCATTGAAATGCCTTCTTCAGAAACCACATACCCAAGAAACACTACTTTGTTGACAAATAAATCACACTTCTCCAGCTTTCCATATAATTGATAATGCCTCAATAGCTCAATACTTTCCTCAAATGATCCAAGTGTTCTTCTTTAGTCTTTGAGTACACAAGAATGTCATCAAAGTAAACAACACAAATTGCCCAATAAGTGGCCTGAGCACTTTATTCATAAGTCTCATGAATGTGCTGGGTGCATTAGATAAACCAAAAGGCACAACCAACCACTCGAATAATCCACCTTTAATCTTGAAAGTTGTCTTCCATTCATCTCCTTCTTTCATTCGAATCTGATGATACCCACTTCTAAGATCAACTTTGGAGAATACACAAGAACCATGCAGCTCATCAAGCATATCATCTAATCTAGGTATAGGATACCTATACTTGATGGTGATGTTATTAATAGCTCTGCTGTCTACACACATTCTCATGGAACCATCTTTCTTTGAAACCAGCAAAGCTGGAATTGGACAAGGACCCATGCTGGTTCTAACATAACCCTTTGCAACCAGCTCATTAACTTTCTTTTCTAATTCTTTTGCTTCATGAGGAGAACATCGATAAGCTGCTTTGTTAGGAAGAACAGATCCAGGTACAAGATCAATTTGATGTTCAATACCCCTGATTAGTGGTAAACCAGCATGTAATTCACTTGGGAATACATCAACAAATTTGAATAACAATGGTTTTACCCGATCTGATACTTCGTCATGCTGGTTCAATTCATCACTTTCAACCGGTATCAACAAATAAGCACCAGTACCCACCATGTAAGCAGATGCTGCATTAGTACAGCTGCCACCATCAACAATTAGGCTGCATACTTTGCCTTTGACTGTGCATCTTGAATGAAAGATGTTTTCACGCTGGCTCTTATATTCAACTGAGTGCATTACTCTTCGAATCATCAACAGTTCTCCAATATCAGCAGCAACAAACTCTTCATTATCAGACTCATCATATGCTGGTTCAGTTTCAAAACCCCCTTCCAAGTCTTCAATCTCATTTAGTGTAAGAGCACGCTGGGTAGGACATTGTGCTTGAAAATGCCCAAATCCATGGCACTTGAAACATTTCCTTCTATCATCTTTGGGATTACTAGCTACAACTTGTTCTTTGCCTTAAAGGCTTTTGATGCTGCCTCGTTATGCTTAGGTAGCATTGAGGATTGACCATTCATAGGCAGCATTGCTGGCTTGAAATAAGACTTAAAATTATTTTTCTTTTTTGCTTGTTTCTCCACTTGAATAGTGAAATGTCCCTTTCTTATTGATTAAAAACGTTCCATATTAATTGATTTCGTTGCGAGGTTTTGACCTCTATATGAGAAGTTTTTCAAAGACTGCATTCATTTTAAAACAAACCACAACCTTTATCTCATCAATAAAGGTTTAAAAAGCTTTACGTAGATTATCAAATAATGATAATCTAAAATATCCTGTTTACACACGACCATTACATAATGGTTTACAATACAAATATGTTACAACAAAATAAGTTTCTTGAATGCAGTTTTTACACAATATCATACAAGCATGGACTCCAAATCTCGTCCTTATTTAAGTATGCGACAGCGAAAGCTCTTAATAATCACCTGAGAATAAACATGCTTAAAACGTCAACAAAAATGTTGGTGAGTTATAGGTTTAACCTATATATATCAAATCATAATAATAGACCACAAGATTTCATATTTCAATACACATCCCATACATAGAGATAAAAATCATTCATATGGTGAACACCTGGTAACCGACATTAACAAGATGCATATATAAGAATATCCCCATCATTCCGGGACACCCTTCGGATATGATATAAATTTCGAAGTACTAAAGCATCCGGTTCTTTGGATGAGGTTTGTTAGGCCCAATAGATCTATCTTTAGGATTCGCGTCAATTAGGGTGTCTGTTCCCTAATTCTTAGATTGCCAGACTTAATAAAAAGGGGCATATTCAATTTCGATAATTCAACCATAGAATGTAGTTTCACGTACTTGTGTCTATTTTGTAAATCATTTATAAAACCTGCATGTATTCTCATCCCAAAAATATTAGATTTTAAAAGTGGGACTATAACTCACTTTCACAGATTTTTACTTCGTCGGGAAGTAAGACTTGGCCACTGGTTGATTCACGAACCTATAACAATATATACACATATATCAAAGTATGTTCAAAATATATTTACAACACTTTTAATATGTTTTGATGTTTTAAGTTTATTAAGTCAGCTGTCCTCGTTAGTAACCTACAACTAGTTGTCCACAGTTAGATGTACAGAAATAAATCGATAAATATTATCTTGAATCAATCCACAACCCAGTGTATACGTATCTCAGTATTGATCACAACTCAAACTATATATATTTTGGAATCAACCTCAACCCTGTATAGCTAACTCCAACATTCACATATAGAGTGTCTATGATTGTTCCGAAATATATATAGATGTGTTGACATGATAGGTCGAAACATTGTATACGTGTCTATGGTATCTCAAGATTACATAATATACAATACAAGTTGATTAAGTTATGGTTGGAATAGATTTGTTACCAATTTTCACGTAGCTAAAATGAGAAAAATTATCCAATCTTGTTTTACCCATAACTTCTTCATTTTAAATCCGTTTTGAGTGAATAAAATTGCTATGGTTTCATATTGAACTCTATTTTATGAATCTAAACAGAAAAATTATAGGTTTATAGTCGGAAAAATAAGTTACAAGTCGTTTTTGTAAAGGTAGTCATTTCAGTCGAAAGAACGACGTCTAGATGACCATTTTAGAAAACATACTTCCACTTTGAGTTTAACCATAATTTTTGGATATAGTTTCATGTTCATAATAAAAATCATTTTCTCAGAATAACAACTTTTAAATCAAAGTTTATCATAGTTTTTAATTAACTAACCCAAAACAGCCCGCGGTGTTACTACGACGGCGTAAATCCGGTTTTACGGTGTTTTTCGTGTTTCCAGGTTTTAAATCATTAAGTTAGCATATCATATAGATATAGAACATGTGTTTAGTTGATTTTAAAAGTCAAGTTAGAAGGATTAACTTTTGTTTGCGAACAAGTTTAGAATTAACTAAACTATGTTCTAGTGATTACAAGTTTAAACCTTCGAATAAGATAGCTTTATATGTATGAATCGAATGATGTTATGAACATCATTACTACCTTAAGTTCCTTGGATAAACCTACTGAAAAAGAGAAAAATGGATCTAGCTTCAACGGATCTTTGGATGGCTCGAAGTTCTTGAAGCAGAATCATGACACGAAAACAAGTTCAAGTAAGATCATCACTTGAAATAAGATTGTTATAGTTATAGAAATTGAACCAAAGTTTGAATATGATTATTACCTTGTATTAGAATGATAACCTACTGTAAGAAACAAAGATTTCTTGAGGTTAGATGATCACCTTACAAGATTGGAAGTGAGCTAGCAAACTTGAAAGTATTCTTGATTTTATGTAACTAGAACTTGTAGAATTTATGAAGAACACTTAGAACTTGAAGATAGAACTTGAGAGAGATCAATTAGATGAAGAAAATTGAAGAATGAAAGTGTTTGTAGGTTTTTTTGGTCGTTGGTGTATGGATTAGATATAAAGGATATGTAATTTTGTTTTCATGTAAATAAGTCATGAATGATTACTCATATTTTTGTAATTTTATGAGATATTTCATGCTAGTTGCCAAATGATGGTTCCCACATGTGTTAGGTGACTCACATGGGCTGCTAAGAGCTGATCATTGGAGTGTATATACCAATAGTACATACATCTAAAAGCTGTGTATTGTACGAGTACGAATACGGGTGCATACGAGTAGAATTGTTGATGAAACTGAACGAGGATGTAATTGTAAGCATTTTTGTTAAGTAGAAGTATTTTGATAAGTGTATTGAAGTCTTTAAAAAGTGTATAAATACATATTAAAACAATACATGTATATACATTTTAACTGAGTCGTTAAGTCATCGTTAGTCGTTACATGTAAGTGTTGTTTTGAAACCTTTAGGTTAACGATCTTGTTAAATGTTGTTAACCCAATGTTTATAATATCAAATGAGATTTTAAATTATTATATTATCATGATATTATCATGTATGAATATCTCTTAATATGATATATATACATTAAATGTCTTTACAACGATAATCGTTACATATATGTCTCGTTTAAAAATCATTAAGTTAGTAGTCTTGTTTTTACATATGTAGTTCATTGTTAATATACTTAATGATATGTTTACTTATCATAGTATCATGTTAACTATATATATATATCCATATATATGTCATCATATAGTTTTTACAAGTTTTAACGTTCGTGAATCACCGGTCAACTTGGGTGGTCAATTGTCTATATGAAACATATTTCAATTAATCAAGTCTTAACAAGTTTGATTGCTTAACATGTTGGAAACATTTAATCATGTAAATATCAATCTCAATTAATATATATAAACATGGAAAAGTTCTGGTCACTACAGTACCTACCCGTTAAATAAATTTCGTCCCGAAATTTTAAGCTGTTGAAGGTGTTGACGAATCTTCTGGAAATAGATGCAGGTATTTCTTCTTCATCTGATCTTCACGCTCCCAGGTGAACTCAGGTCCTCTACAAGCATTCAATCGAACCTTAACAATTGGTATCTTGTTTTGCTTAAGTCTTTTAACCTCACGATCCATTATTTCGACGGGTTCTTCGATGAATTAGAGTTTTTCGTTGATTTGGATTTCATCTAACGGAATAGTGAGATCTTCTTTAGCAAAACATTTCTTCAAATTCAAGACGTGGAAAGTGTTATGTACAGCCGCGAGTTGTTGAGGTAACTAAAGTCGGTAAGCTACTGGTCCGACACGATCAATAATCTTGAATGGTCCAATATACCTTGGATTTAATTTCCCTCGTTTACCAAATCGAACAACGCCTTTCCAAGGTGAAACTTTAAGCATGACCATCTCTCCAATTTCAAATTCTATATCTTTTCTTTTAATGTCAGCGTAGCTCTTTTGTCGACTTTGGGCGGTTTTCAACCGTTGTTGAATTTGGATGATCTTCTCGGTAGTTTCTTGTATAATCTCCGGACCCGTAATCTGTCTATCCCCCACTTCACTCCAACAAATTGGAGACCTGCACTTTCTACCATAAAGTGCTTCAAACGGCGTCATCTCAATGCTTGAATGGTAGCTGTTGTTGTAGGAAAATTCTGCTAACGGTAGATGTCGATCCCAACTGTTTCCGAAATCAATAACACATGCTCGTAGCATGTCTTCAAGCGTTTGTATCGTCCTTTCACTCTGCCCATCAGTTTATGGATGATAGGCAGTACTCATGTCTAGACGAGTTCCTAATGCTTGCTGTAATGTTTGCCAGAATCTTGAAATAAATCTGCCATCCCTATCAGAGATAATAGAGATTGGTATTCCATGTCTGGAGACGACTTCCTTCAAATACAGTCGTGCTAACTTCTCCATCTTGTCGTCTTTTCTTGTTGGCAGGAAGTGTGCTGATTTGGTGAGACGATCAACTATTACCTAAATAGTATCAAAACCACTTGCAGTCCTTGGCAATTTAGAGATGAAATCCATGGTAATGTTTTTCCATTTCCATTCCGGGATTTCGGGTTGTTGAAGTAGACCTGATGGTTTCTGATGCTCAGCTTTGACCTTAGAACACGTCAAACATTCTCCTACGTATTTAGCAACATCGGCTTTCATACCCGGCCACCAAAAATATTTCTTGAGATCCTTGTACATCTTCCCCGTTCCAGGATGTATTGAGTATCTGGTTTTATGAGCTTCTCTAAGTACCATTTCTCTCATATCTCCAAATTTTGGTAACCAAATCCTTTCAGCTCTATACCGGGTTCCGTCTTCCCGAATATTAAGATGCTTCTCCGATCCTTTGGGTATTTCATCCTTTAAATTTCCCTCTTTTAAAACTCCTTGTTGTGCCTCCTTTATTTGAGTAGTAAGGTTATTATGAATCATTATATTCATAGATTTTACTCGAATGGGTTCTCTGTCCTTCCTGATCAAGGCATCGGCTACCACATTTGCCTTCCCCGGGTGGTAACGAATCTCAAAATCATAATCATTCAACAATTCAATCCACCTACGCTGCCTCATATTCAGTTGTTTCTGATTAAATATGTGTTGAAGACTTTTGTGGTCGGTATATATAATACTTTTGACCCCATATAAGTAGTGCCTCCAAGTCTTTAATGCAAAAACAACCGCGCCTAATTCCAAATCATGCATCGTATAATTTTGTTCGTGAATCTTCAATTGTCTAGACGCATAAGCAATCACCTTCGTTCGTTGCATTAATACACAACCGAGACCTTGCTTTGATGCGTCACAATAAATCACAAAATCATCATTCCCTTCAGGCAATGACAATATAGGTGCCATAGTTAGCTTTTTCTTCAATAACTGAAACGCTTTCTCTTGTTCATCATTCCATTCAAATTTCTTCCCTTTATGCGTTAATACAGTCAAGGGTTTTGCTATTCTGGAAAAGTCTTGGATGAACCTTCTGTAGTAACCAGCTAGTCCTAAAAACTGGCGTATGTGTTTCGGAGTTTTTGGGGTTTCCCACTTTTCAACAGTTTCTATCTTTGCCGGATCCACCTTAATACCTTCTTTGTTCACTATGTGACCGAGGAATTGAACTTCTTCCAACCAAAATGCACACTTTGAAAACTTAGCGTACAATTCTTCCTTCCTCAATACTTCTAACACCTTTCTCAAATGTTCACCGTGTTCTTGGTCATTCTTTGAGTAAATAAGTATGTCATCAATGAAAACAATGACAAACTTGTCAAGGTATGGTCCACACACTCGGTTCATAAGGTCCATGAACACAGCTGGTGCATTAGTTAAACCAAACGGCATGACCATAAACTCGTAATGACCGTAACGTGTTTTGAAAGCAGTCTTTGGAATATCATCTTCTTTCGCCCGCATTTGATGATACCCGGAACGTAAGTCAATCTTTGAATAAACAGATGAGCCTTGTAGTTGATCAAATAAGTCGTCGATTCTCGGTAGTGGGTAGCGGTTCTTGATGGTAAGTTTGTTCAACTCTCGGTAGTCGATACACAACCTGAATGTACCATCTTTCTTCTTGACAAACAAAACAGGAGCTCCCCACGGTGATGTGCTTGGTCGAATGAAACCACGCTCTAAAAGTTCTTGTAATTGGCTTTGCAGTTCTTTCATCTCGCTGGGTGCGAGTCTGTAAGGAGCACGAGCTATTGGTGCAGCTGCTGGTACAAGATCTATTTGAAATTCAACGGATCGATGTGGGGGTAATCCCGGTAATTCTTTCGGAAATACATCGGGAAATTCTTTTGCAATGGGAACATCATTGATGCTCTTTTCTTCAGTTTGTACTTTCTCGACGTGTGCTAGAACAGCGTAGCAACCTTTTCTTATTAGCTTTTGTGCCTTCAAATTACTAATAAGATGTAGCTTCGTGTTGCCCTTTTCTCCATACACCATTAAGGGTTTTCCTTTTTCTCGTATAATGCGAATTGCATTTTTGTAACAAACGATCTCTGCTTTCACTTCTTTCAACCAGTCCATACCGATTATCACATCAAAACTCCCTAACTCTACTGGTATCAAATCAATCTTAAATGTTTCGCTAACCAGTTTAATTTCTCAATTCCGACATATATTATCTGCTGAAATTAATTTACCATTTGCTAATTCGAGTAAAAATTTACTATCCAAAGGCGTCAATGGACAACTTAATTTAGCACAAAAATCTCTACTCATATAGCTTCTATCCGCACCCGAATCAAATAAAACGTAAGCAGATTTATTTTCAATAAGAAATGTACCCGTAACAAGCTCTGGGTCTTCCTGTGCCTCTGCCGCATTAATATTGAAAACTCTTCCGCGGCCTTGTCCATTCGTGTTCTCATGGTTCGGGCAATTTCTAATAATGTGGCCCGGTTTTCCACATTTATAACAAACTACATTGGCATAACTTGCTCCGACACTACTTGCTCCGCCATTACTCATTCCGACACCATTTGTTCCTTTCGTTCTATTAACCCCTGGTCCGTAGACCTCACACTTCGCCGCGCTATGACCATTTCTTTTACACTTGTTGCAAAATTTGGTGCAGAACCCCGAGTGATACTTTTCACACCTTTGGCATAGCTGCTTCTGATTGTTGTTGTTGTTGCGGTTATTATTGTCGTTGGGATGATTGTTGTAGTTGTTGTTGTTGTTGTTGTTGGGCCGTTTGTTGTAGTTGCGATTGATGTTGCGATTTTTGGGATAATTGTTGCGATTATTGTTGTAATTGCTGTTGTTGTTGTATTGGTGATTCTTATCACCATTTTCCTCCCACTTTCTTTTGACTTGCTTCACATTGGCCTCTTCAGCAGTCTGTTCTTTAATTCTTTCTTCAATCTGGTTAACTAGTTTGTGAGCCATTCTACATGCCTGTTGTATGGAGGCGGGCTCGTGTGAACTTATATCTTCTTGGATTCTTTCCGATAATCCTTTCACAAACGCGTCGATCTTCTCTTCCTCATCTTCAAATGCTCCCGGACACAATAGGCACAATTCTGTGAATAGTCTTTCATACGTGGTAATATCAAATCCTTGGGTTCGTAACCCTCTAAGTTCTGTCTTGAGCTTATTGACCTCGGTTCTGGGACGGTACTTCTCGTTCATCAAGTGCTTGAATGCTGACTGCGGTAGTGCGTACGCATCGTCTTGTCCCACTTGCTCTAGATAGGTATTCCACCATGTTAACGCAGAACCTGTGAAGGTATGCGTAGCGTACTTCACTTTGTCCTCTTCAGTACACTTACTTATGGCAAACACCGATTCGACCTTCTCGGTCCACCGTTTCAATCCGATCGGTCCTTCGGTTCCATCAAATTCCAAAGGTTTGCAGGCAGTGAATTCTTTGTAGGTGCATCCTACACGATTTCCTATACTGCTAGATCCAAGGTTATTGTTGGTATGTAGCGCAGCCTGTACTGCGGCTATGTTTGAAGCTAGAAAAGTACGGAATTCCTCTTCATTCATATTCACGGTGTGTCGAGTAGTCGGTGCCATTTCCTTCAAAATAGTCAAATGGAACAAGTTAATCATACAGAATATTAAGAGTAGTTAATAGTATTTCGTAGCATAATATGAACTCATTTATAAAAGCTTTTTCTTCATATTAGCGTTTTATAAGTTTAAATTCGGGTAGTACCTACCCGTTAAGTTCATACTTAGTAGCTAATATACAATTCAACTACTACAATTCTATATGAAAAACTGATTATCATAATATTTCGCGTTCAAACTTTTACACAATATTTTACAAACTTACAATACCGCTTATTTTACATATAGCATGAAATATAGCACACAATAAATTTGATACAAGATGGTTGTGAAGATAATTCTAGCTAGTACACAAGTCGTTCAGCAAAGGCAATAAAGACACGTAATTCATACGTCCAGAAACAAGTCATGCATTCTGGTTTTACTAGGATTACTTCCCATCCTTGGTCTTGTGGAACATAACCGTTATGGCCGTTGATAAGACAGCGTGTTGTAACGTCGTCAAAGGGACGAGGGTTACGTAATGTCCAACAGTCCCGTAACAATCTAAAAACCTCATTTCTTACCCCAATTACCGACTCCGTCACTTGTGGGAACGTTTTGTTTAATAGTTGTAGCCCGATGTTCTTGTTCTCACTTTAGTGAGAAGCGAACATTACTAATCCGTAAGCATAACATGCTTCTTTATGTTGCATGTTACCCGCTTTTTCTAAATCACGAAGTCCAATATTCGGATATATTGAGTCAAAATAATTTCTTAACCCATTGCGTAAAATAGCATTTGGGTTCCCCGCAATATATGCGTCAAAGTAAACACATCGTAACTTATGGATTTCCCAATGTGATATCCCCCATCTTTCGAACGAAAGCCTTTTATAAACCAAGGCATTCTTGGAACATTCTTCAAATGTCTTACAAACTGATCTCGCCTTAAATAGTTGTGCCGAAGAATTCTGACCGACTCTAGACAAGATTTCATCAATCATGTCTCCGGGTAGGTCTATTAAAATATTGGGTTGTCTATCCATTTTGTGTTTTTATACTGTAAAATAGACAAGATTTAGATTCATAAAAAAAATACTTATTAATACAAGCAATTTTTACATATATCATAAAGCATAAGCACACTATATTACATATATTACACCACACGAATACAACTATCTTATTCCGACTCACTTGTTTCTTCTTCTTCGGTTTTGGTTCGTTTTGCCAAGTTTCTAGGGATATATGATGTTCCCCTAATACGAGCCGTCGTTTTCCACATTGGTTTAGAAAAACCTGGTGGTTTAGAGGTTCCCGGGTCATTGTTACAACTTAAGGACTTCGGGGGTTGACGATACATATAAAGTTCATCGGGGTTGGAATTAGATTTCTCTATTTTTATGCCCTTTCCCTTATTATTTTCTTTTGCCTTTTTAAATTCAGTTGGGGTAATTTCTATAACATCATCGGAATTCTCGTCGGAATTCGATTCATCGGAGAATTGGTAATCCTCCCAATATTTTGCTTCCTTGGTGGAAACATCATTGACCATAATTAACCTTGGTCGGTTGGTTGAGGATTTTCTTTTACTTAACCGTTTTATTATTTCCCCCACCGGTTCTATTTCTTCATCCAGTTCCTATTCTTCTTCCGGTTCCGATTCTTCTTCCGGTTCCGACTCTTCTTCCGGTTCCTCTTCGGGAACTTGTGAATCAGTCCACGAATCATTCCAATTTACATTTGACTCTTCATTATTATTAGGTGAGTCAATGAGACTTGTTCTAGAGGTAGACATATATCACATAATATCAAACGCGTTAAGAGATTAATATATCACATAATATTCACATGTTAAAAATATATAGTTTCCAACAAAATTTGTTAAGCAATCATTTTTCAAGTAAACACGGCCGAAGTCCAGACTCACTAATGCATCCTAACAAACTCGATAAGACACACTAATGCAAAATTCTGGTTCTCTAAGACCAATGCTCGGATACCAACTGAAATGTCCCGTTCTTATTGATTAAAAACGTTCCATATTAATTGATTTCGTTGCGAGGTTTTGACCTCTATATGAGACATTTTTCAAAGACTGCATTCATTTTAAAACAAACCATAACCTTTATTTCATCAATAAAGGTTTAAAAAGCTTTATGTAGATTATCAAATAATGATAATCTAAAATATCCTGTTTACACATGACCATTACATAATGGTTTACAATATAAATATGTTACAACAAAATAAGTTTCTTGAATGCAGTTTTTACACAATATCATACAAGCATGGACTCCAAATCTCATCCTTATTTAAGAATGCTACAGCGGAAGCTCTTAATAATCACCTGAGAATAAACATGCTTAAAACGTCAACAAAAATGTTGGTGAGTTATAGGTTTAACCTATATATATATCAAATCATAATAATAGACCACAAGATTTCATATTTCAATACACATCCCATACATAGAGATAAAAATCATTCATATGGTGAACACCTGGTAACCGACATTAACAAGATGCATATATAAGAATATCCCCATCATTCCGGGACACCCTTCGGATATGATATAAATTTCGAAGTACTAAAGCATCCGGTACTTTGGATGGGGTTTGTTAGGCCCAATAGATCTATCTTTAGGATTCGCGTCAATTAGGGTGTCTGTTCCCTAATTCTTAGATTACCAGACTTAATAAAAAGGGGCATATTCGATTTCGATAATTCAACCATAGAATGTAGTTTCATGTACTTGTGTCTATTTTGTAAATCATTTATAAAACCTGCATGTATTCTCATCCCAAAAATATTAGATTTTAAAAGTGGGACTATAACTCACTTTCACAGATTTTTACTTCATCGGGAAGTAAGACTTGGCCACTGGTTGATTCATAAACCTATAACAATATATACATATATATCAAAGTATGTTCAAAATATATTTACAACACTTTTAATATGTTTTGATGTTTTAAGTTTATTAAGTCAGCTGTCCTCGTTAGTAACCTACAACTAGTTGTCCATAGTTAGATGTACAGAAATAAATCGATAAATATTATCTTGAATCAATCCACGACCCAGTGTATACGTATCTCAGTATTGATCACAACTCAAACTATATATATTTTGGAATCAACCTCAACCCTATATATTTAACTCCAACATTCACATATAGAGTGTCTATGGTTGTTCCGAAATATATATAGATGTGTCGACATGATAGGTTGAAACATTGTATACGTGTCTATGGTATCTCAAGATTACATAATATACAATACAAGTTGATTAAGTTATGGTTGGAATAGATTTGTTACCAATTTTCACGTAGCTAAAATGAGAAAAATTATCCAATCTTGTTTTACCCATAACTTCTTCATTTTAAATCCGTTTTGAGTGAATCAAATTGTTATGGTTTCATATTGAACTCTATTTTATGAATCTAAACAGAAAAAGTATAGGTTTATAGTCGGAAAAATAAGTTACAAGTCATTTTTGTAAAGGTAGTCATTTCAGTCGAAAGAACGACGTCTAGATGACCATTTTAGAAAACATACTTCCACTTTGAGTTTAACCATAATTTTTGGATATAGTTTCATGTTCATAATAAAAATCATTTTCTCAGAATAACAACTTTTAAATCAAAGTTTATCATAGTTTTTAATTAACTAACCCAAAACAGCCCGCGGTGTTACTACGACGGCGTAAATCCGGTTTTACGGTGTTTTTCCTATTTCCAGGTTTTAAATCATTAAGTTAGCATATAATATAGATATAGAACATGTGTTTAGTTGATTTTAAAAGTCAAGTTAGAAGGATTAACTTTTGTTTGCGAACAAGTTTAGAATTAACTAAACTATGTTCTAGTGATTACAAGTTTAAACCTTTGAATAAGATAGCTTTATATGTATGAATTGAATGATGTTATGAACATCATTACTACCTTAAGTTCCTTGGATAAACCTACTGGAAAAGAGAAAAATGGATCTAGCTTCAACGGATCTTTGGATGGCTCGAAGTTCTTGAAGCAGAATCATGACACGAAAACAAGTTCAAGTAAGATCATCACTTGAAATAAGATTGTTATAGTTATAGAAATTGAACCAAAGTTTGAATATGATTATTACCTTGTATTAGAATTGATAACCTACTGTAAGAAACAAAGATTTCTTGAGGTTGGATGATGAAAGGACCTGTCCTAATCCACCTGGACGAAGTCATCAACATTTGGTCCCATTGCGATGATCGGCTCCAAGTAATGTCCTTATATTGAGCAAATGCACAGCGAAAGACTTAATTCGTACCTGAGAATAAACATGCTTTAAAGTGTCAACCAAAAGGTTGGTGAGTTCATAGGTTTATCATAACAGTCATTTCAATATGTTAATAGACCACAAGATTTCATAATCATAAACATAATACACTCGCAAGTGTATGTAAAGCATTCTAAGTGGTTGAGCACTTGGTAACCATACTTAACATTTAATCAACGTCGCATATTCCCTTTATTATGAAATCTCACTACACCGTACCAAGTGTAGTCACCAAAACGAAGTACTGTGCAACCGTTGAATACTGGTCGTCCAGTCCGGTTGGGGTTGTCAGGCCCGATAGATCTATCAACAGGATTCGCGTTTACAATACCCATGTAAATAGTAGTTACCAAGCTACAGGGAAGTATGCCAGTGGTACAACTCAACGTAGAATATATTTTTAAGTACTTGTGTCTATTTCGTAAACATTTATAAAAGTAGCGCATGTATTCTCAGCCCGAAAATATATATTGCAAAAGCAATTAAAAAGGGAGCAAATGAAACTCACTTTTGCCTTGAAGGTATTTAATTCGACTTGGTCTCCGATAGATATCACGAACCTAACCATATATATAATATATCAACATATTTTCTTTTTAAGTAATCGTTACATATATATATACTTTTAATACTTTTAATATTTTTCTTAGTCCGTAGTTAGCAGTCCGATGTTAGTGGTCCACAATTAGTTGCTTAAATAAAATAAATAAAGACCCCATCGTATTCGTATTGATCAGAATTAATCTCGACCCATGGTACCATGTTGTCAAATGACGTGTTGCGTACATAAAGTACCGTGTTGTCAAATGACGTGTTGCGTACAATCATGAGGTCTTATGATTAATCTTCTCGTGTTGTTTACAGGTGGTCCTGAAATATATAAAATCAAATCATAAGTAATTATATATAAAATATCATATTAATTAGAAAAGATATGATTAATTTACTTTTTCTCCAAATATTTTCGTAGCTAAACTAGCTTCGGATACCCAATCTTGTTTTAGTCGTAGTTTCTTCATTACAACTCCGTTTTTGTTGG
Source organism: Rutidosis leptorrhynchoides (assembly GCF_046630445.1). Lineage (NCBI taxonomy): Eukaryota > Viridiplantae > Streptophyta > Magnoliopsida > Asterales > Asteraceae > Rutidosis > Rutidosis leptorrhynchoides. The sequence continues at coordinate 80,304,424 of NC_092333.1, forward strand.
TTAAACTTGCCACTTCCTTGGATCGAGTCAAATTTTAAGAATATAAACTGAAAATACCTTAGATTGTATTCGAAATCATAGGTCATAGGTCAAACTTTGGTGAAACTTATGAAAGTGATCATTTTCCATCATAAAAACAATATTTAATGATCATTTTTCTAAAAATACTTACACTTTGAGTTAAACCATGAAATTTTTATGTGTTAACATATTCATAAGAAATATCATTTTTCAAGAACATGAACCTCCAATTAAAAGTTCAAGATGGTTTTTAATTATCCAACCCAAAACAGCCCCCGGTTGCACTCCGACGACGTAGATTCAGTTTTTAAGATGTTCTTTGTAAAACCAAGTTATATCTTGTTAGGTTAGCATATCATTATGATATATTACAGGTCTTGAATTGTTTTAAAAGTCAAGTTAGAAGGATCTATTTAGTTTGCGAACAAGTTTGAAATCATTCAAACTATGTTCTTGTTGTTAAAATTTTATACCACAAAATAAGATAGCTATATGAATATGAATTGAATAAGATTATGAACAAGGTTACTACCTCAAGTTACTTGGACAAAGTTACTGCAAAAGATAAGAAATAATCTTGGAATCAAAGAGTGGTAGAGTTAGATCAAAAGGTTGGAAGTAAACTTCTTCAAATGGGTGGTTATTTTGATATGTTCTTGAAAGAGTTTTCTTATGGTGTTTAAGGCTTGTAATTGAAGCTAAATGATGGGAAAAATGCTTGGAGATGATCAAGTATGAAGTTAGGAGTATTTTGAGAGATAAATGAGGGTGTAGATATGAGAAAATGGAGTGAAGAAATGGTGTTCATTTATAAAAACGTTTTTAGTTTATAAAGAAAGAAAAGGATTCCTAATTTTGTTTTCTTACTAATAATTCATACTACTTGACAAATCCTAGTTACCTCATATCTAGGGCAGTAATAATGTTGATTAGGATGTTGATTTTATGTGTATATACCAATAGTAAATACGTATAGAAGCTGGGTATGATACGGGTACATATACCCTAGATATACGTATAGAAATCTTGAGGAAACGGAACGAGAATTCAAATATATTTATCTTTTGTGAATATACTTATATTGTTTTATGTATCTAAGTCTTTAAAAAGTGATTAAATACATTATATATACGATACATGTATAAGCATTATAGATTATAAGTATATATATCAAAGAATGTTACGTATAGTCATCGTTTTGAAAACTTAAGTTAGTAGTTTCAAAATATACTTACAACTCATTGTCATTAGTACACAATGAGATGTTAAACCATCCTTAAATCATGTTAAATATATATAAATACATATATATACACAAACGTATAATTATCGTATGTTATATAGTTCGTGATATCATCGGTCATATTGGACGGTCAAACGTTGTGTAAAACTCTTTTCAAAAACACAAGTCTCAACAATTTGGATTGCTTATCATGTTGGTATGGTTTAATTTATGTAAATATTAATCTCATAAGTATAATTTGGTCGGAAAATTCTGGGTCATTACAGTACCTACCCGTTAAAGAAATTTCGTCCTCGAAATTTGATAGAGGTTGTTATGGATAACAATAAGAAGGTTTTCATGACAAATATAAGGTGATAATGGAGTTTTATCATCATTGAGTAATGTAGATAAAACGATTCGATTATGCGAAGAATATAAATGAGACTATCGTAAAAGAGTGAGATGAGTAAAATATATTCGTCTTAACCGATGACGTAGTTATGATTGATTTTCGGGATTTAAGGGATTTAAAGAGAATCTTACGTAATAAGATTTGGTTCTTTGGTGATTAAGAAAATCAGGATCTTCTTTGATTATATGTAATAATCTGTTTCGATTGCTCTGTCGGATATTTCACTATAAATTCACCCCTTCGTTTCCTTATTTTCCACGACTCACACCTTCTATTCTTTCTCCCTTGATTCTTACTTTAAAGCATTCATCAATATGCTCCATCCAGTCCTGATTCTTGATATACTCCTAACTTTTATATCTGTCATTCTTCTTTTTCATCTACCACCAGAAGAATCTATTTACTTCTACTATACTCTTGTGTTTATAGTGTTTCTAATTCTCCCGTGTCTCTATATTGCTATCTGCATCGATATACACGGTTTGTAATTTCGGGGTTATTATCCGAGTTTATATTCTTCCTTATTTTTCGGAGCTTCATGCTTTCGTTTTCTCTTCCCGACTTCGAGTCAAGCGAGTAATGGTCCGGAATTCGTAGATATGAAATTCAGAATGAACATAGCTAATGCTCTAAGAAGAAAATGGAAATAGAACAGTTTTGATTTGTTAAATTACCAGAATACCCTGGAGAAGACCGAGTCATCCAGAAAAATATTCTCTTGATATGTTTAGAGATTAGATAGAATGTAAGAGTCATGTAAATGGCACATGATAACGGTACTGTGAATCATCATGCTTCATTAGAAACTCAGCATGACTTACTGTAATATAATGACGTTGATCAAGTGTCATTATATTATACTAATCCATGCTTTAGTTCCCAACACTACTTCAAAACATTCATATTTTAAACTCGAAGGTTTCAGAATTTAGAAACTAACACAGTTTCTTTTATGTTGCAGATATTACCGAGAGATAAATGATCTCAGATAAGAATAGTTGTGAAAATATCGCCAGAAATATGGAGGATATTTATAATAGAACATACGAGAATATCTTAGAATTTCTTATATCAATGGATGATGAAGAAGATTTGTCTGTGAAGGTTTAGAATGAGAAATAAGATGTTTGCTAACGATTTCAGCAGGCACAGAATCATTTGGATTATTTGAAGGCAAACTTATTCTTTGTGATTTGTCCACGGCTTTCTTCATAGTTTCGCATAATCCGCTTTTCGGTACTAAATTTTCTATCGAGCGTTCCTAACACTCCTTTCTTTATCATCAAACTTTTGGCCATTAAGATCATCTACAACATGCTGCTTCGTCAGTATTTTCAAAGTTAACTGATCTGGGTCATCGGTTATCAAACCGAGGTAGTTTCAAGAGAATTGTGTTTTTAGAATGATTAATCGCTGATGGTAATATTGTGGAATATAAAAGGTTCCCCAGTAACAATAAAGAATACGCATATATATCGCTGTTATAATAAAGTCGTTTCGGATGAAAAGTCGGAGTTGACTTGCTAGAGTTGTGACAAAATTAGCTGCTTTGAAAAGGGATTGCAAAACGATCTTCGGTAATAACAATGTCAAAGGAACTAGAACAGATACGTGTCAAACGTTTACTCAGTTTCCGAGGGTTTTTCAGGTGCATAACTATATGCATCAATCTTTTCTTCCGTAGATGAAGTGCGGTTGGTTTATCCTCTCGATTGAGGTGTTTTTAAGAATCATGATAGATTTGAATGCTGATTGTAATCGTCGAGATACAATGAGGTTTAAGATGAAATCAAGTGGTAATCTTGAAGAAATGTTTAGTTTCATATGTTATAATCAATATTTTAATTCATTTTAATTGTCCAATGTCATTAGTCCACAGTCGATAGTCCACAGTAACAGTCCAATAATTCATATATAGTTTAATATATAATATACGAATTAATTAATACGTGTCGTGACCTGTATACCTCTCAGACTCGATCACAACTCAAACTATATATATTATTGTAGAATCAACCTCAACCCTGTATAGAGAACTCGATCATTACTGCATATAGAGTGTCTATGGTGATTCCAAATAATATATATAGATGCGTCGATATGATATGTCAAAACATTGTATACGTGTCCCGATATTTAAAGTGCGTAAAATAATTATAGAAATTAAATGACGATAAATAAAAGTGCGATAATTAAATTGCGATAAATAAACTGCGATAAATAAAATGTAATCAGTTAGCTAGGAACAGTTAGCGTGGATTCTTAACAAAATTTTTCATAGTTAATTTGTTTGTTTCTAACAGATTTTATTTTGTCATATGTTTTCTTCATATGCCACTTGTTGGATTCTGGGAAGTCAAAATCCAAATATGAAATTGAATGAAAATGGTTATTCTGCGGTGAACGGATACGTATATCGGTGGTTGTAAGTAGGATAGTAAATGACTGTTGAATCAGCTTCGACGAATGTACAATGTAACTTATTAAGATGAAATCTAATTATTCCTCGGGTATTACCTACCCGTTAAAAAAAAAAATTTCACCATTAATATTTTGTACAAAAGAACTTTTAATTACAATCTTTATGAAAATATATATACATATATATTTTCTTCAGATGAAATCATGAATTTAATGAGTTAATATGATATTAATCTCATTTGCTTTTCGGTTTGAGCTAGAATAAGAAATCTCTAAAACTTTTTGAAACCACATATTCTTCGCAGAATATCAATGAAGTTATGGATCAATACTTCATCGTTCATTATTGTTAGTACTCCTTAGTATCAATGGTGCGTATGATGTTGATGTTTGTGGGACAGATTATGATGTCGAGACGTGTGATGCAGATGTTGTTTGTTAGTGGTGATGATGGTATTGTTGATGTTATTGATGGTGGTGCTGATTATGCTGCTGGTGCTGCTGCTGGTGTTTGAAACCTTCGCACCATGTTCTCCAAACCCGTCACGCAAGCGCGAAGTTCGTTAACTTCTGCTAGTACACCAGGATGATTGGCGGTTGGAGCGAGCGAATGAACAAGATTTGTAATATGGGATAGTATATAATCGTGACGAGATACTCTAGAAATGAGAGAGAAAATGGTGTTTCGAATAGGTTCGCCGGTAAGTGCTTCAGGTTCATAGCCAAGAGGGCAATTTGGTGGATGAAATGGATCACCTTCTTCTTGTCTCCAGTGATTTAGTATATTACGAACCCATCCCCAATTCATCCAGAATAGATGATGGGAAATTGGTTGATCCATTCCGGTGACGCTGCTTTCGGAGCCCGAATGGAAATCCATATCGGCATAACTGTCAGAATATGAAGAATTCGAACTAGATGCGGAATCCATCTTGTATAATGGGGAAAATGAATTTTTGGTATGGAATAGATTATAGGAGTTAGATTTGGTACTCTTCAATACATAATTTACATATGTATATATAATACCAAAATCCCATAAATTACGGAGAATCTTTGAAAAGATATCAGTCAAAGTTCGCAATAACAGATATGCTAAGATAAGAATTCGTCTATACACTATCAATGCAGTAAATGCAGTAAAACGTGTCTAGACTTATGAATGATAAGCAGGTAATTTCCTAAGGATGATAAGCAGATGATTTCTGACTAGAAATGATAAGCAAAACTTTTGACATGTAGACACGGTCGAAGTCCAGACTCATTAATGCATCCTAACAACTACTAGTTAGACACACTAATGCAAGACTTGGTTCGCTACGACCACCGCTCTGATACCAACTGAAAGGACCCGTCCTAATCCACCTGGACGAAGTCATTAACATTTGGTCCCATTGCGATGATCGGCTCCAAGTAATGTCCTTATATTGAGCAAATGCACAGCGAAAGACTTAATTCGTACCTGAGAATAAACATGCTTTAAAGTGTCAACCAAAAGGTTGGTGAGTTCATAGGTTTATCATAACAGTCATTTCAATATGTTAATAGACCACAAGATTTCATAATCATAAACATAATACACTCGCAAGTGTATGTAAAGCATTCTAAGTGGTTGAGCACTTGGTAACCATACTTAACATTTAATCAACGTCGCATATTCCCTTTATTATGAAATCTCACTACACCGTACCAAGTGTAGTCACCAAAACGAAGTACTGTGCAATCGTTGAATACTGGTCGTCCAGTCCGGTTGGGGTTGTCAGGCCCGATAGATCTATCAACAGGATTCGCGTTTACAATACCCATGTAAATAGTAGTTACCAAGCTACAGGGAAGTATGCCAGTGGTACAACTCAACGTAGAATATATTTTTAAGTACTTGTGTCTATTTCGTAAACATTTATAAAAGTAGCGCATGTATTCTCAGCCCGAAAATATATATTGCAAAAGCAATTAAAAAGGGAGCAAATGAAACTCACTTTTGCCTTGAAGGTATTTAATTCGACTTGGTCTCCGATAGATATCACGAACATAACCATATATATAATATATCAACATATTTTCTTTTTAAGTAATCGTTACATATATATATATACTTTTAATACTTTTAATATTTTTCTTAGTCCGTAGTTAGCAGTCCAATGTTAGTGGTCCACAATTAGTTGCTTAAATAAAATAAATAAAGACCCCATCGTATTCGTATTGATCAGAATTAATCTCGACCCATGGTACCATGTTGTCAAATGACGTGTTGCGTACATAAAGTACCGTGTTGTCAAATGACGTGTTGCGTACAATCATGAGGTCTTATGATTAATCTTCTCGTGTTGTTTACAGGTGGTCCTGAAATATATAAAATCAAATCATAAGTAATTATATATAAAATATCATATTAATTAGAAAAGATATGATTAATTTACTTTTTCTCCAAATATTTTCGTAGCTAAACTAGCTTCGGATACCCAATCTTGTTTTAGTCGTAGTTTCTTCATTACAACTCCGTTTTTGTTGGTTCAACTTGCCACTTCCTTGGATCGAGTCAAATTTTAAGAATATAAACTGAAAATACCTTAGATTGTATTCGAAATCATAGGTCATAGGTCAAACTTTGGTGAAACTTATGAAAGTGATCATTTTCCATCATAAAAACAATATTTAATGATCATTTTTCTAAAAATACTTACACTTTGAGTTAAACCATGAAATTTTTATGTGTTAACATATTCATAAGAAAAATCATTTTTCAAGAACATGAACCTCCAATTAAAAGTTCAAGATGGTTTTTAATTATCCAACCCAAAACAGCCCCCGGTTGCACTCCTACGACGTAGATTCAGTTTTTAAGATGTTCTTTGTAAAACCAAGTTATATCTTGTTAGGTTAGCATATTATTATGATATATTACAGGTCTTGAATTGTTTTAAAAGTCAAGTTAGAAGGATCTATTTAGTTTGCGAACAAGTTTGAAATCATTCAAACTATGTTCTTGTTGTTAAAATTTTATACCACAAAATAAGATAGCTATATAAATATGAATTGAATAAGATTATGAACAAGGTTACTACCTCAAGTTACTTGGACAAAGTTACTGCAAAAGATAAGAAATAATCTTGGAATCAAAGAGTGGTAGAGTTAGATCAAAAGGTTGGAAGTAAACTTCTTCAAATGGGTGGTTATTTTGATATGTTCTTGAAAGAGTTTTCTTATGGTGTTTAAGGCTTGTAATTGAAGCTAAATGATGGGAAAAATGCTTGGAGATGATCAAGTATGAAGTTAGGAGTATTTTGAGAGATAAATGAGGGTGTAGATATGAGAAAATGGAGTGAAGAAATGGTGTTCATTTATAAAAACGTTTTTAGTTTATAAAGAAAGAAAAGGATTCCTAATTTTTTTTTCTTACTAATAATTCATACTACTTGACAAATCCTAGTTACCTCATATCTAGGGCAGTAATAATATTGATTAGGATGTTGATTTGATGTATATATACCAATAGTAAATACGTATAGAAGCTGGGTATGATACGGGTACATATACCCTAGATATACGTATAGAAATCTTGAGGAAACGGAACGAGAATTCAAATATAGTTATCTTTTGTGAATATACTTATATTGTTTTATGTATTTAAGTCCTTAAAAAGTGATTAAATACATTATATATACGATACATGTATAAGCATTATAGATTATAAGTATATATATCAAAGAATGTTACGTATAGTCATCGTTTTGAAAACTTAAGTTAGTAGTTTCAAAATATACTTACAACTCATTGTCATTAGTACACAATGAGATATTAAACCATCCTTAAATCATGTTAAATATATATAAATACATATATATACACAAACGTATAATTATCATATGTTATATAGTTCGTGATATCATCGGTCATATTGGACGGTCAAACGTTGTGTAAAACTCTTTTCAAAAACACAAGTCTCAACAATTTGGATTGCTTATCATGTTGGTATGGTTTAATTTATGTAAATATTAATCTCATAAGTATAATTTGGTCGGAAAATTCTGGGTCATTACAGATGATCACCTTACAAGATTGGAAGTGAGCTAGCAAACTTGAAAGTATTCTTGATTTTATGTAACTAGAACTTGTAGAATTTATGAAGAACACTTAGAACTTGAAGATAGAACTTGAGAGAGATCAATTAGATGAAGAAAATTGAAGAATGAAAGTGTTTGTAGGTGTTTTTGGTCGTTAGTGTATGGATTAGATATAAAGGATATGTAATTTTGTTTTCATGTAAATAAGTCATGAATGATTACTCATATTTTTGTAATTTTATGAGATATTTCATGCTAGTTGCCAAATGATGGTTCCCACATGTGTTAGGTGACTCACATGGGCTGCTAAGAGCTGATCATTGGAGTGTATATACCAATAGTACATACATCTAAAAGCTGTGTATTGTACGAGTACGAATACGGGTGCATACGAGTAGAATTGTTGATGAAACTGAACGAGGATGTAATTGTAAGCATTTTTGTTAAGTAGAAGTATTTTGATAAGTGTATTGAAGTCTTTCAAAAGTGTATAAATACATATTAAAACACTACATGTATATACATTTTAACTGAGTCGTTAAGTCATCGTTAGTCGTTACATGTAAGTGTTGTTTTGAAACCTTTAGGTTAACGATCTTGTTAAATGTTGTTAACCCAATGTTTATAATATCAAATGAGATTTTAAATTATTATATTATCATGATATTATCATGTATTAATATCTCTTAATATGATATATATACATTAAATGTCTTTACAACGATAATCGTTACATATATGTCTCGTTTAAAAATCATTAAGTTAGTAGTCTTGTTTTTACATATGTAGTTCATTGTTAATATACTTAATGATATGTTTACTTATCATAGTATCATGTTAACTATATATATATATCCATATATATGTCATCATATAGTTTTTACAAGTTTTAACGTTCGTGAATCACCGGTCAACTTGGGTGGTCAATTGTCTATATGAAACATATTTCAATTAATCAAGTCTTAACAAGTTTGATTGCTTAACATGTTGGAAACATTTAATCATGTAAATATCAATCTCAATTAATATATATAAACATGGAAAAGTTCGGGTCACTACAAATAGCTAGCTTGCAAGCACTCTCAAAAGTCCGTAGAGGCTTGCATTTCAACTTGATCAGTAATAGAAGCATTTAAGCCTCCAACAAATCTTGAAATAGTGTGTTCTTCAGCGTCTTTGACATTGGTACGAATTTTAAGCTGCTCAAACTCTCTGATGTAATCAACAATATTCATGTTGCCTTGCTTTAGTGTGTTCATTTGGATATACAGATCTTGCTTGTAAGCTTGAGTAACAAACCTCTTCTGCATACACTCTTTTAACTTGGACCAGGTTTTGATTGTCTTCTTTCCTTCATACAGCCTTTCCTTTTTCATATTATCATACCACATTGAAGCATACTTCTTTAGCCTGATTATAGCAACTTTCATGCCATTTTTATCATCATAGACTTTAACCTCCATAATTTGATCCATGGTCTGAACTCATTCATAGTAATCTTCAGGATTAGAGGACCCTTCAAAATCAGGTGGATCTATCTTGATATCTTTCAAATCAACAGCTCGTTTCCTATGCCTTCTTCTTCGTTGTAAAGTAGCATGAGATCCATCAGTAGATCCATGACTACCATCTTCAGATTCAGTACTTGAAGACACAATTGTTGTATCTCCATTTTCAGACCTAACTCTATTTTTCTTGGCACACCATCTTCCAACAAATTAATCATTCTTTCCATTTGATGTTGTAGAGCTTCAATAGCTCTATCCCTTCGAAGATTATGAGCTTCTTCAAGAGTCATATTTCTAGGAATCTCAGCCATTTCAAATCAGATCTGGAAAATAAGCTTTTCAGATCAAAAACAGAGTATGAACTGAAACAACAATAAAAATGATAAGAAAGCTTCGGATTAGCAACCTAAGCTCTGATACCACTTTGATGCGTAATTATGAATTTAAAGACGCAATTTAGAACAACACATGACTTGGCATGGTTATTGAAAAGCATAAGTAAACTTTGAATCATATCAGCATACTTGCCCTTCAGAAAGAAGCGTCATTTGCTGGTTGCACTAAAGTTCGTCTTACTGGTTGTACTGAAGTTCGTCTTGCTGGTTGAACTAGCTTTATCGGTTAAGTAAAACTTTGCTGGTTGAACTAAAGTCATTTTGTTAGTTGAACTAAAGTGCGTTTGTTGGTTCGGTTTGCTTGGCTTACCTTCAACTATCAAAAACTTTATTCTTGAACTTAACTACTTCAGTTTAAGGACTGAAGTAGGGTCACCCCTGAGCCTCTTGAACCAACTCCAAAAACACTTAGATGATACGAAAGAGATGGCAACATGACCATTGCTTGACCAGATTCGCGTGTGACAGATGTTGAGCTTGTGCTGGTTGCGTTGCTGGTTGTGTTACTGGTTACTTTGCCCAGCTCACCCGCATCAGTAATACTATTAATCATCAAAGCAGTGAAAGATAATTTAGCAACAATTCACTTAGAAGCCCAACGCATGCATTATGGGGAATATCTCCTAAATAGGATTTAGTGATCATGAATGCAAGTATCTAAATTTGTTTAATGAAAACAGTTAACACTTATGTTGACTATTTAGTTCGTGATGCAAAGTTTATTTATGATATTTCACCCTTCAAATAACTAAGTGTTAAAATGTGATTCTAGATGTTGGAAACATCTTAGACTACTTAAGATGATTTAATCATCACATTTATCAAGTCATAGTATAATTAATTATTTCAAACTGCACTTTGATCAGGTCTACGGACGTCCTACAATCAAACTGTAGCATGTGGCCAAGTCGTAGACGATATTCTCAACACATGTTTGTTGATCAAGTAGACACCTTCTACGGATGTTCTACAGTCGAACAGTGAGCCAAGGCTGTTTCAAGCAATTTCTCACGTATGATATAGCAAACCTCTATTTTTATGCCTTTAAAATTGAGAAAGGTAACATTTTAACTAATATCTTCCAAGAATTATGGGAATAAAAAAAATTATTTAAAAAAATATAAAAGATACTTTAAAGACGTGTAACGATTATACAAGAATATACTGTAATAAATATGTACCCGACATTTAACTTTCTAAACATGTTAAAGCTTAAATTAACCATTTACATTAAAAGTCATAGTCTTATGAGTGAAGTTTTTAATCAAGAAGCTGGAGATTTAAGCTTTACTTCAATCGTTGATATGTAGCATTCTTGGTTGTCATGTAATTTGTAACACTTCAAGTGATATGTTTGCAACTCATGGTATATCATCTAACAGGGTACCATTTTATTTTTTTAATTAAAATAAAAAAACTTAGTTACATGCTATGAAGCATCCTTTCAACCTAGTACATACTTGATGATTACATAAAAAAAGAGCACCAAGGAAAACACTCAAAACAAAATCCACATTTCTTTACGTAATTGGTTGATATGTTAGAGTGCTCCCAACCATGATAAGTTTCCTCACCAGAACTAACTGTCACATCAGCGCTACATCAGCACTTCCTCACCAGATTTAACCTCGAATTAAACATTACCAACCATAAAATATTTCTTCATAGAAATTGGACATACTATATTTATTAGTTAATTAATATTAATATTTTAATTAATATTAATTAATATTAATATTAATATTAATATTATTAATATTGATACTAATACTTTGTATACTAAAAGTGGTGGTGGTTTTCGTCGTTTTAGTTGTATCGGATTGTCATTTTGAGTTTGCGTTCACATTACAAACGATCCCTCAAATTCGGCTATATTTACACAACGGCCCTCGAAGTTTACACTTTTCCAGGGGTAAAAAGTGTAATTATATAATTTTATTAAAATAAAAGAAACTAATTCCACCCGAATTTATAACGGGCCCTATCTTCTCGCTCGGTGCGAGTTAAATTTTTCCAATACCACCGTTCAAGTCGAAAATATCTTACGAACCCAATGGGACTAACTATACTCGAAACAGACAACTTTTTAAAAAACGCTAAACACAACGATAACCCGTATTTTTCTGTTCGCCGCGAGTTAAATTTTTCCGACATCACCGTTTACACTTGAAAAAATTTATTGAACAAAACAAAACTAACTACGTTCGAAACGGATACTTTTTAAAAAACGATTAATACAACGACATCCAAACCGGCGCTTAACACATGGGCCGTGTTCCCCTCCGTAAATACACAACGCTACGTTAAATATGAATACACACGCCGAAAGCTCCTGCCGCAACGCGCGGGCCGATCCGGCCTAGTTAAAATTAAATGTACAAGTACACAAGCAAAATGTACTACTTATACTCCAATCCATCCGTCCTCAAATGTGCATCAGAAAGAAACAAACAAAGGCGGCAGAGCAGCATCAGGGTGGGACCAAATGCTAGCCGGTGCCATCGGCGCCCTGCAGGGCTTGGTCGAGGGCGACATCCACCACTTAACCGTTGGGACTCTTAGAGATATAGCTTAAAAGAAAGAGTGTTACAAAATCATATTCTACATATCTTTTGTTTCTTCTTCTTACGACGTGTCCCGGCAGTATTCCCAAGTTCATTCTCCGTTTTGTTTCTGCAATAATATATCCGCAACGCATCTGTTAGTCAAACACAACCACACAAAAGAAGAAAAAACAGTATGGATGTTTTTCATCTAGTTCAAACTAACTGGACCAAAACTAAATCAGATCAAGTAATGATTCAAAACGAACACTGAACCCAGTAAAAACCTGGCAGTCTTCAATTAAAAAATTACTCCGTACATGTTAAAACCACCACTGTTTAACATTTTCACCGGTAAAAAACTCTATAACCAACAAACAAGCTGAATTTATAAACAGTTTCACCATTATTTGGTTTCATTGAATACTAATAGTATAAAAGCCTTTAGCTTACTCATTTCGGTTAGTATTTTTCAATTCCTTTATTGCTGCATCTACTGCATGAAGTGCGATTTTCTTCACCTGCCAATAGGAGCATAATAAACCAATTGCACCATTACACTTTACAAAAAAAAAAAAGAAAAAAGAAATAGCCAACTAGCCTTTACATAGCTCTTAAACTATGCTATAACTTGGACAGAAAGGCATTGGTCCGCATACAGTTTAAAATAATACCAAAGTTGTTATTCGAACTCGTTAATTTATAGCTGACAAAACGGTCTTCTGTTCAGCAAGATTTCTGATACTATTTATTGTGGATTCTAGAACTGAATGTTGAATGGGATATATATCTAACATTTCAATATGTAGAGACAACAATAATTATTACCTCCAACTTATCTTCTTTTGCCCTATGATTATGTGGTAGAAGGCGAAAATCCTCTGTTAAACGGATACATTCACCAACATTTTCAGGAGAAACAAAGTCCAACCCAACTTTTATACATGACTGCAGAAAACACAATGTCAACACAATGATTAATATCAGCACAATATATAAAAAACACCCAAAATAAATTCAATTAAAAACCTAGCAATCAAGACAGAAATCTTCAACGGACTGCAGTTGCCTAGTTTTGTAATAGTATTTGTTAGTTAGTATGTCTCGTATTTCAAAAGAACAAATTTTACACATTACTAACCTTCAGTTATTTATGTAAACAAAAAATGAAGGTTCGAAGACAAATTAATGGATCTCAAAGTCGGTGGCTAAGCAAGAGGATCTTAGAGGTTTGATGACATAAAATAATATGAAATTATACCGATTCACAAAACTTCAATTAACAAGTTACGATACAGCACAAACATAGAAAACAAGTTATAATATGCAAACAATCTGAAAGCAATAACAAAAGTTAAGTTGGTGTACCTTAAGATTTCTAACTTGATGAGGGCAACCAGCAGGTATAAAGACAGCATCTCCAAGCTTTTGTACAAAAGTCCAAGGTTCAATTCCTTATAATAATTAAATAAATATATAAAAAACATATACAATCAGACACATTAATAAAAAAAGGTGATGTTCGTCTTGCAATTGCATAGTACTCACCAAACTCTTCTTTAAGCTTTCTTTTATGCTCCACGGTTAAGTAAAATGTTTGATCGTGTATTGGGTGGATAACCTACAGCAACAACATAGGGCACAACAGTTTACAGAACAATAGCATTTCACCATCAATGTTTGCATTTATAAATACATACCAAAATAAGGATCATCACCTGGTTTAGTGGACAACAGAAAACATGTCTGAACTCTGCGAAATGTTTTTTAAGATATTCCTCCAATTTAGGAGTATCTTCCCTGCGAAAGATGTCCCACAAAGCACCACCCTCTTCCAAATTTAACCCATCAACGCAAGTACCATTCTGATTATCGACTTCCGTATCTTCTGTCTGTTCATCACTACTATCTTCTTCACTCTGTTTCGTGTTATCAATATTGGGTCGAAATAGCTCCCTTTGATCCTGAGCCTTGTGCTTCCTTTTTAATCTCTTTATGTTTTGAAGATTACCAGAGTCAAGAGTCCAAGTTGAAGTGTCAGTCAACACGTTAACCTTCAGGTCACCAAAAAAATATATAAGTGAATGTGCATATATTTTGACTAAAATAGAGTATATGCTGTCTCTTTAACAAATTTGACCTCAAGGAAGGTTGTGACATGACGATTATATAATGGTGGGAAAAAACTTTAGATATATTAACACCAAAACAGGGTACAAAATCCAGTTTTTTTTTTTTTTTTTTTTTTTTTTTTTTTTTTTTTAACAAAGCCGAAACCGTTAGCAAACTAGTTTTTTTCTTCTCATCCCACTTAAATGGCCATTAGGAAGCCAAATGATTATTAAAAAGATAAGAGACAACTTCAATTCTAATGATAGGATACAAAATCCATTACCAACATAAGCAAAAAAATAAAATAAATAAATAAATAAAAAAAAAACAATAAAAGGAATACCGCATCAGACATATCACAGTGAAGTTTGGTTACCGAGTCTCCACGCCCTAATTCTTGAGTGACACCATAAGCAATATATGTTTTGGGACCCACGTCTGGCTTGCAGCACTTTTCAGGCAACTTTGTAGCTAGATTAAGATAGCCATCAGAGGGATGTGTATATTCTTTGAAGGGTAAAGAAGTAATAAACTCAGCACAATGACGGGGTAAACGTTCTTCAAACAAATTTGATGGAGGCCAGTCTTTCAACTTAAGCATCTGAGGCCACCCATTGGATTCATATTTACCATCCATATAATAATTAAAAAAATGACGAACGCTAACATCAACCTGCATGTTGTAATCACAGATTAACCAAATGTAAATCAGATAGTATTACCAAAGCTTGTATATACAGCCACCCAATAATTGACATAATATAAAGACAAGGAACTAACCTCACACCAATCTAAACAATTAAGAGCAGACACATCCAAAAGTATGTCGTGTTTAGTATTTGTAACCTGACGGAAAGCACGCCACATAACCATTGGTTCCCAGCTCAACCCAAGTGTGGTTTCAAGAACATTACTGACTATTACAGGCTGACCTTTCGACCAATGCCACCGAAAATGTTTTAGATCCCCAGATTCAATGTCAATAGCCCGAGGACAATACAAGTAATTGTCATCCGAATCCACACGAAATGCAGCCTTACGTAACTGCTTATCGCCATCATTTTGAGTAACTGAATTCGAACAAGTGCACCATTCCTCATCTTCCAATTTATGCTTATCTAAAAGCTCTTTTACATTCTTCAACAATGTTGAAACACGGTCTTGTCTCTCAACGTACATCAACTCTAATATTCCACGTCCACAACCACCCATACTTTTTGGAGGACAAGGAATTTGACCACCATCCAAACACTTCCAGTCATGAATGATCTTTTTTGGTGCTACGCGCTCCGTTTCATGTTTTTCAACAGGTTTATAATCCCCACCATGCAAGTAATCAGCACCAGGATCTATAAATTCAGCGGTAACTTCTGGTTTGTTTCCCTTAGGGTTTCCGTCACGCAATTCCGAGCAACATTGAAGGCAAAGGTCATAATTGCAACTAGGGCAGTTTCTATGCAAGTCAAAAATTGAGGTTTTACAACAGTCACTGCATACATCAATCACATGACACGTTTATTAGCACCAAAAAAAAAAAAAAAAAAAAAAAAAATAAAAAACAGTATGAAATGATTAAAATGTCATACCAGTACATTCGGTCATCTAAGCTGCAGGCTGCCTTCTTTAACTTTACATCAGATACACGACATCCTGACCATAATAAAAAAAGCCAACTCAAATAATTAAGGAGCAAGACTAAAGATGAGTGTGTTTTCATAAATATTTTCCGAGTTATTTACATAAATAAAAACAAGTAGCGGAAACGCCAGTCTAAACGAATAAATACCAGGGAATTTCCAACAATCAGTTCTCAAATCTGAAAGTATTCATAAAACTTTGGATTAGCAACAAAATTGAGCAATGAAAGGTACCTTGAACTTCAGACTCTATCAGTTTTTCCTTCATGTTATCCTTGTTGAGACGCTCCAAGAATGGAAGAAGGAAATGTAAGATATGAATAGAATATTGAACTTTGTTATCAGCGCTTTGCTTAAAAACGGTCTTTCGTTCGACCTAATAAAGAGAGAACGGATTTGGTAATGCAATTCTAGATATAAACAAAAAATTAAAGAGCAGTATGTTACTTAAGAAAAGATAGGCTGCAGTGACCAACGTTTGGGTGTACATCGCGCAGGCAAGATTTGCAGTTGCAACTGCCAAGACAAACAGGGCAACGCTCCGCAAACATCTCCTCTGTCATGTTAGGGTACCTACAAACAAACATAAGAATTAACATCATTTGAATTCAAAGTACTTCAGATATTTAGGGTGTGTTTGTTTACCTCTTAATTGAATGGTTCAGCAGTGAATTTTGAACCATTCAACATTCAACGCGTTTGTTTCGGACCTCTAAATGACATATGATGTTGAATGGTTCAGCATTCAATGTTAAACGATTAAGAGTTGAAACACTTTCTTTAATATTAAGCACTTAAACTTTCCATTATATCCTCCTCAAATCATATCCAAGAACACTTAACAATCAAGTACATTAATTTTTTTATTCATGTAAGTTATGTAACACGTTAATAAGGTAATTTTAGCCAATTCATATCGTTCATTCAAAATGATTATCAAAGAGCATATTTTCATTCAGAACCAAGTTTATCCAGAGACTTTAAATCATTATGAACCATTCAGCGCTAAATCATTCAGTTTTATCAAACGCAACTTTAGCTATGCTCAAAATAATTACTGCATAGTAGACTAGTTAAAATAAGATAAAATATAACCAAAAAACAACCAATTGTCATAGGTAACTGTAACAGCAGCATTAGAGTGACTGGAAAAAATATACCATGTTGTCATACACGGCACACAGTAACGCTTCGTCTTACAATTCCCACAATTTACAACCCAGCCCTTGTTATTATGTTGACATTGATGACACATCACTGATTGAACACCACGCAGGCAAGATTTGCAGTTGCAATTGCCAAGACAAACAGGGCAACGCTTAGCAAACATCTTCTCTGTCATGTTGGGGTACCTACAAACAAATATAAGAATTCACATCCTTTGAATACAAAGTACATTAAACATCTTTTAGCTATGTCAATAGTTTGACAGCACGGGGAGTAATCCTGCTAGGTTACGTGCATCAGAGTATGGGGTCAGATTACTTGCGCGGGGTCAGATTACTTGCCCTCCCAAGCCCGAACAAGGAAAACATTCTACATTATTTACCTTTTAATAGTTTGACACCACAGTCGACTAGTTGAAAGATGAAATGTAATTGAAATCAACAAATTATAATAGATAACTGTAACAAGAATTAAAGTGATAGGAGAAAAAATATACCATTTCGTCATGCATGGCACACAGTAGCGCCTTTTCTTACAATTCCTACAATTTACAACCCGGCACTTGTCTTTCCTTTTACACTGATGACACATCAACGGTCGCACATATTTTCGAATTCCCTTTCAGAAGATTGATAAAAATAATGCTACCAGTCATTAGTTATATATACAATGAAAATAAATAAATACGAGTAATTAGATATACATATGTATAACACAGATCTAGTCAGAATCTAATATCCTTGAGGGGTTGTGATATAATTGAATTCGGTGAATTTGTAACTTCGGTTCACAGTATTTTGAACAGATTCATTAAATAGTAAGTCAGATATTAATTGTTTTTAGCTAATGACACAATAATTTACTACACTTAACAGTATTTCCACATATAAAACACTGCAAGACCTTAAATAACAAAATTTCTTAAGAAAACTGATTAATTTACTACACTTAACAGTATTTTATGTTATTATTATAAAAAAAAAAAAAAAAAGGATCTTCACACAAACTTCTTAATATGTGATGTTATACACACACAATTATAAATACAAATATACAATATGTATATAAACACATATATAATACGCATAAACCAATGTGCTGTTACGATCTCTAAGTTAGATACGGTAAGCCGATAATTTTTCGGTGTTCAGGCTACCCGGACAAGCGGTATCTTTTACTCAGATATACACGGCCTATTAGATATCCATAGACAGTTTCACATACCCGGAAAAAAACTTCCATTAACCGTTTAATCTATGCGCATTAAAGTAAAACAAGCAAGGGAAAAGGAACACTACATTTTGATGAGAAACCATATGTCTGCCTGTCTTAACCTTCGGCGTTGTATCAGTCTCAACGTTAGGCGTTGCATCAGTCTCAACGTTAGGTGTTGTTGTATCAGTCTCAACGTTAGGCGTTGTATCAGACTTAACCTCCTCTGTTTCATCTTTCTCCTTTCTTTTGTTGCTCTGTTGTCTATGTTTATTAATACACAGACGCTGTTTCCAATAATTATAGCAAATATTCGTATTCGTCGTGCTTCTTTGAGGCCTGCTACTAAACCTTTGATTTTTAACACAAGCATCATCAACAACATTATCTTTTTTAATACTGTCAGTCTTTTTTGGCCTACCCCTTTTTCTCTTTTCTTTCACTTCTGTATTACCACCATTAGAGTCTAAATATTCATCTTCTTTAATACTGACAGTTTTTATTGGCCTACCCCTTTTTCTCTTTTCCTTCACTTGTGTATCAGAAACACGAACCCTAATTTCCTGTTCATTATTACCATCAATAGAATCTAAAGATTCATCTTGTTTTTCTTGATTTTCAGTTTCTTGAACATTAACCAAATCCTTATCACCATTATTCAAATCTAA
Organism: Rutidosis leptorrhynchoides; assembly: GCF_046630445.1. NCBI lineage: Eukaryota > Viridiplantae > Streptophyta > Magnoliopsida > Asterales > Asteraceae > Rutidosis > Rutidosis leptorrhynchoides. The sequence continues at coordinate 80,323,809 of NC_092333.1, forward strand.
AGCTTCTTCATTTACATCAACATCCATCTTCTTATCGGCAATTACATCACCAATTTCACCTTCTTCCTTGGCAACGGTAGGATTGCCGGCCGTTGTTTCCATAGCTAAAAAGCTTTCATTTTAATTTTTAATAATTAATTAATAGAAAATATAAAGGGGGTTTTGTATAAGAAGTACGAAGGAAGGATAAGTAGAAAAATTTAGGTCAAATTAGGGTTTTGAAAACCTTTTAAAGAAAATTATTTACACCCGCCAATATCATATCATGGTTTATCTGTACTTAAAAATACAATATACGGAGTAGATTTTTATGATTATATTATCTTGCGTTCTAATTTACTCGTAACTGTTTAATGAAGTATTTTTTTTATTCTTTTAAACTAGATGTTGGTCCGATACGTGTTTCGCTGCGCATATTTGATTTTTTTCTTTTTCAATATAGTTTTATCGTCTGTTGCGGTTAGTCTTTTAAACAGTTGCGCATGTGTAAGAGCTGGTTATATATATAATAGCATTTTATATCTAGGCAAAAGTTGCAAATATGAAATTGCTAGTGCATCTGTGGTCGCTGCTGATATAGTTTCTGCAAGGTTACATAGTATAATCAAATATAACTGATACAGTTTCCTAAACAGAGTAAACAGTTAAATTTAGTACAACAAAATGTAGCTGTTTTGTAGTTGCTGGGATGAAGTAAACCAAAGGCTAATGCAGTGATGAGGTGAACCAAAAGTTGTTACAGTGGTGATTTAAACCAAAAAACTTTTGTAGTTTGTTTTCCTGAACTGGTTAATCTTTTTTTTTTTCTTGGAAGGTTCCGAGTCTGTGTTAACTTGTTGACACCGTTCGGTTTGAGAACAACAATCACCGATTCTGGTCCCATTCTGTATTAATCAAATGAATAACAATTCAGTAACAAAACATTACAACTCAAATCAGCATAAATTAATAACACCAAATTCAATACATATCAATAACAATTTAAAACACTATTTAAGCGTACATATAGTAATAGAATGTATTGCATTAGGTAATATAAATGTGAAGTAGCAAATTGCTGGCTAATTCTTTTCCTCAATCAAGACAGAGTAATATGCAAATATTCCTTACAATGGCCAATTAACACATTAATAACATGTACAATTCACATCATTAGATTCTAACAGTTACCCAACTTGCAAAGTCATTTGACCTGAATATCTTGACACTTATAATGGTGATCCACTTGTTGGACTATATGGTTGATGTTTGTAAAAACCCATGTAGAAACACATACAAAACAAAGATGCATATCATAGACCAAACTTTTGAATAAGACTTTGTTGTAATCATACATTTGTACACAACTTGTTGAACTAAAAACGGAGCATTAATCCACTGTTTTTTATCAACAAAAAAGCTAAATCAAAAAGCCTAACACTTCATGAAACTAAAAATGCAAACATACATTATACAAAAGTCAATAAGAAGCACATACAATGACCAATTAACACATTAATAACATTAATGTAAGAACCCATATAGAAATACGTAGCATACAAAAACACATATCATAGACCAAATTTTTGAATAAGACTTTGGTGTAATCCTACATTTATACACAACTTTGTTATGAACCGTTAACTTTCTACTGATATATAGACAAATTCAAAAGATGGCCAAATACATAGCACACTTGCACCTCAAGGTATTCATTACGCAATTTAATAAGTACTATCACATAAATTTTGAAATTAAAAATTGCCATTAATTAAAAATACAAACTTTCATAGACAAACAATAAAAGCAGGTGAAAAGTTAATATAAGTTACAACTAATCCTTAATTAATACCATCAAAATCAATTAATTTCACTAGCACTATTATTGTTTAATGCAGTTGTACATGTTTAGATACGCGAGTAATAAGTAACTACTCCGTATAACTTAGAACTATTCCTTCTTTGAGGGTAAGAAGCTTTGCAAATTCAATTGCTTCCTCACTTGAAACCTTTAACATATGCACATTTATCAAATCACTATAAGTAGAACAATCTTTGATGGGCAAAAAACGAACCTCCAAATCTCCAATTGTGAAAGATGATGAAAGTCACAAAAGAAACATTTATGAAAGAGATGGACAAAGCAATAGGGAGTGGTAATCCACAGTAGTTTTATCAAAAAAAACCTAAAAAAAAAAACCCAACAATTAAATGCAAACATTATACAAAAATCAATAAAGAGCAAAAACACACAAACTCAGTCTTGCATAAAGACAGACAAACGAACAAAGCTTTTAAATTCAAAGTACCAAAATCTATGATATAGAACAACATAAAATCCGAAAATTGTCATAATTTTAGTAAGTTACTGTTTAGCGACAATTAGAAGCAAAAGTAGTACATTAAAGAAAACCCAATTAGAATCAAAATTCAGAAAACATAACATGTAGATATCAATCAACACAATAAACATAACCCATATCAAATGACATCAATAATCATAATAAAAAATATTGTAACTCTTCGAAATAATGTATACATACCAGATAATGCACCTATTGCCACCAGGAAAACAAAATCTCGATCATCATCTACATTGATATTAAAAAAAAAAAAAAAAAAAGCAAAACCCTAGATTCAAAACCCAAAATTAATTCCACACAAATTATTTAAAGTACTTAAAAGAAACCGGTCACGAATGTCAGATTACCTTCGTTGCCGAGAGAAACTTATTCACGCTGTCGTCTTCCTTGACATTCCGGTCACCGGAGATGTGACATTCCGGTCACAAAAATCTGACGTTAATACATACAATTTGTACGGTTTTGTACGGAAAATCGTTATGGATTCATTGGTGGTAGGCAAGAAGGCACAATACAATTCGGGGGTATTTCACTTTTAGAAAGAGAGAGGGGCGGTTGTTTTCTTCTGATGATGAGAAATGATTTGTTTTGTGTACCAAAATCAACCAAAGAAACACGTGGCGACAAAAACCCTGTATGAGAACGACATTTCTCATTTCAAAGTTAAAACGTAAAACGACACCACAAACCTTTTGTTAATTTCAAAGTTAAAACGTAAAACGACACCACAAACCTTTTGTTAATTATTTGTCCTTTCCTCTGTCCTCTAATAAATATGAAAAGAAATTTTGGTAAGTTTACCATGTCGTACCCGACTAAAAATTTAAAGTTTATAAAAAGTTATTATTAGTTTTAAAGATAAAATTATATCCTAGATAAATCGAATTCACGACTTCATTCCTTGTTAATCATTGAAAAGATATTTCAATTGAACTATGCAAGAATCTATGCAAGAACTTGACCTTAGTTTCCTACATAACCAGTTGATTTATCCTTCATTTTTTGTTCTACACTAAGTCTCGCAATATATGCTTCCATTTTCTCCTCACTTGTTAGGTGCTCATCACTATGAAGTCTCTATAAGACACTAACAATCAGCTTTATGCCACATAAAAACCAGCTCTATACCTTCTTTTAGGTGTAAGCAGGGGTTGGTTTTGAGTCACTTATGACTTACAACTAGAATCTCTTTATATTATAATAATAAAACTAAAAATAGATCATCTAAAATTCAAACCACTAATCCTAGCCTTCCATTGTCATTAACATCTATAATCTAGACCATCCAAATTTTCTAATTAACATTATGACCTCATAATCACCTTGATTAGTTATTTGATGACTAAATTACCCTTCTAATTAACATTGAGCGGAATAATACTAAAAAAATAGGGGTGGTCCGTTTTCCTCACAATCGAAATCACACCCAAAAAAAGGACGGGATCAGAATTTACATCATGAAATCTTCACCTACATCCGATCCGTATAACCTAAAAGCACAAGAACTAGATATGCTTTGATTTTGATCGAACAATAGGAGATTCAGATTTGATTTTATCAAAACATGTCGAAAGAACCCTAATTTTTCCCCATCGGTTCAATTGTCTCATCTTCTCAAGATCGATTAAATTTCAATACCCATATCGATTCCATTATCAGGTGCTTTTATGTTCATTACAGATTGGCAGTTTGGTTTTGCAGGCATGATTTTTTTTTCGTATCTTAACCTTATATGATGTTTTAATGTAATGATGTATGATTTGATGATAATGAGTGTTGTGGCAGACTTCTTTGTAGTTATTGGTTGGATACGAGTATGAGTTATTTTTTTTTTTTGAAAGGCAGCAATTTTTATTGATATCTCAAATTTACGAGTATGAGTTATTGCATGCAATTCCACTTATTCTTGGCTGCAAAGGGAACTTTATAGAGAACAATATTGCTAAAAGACTTTTGAGGCTAATGAAAGAAACTGCTTTCAACCATTTAATGAAGGTTTGATTACTTTTAATTTTGTTTGTTACTATTTAACAACATTTTGATTAATGTTTGACACTTTTGTATATGTAATGCAGGCAATCTTGGAAGTTTCTCCTGAAACGTTGTATAATGAGTTAATCACGAAGGTTTTTAAAAATTCGTTATTTGAGATGTCGTCTCATCACTGTGGGAATTTTGTTGTCCAAGCGTTGATTTCTCATGCTAGCAGTGAACATCATGTAAGCTATGCAATAGTTAAGAGTAGGGTTGTAATCGAGCCGAGCTAGAGCTCGAATCGACTCATGTAGGATAAAAACCTCTCCTATTGGATTACGGAGATGGATTCATGAAAGTTAGGATTTCAAAGAAGTATGAGGAACCATTCATTCATGTAACTCAGCCTTCACAAGTTATAAATTTGATATGAATTGGTGATGTTTTATGTTCTTACTTTTGAATCTGCACATGCAGAGAATATACAAAGAACTGGTAGGCTCTTTACATGACATTACATCATTCTAATACCATCTAACATGAATATTTAACATTTACATGCATTGAGTCAGGGATATCACAGTAAAGTTTGATGAGATGTTTGTGAATGTGGTTACATGGCATGATCATTTGTACTTCGGAGATCGAAGATCCTACAATCAATTAAGAAGCGGATCATCATCTAACTTTGGAGAGGATTATGCAATATATCGAATCATATAGTCTACAGGTAATCAATTTGTCTACTGTTTAATCGATTAATTGTTCAAGCGTTCAATGTTAGGGTTGCGTTGTAGGTTTCTAAATTTCAAATTCAGAGATTAGTTTTAATTATTAATTAATTAATTATTGATAGTTTTAATTATTAATATTATTATTTAGTGTCACAATGGGAATTCACTGACTGGAGTTTTTCATATGCTTCATCTACCATCTGTAACTTATTAATCCTTTAGTCACAATCAAATGTTTGATGCGAGAGTTATATTTATATTCATTTTTTACCTAATCAGAATTATTTCCATTTACACGATTCTGTTTGAAATATTGTTGTTGCAGTTTGAAATAGGGTATATGTATGGGGTTATTTTATATAGAGTTTGGGGAAAATGATAATGTAACCATGTGTGTATTGACAACTCACATTTATATACTATTGTTTTCAGTGCGTCAGTTGGGGAACAAATTGTCAACAAAGACAACAAAAACATATGAAAGAACCCAAAAAGATAGGTTGAAGCTTAAAATGTATAAGCTTTGTGTTGGAATGAGGTTTAAAATTTGAGAGTGAAGAGGCTCAAAATGTATATACTCACTTTAACATAGTGAAGTTCGAGAGTACTTGATTGGTGGTCAGAAATTAGTTATTTTAATTGTCGATGCAAGTTTAGTAGGACCATAGTTGGTGTTGTAGATGATGCATCATTAAAATGACTGGATTTTGAATGGATATCACTAAAGATTAGTGAAAAAAAGCACTCGGCATTATCTCGAGTGATTTTTACATATACATTGTAAAATTTGTAAGTGTTGACATCTGATGAAAGGTTCATTCATATAACGACCCGTCCTAATCCATCTGGACGAATACATTTATTTGGTTACATCGCGAGGTACTTGACCTCTATATGATACATTTTACAAACATTACATTCGTTTTTAAAAGACAAACTTTCATTTCATCGAAAGTTGACGGCATGCATACCATTTCATAATATATCCAACTATAATTGACTTAATAATAATCTTGATGAACTCAACGACTCGAATGCAACGTCTTTTTAAATATGTCATGAATGACTCCAAGTAATGTCTCTAAAATGAGCAAATGCACAGTGGAAGATTTCTTTCATACCTGAGAATAAACATGCTTTAAAGTGTCAACCAAAACGTTGGTGAGTTCATTAGTTTATCATAATCGATCATTTTCATAATTTTAATAGACCACAAGATTTCATTTATTCAATAATCATACACTCGCAAGTGTTTAAAAATCATTCATATGGATTGAACACCTGGTAACCGACATTAACAAGATGCATATAGAATATCCCCATCATTCCAGGACACCCATCGGACATGATAAAATCGAAGTACTAAAGCATTCCAAATTCTAGAATGGGGGTCGTTAGTTCTCGTAGATCTACCTTTAGGGGGTCTGTTCCCTAATTCTTAGGCTACCAAGCTAAAAGGGGCATATTCGGCTTCGATCCATTCAACCATATAATGTAGTTTCGATTACTTGTGTCTATTTCGTAAAACATTTATAAAAAACAGCGCATGTATTCTCAGTCCCAAAAATATATATATTGCAAAAGCATTTAAAAAGGGAGCAAATGAAACTCACCTAATGTATTTTGTAGTAAAAATACATATGACGACATTGAACAAGTATAGGGTTGACATCGGATTCACGAACCTATATCATTTGTGTATATATTAAAACGTATAATCGTAATCGAACAATATATATATATATATATATATATATATATATATATATATATATATATATATATATATATATATATATATATATATATATATATATATATATATATATTATTAGTGATATAATTTTTGTATTTATATCATATATATGTCAATTTATATATTTTATAACAATATTAATATAGTTAGGTTTTGTATTTAATATATTTTTATATAACTATCTTTCGTTTGCAAAATTAATATTTATAATAATACCCGATTAAAGATAATAATAATAATGGTAGTATTAGTAGTAATTTTAATAATAAAAACGTGAATAAAAATGTTAATTTTAATAAAGATAATAACTTTAATAATAAGGTTATGTGATAGGTTTAATAATAAAAATTTTAAGAACCATATTAATGATACTAATAATAAATATAAAAGTTATATTATTTTTACAATAAAAACATTAGTTTTGATTCTATTTCTTAAGACTTAATAATACTTAGTACTAATATTTTGTAATAATAAGTATAAATATGATAATAATTTTAATGTTAATGATAATAATAATAAATTGTATTATGATAGTGATAATAATACTAATAATACTTATTGTTAATACTTAGTGATAATAATAATAATAATGATAATATTAATTTTACATATTATCATATTCTAATGTTACCACAATAATAATTATCTTCATAACAATAGTAATTAATTATAATCATAGTAATCAATACTAATAATAATAATAACAATAATAAATGAGTGACTACCTCAAAGAGAATGGCTCAACAAAAAAAATATGTCCCATCCCGGGCTCGAACCCACGACCTCTTATATAACCAACAACATGTCCAGCCATTGAACCGTATATCTAATCTGTTTTATTTCGCTTGATTAAATATTCATTATGTCCGAATTTGATTACCTTTTTCTCAAACTAAAAACCTTCATCATACATCATCTAAATCTTTACGGTTCCACCATAATTAACATCACAATATATCATCATTATCATCGGATTATCACCATTTACAGAAACACGATCATAATCATCATCCTCATCGTCTAACCTTCTTCATTTGGTCGAGCACCCTTATTCTAATATCTAACATCCTCATCTATATTATATCATAGTTATTAACTCATCATCTCCTTAGTGTATCATCCAAAACAGGAAAAAAAATAACAATGGAATGGCAGCAGCCTAGTAGTCGAGCAAAGTGGCCTTTAACATGGCCCAACAGAAAAAGTAATCTGGTTCTCGGCCCAAGAACACAAAAGGGGCACGACCCAACAATTTGAAACATGGCAGCCCAACTGCTTAAAGTAAATAAGCCCATTAACAAGATATAAATCAACTTGTACGATGTAATATGGGTGGTGTGACTCGTCTGGTACTTTTCGAATTGGATAAAAACCGAAACAAAGAAAAAAAATTCAGTCGCTATCTCTTCATCTTTACAGCTCATATTTCATTATCACTCATCAAACATAATCATCATCTTTCATTCCTTATCCCTTCATTTGGTTTGAAAAACAGAAGAAAAGAAAATAACACGTAGCAGTTGTAGAAGATCCATAGTGCAATAGTAACAGTCGAACACAACATTATAAACGCTGCTGTGGGACGGTTTGTGGTCTGAAACTGGACAGACACAAGGGCCATCGTTAGAACAGTTGTTTGATTGTTATCATAATGAATTATATCGCCATCACCATTGAAACTTTTCACATCACCACCATCGTTATCAATAATGTGATAAACAAAAGAGATAAGCTGTGATCTTTAACAGTCTTGCATGTGTAATAGGGTTCGAATTGTAATAGGAACGTAAGCAAACTTGCAGTTTCAGGAACGAAGAAGAAAAGAAAAAAAAAAGAAAAAATAAAAAAAATAAAAATAAATAAAAATGGTGATTGTGGGTTTCGGTTATCACTAATGAAATGTCCTGTTCATATTGATTATAAACGTTCCATATTAATTGATTTCGTTGCGAGGTTTTGACCTCTATATGAGACATTTTTCAAAGACTGCATTCGTTTTTAAAACAAACCATAACCTTTATTTTATCGACAAGGTTAAAAGACACCACCTAGATTATCCAGAAATGATAATCTAAAAATATCACACTTACACACTACCAATACATATTGGTTTACAATATTAATATGTTACAACAAAATAAATCTCGAATGGAGTTTTTAAACAATATAATACAAGCATGCTGACTCCAAATCTTGTCCATATATTAGCATGCAACAGCGGAAGCTCTTAATAATCACCTGAGAATAAACATGCTTTAAACGTCAACAAAAATGTTGGTGAGTTATAGGTTTAACCTATATATTTATCAAATCGTAATAATAGACCACAAGATTTCATATTTCAATACACATCCCATACATAGAGATAAAAATCATTCATATAGTTTGAACACCTGGTAACCGACATTAACAAGATGCATATAAGAATATCTCCTATCATTCTGGGACATCCATCGGACATGATAAAACAACATCGAAGTACTAAAGCTTCCGCTACAACGGATGGGGTTTGTTGGGCCCAATAGATCTATCTTTAGGATTCGCGTCAATTAGTAGACTGGTTTACTAATTCTTAGGTAACCAAGTAAAAGGGGCATATTTGGCTTCGATCGTTCAACCATAGAAAATAGTTTCATGTACTTGTGTCTATTTTGTAAAACATTTATAAAGCTGCATGTATTGTCATCCCAAAAATATTAGATTTTAAAAGTGGGACTATAACTCACTTTCACAGATTTTTTTACTTCGTCGGAAAGTAAGACTTGGCCACTGGTCGATTCACGAACCTATAACAAATATGTACATATATATCAAAGTATGTTCAAAATATATTTACAACATTTTTAATACGATTTAATGTTTTAAGTTTATTAAGTTAGCTGTCCTCGTTAGTAACCTACAACTAGTTGTCCACAATTAAATGTACAGAAATAAATCGATATATATTATCTTGAATCAATCCACGACCCAGTGTATACACGTCTCAGGCTAGATAACAACTCAAAGTATATATATTTTTGGAATCAACCTCAACCCTGTATAGCTAACTCCAACATTACTGCATATAGAGTGTCTATGGTTGTTCCAAATAATATATATACATGGGTCGATATGATATGTCAAAACATTTGCATACGTGTCTATGGTATCCCAAGATTACATAACATATTTGAATACATGTATAATACAATATAAGTTAGCTAGGATATGATTTGCATAGAATTGTTACAATATTTCCCGTAGCTACAACAATCAAAAAATATCCAATCTTGTTTTACCCATAACTTCTTCGTTTTAAATCCGTTTTGAGTGAATCAATTTGCTATGGTTTCATATTGAACTCTATTTTATGAATCTAAACAGAAAAAGTATAGGTTTATAGTCAGAAATATAGGTTACAAGTCATTTTTGTAAAGGTAGTCATTTCAGTCGAAAGAACGACGTCTAGATGACCATTTTGGAAAACATACTTTCACTTTGAGTTTAACCATGATTTTTGGATATAGTTTCATGTTCATAAGAAAAATCATTTTCTCAGAAGAACAACTTTTAAATCAAAGTTTATCATAGTTTTTAATTAACTAACCCAAAACAGCCCGCGGTGTTACTACGACGGCGTATATCCGGTTTTACTGTGTTTTTCGTGTTTTCAGGTTTTAAATCATTAAGTTAGCATATCATATATATATATATATATATATATATATATATATATATATATATATATATATATATATATATATATATATATATATATATATATATATAACATGTGTCTAGTTTATTTTAAAAGTCAAGTTAGAAGGATTAACTTTTGTTTGCGAACAAGTTTAGAATTAACTAAACTATGTTCTAGTGATTACAAGTTTAAACCTTCGAATAAGGTAGTTTTATATATATGAATCGAATGATGTTATGAACATCATTACTACCTCAGGTTTTGTGGATAAACCTACTGGAAATGAGAAAAATAGATCTAGCTTCAAAGGATCCTTGGATGGCTTGAAAGTTCTTGAAGCAGAATCATGACACGAAAACAAGTTCAAGTAAGATTTTCACTCGAAATAAGATTGTTATAGTTATAGAAATTGAATCAAAGTTTGAATATGAGTATTACCTTGTATTATAAAGATATCTTACTGTAAATAAGAAAGATTTCTTAAGGTTGGATGATCACTTTACAAGATTGGAAGTAAGCTAGCAAACTTGGAAGTATTCTTGATTTTATGAAACTAGAACTTATAGAATTTATGAAGAACACTTAGAACTTGAAGATAGAACTTGAGAGAGATCAATTAGATGAAGAAAATTGAAGAATGAAAGTGTTTGTAGGTGTTTTTGGTCGTTGGTATATGGATTAGATATAAAAGATGTGTAATTTTGTTTACATGTAAATAAGTCATGAATGATTACTAATATTTTTGTAATTTTATGAGATATTTCATGCTAGTTACCAAATGATGGTTTCCACATGTGTTAGGTGACTCACATGGGATGCTAAGAGCTGATCATTGGAGAGTATATACCAATAGTACATACATCTAAAAGCTGTGTATTGTACGAGTACGAATACGGGTGCATACGAGTAGAATTGTTGATGAAACTGAACGAGGATGTAATTGTAAGCATTTTTGTTAAGTAGAAGTATTTTGATAAGTGTCTTGAAGTCTTTCAAAAGTGTATGAATACATATTAAAATACTACATGTATATACATTTTAACTGAGTCGTTAAGTCATCGTTAGTCGTTACATGTAAATGTTGTTTTGAAACCTTTAGGTTAACGATCTTGTTAAATGTGGTTAACCCATTGTTTATTATATCTAATGAAATGTTAAATTATTACATTATCATGATATTAATATATATTAATATATCCTAATATGATATATATACAATTAAATGTCGTTACAACGATAATCGTTACATATATGTCTTGTTTCGAAATCCTTAAGTTAGTAGTCTTGTTTTTACATATGTAGTTCATTGTTAATATACTTAATGATATGTTTACTTATCATTTAACATGACTAAACATAGTGTATCAATATCTTAATATGATTCATATGTATTTAGTAAGACGTTGATATAACGATAATCGTTATATATATCGTTTTCGAGTTTCATAATTCAATAGTCTCATTTTTATGTATATAACTAATTGTTAAAATACCTAATGAGATACTTACTTATCATAATATCATGTTAACTATATATATATATATATCCAAATATATGTCATCATATAGTTTTTACAAGTTTTAACGTTCGTGAATCACCGGTCAACTTGGGTGGTCAATTATCTATATAAAACCTATTTCAATTAATCAAGTCTTAACAAGTATGATTGCTTAGCATGTTGGAAACACTTAATCATGTAAATAGCAATTTCATTTAATATATATAAATATGGAAAAGTTCGGGTCACTACAACTAAGGTATCATCCCTAGTACTCCTTCGTTCAATATTAGTATTACAGCACAGGTTCGCAGATTATTTGAATGTGGGTTTTATTGATGTGGGTTTTGTTTAACCTTAATAAGTAAGGGCATTCGATTGATAAAAAAAAAAATAAGAGAGAGAGAGATAGAAGAGAGCTAGTGTTGGTTGCACCACTGCAACAGAAAAATACATATAGGAAGTGGTAGTTGTTTGTATAAGGTGGTAATTAAAAGGTTTTAGGGTGGCTCGTGATTTAGAAATTTCGAACATGTGAACGGATTAAGGGTGGTGACTGAAGTGGGTGTTACGATAGGTTGATGGAGGTATGTTGAAGTGATGGGTTGATGGTGTTTCGTTATACACAGAAGAGAAGAGAAGAAGGAGTCGAATTAGGTGATGAAGTGGGAAATAAAATAATAGATGAATTATATGTAATATGATAGTGGTAGTGGTTGGTTAATTGGTAACTCATTAGCTGTAAATGAGTCGATTGTAGATATTGATTTTCTCAATCAGATAAAACAGGTATAAAAATAATAATTAAAAATGAGATACGATTTCTAATTATATTTGTTATGTTCCTGTAATTGATTGAAGTGTGTAACTAATTTAAGAGACATAAATAAATTAGTATACAGATCGATAGCTACTTGAATCAGACTTGGATACTTTTTCTTGAATTTATTTAATAAAATTAATATTAATAATAATAATTCTATTATTAATAAATAATACTAATATTGAAATAATATTAATAATAATAATTCTGTTAATAATATTTATCATAATAATATTTAGAATAATGAATACTAATAGTTATAATAATACTTATAATGATATTATTATGGACTTGTATTATTTTTATAATAATAATAATAATAATAATAATAATAATAATAATAATAATAATAATAATAATATATAATAATAATAATAATATATAATAATAATAATAATGATAGTAACACTAACAATATTGATATAACAATTTATGCTTATCAAATCCCATATATATATATATATATATATATATATATATATATATATATATATATATATATATATATATATATATATATATATATTAATAATACTGATATCAATATTTAATAGTGAAAGTAGTATAATAACTATATTTTAACTCGTAAATAAATTTAATATAATAATATTACTTATTATTAATTATGTAATACTTATATTATAATATAATAAAATTGAATATTTAATATTTATATATTATATATATTACAACATACATATAATATTATTTGTGTACAACATTCATATATGTATTTATATATATTTATTTTAATAACATCTTATTTATTTTGTATATTACTCTACATATTTATTTTCACACAATTGTTCGTGAATCGTCGGGAATAGTCAAAGGTTAAATGCATTCATGTAAACTGTTCCAAAAATTCTGAGACTCAACATTACAGAATTTGCTTATCGTGTCGAAATCATATAAGGATTAAGTTTAAATTTGATCGGAAATTTTCGGGTCATCACAATTCAAGAAAATCATAAGTTTTTAAATGAGCAGTTTATTTAGATGTTGCAATTAATGTTTTTACATCAGTTGCAAAAGTTTCAACCCTCAAGAATGTCACACTTTATTATTTACCTCTGCTCACACTTCATAAGCTTTGTGTTGGAATGAGCTTTAAAATGAGATTTGTGGGTTAAAAGGCTCCTGAAAGAAGGTAACTATAGTTCAAATTAAGATTTGAGGGTTGCAAAAGTTTTAACCCTCAAGAATGTCACACTTCATTATTTACCTCTGCTCACATTTTATGAACTCTTGTTTTCAGGGCGTCGATTGGGTAACAATTTGTCAACAAACTACAGCATGTATGGGCTAAATGTCTGTTCATTATCACCACATATATATGTGTTTTCTACAAATTTCGAATGTACATTGTTTTTTTCTCCATCTCCATGTTTATCACTATCTTAGGAGCTGCTATAAAAAACTTTCAATCAACTTGTGGTGGTAAAGGTGGTTCACCAAAAGGACAAAGCAGTGGGATTCACAAAAACAAGCAGTAGTTTATCAGGAGTTATTGTTGACCCTAAAATCGATGAAAACTTTCCTGTCACCTCAGCCGGTAAATGCTCAGTTTTGCTGGTATAGTCACACAAGTATATTTACTGGATTTTATACATTATATTCATTAGAATATTCCTCTTTATAAATTGCAAAACATATATGAAGGTGGTTGAAAGAAGTATATGTTGACTTTAGCATTGTCTCTTTGTTACTGGAGTGTGTGGTCTTTTATGTATAGTGCCAAAAGTATAGTTTTTTTTTTCTATCAAATCTTTACTTTAACTTACAAATTTTTTTATGATAGACGTATAACTAAAAAGTATTTTTAGCTCTTTAATGGTTTCTATGAATATGCTGATATAGTCCCAAACGTATAGTTTTGATGGCATACCACTTTACACTTAGATTGTCAAAAGTTTGTCTTAAAACTATAGGTAATTATTTATGAAACAAGGTAGCATTTTATTGATAGTAGGTACTCAAGTTTACTTTTCTTATGAGCTAAAGGTAGCTGATTATTGAAAATAGGTACTGCTGACTGGTAACTGGTAACTGTTATTATTAGAACATTTGAAACCCAAACAATTGTGTGATGGTAAGTAGTAACCTTTGTTTGATGTTGTTATCTACTAATGTGCAGTTTCGAAACTAAGAACATTTATCCTTGGCAAAACAATGTGTATTTATGATTTAATAAATGTCATTCAGTTGTCTTTTGTTCTTTTGTTACGTGTGTAATGGCCTTTATGTGTTGTTATGTTATTAGGACATCCACATATGAGCTTAAGTCAATGCTCTTGATTACAGTCATTAAAATTCCTTAATTACCTGATGTGGGTTTGATCTCGAGTCTTATGATGCATTGTTTAAATATGCAAATCAAATATGGAGCTTGTGGAATTGTTGTTGGTGGTGGTGGTACCATCCATGAATACCCGTTGATGAGTTGTGATGAACATATTTTATGCTTATTGGTCATATCATCAACTGCTTTGACACATCAGGTTGTCCTGTTATAACATCTGCTAATAACGCTTTTACGAAAGGCATATAGGTTGTCAACGAGGACTATTTAATATGATTTTTGATCTTTATACAGGTCTTATTATGTCTTCAATGGAGTATGTGAAACTATGTTTGACTTGGTGGAATCTTATTATTTTATTGCATATTGAGTTTAATATCTTCATGGAGATTAACATTTGAACTTGGTTCCTATCGTTACTGTTATATAAAAAGGTCCATTTTTTTTGTAACTATTTATGGTTTAAATGACCGAGTGTTTCATGGGTTGGAAAACATTTGTTGTATATGATGTAAACCAAAATAGAGAGGGTATCAATCACAATTATTGGTCTTGACATTAATAATGTTCGACACAGTTTACTAATTCTTTCAACAAAACTATAGAATTAAACAGCTCCTTGAGTTTCTTGGAAGAGAAGTGGCCTGTGGCTGGAATGTGGGCCTTTTACCTCGGATCGCAAATACGTGAAAAAAGGGCTCACTTAATTGGCATTTATGGTTATCAAGTCCAAGTTTGTAGGTGATTTTCGGAAATGACAGAATAAGAATTGGCTAACTAGAGTTGAATATCACTACAAATCTGCTTTCATCAAGTCAAATTGGACAAACAATTTTTTTGTTCATTTTTGCATGTGTGGGTATTAGAATGTACATATGGGTACACTATTGATCTCATATGGATGATTTCATGTATAGAATAATAGTTTGTATATGCTGTAATTTTTATCATTTGAATATAATACAGTTTAACTTGCCTTAAAAAAAGAAGATAGATTTAGATTTATATAGATTTATAGATTTATAGTTATAGAATTCTTCTAATTAATTTTGGTAAATGCACCTCGGTAGAATGGTAACTTCCAATTTATTGATTTTAACAACCATATATAATAATATTATTATTATGTATCATTCAAATTTATACTCCGTAATATCTTAAATAAGGGTCAAAATGACGCGAAAAAGTAGTTTAAATTATTCAAATTGACAATAAAGGTAATATCACTTTTGTTGATACAAAAAAAATGATACGTTAAATTTTGTCCTCAAAAGTTTATTATTTCAAAAAATGTGAAACTGAGGTAGTATTGTCTACACCGGGATCACTAATTATAACACAAGTGTAAGAAAAATATAACAATATGTGAAGCATATTTGTTTTATATTACCATTTATCATAACTATACATGTTCTTTAAATGGGCCTGTTATCTAAAATGGGCATGTTATCTATTGAAAAGTTGACAGTTATGAAAACTTTTTTAGATCTGTGTTAGCAACATTATTTGAATCGCTACATATTCAAAATATTATACAGCTTGAATAAAACATTTTCATACCAACACAAACATCCATGACATTATTGCCAATTCATGACTAATTGAAAAGATTGGTAACATTTAGTCATCTTTAACTCTCAAATAATATCAAACATCTATTGCTACTACAAATTAAACGGTATTCATAGATTATTCTTCTATTTTCTTTTGCTCTGTAATCAAACAAACATATTATATATAAAGCTACTTTACTGGAATATTGGAATCATCACTATTTCGATAACGCTCATACAAAAGTGCCCGCAAAATCGCGGGCTTTAAGCTAGTTAATAATTAAAACTGCAACCTTTTTGCAATCCAACCATATACTAAATAAATCAAGGAGCGGAATAGTATATCGAGAGTGAAAAACAACATAGTGACCCAACTAGAATTAAGAGTTACCCATTTTAAGAACTTGTTGTGACAATTTTACCGTGTTAGGAATTCGGTAGTGGACCCTAATAATAACATGTGATTTACAACAATCACATAACCCACATACAACAAACGAATAAGCGATACAATAAATAAAAGCATAAACGACACGGATATTTAACGTGGTTATATCCCAACTCCAAACACGGAGAAGGGTTTAGTCCACGAGCGCAAATCAAAGATTTTTCACTATTAATTTCGTGCACGCATGTTAGGGTTACAATAGGGTGTTTATATAGGCATATCTAAACAAGGAAACAACTTAAAGAGCAATAAAACGCGTTTTTCCTCGTCAGGCTCCCGGATAGGCTTAAGCTGCGCCGCGGCTAAAGGAGCCGCATCGTGGCTTAAGGGATGATTTCGACCCCGACAGATTCTTGAACAACTTGGAGTCGGGCCTTCTTTTCACTTCCAAATGTTAAGCCGCGCCGCGGCTAAAGGACCCGCGCCGCGGCTTAAAGCTGCTACGAAATTCTTCTTTGTTTTTTATATCCTTCACACATCCAACAATCTCCCACTTGAAGGATGATCTAAACACAACCCATTTTATCAACCCATTACAGATCACCTGTCTCGACTTCATTGAACCTACCCATCTATACCGTCAAGAAAGCTTCTTGTGACACGCACATTCCAACTACTCAACCTGGCAGCTTTCGATAAAGAGCATTTTAACTACACTCGCCAAAATGTAATCAGCTTCACCTGTCAACTGTGTTAAATACCCACAACAACTCTAGATTACCCAATTATGGAACTCCATTTGAACACCGCCGAATAAACTGAAATGTCCCGTTCATATTGATTATAAACGTTCCATATTAATTGATTTCGTTGCGAGGTTTTGACCTTTATATGAGACGTTTTTCCAAGACTGCATTCGTTTTTAAAACAAACCATAACCTTAATTTTATCAACAAGGTTAAAAGGACACCACCTAGATTATCCAGAAATGATAATCCAAAAATATCACACTTACACACTACCAATACATATTGGTTTACAATATTAATATGTTACAACAAAGTAAATCTCGAATGCAGTTTTAAACAATATTATACAGACATGCTGACACCAAATCTTGTCCATATTTTAGCATGCAACAACGGAAGCTCTTAATAATCACTTGAGAATAAACATGCTTTAAACGTCAACAAAAATGTTGGTGAGTTATAGGTTTAACCTATATATTTATCAAATCGCAATAATAGACCACAAGATTTCATATTTCAATATACATCCCATACATAGAGATAAAATCTTTCATATGGTGAACACTTGGTAACCGACCTTAACAAGATGCATATAGAATATCCCCTATCATTCCGGGACTCCCTTCGGACATGATGAATTCGAAGTACTAAAGCATCCGGTACTTTGGATGGGGCTTGTTGGGCCCAATAGATCTATCTTTAGGATTCGCGTCAATTAGGGTGTCTGTTCCCTAATTCTTAGATTACCAGACTAAAAAGGGGCATATTCGGTTTAATAATCCAGCCATAGAATGTAGTTTCATTTACTTGTGTCTATTTTGTAAAACATTTATAAAACTGCATGTATTCTCATCCCAAAATATTAGATTTTAAAAGTGGGACTATAACTCACTTTCACAGATTTTTACTTCGTCGGAAAGTAAGACTTGGCTACTCGTCGATTCACGAACTTATAACAAATATGTACATATATATCAAAGTATGTTCAAAATATATTTTACAACATTTTTATTACGTTTTGCTGTTTTAAGTTTATTAAGTCAGCTGTCCTCGTTTGTAACCTACAACTAGTTGTCCACAGTTAGATGTACAGAAAATAAAGCATTATATATTATCTCGAATCAATCCACGACCTCGTGTATACAAGCCTCAGGCTAGATCACAACTCAAAGTATATATAATATTTTGGAATCAACCTCAACCCTGTATAGCTAACTCCAACATTACTGCATATAGAGTGTCTATGGTTGTTCCGATATATATATATATATATATATATATATATATATATATATATATATATATATATATATATATATAGATGGGTTGATATGATATGTCAAAACATTGTATTCGTGTCTATGATATCCCAAGATTACATAATATATTAGAATACATGTATAATACAATATGAGTTAGCTAGGATATGATTAATATAGATTTGTTACCAATTTTCACGTAGCTACAACAAGAAAAATTATCCAATCTTGTTTTACCCATAACTTCTTCGTTTTAAATCCGTTTTGAGTGATTCAAGTTGCTATGGTTTCATATTGAACTTAAGTTTATGAATCTAAATAGAAAAAGTATAAGTTTATAGTCAGAAATACAGGTTACAAGTCATTTTTGTAAAGGTAGTCATTTCAGTCGAAAGAACGACGTCTAGATGACCATTTTGGAAAACATACTTCCACTTTGAGTTTAACCATGATTTTTGGATATAGTTTCATGTTCATAAGAAAAATTATTTTCCCAGAAGAACAACTTTTAAATCAAAGTTTATCATAGTTTTTAATTAACTAACCCAAAACAGCCCGCGGTGTTATTACGACGGCGTATATCCAGTTTTACGGAGTTTTTCGTGTTTTCAGGTTTTAAATCATTAAGTTAGCATATCATATAGATGTAGAACATGTGTTTAGTTGATTTTAAAAGTCGAGTTAGAAGGATTAACTTTTGTTTGCGAACAAGTTTAGAATTAAGTAAACTATGTTCTAGTGATTACATGTTCAAATCTTCGAATAAGATAGTTATACATATATGAATCGAATGATGTTATGAACATCATTACTACCTCAAGTTTAGTAGGTAAACCTACTGGAAATGATGAAAAAATAGCTTGAGCTTCAAAGGATCTTTGATGGCTTGGAAGTTCTTGAAATAGAATCATGACACAAAAACAAGTTCAAGTAAGATTATTATTCGAATTAAGATAGTTATAGTTATAGAAATTGAATCAAAGCTTGAATATGAATATTACCTTGATTTAGAAAGATAACCTACTGTAAATAACAAAGGTTTCTTGATCTTAGATGATTGCTTGGAATGGATTAGGAAACTTGGAAGTAAACTTGTAAACTTGGAAGTGTTCTTGATGTGTTCTTGAGTAATTATTTTTATGATGATTATAGGTAATAACCAAATCTTTTATTTGATGATTTTTGCTGGAAAACTAGTAAATTAGACGTTCATGGAAGAGTGTGTGTGTTTTGAGAGAGAATTGGGAAGATAATTGGAAGTGAAATGGAGTAGGTGGTGAGTGGTGAAGGTGAGTGGGGTTAAAATTAGTTCTTGTTTTTGTTTCCTTGCTCATAAGTCATGCTAGATGTTAAATGATGGTTCCCACATGGTTAGGTGACTCACATGGGCTGCTAAGAGCTGATCATTGGAGTGTATATACCAATAGTAAATACATTTAGAAGCTGTGTATTGTACAAGTACAAATACGAGTGCATACGAGTAGAATTGTTGATGAAAATGAATGAGGATGTAATCGTAAGCATTTTTGTTAAGTAGAAGTACTAGGATAAGTGTCTTGAAGTCTTTAAAAAGTGCATGAATACATATTAAAACACTACATGTATATACATTTTAACTGAGTCGTTAAGTCATCGTTAGTCGTTACATGTAAATGTTGTTTTGAAACGTTTAAGTTAACGATCTTGTTAAATGTTGTTAAAACATTGTTAATTATATCTAATGAGATGTTAAATTATTACATTATCATGATATAATGATGTATTATATATCTTAATATGATATATATAGTTAAATGCCGTTACAACGATAATCGTTACATATATGTCTCGTTTCGAAATCCTTAAGTTAGTAGTCTTGTTTTTACATATGTAGTTCATTGTTATTATACTTAATGTATTCGAAATCCTTATGTTTACTTATCATTTAACATGTTTATATATAATGTATCTGAAATGTCCCGTTCATATTGATTATAAATGTTCCATATTAATTGATTTCGTTGCGAGGTTTTGACCTCTATATGAGACGTTTTTCAAAGACTGCATTCATTTTTAAAACAACCACAACCTTTATTTTATCAATAAAGGTTTTAAAAGCATTACGTAGATGATAAAATAATGATAATCTAAAATATACTGTTTACACACGACCATTTCATAATGGTTTACAATAGAAATATATTACATCGACATATGTTTCTTGAATGCAGTTTTTACACAATATCATACAAACATGTACTCCAAATCTTGTCCTTATTTTAGTATGCAACAGCGGAAGCTCTTAGTATTCACCTGAGAATAAACATGCTTTAAACGTCAACAAAAATGTTGGTGAGTTATAGGTTTAACCTATATATATCAAATCATAACAATAGACCACAAGATTTCATATTTCAATACACATCCCATACATAGAGATAAAAATCATTCATATGGTGAACACCTGGTAACCGACATTAACAAGATGCATATATAAGAATATCCCCATCATTCCGGGACACCCTTCGGATATGATATAAATTTTGAAGTACTAAAGCATCCGGTACTTTGGATGGGGTTTGTTAGGCCCAATAGATCTATCTTTAGGATTCACGTCAATTAGGGTGTCTGTTCCCTAATTCTTAGATTACCAGACTTAATAAAAAGGGGCATATTCTATTTCGATAATTCAACCATAGAATGTAGTTTCACGTACTTGTGTCTATTTTGTAAATCATTTATAAAACCTGCATGTATTCTCATCCCAAAAATATTAGATTATAAAAGTGGGACTATAACTCACTTTCACAGATTTTTACTTCGTCGGGAAGTAAGACTTGGCCACTGGTCGATTCACGAACCTCAAGTTTTCTGGATAAAGCTACTGGAAATGAGAAAAATGGATCTAGCTTCAAAGGATCCTTGGATGGCTTGAAAGTTCTTGTATTAGAAAGATATCTTACTGTAAATAAGAAAGATTTCTTGAGGTTGGATGATCACTCTACAAGATTGGAAGTAAGCTAGCAAACTTGGAAGTATTCTTGATTTTATGAAACTAGAACTTGTAGAATTTATGAAGAACACTTAGAACTTGAAGATGGAACTTGAGAGAGATTAATTAGATGAAGAAAATTGAAGAATGAAAGTATTTGTAGGTGTTTTTGGTTGTTGGTATATGGATTAGATATAAAGGATATGTAATTTTGTTTTCATGTAAATAAGTCATGAATGATTACTCATGTTTTTGTAATTTTATGAGATATTTCATGCTAGTTGCCAAATGATGGTTCCCACATGTGTTAGGTGACTCACATGGGATGCTAAGAGCTGATCACTGGAGTGTATATACCAATAGTACATACATCTAAAAGCTGTGTGAGACGACCCGACCCAATCCATAGGGACGAATACAATAACATATGATAACATTGCGAGGTACTTGACCTCTATATGATACATTTTACAAACGTTGCATTTATTCTTAAAAGGCAAACTATCATTACATCAATATTTGACATTTTCGTCTAACATTTCATAATATCCAAATGACCTAATCTGTCATTTACTTATTTATATTCTCTATTGAACTCCAATGACTCGAATGCAACGTCTTTGTATCATGGCTTAAAAGGTCCCAAGTAGTATCATTAACATGAGCTAATGCACAGCGGAAGACTTAATTCATACCTGAGAATAACATGCTTTAAAACGTCAACATAAAGTTGGTGAGATATATAGGTTTGATGCTAGCAGCGTTATAACAATGGAACACAAGATTTCATATATAAACATTTTAATAAAAATATTCTAAGTGGTTGAGCACTTGGTAACCATACTTAACATTTAATCACGTCGCATATTCCCTTTATTATGAAATCTTACTACACCGTACCAAGGTGTAGTCACGAAACGAAGTACTGTGCAACCGTTGAATACTGGTCGTCCAGTCCGGTTGGGGTTGTCAGGCCCGATAGATCTATCAACAGGATTCGCGTTTACAATACCGCTGTAAATATTAGTTACCAAGCTACAGGGAAGTATGCCAGTGGTACAACTCAACGTAGAATATATTTTTCAGTTACTTGTGTCCATAGCGTAAAACATAAAATACATGTATTCTCATCCCGAAATATTTAGAGTTTAAAAGTGGGACTATATACTCACTTTTGTCTTGAAGATATGTAATTTCGACTTGGTCTCCGATTGATATCACGAACCTATCCATATATAATATATCAATACCTTTTCTTTTTAAACAATCGTCACATATATATACTTATAATACTTTTAATACTTTTAATAATTCCCTAGTCCGTAGTTAGCAGTCCGATGTTAGTAATTCAATTTTAATGGTTCATATTTAGTTGTTTAATAAACCCCCAATGAAATAAATAAAACCCCCATCGTATATGTATTGGTCGAGATTAATCTTGACCCATGGTACCGGTGTTGTCAAATGACGTGTTGCGTACATAAAGTACCGGTGTTGTCAAATGACGTGTTGCGTACAATCATGGGATCTTATGATTAATCTTCTCGTATTGTTTACGGGTGATCCTGAACCATATAAAATTAAATTATGAGTACATATGTATAAAATATCATGTTACTTTAGGAAGATGTGATTTATTTAATTTTCTCCAATTATTTTCGTGGCTAAACTAGTCTTGGATATCCGATTTTGTTTTGGTCATAATTTCTTCGTTACAACTCCGTTTTCGTTGATTCAACTTTCCACTTCCTTGGATCGAGTCCCTCTTTAAGAATATGAACTGTAAATACCTTAGTTTGTATTCGAAATCATAGGTCATAGGTCAAATTTTGGTGAAACTTATGAAGTTAATCATTTTTGTTACAAAAACATCATTTAATGACCATTTTTCTAAAAATACTTATACTATGAATTAAATCATGAAATTTTTATGTGTTAACATATTCATAAGAAATATCATTTTTCCAGAATATAAACCTCCAATTCAAAGTTCAAGATGGTTTTTAATTATCCAACCCAAAACAGCCCCCGGTTGCACTCCGACGTCATAAAAACAGTTTTTTTAAGGTATTCTTTGAAAAACCAAGTTATACCTTGTTAAATTAGCATATATTTAAGTTATATTACAGGTCTTGAAGTATTTTAAAAGTTAAGTTAGAAGGATCTATTTAGTTTGCAAACAAGTTTGAAATCATTCAAACTATGTTTTTGTTGTTAAAATTGTATACCATACAATAAGATAGCTATATATATATGAATCGAATAAGGTTATGAACAAAGTTACTACCTCAAGTTACTTGGACAAGATTGCTGTAAAAGAGAAGTAAAAACCTAGAACCAAAAGAGTGATGAAATTGGATGAAAGATTGGAAGCAACTTAAGACATAAACTTGAATTGAAAGTTGTATTTTTGTAGTGTTTTTGTTGATCTTTTTATGGTGGTGTTTAAGGTGATTCTTGAGAGGATTTTTGCTGGAGTTCTTAGAGAGACATGAGGCTAGTAAGTGTGTGTGTTTAGCTAGAGAAATGATGTTCCAAAAATTGAAAATGGATGCATGTATTTATGGTGGTGTAAAAGGTGTATAAATTTGTAATTTTGTGAAAAGATCTTTTAATCATGTGAAATTGTCATACTAAATAACAAAAGTAGTTACCTTATACATAAGGCATGAACAAGGGCTGGTTGGTGGTGATTTGATGTGTATATACCAATAGTAAATACGTATAGAAGCTAGGTATGATACGAGTACATATACTCTAGATATACGTATAGAAATCTTGTGAAAAATGGAATGAGGATTCAAATATAGCTATCTTTTGTGAATATACTTATATTGTTTTATGTATTTAAGTCTTTAAAAGTGATTAAATACATTATATATACGATATATGTATAAACATTATAGGTCGTAAGTATTTATGTCAAATAACGTTACGTATAGTTATCGTTTTGAAAGCTTAAGTTAGTAGTTTCAAAATATACTTATAACTTATTGTTATTAATACAAAATGAGATATTTAAACATCCTTAAATCATGTTAAATATGTATATATACATATATATACACAAACGTATAATTAACATATATTGTATAGTTCGTGATATCATCGGTCAAACTAGACGGTTAAACGTTATGTAAAACTCTTTTCAAAATCATAAATCTCAACAATTTAGATTGCTTATCATGTTGGTAAGTTTTAATTTATGTAAATATTAATCTTATAAGTGTAAAACGATCGGAAAAATCCGGGTCGTTACACTGTGTATTTTACGAGTACGAATACGGGTGCATACGAGTAGAATTGTTGATGAAACTGAACGAGGATGTAATTGTAAGTATTTTTGTTAAGTAGAAGTATTTTGATAAGTGTCTTGAAGTCTTTCAAAAGTGTATGAATACATATTAAAACACTACATGTATATACATTTTAACTGAGTCGTTAAGTCATCGTTAGTCGTTACATGTAAGTGTTGTTTTGAAACCTTTAGGTTAATGGTCTTGTTAAATGTTGTTAACCCATTGTTTATTAAATCAAATGAGATGTTAAATTATTATATTATCATGATATTATGATGTATGAATATCTCTTAATATGATATATACATTAAAATATCGTTACAACGATAATCGTTACATATAAGTCTCGTTTCGTAATTCTTGAATTAGTAGTCTTGTTTTTACATATATAGTTCATTGTTAACACACTTAATGATATATTTAAATATCATTTTATCATGTTAAATATAGTGTATCAATATCTTAATATGATACATATGTATTTAGTAGAAGTTATCATAACGATAATCGTTATATATATCATTTCGAGTTTCTTAACTTAGTAATCTCATTTCTTATGTATATCACACATTGTTAATATACATAGTGAGATACTTACTCATCATAATCTCATGTCAACCATATATATATGTCTATATATACCACAACATGCAGTTTTTACAAATTTGTAACGTTCGTGAATCGCCGGTCAACTTGGGTGATCAATTGTCTATATGAAACTTATTTCATTTAATCAAGTCTTAACAAGTTTGATTGCTTAACATGTTGGAAACACTTAATCATGTAAATATCAATTTCATTTAATATATATAAACATGGAAAAGTTCGGGTCACTACAGTACCTACCCGTTAAATAAATTTCGTCCTGAAATTTTAAGCAGTAGGAGGTGTTGACGTATCTTCTGGAAATAAGTACGGGTATTTCTTCTTCATCTGATCTTCTCGTTCCCAGGTGAACTCGGGTCCTCTATGAGCATTCCATCGAACCTTAACAATTGGTATCTTATTTTGTTTAAGTCTTTTAACCTCACGATCCATTATTTCGACGGGTTCTTCTTTAGCAAAACATTTCTTCAAATTCGAGACGTGGAAAGTGTTATGTACAGCCACGAGTTGTTGAGGTAACTCAAGTCGGTAAGCTACTGGTCCGACACGATAAATAATCTTGAATGGTCCAATATACCTTGGATTTAATTTCCCTTGTTTACCAAATCGAACAACGCCTTTCCAAGGTGCAACCTTAAGCATGACCATCTCTCCAATTTCAAATTCTATATCTTTTCTTTTAATGTCGGCGTAGCTCTTTTGTCGACTTTGGGCGGTTTTCAACCGTTGTTGAATTTGGATGATCTTCTCGGTAGTTTCTTGTATTATTTCCGGACCCGTAATCTGTCTATCCCCCACTTCACTCCAACAAATTGGAGACCTGCACTTTCTACCATAAAGTGCTTCAAACAGCGCCATCTCAATGCTTGAATGGTAGCTGTTGTTGTAGGAAAATTCTGCTAACGGTAGATGTCGATCCCAACTGTTTCCGAAATCAATAACACATGCTCGTAGCATGTCTTCAAAAGTTTGTATTGTTCTTTCGCTCTGCCCATCAGATTGTGGATGATAGGTAGTACTCATGTCTAGACGAGTTCCTAATGCTTGCTGTAGTGTCTGCTAGAATCTTGAAATAAATCTGCCATCCCTATCAGAGATAACAGAGATTGGTATTTCATGTCTGGAGACGACTTCCTTTAAATACAGTCGTGCTAACTTCTCCATCTTGTCATCTTCTCTTATAGGCAGGAAGTGTGCTGATTTGGTGAGACGATCAACTATTACCCAAATAGTATCAAAACCACTTGCAGTCCTTGGCAATTTAGTGATAAAATCCATGGTAATGTTTTCCCATTTCCATTCCGAGATTTCGGGCTGTTGAAGTAGACCTGATGGTTTCTGATGCTCCGCTTTGACCTTAGAACACGTCAAACATTCCCTACGTATTTAGCAACATCGGCTTTCATACCTGGCCACCAAAAATGTTTCTTGAGATCCTTGTACATCTTCCCCGTTCCAGGATGTATTGAGTATCTGGTTTTATGAGCTTCTTTAAGTACCATTTCTCTCATATCTCCAAATTTTGGTACCCAAATTCTTTCAGCCCTATACCGGGTTCCATCTTCCCGAATATTAAGATGCTTCTCCGTTCCTTTGGGTATTTCATTCTTTAAATTTCCCTCTTTTAAAACTCCTTGTTGCGCCTCCTTTATTTGAGTAGTAAGGTTATTGTGAATCATTATATTCATAGATTTTACTCGAATGGGTTCTCTGTCCTTTCTACTCAAGGCGTCGGCTACCACATTTGCCTTCCCCGGGTGGTAACGAATCTCAAAGTCGTAATCATTCAACAATTCAATCCACCTACGCTGCCTCATGTTCAGTTGTTTCTGATTAAATATGTGTTGAAGACTTTTGTGGTCGGTATATATAATACTTTTGACCCCATATAAGTAGTGCCTCCAAGTCTTTAATGCAAAAACAACCGCGCCTAATTCCAAATCACGCGTCGTATAATTTTGCTCGTGAATCTTCAATTGTCTAGACGCATAAGCAATTACCTTCGTTCGTTGCATTAATACACAACCGAGACCTTGCTTTGAGGCGTCACAATATATCACAAAATCATCATTCCCTTCAGGTAATGACAATATAGGTGCAGTAGTTAACTTTTTCTTCAACAATTGAAATGCTTTCTCTTGTTCATCCTTCCATTCAAATTTCTTCCCTTTATGCGTTAATGCAGTCAAGGGTTTTGCTATTTTAGAAAAATCTTGGATGAATCTCCTGTAATAACCAGCCAGCCCTAAAAATTGGCGTATGTGTTTTGGAGTTTTTGGGGTTTCCCACTTTTCAACGGTTTCGATCTTTGTCAGGTCCACCTGGATACCTTCTTTGTTCACTATGTGACCTAGGAATTGAACTTCTTCTAACCAAAATGCACACTTTGAAAACTTAGCATACAGTTTTTCTTTCCTCAATACTTCTAACACTTTTCTCAAATGTTCTTCGTGCTCTTGATCATTCTTTGAGTAAATAAGTATGTCATCGATGAAAACAATGACAAACTTATCAAGATATGGCCCACACACTCGGTTCATAAGGTCCATGAACACAGCTGGTACGTTAGTCAATCCAAACGGCATAACCATAAACTCGTAATGACCATAACGCGTCCTAAAAGCAGTTTTTGGAATATCATCCTCCTTTACTCGCATTTGATGATATCCAGAACGTAAATCGATCTTCGAATAAACCGACGAGCCTTGTAGTTGATCAAATAAGTCGTCAATTCTCGGCAGTGGATAACGGTTTTTGTTGGTAAGTTTGTTCAACTCTCTGTAGTCAATACACAATCAAAATGTACCATCCTTCTTCTTGACAAATAAAACAGGAGCTCCCCATGGTGATGTGCTTGGTCGAATGAAACCACGTTCTAATAGTTCTTGCAGTTGGCTTTGCAGTTCTTTCATCTCGCTGGGTGCGAGTCTATAAGGAGCACGAGCTATTGGTGCAGCTCCTGGTACAAGATCTATTTGAAATTCAACAGATCGATGTGGAGGTAGTCCCGGTAATTCTTTCGGAAATACATCGGGAAATTCTTTTGTGACGGGAACATCATTGATGCTCTTTTCTTCAGTTTGTACTTTCTCGACGTGTGCTAGAACAGCATAGTAACCTTTTCTTATTAGTTTTTGTGCCTTCAAATTACTAATAAGATGTAGCTTCTTGTTGCCCTTTTTTCCGTACACCATTAAGGGTTCTCCTTCTTCTCGTACAATGCGAATTGCATTTTTATAATATACGATCTCTGCTTTCACCTTCTTCAGCCAGTCCATGCCAACTATTACATCAAAACTCCCTAACTCTACCGGTATCAAATCAATCTTAAATATTTCGCTACTCAGTTTAATTTCTCGATTCCGGCATATATAATCTGCTGAAATTAATTTACCGTTTGCTAATTCGAGTAAAAATTTACTATCCAACGGTGTCAATGGACAACTTAATTTAGCACAAAAATCTCTACTCATATAGCTTCTATCCGCACCCGAATCAAATAAAACGTAAGCAGATTTATTGTCAATAAGAAACGTACCCGTAACAAGCTCCGGGTCTTCCTGTGCCTCTGCCGCATTAATATTGAAAACTCTTCCGCGGCCTTGTCCATTCGTGTTCTCCTGGTTCGGGCAATTTCTAATAATGTGGCCCGGTTTTCCACATTTATAACAAACTACATTGGCATAACTTGCTCCAACACTACTAGTTCCGCCATTACTCATTCTGACACCTTTTGTTCCTTTCGTTCTGTTAACCCCTGGTCCGTACACCTCACATTTCGCCGCGCTATGACCATTTCTTTTACACTTGTTGCAAAATTTGGTTCAGAACCCTGAGTGATACTTTTCACATCTTTGGCATAGCTGCTTCTGATTGTTGTTATTGTTGCGGTTGTTATTGTTATTGGGATGATTGTTGTTATTGTTGTTGTTGTTGTTGGGCCGTTTGTTGTAGTTGCGATTGATGTTGTGATTGTTGGGATAGTTGTTGCGATTATTGTTGTAATTGTTATTGTTGTTGTATTGGTGATTCTTATCACCGTTTTCCTCCCACTTTCTTTTGACTTGCTTCACATTGGCCCCTTCAGCCATCTGTTCTTTAATTCTTTCACAAACGCGTCGATCTTCTCTTCCTCATCTTCGAACGCTCTCGGACACAATAGGCACAATTATGTGAATCATCTTTCGTATGTGGTAATATCAAATCCTTGGGTTCGTAACCCTCTAAGTTCTGTCTTGAGCTTATTGACCTCGGTTCTGGGACGGTACTTCTCGTTCATCAAGTGCTTGAATGCTGACCACGGTAGTGCGTAAGCATCATCTTGTCCCACTTGCTCTAGATAGGTATTCCACCATGTTAACGCAGTACCTGTGAAGGTATGCGTAGTGTACTTCACTTTATCCTCTTTAGTACACTTACTTATGGCAAACACCGATTCGACCTTCTCGGTCCACCGTTTCAATCCGATCGGTCCTTCGGATCCATCAAATTCCAAAGGTTTGCAGGCAGTGAATTCTTTGTAGGTGCATCCTACACGATTTCCTGTACTGCTAGATCCAAGGTTATTGTTGGTATGTAGCCAGAGGCGGAGACAGTAGGGGTGCTTGGGGGTGTCGAGCATCCCCTAACTGTTGCAATTTCTCTAGTACTTACCTATGATTTAGTGGTCAAAATTTTAAGTTGTTAGATTTAATTTCTAGTTGCAGGTGGGTTTTCTTTTGAAGGAGGTTGGGTTTTTACTTTTTAGGGATGAAGTTCTTGATGAGGACAACTTTTGTCATTTTCCCAATTGAACCCCTTGACTAATCTTTTATAATCTATTTTAGCCCCTCACTTGTTAATACAGAGTATAGTATAATATAATATATTCATCTTAAAATATCTTAAAGGGGGATGATTCTCACACACTGTTTTTTGATCCTCACACACCCTTTTACCCTATTATTAGAGAGGAGTTCAAGTAAATTGGTGTGTGAGGATCAAAAAACAGTGTGTGAGAATCATCCCCCTATCTTAAAAACCAAAAGTAATAAACTAACATTAACCACCTATTCGAGCCTCAAATAGTAACTGAAACTTACACCGTTCAAATTAGAATGGCTGGTAGACCTAATTTAAATTATTAAATAGAAAAATAAACATCTTTGTATTTTCAAAAAATGAGATGTTAAACTTCCTTTGATTCAAACTCATGTCTCATGATATCTAAATATATTTGTTCATTTTATAAATTAAATATTTTTAACTAAAAATTGTTGTAACAAATGCAATAAGATATGTGTTGATATCAATATATGTGTTGTACCATTAACTTTGAAGATTGGTTTTTAGCATGAAGTCGATCATATATTCACTCCATTTGAATTTTATTGTCCTGAATAAAAATTACATATTTTATAAATATTACTCCGTATTATTATATTGTAATTTTTATTAACTTTATAGTATTAATATTAACTTTTATGATTTTTCTAATGACATTCCTTATGACTATCATTAACGTACATATGTGTATTGTACATAGTAAATAATATTAACGTCGCAGTCATTCAAATGTATATTATATTTATGCATGAAACTCTTAAAAGTTGTCGTTAGAAAAAAATCAACATTTATTTAACGTTTTGTTTCAACGAAAATTAAGCCACCCCTAATCATTATTCCTGGCTCCGCCCCTGTATGTAGCGCAGCCTGTACTGCGGCTATGTTTGAAGCAAGAAAGGCACGAAATTCCTCTTCGCTCATATTCAAGGTGTGTCGAGTAGTCGGTGCCATTTCCTTCAAAATAGTCAAATGAAACAAGTTAATCATACAGAATATTAAGAGTAGTCAATAGTATCTCGTAGCATAATATGAACTCATTTATAAAAGCTTTTTCTTCATATTAGCGTTTTATAAGTTTAAATTCGGGTAGTACCTACCCGTTAAGTTCATACTTAGTAGCTAATATACAATTCAACTACTACAATTCTATATGAAAAACTGAATATAATAATATTTCGCGTTCAAACTTTTATACAATATTTTACAAACTTACAATACCGCTTATTTTACATATAGCATGAAATATAGCACACAATAACTTTGATACAAGATAGTTGTGAAGATAATTCTAGCTAGTACACAAGTCGTTCAGCAAAGGCAATAAAGACACGTAATTCATACGCCCAGAAACAAGTCATGCATTCTGGTTTTACTAGGACTACTTCCCATCCTTGGTCTTGTAGAACATAACCGTTATGGCCGTTGATAAGATAGCGTGTTGTAACGTCGTCAAAGGGACGAGGGTTACGTAATGTCCAACAGTCCCGTAACAATCTAAAAACCTTGTTTCTCACCCCAACTACTGAGTCCGTCACTTGTGGGAATGTTTTCTTTAATAGTTGTAGCCCGATGTTCTTTTTCTCACTTTGGTGAGAAGCTAACATTACTAACCCGTAAGCATAACATGCTTCTTTATGTTGCATGTTAGCCGCTTTTTCTAAATCATGAAGTCCTATGTTCGGATACATTGATTCAAAATAATTTCTTAACCCGTTGCGTAAAATAGCACTTGGGTTCCCCGTAATATATGCGTCAAAGTAAACACATCGTAACTTATGGGTTTCCCAATGTAATATCCCCCATCTTTCAAACGAAAGTCTCTTATAAACCAAGGCATTCTTGGAACGTTCTTCGAATGTCTTACAAACTGATTTCACCGTAAATAGTTGTGCCGAAGAATTCTGACCGACTCTAGACAAGATTTCATCAATCATGTCTCCGGGTAGGTCTTCTAAAATATTGGGTTGTCTATCCATTTTGTGTTTTTATACTGTAAAATAGACAAGAGTTAGATTCATAAAAGATACTTATTAATACAAGCAGTTTTTACATATATCATAAAGCATAAGCACACTATATTACATATATTACACCGCACGAATACAATTATCTTATTCCGACTCACTCGTTTCTTCTTCTTCGAACTTGGTTCGTTTTGCTAAGTTTTTAGGGATATATGATGTTCCCCTAATACGAGCTGTCGTTTTCCATAACGGTTTAGAAAAACCTGGTGGTTTAGAGGTTCCCGGATCATTGTTACAACTTAAGGACTTCGAGGGTTGACGATACATATAAAGTTCATCGGGGTTGGAATTAGATTTCTCTATTTTTATGCCCTTTCCCTTATTATTTTCTTTTGCCTTTTTAAATTCAGTTGGGGTAATTTCTATAACATCATCGGAATTCTCGTCGGAATCCGATTCATCGGAGAATTGGTAATCCTCCCAATATTTTGCTTCCTTGACGGAAACACCATTGACCATAATTAACCTTGGTCGGTTGGTTGAGGATTTCTTTTATTTAACCGTTTTATTACTTCCCCCACCGGTTCTATTTCTTCTTCCGGTTCCTCCTCTTCCGGTTCTGATTCTTCTTCCGGTTCTGATTCTTCTTCCGGTTCTGATTCTTCTTCCGGTTCCTCTTCGGGAACTTGTGAATCAGTCCAATATATATTCGACTCTTCGTTATTATTAGGTGAGTCAATGGGATTTGTGATAGAGGTAGACATCTATCACACAATATCAAAAATGTTAAGAGATTAATATATCACATAATATTTACATGTTAATAATATATAGTTTCCAACAAAAATGTTAAGCAATCATTTTTAAAGAAAACACGGTCGAAGTTCAGACTCACTAATGCATCCTAACAAACTCGATAAGACACACTAATGTAAATTTTCTGGTTCTCTAAGACTAACGCTCTGATACGAATTGAAATGTCCCGTTCATATTGATTATAAACGTTCCATATTAATTGATTTCGTTGCGAGGTTTTGACCTCTATATGAGACGTTTTTCAAAGACTGCATTCATTTTTAAAACAACCACAACCTTTATTTTATCAATAAAGGTTTCAAAAGCAT
The DNA here is from genome assembly GCF_046630445.1 of Rutidosis leptorrhynchoides. Lineage (NCBI taxonomy): Eukaryota > Viridiplantae > Streptophyta > Magnoliopsida > Asterales > Asteraceae > Rutidosis > Rutidosis leptorrhynchoides. The sequence continues at coordinate 80,357,658 of NC_092333.1, forward strand.
TACGTAGATTATCAAATAATGATAATCTAAAATATACTGTTTACACACGACCATTTCATAATGGTTTACAATAGAAATATATTACATCGACATATGTTTCTTGAATGCAGTTTTTACACAATATCATACAAACATGGACTCCAAATCTTGTCCTTATTTTAGTATGCAATAGCGGAAGCTCTTAGTATTCACCTGAGAATAAATATGCTTTAAACGTCAACAAAAATGTTGGTGAGTTATAGGTTTAACCTATATATATCAAATCGTAACAATAGACCACAAGATTTCATATTTCAATACACATCCCATACATAGAGATAAAAATCATTCATATGGTGAACACCTGGTAACCGACATTAACAAGATGCATATATAAGAATATCCCCATCATTCCGAGACACCCTTCGGATATGATATAAATTTCGAAGTACTAAAGTATCCGGTACTTTAGATGGGGTTTGTTAGGCCCAATAGATCTATCTTTAGGATTCGCGTCAATTAGGGTGTATGTTCCCTAATTCTTAGATTACCAGACTTAATAAAAAGGGGCATATTCGATTTCGATAATTCAACCATAGAATGTAGTTTCACGTACTTGTGTCTATTTTGTAAATCATTTATAAAACCTGCATGTATTCTCATCCCAAAAATATTAGATTATAAAAGTGGGACTATAAGTCACTTTCACAGATTTTTACTTCGTCGGGAAGTAAGACTTGGCCACTGGTCGATTCACGAACCTCAAGTTTTCTGGACAAAGCTACTGGAAATGAGAAAAATGGATCTAGCTTCAAAGGATCCTTGGATGGCTTGAAAGTTCTTGTATTAGAAAGATATCTTACTGTAAATAAGAAAGATTTCTTGAGGTTGGATGATCACTCTACAAGATTGGAAGTAAGCTAGCAAACTTGGAAGTATTCTTGATTTTATGAAACTAGAACTTGTAGAATTTATGAAGAACACTTAGAACTTGAAGATGGAACTTGAGAGAGATTAATTAGATGAATAAAATTGAAGAATGAAAGTGTTTGTAGGTGTTTTTGGTCGTTGGTAAATGGATTATATATAAAGGATATGTAATTTTGTTTTCATGTAAATAAGTCATGAATGATTACTCATGTTTTTGTAATTTTATGAGATATTTCATGCTAGTTGCCAAATGATGGTTCCCACATGTGTTAGGTGACTCACATGGGCTGCTAAGATCTGATCATTGGAGTGTATATACCAATAGTACATACATCTAAAAGCTGTGTATTGTACGAGTACGAATACGGGTGCATACGAGTAGAATTGTTGATGAAACTGAACGAGGATGTAATTGTAAGCATTTTTGTTAAGTAGAAGTATTTTTATAAGTGTCTTGAAGTCTTTAAAAAGTGTATGAATACATATTAAAACATTACATGTATATACATTTTAACTGAGTCGTTAAGTCATCGTTAGTCGTTACATGTAAGTGTTGTTTTGAAACCTTTAGGTTAACGGTCTTGTTAAAAGTTGTTAACCCATTGTTTATTAAATCAAATGAGATGTTAAATTATTATATTATCATGATATTATGATGTATGAATATATCTTAATATGATATATAGATTAAAATATCGTTACAACGATAATCATTACATATAAGTGTCGTTTCGTAATTCTTGAATTAGTAGTCTTGTTTTTACATATGTAGTTCATTGTTAACACACTTAATGATATATTTAAATATCATTTTATCATGTTAAATATAGTGTATCAATATCTTAATATGATACATATGTATTTAGTAGACGTTATCGTAACGATAATCGTTATATATATCATTTCGAGTTTCTTAACTTAGTAATCTCATTTCTTATGTATATCACACATTGTTAATATACATAGTGAGATACTTACTCATCATAATCTCATGTCAACCATATATATATGTCTATATATACCACAACATGTAGTTTTACAAATTTGTAACTTTCGTGAATCGCCGGTCAACTTGGGTGATCAGTTGTCTATATGAAACTTATTTCATTTAATCAAGACTTAACAAGTTTGATTGCTTAACATGTTGGAAAAACTTAATCATGTAAATATCAATTTCATTTAATATATATAAACATGGAAAAATTCGGGTCACTACAGTATCAATATCTTAAAATGATTCATATGTAATTAGTAAGACGTTGTTATAACGATAATCGTTATATATACCGTTTTCAATTTTCTTAATTCAATAGTCTCATTTTTATGTATATAAATCATTGTTAAAATACTTAATGAGGTACATACTTATCATAATATCATGATAACAATATATATATATATATATATATATATATATATATATATATATATATATATATATCCATATGTATGTCATCATATAGTTTTTACAAGTTTTAACGTTCGTGAATCGCCGGTCAACTTGGGTGGTCAATTGTCTATATAAAACCTATTTCAATTAATCAAGTCTTAACAAGTTTGATTGCTTAACATGTTGGAAACACTTAATCATGTAAATATCAATTTCATTTAATATATATAAACATGGAAAAGTTCGGGTCACTACAGTACCTACCCGTTAAATAAATTTCGTCCCGAAATTTTAAGCAGTTGGAGGTGTTGACGTATCTTCTGGAAATAGGTGCGGGTATTTCTTCTTCATCTGATCTTCTCGTTCCCAGGTAAACTCAGGTCCTCTAAGAGCATTCCATTGAACCTTAATAATTGGTATCTTGTTTTGCTTAAGTCTTTTAACCTCACGATCCATTATTTCGACGGGTTCTTCGATGAATTGAAGTTTTTCGTTGATTTGGATTTCGTCTAACGGAATAGTGAGATCTTATTTAGCAAAACATTTTTTCAAATTCGAGATGTGGAAAGTGTTATGTACAGCTATGAGTTGTTGAGGTAACTCAAGTCGGTAAGCTACTGGTCCGACACGATCTATAATCTTGAATGGTCCAATATGCCTTGAATTTAATTTCCCTCGTTTACCAAATCGAACAACACCTTTCCAAGGTGCAACTTTAAGCATGACCATCTCTCCAATTTCGAATTCTATATCTTTTCTTTTAATGTCAGCGTAGCTCTTTTGTAGACTTTAGGCGGTTTTCAACTGTTGTTGAATTTGGATGATCTTCTCGGTAGTTTCTTGTATTACCTCCAGACCCGTAATCTGTCTATCCCCCACTTCACTCCAACAAATCAGAGACCTGCACTTTCTACCATAGAGTGCTTCAAACGGCGTCATCTCAATGCTTGAATGGTAGCTATTGTTGTAGGAAAATTCTGCTAACGGAAGGTGTCGATCCCAACTATTTCCGAAATCAATAACAAATGCTCGTAGCATGTATTCAAGCGTTTGTATCATCCTTTCGCTCTGCCCATCAGTTTGTGGGTGATAGGCAGTACTCATGTCTAGACGAGTTCCTAATGCTTGCTGTAATGTCTGCCAGAATCTTGAAATAAATCTGTCATCCCTTTCAGAGATAATAGAGATTGGTATTCCATGTCTGGAGACGACTTCCTTCAAATACAGTCGTGCTAACTTCTCCATCTTGTCATCTTCTCTTATTGGCAGGAAGTGTGCTGATTTGGTGAGACGATCAACTATTACCCAAATAGTATCAAAACCACTTGCAGTCCTTGGCAATTTAGTGATGAAATCCATGGTAATGTTTTCCCATTTCCATTCCGTGATTTCGAGTTGTTGAAGTAGACCTGATGGTTTCTGATGCTCAGCTTTGACCTTAGAACACGTCAAACATTCTTCTACATATTTAGCAACATCGGCTTTTATACCCGGCCACCAAAAATGTTTCTTGAGATCCTTGTACATCTTTCCCGTTCCAGGATGTATTGAGTATCTGGTTTTATGAGCTTCTCTAAGTACCATTTCTCTCATATCTCCAAATTTTGGTACCCAAATTCTTTCAGCCCTATACCGGGTTCCGTCTTCCCGAATATTAAGATGCTTCTCCGATCCTTTGGGTATTTCATCCTTTAAATTTCCTTCTTTTAAAAATCCTTGTTGTGCCTCCTTTATTTGAGTAGTAAGGTTATTGTGAATCATTATATTCATAGCTTTTACTCTAATGGGTTCTCTGTCTTTTCTGCTCAAGGCGTCGGCTACCACATTTGTCTTCCCTGGGTGGTAACGAATCTCAAAGTCGTAATCATTCAACAATTCAATCCACCTGCGCTGCCTCATGTTCAGTTGTTTCTGATTAAATATGTGTTGAAGACTTTTGTGGTCGGTATATATATAATACTTTTGACCCAATATAAGTAGTGCCTCCAAGTCTTTAATGCAAAAACAATCGCGCCTAATTCCAAATCATGCGTCGTATAATTTTGTTCGTGAATCTTCAATTGTCTAGACGCATAAGCAATTACCTTCGTTCGTTGCATTAATACACAACCGAGACCTTGCTTTGAGGCATCACAATATATCACAAAATCATCATTCCCTTCAGGTAATGACAATATAGGTGCCGTAGTTAACTTTTTCTTTAACAATTGAAATGCTTTCTCTTGTTCATCCTTCCATTCAAATTTCCTCCCTTTATGCGTTAATGCAGTCAAGGGTTTTGCTATTTTGGAAAAATCTTGGATGAATCTTCTGTAGTAACCAGCCAATCCTAAAAATTGATGTATATGCTTCGGAGTTTTTGGGGTTTTCCACTTTTCAACGGTTTCAACCTTTGCCAAATCCACCTGAATACCTTCTTTGTTCACTATGTGACCGAGGAATTGAACTTCTTCCAACTAAAATGCACACTTTGAAAATTTAGCGTACAGTTTTTCTTTCCTCAACAACTCTAGCACTTTTCTCAAATGTTCTTCGTGCTCTTGATCATTCTTTGAGTAAATAAGTATGTCATCGATGAAAACAATGACAAAATTGTCAAGGTATGGTCCATACACTCGGTTTATGAGGTCCATGAACATAGCTGGTGCGTTAATCAACCCAAATGGCATAACCATAAACTCGTAATGACCGTAACGCGTCCTAAAAGCAGTCTTTGGAATATCATCCTCCTTCACCCGCATTTGATGATACCCAGAACGTAAATCAATCTTCGAATAAACCGATGAGCCTTGTAGTTGATCAAATAAGTCGTCGATTCTTGGTAGTGGGTAGCGGTTCTTGATGGTAAGTTTATTCAACTCTCGGTAGTCGATACACAACCTAAATGTACCATCCTTCTTCTTGACAAACAAAACATGAGCTCGCCATGGTGATGTGCTTGGTCGAATGAAACCACGCTCTAAAAGTTCTTGTAACTATCTTTGTAATTCTTTCATTTCGCTGGGTGTGAGTCTGTATGGAGCAAGAGCTATTAGTGTAGCTCCTGCTACAAGGTCTATTTGAAATTCAACGGATCGATGTGGAGGTAGTCCCAGTAATTCTTTCGGAAATACATCGGGAAATTCTTTTGCGACGGAAACATCATTGATGTTCTTTTCTTCGGTTTGTACTTTCTCGACATGTGCTAAAACAGCATAGCAACATTTTCTTATTAGCTTTTGCGCCTTCAAATTACTAATAAGATTTAACTTTGCGTTGCTCTTTTCTCCGTACACCATTAAGGGTTTTCCTTTTTCCCGTACAATGCGAATTGCATTTTTGTAACATACGATCTCTGCTCTCACCTTTTTCAACCAGTCCATGCCAATTATCACATCAAAACTTCCTAACTCTACTGGTATCAAATCAATCTTAAATGTTTCACTAACCAGCTTAATTTCTCGATTCCGACATATATTATCTGCTGTAATTAATTTCCCGTTTGCTAATTCAAGTAAAAATTTATTATCCAAAGGTGTCAGTGGACAACTTAATTTAGCACAAAATTCTCTACTCATATAGCTTCTATCTGTACCCGAATCAAATAAAACATAAGCAGATGTATTGTCAATAAGAAACGTACCCGTAACAAGCTCCGGGTCTTCCTGCGCTTCTGCCGCATTAATATTGAAAACCCTTCCGCGGCCTTGCCCATTAGTATTCCCTTGGTTTGGGCAATTTCTAATAATATGGCCCGATTTTTCACATTTATAACAAACTATGTCGGCATTATTTGTTCCGACCTTATTTGTTTCTTTTTTTTGTTGTTCTTTGGTCCGTAAACCTCACATTTTGCCGCGCCATGACCACTTCTCTTACACTTGGTGCAAACTGTTGTGCAAAACGCATTCGGATGGTACTCTGCACACCTGAAGCATGGTTGTTTCTGTTGTTTGTTGTTATTGAGGTTGTTGTTGGGATTGCTATTGTTGTTGAAATAGTTGTTGTAGTTGTTGTTGTTGTTGGGACGTTTTTTGTAGTTGTTGTTAGGATTGCGGTTATTGTTGCGATTGTTGTTGCGGTTGTGGTTGAAATTGTTATTGTTGTTGTACTGGTGACTCTTGTCACCGTTTTCCTCCCACTTCCTCTTGAGTTGTTTCGTGTTGGCTTCTTCGGCTGCCTGTTCTTTAATTCTCCCCTCAATCTAATTTATGAGTTTATGAGCCATTCGACTTGCCTTCTGTATGGAAACGGGCTCGTGTAAACTCACATCTTCTTGAATCCTTACTGGTAACCCTTTTACAAATGCGTCGATCTTCTCTTCTTCATCTTCGAACGCTCCCGGACACAATAGGCACAACTCTGTGAATCGTCGTTCATATGTGGTAATGTCGAACCCTTGTGTTCGTAACTCTCTAAGTTCTACCTTGAGCTTATTGACTTCGTTTCTAGGACGGTATTGCTCGTTCATCAATTGCTTGAATGCCGACCACGGTAGTGCGTAAGCAGCATTTTGTCCTACATGTTCAAGATAGGTGTTCCACCACGTTAACGCAGTACCTGTGAAGGTATGCATAGCGTGCTTAACTTTGTCCTCTTCAGTACACTTACTTATGGCAAACACCGATTCGACTTTCTCGGTCCACCATTTCAATCTAATTGGTCCTTCGGTTCCATCAAATTCCAAAGGTTTACAGGCAGTGAATTCTTTGTAGGAGCATCCTACACGATTTCTTGTGGAATTAGTTCCACTGCTAGATCTAGAGTTATTGTTATTTTGCATCGCAGCCTGTACTGCGGCTATGTTTGCTGCAAGGAAAACACGGAAGTCTTCCTCGCTCATGTTCAAATTCTGACGAGTCGTCGGTGCCATTTCCTTCAAAAATAGTCCAAAAGAATTAAGTTAATCATATAGTTTATTAAGAGTAGTCAATAGTATTTCGTAGCATAATATGAACTCATTTATAAAAGCTTTTTCTTCATATTAGCATTTTATAGTTTTAATTCGGGTAGTACCTACCCGTTAAGTTCATACTTAGCAGCTATTATACAATTCAACTACTACGATTCTATATGAAAAACTTATTAAAATAATACTTCGCGTTCAAACTTATACAATATTTTACAAACTTACAATAACGCTATTATACATATAGGATGAAAAATAGCATATAATAACATTGCTACTCGGCAGCTATAAAGGCAATTCTAGTTAATACGCAAGTTGTTCAGCAAAAGAAATAAAGACACGTAATTCATAAGTCCATAAACAAGTCATGCATTCAGGTTTTACTAAGACGACTTCCCATCCTTGGTCTTGTGGAAAGTAACCGTTATGACCATTGGCTAGGTAGCATGTTGTAATGTCGTCAAAAGGAAGAGGGTTTCGTAATGTCCAACAGCCCCGTAATAATCTAAAAACCTTGTTTCTCACCCCAACTACAGAATCCGTCACTTGTGGGAAGGTTTTATTTAAAAGTTGTAATCCGATATTCTTTTTCTCACTTTGGTAAGAAGCGAACATCACTAACACGTAAGTATAACATGCTTCTTTATGTTGCATGTTAGAAGCTCTTTCTAACTCACGAAATCCTATGTTTGGATATGTTGAGTCAAAATAGGTTCTTAACCCGTAGCGTAAAATTGCATTTGGGTTCCTTGTATTTAATGCTTTAAAGAAAACACGGCATAACTTACGGTCTCCCCAATGTGATATACCCCACCTATCAAAGGAAAGCCTTTTATAAGCTAAGGCATTTCTGGAAAGTCTTTCAAATGTTTGACAAGTTAATTTCACCATAACTAAATGTGCTGATGAATTCTGACCGACTCTAGACAAGATTTCCTCATTCATATCCTCTGATAGGTCTTCTAAAATATTTGGTTGTCTACCCTTAACGTCCATTTTGTTTTTATACTGTAAAATAGACAATGATTAGAATCGTAAAAGATAATTAACAAACAATACAAGCAATTTTTACATAGAACATAAAAGTACAAGCACACTACAATACATATAATACACAACATGATTACAACACTCTAATCCGAATCACTGGTTTCAACTTCTTCAGACTTGGTTAGTTTTCCTAATTTTCTAGGGATATATGGTGTTCCTCTAATACGAGCCATCGTTTTCCACAATGGTTTAGAAAAACCTGGTGGTTTAGAGGTTCCCAGGTTATTGTTACATTTTAGGAAATACGGACGTTGTTGATACATATAAAGTTCATCGGGGTTGGAATCAGGTTTCTTTATTTTTATACCTTTTCCCTTATTATTTTCTTTTGCTTTATTAAATTGGGTCGAGATAATTTCTATAACATCATCGGAATCCTCATCGGGATCCGATTCATCGGAAAATTGGTAATCTTCCCAATATTTTGCTTCCTTGGCGGAAACACCATTGACCATTTTTAACTTTGGTCCGTCGGTTGAAGATTTTCTTTTATTTAATCGATTTACTGTCGGTATCAATATTTCTTCCTCCGGAACCTCTTCTTCTTCCGGTTCCTCCTCTTCTGGTTCCTCTTCTTCCGGTTCCTCCTCTTCCGGTTCCTCTTCGGGAATTTGTGAATCTTCCCAAAGTATATTCGACTCTTCATTATTATTAGGTGAGTCGATGAGATTTGTACTAGAGGTAGACATCTATCACACAATATCAAACACGTTAAGAGATTAATATATCACATAATATTTACATGTTAATAATATACAGTTTCCAACAAAAAAAATGTTAAGCAATCGTTTTTGAAGAAAAACACGGTCGAAATCCAGACTCACTAATGCATCATAACAAACTTGGTAAGACACACTAATGCAAAAAATTCTGGTTCTCTAAGACCAACGCTCAGATACCAACTGAAATACAGTTGGGGACAACCACCGTCCCACCCAGTGCCTTCCCAGCTAACCGCCTAGTGACCACTGAGTGTACCTTAGATACTGATTTTAAGGCAAGTCTCTCAGCTACTGCCAACCCTCGTAAGGGATCGCAAGGAGTAAGAGCCAATGCTTCGTCACAGGTAATACTGTGAGAACCTCCTTTATGACTAACCCGCCACACATGGACGCAGTTATACCAGCTCTGATGCCAACTGAAATGTCCCGTTCATATTGATTATAAACGTTCCATATTAATTGATTTCGTTGCGAGGTTTTGACCTCTATATGAGACGTTTTTCAAATACTACATTCGTTTTTAAAACAAACCATAACCTTAATTTTATCAACAAGGTTAAAAGGACACCACCTAGATTATCTAGAAATGATAATCCAAAAATATCACACTTACACACTACCAATACATATTGGTTTACAATATTAATATGTTACAACAAAGTAAATCTCGAATGCAGTTTTAAACAATATTATACAAACATGCTGACACCAAATCTTGTCCAAATTTTAGCATGCAACAGCGGAAGCTCTTAATAATCACCTGAGAATAAACATGCTTTAAACGTCAACAAAAATGTTGGTGAGTTATAGGTTTAACCTATATATTTATCAAATCGCAATAATAGACCACAAGATTTCATATTTCAATATACATCCCATACATAGAGATAAAAATCATTCATATGGTGAACACCTGGTAACCGACCTTAACAAGATGCATATAGAATATCCCCTATCATTCCGGGACTCCCTTCGGACATGATGAATTCGAAGTACTAAAGCATCCGGTACTTTGGATGGAGCTCGTTGGGCCCAATAGATCTATCTTTAGGATTCGCGTCAATTAGGGTGTCTGTTCCCTAATTCTTAGATTACCTGACTAAAAAGGGGCATATTCGGTTTAATAATCCAGCCATAGAATGTAGTTTCATTTACTTGTGTCTATTTTGTAAAATATTTATAAAACTGCATGTATTCTCATTCCAAAATATTAGATTTTAAAAGTGGGACTATAACTCACTTTCACTGATTTTTACTTCGTCGGGAAGTAAGACTTGGCCACTGGTCGATTCACGAATCTATAACAAATATGTACATATATATATCAAAGTATGTTCAAAATATATTTTACAAAATTTTTAATACGTTTTACTGTTTTAAGTTTATTAAGTCAGCTGTCCTCGTTAGTAACCTACAACTAGTTGTCCACAGTTAGATGTACAGAAAATAAAGCAATATATATTATCTCGAATCAATCCACGACCTCGTGTATACAAGTCTCAAGCTAGATCACAACTCAAAGTATATATAATATTTTGGAATCAACCTCAACCCTGTATAGCTAACTCCAACACTACTGCATATAGAGTGTCTATGGTTGTTGAAAAATATATATATAGATGGGTCGATATGATATGTCAAAACATTGTATTCGTGTCTATGGTATCCCAAGATTACATAATATATTAGAATACATGTATAATACAATATGAGTTAGCTAGGATATGATTAATATAGATTTGTTACCAATTTTCACGTAGCTACAACAAGAAAAATTATCCAATCTTATTTTACCCATAACTTCTTCGTTTTAAATCCGTTTTGAGTGATTCAAGTTGCTATGGTTTCATATTGAACTTAAGTTTATGAATCTAAACAGAAAAAGTATAAGTTTATAGTCAGAAATACAAGTTACAAGTCATTTTTGTAAAGGTAGTCTTTTCAGTCGAAAGAACGACGTCTAGATGACCATTTTGGAAAACATACTTCCACTTTGAGTTTAACCATGATTTTTGGATATAGTTTCATGTTCCTAAGAAAAATTATTTTCCCATAAGAACAACTTTTAAATCAAAGTTTATCATAGTTTTTAATTAACTAACCCAAAACAGCCCGCGGTGTTACTACGACGGCGTATATCCAGTTTTACGGTGTTTTTCGTGTTTTCAGGTTTTAAATCATTAAGTTAGCATATCATATAGATATAGAACATGTGTTTAGTTGATTTTAAAAGTCAAGTTAGAAGGATTAACTTTTGTATGCGAACAAGTTTAGAATTAACTAAACTATGTTCTAGTGAATACATGTTCAAATCTTCGAATAAGATAGTTATACATATATGAATCGAATGATGTTATGAACGTCATTACTACCTCAAGTTTAGTAGGTAAACCTACTGGAAATGATGAAAGAATAACTTGAGCTTCAAAGGATCTTTGATGGCTTGGAAGTTCTTGAAATAGAATCATGACACAAAAACAAGTTCAAGTAAGATTATTACTCGAATTAAGATAGTTATAGTTATAGAAATTGAATCAAAGATTGAATATGAGTATTACCTTGATTTAGAAAGATAACCTACTGTAAATAATAAAGGTTTCTTGATCTTAGATGATTGCTTGGAATGGATTAGGAAACTTGAAAGTAAACTTGTAAACTTGGAAGTGTTCTTGAGTAATTGTTTTTATGATGATTATAGGTAATAACCAAAGCTTGTATTTAATGATTTTTTCTGGAAAAATAGTAAATTAGACGTTCATGGAAGAGTGTGTGTGTTTTGATAGAGAATTGGGAAGATAATTGGAAGTGAAATGGAGTAGGTGGTGAGTGGTGAAGGTGAGTGGGGTTAAAAGGAGTTCTTGTTTTTGTTTCCTTGCTCATAAGTCAGGCTAGATGTTAAATGATGGTTCCCACATAGTTAGGTGACTCACATGGGCTGCTAAGAGCTGATCATTGGAGTGTATATACCAATAGTAAATACATTTAGAAGCTGTGTATTGTACAAGTACAAATACGAGTGCATACGAGTAGAATTGTTGATGAAAATGAATGAGGATGTAATTGTAAGCATTTTTGTTAATTAGAAGTACTTGGATAAGTGTCTTGAAGTCTTTCAAAAGTGTATGAATACATATTAAAACACTACATGTATATACATTTTAACTGAGTCGTTAAGTCATCGTTAGTCGTTACATGTAAATGTTGTTTTGAAACGTTTAAGTTAACGATCTTGTTAAATGTTGTTAACACATTGTTTATTATATCTAATGATATGTTAAATTATTACATTATCATGATATAATGATGTATTAATATATCTTAATATGATATATATAGTTAAATGCCGTTACAACGATAATCGTTACATATATGTCTCGTTTCAAAATCCTTAAGTTAGTAGTCTTGTTTTTACATATGTAGTTCATTGTTATTATACTTAATGATATGTTTACTTATCATTTAACAAGTTTATATATAATGTATCAATATCTTAAAATGATTCATATGTAATTAGTAAGACGTTGTTATAACGATAATCGTTATATATACCGTTTTCAAGTTTCTTAATTCAGTAGTCTCATTTTTATGTATATAACTCATTGTTAAAATACTTAATGAGATACATACTTATCATAATATTATGATAACTATATATATATATCCATATGTATGTCATCATATAGTTTTTACAAGTTTTAACGTTCGTGAATCGCCGGTCAACTTGGGTGGTCAATTGTCTATATAAAACCTATTTCAATTAATCAAGTCTTAACAAGTTTGATTGCTTAACATGTTGGAAACACTTAATCATGTAAATATCAATTTCATTTAATATATATAAACATGGAAAAGTTCGGGTCACTACAGTACCTACCTGTTAAATAAATTTCGTCCCGAAATTTTAAGCAGTTGGAGGTGTTGACGTATCTTCTGGAAATAGGTGCGGGTATTTCTTTTTTATCTGATCTTCTCATTCCCAGGTGAACTTAGGTCCTCTACGAGCATTCCATCGAACCTTAACAATTGGTATCTTGTTTTGCTTAAGTCTTTTAACCTCACGATCCATTATTTCGACGGGTTCTTCGATGAATTGAAGTTTTTCGTTGATTTGGATTTCGTCTAACGGAATAGTGAGATCTTCTTTAGCAAAATATTTTTTCAAATTCGAGACGTGGAAAGTGTTATGTACAGCTATGAGTTGTTGAGGTATCTCAAGTCGGTAAGCTACTGGTCCGACACGATCAATAATCTTGAATGGTCCAATATACCTTGAATTTAATTTCCCTCGTTTACCAAATCGAACAACACCTTTCCAAGGTGCAACTTTAAGCATGACCATCTCTCCAATTTCGAAATCTATATCTTTTCTTTTAATGTCAGCGTAGCTCTTTTGTCGACTTTGGGCGGTTTTCAACCGTTGTTGAATTTGGATGATCTTCTCGGTAGTTTCTTGTATTACCTCCAGACCCGTAATCTGTCTATCCCCCACTTCATTCCAACAAATCAGAGACCTGCACTTTCTACCATAGAGTGCTTCAAACGGCGCCATCTCAATGCTTGAATGGTAGCTATTGTTGTAGGAAAATTCTGCTAACGGAAGGTGTCGATCCCAACTATTTCCGAAATCAATAACAAATGCTCGTAGCATGTATTCAAGCGTTTATATCATCCTTTCGCTCTGACCATCAGTTTGTGGGTGATAGGCAGTACTCATGTCTAGACGAGTTCCTAATGCTTGTTGTAATGTCTGCCAGAATCTTAAAATAAATCTGCCATCCCTATCAGAGATAATAGAGATTGGTATTCCATGTCTGGAGATGACTTCCTTTAAATACAGTCGTGCTAACTTCTCCATCTTGTCATCTTCTTTTATTGGTAGGAAGTGTGCTGATTTGGTGAGACGATCAATTATTACCCAAATAGTATCAAAACCACTTGCAGTCCTTGGCAATTTAGTGATGAAATCCATGGTAATGTTTTCTCATTTCCATTCCGGGATTTCGGGTTGTTGAAGTAGACCTGATGGTTTTTGATGCTCAGCTTTGACCATAGAACACGTCAAACATTCTTCTACATATTTAGCAACACCGGCTTTCATACCCGGCCACCAAAAATGTTTCTTAAGATCCTTGTACATCTTTCCCGTTCAAGGATGTATTGAGTATCTGGTTTTATGAGCTTCTCTAAGTACCGTTTCTCTCATATCTCCAAATTTTGGTACCCAAATTCTTTCAGCCCTATACTGGGTTCCGTCTTCCCGAATATTAAGATGCTTCTCCGATCCTTTGGGTATTTCATCCTTTAAATTTCCTTCTTTTAAAACTCCTTGTTGCGCCTCCTTTATTTGAGTAGTAAGGTTATTGTGAATCATTATATTCATAGCTTTTACTCTAATGGATTCTCTGTCCTTTCTGCTCAAGGCGTCGGCTACCACATTTGCCTTCCCTGGGTGGTAACGAATCTCAAAGTCATAATCATTCAACAATTCAATCCACCTGCGCTGCCTCATGTTCAGTTGTTTCTGATTAAATATGTGTTGAAGACTTTTGTGTTCGGTATATATATAATACTTTTGACCCAATATAAGTAGTGCCTCCAAGTCTTTAATGCAAAAACAATCGCGCCTAATTCCAAATCATGCGTCGTATAATTTTGTTCGTGAATCTTCAATTGTCTAGACGCATAAGCAATTACCTTCGTTCGTTGCATTAATACACAACCGAGACCTTGCTTTGAGGCATCACAATATATCACAAAATCATCATTCCCTTCAGGTAATGACAATATAGGTGCCGTAGTTAACTTTTTCTTTAACAATTGAAATGCTTTCTCTTGTTCATCCTTCCATTCAAATTTCCTCCCTTTATGCGTTAATGCAGTCAAGGGTTTTGCTATTTTGGAAAAATCTTGGATGAATCTTCTGTAGTAACCAGCCAATCCTAAAAATTGACGTATATGCTTCGGAGTTTTCGGGGTTTCCCACTTTTCAACAGTTTCAACCTTTGCCAAATCCACCTGAATACCTTCTTTGTTCACTATGTGACCGAGGAATTGAACTTCTTCCAACTAAAATGCACACTTTGAAAATTTAGCGTACAGTTTTTCTTTCCTCAACAACTCTAGCACTTTTCTCAAATGTTCTTCGTGCTCTTGATCATTCTTTGAGTAAATAAGTATGTCATCGATGAAAACAATGACAAAATTGTCAAGGTATGGTCCACACACTCGGTTCATGAGGTCCATGAACACAGCTAGTGCGTTAGTCAACCCAAATGGCATAATCATAAACTCGTAATGACCGTAACGCGTCCTAAAAGCAGTCTTTGGAATATCATCCTCCTTCACCCGCATTTGATGATACCCAGAACGTAAATCAATCTTCGAATAAACCGATGAGCCTTGTAGTTGATCAAATAAGTTGTCGATTCTTGGTAGTGGGTAGCGGTTCTTAATGGTAAGTTTGTTCAACTCTCGGTAGTCGATACACAACCTAAATGTACCATCCTTCTTTTTGACAAACAAAACATGAGCTCCCCATGGTGATGTGCTTGGTCGAATGAAACCACGCTCTAAAATTTCTTGTAACTAACTCTGTAATTCTTCCATTTCGCTGGGTGCGAGTCTGTATGGAGCAAGAGCTATTGGTGTAGCTCCTGCTACAAGGTCTATTTGAAATTCAACGGATCGATGTGGAGGTAGTCCCAGTAATTCTTTTGGAAATACATCGGGAAATTCTTTTGCGACGGAAACATCATTGATGTTTTTTTCTTCGGTTTGTACTTTCTCGACATGTGCTAAAACAGCATAGCAACCTTTTCTTATTAGCTTTTGTGCCTTCAAATTACTAATAAGATTTAACTTTGCGTTGCTCTTTTCTCCGTACACCATTAAGGGTTTTCCTTTTTCCCGTACAATGCGAATTGCATTTTTGTAACATACGATCTCTGCTCTCACCTTTTTCAACCAGTCCATGCCAATTATCACATCAAAACTTCCTAACTCTACTGGTATCAAATCAATCTTAAATGTTTCACTAACCAGCTTAATTTCTCGATTCCGACATATATTATCTGCTGTAATTAATTTACCGTTTGCTAATTCGAGTAAAAATTTATTATCCAAAGGTGTCAGTGGACAACTTAATTTAGCACAAAATTCTCTACTCATATAGCTTCTATCTGTACCAGAATCAAATAAAACATAAGCAGATGTATTGTCAATAAGAAACGTACCCGTAACAAGCTCCGGGTCTTCCTAAGCTTCTGCCACACTAATATTGAAAACCCTTCCGCGGCCTTGCCCATTAGTATTCCCTTGGTTTGGGCAATTTCTAATAATGTAGCCCAGTTTTTCACATTTATAACAAACTACGTCGGCATTATTTGTTCCGACCTTATTTGTTTCTTTATTTTTGTTGTTCTTTGGTTCGTAAACCTCACATTTTGCCACGCCATGACCACTTCTCTTACACTTGGTGCAAACTGTTGTGCAAAACGCATTCGGATGGTACTCTGCACACCTGAAGCATGGTTGTTTCTGTTGTTTGTTGTTATTGAGGTTGTTGTTGGGATTGCTATTGTTGTTGAAACGGTTGTTGTAGTTGTTGTTGTTGTTGGGACGTTTTTTGTAGTTATTGTTAGGATTGCGGTTATTGTTGCGATTGTTGTTCCGGTTGTGGTTGTAATTGTTATTGTTGTTGTACTGGTGACTCTTGTCACCGTTTTCCTCCCACTTCCTCTTAAGTTGTTTCGTGTTGGCTTCTTCGGCCGCCTGTTCTTTAATTCTCCCCTCAATCTGATTTATGAGTTTATGAGCCATTCGACTTGCCTTCTGTATGGAAGCGGGCTCGTGTGAACTCACATCTTCTTGAATCCTTACTGGTAACCCTTTTACAAACGCGTTGATCTTCTCTTCTTCATCTTCGAACGCTCCCGGACACAATAGGCACAACTCTGTGAATCATCGTTCATATGTGGTAATGTCGAACCCTTGTGTTCGTAACTCTCTAAGTTCTACCTTGAGCTTATTGACTTCGTTTCTAGGACGGTATTGCTCGTTCATCAATTGCTTGAATGCCGACCACGGTAGTGCGTAAGCAACATTTTGTCCTACATGTTCAAGATAGGTGTTCCACCATGTTAACGTAGTACCCGTGAAGGTATGCGTAGCGTACTTAACTTTGTCCTCTTCAGTACACTTACTTATGGCAAACACCGATTCGACTTTCTCGGTCCACCATTTCAATCCAATTGGTCCTTCGGTTCCATCAAATTCCAAAGGTTTGTAGGCAGTGAATTCTTTGTAGGAGCATCCTACACGATTTCTTGTGGAATTAGTTCCACTGCTAGATCCAGAGTTATTATTATTTTGCATCGCAGCCTGTACTGCGGCTATATTTGCTGCAAGGAAAACACGGAAGTCTTCCTCGCTCATGTTCAAATTCTGACGAGTCGTCGGTGCCATTTCCTTCAAAAATAGTCCAAAAGAATTAAGTTAATCATATAGTTTATTAAGAGTAGTCAATAGTATTTCGTAGCATAATATGAACTCATTTATAAAAGCTTTTTCTTCATATTAGCATTTTATAGTTTTAATTCGGGTAGTACCTACCCGTTAAGTTCATACTTAGCAGCTATTATACAATTCAACTATTACGATTCTATATGAAAAACTTATTACAATAATACTTCGCGTTCAAACTTATACAATATTTTACAAACTTACAATAACGCTATTATACATATAGGATGAAATATAGCACATAATAACATTGCTACTCGGCAGCTATAAAGGCAATTCTAGTTAATACGCAAGTTGTTCAGCAAAAGAAATAAAGACACGTAATTCATAAGTCCAGAAACAAGTCATGCATTCTGGTTTTACTAAGATGACTTCCCATTCTTGGTCTTGTGGAAAGTAACCGTTATGACCATTGGCTAGGCAGCATGTTGTAATATCGTCAAAAGGACGAGGGTTTCGTAATGTCCAACAGCCCCGTAATAATCTAAAAACCTTGTTTCTCACCCCAACTACAGAATCCGTCACTTGTGGGAAGGTTTTATTTAAAAGTTGTAATCCGATATTCTTTTTCTCACTTTGGTAAGAAGCGAACATCACTAACTCGTAAGTAGAACATGCTTCTTTATGTCTCTTTCTAACTCACGAAATCCTATGTTTGGATATGTTGAGTCAAAATAGGTTCTTAACCCGTAGCATAAAATTGCATTTGGGTTCCTTGCATTTAACGCTTTAAAGAAAACATGGCGTAACTTACGGTCTCCCCAATGTGATATACCCCACCTATCAAAGGAAAGCCTTTTATAAACTAAGGCATTTCTGGAAAGTCTTTCAAATATTTGACAAGTTAATTTCGCCATAACTAAATGTGCTGATGAATTCTGACCGACTCTAGACAAGATTTCCTCAATTATATCCTCTGGTAGGTCTTCTAAAATATTTGGTTGTCTACCCTTAACGTCCATTTTGTTTATATACTGTAAAATAGACAAGGATTAGATTCGTAAAAGATAATTAACAAATAATACAAGCAATTTTTACATAGAACATAAAAGTACAAGTACACTACAATACATATAATACACAACATGATTACAACCCTCTAATCTGAATCACTGGTTTTATCTTCTTCAGACTTGGTTCGTTTTCCTAATTTTCTAGGGATATATGGTGTTCCTCTAATACGAGCCGTCATTTTCCACAATGGTTTAGAAAAACCTGGTGGTTTAGAGGTTCCCGGGTTATTGTTACATTTTAGGAAATACGGACGTTGTTGATACATATAAAGTTCATCGGGGTTGGAATCAGGTTTCTCTATTTTTATACCTTTTCTCTTATTATTTTCTTTTGCTTTATTAAATTGGGTCGAGGTAATTTCTATATGTGATGACCCGAAAATTTCTGACCAAATTTAAACTTAATCTATAACGTTTCCGACACGATAAGCAAAGGCTGTAATGTTGAGTCACAAAAGTTTTGGAACTATATTCATGTAATCAATTATTCTTTGACTATTCTCGAAGATTCACGAACAATATATATATATATATATATATATATATATATATATATATATATATATATATATATATATATATATATATATATATATATATATATATATATATATATATATATATATATATATATATATATATATATATATATATATATATATATATATTATTTCAAGTTATTTAGTAAACGATAGTAACATTCAATTATTGATTCGATTGATATTTAGATAAGTTAACTAAAACGTTTAAGATCAACCAGTAAAACACTAATTTGCTACAGTATTTTTGAATTGCTACAGTACCCGAAAAGCTACAGTGTTTTCGAAAATCACTATTTGCTACAGTAAAAAAACTTTGCTACAGTAAACACTATTTCAAAATGAAAATGTATATATGTATATGTATATACTACGAGATGATGATTTATAGAAGCAAATAACCAAAACACTTAATTGATTAAAGATACACTTCGAGTGACATAGTTTATCAATGATTAAGTCTAATTATTGACAAAGGTACGAGTCACGAAATGTAAAGTGCTAATTTTCTAAGCGTACGAAAATGCATTTGAGAAACCGGAACCAGGACATGAGTCGGGTGATAACGTACGAGTCATCGGAACAAAAATTACAAATCAACTGTACACGTGAATATAATATAATATATAATTAATTATATAAATTAAATATATTATATATATATTATATTAATATAAAAATAAGTCGACAAGCGTAGGACAAAAAGGTTTGTGAACTGGAACTGAAGGCCATGCGATCGCATGGCCATAAGCCTTCAGACCCATGCGATCGCATGGGTAGGTTAGGTGAGCCAGTTCCTTTAAATATCGAACGTTTCAGTTTTTCTGATTCAATTATCCATCTATCTCGATCTCTTTCTCTATTATATTTATATTTATTATTATTATTATTATTATTATTATTATTATTATTATTATTATTATTATTATTATTATTATTATTATTATTATTATTATTATTATTATTATTATTATTATTTATTATTATTATTATTATTATTATTATTATTCTTATTATTATTATTATTATTATTATTATTATTATTATTATTAAGATTAATATTATTATTAATCTTAATATTATTAGTAGTAATATTATTAATTAGTATTATACATAAAATACTACGACGAGGTCATGAGCATGTCACTTTCAAAAATGGGTTTTCAAGCGGGATAGAGCTAAGGAAATTATGGGTTATAGCTATGGAAGTTATGGGTAATGTACGTGGGTATTATTGGCAAATCAAACCTAGTGTTTATCATCTCTGTTGCGTCTACGTACTTTTATGCAATATTGAATCTCAATATTGATACGTAAGCACTCATATTTTATCTTTTATATAATAATTGTGAATCCATGTCTAGTGCTCCAGTATATATATTTATACATGCTTGTATGCTAAATTTTGTCGCTAAACAGTTTATAATGAATCACGAATTAAATACATATATTACTGGTAAAAGGTATATGATATACATGTTTTTGGAAAGCTGGCGAAAAATCAATAACTTTTCATTTAGATATCAAATAGTTTCGATGAACGGATTAAAAGATATGATCAACTGAATTACAATTGACGTTAATTGGAATTGCTTATGAATCTGCAATTAATATTTAAACAACTTTTTTTTAAGATTGATAAATTGGATTTTTGAATATTACCAACCGAGTAAATGAATCATAATATAAGGCACGTCTCGTTTTGTTGAACTATTGTCAAAATTTACTTTTTGAAACGACTTTGGATAACTTTTGTATGTCGATCTCGAGCATTAGGATTGTGATACACTATGACCTGACCTAGCTTGATAGACATTTATTGACCAACATATGTTCTCTAGGTTGAGATCTACGGTTATTTGGTAATCCGAGTTTCGGTCACATTTTGGTGAACGACTTTATATGCTGCTAAGGTGAGTTTCATTTGCTCCCTTTTTACTTGCTTTTGCAATCTATATTTTTGGGCTGAGAATATATGTAATTTATTTTTAAACGCAATGGATACAAGTACATACTAAATTCTACACTGAGTTTAAACCGAAAATCCCTTAGCTTTGGTAACTTGTAACTGCCAGTACATAGGATATGGACTGGTGGGCACGAATAACAGTATATGGATCCATAGGGCTTGACATCCCTGTCCGAGCTAGAGTACTAGCCTTTTAACAGACGTGTGTTATTTGAGTTTAGGACACGTTGGTTTGCGTGTATTAAAACGAATGGGGTATTTATCATTATAACATTAAAGCTTAGTCACCAGGGTGCTCTGTTATGTAGAATCTATTGATAAACGTTTCTGGATGAAACCACTGAAATCTTATGATCCACTTTTATATACAGATTATGCGAAACACTAAAACTATGAACTCACCAACCTTTGTGTTGACACTTGTTAGCATGTTTATTCTCAGGTTCCCTAGAAGTCTTCCGCTGTTTGCTTATATGTTAGACAAGCTATGTGCATGGAGTCTTACATGGCATATTTTTCAAGGAAATGTTGCATTCACCAAATCATCACCATGTATCTTATTTTGACTGCATTGTCAACAGAAGTACTATTGTAAACTATTATTTACGGTGATTGTCTATATGTAGAAATCATCAGATGTCAAAAACCTTTGATTTAAATATTCATTTATGGTGTGCCTTTTCAAAAGAATGCAATTTTACAAAACGTATCATATAGAGGTCAAATACCTCGCAATGAAATCGATGAATGACGTGTTCGTCCATATGGATTTGGAGCGATCGTCGCAGTTGGTATCAGAGCTAGTATAACACCATCCATGTGTGGCGGGTTAGTCGTAAAGGAGGTTCTCACAGTGTTACCTGTGACGAAGCATTGGCTCTTACTCCTTGCGATCCCTTACGAGGGTTGGCAGTAGCCGAGAGGCAGGCCCTAAAATCAGTATTTGAGGTACACTCAGTGGTCACCAGGCGGTTAGCTGGGAAGGCACTGGGTGGGACGGTGGTTGTCCCCACTAGCTTCAGTTGGTATCAGAGCGTTGGTCCTAGCGAACCAGGTCTTGCATGAGTGTGTCTAACTGATAGTTGTTAGGATGCATTAGTAAGTCTGGACTTCGACCGTGTCTGCATGTTAAAATTTTTGCTTATCATTTTTGTCAGAAATTACCTGCTTATCATTCTTAATTCTAGACACGTTTTCCTGCATTTATTGCATAAATAGTGTATAGACAAAAATTCATATCTTAGCGTATCTGTTACTGTAAACTTTTCCTGACATCTTCCGAAAATTTCTCCGTGATTTATGGAATTTGGTATTATATATACATATGTAAATTATGTATTGAAGAATACCAAACTAAATTCTATAATCTAATTTATATCAAAAATCATCTCCCTAATTATACAAGATGGATCCCGTATCTAGTTCAAATTCCTTAAACTCCGACAGCTATTCCGATATGGATATTCACCTGAATTCCGAAGACAGTGTAACCGGAATGGATCAACCAATTAGCCATCATCTATTCTGGATGAATTGGGGATGGGTTCGTAGTCTACTTAATCATTGGAGACAAGAAGAAGGTGATCCCTTCCATCCACCACATTGCCCTCTTGGCGAAGAACCTGAAGCACTTACTGGCGAACCTGTTCGAGACACCATTTTCTCTCTCATTTCCAGAGTATCTCGTCACGATAATATACTATCTCAAATTCTGGATCTTATTCGTCCGCTTGTCCGAACCGCCAATCATCTAGGTGTAGTAGAAGAAGTCAACGAGCTTCACGCTCGGGTAGTGGCTTTGGAGAATATGGTGCAAAGGTTACAAGCACCATCAGTATCACCGGCATCAACAGTACCACCGACAACAACACCAACAGTACCATTACCACCTCCAACAATATCCGCATCGCAAACCTCAACTTCACAATCTGTTCCACGAGCATCAACGTCATACGCACCGTAGTTACCAAGAAATACCAGCAACAATAACCGATGAAGTATTAACTCATTTCCCCTGAAGAAATTTTATGTATATTTAATATATATGAATTTTGAAATCAAAATAAATCTTTTCGTACTAAGCTATTACGCGTGAATCTTAACTGGTAGGTACTACTCGGTTAGTTCATATTACTAATATGCAATGATGTACATCCTTCCTTAACAACTTAACCATTGTTAACTACAATCTCTGTTTCAACCCAATGAATTCCATTTCATAATAAACCAAGTGTATTAATCAATTACATAATTGATTTTACATTTTCAATTTTGATATACTCGAAACTCTCTAGAAAACATCATCTGTGCCTTGTAAGGTTCACAAAAATTCCACGAGCACCAACATCCTTCATCGAGGAATATCAATAAGAATAAATAATGAAGTATTGATTTCATTAGTGAAAAACTCCGCAAAGATTATGTAATCTTTAATGTTTTAGAGATTAATCATTTCTAAGTCAAGGCGAAAATCAAATGAGCTTAATATGATATTAACTCATTAAATCCGTATTACATCTGAAGAAATATACATACATATATTTTCATAAGGACTGTAATGAAAATTCTTTTGTACAAAATATTACTTGTGAAATCTTTAACGGGTAGGTGATTCCTGGGAAATATATAAGTTCACAATTAATATGTTATACTGTACATTCTTCAACTTTGATTCAAAAATTATTAACTATGCTCACAGCGATATACAATCGTTTCCATACAAATTTAATTACATGTTCTGATATTGACGGATCAGAATCCAAGTCAAGATTTAACGGGTGACATCATTCTTAGATCTCTACATCTTTCAAAGCTATACTTTGACTTCAAAAATGTGAAAGATCCTTTAGCATTGTTATTACCGAAAATAATCTTGCAATCCCTTTTCAAAGTATCCAGTTTTACCACACTTTCAACCAGTCAACTTTGACTTTTCAAATTAACCTTATTATAACCTTGACATATACTTTCTTGTTACTGGGGAACCTTTCATGTTCCACCACATTTGCAGTAAATTTACCAACAACTTCATTGATCTGTGACCTTCCGAAAAATCATTATACTCATTGAAACCCCATCATGTACTCACCTACATCTTGTAACAATAATTGCCATACCAACTACCGGGAATTAGCAATCAGTATTTCGAATTTCGCAACAATTCTACGCCAACAGTTATATATATACATATAATGTCTATCTTCCAGACTTACATACTTCGAATGTGAAGTTTCTGAAAAACACCCCAAACTACGAAACTAGTTCTCCGAATTTTGGAAAAATGCTGATGAAGCAGCAAAAACTGTAAACGACCTTAACAGTCAAAAGTTTGATGATAAAGAATAGTATGGTGGTAAAGCTAAGAAAAGAGAAGGTTTGGAACTGGAAAACGGATTGTGCAGACCATGAAGGAGGCTGTGGACAAATCACAAAGACGAAATCTACCTTCAAAGAATACAAATGATTCAGTGTCTGCTGAAATCCTTAGCAAATACCTTGCTCCTTACTCTAAAACCTTTGCGGACAATATTCTTCATCATCATCTTATCTTAAATATTCTAAGATATCATCGTATCTTCCATTATAAATATCTTACATATTTTTGAAGATATTTTCATAACTATTCTTATCTGAAATCATTCATCTCTTCGCGCTATCTGTGTTACATCATAAAAAAAACTATTTTAGTTTTTAAAATCTGAAAAATTCGAAAAATGTATGTTTTGGAGTAATGTTGGGAATTGAAGCATGAGTTAGTATAATATAATGACACTTGATTAACGTCATTATATTACAGTAAGTTATGTTGAGTTTCTAATGGAACGTGATAAAAGTTCATAGATCATACCCTCATCATGAATCATGTTACATAACTTTTTCATTCTATATACTCTCTAAATGTATCAAGAAAATATATTTCTTGATGATTCGGTCTTTTCCAGATATTCTGGTAATTTGACAAATCAAGATCGTGCCATTACAATTTCTTTCTTAGAACATTAACTATATTCATATCAAGATCCATACCTACGAATTCTGGACCATTACTCACTTAACTTGAAGTCGGGAAGAGAAAACGAAAGCATGAAGCTCTGAAATATAAAGGAGAATATAAACCCGATAACAAACTCGAAATTACAAACCGTGTATATCAATGCGTATAGCAATATAAAGACAGGGGAGAATGAAAAACACTATAACCCTAAGGTAATGGTAGAATAAAATAACTTCCTCTGGTGGTAGATGAAAAAGAAGAATGACAGATATGAAAGTTAGGAGTATATCAAGAATCAGAACTGGATGAAGCATTTCACAATCTTTTGAAAGTATGAAATAAGGAAGAAGATGTAGGAGTGGTGAAAATAATGAAACGAAAGTGGTTAATTTATAGCAAAATATCAGACATAGCAATCGAGGCAAATTACGCATTTAATCAAAGGTAATCCTAATTTCTGCAATTACCGAAGAATCAAATCTTATTTAGATTATGAAGATTTTCTATTCCTTAAATTTCGAAAATCAATCGTTACTACGTCAAGAGTTAAAATGAATCTCTATTCTCCATTTCACTCTATTACGATAACTTCCCGCATACGCTTCGAGTAATTGGATTGTTTTGTCCATATTATTCAACGGTGATAAAATTCTATTTATCAACTTATATTCGTCATGAAAACATTTTTATTATTAGCCATGACGACCTCACACAAATTTCGGGACGAAATTTCTTTAACGGGTAGGTACTGTGATGACCCGGAAATTTCTGACCAAATTTAAACTTAATCTATAACGTTTCTGACACGATAAGCAAAGTCTGTAATGTTGAGTCACGAAAGTTTTGGAACTATATTCATGTAATCAATTATTCTTTGACTGTTCTCGAAGATTCACGAACAATATATATATATATATATATATATATATATATATATATATATATATATATATATATATATATATATATATATATATATATATATATATATATATATATATATATATATATATATATATATTATTTCAAGTTATTTAGTAAACGATAGTAACATTCAATTATTGATTCGATTGATATTTAGATAAGTTAACTAAAACGTTTAAGATCAACCAGTAAAACACTAATTTGCTATAGTATTTTTGAATTGCTACAGTACCCGAAAAGCTACAGTGTTTTCGAAAATCACTATTTGCTACAGTAAAAAAACACTATTTCAAAATGAAAATGTATATATGTATATGTATATACTGCGAGATGATGATTTATAGAAGCAAATAACCAAAACACTTAATTGATTAAAGATACACTTCGAGTGACATAGTTTATCAATGATTAAGTCTAATTATTGACAAAGGTACGAGTCACGAAATGTAAAGTGCTAATTTTCTAAGCGTACGAAAATGCGTTTGAGAAACCGGAACCGGGACATGAGTCGGGTGATAACGTACGAGTCATCGGAACAAAAATTACAAATCAACTGTACACGTGAATATAATATAATATATAATTAATTATATAAATTAAATATATTATATATATTATATTAATATAAAAATAAGTCAACAAGCGTAGGACAAAAAGGTTTGTGAGCTGGAACTGAAGGCCATGCGATCGCATGGCCATAAGCCTTCAAACCCATGCAATCGCATGGGCAGGTTAGGTGAGCCAGGTCCTTTAAATATCGAACGTTTTAGTTTTTCTGATTCAATTATCCATCTATCTCGATCTCTTTCTCTATTATATTTATATTTATTATTATTATTATTATTATTATTATTATTATTATTATTATTATTATTATTATTATTATTATTATTATTATTATTATTAAGATTAATATTATTATTAATCTTAATATTATTAGTAGTAATATTATTAATTAGTATTATACATAAAATACTATGACGAGGTCATGAGCATGTCACTTTCAAAAATGGGTTTTCAAGCGGGGTAGAGCTAAGGAAATTATGGGTTATAGCTATGGAAGTTATGGGTAATGTACATGGGTATTATTGGCAAATCAAACCTAGTGTTTATCATCTCTGTTGCGTCTACGCACTTTTCTGCAATATTGAATCTCAATATTGATACGTAAGCACTCATATTTTATCTTTTATATAATAATTGTGTATCCATGTCTAGTGCTCCAGTATATATATTTATACATGCTTGTATGCTAAATTTCATCACTAAACAGTTTATAATTAATCACGAATTAAATACATATATTACTGGTAAAAGGTATATGATATACATGTTTTTGGAAAGCTGGCGAAAAATCAATAACTTTTCATTTAGATATCAAATAGTTTCGATGAACGGATTAAAAAATATGATCAACTGAATTACAATTGACGTTAATTGGAATTGCTTATGAATCTGCAATTAATATTTAAACAACTTGTTTGTAAGATTGATAAATTGGATTTTTGAATATTACCAACCGAGTAAATGAATCATAATATAAGGCACGTCTCGTTTTGTTGAACTATTGTCAAAATTTACTTTTTGAAACGACTTTGGATAACTTTTGTATGTCGATCTCGAGAATTAGGATTGTGATACACTATGACCTGACCTAGCTTGATAGACATTTATTGACCAACATATGTTCTCTAGGTTGAGATCTACGGTTATTTGGTAATTCGAGTTTCGGTCACATTTTGGTGAACGACTTTATATGCTGCTAAGGTGAGTTTCATTTGCTCCCTTTTTACTTGCTTTTGCAATCTATATTTTTGGCCTGAGAATATATGCAATTTATTTTTAAACGCAATGGATACAAGTACATACTAAATTCTACACTGAGTTTAAACCGAAAATCCCTTAGCTTTGGTAACTAGTAACTGCCAGTACATAGGATATGGACTGGTGGTCGCGAATAACAGTATATGGATCCATAGGGCTTGACATCCCCGTCTGAGCTAGAGCACTAACCTTTTAACGGACGTGTGTTATTTGAGTTTAGGACACGTTGGTTTGCGTGTATTAAAACGAATTGGGTATTTATCATTATAACGTTAAAGCTTAGTCGCCAGGGTGCTCTGTTATGTAGAATCTATTGATAAACGTTTCTGGATGAAACAACTGAAATCTTGTGATCCACTTTTATATACAGATTATGCGAAACACTAAAACTATGAACTCACCAACCTTTGTGTTGACACTTGTTAGCATGTTTATTCTCAGGTTCCATAGAAGTCTTCCGTTGTTTGCTTATATGTTAGACAAGCTATGTACATGGAGTCTTATATGGCATATTTTTCAAGGAAACGTTGCATTCACCAAATCATCACCATGTATCTTATTTTGACTGCATTGTCAACAGAAGTACTATTGTAAACTATTATTTACGGTGATTGTCTATATGTAGAAATCATCAGATGTCGAAAACCTTTGATTTAAATATTCATTTATGGTGTGCCTTTTCAAAAGAATGCAATGTTTACAAAATGTATCATATAGAGGTCAAATACCTCGCAATGAAATCGATGAATGACGTGTTCGTCCATATGGATTTGGAGCGATCGTCACACTATAACATCATTGAAATCCTCATCGGGATCCGATTCATCTGAAAATTGGTAATCTTCCCAATATTTTACTTCCTTGGCGGAAACACCATTGACCATTTTTAACTTTGGTCCGTTGGTTGAAGATTTTCTTTTATTTAATCGATTTACTGTAGGTATCAATATTTCTTCCTCCGGAACCTCTTCTTCTTTCGGTTCCTCCTCTTCTGGTTCCTCCTCTTCCGGTTCCTCTTCTTCCGGTTCCTCCTCTTTCGGTTCCTTTTCGGGAATTTGTGAATCTTTCCAAAGTATATTCGACTCTTCATTATTATTAGGTAAGTCGATGAGATTTGTACTAGAGGTAGACATCTATCACACAATATCAAACACGTTAAGAGATTAATATATCACATAATATTTACATGTTAATAATATACAGTTTCCAACAAAAAAAAAATGTTAAGCAATTGTTTTTGAAGAAAAACACGGTCGAAGTCCAGACTCACTAATGCATCCTAACAAACTCGGTAAGACACAATAATGCAAAAATTCTGGTTCTCTAAGACCAACGCTCAGATACCAACTGAAATACAGTTGGAGACAACCACCGTCCCACCCAGTGCCTTCCCAGCTAACCGCCTGGTGACCACTGAGTGTACCTCAGATACTGATTTTAAGGCCTGCCTCTCGGCTACTGCCAACCCTCGTAAGGGATCGCAAGGAGTAAGAGCCAATGCTTTGTCATAGGTAACACTGTGAGAACCTCCTTTACGACTAACCCGCCACACATGGATGCAGTTATACCAGCTCTGATGCCAACTGAAATATCCCGTTCATATTGATTATAAACATTCCATATTAATTGATTTCGTTGCGAGGTTTTGACCTCTATTTGAGACGTTTTTCCAAGACTGCATTCATTTTTAAAACAAACCATAACCTTAATTTTATCAACAAGGTTAAAAGGACACCACCTAGATTATCTAGAAATGATAATCCAAAAATATCACACTTACACACTACCAATACATATTGGTTTACAATATTAATATGTTACAACAAAGTAAATCTCGAATGCAGTTTTAAACAATATTATACAAACATGCTGACACCAAATCTTGTCCATATTTTAGCATGCAACAGCGGAAGCTCTTAATAATCACCTGAGAATAAACATGCTTTAAACGTCAACAAAAATGTTGGTGAGTTATAGGTTTAACCTATATATTTATCAAATCGCAATAATAGACCACAAGATTTCATATTTCAATATACATCCCATACATAGAGATAAAAATCATTCATATGGTAAACACCTGGTAACCGACCTTAACAAGATGCATATAGAATATCCCCTATCATTTAGGGACTCCCTTCGAACATGATGAATTCGAAGTACTAAAGCATCCGGTACTTTGGATGGGGCTCGTTGGGCCCAATAGATCTATCTTTAGGATTCGCGTCAATTAGGGTGTCTGTTCCCTAATTCTTAGATTACCAGACTAAAAAGGGGCATATTCGGTTTAATAATCCAGCCATAGAATATAGTTTCATTTACTTGTGTCTATTTTGTAAAACATTTATAAAACTGCATGTATTCTCATCCCAAAATATTAGATTTTAAAAGTGGGACTATAACTCACTTTCACAGATTTTTACTTCGTCAGGAAGTAAGACTTGGCCACTGGTCGATTCACGAACCTATAAAAAATATGTACATATATATCAAAGTATGTTCAAAATATATTTTACAATATTTTTAATACATTTTGCTGTTTTAAGTTTATTAAGTCAGCTGTCCTCGTTAGTAACCTACAACTAGTTGTCCACAGTTAGATGTACAAAAAATAAAGCAATATATATTATCTCGAATCAATCCACGACCTCGTGTATACAAGCCTCAAGCTAGATCACAACTCAAAGTATATATAATATTTTGGAATCAACCTCAACCCTGTATAGCTAACTCCAACATTACTGCATATAGAGTGTCTATGGTTGTTCCGAAATATATATATATAGATGGGTCGATATGATATGTCAAAACATTGTATTCGTGTCTATGGTATCCCAAGATTACATAATATACTAGAATACATGTATAATACAATATGAGTTAGCTAGGATATGATTAATATAGATTAGTTACCAATTTTCACGTAGCTACAACAAGAAAAATTATCTAATCTTGTTTTACCCATAACTTCTTCGTTTTAAATCCGTTTTGAGTGATTCAAGTTGCTATGGTTTCATATTGAACTTAAGTTTATGAATCTAAACAGAAAATGTATAAGTTTATAGTCAGAAATACAGGTTACAAGTCGTTTTTGTAAAGGTAGTCATTTTAGTCGAAAGAACGACGTCTAGATGACTATTTTGCAAAATATACTTCCACTTTGAGTTTAACCATGATTTTTGGATATAGTTTCATGTTTATAAGAAAAATCATTTTCCCATAAGAACAACTTTTAAATAAAAGTTTATCATAGTTTTTAATTAACTAACCCATAACAGCCCGCGGTATTACTACGACGGCGTATATCCAGTTTTACGGTATTTTTCGTGTTTTCAGGTTTTAAATCATTAAGTTAGCATATAATATAGATATAGAAAATGTGTTTAGTTGATTTTAAAAGTCAAGTTAGAAGGATTAACTTTTGTTTGCGAACAAGTTTAGAATTAACTAAACTATGTTCTAGTGATTACATGTTCAAATCTTCGAATAAGATAGTTATACATATATGAACCGAATGATGTTATGAACATCATTACTACCTCAAGTTTAGTAGGTAAACCTACTGGAAATGATGAAAACATAACTTGAGCTTCAAATGATCTTTGATGGCTTGGAAGTTCTTGAAATAGAATCATGACACAAAAACAAGTTCAAGTAAGATTATTACTCGAATTAAGATAGTTATAGTTATAGAAATTGAATCAAAGCTTGAATATGAATATTATCTTGATTTAGAAAGATAACCTGCTGTAAATAACAAAGGTTTCTTGATCTTAGATGATTGCTTGGAATGGATTAGGAAACTTGGAAGTACATTTGTAAACTTGGAAGTGTTCTTGAGTAATTATTTTTATGATGATTATAGGTAATAACCAAAGCTTATATTTGATGATTTTTGCTGGAAAAATAGTAACTTAGACATTCATGGAAGATTGTGTGTGTTTTGAGAGAAAATTGGGAAGATAACTGGAAGTGAAATGGAATAGGTGGTGAGTGGTGAAGGTGAGTGGGGTTAAAAGGAGTTCTTGTTTTTGTTTCCTTGCTCATAATCATGCTAGATGTTAAATGATGGTTCCCACATGGTTAGGTGACTCACATGGGCGGCTAAGAGCTGATCATTGGAGTGTATATACCAATAGTAAATACATTTAGAAGCTATGTATTGTACAAGTACAAATACAAGTGCATACGAGTAGAATTGTTGATGAAAATGAATGAGGATGTAATCGTAAGCATTTTTGTTAAATAGAAGTACTTGGATAAGTGTCTTGAAGTCTTTCTAAAGTGTATGAATACATATTAAAACCCTACATGTATATACATTTTAACTGAGTCGTTAAGTCATCGTTAGTCGTTACATGTAAATGTTGTTTTGAAACCTTTAAGTTAACGATCTTGTTAAATGTTGTTAACACATTGTTTA
The DNA here is from genome assembly GCF_046630445.1 of Rutidosis leptorrhynchoides. Classification (NCBI taxonomy): domain Eukaryota; kingdom Viridiplantae; phylum Streptophyta; class Magnoliopsida; order Asterales; family Asteraceae; genus Rutidosis; species Rutidosis leptorrhynchoides. Next base: position 80,389,823 of record NC_092333.1, read on the forward strand.
TTATATCTAATGAGATGTTAAATTATTACATTATCATGATATAATGATGTATTAATATATCTTAATATGATATATATATACATTTAAATGCTGTTACAACGATAATCGTTACATATATGTCTCGTTTCGAAATCCTTAAGTTAGTAGTCTTGTTTTTACATATGTAGTTCATTGTTATTATACTTAATGATATGTTTACTTATCATTTAACATGTTTATATATAATGTATCATTATCTTAAAATGATTCATATGTAATTAGTAAGACGTTGTTATAACGATAATCGTTATATATACCATTTTCAAGTTTCTTAATTCAATAGTCTCATTTTTATGTATATAACTCATTGTTAAAATACTTAATGAGGTACATACTTATCATAATATCATGATAACTATATATATATATATATATATATATATATATATATATATATATATATATATATATATATATATATATATATCCATATGTATGTCATCATATAGTTTTTACAAGTTTTAACATTCGTGAATCGCCGGTCAACTTGGGTGGTCAATTGTCTATATAAAACCTATTTCAATTAATCAAGTCTTAACAAGTTTGATTGCTTAACATGTTGGAAACACTTAATCATGTAAATATCAATTTCATTTAATATATATAAACATGGAAAAGTTCGGGTCACTACATAAACACCCGGGACACGCCACACTTCCACGCCATGGGATGGAAGGCTTTCGATACTCAAACACCTGAGTAATAATCTAATATTTGTTGCTAGCTTGGGTCATCTCTCGATTTCTGCACCACCATTGAAGTGTGCGAGACTTCAAACACAGGATTTAAAAAACAGGAGACAAACCACCTCAACTCATCACTCTAGACACGCCCAACCCTGTCATCGACATTTCAATGATCACCCTCATACAGAATTTCTGTCTATAACTGATTTTCCTTCTCAGCAATCAGAAATTCTAACAGACGCCCTTGTAGACTATTCATTAAGGCTTCAGTGAGAATGCAGTCACAGACTTGAAATCTACACTTTCAAATTTCCGCTTTCACACTGGTACACTGATCTTTCCTCGTAGCGCTATGAATTTCACGAACCCAACTTCTAACCCTCAAGCACACTCCCACTGTATGAGTAAGATAATAAACCGCGGCTACCCGAGAAGAATCTGTTTCGTACCACCCAATCAGTTGCAATTACTTTACCATTGGAGAGTAAAATAAGTACTCGAATATCTAGCCAGAATCGACGCACTAACACTGTGAAAAATTAGAGAAACATGTCGCACAACCATCTCTACAACTCCCACCAGTCATCCAACTCCCACTTACCCGATACTTCCGTTAGTTCCTAAACTCACTCCAAGTTCCCGACACTCTCAACAATATATTGAAAGCTCAAGTTTCGAGATTTACAAGATTATCCACTTCATCAATCACCTAAGAAATCCTAATTGGTCACCTGAAGAAACCGCTCGTTTGTAGAAACAATCATTACCCAAAACCCTGAGCACCGGTCGAACGCGATCTATCCGACACCATTCGTCAACCAATTCTCCTTAGTGAGAGAAGCTCTAACCCGCCCTTATATTCCACATAACCCGGAATATCCAACCAATCACTTTAGTTGACCCGTCTCAAAACCCGCAAGTGTCAAACTTCTCCGATAACTCCCAATGTCTATAATAACCCGGATGTAATCCATTCGTTACCCAAACATGCCCAAACCTGAGAGAATCACCCTCGTGAGGTTCTGTAACAACTAACAAACCAACATCCCATAATACACAGCTCGTATCGCCCAAAGTTTCCGAGAAAAAAAACCATCTCGCATACGCGTCATCAAACCCGAAAAACTTCATCCTGAAAATTTCCCTGATTCGAAAAATCATATATCAAGATCCAACTGTCAGATCCGCCTCAAATTTTTTCCACGTGTAGATCATTAAGTCTACTATAAACACACAGAAAATCAAGTCGATCCAACGATTAATGAACCCGCTACGAATTTTTTCATACATCAGCTCCTGGAACTCCGAATTTAAAAGTTCAATCATTCTTTCACACGGGATCGCGAAGAACGAGAACTCGGATCCGACACCCGGATCTTCCAAAAAAATCTCTTCTTGTGTTTTTTGCAAAAAAAAACTCTATCGAACCGACCCCCTTGATTCCGTAACCTTCACGAATAAATCACCATCATAATACAACCGTGCGCTCGATTACTGTAATAACCCGACTTTTTCCGTTAACTTTCCGTTAAAAAAACATAACAACCGTTACTTAAAATCTACAATTTTATATGTAAATTTTTTTTTATAATATACTACTATTAATATTGGTTACATTTTTTTTGAAAACACTACGGTTAGTGAAAACGAAAAAAAAATAAATTTTAAGACAACAAAATGTATGATTATTAATTTTAATAATTAGGTTATATAACAATTGAGTTTTGAAAATCATTTTAATTAAGTAGGATGATGATACTTCTATTTTTATTCAACAAGTATTTATACGCGTATTATACGAACGTTTCTAGATATATAGTTTTATACACTAATAATTCAATCTAATAAATGAATTAATAATTCAAATTAATAATTCGGTTTAATAATTCAAACTAATAATTCAGTTTATTATTATAATATTTTATATTATATAATGGATATAAAAATTCGTAACCCACTTGCCAACTACTCCCATAATTTACGTAATACATGACTTATAAACATTATAATTACTCTATCATACAATTTAAATATTATAGTGATATTTAAACATAATCTTAATAATTGACTGGAATTAAATATAAAAGGTTTCGAACAATATACATAGATGTATTTTTTTAAATATAAAATTTATCAATCACAGAAACATGTTAAGGCAAAATACATTGGGTTTTAGATAACGGATAAAAATCTAATAAAAATCTAATATATATATTTTAGGGATACCCGTAAATGCCATTGATAATTACCCTTGACTATATATTATATCTATATTTCCTTACTATTAAACCCGTGACTACAAAAATTTATAACCCGTGTTTATTTAATATTACACCCATGATATATCTATACCCGTGACTATAAAGTTAATACCCGTGATATCTATTATTGAGATAGATATTTACCCGTGACTCTGTCTTATCTATATTATCTACATCAGATTCATTTCATCAAACAACCACGTACACAATTTTTCTCTTAAGAACACCCATCTACTATTCATCATCTTCATCGATCTTCTTTCCTCAAAAACACCTTCAAGAAATCACTTGATCATAAAATCGTTTACATATTCGGACTCCTCTCGAAGAGCTCTACACATCTATAATAATAATTTCTTGATTATGGTAAGTTTTAAAAACTCTAATTTTTGAGTTTTCATGTTTTTTATACATATTAGGGTAGATATAGTGTCTAGTGCTCAAGTCCTTGAATATTTACAAATGAAATGGTGTTTAATTGATCATTTGAGTAGTTATAATAAAATTCCATTTTTGAACTGATATGAACTCATTCTTACATGTTAAATACAGTTAATCAAAGTTCATAATTGAATTGCTATCGAAGAGTAGTTAATTTTTTATATAGATATTGTGCGATTTTGATTTCTAGATCAAAAATTGTGATTAATTGATTTTGATTTGAAAATTCGTATTTGATATTGCTAATCTGGAAAAGTTGAGTTTACAATCTGTTCTTGGCATGATAATATTTGAAAAGATCTTGAAAAATTATTAACTTTTCGTTTAGATATCATATGTTTTCGATTTATAGAACTTAAGTTATGAACGATTGAAGTTATGTTTTTGTATGAATAAAGGTGAACGTTTTTGGCATGCTAAATGACATATAACTGATAATATAAGTTCATAGGGTTGTTGGACTTGAAAAACCACTGATATTAGACTCAAGAATCGGGTCGATTCGAATTTTCTTTAGACTTTTACGCTCGTTCAAAGTTTGGTACATGTTAATAAAAATGCTGTTTGATTTCTGAAAACTGCACGAACATAGTTTAACGTATTCTGTAACTGGGGCTATTCTGGGACAAATCAGACTATACAAAAAATTAGGTAGATTCTCTACTTAAAAACGCCGCATCTCCAATTGGCGGTGATTGATTTGAAGTTGCGATGATTTTTCTAAAAATCACAGAAGTTGCTGCTGTAAACCTTGTTTTAAACTTGTGTTTTTGCAAATGTTTCGGGTTATAAAAATAATGACCAATACTTGAGACTTGAAACTTTTTGTATGAACTTAATACACTTATATTAACTATTTCATATAGTGTGGGGTGTTCTAAAGTGGTAATTTTGTATATGTATAAACCATGTAATTTAAACCGTCCGTTTGGACATTTAACCCGTTTAATCCAAAAAGTGTCAAAATGGGTAACGGGCACCGAGGACACGTCCGATATATCAATTTAAGTAAGTTTGAATTTTGTAATATTTTAAAAATGATTTTTGGCATGTTTTGATCAAAATGGGTATTTATGACCCATTTGAGTCATACGCGTCTATTCTGACCAATATGCGAAATTTTGAGGATCAAAGGTATGTAACACGTCTAAAATATCATTTTTAAACTTATGACATGATTTTTACATGCTCAAGTATTATGGTTTGGAATTTGAGTTGTCAATGAAATTTTTTTATTATTTTAGTGAAATTGTCAAAATGACTCTCGGGCTCACTTTGTAGGCTCGTAAATTATAAATGATTAAGTTATGGTGAAATCTATTAATTTGGTCAGACAGTAGATATGAGATGCTTCAAAATGATATAAGATATGTATGATTTTGTCGAGTCAAAACTAGTTTAAAACGAGCCTGAAAACAGGATGTTGGGGCTGACTTTTAGTTTTGGTAAAGTGTCAAAAATGACTCTTGGGTCTACTTTGCGGACTCGTAAGTTGAAATCAGTTAAGTCTGGATAAAAACTATTAATTGGCATTGAAAGTATTTACGACATGCTTTAAAACGATATATTATATGTATGATTTTGTTTAAGTCTAAACTGGTTTAAAACAAGCGTGAAAATGGGTAATCGTTGCTGATTTTGAACACAGCATTTTATCAGCAGTTTACATTTTATCAGCAGTTTATGTTTCGGGAGGCTGTTTTCGCGAGGCCATAACTTTTAAACCGTAACTCCGTTTTCGTCAAATAAACTGTCTATAGAAAGGTGGGATGATATACTTTCCAATGGTCATGACCTAAAGTATTATATCAAAGTTGATGGGACCCGGAATCAGCTGCAAAATACCTAAAAAATACATATATGTAAATAATATTTTATCTAAGTAAAAATAGATAACCTAAGTTTGACTTATGTTTGACTATTTGACCAACTTGGGTAATATTATGAGATTGTTTATTTGTCTTGACCATGTTGACTGTGTTTGACTTGTGTTTGACTTACATTTGACTTACTTTGACTTCGGTTGACTTTTGTTGACTTTTGCTAAACTTTGCTAAATTTATGAGTCGGACTTGAGCAATAGGACTATACTTACCCTATGGACCGACCTAGCTTATTAGACACTTATTGACCAACATATGTTCTCTAGGTTGAGGTCTACGGTTACTTTCATTCCGATATTCGGTCACATCTCTGTGATTTATTTCTGAAGTTGTCAGGTGAGTTTCATTTGCTCCCTTTTTAATTGCTTTTGCAATATATATTTTTGGGCTGAGAATACATGCGCTGCTTTTATAAATGTTTACAAAATAGACACAAGTACTTAAAAATATATTCTACGTTGAGTTGTTCCACTGGCATATTTCCCTGTAGCTTGGTAACTACTATTTACATGGGTATTGTAAACGCGAATCCTGTTGATAGATCTATCGGGCCTGACAACCCCAACCGGACTGGACGACCAGTATTCAACGGTTGCACAGTACTTCGTTTTGGTGACTACACTTGGTACGGTGTAGTGAGATTTCATAATAAAGGGAATATGCGACGTTGATTAAATGTTAAGTATGGTTACCAAGTGCTCAACCACTTAGAATGCTTTACATACACTTGCGAGTGTATTATGTTTATGATTATGAAATCTTGTGGTCTATTGAAACTATTGATAACGGTTGTTACGATAAACCTATGAACTCACCAACCTTTTGGTTGACACTTTTAGCATGTTTATTCTCAGGTTTTTCAAAAGTGCTTCCGCTGTCTGCTTGGTATTTGCTCAAGGTGCTACATGGAGTCTTTTATGCCATATTTTCAAAAAGACATTGCATTCAAATATTATTGTTATAATCTGTTATTAAATAAATTGATTATTTAGTCATTTTGTATAAGTTGTCATATATATTTGGGATATGTCTATATTTTGGTAAACTTTCTATGTATAGAAAGTATTTAAAAAAAAATGAAAGCAATATTTTATCAAAACGTATCATATAGAGGTCGAAACCTCGCTATGGGACCATAGATAACGTACCGCGTTAATAGCGATTTTGGCGGGTCGTTATAAGTGGTATCAGAGCGTTGGTTGTAGGGAGTTAGGTGCATTAGTGTGTCTGACCTGGACTGTTTGGATACATTAGTGGTCTAGTCTACAACCGTGTCGTTACACTTATACGTGATTATGTGCATATTCTGACATTAATATAATATTATTATTACTATCGGTGAGAAAGTATTTCTCCTTCTGATTACAAGCCTTCTCATGCTCAAGTCATGTTCAACACCCCGGTTAGTGAAAAACTAGGAAGTGTCATTCAGGACTTTCGAAATTCCCGACATCCCTATGTGAGTTATTACTTATATATTTTTATAGATATCATATGTGTTATATTATGTGCTTATGTGCTTCGATTCAGAAACTCCCGACATCTCGAATTGTAATTCGGAAGAAGTCTTATCCGACTCACGAAGATTCTCAATAGTTTCAAAGACATTCTTACGTCATTACCCTTTCAATATTATTAATTAAATTAAATATTATATTCTCGTACTATTTTTAGTACACCCCTTTTTGAAATCATTTCAATTTATAAATTCTGGAAAATGACACTTGTTTTATATCCATAAATATTTTGGAGTAGTGTTGGAATGGAAGCATGAGTTAGTGTAATATAATGACGCCCGATCAACATGGTTATATTACGGTAAGTCATGCGGAAGTTCTAATGGAACGTGATGGTGGTAATGCTTGATCAACCTTACCTTCAACACGTATCATGTTACATGACTCATTTATTTTCTCTGCTGACATCTGAATATACTCTGACTATATATGTGACATCATTTGAGGTCACACTTGATTTCCTTCCCATCTTTGTCATATCATACTTGCACTCCGAGCAGTTTATTCGAAGGTATTCGTCACCAAAGGAATATGATCTCGTTTTACCCAACTTTCATACTTAACTACAAGATGCTCGATCTTACTACGTCAAGACAAACAGTTCTATCCTCACTTGTTTTCCTAAACGCCGTTTAATCGCACTAACCAAAATTTCGGGACGAAATTTTCTTTAAGGGGTAGGTACTGTAATAACCCGACTTTTTCCGTTAACTTTCCGTTAAAAAAACATAACAACCGTTACTTAAAATCTACAATTTTATATGTAAATTTTTTTTTATAATATACTACTATTAATATTGGTTACATTTTTTTTTGAAAACACTACGGTTAGTGAAAACGAAAAAAAAAATAAATTTTAAGACAACAAAATGTATGATTATTAATTTTAATAATTAGGTTATATAACAATTGAGTTTTGAAAATCATTTTAATTAAGTAGGATGATGATACTTATATTTTTATTCAACAAGTATTTATACGCGTATTATACGAACGTTTCTAGATATATAGTTTTATACACTAATAATTCAATCTAATAAATGAATTAATAATTCAAATTAATAATTCGGTTTAATAATTCAAACTAATAATTCAGTTTATTATTATAATATTTTATATTATATAATGGATATAAAAATTCGTAACCCACTTGCCAACTACTCCCATAATTTACGTAATACATGACTTATAAACATTATAATTACTCTATCATACAATTTAAATATTATAGTGATATTTAAACATAATCTTAATAATTGACTGGAATTAAATATAAAAGGTTTCGAACAATATACATAGATGTATTTTTTTAAATATAAAATTTATCAATCACAGAAACATGTTAAGGCAAAATACATTGGGTTTTAGATAACGGATAAAAATCTAATAAAAATCTAATATATATATTTTAGAGATACCCGTAAATGCCATTGATAATTACCCTTGACTATATATTATATCTATATTTCCTTACTATTAAACCCGTGACTACAAAAATTTATAACCCGTGTTTATTTAATATTACACCCATGATATATCTATACCCGTGACTATAAAGTTAATACCCGTGATATCTATTATTGAGATAGATATTTACCCGTGACTCTGTCTTATCTATATTATCTACATCAGATTCATTTCATCAAACAACCACGTACACAATTTTTCTCTTAAGAACACCCATCTACTATTCATCATCTTCATCGATCTTCTTTCCTCAAAAACACCTTCAAGAAATCACTTGATCATAAAATCGTTTACATATTCGGACTCCTCTCGAAGAGCTCTACACATCTATAATAATAATTTCTTGATTAGGGTAAGTTTTAAAAACTCTAATTTTTGAGTTTTCATGTTTTTTATACATATTAGGGTAGATATAGTGTCTAGTGCTCAAGTCCTTGAATATTTACAAATGAAATGGTGTTTAATTGATCATTTGAGTAGTTATAATGAAATTCCATTTTTGAACTGATATGAACTCATTCTTACATGTTAAATACAGTTAATCAAATTTCATAATTGAATTGCTATCGAAGAGTAGTTAATTTTTCATATAGATATTGCGCGATTTTGATTTCTAGATCAAAAATTGTGATTAATTGATTTTGATTTGAAAATTCGTATTTGATATTGCTAATCTGGAAAATTTGAGTTTACAATCTGTTCTTGGCATGATAATATTTGAAAAGATCTTGAAAAATTATTAACTTTTCGTTTAGATATCATATGTTTTCGATCTATAGAACTTAAGTTATGAACGATTGAAGTTATGTTTTTGTATGAATAAAGGTGAACGTTTTTGGCATGCTAAATGACATATAACTGATAATATAAGTTCATAGGGTTGTTGGACTTGAAAAACCACTGATATTAGACTCAAGAATCGGGTCGATTCGAATTTTCTTTAGACTTTTACGCTCGTTCAAAGTTTGGTACATGTTAATAAAAATGCTGTTTGATTTCTGAAAACTGCACGAACATAGTTTAACGTATTCTGTAACTGGGGCTATTCTGGGATAAATCAGGCTATACGAAAAATTAGGTAGATTCTCTACTTAAAAACGCCGCATCTCCAATTGGCGGTGATTGATTTGAAGTTGCGATGATTTTTCTAAAAATCACAGAAGTTGCTGCTGTAAACCTTGTTTTAAACTTGTGTTTTTGCAAATGTTTCGGGTTATAAAAATAATGACCAATACTTGAGACTTGAAACTTTTTGTATGAACTTAATACACTTATATTAACTATTTCATATAGTGTGGGGTGTTCTAAAGTGGTAATTTTGTATATGTATAAACCATGTAATTTAAACCGTCCGTTTGGACATTTAACCCGTTTAAGCCAAAAAGTGTCAAAATGGGTAACGGGCACCGAGGACACGTCCGATATATCAATTTAAGTAAGTTTGAAGTTTGTAATATTTTAAAAATGATTTTTGGCATGTTTTGATCAAAATGGGTATTTATGACCCATTTGAGTTATACGCGTCTACTCTGACCAATATGCGAAATTTTGAGGATCAAAGGTATGTAACACGTCTAAAATATCATTTTTAAACTTATGACATGATTTTTACATGCTCAAGTATTATGGTTTGGAATTTGAGTTGTCAATGAAATTTTTTTATTATTTTAGTGAAATTGTCAAAATGACTCTCGGGCTCACTTTGTAGGCTCGTAAATTATAAATGATTAAGTTATGGCGAAAGCTATTAATTTGGTCAGACAGTAGATATGAGATGCTTCAAAATGATATAAGATATGTATAATTTTGTCGAGTCAAAACTAGTTTAAAACGAGCCTGAAAACAGGATGTTGGGGCTGAATTTTAATTTTGGTAAAGTATCAAAAATGACTCTTGGGTCTACTTTACGGACTCGTAAGTTGAAATCAGTTAAGTCTGGATAAAAACTATTAATTGGCACTGAAAGTATTTACGAAATGCTTTAAAACGATATATTATATGTATGATTTTGTTTAAGTCTAAACTGGTTTAAAACAAGCGTGAAAATGGGTAATCGTTGCTGATTTTGAACACTTGGCATTTTATCAGCAGTTTACATTTTATCAGCAGTTTATGTTTCGGGAGGCTGTTTTCGCGAGGCCATAACTTTTAAACTGTAACTCCGTTTTCGTCAAATAAACTGTCTATAGAAAGGTGGGATGATATACTTTCCAATGGTCATGACCTAAAGTATTATATCAAAGTTGATGGGACCCGGAATCAACTGCAAAATACCTAAAAATACATATATGTAAATAATATTTTATCTAAGTAAAAATAGATAACCTAAGTTTGACTTATGTTTGACTATTTGACCAACTTGGGTAATATTATGAGATTGTTTATTTGTCTTGACCATGTTGACTGTGTTTGACTTGCGTTTGACTTACATTTGACTTATTTTGACTTCGGTTGACTTTTGTTGACTTTTGCTAAACTTTGCTAAATTTATGAGTCGGACTTGAGCAATAGGACTATACTTACCGTATGGACCGACCTAGCTTATTAGACACTTATTGACCAACATATGTTCTTTAGGTTGAGGTCTACGGTTACTTTCATTCCGATATTCGGTCACATCTCTGTGATTTATTTCTGAAGTTGTCAGGTGAGTTTCATTTGCTCCCTTTTTAATTGCTTTTGCAATATATATTTTTGGGCTGAGAATACATGCGCTGCTTTTATAAATGTTTACAAAATAGACACAAGTACTTAAAAATATATTCTACGTTGAGTTGTACCACTGGCATATTTCCCTGTAGCTTGGTAACTACTATTTACATGGGTATTGTAAACGCGAATCCTGTTGATAGATCTATCGGGCCTGACAACCCCAACCGGACTGGACGACCAGTATTCAACGGTTGCACAGTACTTCGTTTTGGTGACTACACTTGGTACGGTGTAGTGAGATTTCATAATAAAGGGAATATGCGACGTTGATTAAATGTTAAGTATGGTTACCAAGTGCTCAACCACTTAGAATGCTTTACATACACTTGCGAGTGTATTATGTTTATGATTATGAAATCTTGTGGTCTATTGAAACTATTGATAACGGTTGTTACGATAAACCTATGAACTCACCAACCTTTTGGTTGACACTTTTAGCATGTTTATTCTCAGGTTTTTCAAAAGTGCTTCCGCTGTCTGCTTGGTATTTGCTCAAGGTGCTACATGGAGTCTTTTATGCCATATTTTCAAAAAGACATAGCATTCAAATATTATTGTTATAATCTGTTATTAAATAAATTGATGATTTAGTCATTTTGTATAAGTTGTCATATATATTTGGGATATGTCTATATTTTGGTAAACTTTCTATGTATAGAAAGTATTTAAAAAAAAATGAAAGCAATATTTTATCAAAACGTATCATATAGAGGTCGAAACCTCGCTGTGGGACCGTAGATAACGTACCGCGTCAATAGCGATTTTGGCGGGTCGTTATAATTACCTTATAACTCGCCAGAATCAGACAAACTCTGGTGTGATCAAATTACTGGGTATATAGACATACCCTAAGTTCACCGCGATCAACTAAATCTCTGAATCTTGATATATGTTGCAAAACAGAAAACCATAATCTTCGTTTCTTCTCTTGATGATACCCGAATCATTAACCAATCGTATATCTGCTTTCAATCGCCGTTGTGCCCGATCTTCAAACCTTTAGCTCTTGATACCACTTGTTAGGAATTCGGTAGTGGACCCTAACAAGAACATGTGATTTACAACAATCACATAACCTACATACAACAAACGAATAAGCGATATGATAAATAAAATGTAATACCCCGTCAGAATCTACTAACGGCGTATTAACTCTGGTCCCAATGCTTGGCTTGACTTCTATATAACAGCAGTGTTCTACAGTGGAAGCAACTAATACCTGAGATAAAACATGCAAAACGGATCAACATAAAGTTGAGTGAATCTACAGGTTTGAGTAAATAGTTCTCGTATGTTTCATAAAACAGTTTCCATAAATCGTTTGTCAAAAATTATTTCTTAAAAATGTTTATCTGAATAAACCGCTAAGGTTTAATCTCAAAAGTTTGCATATAGCAAATGCTAAGTAATAAACTGTTTGTAAGATGCCAAGTTTCAACTATGAGTGACATCAAAAAGTTCTTTTCGTTTCATCTGTTTGTAGACATTAACATGTCTAGTTCAAGTTTGTAAACATCATGTTTAAGTAACATTCATCGTAAGTTAGGCCACGAGATTTCTGAAAAGCTTCGTAATAATATACACTTATCATGAGCACTTGATTAGAAAGCTTTAACCTTTGCGTGAGCAGAGCACATGTCTTTAGTTTACCCTATACTGGCGATACACCGATCAAGTGTACGAGTAACAACTATATAAGCACCTATTTAACGTTGCGGTGAGGTTTGTCAAACCTAACGGTACCGTCCCTATAAAGTCGAGCTTACAAAGTAACTAATATAATCAAGCTAAGGGATTTTTGATCTGAACTCATATGTATATTCTTGGTAAGTTACTCGTGCCTAACATGTAATATCGTTGTAAAAATAGTTTAAGAAAATAGTTCAAAAGTAGCATGTATCTCATCCCAAAAATGTTGATGAAAAAGGGACTGTAGACTCACCTTAGCAAAAGCACCTGAAATATCTTAGCAAAACGTACTGCAGTTGAACAATCTCGACCGAACAACGCAACATAATCACGTAAGTCATCTTAAGTATACACATATAGATCATACTATGTCAACCCATAGTGTACGCAAGGTCCTAGTGCTCAGACTGACTCAACGAACAAGTAAAAGTCAACTAATCCAAGCAAGTCAACCAAAGTCAACCCTAAAGTCAACTTGGTCAAAGTGGTCAACTAAAGTCAAATATCTCAGTAGGTCATACAAACATGATCCATAAGTCAAACCTAGGTCAAGTATCACTTTACAAGTCATAATTAATCATATTGCACTTTTGCACCTTAAAGCATGCCTTACAATTTCGTACGTCGTAGAAAGATCCAACTATATCTCATAGCACATAAATCATTAAATCATGAACAACTCCAGATCATAACTAAACTTAAAATTGATTCCCAAAAGTCCGGCCAAAGCCTCATACGATAAATAAAAGTCCAATATCAGAAAGGGTCTTTTCATAGTTCATTACAGAAATTTCTGCCCGCATGTCAGTTTTTAAACATTTTTCATAAAATATAAAAAATAGATTTCGATGAACGGCCAATTGGAGTCATCTCAAAACATATCAAAATTTTAGTGATAAAATAATCAGAAGCATTTATTTAGCCAATTTGTACAGTTTTGTAAATCTTTACAGACTCATCAGTTTTGTTCATCAAACAGACATATCATTTAGACGAGCATATATCTCATGTCAAATCACGTTCTCGAAAGTTTTCATACAAATTAAACATGTCAAGTAGCATATAAAATAACATATTACAGAAGATCAAAGTCTAAATCAATTCCTAGTTCACCTTATCAATTTTTATGTAACTTTGAAAACAGATTCAGCTCACTTAACGACACGAAACTTCGTTTTGACATAACGGGAGCATTACATAACTTTTGACGCAAATTTTAAGTCTAAATTGCATAACTTTTCACAAGGAATATAGTAGTACACTTTATATAAACTAAAACACAAAGCATGCAACTCAAAAAATTCGGATTACATGTGAAACCCTAACGAAACTTCGATTAATCATAACTTAAGCATCCGGTAACGAAATCATGCAAATCCAAAGTCCAAATTTATTATTTTTTTGAGATCTATCCATCTAGATACATTATATGATCAGTACATAAACTCATATAATCAGATTCATAACAATCAAATTCGGTTTCCATAACAAAGACAACAATCGAGCAAATTAACGATTAACGACAACTCTAAACGCAATCAATTGAGCACTAGACTCTTATACACCATGTAATTGATCAAAATCAGATCTAAGAAGATTAGGGTTAGTGATTTTATACCTTTAGAGATCAAATTGTTTATATCAATGCGTAGAGAACGATGTGAATTGAAATTCTCGTGTTGAAGGTTTAAGCAATTGATCAAGTTTGATGGTGGCTATGGTGATGATGACGTCATAAAAAAAAAAAGAGAGGGAGGGAGAAGAAAAACTGCGTGATTTCTTGTGTATTTAGGTTTAGGGATTATCTAGTTGTAGTATATAATAATTCCTTAATTAGATTAGGGCCAAAACACTAGTAACAAGTAACCATGGGCTAAAAACAAGACCAATATGATGGGGTGGAGTGGAATTTCGGCCATTAGGGTCTAAAAGGAGTCTATGGGCTCACAAATATTGCTAGACAAGTTTCCTAAGTGTACTCGTTAAGTGTCGTTAGCCGAAAACGCAAACTGGATCGATAAACATTAATTTCTCGCGTTCTTAATCTATATAAATTCTAATAAATTAAAAATATGTTTAAAACATAATAATTACATAAAATAATTATTAAAAGTGAAATACTATTCGTTTCGTTATTTTCTTGTACGCGCGTGGTCCGTTTCGAGTGCCGTTAACCGTACCGGGTCTCCGGAACGTTAACTAGTCGTTGAAACAAAATCACCGGGTTTAATTTACTAAATAAATAATAAATTAAATAAGTTTTTCATAAAGTCAATAATTATTAGAAATAATTATTTTATCGTTTTTCTGAGTTCCGTAAACTGAAAAGCTTTCTAGGCGATTAACTTAATCGTAACGTTTTTAGTTATTTCGCTATCTGAAATAAGTTCATAAATTAACATAACCCATTAATTCAAGTAATCCTCTAGGATTAAGTATGCATTTAAATCAATCAAACACATCAAGTTCTAAGTAATCACCGTTAAATATTTAACGGACAAGTAACGATAGTAACGAAAAAAGTCGGGTTGTTACATAAAAGCATACACGACACAGATATTTAACGTGGTTATATCCCAACTCCAAACACGGAAAAGGGTTTAGTCCACGGGCACAAACCAGAGATTTTTCACTGTTAATTTCGTGCACACATGTTAGGGTTACAATAGGATGTTTATATAGGCATATCTAAACAAGGAAACAACTTAAAGAGCAAGAAAATGCGTTTTTCCTCGCCAGGATCCCGGATAGGCTTAAGGCGCGCCGCGGCTAAAGGAGCCGCACCATGGCTTAAGACATGATTTCGACCCCGACAGCTTCCAAGTGTTAAGCCACGCCGCGGCTAAAGGACCCGAGCCGCGACTTAAAGCTGCTGCGAAATTCTTCTTTGTTTTTGATATCCTTCACACATCTAACATACCGTCCAACATTTCCAAAGTTAAATAACATATTACCTCACTTACAATCAAATGTGTGCATAAAGCCTTGTACATAATGTATGTAATTTTAAATAATTGTGAACCACATGTCCCATAATCAAACTCAATATGTGTTGGTTCTCATTCTTTAGAGATCGCGAGAGTTGGTTCTCATGTGTTAGAGCCACTGAAAATGCAAACTAATAGCATAGTGAAAGTGAAAAACAAAGTGTCGACCTAAGCTAGTATGATTCAAAAGTTACCCATTTAGACCGAACCAGTTTTGATGTATTAATTATCCCAAGCCCCAACATGCTTTATTATCTGTTGGAGATATGGAGAACTTTAAACAATTAGAGGGAAGATTCCAGGAAACTCACACGAAGCTTCCACGAAGTTGTTAGGAAACTCACATGTAGCTTCTATGAAGTTGTTAGGAAACTCACATGTGGCTTCCATGAAGTTGTGAGGAAATTCACATGTAGCTTCCACGAAGCTGTCAGGAAACTCACATGTAGCCTCCATGAAGCTGTCAGGAAACTCACATGAAGTTTCAAGGAATTGTTTTTAGCTTACTCCTTAAATCATTCTATAAATAGACCCTCTTGTAACTCATTGTAAACACATCACAAATATTCAGTAAATACATTCTCTAGTTGGTCCGTGGACTAAAGCAATCACAACGATTGCATATAACCACGTTATCTCTTGTGTCGATTTACATTTCTTGCATTTATAATCTTTCGTTCATTAAGTGGGTTAGCAATCTTGTAGAATTACTATCGGTGAGTGATCTTGTTGAATCACTTGCGTTGTTTTGGGTCCTAATATCCCTACAACTGGTATCAGCGCACATGGTTTCATTAAGGGAACGATGGAGGAAGACGGAAAGTTTAGAATCGACCGATTCGATGGGAGATACTTTGGCTTCTGGAAGATGCAAATTGAAGATTACTTGTATCAAAAGAAGCTACATCAACCTCTGTTAGAGACCAAGCCCGAAAGCATGAGCGATACCGATTGGACGCTTTTGGATCGTCAAGCTTTGGGTGCAATTCGTCTTTCTCTTGCTAAGAACGTTGCATACAATGGTGTGAATGAGAAGACGACGTTTGCTTGCTTAAAAGCACTCTCTAACATGTATAAGAAACCTACCGCTTCTAATAAGGTTTTTCTCATGCGACAATTGTTCAATACGAAGATGAAGGAAGGTACGAGTGCAACGGATCATATCAACGAGTTCAACAACATCATATCGAGGTTAGCATCGGTAGATATTGTGTTTGATGATGAGTTAAAGGCACTAATCTTGCTTTCATCATTACCAGAAAGTTGGTCGGGTACGGTTACCGCAGTTAGTAGCTCTACGGGAACTACTAAGCTAGCGTTTAAAGGAATAAGGGATTTAATTCTTGGTGAAGATACTCGTAGGAGAAACTCGGGGGAATCGACATCTGGTTCCTTGTTAAGTACCGACAACCGTGGTAGGAAATTTGATCGCGGTGAGAAGAAGGGTAGAAAGAAGTCTAAGAAGAGGTATCCATCGAAAGATAGAAGTGAAGCTGTTTGTTGGGGTTGCAATCAAAAGGGGCACTTTCAAAGGAATTGTAAAAATGGTCCGGCGAAAGGTGTGAACTTGACCGCGGAAAAAAGTGATGATGCACTTTTATGTAGTGTTGAAAATTCTATGGAGTCTTGAATTTTGGATTCGGGAGCTTCGTTTCATGCTACTCATGTCA
The DNA here is from genome assembly GCF_046630445.1 of Rutidosis leptorrhynchoides. Taxonomy (NCBI): domain Eukaryota; kingdom Viridiplantae; phylum Streptophyta; class Magnoliopsida; order Asterales; family Asteraceae; genus Rutidosis; species Rutidosis leptorrhynchoides. The sequence continues at coordinate 80,407,175 of NC_092333.1, forward strand.
AAAGCATGATGAAGAATTTCCGTTCATATCAAGGCAGGGTGAGATTGGCGGACGACAAACAACTCAATATAGAGGGCATTGGAGATGTTGTATTGAAGACTACTCTTTGCTCTAATTGGACCTTGAAAAACGTAAGGTACATTCCTAAATTAAAAAGGAAACTTATTTCGGTTGGTCAATTAGATGATGAAGGTAACGCGGTTACTTTTGAAAACCGCCAATGGAAGGTGGTTAAGGGTAGTTGTGTCGTGGCTCGTAGACATAAAAGGGGAACTCTTTATATGGTTGAAGTGTTTGATGAAGACACGGTGGTTGCTACGGTTAATGTTGAGTTCGAATCAACTCTATGGCACCGAAGACTCGGGCATATGAGTGAGAAGGGTATGAAGATGCTTGTTTCGAGTGGGAGAATTCCGGATTTAAAAAAGGTAGAACTTGGGTTTTGCGAACCATGTGTATATGGGAAGCAAAAGAAGGTGACTTTTGGGAAATCGGGGAATGCACCTAAGTTAGAGAAATTGGAGCTTGTTCATACGGATGTGTTTGGTCCAACCAATGTAGAATCACATGGAGGTTCTCGCTATTATGTCACCTTCATTGACGACTCCACTCGAAATGTATGAGTTTATTTTCTTAAAGCTAAATCTGATGTATTTAATACATTTGTGAAGTGGAAAGCTATGGTAGAAAATGAGGCTAATTTGAAAGTCAAGTGCTTGAAGTCGGATAATGGAGGGGAATATGGTAGTCTTGAGTTTAAAGACCATTGTGCAAAGCTCGGTATTAGAATGTTGAAAACGGTACCGGAGACACCACAACACAATGGGGTCGCTGAACGTATGAATCGTACGTTAAATGAAAGGGCTAAGAGTATGAGACTACATGCCGGTTTGCCTAAGATGTTTTGGGCGGATGCGGTAAATACGGCGGCTTATTTGATAAATAGGGGACCCTCAAGACCGTTGGGTTTCCGAATTTCTGAGGAAGAATGGCAGGTAAGAAGGTGAGTTATAATCACCTTAGGATCTTTGGGTGTAATGCTTATGTGAAGACCAAAGATGCGGATAGAGACAAGCTTGAGGCCAAGTCAAAGAAGTGTGTTTTCATAGGCTACGGGTCGGATGAAATGGGTTATCATTGTTGGGATAACGAAGCTAGAAAAGTGATTCGTTCTAGTGATGTTACCTTTGATGAAGATTTGGTTTATGGCAAACCGGAAACGGGGAGTTCTAAATCGGGTCATGTTACTTTTGACGATGTTTCTATTGATGATCTTGCAGGTTCTAGTGGGAGTACGGGTAACAATGAATTGCCAATTAATGGTGAGGCATCGGAAAATGCTAATGATGGGGATGGTTCGGAAAGCGGTGATGATTCCGAACATAGTGCGAGTTCTAGTGATGAGGAGGACACAAATGAAACCGGTTCAACCATTTCGGTTGCTCCTACACTAAGACGCTTGACTAGAGTGCCCAAACCTAATCCTAGGTATTCTCCATCAGCAAACTACTTGCTTTATACCGAGAATGGTGAACCCGAAAGTTACTTTGAGGCAAAGAAGACAAAAGAATCCATACAATGGGAGCTTGCCATGAAAGAAGAGATGGGGTCACTTGAGAAGAATAAAACTTGGTCACTAGTGAAGTTACCTCATGATAAAAGGGCGTTGCAAAGTAAATGGGTGTATCGAATCAAGAATGAGTTGGATGGCAAGAAAAGGTACAAGGCTCGTTTGGTGGTTAAAGGCTTTCAACAAAAGAAAGGAGTTGACTACCAAGAGATATTTTCACCGGTGGTGAAGATGACTACTATTCGTTTGGTACTTTCTATGGTTGCATCCGAAGACTTACATCTAGAGCAACTAGATGTGAAGACCGCATTCTTGCATGGTGATCTTGTTGAAGAGATCTATATGAGGCAACCCGAGGGCTTTGAGGTAAAGGGTAAAGAGAAGTGGGTTTGTAAGCTAAAGAAAAGTTTGTATGGATTGAAGCAAGCACCTCGGCAATGGTACTTGAAGTTTGACGAGTTTATGAAGAAGATTGGTTTCTTAAGATGTGAAGCAAATCACTGTTGCTACTTGAAGAAATCCAAGTCTTCTTACATAATCTTACTGTTGTATGTTGATGACATGTTACTTGCAGGTTTCAACATGTCCGAAATCAACAAGTTGAAAGGATTACTTTCCCATGAGTTCGAGATGAAAGATCTTGGTGGTGCTAGGCAAATACTTGGCATGATTATTGTGCGTGATCGTGTGAAGGTTACTCTATACTTGTCTCAATCCAAATATATTGAGAAAGTTGTAGAGAAGTTTAACATGGAAAATTCAAAGGCTCGTTCTATGCCATTGGGTAGCACGATAAAGCTATCGAAAAGTCAATCACCTAAAACGGAAGAAGACAAAATGTAGATGGAAAAGGTTCCATATGCATCGGCCGTGGGTAGTGTTATGTATGTCATGTATTGTACAAGACCCGATATTGCTCACGCAGTGGGAGTTGTAAGTCGTTATATGTCTAATCCGGGGAAAGAGCATTGGGAAGCGGTTAAATGGTTACTCCGTTATTTGAAAGGTACTTCTAATATGGGATTGTGCTTCTCTAAAAGCAATGTCATACTTAGAGGTTATGCGGATGCTAATTTGGGTGGATGTGACAATTCAGGGAAAAGCACTACGGGTTATGTTTTCACAATAGAGAAGACGGCGGTTAGTTGGATGTCTCGACTACAAAAGAGTGTTGCTTTATCAACCACCGAAGCAGAATATATGGCTATTGTAGAAGCTTCTAAAGAGCTTGTTTGGTTGAAAAACTTCTTAGGTGAGTTGGGTAAAAGACAAGACTATTGCGTCTTGAATTGTGATAATCAAAGTGCGGTTCATCTTGAGAAGAATCCGGTGTTTCATAGTCGTACGAAACACATCAAGATAAGGTATCATTTTATTCGACAACATATAAATGATGGTACTTTATTATTGGAGAAAATCCTTGGTACGAAGAATCCTGCTGATATGTTTACTAAGGTTGTTACGACAGAGAAATTGGGGTTTTGCATTACCTCAATTGGTCTTCTAATGAATTGATGAGAGAAGACCCCAACTAGAGAATTAGAGAGTTAATGTTTCAATTCTAACAAGTAGTGTTGAAGACCTTGTATCGAAAGTCTGCTCATCCGAAGTATGTGTTGAGTGTGCGTGTCCCAAATGGAGTTTGGTGGTATAATGGTGGTTTAACGTTCTTGGTTAGATCGTTGATATTTTGGGTTGACGAAGGTTGGGTTTGTTCAAAGTCTCCAAGTGGGAGATTGTTGGAGATATGGAGAACTTTAAACAATTAGAGGGAAGATTTCAGGAAACTCACACGAAGCTTCCACGAAGTTGTTAGGAAACTCACATGTGGCTTCCACGAAGTTGTGAGGAAATTCACATGTGGCTTCCACGAAGTTGTGAGAAAATTCACATGTAGCTTCCACGAAGCTGTCAGGAAACTCACATGTAGCCTCCATGAAGCTGTCAGGAAACTCACATGAAGTTTCAAGGAATTGTTTTTAGCTTACTCCTTAAATCATTCTATAAATAGACCCTCTTGTAACTCATTGTAAACACACCACAAATATTCAGTAAATACATTCTCTAGTTGGTCCGTGGACTAAAGCAATCACAACGATTGCATATAACCACGTTATCTCTTGTTTCGATTTACATTTCTTGCATTTATAATCTTTCGTTCATTAAGTGGGTTAGTAATCTTGTAGAATTACTATCGGTGAGTGATCTTGTTGAATCACTTGCGTTGTTTTGGGTCCTAATATCCTTACATTATCAACTTCTACTATCGTGTATGAATTTAGAGAATATTCATTTACCGTTTCGATGTTTACCATGTTGATATGAAGAGGACAATATAAGACGTATGTGAGATATCATTGTGTGGTAAATCATTTTCGTCGGGTTTGTTAAATTTGTGAGATGAAACCTTAATGCACTTGTAATATTCAAGAATTGGTTACCTCGATGAACATCAATCTTGTAATATTACAATATTGAGGTGATTAAGGTTTCACCTAACAAACTTAACGAACATGAGAAATGATTCACCATATAATGAGATCTACATACGTCTCCTCTATCCTCCTCATTTCAACACAACAAACATTGTAACGGTAAACATCTCTATATTTATACATGATAGTCAGGTTGATAATAAAACTGATTGAGCTAGTTAACATGTCAAAAACGGATCCAATCTAAATTGGTCGAATGTTATCATTTATTTCTTCGAGCATTTTTCCGCCAAAATAATAACATTTTCACAAAGTGTTTTTTTTAAATATTCATATTTTCATGTGATCTTAATGCTTGAAAAAAAAATTAAAAACGAAAAAAAATTACTTTTCCCCACTTCTCCCAAAAAAGTACTTCCATCTTGATTAAAACACTATATATATATATATATATATATATATATATATATATATATATATATATATATATATATATATATATATATATATATATATATATATATATATATATATATATATATATATATATATATATAGTGAGGATCCATGGAGAACAAGAGGGTGTAGAGAACCGAGAGAACCAGTAGACTGACCTTCATCTTGTTGCAGCCTGACCTTCATCTGCGTGCAGACTGACCTTCATCTGCGTGCAGATTCAGCTTATTTTGTGTGCAGATTGATCGAACAGATAGAATCAACATATGACATTCAATCTGTGTACAGATTGAACTTTCAATCTGTACACAGTTGAGTTCATCTACAAAATTTACTTACTCAATCGAATGTGTAGATTCTTAAATCAATCGAATTAATGTTTGAAATTGATGTTACCTTGTTCCAATATTAACGACTAGAAGATTTTGTGAAGGATTCAAGGTCTGAAAACAACTGAATCGTAAAAATCAAAGTTGCAGTTCATCTTCATCATTCGTTCACTGTTCATCATGAAATTGAGGAATTCGTTGATGATTTGGAGTATAATCATTCAAGGAAGTTGATAATCGCTGCCTTAGGATCTTGTTTCAGTCGATTTTAACTTTCAAATTGTTGATTTTGATGTCTGGCAAAATTAGGTCGTGGTTCGCTGAGTTTTCTCCTATGGAGAGTTCACCTAGAATCCTTTGACTATATATATCAAATCAAACAAACTAATTTTCTTACACCAGTTTCCTCCCTGCTTTCTATATGCCCACATGAAAATTAAAGTAATTCAGAATTTATAAATTTCCCAACTAGGATTACGAAGTGGCATCATGGATGACATAATTACTTAGTTAGCTTCAATGTACCATATTAATTCATAGATATCAACTTATAACAACATCATATGAGAAAATTAGCGAACTGATTGATTTTGCTTAAGTCTCAAATAAACATCATCCACATTTTTTTTCGTTCGTCAGCTTACTTGGTTAGCTTCATTGCACCATATTAATTCATATATTTTAACTTATAATAACAACATCATATGAGAAGATTAGCCAACTGATTAATTTTGCTTTGTTTCCAATGCTCCACACGGATATCAAATCATACGGGCATGTATCCAATGAAAAATCACAATAATTAATCAGGCGAGGCTTGAACTCGAGACCTCTTGAAACCCAAAACCTCGAGGAACCACTCAGACACAAGTGACGCTGGTTGTCACACTTTCTTCTAATTTATATATGTAGAAATTGTGATTTAAAAATCGATGGCAAAGATAATATATCAAGAAATGAACACACGGACAATATTGTTTCTTAACGTAGTTGACTTCCTAAAGTTTTAATCGACATGTGTTTAATTAAAATGAAGAGTGAGCTGAGTCATTTGTAAAGTAATTTATGCGTCTTAGCAACTAATACATGCCAAAAATAGCATAATGCATAAACTTTACACTTAATCATCAATAGATCCTAAAATTGCACCACTAACATATTTTTATTTATTTTAAGTATAAATATAAAATATGAGTTGTAATCACTTGCATCCATAAATTTGCTTGAAAACAAAGGAACCAATGAGAACGCGACATGTGACGCGAAAATCACATGTGATTAAAAAAAATTCGAAAAAAAATTATATATATATATAATGAAAAAAAAAATGTCGAATTTCCAAAGTATATATAGGGGTAGGATCAATGGGGAAGTAACCAATCGAGGGGAACCGGGGGGAAGCCAATTATTTTTTTTCGTTTTTTTGGAATTTTTTTTTCAGGCATCAAGATCACACGAAAATATGAACATTAAAAAAAGACACTTCGTGATGAATGTTATTATTTATGTGGGAATACGATCGACAAAAATAACATTCAATATAATATTGATCGTGAAGAATGTTAACGTTTTTTTTCTTCATGTTTTGTGAAGTACTTTTTGTCAAAATTTAGCCCGATTTAGAGTTTCGGGTTTTGAGTTTAGTCCCTAAACCCAAAATTCAAAACCCTAAACTTTAAACCGTTCGTGTTAAAAACTCAATCTAAATCCTAAATCTAAACCCTAAACCCTAAATTTCTAAACCCAAATATCTAAAATCTCAACATACGCTCGAAAAACACGATAATTATTGTATATTAATTCTTCGAGCATTTTTCGCCAAATAAAAACATTTATCACAAAGTGTCTTTATTAAATGTTCATATTTTCATCTAATCTATAATGTTCGTGAACAAAGTTTTTTCAAAAAACGAAAGAAAAAAAATTTGCTTCTCCCCAATTGGTTACTTCCCCCTTGATCCTAAATTTGCGCCCAAATACAGATGTTTTTGGTCCAACTAAAGTAGAATCATATGAAGGTTCTCGCTATTATGTCACCTTCATTGATGACTCCACTCAAAAGGTATGGGTTTTTTAAAAGCTAAATTCGAAGTGTTTAATACTTTTGTGAAGTGGAAAGCTATGGTGGAGAATGAGAGTAACCTAAAGGTTAAAAGCTTGAAGTCGGATAATGGAGGAGAATATGGTAGTCAAGAGTTTAAAAACCATTGTGTATATATCGATATCAAAATGTTAAAAATGGTACGAGAGACACCGCAACACATTGAGGTCCTTGAATGTATGGATTGTACGTTAAATGAAAGAGCTAAAAGCATGAGACTACATGTCGATTTGCCGAAGATTTTTTGACGGTAGCGGTCAATACGGAGGCTTATTTGATTAATAGGGGACCCTCAACGCCGTTGGATTTCCAAATGTCCGATGAAGAATGCCGAGGTAAGCAGGTGCCTTATGATCACCTTAGAATCTTTGAGTGTAATACATATGTGAAAACCAAAGATGCGGATAGAGACAAGCTTGAGGCTAAGTCAAAGAAGTGTATATTCATTGGTTATGGTTCGGATGAAATGGTTTATCGTTGTTGGGATAACGAGGCTAGAAAGGTGATTCGCTTCCGAGATGTCACTTTTGATGAAGACTCGGTTTATGGCAAGGCGACGGGGAGCCCTAAACCGAGTTATATCACTTTTGACGATGTATCTGTCGATGATTTTGCAGGTTCTAGTGGGATATCGGGTAACAATGTATTGCCGGATAATGGTGAGGTCTCGAAAAATGCTAATGATGGGGATGGTACGAAAATCTGTGATAATTCCTAATATAGCGAGAGTCCTTGCGATGAGGAGGTGGCTAATAAAATAGGTTCAACCATTTCAGATGCTCCTGCACCAAGACGCTTGGCTAGAGTGCCTAAGCCAAAGCCCAGTTACTCTACATCAACAAACTACTTGCTCTATATCGAGAATGGTGAACCTAAAAGTTACTTCAATGTAAGAAAATACAAAGAATCCATACAATGTGAGCTTGCCCATGAAAAAATATATGGGTCGTTTGAGAAGAATGAAACTTGGTCGCTAGTGAAACTACCTCATGATAAAAAGGCGTTGCAAAACAGATGGGTGTATCGTATTAATAATGAGTTGGATGACAAGAAAAGATACAAGGCTAGGTTGGCGATTAAAGGCTTTGAACATAAGGAAGAGGTTGACTACAACGAGATATTTTCACCGGTTGTTAAAATGAAAACTATTTTTTTGGTACTTTGTATGGTTGCATCCGAGGACTTACATCTAGAACAATTAGATGTGAAGATCGTATTTTTACATGGAGATCTTGACGAAGAGATCTATACGAAGCAGCTCGGGGCTTTAAGATAAAGGGTATAGAGAAGTGGGTTTGTAAGCTACGAAAAAGTTTGTATAGATTGAAGCAAGCACCTCAACAATGATACTTGATGTTTGATGATTATATTAAAAGAAGTGGGTTCATGCGTTGTGAGATGGATAATTGTTGTTACTTAAATAAATTCAAATCCTCTTACATAATGTTATTGTTATACGTTGATGAATTATTCCTTGCAGGTTCCGACATGTCCGAAAGCAACAATTATATGGGATTGCTTTCTCGTGATTTCGAGATGAAAAATCTTGGCGGTGCTAGGAAAATACTCGGTATGATTATTATGCGTGATCGTGTGAAAGGTACTCTATACTTGTCTCAATAAAAATATATTGAGAAAGTTGTAGAGAAGTTCAACATGGATAAAGCAAAGGCTCGTTCTATGCCTTTGGGTATCATAGTGAAGCTATCGAAGAGTCAATCACCTAAATCGGAAGAAGACAAAGCAAAGATGGATAATGCACCATATGCTTCGACCATGGATAGTGTTATGTATGCCATAGTTTGTATGAGACCGGATATTGCCCTTTTGGTGGGAGTTGTTAGCCACTATATGTCTAATCTGGGGAAAGAGCATTCAGAAGGGGTCAAATGGTTGCTTCGTTGTTTAAATGATAATTATGCTATGCGATTGTGTTTCTCATAAAGCAATGTCGTACTTAGGGGTTATGTGGATGCTAATTTGGGTAGATGTGATGATTTGAGAAAAAGCACTACGGGGTTATGTGTTTGATATCGCCTCATTTACACATTATTATTCGTGATATTGCATCCTTTTGGTTATATTTTGGTAAATCTTGAAGACTTTAGCTCGTGATTATGTTTGAAATTGTGTTTTGAGTTCAAGAAGTATTTACGAGAGTGTTTTGGGTGATTTTAGTGAAGATTTGGCGTCAAATGGTGGAGACAAAGCAAAATGAAGAAAACTGAAACGAGCTGCTGTTTCTGAGTGCATCTCGCGGTCGTGAGTTATGAAGTTCCGGTCGCAATTTGGATCATCACGAGCGCGAAGCGTTAACAGAAGTTGAGTTATGGAAGATTTAAGCTCACAGGCACTATGTTTATGTTCGCACTCGCGATCTCTGTTTTTGAAGACCTCACGGTCGCAAGGTCCTATCTCACGGTCGCGAGGTGGAGGTCGATTAGCAGTCCAATTTTTGGCCCTATAAATAGAATGTTATACCCTAGCCTATTAGCAAATTTTACATTACGTTTTCTGGGTTTTGGCTACGAATTTTTAAGGGTTTTTCATGGCCATTCTTGGAGTTTTAACACTTGAATTCAATTTTGGCTATCATTAATATTAGTAACTTTTATGTTTACTCTCTTGATTAATACTATGGTTTTTAATTGTTTATCTTTGTGTATGATTTCTTGTATTGGCATGTCTAGCTAAATTCGTAGTATTCACTTAGATGATTGATGCTAGGTGATGGATTGCTAATCTTTTGTCTAATTAAATAATTTCTCTTGATCCATGATTTATTATTGCTCCCATTGATTGATCCAACTAATTATTAGTCTGTCGTTTTAAGTAACGATAGTTATTAAATTGATAAAGTTGTCTAGATTGTTGAAAGATAATTTAGATTGTTTGAATTGCATGCAGGAAACTAGTGTAATTAGACTTAGTGATTAAACCATCAATTGAGTAGATAATTGTGAAACTAAAAAGGGACACCAATTTATTCTTAAATTAAATCACAATCTTGAGTAATTAGATTGATTGATAGTGTTCTTAAAAAGCGTAAGAGAAACCATCGTTATTAACTTACAATTTCATCATAAAATTAGTATGTAAGTGAAGGAAACCAGCTTATGTTACTAATTAGTGATTAATTAATGAACTTGGTTAACGACAGTTATACTTAGGGATTTGATTATAGCGATCTTAATAAAAGTAATTCGGATCATAGGGAATTGAATCTAAGTGAATGACCTTATCTCATTTGAATTCGTATTTGTTAATTTTTCGTTTCTTATTTCAATAAGTTAAAAATTCCTCAATTTACTTATAATAATTATTAGTTTTAGATTCTTAAATTCAACCGCTCCCTGTGGAACGAACCTTGTGCTTGCTATTTCTTTACTGCATTGATCAGTAATAGTTACTTGATTTATGTGTTAATTTGATTATTTTAGTTCAAAATATTTAGGTTGCATTTTTAGCACATCAGTGTTCACAGTTGGTAATGTAGTGACCCGAACTTTTCCATGTTTATATATATTTAATGAAATTGATATTTACATGATTAAGTGTTTCCAACATGTTAAACAATCAAACTTGTTAAGACTTGATTAATTGAAATAGGTTTTATATAGACAACTGACCACCCAAGTTGACCGGCGATTCACGAACGTTAAAACTTGTAAAAACTATATGATGACATACATATGGATATATATATATATATATATATATATATATATATATATATATATATATATATATATATATATATATATATATATATATATATATATATATATATATATATATAGTTATCATGATATTATGATAAGTATGTACCTCATTAAGTATTTTAACAATGAGTTATATACATAAAAATGAGACTATTGAATTAAGAAACTTGAAAACGGTATATATAACGATTATCGTTATAACAACGTCTTACTAATTACATATGAATCATTTTAAGATATTGATACATTATATATAAACATGTTAAATGATAAGTAAACATATCATTAAGTATAATAACAATGAACTACATATGTAAAAACAAGACTACTAACTTAAGGATTTCGAAACGAGACATATATGTAACGATTATCGTTGTAACGGCATTTAACTGTATATATATCATATTAAGATATATTAATACATCATTATATCATGATAATGTAATAATTTAACATCTCATTAGATATAATAAACAATGTGTTAACAGCATTTAACAAGATCGTTAACTTAAAGGTTTCAAAACAACATTTACATGTAACGACTAACGATGACTTAACGACTCAGTTAAAATGTATATACATGTAGTATTTTAATATGTATTCATACACTTTTGAAAGACTTCAAGACACTTATCCAAGTACTTCTACTTAACAAAAATGCTTACGATTACATCCTCATTCATTTTCATCAACAATTCTACTCGTATGCACTCGTATTTGTACTTGTAAAATACACAGCTTCTAAATGTATTTAATATTGGTATATATACTCCAATTATCAGCTCTTAGCAGCCCATGTGAGTTACCTAACCATGTGGGAACCATCATTTAACATCTAGCATGACTTATGAGCAAGGAAACAAAAACAAGAACTCCTTTTAACCTCACTCACCTTCACCACTCACCACCTACTCCATTTCACTTCCAGTTATCTTCCCAATTCTCTCTCAAAACACACACACTCTTCCATGAACATCTAAGTTACTATTTTTCCAGCAAAAATCATCAAATACAAGCTTTGGTTGTTACCTATAATCATCATAAAAACAATTACTCAAGAACACTTCCAAGTTTACAAGTTTACTTCCAAGCTTACTTCCAAGTTTCCTAATCCATTCCAAGCAATCATCTAAGATCAAGAAACCTTTGTTATTTATAGTAGGTTATATTTCTAAATCAAGGTAATATTCATATTCAAGCTTTGATTCAATTTCTATAACTATAACTATCTTAATTCAAGTAATAATCTTACTTGAACTTGTTTTTGTGTGATGATTCTATTTCAAGAACTTCCAAGCCATCAAAGATCCTTTGAAGCTCAAGTTATTTTTTCATCATTTCCAGTAGGTTTACCTACTAAACTTGAGGTATTAATAATGTTCATAACATCATTCAATTCATATATGTATAACTATCTTATTCGAAGATTTGAACATGTAATCACTAGAACATAGTTTAGTTAATTGTAAACTTGTTCGCAAAAAAAAGTTAATCCTTCTAACTTGACTTTTAAAATCAACTAAACACATATTCTATATCTATATGATATGCTAACTTAATGATTTAAAACCTGAAAACACGAAAAACACCGTAAAACTGGATATACGCCGTCGTAGTAACACCGCGGGCTGTTTTGGGTTAGTTAATTAAAAACTATGATAAACTTTGATTTAAAAGTTGTTCTTCTGGGAAAATGATTTTTCTTATGAACATGAAACTATATCCAAAAATCATGGTTAAACTCAAAGTGGAAGTATGTTTTCCAAAATGGTCATCTAGACGTCGTTCTTTCGACTGAAATGACTACCTTTACAAAAATGACTTGTAACCTGTATTTCCGACTATAAACTTATACTTTTTCTGTTTAGATTCATAAACTTAAGTTCATTATGAAACCGTAGCAACTTGAATCACTCAAAACGGATTTAAAACGAAGAAGTTATGGGTAAAACAAGATTGGATAATTTTTCTTATTGTAGCTACATGAAAATTGGTAACAAATCTATATGAATCGTATCCTAGCTAACTCATATTGTATTATACATGTATTCTAATATATTATGTAATCTTGGGATACCATAGACACGAATACAATGTTTTGACATATCATATCGACCCATCTATATATATATTTTGAAACAACCATAGACACTCTATATGCAGTAATGTTGGAGTTAGCTATACAGGGGTGAGGTTGATTCCAAAATATTATATATACTTTGAGTTGTGATCTAGCCTGAGGCTTGTATACACAAGGTCGTGTAAGGCCCTATTTCAGTTTCTGTTTGGTTCAGGTGTTTGGGACGCCGTCCAAGATGTAGGACGCCGTCCAGCAAAGAAGGACTGGATGCCGTCCAGATTATGGGACGCCGTCAAGATGAACTGGCGGGCCAGCTATTGGATTTGATATTCAATGTTAGGGTTTTGATTGTGTGTTCTTGAATAAGACCCACTAGTTGATAAATGGATGATTAAGCTAGTAAATGGTGTCGATAACCATTATTGGTGGGTTTTGGGTTGGATGATGAAATTGTTTAGTTGATAATCATGTTTGGGTGTGAAATCACTAGCTAACTTGAGTTATAAGTGATTAGAGGTGTAAGCTTGCAAAATGGTGTTTTGACTTGAGAATAGGTTAAAATTGGTTTTGGTGTCAAATGATGCGAGAAATGTATTTTGATGATGAAAATCTTGTGTAAATTGGCTGTTGGAACATTATCACTAGTCGATTGTGATTATGAGTGTTTCGGGTAAATTTTGACTTAGTCAAGTAGAAGTAAGTGTAAATGGGTCAATATTGCACTTATGGTGTTTTTGGGCATAAGCTAGAGTGTTTAGCTCATTTGTTTGTGAATTACTTAGGTGATTTGTATTTGGACGTTTAGGAGCTCAAGCGGGATTGCTTTTCAAGTAATCGAAGTGAGTGGAATATTTATACACTTATGTATATAATTTGGTTGCTTGTGTGCGATGTGGTAGGTGACATCTGTTAGGATTCACTTTTCGTGGACCACATTTGTGTTGGGAAAAATATAGTGAGTGATATCCGTGTGGATAGCTCCTCGTTGGCTATATTCGTTTTGTGTATGTGTGCGTTGGAGTGTGGTGAGTGATTTCCGTAAGAAATGACTCTTTGTCGACCACAATTGTAGGTGAGGCATGTGACGAGTGATAAATGTTTGACCTATCGCTCTTCGTCGGTTACATGTTAGTATTGGTTATGTAGCGAGTGATTAATGTTTGACCTATCACTCTTCGTCGGCTACATGTGTGCATTTGGATATGTGACGAGTGGTTAATGTTTGAACTATCACTCTTCGTCGGTCACATGTGTATATTTGGCTTTGTGGCGAGTGATTAACGTCTGACCTATCGCTCTTCGTCGGCCACATGTGTGTATTGGGTAAGTGGTGAGTGTTATCCATTTGAGGATCCGCTCTTCGTTGGCCACTTATCGTAGGATGGTAAGCGGTTCCGCTTTTCGTCGGCCATCCTTGTGATTGAGGTAAGTGTTAACGTTTCGGTTGTACTTTTCGTCGGCCTCATTGTGCGTAGTGGTGAGTGGTTAACGATTTTGACCTACCGCTCTTCGTCGGCCATGTACGCGTGCGATGGGTAGTGAGTAGTTAACGTATTTGACCTACTACTCTTCGCCGGCCACCATCGGGTCGAATGTCGACATTGGGTATTTTGGGATGTGTAAGTTTTGGTTAGCTTTGTGCGTTGATTATACGATTATTCGTTTATTGCGGTTCGCTAATGTTATTGTGTTGTTGTGTAGGTGTATGCAAGTAATTGGATTATGTTTGTATGCATATAAGTATTGCATTCACTAAGCTTTAGCTTACCCTCTCGTTGTTTACATTTTTATGTTCGAAGGCGGACGTGGCAAGGGTATGCTCGGGATTAGATGATTTTCCCTTTTGATGTTTGCTTGGATTATATTTTGGATTCGGCCTAGGATTTGGGTAGTTTATCCCCAAACATCATGCTCGTAGATTTGTTTGGAACTTAAACTCTTTTGGGTCGAAATTGCTACCTTAACGTGATTTGGGTCGTTGTGGGCCCGGTGTTGTAAAACTCGTTTTGACTTTGGAAATCTCTTAATTATAATTATTATAATGTATTGTGAAAGTGTTTTGGTTTAAAAGTGTCTGTAAGTGGGTTTTCCACTCATGTAAGTTGAACCCCAGGATCAGAATCTGGTAGAGCATTTGGACGCCGTCCAGATCCACTGGACGCCGTCCTGGTCTTCACAACTATACGCCGTCCCAATCTTTGGACGCCGTCTAGATACACTGAATCAGAAAAGTTTTTTTTTTGTGTGGCACGTTTTTGGAGGGATAACGGGTTGGGTCGTTACAGGTGGTATCAGAGCATGGTCTAAGGGATTTAGGTGACTTGAGATAGGCGCCTAGACTTAGACTCTTTGTGTGTGCTATTATGCGAGACTTGTAGGATTACGGGTCGGTTCAGCTTTTAGCTAGTGCCTTAGATTGTAGGTGAACTAGCTATGTATTGATTATGTTGTTACTAATCATGTTGTTTTGTGTTGAACATCTAGCGAAATGGTTGTTGTATTTATGAGCTCGGCATGGCATGTGAGCGTAATAATAATTCGCGACAATTATTACGGTTGCAAGCCAAGTCATGCAAGTGATGTACAACAAGTGTTGAACTAGATGGGATGTACGAACGGTGGCATATTTATATGATTATGAATATTATTCGTGGCGGTGTATGTAAATTATTCGTGTTGCGTTCCTAACCGAGTTCATTTCTTAGAATGAAGACGAGGAACGGACATGATAACGAAGATCAAGGCGAGGACTCCGGGTTCACGGCCAAGGTTGAGGCCATTATACAAGGTCAACGTGCGGCACTTCTAGAGGACGTTAGGAAGATGTTCCTAGATTCGATTAACTAGGAATTAGTCGATCTAGTCAAGGAACAAGTTAAGAATGTCCTTCATGAAGATAATGTGAGAATGCGAGACTTCTACTACAAAAATTTCAAGGATGCTCAACCTCCCACTTTTGATGGTGAGCGAGATCCCCTTAAGAGTGCTCGATGGATCTCCTATATGGAGGGGGCTTTTCGTACTAGTGAGTGCCCTCTCGACAAGAAGACGAGGTATGGTAGTAGTATGCTAAGGGGTGACGCCAAGTTGTGGTGGGATGCGAAAATCCAACTATATGGTGAGGAACAATGTATGGACTTCACATGGGATGAGTTTAAGATGGAATTTTTCAATGAGTATCAAACTTCGGTCGATCTCTCTAAGATTAAGGACGAGTTGCGTGCTTTGAGGCAAGGGCCAATGGATTTAAACACTCTCAAATCCGTTTTCTTATCAAAGACCCAATTTTGCCCGGAGTATGTCGGTAATGACTACTACCGAATCTTGAACGATAGTTATTAAGAGAAGATTAGCGTAAACGTAATGAGAACTTTTGACGAATTGTTCGATATGACGAAAGGTTTTGAGACGCTTGTCCTAAAGAAGAGTGGTTCCGAGGTAAGTAAGCGGAAGTTCGAGACTACGATGCATTCGAATAAGAAAAGTAAGAGTACTTCCGAGGGTGGCGGAAGCGTGAAGAAGAATGGTACGGGAGGTTTTATACCCACGTGTTATAATTGCGGAGAACGGGGTCATTTGTCACGCGAATGTACGAATGCGAAGTCTAACAAGGTTATGTGCTTTAATTATCGAAAGGAGGGACACCAAAAGTCGGCGTGTCTGGATTTAGTTGGTAATGCATGAGAACCTGACGACGATGTTCAGGTACTTTTCGACTATCTTATTGAAATGTACTTATGATTGTGTTTAATGCATTTGTGTTAGTGCATAGTGTGATGAAGGGCGTAAGACTTGGTGCTTCCAAGCATTCCTTAGTGATGGGCGAAAGATTTTTACCAAGCCATGAGAATGGGCTTTGGTGTTATTTTGATAGCGCGTAGTAGTTTTAGTGTGGTGATGGGTGACATCGGATGAATGGAACCCTAGGTTACAAGTCTTTTGAATTTGTTAAATGTTGATAGTGGAGTCTATGTGACGCGGTGTCAGGTGCCTCTTTCATACCTGCAAGCGTAACGTTCGACTCCTACGGTATTGTGGTTACGTTGTACTTAGGGTACCGGAGGTAAACCCTTAGATACATGAGTGACTAGGTGAAACTTTGGTAAATCATGGCAATCGGAGAATTGAAAGGATAAGGTTTGTATAATTTGTGGTACACTTTTCGTTCGAAGTGTTTAAGGATAGGTTAAGGTCCTTAGTATGCTCAAGGTTGGAGCAAGATATGGTGATGGGTCGTGTGAACCCAATTGTTAGTAAAGTCTACCTTTAGTAGCATTGTACGGCTGTACAAAATGTGGTTATGGAACATAGTTCTAAGTGGGGGAGTTACACTCCCACAAGAGGAGGTTGTAGTGTGAGATTTCGGATGATGCTCATAGTGGATCCGAAATTTGTGTCGGAACCTAGATTGGTCGCTTTGTGATAGAGTACAATTTCGGTTAAATTGTACTTATGATTTTGGATTTAAATTATCAACGAGGTGGTAATGTGGTATATCTCGTTGGGAGATAATGAACGTGTTTGACGAGCAATGTGAAATCCCTCGGTTAAGGGATGTGCGTATCGGATTCTTTGCTAGAGAATTGTTGTCTTGTACCTATGTGCGATATAGGTGGTTCTTGCTAGATTGTGTTGGCGTTGTGTACGCGTACGTATGATGCGTGCATGTGCATAATGGATTTTACTTGGGTGGATTAGTCGCGGTGTTTAAGCCTCCACTCATTGGTTTGCTTGACAGGTGAAATTGTCACGGTGTTTAAGACACCACATGGTCATGGGGGCGAGTTAGTCGCGGTGTATAAGATATCACCCGGGAAATTAGTGTTTACGTGGTGTTAAGTACACTAATGGATTTTGTGGGAAATGCAATTTCGGTTAAATTGTATGTATTGTGGCAAGTGTTATCCAATTGCGAGGATTCACTTTTCGTTGGCCACGGTTGGAGTGTGATAAGTAGTAAGTGTTATCCGTTAGGATTCGCTTTTCGTCGGCTACTTATTGTGGTGTGGAATGCGTTTTCCGTTAGGAATCGCTTTTGTTTGGCCATATGTGCGGAGAGGTAAGTGCTATCCATAAGGATGCGCTTTTTGTCGGCCTCTTGTTGCATAGTGGTAAGTGGTTAACATTTGATCTACCGCTTTTCGTCGGCCACATACGCATGAGGATGTGGGGCAAGTGGTATCCAATCGTGAGGATTCACTTTTCGTCGGCTCCATTGTATTGTTTGTTGGCCATATTTTTGGTATGTTGTTACTTTAGCGATGTACATGATAAGGGTACGCTAAAGGGATTGCTAACTTGGTACGAGATTTGGAATGTTAGCTTGTTTATGTCATGCGGTCGAGGCATGAGTTCGTTCCGGTTCGGGGACGAAGCGAGAATTAGTGCTCGGTTTGGTAGATTTGGCAAATCACGGATGATGATTTAAATCGGAAGGGTAACTTTTGAGTAAAGTCGCCTAAAGGAGTTGTGTGAAATCTTCGAATTGCGGAAATTGTTGTGGACATCGAGTTTTGGACGTATGTCGGAGGACCATTTAGTGCGGGTCCTGTTGGTAAAGTGGCGAGGATCACGGGGACGTGATCCAATTTAAGTGGGGGAGAGTTGTAAGACCTTGTTTCAGTTTCTGTTTGGTTCAGGTGTTTGGGACGCCATCCAATATGTGGGACGCCGTCCAGCAAAGAAGGACTGGACGCCGTCCAGATTATGGGACGCCGTCCAGATGAACTGGCGGGCCAGCTGTGCAGTTTTGTTATTTTAAGAGGGGCATTTGTGTCTTTTCACTTGAGGTCGGATGTGAGGCCATATTATCAGTTTGGGATCTAGTTTTGGATCATATTTCACATCCACAAACAGTCCCATTTCATTCTAGAGAGAGAGGGAAGTTCTAGAGAGATATTTGGTGATTTGGAGTAGAAGAAGCTTGAATCGACCAAAGGCCCGAGTTTTAAAGTTGTTCATCTCACTCCTAGCTACGTTGTGGTTGTGGTGGTAAGCTCTAACTCCTATTTTTCATTGTTGGATTTGATATTCAATGTTAGGGTTTTGATTGTGTGTTCTTGAATAATACCCACTAGTTGATAAATGGATGATTAAGCTAGTAAATGGTGTCGATAACCATTGTTGGTGGGTTTTGGGTTGGATGATGAAATTGTTTAGTTGATAATTATGTTTGGGTGTGAAATCACTAGCTAACTTGAGTTATAAGTGATTAGAGGTGTAAGCTTGCAAAATGGTGTTTTGACTTGAGAATAGGTCAAAATGGGTTTTGGTGTCAAATGATGCGAGAAATATATTTTGATGATGAAAACCTTGTGTAAATGGGCTGTTGGAACATAATCACTAGTCGATTGTGATTATGAGTGTTTCGGGTAAATTTTGACTTAGTCAAGTGGAAGTAAGTGCAAATGGGTCAATATTGCACTTATGGTGTTTTTGGGCATAAGCTAGAGTGTTTAGCTCATTTGTTTATGAATTACTTAGGTGATTTTGCATTTGGACGTTTAGGAGCTCAAGCGGGATTGCTTTTCAGGTAATCGAAGTGAGTGGAATATTTATACGCTTATGTATATAATTTGGTTGCTTGCGTGCGACGTGGTAGGTGACATCCGTTAGGATTCACTTTTCGTGGACCACATTTGTGTTGGGAAAAATATAGTGAGTGATATCCGTGTGGATAGCTCCTCGTTGGCTATATTCGTTTTGTGTATGTGTGTGTTGGAATGTGGTGAGTGATTTCCGTAAGAAATATCTCTTTGTCGACCACAATTGGAGGTGAGGCATGTGATGAGTGATAAATGTTTGACCTATCGCTCTTCGTCGGTTACATGTTAGTATTGGTTATGTAGCGAGTGATTAATGTTTGACCTATCACTCTTCGTCAGCTACATGTGTGCGTTTGGATATGTGACGAGTGGTTAATGTTTGACCTATCACTCTTCGTCGGTCACATGTGTATATTTGGCTTTGTGGCGAGTGATTAACGTTTGACCTATCGCTCTTCGTCGGCAACATGTGTGTATTGGGTAAGTGGTGAGTGTTATCCGTTTGAGGATCCGCTCTTCGTTGGCCCCTTATCGTAGGATGGTAAGCGGTTCCGCTTTTCGTCAGCCATCCTTGTGATTGAGGTAAGTGTTAACGTTTCGGTTGCACTTTTCGTCGGCCTCATGGTGCGTAGTGGTGAGTAGTTAACGATTTTGACCTACCGCTCTTCGTCGGCCACGTATGCGTGCGATGGGTGGTGAGTAGTTAACGTATTTGACCTACTACTCTTCGTCGGCCACCATCGGGTCGAATGTCGACATTGGATATTTTGGGATGTGTAAGTTTTGGTTAGCTTTATGCGTTGATTATACGATTATTCGTTTATTGCGGTTCGCTAATGTTATTGTGTTGTTGTGTAGGTGTATGCAAGTAATTGGATTATGTTTGTATGCGTATAAGTATTGCATTCACTAAGCTTTAGCTTACCCTCTCGTTGTTTACATTTTTAGGTTCGAAGGCGGACGTGGTAAGGGTATGCTCGGGATTAGATGATTTCCCCTTTTGATGCTTGCTTGGATTATATTTAGGATTCGACCTAGGATTTGGTTAGTTTATCCCCAAACATCATGCTCGTAGATTTGTTTGGAACTTAAACTCTTTTGGGTCGAAATTGCTACCTTAACGTGATTTGGGTCGTTGTGGACCCGGTGTTGTAAAACTCGTTTTGACTTTGGAAATCTCTTAATTATAATTATTATAATGTATTGTGAAAGTGTTTTGGTTTAAAAGTGTCGGGAAGTGGGTTTTCCGCTCATGTAAGTGGAACCCCGGGATCATAATCTGGTAGAGCATTTGGACGCCGTCCAGATCCACTGGACGTCGTCCAGGTCTTCAAAACTGGACGCCGTCCAGATACACTGAATTAGAAAAGTTTTTTTTGTGTGGTACGTTTTTGGATGGATAACGGGTTGGGTCGTTACAGGTCGTGGATTGATTCGAGATAATATATATTGCTTTATATTCTGTACATCTAAATGTGGACAACTAGTTGTAGGTTACTGATAATGCTAAAAACGAACATATATTTCATAGCATTATTCCTCAAGAAAGACAAGCTTTTAGTTGCAATTGTTCTATTTACAAGTGATATTCGTTTAAATAATAAAAGGTGAAGACAAAAGACAGATTCGACGATTTGAAGACGCAAACGACCAAAAAGCTCAAAAGAACAAAAGACAATCAAAAAGGTTCCAATTATTGATAAGAAACGTCTCAAAATCACAAGAGTACAAGATTCAAAACGCAAAGTACAAGATATTAAATTGTACGCGAGGACGTTCGAAAAATCCGGAACCGGGACCAGAGTCAATTCTTAACGCTCGACGCAACGGACTAAAAATTACAAGTTAACTATATATATAAATATAATATAATATATAATTAATTATATTAATTATATATATATTATATATATATATTTAAAACCGTCGGCAGCAGGAAACTCCAAGGGTGTAAACTGTAAATACCTCTCCGCGACTCGCGGAGTTTTAAGGGTATTTGGCCGCGAGTCGCGGAGCCCCAAATTTCAAGTCTGGCTATAAATCAACCCGAATTCTGATCAAAATCATCATCAATTTTTCTTCTCATTCATACGAAGTAATATATATTTATATTTATAATTTATATTTTAATTTTAATTATAATTCTAATAATAAGGGTATGTTAGCGAATGTTGTAAGGGTGTAAGTCGAAATTCTGTCCGTGTAACGCTACGCTATTTTTAATCATTGTAAGTTATGTTCAACCTTTTTATATTAATGTCTCGTAGCTAAGTTATTATTATGCTTATTTAAAACGAAGTAATCATGATGTTGGGCTAATTACTAAAATTGGGTAATTGGGCTTTGTACCATAATTGGGGTTTGGACAAAAGAACGACACTTGTGGAAACTAGGCTATGGGCTATTAATGGGCTTTATATTTGTTTAACTAAATGAAAGTTTGTTAATGTTAATATAAAGATTTACAATTGGGCGTCCCTATAAATTACCATATACACTCGATCGGACACGATGGGCGGGGTATTTATATGTACGAATAATCGTTCATTTAACCGGACACGGGAATGGATTAATAGCCACTAGAATAATTGAAACAGGGGTGAAATTACATTCAAGGGTAATTGGTGTAATTGTTAACAAAGTAGTAAAACCTTGGTTTACACGCAGTCGATAACCTGGTGTATTCATTAAACAAAGTATTAAAACCTTGTTACAATTCGAATCCCCAATTAGTTGGAATATTTATCTTCGGGTATAATAATAATTTGACAAGGACACTTGCAATTTATATTTATGACTGATGGACTGTTATGGACAAAAACCAGACGGACATATTGAATAATCCAGGACAAAGGACAATTAACCCATGGGCATAAAACTAAAATCAACACGTCAAACATCATGATTACGGAAGTTTAAATAAGCATAATTCTTTTATTTCATATTTAATTTCCTTTATTTTATATTTAATTGCACTTCTAATTATCGCACTTTTATTTATTGTTATTTTATTTAATCGCACTTTTATTTATTTTTAATTATCGCAATTTAATTTTATCGCATTTTTATTCGCAATTTCATTATCGTTATTTACTTTAAGCTTTAATTTAAGTCTTGTATTTATTTTATATTTTACATTAGGTTTTAACTGCAACTAAAGTTTTAAAATCGACAAACCGGTCATTAAACGGTAAAAACCCCCCTTTATAATAATAATATTACCTATATATATATTTGTATTTTTATAAAAATAAACTAATATAGCGTTGAGCTTTGTTTAAAGATTTCCCTGTGGAACGAACCGGACTTACTAAAAACTACACTACTGTACGATTAGGTACACTGCCTATAAGTGTTGTAGCAAGGTTTAAGTATATCCATTCTATAAATAAATAAATATCTTGTGTAAAATTGTATCGTATTTAATAGTATTTTCTGCTAAAATTTAATAACTATTTTATATACACCTCGTTCGACATCAAGTATTTTTGGCGCCGCTGCCGGGGAAAACTCTTAAAAGCCGGAAGCGCAACGCTAATATAAAAAAAAAAAAAAATTTTTATCTACTTCTATTAAAAATTCGTTTTTGTAAAAATACGTTTTAATTATTCAAAAATATAAAAAGAAAAACAAAAATATAAGTATTTTTAGGATTTTGTTAAATATTTAAGTTTTATAAGTTTCTTTATTTTTATTTTAGTTTATAAAAATATAAGTTTTAATTTTAATATCTTTTATTTAATTAAAAAAAAACAGAAAACAAAATAAAAAAAAAAATTAAAGAAAAACGCGTAAAAAGACAAAGCTGTCAACTGAATTCCTGAACCCCGCGACTTGCGGGGTTTTCCTCTTTATTTGCCGCGACTCGCGGAGACCCTCTGACACACGGACAAAAACCCTAATCACGGGTTATTTTTAATTATTATTATTATTAAAACCTAAATATTATTATTATTATTATTATTAGTTTTATTTTACTTTTTACTTTTTATATTTAGTTTAATTAGTTTTATTAAATTGTAAAATTAGTAATTTTATTAAATAAATAATATAAAAATAATATTTTTATAAAAATTGTACTTTTTACAACTTTTTGTATATTTTTATATTTTGTACATCTTTAATCGTTGTAGCGTAATATTTGTATTTTTTTAGCTCATATTTAATTTTAAACTTAGTTTTTGCTATAGTTATTTTTACTCCTAGATTTTTAGGCTTTGCCGTAGAATTCCTTAAGTGCTTTTTCTTTAGACTAAGATTTAGGTGCTTTAGAATTTTGCGACGCCTTTTTAAGTTTTAGTTTCTTTTTAAGTTATTTCCATTTGGGATTTAGTTTTTCCTGTAAGCTTTAATATTTTTAGACCTTTTACTATGTATCAATTATCATTCCAATTAGTAATTTCAATTTGCGATTATAATTTTAAGTTAGTTGTAGTAATAAGGTTAAATTAGTTAAGTATTTTTAAGTTTTTATAAGTTTCTTTTATTTTTCCGTCATCTTTTATTTTTCAACCATATTTTTTTTTCTTTTTCAACCTTTTTCGACGAACTTTTTTTCTTTCTTATTTCTCGCTATTCTAGTTTTAGGACTTAGAATTTATTCTACTTCTTATCTAAATTTCTTAAAATTACGAAAATTTATTTTAAGTGGTTAAATTAATAGACATCAAAATTTTCTGGTTCGTAGTAATAGTTGGATTTGTACGTGGACCGGGTTATTGGAGCCAAACAGTCCTCAATTATATTGAGACCAAACGAATCCTGCCCCTCTGCTGCATCTTTTGGCTATTCGAAACGTGGGCAAAATCAGAAAAGTCTATTGATTGGATAACTTATTATAACTTTTCTTTCCTTTTTAAAACTAATAGGATATTCAGTGAATGCACCGAGCAAGACGTTCACCACCTTTTGTACGTTCACCACCTGTAACTCGATCAAGACATCGTTTAACAAATATAACCGCCGTTGATTTTTCTTTAGAATCGTCATCCAGTCGACCAAGTACTTCAGTTCAAATTTTCGATAATCCATTTTTTGAAACAAACCTCACAATTGAGAATCCAGAAAATATTCAGGAACGGTTCGTAGATCCTGAACCATTAAACTTTCCTCCGGAACCACTAATCATTCAAACAGAGATTGTTGAGGAACGAACTATTAAATCAGAATCATCTATTGATACCGATTCAACAAATTCAATTATGGAGAATCTGGAACCTTTAAGTATGGAAGACCGAATGAGAGCTAAACGCACTGGCCAAGGTCACGCCATTATTAAGCCAGAAGTTAATGCGCCAGATTATGAAATCAAAGGACAAATTCTACACATGGTAACTAATCAATGCCAATTTAGTGGTGCGCCGAAGGAAGATCCAAATGAACATCTACGTACCTTTAATAGGATCTGCACACTATTTAAAATACGAGAAGTGGAGGATGAACAGATATATCTCATGTTATTTCCCTGGACTTTAAAGGGAGAAGCCAAAGATTGGTTGGAATCGTTACCTGAAGGGGCGATTGATACATGGGATGTTTTAATTGACAAATTTCTTAAACAATTCTTTCCTGCATCTAAAGCCGTAAGACTTCAAGCAGAAATTGTTACGTTCACACAGAAGCCAAATGAAACTCTATATGAGGCGTGGACAAGATATGGAAAGTTGTTAAGAGGATGTCCGCAACATGGTTTAGACACCTGTCAAATAGTACAAATATTCTACCAAGGATGCGACATCACTACAAGAAAAGACATAGATATAGCAGCTGGTGGTTCGATTATGAAGAAAACCGAAACTGATGCTTACAAAATTATTGATAACACTGCTTCCCACTCACATGAGTGGCACCAAGAAAAAGATATCATTAGATCATCTAAAGCAGCTAGAGCCGATTCTAGCCATGACTTAGATTCCATTTCCGCAAAGATAGATGCTTTCGAGAGACGAATGGAAAAGATGACTAAGGATATTCACTCAATACGAATTAGTTGTGAGCAGTGTGGAGGACCACATTTGACAAAAGATTGTCTAAGTATTGAATTAACAATGGAACAAAGAGAGAATATTTCATACATAAACCAAAGGCCTGGAAATAATTATCAGAATAATTATCAACCGCCAAGACCTATTTACAACCAAAATCAGAACTATAACCGAAATATTCCATACAACAACCAACAAGGTCCTAGCAATCAACAAGTATCCAATAATACTTATAATCAGCAAAGACCGAATTTTCAAAACAAACCACCACAACAAACCGATGATAAAAAGCCGAATTTAGAAGATATGATGACGAAGCTAGTTGAAACTCAAACGCAGTTTTTCACATCTCAAAAACAAACCAATGAACAAAATGCTCAAGCATTTAGAAATCAACAAGCTTCTATTCAAAATCTGGAACAAGAAGTAAGTAACCTAGCAAGGTTAATAGGTGAAAGAAAACCGGGAAGTTTACCTAGTGATACAAATGCTAACCCCCGGAATGAAACAGCTAAAGCTATTACCACAAGAAGTGGTACAACACTTAAACCACCTGAAATACCTGTAACTTCTGATGAAACTATTCCTACTCCACAAGAACCACAACCTGATAAAGATAAGGAAAAAGAACCGGTAGTTGAAAAGGTTAATGAAGATAACACAGTTAAGGATAAACCTTATGTTAAACCATACCAACCACCACTTCCTTACCAGAGTAAAATGAAGAAAGAAAAACTTGAAGCCGAGCAATCCAAATTCTTGGATATGTTTAAACAGATAAATGTAAATCTTCCTTTCATTGATGTGATTTCAGGAATGCCAAGATATGCTAAATTCTTGAAAGATCTAATCACGAATAGAAAGAAAATGGAAGAACTCTCGGCTGTTACTATGAATGCTAATTGTTCAGCAGTGCTGTTGAATAAGATACCAGAAAAACTATCTGATCCAGGAAGTTTCACAATTCCATGTTTTCTGGGTAGTCTTAGTTCAATAGAAGCATTAGCAGATTTAGGTGCTAGTATAAATCTAATGCCGTATTCACTATACGCTAAACTAGACCTTGGAGAATTGAAACCAACCAGAATAAGCATACAACTAGCCGATAGATCAATAAAATATCCTAGAGGGATAATGGAAAACATGCTAGTTAAAGTTGGTACTTTAGTATTTCCAGTAGATTTTGTTGTTTTGGACATGGAAGAAGATTCTCAAGTTCCTCTCATATTAGGAAGACCATTCTTAAACACGGCTAAAGCAATGATAGACGTGTTCGGTAAGAAACTGACCCTAAGTATAGAGGATGAGAGTGTTACCTTTTCAGTTGATAGAGCAATGCATCAACCACAATCTGCAGATGATACATGTTATTATATTCAAACTATAGATGCACATGCAGAATTATTAGAAGAATTTCCAGAATTACAAGGAACAGGAGAATGTTCTTTAGGAGAAGGAAATGAACCAATTGATGAAGCTGAAATATTAACTACACTTATAGCTAATGGATATGAACCAACAACAGAAGAAATTCAAATGCTAAAAGAAGAAGATAGATATCGATATAAATCATCGATAAAAGAACCTCCGAAATTAGAGTTAAAGCCACTTCCAAACCATTTGGAATACGCTTATTTACATGGTGAATCTGAATTACCTGTAATAATATCGTCTTCTCTTACTGAAAATGAGAAATCACAACTCATTTCTGTGTTGAAAGCTCATAAACCAGCCATTGCATGGAAGATTCATGATATTAAAGGAATAAGTCCTTCGTATTGCACACATAAAATCCTTATGGAAGAAGGTCATAAAACGTATGTGCAACGTCAACGAAGACTAAATCCTAATATGCAAGATGTAGTTAAGAAAGAGATTATTAAACTGCTAGATGCAGGTTTAATTTATCCAATCTCTGATAGTCCATGGGTAAGCCCAGTTCAATGCGTGCCTAAGAAGGGTGGCATGACTGTCATTACAAATGAGAAAAATGAGCTTATTCCTACTAGGACTGTAACAGGATGGCGTGTATGTATTGATTATAGAAAATTAAATGACGCCACCAGAAAAGATCACTTTCCCTTACCTTTCATAGATCAAATGTTGGAAAGATTAGCCGGAAATAGTTACTACTGTTTTCTAGATGGATTTTCCGGATATTTTCAAATTCCAATAGCACCCGAGGACCAAGAGAAAACCACATTCACGTGCCCTTATGGTACTTTTGCTTACAAACGCATGCCATTTGGACTTTGTAACGCCCCTGCAACCTTTCAAAGGTGTATGATGGCGATTTTTCACGACATGATAGAAGAATGCATGGAAGTATTCATGGATGACTTTTCAGTCTTCGGGGATACATTTAAATCATGTCTAGTTAATCTGGAACGAATGCTAATTAGATGCGAAAAATCAAATCTAGTACTTAATTGGGAGAAATGCCATTTCATGGTTAAAGAAGGCATCGTTCTTGGACATAAAATTTCAAAAGAAGGAATTGAAGTGGATAGAGCTAAAGTAGATGTAATTGCTAAACTTCCACATCCCACCAATGTTAGAGGAGTTAGGAGTTTTCTAGGGCATGCCGGTTTTTACCGACGTTTCATAAAAGATTTTTCTAAAATTGCCACTCCTATGAATAAACTCCTAGAAAAGGATGCACCATTCATCTTTTCAGATGAATGTATCAAATCTTTTAATATACTTAAAGAAAAACTCACTAATGCACCGATCATGATAACACCAAATTGGAATCTACCATTTGAACTAATGTGCGATGCAAGTGATTTTGCAATGGGAGCCGTTTTAGGACAAAGGATTGAAAAACGATTTCAACCTATATATTATGCTAGTAAGACATTACAAGGAGCACAAACGAACTATACAACTACTGAAAAAGAACTCCTTGCTATTGTCTTTGCTTTTGACAAATTTCGATCATATCTCGTTCTAGCAAAAACGGTGGTCTATACCGACCATTCTGCTCTTAGATACCTATTTTCAAAACAAGATGCTAAACCAAGATTAATCCGTTGGATCTTACTCTTACAAGAGTTTGATATTGAAATCCGAGATAAAAAAGGAGCAGAAAATCTCGCCGCTGATCATCTTTCTCGTCTTGAAAATCCCGAATTAGAAGTTCTGAATGAATCGGCCATACAAGACAACTTTCCTGATGAATATCTATTGAAGATAGATTATAAAGAAATCCCATGGTTTGCAGACTATGCAAACTACTTAGTTTGTGGATTCCTTGAAAAAGGATTATCATACCAAAGACGAAAGAAATTCTTCAGTGATATAAAACACTATTTCTGGGAAGATCCACATCTGTTTAAAAGTTGTCCCGATGGAATAATACGCCGATGTGTATTTGGAGATGAAGCTAGTAAAATTTTAAACCATTGTCACACAGGACCAACAGGAGGGCATTATGGGCCTCAACTAACAGCAAGAAAAGTTTATGAAGCTGGATTCTATTGGCCTAAAATTTACAAAGACGCACACCTTCTTTGCAAATCCTGTGATGCATGTCAAAGGGCCGGAAAAATAAGTCAACGTGATGAAATGCCACAAAATGTCATCCAAGTATGTGAAGTATTTGACATTTGGGGTATTGACTTTATGGGTCCATTTCCAAAATCTCATAATAATCTATATATACTCGTAGCCATTGATTATGTATCTAAATGGGCGGAAGCACAAGCTCTCCCAACTAACGATGCACGAGTTGTAGTCAACTTTTTTAAACGTCTTTTTGCAAGGTTTGGAACACCGAAAGCTTTAATAAGTGATCGGGGTACTCATTTCTGTAATAATCAACTTGAGAAAGTTCTTAAAAGATATGGAGTAACTCATAAAATCTCCACCGCATATCATCCACAAACAAGTGGACAAGTTGAAAATACAAACCGAGCTTTAAAACGTATTCTTGAGAAAACCGTAGGATCAAATCCAAAGGAATGGTCCATTAAATTGGAGGATGCACTCTGGGCTTTTAGAACAGCCTACAAAACTCCAATTGGAACCACACCTTTTAGACTTGTTTATGGAAAAGCATGTCATCTTCCAGTAGAAATTGAACACAAAGCATTTTGGGCTTTGAAGACATGTAATCTTGATTTACATGAAGCTGGACGTCTACGATTAAGTCAACTAAACGAATTAGAAGAATTAAGACATGAAGCATACGAAAATTCGTTAATCTATAAAGAAAGAACGAAGAAATGGCATGATAAAAGAATCAGAAGTTCAAAAGAATTTAAAGAAGGAGACAGAGTTCTTCTTTTCAATTCACGATTCAAGCTATTTCCTGGAAAATTGAAATCAAGATGGTCTGGACCATTCATAGTCAAAAGAGTTTTCCCATACGGAACGATAGAATTAATAAATTCAAATGGGATTGAATTTAAAGTTAATGGTCACAGAGTTAAACATTACATACATGGTCCGATGGAAGTCGACAACGAAGTTAATCACAATTTCGACACCACAGCTAACTAAGTGTGGGGAGAATCAAGTCTTTAAAGGATAATAAGTATTTCTGTTAGAGTTAGATTGTCTGTTTTCGTGTAGTTCTCGAAAATGGAACACGTATGGTCTTTCCCTAGCAGACCCTAAAGAACTAGTCTTCTCCCCCCATTCTGAATTTTTATTTTTTTTAGGTTTTTACAAAATGAAGACTGCCTGTGAATTAAACCATGGTCTAATGCTACACGCTTTGATCACTAAACGTAATAATGACATACTACCGAGTGAAATAGTATCAGTAATCAGAGAAAGAATGGACGGAGTTAGAAAAGGATCCAGATGCGAAGATAATAAGTTACAATTTGGTAAAGGAAAATCAAAATCCGCAGCGAAAAGAAGAGCACGACACCTAGAAAAATGTCACAAATGCGGAAAATGGTCACATGGAGGTAAATGTTCAAATAATCAAACCTATTCAAATACCGAATTTGTTACTTTATGCAGAGACGGACCGTTCATATGTTTAGAAGAAAAGACAATGAATGCTCGAGGTTACGCCTATGCAGCCATGGAAAACCAATTAAACCGACTATCTTATGAATATAATAGATCATATAACTAAGAAATCTATTTCACAGGTATGTCTGTACAGTTTTTATTTTTATTTTTATTTTTAACCTTTTGATAATAAACGCTAATTTGTTCGCTAAAAAGTATTAAATTGGTATTAAATAAAATTAGGTTTGGCGACCGAAATTATTGATATCGTTCAAAAATTTATTACATCACTGCGAAATTTAACGTTTATTCTTAAGGTATAAATATCTTTAATCAATCAAACCAAAATATTTAAAAAATTCGTCATGAGTTAAATTAGGTCTTGGAACCGAAATTACTTTACCGAAAAGAGGGGCGCATATTTTTGATAATATTTGATTGATTAAAGTGGGATAAAAAGACAAAAAGATTTTTAAATTTATTTTTACCATGTTTTTAAAATTAATATTTAAATCTTAAATTAATATTGTAAACTTTGTAAAAACAATATTTTTAAAATTGTAAATATTTGAAAAATTAATATAAGTTTGGTATGAATTTATAAATTTTTAAATTAAGTTTGGTGTGAATTTTTAATTTTTAAAAAATATTAATTTTTAATTTTATGCATTTTAAATTTTGAGTTTGGTGTGAATTTTTAATTATTAATTTTTAATTTTGAATTTTATATTTAAGTTGTGTGAATTTAAAAACAAAAATTTACTTTATCTCATTAAGTTACAAATATGATTTTTAAAATTCGTCGTAAGTTGAAGACTAGGTCTTTGAACCGAAATTGCTTTACCCGAGGGAGGGACGAGAACTTTTATTATCATTATTTTTAATCTTATTGATTTAAAGTATGCCAAAAACATTAAAAAACCCAAAAATCTTAGCTTTTAAAACAATCGCTACAAAAAGACAAATTTTAAAATTTTGTCGAGGGACGGACTAGGACATCGATCCGAAACGACCTCGTCCTAAATAACAAGGGAAACAAAATTTTAAAATTAATTTCTTAATTGTTTTATAAGTTAAGGATTAAAAAAAAAAAAAAAAAAAAAAAAAAAAAAAAAAAAGTAACTCCGCGACTCGCGGAGTTTTAAGTGAAAACCTCCGCGACTCGCGGAGGTACCAAAACACAGAAAAAAAATAAAACAGCTGAATCGATCAGTAAACTCCCACCACCAAAAACACAGAAATTTTCTGCGAAAAAGCACCCGAAAACCCACGAAAATCACCCCCAAAAATCTCAATTTTTAACCGTTAATCACCAAATTTTTTGCTAAAATCATGTTGAGAAGGATGATATCTAAGAATTACTCAAGAAAACAGGTACAATTACACCCCAAATCACCTTTAAATCCGAATTTTAGTGTGTTCTTGAGCATATTTTCATAATTTGAATTTTGTTAATTTTTAGTGTAATTAGTGTTAAATTGTTAGTATATTATGCATGTATAACCTAGATTGATGCTTGTTAACATG
Source organism: Rutidosis leptorrhynchoides (assembly GCF_046630445.1). Classification (NCBI taxonomy): domain Eukaryota; kingdom Viridiplantae; phylum Streptophyta; class Magnoliopsida; order Asterales; family Asteraceae; genus Rutidosis; species Rutidosis leptorrhynchoides. The sequence goes on from NC_092333.1 coordinate 80,438,892, forward strand.
ATTTGAAGCCAAAAACTTCAAAATCTTTAGAATCTAGGGTTTGTGTTCTTGAGCAAAATTGGGGCTTTTTGATATAAACAGGTTATGGCCGATTTTTGTCATGAATTATTGCTAAATTGAGTAGTGTAACATGTCTAGGTAGTTAAAAGATCCAAACTTTGAGCCTAAACATGATTTTGAGAATTAAAGTGGACTTTTTCAAGTCCAAAATTCATGAACTTGATTTTTGAAAGATAATGCCATTTGAGACTTGTTTATTTGCTAGTAATGATTATTTTGACATGTTATTTGAGTTGAATGCTTATGAACTTGGCGAAAATTTTCGTATATGCTTATTTGAAAAAGTGTAGATTTGATAAAAATGTGAAAATGAGCTTAAGTTTGATATAAATTGATAATGTCATTGTAATTATTTTGATTGATGATTTTGCTGACACTAATGCATATTTGGATGCACAAAATTTGTGTTTGATGTGTTTTGCAGAATGAAAGGGGTGAATCTTCATCCCAAGCCCGTCACGCTCCTGCTGAGAACTTGGAACAACAGGAGGTAGATAACTACTACAAGCAGGATGTACCTCATCCAGTCATGACCTTTTCAGATATGCACTTGGAACAGTTGCACCCGAACCTGCGATTTGACAGACTTTGGATAGATTATCCAAAATATCAACGGGGTTTGCATACTCTTCATTCCAAGGTTGTTGAGGTACCGAGGGTCATAGAATGGGGACCCTTGGAAGCTGTAGAATTGGCCGGGCCAATTAGGGAATTACTGGTACAGAGGTATGGTAATTCTTCTTTTAATGACTGGATATGTTTATTCACCATACGCAGACCTGTATATAAAGTATGGTGTGAAGAGTTGTTATGTAGTATAGAGTTGAATGATCGGGTAGCTAGTTTAACCGATCGTTCTTTTATTAGATTTTTGTTAGGCGGTTCGATGCGCCACATGTCTTTACTGGACATGGCTCAGGCTTTACGTATATATACGCCTGAGGAGTTAGCGTCTGCCGATTGTAGAGGATTGATACTAAACGGTAGGAAAATAGATGAAAATTTTGATACACACGGTGTGTGGAGTCAAATGACAAGCCATCACCGTTTTAAAGGGGGAAACTACTCTTATTTGGATATAGATAGAGCCGAATTAAGAGTAATACATAGATTTTTAGCTAATTCGATTACACAAAGGGGTAAAAACAAAGAAAAGGTAAATGAACAAGATTTGTTTTACCATATGTGTATTCGAGACCCACACAGCGCTGTAAGTATACCATATTGTGTGGGTTATTATTTATCAGCTATGGTTCGAGGGATGCGTCCACATAGCATAATAGGAGGTGGTATTTTTATTACTTTGATTGGTGAATATCTCGGTGTGGATATAAGTCGGGGGGGATTATTAGTAGAAGAGCCGGAACCCCGCGACACTATAGGTTTAAATGTATACCATGGTGCGAAAGTGTTGAAGCGGCGAAATAACGCCGCAGTACGATACAATGGTAGACATCCACAGGCAGAGAGAAACCAGGAACAAGGTAATGTAGGAGGGGGGAACCAGATGCAAGAAATGCATAGGTTTATAGCTTCTCAGGAATACGAAAATGCTAGACAGAGAGCATTTGAAGATTGGCAAGTTCATCAGAACCAGATCATAGCGCATTGCCAACATATAGGTAGAAACTATATTCCTACACCGAAACCCGTCTTCCCTCCTTGGTCGATAGAGATGCAGCCACCATATCCTACGTATGACCCTGCCGAAGCATTCTATAGCACTTATGGTTATGCGTGGAACCCCTATTGGTACCAATATCATCCTTAGTTTACTTATTTTGTTTTATTATTTTGTAATTTGTAATTATTGATATATTTAATATTTTTGTTAATATTGTAATCATTTTTATAATTATCTAACTTTTATTCTTAGATTTTAATAAGTTTTGAATGTGGGGTAATAAACCAAACTTCAAAAATATGTATATATGTTTGCAGTTTATCTTATGTACACAACAGGGTAAAACAACGCATTTTCAAAGACTGGCATTAAGTTCAGCAAAAGCAACTAATTTTGACGACAATGATGCAAAATATATGTGAAATAACAACAAGACGGAATGAACAAATGACGTGCACCATTTATCATTCAGCAAACAAACGCCAATATATTTGGAAACTTTGGTAAAAATTTAATCATTTTCACACAAATCACCCTCAATAATTTAAATTGTTACTGATTTCTTGCAAATGAGGGCATTGCAAGATCTTAAGTGTGGGAAGGGGTTAAATTCTTTCGGATTTTAAAATTTTTATATTAAACACTTGGTTACCATTAAAAATACTAGTAAAGCAGTAGTTGTATTAGAATCTAGTGCTCTCTGATAATAAAGAACAGCCCTGGTCTTATATACTGACTACCCAATTCTAGTAAAATTTTTCAAAATTTTCAATTAAATGAATTGAAAATCATGTTTATACATATTTATGAACGATAAAACTAGGTTTTAACACCGAAATTATTGTTACCTCGGAAAGGACATAAATTGAGAAACAAACTAAAATGTTAAAATTCATTTAAAATGGAATAGAGGACGATAAAAAGAAAAATAAAAAGCCAAGTGTGGGAAAATTTACCAAGTTATTTTAAACATATGTCACATATATCTGTAACAAATAACTAAAAATACTTTTGCTTTGGACTAAACTAAACTGTTTTACCCAATGAAAGAAAAGAAGAAATGGATCTACACGATGAATCAATTCCATCACTAAAAGGAAGTAAAGTCTTCCGAAAAAGACACACGCTTCTTGATTTAGGTCATGAAGTTGTCGTCCAGACCAGCTGTAGGTTGACGAAAAATCTAGAAAAGTCATCACTAAAATCAGCAGGAAATCCACGGACCTCAGCATCAAACAGGGTCGCCAAGTGGTCAGATTTATCCTAACCATGAGAAGGATTTATCTCGTACAATGGGGAGGCACCGTGCAAATTAGCTGGATAAGACTAATGAATCAGATCCCCAGAAAGGATAATCTCCTTAAAGATTAAAAATCAGCTTTTAAGACTGATATTACTCAATCCTAGAGATTGACCTTAAAGATTGAGAATTCAAACTCATGGAATTCAATGATATCTAAACTCGAGCTTGAACGAGAAAATATTTTGATAAAAATACAAACCGATTTGTTTTCTGAAAACCCTATTTTCAATACGTTCATTACCATTGAACGTAAAATCCTAGGAATTCACCTGGAATTCATTAGGTCACCTGAACTAAATCGGGTGTCAACCGTAAGAACGGTGGTTGCATAGCATGGTCAAAGACAGGACCTCGTGCCAAACTGACAAATTATAAGGGTGAGCTTTACTATTGCTCCTACCAAGGATAGTAATTGCGTCCGACACGTTATAGACCATAATCAAAAGCATGTCACGGGACATTGCCTTAACAGTTGCTTGTTCAACGCTTTCCTTTACAACCGGACGGTAGTTTGCCGAAAGGTAATATACGGAACAAGTAAACTGGACGTGTTGCTTTCCAAATACAAGGTTAGCAAGTGGGTGACACAAAACCGCAAGTTTTGAGCTAAAATTTTCAAATCTGAAACCCACCAAACCCACAAAAATATTTTGCAAACACCGGTAAAGGGTTATTCCGGAAAACTTATCTAGGGTAAAAACTAGATTTAATTTTCAAAAGATCAAATGTTTTCATAAAGATCCAATTTCCTTAATGGATCTAAATTTTTATAGTCATGTGGGACTGTAAACCATATCGTTACTACCATTGTTTATACCGCCATATAGAAATCACTGATGTACAAAGTGTGAAGAATAAAGAAGTGATTCTAGTATTTCAAGACAATATTGCTTGAGGACAAGCAACGCTCAAGTGTGGGAATATTTGATAATGCTAAAAACGAACATATATTTCATAGCATTATTCCTCAAGAAAGACAAGCTTTTAGTTGCAATTGTTCTATTTACAAGTGATATTCGTTTAAATAATAAAAGGTGAAGACAAAAGACAGATTCGACGATTTGAAGACGCAAACGACCAAAAAGCTCAAAAGAACAAAAGACAATCAAAAAGGTTCCAATTATTGATAAGAAACGTCTCAAAATCACAAGAGTACAAGATTCAAAACGCAAAGTACAAGATATTAAATTGTACGCGAGGACGTTCGAAAAATCCGGAACCGGGACCAGAGTCAATTCTTAACGCTCGACGCAACGGACTAAAAATTACAAGTTAACTATATATATAAATATAATATAATATATAATTAATTATATTAATTATATATATATTATATATATATATTTAAAACCGTCGGCAGCAGGAAACTCCAAGGGTGTAAACTGTAAATACCTCTCCGCGACTCGCGGAGTTTTAAGGGTATTTGGCCGCGAGTCGCGGAGCCCCAAATTTCAAGTCTGGCTATAAATCAACCCGAATTCTGATCAAAATCATCATCAATTTTTCTTCTCATTCATACGAAGTAATATATATTTATATTTATAATTTATATTTTAATTTTAATTATAATTCTAATAATAAGGGTATGTTAGCGAATGTTGTAAGGGTGTAAGTCGAAATTCTGTCCGTGTAACGCTACGCTATTTTTAATCATTGTAAGTTATGTTCAACCTTTTTATATTAATGTCTCGTAGCTAAGTTATTATTATGCTTATTTAAAACGAAGTAATCATGATGTTGGGCTAATTACTAAAATTGGGTAATTGGGCTTTGTACCATAATTGGGGTTTGGACAAAAGAACGACACTTGTGGAAACTAGGCTATGGGCTATTAATGGGCTTTATATTTGTTTAACTAAATGAAAGTTTGTTAATGTTAATATAAAGATTTACAATTGGGCGTCCCTATAAATTACCATATACACTCGATCGGACACGATGGGCGGGGTATTTATATGTACGAATAATCGTTCATTTAACCGGACACGGGAATGGATTAATAGCCACTAGAATAATTGAAACAGGGGTGAAATTACATTCAAGGGTAATTGGTGTAATTGTTAACAAAGTAGTAAAACCTTGGTTTACACGCAGTCGATAACCTGGTGTATTCATTAAACAAAGTATTAAAACCTTGTTACAATTCGAATCCCCAATTAGTTGGAATATTTATCTTCGGGTATAATAATAATTTGACAAGGACACTTGCAATTTATATTTATGACTGATGGACTGTTATGGACAAAAACCAGACGGACATATTGAATAATCCAGGACAAAGGACAATTAACCCATGGGCATAAAACTAAAATCAACACGTCAAACATCATGATTACGGAAGTTTAAATAAGCATAATTCTTTTATTTCATATTTAATTTCCTTTATTTTATATTTAATTGCACTTCTAATTATCGCACTTTTATTTATTGTTATTTTATTTAATCGCACTTTTATTTATTTTTAATTATCGCAATTTAATTTTATCGCATTTTTATTCGCAATTTCATTATCGTTATTTACTTTAAGCTTTAATTTAAGTCTTGTATTTATTTTATATTTTACATTAGGTTTTAACTGCAACTAAAGTTTTAAAATCGACAAACCGGTCATTAAACGGTAAAAACCCCCCTTTATAATAATAATATTACCTATATATATATTTGTATTTTTATAAAAATAAACTAATATAGCGTTGAGCTTTGTTTAAAGATTTCCCTGTGGAACGAACCGGACTTACTAAAAACTACACTACTGTACGATTAGGTACACTGCCTATAAGTGTTGTAGCAAGGTTTAAGTATATCCATTCTATAAATAAATAAATATCTTGTGTAAAATTGTATCGTATTTAATAGTATTTTCTGCTAAAATTTAATAGTATTTTATACCCCTCTGCTTTGACATCAGTTACTAACGAGGATAGCTGACTTAATAAACTTAAAACAGCAAAACGTATTAAAAATGTTGTAAAATATATTTTGAACATACTTTGATATATATGTACATATTTGTTATAGGTTCGTGAATCGACCACTGGCCAAGTCTTACTTCCCGACGAAGTAAAAATCTGTGAAAGTGAGTTATAGTCCCACTTTTAAAATCTAATATTTTGGGATGAGAATACATGCAGTTTTATAAATGTTTTACAAAATAGACACAAGTAAATGAAACTACATTCTATGGCTGGATTATTAAACCGAATATGCCCCTTTTTAGTCTGGTAATCTAAGAATTAGGGAACAGATACCCTAATTGACGCGAATCCTAAAGATGGATCTATTGGGCCCAACGAGCCCCATCCAAAGTACCGGATGCTTTAGTACTTCGAATTCATCATGTCCGAAGGGAGTCCCGTAATGATAGGGGATATTCTATATGCATCTTGTTAAGGTCGGTTACCAGGTGTTCACCATATGAATAATTTTTATCTCTATGTATGGGATGTATATTGAAATATGAAATCTTGTGGTCTATTATTGCGATTTGATAAATATATAGGTTAAACCTATAACTCACCAACATTTTTGTTGATGTTTAAAGCATGTTTATTCTCAGGTGATTATTAAGAGCTTCCGCTATTGCATGCTAAATTATGGACAAGATTTGGTGTCAGCATGTTTGTATAATATTGTTTAAAACTGCATTCGAGATTTACTTTGTTGTAACATATTAATATTGTAAACCAATATGAATTGGTAGTGTGTAAGTGTGATATTTTTGGATTATCATTTCTGAATAATCTAGGTGGTGTCCTTTTAACCTTGTTGATAAAATTTAGGTTATGGTTTGTTTTAAAAACGAATGCAGTCTTGGAAAAATGTCTCATATAGAGGTTAAAACCTCGCAACGAAATCAATTAATATGGAACGTTTATAATCAATATGAACGGGACATTTTAGTTGGTATCTGAGCGTTGATCTTAGAGAACCAGAATTTTTGCATTAGTGTGTCTTACCGAGTTTGTTAGGATGGATTAGTGAGTCTGGACTTCGACCGTGTTTTTCTTCAAAAACGATTGCTTAACATTTTTTTGTTGGAAACTGTATATTATTAACATGTAAATATTATGTGATATATTAATCTCTTAACGTGTTTGATATTGTGTGATAGATGTCTACCTCTAGTACAAATCCCATTGACACACCTAATAATAATGAAGAGTCGAATATACTTTGAGAAGATTCACAAATTCCCGAAGAGGAACCGGAAGAGGAGGAACCGAAAGAAGAGGAACCGGAAGAGGAGGAACCGGAAGAGGAGGAACCGGAAGAATAAGAGGTTCCGGAGGAAGAAATATTGATACCTACAGTAAATCGATTAAATAAAAGAAAATCTTCAACCAACGGACCAAAGTTAAAAATGGTCAATGGTGTTTCCGCCAAGGAAGCAAAATATTGGGAAGATTACCAATTTTCCGATGAATCGGATCCCGATGAGGATTCCGATGATGTTATAGAAATTACCTCGACCCAATTTAATAAAGCAAAAGAAAATAATAAGGGAAAAGGTATAAAAATAGAGAAACCTGATTCCAACCCCGATGAACTTTATATGTATCAACAACATCCGTATTTCCTAAAATGTAACAATAACCCGGGAACCTCTAAACCACCAGGTTTTTCTAAACCATTGTGGAAAACGACGTCTAGTATTAGAGGAACACCATATATCCCTAGAAAATTAAGAAAATGAACTAAGTCTGAAGAAGATGAAACCAGTGATTCGGATTAGAGGGTTGTAATCATGTTGTGTATTATATGTATTGTAGTGTGCTTGTACTTTTATGTTCTATGTAAAAATTGCTTGTATTGTTTGTTAATTATCTTTTATGAATCTAATCCTTATCTATTTTACAGTATAAAAAACAAAATGGACGTTAAGGGTAGACAAAAAAATATTTTAGAAGACCTACCAGAGGATATGATTGAGGAAATCTTGTCTAGAGTCGGTCAGAATTCATCAGCACATTTAGTTATGGTGAAATTAACTTGTCAAACATTTGAAAGACTTTCCAGAAATGCCTTAGTTTATAAAAGGCTTTCCTTTGATAGGTGGGGTATATCACATTGGGGAGACCATAAGTTACGCCGTGTTTTCTTTAAAGCATTAAATGCAGGGAACCCAAATGCAATTTTACGCTACGGGTTAAGAACCTATTTTGACTCAACATATCCCAACATATGATTTCGTGAATTAGAAAGAGCTTCTAACATGCAACATAAAGAAGCATGTTATACTTACGGGTTAGTGATATTCGCTTCTTACCAAAGTGAGAAAAAGAATATCGGATTACAAATTATAAATAAAACCTTCCCACAAGTGACGGATTCAGTAGTTGGGGTGAGAAACAAGGTTTTTAGATTATTACGGGACTGTTGGACATTACGAAACCCTCGTCCTTTTGACGACATTACAAAATGCTGCCTAGCCAATGGTCATAACGGTTACTTTCCACAAGACCAAGGATGGGAAGTCGTCTTAGTAAAACCAGAATGCATGACTTGTTTCTGGACTTATGAATTACGTGTCTTTATTTCTTTTGCTGAACAACTTGCGTATTAACTAGAATTGCCTTTATAGCTGCCGAGTAGCAATGTTATTATGTGCTATATTTCATCCTATATGTATAATAGCGGCATTGTAAGTTTGTAAAATATTGTATAAGTTTGAACGCGAAGTATTATTGTAATAAGTTTTTCATATAGAATCGTAGTAGTTGAATTGTATAATAGCTGCTAAGTATGAACTTAACGGGTAGGTACTACCCGAATTAAAACTATAAAATGCTAATATGAAGAAAAAGCTTTTATAAATGAGTTCATATTATGCTGCGAAATACTATTGACTACTCTTAATATTCTATATGATTAACTTAATTCTTTTGGACTATTTTTGAAGGAAATGGCACCGACGACTCGTCAGAATTTGAACATGAGCGAGGAAGACTTCCGTGTTTTCTTGCAGCAAACATAGCCGCAGTACAGACTGCGATGCAAAATAACAATAACTCTGAATCTAGCAGTGGAACTAATTCAACAAGAAATCGTTTAGGATGCTCCTACAAAGAATTCACTGCCTGCAAACCTTTGGAATTTGATGGAACCGAAGGACCAATTGGATTGAAACGGTGGACCGAGAAAGTCGAATCGGTGTTTGCCATAAGTAAGTGTACTGAAGAGGACAAAGTTAAGTACGCTACGCATACCTTCACAGGTACTGCGTTAACGTGGTGGAACACCTATCTTGAACATGTAGGACAAAATGCTGCTTACGCACTACCGTGGTCGGCATTCAAGCAATTGATGAACGAGCAATACCGTCCTAGAAATGAAGTCAATAAGCTCAAGGTAGAACTTAGAGAGTTACGAACACAAGGGTTCGACATTACCACATATGAACGACGATTCACAGAGTTGTGCCTATTGTGTCCGAGAGCATTCGAAGATGAAGAAGAGAAGATCGACGCGTTTGTAAAAGGGTTACCAGTAAGGATTCAAGAAGATGTGAGTTCACACGAGCCCGCTTCCATACAGAAGGCAAGTCGAATGGCTCATAAACTCATAAATCAGATTGAGGGGAGAATTAAAGAACAGGCGGCAGAAGAAGCCAACACGAAACAACTCAAGAAGAAGTGGGAGGAAAACGGTGACAAGAGTCACCAGTACAACAACAATAACAATTACGACCACAACCGTAACAACAATCGCAATAATAACTGCAATCCTAACAATAACTACAACAAACGTCACAACAACAACAACAACAACAACTACAACCGTTTCAACAACAATAGCAATCCCAACAATAACCTCAATAACAACAAACAACATAAACAACCATGCTTCAGGTGTGTAGAGTACCATCCGAATGCGTTTTGCACAACAGTTTGCACCAAGTGTAAGAGAAGTGGTCATGGCACGGCAAAATGTGAGGTTTACGGACCAAAGAACAACAAAAATAAAGAAACAAATAAGGTCGGAACAAATAATGCCGACGTAGTTTGTTATAAATGTGGAAAATCGGGCCACATTATTAGAATTGCCCAAACCAAGGAATACTAATGGGCAAGGCCGCGGAAGGGTTTTCAATATTAATGCGGCAGAAGCGCAGGAAGACCTGGAGCTTGTTACGGGTACGTTTCTTATTGACAATACATCTGCTTATGTTTTATTTGATTCGGGTGCGGATAGAAGCTATATGAGTAGAGATTTTTGTGCTAAATTAAGTTGTCCACTGACGCCTTTGGATAATAAATTTTTACTCGAATTAGCAAACGGTAAATTAATTACAGCAGATAATATATGTCGGAATTGAGAAATTAAGCTGGTTAGTGAAACATTTAAGATTGATTTGATACCAGTAGAGTTAGGAAGTTTTGATGCGATAATTGGCATGAACTGGTTGAAAAAGGTGAGAGCAGAGATCGTATGTTACAAAAATGCAATTCGCATTGTACGGAAAAAAGGAAAACCCTTAATGGTGTACGGAGAAAAGAGCAACGCAAAGCTAAATCTTATTAGTAATTTGAAGGCGCAAAACCTAATAAGAAAAGGTTGCTATGCTGTTTTAGCACATGTCGAGAAAGTACAAACCGAAGAAAAGAACATCAATGATGTTTCCGTCGTAAAAGAATTTCCCGATGTATTTCCAAAAGAATTACCGGGACTACCTCCACATCGATCCGTAGAATTTCAAATAGACCTTATACCAGGAGCTGCACCAATAGCTCGTGCTCCATACAGACTCGCACCCAGCGAAATGAAAGAATTACAAAGTCAGTTACAAGAACTTTTAGAGCGTGGTTTTATTTGACTAAGCACATCACCATGGGGAGCTCCTGTTTTGTTTGTTAAGAAGAAGGATGGTACATTTAGGTTGTGTATCGACTACCGAGAGTTAAACAAACTTACCATCAAGAACCGCTACCCACTACCAAGAATCGACGACTTATTTGATCAACTACAAGGCTCATCAGTTTATTCGAAGATTGATTTACGTTCTGGGTATCATCAAACGCGGGTGAAGGAGGATGATATTCCAAAGACTGCTTTTAGGACGCGTTACCGTCATTACGAGTTTATGATTATGCCGTTTGGGTTGACTAACGCACCAGCTGTGTTCATGGATCTCACGAACCGAGTGTGTGGACCATACCTTGACAAGTTTGTCATTGTTTTCATCGATGACATACTTATTTACTCCAAGAATAATCAAGAGCACGAAGAACATTTGAGAAAAGTGCTAGAGTTGTTGAGGAAAGAAAAACTGTACGCTAAATTTTTAAAGTGTGCATTTTGGTTGGAAGAAGTTCAATTCCTCGATTACATAGTGAACAAAGAAGGTATTCAGGTGGATCCGGCAAAGATTGAAACTGTTGAAAAGTGGGAAACCCCAAAAACTCCGAAGTATATACGTCAATTTTTAGGATTGGCTGGTTACTACAGAAGATTCATCCAAGATTTTTCCAAAATAGCAAAACCCTTGACTGCATTAACGCATAAAGGGAGGAAATTTGAATGGAAGGATGAACAAGAGAAAGCGTTTCAATTGTTAAAGAAAAAGTTAACTACGGCACCTATATTGTCATTACCTGAAGGGAATGATGATTTTGGGATATATTGTGACGCCTCAAAGCAAGGTCTCAGTTGTGTATTAATGCAACGAACGAACGTAATTGCTTATGCGTCTAGACAATTGAAGATTCACGTGCAAAATTATACGACGCATGATTTAGAATTAGGCGCGGTTGTTTTTGCATTAAAGACTTGGAGGCACTACTTATATTGGGTCAAAAGTATTATATATACCGACCACAAAAGTCTTCAACACATATTTAATCAGAAATAACTGAACATGAGGCAGCGCAGGTGGATTGAATTGTTGAATGATTACGACTTTGAGATTCGTTACCACCCAGGGAAGGCAAATGTGGTAGCCGACGCCTTGAGCAGAAAGGACAGAGAACCCATTAGAGTAAAAGCTATGAATATAATGATTCACAATAACCTTACTACTCAAATAAAGGAGGCGCAACAAGGAGTTTTAAAAGAAGGAAATTTAAAGGATGAAATACCCAAAGGATCGGAGAAGCATCTTAATATTCGGGAAGACGGAACCCGGTATAGGGCTGAAAGAATTTGGGTACCAAATTTGGAGATATGAGAGAAATGGTACTTAGAGAAGCTCATAAAACCAGATACTCAATACATCCTGGAACGGGAAAGATGTACAAGGATCTCAAGAAACATTTTTGGTGGCCTGGTATGAAAGCCGATGTTGCTAAATATGTAGAAGAATGTTTGACGTGTTCTAAGGTCAAAGCTGAGCATCAGAAACCATCAGGTCTACTTCAACAACCCGAAATCCCGGAATGGAAATGGGAAAACATTACCATGGATTTCATCACTAAACTGCCAAGGACTGCAAGTGGTTTTGATACTATTTGGGTAATAGTTGATCGTCTCACCAAATCAGCACACTTCCTGCCAATAAGAGAAGATGACAAGATGGAGAAGTTAGCACGACTGTATTTGAAGGAAGTCGTCTCCAGACATGTGTAACAACCCAAACCAAACCACGACAATTCCCGTTAAATTTCACAACATAAAAAAAAAATTTCTGGTGCAGTTCATTTGCGCGGCGCGCCAGGTGGGTGCGCGGCGCGCCAAACCACCTGGACAGCCCGCTGTCCCCGGAAGTCAATTTAACGAAAATGTTTGACTAGTTCCCGACATTTTTAGCCAAAACGCTTTTAACCAAACATTCATATATGTAAAACTAGCACATAACTAAGGTATGAACAAGTTTTACAAGGTGGGGCCCACACGTGCCCAAAACGCCACTAAGTTTAAAATACAATGTTTAATACAAATTAGAGTTTCGACCACAAAAAGTTTAATTGCCAAACGACACAACGAGCATGGTGTTTGGGGTTAAACTACCCAAGTCTCGGTCAAACTCCAAGCCATAACCCAAAAGTGCTTCCTAATCATCGAAGCGGGAAACTCAATCCAAGGTAATGCCCTTACCCTTATCCACACACGAACCTATAAAAAGGTAAACAACGAGAGGGTAAGCAAAGCTTAGTGAGCACAATAATTATACATACACATATATAATCAACTTACTCGCATCACTTACACAACATCATATTCGAGTTTAACAATTCATCAAGCATGCTACATTAATAAGCATATACCAATAATTCACAATCCCACAAGTAGCTAATAGTACAATAGCATACGATTCATAAATTAATACTTCCAATACATAATTCACATAACCTTGGTTAACCAATTCGAACACGGGAAGCGGTACTTACAAGACCGTTGGAGTTCATAACGTCCACTAGTGTTACTTACACACCGCGTAATCACTAGTCCCCGGGTGATGTCTTAAACACCGCGACTAACTCACCCTTACAACAATGTGGCGTCTTAAACACCGCGACGAATCAACACTTCATTCAATACAATGAGTGGTGTCTTAATCACCGCGACACTTCCACTCCCATGACATTGTGGTGTCTTAAACACCGCGATAATACCACAAGTTAATCATACCATGAGTAGTGTCTTAAACACCGCGACAATGCTACTCGTTACTTAGAATGTGGTGTCTTAAACACCGCGACACTACCACATTCGTGCAACACAAATAAATACATTATATACACATACGCATAATTATTCCACTCACCTTATGCGTTCGGTGATTATTAAACCAAGCTTGAATTCCAAGGTAACGTACCTATTTCACAAGCATAATTAATCAATCAACTTGGTCTAATCTCATAACACACACCATCCTAGGTCATCTTGACCCATTTTGACAACTAACCCTAAATTGGGTCGTTTTCACCAAAAACCCTAACACTTGGCACTCATGGCCTTCACGCACATTAGAACACTAGGTTTTAGCACAAAACACTAATATTGACCCATCTTGGTCCATTTTGACCCATTTGACTCGATAAAAGTCAACACACCCATTTTGGGTCATTTATGCCCAAATCACACCCATTTACACTTCCTCAAGGTGTTCTAACAAATTACTAGCCAATTAGGGTTTCATAACAACAATTTATACATTTAAAACCCTAGCTTACACATAATTGAGTCTACATGACCCAAATTACCCAAGAACACCCAATTCACTTAAAATGGGTCTTAATGTTCATCTTTAACACAAACCCTAACCCATACCCAAAATCAAATTAAGAAAAGAAAGTTAAGGCATACCACAACTATCAAAATGTAGCAAATGACGAGATGCACAACTTTAAAGCTTGCGATTAAACCCGAAACGAGCTTCTTCTCCTTCAAAGTGAGCTTTCTCACTCTACAATCACTCTCTCTCTAAACTTGAATTGAAAGGGATAAGGTTGGTGAGTTATTGAGTAAATGATACTCTAACATCTGATCCCAAGCATTAAATCCGGCCTCCAATTGATTTTACCAAAATACCCTCCAAATATCTAATTTAAAAGAATGGAGAATCTGTCACAGTCAGATGGCGCGGCGCGCCACCTAGCCGCGCGGCGCGCAACCCTGCCAGTTCAGCTTCTTTTGTCTTCTTAATATATACAATAAAACCCCGTTTCAAATATCGTACAATACACTTATATACACATATGTACATTACAATTATTCGGGTCTTACAACTCTCCCCCACTCATTCGGATTGCGTCCTCGCAATCCAAGCCGCATGACAAGCAGGAAGATAGACTAACACGAACTCTTCGGGTTCCCATGTAAACTCGGAACCTTTATTCCGTCGCCATTGAACCTTATAGGTCCTAACCTCTTTATGTCTCAACCGTTTGACCTTTTCATCAAGTATTGCAATTGGCTCTTCAACATACTCCAACTTATTGTTTAGCTCAATTTCATCTAAAGGCATCCATGAAGAATCATCCGCAAGGCACTTACGGAGGTGAGAAACATGAAACGTGTTATGGATCCCCGCAAGCTCTTCGGGCAATTCCAATCGATATGCAACTTCACCAACACGAGCTAAAACTTTAAACGGTCCAATAAACCGAGGACCTAACTTTCCCCGTTTTCGAAATCGAATAATACCCTTCCATGGCGAAACCTTAAGCATAACCATGTCGCCCTCTTGGAATTCGATCGTTCGTCTACGTTTATCGGCATACGACTTTTGCCTATCTTGAGCCTTCTTCAAATGCTCCCGAATAATATCAATCTTGTTATTCGTCTCTAAAACCAAATCGGTACTTCCGATTTCTCTTTGACCCACTTCTCCCCAACAAATGGGAGTTCGACACCTTCGGCCATAAAGCATCTCGTAAGGTGGCATCCCGATACTAGTATGAAAACTATTATTGTATGAGAATTCCACCAAAGGTAAATGCTCATCCCAACTACCACCAAAATCAATGATGCATGCCCGTAGCATATCTTCCAAAGTTTGATTCGTACGCTCGGTTTGACCATCCGTTTGAGGATGATACGCCGTGCTCAACTTTAATTGTGTACCCATCTCTTCATGAAACTTTTCCCAAAATCGAGATGTAAAACGGGTATCTCGATCCGAAATAATAGATATAGGAACGCCATGTCGCGAGACCACTTCCTTGATAAACAACTTAGCCAAGGCCTCCGACGATATTGCTTCTTTAATGGGAAGAAACAAGGCACTTTTCGTCAACCGGTCCACGATCACCCAAATCGAATCATATTGAGTTCTCGCCGTCTTAGGTAACTTAGTGATAAAATCCATGGTAATGTGCTCCCATTTCCACTTCGGGATTTCTAACGGTTGCAACTTACCATACGGCTTTTGATGCTCGGCTTTAACTTGCAAACAAGTAACACATCGTTTGACGTATTTTACAACATCGCGTTTCATGCCCGGCCACCAATAATCTTTCTTCAAGTCATGATACATTTTCGTCGCGCCCGGGTGAATGGAATATTTCGACTTATGTGCTTCATCGAGTAGCACCCGTCGGTAATCACCCGTCTTAGGCACCCACACCCTTCCTTGAAAGGACAACAAACCCCGCGGACCCATAGTAATAAACTCCGATTGGCCCACAATTCGTTCCGTGTGCTTATCGTGAACATAAGCCTCTATTTGGTCTTCACCCATCTTTTCAAGAAAGTCGTTAGTGATAATCAAACGTAACGATGTTATACGTATCGCCGGATGTTGAGTCTTTCGACTTAACGCATCCGCGACCACATTCGCCTTACCCGGATGGTAAAGTATCTCACAATCATAATCTTTCACCACATCCATCCATCTACGTTGACGATAATTCAAATCCCTTTGAGTAAAAAGGTGTTTCAAATTCTTATGATCCGAATATATCGTACACTTGACACCATATAAGTAGTGGCGCCAAATTTTCAACGCATGCACAACCGCCGCCATTTCAAGATCATGAGTCGGGTACCTCGTTTCGTGTTCCTTTAATTGTCCAGAGGCATAAGCAATGACTTTACCCCTTTGCATAATAACGCACCCGAGCCCATTTAAAGAAGCATCACAATAAACCACCATGTCTTCGACACCTTCCGGCAACACTAACACCGGAGCTTGACACAACTTCTCTTTCAATAATTGAAAAGCAATTTCTTGCTCGTTTTCCCAATTGAACTTAGCACTCTTCCTTGTCAACTTCGTTAATGGAGAAGCAATCTTAGAAAAGTCTTGGATAAACCGACGATAATAACAGGCCAATCCGAGAAAACTTCGGATCTCCGTGGGCGTAGTCGGTCGTCCCCAACTCTTCACCGTCTCAATCTTCCCCGAATCCACTTGGATACCGCTTTCGTTCACAATGTGACCAAGAAATTGAACCTCTCTTAGCCAAAATTCACACTTAGAGAACTTAGCATACAACTTCTCCTTCCTCAGCGTCTTCAAAACTTCGCGCAAGTGACGTTCATGTTCGTGCATACTTTTCGAGTAGACTAGTATGTCGTCAATGAACACAATAACCGACTTGTCCAACATAGGTTGGCACACCCGGTTCATAAGATCCATGAATGCCGCCGGTGCATTCGTAAGGCCAAAAGGCATCACCACAAACTCAAAATGCCCATAACGCGTTCGGAAAGCCGTTTTCTCAATGTCTTCCTCACGGACCCGCATTTGATGATAGCCGGACCGTAGGTCGATCTTAGAGAAATACGTCGCACCTTGAAGTTGATCAAACAAATCGTCGATCCTAGGTAACGGATAACGATTCTTGATCGTCACTTTATTCAACTCACGATAATCGATGCACATACGCATACTACCGTCTTTCTTCTTTACAAATAAAACCGGAGCGCCCCATGGCGACGCACTTGGTCGGATAAAACCCTTCCCGAGCAATTCTTGAATTTGATTCAATAACTCTTGCATCTCCGTTGGTGCTAAACGATAAGGAGTTTTAGCAATGGGGGTAGCCCCCGGAACCAACTCGATGCGAAATTCGACTTGTCTTTCCGCCGGGACACCCGGTAACTCATCCGGAAAGACATCTTCAAACTCATTAACTACCGGAATTTCACGAATTGGTGGTGGCTCATTACGAGTGTCGACAACATGAGCAAGGAAAGTCATACCACCGGTAACAACGTGATGTCGTGCCCGAGCAAAAGTGCATATCGGCACCGATCTCCTTCGTTTGTCACCATGAATAATCATCTCTCCCCCACTTGGGGTCTTTACACGAATAAACTTGTCGTGGCATGCAATATCGGCTCTATAACGATCGAGCCAATCCATACCAACGACAACATCAAAATCACCCAAAGTCATCGGAATAAGATCAATTTCGAAACTTTCGGCGCCAAACACAACATTGCAATTTTTACACACATCAACCACTAGCGCCGTCTTGCCATCCGCTATTTCAACTTCTACCGGACGACTCAACTTTACTAGCGGTTTATTTAACTTAGGCACAAATCTTGGAGATACGAAAGACAAATTAGCACCACTATCAAAAAGTATCCGAGCCGGATTAGAATTAACCATGAAAGTACCTGAAACGACTTCATTGGATTGTTTAGCTTCTTCATTAGACATCAAGTAATTACGACCCCTAGCCGTACCCGCTGCCTTCTCTATCCGCTTAGCATTATCATTACGCAACTCGGGACACTCGGGTTTCTTGTGTCCCTCCTTCCCACAATTGTAGCAAGTGAATTTTGTAGTAGAAGATGGTTTGGTACAATCACGAGCCATATGCCCCCTTCGCCCACAATTATGACAAGTATAGGGGAAATCCCCCGAGGCACCTTTCTTCACACTCCCCACACTCTCGGTTGGGCCTTTCTTTGACTTCTTGCTTGAAAAATTTGAGTGACTCGAACCTTCATACTTTCTCTTCCTCAACACAATCGCTTCAAACCCTTTCGCCATATTAAACAACTCATCGAAGCTCTTCACCACGTTTACGCTAATCTTTTCTTGATAACTATCATTCAAGGTTCGATAGAAATCTTCTTTCAACATTTTATCATTCCCGACATACTCCGGGCAAAATTGCGTCTTGGACAAGAACACGGATTTGAGAGTGTTCAAGTCCATCGACCCTTGCCTCAAGGTACGTAGCTCATCCTTAAGTCTTGTAAGATCGGCTGAAGTTCGGTACTCATCGAAGAACTCCGCTTTAAATTCCTCCCAAGTGAAGTCCATACATTGTTCTTCACCATAGAGTTGGATCTTAGCATCCCACCACAATTTCGCGTCACCCCTTAACATGCTACAACCATACCTAGTCTTCTTGTCGGGTGGACACTCACAAGTACGGAAGGCCCCCTCCATATCGGAGATGAATCGAGCACTCTTGAGTGGGTCCCGATCGCCCTCAAAAGTAGGAGGTTGAGCATCCTTAAAGTTCTTGAAGAAAAAGTCACGCCTTCCCCCATTTTCTTCTTGAAGAGCAATCTTAATTTGCTCCTTAACCAAAGTGACGACTTGTTCGTCAATCGTCTCGAGAAACATCTTCTTAACATCTTCGCGAAACTCCGCCTTTTGGCGTTGAAAGATGGCCTCAACCTTGGCCGTGAACTCGGGGTCCTCGCTTGAGCCCCCATTATCAAGTTCGGTGTCGTGTCCGTTTCGCGTCTTCATTCTATAAAACGGAAGAGATTAAATAACGAAATGAAAGACATAACAATACGTATACATATACACCATACCACCCCATCTCGCTCGACGATCGTCGTACATCGCTCGTTTGACACGATTTGCACCCGTAGTAAGGGTAGCTAATCATTACTACGCGAGCACGTCGCGTAACTTGCTAGTACAACGTCCGTTCCGCTTGATGATTGCTATATAATACAAACAATAACGCATGATTAGTTCATATAAACCTATGCGCTAACCAAGTACCGGTCCGACCCAAAGTCCTACAAGTCCCGCACAATACGCACACAAAAGTCTAAGTCTAGGCGCCTATCTCAAGTCACCTAAATCCCTTAGACCATGCTCTGATACCACTTGTAACAACCCAAACCAAACCACGACAATTCCCGTTAAATTTCACAACATAAAAAAAAAATTTCTGGTGCAGTTCATTTGCGCGGCGCGCCAGGTGGGTGCGCGGCGCGCCAAACCACCTGGACAGCCCGCTGTCCCCGGAAGTCAATTTAACGAAAATGTTTGACTAGTTCCCGACATTTTTAGCCAAAACGCTTTTAACCATACATTCATATATGTAAAACTAGCACATAACTAAGGTATGAACAAGTTTTACAAGGTGGGGCCCACACGTGCCCAAAACGCCACTAAGTTTAAAATACAATGTTTAATACAAATTAGAGTTTCGACCACAAAAAGTTTAATTGCCAAACGACACAACGAGCATGGTGTTTGGGGTTAAACTACCCAAGTCTCGGTCAAACTCCAAGCCATAACCCAAAAGTGCTTCCTAATCATCGAAGCGGGAAACTCAATCCAAGGTAATGCCCTTACCCTTATCCACACACGAACCTATAAAAAGGTAAACAACGAGAGGGTAAGCAAAGCTTAGTGAGCACAATAATTATACATACACATATATAATCTACTTACTCGCATCACTTACACAACATCATATTCGAGTTTAACAATTCATCAAGCATGCTACATTAATAAGCATATACCAATAATTCACAATCCCACAAGTAGCTAATAGTACAATAGCATACGATTCATAAATTAATACTTCCAATACATAATTCACATAACCTTGGTTAACCAATTCGAACACGGGAAGCGGTACTTACAAGACCGTTGGAGTTCATAACGTCCACTAGTGTTACTTACACACCGCGTAATCACTAGTCCCCGGGTGATGTCTTAAACACCGCGACTAACTCACCCTTACAACAATGTGGCGTCTTAAACACCGCGACGAATCCACACTTCATTCAATACAATGAGTGGTGTCTTAATCACCGCGACACTTCCACTCCCATGACATTGTGGTGTCTTAAACACCGCGACAATACCACAAGTCAATCATACCATGAGTAGTGTCTTAAACACCGCGACAATGCTACTCGTTACTTAGAATGTGGTGTCTTAAACACCGCGACAATACCACATTCGTGCAACACAAATAAATACATTATATACACATACGCATAATTATTCCACTCACCTTATGCCTTCGGTGATTATTAAACCAAGCTTGAATTCCAAGGTAACGTACCTATTTCACAAGCATAATTAATCAATCAACTTGGTCTAATCTCATAACATACACCATCCTAGGTCATCTTGACCCATTTTGACAACTAACCCTAAATTGGGTCGTTTTCACCAAAAACCCTAACACTTGGCACTCATGGCCTTCACGCACATTAGAACACTAGGTTTTAGCACAAAACACTAATATTGACCCATCTTGGTCCATTTTGACCCATTTGACTCGATAAAAGTCAACACACCCATTTTGGGTCATTTATGCCCAAATCACACCCATTTACACTTCCTCAAGGTGTTCTAACAAATTACTAGCCAATTAGGGTTTCATAACAACAATTTATACATTTAAAACCCTAGCTTACACATAATTGAGTCTACATGACCCAAATTACCCAAGAACACCCAATTCACTTAAAATGGGTCTTAATGTTCATCTTTAACACAAACCCTAACCCATACCCAAAATCAAATTAAGAAAAGAAAGTTAAGGCATACCACAACTATCAAAATGTAGCAAATGACGAGATGCACAACTTTAAAGCTTGCGATTAAACCCGAAACGAGCTTCTTCTCCTTCAAAGTGAGCTTTCTCACTCTACAATCACTCTCTCTCTAAACTTGAATTGAAAGGGATAAGGTTGGTGAGTTTTTGAGTAAATGATACTCTAACATCTGATCCCAAGCATTAAATCCGGCCTCCAATTGATTTTACCAAAATACCCTCCAAATATCTAATTTAAAAGAATGGAGAATCTGTCACAGTCAGATGGCGCGGCGCGCCACCTAGCCGCGCGGCGCGCAACCCTGCCAGTTCAGCTTCTTTTGTCTTCTTAATATATACAATAAAACCCCGTTTCAAATATCGTTCAATACACTTATATACACATATGTACATTACAATTATTCGGGTCTTACAACATGGAATACCAATCTCTATTATCTCTGATAGGGATGGCAGATTCATTTCAAGATTCTGGCAGACATTACAGCAAGCATTAGGAACTCGTCTAGACATGAGTACTGCCTATCACCCACAAACTGATGGGCAGAGCGAAAGGACGATACAAACGCTTGAATACATGCTACGAGCATTTTTTATTGATTTAGGAAATAGTTGGGATCGACACCTTCCGTTAGTAGAATTTTCCTACAACAATAGCTACCATTCAAGCATTGAGATGGCGCCGTTTGAAGCACTCTATGGTAGAAAGTGCAGGTCTCTGATTTGTTGGAGTGAAGTGGGGGATAGACAGATTACGGGTCTGGAGGTAATACAAGAAACTACCGAGAAGATCATCCAAATTCAACAACGGTTGAAAACCGCCCAAAGTCGACAAAAGAACTACGCTGACATTAAAAGAAAAGATATAGAATTTGAAATTGGAGAGATGGTCATGCTTAAAGTTGCACCTTGGAAAGGTGTTTTTCGATTTGGTAAACGAGGGAAATTAAATTCAAGGTATATTGGATCATTCAAGATTATTGATCGTGTCGGACCAGTAGCTTACCGACTTGAGTTACCTCAACAACTCATAGCTGTACATAACACTTTCCACGTCTCGAATTTGAAAAAATGTTTTGCTAAAGAAGATCTCACTATTCTGTTAGACGAAATCCAAATCAACGAAAAACTTCAATTCATCGAAGAACCCGTCGAAATAATGGATCGTGAGGTTAAAAGACTTAAGCAAAACAAGATATCAATTGTTAAGGTTTGATGGAATGCTCGTAGAGGACCTGAGTTCACCTGGGAACGAGAAGATTAGATGAAGAAGAAATACCCGCACCTATTTCCAGAAGATACGTCAACACCTCCAACTGCTTAAAATTTCGGGACGAAATTTATTTAACGGGTAGGTACTGTAGTGACCCGAACTTTTCCATGTTTATATATATTAAATGAAATTGATATTTACATGATTAAGTGTTTCCAACATGTTAAGCAATCAAACTTGTTAAGACTTGATTAATTGAAATAGGTTTTATATAGACAATTGACCACCCAAGTTGACCGGCGATTCACGAACGTTAAAACTAACTTAATGATTTAAAATCTGAAAACACGAAAAACACCGTAAAACTGGATATACGCCGTCGTAGTAACACCGCGGGCTGTTTTGGGTTAGTTAATTAAAAACTATGATAAAATTTGATTTAAAAGTTGTTATTCTGGGAAAATAATTTTTCTTATGAACATGAAACTATATCCAAAAATCATGGTTAAACTCAAAGTGGAAGTATGTTTTCCAAAATGGTCATCTAGACGTCGTTCTTTCGACTGAAATGACTACCTTTACAAAAATGACTTGTAACCTGTATTTTCGACTTTAAACTTATACTTTTTATGTTTAGATTCATAAACTTAAGTTCAATATGAAACCATAGCAACTTGAATCACTCAAAACGGATTTAAAACGAAGAAGTTATGGGTAAAACAAGATTGGATAATTTTTCTTGTTGTAGCTACGTGAAAATTGGTAACAAATCTATATTAATCATATCCTAGCTGACTCATATTGTATTATACATGTATTCTAATATATTATGTAATCTTGGGATACCATAGACACGAATACAATGTTTTGACATATCATATCGACCCATCTATATATATATTTCGGAACAACCATAGACACTCTATATGCAGTAATGTTGGAGTTAGCTATACAGGGTTGAGGTTGATTCCAAAATATTATATATACTTTGAGTTGTGATCTAGCCTGAGGCTTGTATACACGAGGTCGTGGATTGATTCGAGATAATATATATTGCTTTATTTTCTGTACATCTAACTGTGGACAACTAGTTGTAGGTTACTAACGAGGACATCTGACTTAATAAACTTAAAACAGCAAAACGTATTAAAAATGTTGTAAAATATATTTTGAACATACTTTGATATATATGTACATATTTGTTATAGGTTCGTGAATCGACCACTGGCCAAGTCTTACTTCCCGACGAAGTAAAAATCTGTGAAAGTGAGTTATAGTCCCACTTTTAAAATCTAATATTTTGGGATGAGAATACATGCAGTTTTATAAATATTTTACAAAATAGACATAAGTAAATGAAACTACATTTTATGGCTAGATTATTAAACCGAATATGCCCCTTTTTAGTCTGGTAATCTAAGAATTAGGGAACATGCACTCTAATTGACGCGAATCCTAAAGATAGATCTATTGGGCCCAACGAGCCCCATCCAAGGTACCGGATGCTTTAGTACTTCGAATTCATCATGTCCGAAGGGAGTCCCGGAATGATAGGGGATATTCTATATTCATCTTGTTAAGGTCGGTTACCAGTTGTTCACCATATGAATGATTTTTATCTCTATGTATGGGATGTATATTGAAATATGAAATCTTGTGGTCTATTATTGCAATTTGATAAATATATAGGTTAAACCTATAACTCACTAACATTTTTGTTGACGTTTAAAGCATGTTTATTCTCAGGTGATTATTAAGAGCTTCCGCTGTTGCATGCTAAAATATGGACAAGATTTGGTGTCAGCATGTTTGTATAATATTGTTTAAAACTGCATTCGAGATTTACTTTGTTGTAACATATTAATATTGTAAACCAATATGTATTGGTAGTGTGTAAGTGTGATATTTTTGGATTATCATTTCTGGATAATCTAGGTGGTGTCCTTTTAACCTTGTTGATAAAATTAAGGTTATGGTTTGTTTTAAAAACGAATGCAGTCTTGGAAAAACGTCTCATATAGAGGTCAAAACCTCGCAACGAAATCAATTAAAATGGAACGTTTATAATCAATATGAACGGGACATTTCAGGTAAGACGATGATTAGTTGGTTATCTCGATTACAAAGAACTGTTACTCTATCTACAACCGAATCCGATTACATGGCCGCGGTTCATCTTGGGATGAACCCGGTGTTTCATAATCGTAAGAAACACATTACTCTAAGGTATCTTTTTATTCGCGAACTCATAAATGATCGTACTTTTATTTTGGCGAAAGTCCTTGGTACGAAGAATCCTACCGATATGTTTACTAAGGTGGTGACCATGGAAATGTTGAGGCTTTGCATTTCCTCAACCGGTCTTCTCATGACTTGATGAGATAAGACGCCAACTAGTGAGTTAAAGGGTTGATATTTCGATTCTAACAAGTAGTGATGAAGACCTTGTATCGGAAGTCTGCTTATCCGGAGAATGTGATAAGAGTGTGCGTGTTCCAAATGGAGTTTGGCAGTATAAATGGCGGTTTGACGTTCTTGGTTAGATTGTGTCGTTATATGAAGATTAGGTTTGCTTAAATTCTCCTTTAACTGGGAGATTGTTGGAGTGATGCAAAGAAGATTGAAACAAGGAATCAAGATGATGTTGTTGTTGTGCATCTCGGGACCGCAAGACCTTTTGTGGTGCTCGCGAAATTCATTCTGCGACTGAGTGAAAGTCACGGTAACCGTGAGATTTGGACAGTAGAGCAGCTAATCGAACATGTTGATTTCGCTAGAGATCCATGATGTGCGACCACAAAGTCCATCTGACAGTGGGAATTGGTTTTGGACTTGGTATCCTCGTTGTGATCCGATTCGTCATTCTTTTTGCACTATAATAGACCCTATGTATCATGTTATCCCTTGACCTGAAGTATCCACCCAGGTCGCCTTTCGCTTCGTGCCGGGGCAGCGGGGAGGGGGGTTTTACCGGCAATGCCCTCGGATTGGTCCGGATTTCCTCCAGGGCAGTAGTTGGGGGCGGGTTATGCAACTACGGGAGATGAACGCATGAGTGGTTAAGTCCCCCGTGGGTGATCCAAAACTGATGTCAAAATAAAAATAGACCCTATGTATCCCATACATTGTATGCACAGAATTTATCAATAAAATACTCTCTAGTTGATCCGTAGAGCAAAGTAATCACATCGATTACATATAACCATGTTAATTCTCTTGTCGATTTATTTTCATTGTCTGCGTGAGTGATTTGTTTATCACTTGCGTTGTTTGAGTCATATTTGATCCTAACATGTCATACTCTCGACCTCGGGTTTGAAATCATACGTCGTTTAAAAGTTATACTTTAAGTCGTCTTTAACTTCTCTATTATCATATCACCAGTTAGTTTTGAGGTTTTAAAAAGAAAAAAAAAAATATTACCTTATATTGAACATCAATGCCATTGTACCTTTATAAAACTGAAGTTTCTTTTTGGTTTCTATAATAATAGTAATAAAAGAAGAGGACAAATTAACAAAATTGGAACGGTATTATGCAACATTTCTAGTTGTTGTTACCGATTGGGAATGATTTGTTACTAATTATTGCATGTGTATAAGGATTTGTGAGTGGTTTAAATTAATTAATGAAGTTAACAACTACTCCGTATATACATATAATATGTGACTTAAACCTATAGACTCAAAAATTGATTAGGATCATGTCTTATTCAACGTAGATCCTTCACGTAAGTAATTAAGGGTTGTTGATTAGTTGAGCTTTCCATGTCATATATTCCACAAGAAAATGGCATAAAACTGACTCTCTATTTTTGTATATATTATTAAATTAAGAAGAAGAAAAAGAAATAAATAAATATTAAATCCCAAGCTTCTATTGTAAAACGATGTGGTTAACTTCCTAATCAAGCAATTACGGAGTAGTAACTAAGTACTAATCATGTGTGGATTGAGAGATTAGTCATTAAACTCCTTGAATAACGTGATTAACCGGATTAACTTGGATTAACAGAGGGTGGTTAAGAGCTTGTAATTGATGAATAATCAAAATCTTTCACCGACTAGATACGACGATAGTTCAAACTATCTGTTGGTGCATAATCCCTAGTTCTTTAATGATTGTAATGGACATTAACATTTGGACTTTACTGTTTACTTTATTGGTTATACTTTGTTTGACATATATTATGAACCAAGACAATACGATGTTCGAACTGTTGGTTGGACAGTTCTGACCATCGACCGAGGGAAGAGACCCTCGGGCGAGGGACGACGACCTTCGGCCGAAGGTCATAGACCTTCGACCGAAGGACACTGGAATCAGTATAAATACGTGTTACGGGTTACAGATTAATGTTACGCACTCCCACAACCCTAATCGCATTCTATCAGTTCCAGAGTCGTTCCTCCACACCCCCAACCGAATACCAAACCCTAGTACACCGAAATCTAGGTTTTCCCATAGGTTTTAGTGATCCGAAGGTGATAAAGTATTCGATTCAATACGATCCATTGTTTTCCGCCTTTAGGTCGTTTGTTCAATCAAGATCCGAGTCTCAGTAACAACAAATTGGTATCAGAGCATTTGGGTTACCGATTGAACGTTTTTGAGTCGAATTTTTGTGTTAAAAGGTGTTAGGGTTTTCGTTTGGTGTTTAGGATCAAAAGTCTCTTTTTCCACGTTATAGTTTGGTGTTTTTGAGTATAGTTGAGGTCGTTTTTAGTATTAAAAGGTTTCTATCGGTTTAGTTTGTCGATTTTGGTCAAAAATTAGAGCCTACAGTTGATTTTCCTTCGAAACCCACGTTTTTCTGGAAAACCTACTGACGAACTACCTTCGGCCGAACGTCATTTACCTTCGGCCGAACGAATACCTCCATCGGTCGAAGGTCATAGTCCTACTCCCGAAGGACAAAGTTTGAGCCGAGTGTCTTAAGTATTTCCTTCGACCGAACGTAACCTTACCATCGACCGAACGTAACCTAACCTTCGACCGAGTGTCATATTTTCTGAGCCGAGTGTCTACCTTCGACCGAACGAGTTAAATTTTTGGAACACCTCACTTTGTATCGTCCCTCGACCGATCGTCACGTGACCTTCGGCCGAACGACAACACCTTCGACCGAACGACCCTTACCTTCGACCGAACGTAGAACTGATCAGAACACAGATTTTGGACAATTTGAACTTAAACTTAACCACTTAAACCAATTAAACATGT
Source organism: Rutidosis leptorrhynchoides (assembly GCF_046630445.1). Lineage (NCBI taxonomy): Eukaryota > Viridiplantae > Streptophyta > Magnoliopsida > Asterales > Asteraceae > Rutidosis > Rutidosis leptorrhynchoides. The sequence continues at coordinate 80,466,479 of NC_092333.1, forward strand.
CTGACACTAATGAACAACTTGCACAACAGTACGCCTTAGCAATTAATCCTGGATTACAGAAACTGATTTTGTCCGAGAGTTTAACAGGTTCGGCTAACCGTAGTCCGAAACTCGAGAACTTAAATGATTTCTTAGATTGGAAGGGTCGCTTCCAAATCTACTTGAATGGTATCGATGCAACTCTCTGGGATTATATTTTGATTGGCTACGTATGGCCAACCGTGGTTGTGGGAAATGACTTACATGAAAAGAACAGATCGGAATTTCAAGCCGAAGAGAAGGCTGCGTATGCACAAGAATGTAAGGCATATGCCCATCTTACGCAAGCCTTGTCTCCGGAAATCTTTCATCAGTTCAAGCAGTACTCGACATCCAAAACTCTTTGGGATGCTCTTGTAGCTGCAACAGAGGGTTCCGAGGGGTACAGAAAAACCAAGGGTCAGTTGTTAAAAGCGGAGTGGAAAAGGTTTGCAGCTTTACCAGATGAAACCTTAGAACAGACTGTTACAAGATATAGGCATCTGATTAGTGAATTAAAAAGTTATGGACTTACAGTGGATGAACAGAAAGCAATAAAACAGTTCAAGCTTGGGTTACCGTTGAAGTGGGACTACATAGTCTCTCAAATTAGTACAACTACTGGAGAAGGTCCAGGTGGGATAATGACTTTGTATGGTTTCACATCGAAGTTGATGGAGAAAGAATTAGAAATGCAGACTAGGGAAGCAAGACTTAACGGTGCTCAAAATCCGAAGTTATACAGAGCAACCACCGGTATCTCCTCGATTCCGGTGCAACATGCCCCACTCCAAACTGATTACATGTCTGCGAGTTCGTATGGTACATCTTGTCCATTGCCACCAGTACAGCAATCTTGTGTTCAACAACCATCGCCTCAAAGTGGAGAGAAAAGAAAGGCCTCAGAGGAACTTCAGTTACCTTTGATGCATCTAGACAATTACAAAGGCAAAGCGCCTGAGGTGATTAAGGAGGAAATGCAACTAGCGGCTGTTGTGGTAAACTGTTGCAATGAGATGATGGCAGGTAGTGCGGTTAATAGCCATTTGAGTGCTGAGGATTTAGAACAAATCGATGAAGATGAACTTGAGCGGATGGACATTATCTGTGCTATGGGAATTGTTATCAGAAGGGCGAAGAAGTATCTGAAACGGACTGGTCAGACGAGTTTGAATGGTAACAAAGATTCAAAGTTAGGTTTTGATAAGAATAAGGTTAGGTGCTTCAATTGTGGTGAGTACGGACATTTTAAGAGAACTTGCACTAGACCACACAAACCAGGGTTTCAGAATCCGTTTGCTCCTAATAGTGGGAATGTTGACAGGAAAGTAGTTACAATTACTGACGGACCTAGGGAGACTGTGTGTGAAACATCATCTTCTGCAATGAATACAACCTATGCTGATGAGGGATTTGAATGGTCAATTGGATTGGGTGATGCTGAACATGCCAATGTAGTGTTTATGGGTAAGTCAGAATCTGAGAAGGAAGCTGAACGGTTAGAAAGAGTGAAAGCTGGTTGTTTGGGTAATTGTGATTGTGTTTGTTATGTCTGCAAGTGCGAAGCTCGAGTTAAACGGGCTGATGAGATAGTGAAAATGTGTTTGAGAAAGAGAGTAGAAAAGGGTCTTGCTGAGAAGTTTAAAGCTGTGTTGTCTGATGTGTCTTCTGATTCGTCGGATGATGAGCTTATTGGGTTGGATTTTGCTGAGGGTAATTGGTTTGAAAAGATAGTTGATGGTAATGTTGCTGCTAAGGGTAAGGGTAGTGAAGATAATGCTGCTGATAAGGTTGATGAGTACTCGGATGGTACCAGTTCAGAGTCTGAGCTGGAATCGGAATCGGAGTATCAGGAATCTGGTGAACTGAAAGATAACTGCGCCTTCATGGCAAATGCTTCTGAGACACCTAAGGTACCAAATGATTCTACTTCTACTTGTTTAAAATGCCATGCTTATGAACTAGAAGTAGCTAGGTTAGAATCCATTGTAGATACCTTGAATAAGATTCCCACTACATGTAGTGAATGCCCTAAGTATGCTAGTGTAGTTGATAGCCTTAGAAAGGAAGTAGCTGTAAATAAGAAGGATTATGAGGATGCCCTGTTTTACTTGAATAAGCAGCAAGAGTATGTAGATAAGATCAAGAACCTAGAAACTAAGGTAGATGGCTTAACTGCTGATGCTCTTTTGAATAAGAGAATTTTAGATATGAACCTTACTGAAATGGAAGTACTTAAGACTGAGAGAGAATCCTATAAGAATAAGTACGAATGTGAAAAGGCTAGGCTTGATAATTACCAGAGAATGTCGTATGTGCATGAGTTTCACTCGCATAAGAACGTAGGAAAGACCGGGCTTGGGTATGACGGGATTCCTCCACCTCTAATGGGTGACTATTCCAGTACCCCACAGGAGAAAAGTGGAGAGAAATCTGGCAAACCCACAAAAGCCGAGGTTTTGAAAAGTGAACCAAAGGACCAGATCCTCGTTGAGGGTATTGTGGAAGACAGTCAAACTGACTCTGAGAGTGAAAGTGAGACTGTCGAAGTGAAGAAACCAACCCCCGTTACTAAGCCAGTCACCATCCTTAAGAATCCTTCAAATGCTAAGAAGGTGACTGAGCAGAAACCGAGACCGAGACCCGTAAAACCTGCTGATAGACCTAAGCCCTCAAACAAGAAAAGTACGCCACCACCAGTTGTGAAGTTCCAACAGGGACTAAACCATGAGCATGAATATGCTTCTGGCAAGAGAGTAACTGATGGTAGTGTACCCAAATATATACCACCAGGTCGTAGACAGCAGGCAAAACCCCAAACCAAAACACCGACCAAACCTGTTTCACCAAAACGACAGTCCACACCTACCAAAATTCAGGTCCAAAGATCCCGATATCGAGGACCGCCTTCCGTGAATTCTGATGACAGCTACCGAGCTGCCGAAACTACTTGTTATACGTGTGCGACTTCAGGTCATAGGGCGGGAATTTGTCCATTTAAACAGACCCCAAAAGGGAAGGTTGACCTCAATCCAAGGCCAGTTTACTGGCAGAGGTCAGTCTCTCCAATGTCAGACCGTGACCGAAATGATTTCCAGACTGCCGATTATTATAGAAAACCTATTGTTCAAAAGGTCTGGAAACCGAAAAGTGAAGTGAAACGAGAGGGCAACTCTAAAGGTCCGTCTGGATCTCAAGGGAAATGGGTTGAGTTGCCGGTTGTTGGTGTTGATGGGAAACCCACTGCCATTCGGGCATGGGTGCCCATTGTGAACTAATCATTTACTGTTTTGTGCAGGTCGCTTACAATCCACGTACCAGCACGTGGATAGTTGACAGTGGAGCGTCCAGGCACATGACAGGGAATCTGGCTTTGCTTTCTAATGTTAAACCAATAGACGGTGGACCAGTTTCTTTTGCTGGAGCTGAAGGGGGTAATATTACTGCTCAGGGCATTCTGTCAAATGGCTCTGTTAGTTTTGATAAGGTGAATTATGTGGAGCAGATGTCTCACAATCTGCTGTCTGTTTCCCAAGTGGCTGAAAAGAATTACAAAGTGTTATTTGATGATAAGAACAGCTACATTCTGAAGAAAGAGTTTGAGATTCCTAAAGATATGATCCTTATGACTGCGCCGCGACACAAAGACTTATATATTCTTGATATGAAGAAGGCCATTGCTTCTGTTGGTGGTCAACAAGCTTTTGTCTCGAAAGCTTCTGAACAAGAGTCAGTGTTATGGCACAAGCGTATGGGTCACTTAAGCTTGAGAAAGATGAATCATCTGGCCCACAAAGGTTTGGTTGAGGGGCTGAATGTAAAGAGTTTTCATATTCCGGATGGTTGTGTTCCGTGTAAGAAAGGGAAACAGACGAAGAAATCTCATCCTGCGAAAAAGTTTCATTCGATTAACATTCCTCTAGAGTTATTACATATGGATCTTTTCGGTCCAATTAAGCAGAAAACACTTACAGGGGAAGTTTATTGTCTTGTGGTAACGGATGAGTACTCACGATTCTCGTGGGTTGTGTTGTTGAAACAGAAGTCGGAAACGTTTGAGCAAATCCGACTGTTAATTTTGAAGCTTGAAAGTTTGTATAACATAAAGGTAAGGAAGATAAGGACTGATAACGGTACTGAATTCAAAAATCAGTTCATGGACCACTTTTGCAAAGAGAAAGGGATACAACAACAGTTTAGTCCTGCATACACCCCACAGTCTAATGGTGTAGCTGAGCGAAAGAATCGTACGTTGATTGAGACTGCTAGAACCATGTTAGCGGACTCGGGCCTTCCTATTAACTTTTGGGGTGAGGCTGTGAATACTGCTTGCTATATCATGAACCGTGTGCTCGTTGTTAAGAGGCACGGGAAGACTTGTTACGAATTGTTACAAAAGCGGAAACCTAACATTAAGCATCTAGAACCGTTTGGTGCGCCGTGCACCATAATGATCAAAGATACCGGTGGTAAATTTAACCCGAAAGCTGTTACTGGTATATTCTTAGGTTATGGGAATCCGAACAAAAGGGTGTATAATACAGAGACGAAACGTGTTGAAGTTCACTATGAGGTTGAGGTGCCTAAGACGGATCCAAAAGCTATTACAGTCAAGGGTTTTGCTTGGCACTTTGACTACAATGATCTCTTCGACTCGTTTAATCTTCCTCCAGAAGTTACTGATGAAGATTTAGCTGCACAGTTTTTGTGGGAGACTCGATCTTCTGCAGCGAATGTTCCTGTTACTAGTGTTCCTACTCCTGTTCCGAATGCTGATATTCCATCTACTTCCAATTCGGTTCCTGAGTTGGAAAATACAAGTGATTATGAGGCTGAGCAATCTGTTAATGGTAGTGAGTCAGAAGAGGAAGAAGTACAGCCGGTTCCACCGTTAGTTGATTTTCATTCGGGTCTTCATGAGCAATCTTCAGGGTCCGAATCAGATGAAGCGCCCCGCAGTGATGTAGGGGGAGTACGTAGATCGAATAGGAATATTATACGACCGTGTCGATTGAATGATTATTTTGTGGATGATACTGGTGTTCCGGGTAAACCTCCTACCGATGCCTCAACTTCGGAACCTACTGAATCATTAAGTGCTAATGTTGTGACAGCATTTTACTCCAAACTGAATCGATCGGGGAGGATCTTCAGACATGCCCATTCTTGTTTTGTGTGTCAGATCGAACCGAAAGATGTGTACGAAGCCTTACAGTATGATGATTGGGCTTTGGCAATGCAAGAAGAGCTGTTGCAATTTAGACACTTAGAGGTATGGAAGCTTGTTAATCCACCTCACGGCTGTAAGCCGCTGGGTTTGAAATGGGTTTTGAAGAACAAAAAGGATGAACAGGGTATAGTGGTACGGAATAAGGCAAGGTTAGTTGTCAAGGGATATCTTCAGATACCTGACATTGATTACGATGAAGTTTTTGCTCCAGTGGCGAGACTGGAGGCGATTCGAATTTTCTTGGCATTCGCTTCTTACAAAGGTTTCAAGGTTTATCAAATGGATGTCAAGAGCGCGTTTTTGTATGGAAAGATTAATGAGACTGTGTATGTCGAGCAACCACCTGGGTTTGAGGATCCGCATTTTCCAGAAAAGGTTTACAAGTTAGACAAAGCTTTGTATGGTTTACATCAGGCTCCGCGGGCATGGTACGCAACCTTGTCCAATTACATGATTGAAAATGGTTTTAGGAGGGGTGTTATTGACCAGACGCTCTTCATTAAAGAAAAGGGGAAGCATTTGATGTTGGTACAGGTTTATGTCGATGATATTATTTTCGGGTCTACAGACAAAGGTATGGTTGATGAATTCGAGGAGGTCATGCAGAGCAAGTTTAAGATGAGTTCTTTGGGGACAATTAAGTTTTTCCTCGGTCTCCAGGTTGCACAAACAGATAAAGGCATTTTCTTGCACCAGACGAAATATGTTGCCGATATACTTACTCGTTTTCAAATGGAGGCTGAGAGACCTGCTAAGACTCCTCTTTCGGTTAATCACGGCATTTCGCCGGATATGGACGGTGCAAAGGTGGATCAGACTTTGTACCGGGCCATGATTGGGTCCCTTATGTACTTGACGGCGTCTCGGCCGGACATAATGTTTGCGGTTTGCCTGTGTGCTCGTTATCAGGCGAATCCAAATGTTCATCACATGTTGGTCGTAAAGAAGATAATGCGCTACTTGAAAGAAACGCCGAGTTTGGGTTTGTGGTATCCGTGTGCGGATGGGTTTGAGTTAACAGCGTATAGTGATTCGGATTATGGTGGATGCAAAAAGGATTTCAAGTCAACTTCTGGGGGTTGTCAGTTTTTAGGAAAGCGGTTGGTCACATGGCAGTGTAAGAAGCAGACTGCGGTAGCTCAATCTACCTGTGAAGCTGAATACATTGCTGCAGCAAGCTGTACATCTCAAGTTATCTGGATCCAACAACAGCTGCGTGACTACGGTTTGCAAATTTCTAATACCCCTATTTTTGTTGATAATACTGCCGCCATAGCGGTCACTAAGAATCCCGTAAACCATTCCAAAACTAAACACATCGGGATTAAGTACCACTTTATAAGGGATTGTTATGAAAAACGTTTAATTGATGTAGTTCAAATTGGGACTACTGAACAGAGGGCTGATCTGTTCACAAAAGCTTTTGATAGACCACGTTTTGAATTTTTATTAACTGAAATTGGACTAAAGCTTTTAAAAGACATGGTTCCCGACAAAGAGACTGAAAAATAACTCGAGTCATAGTCTTTTCTGTAACATTACTGCTTTTTATTTTTGTGTGTTTCTTTATTTTCTGTTTGTATAGATAAAATCCAAAAAGCCAAAAATATTTTCGGTTTTAGTATTTTAGGGGGAGAAAACTGCAACATCAGAAAATACAAAAAAAAATGAGAAAAATCAAAAATACAAAAAAAAATTAGAAAATGGAAAAAGAGTTATTTAACCTTGTAGGGAGATGAGGAAATTTTACTGATCATGTATGTTTAACGTTCTAAGCGCGTATGTAATATAGGTTGTTATCAAAGGTGTATTGGTAAGTCTTACTGACCTAATCTTGGAATGAGGTGATCACACGAACAATCAAGTAAATATCTTGACAAGGAAATCGTGGAAAGGTTTATAGCGGTTGATGGTAGTCACTTAACTACCACAGGTGCGTATGAAAGAAATAATTGTTGGGGAAATCAACAAAAGGTGAGGGTATCCCCTATTGAGACTTTCTCTGCGAGACAGTTAGCGCTGGGTATTTCAAGTACTCACAATACTATACCCAGAAAATCAATACAAGGCGATGTATTCTGTTATGCGTGCACACTGTTTCTAGTTACCTTACATGCCAAGATTAGGAGAATCGAAATTAAACTCAAATATGCACTCAAAATAGTAGATACTTGAGCGTACACCGAGGTAAAGATATTTCAGATTTTCAGTTTATCATGGACTGTTGAAAAGCAATTGAAGATATACTTATTGAAGACATCATATTCAAGATATACAAAGACAACCGTTGTTTAAAAAAAAAAAAAAAAAAAAAAAAAAAAAAAAAATGAAAAAAATGAAAAAAAATTAGAAAAGCTTTGAGACAACTGGTTGGTCTAGAAGACATTTGAAGTCAACAGTTCTGAAGAAGATAAGGATTCAAATCATGATCAATCGTCAAGAACGAGATTGAGATGAATTCTACACGCGAAGAATGTTCATGTTTCAGATCATTTCACGAAGATACCGAGGTGTATTCTTAAGTTTAGGCAATCAAGGAGATATCTCAAAAATCTCTGACGTATTAGGTTAGGCCATCATATGCGATGATTATTCCGTTTCCCAAGCAACTTTAATAATAATTAGAATACGGCATAAGGGGTTTCTAGCGACAGTGGTCAAATACATGACGCATGTGTACAGGTTACTGGTTCTGTGAGATCCATCCGAGCTAATTGTTTCAAAGTGATAAGTCAAGGTAGAGACTCATGGTCGACAGGGATATTCCAAAATTACTATGAGAACCTTCCTTCACAATTAGATCCAAAGTATGCACTAGTGGTAACGGACAGCGTCGGGATTTTCGTGCTCAATTGACTACCGTAAACATCGTGCGATCTGAAATGAGGACTGACTCTATGATCTAAGCAAACATAGTAATATGTCAAAGTAATTAATTAACGTGATCATCAAAATGTCTGGGGTGACAGTCAGTAAGTCTAGTCGTGTGCTAATACCAAGAGCCCGCGATAAAGCTTATAGGTACTTAAACTTTATGAAATGAACGTTTATAAACTACAACTTATGACAGTTCTGATCCCTGAATTATCAAAGTTATCTAACTCACAAGAATATGTTCCTTAATGTTTGCTGGTTTCATATGTAGATTTGTTTCATTTGTGTTTAATTGTTCTTCAGCTATGTTTCATTCAGAAAAATACAAAAAGATTTTCGTTTATTTTATCTGTTAGTGTAGCTAGACTGATAAGAGTTGTTTTAAATGATGTCTCTTTGTCGAAATGGAACTTAATTATGGTTGGAATCCTAATTGGACTAAACGTGATGAATTTTAATGTGAAAGATCAGTCCCAGGGGGAGTTTGAAGCAAACGGTTTGGGAAAGTGAAGTTTTAAAGAAAAAGTTGAATTTTTGATTTTTGAAGTTAAAGTCGAACGACTGAAGCTGAAATTTTTGGGATTAGGGACTGCTTTACACTCGTACGAATGAGGTGTGCACTCGAACGAGTGAGAACTCACTCGCACGAGTGTGGCAAAAATGTGAAGCGACTGAAGGGAATCGAAGAAAATTGACCTTGGATTAAACTGCCTGACATTCGGCCGAAGGGACTTTACCTTCGACCGAAGGACTGTTACCATCGGCCGATGGTCAGAGACATTCGGACCGAAGGTAGAGACCTTCGACCGAAGGTAACTGAAGGGTATATATAGGATGTTCTGTCATTCGGGACAGTTTACTTGGTGTTTTTGGACGATTTTTCTCTCGAATTTGATTGTTGCCAACAGAGTTTTCAATCGGACGTTTTTATTCATTTTTTGATTGTGATTCTAGCGCCGTATAACAGGTACCATAACACGCATCCAATCTCTTGATTTTTGCAGTTTTAGGGTCCGGTTTATTATGGCTAAATTAAAGGATTTATGGTTGATGTTTGATGAAATTGATTACGTGATGTTGTTTATCGGTGGTCTTAGGGCAAAGCCCAACAGGTCTTAGACCAAAATCATCAATATTCGAAGGTTTTGGATTTGGGATTTTTTCCAGATCTGATGAACTACCTTCGGCCGAAGGACGTTGACCTTCGACCGAAGGTGTCTCTATTTTGGGCCGAAGGACTCCTCCTTCGGCCGATGGTCCAATTGTTGTGCTTCGATGACTGGTTGATCGAGGGTCAGGTCCTTCGACCGAAGGACATTGACCTTCGACCGAAGGTCATCTTATTTTGACCGAGGGTCAACCTTTTGACCCGAAGGTCAACTGTTGCAGATTTATTGATTTCAAAATGTTTTGACGCGTTTTTGTTCTGACTGAATTTTGTGTTTGTTAGATTGTTTTAGCCATGTCAGGATCTCAAGCAGAACAAACAGAACAACAACACAATTCTGGCTCAGAGACTGAGTCAGCATCTAGTGGGACTCCGTTTTCATCTACACTTCCAGGGTTGAAGGCCAACTCAATGGCCAATGTAGTGGCTTGTTTGGATGAGCATGGACGTAATGCAAAAGAATACAAAGAGATGATCCGGTTTCTTATCAGATCAAGGATTGTGACGGCTATTTCTGTTGAATGCACTGCGTACTATTCTCATCAACGAGAATTCTGGAGAAACGCAAAGGTTGAGGTTGAGGATGGGATAACGGTAATAATCAGCAAGGTTTCGGGTACTGAGGTTAAGATTACCGAGCAACTGATACGTGACGAGTTTGATTTTGGTGATTCGAGTGATATGCCAAAGCGGTTGTCAAAGACAAAGGTTACTGGTTGTATGCTGCGATGTAGTTATGATGGGGATATCTCTAAGACAATAAAGCGTAGTGGTTTCTCGCATCCTTACCGATACTTGACAGCGGTGATTTTGAAATGTTTGAGTAATCTGCAAGGAGGTTTTGATGAGCTGAATGACACTTACCAGAGCATGTTTGCTGCTTTGGTTTTACGAGCTGATTTCAACTTTTCAGGGATTATTTTTGATCAGATGGTTGAGAATGTGGCTACTCAGAGTCATCTTGTGTTTCCTAGGTTTTTACAGATTTTGTTAGACAAGAGGATCCCAACGTTAGAGAAAACAAGAAAGGATGTGATTAAGCAGGTTCATATGAAGGATATCACCTTTAATCGTTTGAACCAGAACAAAACAACGAACAAGGGCAAGCTTGTGTGTCACTTAGTTCGGGAAGATTATGTCTGTCCTCCGGAGAAGAAGTGGAGGAATGAAAACAGCACTTCGGGTAACGAGCCAGATTTCGAAGTGGTTAACAGTGACGATGAGGTTACCCAACCGATACGTCAAGCAGATCAAACGGGTCAGACTCAGAGTGTACAGAGTCAAAACCCGTCAGTTGAAAGTGGAAATCGTTTGGTGGATCAGGATGAAGAAGATACGAGCGTCGCTGGATTGAAAAGGAAACAAGTAGATGCTGACTTGCATTATGTGTCCACCAAACCAAAACGAAAGAAGAAGAAGAAGCTTATTTTGTTGAAGGATAAGGGGTCGGGTTCACAACAAAGACCTCAGATTACACCCACTGAACCACCACCTACTCAACAACAGACACAACCGCCTCCAATTCAACAACCTATCTTTCAAGAACGTGTTGATACGTCAGAACCGTTTGTACCTCCGAATGTAGGTGAGGGTTCTAGGTCGGAATCTTCGGAGATTACATCTCTTCGTATGTTGGTACTTGACTCGATGGCCAACTCGTTGAAATACAAGCAAGAGGTGCAAGAAGAGATGAGAAAGTTGAGGGAGGAGAACCGCTTAAAGACTGAAGAGGTTAACCGTCTGACTGATAAGGTGACTAATCTTGAAAAGACGGTGAGTAATCAGGGATTGGTTATTGCTGATGCGAAAGAGAGAGCTATTGTTGCTGAGGGAAAGGTTAAGTTGTTGGAAGGTCGCGTGAATGATTGGGATGAAAGGATAAGGATTGCAGAACAGACAGATTCTGAAGAGGAAGAAGATGAGAATTCGAAGGCGTTGGCCCTAGCTGACAAACCACTGTATGCTATTCCTCTCAGATCCTTTAATATGTTTGAATATTTGCAGATGCAGGATCAATTAAACTTGTGTACTGTGTATGATGAATTAGAAGAGGGAGAGATCCCTCACGATCTGACTAGAGAGGAGCTGGATTGGCTGGTGCGTCAAGAGCAAGAATCTGAAATACCCGCTGACGCCATACCAGCAGAGTCCTCTTCGAGAAGGACTGAGTCTGAAGATGAGTTTAGTGAAACTGAGGCGATAGGCGAGAATGATAATGAGTTTGATGAGATTGTTATAGAGAATGAGCCAACAGAGGCGTATCCGGTATATGATGGAGCTGACGAACTTCTAACTTTCTCAGATTATTTTAAGATGAATGATGATCTTCTGAATCGTCAATGTAAAGAAAAGGAGAAGACCGGGGATATTCCTGAAGGATCGGTAAAGTTGAGTGCTGAACAGGTTAAGGGTCTAGAAAAGGAATGGAAGGAAAGCTCACGAGTTAGAAAATACTTTAAGAAACCGGAAATAGAGCCGAATTGGTTGAACTTCATTAAGAAAAAGGATGAACATTTGAGTAAGGGAAAGATTTTAGCCTGGGCGTACATTCAAGATTTTGACATTTACGCTGTGAAGAAGGAATACGGAGTGGACTATATCAAACGAGGATGGCACTTTAAGTCACTTCCGTACTTTGAATTTATGCAGATTGGCCGACTAAAGATGTTATATCAAGAACTGGACTCAACAGCAAGTATGGTCGCCAACTTTGTTAGAAGGTCGTTTAAGGCAAAGAATTTCTCTGGTCCGTGGAGACCACAATTTCCAAAGATCACGTATCGCCGAAACAAAAAGACGGGCGTTAGACGCAAGGTTGTTAAGTATGAACCGGTAAACTACATGAGGAAAGTTCCCGTCAAGAGAATGCCACAGAACTGGAGCCAAAGGTTTCGTTGGTGGTATTATGATGAAAGGTCAGAAGAGGCTGTGATTGTTTTGGAAAGGGTAAACAGTGATGACAATGACTATATTCGGGTATTGGATCCAGTCTGGTTAAGGAATTGTTGCGAAGCTGATATATTTACACTTTACTGCAACACGATGTTATACCGCCATGAGAATCGAGTCCAAGCTGAACAGTTTGTTAGGGTAGCTAAGTTGTGCTATTTGAGAAATGCAGTGGTGGATCCGTTTCCGAAAGAAGATGACTGAAGAACTAAAGACCTTTTATTTTGTTTTGGTTTTTACTGCGAACTAGGTCTTAGGGGGAGTTTGTTGGTGCATAATCCCTAGTTCTTTAATGATTGTAATGGACATTAACATTTGGACTTTACTGTTTACTTTATTGGTTATACTTTGTTTGACATATATTATGAACCAAGACAATACGATGTTCGAACTGTTGGTTGGACAGTTCTGACCATCGACCGAGGGAAGAGACCCTCGGGCGAGGGACGACGACCTTCGGCCGAAGGTCATAGACCTTCGACCGAAGGACACTGGAATCAGTATAAATACGTGTTACGGGTTACAGATTAATGTTACGCACTCCCACAACCCTAATCGCATTCTATCAGTTCCAGAGTCGTTCCTCCACACCCCCAACCGAATACCAAACCCTAGTACACCGAAATCTAGGTTTTCCCATAGGTTTTAGTGATCCGAAGGTGATAAAGTATTCGATTCAATACGATCCATTGTTTTCCGCCTTTAGGTCGTTTGTTCAATCAAGATCCGAGTCTCAGTAACAACACTATCACGTAGAGAGGGAAAGAGGTGTGTGTTTTTTGTATATGTTTTTCTTTTGGACATTAGTTTGGATCAACCAGGGGGATTAAACCATCTACACGTTCATCTTCCGTAGTTGCATAACCCGCCCCCAACTAGTGCCCTGGAGGAAACTCGGACCAATTCGATGACATGACCGGTAAAATCCCCTTCCCCGCTGCCCCCGCACTAAGCGAAAAGCGACCTGGTGGATACTTCAGATTATGGATAACATTGAGTGCAATGTTGCATCCCACTACTAAAGTACCAGTTGAGCTACAACGCAATGTTTGTTTTTTTGTATATGTGATCCCTTTTTTCTGATGATGAAACATAAACATACATAAATATATAATAAAAGATTCAGAGATTAAATAAAGTACGGTGATAATTTACACCAACGCATTGAACACCTATTGAACCACCAATTAACTAAAGTCTAAACAAATATCCTAGCACCGTCCAAACCAATCCACACTGAACCAACAAACCTAGAACCTATTCACAAATAAACCATTTACATTAAAACTAGTACATCCGCACAAACACATCAAAATGTAAACAAACCAAAGAACCAATTACCGTTGACTTAAATAAACCACCGACCCTACCCAAGTCCCTGCTACCACCTATAGCTACGAATGGCAATATATCACATATGAATCGGATTATGTCATATCTACACACACGCGCGTGCGCACACACATACACACACACACACACACACACACACATATATATATATATATATATATATATATATATATATATATATCCATTACCAAAGTTAAACAATATCTATATTCATTTTTATTTTAATTCATTCATCCATATCCATACCGATGGATTAATCAGGCTAATAGATTTTCATTGGATAATTCATCGTTAGAGGAATCTTTCAACTTAAAACTAATAGAAGTCATGATTTGTTATAAAATCATTAAAAATAAGTCGTAATGCATATAACCTATATGCTATAAACCACTTAACTGAATAATTATTTGCTGCAACTTGTGTATATCTACAAATTTATGATATGATGATAACAAATAAACACCATACATATCATTATTTTCTTCAGAAATACTTTAGCCGAAATATATGTGAAATTTGGGTGAAATTATCACCTCATTAAAAGTGGGAAATATCAATACTTTAATGCAATAAAAAAGCGAAATTGTAAAAATAACTGTCATTCGTTCAAGAGGGAAGTAGATTTAGGAGGGAAGGAGTGAAGTAATTTTTTGTTCTGTTTTTATATTTTTTTTTTTTTCACAAACATTAGAATCACGTAAAACTATGAATATTTAAAAAAGTCACATTCTGATTTATGGTATTATTTTGACCATAAAATGCTCGAAAAATAACATTCATGTATGATAATCAAAGCTAATGAAAAGATGAATAATGACTAATGAAAAACGCTTCTTAGGGTTTAGAGTTTAGATTGAGTCTTTTACACGAACGATTTAGAGTTTAGGATTTTGGGTTTATGAACTAAACCTAAAACACGAAACCCTAAACTCTAAACTCAAAATCGGGTTTGAAAAAAACTTCACAATAGATGAAAAAAGAAACGCTTGAAGAATAACATTCATTATGATGAATGTTATCAAGAATAACATTTATCGGTGAATGTTATTTATTCGAGCATTTTTCTAGTCAAAATAATAACATTCATTACAAAATGTCTTTTTAAAAAATGTTCATATTTTCACCTGATCTTAATTTTCGTAAAACTTCTTTTTAAGAAAATGAAAAAAAACAAATTTACTTCCATTCCTTCCTAAAATCTACTTCTCCCTTAATGAAGACCCTAACACATATAATGAAATACCATATACAATTAAAAGTAATTATAGTGATATAGTTACATTTATACATTAAATGTTTATATATTTAAGCATTTATGATGAAATCGAGTATATCAATGGATTACAAATTGTCATCCATATATGATCCAATGAACATCCGTATCCCAATCCATATTCATTACTCATCCATTTAGATCATTCATATCCGTTCTAAGCGGATCGGGCCGAATGGATATCCATCGATTCTGATCTTAATTAATCATCCCTACATGCAACTAATTAAAATCCTAAAGCTACAAAGAAAATGCTCGACCCATCAACCGCAACATCAAAGAGCCGTAACAAAGAGATCCGATCCAAAAGTCGCTACATATATGTACAATCCCTAACTGCCAATTATCGAACGCAAAGCTCAACCACCAGAAAACCTCAAATATAACGACATTTACACACCCTGACCATCAGAAGTTACACCAGATGGTATGTGGTCTCTTTCATGTGGGGCGTATGTATTATTCATAATGAGGGATTTGACTCGTTTTCTATAACTAATGAGCCCACATATCAAGTTCATATAGAAGCCCAAATATATACACATCATCAATTACCAATCTAATTAGGAGTGTTTATGTTTTTAGTCTACGTTTTAGAAACTTTAAACAAGACTTTGAACATTATAAGTATATATATATATATATATATATATATATATATATATATATATATATATATATATATATATATATATATATATATATATATATATATATATATATATATATATATATTAGGAAATGTAAATATATACTCCAATGGGCTAGAATATTTGTGATATAGGGGGACCTTCATGACTTCATTGTATTTTCCTGACTATAATAGTCAACCACTGAAGTTCTGTTGACAATATTGTGGTCAAAGTCTAACAAGAATTGTGCAAACATCTTATTTGTAACTTGTGTGGTAATGCTTGTAACACGTAAAATAATTCATTGTTTGGGTTCACGTACAATTCGTTATATTGTATAACAAAATATTAATGTATGAAACCTAGTTGACAACAACATTGTATACTACTTTTTTGCAAAAGAGGTTTACAAGTCATACTGACTTGTAATTAATTTATGTACACGTAGACCGTACACACCCTCAATGGAATGGAAGGCTTTAATCATATTTCCTTTAAGAATTAAGACGAGTCTAGTTACCAACATCAATGGGCAAGAAGTTTAATCGTTTGAAGGTTGACGGTGTGGTTGTTAAGCCGATCATAAAGACTAGGAAAAGTAAAGTTGTTGTCGGGTAATTTTGTGGGCGAATTTTTTATTTTTGTGTTACTTGTCGTTTCTTAGTTAGATTTGGGTCATTGTATTATTGGTTCTTGTATTAGATTTTGTTACGGGATCATTCTAGTGATTTGGTTGCCCAAGGCTCGGGCTTTTTTAGCTTTTGCTCTAGTTTTAGTGATAGGGATCGTTTATAGTTTCCGAGCCTTGGCATTCTTATGTTTCGTTTGTATCGTTGTTCATCTTTTCATCTATGGATGAAAGACTTTATTTTATGTTATCGTTATTTTTGCCAAATATATATATATATATATATATATATATATATATATATATATATATATATATATATATATATATATATATAAAGTCCAACACCAATTAAAAAAAAAATGCATGGAACATTATATTAGACTATAAGTTTAGGTTACGAGCCGAGGGTGTATTAGACTATAGATTAGGGCTAGTATAGAACTTGCATTTCAGCATATGCCTGACCGTTTATGCATTTTAGGTGCTTTTAGAAATTTGTTGTAATATTATAGATAGTTGATGATACATCATACATAAATACCATAATTTCACGTAGTTTTCTATTGCTTAACACATTATTATTTTAAAGGTAAATCCATAATTAAATTTAACGGTCAAGGAACATCTGCAAATTCACAATAACATTGTCAACGATAAAAATTTATATTTTCTTAATTTGAGTGTAAAACACATAAGGTCACTCCCTATAGTGACTAACACTATTCATCCTCTTAACTGCTACGTCAGCACCCAAATTCTATAACTAACATATAAAATCATATAATTAAACAATGCATATAATGACTAAAATATTTTCCTCTTAACTGCCACATCATTAATTGATTTTTTATATATTTATTTTAACTAATATAAAAATAATTATTTTTTAAAAACTGTTATAAAATATCTAGATTGGATGTTAATTTTATTATTATTATATTTCTTGCATAGTAATATTTTATACTATAAATAGACATGTATGGTAGCCATTTAAGGTGTACCATTTCTCTTGAAATATCAATATCAATATTTCTTCTCTCTTTCTTCTCTCTTTTTCTCTCTTTGTTCTTATAACCATTAAAGGTAGTTATAAGCCTACTGAATTATAACACGTTATCAGCACGAAAAGCTTAGTGTAATTAAAAGATATCTCAAACGATCACGAATCACTAATCAAGGTATGAAATTATTAATAATTTTCAGACTCGAATATATCAAATTTTGGACTACTAACATTTATATTTATGTTATTTAAGTTATATATGGTCGGTTATACCACCTGAATTATATTTCTGTAATCTAACTTTTACTAACTTAACTAACATTTATATTTATGTTATTTAAGTTATATATGGTCGGTTATACCACCTGAATTATATTTCTGTAATCTAACTTTTACTAACTTCACTAACATTTATATTTATGTTATTTAAGTTATATATGGTCGGTTATACCACCTGAATTATATTTTCTGTAATCTAACTCTTATTAACTTCACTAACATTTATATTTATGTTAATAAGACCTCATGATTGTACGCAACACGTCATTTGACAACACGGTACTTTATGTACGCAACACGTCATTTGACAACACGGTACCATGGGTCGAGATTAATTCCGATCAATACGAATACGACGGGGTCTTTATATGTTATCTAACATTTATGATTACTTATGCAATTAATCATTATTTATTTCATGCATACTAATGTTTATTCTTAAATTTATAATTTTAAAAGTTAAAATAAAAAAATAGTTTGTATTTTTATTAAAAGTAAATCTTAAAAGTTAAAATAAGAAAAAGTAGTTTGTACTTTTATTAAAAGTAAATCTTAAAAGTTAAAATACAAAAAGTAGTTTGTATTTTTATTAAAAGTAAATCTTAAAAGTTAAAATAAGAAAAAGTAGTTTGTATTTTTATTAAAAGTATATCTTAAAAGTTAAAGTAAGAAAAAAAAGGGATGGTAAAATGGAATAGTTTTTTGTCAAAAATGAAGTATTGAAAATGAAGTGGTCTCCTTCTATAACTAAAAAAAATATATACTTTTATCAAATGAATTTTTTTGTGGCCGACAATTTCAAACACGAGTCCGTGTTTAGTTTATCAAGAATATCTCTTGCTTTGGTGAAAGGTCACGATCACGATATCAGGTGTTGTGAAAGAATTAAAAAATTGGTCAAGTGGCCTTTTAAAAACTAGAAAAAAAATTTAAACAAAAAGTTTTTTTATATATTTATAATTTACGGGTAACGTAAAAAAAAGGAAGTTTTTTTAAAAAAAAAAAAACAAAGAAAGTGTTTAAATGAGTTTTACAGAAAGGAGGAAAGCAAAGTAAAAAAAAACTTTTTTCCAAACAAAGGTAAATGAAAGTAGGACTTAATACAAGAAAAAAGTAAACATCTCCTAGACGTGATAAAATCTATCAATGATAAGTATTAGACTTGATGAGCTAAATGTGACAAAAATGTTTCAACATGTCTTATGTTAATTTTCTAAAATAAGTTATTATTATTCCGAGTTTAACACATATACATATGTTAATTAAAAACAACCTTTTTGTTCTTATGTAGTGTTGGGTTGCAATTTTGGTTGTATGCCATAATTCCATCCAGTAGAGTGACAATAGAAAACTTTTGATGATAATCAATAAAAAACTTTTTTCCAAACTTGTCTTAAAAACGTGACCGTTGAAAAAAGGAGGTTGAATAATAAAACTTAAAAAACAAATTATTTTTTTAAGAGTGTGCATCAAAATGGCCCGTTTAATAATGGGGAGTAAAAATATAGTCAAATTGTTTCAACGAACAAGGGTTCAATTGGATGTCTCTTAAAAAAAATCCGCGGGTACGGGTGATGGATCCAATGGATCCGCATCCACGACCCGCGGGTGCTATCCCTAATTGTGACAAGTACAAATCAACTAAAAGTCTAAAAAATAAATGCTCTTATAGGGACCAAATGTTCACAATAATTGCCTAAGCTAGATATGAAACAAATAGTTCATAAAAAAAAAGGTCGTTGTGCATTTTCGGGATGATAGCCGAAATACACTTACAAAAGTAGGTCAGCCGTCAATTCTTTATGGCCATATCAACGTAGATCAATAAAATCATTTATGGTTTTGATAAAAGATTAATTAAAAATTAATTGTTTTTTGGTCTTGGATTCTCGGTAACAAAAGCAAAGGTTGTTTTTGGTTGCCACAACAAACAAGACAGAGGTTGTTGACTTTTGTTGTTAAACATGGCACAAGTGAACAATAACAATAGATTATTGTTTTTGAAAAGAATAATGATGCGTTAATTTTATTGTATAAAATAAAATTAAAGAAAATGGTTTTCATTGATGACTATGAACAAACGCAAACAAAGTGTTTGTGGTATTTGGTGATTAAAAAAAAGTGCATCTAAAGCTTCTACTGAAAATAATATGCATCTAAAGCTTCTACTGAAAATTAATGTGCAAGGTACAACGTATAACTATATGGTCAAATTCATTTGAGCCTTCGGAGTCACAAGTATATGATGTATATATATATTACACAATTAACAAAATAGTAAATCTAAATTAATTCATATGAATAGTAAAACGAAATTAATTAATTTACTATTCACATAAAAAAGCGCATATGATAAAAAGCGCATCGCATATGATAAGCGCATATGATAAAAAGCGAATATGATGAAAAGCACAACGCATATGATGAAAATCGCATATGATTAAAAGCGCATATGTTGAAAAATACAGCGCATATGATTAAAAGCGTATATGGTGAAAAGGATATATGATAAAAAAAAAAACACATATGGTGATTTATAAAAAAAAAAAAAAAAACACATATGGTGATTAATGGAAAGCACATATGGTGATTAATGAAAAGTATATTGTGAAAAAGAATCACAAATGTTTCTTGAAAGAATTCAAGGTAAGATATATGAACCAATTCATCCATCATGTGAACCATTTTGATATTTCATGGTTCTAATAGACGCATCTAGCGGATGGTCTCATATTTGTATGTTATCAAGCCGTAATATGGCATTTGCAAAGTTTCTTGCACAAATTATTAAATTGAGAACACATTATTCTGATTACACCATTAAAAGGATGAGACTTGATAATGCTGGTGAGTTAACATCTCAAGCATTTAATGATCATTATATATCTACAGGGATTGTTGTTGAACATCCAGTTGCTCATGTGCATACACAAAATTGGTTTAGCTGAATCAATAGATAAACGCTTACAGCTAATAACTAGACAATTGATAATGAGTACAAATCTCTCAATATTTATATGTGGACATGTAAATTTACATGCTGCGACATTAATTCGCATTATACCATGTGGAAGTCGTAAATATTTTCACTTAATACTTGATTTTGGCCAAGAGCCAAATATTTTGTACCTTAAAACATTGGTTGTGCAGTGTATGTTCCAATTGTATCACCACAACACAATAAAATGGTTCTTCAAAGAAAGATGATAATATATTTTGGATATAAAACATCTTCAATCATAAGATATATTGAACCCATGATGGGTGATGTTTTTACAGCACGTTTTGCTGATTGTCATTTTAATAAAACATTGTTCCCTAGATTAGGGGGAGAAATAAAAATAAAAAATAAAATGATGCTTCATGATGTGAACATCAATTAAGGTATATTGAACTCGCACAAAAGAATGTGAAACGAAAGTTCAAAAATAATGCATATGCAAGAACTTGCAAATTAATTACTTTATGCATTTACAGATATAAAAAAGTGACTAAATCATATATACCAGCGATAAATGCTCCAGCTCGAACTGAAATTCCAAAAGCTGGCAATAATGTCACTGTTGAGTCTTTGCCACGCATCAAACGTGGAAGATCAATTGGTTCCGAAGATAAAAATCCTCGAAAAAGAAAATCAGCTGATAATGAGGTAAGAGAAAGTGTTCAAGAAGAACCACAAGTCAATATTCCTTCTGCAGAGGATATTGATAAATGTAAATACTAAAATTGCGATAAATTATGCAATATTATGGAACCGAAATGAAACTAAAATCTCTATGAGATATTTTCATATAATGTTACAATGACATCATGAATAAAGATGATGATCTGGAACTAAAATCTGTCATTGAATATACAAAATGGACATGATTGAGCTCAATGGAAAGGAGCAATAAGAGCTGAATTAGAATCGCTCGATAAAAGAAAAGTTTTCGGATCAATCGTTATCACTTTTAAAGATGTGAAACGTATGGGATACAAATGAATTTTTATCCGAAAAGAAATGTGCAAATGAAGTTACAAGGCAAAACTAGACTTGTAACTCAATATTTCCCACAAAGACCAGAAATGAATTAGGAGGAAAAATTATCCTCCTGTAATGGATACAATTACTTATTAGATACTTAATCAACCTGGTAGTTATTTAAATGCATCTCATGAATGTTGTTACTACTTATCTGTATGGATCACTTAATAGTGATATATATGAATATACCTAAAGGGTTAAGGTATCATAAGCATCTAATGTAAAACCCAAGGGAATATATTCCATTAAATCACAAAGATTTCTAAGTGGGTTTATACAAACGGGACGTATGTGGTATAACCGATTAAATGACTACTTGATAAAAAAAAAAGGGTATACATATAAACTTATTTTGCACGTATGTTTTATAAAAACAATGTCCGAATATATGATCATAGCTGTTTATGTTGATGTTCTTAACATCATATGAACAAATAAAGAGATCTATGAAATCATTCAACTTCTAAAGAATTATTTTGAAATAAAAAATCTTGAAAAAACCAAGTATTACCTTGGATTGCAAATTGAGCATATGCCTAATGGTCTACTTGTACATCAAACAACTTATACTGAAAAGATTTTAAAACATTTTTTTTTAAAGATAAAACCAATTGGTTGTTAGATCACTCAATATTAACACTGATCTATTTCATCCCCGTGAAGATCATGAAGATATTAACGGATCAGAAGTTCCATATATTAGTACAATTGGGACTGTTATGTATCTTACAAATTGTACAAGACATGACATTTCTTTTGCAGTTATTTTGTTGACAAGGTTCAACTCAGCCCTTACAAAAAGACATTGGAATGGGACAAACACATATTTTGATACCCTTGAGAAACTGCTGATTTAAAATTATTTTATTCTAACGTTTCAAAACAAGATTTGGTTGATTATGTATATGCAGGTCATTCATCAAATCCTCATAAAGATAAATCTCAAACTCGATATGTATTCCTAAATGGAGGTACCACAAAATCATGGCGTTCTTAAAACAAACACTTGTTGCAACATCATCAAATCATGACGAAGTGATTGCATTATATGAAACTACTCGAAAATGTGTTTGGTTGAGATCAATGACACAAATCATTATTGATTCTTGTGGACTAGAACGCTATAAAAGACTAACAACTATCTTCACCAACAACTATATATGAAGATAATGCAGCTTGCATAATACAAATGAAAGAAGAGTATCAAAAGTGACTGAACAAAATATAAATACTGACAAGGCGCCAAAGCCATAGACGGTCTTAACGGTCATAAGTTTGATGGAAAAGAATGGTATGTTGGTAAGGCTCAGAAAAGACTACAAGGGAATAGGAATTGAAACAAGGGTTTGAGCAAACCATGAAGGAGACTGTAGACAAATCACAGGGGCTAAACTTGTACATAAAAGATTTAGATGATACAGTTTCAGATGAAAGCCTCAGATTCTTCTCATATACTCAAGATCTCGTAAAAGACAACCAGATTAAAATGAGATACGTTTCAATCAACAACTCTGCTGATCTTTATACCAAAGCACTGCCAACTGCTATTTTCAGAACACACGTTCATAATATTGGCATGAGGCATGTTCAGAAGATGTAACAACTCAGGCGTTGCCTACTTGAGGGGGAGTCAACTCTATTGAGACGACCCGACCCAATCCATAGGGACGAATACAATAACATATGATTACATCGCGAGGTACTTGGCCTCTAAATGATACATTTTACAAAAATTGCATTCATTTTTAAAAGACAATCTTTCATTACATCGAAAGTTGACATGTATGCATACCATTTCATAATATCCAAACTATAAATGACCTAATCTGTCATTTACTTAATAATAATCTTTAATGAACTTCAACGACTCGAATGCAACGTCTTTTGAAATATGTCATGAATGACTCCAAGTAATATCTTTAAAATGAGCTAATGCACAGCGGAAGATCTCTTTCAAACCTGAGAATAAACATGCTTTCAAGTGTCAACCAAAAGGTTGGTGAGTTCATTAGTTTAACTTAAACAATCGTTTCCATCATTTTAATAGACCACAAGATTTCAGATTTCCATTTCTCATAAACATACGTCCCATGCATAGATACAAAAATATCATTCATATGGATTGAACACCTGGTAACCGACATTAACAATATGCATATATAAGAATATCCCCATCATTCCGGGATCCTCCTTCGGACATGATATAAATTTCGAAGTACTAAAACATCCGGTACTTTGGATGGGGCTTGTTGGGCCCGATAGATCTATCTTTAGGATTCGCGTCAATTAGGGTGTCTGTTCCCTAATTCTTAGATTACCAGACTTAATAAAAAGGGGCATATTCAATTTCGATAATTCAACCATAGAATGTAGTTTCACGTACTTGTGTCTATTTCGTAAAACATTTATAAAAGTTGCGCATGTATTCTCAGCCCAAAAATATAAAGGGTAAAAAGGCAAATGAAACTCACGCATATAAATATTGTAAAACAGTTAATAAAGCATTTGCATGTATTCTCAGCCCAAAAATGTAATGAGTAAAAAGGGAGCAAATGAAACTCACCATACTGTATTTTGTAGTAAAAATACATATAACATCATTGAACAAGTGTAAGGTTGGCCTTGGATTCACGAACCTATATTAATTATATATATTTATGTATTTGTCAATATTTGTCTAATAAACTAGGCCAAGTCATAGTGTACCACAATCCCAATGCTCGAGACTAATGTGCAAAAGTCAAAGGTTAAAGTAAAAACGAGGTCGCATGCAAAAATACAATAACTTGTACAACAAAATGATTTTTCGGTCAAACATGACTAAACGGCCCCTTCAACGATTTTTAGAAAAATTATCGGAACTCCGATTGATAAACGGCCAAAGATAAAAGTTATACATTACCAAAAAGATTAAGTATACATTTTACAGAAGTAAACTAAACCTAGACAACTCGTAGTTGCCAACGCGGTTTCGGCGTTTCAAAGTTAATTTTTCATCTTTAATAAATTTACAAAAGTGACCGAGTAGCCTACTTTGGAGATTTTTAGAAAATTCCTCAAAACTCGGATTGACAAACGGTCAAAGCCTGCAAATTCTAGTTACCACAAAGATATAACATGATTTTTGGCAAAAGTAAACACACATCAGGCCGACCCTGACAACTGATACAAAACTGACATTTTTAATAAAAAGTTTCAGCTCTTTTCAGAATTTTAAAATGTGACCAAACTGTCAACTTTGACGATTTTTAGAAAAATCGTCGAGACTCAAATTGACAAATGGCCCGAGTCGTTTGCTAGACCTTACAGCAAAGAATTCAGTGGTATTTTTTCTTAAATCTGAAACAACGCAGATCAGCGAGAATTTCAGTTCTCTTTTCGACATTTTTTCAAAATTTGCAAAACTTCTTTTGTCCATAACTTGACAACCGTTCAACGAAACGAGACGTGCTTTATATGAAAATTCATCTACTCGACGAGTAGAATCCAAATAACCACTTTTTATTACCCAGAAAATCAGTTCACTAATTATTATCAGCAATTTTAATTACGAAATTAATTATACAATTCATAACTTTCTATCCGTTCATCGAATTCATTCGATATCTAAATGAAAAGTTCTTAATTTTTCGCTAGCTTTCCAATGACATGCATATCTTATACCTTATTTCATCCCTAGTATAACAACCTTTAAGATTCAACATAACCTATCTAAGGGCAATATCAAATATACAAGCATGCATAATCCTATATTCTCGAGCACTAGTCAGGGATACACTATTAGTAAATAAAAGTTAAGTTATGAGTGCTCACGTATCAATATTGAGATTCAATACTGTAGGAAAGGTACGTAGACGCGACGGAGACGATAACTACCAATTTGACCTCAAGGGCATACCCATGAACCATACCCATCACCTCCATAGCCATAACCCATAATTTCCTTAGCCCTATCCTACTCATAAAACTTGTCTTGAAATGACCCGCTCATGACCTTGTCGTAATATTTTATGTATAATAATACTAATAATAATACTACTAAATAATACTAATAATAATAATAAAATTAATATTAATAATCTTAATATTAATAATTTATCTATATGTATATTTATGCGAGTACTGAAATGAAAGTGAATCAATTGAACCAAAGTTCGTCCAATTTATAAGATGTAAACTCTACCTACCCCACATGCAATTTACAGCTCACAATATGATCAAAGTTCCACCGACACTAATATGATACATAAGTTTAAATATTATTTAATATATAATATATTTAATCTTTAGAATTAATTAAATATTATATTATATTTACGTGCGTAGTAAAAATGTAATTTTTACAAAAACGACACGGTCGCGGTCTCACGACTCATGTACCACTTTCCGTTTTTCGGGCGCACTTTCGTACGTTTAGAAAACTAGCCTTTTTATATTACGTGACGTGTACCTTTTACAAAAATTAGACTTACATAACAATAAATTACCTTTATAAAAATATAACTTATAAAGTTGAGCGTTGTGGTCATTTCCTTCTATAAATCCAAGTCTCGTTGTTTGTCAAAATATTTTATTTTAAATTAAACGTTTTGTGACATGCACTTTTATTAATAACTACACTTAAATTAATTAAAAACTAACCCACTCAGAGTGTAACTTAATCTTTTGAGTGTTTTGGTCATTTACTTTTATAATTCATACCCTCGTTAGTTATCGAAGTATATTTAATAACATTAACTTAAACCAAAATGTCTTTTGACTAAATTAAAATATATTTATAATATATAGGTTTGAAATACTTTAATAAAATATTTAGATTTTAATTATATTTCAAAGTATATTTGAAGATCGTTTATAATATTATATCCTATAACGTTTATACTTTAAAAAAAAATATAATTTCCTTATGCGTCAACGTTTAGTTTGTTTTCCTTAAACTTTCTAAATAATATAACTATATACCCAAAGTTTCACCTTCACTCTAAATAATAGGAAGGTTAACTAGTTAACGTTTTTATAGAAAGTCGAACAGAAAACTCCACTAACATTTGGCTAGTTCCCGTTAATTGACACATTTGTCTTTACTTATAACTCACTTTACCATTTTCCGAATACGGTTAATAATAAGGGTTACCTAATTCAAAGTGGACCTCCCAACAGATACTCTTAATCATAATTCAATGTATCCGATAATTCAATCATTTGATATTATCTTTTAATCTCGTCGATAAACTTACACCGAACAAATATGTTTATGTAACATATTATTCATTCAAAACCTTGATAGCATTTCCAAGTTCAAAAAAAAAAAAAAATAGATCTCATAGCTTATATTCATATTAACTAATCCGTTCAATGTTTTATTAATATATCTCAATTTAATAAGCTCACATGTATATGCATATATATATTTATTTACACATAATTGTTCGTGAATCGTTAGGCATGGTCAAAGGGTATTTGATTAAATGAATATAGTTTCAAAACTTTTGGGACTCAACATTACAGATTTTGCTTATCGTGTCGGATATATATAAAGATTAAAGTTTAAATTTGTTCGGAAATTTCCGGGTCATCACATTACCTACCCGTTAAAAGAAATTTCGTCCCGAAATTTGATAGAGATTGTCATGGCTAACAGTAAGAGTGTTTTCATGACGTATATGAACTGATAATTAGGGTTTTATCATCATTGATTAATATAGATAAAAAGATTTGTTTTTGTGAAGAGCACGAATGAAGCTATCACTTAAGAGTGAAAATGAATAAAAGTAAGTTTGACTTAACCGGTGTCGTAGTCAAGATTGATTTCCAAAATTTAAGGAATTTAGAAGAAATCTTCATATTAAGATTTGATTCTTCGGTAATTAAGGAGATTCAGATCTTCTTTGATTAAACGCAATAATCTGCTTCGATTGCTCTGCCGAAAATTTTCCTATAAATCCACCCTCTCCATTTCCTTACAACTCACACCTTCTATTCTTTCTTTCTCAATTCCTACTTTAAAGTATTCATTAATATGCTCCATCCCATCCTGATCCTTGATATCCTCTTAACTTGCATATCTGTCATTCTTCTTTTTAATCTGCCACCAGAAGAATCTATTTACTTCTACTATACTCTTGGGTTTATAGTGTTTCTAGTTCTCCCATGTCTTTACATTGCTATATGCATCGATATATACGGGTTGTAATTTCCGAATTGTTGTTAAATTTTACACCTTCCCTTATATTTTGATGTCCCTGCTTCTGTCTTCTATAGTCATCGTCATCCATAGTTAATGCTCTTTTCTATTTGCTGCGGTTTATACCCCGAATTTCTATTTCGGAGCTTTGTCCTTTCGTTTCTTCTTCTTGCGATTTAACATCTCTTGTAATGGTCCGAAATTCGTAGGTATAGATTTCAGAATGAACATAGTAATTGTTCTAAGAAGGAAATGGTAATGATACAATGTTGATTTGTTAAATTACCAGAATACCCCGGAAAGAACCCAACCATCAAGAAATATTTCCTTAATATGTTTAGAGATTAGATAGAATGTAAGAGTCGTGTAAATGGTACATGATGACGGTATGTTCTGTGAATCATCACATCCATTAGAAACTCAGCATGAATTAATGTAATATAATGACGTTGATCAAGTGTCATTATATTATACTAACCCATGCATCAGTTCCCAACACCACTTCAAAAACATTCATATTCAAAAATTTTTTTTTCCAGAATTTAGAAACTAACACAGTTTCTTTTATGTTGCAGATATTACGGAGAGATAAATGATACTTGATAAGAATAGTTGTGAAAATATCTCCAAAGATATGGAGAATATGTATAATGGAATATACGAAGATATCTCATAATATTTAAGATATGATGATGATGAAGAATATCTGTCTGTGAAGGTTTAGAATAAGAAGTAAGGTGTTTGCTAACGAGTTCAGCGGACACTGATTTATTTGGATTCTTTGAAGGCAGATTTAGTCCTTGTGATTTGTCCACTGCTTCCTTCATACTTTGCTTAATCCGTTTTTCAGTACCAAATACTTTCTTTTTCTGAGCTTTACCAACTCACTATCTTTTATCATCAAACTTTTGACCATTCAAACCATCTACCATTTTTATGTTTCCTCTGCATTTAGTGCTAATATCTGAATCTCTGGTTAGCAATCCGAGGTGGGTTCAGAAGAATCGTGTTTTAGATGATTAAACGCTGGTGGTAATATGGTGGAATATGAAAGGTTCCCCAGTAATAATGACGAAAGGCAACGTATCTAACAGGGTTATAATAAGACTGGTCCGACTGAAAAATCGAAGTTGACTTGCTGGAGCTGTGACAAAATTGGCTACTTTGAAAAGGAATCGAAATGTTGTTCTTGCTAGAAGAATTCGACGCAGGCACATGTTAGATTATGACTTTGGTTTCGAGAGTTTTTCAGGTACAAAACTTCAGGTAATGTGTGGTTGGATCATCATCTCGATTGTTCATTATTTGAAGTGTCTTCAGGAATTTCGAAGGGTTTTAAATGCAGATTGTCATAGTCAATATCCAAATGATGAATTCGTCCTGACTCCCGAATGATTTTCATATTCATCTGAGTGTTACGATTAAAAGTGATGTTCTATCACAGTTTTGAAGTCAAAGTATAGCTTTGAAAAAAAATAAGGATCTAAGAATAATGATTTCGGTTGTATCTCGAGTTGAATTCTGAAATTCCCAAAATCAGAATATGTAATTAGATTCGAATGAGTATGGTTGTTTTGATTTCTATAGAAGAATTTATATTGGTTTAGTTGATGATTATTGAATCAGAATTGAAGAATGTAACATATTAATTGTGATTTTATATATCTCTCGGGTATTACCTACCCGTTAAAAAAAACTTCACAAATAATATTTTGAACAAGAATTCTCATTACAATCTTTATGAAAATATATGTGGGTATATTTTCTTCAGATGTAGTACAGATTCAATGAGTTAATATCATACTAAGCTCATTTGATTTTCGGATTGAATTAGAAATGAATTTTCTCTAAAACATTAGAGATTACATAATCTTTGCGAAGTATTTCACTAATGTAATCAATGCTTCAATATTTATATGTATTTCCTTAGTGAATCATGCTGATGCTCATAGAACTCTTGCTAACTTCGCAAGATACGAATATTGTTTTCCCGTAAATTTCTGGTATATCGAAGATGAAAGTGTATAATCAAACATGTTATTTAATGATACACTTGATTTATTATGAACCGGAGTTCATTAGATTGAAACAGAGATTGTGGTTAACGATGATTAAGTTGTTAATGAAGGATGTACATCATAGAATATTAGTAATATGAATTTAAACGAGTAGTATCTACTCTTTTTCAATTCATACTTAATAGCTTAATACAAAAAGATTTATTATAATTCCAGAATTCATATATATAAAATATATAATAATTCTTCAGAAGGAATGAGTTAATACTATATAACTCGTTGATACAACATATTCGTTGTTGATTGGTAACGATTTCCACATTGATTCTTGAACTAATGGGATTTGTGATGTCATAGGTGTTGCTGATTCTGACGATGCTGACGTTACTGACTATACTGGTGATGCTAACGGTACTGTTGCTGCTGATGATACTTCCGGTAATTGCTAGTGATGCTTGTATAACAAGTAAATCGCGCACCATCCTTGTTAGGGTTTCGATTCTTCCTTGACTCATTTTGGTTCACTCATCTGATTTAGGGTTAGGGTGGAAATAGATAATCTCTAAGACTTTAGAGATTACATAATCGCCGTAGAATATTCCTCCGATGAAGTTATGAATCAATACTTCATCGTTTGTTGTTGTTGGTACTCCGTGGTATCTATGATGCGTGTGATGTTGATATCCGAGGTATAGATTATGATGTTGAGGCGTGTGATGCGAATGTGATTGTTGATGATGGTAATGGTACTGTTGGTGTTAATGATGATGATACCGTTGATGCCGGTGATGCTGCTGATGTCTAGAGTATTGAGGTTTGCGATGTTGATGTTACTGGCGGTACTGATTATGTTGCTGGTGCTGCTGATGGTGTTTGTAATCCTTGCACCATAAGCTCCAAAGCCGTCACGCGTGCGCGAAGTTCGTTAACTTCTGCTAGTACACCGGGATGATTGTCGGTTGGGATGAGCGGATAAATAAAATCTAGGATTTGATGTAGGATATAATCGTGACGAGATACTCTGGAAATGAGAGAGAAAATGGTTTCACGAACAGGTTCATTGCCAATAGGGAAATTTGGTGGATGGAAAGGATCACCTTCTTCTTGTCTCCAATAATTGAGGAGGCTACGAACCCATCCCCATTTCATCCAGAATAGATGATGGCTGATTGGTTGATCCATTCCGGTCACACTGTTGTCAGAGCTCGAATGATACTCCATATCGGAAAAGCTATCGTACTCTGAGGAATTTGAACTGGTTGAGGGATCCATCTCGTATGATCAAGGGAATGAATTTTTAATATGAGATAGATTATAGGGGTTAGATTTGGTATCCTTCAATACATAATTTACATATGTATATATATTACCAAAATCCCATAAATTACGGAAGAATCTTTGAAAAATGTCATTCAAAGTTCACAGTAACAGATATGCCAGGATAAGATTTCGTCTATACACTATTATGCAATAAATGCAAGAAAACGCGTTTAGACTAAAGAGTAATAATCAGGTAATTTCTTAAGGATGGTAAGTAGATGATTTTCGACACAAAATGATAAGCAAAACTTTTGACATGCAGACACGGTCGAAGTCCAGACTCACTAATGCATCCTAACGACTTATCAGTTAGACACACTAATGCAGACCTGGTTCGCTAAGACCACCGCTCTGATACCACATGAGACGACCCGACCCAATCCATAGGGACGAATACAATAACATATGATTACATCGCGAGGTACTTGGCCTCTAAATGATACATTTTACAAAAATTGCATTCATTTTTAAAAGACAATCTTTCATTACATCGAAAGTTGACATGTATGCATACCATTTCATAATATCCAAACTATAAATGACCTAATCTGTCATTTACTTAATAATAATCTTTAATGAACTTCAACGACTCGAATGCAACGTCTTTTGAAATATGTCATGAATGACTCCAAGTAATATCTTTAAAATGAGCTAATGCACAGCGGAAGATCTCTTTCAAACCTGAGAATAAACATGCTTTCAAGTGTCAACCAAAAGGTTGGTGAGTTCATTAGTTTAACTTAAACAATCGTTTCCATCATTTTAATAGACCACAAGATTTCAGATTTCCATTTCTCATAAACATACGTCCCATGCATAGAGACAAAAATATCATTCATATGGATTGAACACCTGGTAACCGACATTAACAATATGCATATATAAGAATATCCCCATCATTCCGGGATCCTCCTTCGGACATGATATAAATTTCGAAGTACTAAAACATCCGGTACTTTGGATGGGGCTTGTTGGGCCCGATAGATCTATCTTTAGGATTCGCGTCAATTAGGGTGTCTGTTCCCTAATTCTTAGATTACCAGACTTAATAAAAAGGGGCATATTCGATTTCGATAATTCAACCATAGAATGTAGTTTCACGTACTTGTGTCTATTTCGTAAAACATTTATAAAAGTTGCGCATGTATTCTCAGCCCAAAAATATAAAGGGTAAAAAGGCAAATGAAACTCACGCATATAAATATTGTAAAACAGTTAATAAAGCATTTGCATGTATTCTCAGCCCAAAAATGTAATGAGTAAAAAGGGAGCAAATGAAACTCACCATACTGTATTTTGTAGTAAAAATACATATAACATCATTGAACAAGTGTAAGGTTGGCCTTGGATTCACGAACCTATATTAATTATATATATTTATGTATTTGTCAATATTTGTCTAATAAACTAGGCCAAGTCATAGTGTACCACAATCCCAATGCTCGAGACTAATGTGCAAAAGTCAAAGGTTAAAGTAAAAACGAGGTCGCATGCAAAAATACAATAACTTGTACAACAAAATGATTTTTCGGTCAAACATGACTAAACGGCCCCTTCAACGATTTTTAGAAAAATTATCGGAACTCCGATTGATAAACGGCCAAAGATAAAAGTTATACATTACCAAAAAGATTAAGTATACATTTTACAGAAGTAAACTAAACCTAGACAACTCGTAGTTGCCAACGCGGTTTCGGCGTTTCAAAGTTAATTTTTCATCTTTAATAAATTTACAAAAGTGACCGAGTAGCCTACTTTGGAGATTTTTAGAAAATTCCTCGAAACTCGGATTGACAAACGGTCAAAGCCTGCAAATTCTAGTTACCACAAAGATATAACATGATTTTTGGCAAAAGTAAACACACATCAGGCCGACCCTGACAACTGATACAAAACTGACATTTTTAATAAAAAGTTTCAGCTCTTTTCAGAATTTTAAAATGTGACCAAACTGTCAACTTTGACGATTTTTAGAAAAATCGTCGAGACTCAAATTGACAAATGGCCCGAGTCGTTTGCTAGACCTTACAGCAAAGAATTCAGTGGTATTTTTTCTTAAATCTGAAACAACGCAGATCAGCGAGAATTTCAGTTCTCTTTTCGACATTTTTTCAAAATTTGCAAAACTTCTTTTGTCCATAACTTGACAACCGTTCAACGAAACGAGACGTGCTTTATATGAAAATTCATCTACTCGACGAGTAGAATCCAAATAACCACTTTTTATTACCCAGAAAATCAGTTCACTAATTATTATCAGCAATTTTAATTACGAAATTAATTATACAATTCATAACTTTCTATCCGTTCATCGAATTCATTCGATATCTAAATGAAAAGTTCTTAATTTTTCGCTAGCTTTCCAATGACATGCATATCTTATACCTTATTTCATCCCTAGTATAACAACCTTTAAGATTCAACATAACCTATCTAAGGGCAATATCAAATATACAAGCATGCATAATCCTATATTCTCGAGCACTAGTCAGGGATACACTATTAGTAAATAAAAGTTAAGTTATGAGTGCTCACGTATCAATATTGAGATTCAATACTGTAGGAAAGGTACGTAGACGCGACGGAGACGATAACTACCAATTTGACCTCAAGGGCATACCCATGAACCATACCCATCACCTCCATAGCCATAACCCATAATTTCCTTAGCCCTATCCTACTCATAAAACTTGTCTTGAAATGACCCGCTCATGACCTTGTCGTAATATTTTATGTATAATAATACTAATAATAATACTACTAAATAATACTAATAATAATAATAAAATTAATATTAATAATCTTAATATTAATAATTTATCTATATGTATATTTATGCGAGTACTGAAATGAAAGTGAATCAATTGAACCAAAGTTCGTCCAATTTATAAGATGTAAACTCTACCTACCCCACATGCAATTTACAGCTCACAATATGATCAAAGTTCCACCGACACTAATATGATACATAAGTTTAAATATTATTTAATATATAATATATTTAATCTTTAGAATTAATTAAATATTATATTATATTTACGTGCGTAGTAAAAATGTAATTTTTACAAAAACGACACGGTCGCGGTCTCACGACTCATGTACCACTTTCCGTTTTTCGGGCGCACTTTCGTACGTTTAGAAAACTAGCCTTTTTATATTACGTGACGTGTACCTTTTACAAAAATTAGACTTACATAACAATAAATTACCTTTATAAAAATATAACTTATAAAGTTGAGCGTTGTGGTCATTTCCTTCTATAAATCCAAGTCTCGTTGTTTGTCAAAATATTTTATTTTAAATTAAACGTTTTGTGACATGCACTTTTATTAATAACTACACTTAAATTAATTAAAAACTAACCCACTCAGAGTGTAACTTAATCTTTTGAGTGTTTTGGTCATTTACTTTTATAATTCATACCCTCGTTAGTTATCGAAGTATATTTAATAACATTAACTTAAACCAAAATGTCTTTTGACTAAATTAAAATATATTTATAATATATAGGTTTGAAATACTTTAATAAAATATTTAGATTTTAATTATATTTCAAAGTATATTTGAAGATCGTTTATAATATTATATCCTATAACGTTTATACTTTAAAAAAAAATATAATTTCCTTATGCGTCAACGTTTAGTTTGTTTTCCTTAAACTTTCTAAATAATATAACTATATACCCAAAGTTTCACCTTCACTCTAAATAATAGGAAGGTTAACTAGTTAACGTTTTTATAGAAAGTCGAACAGAAAACTCCACTAACATTTGGCTAGTTCCCGTTAATTGACACATTTGTCTTTACTTATAACTCACTTTACCATTTTCCGAATACGGTTAATAATAAGGGTTACCTAATTCAAAGTGGACCTCCCAACAGATACTCTTAATCATAATTCAATGTATCCGATAATTCAATCATTTGATATTATCTTTTAATCTCGTCGATAAACTTACACCGAACAAATATGTTTATGTAACATATTATTCATTCAAAACCTTGATAGCATTTCCAAGTTCAAAAAAAAAAAAAAATAGATCTCATAGCTTATATTCATATTAACTAATCCGTTCAATGTTTTATTAATATATCTCAATTTAATAAGCTCACATGTATATGCATATATATTTATTTACACATAATTGTTCGTGAATCGTTAGGCATGGTCAAAGGGTATTTGATTAAATGAATATAGTTTCAAAACTTTTGGGACTCAACATTACAGATTTTGCTTATCGTGTCGGATATATATAAAGATTAAAGTTTAAATTTGTTCGGAAATTTCCGGGTCATCACATCTATGCTGCACTCTTTTTCCCTTAGCTAAAGTTTTATCCCAATGGGTTTTCTTTAGCAAGGTTTTTAACGAGGCAGTACTAGTTATTCTATAATAAAATTGTCATCCAAGGGGGAGTGTTATAAAATATCTAGATTGGATGTTAATTTTATTATTATTATATTTCTTGCATAGTAATATTTTATACTATAAATAGACATGTATGGTAGCCATTTAAGGTGTACCATTTCTCTTGAAATATCAATATCAATATTTCTTCTCTCTTTCTTCTCTATTTTTCTCTCTTTGTTCTTATAACCATTAAAGGTAGTTATAAGCCTACTGAATTATAACAAAAACAACACTTATTAATAAATACAAAGTGTTGTTTTGTACAATATAGATTAATTATTAATTATAGATAAATACTTGTACAATATAGAACAATACTTGTACAATATCCATATAAATAAAGTTGTACATTATGAATTAAAACATGTACATATAGTGTTTGGGGGTATTTGTTGCAAAAAGTAATATGTTGGACCCACAAATGCTAAGAGGATGAGAAGAGGGGTCGCCAAATTTATGGTAAATAACCTATAATGAATACATATAATGAGTCCATGTCTATGGTAACATGCACAAAACTAATGCCACATAAGCTATGGTGACGGGTAATGGATAATGAACCCATAGGGAGTGGTCTAATAAGAGTTTAACATAGTTTAAAAACAATCACTTATATACTACTCCGTACTACTTGTAAGTTTTTTTTTTATCACTTTTATAGTCTTACGTGGCATACATTACATTCACTTCGAAATTTGCACCAAGCAATTAACTTTGAAATTTATTATATTCTTTTTGGGTGCATCTGGTTATCCGACTCACTTTGCGACCAACTAATCTCAAGCTGACTTGCGGGCATCGCCGAATCATCACATGTGAACCTCTGTGACCATGAGAAGAATTCATTTTTTTATATATGTAAATTCGATTTATTACCTACACTTTGAAAATATACACGTTAACCACTCCTCCAACATTCATGTGGTTGGATTTTTCAGCGGTTTCTATTAATTGCACCTCCTTAGCGAGCAGCTAGGAAAGAGAAAATAACACAATAACAAAGGCCTCATAAACCAATTATACCTACGTAAAAAACACGAACTTCTTCTACGTAACCAACTAAAAGAAAATTTACGAATAGAGTTAAAAAGCATAGCCTTCTTCAATGTATTATTTGAAAAGATAACATCATTCCGAAACCTATAAATAATTCAAAGTGTAGCCAAAATGATGACATATAACACGTTTTTAGAGTCAGACGAAGCATGCCAATTTTCAAACCATGATATCAATTCAGACCAATCAATGAATCTCGGCATTTGAATGTTCTCCCACACTCTTTTCTTGTGGTTCGATTTAATATCTCAAACTACGTGGTTAGATTTAATATCTCATCCACCTATATTTTGTTTTGAGCACACCTTACGTTGTCGTTAAACCTTCATCAATAGCAAATAGCTAAATGATAATTACTCGGTAATATATGTCACTTGAACATATATTTATTGTCGTCAATAAATGATGAAAACACACTTTTTTAAATAATTTTCGAAAAGTATGTACTATATTTATATAAACTATATATACAAAACTCTATAAAATAATGTGATAAGAGATGTGCACCAATCATAATTGTTATATATTTCTTTCTCAAACTACTCTTTTATTTATTTGACATCCACCTAAGTTTGTGAATAAATTTTCATAAGACAAATTTGCAAGGTTAGTTCCTTTGATTTACATAAAATGAATTCGTTGGTCTTTACCTTTTTTCTAAACAAACTGGGCTCCGACTCTCGGTGATTTACAAATATCTGGTGGGTAGTCCTTAACCAGAATCAACCACGCCCAGTTTGTAAATAGTGACAGGCAGAGGCGATTCTAATAAGAGACCCGTGGGGTCACGGAACACCGCTAATTTGAAAATTTTTAGTAGAAAATACTCTGTAAATTGTATAAGACACTACTAAATTTAAATGTGTGACCCCATATATTTTTCAAATCTATTGTATTATTTTTAAATTGTATAGAACACCACTAAATTATACTACTAGAGCCCCATATATTTTTCGAATTTATAAATTTTTTAAAGGTAAATTATCACTAAAATAGCAATCTAATATAATTGGTATTGAAATTTTTTTTAAGACCCTATTGAATTATAATCTTAGAATCGTCACTAGTGACAGGGACGACCACGTCCATAAAAAAAACAACCACATAGAGCACACATGTCCATTTTGTAAAGCATATGACCAATCATTTAAAAAAAGAAGTTCAGGAACGACTCCATTTGATGTAAACAAGAAGGTGAGTCACGCGCTTCGCGGCTAAGAAACTTTTGAAAGTGTTTCATTGCGTATTCATTAAGAATTAAGTTGATATTGGCAAAACATCATACGCTTCAAAAACTAAGACCATAAGCTACATTGCTAAATATTTCATAGCTAACATTGTTGGAGAAGGCCAAAAAATAAACACAAACTGGAACGATGAGAAACAACTACATTTAACCATTACAACCATCAAAGCAAAAGAACAATAATAACATTAAGAATCATAACAGTTGTAAATTTCTGAAACAACACTGATATAGATTTATAAAACTGAAAGGTAAGGCATGAACTGAACATAAATTAAACATGTGCTGAACAAAAATTAATTTATAAAACTCACTTTCGAGTTCCGTATTAAAGGAACTTACTGATATCAGGAAAATTTCCAAGCTCAAAGGTGAGGCATGTATCAATTTCTTCAAGGTAAAATCACAACACACGCCATAATTTTGGCAGCTTCACTCTCCAGTTGAATATCGAACAACCATATATGTCACTACACCCTAGATATAGAAAAAAATAACAGACACACTATTTAAACTATAGGCGAACATATGTCATCTAATGGAGATATTAGTCTAAACTACATAAAAAAACAAATACTTAAAGCCGAAGTTTTCTTACACCATTTTCGAGTTTAGCTTCATTCACCTGCAAAAATATATATGGTGGTGAACCTGTGAGATCATAAGTCATTTTCGTCGGTTTTTCATCAAAATCATTATTCAATTTCGTAGACAATCTCACAAGTGGATGACTGCAACCCATAACCACACATAAGCATATACGAAAATATCACAAAAAAGGAATTAACATGATGAGATAAAGTCATGATATAAACCTTTTGATTTTCTTTGGCCTCAGTAGTTTTTTGCTCCTGGTGCAATTATTTCGGTAAGTGTTTGTCAGTAACGTTTTGCGTTGCAGGAAGTAATTATGTATATACATGGATCCTTACCTTTTTATTGATTAGTAGTACGCGTTGATATTCGGATGGAAGGAAGCTCGTGATGAAGTAAACGGTGTGATCTTAACTATTCTATAAGCATAATAACATACGATTTATTGTAACAAAATATTAGCCACTATATTACGTATTTAGACCCACCCAGTTGAACCCCAATAACCCAACATCCCTCCAACCACTTTGATTTTCAATAAGAACAGAGGCACATAATGCTTGATCATTGAGATGAATCACACATACTAAACATGAATCAAAAAGTTCATGAGAACCTGCAAGTACCAAAATAATTGTATGTAAATATGTCAATTATTAGTACATAAATATATCCAACTAAAACAAAGAAGCAGTATATAATTACAAAAACTAAAAACAATAGCACAATGCAGACTGTAGAAAATCGACATTGATAATTACCAACAACAGCAGCAGTACCTACATTCGGGGAATTATTGTCACGAACAACACCCACATGTGACCCTCGTTAGGCGACATCCTTCTTTTGTCTTTTTAGGCAGCATTTTATATAAACATATCGTAAACGAAACAAACTGCTAAAATGCACTTACAGTCCCTTCTAGCATCTTCAGTAATGCTGCACACGCTCACTCGATACATCTCTGCTAATATTAACACTCACAGCATGTGAATAAAAAAGCATAAAACAGACAACCACAATATTTCAAAACTGCCAACTATAAAAGCCATAATCAATTAAACAATAAATAAATAAATAAAAGAGAGAAAACCAAACTCATCAATGTCCTTTTTAGCTTGTAAAATGGCAACAACATCTAAGCACTTCTCGATATCATGAATCTTCGCCTGGTAAGCCAAAAAGAATTTGCAAAATTTTAGTTTCAATTCGAATTGTGTAAGAAGAATCAAAACAGTAATGTGTGATCTATGATTCTATGTTTTGCAAGATGTAATTAAGCATAGATACAAGTTTCTCTTTCGATGTCATGTTCCACACATATATTGGTTTCAAATAATGAAAAGGTTGAGTTGCTTATCAAGCTAATCAAGAGTTAAAAGATACGTGTCCCACTAATCTCAACAATTAGTACATAATAACTTTTCTTCTTAATGTCAAAATCTAGTCACTTTCACTCACGTGAATAAATAGTACCTGAAGATCTCTTTATTGAGCAAGAAGTTTCATCTCAACCACTTTGTATTGATGCAGATACATAAAACAACAATCGCAAACCTCACCTCAACCGGAGCATAATTTTGTCAACAATCGCCGCCACTAACTACCACATGTGCTCATCTAACATTAGCATCCAGACCTGGGAAGAAAATTAACGTCGTTAAAAAATATATAAACGCAAAACATGTGAAAAAATCAAACATGAAGAAAAAACAGTTCTATAAGGAAGTTCAACGCATTTTTTTTTCATATCGTTCCCATGTCGCTTGGTTGACGGTTTAATTTCGCCGGAAAACAGATAGACGACCACTGCCATTGGCCACCACAAGTACCAAGATCTATCGTTTTATTGCGCTTTATTTGGTGGTTTGTTGGTGTTTTCTGGTGATTAATTGCATCTTACAAAATCGAAAGGTTTTTCAAATTTCGGTAATAAAGCACAAAACTTGAAGAAACAAAACATAAAGCTTTAAAAATAAATTACCAAGAAAAATACCGATGCACAACGCTTGACAACTTCAAAATTCATTCGAACATCACCTATGTCACGACCCGAAAAATTTCGACTTATTTTAAGTCAATTCTTTATATGAATTAATATTTCTGACACGATAAGCAAAGTCTGTAGTGTTAAGTCTCAAAAATTTTGAACTGTTTTCATATATTCATTTGACCTTCGACTATTCCCGACGATTCACGAAAAACTATTTGTAAATAAATACATATATATTTAAACATACATAGATATGTATATATTTGAAGTATAATTTAAAATATTACATGTTGTAATTATCTATGTAAAATAAAAATAAAATATGATATTATTAATATATATATATATATATATATATATATATATATATATATATATATATATATATATATATATATATATATATAAACTTTTGGAGTACAAACTAAGTAAATATGGGCCTCCCATTTTATAAATTTTAGTAAAAAGCCT
Source organism: Rutidosis leptorrhynchoides (assembly GCF_046630445.1). Taxonomy (NCBI): domain Eukaryota; kingdom Viridiplantae; phylum Streptophyta; class Magnoliopsida; order Asterales; family Asteraceae; genus Rutidosis; species Rutidosis leptorrhynchoides. Next base: position 80,507,209 of record NC_092333.1, read on the forward strand.
GAAAAACGCGGAGGGGTAATATGTTCATTTTATAATTATCACCCATTACCGTTTTCCTCTCTTTCCTTTCCCTGCAAAACGTTCCCCCAACCCCCAAATTTCACTTCACTCACGATTCCTTATTTACCTTCGACCCTAATCTCAGAATTCACATAATTGATTGCAAATCTGGAACAATTAAAAACAGCTGATCAATGTAAAGAATTTCGCCATCGCGTTAAATCAATTGGTGAAGCTCGATCCAAATCTAAAGAGGACCGTATTGTTACGACGGTGTAGCAAGATGAAGACACAATCAATTATATCTTGTATCTGTATCCCGTACTTCGTTTTTCATCTTCAAGTTACTTCAGTCGTCAACACGCTAGATTTTTGTTGATGATGATACATGCGTATTGCTAGCTCAACAGGTCGTACTAAATTAGCTTTTGAATTCGTATTCGATTAAGAATCTGCTCGTATTTGCTCCGGTCGTCTTTTTCATCTCCTCGGTTTATTCGTATCTAGCTATATATGATCACTTAAAACAATATTTTTATTTAGTATCAATTTGAATGGTTTTTTACGTTACTGATTATTGTTTTAAGTGATATTCCGTTAATAATGGTGAAGAGGTCTGCAAATTATTTAGTTAATATATAACACGCACATAAGGTGTTTGATGAAATGTCTCAAAAAATGCACTTTTTGAGAAATTTGATTACAATCTGAAATCGGTTCTAAGGTAATTGAAAATTTCATAAATTGATAAATGTATGTTTATATTGTATATAACATATGTAGCTGATTTTGTATAATTAAGATGTGTTAATAGCTTTACATACGGACGGTATATAACTAGTTAGCTATGTATGAAGTTTGAAGAGTAATGAAGTTATGTATAGCTTAGTTTTATTAATTATATGTTATCATATGTGAAGTTTATATGGATTTTGTTGTGGATTTAATGAAATGCTGGTTTATAGAACTTAAGTTTAACTTGAAATGGTAGGTGGTGGTGGTGGTTAGTGGTAGATGGTGGTCATGGAGGTTGGAGGTAGTGTTGGGTGGTTGTAATGGTGGTGGTGGGTGGTGGTGATTGGTGGTGGTGGGTGGTGGTGGTGATGGGTGGTGGTGGTGGTGGTGGTGATGGGTGGTAGTGGTGGTGATGGGTGGTGGTGGATAGTGGGGGTGGGGGTGGGTGGTGGTGGTGGTTGGTGGTAGGTGGTGGTGGTGGTGGGTGGTAGTGGTTGGTTGGTTGGTGGGTGGTGGTGGTGGTGGTGGTTGTGGTGAGTGGTGGGGGTGGTGGTGATGAGTGGTGGTGGTGGTGGTGGTTGGTGGTAGGTGGTGGTGGTGGTGGTGGTTGGTTGGTGAGTGGTGGCGGTGGTTGGTGGTAGGGGTGGTGGGTGGTGGTGGTTGTGATGGGTGGTGGTTGGTGGTGGTGGTGGTGGTGGGTGGTGGCGGGTGGTGGTGGTGGGTGGTGGTTGTGGTGGGTGGTGGCGGTGGGTGGTGGTGTTGGTGGTGGTGGATGGTGGTCGTGGAGGTTGGTGGTAGTGTTAGGTAGTGGTGGTTGGTGGTGGTTGGTGTGTGGTGGTGGGGGTGGTGGGTGGTGGTGGTGGTTGGTGATGGGTATGGGTGGTGGTGGTGGTGGTGGTGGTGATGGGTGGTGTTGGGTGGTAGTGGTGTTAATGGGTGGTGGTTGGTGGTGGTGGGTGGGTGGTGGTGGGGGTGGTGGTGGTTGGTGGTGGTGGGTGGTGGTGGTCGGTGGTGGTGGTTGGTGTTGGTGGGTGGTGGTGGTGGTGGGTGGTGGTTGGTGGTGGTGGGTGGTGGTGGCGGTGGTGGTGGGTGGTGGTGATGAAGGTGGTTCATAATATGTTAACTTTTATATAATTAATTTTTATTAATTATAACTACTAAAATGACCTTTTTACCCTTCTATGCATTTTAAGCTAAATTGAAATTTTATGATATTTTGTGGTCCATATTTGCTTATCCGGTTTGTACTCATTTTAAACTTAGCCACGGATCGTGCCCCTATATATATATATATATATATATATATATATATATATATATATATATATATATATATATATATATATAGGGGCACGATCCATGGATAAGTTTAAAAGGAGTACAAACGGGATAAGCAAAATAAAATTTTTTTTTTTTAATTTTTTTTACATTCATAAATCTGCATTAAAATGCACCTCTAATCAATTTTTTCATAAAAAAAAGTTCAAAATCTTTCAAAAATCGATGATGAATGGTAAAATTAACCATTCATCGGGTTAATTTATCATTCATCTTGTTTACGATGAATGATAAAATTAATCAATGCTAAAAAAAACCAGATGAATGGTTAAATTAACCATTCATCTCTTTTTTTATCATTCATCATAAACAGATGAATGGTTAAATTTACCATTCATCTGCTTTTTTTTAGCATTGATTAATTTTATCATTCATCGCGAACAAAATGAATGATAAATTAACCAGATGCATGGTTAATTTTACCATTCATCATCAATTTTTACCATTCATCATCGATGTTTACCATTCATCATCGATTTTCGAACGATTTTGTTGAAAAAACTTTTTAAAATTTTTTTATTTTCTTCTATTTGCATATTAAAGGATCGTTTTTTTTTTTAAAAAAATTTGAAATTTTACTTATCCCGTTTGTACCTCATTTAGTGCTTATCCATGGATTGGTCCACTATATATATATATATATATATATATATATATATATATATATATATATATATATATATATATATATATATATATATATATATATATATATTTATAAAGTATATTAAAGATAAATATTAAATGATTGTAATACTCGTTTAATGTTCCGATTGATATTAAACAAGTCTAAATACGAACTTATATGATTTTAAAAATAAACGATGATCCGAAAATGAGTTATATAAATTATAGTTTTGTTAAAAATATATTTAGAATTTATTTTAATACTCTGTACATTGTAGTTGGGATTGAGCGCTAATGACAGGACAACTTTATATAACTGGTTTTACACACTTAAAAACCACAATAATTATATGTATTAAAAGATGAGATTTTTATAAACACTTTTACTCGTCACTGATTAGTAACAGAGCACAAAATATCTTTCGTAAATTTAAAGAGTGTAAACCGTCGGCTTATTATGACATAGGTGTGGCTCTAAAGTCTTTATGCATGTGGGGAATTGATATTCTTATTATTATCTTGTTTAAGTAAACTAATATATATCCTTACATACATGCATGATCACAAAAAGCATAAAGCAATTGCAAATTATTCGTCAAATAACACCAACATTTTACTGTTCTTGATTGGTTGTAAACATCCTATATATACATATATACATAATGGAGAAAGATCACAAAACCCACTTACTATTTGCTTCTTGTTCAAGTACCACCATTCCATTATGCTCGACAATCATCAATCAACTAACATCTTCGTTATTTTCCTGTCACCAAGCATCCCTCCTGCACCACCCTCAGCCTCCCATCATCGCCACCATCTGAAATGTCCCGTTCTTATTGATTAAAAACGTTCCATATTAATTGATTTCGTTGCGAGGTTTTGACCTCTATATGAGACGTTTTTCAAAGACTGCATTCATTTTAAAACAAACCATAACCTTTATTTCATCAATAAAGGTTTAAAAAGCTTTACGTAGATTATCAAATAATGATAATCTAAAATATCCTGTTTACACACGACCATTACATAATGGTTTACAATACAAATATGTTACAACAAAATAAGTTTCTTGAATGCAGTTTTTACACAATATCATACAAGCATGGACTCCAAATCTCGTCCTTATTTAAGTATGCGACAGCGGAAGCTCTTAATAATCACCTGAGAATAAACATGCTTAAAACGTCAACAAAAATGTTGGTGAGTTATAGGTTTAACCTATATATATCAAATCATAATAATAGACCACAAGATTTCATATTTCAATACACATCCCATACATAGAGATAAAAATCATTCATATGGTGAACACCTGGTAACCGACATTAACAAGATGCATATATAAGAATATCCCCATCATTCCGGGACACCCTTCGGATATGATATAAATTTCGAAGTACTAAAGCATCCGGTACTTTGGATGGGGCTTGTTAGGCCCGATAGATCTATCTTTAGGATTCGCGTCAATTAGGGTGTCTGTTCCCTAATTCTTAGATTACCAGACTTAATAAAAAGGGGCATATTCGATTTCGATAATTCAACCATAGAATGTAGTTTCACGTACTTGTGTCTATTTTGTAAATCATTTATAAAACCTGCATGTATTCTCATCCCAAAAATATTAGATTTTAAAAGTGGGACTATAACTCACTTTCACAGATTTTTACTTCGTCGGGAAGTAAGACTTGGCCACTGGTTGATTCACGAACCTATAACAATATATACATATATATCAAAGTATGTTCAAAATATGTTTACAACACTTTTAATATATTTTGATGTTTTAAGTTTATTAAGTCAGCTGTCCTCGTTAGTAACCTACAACTAGTTGTCCACAGTTAGATGTACAGAAATAAATCGATAAATATTATCTTGAATCAATCCACGACCCAGTGTATACTTATCTCAGTATTGATCACAACTCAAACTATATATATTTTGGAATCAACCTCAACCCTGTATAGCTAACTCCAACATTCACATATAGAGTGTCTATGGTTGTTCCGAAATATATATAGATGTGTCGACATGATAGGTCGAAACATTGTATACGTGTCTATGGTATCTCAAGATTACATAATATACAATACAAGTTGATTAAGTTATGGTTGGAATAGATTTGTTACCAATTTTCACGTAGCTAAAATGAGAAAAATTATCCAATCTTGTTTTACCCATAACTTCTTCATTTTAAATCCGTTTTGAGTGAATCAAATTGCTATGGTTTCATATTGAACTCTATTTTATGAATCTAAACAGAAAAAGTATAGGTTTATAGTCGGAAAAATAAGTTACAAGATGTTTTTGTAAAGGTAGTCATTTCAGTCGAAAGAACGACGTCTAGATGACCATTTTAGAAAACATACTTCCACTTTGAGTTTAACCATAATTTTTGGATATAGTTTCATGTTCATAATAAAAATCATTTTCTCAGAATAACAACTTTTAAATCAAAGTTTATCATAGTTTTTAATTAACTAACCCAAAACAGCCCGCGGTGTTACTACGACGGCGTAAATCCGGTTTTACGGTGTTTTTCGTGTTTCCAGGTTTTAAATCATTAAGTTAGCATATCATATAGATATAGAACATGTGTTTAGTTGATTTTAAAAGTCAAGTTAGAAGGATTAACTTTTGTTTGCGAACAAGTTTAGAATTAACTAAACTATGTTCTAGTGATTACAAGTTTAAACCTTCGAATAAGATAGATTTATATGTATGAATCGAATGATGTTATGAATATCATTACTACATTAAGTTCCTTGGATAAACCTACTGGAAAAGAGAAAAATGGATCTAGCTTCAATGGATCCTTGGATGGCTCGAAGTTCTTGAAGCAGAATCATGACACGAAAACAAGTTCAAGTAAGATCATCACTTGAAATAAGATTGTTATAGTTATAGAAATTGAACCAAAGTTTGAATATGATTATTACCTTGTATTAGAATGATAACCTACTGTAAGAAACAAAGATTTCTTGAGGTTGGATGATCACCTTACAAGATTGGAAGTGAGCTAGCAAACTTGAAAGTATTCTTGATTTTATGTAACTAGAACTTGTAGAATTTATGAAGAACACTTAGAACTTGAAGATAGAACTTGAGAGAGATCAATTAGATGAAGAAAATTGAAGAATGAAAGTGTTTGTAGGTGTTTTTGGTCGTTGGTGTATTGATTAGATATAAAGGATATGTAATTTTGTTTTCATGTAAATAAGTCATGAATGATTACTCATATTTTTGTAATTTTATGAGATATTTCATGCTAGTTGCCAAATGATGGTTCCTACATGTGTTAGGTGACTCACATGGGCTGCTAAGAGCTGATCATTGGAGTGTATATACCAATAGTACATACATCTAAAAGCTGTGTATTGTACGAGTACGAATACGGGTGCATACGAGTAAATTGTTGATGAAACTGAATGAGGATGTAATTGTAAGCATTTTTGTTAAGTAGAAGTATTTTGATAAGTGTATTGAAGTCTTTCAAAAGTGTATAAATACATATTAAAACACTACATGTATATACATTTTAACTGAGTCGTTAAGTCATCGTTAGTCGTTACATGTAAGTGTTGTTTTGAAACCTTTAGGTTAACGATCTTGTTAAATGTTGTTAACCCAATGTTTATAATATCAAATGAGATTTTAAATTATTATATTATCATGATATTATCATGTATGAATATCTCTTAATAGGATATATATACATTAAATGTCTTTACAACGATAATCGTTACATATATGTCTCGTTTAAAAATCATTAAGTTAGTAGTCTTGTTTTTACATATGTAGTTCATTGTTAATATACTTAATGATATGTTTAATTATCATAGTATCATGTTAACTATATATATATATCCATATATATATCATCATATAGTTTTTACAAGTTTTAACGTTCGTGAATTACCGGTCAACTTGGGTGGTCAATTGTCTATATGAAACATATTTCAATTAATCAAGTCTTAACAAGTTTGATTGCTTAACATGTTGGAAACATTTAATCATGTAAATATCAATCTCAATTAATATATATAAACATGGAAAAGTTCGGGTCACTACAGTACCTACCCGTTAAATAAATTTCGTCCCGAAATTTTAAGCTGTTGAAGGTGTTGACGAATCTTCTGGAAATAGATGCGGGTATTTCTTCTTCATCTGATCTTCATGCTCCCAGGTGAACTCGGGTCCTATACGAGCATTCCATCGAACCTTAACAATTGGTATCTTGTTTTGCTTAAGTCTTTTAACCTCACGATCCATTATTTCGACGGGTTCTTCGATGAATTGAAGTTTTTCGTTGATTTGGATTTCATCTAACGGAATAGTGAGATCTTCTTTAGCAAAACATTTCTTCAAATTCGAGAAGTGGAAAGTGTTATGTACAGCCGCGAGTTGTTGAGGTAACTCAAGTCGGTAAGCTACTGGTCCGACACGATCAATAATCTTGAATGGTCCAATATACCTTGGATTTAATTTCCCCCGTTTACCAAATCGAACAACGCCTTTCCAAGGTGCAACTTTAAGCATGACCATCTCTCCAATTTCAAATTCTATATCTTTTCTTTTAATGTCAGCGTAGCTCTTTTGTCGACTTTGGGCGGTTTTCAACCGTTGTTGAATTTGGATGATCTTCTCGGTAGTTTGTTGTATAATCTCCGGACCCGTAATCTGTCTATCCCCCACTTCACTCCAACAAATCGGAGACCTGCACTTTCTACCATAAAGTGCTTCAAACGGCGCCATCTCAATGCTTGAATGGTAGCTATTGTTGTAGGAAAATTCTGCTAACGGTAGATGTCGATCCCAACTGTTTCCGAAATCAATAACACATGCTCGTAGCATGTCTTCAAGCGTTTGTATCGTCCTTTCGCTCTGCCCATCAGTTTGTGGATGATAGGCAGTACTCATGTCTAGACGAGTTCCTAATGCTTGCTGTAATGTCTGCCAGAATCTTGAAATAAATCTTCCATCCCTATTAGAGATAATAGAGATTGGTATTCCATGTCTAGAGACGACTTCCTTCAAATACAGTCGTGCTAATTTCTCCATCTTGTCATATTCTCTTATTGGCAGGAAGTGTGCTGATTTGGTGAGACGATCAACTATTACCCAAATAGTATCAAAACCACTTGCAGTCCTTGGCAATTTAGTGATGAAATCCATGGTAATGTTTTCCCATTTCCATTCCGGGATTTCGGGTTGTTGAAGTAGACCTGATGGTTTCTGTTGCTCAGCTTTGACCTTAGAACACGTCAAACATTCTCCTACGTATTTAGCAACATCGGCTTTCATACCCGGCCACCAAAAATGTTTCTTGAGATCCTTGTACATCTTCCCCGTTCCAGGATGTATTGAGTATCTGGTTTTATGAGCTTCTCTAAGTACCATTTCTCTCATATCTCCAAATTTTGGTACCCAAATCCTTTCAGCCCTATACCGGGTTCCGTCTTCCCGAATATTAAGATGCTTCTCTGATCCTTTGGGTATTTCATCCTTTAAATTTCCCACTTTTAAAACTCCTTGTTGCGCCTCCTTTATTTGAGTAGTAAGGTTATTATGAATCATTATATTCATAGATTTTACTCGAATGGGTTCTCTGTCCTTCCTGCTCAAGGCATCGGCTACCACATTTGCCTTCCCCGGGTGGTAACGAATCTCAAAGTCGTAATCATTCAACAATTCAATCCACCTACGCTGCCTCATATTCAGTTGTTTCTGATTAAATATGTGTTGAAGACTTTTGTGGTCGGTATATATAATACTTTTGACCCCATATAAGTAGTGCCTCCAAGTCTTTAATGCAAAAACAACCGCGCCTAATTCCAAATCATGCGTCGTATAATTTTGTTCGTGAATCTTCAATTGTCTAGACGCATAAGCAATCACCTTCGTTCGTTGCATTAATACACAACCGAGACCTTGCTTTGATGCGTCACAATAAATCACAAAATCATCATTCCCTTCAGGCAATGACAATATAGGTGCCGTAGTTAGCTTTTTCTTCAATAACTGAAACGCTTTCTCTTGTTCATCATTCCATTCAAATTTCTTCCCTTTATGCGTTAATGCAGTCAAGGGTTTTGCTATTCTGGAAAAGTCTTGGATGAACCTTCTGTAGTAACCAGCTAGTCCTAAAAACTGGCGTATGTGTTTCGGAGTTTTTGGGGTTTCCCACTTTTCAACAGTTTCTATCTTTGCCGGATCCACCTTAATACCTTCTTTGTTCACTATGTGACCGAGGAATTGAACTTCTTCCAACCAAAATGCACACTTTGAAAACTTAGCGTACAATTCTTCCTTCCTCAATACTTCTAACACCTTTCTCAAATGTTCACCGTGTTCTTGGTCATTCTTTGAGTAAATAAGTATGTCATCAATGAAAACAATGACAAACTTGTCAAGGTATGGTCCACACACTCGGTTCATAAGGTCCATGAACACAGCTGGTGCATTAGTTAAACCAAACGGCATGACCATAAACTCGTAATGACCGTAACGTGTTCTGAAAGCAGTCTTTGGAATATCATCTTCTTTCACCCGCATTTGATGATACCCGGAACGTAAGTCAATCTTTGAATAAACATACGAGCCTTGTAGTTGATCAAATAAGTCGTCGATTCTTGGTAGTGGGTAGCGGTTCTTGATGGTAAGTTTGTTCAACTCTCGGTAGTCGATACACAACCTGAATGTACCATCTTTCTTCTTGACAAATAAAACAGGAGCTCCCCACGGTGATGTGCTTGGTCGAATGAAACCACGCTCTAAAAGTTCTTGTAATTGGCTTTGCAGTTCTTTCATCTCGCTGGGTGAGAGTCTATAAGGAGCACGAGCTATTGGTGCAGCTCCTGGTACAAGATCTATTTGAAATTCAACGGATCGATGTGGGGGTAATCCCGGTAATTCTTTCGGAAATACATCGGGAAATTCTTTTGCAATGGGAACATCATTGATGCTCTTTTCTTCAGTTTGTACTTTCTCGACGTGTGCTAGAACAGCATAGCAACCTTTTCTTATTAGTTTTTGTGCCTTCAAATTACTAATAATATGTAGCTTCGTGTTGTCCTTTTCTCCGTACACCATTAAGGGTTTTCCTTTTTCTCGTATAATGCGAATTGCATTTTTGTAACAAACGATCTCTGCTTTCACTTCTTTCAACCAGTCCATACCGATTATCACATCAAAACTCCCTAACTCTACTGGTATCAAATCAATCTTAAATGTTTCGCTAACCAGTTTAATTTCTCGATTCCGACATATATTATCTGCTGAAATTAATTTACCATTTGCTAATTCGAGTAAAAATTTACTATCCAAAGGCGTCAATGGACAACTTAATTTAGCACAAAAATCTCTACTCATATAGCTTCTATCCGCACCCGAATCAAATAAAACGTAAGCAGATTTATTGTCAATAAGAAACGTACCCGTAACAAGCTCCGGGTCTTCCTGTGCCTCTGCCGCATTAATATTGAAAACTCTTCCGCGGCCTTGTCCATTCGTGTTCTCCTGGTTCGGGCAGTTTCTAATAATGTGGCCCGGTTTTCCACATTTATAACAAACTACATTGGCATAACTTGCTCCGACACTACTTGCTCCGCCATTACTCGTTCCGACACCATTTGTTCCTTTCGTTCTATTAACCCCTGGTCCGTAGACCTCACACTTCGCCGCGCTATGACCATTTCTTTTACACTTGTTGCAAAATTTGGTGCAGAACCCCGAGTGATACTTTTCACACCTTTGGCATAGCTGCTTCTGATTGTTGTTGTTGTTGTTGCGGTTATTATTGTTGTTGGGATGATTGTTGTAGTTGCTATTGTTGTTGTTGTTGTTGGGCCGTTTGTTGTAGTTGCGATTGATGTTGCGATTGTTGAAATAATTGTTGCGATTATTGTTGTAATTGTTGTTGTTGTTGTATTGGTGATTCTTATCACCGTTTTCCTCCCACTTTCTTTTGACTTGCTTCACATTGGCCTCTTCAGCAGTCTGTTCTTTAATTCTTTCTTCAATCTGGTTCACTAGTTTGTGAGCCATTCTACATGCCTGTTGTATGGAGGCGGGCTCGTGTGAACTTATATCTTCTTGGATTCTTTCCGGTAATCCTTTCACGAACGTGTCGATTTTCTCTTCCTCATCTTCGAATGCTCCCGGACACAATAGGCACAATTCTGTGAATCGTCTTTCATACGTGGTAATATCAAATCCTTGGGTTCGTAACCCTCTAAGTTCTGTCTTGAGCTTATTGACCTCGGTTCTGGGACGGTACTTCTCGTTCATCAAGTGCTTGAATGCTGACCACGGTAGTGCGTACGCATCGTCTTGTCCCACTTGCTCTAGATAGGTATTCCACCATGTTAACGCAGAACCTGTGAAGGTATGCGTAGCGTACTTCACTTTGTCCTCTTCAGTACACTTACTTATGGCAAACACCGATTCGACCTTCTCGGTCCACCGTTTCAATCCGATCGGTCCTTCGATTCCATCAAATTCCAAAGGTTTGCAGGCAGTGAATTCTTTGTAGGTGCATCCTACACGATTTCCTGTACTGCCAGATCCAAGGTTATTGTTGGTATGTAGCGCAGCCTATACTGCGGCTATGTTTGAAGCTAGAAAAGTACGGAATTCCTCTTCATTCATATTCACGGTGTGTCGAGTAGTCGGTGCCATTTCTTTCAAAATAGTCAAATGGAACAAGTTAATCATACAGAATATTAAGAGTAGTTAATAGTATTTCGTAGCATAATATGAACTCATTTATAAAAGCTTTTTCTTCATATTAGCGTTTTATAAGTTTAAATTCGGGTAGTACCTACCCGTTAAGTTCATACTTAGTAGCTAATATATAATTCAACTACTACAATTCTATATGAAAAACTGATTGTAATAATATTTCGCGTTCAAACTTTTATACAATATTTTACAAACTTACAATACCGCTTATTTTACATAAAGCATGAAATATAGCACACAATAACTTTGATACAAGATAGTTGTGAAGATAATTCTAGCTAGTACACAAGTCGTTCAGCAAAGGCAATAAAGACACGTAATTCATACGTCCAGAAACAAGTCATGCATTCTGGTTTTACTAGGACTACTTCCCATCCTTGGTCTTGTGGAACATAACCGTTATGGCCATTGATAAGACAGCGTGTTGTAACGTCATCAAAGGGACGAGGGTTACGTAATGACCAACAGTCTCGTAATAACCTAAAAACCTCATTTCTTACCCCAATTACCGACTCCGTCACTTGTGGGAACGTTTTGTTTAATAGTTGTAGCCCGATGTTCTTGTTCTCACTTTGGTGAGAAGCGAACATTACTAACCCGTAAGCATAACATGCTTCTTTATGTTGCATGTTAGCCGCTTTTTCTAAATCACGAAGTCCTATATTCGGATATACTGAGTCAAAATAATTTCTTAACCCGTTGCGTAAAATAGCATTTGGGTTCCCCGCAATATATGCGTCAAAGTAAACACATCGTAACTTATGGATTTCCCAATGTGATATTCCCCATCTTCCGAACAAAAGCCTTTTATAAACCAAGGCATTCTTGGAACGTTCTTCGAATGTCTTACAAACTGATCTCGCCTTAAATAGTTGTGCCGAGGAATTCTGACCGACTCTAGACAAGATTTCATCAATCATGTCTCCGGGTAGGTCTCTTAAAATATTAGGTTGTCTATCCATTTTGTGTTTTTATACTGTAAAATAGACAAGAGTTAGATTCATAAAAAAATACTTATTAATACAAGCAATTTTTACATACATCATAAAGCATAAGCACACTATATTACATATATTACACCACACGAATATAACTATTTATTCCGACTCGCTCGTTTCTTCTTGTTCGATTTTGGTTCGTTTTGCCAAGTTTCTAGGGATATATGATGTTCCCCTAATACGAGCCGTCGTTATCCACATTGGTTTAGAAAAACCTGGTGGTTTAGAGGTTCCCGGGTCATTGTTACAACTTAAGGACTTCGGGGGTTGACGATACATATAAAGTTCATCGGGGTTGGAATTAGATTTCTCTATTTTTATGCCATTTCCCTTATTATTTTCTTTTGCCTTTTTAAATTCAGTTGGGGTAATTTCTATAACATCATCGGAATTCTCGTCGGAATCCGATTCATCGGAGAATTGGTAATCCTCCCAATATTTTGCTTCCTTGGCGGAAACACCATTGACCATAATTAACCTTGGTCGGTTGGTTGAGGATTCTCTTTTACTTAACCGTTTTATTATTTCCCCCACCGGTTCTATTTCTTCTTCCGGTTCCGATTCTTCTTCCGGTTCCGATTCTTCTTCCGGTTCCGACTCTTCTTACGGTTCCTCTTCGGGAACTTGTGAATCAGTCCACGAATCATTCCAATTTACATTTGACTCTTCATTATTATTAGGTGAGTCAATGAGACTTGTTCTAGAGGTAGACATCTATCACATAATATCAAACACGATAAGAGATTAATATATCACATAATATTCATATGTTAAAAATATATAGTTTCCAACAAAAATGTTAAGCAATCATTTTTAAAGAAAACACGGTCGAAGTCCAGACTCACTAATGCATCCTAACAAACTCGATAAGACACACTAATGCAAATTTTCTGGTTCTCTAAGACCAACGCTCGGATACCAACTGAAATGTCCCGTTCTTATTGATTAAAAACGTTCCATATTAATTGATTTCGTTGCGAGGTTTTGACCTCTATATGAGACGTTTTTCAAAGACTGCATTCATTTTAAAACAAACCATAACCTTTATTTCATCAATAAAGGTTTAAAAAGCTTTACGTAGATTATCAAATAATGATAATCTAAAATATCCTGTTTACACACGACCATTACATAATGGTTTACAATACAAATATGTTACAACAAAATAAGTTTCTTGAATGCAGTTTTTACACAATATCATACAAGCATGGACTCCAAATCTCGTCCTTATTTAAGTATGCGACAGCGGAAGCTCTTAATAATCACCTGAGAATAAACATGCTTAAAACGTCAACAAAAATGTTGGTGAGTTATAGGTTTAACCTCTATATATCAAATCATAATAATAGACCACAAGATTTCATATTTCAATACACATCCCATACATAGAGATAAAAATCATTCATATGGTGAACACCTGGTAACCGACATTAACAAGATGCATATATAAGAATATCCCCATCATTCCGGGACACCCTTCGGATATGATATAAATTTCGAAGTACTAAAGCATCCGGTACTTTGGATGGGGCTTGTTAGGCCCGATAGATCTATCTTTAGGATTCGCGTCAATTAGGGTGTCTGTTCCCTAATTCTTAGATTACCAGACTTAATAAAAAGGGGCATATTCGATTTCGATAATTCAACCATAGAATGTAGTTTCACGTACTTGTGTCTATTTTGTAAATCATTTATAAAACCTGCATGTATTCTCATCCCAAAAATATTAGATTTTAAAAGTGGGACTATAACTCACTTTCACAGATTTTTACTTCGTCGGGAAGTAAGACTTGGCCACTGGTTGATTCACGAACCTATAACAATATATACATATATATCAAAGTATGTTCAAAATATGTTTACAACACTTTTAATATATTTTGATGTTTTAAGTTTATTAAGTCAGCTGTCCTCGTTAGTAACCTACAACTAGTTGTCCACAGTTAGATGTACAGAAATAAATCGATAAATATTATCTTGAATCAATCCACGACCCAGTGTATACTTATCTCAGTATTGATCACAACTCAAACTATATATATTTTGGAATCAACCTCAACCCTGTATAGCTAACTCCAACATTCACATATAGAGTGTCTATGGTTGTTCCGAAATATATATAGATGTGTCGACATGATAGGTCGAAACATTGTATACGTGTCTATGGTATCTCAAGATTACATAATATACAATACAAGTTGATTAAGTTATGGTTGGAATAGATTTGTTACCAATTTTCACGTAGCTAAAATGAGAAAAATTATCCAATCTTGTTTTACCCATAACTTCTTCATTTTAAATCCGTTTTGAGTGAATCAAATTGCTATGGTTTCATATTGAACTCTATTTTATGAATCTAAACAGAAAAAGTATAGGTTTATAGTCGGAAAAATAAGTTACAAGATGTTTTTGTAAAGGTAGTCATTTCAGTCGAAAGAACGACGTCTAGATGACCATTTTAGAAAACATACTTCCACTTTGAGTTTAACCATAATTTTTGGATATAGTTTCATGTTCATAATAAAAATCATTTTCTCAGAATAACAACTTTTAAATCAAAGTTTATCATAGTTTTTAATTAACTAACCCAAAACAGCCCGCGGTGTTACTACGACGGCGTAAATCCGGTTTTACGGTGTTTTTCGTGTTTCCAGGTTTTAAATCATTAAGTTAGCATATCATATAGATATAGAACATGTGTTTAGTTGATTTTAAAAGTCAAGTTAGAAGGATTAACTTTTGTTTGCGAACAAGTTTAGAATTAACTAAACTATGTTCTAGTGATTACAAGTTTAAACCTTCGAATAAGATAGATTTATATGTATGAATCGAATGATGTTATGAATATCATTACTACATTAAGTTCCTTGGATAAACCTACTGGAAAAGAGAAAAATGGATCTAGCTTCAATGGATCCTTGGATGGCTCGAAGTTCTTGAAGCAGAATCATGACACGAAAACAAGTTCAAGTAAGATCATCACTTGAAATAAGATTGTTATAGTTATAGAAATTGAACCAAAGTTTGAATATGATTATTACCTTGTATTAGAATGATAACCTACTGTAAGAAACAAAGATTTCTTGAGGTTGGATGATCACCTTACAAGATTGGAAGTGAGCTAGCAAACTTGAAAGTATTCTTGATTTTATGTAACTAGAACTTGTAGAATTTATGAAGAACACTTAGAACTTGAAGATAGAACTTGAGAGAGATCAATTAGATGAAGAAAATTGAAGAATGAAAGTGTTTGTAGGTGTTTTTGGTCGTTGGTGTATTGATTAGATATAAAGGATATGTAATTTTGTTTTCATGTAAATAAGTCATGAATGATTACTCATATTTTTGTAATTTTATGAGATATTTCATGCTAGTTGCCAAATGATGGTTCCTACATGTGTTAGGTGACTCACATGGGCTGCTAAGAGCTGATCATTGGAGTGTATATACCAATAGTACATACATCTAAAAGCTGTGTATTGTACGAGTACGAATACGGGTGCATACGAGTAAATTGTTGATGAAACTGAATGAGGATGTAATTGTAAGCATTTTTGTTAAGTAGAAGTATTTTGATAAGTGTATTGAAGTCTTTCAAAAGTGTATAAATACATATTAAAACACTACATGTATATACATTTTAACTGAGTCGTTAAGTCATCGTTAGTCGTTACATGTAAGTGTTGTTTTGAAACCTTTAGGTTAACGATCTTGTTAAATGTTGTTAACCCAATGTTTATAATATCAAATGAGATTTTAAATTATTATATTATCATGATATTATCATGTATGAATATCTCTTAATAGGATATATATACATTAAATGTCTTTACAACGATAATCGTTACATATATGTCTCGTTTAAAAATCATTAAGTTAGTAGTCTTGTTTTTACATATGTAGTTCATTGTTAATATACTTAATGATATGTTTAATTATCATAGTATCATGTTAACTATATATATATATCCATATATATATCATCATATAGTTTTTACAAGTTTTAACGTTCGTGAATTACCGGTCAACTTGGGTGGTCAATTGTCTATATGAAACATATTTCAATTAATCAAGTCTTAACAAGTTTGATTGCTTAACATGTTGGAAACATTTAATCATGTAAATATCAATCTCAATTAATATATATAAACATGGAAAAGTTCGGGTCACTACACCATCTCCCCACCGTGAGCACCATGATCCACCACCTCCGGCAAACTCCATCACCACCTTTGTCTCTCTATCCATCTCTCTCTACAATCTCTCTTCGTGAACCATGATCAAACCACCACTATAGTTATCATATGTTGCTGTTTGTGCAGCCAGGAATCAACCATATTCATCGTGTATCACTGTTGCAACTGCTCAAGTCATACAACATTCTTGCTGCTACTATTGTTCTGTTTCTATTCGCTACTGCAACTGCTACATACCTTCATGTTTGTTAAACCTACTAATACAATCTTCTGCAGTCCACATCGTTGCTGCTAGTTCCCTTTTATGTTTTAAAACTGCAGGAAAACAAGCAACCCAAACAGCCCTAATTATTGCTCGTTCTTCCTGTCTCTATTCGCAAATAACATCAACCAAAACCCATCACCAACTCCTGGTTAACTGATACTACTACAGCAGTTTTTCTAATAGTTTTTCGCCACCAAAACAGCCCTACAATCCCACTGTTATAGCAGCTAACCCACCACAAACTACCATAAACCACCCTCATACACCCTCGTAAACCACTAATGCTGTTGGCTGTTATTTCTGTTTCCACTTCCTGACCGAACAGCAGCCTTTACTGCCGTTTTCTATCGAAACCACCAACACCATTACAATCAAAATCATCATCTTTTCACTCGTTAACTTCTGTTCCTGTTCAAGCAGCTGTTATGCTTTGATCTTTATGTTGCAGCCATTAAAACGAGGTGATACCTGTTTCTTCTATTAAAAAAGATGTATATGATGAAACGGTATAGTTTTGATAATGATGTCTGATGTTAAGATGAGCTGTAAAGATGATTAGAATAGCGGCTGTGACGACCCGGAAATTTCTGACTAAATTTAAACTTTATCTTTATATTATTCTGACACGATAAGCAATGTTTGTTAAGTTAAATCTCAAGGATTTTAAACTATGTTTATACATTCATTTAAACCTCGACCAAATTCCAATGATTCACGAACCATTAAATGAACATATATGAATATGTATGTATATGTGTATATGTTATAAATTGAAAATGTCAACAAAGTATTTAAACGTATAATGCTCTATATGAACGTATTTGTTTCAATATGATTATCGACGGAATTAGAAAAATATATATATTAAATGATTGAATTATCAGAAACATTGAATTATGATTACAAGTCTCTGTTGAGAGGTCCACTATGATTTGAGAAAATCTATTCCTCTTAACGATATTCGGAATAATTTGTAAAGCTATTTATAAATAAAAATAAAAAGTGTCATTTACGAAAGTTAGACAAAAGCTAGTGGAGAATTGGTTTCCATAATATTCTATTAATCTATTTTCAAACGTACAAAAACGTTTTTAGTTTAAAAAGAACTTTATTATTAAAACGTATATAACTTTTATAAATATCTAAAATCACTTTTGACAACTCATTACTTAACCAGTATAATAAATATAACGATATTTTTATTTTATTTCATTAAATATATATAACTATTTAAATTAATATTATATATATTTATACGCGTATTATATATACATAGTTTTTATACTTTTACTATACTTTAACTTTACCTTTACTTTACTTTTACTTTACTTTAACTTTATTAATTCACTTTAATAATTCATACTTTAATAATTCACTCTAATAATTCATACTTTAATAATTCACTTTAATAATTTATACTTTAATAATTCACTTTAATAATTCATACTTTAATAATTCACTTTAATAATTCATACTTTAATAATTCACTTTAATAATTCATATTTTAATAATTCACTTTAATAATTCAAAAATCTATTATAAATAGAATTCAATAGGTTTCATTATTTCATAGAAACTTGAAAATATATTTCTCTAAACTCTCTCAATCGATTTACATATATATATATATATATATATATATATATATATATATATATATATATATATATATATATATATATATATATATATATATATATATATATATATATATATATATTGCTCTGTATTATTTCAAGATATTATTAGTATACATAAAATATTACGACGGAGTGATGTCCGAGTGATTTCAAAATAGTTTTTTTTGAATGAGTCGAAGCTAAGGAAATTATGGGTTATAGCTATGGAGGTGATGGGTATGGTTCATGGGTATGCTCGTGAGGTCAATCTAGTGTTTATCATCTCCGTTGCGTCTACGTACTTTCCTGCAATATTGAATCTCAATATTGATACGTTCGTGAATTCGAGGCCAACCTTGCACTTGTTAAATGACGTTATATGTATTTTTACTACGAAATACAGTATGGTGAGTTTCATTTGCTCCCTTATATATATATTTTTGGGACTGAGAATACATGCGCTGTTTTTATAAATGTTTTACGAAATAGGCACAAGTACTAAAACAAATTCTACGTGGGTTTAAACCAGAAATATATCCTTAGCTTGGTAACATTAAACTACTTGTCTTTGTACGGTAGGCGCGAATCCTAAAGATAGATTTATTGGACCTGACAAACCTCATCCTGACTATGGGATGCTTTAGTACTTCGAGGTTATTTTAAACACACCTGATCTGGTGTACTTCAGAGGGTAAAACATGAATGTTAAGGCTTGTTACCGGGTGCCTACAACTTATAGAATACTTTTAAACACTTGCGAGTGTACGGATATTTATGGAAACTGAAATCTTGTGGTCTATTACTATTACAGAAATGATTGATTATGATAAACTAATGAACTCACCAACCTTTTGGTTGACACTTAAAAGCATGTTTATTCTCAGGTATTAAAGAAATCTTCCGCTGTGCATTAGCTTATTTTAAGGATATTACCTGGAGTCATTCATGACATACTTTGAAAGACGTTGCATTCGAGTCGTTGAGTTCATCAAGATTAATATTAAGTCAATTATAGTTGGATGTAATATGAAATGGTATGCATGCCGTCAATTTTTGATGTAAAGAAAGTTTGTCTTTTAAAAACGAATGCATTGTTTGTAAAACGTATCATAAAATTCATATCTTAGCGTATCTGCTAAATCATATCTTATCGTATCTATTACCGTAAACTTTGCCTGACATATTCCATAAATTCCTCCGTAATCTATGAAATCTTTTGATCTATATATATAGATATTCTATGTAGTTAGAATACCACCCGATAGCTGGAAAATCATTTCGTATTGAAAAATCCTTTATCAAATCGTACGAAATGGAATTCGTCATCAGTTCAAGTTCCTCGGATTCCGAAATGGAATCCCACTCAAGCTCCGAAAGCAGTGTGACTGAAATGGATCAACCAATCAGCCATCATCTATTCTGGATAAATTAGGGATGGGTTCGTAGCCTCCTTAATCATTGGAGACAAGAAGAAGGCGATCCTTTTCATCCACCACATTGCCCTCTTGGCAATGAACCTGAAGCACTTACCGGCGAACCTGTCCGAAACACCATTTTCTCTCTCATTTCCAGAGTATCTCGTCATGATTATATACTACACCAAATTCTAGATCTTATTTATCCGCTCGTCCGAACCGACAATCACCCTGGTATAATAGAAGAAGTCAACGAGCTTCTCGCTTGGGTAGTGGCTTTGGAGAATATGGTGCAAAGGTTACAAACACCAGCAGCAGCACCAGCAACATAACCAGTACCACCATCAACAACATCAACAGTACCATTACCACCACCAACAACAACCGCATCGCAAACCTCAACTTCACAATCTGTCCCATGAGCATCGATGTCATACGCCCTGTAGATACTAAAGAATACCACAACGATGAAGTATTGATTCATAACTTCATTGGGAAAACATTCTACGACGATTATGTAATTTCTAAAGTTTAAAAATTATCTATCCTAGCCTTAACCATAAATCAAGTGAGTTTAATTTAATATTAACTCATTAAATCTATATTACATCTGAAGAAATATACACATATATTTTCATAAAGACTATAATAAAATTCTTTTGTACAAAATATTAATTGTGACATTTTTTAACGGGTAGGTAATACGCGAGAGATATATAAATTCACAATTAATATGTTACATTCTTCGAATCTGATTCAGCAAATCATCCATTATACTCCCTACTTTCACAACAATATACATTCTTTTATAGAAATCAAAACAACCATACTCATTCAAAAATCTAATTACATATTCTGATTTTGAAATCGCCGAATTCAATTCAAGTTATAACCGGTATCATCACTCTTAGATTCTTACATCTTTCAAAGCTATACTTTAACTTCAAAACTGTGTTAGAACATCGTATGTATATTAACGATTATAATCTGTGTTCAAGCCCTTCGAAATACCTGAAGACACTTCAAATAATGAACAATCAAGATGATAATCCAACCACATGTTATCCACAGTTACGTACCTGAAAAACTCTTGAAACCAAAGTCATAATTTAACATGTATCCATGTCAGACCTTTTGGCATTTACTAGCTAAAATAACTTTTCAATCCCTTCTAAAAATAGACGGTTTTATCACAGCTCCAGCAAACCAACTTTAATTGTTCATTCGAATAAGCCTTATTATAATGATTACCCCTTCATCATTATTACCGGGGAACCTTTCATATCTCGCCACATTAGCAGTAAACTTATTAACAACTTCATTGATCTTTGACTTTCCGAAAAATCGTTATATTTATCAAAACCCCATCATTTACTCATCTGCATCTTGTAACGAGAATTGCCATACGAATCATCGGAAATTAGCAATCAGTATTTTGAAATCTCGCAGCATGTCTACGCCAACAATTATATGTGTATATCTTCTGGACTTATATACTTTGAATGTGAAGTTTCTGAAAAACACCCTAAACTGCAAACTAGTTCTCGAAATACTGATGAAGCAGCAAAAACTATAAACGACCTTAACAGTAAAAAGTTTGATGATAAAGAGTAGTGTGTTGGCAAAGCTCAGAAAAAGAGAAGATTTGGTACTGAAAAATACGGATTGAGCAAACCATGAAGAAGGCTGTGGATAAATCACAAGGACGAAATCTACCTTCAAAGAATTCAAATGATTCCGTGTCTGCTGAAGTCATTAACGAATACCTTACTCTTTATTCTAAACCTTTACAGACAAATCTTCATCATCATCCATCAATATTAGAAATTCTAAGATATTATCATATCTTTCATTATAAATATCCGCGATATTTCTGAAGATATTTTCACAACTAATCTTATCTGAAGTCATTTATCTCTTTGCGCTATCAGTGTTACATCATATAAGAAACTATTAGTTTCTATATTCTATAAACTTTCGAGTTTAAATTATGAATGTTTTGAAGTAGTGTTGGGAACTGAAGCATGAGTTAGTATAATATAATGACACTTGATCAACGTGATTATATTACAGCAAGTCATGCTGAGTTTCTAGTGGGACATGACGATTCGCAGACCATGCCGTCATCATGTTCCATATTACACGACTCTTGTATTCTATTTAATCTCTAAAAATATCAAGAATATATTTTCTTGATGATTCGGTCTTTTCAGGGTATTCTGGTAAATTAAAAATCAAGATCGTACCATTACCATTTCCTTCTTAGAACATTAACTATGTTCATTCTGAAATTCATATATGCAAATACTGGACCATTACAAACGTTGCTTAATCGTAAGAAGAAGAAACGAAAGGACAAAACTCCAAAATAGAAATTGGAGTATAAATCGCAGCAAATAGAAGGGAGCATTAACTATGGATGTCAATGATTATAGAAGACAAAAGTAGGGTCTTTGAAATATAAGGGAAGATATAAAACCCAACAACCACCCAAAAATTATAAACCGTATATATCGATGCATATAGCAATATAAAGACACGGAAGAACTAAAAACACTATAAAATCGAGAGTATAGTAGAAGTAAATAGATTCTTCCGGAGGCAGATGAAAAAGAAGAATGACAGATATGAAAGTGAGGAGTATATCGAGAATCAGTACTGGATGAAGCATATTGACAAATACTTTAAAATATGAGTTGAGGGAGAAAGAATAGAAGGTGTGAGTTGTAAGGAAACGAAGGAGGTGGATTTATAGTGAAATACCCGACAGAGAAATCAAGATGGATTATCGTATTAATTCGAAGAGAATCATAATATCCTTAATCACTGAAGCATTAAATCCAACATAGATTACAAAGATTTTCTTTAAATTCGGAGATCAATTGTGATGACATCAAAAGATATGACGAATCACTATAATCTTATTTCCTTCATTTACGATAACTTCCCTCATACGGTTCGAGTAATCGAATTATTTTATCCATACTTCTTAGACATGATAAAACTTCATAATCGTTACGTCATAATAACATTCTCATTGTTAGCCATAACGACCTCTATCAAATTTCGGGGACGAAATTTCTTTAACGGGTAGGTACTGTGACGACCCGGAAATTTTCGACTAAATTTAAACTTTATCTTTATATTATTCTGACACGATAAGCAATGTTTGTTAAGTTAAATCTCAGGGATTTTAAACTATGTTTATACATTCATTTAAACCTCGACCAAATTCCAATGATTCACGAACCATTAAATGAACATATATGAATATGTATGTATATGTGTATATGTTATAAATTGAAAATGTCAATAAAGTATTTAAACGTATAATGCTTTATATGAACGTATTTGTTTCAATATGATTATCGACGAAATTAAAAAAATATATATATTAAATGATTGAATTATCAGAAACATTGAATTATGATTACAAGTCTCTGTTGAGAGGTCCACTATGATTTGAGAAAATCTATTCCTCTTAACGATATTCGGAATAATTTGTAAAGCTATTTATAAATAAAAATAAAAAGTGTCATTTACGAAAGTTAGACAAAAGCTAGTGGAGAATTGGTTTCCATAATATTCTATTAATTTATTTTTAAACGTACAAAAACGTTTTTAGTTTAAAAAGAACTTTATTATTAAAACGTATATAACTTTTATAAATATCTAGAATCATTTTTGACAACTCGTTACTTAACGAGTATAATAAATATAACGATATTTATATTTTATTTCATTAAATATATATAACTATTTAAATTAATATTATATATATTTATACGCGTATTATACATTCATAGTTTTTATACTTTTACTATACTTTAACTTTACCTTTACTTTACTTTAACTTTACTTTAACTTTAATAATTCACTTTAATAATTCATACTTTAATAATTCACTTTAATAATTCATATTTTAATAATTCACTTTAATAATTCATACTTTAATAATTCACTTTAATAATTCATACTTTAATAATTCACTTTAATAATTCATACTTTAATAATTCACTTTAATAATTCAAAAATCTATTATAAATAGAATTCAATAGGTTTCATTATTTCATAGAAACTTGAAAATATATTTCTCTAAACTCTCTCAATCGATTTTTATATACATATATATATATATATATATATATATATATATATATATATATATATATATATATATATATATATATATATATATATATATATATATATATATATATATATATATATATATATATATATATATATATATATATATTTTTTTTTTTTTTTTGCTCTGTATTATTTCAAGATATTATTAGTATACATAAAATATTACGACGGAGTGATGTCCAAGTGATTTCAAAATAGTTTTTTTTGAATGAGTCGAAGCTAAGGAAATTATGGGTTATAGATATGGAGGTGATGGGTATGGTTCATGGGTATGCTCGTGAGGTCAATCTAGTGTTTATCATCTCCGTTGCGTCTACGTACTTTCCTGCAATATTGAATCTCAATATTGATACGTTCGTGAATTCGAGGCCAACGTTGCACTTGTTAAATGACGTTATATGTATTTTTACTACGAAATACAGTATGGTGAGTTTTATTTGCTCCCTTTTATATATATTTTTGGGACTGAGAATACATGCGCTGTTTTTATAAATGTTTTACGAAATAGGCACAAGTACTAAAACAAATTCTACGTGGGTTTAAACCAGAAATATATCCTTAGCTTGGTAACATTAAACTACTTGTCTATGTACGGTAGGCGCGAATCCTAAAGATAGATCTATTGGGCCTGACAAACCCCATCCTGACTATGGGATGCTTTAGTACTTCGAGGTTATTTTAAACACACCTGATCTGGTGTACTTCAGAGGGTAAAACATGAATGTTAAGGCTTGTTACCGGGTGCCTACAACTTATAGAATACTTTTAAACACTTGCGAGTGTACTGATATTCATGGAAACTGAAATCTTGTGGTCTATTACTATTACAGAAATGATTGATTATGATAAACTAATGAACTCACCAACCTTTTGGTTGACACTTAAAAGCATGTTTATTCTCAGGTATTAAAGAAATCTTCCGCTGTGCATTAGCTCATTTTAAGGATATTACCTGGAGTCATTCATGACATACTTTGAAAGACGTTGCATTCGAGTCGTTGAGTTCATCAAGATTAATATTAAGTCAATTATAGTTGGATGTAATATGAAATGGTATGCATGCCGTCAATTTTTGATGTAAAGAAAGTTTGTCTTTTAAAAACGAATGCATTGTTTGTAAAACGTATCATATAGAGGTCAAATACCTCGCGATGTAATCAACTATTGTGAATCGTTTATAATGTATATGAACGGGTCCTTTCAGCGGCTGTTTCTGTCTTCCATTATAAATTCTAAACGTAATAAACCTGGACCGTATTCCATTGTCTGCATATTGGGCTTCCTGTTTTAAACGATTGGGCCTGTTCAATAGACTTGGGTCGTGTTTCCTGTTGGTGTTAATAGGCCGAGACCCAGCTGAAATAACAATGATGATGATTATCGTTTGGACGATTATGATCATGATATTGTGATAATAAAGAAGAAGATGATGATGATTGATTCAATGATGACGGTTAGAATGAAGATGATGATGATACAAGTTCGATGATGGAGACGAGATTCGAAGAAGATGACGATTCACGAATAACATGATGATGTTAAATGATTATGATCATGATCGTGATGATGATGATGATTAGGTGTTATGATGATGATGATGCGAACTTGATGATGAACTTGATGATGATAATGATGGTTCGTGAATCCGAGGCCAACCATGCATTATTTAGTTCCGTCGTATGCATATTTTTACTACAAAATATCGTATCGTGAGTTTCATTTGCTCCCTTTTTACTAAATGCTTTTGTAATATATATTTTTGGGACTGAGAACACATGAAATGCTATTATAAATGTTTGACGGGATATACACAAGCAAAACATTCATCAAATGAATTATTATATAGACGAGAAGTTCTGTAGGTTATTATACAGAATATTTCCCCTGATTATTTTAGTCAGGTAACCTAAGAATTAGTGAACGCCACTAATTGACGCGAATCCTAAAGATAGATCTATGGGCATTGACACGCCCCAGTCATAAAATTTGAACTGCTTTAGTACTTCGAGGTTTTTATATATATATATATATATATATATATATATATATATATATATATATATATATATATATATATATATATATATATATATATATATATATATATATAGATGTGTTAATCATGTATTACAGATGAGAGGTTCTGTTTATTTTGGGGATATTCTTAAGCGCTTTATATGTTAAGGTCGGTTACCAGGCAAGGTTATATATAGAGAAAATGATTTTTATACACAGGTTATGTGTATGTTATTTTGTATACAAGATATGTGTACGGTTATTAAAAATCTCAAGGCAACCTACGGGGGAGAAAAGGACACGAACCTACTCTGCCAAGCATTTATGAAAAATGATTTCGTACACGAGATAGGTGTACTGTATTTAAAACATTGCATGGTATCTTACAGGTGAGTATAGGATACAGACCCATTTGTGACAAGCGTTTAAACCTTGTGGTCTATCAAAATTACCGAATTTTATTGTTTATGATAAACTTATGAATTCACCACCCTTTTGGTTGACACTTTTAAAACATGTTTATTCTCAGGTATTAAGGAAATCTTCCGCTGTGCATTTGCTCAATTTAAAGATATTATTTGGAGTCATTCATGACATATTTCAAAAGACGTTGCATTCAAAATCATTCGAGTTCAAAAATATTACTATTAAGTCAATGAAAGATTAGTCATTCATATTATGGGAATCATATGTCATTTGTATCGAAAGGTTATATTTTGAAATTAGTTGTCTTTAAAACGAGTGCAATGTTTGTAAAACGTATCATATAGAGGTCAGTACCTCGCAATGAGACCAGATGTTATTGTATTCGTCTATATAGATTTGAACAGGTCGTTACAACCCAAACTCCTAATAATCCTGAATTATTTTATACCGAGTAACAACTCATAAAAAATCAGCATTAATAAACATATTATAATGAAAAACAAACCTTTAATTTTGCCCCTTCAATCAGCAGCAGCAGTACCATCACCATTTCACCCGCCTCAGTCGCAATCGATAACCGGATTCACCACCACCACCGTTGCCGAATTCAACATTTCAGATTTTGCGGTGTTCATCTCGATTTCGTCATCTATGAACGATTAAACAAGGGGATGATGAGAAACGGTTTTAATTGCTTCAGATCAGTCGGTTTTTTCTTTTCAGATCCCGAATTAATGATGACGAGGTAAACAGATATTTGGAGTGGAAGAGAGATGGAAACAAATATTAATGCATGGTGAAATGAAAGGGGTATGGAAGGTACCGTCGATTTTGACGATTAATAAATGGAGTGGATTTAGATGTGAAAGAAATGGGTAAAGATATGAAGAGAATGGGAAGTAGGGTTAAAGAAGAAATGAATGGTTGAAAGAGAGTGGGTCGACATAACATGAGGTGTGGGAGGTATGGTTTGTTTAGTCAGTTTTTTACGCCATCTGATTGCAAACAAATATCTATATTTTATTTTTATTTTTTTTAGTTAAAGCCTCATGGGAAAGAAAGAAGGAAATGACCAAAATGTCATTCAAAACATGAATAGTGGCTTTCGCCGAGGCTACTATTTACTACCATGTTTAGATACTGTATAATATAATATAATAACAGAAATCAATCAACCGTGCAATTTTGTCTTTTTGACAAAAAAAAATATGATTAAAGGTTTTATTTGTCTTTTTTTCTTTATGAAAAAAGTACTGTAATAAGGAAGACTATAAGGAGAAATTGATAAGGGCTTTATTGGGAATAACCTTAATACAGGTGAGACTCGTCAACACGTTCCTTGTAGAAGGGGGGACCACACTTGACGGCTTCTCATCAACTCACGCTCCGCCACCTCTCTGTCATTCACTTCCTCCTTTTCCCATCACGTGTTCAAGTACAACTCTGCAAATTACAATTATATCCTCCTCTGACTTTATTTATTTATTTGTCACTTTATCGAATTCAGATTTCTCTAGATTACTGACCTAAAAACGTGTCTTAACATTTTATAATAGTACTGGACCTTTTTTACAAGGCCCATACAAACAATTCACTTTAGTGAAATATTTGTTATTTCAAACCTAACGACATTATTGCTAAAAATATATACTTTGTTCGAATTAGCTAACCCTGAACTATAGGTGCACACTTTGAATTGAATACTACTATATCGATAGGAATATCAACTTTTTAAAATCAGCAAATCTTGGAAAAGAGATTTGGGAATTTATTTTACTTCTTTCGAAATGACTTAAAAAGTTAAAAAGTAAATCATTTCACCATTTTGGCTCTTGTTATAAGCTGAGGTTGACAAGACACAAAGTACATGCCAATTTCGTTGGTGTGGTTCATACACTCAACCAGCAAATTAATGACTTGACAAGTAACTAGACTCGATCCACAAACTACATTCCATGTTAAACCTCTTTGATGGCAATAACTATCCATACAACATTCCTTATCGACGCTTTTAATATGAAAAGTCAATTTAGTGTACAAATTCGAGCTTTGTCGGATTAAAGGTAGTTAAACTTCATACGTTGTGACCACTGTGTTATTAATCAATATGGGATACCATTAACAAAAATAGAATTTGGATCACTTTGAACTTTTGATGGTTATTTTTAATTATACGTAATTGAACCTGGTAACTAAAGATTTGTTTGTAAGAAAGCATAAGTTGATGGGAATTTATTGTTACTATTTGTTTAATATTTAAACTCTCTCTCGAAACCCATTGTTTTTCATTGTTTCATAAAATATTTATCAATATGACTTTTAGTTGTTCAAATGTTTCTGATAATGTCCGATTCTTTAACAATATATAGGGATGATAATAGATCGAATATACATTGGTTAAGGTAAAATCCTATCCATATTCATTTAATTTTTTTCAATCCATATCCACGTCTATATAATTTCAATTTCATCCGTTTATATCCGTGAATGATGCGGTTAACGGATAATATCCATATCCGTAAACATTTTGCCAAAGTTGATATTAATTTAAACATGCCCGCATGCATACAAAATAATATAATATTACTATATATATATATATCAAATGGAAAAGGTATGGAAAAAGATTTGATTTTTGCTTTGAGAGGTTAGGATTGGTTAATGAGGTTAGGAACTACTGTTGACTCCATTTTAATTCAGGTTCGCGTTTGTTTTTTTTTCCCCTTGAAAACCACATGTTTTAACAGGTTAAATAAATAATATCTTGTGAACTAAACAACCTTACGTTTAGCGGTTTAGTGTGCTGTATGGTTTTCAAGTGGTTGCAAGTTCAATTCCTGCCCACACCTTTTTTCCAGCCATTAGCTCCTTTTTATATGAATGTTCAAGTCTGCCCCTTCATTTTTTTCCTTTTTAATTCAGTCCTCACTCTCTGACACCATTTGCTTAAAACTAGTTGTTATCATTACATAATTTGTATTAGAATCTAAAATCAAAGTGTGTTAAAACTATGTACAATAATATCAAAGGTCACCCAATCCCACATGTGTGAGGTATGGGGGAGGTGAAACGTAAACAATCCTACCTCTATCATAGAATAAAGAGAGATCATTTCTCCACCCCGAGTGAAACACTCACAAGAGTAGAGAAAGTCCTCCCTCTCTCTATTTGACAGATAAAGAGATTGCTTCCAAAAGGATCTCCGGCCCAAAAAAGTAGGGGAAAAAAATATAAATAAAACAAATAAAAATAACTAAGGTAAAATAATTAAAATAAAATTAAATAAATAGATAAATAGTATAAAATAAATACAAACATGATAAAATGTAATAAAAAGAGACGCCATGAAAATGGTAGAATCAAATTTTCATGGGTTTTAGATCAAGCATGGAGTTCAATTTAGTCCCTAAGTGGTAGACAAGTCGTCAATAAATCACGTTTGTTGTTGACTCATATGATAGGGTCGAAAAAAAAAACAAAAATAAAAAATAGATAATAGTAATAAATAAATACTAAAAAAAAAAACTTAAAATATATATATATATATATATATATATATATATATATATATATATATATATATATATATATATATATATATATATATATATATATATATATGGAAACGTACCTTAGACTGCTGTGTGGAGCTCAAGGCTTAACGATAAATGCTATACTAAAAGAACAATAAACATAGGCGGAGACTTACAAATGCTACACCAACAGCGAGAAACACACCTAAACATACATATCTACAAACCTAAACCTACGTACATAACTACATACCTACATACATACTTACGTACGTACGTACGTACATACATACATACATACATACATACATACATACATACAATATTCCGTAACCAAATAAAACATAAAACATACATACGAGAAACATACAAGCGAACATACATACTTACGTGTAAATTTATGTATGTTAAGCGAATATGTAACGTAAATTTGAGTATGTGGTGCCATGTAGAGAGTGGTTTAAGCTGTAATATCAGGCAAAAAGAGAGCAGAGCTTATTAGTGTTAGAATATTATTTTGGTGCGTTGTGTCATGAATAAAGAACTTAGCCTACAAACAAACAAACAACTACCATGCATCCAAGATATTGACCTTACAGAAGTTGTGATGTGGTTCAGCGGTTGGTGGTCTGCCTCCTTTAGAGGAGGTCAGGAGTTCGACCCCCGTTGGCTACATATTAAAAACACAATTTCATCCCTGCCATGAAGTATCCACCAATGACACCTTTCTCATATCGTTTGAGGGGTAAAGGAGAGGGGGTTTTACTTGACCGTTCCCTTGGATCGGTTTTAAGGTTTCCTCCCGGGCAGCGATGGAGGCGAAATTATTATCGATGCATCGGCATAGTCGAAACGGGAGATGATCGCAACGGGTGGTTTAGTCCCCCTCGGGTGATCCAATTCGCTGTTAAAAAAAAAAGATATTGACCTTACAAATATTTTTGGAAGTGTTTGAGGTGCAACAAATCTAGCCTATGCACCCATCACCATCTCCACAAAATCTCACCATATTACATGAATCTCATGTAGGTTATTATGAAACTGTAGGGGAGTTACTTATCCTAAAAATTTTATTACTCTCTTAAAATTATGTAAAGTTTATTATTTATCTTAAGATTTAGAGTATTTAAGAGTTACTGTTAATTTATACTTTTGTAAAATTAATTTGTTTGCTTGTTTACCATTTGCAATATATTTAAGTGACATTCGGTATGTTAAATGAAATGTTGATTGCTAATTTGCTATATAGCATTTGATATGAGGAGGAATAAGATTGAGTTAATCGAGTTGTCGATCGAACTTTCTAAATCCTAAACTAACTAACATGTAATTTGAATTGTCATAATGTAATATGTAAATATTATGTAATTATATGAAACATTTATTTTATACGTAAATTTATATATATTTTGAGCGAAGTGAATATATCAATAGATTATAAATTATCATTCATATCTGATTTATATATTCAATATTCATTATTTTCATTTAGACCATATATATATATATATATATATATATATATATATCATTATGGATCATTCATTAGATCGGATTACCATCTAGAGATTTAATCAAGAGGGAAGCACTTTTTTGAGGGGGAGTGGGGGAAGTAAATTTTTTTCATTTTTTAAAAAAACTTTGTTCACGAACAATATAGATTAGATGAAAATATGAACATTTAAAAAAGACACTTTGTGATGAATGTCATTATTTTGGCGGGAAAACGCTCGAAGAAGAAAAATAAAAACATTCAATGCATTGAATGTTTTTCTGCTAAGTTTTTTTTTAAGAGGTTAGAAATTAGGGGTTTAGAAATTAGGGGGTTATAAATTAGGGTTTAGCTATTAGGGTTTAGAAATTAAGGTTTTGGGTTTAGAAATTAGGGTTTAGATTGAATATTTTAACACGAACGGTTTAGAGTTTAGGGTTTTGGGTTTTGGGTTGAGGGTTTACGGAGTAATCCCGAAAACCCTAAACCCTAAACCCTAAACTCTAAATCGGGCTAAATTCGAAAAAAACACTTCACACAAGATGAAAACAAAACGATGCAAATAAACTCAGCAGCAAAACATTCAATGCATTGAATGTTTTAATTTTTTTATTCGAGCGTTTTCCCGCCAAAATAATGACATTCGTCACAAAGTGTCTTTTTTAAATGTTCATATTTTCATCTAATCTATAATGTTCGTGAATTTCAAAAAACGAAAAAATAAAAAAAAATAATTTGCTTCCCCCTTCCCCCCAAAAAAGTGCTTCCCTCTTGATTATGACCCTATATATATATATATATATATATATATATATATATATATATATATATATATATATATATATATATATATATATATATATATATATATATTTTGGGTAAGCGAGGAAACCCTTCTATGAACGAGCACATTGGCTCCCCCATAGAAGGTAAAACCTCGGGTAATCAAGCCCCCCCCCCCCCGAGCGCGAGACCTGGTACCAGGTGAATTGCGCATTATGCGTTCCCACTAGTCACACTCCCTTTTTGAACAATTTGGCATAACCAGGAATTGAACCCGGGTGGTGTGCTTCATTGGACAACTCGGTGGCCACTCATGCAAGCCTGAATGGTTATATATATATATATATATATATATATATATATATATATATATATATATGGATCATTCATTAGATCGGATTACCATCTATTATAAGGAATTTTTTATACTTATAAGCACTGTTGTAAATGGCGTCCGTTGCGACACACGTTGCGGCGTTTTGGTGACTAAACCGTTTCGACTCCGTCCCGTTTTCTTATAAGTCGGTCAACGGTCAAAAGTCAGGTCAAATGCATAAAAAATTGAGTCAACGTCGGTCAAAAGTCAGAAATTCTGTTAAAATGGGTCATAAGTCGGTTAAATCAATCAAAATTGATTTAGTTTAGTATTCCATTTTGTATTATACAACAACAACAACAACATAACCCAATACCACTTGAGTGGTGTATGTGGGGTGTGAGATGTAGACAATCTTTCTCTTATCCGAGAATAAAAACAAGTCATTTCTCCACTCAAAAAAAGTAGAGAAAGTCATCTCTCTCTTTATTCGGCGGATAAAGAGATCGCTTTAGAGTGGACCCCCGGCCAAACAGTAGAAATTTTTTTTTAATAAAATATAATTAAAAAAAAAATTGAGACGCCATGAAAATGGTAGTATTAAATTTTCATGGGTTTAAAAGCCTGTCTGAAAATCAATTTAGGCTTTAAAAGGCGGTCAAGACTTCACTTAATCGACGTTTGGTGTTGCCTCAATAAATAGAGCCAAGCCATTTTGTATTATATTAACGCTAATAGCAATTATAGGTACAAACTTGTCAACGAAGGTTTTTTTAGCTATATAATATGTGTAAATATATATTTATATATATATAAGTCAACATTAGTCAACATCCGTTTCGACCCCGTCTCGGTCCCGTTTTTTCCGTTGCGACGTTTTGAGTTCGCTACCGTTTTAACTCCGCCTCGTGTCTTTTTCAACCTTGCTTTATAAGTCTCAGTTTTTTTTTTTAGATAATACTCCGTATTGGCTTATTGCTTTAAAATACAATTAATAATTAATTAATTAATTAATTTAATATTTAATTCAATATATAAAATTATGATGGGTGGTGTGAATGGGTTCGCAGGAGGGGGTATGAACTCACGTGGCATACGGAGAACACGATAAGATCATGGTACATTAACGAATGACTTTAAGATTAGATGAATCTTAACACGCCACGTCACTAAATCACTACTTATATAACAACTATAAAATAAAATAAAACTTTTTTCTTTCCAAGTCTCCAACTCGCTTTCCCCAAACTCTAGAAGGCAGTACAAGATACTCTGTTGGAATTCTTTTTCTTTCAAAATTACGTTCTTTTCTTCTTGCAAAAAAGCACACCTAATTTGTAAGTAAAGTTTTTTAATAAACCTTTTCAGTTGAAAATCTATGTTATCTAATTATATACACACAGTTTAAAAAACTCTACTAGACTCGATACATTTATAGTGGAATAAATGAACTAAATATGATCAGCGAATAGCAAGGAGGCTAATTTCCTTAAAAAATATTATTAACAATTAGGCTCATATATACTCGTAGTTAGTAAAAAAACTTAAAGATGAACACTAATTTAATTTAGAGAGAAGTTAAAGTAAACCGAGGAAAAAAAAAGAATGATGTTCTAGAAATTTATATTAAAAAAAAGAAAGCAAGAAAAAAAATTTTTAATTAATTTTTCTTCAAATTCTTTCAAATTGGAAGGATTCATTCCTTATTTTTCAATTATCTTCTCTTTCTTTCTTTTCTCTTTTCTCTTTTCTCTTTTCTCTTATAATTAAACTCAGGAAACATAGTGGAAGTGATAACATATTTCTACATCATTTGAAAAGCTAATAAGTACGATTTGTTTATTAGTTTTTTAAGAACTTACTTTTCACTGTAAATCCACTTATATTATACGTAGTATATTGATAACTTGTACCATACAAGTAAATAATGCATAATGAAAATGAATTTATCATAAATTCAAGTGTATTTATCAAGAACATACAAAAGCTATGCTAACCATAGGGTGGTGGCGTCATGATAAGACCCTGATCTTCCAATGTGAAAGTCAAGGGTTCGATTTCTGTCATTCACAAAGTTATTTTCTCTTATGGTTACGGAGGTTCGCCTGCTATTACTTCAGGCCGCTCACAAAGCGGATTGTCCCCTTAGGATTAGTCAGTTAAAAAAAAGTTGAATACTAATAAAAAAAAAATACTAGGATGTCATTTCATAGTTTACATGAGAGTAATCATTAATTTTTTAAGAAATTAAACAAAATCTAGAACTAGGACATGGCCCATTTTATGGGGCTCACTCATCAATTCTGTATAGCATTTGTTAAGTTCATTCCCTGTGCACTAGGTTACAAAAATTCCATGGCTTTATTATATACTGTAGAATAGAATGCGAGATTTTAATATTCAAGAACAAGTCGGCTTAATAAAATTCTTTAGAGTTTATATAACTATATACTTTGGATAATTCCACACATGCAAATATATTTCTTTGTTTAATCTTTTGTTCTGATTCTGAAGGATATGAGACTCATAAACTAGATTCTTAACAAAAACACTTAAAAGTAGGATTTAATTTAGTCTTAATTAATTATTTCCTAACCAATAAAAACCACTCTGTTTTACATGCAACTTAGTGGATCCTGATTTTCTCATCTAATTACATACAAAATTCATCAATATTATGATTAATGAACATGGAATATATACTACGAAAATAGGGTAAAAGGATAAAGCATAATAAGATAACCCAATAATTAAGACCTTGGCACTTCTTACAAGTCTTAAGTTTAAACATCACTAAAAATATATTTGAAGTGACCGGCCAATAAAAAGGATTGAAAAAATGGTATTGGGATATCCGAATTGACTGCATCCGAGTAAAAACTCCATTTCTCCATTTAGCATGAACATGAAAAATATCACCCGTTGTAATATGTTTATAATTAGAACTTTATCGACAACCATCATTTTAAGGTCAATATATAATTGCATTCTACAAAACCTCTAATCACGTTTAACAACTTCTAAGATTAGTGTTCACAAAATCCATAATTTATAATATGTTGTAACAAACAAATTAGAGTAACTGAATAACCACCCAAAAATGAGAAAACCAATAAAAAAACATGTAGTTTGTTTTTGATTGCAAATTAGAAACGTGTATCTCACAAGTTGTTGATTTGTAACCTTTTCCAAACCAATATAATGTATACATATATACATATACATATACATATACATATACATATACATATACATATACATAATTACATTACATAATAATATTATTATAATAATAAATAAAAATAAATAATAAATATAATTTTTTTATTGTTAATTTTTTTCACATGTTGAATTGCTGTTTTAGATACCAAATATCTTCAACGTTCCATAAATTGTCTGAAAAATCATCACCACCTCCATTACCACCATCTGTCCATTGATTGTTTTGTTGATGATCTATCATAGCTTGAAACTGCATTTCTTGATTATAGTAACCCGATGGGCTAATCATTGCATCGGTAAATCCGTTACTAAACGTATTATTATTATTATTATTCTGTTGAAACAAATCTTGATTCGCCGGATAATAACATTCCGTCAAGTCAGATACTGGTGACACCACGGTGTTACTTGAATTTTCCGGCGTGTAGTTAGGGGTAATTTGGGTATTTCCATGATTTGAACAAATGTTATCACAATTAGTATTGTTTTGATCAGGCAATACTAATTGTTGGTACGAGTTTGTTGTGGTTGCAGTTGACGTTGTGGTGGTGGATGATGATGAACCGCCAGTGGTTGTGGTTGTGGTGGTGGTGGTGGCAGCTGCTTGAATTCGCTCTACAAGACGTGGCATCCATAGATACCTCATGGTGTCTTTAAATTGCTTGCTGTTCACGTCACATTTTAATTGTTTTGCATGTTTTTGAACTCTTGTTCTCCAATAATTCTTTATTTCATTATCTGTTCTTCCCGGTAAATGTTGTGCAATTTTCGACCACCTTAAAATTAACAAAAATTAAAATTAAATCAACTATTGCATATCGTTAACATATATTGAAAATAAAAGTAAATTAAAACGTCTAGTAAAATAAAATGAACTCACCTATTTCCCCAACGAGAATGAAGTTCGAGAATTAGAAGTTGTTCCTCGAGAGTAATATTTCCACGACGAACATCGGGTCGTAAATAATTCAACCATCTTAATCGACAACTCTTTCCAGTTCTTTTGAGTCCTGTTTAAATTCAAATACAAATCAGGTCAATATTAAACGGATAAGATTTATGATATTCAATTAATCAATCGAGGAAAGGAGTTATTATTATAGGTTAATGTATAATGTAATATAAGTAAACATAGATTAGTTTTTAATGTAGAAAAAAAAAAGATAGAAAGTATTGGTAAAGTGCATAGACGTTCATAATACCATAATAAGAACTTGTTCCTATCATATATAGTATCATTCTCTTTCTTAGAACTTTATGTATCAAACACTTTTTATGAAATTAACTGAATTAAACATTTATGAATTAAATGAACGAACCGGCACAACGAGCAAGCGAATTCCATCGACCTTCACCATGATGAGCAATATAATTGATGAGAGTAAAATCTTCATCAACGGTCCAAGGACCTCTTCTAAGATCATCCATGGTGTTCATTTGATCATCATCTTCACTTCCACTCATATCCATTGAGTTGTTGCAACTACTCATTTTATGATACAAATTATAAGTATCTTCTATATCTATATGGATATATATTGTAAATATGTATTTGAAAGATGTAAAATTGAGGTAGAAAGAGAGAGGAGTTATTGATACTCTAAAGGGTGTGTTTTTTTGGGTTAATAGTGGAAGATTATAGGGTTTATATAGAGAGATGAAGAGTAATAAGATTATTAAATTAAACTTATGTGTGCGAGAAAAAGTTGATGAGAGAGAAGGATAAAGATTAAAGAGAGCCGCAATAGTAAAGTTGTGGGTGGAAGGGGGTTTATAATGAATAGACTAAAATGCTCGATCGAATAAATTTGAGAAGATACTTAGCTAGCTAAGGTACATTCAAGTTATTTTTTTCAGTTTAGCTTTTATTGCATTTTAATATCATATATTTCTATTAGTACAAATCTTAATCTTAATTATCAAATGTAAATATTAACCCCAAAACAATAGTTTATCTCTCTCCCTCCAACACGTCTTTAAGAAATATTCTATAAAAAGAAACCCGACTTTCTCTTTTGATTTTTCGACCACCAGCTCTACGTGGGTGATCCGATTTTCAATTTTCTTTTTTTATTTTCTGATTCTTCGCTCGTTCCACCTTATATTTTGCATACCTTCTCTCTCGTTTATTTCTTCAGAGGTGGTGCGAGTTCTAGACCTCCATGCACTTCCGGTTGTCACCATCAACATTAGCAAATACCTCGTCGATGACAACAATAATCGATGGTTGATGGGCCCATGATTGGGACTTATTTATTGTAGGTGTAGTTAAAGTGATTATGAGTCCAAGTTTTGTTGGTGTTTGCGGTGAATTTTGTGGTCGTGTAAGGTTTCTTGAAGATGTTAGGCATCCGACTTTTTAGGTATACTAATCCGGGTTTAGGAGAATTCACTTGATACAATTCGCAAATTGATATTCACAATGATTCATCGCTTGAGTTGATGTGTAATTAGGTTTACAATGAATGATTGAGTTTTGCAACTTATTTGTCAATATAATTGCTTTTAACCATTCAGGTCTGCCTGAGTGGTTACCGAGTTGTCCAATGAAGCACACCACCTGGGTTCAATTCTTGGCTATGTCAATTTGTTCAAAAATAGGAGTGTGACTAGAGGGTGCGCATAATGCGCAATTCACTCGGTACCAGGTCTCGCGCTCGGGGGGCTTGATTACCCGAGGTTTTACCTTCTATGGGGGAGCCAATGTGCTAGTTCATATGAGGGTTTACTCGCTTACCCAAAAAAAAAATTGCTTTCCGGGTCAAATTCAATAGAATGTTAAGTAAAAATTTGGTTCCGGGTATAATTGCCCGGAGGTCGACTCGGAAGCAATCTCTTTATCCGTCGAATTGAAAGAGTGATGACTTTCTCTACTTTGAGAGTTTCACTTTGGGTGGAGAAATGACTTATTTTTACTCTCGGATATGAAAAGGATTGTCTATATCTCACCTGTCCATACACCGCTCATATGGTATTGAGTTTAGTTGTTGTTGTTGGTTTCAGGTATGAATCAATTTTAATAGGTATTTAGAAAAGAATGTGGTAGAAATAATAGGGGGAAATTATTAACCCTTAATATACTAAATGGTGTGGGAAAAGACATCGTTTAACCTCAAACCCAACAAAAAATTGGGTTAAAACGACATTTGACCAAACTTGACCCAAAAAACTGCAACCCCCCCCCCCCCCCCAAACTATAACCAACTTACAAAAAATACCTTGTACTCTAGAGGGTTAAATGTAAATTCCCTAAACTAAAATAAAAATTTCACCCGAACCCTTCGACAGCCCGTATCTTCCTCATCGCTCCGGGTTAAATTTCACCAAGCACTCCGTTAAACTCGAAATATTTTTACAAACAAAACGAAACTAGCTACGTTCGAAACGGACACTTTTTAAAAAACGCTAAACACAACGTCAGCCCGTATCTTTCCGCTCGCCGCAAGTTAAATTTTTCTTACAACACCATCAGACTCGAAATAATTCTATGAACAAAACGATACTAACTACGTTCGAAACGAACACTTTTTAAAAAACACTAAACATAACGACAACCCGTATCTTTCTGTTCGCCACGAGTTAAATTATTCCGCCAGCACCGTTAGGCTCGAAATAATTTTATTAACAAAAGGAAACTAACTACGTTCGAACCGGACAAATTTTAAAAAACACTAAAGACGACGACACCAATAACGACGTATAACACATAGCTCATTTTTCCTTCTGTAAATAAAACTGCGTTAAATATAAATACGCAGGCCGAAAGCCCCCGCCACATCGCACGGACCGGCCCGAACCAGTACTTAAATAAAGGTATAAATAAAAACAGTAATAAGTACGAAAAATAATTGGAGTTAAGAAAAAGAACACGTGTGTGGTGATGTAATTTATAAAGTCGGCATTAGGAGTTTGACACTTTGACTTTCTTGGCTTAGATGTTGTTGGATGTGTTGCAAAAGTGAGAAATTATAAAAAAGATCGTGGGCCCCTAGCCCCTACAAAAAAATATTTCGGAGTATTTATGGAGTACTTGCTCCCAAAATCTATTATCCTGGGACAAAAAATACACAGTTTAAGAAAAAGTATATAATACATATATTTTTCTGTTAACTTTTTAGTTTTACCCTTTACTTTTTACATATTTTTTTTGTCTTACATGTACAAAGTATGGTCACAAAAGAAATTTATCACATTTCTTTTCTATTTATGAAAGTGAACGATTAATTTAGAA
Organism: Rutidosis leptorrhynchoides; assembly: GCF_046630445.1. Classification (NCBI taxonomy): domain Eukaryota; kingdom Viridiplantae; phylum Streptophyta; class Magnoliopsida; order Asterales; family Asteraceae; genus Rutidosis; species Rutidosis leptorrhynchoides. Next base: position 80,547,315 of record NC_092333.1, read on the forward strand.
CATTTAAAAAAAAAAATTTGTTAGACAATAAATATGAGATGAATGAAGTATTATTTAAAGTCTTTAATATTGAGTGTTCCCATTCGACCATTTGTTAACAAAGTAATCAACTAATAAAAATATCACATTACACATATCATTAACAGTGGCTAGTCACTAATGTGTGAGATTCAATGAAAACGACCGTAGTTAGACCAATATTATTTCCCCCTATTATTTTATTTGTAAAGTGTGGGAATCGATCAACGAAGTTTATTGATGATGTACAGGGCCGGATATTGGGGCGTGCAAGCCGTGCGGTCGCACAGAGCCCAACATCTATAAGGGCTCATAAAAAATATCCTAACATTACATATATAGGCTCATTTTTACATATTTTGGTCCATTTGTTAATAAACAAATCGAAAAATCGAAAAATAAGATACATAGTCAATGTCGAATACTCCGTAATTCAATATTATGCTCCAATACTCCACGTTCATGCTCCAATACTTAATTGTCGAAGCTTAGTATTATGTTAGATAAGAAAATTTTTTGTATTCAAAAGGCCCACTTTTATTTTTTCGAACATGGCCCATAAAATTAACGGGACGGCCCTGATGAGGGATCAACTATTTAACCACTCCATTGATATCATCATATCGATATGAGTTATTCAAGTTAACCTGACAAGAGAGTAAAATATTAAGATCCTTAAACCCACATTACTTGCAAAATATAATTTCTTATGAAAAATCTATGCATGCTCAATTTTCATATTTACACTTTAAGCTGTACAAAAAATTTAAAGAAGCTTAATATTGTATTAGAGGTATTAGTGATATATAGGGACAAGTAATAAGATAAACTTAGAGAAAAAGTTTAGGTTCAATATCCTATGTATATGATATGTTGTTGTAATGTATCTTTCTCTACAAGTCATACATTGTATTATAAATATCAATGAAACCAATTAATTACTTCCTAATATGGTATCAGCCTAATCGATTCTTCCAAAAATCCTAACCCTAATTACACGATCCCCACTTTTCTTCTAAGCCACTGTCAATACTCTGTCCGATTATTGAACAATCATAGCCATGATCATACACTTAATACTTTTGTCGGGCAGGTTTTTAACACGAGACCGATTCAGGCCTTCATCGTGCCACTGTCTCTTTCTCCCGAGACCGAGCCAGGTCGTCATCGTGCCGCGGATATAGGGCATTTAATAAAACAATTTCCATTTCTGTTGGTCATAAAAAAAATCCCGTCTTTTTATTTCGAGACTGAGTCAGACCGTCATCGTGCCTCCGTATATTTACACCGCCAACAAATGTTCACCACCTGTATCGTTAGGATAACCTTAGAAGAAGTACCATCTGTCGTGCTCGTTTTGCACACCACTCGTGAAGTTATGACATCGTTTGAAGAAGCATTATCAAGAGCCTGCATTATATGTTGTTCAAGGCTTTCCGCATCAGTTGATTTTCCACCTCTTCGTTTGAGAGAGAGAGAGAGAGAGGGGGGGGGGGGGAGGGGGGGGGGGGGGGTTATTAGATGTATTAGTTAGGGGTGTTCAGTATTTGGTTTGAAACCGTTTAACCCGAAAACTAAACCGGAACCAAACCGGAAAAAACCAAACCGAATTTTGAAAATGATTTTTGGATCGATCGAAATCGAAACCAAATTTATAATTCGGTTTTCGGTTCGGTTTTTAGTTTTGAAAATTTTGAATTCGGTTAAATCGAAAACCGAATTCAAAACCGAATTCAAATTTATAATAGAGTACTCTTAATTCTTAATAATATAAATTAGGCGGTAAAATATGTTCAAAAGGTTTTCAGATTCCCACCATTTGTGGACACAATCTCCCAGATTACTAGCTAGTACTACGAATACTACGGGATAAAATATTCCATACATAAACTATACACATTTGATTAACCATATATATTGGATAAAATATTATATTACTAATACATAAATCATACACATTTCATTAACCTCGTATACTGATTAAAAATACTCATACATAAAATACACACATTTCATTAACCTCAATACTCAAACACAATCACCTAATTATAAATCGCAATTGATAACAACTATGGTTCTCTTGAAAGTTGAAGGTGAATAGAAAAGGTGAAAAGGTGTGCTGTACAGAGTTATAGTTATTGATATGTGAGAATATACAAAACCAATCACAATTAAGAACACTTGATTAATCTTCTCAATCAAAACCACAATTATGAGATCCTTAATCAAACAAAATAACACACAAGAGATAACAAATCTCAAGATTACAGAAATCAAAAAAATACACTAACAATTGTTCACAGAATATGAACAATAGACCTTAAAACAAGATTGCATCAATTGAGAAGAACAACGAGAGAATGAATCTGTAGAATGATAGAATGTTGAACTGCTCAAACCCTAAACCGGGTTATATGTCATAAAATAACTTGGGCTCCAAGTAGACCTTCAACTTTTGATAAGTGCATTCAGACCCTTCAACTTGAATCCAGCTTTAATCTACTAAAAACATTGACAACTTTAGTCCCTCTCAATTCTCAGCATAACAAACAAAGTCCTGAAACTAACAACATTTTAAGTTAGAACAGATGTAACAATAATATCAAGGTAAGATTGTAATTTTAACACCCTCCCTCAATCTTATCCTTGAAACAATCTAATAATCCCAACTTATTTGATAAAACATTGTGTTGCAACTTAGATAATCCTTTTGTGAAAATATCTGCAACTTGACTTGGAGACTTAATTAACTCATTTTCAATAATTCCAGACATACATTTTTCTCTTATAATATGAACATCTATTTTAAAATGCTTTGATCTTTCATGAAACACAGGATTTGCAGCAAGTAAAAGAGCTGAAGAATTATCACATTTTAACTTAACTGCCAAAAGGTTATTAAGTTCAAAATCAGATAAAATTTTCAAAACCCAAATAATTTCACAAGTAGTTGCAGCTAAGGCTTTATACTCAGATTCTGTGGAGGATTTAGAAACAGTAGGTTATTTCTTACTTTTCCAAGATATAAGTGAACCATTAAGAAACAAACAGTAACCAGTTACAGACCTTCTATCATTCAAACACTTACCCCAATCAGCATCAGAGTATGCAATTAAAGAAGACAAACCTGGAGTTTTAGTAATGTGAATACCTTTTCCAGGTGCTCCTTTCAAATATCTTAAAACCCTAAATGCAGCCTTAACATGTGATTCTAAAGGAGCATGCATATATTGACTAAGTGTTTGAACAGAATAAGAGATGTCAGGTCTTGTATGAGTAAGATAAATGAGTTTACCAATCAATCTTTGATATTCAGTAACATTTGGTATTAACTCATCATTTTCAGAAGGTTCAGAAGCAAGCATAGAATTAATTTCAAGGGGAGTATAAATTGGTTTACATCCTAGCATACCAAAATCACTCAATAAATCAAGACAATATTTTCTTTGGGATAAACAGAAACCTTTATCAGTATCAACAACTTCTATACCCAAGAAATATTTCAATTTTCCTAAATCTTTTATCATGAACTTGGAATTTAATTTTTTTTTGACATTATTAATTTCATCATTATTATTACCAGTAATAATAATATCATCAACATATACAAGAAGAGCAATAAACACAGAATCTTTTGACAAGATATAAAGAGAGTAATCATTAAGACTCTGTTTAAAACCATACTCAAGAAGAAAAATAGTTAACTTGGCATTCCACATCCTAGGAGCTTGTTTAAGACCATACAAAGACTTAGTCAATTTACAAACCCTAGTTTCATCTTTACTAAAGAAACCTTCAGGTAAAGTCATGTATACATCTTCAATTAAGTCACCATATAAGAAAGCATTATTAATATCTAATTGAAAACAAGACCAACCATTTTGAACAGACAAGTTAAGTAAGCATCTAATAGTAACCATTTTAGCAACAGGACTGAATGTATCATCAAAATCAATACCTTCTCTTTGACTATACCCCTTAGCAACAAGTCTAGCTTTATATCTTTCTATTTCCCCATTAGACTTGTACTTAATTTTATAAATCCATTTACAACCTATTGGTTTTCTACCAGCAGGTAACTCAGTTAAAATCCATGTGTTATTTCTGTTTAAAGCATTCATTTCATTATTCATAGCTTCTTGCCAGTTTCTATCTTTACAAGCTTCACTAAAAGTTTGAGGTTCTTTGGATTTTTCTAAGTTAGAAACAAAACACTTATAATCACCTTTCATATTTAAGTAACTACAATAATTAGATATAGGATATCTAATATTACTTCTAACAATACAATTATTATTAACCACATAATCATTGTATTTACTAGGAAAAAATTTAGCTCTTGTAGATTTTCTAACACTAGTTTCCCCCCATCATCAGTGTTACCTTGAACATTACTTTGATCAGAATTAGAATTGCCCTCAGGGTTTGAATCAGATGAACTAGCATCTTGTGAGATAGAGGTATCAGATTCATCAGAACTTGAAGAATCATGACCACTGCCTCTATCCTCATCAGAATTATCTCCCCCTTCATCATTGGGACTTGAAGAACTTTTGGTTTTTTCAAAAAAAGAATCAAAAAAATTTAAATGACTAACAGATTCAGTAGAGTCAGAAGTTTTAAGAACAGAATCATTTTTAAAAGGAAAAACTGTTTCATAAAATTTGACATCTCTAGAGAAAATTATATTATTATTTTCCAAACTCAACAGCTTGTATCCTTTTTTCTCATTTGAATAACCAATCAAAACACATTTTTCAGATTTTTCAGAGAACTTGTCAGAATCATTCAAAATAACAGAAAAACACAAATATCCAAAAGTTCTCAAAAGAGAGAGATTGGGTTTAACATTATAAACCATTTCAAAAAGAGATTTTCCATGTAACACTGATGAAGGGAGCCTGTTAATTAAAAAAGTTGCAGTTAGAACACACTCAGACCAATATATAAGTGGTAAACCACTTTGAAATAACAAAGATCTAGCTACATTAAGTAAATGTCTATGTTTTTTTTTCAACAATACCATTTTGTTGAGGAGTATAAGCACAAGAAGTTTGATGTGTAATACTATTGATTTTACAAAACAAATCCATTTTATGATTAACAAACTCAGTACCATTATCACTTCTAAAGACTTTTACACATTTACTAAACTGATTCTTAAGCATATTATAAAACAATTCCAGATTAACAAAGACATCTTCTTTAGTTTTGAGAAGATACAACCAGACAGCTCTAGAGTAGTCATCCACAATGGTAAGAAAATACTTGTATCCTTGTCTGCTTGTGACCCTATAAGGACCCCAAACATCAAGATGTACAAGATCACCAATAGAAACAGACTTATGGTCACTTAAGGGAAAAGGTTCCCTTGACTGCTTAGCCTTATGGCATATATCACAAACATCATTAACAGAACTAGGATTAACCCTAATCTGATCCTTTAGAATACTTAAGACTTGATTTGCAGGGTGTCCTAACCTATTATGCCATAAACTAGCAGATACATTGGAACAAACATTTATGTTATGATTATTACCTTGACTACAATTAAACAAGTAAAGTCCATTACTTTCATTACCAATCCCCACAATCTGCTTTAGACTCAAATCCTGAATATAGCAAAACATTGCATCAAAACCAACAAACATGTTACAATCTTTTAGTAATTTACTAACAGAGAGTAAATTAACTTTATATTCTGGAATTACTAACAAACCATATAAAATGATATTTTTAGACAGTTGTAAATTTCCAATTTTAGTGATTTTAGCACAAGTACCATTAGGATGACACACAGTTAAATTTAAATGAGAAACATCATAAGAATTAAAGATATTTTCAAAATCTCCAGTCATATGTTGAGTAGCTCCAGAATCAATAATCCACCCTTTAATATGACTTGTTTTAAATACATTTGAAGATCTGAAAAAACTGTTGAAATTAGAATTAAAAAACACATTATAATTCTGAAAGGTACCTGCCATATTACTTTGACTATTTCCATTAATAGACTGATCATTGATTAAATCCATAAGTTTATTAATTTGATCAGGTGAAAAAGGCATGGATGACACAGGTGACATCACATTAGAACTAGTCTGCACAGAATTATAATTGGAACCAGACTTGTTATTATTAAAATTTCCAGAATTTCCAGTGTTCCCAGGTCTTTTTACCCATCCAGGAGGATACCCATGAACTTCATAACACCTATCAATAGTATGGCCAATCCTTAAACACTTAGTACATTTCAAATTAGGATTAGGACCATTTCCAATTTTTTTTCTTAAAGTCAAAGGTTTTACCCACAAGAAAAGTAGAATTTTGACCTTTACCAGAAACATTAGAAGAAGTAGATGTAGATGAACTTCTATGTGATTCTTCTCTAGATATTATAGCAAAAGCACTTTTAATATTAGGTAAAGGATCTCTACTTAAGATATTACTTCTTATTGAAGAGTAAGAATCATTTAAGCCCATTAAAAACTGCATGAGTTTAATTAGGTCACTATGGCTTTTATATTCTTTATTAGCATTACAAGTACAAGAAGGTAACTTAGCCCAAGCATCAAATTGTTTCCACAGAGCATTAAGATTATGATAATAATCAGACACAGATGAACTACCCTGAGTTAAAGTATTAATTTTATGATGTAGATTAAAAGTAATTGATCCATCTATTTTATCATATGTTTCTTTAAGTTCCTCCCAAACAATTTGAGCAGATTGAGAAAACACTTGACCAGAATACAACTCATCAGAAATAGAATTTAAAATCCAAGATAAGACCACAGAATTACACCTATCCCATTGTCTCATTAACCCACATCAGAATCATGTTTAATACAAGTACCATCAATAAATCCAGTTTTATTCTTAGTCTGTAAAGCAAGAAGCATAGCCCTAGACCAAACATTATAGTTCTCTGTTCCCTTGAGTTTTAAGGATATTAGAGCAGTAGTACTTGTATCACTAGCATGCAAATAAAGTGGGTCTCCAAAATCAAGATCACTCACCTGAGTGATCTTGGAACCATCACCAGTTGAAATAACCATATTAAAAACAAATTAACAGAAAGAAACACAAAAATAAGTCACACAAACAAAAATAACCTGTAAGGATAAAAAGGCACAATATAACAAATGGTCAAGAATCAACCAAGTGCTTGATCAGGTTTTCATACGTTTCAAGAACGCAGATCAAGAGTTGGGCACTGGGATTCAGTCAACACAGGGTAAATAATAACAAAATTAAAAAGAAGAGTTCAGATGTAACCAATCAATCACGAATGATTGATGATGCAACGGAAGACAATAAGAAACAAGAAGAATGATGAACACCAAAAGACCAGACGAACAGCACCAAACCCTAACCCTAATTTGAGAAAAATTAGGGTTTTCTGCAAAACCAGATGGATCGAAGAATTTATCACCCACACGAACACAGAGAAAACAACACAACACCAGAACGTCCTTCAATCTTTGAGCGAATGAAGAAACCCTAGAAAAAACCTTCGAAAACCAGATGAACAACCAGAAAAATAATCACCACGATCGGCCGTAAAGCTCTGATACCATGTGAGAATATACAAAACCAATCACAATTAAGAACACTTGATTAATCTTCTCAATCAAAACCACAATTATAAGATCCTTAATCGAACAAAATAACACACAAGAGATAACAAATCTCAAGATTACAGAAATCAAAAAAATACACTAACAATTGTTCACAGAATATGAACAATAGACCTTAAAACAAGATTGCGTCAATTGAGAAGAACAACGAGAGAATGAATCTGTAGAATGATAGAATGTTGAACTGCTCAAACCCTAAACCGGGTTATATGTCATAAAATAACTTGGGCTCCAAGTAGACCTTCAACTTTTGATAAGTGCATTCAGACCCTTCAACTTGAATCCAGCTTTAATCTACTAAAAACATTGACAACTTTAGTCCCTCTCAATTCTCAGCATAACAAACAAAGTCCTGAAACTAACAACATTTTAAGTTAGAACAGATGTAACAACAATATCAAGGTAAGATTGTAATTTTAACATGATAAATGGTATGCATATTTTTCACTTTTCTTCAGATACATTATTTGTTAATTATTTTTATTAAAGTTTAATTTTGCTTTTAAGTGTCTTCTTAGACTGGATTTCATTGCACAAAAGAGTTGAAGAGGCTTGTTGTTAGAAATACAACACTCAGGTTTGTTTTCATTTATGCATTCAATTCTTGTCAAGCACCCATATAATTAATGATTTCCACTGTTTTTATGTATTAAGAGAAGTAAGTGTCATAATCTATTGCTATACTTCTTGTTGGTAATAAGCTTTCTATCGATGATTTTGGTTAGAGTTCATATTTTTTTTACAATTTTCGGTTTTAACCGAAACCGAATTCGAATTCGAATTCGGTTTTCGGTTTCGGTTCGGTTTTAATTATGAATTCGGTTTTCGGTTCGGTTTTACTCTAAAAAATTTCAAAACCGAATACACCGAACCGAATACACCGAAAAAATTGAAAACCGAACCGATGAACACCCCTAGTATTAGTGATATACTTAGGGATCAAGTAACATGATAAACATGGAGAGCAGTTTAGGTTTAAATATCATATAGATATGCTTTCCACATATTGTTGTAATGTAACTTTTTTCTACAAGTCATTTATTGTATTATAAATATCAATGAAATCGATTCCACAATGTGTGGAGAATTATTTTTTTATTATATTATTTTTTCTTCATATTTTGAAATTTCTTAAGATAGAAACTTTTCCCTCAGTGACTATATCATCTTGTAACCCACCTATGTTATTACACAATTATTTCTTTTTTCCAAAATAAACTATAAAAAAATGAAAGTTAAAAAACTTTCATCCAGAAATTAAAGAGTCTAACAAAGTTATATAAGAGTTTAACAAACTAAACCAAAATGTAACACAACAAGGAGACATCAGTGTGACTAAACTCCTAGCCCAAGGGAGCAAACACCCATGTTAATGCACATTTGATATTTTGATTTGATAGTATTTTAATTTCCTACATTCACATTAACTATATATAAAGTGAATTCGCAAAAAAAATCAATAAATTAAAGTAGATTTTTTTTTTTTGGGCAAAAAAAACGATAACATTAAATATAGTCTTTCATCAATAGATGAAAAAGACAAACAACGATACATCACTCGAACAAACGCTAAAAGGCTCGAAAACAACAAACAAGCCCTAACGATAAACAAATAGCAAACGCTCACTAAATCCGAGCCTTTAGCAACAAGACAACACAACCAACTAGAGCTACAATCTTAAAACAAACAAATATGTCAACCAATCTAAAGAAACAAAGGTAACAAAACAAAGATGGACAAACACATAAAAACCAAGCGAAAAGCAAGTTACCTTCCAGTCCCTTTACCTTTATGTTTCGAGTTTTAACAATCGGTTTAACAATCACTCCATCCACTTTCAGACGATTAAAAAGCTTACCTTTCCGGTTTGTAATCTCATAGGAAGAAACATTTGTCGACCCACTCCCAATCCTAATGCTCGGCACGGGTGGAGGGGGCGAACCTTCCATCTCAAGCTCCGCGAAAAATCCCACCGTTTTATCCACTTCTCGACCCCACAAATCATCCTCTTTGTTGATGCCAAAACCTGAAGAGCTAGCTTCGTTTCCTTCCATGAACACTTTTTGAATAGCCTCACCACACACCAAGTCCTTATTGTAGTCTTTTAGTTTAAGAGAACCCGAGCCCGTATCTTCTTTCGATTTAACACTTGTCCCCCTAGAGTGAGACACTTCAGTAACATCTTTCCTTTTCAGTTTTGCATTCTTTAAAACTTCCAATCTCTCAACAAAACTCAACTTAGTAACAAGGGAAACTCAACTTCAGTTTTGCATTCTTTAAACTAGTTAGTGTGTTGATTTATAGTTGTTATAAAACTGAATCATGATATTAGGGAAATAAGGGGTCTGCAATCGACGCTTCACTTTAGCTTAACTGATGTGTAGTACAATAAATATACTTTGTTGGAAATTTAGTGTAATTGAGGGATTTAATCTACACTTGTAAACGGGTTAGGAGGTACGGAGTGTACACCCATTAAGTGATAGATTGCCCGGACCCGAAAGTGGTTTTCCATTATCACAAATTTGAGTGATTACGGAAGTATTATTCCTGCACTAGGTGAAACATCTCCATCGTGGAAATAAAACAAACAACTTTATGTAAAGGATTTGTTTTAGATTTGAAAACGATTTCCTAGATTTGGTTGTTGGAAATAAAACAAACAACTTTATGTAAAGGATTTGTTTTAGATTTGAAAATGATTTCCTTGATTTGGTTGTTGGAAATAAAACAAACAACTTTATGTAAAGGATTTGTTTAGATTTGAAAACGATTTCCTTGATTTGGTTGTTGGAAATAAAACAAACAACTTTATGTAAAGGATTTGTTTTAGATTTGAAAACGAAATTAGTTAGTGAAACATCTCCATCGTGGAATAATACTTATTTTTGGGTGCCTATAAATAAGGACTATCATTTATGAGAATAAGATATACGAAAAAACACCTTAATACTCTTATGCAAAAGAGTTCTTGTTTACTGCCAATAACAAGAACTAATCTCTGTCTTATCCCAAAGTGATATTCGTGTAACCCAGGCAATAAGGGTCGAATAATTACTTTCGGAAAGTGATACCACGATTCAGTGATTTATCCGGCTATCGATTATTTTACCCTACACGAAATTTCAATAAAACCTCCAACAATCGAAAGTAATTATTCGTTATAATCGATGGCGGCTACGATGAAACACATGACGGCGAATTTCTCCAAACTTGATAAGTTTGTGGGAATTGATTTTAGGAGATGGCAAAAGAAGATGCACTTCTTTCTGAGCAGCATGAGTGTGGTGTACGTACTCAGCACACCAATTCCTGAAGATCATGGTGATGATGCCACTATTGAACAAATTCGGAAAAGGTGCAAGTGGGAGAACGATGACTACATCGCTAAAGGTTTAATCCTCAATGGTATGGCTGATTCTGAAAGGACCCGTTCATATACATTATAAACGATTCACAATAGTTGATTACATCGCGAGGTATTTGACCTCTATATGATACGTTTTACAAACATTGCATTCGTTTTTAAAAGACAAACTTTCTTTACATCAAAAATTGACGGCATGCATACCATTTCATATTACATCCAACTATAATTGACTTAATATTAATCTTGATGAACTCAACGACTCGAATGCAACGTCTTTCAAAGTATGTCATGAATGACTCCAGGTAATATCCTTAAAATGAGCTAATGCACAGCAGAAGATTTCTTTAATACCTGAGAATAAACATGCTTTAAAGTGTCAACCAAAAGGTTGGTGAGTTCATTAGTTTATAATAATCAATCATTTCTGTAATAGTAATAGACCACAAGATTTCATTTTCCATAAATATCCGTACACTCGCAAGTGTTTAAAAGTATTCTATAAGTTGTAGGCACCTGGTAACAAGCCTTAACATTCATGTTTTACCCTCTAAAGTACACCAGATCAGGTGTGTTTAAAATAACCTCGAAGTACTAAAGCATCCCATAGTCAGGATGGGGTTTGTCAGGCCCAATAGATCTATCTTTAGGATTCGCGCCTACCGTACATAGACAAGTAGTTTAATGTTACCAAGCTAAGGGTATATTTCTGGTTTAAACCCACATAGAATTAGTTTTAGTACTTGTGCCTACTTCGTAAAACATTTATAAAACAGCGCATGTATTCTCAGCCCAAAAATATATATTGCAAAATCAATTAAAAAGGGAGCAAATGAAACTCACAATACTGTATTTCGTAGCAATTATGTATATGACGGCACTGAACAAGTGCAGGGTTTGTCTCGGATTCACGAACGTATCAATATTGTGATTCAATATTGCAGGAAAGTACGTAGACGCAACGAAAATGATAAACGTTAGGTTGACCTCACGAGCAATACCCTCGATCAATACCCATAACCTCCATAGCTATAACCCATAATTTCCTTAGCTCTATCCCATTTGAAAACTTATTTTGAAATCGTCTGAGTATAACTCCGTCGTAGTATTTTATGTATACTAATAATATCTTGAAATAATACGAAGAAAATATATATATGTAATTCGATTGAGAGAGTTTAGAGAAATATATTTTCAAGTTTCTATGAAATAATGAAACCTATTCAATTCTATTTATAATAAATTTTTGAATTATTAAAGTGAATTATTAAAGTATGAATTATTAAAGTGAATTATTAAAGTATGAATTATTAAAGTGAATTATTAAAGTATGAATTATTAAAGTGAATTATTAAAGTATGAATTATTAAAGTTAAAGTAAAGTAAAAGTAAAGTAACGGTAAAGTTAAAGTATAGTAAAAGTATAAAACTATATACGTATAATACGCGTATAAATATATATAATATTAATTTAAATCGTTATATATATTTAATAAAATAAAATATAAATATCGTTATCTTTATCATACTGGTTAAGTAATGAGTTATCAAAAGTGGTTCTAGATATTTATAAAAGATATATACGTTTTAATAATAAAGTTCTTTTTAAACTGAAAACGTTTTTTGTACTTTTGAAACTAAATCAAATAAATATGATAATTTTGTTTTCTAAACTAAATATATTTAAGAATCATTTTGTTAAAAGGTTAAAATAATGGAAATCGTTATATCATAAAACATTTTAGAAAAGTAGAATTATATATATTCATAATAGCTTTCAAGTTTTTAAATTACAGTCTATTGGTGAAGCATGAGATAAAGTCCAAAGGTTAAATAAACGTATGAAATCATCTTAATGAAAAATGTCGAGTTACTTAACTTGTCGATATCCAACATCTAAGTTATTTACACTCCACGTTCTTATTTTCATATTAAATAAAATGAAAGTTAACATAGTTATCTTATCAAGGTCACGAGAAAAATATTATAAAACATGCCTTGGAAATTAAACAGGAATTTCCACTAACCCTTGTCTAGTTCCCGTTAATTGACACATTTGTTCTTATTTATAAATCACTTTACCATTTTCCGAATGTTTTCAAAAAGAATAGACTTCTTAAATCACAGTGGACCTCATAACATAGGCCCGTAATCATATCATAATGTATCTGATAATTCAATCATTTGATATTATCTCTTAATTATGTCAATAAATATATCGAAACAAATACGTTCATGTAAAGTATCATATATTTAATACTTTGTTAATGTTTTCAGTTAATATTATATTTTATATATGCATATCTATATACTCATAATTGTTCGTGAATCGTCGAACACGGTCAAAGGGTAATTGATTACATGAACGTAGTTCCAAACTTTTTGAGATTCAACATTACAAATTCTGCTTATCGTGCCGGAAACATATAAAGGTTAAGTTTAAATTTGGTCGGAAATTTCCGGGTCGTCACAGTTGATAATGCTAAAAACGAACATATATTTCATAGCATTATTCCTCAAGAAAGACAAGCTTTTAGTTGCAATTGTTCTATTTACAAGTGATATTCGTTTAAATAATAAAAGGTGAAGACAAAAGACAGATTCGACGATTTGAAGACGCAAACGACCAAAAAGCTCAAAAGAACAAAAGACAATCAAAGAGGTTCCAATTATTGATAAGAAACGTCTCGAAATTACAAAAGTACAAGATTCAAAACACAAAGTACAAGATATTAAATTGTACGCGAGGACGTTCGAAAATCCGGAACCGGGACCAGAGTCAACTCTTAACGCTCGACGCAACGGACTAAAAATTACAAGTTAACTATGTATATAAATATAATATAATATATAATTAATTATAATTAATTATATATATATTATATTTATATATAAAAAACCGTCGGCAGAGAAAACTCCAAGGACTGAGCTGTAAATACTATCTCCGCGACTCGCGGAGTTTGAAGGGGATTTTGCCGCGAGTCGCGGAGCCCCAAAAATCAACTCTGGCTATAAAGCCAACCGAATTCTGATCAAAAATCATCATCTTTTCTTCCTCATTCATACGTAAAACTTATATATATATATATATATAATTTATATTTTAATTTTAATTTTAATTCTAATAATAAGGGTATGTTAGCGAATGTTGTAAAGGTGTAAGTCGAAATTCTGTCCGTGTAACGCTACGCTATTTTTAATCATTGTAAGTTATGTTCAACCTTTTTACATTAATGTCTCGTAGCTAAGTTATTATTATGCTTATTTAAAACGAAGTAATCATGATGTTGGGCTAATTACTAAAATTGGGTAATTGGGCTTTGTACCATAATTGGGGTTTGGACAAAAGAACGACACTTGTGGAAATTAGACTATGGGCTATTAATGGGCTTTATATTTGTTTAACTAAATGAAAGTTTGTTAATGTTAATATAAAGATTTACAATTGGGCGTCCTTATAAATTACCATATACACTCGATCGGACACGATGGGCGGGGTATTTATATGTACGAATAATCGTTCATTTAACCGGACACGGGAATGGATTAATAGCCACTAGAATAATTAAAACAGGGGTGAAATTACATTCAAGGGTAATTGGTGTAATTGTTAACAAAGTAGTAAAACCTTGGTTTACACGCAGTCGATAACCTGGTGTATTCATTAAACAAAGTATTAAAACCTTGTTACAATTCGAATCCCCAATTAGTTGGAATATTTAACTTCGGGTATAAGAATAATTTGATGAGGACACTCGCACTTTATATTTATGACTGATGGACTGTTATGGACAAAAACCAGACGGACATATTAAATAATCCAGGACAAAGGACAATTAACCCATGGGCATAAAACTAAAATCAACACGTCAAACATCATGATTACGGAAGTTTAAATAAGCATAATTCTTTTATTTCATATTTAATTTCCTTTATTTTATATTTAATTGCATTTCTAATTATCGCACTTTTATTTATTGTTGTTTAATCGCACTTTTAATTATCGTACTTTTTAATTATCGCAATTTTATTTTATCGCACTTTTATTATTCGCAATTTCATTATCGTTATTTACTTTACGCTTTAATTTAAGTCTTGTATTTATTTTATATTTTACATTAGGTTTTAACTGCGACTAAAGTCTTAAAATCGACAAACCGGTCATTAAACGGTAAAAACCCCCCTTTATAATAATAATATTACTTATATATATGTTTGTATTTTTATAAAAGTAAACTAATATAGCGTTGAGCTTTGTTTAAAGATTTCCCTGTGGAACGAACCGGACTTACTAAAAACTACACTACTGTACGATTAGGTACACTGCCTATAAGTGTTGTAGCAAGGTTTAAGTATATCCATTCTATAAATAAATAAATATCTTGTGTAAAATTGTATCGTATTTAATAGTTTTTTCTGCTAAAATTAATAACTATTTTATATACACCTCGTACGACATCAAGTATTTTTTGGCGCCGCTGCCGGGGATTCATCTTAAAAGCCGGAAGCGTAACGCTAATATATAAAAAAAAAAAAAAAAGAGTTTTAGTTAACTTTTATTAAAATTCGTTTTTGTAAAAAAATACGTTTTAATTATTCGAAAATATAAAAAGAAAAACAAAATATAAGTATTTTTAAGATTTTGTTAAATATTTAAGTTTTATAAGTTTCTTTATCTTTATTTTAGTTTATAATAATATAAATTTTATTAAACATCTTTTATTTATAAAAAAAAACAGAAAAAAAAAAAAAAAAAAAAATAGAAAAACGCGTAAAAATTACAACCTGTCAACTGAATTTCTGAACCCCGCGACTCGCGGGGTTTGAAGCACTAAATACTGCAACTCGCGGAGCCTTTCTGACACGCGCACATGAAGCCCTAATTCAGCATTAATTACGGTTTTTAATTAATTATTATTAATATTTAAACCTAATTATTATTATTATTATTATTAGTTTTATTTTTACTTTTACTTTTTATTTATATATTTTAGTTAAATTAGTTTTATTAAATTGTAAAATTAGTAGTTTTATTAAATTGTAAAATTAGTAGTTTTATTAAAAAAATAATATAAAAATAATATTTTTATAAAAATTGTACTTTTTACAACTTTTTGTATATTTTTATATTTTGTCCCTTTTTAATCGTTGTAGCGTAATATTTGTATTTTTAGCTCATATTTAATTTTAAACTTAGTTTTAGCTATAGTTATTTTTACTCCTAGATTTTTAGGCTTTGCCGTAGAATTCCTTAAGTGCTTTCTCTTTAGACTAAGATTTAGGTACTTTAGAATTTTTCGACGCCTTTTTAAGTTTTAGTTTCTTTTTAAGTTATTTCCATTTGGGATTTAGTTTTTCCTGTAAGCTTTAATATTTTTAGACCTTTTACTATGTATCAATTATCATTCCAATTAGTAATATCAATTTGCGATTATAATTTTAAGTTAGTTATAGTAATAAGGTTAGGTTAGTTAAGTATTTTTAAGTTTTTATAAGTTTCTTTTATTTTTCCGTCACCTTTTATTTTTCAACCATTTTTTTCTTTTTCGACCTTTTGCGACGAACTCTTTTTCTTTCTTATTTCTCGCTATTCTAGTTTTAGGACTTAGAATTTTTTCTACTTCTTATCTAAATTTCTTAAAATTACAAAAATTTATTTTAAGTGGTTAAATTAATAGACATCAAAATTTTCTGGTTCGTAGTAATAGTTGGATTTGTACGTGGACCGGGTTATTGGAGCCAAACAGTCCTCAATTATATTGAGACCAAACGAATCCTGCCCCTCTGCTGCATATTTTGGCTATTCAAAACGTGGGCAAAATCAGAAAAGTCTATTAATTGGATAACTTATTATAATTTTCTTTCCTTTTTAAAAAACTAATAGGATATTCAGTGAATGCACCGAGCAAGACGTTCATCACCTTTTGTACGTTCACCACCTGTAACTCGATCAAGACATCGTTTAACAAATATAACCGCCGTTGATTTTTCTTTAGAATCGTCATCCAGTCAACCAAGTACTTCAGTTCAAATTTCCGATAATCCATTTTTTGAACCCAACATCACAATTGAGAATCCAGAGAATATTCAGGAACGGTTCATAGATCCTGAACCATTAAACTTTCCTCCGGAACCACCAATCATTCAAACAGAGATTGTTGAGGAACGAACCATTAAATCAGAATCATCTAGTGATACCGATTCAACAAATTCAATTATGGAGAATCTGGAACCTTTAAGTATGGAAGACCGAATGAGAGCTAAACGCACTGGCCAAGGTCACGCAATTACTCATCCAGACATTAATGCGCCAGATTATGAAATCAAAGGACAAATTCTACACATGGTGACTAATCAATGCCAATTTAGTGGTGCGCCGAAGGAAGATCCAAATGAACATCTACGTACCTTTAATAGGATCTGCACACTATTTAAAATCCGAGAAGTGGAGGATGAACAGATATATCTCATGTTATTTCCCTGGACTTTAAAGGGAGAAGCCAAAGATTGGTTGGAATCGTTACCTGAAGGGGCGATTGATACATGGGATGTTTTAGTTGACAAATTTCTTAAACAATTCTTTCCTGCATCTAAAGCCGTAAGACTTCAAGCAGAAATTGTTACGTTCACACAAAAGCCAAATGAAACTCTATATGAGGCGTGGACAAGATATGGAAAGTTATTAAGAGGATGTCCGCAACATGGTTTAGACACCTGTCAAATAGTACAAATATTCTACCAAGGATGCGACATCACTACAAGGAAAGATATAGATATAGCAGCTGGTGGTTCGATTATGAAGAAAACCGAAACTGATGCTTACAAAATTATTGATAACACTGCTTCCCACTCACATGAGTGGCACCAAGAAAAAGATATCGTTAGATCATCTAAAGCAGCTAGAGCCGATTCTAGCCATGACTTAGATTCCATTTCCGCAAAGATAGATGCTGTGGAGAGACGAATGGAAAAGATGACTAAAGATATTCACTCAATACGAATTAGTTGTGAGCAGTGTGGAGGACCACATTTGACAAAAGATTGTCTCAGTATTGAATTAACAATGGAACAAAGAGAGAATATTTCATACATAAACCAAAGGCCTGGAAATAATTATCAGAATAATTATCAACCGCCAAGACCGATTTACAATCAAAACCAGAATTATAACCGAAATATTCCATACAACAACCAACAAGTTCCTAGCAATCAACAAGTATCCAATAATACTTACAACCAGCAAAGACCGAATTTTCAAAACAAACCACCACAACAAACCGATGATAAAAAGCCGAATTTAGAAGATATGATGACAAAGCTAGTTGAAACTCAAACGCAGTTTTTCACATCTCAGAAACAAACCAATGAACAAAATGCTCAAGCATTTAGAAATCAACAAGCTTCTATTCAAAATCTGGAACAAGAAGTAAGTAACCTAGCAAGGTTAATAGGTGAAAGAAAACCGGGAAGTTTACCAAGCGATACAAATGCTAACCCCCGGAATGAAACAGCTAAAGCCATTACCACAAGAAGTGGTACAACACTTAAACCACCTGAAATACCTGTAACTTCTGATGAAACTATTCCTACTCCACAAGAACCACAACCTGATCAAGATAAGGAAAAAGAACCGGTAGTTGAAAAGATTAATGAAAATAACACAGTTAAGGATAAACCTTATGTTAAACCATACCAACCACCACTTCCTTATCCGAGTAAAATGAAGAAAGAGAAACTTGAAGCCGAGCAATCTAAATTCTTGGATATGTTTAAACAGATAAATGTAAATCTTCCTTTCATTGATGTAATTTCAGGAATGCCTATATATGCTAAATTCTTGAAAGATCTAATCTCAAATAGAAAGAAAATGGAAGAACTCTCGGCTGTTACTATGAATGCTAATTGTTCAGCAGTGCTGTTGAATAAGATACCAGAAAAACTATCTGATCCAGGAAGTTTCACAATTCCATGTTTTCTGGGTAGTCTTAGTTCAATAGAAGCATTGGCAGACTTAGGTGCTAGTATAAATCTAATGCCGTATTCACTATACGCTAAACTAGACCTTGGAGAATTGAAACCAACAAGAATAAGCATACAACTAGCAGATAGATCAGTAAAATATCCTAGAGGGATAATGGAGAACATGCTAGTTAAAGTTGGTACTTTAGTATTTCCAGTAGATTTTGTTGTTTTGGACATGGAAGAAGATTCTCAAGTTCCTCTCATATTAGGAAGACCATTCTTAAACACGGCTAAAGCAATGATAGACGTGTTCGGTAAGAAACTGACCCTAAGTATAGAGGATGAGAGTGTTACCTTTTCAGTTGATAGAGCAATGCAACAACCACAATCTGCAGATGATACATGTTATAATATTCAAACTATAGATGCACATGCAGAATTATTAGAAGAATTTCCAGAATTACAAGGAACAGGAGAATGTTCTTTAGGAGAAGGTAATGAACCAATTGATGAAGCTGAAATGTTAGCTACACTTATAGCTAATGGATATGAACCAACAACAGAAGAAATTCAAATGCTAAAAGAAGAAGACAGATATCGATATAAATCATCGATAGAAGAACCTCCGAAATTAGAGTTAAAGCCACTTCCAAACCATTTGGAATACGCTTATTTACATGGTGAATCTGAATTACCTGTAATAATATCGTCTTCTCTTACTGAAAATGAAAAATCACAACTCATTTCTGTGTTGAAAGCTCATAAACCAGCCATTGCATGGAAGATTCATGATATTAAAGGAATAAGTCCTTCGTATTGCACACATAAAATCCTTATGGAAGAAGGTCATAAAACGTATGTGCAACGCCAACGAAGACTAAATCCTAATATGCAAGATGTAGTTAAGAAAGAGATTATTAAACTGCTAGATGCAGGTTTGATATATCCAATCTCTGATAGTCCATGGGTAAGCCTAGTTCAATGCGTACCTAAGAAGGGTGGCATGACTGTCATTACAAATGAGAAAAATGAGCTTATTCCTACTAGGACTGTAACAGGATGGCGTGTATGTATTGATTATAGAAAATTAAATGACGCCACCAGAAAAGATCACTTTCCCTTACCTTTCATAGATCAAATGTTGGAAAGATTAGCCGGAAATAGTTACTATTGTTTTCTAGATGGATTTTCCGGATATTTTCAAATTCCAATAGCACCCGAGGACCAAGAGAAAACCACATTCACGTGCCCTTATGGTACTTTTGCTTACAAACGCATGCCATTTGGACTTTGTAACGCCCCTGCAACCTTTCAAAGGTGTATGATGGCGATTTTTCACGACATGATAGAAGAATGCATGGAAGTATTCATGGATGACTTTTCAGTCTTCGGTGATACATTTAAATCATGTCTAGTTAATCTGGAACGAATGCTAATTAGATGCGAAAAATCAAATCTAGTACTTAATTGGGAGAAATGCCATTTCATGGTTAAAGAAGGCATCGTTCTTGGACATAAAATTTCAAAAGAAGGAATTGAAGTGGATAGAGCTAAAGTAGATGTAATTGCTAAACTTCCACATCCCACCAATGTTAGAGGAGTTAGGAGTTTTCTAGGGCATGCCGGTTTTTACCGACGTTTCATAAAAGATTTTTCTAAAATTGCCACTCCTATGAATAAACTCCTAGAAAAGGATGCGCCATTCATCTTTTCAGATGAATGTATCAAATCTTTTAATATTCTTAAAGAAAAACTCACTAATGCACCGATCATGATAACACCAAATTGGAATCTACCATTTGAACTAATGTGCGATGCAAGTGATTTTGCAATGGGAGCCGTTTTAGGACAAAGGATTGAAAAACGATTTCAACCTATATATTATGCTAGTAAGACATTACAAGGAGCACAAACGAACTATACAACTACTGAAAAAGAACTCCTTGCTATTGTCTTTGCTTTTGAAAAATTTCGATCATATCTCGTTCTAGCAAAAACGGTGGTCTATACCGACCATTCTGCTCTTAGATACCTATTTTCAAAACAAGATGCTAAACCAAGATTAATCCGTTGGATCTTACTCTTACAAGAGTTTGATATTGAAATCCGAGATAAAAGAGGAGCAGAAAATCTCGCCGCTGATCATCTTTCTCGTCTTGAAAATCCCGAATTAGAAGTTCTAAATGAATCGGCCATACAAGACAACTTTCCTGATGAATATCTATTGAAGATAGATTATAAAGAAATCCCATGGTTTGCAGACTATGCAAACTACTTAGTTTGTGGATTCCTTGAAAAAGGATTATCGTACCAAAGACGAAAGAAATTCTTCAGTGATATAAAACACTATTTCTGGGAAGATCCACATCTGTTTAAAAGTTGTCCCGATGGAATAATACGCCGATGTGTATTTGGAGATGAAGCTAGTAAAATTTTAAACCATTGTCACACAGGACCAACAGGAGGGCATTATGGGCCTCAACTAACAGCAAGAAAAGTTTATGAAGCTGGATTCTATTGGCCTACAATTTACAAAGACGCACACCTTCTTTGCAAATCCTGTGATGCTTGTCAAAGGGCCAGAAAAATAAGTCAACGTGATGAAATGCCACAAAATGTCATCCAAGTATGTGAAGTATTTGACATTTGGGGTATTGACTTTATGGGTCCATTTCCAAAATCTCATAATAATCTATATATACTCGTAGCCATTGATTATGTATCTAAATGGGCGGAAGCACAAGCTCTCCCAACTAACGATGCACGAGTTGTAGTCAACTTTTTAAAACGTCTTTTTGCAAGGTTTGGAACAACGAAAGCTTTAATAAGTGATCGGGGTACTCATTTCTGTAATAATCAACTTGAGAAAGTTCTTAAAAGATATGGAGTAACTCATAAAATCTCCACCGCATATCATCCACAAACAAGTGGACAAGTTGAAAATACCAACCGAGCTTTAAAACATATTCTAGAGAAAACCGTAGGATCAAATCCGAAGGAATGGTCCATTAAATTGGAGGATGCACTCTGGGCTTTTAGAACAGCCTACAAAACTCCAATTGGAACCACACCTTTTAGACTTGTTTATGGAAAAGCATGTCATCTTCCAGTAGAAATTGAACACAAAGCATTTTGGGCTTTGAAGACATGTAATCTTGATTTACATGAAGCCGGACGTCTACGATTAAGTCAACTAAACGAATTAGAAGAATTAAGACATGAAGCATACGAAAATTCGTTAATCTATAAAGAAAGAACGAAGAAATGGCATGATAAAAGAATCAGAAGTTCAAAGGAATTTAAAGAAGGAGACAGAGTTCTTCTTTTCAATTCACGATTCAAGCTATTCCCTGGAAAATTGAAATCAAGATGGTCTGGACCATTCATAGTCAAAAGAGTTTTCCCATACGGAACGATAGAATTAATAAATTCAAATGGGATTGAATTTAAAGTTAATGGTCACAGAGTTAAACATTACATACATGGTCCGATGGAAGTCGACAACGAAGTTAATCACAATTTCGACACCACAGCTAACTAAGTGTGGGGAGAATCAAGTCTTTAAAGGATAATATGTATTTCTGTTAGAGTTAGATTGTCTGTTTTCGTGTAGTTCTCGAAAATGGAACCCGAATGGTCTTTCCCTAGCAGACCCTAAAGAACTAGTCTTCTCCCCCCATTCTGAATTTTTATTTTTTTTAGGTTTTTACGAAATGAAGACTGCCTGTGAACTAAACCATGGTCTAATGCTACACGCTTTGATCACTAAACGTAATAATGACATACTACCGAGTGAAATAGTATCAGTAATCAGAGAAAGAATGGACGGAGTTAGAAAAGAATCCAGATGCGAAGATAATAAGTTACAATTTGGTAAAGGAAAATCAAAATCCGCAGCGAAAAGAAGAGCACGACACTTAGAACGATGTCACAAATGCGGAAAATGGTCACATGGAGGTAAATGTTCAAATAATCAAACCTATTCAAATACCGAATTTGTTACTTTATGCAGAGACGGACCGTTCATATGTTTAGAAGAAAAGACACTGAATGCTCGAGGTTACGCCTATGTAGCCATGGAAAACCAATTAAACCGACTATCTTATGAATGGAATAGATCATATAACTAAGAAATCTATTTCACAGGTATGTCTGTACAGTTTTTATTTTTATTTTTATTTTTAACCTTTTGATAATAAACGCTAATTTGTTCGCTAAAAAGTATTAAATTGGTATTAAATAAAATTAGGTTTGGCGACCGAAATTATTGATATCATTCAAAAATTTATTACATCACTGCGAAATTTAACGTTTATTCTTAAGGTATAAATATCTTTAAACAATCAACCCAAAATATTTCAAAAATTCGTCATGAGTTAAATTAGGTCTTGGAACCGAAATTACTTTACCGAAAAGAGGGGCGCATATTTTTGATAATATTTGATTGATTAAAGTGGGATAAAAAGCCAAAAAGATTTTTTAATTTTATTTTTACCATGTTTTTAAAATTAATATAAATATTAAATTAATATTGTAAACTTTGTAAAAACAATATATTTAAAATTATAAATATTTGAAAATTTAATATAAGTTTGATATGAATTTATTAAGTTGGTGTGAATTTTTAATTTTTAAAATATGAATTTTTAATTTTATGCATTTCAAATTTTAAGTTTGGTGTGAATTTTTAATATTAATTTTGAATTTTATATTTAAGTTGTGTGAATTTAAAAACAAAAATTTACTTTATCTCATTAAGTTAAGAATATGATTTTTAAAATTCGTCGTAAGTTGAAGACTAGGTCTTTGAACCAAAATTGCTTTACCCGAGGGAGGGACGAGAACTTTTATTATCATTATTTTTAATCTTATTGAATTAGAGTATGCCAAAAACATTGAAAAAACCCAAAAATCTTAGCTTTTAAAACAATCGCTACAAAAAGACAAATTTTAAAATTTTGTCGAAGGACGGACTAGGACATCGATCCGAAACGACCTCGTCCTAAATAACAAGGGAAACAAAATTTTAAAATTAAGTACTTAATTGTTTTATAAGTTAAAGATTATAAAAAAAAAAAAAAAAAAAAGAGCAAACTCCGCGACTCGCGGAGTTTGAAGTGCAAAACCTCCGCGACTCGCGGAGGGACCGAAAATCAGAAAAAAAAAATAAAAGAGCTGAACGATCAGTTTATGAAACACACCTCCACAACTAAAAAACTGCTGCGAAATACTGCCGAAAAAACCCGAAAAACACCCCCAAAAATCCCAATTTTTAACCGTTAATCACCAAATTTTTTGCTAAAATCATGTTGAGAAGGATGCTATCTAAGAATTACTCAAGAAAAACGGTAAATTTCTACACCTAAACACCATTAATTCGAAATTAGGTGTTCTTGAGCTATTTTTTTCCCAATTTGATTTTGATGCTTTTTAGTGTAATTAGACTTAAATTGTTTATGTATTATGCTTGTATAACCTAGATTGATGCTGTTTAACATGATTAGAAGCCTTAAACTTCAAATTTTGAATAATCTAGGGTTTGTGTTCTTGAGCAAATTTGGGGCTTTTTGATATAAACAGGTTATGGCCTATTTTTGTCATGAATTGTTGCTAAATTGAGTAGTGTAACATGTCTAGGTAGTTAAATGATCCAAACTTTGAGCCTAAACATGATTTTGAGAATTAAAGTGGACTTTTTCAAGTCTAAAATTCATGAACTTGATTTTTGAAAGATAATGCCATTTGAGACTTGTTTAATTGCTAGTAATGATTATTTTGACATGTTATTTGAGTTGAATGCTTATGAACTTGGCGAAAATTTTCGTATATGCTTATTTGAAAAAGTGTAGATTTGATAAAAATGTGAAAATAAGCTTAAGTTTGATATAAATTGATAATGTCATTGTAATTATTTTGATTGATGATTTTGCTGACACTAATGCATATTTGGATGCACAAAATTTGTGTTTGATGTGTTTTGCAGAATGAAAGGGGTGAATCTTCATCCCAAGCCCGCAATGCTCCTGCTGAGAATTTGGAACAACAGGAGGTGGATAACTACTACAAGCAGGATGTACCTCATCCAGTCATGACCTTTTCCGATATGCATTTGGAAGAGTTGCACCCGAACCTGAGATTTGACAGACTTTGGATAGATTATCCAAAATATCAACGGGGTTTGCATACTCTTCATTCCAAGGTTGTTGAGGTACCGAGGGTCATAGAATGGGGACCCTTAGAAGCTGTAGAATTGGCCGGGCCAATTAGGGAATTACTTGTACAGAGGTATGGTAATTCTTCTTTTAATGACTGGATATGTTTATTCACCATACGCAGACCTGTATATAAAGTATGGTGTGAAGAGTTGTTATGTAGTATAGAGTTGAATGATCGGGTAGCTAGTTTAACCGATCGTTCTTTTATTAGATTTTTGTTAGGCGGTTCGATGCGCCACATGTCTTTACTGGACATGGCTCAGGCTTTACGTATATATACGCCTGAGGAGTTAGCGTCTGCCGATTGTAGAGGATTGATACTAAACGGTAGAAAGATAGATGAGAATTTTGATACACACGGTGTGTGGAGTCAAATGACAAGCCATCACCGTTTCAAAGGGGGAAATTACTCTTATTTGGATATAGATAGAGCCGAATTAAGAGTGATACATAGGTTTTTAGCTAATTCGATTACACAAAGGGGTAAGAACAAAGAAAAGGTAAATGAACAAGATTTGTTTTACCATATGTGTATTCGAGACCCACAGAGCGCTGTAAGTATACCATATTGTGTGGGTTATTATTTATCAGCTATGGTTCGGGGGATGCGTCCACATAGCATAATAGGAGGTGGTATTTTTATTACTTTGATTGGTGAATATCTCGGTGTGGATATAAGTCGGGGGGGATTATTACTAGAAGAGCCGGAACCCCGCGATACTATAGGTTTAAATGTATACCATGGTGCGAAAGTTTTGAAGAGGCGAAATAACGCCGCAGTACGATACCATGGTAGACATCCACAGGTGGAGAGAAACCAGGAGCAAGGTAATGTAGGAGGGGGGAATGAGATGCAAGAAATGCATAGGTTTATAGCTTCTCAGGAATACGAAAATGCTAGACAGAGAGCATTTGAAGATTGGCAAGTTCATCAGAACCAGATCATAGCTCATTGCCAACATATAGGTAGAAACTATATTCCTACACCGAAACCCGTCTTCCCTCCTTGGTCGATAGAGATGCAGCCACCATATCCTACGTATGACCCTGCCGAAGCATTCTATAGCACTTATGGTTATGCCTGGAACCCCTATTGGTACCAATATCATCCTTAGTTTACTTATTATTTTTTTTTATTATTTTGTAATGTGTAATTATTGATACATTTAATATTTTTGTTAATATTGTAATCATTTTTATAATTATCTAACTTTTATTCTTAAACTTTAATAATTTTTGAATGTGGGGTAATATACCAAACTTCAAAAATATGTATATATGTTTGCAGTTTATCTTATGTACACAACAGGGTAAAACAACGCATTTTCAAAGACTGGCATTAAGTTCAGCAAAAGCAACTAATTTTGACGACAAGATGCAAAATATATGTGAAATAACAACAAGACGGAATGAACAAATGATGTGCACCATTTATCATTCAGCAAACAAACGCCAATATATTTGGAAACTTTGGTAAAAATTTAATCATTTTCACACAAATCACCCTCAATAATTTAAATTGTTACTGATTTCTTGCAAATGAGGGCATTGCAAGATCTTAAGTGTGGGAAGGGGTTAAATTCTTTCGGATTTTAAAATTTTTATATTAAACACTTGGTTACCATTAAAAATACTAGTAAAGCAGTAGTTGTATTAGAATCTAGTGCTCTCTGATAAAAAAAAGAACAGCCCTAGTCTTATATACTGACTACCCAATTCTAGTAAAAATTTTCAAAATTTTCAATTAAATGAATTCAAAATCATGTTTATACATATTTATGAACGATAAAACTAGGTTTTAACACCGAAATTATTGTTACCTCGGAAAGGACATAAATTGAGAAACAAACTAAAATGTTAAAATTCATTTAAAATGGAATAGAGGACGATAAAAAGGAAAATAAAAGCCAAGTGTGGGAAAATTTACCAAGTTATTTTAAACATATGTCACATATATCTGTAACAAATAACTGAAAATACTTTTGCTTTGGACTAAACTAAACTGTTTTACCCAATGAAAGAAAAGAAAAGATGGATCTACACGATGAATCAATTCCATCATTAAAAGGAAGTAAAGTCTTCCGAAAAAGAAACGCGCTTCTTGATTTAGGTCATGAAGTTGTCGTCCAGACCAGCTGTAGGTTGACGAAAAATCTAGAAAAGTCATCACTAAAATCAGCAGGAAATCCACGGACCTCAGCATTAAACAGGGTCGCCAAGTGGTCAGATTTATCCTAACCATGAGAAGGATTTATCTCGTATAATGGGGGGGCACCATGCAAATTAGCTGAATAAGACTAATGAATCAGATTCCCAGAAAGGATAATCTCCTTAAAGATTAAAAATCAGCTTTTAAGACTGATATTACTCAATCCTAGAGATTGACCTTAAAGATTGAGAATTACAAACTCATGGAATTCGATGATATCTAAACTCGAGCTTAAACGAGAAAATATTTTGATCAAAATTACAAACCGATTTGTTTTCTGAAAACCCTATTTTCAATGCGTTCATTACCATTGAACGTAAAATCCTAGGAATTCACCTGGAATTCATTAGGTCACCTGAACCAAATCGGGTGTCAACCGTAAGAACGGTGGTTGCATAGCATGGTCAAAGACAGGACCTTGTGCCAGACCGAAAAATTATAAGGGTGAGCTTTACTATTGCTCCTACCAAGGATAGTAATTGCGTCCGACACGTTATAGACCATAATCAAAAGCATGTCACGGGACATTGCCTTAACAGTTGCTTGTTCAACGCTTTCCTTTACAACCGGACGGTAGTTTGCCGAAAGGTAATATACGGAACAAGTAAACTGGACGTGTTGCTTTCCAAATACAAGGTTAGCAAGTGGGTGACACAAAACCGCAAGTTTTGAGCTAAAATTTTCAAATCTAAAACCCACCAAACCCACAAAAATATTTTGCAAACACCGGTAAAGGGTTATTCCGGAAAACTTATCTAGGGTAAAAAAAAAAAAAAAAACTAGATTTAATTTTCAAAAGATCAAATGTTTTCATAAAGATCCAATTTCCTTAATGGATCTAAATTTTTATAGTCATGTGGGACTGTAAACCATATCGTTACTACCATTGTTTATACCGCCGTATAGAAATCACTGATGTACAAAGTGTGAAGAATAAAGAAGTGATTCTAGTATTTCAAGACGATATTGCTTGAGGACAAGCAACGCTCAAGTGTGGGAATATTTGATAATGCTAAAAACGAACATATATTTCATAGCATTATTCCTCAAGAAAGACAAGCTTTTAGTTGCAATTGTTCTATTTACAAGTGATATTCGTTTAAATAATAAAAGGTGAAGACAAAAGACAGATTCGACGATTTGAAGACGGAAACGACCAAAAAGCTCAAAAGAACAAAAGACAATCAAAGAGGTTCCAATTATTGATAAGAAACGTCTCGAAATTAAAAAAGTACAAGATTCAAAACACAAAGTACAAGATATTAAATTGTACGCGAGGACGTTCGAAAATCCGGAACCGGGACCAGAGTTAACTCTTAACGCTCGACGCAACGGACTAAAAATTACAAGTTAACTATGTATATAAATATAATATAATATATAATTAATTATAATTAATTATATATATATTATATTTATATATAAAAAACCGTCGGCAGAGAAAACTCCAAGGACTGAGCTGTAAATACTATCTCCGCGACTCGCGGAGTTTGAAGGGGATTTTGCCGCGAGTCGCGGAGCCCCAAAAATCAACTCTGGCTATAAAGCCAACCGAATTCTGATCAAAAATCATCATCTTTTCTTCCTCATTCATACGTAAAACTTATATATATATATATATAATTTATATTTTAATTTTAATTTTAATTCTAATAATAAGGGTATGTTAGCGAATGTTGTAAAGGTGTAAGTCGAAATTCTGTCCGTGTAACGCTACGCTATTTTTAATCATTGTAAGTTATGTTCAACCTTTTTACATTAATGTCTCGTAGCTAAGTTATTATTATGCTTATTTAAAACGAAGTAATCATGATGTTGGGCTAATTACTAAAATTGGGTAATTGGGCTTTGTACCATAATTGGGGTTTGGACAAAAGAACGACACTTGTGAAAATTAGACTATGGGCTATTAATGGGCTTTATATTTGTTTAACTAAATGAAAGTTTGTTAATGTTAATATAAAGATTTACAATTGGGCGTCCTTATAAATTACCATATACACTCGATCGGACACGATGGGCGGGGTATTTATATGTACGAATAATCGTTCATTTAACCGGACACGGGAATGGATTAATAGCCACTAGAATAATTAAAACAGGGGTGAAATTACATTCAAGGGTAATTGGTGTAATTGTTAACAAAGTAGTAAAACCTTGGTTTACACGCAGTCGATAACCTGGTGTATTCATTAAACAAAGTATTAAAACCTTGTTACAATTCGAATCCCCAATTAGTTGGAATATTTAACTTCGGGTATAAGAATAATTTGATGAGGACACTCGCACTTTATATTTATGACTGATGGACTGTTATGGACAAAAACCAGACGGACATATTAAATAATCCAGGACAAAGGACAATTAACCCATGGACATAAAACTAAAATCAACACGTCAAACATCATGATTACGGAAGTTTAAATAAGCATAATTCTTTTATTTCATATTTAATTTCCTTTATTTTATATTTAATTGCACTTCTAATTATCGCACTTTTATTTATTGTTGTTTAATCGCACTTTTAATTATCGTACTTTTTAATTATCGCAATTTTATTTTATCGCACTTTTATTATTCGCAATTTCATTATCGTTATTTACTTTACGCTTTAATTTAAGTCTTGTATTTATTTTATATTTTACATTAGGTTTTAACTGCGACTAAAGTCTTAAAATCGACAAACCGGTCATTAAACGGTAAAAACCCCCCTTTATAATAATAATATTACTTATATATATGTTTGTATTTTTATAAAAGTAAACTAATATAGCGTTGAGCTTTGTTTAAAGATTTCCCTGTGGAACGAACCGGACTTACTAAAAACTACACTACTGTACGATTAGGTACACTGCCTATAAGTGTTGTAGCAAGGTTTAAGTATATCCATTCTATAAATAAATAAATATCTTGTGTAAAATTGTATCGTATTTAATAGTTTTTTCTGCTAAAATTAATAACTATTTTATATACACCTCGTACGACATCAACATTACCTACCCGTTAAAGAAATTTCGTCCCGAAATTTGATCGAGGTCGTCATGGCTAACTATAAGAATGTTGTTATGACGAATATAAGTTGATTCATAGGGTTTTATCATGATTGAGAAATATGGATAAAATAATTCGATTACTCGAAACTTATGAGTGAATCTATCGTAAAAGAGTGAAATGAGAAAATAGGGATTCATCTTATCTTTTGACGTCATCACGGTTGATCTCTGAATTAAAGAAAATCTTTGTAATCTACATAGGATTTGATTCTTCGGTGATTAAGGAAATTATGATCCTCTTCGATTTAATGCGATGATTCATCTCAATTTTTCTGTCGGATATTTCACTATAAATCCACCTCCTTCGTTTCCTTTTAATTCACACCTTCTATTCTTTCTCCCTCAATTCTTACTTTAAAATTATTCGTCAATATGCTTCATCCAGTGCTGATTCTCGATATATTCCTCACTTTCATATCTGTCGTTCTTCTTTTTCATCTACCTCCAGAAGAATCTATTTACTTCTACTATACTCTTGGTTTTATAGTGTTTTTAGTTCTCCCGTGTCTTTATATTGCTATATGCATCGATATATACGGTTTATAGCTTCTGGGTTGTTGTTGGGTTTTATATCTTCCCTTATATTTCGATGTCCCTGCTTCTGTCTTCTATAATCATTGTCATCCCTAATTAATGCTCTCTTTTATTTGCTGCGATTTATACCCCAATTTCTATTTCGGAGTTTTGTCCTTTCGTTTCTTCTTCTTACGATTAAGCACCGCTTGTAATGGTCCAGAATTCGCATATATGAATTTCGGAATGCACATTGTTAATGTTCTAAGAAGGAAATTGTAATGGCACGATCTTGACTTGTCAAATTACTAGAATACCTCGGAAAAGGCCGAATCATCAAGAAATATTTTCTTGAAATTTTAGAGGTTAAAGAGAATACAAGAGTCGTGTAACATAGCACATGATGACGTTATGATCTATGAATCATCACGTTCCATTTAGAAACTCAGTATGACTTACTGTAATATAATCACGTTGATCAAGTGTCGTTATATTATACTAGTTCATGCTTCAGTTCCCAACACTACTTCAAAAATATTCCTATTTTAAATTCAAAAGTTTCAGAATTTAGAAACTAAAATAGTTTCTTTTATGATGTAATACAGACAGCACGAAGAGGTAAATGATTTCCGATAAGAATAATTATGGAAATATCTTCAGAAATATGGAGAATATTTATAATGAAAGATACGATGATATCTTAAAATTTCTAATATCAGAGGATGATGAAGAATATTGTCCGTAAGGGTTTAGAGTCAGGAGCAAGGTATTCGATAATGACTTCAGCAGACACTGAATCATTTGGATTCTTTGAAGGTAGATTTCATCCTTGTGATTTATCCACAGCCTTCTTCATGGTTTGCTCAATCCATATTTTTCAGTACCAAATCTTCTCTTTTTCTGAGCTTTGCCAACACACTACTCTTTATCATCAAACTTTTTACTGTTAAGGTCATTTATAGTTTTTACTGCTTCATCAGTATTTCGAGAACTAGTTTTCAGTTTAGGGTGTTTTTCAGAAACTTCACATTCAAAGTATATAAGTCCAGAAGATATACACATATAATTGTTGGCGTAGACATGCTACGAGATTTCAAAATACTGATTGCTAATTTCCGATGATTCGTATGGCAATTCTCTTTACAAGATGCAGATGAGTAAATGATGGGGTTTTGATAAATATAAAGATTTTTCGGAAAGTCAAAGATCAATGAAGTTGTTAATAAGTTTACTGCTAATGTGGCGAGATATGAAAGGTTCCCCGGTAATAATGATGAAGGGGTAAGCATTATAATAAGGCTTATTCGAATGAACAATTGAAGTTGGTTTGTTGGAGCTGTGACAAAAACGTCTATTTTTAGAAGGGATTGAAGAGTTATTTTAGCTAGTAAATGCCAAAAGGTTTGACATGGATACATGTTAAATTATGACTTTGGTTTCAAGAGTTGTTCAGGTACGTAACCGTGGATAACATGTGGTTGGATCATCATCTCGATTGTTCATTATTGGAAGTGTCTTCAGATATTTCGAAGGGCTTGAACACATATTATAATCGTTAATATACATACGATGTTCTAACACAGTTTTGAAGTTAAAGTATAGCTTTGAAAGATGTAAGAATCTAAGAGTGATGATACCGGTTATAACTTGAATTGAATTCGGTGATTTCAAAATCAGAATATGTAATTAGATTTTTGAATGAGTATGGTTGTTTTGATTTCTATAAAAGAATGTATATTGTTGTGAAAGTAGGGAGTATAATGGATGATTTGCTGAATCAGATTCGAAGAATGTAACATATTAATTGTGAATTTATATATCTCTCGGGTATTACCTACCCGTTAAAAAAAATGTCACAATTAATATTTTGTACAAAAGAATTTTATTACAGTCTTTATAGAAATATATGTGTATATTTCTTCAGATGTAATATACATTTAATGAGTTAATATTAAATTAAACTCACTTGATTTATGGTTAAGGCTAGGATAGATAATTTCTAAACTTTAGAAATTACATAATCGTCGTAGAATGTTTTCCCAATGAAGTTATGAATCAATACTTCATCGTTGTGGTATTCCTTAGTATCTATAGGGCGTATGACGTCGATGCTCATGGGACAGATTGTGAAGTTGAGGTTTGCGATGCGGTTGTTGTTGGTGGTGGTAATGGTACTGTTGATGTTGTTGATGGTGGTACTGGTTATGTTGCTGGTGCTGCTGCTGGTGTTTGTAACCTTTGCACCATATTCTCCAAAGCCACTACCCGAGCGCGAAGCTCGTTGACTTCTTCTATTACACCGGGGTGATTGTCGGTTCGGACAAGCGGATAAATAAGATCTAGAATTTGGTGTAGTATATAATCATGACGAGATACTCTGGAAATGAGAGAGAAAATGGTGTTTCAGACAGGTTCGCCGGTAAGTGCTTCAGGTTCATTGCCAAGAGGGCAATGTGGTGGATGGAAAGGATCGCCTTCTTCTTGTCTCCAATGATTAAGGAGGCTACGAACTCATCCCCAATTCATCCAGAATAGATGATGGCTGATTGGTTGATCCATTCCAGTCACACTGCTTTCGGAGCTTGAGTGGGATTCCATTTCAGAATCCAAGGAACTTGAACTGATGACGAATTCCATTTCGTACGATTTGATAAAGGATTTTTCGATACGAAATGATTTTCTGGCTATCGGGTGGTATTCTAACTAAATAGAATATCTATATATATAGATCAAAAGATTTCATAGATTACGGAGGAATTTACGGAATATGTCAGGCAAAGTGTACGGTAATAGATACGATAAGATATGATTTAGCAGATACGCTAAGATATGAATTTTGTCTATACACTATTCATGCAATCAATGCAGCAAGACGTGTCTAGACTAAGAATGATAAGCAGGTAATTTCCTAGGGATGGTAAGCAGACGATTTCTGACTAAAAATGATAAACAAAACTTTTGACATGCAGACACGGTCGAAGTCCATACTCACTAATGCATCTTAACAACTATTAGTTAGACACACTAATGCAAGACCTGGTTCGCTAAGACCACCGCTCTGATACCAACTGAAAGGACCCGTTCATATACATTATAAACGATTCACAATAGTTGATTACATCGCGAGGTATTTGACCTCTATATGATACGTTTTACAAACATTGCATTCGTTTTTAAAAGACAAACTTTCTTTACATAAAAAATTGACGGCATGCATACCATTTCATATTACATCCAACTATAATTGACTTAATATTAATCTTGATGAACTCAACGACTCGAATGCAACGTCTTTCAAAGTATGTCATGAATGACTCCAGGTAATATCCTTAAAATGAGCTAATGCACAGCAGAAGATTTCTTTAATACCTGAGAATAAACATGCTTTAAAGTGTCAACCAAAAGGTTGGTGAGTTCATTAGTTTATAATAATCAATCATTTCTGTAATAGTAATAGACCACAAGATTTCATTTTCCATAAATATCCGTACACTCGCAAGTGTTTAAAAGTATTCTATAAGTTGTAGGCACCCGGTAACAAGCCTTAACATTCATGTTTTACCCTCTAAAGTACACCAGATCAGGTGTGTTTAAAATAACCTCGAAGTACTAAAGCATCCCATAGTCAGGATGGGGTTTGTCAGGCCCAATAGATCTATCTTTAGGATTCGCGCCTACCGTACATAGACAAGTAGTTTAATGTTACCAAGCTGAGGGTATATTTCTGGTTTAAACCTACATAGAATTAGTTTTAGTACTTGTGCCTACTTCGTAAAACATTTATAAAACAGCGGATGTATTCTCAGCCCAAAAATATATATTGCAAAATCAATTAAAAAGGGAGCAAATGAAACTCACAATACTGTATTTCGTAGCAATTATGTATATGACGGCACTGAACAAGTGCAGGGTTTGTCTCGGATTCACGAACGTATCAATATTGTGATTCAATATTGCAGGAAAGTACGTAGACGCAACGAAAATGATAAACGTTAGGTTGACCTCACGAGCAATACCCTCGATCAATACCCATAACCTCCATAGCTATAACCCATAATTTCCTTAGCTCTATCCCATTTGAAAACTTATTTTGAAATCGTCTGAGTATAACTCCGTCGTAGTATTTTATGTATACTAATAATATCTTGAAATAATACGAAGAAAATATATATATGTAATTCGATTGAGAGAGTTTAGAGAAATATATTTTCAAGTTTCTATGAAATAATGAAACCTATTCAATTCTATTTATAATAAATTTTTGAATTATTAAAGTGAATTATTAAAGTATGAATTATTAAAGTGAATTATTAAAGTATGAATTATTAAAGTGAATTATTAAAGTATGAATTATTAAAGTGAATTATTAAAGTATGAATTATTAAAGTTAAAGTAAAGTAAAAGTAAAGTAACGGTAAAGTTAAAGTATAGTAAAAGTATAAAACTATATACGTATAATACGCGTATAAATATATATAATATTAATTTAAATCGTTATATATATTTAATAAAATAAAATATAAATATCGTTATCTTTATCATACTGGTTAAGTAATTAGTTGTCAAAAGTGGTTCTAGATATTTATAAAAGATATATACGTTTTAATAATAAAGTTCTTTTTAAACTGAAAACGTTTTTTGTACTTTTGAAACTAAATCAAATAAATATGATAATTTTGTTTTCCAAACTAAATATATTTAAGAATCATTTTGTTAAAAGGTTAAAATAATGGAAATCATTATATCATAAAACATTTTAGAAAAGTAGAATTATATATATTCATAATAGGTTTCAAGTTTTTAAATTACAGTCTATTGGTGAAGAATGAGATAAAGTCCAAAGGTTAAATAAACGTATGAAATCATCTTAATGAAAAATGTCGAGTTACTTAACTTGTCGATATCCAACATCTAAGTTATTTACACTCCACGTTCTTATTTTCATATTAAATAAAATGAAAGTTAACATAGTTATCTTATCAAGGTCACGAGAAAAATATTATAAAACATGCCTTGGAAATTAAACAAGAATTTCCACTAACCCTTGTCTAGTTCCCGTTAATTGACACATTTGTTCTTATTTATAAATCACTTTACCATTTTCCGAATGTTGTCAAAAAGAATAGACTTCTTAAATCACAGTGGACCTCATAACATAGGCCCGTAATCATATCATATTGTATCTGATAATTCAATCATTTGATATTATCTCTTAATTATGTCAATAAATATATCAAAACAAATACGTTCATGTAAAGTATCATATATTTAATACTTTGTTAATGTTTTCAGTTAATATTATATTTTATATATGCATATCTATATACTCATAATTGTTCGTGAATCGTCGAACACGGTCAAAGGGTAATTGATTACATGAACGTAGTTCCAAACTTTTTGAGATTCAACATTACAAATTTTGCTTATCATGTCGGAAACATATAAAGGTTAAGTTTAAATTTGGTCGGAAATTTCCGGGTCGTCACAGATTCCCTTTTTGATATTTACCTAAATGTTGAATCTTCTAAAGAACTATGGGACTGTTTAGAAACCAAGTATATGTCTGAGGATGCTTCTAGTAAAAAGTTCCTTGTGAGTAATTTTAATAATTACAAGATGGTCGATTCTAGACCGGTCTTGGAACAATACAATGAGCTCATTCGTATACTTGGTCAATTCACACAACATAAGATGAACATGGATGAGTCTATTCAAGTCTCAAGCATAATTGATAAACTACCTCCATCTTGGAAAGAATTTAAACATTCTTTGAAAAATAAGAAGGAGGAGTTAACTCTTGTTGAGTTGGGTAGTCATCTGCGTATTGAGGAATCCCTCAGGTTGCAGGATAATGACAAGCCAAAGAGCAACGAAGTTGCTGGTACATCTGTTGTCAATATGGTGGAACATAAAAAGTTCACTAGTAATAATGACAAAAAGGGCAAATGTAAACATCAAGGTTATAACAAGGCTAATCCGAACAAGAAGTCTAAATTGACTTGTTGGAAGTGTGGTAAAACTGGACACATGAAAAAGGATTGCAAGGTTATTTTTGGTAATAATAATGCCAAAGGATCTAGCACATGCGGTTCGGGAAATGGTTTAAACAACCACAACTCAAAAGGTCAGAATATATTTAATAATTCAAATGAGAATTATTATGTTTCATATATATCTGAGGCTTATTTTGTGCAGGATGATGATGTCGCGTGGTGGGTTGACTCGGGAGCCACCACCCATGTGTGCAAGGATAGATTTTGGTTCAATACTTACGAGTCCGTGACTGATGGATCAATTCTTCATATGGGAAATGAGTCAACAGCCTCTATTCATGGACGTGGAAGTGTGGATTTGTGTTTTAGTTCTGGAAAAACTATTTGTTTGTTTGATGTTTTGCATGTACCACAAATAAGAAAAAAAATTTGGTTTCCAGTAGTGTGTTAAATTGTTGTGGTTATAAACAAGTGATTCAAAACATGGTATGTTTGTTGGTTTTGGTTATTTATGCAATAGAATGTTTAGACTTAACATTAATCACTTGAATGTTAATTTTGCTTTTATATCTACTTCTAGCATAAATAATTCTACACTTTGGCATGCTAGACTAGGACATATACACTTTAAAAGAATGCAAGATATGTCTAAAGATGGATTAATACCGGTTTTTGACATGAACAATGAAAAGTGTAAAACGTGTATGTTAACAAAGATCACTAAGAAACCATTTCAAAATGTACATCGTGATACTGAAATTTTGGAATTAATACATAGTGATTTATGTGATTTGCATGCTACTCCTACTTTAGGGAACAAGAAATATTTTGTGACTTTTATTGATGATGCTTCTAGATTTTGCTATGTTTATTTGTTACATACTAAGGATGAAGCATTAGATAAATTTAAAATATTTAAAACTGAAGTAGAATTACAACAAAAGGCTTTGATTAAAAGACTTAGAACAGATAGGGGAGGTGAATACATTGACCAATCGTATTTCCAATCCGTTGGTATTATCCATGAGACCACAGCTCCTTATACTCCACAACAAAATGGTATATCTGAAAGGAAGAATAGGGTCCTTAAGGAAATGGTTAATTCCATGTTATCCTATTCGGGTTTAAGTGAAGGATTTTGGGGGGAAGCTATGTTAACAGCTTGTTATTTGCTTAATAGAGTTCCTAACAAAAGAAACAAGATTACACCTTATGAACTTTGGAATAAAAGGAAACCTAAATTGAATTATCTTCGGGTATGGGGCTGTAGGGCGGTTGTAAGACTACCTGATACCAAGAAGAAAAGTTTAGGTGAAAGAGGTATAGATTGCATATTTGTTGGATATGTTGAACATTCTAAGGCATATAGGTTCTATGTAATAGAGCCTAATGAGTTTGTCTCAATCAATTCTGTGATTGATTCAAGGGATGCAATCTTTGATGAAAATCGATTTTCATCTATACCTAGACCAAAGGATATGATTCCAAGTAACAATGGAATCAATAAGGATTGTAATGATGAAGTCTCTGAAAAGGCTGTTGATCAGTCACTTGAGCTTCGAAAAAGCAAAAGAAAAAGGAAACCTAAATCATTTGGACCAGATTTTCAACTATACTTAGTTGAAGGTTCTAGGGATGATGTTTCTACCCAATATTCGTATTGTTTCAATGTTGATGATGATCCTAAAACATATGATGAAGCAATGAGGTCTCAGGATGTTGCATTCTGGAAAGAGGCAATTAATGATGAGATAGATTCTATCATGGGCAATAACACTTGGGTGTTAGCTGATCTACCTCCTGGTTGCAAACCATTGGGTTGCAAATGGATTTTCAAAAAGAAGATGAAGGTGGATGGAACTATTGAAAAGTTCAAGGCAAGGTTAGTCATTCAAGGCTTTAGACAAAAGTCTGGAATTGACTATTTTGATACTTATGCTCCCGTGGCACGTATCACTACCATTAGACTGCTGATTGCTTTGGCTACGATTCACAATCTAGTTATTCACCAGATGGATGTGAAGACAGCATTCTTGAATGGTGAATTGGATGAGGAGGTTTATATGAACCAACCTCAGGGCTTTGTCATGCCAGGAAATGAAGGCAATGTGTGCAAACTTGTGAAATCCTTATATGGTTTGAAACAAGCACCTAAGCAATGGCATCAAAAGTTTGATGAAGTGATTTTATCTAGTGGTTTTAAATTAAACCAAGCAGATAAATGTGTATATAGTAAATTTAATGATTCTGGTAAAGGAGTTATAATTTGTCTATATGTTGATGACATGTTAATCTTTGGGACTGACCAAAGTCAGGTTGATTTAACAAAAGAATTTTTGTCATCAAAATTCTCCATGAAAGATATGGGGGAGGCTGACGTTATCCTTGGCATTAGGATCAAACGTGAAAGCAAAGGAATTTCGATTTGTCAATCTCATTATATTGAGAAGGTGTTGAAAAAGTTCAATTGCTTTGAATGTAATCCTGTGAGTACCCCTGTTGATCCAAGTGAGAAGCTTATGCCTAAACAAGGTGAAGCTGTATCACAACTTGAGTATTCTCAGGTGATTGGCTGTTTGATGTACGCCATGACTTGTACAAGGCCGGATATTGCTTTTGCTGTGGGAAAACTGAGTAGATATACTAGTAATCCTAGTACTCATTACTGTCAAGCAATTAGGCGGGTACTGAAGTACTTGAAGAAAACTATGGACTATAGTTTATCTTATAATGGGTTTCCTTCGGTAATAGAAGGATATTCTGATGCGAGTTGGATAACCAATATTGAAGATCATTCTTCAACGAGTGATTGGGTGTTCTTTCTTGGGGGAGGTGCTATTTCATGGGCTTCTAAGAAGCAGACATGTATTACCAACTCAACGATGGAATCTGAGTTTGTTGCTTTAGCTGCTGCTGGTAAAGAAGCAGAATGGCTTAGAAACTTGATCCATGAGATACCATTATGGCCTAAACCTATAGCACCCATGTCTATCCATTGTGATAGTGCTGCGACATTGGCAAAGGATTATAGCCAAATGTACAATGGAAAGTCTAGACACTTAGGTGTCAGACATAGCATGATTCGTGAACTCATCATGAATGGGGTGATTTCTATAGTGTTCGTGAGGTCACAACAGAATTTAGCTGATCACTTGACGAAGGGATTGGCAAGAGACTTGGTGAACAAGTCTGCTGTGGGGATGGGTTTAAAGTCCACATAAATTTCTAATTATAAGATACCCAATTCCCTTCTGATGAAAATTAGAAGTTGAATTCAATGTGGAAGGCTTATACTTAGAAATTTGGAGTACAAAATTTTGTATCATCCCAAAGTAAGGTATGTACTCGGACCTGTTGAAGGTGAGGATGAAGTTTAGCTTCTTAATGGTTAATTTGAAAAAGTGCAATAGCAGGTGCATGACTGAAATGAACTACCTATGTGAATGTGAAGTTTTGCCGCTTCAACAAAGCTTGGACTTTTGCTTTAGATACATTCATGAATGGATATGGACACATGGCTTGTAAAGTGTCAGGATAGCTTTAGAGTATTTGAAAACTTATGTGTATGTTATTTTTAGTTATTCAAATGGGTTGAAGGGTTCAATTCTTAGAACACCCCGATTCTCGAATATTTGGAATGTGTAATGTACTAAGGTGAAAATTCAATCTTCAAGATATTTTCATTTATGCATAAGTTTTTGTTTTAATTTGTTTAATTCTCATGAAACGAATTGCACTAAATTGGGGAGGATTATTGGAAATTTAGTGTAATTGAGGGATTTAATCTACACTTGTAAACGGGTTAGGAGGTACGGAGTGTACACCCATTAAGTGATAGATTGCCCGGACCCGAAAGTGGTTTTCCATTATCACAAATTTGAGTGATTACGGAAGTATTATTCCTGCATTAGGTGAAACATCTCCATCGTGGAAATAAAACAAACAACTTTATGTAAAGGATTTGTTTTAGATTTGAAAACGATTTCCTAGATTTGGTTGTTGGAAATAAAACAAACAACTTTATGTAAAGGATTTGTTTTAGATTTGAAAACGATTTCCTTGATTTGGTTGTTGGAAATAAAACAAACAACTTTATGTAAAGGATTTGTTTAGATTTGAAAACGATTTTCTTGATTTGGTTGTTGGAAATAAAACAAACAACTTTATGTAAACGATTTGTTTTAGATTTGAAAACGAAATTAGTTAGTGAAACATCTCCATCGTGGAATAATACTTATTTTTGGGTGCCTATAAATAAGGACTATCATTTATGAGAATAAGATATACGAAAAAACACCTTAATACTCTTATGCAAAAGAGTTCTTGTTTACTGCCAATAACAAGAACTAATCTCTGTCTTATCCCAAAGTGATATTCGTGTAACCCAGGCAATAAGGGTCGAATAATTACTTTCGGAAAGTGATACCACGATTCAGTGATTTATCCGGCTATCGATTATTTTACCCTACACGAAATTTCAATAAAACCTCCAACATACTTGTTATAGGAATTGGGAGTTGTGACAAATGCAAGCTCGCAAAAGAATTTACATACTTATTTTAAAGTACTTATGGACATTATTACTCAATATAGATAAAAAGGGAAAAAAATTGAATGCTTTTCATTTTTTTGCTTAAGAGATTTGGTACATTCGTTATCACGATTTAAATGAATTACTAGTATCGATCAGTTGATTTCTATTAAAGTTTATTAATG
Source organism: Rutidosis leptorrhynchoides (assembly GCF_046630445.1). NCBI lineage: Eukaryota > Viridiplantae > Streptophyta > Magnoliopsida > Asterales > Asteraceae > Rutidosis > Rutidosis leptorrhynchoides. The sequence continues at coordinate 80,589,002 of NC_092333.1, forward strand.
TGGGATCTAAACATGTGATCAATGTGCCTATAAGGAGGGTTTCGAGAAAGGTGTTTTTTGGTCTTTCTGTCAGTGGTTTCCTTAGCTTTTTGGACTGTGTTGGGAGCATGTTCGTTTGCCAAAGTGTTTGTAGGGGGCTTTGCGTTGTTGGGCCCGATTCAATTTAGGATATTTTTGATTCAGTACTGGTTGTATGTTGTTGCTATGTTATTGGATTTTGTTAGCACAATTTGTCAATTGGTTGATAGGTTGTTCATTAGCTTGTTGTGTTGTCAGTTCAAGCTTGTTGTGTTGTCAGTTCAGTGGTTGTATTCATTATTGTAGTGTTCAGTAGAATGCAGTTTAGCTTTCAAACATATCTCAGCGATATGTAGTAATTGTAACTCAACCTAATCACTAGAACTATATACAACAGAAAAAATATGAAGGGACCGGGGGGAGGGGGCACCCGCACCTAGTGGAATTGTAATTTTTAGTACAAAAATTTTAGATTTTTCGATTTTACCTGTAGTGGATTTTTTGGCCCTAAAGTCTCCACGTTTTGCCCCGTAATCTTTTGCCTCGAAAGCTTGCTTGAAATAGGTTTTGGTATTGGTTCTCATAAATGGCTCTCCAACAAAAGAATTCCGTTTTAAAAGGGGTATACGCCAAGGTGACCCGTTATTCTCATTTCTTTTCATAATGGCGACGGAAGGATTGAATCAATTGTCTAAACATGCAATGGGAGTAGGTCTATCAAAAGGCTTGGAGATCGGAAAAGATAAAATCTTGGTCTCACATCTACAATATGTCGATGATACAATCTTTTTCGGTGAATGGAGTAAAAGGAACATTAGTAATCTCTTCAAGCTTTTAAATGCTTTAAAGTCTTCTCGGGTTTTGTAGCGACCCGACAAAATCGTCATTGACGGCGCCGACTACTTAGGTCCCATTACGTGGTCATAAGTCTTTAAAATAATGTTTGACCGAAAATATGTCGCATTCATTTCAAAAGTTAAGATTTGTTCCCAAGTTTACAAGAATCGTTCATCCAAAAGTTACGTTACAAAGTTATAAGTACAATTGAAATCTATGCGACACGATTTAAAAGTAGCCAAAAGATGCTCCATGTATGCATGTATATACACGACATCCAAGCAAGTATCAAAAGTAATGAGCGGAAGCATGTATCACAAAACGTTCAAGGACCTGAGAAAAACATAGAAATCAGTCAACGAAAACGTTGGTGAAATCATAGGTTTAAGTAAGTAAGTAAGTACAAGTGAACCACAAGATTTGTAACATTGATATAATAGTAATACATTCCAAAAGTTTGTTTCACGAGCACCCAATTATCAATGCTTAACATTCCTTCCATAGAACCCCATCACAATAGTGTTAGAACATACACTGTTTCTCGAAAATATATTTCATTTCGGCTCGTTATATGGATGCATTTAATTCCCGAATCAAAAACGTGCATTGATGAACTTGAGCATTAATTGAGCATTAAATGTTGGAAAGTCGGTTATTGCAAATGATGTTTTTGGTTAGTGAAATGTATTTAGTTGTGTTCTTTGTCAAATTGCCTTTCTAACGATATAAGGTGCGAGTTCTAAGTGTTTACGGTTTGTGTTTTATGTTTGTTTGAATTTTGGTTTGAGACTTAAACAATTGAGACTGACCAGGTACCAGCACCCGTTATTCGCCGCGGCGCGGCCAGCCTTTGTCGCGACGTGACAATAGGCGTAGTTTGATTCTGACCTACATGATCAAAATTCGAAAAATGTTTGCTATGCTACGCACCTCCGATTCATATGTAACTTGTTCTAACATGCTTATATATGAATAAAAACCTCAGAAAAATAGTTCGGGACCCGACCCGAACGTGTTGACTTTTTCGTTGACTTTGACCGACTAAAGTTGACTTCTAATCAAACTTAACCAAATGCTTGTGCAATCATTCTAACATACTTTTATACTTGTACCTTACATGAAACATGACAATTTGATTCACATGCTATTATGATCGAGTCTTAACGAGCCATAGGACTAATTGAACACTTTGACCTATCGTGTTTACCGTTATTGATACAAACCTATTTGTTTAGGTCAAGACTAGCATTCGTTCTTGCATACGTTTACTTGTTGAAGTACTTTTACATACGTGCACTCAAGGTGAGATCATAGTCCCACTTTTACTCTTTTGAACTTACATTTGGGATGAGAAAACATAAACGTTTCTTTTTACTAAGTGAACACAAGTACAGGAAAACAAACATTCTACATACGAGTTTGAGCAAAAATCCTCAATTCGATTATCATTAGTTACACTTGCCGGGTGTAAGCGAGAACTTATGTTATATGGCCATATGGGTTTGACAAACCCTCATTCAAACGGTTCGCTACCGTTTACGAATGAAATATATTTTCGAGAAACAGTGTATGTTCTAACACTATTATGATGGGGTTCTATGGAAGGAATGTTAAGCATTAATAATTGGGTGCTCGTGAAACAAACTTTTGGAATGTATTACTATTATATCAATGTTACAAATCTTGTGGTTCACTTGTACTTACTTACTTAAACCTATGATTTCACCAACGTTTTTATTGACAGATTTCTATGTTTTTCTCAGGTCCTTGAACGTTTTGTGATACATGCTTCCGCTCATTACTTTTGATACTTGCTTGGATGTCGTGTATATACATGCATACATGGAGCATCTTTTGGCTACTTTTAAATCGTGTCGCATAGATTTCAATTGTACTTATAACTTTGTAACGTAACTTTTGGATGAACGATTCTTGTAAACTTGGGAACAAATCTTAACTTTTGAAATGAATCTGACATATTTTCGGTCAAACGTTATTTTAAAGACTTATGACCACGTAATGGGACCTAAGTAGTCGGCGCCGTCAATGACGATTTTGTCGGGTCGCTACAGATGGTATCAGAGCATTGGTTGTAGGGATTTAGAGTTCATTGGTGTCAACCCCGAGTCATAGGGTACATTAGTGAGTCTTGACCACAACCGGCATATATACTTGAAGTAGGAATTACTTGACTACTTGTGCATTTATACTCGAACGTTTCTACTCATATCTATTCTTTGTTTATCTTAATCTCATGTTGTTAAAATTTGATTGACACGCCACCTTGACTATATGAAATGATGTCGAATGCACATATGAATCAGGGTAATATAATTTCCGGGATTATATTGCGGTGACTCATATGAACGTTCCGACATTGTGGCATAAAGAATTTAAGGCGAGTCAAGGAAAATTTTTCTCTCTATCCTTATTCCATATCATGATTAGTATTATTGAAAATACTAATCAACGGTGTTCTTGTATTTTGAAGGAACAATGCCTCCTCGTCGTGTGCCACGCCATGAGACTCCCGAACAAGCTCTACAACGAATGATAGCCACCACCGTGGATGCGGCCATGGCCGGTCACTCCTCCCACAACAACAATAATAACAACCATAACCACAACAATCAAGGAGCCGGTAACTCAAGCGAGGGGTGCTCCTATAAAGCCTTCATGGGGTGCAAACCTCATACTTTTGATGGGACCGGGGGACCGATTACTCTCACTCGATGGTTCGAACAAACGGAAGCCGTTTTTAGCATAAGCGGTTGTCGGGACCAAGATAAAGTTAAATACTCCACTCACACTTTCGCCGGTGTCGCCCTCAGATGGTGGAACACCTATGTACAATCGGTGGGTACCGATGAAGCTCACGCCCTCTCTTGGGCCGACCTAAGGGAAAAGATGATCGTCGAATATTTCCCTCGTGAAGAAACCCGAAGGCTCGAACAAGAGCTAAGAACTTTGAAAGCGGTCGGAAACGATCTCAAGGCTTATAATCAACGATTTTCCGAACTAGCCTTGATGTGCCCAAACCTTGTGAACCCCGAAGCTTTAAGGGTTGAACTTTACATGGATGGTCTTCCAAAGAGCATCAAACACGGAGTAATGTCATCCAAACCCACTAATCATCAAGAAGCTTTGAACATGGCCCGCAAGTTGATAGAAACGGTGGATGAAATTGTAGTGTCAGCACCGAAAGCCGAGGATAAGTCGGGTAACAACAAAAGAAAATGGGAATCCCCTCAATCGAGTAACAACAACTTTGCCAAAAAGCCTTACACCTCCGACGGCAAGAAAGGTTATGCCGAAAACCTACCTCTTTGCAACAAATGCAACAAGCACCACTTTGGTGAATGTGGCAAGCTAATTTGCCATCGGTTCCAAGGAGTTGGTCATAAGGCCAACGAATGTAAAAGTGTCGCCCCTATCGCTCGAAAGGGGCCCAATACACCAAAAACTGGCACTTGTTACGAATGTGGCCAAACGGGCCATTATAGAAATGCATGCCCGAAGAGAAAAGATAACCCCAATACGCGCGGCCGAGCTTTCAACATCAACACCGAGAAAGCCCGAGATGACAATGAATTAGTCACGGGTACGTTTCTTCTCAACAACACTTATGTTACTTGTTTATTCGATTTGGGTGCCGATAAATGCATTGTATCCAAGAATTTGATTCATTCTTTTAGCACTCCACCACTCCCACTAGATACCACTTATACCATTGAAGTGGCCAACGGGAAACTATTGAGTGCCGACACATATTACCGGGGGTGTACGTTAAACATTTTGGGTAATGAGTTTGAAATTGACTTGATACCCATGGAACTAGGAAGCTTCGATGTAATAATCGGTATGAATTGGCTAGCCAAAATGAAATCTCACATCCTTTGTGAACTTAACGCAATCCGAATTCCTATCGAGAATGGTGAACCCTTGATTGTCTATGGCGATAAGAGTTGCACCGGACTCAACCTCGTTTCATGCATTAAAGTTAGAAAACAACTCCGTAAGGGTTGTTTTGCAATCCTTGCCCATGTTAAGAAAGTCGAGTCCGATGAGAAGCACATCGATGATGTGCCAATTGTTAGTGACTATTCCGATGTATTTCCCGACGAATTGCCGGGTCTTCCACCTCATCGACCGGTTGAATTCCAAATCGATCTTATTCCGGGAGCCACACCCGTAGCACGTGCACCATATAGACTCGCTCCATCCGAAATGCAAGAATTACAAAGTCAAATCCAAGAACTACTTGACCGTGGTTTTATCCAACCTAGCCATTCACCATGGGGCGCTCCGATTTTGTTTGTTAAAAAGAAAGACGGATCCCTACGAATGTGCATCGATTATCGTGAACTAAATAAATTGACGATTAAGAACCGATATCCTCTTCCTCGCATCGATGACCTCTTTGATCAACAACAGGGATCTCGTGTGTATTCTAAAATCGATCTTCGCTCGGGATATCATCAATTAAGGGTTAAGGGGGAAGATGTCTCCAAAACCGCTTTTCAGACTCTTTATGGTAGTTATGAATTTCTTGTAATGCCATTTGGTCTCACTAACGCACCGGCGGTGTTCATGGATCTTATGAACCGCGTGTGCAAACCGTATCTCGATAAATTCGTCATTGTGTTCATCGATGACATCTTGGTCTATTCTAAAAGCGAAGAAGAACAAGAACAACATCTCCGACTTGTGCTTGAACTCTTGAGACAAGAACGACTCTATGCCAAATCCTCGAAGTGTGAATTTTGGTTGAAGGAAGTTCAATTTCTTGGTCATGTTGTAAGTGATCAAGGTATTAAAGTCGATCCATCAAAAATCGAAGCCATTAGTAAATGGGAGACTCCTACTACTCCTACTCACATTCGTCAATTCTTGGGTCTCGCCGTCGTAGATTCATCAAAGATTTCTTTTTTGGTCGCTAGTCCTCTAACCGCGTTAACTCATAAGGGAAGAAAATTCGTTTGGACAACCGAACAAGAATCCGCATTTCAAATCTTGAAAACGAAGCTAACCACCGTTCTTATCTTGTCACTTCCCGAAGACTACGATGATTTTGTTGTGTATTGCGACGCCTCGAAACATGGTTTTGGGTGTGTGTTGATGCAACGAACGAAAGTCATTTCTTATGCTTCTCGACAACTCAAAATTCATGAACGAAACTACACGACACATGATCTCGAACTCAGAGCCGTTGTCTTTGCACTTAAAATGTGGAGACACTATCTTTATGGAACCAAGAGTACTATCTTTACCGATCACAAAAGTCTCCAACACATCTTCGATCAAAAGTAACTAAACATGAGACAACGAAGGTGGATTGAAACCTTAAACGATTACGATTGCGAGATTCGTTACCATCCCGGAAAGGCAAATGTAGTAGCCGATGCCTTAAGTCGAAAGGAAAGAGTGGTGCCCCTTCGAGTACGAGCTTTAAACATCACCATCCACACAAACCTTAATAGCCAAATTCGGGTAGCCCAAGATGAGGCTCTCAAGGATGAAAACGTTTCACACGAGCTCTTGAACATTCTCGTCTCTCGATTCGAAGTTAGGGAGACCGGACTTCGATATTTTGCCAGAAGGATTTGGGTGCCTAGATATGGGGACCTACGAAGTATTATTTTAGATGAAGCCCATAAGTCACGATACTCGATTCACCCCGGTGCCAATAAGATGTACCACGACCTTAAACAACAATATTGGTGGCCGAACATCAGAAGGGAAGTAGCTACTTATGTTTCCAAGTGTTTGACATGTTCCACAGTCAAAGCCGAACACCAAAGACCGTCCGGACTACTTCAACAACCCGAGATCCCGCAATGGAAGTGGGAAAGGATAACGATGAATTTTATCACCAAACTACCAAAGACGGTTGGCGGTTATGATACTATTTGGGTTATTGTTGACCGACTCACCAAATCCGCGCATTTCCTAGCCATGAAGGAAACCGACAACATGGAGAAACTCGCACAACTTTACATTAAATAAATCGTAGCCCGACACGGTGTACCCTTATCGATTATCTCCGACCGAGATGGCCGTTTTGTTTCTAGATTTTGGCGTACCTTACAAGAAGCATTGGGGACGCGTTTAGACATGAGCACCGCATATCATCCACAAACCGACGGACAAAGCGAACGCACAATTCAAACTTTGGAAGACATGCTACGAGCTTGCGTTGTCGACTTTGGAAAAGCTTAGGATAAGCACTTGCCTCTCGCCGAATTCTCCTACAATAATAGTTATCATGCGAGTATTAACGCCGCACCATTCGAAGCTTTATATGGCCGAAAATGTCATTCACCTCTTTGTTGGGCCGAAATAGGCGACACACAAATCACCGGACCCGAACTCATTCAAGAAACAACCAAGAAAATCGTTCAAATCCGGGATAGGCTTACGACGGCCTGAAGTCATCAAAAGAGCTATACCGACAAACGATGCAACGACCTCGAATTTCAAGTCGGTGACCGAGTAATGTTAAAAGTCACACCTTGGAAATGTGTAATCCGTTTTGGGAAACGCGGGAAGCTAAATCCGCGGTATATTGGTCCTTTCGAAATCTTGGAGCGTATTGGAACCGTTGCTTATCGTTTAGATCTTCCACCTCAATTGAGCTCCGTTCATCCTACCTTCCATGTATCTAACTTGAAAAAGTGTCTTGCCGAACCCGATATCGTCATCCCTCTCGAGGAACTTACTATTGATGACAAACTTCATTTTGTGGAGGAACCGGTTGAAATTGTGGACACCTCCGTCAAAACGTTAAAACAAAGCCGAATTCCAATTGTCAAGGTCCGTTGGAACGCCAAAAGGGGACCCGAGTTTACTTGGGAAAGACAAGATTAAATACAAAGGAAGTATCCTCATCTATTCGCAAATTCGGAAACGCAACATCCCGAGGAAGAAACAACGACTACTACGTCTACTTAAATTTCGGGACGAAATTTCTTTTAAGGAGTAGGTAATGTAACATCCCGCCTTTTTCTGTTTACTTTTCCGTTTAATGATTTAAATTCCGTTATATGTTTATGACATCCCTCGTTAATACGCATTTTAAAAATATCTCGTTTAGGTAATTCACGCACCCGCAACCAAACTCGAGGGACTAGTTTCGCCAAAGTGCCAAGGAGGTGACTAGCTTTTGACTAGTCAACCCCACCTCCCATATTTTTCATTTCATTTCTCTTTTCTTTCATTACTTCCTTATTTTCTTTCAAATCTCCATTTCAAGAATCATCATCTAATTCCAATCGAGCAAGCTTCAATCAAAACAAATTACATATTTGGAATCCTTGCAACTTCCTCTTCGATTCCATACCAATTTCATTACATTTGGGTAACTTTCTAAAATCACTAGATTTTGTGTTCTTGATGTTTTTAACTTATAAAGTTGTTAATTAGTGTCTATAGCTCAAGTCTAACATGAATATATGATTTATATGTTCGATCTTGTTATTTTTGATAACTAGCATGAACTTAAAAGTTTGGTGTGTTTGATTGGTGATTTGATTGCTTAAATGTTGTTAAATGTTATAAATGCATGTATTAAATGTGTTCCTAACATCACTAGCTTCAATTTGATGTGTAAGTTGTTTTAGAAAACTTCATAAACATGATTAGTGATTTTGAGGTTATTGGTTAGGGTTTGATAGAATTGAATGTGAACATTTAATGTATTGAATGCCATGAATTGTTGTTAGTAAGTAGTTAGTTGTATTGTATGCTTGATTACCTATGAAACGGCGCGTTATATGGATGCATTTAATTCCCGAATCAAAAACGTGCATTGATGAACTTGAGCATTAATTGAGCATTAAATGTTGGAAAGTCGGTTATTGCAAATGATGTTTTTGGTTAGTGAAATGAATTTAGTTGTGTTCTTTGTCAAATTACCTTTCTAACGATATAAGGTGCGAGTTCTAAGTATTTACGGTTTGTGTTTTATGTTTGTTTGAATTTTGGTTTGAGACTTAGACAATTGAGACTGACCAGGTACCAGCACCCGTTATTCACCGCGGCGCGGCCAGCCTTTGTCGCGGCGCGACAATAGGTGTAGTTTGATTCTGACCTACATGCTCAAAATTCGAAAAATGTTTGCTATGCTACGCACCTCCGATTCACATGTAACTTGTTCTAACATGCTTATATATGAATAAAAACCTCAGAAAAATAGTTCGGGACCCGACCCGAACGTGTTGACTTTTTTGTTGACTTTGACCGACCAAAGTTGACTTCTAATCAAACTTAACCAAATGCTTGTGCAATCATTCTAACATGCTTTTATACTTGTACCTTACATGAAACATGACAATTTGATTCACATTCTATTATGATCGAGTCTTAACGAGCCATAGGACTAATTGAACACTTTGACCTATCGTGTTTACCGTTATTGATACAAACCTATTTGTTTAGGTCAAGACTAGCATTTGTTCTTGCATACATTTACTTGTTGAAGTACTTTTACATACGTGCACTCAAGGTGAGATCATAGTCCCACTTTTACTCTTTTGAACTTACATTTGGGATGAGAAAACATAAACGTTTCTTTTTACTAAGTGAACACAAGTACAGGAAAACAAACATTCTACATACGAGTTTGAACAAAAATCCTCAATTCGATTATCATTAGTTACACTTGCCGGGTGTAAGCGAGAACTTATGTTATATGGCCATATGAGTTTGACAAACCCTCATTCAAACGGCTCGCTACCGTTTATGGGTGCTGGTACCTGGTCAGTCTCAATTGTCTAAGTCTCAAACCAAAATTCAAACAAACATAAAACACAAACCGTAAATACTTAGAACTCGCACCTTATATCGTTAGAAAGGTAATTTGACAAAGAACACAACTAAATACATTTCACCAACCAAAAACATCATTTACAATAATCGACTTTCCAACATTTAATGCTCAATTAATGCTCAAGTTCATCAATGCACGTTTTTCATTCGGGAATTAAATGCATCCATATAACGCGCCGTTTTGTAGGTAATCAAGCATACAATACAACTAACTATTTACTAACAACAATTCATGGCATTCAATTCATTAAATGTTCACATTCAATTCTATCAAACCCTAACCAATAACCTCAAAATCACTAATCATGTTTATGAAGTTTTCTAAAATAACCTACACATCAAATTGAAGCTAGTGATGTTAGGAACACATTTAATACATGCATTTATAACATTTAACAACATTTAAGCAATCAAATCACCAATCAAACACACCAAACTTTCAAGTTCATGCTAGTTATCAAAAATAACAAGATCGAACATATAAATCATATATTCATGTTAGACTTGAGCCATAGACACTAATTAACAACTTTATAAGTTAAAAACATCAAGAACACAAAATCTAGTGATTTTAGAAAGTTACCCAAATGTAATGAAATCGGTATGGAATCGAAGAGGAAGTTGCAAGGATTCCAAATATGTAATTTGTTTTGATTGAAGCTTGCTCGATTGGAATTAGATGATGATTCTTGAAATGGAGATTTGAAAGAAAATAAGGAAGTAATGAAAGAAAAGAGAAATGAAATGAAAAAGATGGGAGGCGGGGTTGACTAGTCAAAAGTTAGTCACCTCCTTGGCACTTTGGCGAAACTAGTCCCTCGAGTTTGGTTGCGGGTGCGTGAATTACCTAAACGAGATATTTTTAAAACGCGTATTAATGAGGGATGTCATAAACATATAACAAAATTTAAATCATTAAACGGAAAAGTAAACGGAAAAAGGCGGGATGTTACAGGTTTGAAAGTCAATTTCTCGAAGAGTTGCCTTTATGGAATCGGTGTACAAATTGAAAATATTGAACAAATGGCAAACTTTATCAATTATCGGGCGAGAACTTTTCCTTTTTCATATCTCAGTCTACCAATTGGTCGAAAGATGAACAAACGTGTTGATTGGGAACCTTTCATAGATAAGTTTCGGTCTAGGTTAGCCATATTGGAAAGCGAGAGTGATGTCGTTTGGTGGACGCCTAACTTTGATCAAATCGGTGCTTCTTGGTCTTCCATTATACGCCTTCTTCATATTCCGTGCTCCATCGTGTGTCCTCAACTTGCTCGAAGGTATGCGTTGTAAACTTTTTTAGGGCGGGTCGGGGGATAATTCGAAAATTTCATGGGTAAAATGGGATACTATACTACTTCCATATGAGGGTGGGAGGTTAAATATTGAGACACTTAAGGCTAAAAACTTAGCTTTGGTAGGGAAATAGTGGTGGTGTTTTCGGACCGAAAAAATGCATTTTGGGTCAATATAATAAAGAGTATTTATGGGAGGGATGTGGGTTTGGGTCAAGATGGAACACAAAACTTATTGAAGGGCTCTGCTTGGAATGGCATCCGAAATGTAGGGAGACAAATTGACTCGTTAGGCTTGTTTTTAACTAACTCGTTTGTGAAAGTCATTGGATTGTATGATGATACATTGTGTGACGATCGCTCCAAATACATATGGACGAACATGTCATTCATCAATTTCATTGCGAGGTATTTGACCTCTATATGATACGTTTTGTAAACATTGCATTCTTTTGAAAAGGCACACCATAAATGAATATTTAAATCAAAGATTTTCGACATCTGATGATCTCTACATATAGACAATCACCGTAAATAATAGCTTACAATAGTACTTTCATTGACAATGCAGTCAAAATAAGATACATGGTGATGATTTGATGAATGCAATGTTTCCTTGATAAATATGCCATGTAAGACTCCATGCACATAGCTTGTCTAACATATAAGCAAACAGCGGAAGACTTCTAGGAACCTAAGAATAAACATGCTAATAAGTGTCAACACAAAGGTTGGTGAGTTCATAGTTTTAATATTTCGTATAATCTGTATATAAACGCGGATCACAAGATTTCAGTTGTTTCATCCAGAAACGTTTATCAAAATATTCTACAAGATTGAGCACCCTGGTAACTAAACTTAACGAATATATAATTTATACCCTTTGTATAATCATCTTAATAATACACGTAAACCAACGTGTACGCTTTTCAAATAGCATACGTCCGTTAAAAGGCTAGCGCTCTAGCTCGGACGGGGTTATCAAGCCCTATGGATCCATATACTACTACTCGCGCCCACCAGTTCTTATAACTGACAGTTAACAGTTACCAAAGCTAAGGGATTTTCGGTTCAAACTCAGTGTAGAATTTAGTATGTACTTGTATCCATTGCGTTTAAAATAAAGTGCATGTATTCTCAGCCCAAAAATATAGATTGTAAAAGCAATTAAAAAGGGACAATGAAACTCACCTTAGTTGCATATAAAGTCGTTCACCAAAATGTGACTGAAACTCGGATTACCAAATAACCGTAGATCTCAACCTAGAGAACATATGTTGGTCAATAAATGTCTATTAAGCTAGGTCAGGTTATAGTGTATCACAATCCTAATGCTCGAGATCGACATACAAAAGTTATCCAAAGTCGTTTCCAAAAAGTCAATTTTGACAGTTCTTTAACAAAACGAGACGTACTTTATATAAGGATTCATTTACTCGGTTGGTAATATTCAAAAATCCAATTTATAAATCTCTTAAACAAGTTGTTTAAATCTTAATTGCTGATTCAAAAGCAATTTCAATTAACGTCAATCATAATTCAGTTGATCATATCTTTTAATCCGTTCATCGAAATTATTCGATATCTAAATGAAAAGTTATTGATTTTTCGCCAGCTTTCCAAAAACATGTATATCATATACCTTTTACCAGTAATATATGTATTTAATTCGTGATTCATTATAAACTGTTTAACGAAAAAATTTAGCATACAAGCATATATAAATATATATACTCGAGCACTAGACATGGATACACAATTAATATATAAAAGATAAGATATGAATGCTTACGTATCAATATTGTGATTTAATATTGCAGGAAAGTACGTAGACGCAACAGAGATGATAAACACTAAGTTTGACTTGCGAACAATACCCACAAACATTACCCATAACCTCCATAGCTATAACCCATAACTTCCTTAGCTCTATCCCGCTCGAAAAACCATTTTGAAAGTGACACGCTCAAGACCTCGTCGTAGTATTTTATGTATAATACTAATACTACTAATAATAATAAGATTAATAATAATAATAATAATAATAATAATAATAATAATAATAATAATAATAATAATAATAATAATAATAATAATAATAATAATAATAATAATAATAATAATAATAAATATAAGTATATTTAGAGAGAAAGATCGAGGTTGAGAAGGAATTACATCAGAAACAGAAACAGATCGAGTTTAAATAGATGTGGCCTGATTTCCAGCCCCATGCAATCGCATGGTTTTTGGGCATCAAGGCCATGCGATCGCATGGCCTTCTGATCCAGCTCACATTCTTTTAACTTCTAGTTTGTCGACATATTTAAATATTAATATAATATATATAATTTAATTTAATTAATTATATATTATATTAAATTCACATGCATAGTTGACTTGTAATTTTTGTTCCGATAAGTCGTACGTCATCACTCGACTTATGTCCCGGTTCCGGTTTTTCAAATGTCCTTTAGTACGCTGAGAAAACTTGCATTTTACGTTTCGTGTCACGTACCTTTGTCATAATATAGCCTTAAATTATCCCTAAACTATACCACTCAAAGTATATCTTAAACTTTCGAGTATTTTGGTCATTTATTTCTATAAATTATCATCTCGCTATTTGTTAATATATATATAATAACAATTCGTTTTATGACCAAGTTAGTATTATATTTTATCGTATTGTTAAATATATATTTTCAATATTAATAAACACGTTTTTAAAATACATATCGCAAGTTATTCATATATCTAATTACAACAGTTAATATTCCTTATTATTGTATGTGTCCAAATTACATTATTTAAACAAACACTTTACCATTTATTCCGAATACCGTTAAGAATGAATGATTTCCCAAATCAACGTGGGCCTCACAACCGAGACCCATAATAATATCATAATCCTTAAGGGACTCAGTAAATATCTTTTAATTCAATCGTTTAGCATAATCTTTTAACTTCGTAGTTAAATATATCAATCAGATAATCAAACCAATATGTTTAATGTACAGTATCATTCACATAACACTTCATTACGTTTTCAAGTTATAGTATATGTATCTATTTATATATAATTGTTTGCGAATCGTTGAGAACAATCGAAAGGTATTTGAATATTTTAAGAATTTTAGGATTCAACTTCATAGACTTTGCTTATCGTGTCGGAAACATTAAAGATTAAGTTTAAATTTGGTCAGAAATTTTCGGGTCATCACAGTACCTCCCCATTAAAGAAATTTCGTCCCGAAATTTGAGTGAGGTCGTCATGGCTAACAATAAAAATGTTTTCATGACGAATATGTGTTGATAAATAGAATTTTTATCACCGTTGAATTATATGGATAAAACAATCCAATTACTCGAAGTGTATGAGGGAAGTTATCGTAATAGAGTGAAATGGAGAATAGAGATGTGTCTTATCTCTTGACGTAGTAACGATTAATTTCCGAAATTTAAGGAATAAAAAATCTTCATAATCTAAATGAGATTTGATTCTTCGAAATTTAAGGAAATTAAGATTTCCTTTGATTATATGCGTAATCTGCCTCGATTGCTATGTCTGATATTTTGCTATAAATTGACTTCTTCCGTTTCATTTATTTTCACCACTCCTATAATCTTCTTCCTTATTTCATACTTCTTAATAGATTGTGAAAATGCTTCATCCAGTTCTGATTCTTGATATACTTCTAACTTTCATATCTATCATTCTTCTTTTTCATCTGCCGCCGGAGGAATCTATTCACTTTTACTATACTCTTGGCTTTATAGTATTTTTAGTTCTCCCGTGTCTTTACGTTGCAATACTTATTGATATACATGGTTTGTGATTTATCTGTTTTTATCGGGCTTTATATTCTCCGTTATATTTCGAAGCTTCATGTTTTCGTTCTCTCTTCCCTCCTTCAAGTCAAGTAAATAATGGTCCAGGATTCGTAGGTATGGATTTTGAAATGAACATAGTTAATGTTCTAAGAAGGGAATTGTAATGGCAAGATCTTGATTTGTAAAATTACCAGACTATCCGGAAAAGACCGAATCATCAAGAAATATATTTTCTTGATATATTTAGAGATTATATGGAATGAAAGAGTTATGTAACATGGTTCATGATGAGGGTGGGATATGTGAACCTTTATCACGTTCCATTAGAAACTCAGCATGACTTACTGTAATGTAATCACGTTGATCAAGTTTCATTATATTATACTAATTCATGCTTCAGTTCCCAACACTACTTCAAAACATTCATATTTTAAACTTGAAGGTTTCAGAATTTAGAAACTAAAATAGTTTCTTTTATGATGTAACACAGATAGCGCGAAGAGATGAATGATTTCATATAAGTATAGTTATGAAATATCTTCAGAAATATCGAGGATATTTATAATGAAAGATACGATGATATCTTAGAATATTTAAGATAAGATGATGATGAAGAATATTGTTCGTAAAGGTTTTGGAGTAAGGAGCAAGGTATTTGTTAATGACTTCAGTAGACACTGAATCATTCGTATTCTTTGAAGGTAGGTTTAGTCTTTGTGATTTGTCCACAACCTCCTTCATGGTCTGCTCAATCCGTTTTCCAGTTCCAAACCTTTTATTTTTCTCAGCTTTACCACCATACCATTCTTTATCATCAAACTTTTGACTGTTAACGTCGTTTACAGTTTTTGCTGCTTCATCAGCATTTTTCCAAAATTCGAAGGACTAGTTTCATAGTTTGGGGTGTTTTTCAGAAACTTCACATTCGAAGTAAGTAAGTCTAGGAGATAGACATTATATAACTGTTGGCGTAGAATTGCTGCGAAATTCAAAATACTGATTGCTAATTTTCGGTAGTTGGTATGGCAGTTATTGTGAGAAGATGTAGACGAGTACATAATAGGGTTTCAATGAGTATAATGATTTTTCAGAAGGTCAAGGATCAATGAAGTTATTGGTAAATTTACTGCTAATGTGGTGGAACATAAAAGGTTCCCCAGTAACAAGAACGTATATATCAAGGTTATAGTAAGGCTAATCTGAAAAGTCGAAGTTGACTGGTTGGAAGTGTGGTAAAACTGGATACTTTGAAAAGGGATTGCAAAGTTATTTTTGGTAAAAACAATACTAAAGGATCTTTCACAGTTTTGAAGTCAAAGTATAGCTTTGAAAGATGTAGAGATCTAATAATGATGTCACTGGTTCAGAGTTATGACTTGGATTCTGATATATCAATATCAGAATATGTAATTGAATTTGTATAAAAACGATTGTATATCGTTGTGAGTATTGGTAATAATTTTTTAATCAAAGTTGAAGAATATACAGTGTAACATATTAATTGCGAACTTAAATATTTTTCGGGTATTACCTACCCGTTAAAGATTTCACAATTAATATTTTGTACAAAAGAATTTTTATAACCTTCTTTATGAAAATATATGTATGTATATTTTTCTTCAGATGTAATACAGATTTAATGAGTTAATATCAGATTAAGCTCATTGGATTTTTGGCTTAACTTAGAAATGATTAATCTCTAAAATATTAAAGATTACATAATCTTTGCGGAGTATTTCGCTAAGGTAATCGATACTTCATTAATTATTCTTATTGATATTTCTCGGTGAAGGATGTTGATGCTCGTGGAGTTCTTGCGAACTTTGCAAGGCACAAATGATATTTTCTGGAAAGTTTTGAGTATATCGAAAATGAAAATGTACAATCAATTATGTAATTGAATAATACACTTGATTTATCATGAAATGGAATTCATTGAGTTGAAACAGAGATTGTAGTTAACGATGGTTAAGTCGTTAACAAAAGGATGTACATCATAGCATATTAGTAATATGAATTATCCGAGTAATATTTACCCTTTTTTTTTTTCAATTCATACATAATAGCTTAGTACGAAAAGATTTATGATGGTTTTAAAATTTATATATATATATATGATATACATATAAATTATTTAGAGGAATTGAGTTATTACTTCATAACTCATTGATATAATATACTCGTTGTTGACTCGTAATGATGTCCACGGTGCTTTTTTGAACTGACGGAGCTTGTGATGTAGCAGATGCTGCTGGTGCTAACGATGCTGACGGTACTGACGGTGCTGATGATGCTGACGGTACTGTTGATGTTGTGATATAACAAGTCTAGCTTGTAAATCATACACCATTCCGATCAGGGTTTCTACTCTATCTGATTTATGGTTAAGGCTAGAATAGATAATCTCTAAACTTTAGAAATTACATAATCGTCGTATGTGACAACCCGGAAATTTTTGACCAAATTTAAACTTTATCTTTAAATGATTTAACGTTTCCGACACGATAAGCAAAGTCTATGAAGTTGAATCTCAAAATTTTAGAACTGTTTCATTACATTTGACTGCTCTCGACGATTCATGAACAATTATATGTATGTATATATATATATATATATATGTACAAGTAAAAAATGACTTTCCTACAGTAAAAAACTATTTGCTACAGTAAAATGACTTTGCTACAGTAAACACTATTTGCTACACTAAACACTATTTACTACATTAAATACTATTTGCTACAGTAAATACTATTTGCTACAGTAACACACTATTTGACATGCGATCGCATGGCAAAAACACTGAAAACTCATGCGATCGCATGAGGTACTGTAGCAGGCCACATACTATAAAAGCTCGATTCATTCCTCTGTATTTTTTTTTTTATATTATTATTATTATTATTATTATTATTATTATTATTAAGATTAATATTTTTATTATTAATCTTATTATAATATTATTATTAGTAGTATATATACCTAAAATACTACGACGAGGTTATGAGCGTGTCACCTTCAAAATGGGTTTTTGAGCGGGATAGAGCTAAGGAAATTATGGGTTATTGCCAAGGAGGTTATGGGTAATGTTCGAGGGTATATTTGTGAATCAAATCTAGTGTTTATCATCTCTGTTGCGTCTACGTACTTTCCTACAATATTGAATCTCAATATTGATACGTAAGCACTCATATTTTATCTTTTATACATTAATTGTGTATCCATGTCTAGTGCTCGAGTATATATATATTTATGCATGCTTGTATACTAAATTTTGTCGTTAAACAGTTATGATGAATCACGAAGTAAATATATATATTACTGATAAAAGGTATATGATATGCATGTTTTCGGAAAGCTGGCGAAAAATCAATAACTTTTCATTTAGAAATCGCGTAATTTCGGTGAACGAATTAAAAGATATTATCAACTGAATTATGATTGACATTGATTGAAATTGCTTTTGAAACTTGTTTGTAAGAATGATAAATTGGATTTTTGAATATTACCAGCCAAGTAAATGAATCCATATATAAGGCACGTCTCGTTTTGTTGAATTATTGTCAAAATTGACTTTTTGAAACGACTTTGGATAACTTTTGTATGTCGATCTCGAGCATTAGGATTGTTATACACTATGACCTGACCTAGCTTGATAGACATTTATTGACCAACATATGTTCTCTAGGTTAAGATCTACGGTTATTTGGTAATCCGAGTTTCGATCATATTTTGGTGAACGACTTTATATGCTGCTAAGGTGAGTTTCATTTGCTCCCTTTTAAATTGCTTTTGAAATCTATATTTTTGAGCTGAGAATACATGCACTTTATTTTAAACGCAATGGATACAAGTACATACTAAATTCTACACTGAGTTTGAACCGAAAATCCCTTAGCTTTGGTAACTAGTAACTGCCAGTTATAAGAACTGGTGGGCGCGAGTAGTAGTATATGGATCCATAGGGCTTGATATCCCCGTCCGAGCTAGAGCACTAGCCTTTTAACGGACGTATGCTATTTGAGAAGCGTACACGTTGATTTACGTGTATTATTAAGATGATTATACAAAGGGTATAAATTATATATACGTTAAGTTTAGTTACCAGGGTGCTTAATTTCGTAGAATATTTTGATAAACGTTTCTGGATGAAACAACTGAAAACTTGTGATCCACTTTTATATACAGATTATGCGCAACATTAAAACTATGAACTCACCAACCTTTGTGTTGACACTTGTTAGCATGTTTATTCTCAGGTTCCCTAGAAGTCTTCCGCTGTTTGCTTATATGTTAGACAAACTATATGCATGGAGTCATACATGACATATTTTTCAAGGAAACGTTGCATTCACCAAATCATCTCCATGTATCTTATTTTGACTG
Source organism: Rutidosis leptorrhynchoides (assembly GCF_046630445.1). Taxonomy (NCBI): domain Eukaryota; kingdom Viridiplantae; phylum Streptophyta; class Magnoliopsida; order Asterales; family Asteraceae; genus Rutidosis; species Rutidosis leptorrhynchoides. The sequence continues at coordinate 80,608,192 of NC_092333.1, forward strand.
CATTATCAACGGAAGTATTATTGTAAATTATTATATTACAGTGATTGCCTATATGTAGAAATCATCAGATGTCGAAAACCTTTGATTTAAATATTCATTTATGGTGTGCCTTTTCAAAAGAATGCAATGTTTACAAAACGTATCATATAGAGGTCAAATACCTAGCAATGAAATCGATGAATGACGTGTTCGACCATATGGATTTGGAGCGATCGTCACACCGTAGAATGTTTCTCCGATGAAGTTATGAATCAATACTTCATCGTTTATTGTTGTTGGTACTCCTTGGTACCTATGGTGCGTATGATGTTGATATCCGAGGTACAGATTGTGATGTTGAGGCGTGTGATATGGATGTGGTTGTTGGTGGTGGTAATGGTACTGTTGGTGTTGTTGTTGGTGGTACTGTTGCAGACGATGTTGGTGGTGCCTGTGATGCCTGCAAATTGCGCATCATGTTCTCCAAAGTCACTACTCGAGCGCGAAGCTCGTTGACTTCTTCTACTACCCCCGGATGATTGGCGGTTCGGACAAGCGAATGAATAAGATTTAGAATATTGGATATTACGTAGTCGTTGCTAGCTGTTCTGGAAATGAGGGTGAAAATGGTGTTACGAACAGGTTCGCCAGTAAGTGCTTCAGGTTCTTCGCCAAGAGGTGAATGTGGTGGATGGAAGGGATCACCTTCTTCTTGTTTCCAATGATTAAGTAGATTACGAACCCATCCCCAATTCATCGAGAATATGTGATGGCTAATTGGTTGATCCATTCCGGTTACGCTGCTTTCGGAGCTCGAGTGGAAATCCATATCGGAATAGCTGTCGGAATCTGAGGAATTTAAACTAGATGCTGAATTCATCTTACACGGTTTGAATAAAGGATTTTTGATATGAAATGATTTTTGGATATCGGATGATATTCTAATTACATAGAATACCTATATATAGTACAAGGGATCCCGCAAATTACGGAGGAACTTTCGAAAGCTGTCAGGCAAAGTTTACAGTAACATATACGCTAAGATATGAATTAGCAGATACGCTATGATACAAATTTTGTCTATACACTATTCATGCAATCAACGCAGTAAGACGTGTCTAGACTAGGAATGATAAGCAGGTAATTTCCGACAAGAAATGATAAACAAAACTTTTTACATGCAGACACGGTCGAAGTCCAGACTTACTAATGCATCCTAACAACTATCAGTTAGACACACTCATGCAAGATCTGGTTCACTAGGACCAACGCTCTGATACCAACTGTTACGATCGCTCCAAATCCATATGAACGAACACGTCATTCATCGATTTCATTGCGAGGTATTTGACCTCTATATGATACGTTTTGTAAACATTGAATTCTTTTGAAAAGGCACACCATAAATGAATATTTAAATCAAAGATTTTTGACATCTGATGATTTCTACATATAGACAATCACCGTAAATAATAGTTTACAATAGTACTTCCATTGACAATGCAGTCAAAATAAGATACATGGTGATGATTTGGTGAATGCAATGTTTCCTTGATAAATATGCCATGTAAGACTCCATGCACATAGCTTGTCTAACATATAAGCAAACAGCGGAAGACTTCTAGGAACCTGAGAATAAACATACTAACAAGTGTCAACACAAAGGTTGGTGAGTTCATAGTTTTAATGTTTCGTATAATCTGTATATAAAGGTGGATCACAAGATTTCAGTTTTTTCATCCAGAAACGTTTATCAAAATATTCTACAAGATTGATTGTAACAACCCTGGAATTTCCAACATTTATTTATTAATAATTACTATTATTAATACGTGTGATTAAACGAATGTATGTTATTACATTTACATGTTGCTATGATTGCCCGTACTTGACTTTTAAGTGCCCGAAACGTCTTTGTGACACCCGGAACTTTCACGAATAATATTTTTAGATATTATTTACATTCGTGATTAAATTTATTAATCATTTTAATTAACTAAGGCTATTAGTTAGTTACATGGGCTTTAATTGGTTTAACTTGTGATTTATTTGAACTTGGGCTTTGTTAGTGTAATGGGCACATGTTATTGGACTTCCAAGCCCACCCTGCATTATTAGTGGACTAGTTAGCCCATACATACATGTAAGTATCATTTTAAGAATGAACTAGTTTGATTAAGGAAGATTGGAATCTAGTTACTTGCCATTCCTATGTAAACACACCCATTAACCACACTTTTGAAGCTTTACATACTAGTGACCAAAGGAACCAAGCCTTCCCCTTTTGAGCTCCCAACCGTCGGTTTTGATTAAGCTAGGGGGAGTGTTCTTTTTTTTTTTTTTTTTTTTACTTATCACTTGCATCTTCATTCTCTCATTACAAACACACACTAATACTTCACTTTTCTCTCATCTTTTCTCTCTTTTCTCTAGTTCTTGTAAGTAATCTTGAAGACTTTTTCTCTTCTTCTTTTCTTCTTAAAACCGAATTCATACATGCATAATCATCATCATTCTTTGTTTGATTCATCTTTTGTTACTTGTAGTTTGCTTACTTTGTTGTTGTTACTTACTTACTAGCTTTCAAGAATCAAATTTGTTAGTTTGATTCTTCATTTTATCTTGTTAAAACAAGAACAACAAGAACATATACTTTCAAGTTATGTTCTACATTTGTTATTTTTAAAAGCTTTATGTTCATGTGTTGATAAACCCATACTTGTAACTCATGTTAGTAAACTTTAAAAGTTTACTTTCTTAAAGATCAAACTTTGATTTGAATCTTTAAAGTATGAACAATCATGAACAAATTACATGTTTACTTAGTTACTTCTTCATTTTATGCACTTTAATTTCATGTAGTTAGTTTATATGGTCAAGTACTACAAGTTAGTCTTGATCTCATATCTCTTGAACAAATTAAGTTAACCTTGAAAGTTCAAGAACACACAAATAAGTTTTCTTTAAATATAACTTTGGATCTAGACTTTTGAGTCTTGGATATTCAAGATCAAACTAAGAACTATGTTCTACTACTTATGATCTTGATTAGTTAGTTAACTTTCAAGTTTATAGTTCATGTAAGTGTCAAACCTAAGACTTTGATGTAACTTTGGTTCATCAAACTTCATGCAACTCTTAAGTGAGTTGTGCTTCATGTCTTAGACTTGCACTAGGGTTATGATGGTAAAGACTTGGTTAAGATGATGTAGATACATCAATGAGTTGTACACTTGAAGCTATATGCATCAAGGATGAGAACCATGATGAACATCAAGCACCAAGACCACCGGAACCCTTTTAAACTTACTGTTTCTGTCCAAAACTTTCTGACCTGATGCTTCTGGAACAGACGAGTAGACCTGGGCTGTTCTAACCAGGATTTTTAGATATATCTTTTCGAGTAGATAACTTTTCATATAGGACTCGTCTTAATCCGAGTTACGGTTTAGGATTTATGGCCCTCCGATCGTTACTATGTCCTTTAACGTTGTGCAGAAATTTCTGACCTACTCGCACTTAGACCGTCGCCACGGTCAAACCAAGACGAGTTTGCTTCTGTAAATTTTACCACACTTAAAAGATTCATAGACAGAGCCATGGCCACTGGTCTCACCTTAATTCAGTAAGGGTAGAGGCCGTGGTGACTGATCGAAGTCAGCCTTTGTTTTAAACTACTTTCATAAACGAAACCTACTTTACGCCTTTTGTTTGATGATGAATGATGATGACCTTTATGACCTTAAATACATCCTTTTAAACCTATTAAGATGATTTACTGACTTAGTACTATTTGCCTTAGGTTGAGGACCTTCGGACCGTTTACTTGCACACCTTTCCCGACTACTACTTTACCGCTACATATCATTGTGAGTTATAGCATTCCCTTTTTACTTTAACTATTTTGGGAACTGAGAATACATGCGGATTTTATGTTTTACATACTAGGCACGAGTACTTAAACTTATATATGTGTGGGTTATATAACGGCAGAAACATTCCCTTTAGCTCGGTAACGTTTAGTCATTGGTTTTTGAACCGGTGAACGCGAATCTTAGATATGGATCCATAGGGTTTGACATCCCCACTCGGGCTAGTAGCGTTAGCATTTAATGAGTGTTTAATACTTCGTAGACATACGCACTTGCCAAGTGTACTTTCAGGGGGTATAAACGTTAAGTTAGTTACCAAGTGCCCACGGTTAACATATACTCTATCATACTGTTTTGAAACGCTCTTTGTAGCACTGAAATCTCGTGGCCTACCATACATACTGTTATACTTAAACTGTAGCTCACCAACCTTTGTGTTGACATTTTTAAGCATGTATTTCTCAGGTGCTTGAGGTTGCTTCCGCTGTCTTACTTGTTGTGCTGTAGACACCCGCTGCTTAGAGTTGTCCACGCATGAACTACTTTACTTTGCATTCAAACATTAGTACTTTTGAATTATGACTTGTAACGACCATTTGGGGTCACGTACACTTAATTATTGCTTCTACTTAGTGAAGCATACTTTTGGAATGTAAAACTTTCGATGTTGGTTTGACATCACTTTTAATTATGAATGCAAACTCTTTTTGAAAACGCATATAGTACTTAACCTTGTAATGATCCTGTTGTTGATGGTCCGTACATGATGATTTAGTACGGGGCATCACATTGAGCACCCTGGTAACTAAACTTAACGAATATATAATTTATACCCTTTGTATAATTATCTTAATAATATACGTAGACCAACGTGTACGCTTCTCAAATAGCATACGTCCGTTAAAAGGCTAGCGCTCTAGCGCGGACGGGGATATCAAGCCCTATGGATCCATTTACTACTACTCGCGCCCACCAGTTCTTATAACTGGCAGTTAACAGTTACCAAAGCTAAGGGATTTTTGGTTCAAACTCAGTGTAGAATTTAGTATGTACTTGTATCCATTGCGTTTAAAATAAAGTGCATGTATTCTCAGCCAAAAAATATAGATTGCAAAAGCAATTAAAAAGGGAGCAATGAAACTCACCTTAGCAGCATATAAAGTCGTTCACCAAAATGTGACTGAAACTCGGATTACCAAATAACCGTAGATCTCAACCTAGAGAACATATGTTGGTCAATAAATGTCTATTAAGCTAGGTCAGGTCATAGTGTATCACAATCCTAATACTCGAGATCGACATACAAAAGTTATCCAAAGTCGTTTCCAAAAAGTCAATTTTGACAGTTGTTTAACAAAACGAGACGTACCTTATATAAGGATTCATTTATTCGGTTGGTAATATTCAAAAATCCAATTTATAAATCTCATAAACAAGTTGTTTAAATCTTAATTGCTGATTCAAAAGTAATTTCAATTAACGTCAATTATAATTCAGTTGATCATATCTTTTAATCCGTTCATCGAAATTATTCGATATCTAAATGAAAAGTTATTGATTTTTCGCCAGCTTTCCAAAAACATGTATATCATATACCTTTTACCAGTAATATATGTATTTAATTCGTGATTAATTATAAACTATTTAACGACGAAATTTAGCATACTAGCATATATAAATATATATACTCGAGCACTAGACATGGATACACAATTAATATATAAAAGATAAGATATGAATGCTTACGTATCAATATTGTGATTTAATATTGCAGGAAAGTACGTAGACACAACATAGATGATAAACACTACGTTTGACTTGCGAACAATATCCACGAACATTACCCATAACTTCCATAGCTATAACCCATAACTTCCTTAGCTTTATCCCGCTCGAAAAACCATTTTGAAAGTGACACGCAGAAGACCTCGTCGTAGTATTTTATGTATAATACTAATACTACTAATAATAATAAGATTAATAATATTAATCTTAATAATAATAATAATAATAATAATAATAATAATAATAATAATAATAATAAAAATAATAATAATAATAATAATAATAATAATAATAAATATAAGTATATTTAGAGAGAAAGATCGAGGTTGAGAAGGAATTGCATCAGAAACAGAAACAGATCGAGTTTAAATAGATGTGGCCTGATTTCCAGCCCCATGCGATCGTATGGTTTTTGGGCATCAAGGCCATGCGATCGCATGGCCTTCTGATCCAGCTCACATTCTTTTAATTTCTAGTTTGTCGACATATTTAAATATTAATATAATATATATAATTTAATTTAATTAATTATATATTATATTAAATTCACATGCATAGTTGACTTGTAATTTTTGTTCCGATAAGTCGTACGTCATCACTCGACTTATGTCCCGGTTCCGGTTTTTCAAATGTCCTTTCGTACGCTGAGAAAACTTGCATTTTACGTTTCGTGTCACGTACCTTTGTCAAAATATAGCCTTAAATTATCCCTAAACTATACCACTCAAAGTATATCTTAAACTTTCGAGTATTTTGGTCATTTATTTCTATAAATTATCGTCTCGCTATTTGTTAATATATATATAATAACAATTCGTTTTATGACCAAGTTAGTATTATATTTTATCGTATTGTTAAATATATATTTTCAATATTAATAAACACGTTTTTAAAATACATATCGCAAGTTATTCATATATCTAATTCCAACAGTTAATATTCCTTATTATTGTATGTGTCCAAATTACATTATTTAAACAAACACTTTACCATTTATTCCGAATACCGTTAAGAATGAATGATTTCCCAAATCAACGTGGACCTCACAACCGAGACCCGTAATAATATCATAATCCTTAAGAGACTCAGTAAATATCTTTTAATTCAATCGTTTAGCATAATCTTTTAACTTCGTAGTTAAATATATCAATCAGATAATCAAACCAGTATGTTTAATGCACGGTATCATTTACATAACACTTCGTTACGTTTTCAAGTTATAGTATATGTATCTATTTATATATAAGTGTTCGCGAATCCCTGAGAACAATCGAAAGGTATTTGAATAGTTCAAGAATTTTAGGATTCAACTTCATAGACTTTGCTTATCGTGTCGGAAACATTAAAGATTAAGTTTAAATTTGGTCAGAAATTTTCGGGTCATCACACATTATTTTGGAACGATCGTTGGCTTGGAAACCACATCCTTAGCAATTCCTTTGGGCGGCTTTTTTAACTTGAAATAAACAAATGGGTACTTGTAAAGGATCGGATTCTAAAAGATGGTGCATCATGGATTTCGTCATGGTTTTGGATTTGCCCCCAAGTGGCAGAACCCAATCAGAACTCGAAGAGCTAAACGTTTTACTTTCTGATTTCAAATTTGCGGATAAGAACTATGATACTTGGAGTTGGAGTCTTCAAAATAATGGGTCATTTTCATCAAACAGGTCATCAACTTTGATCGACGAAAAGCTGCTTAAGGACACTTCATTGCAACTTTTTGGAATTCGACACGCTACTGCTCAAAACCCTTTACTCCCGCAGAAAATAGGAATTTTCGTATGGCGTACCCGTCTTAATCGACTACCAACAAAGTTCGAGCTTGATAAGCAACGTATTGATCTAGGCTCGACTCGATGGTCGGTGTGCGATGGTGACATAGAGACCGTCAATCATATTTTTCTTCACTGCTCCTTCGCAAAAGATATATGGGCCCGTATTTTTCGATGTTGGAACTTCGATAATATCAGTCACTCAAACATGGACACAATGTTCCAAGGAAAAGGAAATGCGGGGTTCTCCTCAAAACTATGGGAAGCCGTTGAATGGGTGTGCGGATATATCATATGGATGAATCGAAACCATACTATTTTTTGATGGAAAAAAGGTAGAGGTCCATGCTCCTTAATGACATACAAGTAAAGTCGTTCGAATGGGTTTCAAAGCGCTCGAAGAAAAGAACTCTAGACTGGAACCAATTGCTCATCAATCCAAAATCTTTTGAGGATCATGGCTAAATGTTCCTTTTAGTCTCATATTTCCAATTTTCGAATCATGTTGTAGCGTAATAGATCTTTTTATCTGTTAGTCCTCGTGATTGTTTCTCAGCTTCATGGCATACATCTCATGCCCTTTTGTAATTGTGAATGGTTATTGATAATGAAATATATTATTGCTTTGCCTTTAAAAAAAAATATATTTTGCCCAAAAGCCTTCATATTTTGCCCAAAAGCATTCATATTTTGCCCAAAAACCTTCATAATTTGCCCCAAAACCTCCATATTTTGCTCAAAAATCTCCATATTATGCCCCGAAACCTCCATAATTTGCCCCAAAAAAGTTTCTACGATTTAAAGAAAAATTTCCGCCCCCGATGAAAAAAATTCCTGCTTCCACTACTGAATATATATATATATATATATATATATATATATATATATATATATATATATATATATATATATATATATATATATATATATATGCGTGTGTTTGTGTGCGTGCGCGTGTTCTCGGCATCTACATTTAAAGAAAAAAGTTTATTAGAATCAAACCAAAACTAAGCTATATGTATTTATATACTCCGTATATTGTTTTAAAGATTTGTGTAACGACCCCAAAACGTAACACAAGAAAACACATGTTTTTTTATAAACAGTCCAGAATCAGGCCAATTTGTGCGGCGCGCAAAAGCTTGCGCGCCGCGCCTGATAAAGGAATTTCAGATCAGTAACATTTTAGGGTAAACGCCAATTTTCGAACAAAGCAAGTTTCATTGTAACAAAACCTGTTTAACGACGTACAAAGTCAACGTACAACAAATGCATATAAGTTTACAAAACGGTTTCAACAACCTATACAATCAAACAGTGTAATTTCGACACAAATATATATTTAGACGAGTTAGGACTCTATGACCAAACCCGATACCAAGAGCATAATCTCGGGGATCTACCAAGTGCCCAATCCGCAACTGAATATCCAAATGCTACCCCTTCATGAGCTCCATCACCAACCATCACCCAAAAGCAACTAGTCTAGCAACTAGAAGTTTTCTTCATAACAAATAGTACCTAAAAAAAGGTAACAACAACGAGGGGTAAGCTTACGCTTAGTGAATTCAATAATTATACATATACATATATAATCTACTTACTTCCAAACACTTACACAAATACCGCATACAAGCTAGCAATTCAATAACCGTGCAATCACAATGCATAAACCAAATATCCACAATTTACAATAAGCTAGCATCGCCAATGGCATATAGTCACAATTTAATATGCTAATACAAAAATTACATAACCATGGTCGACTATACACATGCTATGGTGCTATCTACACTGGATTTACACCATAACACAAACGAGGAAACGGTACTCACAAAGACCGCTAGTGTACATACGTCCTGTATCATTATCCCCTAGGTGGTGTCGTACGCTTCGACTTAAAACCACCCGTCACGTAAAATGTGGTGTCGTACTCCTCGACTTTAAATCCACATTTCACGCCGCAAACCCGATGTGGTGTCATACGCCTTTACTTTGATACACACCGTGTTCACCCCACACATGCAAACAAACTATATATATACACGTATAATTATTCCACTCACCTTGGAATGTCCGCACAAGTTACGTAATATGATTTTCATCCACATATCCGAGCAAGTAGTTACCTATATCACACATAGGCACAATATTCACATAAATATACATTCTCTAAAAGAGAATCCGACACAATCATTCCTTTGCCGAGGGATCACATCTTGCTCGCCAAAACCCGCCCATTTAACACCAAATGGACACAATCCAATTACCACTTCAGGTGGTAATTCAAACCCACTCTACAAGTACAATTTTACCCAATTTATACTTGACACCAAATTGACCAACCTAGGTCCCGACACTAGATTACTACTTAGGTAGTGATCATTTCAAAACTTCATTTACACCAAAACTACAACACGTGCAATATTGACCCATATCACACTTGACCTCCTTTGACTTATGTCAAATTCAACCCAAAATCACTAATGGCTAGTGACTAGGCCTTAATACACCAATTAACAACATAAACCAAGTATTAGGTACTTATTACACCAACACTAGCCTCAAATCCAAGTTTAACGCCTAATCAAGGTCAAACCCAATTTTGACCAACAAGCATGTTCTTAAGAACACCAAAATCATCAACACACACACAATCTAGTGATTAACACCCAAAGTCATGACAAATACTTACAAATTCGTCATCAAACTCTAAACCCACAATCCTTTACCCAAATCACACACCAAAACCCCCAATTTCATAAGAAATGGGGTTTATATCCCAACATTAACTCAAACCCTATCTAAAATGGAAATTAAACAACACAATTCAGATTAGGGTTTACCTCAAGCATCAATGAGAAGCCTATAGGCTAGACACACCAAGATGAACTTCAATTTGGGTAGAAATCACCATCTTCTTATTCCATTGAAGCTTTCTCTCTCTAGAAATCCTCATCTCTCTCTCTAGAGTTTGGTTGGTGAAAATGGGGATAAAATGAGATCTAGATCAGATTTGGGGTATAAAACCCGTCCATAAGTGAAAAGACCAAAGTGCCGTCTTTAATTTCACAAAATTACAAACCCACAAAAAGCTGTCAGCTCATTTTGCGCGGTGTGCAAAATTTTGCGCGGTGCGCACTATAAGGCAATTTTAGATCACATATCAGGAAATCCCGTCTTTTGCGCGGTGCGCAAAAAGCGAAATCAGCATTTTGTGAAACTTTTTTTGGTCGTAACTTTTAGACCGTAACTCCGTTGTTTATGAATCAAATATCGTTGGAAATGTAATAAGGTCTACTTTACAATGGTAAGGTTGTAAAAAGTTTACTCAGACTTTGTTTGGGGTCAAAAGATATGATTACATACCTTTGAACTCAAATGACGTCCAAAATAACATGTAACTGAAAAACGGGGTATTACAATTTGTCGAATGACAACAATAGTCAAATAGTTGTTGTTAACACATTTAATAAAGTTGTATATCTATATAGTTGTTACTTTAAAAATATTGAACTTATAAATCAGTATATACAAACATTTTCTAGTACGTTAACTACATTCTTAAAAGTTATCGTCAGAAAATTCATTTTATGATTTGATAGTACATACGATCAATATAACTTTGTTACGATTTCACACACTTAACTACACAAATATATTGAAAACACATACATACAGACACACACACATACACACACATACATACATACACATACATACATACATACATACATACATACATACATACATACATACATACATACATACATATATATATATATATATATATATATATATATATATATATATATATATAAGATCCACAGGTAAGCACCGTTTTAGGGATAAGGACATAAGTAAATTGTTATTCTAATTTGTAACATTAAAATTAGACTTTGTGTTTAAAAAAAAAAAATCTGAAGTTATTATTCGTTGTGTAGATTCAGAAAAAAAAATTACGCCACGTTAACATACATCAGATGTATCATAAACGTTTATCATACATCATATCGGAGTTATGATAATTTGTTAGCATACATCTGATATATGTTAACGTGTCGTGAAATTTTTTTTTTTTCTGAATCTACACAATGAATATTAACCTCAGAAATAAATAAAAAATCTAAATTTTAAACATTAATTTTAATGTTATATATTATTTAATTTTTTATAATTTTTTATTTTATTTTTTAATCAAGAGGGAAGTGACATGTAGGGAAAGGGGGAAGTAATTTTTATTATTATTATTATTATTATTATTATTTTAATTTCTTACAAACATTAAGATTAAGTGAAAATATAAACATTTAAAAAAGACACTTTGTGATAAATGTTATTATTTTAACTTAGAAAACGCTCGAAGAAATAACATACATCGTGATGAATGTTATTTCTTCGAGCATCTTTTTTTCAACTTTTGTGAAGTTTTTTTTTTCTTTCAAAATTTAACCCAATTTAGAGTTTAGAGTTTAGGGTTTAGTCCATAAACCCTTAACTCTAAACCGTTTAGGTTTAACTCAAGCTAAACCCTAAACTCTAATTTCTTAAATCCTAAAAAAATGCTCAAAAAAATAACATTCATCAAGATGAATGTTATTTCTTCTAGCATTTTCTATGTCAAAATAATAACATTTATCACAAAGTGTCTTTATGAATATTTATATTTTCACATAATCTTAATGTTTGTAAAATATATTTTTTTTAAACGAAAAAGAAATTACTTCTCCCATATATATATATATATATATATATATATATATATATATATATATATATATATATATATATATATATATATATATATATATATATATATATATATATATATATGCTCTTAAATTGATACATAGGAAAAATGCTTATGTATCAAAAGAATAAATATGTCACATAAACTTTTACCAATAGTCTTTTGGTTATATATATATATATATATATATATATATATATATATATATATATATATATAAGCTTTTATCAATAAGTATGTATATATAGGGGAGGTTCAGTAGAGAACCAAAAAGCTACAGAACTAACTAATGTGCACATATTTACACTTGTGCACATTAAAAAAGTTCTATATTGAACTTTTAGCTATATATATATATATATATATATATATATATATATATATATATATATATATATATATATATATATATATATATATATATATATATATATATATATATATATATATATATATATTTAAATATTTATATTGTAATTTATTTTTAAAATAGTTAACTACCGTGTAATGCACAGGCTCCATACACTAACTATTTTATAAAGTGTTAGCAATTTAGTAATTTTATCATTTATTATCATTTTATCAAAAATAGTAACTGATAGTGCTCCAAATGAACATATATTTAGGCACAATATCCTTCCAATATGTAAAGTTTCAGTTGTAATTGTTCTATTTTCAAGTAATATTCGTTTAAATAAATAAGTGCGAAGACAAAAGAAGAAAACGACGATTTGAAGATGCAAATGACCAAAAAGCTCAAATGTACAAGATACAATCCAAGTGGTTCAATTTATTGATGAGAAACGTCTAAATATTAATAAGGGTATAAGTCGCAGAACGCAAAGTACAAGATATCTAAGCGTACGAAAGGACGTTCGAAAATCCGGAACCGAGACATAAACCGAGCATCAATGTGCGAGTCAACGGGCCTAAAATTACAAGTCAACAATGCACAAGAATATAATATAATATATATATATATATATATAATTATATATAATTATATATATTAAATTATATTAATTAAATACTCTGCAGCCCACGTTTTTTAGAGCAAAATATCTGGATCCAGGCTGGCCATGCGAAGAAGCATTTCCATCCGATCGCATGGAATGAAAAGTTTGGTCAGGTCTATAAATTGGCCATTTTTCGGACAAATTACACACACCTCTTTCAATATCTCTCTCCCTCTGTATAATATATATATATATATATATATATATATATATATATATAATATAAATATTAGTTAGTTTGGGTAATGTAATGGTTATTTTACGGGTTTTAAAGTCAGAACTCTGTCCGTGTAATGCTACGCGATTAATAATCACTGTAAGCTAAATTCTCCTTTTTAAATTAATGTCTCGTATTTAAGTTATTATTATGCTTTTTTAAGCCGAAGTAATCGTGATGTTGGACTAAATATTAAGACGGGGTTATTGAACTTTGGACCATAATTAGGGTTTGGACAAAAGACCGACACTTGTGAAAATTAGACTATGAGCTATTAATGGACTTTATATTTGATTAATATAGAGATTTACAATTTGACGTATTTATAAATAGCCACATATGTTAGATCGGGAACGATGGGCGGGATATTTATAAATACTATTAATTGTTCATTTGACCGGACACGGGGATGGATTAATAGTCAATGGACTCATTAAAACAGGGGTGGATTACATTCAAGGGTAATTGGTGTAATTGATAACAAAGTATTAAAACCTTGGATTACACGCAATCGATAACCTGGTGTAATTATTAAACAAAGTATTAAAACCTTGTTACAGTTCGAATCCCTAATTAGTTGGAATATTTGACTTCAGGAATAAGGTTAATTTGTCGAGCATTTTATAATTATGACCGATGAACTATTATGGGAAAAAACCAGATAGGTATCAAATAATTCAGGACAAAGGACAATTAACCCAGGGTAATAAATTAAAATCAAAACGTCAGACATCATGATTACGGAAGTTTAAATAAGCATAATTATTTTATTTCATATTTTATTATTCGCAATTTTATATATCGTTATTTATTTTACTCACTTTAATTATTGTCATTTATCTTTACGCTTAAAATATAAAATCGACAAACCAGTCATTAAACGGTAAAACCCCCTTATATATTATTATTATATATAATTATATATATTTTAAACAAATATAGTTATATAAAAATAGTTATATAAAAATATAGTGTAAAATAACCCAGCTCCCTGTGGAACGAACCGGACTTACTAAAAACTATACTACTCTACGATTAGGTACACTGCTTATAGTGTTGTAGCAGAGTTTAGGTATATCTCATGTGTAAATAAATAATTAAAACTTGTGTAATTTATATCGTATTTCGTATTAAAATTAATAGTATTTCGTATACACTCCGCTGCACACATCAAGCTTTTGGCGCCGCTGCCGGGGACTCGGTGAAAAACGCTATATTTTGTTAAAACTATATTTTTGTAAAAATATATTATTTCTTATTTCGGAAAAATATTTTGTATTTATAATAAGTGTTAAAAATAAAAGTTATAATTTTAATATTTAGTTTATAAAATTATTTCTATTTTAAGTTTTTAAAATATAAGTTATATAAATATTTTCTATAGATTAAAATCAAAAAATTAAAATAAAAAAAAAAAAGAATTCGGGCCTGGTACTGTAGCAGCCCACAATCAGATCCGAAATTCTGGGCCATGCGATCGCATGGCCATAACGCATCAAACTCATACGGTCGCATGAGCTGATGTGACAGATCTGAATCATTTGACCAGCCTAATTAGGGTTGTAATTATATATAATTAATAATAATTAGGGTTTGATTTTTATATTATTTAGTTTTAAGTATTTAATTATAATTTGTATTATTAAGTTTATTAATTTTATTAATTATATAAAATTAATACTTTTATATAAATAATATAAAAATAATATTTTTATAAAAATTGTATTTTTATAACTTTAATTTTATTTTTACTTTTTGTATCTTATTAATCATTTAATTCGTAATTTGTTAATTTATCGTTCGTAATTGGTACTAAACTTAGTATTTTGCCGTAGTTATTTTATATTTCTAGATTTTTAGGCTTTGCCGTAAAATTCCTTAAGTGCTTTTTCTTTATATTAAGATTTAGGCGCTTTAGAATTTTGCGACGCAGTTTTTAGATTTAGTGCCTAATTAACTTATTACCCTTTTGGATATATAATTCCTTTTAAGCCTTAATACCCTTTAGGCGCAACTTTTTATATTTAATTTTTAGACTTTTAAGTTTCGACATTTTTCTTTCTTATTTTAATTTTTCGACGCGTTTCTTTCTCATTTTTACGCTCTAGTTTTTAGGACAGAATTTATTTAAAAATTTTGACGAACAATTATTGTAAGTGATTGAATTAATAGACACAAATTTTCTGATTCGTAGTAATAGTTGGATTTGTTAGTGGCGAGTTGTGGATTTTTCGATTTAAAGGATCCTGGCTACCTGCTGCATCTATTGACTATTCAAAACGTGGGCAAAATCAGAAAAGTCTATCAATTTGATAACTTATGTAATTTTTAGTTTTATAACTAATAGGATAATTAGTAAATGCACCACATTGTTGCTAAAATTTAGTAATAAGCGTATTATGGAAAATCTCGAAAATATTTTGGAAACTCTTTCTGACATGCAAAATCAATTAAATCAATACTCTCAAACGAGTGTTGATGAAAATTCATTCGGTCAAACTTGGATCACGAATGACGAAACAATAACTGGTTGTGAAATCTGTGGGGATTATCATTCAACATGGGAATGTTATTATTACGTTCCTATGGAAAATTATGCACCCATGGAACCTGAATGGAATGATTGTGAGGAATACAATTCAAATTGGGATTATTCCTAAGAATATATCCAAACTCAATAACCAGAGGACGAGGAAAATTATGAAATGTCCCGTTCTTATTGATTAAAAACGTTCCATATTAATTGATTTCGTTGCGAGGTTTTGACCTCTATATGAGACGTTTTTCAAAGACTGCATTCATTTTAAAACAAACCATAACCTTTATTTCATAGATAAAGGTTTTAAAAAACTTTACGTAGATTATCAAATAATGATAATCTAAAATATCCTGTTTACACACGACCATTACATAATGGTTTACAATACAAATATGTTACAACAAAATAAGTTTCTTGAATGCAGTTTTTACACAATATCATACAAGCATGGACTCCAAATCTCGTCCTTATTTAAGTATGCGACAGCGGAAGCTCTTAATAATCACCTGAGAATAAACATGCTTAAAACGTCAACAAAAATGTTGGTGAGTTATAGGTTTAACCTATATATATCAAATCATAATAATAGACCACAAGATTTCATATTTCAATACACATCCCATACATAGAGATAAAAATCATTCATATGGTGAACACCTGGTAACCGACATTAACAAGATGCATATATAAGAATATCCCCATCATTCTGGGACACCCTTCGGATATGATATAAATTTCGAAGTACTAAATCATCCGGTACTTTGGATGGGGTTTGTTAGGCCCAATAGATCTATCTTTAGGATTCGCGTCAATTAGGGTGTTTGTTCCCTAATTCTTAGATTACCAGACTTAATAAAAAGGGGCATATTCGATTTCGATAATTCAACCATAGAATGTAGTTTCACGTACTTGTGTCTATTTTGTAAATCATTTATAAAACCTGCATGTATTCTCATCTCAAAAATATTAGATTTTAAAAGTGGGACTATAACTCACTTTCACAGATTTTTACTTCGTCGGGAAGTAAGACTTGGCCACTGGTTGATTCACGAACCTATAACAATATATACATATATATCAAAGTATGTTCAAAATATATTTACAACACTTTTAATATATTTTGATGTTTTAAGTTTATTAAGTCAGCTGTCCTCGTTAGTAACCTACAACTAGTTGTCCACAGTTAGATGTACAGAAATAAATCGATAAATATTATCTTGAATCAATCCACGACCCAGTGTATACGTATCTCAGTATTGATCACAACTCAAACTATATATATTTTGGAATCAACCTCAACCCTGTATAGCTAACTCCAACATTCACATATAGAGTGTCTATGGTTGTTCCAAAATATATATAGATGTGTCGACATGATAGGTTTAAACATTGTATACGTGTCTATGGTATCTCAAGATTACATAATATACAATACAAGTTGATTAAGTTATGGTTGGAATAGATTTGTTACCAATTTTCACGTAGCTAAAATGAGAAAAATTATCCAATCTTGTTTTACCCATAACTTCTTCATTTTAAATCTGTTTTGAGTGAATCAAATTGCTATGGTTTCATATTGAACTCTATTTTATGAATCTAAATAGAAAAAGTATAGGTTTATAGTCGGAAAAATAAGTTACAAGTCGTTTTTGTAAAGGTAGTCATTTCAGTCGAAAGAACGACGTCTAGATGACCATTTTAGAAAACATACTTCCACTTTGATTTTAACCATAATTTTTGGATATAGTTTCATGTTCATAATAAAAATCATTTTCTCAGAATAACAACTTTTAAATCAAAGTTTATCATAGTTTTTAATTAGCTAACCCAAAACAGCCCGCGGTGTTACTACGACGGCGTAAATCCGGTTTTACGGTGTTTTTCGTGTTTCCAGGTTTTAAATCATTAAGTTAGCATATCATATAGATATAGAACATGTGTTTAGTTTATTTTAAAAGTCAAGTTAGAAGGATTAACTTTTGTTTGCGAACAAGTTTAGAATTAACTAAACTATGTTCTAGTGATTACAAGTTTAAACCTTCGAATAAGATAGCTTTATATGTATGAATCGAATGATGTTATGAACATCATTACTATCTTAAGTTCCTTGGATAAACCTACTGGAAAAGAGAAAAATGGATCTAGCTTCAACGGATCCTTGGATGGCTCGAAGTTCTTGAAGCAGAATCATGACACGAAAACAAGTTCAAGTAAGATCATCACTTGAAATAAGATTGTTATAGTTATAGAAATTGAACCAAAGTTTGTATATGATTATTACCTTGTATTAGAATGATAACCTACTGTAAGAAACAAAGATTTCTTAAGGTTGGATGATCACCTTACAAGATTGGAAGTGAGCTAGCAAACTTGAAAGCATTCTTGATTTTATGTAACTAGAACTTGTAGAATATATGAAGAACACTTAGAACTTGAAGATAGAACTTGAGAGAGATCAATTAGATGAAGAAAATTGAAGAATGAAAGTGTTTGTAGGTGTTTTTGTTCGTTGGTGTATGGATTAGATATAAAGGATATGTAACTTTGTTTTCATGTAAATAAGTCATGAATGATTACTCATATTTTTGTAATTTTATGAGATATTTCATGCTAGTTGCCAAATGATGGTTCCCACATGTGTTAAGTGACTCACATGGGCTGCTAAGAGCAGATCATTGGAGTGTATATACCAATAGTACATACATCTAAAAGCTGTGTATTGTACGAGTACGAATACGGGTGCATACGAGTAGAATTGTTGATGAAACTGAACTAGGATGTAATTGTAAGAATTTTTGTTAAGTAGAAGTATTTTGATAAGTGTATTTAAGTCTTTCAAAAGTGTATAAATACATATGAAAACACTACATGTATATACATTTTAACTGAGTCATTAAGTCATCGTTAGTCGTTACATGTAAGTGTTGTTTTGAAACCTTTAGGTTAACGATCTTGTTAAATGTTGTTAACCCAATGTTTATAATATCAAATGAGATTTTAAATTATTATATTATCATGATATTATCATGTATGAATATCTCTTAATATGATATATATACATTAAATGTCTTTACAACGATAATCGTTACATATATGTCTCGTTTAAAAATCATTAAGTTAGTAGTCTTGTTTTTACATATGTAGTTCATTGTTAATATACTTAATGATATGTTTACTTATCATAGTATCATGTTAACTATATATATATATATATCCATATATATGTCATCATATAGTTTTTACAAGTTTTAACGTTCGTGAATCACCGGTCAACTTGGGTGGTCAATTGTCTATATGAAACATATTTCAATTAATCAAGTCTTAACAAGTTTGATTGCTTAACATGTTGGAAACATTTAATCATGTAAATATCAATCTCAATTAATATATATAAACATGGAAAAGTTCGGGTCACTACAGTACCTACCCGTTAAATAAATTTCGTCCCGAAATTTTAAGCTGTTGAAGGTGTTGACGAATCTTCTGGAAATAGATGCGGGTATTTCTTCTTCATCTGATCTTCACGCTCCCAGGTGAACTCGGGTCCTCTACGAGCATTCCATCGAACCTTAACAATTGGTATCTTTTTTTGCTTAAGTCTTTTAACCTCACGATCCATTATTTCGACAGGTTCTTCGATGAATTGAAGTTTTTCGTTGATTTGGATTTCATCTAACGGAATAGTGAGATCTTCTTTAGCAAAACATTTCTTCAAATTCGAGACGTGGAAAGTGTTATGTACAGCCGCGAGTTGTTGAGATAACTCAAGTCGGTAAGCTACTGGTCCGACACGATCAATAATCTTGAATGGTCCAATATACCTTGGATTTAAGCATGACCATCTCTCCAATTTCAAATTCTATATATTTTCTTTTAATGTCAGCGTATGAAAGGATCCGAAACTAATCATCCGGACGTTGTCCATATTGATTACAAACGAATTACAATAGTTGATAACATTGCGAGGTACTTGCCCTCTATATGATACATCTTACAAACGTTGCATTTATTCTTAAAAGACAATCTATAGTTACATCCATAATTGACATATTCGCCTGACATTTCATAATATTCAAATGACCTAAACCGCCATTTACTTAATAATAGTCTCTATGAACTTCAATGACTCGAATGCAACGCCTTATGATATAAGTCCTTAATGGCCTCAAGTAGTATCCTTAGTACGAGATAATGCACAGCGGAAGACTTAATTCATACCTGAGAATAACATGCTTTAAAATGTCAACATAAAGTTGGTGAGATATAGGTTTAATGTCGACAGCGATATAAATATAGACCACAAGATTTCATATATAAACATTTTAATAAAAATATTCTAAGTGGTTGAGCACTTGGTAACCATACTTAACAATTAATCACGTCGCATATTCCCTTTAATATGAAATCTTACTACACTGTACCAAGTGTAGTCACGAAACGAAGTACTGTGCAACCGTTGAATACTGGTCGTCCAGTCCGGTTGGGGTTGTCAGGCCCGATAGATCTATCAACAGGATTCGCGTTTACAATACCGCTGTAAATATTAGTTACCAAGCTACAGGGAAGTATGCCAGTGGTACAACTCAACGTAGAACATATTTTTCAGTTACTTGTGTCCATAACGTAAAACATAAAATACATGTATTCTCATCCCGAAATATTTAGAGTTTAAAAGTGGGACTATATACTCACTTTCGTCTTGAAGATATATATAATTTGACTTGGTCTCCGGTTGATATCACGAACCTATCCATATATAATATATCAATACCTTTTCTTTTTAAACAAACGTCACATATATATACTTGTTATACTTTTAATACTTTGAATAATTCCTTAGTCCGTAGTTAGCAGCTCGTTGTTAGTAATTCAATTTTAATGGTTCATTTTTAGATGTTTAATATACCCGCAATGAAATAAATAAAACCCCCAACGAAATAAATAAAATCCCATCGTATATGTATTGGTCGAGATTAATCTTGACCCACGGTACCGGTGTTGTCAAATGACGTGTTGCGTACATAAAGTACCGGTGCTGTCAAATGACGTGTTGCGTACAAACATGGGATCTTATGATTAATCTTCTCGTGTTGTTTACGGGTGATCCTGAACCATATAAAATTGAATTATAAGTACATATATATAAAATATCATGTTATCTTAGAAATATGTGATTTATTTAATTTTTCCCAATTAATCCCGAAGTTAAACAAGTCTAGGATAACCAATTTTGTTTCGGTCATAGTTTCTTCGTTACAAATCCGTTTTCGTTAATTCAACTTGCCATCTCCTTGGATCGAGTCCCTCTTTAAGACTATGAACTGAAAATACCTTGGTTTGTATTCAAAATCACACGGCATAGGTGAAACTTTAGTGAAACTTATGAAGTTAAACATTTTTGTTACAAAAAAATAACACTTAATGACCATTTTTCTAAAAATACTTATACTTTGAATTAAATCATGAAATTTCTATGTGTTAACATATTTATAGTAAAAATCATTTTTCCAGAACATAAACCTCCAATTCAAAGTTTAAGATAGTTTTTAATTATCAAACCCAAAACAGTCCCCGGTTACACTCCGACGTCGTAAAAACAGTTTTTAAGATATTCTTTGAAAAACCAAGTTATACCTTGTTAAGTTAGCATATATTTAAGTTATATTACAGGTCTTGAAGTATTTTAAAAGTTAAGTTAGAAGGATCTATTTAGTTTGCAAACAAGTTTGAAAACTTTCAAACTATGTTCTTGTTGTTAAAATTGTATACCACAAAATATGATAGCTATATATATATGAATCGAATAAGGTTATGAACATAGATACTACCTCAAGTTCCTTGGACAAGGTTTCTGTAAAAGAGGAGTAAAAAGCTAGAACCAAAAGGGTGATGAAATTGGATGAAAGATTGGAAGTAAGTTTGTGTTCTTGGAAGGATTTCTTGAAGTGTTTTTGTATGGTTTTCTTATGGTGTTTAAGTAAGGTTTTTGAAGCTAAATGATGGGGAAAATGCTTGGAGATGATCAAGTATGAAGTTAAGAGTATTTTGAGAGAGAAATGGAAGTGTAAGTATGAGAAAATGGGGTGAAGAAATGGTGTGCATGCATAAAAACGTTTTTAGGTTATAAAGGAAAAAAAAAATACCTAACTTTGTTTTCTTGCTAAATAATTCATGCTACTTGACAAATGGTTGGTTCCACATGTTTCTTAATCATTTAAGGCTGCTAAGGAGCAGATTTTTATTGGTATATACCAATAGTAAATACATCTAGAAGCTGCGTATGATACGGGTACATATACCCTAGGTATACGTATAGAAATCTTTGAGAAAACGGAACGAGGATTCAAATATAGCTATCTTTTGTAAATATACTTATATTGTTTTATGTATTTAAGTCTTTAAAAGTGATTAAATACATTACTTATACGATATATGTATAAACATTATAGGTCATAAGTATTTAAGTCAAATAACGTTACGTATGGTTATCGTTTTGAAAAATTAAGTTAGTAGTTTCAAAATATACTTATAACTTATTGTTATTAATACAAAATGAGATATTAAAACATTCTTAGATCATGTTAAATATGTATATATACATATATATACACAAACGTATAATTATCATATATTGTATAGTTCGTGATATCATCGGTCAAACTAGACGGTCAAACGTTGTGTAAAACTCTTTTCGAAAACATAAGTCTCAACAATTTGGATTGCTTATCATGTTGGTAAGGTTTAATTTATGTAAATATTAATCTTATGAGTATAGAACGATCGAAAAAGTGCGGGTCAACTTTAGGGTTTTTTGCTTATCGTGTCGGAACCATATAGAGATTAGAGTTTAAATTTGGTCGGAAATTTCCGGGTCGTTACAGTACCCACCCGTTAAAGAAATTTCGTCCTCGAAATTTGGTAGAGGTTGTCATAAATAACAATAGGAATGTTTTCATGACGAATATGAGGTAATAATTAAATTTTATCATTATTGAAAGATTTAGATAAAACGATTCGGTTATGTGAGACGCACGAGCGAAGCTATCACAAAAGAGTGAAATGAGTAAATATAGAATTGTTGTAACCGATGACGTGATTATGATCGACTTCCGGGATTTAAGGGTTTTAAAGAAAATCTTATGTAATAAGATTTAGTTTTGCGGCGATCAGGATCTTCTTTGATTTAACGCGGCAATCTGTTTTGATTTCTTTGTCGAATATTTCACTATAAATTTACCTCCTTCCCTTTCTTTCTTCCCACATCTTCTATTCTTTCTCTTTAGTTCCTACTTTAAGACATTCGCTAATATGCTCCATCCCATTCTAATCCTTGTTATATTTCTAACTTTCATATCTTTCATTCTTCTTTTTCATCTATCACCAGAAGAATCTATTCTCTTTTATCCTTTCCTTGGAATTATAATGTTTTTAATTCTCCCATGCCTTTACGTTGCAATACGTATTGATATGCACGGTTTGTAGTTTCGGGGTTGTTGTTAGGTTTTATACCTTCCCTTATATTTCGATGTTCCTACTCCCGTCCCTTAAAATCATTGTCATCCACAGTTAATGCTCTCTCTTATTTGCTGTGGTTTATGTTCCTATTTCTATTCTGAGGTTTTGTCCCTTCGTTTCTTCTTCCTGTCCTCGAGCCAAGCGAACAATGGTCCGAAATTCGTAGGTAGGAAATTTGGAATGAACCTAGCTATTGGTTTTAGAATGAAATTGTAATGGCACGATCTTGATTCGTTAAATTACTCGAATATTCCGGAAAAATAGAACTAACAAGGTGATACGTTCTAATATGTTTGGAGACTTGATAGAATGTAAGAGCCGTGTAACATGGCACATGATGACGGTACTGTGAATCATCACATTCCATTAGAAACTTAACATGACTTACTGTAATATAATGAAGTTGATCAAGTTTCATTATATTATACTAATTCATGCATCAGTTCCCAACACTACTTCAAATCATTTATATTTTAATCTCGGAGGTTTCAGAATTTAGAAATTAACACAGTTTCTTTTATATTGTAACGCAGATGTTACGGAGAGATAAATGATCGCAGATAGGAATAGTTGTAAAAATATCTCCAGAAATATGAAAAATATGTATAACGAATGATATGAAGATATCTTATAATATCTAAGATAAGATGATGATGAAAAATATCATCCGGGCAAGGTTTTGAATAAAGAGTAGGGTTCTTACTGACGGTTTCAGCAGGTACGGAATCGTTTGTATTCTTTGAGAGCAGGTTCAGTCCCTGTGATTTATCCACAGCCTCTTTCATACTTTGCTTCATCCGTTTTCTAGTTCCAAACTTTTTTTTTTTTTCCAGCTTTACCACCTTACTATTCTTTGTCATCAAACTTTTGACCGTTAAAGTCGTTTACAGTTTTTGCTGCTTCGTTAGCATTTCAAGAACTATTTCATAGTCCCGGGTGTTTTTCAGAAACTTCACGTTCAGATTATGAAATTCTTAGGGATAGACATTATAGATATGATGGAAGAAGTTCCGCGAGATTTTCAAAATACTGATTGTTGATTTCGCCAAAAGGATAACGATCTGCTGGTGCACCTGTTGATGTTGTCGAGGGATATAAAAGGTTTTCCGGTAATGACGGCGAAAGGACAAGGTATAAATATCATGATTATAATAGAAATAATCTCACTAAAAAGTCGAAGTGGAGCTGTGACAAAATTAGCTTCTTGAAAAGGAATTGTAGGGTTGTTCTTGCTAATAAATGGCAAAGGATTCAATACGTTATGTGTTAAATTATGAATTTGGGTTAGAGAGTTCTTCAGGTGTATAACTGTATGTATAAATCTTCATTCCGTAGGCGAGGTGCGGCGGGTTCAACTTCTCGGTCGAGGTGTTTTCAGGAATCATGAAAGGATTTGAATGCGAATTGTAATCGTCAAGTTACGAATGAGGTTTAAGATAAAATCAAGTGGCAAGCTTGAAGAATTGTTTAGCTTCATATGTTACAATCAACATTTTAATTCATTTTAATTGTCCAGAGTTAGCCGGAACAGTTAGCGTGGAATCCTTAATAGATTTTTAATTAGTTAAATCGTGTGTTTCTAACAATTTTTTTTTTATTTTGTCCAATGTTTTCTTCTTTATGCCACTTGTTGGATTCTGGTAGGTCAAAATCCGAATATGAAATTTGATTGAAAATGGTTATTCTGGGGTGAGCGGATACGAATATCGGTGGTTGTAAGTAAGATAGTAGATAACCGTTGAATCAGATTCAAGAATGTACAATATAACTTATTAATGTGAATTCTAAATATTCCTCGGGTACTACCCACCCGTTAAAATATTTTCATCATTAATAGTTTGTACGAAGGAATTTTTAATTACTATCTTTATGAAAATATACTTGCATATATATTTTCTTCAGAGATAATCATAGATTTAATGAGTCAATAAGATATTAAACTCATTTGATTTATCGTTAATTCTAGGTTACATAATCTCTAAGACTTTAGAAATTACATAATCGTCATACGATACGTAAAGCGAAGATAATCGATGTAGAACGATATATAGAACGAAGATCATACTCGAAGTACAGATATTGAGTCGTGTGATGTTGATATTCGAGATACAGATTGTGATGTTGAGATTTAAGGCGCGGTTGTGATTGGGGTGATAAAGGTACTGTCGGCGTTGACGATGGTAGTACGGATTATGCTGCTGGTGCTGCTGTTGGTGTTTGTAACCTTCGCACCATATTCTCCAAAACCACTACCCGAGCACGGAGTTCGTTGACTTCTTCTATTATACCGGGATGATTGACGGTTGGAACGAGTGAATGAACAAGATTTGAAATATGGGATAGTATGTAATCATGACGAGATACTCTAGAAATGAGCGAGAAAATGGTGTTTCGAATAGGTTCGCCGGTAAGTGCTTCAGGTTCATCGTTAAGAGGACAATTTGGTGGATGGAATGGATCACCTTCTTCTTGCCTCCAGAAATTTAGTATATTACGAACCCATCCCCAATTCATCCAGAATAGATGATGGGAAATTGGTTGATCCATTCCGGTAACGCTGTTCTCGGAGCTCGAATGGAAATCCATATCGGCGAAGCTATCGAAGTCGGAGGAATTTGAGCTGGATGAAGAATCCATCTTGTATGGTCGGAGAAATGAATTTTTGGTTTGGAATAGATTATAGGAGTTGGGTTTGGTACTCTTCAATACATAATTTACATATGTATATATAATATCAAAATCCCATGAATTACGGAGAATCTTTGAAATACGTCAGGCAATGTCTATAGTAATAGATACGCTAGGATATGAATTTTGTCTATACATTATCGATGCACTAAATGCAGTAAGACGTGTCTAGACTTAAGAATGATAAGCAGGCAGTTCCCTAAGGATGATAAGCAGATGATTTCCGACTAGGATTGATAAGCAAAACTTTTGACAGGCAGACACGGTCAAAGTCCAGACTCACTTAATGTATCCTAACAACTACTAGTTAGACACACTAATGCAAGGCCTGGTTCGCTAAGACCAACGCTCTGATACCAACTGAAAGGATCCGAAACTAATCATCCGGACGTTGTCCATATTGATTACAAACGAATTACAATAGTTGATAACATTGCGAGGTACTTGCCCTCTATATGATACATCTTACAAACGTTGCATTTATTCTTAAAAGACAATCTATAGTTACATCCATAATTGACATATTCGCCTGACATTTCATAATATTCAAATGACCTAAACCGCCATTTACTTAATAATAGTCTCTATGAACTTCAATGACTCGAATGCAACGCCTTATGATATAAGTCCTTAATGGCCTCAAGTAGTATCCTTAGTACGAGATAATGCACAGCGGAAGACTTAATTCATACCTGAGAATAACATGCTTTAAAATGTCAACATAAAGTTGGTGAGATATAGGTTTAATGTCGACAGCGATATAAATATAGACCACAAGATTTCATATATAAACATTTTAATAAAAATATTCTAAGTGGTTGAGCACTTGGTAACCATACTTAACAATTAATCACGTCGCATATTCCCTTTAATATGAAATCTTACTACACTGTACCAAGTGTAGTCACGAAACGAAGTACTGTGCAACCGTTGAATACTGGTCGTCCAGTCCGGTTGGGGTTGTCAGGCCCGATAGATCTATCAACAGGATTCGCGTTTACAATACCGCTGTAAATATTAGTTACCAAGCTACAGGGAAGTATGCCAGTGGTACAACTCAACGTAGAACATATTTTTCAGTTACTTGTGTCCATAACGTAAAACATAAAATACATGTATTCTCATCCCGAAATATTTAGAGTTTAAAAGTGGGACTATATACTCACTTTCGTCTTGAAGATATATATAATTTGACTTGGTCTCCGGTTGATATCACGAACCTATCCATATATAATATATCAATACCTTTTCTTTTTAAACAAACGTCACATATATATACTTGTTATACTTTTAATACTTTGAATAATTCCTTAGTCCGTAGTTAGCAGCTCGTTGTTAGTAATTCAATTTTAATGGTTCATTTTTAGATGTTTAATATACCCGCAATGAAATAAATAAAACCCCCAACGAAATAAATAAAATCCCATCGTATATGTATTGGTCGAGATTAATCTTGACCCACGGTACCGGTGTTGTCAAATGACGTGTTGCGTACATAAAGTACCGGTGCTGTCAAATGACGTGTTGCGTACAAACATGGGATCTTATGATTAATCTTCTCGTGTTGTTTACGGGTGATCCTGAACCATATAAAATTGAATTATAAGTACATATATATAAAATATCATGTTATCTTAGAAATATGTGATTTATTTAATTTTTCCCAATTAATCCCGAAGTTAAACAAGTCTAGGATAACCAATTTTGTTTCGGTCATAGTTTCTTCGTTACAAATCCGTTTTCGTTAATTCAACTTGCCATCTCCTTGGATCGAGTCCCTCTTTAAGACTATGAACTGAAAATACCTTGGTTTGTATTCAAAATCACACGGCATAGGTGAAACTTTAGTGAAACTTATGAAGTTAAACATTTTTGTTACAAAAAAATAACACTTAATGACCATTTTTCTAAAAATACTTATACTTTGAATTAAATCATGAAATTTCTATGTGTTAACATATTTATAGTAAAAATCATTTTTCCAGAACATAAACCTCCAATTCAAAGTTTAAGATAGTTTTTAATTATCAAACCCAAAACAGTCCCCGGTTACACTCCGACGTCGTAAAAACAGTTTTTAAGATATTCTTTGAAAAACCAAGTTATACCTTGTTAAGTTAGCATATATTTAAGTTATATTACAGGTCTTGAAGTATTTTAAAAGTTAAGTTAGAAGGATCTATTTAGTTTGCAAACAAGTTTGAAAACTTTCAAACTATGTTCTTGTTGTTAAAATTGTATACCACAAAATATGATAGCTATATATATATGAATCGAATAAGGTTATGAACATAGATACTACCTCAAGTTCCTTGGACAAGGTTTCTGTAAAAGAGGAGTAAAAAGCTAGAACCAAAAGGGTGATGAAATTGGATGAAAGATTGGAAGTAAGTTTGTGTTCTTGGAAGGATTTCTTGAAGTGTTTTTGTATGGTTTTCTTATGGTGTTTAAGTAAGGTTTTTGAAGCTAAATGATGGGGAAAATGCTTGGAAATGATCAAGTATGAAGTTAAGAGTATTTTGAGAGAGAAATGGAAGTGTAAGTATGAGAAAATGGGGTGAAGAAATGGTGTGCATGCATAAAAACGTTTTTAGGTTATAAAGGAAAAAAAAAATACCTAACTTTGTTTTCTTGCTAAATAATTCATGCTACTTGACAAATGGTTGGTTCCACATGTTTCTTAATCATTTAAGGCTGCTAAGGAGCAGATTTTTATTGGTATATACCAATAGTAAATACATCTAGAAGCTGCGTATGATACGGGTACATATACCCTAGGTATACGTATAGAAATCTTTGAGAAAACGGAACGAGGATTCAAATATAGCTATCTTTTGTAAATATACTTATATTGTTTTATGTATTTAAGTCTTTAAAAGTGATTAAATACATTACTTATACGATATATGTATAAACATTATAGGTCATAAGTATTTAAGTCAAATAACGTTACGTATGGTTATCGTTTTGAAAAATTAAGTTAGTAGTTTCAAAATATACTTATAACTTATTGTTATTAATACAAAATGAGATATTAAAACATTCTTAGATCATGTTAAATATGTATATATACATATATATACACAAACGTATAATTATCATATATTGTATAGTTCGTGATATCATCGGTCAAACTAGACGGTCAAACGTTGTGTAAAACTCTTTTCGAAAACATAAGTCTCAACAATTTGGATTGCTTATCATGTTGGTAAGGTTTAATTTATGTAAATATTAATCTTATGAGTATAGAACGATCGAAAAAGTGCGGGTCAACTTTAGGGTTTTTTGCTTATCGTGTCGGAACCATATAGAGATTAGAGTTTAAATTTGGTCGGAAATTTCCGGGTCGTTACAGCGTAGCTCTTTTGTCGACTTTGGGCGGTTTTCAACCGTTGTTGAATTTTGATGATCTTCTCGGTAGTTTCTTGTATAATCTCCGGACCCGTAATCTGTCTATCCCCCACTTCACTCCAACAAATCGGAGACCTGCACTTTCTACCATAAAGTGCTTCAAACGGCGCCATCTCAATGCTTGAATGGTAGCTGTTGTTGTAGGAAAATTCTGCTAACGGTAGATGTCGATCCCAACTGTTTCTGAAATCAATAACACATGCTCGTAGCATGTCTTCAAGCGTTTGTATCGTCCTTTCGCTCTGCCCATCAGTTTGTGGATGATAGGCAGTACTCATGTCTAGACGAGTTCCTAATGCCTGCTGTAATGTCTGCCAGAATCTTGAAATAAATCTGCCATCCCTATCAGAGATAATAGAGATTGGTATTCCATGTCTGGAGACGACTTCCTTCAAATACAATCGTGCTAACTTCTCCATCTTGTCATCTTATCTTATTAGCAGGAAGTGTGCTGATTTGGTGAGACGATCAACTATTACCCAAATAGTATCAAAACCACTTGCAGTCCTTGGCAATTTAGTGATGAAATCCATGGTAATGTTTTCCCATTTCCATTCCGGGATTTCGGGTTGTTGAAGTAGACCTGATGGTTTCTGATGCTCAGCTTTGACCTTAGAACACGTCAAACATTCTCCTACGTATTTAGCAACATCGGCTTTCATACCCGGCCACCAAAAATATTTCTTGAGATCCTTGTACATCTTCCCTGTTCCAGGATGTATTGAGTATCTGGTTTTATGAGCTTCTCTAAGTACCATTTCTCTCATATCTCCAAATTTTGGTACCCAAATCCTTTCAGCCCTATACCGGGTTCCGTCTTCCCGAATATTAAGATGCTTCTCCGATCCTTTGGGTATTTCATCCTTTAAATTTCCCTTTTTTAAAACTCCTTGTTGCGCCTCCTTTATTTGAGTAGTAAGGTTATTATGAATCATTATATTCATAGATTTTACTCGAATGGGTTCTCTGTCCTTCCTGCTCAAGGCATCGGCTACCACATTTGCCTTCCCCGGGTGGTAACGAATCTCAAAGTCGTAATCATTCAATAATTCAATCCACCTACGCTGCCTCATATTCAGTTGTTTCTGATTAAATACGTGTTGAAGACTTTTGTGATCGGTATATATAATACTTTTGACCCCATATAAGTAGTGCCTCCAAGTCTTTAATGCAAAAACAACCGCACCTAATTCCAAATCATGCGTCGTATAATTTTATTCGTGAATCTTCAATTGTCTAGACGCATAAGCAATCACCTTCGTTCGTTGCATTAATACACAACCGAGACCTTGCTTTGATGCGTCACAATAAATCACAAAATCATCGTTCCCTTCAGGCAATGACAATATAGGTGCCGTAGTTAGCTTTTTCTTCAATAACTGAAACGCTTTCTCTTGTTCATCATTCCATTCAAATTTCTTCCCTTTATGCGTTAATGCAGTCAAGGGTTTTGCTATTCTGGAAAAGTCTTGGATGAACCTTCTGTAGTAACCAGCTAGTCCTAAAAACTGGTGTATGTGTTTCGGAGTTTTCGGGGTTTCCCACTTTTCAACAGTTTCTATCTTTGCCGGATCCACCTTAATACCTTCTTTGTTCACTATGTGACCGAGGAATTGAACTTCTTCCAACCAAAATGCACACTTTGAAAACTTAGCGTACAATTCTTCCTTCCTCAATACTTCTAACACCTTTCTCAAATGTTCACCGTGTTCTTGGTCATTCTTTGAGTAAATAAGTATGTCATCAATGAAAACAATGACAAACTTGTCAAGGTATGGTCCACACACTCGGTTCATAAGGTCCATGAACACAGCTGGTGCATTAGTTAAACCAAACGGCATGACCATAAACTCGTAATGACCGTAACGTGTTCTGAAAGCAGTCTTTGGAATATCATCTTCTTTCACCCGCATTTGATGATACCCGGAACGTAAGTCAATCTTTGAATAAATAGACGAGCCTTGTAGTTGATCAAATAAGTCGTCGATTCTCGGTAGTGGGTAGCGGTTCTTGATGGTAAGTTTGTTCAACTCTCGGTAGTCGATACACAACCTGAATGTACCATCTTTCTTCTTGACAAACAAAACAGGAGCTCCCCACGGTGATGTGCTTGGTCGAATGAAACCACGCTCTAAAAGTTCTTGTAATTGGCTTTGCAATTCTTTCATCTCGCTGGGTGCGAGTCTGTAAGGAGAACGAGCTATTGGTGCAGCTCCTGGTACAAGATCTATTTGAAATTCAACGGATCGATGTGGGGGTAATCCCGGTAATTCTTTCGGAAATACATCGGGAAATTCTTTTGCAATGGGAACATCATTGATGCTCTGTTCTTCAGTTTGTACTTTCTTGACGTGTGCTAGAACAGTATAGCAACCTTTTCTTATTAGTTTTTGTGCCTTCAAACTACTAATAAGATGTAGCGTCGTGTTGCCCTTTTCTCCGTACACCATTAAGGGTTTTCCTTTTTCTCGTATAATGCGAATTGCATTTTTGTAACAAACGATCTCTGCTTTCACTTCTTTCAACCAGTCCATACCGATTATCACATCAAAACTCCCTAACTCTACTGGTATCAAATCAATCTTAAATGTTTCGCTAACCAGTTTAATTTCTCGATTCCGACATATATTATCTGCTGAAATTAATTTACCATTTGCTAATTCGAGTAAAAATTTACTATCCAAAGGCGTCAATGGATAACTTAATTTAGCACAAAAATCTCTACTCATATAGCTTCTATCCGCACCCGAATCAAATAAAACGTAAGCAGATTTATTGTCAATAAGAAACGTACCCGTAACAAGCTCCGGGTCTTCCTGTGCCTCTGCCGCATTAATATTGAAAACTCTTCCGCGGCCTTGTCCATTCGTGTTCTCCTGGTTCGGGCAATTTCTAATAATGTGGCCCGGTTTTCCACATTTATAACAAACTACATTGGCATAACTTGCTCCGACACTACTTGCTCCGCCATTACTCGTTCCGACACCATTTGTTCCTTTCGTTCTATTAACCCCTGGTCCGTAGACCTCACACTTCACCGCGCTATGACCATTTCTTTTACACTTGTTGCAAAATTTGGTGCAGAACCCCGAGTGATACTTTTCACACCTTTGGCATAGCTGCTTCTGATTGTTGTTGTTGTTGTTGTTGCGGTTATTATTGTTGTTGGGATGATTGTTGTAGTTGCTGTTGTTGTTGTTGTTGTTGTTGTTGTTGGGCCATTTGTTGTAGTTGCGATTGATGTTGCGATTGTTGGGATAATTATTGCGATTATTGCTGTAATTGCTGTTGTTGTTGTATTGGTGATTCTTATCACCGTTTTCCTCCCACTTTATTTTGACTTGCTTCACATTGGCCTCTTCAGCAGTCTGTTCTTTAATTCTTTCTTCAATCTGGTTCACTAGTTTGTGAGCCATTCTACATGCCTGTTGTATGGAGGCGGGCTCGTGTGAACTTATATCTTCTTGGATTCTTTCCGGTAATCCTTTCACAAACGCGTCTATCTTCTCTTCCTCATCTTCGAATGCTCCCGGACACAATAGGCACAATTTTGTGAATCGTCTTTCGTACGTGGTAATATCAAATCCTTGGGTTCGTAACCCTCTAAGTTCTGTCTTGAGCTTATTGACCTCAGTTCTGGGACTGTACTTCTCGTTCATCAAGTGCTTGAATGCTGACCACGATAGTGCGTACGCATCGTCTTGTCCCACTTGCTCTAGATAGGTATTCCACCATGTTAACGCAGAACCTGTGAAGGTATGCGTAGCGTACTTCACTTTGTCCTCTTCAGTACACTTACTTATGGCAAACACCGATTCGACCTTCTCGGTCCACCGTTTCAATCCGATCGATCCTTCGGTTCCATCAAATTCCAAAGGTTTGCAGGCAGTGAATTCTTTGTAGGTGCATCCTACACGATTTCCTGTACTGCTAGATCCAAGGTTATTGTTGGTATGTAGCGCGGCCTGTACTGCGGCTATGTTTGAAGCTAGAAAAGTACGGAATTCCTCTTCATTCATATTCACGGTGTGTCGAGTAGTCGGTGCCATTTCCTTCAAAATAGTCAAATGGAACAAGTTAATCATACAGAATATTAAGAGTAGTTAATAGTATTTCGTAGCATAATATGAACTCATTTATAAAAGCTTTTTCTTCATATTAGCATTTTATAAGTTTAAATTCGGGTAGTACCTACCCGTTAAGTTCATACTTAGTAGCTAATATACAATTCAACTACTACAATTCTATATGAAAAACTGATTATAATAATATTTCGCGTTCAAACTTTTACACAATATTTTACAAACTTACAATACCGCTTATTTTACATATAGCATGAAATATAGCACACAATAAATTTGATACAAGATGGTTGTGAAGATAATTCTAGCTAGTACACAAGTCGTTCAGCAAAGGCAATAAAGACACGTAATTCATACGTCCAGAAACAAGTCATGCATTCTGGTTTTACTAGGATTACTTCCCATCCTTGGTCTTGTGGAACATAACCGTTATAGCCGTTGATAAGACAGCGTGTTGTAACGTCGTCAAAGGGACGAGGGTTACGTAATGTCCAACAGTCCCGTAACAATCTAAAAACCTCATTTCTTACCCCAATTACCGACTCCGTCACTTGTGGAAATGTTTTGTTTAATAGTTGTAGCCCGATGTTCTTGTTCTCACTTTGGTGAGAAGCGAACATTACTAATCCGTAAGCATAACATGCTTCTTTATGTTGCATGTTAGCCGCTTTTTCTAAATCACGAAGTCCAATATTCGGATATATTGAGTCAAAATAATTTCTTAACCCATTGCGTAAAATAGCATTTGGGTTCCCCGCAATATATGCGTCAAAGTAAACACATCGTAACTTATGGATTTCCCAATGTGATATCCCCCATCTTTCGAAAGAAAGCCTTTTATAAACCAAGGCATTCTTGGAACGTTCTTCGAATGTCTTACAAACTGATCTCGCCTTAAATAGTTGTGCCGAAAAATTCTGACCGACTCTAGACAAGATTTCATCAATCATGTCTCCGGGTAGGTCTCTTAAAATATTGGGTTGTCTATCCATTTTGTGTTTTTATACTGTAAAATAGACAAGAGTTAGATTCATAAAAAAAAACTTATTAATACAAGCAATTTTTACATATATCATAAAGCATAAGCACACTATATTACATATATTACACCACACGAATACAACTATCTTATTCCGACTTGCTTGTTTCTTCTTCTTCGATTTTGGTTCGTTTTGCCAAGTTTCTAGGGATATATGATGTTCCCCTAATACGAGCCGTCGTTTTCCACATTGGTTTAGAAAAACCTGGTGGTTTAGAGGTCCCCGGGTCATTGTTACAACTTAAGGACTTCGGGGGTTGACGATACATATAAAGTTCATCGGGTTTGGAATTAGATTTCTCTATTTTTATGCCCTTTCCCTTATTATTTTCTTTTGCCTTTTTAAATTCAGTTGGGGTAATTTCTATAACATCATCGGAATTCTCGTCGAAATCCGATTCATCGGAGAATTGGTAATCCTCCCAATATTTTGCTTCCTTGGCGGAAACACCATTGACCATAATTAACCTTGGTCGATTGGTTGAGGATTTTCTTTTACTTAACCGTTTTATTATTTCCCCCACCGGTTCAATTTCTTCATCCGGTTCCGATTCTTCTTCCGGTTCCGATTCCTCTTCCGGTTCCGACTCTTCTTCCGGTTCCTCTTCGGGAACTTGTGAATCAGTCCACGAATCATTCCAATTTACATTTGACTCTTCATTATTATTAGGTGAGTCAATGGGACTTGCTCTAGAGGTAGACATCTATCACATAATATCAAACGCGTTAAGAGATTAATATATCACATAATATTCACATGTTAAAAATATATAGTTTCCAACAAAATTTGTTAAGCAATCATTTTTCAAGTAAACACGGTCGAAGTCCAGACTCACTAATGCATCCTAACAAACTCGATAAGACACACTAATGCAAAATTCTGGTTCTCTAAGACCAACGCTCGGATACCAACTGAAATGTCCCGTTCTTATTAATTAAAAACGTTCCATATTAATTGATTTCGTTGCGAGGTTTTGACCTCTATATGAGACATTTTTCAAAGACTGCATTCATTTTAAAACAAACCATAACCTTTATTTCATAGATAAAGGTTTTAAAAAACTTTACGTAGATTATCAAATAATGATAATCTAAAATATCCTGTTTACACGACCATTACATAATGGTTTACAATACAAATATGTTACAACAAAATAAGTTTCTTGAATGCAGTTTTTACACAATATCATACAAGCATGGACTCCAAATCTCGTCCTTATTTAAGTATGCGACAGCGAAAGCTCTTAATAATCACCTGAGAATAAACATGCTTAAAACGTCAACAAAAATGTTGGTGAGTTATAGGTTCAACCTATATATATCAAATCATAATAATAGACCACAAGATTTCATATTTCAATACACATCCCATACATAGAGATAAAAATCATTCATATGGTGAACACCTGGTAACCGACATTAACAAGATGTATATATAAGAATATCCCCCATCATTCCGGGACACCCTTCGGATATGATATAAATTTCGAAGTACTAAATCATCCGGTACTTTGGATGGGGTTTGTTAGGCCCAATAGATCTATCTTTAGGATTCGCGTCAATTAGGGTGTCTGTTTCCTAATTCTTAGATTACCAGACTTAATAAAAAGGGGCATATTCGATTTCGATAATTCAACCATAGAATGTAGTTTCACGTACTTGTGTCTATTTTGTAAATCATTTATAAAACCTGCATGTATTCTCATCCCAAAAATATTAGATTTTAAAAGTGGGACTATAACTCACTTTCACAGATTTTTACTTCGTCGGGAAGTAAGACTTGGCCACTGGTTGATTCACGAACCTATAACAATATATACATATATATCAAAGTATGTTCAAAATATATTTACAACACTTTTAATATATTTTGATGTTTTAAGTTTATTAAGTCAGCTGTCCTCGTTAGTAACCTACAACTAGTTGTCCACAGTTAGATGTACAGAAATAAATTGATAAATATTATCTTGAATCAATCCACGACCCAGTGTATACGTATCTCAGTATTGATCACAACTCAAACTATATATATTTTGGAATCAACCTCAACCCTGTATAGCTAACTCCAACATTCACATATAGAGTGTCTATGGTTGTTCCGAAATATATATAGATGTGTCGACATGATTGGTCGAAACATTGTATACGTGTCTATGGTATCTCAAGATTACATAATATACAATACAAGTTGATTAAGTTATGGTTGGAATAGATTTGTTACCAATTTTCACGTAGCTAAAATGAGAAAAATTATCCAATCTTGTTTTACCCATAACTTCTTCATTTTAAATCCGTTTTGAGTGAATCAAATTGCTATGGTTTCATATTGAACTCTATTTTATGAATCTAAACAGAAAAAGTATAGGTTTATAGTCAGAAAAATAAGTTACAAGTCGTTTTTGTAAAGGTAGTCATTTCAGTCGAAAGAACGACGTCTAGATGACCATTTTAGAAAACATACTTCCACTTTGAGTTTAACCATAATTTTTGGATATAGTTTCATGTTCATAATAAAAATCATTTTCTCAGAATAACAACTTTTAAATCAAAGTTTATCATAGTTTTTAATTAGCTAACCCAAAACAGCCCGCGGTGTTACTACGACGGTGTAAATCCGGTTTTACGGTGTTTTTCGTGTTTTCAGGTTTTAAATCATTAAGTTAGCATATCATATAGATATAGAATATGTGTTTAGTTGATTTTAAAAGTCAAGTTAGAAGGATTAACTTTTGTTTGCGAACAAGTTTAGAATTAACTAAACTATGTTCTAGTGATTACAAGTTTAAACCTTCGAATAAGATAGCTTTATATGTATGAATCGAATGATGTTATGAACATCATTACTACCTTAAGTTCCTTGGATAAACCTACTGGAAAAGAGAAAAATGGATCTAGCTTCAACGGATCCTTGGATGGCTCGAAGTTCTTGAAGCAGAATCATGACACGAAAACAAGTTCAAGTAAGATCATCACTTGAAATAAGATTGTTATAGTTATAGAAATTGAACCAAAGTTTGAATATGATTATTACCTTGTATTAGAATGATAACCTACTGTAAGAAATAAAGATTTCTTGAGGTTGGATGATCACCTTACAAGATTGGAAGTGAGCTAGCAAACTTGAAAGTATTCTTGATTTTATGTAACTAGAACTTGTAGAATATATGAAGAACACTTAGAACTTGAAGATAGAACTTGAGAGAGATCAATTAGATGAAGAAAATTGAAGAATGAAAGTGTTTGTAGGTGTTTTTGGTCGTTGGTGTATGGATTAGATATAAAGGATATGTAATTTGGTTTTCATGTAAATAAGTCATGAATGATTACTCATATTTTTGTAATTTTATGAGATATTTCATGCTAGTTTCCAAATGATGGTTCCCACATGTGTTAGGTGACTCACATGGGCTGCTAAGAGCTGATCATTGGAGTGTATATACCAATAGTACATACATCTAAAATCTGTGTATTGTACGAGTACGAATACGGGTGCATACGAGTAGAATTGTTGATGAAACTGAACGAGGATGTAATTGTAAGAATTTTTGTTAAGTAAAAGTATTTTGATAAGTGTATTGAAGTCTTTCAAAAGTGTATAAATACATATTAAAACACTACATGTATATACATTTTAACTGAGTCGTTAAGTCATCGTTAGTCGTTACATGTAAGTGTTGTTTTGAAACCTTTAGGTTAACGATCTTGTTAAATGTTGTTAACCCAATGTTTATAATATCAAATGATATTTTAAATTATTATATTATCATGTATGAATATCTCTTAATATGATATATATACATTAAATGTCTTTACAACGATAATCGTTACATATATGTCTCGTTTAAAAATCATTAAGTTAGTAGTCTTGTTTTTACATATGTAGTTCATTGTTAATATACTTAATGATATGTTTACTTATCATAGTATCATGTTAACTATATATATATATATTGTAACATCCCGCCTTTTTCCGTCAACTTTTCCGTTTAACTATTTAAGTTCCGTTAGATGTTTATAACACATCTCGTTAATATGCGTTTGAATTATCTTGTTAGGTAATTCCCGCACCCGATTTAAGTTGAGGGACCAGTCTTGCCAAATGTTGAAACTTGTGACTAGGTCAAAGAGTCAAACTCTCATTCTATCCATTCATTCATCTCTTCCAATTTCTTAATACTTCAACTTTTCCTCTCAACTTCAAGAACAAAGATTCATCATCCAAAACCGAGCTAGTGATCCTCTTGCCAAACAAAATACATATTTGAACTCCTCGTGATCTCCTCTTCGATTTCATACCGGTTTCATCAATTTTGGGTAACTTTCTAAAATCACTAATCTTTGTGTTCTTGAGATTTTTAAGTTATAAGTTTGTTAATTAGTATCTATGGCTCAAGTCTAGTTTGTTTATGTGTTTGGTATGCTCGTTTTTGATATTTTGGAGTAACTAGTTCATATGGAAAGTTAACATGCTTAATCTTGAGTTTTAAGTGTTCATGTGTTGTTAGATGCTAAGACTTCATGTTTTAATCTTGTTCCTAGTGTTACTAGCTTCATTATGATGTAAAGATTGATCAAAGAAACCTCTTAAACTTGATTATGAAATTTGGTAACTTTTGGTTAGGGTTTCATGAACTAGGAATGGATTTTGATGCATTAAATGACATGAAGTGTTAATTATAAGTGTTAGGTTGTGTTGTATGCTTAATTACCTTCGAAACGGCATATTGTTCATGTCTTTTGGTTACCGAATCATTAAATAGCATTTATGACTTATATGCATTGAATGAGGGTCACTAAATGCGGTTTTTGGTTGTTGTATGCGAAAGTTTGATTGATGATAAGTGCATAGTTGTGTTCCTCGTCAAAATACCTTTCCGGTGATATAAAATACATGTCTTGAATGTTTGCGGGTTGTAATTTGTGTTGGTTTATGTTTGGACTCGTGCACTTAGGAGTTTCAGCAACCAGGGTCTGGAAACAAGCCAAGACGCCGTCCCAATACCCAGGACGACGTCCTGACTTTCAAACCTAGACGCCGTCTAGGGGTCCAAGACGCCGTCTTGACCTTCAAAGTGGGACGCCGTCTAGGCCTTTTGGGACGCCGTCCCATAAGCCTAAAGTGGGCTGTTTTGGTTGTCATTTAACGAAAAATGTTTGGGACGTTCTAGACCTCCGCTTCACATGAGACTTGTTCCAACATGCTTATATATGATTAAAAACTTCAGAAAATTCGTTCGAGGCCCGACCCGAACGTGTTGACTTTTTCGTTGACTTTGACCCGACCAAGTTTGACTTTTAATCAAACTTGACCAAATACTTATGTAATCTTTCTAACTTGTTTCTATACGTGTACCTTGCATGAAACTTGACTATTTGCCTCACATGCTTCGTAATCGAGTCGTATTGAGCCATAGGACTAATTGAACAACTTTGACCCCTCGTGACTTTCGTTATTGATACAACCTATTTGTTTAGGTCAAGACTAGCATTGTTACTGCACGTTTACTTGTCGAAGTACTTTTTGGTTCGTGCATACAAGGTGAGATCATAGTCCCACTTTTACTCTTTTTGAACTTACATTTGGGATGAGAAAACATAAACATTTCTTTACTAAGTGAACACAAGTACAGGAAAACAAACATTCTACATACGAGTTTAGAACAAAATCCTCAATTCGATTATCATTAGTTACACTTGCCGGGTGTAAGCGAGAACTTATGTTGTATGGATCCATATGGGTTTGACAAACCCTCATTCAAACGGTTCGCTACCGTTTACGAATGAAATATATTTTCGAGAAACAGTGTATGTTCTAGCACTAAGTGATGGGGTTCAATGGAAGGAAATGTTAAGCGTTGATAATTGGGTGCTCGTGAAACAAACTTTTGGAATGTATTACTATTATTTCATTGATGCAAATCTTGTGGTTCACTTGTACTTACTTACTTAAACCTATGATTTCACCAACGTTTTCGTTGACAGATTTCTATGTTTTTCTCAGGTCCTTGAACGATACATGATACATGCTTCCGCTCATTATTTGATACTTGCATTGGATGTCGAGTATACGTGCATTTCATGGAGCGTCTTTTGACTTTACTTTAAACCGTGTCGCCTAGATTTCATTCGTATTATAACGTTGTAACTTAACTATTGGTTGAACAATTCTTGTAAACTTTGAAACAATCTTTATTTTGAAATGAAGGCGACATATCTTTTGGTCAAACGTTGTTTTAAAGACTTATGACCACGTAACGGGACCTAAGTAGACGACGCCGTCAATGACGATTTGGACGGGTCGCTACAGATGGTATCAGAGCGTTGGTTGTAGGGATTTAGAGTTCATTGGTGTCGACCCCGAGTCATAGGGTACATTGGTGAGTCTAGACTACAACCGGCATATAGACTTGAAGTAGGAATTACTTGACTACTTGTGCATTTATACTCGAACGCTTCTACTCATATCTACTCTTAGTTCATCTTAATCTCACGTTGTTTAATTTGATTGACACGCCACCTTGACTATATGAAATGATGTCGAATGCACATATGAATCAGGGTAATATAATTTCCGGGATTATATTACGGTGACTCATATGAACGTTCCGACATGATGACATAAAGAATTTAAGGCGAGTCGAGGAAAAACTTCTCTTTATCTTTATTCTATATCACGGTTAGTATTATTGAGAATACTAATCAATGATATTCTTGTGTCTTGAAGGAACAATGGCTCCTCGTCGTGTACGCCGCAATGAAACTCCCGAACAAGCTCTCGAACGGATGATAGCAACCGCCGTAGATGCGGCCATGGCCGGTCACTCATCCAACAACAATAATAATAACAACCACAACAACAACAACAACAATAACAACAACAATGGAGCCGGAAACTCAAACGAGGGATGCTCCTATAAAGCTTTCATGGGGTGCAAACCTCACACTTTTGATGGAACCGGGGGACCGGTCGTGCTCACCCGATGGTTTGAGCAAACGGAAGCCGTCTTTAGCATAAGCGGTTGTCGGGACCAAGACAAGGTCAAATACTCCACTCACACTTTCTCCGGAATTGCTCTAACATGGTGGAACACCTATGTTCAATCGGTGGGTACCGATGAAGCTCATGCCCTCTCTTGGGCCGATCTAAAGGAAAAGATGATTGTTGAATATTTTCCGCGCGAAGAAACCCGAAAGCTTGAGGAAGAACTAAGAGCTTTGAAAGCGGTCGGAAACGATCTTAAAGCTTATAATCAACGTTTCGCCGAACTATCCTTGATGTGTCCTAACCTTGTTAACCCCGAATCTCAAAGGATTGAGCTCTACATGCTCGGTCTTCCAAAAAGCATCAAACAAGGGGTGATGTCATCCAAACCCACTACTCATCAAGCCGCTATGAACATGGCTCGCCAACTAATTGAAACGGTTGACGAAATCGTAGTTCCGGCACCTAAGGCCGAGGATAAATCGGGCGGCAACAAAAGAAAGTGGGAACCCTCCCAATCAAGCAACAACAACCTTGCCAAGAAATCTTTCACTTCCGACGGCAAGAAGGGTTATGCCGGGAACCTACCTCTTTGCAACAAATGCAACAAACATCACTTTGGTGAATGTGGCAAGTTAATTTGCCACCGGTGCCAAGGAGTTGGTCATAAGGCCAACGATTGTAAAAGTGCCACTCCCATTGCTCGAAAGTGGCCCAATGCACCAAAGACGGGCACTTGTTACGAATGTGGTCAAACGGGTCATTATAGAAATGCATGCCCGAAAAGGAAAGATAACACCAATACGCGCGGCCGAGCTTTCAACATCAACACCGAGGAAGCCCGGGATGACACTGAACTAGTCACGGGTACGTTTCTTCTCAACAATTCTTATGTCTCTTGCTTATTCGATTCAGGTGCCGATAAATGCTTTGTATCCAAGACTTTGACTCATTCTTTTAGCACTCCACCTCTTCCATTAGATACCACTTATACCATTGAAGTGGCTAACGGGAAACTATTAAGTGCCGACACATATTACCGGGGGTGTGCGTTAAACATTTTGGGTAAGGAATTTGAAATTGACTTGATACCCATGGAACTAGGAAGCTTTGATGTAATAATCGGTATGAATTGGTTAGTCAAAACGAAATCTCACATTCTTTGTGATCTTAACGCAATCCGAATTCCTATCGAGAATGGTGAACCTTTGATTGTTTATGGCGATAAGAGTTGCACCAGACTCAACCTCGTTTCGTGCCTTAAAGTTAGAAAACTACTCCGTAAGGGTTGTTTTGCGATCCTTGCTCACGTTAAGAAAGTCGAGTCCGATGAGAAGCACATCGATGATGTGCCAATTGTTAGTGACTATTCCGATGTATTTCCCGACGAATTGCCGGGTCTCCCGCCTCATCGACCGGTTGAATTTCAAATCGATCTTATTCCGGGAGCCGCACCCGTAGCACGTGCACCGTATAGACTTGCTCCATCCGAAATGCAAGAATTGCAAAGTCAAATCCAAGAACTACTTGATCGTGGTTTTATCCAACCTAGCCATTCACCTTGGGGCGCTCCGATTTTGTTTGTTAAAAAGAAAGACGGATCCCTACGAATGTGCATTGATTATCGTGAACTAAATAAATTGACGGTTAAGAACCGATATCCTCTTCCTCGCATCGATGATCTCTTTGATCAACTACAAGGGTCTTGTATATATTCGAAAATCGATCTCCGC
Organism: Rutidosis leptorrhynchoides; assembly: GCF_046630445.1. Classification (NCBI taxonomy): domain Eukaryota; kingdom Viridiplantae; phylum Streptophyta; class Magnoliopsida; order Asterales; family Asteraceae; genus Rutidosis; species Rutidosis leptorrhynchoides. Next base: position 80,651,575 of record NC_092333.1, read on the forward strand.
TCGGGTTATCATCAATTGAGGGTTAAGGGGGAAGATGTCTCCAAAACCGCTTTCCGAACTCGTTATGGTAGTTATGAATTCCTTGTCATGCCATTTGGTCTCACTAACGCACCGGCGGTGTTCATGGATCTTATGAACCGCGTGTGCAAACCGTATCTCGATAAATTCGTTATTGTGTTCATCGATGACATATTGATCTATTCTAAAAATGAAGAAGAGCACGAACAACATCTCCGACTTGTGCTTGAACTTTTAAGACAAGAACAACTCTATGCCAAATTCTCCAAGTGTGAATTTTGGTTAAAGGAAGTTCAATTTCTTGGTCATGTTGTAAGTGACCAAGGTATTAAAGTCGATCCAACGAAAATCGAAGCCATTAGCAAATGGGAGACTCCTACTACTCCTACTCACATTCGTCAATTTTTGGGTCTCGCCGGGTACTATCGTAGATTCATCGAAAATTTCTCTTTGGTTGCACGTCCTCTAACCGCATTGACTCACAAGGGAAAGAAATTCATTTGGGCGACCGAACATGAATCCGCATTCCAAATCTTGAAAACGAAGCTAACCACCGCTCCTATCTTGTCACTTCCCGAAGGCAATGATGACTTTGTTGTATATTGCGATGCCTCAAAACATGGTTTTGGGTGTGTATTGATGCAACGAACGAAAGTCATTGCTTATGCTTCTCGACAACTCAAAATTCATGAACGAAACTACACGACGCATGATCTCGAACTCGGAGCCGTTGTCTTTGCACTTAAAATGTGGAGACACTATCTTTATGGAACCAAAAGTACTATCTTTACCGACCACAAAAGTCTCCAACACATTTTCGATCAAAAGCAACTAAACATGAGACAACGAAGGTGGATTGAAACCTTAAACGATTACGATTGCGAGCTTCGTTACCATCCCGGGAAGGCAAATGTAGTAGCCGATGCCTTAAGTCGAAAAGAAAGAGCGGTGCCTCTCCGTGTCCGAGCTTTAAACATCACCATTCACACCAACCTTAATAGCCAAATTCGGGTAGCCCAAGATGAGGCTCTCAAGGATGAAAACATCTCTCTCGAACACTTGAACGTCCTCACCTCTCGATTCGAAGTTAAAGAAACCGGACTCCGATATTTCGCCGGAAGAATTTGGGTGCCTAGTTATGGGGATCTACGAAGCCTTATTTTAGATGAAGCCCATAAGTCACGATACTCGATTCACCCCGGTGCCAATAAGATGTACCACGACCTTAAACAACTATATTGGTGGCCGAACATCAAAAGGGACGTAGCTACTTATGTTTCCAAGTGTTTGACATGTTCCAAAGTCAAAGCCGAACACCAAAGACCATCCGGACTACTTCAACAACCCGAGATCCCGCAATGGAAGTGGGAAAGGATAACGATGGATTTTATCACCAAGCTACCAAAAACGACGGGCGGTTATGATACCATTTGGGTTATTGTTGACCGTCTCACCAAATCCGCACACTTCCTTGCCATGAAAGAAACGGACAAAATGGAGAAACTTGCACAACTTTACATTAAGGAGATCGTAGCCCGACACGGTGTACCATTATCGATTATCTCCGACCGAGATGGCCGTTTCGTTTCTAGATTTTGGCGTACATTGCAAGAAGCGTTGGGAACGCGTTTAGATATGAGCACCGCATATCATCCTCAAACCGATGGACAAAGCGAACGTACAATTCAAACCTTAGAGGACATGTTACGAGCTTGCGTGGTTGATTTCGGAAAAGCTTGGGACAAGCACTTACCTCTCGCCGAGTTCTCTTACAACAATAGTTATCACGCGAGTATTAAAGCCGCACCTTTTGAAGCGCTATATGGCCGCAAATGTCGTTCACCTCTTTGTTGGGCCGAGGTAGGCGACGTACAAATCACCGGACCCGAACTCATTCACGAAACCACCGAGAAAATCGTTCAAATCCGAGATAGGCTTAGGACGGCCCGAAGTCGTCAAAAGAGCTATACCGACAAACGACGCAACGATCTTGAATTTCAAGTCGGTGACCGAGTAATGTTAAAAGTCGCACCTTGGAAGGGTGTAATCCGTTTTGGGAAACGCGGGAAGCTAAATCCGCGGTATATTGGTCCTTTCGAAATCTTGGAGCGTATTGGAACAGTTGCTTATCGTTTAGATCTTCCGCCTCAATTGAACTCCGTTCATCCTACCTTCCATGTATCTAACTTGAAAAAGTGTCTTGCCGAACCCGATATCGTCATCCCTCTCGAAGAACTTACTATTGATGACAAACTTCATTTTGTGGAGGAACCGGTTGAAATTGTGGACACCTCCGTCAAGACTTTGAAACAAAGCCGAATCCCGATTGTCAAGGTTCGTTGGAACGCCAAAAGGGGGCCCGAGTTTACTTGGGAAAGACAAGATCAAATGCAAAGGAAGTATCCTCATCTATTCGTGAATTCGGAAACGCAAGATCTCGAGGAAGAAACAACGACTACTACGCCTGCTTAAATTTCGGGACGAAATTTCTTTTAAGGTGTAGGTAATGTAACATCCCGCCTTTTTCCGTCAACTTTTCCGTTTAACTATTTAAGTTCCGTTAGATGTTTATAACACATCTCGTTAATATGCGTTTGAATTATCTTGTTAGGTAATTCCCGCACCCGATTTAAGTTGAGGGACCAGTCTTGCCAAATGTTGAAACTTGTGACTAGGTCAAAGAGTCAAACTCTCATTCTATCCATTCATTCATCTCTTCCAATTTCTTAATACTTCAACTTTTCCTCTCAACTTCAAGAACAAAGATTCATCATCCAAAACCGAGCTAGTGATCCTCTTGCCAAACAAAATACATATTTGAACTCCTCGTGATCTCCTCTTCGATTTCATACCGGTTTCATCAATTTTGGGTAACTTTCTAAAATCACTAATCTTTGTGTTCTTGAGATTTTTAAGTTATAAGTTTGTTAATTAGTATCTATGGCTCAAGTCTAGTTTGTTTATGTGTTTGGTATGCTCGTTTTTGATATTTTGGAGTAACTAGTTCATATGGAAAGTTAACATGCTTAATCTTGAGTTTTAAGTGTTCATGTGTTGTTAGATGCTAAGACTTCATGTTTTAATCTTGTTCCTAGTGTTACTAGCTTCATTATGATGTAAAGATTGATCAAAGAAACCTCTTAAACTTGATTATGAAATTTGGTAACTTTTGGTTAGGGTTTCATGAACTAGGAATGGATTTTGATGCATTAAATGACATGAAGTGTTAATTATAAGTGTTAGGTTGTGTTGTATGCTTAATTACCTTCGAAACGGCATATTGTTCATGTCTTTTGGTTACCGAATCATTAAATAGCATTTATGACTTATATGCATTGAATGAGGGTCACTAAATGCGGTTTTTGGTTGTTGTATGCGAAAGTTTGATTGATGATAAGTGCATAGTTGTGTTCCTCGTCAAAATACCTTTCCGGTGATATAAAATACATGTCTTGAATGTTTGCGGGTTGTAATTTGTGTTGGTTTATGTTTGGACTCGTGCACTTAGGAGTTTCAGCAACCAGGGTCTGGAAACAAGCCAAGACGCCGTCCCAATACCCAGGACGACGTCCTGACTTTCAAACCTAGACGCCGTCTAGGGGTCCAAGACGCCGTCTTGACCTTCAAAGTGGGACGCCGTCTAGGCCTTTTGGGACGCCGTCCCATAAGCCTAAAGTGGGCTGTTTTGGTTGTCATTTAACGAAAAATGTTTGGGACGTTCTAGACCTCCGCTTCACATGAGACTTGTTCCAACATGCTTATATATGATTAAAAACTTCAGAAAATTCGTTCGAGGCCCGACCCGAACGTGTTGACTTTTTCGTTGACTTTGACCCGACCAAGTTTGACTTTTAATCAAACTTGACCAAATACTTATGTAATCTTTCTAACTTGTTTCTATACGTGTACCTTGCATGAAACTTGACTATTTGCCTCACATGCTTCGTAATCGAGTCGTATTGAGCCATAGGACTAATTGAACAACTTTGACCCCTCGTGACTTTCGTTATTGATACAACCTATTTGTTTAGGTCAAGACTAGCATTGTTACTGCACGTTTACTTGTCGAAGTACTTTTTGGTTCGTGCATACAAGGTGAGATCATAGTCCCACTTTTACTCTTTTTGAACTTACATTTGGGATGAGAAAACATAAACATTTCTTTACTAAGTGAACACAAGTACAGGAAAACAAACATTCTACATACGAGTTTAGAACAAAATCCTCAATTCGATTATCATTAGTTACACTTGCCGGGTGTAAGCGAGAACTTATGTTGTATGGATCCATATGGGTTTGACAAACCCTCATTCAAACGGTTCGCTACCGTTTACGAATGAAATATATTTTCGAGAAACAGTGTATGTTCTAGCACTAAGTGATGGGGTTCAATGGAAGGAAATGTTAAGCGTTGATAATTGGGTGCTCGTGAAACAAACTTTTGGAATGTATTACTATTATTTCATTGATGCAAATCTTGTGGTTCACTTGTACTTACTTACTTAAACCTATGATTTCACCAACGTTTTCGTTGACAGATTTCTATGTTTTTCTCAGGTCCTTGAACGATACATGATACATGCTTCCGCTCATTATTTGATACTTGCATTGGATGTCGAGTATACGTGCATTTCATGGAGCGTCTTTTGACTTTACTTTAAACCGTGTCGCCTAGATTTCATTCGTATTATAACGTTGTAACTTAACTATTGGTTGAACAATTCTTGTAAACTTTGAAACAATCTTTATTTTGAAATGAAGGCGACATATCTTTTGGTCAAACGTTGTTTTAAAGACTTATGACCACGTAACGGGACCTAAGTAGACGACGCCGTCAATGACGATTTGGACGGGTCGCTACATATATATATCCATATATATGTCATCATATAGTTTTTACAAGTTTTAACGTTCGTGAATCACCGGTCAACTTGGGTGGTCAATTGTCTATATGAAACATATTTCAATTAATCAAGTCTTAACAAGTTTGATTGCTTAACATGTTGGAAACATTTAATCAAGTAAATATCAATCTCAATTAATATATATAAACATGGAAAAGTTCGAGTCACTACAAATTATGTGTCTAAATTTTTTTTAGATTATATGAAAATCAAACTCGAAGAATTTCACGCTCAAAATGAACAAATAAGAGAGTTTGCAAATTGGCAAGCTGAAACTCTATCAGACTACACACATGTTGATCTGAGGAGTCGTGTGCAAGAAAATCTCATATCATCGATTTTGATGAATTCGAGAGCTCCAAAATCACCAATTATCCCGATGATACTTTTTATTTAGTTTTACCAATTTCACAACACATCGACACATTAGCCTCTACTGACAAAATCATTGATCCATCAATGGATGAAGAAGAAGTATGGGTGACAAATTGGTACTCTTGGGAAAACGATAACGTTGAAAATTTTATCCCCGAGACCAAAGTATTGGGACCGATAAGAACCGTTAAAGAAGAAGAATTTGCTTCGATCCGGAAATTCACCATTCCACAACCTTCCAACCCAATATTCTCAATAGACGAGTCATCTATCGAAGATGAACTACGAGCTGTAATAGATATTGACACCTCGGATTTCACCCAATTGGGTAATAGAGGTAATAACTTTGATCCCGAGAATGAACAGAAGGAAATGTTAGGAATTTTCCACCCTAAAGTAATATGTATGTCGGTGTATAACGATCCATTTGATCAAGAACCAGAAAAGAGACAAATCCATTTACTAAAAGCTACACTTAAGAAAGAATTAAGTAGTGACGATCGGGTGGGTCTAAACTTTAAACCCATGGATATATTATACACCACCCGAGATGTAAATAACTGGCTCACTATTTTAATTCGTGGAACTTATTCTACCGACTTCACATGTCGCCAGCTAAGTGTGGGAAAGTCTAACCCCACTTAACGTTAAATTCGGGGTTCGGTCAGTGCATATCTCGTTAATAAAAATGCATGATAAAATAGGGTAAAGACTCATTTTCAAAGATTAGCAAACAGTTTAGAAAAGCAACCATTTTTTTTAAAGAAAAACATGTGTGATAAACCAACAAAAGGAATGAACGATGAGGCGCGCCACCTATCATTCGACGAGCTTTGTAATTACAAACTGGGTATTTTTAATTACTTTTCTACACTTATCACCCTCGTGAATTTATAATTATAGTCTGATTTCATACAAATGAGGGCATTGCATGATCTCAAGTGTGCGGAATGGTTATAAATTCTCTCGGGTTTACACTTGGTTTATTTGCCAAATTTTGTGAAAATTTGAAAAAAATTTCAACTAAATGAATTCAAAATCATGTTTATACATATTTATGAACGATAAAACTATGTTATAATACCGAAATTATCGTTTCCTCGGAAAGGACATAAATTGAGAAACAACCTAAAATGCTTGAATTCATTTAAAATGGAAAATATGAGAATAAAAAGGCAAAGAAAGAATAAATAAAAGCCAAGTGTGAGGAGAATGTACCAAGTTTTTTCAATTAAAAACTATCTATCACATGTTTCTGTATAGTTATTGCAGGTGCTTTTGTTTTGGACTAAGTTAACTGTTTTACCCGATGAAAGAATAGAAAAGATGGATCTACACGATGAATCAATTTCATCATTAAAATGAAGTAAAGTCTTCAGAAAAAGAAATGCGCTTCTTGATTTAGGTCAAGAAGTTGTCATCCAGACCAGTTGTAGAGTCTACGAAAAACCTTGAAAAGTTTTCTCAAAAATCAGCTGAAAATCCACGGACCTCAGCATCAAACATGGTCGCCAAGTGGTCAGACTTATCCTATCCATGAGAGAATCTGTCTCGTAAAATGGAGAGGGCGCCGTGCAAATTAGCTTGATAAGACTAATGAATCAGACCCCCAGAAAGGATAATCTCCTTAAAGATTAAAAATCAGCTTTTAAGCCTGATATTACTCACTCCTTGAGATTGACCTTAAAGATTGAGAATTACAAACTCATGGAATTCGATGATATCTAAACTCGAGCCTGGACGAGAAAATATTTTGATCAAAACTAAAATCGATTTGTTTTCTGAAAACCTATTTTCAATGCATTCATTACCATTGAACGTAAAATCCTAAGAATTCACCGGAATTCATTAGGTCACCTGAACCAAATCGGGTGTCAACCGTAAGAGCGGTGGTTGCATAGCATTATCAAAGACAGGACCTTGTGCCAGACCGAAAAAATTATAGGGTGATCTTTACTATTGCTCCTACAAAGGATAGTAATTGCATCCGACACGTTGTGGACCATGAACATCTGCATGTCATTAGACATTGCCTTAACAGTTGCATGTTCATCGCTTTTCTTTACAACCGGACGGTAGTTTACCGAAAGGTAATATACGAGGCAAGTAGACTGGACGTGTTGCTTTCCTAATACAAGGTTAGCAAGTGGGTGACACAAAACTGCAAGTTTTGAGCTAAAATTTTAAAATATGAAACCCACACAACCCACAATAATATTTTGCAAACACCGGTGAAGGGTTATTCCGGAAAACTTGTCTAGGGTAAAATCTAGCTTGAATTTTCAAAAGACCAAATGTTTTCATAAAGATCCAATTTCCTTAAAAGGCTCTAAATTTTCATAGTCATGTGCGACTGTATACCACATCGTTACTATCATTGTTCATGCCACTGTATCAAAATCACTGATGTATAAAGTGTGAGAATAAAAAAGTGATTCGAGTGAAGTGTGATTTTATTTCAAGTTCTGTAGTGCTTGAAGACAAGCAACGTTCAAGTGTGGGGATATTTGATAGTCCTCCAAATGAACATATATTTAGGCACAATATCCTTCCAATATGTAAAGTTTTCAGTTACAACTGTTCTATTTTCAAGTAATATTCGTTTAAATAACTAAGTGCGAAGACAAAAGAAGAAAACGACGATTTGAAGACGCAAATGACCAAAAAGCTCAAATGTACAAGATACAATCCAAGTGGTTCAATTTATTGATGAGAAACGTCTAAATATTAATAAGAGTACAAGTCGCGGAACGCAAAGTACAAGATATCTAAGCGTTTAAAAGGACGTTCGAAAATTCGAAACCGAGACATAAACTGAGCATCAATGCGCGAGTCAACGGGCCTAAAAATACAAGTCAACAATGCACAAGAATATAATATAATATATATATAATTATATATAATTATATATATTATATTATATTAATTAAATACTCTGCAGCCCACGTTTTTTAGAGCAAAATATCTGGATCCAGGCTGGCCATGCGATCGCATGGCCTGGAAGAAGCATGTCCATCCGATCGCATGGAATGAAAAGTTTGGTCATGTCTATAAATTGGCCATTTTTTGGACGAATTACACACACCTCTTTCAATATCTCTCTCCCTCTGTATAATATATATATATATATATATATATATATATATATATATATATATATATATATATATATATATATATATATATAAATATTAGTTAGTTTGGGTAATGTAATGGTTATTTTAAGGGTTTTAAAGTCAGAACTCTGTCCGTGTAATGCTACGCGATTAATAATCACTGTAAGCTAAATTCTCCTTTTTAAATTAATGTCTCGTATTTAAGTTATTATTATGCTTATTTAAGCCGAAGTAATCGTGATGTTGGACTAAATATTAAGACGGGGTTATTAAACTTTGTACCATAATTAGGGTTTGAACAAAAGACCGACACTTGTGGAAATTAGACTATGGGCTATTAATGGACTTTATATTTGATTAATATAGAGATTTACAATTTGACGTATTTATAAATAGCCACATACGTTCGATCTGGTACGATGGGTGGGATATTTATAAATACTAATAATTGTTCATTTGACCGGACACGGGGATGGATTAATAGTCAATGGACTCATTAAAACAGGGGTGGATTACATTTAAGGGTAATTGGTGTAATTGTTAACAAAGTATTAAAACCTTGGATTACAAGCAGTCGATAACCTGGTGTAATTATTAAACAAAGTATTAAAACCTTGTTACAGTTCGAATCCCTAATTAGTTGGAATATTTGACTTCGGTAATAAGGTTAATTTGTCGAGCATTTTATAATTATGACCGATGAATTATTATGGGCAAAAACCAGATAGGTATCAAATAATCCAGGACAAAGGACAATTAACCCAGGGTAATAAATTAAAATCAAAACGTCAGACATCATGATTACGGAAGTTTAAATAAGCATAATTATTTTATTTCATATTTTATTATTCGCAATTTTATATATTGTCATTTAAATATCGTTATTTATTTTACGCACTTTAATTATTGTCATTTATCTTTACGCTTAATATATAAAATCAACAAACCGGTCATTAAACGGTAAAACCCCCTTATATATATTATTACTATATATAATTATATATTTTTTGTACAAATATAGTTATATAAAAATATAGTGTAAAATAACCCAGCTCCCTGTGGAACGAACCGAACTTACTAAAAACTATACTACTCTACGATTAGGTATACTGCCTATAGTGTTGTAGCAGAGTTTAGGTATATCTCATCTGTAAATAAATAATTAAAACTTGTGTAATTTGTATCGTATTTCGTATTAAAATTAATAGTATTTCGTATACACTCCGCTGCACACATCAAGCTTTTGGCGTCGCTGCCGGGGACTCGGTGAAAAACGCTATATTTTGTTAAAACTATATTTTTGTAAAAATATATTATTTCTTATTTCGTAAAAATATTTTGTATTTATAATAAGTGTTAAAAATAAAAGTTATAATTTTAATATTTAGTTTATAAAATTATTTCTATTTTAAGTTTTTAAAATATAAGTTATATAAATATTTTCTATAGATTAAAATCAAAAAATTAAAATCGAAAAAAAAAAAATTCGGGCCTGGTACTGTAGTAGCCCACAATCAGATCCAAAATTCTGGGCCATGCGATCGCATGGCCATAACGCATCAAACTCATACGGTCGCATGAGCTGATGTGACAGATCTGAATCATTTGACCAGCCGAATTAGGGTTGTAATTATATATAATTAATAATAATTAGGGTTTAATTTTTATATTATTTAGTTTTAAGTATTTAATTATAATTTGTATTATTAAGTTTATTAATTTTATTAATTATATAAAATTAATACTTTTATATAAATAATATAAAAATAATATTTTTATAAAAATTGTATTTTTATACCTTTAATTTTATTTTTACTTTTTGTATCTTATTAATCATTTAATTCGTAAATTGTTTATTTATAGTTCGTAATTAGTACTAAACTTAGTATTTTGCTGTAGTTATTTTATATTTCTAGATTTTTAGGCTTTGCTGTAAAATTCCTTAAGTGATTTTTTTTAGATTAAGATTTAGGCGCTTTAGAATTTTGCGACGCAGTTTTTAGATTTTAGTGCCTAATTAACTTATTACCCTTTTGGATATATAATTCCTTTTAAGCCTTAATACCCTTTAGGTGCAAATTTTTAGATTTAATTTTTAGACTTTTAAGTTTCGACGTTTTTCTTTCTTATTTTAATTTTTTGACGTTTTTCAACGCGTTTCTTTCTCATTTTTACGCTCTAGTTTTTAGGACATAGAATTTATTTAAAAATTTCGACGAACAATTATTGTAAGCGATTGAATTAATAGACACAAATTTTCTGGTTCATAGTAATAGTTGGATTTGTTAGTGGCGAGTTGTGGATTTTCCGATTTAAAGGATCCTGGCTACCTGCTGCATCTATTGACTATTTAAAACGTGGGCAAAATCAAAAAAGTCTATCAATTTGATAACTTACATAATTTTTAGTTTTATAACTAATAGGATAATTAGTAAATGCACCACATTGTAGCTAAATTTAGTAATAAGCGTATTATGGAAAATCTCGAAAATATTTTGGAAACACTTTCTGACATGCAAAATCAATTAAATCAATACTCTCAAACGAGTGTTGATGAAAATTTGTTCGGTCAAACTTGGATCATGAATGACGAAAAAATAACTGGTTGTGAAATCTGTGGAGATTATCATTCAACATGGGAATGTTATTATTACGTTCCTATGGAAAATTATGCACCCATGGAACCTGAATGGAATGATTATGAGGAATACAATTCAGATTGGGATTATTCCCAAGAATATATCTAAACTCAACAACCAGAGGACGAGGAAAATTGTGTCTAAAATTTTTTTAGATTATATGAAAATCAAACTCGAAGAATTTGACGCTCAAAATGAACAGATAAGAGAGTTTGCAAATTGGCAAGCTGAAACTCTATCAGACTACACACCTGATGATTTGAGGAGTCGTGTGCAAGAAAATCTCATATCATCGAATTTTGATGAATTCGAGAGCTCCGAAATCACCAATTATCCAGATGATACTTTTTATTCAGTTTTACCAATTTCACAACACATCGCCACATTAGCCTCTACCGAAAAAATCATCGATCCATCAATGGATGAAGAAGAAGTAAGGGTGACAAATTGGTACTCTTGGGAAAACGATAACGTCGAAAATTTTACCCCCGAGACCAAAGTATTGGGACCGATAAGAACCGTTAAAGAAGAAGAATTCGCTTCGATCCTGAAATTCACCATTCCACAACCTTCCAACCCAATATTCTCAATAGACGAGTCATCTACCGAAGATGAACTACGAGCTATAATTGATATTGACACCTCGGATTTCACCCAATTGGGTAATAGAGGTAATAACTTTGATCCCGAGAATGAACAGAAGGAAATGTTAGGAATTGTCCACCCTAAAGTAATATGTATGTCGGTGTATAACGATCCATTTGATCAAGAACCAGAAAAGAGACAAATCCATTTACTAAAAGCTACACTTAAGAAAGAATTAAGTAGTGACGATCGGGTGGGTATAAACTTTAAACCCATGGATATATTATACACCACCCGAGATGTAAATAACTGGCTCACTATTTTAATTCGTGGAACTTATTCTACCGACTTCACATGTCGCCAGCTAAGTGTGGGAAAGTCTAACCCCACTTAACGTTAAATTCGGGGTTCGGTCAATGCATAACTCGTTAATAAAAATGCATGATAAAATAGGGTAAAGACGCATTTTCAAAGATTAGCAAACAGTTCAGAAAAGCAACCATTTTTTTTAAGAAAAACATGTGTGATAAACCAACAAAAGGAATGAATGATGAGGCGCGCCATCTATCATTCGACGAGCTTTGTAATTACAAACTGGGTATTTTTAATCACTTTTCTACACTTATCACCCTCGTAAATTTATAATTATAGTCTGATTTCATGCAAATGAGGGCATTGCATGATCTCAAGTGTGGGGAAGAGTTATAAATTCTCTCGGATTTACACTTGGTTTATTTGCCAAATTTTGTGAAAATTTGAAAAAAAATTCAACTAAATGAATTCAAAATCATGTTTATACATATTTATGAACGATAAAACTAGGTTACAATACCGAAATTATCGTTACCTCGGAAAGGACATAAATTGAGAAACAACCTAAAATGCTTGAATTATTTTAAAATGGAAAAGAGGAGAATAAAAAGACAAAGAAAGAAATAAATAAAAGCCAAGTGTGGGGAGAATGTACCAAGTTTTTCAATTAAAAACTATCACATGTTTTCGTAAAGTTATTGCAGGTGCTTTTGTTTTGGACTAAATTAACTGTAAGTTTTAGGCTTTCAAGATCAAGGCTCCGGAAATAAACGAGATGCTGATTATGAGGTACCTATCAACCTTATTTACTAAACAACTTTTATTTTTTTAGTTACGGTGAAGATGTTGATGATGATAAAGAAGACCTTTGTCAACTTGCTGCTGTTCAAGGTAAGTTTTTGCTTCAAACTAATGCTTTAGTGTTGTATTTCTACTCTTTTGTTGAAGGTCTGTTGAGATTTTTTTTTTCTTTCTAAATTTTGATCTAATATTGAACATAATGATCATTATAAAGAAGACCATCATCGAGTTGATGCTATTCATTATAAGTTTTACTACTGTAAAAATCCTGATTAATCCCTTTTTAGAAGCAACCCGATTAAATTCTTGCAAAATCCATCATTAAACGGTCAACGCCGGTCACTGGGTCAGCTCACTGCTTAGTGTCAATTATATATGTTTTTCTCACATATATACAATATAATAATGTAATTATGTGGTATAGGTATAGCATCAATGCATCAGGAGCAACAAGAGCAAAAATGAGTTATTTGTTTCACTTTTTATTCTATTCTATTTTAAAATGATTTAAATTGTTTAAGACATGCTCTTTAAATATTACATATGCATATATTAAATAAAAGTGAGATTCCGATTCGTCTTCTTCGTTTCTCACACACTTGATTACGTTGTCTTCATCGATAAAGAAAATCACAGGTTAGCAAAAAAAAATTCATTTTTTTTTTTTTTGCTTAGGCTTCGTCTATTTTTTTATGTAGTTTTGGGTTTTCAATTTGATTTACAGTTATATGATTCTTTCAGGTTCATCTAGCTACTGATTTTGGTAACCCATTAATTTAAAGTTGTTTTAGGTTTTTATCTTTTATTACCACTAATAAAAGTTTTCAATGTTATCTCTCCTGTTTTGTAGGATAATTTAGACTAACGTTTCTTTGTTGATTTATGTTTTGAACAATATCAATTTTAACTTTGCACAAAAACTATCATAATGGAGAGGTATTGAATTGTTTATGTGATGAAGGTAGTTGAATCTTTGAAGATGACGAAACTACCTAAGGTAAATAATTATGTTCATATTTATATTTATTTAATTAGCTTGATTTTTTCCTTTTTTATAAAGGCATGGATGTTTAAACGGTTAGATGGTGATGAAAATTAATTAAGGTGGTATTTTAGATGTGGTCATGATACTCATGGAGTTGGTGAAAGGAGATGAGAATATTAGCGGGGATAAAAATGAGGACAAAATTGAAAGATGAAACAAGAGAAGAGTAAAGTAGCCTTTGAACCATATGTAAATAGTAAACTATCATTACTTTTCAGTTTTCACTTTTCTCTTTATTTCATTTGCTAAATATGTAAATGTAAATATGCAATATTACATAATCTTGATGAGAATCCTCTCGGTGTAATACCTTATATTTTTCTTTATTTGTATATATGTATATTTTGCAATTTTAATCCGTATTTGAATTCAATAAACATCGTAATCGCATACAATTGTCAGCAACGAAGTGTGCACCCCTCAATCTTGTTTATACTAAATGATTAGCATATGAATATCAAGATTAAAATTTAATTTAATTTAAACGTTCTAAACCAATAATGTGGGACAAAAAGATTGAATATATAGTAATTAGTACGGAGTTTTACTGCTGTGCTGCAACATTGTATTCAATGTTATTCCTGACCAGAAGAATTCACTCAGGTCGCTTTTCGCTTAGTGCGGAGGCAGCGAGGAGGGGGTTTTACCGGCCATGCCTTCGGATTGGTCTGGGTTTTTTCCAGTGCAGTAATTGGGGGTGGATTATGCAACAACGGGAGATGAACGCATGGATGGTTAAGTCCCCCTAGGTGATCCCAAGCTGATGTTCAAAAAATAGCATGAAGTTTTTTATGATAAATGATAGATCGAATTGAAATTGAAAGGGAACAAAGGAAAGGAGGACCAGATCGAAAGGCATTTTTTAAATGAATCAATCCAACTTTATTCTTCATCACATCAAACAAATAAACGTAAAAAAGTGGCTAAAGTCAACAATTTATCTAGATCAATAGCGTACACTTGTAACACATTTTTTTAACTGATACGACGACGTAAGTTCGATATATTTTAGCAACGAGTGATTCACGTGATTCCTTGAGTACGTGAGTTTGCAAACCAAATTCCGTTACTCCCCAAAAGGGAACTAAGGAAAATACAGTGAAAAACAAATCAAAGTAAATAAAGCAAAACAAAACAAGAAAAAAAAAATGGAGTTTTCATCAACAAGTGTCCGTCCCACCGCACATCCAATTCCAATATCCTTTTCTTCCAAGACTTAAACTCTAAAAGTCAAAACGTCCACCATATAACTCTACCTTCCATTATTTATTTATTAAGTTAATATTCGGTAAATAAATAAAACTAATAACTTATACATCGATAAATAGATTTTAAAAGTTAATTACTACAAACGATTTTAATTACTCTACTATTTTAAATGAACCTTAATTCTACTTTAACTTATCAAAGGTTTTATGCTATATGTTTGACAAAAATAATTGGTAGCTAGTAGCTCATAACTAATAGCTTATAGTTTTTTGTTATTTGCTAGTAGCAAGTAGTTTGCATCTGGTAGCTGATAGTTGTTTTCTTTTGTATGTATTTAGGTGTTTGAAAAAGTTTCTGAAACTGTTAAAATAAAGAGTAAAATGATAAACGTTACCAATACATGTTTTAAAAATATAATATTCAAAGTAGATTTCGAGAAATCATTTGATTGTCTTAGTTGGGATTTTTTGTTCGAAATAATGGAAATTATGGGGTTCAGGGATAAATGGAGAAAATGGATAATTACGTGTTTAAAGCCGGCTTCTATCTCGATCCTCGTTAATGGATCCCCGACAAGTAAGTTCAACTTAGAGAGGGAGGTAAGACAAGGAGACCCACTCCCCCCGTTCCTTTTTATTTTGGCGGCGGAGGGCTTAAATGTTTTAACCAAACAAGCCGTGGAAGCTAAGAGATTCTTGGGGGTTGAAGTTGGTGGCGATAAAATCCCTATCTCGCACCTACAATACGCGGATGATACAATTTTCTTTGGATCATGGAGTGAAAGGAATATTCAGAATCTTATGAAACTCCTAAAATGTTTTGAGTTAACGTCGGGTCTTAAGGTGAATTTTCACAAAACTAATCTTATTGGAATTGGGGTTGAAAGGAGTGAAGTGGAACATATGGCTCGGTTATTTAGTTGTAATGTTGGTACAACCTCATTTACTTATCTTGGTCTACCGGTTGGTGGTAACATGAAAAAGGAAGAGAGTTGAAAACCGGTTGTAAACAAGTTTGAAAAGAGACTTTTGGATTAGATTGATTTCATTTGGTGGACGCTTGACTCTTGCTAAATCGGTGTTGAATAGTCTTCCGTTGTACTACTTCTCGCTCTTCCGTGCCCCGCCATGTGTGATTAAAAAGCTTGAGAGTGTGAGACGTTCTTTCTTTTGGGGCGGGACGGGTATTATATAAAATATTTCTTGGGTTAAATGGGACGAAACAATCTTACCTTATTGGGAGGGTGGGTTAAACTTGGGCTCTCTTAAAACTAAAAACATGGCTTTGATTGGCAAATGGTGGTGGAGGATTAAATCCGAAACTACCTCTTTGTGGGTCAAGGTCATTGCAAGTATTTACGGGAAATCGGGTGGACTCATGATTGAAGACAACCTTCCAAATGACTCCTACAAGTCTACTTGGAAGGATATAATAAAAACCGGGACTAACATTGAAGACATCGGTCTTTCTTTTAGAAGTTTTTTTGTGAAGGAAATAGGTGATGAAATGACGAATTCTTTTTGGAACGAACTTTGGATTGGCAATGAGATGTTAAAGCATAAATTCAAAAGATTGGCAAGACTTGAGACAAACTTAGAAGCTCCAGTTGGTGAAAAACTTACATGGGACGGTGAGAAATGTGAAGGTAATTGGTCATGGCTAAGAACACCAAGTGGTAGAGCCGAAGATGAACTACAACAATTGAAGACCATGCTCTTGGACGTGAAACTAAAACCGCAAGCTAGCGATATGTGGAAGTGAAAAGCGGGTGGAATCGAGAAGTAATTCTTTTTGTGAAACCTCGTGTAACAATATGGTACCAAAAAAATTGAGGTATTTGTTTGGAGAGCTAGGAAAAAGCGTCTCCCGGTATTGGTGGAACTTGTCAAAAGAGGCATTGATCTACATTCGGTTCGATGCCCATTATGCGATGATGCAATTGAAACGGTTGACCACTCGCTTATTTTGTGTAAACATGTGTCCGATGTGTGGTGCAAAGTGTGGGGACGCGGTGGTATACCATATGTTAGTGTCGAAGACCTCTTCCTTGATTCGGGGCAAGCAACTTCAAATGTGGGTAAATTTATTTGGCAAGCGTTGGTTTGGTCTACTAGTTATCTTTTATGGAAAAATCGAAACCAAAAAGTTTTTTCAAATAAGTGTTGGAACATAACGACGGCTTTGAACGAGATACAAATTAAAAGTTTCGAGTAGATCGCGAAGAGACGTAAATCAAAGCCGATCGATTGGCATTCTTAGCTCCATAATCCTCGTGTTTTCCTTACTTAGACTTCCTTGTGAAGATGCCAACTTAGCATCATAACATCTAGTGTCGAGTAATTGTATATAATTCGTGAACGGTTGTATGTACGTGTAATCCTTTATAATAATAATAATTGTTGCCTTTTAAAAAAAGAGTAAAATAATAAAATTCATGAGCTTTTTCTCAAACACTAGTTCAAGTAGTTTTTAGCATTTTCCCACCCTCTAAAATCTTTAAACTACTTTAACCAAACGAAACTTTTTTACTTGATAGAAGTTTTTTGTATACTTTTAGGGAGTATATTTTTATTTTTATTTTTTTGTAAATAATATATAAATCATAATTTAGATACTATATCCATAATTAAATAAAACATGGGCTTAAATTACAAATTAGATGATAAATGGAAAATTCTAGGGCTCATGATGGTGGGGTCGGCCGAATGTCCATAGTGGGCCCACACATCTTTTTTTTTGGTGACTTAACTAGTTAGCCCGAACGATTAAACGAACGCGAACCGAGAATAATATCGTTATGCGATTAAATTACGTGAGAAAGATGAAAATCCATGAAATAAAATATAGGAATATTTTATTAAATCACATGACATTGTGATGTCTTAGAAACATATTTCGGGACATGGAAATTACGAAAAGACGACCGTTTGTTTGGAAACCGAGGTGATTTATAAAAAGTCTAAACGTACACGTAAGCACGTAATATTACAAAAAAGTATATTTATATTAAATAAATAATATTGGAATATTATTTAATTTGTCGGAACATATTTGATGTAGGACCCAAATATTTATTGCACACAATGTATTTAAGGTGTACATAAAGTGGGTAAAGCGTAGTGTGAATTAAAAGGGGACAGAATGATATGAGCTTCGTGCGCGCTGCGCACAATTGGGGGGCGCGCCGCGCACTGTTCCTGCGACATAATTCTGCTTTATCTATTTTGAGTTAAATGAAGGGTAGTTTGATCTTTTCACTTGGGGGTCGGTTTTAGGCCACAAAATGGCAGATTGGTGGACTCATTCAAGTCCACAATCTTATCTTCATTCTCTCATCTTCAACCTCAAACCCCAGAGTGAGAAAAAGAGTTTAGAGAGAGGGAGCTTCATTTGGAGAAGAAGAAGCTTGAATCGATCGAAGTCGCAAGTGTTAAAGTTGTTCATCTCGTTCACGGCTACATTGTAGTAGTATTGGTAAGTTCTAACTCCGAGTTTTCATAGTATGATTAGTGTTCATATTTAGGGTTTTGAAATGAGTGTTCTTGAGTAAACCCACTAGTTGATAATTGGGTGATTGAGCTAGTAAATGGTGTTAATGACCATTGTTGGTTGGTTTGGGTTGGTTAGTGAAATTGATTAGTTGATCATCATGTTCGAGTGTTAAAATCACTAGTTAACTTAGGTTATAAGTGATTAGAGGTGTAAACTTGCAAATGGGTGTTTTGACTTGGGATTAGGTCAAAATGGGTTTTGTGTCATAATGATGTAAGTAAGTGTTTTGATGATGAAACATTGTGTAAAATATGGTGTTCGAACATAATCACTAGTTGATTGTGATTATGGGTGTTTTGGGCAAGATTTGACTTAGTCAAATGGAGGTATGTGCAAACGGGTCGAAATTTGCACTTATGGAGTTTTGGGCATAAGCTAGAGTGTTTAGCTTACTTGTTTGTGAATTATCTAGGTGATTCACGTTTGGACGATTAGGAGCTCAAGCGGGAGTTGCCTTTCTTGTAATCGAGGTGAGTGGAATATTTATACATGTATGTATGTAGTTTATTTACTCGTACGCGATGTGGGTCTTCGGTGCCACATCGTGAGTATTGGTGTCATGTCACGGGCCAGTGACTTATTGTTAGTATAGGTGAGGAGAACTACGGGTCGGTAGTATCTCGATAGGTGTTGCACAAGTCGGTGACACCTTACGGTGATTCACGAGCTAGTGACACCTCATGGTGGCTCACAAGTCGGTGACACCTTTTGTACAGGCGAGTTTCACAAGTCGGTGACACTCTATAGTGCTTCACAAGTCGGTGGCACTTAGTGATGCTTCACAAGTCAGTGATGCCAGATGGCGTTCACGAGTCGGTGACCCATACACATTAGTGGGTGGTTCGCAAGTCGGTGACATCCTTTGGTGATTCACAAGTCGGTGACACCTTATGATGATTCACAAGTCGGTGACATCATACGAGTGAGACTCGAATTTATTGGTCGTCTACTAGTCGGTAGTGCCATAGCGGGGAATGGTTTGGTATGGTTACGCATTGTTATGATTTAGTATATTATTTTGGCAGTTTATATACTAATGTTGTTGCTAGTTGTATGTTTGGTGATGCTAGCTCGTTTATACGTTTGTTTGCTTGGTATTTGTAAGTGGATGCGCTTAGGTAAACTATATATGTATATGTATAAGTATTGCATTCACTAAGCATTAGCTTACCCTCTCGTTGTTTACATTTTTAGGTACGGAAGCGGATTTGGCAAGGGTATGCTCGGGATTTAGATGATTTCCCCTTTTGATGCTTGCATGGATTACTTTTGGATTCGACCTAGGATTTGGTAGTTTATCCCCAAACATTATGCTCATAGTTTTGTTTGGAAACTAAACTCGTATGGTCGAAACTCATATTTTGTATGTATTTCGTAAAACGGCCAACGTGAGCCCGATGTCGTGAAACTTGTTTTATTATTGAATCGTGTTAGTTTTACTTATTTTAATGTGTTGTGAAAAGCGTTTCGTCTAAAAGTGTCGGGAAGTGGGTAATTTTTAAACGAAAATTGGAAAATTTGGACAGCGGGCTGACAGGCCTTGTGCACACCGCGCACATAAAGGGCTGCGAGCCGCACACCCTAACTGTAAAAAAAGAAAAAAAATTGCTGCGTATTGGGTTGGGTCGTTACAAGTGGTATCAGAGCATGGTCTAAGGGATTTAGGTGACTTGAGATAGGCGCTTAGACTTAGACTTTTCTGTGTGCTAATATGCGGGACTTGTAGGATTACGGGTCGGTTCGGGTTTTAGTTAGTGTCTTAGAGAATAGGTGCTTTAGCTACGGGTTGATTATGTTGTTACTAATCATGTTGTTTGTATTGAACATCTAGCGAGATGGTTGTTGTATTTACGAGTTCGGCATGGCATGTGAGCGTAATAATGCTTCGCGGCCGTTATTACGGTTGCAAGCCAAGTCAAGCAAATGATGTACAACAAGTATTGAACTAGATGAGGTGTACGAACGGTGACATATTTATATGATTGTGAATATAGATCTTGGCGGTGTATGTAAATTATTCGTGTTGCATTCTGTAACGACCCGTCAATATCGCTATTGACGCGATACGTTATTCATTGATTTCATAGTGAGGTTTTGACCTCTATATGATACGTTTTGTAAACATTGCATTCTTTTGAAAAGGCACACCATAAATGAATATATAAATCCAAGGTTTTCGACATCTAATGATTTCTACGTATAGATAATCACCGTAAACAATATTTTACAATACTACATCCGTTGACAATACAGTCAAAATAAGTTACATGGTGATGATTTTGTGAATGTAAAGTTTTCTCGAATAAATTATGTATGACTCCATGCACATAGCTTGTATAACGTATAAGCAAACAGCGGAAGACTTCTAGGAACCTGAGAATAAACATGCTTAAAAGTGTCAACACAAAGGTTGGTAAGTTCATAGTTTTAATGTTGCGCATAATCTGTATATAAAGGTGGATCACAAGATTTCAGTTGTTTCATCCAGAAACGTTTATCAAAATATTCTACAAAATTGAGCACCCTGGTAACTAAACTTTAACGTATATATAATAAGTACCCCTGTTTTAACATAAATGCAACCAATATGTACAATACATGCAATCCAACGTGTACTAAACTCAAATAGCATACGTCTGTTTTATAGTTTAGGCTAGGGTTTCTATACCTGGAACAGACGGGGATGTCAAGCCCTATGGATCCATATACAACTATTCGCGTCCACCAGTTCTTATAACTGGCAGTTACTAGTTACCAAAGCTAAGGAATTTTCGGTTCAAACTCAGTGTAGAATTTAGTATGTACTTGCATGTGACAACCCGAAAATTTTCGACCAAATTTAAACTTAATCTTTATACGATTATGACACGATAAGCAAAGTTTGTAATGTTGAGTTTCGAAAATTTTGGAACTATGTTCATACATTCAATTACCCTTTTGACTATGCTCGACAATTCACGAACGAATATATAAATGGTTATGAATATATATATATATATATATATATATATATATATATATATATATATATATATATATATATATATATATATATATATATATATATATATATATATATGTATATATATATTACAACTTGAAAACGTTAACAAAGTATTAAATATATAATATTTTAGATTAAACGTATTTGTCTCAATATATGCTTAATATATTCATCTACAGAATTAGAAGATAATACCAACGATTGGATTAGCAGATATTTCAACAATTATAAATTCTGTAAGTATTGTGATAAGTCTTTGTTGAGAGGTCCACCTTGATTTAAGAAATCTTTCCTTTTTAACTGTATGTGATATATAAATAACTTTCAACGTGTATAGAAAAAGTATATATATATATATATATATATATATATATATATATATATATATATATATATATATATATATATATATATACTAAGGTTCGAAATTATTTTTGTAAACAATAGTAACACCCATTTATTGTTCCGTTTGATAAATAAATATTATATACAAATTTATATTTTCTAAACGAAAATATATATTTTACAATGTGATAATGCATAGAATTGAATTAGATATAAAACGTTTCGATATTATTAAATATATTTTAATAAACAACGAGGAGTTGATTTATAGAAGCAAATGACCAAATTACTAAAATGTATAAGTTATACTTTGAGTAATATAGTTTATTAATAGTTTAAGATTATATTTTGACAAAGGTACGAATCACGAAACGTAAAGTACAAGTTTTCTAAGCATACGAAAATGCATTCGAGAAATCGGAACTGAGACATTAGTCAAGCGTTAACGTACGAGTCATCAGAACAAAAATTAAAAGTCAACTATGCACGTGAATATAATATAATATATAATTAATTAATATAAATTATATATTATATATAAATTATAAAAATATGTCGACAAACAAAACAACAAAAAATTGTGAACTGGATTTTGGGGCCATGCGATCGCATGAGAAATAGGCATAAAACCCATGCGATCACATGGCAGTCAGGATTCAGAAACATTCTATAAATTGGCCAGTTTGCTCGACGCACACATACACACACATATCCTCACATCTCTCTGCTCACTTTATATATATTTATATTATAATTATTATAATAATAATAATAATAATAATAATAATAATAATAATAATAATTATTATTATTATTATTATTATTATTATTATTATTATTATTATTAAGAATGACGTATTCGTCCATATGGATTTGGAGCGATCGTCACAGTTGGTATCAGAGCTTAAGGTCATAGGGAACCAGAATTTGCATTAGTGTGTTTAACTGGTAATTGTTAGGATACATTAGTGAGTCTGGACTATGACCGTATCTGTTTTTACCGAGTTTTGCTTATCATTTCTTGTCAGAAATTACATGCTTATCTAGACACGTTTTCCTGCATTTTTGCATAGATAGTGAATGGACAAATTTCGTATCTTAAGCATATCTATTACAGTAAACTCTGTCTTACACTTTAACTTATGGGATTTTGGTATTATATATACATATGTAAATTATGTATCGGATAATACCAAACTAAATCCTATAATCTATCTCAAATCAAAATAAATTCCCTGATTATATAAGATGGATCCCGAATCTAGTTCAAATTCTTTAAACTCCGACAACTATTCCGATATGGATATTCACCTGAACTCCGAAGACAGTGTAACCGGAATGGATTAACCAATCAGCCATCACCTATTCTGGATGAATTGGGGATGAGTTCGTAGTCTACTTAATCATTGGAGACAGGAAGAAGATGATCCTTTCCATCCACCACATTGCCCTCTTGGCGATGAACCTGAAGCACTTACCGGTGAACTTATCCGAAATACCATTTTCTCTCTCATTTCCAGAGTATCTCATCATGATTATATACTATCTCAAATTCTAGATCTTATTCATCTGCTCGTCCGAACCGACAATCACTCCGGTGTAATAGAAGAAGTCAACGAGCTTCGCGCTCGAGTAGTGGCTTTGGAGAATATGGTGCAAAGGTTACAAGCACCAGCAGCATCACCGGCATCAACAGTACCACCATCATCAACACCAACAGTACCATTACCACCATCAACAACATCCACATCCCATGATTCAACATCACAAGATGTTTCACGAGCATCAACGTCATACGCACCATCGATACCAAGGAGTACCAACAACAATAACCGATGAAGTATTGATTCATAACTTCATTGGAGAAATATTGTACAGCGATTATGTAATATCTAAAGTTTTAAAGATTATATATTCTAGTCCTAATCGAAAACCAGATGAGATTAATATTATTAAATCCATGATTACATCTAAAGAAAATATATATGTAGGTATATTTTCATAAAGATTGTAATTAAAAATTCTTTTGTGCAAACTGTTAATGGGAGAATATTTTAACGGGTAGGTAATACCTGAAAGATATATATAAATTCACAATTAATATGTTACATTCTTCAATTCCGATTCAACAAATCATCAACTATATTCACTACTTTCACAATGAGATATATTCTTTCATAGAAATCAAAACAACCATACTCATTCAAATTCAATTACATATTTTGATTTTAACATATCAGAATCCAAGGCGAGATATAATCGATATCGTCACTCTTAGATTTCTACATCTTTCAAAGCTGTATTTTGATTTCAAAACTGTGCTAGAACATCATATGTATATTAATGATTGCGATCGGTGTTCAAACCCTTCGAAATTTCTGAAGACACTTCAAATAATGAACAATCGAGATGATGATCCAACCACATGTTATCCATAGTTATGTACCTGAAAAATCTTGAAACCAAAGTCATAGTTTAACAAGTATCCGTGTTAGACCCTTTGGCATTTATTAGCTAAAATAACTTTGCAATCCCTTTACAAAGTAGTCAGTTTTGTCACAGCTCCAGTAAGTCAACTTCGATTCTACAGTTGAAACAGCCTTATTATGTCACGACCCAAAAATTTCGATCAAAATTAAATTCTGATAACTCCGGCAAGATAAGCAAATTGATGTGTTGCAGTAAAATGTTTTTCATACATTTAATTAAACATTGGACTTTACCCTACAATTCACGAACAACCTATAATTTAAAACTCAAACCCGTCATGATTTATGATTTTACTTTTTTAAATGAAGACGTTTTATGATATAATAATTTCTATTATTATAACCTCCTACTAAAATGATTTTGAATATAATTTGTTCTAGAAAACTAAATTTTATAATATTTATATATATGAAATGATAAAAAGTTACTATTAAACGATGCTATTTCAAATTAAAAATTTTACGTATTAAGTCGTTTTATTTTTATGATATAATTTTTGTATTTTTTTTTAAAAAACGAAGTTAAATTAAAAATGTACAATTTGTAAAGCACAACATACAACAACGTGTAGCTTAAATAGTTGAATTTAAATTAATTTATTTACTATTCATTGAATAGTAAATGAAACGAAATTAATTAATTTACTATTCACATAAAAGCGATATGATAGAAATTATTAATTATAAGTTACATAAAATATCCTGAAGTATTTAATAAATACGACTTTTAAAATCTTAATCGATTCGATTTTATTATTATATTATTATATTTTACTTTATTATATTATTATATTATTATTTTATTATTTTATTATTACTTTATTATATTATTTTATTATTCTAATTATAAACGTACGATTCCTTTTATTATTATATTATTATTTTATTACTTTATTATATTATTATATTATTATAATTAAACACGTTTGATTCCTTTTATTATTATAATATTATTTTCTAACTATATATATCGATCGATCGATCGATTGCAAAATTAAACACACACACATATCTATTTTCATATATACACTCTGTAGGATTTTTATTATTATTATTATTATTATTATTATTATTATTATTATTATTATTATTATTATTATTATTATTATTATTATTATTATTATTATTATTATTATTATTATTAATCTTATTATTAGTATTAATATTAGTAGTATTATTATTATACATAAAATACTACGACGGTGTTATGTTCAAGTAATTACAAACGGGTTTTTGAGTGGGATGAAGCTAGGGAAATTATGGGTTATAGCTATGGAGGTTATGGGTAATGATCGGGGGTATTGTTCGTGAATCAAAGGCCAACCTTGCATTTATCATTTCCGTTGCGTCTGCATACTTTTCCTACAATATTGAACCACAATATTGATATGTGAGTTTTCATTGATCCCTTTTTAATTGCTTTTGCAATATATATATTTTTGGGCTGAGAATACATGCGTATTTTATAACTGTTTTACGAAATAGGCACAAGTACTAAAACTAATTCTACGTGGGTTTAAACCAGAAATATCCCCTTAGCTTGGTAACTATAACTACTGGTGTATGACTGGTCGGCGCGAATCCTAAAGATAGATCTATTGGGCCTGACAAACCCCATCCTGACTATAAGATGCTTTAGTACTTCGAGGTTATTTTAAACGCACCTGATCCGGTGTGCTTAAGAGGGTAAAACATGAACGTTAAGGCTTGTTACCGGGTGCCCACAACTTATATAATGCTTTTATACACTTGCGAGTGTATGGTTATTTATGAAACTGAAATCTTGTGGTCTATTACAACTATTGAAAATCATTATTTATGATAAAACTATGAACTCACCAACCTTTTTGGTTGACACTTTAAAGCATGTTTATTCTCAGGTATTAAAGAAGCTTCCGCTGTTTAACTGCTATGTGCATGGAGTCTTACATGACATATTTTTCAAGGAAACTTTGCATTCAAACATTAATATGTATTATATTTTGACTGTTTAGTATATTGATGTATTATTATGAACTATCATTTATTGGGATTGTCTATATGTAGAAATCACCACAAGTCGAAAACATTTATGTACATGCTTTAAAAATGTATACAAATTTTAAAACTTTCTTATATAGAAAGCGCGTCTTTTAAAATGAATGCAATGTTTATAAAACGTATCATATAGAGGGCAAACCTCGCAATGGGACCGATGAATGATGTGCTGCGTCAATAGGGATTTTGGCGGGCCATCACAGTTGGTATCAGAGCTTGAGGTCATAGGGAACCAGAATTTGCATTAGTGTGTTTAACTGGTAATTGTTAGGATGCATTAGTGAGTCTGGACTATGACCATATATGTTTTTGCCGATTTTTGCTTATCAATTCTTGTCGGAAATTACATACTTATCATTCTTAAGTCTAGACACGTCTTAGTGCATTTATTGCATAGATAGTGTACAGACGAATTCATATCTTAGCATATATGTTATTGTAAACTTTGCCTGACATTTTTCGAAAATTCCTCCATAATTTATGGGATTTTGGTATTATATATACATATGTAAATTATGTATTGAATACCAAATCTAATTCCTATAATCTATTTCATATCAAAAATTATTTCCCCGATTATACAAGATAGATCCAGCATCTAGTTCGAATTCCTTATATTCTGACAGCTATTCCGATATGGATTTCGACCCGAGCTCCGAAAGTAGCGTAACCGGAATGGATCAACCTATTAGCCATCATCTATTCTGGATGGATTGGGGATGGGTTCATAGCCGATTAAATCAATGGAGACAAGAAGAAGGCGATCCTTTCCAACCACCAAATTTCCCTCTCGGCGAAGAACCTGAAGCACTTACCGGCGAACCAGTCCGAAGCACCATTTACACCCTCATTTCCCGAGTATCCCGCCACGATTATATATTATCTAAACTTCTAGATCTTATTCATTCGCTCGTTCCAACCGCCAATCATCCCGGTGTACTAGCAGAAGTCAATGAGCTTCGCGCTCGAGTAGTGACTTTGGAGTACATGATGCAGAACTTACAAGCATCACAAGTCCCACAAACGTCAACTGTACCACCAACAACCTCCACATCCGCACCGCGAGCCTCAACTTCACAACCGGTTCCATGAGCATCAACGTCATACGCCCTGTAGATATCAAGGGATACCAACAACAATAACCAATGAAGTATTGATTCATGACTTCATTGGAGAATTATTAGGCGGCAATTATGTAATCTCTAAAGTCTTAGAGATTATTTATTCTTGCTCAAACCGAAAAGCAAATGAGATTAATATCATATTAACTCATTAAATCCATGATTACATCTGAAGAAAATATATATGTATATATGTTTTCATAAAGATTGTAATTAAAAATACTTTTGTACAAACTGTTAATGGTGAAAATATTTTAACGGGTAGGTAATACCCGAGGAATATTTAAATTTCACGTTAATAAGTTACATTGTAAATTCTTCGAATCTGATTCAATAGTCATTTACTATCCTACTTACATCCACAGATATACGTATCCGTTCACCGCAGAATAACCATTTTCATTCAATTTCATATTTGGATTTTGACCTGTCAGAATCCAACAAGTGGCGTAATGAAGAAAACATTGGAAAAAAATATAATTTGTTAGAAATAAATAAATTAACTATGAGAAATTTTGATAAGAATCCACGCTAACAAAAATCCTAGCTAACTGTTCCTAGCTAACTGTTAATTCCTTATTACATTTATTTATCGCAATTTTAATTCTCGCAATTTTATTTATCATCATTTACATACTGTTATTTACTTTACGCACTTTATTTATCGTCATTTAATTACTGTTATTTATTTTACGCACTTTACATATCGTCGGATAAATCGGGACACATGTACACAATATGTCAGATTAATTCTGAGATAATAAGTTGTACAATGGGTCACGATACGTCGATTATTTCTAAGATTATATATTGAACTATATATGTACGACTAACTGTGGACTACTAACATTGGACTATTAAAAGGTATTAAAATATTGATTATAACATATGAAACTAAACATTTCTTCAGGTTTGCCACTTGATTTCATCTTTAACCTCATTTGTATCTTGATGATTACAATCTGCATTCAAACCTTTCATGATTCTTGAAAACACCTCAATCGAGAGAATGAACCAACCGCACTTCATCAACGGAAGGAAAGAATTATGCATATAGTTATGCACTTGAAAAACACTCGGAATCTGAGTAAACGTTTAACACGTATCTGTGCTAGATCCTTTAGCATTGTTATTACCGAAAATAACCTTGCAATTCCTTTTCAAAGTATCCAGTTTTACCACACTTCCAACTAGTCAACTTTGACTTTTCAGATTAGCCTTATTATAACCTTGACATATACATTTTTGTTATCAGGGAACCTTTTATGTTCCACCACATTAGCAGTAAATTTACCAACAACTTCATTGATCCTTGACCTTCCAAAAACTCATTATACTCATTAAAACCCTATCATATACTCATTCGCATCTTGTAACAATAATTGCCATACCAACTACCGGGAATTAGCAATCAGTATTTCGAATTTCACAGCAATTCTACGCCAACAGTTATATATATACATATAATGTCTACCTTCTAGACTTACATGCTTCGAATGAGAAGTTTCTGAAAAACACCCCAGTCTACGGAATCAGTACTATGAAGTTTTGAAAAAGGCTGATGAAGTGGCAAGGACTGTAGACAGCAATTACGGTCAGAAGTTTGATAATAAAGAATAGTAGATTGGAAGAGCTCAAACGAAAAATTTGGTACTGAAAAACGGGTTGAGCAAAGTATGAAGGAAGCTGTGGATAAATCACAAGGACGAAATCTACCTTCAAAGGATCCAAATGATTCACTGTCTGCTGAAACCATTAGTAAGAACCTTACTCCTTATTCTAAACCTTCACAGACAGATTTTTCGCATCATCCTCTGATCTTAGATATTCTAAGATATCATCGAATCTTTCATTATAAATATCTTCGATAATTCATAGCTATTCTTATATCAATTATCTCTTCGCACTATCTGTGTTACATCCTAAAAGAAACTATTTTAGTTTCTATATTCTGTAAATCTTCGAGTTTAAATTATGAATGTTTTTGAAGTAATATTGGGAACTGAAGCATGAGTTAGTATAATATAATGGCACTTGATCAACGTGATTATATTACAGTAAGTCATGCTGAGTTTCTAATGGAACGTGATAAAGGTTCACATATCATACCCTCATCATGAACCATGTTACATAACTCTTTCATTCTATTTAACCTCTAAACTATCAAGAAAATATTTTTCCTGATGATTCGGTCTTTTTCGAAAATTCTGGTAATTTGACAAATCAAATCGTGCTACTACATTTCCTTTCTACTTTGTATATTATGAAAATTCGAAACTCCATACCTACGAATTCTGGACCATTACTTGTGAAAAGAAAACAAAAGCATGAAGCTCCAAAATAGAAAGGGGGTATAAATCGCAGCAAACGGAAGAGATCATTAACTGTATATGTCAATAATTATGGAAAGACAAATACAAGGAAGGATTATGAAAATCACCACCCCAAGAGCAAAATAGAAGTAAACAGATTCCTCCGGAGGAAGTTGGAAAAGAAGGATAATTGTTGCGACAGTTAGGAACATATCAAGGATCAGAACTGGATCAAGCATATTGACAAAAGTTTTAGAAGTATGAATCGGGGAAGAAAGTATAGAAGATGGGAAATGTGGAAGTAAGGAAATAAAGGGGGTGAATTTATATTGAAACGTCCGACAGAACAATTGAAATAGATCATTGCATCTAATCAAAGAAGAACCTAATTTCCTTAATTACCGAAGAATCAAATCTTATTACGAAGATTTTCTCCAAATCCCTTGAACTTCAGAAATCAACCTTATCTACGTCAAAAGATATGCCGAACCTTATTTTACTCATTTCATTCTTTTGTGATAACTCCACTCGTACGCTTCATAAAATCAAATTGTTTTATCCATACTACTCACTGATGATAAAACTTAAATCCTCAGCTCGTATGAGTCATGAAAACATTTTAATTGTTAGCCATGATGACCTCGATCAAATTTCGGGACGAAATTTCTTTTAACGGGTAGGTACTGTCACGACCCAGAAATTTCGATCAAAATTAAACTCTGATAACTCCGGCAAGATAAGCAAATTGATGTGTTGCAGTAAAACGTTTTTCATACATTTAATTAACCATTGGACTTTACCCTACGATTCACGAACAACCTATAATTTAAAACTCGAACCCGTCATGATTTATGATTTTACTTTCTTAAATGAAGACGTTTTATGATATAATAATTTCTATTATTATAACCTCCTACTAAAATGATTTTGAATATAATTTGTTCTAGAAAACTAAATTTTATAATATTTATATATATGAAATGATAAAAAGTTACTATTAAACGATGCTATTTCAAATTAAAAATTTTACGTATTAAGTCGTTTTATTTTTATGATATAATTTTTGTATTTTAAAAAAAAACGAAGTTAAATTAAAAATATACAATTTGTAAAGCACAACGTACAACAACGTGTAGCTTAAATAGTTGAATTTAAATTAATTCATTTACTATTCATTGAATAGTAAATTAAACGAAATTAATTAATTTACTATTCACATGAAAGCGATATGATAGAAATTATTAATTATAAGTTACATAAAATACCCTGAAGTATTTAATAAATACGACTTTTAAAATATTAATCGATTCGATTTTATTATTATATTATTATATTTTACTTTATTATATTATTATATTATTATTTTATTATTATATTATTACTTTATTATATTATTTTATTATTATAATTATAAACGTACGATTCCTTTTATTATTATATTATTATTTTATTACTTTATTATATTATTATATTATTATAATTAAACACGTTTGATTCCTTTTATTATTATAATATTATTTTCTAACTATATATATCGATCGATCGATCGATTGTAAAATTAAACACACACACATATCTATTTTCATATATACACTCTGTAGGATTTTTATTATTATTATTATTATTATTATTATTATTAATCTTATTATTAGTATTAATATTAGTAGTATTATTATTATACATAAAATACTACGACGGGGTTATGTTCAAGTGATTACAAATGGGTTTTTGAGCGGGATGAAGCTAGGGAAATTATGGGTTATAGCTATGGAGGTTATGGGTAATGATCGGGGGTATTGTTCGTGAATCAAAGGCCAACCTTGCATTTATCATTTCTGTTGCGTCTGCATACTTTTCCTACAATATTGAACCACAATATTGATATGTGAGTTTTCATAGCTCCCTTTTTAATTGCTTTTGCAATATATATATTTTTGGGCTGAGAATACATGCGTATTTTATAACAGTTTTACGAAATAGGCACAAGTACCAAAACTAATTCTACGTGGGTTTAAACCAGAAATATCCCCTTAGCTTGGTAACTATAACTACTGGTGTATGACTGGTAGGCGCGAATCCTAAAGATAGATCTATTGGGCCTGACAAACCCCATCCTGACTATAGGATGCTTTAGTACTTCGAGGTTATTTTAAACACACCTGATCCGGTGTGCTTCAGAGGGTAAAACATGAACGTTAAGGCTTGTTACCGGGTGCCCACAACTTATAGAATGCTTTTATACACTTGCGAGTGTATGGTTATTTATGAAACTGAAATCTTGTGGTCTATTACAACTATTGAAAATCATTATTTATGATAAAACTATGAACTCACCAACCTTTTTGGTTGACACTTTAAAGCATGTTTATTCTCAGGTATTAAAGAAGCTTCCGCTGTTTAACTGCTATGTGCATGGAGTCTTAAATGGCATATTTTTCAAGGAAACTTTGCATTCAAACATTAATATGTATTATATTTTGACTGTTTAGTCTATTGATGTATTATTATGAACTATCATTTATTGGGATTGTCTATATGTAGAAATCACCACAAGTCGAAAACATTTATGTATATGCTTTAAAAATGTATACAAATTTTAAAACTTTCTTATATAGAAAGCGCGTCTTTTAAAATGAATGCAATGTTTGTAAAACGTATCATATAGAGGGCAAACCTCGCAATGGGACCGATGAATGATGTGCTGCGTCAATAGGGATTTTGGCGGGCCATCACATATTATAACCTTGATATATACGTTGCCCCTTTCGCCATCGTTACCGGGGAACCGTTTATGTTCCACCACAAATAAACTTACCAACAACTTCACTGATCTTTGACTTTCCGAAAAATCATTATATTTATCGAAACCCCATCATTTACTCATCTGCATCTTATAACAAGAATTGTCTTGCCAATTACTGGGAATCAGCAATCAGTATTTTGAAATCTCGCAGCATGTCTACTCCAACAGTTATATGTGTACATATAACATCTATCTCCTATACTTACGTACTTTGAATGTGAAGTTTCTGAAAAACACCCTAAACTGCGAACTAGTTCTCGAAATTTCGAAAGATGCTGATGAAGCAGCAAAAAAAATGTAAACGACCTTAACAGTAAAAAGTTTGATGATAAAGAATAGTGTGTTGGCAAAGCTCGGAAAAAGAGAAGGTTTGGAACTGGAAAACGATTTGAGCAAAGTATGAAGGAGGCTGTGGACAAATCATAAAGACTAAACCTGCCTTCAAAGAATCCAAATGATTCAGTATCTGCTAAAGTCATTAACAAATTCCTTGCTCCTGACTCTAAACCCTTGCGGACAATATTCTTCATCATCCTCTGATATTAGAAATTTTAAGATATCATCGTATCTTTCATTATAAATATCCTCCATATTTCTGAAGATATTTCCATAATTATTCTTATCTGAAATAATTTATCTCTTTGCACCATCTGTATTATATCATAAAAGAAACTATTTTAGTTTCTAAATTCTGAAACCTTCAAGTTTAAAATATGAATGTTTTTGAAGTAGTGTTGGGAATTGAAGCATGAGTTAGTATAATATAATGACACTTAATCAACGTGATTATATTACAGTAAGTCGTGCTGACTTTCTAAATGGGACATGATGATTCACAGACCATACCGTCATCATGTGCCATGTTACACGGCTCTGGTATTCTATTTAACCTCTAAGAATATCAAGAAAATATTTTCTTGATGATTCGGTCTTTTCCGGATATTCTGGTAATTTGACAAATCAAAATCGTGCCATTACAATTTCCTTCTTAGAACATTAATTATTTTCATTTCAAAATCCATACCTACAAATTCTGGACCATTATTCGTTTGATTTAAAGTCAGGAAGATAAAACAAAAGCATGAAGCTTCAAAATATCAATGGGAGTATATATAAATCACAGTAAATTGGAGAGAGTATTAATTGTGGATGTCAATAATTATAGAAAGACAGAAGCAGAGACATCGAAATATAAGGGAAGATATAAAACCCAACAACCACCCAGAAATTATAAACCGTATATATCGATGAATATAGCAATATAAAGACAAGGGAGGACTAAAAACACTATAAAACCAAGAGTATAGTAAAGTGAATAGATTCTTCTGGCGGCAGATGGAAAAGAAGAATGACGGATATGAAGGTTAGAAGTATATCAAGAATCAGAACTGGATGGAGCATATTGACGAATGCTTTAAAATAAGAATTGAGGGAGAAAGAATAAATGGTATGAGCTGTGGAAAATAAGGAAACGAAGGGGGTAGATTTATAGTATAATATCAGATAGGAAAATCGAGACAGATCATTGCATTAAATCGAAAAGAATCATAATTTTCTTAATTACCGAAGAATCAAATCTTATTACGAAGATTTTCTCCAAATCTCTTGAACTCCGGAAATTAATCCTATCTACGTCAAAAGATATGACGAATCTACATTTATTCATTTCACTCTTTTGTGATAGCTTCACTCGTACTCTTCACAAAATCAAATTGTTTGTCTATATTACTCGATGATGATAAAACTCTAAATTTCAGCTTGTATGCGTCATGAAAACATACTTACTGTCAGCCATGACCATCCCAATCAAATTTCGGGACGAAATTTCTTTAACGGGTAGGTACTGTGACAACACGAAAATTTTTGACCAAATTTAAACTTAATCTTTATACGATTCTGACACGATAAACAAAGTTTGTAATGTTGAGTCTCGAAAATTTTGGAACTATGTTCATACATTCAATTACCCTTTTGACTATGCTCGACGATTCACGAACGAATATATAAATGGATATGAATATATATATGTATATATATATTATAACTTGAAAACGTTAACAAAGTATTAAATGTATAATATTTTAGATTAAACGTATTTGTCTCAATATATGCTTAATATATTCACCTACGGAATTAGAAGATAATACCAACGATTGGATTAGCAGATATTTCAACAATTATAAATTCTGTAAGTATTGTGATAAGTCTTTGTTGAGAGGTCCACCTTGATTTAAGAAATCTTTCCTTTTTGACTGTATGTGATATATAAATAAATTTCAACGTGTATAGAAAAAGTATTTATATATATATATATATATATATATATATATATATATATATATATATATATATATATATATATATATATATATATATATATATATATATATTAAGGTTCAAAATTATTTTTGTAAACAATAGTAACATCCATTTATTGTTCCTTTTGATAAATAAATATTATATACAAATTAATATTTTTCTAAACGAAAATATATATTTTACAATGTTATAATGCATAGAATTGAATTAGATATAAAACTTTTTGATATTATTAAATATATTTTAATAAACAACGGGGAGTTGATTTATAGAAGCAAATGACCAAATTACTAAAATGTATAAGTTATACTTTGAGTAATATAGTTTATTGATAATTTAAGATTTTATTTTGACAAAGGTACGAATCACGAAATGTAAAGTACAAGTTTTCTAAGCATACGAAAATGCATTCGAGAAACCAGAACTGAGACATTAGTCGAGCGTAAATGTGCGAGTCATCGGACCAAAAATTAAAAGTCAACTATGCACGTGAATATAATATAATATATAATTAATTAATATAAATTATATAAATTATATATAAATTATAAAAATATGTCGACAAACATAACAACAAAAAATTGTGAGCTGGATTTTGGGGCCATGCGATCGTATGAGAAATAGGCATAAAACCAATGCGATCGCATGGCAGTCAGGATTCAGAAACATTCTATAAATTGGCCAGTTTGCTCGACGCACACATACACACACATATCCTCACATCTCTCTGCTCACTTTATATATATTTATATTATTATTATTATTATTATTATTATTATTATTATTATTATTATTATTATTATTATTATTATTATTATTATTATTATTATTATTATTATTATTATTATTAAGATTAATATTATTATTATTAATCTTATAATTAGGAGTATTATTATTAGTATTATTATAAATAAAATACTACGACGAGGTCATGAGCAAGTTATTATCAAAACAAGCTTTTCGAGCGGGATAGAGCTAAGGAAATTATGGGTTATAGCTATGGAGGTTATGGGTATTGCTTGGGGGTTATGATCATGAGTCAAAGATCAACCTAGTGTTTATCATCTCCGTTGCGTCTACCTACTTTCCTGCAATATTGAATCACAATATTGATACGTGAGCATTCATATCTTATCTTTTATATATTAATAGTGTATACATGTCTAGTGCTCGAGTATATATGTTTATGCATGATAGTATGCTAAATTTCGTCGCTAAACAGTTTATGATGGATCACGAATTAAATACATATATTACTGATAAAAGGTATATGATATGCATGTTTTTGGAAAGCTAGCGAAAAATCAATAACTTTTCATTTAGAAATCGCGAAATTTTGATGAACGAATTAAAAGATATGGGCAACTGAATTATGATCAACGTTAATTGGAATTGCTTTTGAATCTGAAATTAATATTTAAACAACTTGTCTATGAGATTAATAAATTGGAATTTTAGATATTACTAATCGAGTAAATGAATTTCTATATAAGGCACGTCTCGTTTTGTTGAACAATTGTCAAAATTGATTGTTTTATTATATTTTAAAGCCTTATAAAAACTATAGTTTAATTTTACAAGTATTGGGAAACTATGTGAAATGTTAAAATGTTTCGATTGCCCTGATCATTCAACTATAGTATTGAGTCAGATTGACTTTTTGAAACGACTTTTGATAACTTTTGTATGTCGATCTCGAGCATTAGGATTGTGATACACTATGACCAGACCTAGCTTGATAGAAATTTATTGACCAACATATGTTCTCTAGGTTGAGATCTACGGTTATTTGGTATTCCGAGTTTTGGTCACATTTTGGTGAACGACTTTATGTGCTGCTAAGGTGAGTTTATAAATCCCCTTTTAATTACTTTTACAATCTATATTTTTGGGCTGAGAATACATGCACTTTATTTTAAAAGCAATGGATACAAGTACATACCAAATTCTACACCGTGGTTGAACCGAAAATCCCTTAGCTTTGGTAACTAGTAGATGTCGGTTATAAGAACTGGTGGGCGCGAATAGTTGTATATGGATCCATAGGGCTTGATATCCCCGTCCGAGCTAGAGCGCTAGCCTTTTAACGGACGTATGCTATTTGAGAAGCGTACACGTTGGTTTGCGTGTATTATTAAGATGATTATACAAAGGGTACAAATTATATATATGTTAAGTTTAGTTACCAGGGTGCTCAATTTCGTAGAATATTTTGATAAACGTTTCTGGATGAAACAACTGAAATCTTGTGATTCACCTTTATATACAGATTATACGATACATTAAAACTATGAATTCACCAACCTTTGTGTTGACACTTGTTAGCATGTTTATTCTCAGGTTCCCTAGAAGTCTTCCGTTGTTTACTTATATGTTAGACAAGCTTTGTGCATGGAGTCATACATGCTTTATTCAAGAAAACGTTGCATTTACAAAACCATCATCATGTATCTATTTTGACTGCATTGTCAACGGAAGTATTATTGTAAACTATTATTTACGGTGATTGTCTATATGTAGAAATCATCAGATGTCGAAAACCTTGGATTTAAATATTCATTATGGTATACCTTTTCCAAAGAATGCAATGTTTATAAAACGTATCATATAGAGGTCAAATAACTCGCAATGAAATCGATGAATGACGTATTCGTCCATATAGATTTGGAACGATCGTCACATTGTATCCATTGCATTTAAAATAAAGTGCATTTATTCTCAGCCCAAAAATATAGATTGCAAAAGCAATTAAAAGGGGATCTATAAACTCATAATACTGTATTTCATAGCAATTATGCACATGACGACACTGAACAAGTGCAGGGTTGGCCTCGGATTCAGGAACCTATATTAGTATATGTTGATCAATAACTGTCTAACAAGCTAGGTCAGGTCATAGTGTATCACAAATCCTAATGCTCGAGACCGACATGCAAAAGTTAACAAAAGTCATTTCAAAAAGTCAACTTTGACAATTGTTTAACAAAACGAGATGTATCTTATATAAGAATTCATTTACTCGACTAGTAGTATTCAAAAATCCAATTTATTAATCTTATAAATAAATTGTTTAAATATTTGTAACGACCCGTCAAA
Organism: Rutidosis leptorrhynchoides; assembly: GCF_046630445.1. NCBI lineage: Eukaryota > Viridiplantae > Streptophyta > Magnoliopsida > Asterales > Asteraceae > Rutidosis > Rutidosis leptorrhynchoides. The sequence goes on from NC_092333.1 coordinate 80,689,657, forward strand.
ATCGCTATTGACGCGACACGTTAATCATTGATTCCACAGTGAGGTTTTGACCTCTATATGATACGTTTTGATAAAATATTGCATTCATTAAAATACGTGACTTTCTAAACTTAGAAAGTCATAATCATGTGGCCGAGTGCTTAGGTATAAGCAAAACCCCAAAATACATAAGTCTTTAATTTACAGGTTGACATCACAGTCCAATTATTTATTACACAACGTAGTTTTATTTAGAATGCAATAAACTTTATACAAAGCATGAGAGACTCCATGCAGGCAACAAGCACATCACAGCGGAAGCAGTCTAAAGACCTGAGAATAAAACATGATAAAAAGGTCAACACGAATGTTGGTGAGTTATAGGTTTAATTGCTCGAGTCATAAGTATATAAAGATAGACCACAAGATTTCATCAAAAGTTTATCAATAGATTCTATGTAACAGAGCACCCTGGTAACTAAACTTAACGCTATAATGATAATTACCCTATTCATTTTAATACACGCAAACCAACATGTCATAAACTCAAATAACATACGCCCGTTAAAAGGATAGCACTCTAGCTCGGACGGGGATGTCAAGCCCTATGGATCCATATACAATTATTCGCGTCCACCGGTCTATATCATATGTACTGGCAGCTACTAGTTACCAAAGCTAAAGGATTTTCAGTTTAACTTAGTGTAGAATTTAGTATGTATTTGCATCTTATTGCGTTTAAAATAAATTGCATGTATTCTCAGCCCAAAAATATTTAAAGTATTTAAAAAGAGAGACTATAAACTCACGATTCAATATTGAGATTCAATATTGTAGGCCAATTGCGTAGATGTAATGATGGTAGACGAATGTATGGTTGGCCTTGGATTCAAGAACAATACCCCGAACAATACCCAATATTTCCTTAGTTTAAAACGGTTTGAAACCCGAATTAAAACACCCTCAAATATACTTTATTATTATTAAACTTAAAATTAAAATTATAAATATAAATATAGATTACAGAATAAGAAGAGTGTGATGAGTCGAGCAGAAAACTGGCGTATTTATAGTACTTTTGCATTTCCTGTAGCCCATCCGATCGCATGGGTTTGTAGTGTATTTGCCATGCGATCACATGGCCGCCTGATCCACTTTTGTTTGCTAGTTCGGCGACATAAAATACCGTAGCAAATAGTGTTTACTGTAGCAAATAGTCCTACTGTAGCAAATAGTGTTTACTGTAGCAAATAGTGTTTACTGTAGCAAAGTCGGTTTCACTGTACCAAATAGTGTTTTACTGTAGCAAAGTCGGTTTCACTGTAGCAAATAGTGTTTTAATGTAGCAAAGTCGTTTTTCACTGTAGCAAATAGTGTTTTACTGTAGCAAAGTGATTTTTATAATTATCACAGGTTATGACGTTCGTGAATCGTCGAAAAAAATCGAAAGGTACATGAATGTGTAAACTAGTTCAAAAAGTTTTAAGACTCAACATAATAGGTTCGCTTATCGTGTCGGACACATTTATCATGTAATTAATTTATTAATATGAAATTTTCTGGGTCATCACAGTACCTCCCCGTTAAAGAAAATTTCGTCCCGAAATTTTGAGTAGTACCTGTGTTATGAGCGATATTAGTGAACAAATGTGGATACTTTTGCTTCATTTGATCTTCACGTTCTCAAGTAAACTCGGGTCCTCGTCTAGCATTCCAAAGAACTCTAACTATCGGTATTTTGCTTTGTTTTAGTTGTTTGACTTCACGGTCCATGATTTCAAAAGGTTCTTCGATAAAATGGAGTTTATCATTGATTCGTATTTCGTCAAGAGGAATTACGACATCCTCTTCAGCTAAACATTTCTTTAAATTTGACACGTGAAATGTGTCGTGAACACTACTAAGTTCCTGCGGTAGCTTTAATCGATAAGCAACTGCACCAATTCTTTCGGTGATTTCAAAGGGTCCTACGTACCTAGGACTTAGCTTTCCTCGTTTATCAAATCGTACAACGCCTCTCCAGGGTGACACTTTCAACATGACTTTGTCGCCCAATTGAAATTCTAGCGATTTTCTTCTTACATCATCATAACTCTTTTGGCGACTCATGGCCGTTTTCAATCGCTGTTGTATTTGAATGATCTTTTCGGTGGTTTCATGAATAATTTCTGGTCCAGTAAGTTGTCTTTCTCCTATTTCACTCCAACAGATAGGAGATCTGCACTTTCTACCATAAAGTGCTTCAAATGGCGCTGCGTTAATGCTCGTATGATAGCTGTTATTGTATGAAAATTCTGCCAACGGTAAGTGTCGATCCCAACTGGTTCCAAAGTCAATAACGCATGCCCATAACATATCTTCCAATGTTTGTATTGTTCTTTCACTTTGACCATCTGTCTGTGGGTGATAAGCGGTGCTCATATCTAATCGAGTTCCTAATGCTTTTTGTAATGACTGCCAGAAACGTGATATGAATCGGGTATCGCGATCAGATATGTACACCATGCCTGGAAACTACTTCCTTCAAATATAGGCGTGCTAATCTCTCCATACTGTCTATCTCCTTTATTGGTAGAAAGTGAGCTGATTTAGTTAGATGATCAACTATCACCCAAATAGCATCATGACTACTTACAGTCCTTGGCAATTTCGTAATGAAATCCATGATTATTCTTTTCCATTTCCACTGCGGAATTTCTAGTTGTTGCAGTAATCCGGACGGTTTTTGGTGCTCAGCTTTGACCTTTGCACACGTCAAACATTTGCTTACATAAGTAGCAATTTCTGTCTTCATATTAGGCCACCAATAGAACTTCTTGATATCGTGGTACATTTTCCCGTTTTCTGGGTGAATTAAGTACCTCGTTTTATGTGCTTCATCCAGTACTAGTTGCCTTAGGTTACCATGTTTTGGTACCCATATCCAACCAGCAAAATACAGGGTTCCATCGGCTTTTACTTCAAGCTGTTTTTCTAACCCTTTGCTCATTTAGCCTTTTCCATTTTCTTCTTTTAAAGCTTCTAACTGTGCTGCTTGAATTTGCTTTGTGAGATCAGTACAAATTGTAATGTTCAAAACTCGGACCCTAAGAGGTTTTACTCTTTATTTCCGACTTAGGGCATCAGCTACAACATTAGCCTTTCCGGGGTGGTAACGGATTTCACAATCGTAATCGTTTAACAACTCTACCCAGCGAAGTTGCCTTATATTGAGTTGTTTTTGATCAAAAATATGCTGAAGACTCTTATGGTTGGTGTACACTGTACACTTGGTGCCATATAGATAGTGTCTCCATATTTTGAGTGAAAAAACTACTGCTCCAAGTTCCAAATCGTGCGTCGTATAGTTCTTTTCATGAATTTTTAGTTGTCGTGAGGCATATGCGATAAATTTTGTGCGTTGCATTAATACATATCCTAAACCTTGGCGCGAAGCATCACAATAGATCACGAAATCATTATTTCCTTCTGGTAATGACAAAATGGGTGCATATGTTAACTTCTTCTTTAATAACTGGAATGAGGATTCCTGTTCTGTGGACCAATCATACTTCTTTCCCTTTTGAGTCAATGCAGTTAAGGGTTTGGCGATTTTAGAGAAATCTTGAATGAATCTTCGGTAGTAACCAGTAAGACCTAAGAATTGGCGGATTTTTGTTGGAGTCTTCGGGGTTTCCCATTTACTAATGGCTTCGATCTTGGCAGAGTCAACTTTAATTCCATGTTTACTGACAACATGGCCCAAAAACTGTACTTCTTGTAACCAGAAATCACATTTTGAAAATTTTGCGTACAATTCTTCTTTCTTGAGTACCTCTAGTACCAGTCTTAAGTGTTGCTTATGTTCTTCCTTGTTCTTCGAGTAAATCAATATGTCGTCGATAAAAACAATGACAAATTTCTCTAAATACGGTCTACAGATGCGATTCATTAGATCCATGAATACTGCAGGAGCATTAGTCAATCCAAAAAGCATGACTAAAAATTCATAGTGACCGTAACGGGTTCTGAACGCAGTTTTAGGAACATCTTCTTCCTTCACTCTCAGCTGATGATATCCGGAGCGTAGATCAATCTTAGAATAAACACTTGATCCTTGGAATTGATCAAACAAATCATCAATCCTCGGTAATGGGTACTGATGTAAAAGTAGAGGTGTACGAAATAGTTATATTTTTATTACGAAATACTATAAAATACGATACAATTTTACACAAGTTATTTATTTATTTATAGAATGGATATACCTAAACCTTGCTACAACACTTATAGACAGTGTACCTAATCGTACAGTAGTGTAGTTTTTAGTAAGTCCGGTTCGTTCCACAGGGATACAGTAAACAAGTTTAACGCTATAATTATTTTAACCTATAATTGTAAAATATATATATATATATATATATATATATATATATATATATATATATATATATATATATATATATAAGTATTATTATTATTATAAAGGGAGGTTTTTACCGTTTAATGACCGGTTTGTCGATTTTATGTCTTAAGTCGCAATTAAAACCAAATGTAAAATATTAAATACAAATATAACTTAATTTAAAGCATAAAGTAAATAACGATAATTAAAGTGCGATAAATTAAAGTACGATAAATAAAATGACGGTAAATAAAATTGCGATAATTTAAAAGTACGATAATTAAAAATGCGATAAGATATAAAATAAAGGAATTATGCTTATTTAAACTTCCGTAATCATGATGTTCGACGTGTTGATTTTAGTTTATTACCATGGGTTAATTGTCCTTTGTACTGGATTATTCGATATGTCCATACGGTTTTGTCCATAATAGTCCATCAGTCATAAATATAAAGTGCGAGAGTCTTCGTCAAATTATCCTTATACCCGAAGTCAAATATTCCAACTAATTGGGGATTCGAACTGTAACAAGGTCTTAATACTTTGTTTAATGAATACACCAGGTTATCGACTGCATGTAGTCCAAGGTTTCAATACTTTGTTAACAATTACACCAATTACCCTTGAATGTAATCCACCCATGTTTTAATAAATCCATAAACTATTAATCCATCCCCGTGTCCGGTAAAATGAACGATAATTCGTATTTATAGATATCCCGCCCACCGTACCCGATTAAGCGTATGTGGTTATATATAGATACGTCAAATTGTAACCTTTATATTAAATTAACGAGGTATCGTTTAGTTAATATAAAGCCCATTAATAGCCCATAGTCCAATTTCCACAAGTGTCGTTCTTTTGTCCAAACCCCAATTATGGTACAAAGCCCAATTACCCCGTCTTTAATATTTAGCCCAACATCACGATTATTTCAGCTTAAATAAGCATAATAATAACTTAGCTACGAGACATTAATTTAAAAAGGTTGAACATAACTTACAATGGGTATTAATAGCGTAGCATTATACGGACAGAATTTCGACTTACACACTTACAACATTCGCTAACATAACCTTATTATTATTAATCTTAAATTAAAATTAAAATTATATATATATATATATATATATATATATATATATATATATATATATATATATATATATATATATATATATATATATATATATATATATATATATATATTTGATAGAGAGAGATTGATAAAGGATGCCATAAATTCGGCCATAACTCGCGAACTTTATAGGACCTCAGCTGCTACAGGAACTCATGCGACCGCATGAGTTTTGTTCTTCCAGGCCATGCGATCGCATGGCCAGCTGGATCAGACCACATGCTTTTGTTTTCTTGTTTGCCGATGGTTTTTAATATATATATATAATATATATATATATATATAATTTTAAGAATTATTTATATATTATATTATATTCATGTGCATAGTGACTTGTCATTTAGCTCCGTTGCGTCGCGCGTTGATAGTTGGTTCATGTCCCGGTTCCGAATTTTCGAACGTCCTTGCGTACTATTTAATATCTTGTACTTTGCGTTTTGCGGCTTGTACTCTTGTAATTTTGAGACGTTTCTTATCAATAAATTGAATCACTTAGATTGTACTTTGTACTTTTGAGCTTTTTGGTCGTTTGCGTCTTCAATTCGTCGAATCTGTCTTTTGTCTTCACCTTTTATTATTTAAACGAATATCACTTGTAAATAGAACAATTGCAACTAAAAACTTGTCTTTCTTGAGGGATAATGCTATGAAATATATGTTCGTTTTTAGCATTATCAAATATTCCCACACTTCAGCGTTGCTTGTCCTCAAGCAATATAGAACTTGAATATAACTTTACTAGAATTACTTCTTTATTCTTCACACTTTGTACATCAGTGATTTTAATACAGCGGTATGAATAATGATAGTAACGTTGTGGTTTACAGTCTCGCATGACTATAAAAATTTAGATCCTTTAGGAAATTGGATCTTTATGAAAACATTTGATCTTTTGAAAATTCAATCTAGCTTTTACCCTAGATAAGTTTTCCGGAATAACCCTTCACCGGTGTTTGCAAATTATTTTTGTAGGTTTCGTGAGGTTCAGATTTGAAAATTTTAGCTCAAAACTTATGGTTTTGTGTCACCCTTTGCTAACCTTGTATTAGGAAAGCAACACGTCCAGTATACTTGCTACGTATATTACCTTTCGGTAAACTATTGTCCAGTTGTAAAGGAAAGCGTTGAACAAGCAACTGTTGAGGCAATGTCTAATGACATGCTTTTAATTATGGTATATATCGTGTTGGATGCAATTACTATCCTTTGTAGGAGCAATAGTAAAGATCACCCTATAGTTTTTCGGTCTGGCACAAGGTCCTGTCTTCGACCATGCTATGCAACCACCGTTCTTACGGTTTACACCCGATTTGGTTCAGGTGACCTAATAAATTCCAGGTGAATTCCTAGGATTTTACATTCAATGGTAATGAACGCATTGAAAATGGGTTTTCAGAAAACAAATCGGTTTGTAATTTGATCAAAATATTTTCTCGTTCAAGCTCGAGTTTAGATATCATCGAATTCCATGAGTTTGTAATTCTCAATCTTTAAAAGTCAATCTCAAGGATTGAGTAATATCAGGCTTAAAAGCCAATTTTTTATCTTTTAAGGATATTATCCTTTCTGGGGATCTGATTCATTAGTCTTATAAGCTAATTTGCACGGTGCCCCCCTATTGTACGAGACAGATCCTCTCATGGTTAGGATAAGTCTGACCACTTTGCGACCCTGTTTGATGCTGAGGTCCGTGGATTTCCAGCTGATTTTCGAGAAAACTTTTCAAGGTTTTTCGTAGACTCTACAATTGGTCTGGACGACAACTTCCTGACCTAAATCAAGAAGCGCGTGTCTTTTTTTCGAAAGATTTTACTTCCTTTTAAATCAAGTGGCACATTTCTTTTAAATATATTATAAGAAATTGGGTAAAACTGATAAAATTGTCCAAAACAAAAGTATCTTCAATTATTTGTACAAAAATTAGTGATATATGTTCTAAATAACTTGGTAAATTTTTCCCACACGTGGCTTTTATTTTTCTTTCTTTGCCTTTTTATTTTCCTCTATTCCATTTTAAATGAATTCTAACATTTTGGGTTGTTTCTCAATTTATGTCCTTTACGAGGTAACAATAATTTCGGTGTTAACACCTAGTTTTATCGTTCATAAGTATGTATAAACATAATTTTGAGTTCATTTAGTTGAAAATTTTGAAAAATTTTACTAGAATTGGGTAGTCAGTATATAAGACTAGGGCTGTTCTTTATTATCAGAGAGCACTAGATTCTAATACAACTACTGCGTTACTAGTATTTTTAATGGTAACCAAGTGTTTAAATTTAAAATTTTAAAAATCCGAAAGAATTTAACCCCTTCCCACAGTTAAGATCTTGCAATGCCCTCATTTGCAAGAAATCAGTAACAATTTAAATTATTGAGGGTGATTAGCGTAGAAAAATGATTAAATTTTACCAAAGTTTCCAAACATATTGGCGTTTGTTTGTTGAATGATAAATGGTGCACATCATTTGTTCATTCCTGTAGTTGTTATTTCACATATATTTTGCATCTTGTCGTCAAAATTAGTTGCTTTTGCTGAACTTAATGCCAGTCTTTGAAAATGCATTGTTTTACCCTGTTGTGTACATAAAATAAAATACATACAATACAAATATAAATATGCATGGTAATTTGAAATGGGACTTAACATCCCACTTTCAAATTATAAATACGAAATATTAGTAACAAAATAAATAAAAAAATGTTAAAAATTACATAAAAGTATCACAATATTATATGTTTTAAACATAAGTAAATAAAAATAATAAAAGTTAAAAATCACCAACGGGAACTGTATCAATCTGGATAGGGGTTCCAGTTCATATCGTCGGTCGGGTTCCACGGTTGGTTATAGGTATGCTGATAGGCTTGGTTGGGGTCGTAGAGAGTAAATGGTGGTCGCATATCGGGCTGGTATGGTGAATAGTAGCAGGTCGGGTTGGTACGTAGTTATTTGGTACATGAGGTGATAGCTGGCTCATGATCTGATGCTGATGATAGTGCCATCTATCATGCTGTCATTTCCTGGAATGCTCGTACACATTCTCGGCGTGCCACTGCTTGTACTGACTATGTCTAGCCTCGTTTGTCATTTCTACCTCATCTATACGCTGGTAAATGTCAGTAACAGCCTCCCTAATGACATCCCTAATGTCATCTGCTTTCTCCATTTCCTCATCTGAACCTCTCTACCTGTGGATGAGAGCCCTGATATGGTACTGCCTGATTGCGTCTGCTCTTTAATACCTTTGCACCTTGATAGACCCGCAATCCTAAAGTCTCATCCTGTTCCCTACACACCATCAGTGGACCCCCTTGATCCCTATCTACACCCAAATACTCTCCAATGAGAGTAACAAAAATACCTCCTCCTATTATTCCCCCGTCCTGTATTCCTTCCACCATTTTGGACAGATAAAAACTAACACAGTAGGGGATATTAACAAAGCTTCTAGTGTTTCGAATACACTTAAGGTAAAATAAATCGTGTAGAGTCATTTTCTCCTTGTTGTTACCTCTTTGTGTAATCGAATTAGCTAAAAATCTATGTATAATACGAAGCTCTGCTTTGTTAATATCTAAATAGGAGTGTCTTCCTCCCTGCGTAAAAACATTATAATTTGACATAAGCCTCCAGACGGCGTCAGCATCAAAATTCCTATCTACCCTTTCACCATGATAAATCAAATTTGTACAATCAGGTAATAGTAATTCAGCGGGAGTATAAATCTGTAAAGCCCTGGCCATGTCCAACATGGACATCCTGTACATCCTACGGCCAAGTAAAAATCTAAGAAAACTCTTATCGTCTAACCTATCTACATCCTTATTAAAATCTATAGAACTCATAAGCTCAACACACCACTCTTTATATACAGGCCTACGAGTGGTAAATAAACGTTCCCAATCGGGAAAAGAAGAGCTGCCATACCTTTGGATTAGATGCAGTCTAACTGGGTTAGCTAGTTGGACCCTTTCCAAAGGCTCCCAATTGATTACCCTTGGTACTTCTACATTTTTCGTTACCAGTTTAAATTTGTTACTCTGGTATGTCGGGTAATCTCTCCAACTTCTATCAATCCTTAAATTGGGATGCAACTGTTCTTCATGAATTGTTGAGTGTTCTACTATATGATGAGCTGGAAATACTATGTAGGTAATAAAAAATTGTGGATTCGGCTCATAGTATGGTACATGTTGATCATCATGTTGTTGTTGTTCCTGTTGTTGCTCCAGTTTGTGATATTGCATTTCTGGCTGTGGTTTCGGAGCAGGTTGCCTAGATGATGATGATGCACCATCAGTATCGGTATTTCTCTTCAAAACACATTAAACACAAAATTTGTGCATCCAAATATGCATTAGTGTTAGCAAAATAACAAATTAAACCAATTACAATAACATGTTTAATCCATATTAAACTTATACTCATTTTCATATTTTTATCAATTCTACACTTTTTCACATAAGCATATATGAAAATGTTTACAAAGTTCATAAGCATTCAACTCAAATAACATGTTAAAATAACCATTACTAGCAATTAAACAAGTTTCAAATGGCATTTACATCAATTTAATCAAGTTCATGAATTTTAGACTTAAAAAGTCCACTTTAATTCTCAAAAATCATGTTTAGGATCAAAATTTGGATCATTTAGCTACCTAAACATGTTACACTACTTAATTTAGCAATAATTCATAACAAAAATCGACCATAACCTGTTTATATCAAAAAGCCCCAAATTGCTCAAGAACACAAACCCTAGATTCCTAAAATTTTTGAAGTTTAAGGCTTCAAATCATGTTAAATAGCATCAATCTAGGTTATACATGCATAATATACTAACAATTTAACTCTAATTACACTGGAAATTAACAAAATTAAATTAAGTAAAATTTAGCTCAAGAACACTAAAATTCAAATTTAAAGAGTTTTAGGGGTAAAATCTTTACCTTCTTTGAAAAACTTCTGAACAATTTCATGATTAAAGCGGATTATAGCAAGAAATTTGGTTGATTTTGATGAAAAATTGATGATTTTTTGGTGATTTTGTGTGTATGTGTTCGTGTATGTGTGTGTTGGAAGTGAGAAGACAGAACAGCTCGCTGCTCTTTTGTTCCTGACAAGATTTTGGCCTCCATGCGATCGCATGGATTTCTAGTACAAACCCCATGCGATCGCATGGGGTTATTTCCCTTTTTTTTATATAGAAACCTTTAACTAATAAAACATAAATTAATAAATTTTAAAAATTTGTTTCTTTTAAGAATGAGGGCGTTTTGGATCGTTGTCCTAGTCCGTCTCTCGACAAAATTTTAAAATTTGTCACTTTTTAAGCGTCGTTTTAAAAGCAAAGATTTTGGGTTTTTAATGTTTTTGGCATACTTTAATTCAATAAGATTAAAAATAATGATAATAAAATTTCTCGTCCCGCCCTCGGGTAAAGCAATTTCGGTTCAACGACCTAGTCTTCAACTCATGACGAATTTTAAATATCAAATTTTTAACTTAATGAAATATAGCAAATTTTTGTTTTTAAATTCATATATATATATATATATATATATATATATATATATATATATATATATATATACCAAACTTAAATTTAAAATACATAAAATTAAAATTCATATTAATATTATTAATATTTTTATACATTAATTTTACATACTTATATTGAAAATATTAATTTTTAAAATATTTAAAGACTTATATATATTGGTTTTAAAAATTACAATAATAATTTAATATCAATTTTAAAAACAAGGTAAAAAAATAAAATTAAAAATCTTTTTGGTCTTTTATCCCACTTTAATCAATCAAATATTATCAAAAATATACGCCCCTCTTTTGGGTAAAGTAATTTTGGCTTTACCTAGTTTTACTCCTGACGAATTTATGAAATATTTTGGATTGATTGATTAAAGATATTTATACCTTAAGAATAAACGGTAAATTTCACAGTGATGTAATAAATTTTTGTATGATATCAATAATTTCGGTTTCGCATACCTAATTTTATTGAATATCAATTTAATACTTTATAGCGAACGATTCAGCATTTATTATCAAAAGGTTAAAAGCAATAAATAAAAACAAAAATAAAAACTGTACATACTTACCTATGAGATAGAATTCTCAGAGACCTGCTTTAGCTGACTCATAGGAGAGTCGTGTGATTTGGTTTTCCATAGCTACATAAGCGTAACCTCGATTCTTTAATAACTTTTCTTCTAAACATATGAATGGTCCTTCTCTGCATAGAGTAACAAATTCGGTATTTAAATATGTTTGATTGTTCGAACATTTACCTTCGTGTAACCATTTTCCGCATTTATGACATCTTTCAAGGTGTCGTGCTCTTATTTTTGTTGCGGATTTTGATTTTCCTTTACCAAAAAGTGTTTTATGATGATCTTTCCTGAGTTCTTTCCTCACTTCGTCCATTTTGCCTCTTATGAATGATACCAGTTCACTCGGAAAGATGTTATTATTACGTTTAGTAATCATAGCTGTAGTAGTAGACCATGGTTCAGATCAAAGGAATTCTTCATCTCGTAAAACCTAAAAGAAATAAAAATTCAGAATGGAGGGAGAAGACTAGTTCTTTAGGGTCTGCTAGGGAAAGACCATTCGGATTCTATTTTCGAGAACTAAACGAAAACAGAAAATGTAACTCTAACAGAAATATATATTATCCTTAAAAAGACTTAATTCTCCCCACACTTAGTTAGCTGTGGTATCGAAATTATGATTAACTTCATTGTCAACTTCCATCGGATCATGTATGTAATGTTTAACTCTGTGACCATTAACTTTAAATTCAATCCCATTTAAATTTATTAATTCTACTGTTCCGTACGAGAAAACTCTTTTGACTATAAATGGTCCAGACCATCTTGATTTCAATTTTCCAGGAAATAACTTGAATCGTGAATTGAAAAGAAGAACTCTATCTCCTTCTTTAAATTCTTTTGAACTTCTGATTCTTTTATCATGCCATTTCTTCATTCTTTCCTTATAGATTAACGAATTTTCATATGCTTCATGTCTTAATTCTTCTAATTCGTTTAATTAACTTAACCATAGACGTTCGGCTTCATGTAAATCAAGATTACATGTCTTCAAAGCCCAAAATACTTTGTGTTCAATTTCTACTGGAAGGTGACATGCTTTTCCATAAACGAGTTTAAAAGGTGTGGTTCCAATTGGAGTTTTGTAGGCTGTTCTAAAAGCCCAGAGTGCATCCTCCAATTTCATAGACCATTCCTTCGGTTTTGATCCTACGGTTTTCTCTAGAATACTTTTTAAAGCTCGGTTGATATTTTCAACTTGTCCACTTGTTTGTGGATGGTAAGCGGTTGAGATTTTATGAGTTACTTCATATCTTTTGAGAACTTTCTCAAGTTGATTATTACAAAAATGAGTACCTCGATCACTTATTAAGGCTTTCGGTGTTCCGAACCTTGCAAAAAGACGTTTTAAGAAGTTGACTACAACTCGTGCATCGTTAGTTGGGAGAGCTTGTGCTTCCGCCCATTTAGATACATAATCAATAGCAATGAGAATGTAGAGATTATTATGAGATTTTGGAAATGGACCCATAAAGTCAATACCCCAAACGTCAAATACTTCACATACTTGAATGAAATTTTGTGGCATTTCATCACGTTGACTTATTTTTCCGGCCCTTTGACAAGAATCACATGATTTACAAAGAAGGTATGCGTCTTTGAAAATTGTAGGCCAATGAAATCCAGCATCGTAAACTTTTCTTGTGGTAAGTTGAGGCCCATAATGCCCTCCTGTTGGTCCTGTGTGACAATGATTTAAGATTTAACTAGCTTCATCCCCGAATACACATCGGCGTATTATTTCATCGGGACAACTTTTAAACAAATGTGGATCTTCCCAGAAATAGTGTTTTATATCACTAAAGAATTTCTTTCGTTTGTGGTACGACAACCCTTTTTCAAGGAATCCACATACTAAGTAGTTTGCATAATCTGCAAACCATGGAATTTTACTATAATCGATTTTCAATAGATATTCATCAGGAAAGTTATCTTGTATAGCCGATTCATTTAGAACTTCTAATTCAGGATTTTCAAGACGAGAAAGATGATCAGCTGCGAGATTTTCTGCTCCCTTTTTGTCTCGGATTTCAATATCCAATTCTTGTAAGAGTAAGATCCAACGTATTAATCGTGGTTTGGCATCTTGTTTTGAAAATAGGTATCTAAGAGCAGAATGGTCAGTATAGACCACCGTTTTTGCTAGAACGAGATATGAACAAAATTTGTCAAAAGCAAAGACGATAGCAAGGAGTTCTTTTTCAGTAGTTGTGTAATTCGTTTGTGCTCCTTGTAATGTCTTACTAGCGTAATAAATAGGTTGAAATCGTTTTTCAATCCTTTGTCCTAAAACGGCTCCCATTGCAAAATCACTTGCATCGCACATGAGTTCAAACGGTAGATTCCAATTTGGAGTTATCATGATCGGCGCATTAGTGAGTTTTTCTTTAAGAATATTAAAAGATTTGATGCATTCATCTGAAAAGATGAATGGAGCATCCTTTTCTAGGAGTTTATTCATAGGAGTGGCAATTTTAGAAAAATCTTTTATGAAATGTCGGTAAAAACCGGCATGCCCTTGAAAACTCCTAACTCCTCTAACATTGGTGGGATGTGGAAGTTTAGCAATTACATCTACTTTAGCTCTATCTACTTCAATTCCTTCCTTTGAAATTTTATGACCAAGAACGATGCCTTCTCTAACCATGAAATGGCAATTGTCCCAATTAAGAACTAGATTTGATTGTTCGCATCTAATAAGCATTCGTTCAAGATTAACTAGACATGATTCAAATGTATCACCGAAGAATGAAAAGTCATCCATGAAAACTTCCATGCATTCTTCTAACATGTCGTGAAAAATTGCCATCATGCACCTTTGAAAGGTTGCAGGGGCGTTGCAAAGTCCAAATGGCATGTGTTTGTAAGCAAAAGTACCATAAGGGCACGTGAACGTGGTTTTCTCTTGGTCCTCGGGTGCTATTGGAATTTGAAAATATCCGGAAAAACCATCAAGAAAACAATAGTAACTATTTCCGGCTAATCTTTTCAACATTTGATCAATGAAAGGTAGGGGAAAGTGATCTTTTCTGGTGGCGTCATTTAATTTTCTATAATCAATACAAACACGCCATCCTGTTACAGTCCTAGTAGGAATAAGCTCATTTTTTTCATTTATGATGACAGTCATGCCACCCTTCTTAGGTACGCATTGAACTGGGCTTACCCATGGACTATCAGAGATTGGATAAATTAAACCTGCATCTAGTAGTTTAATATTTTCTTTCTTAACAACATCTTGAATATTCGGATTTAGTCTTCGTTGGCGTTGCACATAGGTTTTATGACCTTCTTCCATAAGGATTTTATGTGTGGAATACGAAGGACTTATTCCTTTAATATCATGAATCTTCCATGCAATAGCTGGTTTATGAACTTTTAGCACAGAAATGAGTTGAGATTTTTCATTTTCAGTAAGAGAAGACGATATTATTACAGGTAATTCAGATTCACCATGTAAATAAGCGTATTCCAAATGGTTTGGAAGTGGCTTTAACTCTAATGTCGATGGTTCTTCTATCGATGATTTGTATTGATATCTGTCTTCCTCTTTTAACATTTGAAGTTCTTCTGTTGTTGGTTCGTATCCATTAGCCATGAGTGTAGCTAACATTTCAGTTTCATCAATTGGTCCAGTTCCTTCTCCTAAAGAACATTCTCCTGTTCCTTGTAATTCTGGAAATTCTTCTAACAATTCTGCATGTGAATCTATAGTTTGAATATAATAACATGTATCATCTGCAGATTACGATTGTTGCATGGCTCTATCAACAGAAAAGGTAACACTCTCGTCCTCTATACTTAGGGTCAGTTTCTTACTAAACACGTCTATTATTGCTTTAGCCGTGTTTAAGAATGGTCTTCCTAATAAAAGAGGAACTCAAGAATCTTCTTCCATGTCCAGAATAACAAAATCTACTGGAAATACTAAAGTACCAACTTTAACTAGCATGTTCTCCATTATCACTCTAGGATATTTTACTGAACGATCAGCTAGTTGTATGCTTATTCGTGTTGGTTTCAATTCTCCAAGGTCTAGTTTAGTGTATAATGAATATGGCATTAAATTTATACTAGCACCTAAGTCTGCCAATGCTTCTATTGAACTAAGACTACCCAGAAAACATGGAATTGTGAAACTTCCTGGATCTGAAAGTTTTTCTGGTATCTTATTCAACAACACTGCATAACAATTAGCATTCATAGTAACAGCCGAGAGTTGTTCCATTTTCTTTCTATTTGTGATTAGATCTTTCAAGAATTTAGCATATCTAGGCATTCCTGAAATCACATCAATGAAAGGAAGATTTACATTTATTTGTTTAAACATATCCAAGAATTTGAATTGCTCGGCTTCAATTCTTTCTTTTCTCATTTTACTTGGGTAAGGAAGTGGTGGTTGGTATGGTTTAACATAAGGTTTTGCCTTAACTGTGTTATCTTCATTAACCTTTGCAACTACCAGTTCTGTTTCCTTATCTTGCTCAGGTTGTGGTGCCTGTGTAGTGGGAATAGAGTCATCAGAAATTACAGCTATTTCTGGTGGTTTAAGTGTAATACCACTTCTTGTGGTAATGGCTTTAGCTGTTTCATTCCGGAGGTTAGCATTTGTATCACTAGGTAGACTCCCCAGTTTTCTTTCACCTATCAACCTTGCTAAGTTACTCACTTCTTGTTCCATATTTTGAATAGAAGCTTGTTGATTTCTAAATGCTTGAGCATTTTGTTCATTGGTTTGTTTTTGAGATCTGAAAAACTGCGTTTGAGATTCAACTAGTTTCGACATCATGTCTTCTAAATTTGGCTTTTTATCATTGGTTTGTGGTGGTTTATTTTGAAAAATAGGTCTTTGCTGATTGTAAGTATTATTGGATACTTGTTGATTGCTAGGACCTTGTTGGTTGTTGTATGGAATATTTCGGTTATAATTCTGATTTTGATTGTAGATTGGTCTTGGCGGTTGATAATTATTCTGATAATTATTTCCAGGCCTTTGGTTCATGTATGAAACATTCTCTCTTTGTTCCATGGTTTGTTCAATACTGAGACAATCTTTTGTCAAATGTGGTCCTCCACACTGCTCACAACTAATTCGTATAGCGTGAATATCTTTAGTCATCTTTTCCATTCGTCTTTCGACATCATCTATCTTTGAGGAAATGGAATCAATGTCATGGCTAGAATTGGCTCTAGCCGCTTTAGATGATCTAACGATGTCTTTTTCTTGGTGCCACTCATGTGAGTGGGAAGCAGTGTTATCAATAATTTTGTAAGCTTCAGTTGCGGTTTTCTTCATAATGGAACCACCAGCTGCTATATCGATGTCTTTGCATGTAGTGATGTCGCATCCTTGGTAGAATATTTGTACTATTTGATAAGTGTCTAAACCATGTTGCGGACATCCTCTTAATAATTTTTCAAATCTTGTCCACGCCTCATATAAAGTTTCATTTGGCTTTTGCGTGAACGTAACTATTTCTCCTTGAAGTCTCACGGCTTTAGATGCCGGAAAGAATTGTTTAAGAAAATTTTCAACTAAAACATCCCATGTATCAATCGCCCTTTCAGGTAACGATTCTAACCAATCTTTGGCTTCTCCCTTTAAAGTCCAGGGAAATAACATGAGATATATATGTTCATCCTCCACTTCTCGAATTTTAAATAGAGTACAGATCCTATTAAAGGTTCGAAGATGTTCATTTGGATCTTCTTTCGGCGCACCACTAAATTGGCATTGATTAGTTACCATGTGTAAGATTTGTCCTTTAATTTCATAATCTAGCGCATTAATGTTTGGTTGAGTAATTGCATGACCTTGGCCAGTGCGTTTAGCCCTCATTCGGTCTTCCATACTTAGAGGTTCCAGATTTTCCATGATTGAATTTGTTGAATCTGAATCACTAGAGGATTCTGATTTAATGGTTTCTTCCTCAACAATCTCTGGATAAGTGATTTGTGATTCAGGAGGAATGATTAGTGGTTCAGGATCTCTGAATTGTCCCCGAATATCCTCCAGATTCTCAATTGTGAGGTCGGGTTCAAAAAATGGATTATCGGAAATTTGAATTGGAGGTCGACTAGATGACGATTCTAAAGAAAAATCAACGGCGACAATATTGGCTAGGTGTCTTGATCGAGTTACAGGTGGTGAACGTATGAAAGGTGGTGAACGTTTTACTCGGTGCATTCACCGAATATCCTATTAGTTATAAAAATAAAAATTATATAAGTTATCAAATTAATAGACTTTTTTGATTTTGCCCACGTTTCGAATAGCCAATAGATGCAGCAGGTAGCCAGGACCCTTTAAATCGGAAGCTCACAACTCGCCACTAACAAATCCAACTATTACTATGAATCAGAAATTTTTAGATGTCTATTAATTTAACCACTTAAAATAATTTTTTCGTTTTGAAATTTTAGAGAAGAAATAGAAAATTCTATGTCCTAAAAAACTAGAGCGTCGAGAAATAAGAAAAAAAAGAGTGCGTCGAAAAACGTCGAAAAATAAAAGGTCGAAAAATAAATGTCGAAAAACAAAAATAAGAAAATAAGCCTCGAAACTACAAATTCTAAAAATCAAAAATTAAAACTTACGTCTAAAGGTATTAAAGCTTAAAAGGAATTCTATATCCAAAACGGCAATAACTTAAAAAGTACTAAAATCTTAAAACGGCGCCGCAAAAATTTAAAGCACCTAAATATTAATCTAAAGAAAAAGCACTTAAGGTATTTTACGGCAAAGCCTAAAAATCTAGAAATATAAAATACTACGGCAAAAACTATAGCTTAAACTAATTACGAACGATAAATATATAAATTACGAATTAAACGATATAAAATACAAAAATAAAACTTAAAGTTATAAAAATACAATTTTTATAAAAATATTATTTTTATATTATTATTTTATAAAAGTATTAATTTATTATATTAATAAAACTAATTATAACTTAAAAATACAAAATAAATAAAACTAAAACTAATTAATATAATAATTAACCCTAATTAGGGTTTAATAATAATAATAATTAATAATACTCCGTAATTAATGCTGTACCAGGTCAAACCTGGCGTGTCAGAATGAACCATGCGGTCGCATGGATTTTAGCCTACGGGTTCATGCGGTCGCATGGCCCAGATATTCAGATCACAAATTGGTCTACTACAGTTTCCAAGCCCGAATACTTTTTACTTTTTTTTTCTTCTGTTTTTAACTTATATAAAATATTTATATAAATAAAAACTTATATTTAAATAAAATTACCTATTAGTTTTTGTAACTAAAAAAATACAAACTTTTTAATTTTAAAACGTAAAAATATAGTAATATATATATATATTTATTATGTTTTTATATTTTGTATATTTAACAAAATATTTTTATAAAATAAGAAATATTATATTTTTACAAAAATATATTAAAAACTAATTTTTTATAGCGTTTCGCTTTCGGCGTTGTTAAGTTTCCCCGGCAGCGGCGCCAAAAATACTTGATGTTAAAGCAGAGGTGTAAGAAATAGTTATATTTATATTACGAAATACTATTAAATACGATACAATTTTACACAAGTTATTTATTTATTTATAGAATGGATATACCTAAACCTTGCTACAATACTTATAGGCAGTATACCTAATCGTACAGTAGTGTAACTTTTAGTAAGTCCGGTTCGTTCCACAGGGATACAGTAAACAAGTTTAACGCTATAATTATTTTAACCTATAATTGTAAAAATATAAATATATATATATATAAGTATTATTATTATTATTATTATTATTATTATTATAAAGGGGGGTTTTTACCGTTTAACGACCGGTTTGTCGATTTTATGTCTTAAGTCGCAATTAAAACCTAATGTAAAATATTAAATACAAATATAACTTAATTTAAAGCGTAAAGTAAATAACGATAATTAAAGTGTGATAAATTAAAGTACGATAAGTAAAATGACGGTAAATAAAATTGCGATAATTTAAAAGTACGATAATTAAAAATGCGAAAAGATATAAAATAAAGGAATTATGCTTATTTAAACTTCCGTAATCATGATGTTCGACGTGTTGATTTTAGTTTATTACCATGGATTAATTGTCCTTTGTCCTGGATTATTCGATATGTCCATACGATTTTGTCCATAATATTCCATCAGTCATAAATATAAAGTGTGAGAGTCTTCATCAAATTATCCTTATACCCGAAGTCAAATATTCCAACTAACTGGGGATTCGAACTGTAACAAGGTCTTAATACTTTGTTTAATGAATACACCAGGTTATGGACTGCGTGTAGTCCAAGGTTTCAATACTTTGTTAACAATTACACCAATTACCCTTGAATGTAATCCACCCGTGTTTTAATAAATCCATAAACTATTAATCCATCCCCGTGTCTGGTAAAACGAACGATAATTCGTATTTATAGATATCCCGCCCACCGTACCCAATTAAGCGTATGTGGTTATATATAGATACGTCAAATTGTAACCTTTATATTAAATTAACGAGGTATCCTCTAGTTAATATAAAGCCCATTAATAGCCCATAGTACAATTTCCACAAGTGTCGTTCTTTTGTCCAAACCCCAATTATGGTACAAAGCCCAATTATCCCGTCTTTAATATTTAGCCCAACATCACGATTATTTCAGCTTAAATAAGCATAATAATAACTTAGCTACGAGACATTAATTTAAAAAGGTTGAACATAACTTACAATGAGTATTAATAGCGTAGCGTTATACGGACAGAATTTCGACTTACACACTTACAACATTCGCTAACATAACCTTATTATTATTAATCTTAAATTACAATTAAAATTATATATATATATATATATATATATATATATATATATATATATATATTTGTGAGAGAGAGATTGATAAAGGATGCCATAAATTCGGCCAGAACTCGCGAACTTTATAGGACCTCAGCTGCTACAGGAACTCATGCGACCGCATGAGTTTTGTTCTTCCAGGCCATGCGATCGCATGGCCAGCTGGATCAGACCACATGCTTTTGTTTTCTTGTTTGTCAATGGTTTTTAATATATATATAATATATATATAATTTTAAGAATTATTTATATATTATATTATATTCATGTGCATAGTTGACTTGTCATTTTAGCTCCGTTGCGTCGCGCGTTGATAGTTGGTTCATGTCCAGGTTTCGAATTTTCGAACGTCCTTGCGTACTATTTAATATCTTGTACTTTGCATTTTGCGGCTTGTACTCTTGTAATTTTGAGACGTTTCTTATCAATAAATTGAACCACTTGGATTGTACTTTGTACTTTTGAGCTTTTTGGTCGTTTGCGTCTTCAATTCGTCGAATCTGTCTTTTGTCTTCACCTTTTATTATTTAAACGAATATCACTTGTAAATAGAACAATTGCAACTAAAAGCTTGTCTTTCTTGAGGGATAATGCTATGAAATATATGTTCGTTTTTAGCATTATCAGGTACCGATTCTTGATCGTTAATTTGTTTAATTCTCGGTAATCTATGCACATTCTCATAGATCCATCCTTCTTCTTGACGAACGGAATAAGAGCACCCCAAGGTGAAAAACTGGGACGAATAAATCCACGGTCCGATTATTCTTGCAACTGGTTTTGTAATTCTTGCATTTCTGAAGGTGCAAGTCTATATGGGGATCGGGCTACAGGTGCAGCTCCTGGTACGAGATCAATATGGAATTCTACACATCTGTGTGGTGGTAGCCCTGGTAATTCTTCTGGAAATACTTCGGTAATCTATGCACATTCTCATAGATCCATCCTTCAATACTTCTTCCTTCGGTATTGATCTTCTTCACGTGTTCCAGAATAGCATAACAAACTTTTCTTATAAGTTTCTGAGCCTTCATACAGCTGATAAGGTTCAGCTTCAAGTTGCTTTTCTCCCCATAAATCATTAATGACGTTTCATCCTTATGAGGGATGAGGATTGCTTTCTCAGCGCAAAAAACTTCCGCTCTTGTTTTGGACATCCAATCCATGCTAACGATTACGTCAAAACTTCCTAATTCTACGGGTATCAAATCGATTTTGAAGGTTTCACCAGCGAGATTTATTTCGCAACCATGGCAAATTTTATCGGCTTTTATCAGTTTACCATTAGCTAATTCAATAGTATATTTATTGTCTAGAGGCAATGATGCACATTTTAGTTTAGAACTAAAGTCTTTACACATATAACTTCTATCAGCACCCGTATCAAACATAATAGAAGCTAGTTGATTATTAACGGTAAACGTACCCGTGACAAGATTAGGATCCTCACGTGCTTCACTGGCACTAACATTAAATACCCTCCCACGTGCGGGTTCTTTGTTCTTCTCCTTATCAGGGCATTGATTTATAAAGTGACCAGGCTTCCCGCATCGAAAACATTTCTTGACATCGGTCGATTTTGTCTTTACTTCAGAAACGGTGACATAATAATCTTTCGCCACATGTCCTTTTTTGTTGCACTTATCACATACCACTTGGCAATAACCTGCATGATATGTGTAACATCTTTTGCAGAACGGATGGGGTCCCTTATAGTTTGGACTAGCAGTTGCCCCATCTTGTTTACCTTTAAAAGTTTCTTGTTTCTTCAGGTGAGTACTTTTTCCCTTATAGTCTTCCCATTTCCTCTTTCCTTCAGTTGTCTTGACTTCGGTAATTGGTGCCTTAATCGAACTCTCTATGATCTGGTCCATGAGTTGGTGTGCTATTGTCATGGCTTCCTGCATCGTGTTCGGTTTGGACGATGTAACATTTCCTTTGATATTGATCGATAAACCGTCAATATACATTTCTATCTTTCGTTTCTCATTTGGCACCAATTCGGGACACAACAAGGCTAGTTCCATGAAATGCTTTTCATAGTTATTGAGATTCGTGCCAAAAACCTTCAGATTACGTAACTCAGATTCCATTTTTCTGATCTCGTTTCGAGGACAGTACTCCTCGATTAGCATCTTTTTCAGTTCTTCCCAAGAGATATCATATGCCGTATCTACTCCTTCTGCTTTAGCATAATTGTTCCACCAAGTAAGTGCACCGTCTTACAAGGTGCACGAAGCATACTTTGACTTGTCTCTGTTCGCACAATTACTGATTTTGAAAATGGACTCCATCTTTTCAAACCATCGGGTTAGACCGACTGGTCCCTCGGTCCCACTAAACGTCTGTGGTTTGCATCCTTGAAAAGTTTTGTATGAGCATCCATTTCGTGAGTTTGTGTTCACAGCTGCTGCTTTGGCTGCTGCTTCGGCTGCTGCTTTTGCCGCCTCGGCTGCAACAATTCTTTCATTCACACGTTTCTCGACTAGTTCCTCAAACTCAACATCCGACATTTGAGACATGTTTCTTCAATAATTAAGGACTTTTTATTTTTGTGGTTCTTTATAGCAAGTTTGAATTCCTTCCTTGTGATTTCTTTTATTTCATTAGCGAAATCCTCCTCTGAGTTTACGGGGAGTTGAGATTCCCCGGCTAACACAATTTCTTCTTTAATAGGTATTGGAACGCCCTTTTTAGTTGTAGAAAGAATAGACTCAGTGTCCGATTCAGAATCGTACAAAATGTTGGGATTAGAAGAAGTCATCTATCACATAATTGAAAAAACAATTATGTTAGCATATAAATATATCACATATAATGTTTTTGACAAAATAAAAAGCAAAATTTGGTAAAAACAGATATGGTCATAGTCCAGACTCACTAATGCATCCTAACAATTACCAGTTAAACACATTAATGAAAATTCTGGTTCCCTATAACCTCAAGCTCGGATACCAACTGTAACAACCCGTCAAAATCGTTATTGACACGGCACGTTAATCATTGATTCCACAGTGAGGTTTTGACCTCTATATGATACGTTTTGATAAAATATTGCATTCATTAAAATACGTGACTTTCTAAACATAGAAAGTCATAATCATGTGGGCGAGTACTTAGGTATAAGCAAAACCCCAAAATACATAAGTCTTTAATTTACAGGTTGACATCACAGTCCAATTATTTATTACACAACGTAGTTTTATTTAGAATGCAATAAACTTTATACAAAGCATGAGAGACTCCATACAGGCAACAAGCACATCACAGCGGAAGCAGTCTAAGGACATAAGAATAAAACATGATAAAAAGTTCAACACGAATGTTGGTGAGTTATAGGTTTAATTGCTCGAGTCATAAGTATATAAAGATAGACCACAAGATTTCATCAAAAGTTTATCAATAGATTCTACGTAACAAAGCACCCTGGTAACTAAACTTAATGCTATAATAGGTTCGCTTATCGTGTCGGACATTTATCCTGTAATTAATTTATTAATATGAAATTTTCTGGGTCATCACAATATTAATTGTAGATTCAAAAGCAATTTCAATTAACGTCAATCATAATTCAGTTGACCATAACTTTTAATTCGTTCATCGAAATCACGCGATTTCTAAATGAAAAGTTATTAATTTTTTGCCAGCTTTCCAACAACATGCATATCATATACTTTATATCAGTAGTACATGTATTAAATTCGTGATTCGTCATAAAACTACCTAACGACGACATTTAGCATACAAGCATGTATAAACATATATACTCGAGCATTAGACATGGATACCCGATTAATATATAAAAGATAAGATATGAATGCTCACGTATCAATATTGTGATTCAATATTGCAGGAAAGTACGTAGACGCAACTGAAATGATAAATGAAAGGTTACCCTTTGATTCACCCATGGTACCCACGAACATTACCCATAACCTCCATAGCTATAACCCATAATTTCCCTAGCTTCATCCCGCTCAAAAACCCGTTTTTGAAAATAACTCGCTCATGACCTCGTCGTTGTATTTTATGTATAATAACAATACTACTAATATTAATATAATAAGATTAATAATAATCTTTAATAATAATAATAATAATAATAATAATAATAATAATAATAATAAAATAATAAATAAATCATTACGGAGTATTAAGATAGATAGATGGATTGTAAAATGAAAACTGAAACTAGAATCAGAATTCGTTCGATATATATAGAATACTTATAATAATATAATAATATAAATATAATATAATAATATAATAATAATATAGAATCAAACGTGGGATTTAAAAGCCGCCCATGTTTTGTCATTTCTACCGACAATTTTCACGGACCGGTATTTCGTACTCTGTTGCTAATAATTGACGGGTAAAAGTATAAATAAAAAGAATTCAACTTTTTATAATTGAATACATATATCTATTTTAGTCTTAAGCTTTATAAAATTAGTTGTAAAAAGGTCCATTTATTTATAAAATTACTATATACGTTCGATGTAGAGTGTACGTACTAGTCTGCTGATCATTCTGTGCCACCGTGAATTATTGAATTCGTTTAATTCAAATGAATTAACGAATTTTAATATTTTTAAAAGTCGTATTTATTAAATACTTCAGGGGTATTTTATGTAACTTATAATTAATAATTTATATCATATCGCTTTCATGTGAATAGTAAATTAATTAATTTCGTTTCATTTACTATTCATATGAATAGTAAATGAATTAATTTTGATTCAACTATTTAAGTTACGTTGTTGTACGTTGTGCTTTACAAACTTGTACATATTTGATTTAACTTCGTGTCTTTTTAAAAACTAAAAAAAATACATCATAAAAATAAAACGATTATATACGTAAACTTTTTAATTCGAAACTGCATCATTCAATAGTAAATTTTTATCATTTCGTATATAAATATTATTCACATGTTTCCGTATATATATATATACACAATTATATAATTATCACAAGTTACGACGTTCGTGAATCATCGGACAAACAGGGTGGTCAACTGTTATATAAAAACTCATTTTAAAAAGTTTTAAAACTTGTCAAAATTCATTGCTTATCATGTCAGAAACATTAAATCATAACGAGAATTTGGTTCAAATTAAGTCGAAATTTCTGGGTCGTCATACATTCCTAACCGAGTTCATTTCTTAGAATGAAGACGAGGAACGGACATGATAACGATGAACAAGGCGAAGACTCCTAGTTCACGGCCAAGGTTGAGGCCATCTTTAAACGTCAAAAAGCGGAATTTCTCGAGGATGTTAGAAAGGTCTTCCAAGACTCGGTCGATGGGCAAGTAACCGAGTTAATCAATGAACGAATGAATGCCGCGATCGAAGAGGCACTCGAGGCTAGAAACATCCATCCTCGTGGTGAAGGGGGTGATGGTAATGGGGGACATGGAAGGCGGGACTTCCATTACAAAATTTTAAGGATGCTCAACCTCCTATGTTTAATAGGGTGAGGGATCCGTTGAAGAGTACATGTTGGGTTTCCGATATCGAGGGGGCTTTCCGTACTAGTGAATGTCCTCCCGAGAAGAAAACGAGATACGGTTCTTGTATGTTACGTGATGAAGCCAAGATGTGGTGGGATGACAAGATTCAATTGTATGGTGAAGAACAATGTATGAACTTGTCGTGGGAAGAGTTTAAAAAGGAGTTCTTTGATGAATACCGAACTCAATCCGACCTTAATAAAATTCGGGACGTGTTGCGCGATTAGCGACAAGGTTCGATGGACTTGGTTACTCTCAAGTCTACTTTCTTGTCAAAAACTCGTTTTTGTCCAGAGTATGTCGGTGATGACCGAATGTTGATGCAAGATTTCTATCGTACTTTAAGCGATGAGTTGAAAGGTAAGATTAGTCGGGGAATGGCTAAGTCTTTTGAAGAATTATTTGAGTTGGCTCGGGGTTTCGAACCGGAGACCCCGAAGACAAGTGTTTTCGATGTTAGTAAGAGGAAGTTCGTACAATGCTTTCGAACAAGAAACGTAAGAGTGCTACCGAAGGTGTCGGAAGCGTGAAGATGAGCGGCACGGGTGGTTCTAAATTCGCGTGTTATAATTGTGGGCAAACGGGACATAAGTCTCGTGAATGTCTGTCGGGTAAGGTCACATGTTTTAAGTGCCGGAAAGAGGGACCCTGGAAGTCAGAGTGTCCCAAGTGGAATATTGAAGGAGCGCGAAGGTCTAACGACGCTTGATTCAGGTACTATTCGATTTTAGTACTATCTTTATGTGGGTGACTCTTGGGTAATAAGTAGGTTTATCCATGTGATGTAGTGGCTAGCTAGGTCGAGTTAGTCCATTTCGGTTTGACTAACCGGGTCGGGTTAATCAATTAGATGTTAGGTGTTGACCGAGGCGAGTTAACCGGGTGAATTTGACTAACCGGGTCGGGTTAATCAATTAGATGTTAGGTGTTAATCGAGGCGGGTTAACCAGGTGAATTTGACTAAACGGGTCAGGTTAATCAATTAGACGTTAGGTGTTGACCGAGTCGGGTTGACCAAGAGAGAGTTTGACTAACCAAGTTGGGTTAACCAATTGTTGTTAAGGGTTTTACTGAGTCGCGTCGACTAAGTGCGTTTGACTAACCGGGTCAGGTTAATCAATTAGATGTTAGGGGTTGGCCGAGGTAGGTTGACCGGGCGTATTTGACTAACCAGGTCGGGTTAATCGTTTTGGTGTTGGAGGCTTAACCAAGTCGGGTGTAACTGTGAGACGATTAGAGGGTTACATGTGTTGCTCTCCAGTAAGTGTTAGGGTAGGAATGGTATGCCATTCGAGAGACGTTTACGTTAACTACGTATGTGTATGAGCAGAGTCACGAGAGTTGACCAGTTTCGAAGTATGTTGATAACCGTGCTGATGATTACGACGGTGTGCGGGAGGGTGTAAGTCTTGGTGTGAAGCGTCCCGTTCATATTGAATATAAATGTCACGTACTCATTGGTGTCATTGCGAGGTATTGACCACTATATGTGACATTTTACAAAATCTGCATACGTTTTTATAATACAAACCATAACCTTTATTATAATCAAAGGTTCAAACAGCATAATAATGATTATCGTTTAGCGATAATCTTAGTTTTACAAACTTTACATTTGATAATAACAATACGATTTCCAACATATTTCACATTACAAATTTTCCGATATGCAGTTTTATTTTTGACACAACTATGCATACTCCAAATCCTGCTTAAATTCGGCATAATGCAGCGGAAGCTTTTAATTATCACCTGAGAATAAACATGCTTAAAACGTCAACATAAAGTTGGTGAGATATAGGTTTAATGCTAGCAGCGTTATAAATATAGACCACAAGATTTAATATACATAAACGTTTTAATAAAAATATTCTAAGTGGTTGAGCACTTGATAACCATACTTAACATTTAATCAACGTCACATATTCCCTTTATTATGAAATCTCACTATACCGTACCAAGTGTAGTCACCGAAACGAAGTACTGTGCAACCGTTGAATACTGGTCGTCCAGTCCGGTTGGGGTTGTCAGGCCCGATAGATCTATCAACAGGATTCGCGTTTATAATACCTCATGTAAATAGTAGTTACCAAGTTACAGGGAAGTATGCCAGTGGTACAACTCAACGTAGAATATATATTTTTAATCACTTGTGTCCATAACGTAAAACATAAAATGCATGTATTCTCATCCCGATATATTTAGAGTTTAAAAGTGGGACTATATACTCACTTTTGCTTTGAAGATATTTAACACGACTTGGGCTCCGATAGATATCACGAACCTAACCATATATATATATAATATATTAACATATTTTCTTTTCAAATAATCGTTACATATATACTTATAATACTTTTAATATCTATTATTCCGTAGTTAGCAGTCCGATGTTAGTGGTCCACAATTAGTTGCTCAATAAATAAACAAAGACCCCATCGTATTCGTATTGATCAGAATTAATCTCGACCCATGGTACCATGTTGTCAAATGACGTGTTGCGTACATAAAGTACCGTGTTGTCAAATGACGTGTTGCGTACAATCATGAGGTCTTATAATTAATCTTCTCGTGTTGTTTACGGGTGGTCCTGAAATATATAAAATCAAATCATAAGTAAATATATATAAAATATCATATTAATTAGCAAAGATATGATTAGTTTAGTTTTACTCCAATTTATTTCGTAGCTAAACTAGCTTTGGATACCCAATTTTGTTTTAGCCGTAGTTTCTTCAATATAACTCCGTTTTTGTTGGTTCAACTTGCCACTTCCTTGGATCGAGTCATTATTTATGAATATGAACTGTAAATACCTTAGTTTTCATTAGAAATCACAGGTTATAGGTCAAACTTTGGTGAATCTTATGAAAGTGATCATTTCCGTTGTAAAAACAACATCTAGATGATCATTTTTACAAAAATAATTACACTTTGAGTTACACCATGAGATTTTTATATATTAACATATTCATAAGAAATATCATTTTTCCAGAATATAAACTTCCAAATCAGAGTTTAAGATGGTTTTTAATTATCCAACCCAAAACAACCCCCGGTTGCACTCCGACGACGTAGATTCAGTTTTAAGGTGTTCCTTGTAAAATCAAGTTGTATCTTGTTAAGTTAGCATATAATTATGATATATTACAGGTCTTGAAGTGTTTTAAATGTCAAGTTAGAAGGATCTATTTAGTTTGCGAACAAGTTTGAAATCATTCAAACTATGTTCTTGTTGTTATATATATTCATAGTAAGATAGTCATATATGAATTGAACAAGATGATGAACCAAGGTTATACCTCAAGTATGATGAAGAAAGTTACTGAATAAACAAGATATGAACTTGTTCTTGATGACTTGGAAGATTAAGAAGTGAAATCATGAAAAGAAACAAAGGTTGTAAGTAAGTTTATATCTTGATTTAAGATAAATAACTTACATGAATTGAATCAAAGTTTAAACATAGTTTTACCTTGATTATGAAGCTAAAAGATGGTGAAAATGCTTGGAGATGATCAAGTATGATGTTAGGAGTATTTTGAGAGAGAATTTGGAGTGTAAGTATGAGAAAATGGAATGGAAAAATGGGGTGAAATCATAAAAACGAATTTACTTGTTATATAGAAAAAAAAAATCCTTAAGTTTGTTTTTTAGCTCATAAGTCTTCCTAATTGATCCCACATGTTGTTGACTAACAATAGCTGCTAAGAGCAGATAATTGAGGTCTAATAATTGGTATTTATCAATAGTAAATACATCTAAAAGCTGCGTATAATACGGGTACATATACCCTAGGTATACGTGTAGAAATCTTGAGAAAACGGAACGATAATTAAAATATAACTATATTTTGTGAATATACTTATATTGTTTTATGTATTTAAGTCCTTTAAAGTAATTAAATACGTATTTATATGATACTTATATAAGCATTATAGATTATAGGTATATATGTCAAAGAACGTTACGTATAGTTACCGTTTTGAAAACTTAAGTTAGTAGTCTCAAAGTATACTTATAACTCATTGTTATTAGTACACAATGATATGTTAAACCATCCTTAGATCATGTTAAATATGTATAAATACGTATATGTACACAATCGTATAATTATCGTATGTTATATAGTTCGTGATATCATCGGTCAAATTGGACGGTCAAACGTTGTGTAAAACTCTGTTCAAAAACACAAGACTCAACAATTTGGATTACTTATCATGTTGGTAATGTTTAATTTATGTAAATATTAATCTCATATGTATAAAACGATCAGAAAAATCCGGGTCGTTACAGTACCTACCCGTTAAATAAATTTCGTCCCGAAATTTTAAAGTTGTACCTATTTTGCGTTCTCGGGAAACAAATGTGGGTACTTTTGTTTCATCTGATCCTCTCGTTCCCAAGTAAACTCGGGACCCCTTCGAGCATTCCAACGAACTTTAACGATTGGTATGTTGCTCTGCTTGAGTTGTTTAACTTCACGGTCCATGATTTCGACTAGTTCTTCTATGAATTATTGTTTCTCATCGACTTGGATTTCTTCAAGAGGAATGGTGAGGTCTTCCTTTGCAATACACTTCTTAAGGTTTGAAACGTGAAACGTATTATGTACTCCGGCGAGTTGTTGTGATAACTCGAGTCGATAAGCTACCGGTCCAATGCGTTCGATGATCTTGAACGGGCCTACATACCTTGGGTTCAGTTTACCCCTTTTGCCGAAACGTATTACACCTTTCCAAGGTGACACCTTTAGCATAACCATGTCACCGATCTGAAACTCTAATGGTTTCCTTCGGACATCGGCGTAGCTCTTTTGGCGACTACGGGCTGTTTTCAATCTCTCCTTGATTTGTACTATCTTCTCAGTAGTTTCGTGTATGATCTCGGGACCAGTTAATCGTCGATCTCCTACTTCATTCCAACAGATAGGGGATCTACACTTCCTTCCATACAGTGCTTCGAATGGTGCAGCTTTAATGCTCGAATGATAACTATTATTATACGAGAATTCTGCTAATGGTAGATATTTATCCCATCCATTTCCAAAATCGATCACACATGCCCTGAGCATGTCTTCAAGAGTCTAAATTGTTCTTTCACTCTGCCCGTCAGTTTGTGGATGATATGCAGTGCTCATATCCAAACGAGTTCCTTGGGCCTCCTGTAGTGATTGCCAGAACTTTGATGTAAATCTACTATCACGATTGGATATAATGGAAATAGGTATTCCATGCCTTGAAACAATTTCCTTTATGTATAATCGTAATAGTTTCTCCATTCTATCCGTTTCCTTTATAGGCAAGAAATGTGCAGATTTGGTGAGACGATCAACTATTACCCAAATGGTGTCATAACCCCATGCAGTCTTGGGTAACTTTGTGATAAAATCCATGGTAATACGGTCCCACTTCCATTCTCAGATTTTTGGTTGTTGAAGTAACCCTGACGGCTTCTGGTGTTCTGCTTTGACTTTGGAACAAGTTAAACATTCCCTGACATATGTTGCAACGTCTGTCTTTAAATTAGGCCACCAATAATGCGTCTTAAGATCTTGATACATCTTTCCAACTCCAGGATGTATCGAGTATCTTGTCTTATGTGCCTCGTTCAATATCAACTTCCTTAATCCACCCAACTTTGGTACCCAAATACGTTTTGCAAAATATCGAATTCCGTCTTCCCGTATAACGAGTTGCTTCTCATACTTCTTCATTATTTCATTTCCTATGTTTTCCTTAGTAAGAGCTTCTCGTTGAGCCTCTTTGATTTGTGAGTTGAGATTCATGCGAATTTTTATGTTCATCGCTCGTACTCGAATTGGCTCTCGTTCCTTTCTACTTAGAGCGTCAGCCACTACATTCGCTTTCCCAGAATGATAGCGAATCTCACAATCATAGTCGTTTATCAGCTCGACCCACCTACGTTGCCTCATGTTCAGCTGTTTATGATCGAAAATATGTTGAAGGCTTTTATGATCGGTAAACACAGTGCATTTAACCCCATACAAGTAGTGTCTCCATATCTTCAATGCAAACACTACTGCTCCTAGTTCTAGATCATGCGTCGTATAATTTCGCTCGTGAATCTTCAATTGTTGGGATGCGTACGCAATAACTTTCTTTCGTTGCATAAGGACGCAACCAAAACCTTGTCGCGAAGCATCACAATATATCTCAAAATCATCGTTCCCTTCAGGTAACGATAAAATAGGCGCCGTAGTCAACTTCTTCTTCAGTAATGGAAATGCACTCTCCTGCTCAGAGGTCCATTCGTACTTCTTCCCTTTTTGTGTTAACGCTGTCAATGGTTTAGCTATTCGGGAAAAATCTTGAATAAACCTTCTATAATAACCGGCTAGGCCCAAAAATTGTAGTATTTGTGTTGATGTCTTAGGAGTCTCCCATTTTTCAATGGCCTCAATTTTAGCTGGATCAACCTGAAATCCTTTGCTACTAACAACGTGACCAAGAAATTGCACTTCTTTCAACCAAAAAGCACATTTAGAAAATTTGGCGTATAACTGTTCTTTTCTTAACAATTCTAATACCAACCTTAAATGCTGCTCATGCTCTTGCTCATTTTTGGAATAGATGAGAATATCGTCAATGAAAACGATAACAAACTTATCTAAATACGGACTACAAACTCGATTCATGAGGTCCATGAATACAGTTGGCGCATTCGTCAATCCAAACGGCATGACCAAAAATTCGTAATGACCGTAGCATGTCCGGAAAGCAGTTTTCGGAATATCTTCTTCTTTGACGCGTAGTTGATGATAGCCCGATCTTAGGTCGATTTTCGAATAAACACATGATCCTTGCAGTTGATCAAATAAGTCATCAATTCTCGGTAGTGGATACCGATTCTTGATAGTTAACTTATTTAATTCACGGTAATCTATACACATTCGGAAGGATCCATCTTTCTTCTTGACAAATAAAATCGGAGGTCCCCACGGTGAAGTGCTCGGTCGAATGAAACCACGGTCCAGTAATTCTTGTAACTGGCTTTGTAACTCTTTCATTTCAGACGGTGCAAGTCTGTATGGAGCACGAGCCACTGGTGCAGCTCCTGGTACTAGATCTATTTGAAATTCTACAGATCTAAATGGAGGTAATCCCGGCAACTCTTTCGGAAAGACTTCAGGAAAATCTTTTGCTACAGGCACGTCGTTGATGCTCTTCTCTTTTTTATTCATTTCGACTTTATTAACATGTGCTAAGATTGCATAGCACCCTTTCTTCAAGCACTTTTGGGCTTTCAAACAGCTAATGAGTTTTAGCTTTGAGTTACCCTTCTCTCCATAAATCATTACTGGCGTTTTATCCTTACATGGAATGCGAATTTCTTTCTTAGCACACACAACTTCAGCTCCTATTTTGGACATCCGGTCCATGCTGACTATTACATCAAAACTTCCTAATTCTACGGGTATCAAATCAATTTTAAACGTTTTTTCGGCTAAATTTATTTTACAATCACGGCAAATTTTATCGGCTTTAATTAGTTTACCATTAGCTAACTCAATCATGTACTTAGCATCTAGAGGTAATGATGAACAATTCAATTTAGCATAAAAGTCTCTACACATATAACTTCTATCGGCACCAGTATCAAATATAATAGATGCTGATAAGTTATTAATGGTAAACGTACCCGTAACAAGCTCCGGGTCTTCACACGCCTCTCTAGCATTAATAATAAATGCTCTTCCACGTGCAGATCCGTTATTCTTCTCTGGATTCGGGCACTGGCTCTTATAATGACCCTGTTTTCCACACCCATAACAAGTAACAGTGGCCAAGGCAGTTCTATTTGCATTGGTGGCAGGAGTCTTGGTGCAATTTGTATTTGTAACAGGAATCCTACAATCTTCAGCAAGATGACCCCTTCGATTACAATTATCACACACCACATTACAATAACCAGAGTGATGCTTGTGGCATCTGTTACATAAAGGATTTCGTCCTTTGTAACCTGAGCTTGAACCACTACCCGAACCTTGTGTGGTTTCTTGTTTCTTGTTGGATTGTTGATGATTACCTTTCCACTTTCTTTTGTTTCCCGATGTCTTGACATCGGTGTTCTTATCCAGAATAATCTGGTCCATCAACTCGTTTGCCATGGTGATAGCTTCATGAATAGTCTTGGGTTTCGATGCTGTAACATTTGTCTTGACATTTTTAGGCAAACTATCTTTGTACAGTTCTATCTTCCGTTCTTCGATTGGTACCAATTCGGGACATAGCAAAGCTAATTCCATGAATCACTGATTGTAGTTGGTGAGTTCAGTACCAACAACTTTCAGGCTTCGTAATTCAGTTTCCAACTTCCTAACCTCGTTCCTTGGACAATACTCGTTGATTAGCATTGTTTTGAATTCTTCCCATGGAGTATCATAAGCTACATCTCCTCCTACGGCCTTCACATAGTTTTTCTACCACGTGAGTGCACTATCTTGTAAGGTGCACTATGCATACTTGGTCATGTCCTTCTCAATACAACCACTGATTTTAAACACATACTCAATCTTTTCGATCCACTGGGTTAAACCGATCGGTCCTTCTGTTCCACTGAATGATGAGGGCTTGCAACCTTGAAAAGTTTTGTAGGTGCATCTCAAACGAGGATTTGGGTTAACTGCAGCACCTCTTGCAGCCTCGATCCATAACATTCTGTCATTCACTCGCTGATTGATGAGTTCCTCGATTTCTTGTTCCGTCATTCGGTTCATTCGCGCCATATTCGTCAATAAGAATGAAAAAAATAATTATTCACATGGAATATTATAGATATAGTGTGTATTTACAGTACATCGTAGCTTATTAATAATATGAACCAGTTATTATTATAAAAGCCTTTTCTTCTTATTAGCATTTTATAATTATATCTAGGGTAGTACCTACCCGTTAAAGTTCATACTTAATAGCTTAGTACGGAAATCAATTACTACCACCCAAATAATACTCAACCATGGAAAATTATTGCATTTCACACTTTACTATTTTACATATGCTTATCTTACATCAAACATTAAGCAAACCATACTAGTAATATTATACAAAACGTTATATGATCCCATGGTTTAAAACAACAGCGCATCATTTAACCCAAAACGTTTGTGTTCAAAGAAATCGCTTAAAGCTTATCTTGGCTGTCTCCCTGCGTTTTGGCTGAGGGACCGAAGAACTGGATGTCGGGATAGAACTAATAGGAATAACGGGAATAGGGGTGGAAGTGTCTGGTGGAGTTGGTGCCACAACATCCTCACTAAACTCGGGATTTGGATTTTCCAATTCAGTAGCCTTTCGTTTCTTTCCTCGTTCGAACTTGTCTTTCGTAATTTCCTGTATTTCTTCCTCCTCAGGATTACCTTCCGGTTCCTCTTCAATTGATTCATCCGGAAATTGTGAGTCTTCCCCAAAGGTGTCATTTTCATCGTCGGATAGGTTAATGACTGGAACACTATCTGAGGATTCTGGTTCGGAGCCGCTGAATGTGATAACAAGTTCTAAGCCAGACATCTATCACATAACAACTAGCACGTTAGTACCACATAATATTTACATATTAATTTTTAACCAACAAGGATAAGCAATAGTTTTCTAAACACGGTCAAAGTCCAGACTCACTAATGCATCCTAACAAACTCGATAAGACACACTAATGCAATTTTTCTAGTTCTCTAAGACCAACGCTCTGATACCACCTGAAGCGTCCCATTCATATCGAATATAAACGTCACGTACTCATTGGTGTCATTGCGAGGTATTGACCTCTATATGTGACATTTTTCAAAATCTGCATACGTTTTTATAATACAAACCATAACCTTTATTATAATCAAAGGTTCAAACAGCATAATAATAATTATCGTTTAGCGATAATCTTAGTTTTACAAACTTTACATTTGGTAATAACAATACGATTTCCAACATATTTCACATTACAAATTTTCCGATATGCAGTTTTATTTTTGACACAACTATGCATACTCCAAATCCTGCTTAAATTCGGCATAATGCAGCGGAAGCTTTTAATTATCACCTAAGAATAAACATGCTTAAAACGTCAACATAAAGTTGGTGAGATATAGGTTTAATGCTAACAACGTTATAAATATAGACCACAAGATTTAATATACATAAACGTTTTAATAAAAATATTCTAAGTGGTTGATCACTTGATAACCATACTTAACATTTAATCAATGTCGCATATTCCCTTTATTATGAAATCTCACTACACCATACCAAGTGTAGTCACCGAAACGAAGTACTGTGCAACTGTTGAATACTGGTCGTCCAGTCCGGTTGGGGTTGTCAGGCCCGATAGATCTATCAACAGGATTCGCGTTTACAATACCTCATGTAAATAGTAGTTACCAAGTTACAGAGAAGTATGCCAGTGGTACAACTCAACGTAGAATATATATTTTTAATCACTTGTGTCCATAACGTAAATCATAAAATGCATGTATTCTCATTCCGAAATATTTAGAGTTTAAAAGTGGGACTATATACTCACTTTTGCTTTGAAGATATTTAACACGACTTGGTCTCCGATAGATATCACGAACCTAACCATATATATAATATATTAACATATTTTCTTTTCAAATAATCGTTACATATATACTTATAATACTTTTAATATCTATTAGTCCGTAGTTAGCAGTCCGATGTTAGTGGTCCACAATTAGTTGCTCA
The DNA here is from genome assembly GCF_046630445.1 of Rutidosis leptorrhynchoides. Lineage (NCBI taxonomy): Eukaryota > Viridiplantae > Streptophyta > Magnoliopsida > Asterales > Asteraceae > Rutidosis > Rutidosis leptorrhynchoides. The sequence goes on from NC_092333.1 coordinate 80,726,376, forward strand.
ATAAATAAACAAAGACCCCATCGTATTCGTATTGATCAGAATTAATCTCGACCCATGGTACCATGTTGTCAAATGACGTGTTGCGTACATAAAGTACCGTGTTGTCAAATGACGTGTTGCGTACAATCATGAGGTCTTATAATTAATCTTCTCGTGTTGTTTATGGGTGGTCCTAAAATATATAAAATCAAATCATAAGTAAATATATATAAAATATCATATTAATTAGCAAAGATATGATTAGTTAAGTTTTACTCCAATCAATTTCGTAGCTAAACTAGCTTTGGATACCCAATTTTGTTTTAGCCGTAGTTTCTTCAATATAACTCCGTTTTTGTTGGTTCAACTTGCCACTTCCTTAGATCGAGTCATTATTTATGAATATGAACTATAAATACCTTAGTTTGCATTCAAAATCACAGGTTATAGGTCAAACTTTGGTGAATCTTATGAAAGTGATCATTTTCGTTGTAAAAACAACATCTAGATGATCATTTTTACAAAAATAATTACACTTTGAGTTACTCCATGAGATTTTTATATATTAACATACTCATAAGAAATATCATTTTTCCAGAATATAAACTTCCAAATCACAGTTTAAGATGGTTTTTAATTATCCAACCCAAAATAGCCCCCGGTTGCACTCCGACGACGTACATTCAGTTTTAAGGTGTTCTTTGTAAAATCAAGTTGTATCTTGTTAAGTTAGCATATCATTATGATATATTACAGGTCTTGAAGTATTTTAAAATTCAAGTTAGAAGGATCTATTTAGTTTGCGAACAAGTTTGAAATCATTCAAACTATGTTCTTGTTGTTATATATATTCGTAGTAAGATAGTGATATATGAATTGAACAATATGATGAACCAAGGTTATACCTCAAGTATGATGAAGAAAGTTACAGAATAAACAAGATATGAACTTTTTCTTGATGACTTGGAAGATTAAGAAGTGAAATCATGAAAAGAAACAAAGGTTGTAATTAAGTTTATATCTTGATTTATGATAAATAACTTACATGAATTGAATCAAAGTTTAAACATAGTTTTACCTTGATTATGAAGCTAAAAGATGGTGAAAATGCTTGGAGATGATCAAGTATGATGTTATGTCATAACCCGTCCTTAACCATAAGAACGTGTTAGATAACGTATGATTTCATTGCGAGGTATTGACCTCTATATGCGACATTTTTAAAAGAGAAACTGCATATATTATACATTACAAACCATAACCATTATTTTTGTTACAAACTTTAGACAATAAAAAGATGATTATCGTTTAGCGATAATCTTCGACTTACAAACTTTACATATAATGATAACAACACGATTTCGAGCATATTTTACAACACAAATCCTTGGGTATGCAGTTTTATTTTTGACACAAATATGCGTACGCAAGATCCTGCTCAAATTCAACATAATGCAGCGGAAGCTTTAGTAATCACCTGAGAATAGACATGTTTTAAAAGGTCAACATAAAGTTGGTGAGATATAGGTTTAATGCCGGCAGCAATATATATATATAGACCACAAGATTTCGTATATAAACAGTTTAATAAAAATATTCTAAGTGGTTGAGCACTTGGTAACCATACTTAACATTTAATCACGTCGCATATTCCCTTTATTATGAAATCTTACTACACCGTACCAAGTGTAGTCACGAAACGAAGTACTGTGCAACCGTTGAATACTGGTCGTCCAGTCCGGTTGGGGTTGTCAGGCCCGATAGATCTATCAACAGGATTCGCGTTTACAATACCGCTGTAAATAACAGTTACCAAGCTACAGGGAAGTATGCCAGTGGTACAACTCAACGTAGAATATATTTTTCAGTTACTTGTGTCCATAACGTAAAACATAAAATACATGTATTCTCATCCCGAAATATTTAGAGTTTAAAAGTGGGACTATATACTCACTTTCGTCTTGAAGATATATATATAATTTGACTTGGTCTCCGGTTGATATCACGAACCTATCCATGTATAATATATCAATACCTTTTCTTTTTAAACAAACGTCACATATATATACTTGTTATACTTTTAATACTTTGAATAATTCCTTAGTCCGTAGTTAGCAGTTCGTTGTTAGTAATTCAATTTTAATGGTTCATTTTTAGATGTTTAATATACCCGCAATGAAATAAATAAAACCCCCAACGAAATAAATAAAACCCCATCGTATATGTATTGGTCGAGATTAATCTTGACCCATGGTACCGGTGTTGTCAAATGACGTGTTGCGTACATAAAGTACCGGTGTTGTCAAATGACGTGTTGCGTACAATCATGGGATCTTATGATTAATCTTCTCGTGTTGTTTACGGGTGATCCTGAACCATATAAAATTGAATTATAAGTACATATATATAAAATATCATGTTAACTTAAAAAGATGTGATTTATTTAATTTTTTCCCAATTATTTTCGTGGCTAAACTAGTCTTGTATATCCGATTTTGTTTCGGTCATAGTTTCTTCGTTACAACTCCGTTTTCGTTGATTCAACTTGCCATCTCCTTGGATCGAGTCCCTCTTTAAGACTATGAACTGTAAATACCTTAGTTTGTATTCAAAATCACACGGAATAGGTCAAACTTTAGTGAAACTTATGAAGTTAATCATTTTCCATCATGTAAACAACCTCAAATGATTATTTTTCTAAAAATACTTATACTTTGAGTTAAATCATGAAATTTTTATGTGTTATCATATTCATAGTAAAAATCATTTTTCCAGAAAATAAACCTCCAATTCAAAGTTTAAGATGGTTTTTAATTATCCAACCCAAAACAGCCCCCGGTTGCACTCCGACGTCGTAAATTCAGTTTTTAAGGTGTTCTTTGAAAAACCAAGTTATACCTTGTTAAGTTAGCATATAATTAAGATATGTTACAGGTCTTGAATTATTTTAAAAGTTAAGTTAGAAGGATCTATTTAGTTTGCGAACAAGTTTGAAATCATTCAAACTATGTTCTAGTTTATAAACTCTTATATATATAGCTTTAAATATATGAATTGAAAAAGAGTTGAAGTAGAGTTTTTACCTCAAGTTTAAAATGTAAAGTTGCTGGAAAGAAGTAGTAAAATAAAAGTTGAGAGAGTTCTTGCAAGTGTGTGTGAAAATTGGAAGTAAAATTTGGAAAATGAATGTGTAAAAATGAGTTAGAAATGGTGCTTATTTATAGGCTTGAAAATTTGGTTTTTAGTGAAAATATCTAAGATAAGTTAAAATTTATTATGTCATGAATGACATATTATTCCAATAATTGAAGATTTCTATTGGTATATACCAATAGTAAATACTTCTAGAAGCTGTGTATAGTACCCTAGATATACGTATAGGATTATTGAGGAAACGGAACGAGAATTCAAATATAACTATCTTTTGTAAATATACTTATATTGTTTTATGTATAAAAGCCCTTTAAAAATGATTAAATACATTACTTATACGATATATGTATAAACATTATAAATCATCAGTATTTATGTCAAATAACGTTACGTAGGTTATTGTTTTGAAAACTTAAGTTAGTAGTTTCAAAATATACTTATGACTTTTTGTTATTAATACAAAATGAGATATTAAAACATCCTTAGATCATGTTAAATATGTATGTATAATTATCATATATTGTATAGTTCGTGATATCATCGGTCAAACTAGACGGTCAAACGTTGTGTAAAACTCTTTTCAAAAACATAAGTCTCAACAATTTGGATTGCTTATCATGTTGGTAAGGTTTAATTTATGTAAATATTAATCTCATAAGTATAGAACGATCGGAAAAGTGCGGGTCGTTACAGTACCTACCCGTTAAATAAATTTCGTCCCGAAATTTTAAAATTGTACCTATTTTGCGTCATCGAGAAACAAGTGTGGATACTTTTGTTTCATCTGATCCTCTCGTTCCCAAGTAAACTCTGGACCTCTTCGAGCATTCCAACGAACCTTAACGATTGGTATGTTGCTCTGCTTGAGCTGTTTAACTTCACGATCCATGATTTCGATTGGTTCTTCGATGAATTGTAGTTTCTCATCGACATGGATTTCTTCAAGAGGAATGGTGAGGTCTTCCTTTGCAAGACACTTCTTAAGGTTTGAGACGTGAAAGGTATTGTGTACTCCGGCGAGTTGTTGCGGTAACTCGAGTCGATAAGCTACCGGTCCAATGCGTTCGATGATCTTGAACGGGCCTACATATCTTGGGTTCAGTTTACCTCTTTTACCGAAACGTATTACACCTTTCCAAGGTGACACCTTTAGCATAACCATGTCCCCAATCTGAAACTCTAATGGTTTCCTTCGGACATCGGCGTAGCTCTTTTGGCGACTTCGGGCTGTTTTCAATCTCTCCTTGATTTGTACTATCTTCTCAGTCGTTTCGTGTATGATCTCGGGACCAGTTAATTGTCGATCTCCTACTTCATTCCAACAGATAGGAGATCTACACTTCCTTCCATACAACGCTTCGAATGGTGCAGCTTTAATGCTTGCATGATAACTATTATTATACGAAAATTCTGCTAACGGTAGATACTTATCCCATCCGTTTCCAAAATCGATCACACATGCCCTGAGCATGTCTTCAAGAGTCTGAATCGTTCTTTCACTCTGCCCGTCGGTTTGCGGATGATATGCGGTACTCATATCTAAACGAGTTCCTAGTGCCTCCTGCAGTGATTGCCAGAACTTTGAGGTAAATCTACTATCACGATCGGATATAATGGAAATAGGTATTCCATGCCTTGAAACAATTTCCTTTATATACAATCGTAATAGTTTCTCCATTCTATCCGTTTCCTTTATAGGCAAGAAATGGGCAGATTTGGTAAGACGATCAACAATCACCCAAATGGTGTCGTATCCCCAGGCAGTCTTTGGTAACTTCGTGATGAAATCCATGGTAATACCATCCCATTTCCATTCTGGGATTTCTGGTTGTTGAAGTAACCCTGATGGTTTCTGGTGTTCTGCCTTGACCTTGGAACAAGTTAAACACTCCCCAACATATGTTGCAATGTCTGTCTTTAAGTTAGGCCACCAATAATGTGTCTTAAGATCTTGATACATCTTTCCAACTCCAGGATGTATCGAGTATCTTGTCTTATGTGCCTCGTTCAATATCAACTTCCTTAATCCACCCAACTTCGGTACCCAAATACGGTTTGCAAAATATCGAATTCCATCTTCCCGTATAACGAGTTGCTTCTCATACTTCTTCATTATTTCATTTCCTATATTTTCTTTAGTAAGTGCTTCTCGTTGAACTTCTTTGATTTGTGAGTTGAGATTCATGCGAATTTTTATGTTCATCGCTCGTACTCGAATTGGTTCTCGTTCCTTTCTGCTTAAAGCGTCAGCCACCACATTCGCTTTCCCGGGATGATAACGAATTTCACAATCATAGTCGTTTATTAACTCGACCCACCTACGTTGCCTCATGTTCAGCTGTTTTTGATCGAAAATATGTTGAAGGCTTTTATGATCAGTAAACACAGTGCATTTAACCCCATACAAGTAGTGTCTCCATATCTTCAATGCAAACACGACTGCTCCCAGTTCTAGATCATGCGTCGTATAATTCCGCTCGTGAATCTTTAATTGTCGGGATGCGTATGCAATAACTTTCTTCCGTTGCATAAGAACGCAACCAAAACCTTGTCGCGAAGCGTCACAATATATTTCAAAATCATCGTTCCCTTCTGGTAACGATAAAATAGGCGCCGTAGTCAACTTCTTTTTCAGTAATTGAAATGCACTCTCCTGCTCAGAAGTCCATTCATATTTCTTCCCTTTTTGCGTTAACGCTGTCAACGGCTTAGCTATTCGGGAAAAATCTTGAATAAACCTTCTATAATAACCGGCTAAACCCAAAAATTGGCGTATCTGCATTGGTGTCTTAGGAGTCTCCCATTTTTCAATGGCTTCAATTTTTGCTGGATCAACCTGAATTCCTTTGCTACTAACAACGTGGCCAAGAAATTGCACTTCTTTCAACCAGAAAGCACATTTAGAAAATTTAGCATATAGCTGTTCTTTTCTCAATAACTCTAATATCAACCTTAAATGCTGTTCATGCTCTTGCTCACTCTTGGAATAGATAAGAATATCATCAATGAAAACGATAACAAACTTATCTAAATATGGACTACAAACTCGATTCATGAGGTCCATGAATACAGCTGGCGCATTCGTCAATCCAAACGGCATGACCAAAAATTCGTAATGACCGTAGCGTGTCCGAAAAGCAGTTTTCGGTATATCTTCTTCTTTGACACGTAATTGATGATAACCCGATCTTAGGTCAATTTTCGAGTACACACATGATCCTTGGAGTTGATCAAATAAGTCGTCAATTCTCGGTAGTGGATACCGATTCTTGATAGTTAACTTATTTAATTCACGATAATCTATACACATCCTAAAAGATCCATCTTTCTTCTTAACAAACAAAATTGGAGCTCCCCACGGTGAAGTGCTTGGTCGTATGAATCCACGGTCTAGTAATTCTTTTAACTGACTTTGAAGTTCTTTTAATTCGGACGGTGCAAGTCTATAGGGAGCACGAGCCACTGGTGCAGCTCCTGGTACTAAATCTATTTGAAATTCTACAGATCTAAATGGAGGTAATCCCGGCAACTCTTCCGGAAAAACTTCAGGAAAATCTCTTGCCACAGGCACATCGTTGATGCACTTCTCTTTTTCTTTCTTTTCGACTTTATTAACATGTGCTAGAATAGCATAACATCCCTTTTCTAAACACTTCTTGGCTTTCAAACAGCTAATGAGTTTTAGCTTTGAATTACCCTTCTCTCCATAAATCATCACCGGCATTTTATCCTTACTAGGAATGCGAATTGCCTTCTTGGCACACACAACTTCAGCTCCTACTTTGGACATCCAGTCCATGCCGACTATTACATCAAAACTTCCTAATTCTACGGGTATTAAGTCAATTTTAAACGTTTCTCCGGCTAAATTTATTTCACAATCACGACAAATTTTATCGGCTTTAATTAGTTTACCATTAGCTAACTCAATCATGTACTTAGCATCTAGAGGTAATGATGAACAATTCAATTTAGCGTAAAAGCCTCTACTCACGTAACTTCTATCGGCACCAGTATCAAATATAATAGATGCGGATAAGTTATTAATGGTAAACGTACCCGTAACAAGCTCCGGGTCTTCACACGCCTCTCTAGCATTAATAACAAATGCTCTTCCACGTGCAGATCCATTATTCTTCTCTGGATTCGGACACTGGCTCTTATAGTGACCTTGTTTTCCACACCCATAACAAGTAATGGTAGCCAAAGCAGTTCTATTTGCATTGGTGGCAGGAGTCTTGGTACCATTTGTATTTGTAACGAGAGCCCTACAATCTTCAGCAAGATGACCCTTTCGATTACATTTGTTGCATACCACATTACAGTAGCCAGAGTGATGTTTGTGGCATCGGTTGCATAAAGGATTTTGTCCTTTGTAACCAAAGCTTGAACCACCACCTGCACCTTGTATGGTTTCTTGTTTCTTAAAAGATTGTTGTTGGTTACCTCGATCATAATTTCCATTCCACTTTCTTTTGTTACCTGATACCTTCACATCAGTATTGGATACTTTCTTATCCATGATGACCTGATCCATTAGCTCGTTTGCCATAGTTATAGCTTCATGAATTGTCTTAGGTTTCGATGCTGTAACATTTGCCTTGACCTTTTTGGGCAAACCATCTTTGTACATTTCAATCTTCCGTTCTTCGGTTGGAACCAATTCAGGACATAGCAAAACTAATTCCATGAATCGCTGATTGTAGTTGGTGATTTCAGTACCAATAACCTTCAGACTTCGTAACTCATCTTCCAACTTCCTAACCTCGTTCCTTGGACAATATTCGTTGATTAACATTGTTTTGAATTCTTCCCACGGAGTATCATAAGCTACATCTCCTCCTACAGCCTTCACATAATTTTTCCACCACGTGAGTGCACTATCTTGTAAAGTGCACGATGCATACTTGGTCATGTCCTTTTCAACACAACCACTGATTTTAAACACAGTCTCCATCTTTTCTATCCACCGGGTTAAACCGATTGGTCCTTCTGTTCCACTGAATGATGAGGGCTTGCAAGCTTGAAAAGTTTTGTAAGTGCACCCCACACGAGGATTTGGGTTAACTGCAGCACCTCTTGCAGCCTCGACCCATAACATTCTGTCGTTCACTCGTTGATTGATGAGTTCCTGGATTTCTTGTTCCGTCATTCGGTTCAATCGCGCCATATTCTTCTATAAGAATGAAAAGAAAATAATTATTCACATGGAATATTATAGATGTAGTGTATATTTACAGTACATTATAGCTTATTAATAATATGAACCAGGTATTATTATAAAAGCCTTTTCTTCTTATTAGCGTTTTATAATTATATCTAGGGTAGTACCTACCCGTTAATGTCCATACTTAATAGCTTAGTACAGAATCAATTACTACCATCTAAATAATACTTAACCATGGAAAATTATTGCATTTCACACTTCACTATTTTACATATGCTTATCTTATATCGGACATTAAGCAAACCACACTAATAATATTATACAAAACAGTATATGATCCCATGGTTTAATACGGCAGCGCATCGTTTGGTCTATTTTCTAGGACGTTTAGGTTCAAGGAATGGCCTAACGCTTATCCTAGCTGTCTGCCTATATTTTGGCTGTGGGGCTGAAGAACTGGATGCCGGGACAGCACGAATAGGAATAGCGGGAATAGGGGTGGTAGTGTCTAGTGGAGTTGGTGCCACATCATCCTTACTAAACTCGGGATTTGAATTTTCTAATTCATTAGCCTTTCGTTTCTTTCCTAGTTCGAACTCGTCTTTTGTAATTTCCTGTATTTCTTCCTCGGGTTCACTTTCCTCCTCGGGTTCACTTTCCTCCTCGGGTTCACTTTCCTCCTCGGGTTCACTTTCCGGGTTCTCTATAGTCGGTTCATCCGGAATTTGTGAGTCTTCCCCAAAGATATTATTTTCGTCATCGGATAGGTTAATGACTGGAACACCATCTGAAGATTCTGGTTCGGAGTCGCTGAATGTGATAACAAGTTTTGAGCCCGACATCTATCACACAACAACTAACCCATTAGTACTACATAATATTTACATATAAATTTTAACCAACAATGATAAGCAATGGTTTTTAAATCAGACCCGGTCAAAGTCCAGACTTACTAATGTATCCTAACGACTTATCAGTTAGACACACTAATGCAAACCTGGTTCGCTAAGACCACCGCTCTGATACCACATGTCATAACCCGTCCTTAACCATAAGAACGTGTTAGATAACGTATGATTTCATTGCGAGGTATTGACCTCTATATGCGACATTTTTAAAAGAGAAACTGCATATATTATACATTACAAACCATAACCATTATTTTTGTTACAAACTTTAGACAATAAAAAGATGATTATCGTTTAGCGATAATCTTCGACTTACAAACTTTACATATAATGATAACAACACGATTTCGAGCATATTTTACAACACAAATCCTTGGGTATGCAGTTTTATTTTTGACACAAATATGCGTACGCAAGATCCTGCTCAAATTCAACATAATGCAGCGGAAGCTTTAGTAATCACCTGAGAATAGACATGTTTTAAAAGGTCAACATAAAGTTGGTGAGATATAGGTTTAATGCCGGCAGCAATATATATATATAGACCACAAGATTTCGTATATAAACAGTTTAATAAAAATATTCTAAGTGGTTGAGCACTTGGTAACCATACTTAACATTTAATCACGTCGCATATTCCCTTTATTATGAAATCTTACTACACCGTACCAAGTGTAGTCACGAAACGAAGTACTGTGCAACCGTTGAATACTGGTCGTCCAGTCCGGTTGGGGTTGTCAGGCCCGATAGATCTATCAACAGGATTCGCGTTTACAATACCGCTGTAAATAACAGTTACCAAGCTACAGGGAAGTATGCCAGTGGTACAACTCAACGTAGAATATATTTTTCAGTTACTTGTGTCCATAACGTAAAACATAAAATACATGTATTCTCATCCCGAAATATTTAGAGTTTAAAAGTGGGACTATATACTCACTTTCGTCTTGAAGATATATATATAATTTGACTTGGTCTCCGGTTGATATCACGAACCTATCCATATATAATATATCAATACCTTTTCTTTTTAAACAAACGTCACATATATATACTTGTTATACTTTTAATACTTTGAATAATTCCTTAGTCCGTAGTTAGCAGTTCGTTGTTAGTAATTCAATTTTAATGGTTCATTTTTAGATGTTTAATATACCCGCAATGAAATAAATAAAACCCCCAACGAAATAAATAAAACCCCATCGTATATGTATTGGTCGAGATTAATCTTGACCCATGGTACCGGTGTTGTCAAATGACGTGTTGCGTACATAAAGTACCGGTGTTGTCAAATGACGTGTTGCGTACAATCATGGGATCTTATGATTAATCTTCTCGTGTTGTTTACGGGTGATCCTGAACCATATAAAATTGAATTATAAGTACATATATATAAAATATCATGTTAACTTAAAAAGATGTGATTTATTTAATTTTTTCCCAATTATTTTCGTGGCTAAACTAGTCTTGGATATCCGATTTTGTTTCGGTCATAGTTTCTTCGTTACAACTCCGTTTTCGTTGATTCAACTTGCCATCTTCTTGGATCGAGTCCCTCTTTAAGACTATGAACTGTAAATACCTTAGTTTGTATTCAAAATCACACGGCATAGGTCAAACTTTAGTGAAACTTATGAAGTTAATCATTTTCCATCATGTAAACAACCTCAAATGATTATTTTTCTAAAAATACTTATACTTTGAGTTAAATCATGAAATTTTTATGTGTTATCATATTCATAGTAAAAATCATTTTTCCAGAAAATAAACCTCCAATTCAAAGTTTAAGATGATTTTTAATTATCCAACCCAAAACAGCCCCCGGTTGCTCTCCGACGTCGTAAATTCAGTTTTTAAGGTGTTCTTTGAAAAACCAAGTTATACCTTGTTAAGTTAGCATATAATTAAGATATGTTACAGGTCTTGAAGTATTTTAAAAGTTAAGTTAGAAGGATCTATTTAGTTTGCGAACAAGTTTGAAATCATTCAAACTATGTTCTAGTTTATAAACTCTTATATATATAGCTTTAAATATATGAATTGAAAAAGAGTTGAAGTAGAGTTTTTACCTCAAGTTTAAAATGTAAAGTTGCTGGAAAGAAGTAGTAAAATAAAAGTTGAGAGAGTTCTTGCAAGTGTGTGTGAAAATTGGAAGTAAAATTTGGAAAATGAATGTGTAAAAATGAGTTAGAAATGGTGCTTATTTATAGGCTTGAAAATTTGGTTTTTAGTGAAAATATCTAAGATAAGTTAAAATTTATTATGTCATGAATGACATATTATTCCAATAATTGAAGATTTCTATTGGTATATACCAATAGTAAATACTTCTAGAAGCTGTGTATAGTACCCTAGATATACGTATAGGATTATTGAGGAAACGGAACGAGAATTCAAATATAACTATCTTTTGTAAATATACTTATATTGTTTTATGTATAAAAGCCCTTTAAAAATGATTAAATACATTACTTATACGATATATGTATAAACATTATAAATCATCAGTATTTATGTCAAATAACGTTACGTAGGTTATTGTTTTGAAAACTTAAGTTAGTAGTTTCAAAATATACTTATGACTTTTTGTTATTAATACAAAATGAGATATTAAAACATCCTTAGATCATGTTAAATATGTATGTATAATTATCATATATTGTATAGTTCGTGATATCATCGGTCAAACTAGACGGTCAAACGTTGTGTAAAACTCTTTTCAAAAACATAAGTCTCAACAATTTGGATTGCTTATCATGTTGGTAAGGTTTAATTTATGTAAATATTAATCTCATAAGTATAGAACGATCGGAAAAGTGCGGGTCGTTACATGTTAGGAGTATTTTGAGAGAGAATTTGGAGTGTAAGTATGAGAAAATGAAATGGAAAAATGGGGTAAAATCATAAAAACAAATTTACTTGTTATATAGAAAAAAAAATCCTTAAGTTTGTTTTTTAGCTCACAAGTCTTCCTAATTGATCCCACATGTTGTTGACTAACAATAGCTGCTAAGAGCAGATAATTGAGGTCTAATAATTGGTATTTATCAATAGTAAATACATCTAAAGGCTGCGTATAATACAGGTACATATACCTTAGGTATACGTGTAGAAATCTTGAGAAAACGGAACGAGAATTCAAATATAACTATATTTTGTGAATATACTTATATTGTTTTATGTATTTAAGTCCTTTAAAGTAATTAAATACGTATTTATATGATACTTGTATAAGCATTATAGATTATAGGTATATATGTCAAAGAACGTTACGTATAGTTACCGTTTTGAAAACTTAAGTTAGTAGTCTCAAAGTATACTTATAACTCATTGTTATTAGTACACAATGATATATTAATCCATCCTTAGATCATGTTAAATATGTATAAATACGTATATGTACACAATCGTATAATTATCGTATGTTATATAGTTCGTGATATCATCGGTCAAATTGGACGGTCAAACGTTGTGTAAAACTCTTTTCAAAAACACAAGACTCAACAATTTGGATTGCTTATCATGTTGGTAACGTTTAATTTATGTAAATATTAATCTCATATGTATAAAACGATCGGAAAAATCTGAGTCGTTACATGGTGTTCCAAGCGTCTCCTTAGTGTCGAGTCAAACGTTAAATAGGCTAGATGTGCGGCCTAAGCGAAATGTGACAAGCAGGTGTCACTAGAAAGTTGTGGGCGTTGAGCCGTGACGTTCGTTGGAATTGTGTGACTTCGAGTAGTCAAGTGACGTATGACACGAGGATGGACCCCGAAAGGGTCGAGCTATTGAGACTCGGTGGTAGTATTGGGAGTTGCATAACACTGCGTCAGGTGCCTCCGTATACCTGCTAGTGGAATGCTTTACTCCGGTGGTGTGATTACTTTGTACCTGGATACCGACGAGAAAACCTAAAGGTACGATAATGGTTTATTGTGACGATTAGCGGGCGTTGACGTTTAACCGATTCAAAAGGACGAGGTTCGAGTACCTTGTAGTAAGTCCGCGGAAGACTTTTGAGTATGACCAACGTTGATATCGATCATGTGTGTTGTGGATTGTTGAAATTCCACAAGGTATTATCATCTTGACGGTGATAGTGTGGGGTTAAAACCCTAAGTGGGGGAGTAAGTACCAGGAGGGTACGATAGTGCCTCGTTTTGGTAGGCGTGTTTGAGCAATTTGTCAGAAGTCGTCCCGTTTGGTGAGCAAACTAGGGACGTAGAGTGTTGATTTTGACTATCTCGTGTAGAGATATGTTAGTATAGAGTACATTTGAAAGTGAGTTCCTTAAAGTATTGAGGACTTGTACGTGCGAAAGGTGTGAAGATCATCTTTGATGGGCGATCGAATTGATGTTCACCGTGTAATGGTGGACGAGTTTTGGGAGTTGTGGGGTTGCGTATCGGTTGGAGTTACCGAAATGTTGTAGGAAATTCCATCACCGTGTGCGTGGTGCAGATGACCCAAACTACTTGACCGTTGGTGAGGATACTCTGAGTTGTAAGTTAGAGTGTGCCAAGAGATCATGGAGGATTGTTGTGTGGATAGAATGTTTCGTTCCAAAGAAGTGGGACTTATGGGATGCAATGGCGGTAAAAAAGGGGGCCAAGGTTGTGTGAGAACTCAAAAAGTTGAGGAAGGTGTACCTTCTTTGTTCGCGATGAGGTTTAGATCGCGAGGACGCAATCCAATTTAAGTGGGGGAGAGTTGTAAGACCCAAAAAAAAAGTTTTTGCTTCCCCCCGCTTCCCCCCGATTGGTTACTTCCCTCTTGATCCTACCACTATATATATATATATATATATATATATATATATATATATATATATATATATATATATATATATATATATATATATATATATATATATATATCGATGAATAAAGGTTCTGAAAAGATTCGAGAAAAAGAACTCCTGGCAGTCAAAAAGAAGGATGCTCACCGTGAAACTCCTAAAAAAAAGCTGAAAGGGTCACTGAAATTTGATCTTTCAAAAGAAACTCCTATCTATCAAAACCCTTCTCACCCAGAAACCTCCAAGTCACCACCTCTTCACAATCCAAGCTGAGTCAATAACCGAAAATTCTCTCAAATGAGTGATGGAGATTTGAGTCTTGATCAAGCCTATGACGAAGAATGTGAGCATGACTGGCTAAGAGCGATTTCATTTCTTAGAACTATAGGACACCCTAAACACTTCAGTGAAACGAGTGATCCGAGTGAGATAGCCTCAGTTATGTAACCTCCTCTCATGCTTGCGAAAAAGGGTTTGGGAATAACAAAAAGAATGAAACTAAGTTTTTGTTCCTCCATCTTTCGAAATAAAGACCACTTAATCACTACGAACAAAAGTCTTTAGTGTTTAAGGTTCGAAAGTTTGCTTGAGGGCAAGCAAAGTCTAAGTGTGGTATATTTGATATCGGCTAAAAAGTCATGTTTTTACCCCCGATATTGAGTCCCAAAAAGCATAAAGTTCAAAACTTTGTCGGCAAAATAATCATTTTTTTGGTTACATTTGTAGATAAAGTAATTACGAAGACGATGCAAAAAGAATCAAGAGAAACTGAGCTAAAACGAAGATTCTAGAGCAAAAACGGTGAATGACAAGAAATCAAGTTACGATCCAGGAAAATCTGCTGACCAGGCAAACCAAATGACCTGTCAAACGGCCTGCCTGGCTCACAAATGGCCTGCCAAATGACCAGAGAAAACGGCCCCTGTAAACGGGCTGGTCATACAAACGGCCCCTGCAAACGGCCTGCCAGCCGTTTGCAGGCAAAATATAAGTCTATTTAAAGGCTTTTTGTCATCCAATTTCAATACACCTCTCCTCACTCTCTCACTACAATACACTTTCTCTCACTAGAGCTTTCAAGGCCTTCTCACCTCCGAGCGGGAACTTAAGTACCCGGAGGTGAACGCCGAAGATTGTAATAGGAGCGGTCTAGAGGATGTCAGCACTTGTAATGGTCCAGATCTCGTCTGTAAACGGTGAACGCTTTCCTTAATTTAATGAAGTTATCTTGTTATTTTAAGTTGCTTTCATCTTGCATGCATATCTATCTGATACAAATGTTTATTATATGTTGAATAATTTATCTGAAACTTATCATATTGTTATGCTGAAACCCTGACGGTTTAGAAGTTTAATTTACGGATCACCCTTTCCACTTATTCACGTGGCTATAACCTAGTATTAGGACCTGATCAACCCTAGGATACAAGGTAAGTAGTTATGTGTGCTTAACGTCACAATAGGGATATAGTACCTACGTACGAATAACCAATTATTCGTCAAAGAAGAGCTGCTCATTTAGGTTGTGATTAGAGTAGGCAACATAGAGTTCAGCGAACACTAGCTCACTCAAAAGCATGATTCGCGTCAGAAGCAACGTTCTTGAGATGTTGTAAGATGATCCGGGGTTGAATAAGTGATCGCAAAGGAGAGACCTCTAATACAATTAGCAGTACCTTAGAATATCTAAGATTGCACACCTGTTAATGTTAAGGCATAACGTAGTGCTAAGCAGTGGAATATTACTTTAGTTAGACCAACTAGGATTAAGAAAATCCGAGACCTTCCTTTAGGGATATACCACTTTGTTCATGTACCTAGGATTCTATCCATAAGGTCGTTAAACCCCTTTAAGGTTAACTTTGGGAGTAGGGATATCCGTCTTAGCCAAAATCTTCAAAGCCTAAATTCTTAGTGACAAATCAATTAGGTTCATAGCCCAGTTGATTGAGGTTTAGTGTTTATTCTAGGAAGTTGAACTCTTGTGATAATTCACCATCAGAATTATATTCTCCAAACCTATCTATCTTTATCTTTCCAGTTAAATTACCGTATTATTAGTTAATCTTAATCTATCACCTCTTGTCACTAGGGTTAACTACATAGGCACTTTTGTCTCACGTTACTGAGCAAACATACAAAAATACAAACCTGAGTTATATTTACCACTTACTCGTTAAAAGGAAGACAAATAGGTGAGTTATAGCTAGGAAACCCCACCTAAATATAAATGATAAACCCTTACTCTCTTTTGGTAGCTGATTTTGACGTGTTGCGACCTAACGACACCGCACAAATAAAACCGTCCTTTTTGACCATATCATAAGTAGAAGTAAAGTTTTTGGCGCCGCTGCCGGGGAACTTATTTTTTGTCTGTCAAGGTAAACGTTGATTCTGTCAAAATATCTGAGACTCTTGAGTGGTGTCTAAGAAAGGCAATTATACACGAAATTGGTTGTTGGATTTTCTGAACAGTCTCCAATTATATTAGAATCAAAAGGATCGTGCCTCTCCGTTGTCGGCCTGGCCACTTGTTATAAAGATAAATTGATAAGAAACACACAAGCTTAACAAACAGGGAGTTTGTCGGTATAGGATTTAAAGTCGCCATTATAGTAAAACCCTTTTTAAAACTTTAAAAATAAAATATTAATTATGGTATTAATTTCTGTATATTCCAATTCAAACTTAACCGACTACGAAGAAAGTACGAAAGGCAGTTGCTCTCCCGCGACTTCGAAAACCGGCGAAGTTTTCCTTTATAAAACCAAAACAAATCTAAACCCTGATGAATCTCATCAAGAATTAGTTCTAGGTCCTTGTAGTCCAAGAAGCCAGATAATTTCATCTGACTTAGAGATTTCATTGCTTTTGGATAAGTTTTACTCAAATGAACCAGGATTCAACTCTCTTCACGATCCAAAAGGGTGGCTCAGTCTTAACGAACTCCTGATTTTGGAAGATGAAATACGGGAAGAATATCCAACTATTTTCAATTATCCAGACTTATTTGAATTTAATCCCAAAGAGAAACGACACATTGATAAAACAAAAGCTCCGTTTACAGGAAATCTGTAAAATCCTAGTATAAGGTTAGACGTCTATAGAGAATTCATTAAGCACCTCTATTCCTCAGACTTCCCGTTCTCAACATTTCAAATCAATCTGTTAAAAGAGCTGCATTCTCAAGTTCGTTCTCTTCACAAACTGTTAAAAGGATGTGGGGATGATATTTTTGTCAAGTATCGAGATGCAGAAATTGATTTCAAATTCGATCTAGAGTTATTCGTCAGTTTTCTCCCTCACTTCAGCAATAAGAAAGTCTCTCCAATCCATATAAACCGTTATGTCACCGCGATGATTTCTGAATTAGAATTTTGGATTAAAAGCAAGACACCTAACCCTATTTCAAAATATGGAAACCGAGATTTGTGGACCCGAAAATTTCCGACCAAATTTAAACTTAATTTCATATGATCTCGACACGATAAGCAAAGTCTGTAAATGTTGAGTTTGAACTGTTTCATATATTCAGTTAACCTTTGACTACTTTCGACGATTCACGAACGATTGTGTGCAAATAAATATATATATATATATATATATATATATATAAGTGTAAATATATAATATTAATAAGGTATACTATTAATCAATTGGAATTGAAAATGTAAAATAACAAGATAAATACGTTATCGTTAGGATGAATATATATAAATAAATAAATGATATTATTATCTATATGAATATATAGATAAAAGATTTCAAATAATAATTATTATATTATAACATTTATAAAATATTTAAATATTAAATATTCATTAAATGTTATTTCAAAGTATAAATATATAATTAATAAATATGATATAATTAATAAGTTGTAATATTATTATATTAAATATAATTATAAGTTAAAATATAGTTATTATAGTAATATTATTATTACTTTCATTACTATTATTAATACTAAAAATAATATTAATAATTAATCTCAGTATTAGTTATATTAGTATAGATAATATATAGATATGAAATTTAACGCATTTAATTTGTCATCTTTACTAATACTATTATTACTTTAATTACTATTATTTGAAAAAGTATTTAATATTAATATCAGTGTTATTAATAATCTAAAGATACGAACATGATTGATATAGTATTATTATTATGATTAATATCATTGTTATTATTAATAATATTGATAATATTAGTATTATCATTATTAACAATATTATGGTATACATTATATTGTTAATAATGATAATACCAATATTATGGTATACATTTAACCATCCCAAGGTAGCCCAAGTGGTTGGGGCCCTGAGATCCTTGCAAGAGGTCTCAGGTTCAATTCTTGGGGTGGCCAGGGAAGGGTTGGAAACAGCCAGGAAGTATTCCTGATGGGCTGCGTACACTAGAGTATGGGGTCGGATTACTCGCCCTTCCCGGGTAACCCGAACAGGGAAAACCTTACAACTTCCCATACACCACTCAAGTGGTATTGGGTACTGTTGTTGTTGTTGTATGGTATATATTTTATAGTAGTTATTATCATTATCATTAGTAATATTATTGTTACTATTATATTATTATAAATTTGTACTATTATTATTATAAGAGTATTATTATTATAATTATATTTATAAGATTAATTATAACCTATGAATAAATATATATAAATATACAAACACACACACACACACACACACACACACACACACACACACATATATATATATATATATATATATATATATATATATATATATATATATATATATATATATATATATATATATATATATATATGCCGTTATATACAGATACATGTTAGGAAATCAGTATTAATATTATAAACATAATTATTAATAGTATTATTATTACTATTATTATTATATATCGATAATACAAATTTATTAATATTATTATTAATAATATCATTATAAACATTATCATAATTATTAGTATAATTACTCTAAATATTATTACAACAACAACAACAAAACCCAATACCACATAAGTGGTGTATGGGGGAGGTGAGATGTAGACAATCCTTCCCCTATCCGAGAATAAAGACAAGTCATTTCTCCACCCAGAGTGAAAACACTCTCAAAAGTAGAGAAAGTCATCCCTTTCTCTATTCGACGGATAGAGAGATTGCTTCCGAGTGGACCTCCGGCCAATAAGTAGGAAAAAAAATTAAAAAAAAATTAAATTGAGACGCCATGAAAATGGTAAAATCAAATTTCCATGGGTTTTAAATCCTGTCTGAAATTTAATTTAGGCTCTAAGAGTCAGTCAAGTCGCCAATAAATTGACGCTTGTTGTCGACTCAACAAAATTAACAAGTATATTTATAATATTTCAGCATTATTAGTATTATTAATATTGTTATAAGTTTTATAGTTATAATTGTTAATTAGTAAGATAATTTATAATCTATAAAGAGATATATAAATACAGATTTATTTACAGTTATATAAATACAGACAAATTGATGTTTAAAGCTAAGGGGTATAAAATACTATTAAATTTTACAAGAAAATACTATTAAATATGATACAATTTTACACAAGATATTTATTTATTTATAGAATGGATATACTTAAACCTTGCTACAACACTTATAGGCAGTGTACCTAATCGTACAGTAGTATAGTTTTTAGTAAGTCCGGTTCGTTCCACAGAGAATCTTTTAAACAAAGCTTAACGCTATATTAGTTTTAATTTATAAAAATATAAATATATATAAGTAATATTATTATTATAAAGGGGGGGGGGGGGGGGGGTTTACCGTTTAATGACCGGTTTGTCGATTTTAAAACTTTAGTCTCAGTTAAAACCTAATGTAAAATATTAAAAATAAATAAAAGACTAAATTTAAAGCGTAAAGTAAATAACGATAAGGAAATTGCGATAAATATAAGTGCGATAAAATAAAATTACGATAATTAAAGAGTACGAAAATTAAAAGTGCAATTAAATAAAATAACAATAAATAAAAGTACGATAATTAGAAGTGAAATTAAATATAAAATAAAGGAAATTAAATATGAAATAAAAGAATTATGCTTATTTAAACTTCCGTAATCATGATGTTTGACGTGTTGATTTTAGTTTTATGCCCATGGGTTAATTGTTCTTTGTCCTGGATTATTTAATATGTCCATACGGATTTGTCCATAATAGTCCATCAGTCATAAATATAAAGAGCGAAAGCCTTCGTCAAATTATTCTTATTCCCGAAGTCAAAAATTCCAACTAATTGGGGATTCGAATTGTAACAAGGTTTTAATACTTTGTTTAATGAATACACCAGGTTATCGACTGCGTGTAAACCAAGGTTTTACTACTTTGTTAACAATTACACCAATTACCCTTGAATGTAATTCACCCCTGTTTCAACAAGTCTATTAACTATTAATCCAGTTTCGTGTCCGGTAAAATGAATAATTATTGGTATTTATAGATATCCCGCCTACTGTACCCAGTCAAGCGTATGTGGTTATATATAAATACGTCGAATTATAAGTTTGTATATTAAATTAACAAGGTATTGTTTAGTTAATATAAAACCCATTAATAGCCCATAGTCTAATTTCCACAAGTGTCGTTCTTTTATCCAAACCCCAATTATGGTACAAAGCCCAATTACCCAATTTTAATATTTTTAGCCCAACATCATGATTACTTCGGTATTAAATAAGCATAATAACGGCTTAGCTACGAGACATTAATGAAAATAATATAAACATAACTTACAATGATTAAAAATAGCGTAGCGTTACACGGACAGAATTTCGACTTACACCCTTACAACATTCGCTAACATACCCTTATTATTAGGATTTAAAATTAAAATTAAAATTAAAATATAAATTATATATATATATTTACGTATATATTGAGAGAGAGATAGATTATCGATATTTTTTTACGTCGAATTGCGCGAGCTTTATAGGCAGTTTCAGTTTTTAGAGCTCCGCGACTCGCGTAATTTTTTCACTACAAACTCCGCAACTCGCGGAGTTCGTATTTGCAGCTCACACAGCCTTGGCTCCTAGCTTGCCGACGGTTTATAATATATTATATAATATATAAATAATTATAAGAATTATTTAAATATTATATTATATTTATGTGCATAGTTGACTTGTAATTTTTAGTCCGTTGCGTCGAGCGTTGAGAGTTGACTCTGGTCCCGGTTCCGGATTTTCGAACGACCTTGCGTACAATTTAATATCTTGTACTTTGCGTTTTGAATCTTGTACTCTTGTAATTTCGAGACGTTTCTTATCAATAATTGGAACCTCTTTGATTGTATTTTGTACTTTTGAGCTTTTTGGTCGTTTGCGTCTTCAATTCGTCGAATCTGACTTTTGTCTTCACCTTTTATTATTTAAACGAATATTACTTGTAAATAAGACAATTGCAACTAAAAGCTTGTCTTTCGTGAGAAATAATGCTATGAAATATATGTTCGCTTTTAGCATTATCAAATATTCCCACACTTGAGCATTGCTTGTCCTCAAGCAATATAGTCTTGAAATACTAGAATCACTTCTTTATTCTTCACACTTTGTACATCAGTGATTTCTTTACGGCGGTATAAACAATGGTAGTAACAATGTGGTTTACAGTCCCACATGACTATAAAATTTAGATCCATTAAGGAAATTGGATCTTTATGAAAACATTTGATCTTTTCAAAAATTCAATCTAGTTTTTACCCTAGATAAGTTTTCCGGAATAACCCTTCACCGGTGTTTGCAAAATATTTTTGTGGGTTTGGTGGGTTTCAGATTTGAAAACTTTAGCTCAAAACTTATGGTTTTGTGTCACCCACTTGCTATCCTTGTATTAGGAAAGCAACACGTCCAGTTTACTTGCTCCGAATATTACCTTTAGATAAACTACCGTCCGGTTGTAAAGGAAAGCGTTGAACAAGCAACTGTTAAGGCAATGTCCCCTGACATGCTTTTAATTATGGTCTATAACGTGTCGGACGCAATTACTATCCTTTGTAGGAGCAATAGTAAAGCTTACCCTTATAATTTTTCAGTCTGGCACAAGGTCCTGTCTTTGACCATGCTATGCAACCACCGTTCTTACGGTTGACACCCGATTTGGTTCAGGTGACCTAATGAATTTCAGTTGAATTCCTAGGATTTTACGTTCAATGGTAATGAACACATTGAAAATGGGTTTTCAGAAAACAAATCGGTTTGTAATTTTTGATCAAAATATTTTCTCGTTCAAGCTCGAGTTTAGATATCATTGAATTCCATGAGTTTGTAATTCTCAATCTTTAAGGTCAATCTCTAGGATTGAGTAATATCAGTCTTAAAAGCTGATTTTTGATCTTTAAAGAGATTATCCTTTCTGGGGGTCTGATTCATTAGTCTTATCCAGCTAATTTGCACGGCGCCCTCCCCATTTTACGAGACAGATCCTCTCATGGTTAGGATAAGTCTGACCACTTGGCGACCCTGTTTGATGCTGAGGTCCATGGATTTCCTGCTGATTTTAGTGATGACTTTTCTAGATTTTTCGTCAACCTACAGCTGGTCTGGACGACAACTTCATGACCTAAATCAAGAAGCGCGTTTCTTTTTCGGAAGACTTTACTTCCTTTTAACGATGGAATTGATTCATCGTGTAGATCCATCTTTCTTACAGTAAATCGGGTAAAACTATTTAGTTTAGTCCAAAACAAAAGTATTTTCAGTTATTTGTTACAGAAATATGTGACATATGTTTTAAAATAACTTGGTAAATTTTCCCACACTTGGCTTTTATTTTCCTTTTTATTGTCCTCTATTCCATTTTAAATGAATTCTAACATTTTGGTTTGTTTCTCAATTTATGTCCTTTCCGAGGTAACAATAATTTCGGTGTTAATACCTAGTTTTATCGTTCATAAATATGTATAAACATGATTTTGAGTTCATTTAATTGAAAATTTTGAAAAATTTTACTAGAATTGGGTAGTCAGTATATAAGACTAGTGCTGTTCTTTATTATCAGAGAGCACTAGATTCTAATACAACTACTGCATTACTAGTATTTTTAATGGTAACCAAGTGTTT
Source organism: Rutidosis leptorrhynchoides (assembly GCF_046630445.1). NCBI lineage: Eukaryota > Viridiplantae > Streptophyta > Magnoliopsida > Asterales > Asteraceae > Rutidosis > Rutidosis leptorrhynchoides. The sequence continues at coordinate 80,749,473 of NC_092333.1, forward strand.
AAATTAAAAAATTTTAAAATCCGAAAGAATTTAACCCCTTCCCACACTTAAGATCTTGCAATGCCCTCATTTGCAAGAAATCAGTAACAATTTAAATTATTGAGGGTGATTTGCGCAGAAAAATGATTAAATTTTACCAAAGTTTCCAAACATATTGGCGTTTGTTTTAAAAGCAAAGATTTTTGGGTTTTTTTTTTAATGTTTTTGGCATACTTTAAATCTATAAGATTAAAAATAATGATAATAAAAGTTCTCGTCCCTCCCTCGGGTAAAGCAATTTCGGTTCAACGACCTAGTCTTCAACTCACGACGAATTTTAAAAATCGTATTTTTAACTTAATGAGATAAAGTAAATTTTTGTTTTTAAATTCACACCAAACTTAAATTTAAAATGCATAAAATTAAAAATTCATATTTTAAAAATTAAAAAAAAAATCACACCAAACTTAAATTTAAAATGCATAAAATTAAAAATTCACACCAAACTTATATTATATTTTTATTTTTATACATACAAACTTATATTAAAAAGATTAATTTTTCAAATATTTACAATTTTAAAGAAGTTTACAATATTAATTTAATTTTTATATATTAATTTTAAAAACATGGTAAAAATAAAATTAAAATTCTTTTTGGCTTTTATCCCACTTTAATCAATCAAATATTATCAAAAATATGCGCTCCTCTTTTCGGTAAAGTAATTTCGGTTCCATGACCTAATTTAACTCATGACGAATTTTTGAAATATTTTGAGTTGATTGATTAAAGATATTTATACCTTAAGAATAAACGTTAAATTTCGCAGTGATGTAATAAATTTTTGTATGATATCAATAATTTCGGTCGCAAGACCTTATTTCATCGATTACCAATTTAATACTTTATAGCGAACAAATTAGCGTTTATTATCAAAAGGTTAAAAATAAAAATAAAAATAAAAATAAAAAAAACTGTACAGACTTACCTGTGAAATATATTTCTTAGTGATATGCTCTAGCCCACTCATAAGATAGTCGGACTAATTGATTTTCCATGGCTACATAGGCGTAACCTCGAGCATTTAATGTTTTTTCTTCTAAACATATGAACGGTCCATCTCTGCATAAAGTAACAAATTCGGTGTTTGAATAGGTTTGATTATTTGAACATTTACCTTCGTGTGACCATTTTCCGCATTTGTGACATTTTTCAAGGTGTCGTGCTCTTCTTTTAGCTGCGGATTTTGATTTTCCTTTACCAAATTGTGACTTATTATCTTCGCATCTGGATTCTTTTCTTACTCCGTCCAATTTACCTCTGATTAATGATACTATTTCACTCGGAAGTGTGTCATTATTACGTTTAGTGATCAAAGCGTGTAGCATTAGACCATGGTTTAGTTCACAGGAAGTCTTCATTTCGTAAAAACCTAAAAAAAATAAATATTCAGAATGGGGGCAGAAGACTAGTTCTTTAGGGTCTGCTAGGGAAAGACCATTCGGGTTCCATTTTCGAGAACTACACGAAAACAGAATATCTAACTCTAACAGAAATACATAAACTTCCCTACACTTAGTTGAAATTGTGATTAACATTATTTTCAATTGAATCGTCAACAACTTGTATATCTTTGACTTTTACTTCGATCCATTTGTTGATTTCCTCCGTAACTTTCACAAATTCAACTAACATCGCCTTTTCTTTTGGCGATAAATTGGATACTAATCGGTTACATAACTTAAAGTTTCCCTTAATCTTAGCATCGTGAATCCGTTTCTAAAGTTTCTTCGTTGAACTGTTAAAAATGGGTTCATCTAATTTCGTATCATCAATGGCATTCTTTGTGATTGGATCAACATTAAGTGTTTCTTCATCTTCCCCACACTTATGCGTTTTTATTGGTCTAACAGTTTTGGTTGGTGGAGATCTAAACTTTCGGTTCACAAAGGTGATCGATGTATCACCATCCCTAAGTGTCATTCTACCTTCTCTTACATCAATGAATGCCTCGGTGGTTGCTAAAAATGGGCGACCTAGAATTAGAGGAATATCAAGGTTTTCCTCCATATTAATCACTATGAAGTTTGTAACAAAGGTCAAACTTCCCACGTTAACAATTAAATTATTTGCTATTCCAACCGGGTGTTTAATGGTTTGGTCAAATGATTGAACACCTATTTTGGTTGGTTTTAATTTACCCATGCCTAATCTTTTGTATAAGGAAAGAGGCATAATATTTGCACTTGCTCATAAATCTGCGAGTCCATTATATACAGCACCATCATTAAGCAAGCAAGAAATGATAAATTCACCCGGGTCTCCTGCTTTAGTAAGTCGAATTGGTTTGTAAACCTTTTTCGGGTGTTCTTTTCTTGGTTCTTTCACTTCTATTTGAACTTCTTGTTCACATTTTTCTTCGTTTCTTGGAATGGGAGGTTTGTATAAGAATTCTTCTTCATCACTCAAATTTGACTCCTCCCTATATTCCAATTTTGATTTTTCATATGTTGTTGATAACATATTTATGTTTTCATTTTGAAGGTTTTCTTGGGTGGTGAAATTATGATTAACTTCATTGTCAACTTCCATCGGTCCATGTATGTAATGTTTAACTCTGTGACCATTAACTTTAAATTCAATCCCATTTGAATTTATTAATTCTACTGTTCCGTATGGGAAAACTCTTTTGACTATGAATGGTCCAGACCATCTTGATTTCAATTTTCCAGGAAATAGCTTGAATCGTGAATTGAAAAGAAGAACTCTGTCTCCTTCTTTGAATTCTTTTGAACTTCTGATTCTTTTATCATGCCATTTCTTCGTTCTTTCTTTATAGATTAAGGAATTTTCATATGCTTCATGTCTTAATTCTTCTAATTCGTTTAATTGACTTAACCGTAGACGTCCAGCTTCATGTAAATCAAGATTAGATGTCTTCAAAGCCCAAAATGCTTTGTGTTCAATTTCTACTGGAAGATGACATCTTTTCCGTAAACGAGTTTAAAAGGTGTGGTTCCAATTGGAGTTTTGTAGGCTGTTCTAAAAGCCCAGAGTGCATCCTCCAATTTTATGGACCAGTCCTTCGGATTTGATCCTACGGTTTTCTCTAGAATACATTTTAAAGCTCGGTTGGTATTTTCAACTTGTCCACTTGTTTGTGGATGATATGCGGTGGAGAATTTATGAGTTACTCCATATCTTTTGAGAACTTTCTCAAGTTGATTATTACAAAAATGAGTTCCCCGATCACTTATTAAAGCTTTCGGTGTTCCAAACCTTGCAAAAAGACGTTTTAAAAAGTTGACTATAACTCGTGCATCGTTAGTTGGGAGAGCTTGTGCTTTCGCCCATTTTGGAAATGGACCCATAAAGTCAATACCCCAAATGTCAAATACTTCACATACTTGAATGACATTTTGTGGCATTTCATCACGTTGACTTATTTTTCCGGCCCTTTGACAAGCATCACAGGATTTGCAAAGAAGGTGTGCGTCTTTGTAAATTGTAGGCCAATAGAATCCAGCATCATAAACTTTTCTTGCTGTTAGTTGAGGCCCATAATGCCCTCCTGTTGGTCATGTGTGACAATGGTTTAAGATTTTACTAGCTTCATCTCCGAATACACATCGGCGTTTAATCCATCTGGACAACTTTTAAACAGATGTGGATCTTCCCAGAAATAGTATTTTATATCACTAAAGAATTTCTTTCGTTTTTGGTATGACAACTCTTTTTCAAGGAATCCACATACTAAGTAGTTTGCATAGTCTGCAAACCATGGAATTTCATTATAATCTATCTTCAATAGATATTCATCAGGAAAGTTGTCTTGTATGGCCGATTCATTTAGAACTTCTAATTAGGGATTTTCAAGACGAGAAAGATGATCAGCGGCGAGATTTTCTGCTCCTCTTTTATCTCGGATTTCAATATCAAACTCTTGTAATAGTAAGATCCAACGAATTAATCTTGGTTTGGCATCTTGTTTTAAAAATAGGTATCTAAGAGCAGAATGGTCGGTATAGACCACCGTTTTTGCTAGAACGAGATATGAACGAAATTTGTCAAAAGCAAAGACAATAGCAAGGAGTTCTTTTTCAGTAGTTGTATAGTTCGTTTGTGCTCCTTGTAATGTCTTACTAGCATAATATATAGGTTGAAATCTTTTTTCAATCCTTTGTCCTAAAACGGCTCCCATTGCAAAATCACTTGCATCGCACATAAGTTCAAACGGTAAATTCCAATTTGGTGTTATCATGATCGGTGCATTAGTGAGTTTCTCTTTAAGAATATTAAAAGATTTAATGCATTCATCTGAAAAGATGAATGGAGCATCCTTTTCTAGGAGTTTATTCATAGGAGTGGCAATTTTAGAAAAATCTTTTATGAAACGTCGGTAAAAACCGGCATGCCCTAGAAAACTCCTAACTCCTCTAATATTGGTGGGATGTGGAAGTTTAGCAATTACATCTACTTTAGCTCTATCCACTTCAATTCCTTCCTTTGAAATTTTATGTCAAAGAACGATGCCTTCTTTAACCATGAAATGGCATTTCTCCCAATTAAGTACTAGATTTGATTGTTCGCATCTAATAAGCATTCGTTCAAGATTAGCTAGACATGATTCAAATGTATCACCGAAGACTGAAAAGTCATCCATGAAAACTTCCATGCATTCTTCTATCATGTAGTGAAAAATCGCCATAATGCACCTTTGAAAGGTTGCAGGGGCGTTGCAAAGTCCAAATGGCATGCGTTTGTAAGCAAAAGTACCATAAGGGCAAGTGAATGTGGTTTTCTCTTGGTCTTCGGGTGCTATTGGAATTTGAAAGTATCCGGAAAATCCATCTAGAAAACAATAGTAACTGTTTCCGGCTAATCTTTCCAACATTTGATCAATGAAAGGCAAGGGAAAGTGATCTTTTCTGGTGGCGTCATTTAATTTTCTATAATCAATACATACACGCCATCATGTTACAGTCCTAGTAGGAATAAGCTCATTTTTCTCATTTGTGATGACAGTCATGCCACCCTTCTTAGGCACGCATTGAACTGGGCTTACCCATGGACTATCAGAGATTGGATAAATTAAACCTACATCAAGCAGTTTAATAATTTCTTTCTTTACTACATCTTGCATATTAGGATTTAGTCTTCGTTGGCGTTGCACATACATTTTATGACTTTCTTCCATAAGGATTTTATGTGTGCAATACGAAGGACTTATTCCTTTAATATCATGAATCTTCCATGCAATGGCTGGTTTATGAGCTTTTAACACATAAATGAGTTGTGATTTCTCATTTTCAGTAAGAGAAGACGATATTATTACAGGTAATTCAGATTCACCATGTAAATAAGCGTATTCCAAATGGTTTGGAAGTGGCTTTAACTCTAATGTCGGAGGTTCTTCTATCGATGATTTATATCGATATCTGTCTTCTTCTTTTAGCATTTGAATTTCTTCTGTTGTTGGTTCATATCCATTAGCAATTAGTGTAGCTAACATTTCAGTTTCATCAATTGGTTCAGTTCCTTCTCCTAAAGAACATTCTCCTGTTCCTTGTAATTCTGGAAATTCTTCTAACAATTCTGCATGTGATTCTATAGTTTGAATATAATAACATGTATCATCTGCAGATTGCGATTGTTGCATTGCTCTATCAACTGAAAAGGTAACACTCTCGTCCTCTATACTTAGGGTTAATTTCTTACCAAACACGTCTATCATTGCTTTAGCCGTGTTTAAGAATGGTCTTCCTAATATGAGAGGAACTTGAGAATCTTCTTCCATGTCCAGAACAACAAAATCTACTGGAAATACTAAAGTACCAACTTTAACTAGCATGTTATCCATTATCCCTCTAGGATATTTTATTGATCTATCGGCTAGTTGTATACTTATTCTTGTTAGTTTCAATTCTCCAAGGTCTAGTTTAGTGTATAGTGAATACGGCATTAGATTTATACTAGCACCTAAGTCTGCCAATGCTTCTATTGAACTAAGACTACCCAGAAAACATGGAATTGTGAAACTTCCTGGATCAGATAGTTTTTCTGGTATCTTATTCAACAGCACTGCTGAACAATTAGCATTCATAGTAACGGCCGAGAGTTCTTCCATTTTCTTTCTATTCGAGTTTAGATCTTTCAGAAATTTAGCATATCTAGGCATTCCTGAAATCACATCAATGAAAGGAAGATTTACATTTATCTGTTTAAACATATCCAAGAATTTGGATTGCTCGGCTTCAAGTTTCTCTTTTTTCATTTTACTCGGGTAAGGAAGTGGTGGTTGGTATGGTTTAACATAAGGTTTAGCCTTAACTGTGTTATCTTCATTAACCTTTTCAACTACCGGTTCTTTTTCCTTATCTTGTTCAGGTTGTGGTTCTTGTGGAGTAGGAATAACTTCATCAGAAGTTACAGGTATTTCAGGTGGTTTAAGTGTTGTACCACTTCTTGTGGTAATGGCTTTAGCTGTTTCATTCCGGGGGTTAGAATTTGTATCACTAGGTAAACTTCCCGATTTTCTTTCACCTATTAACCTTGCTAGGTTACTTACTTCTTGTTCCAAGTTTTGAATAGAAGCTTGTTGATTTCTAAATGCTTGAGCATTTTGTTCATTGATTTGTTTCTGAGATGTGAAAAACTGCGTTTGAGTTTCAACTAGCTTCGTCATCATATCTTCTAAATTTGGCTTTTTATCATCGGGTTGTGGTAATTTTTTTGAAAATTAGGTCTTTGCTGATTGTAAGTATTATTGGATACTTGTTGATTGCTAGGACCTTGTTGGTTGTTGTATGGAACATTTCGGTTATAATTCTGGTTTTGATTGTAAATTGGTCTTGGCGGTTGATAATTATTCTGATAATTATTTCCAGGCCTTTGGTTTAGATATGAAACATTCTCTCTTTGTTCCATTGTTAATTCAATACTAAGACAATCTTTTGTCAAATGTGGTCCTCCACACTGCTCACAACTAATTCGTATTGAGTGGATATCTTTAGTCATCTTTTCCATTCGTCTTTCGACAGCATCTATCTTTGCAGAAATGGAATCTAAGTCAAGGCTAGAATCGGCTCTAGCTGCTTTAGATGATCTAACGATATCTTTTTCTTGGTGCCACTCATGTGAGTGGGAAGCAGTGTTATCAATAATTTTGTAAGCATCAGTTTCTGTTTTCTTCATAATAGAACCACCAGCTGCTATATCTATGTCTTTTCTTGTAGTGATGTCGCATCCTTGGTAGAATATTTGTACTATTTGACAGGTGTCTAAACCATGTTGCGGACATCCTCTTAGTAACTTTCCAAATCTTGTCCACGCCTCATATAGAGTTTCATTCGGCTTATGTGTGAACGTAACAATTTCTCCTTGAAGTCTTACAGCTTTAGATGCCGGAAAGAATTGTTTAAGAAATTTTTCAACTAAAACGTCCCATGTATCAATCGCCCCTTCAGGTAACGATTCCAACCAATCTTTGGCTTCTCCCTTTAAAGTCCAGGGAAATAACATGAGATATATCTGTTCATCTTCAACTTCTCGGATTTTAAATAGAGTGCAGATCCTATTAAAGGTACGAAGATGTTCATTTGGATCTTCCTTCGGCGCACCACTAAATTGGCATTGATTAGTCACCATGTGTAGAATTTGTCCTTTGATTTCATAATCTGGCGCATTAATGTCTGGATGAGTAATTGCGTGACCTTGGCCAGTACGTTTAGCTCTCATTCGGTCTTCCATGCTTAAAGGTTCCAGATTCTCCATAATTGGATTTGTTGAATCTGAATCACTAGAGGATTCTGATTTAATGGTTCGTTCCTCAACAATCTCTGTTTGAATGATTGGTGATTCCGGAGGAAAAATTAATGGTTCAGGATCTACGAATCGTCCCTGAATATTCTCCGGATTCTCAATTGTGAGGTCGGGTTCAAAAAATGGATTATCGGAAATTTGAATTGGAGTACTTGGTCGACTGGATGACGATTCTAAAGAAGAATCAACGGCGGTAATATTAGCTAGATGTCTTGATCGAGTTACAGGTGGTGAACGTACAAAAGGTGGTGAACGTCTTGCTCGGTGCATTCACTGAATATCCTTTTAGTTTTTAAAAGAAAAGAAAAATTATATAAGTTATCCAATTAATAGACTTTTCTGATTTTGCCCACGTTTCGAATAGCCAAAAGATGCAGTAGAGGGGCAGGATTAATTTGGTCTCAATATAATTGAGTACTGTTTGGCTCCAATAACCCGGTCCACGTACAAATCCAACTATTACTACGAACCAGAAAATTTTGATGTCTATCAATTTAACCACTTAAAATAAATTTTCGTAATTTTAAGAAATATAGAGAAGAAGTCGAATAAAAATCTATGCCCTAAAACTAGAATGACGAGAAATAAGAAAGAAAAAGAGCGCGTCGAAAAAGGTCGAAAAAAAAGGGTTGAAAAATAAAAGGCGTCGAAAAATAAGAAAGAAAAAGAGATACTTATAAAACTTTAAAACACTCGACTAACCCAACCTTATTACTATCACTAACTTAAAATTAAAATTGCAAATTGAGATTACTAATTGTAGTGATAATTGATACATAGGTAAAAGGCGTCGAAAAATAAAAATAAGAAAGTAGCGCGTTGAAACTTAAAAAGGCACTAAAAACTAAGAATTAAAAGTTGCGTCTAAAAATATTTAAAACTTACAAGGAAAACTATATCCCAAATGGCAATAACTTAAAAAGGTACTAAAACTTAGATAGGCGTCGCAAAATTCTAAAGCACCTAAATCTTAGTCTAAAGAAAAAGCACTTAAGGGATTTTACGGCAAAGCCTAAAAATCTAGAAGTAAAAATAACTATGGCAAAAACTATATTTAAAACTAAATACGAGCGAAAAATACAAATTATTACGCTAAAACAAATAAAAAGGGACAAAATATAAAAATATACTAAAAGTTGTAAAAAGTTCAATTTTAAAAATATTATTTTTATATTATTTATTTTATAAAACTATTAATTTAATAAAACTAATTAAACTAATTAAAACTAAATAAAACTAAATAAACTAATTAAAACTAAATATTATAATAATAATACCCTAATTAGGGTTTAAAATTAATAATAATAATAATAATTATCCCGTAATAAATGCTGTTAGGGTTTCTGTGTGGCCCGTGTCAGACAGCTCCGCGACTTACGGTACACCAGGCAATAAACTAAGCGAGTCGCGGGGTTTGAAATTTCAGTTTAGGTGCAGGCCAAAATCGTTCGACAGGTTTTTTTTTATATTTTTATGTATTAAATAAAAACAAAATATTTAGATAATACTTATATTTTTATAAAATAAAAATAAAGAAACTTTATAAAACTTAAATATTTAACAAACTCTTAAAAATATTTATATTTTTGTTTTTCTTTTTATATTTTCGAATATTTAAAACGTATATTTACAAAAACGTATTTTTATAAAAGTAAACTAAAAATAAAAATCTTTTTTTTTTATATTAGCGTTGCGCTTCCGGCTTTTAAGTTAGATTTTAAGATTCCCCGGCAGCGACGCCAAAAATACTTGATGTTTAAAGCTAAGGGGTATAAAATACTATTAAATTTTACAAGAAAATACTATTAAATATGATACAATTTTACACAAGATATTTATTTATTTATAGAATGGATATACTTAAACCTTGCTACAACACTTATAGGCAGTGTACCTAATCGTACAGTAGTGTAGTTTTTAGTAAGTCCGGTTCGTTCCACAGGGAATCTTTTAAACAAAGCTTAACGCTATATTAGTTTTAATTTATAAAAATACAAATACATATATAAGTAATATTATTATTATAAAGGGGGGGGGGGGGTTTACCGTTTAATGACCGATTTGTCGATTTTAAAACTTTAGTCGCAGTTAAAACCTAATGTAAAATATTAAAAATAAATAAAAGACTAAATTTAAAGCGTAAAGTAAATAACGATAAGGAAATTGCGATAAATATAAGTGCGATAAAATAAAATTACGATAATTAAAGAGTACAAAAATTAAAAGTGCAATTAAATACAATAACAATAAATAAAAGTACGATAATTAGAAGTGCAATTAAATATAAAATAAAGGAAATTAAATATGAAATAAAATAATTATGCTTATTTAAACTTCCGTAATCATGATGTTTGACGTGTTGATTTTAGTTTTATGCCCATGGGTTAATTGTTCTTTGTCCTGGATTATTTAATATGTCCATACGGATTTGTCCATAATAGTCCATCAGTCATAAATATAAAGAGCGAAAGCCTTCGTTAAATTATTCTTAATCCCGAAGTCAAATATTTCAACTAATTGGGGATTCGAATTGTAACAAGGTTTTAATACTTTGTTTAATGAATACACCAGGTTATCGACTGCGTGTAAACCAAGGTTTTACTACTTTGTTAACAATTACACCAATTACCCTTGAATGTAATTCACCCCTGTTTCAACAAGTCTATTAACTATTAATCCAGTTCCGTGTCCGGTAAAATGAACAATTATTGGTATTTATAGATATCCCGTCTACCGTACCCAGTCAAGCGTATGTGGTTATATATAAATACGTCGAATTATAAGTTTGTATATTAAATTAACAAGGTATTGTTTAGTTAATATAAAACCCATTAATAGCCCATAGTCTAATTTCCACAAGTGTCGTTCTTTTATCCAAACCCCAATTATGGTACAAAGCCCAATTACCCAATTTTAATATTTTTAGCCCAACATCATGATTACTTCGGTATTAAATAAGCATAATAACGGCTTAACTACGAGACATTAATGAAAATAATATAAACATAACTTACAATGATTAAAAATAGCGTAGCGTTACACGGACAGAATTTCGACTTACACCCTTACAACATTCGCTAACATACCCTTATTATTAGGATTTAAAATTAAAATTAAAATTAAAATATAAATTATATATATATATATATATTTAAGTATATATTGAGAGAGAGATAGATTATCGATATTTTTTTTACGTCGAATTGCGCGAGCTTTATAGGCAGTTTCAGTTTTTGGAGCTCCGTGACTCGCGTAATATTTTCACTACAAACTCCGCAACTCGTGGAGTTCGTATTTCCAGCTCACACAGCCTTGGCTCCTAGCTTGCCGACGGTTTATAATATATTATATAATATATAAATAATTATAAGAATTATTTAAATATTATATTATATTTATGTGCATAGTTGACTTGTAATTTTTAGTCCGTTGCGTCGAGCGTTGAGAGTTGACTCTGGTCCCGGTTCCGGATTTTTGAACGACCTTGCGTACAATTTAATATCTTGTACTTTGCGTTTTGAATCTTGTACTCTTGTAATTTCGAGACGTTTCTTATCAATAATTGGAACCTCTTTGATTGTATTTTGTACTTTTGAGCTTTTTGGTCGTTTGCGTCTTCAATTCGTCGAATCTGACTTTTGTCTTCACCTTTTATTATTTAAACGAATATTACTTGTAAATAGGACAATTGCAACTAAAAGCTTGTCTTTCTTGAGGAATAATGCTATGAAATATATGTTCGTTTTTAGCATTATCAAATATTCCCACACTTGAGCGTTGCTTGTCCTCAAGCAATATAGTCTTGAAATACTAGAATCACTTCTTTATTCTTCACACTTTGTACATCAGTGATTTCTTTACGGCGGTATAAACAATGGTAGTAACAATGTGGTTTACAGTCCCACATGACTATAAAATTTAGATCCATTAAGGAAATTAGATCTTTATGAAAACATTTGATCTTTTCAAAAATTCAATCTAGTTTTTACCCTAGATAAGTTTTCCGGAATAACCCTTCACCGGTGTTTGCAAAATATTTTTGTGGGTTTGGTGGGTTTCAGATTTGAAAACTTTAGCTCAAAACTTATGGTTTTGTGTCACCCACTTGCTATCCTTGTATTAGGAAAGTAACACGTCCATTTTACTTGCTCCGAATATTACCTTTAGATAAGCTACCGTCCGGTTGTAAAGGAAAGCGTTGAACAAGTAACTGTTACGGCAATGTCCCCTGACATGCTTTTAATTATGGTCTATAACATGTCGGACGCAATTACTATCCTTTGTAGGAGCAATAGTAAAGCTCACCCTTATAATTTTTCAGTCTAGCACAAGGTCCTGTCTTTGACCATGTTATGCAACCACCGTTCTTACGGTTGCCACCCGATTTGGTTCAGGTGACCTAATGAATTCCAGTTGAATTCCTAGGATTTTACGTTCAATGGTAATGAACACATTGAAAATGGGTTTTCAGAAAACAAATCGGTTTGTAATTTTTGATCAAAATATTTTCTCGTTCAAGCTCGAGTTTAGATATCATTGAATTCCATGAGTTTGTAATTCTCAATCTTTAAGATCAATCTCTAGGATTGAGTAATATCAGTCTTAAAAGCTGATTTTTGATCTTTAAGGAGATTATCCTTTCTGGGGGTCTGATTCATTAGTCTTATCCAGCTAATTTGCACGGCGCCCTCCCCATTTTACGAGACAGATCCTCTCATGGTTAGGATAAGTCTGACCACTTGGCGACCCTGTTTGATGCTGAGGTCCGTGGATTTCCTGCTGATTTTAGCGATGACTTTTCTAGATTTTTCGTCAACCTACAGCTGGTCTGGACGACAACTTCATGACCTAAATCAAGAAGCGCGTTTCTTTTTCGGAAGACTTTACTTCCTTTTAACGATGGAATTGATTCATCGTGTAGATCCATCTTTCTTACAGTAAATCGGGTAAAACTGTTTAGTTTAGTCCAAAACAAAAGTATTTTCAGTTATTTGTTACAGAAATATGTGACATATGTTTTAAAATAACTTGGTAAATTTTCCCACACTTGGCTTTTATTTTCCTTTTTATTGTCCTCTATTCCATTTTAAATGAATTCTAACATTTTGGTTTGTTTCTCAATTTATGTCCTTTCCGAGGTAACAATAATTTCGGTGTTAACACCTAGTTTTATCGTTCATAAATATGTATAAACATGATTTTGAGTTCATTTAATTGAAAATTTTGAAAAATTTTACTAGAATTGGGTAGTCAGTATATAAGACTAGTGCTGTTCTTTATTATCAGAGAGCACTAGATTCTAATACAACTACTGCATTACTAGTATTTTTAATGGTAACCAAGTGTTTAAATTAAAAAATTTTAAAATCCGAAAGAATTTAACCCCTTCCCACACTTAAGATCTTGCAATGCCCTCATTTGCAAGAAATCAGTAACAATTTAAATTATTGAGGGTGATTAGCGCAGAAAAATGATTAAATTTTACCAAAGTTTCCAAACATATTGACATTTGTTTTAAAAGCAAAGATTTTTGGGTTTTTTTAATGTTTTTGGCATACTTTAAATCAATAAGATTAAAAATAATGATAATAAAAGTTCTCGTCCCTCCCTCGGGTAAAGCAATTTCGGTTCAACGACCTAGTCTTCAACTCACGACGAATTTTAAAAATCGTATTTTTAACTTAATGAGATAAAGTAAATTTTTGTTTTTAAATTCACACCAAACTTAAATTTAAAATGCATAAAATTAAAAAATTCATATTTTAAAAATTAAAAAAAAAAATCACACCAAACTTAAATTTAAAATGCATAAAATTAAAAATTCACACCAAACTTATATTATATTTTTGTTTTTATACATACAAACTTATATTAAAAAGATTAATTTTTCAAATATTTACAATTTTAAAGAAGTTTACAATATTAATTTAATTTTTATATATTAATTTTAAAAACATGGTAAAAATAAAATTAAAATTCTTTTTGGCTTTTATCCCACTTTAATCAATCAAATATTATCAAAAATATGCGCCCCTCTTTTCGGTAAAGTAATTTCGGTTTCATGACCTAATTTAACTCATGACGAATTTTTGAAATATTTTGAGTTGATTGATTAAAGATATTTATAATTTAAGAATAAACGTTAAATTTCGCAGTGATGTAATAAATTTTTGTATGATATCAATAATTTCGGTCGCAAGACCTTATTTCATCGAATACCAATTTAATTGACGCTTGTTGTCGACTCAACAAAATTAACAAGTATATTTATAATATTTCAGCATTATTAGTATTATTAATAATGTTATAAGTTTTATAGTTATAATTGTTAATTAGTAAGATAATTTATAATCTATAAAGAGATATATAAATACAGATTTATTTACAGTTATATAAATACAGACAAATTGATGTTTAAAGCTAAGGGGTATAAAATACTATTAAATTTTATAAGAAAATACTATTAAATATGATACAATTTTACACAAGATATTTATTTATTTATAGAATGGATATACTTAAACCTTGCTACAACACTTATAGGCAGTGTACATAATCGTACAGTAGTATAGTTTTTAGTAAGTCCGGTTCGTTCCACAGGGAATCTTTTAAACAAAGCTTAACGCTATATTAGTTTTAATTTATAAAAATACAAATATATATATATATAAGTAATATTATTATTATAAAGGGGGGGGGGGGGGTTTACCGTTTAATGACCGGTTTGTCGATTTTAAAACTTTAGTCGCAGTTAAAACCTAATGTAAAATATTAAAAATAAATAAAAGACTAAATTTAAAGCGTAAAGTAAATAACGATAAGGAAATTGCGATAAATATAAGTGCGATAAAATAAAATTACGATAATTAAAGAATACGAAAATTAAAAGTGCAATTAAATACAATAACAATAAATAAAAGTACGATAATTAGAAGTGCAATTAAATATAAAATAAAGGAAATTAAATATGAAATAAAATAATTATGCTTATTTAAACTTCCGTAATCATGATGTTTGACGTGTTGATTTTAGTTTTATGCCCATGGGTTAATTGTTCTTTATCCTGGATTATTTAATATGTCCATACGGATTTGTCCATAATAGTCCATCAGTCATAAATATAAAGAGCGAAAGCCTTCGTCAAATTATTCTTATTCCCGAAGTCAAATATTCCAACTAATTGGGGATTCGAATTGTAACAAGGTTTTAATACTTTGTTTAATGAATACACCAGGTTATCGACTGCGTGTAAACCAAGGTTTTACTACTTTGTTAACAATTACACCAATTACCCTTGAATGTAATTCACCCCTGTTTCAACAAGTCTATTAATTATTAATCCAGTTCCGTGTCCGGTAAAATGAACAATTATTGGTATTTATAGATATCCCGTCTACCGTACCCAGTCAAGCGTATGTGGTTATATATAAATACGTCGAATTATAAGTTTGTATATTAAATTAACAAGGTATTGTTTAGTTAATATAAAACCCATTAATAGCCCATAGTCTAATTTCCACAAGTGTCGTTCTTTTATCCAAACCCCAATTATGGTACAAAGCCCAATTACCCAATTTTAATATTTTTAGCCCAACATCAAGATTACTTCGGTATTAAATAAGCATAATAACGGCTTAGCTACGAGACATTAATGAAAATAATATAAACATAACTTACAATGATTAAAAATAGCGTAGCGTTACACGGACAGAATTTCGACTTACACCCTTACAACATTCGCTAACATACCCTTATTATTAGGATTTAAAATTAAAATTAAAATATAAATTATATATATATATATATATATATATATATATATATATATATTTACGTATATATTGAGAGAGAGATAGATTATCGATATTTTTTTACGTCGAATTGCTCGAGCTTTATAGGCAGTTTCAGTTTTTGGGGCTCCGCGACTCGCGTAATTTTTTCACTACAAACTCCGCAACTCGCGGAGTTCGTATTTCCAGCTCACACAGCCTTGGCTCCTTGCTTGCCGACGGTTTATAATATATTATATAATATATAAATAATTATAAGAATTATTTAAATATTATATTATATTTATGTGTATAGTTGACTTGTAATTTTTAGTCCGTTGCGTCGAGCGTTGAGAGTTGACTCTGGTCCCGGTTCCGGATTTTCGAACGTCCTTGCGTACAATTTAATATCTTGTACTTTGCGTTTTGAATCTTGTACTCTTGTAATTTCGAGACGTTTCTTATCAATAATTGGAACCTCTTTGATTGTATTTTGTACTTTTGAGCTTTTTGGTCGTTTGCGTCTTCAATTCATCGAATCTGTCTTTTGTCTTCACCTTTTATTATTTAAACGAATATTACTTGTAAATAGGACAATTGCAACTAAAAGCTTGTCTTTCTTGAGGAATAATGCTATGAAATATATGTTCGTTTTTAGCATTATCACAAATATATATAAATACTGATATAAATCGTTTGTTTCCATCTCCATCAAATTTTTTCTTTTCTCCTGCATTCTGTTTATTCGTGATATCATGTCTATTAACTTCAAGATACAAACAAACGCCAATCAATTCTTGTTACTGTCAATTCATTCAATTACAAATTATATATATATATATATATATATATATATATATATATATATATATATATATATATATATATATATATATATTCTGTTATAAATTATGAGAGGAAACACAAGAATTAAAAATAGAAAGGAGAGTTATATGAACCGTCCCCTGTTCTTCAATTTTTTTTAAACCAAAACCCGAATTCGAAAAAAACTTCAAAAACCAAAAATGTAGAGTTGTTAGGAATCCTTCACGTAACCTTTCTGCAAAATCTCAGGTTTCAATTCTTTATATCGAGTTAGAATTTCTGAGTCAAAGTTTGGGTTTTAAAAAGTCAAATATTTTTCTTTGAACAAATTAGTGTAATCTGTTATGAATATGGTTAAATTGATGATTCCTTAAGTTTGTATACACGATTTGAAAACTAGTTCATGTAGAAACTTTTGTTTAAAACGTTACCCAAATCAAAATCAAATTTTTTTTTAAACAAACCACGACGAGCAGCAGCAGGCACTCTTATATATTTTTTTATTAATTTTTTTTCCAATTAATCACTCCATAACCACTGATGTTTCAATTCCTAATATTATACAAACCATAAAACTCGTATTAGTTGGTTTCGATTCCTGGTCATTTGGATTGAGAATCGAGAATGAGATGGAAACAGATTATTTCGGGTTAATAAAAATTTGGATGGGTTTATATTCACAAAAGTAATAATGGACGAGTGGTTTGTGTGTTGGTTGTGTGAACGAGAGGTCTCGAGTTCGAGCCCAGTACAGGGCATTTTTTTTAAAAAGGGCTTTGAAAGGTAGTTCTTTATACTAAAAATTATTATTATTATTATTATTATTATTATTATTATTATTATTATTATTATTATTATTATTATTATTATTATTATTATTGTTATGTTATTATTAAGTATTAGTATTATTATTATCAAATATTATGACTATTATGATTATTATTATTATTATTATTATTATCATTATTGTTATTATTATTAGAATTATAATTATTAAGATTATTATTAATAATATAAGTATTATGATAGAAACTCCATTTATTATTATATTAAGATTATAGTTACAAATATGATTTTTATTATTATTAATGTTATTACTA
Organism: Rutidosis leptorrhynchoides; assembly: GCF_046630445.1. Lineage (NCBI taxonomy): Eukaryota > Viridiplantae > Streptophyta > Magnoliopsida > Asterales > Asteraceae > Rutidosis > Rutidosis leptorrhynchoides. Next base: position 80,766,967 of record NC_092333.1, read on the forward strand.
ATATTATTATTATCATCTAAAAATATAAATGATATCATTTTACTACTAGTATAAGTATCATTATTATTATTAGTAACATAAGTATTATTATAAACATTATTATTATTATTATTATTATTATTATTATTATTATTATTATTATTATTATTATTATTATTATTATTATTATTATTATTACTACTATCACTATTATTATTATTAGTATTACCATTATTATTATTAGCATTAGTATCTAAATGATTAATAAAATCATCGTTATTATAACTAACATTAGAATATGATTATTAGAATAATTAGTATTATTATTATTGTTACCATTAAATATTAACATTAAGTATGATTAGTTTTATTATTACTATTATAATACAATTTATTATATTTATCACTAATATTAGTATCATTATCATATTTATAATTATTGAAATCATTATTATTATTATTAATATAAGTATTATTACTAACATTATCAGTATTATAATGATTATCATATTTAGTATTATTATAATAACTATCTTTCCAAACAACTGATATATATAAAAATATATTAAGACATATAACATAACAAAATCAATGTTTTCATATACAAAAATAATATATGAGACATATATATATCATTAAAATAAAAATGATACAACTAATAAATTATTATATACATAAAACTTATTCGCTTACAATTATTTGTATTAATAAATATACAAATGTTATAGGTTCGTGAATCCGAGGCCAACCCTGCATTGTTCAGTTTCGTCATGTGTATTTTTACTACAAAATACAGTATAGTGAGTTTCATTTGCTGCCTTTTTAAATGCTTTTGCAATATATATTTTTGGGACTGAGAATACATGCGTTGCTTTTGTAAATGTTTTACAAAATAGACACAAGTACTTGAAATTACATTCTATGTTGGATTATGAATACCGAATATCACCCTTTTAGCTTGGTAGCCTAAGAATTAGGGAACAGACACCCTAATTGACGCGAATCCTAAAGGTAGATCTACGGGCACTAACTCCCTCCATACTGGAAAATGGTATGCTTTAGTACTTCAAGTTATTAATACAGATGGATTTCTGTTTTGGGGATATTCTATATGCATTTTGTTAATGTCGGTTACCAGGTGTTCAACATATGAATGGTTTTTGTGCAAGTTTGCATGTTATTGAAAAATGGAAATGAGTATCTTGTGGTCTATTACATAATTGGAAATGATTGTTTATGATAAACTTATGAACTCACTAACCTTTTGGTTGACACTTTAAAGCATGTTTATTCTCACGTATGAAAGAAATCTTCCGTTGTGTATTTGCTCATTTTAGAGATATTACTTGGAGTCATTCAAGACAAATTTCAAAAGACGTTGCATTCGAGTCGTTAAGTTCATCAAGATTATTATTAAATCAATTATAGTTTGATATATTATGAAATGGTATGCATATCATCAACTGTCGATGAAATGAAAGATTGTCTTTTAAAAACGAATGCAATGTTTGTAAAATGTATCATATAGAGGTCAAATAACTCGTGATGTAATCAACTATTATGAATCGTTTATAATGTATATGAACGGGTCCCTTCAGTTGGTATCAGAGCGGTGGTCTTAGCAAACCAGGTCTTGCATTAGTGTGTCTAACTGATAGTTGTTTAGATGCATTAGTGAGTCTGGACTTCGACCGTGTCTGCATGTCAAAAGTTTTGCTTATCATTTTGTGTCGAAAATTACCTGTTTATCATTCTTAGGGAATCACTTGCTTATCACTCTTAGTCTAGACATATCTTACTGCATTGATTGCATGAATAGTGTATAGACAAAATTCATATCTTAGCGTATCTGCTAATTCATATCTTAGCGTATCTATTACTGTAAACTTTGTCTAGTATATTCCGTAAATTCTTGCGTAATCTACGAAATCTTGTGTTCTATATATATATAAATATTCTATATAATTAGAATACCACCCGATAGCCAGAAATCATTTCGTATCGAAAATTCTTTATTCAATCGTATGAAATAGAATTCGCCACTAGTTCAAGTCCCTCGGATTCCGATATGGATTTTTAATCGAGCTCCGAAAGCAGTGTGACCGGAATGGAGCAACCAGTCAGCCATCATCAATTCTGGATGAACTAGGGATGGGTTCGTAGTCGACTTAATCAATGGAGACGAGAAGAAGACGATCCTTTCCACCAACCGAATTCACATCTTGGTGAAGAACCTAAAGCACTTACCGGTGAACCTGTTCAAAACACCATCTTCAACCTCATTTCCAGGGTAGCTCGACACGATTATATTCTATCCACAATTCTAAACCTTATTCATCCGCTCGTTCCTACCGAAAATCATCCCAGAATAATGGAAGAAGTCAACGAGCTTCGCGTTCGAGTAATCAATTTGGAGAATATGGTGCAAAATTTACCAGCTTCAGAAACATCACTGGCACCAACAGTACCATCAGTAACAGCACCAGTACCACCTACAATCCATGCCTCAACATCTCATTCTGTACCTCGAGTATAATCATCGTTCTACATATAGTTCTACATCAATTACCTTCATTCTTCATGGCAATTATGTAATCTCTAATGTTTTAGAAATTCTGTATTCTAGATCTAACGGTAAATCAAATGAGATTAATATCATATTAACTCATTAAATCCATGATTATATCTGAAGAAAATATATATGTATATATGTTTTCATAAAGATTGTAATTAAAAATTCTTTTGTAAAAGCTGTTAATGGTGAAAATATTTTAACGGGTAGGTAATACCCGAGGAATATTTAGATTTCACATTAATAAGTTACACTGTACATTCTTCGAAATTGATTCAACAGTCATTTACTATCTTACTTACATCCACCTATATACATATCCGTTCACCACAGAATAATCATTTTCATTCAATTTCATATTTGGATTTTGATTTATCAGAATCCAATAAGTGGCATAATGAAGAAAACATTGGACAAAATAAAATTTGTTAGAAACAAATAAATTAACTATGAGAAATTCTGTTAAGAATCCACGCTAACTATTCCTAGCTAACTGTTCCTAATTCCCTGTTACATTTTAATTATCGCAATTAAATTATCGCAATTTTAATTTTCGCAATTTTATTTATCGTCATTTAATTTCTGTTATTTATTTTACGCACTTTAAGTATCGGGACACGTATACAATGTTTTGACATATCATATTGACGTCATCTATATATATTATTTGGAATAACCATACACACTCCATATGCGGTAATGTTCGAGTTAGCTATACAGGGTTGAGGTTGATTCTAAAATAATATATATACCTTGAGTTGTGATCGAGTCTGAGACATGTATATAACGGGTCACGACACGTATTAATTAATTCGACTATTATATATTAAACTATATATGAATTATTGAATTACTAACTGTGGACTACTAACATTGGACAATTAAAATGAATTAAAATATTGATTATAACATATGAAACTAAACATTTCTTCAAGTTTGCCACTTGATTTCATCTTAAACATCATTTGTATCTTGACGATTACCATCTGCGTTCAGACCCTTCATGATTCTTGAAACCCCTCAAATAAGAAACAATCGAGAGGATGATCCAACAATATGCTATCTACGAAAAGAAGAATTGATGCATATAGTTATGCACCTGAAAACACTCAGAACCTGAGTAAACGTTTAACACATATCTATCCTAGCTCCTTTGGCTTTGTTATTACCAAAAATAACTTTGCAATCCCTTTTCAAAATAGCAAATTTTGTCACAGCTCCAGCAAGACAACTTCGACTTTTCATTCGAATAAACCTTATTATAACTTTGATATATAAGTTGCCTTTCGTCATCGATACCGGGAAAACGTTTATATCCCACCACATTAGCAGTAAACTTACTAGCAATTTCATCGATATTTGATTTTCCAAAAAATCATTATATTCATTGAAACCTTATCATATACTCATCTGAATCTTGTAACAAGAATTTTCATACCCATTATCGGAAATCAGCAATCAGTATTTTGAATCTCGCAGCGTTACTACAGCAACAGTTATAAGTATACACATAACATCTATCTCCTAGACTTACGTACTTCAATCGTGAACTTCTGAAAAGCTCCCCAAACTACGAATTAGTTCTCCAAAATTTTGGAAAAATGCTGATGAAACAGCAAAAACTGTAAATGACCTTAACAGTCAAAAGTTTGATGATAAAGAATAATGTGTTGGTAAAGCTCAGAAAAAGTGAAGGTTTAGAATTGGAAAACGAATTGAGCAAACCATGAAGGAGGCTGTGGACAAATCACAAAGACTAAACCTACCTTCAAAGAATCTAAATGATTCAGTATCTGCTGAAGTCATTAATGAATACTTACTCCTGACTCTAAACCTTTATGGATAAATCTACATCATCATCCATCGATTTTAGAAATTCTAAGATATCATCGTATCTTCCATTATAAATATCCTCGATAGTTCTGAAGATAATTATCATAACTATTCTTATCTGAAATCATTTATCTCTTCGCGATATCAGTGTTACATCAGAAAGGAAACTGTTTTAGTTTCTAAATCCTGAAAAATTCGAACTTAAAATATGAATGTTTTTGAAGTAGTGTTGGGAACTGAAGCATGAATTAGTATAATATATTGACACTTGATCAACGTGATTATATTACAGTAAGTCATGCTGAGTTTCTAATGAAACATGATGACTCACAGACCATATCATCATCGTGTGCCATGTTACATGACTCTTACATTCTATCTAATCTCTAAACATATCAAAAACATATTTTCTTAATAGTTCTATCTTTCTCTTGAATTCTGGTAACTTAACCAATCAAGATTGTGCTATTACAATTTCTCTCTTAGAACATTAACTATGTTCATTTCTAATTTCATATCTACGAATTCTGGATATTTGCTTGACTTAAAGTCGGGACGAGAAAACAAAAGGATGGAACTCCAAAATATAAAGGAAACAAGGGGAATGGATTTATAGTGAAATATCAGACAGAGAAATCGAGACAGATCATCGCATTTAACAAAAGAGGATACTAATTTCCTTAATTACTGAAGAACTAAATCTGATTATGAAGATTTTCTCTAAATTCCTTGAATTCAGGAAATCCACTGTGACTACACCAAAAGTTAAGACGAATTCCTATTATCTCATTTCACTCTTTTGTGATAGCTTCAACCATACGCTTCGGGTAAACAAATTGATTTATCCATATTTATCAATGATGATAAAATTCTAATTTATCAAATCATATTCGTCATGAAAACATACTTATTGTCAGCCATGACCATCCCAATCAAATTTCGGGACGAAATTTCTTTAACGGGTAGGTACTGTGACGACCCGAAAATTTCCGACCAAATTTAAACTTAATTTCATATGATCTCGACACGATAAGCAAAGTCTGTAAATGTTGAGTTTGAACTGTTTCATATATTCAGTTAACCTTTGACTACTTCCTACGATTCACGAACGATTGTGTGCAAATAAATATGTAAACATATATATATATATATATATATATATATATATATATATATATATATATATATATATATATATATATAAGTGTAAATATATAATATTAATAAGGTATACTATTAATCAATTGGAATTGAAAATGTAAAAAAACAAGATAAATAAGTTATCGTTAGGATAAATATATATAAATAAATAAATGATATTATTATCTATATGAATATATAGATAAAAGATTTCAAATAATAATTATTATATTATAACATTTATAAAATATATAAATATTAAATATTCATTAAATGTTATTTCAAAGTATATATATACAATTAATAAATATGATATAATTAATAAGTTGTAATATTATTATATTAAATATAATTATAAATTAAAATATAGTTGTTATAGTAATATTATTATTACTTTCATTACTATTATTAATACTAAAAATAATATTAATAATTAATCTTAGTATTAGTTATATTATTATAGATAATATATAGATATGAAATTTAACGCATTTAATTTGTCATCTTTACTAATACTATTATTACTTTCATTACTATTATTTGAAAAAGTATTTAATATTAATATTAATATCAGTGTTATTAATAATCTAAAGATACGAACATGATTGATATAGTATTATTATTATGATTAATATCATTGTTATTATTAATAATATTGGTAATATTAGTATTATCATTATTAACAATATTATGGTATACATTTTATAGTAGTTATTATCATTAGTAATATTATTGTTACTATTATATTATTATAAATTTGTACTATTATTATTATAAGAGTATTATTATTATAATTATATTTATAAGATTAATTATAACCTATGAATAAATATATATAAATATACAAACACAGATATAAAACCGCTTCCCGGACTCGTTATGGTAGTTATGAATTTCTTGTAATGCCATTTGGTCTCACTAACGCACCGGTGGTGTTCATGGATCTTATGAACCGCGTGTGAAAACCGTATCTCGATAAATTCGTTATTATGTTCATCGATGACATCTTGGTCTATTCTAAAAGCGAAGAAGAGCACGAACAACATCTCTGACTTGTGCTTGAACTCTTGTGACAAGAACGACTCTATGCCAAATTCTTCAAGTGTGAATTTTGGTTGAAGGAAGTTCAATTTCTTGGTCATGTTGTAAGTGATCAAGGTATTAAAGTCGATCCCACGAAAATTGAAGCCATTAGTAAATGGGAGACTCCTACCACTCCTACTCACATTCGTCAATTTTTAGGTCTCGCCGGATACTACTGTAGATTCATCAAGGATTTCTCTTTGGTTGCTCGTCCTCTAACAGCGTTAACTCACAAGGGAAAGAAATTCATTTGGTCAACCGAACAAGAATCCGCATTTCAAATCTTGAAGACAAAGCTAACCACCGCTCCTATCTTGTCACTTCCCGAAGGCAATGATGATTTTGTTGTATATTGTGATGCCTCGAAACATGGTTTTGGGTGCGTATTGATGCAACGAAAGAAAGTCATTGCTTATGCCTCCCGACAACTCAAAATTCATGAACGGAACTATACAACACATGATCTCGAACTCGGAGCCGTTGTCTTCGCACTTAAAATGTGGAGACACTATCTCTATGGAACCAAAAGTACCATCTTCACCGATCACAAAAGCCTTCAACACATCTTCGATCAAAAGCAACTAAACATGAGACAACGACGGTGGATTGAAACTTTAAATGATTACGATTGTGAGCTTCGTTACCATCCCGGGAAGGCAAACGTGGTAGCCGATGCCTTAAGTAGAAAGGAAAGAGCGGTTCCTCTTCGTGTCCGAGCTTTAAACATCACCATTCACACCAACCTCAATAGTCAAATTCGTGTAGCCCAAGACGAGGCTCTCAAGGATGAAAACATCTCTCTCGAACACTTGAACGTCCTCATCTCTCGATTCGAAGTTAAAGAAACCGGACTCCGATATTTTGCCGAAAGAATTTGGGTGCCTAGTTATGGGGACTTGCGATGCCTTATTTTAGACGAAGCCCATAAGTCAAGATATTCGATTCACCCCGGTGCCAATAAGATGACCCACGACCTTAAAGAATAATATTGGTGGCCGAACATTAAAAATGACGTTGCTACTTATGTTGGAAAGTGCCTAACTTGCTCCAAAGTCAAAGCCGAACATCAAAGACCGTCCGGACTACTTCAACAACCCGAAATCCCGCAATGGAAGTGGTAAAGGTTAACGATGGATTTTATCACCAAACTACCAAAGACGGTTGGCGGTTGTGATACTATTTGGGTTATTGTTGACCGTCTCACCAAATTCGCGCACTTCCTAGCCATGAAGGAAACTGACAACATGGAGAAACTCGCACAACTTTACATTAAAGAAATCGTAGCCCTACACGGTGTACCCTTATCGATTATCTCCGACTGAGATGGCCGTTTTGTTTCTAGATTTTGGCGTACCTTACAAGAAACGTTGGGGACGCGTTTAGACATGAGTACCGCATATCATCCACAAACCGACGGACAAAGCGAATGCACAATTCAAACTTTGGAAGACATGCTACGAGCTTGCGTTGTCGACTTTGGAAAAGCTTGGGATAAGCACTTGCCTCTCGCCGAATTCTCCTACAACAATACTTATCATGCGAGTATTAACGCCTCACCATTCGAAGCTTTATATGGCCGAAAATGTCGTTCACCTCTTTGTTGGGCTGAAGTAGGCGACACACAAATCACCGGACCTGAACTCATTCATGAAACAACCGAGAAGATTGTTCAAATCTGAGATAGGCTTAGGACGGCCCGAAGTCGTGAAAAGAGCTATACCGACAAACGACGCAACGACCTTAAATTTCAAGTCGGTGACCGCGCAATGTTAAAATTCGCGCCTTGGAAAGGTGTAATTCGTTTCGGGAAACGCGGGAAGCTAAATCCGCGGTATATTGGTCCTTTCGAAATCTTGGAGCGTGTCGGAACCGTTGCTTATCGTTTAGATCTTCCGCCTCAATTGAGCTATGTTCATCCTACTTTTCATGTATCCAACTTGAAAAAGTGCCTTGCCGAACCCGATATCGTCATCCCTCTCGAGGAGCTTACCATTGATGACAAACTTCATTTCGTGGAGGAACCGGTTGAAATTGTGGACACCTCCGTCAAAACGTTAAAACAAAGCCAAATTCCAATTGTCAAGGTCCGTTGGAACGCCAAAAGGGGGCCCGAGTTTACTTGGGAAAGACAAGATCAAATGCAAAGGAAGTATCTGCATCTATTCGCGAATTCGGAAACGCAAAATCCCTAGGAAGAAACAACGACTACTACGCCAACTTAAATTTCGGGACGAAATTTCTTTTAAGGAGTAGGTAATGTAACATCCCGCCTTTTTCCATTTATTTTCCGTTTAACTATTTTAAAGTCCGTTATATGTTTATAACATCTTTCGTTAATACGCATTTTAAATTATCTCGTTTAGGTAATTCACGCACCCGAATGAAACTAGAGGGACTAAACTTGCCAAGAGGCCAAAGATTTAACTAGGTCAACTAGTCAAACCTTCAACCTCCTCCTCTCACTTCATCATCTCCATCTTTACTACTTCCTTCTTTTTCTCTCAACACCCCAAACAAAGAATCACCATCTATTTCAAATCGAGCAAGCAACAATCCAAACAAATTACATATTCGGAATCCTTGCAACTTCCTCTTCGATTCCATACCGATTTCATTACCTTTGGGTAACTTTCAAAAATCACTAGATTTTGTGTTCTTGATGTTTTTAACTTATAAAGTTGTTAGTTAGTGTCTATGGCTCAAGTCTAACATGAATATATGATTTATATGCTCGATCTCGTTGTTTTAGTGTAACTAGCATGAACATGAAAAGTGTGTGTTTGATTTTGAGTTTTGGATGATTTAATGTTGTTGTTATGATAAAGTGCAAGTATTAAATGTGTTCCTAGTATCACTAGCTTCAATTTGATGTGTAGATTGCTTTATATAACTTCATAAACTTGATTATTGATTTTAGTGGATTTGGGTTAGGGTTTGATGAACCTGAAATGAACCTTTGATGCTTTGAATGACATGAGATGTTATTAGTAAGTGTTTAGTTGTATTGTATGTTTAATTATCTTCGAAACGACATATCATTCGTGTAAATTGGTTGCCCGAATCATTGATTTGCATTTATGAACTTGAATGCATTAAATGATGAGCATTGAATGTGATTTGGGTTGTTGCAAGTATTAAATTGTTTGTTGAAATGTGTTTAGTTGTTTTCCTCGTCAAAATACCTTCCCGATGATATAAGATACATGTTTTGATTGTTTGCGGGTCATAAATTGGGATTGTTTGAGTTTTGGTTCGTGCATTTCTTTGTTGCAGCAAAACAGGGTCTGGATACAGATCTGGACGCCGTCCAGATTATTGGACACTGTCCGGGCCTTCAAGGCTGGATGCCGTCCAGTAAATCTGGACGCCGTCCAGATACACTACCAGATTCTGTTTGGTTTGGTCATTTTTACGAAAAATGTTTGCCATGCTATGGACCTCCGATTCACATGTAACTTATTCTAACATGCTCATATATGATTAAAAACCTCAGAAAAATAGTTCGGGACCCAACCCGAATGTGTTGACTTTTCGTTGACTTTGACCCGACCAAAGTTGACTTTTAATCAAACTTAACCAAATACTTATGCAATCATTCTAACATGCTTTTATACTTGTACCTTGCATGAAACATGACAATTTGATTCGCATGCTATTATAATTGAGTCTTAACGAGCCATAGGACTAATTGAACACTTTGACCGACCGTGTTTACCGATATTGATACAAACCTATTTGTTTAGGTCAAGACTAGCATTCGTTCTTGCACACGTTTACTTGTTGAAGTACTTTTACATACGTGCACTCAAGGTGAGATCATAGTCCCACTTTTACTCTTTTTGAACTTACATTTGGGATGAGAAAACATAAACGTTTCTTTTACTAATTGAACACAAGTATAGGAAAATAAACATTCTACATACGAGTTTAGAACAAAATCCTCAATTCGATTATCATTAGTTACACTTGCCGGGTGTAAGTGAGAACTTATGTTGTATGGATCCATATGGGTTTGACAAACCCTCATTCAAACGGTTCGCTACCGTTTACGAATGGAATATATTTTCGAGAAACAGTGTATGTTCTAACACTATTGTGATGGGGTTCTATGGAAGGAATGTTAAGTATTGATAATTGGGTGCTCGTGAATATTAACTTTTGGAATGTATTACTATTATTTCGATGTTACAAATCTTGTGGTTCACTTGTACTTACTTACTTAAACCTATGATTTCACCAACGTTTTCGTTGACAGATTTCTATATTTTTCTCAGGTCCTTGAACATTTTGTGATACATGCTTCTGCTCATTACTTTTGATACTTGCTTGGATGTCGAGTATACATGCATACGTGGAGCGTCTTTTGGCTACTTTCAAATTGTATCGCATATGTTTCAATTGTACTTTAAACTTTGTTATGTAACTAGTTGTCGAACTACTTTGTAAACCTTGAAACATCTTTACTTTTGAAATGAATGCGAAATACTTTTGGTCAAACGTTGTTTTAAAGACTTATGACCACGTAACGGGACCTAAGTAGACGGCGCCGTCAATGACGATTTTGTCGGGTCGCTACAAGTGTAAACTGAGTATTTTTGAATTATCTATCCAATAGTAATAAATTCACAAGCCAATTCGTGACCCATCAATGCCAGATTTCTAATCAAGCAATAAAAACACAACGATAATTCAAACGGGCATAACTTAAGGATACGGAAACGAAATCAAGCGAATCCAAAGCCTAAAATCAATAGTTTTTCATGAGGAATCTAAATACATCATAATAATTAACATTTAGCAAAGTCAAGTTTCTGAATACACAACAATCAAATTCGGTTTTAAACCCTAATGCATCAAACGATCAAATTAGTGACACCAATCAATAATAACGCGTATATACTTGAGCAATTGACAAAATAAACTATGCAAATCAATAAAATCAGATTTTAAAAGTTAGGGTTCATGTGATTTTACCTTTGATCGCGAAAATAATTATATCAACGCGTAGAGCACGAAGGGAATTGCAAGTTTGATGTTCAAGGTTTTATCAAAAAGTGAAAAATTGATGGTGTTAGTGTGGTGGTTGTGATCGATGGATGGAGCAGGGAGGGAGGGAATGTCGACTGCAATTTTTAGGTTTAGGGATAATGAGCAGTTTAAGTTTTAGGTTTAGTCTTAAATACCTAGGGCCTAAACACAAATAGACATGGACTAACACTAGTGGCCCAAAATAGAAAAATAAGGGGAAGGGGGAGTCCAATCGGCCGAATGGCACAATGGGAGTATTCCCGGGCTCTCGTTGTCTATTACCGTGTAATCGTGGCTCGTTTCAAGTGCCGTTTAGAAGTACCGAAGGCCCAGAACGCTAAACCGATCGTTAAAACGCAACCAACCGTTTAATTTATTAAAAACCCAATAAATTAAATATTTTTAAAAAGTTAATAATTATTAAAAATAATTATTAAAATAAACTCGAGCGTTTCTTTGCTCAAAAAGCAGTTATTCAAACCGTAACATTTTTATCGTATTTCTGTACCCGAAATATATTTTCAAATTAATAATAACCCATATTAATTATCGTAACCCTCCAAGGATCAAGTATGCATTTATTACACATAAACACATAAACGTTAAGTAATTGTCGTTAAATAAACTAACGAAAAGTTAACGGAAGTGACGGAAAAAGCAGGGTTGTTACATTACCCACCTGTTATTGAAAATTTCGTCCCGAAATTTTAGTGAACGTCCGCTGAAGTAATTTCATCCGAAAACAGTTGCGGGTATTTCAGTCTCATTTGATCTTCACGCTCCCACGTGAACTCTGGTCTTCTTCTCGCGTTCCACCAAACTTTAACGACGGAAATTCTGCTTTGCTTTAACTGTTTGACCTCCCGGCCCAAGCTTCGACAGATTCTTAAATGAAATGAAGTTTGGCATCGATACGCAGTTCCTCTAAAGGAATCACCAAGTTTTCGTCGGCTAGGCACTTCCTCAAGTTGGATACATAAAAAGTATCGTGTATATCACTAAGTGCTTGTGGCAGTTTCAATCTGTAAGCCACTGGTCCAACCCTTTCAGTTATCTCGAACGGTCTAACATATCTAGGACTCAATTTACCTCGTTTCCCGAACCGTATAACACCCTTCCAAGGTGATACTTTATAGCAAGACAAAGTTCATTAATACATATTAAGTGAGTATAAGCAAGTTGGCAAATAGCACATAGTTAAGTAATACTCATGTAGTAATAGAAAGTAGTCAAGTAATACTTATGTAACGAATAGCAAGAGATCACTTAGTAATTAATCTATGATTAAATACATAGTGATGACATAGCAATATACTAAGGCAATGTAAGTTTACTTGCAACTAAGGGTGGAAGAGAACTCATAGAACCCATAGATTGAGTTCAATCTGCACACAAATTGGCTCAATCTGCACCATAGATTGAGTTTAATCTGTAAGTTCTCTTAGTTCTTTCCTACCCTTGGTTCTCTATGGATCCTCACTATATATATATATATATATATATATATATATATATATATATATATATATATATAGGATCAATGGGGAAATAACCAATTGCGGGGAAAATGAACATTTAAATAAGACACTTCGTGATAAATCTTATTATTTAGGCGAGAAAATGATCGACATTGATCGTGAATAATGTTAATCTTCGAACATTTTTTTTTCATGTTTTGTGAAGTACTTTTGTCAAAATTTAGCCCGATTTAGAGTTTAGTGTGTAGTGTTTTGTGTTTAGTGTTTTGGGTTTAGTTCCTAAACTCAAAACCCTAAACCCTAAACTATAACCCCTAAATTCTAATTAGGGTTTAGTAATTAGGGTTTAGATTTAGGGTTTAGAATGAGTTTTTAATACGAACGGTTTAAAGTTTAGGGTGTAAGGGTTAGGGTTTAGGGTTTAGTGTTTTGGGTTTACCCCTAACCCCTAAACCCTCCGTAAACCCAAAACACTAAACCCTAAACCCTACACCATAAACTCTAAATCGGACTAAATTCTAAAAAAAACCTCAAAAAACATTAACATACATCACGTGCATTTTAAACTCCTGTTGAAAAAAAAAATTATGAATCTATAGAATGTCAGTTAATCACAGAATTTTTTTTTTAAATCGGAGCTCTAATGTAAAAGATATAAAAATCAAATTATATATATATATATATATATATATATATATATATATATATATATATATATATATATATATATATGGACATGATCAATGGGGAAGTAACCAAGCGGGGGAAGTAAAAAAAAAAAAATTTCATTTTTTTTTTGGAATTTTTTTTCAGGCATCAAGATTACACGAAAATATGAACATTTAGAAAAGACACTTCGTGATGAATGTTATTATTTAGGCGGAAAAACGATCGACAAAAATAACATTCAAGATAATATTGTTTGTGAAGAATGTTAACGTTTTTTTTTTCTTCATGTTTTGTGAAGTAAAAAATAGCCCGATTTAGAGTTTAGGGTTAGGGTTTAGGGTTTAGGGTTTGGTGTTTTGGGTTAATTCCATAAACCCAAAACACCAAACCCTAAACCCTAAAATCTAAACCGTTCGTGTTAAAAACTCAATCTAAATCCTTAATCTAAACCCTAAATCTAAACCCTAAACCCTAAATTTCTAAACTCTAATATCTAAACCATATAAATCCTAATATCTAAACCCTAATATCTAAACCTTAATATCTAAAACCTCAACTGTAACACCCTGTTTCTGTTTCTGATTTTGTAGTAGATCGGGACGCCGTCCAGATAGGGGGACGCCATCCAGCAACAAAAGGTGGGACGTCGTCCAAGGTTTAGGACGCCGTCCAAACTGTCTGTCGAGCCAGCTGTTTTAATTTCTTATAAATGGGTAAAATAGTAATTTCACTTGGGTGCCGATTTGGAGCCTTCAAGGCTGATCCCTTGATCATTTTTGGATCACTTTACACCCACACAAACACTCTCCACCTTATCTAGAGAGAGAAGAGAAGTTTAGAGAGAGAGAGGTGGATTTGGAGAGGAAGGAGTCGATTTCTCGCAAAAGCTCGGGTTCTAAAGTTGTTCATCTCGCTCCTAGCTACGTTATGGTGGTATTGGTAAGCTCAAACTCCGAATTTCATTTGTTAAATTTGATATTCAAGTTAGGGTTTTGAGTTAGTTTGTTGTGAAACCCTTTTAGGTGATGAAATGAGTTTATGGTGACTTGTTAATCTTGTCACTTGGCGGGTTTTGGGCCGGTTGACGATTTGGCCTTGTTTAGGGTTTGATGGTGAGTTTAATCACTAGGTTTAGTGATTATGGAAGTGTTGGAACACTTTTGGGTGTGTTTGGTTGCCTAATTTTGAAATGGGTCAAATTAGGGTTTTGGTGTCAAAATGGGTACGACACGTGTTTAACACTTGTGTTCGGGCTTAATTGGTGTGTTAGGACCATTTTCACTAGTGTTAGTGGATATTGGTTAGTTTGGGCGCGTTTCGTGCTTGGAAGTGCAAATGGGTCGAATTTGCACTAGGTGTCAATTGGGTTGGTTTGTAAGTCAACCCTAATTGTGTTGTAGTGTTTGTGATAATGGAATAGGTACTTTCCATTTGGCGAGTCGCGGATTACTTGGAAGCATTCAGCAAGGCGACAAGGTGAGTGTTAATATCCTATGTGTATATGTATGTGTAGGATGGGTGTGGATCGGGTGAAGTGGTTCTCGGTTATAGAGCTCACTTCACATATAGGTGGATTTGATGGACTTGTGTATAGGTCCAATTGACACGGTTGTGCTTTTTGGTTGACCACCTTTGGCGAGGTGCACACTTTGTATGTACGTTATCACATGGGCGTGTGAGGTGGACTTATATAACCCCAATGACGAAGGGTTAATATAGTGAGTGGAATAATTATACGCGTAGATATATAATGTATTTATTTGTGTAGCGTGAAATGTGAAGTGTCGATGTGCTAAGACACCACGTTCACGTGACGAGTGAAGTGTCGATGTGCTAAGACACCACTCAAAGTAGTATGAAGGGTGAAGTGTCGATGTGTTAAGACGCCACTCGAGGTTAAGTGTCAAAGTGTTAAGACACCACTCGGAGTGAAGTATCGATGTGCTAAGATGCCACTCCAAGTAAGTTGAAGGGTGAAGTGCCGATGTGTTAAGGCGCCACTCGAGGTGAAGTATCGACGTGTTAAGATGCCACCTCAAGTAAAATGAAGAGTGAAGTGTCGAAGTGTTAAGACACCACTCGGGGTGAAGTATCGAAGTGTTAAGATGCCACCCGTGGGGTTAGTGTACGAAGTGTTAAGTGCACTAATGGTTGTTATGAACATCGATGACTTGTTTCGCGAAGTCATTCCCTTGCGAAGATTTGGTTAACCATGGTTATTGTGTTGTAAGCGTAAGCAAATTATGTTATTCGATATATATATATATATATATATATATATATATATATATATATATATATATATATATATATATATATATATATATATATATATATATATATATATATATATATATATATATATATATATATATATTGTATACATATAATGTTGTATTGTCTTGATGTAGCTAACCCTCCGGGTGTAGCTTATTGGCATTGTTCACATCGTTGTTGGTGAACTTATATTTTGTTGATGTATCTTTAGCTCGTTGCTTAGTGATCTTACGGTATGCTTAGACTAGCTTGCCTTTATGCTTGGATGCTCCGGTATGCGGTATTTGGTTTGTGTGGCGTGTCCATTTTATGCATATATATGTATGTAGTATATTCTCACTCACTAAGCGTTAGCTTACCCTCTCGTTGTTTACATTTTTATAGATTGCATGGATGAGGTGACTCGGGTAAGCGCGGAGACTAGTGGACTTGCGTAGTTGCTTTAGAAGACTTGCTTTTAGATTTGATTAGGATTGGGTAGCGTGTCCCCAATCCCATGCTCGGTCTATGTTTTTGTATAAACTAACGGGTCGAAATAGTCACTTGTGGTATTTTGGGTCGTTGTGGGCCCGGTGTCGTAAAACTCGGTTTTTATTGTGAAAAACTCTTAGTTTAAACTATTGTAATATATTGTGAAAGTGTTTTGGTTTAAAAGTGTCGGGAAGTAACCATTCGGGGGGAAGAGGAGGGAAGCAAAAACTTTTTTTTTTCGTTTTTTGAAAAAACTTTGTTCACGAACATTATAGATGAGATGAAAATATGAACATTTAGTAGAGACACTTTGTGATAAATGTTTTTATTTTCGCGGGAAAACGCTCGAAGAAGTAATATATAACAATTATCGTGTTTTTCGAGCATATGTTGAGGTTTTAGCTATTGGGGTTTAGATATTAGGGTTTAGATATTAGGATTTATAGGGTTTAGATATTAGGGTTTAGAAATTTAGGGTTTAGGGTTTAGATTTAGGGTTTAGATTTAGGATTTAGATTGAGTTTTTAACACGAACGGTTTAGAGTTTAGGGTTTAGGGTTTGGTGTTTTGGGTTTATGGAATAAACCCAAAACACCAAACCCTAAACCATAAACCCTAAACTCTAAACCCTAAACTCTAAATCGGGCTAAATTTTACTTCACAAAACATGAAAAAAAGACGTTCATATTTTTCACGAACAATATTATCTTGAATGTTATTTTCCATAAACCCAAAACACCAAACCCTAAACCATAAACCCTAAACTCTAAACCCTAAACTCTAAATCGGGCTAAATTTTACTTCACAAAACATGAAAAAAAGACGTTCATATTTTTCACGAACAATATTATCTTGAATGTTATTTTTATCGATCGTTTTCCCGCCTAAATAATGACATTCATCACGAAGTGTCTCTTCTACATGTTCATATTTTCGTGTGATCTTGATGCTGGAAAAAAAAAATTTCAAAAAAAAATGAAATTTTTTTTTTTTGCTTCCCCCGCTTCCCCCCGATTGGTTACTTCCCCATTGATCCTGCCCCTATATATATATATATATATATATATATATATATATATATATATATATATATATATATATATATATATATATATATATATATATATATATATAGGGAGTTGATCCGTACACCACCTTGTTTTTACCATACACCACCAAAATAATTATTTAGACAGTTTTACCCTTCCTTTGAGAAGTTAAGGGGAGTTGGTGGTGAACAAAAGGAAGGGTAAAAATGTCCAAAAAATTTATTTAGTGGTGTATGGCAAAATAGAGGTGGTGTACGGATCACCTCCCATATATTTATCTAAGTAGTTACATGAATGCGATTGTAAATAGACTGCCTGCCTTTAACTCATGGGTGATTGGTATTGTCGAGCGTACGCAAGCATAACATGCAGGAATCGACCTCTTGTATTTTAATTAGAAACCGAAAGTTAATATATAAAATAATAATATACATGCAAGCTTCGATCGTAAAAACGAAGACAAAGAACAAAACATTATAACCTTCATAAATCATAAATGTGGTATTTCACCGTGATGAATCTTTTTGTCATATTGCAAGTATGAACCAAACCAGCCGCTAAAGCAACTCACTTAATTACACTACGCTTATATTTCAAATAACCCCTTTTTTGGAACAGATAAATATTTTATTTTATTTTAAATAACCTTGTGGGCAGGGGAGTAAATGTTAAGGGGCAGAGGGGGGCAGTTGCCCCCAGTGGATTTGCAATTTTTAGTGCAAAAATTTTGGATTTTCGATTTTGTCCCAAGTGAAATATTTTTTTTTTTTTTTGCCCCGAATCGTTTGTATTTTGCCCTAAAACCTCCATATTTTGCCAAAAAACTTCAAATTTTGCCCAAAAACCTCTATGTTTTGCCCCAAAAGATTAATATTTCGCCAAAAAAAATTGCTATCCTTTAACAAAATTTTCGGCCCCGGTGAAAAAAATTCCTGTATTCGCCACTGCTTGTGGGCTGTGGCTATAAAATAATATGAAGTATATGAAATTTGTTAAATATTGCTTTTATGGCTACGTTTTGTAAACATATCATACCATACCATTAACTTAATAATAGTCATTAATAAATACTGACACTTAATTTAAATAAGGAAACAATTGCTAAAGAAATTATTTATACTTTACAATTAATTCGACTGAGTTTATCTACTTATAGATAGCAAACTTTACAATTATTTTGACTAAGTTTATAAGCTTCACATATGTAAGGAAAATATCTAGTTACGAGTTGATCGACTTGGTGTATTAAAATTAACGTCATAATTAAGAACTTAAAATAGATTCTAGCTTATGTGAAATTGAACTTTTCAAAAGAATGAAGGAAATGTGAAGATGGTGATGAATATAATAATAAAATAAAAGTAAGTTGTTATATATATGGTTTATTAGACGCACGCTTGTGGTATTAAAGTATGATTAAAGTCTTTAAAAATGGAGTAGTGTTCCCCATAATGGCCGATTAACATAATGGGTGCTATTTGTAAGGAATTTATGATTCAAACACCACAAGTGCTTGTGCACAATTGTAGTTCACGATCAACTAACGAAACAAAAAAATATAGATGCAAAAAATTAAATCGTCACAAGCAAATAACGTTGTTTTATGTTTATTCCATGGCCAACTAGAAGAGTATTTCTTCTTATTATTATTAATAATCTAATCTATAGTTAATATTAAAATTCTATAATGATGATGTCATTATTAGACTAATTCATTTGTTAAGAAAAAATCAAAAAGAAAAAAAAAAATATAAGCATGGTGAGTGATGTCATTAATATTTTGAATAAAATTAAATCTTATTAATTAATTATTATAATTAAATCTTATTAATAATTATTTTAATTATTAAAATTAAATAATTTTAAATTATTGTAATTAATTATTTTGAATTGAGTACGAGAAGATATATAAAAGATAGGCAAAAGAAAACAAATTTTAAATTTAAATTTTAATTTACACTTTTAAAATAAAATGACAATCGATATTATCTCTTATGATTGGATGTGAATTGTTTAATATGCATTTTAGATGTTTGATGAAATGTTCAGTTGCCAAGTTTCTTAGTCAGACTATGTAGTTCCACGGGTTGTTAAACTAAATAACTTTAGCATTTACGTTCACTTAATACATAAAACATATTATTAAAATGTTTCGTTTAAACAAACTCGTGGTTCCACGGGTCATTTCACTAGTTATTATTATTATGCTTAGGGTTACAATACATTGTGGTTACATTATATAGAAGACTTAAAAAAGAAAACCGTATCAAACAAGGAATGTTGAAGTGATAACACTTCGCGATCTGGGAAAGTCTACTCGAGATCCGCGAGCGTGTGCCCAGCTGCGAACTCTATCTTCAAAATGCAATCATATTCTCACCAAAGATTCTTCGCACTTTCTTACGAATTATGTGACAACCCGGAAATTTTCGACCAAATTTAAACTTTATCTTTATATTATTCCGACACGATAAGCAAAGTTTGTTAAGTCGAATTTCAAGAATTTTAAACTGTGTTCATACATTCATTTAACCTCGACCAAATTCTGACGATTCACGAACCATTATACAAATGAATATGATTGTATATGATTATATATGTATATATATTATAAATTGAAAACGTAAACAAAGTATTAGGTATAATACTTTACATGATCGTATTTACCGATGAAATTAAAAGATGATACCAAATGATTGAGTTATCAGATACATTGTGTTATGATTACGGGTCTCTGTTGAGAGGTCCACTTTGATTTAGGAAACCTTTCCTTTTTATCGATATTCAGAAAAATGATAAAGTGATTTACAAGTAAAAACAAAAGTGTCATTAACGAGAGTTAGTCAAAAGTTAGTGGAGATTTCTGTTTAATTTTCAAAAGCATATTTTACATTAATTGTCTCGTGTCCCTTGATAAATTAATTATTTAGTTTTCATATTATTAAAAACATTATTTGATATAATAACTTCTATTATTTAAACGAGTTTAAATTATATAAAACGAACTTTGAAATATAATTAGTTTTGAAAAACTAAATTAAATAAATATTTCAATTATATATATAAATTATATTCCTAGATGAATATATATATATATATATATATATATATATATATATATATATATATATATATATATATATATATATATTTTACAATGTAATATTAATATAGTTATAAAACATTTTGATTTAAGTAATATTCTAAATATATTATTAAATATATTTTAATAAACAATGAAAAGTCGATTTATAGAAGCAAATGACCAAAACACTCAAATGTATAAGTTACACTTCGAATGATTTAGTTATTGATAGGTTAAGTCTTTATTTTTGTTAAAGGTACACATCACGAAACGTAAAAAGTTAGTTTTCTAAGCGACGAAAATGCGTTCGAGAAACCGGAACCGAGACATAAGTCGTGTGACAACGTACAAGTCATTAGAACTAAATTTACAAGTTAACTATGCACGTAAATATAATATAATATTTAAATAATTATAAAGATTAAATATATTATATATATATATATATATATATATATATATATATATATATATATATATATATATATATATATATATATATTAAACGTGTGTCGGCAGGATCAAACAAACGAATGTGACCTGTAATTTGTGGTCATGCAATCGCATGAAGATCACTTACAACATCCATGCGATCGCATGGATGGGAATGTCAGGCCACATCTATAAATCGAGCGAGTTCGTTCACATATACACACACATATCTACCTCTGTCTCTCAATCTCTCTTTATGTATATTATAATAATTATTATTATTATTATTATTATTATTATTATTATTATTATTATTATTATTATTATTATTATTATTATTATTATTATTATTATTAAGATTAATATTATTATTAATCTTAACTAGTAGTATGGGTATTATTATTAGTAATATACATAAAATACTACGACGAGGTCATAGGCGAGTTATTTCAAACAAGTTTTTCGAGCGGGATAGAGCTAAGGAAATTATGGGTTATAGCTATGGAGGTTATGGGTATGGTTCGGAAGTATGCTCGTGAGGTCAATCTAATGTTTATCATCTCCGTTGCGTCTACGTACTTTCCTGCAATATTGAATCTCAATATCGACACGTGAGCACTCATATCTTATCTTTTATATATTAATAGTGTATCACTGACTAATGCTCGAGTATATATGATCATGCTTGCTTGTATGTTTTATTTCGTCGTTAAATAGTGTATGATGAATCACGAATTTAATACATATAATACTGATATAGCGTATATGATATGCATGTCGTTGGAAAGGTGTCAAAAAATTATTAACTTTTCATTTAGAAGTCGTGTGATTTCGATGAATGAATTTAAAGATATGGTCAACTGAATTATCGTTAACTCTAATAATAATAATAATAATAATAATAATAATAATAATAATAATAATAATAATAATAATAATAATAATAATAATAATAATAATAATAATAATAATAATAATAATATTATTATTATTATTATTATTATTATTATTATTATTATTATTATTATTATTATTATTATTATTACTATCGTCGTTATTATTATCGTCGTTATTATTATTATCTATAAATTATTATTATTATTATCATTATCATTATTATCACTAAGGTTATTATTATTATTATTATTATTATTATTATTATTATTATTACTATTATTATTATAATTATTAGTATTGATATTATTACTGAAATTATCGTTATTATTAAAAAGTAACATTTTTATAAAAACTATCATTTTATTATTTTTATCATTATTATTATTATTAAAAGTATCATTAATATTAAAAATTATCACTTTTATTAAAATTATCATTTCTAATAGAAATATCATTTTTATTATAAAATATTATCATTATAATCATATTAAGATTATTATTAAAAATTATCATTTTTGATAGAATTATTTTTAAAATATTATTATTACTATTCTTATTATGATAATTATTAAATATAGTAAATATTATTATGAAGATAAATTATATTTTTTTTACTAATATTAAAGTATCGATACTATCAATTATCATTTAAAATTTATCATTTTAATTAAAACTATTATTCTATTAAAAATTATTATTATTATTAAGAATTATCATTTTTATTAAGAATATGGTATTATTAAAAGTATAGAATTTAAAACTACCGTTTATTTAAAATTATCGTTATTATCAATATTATTAGTATTATTAATATCATCATTACTATTACCCTTGTTATTTATATTAAACACTTTCAATAACATTATCTTTATTAATATTATCATTATTATTATTATTACATAATAATACAACTTCTACTCATTATTATTATTATCAATATTATTTTATCAAATAAATATGTGATACAAAGATATTTTTACCACACGTAATATAATTACATTAATAATACATACCACTATATGTTTATGATTTTGTGTGAATTATATAAATTTTATTAATCGAGATATATAAAAGTATATTTTTTTATCATATATAAATTTTAATATAAATTTTTATTTATTAATATATGACTTGTATTATTTACTCTAATAAAATCTGATAAATATATTTAAATATATAAAATGACTATATTTAAGGTATATAATAAACATGTATAGATTTTGAAAGTCATTTTGGGTCAAACTGATTTTTGTTAACTTTTGCATATCGGTATCGAGCATTAGGATTGTGGTACACTATGACTCGACCTTAATTGTTAGAGAGATACTGGCCATAAATATATATATAAATATATATATATATATATATATATATATATATATATATATATATATATATATATATATATATATATATATATATATATATATATATATATATATATATATATATATATATATATATATATATATATATATATACATATATACTTAATATAGGTTCGTGAATCTGAGGCCAACCCTACACTTGTTCAATGCCGTCATATGTATTTTTACTACGAAATACAGTATTGTGAGTTCATTTGATTCCCTTTTACTTTTTATATTTTTGGGACTGAGAATACATGCGCTGTTTCTACAACTGTTTTATTAAATGCCTTTGAAATCTATATTTTTTTGACTGAGAATACATGAGATGCTTTTATAAATGTTTGACGAGATAGACACAAGCAAAACATTCCTTGAATGAATTATTATACAGACAGAAGTTCTGTTGATTATTATTGAATTAGTTGGACGTTATAATTGCCACTAATTGATGTGAATATTTTTCCCTGATTATTATAGCTTGGTAACCTAAGAATTAGGAAACGGGTATGGCCCCTAATTCACGCGAATCCTAAAGGTAGCTACCGGGTTTAACACCCCCTCCCAGAATGTTCACTAGACGGAAGAGCTAGTGGGCGTGGAGTTTAGTACTTCGATGTTTATATATTTATTATAGACTGAAAGTTCTGTTTATTTTGGGGATATTTATGATGCACATTAAATGTTAAGGTCGGTTACTAAGCCAAGCAAAGAAAGCAAAGTGAATGTTATATATCGAGAGAATGATTTTTATACACAGGTTATGTGTATGATATTTTGTGCACGAGATATGTGTACGGTTATAAAGAATTTTTGAAAAATGATTTCGTACACGAGATATGTGTACTGTATTTAAAAGAAATCGCATGTACATTACAGTTGGGTATAGGATTCGGGCCCATTTGTACCATACAATATTTAAAATCTTGTGGTCTGTCAAAATTACTGAATTTTATTGTTTTATGATAAACTTATAAACTCACCAACCTTTTGGTTGACACTTGAAAGCATGTTTATTCTCGGGTATTAAAGAAATCTTCCGCTGTGCATTTGCTCATTTTAGAGATATTACTTGGAGTCATTCATAGCATATTTCAAAAGACGTTGCATTCGAGTCGTTGAGTTCAACAAGATTACTATTAAGTCATTTATAGTTTGGATACATTATAAAATGGTATGCATGTCTGTCAACTTTCGATGTAATGAAAGTTTGTGTTTTAAAAACGAATGCAATGTTTGTAAAATGTATCATTTAGAGGTCAGAACCTCGCGATGTATCCATATGTAAATGTATTCGTCCTTATGGATTAGAACGGGTCGTCTCAAATTAAACTCAAGCTTTGCATGTAAGCATGATCCTCGTGTTACACAAGATCTAGTTCACGATCTGCGAACTCCTTCCTACATCAAATTCTTCTCCTTCTATCAAAATTTTCACACTCCAACAATCTCCCACATTAAGAGAGTATCCTAGATTACTAGAGCCTTAAACATTCATTCAAACATATGTCGAAACACCTAAATACCTCCAACTGAAATCGGGATACGCAAACCAAACTTTGCTGGAAGAGTACACTTTCAATACACGGTCTTCAACACCATTAGTCCGAATCCAACAATAACTCTTTCTCTCTAGTCGGCATGTTCTCTCATCAAATCATGAGAAGACCACTTGAGGCTATGTAAAACCTCAATTTTTTCGCTCATCACCACCTTGATAAACATGTAAACAAGATTCTTCGTACCAAGAACTTTTTCCAAGATTAAAGTACCATTATTTATGATTTCGCGAATAAAATGATACCTTAAGTTATGTGTTTCGTACGACCATTCAGATTCTTTCCAAGATGAATCGCACTCTGACTATCACAGTACGAGACACAATATTCTTGTTTCTTTCTGAACTCACTCAAGAAGTTTTTCAACTAAACAAGCTCCTTACTAGCTTCTGCAACCGTCTTATATTTGTCCTCGGCAGTTGATAAAGCAACACTCTTTTGTACTTCGGACATTTAACTAATTGTCTTCTTTCTCACTGTAAACATGAATCCGGTAGTGCTTTTACTCGAATCATCATAACCACTCACATTTGCAAACGCATAACATCTAAGTATGACATTTATTTTAGAGAAGTACAACCACATACTAGAGGTTCTCTTCAAGAAGCATAATAATCACTTGACCGCTTACCAATGCTCTCAGCCCGAATTAGACGTATAATGACTTATAACTCCCACTACATGGGAAATATTAGGTCTCGTAGAAATCATGGCATACATAACACTGCCAACGGCTGATACATACATAACCCTTATCTATCTCCGCTCTATCTTCATCCGTCTTTGGTTATTGACTCTTCGATAATCTCACGATGCTACCCAAAGGCATAGTTCAAGTCTTTGCTTTATCCATGTTGAATTAACAAGTTTAGAGAACCTTTCACATGATCATGTACAATACCCATCAGAGTATTTGCTTAATAGTACCTAGATCTTTCATCTAGAATCAATAAACAATTGGCTGTTCAACCGGTTGATTTCAGACATGTCAGAACATGCAAGTAGCAAATCACCAACATATAATAGTAGTATGATAAAGGGCAACTTGTATCGCTTCAAGTAAAAATAATGATTCTATCTCGCATCTGATGAATCCACTTCTCTTCGTAAAATTATCAAACTTCAAGTACTATTGTAACGACCCGCACTTTTTCGATCGTTCTATACTTATAAGATTAATATTTACATAAATTAAACCTTACCAACATGATAAGCAATCCAAATTGTTGAGACTTATGTTTTCGAAAAGAGTTTTACACAAC
The DNA here is from genome assembly GCF_046630445.1 of Rutidosis leptorrhynchoides. Lineage (NCBI taxonomy): Eukaryota > Viridiplantae > Streptophyta > Magnoliopsida > Asterales > Asteraceae > Rutidosis > Rutidosis leptorrhynchoides. Next base: position 80,793,148 of record NC_092333.1, read on the forward strand.
GTTTGACCGTCTAGTTTGACCGATGATATCACGAACTATACAATATATGATAATTATACGTTTGTGTATATATATGTATATATACATATTTAACATGATCTAAGAATGTTTTAATATCTCATTTTGTATTAATAACAATAAGTTATAAGTATATTTTGAAACTACTAACTTAAGTTTTCAAAACGATAACCTTACGTAACGTTATTTGACTTAAATACTTATAACCTATAATGTTTATACATATATCCATAAGTAATGTATTCAATCACTTTTAAAGGGCTTACATACATAAAACAATATAAGTATATTTACAAAAGATAGCTATATTTGAATCCTCGTTCCGTTTTCTCAAAGATTTCTATACGTATACCTAGGGTATATGTACCCGTATCATACGCAGCTTCTAGATGTATTTACTATTGGTATATACCAATAAAAATCTGCTCCTTAGCAGCCTTAAATGATTAAGAAACATGTGGAACCAACCATTTGTCAAGTAGCATGAATTATTTAGCAAGAAAACAAAGTTAGGTATCTTTTTTTTCCTTTATAACCTAAAAACGTTTTTATGCATGCACACCATTTCTTCACCCCATTTTCTCATACTTACACTTCCATTTCTCTCTCAAAATACTCTTAACTTCATACTTGATCATCTCCAAGCATTTTCCCCATCATTTAGCTTCAAAAACAACACTTAAACCTCATAAGAAAACCTTACAAAAACACTTCAAGAAATCCTTCCAAGAACACCAACTTACTTCCAATCTTTCATCCACTTCCATCACCCTTTTGGTTCTAGGTTCTTACTTCTCTTTTACAGCAACCTTGTCCAAGGAAATTGAGGTAGAATCTATGTTCATAACCTTATTCGATTCATATATATATAGCTATCTTATTTTGTGGTATAAAAGTTTAACAACAAGAACATAGTTTGAAAGTTTTCAAACTTGTTTGCAAACTAAATAGATCCTTCTAACTTAACTTTTAAAATACTTCAAGACCTGTAATATATCTTAAATATATGCTAATTTAACAAGGTATAACTTGGTTTTTCAAAGAACACCTTAAAAACTGTTTTTACGACGTCGGAGTGTAACCGGGGGCTGTTTTGGGTTGGATAATTAAAAACCATCTTAAACTTTGAATTGGATGTTTATTTTCTGGAAAAATGATTTTTACTATAAATAGGATAACACATAAAAATTTCATGATTTAACTCAAAGTATAAATATTTTTAGAAAAATAATCATTTAAGGTTGTTTACATGATGGAAAATGATTAACTTCATAAGTTTCACTAAAGTTTCACCTATGCCGTGTGATTTTGAATACAAACTAAGATATTTACAGTTCATAGTCTTAAAGAGGAACTCGATCCAAGGAGATGGCAAGTTGAATCAACGAAAACGGAGTTGTAACGAAGAAACTATGACCGAAACAAAATTGGCTATCCAAGACTAGTTTAACTTCGGGATTAATTGGAGAAAATTAAAATAAATCACATCTTTTTAAGATAACATGATATTTTATATATATGTACTCATAATTCAATTTTATATGGTTCAGGATCACCCGTAAACAACACGAGAAGATTAATCATAAGATCCCATGTTTGTACGCAACACGTCATTTGACAACACCGGTACTTTATGTACGCAACACGTCATTTGACAACACCGGTACCGTGGGTCAAGATTAATCTCGACCAATACATATACGTTGGGGGTTTTATTTATTTCGTTGGGGGTTTATTAAACATCTAAATATGAACCATTAAAATTGAATTACTAACAACGAACTGCTAACTACGGACTAAGGAATTATAAAAAGTATTAAAAGTATAACAAGAATATATATGTGACGTTGTTTAAAAAGAAAAGGTATTGATATATTATATATGGATAGGTTCGTGATATCAACCGGGAGACCAAGTCAAAATATATATATCTTCAAGACGAAAGTGAGTATATAGTCCCACTTTTAAACTCTAAATATTTCGGGATGAGAATACATGTATTTTATGTTTTACGTTATGGACACAAGTAACTGAAAATATATTCTACGTTGAGTTGTACCACTGGCATACTTCCCTGTAGCTTGGTAACTAATATTTACAGCGGTATTGTAAACGCGAATCCTGTTGATAGATCTATCGGGCCTGACAACCCCAACCGGACTGGACGACCAGTATTCAACGGTTGCACAGTACTTCATTTTGTGACTACACTTGGTATGGTGTAGTAAGATTTCATATTAAAGGGAATATGCGACGTGATTAAATGTTAAGTATGGTTACCAAGTGCTCAACCACTTAGAATATTTTTATGAAAATGTTTATATATGAAATCTTGTGGTCTATATATATATATATATTGCTGCCGGCACTAAACCTATATCTCACCAACTTTATGTTGACGTTTTAAACATGTTTATTCTCAGGTGATAATTAGAAGCTTCCGCTGCATTATGTTGAATTTGAGCAGGATCTTGCGTACGCATATTTGTGTCAAAAATAAAACTGCATATCCAAGAACTTGTGTTGTAAAATATGCTAGAAATCGTGTTGTTATCATCATTTGTAAAGTTTGTAAGTCGAAGATTATCGCTAAACGATAATCATCTTTATTTCGTCCAAAGCTTGTATCAAAAATAAGAATCATGGTTTGTAATGTATAATATATGCAGTTTTTCTTTTAAAAATGTCGCATATAGAGGTCAATACCTCGCAATGAAATCATACGTTATCTAACACGTTCTTACGGTTAAGGACGGGTTATGACATGTGGTATCAGAGCGGTGGTCTTAGCGAACCAGGTTTGCATTAGTGTGTCTAACTGATAAGTCGTTAGGATACATTAGTAAGTCTGGACTTTGACCGGGTCTGATTTAAAAACCATTGCTTATCATTGTTGGTTAAAATTTATATGTAAATATTATGTAGTACTAATGGGTTAGTTGTTGTGTGATAGATGTCGGGCTCAAAACTTGTTATCACATTCAGCGACTCCGAACCAGAATCTTCAGATGGTGTTCCAGTCATTAACCTATCCGATGACGAAAATAATATCTTTGGGGAAGACTCACAAATTCCGGATGAACCGACTATAGAGAACCCGGAAAGTGAACCCGAGGAGGAAAGTGAACCCGAGGAGGAAAGTGAACCCGAGGAGGAAAGTGAACCCGAGGAAGAAATACAGGAAATTACAAAAGACGAGTTCGAACTAGGTAAGAAACGAAAGGCTAATGAATTAGAAAATTCAAATCCCGAGTTTAGTGAGAATGATGTGGCACCAACTCCACTAGACACTACCACCCCTATTCCCGCTATTCCTATTCGTTCTATCCCGGCATCCAGTTCTTCAGTCCCACAGCCAAAATATAGGCAGACAGCCAGGATAAGCGTTAAGCGATTCTTTGAACCTAAACGTCCTAGAAAATAGACCAAACGATGCGCTGCCGTATTAAACCATGGGATCATATAATGTTTTGTATAATATTATCAGTGTGGTTTGCTTAATGTTCGATGTAAGATAAGCATATGTAAAATAGTGAAGTGTGAAATGCAATAATTTTCCATGGTTAAGTATTATTTAGATGGTAGTAATTGATTCTGTACTAAGCTATTAAGTATGGACATTAACGGGTAGGTACTACCCTAGATATAATTATAAAACGCTAATAAGAAGAAAAGGCTTTTATAATAATACCTGGTTCATATTATTAATAAGCTATAATGTACTGTAAATATACACTACATCTATAATATTCCATGTGAATAATTATTTTCTTTTCATTCTTATAGAAGAATATGGCGCGATTGAACCGAATGACGGAACAAGAAATCCAGGAACTCATCAATCAGCGAGTGAACGACAGAATGTTATGGGTCGAGGCTGCAAGAGGTGCTGCAGTTAACCCAAATCCTCGTGTGGGGTGCACTTACAAAACTTTTCAAGCTTGCAAGCCCTCATCATTCAGTGGAACAGAAGGACCGATCGGTTTAACCCGGTGGATAGAAAAGATGGAGACTGTGTTTAAAATCAGTGGTTGTGTTGAAAAGGACATGACCAAGTATGCATCGTGCACTTTACAAGATAGTGCACTCACGTGGTGGAAAAATTATGTGAAGGCTGTAGGAGGAGATGTAGCTTATGATACTCCATGGGAAGAATTCAAAACAATGTTAATCAACGAATATTGTCCAAGGAACGAGGTTAGCAAGTTGGAAGATGAATTACGAAGTCTGAAGGTTATTGGTACTGAAATCACCAACTACAATCAGCGATTCATGGAATTAGTTTTGCTATGTCCTGAATTGGTTCCAACCGAAGAACGGAAAATTGAAATGTACAAAGATGGGTTGCCCAAAAAGGTCAAGGCAAATGTTACAGCATCGAAACCTAAGACAATTCATGAAGCTATAACCATGGCAAACGAGCTAATGGATCAGGTCATCATGGATAAGAAAGTATCCAATACTGATGTGAAGGCATCAGGTAACAAAAGAAAGTGGAATGGAAATTATGATCGGGGTAACCAACAACAATCTTTTAAGAAACAAGAAATCACGCAAGGTGCGGGTAGTGGTTTAAGCTTTGGTTATAAAGGACAAAATCCTTTATGTAACCGATGCCACAAACATCACTCTGGATACTGTAATGTGGTATGCAACAAATGTAATCGAAAGGGTCATCTTGCTGAAGATTGTAGGGCTCTCGTTACAAATACAAATGGTACCAAGACTCCTGCCACTAATGCAAATAGAACTGCTTTGGCTACCATTACTTGTTATGGGTGTGGAAAACAAGGTCACTATAAGAGCCAGTGTCCGAATCCAGAGAAGAATAATGGATCTGCACGTGGAAGAGCATTTGTTATTAATGCTAGAGAGGCGTGTGAAGACCCGGAGCTTGTTACGGGTACGTTTACCATTAATAACTTATCCGCATCTATTATATTTGATACTGGTGCCGATAGAAGTTACGTGAGTAGAGGCTTTCACGCTAAATTGAATTGTTCATCATTACCTCTAGATGCTAAGTACATGATTGAGTTAGCTAATGGTAAACTAATTAAAGCCGATAAAATTTGCCGTGATTGTAAAATAAATTTAGCCGGAGAAACGTTTAAAATTGACTTAATACCCGTAGAATTAGGAAGTTTTGATGTAATAGTCGGCATGGACTGGATGTCCAAAATAGGAGCTGAAGTTGTGTGTGCCAAGAAGGCAATTCGCATTCCTCGTAAGAATAAAACGCCAGTAATGATTTATGGAGAGAAGGGTAACTCAAAGCTAAAACTCATTAGTTATTTGAAAGCTCAAAAGTGCTTGAAGAAAGGGTGCTATGCTATCTTAGCACATGTTAATAAAGTCGAAACGAAGGAAAAAGTGAAGAGCATCAATGACGTGCCTGTGGCAAGAGATTTTCCTGAAGTCTTTCCGGAAGAGTTGCCGGGATTACCTCCATTTAGATCTGTAGAATTTCAAATAGATTTAGTACCAGGAGCTGCACCAGTGGCTCGTGCTCCATATAGACTTGCACCGTCCGAATTAAAAGAACTTCAAGATCAGTTAAAAGAATTACTGGACCGTGGATTCATACGACCAAGTACTTCACCGTGGGGAGCTCCGATTCTATTTGTTAAAAAGAAAGATGGATCTTATAGGATGTGTATAGATTATCGTGAATTAAATAAGTTAACTATCAAAAATCGGTATCCACTACCGAGAATTGACGACTTATTTGATCAACTCCAAGGATCATGTGTTTATTCGAAAATCGACCTAAGATCGGGCTATCATCAACTACGTGTCAAAGAAGAGGACATTCCGAAAACTGCTTTTCGGACACGTTATGGTCATTACGAATTTTTGGTCATGCCGTTTGGATTGACGAATGCGCCAGCTGTATTCATGGACCTCATGAATCGAGTTTGTAGTCCATATTTAGATAAGTTTGTTATCGTTTTCATTGATGATATTCTTATCTATTCCAAGAGTGAGCAAGAGCATGAACAGCATTTAAGGTTGATATTAGAGTTATTGAGAAAAGAACAGCTATATGCTAAATTTTCTAAATGTGCTTTATGGTTGAAAGAAGTGCAATTTCTTGGCCACGTTGTTAGTAGCAAAGGAATTCAGGTTGATCCAGCAAAAATTGAAGCCATTGAAAAATGGGAGACTCCTAAGACACCAACGCAGATACGTCAATTTTTGGGTTTAGCCGGTTATTATAGAAGGTTTATTCAAGATTTTTCCCGAATAGCTAAGCCGTTGACAGCGTTAACGCAAAAAGGGAAGAAATATGAATGGACTTCTGAGCAGGAGAGTGCATTTCAATTACTAAAGAAGAAGTTAACTACGGTGCCTATTTTATCGTTACCAGAAGGGAACGATGATTTTGAAATATATTGTGACGCTTCGCGACAAGGTTTTGGTTGCGTTCTTATGCAACGAAAGAAAGTTATTGCATACGCATCCCGACAATTGAAGATTCACGAGCGGAATTATACGACGCATGATCTAGAACTGGGAGCAGTCGTGTTTGCATTGAAGATATGGAGACACTACTTGTATGGGGTTAAATGCACTGTGTTTACTGATCATAAAAGCCTTCAACATATTTTCGATCAAAAACAGCTGAACATGAGGCAACGTAGGTGGGTCGAGTTAATAAACGACTATGATTGTGAAATTCGTTATCATCCCGGGAAGGCGAACGTGGTGGCCGATGCTTTAAGCAGAAAGGAACGAGAACCAATTCGAGTACGAGCGATGAACATAAAAATTTGCATGAATCTCAACTCACAAATCAAAGAAGTTCAACGAGAAGCACTTACTAAAGAAAATATAGGAAATGAAATAATGAAGAAGTATGAGAAGCAACTCGTTATGCGGGAAGATGGAATTCGATATTTTGCAAATCGTATTTGGGTACCGAAGTTGGGTGGATTAAGGAAGTTGATATTAAATGAGGCACATAAGACAAGATACTCGATACATCCTGGAGTTGGAAAGATGTACTAAGATCTTAAGACACATTATTGGTGGCCTAATTTAAAGACAGACGTTGCAACATATGTTGGGGAATGTTTAACTTGTTCCAAAGTCAAAGCTGAACACCAGAAGCCGTCAGGGTTACTTCAACAACCAGAAATCCCAGAATGGAAATGGGATGGTATTACCATGGATTTCATCATGAAGTTACCAAAGACTGCCTGGGGATACGACACCATTTGGGTGATTGTTGATCGTCTCACCAAGTCTGCACACTTCTTGCCTATAAAGGAAACAGATAGAATGGAGAAACTATTACGATTGTATATAAAGGAAGTTGTTTCAAGGCATGGAATACCTATTTCCATTATATCCGATCGTGATAGTAGATTTACATCAAAGTTCTGGCAATCACTACAGGAGGCCCTAGGAACTCGTTTGGATATGAGTACCGCGTATCATCCGCAAACCGACGGGCAGAGTGAAAGAACAATTCAGACTCTTGAAGACATGCTCAGGGCATGTGTGATCGATTTTGGAAACGGATGGGATAAATATCTACCATTAGCAGAATTCTCGTATAATAATAGTTATCATGCGAGCATTAAAGCTGCGCCATTCGAAGCATTGTACGGAAGGAAGTGTAGATCTCCTATTTGTTGGAATGAAGTAGGAGATCGACAATTAACTGGTCCCGAGATCATACACGAAACGACTGAGAAGATAGTACAAATTAAGGAGAGATTGAAAACAGCCCGTAGTCGCCAAAAGAGCTACGCCGATGTTCGAAGGAAACCATTAGAGTTTCAGATCGGTGACATGGTTATGTTAAATGTGTCACCTTGGAAAGGTGTAATACGTTTCGGTAAAAGAGGTAAACTGAACCCAAGATATGTAAGCCCGTTCAAGATCATTGAACGCATTGGACCGGTAGCTTATCGACTCGAGTTACCGCAACAACTCGCCGGAGTACATAATACCTTTCACGTCTCAAACCTTAAGAAGTGTCTTGCAAAGGAAGATCTCACCATTCCTCTTGAAGAAATCCATGTCGACGAGAAACTACAATTCATCGAAGAACCAATCGAAATCATGGATCGTGAAGTTAAACAGCTCAAGCAGAGCAACATACCGATAGTTAAGGTTCGTTGGAATGCTAGAAGAGGTCCCGAGTTTATGTGGGAACGAGAGGATCAGATGAAACAAAAGTATCCACACTTGTTTCTCGATGACGCAAAATAGGTACAATTTTAAAATTTCGGGACGAAATTTATTTAACGGGGAGGTAATGTAACGACCCGCACTTTTTCGATCGTTCTATACTTATAAGATTAATATTTACATAAATTAAACCTTACCAACATGATAAGCAATCCAAATTGTTGAGACTTATGTTTTCGAAAAGAGTTTTACACAACGTTTGACCGTCTAGTTTGACCGATGATATCACGAACTATACAATATATGATAATTATACGTTTGTGTATATATATGTATATATACATATTTAACATGATCTAAGAATGTTTTAATATCTCATTTTGTATTAATAACAATAAGTTATAAGTATATTTTGAAACTACTAACTTAAGTTTTCAAAACGATAACCTTACGTAACGTTATTTGACTTAAATACTTATAACCTATAATGTTTATACATATATCCATAAGTAATGTATTCAATCACTTTTAAAGGGCTTACATACATAAAACAATATAAGTATATTTACAAAAGATAGCTATATTTGAATCCTCGTTCCGTTTTCTCAAAGATTTCTATACGTATACCTAGGGTATATGTACCCGTATCATACGCAGCTTCTAGATGTATTTACTATTGGTATATACCAATAAAAATCTGCTCCTTAGCAGCCTTAAATGATTAAGAAACATGTGGAACCAACCATTTGTCAAGTAGCATGAATTATTTAGCAAGAAAACAAAGTTAGGTATCTTTTTTTTCCTTTATAACCTAAAAACGTTTTTATGCATGCACACCATTTCTTCACCCCATTTTCTCATACTTACACTTCCATTTCTCTCTCAAAATACTCTTAACTTCATACTTGATCATCTCCAAGCATTTTCCCCATCATTTAGCTTCAAAAACAACACTTAAACCTCATAAGAAAACCTTACAAAAACACTTCAAGAAATCCTTCCAAGAACACCAACTTACTTCCAATCTTTCATCCACTTCCATCACCCTTTTGGTTCTAGGTTCTTACTTCTCTTTTACAGCAACCTTGTCCAAGGAAATTGAGGTAGAATCTATGTTCATAACCTTATTCGATTCATATATATATAGCTATCTTATTTTGTGGTATAAAAGTTTAACAACAAGAACATAGTTTGAAAGTTTTCAAACTTGTTTGCAAACTAAATAGATCCTTCTAACTTAACTTTTAAAATACTTCAAGACCTGTAATATATCTTAAATATATGCTAATTTAACAAGGTATAACTTGGTTTTTCAAAGAACACCTTAAAAACTGTTTTTACGACGTCGGAGTGTAACCGGGGGCTGTTTTGGGTTGGATAATTAAAAACCATCTTAAACTTTGAATTGGATGTTTATTTTCTGGAAAAATGATTTTTACTATAAATAGGATAACACATAAAAATTTCATGATTTAACTCAAAGTATAAATATTTTTAGAAAAATAATCATTTAAGGTTGTTTACATGATGGAAAATGATTAACTTCATAAGTTTCACTAAAGTTTCACCTATGCCGTGTGATTTTGAATACAAACTAAGATATTTACAGTTCATAGTCTTAAAGAGGAACTCGATCCAAGGAGATGGCAAGTTGAATCAACGAAAACGGAGTTGTAACGAAGAAACTATGACCGAAACAAAATTGGCTATCCAAGACTAGTTTAACTTCGGGATTAATTGGAGAAAATTAAAATAAATCACATCTTTTTAAGATAACATGATATTTTATATATATGTACTCATAATTCAATTTTATATGGTTCAGGATCACCCGTAAACAACACGAGAAGATTAATCATAAGATCCCATGTTTGTACGCAACACGTCATTTGACAACACCGGTACTTTATGTACGCAACACGTCATTTGACAACACCGGTACCGTGGGTCAAGATTAATCTCGACCAATACATATACGTTGGGGGTTTTATTTATTTCGTTGGGGGTTTATTAAACATCTAAATATGAACCATTAAAATTGAATTACTAACAACGAACTGCTAACTACGGACTAAGGAATTATAAAAAGTATTAAAAGTATAACAAGAATATATATGTGACGTTGTTTAAAAAGAAAAGGTATTGATATATTATATATGGATAGGTTCGTGATATCAACCGGAAGACCAAGTCAAAATATATATATCTTCAAGACGAAAGTGAGTATATAGTCCCACTTTTAAACTCTAAATATTTCGGGATGAGAATACATGTATTTTATGTTTTACGTTATGGACACAAGTAACTGAAAATATATTCTACGTTGAGTTGTACCACTGGCATACTTCCCTGTAGCTTGGTAACTAATATTTACAGCGGTATTGTAAACGCGAATCCTGTTGATAGATCTATCGGGCCTGACAACCCCAACCGGACTGGACGACCAGTATTCAACGGTTGCACAGTACTTCATTTTGTGACTACACTTGGTACGGTGTAGTAAGATTTCATATTAAAGGGAATATGCGACGTGATTAAATGTTAAGTATGGTTACCAAGTGCTCAACCACTTAGAATATTTTTATGAAAATGTTTATATATGAAATCTTGTGGTCTATATATATATATATTGCTGCCGGCACTAAACCTATATCTCACCAACTTTATGTTGACGTTTTAAACATGTTTATTCTCAGGTGATAATTAGAAGCTTCCGCTGCATTATGTTGAATTTGAGCAGGATCTTGCGTACGCATATTTGTGTCAAAAATAAAACTGCATATCCAAGAACTTGTGTTGTAAAATATGCTAGAAATCGTGTTGTTATCATCATTTGTAAAGTTTGTAAGTCGAAGATTATCGCTAAACGATAATCATCTTTATTTCGTCCAAAGCTTGTATCAAAAATAAGAATCATGGTTTGTAATGTATAATATATGCAGTTTTTCTTTTAAAAATGTCGCATATAGAGGTCAATACCTCGCAATGAAATCATACGTTATCTAACACGTTCTTACGGTTAAGGACGGGTTATGACAACTATTTTTGAGGTGCTTGCTTCAACTTACACAAACTTATTTTTAGCTTGCAAACCCACTTTACTTTACCTTTTACCTCAAAGCCCTCGGGCTATACTATATAGATCTCTTATCAAGATCTTCATGTAACTGAGACGACCCGTCCTAATCCATAAGGATGAATACAATAACATATGGTTACATTGCGAGGTATTTTTCCTCTATATGATACATTTTACAAACATTGCATTCGTTTTAAAAGACAAACTTTCATTTCATCGAAAGTTGACAGGCATGCATACCATTTCATAATATATCCAAACTATAAATGACTTAATAATAATCTTGTTGAATTCAACGACTCGAATGCAACGTCTTTTAAAATATGCCATGAATGACTCCAAGTAATATCTTTAAAATGAGCAAATGCACATCGGAATATTTCTTTAATACCTGAGAATAAACATGCTTTCAAGTGTCAACCAAAAGGTTGGTGAGTTCATTAGTTTATCATAATCATTCATTTTCATCATTTTAATAGACCACAAGATTTCCAGATATTTAATTGTACACGTAACCCGAGTACAAAATAATACGCGTAACCCGCGAATTAAAAATCATTCATATGGTGAACGCTTGATAACCGAACTAACAGGATGCATATAGAATATCCCCATCATTCCGGGACTCTCATCGGATATAATAATCGAAGTACTAAAACATTCATAATCCGAATGGGACGTGTCAAGGTCCATAGATCTATCTTTAGGATTCGCGTCAATTAGGGGCCATTTCCCTAATTCTTAGGCTACCAAGCTAAAAAGGGGCATATTCGATTTCGATAATCTAACCATAGAATGTAGTTTCGATTACTTGTGTCTATTTCGTAAAACATTTATAAAACAGCGCATGTATTCTCAGTCCCAAAAATATATATTGCAAAAGCATTTAAAAAGGGAGCAAATGAAACTCACGATACTGTATTTCGTAGTAAAAATACATATGACGGCATTGAACAAATGCAAGGTTGGCCTCGGATTCACGAACCTATATTAATTATATAATTATATGTCGGTCAATATATGTCTAACAATTTAGGTCAAGTCATAGTGTATCACAATCCTAATGCTCGAGCTTATCATGCAAAAGTCAACAAAAGTCAACTTGACTCAAAATGATTTCTAAAATCTATACGTGTTTATTATATAACCTAAATATAGTCGTTTTATTTATTTAAATATATTTATCAGATTTTATTAAAGTAAATAATAAAAGTCATTTATTAATAAAATTTTATATTAAAATATATATATGATAAAAATATATCGAAAGACAATTCACCCGGTAGCGGGTCTGGCACTCAGCGGGCTCGTTCCCCCAGGTTTACCCTCTGCGGGGGAGTCAAAGATTCGTTCGTAGGGGGTTCCTGAGTAACCAATATATATATATATATATATATATATATATATATATATATATATATATATATATATATATATATATATATATATATATATATATATATATATATATATATATATATATATATATATATATATATATATACTTTTATATATCTTAAGTAATAAAATTTATAAAGTTCACTTAATATAATAAAAATATAGTGGTATGTATTATTAATGTAATTATGTTACGCGTGGTAAAAAAAATATCTTTGTTTTACATATTTATTTGATAAAATAATATTGATAATAATAAAAAAAGTTGTATTATTTTGTAATAATAATAATAATTATTATTATTCTACTAATAATAATAATAATGACAATATTTATACTTACTAATGATGATATTAATTATAATAAAATGATTATTCTAATCATGATAATTTTAATAATAACGATATTTTTTATTATTAACTGTAATAATAATAATATTTTATAAAAATAATAATTTTATTTAAAATGATAATTTTTAATAATAATAATAATACTAAAATGATAATAATAATGATATTTTATAATAACAATGATATTTCTATTAAAATGATAATTTGAATAAAAATGATAGTTTTAATATTAATGATACTTTTAATAATAATAATAACGATAAAAATAATAAAATGATAGTTTTGATAAAAATATTAATTATTTTAGTAATAATAATAATAATAATAATAATAATAATAATAATAATAATAATAATAATAATAATAATAATAATAATAATAATAATAATAATAATATTGATAATATTAATAATAACCTTAATGATAATAACGATAGTAATAACAATAAAAATTTTTAATGATACTACTTATATTAATTACGATAATGATAATAATAATAATATTAATTATTAGATAATAATAATAATGACGATAATAACGACGATAAAGATAACGATAACGAAGATTTTAATAATAATCATTTTAATAATAATACTAAAATTAATGATTATTTCCACTGACTATATCTTTTAATCCGTTCATCAAAACCGTACGCTTTCTAGATGAAAAGTTATTAATTTTTCGCCAGCTTTCCAACGACATGCATATCATATATCTTATCTAAGCAACATACGTATTAAATTCATGATCTATCATAGACTATTTAACGACGAAATTAATCATACAAGCATGCACAATCATATATACTCGAGCACTAGTCAGGGATACACTATCAATATATAAAAGATAAGATATGAATGCTCACGTATCAATATTGAGATTCAATATTGCAGGAAAGTACGTAGACACGACGGAGATGATAAACACTAGGTTAACCTCATGAGCATAACCCCCGAACAATACCCATAACCTCCATAGCTATGACCCATAATTTCCTTAGCTCTATCCCACTCGAAAAACCGTTATGTAAACACGCTCATGACCTCGTCGTAGAATTTTATGTATAATACAAATAATAATACTAATACTAATAATAATAAGATTAATAATAATATTAATCTTAATAATAATAATAATAATATAAATATAAATATTTAATACAGAGGGAGAAGTAATATATGTGTGTGTGTCGAGCAGATATGATCGAGTTTTATAGTACCTGACCTGATTCCCACTGCCATGCGATCGCATGGTTTTTGAGGGTGATGCCCATGCGATCGCATGGCACCCTGATACAGCTGTGATCGACTAAATTTCCTTGCCGACACTCGTTTTATATATTATATATATATATATATATATATATATATATATATATATATATATATATATATATATTAAATCTTTATAATTATATAAATATTATATTATATTTACATACTTAGTTAACTTGTAATTTTAACACCGATGATTTGTACGTTGACACTCGACTTATGTCCCGGTTCCGATTTCTCGAACGCATTTTTGTACGCTTAGAAAACTAACACTTTACGTTACGCGGCGTGTACCTTTATCAATATTAGACTTAATCATCGATAGGCTATATTACCCAAAGTATAATCTTTACTTTTGAGTGTTGTGGTCATTTGCTTCTATAAATTGACATCTCGCTATATATACATATGATAATATAAATTTAAATCAAAACGTTTTGTATCTAATTAATATTATATTAAATCACTTTGTAAAATATATATATATATATTTATACTTATATTTAAAAATATAAATTAATACATATCGTATGTAATTGAAATATCTACTTAATAATATAATATTTGGTTTTTCAAAACTATTTATATTTCAAAGTTCATTTTAGAATCGATTAAATAATATAAATTATTATATCACATAACGTTTATATTTTAAATCATATAATTTATTCATTCATCAAATTCTCCTAAGTTAACTTATCTAAATATCAATTGATTCCATAATTGAATACTAATATCGTTTATTAAATAATTCAATATATATATATATATATATATATATATATATATATATATATATATATATATATATATATATATATATATATATATATATATATATATAAACATGTTTTTAATTACACGTTGAAAGTTATATATATTAAATTACGGACCGTTATCATTTATAACTTGTCAAAAAGGTTTCTAGAAAGATTCTAAATTTTAAGATAACATTAAAACATTTATCCTTATTAAAATGACTCGGTAATAATTTGTCAAAAGTGGTTCCAGACATTTATAAAGTTATATTCCTTTTTAAAGAAGATGTGACACTCAAATCATTGTATATAATTTCTAAAATTTATAACAGTAAAAGATAATGATAATAACTTTAATAATTTACTTCTTGACATGTTGTAAAATGTACAAATCTTTCGAAATATATCGTAGTATGTTTTATATCTTTGAAACCATAATTATATGTACTTTATAGCATAAAAATTTAATTAGATTTTATATACATATTACATTATAAAATGTTTTAATAATAGAATTCTTTTAGGCTGAAAACGTTTTCGTACATTTGAAAATTAATCACATAACTATTATAAAATTTATTCTTCTAAAACTAATTATATTCAGATCACATAATCTATTGCTAGAACTTATGTTTATTTTAAATCCTTATAAGTTTGCATTAATTTGGTTAATAAATCAAGTGTTACTATATCTAGTAATTGTATTCGAAACCACCTATATATAAGCTCAATATATATATATATATATATATATATATATATATATATATATATATATATATATATACACGTTTCACATAACACGTTTTATTACGTAGACGTTTATCTATAACGAATAAGTATAACGTCATACGTTTGATATTTTTCTAACGTTTACAAGTCATAAAATAGATTTTCTAATATATTTACATGTCAATCAAATCGTTTAAATGTTTTATTAAAATTTCTCAATTTAATAATCACACATATGTATATATTAATACATATCTATTTACACATAATTGTTCGTGAATCGTCAAGAGCAGTCGAAGGGTAATTGAATACATAAACATAGTTCAAAGTTTTTGAGATTTTAACATTACAGACTTTGATTATCGTGTCAGAAACATATAAAGATCAAGTTTAAATTTGGTCAGAAATTTCCGAGTTGTCACAATACCTACCCGTTAAAGAAATTTCGTTCTGAAATTTGATTAGGATGGTCATGAATGACAATAAGTATGTTTTCATGACTCATACGAATTGAAAATTAGAGTTTTATCATCATTGAGTAATATGGATAAAACAATTCGTTTATATGAAGAGTACGAGTGAAGCTATCGCAAAAGAGTGAAATAAGATATGAAGTTTCTTCATATCTTTTGACGTAGGTAGGGTTGATTTTTGGAGTTCGAGGGATTTAAAGAAAATCTTCGTAATAAGATTTACTTCTTCGGTAATTAAGGTAGTTAAGATCTCTTTGAATTAAATGCGTTAATCTGTCTCGATTTCTATGTCTGATATTCCACTATAAATCCACTCCATTTGTTTCCTTAATTCCACAGCTCACACCTTCTATTCTTTCTTCCTTAGTTCATATTTCCAAAAGATTGTGGAAATGCTTCATCCAGTTCTGATCCTAGATCTTATTCTGACTACCACAACAATCATCCTTTTATTTCAACTTCCACCAGAGGAATTCGTTTATTTCTACTTTGCTCTTGGGGTAGTGATTTTCCTGATCCTTCCTTGCATCTGTCTTTCCATAATTATTGATATCTACGGTTAATGTTTTCTCCTATTTGCTGCGATTTATACTCCAATTTCTATTTGAGCTTCATTCTTTTATTTTCTCTTCTTGACATTAAGCATCGCATGTAATGGTCCAGAATTCGTATATATGAATTTCGGAATGAACATGGTTACTGTTCTAAGAAGGAAATTGTAATGGCACTATCTTGATTTGTCAAATTACCAGAATACCTTAAAAAATGCTGAATCATCAAGAAAAATATGTTCTTGATATGTTTAGAGGTTAAGTAGAATACAAGAGTCATGTAACATGGCATATGATGATGTTATGATCTATGAATCATCACGTTCCATTTAAAAACTCGGCATGACTTACTGTAATATAATCACGTTGATCAAGTGTCATTATATTATACTAACTCATGCTTCATTTCCCAACACTACTTCAAAAACATTCATATTTTAAACTCGAAGGTTTCAGAATTTAGAAACTAAAATAGTTTCTTTTATGATGTAACACAGATAGCGCGAAGAGGTAAATGATTTCGGATAACAATAGTTATAAAGATATCTTCAGGAATATCGAGGATATTTATAATGAAAGATATGATGATATCTTAGAATTTCTAACATCGATGGATGATGATGAAGATTTGTTCATAAAGGTTTAGAGTCAGGAGTAAGGTATTCGATAATAATTTCAGCAGACACTGAATCATTTGGATTCTTTGAAGGCAGGTTTAGTATTTATGATTTGTCCATAGCTTCCTTCATGATTTGCTCAATCCGTTTTCCAGTTCCAAACCTTCTCTTTTTCTGAGCTTTGCCAACACACTATTCTTTATCATCAAATTTTTGACTGTTAAGGTTGTTTACAGTTTTTGCTGCTTCATCAGCATTTTTCCAAAATTCGGAGAACTAATTCGCAGTTTAGGGTGTTTTTCAGAAACTTTACATTCGAAGTATGTGAGTCTAGGAGATAGATGTTATATATACACATATAACTGTTGGCGTAGACATGCTGCGAGATTTCAAAATACTGATTGCTGATTCTTGATAATTGACATGGCAATTATTGTTACAAGATGTGGATGAGTATATGATGGGGTTTTAATGAACAAATATAATGGTTTTTCAGAAAGGCTTTTTGTGACACCGCTTTTTTTTTAATACGTGGCGGAAGCATTTATTTATTAATTACAATATAAACATTAACTATTGCTAAGACAACCAGTGTCACGTGTCATTACAAAATACATGTTTATACGGAGAAGATGTAGTTACAATCAGTTTACAAAAGATCACAGTTTAAACTATAAAGATCACATCAGAGTTAATCCTGTCAAACATAACATCATCATGCCCGTCTTCTCCCAAAAGCACTATCTACGAAAGCTAACAACCTGCAGGGAGGAGATGGATGGGAATTAGCACGAAGCTAAGTGAGTACAACTAACTACAGGCCATAGCATACATAAGTGTTATACTAATCATGTCATATAGTCTAACACACAAACATCACCCAAGTGCTGTCTACAGAGACTCTGGCGGCTCGGCCAAACCATTAACCACCAGCTGATCGGACTGGGGCTTACCAGAAGTTCCTCCACCACCGTGTTGTATATATATAATCCACACACGACGAGCTCGTCATTCACATATATATACACCACGATTGTCTAGGCCACCACATGAGGAACCCAACCCGCAGGTTGATCTCTCCTACTGAGGCCACCACACAATAGGGACGCACTGGGCTCCAGCAGACAAGCATTAACCAACATGCAGTCATCACAACGTACTAACTAACCACATCAATAAGTATATCTAACAAGCATGGCAATCATAATATAACATGCTTCTATATACTATATTCTTCAGTTAGTCCCACTCACCAATTACCAGCAACCAGCTCAGATAATCTACTACTGAGCGGCTTCCTTATCTTTTTCACCTGAACATAAGGCAAACCAAGTTAGTTATTGTCCATTAACACCAAATAACACAATATATAAATTTTTGTCAGAAAAAGTATCCGCTAAAAATTTTTGCTTAACACTTGCGCACTTTCAAAATTTACATCAAAATCATCAAAATAAAAACGGGCAGCATAACGGCTAAAAATCAACACTTATTAAAAATTTCTACTGCATAGACCATCGGTCGATCGTCAGAGACTATCGGCCGATCGTCACTACACCATCGGCCGATCGACCACACTATCGGCCGATCGTTAAAATTACAACCGTTGGTCGAAGGACTTCCACCATCGGTCGATCGTCTAGTCCATCGACCGATCGTCACACACCATCGGTCGATGGTTAGAGACCATCGGTCGATGGTAGGTCATCTGCAGCAGCAGCTACCAAAGTGATGGGTTTCTCACCAAACTCACCAATTCTCAATCTAGAGCTCGTTTTTAACCTCAAAACTTACCAAATCGAAGACACTAAACATGTAGGAACATAAACCCACAAGATTTAGACTCAAACAGCATCAAATCTAACTCTTTTGACCCAAAATACACACTTTGTAAAAACTAACACAAAAACTCAATTTTCTCAATGATTAAAGCATGAAATGCTACAAATCTTACCTTGATAGACTCAGAAAATCTAAAGGAACAAGATAATGTAAAAGATTTGAGCTCAAGAACAAGGATTAGAATTTAGGGTTTTGGTAGTTGAAGAAGATGAAGTACGGGTGTGTTTGTGTGTGAGAAATTTCTGGAAACCAAAAGAAGAAAATGGGAGCACTAGTCACTTAAAGTGGGTTAAATCCTATACTGTGCAACACACGGGTATTTATCAGTTATCTGATATCTTTCGTACATCATTTGGCAACCCAAACGAAGTCCAAATTAAATAAACAAACCTGTTCTATGACCCTTGTCACAAACTGGTCCTAACCACATCATCAAATAATAATAAACAGTAAATAAAAATAAAAGCATATAATAACACAATACTAATTTAAGGGCAATGTAGTAATCTTACAGCTAGGCCCGATTGAGGATGTTACAAATCTACCCCCCTTAAGAAGATTCCGTCCTCGGAATCTGGTCAAGGTCAAATAACTGAGGATAGCGCGCTCTCCTTAACTCCTCGGTTTCCCACGTTAAGTTAGAACCTAAACTGTGCCACCATTCCACTAACACTATTGGAATCTGTTTCTTTCTTAACTTGGTGACTTTCTTGTCCACTATTCTAACCGGCTCTTCTACTAATTTCTTACTTAAATCCACTTTCAAATCCTTCAGCGAAAGAATCAAACTTTCGTCGTCTACCTTACACTTCCTTAAATAACATAAATTGAACGTGTTGTGAATTCCTACTAACTCTGAAGGAAGATCTAAAACAACAGTTTGATCATTCAGAATTTCTATGATTGGAAATGGCCCAATAAACCTCGGAGCTAGTTTACCACGTTTGCCAAATCTGATCACCCCTTTCCACGGTGATACCTTCAAGTATACACGATCACCTACATTAAAAATTACCGGACGCCTACGCGGATCAGCATACATCTTTTGTCAATCTCTAGCTGCTTTTAACTTCTCACGTGCAGTTTCGACTTTTTCTGCAGTTAACTGGACAATTTCAGGACCTGCAAATTGTTTCTCACCTGCTTCTAAACAACATGTCAGAGTTCTACACTTACGTCCATACAACATTTCATATGGCGGCATTCCAATACTCGAATGATACGAATTGTTGTAAGAAAACTCTATCAGTGGAAGATGCGAATCCCAAGAACCACCATATTCTAAGACACACGCTCTCAACATGTCTTCTAACATTTGAATCGTTCGTTCACTCTGACCGTCTGTTTGTGGATGATATGCTATACTTAAATTCACACGCGTACCCAGATTCTGATGTAAACTGTTCCAGAAGTTCGATCCAAACCTAGTATCTCTATCGGAAACTATTGACAACGGTATACCATGTCGACTAACGATCTCTTTCAAGTACAATTCTACCAAATCACTTAATGAAGCTGTTTCACGAGTAGCTAAAAAGTGAGCACTCTTTGTTAAACGATCCACAATCACCCAGATCATGTCGTGTCCTTTCTGGGTTCGGGGTAACTTGGTCACAAAATCCTTCGTTATATGATCCCATTTCCACTGAGGAATTTCTAACTGTCTTAGAGATCCATACGGTTTCTGATGTTCTGCCTTAACTTGCGCACAAATATGACATTTTTCGACAAAATTTGCAACATCTGTCTTCATTGTCGGCCACCAATACAATGTTTTCAAGTCTCTATACATCTTTGTACTACCTGGATGCATTGATAATCTCGATTTATGCGCTTCAGTAAGGATTAAATCCCTCAAATCTCCAAACATAGGCACCCAAATTCGATCTTTATAGGTCTTTAATCCTCTAGAATCATTGCATAGGTCAAATTTTCTTTTAGTCATTTGTTCCGTCTTTATGTTTTCGTCATTCAAAGCTACTAACTGAACGGTTTTCAATCGATCAATCAAGTCTGAAACTATTTCAATTCTGAAACTATTTCAATTCTCATAAATCTAACATTTTTGACTGTTTTCTTGCGACTCAGAGCATCTGCGACCACATTTGCTTTACCCGAGTGGTACTTAATCTCACAATCGTAGTCTTTAATCAGTTCTAAACATCGACGTTGACGCATATTTAATTCTTTCTGAGAAAAGATATATTGAAGACTCTTATGATCTGTATAGATTTCACAATGTGTACCATACAAATAGTGTCTCCAAAGCTTCAAAGCAAACACAACTGCAGTTAACTCTAAATCATGAGTAGGGTAGTTTCGTTCATGATTTTTCAACTGTCGTGAAGCATACGCTATGACTTTATTTCTCTGCATCAAAATACAACCCAGACCTGCACGTGACGCATCACAATAAACCACAAAATCTTCTGTTCCCTCTGGTAAAGCTAAAACCGGCGCTTGACATAACAACTGTTTGAGAGTCTGAAAAGCCTTTTCTTGTTCATCAGTCCATCGAAAGGCTACATCTTTTCTGGTTAACTTATTTAATGGACCTGCTATTTTAGAAAAGTCTTTGATAAACCGGCGGTAATAACCTGCTAAACCCAGAAAACTCTTAATTTCTGTCGGCGTTTTCGGAGAGTTCCAATTCATTATAGCCTCTATCTTGAACTGATCCATTTTGATACCCTATTAACAAATTACATGACCCAGAAACTGTACTTCACGCAACCAAAATTCATATTTGGAGAACTTAGCATACAACTGTTCCTGTTTCAGGAGTTCTAATACCAATCTTAAATGTGTAGCATGATCTTTCTCGGTTTTCGAATATATCAAGATATCATCTATGAAGACAATCACAAACTTGTCAAGATACTGACGACACACCCTATTCATTAAATCCATAAACACTGCTGGCGCGTTTGTTAACCCGAATAGCATAACTAAAAATTCATAATGAACATATCTAGTTCTGAACGATGTTTTCGGTATATCACTCTCTGCAACACGTACCTGATGATACCCTGAACGTAAATCAATCTTTGAAAAGTAGGAAGCACCCAGTAACTGATCAAATAAGTCATCTATTCTCGGTAACGGATACTTATTCTTGATTGTTCTCTTGTTTAAATCACGATAATCTATACACATACGAAGCGACCCATCTTTCTTTTTCACAAACAAAACAGGAGCACCCCACGGTGAAGAACTTGGTCGGATAAACCCCTTATCTAACAGTTCCTGAATCTGAGACATCATTTCTCGAATTTCTGATGGAGCTAATCTGTAAAGAGCTTTTGCAACTTGCGTAGCACCTGGAACCAAATCAATTTTATACTCTACTTCACGTACTGGAGGTAACCCTGGTAGATCATCTGGAAACACTTCGGGAAATTATGACACAACAAGAATATCGGTCACCTGCTTCTTTTCTTTCTTAACATCGATCACGTAGGCTAAGAATGAATCACACCCTTTCGATATTGCCTTCTAAGCTTTCATTAGGGAAACCATAGGAAAGTTAAATCCACTGCGCTCTCCCCTAGCTATCACTCGGGATCCATCGGCCAAACGGAAAGAAATCATATTCTTATCACACTTAATATTAGCCATATTAGCTCTTAACCAATTCATGCCTATGACTACATCAAATCTAGGTAAAGGCATCAACAAACAGGTTAAAGGGAAGGAATGGCTGTCGATTTCGATGGTAACTCCAGACACAGATGATGTGCATGGAACCATTTTACCGTCAGCTACTTCTATTCTCAAAGGCTCATCTAACATCCTAACAGGCAACTTCAACTTATCACAAAAGCCTAAGGACATAAAAGAACGATTTGCTCCAGAATCAAATAACACACGAGCTGGCAAGGAATTAACCAAGAACATACCGGTAATGACGTCATCGGTAGCGGTTGCAGCGTCTACCATCATTTGAAATGCCCTTGCCTCTGCTGTTGGAGGGTTCTTTCTCTTCTGCCCGGCAGTAGAAGCAGAAGATCCCCCAGAAGTTACAGACCTCTCCCCTGACCCTGCCCCAGAACCGGCTCTTGACGCAGATGGCAATTCGATGATCTATGACCTACATGATGACAAGTCCAACACACATCGAACTTAAAGGAACAAGTTGTTGTTTCATGACCTAGTACTCCACATCTCAAGCATCTTCGGGTCATTAGAGAACATGGATCGGCATGAGTCGACTTTAAAACATTACACCAACCAGACTGACTAGAACCCGATCCACTCATACCAGACTTACTTTTCTGTTTAAACTCACCTGACTTCTTACCACGAAATCCTGATTGCTTACTTAATTGCTGAACAGATTGACCACCCGATTGACTTTCTGATTTTCCTCCAAAAGATCCACTTTTCGAACTTTCTCTTTTCACTGCCATTATATCACCTTCATTAACTTTTGCCATCTCATGAGCCTGTGCTAATGTGGTTGCAAATCTCGCAACTGTTCTATATTCTGGCTTTATCACTCGCATAAAATGCTGAATCTTATCCTTTTCAGTCGGTACCCACTGTTGAAAAAACCTTAACTTCGATGTAAAATCTCTGAAAACCTCATCAATCGTCATGTTTTTGGTCATTTTCATACTCAGAAACTCAGTTTTCAATCTTTCCATCTCATACTCAGAACAATACTGCTCACGAACCTTAGCAGCGAACTGTTCCCAAGTTATCTAACTAATCTGTTCTTTGGGTAAATATGCAGTGATAGAGTCCCACCATTCCATTGCTTCACCCTTGAGAAGCCTACTAGCAAATAACACCATCGATTCAGGCTCACAAAAACATGCTTCCAACGCTCTCTCTACTTCTCTTAGCCAATTAAGCGTCATTGTAGGATTTGTGTGACCACTGTACTCAGGAGGTTTGCAGTCCATAAACTGTTTATAGGTACACTTCCTTCTTGTCTCAGGGACTTGAAATGGGTACATCATTTGATTAGGAAAAGTCTGGTTAAACGGAAATGGCATTTGGAGGTTTTGATAGATGTTTTGCGGAAACTGCGATTGGGAACTGCCTCCGGCTTGAGTATAAAAGTTAGGAGGAAAGGTTGTATTTAACGCAGTGGTATTAGGGTCCCATTGCGCCCGTTCTTGTTCCAATTCCTTAATTTTCTCCTGAGCTTCTAGTAACCGACTTTGAAGTTCTATTACTTCTTGATAAGTTTCTTCTTCTGAAGACACATGTCCATCTTCGTCAGGGGCTCTGAATGTACCAGTTCCAGGGGCAGCAGGGCCAGTAGCGTTAGCTTCGTTATCTGCCATTAATGCACTACCACAACACTCACACCAAAGCTTAGTATAAACTCTGTTAGTACTAACAACTAACACATAAGCTGTCCTAGTAACCCATCCCTAGCATGTTATGTTTGACATGACTCTACTAAGTTTGGGAACATGACATTTAGATCACAATGCACATGCTGCCAAACTAAGCTCTGATACCAACTTGTGACACCGCTTTTTTTTTAATACGTGGCGGAAGCATTTATTTATTAATTACAATATAAACATTAACTATTGCTAAGACAACCAGTGTCACGTGTCATTACAAAATACATGTTTATACGGAGAAGATGTAGTTACAATCAGTTTACAAAAGATCACAGTTTAAACTATAAAAGATCACATCAGAGTTAATCCTGTCAAACATAACATCATCATGCCCGTCTTCTCCCAAAAGCACTATCTACGAAAGCTAACAACCTGCAGGGAGGAGATGGATGGGAATTAGCACGAAGCTAAGTGAGTACAACTAACTACAGGCCATAGCATACATAACTGTTATACTAATCATGTCATATAGTCTAACACACAAACATCACCCAAGTGCCATCTACAGAGACTCTTGCGGCTCGACCAAACCATTAACCACCAGCTGATCGGACTGGGGCTTACCAGAAGTTCCTCCACCACCGTGTTGTATATATATAATCCACACACGACGAACGCGTCATTCACATATATATACACCACGATTGTCTAGGCTACCACATGAGGAACCCAACCCGCAGGTTGATCTCTCCTACCGAGGCCACCACACAATAGGGACGCACTGGGTGTAGTGACCCGAACTTTTCCATGTTTATATATATATTAAATGAAATTTTTATTTACATGATTAAGTGTTTCCAACATGTTAAGCAATCAAACTTGTTAAGACTTGATTAATTGAAATAGGTTTCATATAGACAATTGACCACCCAAGTTGACCGGTGATTCACGAACGTTAAAACTTGTAAAAACTATACGATGACATATATATGGTTATATATATAGTTAACATGATTTTATTATAAGTATGTATCTCATTAGGTATTTTAACAATGAGTTATATACATAACAATGAGACTATTAATTTAAGAAACTCGAAAACGATATATATAACGATTATCGTTATAACAACGTCTTACTAGGTACATATGAATCATATTAAGATATTGATACACTTGGTTAATTATGTTAAATGATAAGTAAATATATTATTAAGTGTATTAACAATGAAATACATATGTAAAAATAAGACTACTAACTTAATGATTTCGAAACGAGACATATATGTAACGATTATCGTTGTAACGACATTTAACTGTATATATATCATACTAAGATATATTATATATCATAATATCATGATAATATAACAATTTAACATCTCATTTGTTATAATAAACAATGGGTTAACAACATTCAACAAGATCGTTAACCTAAAGGTTTCAAAACAACATTTACATGTAACGACTAACGATGACTTAACGACTCAGTTAAAATGTATATACATGTAGTGTTTTAATATGTATTCATACAATTTTGAAAGACTTCAAGACACTTATCAAAATACTTCTACTTAACAAAAATGCTTACAATTACATCCTCGTTCAGTTTCATCAACAATTCTACTCGTATGCTCCCGTATTCGTACTCGTACAATACACAGCTTTTAGATGTATGTACTATTGGTATATACACTCCAATGATCAGCTCTTAGCAGCCCATGTGAGCCACCTAACACATGTGGGAACCATAATTTGGCAACTAGCATGAAATATCTCATAAAATTACAAAAATATGAGTAATCATTCATGACTTATTTACATGAAAACAAAATTACATATCCTTTATATCTAATCCATACACCAACGATCAAAAATACCTACAAACACTTTCATTCTTCAATTTTCTTCATCTAATTGATCTCTCTCAAGTTCTATCTTCAAGTTCTAAGTGTTCTTCATATATTCTACAAGTTCTAGTTACATAAAATCAAGAATACTTTCAAGTTTGCTAGCTCACTTCCAATCTTGTAAGGTGATCATCCAACCTCAAGAAATCTTTGTTTCTTATAGTAGGTTATCATTCTAATACAAGGTAATAATCATATTCAAACTTTGGTTCAATTTCTATAACTATAACAATCTTATTTCAAGTGATGATCTTACTTGAACTTATTTTCGTGTCATGATTCTGCTTCAAGAACTTTGAGCCATCCAAGGATCCGTTGAAGCTAGATCCATTTTTCTCTTTTCCAGTAGGTTTATCCAAGGAACTTAAGGTAGTAATGATGTTCATAACATCATTCGATTCATACATAAAAAGCTATCATATTCGAAGTGGTAAACTAGTAATCACTAGAACATAGTTTAGTTAATTCTAAACTTGTTCGCAAATAAAGTTAATCCTTCTAACTACACTTTTAAAATCAACTATACACATGATCTATATCTATATGATATGCTAACTTAATGATTTAAAACCCGGAAACATGATAAACACCATAAAACCGGATTTACGCCGTCGTAGTTACAACCGGGGGCTGTTTTGGTTTGGATAATTAAAAACTATGAAAAACATTGATTTAAAAGCTATACTTCTGGGAAAATGATTTTTCTTATGAACATGAAACCATATCCAAAAATCATGGTTAAACTCACAGTGAAAGTATGTTTTTCAAAACAGTCATCAAGATGTCGTTCTTTCGACGGAAATGACTACCTCTTTCAAAAAAGACTTGTAACTTGTATTTCCGACTATAAACCTATACCTTTTCTGTTTAGTTTCATAAATTCAAGTTCAATACGAAACCATGGCCGCTTAAATCACTCAAAACGGATTAGAAACGAAGAAATGGCGAGCAAAACAAAATTGGTAAAAACTACTCATTTTAGCTACGTGAAAATTGGTAACAAATCTATTCCAACCATAACTTAATCAACTTGTATTGTATATTATGTAATCTTGAGATACCATAGACACGTATACAATGTTTCGACCTATCATGTCGACACATCTATATATATTTCGGAACAACCATAGACACTCTATATGTGAATGTTGGAGTTAGCTATACAGGGTTGAGGTTGATTCCAAAATATATATAGTTTGAGTTGTGATCAATACTGAGATACGTATACACTGGGTCGTGGATTGTTTCAAGATAATATTTATCAATTTATTTCTGTACATCTAACTGTGGACAACTAGTTGTAGGTTACTAACGAGGACAGCTGACTTAATAAACTTAAAACATCAAAATATATTAAAAGTGTTGTAAATATATTTTGAACATACTTTGATATATATGTATATATTGTTATAGGTTCGTGAATCAACCAGTGGCCAAGTCTTACTTCCTGACGAAGTAAAAAAATCTGTGAAGGTGAGTTATAGTTCCACTTTTAAAATCTAATATTTTTGGGATGAGAATACATGCAGGTTTTATAAATGATTTACAAAATAGACACAAGTACGTGAAATTACATTCTATGGTTGAATTATCGAAATCGAATATGCCCCTTTTTATTAAGTCTGGTAATCTAAGAATTAGGGAACAGACACCCTAATTAACGCGAATCCTAAAGATAGATCTATTGGGCCTAACAAACCCCATCCAAAGTACCGGATGCTTTAGTACTTCGAAATTTATATCATATCCGAAGGGTGTTCCGGAATGATGGGGATATTCTTATATATGCATCTTGTTAATGTCGGTTACCAGGTGTTCACCATATGAATGATTTTTATCTCTATGTATGGGATGTGTATTGAAATATGAAATCTTGTGGTCTATTGTTACGATTTGATATATATAGGTTAAACCTATAACTCACCAACATTTTTGTTGACGTTTAAAGCATGTTTATTCTCAGGTGAATACTAAGAGCTTCCGCTGTTGCATACTAAAATAAGGACAAGATTTGGAGTCCATGTTTGTATGATATTGTGTAAAAACTGCATTCAAGAAACTGATTTCGATGTAACATATTTGTATTGTAAACCATTATGTAATGGTCGTGTGTAAACAGGATATTTTAGATTATCATTATTTGATAATCTACGTAAAGCTTTTTAAACCTTTATTTATGAAATAAAGGTTATGGTTTGTTTTAAAAATGAATGCAGTCTTTGAAAAACGTCTCATATAGAGGTCAAAACCTCGCAACGAAATCAATTAATATGGAACGTTTTTAATCAATAAGAACGGGACATTTCAGTTGGTATCCGAGCGTTGGTCTTAGAGAACCAGAAATTTGCATTAGTGTGTCTTATCGAGTTTGTTAGGATGTATTAGTGAGTCTGGACTTCGACCGTGTTTTCTTTAAAAATGATTGCTTAACATTTTTGTTGGAAACTATATATTATTAACATGTATATATTATGTGATATATTAATCTCTTAACATGTTTGATATTGTGTGATAGATGTCTACCTCTAGCACAAATCCCATTGACTCACCTAATAATAACAAAGAGTCGAATATATATTGGACTGATTCACAAGTTCCCGAAGAAGAACCGGAAGAAGAATCAGAACCGGAAGAAGAATCAGAACCGGAAGAGGAGGAACCGGAGGAGGAAATAGAACCGGTGGGGGAAATAATAAAACGGTTAAGTAAAAGAAAATCCTCAACCAACCGACCAAGGTTAATTATGGTCAATGGTGTTTCCGCCAAGGAAGCAAAATATTGGGAGGATTACCAATTCTCCGATGAATCGGATTCCGACGAGAATTCCGATGATGTTATAGAAATTACCCCAACTGAATTTAAAAAGGCAAAGGAAAATAATAAGGGAAAGGGCATAAAAATAGAGAAATCTAATTCCAACCCCGATGAACTTTATATGTATCGTCAACCCCCGAAGCCCTTAAGTTGTAACAATGACCCGGGAACCTCTAAACCACCAGGTTTTTCTAAACCATTGTGGAAAACGACAGCTCGTATTAGGGGAACATCATATATCCCTAGAAACTTGGCAAAACGAACCAAAACCGAAGAAGAAGAAGAAACGAGCGAGTCGGAATAAGATAGTTGTATTCGTGTGGTGTAATATATGTAATATAGTGTGCTTATGCTTTATGATATATGTAAAAATTGCTTGTATTAATAAGTATTTTTTTTATGAATCTAACTCTTGTCTATTTTACAGTATAAAAACACAAAATGGATAGACAACCCAATATTTTAAGAGACCTACCCGGAGACATGATTGATGAAATCTTGTCTAGAGTCGGTCAGAATTCTTCGGCACAACTATTTACGGCAAAATCAGTTTGTAAGACATTCGAAGAACGTTCCAAAAATGTCTTGGTTTATAAGAGACTTTCGTTTGA
Organism: Rutidosis leptorrhynchoides; assembly: GCF_046630445.1. Lineage (NCBI taxonomy): Eukaryota > Viridiplantae > Streptophyta > Magnoliopsida > Asterales > Asteraceae > Rutidosis > Rutidosis leptorrhynchoides. The sequence goes on from NC_092333.1 coordinate 80,823,019, forward strand.
AAGATGGGGGATATCACATTGGGAAACCCATAAGTTACGATGTGTTTACTTTGATGCATATATTGCGGGGAACCCAAATGCTATTTTACGCAACGGGTTAAGAAATTATTTTGACTCAATGTATCCGAATATAGGACTTCATAATTTAGAAAAAGCGGCTAACATGCAACATAAAGAAGCATGCTATGCTTACGGGTTAGTAATGTTCGCTTCTCACCAAAGTGAGAAAAAGAACATCGGGCTACAACTACTAAACAAAACATTCCCACAAGTGACGGAGTCGGTAATTGGGGTAAGAAATGAGGTTTTTAGGTTATTACGAGACTGTTGGTCATTACGTAACCCTCGTACCTTTGACGACGTTACAACACGCTGTCTTATCAATGGCCATAACGGTTATGTTCCACAAGACCAAGGATGGGAAGTAGTCCTAGTAAAACCAGAATGCATGACTTGTTTCTGGACGTATGAATTACGTGTCTTTATTGCCTTTGCTGAACGACTTGTGTACTAGCTAGAATTATCTTCACAACTATCTTGTATCAAAGTTATTGTGTGCTATATTTCATGCTTTATGTAAAATAAGCGGTATTGTAAGTTTGTAAAATATTGTATAAAAGTTTGAACGCGAAATATTATTATAATCAGTTTTTCATATAGAATTGTAGTAGTTGAATTGTATATTAGCTACTAAGTATGAACTTAACGGGTAGGTACTACCCGAATTTAAACTTATAAAACGCTAATATGAAGAAAAAGCTTTTATAAATGAGTTCATATTATGCTACGAAATACTATTAACTACTCTTAATATTCTGTATGATTAACTTGTTCCATTTGACTATTTTGAAGGAAATGGCACCGACTACTCGACACACCGTGAATATGAATGAAGAGGAATTCCGTACTTTTCTAGCTTCAAACATAGCCGCAGTACAGGCTGCGCTACATACCAACAATAACCTTGGATCTAGCAGTACAGGAAATCGTGTAGGATGCACCAACAAAGAATTCACTGCCTGTAAACCTTTGGAATTTGATGGAACCGAAGGACCGATCGGATTGAAACGGTGGACCGAGAAGGTCGAATCGGTGTTTGTCATAAGTAAGTGTACTGAAGAGGACAAAGTGAAGTACGCTACGCATACCTTCACAGGTTCTGCGTTAACATGGTGGAATACCTATCTAGAGCAAGTGGGACAAGATGATACGTACGCACTACCGTGGTCAGCATTCAAGCACTTGATGAACGAGAAGTACCGTCCCAGAACTGAGGTCAATAAGTTCAAGACAGAACTTAGAGGGTTACGAACCCAAGGATTTGATATTACCACGTACGAAAGACGATTCACAGAATTATGCCTATTGTGTCCGGGAGTGTTCGAAGATGAGGAAGAGAAGATCGACGCGTTTGTGAAAGGATTACCGGAAAGAATCCAAGAAGATATAAGTTCACACGAGCCTGCCTCCATACAACAGGCATGTAGAATGGCTCACAAACTAGCGAACCAGATTGAAGAAAGAATTAAAGAACAGACTGCTGAAGAGACCAATGTGAAGCAAGTCAAAAGAAAGTGGGAGGAAAACGGTGATAAGAATCACCAATACAACAACAACAGCAATTACAACAATAATCGCAACAACTATCCTAACAATCGCAACGTCAATCGCAACTACAACAAACGGCCCAACAACAATAACAACAACAACAACAACAACAACAGCAGCAGCAACTACAACAATAATCTTAACAACAATAATAATCGCAACAACAACAACAATCAGAAGCAGCTATGCCAAAGGTGTGAAAAGTATCACTCGGGGTTCTGCACCAAATTTTGCAACAAGTGTAAAAGAAATGGTCATAGCGCGGCGAAGTGTGAGGTCTACGGACCAGGGGTTAACAGAACGAAAGGAACAAATGGTGTCGGAACGAGTAATGGTGGAGCAAGTAGTGTCGGAGCAAGTAATGCCAATGTAGTTTGTTATAAATGTGGAAAACCGGGCCACATTATTAGAAATTGCCCGAACCAGGAGAACACGAATGGACAAGGCCGCGGAAGAGTTTTCAATATTAATGCAGCAGAGGCACGGGAAGACCCGAAGCTTGTTACGGGTACGTTTCTTATTGACAATAAATCTGCTTACGTTTTATTTGATTCGGGTGCGGATAGAAGCTATATGAGTAGAGATTTTTGTGCTAAATTAAGTTGTCCATTGACACCGTTAGATAGTAAATTTTTACTCGAATTAGCAAACGGTAAATTAATTTCAGCAGATTATATATGCCGGAATCGAGAAATTAAACTGGGTAGCGAAATATTTAAGATTGATTTGATACCAGTAGAGTTAGGGAGTTTTGATGTAATAGTTGGCATGGGTGGCTGAAGAAGGTGAAAGCAGAGATCGTATGTTATAAAAATACAATTTGCATTGTACGAGAAGAAGGAGAACCCTTAATGGTGTACGGAGAAAATGGCAACACGAAGCTACATCTTATTAGTAATTTGAAGGCACAAAAACTAATAAGAAAAGGTTTCTATGCTGTTCTAGCACACGTCGAGAAAGTACAAACTGAAGAAAAGAGCATCAATGATGTTTTTGTCGCAAAAGAATTTCCCGATGTATTACCAAAAGAATTACCGGGACTACCTCCACATCGATCTGTTGAATTTCAAATAGATCTTGTACCAGGAGCTGCACCAATAGCTCGTGCTCCTTACAGACTCGCACCCAGCGAGATGAAAGAACTGCAAAGCCAACTGCAAGAACTATTAGAACGTGGTTTCATTCGACCAAGCACATCACCATGGGGAGCTCCTATTTTGTTTGTCAAGAAGAAAGATGGTACATTTAGGTTGTGTATTGACTACAGAGAGTTGAACCAACTTACCATCAAAAACCGTTATCCACTGCCGAGAATTGACGACTTATTTGATCAACTACAAGGCTCGTCGGTTTATTCGAAGATCGATTTACATTCTAGATATCATCAAATGCGAGTAAAGGAGGATGATATTCCAAAAACTGCTTTTAGGACGCGTTATGGTCATTACGAGTTTATGGTTATGCCGTTTGGATTGACTAACGCACCAGCTGTGTTCATGGACCTTATGAACCGAGTGTGTGGGCCATATCTTGACAAGTTTGTCATTGTTTTCATCGATGACATACTTATTTACTCAAAGAATGATCAGGATCACGAAGAACATTTGAGAAAAGTGCTAGAAGTATTGAGGAAAGAAAAATTGTACGCTAAGTTTTCAAAGTGTGCATTTTGGTTGGAAGAAGTTCAATTCTTCGGTCACATAGTGAACAAAGAAGGTATCCAGGTGGACCCGGCAAAGATCGAAACCGTTGAAAAGTGGGAAACCCCAAAAACTCCGAAGCATATACGTCAATTTTTAGGATTGGCTGGTTACTACAGAAGATTCATCCAAGATTTCTCCAAAATAGCAAAACCCTTGACTGCATTAACGCATAAAGGGAAGAAATTTGAATGGAAGGATGAACAAGAGAAGGCATTTCAGTTATTGAAGAAAAAGCTAACTACGGCACCTATATTGTCATTGCCTGAAGGGAATGATGATTTTGTGATATATTGTGACGCCTCAAAGCAAGGTCTCGGTTGTGTATTAATGCAACGAACGAAGGTAATTGCTTATGCGTCTAGACAATTGAAGATTCACGAGAAAAATTATACGACGCATGATTTGGAATTAGGCGCGGTTGTTTTTGCATTAAAGACTTGGAGGCACTACTTATATGGGGTCAAAAGTATTATATATACCGACCACAAAAGTCTTCAACACATATTTAATCAGAAACAACTGAACATGAGGTAGCGTAGGTGGATTGAATTGTTGAATGATTACGACTTTGAGATTCGTTACCACCCGGGGAAGGCAAATGTGGTAACCGACACCTTGAGTAGAAAGGACAGAGAACCCATTCGAGTAAAATCTATGAATATAATGATTCACAATAACCTTACTACTCAAATAAAGGAGGCGCAACAAGGAGTTTTAAAAGAGGGAAATTTAAAGGATGAAATACCCAAAGGATCGGAGAAGCATCTTAATATTCGGGAAGACGAAACCCGGTATAGGGCTGAAAGAATTTGGGTACCAAAATTTGGAGATATGAGAGAAATGGTACTTAGAAAAGCTCATAAAACCAGATACTCAATACATCCTGGAACGGGGAAGATGTACAAGGATCTTAAGAAACATTTTTGGTGGCCAGGTATGAAAGCCGATATTGCTAAATATGTAGGAGAATGTTTGACGTGTTCTAAGGTCAAAGCTGAACATCAGAAACCATCAGGTCTACTACAACAACCTGAAATCCCGGAATGGAAATGGGAAAACATTACCATGGATTTCATTACTAAATTGCCAAGGACTGCAAGTGGTTATGATACTATTTGGGTAATAGTTGATCGTCTCACCAAGTCAGCACACTTCCTGCCAATAAGAGAAGATGACAAGATGGAGAAGTTAGCACGACTGTATTTGAAGGAAGTCGTCTCCAGACATGGAATACCAATCTCTATTATCTCTGATAGGGATGGCAGATTTATTTCAAGATTCTGGCAGACATTACAGCAAGCATTGGGAACTCGTCTAGACATGAGTACTGCCTATCATCCACAAACTGATGGGTAGAGCGAAAGGACGATACAAACGCTTGAAGACATGCTATGAGCTTGTGTTATTGATTTCGGAAACAGTTGGGATCGACATCTACCGTTAGCAGAATTTTCCTACAACAACAGCTACCATTCAAGCATTGAGATGGCGCCGTTTGAAGCACTTTATGGTAGAAAGTGCAGGTCTTCAATTTCTTGGAGTGAAGTGGGGGATAGACAGATTACAGGTCCGGAGATAATACAAGAAACTACCGAGAAAATCATCCAAATTCAACAAAGATTGAAAACCGCCCAGAGTCGACAAAAGAGCTACGCGGACAGTAAAAGAAAAGATATAGAGTTTGAAATTGGAGAAATGGTCATGCTTAATGTTTCACCTTGGAAAGGCGTTATTCGATTTGGTAAACGGGTGAAACTAAATCCAAGGTACATTGGACCATTCAAGATTATAGATCGTGTCGGACCAGTAGCTTACCAACTGGAGCTACCTCAACAACTCGCGGCTGTACATAACACTTTCCACGTCTCAAATTTGAAGAAATGTTTTGCTAAAGAAGATCTCACTATTCCGTTGGACGAAATCCAAATCAATGAAAAACTTCAATTCATTGAAGAACCCGTCGAAATAATGGATCGTGAGGTTAAGAGACTTAAACAAAACAAGATACCGATTGTTAAGGTTCGATTGAATGCTCGTAGAGGACCCGAGTTCACCTGGGAGCGTGAAGATCAGATGAAGAAGAAATACCCGCATTTATTTCCAGAAGATACGTCAACACCTCCAACTGCTTACAATTTCGGGACGAAATTTATTTAACGGGTAGGTAATGTAGTGACCCGAACTTTTCCATGTTTATATATATATTAAATGAAATTGTTATTTACATGATTAAGTGTTTCCAACATGTTAAGCAATCAAACTTGTTAAGACTTGATTAATTGAAATAGGTTTCATGTAGACAATTGACCACCCAAGTTGACCGGTGATTCACGAACGTTAAAACTTGTAAAAACTATACGATGACATATATGTGGTTATATATATAGTTAACATGATTTTATTATAAGTATGTATTTCATTAGGTATTTTAACAATGAGTTATATACATAAAAATGAGACTATTAATTTAAGAAACTCGAAAACGATATATATATAACGATTATCGTTATAACAACGTCTTACTAGGTACATATGAATCATATTAAGATATTGATACACTTGGTTAATTATGTTAAATGATAAGTAAATATATTATTAAGTGTATTAACAATGAAATACATATGTAAAAATAAGACTACTAACTTAATGATTTCGAAACGAGACATATATGTAATGATTATCGTTGTAACGACATTTAACTGTATATATATCATACTAAGATATATTATATATCATAATATCATGATAATATAACAATTTAACATCTCATTTGTTATAATAAACAATGGGTTAATAACATTCAACAAGATCGTTAACCTAAAGGTTTCAAAACAACATTTACATGTAACGACTAACGATGACTTAACGACTCGGTTAAAATGTATACACATGTAGTGTTTTAATATGTATTCATACACTTTTGAAAGACTTCAAGACACTTATCAAAATACTTCTACTTAACAAAAATGCTTACAATTACATCCTCGTTCAGTTTCATCAACAATTCTACTCGTATGCTCCCGTATTCATACTCGTACAATACACAGCTTTTAGATGTATGTACTATTGGTATATACACTCCAATTATCAGCTCTTAGCAGCCCATATGAGTCACCTAACACATGTGGGAACCATCATTTGGCAACTAGTATGAAATATCTCATAAAATTACAAAAATATGAGTAATCATTCATGAGTTATTTACATGAAAACAAAATTACATATCCTTTATATCTAATCCATACACCAACGACGAAAAACACCTAAAAACACTTTCATTCTTCAATTTTCTTTATCTAATTGATCTCTCTCAAGTTCTATCTTCAAGTTCTAAGTGTTCTTCATAAATTCTACAAGTTCTAGTTTCATAAAATCAAGAATACTTTCAAGTTTGCTAGCTCACTTCCAATCTTGTAAGGTGATCATCCAACCTCAAGAAATCTTTGTTTCTTACAGTAGGTTATCATTCTAATACAAGGTAATAATCATATTCAAACTTTGGTTCAATTTCTATAACTATAACAATCTTATTTCAAGTGATGATCTTACTTGAACTTGTTTTCGTGTCATGATTCTGCTTCAAGAACTTCGAGCCATCCAAGGATCCGTTGAAGCTAGATCCATTTTTCTCTTTTCCAGTAGGTTTATCTAAGGAACTTAAGGTAGTAATGATGTTCATAACATCATTCGATTCATACATAAAAAGTTATCATATTCGAAGTGGTAAACTAGTAATCACTAGAACATAGTTTAGTTAATTCTAAACTTGTTCGCAAATAAAGTTAATCCTTCTAACTACACTTTTAAAATCAACTATACACATGATCTATATCTATATGATATGCTAACTTAATGATTTAAAACCCGGAAACACGATAAACACCATAAAACCGGATTTACGCCGTCGTAGTTACAACCGGGGGCTGTTTTGGTTTGGATAATTAAAAACTATGATAAACATTGATTTAAAAGCTATACTTCTGGGAAAATGATTTTTCTTATGAACATGAAACCATATCCAAAAATCATGGTTAAACTCACAGTGAAAGTATGTTTTTCAAAACAGTCATCAAGATGTCGTTCTTTCGACGGAAATGACTACCTCTTTCAAAAACGACTTGTAACTTGTATTTCCAACTATAAACCTATACATTTTCTGTTTAGTTTCATAAATTCAAGTTCAATACAAAACCGTGGCCGCTTAAATCACTCAAAACGGATTAGAAACGAAGAAATGGCGAGCAAAACAAAATTGGTAAAAACTACTCATTTTAGCTACGTGAAAATTGGTAACAAATCTATTCCAACCATAACTTAATCAACTTGTATTGTATATTATGTAATCTTGAGATACCATAGACACGTATACAATGTTTCGACCTATCATGTCGACACATCTATATATATTTCGGAACAACCATAGACACTCTATATGTGAATGTTGGAGTTAGCTATACAGGGTTGAGGTTGATTCCAAAATATATATAGTTTGAGTTGTGATCAATACTGAGATACGTATACACTGGGTCGTGGATTGATTCAAGATAATATTTATCAATTTATTTCTGTACATCTAACTGTGGACAACTAGTTGTAGGTTACTAACGAGGACAGCTGACTTAATAAACTTAAAACATCAAAATATATTAAAAGTGTTGTAAATATATTTTGAACATACTTTGATATATATGTATATATTGTTATAGGTTCGTGAATCAACCAGTGGCCAAGTCTTACTTCCCGACGAAGTAAAAAAATCTGTGAAGGTGAGTTATAGTCTCACTTTTAAAATCTAATATTTTTGGGATGAGAATACATGCAGGTTTTATAAATGATTTACAAAATAGACACAAGTACGTGAAATTACATTCTATGGTTGAATTATCGAAATCGAATATGCCCCTTTTTATTAAGTCTGGTAATCTAAGAATTAGGGAACAGACACCCTAATTGACGCGAATCCTAAAGATAGATCTATTGGGCCTAACAAACCCCATCCAAAGTACCGGATGCTTTAGTACTTCGAAATTTATATCATATCCGAAGGGTGTCCCGGAATGATGGGGATATTCTTATATATGCATCTTGTTAATGTCGGTTACCAGGTGTTCACCATATGAATGATTTTTATCTCTATGTATGGGATGTGTATTGAAATATGAAATCTTGTGGTCTATTGTTACGATTTGATATATATAGGTTAAACCTATAACTCACCAACATTTTTGTTGACGTTTAAAGCATGTTTATTCTCAGGTGAATACTAAGAGCTTCCGCTGTTGCATACTAAAATAAGGACAAGATTTGGAGTCCATGTTTGTATGATATTGTGTAAAAACTGTATTCAAGAAACTGATTTCGATGTAACATATTTGTATTGTAAACCATTATGTAATGGTCGTGTGTAAACAGGATATTTTAGATTATCATTATTTGATAATCTACGTAAAGCTTTTTAAACCTTTATTTATGAAATAAAGGTTATGGTTTGTTTTAAAAATGAATGCAGTCTTTGAAAAATGTCTCATATAGAGGTCAAAACCACGCAACGAAATCAATTAATATGGAACATTTTTAATCAATAAGAACGGGACATTTCACTGGGCTCCAGCAGACAAGCATTAACCAACATGCAGTCATCACAACGTACTAACTAACCACATCAATAAGTATATCTAACAAGCATGGGAACCATCATTTGGCAACTGGCATAAAATATCTCATAAAATTACAAAAATATGAGTAATCATTCATGACTTATTTACATGAAAACAAAATTACATATCCTTTATATCTAATCCATACACCAACGACGAAAAACACCTAAAAACACTTTCATTCTTCAATTTTCTTTATCTAATTGATCTCTCTCAAGTTCTATCTTCAAGTTCTAAGTGTTCTTCATAAATTCTACAAGTTCTAGTTTCATAAAATCAAGAATACTTTCAAGTTTGCTAGCTCACTTCCAATCTTGTAAGGTGATCATCCAACCTCAAGAAATCTTTGTTTCTTACAGTAGGTTATCATTCTAATACAAGGTAATAATCATATTCAAACTTTGGTTCAATTTCTATAACTATAACAATCTTATTTCAAGTGATGATCTTACTTGAACTTGTTTTCGTGTCATGATTCTGCTTCAAGAACTTTGAGCCATCCAAGGATCCGTTGAAGCTAGATCCATTTTTCTCTTTTCCAGTAGGTTTATCTAAGGAACTTAAGGTAGTAATGATGTTCATAACATCATTCGATTCATACATAAAAAGTTATCATATTCGAAGTGGTAAACTAGTAATCACTAGAACATAGTTTAGTTAATTCTAAACTTGTTCGCAAATAAAGTTAATCCTTCTAACTACACTTTTAAAATCAACTATACACATGATCTATATCTATATGATATGCTAACTTAATGATTTAAAACCCGGAAACACGATAAACACCATAAAACCGGATTTACGCCGTCGTAGTTACAACCGGGGGCTGTTTTGGTTTGGATAATTAAAAACTATGAAAAACATTGATTTAAAAGCTATACTTCTGGGAAAATGATTTTTCTTATGAACATGAAACCATATCCAAAAATCATGGTTAAACTCACAGTGAAAGTATGTTTTTCAAAACAGTCATCAAGATGTCGTTCTTTCGACGGAAATGACTACCTCTTTCAAAAACGACTTGTAACTTGTATTTCCAACTATAAACCTATACATTTTCTGTTTAGTTTCATAAATTCAAGTTCAATACAAAACCGTGGCCGCTTAAATCACTCAAAACGGATTAGAAACGAAGAAATGGCGAGCAAAACAAAATTGGTAAAAACTACTCATTTTAGCTACGTGAAAATTGGTAACAAATCTATTCCAACCATAACTTAATCAACTTGTATTGTATATTATGTAATCTTGAGATACCATAGACACGTATACAATGTTTCGACCTATCATGTCGACACGTCTATATATATTTCGGAACAACCATAGACACTCTATATGTGAATGTTGGAGTTAGCTATACAGGGTTGAGGTTGATTCCAAAATATATATAGTTTGAGTTGTGATCAATACTGAGATACGTATACACTGGGTCGTGGATTGATTCAAGATAATATTTATCGATTTATTTCTGTACATCTAACTGTGGACAACTAGTTGTAGGTTACTAACGAGGACAGCTGACTTAATAAACTTAAAACATCAAAATATATTAAAAGTGTTGTAAATATATTTTGAACATACTTTGATATATATGTATATATTGTTATAGGTTCGTGAATCAACCAGTGGCCAAGTCTTACTTCCCGACGAAGTAAAAAAATCTGTGAAGGTGAGTTATAGTCTCACTTTTAAAATCTAATATTTTTGGGATGAGAATACATGCAGGTTTTATAAATGATTTACAAAATAGACACAAGTACGTGAAATTACATTCTATGGTTGAATTATCGAAATCGAATATGCCCCTTTTTATTAAGTCTGGTAATCTAAGAATTAGGGAACAGACACCCTAATTGACGCGAATCCTAAAGATAGATCTATTGGGCCTAACAAACCCCATCCAAAGTACCGGATGCTTTAGTACATCGAAATTTATATCATATCCGAAGGGTGTCCCGGAATGATGGGGATATTCTTATATATGCATCTTGTTAATGTCGGTTACCAGGTGTTCACCATATGAATGATTTTTATCTCTATGTATGGGATGTGTATTGAAATATGAAATCTTGTGGTCTATTGTTACGATTTGATATATATAGGTTAAACCTATAACTCACCAACATTTTTGTTGACGTTCAAAGCATGTTTATTCTCAGGTGAATACTAAGAGCTTCCGCTGTTGCATACTAAAATAAGGACAAGATTTGGAGTCCATGTTTGTATGATATTGTGTAAAAACTGTATTCAAGAAACTGATTTCGATGTAACATATTTGTATTGTAAACCATTATGTAATGGTCGTGTGTAAACAGGATATTTTAGATTATCATTATTTGATAATCTACGTAAAGCTTTTTAAACCTTTATTTATGAAATAAAGGTTATGGTTTGTTTTAAAAATGAATGCAGTCTTTGAAAAATGTCTCATATAGAGGTCAAAACCACGCAACGAAATCAATTAATATGGAACATTTTTAATCAATAAGAACGGGACATTTCACTGGGCTCCAGCAGACAAGCATTAACCAACATGCAGTCATCACAACGTACTAACTAACCACATCAATAAGTATATCTAACAAGCATGGCAATCATAATATAACATGCTTCTATATACTATATTCTTCAGTTAGTCCCACTCACCAATTACCAGCAACCAGCTCAGATAATCTACTACTGAGCGGCTTCCTTATCTTTTTCACCTGAACATAAGGCAAACCAAGTTAGTTATTGTCCATTAACACCAAATAACACAATATATAAATTTTTGTCAGAAAAAGTATCCGCTAAAATTTTTTGCTTAACACTTGTGCACTTTCAAAATTTACATCAAAATCATCAAAATAAAAACGGGTAGCATAACGGCTAAAAATCAACACTTAGTAAAAATTTCTACTGCATAGACCATCGGTCGATCGTCAGAGACTATCGGCCGATCGTCACTACACCATCGGCCGATCGACCACACTATCGGTCGATCGTTAAAATTACAACTGTTGGTCGAAGGACTTCCACCATCGGTCGATCGTCTAGTCCATCGACTGATCGTCACACACCATCGGTCGGTGGTCAGAGACCATCGGCCGATGGTAGTTCATCTGCAGCAGCAGCTACCAAAGTGACGGGTTTCTCACCAAACTCACCAATTCTCGATCTAGAGCTCGTTTTTAACCTCAAAACTTACCAAATCGAAGACACTAAACATGTAGGAACATAAACCCACAAGATTTAGACTCAAACAGCATCAAATCTAACTCTTTTGACCCAAAATACACACTTTGTAAAAACTAACACAAAAACCCAATTTTCTCAATGATTAAAGCATGAAATGCTACAAATCTTACCTTGATAGACTCAGTAAATCTAAAGGAACAAGATAATGTAAAAGATTTGAGCTCAAGAACAAGGATTAGAATTTAGGGTTTTGGTAGTTGAAGAAGATGAAGTACGGGTGTGTTTGTGTGTGAGAAATTTCTGGAAACCAAAAGAAGAAAATGGGAGCACTAGTCACTTAAAGTGGGTTAAATCCTACACTGTACAACACACAGGTATTTATCAGTTATCTGATATCTTTCGTACATCGTTTGGCAACCCAAACGAAGTCCAAATTAAATAAACAAACCTGTTCTGTGACCCTTGTCACAAACTGGTCCTAACCACATCATCAAATAATAATAAACATTAAATAAAAATAAAAGCATATAATAACACAATACTAATTTAAGGGCAATGTAGTAATCTTACAGCTAGGCCCGATTGAGGATGTTACAAATCTACCCCCTTAAGAAGATTCCGTCCTCGGAATATGGTCAAGGTCAAATAACTGAGGATAGCGCGCTCTCATTAACTCCTCGGTTTCCCACGTCAAGTTAGAACCTAAACTGTGCCGCCATTCCACTAACACTATTGGAATCTGTTTCTTTCTTAACTTGGTGACTTTCTTGTCCACTATTCTAACCGACTCTTCTACTAATTTCTTACTTAAATCCACTTTCAAATCCTTCAGCGAAAGAATCAAACTTTCGTCGTCTACCTTACACTTCCTTAAATAACATAAATTGAACGTGTTGTGAATTCCTGCTAACTCTGAAGGAAGATCTAAAACAACAGTTTGATCATTCAGAATTTCTATGATTGGAAATGGCCCAATAAACCTCGGAGCTAGTTTACCACGTTTGCCAAATCTGATCACCCCTTTCCACGGTGATACCTTCAAGTATACACGATCACCTACATTAAAAATTACCGGACGCCTACGCGGATCAGCATACATCTTTTGTCGATCTCTAGCTGCTTTTAACTTCTCACGTGCAGTTTCGACTTTTTCTGCAGTTAACTGGACAATTTCAGGACCTGTAAATTGTTTCTAACCTGCTTCTAACCAACATGTCGGAGTTCTACACTTACGACCATACAACATTTCATATGGCGGCATTCCAATACTCGAATGATACGAATTGTTGTAAGCAAACTCTATCAGTGGAAGATGCGAATCCCAAGAACCACCATATTCTAAGACACACGCTCTCAACATGTCTTCTAACATTTGAATCGTTCGTTCACTCTGACCGTCTGTTTGTGGATGATATGCTATACTTAAATTCACACGCGTACCCAGATTCTGTTGTAAACTGTTCCAGAAGTTCGATCCAAACCTAGTATCTCTATCGGAAACTATTGACAACGGTATACCATGTCGACTAAGGATCTCTTTCAAGTACAATTCTGCCAAATCACTTAACGAAGCTGTTTCACGAGTAGCTAAAAAGTGAGCACTCTTTGTTAAACGATCCACAATCACCCAGATCATGTCGTGTCCTTTCTGGGTTCGGGGTAACTTGGTCACAAAATCCTTCGTTATATGATCCCATTTCCACTGAGGAATTTCTAACTGTCTTAGAGATCCATACGGTTTCTGATGTTCTGCCTTAACTTGCGCACAAATATGACATTTTTTGACAAAATTTGCAACATCTGTCTTCATTTTCGGCCACCAATACAATGTTTTCAAGTCTCTATACATCTTTGTACTACCTGGATGCACTGATAATCTCGATTTATGCGCTTCATTAAGGATTAAATCCCTCAAATCTCCAAACATAGGCACCCAAATTCGATCTTTATAGGTCTTTAATCCTCTAGAATCATTGCATAGGTCAAATTTTCTTTTAGTCATTTGTTCCGTCTTTATGTTTTCGTCATTCAAAGCTACTAACTGAACGGTTTTCAATCGATCAATCAAGTCTGAAACTATTTCAATTCTCATAAATCTAACATTTTTGACTGTTTTCTTGCGACTCAGAGCATCTGCGAGCACATTTGCTTTACCCGGGTGGTACTTTATCTCACAATCGTAGTCTTTAATCAGTTCTAAACATCGACGTTGACGCATATTTAATTCTTTCTGAGAAAAGATATATTGAAGACTCTTATGATCTGTATAGATTTCATAATGTGTACCATACAAATACTGTCTCCAAAGCTTCAAAGCAAACACAACTGCAGTTAACTCTAAATCATGAGTAGGGTAGTTTCGTTCATGATTTTTCAACTGTCGTGAAGCATACGCTATGACTTTATTTCTCGGCATCAAAACACAACCCAGACCTGCATGTGACGCATCACAATAAAACACAAAATCTTCTGTTCCCTCTGGTAAAGCTAAAACTGGCGCTTGACATAACAACTGTTTGAGAGTCTGAAAAGCCTTTTCTAATTCATCAGTCCATCGAAAGGCTACATCTTTTCTTGTTAACTTATTTAATGGACCTGCTATTTTAGAAAAGTCTTTGATAAACCGACGGTAATAACCTGCTAAACCCAGAAAACTCTTAATTTCTGTCGGCGTTTTCGGAGAGTTCCAATTCATTATAGCCCCTATCTTGAACTGATCCACTTTGATACCCTGTTAACAAATTACATGACCCAGAAACTGTACTTCACGCAACCAAAATTCATATTTGGAGAACTTAGCATACAACTATTCCTGTTTCAGGAGTTCTAATACCAATCTCAAATGTGTAGCATGATCTTTCTCGGTTTTTGAATATGTCAAAATATCATCTATGAAGACAATCACAAACTTGTCAAGATACTGACGACACACCCTATTCATTAAATCCATAAACACTGCTGGCGCGTTTGTTAACCCGAATGGCATAACTAAAAATTCATAATGACCATATCTAGTTCTGAACGCTGTTTTCGGTATATCACTCTCTGCAACACGTACCTGATGATACCCTGAACGTAAATCAATCTTTGAAAAGTAGGAAGCACCCTGTAACTGATCAAATAAGTCATCTATTCTTGGTAACGGATACTTATTCTTGATTGTTCTCTTGTTTAAATCACGATAATCTATACACATACGAAGCGACCCATCTTTCTTTTTCACAAACAAAACAGGAGCACCCCACGGTGAAGAACTTGGTCGGATAAACCCCTTATCTAACAGTTCCTGAATCTGAGACATCATTTTTCGGATTTCTGACGGAGCTAATCTGTAAGGAGCTTTTGCAACTAGCGTAGCACCTGGAACCAAATTAATTTTATACTCTACTTCACGTACTGGAGGTAACCCTGGTAGATCATCTGGAAACACTTCGGGAAATTCTGACACAACAGGAATATCGGTCACCTACATCTTTTCTTTCTTAACATCGATCACGTAGGCTAAGAATGAATCACACCCTTTCGATATTGCCTTCTGAGCATTCATTAGGGAAACCATAGGAAAGTTAAATCCACTGCGCTCTCCCCTAGCTATCACTCGGGATCCATCGGCCAAACGGAAAGAAATCATATTCTTATCACACTTAATATTAGCCCTATTAGCTCTTAACCAATTCATGCCTATGACTACATCAAAGCTAGGTAAAGGCATCAACAAACAGGTTAAAGGGAAGGAATGGCTGTCGATTTCGATGGTAACTCCAAACACAGATGATGTGCATGGAACCATTTTACCATCAGCTACTTCTATTCTCAAAGGCTCATCTAACATCCTAACAGGCAACTTCAACTTATCACAAAAGCCTAAGGACATAAAAGAACGATTTGCTCCAGAATCAAATAACACACGAGCTGGCAAGGAATTAACCAAGAACATACCGGTAATGACGTCATCGGTAGCGGTTGCAGCGTCTACCGTCATTTGAAATGCCCTTGCCTCTGCTGTTAGAGGGTTCTTTCTCTTCTGCCCGGCAGTAGAAGCAGAAGATCCCCCAGAAGTTACAGACCTCGCCCCTGACCCTGCCCTAGAACCGGCTCTTTATGCAGATGGACAATTCGATGATCTATGACCTACATGATGACAAGTCCAACACACATCGGACTTAAAGGAACAAGTTGTTGTTTCATGACCTAGTACTCCACATCTCAAGCATCTTCGGGTCATTGGAGAACATGGACCGGCATGAGTCGACTTACAAACATTAAACCAACCAGACTGACTAGAACCCGATCCACTCATACCAGACTTACTTTTCTGTTTAAACCCACCTGACTTCTTACCACGAAATCCTGATTGCTTACTTAATTGCTGAACAGATTGACCACCCGATTGACTTTCTGATTTTCCTCCAAAAGATCCACTTTTCGAACTTTCTCTTTTCACTGCCATTATATCACCTTCAGTAACTTTAGCCATCTCATGAGCCTATGCCAATGTGGTTGCAAATCTCACAACTGTTCTATATTCTGGCTTAATCACTCGCATAAAATGCTGAATCTTATCCTTTTCAGTCGGTACCCACTGTTGAACAAACCTTAACTTCGATGTAAAATCTCTGAAAACCTCATCAATCGTCATGTTTTCGGTCATTTTCATACTCAGAAACTCAGTTTTCAATCTTTCCATCTCATACTCAGAACAATACTGCTCACGAACCTTAGCAGCGAACTGTTCCCAAGTTATCTAACTAATCTGTTCTTTGGGTAAATATGCAGTGATAGAGTCCCACCATTCCATTGCTTCACCCTTGAGAAGCCTACTAGCAAATAACACCATCGATTCAGGCTCACAAAAATATGCTTCCAACGCTCTCTCTACTTCTCTTAGCCAATTAAGGGTCATTGTAGGATTTGTGTGACCACTATACTCAGGAGGTTTGCAGTCCATAAACTGTTTATAGGTACACTTTCTTCTTGTCTCAGGGACTTGAAATGGGTACATCATTTGATTAGGAAAAGTCTGGTTAAATGGAAATGGCATTTGGAGGTTTTGATAGATGTTTTGCGGAAACTGCGATTGGGAACTGCCTCTGGCTTAAGTATAAAAGTTAGAAGGAAAGGTTGTATTTAACGCAGTGGTATTAGGGTTCCATTGCGCCCGTTCTTGTTCCAATTCCTTAATTTTCTCCTGAGCTTCTAGTAACCGACTTTGAAGTTCTATTACTTCTTGAGAAGTTTCTTCTTCTGAAGACACATGTCCATCTTCGTCAGGGGCTCTGAATGTACCAGTTCCAGGGGCAGCAGGGCCAGTAGCGTTAGCTTCGTTATCTGCCATTACTGCACTACCAAAACACTCACACCAAAGCTTAGTATAAACTCTGTTAGTACTAACAACTAACACATAACCTGTCCTAGTAACCCATCCCTAGCATGTTATGTTTGACATGACTCTACTAAGTTTGGGAACATGACATTTAGATCACAATGCACATACTGCCAAACTAAGCTCTGATACCAACTTGTGACACCGCTTTTTTTTAATACGTGGCGGAAGCATTTATTTATTAATTACAATATAAACATTAACTATTGCTAAGACAACCAGTGTCACGTGTCATTACAAAATACATGTTTATACAGAGAAGATGTAGTTACAATCAGTTTACAAAAGATCACAGTTTAAACTATAAAAGATCACATCAGAGTTAATCCTGTCAAACATAACATCATCATGCCCGTGTTCTCCCTAAAGCACTATCTACGAAAGCTAACAACCTGCAGGGAGGAGATGGATGGGAATTAGCACGAAGCTAAGTGAGTACAACTAACTACAGGCCATAGCATACATAAGTGTTATACTAATCATGTCATATAGTCTAACACACAAACATCACCCAAGTGCCGTCTACAGAGACTCTGGTGGCTCGGCCAAACCATTAACCACCAGCTGATCGGACTGGGGCTTACCAGAAGTTCCTCCACCACCGTGTTGTATATATATAATCCACGCGCGACGAGCGTGTCATTCACATATATATACACCACAATTGTCTAGGCCACCACATGAGGAACCCAATCCGCAGGCTGATCTCTCCTACCGAGGCCACCACACAATAGGGACGCACTGGGCTCCAGCAGACAAGCATTAACCAACATGCAGTTATCACAACGTACTAACTAACCACATCAATAAGTATATCTAACAAGCATGGCAATCATAATATAACATCCTTCTATATACTATATTCTTCTGTTAGTCCCACTCACCAATTACCAGCAACCAGCT
Organism: Rutidosis leptorrhynchoides; assembly: GCF_046630445.1. Taxonomy (NCBI): domain Eukaryota; kingdom Viridiplantae; phylum Streptophyta; class Magnoliopsida; order Asterales; family Asteraceae; genus Rutidosis; species Rutidosis leptorrhynchoides. Next base: position 80,841,450 of record NC_092333.1, read on the forward strand.
CAGATAATCTACTACTGAGCGGCTTCCTTATCTTTTTCACCTGAACATAAGGCAAACCAAGTTAGTTATTGTCCATTAACACCAAATAACACAATATATAAATTTTTGTCAGAAAAAGTATCCGCTAAAAATTTTTGCTTAACACTTGTGCACTTTCAAAATTTACATCAAAATCATCAAAATAAAAACGGGCAGCATAACGGCTAAAAATCAACACTTAGTAAAAATTTCTACTGCATAGACCATCGGTCGATCATCAGAGACTATCGGCCGATCGTCACTACACCATCGGCCGATCGACCACACTATCGGCCGATCGTTAAAATTACAACCGTTGGTCGAAGGACTTCCACCATCGGTCGATCGTCTAGTCCATCGACCGATCGTCACACACCATCGGTCGGTGGTCAGAGACCATCGGCCGATGGTAGTTCATCTGCAGCAGCAGCTACCAAAGTGACGGGTTTCTCACCAAACTCACCAATTCTCGATCTAGAGCTCGTTTTTAACCTCAAAACTTACCAAATCGAAGACACTAAACATGTAGGAACATAAACCCACAAGATTTAGACTCAAACAGCATCAAATCTAACTCTTTTGACCCAAAATACACACTTTGTAAAAACTAACACAAAAACCCAATTTTCTCAATGATTAAAGCATGAAATGCTACAAATCTTACCTTGATAGACTCAGTAAATCTAAAGGAACAAGATAATGTAAAAGATTTGAGCTCAAGAACAAGGATTAGAATTTAGGGTTTTGGTAGTTGAAGAAGATGAAGTACGGGTGTGTTTGTGTGTGAGAAATTTCTGGAAACCAAAAAAAGAAAATGGGAGCACTAGTCACTTAAAGTGGGTTAAATCCTACACTGTGCAACACACGGGTATTTATCAGTTATCTGATATCTTTCGTACATCGTTTGGCAACCCAAACGAAGTCCAAATTAAATAAACAAACCTGTTCTGTGACCCTTGTCACAAACTGGTCCTAACCACATCATCAAATAATAATAAACATTAAATAAAAATAAAAGCATATAATAACACAATACTAATTTAAGGGCAATGTAGTAATCTTACAGCTAGGCCCGATTGAGGATGTTACACTTACGCCAAAGAGTAACGAAGTTGCTGGTACATCTGCTGATAATGTAGTGAAATATAAAAGGTTCCCCGGTAACGATGGCGAAAAGACAACGTATATCTCATGGTTATAATAAGGCTTATTCGAATGAACCATTGAAGTTGATTTGCTGGAGCTGTGACAAAACTGTCTACTTTGAAAAGGGATTACAAAGTTATTTTTGGTAACAAATGCCAAAGGAGCTGACACAAATACGTGTCAAATTTTGACTTTAGTTTCGAGAGTTTTTCTGGTGCAAGACTGTGGGTAACATGTGGTCGGATCATCATCTCGAGTGTCTTCAGGAATTTCCAAGGATTTGAACACAGATTGTAATTGTTAATATACATATGATATTCTAGGATTTTGAATGATACAAATATTTTTCTGGGTTCTATGAATAGAAATGATATTCTAGCACAGTTTTGAAGTCAAAGTATAGTTTTGAAAGATATAGGAATCTAAGAATGATGATACCAGTTATATCTCGAATTGAATTCTGAGATTTCAAAATCATAATATGTAATTGTATTTGAATGAGTATGGTTGTTTTGATTTCTATGAAAGAATGTATATCGTTGTGAAAGTAGTGAGTATAGTTGATGATTGCTGAATCAGAATCGAAGAATGTAACATATTAATTGTGAATTTATATATCTCTTGGGTATTACCTACCCGTTAAAAGTTTCACAAGTAATATTTTGTACGAGGGAATTTTATTACAATTTTTATGAAAATATTAATATGTATATTTGCTTCAAATGTAATACAGATTTAATGAGTTAATATCATATTAAGCTCATGTAGTTTTTGGCTGAAATGAATAACCTCTAAAACATTAAAGATTACATAATCTTCATGGAGTATTTCACTAATGAAATCAATACTTCATTGGTTATTCTTATTGATATTCCTTGGAGACGGATGTTGATGCTTGTGGAATTCTTATGAACTTCGCAAGATACGAATGATGTTTTCTTAGAAAGTTTCGAGTACATCGAAGATGAAAGTGTAAAATCAATAATACACTTGGTTTATTATGAAATGGAATTCATTGAATTGAAACAGAGATTGTGGTTAATGGTTAAGTTGTTAACGAAGGATGTACATCATAGCATATTAGTAATATAAATTTAACCGAGTAGTATCTACCCTTATTCATTTTATACATAATAGCTTAAAATGAAAAGATATACTATAGTTTCCAAAATTTATATATATAAGATATACATATAAATTCTTCATTGAAAATGAGTTAATACTTCATAACTCGTTGATATGACATACTTGTTGTTGATTAGTGATGTTGTTCACGGTGATTATAGATCTGGTGGAGCTTGTGATGTTGTAAGTGCTGATGATGCTGACGGTACTGTTGATGCTGCTGGTAAAAACAAGTCTAGCTTGTAAATCGTGCACCATTCCAGTCAGGGTTTCATTTCCTCATTTCGCTCACTCATCAGGTTTACAATTAGAATTAGAATAAATAATCTCTAAAACTTTTAGAAACTACATATTCTCTGCAGAATATTTCCTCGATGAAGTTATGAATCAATACTTCATCGTTTGTTGTTGTTGGTATTCTTTGGTATTTACGGTGCGTATGATGTTGATACTCGAGGTACAGATTGTGATGTTGAGTTGTGTGATGCGGATGTTGTTAGTGGTGGTAATGATTCTGTTGGTGTTGATGATGGTGGTACTATTGATACCGGTGCCGTTGCTGGTGTTTGTAACCTTTGCACCATATTCTCCAGAGCCAGTACCTGAGAGCGAAGCTCGTTGACTTCTTCTATTACTCCGAGATGATCGGTGGTTCGGACGAGCGGGTGAATAAGATCTAGAATTGTAGATAGTATATAATCGTGACGAGATACTCTGGAAATGAGAGAGAAAATGGTGTCTCGAATAGGTTCGCCGGTAAGTGCTTCAGGTTCATCTCCAAGGGGGCAATGTGGTGGATGGAAGGGATCACCTTCTTCTTGTCTCCAGTGATTAAATAGGTTACGAACCCATCCCCAATTCATCCAGAATAGATGATGGCTTATTGGTTGATCCATTCCGGTCACACTGCTTTCGGAGCCCGAGTGAAACTCCATATCGGAATAGCTGTCGGAATCCGAGGAACTGGAACTGGTTGCAGGATCCATCTCGTATAGAGTAGGGAAATGATTTTTCAATATGAGGAAGATTATAAGACTTAGATTTGGTATTCTTTAATACATAAATTACAAATGTATATATAATACCAAAATCCCATAAATTACGGAGGAATCTTTGAAATATGTCAGGCAAAGTTTACAGTAACAGATACGTTAAGATACGAATTTTGTCTATACACTATTTATGCAATCAATGTAATAAGATGTGTCTAGACTAAGAATGATAAGCATGTAATTTTCGACAAAAATGATAAGCAAAACTTTTTGACATGCATCTAAGGTCGAAGTCCAGACTCATTAATGCATCTTAATATCTATCAGTTAGGCACACTAATGCAAAACCTGGTTCGCTAAGACCACCGCTCTGATACCACATGAGACGAACCGTCCTAATCCATAAGGACGAATACAATAACATATCGTTACATTTCAAGGTATTTGACCTCTATATGATACATTTTACAAACATTGCATTCGTTTTAAAAGACAAACTTTCATTTCATCGAAAGTTGGCAGGCATGCATACCATTTCATAATATATTCAAACTATAAATGACTTAATAATAATCTTGTTGACTTCAACGACTCGAATGCAACGTCTTTTGAAATATGCCATGAATGACTCCAACTAATATCTTTAAAATGAGCAAATGCACAGCGGAAGATTTCTTTAATACCTGAGAATAAACATGCTTTCAAGTGTCAACCAAAAGGTTGGTGAGTTCATTAGTTTATCATAATCATTCATTTTCATCATTTTACTAGACCACAATATTTCCAGATATTTAATTGTACGCGTTACCCGAGTACAAAATAATACGCGTAACCCGCGAATTAAAAATCATTCATATGGTGAACGCTTGATAACCGAACTAACAGGATGCATATAGAATATCCCCATCATTCTGGGATTCTCATTGGATATGATAATCGAAGTACTAAAGTATTCGTAACCCGAATGGGACGTGTCAAGGTCCATAGATCTATCTTTAGGATTCGCGTCAATTAGGGGCCATTTTCCTAATTCTTAGGCTACCAAGCTAAAAAAGGGCATATTCGATTTCGATAATCCAACCATAGAATGTAGTTTCGATTACTTGTGTCTATTTCGTAAAACATTTATAAAACAGCACATGTATTCTCAGTCCCAAAAATATATATTGCAAAAGCATTTAAAAAGGGAGCAAATGAAACTCACGATACTGTATTTCGTAGTAAAAATACATATGACGGCATTGAACAAATGTAAGGTTGGCCTCGGATTCACGAACCTATATTAATTATATAATTATATGTTAGTCAATATATGTCTAACAATTTAGGTCAAGTCATAGTGTATCACAATCCTAATGCTCGAGCTTATCATGCAAAAGTCAACAAAAGTCAACTTGACTCAAAATGATTTCTAAAATCTATACGTGTTTATTATATAACCTAAATATAGTCATTTTATTTATTTAAATATATTTATCATATTTTATTAAAGTAAATAATAAAAGTCATTTATTAATAAAATTTTATATTAAAATATATATATGATAAAAATATACTTTTATATATATCTTAAGTAATAAAATCTATAAAGTTCACTTAATATCATAAAAATATAGTGGTATGTATTATTAATGTAATTATGTTACGCGTGGTAAAAAAAATATCTTTGTTTTACATATTTATTTGATAAAATAATATTGATAATAATAACAAAAGTTGTATTATTTTGTACTAATAATAATAATTATTATTATTCTACTAATAATAATAATGATAATATTTATAGTTACGAATGATGATATTAATTATAATAAAATGATTATTCTAATCATGATAATTTTAATAATAACGATATTTTTTATTATTAACTGTAATAATAATAATATTTTATAAAAATAATAATTTTATTCAAAATGATAATTTTTAATAATAATAATACTAAAATGATAATAATAATGATATTTTATAATAACAATGATATTTCTATTAAAATGATAATTTGAATAAAAATAATAGTTTTAATATTAATGATACTTTTAATAATAATAATAACGATAAAAATAATAAAATGATAGTTTTGATAAAAATATTAATTATTTTAGTAATAATAATAATAATAATAATAATAATAATAATAATAATAATAATAATAATAATAATATTAATATTAATATTAATAATAATAATAATAATAATAATTATAATTATAATAATAATAATAATAATAATAATAATAATAATAATAATAATAATAATAATAATAATAATAATAATAATATTAATAATATTGATAATATTAATAATAACCTTAATGATACTAACGATAGTAATAACAATAACAATTTTTAATGATAACACTTATATTAATAACGATAATGATAATAATAATAATATTAATTATTAGATAATAATAATAATGACGATAATAACGACGATAACGATAACGATAACGATAACGAAGATTGTAATAATAATCATTTTAATAATAATACTAAAATTAATGATAATTCAGTTGACTATATCTTTTAATCCGTTCATCAAAACCATACGCTTTCTAAATGAAATGTTATTAATTTTTCGTCAGCTTTCCAACGACATGCATATCATATATCTTATCTCAGCAACATACGTATTAAATTCATGATCTATCATAGACTATTTAACGACAAAATTAAACATACAAGCATGCACAATCATATATACTCGAGCACTAGTCAGTGATATACTATCAATATATAAAAGATAAGATATGAATGCTCACGTATCAATATTGAGATTCAATATTGCAGGAAAGTACGTAGACACGACGGAGATGATAAACACTAGGTTGACCTCATGAGTATAACCCCCGAACAATACCCATAACCTCCATAGCTATGACCCATAATTTCCTTAGCTCTATCCCACTCGAAAAACCGTTATGTAAACACGCTCATGACCTCGTCGTAGTATTTTATGTATAATACAAATAATAATACTAATACTAATACTAATACTAATAATAATAATAATAAGATTAATAATAATATTAATCTTAATAATAATAATAATATAAATATAAATAATTAATACAGAGGGAGAAGTAATATATGTGTGTGTGTCGAGCAGATATGATCTAGTTTTATAGTACCTGACCTGATTCCCACTTCCATGCGATCGCATGGTTTTTGAGGGTGATGCCCATGCGATCGCATGGCACCCTGGTACAGCTGTGATCGACTAAATTTCCTTGCCGACACTCGTTTTATATATTATAATTATATATATATATATATTAAATCTTTATATTTATATAAATATTATATTATATTTTCGTACTTAGCTATCTTGTAATTTTAACACCGATGATTTGTACGTTGACACTCGACTTATGTTCCGGTTCCGGTTTCTCAAACGCATTTTCGTACGCTTAGAAAACTAACACTTTACGTTACGCGACGTGTACCTTTATCAATAATTAGACTTAATCATCGATAGGCTATATTACCCAAAGTATAATCTTTACTTTTGAGTGTTGTGGTTATTTTCTTCTATAAATTGATGTCTCGCTATATATACATATGATAATATAAATTTAAATCAAAACATTTTGTATCTAATTAATATTATATTAAATCACTTTGTAAAATATATATATATATATATATATATATATATATATATATATATATATATATATATATATATATATATTTATACTTATATTTAAAAATATAAATTCGTACATATCGTATGTAATTGAAATATCTACTTAATAATATATAATTTGGTTTTTCAAAACTATTTATATTTCAAAGTTCATTTTAGAATCGATTAAATAATAGAAATTATTATATCACATAATGTTTATATTTTAAATCATATAATTTATTCATTCATCAAATTCTCCTAAGTTAACTTATCTAAATATCAATTGATTCAATAATTGAATACTAGTATCGTTTATTAAATAATTCAAAAAAAAAAAAAATATATATATATATATATATATATATATATATATATATATATATATATATATATATATATATATATATATATATATATATATATATATATATATATAAACACTTTTTTAATTACATGTTGAAAGTTATATATATTAAATTACGGACCGTTATCATTTATAACTTGTTAAAAAGGTTTCTAGAAAGATTCTAAATTTTAAGATAACGTTAAAACCTTTATCCTTATTAAAATGACTCGGTAACAATTTGTCAAAAGTGGTTCCAGACATTTATAAAGTTATATTCTTTTTTAAAGAAGACGTGACACTCAAATCATTGTATATAATTTCTAAAATTTATAACAGTAAAAGATAATGGTAATAACTTTAATAATTTACTTCTTGACATGTTGTAAAATGTAAAAATCTTTCGAAATATATCGTAGTACGTTTTATATCTTTGAAACCATAATTATATGTACTTTATAGCATAAAACTTTAATTAGATTTTATATACATATTACATTATAAAACGTTTTAATAATAGAATTCTTTTAGGCTGAAAACGTTTTCGTACATTTGAAAATTAATCACATAACTATTATAAAATTTATTCTTCTAAAACTAATTATATTCGGATCACATAATCTATTACTAGAACTTATGTTTATTTTAAATCCTTATAAGTTTGCATTAATTTGGTTAATAAATCAAGTGTTACTATATCTAGTAATTGTATTCGAGACCACCTATATATAAGCTCAATATACTTTGTCTATATATATATATATATACATACACGTTTCACATAACACGTTTTATTACGTAGACGTTTATCTATAACGAATAAGTATAACGTCATACGTTTAATATTTTGCTAACGTTTACAAGTCATAAAATAGATTTCCTAATATATTTACATGTCAATCAAACCGTTTAAATGTTTTGTTAATATTTCTCAATTTAATAATCACACATATGTATATATTCATACATATCTATTTACACATAATTGTTCGTGAATCGTCAAGAGCAGTCGAAGGGTAATTGAATACATAAACATAGTTCAAAGTTTTTGAGATTTTAACATTACAGACTTTGCTTATCGTGTCGGAAACATATAAAGATCAAGTTTAAATTTGCTCGGAAATTTTCGGGTTGTCACAGTAAGAATGCGGTCTTCTGGAAATGACAATTAAATCAGGCCCAATAGATGCACGAGTCGTGTGCCTGGTACAATTCGAGAGGCAATTTCCCCTCACAAGCTAAAGCAATGGATTAACTAGGTATCTTCAGGTTTCAACTAAAAACTTGTAACACCCTAGGCAAATCCCACATCGCCCACGAACATGAGTGATCATGGGATTATAAGGTAATACTCACGCTTAAATGACACAACGCGTTTTGGGATCACGGGCAGAGCAGATGTGTGAGTATGCTGCAGTTAAGCGTGCTCGGGCGAGAGCACTACCAGGATGGGTGACCTCCTGGGAAAGTGCTTCTCGTGTGTGGTCGCCAAGAAAAAGTCGTGCGCCTGCGGGCAAAGCGGACAATATTGTGGTCATGTTAAGCTGGGGTGTTACAGAATGGTATCAGAGCCACTCATGTGTCGTTAGGGGTGGTGGGGCAAACCTCATCGAGGACGATGAGTCCCTAAGGGGGGGTGAATGTAACACCCAAGGCAAATCCCACATCGCCCACGAACATGAGTGATCATGGGATTATAAGGTAATACTCACGCTTAAATGACACAACGCATTTTGGGATCACAGGCAGAGCAGATGTGTGAGTATGCTGCAGTTAAGCGTGCTCGGGCGAGAGCACTACCAGGATGGGTGACCTCCTGGGAAAGTGCTTCTCGTGTGTGGTCGCCAAGAAAAAGCCGTGCGCCTGCGGGCAAAGCGGACAATATTGTGGTCATGTTAAGCTGGGGTGTTACAGAATGGTATCAGAGCCACTCATGTGTCGTTAGGGGTGGTGGGGCAAACCTCATCGAGGACGATGAGTCCCTAAGGGGGGGTGAATGTAACACCCTAGGCAAATCTCACATCGCCCACGAACATGAGTGATCATGGGATTATAAGGTAATACTCACGCTTAAATGACACAACGCGTTTTGGGATCACAGGCAGAGCAGATGTGTGAGTATGCTGCAGTTAAGCGTGCTCGGGCGAGAGCACTACCAGGATGGGTGACCTCCTGGGAAAGTGCTTCTCGTGTGTGGTCGCCAAGAAAAAGCCGTGCGCCTGCGGGCAAAGCGGACAATATTGTGGTCATGTTAAGCTGGGGTGTTACAAAACTATTATAGAGATATTAATTAGCAACTACTTTAAACATATAAAGGACTTACAATATCCTTCTCTATCCCATGTTGGACGGGTGTACAAACTCCCCAAATTAAATTCTTGACATCCTCGTTAAGCTAATTCATAATCCTAAGATCACTCATGTCGAAGATTGATGTGGAATTCGCCTAAAATCGCCGTCCTCAATGAGATTTGCCCCACCATCCCAACACATGACTAGCTTTGATACCAACTGAAATAACCTTAAACTGGCCCCAAGGGATGTACGAGTAGTGTGCCTGTCAAATCTCGAGAGACAATCGCCCCTCATAAGTTAACACAATAGACTAACCGGTATCCATAGGGTTTAACTAATTACGAAGGTGAGCGATATTAACTAGAAACTAATTTAAGCTTACAAGGGTCTCACAATAACTTTTTCTATTCGATGTGGGTTGGGTTATTACATTTCACATCTAGTTGTTCAAGATGTAAGTCCTCGGCGCCGACGATACAAGAACCAACCGAATGGTTATCATCTCCACGACCGGTAAAAATATGTCGTTGTAGTCAACTCATTTCCTTTGCTTAAAGCCTTTAACAACCAACCGTGCATTGTATATTTTCTTTCCATCCATCGCATATGATATACACATTTTAATGCCCGCTTATCAAGTGGTCACATCTCTTCTTTCATTTAAAGTAATTGTTTGATTCTTAACTCTGCAACTTGCCAAAAGTATTTATTTTAGTTTAGTTTCCTATAATCACATTCAATAAGTGGTTTATGCATGATAAAGGTTTAATTAAGAATAAAATTTTGCTTAGTCATGGATAACATTATTACATTGAAGCCTTAACTCGAGCTTCACACTACTATTTTCAGCTTAATTACATTGGAGTTCTGTAACTGTCCTTTGCATAAAACTTATTTCTGTACTTAATTATGAATTTGTTGAAACTTAATAATTGGCAAGCTTATTCTATATTTTGACTCTATATAAATTGATTCATTACTCAAGTAGGTAAATTTTCATCAGCCATATCTATTTAATTAGGGTAGTTTATTTTTATTTCTCACATCTAACTAGCGGAGGTATTGATTAGCTTTCACTATTATTTGGTGGTGTCGACAAGAAAAAAGATTGAAAATGATTACGTGATAATCTGATTAGATCACGTACATCTGAATCTAAATACTTTTATTCATCGAGTAACCTCAACATTAAAACTTTATTCGTTTACCTATTTTGGATTTTGGTGAATACAAAAGAGGGATGATTTTTGGAATTGTTTTTAAGTTCACTTTGTCGATAAATAAGAGATCCACTAGGATTTATAATTTTTTAATTGGCGCTTAGTAGTCACTGACGAGACTCTAAACGCGATAGCGGAACTTACTCACCTGATAGTTTTCCGGGACGAACATTTCAGTCCTACACCCCTCAGGAAGAAACCCTCACAACGACTCCATACGTGCATCGCTTGTGGTAAAAGTCCCTGGATGAGGCTCGAATGGAAGACGTCTGCAACCTCCGAGGCCCATGAAATGAGTGGATAACTCTGAAGATAAGATTTTGCAGTTCATAGGGGATCTAACCCTGAGGTGAGATCATTACTACGGAGTAATATTTATAATTCAGTAATTAAGATAGTTAAATTAATGATGTTTAATTTGTTTGTTCGATTGAGTTGTTAACTTGTTTGGGCCCTCCATCTCAAAATCTACATCAAAGAATTCATACCAACGACAAAAGAATGATTTAGACACACTCTACGTGTAGGGTTCTCTTGGTTTTGGATTTTTTACACATTTTTATCTGGTAATTAATCTCGATAATGACCCGATATTTGGAATGATTCGAAAGAAACTATTAAAACACCCTTTCTAAAATAGTATTAAAATTTATATATAGAGAAGTTACACTAATCACCAATATAGTCCTGTTTGTTTCTTTTAGCAGCCTAGTGAGCCGAATTATTTATTCGATATATAAAAGAGGCGAGATTATAGGAGTTGAACGATTTCCACAATGTAATAAGCGAGAAGTTAAAATAAACTATCTGAATGACACCATCTATCGTCTTTTACAATATTTAAAAAAATTTGAACATACGTAAGTCAAAACTAAATAAGATTTTTTTTATTTACGGTAATGTTTAATGAAATAAAATGGCTTATACTTTAATGCGACAAATGTATGTCAGCATATAAGTTCTTCATAACTTGTGATTTTTGACTTTAGTTTGACAACAAAATATTATCATAAACTAGGATTTGTCAATATATGGGTTGAAAAAATATCAAGTCCTTAGGCTTGGCTCCTGAGTTTTATCATCGAAGAAAAGAAATGACAATTTTTTCTAATTTGTAAGAAAAGATTAAAAAAAAAAAAAAAAAAGTTATACTAAAATCATCTATTTATTTCCTACATATCTCTCTAAAATTACTTTGAAACGAAGCGTTAAGAGTTTGGATTTAAAGCGTTATTAAGCACATAAGAATTGAAGATGACTGAATACAGATTATGGAGCTATCACAATGTCAAAGAGGCATTTGGATTGATATGTAGGTTGTTGCTCAAAATAATAATCTATCTTTTAAGTTATTTGATGCTCTCAATCTCAACTTTCCGTTTATATACGTGTATATCGAACCTTAATTAATTTTATCATAACTCAAACACGTCATAGGATTAATGATTAAGGATAATAGTAAATTAATTAATAGTTGAAGATAGCTAGATTACGTTTTAGTGTTGCAAATAAGATCATGGTAGAAAATAAAAAAGCCATATCTAGCAAAAGTTTACCATATTTAGTGATAACTATGAGCCAAATACATTGCTCAATGACATTTGGAAGTAGGGGACCAATGTTCCACTTGATTTATACACATTCGTTCCACAAAATTGCTGTATATAATCACTAAAAAGTTTCAAAGATTGTGTTATGTATGTCACATCCACATCGAATAGGTAGCAACACTATTAAGGAAACGTGCAGCTAGTGTTGGTTAACTTTTCATGACTACTTGCGCTCGTATCTGATAGTATTGGGATGATTATGAGTAACGTCAGCACGACTAATAGTCATCCATGACAACTCGCAGCCATGATTTGACGAGGCTGCAAGCAAAACCCGACTTTTTTAATATAGGGAAAAGTATATGAAAATGCATTCAACTTTCACTAAATTTCTATTGTATGCATTCAACTTTCAGATCTCCTATTGTATGCATTCAACTTTCTAAATTGTCCTATTGTATATATTTAACCTGCTATAATATGTAGCCTTATATTAGATATTTACATTATTAGTCCCTCATGTTTGTAAATTCTAATTTCATTGGTCCCTCATCATCTTCCATTCATCTTCATCATCTTCCATTCATCTTCATCCCCATCTTCCATTCATCTTCAAAACTAAAATTGTGATTATAAACATAAACAAAAAGTGTTTTAATCATCTTCATCATCAACATTCATCTTCATCATCCAAATTCACGAATCCTAATATTTCTTCACCAAATTAATATTCCTATATTTATTTTACACAATCAAAATCAAAAACCTAATTAAAAATGAAAACCCCAAAAAATTCAAAATCTCCCTACGTACTGCTACTTCTTCACCCTACTACTACTCTGTTCTTTCACTTAATACTAAACTCTAGAAATTCAACAATAATACCGAAATTGACAGTTATGTGTCGTATGAAAAAAAAAATTAATAAAAAGAAGCTTAATTATGATGAATTGCATAAATAAAATTCACTTCTGATCAACCTTAATAATCCAAAATTATACTTATCATGGATCTGGGTTTCATTATAAACCACTGAATCATTATCGCCGCCTCCTAACATCTCCGTCGGCGGTGATTCAAGGTAAAACCCATATTCTTCCTCCCATAAACCCTAATTTCTACAAAAACGAAAACCCTTAAAATCGAATTTAAAAAAAACGGATCTGATTGAACCTTTTGTTTAGATGAATTGAGAGCGAACGCACCAGTAGTTACTTGATAGATTTGGTGGTGGTGGTGGTGAATAACGATGATGATGAAATTTAAGTTTATAATTTTTGGAAGATGAAGATGAATGAAAAAAAGATATATGTGTGGGATTAATAATGTAAATCGTGATCAGATCTAAATCGGGACAAGCTTTAAATTGTTATCGTTATCAGTATGCATATACAATCACCAATTTCTGGCTATGAACTTAAGTTAGTGGAAGATGATGAATAAGAAAAAATTCAAATAAAATAACAATGGATGATGAATAATTGAATCGTTTTTTTGTGATGGCCGTCTAAGGTATACTTGCTCATAAGTGAAACAAGAAAAATCAAGTTCTCCATTTATTTTGTTTAGTTATGGTAGGATGATAGGATGATGATGAAGGGAAATGGACCAATGAAATTAGAATTTACAAATATGAGATACCAATAATGTAAATTTTCAAAATGAAATTGAGGTGACCTGAAAGGTTACCTATTATAGCAGGTTAAATACATACAATAGGACAATTTAGAAAGTTGAATGCATACAATAGAAGATCTGAAAGTTGAATGCATACAATAGAAATTTAGTGAAAGTTCAATACATTTTCATATACTTTTCCCTTTAATATAATCAAGATTAATACAAGATTAATATTAATATTGATATAGTAGTTGGAAATCCAAAAATAAACAAAGAATAAAGAAAACAAACAGGTGGGCCCACCTTTTTCTCGATCACCCTTGACCCGTCCTACTCCGTGCTCTTGGACGTTGTCAATCACAATGAAGCCTACCATGGAGCCTATGGGTGTTTAACATTTAGTTTCACACACTTTAATTCGAAATTCGAACTAAATAAAAATCGTAAAAGAGCCAAATTGAATTTGAATTCGTTTTGTGATTCGGTTTCCTGTTCAGTTTACAATTTGAATTGAATTCCATTTTGATTTTCCTTTATTAATCATAAACTGAAAACCGAATCATCTAATAATATATTAAATTATTAATAAGTATATATCATAAAGCAATTTATATATAAAAAATCGAATTCAAAATCGAGTTTTTATGATTATTTTGATTAAAAATATCATGTTTCTTTTTCGAACCGAATTCAAATGCTGCATTACTCCTGAAATTTTAAATTGAATAAATTGTACCAAATAAATAAATAAAAAGAAAACCTCAAAACCTAACTGACCCTTAAGGCCTTAAGGAACGTGAGCTGATTCGTACACCGCTAATAATTAGCCATACACCACCAAAACTGTTTTATTAGGTTGTACAGTACAATATTCTAATGCACGTTTGGTGGTGTTTGGATAATTTTACCGGTATACGAATCAACACCCTTAAGGAACCCACTCCTTGTGGTCTTACTCCGTATTTTTAGAATGATTTGAAATATAGGTATATAAAAGCACTAATTAAGTTGCAAATGTCATAATGAGCTTATAGATTAATGGATACGTGACCACTGTTGTGGCGAAAATGTTAATAGCGAAGGGTGGCGATTTGATTGATTGTATTCTTTTGAAGAAAAACAAAAATGATGTTCACTGGGCCAGATTCAATGGAACCCATGAGCAAGCAAATATATTACAAAAGTCCATGTTTTTTTTCTTTTTTTTAAATGACTTTTCTAGGTTGTGAAAAACTCTAGCAGACGTCATGCATAATTGCACATAGTTGTCTCAATGTGTGATGTGTCATACAAAACAAACAATCAGTGACGGTTGCAGAATTTTTTTTACCGGAGATAAAAAAAAATTAAAATCGTAGTAATTTTTTTGACAAAATATGGAGATTTTGAGATAAAAAATGAAAATTTTTAGGTAAATTATTAAAGTTTTTGACAAGATTCGGAGAATTTTGTGCAAAATTTGAAGATCTTAGAGTAAAATATATAGTTTTGAGGCAAAAAAAAATTCACCATGGGCAAAGACGAAAAATCCAAAATTTCTTCACCCAGAGAGAAAACACCCTAAAAATATCTCAATGAATAAAGGACGGAGAGATTGTTTCCGAATAGACCTCCAGCCAATAAGTAGGTTAAAAAAATGTGTGAGATGTCATGAAAATAGTATAATCAAATTTTTATGGATTTTAAACCTGCATGAAGTTCAACTAAGGTTCTAGGCGACAGTCAAGTCGCCAGTATGTGTCATATAATACTTGTTTATAAAGTATATTTATTATATTTATATTTATATCATTATTACAATGATAATATTATATATATATATATATATATATATATATATATATATATATATATATATATATATATATATAGTCAAAAGTTCAAACGATAACCTCAAAAAGGCGAGAACTGCGAGAACTTTTAATTTAATAAGGTTTTCACATGTGAGTAGATTAAATCACCCATAAATGTTAAAATATTAATAAAGAGTAAGAATGAACATAAAATAGTCCGGAAAAACTTATGTTTTACCTATATAATCAAGTATATAGTTTCCCGTTCATAAGTTCATATTTGTTTGTGTAACATGTGAACAATTCATATAAATAACAATTTAACATGTAATTTGTGGTAATGAAAATATGTTTGTAAATAATATGAGCAATAATTAATATTTGCATATAATTTGTTGCATTTAAATGCATAAAAACTATGAAATTAAAAAGTTTTCGCAGTTCTCGCCCTTTTTGTGGTTCTCGTTTGAACCTGCCCCATTTTTTTATCATATTATTCTTATCAATTTATGAAAGTTGACAATTAATTTAAGACATCTTAAAATGAAATAGTGAATTATAGATTTGGGACGTAGGAAGTAATATATATACACACACACACACACACACACACACACACACAGGGACGACTCCACCCTTGGTGGAGTGGGGTCCCATGACCCCATTAAATTAAAAAAAAAATAGACGATCTACTATTAAAATTGTACATGACACCTGTGACGACCCGGGAATTTCCAACCAAATTCAAACTTAATCTTTATAAGTTTCTGACACGATAAGCAAAGTCTATTAAACTGAGTCTCATAATGTTTGAACTATTTTTCATGAATGCATTTGACTTGGACTATTCCCGATGATTCACGAACAATTGTTTGTAAATAAACATATATATATATATATATATATATATATATATATATATATATATATATATATATATATATATATATATATGTATAACAATTTGAAATAATAAAATATAATTTAAACATTTGAATTAACTATGTAAATTAAGATATAAAAAAAATAAATACAATTTAAAATGAATTTATTTTTATATACATACATCTACATGATTGCCATTAATAATTATTATATCGTAATATATATAAACTCTATAAATGTTATCTATCCAAATATATTATTATATAGAAAAGAATATGTAACACATATGTAATACAATATAAAGTTAATATATTCTATGTAATTACAAGTAAAGAATATGGTAGTTATAGTAATAGTATTATTACTTTCATTATTATTATTAACACTAATGTTAATATTAATGTTAAGTACTAGATGCTCTATTATAAATAATATAGATGTGAAATTAAACACAATTAATGTGTATATTATTATTACTATGACTAATATTATTATTATCCTTAGTAAATAACATCATTATTTTTTTTGTTATCATTAATGAAATTATTAATATTGTTATTAATGTTACTAGTATTGTCATGATAATATTACCACTTTTATTATTAATATCTTTAGCAATATTATCAATATTATTACTAATAAAATTGTACCATTTATAAAATTAATATAATTAGTAATATTATTATTATCATTAATAATGTTATTATTAGCAATTTTTTTATTATTATGATAATTAATATATTATTATTACTTATTAATATTATTTATTAATTTATGGATTCACTGGTTTTGGATTAAGCAATAATATTTAAAAACATTTTTATTAGTAATATTAACATATTATTATATTTAATACATTTATTAATTATTAATTATTAAGAATGAAACATAATTTATATAGTATAGATAAACATTGGATACCAGTATATATATTTTTTTTCCTATCTATCTGTTTGTCATGTGAACTATGGTCGATTTTTTTCCCCATCTATATCACTCGATCAATTCATAAATAAAATGAGATTCATCCGATTTTGTTTTTTTTTTGTTTCTTTCATTACCTATCTCAATCCTAATTACCTTCTATTAATTGCTTTAATTAATTTAAAAAGCCTGAGACTTGTCTGTATTTTCGGTCGCGTCAGAGATGAACAAGGAATTTGAATTTGGGTGAGTTATCAAAATCTATTAACGTAAAGATGTTAGAATTCGTTCATATAACCTCTCTGTCAAGTTTCAAATCCTAATTTTTGATATCAAGTTCAAATTCCTGAGTCAAAGTTATTTGCTCAAAAGTCAAATGCTATGTTCTTGGTTAAAATTCGATTTGGTTGTTAAGTTTTAGGATCAATTGACGATTCAAAAAGATTACATAAATGATTTCTAACCCTTTTTATGTTATAACAATTGTCTAAAACTTTACTAAAATCAAAATCAAAATTTTTTTTTTTTATTTATTACGCGAACAGCAGAACAGCGTTTTTTTTTTCTTTTTTTCTTCGATTTCAAACACTCCCATTGATTCGTTTGTTTTAGTTTATGAGCCAAGACCCAATCTAGTTGGTTATTGTTATGGTTAAAAGGTCTCTGATCGATTACAGTTAAAGAGGAAGAAGAGCAAATAGAAAAAGAGTTAAATAGATTTGAGTTTTGGAATATATCAGAAAAACACTCATGGCAGAATGGTTAGGGGGTGACGTTGCTGAGCGAGAGGTCGCGGGTTCGATCCGTGGCAGGGACATTTTTTTTAGAGAGTCTATTTCTTGAGGTAGTCTCATCTTTTTATTATTATTATTATTATTATTATTATTATTATTATTATTATTATTATTATTATTATTATTATTATTATTATTATTATTATTATTGTTATTTGTTATTGTTGTTGTTATTGTTATTATTATGTTAATAATGATTATCACTAATATTAATATCATAAATGTTGTTATCATTAATCTAGTTTATATCATTATCATTAGTAACATTATTAGTATTAACATTATTATTAATATTGGTACTATTATTATATTGTATTATTATTGTTATTAATTATTATGATTAAGTTTATGGACATGTTAATTATTGTTACTACTAACATTAAACTTAAGAACTTTATTATCATTAATACAAATAATAATAATATTATTATTATTATTAGGACTAGTATTTGCATTATTTGTGTTATCATTATTTTGTAAAGATTAATATGAAGATATTAGAATAATAGGAAAAATGTTATGAAGTAAAAATATTATAATTATGTATAATATAATTAAAAATCATGATTAAAAAGCGTTGTTATAAACGTTAAATCAAAACTTCGAATATGAAAATATTATGTTGTTATAAATAATGTTAGGTAATATGTATAAATTATGGGTTTAAAAGCTATAGATAAATTTATGATTTATGTAAGTTAATAATTACTATTATCATTATCATCAATATTATTACTAACACTACCGTTAATAATAATTAGTATTATCATTCTTATTTTTTATTTTATTATTACTAGTATCATTAGTATTATTAAAATAACTATTAAATATGTAAAACCTTATCTGATATATATAACCTAACACTATTATTATATATAAAATAAATATTTTAAGTTATTAATAGAACTCTTAATTTATTAAAATAATAGTTAAATTACTAATAATAATATATATATATATTTGCTTAATTGCAAATACGTGTATTAATATATGCACAAATGATATAGGTTCGTGAATCCAAGGCCAATCCTGCATTGTTCAGTTGTTCAATATCGTCATATGTATTTTTACTACAAAATACATTACAGTGAGTTTCATTTGCTCCCTTTTACTCTTTACATTTTTTGGGCTGAGAATACATGCAAATGCTTTATTAACTGTTTTACAATATTTATATGCGTGAGTTTCATTTGCTCCCTTTTACTCTTTACATTTTTGGGCTGAGAATACATGCAAATGCTTTATTAACTGTTTTACAATATTTATATGTGTGAGTTTCATTTGCTCCCTTTTAGTCTTTACATTTTTGGGCTGAGAATACATGCAAATGCTTTATTAACTGTTTTACAATATTTATATGCGTGAGTTTCATTAATCTTTTTTTTTAAATGCTTTTGCAATATATATTTTTGGGACTGAGAATGCATGCGCTTTTATAAGTGTTTTACGAAATAGACACAAGTAATCGAAACTACATTATATGGTTGAATTATCGAAATCGAATATGCCCCTTTTTATTAAGTCTGGTAATCTAAGAATTAGGGAACAGACACCCTAATTGACGCGAATCCTAAAGATAGATCTATCGGGCCCAACAAGCCCCATCCAAAGTACCGGATGCTTTAGTACTTAGAAATTTATATCATGTCCGATCGAGGATCCCGGAATGATGGGGATATTCATATATATGCATCTTGTTAATGTCGGTTACCAGGTGTTCAATCCATATGAATGATATTTTTGTCTCTATGCATGGGACGTATGTTTATGAGAAATGGAAATATGAAATCTTGTGGTCTATTAAAATTATGAAATGATTATTTATGTTAAACTAATGAACTCACCAACCTTTTGGTTGACACTTTAAAGCATGTTTATTCTCAGGTACGAAAGAAATCTTCCGCTGTGAATTTGCTCATATTAGAGATATTACTTGGAGTCATTCATGATATATTTCAAAAGATGTTGCATTCGAGTCGTTGAGTTCATCAAGATTATTATTAAGTCAATTATATTTGGATATATTATGAAATGGTATGCATGTCTGTCAACTGTTGATGTAAATGAAAGTTTGTCTTTTAAAAACGAATGCAATGTTTGTAAAATGTATCATATAGAGGTCAAGTACCTCGCGATGTAATCAACTGTTGGGAATCATTTATAATCGATATGGACTTCGTCCGGATGGATTAGGACGGGTCTTCATAGTTGGTATCAGAGCAGAGGTCTTAACGAACCAGGTCTGCATTAGTGTGTCTAACTGATAAATCATTAGGAGGCATTAGTGAGTCTGGACTTCGACCATGTCTGCATGTCAAAAGTTTTGCTTATCATTTCGTGTCGGAAATCATCTGCTTATCATCCTTAGGAAATTATCTGCTTATCATTCTTAGTCTGGACATGTCTTACTGCCTCTATTGCATAGACAGTGTATAGATAAATTCATATCTTAGCGTATCTGTTATTGTTACCTTTGCCTAACAGCTTCCGTAGAGTCCTCCGTAACTTATGGGATTTTAGTATTATATATGCATATGTAACTATGTATTGCAGGGTACTAATCTACATCCTATAATTTATTTCTTATCGAAAATCCTTCATCTGATCATACAAGATGAATCCCTCAACCAGTTCAAGTCCCTCAGATTTCGATAGCTATTCCGATAGCTATTCCGACAGCTATTCCGACATAGATATTCACCTAAGCTCCGAAAGCAGTGTCATCAGAATGTATCAACCAATCATCCATCCCCAACTCATCTGATGGATTCGCAGTCGACTTAATCAATGGAGACGCGCAGAAGGCGATCCCTTCCATCAACCGAATTTACCTCTTGGCGATGAACCTGAAGCACTTACCGACGAACCAATCCGAAACACCATTTTCACTCTCATTTTCCGAATATCTCGCCACGATCATATACTATCTCAGATTCTAAACATTATTCATCCGCTCATTCTGACCGACAACCATCCCGGAGTGATCGAGGAAGACAATGAGCTTTGCGCTTGAGTAATCAATTTAGAGAACATGGTGCAAAACATACCAGCTTCAGCAACATCACCGACACCAACAGTACCATCAGTAACAGCACCTGTATCATCAACAATCCTTGCCTCAATATCACATTCTGTACCACGAGCATAATCATTGTTCTACGTATCGTTCTACATCATTCTAAATGGTAATTATGTAATCTCTAATGTTTTAGAGATTATGTATTCTAGTTCTAACGATAAATTAAATGAGTTTAATATCACATTGACTCATTAAATCCATAATTACATCTGAAGAAAATATATATGTATATATATTTTCATAGAGATTGTAATTAAAAATTCTTTTGTACAAACTGTTAATGGTGAAAATATTTTAACGGGTAGGTAATACCCGAGGAATATTTAGATTTCACATTAATAAGTTATACTGTACATTCTTCAAATCTGATTCAACAGTTATTTACTATCTTACTTACAACCACCGATATACGTATCCGTTCACCGCAGAATAACCATTTTTATTCAATTTCATATTCGGATTTTGACCTATCAGAATCCAACAAGTGGCATAATGAAGAAAACATTTGATAACATAAAATTTGTTAGAAACAAACAAATTAACTATGAAAAAAAAAATTGTTAAGAATCCACGCTAACTGTTCCTAGCTAATTGTTCCTAGCTAACTGATTATATTTTATTTATCGCAATTTAATTATCGCAATTTACTTTCTCGCAATTTACATTCTCGCAATTTACTTTCTCGCAATTTACTTTCTCGCAATTTACTTTCTCGCAATTTACTTTCTCGCAATTTACTTTCTCGCAATTTACTTTCTTGCAATTTACATTCTCGCAATTTTATTTATTGTCATTTAATTTCTGTATTTATTTTATGCACTTTAAATATCGGGACACGTATACAAGGTTTTGACATATCATATCGACGCATATATATATTATTTGGAATAACTATAGACACTCTATATGCAGTAATGATCGAGTTCTCTATACAGGGTTGAGGTTGATTCTATAATAATATATATACTTTGAGTTGTGATCGAGTCTGAGACGAATACGGGTCACGATACGTATTAATTAATTCGAATATTATATATTAAACTATATATGAATTATTAAATTACTAACTATGGACTATCAACTGTGCACTACTAACATTGGATAATTAAAATGAATTAAAATATTGACTATAACATATGAAACTAAACAATTCTTCAAGTTTGCCACTTGATTTCATCTTAAACCTCATTTGTATCTTGACGATTACAAATCTGCGTTCAAAATCTTTCATGATTCTTGAAAACACCTCAATCGATAGGATGAATCAACCGCACTTCATCTACGGAAGGAAAGATTTATGCATATAGTTATGCACCTGAGAAACTCTCGGCAACTGAGTAAAAGTTTAACACGTAGCCGCGTCAGATCCTTTGGTATTTATTAGCAAAAATAACTTTGCGATCCCTTTTCAAGGTAGCCAATTTTGTCACAGCTCCAGCAAGTCAACTTCGACTTTTCATTCGAAGTAACCTTACTATAATCCTGATATATACGATTACCCTTTTGATACCGGAGAATTCTTTTATATTCCACCATATTATCAACAGACATACCAGCAACTTCGTTACTTCTTGGCTTAAATCTCTCTGACAAATCATTATATTTATTCATTGAAACCCTATCATATACTCATCCGTATCTTGTAACGAGAACTGTCATACCAATTACCGGGAATCAGCAATCAGTACTTTGAAAACTCACAGCATATCTACATTAACAGTTATATGTATGACATTTATCTCTTAGAATTATGATCTCTCCTTCTGGAATTCTGAAAATCACTCAGTCACAAATCAATACTCTGAATGTTGAAAAAGCTGAATGAAGCAGCAGAAACCATAGACAACCGTAAACGACCATAATCACCGAAAGTTTGATGATAAAGAATAGTATGTTGGAAAAGCTCAGAAAAGTTGGAACTGGAAAACGGATTGAGCTAACCACGAAGGAGACCAAGGACAATTACAAGGACCATACCATATATTCAAAGAATTCAGGTAATTCTGGATCTGATGAAACCTTCAAAGAATATCTTGCTCCGAAGTCATGTTAAAATCTTGCAGAAAATCTTTCTCCATCAACCATCGAACTTAGAAATTCCAAAATATCATCATCAATATCTTCGATATTTCTGAGGATATTTTCATAAATATTCTCGTTCGAAATTATATACCTCTTCGTGCTTCCTGTGTATCATTATATTGGAAACATTCAATAGAAAATTTAGTACCGAAAATCAGATTATGCGAAACTATGAAGAAAGCCGTGGACAAATCACAAAGAATAAGTTTGACTTCAAAGAATCCAAATGATTCAATGTCTGCTAAAAAGTCTTTAGTGAATATCTTGCTCCTTACTCTAAACCCTTGCAGACAATAGTTTCTATCATCCTCTGATCTTAGATATTCCGAGATATTATCGTATCTTTCATTATAAATACCCTCCATATTTCTGAAGATATTTTCATAACTATTCTTATCTGAAATCAATAACCTCTTTGTGCTATCAGTGTTACATCATATAGAAACTGTTAGTTTCTATATTCTGTAAACTTTCGAGCTTAAAATATGA
The DNA here is from genome assembly GCF_046630445.1 of Rutidosis leptorrhynchoides. Lineage (NCBI taxonomy): Eukaryota > Viridiplantae > Streptophyta > Magnoliopsida > Asterales > Asteraceae > Rutidosis > Rutidosis leptorrhynchoides. The sequence continues at coordinate 80,865,435 of NC_092333.1, forward strand.
ATGTTATTGAAGTAATGTTAGGAACTAATGCATGAGTTAGTATAATATAATGACACTTGATCAACGTGATTATATTACAGTAAGTCATGCTGAGTTTCTAATGGGACGTGATGATTCACAGATCATAACGTCATCGTGTGCCATGTTACATAACTCTGTCATTCTGCTTAACTTCTGAACATATCAAGAAAGTATATTCTTGATAGTTCTATTCTCAGTGAACCTGGTAATTAAACAAATCAAATCGTGCTATTACGTTCCTTCTTATTTAGAACATTAACAATGTTCATTCTGAAACTTATATCTGCGAATTCTGGACCATTACAAGAGATGCCAAATCGTCAAAAGAATAAACGAAAGGGACAAAGCTCTGAAATAGAAATTGGAGTATAAATCGCAGCAAATAAGAGGGCGTACTAACTATGGATGACAATGATTATAGGAAACAGAAATAGGGACATTGAAATATAAGGGGAGATATAAAGCCCAATAACAACACATAGATTACAAACGATGGATATTAATACGAATAGCAATATAAAGACACGGTATAATTAAGAATAGTATCACCCCAAGGTAATGGTAGAAGAAAACAGACTTTCTGGTGGGAGATTTAAAAGAAGAATGACAAAATTGATAATTTGAAAAATATCAAGGATTAGAACGGGATTAAGCATTTTCGCAATCTTTTGGATGTATGAACTAAGAAAGAAAGTATAGGAATGTTGAGAATAATGGAACGGAAGAGTTAATTTATAATGGAAATATCAGACAGAGTAATCGAGACAGATCATCGCATTTAATTAAAGAGATTCTAATTTCCTTAAATCTCGAAGAAACCAGATCTTTTAGATTTCCAAGATTTTCTTCAAATCTCTTGAATTCTGGAATTCAACATTGACCAAGTCAAAAGTTACGACTCACCTTATTTTCTAAATTCAAACCTGACTACGTCAAAAGTTAAACCTCTATCTCAATCTTTTAGGATAGCTTCATTCGTACGCTTCACATAATCGAATCTTTTTACCTATATTAATCAATAATAATAAAACTCTATTTATCAGCTCATATTCGTCATGGAAGCATTTTTATTGTTAACCATGACCACCTCACACAAATTTCGGGACGAAATTTCTTTAACGGGTAGGTACTGTGACGACCCGGGAATTTCCAACCAAATTCAAACTTAATATTTATAAGTTTCTGACACGATAAGCAAAGTCTATTAAACTGTGTCTCATAATGTTTGAACTATTTTTCATAAATGCATTTGACTTGGACTATTCCCGATGATTTACGAACAATTGTTTGTAAATAAACATATATATATATATATATATATATATATATATAACAATTTGAAATAATAAAATATAATTTAAACATTTGAATTAACTATGTAAATTAAGATATAAAAAAAATAAAAAAAAATACAATTTAAAATGAATTTATTTTTATATACATACATCTATATGATTGCCATTAATAATTATTATATCGTAATATATATAAACTCTATAAATGTTATCTATCCAAATATATTATTATATAGAAAAGAATATGTAACACATATGTAATACAATATAAAGTTAATATATTCTATGTAATTACAAGGAAAGAATATGGTAGTTATAGTAATATTATTATTACTTTCATTATTATTATTAACACTAATGTTAATATTAATGTTAAGTACTAGATGCTCTATTATAAATAATATAGATGTGAAATTAAACACAATTAATGTGTATATTATTATTACTATGACTAATATTATTATTATCCTTAGTAAATAACATCATTATTTTTTTTGTTATCATTAATGAAATTATTAATATTGTTAATAATGTTACTAGTATTGTCATGATAATATTACCACTTTTATTATTAATATCTTTAGCAATATTATCAATATTATTACTAATAAAATTGTACCATTTATAAAATTAATATAATTAGTAATATTATTATTATCATTAATAATGTTATTATTAGCAATTTTTTTATTATTATGATAATTAATATATTATTATTACTTATTAATATTATTTATTAATTTATGGATTCACTAGTTTTGAATTAAGCAATAATATTTAAAAACATTTTTATTAGTAATATTAACATATTATTATATTTAATACATTTATTAATTATTAATTATTAAGAATGAAACATAATTTATATAGTATAGATAAACATTGGATACCAGTATATATTTTTTTCCTATCTATCTGTTTGTCATGTGAACTATGGTCGATTTTTTCCCATCTATATCACTCGATCAATTCATAAATAAAATGAGATTCATCCGATTTTTTTTTGTTTCTTTCATTACCTATCTCAATCCTAATTACCTTCTATTAATTGCTTTAATTAATTTAAAAAGCCTGAGACTTGTCTGTATTTCCGGTCGCGTTAGAGATGAACAAGGAATTCGAATTTGGGTGAGTTATCAAAATCTATTAATGTAAAGATGTTAGAATTCGTTCATATAACCTCTCTGTCAAGTTTCAAATCCTAATTTTTGATATCAAGTTCAAATTCCTGAGTCAAAGTTATTTACTCAAAAGTCAAATGCTATGTTCTTGGTTAAAATTCGATTTGGTTGTTAAGTTTTAGGATCAATTGACGATTCAAAAAGATTACATAAATGATTTCTAACCCTTTTTATGTTATAACAATTGTCTAAAACTTTACTAAAATCAAAATCAAATTTTTTTTTTTTATTTATTATGCGAACAGCAGAACAGTGTTTTTTTTCTCTTCGATTTCAAACACTCCCATTGATTCGTTTGTTTTAGTTTATGAGCCAAGACCCAATCTAGTTGGTTATTGTTATGGTTAAAAGGTCTCTGATCGATTACAGTTAAAGAGGAAGAAGAGCGAACAGAAAAAGAGTTAAATAGATTTGAGTTTTGGAATATATCAGAAAAACACTCATGGCAGAATGGTTAGGGGGTGACGTTGCTGAGCGAGAGGTCGCGGGTTCGATCCGTGGCAGGGACATTTTTTTTAGAGAGTCTATTTCTTGAGGTAGTCTCATCTTTTTATTATTATTATTATTATTATTATTATTATTATTATTATTATTATTATTATTATTATTATTATTATTATTATTATTATTATTATTATTATTATTATTATTGTTATTATTATTGTTATTTGTTATTGTTGTTGTTATTGTTATTATTATGTTAATAATGATTATCACTAATATTAATATCATAAATGTTGTTATCATTAATCTAGTTTATATCATTATCATTAGTAACATTATTAGTATTAACATTATTATTAATATTGGTACTATTATTATTATTGTATTATTATTGTTATTAATTATTATGATTAAGTTTATGGACATGTTAATTATTGTTACTACTAACATTAAACTTAAGAACTTTATTATCATTAATACAAATATTATTATTATTATTATTATTATTATTATTATTATTATTATTATTATTATTATTATTATTATTATTATTATTATTATTATTATTATTATTATTATTAGGACTAGTATTTGCATTATTTGTGTTATCATTATTTTGTAAAGATTAATATGAAGATATTAGAATAATAGGAAAAATGTTATGAAGTAAAAATATTATAATTATGTATAATATAATTAAAAATCATGATTAAAAAGCGTTGTTATAAACGTTAAATCAAAACTTCGAATATGAAAATATTATGTTGTTATAAATAATGTTAGGTAATATGTATAAATTATGGGTTTAAAAGCTATAGATAAATTTATGATTTATGTAAGTTAATAATTACTATTATCATTATCATCAATATTATTACTAACACTATCGTTAATAATAATTAGTATTATTACTAGTATCATTAGTATTATTAAAATAACTATTAAATATGTAAAACCTTATCTGATATATATAACCTAACACTATTATTATATATAAAATAAATATTTTAAGTTATTAATAGAACTCTTAATTTATTAAAATAACAGTTAAATTACTAATAATATATATATATATATATATATATATATATATATATATATATATATATATATATATATATATATATATTTGCTTAATTGCAAATACTTGTATTAATATATGCACAAATGATATAGGTTCGTGAATCCAAGGCCAATCCTGCATTGTTCAGTTGTTCAATATCGTCATATGTATTTTTACTACAAAATACATTACAGTGAGTTTCATTTGCTCCCTTTTACTCTTTACATTTTTGGGCTGAGAATACATGCAAATGCTTTATTAACTGTTTTACAATATTTATATGCGTGAGTTTCATTTGTTCCCTTTTACTCTTTACATTTTTGGGCTGAGAATACATGCAAATGCTTTATTAACTGTTTTACAATATTTATATGCGTGAGTTTCATTTGCTCCCTTTTAGTCTTTACATTTTTGGGCTGAGAATACATGCAAATGCTTTATTAACTGTTTTACAATATTTATATGCGTGAGTTTCATTAATCTTTTTTTTTAAATGCTTTTGCAATATATATTTTTGGGACTGAGAATGCATGCGCTTTTATAAGTGTTTTACGAAATAGACACAAGTAATCGAAACTACATTATATGGTTGAATTATTGAAATCGAATATGCCCCTTTTTATTAAGTCTGGTAATCTAAGAATTAGGGAACAGACACCCTAATTGACGCGAATCCTAAAGATAGATCTATCGGGCCCAACAAGCCCCATCCAAAGTACCAGATGCTTTAGTACTTCAAAATTTATATCATGTCCGATGGAGGATCCCGGAATGATAGGGATATTCATATATATGCATCTTGTTAATGTCGGTTACCAGGTGTTCAATCCATATGAATGATATTTTTGTCTCTATGCATGGGACGTATGTTTATGAGAAATGGAAATATGAAATCTTGTGGTCTATTAAAATTATGAAATGATTATTTATGTTAAACTAATGAACTCACCAACCTTTTGGTTGACACTTTAAAGCATGTTTATTCTCAGGTACGAAAGAAATCTTCCGCTGTGAATTTGCTTATATTAGAGATATTACTTGGAGTCATTCATGATATATTTCAAAATATGTTGCATTCGAGTCGTTGAGTTCATCAAGATTATTATTAAGTCAATTATATTTGGATATATTATGAAATAGTATGCATGTCTGTCAACTATCGATGTAAATGAAAGTTTGTCTTTTAAAAACGAATGCAATGTTTGTAAAATGTATCATATAGAGGTCAAGTACCTCGCGATGTAATCAACTGTTGGGAATCATTTATAATCGATATGGACTTCGTCCGGATGGATTAGGACGGGTCTTCACAACACCGCTAAATTTGACTACTGAACTTCATATATTTTTTAAATTTATGATTATTTAAAGGTAAACAACCATTAAAGTACCCTTAAAATATAATTAGTTTTGGAAGAAAAAAATAGGACCCCATTAGGTTTTTGTGACGCCCCCTACAAAACCATCATGTATTAATCGTCAACAACAGGTCCATTACATGGTATAATACTACATGCTGTTTTATAACAAGTTTTGCATTCATGAAAAGATAATGTTTTACAAAAAATAACGTGACACAAAGGTCGTTACAAAGCCAGTATTCAAAATAACATAAGTTGCAAATGCAAAATAAAAGTTTCATGATTGAGACATCTCTAAGTAATGCAGCAGAAGTCTAACACAACGAGTCTGTAACAGCAAGTCTATAACACCAAGACTATAACAGCAAGTCTAACAGTGGAAGCAGCAACGTCTAAGCACCTGAGAAATACACGCTTAAAAAGTCAACACGAATGTTGGTGAGCTATAGTTTGTTTGTAATCAGTAATGTAATGTAGACCACGAGATTTCAGTGCTTCAACCAGCAAGTTAAGTAAGTATTTCAAATCAGTATGATAAAGTATATGCTTATCCGTGGGCACCCAGTAACTAACTTAACGTAATAATACCCCCTAAAAGTACACTTGGCTAGTGCGTATGTTCTCGAAGTATTAAACACCTGTTAAATGCTAGCGTGACTAGCCCGAGTGGGGATGTCAAACCCTATGAATTCATATCTAATATTCGCGTTCACCGCTTCAAAAACCAATGCGTAAACGTTACCGTGCTAAGGGGAATCTTTGTGCCGTTATATCACCCACACATATATAAAGTTTAAGTACTCGTGTCTAGTATGTAAAACATAAAAAGCGCATGTATTCTCAGTCCCAAAAGTAGTTAGAGTAAAAAGGGAAGCCATAACTCACAGTGAATGTGCGGTAAAATCGATACGAAAATGTAAGCAAGTAGTAAGTTGGTCCAAACAAGTAAGTTGGTCGATCCAAAAGGTCCTCAACCTAAGTCAATGGTTACTAGGTCAGTAAATTGTCCCCAAAAGTTTAAAAGTAAATAAATTAAGTCTTAAGTATCATCATCATCATCATCATTCGTAAAAGCTAAAGTAAGTTTTCAACAAGTATAGAGGTCGAAACAAAAGGCTGACTTCGGACAGCTGCTACAACCTCTATACAAAACGAAAAGACGCGTGGTCAGTGGCCAAAGCTCCGTATGTGAGTCCTCTAACCGCTGTCCAAATTTCAGATCCCAACTCGATTTGTTTGACCGTGGCGATGGTTCAAGCGCGAGTAGGTCAGAATTTTCAGCACGTCGTTACAAAGGCGCAGTGATTTTTGGAAGGCTATAAATCCTAAACCGTATATCGGATTTAGGCGATTCCTAAACGAAAAGTCATCTAATCGAACCGAAATATCTGAAAATCAATTTTCCAGAAGTCCCAGGAGTCTGATAAGACCCCGAAAAACAGCAAACAAGTGCTCCGGTGGGTTTCTTGGTGCTTGATGCTCATCACGGTTCTCATCTTTGATGCGTGTAAGCTTCAAGTGTACAACTCTTTGATGTTTTAACATCACTTTGACCAAGTTTCAACCATCAACACACAACTAAGAGTAAAAGATAACATTCTACAAGTTTTGAACATCAAGGTTGTCTCTTTATTGCATAAACACAATAAAGCTTCAACCTTTGTCCTTTTGACACAAGTTTATGCATCTTCATCATATGAGATGATGAAGACTTGATTTTTATCACCATAAAAATCATAAAAAGGTTCCAAGCAAATGAGATCTACAATAATAACTTAGATCCTCAAGTATTAAGAAACCTAAGCTAGAAAGCTTGGATCTTTACAAGATTAATGAGACCATAAGCTAGAAAGCTAAGATCTAGTAAAAGTAATGAGACCATAAGCTAAAAAGCTAAGATCTTTAACAAAATAATGAAACCCTAAGCTAGAAAGCTTAGATATTTAATGTTCTTGAAGATCCTTAAAGCAAAAGGCTAGATCTTCAAGTTTCATGAAGATCATAAGCACAAGTTTTGATCTTTTAACAAAATAAAAGAGATCATAAGTTAGAAAACTTAGATCCAACAAAAGTAATGAAGATTCAAAGCTAGTGTGACAACCCGGAAATTTTTGACCAAATTTAAACTTTATCTTTAAATGATTTAATGTTTTCGACACGATAAGCAAAGTCTGTAATGTTGAGTCACGAAAGTTTTGGAACTATATTCATGTAATCAATTATTCTTTGACTGTTCTCGAAGATTCACGAACAATATATATATATATATATATATATATATATATATATATATATATATATATATATATATATATATGATTTCAAGTTATTTAGTAAACGATAGTAATATTCGATTATTGATTCGATTGATATTTAGATAAGTTAACTAAAACGTTTAAGATGAACCAGTAAAATACTAATTTGCTACAGTATTTTGAATTGTTACAGTTACCGAAAAGCTACAGTGTTTTCGAAAATTACTATTTGCTACAGTAAAAAAACTTTGCTGCAATAACTTTGCTACAGTAAACACTATTTCAAAATAAAAATGTATATATGTATATACTACGAGATGATGATTTATAGAAGCAAATAACCAAAACACTTAATTGATTAAAGCTACACTTCGAGTGACATAGTTTATCAATGATTAAGTTTAATTTTTGATAAAGGTACACGTCGCGTAACGAAAAGTACTAGTTTTCTAAGCGTACGAAAATGCGTTCCAGAAACCGGAAGCGGGACATAAGTCGAACGTAAACGTACAAGACATCGGAACCAAGATTACAAGTTAACTAGGCACGAGAATATAATATAATATATAATTAATTAATTTAAATTATATATATTATATTAATTTAATATTATGTCTACGAGGAAAATAACAAAAATCATGTGAGCTGGAAAAGAACCCCATGCGATCGCATGGGAATCCCTCTACCAAGCCATGTGATCGCATGGCACATGGATTCAGCAAAAGTCATATAAATGCTCCAGTTTTTTGCCGAATGTTTTACACTCTTTCAATATCTCTGCTCTCTCTATATATAATTATATTTATTATTACTATTATTATTATTATTATTATTATTATTATTATTATTATTATTATTATTATTATTATTATCATTATTATTATTATTATCATTATTATTATTATTATTATTATTATTAATCTTATAGTCCGGAGTATTATTAATTAGTATTATACATAAAATACTACGACGAGGTCATGAGCATGTCACTTTCAAAACAAGTTTTCAAACGAGTTTAAGCTAAGGAAACTATGGGTTATAGCTATGGAGATTATGGGTAATGTTCATGGGTATTATTCGCAAGTCTAACCTAGTGTTTATCATCTCCATTGCGTCTACGTACTTTCCTGCAATATTGAATCACAATATCGATACGTGAGCATTCATATCTTATCTTTTATATATTAATAGTGTATACATGTCTAGTGCTCGAGTATATATGTTTATGCATGCTAGTATGCTAAATTTCGTCGTTAAATAGTTTATGATAAATCACGAATTAAATACATATATTACTGATAAAAGGTATATGATATGCATGTTTTTGGAAAGCTGACGAAAATCAATAACTTTTCATTTAGATATCGTATGATTTCGATGAACGAATTAAAAGATATGATCAACTGAATTATGATTGATGTTAATCGAAATTGCTTTTGAATCTGCAATTAATATTTAAACAACTTGTTTATAAGATTGATAAATTGAATTTTTAAATATTAGCAGCGGAGTAAATGAATTCTTATATAAGGCACGTCTCGTTTTGTTGAACAATTGTCAAAATTGATTGTTTTATCATATTTTAAAGCCTTATAAAAACTATAGTTTAATTTTACAAGAATTAGGAAACTATGTGAAATGTTAAAATGCTTCGATTGCCATGATCATTCCAACTATTGTATTGAGTCAGATTGACTTTTTGAAAAGACTTTTGATAACTTTTATATGTCGATCTCGAGCATTAGGATTGTGATATACTATGACCAGACCTAGCTTGTTAAATATTTATTGACCAACATATGTTCTCTAGGTTGAGATCTACGGTTATTTGGGTATTCCGAGTTTCAGTCACATTTCAGTGAACAACTTTATGTGCTGCTAAGGTGAGCTTCATTTGCTCCCTTTTTAATTGCTTTTGCAATCTATATTTTTGGGCTGAGAATACATGCACTTTATTTTAAACGTAATGGATACAGGTACATACTAAATTCTACACAGAGTTTGAACCGAAAATCCCTTAGCTTTGGTAACTAGTAACTGCCGGTTATAATAACTGGTGGGCGCGAGTAGTTATATATGGATCCATAGGGCTTGACATCCCCGTCTGTTCCAGGTATAGAAACCTTAGCCTGAACTATAAAACAGACGTATGCTATTTGAGGTTAGTACACGTTGGTTTACGTGTATTGTACATGTTGGTTGCATGTATGTTAAAATAGGGGTACTTATTATATAGACGTTAAAGTTTAGTTACCAGGGTGCTCAATCTTGTAGAATATTTTAATAAACGTTTCTGGATGAAACAACTGAAATCTTGTGATCCACCTTTATATACAGATTATGCGCAACATTAAAACTATGAACTCACCAACCTTTGTGTTGACACTTGTTAGCATGTTTATTCTCAGATTCCCTAGAAGTCTTCCGCTGTTTGCTTATATGTTATACAAGATATGTGCATGGAGTCATACATGCTTTATTCGAGAAAACATTGCATTCACAAATCATCACCATCTATCTTATTTTGACTGCATTGTCAACGGAAGTACTATTGTAAACTATTGTTTACGGTGATTGTCTATATGTAGAAATCATCAGATGTCAAAAACCTTTGATTTAAATATTCATTTATGGTGTGCCTTTTCAAAAGAATGCAATGTTTACAAAACGTATCATATAGAGGTCAAATACCTCGCAATGAAATCGATGAATGACGTGTTCGTCCATATGGATTTAGAGCGATCGTCACAGCTAGAAAGCTTGAATCTTTCATGTTCTTGAAGGATTCAAATCAAAGTTTGAATCTTCAAGATATAACAAGATCAAGAAGCTAAAAAACTTGATCTTATTAAGATGATAATGATGTTGATTCTATGAAGAAGAAAAGAAGAAGAAGAAAATTTAAAACTTACAATTTTTAGAATGAGAAAGACTAGAGAGAAAATTAGAGAGTAAGTGTGTGTAAAATGAGAATGAGATCAAGTATGAAATGGGTGAATGAGGCTTGGTATTTATAATGGTGGAGGTGATGCTTGTGTCTCCAAAACCGTAGCCAAGGGAGGACAAGGGGACAACTTTTTTGCTTTTTGGTTAGTGGTGGTCTAAATGTGGTGCTTATTGTTAGGATCCCATGCAACATCTGTAGTAATGGTTAACAAAAATACTAGTATGTTGGCTCTTATAAATGGGTTTTTGTCCTACATCTTAATGGATCATTAATCCATAAATATTGGGCTAATTAAATGGTCCATTAGCTAGAGTAGGGTGGGCTAAAGTCCAACAAGGCAAAAACTCCAACAAGACTAACTAGTGTGCATTAGTAAATTACTAAGCGTAATTAAGCATCCAATAACCCAAGTAATTGTTATTAGAAAATAACAATTAGTATTACGTAGTCATAATATTCCAAGTATGACCAAAGTTAAACGTGTACCAAGTACATAGCTCGTTTCAAACGTCAAGTGACACCAACTGTCGTAAAAGCATTCGGGGATAAAGTTAAGTGATTAAACACTTAATAGCACGTTGTAAGATATTAACCAAAGTAATTATCATGAAATAAGATCCCAGAGCTTAAACTCGCCCAGTACGCACAAATACGCAGTTTCGCAGAAAGTAACAAGCACAAAAGTAAGTCGAAAAAGTCGGGTCGTTACATTACCCACCTGTTAATGAAAATTTGTCCCAAAATTTTGAGGAGTGACCTACAACGGTACCGAATTTGAAAAAGAAGGAGCGTATCAAAGTTTCGAGAGACTCGTGGGCTCAGAAGTGAACTATTTACCTTAAAAGGTACTTGGGCGTATAAAAGTAAGAATAGGTATATGCCATTAATTAAGTCTGTTGTCCTAAGAGATCAACAAATTGATTTCATTTCTGGTTAACATGAGTATGTCATCTGAATATATATACCCACAAAAGGAAAGATGATGTTTTTAGCCTTACATGCATCTTCAGTAAACTGGATGCATGAAATGCATCATGAATGTTACCAACTCATCTAAATCATTGAGCTCTTATGTCGCAATACAAAGCTGACAGATAGAAAAACATGGTGATCACAACATACTACGTGTGAACTTATCCTTGGATGAAATGAAAGCACAGTTCCATAATGTAACTATATCCTTTCAGTTACATGCTGAAGTTAGGGTTAACATCAACTAGAACAACATATAGTTGCAACCAACGAAGGAAGGAATATATAGAGTAACCACATCAGTGTTATAGACGTTTTAAGCAGTCCCTTCCAAGAGGATAACATGATTCATAGATTCTTAAAATATTTTACATTACATTTTCGAAAGAAAATCGCACGAAAGGTGTGATCTTTGAACGAGAGTGAGCTCTTCGAGCGGGCTGATCTGAATTTATCCTTATACTTAAGGGGATGCGCGGATGAGAAGATACGTGAACCCTTGGTCATAAAGAATGGTTTACTCTAAGTGAAAATAATCTCAAAAATGATTCCTTGTACCTCAACTGATTCATGGAGATGATGTTTACGAGGGGGGGTTGCGATTAGCCATGAAATATTGAGAGTAGAAACCCACATAGTGCCTTTCCTATAATGGGGTGACCACTGAGTGTACCTCAGAAAACTGATTTATCGGCCCGCGTTTTTGCCATGTCTAACCTTAAAAGGAACATTTTACGAGCGCAAAGACTTCCTAACAAATTTTTATAAATCTGCCATCCAAAGTGGCTCAAGAGTTTTTAACAAATATCTTAATAGTAAGCTTCTTCTCTAAGGGAGGGCGAGAAGAAGTGTGATCCGTACATGGTGTAGTCTAATACGAAAACCTTTAATAAAATCAACCACGAAAGTTTTGAAAAACCTTTAAACGTTTGATGTAACAACATAAATGGAACGAAGTTCCTAGTAAATTTAGAAGTATGTACAACGTGTATCATTTTGTACAAAACTATTTGACTTAAGTTAAACAACTCAATAAAGGAGCTATTTTTAAATAATTTGAAGGTATAACTTAGTATGTACTAACCCAAAATAAGTAAGGGTAAATTTATTAACTTAATTATATACATACATATATGATTTTATAAATCGCATAAGTGACAGAAAAATTTTTATTACTTTTATTTGTCCATAAATCTCGTGAGGACCGCACAATAAACGTGTAAAAATTTTGACAAACATAGTTTTTCGTATTTCAGAGGTTACAAGTTGAAAAAGATCGAGTGAAAAATATTTGAATCATCGGGTGACATGTTACTAGGTAATGAAAACTAATGGATTAAATGTAGTTTTGATAATTATCAGGACATAAGTCTTTGGGCCAAAAATGTTCACGTGTGAAGCCGTTGCTAAAAAGTGAGGTATGAAGGATAGAGCATGAGGACGAGAAGTTAATCGCTTCTTGACTTTGCAAAATGCCAAACAAGTTATGGCTAATATTAAAGTCGGAATACTGATGGTGTCAATATCACTAAATGAGAATCTCCTGAAATAAGTCAGGACTTAGAGTTATGTAAGAAAGAGCATCGTTCCAACAGGTGTGGCAAATAAGATCCTTGGGGTAACGCAATAGTTTCGAATGGTTTAAGTGTTAGTGGATTCCCGAAGGCTCTGCATGTCGTGGCAGTAAGTGCCTTTATCACATATACACACACACACATGAATCTCTTGATTTCGATGGTTGTAAAGTCTTCATGATGACTTGGATACGAATAACACGAAAAAAAATTATATAACAAGCAACGAAAATTTTATAGAAATCGTTTAAGGTGACAATGTAACAAAAGAAATGAAGTTCTTAGTAAACTAGAGTTATGTACAACATGTACTATTCTAAGTAAATATCTTTTGAATAAAAGAATTGATTTGTAAAAGCGAAAGTAAAATTTCATATGTACTAGTCAAAAATAAGTAATTATTACTTTATTATATATATGATTTCTAAAATTTGTACAAATGGCAATAAAATAAATTTATTTTTATAAACTTCGAGGGGATCGCATAGTAAAATAGTGTGAGTAAAATTTTGGCAAACAAAATTTTCATATTTCGGAGGTTACAAGTTGAAAAAATATTGATGAAGATTGGGTAAAAGATTTTTGAAAATTTCGAGTGATATTTGAGGTAATAAAAACTATTGAATTTAAATGTGGTTGACGACTATTAGTAGGACATAAGTCTTTTGACCAAAAATGCTTAAGTGTGAAGTTGCTGCTTATAAGTAAGATACGAATGGGAGAGTATGAGGATGGGAATTAACCACCCATTGATTTTGGAAAATTTTGAACTGGTATGACTAATATCAAAGTAAGAAGGAGGATGATGGTGTGATTATCATCGAATGAGGGATCTCTTGGAATAAGTTAGGATTTAGAGTCGCGTAAGAACGAGTATCAAATAAGATTCTCGGGTAGTCTTTAATATAGAATCTGAATTGTAACGTCCTCCCAATAGGGTCTGGAAGGAACGTCACTAATATCAAAACATACCAACATATTATAATAAACGAGAACAATACTAAATGATGAGTTTAACTTTAATGAGTACGCAGCGAAAAATGAAATGTCGTTACAATGACAGGAATAACAATATCGTAAATGTTCACATGCAGAAGTAATAAATGCGATATCTCTTGATCCTATGTCCAAGTAGCATCACATAAGCGGTAAGTATAAGAGCTTGAATCAAACAGCACCTGAGACAAAACATGCTAAAGTGTCAACCAAAAAGGTTGAGTGAAGTTCATAGGTTTAACAAAAAGTTTGTCGTTGTTTTAGACCACAAGATTTAGTTTGTAAAGTTGATCTCCCGCAGGATCAAAAAGTTATGCCAATGCATGATATTTAGACTAAACGTTCAAGTTTTGCCCCATGACAAGTTGTGTCTGTCCTTGTCGGTTTAATTTCATTATTAAGTAATACAATGACTTGGTCAAATGTATCGGGGACGTTACTCTGATAGGCCTACCCCCAATAATTAAGCATGCGGCAGCAATTAAAAATATCACTGTAGGGACTTAGTCGGACATAGCCGGGTATAGCATAGTTTAACAGTTTGGTACTTGTGTCTAAAGTGTAAAAAGTAAAAACAGCATGTGTCTCACCCCAAGTAAAAGTAAGTAAGTTTGCTAGCAATAAAGAGGGGCTATGAATTCACCTTAGTAAGTAGAGAGAGAGTTATTCCTCGGAATAAAGAGTTGAACGAGTGAGCAGAAAAGTCAACCTATTGACATTTAAGAGTAGTTAAGTGTTTTGCCCATGTTTAAGTTTAAGTATGTGTTTGTTTTACTAAGTTTCTATTCCTAGTAAGTTACTATTTTTATAAAGTTTCCATTTTTAGAAAGTTTCTTATTTTACTAACTTTCTATGACTAGAGAGTTTCTACTTTTATCAGTGTTTTCCATTTTAGGATACTTGCCGTATTAGATAAGCTTCCAATCACCCCTTTCCCTTCGAATGGCTAATTTAGATCTAGGGGCTTGAGCCATAGGACCCTTTAAATCGGAAATCCAACCCTCTGCCTAGAATCTCATAGAAACCATTCGTCAAGAAAGTTCGAAGATCTATACATCTCTAATACATATCCCAAAATGTTTTTATGTTACAATATAAGTAGTAGGTTATAGGTGCTAGTAATAGTAATAGTGTATACATGTTATTTATTTTATTTTTAATTGCATATAATTTATAACATTATTTACATGTTTCGGTAAAAATAATAACCGAAGTAAAAAGTAAAAAGTAAAAAGTAAAAAGTAAAAAAAAATAAAAAGTAAGAAAAGAATACTTACTAGTAGTAATTCTTCAAAGAGAGAATGAGAGAAATTTTGGTGTGAGTTTGAATGAGAAATGAGGGGTATTTATACTTGAAAAAATTAGGTAAAAAGAATAAAATAATTAAAAGAAAAAGAAATATTTAATTTTTAATGGGATTTTAAAATTAAAAAGTATTAAATGTTAGGTCATGGGATAATGCACAAAATAAAATAATAAAAGTAGTTTTTCCATTAAAATTTTTAATTAAAAAGTAATTTATTTATTTATTTATTTATTTTTTATTTATTTTAAGGATTTTTTTTTATGTAAATAAACAAATTTATTTAATGTTTTTCCAAGAATATTTGTCAATAATATTTTATTTTTATTTTTGTTTTATTTAATTAATAAATACAAATTTTGCATAAAAATAATAAATAATTCGGTATTTTGTATTTTTAATAATAATTATGATTTTAATTATTAAACTATAGTTTTAATAAGTTTGTAAATATTATTACATTTATATATAATTGGATTTATTATATAGTTAAATATATAATACATTAACTAAATAATAAAAGTGATACAAAGTTTATATACTTAGTTAAATTATGTCAAATTATATAAATTAATAATATATTATTTATTTAAGCGTACATTGTTGACTAAAAATTACTATTCGGTCAATATTTAATTGTATATAACAACCCTTAATACATATAGTCAGACATATAACCCTAGGGTTAATTCAGAAATTTAGAAGTCGAAAAGTGAGGGTTGTTACAGTACCTCCCCGTTAATAAAAACTTCGTCCCGAAGTTTTAGGTAGACTTCTCGGATGCATCAGCGGTTGAGAAGAGATGGGGATATTTCTGTTTCATTTGGTCTTCACGTTCCCAGGTATGTTCGGGGCCTTGCGTGTTTTCCAAAGGATAGAATATTGTTTTGTTTCAAGCGTTTAAGTCATACAAACCATAATCTCTATAGGTTCTTCTACGAAGTGCATTTTATCATTAATGCAGAGATCATTCAAAATGATGATGTTATGCAAGTCATTTCAGTAAATTGGATACATGAAATGTGTTATGAATAATATTGAGCTCATTTAAAACCTTGAGCGTTTATGCTGCAATATTAGGCAGACAAAACAGAGAGGAGTTCATGAAAATCATAGTCATGAAATTTGATAGAGATCGTCATTCTTTATAACAAGAATGATGAATTACAGTTTTATCGACATTAAATAATATGGATAAAGTAATTCGATTATAGAAAGAGTATAAACGAAGCTATCGTAAAAGAGTAAATGAGAAAATTAAATGTTTGCCTTAACTTTTGACGTAGTTACGTTTGATTTCCGGATTTCAAGGAATTAAAGAAATCTTCGAAATCTTTATAAGATTTGACTTTCTGGTAATTACAGAAATTAGGATTTTCTTTAATTAAAGGCGGTGAATTGCCTCGATTACTGTGTCTGGAATTTTTGCTATAAATTAGCTTCTTCCGTTTCATTATCTTCACCACTTATATACTTTCTTTCTCATTTCATACTTCCAAAAGTTTTGTTAATATGCTCAATCCAGTTCTTGTCTTTGACATTATATTGGTTATCACCACAATCATCCTTCTTTTCCAACTCCCACCAGAGGAGTCTGTTTACTTCTACTATGCTCTAGAATTTATTGTGTTTTTAGTTCTCCCGTGTCTTTATATTGCTATACGCATTGATATACATGGTTTGTAATTTCAGTGTTGTTATCGGGATTTATATTTTCCCTTATATGTCGAAGCTTCACGCTTTTGTAAAGCAAGTAACGGTCCAGAATTCGTAGGTATGAAGTTTCGAATGATCATGATATTCAAAGCAGAAGGAAAGGTAATAGCACGATTTGATTTGTCATATTACCAGAATATCCGGAAAAGACCGAATTATCAAGAAAAATATTTTCTTGATATGTTTAGAGTTTAAATAGATAAGAGTCGTGTAACATGGCAAATGATGATTATAAAGTCTATGAATCATCATCTTCCATTAAAAATTTAGCATGACTTACTGTAATATAATCACGTTGGCCTGACGTCATTATATTATACTAACTCATGCTTCAATTCCCAACATTACTTCAAATCATTCATAATTTAAACTTGAACTTTACAGAATATAGAAACTAAAACAGTTTCCTTTATGATGTGATAAAGATATCGCAAAGAGATAATTAATTGCTGACAAGAATCGTTATAAAGATATCTTCAGAAATATAAAGGATATTTATAACGAAAGATACAGTGATATCTCAGAATTTCTAAGTTCCAATGACGAGGAAAATTCTTTTGTTTCCTCTGCATTTAATGCTACCATATCTGAATCATTGGTTATCAATCCGAGATGGTTTCAAGAAATTTTATTTTTTTTAGATGATTAAACGCTGATTGTAATCGTCAATGGATCTAATGGTTAACGAATAGGCGTTGTTGATGATAATTTCGGTGGTTTGATGTGATAATTCATCATAGAATACGAATGAATATAATTCATGAATGTAGTGATCTTTAGGAAGATAACACCTGCTAAAGCTTTACTTGAATTCTGGTATGTTAATTTCAGAATGTGTAATTAAATTTGTATGAAAATGATTGTGTATCACAGTGAAGGCAGTGAGTATAATTAATGATTTATGAATCGAAATTGAAGAATGTACAGTGTATTTATGTGAGATGTAAATATTTCTCGGGTATTGCCTACCCGTTAAAATATTTTCACAATTAACAGTTTTTACAATCTTTATGAAGATATACGTTCATATATGTATTCTTCAGATATAATCATGGATTTAATGAGTTAATATATATTAAACTCATTTGATTTGCGGTTTGGAACGAGAGTAAATAATCTCCAAAATCTTAGAGATTTCATAATTGTTGCGAAATATTTCGCTAATGAAGTTATGAATCAATACATTCATCGTTATACTTGATTTATTATGAAATGGAGTTTATTGTGCTGAAGCAGTGATTAACAATTGTTAAGTCATTAGCGAAGGGTGTACATCATAGCATATTAGTGATATGAATTAACCAAGTAGTACATACTAGTTGAGATTCTCATGTAATTGCTTAGTACAACAAGATTTATTATTGTTCCAAATCATATATATATATATAAGGTATACATATATAATTTTTCACGAAGAATGAGTCAATACATCTTAACTCTTTATTGCTAATATTCCTTGGTATCTATGGGGCGTATCATGTTGATGTTTGAGGTACTGAGTGTGTTGTTGAGGCGGGGGATGCGAATGTTGTTGTTGATGAAGCTGATGATGTTGGTGGTGATGTTGATGGTACTGTTGGTACTGGTGGTGATGCTGGTTATGCTGCTGGTGCTGCTGATGCTTGTAGAATTCGCACCATATTCTCCAGAGCCACCACTCGAGCGCGAAGCTCATTGACTTCTTCTACTATTCCGGGATGATTGGCCGTTGGAACAAGGGGGTGAATAAGATCTAGAATCTTCGATATTATATATTCATGACGGGATACCCTGGAAAGAAGAGAGAAAATGGTGTTTCGGACTGGTTCGCCGGTAAGCGCTTCAGGTTCTTCGCCAAGAGGTGAATTCGGTTGGTGGAAGGGATCACCTTCTTCTTGTCTCCATTGATTGAGTCAGCTACGAACCCATCCCCAATTCATCCAGAATAGATGATGGCTGATTGGTTCGTTTGTTCCGGTTACGCTGCCGTGGGAGCTTGAAGAGTTTGAGAAATTCATATTATATGTTTGGAATAGGGTTTGATATGAAATGGGTATTGAATACCGAATGATATATTCGTCTCCTTGAATACGTATTTATAGCAAAAAGATTTCCGTAATTTACGGAGGAAATTTAGGATAAGTGGTAGACAAAGTTTATAGATATGATAATATATGATAAGATATGATGTGTCATCCATTTATGTAATAATGGTGGTATGACGTGTTGAGATTTGTAACCAGATATTGATTAAAGAATTTCAATTCGTATACTGTGATAACCCAATAATATTTTCCGGTTCGCAAACCGATGCATAAAGGCATAAGATACGTGAGTGTTTGAAGTAGTAGCAGGAGCTTGTGGACGAACCGTTATCTTCAATAACATATAGAAGTTTGATAAACTTGATAGGTCATAAGTGAAAGACACTATTAGGTTAATCCTAGAGTCCATTCCAACTATTACATCAAGCTTCCCAAATTGATTGGTGTTAGGTTAATCTTAGGGTTCATTCCAACCAAATCTTACTATACTACCGTGAAAAATTCTATCAATCTTCTCAAATAACATCTGCTTGTGCGTAGGTAACTAATCCTTTCCAACTACTTCTTTAAAACTTCCAAGTTTTGTTGACATGATGTCATCTCCAAATGACCCACCTGTTAATTTTAAGGTACCACCTTAAATTATTCCTCTATCTCTGCTAGCTTACCATTAGCTTGTCCTATAGAATACTTAACTCTCATGGTTGTTAATGGCTTATTAGTCATAACACTAAAGTTTTTAGATATAAGGTTTCTATCACTCTAGTATTAAACAACTTCGAGACAATAAAACGTTGTGACGAAACGTACCCTAACTAAAATCAGGATCCATGCGAGTCTCCATAGCTGAGATAACGATTGCTCTACCGCAAGTAAGTCCAAAGTTTTTCCTATTTGAGGACTTTTTCCTTAAGTGTCCAGGGTACCTATATCTATAACAAATTTTCGGGTTATCAATTCTGCAATCAAGGCCCTTCTTGTACAGTATCTGGGCTACGCGGTTATTCTTTCCCTACCTCTAATAGACCATAATGCGTATACTCAAGTGGTTCCTACCAAAATTTTCTCTGAATCACTTCATATACCTTATATAGTAACATTGGGACTTCTGCATGATTTACTTCAATATAATCACACTGTTCTGGCGTCATTATATTGTACTAAATCGTACGTTCATTCCAATATCACTCCATATAGTCAATGTAACATAATCACTTCAAGTCCTACTCAATTTCACCTAACGGTGCTTTATCTATGTTATCTCAAAACAAATTCTACATAATTAATCTCACGGTTTCTCGGTATGGGTGCGTAGGTTCCGTAGGTCGTGTATCAATGCCTAAATGTCCCGAAATTTCTTTAAAATGTTCGGGTTCAGGTAATGTCGTTAGGTTCCTTTCTAGATATTCAATCTGGGTCTCGTGTCGAGTTGTAGCAAGTAGTACTACGATATGTCTTGAGGCGACTCCCAAGTTTTTGGGTATGGCTGTGCATCAGTGAAAGACACTATGACCTTGTGAAAAGAGATGCCTTCTCAGCTTCTCCAATGCCTAAGAGTGTTAGGGATCTAAGTCCAGAAGTGTCGTTAGATTGTCGAGTAGTGGTGAAGAATGAAAGAGATAAGTGACAGTCATGAAAGCGTACGGATACGGGTCAACTTATGGAAACTGAAAAACGTTGTACGTGGCTAATTAGGGTGAGCTCGGGGGTGCGGTTACTCCGACAAGTCCTCACATATCTCCTTCTTCGAGGATCAACTTTAGCGGGCGTGTAACCCGAGGGGTACTCTTCCTAAATTGTGTGAAGTAATGTTTCGATCTCTGGAACGGTGGAATGGTAGTAGCAGGTGGAGTACAATACTAATCCTTAGGGTTAGACGAGTGGGAAAAGGGTTCAGAAAAACATCTGAACTAGGAAAGATAAATTTTCCAAGTCGGTACAGCGAATAGCAGACATGAAGCAAGCACGTAATCAGGCATAATAACTACAGCAGCCTAGATTGTCTACAGCAGTACATAGCATGGTAATAATAACAGTGTTAAACAGAAGTATCATGCAAAAGCAGATAGTAGCATGCAGTAGCTAGAATAAGCAATAGCATACAACAAGTTCACCTAGCAGTAAAATAAGCAATAGCATGCAGCGGGTTCCGCAGAAACAAGTAAACGAGCAAGTTGTAGATTAGTCCTATTAGCGAATCCTACTCGACTCGATCAAGACTCACTAATGCAACCTAATTCCCTACAACCAATGCTCTGATACCAAATGTGACGCCCCGTACAAAACCCTCATGTACGAATCGTCAACAACATGTCCATTACACGGTATAATACTACATGCTGTTTTAAAACAAGTTTTGCATTCATGAAAAGATAACGTTTTACAAAAGATAATGTGACACAAAGGTCGTTACAAAGCCATTATTCAAAATAACATAAGTTGCGAATGCAAAATAAAAGTTCCATGATTGAGACATCTCTAAGTAATGCAGCGGAATTCTAACACAGCGAGTCTGTAACAGCAAGTCTATAACACCAAGACTATAACAGCAAGTCTAACAGCGGAAGCAACAACGTCTAAGCACCTGAGAAATACACGCTTAAAAAGTCAACACGAATGTTGGTGAGCTATAGTTTGTTTGTAATCAGTAATGTAATGTAGACCACGAGATTTCAGTGCTTCAACCAGCAAGTTAAGTCAGTATTTCAAATCAGTATGATAAAGTATATGCTTATCCGTGGGCACCCGGTAACTAACTTAACGTAATAATACCCCCTAAAAGTACACTTGGTGAGTGCGTATGTTCTCGAAGTATTAAACACCCATTAAATGCTAGTAAAACTAGCCCGAGTGGGGATGTCAAACCCTATGGATCCATATCTAATATTCGCGTTCACCGGTTCAAAAACCAATGATTAAACTTTACCGTGCTAAGGGGAATTTTTGTGCCGTTATATCAACACACATATATAAAGTTTAAGTACTCGTGTCTAGTATGTAAAACATAAAAAGCGCATGTATTCTCAGTCCAAAAATAGTTAGAGTAAAAAAGGGAAGCTATAACTCACAGTGAATGTGCGGTAAAATTGATACGAAAATGTAAGCAAGTAGTAAGTTGGTCCAAACAAGTAAGTTGGTCGATTCAAAAGGTCCTCAACCTAAGTCAATGGTTACTAGGTCAGTAAATTGTCCCCAAAAGTTTAAAAGTAAATAAATTAAGTCTTAAGTATCATCATCATCATCATCATCATTCGTAAAAGCTAAAGTAAGTTTTCAAGAAGTATAGAGATCGAAACAAAAGGCTGACTTCGGACAGCTGCTACGACCTCTATACAAAACGAAAAGACGCGTGGTCAGTGGCCAAGGCTCCGTATGTGAGTCCTCTAACTTCTGTCCAATTTTCAGATCCCAACTCGATGTCGTTTGACCGTGGCGACGGTTCAAGCGCGAGTAGGTCAGAATTTTCAGCACGTCGTTACAAAGGCGTAGTGATTTTCGGAAGGCTATAAATCCTAAACCGTATATCGGATTTAGGCGAGTCCTAAATGAAAAGTCATCTAATCGAACCGAAATATCTGAAAATCAGTTTTCCAGAAGTCCCAGGAGTCTGATCAGACCATGAAAAATAGCAAACAAGTGCTCCGGTGGGTTTCTTGGTACTTGATGATCATCACGGTTCTCATCCTTGATGCGTGTAAGCTTCAAGTGTACAACTCTTTGATGTTTTAGCATCACTTTGACCAAGTTTCAACCATCAACACACAACTAAGAGTAAAATCTAACATTCTCCAAGTTTTGGACATCAAGGTTGTCTCTTTATTGCATAAACACAATAAAGCTTCGACATTTGTCCTTTTGACACAAGTTTATGCATCTTCATCATATGAGATGATGAAGACTTGATTTTTATCACCATAAAAATCATAAAAAGGTTTCAAGCAAATGAGATCTACAATAATAACTTAGATCCTCAAGTATTAAGAAACCTAAGCTAGAAAGCTTGGATCTTTACAAGATTAATGAGACCATAAGCTAGAAAGCTAAGATCTAGTAAAAGTAATGAGATCATAAGCTAAAAAGCTAAGATCTTTAACAAAATAATGAAACCCTAAGCTAGAAAGCTTGGATCTTTAATGTTCTTGAAGATCCTTAAAGCAAAAGGCTAGATCTTCAAGTTTCATGAAGATCATAAATACAAGTTTTGATCTTTTAACAAAATAAAAGAGATCATAAGTTAGAAAACTTAAATCCAACAAAGGTAATGAAGATTCAAAGCTAGAAAGCTTGAATCTTTCATGTTCTTGAAGGATTCAAATCAAAGTTTGAATCTTCAAGATATAACAAGATCAGGAAGCTAAAAAGCTTGATCTTATTAAGATGATGATGCTATCGATTCTATGAAGAAGAAAAGAAGAAGAAGAAAATTTAAAACTTACAATTTTTAGAGTGAGAAAGACTAGAGAGAAAATTAGAGAGTAAGTGTGTGTAAAATGAGAATGAGATCAAGTGTGAAATGGGTGAATGAGACTTGGTATTTATAGTGGTGGAGGTGATGCTTGTGTCTCCAAAACCGTAGCCAAGGGGGGGTGGGGGGGACAAGGGGACAACTTTTTGCTTTTTGGTTAGTGGTGGTCTAAAGGTGGTGCTTATTGTTAGGATCTCATGCAACATTTGTAGTAATGGTTAACAAAAATGCTAGTATGTTGGCTCTTATAAATGGATTTTTGTCCTACATCTTAATGGGTCATTAATTCATAAATATTGGGCTAATTAAATGGTCCATTAGCTAGAGTAGAGTGGGCTAAAGTCCAACAAGGCAAAAAGTCCAACAGGACTAACTAGTTTGCATTAGTAAATTACTAAGCGTAATTAAGCATCCAATAACTCAAGTAATTGTTATTAGAAAATAACAATTAGTATTACGTAGTCATAATATTCCAAGTATGACCAAAGTTAAACGTGTACCAAGTACATAGCTCGTTTCAAACGTCAAGTGACACCAACGGTCGTAAAAGCATTCGGGGATCAAGTTAAGTGATTAAACACTTAATAGCACGTTGTAAGATGTTAACCAAAGTAATTATCATGAAATAAGATCCCAGAGCATAAACTCGCTCAGTACGCACAAATACGCAGTTTCGAAGAAAGTAACAAGCACAAAGTAAGTCAAAAAAGTCGGGTCGTTACAGTTTTCGTTCTAGATTCGCCACTATATATATATATATATATATATATATATATATATATATATATATATATATATATATATATGTGTGTGTGTGTGTGTGTGTGTGTGTGTGTGTGTGTGTGGGCAGGTTCAAATGAGAACCACAAAAAGGGCGAGAACTGCTTCTTAAATCTATAATTCACTATTTCATTTTAAGATGTCTCAAATTAATTGTCAACTTTCATAAATTGATAAGAATAATATGATAAAAAAAGAATAATATGATAAAAGACTTGTTTGTCCATGTTTTATTCATGTAGGACAAAAAATAGGTAAAAGTAAGGGGTAAGACTGAAAAGTAAATAAAAATGTACATGTGACATGTACTTTTTTTTAAAATGAGTATTTTTTGTCTGAGGACATTATATTCGAGACGAATAGAGTATATACTACTACCATTTTAAAAACCATTTCAAAATTCAATATAGCTCGATAAATTTTGTATTAGTTAATTTATGAAGCTATAGAAGTAAATAGGTTTTAATGATTAATATACACAGACACAATATGAAGTAATCTAATATTTTTAATTATTAATATACAACTTCTTGGAGTGTATCACTCTAAGTGGAAAAATGACTTCTCTTTATTCAAAGATAGGGGAATGGTTGTTTACATCTCATATCCCATACATCGTGCATGTGGTATTAAGTTTCGTTGTTGTTGTAATAAATTGAGATTTTGATCTCCTAATATAGTATTGAACTAGTGTTTGATGGACGTGCGTTGCCGCGCCGTTTTGTAAACATTTTTGGGCAATGTGATGGAGTCGTTGGTGAAAGTGTAGGGAAAAAAAGAAGGGCTAAAAAAGTCTTTATCGCTTGTTTTTTTTTTTTGAAGAAAATTAGTTCAAAAAAAAAACGGGTCAACGTTCTTATGCAGTCCTTTAGTAAAATTTCTAGAGGAAAATGAGAGGGACAATTTTAAAAAAAAAAATTACTGTAGATGAATAGTGCAATACTCCTTGTGGGTACAACTTCCCTCTGCGCAATACACAAGTCATTAAAGCGCAAAATGTGTCGTTTTCGATGAATATTAGGCGACTTTGTGTTTTAGTATATAGAGATAATAATATAAAATGCTCATCAATGATTGTTAACGACCAAGTTTATAATTGGGCGTGTCCCTTGTCAAGGAGATCACTCTCTCCTTTTTTTTCATCATGGGAATGGGAGGATTACCATAGTTTTTCAAGACGCAATTGAAGCAAGTCTTTCTCGGGACTTCACGCAGGAAATGGTAGCCATCAAGTTACAATACCTCAACGTTTCTACATGAGGACCCCTTAGTTTAGTTTTGGGTGATTATACAAATATTAAAAATATCATTATTTTACTATGGTGTTTTATGTGGTTTCGAGTCTTACTATAATAATTTTTATTTCAAAGGCAAGTTATTTGAATCACTGACGGGATAAAAATCACACACAAGATCATTTTTTATGAACACATGTGCTTTTGGAAAGAATTCGGAACCGCTTTGTAGGAACCTAATCCATCAATCCATACGGGCATGTGGACCAGTTTGAATCCTGAATGGATACGAGAGAAAAACTCCTCAAGAAAAGTTCAAACTTGGGACCACTTACTCCCCGCCCAATACAAAATATTGGGATACCACTCAGGCATAAGTGCCAGTGGTTATGGGTCCAAATTTATTTAGAATCGATATTCCAATGATAAATTGAATCCTCTTGAATATTTGGCCTATTGATGACGTTGACGAATTGTCATGGTTACTGGATCAATTCGGAATTGTTGCACTTGTGAGCGATAGAAATTCGATAGACAATGTAATTCTTCGTAGTCACCAGACCGAGTAAACAAGTTTCGATGAAGCTCTCAATTAATTATATAGTATTTCGTTTTTCGAACAAAAAAATCATAAAATTACATAGAGTTGACAAAAATTATATAAAAAATCCATATAGTGTAAAACTTATGTCAAGTTGAGGTCAACTAATTTAGAATACATTACAAAAAAAAAAAAAAAAAAAAAAAAAAACCAAAAAAAATGTTCTAGTTATTTTTCGGTTAAGAAAAACGACATTTAATATATATATATATATATATATATATATATATATATATATATATATATATATATATATATATATATATATATATATATATATATATATATATATATATATATAGTAGAATACATTACAAAACAAATCAATATAAAGTTAGTTATTTTTTTCCGTCAAGACCATCTTTAATCCTACGGGGCGTGTTGGCGTGTTAATGGTTGAGGATGGGGTGCTTGATGGACGTGTTGGTAAACTCGTAAATAATGGGTGCCGTGTTACTGGGTAGGGGTGAGGTACTTTTTATAATTTTTATAATTTTTCTTGAATTTAGTTTTTATTTTGTTTAATTAGTTATATTATTATTTTGTAATTATAATAATAACAAATTTATTTTAAAAAACAAAGTAAAATTAAAATTAATAATACGATTATATTAATAAAATAATTATTAAAAATCTTAAAAACATAAAATTACTACTTATTAAAAATCCTAAAAACGTAAAATTACAATAGATTAAAAATTCTAAAAAAACATACTAAAAGTCTTATTCAATCGACGCTCCCAATTCGGGACTACTTTTAGAATCGAGAGGAACCAGATTAACTGTCCACATGCTTAAAATCATTATATACAACTGAATTCGATTACGGGTTTCCCTAGCGTGTTTCTTCAGCTTCTTCCAACTGTTATTATCCAAGCGAAATATTTTCGCCTTCCCATCGTCTAAATAGAAAATAGTCGAAAATGAGACATTTACTTCTTTTCTGATTAATTTTTCCAACTCTGAAAAATCAAATTCGTTAATGTAGAAGTCGTTAAATAGCATTTTCGTTCCGCCAATGTATGACTTATTGTTGGTCGTTAAGCTACCTCCGAAATGAACGTCGAAATTATGCGTCATCGGTGCCATTTGTGTATGTAGCAGAATGTATGTGTATGTGTGTAGATGTAAAAATGTATATGGATGTTTGTAGATGTGAATGGATATATATATGTGTGTGTATATATAGGCAAAAAAAAAAAAAAATCAGTTGCAAAATTTTCAAATATATTCGTTAACTCTCACCGAACAACCACTAAATTTCGGCAATGTCGACAAAATAGCTCAAACACGCCTTTACCATCTGTGTGTTGACATCCAGCACACCATCCTCCCTCCTCAGCATGCCGTGTTAGATGCGTGTTAGCTGCGTGTTGGGTGCACTTTGGCTCTAGCACGGGTGCGTTAGAGATGGTCTAAGGAAAACTAAAAAGTGAAACCGTGTGTAAAAGTAATAGATTAAGAGTTAATTTATGGTCGACTATGCTAAACCCTATTGGACCCTACACGTAACCATTTTTACATTTGAACTTGGGCAACATAATATAACTACACTAGTTTATGCCTTTAATTAGGGGACATGAGGTCTGTTAAAGGCATTGCATAATCACGTTAAACCATTAAGTAACTTAACAATAACCACCCTACAACCCATTATTTAATTTCAATAATTCATTCTCTCCTAAAAATATTATGGACAATATTAAACCTAAACTAGTTAATGTTTAAGTTCAATATATGCTCATAAATAATTGTAAATTATAAATATTTTTTAAAAATGACTTTTCTTATTTAAATTTGATATCAGTATTAATTAGTGATAACTTTGAGTTATAAATAAGAAAATAAATTATATATTGTATGCTAAAATTTAGTCTAAATGCTAAAATGTATCAGTGATAACTTTGAATTATTAATAAAAAAATAAATTATATATGATAGTCTAAATATCAAATTAACGAAAACATTTTTAACGGTGAAATTGTTAAAATAAGTTGTGATTATTAACTAATAACGAATGTAACCATTTAGTTCAACGTTCACCATTTAGATCAACCTTCAATTACCATGCATAACTTAACATGTACGGAGTACTAATCTATTTAATATTATTTTTTTGTGGAAAAAAAAAAAGATTAAAAAATCGATAGTCTAGTCTAGTACTAATTTAATATAGTTTGTAGCCATTATTGTTTTAACTTTATTGTGTTTAAAAATATCATCCATTACAATAATATCGGTTTCAAATAGAGAATGTAATCCAAGTCAAAGTTGTGTTCTCGACACTTCTTTTGATACATATTGTCCTTCTAAAATTTTATATTTAATAAAAAATTTGGGAGTAATTAGTTAGATCCAATGCATTATGTGCAACTACGCATGCATGGTAGTTTAATAGTCATAGAATTATATCGATAAACACTCTTATTATACTAACATATAAACATTCTAGAATACAAGTTCTTTCTAATTAATCTGAACAGGAAAAATCACATTTGTTTGTTTACGTATTTGTGTTCATTTGTTGCTTCATGTTACAAGTGTTTTACTTGTACTAATAAGTAGAAGTAGATGCATAATTTTGCATATTTTTTAAAATTTGATGGTGTAAACTAAATAATGACTTTATCAATATAATAATTATTTTTAGTTTTAGTTTTAGTGTTAGTTAATGGAAAATACATACAATTCAAATGAGAAATAAATGATTCAGTAAATTAAACGAGAAGGTCGAAGCTAATTATATTTGTATATTAAACTTTAGAATGCTACTTATTATAAGTAAAATTAGCTTAATTACTCGTTAATGTATATTATATAGAAGTTTGGTATTAGTAAATTAAAGTAATAATTATCTTTCAAGTGTTAAAACCTTATCTGCATACTTCATATTTTCAATACTAGAACCCAGTTCAAAGGCTGTAAACCTGCAATATTTAATCACTTTCATTGTCAACGTAGGAATAAAACATTGATGTACCACGTTACTTTATTCAACATTACAAAATTCAAAAATCAAAAATATATAATAAACTAAACATCATAATCCACTAAACTTTTGTTTTATAGGTTACAAAGCCTATATATTTGTATATAATATAGTCTATGAAGTGTAAATCAACATCTTGTGGTTGACTGATGTTGCTTGTCAACAATGGAAACTTCAAACATGAAAATTTCACCCATTTAATTTTTTATATGATAAATAACTCATCTTCATATGGCTAGGGATGTCAATGACCACCCGTTCAATGAATATCCACCCGATCCACCTGCTTCATAATAGACATGGATGAATCTAAATAGATATGGATATGGATACGGGTATGGATGAACCTAAATGGATATGGATATGAACATGAATAAAAAGTTTCATCCATAAATATATCCATTAGCACCCGAAATACATATACTAATACATACATATAGATGTACGCTTACATAATTATTATTACTACCATTAGATTTACATTTTGTTTTCAATCTTATAATAAAATAACTATAATATATTACAATAAAACGCGTATATCTAACAAAATAAACATATTAATTATATATTTAATTTTTCATAATTTATGTTTAATAGTAAATTCAACAATATGTGTTCTATCTTTGACAAAGATTACATATTCTTGTGATGTCATGTTATATTTATTTTTGCTATATGTTTTTGTTTTCATCGCATATTAGGAAATATTATAACATTTTTGATATCCAATTGATATCCATTAACTCGCTTAATTCAGTGGATGTGGATAGATGAACTAAAATTAAATGGATATGAGGATATGAATATGGATGAACAAAAAAACTAAATGAATATAAATATGGATATAACATTATCCGATTCATATCTGATCCATTAACATCCTTACACTTTAGTAATACTTAACGGTAGCTTCAACAATGGAAGTCCAAATTAATTAGTTTTTTTCTTTTGCTGGTTCACCATTTTCTTTACAAATACTGGCCTCCATCTAAATCAAATTTTCATTATTCTTCAATATTTATGTAAGTGAAAATAAATATGAGGTAGAAGAATATTTGTGGAAGTGTGGACTCACATTATATTATATACGGAGTAATAACAGTGCAAAGAAAAACACATTGAAATCCAAACATAGAGTTGGACTTTGTTGCCATCAATCCATAAAGGTCAACCAGGCCCAAGGGTTTACTATGCAACAAGTTTTCTGCTTCTTTTTTCTTCATTTCTTTAGTGGTTTTGTTAGGTAATTAAGTAAATTATTATTGTAAGACATTTCAAAGTATATATATAAGTAAACAATGGAGGAATATAAGTGTATAGTTGTACAGGGACCTAATGATATACGTTTTCTATGGATGGGTGGTAACATAACTAAGTTGGATTTTTAATAAGTTTTAGCTTTCAAAATAGTTTCAACTATAAACTTCCAACTCTAAATATAACCTTACAGCTCCGGTAAAGTTTACAGTTTAAGTTAGTTTCGCCAATCACAGTGTAAGTGTATATAATGTTCTTCAAATCGGTAGTAATATAACTAAGTTAATCTTTATTGACTACTTAAAACAAGTTTAGTAAATTTTGTAAGTTTTGAACCATAAATTTATCCAGTTTTAATTAACTTTGATTTAGGTCAACACCATTGTACTTTTATCTTCAGTGAAGATATATTATACTTAATTGGGCATTTTTATTAACCTTTGTATCAAGTCAAAAGTGGTAATATTCAAGAAACTTAACAACATTAACCTAAAAAGGCATTTTATTTTGATTTTACTACCAAAAGGTATTCTACTTTGACATTATTAGTTTATTAATGTTTTTACTTTTGTAAGTCATTAAACATTACAAATAGAAATTTTCCTTAACATTGAAATGCAATCAACGAATAAATTTGGATTTGCAACAAAACCTAATTGACATGTAGGAAGTGGAGTTCTAACAACTTCTAATAATTAGTTGTACAAAGTGAAATTCAAAACTACTTCCATGGCAACTCCATTACTCCAACTTGCAAAATTAATGGTCAAACATCCAAGTCAATACCAGTCCTCTTTTGGGCAGCAAGAAATAAAATGCCATAAGTTAATGAAACATGACTCCTTTATTATCAAAGTCCAATTTTTTGAAATTTTCTTTTGTAATTATTATATGGTCAAATATAAGCTACTTTCCATTCACAAGATGCGTTCACAAAATTAAGGAAGAAAATTAAAGCATGACTACGGTACTTGTGCTAGAATTTAAATGACGGTCCTTTTTGTTAATGTGAACATAGCCTTATTGCATTTTCTTTTATTATGTCTCCCCCCTTTTCGAGTTAGAGTGATTCAACTAGCTTTGGGAGCACTCATAGACTCATCTCGATGAGACAACCGTGCACGGTAAACCTCTGTGGCCGCAATGGGGGAATTCGTTTTGAGAATAAATTTACACCACGGCCGTATTGGTAGGCCAGGAACGCCACTTCTCTACCCTTTGCGGCTGCACTGTTGCATTTTTGTCACTTTAAAAAATCATTATCAAGTATCGAATGCTAGTGTAGGATCACAATTGTATTAGTAAATGTTTTTCTAACGTATGAGTATAACCATGGCAGTAGGCAAATTTTAGTAACATCGTATTATTAATTTAATGTTGGTTCAGTTGTAAGACCACCACTTGTTACTCTATTGGTTTATACTAATCATACAAAACAATACACTAAAATAAATTAAAGTTCCGTCAACAAAAATCTTATGATTACTATAAGCCATTAAGAGGTGGGTTTATGCCGTTGCCAACAATGATCTAGTTATTACTAGTAGCAAGCAGGTTGAGACCTTGATGCAGAAATTCAAATAATAATAAAATTTATCTACAAAACAAAGCCTCTTCATTTAGCCAAATAGAATACTCCTTAACATATTACAAACTTGGGCTACAACTGTCAATTGATTCTTCTGTTCATTTTTAGCAACAAATGGTGTACATTGCAGCTGCAAGCCTGGAACCACATTATGTACAGATCCACCATGTTGTCGTGTGTGCAACTTATCTACCTTCTGTTTCTGTGGGTCGTCTTTGCGTTTACTCTGACAGCATTCTTACATTACCAGACTGCATTCTTGACGTGCTCGTTGTCGGAGTGTTGGATGATGAAGCTATGTTTAACTTAAATCAAATCCTGCATCTGCATTTATAGCATACAACAGCTTCCGCTCCATTTGCTCTTTACTGAATCCACCAAAAATTAGTATTAGCAAACAGCTTCAAATCATAAAAGCAAAATGTAAACACGTGTTTGAGGTAGATGATGAATAACTCCAGGGTCTACAAACTTGCAAAATATACTCTAGCAATAGTAAATTAGTAACAAAAATTGTAGACAAAATGTGATTTACATGGCTATATGCATTAAAACTGTATGACATGTTCTCCTTTTAGATAAATTCTTCAATTTGACCCTTTGGTATTAGATACAACCTAATTGAAACATTGATATTTTACTGGCCGCGATTACCACATCCTACTTTATATGTATGATACTAGACATTTAGGTGTTGCTTGTTTTTTCTGATGTTTTTGTCTGAAGATTTGTAGATATGACCTAAAGGTAAGTATGCTGAATAGTGAAGTTTATTTGTTTTTATGTTTGTAAATTATTTAATCATGTCTGCAACACCAAGGCGAGTTTGCAGACAGAATAACACATTATTTTATCTTATGTCTTCAAAAAAAAATAAACACGGTATAAACGTCCACAACACCTTAATTATTCGTCTACGATCTCTAACACCGTCCAACAAAGGACATTTACCACGGTAATTATATAAATAATAACTAGGATGAAGAAGGATGTATGTTATAAACCTTCTATATGGAGGAAGCTTTAGAAGATTCATACAAGTAGCTGATGTTGGTAACCTGTCAAGAACTTCCTCAGAGGCACTACCAGCAGCGCTATAGAGAAACATACATCCATCCATCAATAAACAAATAGAATGATAACAAGGTCAATCACCATAAAGAAACATCCTACCGTTGAATACAAAACAAAGGTTCCAAATTCTTGAATCCCAGCAATGGTCCTCTTGAACATCCAGTCACAAACCTGATAAGATATTTATAAAGAATTGAGGTTCATCTCACAACACACTACAGTAAAAAAATCATTTATAATCAATTAATGCCAAGTGGAGAGAAGTAGGAAAGCTTGAGTGTCAAAAACTAATGATACGGGTAAACGGGTATGATTTTTCCCTGTTCATGCATGTAGAAGGTGGATAATTTTGCACGAATGTACGTGGCCTAACCGGGTTATCCCGTAATCGTTTCCAACCCTTTCTTTGGCCACCTCAAGATGACATGAGACCTCCCGTGTCAAAAACTAAGGACTAGCATGTAATATCTATCTATTTTAACATAATATAATAAATATAGACATAAAAAGGGTGAATTATGTCAAAGTGTAGCATGCTTCACTATTATATCATTGTATACAACATACATTGTTTACCATTGTACGTCAAATCCTTCCCTATTTTGAAGTAATGTTAACTACACTGAATTGCAACAAACTGGTGTAACTAACATAAATAAAAAATAGCTAAAACAGCTGAGAACAAAAATTGTTAAAAGCTTTGAAAAACGGGTTATTTACCCATTTGCCAAAAAGCAAATGGTTTAGGACATTTGCACTTAAAAACACACACACAACGCAAGCGTCTTGCATATCGCTTGCGTCAATGTGCTAGCCGCTTGCGTCTAGCCAGCGAATTAGCCATTGCGAATTAGTGTGCAACTTATAGATACTCAAAACCACAGCAACAAAATATGAAGAACAGGAGCAGATTATGAAGAACAATTAATAGAAAATATAGAACAATGATGAATGATTATAAATGGAAGTTGTATATTTATTCAAAAGATGATTAACTGGAAAATACAATCAGTGAAGGTTCCAACTATGGAGATCTCCCCTGCCTAATCAGAGAAGTAGCAACAAGCTACTTCCTGCCCAGCTCAAAGAGCCGAATACACAAACACACACTTAATTTCTGGATAATTATCTAACTAACCAACACGACTAATATATAAAGATACTGATTATAAAACCCTAGCTGAATTTCTATTGGGCTTGGACTCTTGGGCCCATTGGTTGTTCTCTATCAGCAACATAATAAACAATACTTTTATTCCATAAATTCAAAACAAGCGCACAGATGTTCATTTAATACATCAATTCCCTACGGGGCACATTATAAGAATAGAAATCATAATTGTTATGGTCAAGAAAAAAAAAATAATTTGGTAAGAAGCATTCCGAAAGGTAGTGGATACATGATGATTTCCATTGTAAATAATGATGTAACCAACGTCAAAATCTGATACTCCATATCATTTATGAACCAAAACATCATAATGGCTTCTATATTAAGAATGCCATCAGATTCACTCAACCGTCCACGACTCGTAATGTTACTAAGAATAACTCTATACACATCCTTCGCATAACTTTTAAGATGACAAAACATGATACCTTTAGCTTTCAAAGCAAAGTCTACAAATTGCGATTGAACAACTGTTTACACTACTTCGTTCATGCGGAGGTCAATGTCGTCACGGAAGGCTACACTGCAACTCGTAGAATCATAACCTAAAGAGTAAAATTGTCATCCTCCATGTGTGAAGCCCAACGCCGTATTTATTGTTCTTAAGTCCCAATTATAACGCACTCACGCGGACCATCTAGCTCGAATCTGAATGACGATCATATTCAAAAGTCCGATAGAATTCGCGAATAGAAATATACGGAAAGATCGTTTGATATAAGACACTCAAGAGGTAAATTCAATTCATAAACACAGCGGAAACAGCTCAGTACATATTGAAGAAATTTGATACCAGATTATAAGACAGAATAGTAAAATTTAAGAACAAGAACTTATTGGAAATCCTTTTCCAATTATAGAAAAAACTCTTATTACAATCTTCCTATTACATCCCTATTTATAGTTGATTAACCTTGTCCATTAAGTTAATCAAGTCTAGTCTAGAATAATCTAGGATAATAAAGTCTAGAATGTATTAGAATAGTCAAGTCTAGAATCTATTAGAATAATCAAGGAAGAAGCAAAATTGAAAACTATGACGGCTAGCCCACTTGTTATCCGTTCACACGTTCCACCTCTTTAAATCCATTTGAGATATAATTTCACAAAATAAACCTTTAACTATTACTTTATGTCAAGATTGGTCCAACAATCACCCCCCAATCTTGACCTTGAGTCATCATTTATTTCTTTGAGTCTTCAATCCTTTGAACCCCAAGAATCTCTCTCATTTCAGCAAACTTTAACTTCGGCAATGCTTTTGTAAGAATATCAGCCCTTTGTTGATCTCCACTGATGTATTCAACTTTAATTTTCTAGATTTCAACACACTCTCGTATGAAATGATACCGTGTGTCGATATGCTTACTTCTTCCATGAAATAATGGATTTTTCATCAATGATATTGCTGACTTATTATCAACTTTGATCACAACTTGTTCTTCTTTTCTTCCAGTTATTTCAGCTAAGAGTCCCCTTAACCATATTGCTTGACAAGCTGCTGCAGTAGCAGCCATAAATTCTGCTTCGCAGGATGATAAGGCCACTGTTTATTGTTTTTGCGAATTCCAAGCAATAGGTCCATCATCAAAGTAGAACACTAATCCAGTAGTACTCTTTCCATCATCTGGGTCCACCGAGAAGCTGCTGTCGCTAAATCCAAGTAGGTTATTGCTACCATTCCTTCGATAGTGAATACTCAGGTCTACTGTACCTTTCAAGTACCTGAGAATTTGCTTAACAGCTTGAAGATGAGTAATTTTAGGAGTTTGCATATACCTACTTGCATATCCCACCGAGTATGCAAGATCTGGCCATGTATGAGTTAAATACCGAAGGCATCCAATTGTTTTTCGGTATTCAGTTGCATCAACACATTTGCTGCCATCATCTTTCATCAACTTCAGACCTGGTCCCATTGGATATTTGGTGGAATTGCACTCCCACATTCCTGCTTCCTCTAGGATTCTTTTAGCATATCGTGATTGATGAATTTTTATTCCATCTATGCCTTGTATTACTTCGAGTCCGAGATAATAAGAAAGTAAGCCCAGATCACTCATCTCGAATTTATGTTCCATTTGCCTTTTGAATTGTTTAATTTTCTTCGGGTTATTAACCGTTACAATCAAATCATCAACATAAATTCCTACCAAAAGTGATCCTTCTTGTGTTCTATTTGTGTATACAGCTTGTTCAAGCTTACACCTTTGAAATCCATATTCCTTTAGAACTCCATCTAATTTTGTATTCCAAGCACGTGGGGCTTGCTTCAGGCCATAGAGAGCCTTTAACAGTCTGTACACCTTTTGTTCCTTCCCCTTTATCACAAAACCTTCAGGTTGAGATACGAAGACTTCTTCCTTGAGGTCACCGTGTAGAAATGTTGTTTTAACATCTAGGTGATGAACATCCCACCCTCTTTGGGCTGCCAAAGATAGAATAAGTCTAACAGTCTCAAGTCTAACTACGGGTGCGAATACCTGATCAAAGTCTACACCATGTGTCTGGATGTAGCCTTTGGCAACTAGCCGTGCTTTATGTCGTGTGACATTTCCTTTTGCATCCTTTTTAATTTTGTATACCCATTTTAGTCCAATAGGTCGGTGTCCTTGGGGTAGATCCATTAACTCCCAAGTATTATTCCTTTCAATGGAAGCTATTTCACCTTCCATAACTTGCTTCCATTCTTTATGTCTTGTAGCTTCCTTGAAATTTGTTGGTTCTCCTTCGGTAAGAAGATCATATATATCACTTTGATTTTTCCAACCTCGAGGTGGTGTATCATCATATGTCTCCTCTTCTGCCATAGATGGATCTGACTCATTGACTGTATCTGTCGGGAGACGAGACATCATAGGTCCTCGCTGTTTTACTGTTGTTTCAGTACTGCTAACATCAGAATGGGTTATGCTTTCCTCATTGGTCGATCTTCCTTGACTTGAGGAGTTGCTGCTTTGTGGGCTATATGAGCTACTTGGGCTGCCTGGTTCAGTAGGCCCATTTTCGGAATTTTGATCAGTCTCGACTACTTCACCGGGGTTTATATGTATCACGAATTCTCCTTTGTGATTAGGTTCTTGATTGTATTCTACTCCGGAATGCCAATCCCATTTGCGTGCTTCATCAAATTCCACATCTCGACTGATTACTATTTTCATCTTCTCGGGATAATACATACGATGTGCCTTAGTTCCTGGTTCAGTTCCTAAATAAACCATAGGAATACTTCTGTCATCAAGTTTTTTTACTTGATCTGAAGGTACTTTCACATATCCAACACATCCAAACACCCGTAAATGATCAAGATTTGGTCTTCTTCCTTTTAAAGCCTCATACGGTGTTTTATTTTTCAGAATCTTCGTGGGCAACCTGTTTAGAACATAAACTGAGTGACGTACTGCTTCAGCCCAAAAACTTTGTAGCATATCCATTGCTTTAAGAATACTCCTTGTTGTGCTCATCACTGTTCGATTTCGCCTTTCAACGATACCATTCTGCTGTGGCGTGTAAGGTGCAGTCAACTGTCTTGTGATTCCAGCATAATCACAATACTGATTGAACTCGTTGGATGTAAATTCTCCTCCCCGATCAGTTCTAAGGACCTTTATTTTCCTTCCATATTGATTTTCAGCAATCGCCTTGAATTTCTTGAATTGCTCAAATGCCTCTCCTTTGGTTTTTAACATGAAAGACCACATAAACCTGCTGTGATCATCAACAATCAGCAGAACGTACCTGTTTCCAGCTTGGCTGGCAGGGGATATGGGTCCGCACAGATCTGCATAAACTTGCTCCAGTGGATTTTGGGCTCTAAAAGTTGTCTGAACAGGAAAACTTTGTCGTGAATGTTTCCCTGCTAAACATGCTTCGCACATCTGTGTAGGGTGATCAATAACCGGCACTCCATCAACTAGATTGTTGGTCCCTAGCCGCTTTATTGTATCAAAGTTCACATGACCGAGACGGGCATGCCACAACCATGCTGGATCATCAATCTTGGCATGTAAACAGATTGGTGTCCCAACCTCGAGATTAATTTTATACAACCGATTAGGGGACCTTTGAACCTTCATTAGCAGCGATCCATCTACTTCAAACATATACAAGAAACCATGTTTGATCAAGATTACACAACCCCCTTCTTCAGCTTGCCCAAGACTAAATATGTTAGTTTTTAAGTATGGGATATAAAGTATGTCGGTCAACAAACGTTGTTCACCATTCTTACATGTTAAAAGAATAGATCCTCTTCCTTCTATATCTACACACGAGTTATCTCCAAATCTCACTGTACCACCAATATCCGTATCAAGTTTTGAAAACAGTCCTTTGTTTCCTGTCATGTGGTTTGTTGCTCCAGTATCTAAGTACCACATGTTTTCTCCACCATCATGTGACTCATACTTTGCTGAAAAAACCTTCTTTTCACTTAGATGAATTACTTCCTTCTCGCTTCTTTGATTGGCTACGGATATCAATAGTGCAGGTCTGTCATCATTAGCCATTGGTAGTTCAGTTGATCTAGCTTGAGTCAAATTTGCTTGTTCTCTTTTCTTTCGTGTTGGACAATCCGATGAGAAGTGTCCAAATGCATCACATCGAAAACACTGCAGCTTGGATCGATCTTTAGTTAAGTTTTTAGTTGTTTGTCTACCAGCAAAAAAGTTTTGTCCGCGGCCTGAACCCCTTCCTCGACCACCAAACTGTCCACGACCTCGGCCCCTACCCCGGGTGTCTTGGCCATTCCCTCGACCTCGACCAAATCCGTTTTCCCTTTTCTTTCTTGAGTCTCATCCTTCATAGGACAACAGAAGTTGGTCATGGCTGTTATTTGTAGTCTTTAGACTGGTTCGTTCTTCGTAAGCTTTTAGCCTACCCACAACTTCCTGAAATTTCACCGTTTTGAGATCAACCAGTTGTTCGATAGTGGCTACCATATTTAAGAATTTTTCTGGTATGGCAGTTAATATTTTTCTCACCAACGTGGTTTCCTCAATGACGGTTCCAAGTGCAGCTGATTTTGAGGCAATTCCAGAAAGTTTTGTGGCAAAATCATCAATTTTTTCGTTATCTTTCATCCTTGCTGCTTCAAATTCAGCTTTAAGGGTTTGAAGCCTAGCCTCCATTACTCGTTCAACTCCAAGGTGACGGGTTTTGATTGCATCCCAGATTTCCTTTGCATGGGTGCAACCTGCAACTTGAAGAATCAAGTCTTCAGGTAAAGACTGATACATATAAGCGATTGCAGCATTATCCTTTTTCTGATCGACATCAGTTCCAGGTTCAATTGATTCCCAGATTCCATGTGCCTTAAAAATCACTTTGATCCTAAGCGACCAGATGCGATAATTGGTCGCAGTTAGGATAGGGCACTGGAACGTAAGATGGCGGGTATCCTTGATTGCATCCAAGGTATTGATAATATCCCCCATGAATCTGGTCTTCGATCGACGCTCGTATTTTTCTGTCTTAGAATCTGGTGATTAATCTAGTCCTTTTGATCAACAACACGATCCCTTTTGTAACTTAGCTCTGATACCAATTGAAGAAATTTGGTACCAGATTATAAGACAGAATAGTAAAATTTAAGAACAAGAACTTATTGAAAATCCTTCTCCAATTATAGAAAAAACTCTTATTACAATCTTCCTATTACATCCCTATTTATAGTTGATTAACCTTGTCCATTAAGTTAATCAAGTCTAGTCTAGAATAATCTAGGATAATAAAGTCTAGAATATATTAGAATAGTCAAGTCTAGAATCTATTAGAATAATCAAGGAAGAAGCAAAATTGAAAACTATGACGGCTAGCCCACTTGTTATCCGTTCACACGTTCCACCTCCTCAAATCCATTTGAGATATAATTTCACAAAATAAACCTTTAACTATTACTTTATGTCAAGATTGGTCCAACACATATATCACTTTCTTTCTCTTTTTAGTAATCCCTCTCAAATCCTCCTCCCCCAAAATGTACCAAACTCAACATAGATGGATCAAGTAGTAGGGGGCGTTGAGAACGGAGTTTTTTGTAGTGCTAGCAGGAATGCAAGTGAATGAATCTCATCCCCTAGCGAGTAAAGTGCTTTGTACTCTCGACAATTTAAGGTAGTTTTAGTTGCAGAAAGATCGTCTGATATAAAACATTCGAGAGACAGCTCTTCAAACATATTGTACTCCGGACAATGTAAGGTGGTGTTAATTGTTCTTAGATGACAAAAACCATCTTAAATTCCCCCTGGGTAAAGATTAAACGGTGTATGCGTATCCATTTTCAGATATTTGTCTGTGGAAAGTGAGTTTAAAAAGTTAGAAGGTTTTTAAGATGATATTAAGTGCCATTTATCCATTTTATTTATAATGTTGAAACGTTATCCAACAAAAATCTAAGAAAATCTTATCCACTAATCTAATCTAACAGTACGCAAATCGCTGGCGAGACACAAGAAGTCGCAAATCGTTAATTGTTTACGACTAATCTCAACCTGCGTTGTTTGCGACTTGCGACCCTTGCGACAAACCATGATAGTTCAAAACATATTATATCTTAAGATTAGTCATATCCTAAACGTATAGTCGGATAACATTGGATTCAAAAGCTTCATCATGCTTGACTTTGACTCTACTCTTTGACCTCAATTTCGATCTTAAATTTCACATTGCTTTCAAAGTGGATTCGCTTGCTCGTTCATAAGATGCTCTACATGTTGAACGATTGTGAATGAGAACACATTTTGACCATTTTGTTCTCTTTCTTCTCCCTTAGATGGAATACGTGCACGCGACCTAGTGATCATCCAGGTTGGCTTGTACAAGGGGTGAGGATGAACAATTTGTAGATTATCTGAATACGGCCATTTAGAAGCATGAGGCAAAGGCTCAATATGTTCAGCGTATGATGCTCGATAAGCGCCAGCTGTGAACCAAAGCTCCACATAATGACTAACGGCGTCTATTTGAAATAACGTGCAATCGCCAAAATGTGTCCGCAATGAACTTTGGACTTTTGCACTGCATGGGAGTACATGTTTTATCATATGGGTTCACCAAGCCATTTTTCCTCCTCACGTACCTCTATAAGAGTATTTGTCGATGGATATACTAGCCATATTCCTCATCTTGCTTATTTTATATTCCGCATACCTGTATATAACCAATGATGTAATAGTAGCTCTAGCAATATTGTCAATGATAATAGTTTGCGAACGTGCTTGGAAAGAGAGTTAAGACTCTACATTGTTGCCAGTAAGGTATGCATATTCTCGACTATCTATTAACACCCACATCTCTAAATAACTTATACGTTGGATAAAGGCGTCTCAGAATACGGCTTGATGGTCTTCAATATCTACGGGCAATATGCCTTGACCACCTTCAAGTAGTGTCCTTCAAAATGTTTTCGATTGTTAGCGAAGATTTCAAATTCATAAACAAGTCTCTCGCGCAAAAGGCGTGAAAAGCTTCTGGAAAAACAGTTGAAATACCATTAGCTATTGAGGACGTCGGATATACCGATTCTGAAACAAGTTCACCAATTCCAAAAGATTTAAGATGGTACCGTAGATTTCCCAAAAACCATGTCCAAACATTGGTTATCTCGCCTTCACCAATTCCATACGAAAGCGGTAAAGTGTCGTTATTCCATCCATTGCAACGACAACTAGGTTAGTGCCCAAGTACTCGTCCATTAAATGAGCAACATCGACGATAATTATTAGGAGTAAAGTGTACAAATGTACGAATCTGCATGTTTCCCCGATTTTGTAAAGTTAGCATGTATACTGTATAATAGACGTACAATTGAAGACTAAATTACTTACAGCGGGCCAATGGACATATAAACGTTAAAACCTTATCCTCCTTGTTCGTAAGGATATTTGTCATGCTTCCCAGATTGTGAAGTTTGTGTTATGAAAGTACATGTGTAGAATTCCAAAAGCATCATCCATATAGCGCAGAAGCAACTCAATAGCGTGACACTTCGCTCTCCACGCCTGATTGTACGAGATGCTTACCCTGAACCGACCGTTCATTGTATTTCCTTTCCATCGTACACTCGATTTTCTAACATCGTTGAATTCAACAAACAACAACCAATCCCGCGCTCGCGGGGTAAGTGGGTGATATGTAGACAATCATTCCTCTACTCTAGAATAGAAAAGAAGTCAATTCTTTGCACCCACGCGTAGAGAAAGAATTATCCACTCACACGAAGAGAAAGTCATCCCTCTATTTACTCCAGGATAGAGAGATTGCTTCCGCGGGGACCTCCGGCATGCTTGTCGTTGCCCATTATTTGGGTCTGTATGCATGTGTGTGAATCATTCAACTTTCGAACAACTAAGATATCACTCATATGTATTTTATATGCATTGCATTTCCATTCACACGTGGACAACATACATTTAGTTGTGTACCTTGATTCGTCAGACTTTAATACTTTAAAACACTTCGTTTCTAGTTGGCGCACAAAATCGTATTCGAAGCTCTTACCATCTTTTATCAAATCAGATCTTTTATAAGTGCTTAACAGAACCGGTGTAATTTCAGGCTTTGTTTCTCCAAACGAAGGTGGCATATTCTAGAATGTCATTTCCTTGGTTGTTAGTTTCAACATCCTCATCCTCGTTCCCCTTTTCCTCCTCTGAGTCGTTATGATCAACAAGGGGATACCAGAAAGTTTTTCTCCTTATATACATACCGTTCTCTTCGCCATAGTGGTCTAAATCAAAATCAATCGCGTTTGGCGTTGGTTCCTTTTTTGTTTGTTGATGTGGTTGATGTGTTTCTTATTGTTGATATGTTTGTTGAGTTGATGTGATGAAGGTTGACCAACTTTCCTTGAGATGGGTTTATTACTACTCCTATTAGTACTCGGTTTGTTAATACCGATACCGATTTCACTTTATCAACAATATACATTTCGACAAGGAAGTGACTAATTGCGTAGTCTAAGAAATCTCTAAAATTTTCAATATCATCCGTAATGTCAAAAATTTATGTATGTATCTACATGTATTTCATAGATAAATGAGAATTAAGTGGCATACCTAACTTTTTAAAAACTTATTCTTACAAAAGACTGTCCGATTCATTTCTGCGTAGATAGGAAGTTTTAAAGGGGTTCTAAAACAGTCGATTGGCAAATACATAGGAACGTTGTTATCAAATGCCATGACAATATGAACAACAAATCTAGAGGTACTATACTCGGTATGTTAAAAACTAAAAATGCAATGAACCTATTAAAATTCGCAAATCTCTTGAAAATTGATTTTTAAAAAAAATTAAAGTTCTCTAGACACTATATTTATAAAGTGGAAACGTTATCAGCAAAAAAAGCTACGAAAGTCTTATGTGAAAATCTTGTGTGGATAAGGTCAGACGCAAATCTTATGTCCATTAGATTGTCGGGTGGCCTGACTGCAAATCTTTTGAATATGGTGGGTAGTCGAGATACTCTGGTCTTGAACGAAAATTTATAATCGCGAACAACCAATTCTCGATCACGACCCATACGCAAAACGCTTGCATCTTGAGTGGGTAATTTGGCAAGTTTTTTAATTTTTTGTTGGGCAAAGTGTCATAAACCATTTAGCTTTTTAGTTTTTGGGCAAATTGGTTGATAACCATAAAAAAGTCACATAACCTGTCATCCTTAATTGAAGTAACATATAATAGCCATCTAGATTTTTAATAGAATTGTAAATAAAAGAATATTCATATGTAAATTTTGCGGAACTTACTTCAAAAACTTGTGTTGATTTTCCAGGGAGAAGCTCTTGAGAACTTCCCAAAACATCTCAATGACGTAATGCTCCTGTGGAGATGAACATCATGCATGTAGCTCAGTAGTAATAAAAGGTGAATTCAATAAGTAATGACATATATTTGATTAACTAAGACTAAAAAGATTGGTGCATTGTGTAAAAACCCATCACCGCTTGAACTTCTAAATCATATATCTAACAAATGGTATGTCAATAAATTATTTAAACAAAAATCAGAGTAATTATATCTTTAATTAAAGATCTCTAATTAATGATGAAGGTGTCAATTCAATGTTGTGATTTTTTTTTTTTTAATTTATAGACGTACGATTTGTGAGTAGTTTTAAAAAAAGGTGGGGGAGTGTGTATATGAAAAGAAGCAATCCTATTGGTTCCTCTACTCTTATTGGTCTCATTCCATTTGTTTGATGAAGTTAGTTTTGGGGAGCAGTTTAGGTTCAGTTTTTAAGAGTGAGACTTCTATTTTAGGGGGTGCTCATTGTTAGGGTTGGTTTTGTTTTATGTTCTATCAGTTCGACTGAAAGTTACGAGATTCAGAATATAACTTACACGATGATAGCCACCAGCATAATTGGTGTTTGCCCGGAGGTCGTCCACATCAAAATTATCAACTGATCCTGATATCATAAGCTGTAAAAAAATAGGTAAAAAAAAAAAAGTCATATAACTGAAAT
The DNA here is from genome assembly GCF_046630445.1 of Rutidosis leptorrhynchoides. Classification (NCBI taxonomy): domain Eukaryota; kingdom Viridiplantae; phylum Streptophyta; class Magnoliopsida; order Asterales; family Asteraceae; genus Rutidosis; species Rutidosis leptorrhynchoides. The sequence goes on from NC_092333.1 coordinate 80,910,218, forward strand.
GAACGATAAAAATAACGCATTCATGTTGCTAATCAAATACAAAAGATCAAGTGTCAGAACCTGAAGTTCATGCTCATTAAACAAGTCAACCCAATCTTTCGGTATTAGCTTTTGAAATCCTTTTGAGAAATAAAGACTTTGTTGGCGTATCTAAATTCAATTCAATGAAGCATAACATTACAAGCTCATAAAACACAAAGAATATGAAATTTCAAATAAAATAGAGAAAGAACATAAAAACCTGAGTATTAAGTCGGTGATTGGAAACAAGATGAATGAATTGGATAACATTTGAGTTCACGACGCGTACATTTTTTCCGTCTGGAATCAGCTCTTCTGCTTTTTGTTCGCCAAACTCATTATTAACTATTACAAAGTATAGCTCTAAGTCTGCCAAGTCACCTTCATAGTGCTACAGATCATACCAAACTAAGGTTATTAGACAAGCTCACACAATATAATAAACATACGGATCTTTTTAAATATATATTTCCGAAGCATGTATAAGCAACAATTCTGAAGATTATGAATATTCTTTGACTAATTCTAATAAGTGTATACTACATAGATCATCCACGTAGTTTGCAGTTTTTGCACGTACCGTCCTCATTGTACGCAATTTTAAACAATTACATCCTTTTGACACCAAAATGGTCAAAGTGCCCCTATTTATATTGTTTAAAAAAATTTTGTTACATCTAATTATGTAGAAATTACAAGAAACGGAAAACATTACAACATGAACTTCTAGATTTAGAAAATGGGGATATAAAAAAATATAGATCACTTCTGTTAGAAAAAATGACAAATATGAATAAAATTGCATAGCCATAGGGATACTAAGACATTGCATACGGGTCCATTGATATGATATTCCAATAAGAACAATACATAGAAAAACACCAATTCTTGCAAATTATTTTTTTCCTAATAAACATGAGCTCACGAAGTTACAAAGATGCAGATGGAGAGAAAGCGACAAACCTTTAAGAATATAAGGTGTCGATATAATTCTGGATCCAATGAAGGCAGATCATTCAAATGGTTGCTCCTGAAAGGAGATGCACATTAAAAATAAATAGCACCATGTGCATGCAAATAACAGCATAACGTAAGCAGATTAGGAAAAATGTGAGCTAGTATAAATTTCACAGATAATATCAGACTATAATTTGACTTATTTTCTTCCGTCTTTATTCTAATTGCACTCGGCCTACATACTTCTTGTTAATATTGAACAGATATCAAAAAACCAAATTACTATAAATTATGAAGTGTCTTAGAATATTACCATCTACATTTGCTTAGCAGCTGTCTAAGATAAACAATCTATGAGCAATTGTATTATTATTATTATCATACTATACTATGTATACAGATAGAAATACTAAACAGAAACAGGAATGGGTAGCTAACATGAAAAAACAAAAACACCCCGCAAAAATAAAAGATAAGTATACAGAACTTACTTCTGCTTTAGTTTGCTCAAGAAAAAAGTGGCAAATGGTATATCAACAAGAATTCCTTCATACATTGCCTACAAACGCATGACAAAAAGATAGTAATCAATAATCAATACTGAATGAGAAGTTAAAATAGAAAGAACACCATATACGCAGAAGTAACCCTTCCATGGAGATGGCGAATGATGTATGTAAAACATTTTTAACTATTAATTTTCTAAGATATCACAAAATGAGGCATACCTTTCCAAGAATAATTCCAAGAAAATGAAAGAACTGCAAATGTTGTTCGTGTATCATTCCAGATCCAGGATTAGGGTAGAGTAGATGATCAATTGTCTCCTATGAATACCAAAAACATACAGTAAACATACATTATAATTTAAAGGTGATAGAATTTATAAGATAAATGTATCACACGGAAAAAATAGAATAAACGGTTCTTAAGAAAAAGAATCTGAAAAAGAACTAAAATATAATCGATGTAAAGAAACTATGCTTCTATCGCAGGAATATAATTGGTACAACCTTAAATAGTCCATACTGCATATCAAAAGCTGCTCGAGTGATATTCTCCATAAAATCTTTAAAAATCCCACCACCATCGATACCGGCCTCCTCCTCTCCAAATTCATTAACAAAAGTTACCCGAATCTACATGAAAAGGCAAGAAAATAACTGTACACTCATACCATAGTAAGACAAGACCAAAGGCCTTTCCTAGAGATGCAAAATGGAAGATCAAAAGTGGTGTGACGGCACACTTTTTTAATCATTTCTAAGCAGTGGTCTAGGCCAGCTTGAACTCAAAACCTTTCTTGTTCATTTGTATTAAATTTTAGAAGTAATTAGAGAAATGATTAGAAAAGACGAACAATATAATAATAAGGTAAAAAAGATGCAAACGTTAAGAATATACATTTACTTTCAAGCCTTTAAAATCAAGCGAAAATTAATTTGACACATCTGATATCTCAAAGTTATTAGACGATTAGGTTAGGCAAAGTCCGCTTGTGGTCTTTGGGTCCATTAGGGTTTATGTATCCTATAAATATCGTGTTATAATAAGATTATCCTCACGCGGTTTCATTGTTTAACATTGTATTAGAGCGGGCCTAATCCCGAGGCAAACGTTAAGAATATACAAAGCCCGCAAGCGGGCCTAATGGACCCACAGCCCGCAAGCGGACATGGGCCTAACCTAATCGTCAAATAAAATTGACCCATTCAAGCTAAATGGGTCAAAATTGCCACCTTTAGCCTTCACTTTCGCTTTAGAAGAATATGTTTTACAAGAATGTACCACTCCACGAAGATCCTCTTCTGGCAATGTGCTCAGCTGACTGAAAGCATCTTCAAGTATATGGTCTCGTCTTATCTTAAAACTGCTTCGGTTGAAAAGTGCATGAGATCCAGGTCTATCCTTGATCGCAGCAAGCCGTGACTGCAGGGTTTGAAATTAAGTATGAAACTATAAATATACATGCAAGAAGTTGATACGTAGATAGAAATAGGAATTTGTAATAATTAAAATACAACTCACAGTGAATAATTTAACTCGGCTTGTAAATGGCACCAAGAAAGGAGCCTGTTTTAGTATGTCATATGCCCTTGTATTTTCAATCATAGCCTGGCGTACACGAATATTTTCCATTCAGACATATAAAACGTACAGTAATTAATTGGTCCGAATTAATGAAATAATTCTTACTTGAGAAATGAAGTGATCATTGACACCATCAGCATGGAAGTCGGTAGGCTGTGCAAACTGCCTTCTATTATTCCAATGTTGCAACTGTAATAATAGATTTACATAAATCACCAACAAGTTACAATGCCCCTAAAGATTGCCTAGAGACGGAATATTACCATTATAATTATAAATAGGTTAATTCAGGTTATGCTTAATCTCAAAAGAGCCAAATGAGTTGTATGAATACGAAAATTAACTTGCAAGAAAACATATAAAAGGGCCAGAAGTCGCCCAAAGTACACTGTTAATGCATAAAACTTCCCAAATCATCTTGTTCGAAAAATCAAATAACTACTGAAATTGTGTGAAAAAAGAAAAAGAAAGCATGTGCCTATAAAGTCAACTCGACTCATCCCATAACCCAAAATATGCCCATTTGAATCAAACTCATCCCAACCCACCGAATTTGATACCTCTCTGATTTACCACCAAGATCAAACTACAATATGTGATGCATTTTCATACCTGCGAAAGAAGTTCAGATGCCACAACACTAACCCTATGCTGAACAAATTCTACACGGTGCTTCTTTAAGGAAAAAGAATTTGTACTAAATTTCATTGGGCCCACAGGGTTCAACCATAGGATCTGCCACAAAGCCTAGACAAAGAAGCACACATCCACAATTAATTGTAGAACAGAAATCGAGAAGTTAGAAACAACCAGTTCAATTTGTTGTATAAACAGGTTGGCTGAGTGGTACCTGTCTCAAGATTACAATCAATAATCTGATGTCATTTAGTGGCAATGGCTTTTCCTGCTCATAGAACTCTTCATTGTCTATGATCATAAGCATGTGCCTGATATTCAAATACACGTTTTTCAGCATAAAGTTCGAGAATACTCTACACGATTGTAAATCCATAAAAAAGATGATACATACTTGTATACAGGACAGAAAACTGCCAAAGGCAATAACCAACCAAATGCATCCGCGGGCAGGTACGGTGATACTTGAGACAAGGAAGACCATTTTTTGTCCACATGTGATCGTTTTATAAAACTCCAGAGTACAGATACTAACTCCGTTCTGTAAGCTAGAACTGTCATGACATTCTCAAGGGGTATAATGGTAAAAGTCACGTGAAGAAAAGAACAAACTGCACCAACAGCTGCTGCTTCATTGTCTTTATTTTTATCTTTGCTTGAATCAGCAACAGGCAACGAGCCTCCAAGCAGCGCTTCTGTCTACTTGGCAAGCATAAAGTGTTAAAATTTGAGACATTCTTTATTTGAAGTATTTAAAAACAATGACGATAAATATATTTTTATAGTTACTGTATGAACAATATCAATTCTTTAAATAAAGAGATTTAAGACACTGTAAGCAGATGAATAGGCATTCAAAATCTTGACCCAATTGACCCATTCATTTTATAATAAATCTTGCAAGTTCTATCCATTACGGACATATTAGAGGTCCTAATTGAACCATTTCCACAACGCACTGAAACAGAACCATCAGTACAGAATACCAAAATAGCATACCAGTTTTCGGAGAAAAGTAAGATCTATAGCATCTGAAATCTGTTTTTCCAGTTCCTTACTAAGAGGCAATACTGCTGGTGCTTCATCAATAACCATATCATCTTCGCCCGTTACTGCATCAGAAGTACATGTACAGAAATCGAATGCAATGAACATCCAACAGATATAGTGAACTTCACAAAAGCAGAACGTAAAAAATATAATTCAAATATACTTGAAGAACGTACTTTCTTCTATACTTTCCGCATATGACGATTGGATAGGAGGAAGCACCTCCAGCAATAATGTTGCAACACTAGCAAAATCTATAGCCTGAACAAAGAGATAGATAAATAGATGAATGCAAAATCATATCATATTACAGAATAATCAATAATCAATACTCATTAAAAGAACATGTAGCTAAGCAACTTTGCAGCATAACAACTATTATGGCATCTTTACAAACAAAGAGAAAATATAATATAACTGCATCATGAAAGTAAATAGCTAGACTTGCTTACCATGTCATACGGACATGCATCCCGAGACAAAGCATCTCTAACAACTTCAAGTGTATTACCAAGAAGGCATGCGTAACTAGGGAATTCAGATGATATATCAACAGGTAAAACTGTTTCAAAACTTTGAGTGCATGCAGCCATCCTATGGAGATAATGCTGACATGATCCATGGGAAACATAAACCTTGACATAGAACAGTGAATGTGATTAAATTTAATAGGAGTAAACCAAATTATAATGTAACTGGGGATCCTAATTCAGTATAATAATGCAGAGCTCAGATTGCGTGCTCCCAACCAAGTGTCTACTGAAGAAAGTATTTAAGTACGTATTTTAATAGTGATTAATGGTAAAATTATAGTTATAGATATATATTAACCAAAAGTAATAAAGTCAGATTGATAAAACCTAATAGTAATATAAATCTGATTATTACAACTTCAAATAGCACCAATCAGATAATTGGCTCCAAAAAATGTAACAATGACATCAGCCTTTGTCTTGAAGCACCATACTGAAATGAAATTAGAATGTATTAACTTCCAGGGTGAAATTACCTCCTTCAGAGAAGGTAAGATCTTCCACACAGAAGGAATAGTTAAAATTTGGGAGGCAAAACTCCATTGAAGGTCGATATCTGGACACACACAAAGTCCTTGACCCGTATGAGCAATAACTAAGGTAAGAATGTCCATCAGAAGAACATTTCCAGAACCGCCTTCAGATAATGCACTTTCCTACAGAAAAAAAAAAAAAAACCCACCAACATTTAAGGAGAGCTAGCCCAACAACAAAACATGGATGAAATTATTTAAAAGTGACAATGTCAACCCTTTTATATAGTAAGAGGTTAACATGGGTTAACAATTACATCTAAAAAGTCAAATAGATAACTTTGACAACTTGAATAAACATGTAACAGACCATAGGAGTTGGATATCTCAGTGTGACACACTGTATTTAAAAGCTGACTCAACCTCTTAAATCACATTGTTAGAAGAAAAAATATCAACATTTTACTAATCCAGTTAAAGAAAATAATAATCTATGAAGTTCAAAACACCCAGCATGGCTTATTTAGACTCGTGTTACCTCTGGTAGCATTAAATAAGCATTACAAATTGAAAGTATACCTTTCCTGTTATAATAATTTCCCTGAAGATCTTAAATATATTTTGCCGCAGAAGGTAGCTGATTAAGTTACAAGACCACGGAAGCTTATGATGAATCAACAGCTTTGCTGCTTTCAGCAGTCGAATACTTGGTGGTTGATCCCAGTCCAAGGAAGTCGAAAACAATTGATCTTTGCACTGATCTCTGTTAACAACATAATATTACTTCATGGATACAATATATTATAAAAAAAAAATGGTCCATTTAGCCCCTTAAAAACAATGCACACGCAAAATTTTCAGGCAACCAAAATACTATGGACCTAATTACCTGAAAACTAGAGAAAATATGTCTAGAAAAAGAAAATGAAATATACCCAATGTTAAACATGATACATTGTATAAAGTAGTTAAGAAACGAACCTATTAAGATGTATAGACTGGATACAGGCATAAGTAAATTTCTTCACTCTGTAGTTCACCAAAGCATGTGTGCATGAGTCACCAAAAAGGTTCAAAGTACGCTCTGCCACACGATCAGTATTAGGGTCTTTGGTAAATTCTGAAAGCATATCGCATGTCTTTACAAGAGTGGACAAGTCAGAAGCATTTCTTGGACTAAAAAAGAATAACAACTTCTGAAGAAAATCTGAATCTGGTCCAAAGCATTGCCTGAATGTCAAAGAAGACTAAAAAGAGTTAGACAGCAACAAATATAAGTGACTTCAAACAAGAGGTCGCAAAATGGGTGATTGGTAGCAAATCAGAAAGGGTAATTTTGTAACATGTTCAAGCCGGGTAGGGTTGAGTTGAAACAAATTTCGTGAGGAATTTTGAGGTGTTTATAGACAATTATGTGTAAAATATAAATACAACTATTAAACTGGATTTACACCAGACCAAATTCAAATTATATTTTATGCAGTTTAAGTACACTTCAGACTCCTTTTGACCCATACAAATAGATGTGTTAGAACAGCACCTGTCAACTCTTTCACAGTTTTTGCCATAAGTGTCATAAAACTGCTCTCGTACATTACCACGCTCTGTTTTCACCACCCTTCTTCCTCTAAAGAATTTCTGCAGGAAAATAGAAAGTGTCAGTGAGGTTCAAAACAAGCTTATAAGCTACCTCTAGTAGATAGTGATAAAAAGTCTTAGAAAGATTACAACAAAGACACATAAATAATTCAATACACATGCACCTTTTAGATGGATATTAATCTAATTAACACGATTAGATACGTATATCAAATAAAATAAGGCATTAAAGCCTGACACTATAAAAGTAGAATCCATTCGTAGATGAAAACAGATTTCGCAGTCCGAAAACACATAACACTCTCAAGTGTATGCCTGTAATTACCAGGCCATACATATCTATCAAATAATAACCAGAATAGTTACGAATTATAGCTTTCTCATCTACTAATCTGATTGACAACATACTGAAATCCATTTCTCCTACAGACCATCGCACCGTGACAGCACGACAATAAGAACCATTGAGGAAGGAAATTGCAGTTTAGAGGCAATGCATCTCCTTAAATTCTATGTTCATTTACAATAAAATAAAGAATTAAAAATAATGATCATGTATTTATAGAAGTATAATTTATAAAGGATGACAGTTCAAGTGTCAATTGTTAACTATGCACCATGATATGATATATACATATACATAAGTCTACGCATTACATGTAAATCTATATCTATATACATGTGTGTAAATTATGATTGTTTATGAACCTGAATGACAAGTGCCGCAGAGTTTTGCTGACGTAGCCATAATCGTTTGCTCCTTTCTATCTTAGCTTGTTCCAAAAGTTTGTTTCTGTCTCTTTCTTTTGAACTACGGCCACCTAAATCAACTCGTTTCCGATTCGAAGGATCGCCACTGAAGAACATTACTCACACTCAGTAATCAACCCTAAACCTAGCCCTAATTCGCTCGAGATATTAAAACAACTCTTCGATCGCTCGAGTCAACTAAACTGTATTCAGAAGTCAATATGTGCCTTAATGTGAAAAAAAAAGAAGAAACAGATCAAATTTAACAGCAGTATAAAAAGCAGAAACCCTAGAAATCGATGATTAATTGAGATGGAACAATTGTTCGTTAGAAATTGATGATTCAGTTGTTGAAACCCTAGAAGAACCTGGAAAGTGAAAATTTGGAAACAATAGGTAGAAATTGTTCGTGGATTTGAGGTATAAATATGGGAATGAAAAATGAAATTGAGAAAGGGTTTATATATGTATAGGTTTTGTGGGTATGTATATGTATATTTGGGGAAGCTCTATTTTCGTCAGGAGGAAGAAACAAACAGTTTTTCTAGAAGATGTGATGTGGAAAGTCCTATTATTAATTCATTTTGAGTATTTATTTATTTATTTATTTATTTATTTATTTATTTATTTATTATTATTATTATTATTATTGTTATTGTTATTGTTATTATTATTATTATTATTATTATTATTATTATTATTATTATTATTATTATTATATATTATATATTATTATTATTATATTATATATGTATGTATATTATACATTATATATTATTTATTTATTATTAATATTATTATAGTAATTATTATTATTATTATTATCGAAATTATTCTTATTATTAGTTATTAATTATTTTTTATGGCAAGAGGTTGATAACGGCAAACTTGACGGGCTCACAATCGGCTGTCAATTCCATAATGTGAGGTCATACTTAACTCACTCAACGGTTGTGGCTATGGTGGTGGCAGGGTTCGCACTCCTGACCTCTGTTTACTGATTATTAAGTATTATTATTATTATTATTATTTATATTTAATATACCAAAAGAGTTTGTCGTTTTAAGTTTTAAAAATAAGGTCTTGTTGTCGTTTCGTACTATTCCTCAAAGGCATTTCGGTAATTTTCTTTTATATTTTAAATAGTCATGGATGTGACGTTTTATTCAAATACTTGTGCATCACGTGTCTACTATGTGAGTTTGATTTTTGGGGGTTACGTAACACATGAATTTTGTTTTTTTTAAACGTTTATTTTTGATATTTTATAAAATGGTGTTACATTTTCTTTAATTTATTTTTAAAATTTTGACTTTTATTAGAACACACATTTTAGGTATTTCTAACGATAACTCTATTAGTTGTTAACCTACATAAATGGGATATACATATCGAGTACATTTGTCTAAGTGTATCGTTACAAAATAATAAGCACCGCAGTTAAGGTAGGGTGAGATTGTCAAACCCGATAGATCTATCCATATGATTTGCGCTTCACAATAGTAATTTAACGTGTTTGAGCTAAGGGCTTTGTAGGCAATATCTCATGTATATAAAATTCAAGTACTCGTGTCTATATTGTAAAACAGTAAAACGTCGCATGCATTCTCATCCAAAAATATAAAACATTTGAAAATGGAACTATGAACCCACCTTAAGTGCACAACAGTAGTCACACAAACAAGTAGTGTAAACAAGTAGCTCACGAACTCAACATAAGCAAATATAGTCGGTTTAGGGTCAGGAAATATCAATACGTCAATGACATCACAATGTCACAATGGTCCCTAAAGTGTTCATGTTTGACTCAAAACATGTAAAACAAAGTTTGACTTCCAATATAGCTTTTTCAGAAAAGACGACTTGACCACGTTCAAACAAGCAGTCATCTCTCACAAAATCAAAATCTAGAAATTATATAAATCTCCATATCAGTAGATCTCTTAATTAGTTTTTCTAAAAAGTCCAACCATACTCTCTAATTATTTTTAGAGAAAAGGTTGTAGTCAATTTATTCGGCAGTAGTTTTAGCACACGCGGTCAGACCAAGATATTCATAACTAACTCATAAAAATTCAGAAAGCTTTGATTCCATTAGGAGAATTTAGTTAACGAACTTATATATCATTTGTAAAAAGTTCAAAGAAATAGGTTTAGCCAATAGTTACTGTTTATTCCGACAAGTCTGACCTTCCTTTATGACACCAATTCAGAAACACGTTTTTTGTAACAAGCATAACATACTCTTAAAAATTCAAAACACGTTCACACCAATGGAAAGATCTTCCATTATATGTATATTATCATCAGTCAAAAATTTAGAATTTGATACCTTACCGATTTTCATAAATAACAGATTTAGTGAGCAAAGGTCAGATTTAAACACCACATAACGTTTCAATTTTATAATAATCATATCTTAAATAGTGTACGTCAGAAACTTAAGTTTAATACAAGAAAAATTATCTACTCGACGAGTAGAATTCAAATCATAAATCTCCAGAATATAAATATTAAGTTTTTAGACCTTTACGAACTGCTTACGAATTCGGGTTTTCAAAATCTTTCACAACGTTAATTAAACCAGCACTTTTACACATAAAGGTTGCATGTAATTAACCTACAAGTAATTGTGACTCATGATATCATTGATAAACATAAAATAGAAGTTAAATCTTGAATATTTTCTTATAATGGTTGAAGAAAACACGAAAAGAATGAAGAACGTGGTGAATGGGGTGATGTATCTTCAATCAGATAGTGATCCTAAGCAAGTTTGTTTTATTGAGTAATTGAAGAAAATTGATGAAGATAATAACGGTGTGTGTTGGTTCGGCCGTAGGATCAACTCCTCACAGGAGAGCTTTTTGTTTGGTGAGAAAGTAACATAATGAGCTAGGTTTAAGAAAATGGGGCTTATATAGTTAGGGAAAAACTAAATGGTGGGTTTGGGTTGGGCCCAAGGGCCACTCGGTTTTTCAAGAGGAGAGGATAGCAAACCTCTTAATTTCACAAAAATGCACTATATTATATATATTTTTAAATTATAGCAATAACGTTTCATGTTATAGCCGTCAAAATTATACATATTTTTCACACGCATACACACACACACACACACACACACACACACACACACATATATATATATATATATATATATATATATATATATATATATATATATATATATATATATATATATATATATATATATATATATATATATATATATATATATATATATTAGTTTAGTTGGGTACTGTAACAGTTATTTTACGGGTTTTAAAGTCGAAGTTATGTCCGTGTAACACTACGCGATAAATAATCATTGTAAGTTATGTTCTTCTTTTTAAATTAATGTCTCGTAACTAAGTTATTATTATGCTTATTTGAGCCGAAGTAATCGTGATGTTGGACTAAATATTAAGATGGGGTTATTGAACTTTGGACCATAATTAGGGTTTGGGCAAAAGACCGACACTTGTGGAAATTGGACTATTGACTATTAATAGATGGGGGTATTGTCTAATCGAGTGACAACTCATTGGAGTCTGTCGAACCTATCTTCAAAATAATTAACCTAATAATTAATAATGATCATGGTTGTCCTATTTAGTGACGTTCATACGGAATCTATTATAATCATTTAATTAATTATTCGGGTTGGGTAATTGATTATTCAAACTAATCAAGTGGGTAAATTAATATTCATATCTAATCAAAACAGGGGTAGATTACATACAGTGATGAATGGTGTAATTGTTGACAGAAGTGATAACTGCGTCACAGTTTAAATCCTTAATTAGTTGGAATATTTGATTTCGGGTATAAGGGTAATTTGATGAGGACACTCGCACTTTATATTTATGACCGATGGACTATTATGGACAAACACCAGATAGACGTATCAAACAATCCAGGACAAAGGACAGTTAACCCAGAGTAATAAATTAAAATCAAAACGTCAAACATCATGATTACGAAAGTTTAAATAAGCATAATTATTGTATTTTTATATTTCCTCGTACTTTTAATTACATTTTATTTATTGTCATTTTAATTATCGTCATTTAAATATTGTTATTTTAAATTATCGTCATTTATATTTACGTTTGACTTAAAATCGATAAACCGGTCATTAAACGGTAAACCCCCTTTTATATATTATTACTATAAATAATTATATATATTTTGTACAAATATAGTTGTTTAAAATATAGTGTAAAATAAGTCGTCTCCCTGTGGAACGAACTGGACTTACTAAAAACTATAATACTCTATGATTAGGTACACTGGCTATAGTGTTGTAGCAAGGTTTAGATATATCTCATCCGTAAAATAATTAAAACTTGTGTAATTTGTATCGTATTCCGTATTAAAAATAATAGTATTTCGTACACCTCCGTTGCATCATCACTCACTAATGCATCTTAATAACTATCCGTTTAGACACACTAATGCAAGACTTGGTTCGCTAAGACCACCGCTCTGATACCAATTGAAATGCCCCGTTCATATCGATTATAAACGTTACATAATAATTGATTTCATTGCGAGGTAATTGACCTCTAAATGATACATTTTACAAACATTGCATTCGTTTTTAAAAGACAAATGTTCATTACATCGAAAGTTGACAGGCATGCATACCATTTCATAATATATCTAAACTATAAATGACTTAATAATAATCTTGTTGAACTCAACGACTCGAATGCAACGTCTTTTGAAATATGCCACGAATGACTCCAAGTAATATCTCTAGAATGAGTAAATGCACAGCGGAAGATTTCTTTAATACCTGAGAATAAACATGCATAAAAGTGCCAACCAAAAGGTTGGTGAGTTAATTAGTTTATCATAATCGATCATTTCCATAATTTTAATAGACCACAAGATTTTCATTTCCATTTCTCATAAACATCCATCTCATATCAGGCATTTCGCAAACTGCATAGAGATAAAAATCATTCATATGGTGAACACTTGGTAACCGAACTGACAGGATGCATATAGAATATCCCCCGCACACAGGCATTTCGTAAACTGCATGCTATATACCGGCCATCGCAATCAGTATATATCGATCGAAGTACTAAAACATTCGTAACCCGAATGGGACTTGTCAAGGTTCATAGATCTATTTTTAGGATTCGCGTCAATTAGGGGCCATTTCCCTAATTCTTAGGCTACTAAGCTAAAAGGGGCGATATTCGGTTTCGATAATCCAACCATAGAATGTAGTTTCGATTACTTGTGTCTATTTCGTAAAACATTTATAAAAGCAACACATGTATTCTCAGTCCCAAAAATATATATTGCAAAAGCATTTAAAAGGGAGCAAATGAAACTCACGATACTGTATTTCGTAGTAATTATGCATATGACTGCACTGAACAAGTGCAAGGTTGTCCTCGGATTCACGAACCTACATTAGTATATGTTGGTCAAATAAATGTCTAACAAGTTAGGTCAGGTCATAGTGTATCATAATCCTAATGCTCGAGATTATCATGCAAGAGTCAACAAAAGTCATCTAATCCAAAAATGACTTTCAAAATCTATACATGTTTATTATATAATTATATTATCAAAGTATAAGTCTTGATAGTTGAATGAATCGATAATTTACAAAACTCAAATTATCATGATGTGGTAGCGGATGTGTACGAAATACTATTATATTTTACTACGATATATGACGAAATATTACACAAGTTTTAATTTATTTATTTACAGTGGGATATACCTAAACCTTGCTACAACACTATAGGCAGTGTACCTAATCGTAGAGTAGTATAGTTTTAGTAAGTCCGGTTCGTTCCACAGGGAGACGGCTTATATTACACTATATTTTTATATAACTATATTTGTACAAAATATAAATATAAATATATTACAATTATTATTATTATAAAAGGGAGGTTTTACCGTTTAATGACTGGTTTGTCGATTTTATATTTTAAGCGAAGCGTAAAGTAAATGACGATATTTAACTAACGATAAAATAAAAAACAATAATTAAAATAACAATAAATAAAAGTACAAGGAAATATGAAATAAAATATATTATGCTTATTTAAACTTCCGTACTCATGATGTTTGACGTTTTGATTTTAATTTATTACCCTGGGTTAATTGTTCTCTGTCCTGGATTATTTGATAAGTCCATCTGGTTTTGTCCATAATAGTCCATCGGTCATACTTATAAAGTGCGAGGGTCTTCGCCAAATTAACCTTATACCCGAAGTTAAATATTCTAACTAATTGGGGACTTAAACTGTAATAAGGTTTTAATACATTGTTAATGGTTACACCAGGTTATCGACTGCGTGTAACCCAATGTTTTAATACTTTATTAACAATTACACCAATTTCCCTTGAATGTAATTCGCCCCTGTTTCAATGAGTCTATTGACTATTAATCCATCCCCGTGTCCAGTCAAATGAATAATTATTAGTATTTATAAATATCCCGCTCACCGTACCCAGTCAAGCGTATGTGGTTATATATAGATACATCAAATTATAAATCTCTATATTAAATTAACAAGATATCATTTAGTTAATCAAATATAAAGCCCATTAATAGCCCATAGTCCAATTTCCACAAGTGTCGGTCTTTTGTCCAAACCCCAATTATGGTCCAAAGCCCAATAACCCCGTCTTAATATTTAGCCCAACATCACGATTACTTCGGCTCAAATAAGCATAATAATAACTTAGTTACAAGACATTAATTTAAAAAGGAAGAACATAGCTTACAGTGGTTATTAATCGTGCAGCGTTACACGGACAGAGTTTCGACTTTAAAACCCGTAAAACATTTCTTACAATAACCCAAACTAACTAATATAAAACTAAACTATATTATATATATATATATATATATATATATATATATATATATATATATATATATATATATATATTACACAGGAGAGTAATATTGATATTGTGCCTTTTTTCGTCGAGCAGAAGCCTGGTATTTATAGGCATATTTCCTGGATCTGATGCCCATGCGAGTGCATGGGTTTTTAGTGCAAATCTCATGCACTCGCATGAGCTCATGCACTCTCATGAGTTTTATGCCTATTTCCCATGCGATCGCATGGCCGTCAGATCCAGCTCACATATTTTTTGTTTTCTTGCTTGTCGACATATTATTATATATATAATATATATAATTTATATTAATTATATATATATTATATTATATTCTTGTGCATAGTTGACTTGTAATTTTCGCTCCATTGTCTCGTACATTTACGCCCGGTTTATGTCTCGATTCTGGTTTCTCGATCGTCTTTTCGTATGCTTTAATATCTTGTACTTTGCGTTTCGCAGCTTGTACTCTTGTAAATGGAACCACTTGGATTGTAACTTGTACATTTGAGCTTTTTGGTCATTTGCGTCTTCAAATCGTCATTTTCTTCTTTTGTCTTCGCACTTATTTATTTAAACGAATATTACATAAAATAGAACAATAGCAACTAAAAGCTGTACATATTGGGATGATATTGCGATTAAATATATGTTCATTTGGAGCACTATAAAATATCCCCACACTTGAACGTTGCTTGTCCTTAAGCAATACAGAACTTGAAATTAAATCACACGAATCACTTCTTTATTCTTCACACTTTATACATTAGTGATTTTGATACGGTGGTAAAAACAATGATAGTAACAATGTGGTTTACAGTCCCACATGACTATTAAAAATTTAGATCCTTTAAGGAAATTGGATCTTTATGAATACTTTTGATCTTTTGAAAATTCAAGCTAGATTTTACCCTAGACAAGTTTTCTAGAATAACCCTTCACCGGTGTTTGCAAAATATTTTTGTGGGTTTTGTAGGTTTCAAGTTTGAAAATTTTAGCTCAAAACTTGTGGTTTTGTGTCACCCACTTGCTAACCTTGTATTAGGAAAGCACACGTCCAGTTTACTTGCTCCGTATATTACCTTTCGGTAAACTACCGTCCAGTTGTAAAGGAAAGCGTTGAACAAGCAACCGTTAAGGCAATGTCTAATGACATGCAGATAATCATGGTCCACAACGTGTCGGATGCAATTACTATCATTTGTAGGAGAAATAGTAAAGATCACCCTATAATTTTTCGGTCTGGCACAAGGTCCTGTCTTTGACCATGCTATGCAACCACCGTTTTTACGGTTGACACCCGATTTGGTTCAGATGACCTAATGAATTCTGATGAATTCTCAGGATTTTACGTTCAATGATAATGAACGCATTGAAAATAGGTTTTCAGAAAACAAATCGGTTTTATTTTTGATCAAAATATTTTCTCGTTCAAGCTCGAGTTTAGATATCATTGAATTCCATGAGTTTGTAATTCTCAATCTTTAAGGTCAATCTCAAGGATTAAGTAATATCAGTCTTAAAAGCTGATTTTTAATCTTTAAGGAGATTATCCTTTCTGGGGGTCTGATTTATTAGTCTTATCAAGCTAATTTGTACGGCGCCCTCCCCATTTTACGAGACAGATCCTCTCATGGTTAGGATAAGTCTGACCACTTGGCGACCCTGTTTGATGCTGAGGTCCGTGGATTTCCAGTTGATTTTCGAGAAAACTTTTCAAGGTTTTTCGTAGACTCTACAACTGATCTGGATGACAGCTTCCTGACCTAAATTAAGAAGCGCATTTCTTTCTCGGAAGACTTTACTTCCTTTTAATGATGGAATTGATTCATCGTGTAGATCCATCTTTTCTTTTCTTTCATCGGGTAAAACAGTTAATTTAGTCCAAAACAAAAGCACCTGCAATAACTTTACAGAAACATGTGATAGATAGTTTTTAATTGAATAAATTGGTGCATTCTCCCCACACTTGGCTTTTATTTTTTTTCTTTCTTTGCCTTTTTATTCTCCTCTTTTCCATTTTAAATGAATTCAAGCATTTTAGGTTGTTTCTCAATTTATGTCCTTTTCGAGGTAACGATAATTTCGGTATTAACACCTAATTTTTATCGTTCATAAATATGTATAAACATGATTTTGAATTCATTTAGTTGAAATTTTTTCAAATTTTCACAAAATTTGGCAAATAAACCAAGTGCAAACCCGAGAGAATTTATAACCCTTCCCCACACTTGAGATCATGCAATGCCCTCATTTGCATGAAATCTGACTACAATTATAAATTCATGATGGTGATTAGCGTAGAAAAGTGATTAAAAATACCCATTTTGTAATTACTAAGCTCGTCGAATGATAGATAGCGCGCCTCATCGTTCATTCCTTTTGTTGTTTTATCACACATGTTTTTTCTTCAAAAACGGTTGCTTTTCTGAACTGTTTGCTAATTTTTGAAAATATGTCTTTTACCCTAATTTATCATGCATGTTTATTAACGAGTTATGCACTAACCCGAACCCCTAATTTAACATTAAGTAGGGTTAGACTTCCTTACAATTAGCTGACGACATGTGAATCGGTAGAATAAGTTCCACAAATTAGAATAGTGAGCCAGTTATTTACATCTCGGGTGGTGTATATTATATCAATGGGTTTAAAGTTTAGACCCACCCGATCGTCACTGCTTAATTCTTTTTTTAAGTGTAGCTTTTAGTAAATGGATATGTCTCTTTTCTGGTTCTTGGTCAAATGGATCGATATACACCGACATACATATTTCTATAGGGTGGACAATTCATAACATTTCCTTTCGTTCATTCTCGGGATCAAAGGTTTCACCTCTATTACCCAATTGGGTGAAATCCGAGGTGTCATTATCTATTACAGCTTGTAGTTCATCTTCGGTAGATGACTCGTCTATTGAGAATATTGGGTTCGAAGGTTGTGGAATGGTGAATTTCGAGATCGAAGCAAATTCTTCTTCTTTAATGGTCTTTATCGGTCCCACTATTTTGGTCTCGGGGGTAAAATTTTCAACTTTATCGTTTTCCCAAGAGTACCAATTTGTCACCCTTACTTCTTCTTCATCCATTGATGGATCGATGATTTCTTCGGTAGAGGCTAATGTGTAGATATGTTGTGAAATTGGTAAAACTGAATAAAAGTATCATCGGGATATTTGGTGATTTCGGAGCTCTCGAATTCATCAAAATTCGATGATATGAGATTTTCTTGCACACGACTTGTGACAACCCTGAAATTTCTGACCAAATTTAAACTTTAACTTTATATTATTCTGACACGATAAGCAAAAGTTGTTAAGTTGAATCTCAAAAAGTATATACTGTATTCATACATTCATTTAACCTTAACCAAACCATGACGATTCACGAACCATTATAATTTACGACTAAGTTAATATCATATTTTTGTAATATATATATATATATATATATATATATATATATATATATATATATATATATATATTACAAAAATATGATATTAACTTAGTCGTAAAACGTTTCGGATTTAAAATAATATTATTATAATATATTTTAATAAACAGCGAGACATTGATTTATAGAAGCAAATGACCAAAACATTCAAATGTGTAAGTTACACTTCATGGAGTATAATTATTGGTGAAATAAGTCTAATTATTGATTAAGGTACGAGTCACAAAACGTAAAGTACGAGTTTTCTAAGCGTACGAAATAGCGTTCGAGAAACCGGAATCGGCACGTAAGTCGAGTGTCAACGTACTATTCATCGATGCTAAAATTAAAAATCAACTATGCACGAGAATATAATATAATATTTAATTAATTCTAAAGATTAAATATATTATATATTAAATAATATATATTATATATAACAAAATGAAAGTGTCGGCAGCTTGTTAATCTAAATGTGAGCAATAATTGGGACTCATGCACTCGCATGAGATCCCTCTCACAAACTCATGCGAGTACATGAGGGGGTTGGTGGCTAAACTCCTATAAATCGAACTCGTTTTCAGTTTTATGATTCAATCTATCTTTCTTCTATACTCCGTAATACTTATGTAATTTATTTATTATTATTATTATTACTACTACTACTACTATTATTATTATTATTATTATTATTATTATTATTATTATTATTATTATTATTATTATTATTATTATTATTAGTAGTAGTAGTAGTATTATTATTATTATTATTATTATTAGTATTATACATAAAATACTACGACGAGGTCATGAGCGGGTTATTTTCAAAACAAGCTTTTCGAGCGGGATAGAGATAAGGAAAGTATGGGTTATAATTATGAAGGTTATGGGTATTACTTGGGGGTTGTGATCATGAGTCAAAGGTCAACCTAGCATTTATCATCTCCGTTGCGTCTACGTACTTTCCTGCAATATTGAATCACAATATTGATACGTGAGCATTCATATCTTATCTTTTATATACAAATAGTGTATCCATGTCTAGTGCTCGAGTATATATGGTTATGCATGCTTGTATGCTTTAATTTGGTCGTTAGATGGTTTATGATGAATTACGAATTTGATACATATGCTACTGATATAAAGTATATGATATGCATGTTTTTGGAAAGCTGGCGAAAAATTATTAACTTTTCATTTAGAAATCGCGTGATTTCGATGAACGGATTAAAAGATATGGTCAACTGAATTATGGTTAACGTTAATTGAAATTATGTTTGAAACTGTAAATTAATATTTAAACAAATTGTCTATGAGCTTGATAAATTGGATTTTTAGATATTACTAATCGAGTAAATGAATTTCTATATAAGGCACGACTCGTTTTGTTGAACAATTGTCAAAGTTGACTGTCGTATCATGTTTTAAAGCTTTATAAACACTATATTCTGATTCTACAAGTATTGGAAAACTATGTGAAATAATAAAATATTTTCGATTGCCATGATAATTCAAATATAATATAGCTCCTGAAATAAATAATGTTTTGAGTTTGATAAACTATAAATTCGTTCAACTATCAAGACTTATACTATGTTAATATAATAAACATGTATAGATTTAAAGATCATACTGAGTCAGGTTGACTTTTGAAATGACTTTTGTTAACTTTTGCATGTCGGTCTCGAGCATTAGGATTGTGATACACTATGACCAGACCTAGCTTATTAGACATGTATTGACCAATATATGTTCTCTAGGTTGAGATCTATGGTTATTTTGCATTCCGAGTTTCGATCACATTTCGGTGAATGACTTTATATGTTGCTAAAGTGAGTTTCATTTGCTCCCTTTTTAAATGCTTTTGCAATCTATATTTTTGGGCTGAGAATACATGCACTTTATTTTAAACGCAATGGATACAAGTACATACTAAATTCTACACTGAGTTTGAACCGAAAATCCCTTAGCTTTGGTAACTAGTAACTGCCAGTTATAAGAACTGGTGGGCGCGAGTAGTTGTATATGGATCCATAGGGCTTGACATCCCCGTCCGTTCCAGGTATAGAAACCCTAGCCTAAACTATAAAGCGGACGCATGCTATTTGAGTTAATACACGTTGGATTATGTGTATTGTACATGTTGGTTGCATGTATGTTAAAACAGGGGTACTTATTATAACGTTAAAGTTTAGTTACCAGGGTGCTCAATTTCGTAGAATATTTTGATAAATGTTTCTGGATGAAACAACTGAAATCTTGTGATCCACCTTTATATACAGATTATACGAAACATTAAAACTATGAACTCACAACCTTTGTGTTGACACTTGTTAGCATGTTTATTCTCAGGTTCCCTAGAAGTCTTCCGCTGTTTGCTTATATGTTATACAAGATATGTGCATGGAGTCATACATGCTTTATTCGAGAAAACGTTGCATTCACAAATCATCACCATCTATCTTATTTTGACTGCATTGTCAACAGAAGTATTATTGTAAACTATTATATTACGGTGATTGTCTATATGTAGAAATCATCAGATGTCGAAAACCTTTGATTTAAATATTCATTTATGGTGTGCCTTTTTTAAAAGAATGCAATGTTTACAAAACGTATCATATAGAGGTCAAATACCTCCAATGAAATCGATGAATGACGTGTTCATCCAAGTGGATTTGCAAACTCTGTGTAGTCTGATAGACTTTCAGCTTGCCAATTTGCAAACTCTCTCATTTATTCATTTTGAGCGTCAAATTCTTCGAGTTTGATTTTCATATAATCTAATAAATTTTCAGACACATAATTTTCCTCGTTCTCTAGTTGTTGAGTTTGGATATATTCTTGGAAATAATCCCAATTTGAATTGTATTCTTCATATTCATTCCATTCAGGTTTCATGAGTGCATAATTTTCCATAGGAACGTAATGATAACATTCCCATGTTGAATGATAATCTCCACAGATTTCACAACCAGTTATTATTTCGTCATTCGTGATCCAAGATTGACCGAATGAATTTTCATCAACACTCGTTTGAGAGTATTGATTAAATTGATTTCGGATGTCAGAAAAAGTTTCCAAAATATTCTCGAAATTTTCCATAATACACTTTTTACCCAATTTTAGCTACAATGTGGTGCATTTACTAATTATTCTATTAGTTATAAAACTAAAAATTATATAAGTAATCAAATTAATAGACTTTTCTGCTTTTGTCCACGTTTCGAATAGCTAATAGATGCAGCAGGTAGTCAGGATCCTTTAAGTCGAAAAATCCACAACTCATCCACTAACAAATCCAACTATTACTACGAAGCAGAAAATTTTGGATGTCTATCAATTTAACCGCTTAAAATAATTTTTCGTCGAAATTTAAAAATTAAAAATTCTATGTCCTAAAAATTAGCGCGTAGAAAAGAAAAATTGCGTCGAAAAACAATCTAAAAACTTAAAACTAAAAGTTGCGACTAAAGTCTAAAAATTCTAAAGGAAATCGGCAAAACTATAATTACGAAACGATAAAATTAAAAATTATAAACTAGACGATTAAAAAGATACAAAAGGATATAAAAAAATGATAAAAATAAAATTTTGTATAAAAATATTATTTTTATATTATATAAAAATATTAATCTATATAATTAATACAAATAAATAAAACTTGAAATTACAAATAATAATAAAACTAGATATAAATATATATTAATTAATTAAAACCCTAAAAATAATAATAATAATTAATAAAACCCTACCGTATTAAATGTGTTTAAGGATCAGGTCTGCAGGTCATTCAATGCGACCGCATGGTTTTAGAGCATCCTGCTCATGCGATCGCATGGGCAGGAATGTGACGACCCGGAGATTTTCGACCAAATTTAAACTTGATCTTTACACGATTTCAACACGATAAGCAAAGCCTGTAATGTTGAGTCTCAAAATTTTTGAACGGTTGTCATGTTATCATTTAACCTCGACCCGCTTCGACGATTCACGAACAACTAATTGTAAATAGATACATATATATTTTAAATATGTATATATATATATATATATATATATATTTTTAATTTAAAATATAAATTGAAATAAAACAAAATTTAACTGTTAGAAATAAATAGAGGAAATAAAATAATATATGATATTATTATTAAACTAAATCTATATATATATGTAACGTATATTGAATGTATATTTATATGGTTTCGAATTTATTTAGTAAACGATAATAGCACTCGTTTGTCAGTCGATCGATATTAAGCAATTTAAATTCGAATTTATATGATTTTAAAATAAACGATAATTCGAAAATGAGTTATATGAATCATAGGTCTATTAAAAATATATTTAGAAGCTAAATAATAAATTTTAACACTTTTTATATTTTACCCAGGATCAAGAGCAGACAGTTGAGTTAATTCTTATTTAATAATTTTAAACAATTAATTTTACAATAATGACTTAAATAAATAAAGATTTTTATTATAAATATTTGGGATTTTTCTGAAGACTTTTATCCGCCACTGATTAACAACGGAATACAAGATTTAGTCCGTGATAGGTGACGGCTAAGTAAATTACACGTTTCTAATTCTTTCTTCTTTGATTATTATTATTAATATTATATATTATATATTCCTATTCTAAATCGATCCGTGATTGATACATCAAAATTATTGCATATGATTACTATGCTTAATTTGAAAAGAATCACTACTACTTTTTCTTTTGACAACCACCCATATGTCCTATATGTACACATTACATTTATAGATTTTAGATAGATAGATAGTTAGAGTGCAGAGAAGGCACAAACTAACAACCATCTTCGCAACACTTTCTATCATCACCTCCAAGAACCGACACCCTAAACAAGAGCCGCCATCAAAACAACCATCACCTATAATCTCTTCTCTACTAACTATGATCGACCACCACCATCAAGAGCTAACTACGGTTACCCATCGAATCACAATACAATCGTCAACCACCACCATAATCCATAATCAAACCACCTTTTTTCACCATTTCACACCACCAAAACAAACAACTCAAGCAATCATCACAAAACAGCTGCCATGAAGTTTCTACTTCTATTATCACAAACCACCTGTCAATCGAAACAATAACACTTGTTGATGCTACAGCTACTATACTTTTGTTCTTGTTTCCTGTTGCAAATCGAACTATCGAAAACCAACTCAAACCCACTTCATTGCAATCACTTTCGATCACCCAAACCACCATCGAGAATATCTACAACCTGCAGTTTCTACTTTTGTTTTTCTGTTTATCTTTCGATGAACAAAACCACTCTCAACCACCCTCGATCACCACCCTTTTTCTCTATATTTATATATATATATACAAACTCGACATACATATACATATGTATATGACAATCATCAACCAAAACTAATCTTTCACCACCATCGGTTACTACCTTCAACCTTGCAATATCACTGCCAATTAACTGTTTCCTTTTACTACTATTTTCAACCACCAAAACCACACCATTTATGTTATTATTCGCAGATATTCTGTGTTCTATAAACCGAACACCACCATCAATTATCCTATTACGACTACTGCTATCTATTGTTGTTTACAACCACCACAAAGCCTTCGAAAAAAATGTTGTACGCCTTATTTATGCTTCTGTGCTACTGTAGCAATATGTGATAATGAGGATGACAATTAAATTTAATATAAATGGTGATTAAACACAAATGAAAATGACTAAGAGTTAATCCACTACAAATTGTCAGTATGCTTGTGGGGATTAGAAGCAAATGGGTACCACTTTATAGTTGGATTATTATATTTTTTTTTTGTTGCTGACCAACTCCCACGTAAGTGCACCTTTAGTTCTGTGCCTTTCATTCTTTAAACATGCTATTGGATTCGGGTCATGCTATTGCCGTGATCTTAGATTTTTTTTGTTGGACTATGATGAAGCAAAGACGATAGGCCTTAAAATGCCAAGAGGTTGGACCGTGATTTTTAGATTAGTTCTTGGGCTCATTAAGATTGGGATGTTTAGTGGGCTTCAAAATAATTTAATGTTGGACTGTTTTGTTGGGCTGCCGTATCCATGTATTTCTGTTGGGCCGTAATTCCTTTTAAATGTTTGGGCCGAGATCAAATCTAGACAGTTGGGCCATCCTTGTTTTAAATGAATTTTTGGAGTTTATGTTGGGCCAAGAAATGGGTTTAAATAAATTGGATTGTATAGATAATCAGAAAAGCAGGCTAGATTGAATGGTTATAAGGGGTGTTGGGTATTTGAGAGGTCGTGGGTTCGAGTCTCGGCCGAGTCGTTCTTTTTATTGAGCTTCCCTTCAAAGGTTGTAACTTATTTTTATTTTTATTAATTATTATTATTATTATTATTATTATTATTATTATTATTATTATTATTATTATTATTATTATTATTATTATTATTATTATTAACATAAGTATTATTATTAATATTATCATTATATTTATTAATATGATTATTACTACTATTTTTATTAAAACTATCTCCTTATAAAAATTACCATTGTTATATAAAGTTATTATATTTATTAAAATTTCATTTAGGTTAGTATTATTATTATGAACAATATTAAATATAACAAACTATATTTGTATATATATAACACTAAAACATGTAATGATATAAATAGATATATTAATATAACTAAATGAATAAATATTAATTATTTTCAATGTATATATATATATACAAAGTAGATATATAACATATAATTTAAGTTATAATACATATAAACAAAGTATATGTATAAAATAAAACTTAGTATGAAATTTATATAACTACAAACCCATAAATATTATATAATTAATAAATGGGATTATGAGATTTCCATTACATATATTAATATACATATTGAATATAGGTTCGTGAATCCGAGGCCAACCCTACACTTGATCATTGTCGTTATATGTATTTTTACTACAAAATACAATAGGTGAGTTTCATTTGCCCCTTTTACTCTTTATGTTTTTGGGCTGAAAATACATGAAAATGCTTTATTAACTGTTTTACAATATTTATATGCGTGAGTTTCATTAATCCCTTTTTAAATGCTTTTGCAATATATATTTTTGGGACTGAGAATACATGCACTGCTTTTATAAATGCTTTACGAAATAGACACAAGTAATCGAAACTACATTCTATGGTTGGATTATCTAATCGAATATGCCCTTTTTATTAAGTCTGGTAATCTAAGAATTAGGGAACAGACACCCTAATTGACGCGAACTCTAAAGATAGATCTATCGGGCCCAACAAGCCCCATTCAAAGTACCGGATGCTTTAGTACTTCGAAATTTATATCATGTCCGAAGGAGGATCCCGGAATGATGGGGATATTCTTATATGCATATTGTGAATGTCGGTTACCAGGTGTTCAATCCATATGAATGATATTTTTGTCTCTATGCATGGGACGTATATTTATGAGAACGGAAAAATGAAAATCTTATGGTCTATTAAAATGATGGAAATGATTATTTATGTTAAACTAATGAACTCACCAACCTTTTGGTTGACACTTTAAAGCATGTTTATTCTCAGGTACGAAAGAAATCTTCCGCTGTGCATTTGCTCATCTTAGAGATATTACTTGGAGTCATTCATGACATATTTCAAAAGACATTGCATTCGAGTCGTTGAGTTCATCAAGATTATTAATAAGTCAATTATAGTAAGATATATTACGAAATGGTATGCATGTTGTCAACTTTTGATGTAATGAAAGATTGTCTTTTCAAAAACGAATGCAATATTTGTAAAATGTATCATATAGAGGTCAAGTACCTCGCGATGTAATCAACTGTTGTGAATTGTTTATAATCGATATGGACTTCGTCCGGATGGATTAGGGCGGGTCTCTACAGTTGGTATCTGAGCGGTGGTCTTAGCGAACCAGGTCTTGCATTAGTGTGTCTAATTGATAGTCGTTAGGATGCATTAGTGAGTCTGGACTTCGACCGTGTCTGCATGTCAAAAGTTTTGCTTATCATTTTTGTCGGAAATCATCTGCTTATCATTCTTAGTCTAGACATGTCTTACTGCCTCTATTGCATTGACTGCATGAAAAGTGTATAGACAAAATTCATATCTTAGCGTATCTGCTAATTCATATCTTAGCGTATCTGTTATTGTTATCTTTGCCTGACAGCTTCCGTAGATTCCTCCGTAACTTATGGGATTTTAGTATTATATATGCATATGTGAATTATGTATTGTCGGGTACTAATCTACATCCTATAATCTATTTCTTATCGAAAATTTTTCATCTGATCGTACGAGACAAATCCCTCAACCAGTTCGAATTTCTCGGATTCCGACAGCTATTCCGATATGGAGTTTCATCTAAGCTCCGAAAACAGTGTCACCAGAATGAATCAACCAATCATCCATCCCCAATTCATCTGATGGGTTCGTAGTCGATTTAACTGATGGAGACGAGAAGAAGGCGATCCCTTCCACCCACCAACCTGCACTCTTGGCGAAGAACCTGAAGCATTCACCGGCGAACCAATCCGAAACACTATTTTCGCCCTCATTACCCGAATATCTCGCCATGATTATATACTATATCAAATTCAAAACCTTATTCATCCACTTGTTCTGACCAACAATCATCCCGGAATAATATAAGAAGTCAACGAACTTCGCGCCTGAGGTATAGCCTTGGAAAATATGGTGCAAAACATACCAGCTTCAGCAACATCACCGGCACCAACAGTACCATCAATAATACACGCCTCAACATCTCATTCTGTACATCTATTATAATCATCAATCTACGTATCGTTCTACATTATTTATCTTAGTTCGACATGATGATTATGTAATCTCTAATGTTTTAGAGATTATGTACTCTATTTATAACCGAAAAGCAAATGAGTTTAATGTTATATTAACTCATTAAATCCATAATTACATCTGAAGAAAATATATATGTATATATGTTTTCATAAAGATTGTAATTAAAAATTCTTTTATACAAACTGTTAATGGTGAAAATATTTTAACGGGTAGGTAATACCCGAGGAATATTTAGATTTCACATTAATAAGTTACACTGTACATTCTTCGAATCTGATTCAACGGTCATTTACTATCCTACTTACATCTCCAGATATACGAATCCGTTCACCACAGAATAACCATTTTCATTCAATTTCATATTTGGATTTTGACCTATCAGAATCCAACAAGTGGCATAACGAAGAAAACATTGGACAAAATAAAATTTGTTAGAAACAAACAAATTAAGTATGAGGAATTTTGTTAAGAATCCACGCTAACTGTTCCTAGCGAACTGTTCCTAGCTAACTGATTACATTTTAATTATCGCAATTTATTTATCGCAATTTAATTATCGCAATTTATTTTATCGCAATTTTAATTCTCGCAATTTTATTTATCGTCATTTAATTTCTGTTATTTACTTTACGCATTTTATTTATCGTCATTTAATTTCTTTATTTATTTTACGCACTGTAAATATCGGGACACGTATACAAGGTTTTAACATATCATATCGACGTATCTATATATATTATTTGGAATAACCATAGACACTCTATATGCAGTAATGATCGAGTTCTCTATACAGGGTTGAGGTTGATTCTACAATAATATATATAATTTGAGTTGTGATCGAGTCTGAGACATGTACACGGGTCACGATACGTATTAATTAATTCGAATATTATATATTAAATTATATATGAATTGTTGAATTGCTAACTGTGGACTATCAATCGAGGACTACCAACATTGGACAATTAAAATAAATTAAAATATTGACTATAACATATGAAACTAAACAATTCTTCAAGTTTGCCACTTGATTTCATCTTAAACCTCATTTGTATCTTGACGATTACAATCTGCGTTCAAACTTTTTATGATTCTTGAAAACACCTCAATCGAGAGGATGAACCAACCGCACTTCATCTACGGAAGAAAAGATTGATGCATATAGTTATGCACCTAAAAATGCTCGGAACCTGAGAAAATGTTTAACGCGTAGCTGTGCTAATTCCTTTAGCGTTATTATTACCGAAAATAACTTTGCAATCTCTTTCCAAATTAGCCAATTTTGTCACAGCTCCAGCAAGTCAACTTCGATTTTTCGTTCGAAACAACCTTATTATAACCTTGATATATATATATGTGTGCTCTTTTATTGTTACCGGGGAACTTTTTATATTCCATCATATTACCAGCAGACGTACCAGCAACCTCGTTGCTCCTTGGCTTAAATCTCTTCGACAAAACACTATATATATCTATTGAAGTCTTATCATGAACTCATCGGCATCTTGTAACGAGAATTGCCATACCAATTACTGAGAATCAGCAATCAGTATTTTAAAATCTCGCCACATGTCTACATCAACCGTTATATATATATACATATAACATTTATCTCTTAGAGTTATGATATTTCATTCTAAAATTCTGAAAAGCAACCAGTCTACAAATCAATACCACAAATTCTGAAAAAGCTGAATACAGCAGCAAAAACTGTACACGACCTTAACCGTCGAAAGTTTGATGATAAAGAATGGTGTATTGGAAACACTTAATAGAAAATTTAGTACCAAAAAGCGGATTATGCGAAACTATGAAGGAAACTATGGACAAATCATAAAGAATTAGTTTGACTTCAAAGAATCCAAATGATTCAATACCTGCTGAAGCCTTTAGCGAATATCTTGCTCCTTACTCTAAACCCTTGCGGACAATAGTCTCCATCATCCTCTGATCTTAGATATTCAAATATATTATCGTATCTTTCATTATAAATATCTTCGATATTTCTAAATATATTTTCATAACTAATCTTATCTGAAATCATATATCTCTTTGAGCTATCAGTGTTACATCATATGAGAAACTATTAGTTTCTATATTCTGTAAACTTTCGAGTTTAAAAATACGAATGTTTTGAAGTAGTGTTGGGAATTGATGCATGAGTTAGTATAATATAATGACACTTGATCAACGTGATTATATTACAGTAAGTCATGCTGAGTTTCTAATGAAACGTGATGATGGTTCACAGTAGATCATACCATCATCATGTGTCATGTTACATAACCTTTTCATTCTACTTAACTCCTGAACATATCAAGAAAATGTATTCTTGATGGTTCTATCTTTCGTGATGTTAATAAATTTGAAAATCAAATCGTGCTATCACGTTCCTTCCTGCCTAGAACATTATAATCATTCAAAACTCTATATCTACAAATTCTGGACTATTATTCGCTTGGTGTAGAATCGGGACGAGAAAACAAAAGCATGAAGCTTCGAAAGAGAAAAGGGGTATAAATCGCAACAAATAAAAGAGAGCATTAACTGTGAATGACGATAATTATAGAAGACGGAAGCAGGGACTCTAAAATATAAGAGAAAATATAAAACCCAATAACAACACGGAGGTTACAAACCATGGATATTAATACGAATAGCAATATAAAGACACGGTATAATTAAGAATAGTATCACCTCAAGGTAATAGTAGAAGTAAACAGATTCTTCTGATGGAAGATTGAAAAGAAGGATGACAGAAATGATAATTAGAAAAATATCAAGGATTAGAACTGGATTAAGCATTTTCACAATCTTTTGGATGTATGAACTAAGAAAGAAAGTATATGAATGGTGAGAATAATGGAACGGAGGAGTTTAATTTATAATGAAAATATCAGACAGAGTAATCGAGGCAGATCATCGTATTTAATTATAGAGATCTTAATCTCCTTATTTGCCGAAGAATCATATCTTTTAGATTTCGAAGATTTTCTTTAAATCCCTTGAATTCCGGAATTCAATCCCGACTCTGTCAAAAGTTAAGATGAATCTTTACTTTCCTATTTCACTCTTTGGTGATAACTTCACTCGTACGATTCACATGATCGAATCGTTTTATCTATATTAATCAATAATGATAAAACTCTATTTATCAACTCATATTCGTCATGAAAACATTTTTATTGTTAGCCATGACGACCTCACTCAAATTTCGGGATGAAATTTCTTTAACGGGTAGGTACTGTGATGACCCGGAGATTTTTGACCAAATTTAAACTTGATCTTTACACGATTTCAACACGATAAGCAAAGCCTGTAATGTTGAGTCTCAAAATTTTTGAACGGTTGTCATGTTATCATTTAACCTCGACCCGCTTCGACGATTCACGAACAACTAATTGTAAATAGATACATATATATTTTAAATATGTATATATATATATATATATATATATATATATATATATATATTTAATTTAAAATATAAATTGAAATAAAACAAAATTTAACTGTTAGAAATAAATAGAGGAAATAAAATAATATATGATATTATTATTAAACTAAATCTATATATATATGTAACGTATATTGAATGTATATTTATATGGTTTCGAATTTATTTAGTAAACGATAATAGCACTCGTTTGTCAGTCGATCGATATTAAGCAATTTAAATTCGAATTTATATGATTTTAAAATAAACGATAATTCGAAAATGAGTTATATGAATCATAGGTCTATTAAAAATATATTTAGAAGCTAAATAATAAATTTTAACACTTTTTATATTTTACCCAGGATCAAGAGCAGACCGTTGAGTTAATTCTTATTTAATAATTTTAAACAATTAATTTTACAATAATGACTTAAATAAATAAAGATTTTTATTATAAAAATTTGGGATTTTTCTGAAGACTTTTATCCGCCACTGATTAACAACGGAATACAAGATTTAGTCCGTGATAGATGACGGCTAAGTAAATTACACATTTCTAATTCTTTCTTCTTTGATTATTATTATTAATATTATATATTATATATTCCTATTCTAAATCGATCAGTGATTGATACATCAAAATTATTGCATATGATTACTATGCTTAATTTCAAAAGAATCACTACTACTTTTGCTTTTGACAACCACCCATATGTCCTATATGTACACATTACATTTATAGATTTTAGATAGATAGATATTTAGAGTGCAGAGAAGGCACAAACTAACAACCATCTTCGCAACACTTTCTATCATCACCTCCAAGAACCGACACCCTAAACATGAGCCGCCATCAAAACAACCATCACCTATAATCTCTTCTCTACTAACTATGATCGACCACCACCATCAAGAGCTAACTACGGTTACCCATCGAATCACAATACAATCGTCAACCACCACCATAATCCATAATCAAACCACCTTTTTTCACCATTTCACACCACCAAAACAAACAACTCAAGCAATCATCACAAAACGGCTGCCATGAAGTTTCTACTTCTATTATCACAAACCACCTGCCAATCGAAACAATAACACTTGTTGATGCTACAGCTACTATACTTTTGTTCTTGTTTCCTGTTGCAAATCTAACTATCGAAAACCAACTCAAACCCACTTCATTGCAATCACTTTAGATCACCCAAACCACCATCGAGAATATCTACAACCTGCAGTTTCTACTTTTGTTTTTTTGTTTATCTTTCGATGAACAAAACCACTCTCAACCACCACCCTTTTTCTCTATATTTATATATATATACAAACTCGACATACATATACATATGTATATGACAATCATCAACCAAAACTAATCTTTCACCACCATCGGTTACTACCTTCAACCTTGCAATATCACTGCCAATTAACTGTTTCCTTTTACTACTATTTTCAACCACCAAAACCACACCATTTATGTTATTATCCGCTGCTATTCTGTGTTCTATAAACTGAACACCACCATCAATTATCCTATTACGACTACTGCTATCTATTGTTGTTTACAACCACCACAAAGCCTTCGAAAAAATGTTGTACGCCTTATTTATGCTTCTGTGCTACTGTAGCAATATGTGATAATGAGGATGACAATGAAATTTAATATAAATGGTGATTAAACACAAATGAAAATGACTAAGAGTAAATCCACTACAAATTGTCGGTATGCTTGTGGGGATTAGAAGCAAATGGGTACCACTTTATAGTTGGATTATTATATTTTTTTTTGTTGCTGACCAACTCCCACGTAAGTGCACCTTTAGTTCTATGCCTTTCATTCTTTAAACATGCTATTGGATTCAGGTCATGCTATTGCCGTGATCTTAGATTTTTTTTTTTGTTGGACTATGATGAAGCAAAGACGATAGGCCTTAAAATGCCAAGAGGTTAGACCGTGATTTTTAGATTAGTTCTTGGGCTCATTAAGATTGGGATGTTTAGTGGGCTTCAAAATAATTTAATGTTGGACTGTTTTGTTGGGCTGCCGTATCCATGTATTTCTGTTGGGCTGTAATTCCTTTTAAATGTTTGGGCCGAGATCAAATCTAGACAGTTGGGCCATCCTTGTTTTAAATGAATTTTTAGAGTTTATGTTGGGCCAAGAAATGGGTTTAAATAAATTGGATTGTATAGATAATCAGAAAAGCAGGCTAGATTGAATGGTTATAAGGGGTGTTGGGTATTTTAGAGGTCGTGGGTTCGAGTCTCGGCCGAGGCGTTCTTTTTATTGAGCTTCCCTTCAAAGGTTGTAACTTATTTTTATTTTTATTAATTATTATTATTATTATTATTATTATTATTATTATTATTATTATTATTATTATTATTATTATTATTAACATAAGTATTATTATTAATATTATCATTATATTTATTAATATGATTATTACTACTATTTTTATTAAAACTATCTCCTTGTAAAAATTACCATTGTTATATAAAGTTATTATATTTATTAAAATTTTATTTAGGTTAGTATTATTATTATGAACAATATTAAATATAACAAACTATATTTTTATATATATAACACTAAAACATGTAATGATATAAATAGATATATTAATATAACTAAATGAATAAATATTAATTATTTTCAATGTATATATATATATATACAAAGTAGATATATAACATATAATTTAAGTTATAATACATATAAACAAAGTATATGTATAAAATAAAACCTAGTATGAAATTTATATAACTACAAACCCATAAATATTATATAATTAATAAATGGGATTATGAGATTTCCATTACATATATTAATATACATATTGAATATAGGTTCGTGAATCCGAGGCCAACCCTACACTTGATCATTGTCGTTATATGTATTTTTTACTACAAAATACAATAGGTGAGTTTCATTTGCCCCTTTTACTCTTTATGTTTTTGGGCTGAGAATACATGCAAATGCTTTATTAACTGTTTTACAATATTTATATGCGTGAGTTTCATTAATCCCTTTTTAAATGCTTTTGCAATATATATTTTTGGGACTGAGAATACATGCGCTGCTTTTATAAATGCTTTACGAAATAGACACAAGTAATCGAAACTACATTCTATGGTTGGATTATCTAATCGAATATGCCCTTTTTATTAAGTCTGGTAATCTAAGAATTAGGGAACAGACACCCTAATTGACGCGAACTCTAAAGATAGATCTATCAGGCCCAACAAGCCCCATCCAAAGTACCGGATGCTTTAGTACTTCGAAATTTATATCATGTCCGAAGGAGGATCCCGGAATGATGGGGATATTCTTATATGCATATTGTGAATGTCGGTTACCAGGTGTTCAATCCATATGAATGATATTTTTGTCTCTATGCATGGGACGTATATTTATGAGAACGGAAAAATGAAAATCTTGTGGTCTATTAAAATGATGGAAATGATTATTTATGTTAAACTAATGAACTCACCACCTTTTGGTTGTCACTTTAAAGCTTGTTTATTCTCAGGTACGAAAGAAATCTTCACTGTGCATTTGCTCATCTTAGAGATATTACTTGGAGTCATTCATGACATATTTCAAAAGACGTTGCATTCGAGTCGTTGAGTTCATCAAAATTATTAATAAGTCAATTATAGTAAGATATATTACGAAATGGTATGCATGTTGTCAACTTTTGATGTAATGAAAGATTGTCTTTTCAAAAACGAATGCAATGTTTGTAAAATGTATCATATAGAGGTCAAGTACCTCGCGATGTAATCAACTGTTGTGAATCGTTTATAATCGATATGGACTTCGTCCGGATGGATTAGGACGGGTCTCTACAAGGAAATCCAGAAATGTTTTGGGCTTTTAACAGACTCAACCCAATTTAATTATATATATATATATATATATATATATATATATATATATATATATATATATATATATATTTTTTTTTTTTTTCTAATTTTAAAATTCACAAAAATATATAAAGAAAATATTTATAAACGTATATTTTAAAACTAAATATAAAAACAAAATCTTAAAAATATATATATTTTTTCTTTTTAATGTTTTATATTTTTTTTCTTTTTAATGTTATATATATATATATATTTTTATTAATTATATATTTACAAATATAAATTAAAAATATAGCGTTTCGCCGAGTCCCCGGCAGCGGCGCCAAAAACTTGATGTGGTAGCGAATGCGTACGAAATACTATTATATTTTACTACGATATATGACGAAATATTACACAAGTTTTAATTTATTTATTTACAGATAGGATATACCTAAACCTTGCTACAACACTATAGGTAGTGTACCTAATCGTAGAGTAGTATAGTTTTAGTAAGTCCGGTTCGTTCCACAGGGAGACGGCTTATTTTACACTATATTCTTATATAACTATATTTGTACAAAATATAAATATAAATATATTACAATTATTATTATTATAAAAGGGAGGTTTTTGAAATGCCCCGTTCATATTAATTATAAACGTTTCATATTAATTGATTTCTTTGCGAGGTTTTAACCTCTATATGAGAAGTTTTTTTTTCAAATCTTGCATTCGTTTTTTAAAAAAAACCATAACCTTTATTATTGAATAAAGGTCTTAATGACATAATTTAGATTGTCTATCAAAGACAATCTCCTCAAATAAATAAGTTTTTACACAACCCATTACAATATGATCAAATATATTACAACAAATACTCCGAATGCAAGTTTAAACAATATAAACAATTATGCCGACTCCAAATCTTGACCTTGGATTGGCATACGACAGCGGAAGCGTTTTTACTATTCACCTGAGAATAAACATGCTTAAAACGTCAAAAAAAATGTTGGTGAGTCATAGGTTTAATTTCTATATAATAATCATAACATTTAATAAGCCACAAGATTTCATTTAATTAAATGCGCAGGATCATTACAACTGCAAAAATCATTCATACGATGAGTCGCCTGGTAACCGACCTTAACATAGAGCGCTTAAGATATCTGGCATCATACATTCCACTATTCAAATATATGACAAGAACCCTTCGAAGTACTAAAGCATTTCCACTATTCGAAAATGGGGGTGGTTGGTGCCCGTAGATCTACCTTTAGGATTAGCGTCAATTAGTGTTTTTCACTAATTCTTAGGTTACCAAGCATAATAATAATAAGTACAGATATCTGGTATAACAAATCAATCGTAGAATGTAGTTCCATGAACTTGTGCTTATTTTGTAAAATAATTATAAATTTTGCATGTATTCTCATCCCAAAATAATTTAGATAGTAAAAATGGGACTATAACTCACTTGTGATGATTTCCGAATAGATGGTGATAAGACTTGGCCTTTTGACAAATTCACGAACCTAATAATAATATCCTTGTGTCAAGATATATATATATATATATATATATATATATATATATATATATATATATAATTAATATTCCATACTTATGATACTTGTGATAATTTTAATTGTCCATTGTTAGTAGTCCAACGTTCGTAGTCCAATAGTCCAATAGTCCAACAGTATAAATATATATATATATAAATATAAATGCGTATATTGTGTTAGAATTCACTAACACTATAATATATTGTCTTAATATAATAAGACACATAATATGTATATTGTCTGAAGCAATCCGTGACCCATTGTATACATGTCTCAGGCTCGATCACAACTCAAAGTATATAATATTTTGGAATCCACTTCGACCCACAGCTAACTCGAGATTACTGCCAAATGTGTCTAATAGTTCGTTCTAATAATATATATAGAAGAAGTCAAAATGATATGTCAAAACTTTGTATACGAATCCACGGTGATCAAGTCATATATATATGGTGCCTTACGATCTTTATTAAGACTATAATATATTGTCGTAGAACTTAATCACGACTATTATAAATTGTATTTCCATAAGTTCGGGAACAAGACATGTATAAATACATGTAGGATACAAGGTAAGTTAGATAGGATAAGGTTAGCGTCCATTTTTATAAATCATGTCCGTAGCTAAAAATTAAGAAAAATATCCAATTTTGTTTTACCCATAATTTCTTCGTTACAAATCCGTTTTGAGTGATTCGAGTTGCCATGGTTTCGTATCGAACTCAACATTATTAATCTTAATAGAAAAAGTATAGGTTTATAGTTGAAAATACAGCTTAGGTGTCAAATAAGAGAAGATAGTCATATCCGTCGTAAGAACGACATCTTGATGACCCTTTTGAAAAACATACTTCCACTTAGAGTTTAACCATGGATTTTGGATATATTTCATATCCATATAAAATAAGATTTTTCACCAAAGGAAATCTTTTAATTCAAAATTTAAGATAAGTTTTTAAAATTAAACCCAAAACAGCCCCCGTTCGACTAAGATGGCGTATATTCGATTTTAATGTGTTCTTCGTGTTTACAAGTTTTATATCCTTATATTAGCTTGACATACTGTCATAATACATGTGTTGAAGTGTTTTAAAAGTCAAGTTAGAAGGATTAAGTTTATTTGCAAACAAGTTTATAAATAATCTAAACTATGTTCTTGTTGTTATTAGTTATAACTCAAAATAAGATAGCTATATGAATACGAATCGAATAAGATTATGAATAAGGTTACTACCTCAAATCAAATGAGTAAAGTTGCTGGAGAAATAAGGAGAATATCTTGAGTTCAAAAGATACCCTTGATGGCTTGGAATTCTTGAAGTGTTCTTGATCAAGCTTTGTTATGATGATTATAACTTGGATTATGAGACCAATACTTGCTGAATTGAATGGAGGTTTGAGAGAGTGTTTGAGTATGTGTTTAGAGAGTAAAATGATGTAGTTAATTGGAATGAAATGGATGGTTATTTATCCTACATGTTGGCATCAAAATGGGGACAACAACATGGCTCCATGGTTTGTAATTTTATGCATTTAGTCATACTAGTTTCCAAGCCATGGTTTCCACAAGTCTACATCATGTTTATACATGTCTCACAACTGATTGAGGGCTGCTAATATCAATGATTTGGTATGTAAATACCCATAGTAAATACGTATAGAAGCTGGATATTATACGGGTATAAATACCGTATGAATACGAATAGGATTCTTGATAAAATTGAATGAGAAAATGAGTATAGCTATCTTTATTGAGTATAAATATATTGATATATATTATTAAGTCTTTAAAAAGTGTATTAATACATATTAATACAATACATATACATACATTTTAATTTAGAAGTTATTACAACGTTAATCGTTATATATATGTATATAGTCTTGAAGTCTTTAAGTTAGTAATCTCATTTTATGTATATAACAAATTGTTATTATATATAATGAGATACTTAAATATCATTTTAACAAATCATAAGTATATATATATATATATATATATATATATATATATATATATATATATATATATATATATATATATATCCATATATACATCATTATATAATAATTTCAAATTATGATGTTCGTGAATCGTCAGACAGACTGGGTGGTCAAACATTTGCATAAAATCCATTCCAAATATATATATCTTGACAAGTTTGATTGCTTAACATGTTGGAAACATTTAATTATGTAAATATTAATCTTCAATATATTAGCGGAAAAATCCGGGTCGTTACATTACACACCCGTTAAATTAAATTTCATCCTGAAATTTAGAATAGTACCTAGTTAACGTGCGATATCGGAAAACAAATGTGGGTACTTCAGCTTCATTTGGTCTTCTCGTTCCTAAGTGAATTCGGGTCCTCTACGAGCATTCCACCGAACATTAACAATTGGTATTTTACTTTGTTTGAGTCGTTTGACCTCACGATCCATAATTTCGACGGGTTCTTCGACGAAATTTAGTTTCTCATCAATCTGAATTTCGTCTAAAGGGATAATGAGATCTTCGGTAGCTAGGCATTTCTTAAGGTTCAAAACATGAAAGGTGTTGTGAATCTTTTCTAATTGTGGAGGTAGTTCAAGTCGATAGGCCACTGGCCCAATGCGTTTTCCGATCTTGAATGACCCAATGTATCTTGGGCTCAATTTCCCTCACTTTCCAAAACGAATAACACCTTTCCAAGGTGATACCATAAGCATAACCATATCACCCTCCTCAAACTCTAAAAGTTTCCTTCTAACATCCGCGTATCTCTTTTGTCGACTCCGAGCTGTTTTCAATCGTTGCTGAATCTGAATGACCTTGTCGGTAGTTTCCTGGATAATTTCCGGACCTGTAATCTTTTTTTCCCCCACATCACTCCAACAAATCGGAGACCTGCACTTCCTCCCATAAAGTGCCTCGAATGGTGCCGCCTCAATGCTAGAATGATAGCTGTTGTTGTAGGAAAACTCAGGTAACGGTAGATGTCGATCCCAACTGCTTCCAAAATCAATAACACATGCTCTTAGCATGTCTTTGAGTGTCTGAATCATCCTTTCACTCTGCCCATCAGTTTGTGGATGATAGGCAGTACTTAAATCTAGACGAGTTCCCAACGCTTCGTGTAATGCCTGCCAGAATCTGGAAGTAAATCTGCTATCACGATCAGAGATAATAGAGATTGGTACACCATGTCTAGAAACAACTTCTTTCAGGTATAATCGTGCTAATTTCTCTATACCATCCTATTCTTTTATTGGCAGAAAATGTGCTGACTTAGTAAGACGATCGACTATTACCCAAATCATATCATAACCACCTGCGGTTCTCGGTAACTTAGCAATGAAATCCATGGTAATGTTTTCCCATTTCCATTCTGGAATTTCAGGTTGTTGGAGTAGACCCGATGGTTTCTGATGTTCAGCTTTGACTTTAGAACAAGTCAAACATGCTCCTACATATGTGGCTATATCGGCCTTCATTCCTGGCCACCAAAAGTTTCTCTTGAGGTCTTGGTACATTTTCCCCGCTCAGGGATGTATTGAATATCTGGTTTTATTTGCTTCATCTAGTACCACTTTCCTCAAATCCCCATTCTTTGGTACCCAAATTCTTTCAGTTAAATACCTGGTTCCGTCTTCCCGAATATTAAGCTGTTTTTCTAATCCTTTGGGTATTTCCTTTCCAAAAATTCCTTCCTTCAAAACCTCCTGTTGTGCCTCTTTTATTTGAGTAGTAAGATTAGTATGAATAATCATGTTCATAGCTTTTACTCGAATAGGTTCTCTTTCCTTTCGACTCAAGGCATCGGCTACCACATTCGCTTTCTCCGGGTGGTAACGAATTTCACAATCATAATCATTTAACAGCTCAACCCACCTACGCTGCCTCATATTTAGTTACTTTTGATTTAAAATATGTTGGAGACTTTTGTGGTCGGTGTATACAATAAACTTGACCCCATATAGATAATGTCTCCACATCTTTAATGCAAAAACAATGATGCCCAATTCCAGATCGTGTGTGGTGTAGTTTTGTTCATGAATTTTGAGTTGTCGAGAAGCATATGCAATCACCTTCTTCCGTTGCATAAGAACACACCCAAAACCCATTCTTGATGCGTCGCAGTAGATAACAAAATCTTCCATTCCGTCAGGTAACGATAAAATAGGTACCGTAGTCAACTTCTTTTTCAATAATTGGAAGGCACCCTCTTGTTCGGAAGTCCATTCATACTTTTTCCCCTTGTATGTCAAGGCAGTTAAAAGTTTGGCTACTCGGGAGAAATCTTGAATAAATCTCCTATAATAACCGGCTAAACCCAAAAATTGACGTATTTGCGTTGGAATTTTCGGGGTTTTCCAATTTTTGATGGCTTCGATCTTGGCGGGATCAACTTTGATTCCATTACTACTGACTACGTAGCCAAGAAATTGTACTTCATTTAACCAAAAAGCACATTTAGAGAATTTTGCATAAAGTTGTTCTTTTCTTAACAACTCTAATACAAGTCTCAAGTGTTGTTCGTGTTCTTGGTTATTCTTCGAATAGATCAGAATGTCATCAATAAAGACAATAACAAACTTATCTAAATATCGACTACATACTCGGTGCATGAGGTCCATGAAAACTGCGGGTGCATTGGTTAAACCGAATGGCATAACCATGAATTCGCAGTGGCCATAACGAGTTCTGAGGGCTGTTTTTGGTATATCGGCTTCTTTAACCCTCAGTTGATGATAACTCGACCTTAAGTCGATTTTGGAGTATACGCTCAAACCTTGGAGTTGATCAAATAGATCGTCGATTCGGGGTAAAGGGTATCGGTTTTTGATGGTTACTTTGTTCAGCTCACGGTAATCGATACACATGCGAAAAGACCCATCTTTCTTTTTAACGAACAAAATTGGAGCTCCCTATGGTGACGTACTCGGTCAGATAAAACCACGTTCTAATAATTCTTGTAGCTGACTTTGTAATTCTTTCATTTCGGTGGGCACAAGTCTATATGGAGCACGAGCTATTGGTGCGGCTCCTGGTACAAGATCTATTTGGAATTCAACGGATCGGTGTGGAGGTAGTCCCGGTAATTCGTCCGGAAACACCTCAGGAAATTCTCTTGCAACGGGAACGTCATCGATTTTCTTTTCTTCTTTTTCAACCTTCTCGACGTGTGCTAGTACGGCATAGCAACCTTTTCTTATTAGTTTGCGCACCTTCAAACTACTAATAAGATTTAATTTGACATTACCCTTTTCTCCGTACACCATTAAGGGTAACCTGTTTTCTCTCGAAATGCGAATCGCCTTCTCATGACAAACAACTTCGGCTTTCACCTTGGACATCTAATCCATTCCAATAATTACGTCGAAGCTTCCCAATTCCACCGCTATTAAATCAATTGCAAACGTTTCGCTAACTAAACTAATTTTTCGATTTCGGAAAATTTTATCAACCTTAATTAGTTTACCGTTTGCTACTTCAACTATACACTTTTTATCCAAAGGCGTTAACGGGCAATTTAATTTGGCACAAAATTCTCTACTCATATAACTTCTATCAGCACCCGAATCAAATAAAACATAAGCAGGTGTATTGTTGATAAGAAACGTACCCGTAACAAGCTCCGGGTCTTCCTGTGCTTTCTCCTCATTAATGTTGAAGGCTCTCCCACGGCCTTGCCTATTTTCATTCCTGCACTGGTTTATGGTATGGCCCGGTTTTCCACATCCATAGCAAACAACGCCGTTATTATTTGTTCCGGCATTATTTACTCCTTTGTTTCTATTTGGTCCGTAGACTTCACACTTTGCCGCAATATGGCCATTCCTATTACACTTGGTACATAATTGTGACGACCCGAAAATTTCCGACCAAATTTAAACTTAATCTTCATATGATTTCGATACGATAAGCAAAGTCTGTAATGTTGAGTCTCGAAAATTTTGAAACTATGTTTATATATTCAATTGACCTTCGACCATTCTCGACGATTCACGAATAATTAAATTGTAAAATAGATATGTGTGTATATATATAAATAATAATTGAAAGTATAATTTGAAATATTGAATGTTGTTGTTACGAAATATGATATTATAATTATTATTTAAATATACCCATATATACATAAAAGTATATTAGAAATAAATACTAAGTGATTGTAATACCTGTTTGTCAGTCGATCGATATTAAACAATTTAAATTCAACTTATATAATTCTAAAAATAAACGGTGATCCGAAAATGAGTTCTATAAATTAGAGACTTATTAAAAAAAATGTATTTAGGAGCTGTTTGTTAAATTTAAAAACTTTTTGTATTTTACCCGAAATGGAGAGAGAGTTTATGTAATTCTAATTTAATAGTTAATAACCAAATTTTATACCATGATGATCAGAAGAAATAATTATAACTAATATTAAAATTTGGGATTTTTTTCTCCCTAAGACTCTTATCCGTCACTGAATTTAACAACGGAGCGCGATTTAGCACTTCGTGAAAACTGTCAGCACATTATTGTGGCTGCTATTCTGTACACATTCGATATAAATATTAAGTTATTACTAAATATTACTGTATCTCCTTTTTCATTACCAACTCCCTATATAATATATGTGTGAAGAAAAGTAGATGTGGATATATAACAAAACCACTTGATAAACAGTAAATGATCCGTGAATTGGTTAGTTAAAGGTTGGAGTCAATGTTTCTGTTATAATTATTATACCACATGTATTACTTTTACATGTATATTATATTAATGCCACTTGATGATTTAGATGCATGTTTTCTATATACACATTTACATACACTGCACTATAAAACACACAACCCACTTGCTTAGCTGATCGACAATTTCATCACCCTTCCTCTTCATGATCTTCGACTGCCATCTCCATCATTAAAAACAGCCACCATACGCCACTTTCTTCATCTCCATCATCTCCTTTAGTGAAAACCACATCACCATAATCGCCAACCTCCATTACCCATTGTTGCTGCTATGCTGTTAGATGATCCTGTCTGAAAGAAACCATAGCAACCCACCCTCAAACACTAATTAACACCACCTGCTTCCTTTATCTCTCATCCTCTCTCTATCTCTCGTTAATGTTCCTATATTCTTTATTTGTTTTTTTTATTTTTTATTTTTTTTATATGTCGAGCTACAAACCCATGTCAAACATAAATGGTTGCTACTACATGTCTTCTGTTCCCATTTCTATTTTCGTTACCATCATCAAAACCCATGAACGATCACTTAATTGCTACTACACTTCGTTTTTCCTGTTTCCAGCTCAGTCCAAGAACAAAAATTTTATCAAACCCAATCAACCATTAAACCCATCGTTTTCTATTTTCCTATTACTATCTTCAACCAAAATTAAAACCATCTCCCACCACCACATCACCTTTCCTCTATCTAAATTATGTGAATCTATTTTGCTTTCATTTATAACCCAAGAACTACCATTTTAAAACCCATCACTTACAACCAATTATTGAAACCCATGAAAAACCCACTTGTGGAATTCGTCAACTACTACAAGTTGTTTCTTCTATTATTGTTGTTTGATCAATCACAACCTACAAACCACAAAAACCATCGAACCACTATGAAACTATTCGGGAATCACCATCACTTGAATTCACCATCCGCCACCTTGTTCGGCTTCTGTTTCATCTCGAATCAAACCTAACTCAATCACCCTGATAGCTAATATACTGCATACATTTATTTACATGATTTTGTGGCTACTTCTTCCGGGATTTTACCCAACGAGGTTATGAAAATACCAGAAGAAATCGGTTCATTTTGAGAAACAAAAAGGAAGAATATATTAACAATTCAAGACTTTGTAGAGGTAAATATAGTGGATATTAAATTACTTGCTTTATCAATCTCCAAGAAAAAGAGATGCAAGTGGAGAATAAAGGTAA
Source organism: Rutidosis leptorrhynchoides (assembly GCF_046630445.1). Taxonomy (NCBI): domain Eukaryota; kingdom Viridiplantae; phylum Streptophyta; class Magnoliopsida; order Asterales; family Asteraceae; genus Rutidosis; species Rutidosis leptorrhynchoides. The sequence goes on from NC_092333.1 coordinate 80,954,298, forward strand.
ATGATGTGGCCAACCAAACTTGTACAACTCGATTGAATATTTTTTTTTTGCTGTTGATTTGCTTTTGACGATCGTACATTGGAGGGGGATCCAGCTAATTGACAAGTATTTAAAACAATTATAATTGTTGTTGCTAGACAACAAATTAAGTCACTTAAAAGTGACGTGGTAATACTTGATAGAAACCGAAAACAATGACCTCGATGATCAGTTTCTTTATTTAAGTATTCTGGGCCGTGTTCCTGTTTATCCTACTGGCCCGTTATGTTGTTGGGCCGAAACCCAGCTCATGACTTGCTGTTAAAACGAAACTATCTATGTCTCTTGTTTCTATTACAATAATGATAATGGTGATTCACATATGAAAGGGATGATGATTATGATGAGAAGGGATGATGATGATCATATGATTTTCAAGAATCATGATGATGACCCGTGATCATGACATGATGATAATCGTTGACGATTCGATATGATGATAAATGGTGATGTATAGGTGGATCAATGATAAGCGAAGATAATGCTCGATTATTTTATTAATGGAAGACGATAACATGAAATAATAATAGTGAAATTGATGACGTTAAATTTATGAAGGAGGAGGAAATTGAAATTGAATTAAAATGGGTTAAATATAATTAGGATACGTATAAATTTAGAAAAACAAGATAGAAGGAATGGTTAAGGGATGTTATCGGGTTAGCGGGACGTCGCGGGTTTAAACCCGGGTTTGGACATTTTTTTTAAGGGCTACTCCTTTGAGGTTCGTGAATCCGAGGCCAACCCTACACTTGATAAATGAAGTCATATGTATTTTTACTACAAAATACAGTATGGTGAGTTTCATTTGCTTCCTTTTTAATTGCTTTTGCAATATATATTTTTGGGCTGAGAATACATGCGCTGCTTTTATAAATGTTTACAAAATAGACACAAGTACTTAAAAATATATTCTACGTTGAGTTGTACCACTGGCATACTTCCCTGTAGCTTGGTAACTACTATTTACATGGGTATTGTAAACGCGAATCCTGTTGATAGATCTATCGGGCCTGACAACCCCAACCGGGCTGGACGACCAGTATTCAACGGTTGCACAGTACTTCGTTTCGTGACTACACTTGGTATGGTGTAGTGAGATTTCATAATAAAGGGAATATGCGACGTTGATTAAAAGTTAAGTATGGTTACCAAGTGCTCAACCACTTAGAATATTTTTATTAAAACGTTTGTGTATATGAAATCTTGTGGTCTATTAATATATTGAAATGATTGTTATGATAAACATATGAACTCACCAACCTTTTGGTTGACACTTTTAAGCATGTTTATTCTCAGGTACGAATTAAGTCTTCCGCTGTGCATTTGCTCAATTGAAAGATATTATTTGGAGTCATTCATGGCATATTTAGGTCAGTACCTCGCAATGTGACCAGATGATGATGACTTCGTCCAGGAGGATAAGGACGGGTTTTTACATTTGGTATCAGAGCGATGGTCTTAGCAAACCAGGTCTTGCATTAGTGTGTCTAACTGATAGTTCTTTAGATGCTTTAGTGAGTCTGGACTTCGACCGTGTCTGCATGTCAAAAGTTTTGCTTATCATTTCGTGTCAAAAATTACCTGCTTATCATTCTTAGGGAATCATTTGCTACCATTCTTAGTCTAGACACATCTCACTGCATTAATTGCATGAATAGTGTATAGACAAAAATTCATATCTTAGCATATCTGCTAATTCATATCTTAGCGTATCTGTTACTGTAAAATTTGCCTGACATATTCCGTAGATTCCTCCGTAACTTATGGGATTTTAGTATTATATATGCATATGTAAATTATGTATTGCAGGGTACTAATCTACATCCTATAATCTATTTCTTATCGAAAATCCTTCATCTAATCGTACGAGATGAATCCCTCAACCAGTTCGAATTCCTCGGATTCCGGCAGCAATTCCGATATGAATTTAGACTCAAGCTCCGAAGACAGTGTAACCGGAATAGATCAACCAATCAGTCATCACCAATTCTGGCTGAATTGGGGATGGGTTCGAAGTCGACTTAATCAATGGAGACGCGAAGAAGGCGATCCTTTTCATCAACCGAATTCACATCTTGACGAAGAACCTGAAGCACTTACCGGCGAACCTGTCCGTAAAACCATTTTCTCTCTCATTTCCAGAGTATCTCGTCATGATTATATACTATCTCGAATTCTAAACCTTATTCATCCACTCGTTCCGATCGAAAATCATCTCAGAATAATGGAAGAAGTCAACGAGCTTCGCGCCCGAGTTGTAGCCTTGAAAAATATGGTGCAAAACATACCAGCTTCGGCAACATCACCGGCACCAACAATACCATCAGTAACAGCACCCGTACCATCAACAATCCATGACTCAACATCTCATTCTGCACCTCGAGTATAATCATCGTTCTACATGACGTTCTACATCATTTATCTTCGTTCGGCATAGCAATTATGTAATCTCTAATGTTTTAGAGATTATATATTCTTGTTCTAACGGTAAATCAAATGAGTGTAACATCATATTGACTCATTAAATCTATGATTACATCTGAAGAAAATATATATGTATATATGTTTTCATAAAGATTGTAATTAAAAATTCTTTTGTACAAACTGTTAATGGTAAAAATATTTTAACGGGTAGGTAATACCCGAGGAATATTTAAACTTCACATTAATAAATACACTGTACATTCTTTCAAATCTAACTCAACAGTCATTTACTATCCTACTTACATCCACAAGATATACGAATCCGTTCACCACAATACAACCATTTTCATTCAATTTCATATTTGGATTTTGACTTATCAGGATCCAACAAGTGGCATAATGAAGAAAATATTTGACAAAATAAAATTTGTTAGAAACAAACAAATTAACTATGAAAATTTTGTTAAGAATCCACGCTAACTGTTCCTAGCTAATTGTTCCTAGCTAACTGATTACATTTTATTTATCGCAATTTAATTATCGCAATTTACATTCTCGCAATTTTATTTATCGTCATTTAATTTCTGTTATTTACTTTACGCACTTTATTTATCGTCATTTAATTTCTGTTATTTATTTTACGCACTTTAAATATCGGGACACGTATACAAGGTTTTTACATATCATATCGACGCATCTATATATATTATTTGGAATAACCATAGACACTCTATATGCAGTAATGCGGGAGTTAGCTATACAGGGTTGAGGTTGATTCTATAATAATATATATAGTTTGAGTTGTGATCGAGTCTGAGACGTATACGGGTCACGATACGTATTAATTAATTCGAATATTATATATTAAACTATATATGAATCATTGGATTGTTAACTGTGGATTATCGACTGTGGACTATCAAGATTGGACAATTAAAAATGAATTAAAATATTGATTATAACATATGAAACTAAACATTTCTTCAAGTTTGCCACTTAATTTCATCTTAAACCTCATCTGTATCTTGACGATTACAATCTGCGTTCAAACCTTTCATAGTTCTTGAAAACACCTCAATCGAGAGAATGAACCAACCGCACTTCATCTACAGAAGAAGAGATTGATGCATATAGTTATGCACCTGAAAACTCTCGGAAACTGAGTAAACGTTTAACAGGTATCTGTGCTAAGCCTTTTAGTGTTATTATTACCCAAAATAACTTGGTAATACCTTTCAAAGTAGCAAAATTTGTCACAGATCCAGCAAGTCAACTTCGACTTTTCGTTCAAAACAACCTTATTACCACCTTGATATATATGCGTACTCATTTATTGTTACCAGAGAACCTTTTATATTCCACCATACTACCATCAGCGTTTAATCATCTAAAAACACAATTCACCTGAAAACACCTCGGATTGATAACCGACGATTCAGATATGTCTGCATTAGATGCAGAGGAAACAGTAAAATTGTAGATGGCCTAAATGGCCAAGAGTTTGATGATAAGGAATGGAGTGTTGAAAATGCTCGATAGAAAATTTGGTACTGAAAAATGGATTGAGCTAACCATGAAGGAGACCAAGAACTAATACAAGGACCAAATCCTATATTCAAAGAATCCAGGTAATTCTGGATCCGCCGAAATCTTTAGAGAATATCTTGCTCCGAAGTCATGTTAAAAATCTTGCGGAAAATTTTTCCTTATCTACTTTCGAACTTAGAAATTCTAAAATATCATCATAAATATCTTCGATATTTCTGAAGATATTTTCATAAACATTCCCGTCCGAAATTATATACCTCTTCGTGCTATCTGTATTCCATTATATTGGACACTACTGTAATTTCTAAGTATAAATTATGAATGAATTGTGGAGAAGTGTTGGGAATTGAAGCATGGGTTAGTATAATATAATGTCGCCCGGCCAACGTAATTATATTACAGTAAGTCATGTGATAATGCTAAAAACGAACATATATTTCATAGCATTATTTCTCAAGAAAGACAAGCTTTTAGTTGCAATTGTTCTATTTACAAGTGATATTCGTTTAAATAATAAAAGGTGAAGACAAAAGACAGATTCGACGAATTGAAGACGCAAACGACCAAAAAGCTCAAAAGTACAAAAGACAATAAAAAAGGTTCCAATTATTGATAAGAAACGTCTCGAAATTACAAGAGTACAAGATTCAAAACGCAAAGTACAAGATATTAAATTGTACGCAAGGACGTTCGAAAATCCGGAACCGGGACCAGAGTCAACTCTTAACGCTCGACGCAACGGACTAAAAATTACAAGTTAACTATGTATATAAATATAATATAATATATAATTAATTATATTAATTATATATATATTATATTTATAAATAAAAACCGTCGGCAGAGAAAGACTCCAAAGGGACTGAGCTGTAAATTCATTCTCCGCGACTCGCGGAGTTTGAAGAGGATTTCACCGCGACTCGCGGAGCCCCCAGTTTTGAAACTCCCTATAAAGCAAACCGAATTCTGATCATTTTCATCCATCTTTTTCTTCTTCTTCTCATACGTAAAAAATATATATATATTTATAATTTATATTTTAATTTTAATTATAATTCTAATAATAAGGGTATGTTAGCGAATGTTGTAAGGGTGTAAGTCGAAATTCTGTCCGTGTAACGCTACGCTATTTTTAATCATTGTAAGTTATGTTCAACCTTTTTACATTAATGTCTCGTAGCTAAGTTATTATTATGCTTATTTAAAACGAAGTAATCATGATGTTGGGCTAATTACTAAAATTGGGTAATTGGGCTTTGTACCATAATTGGGGTTTGAACAAAAGAACGACACTTGTGGAAATTAGACTATGAGCTATTAATGGACTTTATATTTGTTTAACTAAATGATAGTTTGTTAATGTTAATATAAAGATTTACAATTGGGCGTCCTTATAAATTACCATATACACTCGATCAGACACGATGGGCGGGGTATTTATATGTACGAATAATCGTTCATTTAACCGGACACGGAAATAGATTAATAGTTAATAAACTTGTTGAAACAGGGGTGAATTACATTCAAGGGTAATTGGTGTAATTGTTAACAAAGTAGTAAAACCTTGGTTTACACGCAGTCGATAACCTGGTGTATTCATTAAACAAAGTATTAAAACCTTGTTACAATTTGAATCCCCAATTAGTTGGAATATTTAACTTCGGGTATAAGAATAATTTGACGAGGACACTCGCACTTTATATTTACGACTGATGGACTGTTATGGACAAAAACCAGACGGACATATTAAATAATCCAGGACAAAGGACAATTAACCCATGGGCATAAAACTAAAATCAACACGTCAAACATCATGATTACGGAAGTTTAAATAAGCATAATTCTTTTATTTCATATTTAATTTTCTTTATTTTATATTTAATTGCACTTCTAATTATCGCACTTTTATTTATTGTTATTTAATTGCACTTTTAATTATCGTCCTTTTTAATTATCGCAAGTTTATTTTATCGCACTTTTATTATTCGCAATTTCATTATCGTTATTTACTTTACGCTTTAATTTAAGTCTTGTATTTATTTTATATTTTACATTAGGTTTTAACTGCGACTAAAGTCTTAAAATCGACAAACCGGTCATTAAACGGTAAAAACCCCCCTTTATAATAATAATATTACTTATATATATGTTTGTATTTTTATAAAAGTAAATTAATATAGTGTTGAGCTTTGTTTAAAAAAGATTCTCTGTGGAACGAACCGGACTTACTAAAAACTACACTACTGTACGATTAGGTGCACTGCCTATAAGTGTTGTAGCAAGGTTTAAGTATATCCATTCTATAAATAAATAAATATCTTGTGTAAAATTTTATCGTATTTAATAGTTTTTCCTAGTAAAATATAAACTATTTCGTATCCCTTAGTTTTGACATCAAGTATTTTTGGCGCCGCTGCCGGGGAACTTTCTAAACGCCGGAAGCGCAACGCTAATAAAAAAAAAAGATTTTTAGTTTACTTCTATTAAAAATTCGTTTTTGTAAAAATACGTTTTAATTATTCAAAAATATAAAAAGAAAAACAAAAATATAAGTATTTTTAAGATTTTGTTAAATATTTAAGTTTTATAAAGTTTCTTTATTTTTATCTTATAAAAACATAAGTTTTATTTAAGTATTTTGTTTTTATTTAAAAAACATAAAAAAAGATATATATATAAATCTAGTTTTAAGCATTTTATTTATTGAAATTATAAAGTAATTCTATTTTTATTTAAGTTTTAAATATAAGTTTTTATTATACACATATTTTTTTTTATATATAAACAAAAAAAAAATTAAAAAAAAAATAAATAAAGAAAAAACACGTCGAATTTAATAAGCTGTCATCTGAATTTCTGAACCCCGCGACTCGCGGGGTTTTCTGCATTAATTACCGCGACTCGCGGAGTGACTTTGACACGCGACAGAACCCTAATTCAGCATTAATTACGGGTTATTTAATAATTATTATTATTATTAACCCTAATTATTATTATTATAATTAATTTTATTTTAACTTTTACTTTTTATTTAATTTATGTATTTAGTATTAATTAGTTTTATTAAATTATAAAATTAGTAGTTTTATTAAATAAATAATATAAAAATAATATTTTTATAAAAATTGTACTTTTTACAACTTTTTGTATATTTTTATATTTTGTCCTTTTTTAATCGTTTTAGCGTAATATTTGTATTTTTAGCTCATATTTAATTTTAAACTTAGTTTTTGCTATAGTTATTTTTACTCCTAGATTTTTAGGCTTTGCCGTAGAATTTCTTAAGTGGTTTTTCTTTAGACTAAGATTTAGGTGCTTTAGAATTTTGCGACGCCTTTTTAAGTTTTAGTTTATTTTTAAGTTATTTCCATTTGGGATTTAGTTTTTCCTGTAAGCTTTAATATTTTTAGACACCTTTTACTATGTATCAATTATCATTCCAATTAGTAATTTCAATTTGCGATTATAATTTTAAGTTAGTTGTAGTAATAAGATTAGGTTAGTCAAGTATTTTTAAGTTTTATAAGTTTCTTTTATTTTTTTTCGTCACCTTTTATTTTTCAACCATTTTTCTTTTTCGACCTTTTGCGACGAACTCTTTTTCTCTCTTATTTCTCGCCATTCTAGTTTTTAGGACTTAGAATTTTTTCTACTTCTTATCTAAATTTTCTTAAAATTACGAAAATTTATTTTAAGTGGTTAAATTGATAGACATCAAAATTTTCTGGTTCGTAGTAATAGTTGGATTTGTACGTGGACCGGGTTATTGGAGCCAAACAGTCCTCAATTATATTGAGACCAAACGAATCCTGCCCCTCTGCTGCATCTTTTGGCTATTCGAAACGTGGGCAAAATCAGAAAAGTCTATTGATTGGATAACTTATATAATTTTTCTTTCCTTTTTAAAAACTAATAGGATATTCAGTGAATGCACCGAGCAAGACGTTCACCACCTTTTGTACGTTCACCACCTGTAACTCGATCAAGACATTTAGCAAATATAACCGCCGTTGATTTTTCTTTAGAATCGTCATCCAGTCGACCAAGTACTTCAGTTCAAATTTCCGATAATCCATTTTTTGAACCCGACCTCACAATTGAGAATCCGGAGAATATTCAGGAACGGTTCGTAGATCCTGAACCACTAAACTTTCCTCCGGAGCCACCAATCATTCAAACAGAGATTGTTGAGGAACGAACCATTAAATCAGAATCATCTAGTGATACCGATTCAACAAATTCAATTATGGAGAATCTGGAACCTTTAAGTATGGAAGACCGAATGAGAGCTAAACGCACTGGCCAAGGTCACGCAATTACTCATCCAGACATTAATGCGCCAGATTATGAAATCAAAGGACAAATTCTACACATGGTGACTAATCAATGCCAATTTAGTGGTACGCCGAAGGAAGATCCAAATGAACATCTACGTACCTTTAATAGGATCTGCACACTATTTAAAATCCGAGAAGTGGAGGATGAACAGATATATCTCATGTTATTTCCCTGGACTTTAAAGAGAGAAGCCAAAGATTGGTTGGAATCGTTACCTGAAGGGGCGATTGATACATGGGATGTTTTAGTTGACAAATTTCTTAAACAATTTTTTCCTGCATCTAAAGCCGTAAGACTTCAAGCAGAAATTGTTACGTTTACACAGAAGCCAAATGAAACTCTATATGAGGCGTGGACAAGATATGGAAAGTTATTAAGAGGATGTCCGCAACATGGTTTAGACACCTGTCAAATAGTACAAATATTCTACCAAGGATGCGACATCACTACAAGGAAAGACATAGATATAGCAGCTGGTGGTTCTATTATGAAGAAAACCGAAACTGATGCTTACAAAATTATTGATAACACTGCTTCCCACTCACATGAGTGGCACCAAGAAAAAGATATCATTAGATCATCTAAAGCAGCTAGAGCCGATTCTAGCCATGACTTAGATTCCATTTCCGCAAAGATAGATGCTGTGGAGAGACGAATGGAAAAGATGACTAAAGATATTCACTCAATACGAATTAGTTGTGAGCAGTGTGGAGGACCACATTTGACAAAAGATTGTCTCAGTATTGAATTAACAATGGAACAAAGAGAGAATATTTCATACATAAACCAAAGGCCTGGAAATAATTATCAGAATAATTATCAACCGCCAAGACCGATTTACAATCAAAACCAGAATTATAACCGAAATATTCCATACAACAACCAACAAGGTCCTAGCAATCAACAAGTATCCAATAATAATTACAATCAGCAGAGACCAAATTTTCAAAACAAACCACCACAACAAACCGATGATAAAAAGCCGAATTTAGAAGATATGATGACGAAGCTAGTTGAAACTCAAACGCAGTTTTTCACCTCTCAGAAACAAACCAATGAACAAAATGCTCAAGCATTTAGAAATCAACAAGCTTCTATTCAAAATCTGGAACAAGAAGTAAGTAACCTAGCAAGGTTAATAGGTGAAAGAAAACCGGGAAGTCTACCTAGTGATACAAATGCTAACCCCCGGAATGAAACAGCTAAAGCTATTACCACAAGAAGTGGTACAACACTTAAACCACCTGAAATACCTGTAACTTCTGATGAAGCTATTCCTACTCCACAAGAACCACAACCTGATCAAGATAAGGAAAAAGAACCGGTAGTTGAAAAGGTTAATGAAGATAACACAGTTAAGGATAAACCTTATGTTAAACCATACCAACCACCACTTCCTTACCCGAGTAAAATGAAGAAAGAAAAACTTGAAGCCGAGCAATCCAAATTCTTGGATATGTTTAAACAGATAAATGTAAATCTTCCTTTCATTGATGTGATTTCAGGAATGCCTAGATATGCTAAATTCTTGAAAGATCTAATCTCAAATAGAAAGAAAATGGAAGAACTCTCGGCTGTTACTATGAATGCTAATTGTTCAGCAGTGCTGTTGAATAAAATACCAGAAAAACTATCTGATCCAGGAAGTTTCACAATTCCATGTTTTCTGGGTAGTCTTAGTTCAATAGAAGCATTGGCAGACTTAGGTGCTAGTATAAATCTAATGCCGTATTCACTATACGTTAAACTAGACCTTGGAGAATTGAAACCAACCAGAATAAGCATACAACTAGCCGATAGATCAATAAAATATCCTAGAGGGATAATGGAGAACATGCTAGTTAAAGTTGGTACTTTAGTATTTCCAGTAGATTTTGTTGTTTTGGACATGGAAGAAGATTCTCAAGTTCCTCTCATATTAGGAAGACCATTCTTAAATACGGCTAAAGCAATGATAGACGTGTTCGGTAAGAAACTGACCCTAAGTATAGAGGATGAGAGTGTTACCTTTTCAGTTGATAGAGCAATGCAACAACCACAATCTGCAGATGATACATGTTATTATATTCAAACTATAGATGCACATGCAGAATTATTAAAAGAATTTCCAGAATTACAAGGAACAGGAGAATGTTCTTTAGGAGAAGGTAATGAACCAATTGATGAAACTGAAATGTTAGCTACACTTATAGCTAATGGATATGAACCAATAACAGAAGAAATTCAAATGCTAAAAGAAGAAGACAGATATCGATATAAATCATCGATAGAAGAACCTCCGAAATTAGAGTTAAAGCCACTTCCAAACCATTTGGAATACGCTTATTTACATGGTGAATCTGAATTACCTGTAATAATATCGTCTTCTCTTACTGAAAATGAGAAATCACAACTCATTTCTGTGTTGAAAGCTCATAAACCAGCCATTGCATGGAAGATTCATGATATTAAAGGAATAAGTCCTTCGTATTGCACACATAAAATCCTTATGGAAGAAGGTCATAAAACGTATATGCAACGCCAACGAAGACTAAATCCTAATATGCAAGATGTAGTTAAGAAAGAGATTATTAAACTGCTAGATGCAGGTTTAATTTATCCAATCTCTGATAGTCCATGGGTAAGCCCAGTTCAATGCGTGCCTAAGAAGGGTGGCATGACTGTCATCACAAATGAGAAAAATGAGCTTATTCCTACTAGGACTGTAACAGGATGGCGTGTATGTATTGATTATAGAAAATTAAATGACGCCACCAGAAAAGATCACTTTCCCTTACCTTTCATAGATCAAATGTTGGAAAGATTAGCCGGAAATAGTTACTATTGTTTTCTAGATGGATTTTCCGGATATTTTCAAATTCCAATAGCACCCGAAGATCAAGAGAAAACCACATTTACGTGCCCTTATGGTACTTTTGCTTACAAACGCATGCCATTTGGACTTTGCAACGCCCCTGCAACCTTTCAAAGGTGTATGATGGCGATTTTTCACGACATGATAGAAGAATGCATGGAAGTATTCATGGATGACTTTTCAGTCTTCGGTGATACATTTAAATCATGTCTAGTTAATCTGGAACGAATGCTAATTAGATGCGAAAAATCAAATCTAGTACTTAATTGGGAGAAATGCCATTTCATGGTTAAAGAAGGCATCGTTCTTGGACATAAAATTTCAAAAGAAGGAATTGAAGTGGATAGAGCTAAAGTAGATGTAATTGCTAAACTTCCACATCCCACAAATGTTAGAGGAGTTAGGAGTTTTCTAGGGCATGCCGGTTTTTACCGACGTTTCATAAAAGATTTTTCTAAAATTGCCACCCCTATGAATAAACTCCTAGAAAAGGATGCTCCATTCATCTTTTCAGATGAGTGTATCAAATCTTTTAATATTCTTAAAGAGAAACTCACTAATGCGCCGATCATGATAACACCAAATTGGAATCTACCATTTGAACTAATGTGCGATGCAAGTGATTTTGCAATGGGAGCCGTTTTAGGACAAAGGATTGAAAAACGATTTCAACCTATTTATTACGCCAGTAAGACATTACAAGGAGCACAGACGAATTACACAACTACTGAAAAAGAACTCCTTGCTATTGTCTTTGCTTTTGACAAATTTCGTTCATATCTCGTTCTATCCAAAACGATAGTCTATACCGACCATTCTGCTCTTAGATACCTATTTTCAAAACAAGATGCTAAACCAAGATTAATCCGTTGGATCTTACTCTTACAAGAGTTTGATATTGAAATCCGAGATAAAAGAGGAGCAGAAAATCTCGCCGCTGATCATCTTTCTCGTCTTGAATCCCGAATTAGAAGTTCTAAATGAATCGGCCATACAAGACAACTTTCCTGATGAATATCTATTGAAGATAGATTATAATGAAATCCCATGGTTTGCAGACTATGCAAACTACTTAGTTTGTGGATTCCTTGAAAAAGGATTATCATACCAAAGACGAAAGAAATTCTTCAGTGATATAAAACACTATTTCTGGGAAGATCCACACCTGTTTAAAAGTTGTCCCGATGGAATAATACGCCGATGTGTATTTGGAGATGAAGCTAGTAAAATTTTAAACCATTGTCACACAGGACCAACAGGAGGGCATTATGGGCCTCAACTAACAGCAAGAAAAGTTTATGATGCTAGATTCTATTGGCCTACAATTTACAAAGACGCACACCTTCTTTGCAAATCCTGTGATGCATGTCAAAGGGCCGGAAAAATAAGTCAACGTGATGAAATGCCACAAAATGTCATCCAAGTATGTGAAGTATTTGACATTTGGGGTATTGACTTTATGGGTCCATTTCCAAAATCTCATAATAATCTATATATACTCGTAGCCATTGATTATGTATCTAAATGGGCGGAAGCACAAGCTCTCCCAACTAACGATGCACGAGTTGTAGTCAACTTTTTAAAACGTCTTTTTGCAAGGTTTGGAACACCGAAAGCTTTAATAAGTGATCGGGGTACTCATTTCTGTAATAATCAACTTGAGAAAGTTCTTAAAAGATATGGAGTAACTCATAAAATCTCCACCGCATATCATCCACAAACAAGTGGACAAGTTGAAAATACCAACCGAGCTTTAAAACGTATTCTAGAGAAAACCGTAGGATCAAATCCGAAGGAATGGTCCATTAAATTGGAGGATGCACTCTGGGCTTTTAGAACAGCCTACAAAACTCCAATTGGAACCACACCTTTTAGACTTGTTTATGGAAAAGCATGTCATCTTCCAGTAGAAATTGAACACAAAGCATTTTGGGCTTTGAAAACATGTAATCTTGATTTACATGAAGCTGGACGTCTACGATTAAGTCAACTAAACGAATTAGAAGAATTAAGACATGAAGCATACGAAAATTCGTTAATCTATAAAGAAAGAACGAAGAAATGGCATGATAAAAGAATCAGAAGTTCAAAAGAATTTAAAGAAGGAGACAGAGTTCTTCTTTTCAATTCACGATTCAAGCTATTTCCTGGAAAATTGAAATCAAGATGGTCTGGACCATTCATAGTCAAAAGAGTTTTCCCATACGGAACGATAGAATTGATAAATTCAAATGGGATTGAATTTAAAGTTAATGGTCACAGAGTTAAACATTACATACATGGTCCGATGGAAGTCGACAACGAAGTTAATCACAATTTCGACACCACAGCTAACTAAGTGTGGGGAGAATCAAGTCTTTAAAGGATAATATGTATTTCTGTTAGAGTTAGATTGTCTGTTTTCGTGTAGTTCTCGAAAATGGAACCCGAATGGTCTTTCCCTAGCAGACCCTAAAGAACTAGTCTTCTCCCCCCATTCTGAATTTTTATTTTTTTTAGGTTTTTACGAAATGAAGACTGCCTGTGAACTAAACCATGGTCTAATGCTACACGCTTTGATCACTAAAAGAAATAATGACATACTACCGAGTGAACTAGTATCAGTAATCAGAGAAAGAATGGACGGAGTTAGAAAAGAATCCAGATGCGAAGATAATAAGTTACAATTTGGTAAAGGAAAATCAAAATCCGCAGCGAAAAGAAGAGCACGACACCTAGAACGATGTCACAAATGCGGAAAATGGTCACATGGAGGTAAATGTTCAAATAATCAAACCTATTCAAATCCCGAATTTGTTACTTTATGCAGAGACGGACCGTTCATATGTTTAGAAGAAAAGACATTGAATGCTCGAGGTTACGCCTATGTAGCCATGGAAAATCAATTAAACCGACTATCTTATGAATGGGATAGATCATATAACTAAGAAATCTATTCCACAGGTATGTCTGTACAGTTTTTATTTTTATTTTTATTTTTAACCTTTTGATAATAAACGCTAATTTGTTCGCTAAAAAGTATTAAATTGGTATTAAATAAAATTAGGTTTGGCGACCGAAATTATTGATATCATTCAAAAATTTATTACATCACTGCGAAATTTAACGTTTATTCTTAAGGTATAAATATCTTTAAACAATCAACCCAAAATATTTCAAAAATTCGTCATGAGTTAAATTAGGTCTTGGAACCGAAATTACTTTACCGAAAAGAGGGGCGCATATTTTTGATAATATTTGATTGATTAAAGTGGGATAAAAAGACAAAAAGATTTTTAAATTTATTTTTACCATGTTTTTAAAATTAATATTTAAATCTTAAATTAATATTGTAAACTTTGTAAAAACAATATATTTAAAATTGTAAATATTTGAAAAATTAATATAAGTTTGATATGAATTTATAAATTTTTAAATTAAATTTGGTGTGAATTTTTAATTTTTAAAATATAAATTTTTAATTTTATGCATTTCAAATTTTAAGTTTGGTGTGAATTTTTAATATAAATTTTGAATTTTATATTTAAGTTGTGTGAATTTAAAAACAAAAATTTACTCTATCTCATTAAGTTAAAAATATGATTTTTAAAATTCGTCGTAAGTTGAAGACTAGGTCTTTGAACCGAAATTGCTTTACCCGAGGGAGGGACGAGAACTTTTATTATCATTATTTTTAAATCTTATTGAATTAAAGTATGCCAAAAACATAAAAAAAAAAAAAAACCCAAAAATCTTAGCTTTTAAAACAATCGCTACAAAAAGACAAATTTTAAAATTTTGTCGAGGGACAGACTAGGACATCGATCCGAAACGACCTCGTCCTAAATAACAAGGGAAACAAAATTTTAAAATTAATTACTTAATTGTTTTAATAAGTTAATGATTATAAAAAAAAAAAAAATACCAAACTCTGCGACTCGCGGAGTTTGGAGCTTAAATCTCCGCGACTCGCGGAGGGGTCGGAAATCAGAAAAAAAAATAAAGAGCTGCAAACTGATCAGTCCACACCCCCAACAGCAAAATAACTGCGAAAAACACTCCGCAAAAACACAAAAAAAACCCCAAAATCACAATTTTTAACCGTTAATCACCAAATCTTTTGCTAAAATCATGTTGAGAAGGATGCTATCTAAGAATTACTCAAGAAAAACGGTAAATTTCTACACCTAAACACCATTTAATTCGAAATTTGATGTTCTTGAGCAATTTTTTTCCAATTTGATTTTGATGCTTTTTAGTGTAATTAGGCTTAAATTGTTTATGTATTATGCTTGTATAACCTAGATTGATGCTGTTTAACATGATTAGAAGCCTTAAACTTCAAATTTTGAATAATCTAGGGTTTGTGTTCTTGAGCAATTTGGGGCTTTTTGATATAAACAGGTTATGGCCGATTTTTGTCATGAATTGTTGCTAAATTGAGTAGTGTAACATGTCTAGGTAGTTAAATGATCCAAACTTTGAGCCTAAACATGATTTTGAGAATTAAAGTGGACTTTTTCAAGTCTAAAATTCATGAACTTGATTTTTGAAAGATAATGCCATTTGAAACTTGTTTAATTGCTAGTAATAATTATTTTGACATGTTATTTGAGTTGAATGATTATGAACTTGGCGAACATTTTCGTATATGCTTATTTGAAAAAGTGTAGATTTGATGAAAATATGAAAATGAGCTTAAGTTTGATATAAATTGATAATGTCATTGTAATTATTTTGATTGATGATTTTGCTGACACTAATGCATATTTGGATGCACAAAATTTGTGTTTGATGTGTTTTGCAGACTGAAAGGGGTGAATCTTCATCCCAAGCCCGCAATGCTCCTGCTGAGAATTTGGAACAACAGGAGGTGGATAACTACTACAAGCAGGATATACCTCATCAAGTCATGACCTTTTCTGATATACACTTGGAAGAATTGCACCCGAACCTGAGATTTGACAGACTTTGGATAGATTATCCAAAATATCAAAGGGGTTTGCATACTCTTCATTCTAAGGTTGTTGAGGTACCAAGGGTCATAGAATGGGGACCCTTAGAAGCTGTAGAATTGGCCGGGCCAATTAGGGAATTACTTGTACAGAGGTATGGTAATTCTTCTTTTAATGACTGGGTACGTTTATTCACCATACGTAGACCTGTATATAAAGTATGGTGTGAAGAATTGTTATGTAGTATAGAGTTGAATGATCGGGTAGCTAGTTTAACTGATCGTTCTTTTATTAGATTTTTGTTAGGCAGTTCGATGCGCCACATGTCTTTACTGGACATGGCTCAGGCTTTACGTATATATACGCCTGAGGAGTTAGCGTCTGCCGATTGTAGAGGATTGATACTAAACGGTAGAAAGATAGATGAAAATTTTGATACACACGGTGTGTGGAGTCAAATGACAAGCCATCACCGTTTCAAAGGGGGAAATTACTCTTATTTGGATATAGATAGAGCCGAATTAAGAGTGATACATAGGTTTTTAGCTAATTCGATTACACAAAGGGGTAAGAACAAGGAAAAAGTAAATGAACAGGATTTGTTTTACCATATGTGTATTCGAGACCCACAAAGCGCTGTAAGTATACCGTATTGTGTGGGTTATTATTTATCAGCTATGGTTCGGGGGATGCGACCGCATAGCATAATAGGAGGTGGTATTTTTATTACTTTGATTGGTGAATATCTCGGTGTGGATATAAGTCGGGGGGGATTATTAGTAGAAGAACCGGAACCCCGCGATACTATAGGTTTAAATGTATACCATGGTGCGAAAGTTTTGAAGAGGCGAAATAACGCCGCAGTACGATACCATGGTAGACATCCACAGGTGGAGAGAAACCAGCAGCAAGGTAATGTAGGAGGGGGGAATGAAATGCAAGAAATGCAAAGGTTTATAGCTTCTCAGGAATACGAAAATGCTAGACAGAGAGCATTTGAAGATTGGCAAGTTCATCAGAACCAAATCATAGCTCATTGCCAACATATAGGTAGAAACTATATTCCTACACCGAAACCCATCTTCCCTCCTTGGTCTATAGAGATGCAGCCACCATATCCTACGTATGACCCTGCCGAAGCATTCTATAGCACCTATGGTTATGCCTGGAACCCCTATTGGTACCAATATCATCCTTAGTTTACTTATTATTTTTTTTTTATTTTGTAATTTGTAATTATTGATACGTTTAATACTTTTGTTAATATTGTAATCATTTTTATAATTATCTAACTTTTATTCTTAGATTTTAATAATTTTTGAATGTGGGGTAATATACCAAACTTCAAAAATATGTATATATGTTTGCAGTTTATCTTATGTACACAACATGGTAAAACAACGCATTTTCAAAGACTGGCATTAAGTTCAGCAAAAGCAACTAATTTTGACGACAAGATGCAAAATATATGTGAAATAACAACAAGACGGAATGAACAAATGATGTGCACCATTTATCATTCAGCAAACAAACGCCAATATATTTGGAAACTTTGGTAAAAATTTAATCATTTTCACACAAATCACCCTCAATAATTTAAATTGTTACTGATTTCTTGCAAATGAGGGCATTGCAAGATCTTAAGTGTGGGAAGGGGTTAAATTCTTTCGGATTTTAAAATTTTTATCTTAAACACTTGGTTACCATTAAAAATACTAGTAAAGCAGTAGTTGTATTAGAATCTAGTGCTCTCTGATAAAAAAGAACAGCCCTAGTCTTATATACTGACTACCCAATTCTAGTAAAATTTTTCAAAATTTTCAATTAAATGAATTCAAAATCATGTTTATACATATTTATGAACGATAAAACTAGGTTTTAACACCGAAATTATTGTTACCTCGGAAAGGACATAAATTGAGAAACAAACTAAAATGTTAAAATTCATTTAAAATGGAATAGAGGACGATAAAAAGGAAAATAAAAGCCAAGTGTGGGAAAATTTACCAAGTTATCTTAAACATATGTCACATATATCTGTAACAAATAACTGAAAATACTTTTGCTTTGGACTAAACTAAACTGTTTTACCCGATGAAAGAAAAGAAGAGATGGATCTACACGATGAATCAATTCCATCATTAAAAGGAAGTAAAGTCTTCCGAAAAAGACACGCGCTTCTTGATTTAGGTCAAGAAGTTGTCGTCCAGACCAGCTGTAGGTTGACGAAAAATCTAGAAAAGTCATCACTAAAATCGGTTGGAAATCCACGGACCTCAGCATAAAACAGGGTCGCCAAGTGGTCAGATTTATCCTAACCATGAGAAGGATTTATCTCGTACAATGGGGGGGGGCACCATGCAAATTAGCTGGATAAGACTAATGAATCAGATCTCCAGAAAGGATAATCTCCTTAAAGATTAAAAATCAGCTTTTAAGACTGATATTACTCAATCCTAGAGATTGACCTTAAAGATTGAGAATTCAAACTCATAGAATTCAATGATATCTAAACTCGAGCTTGAACGAGAAAATATTTTGATCAAAATTATAAACCGATTTGTTTTCTGAAAACCCTATTTTCAATGCGTTCATTACCATTGAACGTAAAATCCTAGGAATTCACCTGGAATTCATTAGGTCACCTGAACTAAATCGGGTGTCAACCGTAAGAACGGTGGTTACATAGTGGTCAAAGACAGGACCTTGTGCCATACCGAAAAATTATAAGGGTGGGCTTTACTATTGCTCCTACCAAGGATAGTAATTGCGTCCGACACGTTATAGACCATAATTAAAAGCATGTCAGGGGACATTGCCTTAACAGTTGCTTGTTCAACGCTTTCCTTTCAACCGGACGGTAGTTTACCGAAAGGTAATATACGGGACAAGTAAACTGGACGTGTTGCTTTCCAAATACAAGGTTAGCAAGTGGGTGACACAAAACCACAAGTTTGAGCTAAAATTTTCAAATCTGAAACCCACCAAACCCACAAAAATATTTTGCAAACACCGGTAAAGGGTTATCCCGGAAAACTTATCTAGGGTAAAAACTAGATTTAATTTTCAAAAGATCAAATGTTTTCATAAAGATCCAATTTCCTTAATGGATCTAAATTTTTATAGTCATGTGGGACTGTAAACCATATCGTTACTACCATTGTTTATACCGCCGTATAGAAATCACTGATGTACAAAGTGTGAAGAATAAAGAAGTGATTCTAGTATTTCAAGACGATATTGCTTGAGGACAAGCAACGCTCAAGTGTGGGAATATTTGATAATGCTAAAAACGAACATATATTTCATAGCATTATTTCTCAAGAAAGACAAGCTTTTAGTTGCAATTGTTCTATTTACAAGTGATATTCGTTTAAATAATAAAAGGTGAAGACAAAAGACAGATTCGACGAATTGAAGACGCAAACGACCAAAAAGCTCAAAAGTACAAAAGACAATCAAAAAGGTTCCAATTATTGATAAGAAACGTCTCGAAATTACAAGAGTACAAGATTCAAAACGCAAAGTACAAGATATTAAATTGTACGCAAGGACGTTCGAAAATCCGAAACCGGGACCAGAGTCAACTCTTAACGCTCGACGCAACGGACTAAAAATTACAAGTTAACTATGTATATAAATATAATATAATATATAATTAATTATATTAATTATATATATATTATATTTATAAATAAAAACCGTCGGCAGAGAAAGACTCCAAAGGGACTGAGCTGTAAATTCATTCTCCGCGACTCGCGGAGTTTGAAGAGGATTTCACCGCGAGTCGCGGAGCCCCCAGTTTTGAAACTCCCTATAAAGCAAACCGAATTCTGATCATTTTCATCCATCTTTTTCTTCTTCTTCTCATACGTAAAAAATATATATATATTTATAATTTATATTTTAATTTTAATTATAATTCTAATAATAAGGGTATGTTAGCGAATGTTGTAAGGGTGTAAGTCGAAATTCTGTCCGTGTAACGCTACGCTATTTTTAATCATTGTAAGTTATGTTCAACCTTTTTACATTAATGTCTCGTAGCTAAGTTATTATTATGCTTATTTAAAACGAAGTAATCATGATGTTGGGCTAATTACTAAAATTGGGTAATTGGGCTTTGTACCATAATTGGGGTTTGAACAAAAGAACGACACTTGTGGAAATTAGACTATGAGCTATTAATGGACTTTATATTTGTTTAACTAAATGATAGTTTGTTAATGTTAATATAAAGATTTACAATTGGGCGTCCTTATAAATTACCATATACACTCGATCGGACACGATGGGCGGGGTATTTATATGTACGAATAATCGTTCATTTAACCGGACACGGAAATGGATTAATAGTTAATAAACTTGTTGAAACAGGGGTGAATTACATTCAAGGGTAATTGGTGTAATTGTTAACAAAGTAGTAAAACCTTGGTTTACACGCAGTCGATAACCTGGTGTATTCATTAAACAAAGTATTAAAACCTTGTTACAATTCGAATCCCCAATTAGTTGGAATATTTAACTTCGGGTATAAGAATAATTTGACGAGGACACTCGCACTTTATATTTACGACTGATGGAATGTTATGGACAAAAACCAGACGGACATATTAAATAATCCAGGACAAAGGACAATTAACCCATGGGCATAAAACTAAAATCAACACGTCAAACATCATGATTACGGAAGTTTAAATAAGCATAATTCTTTTATTTCATATTTAATTTTCTTTATTTTATATTTAATTGCACTTCTAATTATCGCACTTTTATTTATTGTTATTTAATTGCACTTTTAATTATCGTCCTTTTTAATTATCGCAAGTTTATTTTATCGCACTTTTATTATTCGCAATTTCATTATCGTTATTTACTTTACGCTTTAATTTAAGTCTTGTATTTATTTTATATTTTACATTAGGTTTTAACTGCGACTAAAGTCTTAAAATCGACAAACCGGTCATTAAACGGTAAAAACCCCCCTTTATAATAATAATATTACTTATATATATGTTTGTATTTTTATAAAAGTAAATTAATATAGCGTTGAGCTTTGTTTAAAAAAGATTCCCTGTGGAACGAACCGGACTTACTAAAAACTACACTACTGTACGATTAGGTACACTGCCTATAAGTGTTGTAGCAAGGTTTAAGTATATCCATTCTATAAATAAATAAATATCTTGTGTAAAATTTTATCGTATTTAATAGTTTTTCCTAGTAAAATATAAACTATTTCGTATCCCTTAGCTTTGACATCATCATGCTAAGTTTCTAATGAAGCGTGATGATGGTTCACAATAGATCATACCGTCAACATGTGCCATGTTATACGACTCTTACATTCTATCTAACTTATAAACATATCAAGAACATATTTCTTGATAGTTCTATTTTTTTTCCCGTAACTTCTGGTACTTTAACCAATCAAGATCGTGTTATTACAATCTCTCTCTTTGAACGTTAGTCATGTTCATTCGAAATTTTTTTTCCTACGAATTCTGAACCATTATTTCGCTGGAATTAAAATTGGGAAGAGAAAACAAAGGTATGGAACTCCAAAATATAAAGGAAATGAAGAAGGTAGATTTATAGTGATATAGCAGACAGAGCAATCGTGACAAATTATCGCATTTAGTCAAAGAGGATCCTAATTTCTTTAATTACCAAAGAATCAAATCTTATTACGAAGATTTTCTCTAAATCCCTTGAATTCCGAAAATAAAACGTGACTATGTCACCGGTTAAGTCAAACCTGCATTTATTTATTTCACTCTTTTGTGATAGCCTCATTCGTACTTTTCGAATAATCGGATTATTTTATCCTTATTACTCAATGATGATAAAACTGTATTTATCAACCCATATTCGTCATGAAAATATTTTTATTGTTAGCCATGACCACCTCACTCAAATTTCGGGACGAAATTTCTTTAACGGGTAGGTACTGTGACGACCCGGAAATTTTCGACCAAATTTAAACTTAATCTTCATATGATTTCAATACGATAAGCAAAGTCTGTAATGTTGAGTCTCGAAAATTTTGAAACTATGTTTATATATTCAATTGACCTTCGACCATTCTCAACGATTCACGAATAATTAAATTGTAAAATAGATATGTGTGTATATATATAAATAATAATTGAAAGTATAATTTGAAATATTGAATGTTGTTGTTATTATTTAAATATACCCATATATACATAAAAGTATATTAGAAATAAATACTAAGTGATTGTAATACCTGTTTGTCAGTCGATCGATATTAAACAATTTAAATTCAACTTATATAATTCTAAAAATAAACGGTGATCCGAAAATGAGTTCTATAAATTAGAGACTTATTAAAAAAAATGTATTTAGGAGCTGTTTGTTAAATTTAAAAACTTTTTGTATTTTACTCGAAATGGAGAGAGAGTTTATGTAATTCTAATTTAATAGTTAATAACCAAATTTTATACCATGATGATCAGAAGAAATAACTATAACTAATATTAAAATTTGGGATTTTTTTTCCCGAAGACTCTTATCCGTCACTGAATTTAACAACGGAGCGCGATTTAGCACTTCGTGAAAACTGTCAGCACATTATTGTGGCTACTATTCTGTACACATTCGATATAAATATTAAGTTATTACTAAATATTACTGTATCTCCTTTTTCATTACCAACTCCCTATATAATATATGTGTGAAGAAAAGTAGATGTGGATATATAACAAAACCACTTGATAAACAGTAAATGATCCGTGAATTGGTTAGTTAAAGGTTGGAGTCAATGTTTCTGTTATAATTATTATACCACATGTATTACTTTTACATGTATATTATATTAATGCCACTTGATGATTTAGATGCATTTTTCTATATACACATTTACATACACTGCATTATAAAACACACAACCCACTTGCTTAGCTGATCGACAATATCATCACCCTTCCTCTTCATGATCTTCGACTGCCATCTCCATCATTAAAAATAGCCACCATACGCCACTTTCTTCATCTCCATCATCTCCTTTAGTGAAAACCACATCACCATAATCGCCAACCTCCATTACCCATTGTTGCTGCTATGCTGTTAGATGATCCTGTCCGAAAGAAACCATAGCAACCCACCCTCAAACACTAATTAACACCACCTACTTCCTTTATCTCTCATCCTCTCTCTATCTCTCGTTAATGTTCCTATATTCTTTATTTGTTTTTTTTATTTTTTTTTATTTTTATATGTCGAGCTACAAACCCATGTCAAACATAAATGGTTGCTACTACATGTCTTCTGTTCCCATTTCTATTTTCGTTACCATCATCAAAACCCATGAACGATCACTTAATTGCTACTACACTTCGTTTTTCCTGTTTCCAGCTCAGTCCAAGAACAAAAATTTTATCAAACCCAATCAACCATTAAACCCATCGTTTTCTATTTTCCTATTACTATCTTCAACTAAAATTAAAACCATCTCCCACCACCACATCACCTTTCCTCTATCTAAATTATGTGAATCTATTTTGCTTTCATTTATAACCCAAGAACTACCATTTTAAAACCCATCACTTACAACCAATTATTGAAACCCACGAAAAACCCACTTGTGGAATTCATCAACTACTACAAGTTGTTTCTTCTATTATTGTTGTTTGATCAATCACAACCCACAAACTACAAAAACCATCGAACCACTATGAAACTATTCGGGAATCACCATCACTTGAATTCACCATCCGCCACCTTGTTCGGCTTCTGTTTCATCTCGAATCAAACCTAACTCAATCACCCTGACAGCTAATATACTGCATACATTTATTTACATGATTTTGTGGCTACTTCTTCCGGGATTTTACCCAACGAGGTTATGAAAATACCAGAAGAAATCGGATCATTTTGAGAAACAAAAAGGAAGAATATATTAACAATTCAAGACTTTGTAGAGGTAAATATAGTGGATATTAAATTACTTGCTTTATCAATCTCCAAGAAAAAGAGATGCAAGTGGAGAATAAAGGTAAATGATGTGGCCAACCAAACTTGTACAACTCGATTGAATATTTTTTTTTGCTGTTGATTTGCTTTTGACGATCGTACATTGGAGGGGGATCCAGCTAATTGACAAGTATTTAAAACAATTATAATTGTTGTTGCTAGCCAACAAATTAAGTCACTTAAAAGTGACGTGGTAATACTTGATAGAAACCGAAAACAATGACCTCGATGATCAGTTTCTTTATTTAAGTATTCTGGGCTGTGTTCCTGTTTATCCTACTGGGCCGATATGTTTTTGGGCCAAAACCCAGCTCATGACTTGCTGTTAAAATGAAACTATCTATGTCTCATGTTTCTATTACAATAATGATAATGGTGATTCACATATGAAAGGGATGATGATTATGATGAGAAGGGACGATGATGATCATATGATTTTCAAGAATCATGATGATGACCCGTGATCATGACATGATGATAATCGTTGACGATTCGATATGATGATAAATGGTGATGTATAGGTGGATCAATGATAAGCGAAGATAATGCTCGATTATTTTATTAATGGAAGACGATAACATGAAATAATAATAGTGAAATTGATGACGTTAAATTTATGAAGAAGGAGAAAATTGAAATTGAATTAAAATGGGTTAAATATAATTAGGATACGTATAAATTCAGAAAAACAAGATAGAAGGAATGGTTAAGGGATGTTATCGGGTTAGCGGGACGTCGCGGGTTTAAACCCGGGTTTGGGCATTTTTTTTAAGGGCTACTCCTTTGAGGTTCGTGAATCCGAGGCCAACCCTACACTTGATAAATGAAGTCATATGTATTTTTACTACAAAATACAGTATGGTGAGTTTCATTTGCTCCCTTTTTAATTGCTTTTGCAATATATATTTTTGGGCTGAGAATACATGCGCTGCTTTTATAAATGTTTACGAAATAGACACAAGTACTTAAAATATATTCTACGTTGAGTTGTACCACTGGCATACTTCCCTGTAGCTTGGTAACTACTATTTACATGGGTATTGTAAACGCGAATCCTGTTGATAGATCTATCGGGCCTGACAACCCCAACCGGGCTGGACGACCAGTATTCAACGGTTGCACAGTACTTCGTTTCGTGACTACACTTGGTACGGTGTAGTGAGATTTCATAATAAAGGGAATATGCGACGTTGATTAAATGTTAAGTATGGTTACCAAGTGCTCAACCACTTAGAATATTTTTATTAAAACGTTTATGTATATGAAATCTTGTGGTCTATTAATATATTGAAATGATTGTTATGATAAACCTATGAACTCACCAACCTTTTGGTTGACACTTTTAAGCATGTTTATTCTCAGGTACGAATTAAGTCTTCCGCTGTGCATTTGCTCAATTGAAAGATATTATTTGGAGTCATTCATGGCATATTTAGGTCAGTACCTCGCAATGGGACCAGATGATGATGACTTCGTCCAGGAGAATAAGGACGGGTTTTTACAATAATTCTCTACAAAACCATTCCGGATGAAACGTATCACACATGGGGCATATAGTTCTTTGCCTTTTGTTGTCGTCGTTGTTGTTGTTGTTGTTGTTGTTGTTGTTGTTGTTGTTGTTGTTGTTGTTGTTGTTGTTGTTGTTGTTGTTGTTGTTGTTGTTAGGGTTATTGTTGTTGAGTCGTTTGTTGTTGTTATTGTTGTGATTGGGATTGTTGTTGTTGTTATTATTATTGGGATGGTTGTTGCGGTTATTGTTGCGGTTGTTGTTGCGATTATTGTTGTTGTTGGGGTGGTTGCGATTGTTGTTGTAGTTGTTGTTTTGATTGTTATTTTTGTACTGGTGACCCTGATCACTGCTTTCCTCTCACTTTCTTTTTCCCTGTTTCATTATAGCCTCCTCGGCCGCTTCTTTCTTTATCCTTCCTGTAATTTGGCCTATCAATTTGTGGGCTATACGGCTCGCTTTCTGCATTGTTGTAGGGTCGTTAGCACCTACATGCTCTTGGATTCGTTCCGGCAACCCTTTTATGAATGCTTCAATTTTTGCTTCTTCGTCCTCAAATGCTCCAGGACACATTAAAGCCAGTTCATTGAAACGTCGCTCGTAGGTAGTGACATCTAACCCTTGGGTTGTCAGTGCTTTAAGCTCTGCCTTGAGCTTGTTGATTTTGGTTATGAGACGGTACTCTTGCGTCATCATGTGCTTGAAAGCGGACCATGGAAGTGCGTAGGCGGTATTCTGTCCTACGTAATCCATGTAGGTATTCCACCATGTCAAAGTAGTACCCCTGAAAGTATGTGTGGCATACTTAACTTTATCCTCTTCTGCGCAGTTGCTGATTGCGAACACGGCTTCAACCTTCTCTGTCCACCGCTTTAGTCCAACGGGTCCTTTAGTTCCTTCAAACTCATTGGGTTTGCAGGCCATAAAAGCTTTGTAGGAACATCCTACCCGGTTGCCATTGTTTCCTCCACTGCTGGAACCCGATTGGTTATTGTTGTTCATTGCATTCACCACTGCAGCCATATTTGCAGCGAAAGCTTGAAGTTCTTCTGTGTTCAATTGTTGTTGTCTAGTAGCCGGAGGAGCCATTTCCTTCAAAAATAGCCGACTGAGTTAATCATATAGAATTTTAGAAGTAGCCAAAGAGTATTTTGTAGCTTAATATGAATTTATTATTATAAAAGCATTTTCTTCATATTAGCATTTTATAACTATAATAATGTTCATACTTAGCAGCTAACACACAAATTAACTACTAAAATTCTAATATGAAAAACTATGGTAAGTTATTACGTTACTACGTAATAATAAGTTGTAATAATAATAATAAACCTTCCATGCTTATTCTTATTATTATACAATCATAAGAAAAATTACATTGCGGATTTTCTTACAAACTTAAACACACAATATAATACATATTATACAATGCATAGAATACAGGATAGCTTCCGATGGTTCAAGAACGGCGAGATTTCTTAGATGTTGACGTTGTTTCTTTCTCGGCCAAATGTTTGGATTTTCGTTTGGATAGTTCTTTTTTCCAATTCCTCCCAATTGGTTCTTTCGACTAATTGTTTGGGAGCAAAACTAACAGTCATTATACGAGCGGTCATTTTATAAACTGGTCTCTTAGGTGGTTCAGGTGGATGATCACAAACATTTTGGGTCATAATAGGTTCATCGGGTTTGGGATCGGGTATAACAGCCAAAGATTTTCCCAAATCACGTTGTGGTTCGGTAATTTCCACAACTTCTTCAGGATCCTCTTCTTCGGGTTCCTCTTCGGGATCTTCTTCTGGACCCTCTTCTGGAACCTCTACTGGCAATTGTGAATCTTCCCAATTTTCCCAACAATTTTCCACTTTAATGGGAGCACCAAAAGTTAACTTTTCCGTTGGTTCATAAGTCGTATGCTTTGACTCAGCCTCCGAATCACTTGATAAGTAAATGAAATCTGAATCACTAGAGATGCTTATATGATCGGATGAAGTCATCTATCATATAATAGCAGACACGTTAAGAGAATGATATATCTTATAATATTTATATGTTAATAATCTTATGTTTCCAACAATTATATTAAGCAATCATTTTTAAAATAATTACGGTCGAAGTCCAGACTCACTAATGCATCAAAAATCAGTTAGACACACTAATGAAAAATTTTCTGATTCTCTAAGATCAACGCTCGGATACCAACTGAAATGCCCCGTTCATATTAATTATAAACGTTTCATATTAATTGGTTTCTTTGCGAGGTTTTGACCTCTATATGAGACGTTTTTTTCAAATCTTGCATTCGTTTTAAAAAAAAAACACCATAACCTTTATTATTGAATAAAGGTCTTAATGACATAATTTAGATTGTCTATCAAAGACAATCTCCTCAAATAAATAAGTTTTTACACAACCCATTACAATATGATCAAATATATTACAACAAATACTCCGAATGCAAGTTTAAACAATATAAACAATTATGCCGACTCCAAATCTTGACCTTGGGTTGGCATACGACAGCGGAAGCGTTTTTAATATTCACCTGAGAATAAACATGCTTAAAACGTCAGCAAAAATGTTGGTGAGTCATAGGTTTAATTTCTATATAATAATCATAACATTTAATAAGCCACAAGATTTCATTTAATTAAATGCGCAGGATCATTACAACTGCAAAAATCATTCATACGATGAGTCGCCTGGTAACCGACCTTAACATAGAGCGCTTAAGATATCTGGCATCATACATTCCACTATTCAAATGTATGACAAGAACCCTTCGAAGTACTAAAGCATTTCCACTATTCGAAAATGGGGGTGATTGGTGCCCGTAGATCTACCTTTAGGATTCGCGTCAATTAGTGTTTTTTACTAATTCTTAGGTTACCAAGCATAATAATAATAAGTACAGATATCCGGTATAACAAATCAATCGTAGAATGTAGTTCCATGAACTTGTGCTTATTTTATAAAACAATTATAAATTTTGCATGTATTCTCATCCCAAAATAATTTAGATAGTAA
Organism: Rutidosis leptorrhynchoides; assembly: GCF_046630445.1. Lineage (NCBI taxonomy): Eukaryota > Viridiplantae > Streptophyta > Magnoliopsida > Asterales > Asteraceae > Rutidosis > Rutidosis leptorrhynchoides. The sequence continues at coordinate 80,982,967 of NC_092333.1, forward strand.
AAATGGGACTATAACTCACTTGTGATGATTTCCGAATAGATGGTGATAAGACTTGGCCTTTTGACAAATTCACGAACCTAATAATAATATTCTTGTGTCAAGATATATATATATATATATATAATTAATATTCCATACTTATGATACTTATGATAATTTTAATTGTCCATTGTTAGTAGTCCAACGTTCGTAGTCCAATAGTCCAATAGTCCAACAGTATAAATATAAATATAAATGCGTATATTGTGTTAGAATTCACTAACACTATAATATATTGTCTTAATATAATAAGACACATAATATGTATATTGTCTGAAGCAATCCGCGACCCATTGTATACATGTCTCAGGCTCGATCACAACTCAAAGTATATAATATTTTGGAATCCACTTCGACCCACAGCTAACTCGAGATTACTGCCAATGGTGTCTAATAGTTCGTTCCAATAATATATATAGAAGAAGTGAAAATGATATGTCAAAACTTTGTATACGAATCCACGGTGATCAAGTATGTAACATCCCGCATTTTTCCGTTAAATTATTTTAACGCCCGTCTTTTTATTTTAAAAATATCTTTCGTAACTAAATTCGTATCCTCCGTTAGCTAACATTCTTAATATTTTTCCGTTATTGGATTTTAACATCCTCCGTTAATACGCGTTTTAAAATATTCCGTTTAGGTAATTCCCGCACCCGACTACAAACGCGAGGGACTAATCTTGCCACTCGAGCAAACTTGGCTAACTAGTAACCCACCATCTACCACCAACCTCCCATTTCTCTCTATCTCTTTTTCTTACTTCCCTTTTATGCTCTCAAAACCTTCAAACACAAAATCATCATCCAAATTCGATTTAGGGAGCTAGCAACAAAATAAATTACATATTCGTGATCCTCTCTTCATCCTCTTCATTTTGGTACCAACTTCATCTCATTTGGGTAACATTTCTAAAACTCTAGATTTCTCTAAATTCGTGTTTTTGACTTGAAATGGTGTTAGTTAGTGTCTATGGCTCATTGTGATGTCGTGTATGTAATTTGTATGCTCGATCTTGTTATTTGGTGTAACTAGCATGAACACTTGAAATGGGTTAGTTAATCTTTGATTTTGATTGATTAAATGTTGTTAGATGTTAAACCCATTGTGTTAAAAGTGTTACTAGCATCGTTAGTTTCGTTTTGGTATGTTGGATGATATGAAAACCTTGCGTTAACATGATTATTGATTTTGTGATTCTTAAATTAGGGTTTGATGAAACTTGAAATGAACTTTTGATGCATTGAATGCTTGTTAATGTTGTTAGTAAGTGTTTAGTTGCAATGTGTGTTTGATTACCTTCGAAACGGCATATCATACATGTAAATTGGTTACCCGAATCAAGAAATGCGTTTTTAGAACTTGGACCTTTGATTATGAACGTTTAATGCGGTTTTGGGTTGTTGTAGGTGTTGAATTACTTGTTGAAATGTGTCTAGTCGTTTTCTTCGTCAAATTACCTTCCCAACGGTATAAAATACTTGACTTGATTGTTTGCGGATCATAAATTGTGTTTATTTGGTTTTTGGTTCGTGCACTTGAGAGTTGCTGTAAACTGGCCTGGATAATAATCTGGACGCCGTCCAGCATTTTGGACGCCGTCCAGGCTTTCAAACTTGGACGCCGTCCAGCATTTTGGACGCCGTCCAGGCCTTCAAAGCTGGACGCCGTCCAGACAATCTGGACGCCGTCCAGATACCCTGGCAGGCTACTGTCTTCGTTGGTCATTTTTCGAAAAATGTTTACTATGCTACGCACCTCCGATTCACATGTAACTTGTTCTAACGTGCTCATATATGATTAAAAACCTCAGAGAAATAGTTCGGGACCCGACCCGAACGTGTTGACTTTTTCGTTGACTTTGACCCGACCAAGTTGACTTTTAATCAACTTAACCAAATGTTTGTGCAAATTGTTCTAACATGCTTTTATACTCGTATCTTGCATGAAACTTGACAATTTGATTCACATGCTACTTAATCGAGTCGTAACGAGCCATAGGACTAATTGAACATCCTTGACCAATCGCGTTTACCATTATTGATACAACTTACTTGTTTAGGTCAAGACTAGCATTGTTCTTTGCACACGTTTACTTGTTGAAGTACTTTATTACTCGTGCACTCAAGGTGAGATCATAGTCCCACTTTTACTCTTTTTGAACTTACATTTGGGATGAGAAAACATAAACATTTCTTTTACTAAGTGAACACAAGTACAGGAAAACAAACATTCTACATACGAGTTTAGAACAAAATCCTCAATTCGATTATCATTAGTTACACTTGCCGGGTGTAAGCGAGAACTTATGTTGTATGGATCCATATGGGTTTGACAAACCCTCATTCAAACGGTTCGCTACCGTTTACGAATGAAATATATTTTCGAGAAACAGTGTATGTTCTAGCACTAAGTGATGGGGTTCAATGGGAGAAATGTTAAGCATTGATAATTGGGTGCTTGTGAAACAAATTTTGGAATGGTTAACTATTAATTCGATGTTGCAAATCTTGTGGTTCAATCTACTTATTTACTCACTTACTTACTTAAACCTATGATTTCACCAACGTTTTCGTTGACAGATTTCTATGTTTTTCTCAGGTCTTTGAGCGATATGTGTTACATGCTTCCGCTCATTATTTTGATACTTGCTTTGGATGTCGAGTATTTATGCATACATGGAGCATCTTTTGGCTACTTTTAAATTGTGTCGCATAGGTTTCATTTGTACTTATAACTTTGTAACGTAACTTTTGGATGAACAATTCTCGTAAACTAGGGAACAATCTTTACTTTTGCAATGAATGCGACATATTTTGGTCAAACGTTATTTTAAAGACTTATGACCACGTAACGGGACCTAAGTAGTCGGCGCCGTCAAATGACAATTTTGTGGGGTCGCTACAATTGGTATCAGAGCGTTGGTTGTAGGGATTTAGAGTTCATTGGTGTCAACCCCGAGTCATAGGGTACATTAGTGAGTCTAGACTACAACCGGCATATAGACTTGGAGTAGGAATTACTTGACTACTTGTGCATTTATACTCGATCTCCTCTATTCACATCTAACTCTTATTCTACCTTAATCTCACGTGGTTGATTTGATTGACACGCCACCTTGACTATCTGAAATGATGTCGAATGCACATATGAATCAGGGTAATATAATTTCCGGGATTATATTACGGTGACTCATATGAACATTCCGACATTATGACATAAAGAATTTAAGGCGAGTCAAGGAAAAATTTCCTCTTTATCTTGATTTCCATATCACGATTAGTATTATTGATAATACTAAACAACGGTATTCTTGTGTCATGAAGGAACAATGGCTCACCAAGTTCAACCCAATACTCCTTCCGAAACTCTCGAACAAGCTCTTCAACGAATGATAACCACCGCCATGGGTGCGGCCGTGGCCGATCACTTTCCCAACAACAATAATCATGGAGCTGGTAATTCAAACGAGGGGTGCTCCTACAAGAACTTCATGGGGTGCAAACCTCCCACTTTCGATGGAACCGAGGGACTGGTTGCTCTCACCAGATGGTTTGAACAAACGGAAGCCGTTTTTAACATAAGCGGTTGTCGGGACCAAGATAAGGTCAAGTTTTCCACCCTCACTCTCACCGGTATTGCTTTCTCATGGTGGAACACGTATGTACAATCGGTGGGTATCGATGAAGCCCACGCACTCTCTTGGACCGAATTAAGAGAAAGAATGATCACCGAATACTTCGACGAAACTCGAAGGCTCGAACAGGGGCTAAGAAATTTACAAACGGTCCGGAATGACCTCGAAGCTTATAATCAACGGTTTGCTGAACTAGTCTTAATGTGTCCAAACCTCATGACTCTCGAGTCCCTAAGAGTTGAACTTTACATGGATGGCCTTCCGAAGAGCATTCAACACAGGGTAATGTCATCCAAACCCGCCAACCTACAAGAGGCTTTAACGATGGCTCGCCAATCTATAGAAACGGTGGATGAAATTGAAGCACCGGCACCAACGGTCGAGGACCAACCGGGTAACAACAAAAGAAAATGGGAAGCCTCTCAATCCAGCAACTACAACAGCAACAACTTTGCCAAGGAACTTTTCACCTCCGTTGGCAAGAAAAGTTATGCTGGAACTCGACCTTTTTGCAACAAATGCCACAAGCATCACTTTGGTGAATGTGGCAAGCTAATTTGCCACCGGTGCCAGGGAAGTGGTCATATTGCCAAATATTGTGGAAGTACCGCCCCCGTCAGTCAAAAGGGATCCAACACACAAAAGCCGGGTGTTTGTTTCGAATGTGGCCAACCGGGTCATTTTAGGAATGCATGTCCAATGAAAAAAAGCCAACCCCAACACACGCGGCCGAACTTCCAACATTAGCACCGAGGATGCTCGAGACGACATGAACTAGTCACGGATACGTTTCTTCTTAACAACTCCTATACTTCATGTTTATTCGATTCGGATGTCGATAAATGTTTTGTATCCAAGGCTTTGGAGCCTACTATTTGCACTCCACCACCCCCTAGATATTACTTAGGCGATTCAAGTGACCAACGGAAAACTATTGCGTGCCGACAAATTTATCGGAGAGTGTACGTCAAACTTATTGGGTAGGTAATTTGAACTTTGATTTGACATCTATAGAACTAAGGAGCCCAAAACCTATACGTTAGGAAGAGAATGTTTTCCCCACATATATGTGATTTTAGTGAACTAAATAATTTCTGTTTAAGAACCGATATCCTCTTCCCCGTATCAACAACCTCTTGAACCGTTACACGGATCTCGCGTATATTCTAAAATCGACCTTCATTCTGGTTATCATCAATTGAGGGTTAAGGGAGAAGATGTCTCCTAAACCGCTTTTTGAACTCGCTACGATAGTTATAAATTTCTTTTAGTGCCGTTCAGTTTATCTAAGGCTCCGCCCGTATTCATAGACCTCCGGAACCGCGTATGCAAACTTATCTAGACAAATCCGTTACCGTACTTATAATTTTAAGCTATTCAAGCGGAAAGGAAAAACGAACAACGTCTCCGTCTTACGCTCAAACTCTTGAGAAAAGAGCAACTCTATGCCGAATTCTCCAAGTGAGAATTTTGGTTAAACGAAGTCCAAATTCTAAACCATATTGTTAGTGGTCAAGGTATTACAGTAGATCTCGCAAAAAAAAAAAAAAAAAAAAAATTTGAATTAATTAATTAATTTTGGAGAAACCCTCACGACTCCTACTTGTATTCGTAAAATTTTGGATCTCGCGATTATTACCAAAGATTAATTTCCGATTTTTCCCGTATCGCTCGTCCTCTAACCTCGTTAACGTACTAAGGAAAAAAAAAATTAAACATTTTCCGTGTCCGGACTTTGAACGTGATTTTTCACACCAACCTTACTAGATAAATTCGTGTGGCACAAAATGGAACTCAAATATAGAAATACTTCTACGTGAACGCCTGAAAGGCAACCCCTCTCGACTCGAAATCAAGGAAGCTGAAATTCGTTATTTTACACGGAGAATTTGAATACTTATTTATGGATCCGATCAATCTTCTCGTCATCGCGTACCACGATACATAGCTCTGCTATTTCACTATTACCGTCTGATATTACTGAGACCAAAGATAACACACAATCCAAGGATACCCCTTTCTTCTTTGACTTAGCATCCTTGTGCTTCTGTTATACGGCCAACTACTACTCAACCCTGAGCTATACAACTACGTGTACTATCTCGTTTCCCACCAAGTCTCAACATTTGGCCACTAGATGCGCGATATGGCTACCTCAAAATGTGAACTCATCCTATTCTAAGTTCTCATTTCACTCCTATCTTTTCGCTCGTACTTCCGTATACGGAAACCTTTTTATTTAATTTCTCAATGGAGAGAGAGACTCTTCACGTGTTACTAGTATTCGCCACGAGGGTGACTAGCCCTTACGAACATTTTTCAGTAGCCGACAAGAAACCTGTTCCAACAAACGCTTTCGAACCCTAACTAACTTGTCCAAGCATATCTTAAGAAATTATATTCCAACACGGTGTATCATTGTCAATTATCCAGGATCGAAAATACTCGTTACACATCTTGTTTACAAGAAGCCTTCGGAACACGTTTAGACGTGAGTACTGCGTATCTTCCACAAACAGACGAGCTAAGCAAACGAACAATTTACATCTTGGAAAGACATGTTACAAACTTGTATTGTCGCCTTTAGTTGATCCCTCTTACAATAGTAGTTACCACTCGCGTGTTAACGCGCACTTTTCGAAACTTTATATAACCACAAATGTTGTTCTCCTATTCGTTGGACCGAAGTAGGTGACAAGCAAATCATCAGATCCGAAATCATTCAAGAAACAACCTTTGAGATAGTTCAAGTCCGAGAAGGGCTCAAGATGGCCCGTGGTCGCCAAAGGAGTTATACCAATGTTAGATGAAAATCTCTCAAATTTAAAGTCAGAATCGTGTAATATTGAAAACCACACCTTGGAAAGGTGTAATCCGTTTCGGGAAATCGAGGAAATTTATATCCGCAATATTGATCCTTTTGAAATCTTGGGGCGTATTGGAACCGCTTCCTACCGTTTAGAACCTCCGACTCAATTAAGTTTCCGTTTACCTTACGTTCCATGTAACAAACTTAGATACGTGTCCTGCAGAACAGGAATGTGCTATCCTTCTAGATAAACTTACTATTGATGACAACTCCTCTTCGTAGAAAGACCGGTTGAAATTGTGGATCGTAAAACCAAGCCTTAATACAACATAAAACCCCGACTGTCCAAATTCGTGGGAATGCCCAAGGACGTATCTTCACTTATTCATAGCATTGACAATGCAAGGTCTCAAGGAAGAGACATCGACTATTACTTTCAACTAAATTTCGGGACGAAATTTCTTTTAAGGTGTGGGTAATGTAACATCCCGCATTTTTCCGTTAAATTATTTTAACGCCCGTCTTTTTATTTTAAAAATATCCTTCGTAACTAAATTCGTATCCTCCGTTAGCTAACATTCTTAATATTTTTCCGTTATTGGATTTTAACATCCTCCGTTAATACGCGTTTTAAAATATTCCGTTTAGGTAATTCCCGCACCCGACTACAAACGCGAGGGACTAATCTCGCCACTCGGGCAAACTTGGCTAACTAGTAACCCACCATCCACCACCAACCTCCCATTTCTCTCTATCTCTTTTTCTTACTTCACTTTTATGCTCTCAAAACCTTCAAACACAAAATCATCATCCAAATTCGATTTAGGGAGCTAGCAACAAAATAAATTACATATTCGTGATCCTCTCTTCATCCTCTTCATTTTGGTACCAACTTCATCTCATTTGGGTAACATTTCTAAAACTCTAGATTTCTCTAAATTCGTGTTTTTGACTTAAAATGGTGTTAGTTAGTGTCTATGGCTCATTGTGATGTCGTGTATGTAATTTGTATGCTCGATCTTGTTATTTGGTGTAACTAGCATGAACACTTGAAATGGGTTAGTTAATCTTTGATTTTGATTGATTAAATGTTGTTAGATGTTAAACCCATTGTGTTAAAAGTGTTACTAGCATCGTTAGTTTCGTTTTGGTATGTTGGATGATATGAAAACCTTGCGTTAACATGATTATTGATTTTGTGATTCTTAAATTAGGGTTTGATGAAACTTGAAATGAACTTTTGATGCATTGAATGCTTGTTAATGTTGTTAGTAAGTGTTTAGTTGCAATGTGTGTTTGATTACCTTCGAAACGGCATATCATACATGTAAATTGGTTACCCGAATCAAGAAATGCGTTTTTAGAACTTGGACCTTTGATTATGAACGTTTAATGCTGTTTTGGGTTGTTGTAGGTGTTGAATTACTTGTTGAAATGTGTCTAGTCATTTTCTTCGTCAAATTACCTTCCCAACGGTATAAAATACTTGACTTGATTGTTTGCGGATCATAAATTGTGTTTATTTGGTTTTTGGTTCGTGCACTTGAGAGTTGCTGTAAACAGGCCTGGATAATAATCTGGACGCCGTCCAGCATTTTGGACACCGTCCAGGCTTTCAAACTTGGACGCCGTCCAGCATTTTGGACGCCGTCCAGGCCTTCAAAGCTGGACGCCGTCCAGACAATCTGGACGCCGTCCAGATACCCTGGCAGGCTACTGTCTTCGTTGGTCATTTTTTGAAAAATGTTTACTATGCTACGCACCTCCGATTCACATGTAACTTGTTCTAACGTGCTTGATATTTCTCTAAACATACATATTATTCGACGCAATATCAGTCATATTTCATCATCTTTTATCATTTAAAAAGACATTCAACGTATAATATTCAAGAAAAACGACAAAAGTGGACAAGAGCTTGAAGTTTGAAGAAACGATGATAAAACGATAGTTTTAACCAAATTTATATCAAGAAACGTTTATCCGAATGAAAGTACAAGATAGATGAAGAAAAGAATTCAAATGGAAAGTGCCAAGTCAGTACACGTCAATACGGGATCAACAAAGAACAAACGAAAAAGAAAAATAAAGGAAACTGTCATTAACACATACGCGAATCGTGTAGGTCTACACGAAACGCGTAGTAATTTGTTCTTACGCGAATCGTGTAGCCATACACAAAACGCGTAGTATTAGGCAGAACATAATCATTGATTCAGATAAGGGCGGCTGGCTTTTGAGTTTTAAAACAATTCTTTTGTTGAATTGTGATACAGCAAGGAACCAATTAAGCTCAACTACTCCCTTCTATTCATGTTAAATACGGAGTATGTACAGAGAGGGAGAACAGACAGGACACATATCAATTACTATACAAAAATTGTTACTTTAGTTACTTTATATTTTTCAAGTACTCCGTATAATTTAGTTCCATATTATAGTTGAAGAATTAAGATTGTTTCAAATATTAAGGGTGTATTGTTCGTGATTACGGGTGTTATTATTGTAATTTTCTACAGTTTGAAGTTAATGAAAGTGAAGATATTTTAGTAAGTTTACTCTGTTAAAATTATCGTTGTTATTATGTTTGCATATCCATATTTTTATGTTTACCCTAGCGTAATGAATAGCTAAATTTTCATAGTGTTAGCTTAGATGTAGAGCCCCTAGTGAAATGGATTGTTACCATTTGTAAAAGTTAAAATGTAACTTTAGTATTTTTAATATTGAGCCTAGTTAAAAGAACCATTATTGTATAATTAGGTATTTAACTCTTGCCACTTAATTTATTAAATTTAAATAACGAAAGTTGTTTTTATTTACATAAATTAAGCTTCAACATTAAAAATGATCTAGACGAATTTATGGATAAGTTATTAACACCAATTTAGAAATAAACTTCGGTGGTTTGGGTAATATCAATAATTATATGATAGTGAAATTATAAAAAGGGAAACCGTTATAATTTGGGTATTGGCGAAAGTCAAAACTAGACTAGGTCTCAATTTAAATACTTAAGGAATAGTAGCTATCTAAAAAGAATCCGATGAAAATTAGATTTATTTTAGTTACTTGTAACCTTATATTTATTCGAAAGAAAAATATAAAGTTTATTACTAAAACATTTTAAATAGGGCGTAAACTCAAAACAATCCATGGACCTAGGGGTGACACATTTAAGTAAACACTCCCATTTATCCCATTTATATTTATTATAAAAGTATTATTATTATTATTTACGAATTATTATTACAAAATATAAAAAGAATACATAAAAATACTTAAAATTCGTATCAGACTGTTTGTCACATTATTTATACCATACGCGAAACGTGTATGATTACACGAAACGCGTAAGCCTGAATACTAAACTGTACGATTAAAATCACACAATTCGCGTACGTTTTAACATATACGCGATACGCGTATTTATACGTGAAACGCGTATGTACAAGACACGGCTACAGTACCAGTTAGGGTAAAATTAGGGTTTAGTTATTTAATTAGGTTAAAATTAGGGTTTAGTTATTTAATTAGGTTAAAATTAGGGTTTTAGTTATTTAAGTTTAGGTTATTACTATATAATTATTATTAGTTATTATAAAATAACTTTAATACATGTTTAAAACCTAATAATTAGTATTAATTATTATTACTTTATAATTAGAAATTAGTTTATAATTAGTTAATTAATTTACTTCTTTTTAATTTATATTAATCTTATTAAAAATGTATTTTAGTTAATTTAAATAAATTTATATTATAATTACTCAAAACAAAATTCTAAATATATAGTTTTATTAAAAGTTACTATTTTACTAATTACCATTTAGTAATATAATTGTCGCATCATAATTAGTATATTTTCATTTGGTTCCTTTTTAAGTTAATTATTGTAATCTTGTAATTTTATTTAGTAAATTAGTTTAAGTTATTTTCTTTTACTGTTATATTATAAATTCCTAATCCAAAACCCCCTTTAAATAAGTTTGACATCAAAGACTATTAAAAACCATTAAACACTCCATCTCCCTGTGGAACGAATTGGATTTACCAACAAACTAAACTACATGAATAGGACTAGTTGCCTATATATGTGTGAAATTAACCTGAATTCAATAAAATACCACATATACAATAAATCAATTCGTGTAACAAAACAACTCAAATCCGTTCATAAATAAAGGTTACGATCCAGCTCATCAACTTTTTGGCGCCGCTACCGGGGAGTTGGCAGTTAAATAAATAGATAATTTTTCTGATTCGTAGTAGTAGTTGGATTTGTACGTGGACCGGGTTGTTGGATCACCAATTTTATTGGTCAATAGAAGGATCCTGCCCCTCTGCTGCATCTTTTGGCTATTCGAAACGTGGGCAAAATCAGAAGGAAAATCTGTTTGTGTAAGGTTTTTTATCATTGTTTTTATGTTATTCGATCCTCTCGAGGAAATTCATTTCCAAGAAAGTTCAAAGTTTTTGAATAAATCCTTTAGTTCTTTGTACAATTTCCCAAATTGTATGATCCGTTCAATCCTAAACTCGTTAAACTTAATCCAGAACCACAAAGTATTAATAAAAGTCAAAAACAACAAAAAGAAGTACTAGTAATTTTAAAACACCGAAAAACACTAAAAAAGAAACAAGTAAGTAACACTAGAAAAGCTTTTGGTGTTATGATCTCATAATAGAAATTAATGCATGAACTTACGTTCCTCCAACGCTGAATTAACTCCTTCACATCCTGAACCCGAAAGAAAATTCCACGAACGCTTAAGAGCTCAAGAAGTAGAATCTCTTGCTAAAAATTTAGAGTCACTTTCCTTAGAATCCGACTCTGAACCAATAATTCAACCAATCATAGAGCCGATTATTAAAGAAGAAGAAGAAATGGCTAATACAAATCAAATGATGGAAGCATTAATGAAGGCCACAAGAAAAGGTCAAGGCCACGCAATCATCCAACCCACGATGAGTGATGGCTTTGAAATAAAAGGTCAATTTTTACACATGGTGACTAATACATGTCAATTCGGTGGAGCCCCAAATGAGGATGCTAACGAGCATCTTCGTAAGTTTGTAAGCATTTGCAAGCTTTTCAAAATCAAAGATGTCACCGATGAAGTTGCATGTTTAAAAATCTTTCCATGGTCCTTAAAAGATGATGCAAGAGATTGGCTAGACTCATTACCAGAAGGTTATATTGAAAACTGGAATGATATGATGGATAAGTTTTTGTCAGAATTCTTTCCTGCTTCAAAAGCAGCAAAATTGCAAAGTGATATAAATCACTTTATGCAAAAGCCTAATGAAACTCTTTATGAAGCTTGGACCCGATTCAACAAAATGCTTAGGGTATGTCCTCAACACGGGTTGAATACATTCCAAAAGGTCCAAATATTCTATAAAGGAGTCAATGTGGCAACTAGAAAAGATATAGATGTTGCAGCCGGAGGTTCGATCATGAAGAAAACACCTGAAGACGCTCACACAATCATTGCTGATTTAGCTTCCCATTCCCATAATTAGCATCAAGAAATAGAATTCTCTAGATCATCAAATGTTGCTAGTATTGAAAGCAATGATGAAATTGCTTCTTTAAAAGTTCAAATAGCAAATCAAGCAAGGCAAATCGAGAAAGTAACCAAGGAAATGCATGCTATCAGAGTAGGATGTGAACTATGCCAAGGTCCCCATCTTACTAGAGATTGTGATCAAAGTACAATGGAAGAGCAAGCAAATTTCTTAGGTTACTTACGAAAAGGTGAAATGAACTTCAGTGATTTTCCAGCTATAGAAGCAAACAACCGAAAATATCCTCCTATAAACAGCTATCAAGTAGGAGGACCTTCAGGATCAAATAATAATAACTATCAAAATAATAATAACTATCAAGGAGGAAATCCAGGTTACCAAAATAACCGGAATTTCCCAAATCAAAATCAAAGAAATCCGCCACCAGGTTATAATAACCGAAATCAACCTCAACGAAATTATCAAAATAATTTCCAACACAATCAACCACAACCACTAGCACTTATGCAACCACAACCATTAGCAATTATGCAACCTCAACCTGAGAGGAAATCTGGTTTAGAAGATCTCTTAAGAGATTTTATGGTTAAGCACGAGCAAAATGCAGAGCTCCAAACTCAGCAAATCCGAAATCAACAAGCCACAATACAAAACTTAGAAAGGGATGTTGGAAGGATATCACAGTTACTATCAGAGAGACCACCAGGTACTCTCCCCTCAAATACTCAAGTGAATCCCAACAACCCCCAAACAAGGAACGAGCATGTAAATGCTATAACTACTAGAAGTGGTTTAACTACTAAACCGGAGACTCTTAAGTCCCCGGAAGTTCCTTTATGTCCTTCTGTTTTACAAATACCGGTTGATGATGAGCAAGTTGACAAAGAACAAGAGAAAGATGATCCACCTGAGGTCATACCAAAGAAAAGTGAAGAACCAACAGTAAAGGTGCATAAGGAACCTATTCCATACCCAAAAGCATTAAAGAAAGACAGACTCGCGAGGCGATATGAGAAATTTGCGGACATGATTAAGCAAATTAGCATTAACATGCCACTCGCGGAGGTTCTTAGGGATATGCCCAATTATGGGAAGTTTTTAAAGGATCTCATATCCTCGAAGGGTAAATACCATGATGTTTCTGCCACATTCCTTCATGAGGAATGTTCGGCCATTTTAAAGAAACAAAATGTACCTCCAAAATTAGGAGACCCTGGTAGTTTTATCATACCATGTATGATGGGTGATTCGGTGGTGTACGATGCACTAGCCGACCTAGGTGTAAGTGTTAACCTAATGCCTTACTCATTATATTTAAAACTTGACTTAGGAGACTTAAAACCAACCCGGATGGGTATTCGATTAGCAAACCAATCATTTGATACTCCTATAGGTATAGCCGAGGATATACTTGTAAAAGTTGGCTCACTTATCTTTCCCGTCGACTTTGTTATTCTAGAAATGCAAGAGGACACAAAAGTTCCTATCATTTTAGGACGTCCTTTCCTAAACACTGCAGATGCTATCATTAATGTCCAAAAAGAACAATTGAGTCTAGGTGTGGGAAACGAGAGAATAATTTGTCACATTGACAAAGCCATGAAAAGACCCACTTCTACCGATGACTCTTGTTTTCAAATTGATGTTATAGATCTTTGTGTCGAGAATGAATTGAAGGAGCTACTTGAAATTGATATCCCGGGGTTAGCCCCTGTAAGTGAGAATGAATACTTCAATATTGATAAAGATTTTGATGAGTTGATGAAGGTGGTCACGGATGACGAGACCATAATAGAAGAAATTCCCAAGGAAGAGGAATCGTTTGAGGAAATCAAAAATGAAGATAGATTTCGTATAAAAAATTCCTTAGAAGAACCACCCGTACTAGAGCTTAAAGAGCTACCCAAACACTTGGAGTATGCTTATCTCGAAGGTACATCTCAATTACAAGTAATTATTGCTTCACATCTTTCAGATAATGAGAAGGATAAGCTAATTTCTGTATTAAAAACCCATAAAAAGGCTATAGCCTGGAAAACAACCGACATTCCGGGAATAAACCCGTCTTATTGTACACATAAAATTCTCCTTGAGAATGACTACAAACCCGTAGTACAAAGACAACGCAGGCTAAATCCCAACATGAAAGAGGTTGTTAAAAAGGAGGTCGTCAAGCTTCTTGACGCCGGGTTAATCTACCCCATATCCGATAGTCCATGGGTTAGTCCAGTACAAGTAGTACCCAAAAAGGGGGGTACAACCGTTATATTAAATGAAAAGGACGAACTCGTCCCAACTAGAACAGTTACCGGCTGGAGAGTCTGTATTGATTACAGACGTCTAAATGATGCCACTAGAAAGGATCATTTCCCGTTACCTTTTATTGATCAAATGCTTGAACGATTAGCGGGAAAAGAATATTATTGCTTTTTAGACGGTTTCTCCGGTTACTTCCAAATTCCAATTGATCCCAACGACCAAGAAAAGACCACATTCACTTATCCTTTCGGTACCTTTGCCTATCGCCGCATGCCGTTTGGTTTATGCAATGCACCCGGAACCTTTCAAAGGTGCATGATGGCAATCTTTGATGATATGGTAGAGGATTGTATGGAAGTCTTCATGGATGACTTTTCCGTGTTTGGAGACTCCTTTGAATCGTGTCTTTTCAATCTAGAACGTATGCTTATCCGATGTGAGAAAGCAAACTTGGTCCTAAATTGGGAAAAATGCCACTTCATGGTGAAGGAGGGCATTGTACTTGGTCACAAAATATCTCGTGCGGGAATAGAGGTAGATAAAGCTAAAATTGAAGTTATCTCTAAGCTACCTAAACCATCAAATGTTAAAGCAATTAGAAGCTTTCTTGGTCACGCAGGATTCTATAGGCGATTTATCAAAGATTTTTCTAAAATCGCCCGCCCATTGACCAAACTTCTTGAAAAGGATGCTCCATTTGACTTCAATTCTAATTGCGAGAATGCATTCCCGATTCTAAAGTCAAAACTCACACAAGCTCCAATTATGGTATCTCCGGATTGGAGTATGCCATTTGAGCTAATGTGTGACGCAAGCGACTATGCTTTAGGTGCTGTTTTAGGACAACATCCCGATAATCATTTTCTTCCGATTTATTATGCAAGTAAAACTCTAACGGGAGCCCAAATTAATTATACTACCACGGAAAAAGAACTCCTAGCGGTTGTTTATGCATTTGATAAATTTCGGTCATATTTGGTGTTGTCCAAGACCATTGTTTACACGGACCATTCGGCACTTAGGTATTTATTCTCGAAACTAGATGTAAAACATCGTCTCATACGTTGGGTTCTTTTACTTCAAGAATTTGACATTGAGATACGTGACAAGAAAGGAGCTGAGAATCTAGCTGCCGATCATTTATCCCGACTTGAAAACCCCGAATTAGATAAACTTGATGATACAATCATCAAAGATACATTTCCTGACGAATCTCTAATGAGGGTTGAAAAAGAATCTGAAATCCCATGGTTTGCCCATTTTGCAAACTATCTTGCTTCAGACATTCTACAAAAAGGACTTACTTATCAGCAAAAGAAGAAATTCTTTGCAGATTTGAAGTCATATTTCTGGGAATACCAAGACCTATTTCGTGTTGGAGCGGATCAAATAATTCGCCGTTGTGTGTACGGACAAGAAGCTCAACAAATTCTTGAGCATTGCCATCAAGGGCCAACCGGCGGCCATTTCGGACCAAACCACACTGCAAGAAAAATCCTTGAATCGGGCTTTTATTGGCCCACGATCTTTAAAGATGCCCATGATTTCGTTCGGACTTGTAACGCATGCCAACGAACGGGTAACATCACGAAAAAGGATGAGATGCCTCAAACCGGCATCCAAGTTTGTGAAATCTTTGACATTTGGGGAATCGATTTCATGGGACCCTTTCCAAGTTCACATAAGTGCAAGTACATACTAGTAGCCGTTGACTATGTATCCAAGTGGGCTGAAGCAAAAGCTTTGCCTACAAATGATGCTAGGGTGGTGGTAAACTTCTTGAAAAATCTCTTCTCACGCTTTGGAATCCCAAAAGCACTCATATCCGACCGAGGAACACATTTTACCAACAACCTTCTTGAAAAGGTGTTGAAGAAGTATGGCGTAACTCATCGTTTCTCTACTCCGTACCACCCGCAAACAAGTGGTCAAGTGGAGAACACGAATCGTGCCTTAAAACGCATACTTGAGAAGACGGTTAATAACAACCCTAAAATCTGGCAACGCAAGTTAGATGACGCGTTGTGGGCTTTTAGGACTGCGTATAAAACACCAATAGGTACCACACCATTTAGACTTGTATACGGTAAAGCGTGTCATCTACCTGTTGAAGTTGAACACAAGGCATACTGGGCTATGAGAGAATGTAATACTGACCTTGTACAAGCCGGAGAAAATAGGTTATTACAACTTAACGAACTAGATGAATTAAGATTACATGCCTACGAAAATTCTAAAACATATAAAGAAAAAACTAAAGTATGGCACGATGCACGATTAAAAAAGAAAGAATTTGAACAAGGGGATAAAGTATTGGTATTCCAATCACGTTTCAAGTTTTCACCTGGTAAACTTAGATCCCGATGGACTGGGCCATATATAATAAAACAGTTTTTTCCATCTGGATATGCAGAGTTGTATGGTAAAGACGGTGGAACTTTCAAAGTGAACGGACACAGACTCAAGTTATACTTTGAAGAAATCAATACTACGGAAAGAGACGAAATCACCTTCGACCCTAAGGACAAATAAATTCAGGGTAACTCTAAGGTTTTAAACTCCATTCTCGATTTTTATTCTTATCTTTAAGAGTGGGGTTAGATTGGTCTTTCCCTAGCAGACCCTAAAGAACTAGTCTTCTCCCTCCATTCTATCTTTTTAATTTCTTTTTGTTTTTATTGTGTAATTTCAAGATGCGCAGTCAGTATATCTACAACCATTTCATTTTAAAGTGCGATAAGATTTTACCGAGGGATGTGGTGTTAGATATTAAGAAAAGATGCGATAAGGCGAGGAAAGAAGAAAGACAGAAACTAAATGAGACAAACTATGCAAGAGGAAAATCTAAATCAGCTAAAAGGCGTCGAGCACGTCATTTGGGTAAATGTGTGAAATGTGGAAAACCGACTCACTCCAGAGATTGCCCAAAGAACCAAACGGACTCTAATTACGAGTACGTAACCTTATGCCGAGAAGGGCCTTTAAAATGTGCAGAAGAAAACCTCTTAAACCAGCGAGGTTACGCCTACGAAGCAATGGGGAGCGAAATAATGCGACTCCACTACGAGGTGAGCCAACGAGGCTTCACTCTTTAAATCTTTTTCTCGCCAATTGTGTGTTTGTGCATTTTTGTGTGTAATATTTTGGTGTGTTTGGTTTGTTTTTGTTTGTTGTATGTTCTATTAAAACGGTCTACCATTTAAAAGTGATGAACCTTGAGTTCAATATGTTTTCATTAAAAACGATAAATGTTAAGTGTTACAACTGAATTATCGTTTTTCAAATTGCACGAAATTTCTTGTTGGATTCATAAGATATCTGTTAAATAGTAAACCACGAAAACAAAATAAAAATTTAAAAAAAATCCTTTCTACTAAATTGAAGGTGAAACGCCTTGAGTTTAACTTGTTTCTTTGAAAATGAAAATGTTTAGGTGTTACAACTGAATTTTCATTCTTCAAATTGCACAAAATTTTTTGTTAAATTCTAAAAGTCTACAGTAGATTGCAAAATATACCTTTTTATCAATAACCGTAAAAATATATAACTTGTAAATCTTTGTCGTGGATAATGATAGGTTTGACGACCGAATTTATCTCTACCTAATCGATAGGAAACAAAGTTTTAAGTTTGAAAATTAGTTGATTTAGGGGTATACAAAAAAAATAGAGTGTATTTTAATTTGTGTAATTTTTATTTTTCATGTACTTGTTTTAAAATTAAAAATGTTAATAATTTTGACACAAAAATAGAGTGTTTTTATTTTATTTTATTTTAAATTTGTTTTCGAAAAACATTAAAAACTTTAACTTTTAATGGATTGAATTTTATAAATTGAAATTAAAAATTTATAAACGGATTAAGATCAGGTCTAACAACCGAATTTCCGTTACAAATATAAATTTATAAAAGATATTTTTAAATTCAATTGATTTTAAGTTATATATAAAAAAAATAATAAAAAAAAATTACAGACAAAGCATACGCGTAAAGTGTGGAGGTACACGAAACGCGTGGAATTCAAAGCATACGCGAAACGCGTAGACCTACGCGAAACGCGTAGACCTACGCGAAACGCGTAGGGTCAAAAATCTGGAAATATAACTGATCGATCAGGAGCCTGTTCTTCACACTCTCTTCTCAATTTTTTTTCTGTGGACGAGAGAAAAAACCAAAAACCCCAAAAATCACACCCAAATACTAAATTAACACTTCCAATCTTCCCCAATTCTTACATCTTTCAACATGCCTAGAGCGGTAAGGGTCCTCAACCCGTTTTACCTCGTGTTCTTCAAGTTTTTCATTAATTATTTTTATGGCTTTAATCCGAATTATATGCATGTTATTGACGAATTTTACTTGATTATTGCTATATTTATGTTGTTAGTATGATATTAAACCCGATTAGCATGAAAATTTGATGTTTAATTGATTATTGAAAAATTAGGGTTTATACAAATTGGGGATAATTGAGAAATTGCTACTGAGGTGTGTTATTTTGGTTGTAATTAGATGTTTTTAACTGTTTTGTTAGTAGTTAGAACTCTTGAACATAATTTTGATTGTTTGATTTTGTGATTTTTAATTTTAGTCTAAAATTTGATAGTTTTTGCCATTTTCATGAATCAAGTATGAATTGTAATGTTGTTAAGGATTATTTAGAAGCTGAAATACACGCAATGTGATTGAATTGAATTCGATATACTTAGAAAAATTACATGTTTTCACTTATGAATTAGACTTTGTATATGAAACTTGATTTTTGATTTATGATTTTTGGTTTGTTTCTGCTTTGTTTTGAATCATAGAACTAAAAATTCCAATGTTGCTGAAACAAGTTGATTCCTGTGTTGATTGAAAACAAGCTTGTATGTTGAATTTAGACTCTTTGCTAACATTAACACATCCTATTGGGATGATTTTCTTGATTTAAAATGTTATGTAGGGACCAATTAGAATGAGGGCATTTAACCAACAACAAGCAGAAAATCAGGTTACACCCGAAATGGAACAACAACTCTTGAACCTACACCTGATCCTGCAATTTCCTAATGAATTACATCAAAGGGTACAAAAGGTTAAGGATTTGCTCATTCTGGTAAATAGAACCATCTCTCCAGTTTACGTTGTTGATTGGGATCCCCTAGGAGACCCAGTCAACTTAGATACACCGATAAGGGAAATTTTAACCCAAAGTTTCACGAATGAATTTGGGGAAATCACGTATTATAATGACTTTGAGAGATTGTTTAGGTTAAATTCTCCTGTATATAGAGAATTGTGTTTGGAATTTTACTCTACCGTTAGGATGAACATAAACCCGAAAAATGTCCAAGATACTAGATTCCTACAATTTAGATTGGGTGATGTAGATAGAGTAATGTCCCTAGGCGACATGACTATGGCCTTAGGGATTTATGACGGTAATGAGATGAATGCTCCAGGTTTTTGGGAATATATTTTTACAGGAGCTAGGTATACAGGAGATTATGATTTTTTGAGTGTCTGGCGCTCTTTTTCCCAAAAGAATACTTATGTAGCAGGCCAAGAATCATACCTTAAGATCACTGATGTTCGCTATCGAATAATTCATAAATTTATAGCGAACACAATTAACCAAAGGGCATTCCTTAATACAGATAAGATTAATTATGTTGACCTTTGGTATTTAGATGCAATCAGAGATAGGGATACGTTTATTAGTATACCCTATGGAGTGGCCTACTTTTTAGCCCATTTTGGTAAGGGTGCTCGAGGATCCAGTGACATGTCGGGGGTCACTATATCACGTGTTTGGCAGCCTGGTTAGGTCTCAACCCGAACGAATTAGACCCTCCAATCCAACCAATAGATCAACCGGTTCGTAATTTGGGATTGGAGGTGTATAGGACAGCTAAGGCTATACGTGTAAGGGGTGGGGTACGTAGTTTAAGGCAACAGGAAGTTGCTGCTCACGCACCTATGGAAGAGGATGATGAACCCGCGAGGGAAGCTAGGAGGAGACGCAGAGAGACAGATCAGGCTAGATCGTCTCATACAGGTACTTCTGATTTCGATATGCTCCAAAATTCTTTTAACGCATTGAGTTTAGATGTACGTAACTCATATCAAAACTGGGGAGTGAGATCAGAAGACCAGTATACTGCTTTGTCTCGGCAATTGGGGGATATTAGGCATACCCAACTAGATCAGTATAATATTCTGTCTAACATCCGATACGATCAGAGGGGTCAGGGAGCACAATTAGAGTGGGCGCATCATCAGGCATATTTATACGCGTCTAACCCGCAGAATTACGCACCCTCAGCCTATCCTTCATATCCCCAATGGCAGACACCCAATGACCCTCTACCTCCACCATATGACCATAACGCCGCCATAGCCGCGAGTCAGGATGCATATAGGCGTTTCTACGAGGAACAACGCCTAAACGAACAACGGCAGCGACAGCAACAGGAAGAAGGCGAACAGGGAGGCCCGTTTTGGAATCCATTTAACTAGTTCTATTCTTTAAAACATTTTTTTTTTTTTTTTATGTTTTGTAATAACATAATTGTATGGTGTGTATTGATACTTTTTATGTTTCTTATGTTTATTATATATTAGCAAGAAAGTAGTGTGGGGTAAAAATTGTTTTGTACGATTGAAGTACAACCCCATGTTTTGTATGTTTTAACATGGTTTTGACAGGTACAGAAGAAAATGCAATTAGACGAAACGAAACATCGAATTACATTGTGATACAAACGTTGGATAAAATCATAGGTAAAACAATTTGAAAATCCAAATCGGTTAACAAAGGAAGTTCCGAATACTTCACACTATTTGTCCTCTCAAATTTATACATTATTATCTGATTTTATGTAATGAGGGCATTACATAATCTTAAGTGTGGGGTGGGAATATATAAATTCTCGAGAACTTATAATTTGGTGATTTTTATCAAGATTTATAAAAATTTTAAACAAATATATCAAATGAATTTTTAAGGTAACTACGAGCGATTAAAGCATAGGTGTCAAATACCGAAATTATCGTCTCAATACATTAAAAACGCATAAGTTTATTTGTTTAAAACCTATAAAAGAAAACCAATTATAACAAGAATTTATAAGCCTTATGTTGAGAACCATATATCACATGTTTCTATGAAGTTATTGCAGATATCATTGCTTTGGAACTTATAAACCTGAATATTCCATTATTACGAGTAATAGAGGATGAATCAAGTCCATCCCGTAAGGAAGTAAAGTCTTCCAAATTGACACACTTGCTAACTTATGTTAGAAGATGTAGTCCAGAACAGCTGTAGGTTGACGAAAAATCTTGAAAAGTCATCCCTAAAATCGGCTGGAAATCCACCTAACCTCAGCATCAAACAGGGTTTTTGGTGGTCAGACTTATCCTAACCATGAGATGGATCTGTCTCGTACAATGGGGGGGCACAATGCAAATTAGCTTTTAAGACTAATGAATCTAATCCCCAGATGGATGATCTCCGTAAAGATAAACCGCATCTATGTTTGACCGCGGTCAACATACATATGCCATAACAAATTGAGGTGTGCAAACTCATGGTTCACCGATGATATTTGGACACGATATAATTTTGTTCTAAAACTTATGCTATTTTATGAATTATATTGTGTAAAACTATTTTTTGGACATTCGGCTTCAAGTTCCATGATACTACAATCATGGGGGCGAATAGCTTGCTAATCGCCGACTGAGACTTCGGTTTTCAGTTACCCTCAACCAGAATTTGAGGTTAAAACCGGAAAACGTGTCTAGTGTAAAAACTAGCATGACATTTTATAAAATCATAAAACGTTTTCACAAGGTCCAATTTTTCCCTAAGGATCCAAATTTTTAAACCCTAATCACGAGTTTCATGTTTGTTTCTGTTGTCAGAATTTCGTTTCGTGTGGTGTGCGTGTGATTCAATAAAAATTGTGTAGTGTTTCCAAACTATTCCATATAGCGTGTGTTCATTTCGTGTAGTGTGTGTTGTGTGATCTAAATGTTCAATAAGGAAAAATATATAATGTTCTAATTCTGTTAAAAGATGTAATTGCTTGAGGACAAGCAACGTTCAAGTGTGGGGTATTTTGATATTGCTCTAAACATACATATTATTCGACGCAATATCAGTCATATTTCATCAGCTTTTATCATTTAAAAAGACATTCAACGTATAATATTCAAGAAAAACGACAAAAGTGGACAAGAGCTTGAAGTTTGAAGAAACGATGATAAAACGATAGTTTTAACCAAATTTATATCAAGAAACGTTTATCCGAATGAAAGTACAAGATAGATGAAGAAAAGAATTCAAATGGAAAGTGCCAAGTCAGTACACGTCAATACGGGATCAACAAAGAACAAACGAAAAAGAAAAATAAAGGAAACTGTCATTAACACATACGCGAATCGTGTAGGTCTACACGAAACGCGTAGTAATTTGTTCTTACGCGAATCGTGTAGCCATACACGAAACGCGTAGTATTAGGCAGAACATAATCATTGATTCAGATAAGGGCGGCTGGCTTTTGAGTTTTAAAACAATTCTTTTGTTGAATTGTGATACAGCAAGGAACCAATTAAGCTCAACTACTCCCTTCTATTCATGTTAAATACGGAGTATGTACAGAGAGGGAGAACAGACAGGACACATATCAATTACTATACAAAAATTGTTACTTTAGTTACTTTATATTTTTCAAGTACTCCGTATAATTTAGTTCCATATTATAGTTGAAGAATTAAGATTGTTTCAAATATTAAGGGTGTATTGTTCGTGATTACGGGTGTTATTATTGTAATTTTCTACCGTTTGAAGTTAATGAAAGTGAAGATATTTTAGTAAGTTTACTCTGTTAAAATTATCGTTGTTATTATGTTTGCATATCCATATTTTTATGTTTACCCTAGCGTAATGAATAGCTAAATTTTCATAGTGTTAGCTTAGATGTAGAGCCCCTAGTGAAATGGATTGTTACCATTTGTAAAAGTTAAAATGTAACTTTAGTATTTTTAATATTGAGCCTAGTTAAAAGAACCATTATTGTATAATTAGGTATTTAACTCTTGCCACTTAATTTATTAAATTTAAATAACGAAAGTTGTTTTTATTTACATAAATTAAGCTTCAACATTAAAAATGATCTAGACGAATTTATGGATAAGTTATTAACACCAATTTAGAAATAAACTTCGGTGGTTTGGGTAATATCAATAATTATATGATAGTGAAATTATAAAAAGGGAAACCGTTATAATTTGGGTATTGGCGAAAGTCAAAACTAGACTAGGTCTCAATTTAAATACTTAAGGAATAGTAGCTATCTAAAAAGAATCCGATGAAAATTAGATTTATTTTAGTTAGTTGTAACCTTATATTTATTCGAAAGAAAAATATAAAGTTTATTACTAAAACATTTTAAATAGGGCGTAAACTCAAAATAATCCATGGACCTAGGGGTGACACATTTAAGTAAACACTCTCATTTATCCCATTTATATTTATTATAAAAGTATTATTATTATTATTTACGAATTATTATTACAAAATATAAAAAGAATACATAAAAATACTTAAAATTCGTATCAGACTGTTTGTCACATTATTTATACCATACGCGAAACGTGTATGATTACACGAAACGCGTAAGCCTGAATACTAAACTGTACGATTAAAATCACACAATTCGCGTACGTTTTAACATATACGCGATACGCGTATTTATACGTGAAACGCGTATGTACAAAACACGGCTACAGTACCAGTTAGGGTAAAATTAGGGTTTAGTTATTTAATTAGGTTAAAATTAGGGTTTAGTTATTTAATTAGGTTAAAATTAGGGTTTTAGTTATTTAAGTTTAGGTTATTACTATATAATTATTATTAGTTATTATAAAATAACTTTAATACATGTTTAAAACCTAATAATTAGTATTAATTATTATTACTTTATAATTAGAAATTAGTTTATAATTAGTTAATTAATTTACTTCTTTTTAATTTATATTAATCTTATTAAAAATGTACTTTAATTAATTTAAATAAATTTATATTATAATTACTCAAAACAAAATTCTAAATATATAGTTTTATTAAAAGTTACTATTTTACTAATTACCATTTAGTAATATAATTGTCGCATCATAATTAGTATATTTTCATTTAGTTCCTTTTTAAGTTAATTATTGTAATCTTGTAATTTTATTTAGTAAATTAGTTTAAGTTATTTTCTTTTACTGTTATATTATAAATTCCTAATCCAAAACCCCCTTTAAATAAGTTTGACATCAAAGACTATTAAAAACCATTAAACACTCCATCTCCTTGTGGAACGAATCGGATTTACCAACAAACTAAACTACATGAATAGGACTAGTTGCCTATATATGTGTGAAATCAACCTGAATTCAATAAAATACCACATATACAATAAATCAATTCGTGTAACAAAACAACTCAAATCCGTTCATAAATAAAGGTTACGATCCAGCTCATCAGTGCTCATATATGATTAAAAACCTCAGAGAAATAGTTCGGGACCCGACCCGAACGTGTTGACTTTTTCGTTGACTTTGACCCGACCAAGTTGACTTTTAATCAACTTAACCAAATGTTTGTGCAAATTGTTCTAACATGCTTTTATACTCGTATCTTGCATGAAACTTGACAATTTGATTCACATGCTACTTAATCGAGTCGTAACGAGCCATAGGACTAATTGAACATCCTTGACCAATCGCGTTTACCATTATTGATACAACTTACTTGTTTAGGTCAAGACTAGCATTGTTCTTTGCACACGTTTACTTGTTGAAGTACTTTATTACTCGTGCACTCAAGGTGAGATCATAGTCCCACTTTTACTCTTTTTGAACTTACATTTGGGATGAGAAAACATAAACATTTCTTTTACTAAGTGAACACAAGTACAGGAAAACAAACATTCTACATACGAGTTTAGAACAAAATCCTCAATTCGATTATCATTAGTTACACTTGCCGGGTGTAAGCGAGAACTTATGTTGTATGGATCCATATGGGTTTGACAAACCCTCATTCAAACGGTTCGCTACCGTTTACGAATGAAATATATTTTCGAGAAACAGTGTATGTTCTAGCACTAAGTGATGGGGTTCAATGGGAGAAATGTTAAGCATTGATAATTGGGTGCTCGTGAAACAAATTTTGGAATGGTTAACTATTAATTCGATGTTGCAAATCTTGTGGTTCAATCTACTTATTTACTCACTTACTTACTTAAACCTATGATTTCACCAACGTTTTCGTTGACAGATTTCTATGTTTTTCTCAGGTCTTTGAGCGATATGTGTTACATGCTTCCGCTCATTATTTTGATACTTGCTTTGGATGTCGAGTATTTATGCATACATGGAGCATCTTTTGGCTACTTTTAAATTGTGTCGCATAGGTTTCATTTGTACTTATAACTTTGTAACGTAACTTTTGGATGAACAATTCTCGTAAACTAGGGAACAATCTTTACTTTTGCAATGAATGCGACATATTTTGGTCAAACGTTATTTTAAAGACTTATGACCACGTAACGGGACCTAAGTAGTCGGCGCCGTCAAATGACAATTTTGTCGGGTCGCTACATTATATATATATATGGTGCCTTGCGATCTTTATTAAGACTATAATATATTGTCGTAGAACTTAATCACGACTATTATAAATTGTATTTTCATAAGTTCGGGAACAAGACATGTATAAATACATGTAGGATACAAGGTAAGTTAGCTAGGATAAGGTTAGCATCCATTTTTATAAATCATGTCCGTAGCTAAAAATTAAGAAAAATATCCAATTTTGTTTTACCCATAATTTCTTCGTTACAAATCCGTTTTGAGTGATTCGAGTTGTCATGGTTTCGTATCGAACTCAACATTATTAATCTTAACAAAAAAGTATAGGTTTATAGTTGAAAATTGTAACACCCCGTCAAAATCGACATTGACGCAGATGTTAACTCTGGTCCCAGTGCATGGTTTGACTTCTAAGTACATCAAAGTTCTACAGCGGAAGCATAATATATAAGTACCTGAGACAAAACATGCTTAAAAGTGTCAACCAAAAGGTTGGTGAGTTCATAGGTTTATCATAAACAATGATTTTGATAATAATGATAGATCACAAGATTTAGTTTAAAGTTGATTGATATAGAAATATCAATCTAAAAGTGTTGCTGCAGTTTGTAATATCGCTACTAAACAAAATTTACCCTGTGACACCTTGTACTGTCAGTGTCGTGAAATCATTATTATGTAACCAAAGACCAACGTTCGAATGGTTAGAGACGTTACTCTCAATAGGTCTACTCACAATAATTAAGTTTGCATTTAAACATAACAATTAACGATATTACGGTAGGGATTTAGCATGAATCAAAGCATGACAGCATAGTTAACAATTTAGTACTTGTGTCTAAGCGTAACACAGTTATAAAGCAAGCATGTGTCTCACCCCAAAAGTTATAAATAGTTAAGTAAATAGTAAAAGTGGGGCTATGAAAATCACCTTAAATAGCAGTTTAAGATAATCCACAAAGAAAAGAAATGACGGAAGTAAGTAACGGAGATCTCAACATAGAGATATAACGTTTAGTCAGTTATGTTCTAACAGACAAAAAGTATGTTTATTAATATAAGGATTATATTAATAGTGACAATTTATAGTAAGAGTTTCTACTTTTGAAAAGTTTCCATTTAAAGCAGGTTTATAGTTTTAGAAAGTTTGGGTTATAATCCTCCACATTAAGACGTTGTACAACTTTGTCCAAACTTCGTTGCTATTAAGTAAGTCGGGATGACCATATGTAATCGGGGGTCAGGAACTTTCAGTTGGACTATAAGTCTACAACCTTTCGTTTAATCCAAAACCTTATTCCCATTATGGCAACCTAGAAATCATCCACTTTACCGTAAATAGCGGTGAGTTCTTATAAGTCAAACGTTATCTTTTAATCATAATCCTCACCCATTATGTGCGTATAGAAATATGACATGTTTGTGTACTAATAATATGATATTAATAAGTTTATTGTTATCGTATTAATAACTCGAGTATCTTTATTATTTATTTAAGTGTATATAAGTTTAGGTTTATTATTATATATATTATTGTATTTTATGAATTAATAAAGTATATGTATGTATAATATATATTATATTTTACAAGGTATATGTATTATATTAAAGATTTATTATATATGTTAAATAAATATTTAATTATTATTTAAATGTTTATTTGTAGATTTTTATATTCAGAATTAGTGTAATTAATTACTTTATATTTCATATACATTATATATTCCAAAAATAGATATATACTTCCCTAAATTCATTTTTAATTTAATTAAATATCAAATAATTAAGTTATAATTTTTATAAGTTTCTTTAAGTTTATAAATCTGTAGAAAAATTTTATAAAAATATTATACCTTATTTTTATATTTATTTTGTATTTATCTTTGATTATATTTTCGGTTATTACATAATAAGAGTTAATTATGGAATAAATAATAATTCTACCCAAATAATTATTTTTATAATTTTTGCAGATCTATATAAGTTTTATAAAATCAGAAAAATTTTATATATATTTTATTTTTGGTTAAAAAAATTTATTACGAATTTTACATTGTTTTTACGTTTAAATACTACATAATTCGTATTTAATTATAAATAATATTCCATAAATTATCAAAATTATTTTTATACATAATAATACTTATAATACTAATTATAACATATAAACATAATTTATATATATTAATTTCAAATTTATAAAGAATATACAAAAAAAATAAAAGCAATTTGATAAAAAATATAGAAAATACCTCAAGTAGTTTCCCAAGTTTGTGAGAGAGTTTTTCTAAAGATTTGATACAAGTTTTTATGAAAATGGAAATGGGTATTTATAGGGGAAAAATGGTTGGTGAAAAGAAAAAAAATATAATAAAATAAAGGTGCCAATTTTGACAAATAAAGAACACATGTTAAAAATGTTTTTAATATATTTTGTCTTTGGAAATATTTAGTCAAAATTCATGGGCTCATTATTTAATTTAAAAAAAAAATCTTATTTTTTTTATAAGCTAAAAATATAAATAATGATTAAAATAACTTATCATTTAATTAATAATTATGTTACATATAGTTTTATATATAATACACATTAATATTAATATTAACTAAAGTTATTTTATATAATTAGTATCAACTTTAGTTAACAAAACTTGTAGACAAAAATATAAATATTTAATCAACGTCGAATTTAATCATATATTAAGTATGGATAACAACCCTAGGGGCAAATTAGTCAATTCAAGTATGGAAATGTGAGGGTTGTTATAAAAATACAACTTAGGTGTCAAATAAGAGAAGATAGTCATATCCGTCGTAAGAACGACATCTTGATGACCCTTTTGAAAAACATACTTCCACTTAGAGTTTAACCATGGATTTTGGATATATTTCATATCCATATAAAATAAGATTTTTCACCAAAGTAAATCTTTTAATTCAAAGTTTAAGATAGGTTTTTAAAATTAAACCCAAAACAGCCCCCGTTCGACTAAGACGGCGTATATTCGATTTTAAGGTGTTCTTCGTGTTTACAAGTTCTATTTCCTTATGTTAGCTTAACATACTATCATAATACATGTGTTGAAGTGTTTTAAAAGTCAAGTTAGAAGGATTAAGTTTATTTGCAAACAAGTTTAGAAATAATCTAAACTATATTCTTGTTGTTATTAGTTATAACTCAAAATAAGATAGCTATATGAATACGAATCGAATAAGATTATGAATAAGGTTACTACCTCAAATCAAATAAGTAAAGTTACTGGAGAAATAAGGAGAATATCTTGAGTTCAAAAGATACCCTTGATGGCTTGGAATTCTTGAAGTGTTCTTGATCAAGCTTTGTTATGATGATTATAACTTGGATTATGAGACCAATACTTGCTGAATTGAATGGAGGTTTGAGAGAGTGTTTGAGTATGTGTTTAGAGAGTAAAATGATGTAGTTAATTAGAATGAAATGGATGGTTATTTATCCTACATGTTGGCATCAAAATGGGGACAACAACATGGCTCCATGGTTTGTAATTTTATGCATTTAGTCATACAAGTTTCCAAGCCATGGTTCCCATAAGTCTACATCATGTTTATACATGTCTCAAAACTGATTGAGGGCTGCTAAGATCAATGATTTGGTATGTATATACCCATAGTAAATACGTATAGAAGCTGGGTATTATACGGGTATAAATAGCGTATGAATATGAATAGGATTCTTGATAAAATTGAATGAGAAAATGAGTATAGCTATATTTATTGAGTATAAATATATTGATATATATTATTAAGTCTTTTAAAAGTGTATTAATACATATTAATACAATACATATACATACATTTTAATTTAGAAGTTATTACAACGTTAATCGTTATATATATGTATATAGTCTTGAAGTCTTTAAGTTAGTAATCTCATTTTATGTATATAACCAATTGTTATTATATATAATGAGATACTTAAATATAATTTTAACAAATCATAAGTATATATATATCCATATATACATCATTATATAATAATTTCAAATTATGATGTTCGTGAATCGTCAGACAGACTGGGTGGTCAAACATTTGCATAAAATCCATTCCAAATATATATATCTTGACAAGTTTGATTGCTTAACATGTTGGAAATATTTAATTATGTAAATATTAATCTTCAATATATTAGCGGAAAAATCCGGGTCGTTACAGTTTTACCGTTTAATGACTGGTTTGTCGATTTTATATTTTAAGCGAAGCGTAAAGTAAATGACGATATTTAACTAACGATAAAATAAAAAACAATAATTAAAATAACAATAAATAAAAGTACAAGGAAATATGAAATAAAATATATTATGCTTATTTAAACTTCCGTACTCATGATGTTTGACGTTTTGATTTTAATTTATTACCCTGGGTTAATTGTTCTTTGTCCTGGATTATTTGATAAGTCCATCTGGTTTTGTCCATAATAGTCCATCGGTCATAATTATAAAGTGCGAGGGTCTTCGCCAAATTAACCTTATACCTGAAGTCAAATATTTCAACTAATTGGGGACTTAAACTGTAATAAGGTTTTAATACATTGTTAATGATTACACCAGGTTATCGACTGCGTGTAACTCAAGGTTTTAATACTTTATTAACAATTACACCAATTTCCCTTGAATGTAATCCACCCCTGTTTCAATGAGTCTATTGACTATTAACCCATCCCCGTGTCCGGTCAAATGAATAATTATTAGTATTTATAAATATCCCGCTCATCGTACCCAGTCAAGCGTATGTGGTTATATATAGATACGTCAAATTATAAATCTCTATATTAAATTAACAAGATATCATTTAGTTAATCAAATATAAAGCCCATTAATAGCCCATAGTCCAATTTCCACAAGTGTCGGTCTTTTGTCCAAACCCCAATTATGGTTCAAAGCCCAATAACCCCGTCTTAATGTTTAGCCCAACATCACGATTAATTCGGCTCAAATAAGTATAATAATAACTTAGTTACAAGACATTAATTTAAAAAGGAAGAACATAGCTTACAGTGGTTATTAATCGCGCAGCGTTACACGGACAGAGTTTCGACTTTAAAACCCGTAAAACATTTCTTACAATAACCCAAACTAACTAATATAAAACTAAACTATATTATATATATATATATATATATATATATATATTATATTATATTACAGAGGAGAGTAATATTGATATTGTGCGTTTTTTCATCGAGCAGAAGCCTGGTATTTATAGGCATATTTCATGGATCTGATGCCCATGCGAGTGCATGGGTTTTTAGTGCAAATCTCATGCACTCGCATGAGCTCATGCACTCGCATGAGCTCATGCACTCGCATGGGTTTTATGCCTATTTCCCATGCGATCGCATGGCCGTCAGATCCAGCTCACATATTTTTTGTTTTCTTGCTTGTCGACATATTATTATATATATATTATATTATATTCTTGTGCATAGTTGACTTGTAATTTTCGCTCCGTTGTCTCGTACATTTACGCCCGGTTTATGTCTCGGTTCCGGTTTCTCGATCGTCTTTTCGTATGCTTTAATATCTTGTACTTTGCGTTTCGCAGCTTGTACTCTTGTAAATTTTAGACGTTTCTCATCAATAAATGGAACCACTTGGATTGTAACTTGTACATTTGAGCTTTTTGGTCATTTGCGTCTTCAAATCGTCATTTTCTTCTTTTGTCTTCTCATTTATTTATTTAAATGAATATTACATAAAAATAGAACAATAGCAACTAAAAGCTGTACATATTGGGATGATATTGCGACTAAATATATGTTCATTTGGAGCACTATCATAACACATAACTGACTAAATTGTCATATTCGAAATTTTTTAGATAAATCAATGTAACATGTTTATATATTTTTATTTGTAATCTACATGTTATTTTAATGAATTATATGTTATTTTAATAATTGAATAACTTATATTTATTCTACATATTTTAAGTAATTAATATTTATATAGTAAATATTTCTTAAATTATTTCATCATTTATTATAATGTATTAATGATAAAAATTTAGGTTAATATATAATAAAAATATATTTTTATATATAGAGTATTATAATTTGTATAACGTTTACACAATATCATTTTAATGATAAAAAATAGTGATATGTATCATGAATATATATTTGTATCAAATATTTATTTGATTAAATAATATAATATTGATAATAATAATAATGAACCAAAAGCTGTATTATTTTGTAATAATAATAATATTAATTATTTTAATAGTAATAATAATAATAATATTATTATTATTATTAATGATGATGATAATAATAACTATAAAATTTATAACAATAACAATAATAATAATAATAATAATAATAATAATAATTATTATTATTATTATTATTATTATTATTATTATAATACTAATATTATTATTTATTAATGATAATAATATTATTAGTAATAATTATATTATAACAATTTATATATATCATCTTCATATCAATAAGTTATATATTGAAAATAATAATATTAATATTACTAATTTTAATATTAATATTGATAATAAATAATAATCTTTTGTAGTAATACTAATGTCATTATAATAATAATGTTACTAATAATGATAAAAATAATGAAAACGATATTTTTATCTAAATCATAATCTTAACAATATTTTAACTGAATCATGATACTTATACTCATTATTTCCTAATCGACTTGTTTAATAGTTTTTAATCCTCTTTTATATCGCATTCATAATAATGATAATAATAGTAATCATAATAGTTAGATGATACTAATATTAGTTTTAATGATAATGATAATAATAAATGTTATAATAATATTAATGATAATACTAATAATAATAATAATAATAATAATAATAATAATAATAGTAATAATAATAATAATAATAATAATAATAATAATAATAATAATAATAATAATAATAATAATAACCTTAATGACAATAACGATAGTAATAATAATAACAATTTTTAATGATAATACTTATATTAATAACGTTAATGATAATAATAATAATAATAATAATAATAATTAGATAATAATAATAACGACGATAATAACGACGATAGTAATAATAATAATCATTTTAATAATAATACTAAAATTAATGATAATTCAGTTGACTATATCTTTTAATCCGTTCATCGAAACCATACGCTTTCTAAATGAAAAGTTATTTATTTTTCGCCAGTTTTCTAATGACATGCATATCATATACCTTATCTCAGTAGCATATGTATCAAATTCGTGATTTATCATAAACTATTTAACGATGAAATTAAGCTTACAAGCATGCATAAATATATATACTCGAGCACTAGTCAGGGATACACTATTAATATATAAAAGATAAGATATGAATGCTCACGTATCAATATTGTGATTCAATATTGCAGGAAAGTACGTAGACGCAACGGAGATGATAAACACTAGGTTGACCTCACGAGCCATACCCCCGAACTGTGACACCGCTGATTTTTTATTTATTTTTATACGTGGCGGAAGCATAATATTAATTTAATACGATATCCACATTAACTATTGTTAATACAACCTGTGTCACGTGTCATTAAAACAATTTACATATTAATAGGAAGGGACGTAAATACATTCTGTTTTCAAAGGTACACGGTTCATATTCTAAAAGACCACATCAGAGTTAACCCTGTCAAACATAACATCATCATGCCCGTCTTCTCCCGAAAGCACTATCTACAAAAGCTAACAACCTGCAGGGAGGAGATGGAGGGGAATTAGCACGAAGCTAAGTGAGTACGACTAACTACAGGCCATAGTATACATAAGTGTTATACTAATCATGTCACTTAGTCTAACACACAAACATCACCCAAGTGCCGTCTACAGAGACTCTGGCGGCTCGGCCAAACCATTAACCACCAGCTGATCGGACTGGGGCTTACCAGAAGTTCCTCCACCACCGTATGTATATACATAATCCACACGCGACGGACGCGTCATTCACATATATATACACCACGGCTGTCTAGGCCACCACATGAGGAACCCAACCCGCAGGTTGATCTCTCCTACCGAGGCCACCACACAATAGGGACGCACTGGGCTCCAGCAGACAAGCATCAACCAACATGCAGTCATCACAATGTACCAACTATCCACAACAATAAGTATATCTAACAAGCATGGCAGTCATAATATAACATGCTACTATATACTATATACTCCAGTTAGTCCCACTCACCAAATACCAGCAAACGAGAAGGTATTCATCTATCTAATCACTGAACCTTCTCTTTCTCCTTTTCTCCTGAGAAAACATATACACAAGTTAGTTTTTTTGTCCGTTAACACCAAATAACACAATATAAAAATTTTTGTCCGAAAACTGTCCGCTAAAAATTTTCTCCTTAACACTTATGCACTTTCAAAATAATTTACATCATAAACATCAAAATACAAACGGGCAGCATAACAGCTAAAAATCAACACTTAGGTAAAATATTCTGCCCTGGATACTCAGTCGGTCGACTGACACTGACAGTCGGTCGACTGTCTACACAATCGGTCGACTGACCTTCTCAGTCGGTCGACTCACTTGGTATTACATCAATCGGCCGAAGGTAAATCTCAGTCGATCGGTTGTCATCGTCAATCGGTCGGTTCACCGTCGGTCGGTCGACTGTCGACCGACAGTCGGCCGACTGTGTTCATCTTCTTCAGAAGCTGACCACAAGTTACGGACTTCAAGCTAAAATCGCCAAAACTCGATCTAGAGCTCATTTTCGACACCAAAAATTACCACAACTCAATCACTACATGTTATAGACTATAAACCCACAAAGTTTGGACTATAACAACATCAAATTCATGGGTTTTGACACAAAATCAAGCTTTTTACAAAACTTACACAAAACTATGAATTTAACCACGAATTGAACACAAAAACACATGTTTCTTACCTTGTTAGAATCAGTAGACAACAAAGAACACGATTCCAAGAACAATTTGAGCTCAAGAACTAGTTTTAGCAATTAGGGTTTCAAAGGGGAAGAATTTAGGTACGGGGTAATATTTGGGAAGGGTCTGGAAAGTGCAAGAAATGCACTGCATAAGGCATCAAAAGTGGGTTAAAATCCCACACTGTGTGACACACGGGTATTTACCAGTTATCTGATATCTTTCCTACATCATTTGGCAACCTAAACGAAGTCCAAATTAAATAAACAAACCTGTTCTGTGACCCTTGTCACAAACTGGTCCTAACCACATCATTATTTAATAATAAATATTAAATAAAAATAAAAGCATATAATAACACAATACAAACTTAAGGGCAAAATAGTAATCTTACAACTAGGCCCGATTAAGGATGTTACACGAACAATACCCATATCCTCCATAGCTATAACCCATAATTTCCTTAGCTATGACTCACTCGAAAACCATTTTTGAAATTGTTTGGACATAACCTCGTCGTAGTATTTTATGTATAATACTAATAAAAATAATATTAATACTACTGATAATAATAAGATTAATAATATTATTAACCTTTAATATATATATATATATATATATATATATATATATATATATATATATATATATATATATATATATATTAGAGAGCAGAGAAAGATAGAATGATATGTGTGTTTCACCAAAACTGAATTCGACTGAATTTATAGAACATCACCTGCCCTCACCCCTCATGCGATCGCACGAGTTTAAAGGGCAATCCTCATGCGATCGCATGAGCCCTGAATCCAGCTCACAATTGTTTGTTTTTACTCTGCCGACGATTTTTATTATATAATATATATTTATATATTTAATTTATATAATTATATATATATTATATAATATTCACGTGTAAGGTTAATTTTTAAATTTAATTCCGATGACTTGTATGATGACGCTCGACTCATGTCTCGGTTCCGGTTTTTCGAATGTCCTTACGTACGCTGAGAAAACTTGTACTTTACATCTCGCGACGTGTACCTTTATCAATAATTAGACTTATTCGCCAATAATATATATTACAAGAAATGTAATTTATACATTTGAGTGTTTTGGTCATTTGCTTCTTTATATATATATATATATATATATATATATATATATATATATATATATATATATATAATATTTAATCGAATCGTCTTATGACTAAGTTATTATTTTATTTTATCACCTTGTATATATATATATATATGTATATATATATATATATATATATATATATATATATATATATATATATATTCATTTAAAAATATAAATTTGTATATACTATATATAATTGAAATATTTATCTAATAATATAATATTTAGTTTTTTCGAAACAAAATATATTCCAAAGTTCATTATATATATTTTAAGATCGTTTAAGTAATAGAAATTATTATGTCGTATTACGTTTACATTTTTGAAACAATATGTATAAATATTTGCAAATTATAATATAAAGCTTTAATTAAATTCTTCTAATTGTAAATAAATAATTTACCTTTATAAACAACATGTTTAATAACTCAGTTCCTGAAATCGTTTCCATACGTTTGAGACCAAATCAAATGATATTATAAAGTTTAGTTTTCCAAAA
This sequence comes from Rutidosis leptorrhynchoides, assembly GCF_046630445.1. NCBI lineage: Eukaryota > Viridiplantae > Streptophyta > Magnoliopsida > Asterales > Asteraceae > Rutidosis > Rutidosis leptorrhynchoides. The sequence continues at coordinate 81,019,470 of NC_092333.1, forward strand.
CTACTTATTTCAAACTCATTTTATTAAAAGGTTTTAATAATAGAAATTGTTATATCATAAAACGTTTTCATTTAATAAGGTAAAATTATATAATATGTAAGTCGTAAGGGTTTCTAGTTTTTAACTTACAGTTTAATAGTGAATCGTAGGGTTAAGTCTAATGAATAATCAAACGTATGAAATCATTTAAATGCAACATATTCATTTGCTTAACATGTCGTCGTCCGTTAAATATCATAACAGCTAATTAGTTAACATATCAAGATGTACGAGGAAATCATTGTAAAGCATGCATCGAAAATTAAGCAGTAATCTCCACTAACTTATGTCTAGTTCTCGTTAATTGACACTTTTGTTCTTACATGTAAATCACTTTACCATTTTCAGAATATCGTTAAAAAGAACAGATTTCTTAGATCACAGTGGACCTCACAACAGAGACCCGTAATCATATCACAATGTATCTGATAATTCAATCATTTGGTATAATCTTTTAATTACGTAGCTAAATATATCAAATAAATATTGAAGCCAATAAGTTTAATGTACAATATCATAGCTTTAATATTTTGTTAGTGTATTTGATTTATCATATTTATATATATATATATATATATATATATATATATATATATATATATATAAATGTTCGTGAATCGTTGGAAATAGTCGAAGGGTAATTGATTACATGAACATAGTTCCAAAATTTTCGAGACTCAACATTACAGATTTTGCTTATCGTGTCGAAAACATATGAAGATTAAGTTTAAATTTGATCGAAAATTTTCGGGTCGTCACAAGCTTTTTGTCTGGTGAGAAAGTAACATAATGAGCTAGGTTTAAGAAAATGGGGCTTATATAGTTAGGGGAAAACTAAATGGTGGGTTTGGGTTGGGCCCAAGGGCCACTCTGTTTTTCAAGAGGAGGGGATAGCAAACTTCTTAATTTCACAAAAATGCACTATATTATATATATTTTTAAATTATAGCAATAACGTTTCATGTTATAACCGTCAAAATTATACATATTTTTCACACGCATGCAAATAAACACATATTTTATATATATATATATATATATATATATATATATATATATATATATATATATATATATATATATATATATATATATATATATATTGTAACGACCCGGAAATTTCCGACCAAATTTAAACTCTAATCTCTATATGGTTCCGACACGATAAGCAAAAACCCTAAAGTTGACCCGCACTTTTTCGATCATTCTATACTTATAAGATTAATATTTACATAAATTAAACCTTACCAACATGATAAGCAATCCAAATTGTTGAGATTTATGTTTCCGAAAAGAGTTTTACACAACGTTTGACCGTCTAGTTTGACCGATGATATCACGAACTATACAGTATATGATAATTATACGTTTGTGTATATATATGTATATATACATATTTAACATGATTAATGAATGTTTTAATATCTCATTTTGTATTAATAACAATAAGTTATAAGTATATTTTTAAACTACTAACTTAAGTTTTCAAAACGATAACTATACGTAACGTTATTTGACATAAATACTTAAGACTTATAATGTTTATACATATATCGTATAAGTAATGTATTTAATCACTTTTAAAGACTTAAATACATAAAATCATATAAGTGTATTCACAAAAGATAGCTATATTTGAATCCTCATTCCATTTTTCACAAAATTTCTATACGTATATCTAGAGTATTTGTACTCGTATCATACCTAGCTTCTATACGTATTTACTATTGGTATATACACATCAAATCACCACCTAACCAGCCCTTGTTCATGCCTTATGTATAAGGTAATTACTTTTGAATGATTGTAAGACTAATTACAAAAATACAAACTAAAAATTTGTCCATGTCTACTACATAAACATTTTTTTAAGAGTATATATGTATCCTCATTTTGTTTCATTTTTACTTCCATTCTCTAGCTAAAAACACCCACACTCTCAAGAACATTAAACTCCATAAACATTCAGCAAAGTTCCATGAAGATCTAGCTTCAAAAACCTTACTTAAACACCATAAGAAAACCATACAAAAACACTTCAAGAAATCCTTCCAAGAACACAAACTTACTTCCAATCTTTCATCCACTTCCATCACCCTTTTGATTCTAGCTTCTTACTCCTCTTTTACAGCAACCTTGTCCAAGGAACTTGAGGTAGTATCTATGTTCATAACCTTATTCGATTCATATATATATAGCTATCTTATTTTGTGGTATAAAAGTTTAACAACAAGAACATAGTTTGAATGTTTTCAAACTTGTTTGCAAACTAAATAGATCCTTCTAACTTAACTTTTAAAATACTTCAAGACCTGTAATATAACTTAAATATATGCTAATTTAACAAGGTATAATTTGGTTTTTTCAAAGAATATCTTAAAAACTGTTTTTACGACGTCGGAGTGCCACCGGGGACTGTTTTGGGTTGGATAATTAAAAACTATCTTAAACTTTGAGTTGGAGGTTTATGTTCTGGAAAAATGATTTTTACTATGAATATGATAACACATAAAAATTTCATGATTTAATTCAAAGTATAAGTATTTTTAGAAAAATAATCATTTAAGGTTGTTTAAATAAAGGAAAATGTTTAACTTCATAAGTTTCACTAAAGTTTCACCTATGCCATGTGATTTTGAATACAAACCAAGGTATTTTCAGTTCATAGTCTTAAAGAGGGACTCGATCCAAGGAGATGGAAAGTTGAATCAATGAAAACGGATTTGTAACGAAGAAACTATGACCGAAACAAAATTGGTTATCCAAGACTTGTTTAACTTCGGGATTAATTGGGAAAAATTAAATAAAATCACATCTTTCTAAAATAACATGATATTTTATATATATGTACTCATAATTCAATTTTATATGGTTCAGGATCACCCGTAAACAATACGAGAAGATTAATCATAAGATCCCATGATTGTACGCAACACGTCATTTGACAACACCGGTACTTTATGTACGCAACACGTCATTTGACAACACCGGTACCGTGGGTCAAGATTAATCTCGACCAATACATATACGATGAGGGTTTTATTTATTTCATTGGGGGTTTATTAAACATCTAAATATGAACCATTAAAATTGAATTACTAACAACGAACTGCTAACTACGGACTAAGGAATTATTCAAAGTATTAAAAGTATAACAAGTATATATATGTGACGTTTGTTTAAAAAAGAAAAGGTATTGATATATTATATATGGATAGGTTCGTGATATCAACCGGAGACCAAGTCAAATTATATATATATCTTCAAGACGAAAGTGAGTATATAGTCCCACTTTTAAACTCTAAGTATTTCGGGATGAGAATACATGTATTTTATGTTTTACGTTATGGACACAAGTAACTGAAAAATATATTCTACGTTGAGTTGTACCACTGGCATACTTTCCTGTAGCTTGGTAACTATTATTTACAGCGGTATTGTAAACGCGAATCCTGTTGATAGATCTATCGGGCCTGACAACCCCAACCGGACTGGACGACCAGTATTCAACGGTTGCACAGTACTTCGTTTCGTGACTACACTTGGTACAGTGTAGTAAGATTTCATATTAAAGGGAATATGCGACGTGATTAATTGTTAAGTATGGTTACCAAGTGCTCAACCACTTAGAATATTTTTATTAAAATGTTTATATATGAAATCTTGTGGTCCATCGTTATATCGCTGCTAGCATCAAACCTATATATCTCACCAACTTTATGTTGACGTTTTAAAGCATGTTATTCTCAGGTATGAATTAAGACTTCCGCTGTGCGTTAGCTCATATTAAGGATACTAGTTGGGACCATTTAAGCCATGATACAAGAACGTTGCATTCGAGTCATTGAAGATCATTAAAGACATTTATTAAGTAAATGACAGTTTAGGTCATTTGGATATCGAGAAATGTTTGACGAGTTTATTAATTTTTTTATGTAAAGATAGATTGCCTTTTAAGAATAAATGCAACGTTTGTAAAATGTATCATATAGAGGTCAAGTACCTCGCGATGTTATCAACTGTTGTAATTCGTTTGTAATCAATATGGACATCGTCCGGATGATTAGTTTCGGATCCTTTCAGTTGGTATCAGAGCGTTGGTCTTAGCGAACCAGGCCTTGCATTAGTGTGTCTAACTGGTAGTTGTTAGGATACATTAGTGAGTCTGGACTTTGACCATATCTACCTGCTAAAAAGTTTTGCTTATCATTTCTAGTCAGAAACCATCTGCTTATCATCCTTAGGGAGTTGCCTGCTTATCATTCTTTAGTCTAGACACGTCTTACTGCATCTAGTGCATCGATAGTGTATAGACAAAATTCATATCCTAGCGTATCTATTACTATAAACATTGCCCGACGAATTTCAAAGATTCTCCATAATTCACGGGATTTCGGTATTATATATACATATGAAAATTATGTATTGAAGAGTACCAAACCCAACTCCTATAATCTATTCCAAACAAAAAAAAATTCATTTCTCCAACTATACAAGATGAATTCTTCATCCAGTTCGAATTCCTCCGACTTCGATAGCTACGCCGACATAGATTTCCATTCGAGCTCCGAGAACAGCGTCACCGGAATGGATCAACCAATTTCCCATCATCTATTCTGGATGAACTGGGGATGGGTTCGTAATATACTAAATTTCTGGAGGCAAGAAGAAGGTGATCCATTTCATCCACCAAATTGCCCTCTTAACGATGAACCTGAAGCACTTACCGGCGAACCCATTCGAAACACCATTTTCTCGCTCATTTCTAGAGTATCTCGTCATGATTACATACTATCCCATATTTCAAATCTTGTTCATTCGCTCGTTCCAACCGTCAATCATCCCGGTATAATAGAAGAAGTCAACGAACTCCGTGCTCGGGTAGTGGTTTTGGAGAATATAGTGCGAAGGTTACAAACACCAACAGCAGCACCAGCAGCATAATCCGTACTACCATCGTCAACGCCGACAGTACCTTTATCACCCCAATCACAATCTCAACATCACAATCTGTATCTCGAATATCAACATCACACGACTCAATATCTGTACTTCGAGTATGATCTTCGTTCTATATATCGTTCTACATCGATTATCTTCGCTTTACGTATCGTATGACGATTATGTAATTTCTAAAGTCTTAGAGATTATGTAATCTAGAATTAACGATAAATCAAATGAGTTTAATATCTTATTGACTCATTAAATCTATGATTATCTCTGAAGAAAATATATATGCAAGTATATTTTCATAAAGATAGTAATTAAAAATTCCTTCGTACAAACTATTAATGATGAAAATATTTTAACGGGTGGGTAGTACCCGAGGAATATTTAGAATTCACATTAATAAGTTATATTGTACATTCTTGAATCTGATTCAACGGTTATCTATTATCTTACTTACAACCACCGATATTCGTATCCGCTCACCCCAGAATAACCATTTTCAATCAAATTTCATATTCGGATTTTGACCTACCAGAATCCAACAAGTGGCATAAAGAAGAAAACATTGGACAATTAAAATGAATTAAAATGTTGATTGTAACATATGAAACTAAACAATTCTTCAAGTTTGCCACTTGATTTTATCTTAAACCTCATTCGTAACTTGACAATTACAATTCGTATTCAAATCCTTTCATGATTTCTGAAAACACCCTGAACTATGAAGTAGCTCTTGAAATGCTGATGAAGCAGCAAAAACTGTAAACGACTTTAACAATCAAAAGATTGATGATAAAGAATGGTATGGTGGTAAAGCTGAGAAAAAGAGAAGGTTTGGAACTGGAAAACGGATTGAGCAAAGTATGAAGGAGGCCGTGAACAAATCATGAAAACAGAACCTGCCTTCAAAGGATCCAAATGATCCAGTGCCTGCTGAAACCGTTAGTAAGAACACTGCTCCTTATTCTAAACTTTTCAAGATGATATTCTTCACCATCATTTTATCTTAGATATTATAAGATATCTTCATTCGTTATACATATTTTTCATATTTCTGGAGATATTTTTACAACTATTCCTATCTGCGATCATTTAACTCTCCGTAACATCTGCGCTACAATATAAAAGAAACTGTGTTAGTTTCTAAATTCTGAAATCTCTAAGTTTAAAAATATGAATGTTTTGAAGTAGTGTTGGGAACTGATACATGAATTAGTATAATATAATGAAACTTGATCAACTTCATTATATTACAGTAAGTCATGTTAAGTTTCTAATGGAATGTGATGATTCACAGTACCGTCATCATGTGCCATGTTACACGGCTCTTACATTCTATCAAGTCTTCAAACATATTAGAACGTATCACCTTGATAGTTCTATTTTTTTTTCTTCGGATTATTCGAGTAATTTAACGAATCAAGATCGTGCCATTACAATTTCATTCTAAAACCAATAGCAAGGTTCATTCCAAATTTCCTACCTACGAATTTCGGACCATTGTTCGCTTGGCTCGAGGACGGGAAGAAGAAATGAAGGGACAAAACTTCAGAATAGAAATAGGAACATAAACCACAGCAAATAAGAGAGAGCATTAACTGTGGATGACAATGATTTTAAGGGACGGGAGTAGGAACATCGAAATATAAGGGAAGGTATAAAACCTAACAACAACCCCGAAACTACAAACCGTGCATATCAATACGTATTGCAACGTAAAGGCACGGGAGAATTAAAAACATTATAATTCCAAGGAAAGGATAAAAGAGAATAGATTCTTCTGGTGATAGATGAAAAAGAAGAATGAAAGATATGAAAGTTAGAAATATAACAAGGGTTAGAATGGGATGGAGCATATTAGCGAATGTCTTAAAGTAGGAACTAAAGAGAAAGAATAGAAGATGTGGGAAGAAAGAAAGGGAAGGAGGTAAATTTATAGTGAAATATTCGACAAAGAAATCAAAACAGATTGCCGCGTTAAATCAAAGAAGATCCTGATCGCCGCAAAACTAAATCTTATTACATAAGATTTTCTTTAAAACCCTTAAATCCCGGAAATCGATCATAATCACGTCATCGGTTACAACAATTCTATATTTACTCATTTCACTCTTTTGTGATAGCTTCGCTCGTGCGTCTCACATAACCAAATCGTTTTATCTAAATCTTTCAATAATGATAAAATTTCATTATTACCTCATATTCGTCATGAAAACATTCCTATTGTTGTTTATGACAACCTCTACCAAATTTCGAGGACGAAATTTCTTTAACGGATGGGTACTGTAACGACCCGGAAATTTCCGACCAAATTTAAACTCTAATCTCTATATGGTTCCGACACGATAAGCAAAAACCCTAAAGTTGACCCGCACTTTTTCGATCATTCTATACTTATAAGATTAATATTTACATAAATTAAACCTTACCAACATGATAAGCAATCCAAATTGTTGAGATTTATGTTTCCGAAAAGAGTTTTACACAACGTTTGACCGTCTAGTTTGACCGATGATATCACGAACTATACAGTATATGATAATTATACGTTTGTGTATATATATATGTATATATACATATTTAACATGATTAATGAATGTTTTAATATCTCATTTTGTATTAATAACAATAAGTTATAAGTATATTTTTAAACTACTAACTTAAGTTTTCAAAACGATAACTATACGTAACGTTATTTGACATAAATACTTAAGACTTATAATGTTTATACATATATCGTATAAGTAATGTATTTAATCACTTTTAAAGACTTAAATACATAAAATCATATAAGTGTATTCACAAAAGATAGCTATATTTGAATCCTCATTCCATTTTTCACAAAATTTCTATACGTATATCTAGAGTATTTGTACTCGTATCATACCTAGCTTCTATACGTATTTACTATTGGTATATACACATCAAATCACCACCTAACCAGCCCTTGTTCATGCCTTATGTATAAGGTAATTACTTTTGAATGATTGTAAGACTAATTACAAAAATACAAACTAAAAATTTGTCCATGTCTACTACATAAACATTTTTTTTAGGAGTATATATGTATCCTCATTTTGTTTCATTTTTACTTCCATTCTCTAGCTAAAAACACCCACACTCTCAAGAACATTAAACTCCATAAACATTCAGCAAAGTTCCATGAAGATCTAGCTTCAAAAACCTTACTTAAACACCATAAGAAAACCATACAAAAACACTTCAAGAAATCCTTCCAAGAACACAAACTTACTTCCAATCTTTCATCCACTTCCATCACCCTTTTGATTCTAGCTTCTTACTCCTCTTTTACAGCAACCTTGTCCAAGGAACTTGAGGTAGTATCTATGTTCATAACCTTATTCGATTCATATATATATAGCTATCTTATTTTGTGGTATAAAAGTTTAACAACAAGAACATAGTTTGAATGTTTTCAAACTTGTTTGCAAACTAAATAGATCCTTCTAACTTAACTTTTAAAATACTTCAAGACCTGTAATATAACTTAAATATATGCTAATTTAACAAGGTATAATTTGGTTTTTTCAAAGAATATCTTAAAAACTGTTTTTACGACGTCGGAGTGCCACCGGGGACTGTTTTGGGTTGGATAATTAAAAACTATCTTAAACTTTGAGTTGGAGGTTTATGTTCTGGAAAAATGATTTTTACTATGAATATGATAACACATAAAAATTTCATGATTTAATTCAAAGTATAAGTATTTTTAGAAAAATAATCATTTAAGGTTGTTTAAATAAAGGAAAATGTTTAACTTCATAAGTTTCACTAAAGTTTCACCTATGCCATGTGATTTTGAATACAAACCAAGGTATTTTCAGTTCATAGTCTTAAAGAGGGACTCGATCCAAGGAGATGGAAAGTTGAATCAATGAAAACGGATTTGTAACGAAGAAACTATGACCGAAACAAAATTGGTTATCCAAGACTTGTTTAACTTCGGGATTAATTGGGAAAAATTAAATAAAATCACATCTTTCTAAAATAACATGATATTTTATATATATGTACTCATAATTCAATTTTATATGGTTCAGGATCACCCGTAAACAATACGAGAAGATTAATCATAAGATCCCATGATTGTACGCAACACGTCATTTGACAACACCGGTACTTTATGTACACAACACGTCATTTGACAACACCGGTACCGTGGGTCAAGATTAATCTCGACCAATACATATACGATGAGGGTTTTATTTATTTCATTGGGGGTTTATTAAACATCTAAATATGAACCATTAAAATTGAATTACTAACAACGAACTGCTAACTACGGACTAAGGAATTATTCAAAGTATTAAAAGTATAACAAGTATATATATGTGACGTTTGTTTAAAAAAGAAAAGGTATTGATATATTATATATGGATAGGTTCGTGATATCAACCGGAGACCAAGTCAAATTATATATATATCTTCAAGACGAAAGTGAGTATATAGTCCCACTTTTAAACTCTAAGTATTTCGGGATGAGAATACATGTATTTTATGTTTTACGTTATGGACACAAGTAACTGAAAAATATATTCTACGTTGAGTTGTACCACTGGCATACTTTCCTGTAGCTTGGTAACTATTATTTACAGCGGTATTGTAAACGCGAATCCTGTTGATAGATCTATCGGGCCTGACAACCCCAACCGGACTGGACGACCAGTATTCAACGGTTGCACAGTACTTCGTTTCGTGACTACACTTGGTACAGTGTAGTAAGATTTCATATTAAAGGGAATATGCGACGTGATTAATTGTTAAGTATGGTTACCAAGTGCTCAACCACTTAGAATATTTTTATTAAAATGTTTATATATGAAATCTTGTGGTCCATCGTTATATCGCTGCTAGCATCAAACCTATATATCTCACCAACTTTATGTTGACGTTTTAAAGCATGTTATTCTCAGGTATGAATTAAGACTTCCGCTGTGCGTTAGCTCATATTAAGGATACTAGTTGGGACCATTTAAGCCATGATACAAGAACGTTGCATTCGAGTCATTGAAGATCATTAAAGACATTTATTAAGTAAATGACAGTTTAGGTCATTTGGATATCGAGAAATGTTTGACGAGTTTATTAATTTTTTTATGTAAAGATAGATTGCCTTTTAAGAATAAATGCAACGTTTGTAAAATGTATCATATAGAGGTCAAGTACCTCGCGATGTTATCAACTGTTGTAATTCGTTTGTAATCAATATGGACATCGTCCGGATGATTAGTTTCGGATCCTTTCAGTTGGTATCAGAGCGTTGGTCTTAGCGAACCAGGCCTTGCATTAGTGTGTCTAACTGGTAGTTGTTAGGATACATTAGTGAGTCTGGACTTTGACCATATCTACCTGCTAAAAAGTTTTGCTTATCATTTCTAGTCAGAAACCATCTGCTTATCATCCTTAGGGAGTTGCCTGCTTATCATTCTTTAGTCTAGACACGTCTTACTGCATCTAGTGCATCGATAGTGTATAGACAAAATTCATATCCTAGCGTATCTATTACTATAAACATTGCCCGACGAATTTCAAAGATTCTCCATAATTCACGGGATTTCGGTATTATATATACATATGAAAATTATGTATTGAAGAGTACCAAACCCAACTCCTATAATCTATTCCAAACAAAAAAAAATTCATTTCTCCAACTATACAAGATGAATTCTTCATCCAGTTCGAATTCCTCCGACTTCGATAGCTACGCCGACATAGATTTCCATTCGAGCTCCGAGAACAGCGTCACCGGAATGGATCAACCAATTTCCCATCATCTATTCTGGATGAACTGGGGATGGGTTCGTAATATACTAAATTTCTGGAGGCAAGAAGAAGGTGATCCATTTCATCCACCAAATTGCCCTCTTAACGATGAACCTGAAGCACTTACCGGCGAACCCATTCGAAACACCATTTTCTCGCTCATTTCTAGAGTATCTCGTCATGATTACATACTATCCCATATTTCAAATCTTGTTCATTCGCTCGTTCCAACCGTCAATCATCCCGGTATAATAGAAGAAGTCAACGAACTCCGTGCTCGGGTAGTGGTTTTGGAGAATATAGTGCGAAGGTTACAAACACCAACAGCAGCACCAGCAGCATAATCCGTACTACCATCGTCAACGCCGACAGTACCTTTATCACCCCAATCACAATCTCAACATCACAATCTGTATCTCGAATATCAACATCACACGACTCAATATCTGTACTTCGAGTATGATCTTCGTTCTATATATCGTTCTACATCGATTATCTTCGCTTTACGTATCGTATGACGATTATGTAATTTCTAAAGTCTTAGAGATTATGTAATCTAGAATTAACGATAAATCAAATGAGTTTAATATCTTATTGACTCATTAAATCTATGATTATCTCTGAAGAAAATATATATGCAAGTATATTTTCATAAAGATAGTAATTAAAAATTCCTTCGTACAAACTATTAATGATGAAAATATTTTAACGGGTGGGTAGTACCCGAGGAATATTTAGAATTCACATTAATAAGTTATATTGTACATTCTTGAATCTGATTCAACGGTTATCTATTATCTTACTTACAACCACCGATATTCGTATCCGCTCACCCCAGAATAACCATTTTCAATCAAATTTCATATTCGGATTTTGACCTACCAGAATCCAACAAGTGGCATAAAGAAGAAAACATTGGACAATTAAAATGAATTAAAATGTTGATTGTAACATATGAAACTAAACAATTCTTCAAGTTTGCCACTTGATTTTATCTTAAACCTCATTCGTAACTTGACAATTACAATTCGCATTCAAATCCTTTCATGATTTCTGAAAACACCCTGAACTATGAAGTAGCTCTTGAAATGCTGATGAAGCAGCAAAAACTGTAAACGACTTTAACAATCAAAAGATTGATGATAAAGAATGGTATGGTGGTAAAGCTGAGAAAAAGAGAAGGTTTGGAACTGGAAAACGGATTGAGCAAAGTATGAAGGAGGCCGTGAACAAATCATGAAAACAGAACCTGCCTTCAAAGGATCCAAATGATCCAGTGCCTGCTGAAACCGTTAGTAAGAACACTGCTCCTTATTCTAAACTTTTCAAGATGATATTCTTCACCATCATTTTATCTTAGATATTATAAGATATCTTCATTCGTTATACATATTTTTCATATTTCTGGAGATATTTTTACAACTATTCCTATCTGCGATCATTTAACTCTCCATAACATCTGCGCTACAATATAAAAGAAACTGTGTTAGTTTCTAAATTCTGAAATCTCTAAGTTTAAAAATATGAATGTTTTGAAGTAGTGTTGGGAACTGATACATGAATTAGTATAATATAATGAAACTTGATCAACTTCATTATATTACAGTAAGTCATGTTAAGTTTCTAATGGAATGTGATGATTCACAGTACCGTCATCATGTGCCATGTTACACGGCTCTTACATTCTATCAAGTCTTCAAACATATTAGAACGTATCACCTTGATAGTTCTATTTTTTTTTTCTTCGGATTATTCGAGTAATTTAACGAATCAAGATCGTGCCATTACAATTTCATTCTAAAACCAATAGCAAGGTTCATTCCAAATTTCCTACCTACGAATTTCGGACCATTGTTCGCTTGGCTCGAGGACGGGAAGAAGAAATGAAGGGACAAAACTTCAGAATAGAAATAGGAACATAAACCACAGCAAATAAGAGAGAGCATTAACTGTGGATGACAATGATTTTAAGGGACGGGAGTAGGAACATCGAAATATAAGGGAAGGTATAAAACCTAACAACAACCCCGAAACTACAAACCGTGCATATCAATACGTATTGCAACGTAAAGGCACGGGAGAATTAAAAACATTATAATTCCAAGGAAAGGATAAAAGAGAATAGATTCTTCTGGTGATAGATGAAAAAGAAGAATGAAAGATATGAAAGTTAGAAATATAACAAGGGTTAGAATGGGATGGAGCATATTAGCGAATGTCTTAAAGTAGGAACTAAAGAGAAAGAATAGAAGATGTGGGAAGAAAGAAAGGGAAGGAGGTAAATTTATAGTGAAATATTCGACAAAGAAATCAAAACAGATTGCCGCGTTAAATCAAAGAAGATCCTGATCGCCGCAAAACTAAATCTTATTACATAAGCTAATTTGATACCTCTAAGATTTCCCACAAGGGTCAAAGTACAATATTTGATGCATTTTCATACCTGCGAAAGAAGTTCAGAAGCCACAACACTAACCCTATCCTGAACAAATTCTACACGATGCTTCTTGAAGGAAAGAGAATTTGTAGTAAATTTCATTGGGCCCACAGGGTTCAACCAAAGGATCTGCCACAAAGCCTAGACAAACAAGCACACATCCAAAATTAGTTGTAGAATAGAAATTAGAAAGTTAGAAAAAACCACTTCAATTTGTTGTATAAACAGGTACTCAGTGTAGTACCTGTTTCAAGATAACAATCAATAATCTGATGTCATTTAGTGACAATGGCTTTTGCTGCTCATAGAACTCTTCATTGTCTAAAATCATAAGCACGTGCCTGATATACAAATATTTGCTTTTCAGCTTAAACTTCGAGAATACCCTAAACAATTGTAGTAAATCCCTAAAAAAGAAGATACACACTTGTATACAGGGCAAAAAAAACAGCTAAAGGCAACAGCCAACCAAATGCATCCCCGGGCAGGTAAGTTGATACCAGAGACAAGGAAGACCATTTTTTGTCCACATGTGATCTTTTTATGAAACTCCAGAGTACAGATACTAACTCCGTTCTGTAAGCTAGAACTGCCATAACACTCTCAAGGGGCATAATGGTAAAAGTCACGTGAAGAAAAGAACAAAATGCACCAACAGCTGCTGCTTCATTGTCCTTATTTTTATCTTTGCTTGAATCAGTAACAAGCAAAGAGCCTCCAAGCAGAGCATCCGTCTACTTGGCAAGTATAAACTGTTAAACTTTAGACAAATTCTTACACATGATAGTGCTGGTATAGAAACTCGGTTATAGTACTAAAAGAACAATATCAATTCTTAAAATAAAGAAATTTAAGACAATGTAAGCAAATGAATAAACATTCAAATTCTTTTGTCCCATTTGACCCATTCCTTATTATAATAGAATTTTGTAAGTTTTACACATTACCAACACCTTAGAACCCAAATCGAACCCTTTCCATAACGCATTGAAATAGCACCATCAGTACAGAATATCAAAATCGCATACCAGTTCCTTACTAGAGGCACCACTGCTGGTGCTTCATCATCACCCATTATTGAATCTGCAATACTTATATTTCATAAAACCAGAAGCATATTTACAGAAATCTAATGCATTGAACATGTGGCAGATATAGTGAACTTCACAAAAGCAGAATGTAAAATAGATAATTCAACTATACTTGAAGAACATACTTGCTTGTGTACTTCCCCTATAAGATGATTGGATAGGAGGAAGTACCTCCAGCAATAATGTTGCAACGCTAGCAAAATCTATGGCCTGAATAAATATAGATAAACAGACGAATGTTACATTGCAGAATAAAAACTACCATAGCATCTTTACAAACAAAGAGAGAAATATAAACTGCATTATGAAAGTAAATATAGCTAGACTTACCATGTCATATGGACATGCATCCCGAGCCAAAGCATCTTTAATAACTTCAAGTGTATTAGCAAGAAGGCATGCATAACTAGGGAATTCAGTTGATATATCAACAGGTAAAACTGTTTCATAACTTTGAGTGCATGCTGCCATCCTATGGAGATAATGCTGACATGATCCATGGGAAACATAGACCTTGACATTGTAACAGTAAATGTTATTAGATTTTGATAGTAGTAAACCATATCATAGTGTAACTGGGGATCCTAGCTCAGTATAATGATGCAGTTCATATTGCGTGCTGCAAGTGTCTGATGAAAAAGTTATTTAACTAGTGTGTTTATGTGATTAGTGGTAAAGAAATAGAAAATTATAGTTAAATATTAACCAGATGTAATGAACTTGGATTAATAAAACCTAAAAGTAATGAGTTTTGTGGCCATTAATATAAATGACCATCCAAAACTGACAAATTGACACGTAAATAATCAGGCTCGGAATTTGGTTCCAAAATCAGAATCTGAGTATTGCAACTTCAAATAGCACCAATCAGATAATTGGTTCCAAAAAAATGTAACACTGATATCAGCCTTTGCCTCGGGGCAGGATACTGAAATGAAGTTAGAATGTATTAACTTTCAGGGCAAAATTACCTCCTTTAAAGAAGGTAAAATCTTCCACACAAAAGGAATAGTTAAAATTTTTGAGGCAAAACTGATGTAGGATTGAGTCGTGAATTAAGAGTGGTCCATGAGAATTTGGGTCGTGAGCAGTTGTGCCGAAAACTAGATTTGCAGAACTATTTTGAAGCTCACTTTTGGGCCTTTAGCTTGATGAGCAAGAAAGAATATGGCTGAATACTTAGCTGTGATTTTTAAAGGATTAGATAATCTTATCCTAAATTAGTTCCTATTTCCTAGCTTTCTTTTTTGGTATTTATATTCCGTATTTGTTTGGGGAAAAACTCGGTTTTAGTTTTTTTTTTTTAATATTTATCGTGAATAAAGAACAAGCTGCGGCTGTTTTTTTTATTTTTATATTTCTTTGGTATTGTTCAACTGCTTATTACCAATAATTGTTTGGCCACGAATTGAGACATTATTTTCATTATAAATACACTATTAAACACACACCATTTCCACACTCACAACACTAATATGATGAAGATGCAAATGCAATCGAACAACATTGCTTTGACCTTAATGTTCTTCACACTTGTGTTTGTTTCTTCACAAGGTTTGGATTATAACATCCTTGTTCCAGAGGGGCCAGGTTCTTTCTGTAACGGAAACACCCCTTGTTGCTACCCGCTTATTAATGGAACGCCAACAAAGTCAGCAGCCAAATTCACAATACACGAACTGTGGCCTGCTTACTGTAATGGTACAACTCTACAATATTGTAGTTCAAGCACCCCTTATAGTAAGCAGGCCACAGTCCGTGTATTGTGAATTTGGTTGCTGGCTTTGTTCGCATACGATTAACAAGCGGGTAGCAACTAGGGGTGTTTCCGTTACCGAAAGAACCTGGCCACTCTGGAACAAGGATGTTATAAACAAAACCTTGTGAGGAAACAAACACAAGTGTGAAGAACATTAAGGTCAAAGCAATGTTGTTCGATTGCATTTGCATCTTCATCATATTAGTGTTGTGGGTGTGGAAATGGTGTGTTTAATAGTGTATTTATAATGAAAATAATGTCCCAATTCGTGGTCAAACAATTATTGGTAACAAACAGTTGAACAATACCAAAAAAACAGTGGCAGCTTGTTCTTTATTCACGATAAATATTAGAAAAAAAACTAAAACTGAGTTTTTCTCCAAACAAATACAGAATATAAATACCAAAAAGAAAACTAGGAAATAGGAACTAATTTAGAATAAGATTATCTAATCCTTTAAAAATCACTCAAGTATTCAGCCATATTCTTTCTTGCTCATCAAGCTAAAGGCCCAAAAGTGAGCTTCAAAAAAGTCATGCGGATCTAGTTTTCGGCCCAACTGCTCACGATCCAATTTCTCATGGCCCACTTTTAATTCACGACTCAATCCTACATCAAAAACTCCATTGAAGGTCAATATCTGGACACACAAAGTCCTTGACCGATATGAGCAATAACTAAGATAAGAATGTCCATCAGAAGAACTTTTCCACAACCGCCTTTACATAATGCAGTCTCCTACAAAAAAAGGCACCAACATTTAAGGATAGCTAGTCCAACAACAGGTTACCACATCACCACCAACCGAACGCCACTGCTGGCAGGAATATTGATCGGAAATGGGGAAAGGTTTATCATAGAATGAAGAAGGGTTTGAAGCGAAAGACAACCCGTGAAGATTCTCCCATGGCTGAAAAAGAGGTTCTTAATTCTCTTTAATGTTGATGTATGAATGTTTTTTCGTGATTGTACTCATCTCGAGTCTTAATGTTGTTTTATATTTGTTCATTTGATGCTTTTTCTTGAATGTGATTTGTCTTAAATGTAGTTCTTTTCTTGAATGCCCATTTTTTAGTTTTGATTCTTCTTGAATGATTGAATTTAATCTCGATTCTTGAGTATTTTTTATTATTTTTAGAATCACGATTTATCTTCCGCTTTAAACCCTTCTTCACCCTATGATAAATCTTTCCCCATTTCCGATCAATATTCCAGAAAGCAGTGGCGTTAGGTTGGTGGTGTTGTGGTAAGACATGAAATTATTAAAGTGACAATGTCAAACCCTTTTGCATAGAAACAGGTTAATTTAGGTTTACAATAACATCTAAAAGTCAAACAGATAACTTTGACAGCTTGAATAAACATGTAACATGCCATAGGATTTGGATGTCTAAGTGTGACTCGTCGTATTTAAAAGCTGACTCAACCTCTTAAATCACATTGTTAAAAGAAATAATATCAACATTTTAATGATCCAGTTAAAGGAAGTGATAATCTATGGAGTTCAAAACACCCAACATGGCCTATTTAGACTCGTTGCTAAAATTACATGTTCTATTCTAACCCACCATTTTGCCACCTCTGGTAGCATTAAATAATCATTACATTATTATTTGGAAGTATACCTTTCATGTTATAATAATTTCCCTGAAGATCTTGAATATTTTTTTGCCGCAAAAGGTAGCTGATTAAGTTACAAGACCATGGAAGCTTATGATGAATCAAACTGCTTTCAACATTCGGATACCTGGTTGTTGATCCCAGTCCGAGGATGGCAAAAACAATTGATCTTTGAACAGATCTCTGTAAAGAGCGTAATATTACTCCACGGAGAATGATAGCTTATAAATACTAGTCCATTTAATCCTTAAAACAATGCATACTCGCAAAATTTTCATGATAAATACCCAATGTGATACATGATACATTGCATAAACTAGTTAAGAAACGAACCTATTAAGATGTATAGCTTGAATACGGGCATAAGCAAGTTTCCTCACTCTGTAGTTCACCAAAGCATGCGTAGATGAATAACATGAGTCACCAAAAAGGTTCAAAGTACGCTCTACCACACGATCAGTATTAGGGTCTTTAGTAAGTTCTGAAAGCATATCGCATGCCTTCATGAGAGTGGACGAATCTGAAGCATTCAGTGGACTAAAAAAGTATAGCAATTTCTGAAGAAAATCTGAATCGGGTCCAAAGCATTTCCTGAGTGTCGAAGATGAATAAAAGGAGTTAGACAGCACAAACTAGAGGTCACAAAATGGGTGAGCGGGTAGCAGATCAGAATGGCTGATTTTATAATGTGTTTACCAAGTCACGTTTGGGTTAAGTCGAAACAATTTTAGTCAGAAGTTTTTAAAACTTTACAGACAATTATGTGTAAAAGATATATACCACTATTCATATTGGAATTAGACCAGACCAGCGTTTAAATTATGATGACTTAGAAGTTAATACATTTTATACATTAAAATACACCTTTTGACCCATACAAACAGATGTTTCAGAACAAAACCTGTCAGCTCTTTCACAGTTTTCGCCATAAGTGGCGTAAAACTGCTCTCGTACATTACCATGCTCTGTTTTCACCAGCTTTCTTCCTCTAAAGCATTTCTGCAGGAAAGTAGAAAGTGTTGGTCAAGTTCAAAACAAGCTTAAAAGTTACCTCTAGAAGATAGTGATAACGAGTCACAGAAAATTACTCATGAACTTGCACCTGTTTGAACGGTAAAATTATATGTCTAATTTTGAACGTTATCAGTGCATACTTCAGAAAATAAAAGCAGACATGAGTGGGACAAGCAATTCTCAAGCCAGCCATTCTATTTCTAATAGACCCAAAAACATTACTACGAAGCAAGCTAGACTTAAACTTTACAAATTCTATTTTCATTTACAGTAAAACAAAGAATTAGAAATAATGATCTTGCATTTATAGAAGTATAATTTAGAAAGGATGGAAGTTAAAGTGTAAATTATGATTTTTTATGAACCTGAATGACAAGTGCAGCAGAGTTTTGCTGACGGAGGAATGCTGTTTTGCTCCTTTCTATCTGAGCTTGTTCCATGGGTTTGTTGCTGTCTCCTTCATTTGAACTACAACCACTTCAATTTTTCGTATAAACAGCTAGGCCATGCAGTACCTGTCTCAAAATAACAATCAATATTCTGATGTCTAAGATCATAAGCATGTGCCTGATATGCAAATACATGTTTTTCAGCTTAAACTTGGAGAATACTCTAAAAAATTGTAGTAAATCCCTAAAAAAGAAGATACACACTTGTATACAGGACAGAAAACTGCCAAAGGCAACAGCCAACCAAATGCATCACCGGGCAGGTACGTTGATACTAGAGACAAGGAAGACCCACGTGATATCTTTTTATGAAACTCCAGAGTACAGATACTAACTCCGTTATGTAAGCTAGAACTGCCATAACATTCTCAAGGGGTATAATGGTAAAAGTCACGTGAAGAAAAGATCAAACTGCACCAACAGCTGCTCTGTCATCGTCCTTGTTTTTATCTTTGCTTGAATCAGCAACAGGCGAAGAGCCTTCAAGCAGAGCATCTGTCTACTTGGCAAGCATATAGTGTTAAAACATATGAATAGACATTCAAAATCTTTTGACCCTTTCCTTTTTATAATGAAACTAGTAAGTTTTACCCATTAGCAACACATTAGAACCCAAATTGAACGATTTCCATAACGCATTGAAATAGCACCATCAGTACAGAATATCAAAATAGCATACCAGTTTTCGGGAAAAAAGTCAGATCTAAAGCATTTGAAATCTGTTTTTCTAGTTCCTTACTAAGAGGCACCACTGCTGGTGCTTCAAGAATCATATTATCACCACCCGTTATTGAATCTGCAATCCTTAAATTTTATAAAACCAGAAGCATATTTACAGAAATTTAATGATTGAACATGTGGCAGATATATTGAACTTCACAAAAGCAGAATGTAAAAAAGTTAATTCAACTATACTTGAAGAACGTACTTGCTTGTGTACTTTCCCTATATAATGATTGGTTAGGAGGAAGTACCTACACCAATAATGTTGTAACGTTAGCAAAATCTATGGGCTGAATAAAGAAAGATAAATAGATGAATGTAACATTGCAACATAAAAAATACCATGGAATCTTTACAAACAAAGAGAGAAATATAAACTGCATTATGAAAGTAAATAGCTAGACTTACTTACCATGTCATACGGACATGCATCCCAAGCCAAAGCATCTTTCATAACTTCAAGTGTATTACCAAGAAGGCATGCGTAACTAGGGAATTCAGGTGATATATCAACAGGTAAAACTGTTTCATAACTTTGAGTGCATGCTGCCATCCTATGGAGATAATGCTGACATGATCACATGATCCATGGGAAACATAGACCATGACATTGTAACAGAAAATGTTATTAGATTTTGATAGTAGTAAACCATATCATAGTGTAACTGGGGATCCTAGCTCAATATAATGATGCAGCTCATATTGCGTGCTGCAAGTGTCTGATGAAAAAATTATTTAAGTACGTGTGTTTATGTGATTAGTGGTAAAGAAATAGAAAATTATAGTTAAATATTAACCAGATGTAATGAACTCGGATTAATAAAACCTAAAAGTAATGAGTTTTGTCGCCATTAATATAAATGACCATCCAAAACTGACACGTAAATAATCAGGCTCGGAATTTGGTTCCAAAATCAGAATCTGAGTATTGCAACTTCAAATAGCACCAATCAGATAATTGGTTCCAAAAAATGTAACACTGATATCAGCATTTGCCTAGGGGCAGGATACTGAAATGAAGTTAGAATGTATTAACTTTCAGGGCAAAATTACCTCCTTTAAAGAAAGTAAAATCTTCCACACAAAAGGAATAGTTAAAATTTGGGAGGCAAAACTGATGTAGGATTGAGTCGTGAATTAAGAGTGGGCCATGAGAAATTGGGTCGTGAGCAGTTGGGCCGAAAACTAGATCTGCAGGACTATTTTGAAGCTCACTTTTTGACCTTTAGCTTGATGAGCAAGAAAGAATATCGTTGAATACTTAGCTGTGATTTTTAAAGGATTAGACAATCTTATCCTAAATTAGTTCTTATTTCCTAGCTTTCTTTTTGGTATTTATATTCCGTATTTGTTTGGAGAAAAACTCAGTTTTTTTTTTTTTTTTTTTTTTTTTATCGTGAATGAAGAACAAGCTACTGCTGGTTTTTTTTATGTTTCTTTCGTATTGTTCAACTGCTTGTTACCAATAATTGTTTGGCCACAAATTGGGACATTATTTTCATTATAAATACACTATTAAACACACACCATTTCCACACCCCCAACACTAATATGAGGAAGATGCAACCGAACAACATTGCTTTGACCTTAATGTTCTTCATGAAATGTCCCGTTCTTATTGATTAAAAACGTTCCATATTAATTGATTTCGTTGCGAGGTTTTGACCTCTATATGAGACGTTTTTCAAAGACTGCATTCATTTTTAAAACAAACCATAACCTTTATTTCATAAATAAAGGTTTAAAAAGCTTTACGTAGATTATCAAATAATGATAATCTAAAATATCCTGTTTACATACGACCATTACATAATGGTTTATAATACAAATATGTTACATCGAAATCAGTTCTTGAATGCAGTTTTTACACAATATCATACAAACATGGACTCCAAATCTTGTCCTTATTTTAGTATGCAACAGCGGAAGCTCTTAGTATTCACCTGAGAATAAACATGCTTTAAACGTCAACAAAAATGTTGGTGAGTTATAGGTTTAACCTATATATATCAAATCGTAACAATAGACCACAAGATTTCATATTTCAATACACATCCCATACATAGAGATAAAAATCATTCATATGGTGAACACCTGTTAACCGACATTAACAAGATGCATATATAAGAATATCCCCATCATTCCGGGATCCTCCTTCGGACATGATATAAATTTCGAAGTACTAAAGCATCCGGTACTTTGGATGGGGTTTGTTAGGCCCAATAGATCTATCTTTAGGATTCGCGTCAATTAGGGTGTCTGTTCCCCAATTCTTAGATTACCAGACTTAATAAAAAGGGGCATATTCGATTTCGATAATTCAACCATAGAATGTAGTTTCACGTACTTGTGTCTATTTTGTAAATCATTTATAAAACCTGCATGTATTCTCATCCCAAAAATATTAGATTTTAAAAGTGGGACTATAACTCACTTTCACAGATTTTTACTTCGTCGGGAAGTAAGACTTGGCCACTGGTTGATTCACGAACCTATAACAATATATACATATATATCAAAGTATGTTCAAAATATATTTACAACACTTTTAATATATTTTGATGTTTTAAGTTTATTAAGTCAGCTGTCCTCGTTAGTAACCTACAACTAGCTGTCCACAGTTAGATGTACAGAAATAAATCGATAAATATTATCTTGAATCAATCCACGACCCAGTGTATACGTATCTCAGTATTGATCACAACTCAAACTATATATATTTTGGAATCAACCTCAACCCTGTATAGCTAACTCCAACATTCACATATAGAGTGTCTATGGTTGTTCCGAAATATATATAGATGTGTCGACATTATAGGTCAAAACATTGTATACGTGTCTATGGTATCTCAAGATTACATAATATACAATACAAGTTGATTAAGTTATGGTTGGAATAGATTTGTTACCAATTTTCACGTAGCTAAAATGAGAAAAATTATCCAATCTTGTTTTACCCATAACTTCTTCATTTTAAATCCGTTTTGAGTGAATCAAATTGCTATGGTTTCATATTGAACTCTATTTTATGAATCTAAACAGAAAAAGTATAGGTTTATAGTCGGAAAAATAAGTTACAAGTCGTTTTTGTAAAGGTAGTCATTTCAGTCGAAAGAACGACGTCTAGATGACCATTTTAGAAAACATATTTCCACTTTGAGTTTAACCATAATTTTTGGATATAGTTTCATGTTCATAATAAAAATCATTTTCTCAGAATAACAACTTTTAAATCAAAGTTTATCATAGTTTTTAATTAACTAACCCAAAACAGCCCGCGGTGTTACTACGACGGCGTAAATCCGGTTTTACGGTGTTTTTCGTGTTTCCAGGTTTTAAATCATTAAGTTAGCATATCATATAGATATAGAACATGTGTTTAGTTGATTTTAAAAGTCAAGTTAAAAGGATTAACTTTTATTTGCGAACAAGTTTAGAATTAACTAAACTATGTTCTAGTGATTACAAGTTTAAACCTTCGAATAAGATAGCTTTATATGTATCAATCGAATGATGTTATGAACATCATTACTACCTCAAGTTCCTTGGATAAACCTACTGGAAATGAGAAAAATAGATCAAGCTTCAAAGGATCCTTGGATGGCTTGAAAGTTCTTGAAGCAGAATCATGACACGAAAATAATTTCAAGTAAGATTTCCACTCGAAATAAGATTGTTATAGTTATAGAAATTGAATTAAAGTTTGAATATGATTATTACCTTGTATTAGAAAGATAAACTACTGTAAGTAACAAAGGTTTCTTGATCTTGGATGATTACTTGGAATGGATTTAGAAAACTTGGAAGTAAACTTGCAATCTTGGAAGTATTCTTGATTTTATGAAACTAGAACTTTTAGAATTTATGAAGAACACTTAGAACTTGAAGATAGAACTTGAGAGAGATCAATTAGATGAAGAAAATTGAAGAATGAAAGTGTTTGTAGGTGTTTTTGGTCATTGGTGTATGGATTAGATATAAAGGATATGTAATTTTGTTTTCATGTAAATAAGTCATGAATGATTACTCATATTTTTGTAATTTTATGAGATATTTCATGCTAGTTGCCAAATGATGGTTCCCACATGTGTTAGGTGACTCACATGGGCTGCTAATAGCTGATCATTGGAGTGTATATACCAATAGTACATACATCTAAAAGCTGTGTATTGTACGAGTACGAATACGGGTGCATACGAGTAGAATTGTTGATGAAACTGAACGAGGATGTAATTGTAAGCATTTTTGTTAAGTAGAAGTATTTTGATAAGTGTCTTGAAGTCTTTCAAAAGTGTATGAATACATATTAAAACACTACATGTATATACATTTTAACTGAGTCGTTAAGTCATCGTTAGTCGTTACATGTAAATGTTGTTTTGAAACCTTTAGGTTAACGATCTTGTTGAATGTTGTTAAACCATTGTTTATTATAACAAATGAGATGTTAAATTGTTATATTATCATGATATTATGATATATAATATATCTTAGTATGATGTATATACAGTTAAATGTCGTTACAACGATAATCGTTACATATATGTCTCGTTTCGAAATCATTAAGTTAGTAGTCTTATTTTTACATATGTATTTCATTGTTGATACACTTAATAATATATTTACTTATCATTTAAAATAATTAACCAAGTGTATCAATATCTTAATATGATTCATATGTACCTAGTAAGACGTTGTTATAACGATAATCGTTATATATATCGTTTTCGAGTTTCTTAAATTAATAGTCTCACTTTTATGTATATAACTCATTGTTAAAATACCTAATGAGATACATACTTATAATAAAATTATGTTAACTATATATATAACCATATATATGTCATCGTATAGTTTTTACAAGTTTTAACGTTCGTGAATCACCGGTCAACTTGGGTGGTCAATTGTCTATATGAAACCTATTTCAATTAATCAAGTCTTAACAAGTTTGATTGCTTAACATGTTGGAAACACTTAATCATGTAAATAATAATTTCATTTAATATATATATATATATATAAACATAGAAAAGTTCGGGTCACTACAGTACCTACCCGTTAAATAAATTTCGTCCCGAAATTTTAAGCAGTTGGAGGTGTTGACGTATCTTCTGGAAATAAATGCGGGTATTTCTTATTCATCTGATCGTCTCGTTCCCAGGTGAACTCGGGTCCTCTACGAGCATTCCATCGAACCTTAACAATTGGTATCTTGTTTTGCTTAAGTCTTTTAACCTCACGATCCATTATTTCGACGGGTTCTTCGATAAATTGAAGTTTTTCGTTGATTTGGATTTCATCTAACGGAATAGTGAGATCTTCTTTAGCAAAACATTTCTTCAAATTCGAGATGTGGAAAGTGTTATGTACAGCCGCGAGTTGTTGAGGTAACTCGAGTCGGTAAGCTACTGGTCCGACACGATCAATAATCTTGAATGGTCCAATATACCTTGGATTTAGTTTCCCCCGTTTACCAAATCGAACAACGCCTTTCCAAGGTGAAACCTTAAGCATGACCATTTCTCCAATTTCAAACTCTATATCTTTTCTTTTACTGTCCGCGTAGCTCTTTTGTCGACTCTGGGCAGTTTTCAATCTTTGTTGAATTTGGATGATTTTCTCGGTAGTTTCTTGTATTATCTCTGGACCCGTAATCTGTCTATCCCCCACTTCATTCCAACAAATCGGAGACCTGCACTTTCTACCATAAAGTGCCTCAAACGGCGCCATCTCAATACTAGAATGATAACTGTTGTTGTAGGAAAATTCTGCTAACGGTAGGTGTCGATCCCAACTGTTTCCGAAATCAATAACACATGCTCGTAGCATGTCTTCAAGCATTTGTATCGTCCTTTCGCTCTGCCCATTAGTTTGTGGATGATAGGCAGTACTCATGTCTAGACGAGTTCCTAATGCTTGCTGTAATGTCTGCCAGAATCTTGAAATAAATCTGCCATCCCTATCAGAGATAATAGAGATTGGTATTCCATGTCTGGAGACGACTTCCTTCAAATACAGTCGTGCTAACTTATCCATCTTGTCATCTTCTCTTATTGACAGGAAGTGTGCTGATTTGGTGAGACGATCAACTATTACCCAAATAGTATCAAAACCACTTGCAGTCCTTGGCAATTTAGTGATGAAATCCATGGTAATGTTTTCCCATTTCCATTCCGGGATTTCGGGTTGTTGAAGTAGACCTGATGGTTTCTGATGCTCAGCTTTGACCTTAGAACACGTCAAACATTCTCCTACGTATTTAGCAACATCGGTTTTCATACCCGGCCACTAAAAAATATTTCTTGAGATCCTTGTACATCTTCCCCGTTCCAGGATGTATTGAGTATCTGGTTTTATGAGCTTCTCTAAGTACCATTTCTCTCATATCTCCAAATTTTGGTACCCAAATCCTTTCAGCCCTATACCGGGTTCCGTCTTCCCGAATATTAAGATGCTTCTCCGATCCTTTAGTATAATCTTTTAATTACGTAGCTAAATATATCAAATAAATATCGAAGCTAATAAGTTTAATGTACAATATCATAGCTTTAATATTTTGTTAGTGTTTTTGAGTTATCACACACACACACACACACACACACACACACACACACACACACACACACACACACATATATATATATATATATATATATATATATATATATATATATATATATAGATATATATATATATATTATATATATATATATAAATGTTCGTGAATCGTTGGAAATAGTTGAAGGGTAATTGTGTAGCGACCCGACAAAATTGTCATTTGACGGCGCCGACTACTTAGGTCCCGTTACGTGGTCATAAGTCTTTAAAATAACGTTTGACCAAATATGTCGCATTTATTGCAAAAGTAAAGATTGTTCCCTAGTTTACAAGAATTGTTCATCCAAAATTTACGTTACAAAGTTATAAGTACAAATGAAACCTATGCGACACAATTTAAAAGTAGCCAAAAGATGCTCCATGTATGCATAAATACTCGACATCCAAAGCAAGTATCAAAATAATGAGCGGAAGCATGTAACACATATCGTTCAAAGACCTGAGAAAAACATAGAAATCTGTCAACGAAAACGTTGGTGAAATCATAGGTTTAAGTAAGTAAGTGAGTAAATAAGTAGATTGAACCACAAGGTTTGCAACATCGAATTAATAGTTAACCATTCCAAAATTTGTTTCACGAGCACCCAATTATCAATGCTTAACATTTCTCCCATTGAACCCCATCACTTAGTGCTAGAACATACACTGTTTCTCGAAAATATATTTCATTCGTAAACGGTAGCGAACCGTTTGAATGAGGGTTTGTCAAACCCATATGGATCCATACAACATAAGTTCTCGCTTACACCCGGCAAGTGTAACTAATGATAATCGAATTGAGGATTTTGTTCTAAACTCGTATGTAGAATGTTTGTTTTCCTGTACTTGTGTTCACTTAGTAAAGAAATGTTTATGTTTTCTCATCCCAAATGTAAGTTCAAAAAGAGTAAAAGTGGGACTATGATCTCACCTTGAGTGCACGAGTAGTAAAGTACTTCAACAAGTAAACGTGTGCAAAGAACAATGCTAGTCTTGACCTAAACAATAGGTTGTATCATTAACGGTAAACACGATAGGTCAAAGATGTTCAATTAGTCCTATGGCTCGTTAAGACTCGATCATAATAGCATGTGAATCAAATTGTCATGTTTCATGCAAGGTACAAGTATAAAAACATGTTAGATCGATTGCACAAATATTTGGTTAAGTTTGATTAAAAGTCAACTTGGTCGGGTCAAAGTCAACAAAAAAGTCAACATGTTCGGGTCGGGTCCCGAACTATTTTTCTGAGGTTTTTAATCATATATGAGCATGTTAGAACAAGTTTCATGTGAATTGGAGGTCCGTAGTATGCCAAACATTTTTCGTATTTTGGACATGGAGGTCAGAACCTGACCACGGCTTATGTCGCGCCGCGACATAAGCTGGCCGCGCCGTGGCATTGGCCGTGCGCTGGTACCTGGTCAGTCTCAATTGTTCAAGTCCCAAATCAAAACTCTTTCAAGCATAAATTACAAACCGCTAACTCTTAGAACTCGCACCTTATATCGTTGGAAAGGTAATTTGACAAAGAACACAACTAAATATATTTCACCAACCAAAAACATTATTTGTAACAATCGGCTTTCCAAAATAAATGATCGATTAATGCACACATTTAATACTCGAATTTGATAAGTGCACATTTATGATTCGGGCATTTAATGCATACATACAACACGCCGTTTTGTAGGTAATCGAGCATACAATACAACTAACTACTTACTAATAATAATTCATGGCATTCAATGTATCATCTATTCATTTCAAGCT
The DNA here is from genome assembly GCF_046630445.1 of Rutidosis leptorrhynchoides. Taxonomy (NCBI): domain Eukaryota; kingdom Viridiplantae; phylum Streptophyta; class Magnoliopsida; order Asterales; family Asteraceae; genus Rutidosis; species Rutidosis leptorrhynchoides. The sequence continues at coordinate 81,047,707 of NC_092333.1, forward strand.
TATCAAACCCTAACCCAAATTCACCAAAAATCACTAATCAAATTTATGGAGTTTTCTCAAGCAACCTACACATCAAATTGAAGCTAGTGATACTAGGAACACAATTAGAACATGAACTTTTAACACAATGGGTTTAACATCTAACAACATTTAATCAATCAAAATCAAAGATTAACTAACCCATTTCAAGTGTTCATGCTAGTTACACCAAATAACAAGATCGAGCATACAAATTACATACACGACATCACAATGAGCCATAGACACTAACTAACACCATTTCAAGTCAAAAACACGAATTTAGAGAAATCTAGAGTTTTAGAAATGTTACCCAAATGAGATGAAGTTGGTACCAAAATGAAGAGGATGAAGAGAGGATCACGAATATGTAATTTATTTTGTTGCTAGCTCCCTAAATCGAATTTGGATGATGATTTTGTGTTTGAAGGTTTTGAGAGCATAAAAGGGAAGTAAGAAAAAGAGATAGAGAGAAATGGGAGGTTGGTGGTGGGTGGTGGGTTTCTAGTTAGCCAAGTTTGCCCGAGTGGCGAGATTAGTCCCTCGCGTTTGTAGTCGGGTGCTGGAATTACCTAAACGGAATATTTTAAAACGCGTATTAACGGAGGATGTTAAAATCCAATAACAGAAAAATATTAAGAATGTTAGCTAACGGAGGATACGAATTTAGTTACGAAGGATATTTTTAAAATAAAAAGACGGGCGTTAAAATAATTTAACGGAAAAATGCGGGATGTTACATTACCCACACCTTAAAAGAAATTTCGTCCCAAAATTTAGTTGGAAGTAATAGTCGATGTCTCTTCCTTGAGACCTTGCATTGTCAATGCTATGAATAAGTGAAGATACGTCCTTGGGCATTCCCACGAATTTGGACAGTCGGGGTTTTATGTTGTATTAAGGCTTGGTTTTACGATCCACAATTTCAACCGGTCTTTCTACGAAGAGGAGTTGTCATCAATAGTAAGTTTATCTAGAAGGATAGCACGTTCCTGTTCCTCGGGACACGTATCTAAGTTTGTTACATGGAACGTAAGGTAAACGGAAACTTAATTGAGTCGGAGGTTCTAAACAGTAGGAAGCAGTTCCAATACGCCCCAAGATTTCAAAAGGATCAATATTGCGGATATAAATTTCCTCGATTTCCCGAAACGGATTACACCTTTCCAAGGTGTGGTTTTCAATATTACACGGTTACTGACTTTAAATTTGAGAGATTTTCATCTAACATTGGTATAACTCCTTTGGCGACCACGGGCCGTCTTGAGCCCTTCTCGGACTTGAACTATCTCAAAGGTTGTTTCTTGAATGATTTCGGATCTGATGATTTGCTTGTCACCTACTTCGGTCCAACGAATAGGAGAACAACATTTGTGGTTATATAAAGTTTCGAAAAGTGCGCGTTAACACGCGAGTGGTAACTACTGTTGTAAGAGGGATCAACTAAAGGCGACAATACAAGTTTGTGACATGTCTTTCCAAGATGTAAATTGTTCGTTTGCTTAGCTCGTCTGTTTGTGGAAGATACGCAGTACTCACGTCTAAACGTGTTCCGAAGGCTTCTTGTAAACAAGATGTGTAACGAGTATTTTCGATCCGGAATAATTGACAATGATACACCGTGTTGGAATATAATTTCTTAAGATATGCTTGGACAAGTTAGTTAGGGTTCGAAAGCGTTTGTTGGAACAGGTTTCTTGTCGGCTACTGAAAAATGTTCGTAAGGGCTAGTCACCCTCGTGGCGAATACTAGTAACACGTGAAGAGTCTCTCTCTCCATTGAGAAATTAAATAAAAAGGTTTCCGTATACGGAAGTACGAGCGAAAAGATAGGAGTGAAATGAGAACTTAGAATAGGATGAGTTCACATTTTGAGGTAGCCATATCGCGCATCTAGTGGCCAAATGTTGAGACTTGGTGGAAAACGAGATAGTACACGTAGTTGCATAGCTCGGGGTTGAGTAGTAGTTGGCCGTATAACAGAAGCACAAGGACGTTAAGTCAAAGAAGAAAGGGGTATCCTTGGATTGTGTGTTATCTTTGGTCTCAGTAATATCAGACGGTAATAGTGAAATAGCAGAGCTATGTATCGTGGTACGCGATGACGAGAAGATTGATCGGATCCATAAATAAGTATTCAAATTCTCCGTGTAAAATAACAAATTTCAGCTTCCTTGATTTCGAGTCGAGAGGGGTTGCCTTTCAGGCGTTCACGTAGAAGTATTTCTATATTTGAGTTCCATTTTGTGCCACACGAATTTATCTAGTAAGGTTGGTGTGAAAAATCACGTTCAAAGTCCGGACACGGAAAATGTTTAAATTTTTTTTTTTTTTAGTACGTTAACGAGGTTAGAGGACGAGCGATACGGGAAAAATCGGAAATTAATCTTTGGTAATAATCGCGAGATCCAAAATTTTACGAATACAAGTCGGAGTCGTGAGGGTTTCTCCAAAATTAATTAATTAATTCAATTTTTTTTTTTTTTTTTTGCGAGATCTACTGTAATACCTTGACCACTAACAATATGGTTTAGAATTTGGACTTCGTTTAACCAAAAATTCTCACTTGGAGAATTCGGCATAGAGTTGCTCTTTTCTCAAGAGTTCGAGCGTAAGACGGAGACGTTGTTCGTTTTTCCTTTCCGCTTGAATAGCTTAAAATTATAAGTACGGTAACGGATTTGTCTAGATAAGTTTGCATACGCGGTTCCGGAGGTCTATGAATACGGGCGGAGCCTTAGATAAACTGAACGGCACTAAAAGAAATTTATAACTATCGTAGCGAGTTCGGAAAGCGGTTTAGGAGACATCTTCTCCCTTAACCCTCAATTGATGATAACCAGAATGAAGGTCGATTTTAGAATATACGCGAGATCCGTGTAACGGTTCAAGAGGTTGTTGATATGGGGAAGAGGATATCGGTTCTTAAACGGAAATTATTTAGTTCACTAAAATCACATATATGTGGGGAAAACATTCCCTTCCTAACGTATAGGTTTTGGGCTCCCTAGTTCTATAGATGTCAAATCAAAGTTCAAATTACCTACCCAATAAGTTTGACGTACACTCTCCGATAAATTTGTCGGTACGCAATAGTTTTCCGTTGGTCACTTGAATGCCCTAAGTAATATCTAGGGGATGGTGGAGTGCAAATAGTAGGCTCCAAAGCCTTGGATACAAAACATTTATCGACATCCGAATCGAATAAACATGAAGTATAGGAGTTGTTAAGAAGAAACGTACCCGTGACTAGTTCATGTCGTCTCGAGCATCCTCGGTGCTAATGTTGGAAGTTCGGCCGCGTGTGTTGGGGTTGGCTTTCTTCGTTGGACATGCATTCCTAAAATGACCCGGTTGGCCACATTCGAAACAAACACCCGGCTTTTGTGTGTTGGGTCCCTTTTGACTGACGGGGGCGGTACTTCCACAATATTTGGCAATATGACCACTTCCCTGGCACCGGTGGCAAATTAGCTTGCCACATTCACCAAAGTGATGCTTGTGGCATTTGTTGCAAAAAGGTCGAGTTCCAGCATAACTTTTCTTGCCGACGGAGGTGAAAAGTTCCTTGGCAAAGTTGTTGCTGTTGTAGTTGCTGGATTGAGAGGCTTCCCATTTTCTTTTGTTGTTACCCGGTTGGTCCTCGTCCGTTGGTGCCGGTGCTTCAATTTCATCCACTGTTTCTATAGATTGGCGAGCCATCGTTAAAGCCTCTTGTAGGTTGGCGGGTTTGGATGACATTACCCTGTGTTGAATGCTCTTCGGAAGGCCATTCATGTAAAGTTCAACTCTTAGGGACTCGAGAGTCGTGAGGTTTCAACACATTAAGACTAGTTCAGCAAACCGTTGATTATAAGCTTCGAGGTCATTCCGGACCGTTTGTAAATTTCTTAGCCCCTGTTCGAGCCTTCGAGTTTCGTCGCGCGGAAAGTATTCGGTGATCATTCTTTCTCTTAATTCGGTCCAAGAGAGTGTGTGGGCTTCATCGATACCCACCGATTGTACATACGTGTTCCACCATGAGAAAGCAATACCGGTGAGAGTGAGGGTGGAAAACTTGACCTTATCTTGGTCCCGACAACCACTTATGTTAAAAACGGCTTCCGTTTGTTCAAACCATCTGGTGAGAGCAACCGGTCCCTCGGTTCCATCGAAAGTGGGAGGTTTGCACCCCATGAAGTTCTTGTAGGAGCACCCCTCATTTGAATTACCAGCTCCATGATTATTGTTGTTGGAAAAGTGATCGGCCACGGCCGCACCCACGGCGGTGGTTATCATTCGATGAAGAGCCTGTTCGAGAGTTTCGGAAGGAGTATTGGGTTGACCTTGGTGAGCCATTGTTCCTTCATGACACAAGAATACCGTTGTTTAGTATTATCAATAATACTAATCGTGATATGGAAATCAAGATAAAGAGGAAATTTTTCCTTGACTCGCCTTAAATTCTTTATGTCATAATGTCGGAATGTTCATATGAGTCACCGTAATATAATCCCGGAAATTATATTACCCTGATTCATATGTGCATTCGACATCATTTCATATAGTCAAGGTGGCGTGTAAATCAAATTAAACAACGTGAGATTAAGATGAACTAAGAGTAGATATGAGTAGAAGCGTTCGAGTATAAATGCACAAGTAGTCAAGTAATTCCTACTTCAAGTCTATATGCCGGTTGTAGTCTAGACTCACCAATGTACCCTATGACTCGGGGTCGACACCAATGAACTCTAAATCCCTACAACCAACGCTCTGATACCAATTGTAGCGACCCGACAAAATTGTCATTTGACGGCGCCGACTACTTAGGTCCCGTTACGTGGTCATAAGTCTTTAAAATAACGTTTGACCAAATATGTCGCATTCATTGCAAAAGTAAAGATTGTTCCCTAGTTTACAAGAATTGTTCATCCAAAAGTTACGTTACAAAGTTATAAGTACAAATGAAACCTATGCGACACAATTTAAAAGTAGCCAAAAGATGCTCCATGTATGCATAAATACTCGACATCCAAAGCAAGTATCAAAATAATGAGCGGAAGCATGTAACACATATCGTTCAAAGACCTGAGAAAAACATAGAAATCTGTCAACGAAAACGTTGGTGAAATCATAGGTTTAAGTAAGTAAGTGAGTAAATAAGTAGATTGAACCACAAGGTTTGCAACATCGAATTAATAGTTAACCATTCCAAAATTTGTTTCACGAGCACCCAATTATCAATGCTTAACATTTCTCCCATTGAACCCCATCACTTAGTGCTAGAACATACACTGTTTCTCGAAAATATATTTCATTCGTAAACGGTAGCGAACCGTTTGAATGAGGGTTTGTCAAACCCATATGGATCCATACAACATAAGTTCTCGCTTACACCCGGCAAGTGTAACTAATGATAATCGAATTGAGGATTTTGTTCTAAACTCGTATGTAGAATGTTTGTTTTCCTGTACTTGTGTTCACTTAGTAAAGAAATGTTTATGTTTTCTCATCCCAAATGTAAGTTCAAAAAGAGTAAAAGTGGGACTATGATCTCACCTTGAGTGCACGAGTAGTAAAGTACTTCAACAAGTAAACGTGTGCAAAGAACAATGCTAGTCTTGACCTAAACAATAGGTTGTATCATTAACGGTAAACACGATAGGTCAAAGATGTTCAATTAGTCCTATGGCTCGTTAAGACTCGATCATAATAGCATGTGAATCAAATTGTCATGTTTCATGCAAGGTACAAGTATAAAAACATGTTAGATCGATTGCACAAATATTTGGTTAAGTTTGATTAAAAGTCAACTTGGTCGGGTCAAAGTCAACGAAAAAGTCAACATGTTCGGGTCGGGTCCCGAACTATTTTTCTGAGGTTTTTAATCATATATGAGCATGTTAGAACAAGTTTCATGTGAATTGGAGGTCCGTAGTATGCCAAACATTTTTCGTATTTTGGACATGGAGGTCAGAACCTGACCACGGCTTATGTCGCGATTGGCCGTGCGCTGGTACCTGGTCAGTCTCAATTGTTCAAGTCCCAAATCAAAACTCTTTCAAGCATAAATTACAAACCGCTAACTCTTAGAACTCGCACCTTATATCGTTGGAAAGGTAATTTGACAAAGAACACAACTAAATATATTTCACCAACCAAAAACATTATTTGTAACAATCGGCTTTCCAAAATAAATGATCGATTAATGCACACATTTAATACTCGAATTTGATAAGTGCACATTTATGATTCGGGCATTTAATGCATACATACAACACGCCGCTTTGTAGGTAATCGAGCATACAATACAACTAACTACTTACTAACAATAATTCATGGCATTCAATGTATCATCTATTCATTTCAAGCTTATCAAACCCTAACCCAAATTCACCAAAAATCACTAATCAAATTTATGGAGTTTTCTCAAGCAACCTACACATCAAATTGAAGCTAGTGATACTAGGAACACAATTAGAACATGAACTTTTAACACAATGGGTTTAACATCTAACAACATTTAATCAATCAAAATCAAAGATTAACTAACCCATTTCAAGTGTTCATGCTAGTTACACCAAATAACAAGATCGAGCATACAAATTACATACACGACATCACAATGAGCCATAGACACTAACTAACACCATTTCAAGTCAAAAACACGAATTTAGAGAAATCTAGAGTTTTAGAAATGTTACCCAAATGAGATGAAGTTGGTACCAAAATGAAGAGGATGAAGAGAGGATCACGAATATGTAATTTATTTTGTTGCTAGCTCCCTAAATCGAATTTGGATGATGATTTTGTGTTTGAAGGTTTTGAGAGCATAAAAGGGAAGTAAGAAAAAGAGATAGAGAGAAATGGGAGGTTGGTGGTGGGTGGTGGATTACTAGTTAGCCAAGTTTGCCCGAGTGGCGAGATTAGTCCCTCGCGTTTGTAGTCGGGTGCGGGAATTACCTAAACGGAATATTTTAAAACGCGTATTAACGGAGGATGTTAAAATCCAATAACGGAAAAATATTAAGAATGTTAGCTAACGGAGGATACGAATTTAGTTACGAAGGATATTTTTAAAATAAAAAGACGGGCGTTAAAATAATTTAACGAAAAAATGCGGGATGTTACAAATTGATTACATGAACATAGTTCCAAAATTTTCGAGACTCAACATTACAGATTTTGCTTATCGTGTCGAAAACATATGAAGATTAAGTTTAAATTTGATCGGAAATTTCCGGGTAGTCACAAGCTTTTTGTTTGGTGAGAAAGTAACATAATGAGCTAGGTTTAAGAAAATGGGGCTTATATAGTTAGGGGAAAACTAAATGGTGGGTTTGGGTTGGGCCCAAGGGCCACTCGGTTTTTCAAGAGGAGGGGATAGCAAACTTCTTAATTTCACAAAAATGCACTATATTATATATATTTTTAAATTATAGCAATAACGTTTCATGTTATAACCGTCAAAATTATACATATTTTTCACACGCATGCAAATAAACACATATTATACACACACACACACACACACACACACTAGGTTTTGAGCCCGTGCGTTGCACGACTATTCAAAATCCGTTTTAAATAAGTCACTTATTTTAATTTTATGACGTTTGATCTACATTTTCAAGCAATATTTGTGGTTGCGTTTAAGAGGGACATGTCGACCCAATAGCTTAAGTGTGATTAATTTGAGCCTGTACTCTATTTTCAATAAGTCATAGTTGTTAAAAATGATGCATTTCTAGTATGTTAGTATGTTTCGTTGGCAAAACGGGACTATAAAATACATATATGATTCATATTGCGTGTAGTTGCAACAACAAAAAATTGCTCGAGTTCTATCAGATTTAAGAAATCGGTTAAATCTAAATATGTAATGGCATAATGTTACTAATACAGAATAATACGTTACCATTATCTCAAAATTAGTATTAAAAATTGTTTGGTAGTTTTTCTTATAATTTTATATGAACAAATGTGTGTATGAATATACTATAATAATAATAGGACATGTGTGTATGAACAAATGTTTATAGTTTTTCTGATGATCGTAGTAGCAGTAGCGGAGCCACATATATTATGATGGGGTCACATGACACCATCGAAAAAAATGTAATAGGAGCTGTAGTTTTAAATTTGATAGGTAAAAGTTCAGATTGTTGAAAATTGACCCCATCCATTCGGTCAACATGAACTATTTCCTTTTGGCGTTTGGAAATTTAATTGGACACCCACTAACCGACGCATAGCCCAATTAATATTTATTAATATTACTATATACAGCCCAAAAACTATATTTAAGAATGCTTTGATTCAATCAATAGCATATCCCAATTATTATTTATATACTCCGTATTACGTATTATTATTATTACTTTTATTCATATTCACATAATATTACTTTGTCGAATGTCGAAGTTGTCCGTCATCTGTTAGCCAAGCAGAGCATTCCTAAACGATAAATTTCCATATAAGGTATTCAATTTCGATTATTTATTAATAATATATATACGGAGTATATAAGTAACTTTATTATTGTTTTTTTTCATCTTTGTACATACTCATAGTTTATTAATAATTTGTTGGACTTAATACATTTTAATGTTATTTTATGACACCAACCCGTTGAAATCCTGGCTCCGCCACTGCGTAGTAGTATGTAGGAATATGGATGAAATAGGAATTAAATTGTGTAAAATTGAGTTTAGTGAATTTTTTAAATTAAATGGGTACATATGGTAGTTTTAATATTTAAATTGAATATATATGATATTATGTGATTTACTTGGGTAAATATGTGATTTTAAAGGTTGATAAGAGCATATATGAATAATTATGACATGTGAAAATTACACTTGGCTTAATATACAATATTTAAGAAGCTAATGACATGTAAGCTAATCAAATCTCTCATTTATATAGATATATAGATATATATAATTAAGAACACTAATTGTCATTTACGAATGCCGGGAAATTAATCAATTACACGTTGGCATTGTAAATGTAAGTAACGAAAATAGTAACGGTCGTTAAATATTTTAACGAAAATGTTAGCGAAAAGGTGGGTTGTTACACTATTGTTTTATGGGTTACGTTAAGCTCATTGAAAACATAGTTATATACAAAAAAAGCGTAACATCCGTTAAAAGCTCTTACATTGTCAACCGCACTTTGATTTGCTTCGATTGACCCCAAAACTTGTTAAAATAAATATGAAATAAAACTTTGTCCAATTAGATTCAAGTTCATAAAGTAAAAGCAGGATCTTTCCTTTTTTAACGCATGTGAAACATTACTCACAGAACATCCAAGAAGACAAGGTCCGATTTTATCGTATTCATACCCACCCCCATGAGAAGAACAGGTACGGAAGGCGGGAAACAACAAGAGGATCGGATGTGTTATGAGAGCATGTTAGATGAATGAGGGCATCCATCTAACAAGACAACTAATTTACATTATTAAATTTGTGAAACTGCAGCTTTCCTATAGAAGATTAATAATCAAAATACATTAAGTTCAGATAACAGATCAGAGATATAACAAGAGACGGGCAAACTTTAGAATCAATCTTCAGCTAGGAGAATCTTCAAATCCAAACCCTAGGCAGGCAAGTCCGAGCCAAGTGGACCTAGCGCACCATCTGTGTTCAAAGTCAACCCACTCTATATTAGGTTTAATAATTTTGTTCGTGTTCTTCTGGGTGCATTCTACTTGCAAAAAATTTCAACAAATATTGCGGCAAAAATTTTAACAAAAAAAAGGATACTACCAGTTTGAAAGGAAGTATGAGATTGAGAGATTCAGAATATAACTTACACAAAGATAGCCACCAGCATTAATTGGTGTTTGACCGGGGATCATCCACATTGAGTTATCAACTGATCCTGATATCATAAGCTGCATGAATAGAGGTAAAAAGAAAAGAAATAAAGAAGTCATATAGCTGAAATGAACGATAAATAGAATGCATACATGTTGCTAATCAAAACAAAAGGTCAAGTGTCAAAGAACCTGAAGTTCACGCTCAGTAAACAAGTCAATCAAATCTTTCGGTATTAGCTGTTGAAATCCTTTTAAGAAATAAGAACTTTGATGGCGTATCTAAATTCAATGAAGCATTGTATTATTACAAGCTCATAAAACACAAAGAATGTGATTTTCAAAGAATATAGATGAAAAAATATAAAAACCTTAGTATTCAGGCGGTGATTGGAAACAAGATGAATATATTGGATAACATTTGTATTCAAGACACGTAAATTTTTTCCGCCTGGAATCAGCTCTTCTGTTTTTTGTTGATCATATTCATTAGTATCAATTACAAAGTATAGCTCTAACTCTGCCAAGTCACCTTCATAGTGCTACAGATCATACCAAATTAAAATTATTAGACAAGCTCAGACATTATAATAAACATATGGATCTTTTTAATTTTCGGTTTTCCAAGCATGTATAAGCAACAATTCAGAAGATTATGGATCCTATTTGACTAATACTAATAAGTGTATACTACATAGGATCGTCCATGTGGTTTGCAGTTTTTGCACGCACCATCCTAATTGTACGCAATTTTAAGCAATTACATCCTTTTGACACTGAAATGACCAAAGTGCCCTTATCTCAATATACTTCTATTTTTATTATTACATCTAACATCTAATTATGTAGCATTCTCATTCTCATTTTAGTTTTCATTTCTATTTCATTCTTTTTCAGGTCATTTTAAGTTCATCTTCAGTGATCTTCTCACCCCTAATACCCACAACTAGACATCCTTTGTACGTTTTAGCTAACCCTATAGACACATGTATACATACAGATTTACATACATCTATATACATGCTAATACAAATTTACATACAGCTGCTATCGTAAGCAAGGACCAATTTGTTGTTGGATATAAATACTTTGGTAAACAAATATATGTAGTATTTGGACAAACAGGTATATACAGCTGACAATTCGTAAAAGTTTCAAACATTTTGGAAAATGATAAACATCTTTGAAAAGTCTGTGAAACCATTTTTCAGGTGGTGTAATTTGTCGTAGACACTAGAGGCTGAAATTGATCGGGGTGAAGGTTTAAATTTTTTTAAAAGGAACTAGAAAAATTACAACATGAACTTCTAAATTTAACAAATAGGGAAATAAGCACAATTCATACGGATATAGATCAATTATGTTGGGAGAAAGGACAAATATGAACAAAATTGCATAACCACATGGATATTATTCACATGGATATTATTGCATACGGGTCCATGGAAATGGTATTCCAATAAGAATAATACATATAAAAACACGAATTCAAGCAAATTAATATGTTATTAATAAACATGAGCTCACAGAGTTACAAAGACGCAGATAGAAAGAAAGCGACAAACCTTTAGGAACATAAGGTGTCGATATAAATCTGGATCCAACGAAGGCAGATCATTCAAAGAGTTGTGCCTGAAGGGAGATGCACATTAAAATAGATAACACCATGTGCATGCAAATAACATCATAACTTAAGCAGATTAGGAAAAACGTGAACTATAATTTGACTTATTTTCGTCCGTCTTTATTCTAATTAAACTCACCTACATACATGTTGTTAATACTGAACATGAATTAAAGAAAAAAAACTAAAATACTATAAATTATGAACTGTCTTCGAAGTACATTACCATCTACATTTGCTTAGCAGCTGTCTAAGATAAACCATCTATGAGCAATTATACTACAATTAATTTATTATTGATTAATTATTAATATACTATGCATACAGATACAGATAGAACTTGTAAACAGAAACAGGATGTAGCTAACATAAAAAGAAAAGGAAAAAAAACACCCTGGAACCAAGTAAAAGAAAGTATACAGAACTTACTTTTGCTTTAGTTTGCTCAAGAAAAAAGTTGCAAATGATATATCAACAGGAATTCCTTCAAACATTGCCTACAAACGCAGGACAATAATATAGTAATCAATAATCAATATCAAAATGAGAAGTTAACATACAATGATAGTAATCAATCAATAATTAATATCAAAATCAAAATGAGAAGCAACCCTTCAAGAGATGGGGAATGATGTATGTGAAACATTCAAAACTATTAATTTTTTAAGATATCACAAAAGGTAAAACTACCATATGCCCAAAACAAAGGCAAAAAAAAATTTGTTATATGGTATGCACTGTTGCATCATTACATGAAAATAAAAAGGTTCAGCGGTTACTGGGGATGAGCACAACCTAATAGTTAAAAAAAATATGAGCACTCCACAGAAAAAAAGGCACTAGAAACTGACATCGCACATGTCATGAGATTGTGTACAGAAAAAAAAGCCTTGAGCTTGGTAATGATTATTCAAGTCGTTTCAAAATGAGGCATACCTTTCCAAGAATAATTCCAAGAAAATGAAATAAATGCAAATGCTGTTCATGTATCATTCCAGATCCAGGATTAGGGTAGAGTAGATGATCAACAGTCTCCTAGGAATACCAAAAACATACATTATAATTTATAGGTGATAGGATTTATAAGATAAAATATATCACAAGGAAAAAATAGAACAAACGCTTCTAACGAAAAAGAATCTGAGAAACAAGACAAAAAAATAATCGATGTAAAGAAACTATGCTATTATAGTATGAATATAAATATAAATATAAATGGTACAACCTTGAATAGTACATACTGTATATCAAAAGCTGCTCGAGTGAGATTCTTCATAGAATCTTTAAAAATCTCATCAGCATCGATACCGGTTTCCTCATCTCCAAATTCATTAACAAAAGTTACCTGAATCTACATGAGAAAGCAAAAAATAATTGTACACTCGTAACATAGTCAGACTAGAGTTGCAAAATGGCAGATCAAAAATGATAAGACTGTACACGTTGAAACCATTACTTAGCACCGGTTTAGGTTAGCTTGAACTCAAAACCTTTCTTGTTCATTTGTAAAAAATTTAGAAGTAATTAGCTCAATAAATATGATTACAAAGAAAATCAGAAAAAAAAATACAAAAATTATATAAAAGCTAATAGTCATTTGACATGTGATATCCCAAATTGACCCATTCAAGCTAAATGGGTCGAGATTGCCACCTTAAGCCTTCACCTCCACAATTATTTAACCACAATAACTGCTTCAAGTACTATTTTTACCCAAGGTTTTGCTTTAAATGAATTATATGTTTTACAAGAATGTACCACTCCACAAAGATCCTCTGCTGGTAATGTGTTCAGCTGACTGAAAGCGTCTTCTAGTATATGGTCTCGTCTTATCTTAAAACTGCTTCGGTTGAAAAGTGCATGAGATCCAGGTCTATCCTTGATTGCAGCAACCAGTGCCTGCAGAGTTTGACATCAATTAAGAAGTAGTAAATCTACATGCAACAAGTTGATACGTATATAGAAGTAGGAATTTGTAATGATAAAAATATAACTCGGCTTTGATACGTATATAGAAATAGGAATTGCAACTCACACTGAATAATTTAACTCGGCTTGTAAATGGCACCAAGAAAGGAGCTTGTTTTAGTATGTCATATGCCCTTGTGTTTTCAATCATAGCCTGTACAAGAATATCTTCCATTTAGACAGATACTCAAACTTTACAATAATTAATTGGTCAGAATCAATGAAATAGTTCTTACTTGAGAAATGAAGTGATCATTGACACCATCAGCATAGAAGTCAGTAGGGTGTGCAATCTGCCTTCTATTATTCCAGTCGTGCAACTGTAACAAAAGATTTACATAAGATTTCTATTGTAATTGTGTGATCATATTTGACAGATTAATTTTCTATTGAAAAAGGAAAAAAGAAAGAAGAAAAAACTTGGAATTTTTGCAGTGTTTCCTATAAAGTCAACTCGACTCATTTCAACCGAGCTAATTTGATACCTCTAAGATTTCCCACAAGGGTCAAAGTACAATATTTGATGCATTTTCATACATGCGAAAGAAGTTCAGAAGCCACAACACTAACCCTATCCTGAACAAATTCTACACAATGCTTCTTGAAGGAAAGAGAATTTGTAGTAAATTTCATTGGGCCCACAGGGTTCAACCAAAGGATCTGCCACAAAGCCTAGACAAACAAGCACACATCCAAAATTAGTTGTAGAATAGAAATTAGAAAGTTAGAAAAAACCACTTCAATTTGTTGTATAAACAGGTACTCAGTGTAGTACCTGTTTCACGATAACAATCAATAATCTGATGTCATTTAGTGACAATGGCTTTTGCTGCTCATAGAACTCTTCATTGTCTAAAATCATAAGCACGTGCCTGATATACAAATACATGCTTTTCAGCTTAAACTTGGAGAATACCCTAAACAATTGTAGTAAATCCCTAAAAAAGAAGATACACACTTGTATACAGGGCAAAAAAAACAGCTAAAGGCAACAGCCAACCAAATGCATCCCCGGGCAGGTAAGTTGATACCAGAGACAAGGAAGACCATTTTTTGTCCACATGTGATCTTTTTATGAAACTCCAGAGTACAGATACTAACTCCGTTCTGTAAGCTAGAACTGCCATAACACTCTCAAGGGGTATAATGGTAAAAGTCACGTGAAGAAAATAACAAAATGCACCAACAGCTGCTGCTTCATTGTCCTTATTTTTATCTTTGCTTGAATCAGTAACAAGCAAAGAGCCTCCAAGCAGAGCATCCGTCTACTTGGCAAGTATAAACTGTTAAACTTAAGACAAATTCTTACACATGATAGTGCTGGTATAGAAACTCGGTTATATTACTAAAAGAACAATATCAATTCTTAAAATAAAGAAATTTAAGACAATGTAAGCAAATGAATAAACATTCAAATTCTTTTGTCCCATTTGACCCATTCCTTATTATAATAGAATTTTGTAAGTTTTACACATTACCAACACCTTAGAACCCAAATCGAACCATTTCCATAACGCATTGAAATAGCACCATCAGTACAGAATATCAAAATAGCATACCAGTTCCTTACTAGAGGCACCACTGCTGGTGCTTCATCATCACCCATTATTGAATCTGCAATACTTATATTTCATAAAACCAGAAGCATATTTACAGAAATCTAATGCATTGAACATGTGGCAGATATAGTGAACTTCACAAAAGCAGAATGTAAAATAGATAATTCAACTATACTTGAAGAACATACTTGCTTGTGTACTTCCCCTATAAGATGATTGGATAGGAGGAAGTACCTCCAGCAATAATGTTGCAACGCTAGCAAAATCTATGGCCTGAATAAATATAGATAAACAGACGAATGTTACATTGCAGCATAAAAACTACCATAGCATCTTTACAAACAAAGAGAGAAATATAAACTGCATTATGAAAGTAAATATAGCTAGACTTACCATGTCATATGGACATGCATCCCGAGCCAAAGCATCTTTAATAACTTCAAGTGTATTAGCAAGATGGCATGCATAACTAGGGAATTCAGTTGATATATCAACAGGTAAAACTGTTTCATAACTTTGAGTGCATGCTGCCATCCTATGGAGATAATGCTGACATGATCCATGGGAAACATAGACCTTGACATTGTAACAGTAAATGTTATTAGATTTTGATAGTAGTAAACCATATCATAGTGTAACTGGGGATCCTAGCTCAGTATAATGATGCAGTTCATATTGCGTGCTGCAAGTGTCTGATGAAAAAGTTATTTAACTAGTGTGTTTATGTGATTAGTGGTAAAGAAATAGAAAATTATAGTTAAATATTAACCAGATGTAATGAACTTGGATTAATAAAACCTAAAAGTAATGAGTTTTGTGGCCATTAATATAAATGACCATCCAAAACTGACAAATTGACACGTAAATAATCAGGCTCGGAATTTGGTTCCAAAATCAGAATCTGAGTATTGCAACTTCAAATAGCACCAATCAGATAATTGGTTCCAAAAAAATGTAACACTGATATCAGCCTTTGCCTCGGGGCAGGATACTGAAATGAAGTTAGAATGTATTAACTTTCAGGGCAAAATTACCTCCTTTAAAGAAGGTAAAATCTTCCACACAAAAGGAATAGTTAAAATTTTTGAGGCAAAACTGATGTAGGATTGAGTCGTGAATTAAGAGTGGTCCATGAGAATTTGGGTCGTGAGCAGTTGTGCCGAAAACTAGATTTGCAGAACTATTTTGAAGCTCACTTTTGGGCCTTTAGCTTGATGAGCAAGAAAGAATATGGCTGAATACTTAGCTGTGATTTTTAAAGGATTAGATAATCTTATCCTAAATTAGTTCCTATTTCCTAGCTTTCTTTTTTGGTATTTATATTCCGTATTTGTTTGGGGAAAAACTCGGTTTTAGTTTTTTTTTTTTTTTTTTAATATTTATCGTGAATAAAGAACAAGCTGCGGCTGTTTTTTTTATTTTTATATTTCTTTGGTATTGTTCAACTGCTTATTACCAATAATTGTTTGGCCACGAATTGAGACATTATTTTCATTATAAATACACTATTAAACACACACCATTTCCACACTCACAACACTAATATGATGAAGATGCAAATGCAATCGAACAACATTGCTTTGACCTTAATGTTCTTCACACTTGTGTTTGTTTCTTCACAAGGTTTGGATTATAACATCCTTGTTCCAGAGGGGCCAGGTTCTTTCTGTAACGGAAACACCCCTTGTTGCTACCCGCTTATTAATGGAACGCCAACAAAGTCAGCAGCCAAATTCACAATACACGAACTGTGGCCTGCTTACTGTAATGGTACAACTCTACAATATTGTAGTTCAAGCACCCCTTATAGTAAGCAGGCCACAGTCCGTGTATTGTGAATTTGGTTGCTGGCTTTGTTCGCATACGATTAACAAGCGGGTAGCAACTAGGGGTGTTTCCGTTACCGAAAGAACCTGGCCACTCTGGAACAAGGATGTTATAAACAAAAACCTTGTGAGGAAACAAACACAAGTGTGAAGAACATTAAGGTCAAAGCAATGTTGTTCGATTGCATTTGCATCTTCATCATATTAGTGTTGTGGGTGTGGAAATGGTGTGTTTAATAGTGTATTTATAATGAAAATAATGTCCCAATTCGTGGTCAAACAATTATTGGTAACAAACAGTTGAACAATACCAAAAAAACAGTGGCAGCTTGTTCTTTATTCACGATAAATATTAGAAAAAAAACTAAAACTGAGTTTTTCTCCAAACAAATACAGAATATAAATACCAAAAAGAAAACTAGGAAATAGGAACTAATTTAGAATAAGATTATCTAATCCTTTAAAAATCACTCAAGTATTCAGCCATATTCTTTCTTGCTCATCAAGCTAAAGGCCCAAAAGTGAGCTTCAAAAAAGTCATGCGGATCTAGTTTTCGGCCCAACTGCTCACGATCCAATTTCTCATGGCCCACTTTTAATTCACGACTCAATCCTACATCAAAAACTCCATTGAAGGTCAATATCTGGACACACAAAGTCCTTGACCGATATGAGCAATAACTAAGATAAGAATGTCCATCAGAAGAACTTTTCCACAACCGCCTTTACATAATGCAGTCTCCTACAAAAAAAGGCACCAACATTTAAGGATAGCTAGTCCAACAACAGGTTACCACATCACCACCAACCGAACGCCACTGCTGGCAGGAATATTGATCGGAAATGGGGAAAGGTTTATCATAGAATGAAGAAGGGTTTGAAGCGAAAGACAACCCGTGAAGATTCTCCCATGGCTGAAAAAGAGGTTCTTAATTCTCTTTAATGTTGATGTATGAATGTTTTTTCGTGATTGTACTCATCTCGAGTCTTAATGTTGTTTTATATTTGTTCATTTGATGCTTTTTCTTGAATGTGATTTGTCTTAAATGTAGTTCTTTTCTTGAATGCCCATTTTTTAGTTTTGATTCTTCTTGAATGATTGAATTTAATCTCGATTCTTGAGTATTTTTTATTATTTTTAGAATCACGATTTATCTTCCGCTTTAAACCCTTCTTCACCCTATGATAAATCTTTCCCCATTTCCGATCAATATTCCAGAAAGCAGTGGCGTTAGGTTGGTGGTGTTGTGGTAAGACATGAAATTATTAAAGTGACAATGTCAAACCCTTTTGCATAGAAACAGGTTAATTTAGGTTTACAATAACATCTAAAAAGTCAAACAGATAACTTTGACAGCTTGAATAAACATGTAACATGCCATAGGATTTGGATGTCTAAGTGTGACTCGTCGTATTTAAAAGCTGACTCAACCTCTTAAATCACATTGTTAAAAGAAATAATATCAACATTTTAATGATCCAGTTAAAGGAAGTGATAATCTATGGAGTTCAAAACACCCAACATGGCCTATTTAGACTCGTTGCTAAAATTACATGTTCTATTCTAACCCACCATTTTGCCACCTCTGGTAGCACTAAATAAGCATTACATTATTATTTGGAAGTATACCTTTCATGTTATAATAATTTCCCTGAAGATCTTGAATATTTTTTTGCCGCAAAAGGTAGCTGATTAAGTTACAAGACCATGGAAGCTTATGATGAATCAAACTGCTTTCAACATTCGGATACCTGGTTGTTGATCCCAGTCCGAGGATGGCAAAAACAATTGATCTTTGAACAGATCTCTGTAAAGAGCGTAATATTACTCCACGGAGAATGATAGCTTATAAATACTAGTCCATTTAATCCTTAAAACAATGCATACTCGCAAAATTTTCATGATAAATACCCAATGTGATACATGATACATTGCATAAACTAGTTAAGAAACGAACCTATTAAGATGTATAGCTTGAATACGGGCATAAGCAAGTTTCCTCACTCTGTAGTTCACCAAAGCATGCGTAGATGAATAACATGAGTCACCAAAAAGGTTCAAAGTACGCTCTACCACATGATCAGTATTAGGGTCTTTAGTAAGTTCTGAAAGCATATCGCATGCCTTCATGAGAGTGGACGAATCTGAAGCATTCAGTGGACTAAAAAAGTATAGCAATTTCTGAAGAAAATCTGAATCTGGTCCAAAGCATTTCCTGAGTGTCGAAGATGAACAAAAGGAGTTAGACAGCACAAACTAGAGGTCACAAAATGGGTGAGCGGGTAGCAGATCAGAATGGCTGATTTTATAATGTGTTTACCAAGTCACGTTTGGGTTAAGTCGAAACAATTTTAGTCAGAAGTTTTTAAAACTTTACAGACAATTATGTGTAAAAGATATATACCACTATTCATATTGGAATTAGACCAGACCAGCGTTTAAATTATGATGACTTAGAAGTTAATACATTTTATACATTAAAATACACCTTTTGACCCATACAAACAGATGTTTCAGAACAAAACCTGTCAGCTCTTTCACAGTTTTCGCCATAAGTGGCGTAAAACTGCTCTCGTACATTACCATGCTCTGTTTTCACCAGCTTTCTTCCTCTAAAGCATTTCTGCAGGAAAGTAGAAAGTGTTGGTCAAGTTCAAAACAAGCTTAAAAGTTACCTCTAGAAGATAGTGATAACGAGTCACAGAAAATTACTCATGAACTTGCACCTGTTTGAATGGTAAAATTATATGTCTAATTTTGAACGTTATCAGTGCATACTTCAGAAAATAAAAGCAGACATGAGTGGGACAAGCAATTCTCAAGCCAGCCATTCTATTTCTAATAGACCCAAAAACATTACTACGAAGCAAGCTAGACTTAAACTTTACAAATTCTATTTTCATTTACAGTAAAACAAAGAATTAGAAATAATGATCTTGCATTTATAGAAGTATAATTTAGAAAGGATGGAAGTTAAAGTGTAAATTATGATTTTTTATGAACCTGAATGACAAGTGCAGCAGAGTTTTGCTGACGGAGGAATGCTGTTTTGCTCCTTTCTATCTGAGCTTGTTCCATGGGTTTGTTGCTGTCTCCTTCATTTGAACTACAACCACTTCAATTTTTCGTATAAACAGCTAGGCCATGCAGTACCTGTCTCAAAATAACAATCAATATTCTGATGTCTAAGATCATAAGCATGTGCCTGATATGCAAATACATGTTTTTCAGCTTAAACTTGGAGAATACTCTAAAAAATTGTAGTAAATCCCTAAAAAAGAAGATACACACTTGTATACAGGACAGAAAACTGCCAAAGGCAACAGCCAACCAAATGCATCACCGGGCAGGTACGTTGATACTAGAGACAAGGAAGACCCACGTGATATCTTTTTATGAAACTCCAGAGTACAGATACTAACTCCGTTATGTAAGCTAGAACTGCCATAACATTCTCAAGGGGTATAATGGTAAAAGTCACGTGAAGAAAAGATCAAACTGCACCAACAGCTGCTCTGTCATCGTCCTTGTTTTTATCTTTGCTTGAATCAGCAACAGGCGAAGAGCCTTCAAGCAGAGCATCTGTCTACTTGGCAAGCATATAGTGTTAAAACATATGAATAGACATTCAAAATCTTTTGACCCTTTCCTTTTTATAATGAAACTAGTAAGTTTTACCCATTAGCAACACATTAGAACCCAAATTGAACGATTTCCATAACGCATTGAAATAGCACCATCAGTACAGAATATCAAAATAGCATACCAGTTTTCGGGAAAAAAGTCAGATCTAAAGCATTTGAAATCTGTTTTTCTAGTTCCTTACTAAGAGGCACCACTGCTGGTGCTTCAAGAATCATATTATCACCACCCGTTATTGAATCTGCAATCCTTAAATTTTATAAAACCAGAAGCATATTTACAGAAATTTAATGATTGAACATGTGGCAGATATATTGAACTTCACAAAAGCAGAATGTAAAAAAGTTAATTCAACTATACTTGAAGAACGTACTTGCTTGTGTACTTTCCCTATATAATGATTGGTTAGGAGGAAGTACCTACATCAATAATGTTGTAACGTTAGCAAAATCTATGGGCTGAATAAAGAAAGATAAATAGATGAATGTAACATTGCAACATAAAAAATACCATGGAATCTTTACAAACAAAGAGAGAAATATAAACTGCATTATGAAAGTAAATAGCTAGACTTACTTACCATGTCATACGGACATGCATCCCAAGCCAAAGCATCTTTCATAACTTCAAGTGTATTACCAAGAAGGCATGCGTAACTAGGGAATTCAGGTGATATATCAACAGGTAAAACTGTTTCATAACTTTGAGTGCATGCTGCCATCCTATGGAGATAATGCTGACATGATCACATGATCCATGGGAAACATAGACCATGACATTGTAACAGAAAATGTTATTAGATTTTGATAGTAGTAAACCATATCATAGTGTAACTGGGGATCCTAGCTCAATATAATGATGCAGCTCATATTGCGTGCTGCAAGTGTCTGATGAAAAAATTATTTAAGTACGTGTGTTTATGTGATTAGTGGTAAAGAAATAGAAAACTATAGTTAAATATTAACCAGATGTAATGAACTCGGATTAATAAAACCTAAAAGTAATGAGTTTTGTCGCCATTAATATAAATGACCATCCAAAACTGACACGTAAATAATCAGGCTCGGAATTTGGTTCCAAAATCAGAATCTGAGTATTGCAACTTCAAATAGCACCAATCAGATAATTGGTTCCAAAAAATGTAACACTGATATCAGCATTTGCCTAGGGGCAGGATACTGAAATGAAGTTAGAATGTATTAACTTTCAGGGCAAAATTACCTCCTTTAAAGAAAGTAAAATCTTCCACACAAAAGGAATAGTTAAAATTTGGGAGGCAAAACTGATGTAGGATTGAGTCGTGACTTAAGAGTGGGCCATGAGAAATTGGGTCGTGAGCAGTTGGGCCGAAAACTAGATCTGCAGGACTATTTTGAAGCTCACTTTTTGACCTTTAGCTTGATGAGCAAGAAAGAATATCGTTGAATACTTAGCTGTGATTTTTAAAGGATTAGACAATCTTATCCTAAATTAGTTCCTATTTCCTAGCTTTCTTTTTGGTATTTATATTCCGTATTTGTTTGGAGAAAAACTCAGTTTTTTTTTTTTTTTTTTTTTTTTTTATCGTGAATGAAGAACAAGCTACTGCTGGTTTTTTTTATGTTTCTTTCGTATTGTTCAACTGCTTGTTACCAATAATTGTTTGGCCACGAATTGGGACATTATTTTCATTATAAATACACTATTAAACACACACCATTTCCACACCCCCAACACTAATATGAGGAAGATGCAACCGAACAACATTGCTTTGACCTTAATGTTCTTCATGAAATGTCCCGTTCTTATTGATTAAAAACGTTCCATATTAATTGATTTCGTTGCGAGGTTTTGACCTCTATATGAGACGTTTTTCAAAGACTGCATTCATTTTTAAAACAAACCATAACCTTTATTTCATAAATAAAGGTTTAAAAAGCTTTACGTAGATTATCAAATAATGATAATCTAAAATATCATGTTTACATACGACCATTACATAATGGTTTATAATACAAATATGTTACATCGAAATCAGTTCTTGAATGCAGTTTTTACACAATATCATACAAACATGGACTCCAAATCTTGTCCTTATTTTAGTATGCAACAGCGGAAGCTCTTAGTATTCACCTGAGAATAAACATGCTTTAAACGTCAACAAAAATGTTGGTGAGTTATAGGTTTAACCTATATATATCAAATCGTAACAATAGACCACAAGATTTCATATTTCAATACACATCCCATACATAGAGATAAAAATCATTCATATGGTGAACACCTGTTAACCGACATTAACAAGATGCATATATAAGAATATCCCCATCATTCCGGGATCCTCCTTCGGACATGATATAAATTTCGAAGTACTAAAGCATCCGGTACTTTGGATGGGGTTTGTTAGGCCCAATAGATCTATCTTTAGGATTCGCGTCAATTAGGGTGTCTGTTCCCCAATTCTTAGATTACCAGACTTAATAAAAAGGGGCATATTCGATTTCGATAATTCAACCATAGAATGTAGTTTCACGTACTTGTGTCTATTTTGTAAATCATTTATAAAACCTGCATGTATTCTCATCCCAAAAATATTAGATTTTAAAAGTGGGACTATAACTCACTTTCACAGATTTTTACTTCGTCGGGAAGTAAGACTTGGCCACTGGTTGATTCACGAACCTATAACAATATATACATATATATCAAAGTATGTTCAAAATATATTTACAACACTTTTAATATATTTTGATGTTTTAAGTTTATTAAGTCAGTTGTCCTCGTTAGTAACCTACAACTAGCTGTCCACAGTTAGATGTACAGAAATAAATCGATAAATATTATCTTGAATCAATCCACGACCCAGTGTATACGTATCTCAGTATTGATCACAACTCAAACTATATATATTTTGGAATCAACCTCAACCCTGTATAGCTAACTCCAACATTCACATATAGAGTGTCTATGGTTGTTCCGAAATATATATAGATGTGTCGACATTATAGGTCGAAACATTGTATACGTGTCTATGGTATCTCAAGATTACATAATATACAATACAAGTTGATTAAGTTATGGTTGGAATAGATTTGTTACCAATTTTCACGTAGCTAAAATGAGAAAAATTATCCAATCTTGTTTTACCCATAACTTCTTCATTTTAAATCCGTTTTGAGTGAATCAAATTGCTATGGTTTCATATTGAACTCTATTTTATGAATCTAAACAGAAAAAGTATAGGTTTATAGTCGGAAAAATAAGTTACAAGTCATTTTTGTAAAGGTAGTCATTTCAGTCGAAAGAACGACGTCTAGATGACCATTTTAGAAAACATATTTCCACTTTGAGTTTAACCATAATTTTTGGATATAGTTTCATGTTCATAATAAAAATCATTTTCTCAGAATAACAACTTTTAAATCAAAGTTTATCATAGTTTTTAATTAACTAACCCAAAACAGCCCGCGGTGTTACTACGACGGCGTAAATCCGGTTTTACGGTGTTTTTCGTGTTTCCAGGTTTTAAATCATTAAGTTAGCATATCATATAGATATAGAACATGTGTTTAGTTGATTTTAAAAGTCAAGTTAAAAGGATTAACTTTTATTTGCGAACAAGTTTAGAATTAACTAAACTATGTTCTAGTGATTACAAGTTTAAACCTTCGAATAAGATAGCTTTATATGTATGAATCGAATGATGTTATGAACATCATTACTACCTCAAGTTCCTTGGATAAACCTACTGGAAATGAGAAAAATAGATCTAGCTTCAAAGGATCCTTGGATGGCTTGAAAGTTCTTGAAGCAGAATCATGACACGAAAATAATTTCAAGTAAGATTTCCACTCGAAATAAGATTGTTATAGTTATAGAAATTGAATTAAAGTTTGAATATGATTATTACCTTGTATTAGAAATATAACCTACTGTAAGTAACAAAGGTTTCTTGATCTTGGATGATTACTTGGAATGGATTTAGAAAACTTGGAAGTAAACTTGCAATCTTGAAAGTATTCTTGATTTTATGAAACTAGAACTTTTGGAATTTATGAAGAACACTTAGAACTTGAAGATAGAACTTGAGAGAGATCAATTAGATGAAGAAAATTGAAGAATGAAAGTGTTTGTAGGTGTTTTTGGTCATTGGTGTATGGATTAGATATAAAGGATATGTAATTTTGTTTTCATGTAAATAAGTCATGAATGATTACTCATATTTTTGTAATTTTATGAGATATTTCATGCTAGTTGCCAAATGATGGTTCCTACATGTGTTAGGTGACTCACATGGGCTACTAAGAGCTGATCATTGAAGTGTATATACCAATAGTACATACATCTAAAAGCTGTGTATTGTACGAGTACGAATACGGGTGCATACGAGTAGAATTGTTGATGAAACTGAACGAGGATGTAATTGTAAGCATTTTTGTTAAGTAGAAGTATTTTGATAAGTGTCTTGAAGTCTTTCAAAAGTGTATGAATACATATTAAAACACTACATGTATATACATTTTAACTGAGTCGTTAAGTCATCGTTAGTCGTTACATGTAAATGTTGTTTTGAAACCTTTAGGTTTACGATCTTGTTGAATGTTGTTAACCCATTGTTTATTATAACAAATGAGATGTTAAATTGTTATATTATCATGATATTATGATATATAATATATCTTAGTATGATGTATATACAGTTAAATTTCGTTACAACGATAATCGTTACATATATGTCTCGTTTCGAAATCATTAAGTTAGTAGTCTTATTTTTACATATGTATTTCATTGTTAATACACTTAATAATATATTTACTTATCATTTAACATAATTAACCAAGTGTATCAATATCTTAATATGATTCATATGTACCTAGTAAGACGTTGTTATAACGATAATCGTTATATATATCGTTTTCGAGTTTCTTAAATTAATAGTCTCATTTTTATGTATATAACTCATTGTTAAAATACCTAATGAGATACATACTTATAATAAAATTATGTTAACTATATATATAACCATATATATGTCATCGTATAGTTTTTACAAGTTTTAACGTTCGTGAATCACCGGTCAACTTGGGTGGTCAATTGTCTATATGAAACCTATTTCAATTAATCAAGTCTTAACAAGTTTGATTGCTTAACATGTTGGAAACACTTAATCATGTAAATAACAATTTCATTTAATATATATATATATAAACATAGAAAAGTTTGGGTCACTACACTTCACACTTGTGTTTGTTTCTTCACGAGGTTTTGATTATAACATCCTTGTTCTAGAGTGGCTAGGTTCTTTCTGTAACGAAAACACCCCTTGTTACTACCCACTTATTAATGGAATGCCAACAAAGCCAGCAGCCAAATTCGCAATACACGGACCGTGGCCTGCTTACTATAATGGTACAACTCTACAATATTGTAGTTCAAGCACCCCTTATAGTAAGCAGGCCACAGTTCGTGTATTGTGAATTTGGCTACCGGCTTTGTTGACATTCCATTAATAAGCGGGTAGCAATTATGGGTGTTTCCCCTACAGAAAGAACTTGGTCACTCTAGAACAAGGATGTTACAATCAAAACCTTGTGAAGAAACAAACACAAGTGTGAAGAACATTAAGGTCAAAGCAAAGCAATATTTTTCGATTACATTTGCATCTTCATCATATTAGTGTTGTGGGTGTGGAAATGGTGTGTGGTTAATAGTGTATTTATAATGACAATAATGTCCCAATTCGTGGCCAAACAATTATCGGTAACAAGCAGTTGAACAATACCAAAGAAACATAAAAAAAACAGCTGCAACTTGTTCTTTATTCACAATAAATATTAAAAAAAAAAAAAACTAAAACTGAGTTTTTCTCCAAACAAATACGGAATATAAATACCAAAAATAAAACTAGGAAATAGGAACTAATTTAGGATAAGATTATCTAATCCTTTAAAAATAAAGGCCAAGTATTCAGCCATATTCTTTTTTGCTCATAAGTTAAAGGCCCAAAAGTGAGCTTCAAATAGTCCTGCGGATCTAGTTTTCGGCCCAACTACTCATGACCCAATTCATGGCCCACTTTTAATTCACGACTCAATACTACATCAAAAACTCCATTGAAGGTCAATATCTAGACACACACAAAATCCTTGACCGATATGAGCAATAACTAAGGTAAGAATGTCCATCAGAAGAACTTTTCCACAACCGCCTTTACATAATGCAGTCTCCAACAAAAAAGGCACCAACATTTAAGGATAGCTAGTCCAACAACAGGTTACCACATCACCGCTAACCGAACGCCACTGCTGGCCAGAATATTGATCGGAAATAGGGAAAAGTTTATCATAGGATCAAGAAGGATTTGAAGCGAAAGACAACCCGTGAAGATTCTCCCGTGGCTGAAAAAGAGGTTCTTAATTCTCTTTAATGTTGAAGTATGAATGTTTTTTCGTGATTGTTATTCATCTTGAGTCTTAATGTTGTTTTATATTTGTTCATTTGATATTTTTTCTTTAGTGTGATTTACATTCAAGAAAAGAACCTATATTTAAGACAAATCACATTCAAGAAAAAGTATCAAATGAACAAATATAATACAACATTAAGACTGAAGATAAATACTTACGAAAAGCATTCAAGAATCAACATTAAAGAGAATTAAGAACCTCTATTCATATTGGATTTAGACCAGACCAACGTTTAAATTATAGTGACTTGGAAGTTAATACGTTTTATACATTATAATACACCTTTTGACCCAAACAAATAGATGTTTCAGAACAACACCTGACAGCTCTTTCAAAGTTTTCGCCATAAGTCGCATAAAACTGCTCTCGTACATTACCACGCTCTGCTTTCAAGTTTCAACAGCTTTCTTCCTCTAAAGAATGTCTGCAGGAAGGTAGAAAGTGTTGGTCAAGTTCAAAACAAGCTTTAAAGTTACCTCTAGAAGATAGTGATAACAAGTCACAAAAAGTTTAGGACAGACACACATAAATAACTCAATGAACTTGCACTATTTGGACGGGTATTAATCTAATTTCCAAAATGAGTATCCCCGTGATATATTAGTAAAATATTATGTCTAGTTTTGAAAGTTATCAGTGCATAATTCAAAAAAGAAAAGCAGACATGAGTAGGACAAGCAATTCTCAAACCAGCCATTACTAAGAAGCAAGCTAGACTTAAACTTTCACTGCAAATAACAGCTATCAATCTGAATAAAACCATTTTCTCCTACAAACAATCACAATGTGACAACACGACAATAAGAACCATTGAGAAAGACAATTGTGAAAAGAGGCAATGCACATCCTTAAATTCTATCTTTCATCTTTATTTACAGTAAAACAAAGAATTAGAAATAATGATCTTGTATTTATAGAAGTATAATATAATTTAGAAAGGATGGCAGTTAAAGTGTAAATTATGATTGTTTATGAACCTGAATGACAAGTGCAGCAGAGTTTTGGTGACGGAGGAATACTGTTTGCTCCTTTCTATCTCCACAAGTTTGTTGCTGTCTCCTTCATTTGAACTACAACCCTATATCAAATCGCCACTGAAGAACATTACTCACACTTAGGGATGGCAATGGATACCCGATCTAGTGGATATCCATCCGATCCACCCGATTATTCATGGATATGGACGATCTAAATGGATATGGATGTGGATGAAAAAATTTCATCCATGGATGAACCCGCTTTCACCCGAAATAACTAAATACATAAATTTATCACTCAAATTAGTATCATTTATGTAGTGATATTTCATTAATTATATTCATATTCATCTTTCTTTATATTTTCTCTAAAAATATAACTTTCTTCTTATATTTTGTTTTGTTTAAATAATCAAATGTATTTATCGTACTTTGGTGGTTCAAATGTGATTTCATGTAACTAAAAGTAAGCAACTTACATGTCGATATAGTTACACGTTTAATAGGTTATCTATTGAATATTTGTTATATAGATTAGTAAAATGTGACTTTTGGTCGCATAAACTATTAAAAATATTACTTTTGATCGTATATAGTGAACCACCGCTTATAATTGTTAAAAATAAAATAAATTTAAACGGATATGGATAATTATCCATTAACCTACTTCACCTGACGGATATGGATATGGATGGATGAAAAGTAAAAAAAATAAATGGATATGGATATGGATATGGCCTCACCCGATCCATATCCGATCCATTGCCCTAATTAGCTCAAGATACTAAAATAACTCTGAGTAAGTCAACTAAACTGTATTCAGAAGTCAATATGAGCCATAATTTGAAAAAGAAACCCTAGAAATCGATAATTAATTGATGGAACTAATTGTTCAGTTAGAAATCGATGATTTAGTTGTTGAAGACATGGAAGAACCAAGAAACAGATGCTATAAATTGGAAGCAACTAGTTAGACCTCATCATATGCTCGTGAGCCAACTACCACCCAATCACGCCAACGACATTCATCTATTGCATGCTAAACATGTGTCGAGATGCACAGTTTAACGAATGGCATAGATTGTATGCATTGATATCGGAGAAATTGTCCACTACTTGTCAAAGTAATTACACTATCAACGATAATGTAATGTTAGAGGCGGTTGTCTTGTACAATTTGTGGAAAGAAATGTAAGGAAAAGAAGAGGAGACATGACAGGAAAACAATGATATTAATATTTTAAATGAATATGTGTGTGAACGTTATTCTTTGAAACATACCCTTTGCGGAAATAATAGACTTTAGCCAAATTCAACCCCAAAAGTTAACTCAAGGGGATCACGAACTCAAGCTATTATAAGCACTACAATATTTTTACCCAAGGCCGATGTGGGATGATATACTCAACACGCCCCCCTCACACGAGGCGCAGATTACTGCGGTCGTGGTTCCAACATCAATGACCAGGCGTGGTCCCAACATCAACAACCGTTAGCTCTGATACCATGTGAAATAATAGACTTGAGCCCAATTCAACCCCAAAAGTTAATTCAAGGGGATGGGGAACCCAAGCTATTATAAGCACCACAATGTTTTTACCCAAGGCCGATGTGGGATGATTTACTCAACACCCTTAGTGTAGTCGGTTCAAACATATTTTTTTTTTTTTTTTGAAAGGCCAAGCAAATTATATCATATTATGTGAAAATAGAAGTTACAACGAGGACTCATACTTGAGAATAGTATGAGCCTAAATACATATAAAGTTTACAAGCATACTGGAACATAAAGCCAATACAATAACTAGATCACGTGTGAGCGTCGTAGAAACTTGGGCACGAAAACCATTGTAGCCATTCAATTGCTTTGTTCTTCGAGCGATTATAAACCCATTCGAAGCTACGTACTTGTATCTCTTGGAAAGCTAGTGGACCCGTCCATTGTGAGTTCCGAAAAAGTTTACGATTTTGGTTTTGCCATATGACATAGGCGCTAACCCAAATACATGCTTGCGTATATAAGTTTGGATCCGGCGAGGTGATGAAACTTTGGGACTTTAGTAGCTCGACTAGAAAAGGTGTGTTTGGTGTTTGAATAAGCAACCAATTAAAAACACGCCTCCAAATATCTTTTGCAAAGGAACAGTTTAACAAGGAATGCTCTAAATCTTCGATGTCGTCATTACAAGTAGGACACCTTACCGAGTCGAGATCAATCCCTCTTTTATAGAGTTCATTTCGAACCGGTAGTCTATATTTTAACGCCATCCATATAAAAACGCCAATCTTTTGAGGAATGAGATGATTTCTTACTGTTTCGGTACCTTGAGCGTGTATCCCAACTATCTTTTCATCGAGCAACCTGCAAAACGAATTAGTGGAAAACATTTTGTTGGCACTTAGATTCCATGACCAACAGTCCTTTTCGCCATCACTGAATCGAAATCCATCAATAAGCTCGAGCAGGTTGTCTAGCTCTGACGCTGTTCTACCTCTCGGTTCACGCAACCAATTCCAGCAGAAAGTTAAGGTGTCGCCTTGAATGACCAGTCTTTTGCTTACTTTCACAAACGGCTCCCTTTCCAATCTATAAATTCTTCCAAAGCGCTCACAGAGCGGTTGATTACCGATCCAAATATCCGACCAAAACAAAGTTTCCTTGCCATCACTTAACACTTTCGCAAACAAGTTAGCAAAATCAAGATTCAATTTAGCGAATTCTTGGTTAATATTCCTTATGCCAGAGTACCCACGTTAGAGTTAGAAGGAGTTAATCCTCCGTCTCTTCCGTGTATACTTTTAATGATTTTTACCCAAAATGCGTTTTCTTCTAAACGAAATCTCCACCACCATTTAGCTAGTAATGACAAGTTTTTTGCTTTCAACGACCCAATGCCCAACGCGCCCGTATGTAACAACCCAACCCGTATTTAAACCGGTCCGTAAAATTTTTTCTTTAATACATTAATATTTAGGTCTCATTTATGTTTCCAAAAACATCATTAACACAATAATAAGTTAAATGAGCTTCAAAACATTTAATACATAGTTTAAATATCAGAACGGGTAAACACGACCCGACTATTTTAATGTCCAACAAAACCGAGCATGGTGATTGGGGATACGCTACCCAATCCTAATCGATCCAAAAGCACATCTTCTAAAGCAAACTACGCAAGTCTACTAGTCCTCACGCTTACCCGAGCCACCTCCTCCATGCAAATCTATAAAAATGTAAACAACGAGAGGGTAAGCTAACACTTAGTGAGTGAGAATATACTACATACATATATATGCATAAAATGGACACGCCACACAATAAATTAAATAACGCATACCGGAGCATCCAAGCATAAAGGCAAGCTAAGCTAAGCATGACGTACGATCACTAAGCAACAAGCTAAAATAACAAGAAAAAGTAAGTTCACCAACGACGATGTGAACAATGCCAAAATAAGCTACACCCGGAGGGTTAGCTACATCACAACAATACGACAATATATAACAAAGCGTAAACCGCCCAAGGTTAACCCCTTAACCCAAATACCGAAAACCAAATACCAAAATGAATATTGGCCGAACTACACGAGCCTTAGTAAATCCGCATCCACACGAGACTACTATCTTCAATACCACAACAACATCGAGTTTGGCCGAACTACACGTGCCTTAGTGAATTCGAAACCACACGAGATCACTACCTCAATAAGATGACCGAACTACACGCGTCATCGTGAATCCGCATCCACACGTGACTCACTTCTCAATATCAAAACCCTTCGCCATTGAGGTTAATTAATCCACATCACAATTTAATATCAACCCTTCGCCATTGGGGTTATATAATCCATACCACAAACACGTGTGATAACGTACACACAAAATGGTCAACCAAAACGCACAACCGTGCCAATTGGACCTATACCCAAGTCCATCAATCCACCTATATGTGAAGTTAGCTCG
Source organism: Rutidosis leptorrhynchoides (assembly GCF_046630445.1). Lineage (NCBI taxonomy): Eukaryota > Viridiplantae > Streptophyta > Magnoliopsida > Asterales > Asteraceae > Rutidosis > Rutidosis leptorrhynchoides. The sequence continues at coordinate 81,079,541 of NC_092333.1, forward strand.
ATAACCGAGAACCACTTCACCCGACCCGCACCCATCCTACACATACATATGCACATAGGATATTAACACTCACCTTGAAGCCTTGATGAATGCCACCGAATAATCCGCAAACGCTGATGGAATGTACCTATTCCATTTATCACATAACAAGTAACACAATTAGGGTGAATTTACAATCAACCCAAATTGACAACTAGTGCAATTTCGACCCAAATGCACTTCCAAGCACAAACCGCGCCCAAACTAACCAATAATCGCTAACACAAGTGAGAATGGTCCTAATATGCCAACTAAACCCAAACACAAGAGTTAAACACGTGTCATACCCGATTTGACACCAAAACCCTAATTTTGACCCATAAGAGGTCAACATCCCACCATTAACAAGTTTTGACACCAAAACATATTTAACTCGAGTTTACACTTCAACTTAATCCATTTTATGTTTATAAACCTTATTAGATCGACAATTGGGTCATAATCATCACCAAACCCTAATTTTGACTCTAGTCAAAATTAGTCAACCTCATGAACCCTAATGGTCTCCAAAACGTCAATAATCACTAATACTAGTGATTATTCACTCTTTGCAAGCCTCACATGTATAAACTTGCACACCAAACCCAAAACCCGCCAATAACAACAATAAGCCCAAACCTTGGTGTTAATCTTCAATTAACAACTAAATGGGTTCCATCTATGAACATACAAACCAAAAGTCCCAAATTTAGATGATGAACACGAAAACGAAATTCAGAGTTAGAGCTTACCGTTAGTATCACCTTGTAGCTAAGAGCGAGGAGAACAAACTTGCCTACTACGCCAAAGATCAAAACCCGCTTCTTCCTTTCCAAAAATCCCTTTAAAAGATTTGAAGTATTTGAGTTTGAGGGAAAAATGAGGAAGAAAAGGAAAAAGAAAATGGAAATAATGAATAAGTGGACCAGATTTGGGGATAAGATCTGCCCCATACGCAAAAAGACCAAAATGCCCCCATTTATTCCTTTTTAAAAAGGCTGTCCAGCATTTTCTCCCGTTATAGGCCTCGGCGCGGCTGAAGAGCCCGCGGCGCGGCTTAAAGCTGAAATCCAAGGTCGAGCTTTTTAATAAAAATCACCATCTGAACCTGTTGTAGCCCGCGGCGCGGCTTGAAAGCCAGCGGCGCGGCCTGATGCTAGCAATTAAAATTTGGGATGTTACAACTCTCCCCCACTTAAAATTCGATCACGTCCTCGTGATCTTAGTCACCCAACCGTTCGGACCCGCACTCTATGGTCCTCAAACAAACGTTTACATCCAACTTCTACCACATTACACTCTAACCCGAAGATTAATCCTAACTAAATATACACTTGCACGCATTCCGAGCCGTGCAACACACATAACATCCGTAGTCTATAACGATCACTTAGAATACGCGTAATCACCATGTATTCTCCTAACTCCTCTAAGCAATTCCTCTCAAAGAGTCACCTTTAACAACTAAATAGTCACCCGCGATTTATTAAATTCACAATCCGAGCACAAGAACTTGCTCAATCCCTCACGTCGGGAAAACTCAACCGATCTCGCAACGAGATATCAACCCTTTAGCGTACCATACCAAGTACAACGCTAAAAACAACCACAATAAGGTCGACCATCCGACCGATGAAGACCGAAAAAGCGGATCCTTACGGATAACATTTATCACTTAATCACCCTTGTAGTGCGCAAACACGGCTATTACGCAACTACCGTACAACATAAGCAAACGGGTAAAACCGATAGCGCCCAAAACGACTATGGCAACGCAAAACCCAAGGTGTACCAAATCGACCATTGTCACACCCGTACCAACATGTGAGTGAAACACGGCTATCGCATCACTAATCACACAACATGGTCCTTACGACCCCACCATTGGTGCATAAATAACCAATAGTTCACAACACAACATGGTCCTTACGACCCCACCATTGGCGTATAAAACAACCAATAGATCACACAACATGGTCCTTACGACCCCACCATTGGCGTATAAAACAACCAATAGATCACACAACATGGTCCTTACGACCCCACCATTGGCGTATGAAACAACCAATAGATCACACAACATGAAGGCTGGCCGAAAACTACACGCGCCTTAGTGAATCCGAACTACACGCGACTCACTACCTCCACCGCACAACAATCGGGATTGGCCGAACTACACGCGCCCTAGTGAATCCGAACTACACGAGAGTCACTATCCCAATAGAATGACCGCAACCACACGTGTCATTGTGAATCTAAACTACACGAGACTCACTTCCACAATAAGATGACCGAACTACATACGTCATCGTGAATCTGCATCCACACGAGATCCACTTCCCAAATCTCAACACAGGAATGGTACTCGAATTTCCCATCGGTGTTCATAAACACCGTTAGAGTACTTAACACGTCATACACTAATCCCACGGGTGGCATCTTAACATGTCGATGCTTCACCCCGGGTGGTGTCTTAACACGTCGACACTTCACCCGTGATAGTCCTTGGAGTGGCATCTTAACACGTCGATAATTCACTCCGAGTGGTGTCTTAACACGTCGACACTTCACTCTTCGTCTTACTTGGGGTGGCATCTTAACACATCGATACTTCAACCCGGATGGCGTCTTAACACGTCAACACTTCATCCGTTACTTTACTTTGAGTGGTGTCATAGCACATCGACACTTCACTTGTCACGTGAAATGTGGTGTCTTAGCACATCGACACTACACATCTCACGCTACAACAATAAATACATTATATACCTACGCATATAATTATTCCACTCACAAATCATACGCACACGCAAACATCGCTATCACAATCGAGCAAGAACCACCTATATCGCACATAGGCTCAAAACAACAGTTCTCTAGAAGAGAAGCCGACACGCACATCCCTTAACCGGGAATCCCACCTTTCTCGTCAAACACATCCATTTATATCTCAACGAGATTCACCATATTACCACCTCGGTGGTAATTCGAATCCAAAACCTTAAGTACAAATTAATCGAAATTGTACTCTACCACAAATCGACCAATTCTAGGTCCCATCACAAGTTCCGGATATACTAAGAGCATCATCTGAAATCTCACACTAAAACCTCCTCGTGCGGGAGTGTAACTCCCCCACTTGGAACTACGTCCCATAACCGTATCTTGTACAACCGTACAATGCTATCAATGGTAGACTTTACTAACAATTGGGTTCACACGACCCATCACCACATCTTGCTCCAACCTTGAGCTTACGAAGGATTTTAACCAATCCTTAAACACTTCGAACGAAGAGTTTACCACAAGTATACAAACGTTACTCTCGCAATCATTCAATTGCTATAGCTTGTCGAATTTTCACCTAGTCACTCATGTACCTAAGAGTTTCACTTCGGTACCCCAAGTACAATGTAACCGCAACACAATCAGAGTCGAACACCACGCTAGTAGGTATAAAAGAGGCACCTAATGTCACGTCACGTAGACTCCTTTACCAACATACATCGAGATCAAACACTCGATCTCGAGGGTTTCATCCACCCGACGAACCTCACGGTTCATCAACTTCAACACGAGAGCGAACACGCTCTTTCATCCGAACACCAAAGCCCATTCCCAAGGCTTGGTAGAAACATTTCTCAACACTAAGGAATGCTTGGTTGCACCAAGTCTTACGCCCTTCGCCCATTAATCAAAACATCACCATAGGGTACTTCCATTAGGAACGTCACCCATAACAATAATATGCACAACACAATGCATTTAACAAACTCAAACTCAACTGCACTTAATAAATAATCAAAGGACATATTTATTAAAACAAAACGTACCTTAATGTCTCCTTGCTGCACCAGTCTCCACTAACTCGGGACATTCCGACTTACGATGTCCTTCTTCTTGGCAATTGAAGCACACCGTGCCATCACCCCTTGGCACCGAACATTCCCAAGACTTGTGACCCCTCACGCCATAATTATAATATCTAGACGCACTAGAATCCGATATACCCGTCCGTGTACCGCCCGTGCTCACACTCGGACCCTTAGTCCTCTTACTTGGAGCACCATACGAAACAACCCTTCTCTTACTTGAAGGTTCACCAATCTTTGATCGTGAATACGACTCGAAACCCTTAGCCACCGCGAATAACTCCGCAAACAACTTCGCGTAACCCCGGCTAATTGATGTGTGAAATCTAGTATATAATTTATCTCTGGAAAATGCTGATTTAAAGATTACTACACACTAACGGGCAGTGTACCCGATCGTTCAATAGTATAAAGTTGGTAAATCCAAGATCGTTCCAAGGACAATTTAAACGTGAGAATTAAGATTGTAACTAATAAAATAAACTAAGTTAAACTATGAAAATCGAAAGTACGAGAATAGTTGTTTTGTGGCTATTTAACGATTAGCCAAATCAAAGATTGATTAAAAGGTAAAAGACGATATTTTTGTATTTTTAAGTTTATAAAAATAAATGCTGACTCAACAAAAAGTAAAGATATTTGAATTCAATAGATAGAAGAATGTTCGCCTAGATCTCCTATTCGCAGTGTTGGATGATTTGTTATTAAGCACTAGTTCTATTTATCAATGCACGCAATTACAGAGTCGGTTTACCCAGAGTTCTCTTTTAGCAAACACGTCAAACTAGAATTTATTGGCTTAGGGTTCCCTTTCACCAAAGACCTCTTTCGTTTGTGACTTAGTAACTAGCTAATTATAAGATTAAGATTTAATTGGTTACGCGTTCGCTCCACACAATTCACCCCTGTTTTGTTCAATCAATGTCACCCGGTTTACCCCCTTGGTCCAGTAAGCACCCAATCGGTTAAGACAAATCAATTGGAAATTAGATCACTAAATTGAAACAGGGTTCCCTTTGTTCAAACAAGATTCACTAATCAACCTAGTAACAATAATCAACACTCACAAGAATGGTTCTTAATCAAAACACATAATTATCATGTATTAATTAATAAAACTACAAAGTATCATCCAAACACATGCAAATATTCAATCTAGACAAACATTAAAAGTTTAGCCAAAAATCATGGCTAGAACAAAAATCACAATCAAAGTAATAGAAGAATTCATTGTTTTAAACAAAAAGATTAACCTAATTAATGATTGAATCTTGAACGATAGACGGATTGAGACTTGTTTCCGGAATGATTGATGCCTTAGAATGACCTTGGAATTCTCCAAAGATCACCAAAAATCGTCCAAAAGCTGCCACAATTCGTCTGGATGGAAGAATGCATAATTAGGGTATTTTTCGGGCCTTTTATAACTTGCCAAAATCACCTGAACCGACACACGGTCGCGCCGCGACCTAAATTGTAGCGCCGCGACATAGAACGTGAAATTTACCCTCTTTAAACCAACTTCTGATCTGGAAACACGTGTAACATTGCGCCGCGGACGCATTTGTCGCGCCGCGACATAACACTGAAACTGGTTCCTTCGTCTATTTTGCACTCTTTCAATACTAATAATAACTTAAAAACCAAACTACCCCATATTTACTTAACATTTCCAACCCAGGAGCACCAATAATAATGATCAGTCAACAAAATGCCTCAAAAGCTTCAAAAACCGCATCTCTTCTACAAATATCTCTTCAAACTCGAACATTCTCAATAGTATCAAAATAAACACCAAATCGTATCTGAACGGACTAAATTATGATCGATATCGCTAAGAAAAACGTGTATAAAATATGCGATATCACTAATTTTATTCTTCAAGTCGTCATTCAAAGTCCGATAGAAATCTTGCATCAACAAACGATCATTCCCCAAATACTCTGGGCAAAAACGAGCCTTCGCCATAAAGGTCGTCTTGAGAGTATTCAAATCCATAGAACCTTGTTGCAAATTTCGCAACTCATTACGCATTTCCGACAAGTCGGCTGAAGTCCTGAACTCCTCGAAGAATTCCTTCTTAAACTCATCCCACGATAACGCCATAAACGGTTCACCATCGACAAGATCAATCTTACCATCCAACCAATCCTTCGCCCTACCTAGCAACAAACTAGTAGCGAGTCTTGTCTTTTTCTCAGGAGGACATTCAATAGTACGAAAACACCCTTCGACATCCGAGATTCATGTTGTGCTAACCAAAGGATCCGGTTTTCCGTCATACATCGGAGGTTTAGTCCTCATTAAGCTCTTAAGACAACGCTCCATTTCACCACTATTTTGAAGTTCGGAATACTTCCTATCCATTTCTTCTCGAAATGCACCAATTTGCTCCGCAACGGCAGCCGCAACTCTAGCATTAAACTCAATGTCCTTCGTCCCGATCTCGTTTCGCATCGTCATTCTAAAGAATTCAAAACGATTAGTCCACGAACGTATAAAACCACACATACAACACCGCCCCATCTTGCTCAACACTCGCCGTACGTCACTTGTTAGACACGATTTGCACCCGTAATAAGGTTTGCAAATCCGTATTACGCACACACGTCGTCTCAACTCGTTAATACAACGACCGCCTTTCTCGATGATATAACCAACACAACGAAAATTCTACGCGATATAAACACACGCAAGGAAATCGCATCACAACACGAGCCAAATATCTTAGTTAGTCCACCAACAAACAAGGCACTAACTATAACCCGTTCCGACCCGTTCACCTACAAGTCCAGCAACAAATAAGCACACACAAAAGTCTAAGTTTAGGCACCTATCTCAAGTCGCCTAAATCCCTTAGACCATGCTCTGATACCACTTGTAACAACCCAACCCGTATTTAAACCGGCTCGTAAAATTTTTTCTTTAATACATTAATATTTAGGTCCCATTTATGTTTCCAAAAATATCTTTAACACAATAATAAGTTAAATGAGCTTCAAAACATTTAATACATAGTTTAAATATCCGAACGGGTAAACACGACCCGACTATTTTAATGTCCAACAAAATCGAGCATGGTGATTGGGGATACGCTACCCAATCCTAATCGATCCAAAAGCACATCTTCTAAAGCAAACTACGCAAGTCCACTAGTCCCCACACTTACCTGAGCCACCTCCTCCATGCAAATCTATAAAAATGTAAACAACGAGAGGGTAAGCTAACACTTAGTGAGTGAGAATATACTACATACATATATATGCATAAAATAGACACACCACACAATAAATCAAATAACGCATACCAGAGCATCCAAGCATAAAGGCAAGCTAAGCTAAGCATACCGTATGATCACTAAGCAACAAGCTAAAATAACAACAAAAAGTAAGTTCACCAACGACGATGTGAACAATGCCAAAATAAGCTACACCCGGAGGGTTAGCTACATCACAACAATACGACAATATATAACAAAGCGTAAACCGCTCAAGGTTAACCCCTTAACCCAAATACCAAAAACCAAATACCAAAATGAAGATTGGCCGAACTACACGAGCCTTAGTAAATCCGCATCCACACGAGACTACTATCTTCAATACCACAACAACATCGAGTTTGGCCGAACTACACGTGCCTTAGTGAATCCGAAATCACACGAGATCACTACCTCAATAAGATGACCGAACTACACGCGTCATCGTGAATCCGCATCCACACGTGACTCACTTCTCAATATCAAAACCCTTCGCCATTGGGGTTAACTAATCCACATCACAATTCAATATCAACCCTTCGCCATTGGGGTTATATAATCCATACAACAAACACGTGTGAGCGAGGAGAACAAACTTGTCTACTACGCCAAAGATCAAAACCTGCTTCTTCCTTTCCAAAAATCCCTTTAAAAGATTTGAAGTATTTGAGTTTGAGGGAAAAATGAGGAAGAAAAGGAAAAAGAAAATGGAAATAATGATAAGTGGACCAGATTTTGGGATAAGATCTACCCCATACGCGAAAAGACCAAAATGCCCCCATTTATTCCTTTTTAAAAAGGCTGTCCAGCATTTTCTCCCGTTATAGGCCACGGCGCGGCTGAAGAGCCCGCGGCGCGGCTTAAAGCTGAAATCCAAGGTCGAGCTTTTTAATAAAAATCACCATCTGAACCTGTTGTAGCCCGCGGCGCGGCTTGAAAGCCCGTGGCGCGGCCTGATGCTGGCAATTAAAATTTGGGATGTTACACCGTATCGTAAGGACATAAGATTGACTCCCATTTTACCCAAGAGAGTTTAGAATTTTCACCCGACCCGCCCCAAAAGAATTTTCGTCTCATACCTTCGAGAAGTTTGATGACACCGGAAGGAGCGCGGAATAAGTAGAAGGTGTACAACGGGATACTACTAAGCACCGAATTTATGAGAGTGATTCTACCTCTGAAAGAAAGAGTTTCCGCCTTCCACCCCGAAAGTTTCGAGTTTATTTTTTCCACAACCCCGTCCCAATCTTTGATTTTTTTCATTTTATTACCAATGGGGAGACCAAGATAGTTGAACGGGAATGATCCAACATTACAATTCATTTGGTTGGCTATATTGGCTATCGAGTCGTTACTAACTCCTACCCCATACAAACTACTTTTCGAAAAATTGACTTTCAACCCGGATATTAACTCGAAGTATTTAAGTAGTTTTATGATGTTATTTGCGTTTCTTCTACCCCATTTGCCGAAAAAATAGTGTCATCGGCATATTGTAGATGTGACACCACGAGTTTATCCGTTCCCACCTCAACCCCTTTTAGTACTTTTTGCTCCACGGCCTTATTGACTAGGCGATTTAAACCTTCGGTCGCAATGATGAAAAGACTCCTTTTTCTAGTGCAAATTCCAAGGTAGGTGAGCCATTTACCAACACGGAAATAGAAGCCGGTTTAAGGCATTCTCTCATCCACATTTTCCATTTGGATCCGAAGCTCATAGATAGCATAACCGACTCCAAGAATGACCAATCTAGGCTATCAAAGGCTTTGGCGAAGTCGACTTTAAACAGCAAGCACGGCTCTTTTTTCTTCTTTTGATCTTCAATTGTTTCGTTGGCTATTAAAACGCCATCAAGAATGTAGCGTCCTTTAATAAAGGCAATTTGCTCGGGACCGATAATTTTCGGGATGACCTTTTTAAGACGATTGGCTAAGACTTTTGACACGATTTTGTAGTAACTTCTAATTAAGCTAATTGGACGGTAATCATGAAGGTCAATCAGATCGGTTTTCTTCGGGAGGAGCATTAAGAAGGATGCGTTGCAGCCTTTGGAGATAGAGTTTGAGCACCATAGCCATTCGAAGGCTTTCATGAGGTCATCTTTGATAAGCCACCAAAATGTTTTGTAAATTTGATGTTGAAACCATCAGGACCCGGGGCCTTGGAGTCCCCACAATCCTGGATTGCCTTCCATACTTCGGTTTCACTGAAAGGAAGTTCCAAAAAATTTGACTCAAGCTCATACAGTTTATTAAACTGTAAATTTTCCAATCCTTCGATCGAAAAGGAAATGTGAATCTGACGTGCGAATTGGTTCTTAAAGAAAGAATAAATTTCTCTTCATATAGTAACGGGATTCTCTTGCCAAATACCATCAATATGCAGCCCATGAATGTTGGATCTGTTACGGTTTCGACGGAGCATTGAGTGGAAAAATCTCGAATTTTCATCACCATCCGAGGCCCATTTAGACCGGGCTTTTTGTTTAAGCATAGCTATCTTTTCTTTTTCCCTTTTTAGCCAAATCTCTCTGTTTTTTAACCATGATTCACGCTCCCCTTCTGTTAGGTCTTGCGTTTCTGCTTTCTGTTCAATATCGAGTGTAAGCTTCTTTGCATTTTCAATTTCAATGTCGATTTGCCCATATTGTTGCTTAGACATGAACTCAAAGCCTCTTTAACATTTTTGAGTTTGTTGCGAAAACAAGAGTCGGATCTCCGGCCTGTCACTGGTTTATTCCACGCTTGAGTTACAATCTGTTCGACAACTTCCTGTTCGAACCAAACATCGAAAACACGAAAGGGTTTAGGGCTAAAGTCGGAATTCGAGTCTTTTAGGATTATGGGGCAATGGTCTGAGGTGTTTTGATCAAGTGCACAACATGTAATATCGCCCCATGTTTGATTAAAATTCTCGGAGACTAAGAATCTGTCAATTTTACTCATTTTAACTCCGTCGTTGCTTATTCGAGTAAAACGTTTGCCCACTAATGGGACATCAATTAGGGAAGAGTTATCAATGAAGGAGTTGAATCTATCCGCTCTTCTCGCAATGAATTCACAATTTTTTCTTTCATGTTCATATCGCACCTCGTTGAAATCCTCGCATAAAACCCATTCGGCGTTTTGATAGCTTAGTAAACTTTCGAGGCTTTCCCATAGTTTTGCCTTTCCTTCATCGTTATGGGGACCGTAGATGTTGACTATGACCGTTTCTTCCGAATGACCAATCCAATTACCTTTTATGGTGTCCCAAATCAGAAGCATACCTCCAGATTTACCAATTTTTGGTTTCTGAATGCATCCGAAATTAGGAGACCCCCAAACTTGTTCTAGCCAAGCATATGATAACTCATCGCACTTAGTTTCTTGGATTGCTACAATATTAGGACATTCTGAGGTGCGAATACGACGAAACCAGTTGACCTTATTTTCGAATTTATCATCCTTCCCGAATCCACGTATATTCATTGATAATTGTAACAACCCAACCCGTTATCCAACCAATACACGCTTAATTTTTTTTTTAACAAGGATCAGCTTTTCAGGCAAATGGAGCGCCACTCCATATAGGGGCGCGCCGCTCCAAACCCTGCTGTCCCAAATGTCGTTTTCCCGCAAAAAGATCTCCCGCTTCCCGTGTAGTGACCCGAACTTTTCCATGTTTATATTTATTAATTGAGATTGATATTTACATGATTAAATGTTTCCAACATGTTAAGCAATCAAACTTGTTAAGACTTGATTAATTGAAATATGTTTCATATAGACAATTGACCACCCAAGTTGACCGGTGATTCACGAACGTTAAAACTTGTAAAAACTATATGATGACATATATATGGATATATATATATAGTTAACATGATACTATGATAAGTAAACATATCATTAAGTATATTAACAATGAACTACATATGTAAAAACAAGACTACTAACTTAATGATTTTTAAACGAGACATATATGTAACGATTATCGTTGTAAAGACATTTAATGTATATATATCATATTAAGAGATATTCATACATGATAATATAATAATTTAAAATCTCATTTGATATTATAAACATTGGGTTAACAACATTTAACAAGATCGTTAACCTAAAGGTTTCAAAACAACACTTACATGTAACGACTAACGATGACTTAACTACTCAGTTAAAATGTATATACATGTAGTGTTTTAATATGTATTTATACACTTTTGAAAGACTTAAATACACTTATCAAAATACTTCTACTTAACAAAAATGCTTACAATTACATTCTCGTTCAGTTTCATCAACAATTCTACTCGTATGCACCGTATTCGTACTCGTACAATACACAGCTTTTAGATGTATGTACTATTGGTATATACACTCCAATGATCAGCTCTTAGCAGCCCATGTGAGTCACCTAACACATGTGGGAACCATCATTTGGCAACTAGCATGAAATATCTCATAAAATTACAAAAATATGAGTAATCATTCATGACTTATTTACATGAAAACAAAATTACATATCCTTTATATCTAATCCATACACCAATGACCAAAAACACCTACAAACACTTTCATTCTTCAATTTTCTTCATCTAATTGATCTCTCTCAAGTTCTATCTTCAAGTTCTAAGTGTTCTTCATAAATTCTACAAGTTCTAGTTACATAAAATCAAGAATACTTTCAAGTTTGCTAGCTCACTTCCAATCTTGTAAGGTGATCATCCAACCTCAAGAAATCTTTGTTTCTTATAGTAGGTTATCATTCTAATACAAGGTAATAATCATATTCAAACTTTGGTTCAGTTTCTATAACTATAACAATCTTATTTCAAGTGATGATCTTACTTGAACTTGTTTTCGTGTCATTATTCTGCTTCAAGAACTTCGAGCCATCTAAGGATCCGTTGAAGCTAGATCCATTTTTCTCTTTTCCAGTAGGTTTATCCAAGGAACTTAAGGTAGTAATGATGTTCATAACATCATTCGATTCATACATATAAAGCTATCTTATTCGAAGGTTTAAACTTGTAATCACTAGAACATAGTTTAGTTAATTCTAAACTTGTTCGCAAATAAAAGTTAATCCTTCTAACTTGACTTTTAAAATCAACTAAACACATGTTCTATATCTATATGATATGCTAACTTAATGATTTAAAATTTGGAAACACGAAAAACACCGTAAAACCGGATTTACGCCGTCGTAGTAACACCGCGGGCTGTTTTGGGTTAGTTAATTAAAAACTATGATAAACTTTGATTTAAAAGTTGTTATTCTGAGAAAATGATTTTTATTATGAACATGAAACTATATCCAAAAATTATGGTTAAACTCAAAGTGGAAGTATGTTTTCTAAAATGGTCATCTAGACGTCGTTCTTTCGATTGAAATGACTACCTTTACAAAAACGAATTGTAACTTATTTTTCCGACTATAAACCTATACTTTTTCTGTTTAGATTCATAAAATAGAGTTCAATATGAAACCATAGCAATTTGATTCACTCAAAACGGATTTAAAATGAAGAAGTTATGGGTAAAACAAGATTGGATAATTTTTCTCATTTTAGCTACGTGAAAATTAGTAACAAATCTATTCCAACCATAACTTAATCAACTTGTATTGTATATTATGTAATCTTGAGATACCATAGACACGTATACAATGTTTCGACCTATCATGTCGACACATCTATATATATTTCGGAACAACCATAGACACTCTATATGTGAATGTTGGAGTTAGTCATACAGGGTTGAGGTTGATTCTAAAATATATATAGTTTGAGTTGTGATCAATACTGAGATACATATACACTGGGTCGTGGATTGATTCAAAATAATATTTATCGATTTATTTATGTACATCTAACTGTGGACAACTAGTTGTAGGTTACTAACGAGGACAGCTGACTTAATAAACTTAAAACATCAAAATATATTAAAAGTGTTGTAAATGTATTTTGAACATACTTTGATATATATGTATATATTGTTATAGGTTCGTGAATCAACCAGTGGCCAAGTCTTACTTCCCGACGAAGTAAATATCTGTGAGAGTGAGTTATAGTCCCACTTTTAAAATCTAATATTTTTGGGATGAGAATACATGCAGGTTTTATAAATGATTTACAAAATAGACACAAGTACGTGAAACTACATTCTATGGTTGAATTATCGAAATCGAATATGCCCCTTTTTATTAAGTCTGGTAATCTAAGAATTAGGGAACAGACACCCTAATTGACGCGAATCCTAAAGATAGATCTATTGGGCCTAACAAACCCCATCCAAAGTACCGGATGCTTTAGTACTTTGAAATTTATATCATATCCGAAGGGTGTCCCGGAATGATGGGGATATTCTTATATATGCATCTTGTTAATGTCGGTTACCAGGTGTTCACCATATGAATGATTTTTATCTCTATGTATGGGATGTGTATAGAAATATGAAATCTTGTGGTCTATTGTTACGATTTGATATATATAGGTTAAACCTATAACTCACCAACATTTTTGTTGACGTTTTAAGCATGTTTATTCTCAGGTGATTATTAAGAGCTTCTGCTGTCGCATACTTAAATAAGGACGAGATTTGGAGTCCATGCTTGTATGATATTGTGTAAAAACTGCATTCAAGAAACTTATTTTATTGTAACATATTTGTATTGTAAACCATTATGTAATGGTCGTGTGAAAACAGGATATTTTAGATTATCATTATTTGATAATCTACGTAAAGCTTTTTAAACCTTTATTGATGAAATAAAGGTTATGGTTTGTTTTAAAAATGAATGCAGTCTTTGAAAAATGTCTCATATAGAGGTCAAAACCTCGCAACGAAATCAATTAATATGGAACATTTTTAATCAATAAGAACGGGACATTTCAGTTGGTATCAGAGCGTTGGTCTTAGAGAACCAGAATTTTGCATTAGTGTGTCTTATCGAGTTTGTTAGGATGCATTAGTGAGTCTGGACTTCGACCGTGTTTACTTGAAAAATGATTGCTTAACAAATTTTGTTGGAAACTATATATTTTTAACATGTGAATATTATGTGATATATTAATCTCTTAACGCGTTTGATATTATGTGATAGATGTCTACCTCTAGAACAAGTCCCATTGACTCACCTAATAATAATGAAGAGTCAAATGTAAATTGGAATGATTCGTGGACTGATTCACAAGTTCCCGAAGAGGAACCGGAAGAAGAGTCGGAACCGGAAGAAGAATCGGAACCGGAAGAAGAATCGGAACCGGATGAAGAAATAGAACCGGTGGGGGATATAATAAAACGGTTAAGTAAAATAAAATCCACAACCAACCGACCAAGGTTAATTATGGTCAATGGTGTTTCCGCCAAGGAAGCAAAATATTGGGAGGATTACCAATTATTCGATGAATCGGATTCCGACGAGAATTCCGATGATGTTATAGAAATTACCCCAACTGAATTTAAAAAGGCAAAAGAAAATAATAAGGGAAAGGGTATAAAAATAGAGAAATCTAATTCCAACCCCGATGAACTTTATATGTATCGTCAACCCCCGAAGTCCTTAAGTTGTAACAATGACCCGGGAACCTCTAAACCACCAGGTTTTTCTAAACCAATGTGGAAAACGACGGCTCGTATTAGGGGAACATCATATATCCCTAGAAACTTGGCAAAACGAACCAAAACCGAAGAAGAAGAAACAAGCGAGTCGGAATAAGATAGTTGTATTCCTGTGGTGTAATATATGTAATATAGTGTGCTTATGCTTTATGATATATGTAAAAATTGCTTGTATTAATAAGTATTTTTTTTATGAATCTAACTCTTGTCTATTTTACAGTATAAAAACACAAAATGGATAGACAACTCAATATTTTAAGAGACCTACCCGGAGACATGATTGATGAAATCTTGTCTAGAGTCGGTCAGAATTCTTCGGCACAACTATTTAAGGCGAGATCAGTTTGTAAGACATTCGAAGAACGTTCCAAGAATGCCTTGGTTTATAAAAGGCTTTCGTTCGAAAGATGGGGGATATCACATTGGGAAATCCATAAGTTACGATGTGTTTACTTTGACGCATATATTGCGGGGAACCCAAATGCTATTTTACGCAATGGGTTAAGAAATTATTTTGACTCAATATATCCGAATATTGGACTTCGTGATTTAGAAAGAGCGGCTAACATGCAACATAAAGAAGCATGTTATACTTACGGATTAGTAATGTTCACTTCTCACCAAAGTGAGAACAAGAACATCGGGCTACAACTATTAAACAAAACGTTCCCACAAGTGACGGAGTCGGTAATTGGGGTAAGAAATGAGGTTTTTAGATTGTTACGGGACTGTTGGACATTACGTAACCCTCGTCCCTTTGACGACGTTACAACACGCTGTCTTATCAACGGCCATAACGGTTATGTTCCACAAGACCAAGGATGGGAAGTAATCCTAGTAAAACCAGAATGCATGACTTGTTTCTGGACGTATGAATTACGTGTCTTTATTGCCTTTGCTGAACGACTTGTGTACTAGCTAGAATTATCTTCACAACCATCTTTTATCAAATTTATTGTGTGCTATATTTCATGCTATATGTAAAATAAGCGGTATTGTAAGTTTGTAAAATATTGTGTAAAAGTTTGAACGTGAAATATTATTATAATCAGTTTTTCATATAGAATTATAGTAGTTGAATTGTATATTAGCTACTAAGTATGAACTTAACGGGTAGGTACTACCCGAATTTAAACTTATAAAACGCTAATATGAAGAAAAAGCTTTTATAAATGAGTTCATATTATACTACGAAATACTATTAACTACTCTTAATATTCTGTATGATTAACTTGTTCCATTTGACTATTTTGAAGGAAATGGCACCGACTACTCGACACACCGTGAATATGAATGAAGAGGAATTCCGTACTTTTCTAGCTTCGAACATAGCCGCAGTACAGGTTGCGCTACATACCAACAATAACCTTGGATCTAGCAGTATAGGAAATCGTGTAGGATGCACCTACAAAGAATTCGCTGCCTGCAAACCTTTGGAATTTGATGGAACCGAAGGACCGATCGGATTGAAACGGTGGACCGAGAAGGTCAAATCGGTGTTTGCCATAAGTAAGTGTACTGAAGAGGACAAAGTGAAGAACGCTACGCATACCTTCACAGGTTCTGCGTTAACATGGTGGAATACCTATCTAGAGCAAGTGGGACAAGACGATGCGTACGCACTACCGTGGTCAGCATTCAAGCACTTGATGAACGAGAAGTACCGTCCCAGAACCGAGATCAATAAGCTCAAGACAGAACTTAGAGGGTTACGAACCCAAGGATTTGATATTACCACGTACGAAAGACGATTCACAGAATTGTGCCTATTGTGTCCGGGAGCATTCGAAGATGAGGAAGAGAAGATCGACGCGTTTGTGAAAGGATTACCGGAAAGAATCCAAGAAGATATAAGTTCACACGAGCCTGCCTCCATACAACAGGCATGTAGAATGGCTCACAAACTAGTGAACCAGATTGAAGAAAGAATTAAAGAAAAAACTGCTGAAGAGGCCAATGTGAAGCAAGTCAAAAGAAAGTGGGAGGAAAACGGTGATAAGAATCACCAATACAACAACAACAGCAATTACAACAATAATCGCAACAATTATCCCAACAATCGCAACATCAATCGCAACTACAACAAACGGCCCAACAACAACAACAACAACAACAACAGCAACTACAACAATCATCCCAACAACAATAATAACCGCAACAACAACAACAATCAGAAGCAGCTATGCCAAAGGTGTGAAAAGTATCACTCGGGGTTCTGCACCAAATTTTGCAACAAGTGTAAAAGAAATAGTCATAGCGCGGCAAAGTGCGAGGTCTACGGACCAGGGGTTAATAGAACGAAAGGAACAAATGGTGTCGGAACGAGTAATGGCAGAGCAAGTAGTGTCGGAGCAAGTTATGCCAATGTAGTTTGTTATAAATGTGGAAAACCGGGCCACATTATTAGAAATTGCCCGAACCAGGAGAACACGAATGGACAAGGCCGTGGAAGAGTTTTCAATATTAATGCGGCAGAGGCACAGGAAGACCCGGAGCTTGTTACGGGTACGTTTCTTATTGATAATAAATCTGCTTACGATTTATTTGATTCGGATGCGGATAGAAGCTATATGAGTAGAGATTTTTGTGCTAAATTAAGTTGTCCATTGACGCCTTTGGATAGTAAATTTTTACTCGAATTAGCAAATGGTAAATTAATTTCAGCAGATAATATATGTCAGAATCGAGAAATTAAACTGGTTAGCGAAACATTTAAGATTGATTTGATACCAGTAGAGTTAGGGAGTTTTGATGTGATAATCGGTATGGACTGGTTGAAAGAAGTGAAAGCAGAGATCGTTTGTTACAAAAATGCAATTCGCATTATACGAGAAAAAGGAAAACCATTAATGGTGTACGGAGAAAAGGGCAACACGAAGCTACATCTTATTAGAAATTTGAAGGCACAAAAACTAATAAGAAAAGGTTGCTATGCTGTTCTAGCACACGTCGAGAAAGTACAAACTGAAGAAAAGAGCATCAATGATGTTCCCATTGCAAAAGAATTTCCCGATGTATTTCCGAAAGAATTACCGGGATTACCCCCACATCGATCCGTTGAATTTCAAATAGATCTTGTACCAGGAGCTGCACCAATAGCTCATGCTCCTTACAGACTCGCACCCAGCGAGATGAAAGAACTGCAAAGCCAATTACAAGAACTTTTAGAGCGTGGTTTCATTCGACCAAGCACATCACCGTGGGGAGCTCCTGTTTTGTTTGTCAAGAAGAAAGATGGTACATTCAGGTTGTGTATCGACTACCGAGAGTTGAACAAACTTACCATCAAGAACCGCTACCCACTACCGAGAATCGACGACTTATTTGATCAACTACAAGGCTCGTCTGTTTATTCAAAGATTGACTTACGTTCCGGGTATCATCAAATGCGGGTGAAAGAAGATGATATTCCAAAGACTGCTTTCAGAACACGTTACGGTCATTACAAGTTTATGGTCATGCCGTTTGGTTTAACTAATGCACCAGCTGTGTTCATGGACCTTATGAACCGAGTGTGTGGACCATACCTTGACAAGTTTGTCATTATTTTCATTGATGACATACTTATTTACTCAAAGAATGACCAAGAACACGGTGAACATTTGAGAAAGGTGTTAGAAGTATTGAGGAAGGAAGAATTGTACGCTAAGTTTTCAAAGTGTGCATTTTGGTTGGAAGAAGTTCAATTCCTCGTTCACATAGTGAACAAAGAAGGTATTAAGGTGGATCCGGCAAAGATAGAAACTGTTGAAAAGTAGGAAACCCCGAAAACTCCAAAACACATACGCCAGTTTTTAGGACTAGCTGATTACTACAGAAGGTTCATCCAAGACTTTTCCAGAATAGCAAAACCCTTGACTGCATTAACGCATAAAGGGAAGAAATTTGAATGGAATGATGAACAAGAGAAAGCGTTTCAGTTATTGAAGAAAAAGCTAACTACGGCACCTATATTGTCATTGCCTAAAGGGAATGATGATTTTGTGATTTATTGTGACGCATCAAAGCAAGGTCTCGGTTGTGTATTAATGCAACGAACGAAGGTGATTGCTTATGCGTCTAGACAATTGAAGATTCACGAACAAAATTATACGACGCATGATTTGGAATTAGGCGCGGTTGTTTTTGCATTAAAGACTTGGAGGCACTACTTATATGGGGTCAAAAGTATTATATATACCGACCACAAAAGTCTTCAACACATATTTAATCAGAAACAACTGAATATGAGGCAGCGTAGGTGGATTGAATTATTGAATGATTATGACTTTGAGATTCGTTACCACCCGGGGAAGGCAAATGTGGTAGCCGATGCCTTGAGCAGGAAGGACAGAGAACCCATTCGAGTAAAATCTATGAATATAATGATTCATAATAACCTTACTACTCAAATAAAGGAGTCGCAACAAGGAGTTTTAAAAGAGGGAAATTTAAAGGATGAAATACTCAAAGGATCGGAGAAGCATCTTAATATTCGGGAAGACGGAACCCGGTATAGGGCTGAAAGGATTTGGGTACCAAAATTTGGAGATATGAGAGAAATGGTACTTAGAGAAGCTCATAAAACCAGATACTCAATACATCCTGGAACGGGGAAGATGTACAAGGATCTCAAGAAACATTTTTGGTGGCCGGGTATGAAAGCCGATGTTGCTAAATACGTAGGAGAATCTTTGACGTGTTCTAAGGTCAAAGCTGAGCATCAGAAACCATCAGGTCTACTTCAACAACCCGAAATCCCGGAATGGAAATGGGAAAACATTACCATGGATTTCATCACTAAATTGCCAAGGACTGCAAGTGGTTTTGATACTATTTGGGTAATAGTTGATCGTCTCACCAAATCAGCATACTTTCTGCCAATAAGAGAAGATGACAAGATGGAGAAGTTAGCACGACTGTATTTGAAGGAAGTCGTTTCCAGACATGGAATACCAATCTCTATTATCTCTGATAGGGATGGCAGATTTATTTCAAGACTCTGGCAGACATTACAGCAAGCATTAGGAACTCGTTTAGACATGAGTACTGCCTATCATCCACAAACTGATGGGCAGAGCGAAAGGACGATACAAACGCTTGAAGACATGCTACGAGCATGTGTTATTGATTTCAGAAACAGTTGGGATCGACATCTACCGTTAGCAGAATTTTCCTACAACAACAGCTACCATTCAAGCATTGAGATGGCACCGTTTGAAGCACTTTATGGTAGAAAGTGCAGCTCTCCGATTTGTTGGAGTTAAGTGGGGGATAGACAGATTACGGGTCCGGAGATTATACAAGAAACTACCGAGAAGATCATCCAAATTCAACAACGGTTGAAAACCGCCCAAAGTCGACAAAAGAGCTACGCTGACATTAAAAGAAAAGATATATAATTTGAAATTGGAGAGATGGTCATGCTTAAAGTTGCACCTGGGAAAGGCGTTGTTCGATTTGGTAAACGAGGGAAATTAAATCCAAGGTATATTGGACCATTCAAGATTATTAATCGTGTCGGACCAGTAGCTTACCGACTTGAGTTACCTCAACAACTTGCGGCTGTACATAACACTTTCCACGTCTCGAATTTGAAGAAATGTTTTGCTAAAGAAGATCTCACTATTCCGTTAGATGAAATCCAAATCAACGAAAAACTTCAATTCATCGAAGAACCCGTCGTAATAATGGATCGTGAGGTTAAAAGACTTAAGCAAAACAAGATACCAATTGTTAAGGTTCGATGGAATGCTCGTAGAGGACTCGAGTTCACCTGGGAGTGTGAAGATCAGATGAAGAAGAAATACCCGCATCTATTTCCAGAAGATTCGTCAACACCTTCAACAGCTTAAAATTTCGGGATGAAATTTATTTAACGGGTAGGTACTGTAGTGACCCGCACTTTTCCATGTTTATATATATTAATTGAGATTGATATTTACATGATTAAATGTTTCAAACATGTTAAGCAATCAAACTTGTTAAGACTTGATTAATTGAAATATGTTTCATATAGACAATTGACCACCCAAGTTGACCGGTGATTCACGAACGTTAAAACTTGTAAAAAATATATGATGACATATATATGGATATATATATAGTTAACATGATACTATGATAAGTAAACATATCATTAAGTATATTAACAATGAACTACATATGTAAAAACAAGACTACTAACTTAATGATTTTTAAACGAGACATATATGTAACGATTATCGTTGTAAAGATATTTAATGTATATATATCATATTAAGAGATATTCATACATGATAATATCATGATAATATAATAATTTAAAATCTCATTTGATATTATAAACATTGGGTTAACAACATTTAACAAGATCGTTAACCTAAAGCTTTCAAAACAACACTTACATGTAACGACTAACGATGACTTAACGACTCAGTTAAAATGTATATACATGTAGTGTTTTAATATGTATTTATACACTTTTTAAAGACTTCAATACACTTATCAAAATACTTCTACTTAACAAAAATGCTTACAATTACATCCTCGTTCAGTTTCATCAACAATTCTACTCGTATGCACCGTATTCGTACTCGTACAATACACAGCTTTTAGATGTATGTACTATTGGTATATACACTCCAATGATTAGATCTTAGCAGCCCATGTGAGTCACCTAACACATGTGGGAACCATCATTTGGCAACTAGCATGAAATATCTCATAAAATTACAAAAATATGAGTAATCATTCATGACTTATTTACATGAAAACAAAATTACATATCCTTTATATCTAATCCATACACCAACGACCAAAAACACCTACAAACACTTTAATTCTTCAATTTTCTTCATCTAATTGATCTCTCTCAAGTTCTATCTTCAAGTTCTAAGTGTTCTTCATAAATTCTACAAGTTCTAGTTACATAAAATCAAGAATACTTTCAAGTTTGCTAGCTCACTTCCAATCTTGTAAGGTGATCATCCAACCTCAAGAAATCTTTGTTTCTTACAGTAGGTTATCATTCTAATACAAGGTAATAATCATATTCAAACTTTGGTTCAATTTCTATAACTATAACAATCTTATTTCAAGTGATGATCTTACTTGAACTTGTTTTCGTGTCATGATTCTGCTTCAAGAACTTCGAGCCATCTAAGGATCCGTTGAAGCTAGATCCATTTTTCTCTTTTCCAGTAGGTTTATCCAAGGAACTTAAGGTAGTAATGATGTTCATAACATCATTCGATTCATACATATAAAGCTATCTTATTCGAAGGTTTAAACTTGTAATCACTAGAACATAGTTTAGTTAATTCTAAACTTGTTCGCAAACAAAAGTTAATCCTTCTAACTTGACTTTTAAAATCAACTAAACACATGTTCTATATCTATATGATATGCTAACTTAATGATTTAAAATTTGGAAACACGAAAAACACCGTAAAACCGGATTTACGCCGTCGTAGTAACATCGCGGGCTGTTTTGGGTTAGTTAATTAAAAACTATGATAAACTTTGATTTAAAAGTTGTTATTCTGAGAAAATGATTTTTATTATGAACATGAAACTATATCCAAAAATTATGGTTAAACTCAAAGTGGAAGTATGTTTTCTAAAATGGTCATCTAGACGTCGTTCTTTCGACTGAAATGACTACCTTTATAAAAATGACTTGTAACTTATTTTTCCGACTATAAACCTATACTTTTTCTGTTTAGATTCATAAAATAGAGTTCAATATGAAACCATATCAATTAATTCACTCAAAACGGATTTAAAATGAAGAAGTTATGGGTAAAACAAGATTGGATAATTTTTCTCATTTTAGCTACATGAAAATTGGTAACAAATCTATTCCAACCATAACTTAATCAACTTGTATTGTATATTATGTAATCTTGAGATACCATAGACACGTATACAATGTTTCGACCTATAATGTCGACACATCTATATATATTTCGGAACAACCATAGACACTCTATATGTGAATGTTGGAGTTAGCTATACAGGGTTGAGGTTGATTCCAAAATATATATAGTTTGAGTTGTGATCAATACTGAGATACGTATACACTGGGTCGTGGATTGATTCAAGATAATATTTATCGATTTATTTTTGTACATCTAACTGTGGACAACTAGTTGTAGGTTACTAACGAGGACAGCTGACTTAATAAACTTAAAACATCAAAATATATTAAAAGTGTTGTAAATATATTTTGAACATACTTTGATATATATGTATATATTGTTATAGGTTCATGAATCAACCAGTGTCCAAGTCTTACTTCCCGACGAAGTAAAAATATGTGAAAGTGAGTTATAGTCCCACTTTTAAAATCTAATATTTTTGGGATGAGAATACATCCAGGTTTTATAAATGATTTACAAAATAGACACAAGTACGTGAAACTACATTCTATGGTTGAATTATCGAATTCGAATATGCCCCTTTTTATTAAGTCTGGTAATCTAAGAATTAGGGAAAAGACACCCTAATTGACGCGAATCCTAAAGATAGATCTATTGGGCCTAACAAACCCCATCCAAAGTACCGAATGCTTTAGTACTTCGAAATTTATATCATATCCGAAGGGTGTCCCGGAATGATGGGGATATTCTTATATATGCATCTTGTTAATGTCGGTTACCAGGTGTTCACCATATGAATGATTTTTATCTCTATGTATGGGATGTGTATTGAAATATGAAATCTTGTGGTCTATTATTATGATTTAATATATATATATATAGGTTAAACCTATAACTCACCAACATTTTTGTTGACGTTTTAAGCATGTTTATTCTCAGGTGATTATTAAGAGCTTCCGCTGTCGCATACTTAAATAAGGACGAGATTTGGAGTTCATGCTTGTATGATATTGTGTAAAAACTGCATTCAAGAAACTTATTTTGTTGTAACATATTTGTATTGTAAACCATTATGTAATGGTCGTGTGTAAACAGGATATTTTAGATTATCATTATTTGATAATCTACGTAAAGCTTTTTAAACCTTTATTGATGAAATAAAGGTTATGGTTTGTTTTAAAAATGAATGCAGTCTTTGAAAAACGTCTCATATAGAGGTCAAAACCTCGCAACGAAATCAATTAATATGGAACGTTTTTAATCAATAAGAACGGGACATTTCATCCCGACACCTTTAGACGAAACGGTTTTCACAACATTTAATAATAATTAAAACTAACACGTTTCAATAATAAAATAAGTTATACAACATCGGGCCCACATATGCCCAAATTACCCTTTTTGTACAAAATGCAAACTTTGACCATATGACTTTAATACAAAATAAAGACCGAGCATGGTGATTGGGGATACGCTACCCAATCCTAATCGATCCAAAAGCACATCCTCTAAAGCAAACTACGCAAGTCCACTAGTCCCCACGCTTACCCGATCCATCGTCTCCATGCAATCTATAAAAATGTAAACAACGAGAGGGTAAGCTAACGCTTAGTGAGTGAAAATATACTACATACATATATATGCATAAAATGGACACGCCACATAAATAAATAAATACCGCATACCAGAGCATCCAAGCATAAAGGCAAACTAATCTAAGCATATCGTACGATCACTAAGCAACAAGCTAAATATGCATCAACAAACATAAGTTCACCAACGACGATGTGAACAACGCCAAGAAGCTACACCCGGAGGGTTAGCTACATCACGATAATACAACAATATATGTATAACAATATATAAACGAATAAGGTTAACCCCTTAACCCATTACCGAATACCAAACACCACAATGAAGATTGGCCGAACTACACGAGCCTTAGTAATCCGAAACCACACGAGATTACTATCTTCAACAAGACAACATCGAGGTTGGCCGAACTACACGAGCCTTAGTAATCCGAAACCACACGAGATTACTACCTCAATAAGATGACCGAACTACACGCGTCATCGTTAATCCGAACTACACACGACTCACTTCTCAACATCAAAACCCTTCGCCATTGGGGTTATATCATCCACATCACAACCACGTGTGATAATGTACACACCAAATGTGTACTTAGCCAAAGGTGATCAACCAAAACGCACAACCGTGCCAATTGGACCTATACACAAGTCCATCAAAACCACCTATATGTGAAGTGAGCTCTATAGCCGAGAATCACTTCACCCGACCCGCACCCATCCTACACATACATATGCACATAGGATATTAACACTCACCTTGAAGTCTTGATGGATGCCAAACCAAAATCCGCAATCGCTGGTGGAATGTACCTATTCCATTTATCACATAACAAGTAACACAATTAGGGTTGACTTACAAACCAACCCAGTTGACACTTAGTGCAATTTCGACCCAAATGCACTTCCAAGTACAATCCGCGCTCAAAATTAACCAATAATCACTAACACAAGTGAGAATGGTCCTAATACGCCAATTAAACCCAATCATAGGTGTTAAACACCTATCTTGCCCAGAATGACACTTAAACCCTAATTTTGACCCATAAGGAGTCAACATCGCGCCATTAGCAAGTTTGACACCAAAACATATTTAACTCGGTTTTATACTTCAACTTAATCCATTTTAAGTTTATAAACCTTATTAAATCGACAATTGGGTCATAATCATCAACAAACCCTAATTTTGACTCTAGTCAAAATTAGTTAACCACAAGAACCCTAATGGTCTCCAAAACATCAATAATCACTAATACTAGTGATTATACACCATTTACAAGTCTTAAACATGGTTAAATTATTAACCAACCCAAAACCCGCCAAATATCAAAATAGCAAGTTTCCATAAACCCTCTTCATCAACTAAATGGGTTTTACAACTAGCAATCTCAAACCCTAACTTGATTATCAAATCTAACAAATGAAATTCAGAGTTTGAACTTACCAATACCGCCAAAATGATGTCGTTGACGAGATGAACAATTTTAATACTTGAGGTTTGACCCGAAACACTCTTCTTCTTCTCCAATTGGAGCTCTCTCTCACTGAAATGGGTTTCTCCCTCTAGGGTTTGATGAAAGTGTTTGTGTGGGTGAAATGAGGATAAGAATGATCAATGGATCAGTTTTGATGACCCCAAGTGAAAAGACCAAAGTACCCCTCATTTAAACACTTAAAAATGCTGAAAATTGCATCAGACGCATTCAGTAACTTGTTTTAGCCATAACTTTTTACCGTAGCTCCGTTTTCGATGAATCAAATATCGTTGGAAACATAATAAAATTTTCTTTCCAATGGTAAGGCTTTGAAACATCAACACAAACTTTATTTGGGGTTGAAAAGATACGTACACACCTTGTCACTTCAGACAACGTCCAGTTTCCTTTAACGTTCGAGCAAGCAACACGTACATGCTTCGTACACTTTATACACGCATCGTACACCATAAATACATTATGTACAATAAATATTTGGGTCTTACAATAATATCTTCATAAAGAAACTTAAAGAATCGAGGTTGATCTGTCAGGTTATTGTTGGTTTTTAACCAACTTTATCCCTAACCTTTCACCAAATTCATGTAAATTTACACTGCCTTCTGAGTTGGACTTGCTGGAATTGGAGGATTTTGAGGGATTGTTTTTTGACATTTTGGGAAGTGGTGGTTTGGTGTTTGTTTTGGCTCGAGAGTTTGTCGATGGTTTGGTGATGGTTTCATTACTATTATGGTTTGAAGCGGAAGAAGTGGTTGGTGGTTTCAATTTGCTTCGGGAGGTGTTTTGGAGGCGAAGAATTCGGGAAGAAGTTTTGTGATAGAGAACGAAATTCCATTGTTTGAGGGGTGAGGGGTGATTGAGGGGTGATTGCTGAATGTTTTTGGATCTATGCGATTATGACACTGTTGTTGTGGGAGCATCATGGGGTGTTTCGGTGATTGGGGTGACTGGGGCGGTGTTACTCCTGGAGAATGTATTTAAGGGGTTGTATTTGTGATTGATGGATTTTGGTTTAATGCTTGGATCTTGAGTAAGTGTTTTGGGTGTTGAAAGTAAGTTGGTTGGGCTATGGTTATTTGGTCGGGTTGTGGATGGTTTTGAGTTGGACTTCTGTATATTAGCCGGTGGGCTATTGAAGTTGCAGAAGTTATATTCGAAGAGGTTGGAAATCAGTATGGGGCTTTGAGGTGGGTTTGGGTTAGCAAAATTTGAGTTGGCTGTACTGGTAGTTGGGCTGACCTTTGATTATCATTTGGATTTGGAGTTGGGCTTCGGTTTGGGCCGGGAGATGGAGTGGGTTCCGGGCTGTAAGGTTTATTATTGTTACTTGGGAGTGGGCTTATGTTGATGGACTTTGGGTTTGGGGTTGGCACATTTTGTCTGTTTTGCAGTGGGCTTAAGTTGTTGGGCTTCGGGATGGGGAAGGAGTTGAGTTGGGCTTTGTTAGCTTGTGTTGGGTTTTTTTTGTTTTGTGTTAATATCAGGGATGGTTGATGGGCTTGAGGATATATTGGACTTAGGCTTGTTTATGAATGTAGGGTTAGGGACTGGTAAGTGGTTAATGTCAGGAAACGGAAGGGACGTCGTCGGATTATTTATGGTTTAATATTTTAAATGAATAGTATATATTCGAAAAATTATTGGATAGTAGAGCTGCAGATATTTGATTTCATATCAACATATGCTATTTCGTGGACGGCATTTGCTCAAAATGGGCAACACTAGTCATGTCATTTACATTTTCAATCGAACCAAAAAAAAGTTAAAAGATTTCAAGAAGCGACAAGAAAAAAGGTCAAACGAGCTTTCAGGCTACTTCAAGGTCGTTGGCAATAATAGAACACATGACAAGACCGTATTAGTTCAATAAGATACGACGAATCATGTACATTTACGTTATAATACACAACATGATAACCGAAGATAGGACACGAACTGTGTGCGACCTTGAAAAAGACTATCGTAGAAGCCGATAAACATTCTGCGGCGCCCGTGGACAAAAAGACATGAATTTGAAGAACGAATGGGGCGAGAGTTGCGAGATCAAGCCGCACATTATTTACTTCGCATCAATTTAATCAAACATATATGGAACCTTTTGGATAATTATCTGAAAGGACCCGTCCTAATTCATCCGGACGAAGTCCATATCAATTATAAACGAATCACAACAGTTGATTACATCGCGAGGTACTTGACCTCTATATGATACATTTTACAAACATTGTATTCATTTTTGAAAAGACAATCTTTCATTACATCGAAAGTTGATAACATGCATACCATTTCGTAATATATCTTACTATAATTGACTTAATAATAATCTTGATGAACTCAACGACTCGAATGCAACGTCTTTTGAAATATGTCATGAATGACTCCAAATAATATCTTTAAGATGAGCAAATGCACAACGGAAGATTTCTTTCGTACCTGAGAATGAACATGCTTTAAAGTGTCAACCAAAAGGTTGGTGAGTTCATTAGTTTAACATAAATAATCATTTCATAAATTTAATAGACCACAAGATTTCATATTTCCATTTCTCATAAACATACGTCCCGTGCATAGAGACAAAAATATCATTCATATGGATTGAACACCTAGTAACCGACATTCACAATATGCATATAAGAATATCCCCATCATTCCGGGATCCTCCATCGGACATGATATAAATTTCGAAGTACTAAAGCATCCGGTACTTTGGATGGGGCTTGTTGGGCCCGATAGATCTATCTTTAGAGTTCGCGTCAATTAGGGTGTCTGTTCCCTAATTCTTAGATTACCAGACTTAATAAAAAGGGGCATATTCGATTTCGATCATTCAACCATATAATGTAGTTTCAATTACTTGTGACTATTTCGTAAAACAGTTATAAAAACTGCGCATGTATTCTCAGTCCCAAAAATATATATTGCAAAAGCATTTAAAAAGGGATTAATGAAACTCACCTATTGTATTTTGTAGTAAAAATACATATGACGATATTGAACAACTGAACAATACAGGGTTGGCCTCGGATTCACGAACCTATATCATTTGTATATTTATTAATACACATAACTGTAATTGATCAAAATTATATTGATATAACTTTATTAATTATGTTATTTTTATATTAATAATTTAGATTCATTTTATAATGTAAAAGTATTAATTTTGTTATGATATTTAGTTTGTGTATATGTTCAAATATTTAATATCTATATATTTAGTCATATTAATATATCTATATATTTATGGTTAGTATTACAAAAAAAAATAAAAATATAATTAGTTTGTTATATATAAATATTTATATAACTATTGTTATTATGTTTGATATGTAAGTATATAAACTATTAATATAATTATAATATATGTATTAAGTATATTTTTGGTACAAAGTAGCTATTTGAAATAAAATGATAGTTTTGATTACTTGTAAAATATTAAATTTACTTGTTAATTAAAATCATGATACTAATTTTAGTAATTACATAATAATGATACTTGTGATAATATAACTAATATTACTTATGTTAATTTTTGTTCATAAAGAGATATTAATACTAATATCTATAATAATAATTTATATTATTTTCATATTCATCATAATAATACTAATATTAAAGTTTCGAAATCTATAATAATATTAGTAATAATAATATTACATTTTATACTTCTATTCATTTTCATAATAATATTAATAATACCAATATAGATATTAATATTGAAAGTAATATTAATATTACTATAACAATTTTATTTTAATTTATAATTAATTTTATTATATTATATATTAACATTACATGTTAATTATATGATATATATAATAATAATAATAAATTCAATAATAATTCTTACTGACAATACTTAATAATAATAATTCTTAATTCAAATAGTTAAATCCTATTATTTCCAATTGTTATAATTATTTACATTTATATATGTATACACCTGTACATATTTATTTACAAATAGTTATTCGTGAATCGTCAGGAAGTAGTCAAAGGTCAAACGGTTTTATGTAAGCAGTTCATAACTTTTGAGACTCAATAATACAGACTTTGCTTATCGTGTCGGAGCCATATAAATATTAAAGTTTAAATTTGATCGAAAATCTTCGGGTCATCACAGTACCTACCCGTTAAAGAAATTTCGTCCCGAAATTTGAGTGAGGTCGTCATGGCTAACTATAAAAATGTTTTCATGACGAATATGAGTTGATAAATAGAGTTTTATCACCATTTAGTAATAAGGATAAAATAATTCGATTAATTGAAGAGTACGAATGAAGCTATCACCTAAGAGTGGAATAGGAAAGTAAAGATTCATCTTAACTTTTGACAGAGTCAGGGATGAATTTAAAAAATAAGATGCGTCTTAACTTTTGAAGTTATATTGGTTGAATTCCGGAATTCGAGAGATTTTTAGAAAATCTTCGAAATCGAAAAGATTTGATTCTTCGGTGAATAAGGAAATTAAGATCTCTATAATTAAATACCGTGATCTGCCTCGATTACACTGTCTGATATTTCCATTATAAATCTAACTCTTCCGTTTCATTATTCTCACCATTCCTATACTTTCTTTCTTAGTTCATACATCTAAAAGATTGTGAAATGCTTAACCCTGTTCTAATCCTTGATGTTTTTTTTTTATTATTATCATTTCTGTCATCCTTCTTTTAAATCTTCCACCAGAAGAATCTGTTTACTCCTACTATTACCTTGGGGTAATACTATTCTTAATTATACCATGTCTTTATATTGTTATTCGTATTAATATCCACGGTTTGTAACCTCCGTGTTGTTATTGGGCTTTATATTTCCTCTTATATATTGGAGCTTTGTCCCTTCGTTTCTTCTTCTTGCGATCAAACACCGCTTGTAATGGTTCAAAATTCACAGATATAAACTTCGGAATGAACATTGTTAATGTTCTAAGAAGGAAATCGTAATGGCACGAATTGATTTGTCAAATTACCAGAATCACTGAGAATAGAACTATCAAGAATATATTTTTCTTGATATGTTCGGAGGAGAAAAAGGATGAACGAGTCGTGTAACATGGCACATGATGACGTTATGATCTGTGAATCATCACGTTCCATTAGAAACTCAGCATGACTTACTGTAATATAATCACGTTGATCAAGTGTCATTATATTATACTAACTCATGCATCAGTTCCCAACATTACTTCAATAACATTCATATTTTAAGCTCGAAAGTTTACAGAATATAGAAACTAACAGTTTCTATATTATGTAACACTGATAGCACGAAGAGATTAGTGAGTTCAGATAGAATAGTTATGAAAATATCTTCAGAAATATGGAGGATATTTATAATGAAAGATACGATGATATCTTAGAATTTCTAATATCGAAGGATGGTGAAGAAAATTTGTCCGCAAGAGTTTGGAGTAAAAAACAAGGTATTCGTTAATGACTTCAGCAGGTACTGAATCATTTAGATTCTTTGAAGTCAAACTTATTCTTTGTGATTTTTCCACGGCTTCCTTCATAGTTTGCTCAATCAGTTTTTTTTTTCAGTTTCAAACTTTTTCTGAGCTTTGCTAACCTACAATTCTTTATCATCAACTTCCGACGATTAAGGTCATTTACGGTTGTCTACAGTTTCTGCTGCTTCATTCAGCTTTTTCAACACTCAGAGTATTTGATTTGTAGACTGAGTGCTTTTCAGGATTTCAGATGAAAGATCATAATTCTAAGAGATAAATGTTATATGTTTACATATAACTGTTGATGTGGAAACGTTGTGAGGCTCACAATACAGATTTGCTGATTCCCGGTAATTTGTATGGAAATTCTCGTTACCAGATGCGGATGAGAATATGATGAGACTTCAATAGATAAATGTAGTGATTTGTCGGAGGGATTTAAGCCCAAAGAGCAACGAGGTTGCTGGTACATCTACTGGTAATAAGATGAAATATAAAAGGTTCCCCGGTAATAATAAAAGAGTTCGCATATATATCAAAGTTATAATAAAGTTGTTTCGAATGAAAAGTCGAAGTTGTCTTGCTGGAGCTGTGACAAAATTGGCTATTTTGAAAAAGAACTGCAGAGTTATTTTGGGTAATAATAACACTAAAGGAATGGGCACAATTACGTGTTAAACGTTTACTTAGTTTCCGAGAGTTTTTCAGGTGTATAACTATATGCATAAATTTTTCCTTCTGTAGATGAAGTGTCGTTGGTTCCTCCTCTCGATTGAGGTGTTTTCAAGAATCATGAAAGGTTTGAACGCAGAATGTAATCGTGAAGATATAAATGATGTTTAAGACGAAATCAAGTGGCAAACTTGAAGAATTGTTTAGTTTCATATGTTATAATCAATATTTTAATTCATTTTAATTGTCCAATGTAATTAGTCCTCAGGCGATAGTCTACAGTAACAGTCCAATAATTCATATATAGTTTAATATATAATATTCGAATTAATTAATACGTGTCGTGACCCGTATACGTCTCAGACTCAATCACAACTCAAACTATATATATTATTGTAGAATCAACCTCAACCCTGTATAGAGAACTCGATCATTACTGCATATAGAGTGTCTATGGTTATTCCAAATAATATATATAGATGCGTCGATATGATATGTCAAAACCTTGTGTACGTGTCCCTATATTTAAAGTGCGTAAAATAAATAACAGAAATTAAATGACGATAAATAAAATGCGTAAAGTAAATAACAAAAATTAAATGACGATAAATAAAATTGTGATAATTAAATTGCGATGAAATAAAAAGTAATACGGAATTATCAGTTATCTAGGAACAGTTAGCTAGGATCTTGTTAGCGTGGATTCTTAACAGAATTTTTCATAGTTAATTTGTTTGTTTCTAACAGCTTTTATTTTGTCCAATGTTTTCTTCATTATGCCACTTGTCGGATTCTGATAGGTCAAAACCCAAATATGAAATTGAATGAAAATGGTTATTCTGTGATGAACGGATTCGTATAGCTGTGGTTGCAAGTAGGATAGGAAATGACTGTTGAATCAGATTCGAAGAACGTACTATGTAACTTATTAATGTGAAATTTAAATATTCCTCGGGTATTACCTACTCGTTAAAATATTTTCACCATTAACAGTTTGTACAAGAGAATTTGTAATTACAATCTTTATGAAAACATATATACATATATATTTTCTTCAAATGCAATCATAGATTTAATGAGTTAATGTGATATTAAACTCATCAGATTTACGGCTAGAACTAGAGTACATAATCTCTAAACATTAGAGATTACATAATTGCCATGAAAGACGAAGATAATTCATGTAGAACGATTCGTAGAGCGAAGATTATGCTTGAGGTATAGATTGCGAGATTGAGACATGTGATGATGTTGTTGTTGTTGGTACTGGTTATGCTGCTGGTGTTGCTGATAGTGGTACTGTTGCTGTCGGTGCTATAAGTGTTGTTGGTGCTGAGGTTAGTGATAATGTTGGTGTAGTAAATATAGCTTGTAGATCACGCACCATTCTTGTCAGGTTTTCTATCCTACCCTCTATCATTTATATCCATCCATTCATTTGATTCGATAGATCTTGATTATCAATTCGAAGTTCCCTAACTTCTTCTAATATTCCCCTTCGATTGGTATTCGGAAGTAGAGGTTGAATATTTTCTGAGATTGAAGTAATGCGACATTCGAGGCGGAATATTTTAGCAAGAAGGGTGAATACAGTGTTGCGCATAGGTTCACCGGTGAGTACATAGTTTTTCCGATGTTAGGAGGTAAGTTTGGTTCGCGGTAGGGCTCGCCTTCTTCATTTCTCCATCGAGTGAGTAAGTCTCGGACCCACCTCCATCTCCTCCAGAAAGAAAAATAACTAAATGGTTGAGGCACTTCTGGTTCATTGACTTCGGAGTCTACTTCAATATACATCTCGAAATCGCTTCCGGAACTAATGGAATCCAAGCTAGGTGTAGGATCCATCTTTCAAGATCAATTAAAGGGTTTTGATATGAAATGATTTTTGAATATCGAATGATATTCTAATTATATATAGAATATCTATACGTACTTCCAAAGATCTCGTGAATTACGGAGAAAATTAAGGAAACATGTCAGATAAGGTCTACAGTGACAGATACACTAAGATATGGATTTTGTCTATACACTATTCATGCAATCATTGCAGTAAGATGTGTCTAGACTAAGAATGATAAGCAGGTAATTTCTTAAGGATGATAAACAGATGATTTTCGACAAAAATGATAAGCAAAACTTTTGACATGCAGACACGGTCGAAGTCCAGACTTACTAATGCATCCTAACAACTATCAGTTAGACATACTAATGCAAGACCTGGTTCGCTAAGACCACCGCTCTGATACCAACTGAAAGGACCCGTCCTAATCCATCCGGACGAAGTCCATATCGATTATAAATGAATCACAACAGTTGATTACATCGCGAGGTACTTGACCTCTATATGATACATTTTACAAACATTGCATTCATTTTTGAAAAGACAATCTTTCATTACATCGAAAGTTGACAACATGCATACCATTTCGTAATATATCTTACTATAATTGACTTAATAATAATCTTGATGAACTCAACGACTCAAATGCAACGTCTTTTGAAATATGTCATGAATGACTCCAAATAATATCTTTAAGATGAGCAAATGCACAACGGAAGATTTCTTTCGTACCTAAGAATGAACATGCTTTAAAGTGTCAACCAAAAGGTTGGTGAGTTCATTAGTTTAACATAAATAATCATTTCATAAATTTAATAGACCACAAGATTTCATATTTCCATTTCTCATAAACATACGTCCCGTGCATAGAGACAAAAATATCATTCATATGGATTGAACACCTGGTAACCGACATTCACAATATGCATATAAGAATATCCCCATCATTCCGGGATCCTCCATCGGACATGATATAAATTTCGAAGTACTAAAGCATCCGGTACTTTGGATGGGGCTTGTTGGGCCCGATAGATCTATCTTTAGAGTTCGCGTCAATTAGGGTGTCTGTTCCCTAATTCTTAGATTACCAGACTTAATAAAAAGGGGCATATTCGATTTCGATCATTCAACCATATAATATAGTTTCAATTACTTGTGTCTATTTCGTAAAACAGTTATAAAAACTGCGCATGTATTCTCAGTCCCAAAAATATATATTGCAAAAGCATTTAAAAAGGGATTAATGAAACTCACCTATTGTATTTTGTAGTAAAAATACATATGACGACATTGAACAACTGAACAATACAGGGTTGGCCTCGGATTCACGAACCTATATCATTTGTATATTTATTAATACACATAACTGTAATTGATCAAAATTATATTGATATAACTTTATTAATTATGTTATTTTTATATTAATAATTTAGATTCATTTTATAATGTAAAAGTATTAATTTTGTTATGTTATTTAGTTTGTGTATATGTTCAAAATATTTAATATCTATATATTTAGTCATATTAATATATCTATATATTTATGGTTAGTATTACAAAAAAAAAATATAATTAGTTTGTTATATATAAATATTTATATAACTATTGTTATTATGTTTGATATGTAAGTATATAAACTATTAATATAATTATAATATATGTATTAAGTATATTTTTGGTACAAAGTAGCTATTTGAAATAAAATGATAGTTTTGATTACTTGTAAAATATTAAATTCACTTGTTAATGAAAATCATGATACTAATTTTAGTAATTACATAATAATGATACTTGTGATAATATAACTAATATTACTTATGTTAATTTTTGTTCATAAAGAGATATTAATACTAATATCTATAATAATAATTTATATTATTTTCATATTCATCATAATAATACTAATATTAAAGTTTCGAAATCTATAATAATATTAGTAATAATAATATTACATTTTATACTTCTATTCATTTTCATAATAATATTAATAATACCAATATAGATATTAATATTGAAAGTAATATTAATATTACTATAACAATTTTATTTTAATTTATAATTAATTTTATTATATTATATATTAACATTACATGTTAATTATATGATATATATAATAATAATAAATTCAATAATAATTCTTACTGACAATACTTAATAATAATAATTCTTAATTCAAATAGTTAAATCTGTTGTAAATTTAGTAGTAAAATATGGATGGTAATTAGTCAAATATGGATAGTAAAATTTGTACTATATATATGTGGATAATGAACACACATATACACACCATTTTCTTACATATAAGAAATATACTCTCTCTCTCTCTTCCATTACTACTCTCTCATATTTAAGGATTGTATAGGCTTAGGTCAAATTAGTTATAAGCCTACTGAATTATAACACGTTATCAGCACGAAGAGCTTAGTGTAATCAAAGGATATCTCAAACGATCACGAGTCACTAATCAAGGTATGAAATTATTAAGGTTTTTCAGACTCGGACATATCAAATTTTGGACTACTAACATTTTGAACTACTAATTTTTATTAAGTTCTTAGTGCATTTGTATTGTTCTTATTATATGGTTGGCTCTGCCACCTAAATTATATATGGTCGACACTGTCGCCTAACTATCATTTATGTTTACTAACTTTTATTAACCTCACTAACATTTATATTTATGTTATTTAAGTTATATATGGCCGGTTATACCGCCTGAATTATATTTTCTGTAATCTAACTCTTATTAACTTCACTAACATTTATATTTATGTTAATAAGACCTCATGATTATACGCAACATGTCATTTGACAACACGGTACTTTATGTACGCAACACGTCATTTGACAACACGGTACCATGGGTCGAGATTAATTCCGATCAATACGAATACGATGGGGTCTTTATATGTTATCTAACATTTATGATTACTTATGCAATTAATCATTATTTATTTCATGCATACTAATGTTTATTCTTAAATTTATAATCTTAAAAGTAAAAAAAAAAGGTAGTTTGTATTTTTATTAAAAGTAAATCTTAAAAGTTAAAATAAGAAAAAGTAGTTTGTACTTTTATTAAAAGTAAATCTTAAAAGTTAAAATACAAAAAGTAGTTTGTATTTTTATTAAAAGTAAATCTTAAAAGTTAAAATAAGAAAAAGTAGTTTGTACTTTTATTAAAAGTAAATCTTAAAGGTTAAAATACAAAAAGTAGTTTGTATTTTTATTAAAAGTAAATCTTAAAAGTTAAAATAAAAAAAAAGTAGTTTGTATTGTTATTAAAAGTAAATCTTAAAAGTTAAAAAAAAGAGATACAAAACACACATACACAAAATGCTATTTTTCTTTCTCATTTTCAAGTAACCAAAATACTTGAAATCTATAATTGGGTTCGGTTTTGGTGGAAATAAGGAAGAAGAAAAGATCCGTTAAGTAGAAGGTATAGATCGAAGCAAGGTTGGAACTTTGGGTGTCTACCGTTTAGAGGAACTCTTCTTTGAGTTTTCAAATTCGATTTTCAAAAGGCTACAAAGGTTGTATTCTAATCTTCTCTCGTTCGATTTCGTTAATTTGTTTTGTTTACTAAAGTTTTGTACAATGATCCGTGAAAGAGTATGATTTTATAAAGTTTTAAAAAATGCTTCCGCTCGCTTTGAATTAGTATCATACTCCAATAGGTATTTGGTTCAATATCTAAACAAATTTGATTTACATAATCCATTTTCTTAAAAGAATTCACACTATTTATTTTATGATGAGAGATTATATGTGTTAATTAAGATGAAAGAGAAGTATAAAGAAAAGAAACACTGCATATATACTTATAAACAAACCAAATAAAAAGGGTACACAAACAAAGCATAGTAATGTAAAACTATTTTCTAATGCCTAATTGTCTAATAATAAAAGGGACACTAACTTGTCTAATAAAAGGGACTCTGATTTGGCGGTACAGAGCCAAACCTTCTAACCTTGAAGATAATGTTCAAATCTTAGAAATGAGACGAAGATTGTTTCAAAGAATGAGAAAGATTGCTCGGTGTAATTGTCTTTCAAAAATAGAAAAAATAAGTAAGGAAATGAAAATGGACATAAATTATTTATGTGTATACAAAGAGCCATAAGCATTATATTAGACTGTTTCTAACCGTGAAGGTGACATCAAAGGCAAGTGATGTACTTTTTGATGATGTGGCAAGGTCAAGAGACGAAGTTAAATAAATGGGGAGTTAAAAAAAATAGTCAAATTGTTTCAACGAACAAGGGTTCAATTAGATGTCTCTTAAAAAAAAATCCAAATTTCCAGTTATTTGATTTAAAAAAATCCACGGGTAAGGGTGATGGATCCAATGGATCCGCATCCACGACCCGCGGGTGCTATCCCTAATTGTGACAAGTACGAATCAACTAAAAGTCTAAAAGATAAATGCTCTTATAGGGACCAAATGTTCACAATAATTGCCTAAGCTAGATATGAAACAAATAGTTCATCAAGAAAAAAAAAATATGCATCTAAAGCTTCTACTGAAAATTAATGTGCAAGGTACAACATATAACTATATGGTCAAATTCATTTGAGCCTTCGGAGTCACAAGTATATGATGTATATATATTACTCAATTAACAAAATAGTAAATCGAAATTAATTCATATGAATAGTAAAACGAAATTAATTAATTTACTATTCACATAAAAAACGCATATGATGAAAAGCGCATATGATGAAAAGCGCAGTGCATATGATAAAAAGCGAATATGATGAAAAGCACATCGCATATGATGAAAAGCGCATATGATTAAAAGCGAATATGGTGAAAAACACAGCGCATATGATTAAAAGCGCATATGGTGAAAAACACAGTGCATATGATTAAAAGCGTATATGGTGAAAAGGATATATGATGAAAAAACACATATGGTGATTTAAAAAAAAAAAAAAAAAAAAAAAAAAAAAAACATATGGTGATTAATGGAAAACACATATGGTGATTAATGAAAAGTATATTGTGAAAAAGAATCACAAATATTTCTTGAAAGAATTCAAGGTAAGATATATGAACCAATTCATCCATCATGTGAACCATTTTGATATTTCATGGTTCTAATAGACGCATCTAGCGGATGGTCTCATATTTGTATGTTATCAAGCCGTAATATGGCATTTGCAAAGTTTCTTGCACAAATTATTAAATTGAGAACACATTATTCTGATTACACCATTAAAAGGATGAGACTTGATAATGCTGGTGAGTTAACATCTCAAGCATTTAATGATCATTATATATCTACAGGGATTGTTGTTGAACATCCAGTTACTCATATGCATACACAAAATTGGTTTAGCTAAATCAATAGATAAACGCTTGCAGCTAATAACTAGACAATTGATAATGAGTACAAAACTATCAATATTTATATGTGGACATGTAAATTTACATGCTGCGATATTAATTCGCATTATACCATGTGGAAGTCATAAATATTTTCACTTACTACTTGATTTTGGCCAAATATTTTCCACCGTAGAACATTGGTTGTGCAGTGTATGTTCCAATTGTATCACCACAACACAATAAAATGTTTTTTCAAAGAAAGATGGTAATATATTTTGAATATAAAACATCTTCAATCATAAGATATACTGAACCCATGATGGGTGATATTTTTGCAGCACGTTTTGCTAATTGTCATTTTAATAAAACATTGTTCCCTAGATTAGGGGGGTGAAGTAAAAAAATAATAAAATGATGCTTCATGATGTGAACATCAATTAAGGTATATTGAACTCGCACAAAAGAATGTGAAACGAAAGTTCAAAAAATAATGCATATGCAAGAACTTGCAAATTAATTACTTTATGCATTTACAGATATAAAAAAAAAGGTGACTAAATCATATATACCAGCGATAAATGCTTCAGCTCGAACTGAAATTCCAAAAACTGGCAATAATGTCACTGTTGAGTCTTTGCCACGCATCAAAAGTGGAAGATCAATTGGTTCCGAAGATAAAAATCCTCGAAAAAGAAAATCAGCTGATAATGAGGTAAAAGAAAGTGTTCAAGAAGAACCACAAATCAATATTCCTTCTGCAGAGGATATTGATAAATGTAAATACTAAAATTGCGATAAATTATGCAATATTATGGAACCGAAATGAAATTAAAATTTCTATGAGATATTTTCATATAATGTTACATTGACATCATGAATAAAGATGATGATCTGGAACTAAAATCTGTCATTGAATATACAAAATGGACATGATTGAGCTCAATGGAAAGGAACAATACGAGCTGAATTAGAATCGCTCGATAAAAGAAAAGTTTTCGGATCAATCGTTATCACTTTTAAAGATGTCAAACGTATGGGATACAAATGAATTTTTATCCGAAAAGAAATGTGCAAATGAAGTTACAAGGAAAACTAGACTTGTAACTCAATATTTCCCACAAAGACCATAAATGAATTAGGAGGAAAACTTATCCTCCTGTAATGGATACAATTACTTATTAGATACTTAATCAACCTGGTAGTTATTTAAATGCATCTCATGAATGTTGTTACTACTTATCTATATGGATCACTTAATAATGATATATATGAATATACCTAAAGAGTTAAGGTATCATAAGCATCTAATGTAAAACCCAAGGGAATATATTCCATTAAATCACAAAGATTTCTAAATGGGTTTATACAAACGGGACGTATGTGGTATAACAGATTAGATGACTACTTGATAAAAAAAGGGTATAAATATAAACTTATTTTGCACGTATGTTTTATAAAAACAATGTTCGGATATGAGATCGTAGTTGTTTATGTCAATGTTCTTAACATCATATGAACAAATAAAGAGATCTATGAAATCATTCAACTTCTAAAGAATTATTTTGAAATGAAAGATCTTGAAAAAACCAAGTATTACCTTGGATTGCAAATTGAGCATATGCCTAATGGTTTACTTGTACATCAAACAACTTATACCAAAAAGATTTTAAAACATTTTTTTTAAAGACAAACTCATTGTTGTTAGATCACTCAATATTAACACTGATCTATTTCATCCCTGCGAAGATCATGAAAATCTTAACAGATCGGAAGTTCCATATTTTAGTGCAATTGAGGTTCTTATGTATCTTATAGATTGTACAAGACCTGACATTTCTCTTGCAGTTAATTTGTTGGCAAGATTCAGCTCAAATGACAATGGAGCGGGATCAAACGCATATTTTGATACCCTTGAGAAACTGCTGATTTAAAATTATTTTATTCTAACGTTTCAAAACAAGATTTGGTTGATTATGTATATACAGGTCATTCATCAAATCCTCATAAAGATAAATCTCAAACTCGATATGTATTCCTAAATGGAGGTACCACAAAATCATGGCGTTCTTAAAACAAACACTTGTTGCAACATCATCAAATCATGACGAAGTGATTGCATTATATGAAACTACTCAAAAATGTGTTTGGTTGAGATCAATGACACAAATCATTATTGATTCTTGTGGACTAGAACGCTATAAAAGACTAACAACTATCTTCACCAACAACTATATATGAAGATAATGCAGCTTGCATAATACAAATGAAAGAAGAGTATCAAAAGTGACTGAACAAAATATAAATACTGACGAGGCGCCAAAGCCATAGACGGTCTTAACGGTCATAAGTTTGATGGAAAAGAATGGTATATTGGTAAGGCTCAGAAAAGACTACAAGGGAATAGGAATTGAAACAAGGGTTTGAGCAAACCATGAAGGAGACTGTAGACAAATCACAGGGGCTAAACTTGTACATAAAAGATTTAGATGATACAGTTTCAGATGAAAACCTCAGATTCTTCTCATATACTCAAGATCTCGTAAAAGACAACCAGATTAAAATGAGATACGTTCAATCAACAACTCTGCTGATCTTTATACCAAAGCACTGCCAACTGCTATTTTCAGAACACACGTTCATAATATTGGCATGAGGCACGTTCAGAAGATGTAACAACTCAGGCGTTGCCTACTTGAGGGGGAGTCAACTCTATGTTGCACTCTTTTTCCCTTAGCTAAAGTTTTATCCCACTGGGTTTTCTTTA
The DNA here is from genome assembly GCF_046630445.1 of Rutidosis leptorrhynchoides. Taxonomy (NCBI): domain Eukaryota; kingdom Viridiplantae; phylum Streptophyta; class Magnoliopsida; order Asterales; family Asteraceae; genus Rutidosis; species Rutidosis leptorrhynchoides. The sequence continues at coordinate 81,121,290 of NC_092333.1, forward strand.
GCAAGGTTTTTAACGAGGCAGTATTAATTGCTCTTTAAAAAAAAATTACCATCCAAGGGGGAGTGTTGTAAATTTAGTAGTAAAATATGGATGGTAATTAGTCAAATATGGATAGTAAAATTTGTACTATATATATGTGGATAATGAACACACGTATACACACCATTTTCTTACATATAAGAAATATACTCTCTCTCTCTTCCATTACTACTCTCTCATATTTAAGGATTGTATAGGCTTAGGTCAAATTAGTTATAAGCCTACTGAATTATAACAAAATCCTATTATTTCCAATTGTTATAATTATTTACATTTATATATGTATACACATGTACATATTTATTTACAAATAATTGTTCGTGAATCGTCAGGAAGTAGTCAAAGGTCAAACGGTTTTATGTAAGCAGTTCATAACTTTTGAGACTCAATAATACAGACTTTGCTTATCGTGTCGGAACCATATAAATATTAAAGTTTAAATTTGATCGGAAATCTTCGGGTCATCACATTATCGTACTCGCACATTTAGTTTTTATTTATTAAAAATTGTGTATAATTTATTATTGTCTATTTTTATGCATTGTAATATTTTTTATTAATGTAACCTTTAATTGATATTAATGTAGTGTTTTTTAATTTTCTTTAGTGTTATTTTTATTTATTTATTGTATTTAAATAATAATATAAATGAGTTACTAGTTGAGGTGAAAGTGTATGATAGAGAGAGCTTAGGTAAAGAAATGTTACAGTAATATAACGCTGATGTGAAGTAGAGAAGTTCAGTTAAAAAATGGTTGGATATGGAATAGCCTTAGAATACTAAATAAAAAATACAACTCATAATAAAAGACAATAGTTTATATATATATATATATATATATATATATATATATATATATATATATATATATATATATATATATAGTGTCATAATCAAGAGGGAAGTGAAGGGGAAGTTAATGTGAGCCGATCTGATCAAAACATAAAAAGGGGCGGAGGGGCACGATGGTAATTTGGTAATTAGAATTGCAGTATGTAACCTCAAAAATATAGCGGGTGAATTCTGAAATTAGGGATTTCAATCTCAAAATCGAAATCATCTAAAATGAGTTGCAAATTCACCAAATTCACCGTCGCTAATCTACCGGAATCTCAAGCAAGTCTGGAGTCACCGCCGTCGATCGGGAACTGTCATCACTTCGCAATGGCAATCTAAAATCTCGTTTTCTTCATCTGGTATATATCAAACTATTGAATTTCAAAAAACAATTAATTTGTGTTGATAAATTTGTGCTGCGAGTTTTTCGTATTTTTTGTGACTGAATTATCATTTTTTGTGATGAATTATCATTTTTTTGTGATGAATTAGGTTGAATTGTTTGGTAGTTTGATTGGATTTAGGCTGATTTAACTAACGGTTGAATTGTTTTTGTGACTGTATTATTATCTGCTGAATGTGTTCTCTTGTTACATCAGAAATTAAGGTTTTCAGTTACATGTTTTAAATGAATCTCTGCTTACGTTGATTTTAACCGAAAAGTTGAAAGAAAAGAGTTGATTTTAACTTAAATGAATAATATTCATCTACCACCTGAATTTAACCAAAATTTTGAAGTAAAGAGTGGCGAATGAGTTGCTTGTGAGCTTCTTATGAATCAACACCTGAATTCATCACTACGCTGCCTGCCTACCTTCTTATGCCATCTGTTGACATCAAATTACGTTATGAATCTGGTTAGTTTAAATCTAAGAATTCATAACAATTCATTTAATTAGTTTGGTTATGCACCATCATTCGTTGGTTCAACTCGTGAAAGTTACAACCTATGTAAAGTCAAACTTATCATCATAATGAGTTATGAGAGTTGTGGGGAATATCATATATTCTTAAACTTATTTCTAAGTCAAACTGAAAAGTCCAGTTTAAATGGTGTGTTGCTCAACTCTTCCATGACTAATATCTGACTATATAAGTGCAAACAATGTGAGGGATGTATGAATTTTCTTAAATTTTTTGTAGCGTGTTGTGAAACAGGTGAAGTATCATACTAACATATAATTTCATTCCCTACTTTAGTAGCTATTAATGGTTATTGATATGGGCTCAGTTAACTGTGCTACAAGTTGAATATATCATTGCCTAAATAAGATGATGTCATGTGTATGTAGTGATCCGAACTTTTCCATGTTTATATATACTAAATGAAATTGTTATTTACATGATTAAGGGCCTGTTTCTTTTTAACTTAATGGGCTGAGTTGCCTACAAGGATTATTCGGTCAAAAGGTATGTGTGTTTACTTTCAACTTATTCATCCACCAAATCCATTACAAGTGATTAATCGGTCACCAGGAAATTCATTGTACTCCCCATATAGATGGATTAATTACTGGAATATCCATCTCCCTCTTTCATTTCATCTTGTCCGTGAAAATTCTCCATTTCATCTTCTCATTCTCTTTCTTTTCAAATCCGTATTAAAAAAAATATCAAAATCGGTACAGAAGGTTGTCGCAATTAAAATCGGTACAGAAGAGTGAGGCGAAGAAAGGTTAGGTTTTCTGAAATAGATACTTAAAATCACAAATGTCACACAATCATTTCATAATCGTATAAATAAAAATGGGTACAGAATGGTTAGGCAATCAAAATTGATACGAAAACAATCGGAATCGTTTGAGAAGATTAATTGCGAATTAAAGGAGAAATTGGTGGAGGATACGAATGGGATTGTGGCCGGTGGAGACCAGAAGAAGTTGGCCGGTGGAGATCAAATTTGGTACCTAGTTGGATTTATTTTTTTATTTTGTCTTCAACGATAGTGTAGAGTATAGAATAGAATTGGTAATGGATATTTACTGTCAATAAATTTTTCTTATGTAAGTAGTTATTGTTAATATTAGATTTGATTTGATTTAATTTTGTAATTTATATTTAGGGGTAAAATAGTAAATTTTGTCATTCAGTTCGTTTATTCAGCACGAAAAGTAAACAACATTATTATTTCATTGATCATATCCATATTGCTATCTATATTCATACTGTCATCTATATCCATAAAGGCTTTAATAAGAAAAATGGTAAACAGGCCCTAAGTGTTTCCAACATGTTAAGCAATCAAACTTGTTAAGACTTGATTAATTTAAATAGGTTTCATATAGACAATCGACCACCCAAGTTGACCGGTGATTCACGAACGTTAAAACTTGTAAAAAACTATATGATGACATATATATGATTATATATATAGTTAACATGATATTATGATAAGTAAGTATCTCATTAGATATTTTAACAATGAGTTATATACATAAAATTGAGTTTATTGAATTAAGAAACTCGAAACGATATATATAACGATTATCGTTATAACAACGTCTTACTAAATACATATGAATCATATTAAGATATTTATACACTATATTTAATCATGATAAATGATAAGTAAACATGTCATTAAGTGTATTAACAATGAACTACATATGTAAAAACAAGACTACTAACTTAATGATTTCGAAACGAGACATATATGTAACGATTATCGTTGTAACAACATTTAACTGTATATATATCATAATAAGATATATTAATATATCATAATATCATGATAATGTAATAATTTAACATCTCTTTAGATATAATAAACAATGGGTTAACAACATTTAACAAGATCGTTAACCTAAAGGTTTCAAAACAACATTTACATGTAATGACTAACGATGACTTAACGACTTAGTTAAAATGTATTTACATGTAGTGTTTTAATATGTATTCATACACTTTTGAAAGACTTCACGACACTTATCAAAATACTTCTACTTAACAAAAATGCTTACAATTACATCCTCGTTTAGTTTCATCAACAATTCTACTCGTATGCACCCGTATTCATACTCGTACAATACACAGCTTTTAGATGTATGTACTATTGGTATATACACTCCAATGATCAGCTCTTAGCAGCCCATGTGAGTCACCTAACACATGTGGGAATCATTATTTGGCAACTAGCATGAAATATCTCATAAAATTACAAAAATATTAGTAATCATTCATGACTTATTTACATGTAAACAAAATTACACATCCTTTATATCTAATCCATATACCAATGGCCAAAAACACCTAAAAACACTTTAATTCTTCAATTTTCTTCATCAAATTGATCTCTCTCAAGTTCTATCTTCAAGTTCTAAGTGTTCTTCATAAATTCTATAAGTTCTAGTTTCATAAAATCAAGAATACTTCCAAGTTTGCTAGCTTACTTCCAATCTTGTAAAGTGATCATCCAACCTCAAGAAATCTTTCTTATTTACAGTAAGATATCTTTCTAATTCAAGGTAATACTCATATTCAAACTTTGATTCAATTTCTATAACTATAACAATCTTATTTCGAGTGGAAATCTTACTTGAACTTGTTTTCGTGTCATGATTCTGCTTCAAGAACTTTCAAGCCATCCAAGGATCCTTTGAAGCTAGATCTATTTTTCTCATTTTCAGTAGGTTTATCCACAAAACCTGAGGTAGTAATGATGTTCATAACATCATTCGATTCATATATATAAAACTATCTTATTCGAAGGTTTAAACTTGAAATCACTAAAACATAGTTTAGTTAATTCTAAACTTGTTCGCAAACAAAAGTTAATCCTTCTAACTTGACTTTTAAAATCAACTAGACACATGTTATATATCTATATGATATGCTAACTTAATGATTTAAAACCTGAAAACACGAAAAACACCGTAAAACTGGATATACGCCGTCGTAGTAACACCGCGGGCTGTTTTGGGTTAGTTAATTAAAAACTATGATAAACTTTGATTTAAAAGTTGTTCTTCTGGAAAAATGATTTTTCTTATGAACATGAAACTATATCCAAAAATCATGATTAAACTCAAAGTGGAAGTATGTTTTCCAAAATTGTCATCTAGACGTCGTTCTTTCGACTGAAATGACTACCTTTACAAAAATGACTTGTAACCTATATTTCTGACTATAAACTTATACTTTTTCTGTATATATTCATAAACTTAAGTTCAATATGAAACCATAGCAATTGGATTCACTCAAAACGGATTTAAAACGAAGAAGTTATGGGTAAAACAAGATTGAATATTTTTACTTGTTGTAGCTACGTGAAAATTGGTAACAAATCTATATTAATCATATCCTAGCTAACTTATATTGTATAATACATATATTCTAATATATTATGTAATCTTGGTATACCATAAACACGTATGCAAATGTTTGGACATATCATATCGACCCATATATATATATATATATTATTTGGAACAACCATAGACACTCTATATGCAGTAATGTTAGAGTTAGCTATACAGGGTTGAGGTTGATTCCAAAAATATATATATACTTTGAGTTGTGATCTAGCCTGAGATGTGTATACACTGGGTCGTGGATTGGGTCAAGATAATATATATCAATTTATTTCTGTACATCTAACTATGGACAACTAGTTGTAGGTTACTAACGAGGACAGCTGACTTAATAAACTTAAAACATTAAAACGTATTAGAAATGTTGTAAATATATTTTGAACATACTTTGATATATATGTACATATTTGTTATAGGTTCGTGAATCGACAAGTGGCTAAGTCTTACTTCCCGACGAAGTAAAAATCTGTGAAAGTGAGTTATAGTCCCACTTTTAAAATCTAATATTTTTGGGATGAGAATACATGCAGCTTTATAAATGTTTTACAAAATAGACACAAGTACATGAAACTACTTTCTATGGTTGAACGATCGAAGCCAAATATGCCCCTTTTACTTGGTAACCTAAGAATTAGTAAACCAGTCTACTAATTGACGCGAATCCTAAAGATAGATCTATTGGGCCCAACAAACCCCATCCGTTGTAGCGGATGCTTTAGTACTTCGAGTTTTTATATCATGTCCGATGGATGTCCCGAAATGATAGGGATATTCTTATATGCATCTTGTTAATGTCGGTTACCAGGTGTTCACCGTATGAATGATTTTTATCTCTATGTATGGGATGTATTGAAATATGAAATCTTGTGGTCTATTATTATGATTTGATAATATATAGGTTAAACCTATAACTCACCAACATTTTTTGTTGACGTTTTAAGCATGTTTATTCTCAGGTGATTATTAAGAGCTTCCGCTGTTGCATACTAAAATAAGGACAAGAGTTGGAGTCCATGCTTGTATGATATTATGTAAAAACTGCATTCAAGAAACTTATTTTTGATGTAATATATTCTTATTGTAAACCATTATGTAATGGTCGTGTGTAAACAATATATTTTAGATTATCATTATTTGATAATCTACGTAATACTTTTTAAACCTTTATCGATAAAATAAAGGTTATGGTTGTTTTAAAAATGAATGGAGTCTTTGAAAAACATCTCATATAGAGGTCAAAACCTCGCAACGAAATCAATTAATATGGAACGTTTATAATCAATATGAACGGGACATTTCAGTTGGTATCCGAGCGTTGGTCTTAGAGAACCAGAAATTTGTTTTAGTGTGTCTTATCGAGTTTGTTAGGATACATTAGTGAGTCAGGACTTCGACCGTGTTTTCTTTAAAAACGATTGCTTAACACTTTTGTTGGAAACTATATATTATTAAAAATGTAAATATTATGTGATATATTAACCTCTTAATGTGTTTGATATTGTGTGATAGATGTCTACCACTAGTACAAATCCCATTGATTCACCTAATAATAATGAAGAGTCGAATATATTTTAGGAAGATTCACAAATTCCCGAAGAGGAACCGAAAGAAGAGGAACCGGAGAGGAGGAACCGAAAGAAGAGGAACCGGAAGAGGAGGAACCGGAAGAGGAGGAACCGGAAGAAGAAGAGGTTCCGGAGGAAGAAATATTGATACCTATAGTAAATCGATTAAATAAAAGAAAATCCTCAACCAACAGACCTTAGTTAATAATGGTCAATGGTGTTTCCGCCGAGGAAGCAAAATATTGGGAAGATTATCAATTTTCCGATGAATCGGATCCCGATGAGAATTCCGATGATGTTATAGAAATTACCTCGACCCAATTTAATAAAGCGAAAGAAAATAATAAGGGAAAAGGTATAAAAATAGAGAAACCCGATTCCAACCCCGATGAACTTTATATGTATCGGCAACATCCATATTTCCTAAAATGTAACAATGACCCGGGAACCTCTAAACCACCAGGTTTTTCTAAACCATTGTGGAAAACGACGGCTCGTATTAGAGGAACACCATATATTCCTAGAAAATTAGGAAAATGAACCAAGTCCGAAGAAGAAGAAACCAGTGATTCAGATTAGAGGGTTGTAATCATGTTGTGTATTATATGTATTGTAGTGTTCTTATACTTTTATGTTCTATGTAAAAATTACTTGTATTGTTTGTTAATTATCTTTTACGAATCTAATCCTTGTCTGTTTTACAGTATAAAAACAAAATGGACGTTAAGGGTAGACAACCGAATATTTTAGAAGACCTCCCAGAGAATATGATTGAGGAAATCTTGTCTAGAGTCGGTTAGAATTCATCAGCACATTTAGTTATGGAGAAATTAACTTGTCAAACATTTGAAAGACTTTCCAGAAATGCCTTAGTTTATAAAAGACTTTCCTTTGATAGGTGGGGTATATCACATTGGGGAGACCGTAAGTTACGCCGTGTTTTCTTTAAAGCGTTAAATGCGGGGAACCCAAATGCAATTTTACGCTACGGGTTAAGAACCTATTTTGACTCAACATATCCCAACATAGGATTTCGTGAATTAGAAAGAGCTTCTAACATGCAACATAAAGAAGCATGTTATGCTTACGGGTTAGTGATGTTCGCTTCTTACCAAAGTGAGAAAAAGAACATTGGATTGCAGCTTTTAAATAAAACCTTCCCACAAGTGACGGATTCAGTAGTTGGGGTGAGAAACAAGGTTTTTAGATTATTACGGGGCTGTTGGATATTACGAAACCCTCGTCCTTTTGACGACATTACAACATGCTGCCTAGCCAATGGTCATAACAGTTATTTTCCACAAGATCAAGGATGGGAAGTCGTCTTAGTAAAACTTGAATGCATGACTTATTTCTGGACTTATGTTTAACACCCCGTCAAAAATCCCTTTAACGGAATGTTAACTCTGGTCCCAGTGCTTGGCTTGACTTCTACGTAACGGCAATATTTTACAGCGGAAGCAATTAATACCTGAGAATAAAATACGCAAAACGGATCAACAACAATGTTGAGTGAATCTACAGGTTTTAGGTAAACAATACAGTATGTTAAAGAAATACATTTCGAAAACGGTTATTAGTGGAAGACCACCAAGGTTCAATGTTAAAAGTTTGTAGACAACTCGGTGTCCCATTTCAAAAGTTTGTTGACACTACCATGTCAAGTTTCAATCATTTGTAGACAATACCATGTCAAGTTTCAAATATTCGTAGACAATACCATGTCAAGTTTTATCTCATTTGTTCGTAAACCACAGTTTTAAATAACGTTGTATAGTATCTGAAAAACAGTTATCAGAAAATAGTTTAAGTTCCTTGATCACGAGATTTTACAAGTACAACTCCAAGTTGCGAAACGTTTGCATAATCTATGAGCACCTGAATACTAGCAATGACCCGAGTATAGAATCTACTATACCCGCCTTTACCTCATAAAAATGTTATACACTTGTACGAATGTATTATGTTCAAAGTAAATGCACCACAGTTTTTATAGCGGGTGAGGTTGTCAACCTAACGGATCCGTCCATCTAAATTGTGCCTACACCGATGGTATTTAAAGTATTCAAGCTAGAGGCTTTGTGTACACACTCAATATGCAGATATAGTACTCGTGTCAATACAAAAAGAATTTGATAATGTAAGTATAACAGTGTGTATTCTCATCCCTGAAAACATGTAAAAAGCGGGACTGTAGACTCACCTTTGAATAAAGCTCGGATTGAAAGACAAACGACTTGTACAGTTTAGACCCGAGTAATGCAACCTAAGTATACGTATTCAGGTTGGTCAACATATATGTCTTAAGAAAATGTTGTTTCATAGTGTAAGTTGTCTTATTGCTCGACTCGACGCGTTTCAAAGTAAAAGTCAACATATAGTCAACTAGATCATGCAAGTCAAACAAAGTCAACCAAAGTCAAACCAAAAGTCAAACTTGGTCAAAGTAGTCAACTAAAGTCAACATCAGTAGGTTCATGTCAAATGTTGGTCAACATGTTAAACCTAAGTCAAACAACACGTTTTAGATCATAATTGGTCAATTTCACAATTTCAGTTTATCGTTGTGCACAAAGTTCATGTACATGTAGCAAACTTAGCATATTATCTCATAGTACAAAATTCATGCAAACATGGAAAACTCCAAATCATAAGTATACTCAAAATCAATTCCAAAAAGTCTGGGCAGGGTCTCATACGATAATTAAAAGTCAGGAATCAGAAGGGATACATTTATGGTTTGCCAAGTCAGTTTCTGACCGTGCACTGATTTCGTTTTGGCTATAACCGGAGCTAGGGACATGAAATTGATACAAGAACAGTGGCCATGGTTCAAGGACAAGTTAAACTAACACATATAAAAAGTTGAACAATTTTTGTTTAGCCAATTTGTACAGTTTATTCGTGCAAGTTGAATGTTTAGTTTTCAGCTCAATTCAGAATTTACATAATGTGTGGCCCTATTGTGCCCAATGTATAAGGTTTCAGAGATTGACATTAACTAACCATATGTCACATATCATGTTAAGATTCATTTTCCAAAAGCATACATGCTAATTCAATAAACACAAACCACAGAGTATAAAACAGAGAGCAAGTTGCTGTTTCGATTCTAGTTTAGTTAGTCACATTCGTACGCAATTATCCGAAGATCTAGATACAATTTGACTATGATATCTACATAAAAAGTGAAGTACTTTTTCTGTAAATTTCAAATACGCAAAGCTTTAATTTCAGAAGTTAACATATTTTATCATACAAGGCTGTTTTCATGCAAGTGCTGTATAAATCCACTTTTTCACTAAATCATGCATATCTTAAGTTATACATAAGCAAACGACATGATATCCTAGTGTAAATTGTGTATTTTTAAATTATATTTCCAGTGGTATTAATTTCACAAGCCAGTTCTTGGTCTATCAAATCCAGATTTCTGATTACACAACAAAAACACAACGTTAATTTCAATTGGCCATAACTTGATCATCCGGAAACGAAATCAAGCGAATCCAAAGCCTAAAATTAATAGTTTTTCACAAGGAACCTAATTATCACATAATATCATGCATTAGAAAAATCAAAATTCACTGATCATGCAATATACAATTCGGTTTTCGCAACAAATGAACAAAACGAGTGATCTAACGCATTAAACAATCAACAAACATCGACTTGAGCAATAGACAACCTAATTTATGAAACCTTAATAAAAATCTGATTTTAAAGATTAGGGTTTAGCTAATTATACCTTTGATCACAAAATTGTTTATACTAGCGCGTAGAGAACGACGATCGGAGCAAGATTGATCAAACGAGTAAGAACAATTGAGCAATTTTTGATGGTGATTTGGTGGTGGTGATATATGATGTGAAAGAGAGGGAGGATAGGAAGGATGAGCTGCATTTTTTCATAGGTAGGATGGAATGAATGATTAAAGATTGTATAGAGAATTATCTAACTAGTTACTTAGTGCCTAAAAATCAAAAGTCAACAAACATGAGCCTAAACTAATAGTCAACATGCATTGGCTACTCATGGGGCCAAGGATGTTGAGGTATGAGGTCATATCCATGTGGCCTCGGGCTTGTTTTGTGTAAAAGCTCGTTCGCGCGTGGTTCGTTTCGAGTGCCGTTAACCGTACCGAATCTCCGGAACATTAACTAGTCGTTGAAACAAAATCACCGTGTTTAATTCATTAAGTAAATAATAAATTAAATTTCTTTCGTAAGTTCAATAATTAGTAATAATAATTATTCTATCGTTTTTCTGAGTTCCGTTAACTTAAAAAGTTTTCTAGGCGATTAACTTTAATCGTGTCGTTTCTAGTTTAATTTGTCAACCGAATTAAGTTCACTAATTAATATAACATATTAATTCAAGTAATCCACTAAGGATCAAGTACGCATTTAATTACTTTAAATACGAAAAAGTTTCACGTAGCCACTGTTAACTATTCTGAAAAAAAATTCGGCGTATGAAAATTGTATGATTTAACTAACGATCGTCAAGTATTTAACGGAAGTTTTAACGGAAAAACTCGGGTTGTTACATTATGAATTACGTGTCTTTATTTCTTTTGCTGAACAACTTGCGTATTAACTAGAATTGCCTTCATAGCTGCCGAGTAGCAAAGTTATTATGTGCTATATTTCATCCTATATGTATTATAGCGATATTGTAAGTTTGTAAAATATTGTATAAAGTTTGAACGCGAAATATTATTGTAATAAGTTTTTCATATAGAATCGTAGTAGTTGAATTGTGTAATAGCTTCTAAGTATGAACTTAACGGGTAGGTACTACCCGAATTAAAACTATAAAATGCTAATATGAAGAAAAAGCTTTTATAAATAAGTTCATATTATGCTAAGAAATACTATTGACTACTCTTAAATTCTATATGATTAACTCAATTCTTTTGGCTATCTTGAAGGAAATGGCACCGGTGACTCGTCAGAACTTGAACATGAGTGAGGAAGACTTTTGTGTTTTCCTTGCTGCGAACATAGCTGCAGTGCAGGCTGCAATGCAAAATAACAATAACTCTGGATCTAGCAGTGGAACTAATTCCGCAAGAAATCATGTAGGATGCTCCTACAAAGAATTCACTGCCTGCAAACCTTTAGAATTTGATGGAACCGAAGGACCAATTGGATTGAAACGGTGGACTGAGAAGGTCGAATCGGTGTTTGCCATAAGTAAGTGTACTGAAGAGGACAAAGTTAAGTACGCTACGCATACCTTCACAGGTACGTTGTTAACGTGGTGGAATACCTATCTCGAGCAGGTAGGACAAGATGCTGCTTACGCACTACCATGGTCAGCATTCAAGCAATTGATGAACGAGTAGTATCGTCCCAGGAACGAGGTCAATAAGCTCAAGGTAGAGCTTAGAGGATTACGAACGCAAGGTTTCAATATCACCACATACAAACGACGATTCACAGAATTGTGCCTATTGTGTCCCAGAACGTTTGAAGACGAAGAAGAGAAGATAGACGCATTTGTAAAAGGGTTACCGGAAAGAATTCAAGAAGATGTGAGTTCACACGAGCCCGCCTCCATACAAAAGGCAAGTTGAATGGCTCACAAATTAGTGAACCAGATCGAAGGAAGGATTAAAGAGCAGGCGACCGAAGAGGCTAACATGAAACAAGTCAAGAGAAATTGGGAAGAAACCAATGACAAGAGTCACCAATACAACGACAACAATCACAACCAAAATTGCAACAACTATCCCAATAACCGCAACATCAATCGCAACAACAACTTCAACAAACGTCCCAACAACAACTACAATAACTGGCCCAACAATAATAACAACAACAACAACAACAGCAGCAACAATAACAATCCCAACAACAATCTCAATAACAACAATGGCAACAAAAACCAAAAACAGCCATGCCAAAGATGTGAAGAGCATCACCTGGGATTCTGCACGACATTTTGCAACAGGTGTAAAAGAAATGGTCATAGCGCGAAGAAGTGCGAAATCTACGGACCAATGCATAACAGAACTAAAGGAACAAATAATGTCGGAACAAATAATACCACCATAGTTTGTTTTGGATGTGGAAAACCGGGCCACTTTAGTAGAAATTGCCCGAATCAGGGGAATACTAATGGGCAGGGCCGCGGAAGAGTTTTCAATATTAATACGGCAGAAGCGCTGGAAGACCCGGAGCTTGTTACGGGTACGTTTCTCATTGACAATAAATCTGCTTATGTTTTATTTGATTCGGGTGCGGATAGAAGCTATATGAGTAGAGATTTTTGTGCTAAACTAAGTTGTTCACCGACGCCCTTGGATAATAAATTTTTACTCGAATTAGCAAACGGTAAATTAATTACAGCAGATAATATATGTCGGAATCGAGAAATTAAACTGGTTAGCGAAACATTTAAGATTGACTTGATACCAGTAGAGTTAGGGAGTTTTGATGTGATAATCGGTATGGACTAGTTGAAAGAAGTAAAAGCAGAGATCATTTGTTACAAAAATGCAATTCGCATTATACGAGAAAAAGGAAAACCCTTAATGGTGTACGGAGAAAAGAGCAACGCGAAGTTAAATCTTATTAGTAACCTGAAGGCACAAAAACTAATAAGAAAAGGTTTCTATGATGTGCTAGCACACGTCGAGAAAGTCAATTCCGAAGAAAAGAACATCAATGATGTTCCAGTCGCAAAAGAATTTCCCGATGTATTTCTGAAAGAATTACCGGGACTACCTCCACACCGATCAGTTGAATTTCAAATAGACCTTGTACCGGGAGCTGCACCAATAGCTCGTGCTCCCTACAGACTCGCACCTAGTGAAATGAAGGAACTTCAGAGCCATTTACAAGAACTTTTAGAGCGTGGTTTCATTCGACCAAGTACATCACCGTGGGGAGCTCCTGTTTTGTTTGTCAAGAAGAAAGATGGTACATTTAGGTTGTGTATCGACTATCGAGAGTTGAACAAACTTACCATCAAGAACTGCTACCCACTACCGAGAATCAACGACTTATTTGATCAACTACAAGGCTCGTTGATTTATTCGAAGATTGATTTACGTTCTGGGTATCATCAAATGCGGGTGAAGGAGGATGATATTCCAAAGACTGCTTTTAGGACGCGTTACGGTCATAACGAGTTTATGGTTATGCCGTTTGGATTGACGAACGCATCAGCTGTGTTCATAGACCTCATAAATCGAGTGTGTGGGCCATATCTTGACAAGTTTGTCATTGTTTTCATCAATGACATACTTATTTACTCGAAGAATGATCAAGAGCATGAAGAACATTTAAGAAAAGTGCTAGAGTTGCTGAGAAAAGAAAAACTGTACGGTAAGTTTTCAAAATGTGCATTTTGGTTGGAAGAAGTTCAATTCCTCGATCACATAGTGAACAAAGAAGGTATTCAGGTGGATCCAACAAAGATTGAAACCGTTGAAAAATTGGAAACCCCGAAAACTCCAAAGCATATACGCCAATTTTTAGGACTAGCTGGTTACTACAGAAGGTTCATCCAAGATTTTTCCAGAATAGCAAAACCCTTGACTGCATTAACGCATAAAGGGAGAAAATTTGAATGGAAGGATGAACAAGAGAAAGCGTTTCAATTGTTAAAGAAAAAGTTAACTACGCACCTATATTGTCATTACCTGAAGGGAATGATGATTTTGTGATATATTGTGACGCTTCAAAGCAAGGTCTCGGTTGTGTATTAATGCAACGAACGAAGGTAATTGCTTATGCGTCTAGACAATTGAAGATTCACGAGCAGAATTATACGACGCATGATTTGGAATTAGGCGCGGTTGTTTTTGCATTAAAGACTTGGAGGCACTACTTATATGGGGTTAAAGTATTATATATACCGACCACAAAAGTCTTCAACATATATTTAATCAGAAACAACTGAACATGAGGCAGCGCAGGTGGATTGAATTGTTGAATGATTACGACTTTGAGATTCGTTACCACCCGGGGAAGGCGAATGTGGTAGCCAACACTTTGAGTAGAAAGGACAGAGAACCCATTCGAGTAAAAGCTATGAATATAATGATTCATAATAACCTTACTACTCAAATAAAGGAGGCGCAACAAGGAGTTTTAAAAGAGGGAAATTTAAAGGATGAAATACCCAGAGGATCGGAGAAGCATCTTAATATTCGGGAAGAAGGAACCCGGTATAGGGTTGAAAGAATTTGGGTACCAAAATTTGGAGATATGAGAGAAATGGTACTTAGAGAAGCTCATAAAACCAGATACTCAATACATCCTGAAACGGGGAAGATGTACAAAGATATCAAGAAACATTTTTGGTGGCCAGGTATGAAAGCCGATGTTGCTAAATACGTAGGGGAATGTTTGACATGTTCTAAGGTCAAAGCTGAGCATCAGAAACCATCAGGTCTACTTCAACAACCCGAAATTCCAGAATGGAAATGGGAAAACATTACCATGGATTTCGTCACTAAATTGCCAAGGACTGCAAGTGGTTTTGATACTATTTGGGTAATAGTTGATCGTCTCACCAAATCAGCACACTTCCTGCCAATAAGAGAAGATGACAAGATGGAGAAGTTAGCATGACTGTATTTGAAGGAAGTCGTCTCCAGACATGGAATACCAATCTCTATTATCTCTGATAGGGATGGCAGATTTATTTCAAGATTCTGGCAGACATTACAGCAAGCATTAGGAACTCGTCTAGACATGAGTACTACCTATCTTCCACAAACTGATGGGCAGAGCGAAAGGATGATAAAAATGCTTGAAACATGCTACGAGCATGTGTTATTGATTTCGGAAACAGTTGGGATCGACATCTACCGTTAGCAGAATTTTCCTACAACAACAGCTACCATTCATGTGATGACCCGAAAATTTCTGACCAAATTTAAACTTAATCTTTGTATGATTAACATTTCCGACACGATAAGCAAAGTCTGTAAAACTGAATCTCAAAATTTTTGAACTACTTTCATATATTCAAATACCTTTCAGTTATTCTTGACGATTCATGAACAATTATATGTATATAGATACATATATATATATACTATAACTTGAAAACGTAACAATGTATTAATTGTTTGATACTGTACATTAAACTTATTGGTTTAAATATTTATTTGAATATATATGATAAGTTGGAATATTAATTATATGAATAACTTGCGACGTATATTTAAAACGTGTTTATGAATGTTGAAAATATATATTAACTTGGTCATAAAACGATTTGTTATTATATATATATTAGCAAATAGCGAGACAATGATTTATAGAAGTAAACGACCAAAACACTCGAAAGTTTAAGATATACTTTGAGTGGTATAGTTTAGGGATAATTTAAGGCTATATTTTGACAAAGGTACGTGACACGAAATGTAAAATACAAGTTTTCTCAGCGTACGAAAGGACATTTGAAAAACCGGAACCGGGACATAAGTCGAGTGATGACGTACGACTTATCGGAACAAAAATTACAAGTCAACTATGCATGTGAATTTAATATAATATATAATTAATTATATAAATTAAATATATTATATATATTATATAAAATTATGTCGACAAACAAAAAGTTAAAAGTTTGTAAGCTGGATCAGAGGGCCATGCGATCGCATGGCCTTGAAGCACAAATCCCATGTGATCGCATGGGGTACTTTTTCAGAAAAAGTTCTATAAATTGCGCAGTTTTTGGCTCAATTGAATATATATCTCTTTCTCTAGTATTATTATTCCGTAATATTTATTTAATTTATTTTATTTTTATTATTATTATTATTATTATTTATATTATTAAGATTAATATTATTATTAATCTTATTATTATTAGTATTATTAATTATGTATTATACATAAAATACTACAACGAGGTCATGAGTGGGTTATTTTCAAAATGGTTTTCAAGCGGGATAGAGCTAAGGAAATTACGGGTTATTGCCAAGGAGGTTATGGGTAATGTTCGGGGGTATATTTATGAATCAAACCTAGTGTTTATCATCTCCGTTACGTCTACGTACTTTCCTACAATATTGAATCTCAATACTGATACGTTGAGATCTACGATTAATTGGTAATCCGAGTTTCGGTCACATTTTGGTGAACAACTTTATATGCTGCTAAGGTGAGTTACATTTGCTCCTTTTTTAAATGCTTTTGCAATATATATTTTTGGGCTGAGAATACATGCAATTTATTTTAAACAATGGACACAAGTACATACTAAATTCTATACTGAGTTTGAACCGAAAATCCCTTAACTTTGGTAACTTGTAACTGCCGGTTATAAGAACTGGTGGGCGCGAGTAGTAGTATATGGATCCATAGGGCTTGATATCCCCGTCCGAGCTAGAGCACTAGCCTTTTAACGGACGTATGCTATTTGAGAAGCGTATACGTTGGTTTGCGTGTATTATTAAGATGATTATACAAAGGGTACAAATTATATATACGTTAAGTTTAGTTATCAGGGTGCTCAATCTTGTAGAATATTTTGATATACGTTTCTGGATGAAACAACTGAAATCTTGTGATCCACCTTTATGTACAGATTATGCAAAACATTAAAACTATGAACTCACCAACCTTTGTGTTGACACTTGTTAGCATGTTTATTCTCAGGTTCCCTAGAAGTCTTCCGCTGTTTGCTTACATGTTATACAAGCTATGTGCATGGAGTCTTGCATGCTTTATTCAAGAAAACGTTGCATTCACAAAACCATCATCATGTATCTATTTTGACTGCATTGTCAACGGAAGTATTATTGTAAACTACTATTTACGTGATTGTCTATATGTAGAAATCATCAGATGTCGAAAACCTTGGAATTAAATATTCATTTATGGTATGCCTTTTCAAAAGAATGCAATGTTTACAAAACGTATCATATAGAGGTCAAATACCTCGCAATGAAATCAATGAATGACGTGTTTGTCCATATGGATTTGGAGCGATCAACACAGTTGGTATCAGAGCGTTGGTCCTAGCGAACCAGGCTTGCATGAGTGTGTCTAACTGATAGTTGTTAGGATGCATTAGTAAGTCTGGACTTCGACCGTGTCTGCATGTCAAAAGTTTTGCTTATCATTTTTTGTCGGAAATTACCTGCTTATCATTCCTAGTCTAGACACATTTTACTGCATTTATTGCATGAATAGTGTATAGACAAAATTCATATCTTAGCGTATCTGTTACTGTAAACTTTTTCTGACATCTTCCAAAAATTTCTCCGTGATTTATGGAATTTGGTATTATATATACATATGTAAATTATGTATTGAAGAATACCAAACTAAATTCTATAATCTATTTCATATCAAAAATCATCCCTCTAATTATACAAGATGGATCACGTATCAAGTTCAAATTCCTTAAACTCCGACAGCTATTCTGATATGGATATTCACCTGAATTTCGAAGACAGTGTAACCGGAATGGATCAACCAATCAGCCATCACCTATTATGGATGAATTGGGGATGGGTTTATAGCCTGCTTAGTCATTGGAGACAAGAAGAAGGTGATCCCTTCCATCCACCACATTGCCCTCTTGGCGAAGAACCTGAAGCACTTACCGGCGAACCTGTTCGAGACACCATTTTCTCTCTCATTTCCAGAGTGTCTCGTCACGATAATATACTATCTCAAATTCTGGATCTTATTCATCCTCTCGTCCGAACCGCCAATCATCCCGGTGTAGTAGAAGAAGTCAACGAGCTTCGCGCTCGGGTAGTGGCTTTGGAGAATATGGTGCAAAGGTTACAAGCACCAGCAGCATCACCGGCATCAACAGTACCACCGACAATAACACCAACAGTACCATTACCACCACCAACAACATCCGCATCGGACACCTCAACATCAAAATCTGTACCTCGAACATCAACATCATACGCACCATAGATACCAAGGAATACCAACAACAACAAACGATGAAGTATTGATTCATAACTTCATCGAAGAAATATTCTGCAGAGAATATGTAGTTTCTAAAAGTTTTAGAGATTATATATTCTAGTCCTAGTCGAAAACCAGATGAGAATAATATTATGTTAACTCATTTAAAGCATGATTACATCTAAAGAAAATATATATGTAGGTGTATTTTCATAAAGAATGTAATTAAGAAAACTCTTTTGTACAAACTGTTAATGGTGAGAATATTTTAACGGGTAGGTAATACCCGAGAGATATATAAATTCACTATTAATATGTTACATTCTTCGATTCTGATTCAACAAATCATCAACTATACTCACTACTTTCACAACAATATATATTATTTTATAAAAATCAAAACAACCATCCTCATCCAAATTTGATTACATATTTTGATTTTGACAAATCAAAATCCAAAGTTAAAATTTAACAAAAGACATCATTCTTAGATTCTTACATCTTTCGAAGCTATACTTTGACTTCAAAACTGTGCAAGATCCTTTAGCGTTGTTTTTGACGAAAATAACCTTGCAATCCCTTTTCAAAGTATCCAGTATTATCAACCATTCAACCAGTCAACGACAACCTTTCAGACTTGAAACTTTGGTATATACGTTTTTATTACTGGGGAACCTTTTATGTTCCACCACATTAGCAGTAAATTTACCAACAACTTCATTGATCTTTGACCTTCCAAAAAATCCTTATACTCATTGAAACTGTATCATGTACTCATCCACATCTTGTAACAATAATTGTCATATCAACTACCGGGAATTAGCAATCAGTATTTCGAATATCGCAGCAATTCTACGTCAACAGTTATATATACATATAATGTCTATCTTCTAGATTTACATACTTCGAATGTGAAGTTTCTAAAAAAACATCCCAAACTATGAACTAGTTCTCGAAATTGGAACAATGCTGATGAAGCAGCAAAAACTGTAAACGACCTTAACAGTCAAAAGTTTAATGATAAAGAATAGTATGGTGGTAAAGCTGAGAAAAAGAGAAGGTTTGGAACTGGAAAACGGATTGAGCAAAGTATGAAGGAGGCTGTGGATAAATCACAAAGACTGAACCTGCCTTCAAAGAATCCAAATGATTCAGTGTCTGCTGAAATCCTTAGTAAATACCTTTCTCTTTACTCTAAAACCTTTGCGGACAATATTCTTCATCATCATCATTATCTTAAATATTCTAAGATATCATCGTACCTTTCATTATAAATATCCTCGATAATTCTTGAGGTATCTTCATAACTATTCTTATCTGAAATCATTCATCTCTTCGCGTTATCTGTGTTACATCATAAAAGAAACTATTTTAGTTTCTAAATTCTGAAACCTTCAAGTTTAAAATATGAATGTTTTAAAGTAGTGTTGGGAACTGAAGCATGAATTAGTATAATATAATGACACTTGATCAACGTGATTATATTACAGTAAGTCATGCTAAGTTTCTAATAGAACATGATAAAGGTTCACAGATCCCACCTTCATCATGAACCATGTTACATAACTCTTTCATTCTATTTAACCTCTAAACATATCAAGAAAATATTTTTCTTGATGATTCGGTTTTTTCGAGGTATTCTGGTAATTTGACAAGTCAGATTGTGCCATTACCGTTTCTTTCTTAGAATATTAATTATGTTCATTCCGAAATTCATACCTACGAATTCTGGACCAATATTCGCTTAACTTAAAGTCGAGAAGAGAAAACGAAAGCATGAAGCTCCGAAATATAATGGAAAATATAAAGCCTGAAAACAACCCCGAAATTACAAACCGTGTATATCAATGCGTATAGCAATATAAAGACACGGGAGAATGAAAAACAATATAACCCCAAGGTAATAGTAGAAGAAAATAACCTCCTCTGGTGGCAGATGAAAAAGAAGAATGAATGATATGATAGCCAAGAAAATATCAAGAATCAGAACTGGATGAAGCATTTTCACAAATCTTTTGTAAGTATGAAATAAGGAAGAAGATTATAGGAGTGGTGAAAATAAATGAAACGAAAAAGGTCAATTTATAGCAAAATATCAGACATAGCAATCGAGGCAGATTACGCATTTAATCAAAGGAAATCCTAATTTCCTTAAATTCCGAAGAATCAAATCTTATTTAAATTATGAAGATTTTCTATTCCTTAAATTCCGAAAATCAATCGTTACTACGTCAAGAGATAAGACGAATCTCTATTCTCCATTTCACTCTATTACGATAACTTCCCTCATACGCTTCGAGTAATTGGATTTTTTTTATCCATATTATTCAACGGTGATAAAAATTCTATTTATCAACACATAATTGTCATGAAAACATTTTTATTGTTAGCCATGACGACCTCACTCAAATTTCGGGACGAAATTTCTTTAACGAGTAGGTACTGTGATGACCCGGAAATTTCTGACCAAATTTAAACTTAATCTTTGTATGATTAACATTTCCGACACGATAAGCAAAGTCTGTAAAACTGAATCTCAAAATTTTTGAACTACTTTCATATATTCAAATACCTTTCGGTTATTCTTGACGATTCACGAACAATTATATGTATATAGATACATATATATATATATATATATATATATATATATATATATATATATATATATATATATATATATATATATATATATATATATACTATAACTTGAAAACGTAACAATGTATTAATTGTTTGATACTGTACATTAAACTTATTGGTTTAAATATTTATTTGAATATATATGATAAGTTAGAATATTAATTATATGAATAACTTGCGACGTATATTTAAAACGTGTTTATGAATGTTGAAAATATATATTAACTTGGTCATAAAATGATTTGTTATTATATATATATTAACAAATAGCGAGACAACGATTTATAGAAGTAAACGACCAAAACACTCGAAAGTTTAAGATATACTTTGAGTGGTATAGTTTAGGGATAATTTAAGGCTATATTTTGACAAAGGTACGTGACACGAAATGTAAAATACAAGTTTTCTCAGCGTACGAAAGGACATTTGAAAAACCAGAACCGGGACATAAGTCGAGTGATGACGTACGACTTATCGGAACAAAAATTACAAGTCAACTATGCATGTGAATTTAATATAATATATAATTAATTATATAAATTAAATATATTATATATATTATATAAAATTATGTCGACAAACAAAAAGTTAAAAGTTTGTGAGCTGGATCAGAGGGCCATGCGATCGCATGGCCTTGAAGCACAAATCCCATGTGATCGCATGGGGTACTTTTTCAGAAAAAGTTCTATAAATTGCGCAGTTTTTGGCTCAATTGAATATATATCTCTTTCTCTAGTATTATTATTCCGTAATATTTATTTAATTTATTTTATTTTTATTATTATTATTATTATTATTATTATTTATATTATTAAGATTAATATTATTATTAATCTTATTATTATTAGTATTATTAATTATGTATTATACATAAAATACTACAACGAGGTCATGAGTGGGTTATTTTCAAAATGGTTTTCAAGAGGGATAGAGCTAAGGAAATTACGGGTTATTGCCAAGGAGGTTATGGGTAATGTTCGGGGGTATATTTATGAATCAAACCTAGTGTTTATCATCTCCGTTACGTCTACGTACTTTCCTACAATATTGAATCTCAATACTGATACGTTGAGATCTACGATTAATTGGTAATCCGAGTTTCGGTTACATTTTGGTGAACAACTTTATATGCTGCTAAGGTGAGTTTCATTTGCTCCTTTTTTAAATGCTTTTGCAATATATATTTTTGGGCTGAGAATACATACAATTTATTTTAAACAATGGACACAAGTACATACTAAATTCTATACTGAGTTTGAACCGAAAATCCCTTAGCTTTGGTAACTAGTAACTGCCGGTTATAAGAACTGGTGGGCGCGAGTAGTAGTATATGGATCCATAGGGCTTGATATTCCAGTCCGAGCTAGAGCACTAGCCTTTTAACGGACGTATGCTATTTGAGAAGCGTACACGTTGGTTTGCGTGTATTATTAAGATGATTATACAAAGGGTACAAATTATATATACGTTAAGTTTAGTTATCAGGGTGCTCAATCTTGTAGAATATTTTGATATACGTTTCTGGATGAAACAACTGAAATCTTGTGATCCACCTTTATGTACAGATTATGCAAAACATTAAAACTATGAACTCACCAACCTTTGTGTTGACACTTGTTAGCATGTTTATTCTCAGGTTCCCTAGAAGTCTTCCGCTGTTTGCTTACATGTTATATAAGCTATGTGCATGGAGTCTTGCATGCTTTATTCAAGAAAACGTTGCATTCACAAAACCATCATCATGTATCTATTTTGACTGCATTGTCAACGGAAGTATTATTGTAAACTATTATTTACGTGATTGTCTATATGTAGAAATCATCAGATGTCGAAAACCTTGGAATTAAATATTCATTTATGGTATGCCTTTTCAAAAGAATGCAATGTTTACAAAACGTATCATATAGAGGTCAAATACCTCGCAATGAAATCAATGAATGACGTGTTCGTCCATATGGATTTGGAGCGATCAACACAGTTGGTATCAGAGCGTTGGTCCTAGCGAACCAGGCTTGCATGAGTGTGTCTAACTGATAGTTGTTATGATGCATTAGTAAGTCTGGACTTCGACCGTGTCTGCATGTCAAAAGTTTTGCTTATCATTTTTTATCGGAAATTACCTGCTTATCATTCCTAGTCTAGACACATTTTACTGCATTTATTGCATAAATAGTGTATAGACAAAATTCATATCTTAACGTATCTGTTACTGTAAACTTTTTCTGACATCTTCCTAAAATTTCTCCGTGATTTATGGAATTTGGTATTATACATATATATGTAAATTATGTATTGAAGAATACCAAACTAAATTCTATAATCTATTTCATATCAAAAATCATCCCTCTAATTATACAAGATGGATCACGTATCAAGTTCAAATTCCTTAAACTCCGACAGCTATTCTGATATGGATATTCACCTGAATTTCGAAGACAGTGTAACCGGAATGGATCAACCAATCAGCCATCACCTATTATGGATGAATTGGGGATGGGTTTATAGCCTGCTTAGTCATTGGAGACAAGAAGAAGGTGATCCCTTCCATCCACCACATTGCCCTCTTGGCGAAGAACCTGAAGCACTTACCGGCGAACCTGTTCGAGACACCCTTTTCTCTCTCATTTCCAGAGTGTCTCGTCACGATAATATACTATCTCAAATTCTGGATCGTATTCATCCGCTCGTCCGAACCGCCAATCATCCCGGTGTAGTAGAAGAAGTCAACAAGCTTCGCGCTCGGGTAGTGGCTTTGGAGAATATGGTGCAAAGGTTACAAGCACCAGCAGCATCACCGGCATCAACAGTACCACCGACAATAACACCAACAGTACCATTACCACCACCAACAACATCCGCATCGCACACCTCAACATCACAATCTGTACCTCGAACATCAACGTCATACGCACCAAAATGATTTTTCTTATGAACATGAAACTATATCCAAAAATCATGATTAAACTCAAAGTGGAAGTATGTTTTCCAAAATGGTCATCTAGACGTCGTTCTTTCGACTGAAATGACTACCTTTACAAAAATGACTTGTAACCTGTATTTCCGACTATAAACTTATACTTTTTCTGTATAGATTCATAAACTTAAGTTCAATATGAAACCATAGCAATTGGATTCACTCAAAACGGATTTAAAACGAAGAAGTTATGGGTAAAACAAGATTGGATATTTTTACTTGTTGTAGCTACGTGAAAATTGGTAACAAATCTATATTAATCATATCCTAGCTAACTTATATTGTATAATACATATATTCTAATATATTATATAATCTTGGTATACCATAGACACGTATGCAAATGTTTTGACATATCATATCGATCTATCTATATATATTATTTGGAACAACCATAGACACTCTATATGCAGTAATGTTGGAGTTAGCTATACAGGGTTGAGGTTGATTCCAAAAATATATATACTTTGAGTTGTGATCTAGCCTTAGACGTGTATACACTGGGTCGTGGATTGGGTTAAGATAATATATATCAATTTATTTCTGTACATCTAACTATGGACAACTAGTTGTAGGTTACTAACGAGGACAGCTGACTTAATAAACTTAAAACATTAAAACGTATTAGAAATGTTGTAAATATATTTTGAACATACTTTGATATATATGTACATATTTGTTATAGGTTCGTGAATCGACCAGTGGCCAAGTCTTACTTCTCGACGAAGTAAAAATCTGTGAAAGTGAGTTATAGTCTCACTTTTAAAATCTAATATTTTTGGGATGAGAATACATGAAGCTTTATAAATGTTTTACAAAATAGACACAAGTACATGAAACTACTTTCTATGGTTGAACGATCGAAGCCGAATATGCCCCTTTTACTTGGTAACCTAAGAATTAGTAAACCAGTCTACTAATTGACGCGAATCCTAAAGATAGATCTATTGGGCCCAACAAACCCCATCCGTTGTAGCGGATGCTTTAGTAATTTGAGTTTTTATATCATGTCCGATGGATGTCCCGGAATGATGGGGATATTCTTATATGCATCTTGTTAATGTCGGTTACCAGGTGTTCACCGTATGAATGATTTTTATCTCTATGTATGGGATGTATTGAAATATGAAAACTTGTGGTCTATTATTATGATTTGATAATATATAGGTTAAACCTATAACTCACCAACATTTTTTGTTGACGTTTTAAGCATGTTTATTCTCAGGTGATTATTAAGAGCTTCCGCTGTTGCATACTAAAATAAAGACAAGATTTGGAGTCCATGCTTGTATGATATTATGTAAAAACTGCATTCAAGAAACTTATTTTTGATGTAATATATTCTTATTGTAAACCATTATGTAATGGTCGTGTGTAAATGGTATATTTTAGATTATCATTATTTGATAATCTACGTAATGCTTTTTAAACCTTTATCGATAAAATAAAGGTTATGGTTGTTTTAAAAATGAATGCAGTCTTTGAAAAACGTCTCATATAGAGGTCAAAACCTCGTAACGAAATCAATTAATATGGAACGTTTATAATCAATATGAACGGGACATTTCAGTGTAGTGGTAGATATCTTACTATTTGTTGCCTAAATTCAGTATTCGTATGTATTGAGGTGTATCTAATGAATTTGATGTTGTTTATGAAGATATAATTGAGTGTTCTTTATAAAGATTTCAATCAAATCGATGGGATTCATTTTGATTTTGAAAATATTTCACGCCGAACGCAATTCTATCGACCATCAGGCACTTCAATTTTGATTTTGATTCAATGTATCTGATAATGCTAAAAAGGAACATATATTTAGTATCAATATCCTTCCAATATGTAAAGCTTTTAGTTGCAATTGTTCTATTTTTATGTAATATTCGTTTAAATAAATAAGTGCGAAGACAAAAGAAGAAAACGACGATTTGAAGATGCAAATGACCAAAAAGCTCAAATGTACAAGATATAATTCAAGTGGTTCAATTTATTGATGAGAAACGTCTCAAAATTACAAGAGTACGAGCCGCAAAACGCAAAGTACAAGATATTAAATTATACGAAAGGACGTTCGAAAAATCGGAACCGGGACCTGAGCCAACTATCAACGCGCGACGCAACGGAGCTAAAATTACAAGTCAACTATGCATGAGAATATAATATAATATTTAAATAATTATATAAATTATTTATATATTATATATTATATTAAATAACGTCGACAAACTAGCAAACAAAAAAATATGTGAGCTGGATCTAACGGCCATGCGATCGCATGGGAAATAGGCATAAAACTCATGCGAGTGCATGAGCCCATGCAAGTGCATGAGATTTGCACTAAAATCTCATGCGACCGCATGAGTTACTGTAGCAGGCCACATTCTATAAATTCAGCATTTTTCGGACGAATTTATGACATGTTTTTCTCTTCTCTTCATCTGTAATATAAATATATATATTTATAATTTTAATTTTAATTTAAGTTTAATAAAAATTGGGTTATTGTAAGAAATGTTTTACGGGTTTTAAGTCGAAATTCTGTCCGTGCAACGCTACGCGATTAATCACCACTGTAAGCTATGTTCTTCCTTTTTAAATTAATGCCTCGTAACTAAGTTATTATTATGCTTATTTGAGCCGAAGTAATCGTGATGTTAGACTAAATATTAAGACGGGGTTATTAGATTTTGTACCATAATTAAGGTTTGGACAAAAGACCGACACTTGTGGACATTGGACTATGACTATTAATAGATAAGGGGTATTGTCTAATTGAGCGACAACTCATTGGAACCTGTCGAACCTATCTTCAAATTAGTTAATCTAATAATTATTAAAATGATTATGTATGTCCTATTTAGTGACGTTTATACGACATCTTTTACGATCATTTAATTAAGTATTCGGGTTGGGTAATTGATTATTCATTCTGATCAAGTGGGTAAATTAATATTCATATCTCATTAAAACAGGGGTGGATTACATACAAGGATAATTGGTGTAATTGTTAACAAAGTATTAAAATCTTGGATTACGTGCAGTCGATAACCTGGTGTAATTATTAACAAAGTATTAAAACCTTGTTACAGTTCGAATCCCTAATTAGTTGGAATATTTGACTTCGTGAATAAGGTTAATTTGACGAGCATTTTATAATTATGACCGATGGACTATTATGGACAAAAACCAAATAGGTATCAAATAATCCAGGACAAAGGACAATTAACCCGGGTAACAATTAATTAAAATCAAAACGTCAAACATCATGATTACGGAAGTTTAAATAAGCATAATAGTTTTATTTCATATTTCATCGTACCTTTATTTACTGTCATTTTAATTACTGCAATTACTTTATCGCAATTTAAATTCTGTCATTTATATTATCGTCATTTATCTTTACGCTTTATTTAAAATCGACAAACCGGACATTAAACGGTAAAAACCCCCTTTTATAATAATAATACTATGTATAATTATATATATTTTTTATAAATATAGTTGTTAAAAATATAGCGTTAAACTCAGCCGTCTCCCTGTGGAACAAACCGGACTTACTAAAAAACTACACTACTGTACGATTAGGTACACTGCCTATAAGTGTTGTAGCAAGGTTTAAGTATATCCACTCTATAAATAAATAAATAACTTGTGTAAAATTGTATCGTATTTAATAGTATTTCGCAATAAAAATATAACTATTTCGTATACACCTCTACGCACATCAGTATCTACTTTTCGCTAATTGATCGAGCTTTTTCTGAATTGAATACTTGATTGCTTCAGTATTACTTATTACATTAGTTGAATGTAAGTATTATTTGATTAATTAGTAATCTGAAGTCAACACCACATGTTGCTTATAAGTTGTTGCAAAATCTTTTATTTTTTGAACAACCTTCTATAAACGTTCTTAAACATGTTACTTTTTTAATTTTCCATTTTCTTCATAAATTGCTGCATATTAGTGATTGTTGAAGAAAATTATAAGGTATATTTGTTTAGCATTCTTGAGTTTACTTCGTTTATGGTATTCGAGGTAGACCGATCTTGTTCCAGCTACCGAATGGAGTCTTGAATAGTTGCTACTTTTTTGAAATCCAAGTGTTTGGAAACAAATAGCTGCTTGTGTGGTTTAGGCTATTTCCAGCTGAATATCTAAAGTGTGTGCTGAATATATGCAATTCCAAACACACTACATTGATATACTCATGATTAGCGAGTGATGATGAGTTCATGTTAGCTGAATCGAACTGTGATGATGAGTTTATACTTGTGCGTTTTTACATCTACATAAATGGCAGCCATCATAGGAATTGTAAATTAACACCTTGTTAGTGTTTTATTATTTTTTATTTATCATTTTCTATTGAGAAATTAACAATCTGGTTTTTCTTCGCACAGCTCAAAGATCATCACCGTCTTTACATTCAGCTACTATTGGTGTTGCTCTGTTATCGTCTTCACCTTCACTTGCATGTGAGAAGTTGCAGCCATCTACATTCAGAACATCATTATCGTGTATTACTAATAACGGATAGTAACGATTTTTTTGTATCTTAATTATACAACTTCATTGTGTATATTTAAAACTCCTCAAATAATACTCCCATGTGGTTACAAAAAACAAACATGTTATCGTTAGTCTATTGTGTGTTTTATGAACTTATAACCCATAGTAAAATCATTGTTTGTTTAGTATTATAAGTCGATCAGGTCTAGTTACCCCATATTGTTATTGTTTGTTTAGTATTATAAGTCGATCAGGTGTGAATACTTTGTTACTTCTCGGTCCATACTGACAACTCAATACAGGAGACCAAATCAGTTGTATATTTTAACATTACTCGGGTGTAATGTTATTGAAATATAAAAAGAACATGTATATATAAATAATTATTAAAACTTAAACATTCATCATGAATAATGTTATTGATTTGTAAATGCTTTCATCTATATAAAAAAGAAATTTAATATTACAATGAAATATAAAACATGAATTGGGTGTAATATTACATAAAAACACAATGATAAAAAACGTTTAACTATAAGTAATTGTTAAAAATAGTTATTAAATTAAAACTTTCATGGTGTGTAATGTAATAAATTTATAAATGACTATATCTATGAAGAATTAAATAAAAAGTATAATGAAATTTAAAACGTTCATCGTATGTAATGTTATAAAAAATGGGTTAATCGATGAAATTCAAATTAAAAAATACAATAAAATTTATAACGCTAATCAGGTGTAATGTTATCGAAATATAAAAAGAGCATGTAAATATAAATAATTATTAATATTTAAACATCCATCATGAATAATGTTATTGATCTATAAATGCTTTCATCTATGAAAAAGAAAAATTAAAAATTACAATGAAATATAAAACATTAATCGGGTGTAATGTTATCGAAAAACAAAATGATAAAGAACGTTTAACTACAAATAATTATTAAAAATAATTATAAAACTAAAATTTTCATTTTGTGTAATGTAATAAATTTATCAATGACTATATCACAATGAAGAACTAAATAAAAAGTACAATGAAATTTAAAACATTCATCGTATGTAATATTATGAAAAATGAATTTATTGATGAAATTCAAATAAAAAAATACAATGAAATTTATAATGTTAATCAGGTGTAATATTATCTAAAAATGAAATAACATAAACGATTGAAATTTATATATATGGATTCATATATAAAATGTTCACATAAAAGTACAATGAAAATTATAACATTCATCGTGTGTAATTGTTATTGAATAATAAGATAATATATGCTTAAAAGTATTTTATTATTAGCTTTAAAACATTCATCGTGTGTAACTGACGCGATTTTCAGTGTTACTCGAGTGTAATGTTATCGAAAAAAAATTCACTGTGTGTAATATTATAAAATTAAAACAATCATCGTGTGTAATGTTATAAAAAAAAATAAAGAACATTCATCATGTGTAATGTTATAAAGTTGAAACATTCATCGTGCGTAATGTTATCGAAAAAAATAAAGAACATTCACCGTGTGGAATGTTATAAAATTTAAAACATTCATCATGAACATTCACCGTGTGTAATGTTATCGAGAAAAATAAATAACGTTCACCGTGTGTAATGGTATAAAATAAAAACATTCATCATGAACATTCACCATGTGTAATGCAATCGAAAAAAATAATGAACATGTAATTATATATAATTATAATTATAATTATAAAAATTAAAACATTCATCATGAATAATGTCATAAAGACTAATTAATTAATCTATAAAAGTCTAAATAAAAGGACATTGAAATTTAAAGCATTCTTTAAGTGTAATATTGTCGAAAAATAAAATCGTATGGAATTTTTAAATGTAAATTGTTATTAAAGTTTTAAAACATTCATCGTGTGTAATGTTTTCAATTTTTAAATTTCTAAATGAATTTATCAATGAAAAAACATTCGCCATGTGTAATATTATCGAAAAAAGTAAAGAGTATGTAATTATATATAATTATAATTATTAAAATTAAAACATTCATCATGAATGATGTTACAAGAGTAATTGATGAATCAAATGTCCAGATAAAAAGACATTGAAATTAAAAACATTTACAAGTGTAATATTATCAAAAAAATAAAATAGTATGAAATTTTTAATTGTAATTAAATATTAAAATTATAAAACATTCATCGTGTGTAATGTTATCGATTTTTAAATTTATAAATAAATTTATCAATGAAAAATTCAAATAAAAAGTACAATAAAATTTAGAACATTCACCGTGTGTAACGTTATCGAAAATAAAATAACATATGTGTAAACGTATATTATTATTTAATTTATGACATTAATCTGTAATGTTATCTATTGATATATGTAATCAGCTAATGGAAGTTGAAACAAAAAATACAATGAAATTTAAAACATTAATCGGGTGAGATGTTATTGGAAAAGATATAGAGCATATAAATATAAATATAATTAATTAATTAATTAGATTAAGACATTAATCACGAATAATCTAATCGAAAAACAAATTGGAATATCTATAAAAGTAATAGATAAAAGGTACATATAAAAAGTACATTAAAATTTAAACATTCTCAAAGTATTATGCTATCGATAATAAAATAAAATTTAAAACATTCATCGTGTGTATTGTTACGGATCTACAAATTTTTAATTGAATTCACCAATTGCTAATAAACTCTCTAGTAGACAAACTTGTATTTTAAAAGAAGACCGCCACTTATACCACAATACAAAATGCATAAAAAGAAGATAGGAAAAGGGTAATGGACAATTTGCAGAGCCAAAATTTTCATTGAAATAAATGTTCAATCCCTACAAATGAGGCAACCCCTTTCTTTATCTTTTCGCTAGCTTTTTTTACATATGTATTATACATGAGATAATTACCTGTTACAATAGTGAAAAGTTACTTATGAAGTTAT
Organism: Rutidosis leptorrhynchoides; assembly: GCF_046630445.1. Classification (NCBI taxonomy): domain Eukaryota; kingdom Viridiplantae; phylum Streptophyta; class Magnoliopsida; order Asterales; family Asteraceae; genus Rutidosis; species Rutidosis leptorrhynchoides. The sequence goes on from NC_092333.1 coordinate 81,153,015, forward strand.
TAGCAAGTAATCATACTCGTACTCATATTCATAATCATAATCATAATAATTATAATCATAATCATAATCATCTATATTAAAGCAAATATAATATACCATGATTAATAGCTTGTTTCTTAATATGCTATCATCAAGATTTTATCTACTAATATTAAAGGGGTATGTTTCACGCTATGTAGATGTCTACTTCCGCTCTCATATATTCTTCTTCCTACCATACAGTAATGTGCATTAAATCAGTTATCAAGCCAGATATGCAAAATGCATGGAAAGACAAATGGACATGACAAAATGCAGTATATGTGTGTTAGGATGCAAAGCAAGGGGCACATACTTGCACCTTTTTCCCATGCTCAAAAGGTGATTATTCAAGAGACATCAAATATAGAGTAACTGCATGAGAACAAGCCAAACAGTTAGAGCACTTATTCACTAAACTGGTCGAGTATTGAGGATTATGATATAAATCGATCCCCTGGGGTTAGCAAAAGCATAACGTAATTCATTAATTGAACCAACAAAGAACTCTCTTATTACTTATAGTATCAGTTACACATATATGTGTAATCGTTACCCAAACACACTTAATAAAAAGAAAGGTAACGAGACATGTAAGAAGTTGCCTAGGCATAAATGTAGATGAGAACACTGAAAGCCGCATCAGATATATCTTGGGCAAAACAAAAGTTCATAAGTTTGTGACATGGCTTTCTCTTATAAGATGATATCAGTCCAACAATAACCAAGAATATGGTTCCACAACTAATCATGATAGTAAGTGGCATGATGGTAAACTGGTTCAAAAGACAATTATGAAATAAAAAACAATTCAAGATCTAACCTAACTTATTAGATAATCATAAGTTCCAAATAGGTTGAAATATGAGAGATTCATCCCTCATAATCATTTGCTTTCCTAGAACGTGAACTCAAAGCTACATAATCTTTATTACTTGATTTCTGTTTTTGGGAGCTGTATATTGACTAACACCATCACTTGCAACACTTTTTTTCCTAATACATACTAACTACAAACAAGCAACTGTTAATCAAACATAACACTCTATAAATACCATGGCACATGTAAAAGGATCAACCTGAAATTTTTTATATAATTAACATCCTTTTAAGGCATCTAATCAGATTCAGCTAACTATAATCACCACAACAATGAAAAAATGGAATGCAGTATGACCAAACCTGATCTTAACTATGTCAGCAACATCAGCAACCACTAATTTATCAACCTTCCCTACTCTCAACAAAGCAGAATCAAGAGCATCATGTATATCGGTAGCAGCCAACACAGCAACACTATTATCCATTAAGACACTAAAACCCTAAATAAACTTTGTAATCACACGAGATACTATATGAAAAACAAGTTATATCAATTAATAAAACCTAATGAATCATACGAAATTGACAAAATAACAAAACTACAGAAGCAATTCAAACCCTTGTTAGTTGTTAACACCCTTAACAGTGAAATTGAAGAAAATAAAACTAAGGCATATAATAACACCCTAATTGACATCATAAGCATACGAAATTAAGATAATTACGACCGTTAAATTAAAATCCTATAGGAATATGAATCATTCGAATTTGATAAAAATAAAAATAAAAATAAAAATTACAACATAAACTGAAACCCTAGAAATGAACTATTAAGCAACTGTAGCGCATAGAATATGGAACTCATTTGAAAATAGAAGAATGATTTCAGAATGAGGAATCGGGAACACGAGTTAAAGAAATTAAAAAAAATTTAATTAATTTAATGCTGAAATAATAAAGGACTAAACTACCCTTTTCTCTTTTAGCAAGAAGAATTGCAGAACACGGGAAGAAGGTGGACTGGAGGCAACTGAGATGAGATGGACGGCAAGATCAGGAACTTCCCCTTCCCTCCTGATTTTTACTTCCCTGATTGGATTTCTATATATATATATATATATATATATATATATATATATATATATATATATATATATATATATATATATATATATATAGTGGTCAAGAGGGAAGTAACCAATCGGGGAAGCGGGGGAAGCAAAAACTTTTTTTTTTTTTTTCATTTTTTGAAAAAACTTTGTTCACGAACATTATAGATGGGATGAAAATATGAACATTTAGTAGAGACACTTTGTGATAAATGTTTTTATTTTGGCGGGAAAATGCTCGAAGAAGTAATATATAACAATTATCGTGTTTTTCGAGCGTATGTTGAGGTTTTAGCTATTGGGGTTTAGATATTAGGGTTTATAGGGTTTAGATATTAGGGTTTAGAAATTTAGGGTTTAGGGTTTAGATTTAGGATTTAGATTGAGTTTTTAACACGAACGGTTTAGAGTTTAGGGTTTAGGGTTTAGGATTTGGTGTTTTGGTTTTATGGAATAAACCCAAAACACCAAACCCTAAACCCTAAACCCTAAACTCTAAATCGGGCTAAATTTTACTTCACAAAACATGAAAAAAAACGTTCATATTCTTCACGAACAATATTATCTTGAATGTTATTTTTGTCGATCGTTTTTCCTCCTAAATAATAACATTCATCACGAAGTGTCTCTTCTAAATGTTCATATTTTCGTGTGATCTTGATGTCGGAAAAAAAAATTCCAAAAAAACGAAAAAAAAAAAAAAAAATTTGCTTCCCCCCGTTTACTCCCGATTGGTTACTTCTCCATTGATCCTGTCCATATATATATATATATATATATATATATATAGTAGTCATACATGGATGTGACATATTCCTTTTACAACAAATGATTTTCTTGTTTTTATAGTGACACAAGTGTTTTCACTTTGTTAATTTTTACATCGTTCTTAAAGTATAATGATAACTTCACTTTAATTTTAATAAATTCACTACATTTATCCATTAACAAGTACAATACAACTGTTTCATACATAAATGTAGTGTATTTATAAAAAAATTCAAGTGAAAATATCTAACTCCTTAAAATATACTCTGTTCATATTTAAGTATTTTATATGTTTCGGTAAAAAAAAATTTATGATACATTTGCATAAAAAAATTTTAAAAATTAAATCAATTCTATGTATAATAGTAATTTTTTTTTTTTAATTTACTAAAATGATTGTCAATAATGAATTCAATATTAGTTCTGAACATATGCCGTTAGGAAAAAATTACTTGTTTTAAAAAAGATGTGGCATTTTAACAAAAATTAAATCAAGATGCAAAATCAAATTTCTTTTAAAAAAAAATATCTGTAACCTCTCTCTGAAGAAGAAAAAAAAAAAAAAAAATTACTCAAAATAAAAGTCAAATTGACATCTTTTAAAAAAGGGAGTTGATTCGTACACCACTAGATTTTAGCCATACACCACCAAAGGTGCATTAAAATATTGTACTAATGCGTGGTAAGTATAGGTGCAAGGGCATTTTCAGAAATTCCATAAATACGAAATACACATTGTACAATTTTATGGCAAAGTAAAATCAGGATCTTTCTTTTTTATCCTTCTTTTTTAAGCATGTGAAGGATTAATTACAGAACATCCAAGAAGACAAGGTCTGACTTGATCGCATTCATACCCACTACCCACCTTCATGAGACGAACAGGTACGAAAGGCGGGAAACAACGAGAAGATCGGATATGTGTTACGAGAGTATGTTAGATGGATGAGAGCATCCATCCCACACTCATGTTTGACCCACTCACAAGACATCCGCTTTTCGTAAGGAAGAAAAATAATCAATCAATATTAACTAGAAATATCATTTGAGATACAATAGTATATAACAAGACGGGCAAACTTTAACATGTATCAATCTTCAGCCAGGGGAATCTCATTCAAATCCAAACCCTCGGCAGGCAAGTCCGAGCCAAGTGGACCTAAAGTGCCGTCTGCATTCAAAGTCAATCCACTCTGCAAAAATAACTCTCGGTTAACATTTTTTACATTGAGATACAATACCGATGCTTGTGAAACAGAATGCGCTAAAAGGCAAAATGGGTTGTAATACCTCAGGCGAGAATCTAAGCATATCAGCACGTGCCATGGCTTCTGCTTGAGCAATTCTCTGCCTAAAGGTCATAGCCATCTCTTCCGCCTGTAAAAATAACATCCAGTTTCTTAATAATATAATAAATTTAATAATTACAGCTTTCCTATAAATTACAGCTTTCACATTATAGCACATCTCAGAAAGTTAAATACATTACAACCAATCTGTGAAAGGTTAGTGTCATTCATTCAACAAAGACAACTATTGATACCTCTAGATGAATCGTGCTTATAGAAAATTCAATTAAACTGAAAGGTAATAAGATTTTATCATATTGTAAAAGAGCAAAGAGCAATGAAGATTACCTTCTCAAAAACCAACTTTGGGTTGCGAATCATGTCTCCAGGAGTAGGCTCTAATTTTTTAGTAGATAGACTAACTCGGCCTCTTTCACGATCGTGGCTCAATACCATGACCTACACATGATAATATTATCTCACCTTATTACAAGTTCAAAGACTTCTAATATTAACCGCTTCAAAGAAAACATAAATAAACTAAAGGTGATATTTCGACCCATTGACCTATGAATGGCACAGATCATGATATGTTAAATTTCATACATGTAAAGCAAGAATATGTGTGTGTATATGGGTTGAAAGTTAACCAAAGAATGTCATGCATAAAAACTTCAAAACCGTTATTATTGAAAAAAATTAAATTATCATTAAAATAATGTATTGGTCAAGATAATAGTTCAAATTTACACACAAACTCCTAATCCTTTCAATTTCAACATATTTGTATGTACATTTGATACGTTTATTTGAACAATCATATTAGATTTATCAAGTGTTACTCCTAAATAATACATTATATTGAACTTATTGACCAGAAAGTGTTGGGGTCAAATCGAACAAACCCAGATGTACATTTAACGAGTATCACCCATTACCCAAACAGCCCAATTTGCCATCTCAAACTAATACCTTGAGAGTATCACCAGGTTGAAGGACGGTTGCAATATCAGAGACACGATCATGACTGATCTGACTAACATGGAGAAGTCCATTGACTCCACCAATATCAATGAAAGCACCATAGGGTTTGAGGCTCTGAACCACACCAGTCACAACAGATCCAATTCCGAGTTGTGCTTGGCTGTCAGCCCTGGCCTTTCGGTTACTCAAAATGAGTCTTGATTGTTCTTCATCTACCTCCACAAACTTTAATGGGATTTCCTGCTCAAGAAGCTCTTCCGCACTTGAAGTCTATAAATCACAATAAATAAACATCAATTTTGCATTATTAGATATCATATAATATAATTATTAATTAATCATTAATCATATATAATAATAACAAGGACATCTTAAATGATTGTCAATCCTTCTAAATGTTTCTTAATAGTTCAATTTGCTAATTAATAATTATGCATACAAGTACTCCTTGATTATACAGATCTATGAATACCATCATAAATATTTATAAGAAAATTGAGGATACATGGTCAAGAGTAACAATTTTTCCTTAATATCCACTCAGATTATGAATCAAATAGTTTTTCCACATAAAATTTAGCTAACTTGTACATCTTTTTGATAAAAATTAAAACCTAACTTCCACTCTTAAAACGACAGTCTAAAAGGTGTATCAAACGACTTAGTAATTTAAACCAGTTAATCTCCCGTATTTTTCGAAAGTTTCCATGTTTTGGGTCACTTAAAGATTGTGGCTTTTCTAATTCTTGATGAATACCAAGAGGAAATATCTTACTTCTTGAAAAAAGGTACTTTTCATCTTCATCATCATTTTGTTGAGTTGATGAATTGTATAACAAGGGTATCACAAAACTTACAATAAGCATATGCAAGAACCCAACACCAATCAAAACTTGATGCTGTCTTATAAACATGAAATAGTCTAATTACTTCTTTTAATGATGAATAATATTCAAAATCAAAACAAGTGATTGAAAATAACAAGAAAATGAAATGGTGTGAAATAATAGTGATCAAGATTTTAGAACCAACCGAAGAAATTTGTGAAAATGGAACAAATCCACGAAGTCCCTCAACAATTGCCACAACTCCACCTTTGTTGGCACCGACAACCTACACAAACATGTGAGATAAACAATATACGGAGTATTAATCCTACCGTCAAGAATTTCAAATTAAATAGTTAACAGAGAATATGAGATCATGCCCTCTTTCAAGTTTTACTTACCTTACCCTTAAGCACAACATCTTCAGCTTGAAGCTGTCGACATCGTTCCCATGCGAGATCGTACTGAATTTGCCTTGAGCTCAAGATTAAGCTATCATCATGTTCATTTTCACCAATAATAACAAACTCATCACGCATTCCAGGAAATATGCCAGCCTCTTCTACATGCTTTATAACATGAATACTTGCCTCCCTAACTGGTAAAAATGCAGAAGATTTTGCTGTGATGTCAACGTACGCCCCATTTGCATCTACATTGAAAACAGTTCCTTTCACCTACCAGACAAAATGATCGACTATCAAAACACTCTCAACAACATTATTATTATCCTACAATTAAACCAAATGTGGATACAAAACCATACCAATTATAAACTAAACTTCATTCGAAATCCACATTACCCCAATAGTCTAAAACCCAACCATAACATCATTCTGTTTCAATTTCAATAACAAAATATTTACTCTGACAGCTCATAAAAACAGACCTATACTTTGACTTTTCAAGTCAAACTTTAGTTCTACAAAACTAGCAGCATTCCATTAAATCCACAATAAAATCCATACAAACTTCAAATATGATAACATATACTAACAAACCCTAGCTCTACATTAATTCATTACTTCAAAAACAAACCTACATTAATTCATCTAATTATGAAATTTTTACAATTACCTTAGAACCGATTTCAGAATTGTAATCAAATTTCTCAATAGCACTGTGAAAATCTTCAACGGTGAAGGAAACACCTTCATACGGCGCCGTTCTGCATCTCTCGTAAGCTTCTTCAAACAAATCTTTGAGTTTTTGTCTCTCTCTCGTTTGTGGAGTTGATATAACAGACGCTGCTGTAATTGTATGTATCTTTTTCACTGATTGTTGATTGATGTTACTAAATGAGGGTTTTCGTGTTAAGTGTGTTGTTGAGAGAGATGGACACCTCAAACCGCCGATTTGTTGTGCCAGTGACGTCATCACTGTGAGTGAATGAGTGTGTGCGTGTGAGAAACAGAGATGAAGGATTGTTGTGTATGGATTATGACAATGATGTATTCGGAATTCGGAGATAAGGTGGAAATGTGGAATAGATTGTACTAATTGGGCCTTAAACCGAATAACAAACATGAACAAGAGGCCCATCATGGTTTCAAGAGGCAGGGTCTTCATTGGTTCGAATTATCCTTTTTCGGTTCGTTTGTTTGTTTGAAAATAAATAAAAAAAAAAAAAAAAAAAAAAAAACAAAATCGAATTATATTTCAAAACTGAAACTGAAACGAAAAACAAATTCAAATTTGAAAATCGAACCAACTCTGAATTCAAATCTGAATTCAAGTTTAGTTTGGATTTTTTCAATATTCATTGAGTTTCGTTTTCGAGCTAATCGGTTTAAAATATATATTGAATACTAGGTATTATGCTACTATAAAGTAGTATAAATATAAGTATTTAATAGACTTGGAATCATCTAAATACCATCCCAACAATCTACGAGTCAGCGTCTGAATTTACTAATAAGAGACTGACATCTTGAGAAACGGTTAAGGGATAATAAAGTTAAACCGCGTTCATGTGACTAAGTGAGTAGATATACTTTACTTTCGGATAGGCTGAACAGAAAAAACCTTATTTGTTACCGTTTATTGAGTCAACTAATTCAAATGAAAAAACAAAGTGTCATCTTAAATAATCGGTTCAAATGGGTTAAGGTGTTCTTCTCCAAGTATAACTCGATACTGTATTCAAATTAATTTAATCATTACATGATAGGAGAAAACCTAAAGCACAAATGGCAAGTTGTTAAAGAACAAGGTCAAGATGTTGGTGTATTAGTGAAGTGTTCGATCCTAGTAAACTGTAAATATTTCCCTTGAGGTTACCTGCTCATCTTGCATTCGAGTCTCATCCGAGGGGTTTTTACCACACACAATGCCCATATGAATTCGTCATGAGGATTTCCTCACGAGTAGCGATACAACTGTAATGTTCGTCCCAGAAAATGTTCAGGTTGGTGGGTTCTGACATCGCGTTCGGATCCCGTCAGTGACTCTTAACCGCCCCTAAAAAAAAAAGGTCTAGTTATTGCTAGTACATTTTACGAAAATGGCTAGTTGGGTTACGCGGGAAATGCTACGTCTAAAACTTATTACGAATTGTTTTGATGGATTCATGTTTCATTAATTACGCAAACGTACGAGACTTTACCAACCTGGACAAGACGATCAAATTTGTACGGATTAACCTATTTCAATGGTTACTCAATGGTCACGATTCCACAAACACCTGTTGAATACATTTGAATGTTATTATGATACCTGAGCAATTTAACTAGGTTATACTTTACTAAACCATCTCAGATTTTCAGTTGAATTGAAATCAAGTAATAACACGTGCAAATGAACTGTTATGCTCGTTAACGTCTGCCACTCTGCCAGTTGTTCGAATGTGTATACATGAAGATGAAGATGGTGCTTAACGGAGAGCGTTAAGTAATTAAACTTATAACACAACCTAATTAAAAGGTTGCATGCTTGCAACATATTTTTAGGAATAGATTATGTGAAACGATACTTGATCGGTAACTACATCCAACTCTTTAGCAACAAAAATTCAATAAAAACGCCACAAGGCATAAACCAAAAAGTTTTATAAAAACACGTCATAAACCAAATTATTTTAGCAACATTCGGGAAGCCTTTAACCAAAGAAGTTGGGGGGTTCAACACTTTAACCCATTGTGCAAAAATTCGTGAATTGGTAGGTTTTGGGTGTTAATTGCCATTTAAAAAAAAACAGTGCCGAGATGTAACATAACCAGCTCTTTAGATCTGCAGATAAACTCTTTAAGCTAAGGTAATGGTAATGCATTGGTTTCGGTAAATGTCTAAGATAGCCAACTGCCAAGGGATAGTATTACCACTCCAAGAATTTAAAACCTCAAGCAAACATCCAGGTCCATTAAAAGACATTTGAAATATAACAAAAAACACCATTGGACATTAAATGTCAACCATAACACATAAATAACCTACAAAAGTTATCAAACCCATAAAATGGTAATCCAAGACAGCGTTGTGCAACAGATTGTAGCAGACCAAAACAGTTACAGCCTCCTTCCTCTTCTACCACCCTTTCGACGAGTGCTGTCAGTTGGGATAGGTGTTACATCCTCTGCAACCATAAATAACATTTATATTGTTAAATCCAGCAGATAAATATGAATCAACATAAACGTGAACCAAAGCTTTTGAGAAACTAAATGAATCAACATAAACAATGACACCAAATGAAAATATAGTATCATACCAATACGACCAATCTTCATCCCAGAACGAGCAAGAGCTCTGAGAGCAGACTGGGCACCTGGACCAGGTGTCTTAGTCTTATTCCCACCAGTTGCACGCAACTTGATGTGGAGAGCATTGATACCAAGCTCCTGCAATAATAACAGAACACATTATCAAAAAGCTAGAAAAAATATAAGCAACCAGGATACTTTTGACCAGATAGTATGAAAGTTGGATTCATGTCATGCAAATTACTAGATAAAATTTCCAACTTCTTGATAAATCAAAATTTTGCAAAATATATCAAACACTTGGAAACCTTGCATCGCTGGGAAACATCTTGGGCAGCAAGCATAGCTGCATAGGGAGATGATTCATCTCTATCAGCTTTGACCTTCATCCCACCTATTGAATAGATGGAATAAAATGTTAACGATAGATATAGAGATTAACAACAAATGACCATACTAAATTCAAATCATTGATTGAACACTAGGATAAATCTGTGATTCAAAACATTGAACTATGACCTGAAGACAGTTTAGTAGTAAATTGTTAAGCTTTAACATAATAAAGTAAAAGTGCTAATGAAAGTTAAGAGCGTACTCTTTCATAAAAAATGTAGCTTTGAAACATCAACAGTTTTAGATATCTTACCAGTAATCCGAACCATTGTTTCACGTCCAGAAATGTCAGTGACATGCTGCAGTTAAATGTAAATATAAAAGGTTATATAGGAATAGGAATAGGAATAGGAATACAATACAAAACATCATGTTAAAAGGATAACAAACACTTTTTAACTTACAATGAAGGTATCGTTGAATGAAGCAAAGATGTGTGCGACACCAAATACAAGCTCTCCCTCACGCGTAGCTGGTCCAAGAGTCACATTCTCTTCCTTAGGCTCTCTAACTTTTCTCTTCGACTGTAACACGATAAAAAGTAATACAATCAATAACAGTAAACAATGTTTAGTAGTTAAAATGTTATCAGAGATAATGTATCAATAGCAACCTCAAAAAACAAAAATACAAAATACACCTGACCCTAACATGTTAGTTACATAGCATGATTAGTTACTGAAAATTGGGGCACACAATAAGCCTAATGTACGTAAATTTTACAACATATATTCTTAGTTCAACTATTAACAAAATACATTGATAATTATGGTACGAATCATTAGAAACAAACGATACACAATTCGTGCTGCACAACCTAATACATAAAAAATTACTGTAAAAATTAAAAACTAATCTTTGATTTATATAACATTTATACTGTATCAACTAAGATAAATCAACTCAGCTCATAAACAATTATTATTATTATTATTAATTACAATTACAATAATTTGAAACATCGGATAAAATAACGTAAATCAAAGAGTATATCATATCAACAACAAGAATTGAATTGGATAATATAACATGGATCACGTTCTTTAATATTCGTAGTGATTTTGAAAACTATGTAATGAAATTCATAGCAACAGATGTAAAACATATCTAGTCTAGGATTAAGTTAACAAGTGTAGACGATTTAGAAGAATATGAAACGGAAATGAGATTACCATGGTGTGAATTCGCTGTTTTCTTCTTGAAAATTAACAGAGGGATGGGTTGCAGGTTGCGGCACAAAGGAAGTGAAAGATTTCAGCCCTAGCTAGGGTTTATGTACGACCAAGTGCCTGTTATAAGTCGGGTGTAATACCTTGGGCCTATCAATAATTTATCATAAGCCCAATGGGTTCTGATGTGGACTCGGTTGTGATTAAAAGTCTTTGATCTTTAATTAGCGAGCAAAGATGTTACTTTCCAGTACGATGTTGCCTTCTAATCTTTAAGTCATTAATCTTCTATCTATCTATCTATATCTATTTATCTATAGTTTATATTAAAATCTTATAATTATAATGTCATTATTAGACTAATTCCTTTTTTAAAAAAACTCAAAATAAAAATAAAAAATTTAAGCATGGTGGTTGTTGTCATTAATTTAAATAATTTTAAATTAAAATTAAATCTTATTAATTAATTATTATTATTAAATCTTATTAATAATTATTTTAATTATTAAAATTAAATAATTTTGAATAATTTTAATTAATTATTTTAAATTGAGTACGAGAAGGTATAAAAGCTAGACAAAAAGAAACCAATTCTAAATTTATATTTTAATTTACACTTTTAAATAAAATGACAACCAATATTATCTCTTACGATAGGATGTGGATTGTTTAATATGCATTTTAGGTGTTTGATGAAATGTTCAGCTGACGAGTTTCTTAGTCGGACTCTGTGGTTCGACGGGTCATTAAACTAAAGGATGAGTTGCAGGTTGCGGCACAAAGGAAGTGAGTGTTTTCAGCCCTAGCTAGGGTTTATGTACGACCACCAAGTGCCTGTTATAAGTCAAGACTAAAGGGTTTAATACATTAGGCCCATCAATAATTTATAATAAGCCCAATGGGTTCTGATGTGGACTCGGTTGTAATTAAAATTCTTCGAGCAAAAGGGATTATAGCCAAAATGCCCATTCCCATCAAGTTTCTTGCGATGGAGCACAAAAAAAAAAAATTTTCCAGGTTGCCCTCGCAATACGCAAGGAGACTTGCGTCTTGCCCTCGCAAGGCGCAAGCTTGCGTCCTTGCGTCTTGCAAGCTTGCGACCTTATCTGATCAGAAATACGATTTTGTGGAAAAGATTTCGTCAGATATCCTAGATTTTTACGGATAATATTTTGTCCCTATATTTAGATTGACCCTGAGACTTTGAAATCACAGTCTCATAACAATTTCAAAACTTTTCAATTCAGAGCTTATACCCATGTTAAGGTACTATTTTAACCATTTTTTCACTAATTTTTGTCATTATGAATTGTGTTAATGATGATAAATTTGTTGTTAATATATGTTGTGGTGGTTCTTTTGAGTACATTAACAACATACCCATATATATGCCACGAGATTGTTTTAGAATTCGGTTAAGACTCCCAATTGCGCCCGTAAAACCAATGAATCGGAGAATATTGTTAAAAAATGTTCTTAAAAAGATTGAATTCCCACCCAATGTAGCTGTTTCAATGAGATACGTTTTTAATAATCATGTTTTTGATATTATTGATGATGATGAAGACTTTCAAGAGTTTTTACAATATGCAATTGTAAATGCTCCTATTGATATTTATATTGTCGATAGAGTAATAATGCATCAGCCACAACGAAATCCAGAAACAAAATACTCGAAAAACCAGCCACTACTACAACAAAACCAAGAAACACCCACACCAAAACAACCAAAATCACCAAAACCACCAAAACCACCAAAACACCAACCACAACAATTGTCACTACAACATGATACCGAAGAAAACCCCGCAAGTAACAATTTCGAAGTGGAAGAACCTGAATTGCCACTTCCAAACACAGAAGAGTTTGATTTGCATAACTATGGTCTTGAAAACGTTTGTAAAATTAAAGAATTAAACCACCCGTTTGAGGTACCTCTTGTCGAAGATAGTGATTCAGATGGAGGAAAAGACGGAGACGCAGAATTCCAATATGAAGAACAAAAGCAAGATCCGTTCTGGAATATGCCAACTCTTTTGAGTCAGCATGAGGAAGAGCACGAACATACGACTGAAATACCAACCACGTATAGGGTGTCAGATTTAATTAAAGTTCGTCAAACTTTCTTGAACAAAGATGAGTTTATAAACACCCTATTTACAAAATGTCTTGAAGAAAACTTCCAAATAAAGCCTGTAAAGTCAGACAAATCTCGGTACACCGCTAAATGTGTGTTGCCAAACTGTGAGTGGAAATGTAGTGCTTACAGAATACGATTCACTGAAAACTTTATGGTAAAGAAACTTCATGACGTACACACATGCTCAGGCACACTAATTATGGGAAACAATAAACATGCAACCAAAAAGGTGTTGGGTAGTATGCTTGTGGATTCGTTCAAATCTGCAAGCCGAAAATATAAAGCAAACGATATACGTGCGGATATAGGCAGCCGATTCGGTGTCAGCATATCTTACAATCAAGCATGGAGGGCCAAATGTCATACATTACAGATGCTTCGTGGGAGTAGTGAAGAGTCGTATTTACCTATATAACATTAAGATTCACAACCCCGGAAGCGTAACGAATTTGATCACCGACAAAGAAAATAGATTTCTGATGTGTTATTATTCCCTTGGCGTGGTTGTAAGTATCACTATTACCATTTAATTAAAATTGTAAATTTTGCACGAGACGCAAGGGACGCAAGGAACAGTTTGCGTCTTTCTTTACCAGACGCAAGGACGCAAGACGTTTCTTGCGCCTCTCATGAAATGTCCCGTTCTTATTGATTAAAAACGTTCCATATTAATTGATTTCGTTGCGAGGTTTTGACCTCTATATGAGACGTTTTTCAAAGACTGCATTCATTTTTAAAACAAACCATAACCTTTATTTCATAAATAAAGGTTTAAAAAGCTTTACGTAGATTATCAAATAATGATAATCTAAAATATCCTGTTTACACACGACCATTACATAATGGTTTACAATACAAATATGTTACATCGAAATCAGTTTCTTGAATGCAGTTTTTACACAATATCATACAAACATGGACTCCAAATCTTGTCCTTATTTTAGTATGCAACAGCGGAAGCTCTTAATATTCACCTGAGAATAAACATGCTTTAAACGTCAACAAAAATGTTGGTGAGTTATAGGTTTAACCTATATATATCAAATCGTAACAATAGACCACAAGATTTCATATTTCAATACACATCCCATACATAGAGATAAAAATCATTCATATGGTGAACACCTGGTAACCGACAATAACAAGATGCATATATAAGAATATCCCCATCATTCCGGGACACCCTTCGGATATGATATAAATTTCGAAGTACTAAAGCATCCGGTACTTTGGATGGGGTTTGTTAGGCCCAATAGATCTATCTTTAGGATTCGCGTCAATTAGGGTGTCTGTTCCCTAATTCTTAGATTACCAGACTTAATAAAAAGGGGCATATTCGATTTCGATAATTCAACCATAGAATGTAGTTTCACGTACTTGTGTCTATTTTGTAAATCATTTATAAAACCTGCATGTATTCTCATCCCAAAAATATTAGATTTTAAAAGTGGGACTATAACTCACTTTCACAGATTTTTACTTCGTCGGGAAGTAAGACTTGGCCACTGTTGATTCACGAACCTATAACAATATATACATATATATCAAAGTATGTTCAAAACATATTTACAACACTTTTAATATATTTTGATGTTTTAAGTTTATTAAGTCAGCTGTCCTCGTTAGTAACCTACAACTAGTTGTCCACAGTTAGATGTACAGAAATAAATCGATAAATATTATCTTGAATCAATCCACGACCCAGTGTATACGTATCTCAGTATTGATCACAACTCAAACTATATATATTTTGGAATCAACCTCAACCCTGTATAGCTAACTCCAACATTCACATATAGAGTGTCTATGGTTGTTCCGAAATATATATAGATGTGTCGACATGATAGGTCGAAACATTGTATACGTGTCTATGGTATCTCAAGATTACATAATATACAATACAAGTTGATTAAGTTATGGTTGGAATAGATTTGTTACCAATTTTCACGTAGCTAAAATGAGAAAAATTATCCAATCTTGTTTTACCCATAACTTCTTCATTTTAAATCCGTTTTGAGTGAATCAAATTGCTATGGTTTCATATTGAACTCTATTTTATGAATATAAACAGAAAAAGTATAGGTTTATAGTCGGAAAAATAAGTTACAAGTCGTTTTTGTAAAGGTAGTCATTTCAGTCGAAAGAACGACGTCTAGATGACCATTTTAGAAAATATACTTCCACTTTGAGTTTAACCATAATTTTTGGATATAGTTTCATGTTCATAATAAAAATCATTTTCTCAGAATAAAAACTTTTAAATCAAAGTTTGTCATAGTTTTTAATTAACTAACCCAAAACAGCCCGCGGTGTTACTACGACGGCGTAAATCCGGTTTTACGGTGTTTTTCGTGTTTCCAGGTTTTAAATCATTAAGTTAGCATATCCTATAGATATAGAACATGTGTTTAGTTGATTTTAAAAGTCAAGTTAGAAGGATTAACTTTTGTTTGCGAACAAGTTTAGAATTAACTAAACTATGTTCTAGTGATTACAAGTTTAAACCTTCGAATAAGATAGCTTTATATGTATGAATCGAATGATGTTATGAACATCATTACTACCTTAATTTCCTTGGATAAACCTACTGGAAAATAGAAAAATGGATCTAGCTTCAATGGATCCTTGGATGGCTCGAAGTTCTTGAAGCAGAATCATGACACGAAAACAAGTTCAAGTAAGATCATCACTTGAAATAAGATTGTTATAGTTATAGAAATTGAACCAAAGTTTGAATATGATTATTACCTTGTATTAGAATGATAACCTACTGTAAGAAACAAAGATTTCTTGAGGTTGGATGATCACCTTACAAGATTGGAAGTGAGCTAGCAAACTTGAAAGTATTCTTGATTTTATGAAACTAGAACTTTTGGAATTTATGAAGAACACTTAGAACTTGAAGATAGAACTTGAGAGAGATCAATTAGATGAAGAAAATTGAAGAATGAAAGTGTTTGTAGGTGTTTTTGGTCGTTGGTGTATGGATTAGATATAAAGGATATGTAATTTTGTTTTCATGTAAATAAGTCATGAATGATTACTCATATTTTTGTAATTTTATGAGATATTTCATGCTAGTTGCCAAATGATGGTTCCCACATGTGTTAGGTGACTCACATGGGCTGCTAAGAGCTGATCATTGGAGTGTATATACCAATAGTACATACATCTAAAAGCTGTGTATTGTACGAGTACGAATACAGGTGCATACGAGTAGAATTGTTGATGAAACTGAACGAGGATGTAATTGTAAGCATTTTTGTTAAGTAGAAGTATTTTGATAAGTGTCTTGAAGTCTTTCAAAAGTGTATGAATACATATTAAAACACTACATGTATATACATTTTAACTGAGTCGTTAAGTCATCGTTAGTCGTTACATGTAAATGTTGTTTTGAAACCTTTAGGTTAACGATCTTGTTAAATGTTGTTAACCCAATGTTTATAATATCAAAAGAGATTTTAAATTATTATATTATCATGATATTATGATGTACGAATATCTCTTAATATGATATATATACATTAAATGTCGTTACACCGATAATCGTTACATATATGTCTCGTTTCAAAATCATTAAGTTAGTAGTCTTGTTTTTACATATGTAGTTCATTGTTAATATACTTAATGATATGTTTACTTATCATAATATCATGTTAACTATATATATAACCATATATATGTCATCATATAGTTTTTACAAGTTTTAACGTTCGTGAATCACCGGTCAACTTGGGTGGTCAATTGTCTATATGAAACTTATTTCAATTAATCAAGTCTTAACAAGTTTGATTGCTTAACATGTTGGAAACATTTAATCATGTAAATATCAATCTCAATCAATATATATAAACATGGAAAAGTTCGGGTCACTACAGTACCTACCCGTTAAATAAATTTCGTCCCGAAATTTTAAGCTGTTGAAGGTGTTGACGAATCTTCTGGAAATAGATGCGGGTATTTCTTCTTCATCTGATCTTCACGCTCCCAGGTGAACTCGGGTCCTCTACGAGCATTCCATCGAACCTTAACAATTGGTATCTTGTTTTGCTTAAGTCTTTTAACCTCACGATCCATTATTTCGACGGGTTCTTCGATGAATTGAAGTTTTTCGTTGATTTGGATTTCATCTAACGGAATAGTGAGATCTTCTTTAGCAAAACATTTCTTTAAATTCGAGACATGGAAAGTGTTATGTACAGCCGCGAGTTGTTGAGGTAACTCTAGTCGGTAAGCTACTGGTCCGACACGATCAATAATCTTGAATGGTCCAATATACCTTGGATTTAATTTCCCTCGTTTACCAAATCGAACAACGCCTTTCCAAGGTGCAACTTTAAGCATGACCATCTCTCCAATTTCAAATTCTATATCTTTTCTTTTAATGTCAGCGTAGCTCTTTTGTCGACTTTGGGCGGTTTTCAACCGTTGTTGAATTTGGATGATCTTCTCGGTAGTTTCTTGTATAATCTCCGGACCCGTAATCTGTCTATCCCCCACTTCACTCCAACAAATCGGAGACCTGCACTTTCTACCATAAAGTGCTTCAAACGGCGCCATCTCAATGCTTGAATGGTAGCTGTTATTGTAGGAAAATTCTGCTAACGGTAGATGTCGATCCCAACTGTTTCCGAAATCAATAACACATGCTCGTAGCATGTCTTCAAGCGTTTGTATCGTCCTTTCGCTCTGCCCATCAGTTTGTGGATGATAGGCAGTACTCATGTCTAGACGAGTTCCTAATGCTTGTTGTAATGTCTGCCAGAATCTTGAAATAAATCTGCCATCCCTATCAGAGATAATAGAGATTGGTATTCTATGTCTGGAGACGACTTCCTTCAAATACAGTCGTGCTAACTTCTCCATCTTGTCATCTTCTCTTATTGGTAGGAAGTGTGCTGATTTGGTGAGACGATCAACTATTACCCAAATAGTATCAAAACCACTTGCAGTCCTTGGCAATTTAGTGATGAAATCCATGGTAATGTTTTCCCATTTCCATTCCGGGATTTCGGGTTGTTGAAGTAGACCTGATGGTTTCTGATGCTCAGCTTTGACCTTAGAACACGTCAAACATTCTCCTACGTATTTAGCAACATCGGCTTTCATACCCGGCCACCAAAAATGTTTCTTGAGATCCTTGTACATCTTCCCCGTTCCAGGATGTATTGAGTATCTGGTTTTATGAGCTTCTCTAAGTACCATTTCTCTCATATCTCCAAATTTTGGTACCCAAATCCTTTCAGCCCTATACCGGGTTCCGTCTTCCCGAATATTAAGATGCTTCTCCGATCCTTTGGGTATTTCATCCTTTAAATTTCCCTCTTTTAAAACTCCTTGTTGCGCCTCCTTTATTTGAGTAGTAATGTTATTATGAATCATTATATTCATAGATTTTACTCGAATGGGTTCTCTGTCCTTCCTGCTCAAGGCATCGGCTACCACATTTGCCTTCCCCGGGTGGTAACGAATCTCAAAGTCGTAATCATTCAACAATTCAATCCACCTACGCTGCCTCATATTCAGTTGTTTCTGATTAAATATGTGTTGAAGACTTTTGTGGTCGGTATATATAATACTTTTGACCCCATATAAGTAGTGCCTCCAAGTCTTTAATGCAAAAACAACCGCGCCTAATTCCAAATCATGTGTCGTATAATTTTGTTCGTGAATCTTCAATTGTCTAGACGCATAAGCAATCACCTTCGTTCGTTGCATTAATACACAACCGAGACCTTGCTTTGATGCATCACAATAAATCACAAAATCATCATTCCCTTCAGGCAATGACAATATAGGTGCCGTAGTTAGCTTTTTCTTCAATAACTGAAACGCTTTCTCTTGTTCATCATTCCATTCAAATTTCTTCCCTTTATGCGTTAATGCAGTCAAGGGTTTTGCTATTCTGGAAAAGTCTTGGATGAACCTTCTGTAGTAACCAGCTAGTCCTAAAAACTGGCGTATGTGTTTCGGAGTTTTCGGGGTTTCCCACTTTTCAACAGTTTCTATCTTTGCCGGATCCACCTTAATACCTTCTTTGTTCACTATGTGACCGAGGAATTGAACTTCTTCCAACCAAAATGCACACTTTGAAAACTTAGCATACAATTCTTCCTTCTTCAATACTTCTAACACCTTTCTCAAATGTTCACCGTGTTCTTGGTCATTCTTTGAGTAAATAAGTATGTCATCAATGAAAACAATGACAAACTTGTCAAGGTATGGTCCACACACTCGGTTCATAAGGTCCATGAACACAGCTGGTGCATTAGTTAAACCAAACGGCATGACCATAAACTCGTAATGACCGTAACGTGTTCTGAAAGCAGTCTTTGGAATATCATCTTCTTTCACCCGCATTTGATGATACCCGGAACGTAAGTCAATCTTTGAATAAACAGACGAGCCTTGTAGTTGATCAAATAAGTTGTCGATTCTCGGTAGTGGGTAGCGGTTCTTGATGGTAAGTTTGTTCAACTCTCGGTAGTCGATACACAACCTGAATGTACCATCTTTCTTCTTGACAAACAAAACAGGAGCTCCCCACGGTGATGTGCTTGGTCGAATGAAACCACGCTTTAAAAGTTCTTTTAAATTTCTTTGCAGTTCTTTCATCTCGCTGGGTGCGAGTCTGTAAGGAGCACGAGCTATTGGTGCAGCTCCTGGTACAAGATCTATTTGAAATTCAACGGATCGATGTGGGGGTAATCCCGGTAATTCTTTCGGAAATACATCGGGAAATTCTTTTGCAATGGGAACATCATTGATGCTCTTTTCTTCAGTTTGTACTTTCTCGACGTGTGCTAGAACAGCATAGCAACCTTTTCTTATTAGTTTTTGTGCCTTCAAATTACTAATAAGATGTAGCTTCGTGTTGCCCTTTTCTCCGTACACCATTAAGGGTTTTCCTTTTTCTCGTATAATGCGAATTGCATTTTTGTAACAAACGATCTCCGCTTTCACTTCTTTCAACCAGTCCATACCGATTATCACATCAAAACTCCCTAACTCTACTGGTATCAAATCAATCTTAAATGTTTCGCTAACCAGTTTAATTTCTCGATTCCGACATATATTATCTGCTGAAATTAATTTACCATTTGCTAATTCGAGTAAAAATTTACTATCCAAAGGCGTAAATGGACAACTTAATTTAGCACAAAAATCTCTACTCATATAGCTTCTATCCGCACCCGAATCAAATAAAACGTAAGCAGATTTATTGTCAATAAGAAACGTACCCGTAACAAGCTCCGGGTCTTCCTGTGCCTCTACCGCATTAATATTGAAAACTCTTCCACGGCCTTGTCCATTCGTGTTCTCCTGGTTCGGGCAATTTCTAATAATGTGGCCTGGTTTTCCACATTTATAACAAACTACATTGGCATAACTTGCTCCGACACTACTTGCTCCGCCATTACTCGTTCCGACACCATTTGTTCCTTTCGTTCTATTAACCCCTGGTCCGTAGACCTCACACTTCGCCGCGCTATGACCATTTCTTTTACACTTGTTGCAAAATTTGGTGCAGAACCCCGAGTGATTCTTTTCACACCTTTGGCATAGCTGCTTCTGATTGTTGTTGTTGTTTCGGTTATTATTGTTGTTAAGATGATTGTTGTGGTTGCTGTTGTTGTTGTTGTTGTTGTTGTTGCTGTTGTTGGGCCGTTTGTTGTAGTTGCGATTGATGTTGCGATTGTTAGGATAGTTGTTGCGATTATTGTTATAATTGCTGTTGTTGTTGTATTGGTGATTCTTATCACCATTTTCCTCCCACTTTCTTTTGACTTGCTTCACATTGGCCTCTTCAGCAGTCTGTTCTTTAATTCTTTCTTCAATCTGGTTCACTAGTTTGTGAGCCATTCTACATGCCTGTTGTATGGAGGCGGGCTCGTGTGAACTTATATCTTCTTGGATTCTTTCCGGTAATCCTTTCACAAACGCGTCGATCTTCTCTTCCTCATCTTCGAATGCTCCCGGACACAATAAGCACAATTCTGTGAATCGTCTTTCGTACGTGGTAATATCAAATCCTTGGGTTCGTAACCCTCTAAGTTCTGTTTTGAGCTTATTGACCTCGGTTCTGGGACGGTACTTCTCGTTCATCAAGTGCTTGAATGCTGACCACGGTAGTGCATACGCATCGTCTTGTCCCACTTGCTCTAGATAGGTATTCCACCATGTTAACGCAGAACCTGTGAAGGTATGCGTAGCGTACTTCACTTTGTCCTCTTCAGTACACTTACTTATGGCAAACACCGATTCAACCTTCTCGGTCCACCGTTTCAATCCGATCGGTCCTTCGGTTCCATCAAATTCCAAAGGTTTGCAGGCAGTGAATTCTTTGTAGGTGCATCCTACACGATTTCCTGTACTGCTAGATCCAAGGTTATTGTTGGTATGTAGCGCAGCCTGTACTGCGGCTATGTTTGAAGCTAGAAAAGTACGGAATTCCTCTTCATTCATATTCACGGTGTGTCGAGTAGTCGGTGCCATTTCCTTCAAAATAGTTAAATGGAACAAGTTAATCATACAGAATATTAAGAGTAGTTAATAGTATTTCGTAGCATAATATGAACTCATTTATAAAAGCTTTTTCTTCATATTAGCGTTTTATAAGTTTAAATTCGGGTAGTACCTACCCGTTAAGTTCATACTTAGTAGCTAATATACAATTCAACTACTACAATTCTATATGAAAAACTGATTATAATAATATTTCGCGTTCAAACTTTTATACAATATTTTACAAACTTACAATACCGCTTATTTTACATAAAGCATGAAATATAGCACACAATAACTTTGATACAAGATAGTTGTGAAGACAATTCTAGCTAGTACACAAGTCGTTCAGCAAAGGCAATAAAGACACGTAATTCATACGTCCAGAAACAAGTCATGCATTCTGGTTTTACTAGGACTACTTCCCATCCTTGGTCTTGTGCAACATAACCGTTATGGCCGTTGATAAGACAGCGTGTTGTAACGTCATCAAAGGGACGAGGGTTACGTAATGTCCAACAGTCCCGTAATAATCTAAAAACCTCATTTCTTACCCCAATTACCGACTCCGTCACTTGTGGAAACGTTTTGTTTAATAGTTGTAGCCCGATGTTCTTGTTCTCACTTTGGTGAGAAGCGAACATTACTAATCCGTAAGCATAACATGCTTCTTTATGTTGCATGTTAGCCGCTTTTTCTAAATCACGAAGTCCAATATTCGGATATATTGAGTCAAAATAATTTCTTAACCCGTTGCGTAAAATAGCATTTGGGTTCCCCGCAATATATGCGTCAAAGTAAACACATCGTAACTTATGGGTTTCCCAATGTGATATCCCCCATCTTTCAAACGAAAGTCTCTTATAAACCAAGACATTCTTGGAACGTTCTTCGAATGTCTTACAAACTGATCTCGCCTTAAATAGTTGTGCCGAAGAATTCTGGCCGACTCTAGACAAGATTTCATCAATCATGTCTCCGGGTAGGTCTCTTAAAATATTGGGTTGTCTATCCATTTTGTGTTTTTAAACTGTAAAATAGACAAGAGTTAGATTCATAAAAAAATACTTATTAATACAAGCAATTTTTACATATATCATAAAGCATAAGAACACTATATTACATATATTACACCACACGAATACAACTATCTTATTCCGACTCGCTCGTTTCTTCTTCTTCGGTTTTGGTTCGTTTTGCCAAGTTTCTAGGGATATATGATGTTCCCCTAATACGAGCCGTCGTTGTCCACATTGGTTTAGAAAAACCTGGTGGTTTAGAGGTTCCCGGGTCATTGTTACAACTTAAGGACTTCGGGGGTTGACGATACATATAAAGTTCATCGGGGTTGGAATTAGATTTCTCTATTTTTATGCCCTTTCCCTTATTATTTTCTTTTGCCTTTTTAAATTCAGTTGGGGTAATTTCTATAACATCATCGGAATTCTCGTCGGAATCCGATTCATCGGAGAATTGGTAATCCTCCCAATATTTTGCTTCCTTGGCGGAAACACCATTGACCATAATTAACTTTGGTCGGTTGGTTGAGGATTTTCTTTTACTTAACCGTTTTATTATTTCCCCCACCGGTTCTATTTCTTCATCCGGTTCCGATTCTTCTTCCGGTTCCGATTCTTCTTCCGGTTCCGACTCTTCTTCCGGTTCCTCTTCGGGAACTTGTGAATCAGTCCACAAATCATTCCAATTTACATTTGACTCTTCATTATTATTAGGTGAGTCAATGGGACTTGTTCTAGAGGTAGACATCTATCACATAATATCAAACACGTTAAGAGATTAATATATCACATAATATTCATATGTTAAAAATATATAGTTTCCAACAAAAATGTTAAGCAATCATTTTTAAAGAAAACACGGTCGAAGTCCAGACTCACTAATGCATCCTAACAAACTCGATAAGACACACTAATGCAAATTTTCTGGTTCTCTAAGACCAACGCTCGGATACCAACTGAAATGTCCCGTTCTTATTGATTAAAAACGTTCCATATTAATTGATTTCGTTGCGAGGTTTTGACCTCTATATGAGACGTTTTTCAAAGACTGCATTCATTTTTAAAACAAACCATAACCTTTATTTCATAAATAAAGGTTTAAAAAGCTTTACGTAGATTATCAAATAATGATAATCTAAAATATCCTGTTTACACACGACCATTACAGAATGGTTTACAATACAAATATGTTACATCGAAATCAGTTTCTTGAATGCAGTTTTTACACAATATCATACAAACATGGACTCCAAATCTTGTCCTTATTTTAGTATGCAACAGCGGAAGCTCTTAATATTCACCTGAGAATAAACATGCTTTAAACGTCAACAAAAATGTTGGTGAGTTATAGGTTTAACCTATATATATCAAATCGTAACAATAGACCACAAGATTTCATATTTCAATACACATCCCATACATAGAGATAAAAATCATTCATATGGTGAACACCTGGTAACCGACAATAACAAGATGCATATATAAGAATATCCCCATCATTCCGGGACACCCTTCGGATATGATATAAATTTCGAAGTACTAAAGCATCCGGTACTTTGGATGGGGTTTGTTAGGCCCAATAGATCTATCTTTAGGATTCGCGCCAATTAGGGTGTCTGTTCCCTAATTCTTAGATTACCAGACTTAATAAAAAGGGGCATATTCGATTTCGATAATTCAACCATAGAATGTAGTTTCACGTACTTGTGTCTATTTTGTAAATCATTTATAAAACCTGCATGTATTCTCATCCCAAAAATATTAGATTTTAAAAGTGGGACTATAACTCACTTTCACAGATTTTTACTTCGTCGGGAAGTAAGACTTGGCCACTGTTGATTCACGAACCTATAACAATATATACATATATATCAAAGTATGTTCAAAACATATTTACAACACTTTTAATATATTTTGATGTTTTAAGTTTATTAAGTCAGCTGTCCTCGTTAGTAACCTACAACTAGTTGTCCACAGTTAGATGTACAGAAATAAATCGATAAATATTATCTTGAATCAATCCACGACCCAGTGTATACGTATCTCAGTATTGATCACAACTCAAACTATATATATTTTGGAATCAACCTCAACCCTGTATAGCTAACTCCAACATTCACATATAGAGTGTCTATGGTTGTTCCGAAATATATATAGATGTGTCGACATGATAGGTCGAAACATTGTATACGTGTCTATGGTATCTCAAGATTACATAATATACAATACAAGTTGATTAAGTTATGGTTGGAATATATTTGTTACCAATTTTCACGTAGCTAAAATGAGAAAAATTATCCAATCTTGTTTTACCCATAACTTCTTCATTTTAAATCCGTTTTGAGTGAATCAAATTGCTATGGTTTCATATTGAACTCTATTTTATGAATCTAAACAGAAAAAGTATAGGTTTATAGTCGGAAAAATAAGTTACAAGTCGTTTTTGTAAAGGTAGTCATTTCAGTCGAAAGAACGACGTCTAGATGACCATTTTAGAAAACATACTTCCACTTTGAGTTTAACCATAATTTTTGGATATAGTTTCATGTTCATAATAAAAATCATTTTCTCAGAATAACAACTTTTAAATCAAAGTTTATCATAGTTTTTAATTAACTAACCCAAAACAGCCCGCGGTGTTACTACGACGGCGTAAATCCGGTTTTACGGTGTTTTTCGTGTTTCCAGGTTTTAAATCATTAAGTTAGCATATCCTATAGATATAGAACATGTGTTTAGTTGATTTTAAAAGTCAAGTTAGAAGGATTAACTTTTGTTTGCGAACAAGTTTAGAATTAACTAAACTATGTTCTAGTGATTACAAGTTTAAACCTTCGAATAAGATAGCTTTATATGTATGAATCGAATGATGTTATGAACATCATTACTACCTTAATTTCCTTGGATAAACCTACTGGAAAAGAGAAAAATGGATCTAGCTTCAATGGATCCTTGGATGGCTCGAAGTTCTTGAAGCAGAATCATGACACGAAAACAAGTTCAAGTAAGATCATCACTTGAAATAAGATTGTTATAGTTATAGAAATTGAACCAAAGTTTGAATATGATTATTACCTTGTATTAGAATGATAACCTACTGTAAGAAACAAAGATTTCTTGAGGTTGGATGATCACCTTACAAGATTGGAAGTGAGCTAGCAAACTTGAAAGTATTCTTGATTTTATGAAACTAGAACTTTTGGAATTTATGAAGAACACTTAGAACTTGAAGATAGAACTTGAGAGAGATCAATTAGATGAAGAAAATTGAAGAATGAAAGTGTTTGTAGGTGTTTTTGGTCGTTGGTGTATGGATTAGATATAAAGGATATGTAATTTTGTTTTCATGTAAATAAGTCATGAATGATTACTCATATTTTTGTAATTTTATGAGATATTTCATGCTAGTTGCCAAATGATGGTTCCCACATGTGTTAGGTGACTCACATGGGCTGCTAAGAGCTGATCATTGGAGTGTATATACCAATAGTACATACATCTAAAAGCTGTGTATTGTACGAGTACGAATACAGGTGCATACGAGTAGAATTGTTGATGAAACTGAACGAGGATGTAATTGTAAGCATTTTTGTTAAGTAGAAGTATTTTGATAAGTGTCTTGAAGTCTTTCAAAAGTGTATGAATACATATTAAAACACTACATGTATATACATTTTAACCGAGTCGTTAAGTCATCGTTAGTCGTTACATGTAAATGTTGTTTTGAAACCTTTAGGTTAACGATCTTGTTAAATGTTGTTAACCCAATGTTTATAATATCAAAAGAGATTTTAAATTATTATATTATCATGATATTATGATGTACGAATATCTCTTAATATGATATATATACATTAAATGTCGTTACACCGATAATCGTTACATATATGTCTCGTTTCAAAATCATTAAGTTAGTAGTCTTGTTTTTACATATGTAGTTCATTGTTAATATACTTAATGATATGTTTTCTTATCATAATATCATGTTAACTATATATATAACCATATATATGTCATCATATAGTTTTTACAAGTTTTAACGTTCGTGAATCACCGGTCAACTTGGGTGGTCAATTGTCTATATGAAACTTATTTCAATTAATCAAGTCTTAACAAGTTTGATTGCTTAACATGTTGGAAACATTTAATCATGTAAATATCAATCTCAATTAATATATATAAACATGGAAAAGTTCGGGTCACTACATCTCAAATCAATCGTACGCAAGGGCGCAAAACTATTGTTTGCGTCCTTGCGTATCGATTAAAAACATATTTGTTTTAACATTGTTCATTCCTGCAGGCTCGATCATTTGTTCAACATTGTCGCCCAATAATAATCGTCGATGGAGCGCATTTGAAGGCAGGATATTTGGGTACAAATTTAGTTGCTGTTGCGATGGATGGCAATAATGGAATTTTGCCATTGGCTTATGGAATTGCTGTCGGCGAGACAAACGAGTCTTTGGATTGGTTTTTGGGCAACCTACGAGACCATTTAATGACTTGTTGAATGGGTGATCGTATGTCAGAGCTTACTTTTATTTCTGATCGAGGTTTGCCAATAGCACATGGTGTTTCAACCGTGTTCCCCGAAGCATTTCACTGTTTCTGCGCTCATCATTTGTTTGGAAGCATTAAAAGTAAATCCAACAAATTCAAATAGTTTGAATGGCATTATTAGAAAATGGTCAAAGCTTATCGTGCATCGGATTTTGAGGATCATCTTAATGTATTTCGAAGAAGATTGAAAGCGTCTTACAAAATTTTAAGTGATGTTGGGTTCCACAAATGGTCTAGAAGTAGAGCTGAACATGTTAGGTATTCATACCTTACTAGCAACAGTGTAGAGTCTGTTAATGCACTATCCGTACATGCTCGAAAACTACCTGTTTGCATGTTATTGGATTTTTTTTGCGCTTCGGTACAAGATTGGTATTTCAAACATCGCAATCAATCGGTTAGTCTTACTTCAACTGTTACTCCATATGCTGAACATAAACTAGCCAAGAGGACGAAAAAGTCAAGAAGATAGCAAGCAATTACATCGACAAACAATCTAGTATAAGTGCGCGATGGATGAAAAAATGGCCTCGTTAATCTAGCAGATAAAGTTTGTTCATGTGGGCAGTGGCAGGGATCAGGCATACCTTGCGGACATGTTATTGCAGCAGCACGACTCTTTGGAGTGGCTGATGTTACTCAATTTGTATCTCATTGGTTCACGACAGAAACTTATATAAATACGTATATGGAACACATCATTCCTTTGCCCCATCGGTCTGAATGGTCGGATCCGGGGCCCAACGTCCTACCAATTGTAAACCCTCCCATTAAGTCGAAAAGAGCTCCCGGATGCCCAAAATCAACAAAATGTCATCCGTCAACGGGTGAAGACACTAAAAAAACAGTAAGAACATGTACTCGTTGCAAAGAATCAGGTCATAGTAGGGATACGTGCAGATCTTCAGTTGATCGAATTGGTGAACCAACCACGAAAAGGGTAGTAAAAACATCGGCCTCAACTTCAAAGTCGAAGAAGGGTAAGGAGAAACTCACTGACAAAGAAGCGTTTCATGCTTATCAATCTCAGTTTTATGCAACGTGCAATCTAGCGAGCGATAATTAGTAAACCAATATCCAAGTTTCTGTTTATTTTCCTATTGTATGTTTTTTATGTCATATGATCGTTGTAATAAATTCTCGAAGTTTATCTATTTTATGTGTGATAATCTTTAATTTGGTTTAGCTAGAAGCATACGCAAAGACGCAAGTATAACCTTGCATCCAACCATGTAACAATACGCAAGGTCACAAGATAGACCTTGCGACCACATTAAAACATACGCAAGGTCGCAAGTTCATCCTTGCGCCCATTCCAGACTACTGATTATACAAAAAATTACACAACTTAACAACTTAGTGTAATACAAATTAATTAGAATTTAAAAAGTAAAAACAATCATACAACCTGTGCAGCCTTTGGAGCATCCTTTTGAGCATCCTTTGTCGCATCTTTTTCCTTTGGTGGTGGTGGTAGTGTATCAAAACGTGCACGGAAGAACGTCCTTGTCATTCTGTTCCTATATTCCTGTGTAGCCTTTTTTGGATCTCCAATGTCATCACGCCCCTCCCATGCAAACACCAGTCTCTCCATATGGATGCACACCCAAACCCCACAGTCACCGGTTTCACCTGTCTGCACTGGCACATTACGACCAGTTTCAATCATCAACTCCATACTCCCATTGTTTTGGTATTAATCTTCAAGCTGTGATTCTGGCGTCTTGTTATAGTAGTCAATCGCGTGCAAGTAGACGGGCAAGTTTTCACACAACATTGTGACAACATGTTGTAGCTATTCACTTGCAAGACCGGGTAAACTGTCGTACACATAAATTTTCATTTCTTCTAACTTTAATGATAGCAGCAAGAAATGTTATGGGTGTCTAAAGTATACTGGGATCAAGATCTGAAACAGAAAGAACGTTTAGTCACAAAACCATCCATACGCAAGGACGCAAAATGTACCTTGCGTCCAACAGTCACAAAGACGCAAGGACGCAAGACTAACCTTGCGTCCAAGCACCTTACCAGACGCAAGGTAGTAATATTTACCTTGCGCCTGTTCCAGTTTACAAAAAACATGTTCTGATTTCTAATTATAAACAACACCAGATTGAAATTATAAACAGTTTAAGAATGTAAGTACCTGATCACAGGAAGACCAAGCTGGATACATTTCATCACTACCATCCCCAAGAGCAATTATATAAGTGTAATTTAGTTCCCTAAAGGCAGTGATTCCTTCATTTTCTTGGAAATTAGGATCTTTGGCCTTGGCCTGCTTCAACTTCTCCTCCTTTTGCTTCAACTTTACCTCCTTCTCCTTCTGACTTAATGCCCAAAATTCTTTAAAATTTGCAAGTTGATCCAGGAATCCCGATGGCATAATTGTCCATCGAGAACTTACTTTAACCACCTCATGTGGAAACTCGGGAGTGTTAAATATCTGGCTTGCTCTGGGGAGAAATCTCTGACGATATCTCAAAAGAAATGTAGCCCAGCCATCAATGTGCTAAAAATTAAGAAGTCAGGTTAAGATATTAACACAAATTAATTCATGACATAAATACAAAATTAAGAAGATCACGCACCAAGTTCTCCAAATACCCAGCCTCTCCTAACCCCAGCAAGGGAATCCAAAACTCCGTACTAAGGTAAATGAACTGATCACTTTGAAAGATGAACATGCAACGGGTCTCTTGCTTGCTCTGTATAATGGACGTGGGATCTTTTGTAGGGGGTGCATGCTTTCTCTGATCTCTCCAGGCTCTAGATGGTGGTGGTTTAAGACAACCTTCATCATTTATAAGTCTGTCGATCATGGCCCAGATTTCTTCTTCACTAGCCAGTCCTTTTCCTTCCTTTTTCTCTTATAACCCCCCTTCGTTGGTCCTTCTGTTTCACTAGGTGCAACGTTATCAACTACTATATCATCAGGTTGTCCATCAACAGCTTTCTGATCAACTAATTGCTCATCAACACCTTGCTCTTCTGTATCAAGGTTGACAACATTCATGTTTTCTACTTTCTCAATGACATGTCTGGACAACTGTGCAAAACAGGAAATCTGGTTAAGAAAAAACACAGACGCAAGAATGCAAGAATAACCTTGCGTCCACATAGCGTAAGGACGCAAGGTTGTGTCTTGCGTCCACATAGCGCAAGGACGCAAGGTTGTGTCTTGCGTCCACATCAGTGCATTAGGAACAACAAATATTTATGAATTAAAAAAAAAACACTATTATAATGCAACAATTTACCTTCTCAATTGGTTATCTATTTTTATATCCAGGTGAAGTAAACGGGGACCTTAATGCATCTGTGGGCCGTCTTTCTCTTATTCCACGTCGTATTTGCATCTGAGAAGGGTTGACAATCTCATTGTCAGAGAAAGATTTATCATAATACGTATCGTCCTAAGCAAATAACAAATAAAAAACAAAAAATATATAATTTCAGATGAGAACAAATATTCAAATGCAAAAAATAATTAATAAATTCAAAATATACCGTATACTCTTGCTCTGAAAAAGGGTTTTCTTCGTATTCCGATAATTTCCTTTTACATTCGGTTAATTCATTTTCAACTTTTTCCATCCGCTCTTTAAATTCTTTTTCACTTTTGTCCACCCGCTTGGTCAACAACGCTACCACATGATGTAATTCTTGTACCTCGGTATTTTGATGTGTTGGTGTCTGTGTCTGTGTCTGTGTCTGGTCTACAGTTTCTGAAATTACTTCGGTTTCATCTTGCTGGATCTCCTCTTCAACTAATGTTCCAAGAAATAACGCATCACTATAAATCCACCATTGACACTCCTTCTCTGTATCAGTGGGGAAGAGACCACGTAGAAGTTTCTTGTTCTTGGGACAATCATCCTGCATAATAAAACACGACTTTATACGCAAGATTACAAAAAATACTTGGGAAGATTCTGGTCAACGAGACGCAAGGACGCAAATCTAGGTTTGCGTCTCCTATGTAGCAAGTACGCAAAGCCACAAGTACAACCTTGCGTCTAAGCTTAAGAGAGACACAAGGACGCAGGAATGGTCTTGCGACCTTGCCATATCCTCTCTGTTTACAACAGTCAAATATAATTTAAAATATTAAATGCAACTAACTTGAATATCTAAGAGTTTAATGTAATCAGAGATTCCAAAAGTCTCCGCTGTTGTACGCTTCCAAAAAAGAGCCCTCGGTACTCCATTCTTGTCCGTTTTTGTAGCAAAGGATTTAATGGTACGACGAAAAGTCTCGAGGATCCAAATCTACAAATCATTTGTTTTAACAATATCAAATATATATATTATCTTTAAATAATAAAAGTATTTGAAATCAAACATGTCGCTACCTTAAATGCCCACATAAATCCCGCCAAAGTGTACGCCTTGCCGCTCTCTAATTGGCTTTCCCGAACATCAAACCCTTCACTAACCGCTTCGTAAGTCGGTTCCCATATACGAGACCCCCATGGGTACTTATTAACACTTGAAAAATCATCGACTAAATATAAATACTTCTTGTTCACCACATGGGCAGATTGTTTACCCATAAAAGCTCTCTCTACAACTAATATGATTGCTAGTCGAACCACATCATCGTCCGAAACACCAACCCGACTACTTTTTAGAAGCTTCTTTTCAATATCACCAATCAAAATGTTTATGCTCTCTTTAATGGAAGGAAATAAACGTCGTCTAATTGGAGCGGTCTCTTTTTCATAATCTTTAGGGATGTAATGTGCCATATCCGTACGGGTACCAAACAAAAACCCCGTTACTAGACAAAATTCATGTCGACCAAATCTAATAGCAAAATTAGGCTTAAATCTAAACCATATGTCATCGCGCTCCTCGGGGTACTTAGCATCATCAATTCTTTTTGGCCGTACAATTTTACGTTGGAGCATTGCATGTACAAGTCCGGGATCGTTACCCATGTATTCAAGATCTAACCATACACCAAAACACGTTTCTTTAAATTTTTTTATTTGATTTTCGGTCATAACTTTCTTCACATCACCTATAATACTTAATTTATTCTTCATCGTCAGTTTACCTTCAACCCATCCCTGTAAAATTAAGAATAACAACATCATCATAGGATACACAAAGGCGCAAGATTGGTCTTACGTGTTAAACCATTTGGACGCAAGGGAGCAAATTTGGTCTTACGACCACATTATGTCCGGAACGCAAGGACGCAAAATGATCCTTGCGCCTGGACAGTCAAGTTAATTTGACGAGCAACAAATAGTTGTTTCACCAAATAACTATACAAAACAAGAGATAAGCTATACCCAATTATATAAAAAAAAAGCAAGTATAGTGTTAAATGTTGATGATTATCATAGAGATATTTCATCGAACAGTTGGTGTGCACGTTATATAAACATATGAAATATATATACAACTCCCATATAACTAACATATATAGTGAAGGAAGAACTAACATGTGGATTTGCCATTGTTATTAGGTTGATTTCTTGATTTCTTTCTTAGTTGGAAAATGAAGCAGACGAAGAGTAGGTGGGAGTAGTGGTGACGTAGACGATGGTACGTAGTGGTGGTGGTGAAGACGATACTGGTGGTAGTGGAGGTGGTGATGGTGGTTACGATCTTGATTTCTTTCTTAGTTGGGAAATGAAGCAGACGAAGAGTAGGTGGGAGTAGTGGTGACGTCGACGATGGTAGGTGGTGGTGGTGGTGAAAACAATGAACTGGTGGTAGTGGAGGTGGTGATGGTGGTTATGATCTACTGTGCGAACGAGAGAGAGGGTGATGGAGCTTTGCGTATTTGCGTTTGGTGTACTTTGCCGTATTTTGCTTTTCTGCGTGTGGGGATGTATGTGTGTGTTTCAAGTGAATGCTGAAAATAGGTTTATAACATAATATTACCAAGCGCAAGGATGCAAAGATGCAAGGTCGCAAGAACTAAATACTTTACGTCTTGCGTCCATTCGCAAGGTAAGATTTGCGTCTTTGCGTATAGTATGATTAAAAAGAGCAATAAAAAAGATAGGCTAAAATTAAAATACCATTTCATTAACCCGAATGACATACTCCAAACACACAAACAAAGAAGTACAAAAGGTCCTACGACCTAGTTTATTACATGATCAACCCAATTATTAAATTGGAGCAGCATACATAATCTCAGCATTCAACACTTCTCGATCAGAAGGATACACCAACTCATCTTCATCAGCAAAGAAGTTGTTCAACAACATGCCATAGGGCAACCCTCTCCCACCAGCTGCAGGCAATCCTGCCATCCGATTAGCAACCTCATATGCCAGATTAATTGGGATTTGTTTGAGCAAACACATCAAAATCAAAACTTCAGTTACATATAGCTCCACATCAGCATCATCTCGAAACATGACATTCTTCTTGATGACCGCCATCATCTGAAGATACTGGTCCTGAATATGTTCTTCCCTGATAATGACAGGACCACTGTTTGGCATGTCAAAACCAGGTTTACATAGTCCCAAAACAAAACTAGAAGGTGAGAACAATTTTCCTGTAGCTGACCTCCTCGCGGCATTTTTCACTGAAATGTCCCGTTCTTATTGATTAAAAACGTTCCATATTAATTGATTTCGTTGCGAGGTTTTGACCTCTATATGAGACATTTTTCAAAGACAGCATTCATTTTTAAAACAAACGATAACTTTTATTTCATAAATAAAGGTTTAAAAAGCTTTACGTAGATTATCAAATAATGATAATCTAAAATATCCTGTTTACACACGACCATTACATAATGGTTTACAATACAAATATGTTACATCGAAATCAGTTTCTTGAATGCAGTTTTTACACAATATCATACAAACATGGAGTCCAAATCTTGTCCTTATTTTAGTATGCAACAGCGGAAGCTCTTAGTATTCACCCGAGAATAAACATGCTTTAAACGTCAACAAAAAATGTTGGTGAGTTATAGGTTTAACCTATATATATCAAATCGTAACAATAGACCATAAGATTTCATATTTCAATACACATCCCATACATAGAGATAAAAATCATTCATATGGTGAACACCTGGTAACCGACATTAACAAGTTGCATATATAAGAATATCCCCATCATTCCGGGACACCCTTCGGATATGATATAAATTTCGAAGTACTAAAGCATCCGGTACTTTAGATGGGGTTTGTTAGGCCCAATAGATCTATCTTTAGGATTCGCGTCAATTAGGGTGTCTGTTCCCTAATTCTTAGATTACCAGACTTAATAAAAAGGGGCATATTCGATTTCGATAATTCAACCATAGAATGTAGTTTCACGTACTTGTGTCTATTTTGTAAATCATTTATAAAACCTGCATGTATTCTCATCCCAAAAATATTATATTTTAAAAGTGGGACTATAACTCACATTCACAGATTTTTACTTCGTCGGGAAGTAAGACTTGGCCACTGGTTGATTCACGAACCTATAACAATATATATATATATATATATATATATATATATATATATATATATATATATATATATATATATATATATATATATATATATATATATCAAAGTATGTTCAAAATATATTTACAACACTTTTAATATATTTTGATGTTTTAAGTTTATTAAGTCAGCTGTCCTCGTTAGTAACCTACAACTAGTTGTCCACAGTTAGATGTACAGAAATAAATTGATAAATATTATCTTGAATCAATCCACGATCCAGTGTATATGTATCTCAGTATTGATCACAACTCAAACTATATATATTTTGGAATCAACCTCAACCCTGTATAGCTAACTCCAACATTCACATATAGAGTGTCTATGGTTGTTCCGAAATATATATAGATGTGTCGACATGATAGGTCAAAACATTGTATACGTGTCTATGGTATCTCAAGATTACATAATATACAATACAAGTTGATTAAGTTATGGTTGGAATAGATTTGTTACCAATTTTCACGTAGCTAAAATGAGAAAAATTATCCAATCTTGTTTTGCCCATAACTTCTTCATTTTAAATCCGTTTTGAGTGAATCAAATTGCTATGGTTTCATATTGAACTCTATTTTATGAATCTAAACAGAAAAAGTATAGGTTTATAGTCGGAAAAATAAGTTACAAGTCATTTTTGTAAAGGTAGTCATTTCAGTCGAAAGAACGACGTCTAGATGACCATTTTAGAAAACATACTTCCACTTTGAGTTTAACCATAATTTTTGGATATAGTTTCATGTTCATAATAAAAATCATTTTCCCAGAATAACAACTTTTATATCAAAGTTTATCATAGTTTTTAATTAACAAACCCAAAACAGCCCGCGGTGTTACTACGACGGCGTAAATCCGGTTTTATGGTGTTTTTCGTGTTTCCAGGTTTTAAATCATTAAGCTAGCATATCATATAGATATAGAACATGTGTTTAGTTGATTTTAAAAGTCAAGTTAGAAGGATTAACTTTTATTTACGAACAAGTTTAGAATTAACTAAACTATGTTCTAGTGATTACAAGTTTAAACCTTCGAATAAGATAGCTTTATATGTATGAATCGAATGATGTTATGAACATCATTACTACCTCAAGTTCCTTGGATAAACCTACTGGAAATGAAAAAAATAGATCTAGCTTCAAAGGATCCTTAGATGGCTTGAAAGTTCTTGAAGCAGAATCATGACACGAAAACAATTTCAAGTAAGATTTCCACTCGAAATAAGATTGTTATAGTTATAGAAATTGAATTAAAGTTTGAATATGATTATTATCTTGTATTAGAAAGATAACCTACTGTAAGTAACAAAGGTTTCTTGATCTTGGATGATTACTTGGAATGGATTTAGAAAACTTGGAAGTAAACTTGCAATCTTGGAAGTATTCTTGATTTTATGAAACTAGAACTTTTGGAATTTATGAAGAACACTTAGAACTTGAAGATAGAACTTGAGAGAGATCAATTAGATGAAGAAAATTGAAGAATGAAAGTGTTTGTAGGTGTTTTTGGTCGTTGGTGTATGGATTAGATATAAAGGATATGTAATTTTGTTTTCATGTAAATAAGTCATGAATGATTACTCATATTTTTGTAATTTTATGAGATATTTCATGCTAGTTGCCAAATGATGGTTCCTACATGTGTTAGGTGACTCACATGGGCTGCTAAGAGCTGATCATTGGAGTGTATATATGATAATGCTAAAAACGAACATATATTTCATAGCATTATTCCTCAAGAAAGACAAGCTTTTAGTTGCAATTGTCCTATTTACAAGTGATATTCGTTTAAATAATAAAAGGTGGAGACAAAAGACAGATTCGATGAATTGAAGACGCAAATGACCAAAAAGCTCAAAAGTACAAAATTCAATCAATGAGGTTCCAATTATTGATAAGAAACGTCTCAAAATTACAAGAGTATAAGATTCAAAATGCAAAGTACAAGATATTAAATTGTACGCAAGGACGTTCGAAAATCCGGAACCGGGACCAGAGTCAACTCTCAACGCTCGACGCAACGGACTAAAAATTACAAGTTAACTATGCACATAAATAAAACATAATATTTAAATAATTCTTATAATTATTTATATATTATATTATTATTTATAAACGTCGGCAAGAAAGAAAACAAAGAAATGTGACTTCTCCCAGCTGGCCATGCGATCGCATGGCCTGGAGGCACAAAAGCCATGCGATCGCATGGCTCTGAAATCCAGCCCAGGTCCTATAAATTCAACGCGTTTTGGCCAAAATAAACACATCTTTCTTCTCTTCATCATACGTAAAGTATATATATATATATATATATATATATATATATATATATATATATATATATATATATATATATTTTAATTTTAATTTTAATTTTAATTTCTAATAATAAGGGTGTGTTAGCGAATGTTGTAAGGGTGTAAGTCGAAATTCTGTCCGTGTAACGCTACGCTATTTTTAATCATTGTAAGTTATGTTCAACCTTTTTAATTTAATGTCTCGTAGCTAAGTTATTATTATGCTTATTTAATCCGAAGTAATCATGATGTTGGGCTAATTACTAAAATTGGGTAATTGGGCTTTGTACCATAATTGGGGTTTGGACAAAAGAACGACACTTGTGGAAATTAGACTATGGGCTATTAATGGGCTTTATATTTGTTTAACTAAATGATAGTTTGTTAATGTTAATATAAAGATTTACAATTGGGCGTCCCTATAAATAACCATTTACACTCGATCGGACACGATGGGCGGGGTATTTATATGTACAAATAATCGTTCATTTGACCGGACTCGGGAATGGATTAATAGCCACTAGAATTATTAAAACAGGGGTGAAATTATGTACAAGGACACTTGGCATAATTGTTAACAAAGTATTAAAACCTTGGGTTACACTCAGTCGACATCCTGGTGTAATTATTAAACAAAGTAATAAAACCTTGTTACAGTTTAAGTCCCCAATTAGTTGGAATATTTAACTTCGGGTATAAGGATAATTTGACGAGGACACTCGCACTTTATATTTATGACTGATGGACTGTTATGGACAAAAACCAGACGGACATATTAAATAATCCAGGACAAAGGACAATTAACCCATGGGCATAAAACTAAAATCAACACGTCAAACATCATGATTACGGAAGTTTAAATAAGCATAATTCTTTTATTTCATATTTAATTTCCTTTATTTCATATTTAATTGCAATTCTAATTATAGCACTTTTATTTATTGTTATTGTATTTAATTGCACTTTTAATTATCGTACTTTTTAATTATCGCAAGTTTATTTTATCGCACTTTTATTATTCGCAATTTCATTATCGTTATTTACTTTACGCTTTAAATTAAGTCTTTTATTTATTTAATATTTTACATTTTGTTTTAACTGCAACTAAAGTTTTTAAAATCTACAAACCGGTCATTAAACGGTAAAAACCCCCCTTTATAATAATAATAATATTACTTATATATATATTTGTATTTTTATAAAAGTAAACTAATATAGCGTTAAGCTTTGTTTAAAGATTTTCCCTGTGGAACGAACCGGACTTACTAAAAACTACACTACTGTACGATTAGGTACACTGCCTATAAGTGTTGTAGAAAGGTTTAAGTATATCCATCCTATAAATAAATAAATATCTTGTGTAAAATTGTATCGTATTTAATAGTATTTCCTCCTAAAATTTAAAAGCTATTTTATATACACCTCGCATAACATCAAGTATTTTTGGCGCCGCTGCCGGGGAGACAATCTAGCTTAAAAGCCGGAAGCGCAATGCTAATATATATATAAAAAAAAGATTTTTCTTTTTAGTTTACTTTTATAAAAAAAAAATACGGTTTTGTAAAAATACGTTTTAAATATTCAAAAAAAAAAACAAAAATATAAATATTTTTTTGAGTTTGGTAAATATTTAAGTTTTATAAAGTTTCTTTATTTCTATTTTTTTAGTTTGTAAAAATATAAGTTTTATTTAATTTATAAATATATTTTATAAATATATTTGACAGCAAAAACAGAAAAAAAATTTTTTAATTCGGTCTGTACTGTAGCAGCCCATTCTGTGGCCCGAAACCCTAGCCCATGCGATCGCATGGCTGGGCAACTTAGGACTCATGCGATCGCATGAGCCCGTCTTACACGCCACAGTTGACTGCAGCCTGCATTAATTACGGATAATTATTATTATTAATATATTTAAACCCTAATTAGGGTTATATATTATATAATTTAAGTTTAGTTTATTTATTTAATTTGTATTTTTAGTTTAATTAGTTTATTTAAATTGTAAAATTAATAGTTTTATTAAATAAATAATATAAAAATAATATTTTTATAAAAAATTGTAATTTTTACAACTTTTTATATATTTTTATATTTTGTCCCTTTTTAATAGTTTTAGCGTAATTTTTGTATTTTTCGCTCGTATTTATTTTTAATTCATAGTTTTTGCCATAGTTATTTTTACTTCTAGATTTTTAGGCTTTGCCGTAAAATCCCTTAAGTGCTTTTTCTTTAGACTAAGATTTAGGTGCTTTAGAATTTTGCGACGCCTTTTTAAGTTTTAGTACCTTTTTAAGTTATTGCCATTTGGGATAGAGTTTTACTTGTAAGCTTAATATTTTTAGACGCCTTTTACCAATGTATCAATTATCATTCCAATTAGTAATCTCAATTTGCGATTATAATTTTAAGTTAGTTGTAGTGATAAGGTTGGGTTAGTCAAGTGTTTTTAAGTTTTATAAGTTTCTTTTATTTTTCCGTCGCCTTTTATTTTTCTTTCTTATTTTTCTTTTTCGATCTTTTTCCGACGAACTCTTTTTCTTTCTTATTTCTAGCCATTCTAGTTTTTAGGACATAGATTTTTATTCTACTTCTTATCTAAATTTCTTAAAATTACGAAAATTTATTTTAAGTGGTTAAATTGATAGACATCAAAATTTTCTGGTTCGTAGTAATAGTTGGATTTGTATGTGGACCGGGTTATTGGAGCCAAACAGTCCTCAATTATATTGAGACCAAACGAATCCTGCCCCTCTGCTGCATCTTTTGGCTATTCGAAACGTGGGCAAAATCAGAAAAGTCTATTGATTGGATAACTTATTATAATTTTTCTTTCCTTTTAAAAACTAATAGGATATTCAGTGAATGCACCGAGCAAGACGTTCATCACCTTTTGTACGTTCACCACCTGTAACTAGATCAAGACATCTAACTAATATTGTCGCCGTTGATAATCCATTTTTTGAACCCGACCTCACAATTGAGAATCCGGAGAATATTCAGGGACGATTCGTAGATCCTGAACTACTAAACTTTCCTCCGGAACCACCAATCATTCAAACAGAGATTGTTGAGGAACGAACCATTAAATCAGAATCCTCTAGTGATTCCGATTCAACAAATTCAATTATGGAAGTAACAGAACCATTAAGTATGGAAGACCGAATGAGAGCTAAACGCACTGGCCAAGGTCACGCAATTACTCATCCAGACATTAATGCGCCAGATTATGAAATCAAAGGACAAATTCTACACATGGTGACTAATCAATGCCAATTTAGTGGTGCGCCGAAGGAAGATCCAAATGAAAATCTACGTACCTTTAAAAGGATCTGCACACTATTTAAAATCCGAGAAGTAGAGGATGAATAGATATATCTCATGTTATTTCCCTGGACTTTAAAGGGAGAAGCCAAAGATTGGTTGGAATCGTTACCTGAAGGGGCGATTGATACATGGGACGTTTTAGTTGAAAATTTTCTTAAACAATTTTTTCCTGCATCTAAAGCCGTAAGACTTCAAGGAGAAATTGTTACGTTCACACAGAAGCCAAATGAAACTCTATATGAGGAGTGGACTATATTTGGAAAGTTATTAAGAGGATGTCCGCAACATGGTTTAGATACCTGTCAAATAGTACAAATATTCTACCAAGGATGCGACATCACTACAAGGAAAGACATAGATATAGCAGCTGGTGGTTCTATTATGAAGAAAACCGAAACTGATGCTTACAAAATTATTGATAACACTGCTTCCCACTCACATGAGTGGCACCAAAAAAAAGATATCGTTAGATCATCTAAAGCAGCTAGAGCCGATTCTAGCCATGACTTAGATTCCATTTCCGCAAAGATAGATGCTGTCGAGAGACGAATGGAAAAGATGATTAAGGATATTCACTCAATACGAATTAGTTGTGAGCAGTGTGGAGGACCACATTTGACAAAAGATTGTCTCAGTATTGAATTAATGATGGAACAAAGAGAGAATATTTCATACATAAACCAAAGGCCTGGAAATAATTATCAGAATAATTATCAACCGCCAAGACCAATTTACAATCAAAACCAGAATTATAATCGAAATATTCCATACAACAACCAACAAGGTCCTAGCAATCAACAAGTATCCAACAATACTTACAATCAGCAAAGACCTAATTTTCAAAATAAACCACCACAACAAACCGATGATAAAAAGCCGAATTTAGAAGATATGATGACGAAGCTAGTTGAAACTCAAACGCAGTTTTTCACATCTCAAAAACAAACCAATGAACAAAATGCTCAAGCATTTAGAAATCAACAAGCTTCTATTCAAAATCAAGAACAAGAAGTAAGTAACCTAGCAAGGTTAATAGGTGAAAGAAAACCGGGAAGTTTACCTAGTGATACAAATGCTAATCCCCGAAATGAAATAGCTAAAGCTATACTTAAACCACCTGAAATACCTGTAACTTCTGATGAAACTATTCCTACTCCACAAGAACCACAACCTGAACAAGATAAGGAAACAGAACCGGTAGTTGAAAAGGTTAATGAAGATAACACAGTTAAGGATAAACATTATGTTAAACCATACCAACCACCACTTCCTTACCCGAGTAAAATGAAGAAAGAGAAACTTGAAGGTGAGCAATCCAAATTCTTGGATATGTTTAAACAGATAAATGTAAATCTTCCTTTCATTGATGTGATTTCAGGAATGCCTAGATATGCTAAATTCTTGAAAGATCTGATCACGAATAGAAAGAAAATGGAAGAACTCTCGGCTGTTACTATGAATGCTAATTGTTCAGCAGTGCTGTTGAATAAGATACCAGAAAAACTATCTGATCCAGGAAGTTTCACAATTCCATGTTTTCTGGGTAGTCTTAGTTCAATAGAAGCATTGGCAGACTTAGGTGCTAGTATAAATTTAATGCCGTATTCACTATACGCTAAACTAGACCTTGGAGAATTGAAACCAACTAGAATAAGTATACAACTAGCCGATCGATCAATAAAATATCCTAGAGGGATAATGGAGAACATGCTAGTTAAAGTTGGTACTTTAGTATTTCCAGTAGATTTTGTTGTTCTGGACATGGAAGAAGATTCTCAAGTTCCTCTCATATTAGGAAGACCATTCTTAAACACGGCTAAAGCAATGATAGACGTGTTCGGTAAGAAATTGACCCTAAGTATAGAGGACGAGAGTGTTACCTTTTCAGTTGATAGAGCAATGCAACAACCACAATCTGCAGATGATACATGCTATTATATTCAAACTATAGATTCACATGCAGAATTGTTAGAAGAATTTCCAGAATTACAAGGAACAGGAGAATGTTCTTTAGGAGAAGGAACAGAACAAATTGATGAAACTGAAATGTTAGCTACACTTATAGCTAATGGATATGAACCAAC
This sequence comes from Rutidosis leptorrhynchoides, assembly GCF_046630445.1. Classification (NCBI taxonomy): domain Eukaryota; kingdom Viridiplantae; phylum Streptophyta; class Magnoliopsida; order Asterales; family Asteraceae; genus Rutidosis; species Rutidosis leptorrhynchoides. The sequence goes on from NC_092333.1 coordinate 81,195,510, forward strand.
AACAGAAGAAATTCAAATGCTAAAAGAAGAAGACAGATATTGATATAAATCATCGATAGAAGAACCTCCGAAATTAGAGTTAAAGCCACTTCCAAACCATTTGGAATACGCTTATTTACATGGTGAATCTGAATTACCTGTAATAATATCGTCTTCTCTTACTGAAAATGAGAAATCACAACTCATTTCTGTGTTGAAAGCTCATAAACCAGCCATTGCATGGAAGATTCATGATATTAAAGGAATAAGTCCTTCGTATTGCACACATAAAATCCTTATGGAAGAAGGTCATAAAACGTATGTGCAACGCCAACGAAGACTAAATCCTAATATGCAAGATGTAGTTAAGAAAGAAATTATTAAACTGCTAGATGCAGGTTTAATATATCCAATTTCTGATAGTCCATGGGTAAGCCCAGTTCAATGCGTACCTAAGAAGGGTGGCATGACTGTCATTACAAATGAAAAAATGAGCTTATTCCTACAAGGACTGTAACAGGATGGCGTGTATGTATTGATTATAGAAAATTAAATGACGCCACCAGAAAAGATCACTTTCCCTTACCTTTCATTGATCAAATGTTGGAAAGATTAGCCGAAAATAGTTACTATTGTTTTCTAGATGGATTTTCCGGATATTTTCAAATTCCAATAGCACCCGAAGATCAAGAGAAAACCACATTCACGTGCCCTTATGGTACTTTTGCTTACAAACGCATGCCATTTGGACTTTGCAACGCCCCTGCAACCTTTCAAAGGTGCATGATGGTGATTTTTCACGACATGATAGAAGAATGCATGGAAGTTTTCATGGATGACTTTTCAGTCTTCGGTGATACATTTGAATCATGTCTAGTTAATCTTGAACGAATGCTGATTAGATGCGAACAGTCAAATCTAGTACTTAATTGGGAGAAATGCCATTTCATGGTTAAAGAAGGCATTGTTCTTGGACATAAAATTTCAAAGGAAGGAATTGAAGTGGATAGAGCTAAAGTAGATGTAATTGCTAAACTTCCACATCCAACCAATGTTAGAGGAGTTAGGAGTTTTCTAGGGCATGCCGGTTTTTACCGACGTTTCATAAAAGATTTTTCTAAAATTGCCACTCCTATGAATAAACTCCTAGAAAAGGATGCTCCATTCATCTTTTCAGATGAATGTATCAAATATTTTAATATTCTTAAAGAGAAACTCACTAATGCGCCGATCATGATAACACCAAATTGGAATCTACCATTTGAACTAATGTGCGATGCAAGTGATTTTGCAATGGGAGCCGTTTTAGGACAAAGGATTGAAAAACGATTTCAACCTATATATTATGCTAGTAAGACGTTACAAGGAGCACAAACGAACTATACAACTACTGAAAAAGAACTCCTTGCTATTGTCTTTGCTTTTGACAAATTTCGATCATATATCGTTCTAGCAAAAACGTTGGTCTATACCGACCATTCTGCTCTTAGATACCTATTTTCGAAACAAGATGCTAAACTACGATTAATCCGTTGGATCTTACTCTTACAAGAGTTCGATATTGAAATCCGAGATAAAAAAGGAGCAGAAAATCTCGCCGCTGATCATCTTTCTCGTCTTGAAAATCCTGAGTTAGAAGTTCTAAATGAATCGACCATACAAGACAACTTTCCTGATGAATATCTATTGAAGATAGATTATAATGAAATACCATGGTTTGCAGACTATGCAAACTACTTAGTATGTGGATTCCTTGAAAAAGGATTATCGTACCAAAAACGAAAGAAATTCTTCAGTGATATAAAACACTATTTCTGGGAAGATCCACATTTGTTTAAAAGTTGTCCAGATGGAATAATACGTCGATGTGTATTCGGAGATGAAGCCAGTAAAATATTAAACCATTGTCACACAGGACCAATAGGAGGGCATTATGGGCCTCAATTAACAGCAAGAAAAGTTTATGAAGCTGGATTCTATTGGCCTACAATTTACAAAGACGCACACCTTCTTTGCAAATCCTGTGATGCTTGTCAAAGGGCCGAAAAAATAAGTCAACGTGATGAAATGCCACAAAATGTTATCCAAGTATGTGAAGTATTTGACATTTGGGGTATTGACTTTATGGGTCCATTTCCAAAATCTCATAATAATCTCTATATTCTCGTAGCCATTGATTATGTATCTAAATGGGCGGAAGCACAAGCTCTCCCAACTAACGATGCACGAGTTGTAGTCAACTTTTTAAAACGTCTTTTTGCAAGGTTTAGAACACCGAAAGCTTTAATAAGTGATCGGGGAACTCATTTATGTAATAATCAACTTGAGAAAGTTCTCAAAAGATATGGAGTAACTCATTAAATCTCCACCGCATATCATCCACAAACAAGTGGACAAGTTGAAAATACCAACCGAACTTTAAAACGTATTCTAGAGAAAACCGTAGGATCAAATGCGAAGGAATGGTCCATTAAATTGGAGGATGCACTCTGGGCTTTTAGAACAGCCTACAAAACTCCAATTGAAACCACACCTTTTAGACTTGTTTATGGAAAAGCATGTCATCTTCCAGTAGAAATTGAACACAAAGCATTTTGGGCTTTGAAGACATGTAATCTTGATATACATGAAGCTGGACGTCTACGATTAAGTCAACTAAACGAATTAGAAGAGTTAAGACATGAAGCATACGAAAATTCATTAATCTATAAAGAAAAAACGAAGAAATGGCATGATAAAAGAATCAGAAGTTTAAAAGAATTTAAAGAAGGAGACATAGTTCTTCTTTTCAATTCACGATTCAAGCTATTTCCTGAAAAATTGAAATCAAGATGGTCTGGACCATTCATAGTCAAAAGAGTTTTCCCATACGGAACGATAGAATTAATAAATTCTTAAACACTACATAGATAGTCCGATGGAATTCGACAATGAAGTTAATCACGATTTCGATACCACGGCTAACTAAGTGTGGGGAAAATCAAGTCTTTAAAGGATAATATGTATTTCTGTTAGAGTTAGATTGTCTGTTTTCGTGTAGTTCTCGAAAATGGAACCCGAATGGTCTTTCCCTAGCAGACCCTAAAGAACTAGTCTTCTCCCCCCATTCTGAATTTTTATTTTTTTTAGGAAATGAAGACTGCCTGTGAACTAAACCATGGTCTAATGCTACACGCTCTGATCACTAAACGTAATAATGACACACTACCGAGTGAAATAGTATCAGTAATCAGAGAAAGATTGGACAGAGTAAGAAAAGAATCCAGATGCGAAGATAATAAGTTACAATTTGGTAAAGGAAAATCAAAATCCGCAGCGAAAAGAAGAGCACGACACCTAGAAAGATGTCACAAATGCGGAAAATGGTCATATGGAGGTAAATGTTCAAATAATCAAACCTATTCAAATACCGAATTTGTTACTTTATGCAGAGACGGACCGTTCATATGTTTAGAAGAAAAAACACTGAATGCTCGAGGTTACGCCTATGTAGCCATGGAAAACCAATTAAACCGACTATCTTATGAATGGGATAGATCATATAACTAAGAATACTATCTCACAGGTAAGTCTGTACAGTTTTTATTTTTTATTTATTTTTATTTTTAACCTTTTGATAATAAACGCTAATTTGTTCGCTATAAAGTATTAAATTGGTATTGAATAAAATTAGGTTTGGCGACCGAAATTATTGATATCATACAAAAATTTATTACATCACTGCGAAATTTAACGTTTATTCTTAAGGTATAAATATCTTTAATCAATCAACCCAAAATATTTCAAAAATTCGTCATGAGTTAAATTAGGTCTTGGAACCGAAATTACTTTACCGAAAAGAGGGGCGCATATTTTTGATAATATTTGATTGATTAAAGTGGGATAAAAAGCCAAAAAGATTTTTAATTTTATTTTTACCATGTTTTTAAAATTAATATATAAATCTTAAATTAATATTGTAAACTTTGTAAAAACAATATATTTAAAATTGTAAATATTTGAAAAATATAATATAAGTTTGGTGTGATTTTATAATATGAATTTTTTTAAATTAAGTTTGGTGTGAATTTTTAATTTTTAAAATATAAAATTTTAATCTTATGCATTTCAAATTTTAAGTTTGGTGTGAATTTTTAATATTAATTTTGAATTTTATGTATTTTTTTAAGTTTGGTGTGAATTTTTAATATTAATTTTGAATTTTATGTATTTTTTTAAGTTTGGTGTGAATTTAAAAACAAAAATTTACTTTATCTCATTAAGTTAAAAAAATGATTTTTAAAATTCGTCGTAAGTTGAAGACTAGGTCATTGAACCGAAATTGCTTTACCCGAGGGAGGAACGAGAACTTTTATTATCATTATTTTTAATCTTATTGAATTAAAGTATGCCAAAAACATTAAAAAAATCCCAAAAATCTTTACTTTTAAAAAACCGCACTTTGATTTGACAAATTTTAAAATTTTGTCGAGGGACAGACTAGGACAACAATCCGAAACGCCCTCGCTCCTAAAGGAAAACAAAATTTTTAAAATTTAATTAATTATAAGTTTTATAAAGTATAAGGTTAAAAAAAAAAAAAAAAAAAAAACCTGAAATCACTGTAGCCGGCACCCCATGCGATCGCATGGGGTTTGAACTTGGAACCCATGCGATCGCATGGGGACCAAATGCAGGCCTGATACAAAACAGCCAGCGAGCTGTCTTCCTCACCACAACACACATACATTCACGAAAATACCTCAAATCTTCACCAAATTTCATCAATTTTCCACCGTAATTCGTCATTTTTCTTGCTCTAATCATGCCTAGATTCTCATTCTTCAGCAAAATGGTAAAAATTACACCCCTAAACTCTATAAATTCCTAGTTTTTGTGATAATTATCAATTTTTTACTTAATGCAATTTTGTTAATTTCTAGTGTAATTAGTGTTAAATTGTTAGTATTTTATGCATGTATAACCTAGATTGATACTATTTAACATGATTTGAAGCCAAAAACTTCAAAATTTTTAGAAATCTAGGGTTTGTGTTCTTGAGCAATTTGGGCTTTTTGATATAAACAGGTTATGGCCGATTTTTGTCATGAATTATTGCTAATTTGAGTAGTGTAACATGTTTAGATAGTTAAATGATCCAAACATTGATCCTAAACATGATTTTTGGAGATTAAAGTGGACTTTTTAAGTTCAAAATTCATGAACTTGATTAATTTGATATATTTGCCATTTGAGACTTGTTTAATTATTAGTAATGACTATTTTGACATGTTATTTGAGTTAAATGCTTATGAATTTTGTATACATTTTCATATGTGCTTATTTGAAAAGTGTAGAATTGTGAAAAATTGTGAAAATGTGTATAGGTTTAATTTTGATTTAACATGTTATAGTGATTGTTTTAAGTTGTTATTTTGCTAACACTAATGCATATTTGGATGCACAAATTTTGTGTTTAATGTGTTTTGCAGAAAGCCGATACTGGAGGTTCAGGAGCATCATCATCTAGACGACCAGCACCAGCACCAGAACCAGAACCAGAAATGCAACACGAACAAGAACCACAACAAGAACCACAACAACAGCCTGATCAGCACATACCTTATTATGATCCGGTACAGTTTGTTGATGAATTCATAGTATTCCCAATGAGGCCGCCAGTAGAATTCCCAACGATTCCTGAGCACACTCTGCTTCCGAATCTGAGATTTGATAGGAGATGGAGAGATTACGAGACATATCAAAGGAACAAATTCAAATTGGTAACAAAAAATGTAGAGGTGCCAAGGGTAATCGATTGGGCCCCTTTGGAAACGGTCCATCTAGCTGACCGTGTTAGACAGCTTTTAGTTCAAAGGTATGGCAGTTCTTCTTTTACAGATTGGGAATGTCTTTTCACCATTCGTAGACCTGTATATAAGGAATGGTGTGTTGAGTTGATGAGTACTGTATCACTTGATACAAATATAGTTAGAATAGATGATAGCAGATTTCTTAGGTTTATCCTTGGCGGTAGGATGTACAGAATGTCCATGCTGGACATGGCCAGGGCCTTACAGATATATACTCCTGGTGAGTTGCTATTACCCGATTGTACAAATTTGATTCATTATGGTGAAAGGGTAGATAGTAACTTTGACGCTGACGCCATTTGGAGGCGTATGTCACATTTTGATGTTTTTACACGAGCAGGAGGACACTCCTATACACATATTGACAGAGCCGAGCTTCGTATTATTCATAGATTTTTGGCTAACTCGATTACACAGAGAGGTCATAATAAAGAAAAAATTACCTTACATGATTTATTCTACCTAAAGTGTATTCGGGATCCTAGAAGCTTTGTCAATATCCCTTACTGTGTTGCTTTTTATTTATCTAAAATGGTAGAGGGAATGCAGGACGGGAGTATAATAGGAGGAGGTATTTTTGTTACTCTCATTGGAGAGTATTTAGGTGTTGATAGGAACCAAGGGGGTCCATTACAGCTTTGTAGAGAACAGGTTGAGCCCTTAGGATTGAAAGTTTATGTGGGTGCTAAGGTATTGAAAAGTAGACGTAACCAGGCAGTACCCTATGAGGGATCTCATCCTCAGGTAGAGAGAGGCTCAGACGAGGAAATGGAGGAGGCGGAAGACATTAGGGATGTCTTTCGAGATGCTATTCTTGACGTCCACGTTCGTATAGATGAGGAAGTAATGACGAACGCGGCCAGACATAGTATGTATGAGCAGTGGAACTCCGAGCGAGTATACGAGGATTATAGGCGACGCCAACACGATAGCTGGTTAGTTCATCAGCACCAAATCATGAGCCAGCTATCATATCAGGTACCAAATAACTATGTACCTACTCGACCTGCTCATTTTCCGCCACATAGCCCCGATATCCGACCACCCTTTAACCGGTATGACTATAACCAAGCCTATCAGAACACCTATAACCAACAATGGAACCCACCTGACGAGATGAACTGGAACCCATATCTAGACTGATTTAGTTCCATTTGGTTATTTATATGATTTTTATGTTTTTATCTTTTTACTTATTCATGTTTAAACTTATGTTATTGAATATACTTATGTAATCTTTATCATTTTTATTATTATTGTGTACTAATATTTCACATTTAGGATTTGAAAGTGGGATATTAAGTCCCATTTCAAATTGCCATGCATGTTTATATTTGTATGTATGTATATTGTAAATTGTACAAAACAGGGTAAAACAGCGCATTTTCAAAGACTGGCATTAAGTTCAGCAAAAGCTACTAATTTTGACGACAAGATGACAAATAAATGTGATGTAACAACAGACGAAATGAACAAATGATATGCACCATTTATCATTCAGCAACCAAACGCCAATATGTTTGGAAACTTTGGTAAAATTTAATCATTTTTACGCTAATCACCCTCAATAATTTAAATTGTTACTGATTTCTTGCAAATGAGGGCATTGCAAGATCTTAAGTGTGGGAAGGGGTTAAATTCTTTCGGATTTTAAAATTTTTTATCTTAAACACTTGGTTACCATTAAAAATACTAGTAACGTAGTAGTTGTATTAGAATCTAGTGCTCTCTGATGATAAAGAACAGCCCTAGTCTTATATACTGACTACCCAATTCTAGTAAAATTTTTCAAAATTTTCAATTAAATGAACTCAAAATCATGTTTATACATATTTATGAACGATAAAACTAGGTGTTAACACCGAAATTATTGTTACCTCAGAAAGGACATAAATTGAGAAACAAACCAAAATGTTAAAATTCATTTAAAATGGAATAGAGGACAATAAAAAGGAAAATAAAAGCCAAGTGTGGGAAAAATTACCAAGTTATCTTAAACATATGTCACATATTTCTGTAACAAATAACTGAAAATACTTTTGCTTTGGACTAAACTAAACTATTTTACCCGATGAAAGAAAAGAAGAGATGGATCTACACTATGAATCAATTCTATCATTAAAAGAAAGTAAAGTCTTCCGAAAAAGAAACGCGCTTCTTGATTTAGGTCAAGAAGTTGTCATCCAGACCAGCTGTAGGTTGACGAAAAATCTAGAAAAGTCATCTCTAAAATCAGCAGGAAATCCACGGACCTCAGCATTAAAAAGGGTCGCCAAGTGGTCAGATTTATCCTAACCTTGAGAAGGATTTATCTCGTAAAATGGGGGGGCACCGTGCAAATTAGCTGGATAAGACTAATGAATCAGATCCCCAGAAAGGATAATCTCCTTAAAGATTAAAAATCAGCTTTTAAGCCTGATATTACTCAATCCTAGAGATTGACCTTAAAGATTGAGAATTCAAACTCATGGAATTCAATGATATCTAAAATCGAGCTTGAACGAGAAAATATTTTGATCAAATTATAAACCGATTTGTTTTCTGAAAACCCATTTTCAACGCGTTCATTACCATTGAACGTAAAATCCTAGGAATTCACCGGGAATTCATCAGGTCATCTGAACCAAATCGGGTGTCAACCGTAAGAACGGTGGTTGCATAGCATGGTCAAAGACAGGACCTTGTGCCAGACTGACAAATTATAAGGATGAGCTTTACTATTGCTCCTACAAAGGATAGTAATTGCGTCCGACACGTTATAGACCATAATTAAAAGCATGTCAGGGGACATTGCCTTAACAGTTGCTTGTTCAACGCTTTCCTTTACAATCAGACGGTAGTTTACTGAAAGGTAATATGTGGGACAAGTAAACTGGACGTGTTGCTTTCCTAATACAAGGTTAGCAAGTGGGTGACACAAAACCGCAAGTTTTGAGCTAAAATTTTCAAATCTGAAACCCACCAAGCCCACAAAAATATTTTGCAAACACCGGTGAAGGGTTATTCCGGAAAACTTATCTAGGGTAAAAACTAGATTTAATTTTTAAAAGATCAAATGTTTTCATAAAGATCCAATTTCCTTAATGGATCTAAATTTTATAGTCATGTGGGACTGTAAACCACATCGTTACTACCATTGTTTATACCGCCGTATTGAAATCACTGATGTACAAAATGTGAAGAATAAAGAAGTGATTCTTGTATTTCAAGACTATATTGCTTGAGGACAAGCAACGCTCAAGTGTGGGAATATTTGATAATGCTAAAAACGAACATATATTTCATAGCATTATTCCTCAAGAAAGACAAGCTTTTAGTTGCAATTGTCCTATTTACAAGTGATATTCGTTTAAATAATAAAAGGTGAAGACAAAAGACAGATTCGACGAATTGAAGACGCAAACGACCAAAAAGCTCAAAAGTACAAAATACAATCAATGAGGTTCCAATTATTGATAAGAAACGTCTCAAAATTACAAGAGTACAAGATTCAAAACGCAAAGTACAAGATATTAAATTGTACGCAAGGACGTTCGAAAATCCGGAACCGGGACCAGAGTCAACTCTCAACGCTCGACGCAACGGACTAAAAATTACAAGTTAACTATGCACATAAATAAAATATAATATTTAAATAATTCTTATAATTATTTATATATTATATTATTATTTATAAACGTCGGCAAGAAAGAAAACAAAGAAATGTGACTTCTCCCAGCTGGCCATGCGATCGCATGGCCTGGAGGCACAAAAGCCATGCGATCGCATGGCTCTGAAATCCAGCCCAGGTCCTATAAATTCAACGCGTTTTGGCCAAAATAAACACATCTTTCTTCTCTTCATCATACGTAAAGTATATATATATATATATATATATATATATATATATATATATATATATATATATATATATATATATATTTTTATTTTAATTTCTAATAATAAGGGTGTGTTAGCGAATGTTGTAAGGGTGTAAGTCGAAATTCTGTCCGTGTAACGCTACGCTATTTTTAATCATTGTAAGTTATGTTCAACCTTTTTAATTTAATGTCTCGTAGCTAAGTTATTATTATGCTTATTTAATCTGAAGTAATCATGATGTTGGGCTAATTACTAAAATTGGGTAATTGGGCTTTGTACCATAATTGGGGTTTGGACAAAAGAACGACACTTGTGGAAATTAGACTATGGGCTATTAATGGGCTTTATATTTGTTTAACTAAATGATAGTTTGTTAATGTTAATATAAAGATTTACAATTGGGCGTCCCTATAAATAACCATTTACACTCGATCGGACACGATGGGCGGGGTATTTATATGTACAAATAATCGTTCATTTGACCGGACTCGGGAATGGATTAATAGCCACTAGAATTATTAAAACAGGGGTGAAATTATGTACAAGGACACTTGGCATAATTGTTAACAAAGTATTAAAACCTTGGGTTACACTCAGTCGACATCCTGGTGTAATTATTAAACAAAGTAATAAAACCTTGTTACAGTTTAAGTCCCCAATTAGTTGGAATATTTAACTTCGGGTATAAGGATAATTTGACGAGGACACTCGCACTTTATATTTATGACTGATGGACTGTTATGGACAAAAACCAGACGGACATATTAAATAATCCAGGACAAAGGACAATTAACCCATGGGCATAAAACTAAAATCAACACGTCAAACATCATGATTACGGAAGTTTAAATAAGCATAATTCTTTTATTTCATATTTAATTTCCTTTATTTCATATTTAATTGCACTTCTAATTATAGCACTTTTATTTATTGTTATTGTATTTAATTGCACTTTTAATTATCGTACTTTTTAATTATCGCAAGTTTATTTTATCGCACTTTTATTATTCGCAATTTCATTATCGTTATTTACTTTACGCTTTAAATTAAGTCTTTTATTTATTTAATATTTTACATTTTGTTTTAACTGCAACTAAAGTTTTTAAAATCGACAAACCGGTCATTAAACGGTAAAAACCCCCCTTTATAATAATAATATTACTTATATATATTTGTATTTTTATAAAAGTAAACTAATATAGCGTTAAGCTTTGTTTAAAGATTTTCCCTGTGGAACGAACCGGACTTACTAAAAACTACACTACTGTACGATTAGGTACACTGCCTATAAGTGTTGTAGCAAGGTTTAAGTATATCCATCCTATAAATAAATAAATATCTTGTGTAAAATTGTATCGTATTTAATAGTATTTCCTGCTAAAATTTAAAAGCTATTTTATATACACCTCGCATAACATCAATATACCAATAGTACATACATTTAAAAGCTGTGTATTGTACGAGTACGAATACGGGTGCATACGAGTAGAATTGTTGATGAAACTGAACGAGGATGTAATTGTAAGCATTTTTGTTAAGTAGAAGTATTTTGATAAGTGTCTTGAAGTCTTTCAAAATTGTATGAATACATATTAAAACACTACATGTATATACATTTTAACTGAGTCGTTAAGTCATCGTTAGTCGTTACATGTAAATGTTGTTTTGAAACCTTTAGGTTAACGATCTTGTTGAATGTTGTTAACCCATTGTTTATTATAAGAAATGAGATGTTAAATTGTTATATTATCATGATATTATGATATATAATATATCTTAGTATGATATATATACAGTTAAATGTCGTTACAACGATAATCGTTACATATATGTCTCGTTTCGAAATCATTAAGTTAGTAGTCTTATTTTTACATATGTATTTCATTGTTAATACACTTAATAATATATTTACTTATCATTTAACATAATTAACCAAGTGTATCAATATCTTAACATGATTCATATGTACCTAGTAAGACGTTGTTATAACGATAATCGTTATATATATCGTTTTCGAGTTTCTTAAATTAATAGTCTCATTTTTATGTATATAACTCATTGTTAAAATACCTAATGAGATACATACTTATAATAAAATCATGTTAACTATATATATAACCATATATATGTCATCGTATAGTTTTTACAAGTTTTAACGTTCGTGAATCACCGGTCAACTTGGGTGGTCAATTGTCTATATGAAACCTATTTCAATTAATCAAGTCTTAACAAGTTTGATTGCTTAACATGTTGGAAACACTTAATCATGTAAATAATAATTTCATTTAATATATATATATAAACATGGAAAAGTTTGGGTCACTACAGTACCTACCCGTTAAATAAATTTCGTCCCGAAATTTTAAGCAGTTGGAGGTGTTGACGTATCTTCTGGAAATAAATGCGGGTATTTCTTCTTCATCTGATCTTCATGCTCCCAGGTGAACTCGGGTCCTCTACGAGCATTCCATCGAACCTTAACAATCGGTATCTTGTTTTGTTTAAGTCTCTTAACCTCACGATCCATTATTTCGACGGGTTCTTCAATGAATTGAAGTTTTTCATTGATTTGGATTTCGTCCAACGGAATAGTGAGATCTTCTTTAGCAAAACATTTCTTCAAATTTGAGACGTGGAAAGTGTTATGTACAGCTGCGAGTTGTTGAGGTAGCTCCAGTTGGTAAGCTATTGGTCCGACACGATCTATAATCTTGAATGGTCAAATGTACCTTGGATTTAGTTTCCCCCGTTTACCAAATCGAACAACGCCTTTCCAAGGTGAAACCTTAAGCATGACCATTTCTCCAATTTCAAACTCTATATCTTTTCTTTTACTGTCCGCGTAGCTCTTTTGTCGACTCTGGGCGATTTTCAATCTTTGTTTAATTTGGATGATTTTCTCGGTAGTTTCTTGTATTATCTCCGGACCCGTAATCTGTCTATCCCCCACTTCATTCCAACAAATTGGAGACCTGTACTTTCTACCATAAAGTGCCTCAAACGACGCCATCTCAATACTAGAATGATAACTGTTGTTGTAGGAAAATTCTGCTAACGGTAGGTGTCGATCCCAACTGTTTCCGAAATCAATAACACATGCTCGTAGCATGTATTCAAGCGTTTGTATCGTCCTTTCGCTCTGCCCATCAATTTGTGGATGATAGGCAGTACTCATGTCTAGACGAGTTCCTAATGCTTGCTGTAATGTCTGCCAGAATCTTGAAATAAATCTGCCATCCCTATCAGAGATAATAGAGATTGGTATTCCATGTCTGGAGACGACTTCCTTCAAATACAGTCGTGCTAACTTATCCATCTTGTCATCTTCTCTTATTGACAGGAAGTGTGCTGATTTGGTGAGACGATCAACTATTACCCAAATAGTATCAAAACCACTTGCAGTCCTTGGCAATTTAGTGATGAAATCCATGGTAATATTTTCCCATTTCCATTCCGGGATTTCGGGTTGTTGAAGTAGACCTGATGGTTTCTGATGCTCAGCTTTGACCTTAGAACACGTCAAACATTCTCCTATGTATTTAGTAACATCGACTTTCATACCCGGCCACCAAAAATGTTTCTTGAGATCCTTGTACATCTTCTCCGTTCCAGGATGTATTGAGTATCTGGTTTTATGAGCTTCTCTAAGTACCATTTCTCTCATATCTCCAAATTTTGGTACCCAAATTCTTTCAGCCCTATACCGGGTTCCGTCTTCCCGAATATTAAGATGCTTCTCCGATCCTTTGGGTATTTCATCCTTTAAATTTCCCTCTTTTAAAACTCCTTGTTGCGCCTCCTTTATTTGAGTAGTAAGGTTAGTGTGAATCATTATATTCATAGATTTTACTCGAATGGGTTCTCTGTCCTTTCTGCTCAAGGCATCGGCTACTACATTTGCCTTCCCCGGGTGGTAACGAATCTCAAAGTCGTAATCATTCAACAATTCAATCCACCTACGCTGCCTCATATTCAGTTGTTTCTGATTAAATATGTGTTGAAGACTTTTGTGGTCGGTATATATAATACTTTTGACCCCATATAAGTAGTGCCTCCAAGTCTTTAATGCAAAAACAACTGCGCCTAATTCCAAATCATGCGTCGTATAATTTTGCTCGTGAATCTTCAATTGTCTAGACGCATAAGCAATCACCTTCGTCCGTTGCATTAATACACAACCAAGACCTTACTTTGATGCGTCACAATAAATCACAAAATCATCATTCCCTTCAGGCAATGACAATATAGGTGCCGTAGTTAGCTTTTTCTTCAATAATTGAAATGCCTTCTCTTGTTCATCCTTCCATTCAAATTTCTTCCCTTTATGCGTTAATGCAGTCAAGGGTTTTGCTATTTTGGAGAAATCTTGGATGAATCTTCTGTAGTAACCAGCCAATCCTAAAAATTGACGTATATGCTTCGGAGTTTTTGGGGTTTCCCACTTTTCAACGGTTTCGATCTTTGCCGGGTCCACCTGGATACCTTCTTTGTTCACTATGTGACCGAGGAATTGAACTTCTTCCAACCAAAATGCACACTTTGAAAACTTAGCGTACAGTTTTTCTTTCCTCAATACTTCTAGCACTTTTCTCAAATGTTCTTCGTGCTCTTGATCATTCTTTGAGTAAATAAGTATGTCATCGATGAAAACAATGACAAACTTGTCAAGATATGGCCCACACACTCGGTTCATAAGGTCCATGAACACAGCTGGTGCGTTAGTCAATCCAAACGGCATAACCATAAACTCGTAATGACCATAACGCGTCCTAAAAGCAGTTTTTGGAATATCATCCTCCTTTACTCGCATTTGATGATATCCAGAATGTAAATCGATCTTCGAATAAACCGACAAGCCTTGTAGTTGATCAAATAAGTCGTCAATTCTCGGCAGTGGATAACGGTTTTTGATGGTAAGTTTGTTCAACTCTTTGTAGTCAATACACAACCTAAATGTACCATCCTTCTTCTTGACAAACAAAACAGGAGCTCCCCATGGTGATGTGCTTGGTCGAATGAAATCACGTTCTAATAGTTCTTGCAGTTAGCTTTGCAATTCTTTCATCTCGCTGGGTGCGAGTCTATAAGGAGCACGAGCTATTGGTGCAGCTCCTGGTACAAGATCTATTTGAAATTCAATAGATCGATGTGGAGGTAGTCCCGGTAATTCTTTCGGAAATACATCGGGAAATTCTTTTGCGACGGGAACATCACTGATGCTCTTTTCTTCAGTTTGTACTTTCTCGACGTGTGCTAGAACAGCATAGCAACCTTTTCTTATTAGTTTTTGTGCCTTCAAATTACTAATAAGATGTAGCTTCATGTTGCCCTTTTCTCCGTACACCATTAAGGGTTCTCCTTCTTCTCGTACAATGCGAATTGCATTTTTATAAAATACGATCTCTGCTTTCACCTTCTTCAGCCAGTCCATGCCAACTATTACATCAAAACTCCCTAACTCTACTGGTATCAAATCAATCTTAAATATTTCGCTACCCAGTTTAATTTCTCGATTCTGGCATATATTATCTGCTGAAATTAATTTACCGTTTGCTAATTCGAGTAAAAATTTACTATCCAACGGCGTCAATGGACAACTTAATTTAGCACAAAAATCTCTACTCATATAGCTTCTATCCGCACCCGAATCAAATAAAACGTAAGCAGATTTATTGTCAATAAGAAACGTACCCGTAACAAGCTCCGGGTCTTCCTGTGCCTCTGCCGCATTAATATTGAAAACTCTTCCGCGGCCTTGTCCATTCGTGTTCTCCTGGTTCGGGCAATTTCTAATAATGTGGCCCGGTTTTTCACATTTATAACAAACTACATTGGCATAACTTGCTCCGACACTACTTGCTCCGCCATTACTCGTTCCGGCACCATTTGTTCCTTTCGTTCTGTTAACCCCTGGTCCATAGACCTCACACTTCGCCGCGCTATGACCATTTCTTTTACACTTGTTGCAAAATTTGGTGCAGAACCCCGAGTGATACTTCTCACACCTTTGGCATAGCTGCTTCTGATTGTTGTTATTGTTGCGGTTGTTATTGTTGTTGGGATGATTGTTGTTGTTGTTGTTGTTGTTGTTGTTGTTGTTGTTGTTGTTGTTGTTGTTGGGCCGTTTGTTGTAGTTGCGATTGATGTTGCGATTGTTGGGATAATTGTTGCGATTATTATTGTAATTGCTGTTGTTGTTGTATTGGTGATTCTTACCACCGTTTTCCTCCCACTTTCTTTTGACTTGCTTCACATTGGCCTCTTCAGCCGTCTGTTCTTTAATTCTTTCCTCAATCTGGTTCACTAGTTTGTGAGCCATTCTACATGCCTGTTGTATGGAGGCGGGCTCGTGTGAACTTATATCTTCTTGGATTATTTCCAGTAATCCTTTCACAAACGCGTCGATCTTCTCTTCCTCATCTTCAAACGCTCCCGGACACAATAGGCACAATTCTGTGAATCGTCTTTCGTACGTGGTAATATCAAATCCTTGGGTTCGTAACCCTCTAAGTTCTGTCTTGAGCTTATTGACCTCGGTTCTGGGACAGTACTTCTCGTTCATCAAGTGCTTGAATGCTGACCACGGTAGTGCGTACGCATCATCTTGTCCCACTTGCTCTAGATAGGTATTCCACCATGTTAACGCAGAACCTGTGAAGGTATGCGTAGCGTACTTCACTTTGTCCTCTTCAGTACACTTACTTATGGGAAACACCGATTCGACCTTCTCGGTCCACCGTTTCAATCCGATCGGTCCTTCAGTTCCATCAAATTCCAAAGGTTTGCAGGCAGTGAATTCTTTGTAGGTGCATCCTACACGATTTCCAGTACTGCTAGATCCAAGGTTATTGTTGGTATGTAGCGTAGCCTGTACTGCGGCTATATTTGAAGCTAGAAAAGTGCGGCTATGTTTGAAGCTAGAAAAGTACGGAATTCCTCTTCATTCATATTCACGGTGTGCCGAGTAGTCGGTGCCATTTCCTTCAAAATAGTCAAATGGAACAAGTTAATCATACAGAATATTAAGAGTAGTTAATAGTATTTCGTAGCATAATATGAACTCATTTATAAAAGCTTTTTCTTCATATTAGCGTTTTATAAGTTTAAATTCGGGTAGTACCTACCCGTCAAGTTCATACTTAGTAGTTAATATACAATTCAACTACTACAATTCTATATGAAAAACTGATTGTAATAATATTTCACGTTCAAACTTTTATACAATATTTTACAAACTTACAATACCGCTTATTTTACATAAAGCATGAAATATAGCACACAATAACTTTGATACAAGATAGTTGTGAAGATAATTCTAGCTAGTACACAAGTCGTTCAGCAAAGGCAATAAAGACACGTAATTCATACATCTAGAAACAAGTCATGCATTCTGATTTTACTAGGACTACTTCCCATCCTTGGTCTTGTGGAACATATCCGTTATGGCCGTTGATAAGACAGCGTGTTGTAATGTCGTCAAAGGGACGAGGGTTACATAATGACCAACAGTCTCGTAATAACCTAAAAACCTCATTTCTTACCCCAATTACCGACTCCGTCACTTGTGAGAACGTTTTGTTTAATAGTTGTAGCCCGATGTTCTTTTTCTCACATTGGTGAGAAGTGAACATTACTAACCCGTAAGCATAGCATGCTTCTTTATGTTGCATGTTAGCCGCTTTTTCTAAATCATGAAGTCCTATATTCGGATACATTGAGTCAAAATAATTTCTTAACCCGTTGCGTAAAATAGCATTTGGGTTCCTCGCAATATATGCGTCAAAGTAAACACATCGTAACTTATGGGTTTCCCAATGTGATATCCCCCATCTTTCAAACGAAAGTCTCTTATAAACCAATACATTCTTGGAACGTTCTTCGAATGTCTTACAAACTGATTTCGCCGTATATAGTTGTGCCGAAGAATTCTGACCGACTCTAGACAAGATTTCATCAATCATGTCTCCGGGTAGGTCTCTTAAAATATTGGGTTGTCTATCCATTTTGTGTTTTTATACTGTAAAATAGACAAGAGTTAGATTCATAAAAAAATACTTATTAATACAAGCAATTTTTACATATATCATAAAGCATAAGCACACTATATTACATATATTACACCACACGAATACAACTATCTTATTCTGACTCGCTCGTTTCTTCTTCTTCGGTTTTGGTTCGTTTTGTCAAGTTTCTAGGGATATATGATGTTCCCCTAATACGAGCTGTCGTTTTCCACAACGGTTTAGAAAAACCTGGTGGTTTAGAGGTTCCCGGGTTATTGTTACAACTTAAGAAATACGGGTGTTGACGATACATATAAAGTTCATCGGGGTTGGAATCAGATTTCTCTATTTTTATGCCCTTTCCCTTATTATTTTCTTTTGCCTTTTTAAATTCAGTTGGGGTAATTTCTATAACATCATCGGAATCCTCGTCGGGATCCGATTCATCGGAGAATTGGTAATCCTCCCAATATTTTGCTTCCTTGGCGGAAACACTGTTGACCATAATTAACCTTGGTCAGTTGGTTGAGGATTTTCTTTTACTTAACCGTTTTATTATTTCCCCCACCGGTTCTATTTCTTCTTCCGGTTCCTCCTCCTCCGGTTCCGATTCTTCTTCCGGTTCCGATTCTTCTTCCGGTTCCTCTTCGGGAACTTGTGAATCAGTCCACGAATCATTCCAAATTACATTTGACTCTTCATTATTATTAGGTGAGTCAATGGGACTTGTATTAGAGGTAGACATCTATCACATAATATCAAACACGTTAAGAGATTAATATATCACATAATATTCACATGTTAAAAATATATAGTTTCCAACAAAATTTGTTAAGCAATCATTTTTCAAGTAAACACGGTCGAAGTCCAGACTCACTAATGCATCCTAACAAATTCGATAAGACACACTAATGCAAATTTTCTGGTTCTCTAAGGCCAACGCTCAGATACCAACTGAAATGTCCCGTTCTTATTGATTAAAAACGTTCCATATTAATTGATTTCGTTACGAGGGTTTGACCTCTATATGCGACGTTTTTCAAAGACTGCATTCATTTTTAAAACAAACCATAACCTTTATTTCATAAATAAAGGTTTAAAAAGCTTTACGTAGATTATCAAATAATGATAATCTAAAATATCCTGTTTACACACGACCATTACATAATGATTTACAATACAAATATGTTACATCGAAATCAGTTTCTTGAATGCAGTTTTTACACAATATCATACAAACATGGACTCCAAATCTTGTCCTTATTTTAGTATGCAACAGCGGAAGCTCTTAGTATTCACCTGAGAATAAACATGCTTTAAACGTCAACAAAAAATGTTGGTGAGTAATAGGTTTAACCTATATATATCAAATCGTAACAATAGACCACAAGATTTCATATTTCAATACACATCCCATACATAGAGATAAAAATCATTCATATGGTGAACACCTGGTAACCGACATTAACAAGTTGCATATATAAGAATATCCCCATCATTCCGGGACACCCTTCGGATATGATATAAATTTCGAAGTACTAAAGCATCCGGTACTTTGGATGGGGTTTGTTAGGCCCAATAGATCTATCTTTAGGATTCGCGTCAATTAGGGTGTCTGTTCCCTAATTCTTAGATTACCAGACTTAATAAAAAGGGGCATATTCGATTTCAATAATTCAACCATAGAATGTAGTTTCACGTACTTGTGTCTATTTTGTAAATCATTTATAAAACCTGCATGTATTCTCATCCCAAAAATATTAGATTTTAAAAGTGGGACTATAACTCACATTCACAGATTTTTACTTCGTCGGGAAGTAAGACTTGGCCACTGGTTGATTCACGAACCTATAACAATATATACATATATATCAAAGTATGTTCAAAATATATTTACAACACTTTTAATATATTTTGATGTTTTAAGTTTATTAAGTCAGCTGTCCTCGTTAGTAACCTACAACTAGTTGTCCACAGTTAGATGTACAGAAATAAATCTATAAATATTATCTTGAATCAATCCACGACCCAGTGTATACGTATCTCAGTATTGATCACAACTCAAACTATATATATTTTGGAATCAACCTCAACCCTGTATAGCTAACTCCAACAT
The DNA here is from genome assembly GCF_046630445.1 of Rutidosis leptorrhynchoides. Taxonomy (NCBI): domain Eukaryota; kingdom Viridiplantae; phylum Streptophyta; class Magnoliopsida; order Asterales; family Asteraceae; genus Rutidosis; species Rutidosis leptorrhynchoides. Next base: position 81,215,324 of record NC_092333.1, read on the forward strand.
TCACATATATAGTGTCTATGGTTGTTCCGAAATATATATAGATGTGTCGACATGATAGGTCGAAACATTGTATACGTGTCTATGGTATCTCAAGATTACATAATATACAATACAAGTTGATTAAGTTATGGTTGGAATAGATTTGTTACCAATTTTCACGTAGCTAAAATGAGAAAAATTATCCAATCTTGTTTTACCCATAACTTCTTCATTTTAAATCCGTTTTGAGTGAATCAAATTGCTATGGTTTCATATTGAACTCTATTTTATGAATCTAAATAGAAAAAGTATAGGTTTATAGTCGGAAAAATAAGTTACAAGTCGTTTTTGTAAAGGTAGTCATTTCAGTCGAAAGAACGACGTCTAGATGACCATTTTAGAAAACATACTTCCACTTTGAGTTTAACCATAATTTTTGGATATAGTTTCATGTTCATAATAAAAATCATTTTCCCAAAATAACAACTTTTAAATCAAAGTTTATCATAGTTTTTAATTAACAAACCCAAAACAGCCCGCGGTGTTACTACGACGGCGTAAATCCGGTTTTACGGTGTTTTTCGTGTTTCCTGATTTTAAATTATTAAGTTAGCATATCATATAGATATAGAACATGTGTTTAGTTGATTTTAAAAGTCAAGTTAGAAGGATTAACTTTTATTTGTGAACAAGTTTAGAATTAACTAAACTTTGTTCTAGTGATTACAAGTTTAAACCTTCGAATAAGATAGCTTTATATGTATGAATCGAATAATGTTATGAACATCATTACTACCTCAAGTTCCTTGGATAAACCTACTGGAAATGAGAAAAATAGATCTAGCTTCAAAGGATCCTTGGATGGCTTAAAAGTTCTTGAAGCAAAATCATGACACGAAAACAATTTCAAGTAAGATTTCCACTCGAAATAAGATTGTTATAGTTATAGAAATTGAATTAAAGTTTGAATATGATTATTACCTTGTATTAGAAAGATAACCTACTGTAAGTAACAAAGGTTTCTTGATCTTGGATGATTACTTGGAATGGATTTAGAAAACTTGGAAGTAAACTTGCAATCTTGGAAGTATTCTTGATTTTATGAAACTAGAACTTTTGGAATTTATGAAGAACACTTAGAACTTGAAGATAGAACTTGAGAGAGATCAATTAGATGAAGAAAATTGAATAATGAAAGTGTTTGTAGGTGTTTTTGGTCGTTGGTGTATGGATTAGATATAAAGGATATGTAATTTTGTTTTCATGTAAATAAGTCATGAATGATTACTCATATTTTTGTAATTTTATGAGATATTTCATGCTAGTTGCCAAATGATGGTTCCCACATGTGTTAGGTGACTCACATGGGCTGCTAAGAGCTGATCATTGGAGTGTATATACCAATAGTACATACATCTAAAAGCTGTGTATTGTACGGGTACGAATACGGGTGCATACGAGTAGAATTGTTGATGAAACTGAACGAGGATGTAATTGTAAGCATTTTTGTTAAGTAGAAGTATTTTGATAAGTGTCTTGAAGTCTTTCAAAAGTGTATGAATACATATTAAAACACTACATGTATATACATTTTAACTGAGTCGTTAAGTCATCGTTAGTCGTTACATGTAAATGTTGTTTTGAAACCTTTAGGTTAACGATCTTGTTGAATGTTGTTAACCCATTGTTTATTATAAGAAATTAGATGTTAAATTGTTATATTATCATGATATTATGATATATAATATATCTTAGTATGATATATATACAGTTAAATGTCGTTACAACGATAATCGTTACATATATGTCTCGTTTCGAAATCATTAAGTTAGTAGTCTTATTTTTACATATGTATTTCATTGTTAATACACTTAATAATATATTTACTTATCATTTAACATAATTAACCAAGTGTATCAATATCTTAATATGATTCATATGTACCTAGTAAGGCGTTGTTATAACGATAATCGTTATATATATCGTTTTCGAGTTTCTTAAATTAATAGTCTCATTTTTATGTATATAACTCATTATTAAAATACCTAATGAGATACATACTTATAATAAAATCATGTTAACTATATATATATAACCATATATATGTCATCGTATAGTTTTTACAAGTTTTAACGTCCGTGAATCACCGGTCAACTTGGGTGGTCAATTGTCTATATGAAACCTATTTCAGTTAATCAAGTCTTAACAAGTTTGATTGCTTAACATGTTGGAAACACTTAATCATGTAAATAACAATTTTATTTAATATATATATATAAACATGAAAAAGTTCGGGTCACTACATTCACATCCTTGCTAAGACTGAAAAACTTGAAATCTCCATCTTGACTACCCAGTTTCTCAGCAAACTCCTCCAACATCCAATCGTGGGAATAACCAAACATGTTCACGTGAACACATTTCAATTTACGTGGATCAAACACATAGTTTGCATAAAATTCCCTAACAAGTTTGGGATAGTACTCATTAACTCGATAGAGAAAAGCTCCAACATCTATTCCCCGTCAGTACACAGAAAAACTACCTTGAGCAGCAACGTAAATACCAGTAAGAATGGGACGTTCGGCTAATAGTCGTCGTCTTTCAGCAACTTGTTGTTCTGACTCTCCTTGTGAAACTCGGTGTGAAGCTCTAGCTCTTCTGTCCATGGATATTAACTGAGATTAACTGTAAATAACAAAATAATTAAAAATAATCATCATTAACACAAATAATAAATACTAAAATTAGTGAAGAAATTGCTTAAATTAGTACCTTAAAGTGCTTTTAATCAATGAATTGAACAAGGTTGGAATTATTATGAGACTGTGAAATCAAAGTTCCAGGGTCATTCTATAAATAGGGTAAAAATCTTATCCGACAAAAATCTAAGAAATCTTACTAAATCTTATCTGAAAATCCAACATCTGATCAGATAAGGTCGCAAGCTCGCAAGACGCAAGGACGCAAGCTTGTGCCTTGCGAGGGCAAGACGCAAGTCTCCTTGCGTCTTGCGAGGGCAACCTGGTAATTTTTTTTTTGGCTCCAGCGCAAGAAACTTGCTGGGAATGGGCATTTTGGCTATAATCCCCGAGCAAAAAAATGTTGCCTTCTACTACGATGTTGCCTTCTAATCTTTAAGTCTTTAATATTTAATTAAAAGTCTTTAATATTTAATGAGGGGTAGATTTACATTCGGTCCGATGTACCTAATGATGGTTTAAAATCTATTGAGCACTCGTTAATTATATGTAAAGCATTCATCGAATGTATGTGATGAGTTCGTAAAAGGTGGGTGGTAGAGAATGTCACAAATCTAAGAATGGATCGATGAAGTTTATGCAGAAATTCAAATCTACCCATTTCATATGTCAGGTTAGAACTTAAAACTTTGGTAAGTAATGGAGTGGTTGTGTGCGTACTTAATTTGGGATAATCCCAATCAAAAGGTGTTCAAAAACAAGAGTTGGAATGGTTTGGTATCGGTAAGTGCAAAAGTCAAAATCTTTGAATGGATCTCGAGGAGAAAAAAATAAGCATATATGGAGGCTTAATTGCAAGTTTAGTAATGTGCAAATAAACTTTAGTGTATTGAAGCTAACATTAGACCATTTGTAATGGTTAAGGCGTTTCTTTGTTGAGTCATATATATATATATATATATATATATATATATATATATATATATATATATATATATATATATATATATATATATATATATATATATATATATATATATTTATATTTATATTTAAAATACATTGTAGTAGTTGAAAATAAATCAAGTTTACTTGTGTTCACTTTTTGAGGTTTTGACATCATCAGATAGGGGGGGATTGTTGGAAAAATAATTGTGTAGAAGGTTACGTAAGTTACGTAAGGTACGTAGGTTACGTAATTCAAACCCATTATATATGTAGTGACTATATGTGACAAACTTGAAATCTAGTCCCCCAAATTAATAAATAACCGACTTTCAATCAAACAAAAGTTTAAATTGTCCGATTGAAGAATATCGTTTATTCAGAAGGTATAAATTATCTTGAATCAATCACTTAAAATGATAATTTCAAAAATTTGCATGTGCTGGACCGCCCCATTGTCGACAATCCAGGTACTTACAATTACCCTTCCAATCCATCTCATAACTCTTCAATACCCATATCCAATGCCTTAAAACAATCAATTTGTATTCAATGTTTTGTTAGTTATACTTTGATTATGATTGGCTAAAAGCCTTGTGTGTTTACTTCAATGTAAGATTCACACCAAAGTCGAAAAATGGGTTTTAAAGTCCCAAGTTTCTTAAAAATTTGGATCCTTAGGGAAAATAGGACCCATTTTCGTAATTTGATTAGAGAACGACGCTACGAGCATGGCTTCCAGAATATTTTCCCCTGGTCGAAGCAGTTTAGATGCCGAAATAGCATTTTAACAGAGTTGCAGATAACAAACAATCAAGCAGAACCACCACCAAATTAGTAACCTTACGCAAACTTATGTAACCTTACGCAAACTTACGCAACCCTACGCGTGAAACGCGAGTATTCATCGGTAATAACCAAGCAATAAGAATGACCAGTGATACTCTTCTTGTTTATAGGACCAAAAAGATCCATATGAAGAAGCTCAAGAAGTAAATATTAGTATAATTGCATCTTACCATAATTTTGTTTATGACATCCGTCTTCAATGAAGGTGACTGGTTTTTCCAAGTGGTTCCATCAAACTTCCTAAACTACTTAGAACGGAAGAAAACCTTCTGGAAGTCTTACTCGTAGCACCGTTCTCTAGACATCTTGCGAAAATGGACCTAATCTGCAACTGAAAATGTGCTATTGTTCACCAAAGCACATCTTATGTGAAAAATGAAGGTAAAATCTAACGTAACCTTACGTAACTTACGTAACTTACGTAACCTTACATAAATTATGCAACATCGCATCTCACACAAGTAAATACATCATATACATACACATATAATTATTCCACTCACCTTGGAATGCCCGCACAAGTCATGTAATATGATTTAGTGAAAAACAAACCAACGAGCAAAACTCATCATATTCCATTAGTAATTTCAGTTTTACGTCGTTCAGAGTTGTTTATAAGCCTCTGAAATCTCCAATTACCCCGATGATACTCCTTATTCAGTTTTACCAATTTCACGCATCGATCCACACGAATCCATATGCAACAATTGCAATGTATTTGTGGTACTAGGTACTTGCTTAAGTGGGTGTTATTTAGTGAACACCATGCTTATATTGTAAACGAGTATGAGAGGGCTATAAATACTCATATCTTAGTTTGCTGTAGTTCAGATCATCATAAGACACTCGTCGAGAAATTTGTCTCGGGTAACAGTTTCATCTAGATTTGAGACCTATCAGGAGGATTTCCGACCGATACGTAGGGTTCCTTTTCAAGGTTTTTCGGATCCCCTTCAGTCGTTCAGGACTTCAATGATTGAGTTTCCTTAAAGCTTTACCCGACAAACCTCCTTCACCTAGGCCCTCATCCGATGCAGGCCCAGGCCCAACAAACCTGTCACAACCCATCTTACCATCTTTGCTTTGATTCTTAGAAATTGGAGTTTTTAGTTCTTGAGTAAAAGTGTGAATTTTGGTGCTTGAATCTTGCTAAAACATGTTTGTAAGTGCTAATTGATGTTAGAAATATGTTCTATATGCATTATATGATGTTTTTGAAATGGTTTCATGGTTGGAACGGCCAAAAATCAAGATTTGGTGTCAAAAACCCAAAAACAACGTGCTGAAGCTGTTCTTCAGCTACTGCACGAGTGAGAGATCCCTCATACGAGTGAGAGATCCCTCATACGAGTGACCACACAAGTAAGGCTCAATCACACGAGTGAGGGCTCACTCGCGCGAGTGAGCATCTGTCAGCTTTTGGTGAAATTTAGAAGGCCGTAACTTTCAAACTGTAACTCCATTTTTAACAAATAAACTATCATTGGAATCGTCTTAAGGTCTACTTTCCAATGGTAAGGTTTTAAAACCATAAATCAAGCTTTATTTTGGGTCAAAATGATTTGATAGTGATTATGCCCCGTTTTGCACACACTTTTATGGCGATATTGACTGGGTTTATGTTGTAGACTTATAATATGATGAATATATGATGATATAACCTAGTTTATACTATGATTTTATTATATGGTTGTATGATGTGGTTTAGAACTTGTATTGTTGCTTGATATTGTGACTTTGGGTGGTTTTGGGTTGAAACCCGTCATAACAGCTGATGTTGTTGTTCTTCATCACTCGCACGAGTAAGCCTTCACTCGTACAGTTGAGGCGGTCAACCGCATGGTGAACCGCACTAGTGGATGGATACTTGAACTACTACCTTGATCATATTGGGTGTGTGAGGGATCACGTACTTTTCATTGCAGTGATGGAAACATATTTATACTTCAGCCTTCACTGGCCCGAAAAGAGGATAATTCAAAGTATTATGGAACTCCTTTAATTTCTATAGTAGCTTTCTGATGCGAGTAGGATGAATTTAGTTCGTACAGCGGCCCATAGGCGAATGGAGGAACTTCAAATGGTGTATCTCACCTTTGATTTCGAATTGACAGTGATTGATTATTATTTGGGTATGATATCATTACTTGCATGGCGCCAAGTAATTAATGAATGCACGAGTGCGAAATTTTTTCTTGATTATGGTAATCGAAAAGATAATTGTTGGAAGGTTCTATTATACCTGTGAGATATTTACCATCTCGGCATAGAGAACGTAATAGTGAATGTGGTGTTTATAAAATCGACGTTTGAGAGTTCAAATGAAATCCTTGCGAGTGATTGTTGAGTATCTGCCACGGGTTTCCTAATGGGTTCAAGAAAGTCATATGAAAATCTACACCAGGAGCGTAATTACTGATAACAAGATGCATGCTTCGAGAAAATTTTGGGGGTGTCACTACAAGTCACATAAGAATATGCATCCTACCTGCCAGCGAGGATATGGTGGTGACTACCGAACTAACATTCTATTCATCATAGTGCAATAGAGTGAACCCGGATACAACAAGTGATGATTAAACGTTAAGGATAAAGAGATATGTTGTTAAAATTTCACGGTTCCTTGGTTCACAACCTTAATGGTATATGAGAGAATGTCAATCTACTCATGAGTATGAGATAGATAATTCGATTAAAAGAGTTCTTCGTATATCTACAAATTAGATAATGATTATTTTTTCACCCCTCATGCAATAACATTGGGAGTTTTGGAAGGAATGGCTTGAGAATTTTCTTTGATTCACTTTTTATTTCTTATGTCACGTTATTTAAATATGAATTACCGTAATATAATCACATTGGCCAGGCGTCATTATATTTCACGAATTCATACTTTCATTTCAATATCACCCCATAAGGTCAGGATACATGATCAAACTTCGATTTTCTACAGAATAGAGTAATAAATATGAATAATGATGACATAATAATGTCGAGAATCTTTATGAGTCAAGAATGACGTTTCTGGTTCGCAAACCAAGGCACAAAGGCACGTAATATAACAAGAATATTATATACATAAATATAATAGCTGACATTGGAATGTCGAGCATTTCAGAAGTCATAAATGACATCTCGCGTAATATAACACAAACGTTATATACATAACCGTAATAGATGACATAGAAATGTCGAGAATTTCAGTAGTCACGGATGACATCCCTCGATTTTACCAACCGAGGCACTCTTATAGAAATAAACTTGCATGAGTTAAAGAATTTATTTAATCACAACGGGAGTTCCTCCTGGAGTAAGGAAAGTACTTAGAGAACTAAGGCAGGAAAGGTTATAGTCCTAAAGATTACCCTAGCTAACAAGTAAGGCACACATATATGCAATCATGGTTCCCTATAAAAACCTGGCTCTGATACTAATCTGTCACACCCCCAAATGGGACAATGGGTAAATGTGACCATTCATAACACAAGTTGTAATAAATGAGAATGACTCTAAATGAGACGTTTTAAAAACCTTTATTAAAAAAGCATCGGAAACGATATTCAATGTTTTACATCATAATAAATAAAATGTGAATGTTTAATAAATCAGGTGTAAAATGAATGATGGACTCCATGTAGGTAGCAAATCAATCATCAATAAAGTAGCAATATCAGCTAGTAGTCACCTTGGACAAAAATACTTAAAAGTGTCAACACAAAGGTTGAGTGAAGTTCATAGGTTTATAAATAATAACCAAAACTTTTAGACCACGAGATTTAGTTTAAAGAAAATTGATATAGAAATACCAAATTAAAATTTATGCTATAAGTCATAATATCGAAACTAAACAAGTTTACCCCATGACACATAACGTTCGTGTCGTTGAATCATTATTATGTATCCACAAACCAGCGGTCAAATGGATAGAGATGTTACTCTCAATAGGCTTACTCACAATAACTAAGCTTGCCAAAATTCCAGCAATTGACGATATTATTGTAGGGATTTAGCATGAATCAAAACATGTAATAGCATATAAGTTTGAGTACTTGTGTCTAAAGTGTAAAACAGTTTAAAAGCAAGCATGTGTCTCACCCCAAAAGTTATAAAACATAAATAAAGTATGTAAAAGCAGGGCTATGAAATTCACCTTAGAGTGCATAGAAAGATATCACACGTGCATGAATAATAGATCAAGTATGATCGAGACTTCAACCTAATTACGAAAGTAAGTAAGTAAAAGCAGGTCGGGTCAATGCATGATAAGCCTAGTGCTTGATGTGGATTTAGAATTATGTGACAAAAGATTGACTAAGTTAAAGTATTAGGTACACTTTCTATTTTTAGTAATATTCTATTTTAGGAAAGTTTCTATTTATAGTAAGTTTCTTTTTTTAGAAAGTTATTATTTTTGGAAAGTTGCCTTATTTAGAAAGTAAACTTAAGTCAACCAAAAGTAAAACAAAAAAGTCAACTGAAAACGTCAATAACCAAAAGTAAACCTAAAAGGTCAACACTCAACTCAAAACTCAATTTCAAAAAGTCAACGGTCAACGGTCAACTCAAAAGTCAACGGTCAGCGTTGAAAGTCAACAAGACTCAAAACAATTTTTAAAACTTATTCATACTCATTTCATAATCATATAGTCATAATATTGGCTTTGGTAGTTGAATGACTTAGAAAAATTACAAACTTAAAAATATTGTAAATATGAGTAAACTGTCTACTTTGGGAATTTTTATAAAAATCGGTAGGATATGATTTGACAAACGGACAACACCAAGTGCTTCTTTTTACCACAAAGAGACTACACAAAAATTCTCAGGAGCCAACTCGATTTGAGAAACTCGTGGCAACCGATGCCGTTTCGTTATTTCAATGATTTTGTTTCAGCTTTTCAGAAAAAGTACAAATATAACCAAGTGGCCTACTTTGACCATTTTTATAAAAACCTACAGAACTTGCATTGATGAACGGTCAAATCCGAGAGCCTCTCCTTACCACAAAGTTACAACATGATTTATTTCAGCACCTAATTCGTACTCACATGACCTCGACGATCGAAAAGATTTTGATATTTTAAGTTTATGATTTTCAGCATTTCAGAAAAATGTACAAGTGCGCTTAGGTGACCTACTTTGACAATTTTTAAAACGACACTCCGAACTCGGTTTGACAAACGAGAAGAACCAAAAGCTTCCCCTTGCTATCAAGATACTAAATGATTTATTTAACGATTTTTACAGCGTTTAAATGACGATGGTGGTCGACACGATTTCGACAAAAGTTCATTTTCTGCATCAGCATTCTAATAAGAAAATTTATTTTTATAAACTTTGAAAAATCATAACTAATTTATAAAAATTGCATACGACATGAATCAAGAGTCCAAACTTATTAATTTTTTGACACGCACGCAACCGTCAACCCAGATTTCTGAGTTCGTGTTGCACGCATCCCAAGGCAACTGTTGTGTCCAAATATAATTAAACCGAAAAATACAATTTTTATCATGTTTTCTTTATCCAATCATCACCACAATTATCCACAAGCATTAGTACTATATAAGCATGCGCGCATATGCATAATAACATCAAATAAAATGAAAAAAAAAGTTAGGGTTTATAAATATAGGGTTTATAGATATCCCCTAATCAATAAATTGAAATATGGAAATTGAAGATCGCGAGGAGAGGAATCTGAATATGCAAGCAATTGATATGAGAGAAGCTTAGATGATGATGATGATATTGATGATGATGATGATGATGATGTCGACTTGTGATGTAGGTGAGGAAGAAAATGGCTGCCAAAATAGAGAGAAACAGGAGAAGTTTAGGTTTAATATGATAAAATAAAATGTAATTTAGAAAAATTAAGAAAATTTCAAAACTTAATATCTTTTGAGATATCACAAGGAGGTCGGCCAATTTTGGCCTAGGTGAGGCACACAATTCATTTACTCTTTTTTTATTTGACTTTACAAGTTGGCCCGAAAGATTAAATGTAGCCCGATTCGAGAAAACACCGCTACCCGATTAAAAATACGGAAAGAACATGCATCCGCGAAAAAATAAAATATAGAAATATTGTATAACTTCATATGACATGGAAATGTCATAGATAAATAATCCGGATTGAAAATCACAAAAGTCTAATCATTGGTTTGGAAACCGAGATGATTCTCAAAGATATAACCGTTACACGTAGGAATGTACTAACACATAGTCACACTAATTTTAATACTTGTAATATTAACTAAAGTTAATTATGTAAATAATATAAACTTTAATTAACATAATGTGTTGCCCAAAAATAAATATTTAGTCAACGTTGCATTAAAGTAGAGTAATTACTTATTAATTTCAATATTAGTAAGTATGCAGAAATCTAGCGGTAAAATAGTCATTTCAAGTATGGAAAATCCCGCGGAGCTTTCGGAAAAGGGTAGCCTAGTGTGTAAGCACAGCAATGAACCGCGGTTTTGAGGGTTGTTATATGGTGCGACAGATCTCCTGCATATTAGGGTTTAAAAAACCGTTGTTGCTCTGGCTCAGGGTAAGGGCTGTTATGTGTCTTAACTTTTTTTTTTATTGGGGTAATGATGTATTATTCTTTACTGGTTCTCTTTTTTGCCGATTGCTAGATATTATGTTGTTGTGTGTTCATTAATTTTGATTATTTGGTTATATGCCTTACATGAAGTATTTGGTGGTCAATGCAGATGTGGTTGTTTGATATTGATATAATTAAAAGCATAAGTAATGATATTTTGTTTAATTGTTAGTATCTGATTAATTACTATTGTAGTTTGTTAGTCATCCTTTCATCGGACAATCATGTTTCATTGTTGTTGTACTTAATACATTATTGTTTTAATTATTTGCTATTTGTTTGTACCAAAATCAGGATTGCGTTAATTGTTTCGGGTGACGGTCATCGGTTCTGTTGACTGGCTTCTGTTCGTCTAGAAGTTCAGTGACACACTAATCAGTTACAGCAGCAATGGTGAGTTCACACCACCCATTATAATGTATACATACTACAATTTGTGTTGGTAATCTTTCAATGGTTGCACATGTCATATGTTTTTTTGTTGAATTTGATATAAAAAGATTTGTGTGTTTTGATATTCAGTTAACTTGTGTGTTGAACAAAAATTGCAAACATTGTGACGTTCCATTATGAATTCATAATAATAGGGAATCTATGTTGCTTTGTTTTACAGGTGACCTTTTGGTTAAACTTCACTCTTATGACGACAAAAACATAATCATATCTTGGCATGGCAATGCTTAAATTGCAGCCATGGTGGCCTGTAAATGCGTTACAAATGATCTTCTTACACTGCTCTCGAGGAAATCAGTGATGATAAACATATTGTATGTGGGCTGAGTAAGTTAAATAAATGTTTTCGTATCTTGGCTGGGCAATCTCTGGATTGCAGCCATGGCGATTTGTTTTTGATTGCTTGGTTTATACCTATGCCTGAGCCACAAAGAAAACCACAAAAATTTGCAATATAGTTTTTAATGGTTTTCTTTAGTCACGTGACACATTCGTATTAACGATTGTGCCTGATTATGTTCACAATTTGGAATAAAAATGCTTGGTTTTTCTAGAAAGAAGAATATTAAAACAGGATGTGATGATTAAATCATTCGACTTGAGTTGACAAAAGAGTTAAAATGGTTTCGTAGCTTGGCGTGGCAACTTAAAGTTTGCAGCCGTTATGATTCCTGATCTTTTGCTTGACTTCAACCACTTATCTGAGCCTATGTCATTGCTTATCTTCTATTAACACAAGTAAAAATTGTGTTCTGATTGTTCCACCTAGTCAGCTCCCCCCACATAAATTACTGCTCACGGTTTCCAAGGTTTTTTTTTCAAAACTTCTTTCACGAATGATTGATCCCATTCATCACACTTGCTTTTGCCAAAACTTCTTTCACGAACAATTGCTCACAAGTACGTTATGTATCTATATTTTCTTTTTATTTTTAGCGATCTGAGCTGCTTTCACCAAGGATTGCTCACAGGTACGTTCTGTATCTATATTTTATTTTTCTTTTTAGCGATCCGAAATTTACTTGTATATAGACCGGTGTTTTGTTTTAGTTTTGTAGATAAATGTTAAATTAATGTTATATATGTTCTGATTTCGCATATTGATTTGATTTATGTATAAGCTAACATTCAAATCGAGATTCTAGTATGTGTATGTCATAACCCGTCCTTAACCATAAGAACGAATTAGATAACGTATGATTTCATTGCGAGGTATTGACCTCTATATGCGACATTTTTAAAAGAACAACTGCATTTATTTTACATTACAAACCATAACTCTTATTTTAATACAAGCTTTAGACAATAAAAAGATGATTATCGTTTAGCGATAATCTTAGACTTACAAACTTTACATGTGATGATAACAATACGATTTCTAGCATATTTTACATTACAAATCCTCCGATATGCAGTTTTATTTTTGACACAAATATGCATACTCAAGATCTTGTTTAAATTCAACATGTTGCAGCGGAAGCTTCTAATTATCACCTGAGAATAGACATGTTTAAAACGTCAACATAAAGTTGGTGAGATATAGGTTTAATGCCGGCAGCAATATATATATAGACCACAAGATTTCACATATAAACATTTTAATAAAAATATTCTAAGTGGTTGAGCACTTGGTAACCATACTTAACATTTAATCACGTCGCATATTCCCTTTATTATGAAATCTTACTACACCGTACCAAGTGTAGTCACGAAACGAAGTACTGTGCAACCGTTGAATACTGGTCGTCCAGTCCGGTTGGGGTTGTCAGGCCTGATAGATCTATCAACAGGATTCGCGTTTACAATACCGCTGTAAATAGTAGTCACCAAGCTACAGGGAAGTATGCCAGTGGTACAACTCAACGTAGAATATATTTTTTAGTTACTTTGTCCATATCGTAAAACATAAAATACATGTATTCTCATCCCGAAATATTTAGAGTTTAAAAGTGGGACTATATACTCACTTTCGCCTTGAAGATATATATAATTTGACTTGGTCTCCGGTTGATATCACGAACCTATCCATATATAATATATCAATACCTTTTCTTTTTAAACAAACGTCACATATATATACTTGTTATACTTTTAATACTTTGAATAATTCCTTAGTCCGTAGTTAGCAGTTCGTTGTTAGTAATTCAATTTTAATGGTTCATTTTTAGATGTTTAATATACCCGCAATGAAATAAATAAAACCCCCATCGTATATGTATTGGTCGAGATTAATCTTGACCCACGGTACCGGTGTTGTCAAATGACGTGTTGCGTACATAAAGTACCGGTGTTGTCAAATGACGTGTTGCGTACAAACATGGGATCTTATGATTAATCTTCTCGTAATATTTACGGGTGATCCTGAACCATATAAAATTGAATTATAAGTACATATATATAAAATATCATGTTATCTTAGAAATATGTGATTTTATTTAATTTTTCCCAATTAATCCCGAAGTTAAACAAGTCTTGGATAACCAATTTTGTTTCGGTCATAGTTTCTTCGTTACAAATCCGTTTTCGTTGATTCAACTTGCCATCTCCTTGGATCGAGTTCCTCTTTAAGACTATGAACTGTAAATACCTTAGTTTGTATTCAAAATCACACGGCATAGGTGAAACTTTAGTGAAACCTATGAAGTTAAACATTTTCCTTTATTTAAACAACCTTAAATGATTATTTTTCTAAAAATACTTATACTTTGAATTAAATCATGAAATTTTTATGTGTTATCATATTCATAGTAAAAATCATTTTTTCAGAAAATAAACCTCCAATTCAAAGTTTAAGATGGTTTTTAATTATCCAACCCAAAACAGTCCCCGGTTACACTCCGACGTCGTAAAAACAGTTTTTAAGGTATTCTTTGAAAAACCAAGTTATACCTTGTTAAATTAGCATATACTTAAGTTATATTACAGGTCTTAAAGTATTTTAAAAGTTAAGTTAGAAGGATCTATTTAGTTTGCAAACAAGTTTGAAAACATTCAAACTATGTTCTTGTTGTTAAATTTTTATACCACAAAATAAGATAGCTATATATATATGAATCGAATAAGGTTATGAACATAGTTACTACCTCAAGTTCCTTGGACAAGATTGCTGTAAAATAGGAGTAAGAAGCTAGAATCAAAAGGGTGATGGAAGTGGATGAAAGATTGGAAGTAAGTTTGTGTTCTTGGAAGGATTTCTTGAAGTGTTTTTGTATGGTTTTCTTATGGTGTTTAAGTAAGGTTTTTATGGCTAGATCTTTAAGGTTTCTTGCTGGATTGTTATGGAGTTCAAAGGTTAAGAAAGAGTGTGTGTTTAGCTTAAGAAATTTGAAGTTAAAATGAATGAAAATGATGATACATATATACTACATAAAAACGTGTTTCATAAGGATACATGGACAAAATTTTAGTTTGTATTTTTGTAATTAGTCTTACAATCATTCAAAAGCAATTACCTTATACCTAGGGTAGTAACAAGGGCTGGTTAGGTGGTGATTTGATGTGTATATACCAATAGTAAATACGTATAGAAGCTAGGTATGATACGAGTACAAATACTCTAGGTATACGTATAGAAATTTTGTGAAAAATGGAATGAGGATTCAAATATAGCTATCTTTTGTGAATACACTTATATGATTTTATGTATTTAAGTCTTTAAAAGTGATTAAATACATTACTTATACGATATATGTATAAACATTATAGATTATAAGTATTTATGTCAATTAACGTTACGTATGGTTATCGTTTTGAAAACTTAAGTTAGTAGTTTCAAAATATACTTAAAACTTATTGTTATTAATACAAAATAAGATATTAAAACATTCATTAATCATGTTAAATATGTATATATACATATATATACACAAACGTATAATTATCATATATTGTATGGTTCGTGATATCATCGGTCAAACTAGACGGTCAAACGTTGTGTAAAACTCTTTTCGGAAACATAAATCTCAACAATTTGGATTGCTTATCATGTTGGTAAGTTTAATTTATGTAAATATTAATCTTATAAGTATAGATTGATCGAAAAAGTCTGGGTCATTACAGTACCTACCCGTTAAATAAATTTCGTCCCGAAATTTTAAAATTGTACCTATTTTGCGTCATCGGAAAACAAGTGTGGATATTTTTGTTTCATTTGATCCTCTCGTTCCCAAGTAAACTCGGGACCCCTTCGAGCATTCCAACGAACCTTAACGATCGGTATGTTGCTCTGCTTGAGCCGTTTAACTTCAAGATCCATGATTTCGATTGGTTCTTCGATGAATTGTAGTTTCTCGTCGACATGGATTTCTTCAAGAGGAATGGTGAGGTCTTCCTTTGCAAGACACTTCTTAAGGTTTGAGACGTGAAATGTATTATGTACTCCGGCGAGTTGTTGTGGTAACTCGAGTCGATAAGCTACCGGTCCAATGCGTTCGATAATCTTGAACGGACCTACATATCTTGGGTTCAGTTTACCCCTTTTTCCGAAGCGTATTACACCTTTCCACGGTGACACCTTTAACATAACCATGTCACCAATCTGAAACTCTAATGGTTTCCTTCGAACATCGGCGTAGTTCTTTTGGCGACTACGGGCTGTTTTCAATCTCTCCTTGATTTGTACTATCTTCTCAGTTGTTTCGTGTATGATCTCGGGACCAGTTAATTGTCGATCTCCTACTTCATTCCAACAAATAGGAGATCTACACTTCCTTCCGTACAATGCTTCGAATGGCGCAGCTTTAATGCTCGCATGATAACTATTATTATACGAGAATTCTGCTAATGGTAGATATTTATCCCATCCGTTTCCAAAATCGATCACACATGCCCTGAGCATGTCTTCAAGAGTCTGAATCGTTCTTTCACTCTGCCCGTCGGTTTGCGGATGATACGCGGTACTCATATCCAAACGAGTTCCTAGGGCCTCCTGTAGTGATTGCCAGAACTTTGATGTAAATCTACTATCACGATCGGATATAATGGAAATAGGTATTCCATGCCTTGAAACTATTTCCTTTATATATAATCGTAATAATTTCTCTATTCTATCCGTTTCCTTTATAGGCAAGAAATGTGCAGATTTGGTAAGACGATCAACAATTACCCAAATGGTGTCGTATCCCCAGGCAGTCTTTGGTAACTTCGTGATGAAATCCATGGTAATACCATCCCATTTCCATTCTGGGATTTCTGGTTGTTGAAGTAACCCTGACGGCTTTTGGTGTTCTGCTTTGACTTTGGAACAAGTTAAACATTCCCCAACATATGTTGCAACGTCTGTTTTCAAATTAGGCCACCAATAATGCGTCTTAAGATCTTGATACATCTTTCCAACTCCAGGATGTATCGAGTATCTTGTCTTATGTGCCTCATTCAATATTAACTTCCTTAATCCACCCAACTTTGGTACCCAAATACGATTTGCAAAATATCGAATTCCATCTTCCCGTATAACGAGTTGCGTCTCATACTTCTTCATTATTTCATTTCCTATATTTTCTTTAGTAAGTGCTTCTCGTTGAACTTCTTTGATTTGTGAGTTGAGATTCATGCGAATTTTTATGTTCATCGCTCGTACTCGAATTGGTTCTCGTTCCTTTCTGCTTAGTGCGTCAGCCACCACATTCGCTTTCCCGGGATGATAACGAATTTCACAATCATAGTCGTTTATTAACTCGACCCACCTACGTTGCCTCATGTTCAGCTGTTTCTGATCAAAAATATGTTGAAGGCTTTTATGATCAGTAAACACAGTGCATTTAACCCCATACAAGTAGTGTCTCCATATCTTCAATGCAAACACGACTGCTCCCAGTTCTAGATCATGCGTCGTATAATTCCGCTCGTGAATCTTCAATTGTCGGGATGCGTATGCAATAACTTTCTTCCGTTGCATAAGAACGCAACCAAAACCTTGTCGCGAAGCGTCACAATATATTTCAAAATCATCGTTCCCTTCTGGTAACGATAAAATAGGCGCCGTAGTTAACTTCTTCTTTAGTAATTGAAATGCACTCTCCTGCTCAGAGGTCCATTCATATTTCTTCCCTTTTTGCGTTAACGCTGTCAACGGCTTAGCTATTCGGGAAAAATCTTGAATAAACCTTCTATAATAACCGGCTAAACCCAAAAATTGGCGTATCTGCGTTGGTGTCTTAGGAGTCTCCCATTTTTCAATGGCCTCAATTTTAGCTGGATCAACCTGAATTCCTTTGCTACTAACAACGTGGCCAAGAAATTGCACTTCTTTCAACTAAAAAGCACACTTAGAAAATTTAGCATATAGCTGTTCTTTTCTCAACAACTCTAATATCAACCTTAAATGCTGCTCATGCTCTTGCTCACTCTTGGAATAGATAAGAATATCATCAATGAAAACGATAACAAACTTATCTAAATATGGACTACAAACTCGATTCATGAGGTCCATGAATACAGCTGGCGCATTCGTCAATCCAAACGGCATGACCAAAAATTCGTAATGACCATAACGTGTCCGAAAAGCAGTTTTCGGAATGTCCTCTTCTTTGACACGTAATTGATGATAGCCCGACCTTAGGTCAATTTTTGAGTACACACATGATCCTTGGAGTTGATCAAATAAGTCGTCAATTCTCGGTAGTGGATAACGATTTTTGATAGTTAACTTATTTAATTCACGATAATCTATACACATCCTAAAAGATCCATCTTTCTTTTTAACAAATAAAATCAGAGCTCCCCACGGTGAAGTACTTGGTCGTATGAATCCACGATCCAGTAATTCTTTTAACTGACTCTGAAGTTCTTTTAACTCGGACGGTGCAAGTCTATATGGAGCACGAGCCACTGGTGCAGCTCCTGGTACTAAATCTATTTGAAATTCTACAGATCTAAATGGAGGTAATCCCGGCAACTCTTCCGGAAAAACTTCAGGAAAATCTCTTGCCACAGGCACGTCGTTGATGCACTTCTCTTTTTCTTTCTTTTCGACTTTATTAACATGTGCTAGAATAGCATAACATCCCTTTTCTAAACACTTCTTGGCTTTCAAACAGCTAATGAGTTTTAGCTTTGAGTTACCCTTCTCTCCATAAATCATCACCAGCATTTTATCCTTACAAGGAATGCGAATTGCCTTCTTGGCACACACAACTTCAGCTCCTACTTTGGACATCCAGTCCATGCCGACTATTACATCAAAACTTCCTAATTCTACGGGTATCAAATCAGTCTTAAATGTTTCTCCGGCTAAATTTATTTTACAATCACGGCAAATTTTATCGGCTTTAATTAGTTTACCATTAGCTAACTCAATCATGTACTTAGCATCTAGAGGTAATGATGAACAATTCAATTTAGCGTGAAAGTCTCTACACACGTAACTTCTATCAGCACCAGTATCAAATATAATAGATGCGGATAAGTTATTAATGGTAAACGTACCCGTAACAAGCTCCGGGTCTTCACATGCCTCTCTAGCATTAATAACAAATGCTCTCCCACGTGCAGATCCGATATTCTTCTCTGGATTCGGGCACTGGCTCTTATAGTGACCATGTTTTCCACACCCAAAACAAGTAATGGTAGCCAAAGCAGTTCTATTTGCATTGGTGGCAGGAGTCTTGGTACCATTTGTATTTGTAACGAGAGCCCTACAATCTTCAGCAAGATGACCCTTTCGATTACATTTGTTGCATACCACATTACAGTAACCAGAGTGATGTTTGTGGCATTGGTTGCATAAAGGATTTTGTCCTTTATAACCAAAGCTTAAACCACTACTCGCACCTTGCGTGATTTCTTGTTTCTTAAAAGATTGTTGTTGGTTACCTCGATCATAATTTCCATTCCACTTTCTTTTGTTACCTGATACCTTCACATCAGTATTGGATACTTTCTTATCCATGATGACCTGATCCATTAGCTCGTTTGCCATGGTTATAGCTTCATGAATTGTCTTAGGTTTCGATGCTGTAACATTTGCTTTGACCTTTTTGGGCAAACCATCTTTGTACATTTCAATCTTCCGTTCTTCGGTTGGAACCAATTCAGGACATAGCAAAACTAATTCCATGAATCGCTTATTGTAGTTGGTGATTTCAGTACCAATAACCTTCAGACTTCGTAACTCATCTTCCAACTTCCTAACCTCGTTCCTTGGACAATATTCGTTGATTAACATTATTTTGAATTCTTCCCATGGAGTATCATAAGCTACATCTTGTAGTGACCCGAACTTTTCCATATTTATATATATTAATTGAGATTGATATTTACATGATTAAATATTTCCAACATGTTAAGCAATCAAACTTGTTAAGACTTGATTAATTGAAATATGTTTCATATAGACAATTGACCACCCAAGTTGACCGGTGATTCACGAACGTTAAAACTTGTAAAAAAACTATACGATGACATATATATGGTTATATATATAGTTAACATGTTTTTATTATAAGTATGTATCTCATTAGGTATTTTAACAATGAGTTATATACATAAAAATAAAAATGAGACTATTAATTTAAGAAACTCGAAAACGATATATATAACGATTATCGTTATAACAACGTCTTACTAGGTACATATGAATCATATTAAGATATTGATACACTTGGTTAATTATGTTAAATGATAAGTAAATATATTATTAAGTGTATTAACAATGAAATACATATGTAAAAATAAGACTACTAACTTAATGATTTCGAAACGAGACATATATGTAACGATTATCGTTGTAACGACATTTAACTGTATATACATCATACTGAGATATATTATATATCATAATATCATGATAATATAACAATTTAATATCTCATTTGTTATAATAAACAATGGGTTAACAACATTCAACAAGATCGTTAACCTAAAGGTTTCAAAACAACATTTACATGTAACGACTAACGATGACTTAACGACTCAGTTAAAATGTATATACATGTAGTGTTTTAATATGTATTCATACACTTTTGAAAGACTTCAAGACACTTATCAAAATACTTCTACTTAACAAAAATGCTTACAATTACATCCTCGTTCAATTTCATCAACAATTCTACTCGTATGCACCCGTATTCGTACTCGTACAATACACAACTTTTAGATGTATGTACTATTGGTATATACACTCCAATGATCAGCTCTTAGCAGCCCATGTGAGTCACCTAACACATGTGGGAACCATCATTTGGCAACTAGCATGAAATATCTCATAAAATTACAAAAATATGAGTAATCATTCATGACTTATTTACATGAAAACAAAATTACATATCCTTTATATCTAATCCATACACCAACGACCAAAAACACCTACAAACACTTTCATTCTTCAATTTTCTTCATCTAATTGATCTCTCTCAAGTTCTATCTTCAAGTTCTAAGTGTTCTTCATAAATTCCAAAAGTTCTAGTTACATAAAATCAAGAATACTTTCAAGTTTGCTAGCTCACTTCCAATCTTGTAAGGTGATCATCCAACCTCAAGAAATCTTTGTTTCTTACAGTAGGTTATCATTCTAATACAAGGTAATAATCATATTCAAACTTTGGTTCAATTTCTATAACTATAACAATCTTATTTCAAGTGATGATCTTACTTGAACTTGTTTTCGTGTCATGATTCTGCTTCAAGAACTTCGAGCCATCCAAGGATCCATTGAAGCTAGATCCACTTTTCTCTTTTCCAGTAGGTTTATCCAAGGAACTTAAGGTAGTAATGATGTTCATAACATCATTCGATTCATACATATAAAGCTATCTTATTCGAAGGTTTAAACTTGTAATCACTAGAACATAGTTTAGTTAATTCTAAACTTGTTCGCAAATAAAAGTTAATCCTTCTAACTTGACTTTTAAAATCAACTAAACACATGTTCTATATCTATATGATATGCTAACTTAATGATTTAAAACCTGGAAACACGAAAAACACCGTAAAACCGGATTTACGCCGTCGTAGTAACACCGCGGGCTGTTTTGGGTTAGTTAATTAAAAACTATGATAAACTTTGATTTAAAAGTTGTTATTCTGGGAAAATGATTTTTATTATGAACATGAAACTATATCCAAAAATTATGGTTAAACTCAAAGTGGAAGTATGTTTTCTAAAATGGTCATCTAGACGTCGTTCTTTCGACTGAAATGACTACCTTTACAAAAACGACTTTTAACTTATTTTTCCGACTATAAACCTATACTTTTCTGTTTAGATTCATAAAATAGAGTTCAATATGAAACCATAGCAATTTGATTCACTCAAAACGGATTTAAAATAAAGAAGTTATGGGTAAAACAAGATTGGATAATTTTTCTCATTTTAGCTACGTGAAAATTGGTAACAAATCTATTCCAACCATAACTTAATCAACTTGTATTGTATATTATGTAATCTTGAGATACCATAGACACGTATACAATGTTTTGACCTATCATGTCGACACATCTATATATATTTCGGAACAACCATAGACACTCTATATGTGAATGTTGGAGTTAGCTATACAGGGTTGAGGTTGATTCCAAAATATATATAGTTTGAGTTGTGATCAATACTGAGATACGTATACACTGGGTCGTGGATTGATTCAAGATAATATTTATCGATTTATTTCTGTACATCTAACTGTGGACAACTAGTTGTAGGTTACTAACGAGGACAGCTGACTTAATAAACTTAAAACATCAAAATATATTAAAAGTGTTGTAAATATATTTTGAACATACTTTGATATATATGTATATATTGTTATAGGTTCGTGAATCAACCAGTGGCCAAGTCTTACTTCCCGACGAAGTAAAAATCTGTGAAAGTGAGTTATAGTCCCACTTTTAAAATCTAATATTTTTGGGATGAGAATACATGCAGGTTTTATAAATGATTTACAAAATAGACACAAGTACGTGAAACTACATTCTATGGTTGAATTATCGAAATCGAATATGCCCCTTTTTATTAAGTCTGGTAATCTAAGAATTAGGGAACAGACACCCTAATTGACGCGAATCCTAAAGATAGATCTATTGGGCCTAACAAACCCCATCCAAAGTACCGGATGCTTTAGTACTTCGAAATTTATATCATATCCGAAGGGTGTCCCGGAATGATGGGGATATTCTTATATATGCATCTTGTTAATGTCGGTTACCAGGTGTTCACCATATGAATGATTTTTATCTCTATGTATGGGATGTGTATTGAAATATGAAATCTTGTGGTCTATTATTATGATTTGATATATATATATATGTTAAACCTATAACTCACCAACATTTTTGTTGACGTTTTAAGCATGTTTATTCTCAGGTGATTATTAGGAGCTTCCGCTGTCACATACTTAAATAAGGACGAGATTTGGAGTCCATGCTTGTATGATATTTTGTGTAAAAACTGCATTCAAGAAACTTATTTTGTTGTAACATATTTGTATTGTAAACCATTATGTAATGGTCGTGTGTAAACAGGATATTTTAGATTATCATTATTTGATAATCTACGTAAAGCTTTTTAAACCTTTATTTATGAAATAAAGGTTATGGTTTGTTTTAAAAATGAATGCAGTCTTTGAAAAACGTCTCATATAGAGGTCAAAACCTCGCAACGAAATCAATTAATATGGAACGTTTTTAATCAATAAGAACGGGACATTTCAGTTGGTATCCGAGCGTTGGTCTTAGAGAACCAGAATTTTTCATTAGTGTGTCTTATCGAGTTTGTTAGGATGCATTAGTAAGTCTGGACTTCGACCGTGTTTACTTGAAAAATGATTGCTTAACAAATTTTGTTGGAAACTATATATTTTTAACATGTGAATATTATGTGATATATTAATCTCTTAACGCGTTTGATATTATGTGATAGATGTCTACCTCTAGAACAAGTCCCATTGACTCACCTAATAATAATGAAGAGTCAAATGTAAATTGGAATGATTCGTGGACTGATTCACAAGTTCCCGAAGAGGAACCGGAAGAAGAGTCGGAACCGGAAGAAGAATCGGAACCGGAAGAAGAATCGGAACCGGATGAAGAAATAGAACCGGTGGGGGAAATAATAAAACGGTTAAGTAAAAGAAAATCCTCAACCAACCGACCAAGATTAATTATGGTCAATGGTGTTTCCGCCAAGGAAGCAAAATATTGGGAGGATTACCAATTCTCCGATGAATCGGATTCCGACGAGAATTCCGATGATGTTATAGAAATTACCCCAACTGAATTTAAAAAGGCAAAAGAAAATAATAAGGGAAAGGGCATAAAAATAGAGAAATCTAATTCCAACCCCGATGAACTTTATATGTATCGTCAACCCCCGAAGTCCTTAAGTTGTAACAATGACCCGGGAACCTCTAAACCACCAGGTTTTTCTAAACCAATGTGGATAATGACGGCTCGTATTAGGGGAACATCATATATCCCTAGAAACTTGGCAAAACGAAACAAAACCAAAGAAGAAGAAACGAGCGAGTCGGAATAAGATAGTTGTATTCGTGTGGTGTAATATATGTAATATAGTGTTCGTATGCTTTATGATATATGTAAAAATTGCTTGTATTAATAAGTATTTTTTTTATGAATCTAACTCTTGTCTATTTTACAGTTTAAAAACACAAAATGGATAGACAACCCAATATTTTAAGAGACTTACCCGGAGACATGATTGATGAAATCTTGTCTAGAGTCTGCCAGAATTCCTCGGCACAACTATTTAAGGCAAGATCAGTTTGTAAGACATTCGAAGAACGTTCCAAGAATGTCTTGGTTTATAAGAGACTTTCGTTTGAAAGATGGGGGATATCACATTGGGAAACCCATAAGTTACGATGTGTTTACTTTGACGCATATATTGCGGGGAACCCAAATGCTATTTTACGCAACGGGTTAAGAAATTATTTTGACTCAATATATCCGAATATTGGACTTCGTGATTTAGAAAAAGCGGCTAACATGCAACATAAAGAAGCATGTTATGCTTACGGATTAGTAATGTTCGCTTCTCACCAAAGTGAGAACAAGAACATCGGGCTACAACTATTAAACAAAACGTTTCCACAAGTGACGGAGTCGGTAATTGGGGTAAGAAATGAGGTTTTTAGATTATTACGGGACTGTTGGACATTACGTAACCCTCGTCCCTTTGACGACGTTACAACACGCTGTCTTATCAACGGCCATAACGGTTATGTTGCACAAGACCAAGGATGGGAAGTAGTCCTAGTAAAACCAGAATGCATGACTTGTTTCTGGACGTATGAATTACGTGTCTTTATTGCCTTTGCTGAACGACTTGTGTACTAGCTAGAATTATCTTCACAACTATCTTGTATCAAAGTTATTATGTGCTATATTTCATGCTTTATGTAAAATAAGCGGTATTGTAAGTTTGTAAAATATTGTATAAAAGTTTGAACGCGAAATATTATTATAATCAGTTTTTCATATAGAATTGTAGTAGTTGAATTGTATATTAGCTACTAAGTATGAACTTAACGGGTAGGTACTACCCGAATTTAAACTTATAAAACGCTAATATGAAGAAAAAGCTTTTATAAATGAGTTCATATTATGCTACGAAATACTATTAACTACTCTTAATATTCTGTATGATTAACTTGTTCCATTTAACTATTTTGAAGGAAATGGCACCGACTACTCGACACACCGTGAATATGAATGAAGAGGAATTCCGTACTTTTCTAGCTTCAAACATAGCCGCAGTACAGGCTGCGCTACATACCAACAATAACCTTGCATCTAGCAGTACAGGAAATCGTGTAGGATGCACCTACAAAGAATTCACTGCCTGCAAACCTTTGGAATTTGATGGAACCGAAGGACCGATCGGATTGAAACGGTGGACCGAGAAGGTCGAATCGGTGTTTGCCATAAGTAAGTGTACTGAAGAGGACAAAGTAAAGTACGCTACGCATACCTTCACAGGTTCTGCGTTAACATGGTGGAATACCTATCTAGAGCAAGTGGGACAAGACGATGCGTACGCACTACCGTGGTCAGCATTCAAGCACTTGATGAACGAGAAGTACCGTCCCAGAACCGAGGTCAATAAGCTCAAGACAGAACTTAGAGGGTTACGAACCCAAGGATTTGATATTACCACGTACGAAAGACGATTCACAGAATTGTGCCTATTGTGTCCGGGAGCATTCGAAGATGAGGAAGAGAAGATCGACGCGTTTGTGAAAGGATTACCGGAAAGAATCCAAGAAGATATAAGTTCACACGAGCCCGCCTCCATACAACAGGCATGTAGAATGGCTCACAAACTCGTGAACCAAATTGAAGAAAGAATTAAAGAACAGACTGCTGAAGAGGCCAATGTGAAGCAAGTCAAAAGAAAGTGGGAGGAAAACGGTGATAAGAATCACCAATACAACAACAACAGCAATTACAACAATAATCGCAACAATTATCCCAACAATCGCAACATCAATCGCAACTACAACAAACGGCCCAACAACAACAACAACAACAACAACAACAACAACTACAACAATCATCCCAACAACAACAATAACCGCAACAACAACAACAATCAGAAGCAGCTATGCCAAAGGTGTGAAAAGAATCACTCGGGGTTCTGCACCAAATTTTGCAACAAGTGTAAAAGAAATGGTCATAGCGCGGCGAAGTGTGAGGTCTACGGACCAGGGGTTAATAGAACGAAAGGAACAAATGGTGTCGGAACGAGTAATGGCGGAGCAAGTAGTGTCGGAGCAAGTTATGCCAATGTAGTTTGTTATAAATGTGGAAAACTGGGCCACATTATTAGAAATTGCCCGAACCAGGAGAACACGAATGGACAAGGCCGTGGAAGAGTTTTCAATATTAATGCGGCAGAGGCACAGGAAGACCCGGAGCTTGTTACGGGTACGTTTCTTATTGACAATAAATCTGCTTACGTTTTATTTGATTCGGGTGCGGATAGAAGCTATATGAGTAGAGATTTTTGTGCTAAATTAAGTTGTCCATTGACGCCTTTGGATAGTAAATTTTTACTTGAATTAGCAAATGGTAAATTAATTTCAGCAGATAATATATGTCGGAATCGAGAAATTAAACTGGTTAGCGAAACATTTAAGATTGATTTGATACCAGTAGAGTTAGGGAGTTTTGATGTGATAATCGGTATGGACTGGTTGAAAGAAGTGAAAGCGGAGATCGTTTGTTACAAAAATGCAATTCGCATTATACGAGAAAAAGGAAAACCCTTAATGGTGTACGGAGAAAAGGGCAACACGAAGCTACATCTTATTAGTAATTTGAAAGCACAAAAACTAATAAGAAAAGGTTGCTATGCTGTTCTAGCACACGTCGAGAAAGTACAAACTGAAGAAAAGAGCATCAATGATGTTCCCGTCGCAAAAGAATTTCCTGATGTATTTCCGAAAGAATTACCGGGATTACCCCCACATCGATCCGTTGAATTTCAAATAGATCTTGTACCAGGAGCTGCACCAATAGCTCGTGCTCCTTACAGACTCGCACCCAGCGAGATGAAAGAACTACAAAGCCAATTACAAGAACTTTTAGAGCGTGGTTTCATTCGACCAAGCACATCACCGTGGGGAGCTCCTGTTTTGTTTGTCAAGAAGAAAGATGGTACATTCAGGTTGTGTATCGACTACCGAGAGTTGAACAAACTTACCATCAAGAACCGCTACCCACTACCGAGAATCGATGACTTATTTGATCGACTACAAGGCTCGTCTGTTTATTCAAAGATTGACTTACGTTCCGGGTATCATCAAATGCGGGTGAAAGAAGATGATATTCCAAAGACTGCTTTCAGAACACGTTACGGTCATTACGAGTTTATGGTCATGCCGTTTGGTTTAACTAATGCACCAGCTGTGTTCATGGACCTTATGAACCGAGTGTGTGGACCATACCTTGACAAGTTTGTCATTGTTTTCATTGATGACATACTTGTTTACTCAAAGAATGACCAAGAACACGGTGAACATTTGAGAAAGGT
The DNA here is from genome assembly GCF_046630445.1 of Rutidosis leptorrhynchoides. Lineage (NCBI taxonomy): Eukaryota > Viridiplantae > Streptophyta > Magnoliopsida > Asterales > Asteraceae > Rutidosis > Rutidosis leptorrhynchoides. The sequence goes on from NC_092333.1 coordinate 81,242,853, forward strand.
GTTAGAAGTATTGAGGAAGGAAGAATTGTACGCTAAGTTTTCAAAGTGTGCATTTTGGTTGGAAGAAGTTCAATTCCTCGGTCACATAGTGAACAAAGAAGGTATTAAGGTGGATCCGGCAAAGATAGAAACTGTTGAAAAGTGGGAAACCCCGAAAACTCCGAAACACATACGACAGTTTTTAGGACTAGCTGGTTACTACAGAAGGTTCATCCAAGACTTTTCCAGAATAGCAAAACCCTTGACTTCATTAACGCATAAAGGGAAGAAATTTGAATGGAAGGATGAACAAGAGAAAGCGTTTCAGTTATTGAAGAAAAAGCTAACTACGGCACCTATATTGTCATTGCCTGAAGGGAATGATGATTTTGTGATTTATTATGACGCATCAAAGCAAGGTCTCGGTTGTGTATTAATGCAACGAACGAAGGTGATTGCTTATGCATCTAGACAATTGAAGATTCACGAGCAAAATTATACGACGCATGATTTGGAATTAGGCGCGGTTGTTTTTGCATTAAAGACTTGGAGGCACTACTTATATGGGGTCAAAAGTATTATATATACCGACCACAAAAGTCTTCAACACATATTTAATCAGAAACAACTGAATATGAGGCAGCGTAGGTGGATTGAATTATTGAATGATTACGACTTTGAGATTCGTTACCACCCGGGGAAGGCAAATGTGGTAGCCGATGCCTTGAGCAGGAAGGACAGAGAACCCATTCGAGTAAAATCAATGAATATAATGATTCATAATAACATTACTACTCAAATAAAGGAGGCGCAACAAGGAGTTTTAAAAGAGGGAAATTTAAAGGATGAAATACCCAAAGGATCGGAGAAGCATCTTAATATTCTGGAAGACGGAACCCGGTATAGGGCTGAAAGGATTTGGGTACCAAAATTTGGAGATATGAGAGAAATGGTACTTAGAGAAGCTCATAAAACCAGATACTCAATACATCCTGGAACGAGGAAGATGTACAAGGATCTCAAGAAACATTTTTGGTGGCCGGGTATGAAAGCCGATGTTGCTAAATACGTAGGAGAATGTTTGACGTGTTCTAAGGTCAAAGCTGAGCATCAGAAACCATCAGGTCTACTTCAACAACCCGAAATCCCGGAGTGGAAATGGGAAAACATTACCATGGATTTCATCACTAAATTGCCAAGGACTGCAAGTGGTTTTGATACTATTTGGGTAATAGTTGATCGTCTCACCAAATCAGCACACTTCCTGCCAATAAGAGAAGATGACAAGATGGAAAAGTTAGCACGACTGTATTTGAAGGAAGTCGTCTCCAGACATGGAATACCAATCTCTATTATCTCTGATAGGGATGGCAGATTTATTTCAAGATTCTGGCAGACATTACAGCAAGCATTAGGAACTCGTCTAGACATGAGTACTGCCTATCATCCACAAACTGATGGGCAGAGCGAAAGGACGATACAAACGCTTGAAGACATGCTACGAGCATGTGTTATTGATTTCGGAAACAGTTGGGATCGACATCTACCGTTAGCAGAATTTTCCTACAACAACAGCTACCATTCAAGCATTGAGATGGCGCCGTTTGAAGCACTTTATGGTAGAAAGTGCAGGTCTCCGATTTGTTGGAGTGAAGTGGGGGATAGACAGATTACGGGTCCGGAGATTATACAAGAAACTACCGAGAAGATCATCCAAATTCAACAACGGTTGAAAACCGCCCAAAGTCGACAAAAGAGCTACGCTGACATTAAAAGAAAAGATATAGAATTTGAAATTGGAGAGATGGTCATGCTTAAAGTTGCACCTTGGAAAGGCGTTGTTCGATTTGGTAAACGAGGGAAATTAAATCCAAGGTATATTGGACCATTCAAGATTATTGATCGTGTCGGACCAGTAGCTTACAGACTTGAGTTACCTCAACAACTCGCGGCTGTACATAACACTTTTCACGTCTCGAATTTGAAGAAATGTTTTGCTAAAGAAGATCTCACTATTCCGTTAGATGAAATCCAAATCAACGAAAAACTTCAATTCATCGAAGAACCCGTCGAAATAATGGATCGTGAGGTTAAAAGACTTAAGCAAAACAAGATACCAATTGTTAAGGTTCGATGGAATGCTCGTAGAGGACCCGAGTTCACCTGGGAGCGTGAAGATCAGATGAAGAAGAAATACCCGCATCTATTTCCAGAAGATTCGTCAACACCTTCAACAGCTTAAAATTTCGGGACGAAATTTATTTAACGGGTAGGTACTGTAGTGACCCGAACTTTTCCATATTTATATATATTAATTGAGATTGATATTTACATGATTAAATATTTCCAACATGTTAAGCAATCAAACTTGTTAAGACTTGATTAATTGAAATATGTTTCATATAGACAATTGACCACCCAAGTTGACCGGTGATTCACGAACGTTAAAACTTGTAAAAAAACTATACGATGACATATATATGGTTATATATATAGTTAACATGTTTTTATTATAAGTATGTATCTCATTAGGTATTTTAACAATGAGTTATATACTTAAAAATAAAAATGAGACTATTAATTTAAGAAACTCGAAAACGATATATATAACGATTATCGTTATAACAACGTCTTACTAGGTACATATGAATCATATTAAGATATTGATACACTTGGTTAATTATGTTAAATGATAAGTAAATATATTATTAAGTGTATTAACAATGAAATACATATGTAAAAATAAGACTACTAACTTAATGATTTCGAAACGAGACATATATGTAACGATTATCGTTGTAACGACATTTAACTGTATATACATCATACTGAGATATATTATATATCATAATATCATGATAATATAACAATTTAATATCTCATTTGTTATAATAAACAATGGGTTAACAACATTCAACAAGATCGTTAACCTAAAGGTTTCAAAACAACATTTACATGTAACGACTAACGATGACTTAACGACTCAGTTAAAATGTATATACATGTAGTGTTTTAATATGTATTCATACACTTTTGAAAGACTTCAAGACACTTATCAAAATACTTCTACTTAACAAAAATGCTTACAATTACATCCTCGTTCAATTTCATCAACAATTCTACTCGTATGCACCCGTATTCGTACTCGTACAATACACAGCTTTTAGATGTATGTACTATTGGTATATACACTCCAATGATCAGCTCTTAGCAGCCCATGTGAGTCACCTAACACATGTGGGAACCATCATTTGGCAACTAGCATGAAATATCTCATAAAATTACAAAAATATGAGTAATCATTCATGACTTATTTACATGAAAACAAAATTACATATCCTTTATATCTAATCCATACACCAACGACCAAAAACACCTACAAACACTTTCATTCTTCAATTTTCTTCATCTAATTGATCTCTCTCAAGTTCTATCTTCAAGTTCTAAGTGTTCTTCATAAATTCCAAAAGTTCTAGTTACATAAAATCAAGAATACTTTCAAGTTTGCTAGCTCACTTCCAATCTTGTAAGGTGATCATCCAACCTCAAGAAATCTTTGTTTCTTACAGTAGGTTATCATTCTAATACAAGGTAATAATCATATTCAAACTTTGGTTCAATTTCTATAACTATAACAATCTTATTTCAAGTGATGATCTTACTTGAACTTGTTTTCGTGTCATGATTCTGCTTCAAGAACTTCGAGCCATCCAAGGATCCATTGAAGCTAGATCCACTTTTCTCTTTTCCAGTAGGTTTATCCAAGGAACTTAAGGTAGTAATGATGTTCATAACATCATTCGATTCATACATATAAAGCTATCTTATTCGAAGGTTTAAACTTGTAATCACTAGAACATAGTTTAGTTAATTCTAAACTTGTTCGCAAATAAAAGTTAATCCTTCTAACTTGACTTTTAAAATCAACTAAACACATGTTCTATATCTATATGATATGCTAACTTAATGATTTAAAACCTGGAAACACGAAAAACACCGTAAAACCGGATTTACGCCGTCGTAGTAACACCGCGGGCTGTTTTGGGTTAGTTAATTAAAAACTATGATAAACTTTGATTTAAAAGTTGTTATTCTGGGAAAATGATTTTTATTATGAACATGAAACTATATCCAAAAATTATGGTTAAACTCAAAGTGGAAGTATGTTTTCTAAAATGGTCATCTAGACGTCGTTCTTTCGACTGAAATGACTACCTTTACAAAAACGACTTTTAACTTATTTTTCCGACTATAAACCTATACTTTTCTGTTTAGATTCATAAAATAGAGTTCAATATGAAACCATAGCAATTTGATTCACTCAAAACGGATTTAAAATAAAGAAGTTATGGGTAAAACAAGATTGGATAATTTTTCTCATTTTAGCTACGTGAAAATTGGTAACAAATCTATTCCAACCATAACTTAATCAACTTGTATTGTATATTATGTAATCTTGAGATACCATAGACACGCATACAATGTTTTGACCTATCATGTCGACACATCTATATATATTTCGGAACAACCATAGACACTCTATATGTGAATGTTGGAGTTAGCTATACAGGGTTGAGGTTGATTCCAAAATATATATAGTTTGAGTTGTGATCAATACTGAGATACGTATACACTGGGTCGTGGATTGATTCAAGATAATATTTATCGATTTATTTCTGTACATCTAACTGTGGACAACTAGTTGTAGGTTACTAACGAGGACAGCTGACTTAATAAACTTAAAACATCAAAATATATTAAAAGTGTTGTAAATATATTTTGAACATACTTTGATATATATGTATATATTGTTATAGGTTCGTGAATCAACCAGTGGCCAAGTCTTACTTCCCGACGAAGTAAAAATCTGTGAAAGTGAGTTATAGTCCCACTTTTAAAATCTAATATTTTTGGGATGAGAATACATGCAGGTTTTATAAATGATTTACAAAATAGACACAAGTACGTGAAACTACATTCTATGGTTGAATTATCGAAATCGAATATGCCCCTTTTTATTAAGTCTGGTAATCTAAGAATTAGGGAACAGACACCCTAATTGACGCGAATCCTAAAGATAGATCTATTGGGCCTAACAAACCCCATCCAAAGTACCGGATGCTTTAGTACTTCGAAATTTATATCATATCCGAAGGGTGTCCCGGAATGATGGGGATATTCTTATATATGCATCTTGTTAATGTCGGTTACCAGGTGTTCACCATATGAATGATTTTTATCTCTATGTATGGGATGTGTATTGAAATATGAAATCTTGTGGTCTATTATTATGATTTGATATATATATATGTTAAACCTATAACTCACCAACATTTTTGTTGACGTTTTAAGCATGTTTATTCTCAGGTGATTATTAGGAGCTTCCGCTGTCACATACTTAAATAAGGACGAGATTTGGAGTCCATGCTTGTATGATATTTTGTGTAAAAACTGCATTCAAGAAACTTATTTTGTTGTAACATATTTGTATTGTAAACCATTATGTAATGGTCGTGTGTAAACAGGATATTTTAGATTATCATTATTTGATAATCTACGTAAAGCTTTTTAAACCTTTATTTATGAAATAAAGGTTATGGTTTGTTTTAAAAATGAATGCAGTCTTTGAAAAACGTCTCATATAGAGGTCAAAACCTCGCAACGAAATCAATTAATATGGAACGTTTTTAATCAATAAGAACAGGACATTTCACATCTCCTCCTACAGCCTTCACATAATTTTTCCACCATGTGAGTGCACTATCTTGTAAAGTGCACGCTGCATACTTGGTCATGTCCTTTTCAACACAACCACTGATTTTAAACACAGTCTCCATCTTTTCTATCCACCGAGTTAAACCGATCGGTCCTTCTGTTCCACTGAATGATGAGGGCTTGCAAGCTTGAAAAGTTTTGTAGGTGCATCCTACACGAGGATTTGGGTTAACTGCAGCAGCTCTTGCAGCCTCGACCCATAACATTCTATCGTTCACTCGCTGGTTGATGAATTCCTCGACTTCTTGTTCCGTCATTCGATTCAATCGCGCCATATTCTTCTATAAGAATGAAAAGAAAATAATTATTCACATGGAATATTATAGATGTAGTGTATATTTACAGTACATTATAGCTTATTAATAATATGAACCAGGTATTATTATAAAAGCCTTTTCTTCTTATTAGCGTTTTATAATTATATCTAGGGTAGTACCTACCCGTTAATGTCCATACTTAATAGCTTAGTACAGAACTAATTACTACCATCTAAATAATACTTAACCATGGAAAATTATTTCATTTCATACTTCACTATTTTACATATGCTTATCTTACATCGAACATTAAGCAAACCACACTAATAATATTATACAAAACATTATATGATCCCATGGTTTAATACGGCAGCGCATCGTTTGGTCTATTTTCTAGGACGTTTAGGTTCAAAGAATCGCTTAACGCTTATCCTGGCTGTCTGCCTATATTTTGGCTGTGGGGCTGAAGAACTGGATGCCGGGATAGAACGAATAGGAATAGCGGGAATAGGGGTGGTAGTGTCTAGTGGAGTTGGTGCCACATCATCCTCACTAAACTCGGGATTTGAATTTTCTAATTCATTAGCCTTTCGTTTCTTTCCTAGTTCGAACTTGTCTTTTGTAATTTCCTGTATTTCTTCCTCGGGTTCACTTTCCTCCTCGGGTTCACTTTCCTCCTCGGGTTCACTTTCCGGGTTCTCTATAGTCGGTTCATCCGGAATTTGTGAGTCTTCCCCAAAGATATTATTTTCGTCATCGGATAGGTTAATGACTGGAACACCATCTGAAGATTCTGGTTCGGAGTCGCTGAATGTGATAACAAGTTTTGAGCCCGACATCTATCACATAACAACTAACCCATTAGTACTACATAATATTTACATATAAATTTTTACCAACAATGATAAGCAATGGTTTTTAAATCAGACCCGGTCAAAGTCCAGACTTACTAATGTATCCTAACGACTTATCAGTTAGACACACTAATGCAAACCTGGTTCGCTAAGACCACCGCCCTGATACCACATGTCATAACCCGTCCTTAACCATAAGAACGAATTAGATAACGTATGATTTCATTGCGAGGTATTGACCTCTATATGCGACATTTTTAAAAGAACAACTGCATTTATTTTACATTACAAACCATAACTCTTATTTTAATACAAGCTTTAGACAATAAAAAGATGATTATCGTTTAGCGATAATCTTAGACTTACAAACTTTACATGTGATGATAACAATACGATTTCTAGCATATTTTACATTACAAATCCTCCGATATGCAGTTTTATTTTTGACACAAATATGCATACTCAAGATCTTGTTTAAATTCAACATGTTGCAGCGGAAGCTTCTAATTATCACCTGAGAATAGACATGTTTAAAACGTCAACATAAAGTTGGTGAGATATAGGTTTAATGCCGGCAGCAATATATATATAGACCACAAGATTTCACATATAAACATTTTAATAAAAATATTCTAAGTGGTTGAGCACTTGGTAACCATACTTAACATTAAATCACGTCGCATATTCCCTTTATTATGAAATCATACTACACCGTACCAAGTGTAGTCACGAAACGAAGTACTGTGCAACCGTTGAATACTGGTCGTCCAGTCCGGTTGGGGTTGTCAGGCCCGATAGATCTATCAACAGGATTCGCGTTTACAATACCGCTGTAAATAGTAGTTACCAAGCTACAGGGAAGTATGCCAGTGGTACAACTCAACGTAGAATATATTTTTCAGTTACTTTGTCCATATCGTAAAACATAAAATACATGTATTCTCATCCCGAAATATTTAGAGTTTAAAAGTGGGACTATATACTCACTTTCGCCTTGAAGATATATATAATTTGACTTGGTCTCCGGTTGATATCACGAACCTATCCATATATAATATATCAATACCTTTTCTTTTTAAACAAACGTCACATATATATACTTGTTATACTTTTAATACTTTGAATAATTTCTTAGTCCGTAGTTAGCAGTTCGTTGTTAGTAATTCAATTTTAATGGTTCATTTTTAGATGTTTAATATACCCGCAATGAAATAAATAAAACCCCCATCGTATATGTATTGGTCGAGATTAATCTTGACCCACGGTACCGGTGTTGTCAAATGACGTGTTGCGTACATAAAGTACCGGTGTTGTCAAATGACGTGTTGCGTACAAACATGGGATCTTATGATTAATCTTCTCGTAATGTTTACGGGTGATCCTGAACCATATAAAATTGAATTATAAGTACATATATATAAAATATCATGTTATCTTAGAAATATGTGATTTTATTTAATTTTTCCCAATTAATCCCGAAGTTAAACAAGTCTTGGATAACCAATTTTGTTTCGGTCATAGTTTCTTCGTTACAAATCCGTTTTCGTTGATTCAACTTGCCATCTCCTTGGATCGAGTTCCTCTTTAAGACTATGAACTGTAAATACCTTAGTTTGTATTCAAAATCACACGGCATAGGTGAAACTTTAGTGAAACCTATGAAGTTAAACATTTTCCTTTATTTAAACAACCTTAAATGATTATTTTTCTAAAAATACTTATACTTTGAATTAAATCATGAAATTTTTATGTGTTATCATATTCATAGTAAAAATCATTTTTTCAGAAAATAAACCTCCAATTCAAAGTTTAAGATGGTTTTTAATTATCCAACCCAAAACAGTCCCCGGTTACACTCCGACGTCGTAAAAACAGTTTTTAAGGTATTCTTTGAAAAACCAAGTTATACCTTGCTAAATTAGCATATACTTAAGTTATATTACAGGTCTTGAAGTATTTTAAAAGTTAAGTTAGAAGGATCTATTTAGTTTGCAAACAAGTTTGAAAACATTCAAACTATGTTCTTGTTGTTAAATTTTTATACCACAAAATAAGATAGCTATATATATATGAATCAAATAAGGTTATGAACATAGTTACTACCTCAAGTTCCTTGGACAAGATTGCTGTAAAAGAGGAGTAAGAAGCTAGAATCAAAAGGGTGATGGAAGTGGATGAAAGATTGGAAGTAAGTTTGTGTTCTTGGAAGGATTTCTTGAAGTGTTTTTGTATGGTTTTCTTATGGTGTTTAAGTAAGGTTTTTATGGCTAGATCTTTAAGGTTTCTTGCTGGATTGTTATGGAGTTCAAAGTTTAAGAAAGAGTGTGTGTTTAGCTTAAGAAATTTGAAGTTAAAATGAATGAAAATGATGATACATATATACTACATAAAAACGTGTTTCATAAGGATACATGGACAAAATTTTAGTTTGTATTTTTGTAATTAGTCTTACAATCATTCAAAAGCAATTACCTTATACCTAGGGTAGTAACAAGGGCTGGTTAGGTGGTGATTTGATGTGTATATACCAATAGTAAATATGTATAGAAGCTAGGTATGATACGAGTACAAATACTCTAGGTATACGTATAGAAATTTTGTGAAAAATGGAATGAGGATTCAAATATAGCTATCTTTTGTGAATACACTTATATGATTTTATGTATTTAAGTCTTTAAAAGTGATTAAATACATTACTTATACGATATATGTATAAACATTATAGATTATAAGTATTTATGTCAATTAACGTTACGTATGGTTATCGTTTTGAAAACTTAAGTTAGTAGTTTCAAAATATACTTATAACTTATTGTTATTAATACAAAATAAGATATTAAAACATTCATTAATCATGTTAAATATGTATATATACATATATATACACAAACGTATAATTATCATATATTGTATGGTTCGTGATATCATCGGTCAAACTAGACGGTCAAACGTTGTGTAAAACTCTTTTCGGAAACATAAATCTCAACAATTTGGATTGCTTATCATGTTGGTAAGTTTAATTTATGTAAATATTAATCTTATAAGTATAGATTGATCGAAAAAGTCTGGGTCATTACAGTGTAGATCAGTATATATATATATATATATATATATATATATATATATATATATATATATATATATATATATATATATATATATATATATATATATATATATATATATATATATATATATATTTGATCTATACAAAAATTTATGATTTATCATCTGAGGATAAGATGTTAGATGGATTAATAGTAATTAAGGAGTGTGTGTTATGTATACAGTCATGCTTTTTATTACTTTTTACTTTATGATTGTTGCTTGATCAAAGTATCTTACTCATCGTTCCTGCGATTTTTTTTTTTTTTTTTTTTTTTGGGTTTGATGAGTTTATGGCAGTACGACTTTAACCCATTGAACATATTCTAGATTGGTTTATATGTATGATTTTGGAGTAGGTTTTTACACAAGCTCTGAGTGTGTAGTCATTAATTGTTGCTGTTATTTCTGTTTGCAGTATGGAAAGTGTTCACAAGAAGGTTCTCGGTTTGATACTCGTCAGTTTGATTCAAAAATGAATGAGTTGTGTAAGTTTCACCCCCTTTTTGTTGCAGCATCTCTGTTTGTACCTCATTTATGTGATGATTATAATGCCATGGGTCTGCTGATAATCTTGCTGTTATTGCTTTTACAGGCTATCTACCAATGTACAGGATTTATTTACATCATATGATGAGGTTTACGATAGTTTTGATGCCAAGAGTCTGCAAGAAAATATTTTAAGAGACATCTATGCATATGGTTAGTACATATATGTTTAATCTTATAATTGTTATTGTCAATGATTGCGTAAGTGTTATCTTGTTGTTGGAATTGGTCCTTGTAGGTTTTGAAAAGCCATCTGCAAATCAGCAAAAGGGAATTTTCCTGTTCACCAAGGGTCTTGATGTAATTCAACAAGGTCAATCAGGAACCGGAAAGACTGCAACTTTCTGCTCCGGGATCGTTCAACAACTTGACTATAATGTTGTGGAGTGACAGGCTTTGGTTCTTGCTCTTACTTGTGAGCTTTCATAGCAAACTGAGAAAGTTATGCGAGCAGTTAGTGACTATGTTGTTGTAAAGGTCCATGCTTGTGTTGGTGGAACCAGTTGTCCGTGAGGACCGGCGAATTCTCTCAGCAGGAGTCCACATTGTGGTTAGCACTCATAGCCGTGTTTTTGACATGCTTAGGAGGCAATCACTACGTTCTGATTTCATGAAGATGTTTGTGCTCGATGAAGCTTATGAAATGCTTTTCACAGGTTTCAAAGATCAGGGTTTTTTTTTACATATTTGTTTCGTCTGTTACTACTATATATTGTTAATGCAAGCTTTTATATATTCATATAAATCTTATGCATGTTATGAAACTGTTACATTATTGCAACTTGCATCTTTAATAGTTAGTTTGTAGTGTTCAAATTAAATGATTCTGATCTTGATTACCCTAGTTTAAGGCATCAACTATTTTCACTGGAGATTAATACAGTTTTTAGTACTAAATGATGGCTGTAGAAATATATTTGCTTCTAACTGATGAACATTCTTTTTTGATCTGTGATATCTACCAGTTATTGCCTTCAAAGGTTCAGGTGGGAGTGTTTTCTGCAACAATGCCCCCCGAGGCTCTTGAGATCACAAGGAAGTTCATGAACAAACCCGTTAGTATATGTACAATCACTGAGTACATTTCATACAATATATTATGTATTATTGTATAATATATGGATCCAATCCAATATGTAACTTTCCCAACGTCGTCTGATTCTCAGTGGCCGTTTCTTCCTATCTCTGCAGGCACTCATTTACGGAATGTAAGTTAACTTTATACTGCATACCTATGATGGTAAATTTTGAACCTTATAATACTTTGCCGAACGTAATGTATAAAGAATAGCCATAAATAATGCATGCCGTGTATCGCGTACCCCTTAATCTTGTTCGGCTCATTGTCATGACCTCCTCAATATATGCCGCAAATAATTATAGAATATGAGAATTCTTGTAAGGATATCAAGTTACATATAACGATTATAAATTTAAATCATAAATTATTTATGTAAATAGAATAGATAAAAGGACGATGATTTATAACGATTCGTGTAACTACTAAAATTCTGTTGCTATCGTGTGGGTGAATTACATTTCTCCTATCTTGGGCTACCTATTGGTTGTAACATGAATCAGATTGAGATTTGGAAACCGATTATCGACAAATTCAGTACGAGGCTTTTGGAATGGAAAGCAAGATCGATATCATCTTGTGGAAGGTTAACCCTTGTTAAACCGGTCCTACATAGTTTACCGCTATACCCTTTAGAGCCCTGTCGAGTGTTATAAATTGTAACACCCCGTCAAAATCCATTTAACGGAATGTTAACTCTGGTCCCAGTGCTTGGCTTAACTTCTACGTAACAGCAATATTCTATAGCGGAAGCAATTAATACCTGAGAATAAAACACGCAAAATGGATCAACAATAATGTTGAGTGAATCTACAGGTTTTAAGTAAACAATACAGTATGTTTAAGAAATAACATTTTGAAAACGTTTATTAGTGGAAGACCACCAAGGTTCAATGTTAAAAGTTTGTAGACAACTCCGTGTCCCATTTCAATCATTTGTAGACAATACCACGTCAAGTTTCAAATATTCGTAGACAATACCATGTCAAGTTTTATCTCATTTGTCCGTAAACCACAGTTTTAAATAACGTTGTATAGTATCTGAAAACAGTTATCAGAAAATAGTTTAAGTTCCTTGACCACGAGATTTTACAAGTACAACTCTAAGTTGCGAAACGTTTGCATAATCTATGAGCACTTGAATACTAGCAATGCCCCGAGTATAGAATCCACTATATCCGCCTTTATCTCATAAAAATGTTATACACTTATACGAATGTATTATGTTCAAAGTAAATGCACCACAGTTAATATTGTAGGGTGAGGTTGTCAACCTAACGGATCCGTCCATCTAAATTGTGCCTACATCAATGGTATTTAAAGTATTCAAGCTAGAGGCTTTGTGTACAAACTCAATATGCAGATATAGTACTCGTGCCAATACAAAAAGCATTTGATAATGTAAGTATAACAGCGTGTATTCTCATCCCTGAAAACATGTAAAAGGCAAGACTGTAGACTCACCTTTGAATAAAGCGCGGATTGAAAAGTGGACAATTTACTTGTACGGTTTATAGCCGAGTAATGCAACCTAAGTATATGTATTTAGGTTGGTCAATAAATATGTCGTAAACAAGTGTGGTTTCATAGTATAAGTTGTCTTATTGCTCGACTCGACGCGTTTCAAAGTAGAAGCCAACATACAATCAACTAATTCATGCAAGTCAGACAAAGTCAACCGAAGTCAAACCGAAAGTCAAACTTGGTCAAAGTAGTCAAATAAAGTCAAAATCAGTAGGTTCATGTCAAATGTTGGTCAACATGTCAAACCTAAGTCAAACAACACGTTTTAGATCATAATTGGTCAATTTCACAATTTCAGTTTATCGTTGTGCACAAAGTTCATGTACATGTAGCAAACATAGCATATTATCTCATAGTACAAAATTCAAGTAAACATGGAAAACTCCAAATCATAAATATACTCAAAATTGATTCCAAAAAGTCCGGTCAAGGTCTCATATGATAATTAAAAGTCAGGAATCAGAAGGGGTACATTTATAGCTTTCCAAGTAAGTTTCTGACCGCGTACTGATTTCGTTTTGGCTATAACTGGAGTTAGGGACATGAAATTGATACAAGACCAGTGGCCATGGTTCAAGGATAAATCAAACTAACACATATCAAAAGTTGAGCAATTTTTGTTTAGCCAATTTGTACAGTTTATTCGTGCAAGTTGAATGTTCAGTTTTCAGCTCAATTCAGAATTTACATAATGTGTGGCCCTATTGTGCCCAATGTATAAGGTTTCAGAGATTGACATTAACAAACCATATGTCACATATCATGTTAAGATTCATTTTCTAGAAGCATACATACTAATTCAATAAACACAAACCACAGAGTATAAAACAGAGAGAAAGTTGCTGTTTCGATTCTAGTTTAGTTAGTCACATTCGCACGCAATTATCCGAAGATCTAGATACAATTAGACTATGATATCTACATGAAAAGTGAAGTACTTTTTGTGTAAATTTTAAATATGCAAAGCTTTAAACACAGAAGTTCACATTTTATCATACAAGGCTGTTTTCATGCAGGTGCTGTATAAATCCACTTTCTCACTAAATCAAGCATATCTCAAGTTATACATAAGCAAAAGGCATGATATCCTAGTGTAACCTGAGTGTTTTTAAATTAACTATCCAATGGTATAAATTTCACAATCCAATTCGTGGTCTATCAAACCCAGATTTCTGATCAATCACAAAAATACAACGTTAATTTCAATTGGCCATAACTTGATCATCCGGAAACGAAATCAAGCGAATCCAAAGCCTAAAATCAATAGTTTTTCTCAAGGAATTTAATTATAATATAATATCATGCAATTGAAAAATTAAAATTACTGTACACATCAAATACAAATTCGATTTTCGCATAAAACAATCAAAACGAGCAATTTATCGCATCTAGTATTCATCAAACATTAAGACTTGAGCAATAGACAACCTAATCCATGAAACCTTAATAAAAATCTGATTTTAGGGATTAGGGTTTATGTGTTTATACCTTTGATCACAAAATCGTTTATACCAACGCGTAGAGAACGATGCAAGCAACGATATTGATCAAAGAAGCAAAAACAAGAGATCAAAACTTGATGGAGAATTGTAGGGATGAAGGTAGGAGACTATTTGGTGTGTATGGGGCTGCAATCATAGAGCAAGAATTATAGGAAAAAGAATGGGACATGTTCTCTTGTTATTTAGGATTTAAGGGAATATAGTTAGTGTCCTAAACAACCAAAAGTCAACAAACATGGGCCTAAAACTAATAGTCAACATGCATGGGCTAATCATGGGACCAAGGATGATGAGGTATGAGGTCATGGCCATGTGGCCTCGGGCTCGGGTCTCGGGCTCGTTTTGTGTAAAAGCTCGTTCGCGCGTGGTTCGTTTCGAGTGCCATTAACCGTACCGAATCTCCGGAACGTTAACTAGTCGTTGAAACAAAATCACCGTATTTAATTCATTAAGTAATTAATAAATTAAATTTCTTTCGTAAGTTCAATAATTATTCTATCATTTTTCTGAGTTCCGTTAACTAACTAACTGACAGTTAACTAAAGTAACGGAAAAAGTTGGGTTGTTACATAAATGATCTTGAGTTGTTAGGCGTAATATTTTTTGGGTTGGGTCGGGCGAGGGTAAAAAAATGGCTAGGGTCAAATGGGTTTATGTCATTTCATCTTATGGGGATAGGGGCTAAATATCGGGTCTCTTCAAAAACTTAGCCTTAATAGGCTGATAGTGGTGGCGCTATAAAAACGAACCTAACTCTTTTGGGCTAAAATTATTAATTCCATTCATGAGCTGCGCGGGCTGACTAATTCGGTGGATTCACTCAGGGCGCAACGCAAGGGTGGTGTTTGGGTTAATATTGTTCGTGCGGGATGGAGATAGAGAAATCTATGGAAGGCTTTTGCAGCTCTTTCATCAAGGTAATTGGTTGATGGAGCTTATACTATTTTTTTAGGAAGAGCCATGGCTAATTGATGTCCCTTTAAAGTTGGTATAAGCGGTTGTATCATTTAGAAGAGGAGAACGATGCGCTGGTTTGTAATAGAGTTGAGTGGATGGATCAAGATTGCAATCTCAAATGGAGTTGGAGTCGATGTCCAAGTGGTCATGCTCGTGATGATCTCGATGTTTTGGCTAACTAATTACTTTCCTATGTAAAACTTGACAGGTCTAGTGATACTTGGCATTGGAAGTTATCAAACAAATGCTCTTCCTCTACCAATGAACTCACTAGGCTAATTGAAGACAACAAATCTCTTGGATATAATTCGCACCAGGAAATACTTAGAAACAACCTTGTCCCTTTGAAAGTGGAAGTGTTTATTTGGATTTTATTGAAATGTGGCTACCCGTACATGCGGAACTTGACAAAAGGGGTATTGATCTTAATTCCGTATTCCATGGACGTTTGGGAAAGAGTAGATAAGTGATGCGGGTTTGGAGGTGTCTCAAACCTTAGTATTAACGAAGCCTTTCGGGGGAATTGCAAAGCGGGGCAAATGACAATAGGGTCTCAAATGTGACAAGTGGTTGAATGGATATGTGCATATTTAATTTGGAAGAATCGCAATCTCAAGGTGTTTTCCAACAAATCTTGGAACGGTCCGCATACACTAATGGAAATGAAACTTAAATCTTTCGAGTGGGTCCCAATACGTGTTAAAAAATGAAGATTGATTGTGTAACGGCCCTGAATTTTCCAACTTATACTTATTAATATTTATTATTAATACTTGTGTTTTAATAAATGTGTTCTTATACATTCACTTGTTACCATGATTGACTTTACATGTCCCGACTTGTCTTTGTGACACACGTACTTTTCACGAATAATATTTCGGATATTATTTACGTATATGATTAATTATTATTAATCATTTTTAATTAACTAATGTAACTAGTTAATTACTTGGGCTTTATTTATTTAATTGTTACATACTTTGTGATGCCCCGTACAAAACCACCGTGTACGAATCATCAACAAAAGGATCATTACAAGGTTAAGTACTATATGCGTTTTCAAAAAGAGTTTGCATTCATAAATAAAGTGATGTCTAAACCAACATCGAATGTTTTACAATCCAGAAGCATGCTTCACTAAGTAGAAGCCAATAATAATTGTATGTGACCACAACGGTCATTACAAGTCATAGTTCAAAAGTACTAATGTTTGAATGCAAAATAAAGTAGTTCATGCGATAACAACTCTAAGCAGCGGGTGTCTACAGCACG
The DNA here is from genome assembly GCF_046630445.1 of Rutidosis leptorrhynchoides. Classification (NCBI taxonomy): domain Eukaryota; kingdom Viridiplantae; phylum Streptophyta; class Magnoliopsida; order Asterales; family Asteraceae; genus Rutidosis; species Rutidosis leptorrhynchoides. Next base: position 81,259,705 of record NC_092333.1, read on the forward strand.
ACTAGTACACAGCGGAAGCTAACCTCAAGCACCTGAGAAAAACATGCTTTAAAACGTCAACACAAAGGTTGGTGAGCTATAGTTTAAGTATAACAGTAAGTAAGGTAGGCCACGAGATTTCAGTGCTACAAAGAGCGTTTCAAAACAGTATGATAAAGTATATGTTAACCGTGGGCACTTGGTAACTAACTTAACGTTTATACCCCCTGAAAGTACACTTGGCAAGTGCGTATGTTTACGAAGTATTAAACACTCGTTAAATTCTAGCGCTACTAGCCTGAGTGGGGATGTCAAACCCTATGGATCCATATCTAAGATTCGCGTTCACCGGTTCAAAAACCAATGACTAAACGTTACCGAGCTAAAGGGAATGTTTCTGCCGTTGTATAACCCACACATATATAAAGTTTAAGTACTCGTGCCTAGTATGTAAAACATAAAATCTGCATGTATTCCCAGTTCCCAAAATAAGTTAAAGTAAAAAGGGAATGCTATAACTCACAATGATAATGTAGTCGTAAAGTCGGTTCGGAAAAGGTGTGCAAGTAATCGGTCCTAAGGTCCTCAACCTAAGGCAAATAGTACTAAGTCAGTAAATCGTCTTAATAGGTTTAAAAGTATGTAAATAAGGTCTTAAGGGTCATCATCATTCATCATCAAACAAAAGGCGTAAAGTAAGTTTCGTTTATGAAAGTAGTTTAAAACAAAGGCTGATTCAGTCAGTCACCACGGCCTCTACCCTTACTGAATTAAGGTGATACCAGTGGTCATGGCTCCGTATATGAGTCCTTTAAGTGTGGTAAAATTTACAGAAGCAAACTCGTCTTCGTTTGACCGTGGCGACGGTCTAAGTGCGAGTAGGTCAGAAATTTCTGCACAACGTTAAAAGGACATAGTGACGATCGGAGGGCCATAAATCCTAAACCGTAACTCGGATTAAGATGAGTCCTATATGAAAAGTTATCTACTCGAAAATAGATATTTGAAAATCATAATCACAATAGCCCAGGTCTACTGGTCTGTTACAGAAACAGCAGAACAGTAGGCAGAGAACAGTAGGCAGAAAAATAATGGGTTCCGGTGCTCGATGCTTATCACGGTTCTCATCCTTGATGCGTATAGCTTCAAGTGTACAACTCGTTGATGTGTTTGCATCATCTTGACCAAGATTTGACCATCATAACCCAAGTGCAAGTCTAAGACATGAAGCACAACTCACTTAAGAGTTGTATGAAGTTTGATGAACCAAAGTTACATCAAAGTCTTAGATCTAACACATACATGGACATTAAAGCTAATAACAAGTTACAAACTTGAAAGTAAACTAACTAATCAAGATCTTAAGATGTAGAACATAGTTCTTAGTTAGATCTTGAAGATCCAAGACTCAAAAGTCTAGATCAAGCATATGTATACAAAGTTATATTTAAAGAAAACTTATTTGTGTGTTCTTGAACTTTCAAAGTTAACTTTTAGTTCAAGATTAATGAGATCAAGACTAACTTGTAGTACTTGACCATTTAAACTAACTATATGAAATTAAAGTGCATGATGTAAGGAAATAAACTAAGTAAAACAACTAGTTCATGGGTTGTTCATACTTTAAAGATTCAAACCTAAGTTTGATCATTAAGAAAGTAAACTTGAAGTTTACTTCATGAATCACAAGTATGATTTTAATCAACACATGAACTTGCAATCTTTAAAGAAAGTATATGTAGAACCTAAACTATAGAGTTTAGTTCTTGAATGTTCTTGTTAATACAAGATAAAGTGATGAACAAACTAGTGAGTTTGATTCATAATAACATGTGAGTAACAAACAACAACATTAACAACAACTAACAACTACAAACAAATAACAACAAAGAACAAAAATGATGATGATTTAAGGGTTGTATAATTCAGTTTTAGGAAGAAAAGAAGAAGAGAAAAAGTCTTCAAGATTACTTACAAGAACTAGAGAAAAAGAGAGAAAGAATGAGAGAAAGTTTGAGAGGTATGTTTGAAGTGAAGTGTGAGAATAAGATTGCAAGTAATGAAGTAGTAAAAAAAATTTAAAACTCCCCTAATGGCCAAAGAAGGCCGACGGCCAGCTGCACACAAAGGGGGGGAAGCAATTGTTCTTTGGTTACTAGTGTGTTAAAGCTTACAAAGTTGGTTAATGGATGGTTGTTCATGGGGATTATGAGCAAACTAGATTTCAATTGATATAACTAACTAGTTTCCATGTTCAAGTAATACTTACTAGTGGAAGAGTGGGCTAATTTGTCCACTTAAAAGGTAGGGTGGGCTTGGAAGCCCAATATCATGAGTCCATTTACACTAGTAAAGCCCAAGTTCAATTAATTAACAAATAAACCCAATCAAAGCCCAAGTAATTAACTAATAGCCATAGTTAATCGAAATGATTAATAAACCTTAATCATGAATGCAAATAATATCTAAAAATATTATTCGTGAAAGTTTCGGGTGTCACAAAGACGTTTCGGGCAATTAAAGTCAAGTTCGGGCAATCATGGCAACATGTAAATGTAATAACATACATTCGTTTTATCACACGTATTAATAATAACAATTATTAATAAATAAACATTGGAAAAAATCCAGGGTCGTTACATTACCCACCTGTTAAAGAAAATTTCGTCCCGAAATTTAAGCTGAGGTAGATGGAGGAGTTGGGAAAAGGTGAGGATACTTCCGCATCATTTGATCCTCTCGCTCCCAAGTAAACTCAGGTCCTCGTTTGGCATTCTATCGTACTCGGACGATCGGAATCTTGTTGCGTTTCAAAGTTTTGATCTCACGATCCATAATTTCAACAGGTTCCTCCACAAAGTGGAGTTTGTCATCAATTGTAAGTTCTTCCAATGGTATGATAAGTTCGGGTGCAGCAAGACACTTCTTCAAGTTTGACACGTGGAAGATAGGATGAACTGATCTCAATTGTGCTCGTAGATCCAAATGGTATGCAACGGGTCCAACACGTTCCAAGATTTCAAAAGGACCAATGTATCGTGGGTTTAACTTTCCACGTTTTCCAAAACAGATCACACCTTTCCAAGGTGCAACCTTCAACATTACACGATCACCAACATTGAATTCAAAGTCCTTACGTTTAAGATCAGCATAACTCTTTTGGCGATCACGGGCAGTCTTAAGTCTAGCTTGAATCTGAGCAATCTTCTCCGTTGTTTCGTGGACTACCTCGGGCCCTGTGATTTGCTTTTCGCCTACTTCGGCCCAACAAATAGGAGATCGGCACTTGCGGCCATACAATGCTTCAAAAGGTGCAGCATTAATGCTTGAGTGATAACCGTTGTTGTACAAGAATTCGGCGAGTGGCAAATGCCTTTCCCAGGCCTTTCCAAAATCAATGACACATGCACGCAACATGTCTTCCAACGTCTAAATCGTTCGTTCACTTTGCCCGTCGGTCTGTGGATGGTAAGCAGTACTCATGTCAAGACGATTTCCCATGGCTTCTTGCAAAGAACGCCAAAATCTAGAAGCAAAACGGGGATCGCGATCTGAGATGATCGATAAAGGTACACCATGACGAGATACAACCTCCTTGATGTATAGCTGAGCAAGTCTTTCCATCGTATCTGTTTCTTTCATCGCTAGGAAGTGTGCAGATTTAGTAAGGCGGTCAACAATAACCCAAATGGTATCGTATCCGCCCACCGTCTTTGATAGCTTGGTGATGAAATCCATTGTGATCCTTTCCCACTTCCATTGCGGGATTTCCGGCTGTTGAAGTAACCCAGAAGGTCTCTGATGCTCGGATTTAACCTTCGAGTAGGTCAAACACTTACCAACATAAGTCGCAACGTCCTTCTTAAGATTCGGCCACCAATACTGTTCTTTAAGGTCGTGGTACATCTTGCCCGCTCCAGAATGAATCGAATATCTCGATTTGTGTGCTTCATTAAGTATAAGGTTCCGTAGATCTCCATAACAAGGTACCCAAATTCTTCCGGCATAACATCGGAGTCCAGACTCCCTAACCTCGAATCGAGAGACAAGTATGTTCAAATGTTCATGAGATATATTCTCCTCCTTGAGAGCGTCATCTTGGGCTACTCTGATCTGGCTGTTGAGGTTCGAATGGATGGTGATGTTCAGAGCCCTAACACGAAGAGGTGTCGTCCTCTCCTTTCGGCTTAAAGCGTCAGCTACAACATTTGCCTTGCCAGGATGATAACGGAGTTCACAATCGTAGTCGTTGAGCGTCTCAATCCATCGACGCTATCTCATATTCAGTTGCTTCTGATCAAAGATGTGCTGGAGGCTCTTGTGATCGGTGAAGATAGTACTCTTAGTCCCATACAAATAGTGTCTCCACAATTTAAGCGTAAAGACAACGGCTCCAAGTTCAAGATCATGCATAGTGTAGTTCCGCTCGTGAATCTTCAGTTGGCGGGAGGCATAGGCAATAACCTTTGATCGTTGCATCAGTACACAACCAAAACCACTTTTCGATTGTGATGACCCGGAAATTTCTGACCAAATTTAAACTTAATCTTTGTATGATTAACATTTCCGACACGATAAGCAAAGTCTGTAATATTGAGTCACGACAGTTTTGGAACTATATTCATATAATCAATTATTCTTTGACTGTTCTCTATGATTCAAGAACAATATATATATATAACTTAATGTGCATATATATATATATATATATATATATATATATATATATATATATATATATATATATATATATATATATATATATATATATATGATTTCAAGTTATTTAGTAAACGATAGTAACATTCGTTTGTTAATTCGATTGATATTTAGATAAGTGAATTAAAACGTTTAAAATAAACAAGTAAAACACTAATTTGCTACAGTATTTTCGAATTGCTACAGTACCCAAAATGCTACAGTGTTTTCGAAAATTACTATTTACTACAGTAAAAATTGACTTTGCTACAGTAACTTTGCTACAGGAAAACACTATTTCAAAATAATAAAAAAATGTATATATGTATATGTATATACTACGAGACGATGATTTATAGAAGTAAATGACCAAAACACTCGAAAGTTTAAGATACACTTTGAGTGATATAATTTAGGGATAATTTAAGGCTATATTTTGACTAATGTACGAGTCACGAAAGGTAAAGTGCCAGTTTTCTCAGTGTACGAAAGGACGTTCGAAAAACCGGAACCGGGACATAAGTCGAGTAATGACGTACGACTTATCGGAACAAAAATTTCAAGTCAACTATGCACGTGAATTTAATATAATATATAATTAATTATATAAATTATATATCATATATTAATATAAAAATATGTCGACAAACGTTGAGACAAAAGTTTTGTGAGCTGGAAAATGACCTCATCGATCGCATGGGAATCCTTCTACCCAGCCATGCGATCGCATGGCAGTGGGAACCAGGCCAGGTCTATAAAGCTCGCAGTTTTGTTTAGATTTATTTACTTTTTCTCTTCTCAAATCTCCCTGTCTCTCAAATATATATATATATATATATATATATATATATATATATATATATATATATACATATTATTATTATTATTATTATTATTATTATTAAGATTAATATTATTATTATTAATCTTATTATTTTTATTAGTAATATTATTAGTATTATACATAAAATACTACGACGACGTTATGTCCAAACGATTTCAAAACGAGTTTACGAGCAAGCTAGAGTTAAGGAAATTATGGGTTATTGCCAAGGAGGTTATGGGTAATATTCGGGGGTATATTTGTGAATCAAACCTAGTGTTTATTATCTCCGTTACGTCTACGTACTTTTCTACAATATTGAATCTCAATATTGATATGTTGAGATCTACGGTTATTCGATACTCTGAGTTTCGATCACATTACGATGAACGACTTTATATGCTGATAAGGTGAGTTTCATTTGCCTTTTTTTTACTCATTACATTTTTGGGCTGAGAATACATGCAATGTTTAAATAACTTTTTTTGCAATATTTATATGCGTGAGTTTCATTTGCTCCCTTTTTAATTGCTTTTACAATCTATATTTTTGGGCTGAGAATAAATGCACTTTATTTTAAACGCAATGGATACAAGTACATACTAAATTCTACACCGAGTTTGAACCGAAAATCCCTTAGCTTTGGTAACTAGTAACTGCCGGTTATAAGAACTGGTGGGCGCGAGTAGTAGTATATGGATCCATAGGGCTTGACATCCCTGTCTGTTCCAGGTATAGAAACCCTAGCCTGAACTATAAAACAGGCGTATGCTATTTGAGTTTAGTACACATTGGTTTGCGTGTATTGTACATGTTGGTTGCATGTATGTTAAAATAGGGGTACTTATTATAACGTTAAAGTTTAGCTACCAGGGTGCTCAATCTTGTAGAATATTTTTATAAACGTTTCTGGATGAAACAACTAAAATCTTGTGATCCACCTTTATATACAGATTATACGAAACATTAAAACTATGAACTCACCAACCTTTGTGTTGACACTTGTTAGCATGTTTATTCTCAGGTTTCCTAGAAGTCTTCCGCTGTTTGCTTAGATGTTAGACAAGCTATGTGCATGGAGTCTTACATGACATATTTTTCAAGGAAATGTTGCATTCACCAAATCATCACCATGTATCTTATTTTGACTGCATTGTCAACGGATGTACTGTTGTAAACTATTATTTATGGTGATTGTCTATATGTAAAAATCATCAGATGTCGAAAACCTTTGATTTAAATATTCATTTATGGTGTGCCTTTTCAAAAGAATGCAATGTTTACAAAACGTATCATATAGAGGTCAAATACCTCGCAATGAAATCAATGAATGACGTGTTCGTCCATATGGATTTGGAGCGATCGTCACATCGATGCATCACAATAAACAACAAAGTCGTCACTGCCTTCGGGTAGAGATAAGATAGGTGCGGTGGTTAACTTCTTCTTCAAAGTTTGGAATGCTGATTCGTGTGCGGGTTCCCAAATGAACTTCTTGCCCTTGTGAGTCAGTGCGGTCAAAGGACGCGCAATTAGAGAAAAACCTTCGATAAACCTTCGGTAATAACCGGCGAGACCTAGGAATTGGCGAATATGCGTCGGAGTAGTGGGGGTCTCCCAATTGCTGATGGCTTCAATCTTGGCGGGATCAACTTTGATACCCTGGTCGCTCACCACATGACCCAGAAACTGTACTTCCTTCAACCAAAATTCGCACTTGGAGAATTTGGCGTAAAGTTGCTCTTGCCTCAAGAGTTCAAGTACTAGTCGGAGGTGTTGCTCATGCTCTTCTTCGCTCTTAGAGTAAATGAGGATATCATCTATGAAGACGATGACAAACTTGTCCAAGTAAGGCTTGCAGACACGATTCATGAGGTCCATGAACACGGCAGGTGCATTTGTCAAACCGAATGGCATCACGAGAAACTCATAATGACCATAACGGGTCCTGAATGCAGTCTTCATCACGTCACTTTCCTTCACCCTCAACTGGTGATAACCGGATCGCAAATCGATCTTTGAGTAGACACTCGATCCTTGTAGTTGATCAAAAAGATCGTCAATTCGTGGAAGAGGATACCGATTCTTGATAGTCAATTTGTTGAGCTCACGATAGTCGATACACATACGGAAGGATCCATCCTTCTTCTTCACAAACAGAACAGGTGTGCCCCAAGGCGAGAAGCTTGGTTGGATAAATCCTCGATCAAGTAGTTCTTGTAGTTGACTATGTAATTCTTGCATCTCGGAAGGTGCGAGTCTATAAGGTGCGCGAGCTACAGGTGCAGCTCCTGGCACTAAATAAATCTGAAACTCTACTGCTCTCTGCGGCGGCAATCCAGGCAATTCCTCTGGGAAGACATCGGAAAATTCGTTCATAATTCGAACGTCGTTCACGCTCTTCACTTCAGTTTCTACCGCTTTCACATGTGCTAGGACAGCAAAACGTCCCTTCTTCATAATCTTTTGCGCTTTCACGCAACTAATGAGGTTCAACTTCGAGGTACATCTCTCTCCATAGATGATTAGTGGCTCACCGTCTCCTTGTGGTATGCGAAGAGCTTTATCTCCGCAGATAATATCAGCCTTTATCTTACTCAACCAATCCATACCAACGATCACGTCAAAACTTCCCAGTTTGATAGGTATCAAGTCAATTTTGAAATCTACACCAGCTATGTTGATAATAGCTCCACGACTAATATGGTCAACCTTTTCAAGTTTTCCATTGGCGACTTCGACAAGCATACTCTCTTTTAACGGGACTAATGACCAATTAATCTTATCGCAAAAATGTCTACATACATAACTTCTATCCGCACCAGTATCAAACAAGACAGAAGCTAAAAGATTGTTGATTTTGAATATACCTGTCACCAAGTCGGGATTCTCGCGTGCATCCCTTGCATTAACGTTGAAAGCTCTAGCGCGGGGTGGTCCGCCATCTTTTCGCTTGTTTGGGCACGCATTTCTGAAATGGCCCGTCTGCCTGCATTCGTAGCACTTTTTAGGTCCATTGGTATTCGGCTTCCCATTCAAAGTGGTGACCTTGCAGTCTTTCCCGATATGCCCAGCCCGTTGACACTTCTCACAGACAACATTGCAATACCCAATGTGGTGTTTGTTGAAAGGACCCGTTCATATACATTATAAACGATTCACAATAGTTGATTACATTGCGAGGTATTTGACCTCTATATGATACATTTTACAAACATTGCATTCGTTTTTAAAAGACAATCTTTCTTTACATCAAAAATTGACAGGCATGCATACCATTTCATAATATCAACTATCCAACTATAAATTGATTTAATAATAATCTTTGATGAACTCAATGACTCGAATGCAACGTTCTTCGAAATATGCTATGAAAGACTCCAAGTAATATCTTTAAAATGAGAAAATGCACAGCGGAAGATTTCTTTAACACCTGAGAATAAACATGCTTTAAAGTGTCAACCAAAAGGTTGGTGAGTTCATTAGTTTATCATAATCATTTATTTCCATCATTTTAATAGACCACAAGAATTTCATTTCCAGTTCTCATAAATATACGTCCCATGCATAGAGACAAAAAATAATCATTCATATGGTGAACACCTGGTAACCGACATTAACTAGATACATATAAGAATATCCCCTATCATTCCGAGATCCTCCTTCGGACATGATATAATTTCGAAGTACTAAAGCATCCGGTACTATGGATGGGGTTTGTTAGGCCCAATAGATCTATCTTTAGGATTCGCGTCAATTAGGGTGTCTGTTCCCTAATTCTTAGATTACCAGACTTTAATAAAAAGGGGCATATTCGATTTCGATAATTCAACCATAGAATGTAGTTTCAATTACTTGTGTCTATTTCGTCAAACATTTATAAAAGCGCATGTATTCTCAGTCCCAAAAATATAAAGGGTAAAAAGGTAAATGAAACTCACGCATATAAATATTGTAAAACAGTTAATAAAGCATTTGCATGTATTCTCAGCCCAAAAATGTAAAGAGTAAAAAGGGAATCAAATGAAACTCACGCATATAAATATTGTAAAACAGTTAATAAAGCATTTGCATGTATTCTCAGCCCAAAAATGTAAAGAGTAAAAAGGGAATCAAATGAAACTCACGCATATAAATATTGTAAAACAGTTAATAAAGCATTTGCATGTATTCTCAGCCCAAAAATGTAAAGAGTAAAAAGGGAATCAAATGAAACTCATGCATATAAATATTGTAAAACAGTTAATAAAGCATTTGCATGTATTCTCAGCCCAAAAATGTAAAGAGTAAAAAGGGAATCAAATGAAACTCACCATACTGTATTTCGTAGTAAAAATACATATAACGTCATTGAACAAGTGCAAGGTTGGCCTCGGATTCATGAACCTAAATTAATTATATATATTTATGTGTTGGTCAATATTTGTCTAACAAATTAGGTCAAGTCATAGTGTACCACAATCCTAATGCTCGAGACTAATATGCAAAAGTCAACAAAAGTAAATTTGACTCAAAATAATTTCCAAAAATCTATGCATGATTAATATATAGTTTAAATATCGTCGTTTTATATTTTTAAATATTTTTAAAAGATTTATTAGAGTAAATAATATAATTTATTTATTAATAAATAAAATTTTATATTAAATTTATATAATAAAATATACTTTTATATATATTAAGCAATAAAATTTATAGGGTTCATTTAATATCATAAAGATAATATGATAGGTATTATTAAAGTAAGTTATTACACGTAGTAAAATATGTTTGTATCACATATTTATTTGATAAAATAATATCTATAATGATAGTAAGTAAAAGTTGTATTATTTTGTAATAATAATTATTATTATAAAAATATCAATATTTATAATTACTAAGATGACATTATGATAAAACGATAATTCTAATTATAATAACTTTAATATTTACGATAATTTTTAGTATTATCTTTAAAATAATAATTCTATTTAAAATAATAATAATAATGATATTTTATAGTAACAATGACATTTCTATTAAAATGATAATTTTTGTTATAATGATAGTTTTAATACTAACGATACTTTTAATAATAATAGTAATGATAAAAATAATAAGAACGATAATTTTATCTAAATCAATATCTTATAATATTTTAATTTCATCATGATACTCTTATTCATTATTTCCTAATCGTTTCGTTTAATAGCTTTTAATCGTCTTTTATATCGTGTTCATAATAATGATAATAATAGTAATCAAAATAATTAGGTGTTACAAATATTTGTTTTAATTATACTAATATTAATAATGATAGTTACTATAACATTATTAACGAGAATACTAATAATTATCTTAATGATAATATAGTAATAATAATAATAACAATAACAATAACCATTTTTAAATAATGATATATATATTAATAATGATAATAATAATAATAATATTAATAATAATAATAATAATAATAATAATAATAATAATAATAATAATAATAATAATAATTGGATAATAATAATACTAATTATAACTTTAATGATAATAACGATAGTAATAATAAAAAAAAATAACAATTTTTAATGGTAAATTCCTTTTATTGATAAAGATAATAATAATGATAATAATAAGATAAAACTAAAACGACGATAAAAACGACGATAATAATAATCATTTTTAATAAAAATATCGAAAATTCAATTGATTATAACTTCTAATCCGTTCATCGAAACCATTCGATATCTAAAGGAAAAGTTCTTAATTTTTCGCTAGCTTTCCAAGGACATGCATATCTTATACCTTATCTCAACCGCAAGTGTAACTAATTCAAGATTCAACCTAACCTGTCTAAGGGCAATATCAAAAGTACAAGCATGCATAATCCTAAATATTCGAGCACTAGTCAGGGATACACTATTAGTATGTAAAAGTTAAATTATGAGTACTCACGTATCAATATTGAGATTCAATATTGCAGGAAAGGTACGTAGACGCAACGGAAATGATAAACACTATATTGACCTCACGAGCATACCCATGAACCATACTCAATCACCTCCATAGCTATAACCCATAATTTCCTTAATCCTATCCTACTCGAAAAACAATTTCAAAATCACTCGGACAGCACTCTGTCGTAATATTTTATGTATACTAATAATATCTTGAAATAATACGGAGTAAATATATATATGTAAATCGATTGAGAGAGTTTAGAGAAAAATATTTTCAAGTTTCTATGAAATAATGAAACCTATTGAATTCTATTTATAATAGATTTTTGAATTATTAAAGTGAATTATTAAAGTATGAATTATTAAAGTGAATTATTAAAGTATGAATTATTAAAGTGAATTATTAAAGTATAAATTATTAAAGTGAATTATTAAAGTTAAAGTAAAGTAAAAATAAAGTAAAGGTAAAGTTTAAGTATAGTAAAAGTATAAAACTATGTACGTATAATACGCGTATAAATATATATAATATTAATTTAAATCGTTATATATATTTAATAAAATAAAATATAAATATCGTTATCTTTATCATACTAGTTAAGTAATGAGTTGTCAAAAGTGGTTCTAGATATTTATAAAAGTTATATACGTTTTAATAATAAAGTTCTTTTTAAACTGAAAACGTTTTTGTACGTTTGAAACTAAATAGATCAATCGAGTCTTTATGAGATTCAATCTTCCACTACCCTTTGTCTAGTTCTCAATGATTGACAATTTGTTCTTATTTATAAATTACTTTACCATTTTTCGAATATTGTTAAAATGGAAAGATTTCTCAAATCAACGTGGGCCTTTCAACAGAGACTTGTAATCATAATTCAATATATCTGATAATTTAATCATTTGATCTTATCTTCTAATTCCATTGATAAACATTTTGAAACAGATACAATCATATAAAGTATTTAATCTAATATTTTATTTACGTTTCAAGTTATAATATATATACACATATACATATATAATCATATTCGTTTAATGGTTCGTGAATCGTTGGAACTTGGTCGAGGTTGAATGAATGTATGAACATAGTTTAAAATTCTTGAAATTTAACTTAAAAAATATTGCTTATCGTGTCGGAAACATATAAAGATTAAAGTTTAAATTTGGTTGGAAATTTCCGGTGTCGGAAACATATAAAGATTAAAGTTTAAATTTGGTTGGAAATTTCCGGGTTGTCACAGTACCTACCCGTTAAAGAAATTTCTTCCCGAAATTTGAGTGGAAAGGTCGTGAATGATAATAAGTATGTTTTCATGATGCATACGGGCTGAAAATTAGAGTTTTATCATCAGCGAATAATTTGGATAAACAATCTATTTATATGAAGAGTACGAATGAAGCTAACATAGAAGAGTGAAATGAGTAAGTGTAGATTCATCTTATCATTTGACGTAGATATGATTGATTTCCAGATTTCAAGGGATTTGAAGAAAATCTTTGTAATAAGATTTGATTCTCCGGTAACAAAAGGAATTAGGATCCGCTTTAAATGCGATCGTACATTTTAATTGTTCTGTCGGAGATTTTCTTATAAATTCACCTCCTTCCTTTTCTTACAACTCACACCTTCTGTTGATGCATTTTATGCAAGTCCCTAGACATCTACCCACGTCCATTGCAGGTACAACAGTTTACAGGCCACCATGATCGTTCGTTATTATCCTATCCGTGTTTGTATGTGGTTACAGCAACTGCAGGAACGAGATGTGGATGTTTGACTATGTTAGACTTAGTCAGACGTCCAAGTGAAGCCTCACTCGTACGGCTGACAGGCTCATACGCACGATTGATGCTGAGCTAAGTCACAATTACAACCTAAATGAGAAGACACGAGTGAGTGATCACCCGTACGGCTATGAAGCCAACTCGTATGTGTGATGGATGAATCGTACGGGTGAGTCAACAGCAGGGGTATATAAAGTCTTATGTTCTTCATTTTTAGGTTAAGCCTCTCATTTGTTACACACACTCAGATCTGGTGAGCTCCTCCGATTCTCTCTCAACCCAAATCACCCAGGTGGTGAATAATAGCTCTAGGTGTTGATCTAATCACACTTGATTTAGTTGTGGTATGACTAAATTAATCACAAAAAGCTTAACCTATTCACTAGAGGGTTTGATTCACTTATTCCGTCATTGTGTGAGTTAAATCTGTTGATTTCTAAGTTCCTAGTCATGTTTCATCACCTTCTATTCTTTCCCCCTCAACTCATATTTTAAAGTATTCATCAATATGCTCCATCCAGTTCTGATTCTCGATATACTTATAACTTTCATATCGGTCATTCTTCTTTTTCATCTACTTCCGGAAGAATCTATTTACTTCTACTATACTCTTGGGTTTATAGTGTTTCTAGTTCTCCCGTGTCTTTATATTGCTATATGCATCGATATATATGGTTTATAATTTTTGGTTTGTCGTTGGGCTTTATATCTTCCCTTATATTTCAAAGTCTCTGTTTCTATCTTCTATAATCATTGTCATCCACAGTTAATGCTCTCTTTTATTTGCTGCAATTTATACCCCAATTTCTATTTCGGAGTTTTGTCCTTTTGTTTCTTCTTCTTGCGATTAAGCACCGCTTGTAATGGTCCAGAATTCACAAATATGATTTTTGGAATGAACATTGTTAATGTTCTAGGAAGGAAATTGTGATGGCACGATCTTGACTTGTCAAATTACTAGAATACCTTGGAAAAGGCCGAATCATCAAGAAATATTTTCTTGATATTTTAGAGGTTAAATAGAATACAAGAGTCGTATAACATGGCACATGATGATGTTATGATCTGTGAATCATCACGTTCCATTTAGAAACTCAGCATGAATTACTGTAATATAATCACGTTGATCAAGTGTCATTATATTATACTAACTCATGCTTCAGTTTCCAACACTACTTCAAAAACATTCATATTTTAAACTCAAAGGTTTACAGAATATAGGAACTAAACAGTTTCCTTTTTGATGTAATACAGATAGCGCAAAGAGATAAATGATTCCAGATAAGAATAGTTATGGAAATATCTTCAGAAATATGGAGGATATTTATAATGAAAGATACGATGATATCTTAGAATTTCTAATATCAGAGGATGATGAAGAATATTGTCTGTAAGGTTTAGTGTCAGGAGCAAGGTATTCGTTAATGACTTCAGCAGACACTGAATCATTTGGATTCTTTGAAGGCAGGTTCAGTCTTTGTGATTTGTCCACAGCCTCCTTCATACTTTGCTCAATCTGTTTTCCAGTTCCAAAACTTCTCTATTTCTGAGCTTTGTTAATACACTAATCTTTATCATCAAACTTTTTACTGCTAAGGTCGTTTACAGTTTTTGTTGCTTCATCAGCATTTCGAGAACTAGTTCGCGGTTCAGAGTGTTTTTCAGAAACTTCACATTTGAAGTATGTAAGCCTTGAAAATAGACGTTATGTATAACTGTTGGCGTCAACATGCTGTGAGATTTCAAAATACTGATTGCTAACTCCCAATGATTCGTATGACAATTCTCGTTACAAGAGGCAGATGAGTAAATGATGAGGTTTCGATAAATATAAAGATTCTTCGGAATGCCCAAGATCAGTGAAGTTGTTGGTAAGTTTATTGCTAATGTGGTGGAATATGAAAGGTTCTCCGGTAACAAAAGGGTAATCACATATATCAAAATTATGATAAGGCTACTCCGAATAAAAAAATCGAAGTTGTCTTGCTGGAGCTGTGATATAATTTGCTACTTTGCAAAGGAATTGCAAGGTTATTTTTGCTAATAAATGCCAAAAGATCTGACACAGATATGTGTTGAATTATGACTTTGGTTTCGAGAGCTTTTTAAGTACATAACTGTGGGTAATATGTGGTTGGATCATCATCTCGATTGCTCATTATTTGAAGTGTCTTCAGAGATTTTCGAAGGGTTTGAACATAGATTGTAATCGTTTGTATACATTTGATGTTCTAACACACTTTTGAAGTCAAAGTATAGCTTTGAAAGATGTAGGAATCTAAAAGTAATGGTACCGGTTATATCTCGAATTGAATTCTGAGATTTTAAAACCAGAATACTTAATTGGGTTTGAATGAGTATGGTTGTTTTGATTTCTATGAAAGAATGTATATTATTGTGAAAGTAGGAAGTATAATTGATAATTTGCTTAATCTGATTCGAAGAATGTAACATATTAATTGTGAATTTATATATATCTCTCGAGTATTACCTACCCGTTAAAAAATTTTCACAATTAATATTTTGTACATAAGAATTTTATTACAGTCTTTATGAAAATATATATGTATATATTCTCCTCAGATGTAACATAGATTTTAATGAGTTAATACTAAATTAAACTCATTCGATTTACGATTGGAGCTAGAATTGAATAATTCCTTAAAGGTTTAGAGGTTACATAAGTATTTCTTCAATAATATTGAAATTATGAATCAATACTTCGTTATTTGTTGAGATGTGATGTTGGTTTTCGTTAAATTCTTGTGAACTTCGCAAAGTACGAATGATGTTATCTGAAAAGTTTCGGTTACATCAATGATGAAGTGTAAAATCAAATATATACTTGATTTATTAGGAATTGGAATTTGTTGAATTGAGACAGAGATTGTAGTTAACGATGGTTAAGTCGCGGGTGAGGGACGTACATTATTGCATATTTGTAATATGAATTAACTGAGTAGTTAAGATTCACACACAATAGCTTAGCACGGAAAGATTTATTTTTTATTTCAAAATATATATATATATATATATATATATATATATATATATATATATATATATATATATATATATATATATATAATATATATATAATTTCTTCAGAGGGAATGAGTTAATTCTTCATAACTTGTTGATACAATATACACGTTATTGATTCGTAATGATGTCCACAGTGATTCTTGAACTGACGGAGTTTGTGATGTTATAGGTGTTGTTGATTCGGATGTTGACTGTACTGACGATGCTGGTAACGCTGACGGTACTGTTGATGCTGTTGGTAAAGCAAGTTTAACTTGTTAATCACACACCATTTTTGTCAGGGTTTCTACTCTTCCTTCTATCATTTTGGTTCGCTTAACTGATTTATGGTTAGGGCTAGATTAGATAATCTCTAAGACTTTAGAGATTACATAATCGCCGCGGAATGTTTCTCCAATGAAGTTATGAATTAATACTTCGTCAGTTATTGTTGTTGGTACTCCTTGGTATCTATGAATCGTATGACGTTGATGCTCGTGGGACAGATTGTGAAGTTGAGGTTTACGACGCGGTTGTGGTTGGAGGTGGTAATGGTACTGTTGGCGTTGATGATGGTGGTACTGGTTATGCTACTGATGCTGCTGCTGGTGTTTGTAATCTCTGCACCATATTCTCCAAAGCCACTACCCGAGCGCGAAGCTCGTTGACTTCTTCTATTACACCGGGGTGATTGTCGGTTCGGACGAGCGGATAAATAAAATCTAAAATTTGATGTAATATATAATCGTGACGAGATACTCTGGAAATGAGCGAGAAAATGGTGTTTCGGATAGGTTCACCGGTAAGTGCTTCAGGTTCTTCGCCAAGAGGGCAATGTGGTGGATGGAAAGGATCGCCTTCTTCTTGTTTCCAATGATTGAGGAGGCTACGAACCCATCCCTAATTCATCCAGAATAGGTGATGACTGATTGGTTGATCCATTCCGGTCACACTGCTTTCGGAGCTTGAGTGAGATTCCATTTCAGAATCCGAGTGACTTGAACTGATGACAAATTCCATTTCGTACGATTGGATAAAGGATTTTCGATATAAAAATGATTTTTCGGCTATCGGGTGGTATTCTATTTACATAGGATAACTATATATAGAGATCAAAAGATTTCATAGATTACGGAGGAATTTGCGGGGTATGTCAGGTAAAGTTTAAAGTAACAGATACGATAAGATATGATTTAGCAGATACGCTAAGATATGAAGTTTGTCTATACACTACTCATGCAATTAATGTAGCAAGACGTGTCTAGACTAATAATGATAAGCAGGTAATTTCCTATGGATGATAAGCAGATGATTTCCGACTAGAAATGATAAGCAAAACTTTTGACATGCAGACACGGTCGAAGTCCAAACTCACTAATGCATCCTATCGACTTATCAGTTAGACACACTAATGCAGACCTGGTTCGCTAAGACCACTGCTCTGATACCAACTGAAAGGACCCGTTCATATACATTATAAACGATTCACAATAGTTAATTACATTGCGAGGTATTTGACCTCTATATGATACATTTTACAAACATTGCATTCATTTTTAAAAGACAATCTTTCTTTACATCAAAAATTGACAGGCATGCATACCATTTCATAATATCCACTATCCAACTATAAATTGATTTAATAATAATCTTTGATGAACTCAATGACTCGAATGCAACGTTCTTCGAAATATGCTATGAAAGACTCCAAGTAATATCTTTAAAATGAGCAAATGCACAGCGGAAGATTTCTTTAACACCTGAGAATAAACATGCTTTAAAGTGTCAACCAAAAGGTTGGTGAGTTCATTAGTTTATCATAATCATTTATTTCCATCATTTTAATAGACCACAAGAATTTCATTTCCAGTTCTCATAAATATACGTCCCATGCATAGAGACAAAAAATAATCATTCATATGGTGAACACCTGGTAACCGACATTAACTAGATACATATAAGAATATCCCCTATCATTCCGGGATCCTTCTTCGGACATGATATAATTTCGAAGTACTAAAGCATCTGGTACTTTGGACGGGGTTTGTTAGGCCCAATAGATCTATCTTTAGGATTCGCGTCAATTAGGGTGTCTGTTCCCTAATTCTTAGATTACCAGACTTTAATAAAAAGGGGCATATTCGATTTCGATAATTCAACCATAGAATGTAGTTTCAATTACTTGTATCTATTTCGTCAAACATTTATAAAAGCGCATGTATTCTCAGTCCCAAAAATATAAAGGGTAAAAAGGCAAATGAAACTCACGCATATAAATATTGTAAAACAGTTAATAAAGCATTTGCATGTATTCTCAGCCCAAAAATGTAAAGAGTAAAAAGGGAATCAAATGAAACTCACGCATATAAATATTGTAAAACAATTAATAAAGCATTTGCATGTATTCTCAGCCCAAAAATGTAAAGAGTAAAAAGGGAATCAAATAAAACTCACGCATATAAATATTGTAAAACAGTTAATAAAGCATTTGCATGTATTCTCAGCCCAAAAATGTAAAGAGTAAAAAGGGAATCAAATGAAACTCACGCATATAAATATTGTAAAACAGTTAATAAAGCATTTGCATGTATTCTCAGCCCAAAAATGTAAAGAGTAAAAAGGGAATCAAATGAAACTCACCATACTGTATTTCATAGTAAAAATACATATAACGTCATTGAACAAGTGCAAGGTTGGCCTCGGATTCACGAACCTAAATTAATTATATATATTTATGTGTTGGTCAATATTTGTCTAACAAATTAGGTCAAGTCATAGTGTACCAAAATCCTAATGCTCGAGACTAATATGCAAAAGTCAACAAAAGTAAATTTGACTCAAAATAATTTCCAAAAATCTATGCATGATTAATATATAGTTTAAATATCGTCATTTTATATTTTTAAATATTTTTAAAAGATTTATTAGAGTAAATAATATAATTTATTTATTAATAAATAAAATTTTATATTAAATTTATATAATAAAATATACTTTTATATATATTAAGTAATAAAATTTATAGGGTTCATTTAATATCATAAAGATAATATGATAGGTATTATTAAAGTAAGTTATTACACGTAGTAAAATATGTTTGTATCACATATTTATTTGATAAAATAATATCTATAATGATAGTAAGTAAAAGTTGTATTATTTTGTAATAATAATTATTATTATAAAAATATCAATATTTATAATTACTAAGATGACATTATGATAAAACGATAATTCTAATTATAATAACTTTAATATTTACAATAATTTTTAGTATTATCTTTAAAATAATAATTCTATTTAAAATAATAATAATAATGATATTTTATAGTAACAATGACATTTCTATTAAAATGATAATTTTTGTTATAATGATAGTTTTAATACTAACGATACTTTTAATAATAATAGTAATGATAAAAATAATAAGAACGATAATTTTATCTAAATCAATATCTTATAATATTTTAATTTCATCATGATACTCTTATTCATTATTTCCTAATCGTTTCGTTTAATAGGTTTTAATCGTCTTTTATATCGTGTTCATAATAATGATAATAATAGTAATCAAAATAATTAGGTGTTACAAATATTTGTTTTAATTATACTAATATTAATAATGATAGTTACTATAACATTATTAACGATAATACTAATAATTATCTTAATGATAATATAGTAATAATAATAATAATAACAATAACAATAACCATTTTTAAATAATGATATATATATTAATAATGATAATAATAATAATAATAATAATACTAATAATAATAATAATAATAATAATAATAATAATAATAATAATAATAATAATAATAATAATAATAATAATAATAATAATAATAATAATAATAATAATAATAATAATAATTGGATAATAATAATAATACTAATTATAACTTTAATGATAATAACGATAGTAATAATGAAAAAAATAACAATTTTTAATGATAAATTCCTTTTATTGATAAAGATAATAATAATGATAATAATAAGATAAAACTAGAACGACGATAAAAACGACGATAATAATAATCATTTTTAATAAAAATATCGAAAATTCAATTGATTATAACTTCTAATCCGTTCATCGAAACCATTCGATATCTAAAGGAAAAGTTCTTAATTTTTCGCTAGCTTTCCAAGGACATGTATATCTTATACCTTATCTCAACCGCAAGTGTAACTAATTCAAGATTCAACCTAACCTGTCTAAGGGCAATATCAAAAGTACAAGCATGCATAATCCTAAATACTCGAGCACTAGTCAGGGATACACTATTAGTATGTAAAAGTTAAATTATGAGTACTCACGTATCAATATTGAGATTCAATATTGCAGGAAAGGTACGTAGACGCAACGGAAATGATAAACACTATATTGACCTCACGAGCATACCCATGAACCATACTCAATCACCTCCATAGCTATAACCCATAATTTCCTTAATCCTATCCTACTCGAAAAACAATTTCAAAATCACTCGGACAGCACTCCGTCGTAATATTTTATGTATACTAATAATATCTTGAAATAATACGGAGTAAATATATATATGTAAATCGATTGAGAGAGTTTAGAGAAAAATATTTTCAAGTTTCTATGAAATAATGAAACCTATTGAATTCTATTTATAATAGATTTTTGAATTATTAAAGTGAATTATTAAAGTATGAATTATTAAAGTATGAATTATTAAAGTGAATTATTAAAGTATGAATTATTAAAGTATGAATTATTAAAGTATGAATTATTAAAGTGAATTATTAAAGTGAATTATTAAAGTTAAAGTAAAGTAAAAATAAAGTAAAGGTAAAGTTTAAGTATAGTAAAAGTATAAAACTATGTACGTATAATACGCATATAAATATATATAATATTAATTTAAATCGTTATATATATTTAATAAAATAAAATATAAATATCGTTATCTTTATCATACTAGTTAAGTAATGAGTTGTCAAAAGTGGTTCTAGATATTTATAAAAGTTATATACGTTTTAATAATAAAGTTCTTTTTAAACTGAAAACGTTTTTGTACGTTTGAAACTAAATAGATCAATCGAGTCTTTATGAGATTCAATCTTCCACTACCCTTTGTCTAGTTCTCAATGATTGACAATTTGTTCTTATTTATAAATTACTTTACCATTTTTCGAATATTGTTAAAATGGAAAGATTTCTCAAATCAACGTGGGCCTTTCAACAGAGACTTGTAATCATAATTTAATATATCTGATAATTTAATCATTTGATCTTTTTTTCTAATTCCATTGATAAACATTTTGAAACAGATACAATCATATAAAGTATTTAATCTAATATTTTGTTTACGTTTCAAGTTATAATATATATACACATATACATATATAATCATATTCGTTTAATGGTTCGTGAATCGTTGGAACTTGGTCGAGGTTGAATGAATGTATGAACATAGTTTAAAATTCTTGAAATTTAACTTAAAAAAATATTGCTTATCGTGTCGGAAACATATAAAGATTAAAGTTTAAATTTGGTTGGAAATTTCCGGTGTCGGAAACATATAAAGATTAAAGTTTAAATTTGGTTGGAAATTTCCGGGTTGTCACATTTGTAACACCTCTTGCATTGTGGTAAGGTTCCCTTGTAGTTCGGGTTGGAGTTGGTGTTGTTGTTGGGGTTTCCACCGTTGTTGTGCCTCTTGGCGGGGGTCTGGTCATAGGTTCTCCCCCTGTTGTTGTGGTGGTGGTTGTTGTTGTTGTTGTTGTTGTTGTTATTATCCCACTTTCGCTTTTCGCTACTACCAGCTTCAAACTTAGCCTTTTCTGGCTCATCAATAATGATTTGGTTCATGAGAGTATGCGCCATGCGCATTGCTTCGGGAACATTAGGTGGTTTGGACGAGGTGACGTTTCCCTTGATGCTCTTAGGGAGTCCCCAGAAGTACCTTTCCATTTGTTTGAATTCTGGGGTGACCATTGTCGGACACATAAGAGCTAGTTCCAAAAATCTCCTGTTGTAGCCATCAAGGTCGTTCCCAACGGCCTTTAACTGCATAAATTCGATTTTCATCTTCTGGATTTCGGTTCTCGGACAATACTCATCAATCATAGAAGCTTTGAATTCCTCCCATGGCGTAGCATACGCCTCATCAATGCCTTTCGCTTGAGCTAACGTGTTCCACCACGTTAGCGCGCCGTCAGATAGCGTGCAAGATGCAAACTTGGTTTTATTATCCTCCGAACAGTTGCTAACTCGGAATAATGATTCAAGTTTCTCGAACCATCTGGTGAGACCAACCGGTCCCTCGGTTCCACTGAAGTTATGCGGTTTGCAGCTCTGGAATTCCTTGTAAGTACACCCATTTCGAACGGGTGGGATAACCGGTGGTGGTGGCGGTGGAGCTTGGAGGTTTCTTTCTGCTAGGGCTGCGGCTACACGTTCTTGGATTATCTCTTCAATTTGAGCAGCAGTAGGTGTGGATCGACCGTTAGCCATGGTGTTCTATACAAACATTTTGACTCAAGTCAAAATCCAGCATTCAATATATAATAATATAGTATATAACAACCAACATGTAAACAGCACAACACATGTTAATTAAGTAACGCAAGTTGATACAAGTACCGCAAAACACCATACAGTAACGTAAATAGAACACTTGTGCAAAAATAACATCACAAAGTTTCCATTCATTAATAATAAGTTTCATACATCTCATTAAGTTCGTACAATGCATGAGTAATACAATAAACTACAACTAGATTACATAACGAAATCTAAATACAAAAGTCCTACGGTGGAGGTGGGTGTAGGATGTCTAAAACCTGAGCCAACTGCTCCTCGAGCTGGATTCCCACCTCCCTTGTTAATTCCTCGACAGTGGGAGTTGGTGGGGCAGGCGGTGCTGGTGGTGCTGGTGGTGCAGGTGGGGCCGGTGGAGTGGATGGTGCTGGTGGAGCGGGTGGTGCAGACCGCATGAAACGGGGTGCAGATGTCCCGGCTCCAGAAATAGTTAGCACGTAACGAGGTGCCTTACGTATGAGTGGGTTGGCAGGGTACGGCACAAGCCGCTAACGGGCAGTAACCCTCCGACGCTGACCAAAAGCGTCAGTGAAAGCACGACCTCCATTTACCCCTGGAATGACGGTGCCATCAGGACGGTACCGCTTCTTCGGCGGGGTGGAGGGTGCCTGTACAGGAACGTCATCGAGGTTCTCTTCGTTGGAGTCACTGGAGTCATCTGTAGAGGAGTCATCAGATGAAAGATCATCAGAATCATGTAGCGGTGACACGGGTGGCTGAACTGGTAGTCCGAAGGCGGCCAACATCTCTCTGTGTCTGAATGGCGGAATCGGCACTAAACGTCCATCTGGAGTGCGTCGGCACGGCATGCGCATATAGTTACGGAATGGCCCTTCCCCGAACTCCGCGGGGATCACAAAACCACCGATGCGGGGCTGTGAATCCGAGGGTCCGGGAGCAGACGGAGCTGGAATCTCCGTAGGGTCCACGTGTCCGTCAGTAGTAGCCACTGGTGCAGGCGGC
This sequence comes from Rutidosis leptorrhynchoides, assembly GCF_046630445.1. Classification (NCBI taxonomy): domain Eukaryota; kingdom Viridiplantae; phylum Streptophyta; class Magnoliopsida; order Asterales; family Asteraceae; genus Rutidosis; species Rutidosis leptorrhynchoides. The sequence goes on from NC_092333.1 coordinate 81,283,496, forward strand.
TGGCTGCTAGTCCCGGAAGATGATGCGCCGGGGTCACTCGTGCGTATCGGGATCGGTGGATTGGCAACGGTGGTAGGTAGAGTAGATGAAGTCTCTAAACTGCCCAAAACGCTAGCAGGTGGTACATCCGACATCTGAACAAGGAAAAATAAATTTTCCATGTCAGTAAGTCATAAAGCAAGCACGTATTAGGCCAACAGTTTAAATCATGTATAACAATAAGTAGCATGGCAATAATAACGAATCGTTCAGAAGTAGCATGCAATTGAAAGCAAGTAATATCATGCAGTAGTGAAATCATGTAATAGCATACGGCATATAGCAGTAACAGTAAGCAGCAGCATGCAGTAAGTTCAGCGGAAACAAGTAAACTAGCAAGTTGTAGATTAGTCCTATTAGTGAATCCTACTCGGGTCGGTCTTAGACTCACTAATGCAACCTAATTCCCTACAACCAATGCTCTGATAACAAATGTGATGCCCCGTACAAAACCATCGTGTACGAATCATCAACAACAGGATCATTACAAGGTTAAGTACTATATGCGTTTTCAAAAAGAGTTTGCATTCATAAATAAAGTGATGTCTAAACCAATATCGAATGTTTTACAATCCATAAGCATGCTTCACTAAGTAGAAGCCAATAATAAGTGTATGTGATCACAACGGTCGTTACAAGTCATAGTTCAAAAGTACTAATGTTTAAATGCAAAATAAAGTAGTTCATGCGATAACAACTCTAAGCAGCGGGTGTCTACAGCACGACTAGTACACAGCGGAAGCTAACCTCAAGCACCTGAGAAAAACATGCTTTAAAACGTCAACACAAAGGTTGGTGAGCTATAGTTTAAGTATAACAGTAAGTAAGGTAGGCCACGAGATTTCAGTGCTACAAAGAGCGTTTCAAAACAGTATGATAAAGTATATGTTAACCGTGGGCACTTGGTAACTAACTTAACATTTATACCCCCTGAAAGTACACTTGGCAAGTGCGTATGTTTACGAAGTATTAAACACTCGTTAAATGCTAGCGCTACTAGCCCGAGTGGGGATGTCAAACCCTATGGATCCATATCTAAGATTCGCGTTCACCGGTTCAAAAACCAATGACTAAACGTTACCGAGCTAAAGGGAATGTTTCTGCCGTTGTATAACCCACACATATATAAAGTTTAAGTACTCATGCCTAGTATGTAAAACATAAAATCCGCATGTATTCTCAGTTCCCAAAATAAGTTAAAGTAAAAAGGGAATGCTATAACTCACAATGATAATGTAGTCGTAAAGTCGGTTCGGAAAAGGTGTGCAAGTAATCGGTCCGAAGGTCCTCAACCTAAGGCAAATAGTACTAAGTCAGTAAATCGTCTTAATAGGTTTAAAAGTATGTAAATAAGGTCTTAAGGGTCATCATCATTCATCATCAAACAAAAGGCGTAAAGTAAGTTTCGTTTATGAAAGTAGTTTAAAACAAAAGCTGAATTCAGTCAGTCACCACGGCCTCTACCCTTACTGAATTAAGGGGAGACCAGTGGTCATGGCTCCGTATATGAGTCCTTTAAGTGTGGTAAAATTTACAGAAGCAAAATCGTCTTCGTTTGACCGTGGCGATGGTCTAAGTGCGAGTAGGTCAGAAATTTCTGCACAACGTTAAAAGGACATAGTGACGATCGGAGGGCCATAAATCCTAAACCGTAACTCGGATTAAGACGAGTCCTATATGAAAAGTTATCTACTAGAAAAGAGATATTTGAAAATAATAATCACAACATCCCAGGTCTACTTTTCTGTTACAGAAACATCAGAACAGTAGGCAGAGAACAGTAGGCAGAAAAATAATGGGTTCCGGTGCTCGATGCTTATCACGGTTCTCATCCTTGATGCGTATAGCTTCAAGTGTACAACTCGTTGATGTGTTTGCATCATATTGACCAAGATTTGACCATCATAACCCAAGTTCAAGTCTAAGACATGAAGCACAACTCACTTAAGAGTTGTATGAAGTTTGATGAACCAAAGTTACATCAAAGTCTTAGATCTAACACATACATGGACATTAAAGCTAATAACAAGTTACAAACTTGAAAGTAAACTAACTAATCAAGATCTTAAGATGTAGAACATAGTTCTTACTTAGATCTTGAAGATCCAAGACTCAAAAGTCTAGATCAAGCATATGTATACAAAGTTATATTTAAAGAAAACTTATTTGTGTGTTCTTGAACTTTCAAAGTTAACTTTTAGTTCAAGATTAATGAGATCAAGACTAACTTGTAGTACTTGACCATTTAAACTAACTACATGAAATTAAAGTGCATGATGTAAGGAAATAAACTAAGTAAAACAACTAGTTCATGGGTTGTTCATACTTTAAAGATTCAAACCTAAGTTTGATCTTTAAGAAAGTAAACTTGAAGTTTACTTCATGAATCACAAGTATGATTTTAATCAACACATGAACTTGCAATCTTTAAAGAAAGTATATGTAGAACCTAAACTAGAGAGTTTAGTTCTTGAATGTTCTTGTTAATACAAGATAAAGTGATGAACAAACTAGTGAGTTTGATTCATAATAACATGTGAGTAACAAACAACAACATTAACAACAACTAACAACTACAAACAAAGAACAACAAAGAACAAAAATGATGATGATTTAAGGGTTGTATAATTCGGTTTTAGGAAGAAAAGAAGAAGAGAAAAAGTCTTCAAGATTACTTACAAGAACTAGAGAAAAAGAGAGAAAGAATGAGAGAAAGTTTGAGAGGTATGTTTGAAGTGAAGTGTGAGAATAAGATTGCAAGTAATGAAGTAGTAAAAAAAAATTTAAAACTCCCCTGATGGCCAAAGAAGGCCGACGGCCAGCTGCACACAAAGGGGGGGAAGCAATTGTTCTTTGATTACTAGTGTGTTAAAGCTTACAAAGTTGGTTAATGGATGGTTGTTCATGGGGATTATGAGCAAACTAGATTCCAATTGATATAACTAACTAGTTTCCATGTTCAAGTAATACTTACTAGTGGAAGAGTGGGCTAATTTGTCCACTTAAAAGGTAGGGTGGGCTTGGAAGCCCAATATCATGAGTCCATTTACACTAGTAAAGCTCAAGTTCAATTAATTAACAAATAAACCCAATCAAAGCCCAAGTAATTAACTAATAGCTATAGTTAATCAAAATGATTAATAAACCTTAATCATGAATGCAAATAATATCTAAAAATATTATTCGTGAAAGTTCCGGGTGTCACAAAGACGTTTCGGGCAATTAAAGTCAAATTCGGGCAATCATGGCAACATGTAAATGTAATAACATACATTCGTTTTATCACACGTATTAATAATAATAATTATTAATAAATAAACATTGGAAAAAATCCAGGGTCGTTACATACTTGGACTTGGGCTTGTATTAATGGACTTGGAAGCTCACCCTACTTTCTTAATGGACAAGTTAGCCCATCATTAAGCTAGTGAATTATTAAGGCTTAAACTAGATTAATTAGTGAATGAGGAGACTTGTCACAAGCATGCTTATACCTCTTTCCCAAGCAATTTAACTTTAATCCATTTCTAGCTTTCACCATTCTCCCACACTTGAAAGTAGCATTTGACCTTTCCCCTTTGAGCCACCAAAAGTGACGGTTTGTGTAGCATGGGAGGAGAGCTCCATTTTTCAAATTTTTGTTACTTATTTGCAAGTATCATTTCACTTTTCAAACACACATATTTCTCTACTTTCCTACTCCAAGTTTTCTCTCTAATTGTCAGTTCTTACAAGACTTTTTCTTCTTCTTTTTCTTGTTCCAAAACCGAAATATATCATCATCATATTACTTGTTTTGCTACTTGTTTGATTGTTTGTTGTTGTTTATAGTTAAAGATCAAGTTTTCTAACTTGTATCTTCATATAATCTTGGTTACTTTCATCTTTGTTTGATGAAGAACCAAGAACAATGATCTAAGTCCTATAACTTATGGTTCTACACTTAAAATGTTATAAGATTTAAAGTTCATAAGCTTTATAATCATACTTGTGTTCATGTTTTGTAGACTTAAAGTTTACTTTCCTAAGATCCAAACTTTGATTTGAATCTTCTTAAGTATGAACCAAACATGAACATAATACTTGTAACTTTAGTTTATTTCTTCATTTTATGTATTTTAAATTCGCGATTTACATATATTGGTCAAGTATTACTAGTTAATCTTGATATCATTTTTCTTGAAACTAAAATTAAACTTTGTAAGTTCAAGAATATGGAAGTATAACTTTCTAGTTATAACTTCATACACTTATGTTGGATCTAAGTTTCTATAGCTTATGGTCTTCCAATTTTATTGTAAACAAGAGCTTATAAGCTTATATACATTTTACATGATAAAAATCTAAGTTTCATAACTTATGGTTTTATTAAAGTAAAGATCCAAGTTCTATAACTTAGGATCTAACTTAAGAACACTAGATCTAGACTTTCTAGTCTAGGATCTTTAAGATCTAGCTAAGATCTAAGTTCTACAACTTAAGATCTTGTTTATTTAGTTTACTTTCAAGTTTATAGCTTAATATTATTATTAGAACTCATGTATGTGTCGGATCTAAGACCTTGATGTAACTTTGGTTCATCAACCTTCATACAACCCTTAAATGAGTTGTGCTACTTATCTTAGACATACACTAGTGTTATGATGGTCAAAACTTGGTTAAAATGATGCAAACACATCAACGAGTTGTACACTTGAAGCTACAAGCATCAAGGATGAGAACCGTGATGAGCATCAAGCACCAAGAACCCACCGGAACACATTTCTTACTGTTTTTGGGAACTGATCAATAACATGGGCTACTATAAAAGTTAATTTTCAGATTGTTCGGTTCGAGTAGATGACTTTTCATTTAAGACTCGTCTTAATCCGATTTACGGTTTAGGATTTATAGCCTTCCGAAAGTCACTACACCCTTTTAACGTTGTGCTGAAATTTCTGACCTACTCGCACTTAAACCGTCGCCACGGTCAAATGAAGACAAGTTTGGTTCTGAATTTTGGTCAGAAACTAGTGGACTCACATACGGAGCCATAGCCACTGATTTCGTGTCTTTTCGATTTACGTAGAGTTCGTAGCAGCTGATCAAAGTCAGCCTTTGCTTCGGTCTCTATTCTTGAATGAAAATTACTTTACCCTTTTTGACTTATGATGAATGATGATGATACTTAAGACCTAATTTACATACTTTTAAACCTTTGGGAACGATTTACTGACTTAGTAACCTTTGACTTAGGTTGAGGACCTTTTGGACAAACTACTTGCTTACTTTCCCGAATCAACTTTACTACTTTTCACTGTGAGTTATAGCATCCCTTTTTACTTTAACTATTTTTGGACTGAGAATGCATGCGTGTTTTATGTTTTACATACTAGGCACGAGTACTTAAACTTTATATATGTGTCGGAGATACAACAGCATATACTTTCCCCTTAGCTCGGTAACGTTTAGTAATTGGTCTTTGAACCGGTGAACGCGAATCTTAGATATGGATCCATAGTGTTTGACATCCCCACTCGGGCTAGTCGCGCTAGCATTTAACGGGTGTTTAATACTTCGTAAACTTACGCACTCGCCAAGTGTACTTTTAGGGGGTGTTATTTACGTTAAGTTAGTTACCAAGTGCCCACGGTTATACATATACTTTTCATACTGTTTTGAAATACTGAAATCTCATGGCCTACCTTACATTACTGTTACATTTAAACTATAGCTCACCAACATTCGTGTTGACGTTTTTAAGCATGTTTTTCTCAGGTGCTTAAGGTTTGTTTGCTTCCACTGTTGTTGTCTTACTGTAGACACCCGCTGCTTGTATTAGAGATGTCTTCGCATGAAACGTTTATCTTGCATTCACAAACTTTATTACTTTTGAACAATGTATTCGTAACGACCATTGGGTCACGTACTATTATTAATTGCTTCTATTCATAGAAGCATACTTTCATTGTAAAACATTTGATGTTGGTTAAGACATCACCTTTTCTTATGAATGCAAACTTCTTTTGAAATAGCATATAGTGTTTGACCTTGTAATGATCCTGTTGTTGATGATCCGTACACGTTGATTTTGTACGGGGCGTCACATTTGGTATCAGAGCATTGGTTGTAGGGAATTAGGTTGCATTAGTGAGTCTAGACCGGACCGAGTAGGATTCACTAATAGGACTAATCTACAACTTGCTAGTTTACTCGTTTTTTCGAAACTTGCTGCATGCTGCTGCTTACTTTTACTGCTATATGTTGTATACTACTACATGATTTAACTACTGCATGCTACCATCTGATTTTGATTGCATGATACTTCTGTAGGATTCGTTATTATTGCCATGCTATTTACTGTTATAGATGATCTAGACTGTCGTAGTTACTTTGCCTAATACGTGCTTACTTTATGACTTACTGACATGGAAAAAGTTATTTTTTCTTATTTAGATGTCAGATGTCCCGCCCGTTATCATTTTCGAGAGCGACTCAGACTCATCCGCCACCTCGCCTGCTACTACTGCCGACACACAGATCCCGTCCTCTTTACCCTCCAGCGACTCTGGCGCTTCGTCCTCTGGGGACAGTAGCCATGCACCCGACCCAGTGATCATCTCAGACGGACACGAGGATCCATCGGAGATTCCAGATCCACTTATCCCAGGACCTTCGGAGCCACAGCACCATTCCGGTGGTGCTATGATTCCTGGGGATCATGGGGAGGGTCCGTTCCGTAATGAGTGTAACCATTGGGTTAGATGCCTTCCTGATGGACGTGTCGTGCCGATTCCACCCAGCAGATACCGACTGATGACTACCGGCCGAGCACATCCACCTTCCGATGATTCCAACGACTCATCATCCGACAACTCTAGCGACGAGGATTCCGACGATGATTCCGACGAGGACCCTGAGGAAGCACCCGTACAGCCACCCTCTACCCCGCCGAAGAAGCGGTATCGTTTCGACGGTACCGTTATTCCAGGGATTAATGTAGGTCGACCGTTCTTGGACGCCCATGGTCAGTTGGTTAGGGTTACCACCCGTAAGCGGCTTGTGTCGTATCCTGCTGATCCATTCATACGTAAGGCTTCCCGTTACGCACCATATACTTCTGGAGCCGGACCGTCTGCACCACCGGTACCACCTGCACCATCAGCACCGCCTGCTCCACCAGCCTCTCCCTCTGTCGAGGAACTGACGAGGGAGGTGGATATCCTCCGTGCTCGGGTAACTGAGCTCGAGGACCAGATGTCCCACATAATGGACATCCTTTACCCACCGTCACCATAGGGCTTTTGTATTAGATTTCTTTATGTAATCCCGTTGTAGTTTCATGTTTCACTAATGTATTGTACGAATCTTATGCGAATGTATGCAACTTTTTATTAATGAATGGAACTTAGTGTTGTTTAATTTTTATACGGTGTTCTATTTACTTTAATGTATGATGATTTCGTGGTATCTGTATCTAGTTGCATTACTTAATTTACATCTGTTGTGTTGATTACATGTTGGTTACCATATACCGTATTATTATTATTATATGAATGATGGATTTTGACTTGAGTCAAAATTTTTGTTTAGAAGATCATGGCCAACGGAAGATCAACGCCCACAGCAGCACAGATCGAAGAAATGATAGCCAAACGAGTAGCCGCCGCTATAGCGAAAATGAACCCCCAAGCTCCACCAGTTATCCAGCACAATCATAACGGGTGCACATACAAGGAATTCCAAAGCTGCAAGCCCCACAACTTTAGTGGTACTGAGGGGCCAGTTGGGCTGACTAGGTGGTTTGAGAAATAAGAATCTGTGTTCTGTGTTAGCAACTGCTCATAGACGAACAAAACCAAGTATGCCTCATGTACGCTGTCAGACGGCGCCTTAACCTGGTGGAACACACTTGCTCAGACTAAGGGTATCGAGAGGCATATGCTACCCCGTGGGAGGAATTCAAAGGGGCCATGATCGAGGAGTATTGCCCTAGAACTGAGATATAGAAAATGGAGGCTGAGTTCTGGGATTTGAAGGTTGTGGGAACCGATCTCGATGGTTACAACCGTAGGTACCTTGAACTAGCTCTGATGTGTCCTACGATGGTTACCCCGAAATTTAAGCGTATGGAACGGTATTTATGGGGACTTCCCAAGACCATTCAGGGGAATGTCACCTCCTCTAAACCAACCAGTGTCCCGGAAGCTATGCGCATGGCGCATACACTGATGAACCAAATTACAAGCAAGGAACTCGAGAAGGTGAAATCCGAATCAGGGGCCAGCAGTGAGAAACGTAAGTGGGACAACAACAAGGGGAGAGTCTTTGAACAAAACCCAGCTAAGCGACATGAGGGTTTCAAGGGAAACAACGATGGGAGGAACCCCAATCCGAATACTAACTCGAACTCTAACTACAAGGGTAGTCTGTCGCAGTGCAAGAGATGCTACAAGCATCACACCAGGTACTGTAACGTGGTCTGTGATAAATGCAAAAAGACTGGGCACATTGGCAGAGACTGCAAGATCACCACCCTAAATGTGAAGACAAACCCTACTGGACCGAGAAAGTGCTATGAGTGTGGACAACCGGGCCACTTCAAAAATGAGTGTCCCAACAAGCGAAAGGACGGCGGACCACCGCGTGGCAGAGCTTTCAACATAAACGCAAGGGATGCCCGTGAAAACCCCGATTGGTTACAGGTATATTCACTATCAACAATCTATTAGCTTCTGTTATGTTTGATACTGGTGCCAATAGAAGTTATGTATGTAGACACTTTTGCTCTAAGATAAATTGGTCGTTAGTTCCTTTAAAAGAGAGTATGCTTGTTGAGGTAGCCAATGCTAAACTTGAGAAAGTTGACCAAATTAGTCGAGGAGCTATTATCAACATAGCTGGTGTGGATTTCGAGATTGACTTGATACCCATTAAATTGGGAAGCTTTGATGTCATTGTCGGTATGGACTGGTAGACCAAAATAAGGGCTGACATTATTTGTGGAGATAAGGCTCTTCGTATACCACATGGAGATGGTGAGCCACTGATTATTTACGGAGAGAGATGTAGCTCGAAACTGAATCTTATTAGTTGCATGAAAGCGCAAAAGATCATGAAGAAAGGACGTCTTGCGGTTCTAGCACATGTGAAAACATTAGAAATCGAAGTGAAGAGCGTGGGCGATGTACGAATTGTGAACGAATTTCCCGACGTCTTTCCGGAAGAATTGCCTGGATTACCACCATCAAGAGCAGTGGAGTTTCAAATCGATTTAGTACCCGGGGCTGCACCTGTAGCTCGCACACCTTATCGACTCGCACCTTCCGAAATGCAAGAGTTACAGAGCCAACTACAAGAACTGCTAGACCGTGGATTTATCCAACCAAATTTTTCACCTTGGGGCGCACCTGTTTTATTTGTGAAGAAGAAGGACGGATCCTTCTGCATGTGTATCGACTACCGTGAACTCAACAAATTGACGATCAAGAATCGGTATCCTCTTCCCCGAATTGACGATCTTTTCGACCAGTTGCAAGGATCAAGTGTTTACTCTAAGATCGATTTGCGATCCGGTTATCACCAGTTGAGGGTGAAAGAGAGTGATGTGATGAAGACTGCATTCAGAACCCGTTATGGTCATTATGAATTTCTCGTGATGCCATTCGGTTTAACCAACGCACCTGCCGTATTCATGGACCTCATGAATCGTGTATGCAAGTCATACCTAGATAAGTTCGTTATCGTCTTCATAGATGATATCCTCATCTACTCCAAAAGCGAAGAAGAACATGAACAACATCTTCGTCTAGTGTTGGAACTCTTGAGACAAGAGCAACTTTATGCAAAATTCTCCAAGTGTGAGTTTTGGTTGAAGGAAATCCAATTTCTAGGTCACATTGTGAGTGATCAAGGTATCAAAGTTGAACCCGCAAAGATCGAAGCTATCAGCAAGTGGGAAACCCCACTACTCCGACTCATATCCGCCAATTTTTAGGCCTCGCTGGTTACTATCGAAGATTTATTGAAGGTTTCTCTCTGATTGCGCGTCCTTTGACCACGCTGACTCACAAAGAGAAGAAGTTCATTTGGGAATCCGAACAGGAATCAGCATTTCAAACCTTGAAAAAGAAGTTAACCACCGCACCTATCTTATCACTTCCTGAAGGCAGTGACGATTTCGTTGTTTATTGCGATGCTTCGAAAAGTGGTTTTGGTTGTGTACTGATGCAACGCACGAAGGTTATCGCTTACGCCTCCCGACAACTGAAATTACACTACTCATGATCTCGAGCTTGGAGCCATTGTTTTTGCATTAAAGCTGTGGAGACACTACCTTTATGGAACAAAGAGCACTATTTTCACCGATCATAAAAGCCTCCAACACATCTTTGATCAGAAGCAACTGAATATGAGACAGCGTCGATGGATCGAGACGCTGAACGACTATGATTGTGAACTCCGTTACTACCCTGGAAAGTCCAATGTTGTAGCTGACGCTTTGAGCAGAAAGGAGAGGATGTCACCTCTTCGTGTTCAGGCACTGAACATCACTATTCATTCGAACCTCAATAGCCAGATCCGAGCAGCCCAAGATGAGGCTCTCAAGGAGAAGAATATATCTTATGAATACTTGAACATTCTCGTTTCTCGATTCGAGGTTAAGGAAACTGGACTCCGATGCTATGCTGGAAGAATTTGTGTAGTGACCCGAACTTTTCCATGTTTATATATATTAATTGAGATTGATATTTACATGATTAAATGTTTCCAACATGTTAAGCAATCAAACTTGTTAAGACTTGATTAATTGAAATATGTTTCATATAGACAATTGACCACCCAAGTTGACCGGTGATTCACGAACGTTAAAACTTGTAATAACTATATGATGACATATATATGGATATATATATATAGTTAACATGATACTATGATAAGTAAACATATCATTAAGTATATTAACAATGAACTACATATGTAAAAACAAGACTACTAACTTAATGATTTTTAAACGAGACATATATGTAACGATTATCGTTGTAAAGACATTTAATGTATATATATCATATTAAGAGATATTCATACATGATAATATCATGATAATATAATAATTTAAAATCTCATTTGATATTATAAACATTGGGTTAACAACATTTAACAAGATCATTAACCTAAAGGTTTCAAAACAACACTTACATGTAACGACTAACGATGACTTAACGACTCAGTTAAAATGTATATACATGTAGTGTTTTAATATGTATTTATATACTTTTGAAAGACTTCAATACACTTATCAAAATACTTCTACTTAACAAAAATGCTTACAATTACATCCTCGTTCAGTTTCATCAACAATTCTACTCGTATGCACCCGTATTCGTACTCGTACAATACACAGCTTTTAGATGTATGTACTATTGGTATATACACTCCAATGATCAGCTCTTAGCAGCCCATTTGAGTCACCTAACACATGTGGGAACCATCATTTGGCAACTAGCATGAAATATCTCATAAAATTACAAAAATATGAGTAATCATTCATGACTTATTTACATGAAAACAAAATTACATATCCTTTATATCTAATCCATACACCAATGACCAAAAACACCTACAAACACTTTCATTCTTCAATTTTCTTCATCTAATTGATCTCTCTCAAGTTCTATCTTCAAGTTCTAAGTGTTCTTCATATATTCTACAAGTTCTAGTTACATAAAATCAAGAATACTTTCAAGTTTGCTAGCTCACTTCCAATCTTGTAAGGTGATCATCTAACCTCAAGAATCTTTGTTTCTTACAGTAGGTTATCATTCTAATACAAGGTAATAATCATATTCAAACTTTGGTTCAATTTCTATAACTATAACAATCTTATTTCAAGTGATGATCTTACTTGAACTTGTTTTCGTGTCGTGATTCTGCTTCAAGAACTTCGAGCCATCCAAGGATCCGTTGAAGCTAGATCCATTTTTCTCTTTTCCAGTAGGTTTATCCAAGGAACTTAAGGTAGTAATGATGTTCATAACATCATTCGATTCATACATATAAAGCTATCTTATTCGAAGGTTTAAACTTGTAATCACTAGAACATAGTTTAGTTAATTCTAAACTTGTTCGCAAACAAAAGTTAATTCTTCTAACTTGACTTTTAAAATCAACTAAACACATGTTCTATATCTATATGATATGCTAACTTAATGATTTAAAACCTGGAAACACGAAAAACACCGTAAAACCGGATTTACGCCGTCGTAGTAACACCGCGGGCTGTTTTGGGTTAGTTAATTAAAAACTATGATAAACTTTGATTTAAAAGTTGTTATTCTGAGAAAATGATTTTTATTATGAACATGAAACTTTATCCAAAAATTATGGTTAAACTCAAAGTGGAAGTATGTTTTCTAAAATGGTCATCTAGACGTCGTTCTTTCGACTGAAATGACTACCTTTACAAAAACGACTTGTAACTTATTTTTCCGACTATAAACCTATACTTTTTCTGTTTAGATTCATAAAATAGAGTTCAATATGAAACCATATCAATTTGATTCACTCAAAACGGATTTAAAATGAAGAAGTTATGGGTAAAACAAGATTGGATAATTTTTCTCATTTTAGCTACGTGAAAATTGGTAACAAATCTATTCCAACCATAACTTAATCAACTTGTATTGTACATTATGTAATCTTGAGATACCATAGACACGTATACAATGTTTCGACCTATCATGTCGACACATCTATATATATTTCGGAACAACCATAGACACTCTATATGTGAATGTTGGAGTTAGCTATACAGGGTTGAGGTTGATTCCAAAATATATATAGTTTGAGTTGTGATCAATACTGAGATACGTATACACTGGGTCGTGGATTGATTCAAGATAATATTTATCGATTTATTTCTGTACATCTAACTGTGGACAACTAGTTGTAGGTTACTAACGAGGACAGCTGACTTAATAAACTTAAAACATCAAAATATATTAAAAGTGTTGTAAATATATTTTGAACATACTTTGATATATATGTATATATTGTTATAGGTTCGTGAATCAACCAGTGGCCAAGTCTTACTTCCCGACGAAGTAAAAATCTGTGAAAGTGAGTTATAGTCCCACTTTTAAAATCTAATATTTTTGGGATGAGAATACATGCAGATTTTATAAATGATTTACAAAATAGACACAAGTACGTGAAACTACATTCTATGGTTGAATTATCGAAATCAAATATGCCCCTTTTTATTAAGTCTGGTAATCTAAGAATTAGGGAACAGACACCCTAATTGACGTGAATCCTAAAGATAGATCTATCGGGCCCAACAAGCCCCATCCAAAGTACCGGATGCTTTAGTACTTCGAAATTTATATCATATCCGAAGGGTGTCCCGGAATGATGGGGATATTCTTATATATGCATCTTGTTAATGTCGGTTACCAGGTGTTCACCATATGAATGATTTTTATCTCTATGTATGGGATGTGTATTGAAATATGAAATCTTGTGGTCTATTGTTATGATTTGATATATATAGGTTAAACCTATAACTCACCAACATTTTTGTTGACGTTTAAAGCATGTTTATTCTCAGGTGAATACTAAGAGCTTCCGCTGTTGCATACTAAAATAAGGATAAGATTTGGAGTCCATGTTTGTATGATATTGTGTAAAAACTGCATTCAATTAACTGATTTCGATGTAACATATTTGTATTGTAAACCATTATGTAATGGTCGTGTGTAAACAGGATATTTTAGATTATCATTCTTTGATAATCTACGTAAAGCTTTTTAAACCTTTATTTATGAAATAAAGGTTATGGTTTATTTTAAAATGAATGCAGTCTTTGAAAAACGTCTCATATAGAGGTCAAAACCTCGCAACGAAATCAATTAATATGGAACATTTTTAATCAATAAGAACGGGACATTTCAGTTGGTATCAGAGCGTTGGTCTTAGAGAACCAGAATTTTGCATTAGTGTGTCTTATCGAGTTTGTTAGGATGCATTAGTGAGTCTGGACTTCGACCGTGTTTACTTGAAAAATGATTGCTTAACAAATTTTGTTGGAAACTATATATTTTTAACATGTGAATATTATGTGATATATTAATCTCTTAACGCGTTTGATATTATGTGATAGATGTCTACCTCTAGAACAAGTCCCATTGACTCACCTAATAATAATGAAGAGTCAAATGTAAATTGGAATGATTCGTGGACTGATTCACAAGTTCCCGAAGAGGAACCGGAAAAAGATTCGGAACCGGAAGAAGAATCGGAACCGGATGAAGAAATAGAACCGGTGGGGAAATAATAAAACGGTTAAGTAAAAGAAAATCCTCAACCAACCGACTAAGGTTAAATATGGTCAATGGTGTTTCCGCCAATGAAGCAAAATATTGGGAGCATTACCAATTCTCCGATGAATCGGATTCCGACGAGAATTTCGATGATGTTATAGAAATTACCCCAACTGAATTTAAAAAAGCAAAAGAAAATAATAAGGGAAAGGGCATAAGAATAGAGAAATCTAATTCCAACCCCGATGAACTTTATATGTATCGTCAACCCCCGAAGTCCTTGAGTTGTAACAATGACCCGAGAACCTCTAAACCACCAGGTTTTTCTAAACCAATGTGGAAAACGACGGCTCGTATTAGGGGAACATCATATATCCCTAGAAACTTGGCAAAACGAACCAAAACCGAAGAAGAAGAAACAAGCGAGTCAGAATAAGATAGTTGTATTCGTGTGGTGTAATATATGTAATATAGTGTGCTTATGCTTTATGATATATGTAAAAATTGCTTGTATTAATAAGTATTTTTTTTTATGAATCTAACTCTTGTCTATTTTACATTTAAAACACAAAATGGATAGACAACCCAATATTTTAAGAGACCTACCCGGAGACATGATTGATGAAATCCTGTCTAGAGTCGGTCAGAATTCCTCGGCACAACTATTTAAGGCGAGATCAGTTTGTAAGACATTCGAAGAACGTTCCAAGAATGTCTTGGTTTATAAGAGACTTTCGTTTGAAAGATGGGGGATATCACATTGGGAAACCCATAAGTTACGATGTGTTTACTTTGACGCATATATTGCGGGAAACCCAAATGCTATTTTACGCAACGGGTTAAGAAATTATTTTGACTCAATGTATCCGAATATAGGACTTCATGATTTAGAAAAAGCGGCTAACATGCAACATAAAGAAGCATGCTATGCTTACGGATTAGTAATGTTCACTTCTCACCAAAGTGAGAACAAGAACATCGGGCTACAACTATTAAACAAAACGTTCCCACAAGTGACGGAGTCGGTAATTGGGGTAAGAAATGAGGTTTTTAGATTGTTACGGGACTGTTGGACATTACGTAACCCTCGTCCCTTTGACGACGTTACAACACGATGTCTTATCAACGGCCATAACGGTTATGTTCCACAAGACCAAGGATGGGAAGTAATCCTAGTAAAACCAGAATGCATGACTTGTTTCTGGACGTATGAATTACGTGTCTTTATTGCCTTTGCTGAACGACTTGTGTACTAGCTAGAATTATCTTCACAACCATCTTGTATCAAATTTATTGTGTGCTATATTTCATGCTATATGTAAAATAAGCGGTATTGTAAGTTTGTAAAATATTGTGTAAAAGTTTGAATGCGAAATATTATTATAATGAGTTTTTCATATAGAATTGTAGTAGTTGAATTGTATATTAGCTACTAAGTATGAACTTAACGGGTAGGTACTACCCGAATTTAAACTTATAAAATGCTAATATGAAGAAAAAGCTTTTATAAATGAGTTCATATTATGCTACGAAATACTATTAACTACTCTTAATATTCTGTATGATTAACTTGTTCCATTTGACTATTTTGAAGGAAATGGCACCGACTACTCGACACACCGTGAATATGAATGAAGAGGAATTCCGTACTTTTCTAGCTTCAAACATAGCCGCAGTACAGGCTGCGCTACATACCAACAATAACCTTGGATCTAGTAGTACAGGAAATCGTGTAGGATGCACCTACAAAGAATTCACTGCCTGCAAACCTTTGGAATTTGATGGAACCGAAGGACCGATCGGATTAAAACGGTGGACCGAGAAGGTCGAATCGGTGTTTGCCATAAGTAAGTGTACTGAAGAGGACAAAGTGAAGTACGCTACGCATACCTTCACAGGGTCTGCGTTAACATGGTGGAATACCTATCTAGAGCAAGTAGGACAAGACGATGCGTACGCACTACCGTGGTCAGCATTCAAGCACTTAATGAACGAGAAGTACCGTCCTAGAACCGAGGTCAATAAGCTCAAGACAGAACTTAGAGGGTTACGAACCCAAGGATTTGATATTACCACGTACGAAAGACGATTCACAGAATTGTGCCTATTGTGTCCGGGAGCATTCGAAGATGAGGAAGAGAAGATCGACGCGTTTATGAAAGGATTACCAGAAAGAATCCAAGAAGATATAAGTTCACACGAGCCCGCCTCCATACAACAGGCATGTAGAATGGCTCACAAACTAGTGAACCAGATTGAGGAAAGAATTAAAGAACAGATGGCTGAAGAGGCCAATGTGAAGCAAGTCAAAAGAAAGTGGGAGGAAAACGGTGATAAGAATCACCAATACAACAACAACAGCAATTACAATAATAATCGCAACAATTATCCCAACAATCGCAACATCAATAGCAACTACAACAAACGGCCCAACAAAAACAACAACAACAACAACAACAACAACAACAACAACAACAACAACAACAACAGCAACTACAACAATCGTCCCAACAACAATAACAATCACAACAACAACAACAACAATCAGAAGCAGCTATGCCAAAGGTGTGAAAAGTATCACTCGGGGTTCTGCACCAAATTTTGCAACAAGTGTAAAAGAAATGGTCATAGCGCGGCGAAGTGTGAGGTCTACAGACCAGGGGTTAACAGAACGAAAGGAACAAATGGTGTCGGAACGAGTAATGGCGGAGCAAGTAGTGTCGGAGCAAGTTATGCCAATGTAGTTTGTTATAAATGTGGAAAACTGGGCCACATTATTAGAAATTGCCCGAACCAGGAGAACACGAATGGACAAGGCCGCGGAAGAGTTTTCAATATTAATGCGGCAGAGGCACAGGAAGACCCGGAGCTTGTTACGGGTATGTTTCTTATTGACAATAAATCTGCTTACGTTTTATTTGATTCGGGTGCGGATAGAAGCTATATGAGTAGAGATTTTTGTGCTAAATTAAGTTTTCCATTGACGCCGTTGGATAGTAAATTTTTACTCGAATTAGCAAATGGTAAATTAATTTCAGCAGATAATATATGTCGGAATCGAGAAATTAAACTGGTTAGCGAAACATTTAAGATTGACTTGATACCAGTAGAGTTAGGGAGTTTTGATGTGATAATCGGTATGGACTGGTTGAAAGAAGTGAAAGCAGAGATCGTTTGTTACAAAAATGCAATTCGCATTATACGAGAAAAAGGAAAACCCTTAATGGTGTACGGAGAAAAGGGCAACATGAAGCTACATCTTATTAGTAATTTGAAGGCACAAAAACTAATAAGAAAAGGTTGCTATGTTGTTCTAGCACACGTCGAGAAAGTACAAACTGAAGAAAAGAGCATCAATGATGTTCCCGTCACAAAAGAATTTCCCGATGTATTTCCGAAAGAATTACCGGGACTACCTCCACATCGATCTGTTGAATTTCAAATAGATCTTGTACCAGGAGCTGCACCAATAGCTCGTGCTCCTTATAGACTCGCACCCAGCGAGATGAAAGAACTGAAAAGCCAACTGCAAGAACTATTAGAACGTGGTTTCATTCGACCAAGCACATCACCATGGGGAGCTCCTGTTTTGTTTGTCAAGAAGAAGGATGGTACATTTAGGTTGTGTATTGACTACAGAGAGTTGAACAAACTTACCATCAAGAACCGCTACCCACTACCGAGAATCGACGACTTATTTGATCAACTACAAGGCTCGTCTGTTTATTCAAAGATTGACTTACGTTCCGGGTATCATCAAATGCGGGTGAAAGAAGATGATATTCCAAAGACTGCTTTCAGAACACGTTACGGTCATTACGAGTTTATGGTCATGCCGTTTGGTTTAACTAATGCACCAGCTGTGTTCATGGACCTTATGAACCGAGTGTGTGGACCATACCTTGACAAGTTTGTCATTGTTTTCATTGATGACATACTTATTTACTCAAAGAATGACCAAGAACACGGTGAACATTTGAGAAAGGTGTTAGAAGTATTAAGGAAGGAAGAATTGTACGCTAAATTTTCAAAGTGTGCATTTTGGTTGGAAGAAGTTCAATTCCTCGGTCACATAGTGAACAAAAAAGGTATTAAGGTGGATCCGGCAAAGATAGAAACTGTTGAAAAGTGGGAAACCCCGAAAACTCTGAAACACATACGCCAGTTTTTAGGACTAGCTGGTTACTACAGAAGGTTCATCCAAGACTTTTCCAGAATAGCAAAACCCTTGACTGCATTAACGCATAAAGGGAAGAAATTTGAATGGAATGATGAACAAGAGAAAGCGTTTCAGTTATTGAAGAAAAAGCTAACTACGGCACCTATATTGTCATTGCCTGAAGGGAATGATGATTTTGTGATTTATTGTGACGCATCAAAGCAAGGTCTCGGTTGTGTATTAATGCAACGAACGAAGGTGATTGCTTATGCGTCTAGACAATTGAAGATTCACGAACAAAATTATACGACGCATGATTTGGAATTAGGTGCGGTTGTTTTTGCATTAAAGACTTGGAGGCACTACTTATATGGGGTCAAAAGTATTATATATACCGACCACAAAAGTCTTCAACACATATTTAATCAGAAACAACTGAATATGAGGCAGCGTAGGTGGATTGAATTATTGAATGATTACGACTTTGAGATTCGTTACCACCCGGGGAAGGCAAATGTGGTAGCCGATGCCTTGAGCAGGAAGGACAGAGAACCCATTCGAGTAAAATCTATGAATATAATGATTCATAATAACCTTACTACTCAAATAAAGGAGGCGCAACAAGGAGTTTTAAAAGAGGGAAATTTAAAGGATGAAATACCCAAAGGATCGGAGAAGCATCTTAATATTCGGGAAGACGGAACCCGGTATAGGGCTGAAAGGATTTGGGTACCAAAATTTGGAGATATGAGAGAAATGGTACTTAGAGAAGCTCATAAAACCAGATACTCAATACATCCTGGAACGGGGAAGATGTACAAGGATCTCAAGAAACATTTTTGGTGGCCGGGTATGAAAGCCGATGTTGCTAAATACGTAGGAGAATGTTTGACGTGTTCTAAGGTCAAAGCTGAGCATCAGAAACCATCAGGTCTACTTCAACAACCCGAAATCTCGAAATGGAAATGGGAAAACATTACCATGGATTTCATCACTAAATTGCCAAGGACTGCAAGTGGTTTTGATACTATTTGGGTAATAGTTGATCGTCTCACCAAATCAGCACACTTCCTGCCAATAAGAGAAGATGACAAGATGGAGAAGTTAGCACGACTGTATTTGAAGGAAGTCATCTCCAGACATGGAATACCAATCTCTATTATCTCTGATAGGGATGGTAGATTTATTTCAAGATTCTGGCAGACATTACAGCAAGCATTAGGAACTCGTCTAGACATGAGTACTGTCTATCATCCACAAACTGATGGGCAGAGCGAAAGGACGATACAAACGCTTGAAGACATGCTACGAGCATGTGTTATTGATTTTGGAAACAGTTGGGATCGACATCTACCGTTAGCAGAATTTTCCTACAACAACAGCTACCATTCAAGCATTGAGATGGCGCCGTTTGAAGCACTTTATGGTAGAAAGTACAGGTCTCCGATTTGTTGGAGTGAAGTGGGGGATAGACAGATTACGGGTCCGGAGATTATACAAGAAACTACCGAGAAGATCATCCAAATTCAACAACGGTTGAAAACCGCCCAAAGTCGACAAAAGAGCTACGCTAACATTAAAAGAAAAGATATAGAATTTGAAATTGGAGAGATGGTCATGCTTAAAGTTGCACCTTGGAAAGGCGTTGTTCTATTTGGTAAACGAGGGAAATTAAATCCAAGTTATATTGGACCATTCAAGATTATTGATCGTGTCGGACCAGTAGCTTACCGACTTGAGTTACCTCAACAACTCGCGGCTGTACATAACACTTTCCATGTCTCGAATTTGAAGAAATGTTTTGCTAAAGAAGATCTCACTATTCCGTTAGATGAAATCCAAATCAACTAAAAACTTTAATTCATCGAAGAACCCGTCGAAATAATGGATCGTGAGGTTAAAAGACTTAAGCAAAACAAGATACCAATTGTTAAGGTTCGATGGAATGCTCGTAGAGGACCCGAGTTCACCTGGGAGCATGAAGATCAGATGAAGAAGAAATACCCGCATCTATTTCCAGAAGATTCGTCAACACCTTCAACAGCTTAAAATTTCGGGACGAAATTTATTTAACGGGTAGGTACTGTAGTGACCCGAACTTTTCCATGTTTATATATATTAATTGAGATTGATATTTACATGATTAAATGTTTCCAACATGTTAAGCAATTAAACTTGTTAAGACTTGATTAATTGAA
The DNA here is from genome assembly GCF_046630445.1 of Rutidosis leptorrhynchoides. Classification (NCBI taxonomy): domain Eukaryota; kingdom Viridiplantae; phylum Streptophyta; class Magnoliopsida; order Asterales; family Asteraceae; genus Rutidosis; species Rutidosis leptorrhynchoides. The sequence continues at coordinate 81,304,192 of NC_092333.1, forward strand.
ATATGTTTCATATAGACAATTGACCACCCAAGTTGACCGGTGATTCACGAACGTTAAAACTTGTAATAACTATATGATGACATATATATGGATATATATATATAGTTAACATGATACTATGATAAGTAAACATATCATTAAGTATATTAACAATGAACTACATATGTAAAAACAAGACTACTAACTTAATGATTTTTAAACGAGACATATATGTAACGATTATCGTTGTAAAGACATTTAATGTATATATATCATATTAAGGGATATTCATACATGATAATATCATGATAATATAATAATTTAAAATCTCATTTGATATTATAAACATTGGGTTAACAACATTTAACAAGATCATTAACCTAAAGGTTTCAAAACAACACTTACATGTAACGACTAACGATGACTTAACGACTCAGTTAAAATGTATATACATGTAGTGTTTTAATATGTATTTATACACTTTTGAAAGACTTCAATACACTTATCAAAATACTTCTACTTAACAAAAATGCTTACAATTACATCCTCGTTCAGTTTCATCAACAATTCTACTCGTATGCACCCGTATTCGTACTCGTACAATACACAGCTTTTAGATGTATGTACTATTGGTATATACACTCCAATGATCAGCTCTTAGCAGCCCATGTGAGTCACCTAACACATTTGGGAACCATCATTTGGCAACTAGCATGAAATATCTCATAAAATTACAAAAATATGAGTAATCATTCATGACTTATTTACATGAAAACAAAATTACATATCCTTTATATCTAATCCATACACCAATGACCAAAAATACCTACAAACACTTTCATTCTTCAATTTTCTTCATCTAATTGATCTCTCTCAAGTTCTATCTTCAAGTTCTAAGTGTTCTTCATATATTCTACAAGTTCTAGTTACATAAAATCAAGAATACTTTCAAGTTTGCTAGCTCACTTTCAATCTTGTAAGGTTATCATCTAACCTCAAGAAATCTTTGTTTCTTACAGTAGGTTATCATTCTAATACAAGGTAATAATCATATTCAAACTTTGGTTCAATTTCTATAACTATAATAATCTTATTTCAAGTGATGATCTTACTTGAACTTGTTTTCGTGTCGTGATTCTGCTTCAAGAACTTCGAGCCATCCAAGGATCCGTTGAAGCTAGATCCATTTTTCTCTTTTCCAGTAGGTTTATCCAAGGAACTTAAGGTAGTAATGATGTTCATAACATCATTCGATTCATACATATAAAGCTATCTTATTCGAAGGTTTAAACTTGTAATCACTAGAACATAGTTTAGTTAATTCTAAACTTGTTCGCAAACAAAAGTTAATCCTTCTAACTTGACTTTTAAAATCAACTAAACACATGTTCTATATCTATATGATATGCTAACTTAATGATTTAAAACCTGGAAACACGAAAAACACCGTAAAACCGGATTTATGCCGTCGTAGTAACACCGCGGGCTGTTTTGGGTTAGTTAATTAAAAACTATGATAAACTTTGATTTAAAAGTTGTTATTCTGAGAAAATGATTTTTATTATGAACATGAAACTTTATCCAAAAATTATGGTTAAACTCAAAGTGGAAGTATGTTTTCTAAAATGGTCATCTAGACGTCGTTCTTTCGACTGAAATGACTACCTTTACAAAAACGACTTGTAACTTATTTTTCCGACTATAAACCTATACTTTTTCTATTTAGATTCATAAAATAGAGTTCAGTATGAAACCATATCAATTTGATTCACTCAAAACGGATTTAAAATGAAGAAGTTATGGGTAAAACAAGATTGGATAATTTTTCTCATTTTAGCTACGTGAAAATTGGTAACAAATCTATTCCAACCATAACTTAATCAACTTGTATTGTACATTATGTAATCTTGAGATACCATAGACACGTATACAATGTTTCGACCTATCATGTCGACACATCTATATATATTTCGGAACAACCATAGACACTCTATATGTGAATGTTGGAGTTAGCTATACAGGGTTGAGGTTGATTTCAAAATATATATAGTTTGAGTTGTGATCAATACTGAGATACGTATACACTGGGTCGTGGATTGATTCAAGATAATATTTATCGATTTATTTCTGTACATCTAACTGTGGACAACTAGTTGTAGGTTACTAACGAGGACAGCTGACTTAATAAACTTAAAACATCAAAATATATTAAAAGTGTTGTAAATATATTTTGAACATACTTTGATATATATGTATATATTGTTATAGGTTCGTGAATCAACCAGTGGCCAAGTCTTACTTCCCGACGAAGTAAAAATCTGTGAAAGTGAGTTATAGTCCCACTTTTAAAATCTAATATTTTTGGGATGAGAATACATGCAGATTTTATAAATGATTTACAAAATAGACACAAGTACGTGAAACTACATTCTATGGTTGAATTATCGAAATTGAATATGCCCCTTTTTATTAAGTCTGGTAATCTAAGAATTAGGGAACAGACACCCTAATTGACGTGAATCCTAAAGATAGATCTATCGGGCCCAACAAGCCCCATCCAAAGTACCGGATGCTTTAGTACTTCGAAATTTATATCATATCCGAAGGGTGTCCCGGAATGATGGGGATATTCTTATATATGCATCTTGTTAATGTCGGTTACCAGGTGTTCACCATATGAATGATTTTTATCTCTATGTATGGGATGTGTATTGAAATATGAAATCTTGTGGTCTATTGTTATGATTTGATATATATAGGTTAAACCTATAACTCACCAACATTTTTGTTGACGTTTAAAGCATGTTTATTCTCAGGTGAATACTAAGAGCTTCCGCTGTTGCATACTAAAATAAGGACAAGATTTGGAGTCCATGTTTGTATGATATTGTGTAAAAACTGCATTCAAGAAACTGATTTCGATGTAACATATTTGTATTGTAAACCATTATGTAATGGTCGTGTGTAAACAGGATATTTTAGATTATCATTCTTTGATAATCTACGTAAAGCTTTTTAAACCTTTATTTATGAAATAAAGGTTATGGTTTGTTTTAAAATGAATGCAGTCTTTGAAAAACGTCTCATATAGAGGTCAAAACCTCGCAACGAAATCAATTAATATGGAACGTTTTTAATCAATAAGAACGGGACATTTCAGTTTGGGTACCTCGTTATGGAGATTTACGGAGCCTTATATTAGATGAATCCCACAAGTCGAGATATTCGATTCATCCAGGAGCCGGTAAAATGTACTACGATCTTAAGGAACAGTATTGTTGGCCTAATCTTAAGAAGGACGTTGCAACATATGTTGGGAAGTGTTTGACTTGCTCGAAAGTTAAGGCCGAACATCAGAAGCCCTCTGGATTACTTCAGAAACTGGAAATCCCACAATGGAAGTGGGAAAGGATAACCATGGATTTCATTACGAAGCTACCAAAGATGGTGGGCGGATATGATACCATATAGGTTATCGTTGATCGTCTTACCAAATCTGCACACTTTTTGGCCATGAAGGAAACTGATACGATGGAGAGACTCGCTCAACTATACATAAAAGAGGTTGTATCTCATCATGGTGTGCCTTTATCGATTATCTCAGATCGCAATCCCCGTTTTGCTTCCATATTTTGGCGTTCTTTGCAAGAAGCCTTAGGGACTCGTCTCGACATGAGCACTGCGTATCACCCGCAGAACGACGGACAAAGCGAACGCATGATTCAGACTTTGGAGGACATGTTGCGTGCTTGTGTCATTGATTTTGGAAAGGCTTGGGAAAGGCATTTGCCGCTACCCGAATTCTCTTAGAACAACAGTTATCATTCGAGTATTAATGCCGCACCTTTTGAAGCGTTGGATGGCCGCAAGTGCCGTTCTCCTATTTGTTGGGCCGAGGTAGGCGAAACGCAAATCACCGGACCTGAGATAGTCCATGAAACAACTGATAAGATTGTCCAAATTCAAGCGAGACTTAAGACGGCCCGTGATCGCCAAAAGAGTTATGCCGACCTTAAACGTAAAGACTTCGAATTCAATGTGGGTGACCGTGTAATGTTGAAAGTCGCACCTTGGAAGGGTGTAATCTATTTTGGAAAACGTGGAAAGTTAAACCCTCGATACATTGGTCCTTTCTAAATCTTGGAGCGTGTTGGACTCGTTGCTTACCGTTTGGATCTTCCAACTCAATTGAGCTCAGTTCATCCCACCTTTCACGTATCGAATTTGAAGAAGTGTCTTGCTGAACCGGAACATGTCATATCATTGGAGGAACTTACGATTGATGACAAACTCCACTTCGTGGAAGAACCTGTCGAAATTATTCACCGTGAGGCTAAAACTTTGAAACACAACAGGATTCCGATCGTCCGAGTTTGATGGAATGCCAAATGAGGACTTGAGTTTACCTGGGAGCGAGAGGATCAAATGATGCAGAAATATCCTCACATTTTCCCAGCTCCTCCATCTCCCTCAGCTTAAAATTTCGGGACGAAATTTTCTTTAACAGGTGGGTAATGTAACGACCCTGAATTTTCCAACTTATACTTATTAATATTTATTATTAATACTTGTGTTTTAATAAATGTGTTCTTATACATTCACTTGTTACCGTGATTGACTTTACATGTCCCGACTTGTCTTTGTGACACACGTACTTTTCACGAATTATATTTCGGATATTATTTACGTACATGATTAATTATTATTAATCATTTTTAATTAACTAATGTAACTAGTTAATTACTTGGGTTTTATTTATTTAATTGTTACATACTTGGACTTGGGCTTGTATTAATGGACTTGGAAGCCCACCCTACTTTCTTAATGGACAAGTTAGCCCATCATTAAGCTAGTGAATTATTAAGGCTTAAACTAGATTAATTAGTGAATGAGGAGACTTGTCACAAGCATGCTTACACCTCTTTCCCATGCAATTTAACTTTAATCCATTTCTAGCTTTCACCATTCTCCCACACTTGAAAGTAGCATTTGACCTTTCCCCTTTGAGCCACCAAAAGTGACTGTTTGTGTAGCATGGGAGGAGAGCTCCATTTTTCAAATTTTTGTTACTTATTTGCAAGTATCATTTCACTTTTCACACACACATATTTCTCTACTTTCTTACTCCAAGTTTTCTCTCTAATTGTGAGTTCTTACAAGACTTTTTCTTCTTCTTTTTCTTGTTCCAAAACCGAAATATATCATCATCATATTACTTGTTTTGCTACTTGTTTGATTGTTTGTTGTTGTTTGTAGTTAAAGATCAAGTTTTCTAACTTGTATCTTCATGTAATCTTGGTTACTTTCATCTTTGTTTGATGAAGAACCAAGAACAAGGATATAAGTCCTATAACTTATGGTTCTACACTTAAAATGTTATAAGATTTAAAGTTCATAAGCTTTATAATCATACTTGTGTTCATGTTTTGTAGACTTAAAGTTTACTTTCCTAAGATCCAAACTTTGATTTGAATCTTCTTAAGTATGAAACAAACATGAACATAATACTTATAACTTTAGTTTATTTCTTCATTTTATGTATTTTAAATTCGTGATTTACATATATTGGTCAAGTATTACTAGTTAATCTTGATCTCATTTTTCTTGAAACTAAAATTAAACTTTGTAAGTTCAAGAATATGAAAGTATAACTTTCTAGTTATAACTTCATACACTTATGTTGGATCTAAGTTTCTATAGCTTATGGTCTTCCAATTTTGTTGTAAACAAGAGCTTATAAGCTTATATATATTTTACAAGATAAAAATCTAAGTTTCATAACTTATGGTTTTATTAAAGTAAAGATCTAAGTTCTATAACTTAGGATCTAACTTAAGAACACTAGATCTAGACTTTCTAGTCTAGGATCTTTAAGATCTAGCTAAGATCTAAGTTCTACAACTTAATATCTTGTTTATTTAGTTTACTTTCAAGTTTATAGCTTAATATTATTATTAGAACTCATGTATGTGTCGGATCTAAGACCTTGATGTAACTTTGGTTCATCAACCTTCATACAACCCTTAAATGAGTTGTGCTACTTATCTTAGACATACACTAGTGTTATGATGGTCAAAACTTTGTTAAAATGATGCAAACACATCAACGAGTTGTACACTTGAAGCTACAAGCATCAAGGATGAGAACCGTGATGAGCATCAAGCACCAAGAACCAACCGGAACACCTTTCTTACTGTTTTGGGAATTGATTAGTAACCTGGGCTACTAGAAAAGTTAATTTCCAGATTTTTCAGTCCGAGTATATGACTTTTCGTTTAAGACTCGTCTTAATTCGATTTACGGTTTAGGATTTATAGCCTTCCGAAAGTCACTACACCCTTTTAACGTTATGCTGAAATTTCTGACCTACTCGCACTTAAACCGTCGCCACGGTCAAACGAAGACAAGTTTGGTTTTGAATTTTGGTCAGCAACTAGTGGACTCACATACGGAGCCATAGCCACTGATTTCGTGTCTTTTCTATTTATGTAGAGGTCGTAGCAGCTGATCAAAGTCAGCCTTTGCTTCGGTCTCTATTCTTGAATGAAACTTACTTTACCCTTTTTGACTTATGATGAATGATGATGATACTTAAGACCTAATTTACATACTTTTAAACCTTTGGGAACGATTTACTGACTTAGTAACTTTTGACTTAGGTTGAGGACCTTTTGGACAAACTACTTGCTTACTTTCCCGAATCAACTTTACTACTTTTCACTGTGAGTTATAGCATCCCTTTTTACTTTAACTATTTTGAGACTGAGAATGCATGCGTGTTTTACGTTTTACATACTAGGCACGAGTACTTAAACTTTATATATGTGTGGGTGATACAACGGCATAAACTTTCCCCTTAGCTCGGTAACGTTTAGTCATTGGTCTTTGAACCGGTGAACGCGAATCTTAGATATGGATCCATAGGGTTTGACATCCCCACTTGGGCTAGTCGCGTTAGCATTTAACGGGTGTTTAATACTTCGTAAACTTACGCACTCGCCAAGTGTACTTTTAGGGGGTGTTATTTACGTTAAGTTAGTTACCAAGTGCCCACGGTTATACATATACTTTTCATACTGTTTTGAAATACTGAAATCTCGTGGCCTACCTTACATTACTGTTACATTTAAACTATAGCTCACCAACATTCGTGTTGACGTTTTTAAGCATGTTTTTCTCAGGTGCTTAAGGTTTGTTTGCTTCCGCTGTTGTAGTCTTGCTGTAGACACTCGCTGCTTGTATTAGAGGTGTCTTCCCATGAAACGTTTATCTTGCATTCACAAACTTTATTACTTTTGAACAATGTATTCGTAACGACCATTGGGTCACGTACTATTATTAATTGCTTCTATTCATAGAAGCATACTTTCGTTGTAAAACATTTGATGTTGGTTAGGACATCACCTTTTCTTATGAATGCAACCTTCTTTTGAAATAGCATATAGTGTTAGACCTTGTAATGATCCTGTTGTTGATGATCCGTACACGTTGATTTTGTACGGGGCGTCATAGATTGGCTTCTTTGGCGATCAAATCCTAATGGCTGCAGTTGCAGTACTGATCCGTAACGAGAGAATGGTGCTGGTTGCTTGCTCTGCAACAAGAGTTCATTTTGATAGTAATATGTTGTAGCTTCTAAGCCTGTTATTGTAATCCATTTTCATGGCGTCTCATTTTTCTTTTCTTGTTTGGCTTTTGTTTTCATTTTTCTCTACTTATTTTTTATCTATCTATTTTTATTTATTTATTTTGGTCAGAGGCCCCAAGGGAAGCAATCTTTCTACCATGGAGTAGAGAGGGATGACTTTCTCTTCTTGTGGGTGGAGAATTTTTTCTCGACTCGTGGGTAGAGAAACGACTTCTCTTCTACTCTAAGGTAGAGGAAGGATTGTCTACATCTCACCTCCCCATACCTCGCATATGCGGGATTGGGTATTGTTGTTATGTTGTTGTTGTGCTTCCTGATATTGATATGTTCATGTTGTAACTGCGTGTTTAGTAAAGTGCAAATAAATTTGTGTACTGAAGTTAAAGCCAATGTAACACAACAAGCAATTGGTCCACCGCGCGATGCTGCGGTAAATTTAAGAATTTAGAAAAGTCACAGGTTATCGTAAAGTTGCTGGTTGTTACATACAAAAGGTTATTACATTAGTTTACATACATTGCATAATCACATTCTCTTTTCGATCTTGGAATGTCTTTCCTGCACTTGTAGTTAGCGAAAGTTGTCCAACATGGCTGTAACATCCGAAATATATTAACACAATTTAATAAGGCACCCTAAAACATTGTACCCCGAGATATTTAGTGTTTTTTGAAACGCGTCCATTTTGTGTATATGTAGTTGCGTTGTGTTCGTAAAATTATTTCGAGTTGAACCGTGGTTTCGAAAAAATATAACGTGTGGCGAGCGAGAAGATATGGTCCGTTGAAGATTTGAATGATTTTTTTTAAGTTTTTTTATTTAGAAATATGTAATTTTCACTTTGACCCTTGAAGTTTGGGGTGTTTGACATTTGATAGTAAAGAATGATTGTCGTTACAACGATTTGAGCGGAACGTACAACTACTTTAAGCATGAAAGTGGGTTTTCATGAATAGTAACCCAAATTTGCTCAATTGTATATATGTATAATATTTCGTTTGTGTCTCAGGGTTCATTGCTCAGCCCATTTTGACTTGTATCAAATCATTGTCGGGTTAAAACTTAAAACATTCAAATATTACTTGGTATACGACGAACACGAAGTCTTTTGACTTTGTGATTAAGAGTTTCGCTGGTATACGAGTACACGAAGTCTTTTGACTTTGTGATTAACAGATTAAAACGAACACCAAATCTTTCGACTTTTGAGATTAAGAGTTTCACCGGGTATACAACAGATCAGGTCGTCGGGGAATACATAGTCAACATTCTGGTTAAGATCCGGATTCAAGTTGAAACTTGAAAGTGTCATCAATGTCGTTTGATTAGGGGTGTAAACGAGCCGAGCTGAGCCCGAGCTTGATAGTGTTCGAGCTCGGCTCGTTCGATTTTGAGAAAGCTCGAACTCGAGCTCGGCTCGCATCGAGCCTAAATTTTTTAGCTCGAGCTTGGCTCGTGATACATGTCAAAAGCTCGAGCTCGGCTCGTTAAAAGCTCGGTTACAAAAAACATATAACTCAGACTCGTTAAACACTACTCAAGCTCGTTAAGCAATTTTCAAGCTCGTTAATATATTTGGGTAAGTTATCAAAGAGCATATTTGACATAAATTACAAGTCATATGTTCATTCACAAAAGATATTAATATTCTTTAATTTCATTACTTCAAATTACTAAAATAAAATTGAAATCTAAAGAAGAGATGCAAACAACTCTGAACAGTTTCAAACATGTTACACCTATACAACCATCTCTAAAGAAGATCCAAAACTTGCACGTCTAGATTCATCCCCTACATTCGATGTCATTTGTAGCTTTTGCTTCAACACCACTTCATCTTCCTCATCACAATTTTTACATTTTCATCTCTCTATCGCTTGGATAATCACCACTATTTAAGTTATTTGTTTCATTATTACTGTATACGTATAGTGTTAGATACTTGCACATGACTACTTTATTTCATTTCACTTGTTCTTTCCATTAGAATGAGTGTACCTAATACAAGACAAAGTTAAACATTATTAAACATTAAACATAAGATCTATAATAAACCGATGAAAAAAGCTAAAATCCATGTATATACCTTTGTGAGTTATAGGCTGTTTAAGTGTTCACCATCTAAAACTCATCATATATAAAGCCACATGAATGCACAAGTTATATGTACGAAAATGTATAAAACACACCGAAAGAAATATAAATGAAAAACAAACCACATATAAATGCAACTATAAACTATTTCATCACAAGTTGAGTTTGAGTGGTGCAAGCATTTAATAATTTCTTCATCTTAGAATCAGCATGTTTGTAATTTTAGTTTCCTGTACCAAAGGCAAATATCGAAAGGATTCTTCATTCTAGCAAAGTATTAATAACACTCAAGTTTTAAAAATTGTTACCTTTTTAACACCAAGATGTAGAGGGAAAGTATTAGAAAAAAAGATTTGGAATTTGAAAATAGTTATAAGATTTGGGATATGTACAGATGTTTTGAGATTAAAAAGGAATTTAATCGCCAGCTTGGGGAAAAGGAATAGACACGAATCCTATTGGTATGCACCAAGTCAGATAATCAACTTCCAACGTTTCTACTTTCCACACAGTTCCTTTTTTATTTAATTTTAAAACATTATATATATATATATAAATATATATATATATATATATATATATATATATATATATATATATATATATATATATATATTAGAAATTGTATATATATTAAAGCTCGTATAGGCTCGCGAGCTTAAACGAGCTCGACATTAAAAGCTCGAGCTCGTATATTAAACGATCCCTAACTTAGGCTCGAACTCGGGCTCGAGCTCGTTTAGGCTCGGCTCGAATTGAGTTTTTAACGAGCCGAGCTCGAGTAGCTCACGAGTAGCTCGGCTCATTTACACCCCTACGTTTGATTAACTGCTAACACTGATCCTTAACAACAATATGAAGAAACACCAAATCACAGGTAACAGAACCATTAAACGAAAACACACCCATATCCAATTAACAAAACAAGTCATAAACTCTCTAACATATGGCAGAAAGGTAGCATAATCAAACCATTAGAATATGAAAATGACCACACGAAGTTGCAAGTTTTGCTAAAGAAACAAAGAAAGTACAGAACACCCCAATTAATATACTCCTACTTGGAATTATTCAAATGCCCAAGCGTTCTCTCTGATAAACGCTTTTTCTTCCTTTGGAGTAAACTCTTTCTTAATGTTGAAGTATTTGCGAATCTCTTCCGGGGTCTTGGTCTTTATCATGTCCGCCACTGTTTGGCATGTCAGTTCCACCAAGCTTTTGATGTCCAGCTTACTACTACTAGCAGCCTGAAACCAAAAAAAAAAAAAAAAAAAAATTTACCAGCCACCAGCTACATTATAAACCATGAAAAACGTAACAAATCTATAATAAAATTCTAGTAGTAAACCGCAAATATCAACCATATAAGCAAAGCAAATATCAACCATATAAGCAGCGGGACCAAATGAGATGAAGATGTGCAATTACATGCTCTGGAAGGCAAAAACAAAAGTGAAACCTAATGAATTAAGAAAATGACTCACATGTAAAATGCAACCATAAATGTTAACCAAATGACAAGCAGACAGGGGCGATTTTATGAAGGGACAAGCGGGGGCGGCCGCCCCAGTGGATTTACAATTTTCAGTGTAAAAATTTTGGATTTTTCGACTTTACGCCCGGTAGATTTTTTTTTTGCCCAAAAACCTACATATTTTACCCCAAAACCTTCAAAATTTACCCAAAAATATCCGGATTTTAGCCCAAAACTTTCAAATTTTGCTAACAAAAATCTCCATAATTTGCCTAAAAAATCTCCATTTTTTGTCCCAAAACCTCCATATTTTGCCAAAAAAAATTGCTACTCCCCCCTGCGTGTGAAAAAAAACCCTTGTTACAGCCACTGCAAGCAGATATTAAATAATGAAGAACTGTACACAAATGTTCGAGTAACATGAACTAAAAGGATACATAACCCAGTTATTCCTCTGCCATTAGTAAAGTTAGATATTACTCTGTAATAAACAATATGTGCGTCTCTGTTTGAAAAGCTCGCAGCACTAATCATAACGAAATTAATATCCTAAAACCATCAAAACGAACATAATAATCATATTCATAAGTGTTACAATAAATGAATCATAATCAAAAAGAACTAAATACGAAAATAGAGAAAAACACGAACCAAGATTAGGTCAAAAAGCGTCTCCTGATCCACTTCAACAAAGTCGGAATCAAACGCTTTAAGCTCCAATTCGGATTTTGTATCATCATTCTTACATGACTCCACATGTTGTTTACAATACTGAATTACCATCGATAAGATCTTACCAGTAACATTATCTATGGGAATACAAGCAGTATCAGCACACACATCTTCAATCATACGCTTAATCGTTTGTGATTGAAACGCAACCTCCTCTTCAACTTCAAAGGTTTCTCCGTCGGAGCTTTTCAGAACGATCACCTTACTTGACGACGACGACGACATCGTTGTTGTTCAATCTGCAAAAAATTATTGATTATATTTTTGGAAATTGATGGAAACCCTGACCTAGCAAAAGAAGGATAAGATTTTGGGGAATGAAAAGGTCACGCTCTTGGCATGCGCTTTTATAGACCTGCTTAATTTTTTTTTTCGGTGAAAATATTAATATTAATATATATATATATATAAAAGGTTCAAAGAACCGGTGGTACAACATTGCAGATTCTCAGATCTGTAGTGAGATTACAACGTTGACACTCGCTCTGTGCGTCCTATACTACCTAGACGACCAAATTGAAAGCAGAGCGAGCATAATTGAAATTGTGAATTGAAAATACAAACAAGTAACAACCACCAGACTAAAAACCTAAAATAAAACATATATAAACCCGATCCCGTATCCAATCCAAAGTCTGTCACTCCTCGAGAATTGCATGACCAAAACATTCATCGGGCAATCCGAGAACACCTAACCGAGGCCTGCAAACCAAGAAAAACTCTCGTATCCGAAAAACCCAGACAGGTTCATCGAGTAAGTACCAATTCCTGATCGGGCAGACAATACGACCCCGAGAGAAACCCCAGCAAACATTCGTTTTTCCGATGTCAACCAAGTCAACAACGCCGGCAACGGCACCGAGCCCACCCGAAAAGACTCAGCGACGGTTAAATGAAGTGAACGAACCAGACGAGCAGCATCCAATAGAACAAAACCCAGAATCGCACCTTAAAGGAACCAGTCATCCCCGCCAATTTTCTGAGAACATTTACAAACCCGCAGATTCCGACAGTCAAAACAACAACCGGCATTTGCTGGTATCCGCCGGCAAACCAGCAGCCACCATCAAACACTAGCTTCCCCCTCGAACCACCAGCGACCACTAGCATTCAAAAATGGCTGCCAATAGTCAACAACGGCCCAAGGTAGCCGCCGACTGCCACCAAACCGCCGGAAACCACAACATTCAACACAAACGACCTGCTTAATGTCACGACGACGGAGGATCCAACTAACATCTCACGTGAACATTCTTAAAAAAAAACGAATAGATAATAAATAAATGAACTTTTCTAATGACAGCCGCTGTCATTAAGTCACTCAGACATGTACCGTTGAAGCACTGCTACCTTAGATCAAGATGTCCCATCTTTCATGACACGCTAACACTAAGGAGCAATACCCACACATTCTATATCAATTCTAGCTTATCTGCCAAATCTTTCCAGCCTGCTGCATGAAAGGACCCGTCCTAATCCATCTGGACGAAGTCACCAACAAATGGTTCCATTGCGATGATCGACTCCAAATAGTGCCTTTAAAAAGAGCAATTGCACAGCGGAAAGTTTCTTTTATACCTGAGAATAAACATGCTTTAAAGTGTCAACCAAAAGGTTGGTGAGTTCATTAGGTTAGCATAAATAATCATTTCATAATTTTAATAGACCACAAGATTTCATATTTCCTTTTCTCATAAACATACGTCCCATGCATAGAGACAAAAATATCATTCATATGGATTGAACACCTGGTAACCGACATTCACAATATGCATATAAGAATATCCCCATCATTCCGGGATCCTCCTTCGGACATGATATAAATTTCGAAGTACTAAAGCATCCGATACTTTGGATGGGGCTTGTTGGGCCCGATAGATCTATCTTTAGAGTTCGCGTCAATTAGGGTGTCTGTTCCCTAATTCTTAGATTACCAGACTTAATAAAAAGGGGCATATTCAGTTTCGATCATTCAACCATAGAACGTAATTCCGATTACTTGTGTCTATTTCATAAAACAGTTATAAAAGCGCATGCATTCTCAGTCCCAAAAATATATATTGCAAAAGCATTTAAAAGGGGAGTAATGAAACTAACGCATATATTTATTGTAAAACAGTTAATAAAGCATTTGCATGTATTCTCAGTCCCAAAAATGTAAAGAGTAAAAAGGGAGCAAATTAAACTCACCATACTGTATTTTGTAGTAAAAATACATAGAACGACATTGAACAAATATATGGTTGGCCTCGGATTCACGAACCTATATTCAATCATGTATATTAATACATGTAATGGTAATTGAACATATTATTAGTGATTCTATTTGTTATTATGTTTTATTAATAACTTAATTAGATATATTTATCTTTATATAAATAATTAACATTTATTACAAAAGTATTAATAGGGTTAGGTTTTATGTAATAAATATATTTTTATATAGCAAATCTTCATTTGATTTATTAATAATACTAATAATAATAATGATAAAAATAATACTAATTATGATGATAATAATAATAATGATAATGATAATGATAATAATAATAATAATAATAATAATAATAATAATAATAATAATAATAATAATAATAATAATAATAATAATAATAATAACAATAATAATAATCATAGCAATCACATTAGTAATAATAATCCCATAAATGATAATTAAAGTAATAATAATAATAGTAATAAAAGCTACCTTAAAAGGCTTTAAGAAAAATGATTGCTCGCCCCCGGGTTCAAACCCGCGACCTCTCGCATCCTCGCTAACACCACAAACCACTTCACTAATTCTGTTTTTCTTTATTAACTCGTAACCTAAATTCTTTAACCCGTTTTAAGGAGCCCAACATTTAGAATAGGCCCAAGACACCATTTAATCAAGCCTAAATCATGAAATCAACCATAATCCCACTAATACATTTCCTAAATCTAAATAAAACATGTACGTTCCTAGTTTTCTTCATCAACCGACAACATCATTTTTATTATTCACGATCACCTCATCATCCCTATCTATCTCGCCTATATCGTTATCTATATACTCATCATCCAACATTTATTTTAGTAATTTAATCACCTTTTAAATATATGTGAGATGGCTTTATTCCTTTTTCTTACCCCACTTGGAAAGTTGATAACCTCCACTAATGATAATAATATACAGAGCACTAACATGAATTGGAACCTCAAGTTTCAATATTGGTTCTATTTGACTAACAAGAGAACACAGGAGAAAAATCAATTTTATCAATAAAACCCAATCTATAATCTCCTCCCTCGTAAACGTATAAAAAGTATATCTCCTATCTTCTTCAATGTGAATTGTTGAGCAAGGAAATAGAAACTACGAGCTGTAGCAAAAACGAATCAGAAGTAGCAGCAAAAGAAATCGATAGTTCATCAGTATTGTTTCATTCAACTCGTGATTCAATATCGTTATGATTAACCCTCGGCCCAACCATAAATTTGAGTTCGGCCCAACATCTCAGCCCAATTATAAACCGAAGTCCAGCAGCCCAAACTGTAACTAGTGACTAACGTTATTTTAAAAAAAAAAATTCGGTCAGTTGTACCAGCTGGATTCGAATTGGATATTTGCTCGTCATTAAATCCCATTTAGCAAGTTAATACACCCCATTAAAATTTTGAAACTTGTTTGCTTTTTCTCTTGGAACTCGACAGTAAGTAAGAAAAAAAATAAAAACTCCAACAACTTGTGATAGCTTGGTTGATCAATACCCTTTGTTCCCCACTTGCATCACCTTTCCATAATATTTGAGTGGGTTAGGTTGGAAGTGTCGGCCATACTCAAAAGGAATAACATATTCTTAACTTTATAAAAGTAACCGTAATATTATAAACAATAAATACATTCGGTAATGGTGGGTTCTTGGCTTTCAAACAGGAAAATAATAGAAGTAAAAATAGCGTAGTAACAATAGTAGGAGGATGGTGGTTGTAGTTGTTTGCGTATGACAGAAACCAAAAGAGAGATACAGTAGGCGATCAACGAGAGAAAGAAAAGAAGAAGAATAATATGGTGATCGAGTTGTTGATGGTTTACATGGGTGTTTTGATGAAGGTGGTGTTTGAATAGTTGTGGGTTTATGATGGTGATTCACAAATGAAACAAGAAAATGTTTATGGTAGTTGTAAACGAAAAAAAAGAAGATGATGTTCAAAGATAGACGTGGTGGATTTAAATGGTGATCGAGCTAAAAAAAATTAAGAATTTAACTGCTATTGATTGTTGTAATTGATGTTAGGTATGTAAAGTGGAATGAGTTTTCTTTAAAATCACAGGGTGTTGGCTTGTTTTGTAGTAGAAGAGAATTGGATGAATGAATAAATCAAATAAAGAGAAATAAAAAAAACGAATATTGAGTACCAATCAAATTTGTTTGATATGGTGACAATTTGTCAAACATTCGTACCAATTAACAGATAGATACAAGGATTTGATACAGTTTAGATAGTTACATGCAACTGATTTAGATTCTAAACAATTTACATTTCATACATATGATCTTATCCTCTTTTTAATAATAATTAATAATGATAATTATATTAATAATAATTTAAATAAAATTAATAATATTAATAATAATAATAATAATAAAGATTTTTAATGATAATGATAATGATAACTAAAATAATAATACTAATTGAAGTAATAATTAAAATTATAATTTTTACAACTAATTATGATAATAATAATAATATTATTAATGATAACCATATTAAATTGTAATAAGGTTGATAATAATGATATGATAATAATACTGTTATTAATGATACTAATAATAATACTAATTACAATAATATTAGTAATAATGGTATAACAATTTATATTTACATCCATTTTCGTAATAATATTTAATGATACTATTGTAGATGTTAATATTGAAAGTAATAATATTATTACTATAACAATTATAGTTTAATTTATAATTAAATTTACTATACCAGATATTAGCATTATATGTTATTAATTATATGATTTATATAATACTAATAATAATACTTAATGTCAATAATTAATAATAATAATTCTTAATTCAATTGATTAAATATTATTATTTCCAATTATTATATTTATTTACATTTATGTATGTATACACATGTACATATTTATTTACAAATAATTTGTTCGTGAATCGTCGAAATTGGTCAAAGGTCAAATGAATATAGTTTCAAACTTTTCGAGACTCAACATTACAGATTTTTGCTTATCGTATCTAAATCATATAAAGATTAAGTTTATATTTGGTCGGAAATTCCCGGGTCATCACAGTACCTACCCGTTAAAGAAATTTCGTCCCGAAATTTGAGTGAGGTGGTCATGGCTAACAATAAAAATGTTTTCATGACGAATATGTATTGATAAATAGGGTTTTATCATTATTGAATAATACAGATAAAATAATTTGATTATTCGAAGAGCACGAATGAAACTATCATGAGAGAGGTCCCAACGGGCATCGTCCACCTTCGCCCAAAAACTTGCCCAAATTTTTAGCCGTTAGTAAAAAAAAAATTCCAACGGCTATCCCAACGGTCACTTTTACACTATAAAAACACCAACCATATACTTCATTTTAAACACTCAAACATATATTTCTTTTATATTTCCACCTTTCTCAAAAATCAAAATTAAACACTCCCAAACTGCAAAATGTTAACACTTCCCCCAATGATTGTTTCATTCGATGTTCATTACGGAGGTGATTTTCGTAATCAAATGAAGGAATATAAGTGGGGCGACAGTATTTCGTTTGAAGGTATCGACATTCGTGATGTTGGTTTACAAGACTTGCTATCCTTTCTGAAGAAAAAAGTTCCGTGTGAATTCACGTCTGTGTTCTTTTATAAAGACGATTATGATGCGGATTGTAGGGCAAGTTTTCTGTGTACCGATGATCAATGGTACTTTATAAAAGATACCATTGAAGATCGCGGTAAACACAATTCTTTGTATGCGGTTCTTGAAGATGAAGAGACGTTGGGTTATCGTTACCTCGATGAATCAGCTGAAGCAGCAGTTGAGGCATCAAGAGAAATACCGATGTCTCCAGAGTACCTCACGGATGGTGAAATGACTGGTGAACGCTACTTTGTAGATGACAATTGACGACGACGAGTAGTTTGATTGTAATCTTTTAAATTTTTAATTGTCGTGATGTTTTAATTTTTAATTATTGTAATTTCAGTGTTGTTGTCGAGTTTTATATCTTCTTTTAGTTTCGAAGCTCTTTGTCTTTTTAATCTCCTCTCGATCTCTAGTAAAACGAGTAATGGTCTAGAATTTGTAAGTATGGAGTTTCGAATGAATGTAATGTTATAATCAAGAGAGAACGTAATAGCACAATTTGATTCGTCCAATTACCAGAATCATTGAGAATAGAGCTATCAAGAATATACTTTCTTGATATGTTCAGAAGTTAATTAGAATGAAAGAGTTATGTAACATGACACATGATGGTGGTATGATATACTGTGAACCATCATGTCCCATTAGAACTCAGCATGACTTACTGTAATATAATTACGTTGATCAAGTGTCATTATATTATACTAACTCATGCATCAGTTTCCAACACTACTTCAAAAACATTCATATTTTAAATTTGAAAGTTTACAGAATATAGAAACTAACAGTTTCTATATGATGTAACACTGATAGCACGAAGAGATTAATGATTTCAGATAAGAATAATTATAAAAATATCTTCAGAAATATAGAGGATATTTATAATGAAAGATACGATAATATCTTTGAATTTCTAATATCGATGGATGATGATGAAAATTTGTCCGTAAAAGTATAGAGTCAGGAGCAAAGTATTCGTTAATGACTTCAGCAGATACTGAATCATTTGGATTCTTTGAAGATAGATTTAGTCTCCGTGATTTGTCCGCAGCCTCCTTCATGGTTTGCTCAATCTGTTTTTCAGTACCAATTTTTTTTTTTTATCGAGCGTTCCTAACATTCCTTTCTTTATCATCAAACTTTTGGCCGTTTAGCCCATCTACAATTTTTCTGTTTCCTCTGCATTTAATGCTACCATAACTGAATCGTCGGTTGTCAATCCGAGGTGGTTTCAAATGAATTGTGTTTTTAGATGATTAAACGCTGATGGTAATATGTTGGAATATAAAAGGTTCTCCGGTAACGATAAAAGAGCACGTATATATATTAGGGTTATAATAAGGTTGTTTCAAACGAAAAGTCGAAGTTGCCTTGCTGGAGCTGTGACAAAATTGGCTAATTTGGAAAGAAATTGCGTTGTTATTTTCGAAAATAATAATGCCAAAGAGGCTAGCACAGATATGTGTTAAACGTTTTCTCAGGTTCCGAGTGTTTTTCAGGTGCATAACTATATGCGTAAATATTTTCTTTCGTAGATGAAGTGCGGTTAATTCATCCTCCTGATTGAGGTGTTTTCAAGAATTACGAAA
This sequence comes from Rutidosis leptorrhynchoides, assembly GCF_046630445.1. NCBI lineage: Eukaryota > Viridiplantae > Streptophyta > Magnoliopsida > Asterales > Asteraceae > Rutidosis > Rutidosis leptorrhynchoides. The sequence goes on from NC_092333.1 coordinate 81,323,589, forward strand.
GGTTTGAACGCAGATGGTAATCGTCAAGATACAAATGAGGTTTAATATGAAAATCAAGTGGCAAACTTGAAGTATTGTCTAGTTTCATATGTTATAATCAGTATTTTAATTCATTTTAATTGCTCACTGTTGGTAGTCCTCGGTTTATTAGTCCACAGTTAGCTAGGAACAATTTGCTAGGATTTTGTTAGCGTGGATTCTTAACAAAATTTCTCATAGTTAATTTCTTTGTTTCTAACAAATTTTATTCCGTCAAATGTTTTCTTCATTATGCCACTTGTTGGATTCTGATAGGTCAAAATCCAAATATGTATTTGGATGAATATGGTGATTCGGTGGTGAACGGATTTGTATATCGGTGGATGTAAGTAGGATAGTATATGACTGTTGAAACAGATTTGAAGAACGTACAATGTAACTTATTAATGTGAAATTTAAATAGTCCTTGGGTATTAACTACCCGTTAAAATATTTTCACCATTAACAGTTTGTACAAGAGAATTTTTAATTACAATCTTTATGAAAACATATATACATATATATATATATATATATATTTTCTTCAGATGTATTCATGGATTTAATGAGTTAATATGATATTAAACTCATTTGCTTTTCGGTTGGAACTAGAATAACTAATCTCTAAAACTTTAGAGATTACATATTCATCATGTCGAACGAAGATAAATGAGGTAGAACGATACGTAGAACGAAGATCATACTCAAAGTACAGATGATGATATTGAAGCATGGATTGTTGATGGTACTGGTGCTGTTACTGATGATGCTGTTGGTGCCGGTGATGTTGCTGAAGCTGGTACATTTTGCACCATATTCTTCGAATTGATTATTCGAGCGCGAAGTTCGTTGACTTATTACTTCAGGATGATTGTCGGTCGGAACGAGCGGATGAATAAGGTTCAGAATTGTGGATAGAATATAATCTTGTCGAGTTACCCTGGAAATGAGACTGAAAATGGTGTCTCGAACAGGTTCGCCGGTAAACGCTTCAGGTTCATTGTCAAGAGGTGAATTCGGTTGGTGGAAGGGATTGCCTTCTGCGCATTTCCATTAATTAAGTCGACTACGAACCCATCAGATGAATTGATAATGGCTGATTGGTTGATTCATGCCGATGACGCTGTTTTCGGAGCTCAGGTGAACATCTATGTCGGAATAGCTGTCGGAATAACTATCGGAATAGCTATCGGAATCTGAGGGACTCGAACTGGTTGCAGGATTCATCTCGTACGATCAGATGGAGGATTTTCGATAAGAAATAGATTATAGGATGTAGATTAGTACCCTGCAATACATAATTTACATATGCATATATATTACTAAAATCCCATAAGTTACGGAGGAATCTACGGAAGTTGTCAGGCAAAGTTACAGTAACAGATACGCTAAGATATGGATTTATCTATACACTGTCTATGCAATAGAGGTAGTAAGACGTGTCTAGACTTTAAGGATGATAAGAAATAAATTTTTCGACACTAAATGATAAGCAAAACTTTTGACATGCAGACACGGTCGAAGTCCAGACTCACTAATGCATTCTAACGACTATCAGTTAGACTCACTAATGCAAGACCTGGTTCGCTAAGACCACCGCTCTGATACCAACTGAAAGGACCCGTCCTAATCCATCTGGACGAAGTCACCAACAAATGGTTCCATTGCGATGATCGACTCCAAATAGTGCCTTTAAAAAGAGAAATTGCACAGCGGAAAGTTTCTTTTATACCTGAGAATAAACATGCTTTAAAGTGTCAACCAAAAGGTTGGTGAGTTCATTAGGTTAGCATAAATAATCATTTCATAATTTTAATAGACCACAAGATTTCATATTTCCTTTTCTCATAAACATACGTCCCATGCATAGAGACAAAAATATCATTCATATGGATTGAACACCTGGTAACCGACATTCACAATATGCATATAAGAATATCCCCATCATTCCGGGATCCTCCTTCGGACATGATATAAATTTCGAAGTACTAAAGCATCCGATACTTTGGATGGGGCTTGTTGGGCCCGATAGATCTATCTTTAGAGTTCGCGTCAATTAGGGTGTCTGTTCCCTAATTCTTAGATTACCAGACTTAATAAAAAGGGGCATATTCAGTTTCGATCATTCAACCATAGAACGTAATTCCGATTACTTGTGTCTATTTCATAAAACAGTTATAAAAGCGCATGCATTCTCAGTCCCAAAAATATATATTGCAAAAGCATTTAAAAGGGGAGTAATGAAACTAACGCATATATTTATTGTAAAACAGTTAATAAAGCATTTGCATGTATTCTCAGTCCCAAAAATGTAAAGAGTAAAAAGGGAGCAAATGAAACTCACCATACTGTATTTTGTAGTAAAAATACATAGAACGACATTGAACAAATATATGGTTGGCCTCGGATTCACGAACCTATATTCAATCATGTATATTAATACATGTAATGGTAATTGAACATATTATTAGTGATTCTATTTGTTATTATGTTTTATTAATAACTTAATTAGATATATTTATCTTTATATAAATAATTAAAATTTATTACAAAAGTATTAATAGGGTTAGGTTTTATGTAATAAATATATTTTTATATAGCAAATCTTCATTTGATTTATTAATAATACTAATAATAATAATGATAAAAATAATACTAATTATGATGATAATAATAATAATGATAATGATAATAATAATAATAATAATAATAATAATAATAATAATAATAATAATAATAATAACAATAATAATAATCATAGCAATCACATTAGTAATAATAATCCCATAAATGATAATCAAAGTAATAATAATAATAGTAATAAAAGCTACCTTAAAAGGCTTTAAGAAAAATGATTGCTCGCCCCCGGGTTCAAACCCGCGACCTCTCGCATCCTCGCTAACACCACAAACCACTTCACTAATTCTGTTTTTCTTTATTAACTCGTAACCTAAATTCTTTAACCCGTTTTAAGGAGCCCAACATTTAGAATAGGCCCAAGACACCATTTAATCAAGCCTAAATCATGAAATCAACCATAATCCCACTAATACATTTCCTAAATCTAAATAAAACCTGTACGTTCCTAGTTTTCTTCATCAACCGACAACATCATTTTTATTATTCACGATCACCTCATCATCCCTATCTATCTCGCCTATATCGTTATCTATATACTCATCATCCAACATTTATTTTAGTAATTTAATCACCTTTTAAATATATGTGAGATGGCTTTATTCCTTTTTCTTACCCCACTTGGAAAGTTGATAACCTCCACTAATGATAATAATATACAGAGCACTAACATGAATTGGAACCTCAAGTTTCAATATTGGTTCTATTTGACTAACAAGAGAACACAGGAGAAAAATCAATTTTATCAATAAAACCCAATCTATAATCTCCTCCCTCGTAAACGTATAAAAAGTATATCTCCTATCTTCTTCAATGTGAATTGTTGAGCAAGGAAATAGAAACTACGAGCTGTAGCAAAAACGAATCAGAAGTAGCAGCAAAAGAAATCGATAGTTCATCAGTATTGTTTCATTCAACTCGTGATTCAATATCGTTATGATTAACCCTCGGCCCAACCATAAATTTGAGTTCGGCCCAACATCTCAGCCCAATTATAAACCGAAGTCCAGCAGCCCAAACTGTAACTAGTGACTAACGTTATTTTAAAAAAAAAAATTCGGTCAGTTGTACCAGCTGGATTCGAATTGGATATTTGCTCGTCATTAAATCCCATTTAGCAAGTTAATACACCCCATTAAAATTTTGAAACTTGTTTGCTTTTTCTCTTGGAACTCGACAGTAAGTAAGAAAAAAAATAAAAACTCCAACAACTTGTGATAGCTTGGTTGATCAATACCCTTTGTTCCCCACTTGCATCACCTTTCCATAATATTTGAGTGGGTTAGGTTGGAAGTGTCGGCCATACTCAAAAGGAATAACATATTCTTAACTTTATAAAAGTAACCGTAATATTATAAACAATAAATACATTCGGTAATGGTGGGTTCTTGGCTTTCAAACAGGAAAATAATAGAAGTAAAAATAGCGTAGTAACAATAGTAGGAGGATGGTGGTTGTAGTTGTTTGCGTATGACAGAAACCAAAAGAGAGATACAGTAGGCGATCAACGAGAGAAAGAAAAGAAGAAGAATAATATGGTGATCGAGTTGTTGATGGTTTACATGGGTGTTTTGATGAAGGTGGTGTTTGAATAGTTGTGGGTTTATGATGGTGATTCACAAATGAAACAAGAAAATGTTTATGGTAGTTGTAAACGAAAAAAAAGAAGATGATGTTCAAAGATAGACGTGGTGGATTTAAATGGTGATCGAGCTAAAAAAAAATTAAGAATTTAACTGCTATTGATTGTTGTAATTGATGTTAGGTATGTAAAGTGGAATGAGTTTTCTTTAAAATCACAGGGTGTTGGCTTGTTTTGTAGTAGAAGAGAATTGGATGAATGAATAAATCAAATAAAGAGAAATAAAAAAAACGAATATTGAGTACCAATCAAATTTGTTTGATATGGTGACAATTTGTCAAACATTCGTACCAATTAACAGATAGATACAAGGATTTGATACAGTTTAGATAGTTACATGCAACTGATTTAGATTCTAAACAATTTACATTTCATACATATGATCTTATCCTCTTTTTAATAATAATTAATAATGATAATTATATTAATAATAATTTAAATAAAATTAATAATATTAATAATAATAATAATAATAAAGATTTTTAATGATAATGATAATGATAACTAAAATAATAATACTAATTGAAGTAATAATTAAAATTATAATTTTTACAACTAATTATGATAATAATAATAATATTATTAATGATAACCATATTAAATTGTAATAAGGTTGATAATAATGGTATGATAATAATACTGTTATTAATGATACTAATAATAATACTAATTACAATAATATTAGTAATAATGGTATAACAATTTATATTTACATCCATTTTCGTAATAATATTTAATGATACTATTGTAGATGTTAATATTGAAAGTAATAATATTATTACTATAACAATTATAGTTTAATTTATAATTAAATTTACTATACCAGATATTAGCATTATATGTTATTAATTTGATTAAATATTATTATTTCCAATTATTATATTTATTTACATTTATGTATGTATACACATGTACATATTTATTTACAAATAATTTGTTCGTGAATCGTCGAAATTGGTCAAAGGTCAAATGAATATAGTTTCAAACTTTTCGAGACTCAACATTACAGATTTTTGCTTATCGTATCTAAATCATATAAAGATTAAGTTTATATTTGGTCGGAAATTCCCGGGTCATCACACTGCACATTCTTCGTGTGTTTGACTTTTAAAGTCAACAGTTTGACTTTAATAAATTCTTGAATTTTCATACTCAAAACCTGACTATCCCTTTTCATACCCTTGAAGATACGACTATTTCTTTCCTGCCAAATGTAATATATAGTAGCTGCTATCACAATTCTGGTAATAACACTCCATATCTGCTTTTTAAAAGGATACTTCTCCAAAACTTCAATAACAGAACCAATTTTATGAGATAAGCCTTTAAATAGCAGCTTAGACTTCATGATATCCCACACATTTCTGGAATATGGACATTCAAAGAATAGATGTGCAACAGAATAAGGAACTTCATCACACAATGAGCAACTATATAACTTGGTTATATTCCATTTATTCAGTCTATCCTGTGTAGATAACCTATTCCAAATGGCCAACCATAGAATAAAGGCATGTTTTGGCACCATTTGACTGAACCATACAATATGATGCCAATCCTTTATAGCATTACTACACCTAAGGTCACACCATACCTACCCAGTAGAATAATCAACAATATCACCATTACTAGTTACCCATTTAATCACATCCTCCCTATTCTGCAGCATTGGTACTTGAATCTGATCAAAGACGGGATATTTTAACTGTAGTGACCCGGGAATTTCTGATCAAATTTAAACTTTAATCTTTATATGTTTCCGACACGATAAGCAAAAATCTGTAATGTTGAGTCTCGAAAGTTTTGAAATCTATATTCATGTAATCAATTGACCACCGACCACTCCCGACGATTCACGAACCATTATTTGTAAATAAACGTGTATACATATAAAAATAAATATAAATATATGTGTAGAATATATTAAATATAATTATTTAATGATTGTAATACTCGTTGGACGTTTCGATTATTATTTAGAGAAGTTTAATTCGAACTTATATGATTTTAAAATAAATGGTGATCTGAAAATGATTTCTATAAATTTTAGGCTTACTCAAAATGTATTTAGGAACTATTTGTTGAATTCTAAAACTTTTCATATTTTACTTGGGGTTGGGGGTGAATAATTAATGTAATTTTTATTTAATAGTTAATGATCAAATTTTATACCATAATGACCAAAATAAAAATATATATATAATTTAGAAATATGGGATTTTTCTGAATACTCTTATCCGCCACTGATTAACAACGAAACACGAAGTCTAATCCGTGAAATAAATATCTAAAACAATAAGTAAGGTGGCTAAGAAGTTCACGTTTTAATTCTTATTGATTAGTTTATTATTATTATATTATTAATATTATTATATTATATTCTTATTTGATTGAATGGATACAGAATTGAAATTATTGAATTGAGTTACTGTGTTTCCATGTCGATTCCTTTTCATCCACTGAGTATTATTATATATCATATATTATTATTATTATTATATTATATATTGAAGCATGTCGATAGCTTAATACAAAATGAAATCACGGGTTGATTTATAATTTGTTTGTGAAAATGACTTAGACAAAGCTGGCACTCACTTTTTCTATAACACATTTATTATTATGATGAATTAGTATTTAATATATTTATGTATGCATCTAACCAACACCATGCATATATCTTCTCCTTCTTTTATTTTATGCAAACTCACTCAAATAACACACCTATCTTAGTAATACTATTTTTGTTTTGTGATCAAGTAAACCCACCTTTTGCCAATACCATTAGAGAACATCTCTTATTTCTTCTTCATTGAACCACCATCTCCGTTGAACCTTCACCATAATCAAATCCATTAAATATATCCATAATCAAACCCATTAAACATATTATTGCTGCTGCCATTTCTGTTCTCGTTAACAACAAACACCATCGTTATTCGTTGACAAGAATCAATTGTCAACACCATGATCAAAACACAACCGCCATCATTCACCTTACAGAACTCACGACTTCCACTCGATACTAAAGTTGCTGTGTCTATTTTTTCTGTTTCAAACCTTCGCTACTGCAGCCTTGACGTTTCGATCTTCAACAACATAAACCCAAAATCAATCACCACTTTCACCAAGACCCATATCACCACCCTCCTTAACCTTAAACCAACCTAAAACACAATTGTTCGGTCACCTGCAACTATACTCCTGCAACTTCTGCTCGAAATTCTTGATTGAAATAATAATGAACGAATGATAAGATGAATGAGGTGTATGATCGTGATGATGAAGATGAATATGATATTGATGATGAGGTTACACAAATAGAGACATAATGATAATGATTGAAGAAGGTGGAAACATGTGTGTGTAAAGCGTGTAAAGTGGAAGATAAACCCTACTGCTTTTACTTAACTACTCCATTCGTATTATTTTTTTTTTCTCTCATTACCGAACCATTTTTTTTTTTCTTAAATCACATTTAAATGGGCTTGTCAAATGTTGGGCTTGAGAAACTGCAGTGGGCCGAACTCCATTTACTTTTGTTGGGCTGCTAATCAAAGATTCAGTCCTCATTGTTTCTGTCACCATTGTTCGGTTGATCCACAAGCATAAACCGAACCTCCTGTTGTTTTCTTTTTCCCTTGGATCGAACTCTAGCAACTGTTGTAGCTATCGTGTTATTTAACAAACATTGGGTCGTGATTTCATTTTTCTTTTGAGCCGAGTGATATGATAACGATCATATCATATATACAAGATGATAGCGTTGATGATAATTTAAAAATGATGTGAGGATGATGATTTAATGAAGTGTTAATAATGTTATTCGTTGGAGTCTTGTTACTTCTTAATAATTGTTTCCTGACGTCAATATATCCAACCGCTGGACTGCTTATTCGATTGAATTTTGGGCATGTTTTTGGGCTATTGGTTTGAGTTGCAAAAATTCTTGTAGTTGGGCCACTGTGTTCAGTGGATCGAAAACTGTACATTAACGATGATATTGATAAATTAAGATGGTAGCCGGAAATTAATAGCGTTGATGATGAACGTAATTAGTTGATAACGAGACTGTGACGATAGTTGGTGATTAGGAAAAATGGATACATGTTATGGATAATGAACCTGTGAAGATCATAAACATAATGTTTATCATGGTGTAAATGATGAGGATGATTATGAAACAGGAAACGGGATTAAAACATTTTAGAAGCTAAATAAAACAGAAAAGTATGAAGCAATGCATTGGTTAGGGATGTTTGGTTTAATCGAGAGGTCACGGGTTCGATCTCTGGCTACATCATTTTTTTAGAAAAGGGAGAAGAAATAGGGAAAACAGTTAATGGGTTAAATAATTTAAGCTGCGAATGAAAATTAGAAAGAAAAACAGAATAGAAGAGATGGTTGTGTATGTGTTGTGTTAACGGGAGGTTGCGGGTTAGAGTCCTTGCAGAGACATTTTTTATTTTTGAAGCTTATACTCTTAAGGTAGTAATTTATTATTATTGTTATTATTTTCATTATTAGTATTATTATTAGTAAAAGTATTATTATTATTAATATCATTAACATTATTATTAACACAAGTATTATTAATATCATTATTATTATTATTATTATTATTATTAACATTATAATAATTATTATTATTATTATTATTTGTATTATTATTATTGTATCATATTTATCAATAAAACTATCATATAACATTATTATTAAAGATATTATCATTAGTAAAATTATCATTTTTAAAATTAACATTTTTATCACTATTATTATTACTATCCTTATTATCATGATCCTTAAGCTAGTATTACTACATATTATTAATTTTGCAAATAAAAGATATTTATATAAAAAATATATAAAGTATACTAATATTACGTAAAATGTTGTTTTAACTAATATTATTGATGTAACGTTAATTAAATAACAAATAAGTAACATACATATTAAAAGTATTAATGAAATTATATATAAGAATATTAATCTTAATACATAACAGAATATATATACACTTAGTTGATTTATATTATAATGTGTTAATATATATACATGATATAGGTTCGTGAATCCGAGGTCAACCATGCATTGTTCAGTATCGTTGTATGAATATTTTTACTACAAAATATTGTAGGGTGAGTTTCATTTGAATCCCTTTTACTCTTTATATTTTTGGGCTGAGAATACATGCGCAATTTTTATAAATATTTTACGAAATAGACACAAGTAATCAAAACTACATTATATGGTTAAATGATCGAAATCGAATATGCCCCTTTTTATTAAGTCTGGTAATCTAAGAATTAGGGAACAGACACCCTAATTGACGCGAACTCTAAAGATAGATCTATTGGGCCTAACAAACCCCATCCAAGGTACCGGATGCTTTAGTACTTCGAAATTTATATCATTTCCGAAGGATCCCGGAATGATAGGGGATATTCTTATATGCATCTAGTTAATGTCGGTTACCAGGTGTTCAATCCATATGAATGATATTTTTTGTCTCTATGCATGGGACGTTTATTTATGAGAATTGGGAATATGAAATCTTGTGGTCTATTAAACTTATGAAATGATTATTTATGATAAACTAATGAACTCACCAACCTTTTGGTTGACACTTTAAAGCATGTTTATTCTCAGGTATGAAAGAAATCTTCCGCTGTGCATTTGCTCATTTTAGAGATATTACCTGGAGTCATTCATGACATATTTCAAAAGACGTTGCATTCGAGTCGTCGGGTTCATCAAGATTATTATTAAGTCAATTATAGATGGATATATTACGAAAGAATATGCATGCCGTCAACTTTCGATGTAAATGAAAGTTTGTCTTTTAAAAACGAATGCAATGTTTGTAAAATGTATCATATAGAGGTCAAATACCTCGAGATGTAATCAACTGTTGTGAATCGTTTATAATCGATATGGACTTCGTCCGGATGGATTAGGACGGGTCTCTACATTAACCTCCATTTCTCAGGCCATACATTACCATATAACTGCCTATATTCTGCAATAGAGATATTATCCTGAATTCTAACATTGTATCTATCTCTTTTATTAACAATCAAACATAATGGATCATTCACACCTCATTTATCAAACAATAAAGTTGCCTTTTGACCATTACCAACTTCACATATCACATGATCTTTCACCCTATCCCTTAACCTCAATAATTGACACCAATTCCAACTATCTTTACTATCACCATGGATCTCCCAAATACTACTATTTTTCAGTTTAACTAAGTTTACCCACTGATACCACAGAGAATCCTTTTTCACTATAATCTTCCATAACTGTTTCATAATTAACACCTCATTCCAATCCTTAATAGGTTTTAAATCAAGCCCCCCTGATTTTTAGGAGTACAAACAAACTTCCATGCAACCTTTGCCTTACCCTTAGCATTGTCTCCTTGATTCCAAAGGAAACCCTTAAGCAACTTTTCAATACTTTTCACCACTGTAATAGGTAAAATAAAGACAGAAGCCCAATACACATGCAATGAGCTTAAAATTGAGTTTATTAATAGCAATCTACCTGCATATGACAACTTCTTATGTCTCCGGTTATATACTTTTTGCTTTACTTTATCATTAAGGCCACTGCAATCACCAACACTTAACTTCTTAGCTAATAATGGAATCCCTAGATACCTCACAAGAAGCTTACCCACAGAAAATGGCATGATCTGCAGAATTTTCAGTCTAGTACCAGGGTTAACACATCCAAAAAAATAATGTGCTCTTATTCAAATTAGGATATAACCCAGACACTTTTCTAAACTCCTCCAAAGCATCTTTAATGACCTGCACAGAATTTTCATCACGATGATTTAACACAAGTAAATCATCTGCAAAACTCATGTGAGTAAGCTTCATTTCTTTGCACCCATGATGATATTTGAAATTTGGAGACTTTTTAATTTTTTCAGCCAAAATCAAACTGAATACTTCCATCACAAGGGTAAATAATATGGAGAAATAAGATCCCCTTGCCTTAGGCCTCTCCCTCCCTTAAAATAACCATTCACACCTCCATTAATGCAAATAGAGAACTTAGTGGTTGTAACACAAGTCATAATCCAATTTATCATCCTTTCATGAAATCCAAACTTGAACAAAATATTCTTTAGACACTCCCAATTAACAGTATCATAAGCCTTTTGTATATCAATTTTCATTGCACACCTTCTAGGCCCATAAGCTCTATTATATCCTTTCAATAATTCTTGAGTGATCATAATATTGTCCTGAATACTCCTTCCAGGAATAAAAGCAGTCTGATTATGGCCCACCACCAAATCTAATCCTTCTTTAATCCTATTAGTAAGAATTTTACTAATACACTTATACAATACATTGCAGCATGCAATAGGCCGAAAATTAGATACTTTGTTAGGTATATCAATCTTAGGAATTAAAGCAATCAAGGTAGAATTGAGCTCACCTAACAATTTACCAGAATTGAAGAACTCCTTCATAGCCTTGCATACATCCTCACCCAGAATATGCCATGCTTTCTGAAAAAAAACATGAAGTATATCCATCAGGCCCTGATGCTCTATTTATATCAATATCAAACATTGCATTTTTAATTTCAATATCAGACACCTCCTCTATCATCCTTTCTGCTACATCTCCTGGAATAACCTTGGTAAATATGTCTCCTATATCTTCAATAGGTGACACATTAACAGACTCACCAAGGAACTTTTGAAAATGCTTAACACACTGCTCAGCAACTTGCCTATCATAATACCTCACCCCATCTTCATCACAGATACTCTCCACTCTGCTCTTATGTTTTCTACTTTTTAAAATACTGTAGAAAAACTTAGTATTTTTGTCTCCTTCAGTTAACCAAATCATTTTCGTTTTTTGCTGCAGCGGTCTAAATTCATCAGCTTTTGCAATTTCCAATTCATCTATGATAGATTTAGCTTTGTGCCTTAACTCTTTATCAAAAGGATTAATATCAATATTAGTTTGAACTAACTTTAAATCTTCCTTAAGATTGCTCACCTTATTATGCAGGTCACCATTTTGCCAATTCAACTTTTTCAAACTCCTTTTCATGTTTTTAAGATTCTTGACCAATTTAAACATATCATGACCAGCTAAATCTTTTGACCATCCCTCTTCCACAGTATCCAAAAAACTATCCTTATAAGCAATATAGTTCATAAATCTAAAGGATTTCTTATCAATAATTATACCCGATTTAATCCCCAAAACAGCTGGACTGTGATCAGAAATCAAATAAGGCATAAATCTTCCATAAGCTCGGGGGAATTTATTGAGAAACTCTTCATTAATTAGAATCCTATCAAGCTTTTTCAACACATTGCATTCTGGATTCTTAAGTGACTTAGTCTAGGTGAAATGAAAACCAGTGCTTCCTATATCCTCCACCTCTATAAGATCAATACACTCATTAAATTCATGCATATCTTCTGTAATATGAGACCCACCTGTTGCATGCTCATCCAGCTTCCTAGTAACATTGAAATCCCCCAAGATAACCCATGGTTTATCCTGGTAATTAACTTTTGTTTCCCAAGTTTAGCCCATAGCTTCTTTCTTTCTCTTCCTAAGTTACTAGCATATACAATTGTGCCATACCAACTAACAGGCTCATTTCTCAACTCAAAGAAACAGAACATTTGTTGTCTATCAACATGTAATATAGAGACTTTAACAATACTATCATTCCACCCTAGAATAATTCTGCAGCTGTTAGCACTGTATTTCAGATTAGCACTCCATTCCCAATTTCCAAAAGCCCTATTACAAGCTTTCTCAATACTTTTAGACTTAAGATGAGTTTCTAAAACTGCACAAATACTTAAATGTTCATCCCTAATGAGATTTCTAATCTCATCCTGTTTATCCTCCACACTCATACCCCTTATATTCCAACTAGCTAATTTACATTCAAAAACTTAAAGTAACACATTTGGGTCACCTGGACCCAAATCATTATCACATAAGCTGCAGCCCTGAGTATCAGCCACATCATCATATGATTCATCATTCTCACTACAACCTTTCTTCTTTTTTCTTTCCAGTTCTTCCAACTTCAACTGATAATATTTTTCATATCATAGCTCCATTTTTTAAATTCCTCCTCTGCTGGTTTCTGTTTATCCTTGATGAATTTATCCACAATCAATCTAGGGTCCAACAAATCATCATCACTCTCTGAAAGAACAGCATACTTGTTAGCACTCTTTTGAAATTTCACCTTACTTTTACCATTCAATTTCCACTTCGTTTTTGAATTCTTTTCTATACTCCCATTATCCTGACTACCATTACTATTCTGTTGTTTTTCCTTATTCACCTTTTTCCTTTTAACTTCCTCAAATCCATCATCTGCCACCTTATTTTCCACCTTATTTTCCACAGCCTTATGCTCAACCTCCTGTACAGTCTTAGGCCTAAGCTTACATTCCTCATGATTATGTCCAAAGACTACACAATGTGAACACAACTTAGGCTTCCATGTATATTCAACATTCACCTTCTTAGTAGCCTTAATATTCTGATCCTTATCCTTATATAGTACTTCAATATCATCAACAAATCCCTTGGTTGCCTCAACTTCCACCAAAACCCTTGCATATGTTGCGCTACCTATCCCATCATGACACATAGTGGTTGTAGTATTATCCATGACAATTGGCTTTCCCATTCTGCTTGCTAATGCACTTATTCCTTTACTACTCCAAGCTTCCAAAGGGACATTAGTCATTTTAACCCATACTGGCACAGAACTAGGTTCAACTTTCTCAACAGCCACCTCTGGATCCCATTTTCTAACAACCAAGGGTTTGCCATTCACCATACAAGGACTCTGATCAATCACCTTATTTAGGCCAATTTCATTATCAAACTTGAAATAACAAATCTGATTGTTATCCATAATAATGTCTTTTAGCCCTAATTTACTCCACATCCTTCTTAAGTTGTAATTCATAGCACTATAAGCCATACTACACCCTAAAAAATATCCACAAGCAGTCAATAGCCACTTCTTACTACCTTCATTAACCAATTCCTCATCAAAAATAACAACCTCTCCACCATCATTCATAAAAGTAGGCACTAAATTCAAACTCCTAAGCTTACTATTATTACTATTACCAACAATATCAGCATAAGATACATCATTAGCAATAACAGTAGGATCAGCACTCTTAGTAGCATTCAGATCAGGACAACCAGATACCTTAGTAGCATTCAAATCAGAACAATCAATTCTATTATTACCTGAATCAGGAGTAGAATTCACCCTGCTAGCATTCAGATCAGGATAATCGCTAGCGACACCTGAATAACAAGAATGATTCACCTTACTACTGGAAATTGGGGAAGTTACCTTCATAACCTTCTTCTATCCAATAGAACCATTCCCCGTACCAATATTTCTTATCGCTTCCTTTATGCCACCTCCATTATTATGTTTGATCTCTGATTTCTTTTTATTTAGGTCATTTACTGTATCTTTCAATTTATCTGGAATTTTGACTTGATGGGTAGAAACCCTACGATATTCAGCCATCTAAATCGTCATCGATCAAGCAATTACATGTTTGTGGATTCGATTAGTGAAATTGCGAGTGATTTGAAGTAATTAATTCCATTTATATAGTTATATCGTGCATGTAATAATATTGATATGAGATCCGATCTTCTTTAAGTTGAATATTTGTATGATTTTGAAAGACTGCAGTAGCTAAAAACTCCATTCTGTTAACAAAACATACGAAGCAGTTTTTATAGTAAAAACGTAATAAAGCTAATTCAAAGATGATGTCACATTACTTCGAAAGAGACGTCAGGTCGGTGATGGAAAAAGGCTCGGATAACGACCTACAAACAACAGAAACGAGGAGCAGATTCTCTACAACGTATTTATAGCGAACAAACTAAAAACCACACAGGGATGCAAACATTAAAGCAATCGGTCAAACGTATCATAAATCATAAATGAGATAAAAATCATGAAACAAAACTACTAAGCAATTACTAATAACAATCACAACTGACAACAACAACAACAACAACCTACACACCTAATGTAAATGTGGGTGCATTATAGTCCCTAGGTTCATTACGATCAAGTTGGAATGATTAACCGTTTAAACCTCATTGCTGGAATGAAACCGTACGTTTGCAGGTATGCAACCGTACGGATACACAGTGCAACCGAACGGTTGCAGGGATGCAACCGCACGGTTACACACGCTGTGTGTATATATATAGAGAACTTCGGTTTACTTGTTAGGTTAACGATCCTAGCCGCACTAAAACGTCCAAAATGATTCTCTGGTCATCTAGCATTCATCTAGGTCGATCTTTAACACCCTAAAGTCGTTCTATATCTAAAGATCAAAGTATATTTGTGTATTTTGAATATAAAACCCTATATCGAGATTTTTCGCACTCGATATAGTCAATTAGGTCATTTAATCCTAATCAAACCGAAGCATATTGAGTGTTGTTCTATGTTTACTTGCGACAAGTACTATAGCTATCATACTAAGACTTGACCTAAGTTAGTTATTTATACCAACCTGCTTTATTTTTAGGTCAGGATTGTGATCATTCTTGATCACTTTACTTCGTTGATATGCCACTAACGGACGGTTTTATTTATGCGGTGTCATTAGGTCCCAGGATGTCCGATTCGGTAGCACACATCGTCTTCGTTTATTTATATTTTGCGGGGCCTAAATTTACTTTTACTTTCTAAGGTGTAGAAGGTGTAAGTTAACCTAGTGTCGAATTTTATGCTGATTAACGAATTGAAGATCAAGTGGATAATTTTTTTTTAGTTAAATTACCTGGATAAAAGATAAGAGTTGATTTTAGATAAAGGTCCTAAATGCAGAAAAGTAAATAAAGTGGGAGGATATCCAGAGTATGCAGATCAGTGAAATGTTGACCAAGATATCATTATTGGCTTAGGGAAAGGTAATTATGCTTATGTTAAGGGTATGCTTGGATTGATGTAGATCTGGTTGGATGAGCCAATTACACAGACCTACTTGTCTCTGAACTCTCGGAGTTCTCTTTGAGCAGTGAAAAGTATGTCACTTGGTCTTATAACTGAAGTGTAACAATACCTCGGAGGTTACCCTCAGTAAGTACTAGGTTTATTAGTGAGTTAAGCTCTAATCCTAACCCTCGTTATCAGTTTAAGTAACTGAATAACAACGTGCCGTGTTGATTGAACACTGATCACAAACGGAAGGAGTCCGTCGGTTTAAGTTGGCAAAACCTTAAATGAAAACTAACAACCATTTCATCATACTAATGAGATCACAACAAATCAAACATTATACAACATCACAGTTAACATACTGATAGTAAAGCAGATAGAAACCTAATGAATACCTAAACAGTTGATATGACTAAGACCTAGGGCAACAATCAGACAAGAACATGCAATAGGCTTGGGTCATACAGTAAAGGCACTAACTAGATCTTAACAGCTCCTAAGAGGTCTCTTCGGAACAGTCAATAGGCATACTAGGTCATTCATGTCTCAATTCCTAGGTTCCGTGTCCTGAAAGTGCATTAGATGCCTCTCGGGAACTCCGGCCATACCGAGTTCATAGAATTTTCAGATACAGTATAACCAGGGGTCTTAATCCTATGAAGTAGCTAATTTCATATAGGTGGACAAGTCCTGATCACAACCTAAGTTAGTCAATCCTTAAGATGCTAGCATACAAATCTATCAGACTTCCTAGTTCAGTATTATAACAGTAATCGTACTATATTAACATAATTACGCTAACCCAAACTTCTATCATGGCAACATACAGATAATTTAAGCTATCATGGCAATATCAGAACGTACTATTAAATATAAAAGGTAAGAATACATGTTTAATATAAAAGACAAGCGTTTCGGATAAAAACCTGAAAAGGCCGAACTAATCTGCCCGGGATCGCAGGGACTCGCCGGGATATCCTCCTGAAAATAAAAGCTAAGCTAACTACTACTAAAAACTAACTAAAAGATTGAAAATATAAATTGAATTGCAAGTTGAGTGTGTCTTGGAATGGATGGAGAAGGCCCTTTAAATAGACCAGAATTTTGCCCAAATACGCCTGGCAGGCCGTATGGCAGGCCGTATAGTGGGGCGTATTTGGCAGGCCGTATGGCTGGCAGGCCGTTTCTTGGGGGCGTTTGCAGGGCCGTGTGGCAGGCCGTACTCCATACTGGCAGCCCGTATGGCAGCCTGTATGGCAGCCCGTATGGCAGGCCGTATCTGGTGCTGGTCAGCCTTGATTCACTGGATCGTAACTTGATTTCTTGTCTTTCACCGTTTTCGCTCTAGAATCTTCGTTTTAGCTCCGTTTTACTTGATTCTTTTTTGCATCGCCTTTGTAATTACTTAATCTACAAAATCAAACGAAAAAGCGATAATTTTGCCGACAAAGTTTTAATCTTTATTGTTTTAGGGCTTAATTTAGGGGGTAAAAATGTGACTTTTTGCCCGATATCAAATACCCCACACTTAGCTTTACTTGTCCTCAAGCAAGAAATCGGGAATATAAGGATCTTTCTAATAGATTCTCCCTTGCCCCACCCGTAGATCTTTTTATTATGCCTTCATCAGAAGTCGGTACATCTTTTGAAAGTATTAGAAAAAGTTTCAAGCTTCGATGATTTGGTCGCTAGCTTTCAATTGCGTCCATAGTGGAAAAGGCGTACTTTCCAACTCTCAGATGTAAAGTATACATGATCATGATCCTCACTGACGGATCACTCATATCACTCAAGTGTTTAGGGTGTCCTATTCTAATTGTATTGTCGCTCAGAAGCCAGTCGTGTAACAGTTCTCATCATAGGCTTGGTAGAGCATCGATATCTTCGCCGGTTAAGTAAGGACGGCACTGATCTTCTTCCTAAGCATTCTTTCAAGAGGAAGACGGGTTATAGGGTTTGGTTGGAAATTTATGAGTTTGGTGAAAGAGATCCAGATCTCTTGATTTTTGAGAGAATTGATAGACTTTGATTCTTCAGAGTATCCATTTTGGATAGATAATGGCTTGAGAATTCCGTAAAGGTTTTCTTTGGAAGAGGCGGATTTTGCTAAGATTTTGTCTAGAATTTTCTTTTGCTCTTCCAGCTTTCTTCTTCAGGGCATCTCTTCGGGTTTCTTTTTGCCTTATTTAGAGACTTTGCTCTTAGAGACTTTGCTCTTAGAGACTTTGCTCTTTCATAAACATATTTTTTTTGGCATACCCTTTCTTCATAACTTTTGTCTTTCGTTCCTGGTGCCCAGAGAGGAAGTGATAATCCACTGAAAATAGGTCTTTGACCTATCAAAAACAATCAGGGGTTCGAAATCTTTCGACTAGTGCTTTTGAAGCGAATTTGATCGATCTATCTCTTTATTAATCTCTGGATCTTTGGATGAATGGAAAGGGGAATGAATGTGAATGGTGTATTTTGGGAGTGAATTTGGAGTGAATATTTATGATTCATCAACTCTTTATGTGAGTTGGTCGGTTTAAATTGCGTGGAGTGGAAACGAAAACGGATGGCTTTTTGTCTTCTTTATTCAGAATGATTTCGGAAGGAGTATCGCACCTGCTCCACGTATGGCGCTCACTAACCATTGGTCTTGAAACGTATGTCTGAACCAAGTTCTAACTTGAACCGTACACCGGCACGATCATCATTTAAAATAACAAAGTACTGTAGATTTGATGGGTCATACAGACACTTTGGGTCCAATATTCCTCACTTTTTAGAGTAGGGGTCGTGATTGATCATGCGTAGCCTTTTACATATTTTCTTAAAAGAAATCTTTTGACACAAAACATAAGTTTCAGCTTAATCGTTCCGTTCTAATAAATGTTCCGAAAACTGATTTCTAGCAATTTTATTAGATCTTTTGGGAAAAAACAAAGTAAGAATTTTTTTCAAAATTACCCAATATCCATTGCTTAATTATTTTTTTGAACAAAAGAATTTTTCAAAACCTGGTGTTTCTGGTTACTTGACTTTAAAAACTTCGACCTTTAAAAACCTTACCCATTACCCCACACTTAGAAGAACATTGTCCCTAATGTTCTCTTAGAAAGAATATTTTGGTACTATATAAATTAAGGACATTGACTTCTAAAATTCTAAGTTAGTTGCGGGGTTTACCCCACACTTAGAGATTTTAGTGCGTTATAATTGAAATAGGTTTGAGGAAGGATTACTTCCCTATGGTCGTGTTACTTTCCTAGTGTTGGGCCTGCCTACTATCAATCTCCTACGTACCCATCTCTTTTGATAATATTTCTGCGTGAAGAATAAAAAGAGAAAGGCAGCATTTCCACTATATATAATTTTTTAGTACAATGCTTTAAAAAGATAAAAAATAAAATAAAGATAAAGTAGTCTATGGGATACTATCCTGGTCAATGTGCTGAGTCGGTTCTGCGAAGTATCTGAAGATCTCATCATCCTCTAGGCTCGGTAAGTACTCGAGAGGCTGCTCTATATCCAACTCAGGGCCAAGTAGAGAATCTAGACATAAGTCTGTCGGCATCTCCAGGTGGGATAAGTCTGGGAAAGGCTCCTCGTCAGGTATGCTCCCAGTGATCTCAAATGTCTGGGCCGATGGTGGCTCCACTGAAATAGGAATAGTGACTAGGTGACAATCCTCTGGTAACTCAGTGACTGGAAATGGATCGGTGACTGGAGCAGGTGGCGTGATGGGGATAGGAGTAGCATGTGCAGGCATAGCAGCTGAGGCAACAGAGTGAACTGAGGTTGGTGTGGAACGCCTGGGCGTAGCTCGTCGTGTCGGATGAACACGGCGTACTAGCCTAAATGAAGATGGGCCCAGAGTACTGCGTGGCATCCCCTCGCGCTGGAAGTATGCTCTCAGAGCCTTGTAAAGTCTCTGCTGATCTCTGAGTAGTGCCCATGCAACATCAGGGTCACTCAACGTAGCTCCGTAATGTATCAGTATCTTTAGCTCATGCGTATCTGGCAACTGTGTGTGCTCGGCTGGTCTCCTAGCCAAACGTCTAGATCGTCGAACGGGAGGAGCTGGCGGTGCTGTGCCGATATCCTCTTCAACAATCTCTAATACTAATCGCCTTGGGCCTAATAGCCCTTTTGATGGCCTGTTCTGATCAGCACTGCTTCCGGATGAGTAAACTACAGGAGTTCTCCTCCTGCGAACTGGAATGTAAGCTGATGCTCCTGAACTTGGCATTTTGCCTAAACACATTCAACAAACTTGTAAGTACTAAACGCAAGTATGGCGCTTAGTTGTTAGTACAGAGATAATATCTTAAGACTGAAAATAATAAAAGTAAAAATAAGTAATAAAAAGGATAAGCAAGGGGTGCCTCCCAAAAGCGCTTCGTTTATCAAGTCATTACAGCTCAACTTTTCCTTGTCAGATCTTCAGAATGGATCAAAGGAGAAGAGGTGATCCTCCTTATCGTGGTCTTCTAGATAAGCTTTCAACCGGTGACCATTGACCTTGAAATTACTAGTAGGTCCTTCCAATTCCACGGCTCCGTGTGGAAAGGCGTGTACAACTTTGTATGGGCCACTCCATCTTGATCTAAATTTTCCCGCGAACTTCTTGAACCGAGAATTGAAGAGAAGAACTTTATCTCCAGTTGCGAACTTTGTAGGGATTAATTTTGCATCATGCGTAAGCTTCGTTCGTTCCTTGTAGATGTATGACGTTTCATATGCTTGGTCTCTCAATTCGGCGAGTTCGTTCAATTGCATTTTCCTATGTCTTCCGGTAACTGAGGGATTGAGGTTGCAGGTCTTTAGCACCCAGAGAGCTTTGTATTTGAGTTCTAGCGGAAGGTGACAAGCTTTTCCATAGATCATGCGGTAGGGTGTAGTTCCTAGAGGATTCTTATAGGCAGTCAGGAATGCCCATAGAGCATCATCTAGCTTCTCGGCCCATTTATTTCCATGATGGCCGACAGTTCATTCTAAGATTCTTTTGAGTGCTCTATTCGTGACCTCTGCTTGTCCGTTGGTCTGCGGATAATAGGCAGTGGACATCTTGTGGATAACTCCGTATTGTTGCATCACCTTCATAAACTGAGTGTTACAGAAGTGTGTGCCTTTATCACTTATTATCGCACGGGGAGCTCCAAATCTGCAGAATAGTCTCTTCAGGAAATTTGTGACGACTTTGGCATCATTAGTTGGAAATGCTTGAGCTTCGACCCATCTGGAGATGTAATCTACTGCTACTAGGACATATTCTTTCCCGTTAGACTTTGGGAATGGACCCATGATGTCTAATCCCCATATATCAAAGATCTCGCAATTTTGGATATTAGTCTGAGGCATCTCGTTCTTCATAGAGATATTGCCTTGCCTTTGGCATGCGTCGCAATGCTTTACAAGCTCTTGCGCATCTCGAAATATAGACGGCCAGTAAAATCCCGATTCGTAGACTTTTCTCGCGGTTAAATTTGCTCCATGATGACCTCCAGTTGGTCCATGGTGACATTGGTGAAGAATCCCTGCTGCTTGCTTTTCATCTACGCAACTCCTGATTATCTGATCAGGGCAAATCCTAAACAGGTAGGGATCTTCCCAGTAGCAGTACTTGGCATCCCTGAAGAACTTCCTTCTTCGGGAGGTACTCATCCCCTTTTATACTACTCCGGCAACTAGGTAGTTGGCCATGTCGGCATACTAAGGAGTGTCAGCAAACTGTGATCCTATGTGAGTTTGTCCTAAACTCATAAGCTGTTCTTTCGGGAATTTATCTCTGATATCTTGTTCGGCAAGTTTTTCCATTATCGGGTTCTCCAAACGGCTAAGATGATCTGCTGCGACGTTCTCTGCTCTTTTCTTGTCTTTGATCTCAATGTCGAATTCTTGGAGGAGTAAGATCCATCATAGGAGTCTTGGCTTTGCGTCTTGCTTTGTGAACAGATATTTGAGGGCTGAATGATCTGTATAGACTGTAGTTTTGGACAGGATAAGATAGGAACAGAATTTGTCGAAGGCGAATACTACAGCTAGCAGCTCCTTTTCCGTGGTAGTGTAATTCTCTTGAGCTCCGGTTAAGGTTTTACTTGCGTAATAGATTGGATGAAAGTGTTTATCTACCCGTTGTCCAAGCACTGATCCAACTGCGAAATCACTCGCATCACACATGATCTCAAAGGGTAGACTCCAATCAGGAGCTATCATGATCGGTGCATGTGTTAGCTGCTCTTTCAGATAGTTGAATGCTTTTTGACATTCTTCATCGAAGACAAACGGGACTTCCTTTGCTAAGAGATGAGTGAGAAGTCGTGTGACCTTTGAAAAATTCTTAATGAAACGTCGGTAGAAACCGGCGTGTCCTAGGAAACTCCTTATTGCTCTTACCGTGGTAGGTTCTGGAAGTTTGGTAATAGTCTCAATCTTAGCCTTATCAACTTCTATTCCTGCTTTCGAGATCTTATGTCCTAAAACTATTCCTTCTTTTACCATGAAGTGACATTTTTCCCAATTTAGAACTAAATTTGACTCTTCACACCGGGTGAGCATCTTGTCAAGGTTTGAAAGGCACGAATCAAAGGTACTACCAAAGACTGAGAAGTCGTCCATGAAGACTTCCATACAACGCTCAATCATGTCGTAGAATATTGCCACCATGCATCGCTGAAATGTAGCTGGTGCATTGCATAACCCAAAGGGCATACATCGATAAGCAAATGTTCCATAAGGACAGGTAAAGGTTGTTTTCTCTTGGTCCTTTGGATCGAGGGAAATTTGAAAGTAGCCGGAAAAATCATCTAGGAAACAGTAGTACTCGTTTCCTGATAGACGTTCCAACATTTGATCGATGAAAGGTAATGGAAAATGATCCTTCCAGGTTGCATCGTTTAATTTACGATAATCTATGCAAACCCTCCAACCGGTGACTTCCCGAGTTGGAATAAGCTCATTATTCTCATTTTGAATTACAGTCGTCCCTCCCTTTTTGGGTACCACTTGAACAGGACTGACCCATGGCGAATCAGAGATGGGATAGATCAGACCGGCGTCTAGAAGTTTGATTACTTCTTTCTTGACGACTTCTTGAATCATAGGGTTGACCCTTATTTGCCTCTGAACTGATGGTTTGAAATCATTTTCCATGAAGATCTTGTGGGTGCAATAGTTGGGGCTGATCCCTTTGATGTCGGAGATCTTCCAAGCAATTGCCTTCTTATGTGATTTCAAAACATGAATTAATTTCGCCTTCTCTTGCGGCGTGAGGTCTTTCGATATGATCACAGGGAGTTGCGATTCTCCTTCTAAGAATGCATACTCCAGATTGTTGGGTAACTTCTTCAATTCTAATTCCGGAGGCTCCTCGATAGACGACTTCATCCTAGCTATCTCCTTTCGATCTAATGAGTTGTAGCTCTCCTGGAATTCTGATTCTTCAGTAGCGGTCACTGATGCCATCTGTTCTTCATTTCTGGAAATTGTTCTTCTTAATGTTTCCTCTTCAGAAACGTTTTCTTTAGTTTCGAAGGTAGGTTCGGGAAACTCCTCACAGTCTTCCCTTGACTGGGGTTCCTGATACACTGGAATGAAATCTGTTTCTTCATTTGGTCTTCTCCTTAATAGAGGTAAAGGAATGCCTTTTCCTAGCGGTGCTATTTGAATAGTATTGCCAAGAAAGTTACTTTCAGAGAGGGGAGATACGTGTCGACTAAGGTCTATGGCGGAATGATTGTCGAGATTTCCTTTAGGAGGTGTAAAGAACAGATCCTTAGAAATTTGATCTTGATTGCATATAGCCATAGTCTCTTCCAGGTATTCGTTGACGAGTTCTTGAAAAGAATCAGAGAGATTCACATCTTCTTCCTTAGGATGGTTCATGAGGCGATCAACATTGAATGTGATTTCTTCTCCTCCAACCCTTAACTTTAGAGATTTCTCGTGAACATCAATTACGACCTTGGCAGTATTTAGGAATGGTCTGCCAAGAATGAGTGGGACCTTCGTGTCTTCCTCAATGTCCATAATAATGAAATCAACGGGAAACGCGGACTTATCCACTCTAACTAGGACATCTTCAGCTATTCCCCTAAGAATCTTAACTGATCTGTCCGCGAGTTGGATAGTCATTCTGGTTGGCCTTAAGTCATTTAATCCTAGCTTCTTGAATAATGAATAGGGAATTAGGTTTACACTGGCTCCTAAGTCTGCTAACGCATTGCTAATTTGGACATCTTGCAGATAGCAAGGTACCGTAAATCTTCCTGTATCTCCTAACTTAGGGGGAATTCCATGCTGTAACACTAACAAGCATTCTTCACTTAAGGGCAAGCTAACTATTTCTCTTAATCTCTCTTTGTTTGAAAGCAGTTCTTTGAAAAATTTAGCCCAGTTTGGCATCTCTACTAAAGCATCAACTAGACGTACATTCAAATGTAAATTCTTAATAATATCCCAATACTTAGCAAATTGTGCTTCTTGTTTTTCCTTCCTAAGCCTACCTGGGAAACGTATGCGGGCACGCGGAATAATTTATGGGGCTTTAGGAGAGATAGGTTCCGGTGGATTGACGACTGGGCTCAATTGACACAGGTTCCTTATAGAAAAAATCTTGTATGGGCATGTTAACAGTTGTTTCTTTCTCTCCTCTAGTAAGTACTAGGGCATCAAACTCACTACACTCTATATCAATTTTAGTGGTTAATCGTTTAAGCGTAAGCTGAAAATTAGTGATTAATTCTTCAAAAGTCTTTATCAAAGTGTCGAACTTGTTCTGGCATTCTATGACTTGAAGGTTTATCATGTATTGCTTTTTCATAAATTCAGCTAAAATTTCCTTAAAGTGGAGAGTAGGTTTGTGCAATGGGAATATTATATTATGATCCAAGCTATTTTGCTGTTTGTGTGCCCATCTAGGGTAAGGATACCTTAGATTGGTTCTAGTAGCATCGGGGTTTTTAGGAATTGGTAAACTTTGAAGAGTGAGGGTGAGATCTTGTAACCTGGTTTCCAGCATTTTTACCGTATGAGTGAAGACGTCATCCTTCTCAGCAGCTTCACTGTTCCAATCTTCCTGCTGTGCAGCTATTGTGTCCAAGAGATCCCATGCTTCATCTGCTGTTTGGGACATGAAATTTCCTTGCGAGGCCATGTCTAGGAGAGACTTATCATCCTTGGTCAAACCATTGTAAAGCGTACAGATTATGTCTGCCCGACTTAACGAATGATTCAGACATCTTTTAAGCATCATCTTTACTCTATTCCATGCTAGACACAATGACTCATTTTCTTTTTGAGAAAAGTTTGTAATGTCATTTCTTAAACAGTTTTGTAGGGAGGGCTGATAAAATTTGTTTAGAAATTTAGTGGCTAAATCCTCCCATGTATGGATTGAATTCGGATTAAGTGCGTCAAACCATGCTGAAGCGTGTGCAGAAAGTGAATATTGAAAAAGATAAAGTTTTAAAATGTTTTTCTCATTTGATTCCTTCTTAAAAGAGTCGACCAGACTCATAAATTTGTTTATATGAAAGTTAGGATCGTCAGTCGGTAATCCTTGAAATTTACAGATCATACTGACTAATTTAATCATGTGTGAACTGATTTCAGAAATTCCTTCGAGTCCTAAGGTGATTGGTCCTCCTCTTTCCTCTAAGCATGACTTATGCATAGAAGCAAGGGTATCTTGTTGTTCCATTTTTTTAGATTTTCTGTTTTAAAAAGACTTAAAAGTAACTTTTAGAAAATATTAATTTACTAAAATGATCGATAATTTAATAAAAATAATTATTCTTGAAATTCGGTCGCTAACCAGATCGGATATCTTAACTGATAGGACTTCTCACAGATTACTCGTATCGAGGTGGCCAGGCCGACTACGAAGATGCGGGATCCTTTTGGTTCCAATATAATTCGAGACTGTTCGAAAAATCCAATAACCAAGTCCGTGTATAATTGTCTTTATTAGACACCACCAAACAATACTTTGTCTGTTTAAAATCTTTCTAGATCAAAATATTCGATCCCCGGCAGCGGCACCAAAGAAGATTGATCTACTGATATGCCACTAATGGATGGTTTTATTTATGCGGTGTCGTTAGGTCGCAGGATGTCCGATTCGGTAGCACACAGCGTCTTCGTTTATTTATATTTTACGGGGCCTAAATTTACTTTTACTTTCTAAGGTGTAGAAGGTGTAAGTTAACCTAGTGTCGAATTTTATGCTGATTAACGAATTGAAGATCAAGTGGATAATTTTCTTTTAGTTAAATTGCCTGGATAAAAGATAGTAGTTGATTTTAGATAAGTGTCCTAAATGCAGAAAAGTAAATAAAGTGGTAGGATATCCAGAGTATGCAGATCAGGAAAATGTTGACCAAGATATCATTATTGGCTTAGGGAAAGGTAATTATGCTTATGTTAACGGTATGCTTGGATTGATGTAGATCTGGTTGGATGAGCCAATTACATAGACCTACTTGTCTCTGAACTCTCGGAGTTCTCTTTGAGCAGTGAAAAGTATGCCACTTGGTCTTATAACTGAAGTGTAACAATACCTCGAAGGTTACCCTCAGTAAGTACTAGGTTTATTAGTGAGTTAAGCTCTAATCCTAACCCTCGTTATCAGTTTAAGTAACTGAATAACAACGTGCCGTGTTGATTGAACACTGATCACAAACGGAAGGAGTCTGTCGGTTTAAGTTGGCAAAACCTTAAATGAAAACTAACAACCATTTCATCATACTAATGAGATCACAACAAATTAAACATTATACAACATCACAGTTAACATACTGATAGTAAAGCAGATAGAAACCTAATGAATACCTAAACAGTTGATATGACTAAGACCTAGGGCAACAATCAGACAAGAACATGCAATAAGCTTGGGTCATATAGTAAAGGCACTAACTAGATCTTAACAACTCCTAAGAGGTCTCTTCGGAACAGTCAATAGGCATACTAGGTCATTCATGTCTCAATTCCTAGGTTCCGTGTCCTAAAAGTGCATTAGATGCTTCTCGGGAACTCCGGCCATACCGAGTTCATAGAATCTTCAGATACAGTATAACCAGGGGTATTAATACTATGAAGTAGCTAATTTCATATAGGTGGACAAGTCCTGATCACAACCTAAGTTGGTCAATCCTTAAGATGCTAGCATACAAATCTATCAGACTTCCTAGTTCAGTATTATAACAGTAATCTTACTATATTAACATAATTACGTAACCCAAACTTCTATCATGGCAACATACAGATAATTTAAGCTATCATGGCAATATCAGAACGTACTATTAAATATAAAAGGTAAGAATACATGTTTAATACAAAAGACAAGCGTTTCGGATAAAAACCTGAAAAGGCCGAACTAATCTGCCCTGGATCGCAGGGACTCGCCTGGATATCCTCCGGAAAATAAAAGCTAAGCTAACTACTACTAAAAACTAACTAAAAGATTGAAAATATAAATTGAATTGCAAGTTGAGTGTGTCTTGGAATGGATGGAGAAGGCCCTTTAAATAGACCAGAATTTTGCCCAAATACGCCTGGCAGGCCGTATGGAAGGTCGTATGGTGGGGCGTATTTGGCAGGCCGTATGGCTGGCAGGCCGTTTCTTGGGGGCGTTTGCAGGGCCGTGTGGCAGGCCGTACTCCATACTGGCAGCCCGTATGGCAGCCCGTATGGCAGCCCGTATCTGGTGCTGGTCAGCCTTGATTCACTGGATCGTAACTTAATTTCTTTCTTTCACCGTTTTCGCTCTAGAATCTTCGTTTTAGCTCCGTTTTACTTGATTCTTTTTTGCATCGCCTTTGTTATTACTTAATCTACAAAATCAACCGAAAAAGTGATAATTTTGCCGACAAAGTTTTAATCTTTATTGTTTTAGGGCTTAATTTAGGGGGTAAAAAAGTGACTTTTTGCCCGATATCATTCGTGCAGTTCACGTTTTCTGTGTTACTACTTTGTTTACGTTAAGGTGAGTTATAGTCCCGTTTTTATACTATTTTAAAGTATATTTTTGGGATGTGATTACATGCATTTTATTTACGTTTAGACACAAGTGGCAATTAAATTTAAATTATTCATTATGAGTTGAACGAAAATATTCCCTAGTCTGGTAACTGTAATCACTGGTTTCTACTGGTGAACGCGAATCCTATGGATAGATCTATCAGGTTTGACAACCCCATTTCGAGCTAGTCGCGCTAGCAATTTATAATCGGAATGTATTAGTACTTCGTATTTATTTGAAGATACACATGTTTAGTGTATATTGTGTTTGGTAAGGGTGGAATTGGTTAAGTGGTTACCAGGTGACTCATGGACAAATGGAATAATGGTTTAATATTTTCTAACATTTTTAAATCTTGTGGTCTAAAGTTTATTCGTTTATTTAAACCTATAATTCACTCAACATTTTTGTTGACAGTTTACTCGCATGTTTTCACAGGTACTTGATTTGTTGAGCTTCCGCTGTGTTAGAGGGTCTGCATTCATTGGGCAGATATTGATAAACATTTAAACTTTGCATTCTTTTTGGATATTTAAACTTGTGGGTTTTGTTGACATGTTTTGGTCAACTTTGGTTATTTAATAAGTTGAGTTGTTTAAAACTACTTATTTTGAGTAAATTTCCTTTTTGGGAAACTTTTTGGTTAAAGAATGCAATGTTGTTTAATAAATTCATATAGAGTTTCGATCAAGCTGTGGGACCAAGTGACGGAGCCGTTAAGGGTACTTGACGGGCCATCACATATTATGTAACACATAAAAAATAATTTAAAGTCAAAGTTGGAAAGATAAGACCTCTAAAGTCAAAACAGGACAATAGATTTGGGACGGAGGGAGTATATGATAGAAAATGGTTTCAGAAGGGGAGTCATCGATCAGACTCTGTTTATCAAAGAAAAAGGCGCCGATATCATGCTGGTACAGGTTTATGTGGACGACATCATCTTTGGGTCAACCGATCAGAAGATGGTTGATGAGTTTGAAGACGTAATGCAGAAACGATTCAAGATGAGTTCACTGGGGGCCATTAATTTCTTTTTAGGGTTGCAGGTTGATCAAACGGAAAAAGGCATCTTTCTACATCAATCGAAGTATGTAGCTGACATCTTGAGCCGATTCAAGATGGAGAATGAACGAGTTTCCAAGAATCCTCTATCAGTGATTCACGGGATTACACCAGAAAATACTAGAGCAAAGGTCAGCCCGACTCTTTACAAGGCTATTATTGGTTCCTTGATGTATCTTACAGCATCTCGTCCAGATACCATGTTCGCAACATGCTTGTGTGCTCATTATCAAGCACAACCAAATGTGAATCATATGCTCGCTGCAAAGAAGATCATGCGGTATCTCAAGGGGACTCCGAGTTTGGGCTTATGGTATCCACGGAAGGATGGATTCGGGTTAACAACATACAGTGACTCCGACTATGGAGGATGCAAAATAGATTTCAAATCTACCTCTGGAGGTTGTCAGTTTCTGGGTAGCAGGCTTGTGAGTTGGCAGTGTAAGAAACAGACCGCTGTTGCACAATCCACGTGTGAAGTTGAATATATTGTTGCGACAATCTGTACTTCTCAGGTTGTCTGGATTCAACAACAGCTGTGGGATTACGTTTTGCATATTTCTAACACTCCTATCTATGTTGATAATACGGCCACTATTGCTGTAACTAAGAATCCTGTTAATCATTCTAAGACCAAACATATAGGGATCAAGTACCATTTCATTAGGGACTGTTATGAAAAGCGTTTAATAGATGTCCTTCAGATAGGTACACAGACCCAACGTGCTGATTTGTTCACTAAAGCTTTTGATCGACCACGTTTCCTATTCTTACTAAATGTTTTGGGTGTGAGAGAGAGGGCAGAAGTTGTGTCCGATAAGGAGTTATTGAAGTAATCATCCAATTTGTTTCATTTGTATATATGCATTTGCATGCTGCATCATTTTTGCGTGTTACTTAGCTTCTCATTTTCCTGCATATTAATTTCAACATCATTTTATGTTCTGTATGTTTAATATGAAAAAACCCAAAAATATTTGTGTTTAATTTTATTTCATAGATTAGTTGAGAAAATGGGAACACACGAAAATACAAAAACAATATAAAGTTGAAAACCCATAAAAAGTTGAAAAATTCGAAAATGAGAAGGTGCTATGTGATATTGGGAGATGATTGTATTACTGAACTTCCATGTTTATCGTTTTGCGCACAACGTATGTAATACATGATTAGTTGATGAATGTTGATAAATTTTGATGATCAAATTTTGGAATGAGATGATCACACAAACATCAAGTAAATAATCTTGACAAGGAAATCATGAAAAGGTTTAAAGCGGTTGACGGTAGTCACCTAACTATCACTGAGAATGTATTGTGAAACGATCGTTCAGGAACTCAACAGACGGTTGAGGTCTCCCATACTACGATTTATACTCTAGTGAAGGATTGTCAAGTAAGTCAACAAGACGAGTTTACTCTATTAGAATGTATACTTGTTTCTATTCACCTTTATTGCTTGGGCCAAAACATTTCAGTAGGTCATTCAGGTATTCAAAGGGGGGTATTCTCAATTTGAAGGATTGAAAAGTGCAATTATGTATCACAGATATTTATCGGTTTAAGAATGTATTAAAGAAGGCTATTTCAACTCCAAGGATTAGATCTGCAGTATGATTCATCTACCAGAAAACTAAAGTGGTGCATCATCATCTATGTATAGCCTATTTATGTCAGCTATAGTGAAAAAGCAACATCAGAAAATCCAAAAAAAATGTGTTATTGATCATAAATGATCATGTGTATATGTTGTTGATATCTCAATAAAGATGATGCATCACAAAAGAAAGATGAACACACTTTGTGCGGAGCAGAATCGATTCAAGTTATCTATATTCGAGGGGGAGAAAAGTCATATATTCAGATCTAGAAAACTCAAATCAGTCGATTCTTAAAGTCATTATCTGGCAAGACGGTGCTTCTATTGTCCGTGATATGGTTTGTGCTGATTGATCCAGATAGCTGGGGATATCTTCTGGAGGATATGCTGACTTAGAATTCCATCACTTCAAATATCATATCATTCCATCAGAATAAGCTTTCCGCTCAAGCATGAGGTTTATAGCGACCGGTATTTGAGTTCTTTCGGAGTACGCAATAAAATTGTGATAAGCAAAGCTCTCTGAAGCGAAAAGTATGATTTTAAGGTAGAAGCTCATGGCTGTCAGGGTTTCTAGAAACATCGTGAGATGCTTCTTGTTCGATTAAATCGAAAGTACATCGAAGTGATAGCGGACAACTTCAATTAGTGTGCTCAATTGACTACATAATAAATTTGTGCGATCTTAAGTGAGGACTGAGTCTGAGATTTAAGCAGATACAGAAATGTGTTCAAGTAATTAAACGCTAACGTGATCATCAAAAAGTCCGAAAGGAAAATCGGATAAGTTTATTGATTTTCAGAGACTAAAAGTGTAGGTACTGAATCAGAACTAATCAGTTCGAAGGGACTCACGATGTCAAAACTGTAAAAGATAGTTCAGTTCTGATCCCAAGAAAAATCTGACAAATTCATCTTCTCACAAAAATATGTGTCAATGCTTCTTTAGACGTTGTTTCTATTCTTCGTTAAGTAGGTTAATTCATGCTTTGTCTAGATATCATTTTCATGCTTACTTCATTTGCTATGCTGGTAGTTTTAGTATTTAATCCTGCCATGATGTGTTATGTCTGCATTTATCTCAGTTTTAGTGCATGATTATTTGAAAAAGCCAAAAGATATTAGAATACTGTGTATTTTTCTTGTATGCATCTTCATTCTGTACATAATTGCATATCAGTTGGTGGTTATTTCATAAACTCCGTATGTGTGGACCAGGGGGAGTAAGCATGTGTAATTGATCCGTTAAAAAAACTAATTAGGTCGGATATTAGGTTATTTGACTTAGTTTGACTTGAAACGGGATCTTGGAAAATTTGTTCATTTAGAAAGTTCTAGTACGATAAGTTGACTTGAGTTTGACCAAATGTTAATTATGTCTAGAATCGAAGACTAGAACTGATGGGACTTAAATGTTAAAATTTTGAAGTTATGTTTTGCATCAGGACGGTTAAACTGTGCAACCGCACGGTTACAAAATGTAACCGCCCGGATAAGGGAAATAAAAGGGTTGTTGAACTTAAGGTACAACTGTACGGGTACAACATGCACCCGCACGGTTACATAAATTTGATATGGTTACACCATTGCAACCACACGGTTGCAAAACGGGTATAAATACCCAAATTCAGAACCGTGTAACCTTTGTGCTCTCAAAATTGTCTAAGTGCAAATTTCATCAAAAATCACATATTGCTAGAAGGAGTTTTTGATCTCGTTTTTCATATTCTACTCGTG
This sequence comes from Rutidosis leptorrhynchoides, assembly GCF_046630445.1. NCBI lineage: Eukaryota > Viridiplantae > Streptophyta > Magnoliopsida > Asterales > Asteraceae > Rutidosis > Rutidosis leptorrhynchoides. Next base: position 81,356,315 of record NC_092333.1, read on the forward strand.
TTTCTGATCAATTTCATCTATAACAGGTATCTTTTCATCCATTAAATCTCTTGTTCTTGACTTGTTTTTAGTTCTTATGAACTATAGATCAATACAGGGATTTTTGATGTGTTTTAATTAAAGTTGTTGATTAGAACTAGGGATGGCAACGGGCGAGAAAAAACCCGTGACCCGCAGGTACTCGATCCGTGATGGGCGGGTAAAATCATAAAATCTTACCCGCGGGCACGGGTACGGGTAAAAAATTATACCCGTCAACGGGTCGCGGGCAGGTGCGGCTACATACTACCGGTCGCGGGTAAAACCCGATCCGTTAATTCATGGGACTTTTTTTAATTTATCTTCGAGTTTATACATACAATTATCAATTTAAAAAGGATTTTACTTGTAATGCAATAATAATTAATAATAAAATATTATATATAAGTAAAAAACTTGACTTTTACGTCATTTTACTCATGCTAATTGTATATATTGTTTATAATTAACAAAATTTCCTAACATTTCTTAAAAAAAAATATATTAGTGAAGTTGTATATTATTATTACCCGCGGGTTTACCTGCGGGTCACTGGTATCCGGGGGGTCACGGGCATGGGCGAAACTTTTTTACCCGCAGGCGGGTAACGGGTCTTAAGTAGCAAAAAAACAACCCGACGGGCGGGTCGCGGGTATATAGAACCCGTGCCCGTTACCCGCGGGCGCCATCCCTAATTAGAAGTTGTTAATCGGAGGTATTAGGTGTTGTTGCAATGTTTTATTCGATGATCAACACTTGTTTTGATGGATTTGGATTTTTGAAAACCCTAACAGTCCGTATGAATGCAACTGGATGGTTGCACATTGAAACGGCACGGTTGTGCACACAACCGGGCACTGTTTCATGCAACCGCACGGTTGTGCAGCAGTTTCAAAATCTAAGTTTAAAATGATGCATCCGTGTGTAATAGGACTGCACCCGTACGGTTGTCGTGCAACCGGGTTTATCTTTAGTGTAACCGTATGGGTACACATCAAAAACCCTAAATGTTATTTCGTTTCTAATAATTTTGGTGTGTGCAATTTTGTGCTTGTTTTTCAGATTTAACTATGTCTGGGACTCCAGTTTCAAATGTTCCTACTACTAAGGCTACCGGCTCTGGTTCCGGTCAGCCACATGCTGAAAAGAGATCTAAACCACGAAGGGTTATTAAGTCTCGATCTAAGAAGGCTGCTGAGCATAATAACGAATTGCAGGTGGGACCCAACAACAACATGATTGCAAATTTGAACAAGATTGATTATCTAGCTGACTATCATGGGATCATGGAGTTCTTTGAGAGATCTCGTATCTACACAGCTATCTCTCTTGATGTGCCAGCTTATGTTTCTCATCAGCGTGAATTTTGGAAGAATGCTACTTTATCTAAGACGATGGATGGGGAACGTCGAGTTGATGTTAAAAACAGTACTGTTCAGGGTAAGGACATTGTAGTTACTGAAGGTCATATCAGGAGGTTGTTAAATTTCCGTGATGCAGCGGACATGAAAACAAGACTTAATTTAGGACTAGTCAAAGGCTGTTATCAGAGATGCAAGTACTCTGGTGATTTGACAAAGTCAAAAGTCCTGAAGTTGGGTTTCTGTCCTACTTTTAAATACTTGGCTCATGTTATTGTTCATTGCTTAAGCTCAAGGAGAGAGGGCCACGATGAATTGAACTTCGTAATGTAGTCTATGATGGTAGCTTTGATTTTGAATCTTCCGTTTAACTTCTCTGGGGTTATATTCGATTACATGATCGAGAACAGCAAGTTCAAGTCTGATCCTTACTTGCTTTATCCACGATTCCTCCAGCTCGTTATCAATTCTCAGCATACTGAGCTTGTCAAGGAGGATAAAGACCTTATCAAGCTGAATGAGATGACAAATGAAATGGTGAGGCGAATGATTTACTACAAGGGTAAAGTGGCACCACCAAACTGAAATGTCCCGTTCTTATTGATTAAAAACGTTCCATATTAATTGATTTCGTTGCGAGGTTTTGACCTCTATATGAGACGTTTTTCAAAGACTGCATTCATTTTTAAAACAAACCATAACCTTTATTTCATAGATAAAGGTTTAAAAAAAACTTTACGTAGATTATCAAATACTGATAATCTAAAATATCCTGTTTACACACGACCATTACATAATGGTTTACAATACATATATGTTACAACAAAATAAGTTTCTTGAATGCAGTTTTTACACAATATCATACAAGCATGGACTCCAAATCTCGTCCTTATTTAAGTATGTGACAGCGGAAGCTCTTAATAATCACCTGAGAATAAACATGCTTAAAACGTCAACAAAAATGTTGGTGAGTTATAGGTTTAACCTATATATATCAAATCATAATAATAGACCACAAGATTTCATATTTCAATACACATCCCATACATAGAGATAAAAATCATTCATATGGTGAACACCTGGTAACCGACATTAACAAGATGCATATATAAGAATATCCCCATCATTCCGGGACACCCTTCGGATATGATATAAATTTCGAAGTACTAAAGCATCCGGTACTTTGGATGGGGTTTGTTAGGCCCAATAGATCTATCTTTAGGATTCACGTCAATTAGGGTGTCTGTTCCCTAATTCTTAGATTACCAGACTTAATAAAAAGGGGCATATTCGATTTCGATAATTCAACCATAGAATGTAGTTTCACGTACTTGTGTCTATTTTGTAAATCATTTATAAAACCTGCATGTATTCTCATCCCAAAAATATTAGATTTTAAAAGTGGGACTATAACTCACTTTCACAGATTTTTACTTCGTTGGGAAGTAAGACTTGGCCACTGGTTGATTCACGAACCTATAACAATATATACATATATATCAAAGTATGTTCAAAATATATTTACAACACTTTTAATATATTTTGATGTTTTAAGTTTATTAAGTCAGCTGTCCTCGTTAGTAACCTACAACTAGTTGTCCACAGTTAGATGTACAGAAATAAATCGATAAATATTATCTTGAATCAATCCACGACCCAGTGTATACGTATCTCAGTATTGATCACAACTCAAACTATATATATTTTGGAATCAACCTCAACCCTGTATAGCTAACTCCAACATTCACATATAGAGTGTCTATGGTTGTTCCGAAATATATATAGATGTGTCGACATGATAGGTCGAAACATTGTATACGTGTCTATGGTATCTCAAGATTACATAATATACAATACAAGTTGATTAAGTTATGGTTGGAATAGATTTGTTACAAATTTTCACGTAGCTAAAATGAGAAAAATTATCCAATCTTGTTTTACCCATAACTTCTTCATTTTAAATCCGTTTTGAGTGAATCAAATTGCTATGGTTTCATATTGAACTCTATTTTATGAATCTAAATAGAAAAAGTATAGGTTTATAGTCGGAAAAATAAGTTACAAGTCGTTTTTGTAAAGGTAGTCATTTCAGTCGAAAGAACGACGTCTAGATGACCATTTTAGAAAACATACTTCCACTTTGAGTTTAACCATAATTTTTGGATATAGTTTCATGTTCATAATAAAAATCATTTTCTCAGAATAACAACTTTTAAATCAAAGTTTATCATAGTTTTTAATTAACTAACCCAAAACAGCCCGCGGTGTTACTACGACGGCGTAAATCCGGTTTTACGGTGTTTTTCGTGTTTCCAGGTTTTAAATCATTAAGTTAGCATATCATATAGATATAGAACATGTGTTTAGTTGATTTTAAAAGTCAAGTTAGAAGGATTAACTTTTGTTTGCGAACAAGTTTAGAATTAACTAAACTATGTTCTAGTGATTACAAGTTTAAACCTTCGAATAAGATAGCTTTATATGTATGAATCGAATGATGTTATGAACATCATTACTACCTTAAGTTCCTTGGATAAACCTACTGGAAAAGATAAAAATGGATCTAGCTTCAATGGATCCTTGGATGGCTCGAAGTTCTTGAAGCAGAATCATGACACGAAAACAAGTTCAAGTAAGATCATCACTTGAAATAAGATTGTTATAGTTATAGAAATTGAACCAAAGTTTGAATATGATTATTACCTTGTATTAGAATGATAACCTACTGTAAGAAACAAAGATTTCTTGAGGTTGGATGATCACCTTACAAGATTGGAAGTGAGCTAGCAAACTTGAAAGTATTCTTGATTTTATGTAACTAGAACTTGTAGAATATATGAAGAACACTTAGAACTTGAAGATAGAACTTGAGAGAGATCAATTAGATGAAGAAAATTGAAGAATGAAAGTGTTTTTAGGTGTTTTTGGTCGTTGGTGTATGGATTAGATATAAAGGATATGTAATTTTGTTTTCATGTAAATAAGTCATGAATGATTACTCATATTTTTTGTAATTTTATGAGATATTTCATGCTAGTTGCCAAATGATGGTTCCCACATGTGTTAGGTGACTCACATGGGCTGCTAAGAGCTGATCATTGGAGTATATATACCAATAGTACATACATCTAAAAGCTGTGTATTGTACGAGTACGAATACGGGTGCATACGAGTAGAATTGTTGATGAAACTGAACGAGGATGTAATTGTAAGCATTTTTGTTAAGTAGAAGTATTTTGATAAGTGTATTGAAGTCTTTCAAAAGTGTATAAATACATATTAAAACACTACATGTATATACATTTTAACTGAGTCGTTAAGTCATCGTTAGTCGTTACATGTAAGTGTTGTTTTGAAACCTTTAGGTTAACGATCTTGTTAAATATTGTTAACCCAATGTTTATAATATCAAATGAGATTTTAAATTATTATATTATCATGATATTATCATGTATGAATATCTCTTAATATGATATATATACATTAAATGTCTTTACAACGATAATCGTTACATATATGTCTCGTTTAAAAATCATTAAGTTAGTAGTCTTGTTTTTACATATGTAGTTCATTGTTAATATACTTAATGATATGTTTACTTATCATAGTATCATGTTAACTATATATATATCCATATATATGTCATCATATAGTTTTTACAAGTTTTAACGTTCGTGAATCACCGGTCAACTTGGGTGGTCAATTGTCTATATGAAACATATTTCAATTAATCAAGTCTTAACAAGTTTGATTGCTTAACATATTGGAAACATTTAATCATGTAAATATCAATCTCAATTAATATATATAAACATGGAAAAGTTCGGGTCACTACAGTACCTACCCGTTAAATAAATTTCGTCCCGAAATTTTAAACAGTTGAAGGTGTTGACGAATCTTCTAGAAATAGATGCGGGTATTTCTTCTTCATCTGATCTTCACGCTCCCAGGTGAACTCGGGTCCTCTACGAGCATTCCATCGAACCTTAACAATTGGTATCTTGTTTTGCTTAAGTCTTTTAACCTCACGATCCATTATTTCGACGGGTTCTTCGATGAATTGAAGTTTTTCGTTGATTTGGATTTCATCTAATGGAATAGTGAGATCTTCTTTAGCAAAACATTTCTTCAAATTCGAGACGTGGAAAGTGTTATGTACAGCCGCGAGTTGTTGAGGTAACTCAAGTCGGTAAGCTACTGGTCCGACACGATCAATAATCTTGAATGGTCCAATATACCTTGGATTTAATTTCCCTCGTTTACCAAATCGAACAACGCCTTTCCAAGGTGCAACTTTAAGCATGACCATCTCTCCAATTTCAAATTCTATATCTTTTCTTTTAATGTCAGCGTAGCTCTTTTGTCGACATTGGGCGGTTTTCAACCGTTGTTGAATTTGGATGATCTTCTCGGTAGTTTCTTGTATAATCTCCGGACCCGTAATCTGTCTATCCCCCACTTCACTCCAACAAATCGGAGACCTGCACTTTCTACCATAAAGTGCTTCAAACGGCGCCATCTCAATGCTTGAATGGTAGCTGTTGTTGTAGGAAAATTCTGCTAACGGTAGATGTCGATCCCAACTGTTTCCGAAATCAATAACACATGCTCGTAGCATGTCTTCAAGCGTTTGTATCGTCCTTTCGCTCTGCCCATCAGTTTGTGGATGATAGGCAGTACTCATGTCTAGACGAGTTCCTAATGCTTGCTGTAATGTCTGCCAGAATCTTGAAATAAATCTGCCATCCCTATCAGAGATAATAGAGATTGGTATTCCATGTCTGGAGACGACTTCCTTCAAATACAGTCGTGCTAACTTCTCCATCTTGTCATCTTCTCTTATTGGCAGGAAGTGTGCTGATTTGGTGAGACGATCAACTATTACCCAAATAGTATCAAAACCACTTGCAGTCCTTGGCAATTTAGTGATGAAATCCATGGTAATGTTTTCCCATTTCCATTCCGGGATTTCGGGTTGTTGAAGTAGACCTGATGGTTTCTGATGCTCAGCTTTGACCTTAGAACACGTCAAACATTCTCCTACATATTTAGCAACATCGGCTTTCATACCCGGCCACCAAAAATGTTTCTTGAGATCCTTGTACATCTTCCCCGTTCCAGGATGTATTGAGTATCTGGTTTTATGAGCTTCTCTAAGTACCATTTCTCTCATATCTCCAAATTTTGGCACCCAAATCCTTTCAGCCCTATACCGGGTTCCGTCTTCCCGAATATTAAGATGCTTCTCCGATCCCTTGGGTATTTCATCCTTTAAATTTCCCTCTTTTAAAACTCCTTGTTGCGCCTCCTTTATTTGAGTAGTAAGGTTATTATGAATCATTATATTCATAGATTTTACTCGAATGGGTTCTCTGTCCTTCCTGCTCAAGGCATCGGCTACCACATTTGCCTTCCCCGGGTGGTAACGAATCTCAAAGTCGTAATCATTCAATAATTCAATCCACCTACGCTGCCTCATATTCAGTTGTTTCTGATTAAATATGTGTTGAAGACTTTTGTGGTCGGTATATATAATACTTTTGACCCCATATTAGTGGTGCCTCCAAGTCTTTAATGCAAAAACAACCGCGCCTAATTCCAAATCATGCGTCGTATAATTTTGTTCGTAAATCTTCAATTGTCTAGACGCATAAGCAATCACCTTCGTTCGTTGCATTAATACACAACCGAGACCTTGCTTTGATGCATCACAATAAATCACAAAATCATCATTCCCTTCAGGCAATGACAATATAGGTGCCGTAGTTAGCTTTTTCTTCAATAACTGAAACGCTTTCTCTTGTTCATCATTCCATTCAAATTTCTTCCCTTTATGCGTTAATGCAGTCAAGGGTTTTGCTATTCTGGAAAAGTCTTGGATGAACCTTCTGTAGTAACCAGCTAGTCCTAAAAACTGGCGTATGTGTTTCGGAGTTTTCGGGGTTTCCCACTTTTCAACAGTTTCTATCTTTGCCGGATCCACCTTAATACCTTATTTGTTCACTATGTGACCGAGGAATTGAACTTCTTCCAACCAAAATGCACACTTTGAAAACTTAGCGTACAATTCTTCCTTCCTCAATAATTCTAACACCTTTCTCAAATGTTCACCGTGTTCTTGGTCATTCTTTGAGTAAATAAGTATGTCATCAATGAACACAATGACAAACTTGTCAAGGTATGGTCCACACACTCGGTTCATAAGGTCCATGAACACGGCTGGTGCATTAGTTAAACCAAACGGCATGACCATAAACTCGTAATGACCGTAACGTGTTCTGAAAGCAGTCTTTGGAATATCATCTTCTTTCACCCGCATTTGATGATACCCGGAACGTAAGTCAATTTTTGAATAAACAGACGAGCCTTGTAGTTGATCAAATAAGTCGTCGATTCTCGGTAGTGGGTAGCGGTTCTTGATGGTAAGTTTGTTCAACTCTCGGTAGTCGATACACAACCTGAATGTACCATCTTTCTTCTTGACAAACAAAACAGGAGCTCCCCACGGTGATGTGCTTGGTCGAATGAAACCACGCTCTAAAAGTTCTTGTAATTGGCTTTGCAGTTCTTTCATCTCGCTGGGTGCGAGTCTGTAAGGAGCACGAGCTATTGGTGCAGCTCCTGGTACAAGATCTATTTGAAATTCAACGGATCGATGTGGGGGTAATCCCGGTAATTCTTTCGGAAATACATCGGGAAATTCTTTTGCAATGGGAACATCATTGATGCTCTTTTCTTCAGTTTGTACTTTCTCGATGTGTGCTAGAACAGCATAGAAACCTTTTCTTATTAGTTTTTGTGCCTTCAAATTACTAATAAGATGTAGCTTCGTGTTGCCCTTTTCTCCGTACACCATTAAGGGTTTTCCTTTTTCTCGTATAATGCGAATTGCATTTTTGTAACAAACGATCTCTGCTTTCACTTCTTTCAACCAGTCCATACCGATTATCACATCAAAACTCCCTAACTCTACTGGTATCAAATCAATCTTAAATGTTGCGCTAACCAGTTTAATTTCTCGATTCCGACATATATTATCTGCTGAAATTAATTTACCATTTGCTAATTCGAGTAAAAATTTACTATCCAAAGGCGCCAATGGACAACTTAATTTAGCACAAAAATCTCTACTCATATAGCTTCTATCCGCACCCGAATCAAATAAAACGTAAGCAGATTTATTGTCAATAAGAAACGTACCCGTAACAAGCTCCGGGTCTTCCTGTGCCTCTGCCGCATTAATATTGAAAACTCTTCCGCGGCCTTGTCCATTCGTGTTCTCCTAGTTCGGGCAATTTCTAATAATGTGGCCCGGTTTTCCACATTTATAACAAACTACATTGGCATAACTTGCTCCGACACTACTTGCTCCGCCATTACTCGTTCCGACACCATTTGTTCCTTTCGTTCTATTAACCCCTGGTCCGTAGACCTCACACTTCACCGCGCTATGACCATTTCTTTTACACTTGTTTCAAAATTTGGTGCAGAACCCCGAGTGATACTTTTCACACCTTTGGCATAGCTGCTTCTGATTGTTGTTGTTGTTGCGGTTATTATTGTTGTTGGGATGATTGTTGTAGTTGCTGTTGTTGTTGTTGTTGTTGTTGGGCCGTTTGTTGTAGTTGCGATTGATGTTGCGATTGTTGGGATAATTGTTGCGATTATTGTTGTAATTGCTGTTGTTTTTGTATTGGTGATTCTTATCACCGTTTTCCTCCCACTTTCTTTTGACTTGCTTCACATTGGCCTCTTCAGCAGTCTGTTCTTTAATTCTTTCTTCAATCTGGTTCACTAGTTTGTGAGCCATTCTACATGCCTGTTGTATGGAGGCGGGCTCGTGTGAACTTATATCTTCTTGGATTCTTTCCGGTAATCCTTTCACAAACGCGTCGATCTTCTCTTCCTCATCTTCGAATGCTCCCGGACACAATAGGCACAATTCTGTGAATCGTCTTTCGTACGTGGTAATATCAAATCCTTGGGTTCGTAACCCTCTAAGTTCTGTCTTGAGCTTATTGACCTCGGTTCTGGGACGGTACTTCTCGTTCATCAAGTGCTTGAATGCTGACCACGGTAGTGCGTACGCATCGTCTTGTCCCACTTGCTCTAGATAGGTATTCCACCATGTTAACGCAGAACCTGTGAAGGTATGCGTAGCGTACTTCACTTTGTCCTCTTCAGTACACTTACTTATGGCAAACACCGATTCAACCTTCTCGGTCCACCGTTTCAATCCGATCGGTCCTTCGGTTCCATCAAATTCCAAAGGTTTGCAGGCAGTGAATTCTTTGTAGGTGCATCCTACACGATTTCCTGTACTGCTAGATCCAAGGTTATTGTTGGTATGTAGCGCAGCCTGTACTGCGGCTATGTTTGAAGCTAGAAAAGTACGGAATTCCTCTTCATTCATATTCACGGTGTGTCGAGTAGTCGGTGCCATTTCCTTCAAAATAGTTAAATGGAACAAGTTAATCATACAGAATATTAAGAGTAGTTAATAGTATTTCGTAGCATAATATGAACTCATTTATAAAAGCTTTTTCTTCATATTAGCGTTTTATAAGTTTAAATTCGGGTAGTACCTACCCGTTAAGTTCATACTTAGTAGCTAATATACAATTCAACTACTACAATTCTATATGAAAAACTGATTATAATAATATTTCGCGTTCAAACTTTTATACAATATTTTACAAACTTACAATACCGCTTATTTTACATAAAGCATGAAATATAGCACACAATAACTTTGATACAAGATAGTTGTGAAGATAATTCTAGCTAGTACACAAGTCGTTCAGCAAAGGCAATAAAGACACGTAATTCATACGTCCAGAAACAAGTCATGCATTCTGGTTTTACTAGGACTACTTCCCATCCTTGGTCTTATGCAACATAACCGTTATGGCCGTTGATAAGACAGAGTGTTGTAACGTCGTCAAAGGGACGAGGGTTACGTAATGTCCAATAGTCCCGTAACAATCTAAAAACCTCATTTCTTACCCCAATTACCGACTCTGTCACTTGTGGGAACGTTTTGTTTAATAGTTGTAGCCCGATGTTCTTGTTCTCACTTTGGTGAGAAGCGAACATTACTAATCCGTAAGCATAACATGCTTCTTTATGTTGCATGTTAGCCGCTTTTTCTAAATCACGAAGTCCAATATTCGGATATATTGAGTCAAAATAATTTCTTAACCCATTGCGTAAAATAGCATTTGGGTTCCCCGCAATATATGCGTCAAAGTAAACACATCGTAACTTATGGGTTTCCCAATGTGATATCCCCCATCTTTCAAACGAAAGTCTCTTATAAACCAAGACATTCTTGGAACGTTCTTCGAATGTCTTACAAACTGATCTCGCCTTAAATAGTTGTGCCGAGGAATTCTGACCGACTCTAGACAAGATTTCATCAATCATGTCTCCGGGTAGGTCTCTTAAAATATTGGGTTGTCTATCCATTTTGTGTTTTTATACTGTAAAATAGACAAGAGTTAGATTCATAAAAAAAATACTTTTTAATACAAGCAATTTTTTTACATATATCATAAAGCATAAGCACACTATATTACATATATTACACCACACGAATACAGCTATCTTATTCCGACTCGCTTGTTTCTTCTTCTTTGGTTTTGGTTCGTTTTGCCAAGTTTCTAGGGATATATGATGTTCCCCTAATACGAGCCATCGTTATCCACATTGGTTTAGAAAAACCTGGTGGTTTAGAGGTTCCCGGGTCATTGTTACAACTTAAGGAATTCGGGGGTTGACGATACATATAAAGTTCATCGGGGTTGGAATTAGATTTCTCTATTTTTATGCCCTTTCCCTTATTATTTTCTTTTGCCTTTTTAAATTCAGTTGGGGTAATTTCTATAACATCATCGGAATTCTCGTCGGAATCCGATTCATCGGAGAATTGGTAATCCTCCCAATATTTTGCTTCCTTGGTGGAAACACCATTGACCATAATTAACCTTGGTCGGTTGGTTGAGGATTCTCTTTTACTTAACCTTTTTATTATTTCCCCCACCGGTTCTATTTCTTCATCCGGTTCCGATTCTTCTTCCGGTTCCGATTCTTCTTCCGGTTCCGACTCTTCTTCCGGTTCCTCTTCGGGAACTTGTGAATCAGTCCACGAATCATTCCAATTTACATTTGACTCTTCATTATTATTAGGTGAGTCAATGGGACTTGTTCTAGAGGTAGACATCTATCACATAATATCAAACGCGTTAAGAGATTAATATATCACATAATATTCACATGTTAAAAATATATAGTTTCCAACAAAATTTGTTAAGCAATCATTTTTCAAGTAAACACGGTCGAAGTCCAGACTCACTAATGCATCCTAACAAACTCGATAAGACACACTAATGCAAAATTCTGGTTCTCTAAGACCAACGCTCTGATACCAACTGAAATGTCCCGTTCTTATTGATTAAAAACGTTCCATATTAATTGATTTCGTTGCGAGGTTTTGACCTCTATATGAGACGTTTTTCAAAGACTGCATTCATTTTTAAAACAAACCATAACCTTTATTTCATAGATAAAGGTTTAAAAAAAACTTTACGTAGATTATCAAATACTGATAATCTAAAATATCCTGTTTACACACGACCATTACATAATGGTTTACAATACATATATGTTACAACAAAATAAGTTTCTTGAATGCAGTTTTTACACAATATCATACAAGCATGGACTCCAAATCTCGTCCTTATTTAAGTATGCGACAGCGGAAGCTCTTAATAATCACCTGAGAATAAACATGCTTAAAACGTCAACAAAAATGTTGGTGAGTTATAGGTTTAACCTATATATATCAAATCATAATAATAGACCACAAGATTTCATATTTCAATACACATCCCATACATAGAGATAAAAATCATTCATATGGTGAACACCTGGTAACCGACATTAACAAGATGCATATATAAGAATATCCCCATCATTCCGGGACACCCTTCGGATATGATATAAATTTCGAAGTACTAAAGCATCCGGTACTTTGGATGGGGTTTGTTAGGCCCAATAGATCTATCTTTAGGATTCGCGTCAATTAGGGTGTCTGTTCCCTAATTCTTAGATTACCAGACTTAATAAAAAGGGGCATATTCGATTTCGATAATTCAACCATAGAATGTAGTTTCACGTACTTGTGTCTATTTTGTAAATCATTTATAAAACCTGCATGTATTCTCATCCCAAAAATATTAGATTTTAAAAGTGGGACTATAACTCACTTTCACAGATTTTTACTTCGTTGGGAAGTAAGACTTGGCCACTGGTTGATTCACGAACCTATAACAATATATACATATATATCAAAGTATGTTCAAAATATATTTACAACACTTTTAATATATTTTGATGTTTTAAGTTTATTAAGTCAGCTGTCCTCGTTAGTAACCTACAACTAGTTGTCCACAGTTAGATGTACAGAAATAAATCGATAAATATTATCTTGAATCAATCCACGACCCAGTGTATACGTATCTCAGTATTGATCACAACTCAAACTATATATATTTTGGAATCAACCTCAACCCTGTATAGCTAACTCCAACATTCACATATAGAGTGTCTATGGTTGTTCCGAAATATATATAGATGTGTCGACATGATAGGTCGAAACATTGTATACGTGTCTATGGTATCTCAAGATTACATAATATACAATACAAGTTGATTAAGTTATGGTTGGAATAGATTTGTTACAAATTTTCACGTAGCTAAAATGAGAAAAATTATCCAATCTTGTTTTACCCATAACTTCTTCATTTTAAATCCGTTTTGAGTGAATCAAATTGCTATGGTTTCATATTGAACTCTATTTTATGAATCTAAATAGAAAAAGTATAGGTTTATAGTCGGAAAAATAAGTTACAAGTCATTTTTGTAAAGGTAGTCATTTCAGTCGAAAGAACGACGTCTAGATGACCATTTTAGAAAACATACTTCCACTTTGAGTTTAACCATAATTTTTGGATATAGTTTCATGTTCATAATAAAAATCATTTTCTCAGAATAACAACTTTTAAATCAAAGTTTATCATAGTTTTTAATTAACTAACCCAAAACAGCCCGCGGTGTTACTACGACGGCGTAAATCCGGTTTTACGGTGTTTTTCGTGTTTCCAGGTTTTAAATCATTAAGTTAGCATATCATATAGATATAGAACATGTGTTTAGTTGATTTTAAAAGTCAAGTTAGAAGGATTAACTTTTGTTTGCGAACAAGTTTAGAATTAACTAAACTATGTTCTAGTGATTACAAGTTTAAACCTTCGAATAAGATAGCTTTATATGTATGAATCGAATGATGTTATGAACATCATTACTACCTTAAGTTCCTTGGATAAACCTACTGGAAAAGAGAAAAATGGATCTAGCTTCAATGGATCCTTGGATGGCTCGAAGTTCTTGAAGCAGAATCATGACACGAAAACAAGTTCAAGTAAGATCATCACTTGAAATAAGATTGTTATAGTTATAGAAATTGAACCAAAGTTTGAATATGATTATTACCTTGTATTAGAATGATAACCTACTGTAAGAAATAAAGATTTCTTGAGGTTGGATGATCACCTTACAAGATTGGAAGTGAGCTAGCAAACTTGAAAGTATTCTTGATTTTATGTAACTAGAACTTGTAGAATATATGAAGAACACTTAGAACTTGAAGATAGAACTTGAGAGAGATCAATTAGATGAAGAAAATTGAAGAATGAAAGTGTTTTTAGGTGTTTTTGGTCGTTGGTGTATGGATTAGATATAAAGGATATGTAATTTTGTTTTCATGTAAATAAGTCATGAATGATTACTCATATTTTTGTAATTTTATGAGATATTTCATGCTACTTGCCAAATGATGGTTCCCACATGTGTTAGGTGACTCACATGGGCTGCTAAGAGCTGATCATTGGAGTGTATATACCAATAGTACATACATCTAAAAGCTGTGTATTGTACGAGTACGAATACGGGTGCATACGAGTAGAATTGTTGATGAAACTGAACGAGGATGTAATTGTAAGCATTTTTGTTAAGTAGAAGTATTTTGATAAGTGTATTGAAGTCTTTCAAAAGTGTATAAATACATATTAAAACACTACATGTATATACATTTTAACTGAGTCGTTAAGTCATCGTTAGTCGTTACATGTAAGTGTTGTTTTGAAACCTTTAGGTTAACGATCTTGTTAAATGTTGTTAACCCAATGTTTATAATATCAAATGAGATTTTAAATTATTATATTATCATGATATTATCATGTATGAATATCTCTTAATATGATATATATACATTAAATGTCTTTACAACGATAATCGTTACATATATGTCTCGTTTAAAAATCATTAAGTTAGTAGTCTTGTTTTTACATATGTAGTTCATTGTTAATATACTTAATGATATGTTTACTTATCATAGTATCATGTTAACTATATATATATCCATATATATGTCATCATATAGTTTTTACAAGTTTTAACGTTCGTGAATCACCGGTCAACTTGGGTGGTCAATTGTCTATATGAAACATATTTCAATTAATCAAGTCTTAACAAGTTTGATTGCTTAACATGTTGGAAACATTTAATCATGTAAATATCAATCTCAATTAATATATATAAACATGGAAAAGTTCGGGTCACTACACAAACCGTCCACTATTCGGTCACTTGAAAAAGGTTGACTACGTAGCTCGAAATCCAAGGATGTGGAGGAATGAGGATAGTGATTCTGACAAGGAAGACATTGTTCCTGATCTTACTGAGACGGCTGATTAAGAGGAGGTTGTGGAAGTTGGTTCTCAATCTGGTCGTGCTGCCGAGGACTTAGACAATTATAGTTTTGGAAGATGATGTGACAGAAGGTGGTGAATTGTTGATGTCCTTAAAGCGAAAGGAGGTTGCTGAAGATGAACCTTTGAGAAAGCCGAAGAGGAAAAGAGGTCATGTGAGAAGAGTTGTTGATCCTTCGGGAGGTGCTTCTGCTACTTCCACAGCAACTCAACAAGCTCAGGCTCCTCCAGTGCAACCTACTCAGACAAAACAACAAGTTCCAACACTACCAGCTGTTTCTACTCAGGCACGCAGTTCGTTGACTCTCACGACTATCGATCCTTCTTTTGTGAATCTTCAGACTGTTGTGTTTGGATTGATTAATAAAGTTGATGATTTGACTGCCAATAACAATGAGAAGAATAAGGGGGTAAATGATTTGAAAGAAAGGGTTAATTTCTTGACCTCGGAACTTGAGAAAGATCCTAAGCTGGGCGTATTTGAAAGATTTGAATTGTTTCGCGGTACGAAGGGAGAATGGAGTCGATTATTTTAAGCATGCTGCTGATCTGAAAACGCTTCCATATTTTGAGATGATGGAACTTGCTAGATTACCATTGCTCTATCATGAGTCTGATGGATGGGGTCAGTGGATGCAGTTCAAGATTAAGAAAGAATTCAAGTATGGCTGGTCTGTGTTAGAGCCGCAGTTTCCGAAGGTTTCTTATCGTACTGATCAATCTATTGGAAACAGGGTTCGAGTGGTTAACTACAAGCGTGCCAGGACAATGAAGTATGCTCCAGTGCGTAGGATGCCACAAAATTTTGGAGATCGTTTTCGATGGTGGTATTATGATGGGCGATCTGAAGAAGCTGTTATTTTGTTGTATAATCCTAAAAGAAGCTTGGATCAAAATTAGGATTATTGATCCTATGTGGATCCAAAATCTGTGCAAAGAAGACATTAAGGTGTTGCGAAGACACCCAATCTTTTATGAGTTGCCTAATGCGGAGCAGGCAATTCAGTTCAATCGTGCTGTTCGTACATGCTATGTGTATGATATTCATGCTTAAAAGTCTATCTGTTGAATTTGAATTGGTGTAATGTGAACGTGAGCGTTTTATTTTTCTTTCATTCGATGTGGTTGTAATAACTTGACTTGAACGTTTTATCTATTTATTGCTAGGTTTGCTAGATTGCATGTTTTGTTTGTCTGTTTTGCAGGTGAAGTATATTTTATTGATCTGTTTAATGAACTGGGTCTTAGGGAGAGTTTGTTGGTGCATTATAGTCCCCAGGTTCATTACGATCAAGTTAGAATGATTAAACGTTTAAACCTCACTACTGGAATGCAACCGTACGGTTGCAGGTATGCAACCGTACGGATACACAGTGCAACCGGAAGGTTGCAGGGGTGCAACCGCACGGTTGCACACGCTGTGTATATATATATATATATATATATATATATATATATATATATATATATAGAGAACTTCGGTTTACTTGTTAGGGTAACGAACCTAGCCGCACTAAAACGTCCAAACCGATTCTCTGGTCATCTAGCATTCATCTAGGTCGATCTTTAACACCCTAAAGTCGTTCTATATCTAAAGATCAAAGTATATTTGTGTATTTTGAATATAAAACACTATATCGAGATTTTCCGCACTCGATATAGTCGATTAGGTCGTTAATCCTGTTTACACGATCCTACAGTAAGAGCAAAGACGACACTATTAACAAATTACATTACATACATTAAAAGCTCAAGTGGAAGACGGAATCACGGACAACAAAATCCATTAAAGAATCCTGCAACAAACGCATACAGAATCCATGGTTTCAATGCACACAACAAAACTACGAAGTTGAAAAAAAATTAGAGTAACAATAGAAAAAAAAACTTTTGCATCGATTCAACTTGTACCCAATTACAAACCTAACGGGGGTGAAACTTTCTACAAACACTCAACAAAAGATACACATGAATACATAAAAAGTTCATGATCAGATACCTTTTTCAATAAATGAATCTAGAAATCTGAAACCAAAGCGGTTTAACACCGACGTTTCCATGATCCAGCAAAGGCAGTAATGATAGGCGATAATACGTTCAACGTTTCAATATTGAAACCTAAAAGTCAGAATACAACAAATCCGTAAATAAAAGTCAATGAAAAATCTTAATTTAGCATCTAAATAAAAGTCAAAGTCAAGAAATTATTGTTGATTACGCATGGTGACCGAAAAAGCTGAAATTATTACCTGGAAGGTGGCCAGAAAAAATAGGAAGAAATGAAAGAGTGCTTTTATATTTGAGCCTTTATCTAATGCACCTAAAGCATCTCATGTTTTCGTCTTTTTGTTTGAGCTTCAACTTGAACTTCAGCATATTCTTTCCCCGTCGGGATTTATAACCTTCAGGCCCTCATAATTTACCGCTATATCCTTTCGAGCCCCGTCGAGTGTTGATATTGCTAAAAATGAACATATATTTAGTCGCAAAATCGGTCGAAATAATAAGATTTAATTTGTATTTGTACGATTTCGAGTTGTAATTTGTATAAAATTTCTTAAGTGTTTACGGAGCGCCAAAATGAAGAATATGTCAAGAAAACGTTAAAACACGCAAGGTACAAGTCATCATCCAAAAGGTACAAGTTATCAATGCATTAGATTAATACTTGAAGACGTAGAATCCACCCTAGTGATCCAGTGGGGTGGGGAGGTCTCAAATTCGGGTCTCTCCCCTTAAAAATATCAGTGGGATTTATTTTCTGAAAGCCGGATTGTCCCGGGAAAGGTTTTACCGACCCGTATTCAGGACCCAGGTCCAACCGCCTGCCCCTCAGGATGATTTAAGGTTCGGATCCCTGTAATGCGGTTCGGGTTTTCTGCCCGAAAGGGCGGGCATGCTTGAAAAATGAGAGTATTCGATGCCAACAACTTGCCTTTCAAAAAAAAAAAAAAAACACGAAGACGTACAAGTTTCAGAGCACAAGTTACAAGTCAACAAAGCACAAAGAATAAAATAATATTAATAAAGTGGTGGCTGGTGTAATGATCATAAATTAATGAAAAGAAATAATGATATTAAAATTCAAGAAAGATCGAATCATGGGCTGCTTTGTGCATAAAGAATGCACAAGAAACAAAGGCTACATAAAATAAAGATGATGGGTGATGATAATATTGATATTATACGGAGTATATAAAAAAAGAAACAGATCAGAGTAGTTCACTAGCTAGTGCCTAGTGCAGGACAAGTCAGGTCCTGGTCATTGTACATATGGGCTGCTGTTAGTGACTACTTTTCAGTGATTAAACAAATTAAAAGAAGATCCAATTACAGATATCAGGGATGGATGGATGGGTCAAGTTGATAAAATATCAAGGATGGATGGATGGATCAAAATTGCACTCTCAAATGGAATTGGAGCCGCTGTCCAAGTGGTCGTGCTCGTGATGATCTCGATGATTTGGCTAACTGATTACTTTCCTATGTATAACTTGACAGGTCTAGTGATACTTGACATTGGAAGTTATCAAACAAATGCTCTTTCTCTACCAATGAACTCACTAGGCTAATTGAAGACAACAGATCTCTTGGATATAATTCACACCAGAAAACACATAGAAACAGCCTTGTCCCTTTGAAAGTGGAAGTGTTTATTTGGAGGTTATTGAAATGTCGGCTACCAATACATGTGGAACTTGACAAAAGGGGTATTGATATTAATTCTGTAAGATGCCCCCTTTGTGATGATGATATAAAAACCTTATATCATTCTATATTCTTTTGCAAACATTCCATGGACGTTCGGGAAAAAGAGTAGATAAGTGGTGGGGGTTTGGAGGTGTCTCAAACCTAATTATTAGCTAAGCCTTTCGGGGGAATTGCAAAGCGGGGCAAATGACATTGGGGTCTCGAATGTGACAAGTGGTTGAATAGACATGTGCATATTTAACTTGGAAGAATTGCAATCTCAAGGTGTTTTCCAACAAATCTTGGAACGGTCCACATGCTCTAATGGAAATCGAACTTAAATCTTTCGAGTGGGTCTCAATATGTGTTATAAAAGGAAGATTGATTGGCTTCTTTGGCAATCAAATCCTAATGGCTGCAGTACTGATCCTTAACGAGAGTGGTGCAGGTTGCTCGCTCTGCAACAATCTACTGTTCTTAGTTCATTCTGATAGTAATATGTTGTAGCTTCTAAGCCTGTTTATTTTTAAGCTTCCTGATAGTATTATGTTCATGTTGCAACTGCGTGTTTAGTAAAGTGCAAATAAATTTGTGGTGAAGTTAAAGCCAACAAAACACAATATTTCGTTTGTGTCTCAAGGTTCATTGCTCAACCCATTTTGACTTGCATGTTGTATCAGATCATTGTCGGGTTAATACTTGTTTTCCACTTGAATTCGTTTGAAAGTTTTGCTTGTTTTATTTCCACTAGAATTCGTTTTACATTTTCCAATCGAATTCGTTTGGAAGTCGTAGTTTCTTGTTACAAAACAGTTCAAGCAAGTTCAATTTTTAACCAGAACAACCATGTAGCAAACCTATACGATGTGTAACTTTGGCATTTAAAAAAAAAAAACCATAGTTCTAAAATTTGTAGTTATAACGAGTATATATATATATATATATATATATATATATATATATATATATATATATATATATATATATATATATATATATATATATATATTAGAAAATAACAAAATAGCTAGCGTTAGCGAGAGTTATATTTACATCATATAATATTTACTTCATATATGTGGTAATTATATTACATGCAAGGTTTTTAGTTCTTGAAACAGAATCATGACACGAAAACAGTTCAAGTAAGATTTTCACTCGAAATAAGATTGTTATAGTTGTAGAAATTGAATCAAAGTTTGAATATGAATATTACCTTGAATTAGAAAGATAACCTACTGTAAATAACAAAGGTTCCTTGATCTTAGATGATTACTTGGAATGGATTAGAAAGCTTGGAAGTAGACTTGCAAACTTGGAAGTATTCTTGATTTTTATGAAACTATACTTATGGAATTTATGAAGAACACTTGGAACTTGAAGATGGAACTTGAGAGAGATCAATTGGATGAAGAAAATTGAAGATTGAAATTGTTTGTAGGTGTTTTTGGTCGTTGGTATATGGATTAGATATAAAGGATATGTAATTTTGTTTTCATGTAAATAAGTCATGAATGATTACTCATATTTTTGTAATTTTATGAGATATTTCATGCTAGTTGCCAAATGATGGTTCCCACATGTGTTATATATATATATATATATATATATATATATATATATATATATATATATATATATATATATATATATATATATATATATATATAGTGGTAGGATCAAAAGGGAATTAACCAATCGGGGGGAAGCAGGGGGAAGCAAAAACTTTTTTTTTTTTTTTTTTCGTTTTTTGAAAAAACTTTGTTCACGAACATTATAGATGAGATGAAAATAAGAACATTTAGTAGAGACACTTTGTGATAAATGTTTTAATTATGGCGGGAAAACGCTCGAAGAAGTAATATATAACAATTATCGTGCTTTTCGAGCGTATGTTGAGGTTTTAGCTATTGGGGTTTAGATATTAGAGTTTAGATATTAGGGTTTATAGGGTTTAGAAATTTAGGGTTTAGAATTAGGGTTTAGATTTAAGATTTAGATTGAGTTTTTAACACGAACGGTTTAGAGTTTAGAGTTTAAGGTTTAGGGTTTGGTGTTTTGGGTTTATGGAATAAACCCTAAACCCTAAAACCTAAACCCTAAACCCTAAATCAGGCTAAATTTTACTTCACAAAACATGAAGAAAAAAAAACGTTCATTTTCTTCACGAACAATATTATCTTGAATGTTATTTTTGTCGATCGTTTTCCCGCCTAAATAATAACATTCATCACGAAGTGTCTCTTCTAATTGTTCATATTTTCGTGTGATCTTGATGCCGAAAAAGAAAAATTCCAAAAAAAATCGAAAAAAAAAAAAAAAAATTTGCTTCCCCCAATTGGTTACTTCCCCATTGATCTGACCATATATATATATATATATATATATATATATATATATATATATATATAGTCTGCAAAGATATACGTTCATAAATGCTCTCCACAGCCTCTAAAGCACAAATCATAAAATGTATCAAAAGGTAGAGATCCTCCAACACTGTTATTAAGCATATCAAAATGCCGTTATGACAAATCCGCTGATTGACTTGAGGTCAAACCCAACATCAAAATCAAATTATGTTCAACCACTTGAGCATACAAGTAGTGAAAACGTTTCATAATACCTCATTCTCTATAAATCCAAACTCCTGATAATAAATATCAGAACGCACAAGTACAAACAATTATCTCTTATTGCTTTTCCTATATGTGAATGGCCTTATCATAAGTCGCCATTGCAGCTTCCTTCACAGCCTCACTCAAAGTAGGATGAGCATGACACGTGCGTGCGATATCCTCGCTCGACGCATCGTAAGTTAACGCTAAAGCAGCCTCATGGATCAACTCACCTGCATTTGAACACATTATGTGAACACCTAATACCTTATCCGTCTCCTTTTCAGCTATTATCTTCACCAGTCCTTCAGCATCATCAATCGATTTCGCCCTGCTGTTTCCCAACATCGGAAATTTCCCGACAGTGTACGCAATTCCAAGTTCCTTAACCTGTTCTTCGGTCTTTCCAACAGACGCAACCTCGGGATGCGTGTAACAGACCCCGGGTACCTTATCATAGTCCACATGTCCTTCTTTACCTGCAATGAATTCCACACACGCAATACCATCCTCTTCAGCTTTGTGGGCCAACATGGGCCCAGGGATGACATCACCAATGGCGTAAACACCCTTTACATTTGTAGTGAAACGTTTGTCAACAGGAATTCGGCCGATCTTGTCGGTTTCAACGCCAATGCTATCCAAACCCAGTCCTGATGTAAACGGGCTTCTACCCGCTGACACAAGCACGACATCAGCTTCGAGTACAGTTTGATCACCACCAGCTGATGGTTCAATGGTTAATTTGATGATGTCAGATGACGTGTCGACTGCTACCACTTTGGTTTTGAGCTTGAACTTCATTTTTTGCTTTTCAAGGGCACGTTGGAATTGCTTGCGGATCTCACCGTCCATTGAAGGAACGATGTCGGGTGCAAACTCAACAACCGTGACCTCGGACCCAAGACGGGCCCACACTGAACCCATCTCCAAACCTATGTAACCAGCCCCAATAACAATCATTTTTTTAGGAATTTCTGTTAAGGCCAAAGCACCAGTAGATGATACGATCCTTTTTTCATCGATTGTGATCCCGGGTAGTCCTTTGACATCGGAACCGGTTGCAATTATGATGTTCTTGCCTTTCACTACTTGTGTGTCGCCATCGATGGTGTCAACAGAAATTTCTGAAGGAGAGACGAACTTACCGTGTCCCTTAACATATGTTACTTTGTTTTTCTTGAACAGGCTTTCAATACCTTTAGTAAGATTTGATACAGCTTTATCTTTTTGACCCATCATTTCAGCAAGATCCACTTGAACATTATCAAATTTAACTCCATGCTTGGCAAATGTAGTTTTGGCCTCATGATACATGTGAGATGAATGAAGAAGTGCCTGGAAATTGAAAAAAAAAAAAAAGCCATAAACATAAATTCAAAGTAAGCAAGATCCATATAATGCATTGGTATACATACCAATTTTCAGATTAAGTGACAAAGAAACAACAATAAATTTTACTTACTGAATTAAGAGCTGTACAGAAACAAACCATTAAGTGGTAAGTAAACAAGCCCTAGTCTAACCATGATTCCCAAATTCACGACTGGCTATCCTAAACACGTGACTCAAAAAAGGCTGCTGTGGCCGTGGCATTTGGTGAGCTCAAAGGAGTTCTTATTTTGGTTTTTGCAAACAGTTTTCTGCAAACAAAATTAGATACTACCAAAAATTCTTTAAACATGACATCATGAATCCCGATGTTCATCTCTAAAGTTCACTCTCCTGTTAAAAAACTTGTATAAAGGTGACATGTATAAAGGTGACAGACAAAGATGATGCGTCATCACAGACAAAAGCAGTAACGTAATTGCATTATAAACTACTTTTGAATTTATAACCTTTGAAAACGCTATTAAATATTTTCTGAACAGTTTTCATTTTTAAAGATAGGGAATACGTTGTCTCTATGCTGGAAAATGAAAACATTATAGCAAGTAATCAAAGTTTTCACTATTGTTCTAGAAATTTTTAAAAACAAAAACCATCTCTCATTTTTCAACGAAATGAAAACAGAAAAATAAAGGAAATTTTGAGCAACCAAACACTGCCTAAGTTTTGTAGCTTTTATAATTAATCTACTCTAGATCATCCAACACAACTTATTGATAACAAAGAACTAGATAACAAGCATATTAATGAATATAATCTAATGTATGGAAATGTATTAATTGACTCATGAGCCTAATTCCTGAAAGACATAAACGTGAATCATCCATACAATGATCGAAGCAGTGTGATTTTGTATAACAGTTGCAGATTAATAAAAGGAAAAAAATCATCACCTGTAAACTATTAATAATACATCCAAAAAATATATCACATGCACACGGTTATACCTAGCTATTTCACTAGATCCAACTCACAACTAATTAAACCCTAAATTACCAAAATTAAAACAGCTTCAACTAATATAAAAGAAACAACTAATAATCGAAATTAGAATATACCTTAGAAGGAATACAGCCGACGTTGAGGCAAGTACCACCTAAAGCACCGCGTTTTTCAATACAAATAGTTTTGAGCCCTAATTGAGCAGCCTTGATCGCCGCCACGTATCCACCGGGACCGCCGCCGATGACGACGACGTCGGTTTCATCAGATCCTGAAGCGAATCCTCTAGAGAAAGTAGATGAAAGTGAAAATGAATACCTAATTGCATCTGACGAGATTACAGTGTTGTTGAAAAGACTGGTAGCCTTTCGTCTGGCTAAATTCGCCATAGCCATGATCTCTCTGTAGTTTTTTAATTATTTATTTGTTTTAGGTTTTGAACAATATTTGTGTGATGCAATATGCGAAAATAAATTAGGAAAGTGTATATTTTGATTGTGTTTTTTTAATAAGCAATTAAAAGTTGCATCTCATATCTTAATTAACAAATTGATTTAATGGTAATTTTTTATTAAACTTTTCGATGGTCTTTGTTGACCCTTTTCCTTTACAATTTAATAGACATAGACAGGCCATTGTTCTCTAACGTTTACCCAAAATTTCATAAATGAACTTTTAATGTAATAAGTGATCCTAATGTTTAGAAAAATTGAATCGCTAGTCCTTAAAATAAGATATGTTATCTTCCTATCGGTAGTGTGCATTACATAAAATGCATATGATTTTTAGTCATTGAACGTTTATAGTTTATCATGTTGTAAGTCATGTAAATGTTGTAACACTTCCATAATAACATCTTGTCTATATTAGGGTCATCCAAGTCTCAAACAGTGGCGAGTGTGTGTAACCTGCGGGGTCCCGTGACACTACTACTTTTCGAAATTGATCACAAATATATATATATATATATATATATATATATATATATATATATATATATATATATATATATATATATATATATATATATAGTGGTAGGATCAAGAGGGAAGTAACCATTCGGGGGGAAGCGGGGGGAAGCAAAAACTTTTTTTTTTCGTTTTTTGAAAAAACTTTGTTCACGAACATTATAGATGAAATGAAAATATGAACATTTAGTAGAGACACTTTGTGATAAATGTTTTTATTTTGGCGGGAAAACGCTCGAAGAAGTAATATATAACAATTATCGTATTTTTCGAGCGTATTTTGAGGTTTTAGCTATTGGGGTTTAGATATTAGGGTTTAGATATTAGGGTTTATATGGTTTAGATATTAGGGTTTAGAAATTTAGGGTTTAGGGTTTAGATTTAGGGTTTAGATTTAGGATTTATATCGAGTTTTTAACACGAACGGTTTAGAGTTTAGGGTTTAGGGTTTAGGGTTTAGGGTTTGGTGTTTTGGGTTTATGGAATAAACCCAAAACATCAAACCCTAAACCCTAAACCCTAAACTCTAAATCGGGCTAAATTTTACTTCACAAAACATGAAGAAAAAAAAACGTTCATATTCTTCACGAACAATATTATCTTGAATGTTATTTTTGTCGATCGTTTTCCTGCCTAAATAATAACATTCATCACGAAGTGTCTCTTCTAAATGTTCATATTTTCGTGTGATCTTGATGCCGGAAAAAAAAAATTCCAAAAAAAATGAAAAAAAAAAAAATTTTGCTTCCCCCCGCTTCCCTCCGATTGGTTACTTCCCCATTGATCCTGCCCCTATATATATATATATATATATATATATATATATATATATATATATATATATATATATATATATATATATATATATATATATTTGGTATAGAATACCACTAAATATAATAATAGGACCCCATATATATTTTTAAAATTTTATAGTTTGAGCTACTAAAATATATGAAATTACTCCGCTTATAATTTTATAGTATGAGTCATTTAAATATTAAAAAAATAAACAAAACTAAACTTAGCCCTATCCAATTTCCTATTTCCTTTGTATCTAGTGACCATCGACGATCATGTGATTTCATTCCGTCATTTCTAATTTCGTGTCCTTCCCTCTTCATCCGAGTCGTCCATCATTATGTAAGTATCTATACATTCATGAGACTACACTATTTCTTTTGTATGGATTCACATTGTGACGACCCGAAAATTTCCGACCAAATTTAAACTTGATCTTTATAAGTTTCCGACACGATAAGCAAAGTCTGTAATCTTGAAATCTCAAAAACTTTGAATTGTATTCCTGTATTCATTTACCCTTTGACTACTCTTGGCGATTCACGAACAATTGTGTGTAAATAAATATGTAAATATATTTGTATAAACAAATTCTATACATAAGTAATATTATATATAGTGTAAATTATAAATATTAAAGATTCAATAAAATATATAATTGATAGTAATATATTTGTATTATTAATATTATTACCATTAATTTCACTATTATTATCAATATTTGTATCATTAATATTATTATATAAAGTATATATGAAATTTGATATAGTATTACTATTAATATTAGTATTATTATCATTATTAATTCTATTGTTATTATCTGTTTCATTAATATTAGATATCAAATTGTATAATTAATTATGATTCTTTATATATTCAATATACAGATATATAGATAAATATGAAATTTGATATAAGTTATTATATTATCAAAATTATCGATATTATTATTATCATTTTTAATGTAAGTAGTATTATTATTGAAACTAATTTTTTTATAAAAATTATCATTTTTATTATTAGAACTGTCATTATTTTTATTATTAGAATTATCATTATTTTTATAATTATTATTTTTATTATTTCTAACACTAATATTATTATTTTTATCATTATTATTATTAGTATTTTGAAATATTTATTAATAATTTTATCCGTATTAGTATTTATTATTAATAACATCATAAATATTAAAGTTTATGAATTATATATAATCATATATATATATATATATATACTTATAGATATATATAAAATACAGATATACATATATAAAAATACATATACTGATATATATTTATATAAAAATACAATTATATACATTTATAAATAAAAACAATTACGTATTTCATCCTAAGAGAATCAAAATCATTTCCTATCATTATCAATCTGTAGTTGATTTATTCTTTAGTACAAATCACGACTTTAAATCACAGAATGAATCCAAGAATCTGTTAGCAGTCAAGTTCATCTATTATTTTCTTTGTCTGCGAGAATCATTTGTGTCTCCAATTTGTTATACATCGACTTCACATAGCAGTATGATCAATTATAGCAGATACACCCATTTAATCATCACCACACACCTTGTTTTCATTCCATTCGCCACTCTATGATATCGTTTCCTTTCGAGAGCCACCATCGATGCTATCTTCAACTTTCACGAAACCATTCACCACCAAACCATAAACAAACAATTGATTTCAATTCTTGATTCGTTCAAACACCATTAACATATCTACAACCCAAGTAAACTTACATAAAATCAAATGAGCCGCTACTTCCTTGCAGATTCATTGAACCAAGGTAAACCCAAAACCACCAATTTTTTTCTTCCTTCTCTTCTATCCATGTTACTACTACAGTTGATTTCTGTTTTGATTCAAATACACCACGTATCATCAATACCCTTCATAATTCTGTCTCACGATCGTATTCAAACCCCAAAACATTACAATGACATGGTTCCTCCTGTTCATGTCAATTTACGATGAAACCATCACCACTTGCATTCGTTTGATCATGTTTAAAAGAAACCATAATGATACAATTAGATAATAATATTGAGAGAAATATGATTGAGATGATTAAAGGGTTGTTATATGGTGCTCCTCTTTTGTTTTGGCCGACATTCACTGTAGTGACCCAAACTTTTCCATGTTTATATATATATTAAATGAAATTGTTATTTACATGATTAAGTGTTTCTAACATGTTAAGCAATCAAACTTGTTAAGACTTGATTAATTGAAATAGGTTTCATATAGACAATTTACCACCCAAGTTGACCGGTGATTCACGAACGTTAAAACTTGTAAAAACTATACGATGACATATATATGGTTATATATATAGTTAACATGATTTTATTATAAGTATGTATCTCATTAGGTATTTTAACAATGAGTTATATACATAAAAATGAGACTATTAATTTAAGAAACTCGAAAACGATATATATAACGATTATCGTTATAACAACGTCTTACTAGGTACATATGAATCATATTAAGATATTGATACACTTGGTTAATTATGTTAAATGATAAGTAAATATATTATTAAGTGTATTAACAATGAAATACATATGTAAAAATAAGACTACTAACTTAATGATTTCGAAACGAGACATATATGTAACGATTATCGTTGTAACGACATTTAACTGTATACATATCATACTAAGATATATTATATATCATAATATCATGATAATATAACAATTTAACATCTCATTTGTTATAATAAACAATGGGTTAACAACTTTCAACAAGATCGTTAACCTAAAGGTTTCAAAACAACATTTACATGTAACGACTAACGATGACTTAACGACTCAGTTAAAATGTATATACATGTAGTGTTTTAATATGTATTCATACACTTTTGAAAGACTTCAAGACACTTATCAAAATACTTCTACTTAAAAAAAATTCTTACAATTACATCCTCGTTCAGTTTCATCAACAATTCTACTCGTATGCACCCGTATTCGTACTCGTACAATACACAGCTTTTAGATGTATGTACTATTGGTATATACACTCCAATGATCAGCTCTTAGCAGCCCATGTAAGTCACCTAACACATGTGGGAACCATCATTTGGCAACTAGCATGAAATATCTCATAAAATTACAAAAATATGAGTAATCATTCATGACTTATTTACATGAAAACAAAATTACATATCCTTTATATCTAATCCATACACCAACGACCAAAAACACCTACAAACACTTTCATTCTTCAATTTTCTTCATCTAATTGATCTCTCTCAAGTTCTATCTTCAAGTTCTAAGTGTTCTTCATAAATTCCAAAAGTTCTAGTTTCATAAAATCAAGAATACTTCCAAGATTGCAAGTTTACTTCCAAGTTTTCTAAATCCATTCCAAGTAATCATCCAAGATCAAGAAACCTTTGTTACTTACAGTAGGTTATCTTTCTAATACAAGGTAATAATCATATTCAAACTTTAATTCAATTTCTATAACTATAACAATCTTATTTCGAGTGGAAATCTTACTTGAAATTGTTTTCGTGTCATGATTCTGCTTCAAGAACTTTCAAGCCATCCAAGGATCCTTTAAAGCTAGATCTATTTTTCTCATTTCTAGTAGGTTTATCCAAGGAACTTTAGGTAGTAATGATGTTCATAACATCATTCGATTCATACATATAAAGCTATCTTATTCGAAGGTTTAAACTTGTAATCACTAGAACATAGTTTAGTTAATTCTAAACTTGTTCGCAAATAAAAGTTAATCCTTATAACTTGACTTTTAAAATCAACTAAACACATGTTCTATATCTATATGATATGCTAACTTAATGATTTAAAACCTGGAAACACGAAAAACACCGTAAAATCGGATTTACGCCGTCGTAGTAACACCGCGGGCTGTTTTGGGTTAGTTAATTAAAAACCATGATAAACTTTGATTTAAAAGTTGTTATTCTGGGAAAATGATTTTTATTATGAACATGAAACTATATCCAAAAATTATGGTTAAACTCAAAGTGGAAGTATGTTTTCTAAAATGGTCATCTAGACGTCGTTCTTTCGACTGAAATGACTACCTTTACAAAAATGACTTGTAACTTATTTTTCCGACTATAAACCTATACTTTTTCTGTTTAGATTCATAAAATAGAGTTCAATATGAAACCATAGCAAATTGATTCACTCAAAACGGATTTAAAATGAAGAAGTTATGGGTAAAACAAGATTGGATAATTTTTCTCATTTTAGCTACGTGAAAATTGGTAACAAATCTATTCCAACCATAACTTAATCAACTTGTATTGTATATTATGTAATCTTGAGATACCATAAACACGTATACAATGTTTCGACCTATCATGTCGATACATCTATATATATTTCGGAACAACCATAGACACTCTATATGTGAATGTTGGAGTTAGCTATACATGGTTGAGGTTGATTCCAAAATATATATAGTTTGAGTTGTGATCAATACTGAGATACGTATACACTGGGTCGTGGATTGATTCAAGATAATATTTATCGATTTATTTCTGTACATCTAACTGTGGACAACTAGTTGTAGGTTACTAACGAGGACAACTGACTTAATAAACTTAAAACATCAAAATATATTAAAAGTGTTGTAAATATATTTTGAACATACTTTGATATATATGTATATATTGTTATAGGTTCGTGAATCAACCAGTGGCCAAGTCTTACTTCCCGACGAAGTAAAAATCTGTGAAAGTGAGTTATAGTCCCACTTTTAAAATCTAATATTTTTGGAATGAGAATACATGCAGGTTTTATAAATGATTTACAAAATAGACACAAGTACGTGAAACTACATTCTATGGTTGAATTATCGAAATCGAATATGCCCCTTTTTATTAAGTCTGGTAATCTAAGAATTAGGGAACAGCCACCCTAATTTACGCGAATCCTAAAGATAGATCTATTGGGCCTAACAAACCTCATCCAAAGTACCGGATGCTTTAGTACTTCGAAATTTATACCATATCCGAAGGGTGTCCCGGAATGATGGGGATATTCTTATATATGCATCTTGTTAATGTCGGTTACCAGGTGTTCACCATATGAATGATTTTTATCTCTATGTATGGGATGTGTATTGAAATATGAAATCTTGTGGTCTATTGTTACGATTTGATATATATAGGTTAAACCTATAACTCACCAACATTTTTGTTGACGTTTAAAGCATGTTTATTCTCAGGTGAATACTAAGAGCTTCCGCTGTTGCATACTAAAATAAGGACAAGATTTGGAGTCCATGTTTGTATGATATTGTGTAAAAACTGCATTCAAGAAACTGATTTCGATGTAAAATATTTGTATTGTAAACCATTATGTAATGGTCGTGTGTAAACAGGATATTTTAGATTATCATTATTTGATAATCTACGTAAAGCTTTTTAAACCTTTATTTATGAAATAAAGGTTATGGTTTGTTTTAAAAATGAATGCAGTCTTTGAAAAACGTCTCATATAGAGGTCAAAACCTCGCAACGAAATCAATTAATATGGAACGTTTTTAATCAATAAGAACGGGACATTTCATTCACAACCATGAACTACCCTATTGCCCATAATCTCACTCGATTATTTAAAAGAAGGAGATCGATTAGAGTACTTGCTTTTATCAAATGGCCGACACTTATTCTAAAGGGAATACCCCATTTTGACAATAATTCGGTAGTGGGATTAGGCAAGAATATTAGTACAATAAAGGTGGTCACACTCATCATTATAATAAGGTGATAATATGGGTTTGAATACTAAATGAGAAAAATTGATCACAAAGCCACACGTAAACAACCCAATTGCTTCCAAATTCTCACAATATTTAAACAAATTGAATCAGTTACTTTCACGTTTCTTTTCTTTTTCTGTGTGGCCGACACTACCCTAACCCCACACCCACACTTTAACAATTTTAATTACTCGTTTCTGTTTGGAGGTTCATGCTGAAATTGAAACTCATTTGGAATATTATATGACTTAAGTGGAGATACACGTGGTGATGAAAACCCATATATACGATCGATCTATCTGTTGATTTTTAAATGGGGCTGTTACTTAGACATTTTAGTGGACTATGGTGACCCATTAACGTTCAACATGCATGTATCTTGCTGGGACGAAGTAAAAGCGGGCCCATTCGCAGAAGTATGAAACTGGAAACAGTAGGCAAGCTTTGATAAAAAAAAATATATGGAAGATGATAATGATAAACAAGATCGATGATGAATGATAAAAAGGTGATGAATTGATGAATGATACGATAAGGACGAGGAAGAATTACGATGAAAAATGATGAGTAGATTGTGATTTTATGTGATGATCATTAGATGATAAATAGGGCTATGATTATGATTATGGTATGATTATGATTATGTCATAATGATAAAATGATATGATATAGGTTATAGATGATGAAGGAAATTAATAAAGAAGGAGAAGAAGTATAACTGACGGGTTAATAGCTTAAATAGATATGGGTATAGAAATATAACAGAAAAATAGAAACGGTGTACTGGTTAGAGGGTGATGTTGGAGAGCGAGAGGTCTTGGGATCGAGCCCTGTCTGAGACATTAATTTTAGAAAAAATCTTTTAAAGGTAGTTATATTACTATTTTTATTATTACTATCTTATTATTATTAGTGTTATTATTATTGTACAACTATTATAATAATAATAATAATAATAATAATAATAATAATAATAATAATAATAATAATAATAATTATTATTATTATTATTATTATTATTATTGTTATTATTATTATGATTATGATTATTATTATGATTATTATGATTATTATTATTATTATTATTATTATTATTATTATTATTATTATTATTATTATTATTATTATTATTATTATTATTATTATTATTATTATTATTATTATTAACATTAGTATTAGTATTATCATTAAGAGTAAAATTAGTATTATTAATATTAACATTAAAAGTATCATTTAAAATTTTTATATTTATTAAGAGTATCATATTAGTAAAAATTATTATTTTTATTAAAATTAGCATTTTTATTAAAAATTATTAATATTACCATTAATAGTAGTATCATTATTTTATTATTATAAGTATTATCATTTTTATTATTATTATTTCTATGAAGACATATATATATTATAAGATATTAATATAATTATGTATAAAAACATTAATACATTGTGGTATATAATATATAAAAATAACTATATTCAAATTAATAATTAATATAACTTAAAATTTAGTTGTTCGATTACAAGTATATGTGTTAATATATATACTTGATATAGGTTCATGAATCCGAGGCCAACCTTGCATTGTTCAATGTCGTCATATGTATTTTTACTACAAAATACAGTATTGTTAGTTTCATTTGCTCCCTTTTTAAATGCTTTTGCAATATATATTTTTGGGACTGAGAATACATGCGCTGCTTTTATAAATGTTTTATTAAATAGACACAAGTACTTGAAACTACATTGTATGGTTGGATTACTATACCGAATATCGCCCCTTCAAGTCTGGTAACCTAAGAATTAGGTAAATGGCCCCTAATTGACGCGAATCCTAAAGATAGATCTATGGGCCTAACAAACCCCATTCTGGAATTTGGAATGCTTTAGTACTTCGATTTAAATGGTGATTGCGATTACCAATATTTATGGCATACTTGCGAGTATGCGGGGATATTCTATATGCATTATGTTAATGTCAGTTACCAGGTGTTCATCATATGAATGGATTTTTATACACTTGCGAGTGTAATGTTATTTATGAAAAATGAAATCTTGTGGTCTATTAAATTAATGGAAATGATTGTTATGATAAACTAATGAACTCACCAACCTTTTGGTTGACACTTGAAAGCATGTTTATTCTCAGGTATGAAAGAAATCTTTCGCTATGCATTTGCTCATTTTAGAGATATTACTTGGAGTCATTCATGACATATTTCAGAAGACGTTGCATTCGAGTCGTTGAGTTCATCAAGATTATTATTAAGACAATTATAGTTGGATATATTATGAAATGGTATGCATGCCGTCAACTTTCGATGAAATGAAAGTTTGTCTTTTAAAAACGAATGCAATGTTTGTAAAATGTATCATATAGAGGTCAAGTACCTCGCGATGTAATCAACTATTGCGAATCGTTTATAATGTATATGAACGGGTCGCTTCACACATATTTATTATTGTTTAATATTAATCAAATTGCCTTTTCTAAATAAAATATAGCTTAGTTGAGCTTTTTTGCTACTAATGTATCATGTATATATGTTTATAATTAGATTCCTAAAATGATTGAGCTTTCATTTAAATATATACTAGTGAAATGACCCGTTAAAACACGAGTTTGTTTAAACGAAATGATTTAATGATATGTTTTAGATATTAAGTGAATATAAATGTTAAAGTCATTTAGTTTATTGCCCCGTGGAACCACGGATTCCGACTAAGAAACTTGTCGTTGATTTTACAAACATAAAAGTTCGCTCAAAGTTGAGTATTTATTTATTTTAATAATAATAATAATAATAATAATAATAATAATAATAATAATAATAATAATAATAATAATAATAATAATAATAATAATAATAAATGTCTTTTAAATTTTTATAGAAAAATAAAATTACAATTTAAGAAAGATTAATATTTCTTTTTATAAAAGATTTCATATTATTTTTTTAATTAAATTAATATATAATTGTGACATCATCATTATGAAAAGTAAAAGGTAATTAGCTTAATAATGACATCGTCATTTTATAGCTTTATATATATTATAGATATATTTTCGCATACATATGTAACTTTAATAATAATTATTATTAGTAATAATAAATGCCTTTTAAATTATTTTAGAAAAATTAAGATTACAATTTATGAGAGATTAGTATTTCCTTTTATAAAAGATTTTGTATTATTTTTTCAATTAAATTAATATATAATTATGACATCATCATTTAAAAAATTAAAGAGTAATTAGCTTAATGATGACATCATTATTTTAGAGCTTTATATGACTATATAGATGTTTAGTTTATGTTTATAATTGTAACTTTTTGGTACCAATCTTTCATTTTAGTATGTATGTATTTTATAATCGCAATTTTTTAGTGCTGATGTATCTTGTATATATTTTAGTTTTATTGATGTATCATGTATATATGTTTATAATTTGTTTTCTTAAATAATTGATCTTTTTTTTATACTGATGTAATCAATAAAATTGCCTTTTGGTACTGTAATTCTTTTGTTACTGATGTATCAATAAAATTGTCTTTCGGTTTTGAATTTGACAGCTATTATTAACATGTTAAGATACTTCAATTTATGAATGATTGTCTACTTGCATATATAGAACAATTATGGATGAATTTTATCGTATGAAACTTCGTAAACAAAAGTAAAAGCTTACTTCTAGTATGATGGTAGTTGTAATGACAATAATAAAAAAATATGAACAACGTTATATTTTTCGAGTATTATCCTAATTTAAACCTAATTCTTATATGATTTCGACACGATAAGCAAAGTCTGTAATGTTGAGTCTCAAAATTTTTGAACTATTTTCATATATTAAAAATTAACCTTTGACTGTCTCCCGACGATTCACGAACATTGGTGCATAAATAAATATGTAAATATATATGAATTCTATACATAAGTAATATTATATATATTGTAATATATGTATATATATAAATAATAACTATTAAAGATTCACTAAATTATATAATTTGTAGATATAACATAATAAATAGTAATATATTAAACTTAATTACAAGGTTAAATATAATTGTTACATTAATATTATTATCATTATTGGTATTATTATTAATAATATTAATAAGATTGTTATTATTGTTATTATTATTATTTGTATATATATTGTAATGTATAAATATTAGATATTAAATTATATAACTATTAAATACTGCATAATTAATAAAATGTAATATTAAAGGTAATAACAAGATAAAGTATAAATGTTATATTAATATAACGATCAATACTTTCCTTATTATTAATGTTAATATTTGTTTTAATAATATTATAAGTATTGTTACTATTAGCATTATTATTATTTAAGTTTTTTGATTATTATTATTATTATTGTTAAATTTAGTAAAAATTATTATTTTTAAGATTAATAGTGTGACAACCCGAAAATTCCGACCAAATTTAAACTTTAATCTTT
Source organism: Rutidosis leptorrhynchoides (assembly GCF_046630445.1). Lineage (NCBI taxonomy): Eukaryota > Viridiplantae > Streptophyta > Magnoliopsida > Asterales > Asteraceae > Rutidosis > Rutidosis leptorrhynchoides. The sequence continues at coordinate 81,392,176 of NC_092333.1, forward strand.
ATGTATTTCCGACACGATAAGCAAAGTTTGTTAAGTTAAATCTCAAGAATTTTAAGCTATGTTCATATATTCATTTAATCTTGACTGAATTCCGACGATTCACGAACCATTAAATGAACGGATATGATTATATATGTATATGTGTATATACTATAACTTGAAAACATTAACAAAGTATTAGGTATAATACTGTACATAAACGTATTTGGTTCAATATGTTTATCGATGGAATTAGAAGATAATATCAAATGATTGATTTATCAGATACATTGTATGATTACGAGTCTCTGTTGAGAGGTCCACATTGATTTAATAAATCTATTCTTTTTAACGATATTCGAAAAATGGTAAAGTGATTTACAAGTAAGAACAAAAGTGTCAAGTAACGGGAACTAGACAAGGGTTAGTGGAGGTTTCTGTTTGATTTCCAATTCATAATTTACAATATTATCCTCGTGACTTTTGTTACGAAAATTAATAGCTTTCATAATATTTAATATGAAAAGTAATACTATGGAATATAGATAATTTAGAATATAGATATCGACGTTTTACATTGGAATGATTTCGTACGTTTGAGTATCCTTTAGACTTAACTCTGCGAGTCATGAATAAACTGTAAGTTAAAAACTTGAAACCTATTATGATTCATATATGGTTTTACTTTCCTAAACGAAAACGTTTTTCGATATAATAGACTTTTATTATTAAGAACGTATTATGATATAACAACTTCTACTATCATAAACTTTGTAATAAAATGATTTTGAATATAGTATAATTATTAAAATGTTTTATTAAATGAACGTTTGTACATAAATGATTTATATCAATTTTAAGCTTTAAAATACAAATGTTATGAAATAATACTTCTTATTAATTAAACGATTTACAAATATATAAGTTTTGAATATAATTAGTTTTGAAAAACTATATATTGTTAAATAAATATTTCAAATTTATATTTCGAAATGAAAATATATATATATATATATATATATATATATATATATATATATATATATATATATATATATATATATATTAACTTAGTCACAAAACGTTTGATTTAAAATAATATATTTTGATAACCAACGAGACATTGATTTATAGAAGCAAATGACCACAACACTCAAATGTAAAGGTTATACTTTGAGTAATATAGTCTATAGGTGATTAAGTTTAATTATTGATAAAGGTACACGTCACGAAACGTAAAGTGCTAGTTTTCTTAGCGTACGAGAATGCGTTCGAGAAACCGGAACTGGTACGTAAGTCGAGAGTTAACGTACAATTCATCGGTGCTAAAATTACAAATCAACTATGCACGAGAATATAATATAATATTTAATTAATTCTAAAGATTAAATATATTATATATTAAATAATATATTTATTATAAACATATGTGTCGGCAAGAAAATGTTTACGAATGTTAGCTGGCCATTTGATCCATGCGAACGCATGGAGATATCATTGGACACTCATGCGATCGCATGAGTGTCAGTTCCAGAAAAGGTTCTATTAAAGCTCGATTTCTGGTTCCAGTCTATCTATCTATCTCGATCACTTTCTCTTTATATATATAATTATATTATTAATATATTAATATTATTAATAATAAGATTATGAATATTAATCTTATTAATATTAGTATTCGTATTAGTAGGTAATGTTATTATTAATACTATACATAAAATACTACGACTGGGTTATGAGCGAGTTATTTCAAGACGAGTTTTTCTAGTAGGATAGGGCTAAGGAAATTATGGGTTATAGCTGTGGAGGTTATGGGTAATGTTCCGAGATATGCTCGTGAGGTCAAACTAGAACATCAAATGTATATTAACGATTACAATCGGTGTTCAAACCCTCCGAAGTTTCTAAGACACTTCAAACAATGAATAATCGAGATGATGATCCAACCACATATTACCCACAGTCCTGCACCTGAAAAACCCTCGAAACCAAAGTCATAGTTTAACATGTATCCGTGTCAGACCCTTTGGCATTTATTAGCTAAAATAATTTTTCAATTCCTTTTCAAAATAGACAGTTTTGTCACAGCTCCAGTAAGTAAACTTCGAATTCTCAGTCAAAACAGTCTTATTATAACCTCGATATATACGTTGTCCTTTTGCCAATGTTACTGGGGAACCGTTTATGTCCACCACATTAGCAATAAACTTATCCACAACTTTACTGATCTTTGACCTTCCGAAGAATCATTATATTTATCAAAACTCCATCATTTACTCATCCGTAGCTTGTAACAAGAATTGCCATATGAATCATCGGTAATTAACAATTAGTATTTTGAAATCTCACAGCATGTCAACGCCAACAATTATATGTGTACATATAAAGTCTATCTTCTAGACTTACATACTTTGAATGTGAAGTTTCTGAAAAACACCCCAGACTACGAATTAGTTCTCTGAAATTGGAAAAAATGCTGATGAAGCAGCAAAAACTGTAAACGACCTTAACAGTAAAAAGTTTGATGATAAAGAATAGTGTGTTGGCAAAGCTCAGAAAAAGAGAAGGTTTGGAACTGGAAAACGGATTGAGCAAACCATGAAGGAGGCTGTGGATAAATCACAAAGACTAAACCTGCCTTCAATTCAGTATATGCTGAAATCATTAACGAATACCTTGCTCCTGACTCTAAACCTTTACGAACAAATCTTCTTCCTCATCCATCGATATTAGAAATTCTAAGATATCATCGTATCTTCCATTATAAATATCCTCCATATTTCTGAAGATATTTTCATAACCATTCTTATCTGAAATCAATTATCCCCTCGCATTATCTGTATCATATCATAAAGGAACTGTTTTAGTTTCTAAATATCTGAAACCTCTGAATGTAAAGAATGAATGTTTTGAAGTAGTGTTGGAAACTGAAGCATGAGTTAGTATAATATAATGACACTTGATCAACGTGATTATATTACAGTAAGTCATGCTGAGTTTTTAATGGGACATGATGATTCACAGACCATACCGTCATCATGTGCCATGTTACACGACTCTTATATTCTATGTAATCTCTAAAAATATCAAGAAAATATTTTCTTGATGATTCGGTCTTTTCCAGGATATTCTGGTAATTTGACAAATCAGGATCATGCCGTTACAATTTTCTTCTTAGAACATTAACTATGTTCATTCCGAAATTCATATCTGCGAATTCTGGACCATTACAAGCGGTGCTTAATCGCAAGAAGAGGAAACGAAAGAATGAAACTCCGAAATAGAAATGGGAGTATAAATCACAGCAAATAGAAGGGAACATTAACTGTGGACGACAATGATTACAGAAGGCAGAAGCAGGAACTTTGAAATATAAGGGAAGATATAAAGCCCAACAACAACCCAGAAATTACAAACCATAAATATCGATGCATATGGCAATATAAAGACACGGGAGAAATAAAAACACTATAAAACCAAGTGTATAGTAGAAGTAAATAGATTCTTCCGGTGGTAGATGAAAAAGAAGAATGATAGATATGAAAGTTAGGAATATATCAAGAAGCAGAACTGGATGAAGCATATTGATGAATGCTTTAAAGTATGAGTGGAGGGAGAAAGAATAGAAGGTGTGAGTGTGGAAATAAGGAAACGAAGGGGGTGGATTTATAGTGAAATATCCGATAGAGCAATCGAAACAGATTATTGTATTTAACCAAAGAAGATCCAATTTTCTTAATTACCGATGAACCAAATCTTATTACGAAGATTTCCCCTAAATTCCTTGATTTTCGAAAACCAACCGTGACTACGTCACCTGTTAAGACAAACCTGCATTTATTTATTTCACTCTTTTGCGATAGCTTCACTCGTACTCTTCCCATAATCAAATTGCTTTATCTATGTTACTCAATGATGATACAACTATATTTATCAACTTATATTCGTCATAATAACATTCTTATTGTTAGCCATGACAACCTCGATCAAATTTCGGGGACGAAATTTCTTTAACGGGTAGGTACTGTGACAACCCGAAAATTTCAGACCAAATTTAAACTTTAATCTTTATGTGTTTCCGACATGATAAGCAAAGTTTGTTAAGTTAAATCTCAAGAATTTTAAGCTGTGTTCATATATTCATTTAACCTTGACTGAATTCTGACGATTCACGAACCATTAAATGAACGGATATGATTATATATGTATATGTATATATACTATAACTTGAAAACATTAACAAAGTATTAGGTATAATACTGTACATAAACGTATTTGGTTCAATATGTTTATCGATGGAATTAGAAGATAATATCAAATGATTGATTTATCAGATACATTAAATGATTACGAGTCTCTGTTGAGAGGTCCACATTGATTTAAGAAATCTATTCTTTTTAACGATATTCGGAAAATGGTAAAGTGATTTACAAGTAAGAACAAAAGTGTCAAGTAACGGGAACTAGACAAGGGTTAGTGGAGGTTTCTGTTTGATTTCCAATTCATAATTTACAATATTATCCTCGTGACTTTTGTTACGAAAATTAATAGCTTTCATAATATTTAATATGAAAAGTAATACTATGGAATATAGATAATTTAGAATATAGATATCGACGTTTTACATTGGAATGATTTCGTACGTTTGAGTATCCTTTAGACTTAACTCTACGAGTCATGAATAAACTGTAAGTTAAAAACTTGAAACCTGTTATGATTCATATATGATTTTACTTTCTTAAACGAAAACATTTTTTGATATAATAGACTTTTATTATTAAGAATGTATCATGATATAACAACTTCTACTATTATAACCTTTGTAATAAAATGATTTTGAATATAATATAATTATTAAAATGTTTTATTAAATGAACGTTTGTACATAAATGATTTATATCAATTTTAAGCTTTAAAATACAAATGTTACGAAATAATACTTCTTATTAATTAAACGATTTCAAAATATATAAGTTTTGAATATAATTAGTTTTGAAAAACTATATATTGTTAAATAAATATTTCAAATTTATATTTCGAAATGAATATATATATATATATATATATATATATATATATATATATATATATATATATATATATATATATATATATATATATATATATTAACTTAGTCACAAAACGTTTGATTTAAAATAATATATTTTGATAACCAACGAGACATTGATTTATAGAAGCAAATGACCACAACACTCAAATGTAAAGGTTATACTTTGAGTAATATAGTCTATAGGTGATTAAGTTTAATTATTGATAAAGGTACACGTCACGAAACGTAAAGTGCTAGTTTTCTTAGCGTACGAGAATGCGTTCGAGAAACCGGAACTGGTACGTAAGTCGAGAGTTAACGTACAATTCATCGGTGCTAAAATTACAAATCAACTATGCACGAGAATATAATATAATATTTAATTAATTCTAAAGATTAAATATATTATATATTAAATAATATATTTATTATAAACATATGTGTCGGCAAGAAAATGTTTACGAATGTTAGCTGGCCATTTGATCCATGCGAACGCATGGAGATATCATTGGACACTCATGCGATCGCATGCGTGTCGGTTCCAGAAAAGGTTCTATAAAAGCTCGATTTCTGGTTCCAGTCTATCTATCTATCTCGATCTCTTTCTCTTTATATATATAATTATATTATTAATATTATTAATATTATTAATATTATTAATAATAAGATTATGAATATTAATCTTATTAATATTAGTATTCGTATTAGTAGGTAATGTTATTATTAATACTATACATAAAATACTACGACGGGGTTATGAGCGAGTTATTTTAAGACGAGTTTTTCGAGTAGGATAGGGCTAAGGAAATTATGGGTTATAGCTATGAAGGTTATGGGTAATGTTCAGAGATATGCTCGTGAGGTCAAACTAGTGTTTATCGTCTCCATTGCGTCTACGTACTTTCCTGCAGTATTGAATCTCAATATTGATACGTGAGCACTCATAACTTAACTTTTAAATATTAATAGTGTATCCCTGACTAGTGCTCGAGTATTTAGGATTATGCATGCTTGTACGTTTAATATTGTCGTTAGATAGTTTATGATGAATCCTGAATTTAATACATATGCTACTAGGATAAGGTATATGATATGCATGTCATTGGAAAGCTAGCGAAAAATTAACAACTTTTCATTTAGAACTCGAATGGTTTTGATGAACAGATTAGAAGTTATAGTCAACTAAATTTTTGTATCATTGTTAAAATGATTATTATTACTATCGTCGTTATTATCGCCGTTATTATTATTATTATTATCTAGTAATTATTATTATAATTATTGTGACAACCCGGAAATTTTTGACCAAATTTAAACTTAATCTTTCTATGATTAACATTTCCGACACGATAATCAAAGTCTGTAAAACTGAATCTCAAAATTTTTGAACTACTTTCATATATTCAAATACCTTTCGGTTGTTCTTGAAGATTCGCGAACAATTATATGTATATATATATATATATATATATATATATATATATATATATATATATATATATATATATATATACTATAACTTGAAAACGTAACAATGTATTAATTGTTTGATACCGTACATTAAACTTATTGGTTTAAATATTTATTTGAATATATATGATAAGTTGGAATATTAATTGTATGAATAACTTGTGACGTATATTTAAAACGTGATTATGAATGTTGAAAATATATATTAACTTGGTCATAAAACGATTTATTATTATATATATATATTAACAAATAGCGAGACAATGATTTATATAAGTAAATAACCAAAACACTCGAAAGTTTAAGATACACTTTGAATGATATAGTTTATTGATAATTTAAGACTATATTTTGACAAAGGTACGAGTCACAAAACGTAAATTGCGAGTTTTCTAAGCGTACGAAAATGTGTTCGAGAAACCGGAACCGGGACATAAGTCGAGTGACAACGTACGAATCATCGGAACGAAAATTACAAGTCAACTATGCACATGAATTTAATATAATATATAATTAATTATTTAAATTATATATATATATATATATATATATATATATATATATATATATATATATATATATATATATATATATAAAATAATATGTCGACAAACAAGAAAACAAAAAAAATTGTGAGTTGGATTTTGGGGCCATGCGATCGCATGAGAAATAGGCATAAAACCCATGCGATCGCATCGCGGTCAGGAATCAGAATTCTTCTATAATTAGCCCAAGTTTCTGCCGAATCCACTGCATTTAAACCTTTTTATTTCACTCAGTATTTATTATTATTATTATAAATTTTATTATTATTTGTATTATATTATTATTAATATTATACATAAAATACTACGACGAGGTCATGAGCGGGTTATTTTCAAAACAAGCTTTTCGAGCGGGATAGAGCTAAGAAAATTATGGGTTATAACTATGGAGGTTATGGGTATTGCTTGGGGGTTATGATCATGAGTCAAAGGTTAACCTAGCGTTTATCATTTTCGTTGCGTCTACGTACTTTCCTACAATATTGAATCACAATATTGATACGTAAGCATTATATCTTATATCTTATCTATTATATATTAATAGTGTATCCCTGACTAGTGCTCGAGTATATAGGATTATGCATGCTAGTACGATTAATTTTGTCGTTAAATAGTTTATGATAGATCACGAATTTAATACATATATTACTGATATAAGGTATATGATATGCATGTTTTTGGAAAGCTGGCGAAAAATCAATAACTTTTCATTTAGAGATCGCGTAATTTCGATGAATGGATTAAAAGATATGGTCAACTGAATTATGTTTGACGTTAATTGAAATTCTGTTTGACACTGTAAATTAATATTTAAACAACTTGTTTATAAGATTGATAAATTGTATTTTCAAATATTACTAATCGAGTAAATGAATTTCTATATAAGGCACGTCTAGTCTTGTTAAACAATTGTCAAAGTTGACTGTCTTACCATGTTTTAAAGCTTTATAAATACTAAATCTGGTTTTACAAGTATTGGGAAACTATATGAAATATTAAAATATATCCAATTGCCATGATCATTCAAATACAATATAACTCTTGAAATAAATAATGTTTTGAGTTTGATAAACTATAAATTCGTTCAATTATCAAGACTTATACTATGTTAATAAACATGTATAGATTTAAAGATCATATTGGGTCAGGTTGACTTTTGAGATGACTTTTGTTAACTTTCACATGTCGGTCTCGAGTATTAGGATTGTGATACACTATGACCTGACCTAGCTTATTAGACATGTATTGACCAACATATTTTCTCTAGGTTGAGATCTACGGTTATTTTGCATTCCGAGTTTCGGTCACATTTCGGTGAATGACCTTATGTGCTGCTAAAGTGAGTTTCATTTGCTCCCTTTTTAATTGCTTTTACAATCTATATTTTTGGGCTGAGAATACATGCACTTTATTTTAAACAAAATGGATACAAGTACATACTAAATTCTACACTGAGTTTGAACCGAAAATCCCTTAGCTTTGGTAACTAGTAACTACTGGTTATAAGAACTGGTGGGCGCGAGTAGTTATATATGGATCCATAGGGCTTGACATCCTCGTCTGTTCCAAGTATAGAAACCCTAGCCTGAACTATAAAACAGACGTATGCTATTTGAGGTTAGTGCACGTTGGTTTACGTGTATTGTACATGTTAGTTGCATGTATGTTAACACAGGGGTACTTATTATAACGTTAAAGTTTAGTTACCAGGGTACTCAATTTCGTAGAATATTTTGATAAACATTTCTGGATGAAACAACTGAAATCTTGTGATCCACCTTTATGTACAGATTATACAAAACATTAAAACTATGAACTCACCAACCTTTGTGTTGACACTTGTTAGCATGTTTATTCTCAGGTTCCCTAGAAGTCTTCCGCTTTTTGCTTATATGTTAGACAAGCTATGTGCATGGAGTCTTACATGGCATATTTTTCAAGGAAACGTTGCATTCAACAAATCATCACCATGTATCTTATTTTGACTGCATTGTCAACGGAAGTACTATTGTAAACTATTAGTTACGGTGATTGTCTATATGTAGAAATCATCAGATATCAAAAACCTTTGATTTAAATATTCATTTATGGCGAGCCTTTTCAAAAGAATGCAATGTTTACAAAACGTATCATATATAGGTCAAATACCTCGCAATGAAATCGATGAATGACGTGTTCGTCCATATGGATTTGGAGCGATCGTCACAGTTGGTATCAGAGCTTGAGGTCATAGGGAACCTGAATTTGCATTTGTGTGTTTAACTGGTAATTGTTACGATGCATTAGTGAGTCTGGACTATGACCGTATCTGTTTTTACCGAGTTTTGCTTACCATTTATCGTCAGAAATTACTTGCTTATCATTCCTAAGTCTAGACACGTCTTACTGCATAGATAGTGTACCGACAAAATTCATATCTTAGCATATCTGTTACTGTAAACTTTTCCTGACATCTTCCGAAAATTTTTCCGTAATTTACGGGATTTTGGTATTATATATACATATGTAAATTATGTATTGAAGAGTACCAATCTAAATTCTATAATCTATCTTATATCAAAAATCAATTCCCTGATTATACAAGATGGATCACGTATCTAGTTCAAATTCCTTAAATTCCGACAGCTATTCCGATATGGATATTCACCTGAACTCCAAAGACATTGTAATCGGAATGGATCAACCAATTAACCATCATCTATTTTGGATGAATTGGGTATGGGTTCGTAGCCTACTTAATCATTGGAGACAAGAAAAAGGCGATCCCTTCCATCCACCACATTGCCCTCTTGGCGAAGAACCTGAAGCACTTACCGGCGAACCTGTTCGTAATTCCATTTTCTCTCTCATTTCCAGAGTATCTAGTCATGATTATATACTATCTCACATTATAAATCTTATTCGTCCGCTCGTCCGAACCGACAATCATCCCGGTGTAGTAGAAGAAGTCAACGAGCTTCGTGCTCGAGTGGTGACTTTAGAGAATATGGTACAAAGGTTACAAGCACTAGCAGCATCACCAGTATCAACAGTACCATCATCATTAACGCCAACAGTATCATTACCACCACCACCAACAACATCCGCATCCCACACCTCAACATCACAATATGTACCTCGAACATCAACGTCATACGCATCGTAGTTACCAAGAAATACCAGCAATAATAACCGATGAAGTATTAACTCATTTCCCCTGAAGAAATTTTATGTATATTTAATATATATGAATTTTGAAATCAAAATAAATCTTTTCGTACTAAGCTATTACGTGTGAATCTTAACTGGTAGGTACTACTCGGTTAGTTCATATTACTAATATGCAATGATGTACATCCTTCCTTAACAACTTAACCATTGTTAACTACAATCTCTGTTTCAACTTAATGAATTCCATTTCATAATAAACCAATTGTATTATTCAATTACATAATTGATTTTACATTTTCATTTTCGATGTACTCGAAACTTTCCAGAAAACATCATATGTGCCTTGTAAGGTTCACAAAAATTCCACGAGCATCAACATCCTTCACTGAGGAATAAGAATAAATAATAAAGTATCGATTACATTAGCGAAATACTCCGCAAAGATTATGTAATCTTTAATGTTTTAGAGATTAATTATTTCTAAGTCAAGCCGAAAATTAAATGAGCTTAATATGATATTAACTCATTAAATCTGTGTTACATCTGAAGAAAATATACATACATATATTTTCATAAAGACGGTAATAAAAATTCTTTTGTACAAAGTATTAATTGCGAAATCTTTAACGGGTAGGTAATACCCGGGAAATATATAAGTTCGCAATTAATATGTTACACTGTACATTCTTCAACTTTGATTCAAAAATTATTAACAATGCTCACAACGATATACAATCGTTTTCATACAAATTCAATTACATATTCTGATATTGACGGATCAGAATCCAAGTCAAAACTCTGAACCGGTGACATCATTCTTAGATCTCTACAACTTTCAAAGCTATACTTTAACTTTAAATCTGTGCAAGATCCATTAGCATTGTTTTTACCAAAAATAACCTTGCAATTCCTTTTCAAAAGTATCCAGTATTATCAATCGTTCAACCAGTCAACGATGACCTTTCAGACTTGTAACTTTGGCATATACGTTTTTATTACTGGGGAACCTTTCATGTTCCACCACATTAACAGTAAATGTACCAGCAAATTCATTAATCTGTGACTTAAAGTCTCTCCGAAAAACCATTATAATTGTTCATTGAAACCCTATCATGTACTCATCCACATCTTGTAATGGTAATTGCCATACCAACTACTGGGAATTAGCAATCAGTATTTTGAATTTCGCAGCAATTCTACGCCAACAGTTATATATATACATATAATATCTATCTCCTAGACTTACTTACTTCGAATGTGAAGTTTCTGAAAAACACCCCAAACTGTGAAACTAGTCCTCCGAATTTTGGAAAAAATACTGATGAAGCAGCAAAAACTGTAAACAACCTTAACAGTCGAAAGTTTGATGATAAAGAATAGTATGGTGGTAAAGCTGAGAAAAAGAGAAGGTTTGGAACTAAGAACAGATTGAGCAGACCATGAAGGAGGTTGTGGACAAATCACAAAGACTAAACCTGCCTTCAAAGAATACAAATGATTCAGTATCTGCTGAAGTCATTAACGAATACCTTGCTCCTGACTCAAAATCCGTTATGAACAAATCTTCTTCATTATCCTTCGATATTAGAAATTCTAAGATATTATTATATCTTTCATTATAAATATCTTCGATATTTCTGAAGATATCTTCATAACTATTATCATCCGAAATTATTTATCTCTTCACGCTATCTGTGTTACATCATAAAAGAAACTATTTTAGTTTCTAATTTGTGAAAATTTCGAAAAATGGATGTTTTTGAAGTAGTGTTGGGAATTGAAGCATGAGTTAGTATAATATAATGACATTTGATCAACGTGATTATATTACAGTAAGTCATGCTGAGTTTCTAATGGAACGTGACAAAGGTTCACAGATCATAACCTCATCATGAACCATGTTACATAACTCTTTCATTCTATTTAACCTCTAAACATATCAAGAAAATATTTTTCTTGATGATTCGGTCTTTTTTGAGGTATTCTGGTAATTTGACAAGTCAGATTGTGCCATTACCGTTTCTTTCTTAGAACATTAATTATGTTCATTCCGAAATTCATACCTACGAATTCTGGACCATTATTCGCTTGACTTAAAGTTGGGAAGAAAAAAAAAACGAAAGCATGAAGCTCCGAAATATAATGGAAAATATAAAGCCCAAAAACAACCCCGAAATTACAAATCGTGTATATCAATGCGTATAGCAATATAAAGACACGGGAGAATGAAAAACAATATAACCCCAAGGTAATAGTAGAAGAAAATAACCTCCTCTGGTGGCAGATGAAAAAGAAGAATGAATGATATGGTAGCCAAGAAAATATCAAGAATCAGAACTGGATGAAGCATTTTCACAAATCTTTTGTAAGTATGAAATAAGAAAGAAGATTATAGGAGTGGTGAAAATAAATGAAACGAAAGAGGTCAATTTATAAAAAAATATCAAACATAGCAATCGAGGCAGATTACGCATTTAATCAAAGGAAATCCTAATTTCCTTAAATTTTGAAGAATCAAATCTTATTTAAATTATGAAGATTTTCTATTCCTTAAATTCCGGAAATCAATCGTTACTACATCAAGAGATAAGATGAATCTCTATTCTCCATTTCACCCTATTACGATAACTTCTCTCATACGCTTCGAGTAATCGGATTGTTTTATCCGTATTATTCAATGGTGATAAAATTCTATTTACCAACTCATATTTGTAGTGACCCGGAAAATTTTGACTAATTTTAAACCAAACTCTCGATATGATTTAATATTTTTGACACGATAAGCAAAGTCTGTAAGGTTGAGTCTCAAAAAGTTTGAACTGTTTCATATATTCAATTGACCTTCGACTGTTCTCGACGATTCACGGACTATTATTTGTAAATGAATGTGTATACATATAAAAATAAATATAAATATATGTATAGTGTATATTAAATATAATGATTTAATGATTGTAATACTCGTTGGACATTTCGATTATTATTTAGAGAAGTTTAATTCGAACTTATATGATTTTAAAATAAACGGTGTTACGAAAATGAGTTCTATAAATTATAGGCTCATTAAAAATATACTTAGGAACTATTGGTTAAATTTTAAAACTTTTTATATTTAACTTGGGGTTGGGAGTGAATAATTAATGTAATTTTTATTTAACAATTAATGCTCGAATTTTATATCATAATGACCAAAATAAATAAATATAGCTAAATTAAAAATATGGGATTTTTCAGAGGATTTTTTTTTAACCGCTCCTGATTAACAACGGAGTATGAAACAATACCAAAAATAAGCGTCGGCATATGTAAACAAACTAGTGGCTGTTTATAGATTCAATGTACCACTTTTCTTTATTTATATATTGATTATTATGTTAATTTTTATTTATTATTAGTATTATATATAGTCATGTGTAGATTACTAGACCACACTAATCTTCTTTGTCTGCCACATATATTTTTTTTGTTGTCTGACTCCCAATCCATCAACAAGTTGATTTTTATCAACTACACAATCAAAATTGAAACATTTGCTCAACGAGTTCGAACGAAACCTAACCCATTTAACCACCACACTCTATCTATCACCACCCAACCTAATCACCATCATGACAACCGTCACCTATGATGACCACCATCGACCACCCTCTTCAAACCCATTACCATCGAACACTACCACCCACCATCGAACAACCTTCGAAACAACCACCACACCTTGACAACTCTCGCTATATTTTTTTTTCTTTGTCGTGAACACCATAGAAACTCATCATCTTGGAACCCATCATTTAACCACTTCTCCTCCTCCTTCCTTTTTTTTTTTGGGAACTTAACATTATACCCATAAAAAAACTGCTGCGTATTTAACAGCTACATCTGCTATTCGTGCTTGTATTCTGTTAGATCGAGACCTAAACCAGACCATAAAACTTCTGATTTGCTGCTACTCGTGTTTTGTTTCTGCTGAGCGAATGGACTATACACCACACATACACAAGGCCACGATGTTAATGCATGATGAAGGTGGGAAAATAAGATCGAATGAATACGATGATTAATGATGATGGTTATGGGTTACTAGGTGATGATGACGATCGGGTTTATGTTAATGAAAAGGATGGAATCACGATTATAGGGTGAATAAAAAAAAATTAATAAATAAATAAAATGATGTTGTGCTGCGTATTCTATTTTTTTTTGTTTAGCGTATAAGTAATAGAGGATTTAGATAATGATACATGATTAATGTATAGTGATGTTACAAGAGAGTTCATGATGATGATGAATGTTAATGAAGAAGAAGATTCAGAATAAGCGAGTTAAGAAAAATTAACCTTAGGAGTAAAATGGAATAGAGGAGTGGTTTGGGGTCTTGTTAGGTTAACAAGAGGTCCTGAGTTCGAGACTAGGCCATGGCATATTTTTTTTTTAACAATAAAAGCTGTCAGTATTGGGCCGGATGCTGGGCTAGTGGAATTAACTTGATTCTGGGCTGCCATGTCTTCTATATGGGTCGAGAGCTTTTATGGTGCTGTTGGGCCGATGCTTAGTTCCTGATGGGCTGAAAGAAGTTGAATATACACAAGTTATATAATTTCGATTGGGTTATAATTCAGATACGAGATGGTAGAAGGATGGTTGGGCATAATGGGTATAATCGAGAGGTCTGGGGTTCGAGCCTAGGCAGAAGAGTTATTTTTTTAGCCTATTCCTTGAGGTAGCTAACTTATTATTATTATTATTATTATTATTATTATTATTATTATTATTATTATTATTATTATTATTATTATTATTATTATTATTATTATTATTATTATTATTATTATTATTATTATTATCATCATCATTATTAACATTTTATTAAAGTTACCTCTTTTGTCTTATTAAAATTTTCATTATTATTATTATTAGAATTATCACAATTTCATTCGTAATTAGTATTATTTTTATCATTATTATTATTATAATTAATATTACTAACTAAAACTTTAGTTTTAAATATATTTTATATATAAAATATAACTATATTTTTATGATCTTGAATTAAAAGGATAGATATTATAAGTTAGATACAAACATTAGATATATAAAGGTATATATAATATGTATACTACTTTTACTAACAAAATACTATTGTTCATTTACGTTTTAATATAACTCGAATTTATTAAAAATATTATCATATTAAAAATTATGAGTATTTAAAAATATTGATACTAAGTATTTATTCTAAATATATTAATAAAGTACATAATATATTAATATCATAATCTAATCAAATATATAAAATAGAAATATTTAAGTAACTATGAATATTACATTTAATACCACAAGTATATTACTAATATAAAAATATATATTTATTTGAATATTATTATATGTGTTAATATGCATACTTGATATAGGTTCGTGAATCCGAGGTCGACCCTGCATTGTTCAGTATCGTCGTATGAATATTTTTACTACAAAATATCGTAATGTGAGTTCATTTGATTCCCTTTTACTCTTTACATTTTTGGGACTGAGAATACATGCGCTGTTTTTACAACTGCTTTATTAAATGCTTTTGAAATATATTTTGAACTGCGAATACATGAAATGCTTTTATAAATGTTTGACGAGATAGACACAAGCAAAACATTCCTCGAATGAATTATTATGCAGACAGAAGTTCTGCGGATTATTATTGAATTATGTGGACATGATAATTGCCACCATTGAATTATGTGGACATGATAATTGCCACCATTGAATTATGTGGACATGATAATTGCCACCATTGAATTATGTGGACATGATAATTGCCACTAGTTGATGTGAATGTTATATATCGAGAGAATGATTTTGTACACAGGTTATGTGTATGTTATTTTTGTGCACAAGATATGTGTACGGTTACTATGATTTATGAAAATGGTTTCGTACACGAGAAAGATGTACTGTATTTAAAAGATATCGCATGTACATTACAGGTGGGTATAGGATTCATGCCCATTTGTATCATGCAAGATTTAAATCTTGTGGTCTATCAAAATGATGAATTTTATTGTTTTATGATAAACATATGAACTCACCAATCTTTTGGTTGACACTTGAAAGCATGTTTATTCTCAGGTATGAAAGAAATCTTCCGCTGTGCATTTGCTCAATTTAAGGACATTACTTGGAGTCGATCATCGCTCTGGAATCAAATGTTGATGACTTCGTCCAGATGGATTAGGACGGGGCATTTCAGTTGGTATCAGAGCGGTGGTCTTAGCGAACCAGGTCTTTCATTAGTGTGTCTAACTGATAGTTGTTTAGATGCACTAGTGAGTCTGGACTTCGACCGTATCGACATGTCAAAAGTTTTGCTTATCATTTAGTGTCGAAAAATTATCTGCTTATCATCCTTAGGAAATTACCTGCTTATCATTCTTAGGGAATCATTTGCTTATCATTCTAAGTCTAGACACATCTTACTGCAATGACTGCATGAATAGTGTATACACAAAATTCATATCTTAGCGTATCTGTTATTGTTACCTTTGCCTGACATCTTCCGTAGATTCCTCCGTACTGTGAGATTTTAGTATTATATATGCATATGTAAATTATGTATTGCAGGGTACTAATCTACATCCTATAATCTATTTCTTATCAAAAATCCTTCATTTGATCGTACGAGATGAATCCCTCAACCAGTTCGAATTCCTCGGATTCCGACAACTATTCCGACATGGATATTCATCTAAGCCCCAGAAGCAGCGTCACCAGAAAGAATCAATCAATCAGTCATCCCCGATTCATCTGATGGGTTCGTACTATACTAAATCACTGGAAACAAGAAGAAGGCGATCCTTTTCACCAACCGAATTTACCTCTTGGCGATGAACCTGAAGCATTTACCGACGAATCAGTCCGAAACCCCATTTTCACCTTCATTTCCTGAATATCTCAACACGATTATATTTTATCTAAAATTAACCTTATTCATCTACTCGTTTCGACCAACAATCATCCAGGAATAATAGAAGAAGTTAACGAACTTCGCGATTGAGAAATCAATTTGAGAATATGGTGCAAAATGTACCAGCTTCAGCAACATCACCGACACCAACAGTACCATCAGTAACAGCACCAGTACCATCAACAGCACCAGTACCATCAACAATCCATGCCTCAACATCTCATTCTGTACCTCGAGTATAATCATCGTTCTACGTATCGTTCTACATCAATTATCTTCGTTCTTCATGGCGATTATATAATCTCTAATGTTTTAGAGATTATGTATTCTAGTTATAACGGTAAATCAAATGAGATTAATATTATATTAACTCATTAAATCTATGATTACATCTGAAGAAAATATATATGTAAGTATATTTTCATAAAGATTGTAATTAAAAATTCATTCGTACAAACTGTTAATGGTGAAAATATTTTAACGGGTAGGTAATACCCGAGGATATTTAAGATTCACATTAATAAGTTACATTGTACATTCTTCGAATCTGATTCAACAGTCATTTACTATCCCATTTTCAAACACCGATATACGTATCCGTTCACTGCAAAATAACCATTTTCATTCAACTTCATATTTGGATTTTGACTTATCAGAATCCAACAAGTGGCATAATGAAGAAAACATTTGACAAAATAAAATTTGTTAGAAACAAACAAATTAACTAGAAGAAATTTTGTTAAGAATCCACGCTAACTGTTCCTAGCTAATTGTTCCCAGCTAACTGATTACACTTTATTTATCACAATTTAATTATCGCAATCTACATTATCGCAATTTTATCGTCATTTAATTTCTGTTATTTACTTTACGCACTTTATTTATTGTCACTCGACGCATCTATATATATTATTTGGAATAACCATAGACACTCTATATGCAGTAATGCGGGAGTTAGCTATACATGGTTGAGGTTGATTCTAAAATAATATATATACTGTGAGTTGTGATCGAGTCTGAGACGAATACGGGTCACGATACGTATTAATTAATTCGAATATTATATATTAAATTATATATGAATTATTGGACTGTCAACCGTGGACTATCGATTGTGGACTAATAACATTGGATAATTAAAATGAATTAAAATATTGATTATAACATATGAAACTAAACAATTCTTCAAGTTTGCCACTTAATTTCGTCTTAAACCTCATCTGTATCTTCACGATTACATTCTGCGTTCAAACCTTTCATGATTCTTGAAAACACCTCAATCAATAGGATGAATCAACCGCACTTCATCTACGGAAGGAAAGATTTATGCATATAGTTATGCACCTGAGAAACTCTCGGCAACTGAGTAAAAGTTTAACACGTAGCCGCATCAGATCCTTTGGCATTTATTAGCAAAAATAACTTTGCGATCCCTTTTCAAGGTAGCCAATTTTGTCACAGCTCCAGCAAGTCAACTTCGACTTTCCATTCGAAGTAGCCTTACTATAATCCTGATATATATGATTACCCTTTTAATACCGGAGAATTCTTTTATATTCCACCATATTACCAGCAGACATACCAGCAACCTCGTTACTTCTTGGCTTAAATCTCTCTGACAAATCATTATATTTATTCATTGAAACCCTATCATATACTCATCCGCATCTTGTAACGAGAACTTCCATAACAATTACCAGGAATCAGCAATCAGTACTTTGAAAACTCACAGCATATCTACATCAACAGTTATATGTATGACATTTATCTCTAAGAATTATGATCTCTCATTCTGAAATTCTGAAAAGTACTCAGTCACAAACCTATACTCTGAATGTTGAAAAAGCTTAATAAAGCAGCAGAAACCATAGACAACCGTAAACGACCTTAATCATTGGAAGTTTGATGATAAAGAATAGTATGTTGGAAAAGCTTAGAAAAGTTGGAACTGGAAAACGGATTGAGCTAACTACGAAAGAGACCGAGGACAAATACAAGGACCATACCATATATTCAAAGAATCCAGGTAATTCTGGATCCGTTGAAATCTTTAGAGAATATCTTGCTCCGAAGTCATGTTAAAATCTTGCGGAAAATTTTTCTTCATCAACCTTCGAACTTAGAAATCCCAAAATATCATCATAAATATCTTCGATATTTCTGAAGATATTTTCATAAATATTCTTATCCGAAATTATCTACCTCTTCGTGTTTTCTATATTCCATTATATAGGAAACTTCTGTAAAATCTAAGTGTAAATTATGAATGAATTGTGAGAAGTGTTAGAAATTGAAGCATGGGTTAGTATAATATAATGACGCCCGGCTAACGTGATTATATTACAGTAAGTCATGCTGAGTTTCTAATGAAACGTGTTGACGGTTCACAGTAGATCATACCATCATCATGTGTCATGTTACATAACTCTTTCATTCTGCTTAATCTCTAAACATATCAAGAAAATATATTCTTGATAGTTCTATTTTCAGTGATTCTGGTAATTTGACAAATCAAATTGTGCTAATACATTCCTTTCTGCTTAGAATACTATAATCATTCAAAACTCTATATCTACGAATTCTGGACCATTATTCGCTTGACTTGGAGTCAGGAAGAGAAAACAAGAGCGTGGAGCTCCGATAAATAAAGGAAAATATAAAGTCGATCACAAACACAGAAATTACAAACCGTGTATATCAATGTTTATCGCAACATAAAGACACGAGAGAATTAAAAACATTATAACCCCAAGAGCGAAGTAGAAGAAAACTGATTCCTCTGGTGGAAGTTGAAAGAGGAGAATGATTGTTGCGATAGTCAGAATAAGAACAAGGATTAGAACCGGATTAAGCATTATTATAATCTTTTGAATATACGAACTGAGAAAGAAGGTATAGAAGTGGTGAACACTAATGGAATGGAAAAGGTAAATTTATAATGGAAATATCAGCCGTAGTAATCGGGGCATATCACCGTATTTAATTATAGAGATCTTAATTTCCTTATTCGCCGAAGAATCAAATCTTTTAGACTTCGAAGATTTTCTTTAATCCCTTGAATTCCGGAATTCAACCCTGTTTACGTCAAACGCTAAGGAAAATCTTATTTTCTCCAATTCACTCTTTTGCGATAGCTTCACTCGTATTCTTAGAATAATCGAATTATTTTATCATTATTATTCAATAATGATAAACCTCTAGTTACCAACTCATATTCGTCATGAAAATATTTTTATTGTTAGCCATGACGACCTCACTCAAATTTCGGGACGAAATTTCTTTAACGGGTAGGTACTGTAGTGACCCGGAAAATTTTGACTAATTTTAAACCAAACTCTCGATACGATTTAATATTTTTGACACGATAAGCAAAGTCTGTAAGGTTGAGTCTCAAAAAGTTTGAACTGTTTCATATATTCAATTGACCTTCGACTGTTCTCTACGATTCACGAACTATTATTTGTAAATGAATGTGTATACATATAAAAATAAATATAAATATATGTATAGTGTATATTAAATATAATGATTTAATGATTGTAATACTCGTTGGACATTTCGATTATTATTTAGAGAAGTTTAATTCGAACTTATATGATTTTAAAATAAACGGTGTTACGAAAATGAGTTCTATAAATTATAGGCTCATTAAAAATATACTTAGGAACTATTGGTTAAATTTTAAAACTTTTTGTATTTAACTTGGGGTTGGGAGTGAATAATTAATGTAATTTTTATTTAACAATTAATGCTCGAATTTTATATCATAATGACCAAAATAAATAAATATAGCTAAATTAAAAATATGGGATTTTTTAGAGGATTTTTTTTATCCGCTCCTGATTAACAACGGAGTACGAAACAATACCAAAAATAAGCGTCGGCATATGTAAACAAACTGGTGGCTGTTTATAGATTCAATGTACCACTTTTCTTTATTTATATATTGATTATTATGTTAATTTTTATTTATTATTAGTATTATATATAGTCATGTGTAGATTACTAGACCACACTAATCTTCTTTGTCTGCCACATATATTTTTTTCGTTGTCTGACTCCCAATCCATCAACAAGTTGATTTTTATCAACTACACAATCAAAATTGAAACATTTGCTCAACGAGTTCGAACGAAACCTAACCCATTTAACCACCACACTCTATCTATCACCACCCAACCTAATCACCACCATGACAACCGTCACCTATGATGACCACCATCGACCACCCTCTTCAAACCCATTACCATCGAACACTACCACCCACCATCGAACAACCTTCGAAACAACCACCACACCTTGACAACTCTCGCTATATTTTTTTTTCTTTGTCGTGAACACCATAGAAACTCATCATCTTGGAACCCATCATTTAACCACTTCTCCTCCTCCTCCCTTTTTTTTTTCGGGAACTCAACATTATACCCATAAAAAAACTGCTGCGTATTTAACAGCTACATCTGCTATTCGTGCTTGTATTCTGTTAGATCGAGACCTAAACCAGACCATAAAACTTCTGATTTGCTGCTACTCGTGTTTTGTTTCTGCTGAGCGAATGGACTATACACCACACATACACAAGGCCACGATGTTAATGCATGATGAAGGTGGGAAAATAAGATCGAATGAATACGATGATTAATGATGATGGTTATGGGTTACTAGGTGATGATGAAGATCAGGTTTATGTTAATGAAAAGGATGGAATCACGATTATAGGGTGAATAAAAAAATAAATAAATTAATAAATAAATAAAATGATGTTGTGCTGCGTATTCTATTTTTTTTTGTTTAGCGTATAAGTAATAGAGGATTTAGATAATGATACATGATTAATGTATAGTGATGTTACAAGAGAGTTCATGATGATGATGAATGTTAATGAAGAAGAAGATTCAGAATAAGCGAGTTAAGAAAAATTAACCTTAGGAGTTAATTAAATAAAATGGAATAGAGGAGTGGTTTGGGGTCTTGTTAGGTTAACAAGAGGTCCTGAGTTCGAGACTAGGCCATGGCATATTTTTTTAACAATAAAAGCTGTCAGTATTGGGCCGGATGCTGGGCTAGTGGAATTAACTTGATTCTGGGCTGCCATGTCTTCTATATGGGTTGAGAGCTTTTATGGTGCTGTTGGGCAGAGACTTAGTTCCTGATGGGCTAAAAGAAGTTGAATGCACACAAGTTATATAATTTCGATTGGGTTATAATTCAGATACGAGATGGTAGAAGGATGGTTGGGCATAATGGGTATAATCGAGAGGTCTGGGGTTCGAGCCTAGGCAGGAGAGTTATTTTTTTAGCCTATTCCTTGAGGTAGCTAACTTATTATTATTTTATTATTATTATTATTATTATTATTATTATTATTATTATTATTATTATTATTATTATTATTATTATTATTATTATTATTATTATTATTATTATTATTATTATTATTATTATTATTATTATTATTATCATTATTAACATTTTATTAAAGTTACCTCTTTTGTATTATTAAAATTTTCATTATTATTATTATTAGAATTATCACAATTTCATTCATAATTAGTATTACTTTTATCATTATTATTATTATTATAATTAATATTACTAACTAAAACTTTAGTTTTAAATATATTTTATATATAAAATATAACTATATTTTTATGATCTTGAATTAAAAAGATAGATATTATAAGTTAGATACAAACATTAGATATATAAAGGTATATATAATATGTATACTACTTTTACTAACAAAATACTATTGTTCATTTACGTTTTAATATAACTCGAATTTATTAAAAATATTATCATATTAAAAATTATGAGTATTTAAAAATATTGATACTAAGTATTTATTCTAAATATATTAATAAAGTACATAATATATTAATATCATAATCTAATCAAATATATAAAATAGAAATATTTAAGTAACTATGAATATTACATTTAATACCACAAGTATATTACTAATATAAAAATATATATTTATTTGAATATTATTATATGTGTTAATATGCATACTTGATATAGGTTCGTGAATCCGAGGTCGACCCTGCATTGTGCAGTATCATCGTATGAATATTTTTACTACAAAATATCGTAATGTGAGTTCATTTGATTCCCTTTTACTCTTTACATTTTTGGGACTGAGAATACATGCGCTGTTTTTACAACTGCTTTATTAAATGCTTTTGAAATATATTTTGAACTGCGAATACATGAAATGCTTTTATAAATGTTTGACGAGATAGACACAAGCAAAACATTCCTCGAATGAATTATTATGCAGACAGAAGTTCTGCGGATTATTATTGAATTATGTGGACATGATAATTGCCACCATTGAATTATGTGGACATGATAATTGCCACCATTGAATTATGTGGACATTATAATTGCCACCATTGAATTATGTGGACATGATAATTGCCACTAGTTGATGTGAATGTTATATATCGAGAGAATGATTTTGTACACAGGTTATGTGTATGTTATTTTTTGCACAAGATATGTGTACGGTTACTATGATTTATGAAAATGGTTTCGTACATGAGAAAGATGTACTGTATTTAAAAGATATCGCATGTACATTACAGGTGGGTATAGGATTCGGGCCCATTTGTATCATGCAAGATTTAAATCTTGTGGTCTATCAAAATGATAAATTTTATTGTTTTATGATAAACATATGAACTCACCAACCTTTTGGTTGATACTTGAAAGCATGTTTATTCTCAGGTATGAAAGAAATCTTCAGCTGTGCATTTGCTCAATTTAAGGACATTACTTGGAGTCGATCATCACTCTGGAATCAAATGTTGATGACTTCGTCCAGATGGATTAGGACGGGGCATTTCAATATTCGTCATGAAAACATTTTTATTGTTAGCCATGACGACCTCACTCAAATTTCGGGACGAAATTTCTTTAACGGGTAGGTACTATGACAACTCGAAATTTTTTAACCAAATTTAAACTTAATCTTTGTATGATTAACATTTCCGACACGATAATCAAAGTCTGTAAAACTGAATCTCAAAATTTTTGAACTACTTTCATATATTCAAATACCTTTCGGTTGTTCTTGACGATTCGCGAACAATTATATGTATATAGATACATATATATATATACTATAACTTAAAAACGTAATAATGTATTAATTTTTTGATACCGTACATTAAACTTATTGGTTTAAATATTTATTTGAATATATATGATAAGTTGGAATATTAATTGTATGAATAACTTGAGACGTATATTTAAAACGTGTTTATGAATGTTGAAAATATATATTAACTTGGTCATAAAATGATTTGTTATTATATATATATTAACAAATAGCGAGACAATGATTTATAGAAGTAAATGACCAAAACACTCGAAAGTTTAAGATACACTTTGAATGATATAGTTTATTGATAATTTAAGACTATATTTTGACAAAGGTACGAGTCACAAAACGTAAATTGTGAGTTTTCTAAGCGTACGAAAATGCGTTCGAGAAACCGGAACTGGGACATAAGTCGAGTGACAACGTACGAGTCATCGGAACAAAAATTACAAGTCAACTATGCACATGAATTTAATATAATATATAATTAATTATTTAAATTATATATATTATATATTATATATATATATATATATATATATACATATACATATATATATATATATAATATGTCGACAAACAAGAAAACAAAAAAAATTGTGAGCTGGAATTTGGGGCCATGCGATCGCATGAGAAATAGGCATAAAACCCATGCGATCGCTTGGCGGTCAGGAATCAGAATTCTTTTATAAATAGCCCAAGTTTCTGCCGAATCCATTACATTTAAACCTTTTTATTTCACTCAATATTTATTATTATTATTATTATTATTATTATTATTATTATAAATTTTATTATTATTTGTATTATATTATTATTAATATTGTACATAAAATACTACGACGAGGTCATGAGCGGGTTATTTTCAAAACAAGCTTTTCGAGCGGGATAGAGCTAAGGAAATTATGGGTTATAACTATGGAGGTTACGGGTATTGCTTGGGGGTTATGATCATGAGTCAAAGGTCAACCTAGCGTTTATCATTTTCGTTGCGTCTACGTACTTTCCTACAATATTGAATCACAATATTGATACCTAAGCATTTATATCTTATCTATTATATATTAATAGTGTATCCCTGACTAGTGCTCGAGTATATAGAATTATGCATGCTAGTACGATTAATTTTGTCGTTAAATAGTTTATGATAGATCACGAATTTAATACATATATTGTCACGACCCGAAAAATTTTGACTAATTTTAAACCAAACTCTCGATACGATGTAATATTCTTGACACGGTAAGAGAAATCTGTTAGGTTAAATCTCAAAAATTTTGAACTGTTTCATATATTCATTTGACCTTCGACTATTCCCGACGATTCACGAATCACTATCTGTAAATTAATATGTATATATAAATATATGTATATATATATTATGATATGAAATACGTAAATAAAATATTATATGATTTAGTTGATAGAAATATTAATGTAAAATAATTCACGATATAACTTATTATTAAAACATATCTATATATCTATAAAGTAAGTTATTAAACAATATATTGTAACACTCGTTTGTTATTCCGGCTAATATTAAATAAGTCTAATACAAACTTATGAGGAATTAAAACTAAACGTCGGTAGATAAATAAACTTCATAGATCTTAGGATTTATATATATAATGACTTGAATAAATAAATTTAATTGATGTAAAAAGTTGGGTTTTTCTGTGAACTTCTTATCCGCCACAAATTTAACAACGGAGTACGCAAAAATAGTCCGTGGAAAATTGTCGGTAGATATTTACAACCTACTATATTAAGCACGTTTTAATATTTTATGGATATATTATATATACAACTGTCCAATATACTTTTCCACTTTAGGAATCACACAGAGACCACACATTTATTAATCCGTGAATTGATTTGATTATTGTACAGTATTGTTTCACTTCTGCAAATCTATCTATCTCTTATTATATATACATGACACATATAGTGTCACCCAAAACTCACCACTCACACTATATTTTCCCTGCTTTCAATTGAGCTAGAACCTTCACCTAATCTCCAGCATTTAAACCACCACTATCACTTGTGTCTATCTCTCCTAACCAATATGTGTCTATCTCTCCTAACCAATCAACAACCACCTTTATCCAATACCACCACCTTTACTCTCCTGCTTACAACACTATCGACCACCATGGGTTGTTGCTATTGTTTTTCTGTTTGAAAACCCCCACCGTAACACCACTTGAACCACCGTACCACCACCTTGACAATCCTTCTCTCTCAATCTCTCTCCTCTCACTTCCTCTCTCTCACCTTTACTATCTTTTGTTTCCGGTTTCAGTGATAGAAACAGCCTCAAACCCTCACAACTATAGTACTAGCTACTGCTATACTTATGTTCATTCGAAGGAGAAACGGTTGTGTGCTTACAGTTTCTGTTTCAACTGCTACAATCACCACCGCCACTAAAGCACCATTTTTTTATCCCTCTCAAGTCTCAACCGTAAATAACCAACCTCCCCATCGTTTCTGTTTCAGACGAACCTAAAACAAACATCACTGCAACTTATGTTTTCCGGTTTCGATTGAACACGAACCCACTTATTTTCTTTTTTTAACGTACGTACCGTACAAGTTCAATATTTCGAATACTCATAGTCTATCTTGATATATCTGTTGGAAATAAAAAGCATTATCAAAATAGAGACAAAATGAATTGCATGTGGAGTGATTCACAAACTTTATGGTAGGCCAAGTTAGTGGAACAATGAGCTGGACGTATTTTAGCTTCAATACCCAAACAATTAAGTTGCTGTAGCCATCGAATTATTAGTGGGCAGCCATATTCCTTTTTTTTTTAATATTTGGCTGCATTCCATTATTTTAAATGAACCGAGGAGTGGTTCTATATTTTTGGAACCGTACATTTTTTTCGGTTGAACTATGTTGGACACGAGAGGGATAGAGACTAGCTGGTGTTCTTTATATTTTTTTTTCGCGAACTATGATAGTAGTATTAGGCTGATATCGATTGGGTCGAAACCCAAGTTTCCTTTGGGCCAGTTTTATAGCAAACGTCACATATTGTTTTGTTGAGGTTCTATGATGATGGATATGCTATGGTAATGACGATGATAATGGTGGTAAGAACATGATGATGATGGTGAGTTAATGATGTTACGGGTATAATGATAATGATATAGATGATACATGAAATGATAACCTTAAAGATGATGATAAAGACGAGGTATGTAAATCGTGATGTATAATATATGCTTGATGATGATGATGCGTGTATTATATATGAAGACGATGGTGTATGATGAGGAAGATAATAATCATGGTATGATATTGATAATGATGTTGTGATTCTGTAAAAATAAGTATGTTAATGTTAAATGGGTTTTTGAAGAAGGCATAAGGCAACTATAGTATAAAATAATTTAAGATGATAGTTATTTCAGAAAGTATCGAGCGGTTCAATGGTTTAGGATGTGGGTTGAGAACCTAGAGGTGTCTAGTTCGATTCTAAGTCAGGACATCTATTTTTTTTATATTACGACTAGGCTGCTAAATGACCTGCTGTTGGGCTGCCCTCCTCTGTTGGGCCGAAAGATGGAGTGTTGTTGGGTTGGAACAAGACTAATAACCAGGTTAAATATATTGGGTTTGCAAAAATACTTCAGAGTGGTTAGAGATGTTTGTGTGAGCATGAGGTCTTGGGTACGAGTCCCGTTTGGAGCATTTTCTTTTTAGAAGGGTATACTCTTTTAATTCCATTTACATCATTATTATTATTATTATTATTATTATTATTATTATTATTATTATTATTATTATTATTATTAGAATTAATATTATTTTATCATTATTATTATCCCAATCATTATTATTTTTAATATTAATATTAGTATTTTTACATTATTAGTATTATTATCATTTTCAGTGTTACTAGTATCATTATTATTTTTATAACAACCATATTATTATTATTATTATTATTAGCATCAATATTACTACTAATATTATTATCATTACTACAATAAAAATTAGTCATATAGAGATATACTTAACTAAACTATATTAACATTTTTATTTAATTAAAGTATATAAAATAAATACATTTAATTAAGTTATTAATGAAACATTAAAATAACAACTATATCATTAATAATAAATAAATTTGTTCGATTACAATAATATGTGTTAATATTTATAGGTTCGTGAATCCGAGGCCAACCCTATACTTGTTAAATGACGTCATACGTATTTTTACTACAAAATACAATAGGTGAGTTTCATTTGCTCCCTTTTTAATTGCTTTTGCAATATATATTTTTGGGTTGAGAATACATGCGCTGCTTTTATAAATGTTTACGAAATAGACACAAGTACTTAAAAAAATATATTCTACGTTGAGTTGTACCACTGGCATATTTTCCTGTAGCTTGGTAACTACTATTTACATGGGTATTGTAAACGCGAATCCTGTTGATAGATCTATCGGGCCTGACAACCCCAACCGGACTGGACGACCAGTATTCAACGGT
Source organism: Rutidosis leptorrhynchoides (assembly GCF_046630445.1). Taxonomy (NCBI): domain Eukaryota; kingdom Viridiplantae; phylum Streptophyta; class Magnoliopsida; order Asterales; family Asteraceae; genus Rutidosis; species Rutidosis leptorrhynchoides. The sequence continues at coordinate 81,420,947 of NC_092333.1, forward strand.
TCCACAGTACTTCGTTTAGGTGACTACACTTGGTACGGTGTAGGGAGATTTCATAATAAAGGGAATATGCGACGTTGATTAAATGTTAAGTATGGTTACCAAGTGCTCAACAACTTAGAATGCTTTTCATACACTTGCGAGTGTATTATGTTTATGATTATGAAATCTTGTGGTCTATTAATATATTAAAAAGATTGTTATGATAAACCTATGAACTCACCAACCTTTTGGTTGACACTTTCAAGCATGTTTATTCTCAGGTACGAATTAAGTCTTCCGCTGTGCATATGCTCATTTTAAGGACATTATTTGGAGTCAATCATCGCAATAGGACCAAATGTTGATGACTTCATCCAGGAGGATTAGGATGGGTCTTTTCAGTTGGTATCAGAGCGGTGGTCCTAGTGAACCAGGTCTTGCATTAGTGTGTCTAACTGATAGTTGTTAGGATGCATTAGCGAGTCTGGACTTCGATCTTAGCTGCATATTATAAGTATTGTTTATCATTCCTAGTGGAATATTACCTGCTTATCATCCCTAAGTCTAGACACGACTTCCTACACTTAATTGATAGATAGTCTACAGATAAATTCATATCTTAGCGTATCTGTTACTGTAGACTTTATCTGACACGTCTCCTTATTTTTCTTCATAATCTACGGGATCTTCTGTACTATGTATAGGTATTCTATATAATTAGAATATCATCCGATATCCGAAAATCATTTCATATCGAAAAATCCCTTATTCAATCGCACGCAATGGAACTCACCATTAGATCAAGTCCCTCGGATTCCGAGATGGAGTTCCACTCCAGCTCCGAAAGCAGCGTCACCAGAATGAGTCAATCAATCAGCCATTCCCAATTCATCTGATGAGTTCGTAGTCGGTTTAATCAATGGAGACGCGAAGAAGGCGATCCTTTTCACCAACCGAATTCACCTCTTGGCAAAGAACCTGAAGCACTTACCGGCAAACCTATCCGAAACACCATATTTTCACCCTCATTTCTAGAATAGATCGCAACGATTACATAATCTCTACAATTCGAAACCTTATTCATCAGCTTGTTCAAACCGTCAACCATCCTGCGGTAATGGAAAAAGTCAACGAACTTTGCGCTCGAGTAGTGGCTTTGGAGAATTTGGTGCAAAACTTACCAGCACCAGCACCAGCAGCATCACCGACATCACCAGTACCACCAACAACCCAAGTTTCAACATCACTTGCCTCAACATCTCATTCTGTACCTCGAGCCTAACCATCGTTCTACGTATCGTACTATCTACTTTATCTTCGTTCTACCTATCGTTCTACATCGATTATCTTCGTTCGACATGGCGATTATGTAATCTCTAATGTTTTAGAGATCATGTAATCAAGTACTAACGATAAATCAGATGAGTTTAATATCTTATTGACTCATTAGATCCATGATTACATCTGAAGAAAATATATATGCAAGTATATTTTCATAAAGATTGTAATTAAAAATTCTTTCGTACAAACTGTTAATGATGAAAATATTTTAACGGGTAAGTAATACTCGAGGAATATTTAGATTTCACATTAATAAGTTACACTATACATTCTTCGAATCTGATTCAACGGTCATTTACTATCCTATTTACATCCACCGATATACGTATTCGTTCACCACAGAATCCATTTTCGTTCAATTTCATATTTGGATTTTTACCTATCAAAATTCAACAAGTGACATAATGAAGAAAACATCGAACAAAGTAAAATTTGTTAGAAACAAACGAACTAACTAATTGAAATATTGTTAAGAATCCACGCTAACTGTTCCTAGCTAACTGGATACATTTAATTTATCGCAATTTAATTATTGCAATTTACATTCTCGCAATTTTATTTATCGTCATTTAATTTCTGTTATTTACTTTTACGCACTTTAGATTGGGATACATGTACACAATACGTCGGATTAATTCTGAGACAATACGTTGTACACGGGTCATGATATATATTTATTTATTTTATGCACTTTAAATAACGGGACACGTATACAAGGTTTCGACCTATCATATCTGAAATGTCCCGTTCTTATTGATTAAAAACGTTCCATATTAATTGATTTCGTTGCGAGGTTTTGACCTCTATATGAGACGTTTTTCAAAGACTGCATTCATTTTTAAAACAAACCATAACCTTTATTTCATAGATAAAGGTTTAAAAAAAAACTTTACGTAGATTATCAAATAATGATAATCTAAAATATCCTGTTTACACACGACCATTACATAATGGTTTACAATACAAATATGTTACAACAAAATAAGTTTCTTGAATGCAGTTTTTACACAATATCATACAAGCATGGACTCCAAATCTCGTCCTTATTTAACTATGCGACAGCGAAAGCTCTTAATAATCACCTGAGAATAAACATGCTTAAAACGTCAACAAAATGTTGGTGAGTTATAGGTTTAACCTATATATATCAAATCATAATAATAGACCACAAGATTTCATATTTCAATACACATCCCATACATAGAGATAAAAATCATTCATATGGTGAACACCTGGTAACCGACATTAACAAGATGCATATATAAGAATATCCCCATCATTCCGGGACACCCTTCGGATATGATATAAATTTCGAAGTACTAAAGCATCCGGTACTTTGGATGGGGTTTGTTAGGCCCAATAGATCTATCTTTAGGATTCGCGTCAATTAGGGTGTCTGTTCCCTAATTCTTAGATTACCAGACTTAATAAAAAGGGGCATATTCGATTTCGATAATTCAACCATAGAATGTAGTTTCACGTACTTGTGTCTATTTTGTAAATCATTTATAAAACCTGCATGTATTCTCATCCCAAAAATATTAGATTTTAAAAGTGGGACTATAACTCACTTTCACAGATTTTTACTTCGTCGGGAAGTAAGACTTGGCCACTGGTTGATTCACGAACCTATAACAATATATACATATATATCAAAGTATGTTTAAAATATATTTACAACACTTTTAATATATTTTGATGTTTTAAGTTTATTAAGTCAGCTGTCCTCGTTAGTAACCTACAACTAGTTGTCCACAGTTAGATGTACAGAAATAAATCGATAAATATTATCTTGAATCAATCCACGACCCAGTGTATACGTATCTCAGTATTGATCACAACTCAAACTATATATATTTTGGAATCAACCTCAACCCTGTATAGCTAACTCCAACATTCACATATAGAGTGTCTATGGTTGTTCCGAAATATATATAGATGTGTCGACATGATAGGTCGAAACGTTGTATACGTGTCTATGGTATCTCAAGATTACATAATATACAATACAAGTTGATTAAGTTATGGTTGGAATAGATTTGTTACCAATTTTCACGTAGCTAAAATGAGAAAAATTATCCAATCTTGTTTTACCCATAACTTCTTCATTTTAAATCCGTTTTGAGTGAATCAAATTGCTATGGTTTCATATTGAACTCTATTTTATGAATCTAAACAGAAAAAGTATAGGTTTATAGTCGTAAAAATAAGTTACAAGTCGTTTTTGTAAAGGTAGTCATTTCAGTCGAAAGAACGACGTCTAGATGACCATTTTAGAAAACATACTTCCACTTTGAGTTTAACCATAATTTTTGGATATAGTTTCATGTTCATAATAAAAATCATTTTCTCAGAATAACAACTTTTAAATCAAAGTTTATCATAGTTTTTAATTAACTAACCCAAAACAGCCCGCGGTGTTACTACGACGGCGTAAATCCGGTTTTACGGTGTTTTTCGTGTTTTCAGGTTTTAAATCATTAAGTTAGCATATCATATAGATATAGAACATGTGATTAGTTGATTTTAAAAGTCAAGTTAGAAGGATTAACTTTTGTTTGCGAACAAGTTTAGAATTAACTAAACTATGTTCTAGTGATTACAAGTTTAAACCTTCGAATAAGATAGCTTTATATGTATGAATTGAATGATGTTATGAACATCATTACTACCTTAATTTCCTTGGATAAACCTACTGGAAAATGGAAAAATGGATCTAGCTTCAATGGATCCTTGGATGGCTCGAAGTTCTTGAAGCAGAATCATGACACGAAAACAAGTTCAAGTAAGATCATCACTTGAAATAAGATTGTTATAGTTATAGAAATTGAACCAAAGTTTGAATATGATTATTACCTTGTATTAGAATGATAACCTACTGTAAGAAACAAAGATTTCTTGAGGTTGGATGATCACCTTACAAGATTGGAAGTGAGCTAGCAAACTTGAAAGTATTCTTGATTTTATGAAACTAGAACTTTTGGAATTTATGAAGAACACTTAGAACTTGAAGATAGAACTTGAGAGAGATCAATTAGATGAAGAAAATTGAAGAATGAAAGTGTTTGTAGGTGTTTTTGGTCGTTGGTGTATGGATTAGATATAAAGGATATGTAATTTTGTTTTCATGTAAATAAGTCATGAATGATTACTCATATTTTTGTAATTTTATGAGATATTTCATGCTAGTTGCCAAATGATGGTTCCCACATGTGTTAGGTGACTCACATGGGCTGCTAAGAGCTGATCATTAGAGTGTATATACCAATAGTACATACATCTAAAAGCTGTGTATTGTACGAGTACGAATACGGGTGCATACGAGTAGAATTGTTGATGAAACTGAACGAGGATGTAATTGTAAGCATTTTTGTTAAGTAGAAGTATTTTGATAAGTGTATTGAAGTCTTTCAAAAGTGTATAAATACATATTAAAACACTACATGTATATACATTTTAACTGAGTCGTTAAGTCATCGTTAGTCGTTACATGTAAATGTTGTTTTGAAACCTTTAGGTTAACGATCTTGTTAAATGTTGTTAACCCAATGTTTATAATATCAAAATAGATTTTAAATTATTATATTATCATGATATTATGATGTACGAATATCTCTTAATATGATATATATACATTAAATGTCGTTACAACGATAATCGTTACATATATGTCTCGTTTCAAAATTATTAAGTTAGTAGTCTTGTTTTTACATATGTAGTTCATTGTTAATATACTTAATGATATGTTTAATTATCATAATATAATGTTAACTATATATATAACCATATATATGTCATCATATAGTTTTTACAAGTTTTAACGTTCGTGAATCACCGGTCAACTTGGGTGGTCAATTGTCTATATGAAACCTATTTCAATTAATCAAGTCTTAACAAGTTTGATTGCTTAACATGTTGGAAACATTTAATCATGTAAACATCAATCTCAATTAATATATATAAACATGGAAAAGTTCGGGTCACTACAGTACCTACCCGTTAAATAAATTTCGTCCCGAAATTTTAAGCTGTTGAAGGTGTTGACGAATCTTCTGGAAATAGATGCGGGTATTTCTTCTTCATCTGATCTTCACGCTCCCAGGTGAACTCGGGTCCTCTACGAGCATTCCATCGAACCTTAACAATTGGTATCTTGTTTTGCTTAAGTCTTTTAACCTCACGATCCATTATTTCGACGGGTTCTTCGATGAATTGGAGTTTTTCGTTGATTTGGATTTCATCTAACGGAATAGTGAGATCTTCTTTAGCAAAACATTTCTTCAAATTCGAGACGTGGAAAGTGTTATGTACAGCCGCGAGTTGTTGAGGTAACTCAAGTCGGTAAGCTACTGGTCCGACACGATCAATAATCTTGAATGGTCCAATATACCTTGGATTTAATTTCCCTCGTTTACCAAATCGAACAACGCCTTTCCAAGGTGAAACTTTAAGCATGACCATCTCTCCAATTTCAAATTCTATATCTTTTCTTTTAATGTCAGCGTAGCTCTTTTGTCGACTTTGGGCGGTTTTCAACCGTTGTTGAATTTGGATGATCTTCTCGGTAGTTTCTTGTATAATCTCCGGACCCGTAATCTGTCTATCCCCCACCTCACTCCAACAAATCGGAGACCTGCACTTTCTACCATAAAGTGCTTCAAACGGCGCCATCTCAATGCTTGAATGGTAGCTGTTGTTGTAGGAAAATTCTGCTAACGGTAGATGTCGATCCCAACTGTTTCCGAAATCAATAACACATGCTCGTAGCATGTCTTCAAGCGTTTGTATCGTCCTTTCGCTCTGCCCATCAGTTTGTGGATGATAGGCAGTACTCATGTCTAGACGAGTTCCTAATGCTTGCTGTAATGTCTGCCAGAATCTTGAAATAAATCTGCCATCCCTATCAGAGATAATAGAGATTGGTATTCCATGTCTGGAGACGACTTCCTTCAAATACAGTCGTGCTAACTTCTCCATCTTTTCATCTTCTCTTATTGGTAGGAAGTGTGCTGATTTGGTGAGACGATCAACTATTACCCAAATAGTATCAAAACCACTTGCAGTCCTTGACAATTTAGTGATGAAATCCATGGTAATGTTTTCCCATTTCCATTCCGGGATTTCGGGTTGTTGAAGTAGACCTGATGGTTTCTGATGCTCAGCTTTGACCTTAGAACACGTCAAACATTCTCCTACGTATTTAGCAACATCGGCTTTCATACCCGGCCACCAAAAATGTTTCTTGAGATCCTTGTACATCTTCCCCGTTCCAGGATGTATTGAGTATCTGGTTTTATGAGCTTCTCTAAGTACCATTTCTCTCATATCTCCAAATTTTGGTACCCAAATCCTTTCAGCCCTATACCGGGTTCCGTCTTCCCGAATATTAAGATGCTTCTCCGATCCTTTGGGTATTTCATCCTTTAAATTTCCCTCTTTTAAAACTCCTTGTTGCGCCTCCTTTATTTGAGTAGTAATGTTATTATGAATCATTATATTCATAGATTTTACTCGAATGGGTTCTCTATCCTTCCTGCTCAAGGCATCGGCTACCACATTTGCCTTCCCCGGGTGGTAACGAATCTCAAAATCGTAATCATTCAATAATTCAATCCACCTACGCTGCCTCATATTCAGTTGTTTCTGATTAAATATGTGTTGAAGACTTTTGTGGTCGGTATATATAATACTTTTGACCCCATATAAGTAGTGCCTCCAAGTCTTTAATGCAAAAACAACCGCGCCTAATTCCAAATCATGCGTCGTATAATTTTGTTCGTGAATCTTCAATTGTCTAGACGCATAAGCAATCACCTTCGTTCGTTGCATTAATACACAACCGAGACCTTGCTTTGATGCGTCACAATAAATCACAAAATCATCATTCCCTTCAGGCAATGACAATATAGGTGCCGTAGTTAGCTTTTTCTTCAATAACTGAAACGCTTTCTCTTGTTCATCATTCCATTCAAATTTCTTCCCTTTATGCGTTAATGCAGTCAAGGGTTTTGCTATTCTGGAAAAGTCTTGGATGAATCTTCTGTAGTAACTAGCTAGTCCTAAAAACTGGCGTATGTGTTTCGGAGTTTTCGGGGTTTCCCACTTTTCAACAGTGTCTATCTTTGCCGAATCCACCTTAATACCTTCTTTGTTCACTATGTGACCGAGGAATTGAACTTCTTCCAACCAAAATTCACACTTTGAAAACTTAGCGTACAATTCTTCCTTCCTCAATACTTCTAACACCTTTCTCAAATGTTCACCGTGTTCTTGGTCATTCTTTGAGTAAATAAGTATGTCATCAATGAAAACAATGACAAACTTGTCAAGGTATGGTCCACACACTCGGTTCATAAGGTCCATGAACACAGCTGGTGCATTAGTTAAACCAAACGGCATGACCATAAACTCGTAATGACCGTAACGTGTTCTGAAAGCAGTCTTTGGAATATCATCTTCTTTCACCCGCATTTGATGATACCCGGAACGTAAGTCAATCTTTGAATAAACAGACGAGCCTTGTAGTTGATCAAATAAGTCATCGATTCTCGGTAGTGGGTAGCGGTTCTTGATGGTAAGTTTGTTCAACTCTCGGTAGTCGATACACAACCTGAATGTACCATCTTTCTTCTTGACAAACAAAACAGGAGCTCCCCACGGTGATGTGCTTGGTCGAATGAAACCACGCTCTAAAAGTTCTTGAAATTGGCTTTGCAGTTCTTTCATCTCGCTGGGTGCGAGTCTGTAAGGAGCACGAGCTATTGGTGCAGCTCCTGGTACAAGATCTATTTGAAATTCAACGGATCGATGTGGGGGTAATCCCGGTAATTCTTTCGGAAATACATCGGGAAATTCTTTTGCAATGGGAACATCATTGATGCTCTTTTCTTCAGTTTGTACTTTCTCGACGTGTGCTAGAACAGCATAGCAACCTTTTCTTATTAGTTTTTGTGCCTTCAAATTACTAATAAGATGTAGCTTCGTGTTGCCCTTTTCTCCGTACACCATTAAGGGTTTTCCTTTTTCTCGTATAATGCGAATTGCATTTTTGTAACAAACGATCTCCGCTTTCACTTCTTTCAACCAGTCCATACCGATTATCACATCAAAACTCCCTAACTCTACTGGTATCAAATCAATCTTAAATGTTTCGCTAACCAGTTTAATTTCTCGATTCCGACATATATTATCTGCTGAAATTAATTTACCATTTGCTAATTCGAGTAAAAATTTACTATCCAAAGGCGTCAATGGACAACTTAATTTAGCACAAAAATCTCTACTCATATAGCTTCTATCCGCACCCGAATCAAATAAAACGTAAGCAGATTTATTGTCAATAAGAAACGTACCCGTAACAAGCTCCGGGTCTTCCTGTGCCTCTACCGCATTAATATTGAAAACTCTTCCACGGCCTTGTCCATTCGTGTTCTCCTGGTTCGGGCAATTTCTAATAATGTGGCCTGGTTTTCCACATTTATAACAAACTACATTGGCATAACTTGCTCCGACACTAGTTGCTCCGCCATTACTCGTTCCGACACCATTTGTTCCTTTCGTTCTATTAACCCCTGGTCCGTAGACCTCACACTTCGCCGCGCTATGACCATTTCTTTTACACTTGTTGCAAAATTTGGTGCAGAACCCCGAGTGATTCTTTTCACACCTTTGGCATAGTTGCTTCTGATTGTTGTTGTTGTTGCGGTTATTATTGTTGTTGGGATGATTGTTGTAGTTGCTGTTGTTGTTGTTGTTGTTGTTGGGCCGTTTGTTGTAGTTGCGATTGATGTTGCGATTGTTGGGATAATTGTTGCGATTATTGTTGTAATTGCTGTTGTTGTTGTATTGGTGATTCTTATCACCGTTTTCCTCCCACTTTCTTTTGACTTGCTTCACATTGGCCTCTTCAGCAGTCTGTTCTTTAATTCTTTCTTCAATCTGGTTCACTAGTTTGTGAGCCATTCTACATGCCTGTTGTATGGAGGCAGGCTCGTGTGAACTTATATCTTCTTGGATTCTTTCCGGTAATCCTTTCACAAACGCGTCGATCTTCTCTTCCTCATCTTCGAATGCTCCCGGACACAATAGGCACAATTCTGTGAATCGTCTTTCGTACGTGGTAATATCAAATCCTTGGGTTCGTAACCCTCTAAGTTCTGTCTTGAGCTTATTGACCTCGGTTCTGGGACGGTACTTCTCGTTCATCAAGTGCTTGAATGCTGACCACGGTAGTGCGTACGCATCATCTTGTCCCACTTGCTCTAGATAGGTATTCCACCATGTTAACGCAGAACCTGTGAAGGTATGCATAGCGTACTTCACTTTGTCCTCTTCAGTACACTTACTTATGGCAAACACCGATTCAACCTTCTCGGTCCACCGTTTCAATCCGATCGGTCCTTCGGTTCCATCAAATTCCAAAGGTTTGCAGGCAGTGAATTCTTTGTAGGTGCATCCTACACGATTTCCTGTACTGCTAGATCCAAGGTTATTGTTGGTATGTAGCGCAGCCTGTACTGCGGCTATGTTTGAAGCTAGAAAAGTACGGAATTCCTCTTCATTCATATTCACGGTGTGTCGAGTAGTCGGTGCCATTTCCTTCAAAATAGTTAAATGGAACAAGTTAATCATACAGAATATTAAGAGTAGTTAATAGTATTTCGTAGCATAATATGAACTCATTTATAAAAGCTTTTTCTTCAAATTAGCGTTTTATAAGTTTAAATTCGGGTAGTACCTACCCGTTAAGTTCATACTTAGTAGCTAATATACAATTCAACTACTACAATTCTATATGAAAAACTGATTATAATAATATTTCGCGTTCAAACTTTTATACAATATTTTACAAACTTACAATACCGCTTATTTTACATAAAGCATGAAATATTGCACACAATAACTTTGATACAAGATAGTTGTGAAGACAATTCTAGCTAGTACACAAGTCGTTCAGCAAAGGCAATAAAGACACGTAATTCATACGTCCAGAAACAAGTCATGCATTCTGGTTTTACTAGGACTACTTCCCATCCTTGGTCTTGTGCAACATAACCGTTATGGCCGTTGATAAGACAGCGTGTTGTAACGTCATCAAAGGGACGAGGGTTACGTAATGTCCAACAGTCCCGTAATAATCTAAAAACCTCATTTCTTACCCCAATTACCGACTCCGTCACTTGTGGAAACGTTTTGTTTAATAGTTGTAGCCCAATGTTCTTGTTCTCACTTTGGTGAGAAGCGAACATTACTAATCCGTAAGCATAACATGCTTCTTTATGTTGCATGTTAGCAGCTTTTTCTAAATCACGAAGTCCAATATTCGGATATATTGAGTCAAAATAATTTCTTAACCCGTTGCGTAAAATAGCATTTGGGTTCCCCGCAATATATGCGTCAAAGTAAACACATCGTAACTTATGGGTTTCCCAATGTGATATCCCCCATCTTTCAAACGAAAGTCTCTTATAAACCAAGACATTCTTGGAACGTTCTTCGAATGTCTTACAAACTGATCTCGCCTTAAATAGTTGTGCCAAAGAATTCTGACCGACTCTAGACAAGATTTCATCAATCATGTCTCCGGGTAGGTCTCTTAAAATATTGGGTTGTCTATCCATTTTGTGTTTTTATACTGTAAAATAGACAAGAGTTAGATTCATAAAAAAATACTTATTAATACAAGCAATTTTTACATATATCATAAAGCATAAGAACACTATATTACATATATTACACCACACGAATACAACTATCTTATTCCGACTCACTCGTTTCTTCTTCTTCGGTTTTGGTTCGTTTTGCCAAGTTTCTAGGGATATATGATGTTCCCCTAAGACGAGCCGTCGTAATCCACATTGGTTTAGAAAAACCTGGTGGTTTAGAGGTTCCCGGGTCATTGTTACAACTTAAGGACTTCGGGGGTTGACGATACATATAAAGTTCATCGGGGTTGGAATTAGATTTCTCTATTTTTATGCCCTTTCCCTTATTATTTTCTTTTGCCTTTTTAAATTCAGTTGGGGTAATTTCTATAACATCATCGGAATTCTCGTCGGAATCCGATTCATCGGAGAATTGGTAATCCTCCCAATATTTTGCTTCCTTGGCGGAAACACCATTGACCATAATTAACTTTGGTCGGTTGGTTGAGGATTTTCTTGTACTTAACCGTTTTATTATTTCCCCCACCGGTTCTATTTCTTCATCCGGTTCCGATTCTTCTTCCGGTTCCGATTCTTCTTCCGGTTCCGACTCTTCTTCCGGTTCCTCTTCGGGAACTTGTGAATCAGTCCACAAATCATTCCAATTTACATTTGACTCTTCATTATTATTAGGTGAGTCAATGGGACTTGTTCTAGAGGTAGACATCTATCACATAATATCAAACACGTTAAGAGATTAATATATCACATAATATTCATATGTTAAAAATATATAGTTTCCAACAAAAATGTTAAGCAATCATTTTTAAAGAAAACACGGTCGAAGTCTAGACTCACTAATGCATCCTAACAAACTCGATAAGACACACTAATGCAAATTTTCTGGTTCTCTAAGACCAACGCTCGGATACCAACTGAAATGTCCCGTTCTTATTGATTAAAAACGTTCCATATTAATTGATTTCGTTGCGAGGTTTTGACCTCTATATGAGACGTTTTTCAAAGACTGCATTCATTTTTAAAACAAACCATAACCTTTATTTCATAGATAAAGGTTTAAAAAAAAACTTTACGTAGATTATCAAATAATGATAATCTAAAATATCCTGTTTACACACGACCATTACATAATGGTTTACAATACAAATATGTTACAACAAAATAAGTTTCTTGAATGCAGTTTTTACACAATATCATACAAGCATGGACTCCAAATCTCGTCCTTATTTAACTATGCGACAGCGGAAGCTCTTAATAATCACCTGAGAATAAACATGCTTAAAACGTCAACAAAATGTTGGTGAGTTATAGGTTTAACCTATATATATCAAATCATAATAATAGACCACAAGATTTCATATTTCAATACACATCCCATACATAGAGATAAAAATCATTCATATGGTGAACACCTGGTAACCGACATTAACAAGATGCATATATAAGAATATCCCCATCATTCCGGGACACCCTTCGGATATGATATAAATTTCGAAGTACTAAAGCATCCGGTACTTTGGATGGGGTTTGTTAGGCCCAATAGATCTATCTTTAGGATTCGCGTCAATTAGGGTGTCTGTTCCCTAATTCTTAGATTACCAGACTTAATAAAAAGGGGCATATTCGATTTCGATAATTCAACCATAGAATGTAGTTTCACGTACTTGTGTCTATTTTGTAAATCATTTATAAAACCTGCATGTATTCTCATCCCAAAAATATTAGATTTTAAAAGTGGGACTATAACTCACTTTCACAGATTTTTACTTCGTCGGGAAGTAAGACTTGGCCACTGGTTGATTCACGAACCTATAACAATATATACATATATATCAAAGTATGTTTAAAATATATTTACAACACTTTTAATATATTTTGATGTTTTAAGTTTATTAAGTCAGCTGTCCTCGTTAGTAACCTACAACTAGTTGTCCACAGTTAGATGTACAGAAATAAATCGATAAATATTATCTTGAATCAATCCACGACCCAGTGTATACGTATCTCAGTATTGATCATAACTCAAACTATATATATTTTGGAATCAACCTCAACCCTGTATAGCTAACTCCAACATTCACATATAGAGTGTCTATGGTTGTTCCGAAATATATATAGATGTGTCGACATGATAGGTCGAAACGTTGTATACGTGTCTATGGTATCTCAAGATTACATAATATACAATACAAGTTGATTAAGTTATGGTTGGAATAGATTTGTTACCAATTTTCACGTAGCTAAAATGAGAAAAATTATCCAATCTTGTTTTACCCATAACTTCTTCATTTTAAATCCGTTTTGAGTGAATCAAATTGCTATGGTTTCATATTGAACTCTATTTTATGAATCTAAACAGAAAAAGTATAGGTTTATAGTCGTAAAAATAAGTTACAAGTCGTTTTTGTAAAGGTAGTCATTTCAGTCGAAAGAACGACGTCTAGATGACCATTTTAGAAAACATACTTCCACTTTGAGTTTAACCATAATTTTTGGATATAGTTTCATGTTCATAATAAAAATCATTTTCTCAGAATAACAACTTTTAAATCAAAGTTTATCATAGTTTTTAATTAACTAACCCAAAACAGCCCGCGGTGTTACTACGACGGCGTAAATCCGGTTTTACGGTGTTTTTCGTGTTTTCAGGTTTTAAATCATTAAGTTAGCATATCATATAGATATAGAACATGTGATTAGTTGATTTTAAAAGTCAAGTTAGAAGGATTAACTTTTGTTTGCGAACAAGTTTAGAATTAACTAAACTATGTTCTAGTGATTACAAGTTTAAACCTTCGAATAAGATAGCTTTATATGTATGAATTGAATGATGTTATGAACATCATTACTACCTTAATTTCCTTGGATAAACCTACTGGAAAAGGGAAAAATGGATCTAGCTTCAATGGATCCTTGGATGGCTCGAAGTTCTTGAAGCAGAATCATGACACGAAAACAAGTTCAAGTAAGATCATCACTTGAAATAAGATTGTTATAGTTATAGAAATTGAACCAAAGTTTGAATATGATTATTACCTTGTATTAGAATGATAACCTACTGTAAGAAACAAAGATTTCTTGAGGTTGGATGATCACCTTACAAGATTGGAAGTGAGCTAGCAAACTTGAAAGTATTCTTGATTTTATGAAACTAGAACTTTTGGAATTTATGAAGAACACTTAGAACTTGAAGATAGAACTTGAGAGAGATCAATTAGATGAAGAAAATTGAAGAATGAAAGTGTTTGTAGGTGTTTTTGGTCGTTGGTGTATGGATTAGATATAAAGGATATGTAATTTTGTTTTCATGTAAATAAGTCATGAATGATTACTCATATTTTTGTAATTTTATGAGATATTTCATGCTAGTTGCCAAATGATGGTTCCCACATGTGTTAGGTGACTCACATGGGCTGCTAAGAGCTGATCATTAGAGTGTATATACCAATAGTACATACATCTAAAAGCTATGTATTGTACGAGTACGAATACGGGTGCATACGAGTAGAATTGTTGATGAAACTGAACGAGGATGTAATTGTAAGCATTTTTGTTAAGTAGAAGTATTTTGATAAGTGTATTGAAGTCTTTCAAAAGTGTATAAATACATATTAAAACACTACATGTATATACATTTTAACTGAGTCGTTAAGTCATCGTTAGTCATTACATGTAAATGTTGTTTTGAAACCTTTAGGTTAACGATCTTGTTAAATGTTGTTAACCCAATGTTTATAATATCAAAATAGATTTTAAATTATTATATTATCATGATATTATGATGTACGAATATCTCTTAATATGATATATATACATTAAATGTCGTTACAACGATAATCGTTACATATATGTCTCGTTTCAAAATTATTAAGTTAGTAGTCTTGTTTTTACATATGTAGTTCATTGTTAATATACTTAATGATATGTTTAATTATCATAATATAATGTTAACTATATATATAACCATATATATGTCATCATATAGTTTTTACAAGTTTTAACGTTCGTGAATCACCGGTCAACTTGGGTGGTCAATTGTCTATATGAAACCTATTTCAATTAATCAAGTCTTAACAAGTTTGATTGCTTAACATGTTGGAAACATTTAATCATGTAAACATCAATCTCAATTAATATATATAAACATGGAAAAGTTCGGGTCACTACAATATCAACCCATCTATATATATATTTCGGAACAACCATAGACACTCTATATGTGAATATTGGAGTTGGCTATACAGGGTTGAGGTTGATTCCAAAATATATATATGGTTTGAGTTGTGATCAATACTGAGACCGGTACATGGGTCACGATACGTATTAATTAATTCGAATATTATATATTAAATTATATATGAATATATTGGACTATTGGACAATTGGACTATTGGACTGCTAACTTTGGACAATTAAAATGAATTAAAATATTGATTATAATATATGAAACTAAACAATTCTTCAAGTTTGCCACTTGATTTCATCTTAAACCTCATTTGTACCTCGACGATTCCAATCCGTGTTCAAATCTTTCATGATTCTTGGAAACACCACGATCGAGAGGATGAAACAGCAGCACTTCATCTACGGAAGAAAAGATTATGCATATAGTTATTGATAAGGCTAAAAAGGAACATATATTTCATAGCATTATCCCCCAAGAAAGACAGGATTTTAGTTGTAATTGTTCCATATTCAAGTAATATTCGTTTATATTTAATAAGTGCGAAGACAAAAGGCGAAAACGAAGAATTGAAGACGGAAAGGTCCAAAATGCTCAAATGTACAAGATACAATTAAAGTGGTTCAAAATTATTGATGAAGAACGTCTAAAAATGACAAGAGAACAAGTTGCGGAACGCAAAGTACACGATATAAAATAATACGCGAAGACGTCCGAAAATCCGGAACCGGGACCCGAGCCAAGAAGAAACGCGCGACGCAACGGACCAAAAATATCTAGTCTACTATGCATATAAATATAATATAATATATAAATAATTATTAAAATTATTTATATTTAATATTATGTCGGCAAGCTATGAGACAAATCAATGTGAGCTGTCCAGGGTGGCCATGCGACTCGCATGGCCAGAAGGCTATTTCCCATGCGAGTCGCATGAGGATCAGAATCAGGCCTGGTCTATAAATTTGCCAGTTTTCGTTCGTTTTTAAACACACCCATAAAATAAAATAATAATAATACTCCATAGTATAATATATATATATATATATATATATATATATATATATATATATATATATATATATATATATAAAATATAGATTAGTGTTATATTAGATTAGTTCGGGTTATGTAAAGGTTATTTTACGGGTTTTAAAGTCGGAGCTCTGTCCGTGTAACACTACGCGATAAATAATCAATGTAAGCTATGTTCTCCTTTTTAAATTAATGTCTCGTACTTAAGTTATTATTATGCTTATTTGAGCCGAAGTAATCATGATGTTGAGCTAAATATTAAAGATGGGGTAATTGGGTTTTGTACCATAATTGGGGTTTGGACAAAAGAACGACACTTGTGGAAATTAGACTATGGGCTATTAATGGGCTTTATATTAAATTAACGATGAAATGTCCCGTTCTTATTGATTAAAAATGTTCCATATTAATTGATTTCGTTGCGAGGTTTTGACCTCTATATGAGACGTTTTTCAAAGACTGCATTCATTTTAAAACAAACCATAACCTTTATTTCATCAATAAAGGTTTAAAAGTTTTACGTAGATTATCAAATAATGATAATCTAAAATATCCTGTTTACACACGACCATTACATAATGGTTTACAATACAAATATGTTACAACAAAATAAGTTTCTTGAATGCAGTTTTTACACAATATCATACAAACATGGACTCCAAATCTCGTCCTTATTTAAGTATGCGACAGCGGAAGCTCTTAATAATCACCTGAGAATAAACATGCTTTAAAACGTCAACAAAAATGTTGGTGAGTTATAGGTTTAACCTATATATATCAAATCATAATAATAGACCACAAGAATTCATATTTCAATACATATCCCATACATAGAGATAAAAATCATTCATATGGTGAACACCTGGTAACCGACAATAACAAGATGCATATATAAGAATATCCCCATCATTCCGGGACACCCTTCGGATATGATATAAATTTCGAAGTACTAAAGCATCCGGTACTTTGGATGGGGTTTGTTAGGCCCAATAGATCTATCTTTAGGATTCGCGTCAATTAGGGTGTCTGTTCCCTAATTCTTAGATTACCAGACTTAATAAAAAGGGGCATATTCGATTTCGATAATTCAACCATAGAATGTAGTTTCACGTACTTGTGTCTATTTTGTAAATCATTTATAAAACCTGCATGTATTCTCATCCCAAAAATATTAGATTTTAAAAGTGGGACTATAACTCACTTTCACAGATTTTTACTTCGTCGAGAAGTAAGACTTGGCCACTGTTGATTCACGAACCTATAACAATATATACATATATATATTAAAGTATGTTCAAAATATATTTACAACACTTTTAATATATTTTGATGTTTTAAGTTTATTAAGTCAGCTGTCCTCGTTAGTAACCTACAACTAGTTGTCCACAGTTAGATGTACAGAAATAAATCAATAAATATTATCTTGAATCAATCCACGACCCAGTGTATACGTATCTCAGTATTGATCACAACTCAAACTATATATATTTTGGAATCAACCTCAACCCTGTATAGCTAACTCCAACATTCACATATAGAGTGTCTATGGTTGTTCCGAAATATATATAGATGTGTCGACATGATAGGTCGAAACATTGTATACGTGTCTATGGTATCTCAAGATTACATAATATACAATACAAGTTGATTAAGTTATGGTTGGAATAGATTTGTTACCAATTTTCACGTAGCTAAAATGAGAAAAATTATCCAATCTTGTTTTACCCATAACTTCTTCATTTTAAATCCGTTTTGAATGAATCAAATTGCTATGGTTTCATATTGAACTGTATTTTATGAATCTAAATAGAAAAAGTATAGGTTTATAGTCGGAAAAATAAGTTACAAGTCGTTTTTGTAAAGGTAGTCATTTCAGTCGAAAGAACGACGTCTAGATGACCATTTTAGAAAACATACTTCCACTTTGAGTTTAACCATAATTTTTGGATATAGTTTCATGTTCATAATAAAAATCATTTTCTCAGAATAACAACTTTTAAATCAAAGTTTATCATAGTTTTTAATTAACTAACCCAAAACAGCCCGCGGTGTTACTACGACGGCGTAAATCCGGTTTTACGGTGTTTTTCGTGTTTCCAGGTTTTAAATCATTAAGTTAGCATATCATATAGATATATAACATGTGTTTAGTTGATTTTAAAAGTCAAGTTAGAAGGATTAACTTTTGTTTGCGAACAAGTTTAGAATTAACTAAACTATGTTCTAGTGATTACAAGTTTAAACCTTTGAATAAGATAGTTTTATATATATGAATCGAATGATGTTATGAACATCATTACTACCTCAAGTTTAGTAGGTAAACCTACTGGAAGTGACAAGAAATGATCTAGCTTCAAAGGATCTTGGATGGCTTGAAAGTTCTTGAAGTAGGATCATGACACAAAAACAAGTTCAAGTAAGATTTTTGCTCGAATTAAGATAGTTTATAGTTATAGAAATTGAATCAAAGTTTGAATATGAATATTACCTTGAATAAGAAAGATAACCTACTGTATATAACAAAGGTTTCTTGATCTTAGATGATTACTTGGAATGGATTAGAAAGCTTGGAAGTAAATTAGTAAACTTGAAGGGATTTTTGAAGTATTCTTGAAGTGTTCTTCCTATGATGATTATAGCTTGATTCTTGAAGTGATTTTTGATGAAGATGATGATTAACTACTGGAAAAATACGTTCATAATAGTGTGGGTGTGTTGAGAGAGAATTAGAAAGAGATTTGGAAGTGAAATGGAGTGAATGATGAGTGTTAATTGGTGAGTGGTGAGTGGGGTTAAAAGGAGTTCTAGTTAGTTGACTAGCTCATGGTAGAAGTTAAAATTGATTAGTCATACATGACATAATCAAGAGTGGAATCCCATGCTAGTTCCTATTGGTATATACCCATAGTAAGTACGTTTTAAAGCTGTGTATAATACGGGTAAGAATACGACTAGAATTCTTGATGAAAGAAAAGAATGGGAAAGTAACTGTAACCATTTTCGTTAAGTATGAGTGTTTTGATATATGTCTTGAAGTCTTCCAAAAGTATTTTAATACATCTAAATACACTACATGTATATACATTTTAACGGAGTCGTTAAGTCATCGTTAGTCGTTACATGTAAGTGTTGTTTTGAAACCTTTAAGTTAACGATCTCAATTAATGTTGTTAACCCATTGTTTATTATATTTAATGAGATGTTAAATTATTATATTATCATGATATTATGATATATTAATATATCTTAATATGATATATATACATTTAAATGTCGTTACAACGATAATCGTTACATATATGTCTCGTTTCGAAATCCTTAAGTTAGTAGTCTTGTTTATATGTATATAACTCATTGTTAATATACTTATGGAGATAATTACTTATCATAATCTCATGTTAACCATATGTATATCCATATATATATCGTCAAGTCGTTTTTACAAGTTTTAACGTTCGTGAATCGCCGGTCAACTTGGGTGGTCAATTGTCTATATGAAACATATTTCAATTAATCAAGTCTTAACAAGTTTGATTGCTTAACATGTTGGAAACATTTAATCATGTAAATATCAATCTCAATTAATATATATAAACATGGAAAAGTTCGGGTCACTACAGTACCTACCCGTTAAATAAATTTCGTCCCGAAATTTTAAGCTGTTGAAGGTGTTGACGAATCTTCTGGAAATAGATGCGGGTATTTCTTCTTCATCTGATCTTCACGCTCCCAGGTGAACTCGGGTCCTCTACGAGCATTCCATCGAACCTTAACAATTGGTATCTTGTTTTGCTTAAGTCTTTTAACCTCACGATCCATTATTTCGACGGGTTCTTCGATGAATTGGAGTTTTTCATTGATTTGGATTTCATCTAACGGAATAGTGAGATCTTCTTTAGCAAAACATTTCTTCAAATTCGAGACGTGGAAAGTGTTATGTACAGCCGCGAGTTGTTGAGGTAACTCAAGTCGGTAAGCTACTGGTCCGACACGATCAATAATCTTGAATGGTCCAATATACCTTGGATTTAATTTCCCTCGTTTACCAAATCGAACAACGCCTTTCCAAGGTGCAACTTTAAGCATGACCATCTCTCCAATTTCAAATTCTATATCTTTTCTTTTAATGTCAGCGTAGCTCTTTTGTCGACTTTGGGCGGTTTTCAACCGTTGTTGAATTTGGATGATCTTCTCGGTAGTTTCTTGTATAATCTCCGGACCCGTAATCTGTCTATCCCCCACTTCACTCCAACAAATCGGAGACCTGCACTTTCTACCATAAAGTGCTTCAAACGGCGCCATCTCAATGCTTGAATGGTAGCTGTTGTTGTAGGAAAATTCTGCTAACGGTAGATGTCGATCCCAACTGTTTCCGAAATCAATAACACATGCTCGTAGCATGTCTTCAAGCGTTTGTATCGTCCTTTCGCTCTGCCCATCAGTTTGTGGATGATAGGCAGTACTCATGTCTAGACGAGTTCCTAATGCTTGCTGTAATGTCTGCCAGAATCTTGAAATAAATCTGCCATCCCTATCAGAGATAATAGAGATTGGTATTCCATGTCTGGAGACGACTTCCTTCAAATACAGTCGTGCTAACTTCTCCATCTTGTCATCTTCTCTTATTGGCAGAAAGTGTGCTGATTTGGTGAGACGATCAACTATTACCCAAATAGTATCAAAACCACCTGCAGTCCTTGGCAATTTAGTGATGAAATCCATGGTAATGTTTTCCCATTTCCATTCTGGGATTTCGGGTTGTTGAAGTAGACCTGATGGTTTCTGATGCTCAGCTTTGACCTTAGAACACGTCAAACATTCTCCTACATATTTAGCAACATCGGCTTTCATACCCGGCCACCAAAAATGTTTCTTGAGATCCTTGTACATCTTCCCCGTTCCAGGATGTATTGAGTATCTGGTTTTATGAGCTTCTCTAAGTACCATTTCTCTCATATCTCCAAATCTTGGTACCCAAATCCTTTCAGCCCTATACCGGGTTCCGTCTTCCCGAATATTAAGATGCTTCTCCGATCCTTTGGGTATTTCATCCTTTAAATTTCCTTCTTTTAAAACTCCTTGTTGCGCCTCCTTTATTTGAGTAGTAAGGTTATTATGAATCATTATATTCATAGATTTTACTCGAATGGGTTCTCTGTCCTTCCTGCTCAAGGCATCGGCTACCACATTTGCCTTTCCCGGGTGGTAACGAATCTCAAAGTCGTAATCATTCAATAATTCAATCCACCTACGCTGCCTCATATTCAGTTGTTTCTGATTAAATATGTGTTGAAGACTTTTGTGGTCGGTATATATAATACTTTTGACCCCATATAAGTAGTGCCTCCAAGTCTTCAATGCAAAAACAACCGCGCCTAATTCCAAATCATGCGTCGTATAATTTTGTTCGTGAATCTTCAATTGTCTAGACGCATAAGCAATCACCTTCGTTCGTTGCATTAATACACAACCGAGACCTTGCTTTGACGCGTCACAATAAATCACAAAATCATCATTCCCTTCAGGCAATGACAATATAGGTGCCGTAGTTAGCTTTTTCTTCAATAACTGAAACGCTTTCTCTTGTTCATCATTCCATTCAAATTTCTTCCCTTTATGCGTTAATGCAGTCAAGGGTTTTGCTATTCTGGAAAAGTCTTGGATGAACCTTCTGTAGTAACCAGCTAGTCCTAAAAACTGGCGTATGTGTTTCGGAGTTTTCGGGGTTTCCCACTTTTCAACAGTTTCTATCTTTGCCGGATCCACCTTAATACCTTCTTTGTTCACTATGTGACCGAGGAATTGAACTTCTTCCAACCAAAATGCACACTTTGAAAACTTAGCGTACAATTCTTCCTTCCTCAATACTTCTAACACCTTTCTCAAATGTTCACCGTGTTCTTGGTCATTCTTTGAGTAAATAAGTATGTCATCAATGAAAACAATGACAAACTTGTCAAGATATGGTCCACACACTCGGTTCATAAGGTCCATGAACACAGCTGGTGCATTAGTTAAACCAAACGGCATGACCATAAACTCGTAATGACCGTAACGTGTTCTGAAAGCAGTCTTTGGAATATCATCTTCTTTCACCCGCATTTGATGATACCCGGAACGTAAGTCAATCTTTGAATAAACAGACGAGCCTTGTAGTTGATCAAATAAGTCGTCGATTCTCGGTAGTGGGTAGCGGTTCTTGATGGTAAGTTTGTTCAACTCTCGGTAGTCGATACACAACCTGAATGTACCATCTTTCTTCTTGACAAACAAAACAGGAGCTCCCCACGGTGATGTGCTTGGTCGAATGAAACCATGCTCTAAAAGTTCTTGTAATTAGCTTTGCAGTTCTTTCATCTCGCTGGGTGCGAGTCTGTAAGGAGCACGAGCTATTGGTGCAGCTCCTGGTACAAGATCTATTTGAAATTCAACGGATCGATGTGGGGGTAATCCCGGTAATTCTTTCGTAAATACATCGGGAAATTCTTTTGCAATGGGAACATCATTGTTGCTCTTTTCTTCAGTTTGTACTTTCTCAACGTGTGCTAGAACAGCATAGCAACCTTTTCTTATTAGTTTTTGTGCCTTCAAATTACTAATAAGATGTAGCTTCGTGTTGCCCTTTTCTCCGTACACCATTAAGGGTTTTCCTTTTTCTCGTATAATGCGAATTGCATTTTTGTAACAAACGATCTCTGCTTTCACTTCTTTCAACCAGTCCATACCGATTATCACATCAAAACTCCCTAACTCTACTGGTATCAAATCAATCTTAAATGTTTCGCTAACCAGTTTAATTTCTCGATTCCGACATATATTATCTGCTGAAATTAATTTACCATTTGCTAATTCGAGTAAAAATTTACTATCCAAAGGCGTCAATGGACAACTTAATTTAGCACAAAAATCTCTACTCATATAGCTTCTATCCGCACCCGAATCAAATAAAACGTAAGCAGATTTATTGTCAATAAGAAACGTACCCGTAACAAGCTCCGGGTCTTCCTGTGCCTCTGCCGCATTAATATTGAAAACTCTTCCGCGGCCTTGTCCATTCGTGTTCTCCTGGTTCGGGCAATTTCTAATAATGTGGCCCGGTTTTCCACATTTATAACAAACTACATTGGCATAACTTGCTCCGACACTACTTGCTCCTCCATTACTTGTTCCGACACCATTTGTTCCTTTCGTTCTGTTAACCCCTGGTCCGTAGACATCACACTTCGCTGCGCTATGACCATTTCTTTTACACTTGTTGCAAAATTTGGTGCAGAACCCCGAGTGATACTTTTCACACCTTTGGCATAGCTACTTCTGATTGTTGTTGTTGTTGCGGTTATTATTGTTGTTAAGATGATTGTTGTGGTTGCTGTTGTTGTTGTTGTTGTTGTTGGGCCGTTTGTTGTAGTTGCGATTGATGTTGCGATTGTTAGGATAGTTGTTGCGATTATTGTTATAATTGCTGTTGTTATTGTATTGGTGATTCTTATCACCGTTTTCCTCCCACTTTCTTTTGACTTGCTTCACATTGGCCTCTTCAGCAGTCTGTTCTTTAATTCTTTCTTCAATCTGATTCACTAGTTTGTGAGCCATTCTACATGCCTGTTGTATGGAGGCGGGCTCGTGTGAACTTATATCTTCTTGGATTCTTTCTGGTAATCCTTTCACAAACGCGTCGATCTTCTCTTCCTCATCTTCGAATGCTCCCGGACACAATAGGCACAATTCTGTGAATCGTCTTTCATACGTGGTAATATCAAATCCTTGGGTTCGTAACCCTCTAAGTTCTGTCTTGAGCTTATTGACCTCGGTTCTGGGACGGTACTTCTCGTTCATCAAGTGCTTGAATGCTGACCACGGTAGTGCGTACGCATCATCTTGTCCCACTTGCTCTAGATAGGTATTCCACCATGTTAACGCAGAACCTGTAAAGGTATGCGTAGCGTACTTCACTTTGTCCTCTTCAGTACACTTACTTATGGCAAACACCGATTCGACCTTCTCGGTCCACCGTTTCAATCCGATCGGTCCTTCGGTTCCATCAAATTCCAAAGGTTTGCAGGCAGTGAATTCTTTGTAGGTGCATCCTACACGATTTCCTGTACTGCCAGATCCAAGGTTATTGTTGGTATATAGCGCAGCCTGTACTGCAGCTATGTTTGAAGCTAGAAAAGTACGGAATTCCTCTTCATTCATATTCACGGTGTGTCGAGTAGTCGGTGCCATTTCCTTCAAAATAGTTAAATGGAACAAGTTAATCATACAGAATATTAAGAGTAGTTAATAGTATTTCGTAGCATAATATGAACTCATTTATAAAAGCTTTTTCTTCATATTAGCGTTTTATAAGTTTAAATTCGGGTAGTACCTACCCGTTAAGTTCATACTTAGTAGCTAATATACAATTCAACTACTACAATTCTATATGAAAAACTGATTATAATAATATTTCGCGTTCAAACTTTTACACAATATTTTACAAACTTACAATACCGCTTATTTTACATATAGCATGAAATATAGCACACAATAAATTTGATACAAGATGGTTGTGAAGATAATTCTAGCTAGTACACAAGTCGTTCAGCAAAGGCAATAAAGACACGTAATTCATACGTCCAGAAACAAGTCATGCATTCTGGTTTTACTAGGATTACTTCCCATCCTTGGTCTTGTGGAACATAACCGTTATGGCCGTTGATAAGACAGCGTGTTGTAACGTCGTCAAAGGGACGAGGGTTACGTAATGTCCAACAGTCCCGTAACAATCTAAAAACCTCATTTCTTACCCCAATTACCGACTCCGTCACTTGTGGGAACGTTTTGTTTAATAGTTGTAGGCCGATGTTCTTGTTCTCACTTTGGTGAGAAGCGAACATTACTAATCCGTAAGCATAACATGCTTCTTTATGTTGCATGTTAGCCGCTTTTTCTAAATCACGAAGTCCAATATTCGGATATATTGAGTCAAAATAATTTCTTAACCCATTGCGTAAAATAGCATTTGGGTTCCCCACAATATACGCGTCAAAGTAAACACATCGTAACTTATGGATTTCCCAATGTGATATCCCCCATCTTTCGAACGAAAGCCTTTTATGAACCAAGGCATTCTTGGAACGTTCTTCGAATGTCTTACAAACTGATCTCGCCTTAAATAGTTGTGCCGAAGAATTCTGACCGACTCTAGACAAGATTTCATCAATCATGTCTCCGGGTAGGTCTCTTAAAATATTGGGTTGTCTATCCATTTTGTGTTTTTATACTGTAAAATAGACAAGAGTTAGATTCATAAAAAAATACTTATTAATACAAGCAATTTTTACATATATCATAAAGCATAAGCACACTATATTACATATATTACACCACACGAATACAACTATCTTATTCCGACTCGCTTGTTTCTTCTTCTTCGGTTTTGGTTCGTTTTGCCAAGTTTCTAGGGATATATGATGTTCCCCTAATACTAGCTGTTATTTTCCACATTGGTTTAGAAAAACCTGGTGGTTTAGAGGTTCCCGGGTCATTGTTACAACTTAAGGACTTCGGGGGTTGACGATACATATAAAGTTCATCGGGGTTGGAATTAGATTTCTCTATTTTT
The DNA here is from genome assembly GCF_046630445.1 of Rutidosis leptorrhynchoides. Taxonomy (NCBI): domain Eukaryota; kingdom Viridiplantae; phylum Streptophyta; class Magnoliopsida; order Asterales; family Asteraceae; genus Rutidosis; species Rutidosis leptorrhynchoides. The sequence continues at coordinate 81,446,760 of NC_092333.1, forward strand.
ATGCCCTTTCCCTTATTATTTTCTTTTGCCTTTTTAAATTCAGTTGGGGTAATTTCTATAACATCATCGGAATTCTCGTCAGAATCCGATTCATCGGAGAATTGGTAATCCTCCCAATATTTTGCTTCCTTGGCGGAAACACCATTGACCATAATTAACCTTGGTCGGTTGGTTGAGGATTTTCTTTTACTTAACCGTTTTATTATTTCCCCCACCGGTTCTATTTCTTCATCCGGTTCCGATTCTTCTTCCGGTTCCGATTCTTCTTCCGGTTCCGACTCTTCTTCCGGTTCCTCTTCGGGAACTTGTGAATCAGTCCACGAATCATTCCAATTTACATTTGACTCTTCATTATTATTAGGTGAGTCAATGGGACTTGTTCTAGAGGTAGACATCTATCACATAATATCAAACGCGTTAAGAGATTAATATATCACATAATATTCACATGTTAAAAATATATAGTTTCCAACATAATTTGTTAAGCAATTATTTTTCAAGTAAACACGGTCGAAGTCCAGACTCACTAATGCATCCTAACAAACTCGATAAGACACACTAATGCAAAATTTTGGTTCTCTAAGACCAACGCTCGGATACCAACTGAAATGTCCCGTTCTTATTGATTAAAAACGTTCCATATTAATTGATTTCGTTGCGAGGTTTTGACCTCTATATGAGACGTTTTTCAAAGACTGCATTCATTTTAAAACAAACCATAACCTTTATTTCATCAATAAAGGTTTAAAAGTTTTACGTAGATTATCAAATAATGATAATCTAAAATATCCTGTTTACACACGACCATTACATAATGGTTTACAATACAAATATGTTACAACAAAATAAGTTTCTTGAATGCAGTTTTTACACAATATCATACAAACATGGACTCCAAATCTCGTCCTTATTTAAGTATGCGACAGCGGAAGCTCTTAATAATCACCTGAGAATAAACATGCTTTAAAACGTCAACAAAAATGTTGGTGAGTTATAGGTTTAACCTATATATATCAAATCATAATAATAGACCACAAGATTTCATATTTCAATACATATCCCATACATACAGATAAAAATCATTCATATGGTGAACACCTGGTAACCGACAATAACAAGATGCATATATAAGAATATCCCCATCATTCCGGGACACCCTTCGGATATGATATAAATTTCGAAGTACTAAAGCATCCGGTACTTTGGATGGGGTTTGTTAGGCCCAATAGATCTATCTTTAGGATTCGCGTCAATTAGGGTGTCTGTTCCCTAATTCTTAGATTACCAGACTTAATAAAAAGGGGCATATTCGATTTCGATAATTCAACCATAGAATGTAGTTTCACGTACTTGTGTCTATTTTGTAAATCATTTATAAAACCTGCATGTATTCTCATCCCAAAAATATTAGATTTTAAAAGTGGGACTATAACTCACTTTCACAGATTTTTACTTCGTCGAGAAGTAAGACTTGGCCACTGTTGATTCACGAACCTATAACAATATATACATATATATATTAAAGTATGTTCAAAATATATTTACAACACTTTTAATATATTTTGATGTTTTAAGTTTATTAAGTCAGCTGTCCTCGTTAGTAACCTACAACTAGTTGTCCACAGTTAGATGTACAGAAATAAATCAATAAATATTATCTTGAATCAATCCACGACCCAGTGTATACGTATCTCAGTATTGATCACAACTCAAACTATATATATTTTGGAATCAACCTCAACCCTGTATAGCTAACTCCAACATTCACATATAGAGTGTCTATGGTTGTTCCGAAATATATATAGATGTGTCGACATGATAGGTCGAAACATTGTATACGTGTCTATGGTATCTCAAGATTACATAATATACAATACAAGTTGATTAAGTTATGGTTGGAATAGATTTGTTACCAATTTTCACGTAGCTAAAATGAGAAAAATTATCCAATCTTGTTTTACCCATAACTTCTTCATTTTAAATCCGTTTTGAATGAATCAAATTGCTATGGTTTCATATTGAACTGTATTTTATGAATCTAAACAGAAAAAGTATAGGTTTATAGTCGGAAAAATAAGTTACAAGTCGTTTTTGTAAAGGTAGTCATTTCAGTCGAAAGAACGACGTCTAGATGACCATTTTAGAAAACATACTTCCACTTTGAGTTTAACCATAATTTTTGGATATAGTTTCATGTTCATAATAAAAATCATTTTCTCAGAATAACAACTTTTAAATCAAAGTTTATCATAGTTTTTAATTAACTAACCCAAAACAGCCCGCGGTGTTACTACGACGGCGTAAATCCGGTTTTGCGGTGTTTTTCGTGTTTCCAGGTTTTAAATCATTAAGTTAGCATATCATATAGATATATAACATGTGTTTAGTTGATTTTAAAAGTCAAGTTAGAAGGATTAACTTTTGTTTGCGAACAAGTTTAGAATTAACTAAACTATGTTCTAGTGATTACAAGTTTAAACCTTTGAATAAGATAGTTTTATATATATGAATCGAATGATGTTATGAACATCATTACTACCTCAAGTTTAGTAGGTAAACCTACTGGAAGTGACAAGAAATGATCTAGCTTCAAAGGATCTTGGATGGCTTGAAAGTTCTTGAAGTAGGATCATGACACAAAAACAAGTTCAAGTAAGATTTTTGCTCGAATTAAGATAGTTTATAGTTATAGAAATTGAATCAAAGTTTGAATATGAATATTACCTTGAATAAGAAAGATAACCTACTGTATATAACAAAGGTTTCTTGATCTTAGATGATTACTTGGAATGGATTAGAAAGCTTGGAAGTAAATTAGTAAACTTGAAGGGATTTTTGAAGTATTCTTGAAGTGTTCTTCCTATGATGATTATAGCTTGATTCTTGAAGTGATTTTTGATGAAGATGATGATTAACTACTGGAAAAATACGTTCATAATAGTGTGGGTGTGTTGAGAGAGAATTAGAAAGAGATTTGGAAGTGAAATGGAGTGAATGATGAGTGTTAATTGGTGAGTGGTGAGTGGGGTTAAAAGGAGTTCTAGTTAGTTGACTAGCTCATGGTAGAAGTTAAAATTGATTAGTCATACATGACATAATCAAGAGTGGAATCCCATGCTAGTTCCTATTGGTATATACCCATAGTAAGTACGTTTTAAAGCTGTGTATAATACGGGTAAGAATACGACTAGAATTCTTGATGAAAGAAAAGAATGGGAAAGTAACTGTAACCATTTTCGTTAAGTATGAGTGTTTTGATATATGTCTTGAAGTCTTCCAAAAGTATTTTAATACATCTAAATACACTACATGTATATACATTTTAACGGAGTCGTTAAGTCATCGTTAGTCGTTACATGTAAGTGTTGTTTTGAAACCTTTAAGTTAACGATCTCAATTAATGTTGTTAACCCATTGTTTATTATATTTAATGAGATGTTAAATTATTATATTATCATGATATTATGATATATTAATATATCTTAATATGATATATATACATTTAAATGTCGTTACAACGATAATCGTTACATATATGTCTCGTTTCGAAATCCTTAAGTTAGTAGTCTTGTTTATATGTATATAACTCATTGTTAATATACTTATGGAGATAATTACTTATCATAATCTAATGTTAACCATATGTATATCCATATATATATCGTCAAGTCGTTTTTACAAGTTTTAACGTTCGTGAATCGCCGGTCAACTTGGGTGGTCAATTGTCTATATGAAACATATTTCAATTAATCAAGTCTTAACAAGTTTGATTGCTTAACATGTTGGAAACATTTAATCATGTAAATATCAATCTCAATTAATATATACAAACATGGAAAAGTTCGGGTCACTACAAACGATACCTCATTAATTTAATATAAAGGTTATGATTTGACGTATCTATATATAACCACATACGCTTAATCGGACACGATGGGCGGGATATTTATAAGTACGAATTATTGTTCATTTGACCGGACACGGGGATGGATTAATAGTCAATGGACTCATTAAAACAGGGGTGGATTACATTCAAGGGTAATTGGTGTAATTGTTAACAAAGTATTTAAACCTTGGTTTACACACAGTCGATAACCTGGTGTATTCATTAAGCAAAGTATTAAGACCTTGTTACAGTTCGAATCCCCAGTTAGTTGGAATATTTGACTTCGGGTATAAGGTTAAATTTGCCGAGCAGTTTATAATTATGACCGATGAACTATTATGGACAAAAACCAGATAGGTTTCAAATACATCCAGGACAAAGGACAATTAGCCCAGGACAATAAATTAAAATCAAAACGTCAAACATCATGGTTACGGAAGTTTAAATAAGCATAATATATTTTATTTCATTTTTTCTCGTACTTTTATTTATTGTCATTTCAATTATTGTTATTTATTTTATATTGTTATTTAAATATCGTCATTTACTATACGCTTCGCTTAAAATATAAATCGACAAACCGGTCATTAAACGGTAAAACCCCCACTTTTATATATTATTATATATATATTTATATATTTTTGTACAAATATAATTATATAAAAATAAGTGTTTCATAAGCCCGTCTCCTTGTGGAACGAACCGAACTTACTAAAAACTATACTACTTCGCGACTAGGTACACTGCCTATTGTGTTGTAGCAAGGTTTTGGTATATCCATTTTGTAAATATTTAATTAAAACTTGTTAAATTTTGTAGCATTCCGTATTAAAAATATATTATATTTCGTAACCCCACGCTATGACATCAAGTATTTTTGGCGCCGCTGCCGGGGAGTCGGCGAAATATTTATTTACATTTTTAGAAAAACAATATAAAATCTATAAAAAAAAAATTTAAAAATTTAAAAACCGAAAAAAATAATAATTGCTTTTATATATTTTTAAGATTTTTATTTATGAAAATATAAAATATTTCTATTTTTAGTTTTATAAAAATATAAGTTTTTATTTATTTTATATATATTTTACTTTAAATATAAAACAAAATAAAAATAAATAATAAATAATAAATAATACGAACTGACCTGTCATTTTTGAACCCTTCTTGAACTGAACCAGCAGGTCATGCGAGTCGCATGACCTTTTCTCTTAGACCCATGCGAGTCGCATGAGGGGTTCTGACAGGCCCACTCACTTGACCTAAAAACGCATTTATTACGTTTTATTTTATTATTATTATTATAACCCTAGTTTTTATTATTATTATTATTATTATTTTTAGATAATTTAATTTATATTTACTTTTAATTAGTTTTAAATTTATAAACTTAATACTTTTATAATATAAAATATAAAAATAATATTTTTATAAAACTAATAATTTTTATAAACTTTTTATTAACTTTTATATTTTGTATCTTTTATTTATTTTTAGCGTAATTTTTGTATTTTTATCATTCGTGCTTAGTTTTAAGTCTAGTTTTTGCCGTAGTTTCATTTTTATTTCTAGAATTTTTAGGCATTGCCGTAAAATCCCTTAAGTGCTTATTCCTTAGACTAAGATTTAGGTGCTTTAGAATTTTGCGACGCCGTTTTTCGCTTTAGTTTTACCTGTAGACCTTTAGGCGCAACTTTTTAGATATAATTTTTAGACTTTTAAGTTCCGACGTTTTTCTTTCTTATTTTTATTTTTCGACACTTTTCGACGCGCAATCTTTTTCTTTCTTATTTCTCGACATTCTAGTTTTTAGGACTTAGAATTTTCTCTACTTCTTATCTAATTCTCCAAACGGAAAGAAAAATTATTTAAGTGGTTAAATTAATGGACGTTGACATTTTTCTGGTTCGTAGTAATAGTTAGATTTGTTAGTGGCTAGTTGTGGGCTTCCGATTTAAAGGGTCCTGGCTACCTGCTGCATCTTTTGGCTATTCGAAACGTGGGCAAAATCAGAAAAGTCTATTAATTGGATAACTTATATAAGTTTTTCTAAATTTTATAACTAATAGGATAATTCGTGATTGTACCACATTGTAGCTAAAATTTGGCCATCGCAATAAAATGGAAAATTTTGAAAGCAAGGCCTTGGAAACTCTTTTTGAACTCCAAAATCAATTAAATCAATACTCTCAACCGAGTGTTGATGACAATTCATTCAGTCAATATTGGATCGCGAACGATGAAACAATAACTGGTTGTGAAATCTGTGGAGATTATCACTCAACATGGGAATGTTACTATTACGTTCCTATGGAAAATTACGCACCCACAGAACCTGCATGGAACGATTATGAAGAACGCAATTCAAACTGGGATTATTCCCAAGAATATATCGAAACTCAACAACCAGAAGACGAGGAAAATTACGTGTCCGAAAATTCTTTAGATCATATGAAAATCAAACTCGAAGAACTCGATGCTCAAAATGAACAAATGAGCGAGTTTGTAAACCGACAAGCTGAAACTCTATCAGATTACACACCTGTTGATCTGAGGAGTATTGTGCAAGAAAATCTCAAATCATCGAATTTTGATGTATTCGAGAGCTCCGAAATCACCAACTATCCCGATGATAATTCTTATTCAGCCTTACCAATTTCACAACATATCGACACATTAGCCTCTACCGACGAAGAAGATGTAAGGGTAACAAATTGGTACTCTTGGGAAAACGATAACGTTGAAAATTTTACCCCCGAGACCAAATCGAACTTCACCATTCCACAACCTCCTAACCCAATATTCTCAATAGACGAGTCATCTACTGAAGATGAACCACGAGCTGTAATAGATAATGACACTTCGGATTTCACCCAATTGGGTAATAGAGGTGAAAACTTTGATCCCGAGAATAAAAGGAAGAAAATATTAGGAATTGTCCGCCCTATAGATATAAGTATGTCGGTGTATATCGATCCATTTGACCAAGAACCAGAAAAGAGACATATCCATTTACTAAAAGCTACACTTAAAAAAGAATTAAGTAGTGACGATCAACGGGTGAGTCTAAACTTTAAACCCATTGATATATTATACACCACCCGAGATATAAATAACTGGCTCACTATTTTAATTCGAGGAACTTATTCCACCGACTTCACATATCGTCAGCTAAAGTGTAGGGAAGTCTAACCCCACTTAACGTTAAATTAGGGGTTCGGGTTAGTGCATAACTCGTTAATAAACATGCATGATAAGTTAGGTTAAAAGACGCATTTTCAAAGATTAGCAAACTGTTCAAAAAAGCAACCATTTTTGAAGAAAAACATGTGTGATAAAATAAGAAGGAATGAACGATGAGGCGCGCCATCTATCATTCGACGAGCTTTGTAAGTACAAACTAGGTATTCTTAATCACTTTTCTACACTAATCACCCTCATGAATTTATAATTATAGTCTGATTTCATGCAAATGAGGGCATTGCATGATCTCAAGTGTGGGGAAGGGTTATAAATTCTCTCGGGTTTACACTTAGTTTATTTGCCAAATTTTGTGAAAATTTGAAAAATTTTCAATTAAATGAAGTCAAAATCATGTTTATATATATTTATGAACGATGAAAACTAGGTGTTAATACCGAAATTATCGTTACCTCGAAAAGGACATAAATTGAGAAACAACCCAAAATGCTTGAATTCATTTAAGAATGGAATAAAGGAGAATAAAAAGGCAAAGAAAGAAACTAAGTGTGGGGAGAATATACCAAGTCATTCAATTAAGAACTATCTATCACATGTTTCTGTAAAGTTATTGCAGGTGTTTTGTTTTGGACTAAATTAACTGTTTTACCCGATTTACTGTAATGAGAGATGGATCTACACGATGAATCAATTCCATCATTAAAAGGAAGTAAAGTCTTCCGAAAAAGACACGCGCTTCTTGATTTAGGTCAAGAAGTTGTCGTCCAGACCAGCTGTAGGTTGACGAAAAATCTAGAAAAGTCGTTTCTAAAATCAGCAGGAAATCCACAGACCTCAGCATCAAACAGGGTCGCCAAGTGGTCAGATTTATCCTAACCATGAGAAGGATTTATCTCGTACAATGGGGGGGCACCGTGCAAATTAGCTTGATAAGACTAATGAATCAGATCCCCAGAAAGGATAATCTCCTTTAAAGATCAAAAATCAGCTTTTAAGCCTGATATTACTCAATCCTTGAGATTGACCTTAAAGATTGAGAATTCAAACTCATGGAATTCGATGATATCTAAACTCGAGCTTGAACGAGAAAATATTTTGATAAAAATTACAAACCGATTTGTTTTCTGAAAACCCATTTTCAATGCGTTCATTACCATTGAACGTAAAATCCTAGGAATTCACCTGGAATTCATTAGGTCACCTGAACTAAATCGGGTGTCAACCGTAAGAACGGTGGTTGCATAGCATGGTCGAAGACAGGACCTTGTGCCAGACCGAAAAATCAAAGGATGATCTTTACTATTGCTCCTACCAAGGATAGTTCTAGCATCCGACACGTTAATTAGACCATGAACAAATGCATGTCATTAGACATTGCCTTAACAGTTTCTTGTTCATCGCTTTCCTTTACAACCGGACGGTAGTTTACCGAAAGGTAATATACGGAACAAGTAAACTGGATGTGTGCTTCCGATACCGGGATAGCAGTGGATTACACGAACCTAAAAGTTTTAAGCCAAAATATTGATCCACAAATATATTTTGCAACACCGATGATGGATCAAATCAGAAAACTTGTCTAGGGTAAAATCTAGCTTGAATTTTTAAAAGATCAAATGTTTTCATAAAGATCCAATTTCCTTAAGGATCTACATTTTTATAGTCATGTGGGACTGTAAACCACCTTTCAAATGTGCACTTTGCTTTGAAAACCGAAAGTAAATCGGCTATTTGATTGCAAGTGTCGTTGACCTAAACCCAAGGCAACTGTGGATGACACACCCACCTTTAACCATGGTTCTATCATTACTATCATTGTTTATACCGCTCTATCAAAATCACTGATGTACAAAGTGTGAAGAATAAAGAAGTGATTCGTGTGATGTATTATATTATTTCAAGACTGTATTGCTTGAGGACAAGCAACGTTCAAGTGTGGGGATATTGATAAGGCTAAAAAGGAACATATATTTCATAGCATTATCCCCCAAGAAAGACAGGATTTTAGTTGTAATTGTTCCATATTCAAGTAATATTCGTTTATATTTAATAAGTGCGAAGACAAAAGGCGAAAACGAAGAATTGAAGACGGAAAGGTCCAAAATGCTCAAATGTACAAGATACAATTAAAGTGGTACAAAATTATTGATGAAGAACGTCTAAAAATGACAAGAGTACAAGTTGCGGAACGCAAAGTACACGATATAAAATAATACGCGAAGACGTCCGAAAATCCGGAACCGGGACCCGAGCCAAGAAGAAACGCGCGACGCAACGGACCAAAAATATCTAGTCTACTATGCATATAAATATAATATAATATATAAATAATTATTAAAATTATTTATATTTTATTTATATTTAATATTATGTCGGCAAGCTATGAGACAAATCAATGTGAGCTGTCCAGGGTGGCCATGCGACTCGCATGGCCAGAAGGCTATTTCCCATGCGAGTCGCATGAGGATCAGAATCAGGCCTGGTCTATAAATTTGCCAGTTTTCGTTCGTTTTTAAACACACCCATAAAATAAAATAATAATAATACTCCATAGTATAATATATATATATATATATATATATATATATATATATATATATATATATATATATATATATATATATATATATATATATATAATATAGATTAGTGTTATATTAGATTAGTTCGGGTTATGTAAAGGTTATTTTACGGGTTTTAAAGTCGGAGCTCTGTCCGTGTAACACTACGCGATAAATAATCAATGTTAGCTATGTTCTCCTTTTTAAATTAATGTCTCGTACTTAAGTTATTATTATGCTTATTTGAGCCGAAGTAATCATGATGTTGAGCTAAATATTAAAGATGGGGTAATTGGGTTTTGTACCATAATTGGGGTTTGGACAAAAGAACGACACTTGTGGAAATTAGACTATGGGCTATTAATGGGCTTTATATTAAATTAACGATACCTCGTTAATTTAATATAAAGGTTATGATTTGACGTATCTATATATAACCACATACGCTTAATCGGACACGATGGGCGGGATATTTATAAGTACGAATTATTGTTCATTTGACCGGACACGGGGATGGATTAATAGTCAATGGACTCATTAAAACAGGGGTGGATTACATTCAAGGGTAATTGGTGTAATTGTTAACAAAGTATTTAAACCTTGGTTTACACACAGTCGATAACCTGGTGTATTCATTAAGCAAAGTATTAAGACCTTGTTACAGTTCGAATCCCCAGTTAGTTGGAATATTTGACTTCGGGTATAAGGTTAAATTTGCCGAGCAGTTTATAATTATGACCGATGAACTATTATGGACAAAAACCAGATAGGTTTCAAATACATCCAGGACAAAGGACAATTAGCCCAGGACAATAAATTAAAATCAAAACGTCAAACATCATGGTTACGGAAGTTTAAATAAGCATAATATATTTTATTTCATTTTTTCTCGTACTTTTATTTATTGTCATTTCAATTATTGTTATTTATTTTATATTGTTATTTAAATATCGTCATTTACTATACGCTTCGCTTAAAATATAAATCGACAAACCGGTCATTAAACGGTAAAACCCCCACTTTTATATATTATTATTATATATATTTATATATTTTTGTACAAATATAATTATATAAAAATAAGTGTTTCATAAGCCCGTCTCCCTGTGGAACGAACCGAACTTACTAAAAACTATACTACTCCGTGACTAGGTACACTGCCTATTGTGTTGTAGCAAGGTTTTGGTATATCCATTTTGTAAATATTTAATTAAAACTTGTTAAATTTTGTAGCATTCCGTATTAAAAATATATTATATTTCGTAACCCCACGCTATGACATCAGTTATGCACCGAAAAACACTCGAAACCTGAGTAAAACGATTAACACATATTTGTGCTAGCTTCTTTAGCGTTGTTATTACCGAAAATAACTTTGCAATCCCTTTCCAAAGTAGCCAATTTTGTCACAGCTCCAGCAAATCAACTTCGACTTTTCATTCGAACAAATCATATTATAACTTTGATATATAAGTTGCCCTTCATCATCATTACCGGAGGACCTTTTATATTCCATCATATTGCCAGCAGACGTAGCAGCAACCTCGTTGCTCCTTGACCTAAATCTCTCCGACAAATCACTATATTTATCTATTGAAATCTTATCATATGCTCATCGACATCTTGTAGCGATAGTTGCCATACTAAATGCTGGGAGGCATTAATCATTAATTCTCGAATTTCGCAACGTTCTTATGTCAACAGTTATATATCTATATATAACGTATATCTTCTAGATCCGATGAAACTTTCAACGAATATCTTGCTCCGAAGTCATGTTAAAATCTTGCGGAAAATTTTTCTTCATCAACCTTCGATCTTCGAAATTCCAAAATATCGTCAAAAATATCTTCGATATTTCTGAAGATATATTCATAAATATTCTTGTCCGAAATTATCTATCTCTTCGTGCTATCTATATTACATCATAAAAGAAATTGTTTTAGTTTCTATATTCTGTAATGATCGAGTTTAAATTATGAATGATTTCCTAGAGAAGTGTTGGGAATTAAAGCATGAGTTAGTATAATATAATGACGCCGAGCCAACGTGGTTATATTACAGTAAGTCATGCTAAATTTCTAATGTAACGTGATGATGATAGACAGACCTTATCCTCATCATGTGCCATGTTACACGACTCTTTCATTCTACTTAATCTTTAAGCACATCACGAAAATATTTCCTTGATATTCCTGTTCTTCCGTAAATTCCAACAGTTTGTTAATAAATCGTGTGATTACATTTTCTTTCTGATTAGAAGATTTCCTTAAATTCCTTGAATTTCGGAATTCAACAATGACTACATTCAAAGTTAAAAACGAACCTCTATTTACTTCATTTCATTCTTTTGTGATAGCTTCACTCGTACGCTTCACATAATCGAATCATTTCATCTATATTACTCAATAGAGATAAAACTCTATTTATCAACTCATATTCATCATGGAAAACATTTTTATTGATAACCATGACAACAACGATCAAATTTCGGGGACGATATTTCTTTAACGGGTAGGTACTGTCACGACCCGGAAAATTTCGACTAATTTTAAACCAAACTCTCGATACGATGTAATATTCTTGACACGGTAAGAGAAATCTGTTAGGTTAAATCTCAAAAATTTTGAACTGTTTCATATATTCATTTGACCTTCGACTATTCCCGACGATTCACGAATCACTATCTGTAAATTAATATGTATATATAAATATATGTATATATATATTATGATATGAAATACGTAAATAAAATATTATATGATTTAGTTGATAGAAATATTAATGTAAAATAATTCACGATATAACTTATTATTAAAACATATCTATATATCTATAAAGTAAGTTATTAAACAATATATTGTAACACTCGTTTGTTATTCCGACTAATATTAAATAAGTCTAATACAAACTTATGAGGAATTAAAACTAAACGTCGGTAGATAAATAAACTTCATAGATCTTAGGATTTATATATATAATGACTTGAATAAATAAATTTAATTGATGTAAAAAGTTGGGTTTTTCTGTGAACTTCTTATCAGCCACAAATTTAACAACGGAGTACGCAAAAATAGTCCGTGGAAAACTGTCGGTAGATATTTACAACCTACTATATTAAGCACGTTTTAATATTTTATGGATATATTATATATACAACTGTCCAATATACTTTTCCACTTTAGGAATCACACAGAGACCACACATTTATTAATCCGTGAATTGATTTGATTATTGTACAGTATTGTTTCACTTCTGCAAATCTATCTATCTCTTATTATATATACATGACACATATAGTGTCACCCAAAACTCACCACTCACACTATATTTTTCCTGCTTTCAATTGAGCTAGAACCTTCACCTAATCTCCACCATTTAAACCACCACTATCACTTGTGTCTATCTCTCCTAACCAATATGTGTCTATCTCTCCTAACCAATCAACAACCACCTTTATCCAATACCACCACCTTTACTCTCCTGCTTACAACACTATCGACCACCATGGGTTGTTGCTATTGTTTTTCTGTTTGAAAACCCCCACCGTAACACCACTTGAACCACCGTACCACCACCTTGACAATCCTTCTCTCTCAATCTCTCACCTCTCACTTCCTCTCTCTCACCTTTACTATCTTTTGTTTTCGGTTTCAGTGATAGAAACAGCCTCAAACCCTCACAACTATAGTACTAGCTACTGCTATACTTATGTTCATTCGAAGGAGAAACGGTTGTGTGCTTACAGTTTCTGTTTCAACTGCTACAATCACCACCGCCACTAAAGCACCATTTTTTTATCCATCTCAAGTCTCAACCATAAATAACCAACCTCCCCATCATTTCAGTTTCAGACGAACCTAAACCAAACATCACCGCAACTTATGTTTTCCGGTTTCGATTGAACACGAACCCACTTATTTTCTTTTTTTAACGTACGTACCCTACAAGTTCAATATTTTGAATACTCATAGTCTATCTTGATATATCTATTGGAAATAAAAAGCATTATCAAAATGGAGACAAAATGAATTGCATGTGGAGTGATTCACAAACTTTATGGTAGTCCAAGTTAGTGGAACAATGAGCTGGACGTCTTTTAGCTTCAATACCCAAACAATTAAGTTACTGTAGCCATCGAATTATTAGTGGGCAGCCATATTCCTTTTTTTTTTTTTTTTAATATTTGGCTGTATTCCATTATTTTAAATGAACCGAGGAGTGGTTCTATATTTTTGGAACCGTACATTTTTTTTCGGTTGAACTATGTTGGACACGAGAGGGATAGAGACTAGCTGGTGTTCTTTATATTTTTTTTTTCACGAACTATGATAGTAGTATTAGGCTGATATCGATTGGGTCGAAACCCAAGTTTCCTTTGGGCCAGTTTTATAGCAAACGTCACATATTGTTTTGTTGAGGTTCAATGATGATGGATATGCTATGGTAATGATGATGATAATGGTGGTAAGAACATGATGATGATGGTGAGTTAATGATGTTACGGGTATAATGATAATGATATAGATGATACATGAAATGATAACCTTAAAGATGATGATAAAGATGAGGTATGTAAATCGTGATGTATAATATATGCTTGATGATGATGATGGGTGTATTATATATGAAGACGATGGTGTATGATGAGGAAGATAATAATCATGGTATGATATTGATAATGATGTTGTGATTATGTAAAAATAAGTATGTTAATGTTAAATGGGTTTTTGAAGAAGGCATAAGGCAACTATAGTATAAAATAATTTAAGATGATAGTTATTTCAGAAAGTATCGAGCGGTTCAATAGTTTAGGATGTGGGTTGAGAACCTAGAGGTGTCTAGTTCGATTCTAAGTCAGTACATCTATTTTTTTTTATTACGACTAGGCTGCTAAATGACCTGCTGTTGGGCTGCCCTCCTCTGTTGGGCCGAAAGATGGAGTGTTGTTGGGTTGGAACAAGACTAATAACCAGGTTAAATATATTAGGTTTGCAAAAATACTTCAGAGTGGTTAGAGATGTTTGTGTGAGCGTGAGGTCTTGGGTACGAGTCCCGTTTGGAGCATTTTCTTTTTAGAAGGGTATACTCTTTTAATTCCATTTACATCATCATCATTATTATTATTATTATTATTATTATTATTATTATTATTATTATTATTATTATTATTATTATTATTATTATTATTATTATTATTATTATTATTATTATTATTATTATTATTATTATTATTATTAATATTATTATTATTATTATTAGAATTAATATTATTTTTATCATTATTATTATCCCAATCATTATTATTTTTAATATTAATATTAGTATTTTTACATTATTAGTATTATTATCATTTTCAGTGTTACTAGTATCATTATTATTTTTATAACAACCATATTATTATTATTATTATTATTATTATTATTATTAGCATCAATATTACTACTAATATTATTATCATTACTACAATAAAAATTAGTCATATAGAGATATACTTAACTAAACTATATTAACATTTTTATTTAATTAAAGTATATAAAATAAATACATTTAATTAAGTTATTAATGAAACATTAAAATAACAACTATATCATTAATAATACATAAATTTGTTCGATTACAATAATATGTGTTAATATATATACATGTTATAGGTTCGTGAATCCGAGGCCAACCCTATACTTGTTAAATGACGTCATATGTATTTTTACTACAAAATACAATAGGTGAGTTTCATTTGCTCCCTTTTTAATTGCTTTTGCAATATATATTTTTGGGCTGAGAATACATGCGCTGCTTTTATAAATGTTTACGAAATAGACACAAGTACTTAAAAAAATATATTCTACGTTGATTTGTACCACTGGCATATTTCCCTGTAGCTTGGTAACTACTATTTACATGGGTATTGTAAACGCGAATCCTGTTGACACTTGTTAGCATGTTTATTCTCAGGTTCTCTAGAAGTCTTTCGCTATTTGCTTATATGTTAGACAAGCTATGTGCATGGAGTCTTACATGACATATTTTTTAAGGAAACGTTGCATTCACCAAATCTTCACCATGTATCTTATTTTGACTGCATTGTCAACAGAAGTACTATTGTAAACTATTAGTTACGGTGATTATCTATATGTAAAAATCATCAGATATCGAAAACCTTTGATTTAAATATTCATTTATGGTGAGCCTTTTTAAAAGAATGCAATGTTTACAAAACGTATCATATAGAGGTCAAATACCTCGCAATGAATAACGTGTTCGTCCATATGGATTTGGAGCGATCGTCACAATTATTATTATTATTATTATTATTATTATTATTATTATTATTATTATTATTATTATTATTATTATTATTATTATTATTATTATTATTATTATTATTATTATTATTAATATTATCATTATTAATATATGTATCATTATTTAAAAATCGTTATTGTCATTAATATTATTATTATTAACATCAAAAATTATTATTATAATTACTAGTATTATTATTAATACTTATTAGTATCATTATCTTTAAAACTAATATTAATATTATCTAATTATTACGATTACGATTATTATCATTATTATGAATGCGATATAAAAGAGGATTAAAAACTATTAAACAAATCAATTAGGAAACAATGAGTATATGTATCATGATGAAATAAAAATATTTTAAATTATTGATTTCGATAAAAATACCGTTTTCATTATTTTTATCATTATTATTATTAAAAGTATTATTAATATTAAAACTATCATTTTTACAAAAATTATTATTTATAGGAATATCATTGTTAATATAAAATATCATTATTATTATCATTTTAGTATTATTATTATTATTATTATTATTATTATTATTATTATTATTATTATTATTATTATTATTATTATTATTATTATTATTATTATTATTATTATTATTATTATTATTATTATTATTATTAATAAAAATTATTATTTTATCATAATATCATTTTTAGTAAATATAAATATTGTTATTATTATTAGTAGAATAATAATAATTATTATTATAAAATAATACAACTTTTACTTACTATTGTTACTATCGATATTATTTTATCAAGTAAATATGTGATACAAAGATATTGTACTACGTGTAATATAATTACATTAATAATACCTATCATATTATTTTTATGATAATAAATGAACTTTATAAATTTTATTACTTAAGATATATAAAAGTAAATTTTTATTATATAAATTTTAATATAAAATTTTATTTATTAATAAATGAATTATATTATTTACTCTAATAAAATCTGTTAAAAATTTTTAAATATATAAAACGACTATATTTAAACTATATAATAATCATGTATAGATTTTGGAAGTCAGTTTGGTCAAAATGACTTTTGTTGACTTTTGCATATTAGTCTCGAGCATTAGGATTGTGGTACACTATGACTTGACCTAAATTGTTAGACAAATATTGACCAACATATAAATATATATAATTAATATAGGTTCGTGAATCCGAAGCCAACCTTGCACTTGTTCAATCCCATCATATGCATAACTACTACGAAATACAATATCGTGAGTTTCATTTGCTCCCTTTTTAAATGCTTTTTGTAACAGACTCGTCCCACATCGGTGGGAGAGGAAAACAAAGCACTCCTTATAAGGGTGTGGATACCTCTTCTGGTATGACGCGTTTAAAATCGTGCGGGTAGGTGCGATCCGGGGAATGTGTCCTGTCGGTGATCGGCCTGTGGCCCAAAGCGGACAGTATCATGCTTACTTATCATAGTATCATGTTAACTATATATATATCCATATATATGTCATCATATAGTTTTTACAAGTTTTAACGTTCGTGAATCACCGGTCAACTTGGGTGGTCAATTGTCTATATGAAACATATTTCAATTAATCAAGTCTTAACAAGTTTGATTGCTTAACATGTTGGAAACATTTAATCATGTAAATATCAATCTCAATTAATATATATAAACATGGAAAAGTTCGGGTCACTACATACTCTTCCCATAATCAAATTACTTTATCTATGTTACTCAATGATGATAAAACTATATTAATCAACTTATATTCGTCATAATAACATTCTTATTGTTAGCCATGACAACCTCGATCAAATTTCGAGGACGAAATTTCTTTAACGGGTAGGTACTGTGACAACCCGGAAATTTCCGACCAAATTTAAACTTTAATCATTATGTTTTTCCGACACGATAAGTAAAGTTTGTTAAGTTAAATCTCAAGAATTTTAAGCTGTGTTCATATATTCATTTAACCTTGACTGAATTCCGACGATTCACGAACCATTAAATGAACGGATATGATTATATATGTATATGTGTATATACTATAACTTGAAAACATTAACAAAGTATTAGGTATAATGCTGTACATAAACGTATTTGGTTCAATATGTTTATCGATGGAACTAGAAGATAATATCAAATAATTGATTTATCAGATACATTGTATGATTACGAGTCTCTGTTGAGAGGTCCACATTGATTTAAGAAATCTATTCTTTTTAACGATATTCAGAAAATGGTAAAGTGATTTACAAGTAAGAACAAAAGTGTCAAGTAACGTGAACTAGACAAGGGTTAGTGGAGGTTTCTGTTTGATTTCTAAATCATAATTTACAATATTATCCTCGTGACTTTTGTTACAAAAATTAATAGCTTTCATAATATTTAATATGAAAAGTAATACTATGGAATATAGATAATTTAGAATATAGATATCGACATTTTACATTGGATTGATTTCGTACGTTTGAGTATCCTTTGGACTTAACTCTACGAGTCAAGAATAAACTGTAAGTTAAAAACTTGAAACCTGTTATGATTCATATATGATTTTACTTTCTTAAACGAAAACGTTTTTCGATATAATAGACTTTTATTATTAAGAACGTATTATGATATAACAACTTCTACTATTATAACTTTTGTAATAAAATGATTTTGAATATAATATAATTATTAAAATGTTTTATTAAATGAACGTTTGTACATAAATGATTTATATCAATTTTAAGCTGTAAAATACAAATGTTACGAAATAATACTTCTTATTAATTAAACAATTTCAAAATATATAAGTTTTGAATATAATTAGTTTTGAAAAACTATATATTGTTAAATAAATATTTCAAATTTATATTTAAATAATATATTTTGATAACCAACGAGACATTGATTTATAGAAGCAAATGACCACAACACTCAAATGTAAAGGTTATACTTTGAGTAATATAGTCTAAAGGTGATTAAGTTCAATTATTGATAAAGGTACACGTCACGAAACGTAAAGTGCTAGTTTTCTTAGCGTACGAGAATGCGTTCGAGAAACCGGAACCGGTACGTAAGCCAAGAGTCAACGTACAATTCATCGGTGCTAAAATTACAAATCAACTATGCACGAGAATATAATATAATATTTAATTAATTCTAAAGATTAAATATATTATATATTAAATAATATATTTATTATAAACATATGTGTCGGCAAGAAAATGTTTACGAATTTTAGCTGGCCATTTAATCCATGCGAACGCATGGAGATATCATTGGACACTCATGCGATCACATGAGTGTCGGTTCCAGAAAAGGTTCTATAAAAGCTCAATTTCTGGTTCCAGTCTATGTATCTATCTCGATCTCTTTCTCTTTATATATATATAATTATATTATTAATATTATTAATATTATTAATAATAAGATTATGAATATTAATCTTATTAATATTAGTATTCGTATTAGTAGGTAATGTTATTATTAATACTATACATAAAATACTACGACGGGGTTATGAGCGAGTTATTTCAAGACAAGTTTTTCGAGTAGGATAGGGCTAAGGAAATTATGAGTTATAGCTATGGAGGTTATGGGTAATGTTCGGGGATATGCTCGTGAGGTTAAACTAGTGTCTATCGTCTCCGTTGCGTCTACGTACTTTCCTGCAATATTGAATCTCAATATTGATATGTGAGCACTCATAACTTAACTTTTATATATTAATAGTGTATCCCTGACTAGTGCTTGAGTATTTAGGATTATGCATGCTTGTACGTTTAATATTGTTGTCAGATAGTTTATGATGAATCCTGAATTTAATACATATGCTACTAGGATAAGGTATATGATATGCATGTCGTTGGAAAGCTAGCGAAAAATTAAGAACTTTTCATTTAGAACTCGAATGGTTTCGATGAACAGATTAGAAGTTATAGTCAACTAAATTTTTGTATCATTGTTAAAATGATTATTATTACTATCATCGTTATTATCGCCGTTATTATTATTATTATTATTATTATCTAGTAATTATTATTATAATAATAATTATTATTATTAATATTATCATTATTAATATATGTATCATTATTTAAAAATCATTATTGTTATTAATATTATTATTATTAACATCAAAAATTATTATTAATATTATCATCATTATTATTATAATTATTAGTATTATTATTAATACTTATTAGTATCATTATCTTTAAAACTAATATTAATATTATCTAATTATTACGATTACGATTATTATCATTATTATGAATGCGATATAAAAGAGGATTAAAAACTATTAAATAAATCGATTAGGAAACATTGAGTATATGTACCATGATGAAATAAAAATATTGTAAGTTACTGATTTCGATAAAAATACCGTTTTCATTATTTTTATCATTATTATTATTAAAAGTATTATTAATATTAAAACTATCATTTTTTACAAAAATTATTATTTATAGAAATATCATTGTTAATATAAAATATCATTATTATTATCATTTTAGTATTATTATTATTATTATTATTATTATTATTATTATTATTATTATTATTATTATTATTATTATTATTATTATTATTATTATTATTATTATCATTTTAGTATTATTATTAAAAAAATAATCATTTTATCATAATATCATTTTTAGTAAATATAAATATTGTTATTATTATTAGTAAAATAATAATAATTATTATTACAAAATAATACAACTTTTACTTACTATTGTTACTATCGATATTATTTTATCAAGTAAATATGTGATACAAAGATATTGTACTACGTGTAATATAATTACATTAATAATACCTATCATATTATATTTATGATAATAAATGAACTTTATAAATTTTATTACTTAAGATATATAGAAGTATATTTTTATTATATAAATTTTAATATAAAAATTTATTTATTAATAAATGAATTATATTATTTACTCTAATAAAATCTGTTAAAAATATTTAAATATATAAAACGACTATATTTAAACTATATAATAATCATGTATAGATTTTGGAAGTCAGTTTGGTCAAAATGACTTTTGTTGACTTTTGCATATTAGTCTCGAGCATTAGGATTGTGGTACACTATGACTTGACCTAAATTGTTAGACAAATATTGACTAACATATAAATATATATAATTAATATAGGTTCGTGAATCCGAGGCCAACCTTGCACTTGTTCAATGCCATCATATGCATAACTACTACGAAATACAATATCGTGAGTTTCATTTGCTCCCTTTTTAAATGCTTTTGCAATATATATTTTTGGGACTGAGAATACATGCGCTGTTTTATAAATATTTTACGAAATAGACACAAGTAATCGAAACTACATTCTATGGTTGGATTATCGAATCGAATATGCCCCCTTTTAGCTTGGTAGCCTAAGAATTGGTGTTTATGATAATTGCCACCAATTGACACGAATCCTAAAGATAGATCTATGGACCTCGACACGTCCCATTCGGGTTACGAATGCTTTAGTACTTCGATTATCATATCCGATGAGAGTCCCGGAATGATGGGGATATTCTATATGCATCCTGTTAGTTCGGTTATCAAGCGTTCACCATATGAAAGATTTTTAATTCGCGGGTTACGCGAATTATTTTGTACTCGCGTTACGTGTACAATTAACTATCTGGAAATCTTGTGGTCTATTAAAATGATGGAAATGAATGATTATGATAAACTAATGAACTCACCAACCTTTTGGTTGACACTTTTAAGCATGTTTATTCTCAGGTATTAAAGAAATCTTTCGCTGTGCATTTGCTCATTTTAGAGATATTACTTGGAGTCATTCATGACATATTTCAAAAGACGTTGCATTCAAGTCGTTGAGTTCATCAAGATTATTATTAAGGCAATTAAAGTTGAATATATTATGAAATGGTATGCATGCCGTCAACTTTCGATGTAACGAAAGTTTGTCTTTTAAAAATGAATGCAATATTTGTAAAATGTATCATATAGAGGTCAAATACCTCGCGATGTAATCAACTATTGTGAATCGTTTATAATGCATATGAACGGGTCCTTTCAAATAGTATCATTATTATTTATTATTATTATGAATATATGTAATATTATTATTAGAATTATTGATATTATTATTAATTTTATTATTATTATTATTATTATTATTATTATTTATATAATTATTATTAGTATTAATATTATTATTACTATACTTATTTATTAATACAATTATATATACAAAATCATATTTATATTTGGAATTCGTTATACATCCTAATCAAACTATAACAAATTTTGTTTTCTGTCTCTAAAAGCATTAGACATCTAAATCGATCATACACTCTATCGAGAATCATAATCTGACTTTAATTTTTTTATTAATTATCATCTTTATCTGTTTTTAATTGACTGATTTTAACACTGAAATTCAAAGAAACCACTCGTCACTCTGTTCCTGGTTCAAATTATCAAACAGCTCGAATTCATAATAATTTTCAAAATAAATTAATACAGTTCTGTTAGGAATGATCAAATTAAACTATCTGTAAGTTTACATGCCCCAATTCTTTCTATAAATTTCGAATTTTTGAGTCAAAGTCTAAATTCAAAAAGTCAACAGAATTGGTTTTGTTAAAATTCGAGTTTGATTTTATGTTTTAGGATCAATTGAAGATCCAGAAAGTTTCTAGGAATAAATTAGAACTTATTTCATGTTGCAACCATAAGACAAAACAATCTTAAATTCAAAATCATGTATTGAGTTCATAGAGTTCTTGACTGTGGTAAGCAATTACCCTAATTCAAATAAAATTTAAAATTCTGATAATGCAAATAGATTAATATTCATCTAGTGAAACTATCTGGAAAGTTTGAGGTAACAATTCCTCTTAATGAGGACAAATTGTCGAGTCAAAGTTTAAATCTAAAAGTCAAACAAATGGTTCTTCGTAAAATTTGAACTTGTTTTTATGTTTCCGGTTAAATTGATTATCCAGAAAGTTTCCGTGATAGATTTAGAACTTATTTCATATAGGATTCGTGAGCTAAAACGTTTTTTTTTTCAAAATCAATTTATTTGTGTTCTTCATATTATTCAAGCAGTAGCAGCACTCTTTTACTTTATTTTTTTTATATTTTTTATCAATCAATCAATAAACGTTTCTGTTTCAATCCCTAATATAATTCAAATCTTAAAATTCATTACTAGTTAGGTTTCGATCCTTGGTCATTTAATTTGAGGTTGAAGAAGAAAATGGAACCAGCGTAAATAAGGGTTATAGTTAATGGAAATAGAATAGATTCAGTAAAATGGAAACAGTTCAATGGTTAAGCAATGGTTCGGGTGAGCGAGAGGTCTCGGGTTCAATTCCGGGCTGGGACATTTTTTTTAAACAAAAGCTTGTTAAGGTAGTCTCTTTATTTCTTTTAGTATTATTATTATTATTATTATTATTATTATTATTATTATTATTATTATTATTATTATTATTATTATTATTATTATTATTATTATTATTATTATTATTTTTATCATAATTATAATTATTATTAACATTGTCATTACTAATATTATTATTATTTTTGTATTGTTCTTAAGTATTAGTATTATTATTATGATTGTAACTATGATTATCATCATTATTATTTTTATGAAGATAATAAAGTTTATTATTAGTTCATTAAAATTAAGACTTGTATCATTTTAAGATTATTAGTATTATTATTATTATTATTACTAGTATTATAATTAGTATTTGTAATATAATAATTATTATTATTATTATCAATTATCAGTATCATGACTATTAGTATTATTATTATCATCATAAGTATTAATATTATATAGTTATTAAAATCATTATCATAATTATCATTAACAGTAAAATTAATATTTTTACAAGTATTATTATTAATATCATTATTATTATCATTAATATAGTTATTATTAACATTATTACATTTACTAGTGATATTAATTACTATAATTATTATCATTTTTACTAATATTAATATGATTTTAGTATCATTATATTTACTATTTTAACAAACAAATGATATATATAAAAAATATACATTTAATACTTATAACATAATAAAATCAATATTTTCATATACAAAAAGAATATATGAGACATATATATATATATATATATATATATATATATATATATATATATATATATATATATATATATATATATATAAATATAATTAATAAATTAACTATATATAAACTTATTCGATTACAATTATGTGTATTAATAAATATACAAATGATATAGGTTCGTGAATCCAAGGCCAACCCTGCATTGTTTGGTTCAGTCGAATGAATATTTTTATTACAAAATATTGTATCGTGAGTTTCATTTGCTCCCTTTTACTCATTACATTTGTGGACTGTGAATTCATGCAAAGTTTTAATAACTGTTTTACAATATTTATATGCGTGAGTTCATTTGATCCCTTTTTATTAAATGCTTTTGCAATATATATTTTTGGGACTGAGAATACATGAAATGCTTTTATAAATATTTGACGCGATATGACACTAGCAAAACATTCCTCTAATGAATTATTATACAGACAGAAGTTCTGTTGAATTAGTTGGACGTTTTAATTGCCACTAATTGATGTAAATATTTCCCCCTGATTATTATAGCTTGGTAACCTAAGAATTAGTTTGGACGTTATAATTGCCTGCTAATTGACGCGAATCCTAAAGGTAGCTACCGGGTTTAACACCCCCACCCAGAATGTTCACTAGACGGAAGAGCTAGTGGGCGTGGTGTTTAGTACTTCGAGGTTTATATATTTATACAGACGAGAGGTTATGTTTTGGGGATATTATTTATGCGCATTAAATGTTAAGGTCGGTTACTAAGCCGAGATTATGTATAGAGAGAATGATTTTATACACAGGTTATGTGTATGATATTTTGTACACGAGATATGTGTACGGTTATAAAGAATTGTTGAAAAATGGTTTCGTACACGAGATATGTGTACTGTATTTAAAAGAAATCGCATGTACATTACAGCTGGGTATAGGATTCGGGCCCATTTGTACCATGCACATTTAAATCTTGTGGTATATCAAAATTATGAATTTTAATGTTTATGATAAACCTATGAACTCACCAACCTTTTGGTTGACACTTTTAAGCATATTTATTCTCAGGCATTAAAGAAATCTTCCGCTGTGCATTTGATCATTTTAAAGATAATACTTGAAGTCATTCATGGCATATTTTAAAAGACATTGCATTCGAGTCGTTGAGTTCAACAAGATTATCATTAAGTCATTTATAGTTTGGATATATTATGAAATGTTATGCATGCCGTCAACTTTCGATGAAATGAAAGTTTGTCTTTTAAAAATGAATACAATGTTTGTAAAATGTATCATATAGAGGTCAAATACCTAGCAATGAAATCAATTATTATGTAACGTTTATAATCGATATGAACGGGGCATTTCAGTTGGTATCAGAACGGTGGTCTTAGCGAATCAGGTCTTGCATTAGTGTGTCTAACTGGTAGTTGTTAGGATGCATTAATGAGTCTGGACTTCGACCTAGTAGTTGTTAGGATACATTAATAAGTCTGGACTTAAACCTGGTGTGCATGTCAAAAGTTTTGCTTACCATTCTTTGTCGAAAAATATCTACCTATCATTTTCAGTCTCGACACGTCTTATTGCAATTATTGCATAGATGATGTATAGACAAATTCATATCCCATCACATTAAACTTTGTCTGACACGTTTCCTGAATTCCCTCCGTAATCTACGGGATCTTCTGTACCATATATGAGTATTCTATATAATTAGAATATCATCCGATATCCGAAAATCATTTCATATCGAAAACCTTTTATCTAACCGTACAAGATGGAACTCGTAACTAGTTCAAATTCCTTAGATTTCGACAACCATTCCGATATGGATTTTCACTCGAGCTCCAAAATCAGTGTGACCAGAATGGATCAACCAATTAGCCATCATCTATTTTGGATAAATTGGGGATGAGTTTGTAACTTACTTAATCATTAGAGACAAGAAGAAGGTGATCCCTTCCATCTACCACATTCCCCTCTTGGCGAAGAACCTGAAGCAACTATCGGCGAACCTGTTCGTAATACCATTTTCTCTCTCATTTCCAGAGTATATCGTCATGATTATATACTATCTTGAATTCTAGATCTTATTCATCCGCTCGTCCGAACAGACAATCACCCCGGTGTAATAGAAGAAGTCAACGAGCTTCGCGCTCGAGTAGTAACTTTGGAAAATGTGATGCACAACTTGCAGGCATCACAGATAGCACCATCCATACTAGCAGCACCACCAGCATCAGTAGTACCATCAACAACCACATCTGCACCACAAACCTCAACTTCACAATCTGTCCCACGAGCATCAACGTCGTACGCACCATAGATACCAATGAGTACTAATAAAAATCAACGATGAAGTATTAAATCATAACTTCATTGGAGAACTATTAGGTGGCGATTATGTAATCTCTAAAGTCTTAGAGATTATTTATTCTAGCACAAACCGAAAAGCAAATGAGATTAATATCATATTAATTCATTAAATCCATGATTACATCTGAAGAAAATATATATGTATATATGTTTTCATAAAGATTGTAATTAAAAATTCTTTTGTACAAACAGTTAATGGTGAAAATATTTTAACGGGTAGGTAATACTCGGGGAATATTTAGATTTCACATTAATAAGTTACACTGTACATTCTTCGAATCTGATTCAACAGTCATTTACTATCCTACTTACATCCATAGATATACGAATTCGTTCACCACAGAATAACCATTTTCATTCAATTTCATATTTGGATTTTTGACTTATCAGAATCCAACAAGTGGCATAATGAAGAAAACATTGGACAAAAATAAAATTTGTTAAAAACAAACAAATTAACTATGAGAAATTTTGTTAAGAATCCACGCTAACAAAATCCTAGCTAACTGTTAATTCCTTATTACATTTTATTTATCGCAATTTATTTATCGCAATTTTAATTCTCGCAATTTTATTTATCGTCATTTAATTTCTGTTATTTATTTTACGCACTTTAAATACCGTCGGATAAATCGGGACACGTATACAATGTTTTTGACATATCATATTGACATCATCTATATATATTATTTTGAATAACCCATAAGACACTATATGCGGTAATGCTCGAGTTAGCATATAATGGGTCGAGGTTGATTCTAAAATAATATATATACCATGGGTTGTGATCGAGTCTGAGACATGTATACAATGGGTCACAATACGTATTAATTAATTCGAATATTATATATTAAACTATATATGAATTATTAAACTACTAACTGTGGACTACTAACATTGGATAATTAAAATGAATTAAAATATTGATTATAACATATGAAACTAAACATTTCTTCAAGTTTGCCACTTAATTTCATCTTAAACCTCATTTGTATCTTGACGATTATAATCTGCATTCAAACCTTTCATGATTCTTGAAAACACCTCAATCGAGAGGATGAACCAACCGCACTTCATCTACAGAAGGAAAGATTTATGCATATAATTATGCACCTGAAAAACTCTCGAAACCTGAGTAAACATTTAACACGTATCTGCGTTAACTCCCCTGGCGTTGTTCTTACCGAAAATAACTTTGCAATTCCTTTTCAAAGTAGACAGTTTTGTCACAGCTCCAGCAAATCAACTTCAAATTTTTCATTCGAATAAGCCTTATTATAACGATTACCCCCTTTTTCATTGTTACCGGTGAACCGTTTATATCTCACCACATTAGCAGTAAACTTACCAGCAACTTCATTACTCATTGGCTTAAGTTTCTTCGAAGAACCATTATTTTTGTTCATTAAAACCTTATCATATACTCATCCTCATCTTGTAACGAGAATTGACATACCAATTACTGAGAATCAGCAATCAGTATTTTGAATTTCACAGCGTTTCTACATCAACAGTTATATGTATACATATAACATTTATCTCTTAGAATTATGATCTTTCATTCTGAAATTCTGAAAAGTACCCAGTTTACGAATCAATGCTCGGAATGTTGAAAAAGTGAATGAAGCAGCAAAAACCGTAAACGACCTTAACCGTCAAAAGTTTAATGATAAAGAATAAGTATGTTGCCAAAGTTCAGAAAAAAATTTGAAACTGAAAAACGGATTGAGCAAATCATGAAGGTGGCTGTGGGCAAATCACAAATACTAAACCCGCCTTCGAAGAATCCAAATGATTCAGTATCTGCTGAAGTCATTAACGAATACCTTGCTCCTGATTCTAAACCCTTACCGACAAATATTCTTCATCATCCTCTGATCTTAGATATTCTAAGATATTATTAAATCTTTCATTATAAATATCTTCGATATTTCTGAAGACATATTCATAACTACTCTCATCTGAGATTATTTATCCCTTCGTGCAATCAGTATTTTATCATAAAGGAAACTGTTTTAGTTTCTAAATTCTGAAAAATTCGAATTTAAAATATGAATGTTTTGAAGAAGTGTTGGGAATTAAAGTATGAGTTAGTATAATATAATGACACTTGATCAACGTGATTATATTACAGTAGGTCATGCTGAGTTTCTAATGAAACATGATGATTCACAGACCATAACGTCATCATGTGCCATGGTCCACGACTCTTACATTCTACCTAATTTATTAAGAACATATCTTCTTGATAATTCTTTTTTCCAGGATATTCTGGTAATTTGACAAATCAAGATCGTGCTATTACAATCTCCTTCTTAGAACATTAACTATGTTCATTCCGAATCTTATATCTATAAATTTTGGACCATTATTCGCTTGACTTGAAGTCGGGAAGAGGAAATAAAAGCATGGAACTTTTAAATATAAAGGAAGATATAAAGCCCAATAACAACTCAGAAATTACAAATCGTGTATATCAATGCGTATAGCAATAAAAAGACACGTGAGAACTAAAAACACTATGAATCCAAGAACATACTAGAAGTAAACAGATTCTTCTGTTGGTAGATGAAAAAGAAGAATGACAGATGTAATAGTCAAGAATATATCAAGAATCAGAACTGGATGGAGCATATTGATGAATATTTTGGAAGTATGAACTGAGGAAGAAAGTATAGGAATGGTGAAAATAATGGAACGAAAGAGGTTAATTTATAGTGAAATATCAGATAAAGAAATCGAGGCAGGTTACCGCATTTAATCAAAGAGGATCCTAATTTCCTTATTCTCCAAAGAACCAAATCTTATATAGATTTCGAAGATTATCTTTAATTTCCTTGAATTCCAGAAATCCACTTAGACTACGTCAAAATTAAATCTTTATCTCAATCTTTTGTGACAGCTTCACTCGTACGCTTCACATAATTGAATCATTTTATCTATATTAACAAATAATGATAAGACTCTATTTATCAATTTATATTCGTCATGAAAATATTTTTATTGTTAACCATGACGAGCCCGATCAAATTTCAGGACGAAATTTCTTTAATGGGTAGGTACTGTGACGACCCGAAAATTTCCCGACAAAATTTAAACCTAATTCTTATATGATTTCGACACGATAAGCAAAGTCTGTAATGTTGAGTCTCAAAATTTTTGAACTATTTTCATATATTAAAAATTAACCTTTGACTGTCTCCCCACGATTCACGAACATTGGTGCATAAATAAATATGTAAAATATATATGAATTCTATACATAAGTAATATTATATATATTGTAATATATGTATATATATGTATATATATATATATATATATATATATATATATATATATATATATATATATAATAAGTATTAAAGATTCACTAAATTATATAATTTGTAGATATAACATAATAAATAGTAACATATTAAACTTAATTACAAGGTTAAATATAATTGTTACATTAATATTATTATCATTATTGGTATTATTATTAATATTATTAATAAGATTGTTATTATTATTATTATTATTTGTATATATATTGTAATGTATAAATATTAGATATTAAATTATATAACTATTAAATACTGCATAATTAATAAAATGTAATATTAAAGGTAATAACAAGATAAAGTATAAATGTTATATTAATATAACGGTCAATACTTTCCTTATTATTAATGTTAATGTTTGTATTAATAATATTATAAGTAGTGTTACTATTAGCATTATTATTATTTTTTTTTTATTATTATTATTATTATTGTTAAATTTATTAAAAATTATTATTTTTAATATTAATAGTGTCATTATTATTTATTATTAATATATGTAATATTATTATTAGAATTATTGATATTATTATTAATTTTATTATTATTATTATTTATATAATTATTATTAGTATTAATATTATTATTACTATACTTATTTATTAATACAATTATATATACCAAATCAGATTTATATTTGGAATCCGTTATACATCCTAATCAAACTATAACAAATTTTGTTTTCTGTCTCTAAAAGCATTAGACATCTAAATCGACCGTACACTCTATCGAGAATCATAATCTGACTTTAATTTTTTTATTATTTTCTTCCTGAACAAATAATTTTTCTGTCGATCATATAGCTATAAAACAAAGGCTTTAATCAAGGATATGGACACATTCAAGCAACCTCACATTCTCTTTATCAATTATCATCTTTATCTATTTTTAATTGACTGATTTTAACACTGAAATTCAAAGAAACCACTCGTCACTCTGTTCCTGGTTCAAATTATCAAACAGCTCGAATTCATATTGTTTTTCAAAATATATTAATACAGTTCTGTTAGGAATGATCAAATTAAACTATCTGTAAGTTTACATGCCCCAATTCTTTCTATAAATTTCGAATTTTTGAGTCAAAGTCTAAATTCAAAAAGTCAACAGAATTGGTTTTGTTAAAATTCGAGTTTGATTTTATGTTTTAGGATCAATTGAAGATCCAGAAAGTTTCTAGGAATAAATTAGAACTTATTTCATGTTGCAACCATAAGCCAAAACAATCTTAAATTCAAAATCATGTATTGAGTTCATAGAGTTCTTGACTGTGGTAAGCAATTACCCTAATTCAAATAAATTTTAAAATTATGATAATGCAGATAGATTAATATTCATCTAGTGAAACTATCTGCAAAGTTTGAGGTAACAATTCCTCTTAATGAGGACAAATTGTCGAGTCAAAGTTTAAAATCTAAAAGTCAAATAAATGGTTCTTCGTAAAATTTGAACTTGTTTTTATGTTTCCGGTTAAATTGATTATCCAGAAAGTTTCCATGATGGATTTAGAACTTATTTCATATAGGATTCGTGAGCTAAAACGTTTTTTTTTTCAAAATCAATTTATTTGTGTTCTTCATATTATTCGAGCAGTAGCAGCACTCTTTTATTTTATTTTATTTATATTTTTTTATCAATCAATCAATAAACTTTTCTGTTTCAATCCCTAATATAATTCAAATCTTAAAATTCGTTACTAGTTAGGTTTCGATCCTTAGTCATTTAATTTGAGGTTGAAGAAGAAAATGGAACCAGCGTAAATAAGGGTTATAGTTAATGGAAATAGAATAGATTCAGTAAAATGGAAACAGTTCAATGGTTAAGCAATGGTTCGGGTGAGCGAGAGGTCTCGGGTTCAATTCCGGGCTGGGACATTTTTTTTAAACAAAAGCTTGTTAAGGTAGTCTCTTTATTTCTTTTAGTATTATTATCATTATTATTATTATTATTATTATTATTATTATTATTATTATTATTATTATTATTATTATTATTATTATTATTATTATTATTATTATTATTATTATCATAATTATAATTATTATTAACATTGTCATTACTAATATTATTATTATTTTTGTATTGTTCTTAAGTATTAGTATTATTATTATGATTGTAACTATGATTATCATCATTATTATTTTTATGAAGATAATAAAGTTTATTATTAGTTCATTAAAATTAAGACTTGTATCATTTTAAGATTATTAGTATTATTATTATTATTACTAGTATTATAATTAGTATTAGTAATATAATAATTATTATTATTATCAATTATCAGTATCATGACTATTAGTATTATTATTATCATCATAAGTATTAATATTATATAGTTATTAAAATCATTATCATAATTATCATTAATAGTAAAATTAATATTTTTACAAGTATTATTATTAATATCATTATTATTATTATCATTAATATAGTTATTATTAACATTATTACCTTTACTAGTGATATTAGTTACTATAATTATTATCATTTTTACTAATATTAATATGATTTTAGTATCATTATATTTACTATTTTTAACAAACAAATGATATATATAAAAAATATACATTTAATACTTATAACATAATAAAATCAATATTTTCATATACAAAAAGAATATATGAGACACACACATATATATATATATATATATATATATATATATATATATATATATATATATATATATATATATATATATATATATATATATATATATGTGTGTATATATATATATATATATATATATATATATATGTGTATATATATGTATATATATATATATATGTATATATATATATATATATATGTATATATATA
This sequence comes from Rutidosis leptorrhynchoides, assembly GCF_046630445.1. NCBI lineage: Eukaryota > Viridiplantae > Streptophyta > Magnoliopsida > Asterales > Asteraceae > Rutidosis > Rutidosis leptorrhynchoides. The sequence continues at coordinate 81,479,341 of NC_092333.1, forward strand.
TATATATATATATATATATATATATATATATTTATATATATAAATATTAATATAAAAAATATAATTAATAAATTAACTATATATAAACTTATTCGATTACAATTATGTGTATTAATAAATATACAAATGATATAGGTTCGTGAATCCAAGGCCAACCCTGCATTGTTCGGTTCAGTCGAATGAATATTTTTATTACAAAATATTGTATCGTGGGTTTCATTTGCTCCCTTTTACTCATTACATTTGTGGACTGTGAATTCATGCAAAGTTTTAATAACTGTTTTACAATATTTATATGCGTGAGTTCATTTGATCCCTTTTTATTAAATGCTTTTGCAATATATATTTTTGGGACTGAGAATACATGAAATGCTTTTATAAATATTTGACGCGATATGACACTAGCAAAACATTCCTCTAATGAATTATTATACAGACAGAAGTTCTGTTGAATTAGTTGGACGTTTTAATTGCCACTAATTGATGTAAATATTTCCCCCTGATTATTATAGCTTGGTAACCTAAGAATTAGTTTGGACGTTATAATTGCCTGCTAATTGACACGAATCCTAAAGGTAGCTACCGGGTTTAACACCCCCACCCAGAATGTTCACTAGACGGAAGAGCTAGTGGGTGTGGTGTTTAGTACTTCAAGGTTTATATATTTATACAGACGAGAGTTCTGTTTTGGGGATATTATTTATGCGCATTAAATGTTAAGGTCGGTTACTAAGCAGAGATTATGTATAGAGAGAATGATTTTATACACAGGTTATGTGTATGATATTTTGTACACGAGATATGTGTACGGTTATAAAGAATTGTTGAAAAATAGTTTTGTACACGAGATATATGTACTGTATTTAAAAGAAATCGCATGTACATTACAGGTGGGTATAGGATTCGGGCCCATTTGTACCATGCACATTTAAATCTTGTGGTATATCAAAATTATGAATTTTAATGTTTATGATAAACCTATGAACTCACCAACCTTTTGGTTGACACTTTTAAGCATATTTATTCTCAGGTATTAAAGAAATCTTCCGCTGTGCATTTGCTCATTTTAAAGATAATACTTGAAGTCATTCATGGCATATTTTAAAAGACGTTGCATTCGAGTCGTTGAGTTCAACAAGATTATCATTAAGTCATTTATAGTTTGGATATATTATGAAATGGTATGCATGCCGTAAACTTTCGATGAAATGAAAGTTTGTCTTTTAAAAACGAATACAATGTTTGTAAAATGTATCATATTGAGGTCAAATACCTCGCAATGAAATAAATTTTTATGTAACGTTTATAATCGATATGAACGGGGCATTTCAGTTGGTATCAGAACGGTGGTCTTAGCGAACCAGGTCTTGCATTAGTGTCTCTAACTGGTAGTTGTTAGGATGCATTAATGAGTCTGGATTTCGACCTAGTAGTTGTTAGGATACATTAATAAGTCTGGACTTGAACCTGGTCTGCATGTCAAAAGTTTTGCTTACCATTCTTTGTTGAAAAATATCTACCTATCATTTTCATTCTCGACACGTCTTATTGCAATTATTGCATAGCTGATGTATAGACAAATTCATATCCCATCACATTAAACCTTGTCTGACACGTTTCCTGAATTCCCTTCGTATTCTATGGGATCTTCTGTAGCATATATGAGTATTCTATGTAATTAGAATATAATCCGATATCCGAAAATCATTTCATATCGAAAACCTTTTATCTAACCGTACAAGATGAAACTCGCAACTAGTTCAAATTCCTTAGATTCCGAAAACCATTCCGATATGGATTTTCACTCGAGCACCGAAAGCAGTGTGACCAGAATAGATCAACCAATTAGCCATCATCTATTTTGGATAAATTGGGGATGAGTTTGTAACTTACTTAATCATTAGAGACAAGAAGAAGGTGATCCCTTCCATCCACCACATTCCCCTCTTGGCGAAGAACCTGAAGCAACTATCGACGAACCTATTCGTAATACCATTTTCTCTCTCATTTCCAGAGTATATCGTCATGATTATATACTATCTTGAATTCTAGATCTTATTCATCCGCTCGTCCGAACAGACAATCACCCCGGTGTAATAGAAGAAGTCAACGAGCTTCGCGCTCGAGTAGTGACTTTGGAAAATGTGATGCACAACTTGCAGGCATCACAGATAGCACCATCCGTACCAGCAGCACCACCAGCATCAGTAGTACCATCAATAACCACATCCGCATCGCAAACCTCAACTTCACAATCTGTCCCATGAGTATCAACGTCGTACGCACCATAGATACCAATGAGTACTAATAAAAATCAACGATGAAGTATTAAATCATAACTTCATTGGAGAACTATTAGGTGGTGATTATGTAATCTCTAAAGTCTTAGAGATTATTTATTCTAGCTCAAACCGAAAAGCAAATGAGATTAATATCATATTAATTCATTAAATCCATGATTACATCTGAAGAAAATATATATGTAAATATGTTTTCATAAAGATTGTAATTAAAAATTATTTTGTACAAATAGTTAATGGTGAAAATATTTTAACGGGTAGGTAATACCCGGGGAATATTTAGATTTCACATTAATAAGTTACACTGTACATTCTTCGAATCTGATTCAATAGTCATTTACTATCCTACTTACATCCATAGATATACGAATCCCTTCACCACAGAATAATCATTTTCATTCAATTTCATATTTGGATTTTTGACTTATCAGAATCCAACAAGTGGCATAATAAAGAAAACATTGGACAAAAATAAAATTTGTTAAAAACAAACAAATTAACTATGAGAAATTTTGTTAAGAATCCACGCTAACAAAATCCTAGCTAACTGTTCCTAGCTAACTGTTAATTCCTTATTACATTTTATTTATCGCAATTTATTTATCGCAATTTTAATTCTCGCAATTTTATTTATCATCATTTAATTTCTGTTATTTATTTTACGCACTTTAAATACCGTCAGATTAATCGGGACACGTATACAATGTTTTGACATATCATATTGACATCATCTATATATATTATTTTGAATAACCCATAAGACACTATATGCGGTAATGCTCGAGTTAGCATATAATGGGTCGAGGTTGATTCTAAAATAATATATATACCATGGGTTGTGATCGAGTCTGAGACATGTATACAATGGGTCACAATACGTATTAATTAATTCGAATATTATATATTAAACTATATATGAATTATTGAACTACTAACTGTGGACTACTAACATTGAATAATTAAAATGAATTAAAATATTGATTATAACATATGAAACTAAACATTTCTTCAAGTTTGCCACTTGATTTCATTTTAAACCTCATTTGTATCTTGACGATTATAATCTGTGTTCAAACCTTTCATGATTCTTGAAAACACCTCAATCGAGAGGAAGAACCAACCGCACTTCATCTACGGATGGAAAGATTTATGCATATAATTATGCACCTGAAAAACTCTCGGAACCTGAGTAAACGTTTAACACGTATCTACGTTAACTCCCCTGGCGTTGTTATTACCGAAAATAACTTTGCAATTCCTTTTCAAAGTAGACTGTTTTGTCACAGCTCCAGCAAATCAACTTCAAATTTTTCATTCGAATAAGCCTTATTATAACGATTACCCCCTTTATCATTGTTACCGGGAAACCGTTTATATCCCACCACATTAGCAGTAAACTTACCAGCAACTTCATTACTCATTGGCTTAAGTTTCTCCGAAGAACCATTATTTTTGTTCATTAAAACCTTATCATATACTCATCCGCATCTTGTAACGAGAATTGACATACCAATTACTGAGAATCAGTAATCAGTATTTTGAATCTCGCAGCATTTCTACATCAACAGTTATATGTATACATATAACATTTATCTCTTAGAATTATGATCTTTCATTCTGAAATTCTGAAAAGTACCCAGTTTATGAATCAATGCTCTGAATGTTGAAAAAGCTGAATGAAGCAGCAAAAACCGTAAACGACCTTAACCGTCAAAAGTTTAATGATAAAGAATAAGTGTGTTGGCAAAGCTCAGAAAAAAATTTGAAACTGAAAAACGGATTGAGCAAATCATGATGGAGGCTATGGGCAAATCACAAATACTAAACCTGCCTTCGAAGAATCCAAATTATTCAGTATCTGCTGAAGTCATTAACGAATACATTGCTCCTGATTCTAAACCCTTACGGACAAATATTCTTCATCATCCTATGATTTTAGATATTCTAAGATATTATCAAATCTTTCATTATAAATATCTTCGATATTTCTGAAGACATATTCATAACTACTCTCATCTGAGATTATTTATCCCTTCGTGCTATCAGTATTTTATCATAAAGGAAACTGTTTTAGTTTCTAAATTCTTAAAAATTCGAATTTAAAATATGAATGTTTTGAAGAAGTGTTGGGAATTGAAGCATGAGTTAGTATAATATAATGACACTTGATCAACATGATTATATTACAGTAGTTCATGCTGAGTTTCTAATGAAACATGATGATTCACAGACCATAACGTCATCATGTGCCATGTTCCACGACTCTTACATTCTACCTAATTTATTAAGAACATATCTTCTTGATAATTCTTTTTTCCCGGATATTCTGGTAACTTGACAAATCAAGATCGTGCTATTACAATCTCCTTCTTAGAACATTAACTATGTTCATTCCGAATCTCATATCTATAAATTCTGGACCATTATTCGCTTGACTTGAAGTCAGGAAGAGGAGATAAAAGCATGGAACTTTTAAATATAAAGGAAGATATAAAGCTCAACAACAACTCAGAAATTACAAACTGTAGTGACCCGAACTTGTTAAGACTTGATTAATTGAAATATGTTTCATATAGACAATTGACCACCCAAGTTGACCGGCGATTCACGAACGTTAAAACTTGTAAAAATGACATGACGATATATATATGGATATACATATGGTTAACATGAGATTATGATAAGTAAGTATCTCCATAAGTATATTAACAATGAGTTATATACATATAAACAAGACTACTAACTTAAGGATTTCGAAACGAGACATATATGTAACGATTATCGTTGTAACGACATTTAAATGTATATATATCATATTAAGATATATTAATATATCATAATATCATGATAATATAATAATTTAACATCTCATTAGATATAATAAAAAATGGGTTAACAACATTAATTGAGATCGTTAACTTAAAGGTTTTAAAACAACACTTACATGTAACGACTAACGATGACTTAACGACTTAGTTAAAATGTATATACATGTAGTGTATTTAGATGTATTAAAATACTTTTGGAAGACTTCAAGACATATATCAAAACACTCATACTTAACAAAAATGGTTACAGTTACTTTCCCATTCTTTTCTTTCATCAAGAATTCTAGTCGTATTCTTACCCGTATTATACACAGCTTCAAAACGTACTTACTATGGGTATATACCAATAGGAACTAGCATGGGATTCCACTCTTGATTATTTCATGTATGACTAATCAATTTTAACTTCTACCATGAGCTAGTCAACTAACTAGAACTCCTTTTAACCCCACTCACCACTCACCAATTACCACTCATCATTCACTCCATTTCACTTCCAATTCTCTTTCTAATTCTCTCTCAACACACACAAACACACTATTATGAACGTATTTTTCCAGTAGTTAATCATCATCTTCATCAAAAATCACTTCAAGAATCAAGCTATAATCATCATAGGAAGAACACTTCAAGAACACTTCAAAAATCCCTTCAAGTTTACTAATTTACTTCCAAGCTTTCTAATCCATTCCAAGTAATCATCTAAGATCAAGAAACCTTTGTTATATACAGTAGGTTATCTTTCTTATTCAAGGTAATATTCATATTCAAACTTTGATTCAATTTCTATAACTATAAACTATCTTAATTCGAGTAAAAATCTTACTTGAACTTGTTTTTGTGTCATGATCCTACTTCAAGAACTTTCAAGCCATCCAAGATCCTTTGAAGCTAGATCATTTCTTGTCACTTCCAGTAGATTTACCTACTAAACTTGAGGTAGTAATGATGTTCATAACATCATTCGATTCATATATATAAAACTATCTTATTCGAAGGTTTAAACTCGTAATCACTAGAACATAGTTTAGTTAATTCTAAACTTGTTCGCAAACAAAAGTTAATCCTTCTAACTTGACTTTTAAAATTAACTAAACACATGTTCTATATCTATATGATATTCTAACTTAATGATTTAAAACCTGGAAACACGAAAAACACCGTAAAACCGGATTTATGCCGTCGTAGTAACACCGCGGGCTGTTTTGGGTTAGTTAATTAAAAACTATGATAAACTTTGATTTAAAAGTTGTTATTCTGAGAAAATGATTTTTATTATGAACATGAAACTATATCCAAAAATTATGGTTAAACTCAAAGTTGAAGTATGTTTTCTAAAATGGTCATCTAGACGTCGTTCTTTCGACTGAAATGACTACCTTTACAAAAATGACTTGTAACTTATTTTTCCGACTATAAACCTATACTTTTTCTGTTTAGATTCATAATATAGAGTTCAATATGAAACCATAGCAATTTGATTCACTCAAAACGGATTTAAAATGAAGAAGTTATGGGTAAAACAAGATTGGATAATTTTTCTCATTTTAGCTACGTGAAAATTGGTAACAAATCTATTCCAACCATAACTTAATCAACTTGTATTGTATATTATGTAATCTTGAGATACCATAGACACGTATACAATATTTCGACCTATCATGTCGACATATCTATATATATTTCGGAACAACCATAGACACTCTATATGTGAATGTTGGAGTTAGCTATACAGGGTTGAGGTTGATTCCAAAATATATATAGTTTGAGTTGTGATCAATACTGAGATACGTATACACTGGGTCGTGGATTGATTCAAGATAATATTTATCGATTTATTTCCGTACATCTAACTGTTTACAACTAGTTGTAGGTTACTAACGAGGACAGCTGACTTAATAAACTTAAAACATCAAAATATATTAAAAGTGTTGTAAATATATTTTGAACATACTTTGATATATATGTATATATTGTTATAGGTTCGTGAATCAACCAGTGGCCAAGTCTTACTTCCCGACGAAGTAAAAATCTGTGAAAGTGAGTTATAGTCCCACTTTTAAAATCTAATATTTTTGGGATGAGAATACATGCAGGTTTTATAAATGATTTACAAAATAGACACAAGTACGTGAAACTACATTCTATGGTTGAATTATCGAAATTGAATATGCCCCTTTTTATTAAGTCTAGTAATCTAAGAATTAGGGAACAGACACCCTAATTGACGCGAATCCTAAAGATAGATCTATTGGGCCTAACAAACCCCATCCAAAGTACCGGATGCTTTAGTACTTCGAAATTTATATCATATCCGAAGGGTGTCCCGGAATGATGGGGATATTCTTATATATGCATCTTGTTAATGTCGGTTACCAGGTGTTCACCATATGAATGATTTTTATCTCTATGTATGGGATGTGTATTGAAATATGAAATCTTGTGGTCTATTATTATGATTTGATATATATAGGTTAAACCTATAACTCACCAACATTTTTGTTGACGTTTTAAGCATGTTTATTCTCAGGTGATTATTAAGAGCTTCCGCTGTCGCATACTTAAATAAGGACGAGATTGGAGTCCATACTTGTATGATATTGTGTAAAAACTGCATTCAAGAAACTTATTTTGTTATAACATATTTGTATTGTAAACCATTATGTAATGGTCGTGTGTAAACATGATATTTTAGATTATCATTATTTGATAATCTACGTAAAGCTTTTTAAACCTTTATTGATGAAATAAAGGTTATGATTTGTTTTAAAATGAATGCAGTCTTTGAAAAACGTCTCATATAGAGGTCAAAACCTCGCAACGAAATCAATTAATATGGAACGTTTTTAATCAATAAGAACGGGACATTTCAGTTGGTATCAGAGCGTTGGTCTTAGAGAACCAGAATTTTGCATTAGTGTGTCTTATCGAGTTTGTTAGGATGCATTAGTGAGTCTGGACTTCGACCGTGTTTACTTGAAAAATGATTGCTTAACAAATTTTGTTGGAAACTATATATTTTTAACATGTGAATATTATGTGATATATTAATCTCTTAACGCGTTTGATATTATGTGATAGATGTCTACCTCTAGAACAAGTCCCATTGACTCACCTAATAATAATGAAGAGTCAAATGTAAATTGGAATGATTCGTGGACTGATTCACAAGTTCCCGAAGAGGAACCGGAAGAAGAGTCGGAACCAGAAGAAGAATCGGAACCGGAAGAAGAATCGGAACCGGATGAAGAAATAGAACCGGTGGGGGAAATAATAAAACGGTTGATTAAAAGAAAATCCTCAACTAACCGACCAAGGTTAATTATGGTCAATGGTGTTTCCGCTAAGGAAGCAAAATATTGGGAGGATTACCAATTCTCCGATGAATCGGATTCTGACGAGAATTCCGATGATGTTATAGAAATTACCCCAACTAAATTTAAAAAGGCAAAAGAAAATAATAAGGGAAATGGCATAAAAATAGAGAAATCTAATTCCAACCCCGATGAACTTTATATGTATCGTCAACCCCCGAAGTCCTTAAGTTGTAACAATGACCCGGGAACCTCTAAACCACCAGGTTTTTCTAAACCAATGTGGAAAACGACGGCTCGTATTAGGGGAACATCATATATCCCTAGAAACTTGGCAAAACGAACCAAAACCGAAGAAGAAGAAACAAGCGAGTCGGAATAAGATAGTTGTATTCGTGTGGTGTAATATATGTAATATAGTGTGCTTATGCTTTATGATATATGTAAAAATTGCTTGTATTAATAAGTATTTTTTTTATGAATCTAACTCTTGTTCTATTTTACAGTATAAAAACACAAAATGGATAGACAACCCAATATTTTAAGAGACCTACCCGGAGACATGATTGATGAAATCTTGTCTAGAGTCGGTCAGAATTCTTCGGCACAACTATTTAAGGCGAGATCAGTTTGTAAGACATTCGAAGAATGTTCCAAGAATGCCTTGATTTATAAAAGGCTTTCGTTCGAAAGATGGGGGATATCACATTGGGAAATCCATAAGTTACGATGTGTTTACTTTGACGCATATGTTGCGGGGAACCCAAATGCTATTTTACGCAATGGGTTAAGAAATTATTTTGACTCAATATATCCGAATATTGGACTTCGTGATTTAGAAAAAGCGGCTAACATGCAACATAAAGAAGCATGTTATGCTTACGGATTAGTAATGTTCGCTTCTCACCAAAGTGAGAACAAGAACATCGGGCTACAACTATTAAACAAAACATTCCCACAAGTGACGGAGTCGGTAATTGGGGTAAGAAATGAGATTTTTAGATTGTTACGGGACTATTGGACATTACGTAACCCTCGTCCCTTTGACGATGTTACAACACGCTGTCTTATCAACGGCCATAACGGTTATGTTCCACAAGACCAAGAATGGGAAGTAATCCTAGTAAAACCAGAATGCATGACTTGTTTCTGGACGTATGAATTACGTGTCTTTATTGCCTTTGCTGAACGACTTGTGTACTAGCTAGAATTATCTTCACAACCATCTTGTATCAAATTTATTATGTGCTATATTTCATGCTATATGTAAAATAAGCGGTATTGTAAGTTTGTAAAATATTGTGTAAAAGTTTGAACGCGAAATATTATTATAATCAGTTTTTCATATAGAATTGTAGTAGTTGAATTGTATATTAGCTACTAAGTATGAACTTAACGGGTAGGTACTACCCGAATTTAAACTTATAAAACGCTAATATGAAGAAAAATCTTTTATAAATGAGTTCATATTATGCTACGAAATACTATTAACTACTCTTAATATTCTGTATGATTAACTTGTTCCATTTGACTATTTTGAAGGAAATGGCACCGACTACTCGACACACCGTGAATATGAATGAAGAGGAATTCCGTACTTTTCTAGCTTCAAACATAGCCGCAGTACAGGCTGCGCTACATACCAACAATAACCTTGGATCTAGCAGTACAGGAAATCGTGTAGGATGCACCTACAAAGAATTCACTGGCTGCAAACCTTTGGAATTTGATGGAACCGAAGGACCGATCGGATTGAAACGGTGGACCGAGAAGGTCGAATCGGTGTTTGCCATAAGTAAGTGTACTGAAGAGGACAAAGTAAAGTACGCTACGCATACCTTCACAGGTTCTGCGTTAACATGGTGGAATACCTATCTAGAGCAAGTGGGACAAGACGATGCGTACGCACTACCGTGGTCAGCATTCAAGCACTTGATGAACGAGAAGTACCGTCCCAGAACCGAGGTCAATAAGCTCAAGACAGAACTTAGAGGGTTACGAACCCAAGGATTTGATATTACCACGTATGAAAGACGATTCACAGAATTGTGCCTATTGTGTCCGGGAGCATTCGAAGATGACGAAGAGAAGATCGACGCGTTTGTGAAAGGATTACCGGAAAGAATCCAAGAAGATATAAGTTCACACGAGCCCGCCTCCATACAACAGGCATGTAGAATGGCTCACAAACTAGTGAACCAGATTGAAGAAAGAATTAAAGAACAGACTACTGAAGAGGCCAATGTGAAGCAAGTCAAAAGAAAGTGGGAGGAAAACGGTGATAAGAATCACAAATACAACAACAACAGCAATTACAACAATAATCGCAACAATTATCCCAACAATCGCAACATCAATCGCAACTACAACAAACGGCCCAACAACAACAACAACAACAACAACAACAACAACAACAACAGCAACTACAACAATCATCCCAACAACAATAATAACCGCAACAACAACAACAATCAGAAGCAGCTATGCCAAAGGTGTGAAAAGTATCACTCGGGGTTCTGCACCAAATTTTGCAACAAGTGTAAAAGAAATGGTCATAGCGCGACGAAGTGTGAGGTCTACGGACCAGGGGTTAATAGAACGAAAGGAACAAATGGTGTCGGAACGAGTAATGGCGGAGCAAGTAGTGTCGGAGCAAGTTATGCCAATGTAGTTTGTTATATATGTGGAAAACCAGGCCACATTATTAGAAATTGCCCGAACCAGGAGAAAACGAATGGATAAGGCCGCGGAAGAGTTTTCAATATTAATGCGGCAGAGGCACAAGAAGACCCGGAGCTTGTTACGGGTACGTTTCTTATTGACAATAAATCTGCTTACGTTTTATTTGATTCGAGTGCGGATAGAAGCTATATGAGTAGAGATTTTTGTGCTAAATTAAGTTGTCCATTGACGCCTTTGGATAGTAAATTTTTACTCGAATTAGCAAATGGTAAATTAATTTCAGCAGATAATATATGTCGGAATCGAGAAATTAAACTGGTTAGCGAAACATTTAAGATTGATTTGATACCAGTAGAGTTAGGGAGTTTTGATGTGATAATCGGTATGGACTGGTTGAAAGAAGTGAAAGCAGAGATCGTTTGTTACAAAAATGCAATTCGCATTATACGAGAAAAAGGAAAACCCTTAATGGTGTACGGAGAAAAGGGCAACACGAAGCTACATCTTATTAGTAATTTGAAGGCACAAAAACTAATAAGAAAAGGTTGCTATGCTATTCTAGCACACGTCGAGAAAGTACAAACTGAAGAAAAGAGCATCAATGATGTTCCCATTGCAAAAGAATTTCCCGATGTATTTCTGAAAGAATTACCGGGATTACCCCCACATCGATCCGTTGAATTTCAAATAGATCTTGTACCAGGAGCTGCACCAATAGCTCGTGCTCCTTACAGACTCGCACCCAGCGAGATGAAAGAACTGCAAAGCCAATTACAAGAACTTTTAGAGCATGGTTTCATTCGACCAAGCACATCACCGTGGGGAGCTCCTGTTTTGTTTGTCAAGAAGAAAGATGGTACATTCAGGTTGTGTATCGACTACCGAGAGTTGAACAAACTTACCATCAAGAACCGCTACCCACTACCGAGAATCGACAACTTATTTGATCAACTACAAGGCTCGTCTGTTTATTCAAAGATTGACTTACGTTCCGGGTATCATCAAATGCGGGTGAAAGAAGATGATATTCCAAAGACTGCTTTCAGAACACGTTACGGTCATTACGAGTTTATGGTCATGCCATTTGGTTTAACTAATGCACCAGCTGTGTTCATGGACCTTATAAACCGAGTGTGTGGACCATACCTTGACAAGTTTGTCATTGTTTTCATTGATGACATACTTATTTACTCAAAGAATGACCAAGAACACGGTGAACATTTGAGAAAGGTGTTAGAAGTATTGAGGAAGGAAGAATTGTACGCTAAATTTTCAAAGTGTGCATTTTGGTTGGAAGAAGTTCAATTCCTCGGTCACATAGTGAACAAAGAAGGTATTAAGGTGGATCCGGCAAAGATAGAAACTGTTGAAAAGTGGGAAACCCCGAAAACTCCGAAACACATACGCCAGTTTTTAGGACTAGCTGGTTACTACAGAAGGTTCATCCAAGACTTTTCCAGAATAGCAAAACCCTTGACTGCATTAACGCATAAAGGGAAGAAATTTGAATGGAATGATGAACAAGAGAAAGCGTTTCAGTTATTAAAGAAAAAGCTAACTACGGCACCTATATTGTCATTGCCTGAAGGGAATGATGATTTTGTGATTTATTGTGATGCATCAAAGCAAGGTCTCGGTTGTGTATTAATGCAACGAACGAAGGTGATTGCTTATGCGTCTAGACAATTGAAGATTCACGAACAAAATTATACGACGCATGATTTGGAATTAGGCACGGTTGTTTTTGCATTAAAGACTTGGAGGCACTACTTATATGGGGTCAAAAGTATTATATATACCGACCACAAAAGTCTTCAACACATATTTAATCAGAAACAACTGAATATGAGGCAGCGTAGGTGGATTGAATTATTGAATGATTACGACTTTGAGATTCGTTACCACCCGGGGAAGGCAAATGTGGTAGCCGATGCCTTGAGCAGGAAGGACAGAGAACCCATTCGAGTAAAATCTATGAATATAATGATTCATAATAACATTACTACTCAAATAAAGGAGGCGCAACAAGGAGTTTTAAAAGAGGGAAATTTAAAGGATGAAATACCCAAAGGATCGGAGAAGCATCTTAATATTCGGGAAGACGGAACCCGGTATAGGGCTGAAAGGATTTGGGTACCAAAATTTGGAGATATGAGAGAAATGGTACTTAGAGAAGCTCATAAAACCAGATACTCAATACATCCTGGAACGGGGAAGATGTACAAGGATCTCAAGAAACATTTTTGGTGGCCGGGTATGAAAGCCGATGTTGCTAAATACGTAGGAGAATGTTTGACGTGTTCTAAGGTCAAAGCTGAGCATCAGAAACCATCAGGTCTACTTCAACAACCTGAAATCCCGGAATGGAAATGGGAAAACATTACCATGGATTTCATCACTAAATTGCCAAGGACTGCAAGTGGTTTTGATACTATTTGGGTAATAGTTGATCGTCTCACCAAATCAGCACACTTCCTACCAATAAGAGAAGATGACAAGATGGAGAAGTTAGCACGACTGTATTTGAAGGAAGTCGTCTCCAGACATGGAATACCAATCTCTATTATCTCTGATAGGGATGGCAGATTTATTTCAAGATTCTGGCAGACATTACAGCAAGCATTAGGAACTCGTCTAGACATGAGTACTGCCTATCATCCACAAACTGATGGGCAGAGCGAAAGGACGATACAAACGCTTGAAGACATGCTACGAGCATGTGTTATTGATTTCGGAAACAGTTGGGATCGACATCTACCGTTAGCAGAATTTTCCTACAACAACAGCTACCATTCAAGCATTGAGATGGCGCCGTTTGAAGCACTTTATGGTAGAAAGTGCAGGTCTCCGATTTGTTGGAGTGAAGTGGGGGATAGACAGATTACGGGTCCGGAGATTATACAAGAAACTACCGAGAAGATCATCCAAATTCAACAACGGTTGAAAACCGCCCAAAGTCGACAAAAGAGCTACGCTGACATTAAAAGAAAAGATATAGAATTTGAAATTGGAGAGATGGTCATGCTTAAAGTTGCACCTTGGAAAGGCGTTGTTCGATTTGGTAAACGAGGGAAATTAAATCCAAGGTATATTGGACCATTCAAGATTATTGATCGTGTCGGACCAGTAGCTTACCGACTAGAGTTACCTCAACAACTCGCGGCTGTACATAACACTTTTCACGTCTCGAATTTAAAGAAATGTTTTGCTAAAGAAGATCTCACTATTCCGTTAGATGAAATCCAAATCAACGAAAAACTTCAATTCATCGAAGAACCCGTCGAAATAATGGATCGTGAGGTTAAAAGACTTAAGCAAAACAAGATACCAATTGCTAAGGTTCGATGGAATGCTCGTAGAGGACCCGAGTTCACCTGGGAGCGTGAAGATCAGATGAAGAAGAAATACCCGCATCTATTTCCGGAAGATTCATCAACACCTTCAACAGCTTAAAATTTCGGGACGAAATTTATTTAACGGGTAGGTACTGTAGTGACCCGAACTTTTCCATGTTTATATATATTAATTGAGATTGATATTTACATGATTAAATGTTTCCAACATGTTAAGCAATCAGACTTGTTAAGACTTGATTAATTGAAATAGGTTTCATATAGACAATTGACCACCCAAGTTGACCGGCGATTCACGAACGTTAAAACTTGTAAAAATGACATGACGATATATATATGGATATACATATGGTTAACATGAGATTATGATAAGTAAGTATCTCCATAAGTATATTAACAATGAGTTATATACATATAAACAAGACTACTAACTTAAGTATTTCGAAACGAGACATATATGTAACGATTATCGTTGTAACGACATTTAAATGTATATATATCATATTAAGATATATTAATATATCATAATATCATGATAATATAATAATTTAACATCTCATTATATATAATAAACAATGGGTTAACAACATTAATTGAGATCGTTAACTTAAAGGTTTCAAAACAACACTTACATGTAACGACTAACGATGACTTAACGACTCAGTTAAAATGTATATACATGTAGTGTATTTAGATGTATTAAAATACTTTTGGAAGACTTCAAGACATATATCAAAACACTCATACTTAACGAAAATGGTTACAGTTACTTTCCCATTCTTTTCTTTCATCAAGAATTCTAGTCGTATTCTTACCCGTATTATACACAGCTTCAAAACGTACTTACTATGGGTATATACCAATAGGAACTAGCATGGGATTCCAATCTTGATTATGTCATGTATGACTAATCAATTTTAACTTCTACCATGAGCTAGTCAACTAACTAGAACTCCTTTTAACCCCACTCACCAATTACCACTCATCATTCACTCCATTTCACTTCCAATTCTCTTTCTAATTCTCTCTTAACACACACACACTATTATGAACGTATTTTTCCAGTATTTAATCATCATCTTCATCAAAAATCACTTCAAGAATTAAGCTATAATCATCATAGGAAGAACACTTCAAGAACACTTCAAAAATCCCTTCAAGTTTACTAATTTACTTCCAAGCTTTCTAATCCATTCCAAGTAATCATCTAAGATCAAGAAACCTTTGTTATATACAGTAGGTTATCTTTCTTATTCAAGGTAATATTCATATTCAAACTTTGATTCAATTTCTATAACTATAAACTATCTTAATTCGAGTAAAAATCTTACTTGAACTTGTTTTTGTGTCATGATCCTACTTCAAGAACTTTCAAGCCATCCAAGATCCTTTGAAGCTAGATCATTTCTTGTCACTTCCAGTAGGTTTACCTACTAAACTTGAGGTAGTAATGATGTTCATAACATCATTCGATTCATATATATAAAACTATCTTATTCGAAGGTTTAAACTCGTAATCACTAGAACATAGTTTAGTTAATTCTAAACTTGTTCGCAAACAAAAGTTAATCCTTCTAACTTGAATTTTAAAATTAACTAAACACATGTTCTATATCTATATGATATGCTAACTTAATGATTTAAAACCTGGAAACACGAAAAATACCGTAAAACCGGATTTACGCCGTCGTAGTATCACCGCGGGCTGTTTTGGGTTAGTTAATTAAAAACTATGATAAACTTTGATTTAAAAGTTGTTATTCTGAGAAAATGATTTTTATTATGAACATGAAACTATATCCAAAAATTATGGTTAAACTCAAAGTGGAAGTATGTTTTCTAAAATGGTCATCTAGACGTCGTTCTTTCGACTGAAATGACTACCTTTACAAAAACGACTTGTAACTTATTTTTCTGACTATAAACCTATACTTTTTCTGTTTAGATTCATAAAATAGAGTTCAATATGAAACCATAGCAATTTGATTCACTCAAAACGGATTTAAAATGAAGAAGTTATGGGTAAAACAAGATTGGATAATTTTTCTCATTTTAGCTACGTGAAAATTGGTAACAAATCTATTCCAACCATAACTTAATCAACTTGTATTGTATATTATGTAATCTTGAGATACCATAGACACGTATACAATTTTTCGACCTATCATGTCGACACATCTATATATATTTCGGAACAACCATAGACACTCTATATGTGAATGTTGGAGTTAGCTATACAGGGTTGAGGTTGATTCCAAAATATATATAGTTTGAGTTGTGATCAATACTGAGATACGTATACACTGGGTCGTGGATTGATTCAAGATAATATTTATCGATTTATTTCTGTACATCTAACTGTGGACAACTAGTTGTAGGTTACTAACGAGGACAGCTGACTTAATAAACTTAAAACATCAAAATATATTAAAAGTGTTGTAAATATATTTTGAACATACTTTGATATATATGTATATATTGTTATAGGTTCGTGAATCAACCAGTGGCCAAGTCTTACTTCCCGACGAAGTAAAAATCTGTGAAAGTGAGTTATAGTCCCACTTTTAAAATCTAATATTTTTGGGATGAGAATACATGCAGGTTTTATAAATGATTTACAAAA
Organism: Rutidosis leptorrhynchoides; assembly: GCF_046630445.1. NCBI lineage: Eukaryota > Viridiplantae > Streptophyta > Magnoliopsida > Asterales > Asteraceae > Rutidosis > Rutidosis leptorrhynchoides. Next base: position 81,496,441 of record NC_092333.1, read on the forward strand.
TAGACACAAGTACGTGAAACTACATTCTATGGTTGAATTATCGAAATTGAATATGCCCCTTTTTATTAAGTCTGGTAATCTAAGAATTAGGGAACAGACACCCTAACTGACGCGAATCCTAAAGATAGATCTATTGGGCCTAACAAACCCCATCCAAAGTACCGGATGCTTTAGTACTTCGAAATTTATATCATATCCGAAGGGTGTCCCGGAATGATGGGGATATTCTTATATATGCATCTTGTTAATGTCGGTTACCAGGTGTTCACCATATGAATGATTTTTATCTCTATGTATGGGATGTGTATTGAAATATAAAATCTTGTGGTCTATTATTATGATTTGATATATATAGGTTAAACCTATAACTCACCAACATTTTTGTTGACGTTTTAAGCATGTTTATTCTCAGGTGATTATTAAGAGCTTCTGCTGTCGCATACTTAAATAAGGACGAGATTTGGAGTCCATACTTGTATGATATTGTGTAAAAACTGCATTCAAGAAACTTATTTTGTTATAACATATTTGTATTGTAAACCATTATGTAATGGTCGTGTGTAAACAGGATATTTTAGATTATCATTATTTGATAATCTACGTAAAGCTTTTTAAACCTTTATTGATGAAATAAAGGTTATGGTTTGTTTTAAAATGAATGCAGTCTTTGAAAAACGTCTCATATATAGGTCAAAACCTCGCAACGAAATCAATTAATATGGAACGTTTTTAATCAATAAGAACAGGACATTTCACAAACCGTGTATATCAATGCGTATAGTAATAAAAAGACACGTGAGAACTAAAAACACTATGAATCCAAGAACATAATAGAAGTAAACAGATTCTTCTGGTGGTAGATGAAAAAGGAGAATGACAGATGTAATAGTCAAGAATATATCAAGAATCGGAACTGGATGGAGCATATTGATGAATATTTTGGAAGTATGAACTGAGGAAGAAAGTATAGGAATGGTGAAAATAATGGAACGGAAGAGGTTAATTTATAGTGAAATATCAGACAAAGAAATTAGGCAGGTTACCGCATTTAATCAAAGAGGATCCTAATTTCCTTATTCTCCAAAGAACCGAATCTTATATAGATTTTAAGATTATCTTTAATTTCCTTGAATTCCGGAAATCCACTGTGACTACGTCAAAATTAAATCTTTATCTCAATCTTTTGTGACAGCTTCACTCGTACGCTTCACATAATTGAATCGTTTTATCTATATTAACAAATAATGATAAGACTCTATTTATCAATTTATATTCATCATAAAAATATTTTTATTGTTAACCATGACGATCCCGATCAAATTTCAGGACGAAATTTCTTTAATGGGTAGGTACTGTGACGACCCAGAAATTTCCGACAAAATTTAAACCTAATTCTTATATGATTTCGACACGATAAGCAAAGTCTGTAATGTTGAGTCTCAAAATTTTTGAACTATTTTCATATATTAAAAATTAACCTTTGACTGTCTCCCCACGATTCACGAACATTGGTGCATAAATAAATATGTAAATATATATGAATTCTATACATAAGTAATATTATATATTTTGTAATATATATATATATATATATATATATATATATATATATATAAAATAAGTATTAAAGATTCATTAAATTATATAATTTGTAGATATAACATAATAAATAGTAACATATTAAACTTAATTACAAGGTTAAATATAATTGTTACATTAATATTATTATCATTATTGGTATTATTATTAATATTATTAATAAGATTGTTATTATTATTATTATTATTATTATTATTATTATTATTATTATTATTATTATTATTATTATTATTATTTGTATATATATTGTAATGTATAAATATTAGATATTAAATTATATAACTATTAAATACTGCATAATTAATAAAATGTAATATTAAAGGTAATAACAAGATAAAGTATAAATGTTATATTAATATAACGGTCAATACTTTCCTTATTATTAATGTTAATATTTGTATTAATAATATTATAAGTAGTGTTACTATTAGCATTATTATTATTTTATTTTTTTGATTATTATTATTATTATTGTTAAATTTATTAAAAATTATTATTTTTAAGATTAATAGTGTCATTATTATTTATTATTATTATTAATATATGTAATATTATTATTAGAATTATTGATATTATTACTAATTTCATTATTATTATTATTTATATAATTATTATTAGTATTAATATTATTATTACTATACTTATTTATTAATACAATTATATATACAAAATCAGATTTATATTTGGAATCCGTTATACATCCTAATCAAACTATAACAAATTTTGTTTTCTGTCTCTAAAAGCATTAGACATCTAAATCGATCGTATATTCTATCGAGAATCATAATCTGACTTTAATTTTTTTATTATTTTCTTCCTGAACAAATAATTTTTCTGTCGATCATATAGCTATAAAACAAAGGCTTTAATCAAGGATATGGACACATTCAAGCAACCTCACATTCTCTTTATCAATTATCATCTTTATCTATTTTTAATTGACTGATTTTAACACTGAAATTCAAAGAAACCACTCGTCACTCTGTTCATGGTTCAAATTATCAAACAGCTCGAATTCATATTGTTTTTAAAAATATATTAATACAGTTCTGTTAGGAATGATCAAATTAAACTATCTGTAAGTTTACATGCCCCAATTCTTTCTATAAATTTCGAATTTTTGAGTCAAAGTCTAAATTTAAAAAGTCAACAGAATTGTCTTTGTTAAAATTTGAGTTTGATTTTATGTTTTAGGATCAATTAAAGATCCAGGAAGTTTCTAGGAATAAATTAGAACTTATTTCATGTTGTAACCATAAGCCAAAACAATCTTAAATTCAAAATCATGTATTGAGTTCATAGAGTTCTTGACTGTGGTAAGCAATTACCCTAATTCAAATAAATTTTAAAATTCTAATAATGCAGATAGATTAATATTCATCTAGTGAAACTATCTGCAAAGTTTGAGGTAACAATCCTCTTAATGTGGACAAATTATCGAGTCAAAGTTTAAAATCTGAAAGTCAAACAAATGGTTCTTCGTAAAATTTGAACTTGTTTTTATGTTTTCGGTTAAATTGATTATCCAGAAAGTTTCCATGATGGATTTAGAACTTATTTCATATAGGATTCATGAGCTAAAACATTTTTTTTTTTCAAAATCAATTTATTTGTGTTCTTCATATTATTCGAGCAGTAGCAGCACTCTTTTATTTTTATTTTTTTATATTTTTTTTATCAATCAATCAATAAACGTTTCTGTTTCAATCCCTAATATAATTCAAATCTTAAAATTCGTTACTAGTTAGGTTTCGATCTTTGGTCATCTAATTTGAGGTTGAAGAAGAAAATGGAACCAGTGTAAATAAGGGTTATAGTTAATGGAAATAGAATAGATTCAATAAAATGGAAACAGTTCAATGGTTAAGCAATGGTTCGGGTGAGCGAGAGGTCTCTGGTTCAATTCCGGGCTGGGACATTTTTTTTAAACAAAAGCTTGTTAAGGTAGTCTCTTTATTTCTTTTAGTATTATTATCATTATTATTATTATTATTATCATAATTATAATTATTATTAACATTGTCATTACTAATATTATTATTATTTTTGTATTGTTCTTAAGTATTAGTATTATTATTATGATTATATCTATGATTATCATCATTATTATTTTTATGAAGATAATAAAGTTTATTATTAGTTCATTAAAATCAAGACTTGTATCATTTTAAGATTATTAGTATTATTATTATTATTACTAGTATTATAATTAATATTAGTAATATAATTATTATTATTATTATCAATTATCAGTATCATGACTATTAGTATTATTATTATCATCATAAGTATTAATATTATATAGTTATTAAAGTCATTATCATAATTATCATTAACAGTAAAATTAATATTTTTACAAGTATTATTATTAATATCACTATTATTATCATTAATATAGTTATTATTAACATTATTACCTTTACTAGTGATATTAATTACTATAATTATTATCATTTTTACTAATATTAATATGATTTTAGTATCATTATAATTACTATTTTTAACAAACAAATTATATATATATAAAAAATATACATTTAATACTTATAACATAATAAAATCAATATTTTCATATACAAAAAGAATATATGAGACATATATATATATATATATATATATATATATATATATATATATATATATATATATATATATATATATATATATATATTAATATAAAAAATATAATTAATAAATTAACTATATATAAACTTATTCGATTACAATTATGTGTATTAATAAATATACAAATGATATAGGTTCGTGAATCCAAGGCCAACCCTGCATTTTTCGGTTCAGTCGAATGAATACTTTTACTACAAAATATTGTATCGTGAGTTTCATTTGCTCCCTTTTACTTATTACATTTGTGGACTGTGAATTCATGCAAAGTTTTAATAATTGTTTTACAATATTTATATGCGTGAGTTCATTTGATCCCTTTTTATTAAATGCATTTGCAATATATACTTTTGAGACTGAGAATACAAGAAATGCTTTTATAAATGTTTGACGCGATATGACACAAGCAAAACATTTATAACAACCCTCATTTTTCCTTCATGAATTGACAGAAATGCTCTAGAGTTCATTGTTTGTTTGTATATTATAATTAGGGTTGTTATCCGGATATAAAAATAAAGTAATAGATACTAAAACCCTAATATCATTTAAAACCCTAAACCTAACCCTATGCATTAAATGCTAAACCCTAATACCATTTAACATTAAATATTAAACCCTAACCCTAATACTAAATTAATAATATAAACTTTATGTAATAATTTAAATGGTGACAATTTATATAGATTAAAACTAATGAGAACTTAATAAAATTTAATAAAAGACATGAACAAAATAATATAAGGTGATTAAGTAAAATGTTTTTTTTTTAAAATAATAATAATAAATAATAAATAATTAAACAATATGAAAAAATCGGCTAGGTGTAAAAAAAAAAAAAAGAGAGAGAAAAACTTAAATGCCAAGTAAACTAATCCTAGCCTAATCCTAACTCTTTGATCTTAATCCTAATCTAGTTCTAAGTTCTTTAGACTAATCCAAATCCTTGATCTCCAAGTCACCTCCTACTAATCCTAATGTGATCATGACTCTTGCTAATACTCTATAAAAAGACCTCATGAGCTCCCACAAATTTGCATCACCAAAATACTCAACAAAACTTTCTTTCCTCCCTTGTTTCTGTCTCGGCAACTCACCTCTTGAAACAGCCCACCTTAGTCGACTATTACCACCATCCAAATCAGCCCTTGTTCCTCTTCTATTCATGATCAAACACAGCTCTTTAGTCACCATCCTGCTGTACCTTTTCTGCTGTATTTTCGAGCCACAACAGGCTGCTATTGGCAGCTGTAGTTCGCCACTTTTTTACAGCCCTTTTCCCTAGTGTAATCGACACCTAAAATAGCCCACTGCAGCCCCATTTGTTGCTGAAACAAACCGCCATTCAACAACCCTTTTTCCGCTGTCTTTCGTCACCCAAAACAGCTCGAACAGCAGCCTTTTTGCTGCTGTTATGAATCGTCACCAACACCCCTTGTCTGCTGTCTTTTTGCGTGACAAAACCCACTCAAAAACCGCCCCAAAACACCCAAAGCAGGCTGACTTTTTACTGCTTCTTTTCGCTGTTTCTGCACGTCCCAAAACATTCCAAAAATCCGATCAATTCGTCATTCTGCTGTTGCATTTTTCTGGTTGCTGGCCGCCATGAAAACACCACCAAAACTACCACTTTTGTTGCTGTTTCGTCACTGTTTTATTGTTGCTGCTGTACGGGTTTACTACCACATCAAACACCACTTTTTGTATACTCTAACAAACTTAAGGTATCCCTAAAACTATAAGCTAATCATGCTTTTTATTTGTTTTAATTCTCTAAAGCTATAAGTATATATTATGCTTAAAAAGGGGTAGTGTAATGAAGTAAAAATTAAGAAAAACATGTGTATAAGTAAAAATAATAATATGTATCACTTGAAGAATTGAGAATATGGAATATGTTAAAGATTATGAATTAATAAGATTAAATTATGTTTATGATTTAAGGATTAATAAGTTAGTGTTGATTATGGTTTAGTAATTACTTTGATCATGTAAGAATAATAATAAGACCAGTTAATAATAATAGTAGAAGATGAAGATTATGATCGTGATTATTGATTAATAAGCTTGGCTACTTGATTAAGTATCTTGGAAATTATAATGATAAAAAGTTATGAATAAGGTTAAAGGATATAATGAAAGATTATTATTAATGATTAATAAGTGAGTTAAATAAATGAAGTATTATAATTATAAGATTAAAGTTGTTAAATTGGTCATGAACTAGTTATGAATATGATTAATAAGGTTGATAAGTTAAGGATTATGATTTTATGTGATAATGATTAATGAGATAATAATGATTAAGGGTTAAGATTATGAAAGTTAATAAGTTAATAGGTCATGATTATGATTAATGGGATTAGATGTAAAATATGAAAGTGTATTAGTAAATAATAAAGAAGATGATATACATGCATGCATGCATGCATACGTATGTATGTGTATGTGTGTGTGTATATATATATATATATATATATATATATATATATATATATATATATATATATATATATAAGTAGGTATATGCTTGTGTATATGCTAATATATACCTAGGTGTATATGTACGTGTGTGTGTGTATGTATGAATGTGTATTATGGTTAGTAAACATAATATAAAAGTAATAAATGTATATATATGTATCATATTACACTTATGTTTATGTAACACTTATAATATATACATATATCACGTAGCTATAAACATATATATGTATAATAATAATAAAAGATATATATGTATGTATCATATAGGTATATTTATATATGTAACATATAATGATAAGTATATATAATAGTTGATTAAAGTAAACAATAATACTATTATTAGTATAACTTATACACTTATCTATATAGTAACACTTAAGTACACTAAGTATATTATCACTTATATAAATATAACTTTTCTCGAGAACGGTCACTGTTAATATAGTTTGCTATATTAATAAACAAACTTTATGTCTATTAGACATTAACTAATCGAACATAATATCTCTAGGTTGAGATCTCCGTGTTCAACACTCCGATCATATAACTTGCGTGGAATATCTATCTGCTATTAAGGTGAACTTCATAGCCCCACTTTTTAACTTTTTCTATTACTTATTTTGAACTTTGGGGTGAGACACATGCTTGCTTTTTAAACTGTTTTACGCTTAGACACAAGTACTCAAACTTTATTTTGATTAGTTCAAACTGTGCTAACATGCTTTGATTCATGGTAAATCCCTACCATGATATCGTTAATTGCTACGTATAAAGGCAAGCTTAGTTATTGTGAATAGCGCTATTGAGAGTGACGTCTCTATCCGGATGACCGTTGGTCAATGGATACATAATAATGATTCACGACACGAACGTGATGTGTTTAGGGTAACTTATGGTCAGTATCGATATCATATACACCAGCATTACCACCGAACTGATTAAACTTTATAATTAAATCTTGTGGTCTAAAAAACTTGGTTATTATTGATAAACCTATGTTGTTCACTCAACCATTTTTGGTTGACACTTTAAGCATGTTTTGTCTCAGGTGAAGATTGCTAAAGATTATTTGCTATTTAGACTTTGCTGCTTTTGGAGTCCGCATATCATCATTCATATTATTGCATTAGAACATTTTAGATTACATTTAAATTTTAAGGAGTCATTTGTAATGACTTAATACATTCCGCTGCTTAAATACATTGGTTATATTAAAAATGTCTCATATAGAGTCGTTCTCGTTTATACATACTTGTATTGTGATATTGTGAAGTCATATTTCCCCTCCCCTATTTGGAGGTATGACAGAGTGGTATCAGAGCCAGGTTGTTATAGAGAACCAGGATTGCATTTATGTGTGCCTTATGTGTTAGATAGGTGCCTTAGCAATCTTTAGGACTATAACCTTTCCTGCCTTAATTTTAAGCGCTTTCCTTTAATCTTTATAATGCCAATTCATCTTAGTACCTGCTTTTACCTCTTTTGATATTCTGTATCCTTTCCTAAGGGTATCAAGCCAAAACCCTATCATCTTGCCTGATCTCGACTCTAAAGGATCGGTTAGTATGTGATTATTATCATATCCATACATATCTTATGACCTGACTTCGCCATTGTAGCTCAAAGTATTTTTGACTCACTCGAAGGGATGTCACTCATGACTCAACATTCCCATGCCAACTATCTAAGTTTGATCACGTATCCTGACCCTGTGGAGTGATATTGAAATGGAAATATGAATTAGTGAAATATAATGACGCCCGACCAACGTGATTATATTACGGTAATTCATATAGAAATTTCAATATCATGACATATGGAATAGAAAGTGAATCAAAGAAAATTTCCAAGCCATTCATTCAAAAATCTCAATGTTATTACATGAAGGGTAATTATCATCTGATTTATAGATATATGAAGAGATCGTTACGATCAAACTATCTATCTCATACCCATGAGTAGATTAATAAATTCTCCTATGCCATAAAAGTTGTAAAGCTTTGCATTCTTTCTTTCTTAAACAACTTATCTCTTTGACGCTTAATTATCACATCCCCGCTGGAAGGAAGGATGCATGTTCTTAAGTGACCTGAAATGACACCCCCGAAACTTCTTCGAAGCATGCCTCCTGTTATCTGCAATTACGCTCCTAGTGTAGATTTTCATAAACCCATTAGGAAACTCGTCTAAGATAAGCGACAACACTCGCAAGATTTTCATTTGAATATTCAAACGAAGATATTATAAACACCACATTCACTATCACGTTCTCATACTCTACCATTTATATCTCATTTGTCAGCAAAAGCTTCACACATGAACGTTTTGAATTCTAAGAACTTTAACCACATTCAAATTCAATGGTTTTCATTAACTCGTAACATTTTTGCTTAAATATCCCCCAAAATTTTCAAAAATCATTCACTCGATCTTCATCGATCTTTTTCCAACTCGTAACCTCCGAAATATGAAAATTCTGTTACCAAAATTTTACATATACTGTTTTACTGTGCGATCCTCTCGAAATTTTATAAAATAAATTTATTTACTTCCATTCGTGCAAATTTTAAAAATTGTATATGTTTACATAAAAAAGTAAATAAAATTTACCTTTACTTATTTTTGACTAGTACATATAAAAATTATACTCTCACTTTTACAAATCAATTATTTTATTCAAAAAGATATTTTACTTAAAATAGTACATGTTCTACCTAACTCTAGTTTTACTAAGAACTTCGTTCCTTTTTACATTGACACCTTAAATGACTCGAACTTCTATAAAAATTTTCATTGCTTGTTTATATAAAAATTTGCGTATTATTCTACACCAAGTAGTAATCACAATTCCTCTTGCCCTTCGAAACTTACCATCGAGTTCATCATTCAAAAACTCTATGTTCTCTGTAACTTTTCCCTCGTAAGGTTGACCGTTGAGAAGATATTACTTCTGATATCTCACGACTAAACCACAGTAACCTCGTAAAACGTCAATTCTACGATTTAATATCTTTTTGACACAAGAAAGTATTTTTCAGATATTTCCTCGCCAGGTGTAAACTATTCTTTGTAGCCAATGATTCATATTTCTTCTCATCAGTACTTAAACTCATAAGTGAATGATAGATTGACTCGTCATCTATGCGAGAACGTCTATCTCATTAAGAGATCACACTTTTTTGTGCGGTTTCCTATCAGAAATATAAATTATACTCCTCGTTATCCTCTCTAAAGGAGTTAACTTAAATGTTTATGACATTTATATGGTTACTCTAAACATTTCTTCCTTTACAGGCTGCAACTAGATGTTATCCTAGTCAAGTTTCGATCCCTGATTTTTCCATGTAACCGAAATCATGATCATAAAGTTACATTCTACAACGAGCTATATATTTCCAAGGATAAGTTCACATGATACACTGAACGATATCTTTCCTTAATCACTCATACCATCATGTGGGCATCTTAGTAATTATGGCATACTTGTATATAAGCCTGATTAGTGACTGCTCAGCTAACATCTCCTTTCGTCGATTCATATTAGGAATGTCTATGGTTACCTTCCGAAATTTGAAGTTGGTACCATCTCTAACAAACACAAGTCATGCATCAAACTACATGGCTGTGATCTCCAAGTACTTCTCTCTGATTGTCTGCCCTAATGGCGACATAAATGCTCAAGGTTTCAAATAAACTTAGTAATGATCGTTGCACATTTCAGGTATCCAACTTACTGAAATGCTTGTACAACTAAAATATCACATTTCCCTTTTAAGGAAACCTAGTCAGATGACACTAATGTTATCCCTTTGAATTACCTCCGCATTGATAATAAAATGCACTTCATAGAAGAACCTGTATAAGTTATGGGTCATAAGATTCAAACGCTTAGTACAGGGCAATATTTCCTATTGTTAAACTCCATTGGAATTCGCGTAGAGGCCCCGAGTACATACCAGGGAACGTGAAGATCAAATGAAGCAGAAACATCCCCATCTTTTCTTACTGAAACTTCGGGATGAAGTTTAAATTAACGGGGAGGTACTATAACAACCCTCATTTTTCCTTCATGAATTGACAGAAATGCTCTAGAGTTCATTGTTTGTTTGTATATTATAATCAGGGTTGTTATCCGGATATAAAAATAAAGTAATAGATACTAAAACCCTAATATCATTTAAAACCCTAAACCTAACCCTATGCATTAAATGCTAAACCCAAATACCATTTAACATTAAATATTAAACCCTAACCCTAATACTAAATTAATAATATAAACTTTATGTAATAATTTAAATGGTGACAATTTATATAGATTAATACTAATGAGAACTTAATAAAATTTAATAAAAGACATGAACAAAATAATATAAGGTGATTAAGTAAAATGTTTTTTAAAAAAAAAAATAATAATAATAAATAAATAAACAATATAAAAAAATCGGCTAGGTGTAAAAAAAAAAAGAGAGAGAAAAACTTAAATGCCAAGTAAACTAATCCTAGCCTAATCCTAACTCTTTGATCTTAATCCTAATCTAGTTATAAGTTCTTTAGACTAATCCAAATCCTTGATCTCCAAGTCACCTCCTACTAATCCTAATGTGATCATGACTCTTGCTAATACTCTATAAAAAGACCTCATGAGCTCTCACAAATTTGCATCACCAAAATACTCAACAAAACTTTCTTTCCTCCCTTGTTTCTGTCTCGGCAACTCACCTCTCGAAACAGCCCACCTTAGTCGACTATTACCACCATCCAAATCAGCCCTTGTTCCTCTTCTATTCGTGATCAAACACAGCTCTTTAGTTGCCATCCTGCTGTACTTTTTCTGGTGTATTTTCGAGCCACAACAGGCTGCTATTGGCAGCTGTAGTTCACCACTTTTTTACAGCCCTTTTCCCTAGTGTAATAGACACTCAAAACAGCCCACTGCAGCCCCGTTTGTTGCTGAAACAAACCGCCATTCAACAGCCCTTTTTCCGCTATCTTTCATCACCCAAAATAGCTCGAACAGCAGCCTTTTTGCTGCTGTTATGAATCGTCACCAACACCCCTTGTCTGCTGTCTTTTTGTGTGATAAAACCCACTCAAAAACCACCCCAAAACACCCAAAGTAGGCTGACTTTTTACTGCTTCTTTTCGCTGTTTCTGCACGTCCCAAAACAGTCCAAAAATCCTCTCAATTCGTCATTCTGCTGTTGCATTTTTCTGGTTGCTGGCCTCCATGAAAACACCACCAAAACTACCACTTTTTATGCTGTTTCGTCACTGTTTTACTGCTGCTGCTGTACGGGTTTACTACCACATCAAACACCACTTTTTTCTTACTCTAACAAACTTAAGGTATCCCTAAAACTATAAGCTAATCATACTTTTTATTTGTTTTAATTCTCTAAACCTATAAGTATATATTATGCTTAAAAAGGGTTAGTGTAATGAAGTAAAAATTAAGAAAAACATGTGTATAAGTAAAAATAATAATATGTATCACTTGAAGAATTGAGAATATGGAATATGTTAAAGATTATGAATTAATAAGATTAAAAGTATGTTTATGATTTAAGGATTAATAAGTTAGTGTTGATTATGGTTTAGTAATTACTTTGATCATGTAAGAATAATAATAAGACCAGTTAATAATAATAGTAGAAGATGAAGACTATGATCGTGATTATTGATTAATAAGCTAGGCTACTTGATTAAGTATCTTGGAAATTATAATGATAAAAAGTTATTAATAAGGTTAAAGGATATAATGAAAGATTATGATTAATGATTAATAAGTGAGTTAAATAAATGAAGTATTATAATTATAAGATTAAAGTTGTTAAATTGGTCATGAACTAGTTATGAATATGATTAATAAGGTTGATAAGTTAAGGATTATGATTTTATGTGATAATGATTAATGAGATAATAATGATTAAGGGTTAAGATTATGAAAGTTAATAAGTTAATAGGTCATGATTATGATTAATGGGATTAGATGTAAAATATGAAAGTGTATTAGTAAATAATAAAGAAGATGATATACATGCATGCATGCATGCATGCATACGTATGTATGTATATATATATATATATATATATATATATATATATATATATATATATATAAGTAGGTATATGCTTGTGTATATGCAAATATATACCTAGGTGTATATGTAGTATGTATGAATGTGTATTATGGTTAGTAAACATAATATAAAAGTAATAAATGTATATATATGTATCATCTTACACTTATGTATATGTAACACTTATAATATATACATATATCACGTAGCTATAAACATATATATGTATAATAATAATAAAAGATATATATGTATGTACCATATAGGAATATTTATATATGTAACATATAATGATAAGTATATATAATAGTTGATTAAAGTAAACAATAATACTATTATTAGTATAACTTATACACTTATCTATATAGTAACACTTAAGTACACTAAATATATTATCACTTATATAAATATAACTTTTCTCGAGAACGGTCACTGTTAATATAGTTTGCTATATTAATAAACAAACTTTATGTCTATTAGACATTAACTAATTGAACATACTATCTCTAGGTTGAGATCTCCGTGTTCAACACTCCGATTATATAACTTGCATGGAATATCTATCTGCTATTAAAGTGAACTTCATAGCCCCACTTTTTAACTATTTCTATTACTTATTTTGAACTTTGGGGTGAGACACATGCTTGCTTTTTAAACTGTTTTACGCTTAGACACAAGTACTCAAACTTTATTTTGATTAGTTCAAACTGTGCTAACATGCTTTAATTCATGCTAAATCCCTACCATGATATCATTAATTGCTACGTATAAAGGCAAGCTTAGTTATTGTGAATAGCGCTATTGAGAGTGACGTCTCTATCCGGATGACCGTTGGTCAATGGATACATAATAATGATTCACGACACCAACGTGATGTGTTTACTATCGATATCATATACACCAGCACTACCACCGAACTGATTAAACTTTATAATTAAATCTTGTGGTCTTAAAACTTGGTTATTATTGATAAACCTATGTTGTTCACTCAATCATTTTTGGTTGACACTTTAAGCATGTTTTGTCTCAGGTGAAGATTGCTAAAGATTATTTGCTATTTGGACTTTGCTGCTTTTGGAGTCCGCATATCATCATTCATATTATTGCATTAGAACATTTTATATTACATTAAAATTTTAAGGAGTCATTTGTAATGACTTAATACTTTCCGCTGCTTAAATACATTGGTTATATTAAAAACGTCTCATATAGACTCGTTCTCGTTTATACATACTTGTGTTGTGATATTGTGAAGTCATATTTCCCCGGCCCTATTTGGGGGTATGACAGAGTGGTATCAGAGCCAGGTTGTTATAGAGAACCAGGATTGCATTTTGTGTGTGCCTTATGTGTTAGATAGGTGCCTTATCAATCTTTATGACTATAACCTTTCCTGCCTTAATTTTAAGCGCTTTCCTTTAATCTTTATAATGCCAATTCATCTTAGTACCTACTTTTACCTCTTTTGATATTCTGTATCCTTTCCTAAGGGTATCAAGCCAAAACCCTATCATCTTGTTTGATCTCGACTCTAAAGGATCGGTTAGTATGTGATTGTTATCATATCCATACATATCTTATGACCTGACTTCGCCATTATAGCTCAAAGTATTTTTGACTCACGCAAAGGGATGTCACTCATGACTCAACATTCCCATGCCAACTATCTAAGTTTGATCACGTATCCTGACCCTGTGGAGTGATATTGAAATGGAAATATGAATTAGTGAAATATAATGACGCCAGGCCAACGTGATTATATTACGGTAATTCATATAGAAATTCCAATATCATGACATATGGAATAGAAAGTGAATCAAAGAAAAATTTCCAAGCCATTCATTCAAAAATCTCAATGTTATTACATGAAGGGTAATTATCATCTGATCTATAGATATACGAAGAGATCGTTACGATCAAACTATCTATCTCATACCCATGAGTAGATTAATAAATTCTCCTATGCCATAAAAGTTGTAAAGCTTTGCATTCTTTCTTTCTTAAACAACTTATCTCTTTGACGCTTAATTATCACATCCCCGCTGGAAGGAAGGATGCATGTTCTTAAGTGACCTGAAGTGACACCCCCGAAACTTCTTCGAAGCATGCCTCATGTTATCTGTAATTACGCTCCTAGTGTAGATTTTCATAAACCCATTAGGAAACCCGTCTAAGATAAGCGACAACCACTCAGAAGATTTTCATTTGAATATTCAAACGAAGATATTATAAACACCACATTCACTATCACGTTCTCATACTCTACCATTCATATCTCATTTGTCAGCAACAGCTTCACACATGAACGTTTTGAATTCCAAGAACTTTAACCACATTCAAATTCAATGGTTTTCATTAACTCGTAACATTTTTGCTTAAATATCCCCCAAAATTTTCAAAAATCATTCACTCGATCTTCATCGATCTTTTTCCAACTCGTAACCTCCGAAATATGAAAATTCTGTTACCAAAATTTTACATATACTGTTTTACTGTGCGATCCTCTCGAAATTTTATAAAATAAATATATTTACTTCCATTCGTGCAAATTTTAAAAATCGTATATGTTTACATAAAAAAGTAAATAAAATTTACCTTTACTTATTTTTGACTAGAACATATAAAAATTATACTCTCACTTTTACAAATCAATTATTTTATTCAAAAATATATTTTCCTTAAAATAGTACATGTTCTACCTAACTCTAGTTTTACTAAGAACTTCGTTCCTTTTTACATTGACACCTTAAACGACTCAAACTTCTGTAAAAATTTTCATTGCTTGTTTATATAAAAATTTGCGTATTATTCTACACCACGTAGTAATCACAATTCCTCTTGCCCTTCGAAACTTACCATTGAGTTCATCATTCAAAAACTCTATGTTCTCTGTAAATTTTCCCTCGTAAGGTTGACCGTTGAGAAGATATTACTTCTGAAATCTCACGGTTAAACCACAGTAACCTCGTAAAACGTCAATTCTATGATTTAATATCTTTTTGACACAAGAAAGCATTTTTCAGATATTTCCTCACCCGGTGTAAACTATTCTTTGTAGCCAATGATTCATATTTCTTCTCATCAGTACTTAAACTCATAAGTGAATGATAGATTGACTCGTCATCTGTGCGAGAACGTCTATCTCATTAAGAGATCACACTTTTTTGTGAAGTTTCCTATCAATAATATAAATTATAATCCTCGTTATCCTCTCTAAAGGAGTTATCTTAAACGTTTATGACATTTATATGGTTACTCTAAACATTTCTTTCTTTGCGGGTTGCAACTAGATGTTATCCTAGTCAAGTTTCGATCCCTGATTTTCCATGTAACTGAAATCATGATCATAAAGTTACATTCTACAACGAGCTATTTATTTCCAAGGATAAGTTCGCATGATACACTGAACGATATCTTTCCTTAATCACTCATACCATCCTGTGGGCATCTTAGTAATTATGGCATACTTGTATATAAGCCTGATTAGTGACTGCTCATCTAACATCTCCTTTCGTTGATTCACATTAGGAATGTTTATGGTTACCTTCCGGAATTTGAAGTTGGTACCATCTCTAACAAACACAAGTCATGCATCAAACTACATGGCTGTGATCTCCAAGTACTTCTCGCTGATTGTCTGCTCTAATGGCGACATAAACGCTCAAGGTTTCAAATAAACTTAGTAATGATCGTTGCACATTTCAGGTATCTAACTTACTCAAATGCTTGTACGACTAAAATATCACATTTCCCTTTTAAGGAAACCTAGTCAGATGACACTAATGTTATCCCTTTGAATTACCTCCGCATTGATAATAAAATGCACTTCATAGAAGAGCCTGTATAAGTTATGGGTCATAAGATTCAAACGCTTAGTACAGGGCAATATTTCCTATTGTTAAAGTCCGTTGGAATTCGCGTAGAGGCCCCGAGTATACCAGGGAACGTGAAGACCAAATGAAGCAGAAACATCCCCATCTTTTCTTACTGAAACTTCGGGACGAAGTTTAAATTAACGGGGAGGTACTATAACAACCCTCATTTTTCCTTCATGAATTGACAGAAATGCTCTAGAGTTCATTGTTTGTTTGTATATTATAATTAGGGTTGTTATCCGGATATAAAAATAAAGAAATAGATACTAAAACCCTAATATCATTTAAAACCCTAAACCTAACCCTATGCATTAAATGCTAAACCCTAATTCCATTTAACATTAAATATTAAACCCTAACCCTAATACTAAATTAATAATATAAACTTTATGTAATAATTTAAATGGTGACAATTTATATAGATTAAAACTTTATGTAAAAATTTTGGGGATATTATTTATGCGCATTAAATGTTAAGGTCGGTTACCAAGCAGGTGAAATGACCCGTCAAAGTACACTTAACGACCATCGTTATCTTGGTCCCACAGCTTGATCATAACTCTATATGAATTTGATAAATAACCTTGCATTCTTTATTTAAAAAAATGATTTCCTATAAAGGAAACCTACCAAAACGTGTAAGTTTAGAAAAATCATACATTATTACTTAACCAAAAGTTGACCAAAACAAGTCAACAACATCCATTATTAAATGTCTCAAAATAGAATGCAAGTTAATGTTTAACAAAAGCTGCCATCATAAATATGCAGACTCTCTAAGCATAGCGGAAGCAATCAATCATGAACCTGAAAATAAGACATGCGAGTAACTATCAACAAAAATGTTGAGTGAATTATAGGTTTAATATAGCAAACAATATTTATTTTAAACCATAAAAATTTATGTTTGAAAACATAAAAACTCCTTTTTGGATCACAAAATTATATACTAGAAAACGTATAAAAACATTATCATTTTTCGTGAGCCACCTGATAACCACTTAACCATTTATTTACCCTTGCCAAACACAATAATAATATACATCGAACAAGTGTATCTACAACAAAATACGAAGTACTAAACATTTCGATTATAAATTGCTAGCGCGACTGGCTCGAAATGGGGTTGTCAAACCCCAATAGATCTATCCATAGGATTCGCGTTCACCAGTAGAAACCAGGGATTACAATTACCAGATTAGGGAATATTTTTGTTCGACTCACAATGAATAATTTAAACCAACTTTCACTTGTGTCCAATACGTAAAAATAAAATGCATGTATTCTCATCCCAAAAGATTTAAAATAGAAAAATGGGACTATAACTCACCTTAAAGCAAATGAAGTAACCACACAAAAATGCGAACAGCAAATGAAGTAAGTGATCAGGAATGATCACAACGCCGACCTATAAATAAAGTAGGTCGATATAAATAACTAACTTACGTCAAGTCTTAGTATGATTGCTATTGTACATGTTGCAAGTAGACATAGAACAATACTCAACATGCATCGGTTTGATCGAAACATCGTACGGACACCCATTTTCTATTTTTAAAAAGTTTCTATTTTTAGCAGGTTTCCATTTTTGAAAAGTTTCTATTTTTGGAAAGTTTCTATTTTAGGAAAGTTTCTATTTTTAGAAAGTTTCTATTTTTGGAAAATTTATAAGTTAGGAAAGTTTTCTTAATTAGAAAGTCAACAAAAGTCAACTGAAAGTCAACTCAAAAGTCAACCTTGGCCAAACATAGTCAACATAAAATTTTAAAATATAAGTTATATTAATAATATAAGTTATAATGTTATTTAAAGTCAAATATGTATAATTATGTCATAACATAAGTTTAATTAAATTAAAATGAATTATTAAATTTAACATAAGTTTAAATGATATAATTAATATAACATAAGTATTTAATTAAGTAATTAAATATTAATCATATTATAAGTATTATTAATTAATAATAAATTTTAATCATATCATAATATTATTAATTAATAATGAATTATTAATCATATCATAAGTTTCTAATTAAAATAATTAAATCATAAGTATTTAATAATTAAATTATAATTAAATAATAACTAAGCCTTATAATAATTAAATAATTAATTAATCCTTATTATAAGTCTTATTATAATAATCTCATAATATACGTTAAATACTTACCTTAAGTATTTTTCATTAATAATAAAAGTATTATTAATCATAAGTTTAATTAAAAGTTTAATTAAATCATAATTAATTAATAAATGATATAATATATATAAATATCATAAGTCTTAAATTAAATTAATTACTTTTTACATCATAAGTAATTTATTAATAATGAAATTCATCATTTATATCATAAGTCTTATTTAATAACCATAAGTTTTAATTAAAAGTTCATCGGGTCATAACTTGAGCCCCGGGAATCGGTTTTCGGCGAGTCTTATATATATCATCGCCTAACCAACCCACATGACACATTAGTGTGCTCAAGAACACCCCAAGAACAGCCACCAAGTCGTGACCTACAACCATTATTCAACTTGGAGCTTTAATCCGTTCAAAAACATGTTTTAGTCATACCGGGTGATCCGTGGCTCGGATTTCGATGACCCGAACATGAAAGTTCATCCAATCATCAATCCTAACACACTAGTACATCCTAAAGACACCATACCTATACCAATTCGTTCTTACATTTTAATTTCAATTAAACACCATTTTAACCATATCTAGAGCTTCGGGAATCGAAATAACATGAATCCGAAGTCTAAAATTAATGTCTTGATGAGAGGAACTCATCTAAACACTCTAATTTCACTTTTATATCATTTATGTTCTCAGAAAATAACAAACAAACAGCTGTCCCAAAACAATCAAACCGAAAACATATATAATCGAGCATTTCTACGCATACAATCAACAATACAATAACATATAATCATCATACTATCATTATAACATATAAAAACAGAAAAATATAAGAAAATTAAAAAATCTAGGGTTAGGGTTTATACCTTAATCAATAATTGATTAGTATGAACGCGTAGAGATCGAAGAGATGAATTCGATTATGCTAAAAGCCCTTTGATCCAAGCTAAAATTGATGATGAAATGATGATGATGTTGTTGTTGGTGATGGCCAAAGAAAAGGAGAAAGGGAGAAAGATGAGAGAAAAAGATACTTGCTAGTTTTAGGTTTAGAAAAGAAATGAGGAATAAAATGAAATGAAAAATTGAAAAAATAAAAATAAAAATGGGGTATAGGGGGGTTTTGGCTGAAATTTTTAGAGGGGTGGGCCCCACATGGCCCACTTGATCAATGGAAGGAAGTCTTGTGGCCCGAATGCCCGAACGAAACCCGAAACGCGAAAACATGACTACGCGATTGAAAATTCGGAGAAATAACAAATACGCGATGAAAAATATATATAAAGACTATATATATTCATATGACATTAAAATATCATATTTAAAATAATTAGGATTTAAAAATCCCAAAAGCTCGACCGTTGGTTTGAAAACCGAAAAGATTCGCCGCATAGAAATCCGCGACACGTAGAAACGTACGATTTAAAATATGAATACAAATATTCATTCAACACATAATAATTAATATATTATTACAAAAATAATAATATAGGTCATAGAAATGACGTGGCACGAAATAACAGTTAACGGTCGTTAAAAAATTAACGGTAAAAGATAACGGAAAAAGTAGGGTCGTTACAGTACCTTCCCGTTACGAAAATTTCGTCCCGAAATTTAAGCAGGTGTAGGGGTTGACTTAGCATCTGGGAACAAATGCGGGTACTTCTACTTCATCTGATCTTCACGCTCCCAAGTGAACTCGGGACCGCGTCTGGCGTTCCATCTAACCCGGACAATAGGAATTCTGCTCTGCTTGAGAGTCTTAACCTCTCGGTCCATAATTTTAACAGGTTCCTCAATAAAATGAAGTTGCTTATCAACATGAAGTTCCTCCAGAGGAATAGTCTCATCGGTTTCGGCCAAACACTTCTTTAAATTCGATACATGAAAAACATCGTGAACGGCACTGAGTTCTTGTGGCAATTTCAAATGATAAGCCACGGGTCCAACTCTCTCAATAATCTCAAACGGTCCAATAAAACGAGGACTCAACTTTCCCCTTTTACCAAAACGTATCACGCCCTTCCGAGGTGATACCTTCAACATAACACGATCACCGACCTGAAATCCAATATCGTTCCTTCTCTTATTGGCGTAGCTCTTTTGCCTACTTCTGGTGGTTCTCAATCTTTGCTTAATCTGTAATATCTCCTCGGTAGTCTCATGAATAATTTCTGGGCATGTGAGTTGAGCATCCCCAGCCTCATTCCAATAAACATGAGACCTACACTTTCTACCATATAGAGCTTCAAACGGTGCGACTTTAATACTTGCATGATAGCTGTTATTATATGAAAATTCAGCTAGCGGAAAATATCTATCCCACCCATTACCAAAATCAATAACACACGCTCGCAACATGTCTTCTAACGTTTGAATGGTCCTTTCACTCTGACCATCCATCTGCGGATGATAAGCGATGCTCATATCCAACTTAGTTCCTAAAGCTTCCTGTAAGGATCGCCAAAACCTCGATATAAATCGACTGTCTCGGTCTGAAATAATTGATAAAGGAACACCATGTCTAGAGACAATCTCCTTCAAATATAAACGAGTAAGCTTCTCTATCGAATCTGTTTCCTTAATCGGCAAAAAGTGAGCTGACTTAGTGAGTCGATCTACAATCACCCATGTGGTATCATATCCACCCACAACTCTTGGTAACTTGGTAATAAAGTCCATCGTAGTACCTTCCCACTTCCACTCGGGAATCTCAGGTTGCACCAGAAGTTCGGACGGTTTCTGATGTTCAGCTTTAACCTTAGAACAGGTCAAACACTTAGCCACATAAGTAGCCACATCATCTTTCAAGTTAGGCCACCAGTAAAGCTCTTTAAGATCATGATACATCTTTCCTGAACCAGGATGAATAGAGTACCTAGACTTATGAGCTTCATCTAAAACAAGTTGTCGCAAATCACCAAATTTCGGAACTCAAAGACGTCCCGCAAAAATACCGAGTGCCATCGGTTCGTACCTCAAACTGTTTACTTAAGCCTCTGACCTTCCCGTTACGAAATTCTCCTCCTTCAAGGCTTCTTGTTGAGCTGCAAGAATCTGCCTTGCGAGGTTTGTTCGAATGGTCATGTTCAAGGCTCTAAACCTGCGAGGTTCAAATCTCTCTTTTCGACTTAACGCAATGGCCACAACATTGGCCTTTCCCCAGAATGGCTAAAGGAGTTCACAATCATAACCGTTCAACAATTCAACCCATCTACGCTGCCTCATGTTCAACTGTTTCTGGTTAAGAATATGTTGAAGACTTTTGTGGTCCGTGTACACTGTACTTTTGACCCCATACAAATAATGTCTCCAAATCTTAAGCACAAACCCAACAGCTCCCAACTCTAAATCATGGGTTGTATAATTCTATTCGTGGATTTTCAACTGACGTGACGCGTACGCAATAACTTTCTTTCGCTGCATCAAAACACAACCAAAGCCCTGACGAGAATCATCACAATAAACAACAAAATCATCATTACCCTCAGGTAGTGACAATATCGGAGCGGTAGTTAACTTCTTCTTCAAAGTTTGAAAAGCAGTCTCTAGTTCATCCTTCCACTCATACTTCTTCCCCTTGTGCGTTTAAGCAGTTAGAGGTTTCGCTACTCGTGAAAAATCTTGAATGAACCTTCTATAATAGCCTGCCAAACCTAGGAACTGACGAATCTGAGTAGGAGTTTTTGGAAATTTCCCACTTCCCAATTGCCTCAATCTAAGCAGGATCAACTTGAATTCCCTGTTTATTAACAACATGCCCATGGAATTGAACTTCTTTCAACCAGAGAGCACATTTAGAAAAATACAACATAAAACTCTTCTTTTCTTAGCAAATCAAGCACTTATCTTCGTGCTCTTGATCACTTCTTGAAATAGATAAGGATATCATTGATGAAAACGTTAATGAATTTATCCAGATATGGGCTACACACACGGTTCATGAGGTCCAAGAACACATCAGGTGTGTTAGTCAATCCGGACAGCATAACAAGAAATTTGCAGTGACCATAACGGGTACAGAAAGTGGTTTTCGGAACATCAGATTCTTTAACCCGCAGTTGATGATAACCGGAACGAAGATCGATCTTAGAATTAATAGACGAACCTTGAAGCTAATCGAACAGATCATCAATTCTAGGAAGAGGGTAACGGTTTTTAATAGTAAGCTTGTTCAATTCACGATAATCAATGCATAAACAAAACGAACCATCTTTCTTTTTAACAAACATAAATGGAGCTCCCCAAGGGGACGAACTAGGATGAATGAAATATAGTTGCAACGATGAAGGAAGAAATATATGGAGTAGTCACATCGGTGGCATAGATATATAAGGAAATTCTCTCAAAGGAGATAACGAGGATCATGGACTTCAAAGTAAATTTTCATTACATTTTCGAAAGGAAGACGTACGAAAGGTGTGATATTTCAACGAGAGTGAACTTCCTTGTACAATGAGCGAGGAAATCTAGGATTCATCCATATTCTTAAATTTATGTGCGGATGAAAAGAACGCGAATCATGGTTTATAAAGAATGGTCGACTCCAGGTGAGATGAATCTCCAAAAATAATTTCGTGTACCTCAAAGTATTGAATCCTAGGATTGATGTTTACGAGGGTGTTGCGGTTGACAGCGAATATTGAGAGTAGAAACTCCTCAAACGGTCTAGTGTAATATATATCCATGATACCCACTATAACAACAGTTGAGGTAGAAACCCACCTAGCGCCTTTTCTACAATAGGGTGACCACCGAGTGTACCCCAGAAAATTGGTTTATCGGTCCACGTTTTGGCCATGTCCAACCATAAGAGGGAAACTTTTATGAGCGCAAAGACTTTCCAACAAATTTTATAAAATCAGAATCCAAAGTGGTGTAAGAGTTTCTATCACTGAACTTAATGGTAAGTTTCATCCTTCAACGGAGGATGAGAAGAACTGTGATCCAAACATTCTGTAGAGTAATGCGAAAATTTGATAAAATCAATCAAAGGAGTTTTGAAAAAAAAAAAGCTTTAAACGTTTGATGTGACAACATAAACGGAACGAAGTTCTTAGTAAATTTAGAAGTGTGTACAACGTGTACCATTTTATATAAAATAAATTGACTTAGTCAAACAGCTCAATAAATGAGTGGTCTTAAAATTATTTTGAAGGTATAATTTAGTATATACTGGCCAAAATAAGTAAGGGTAAATTTATTCATTTGAATCCATACATACATATATGATTTTATAAATTGTATACATGACAAAATATTTCATTACTTCTATTCGCCCATAAATCTCGTGAGAACCACCCAATTAAACAAATGTGTAAAACTCCCGATGATAAACAGAGTATCTGTATTTCATAGGTTACAAGTTGAAGTAAGATCGAGTAAAGGACTTGAATCGTCGTGCGACATTTGACCAACAAATGTTACGAGGTCATGAAAACCAATGAGTTAAATGTTGTTTTGACTATTATCAGGACATAAGTCCTTGGGCCAAAACTGTTCCCGAGCGAAGCTATTGCTAACAAGAGAGTTATGAAGGATAGAGCATGAGATAGATAATCTGGCTAAAACGAGCTTCTCGTATATCAAAAAATAAGATAATGAATATTTACCCTATCCATGTAATACATCGGAACTTCTGAATGAGTAGTGTAAAAATTTTCTTTGACTCGCTTTCTATTCCTCATGTCAAAATATTGAGACTTTTTTATGAATTAACGTAATATAATCACGTTGGCCTGATGCCATTATATTTCACTAATTCATAGTTCCATTCCAATAGCACTACATGAGGTCAGGAAACGCGATCAACCTCGAATTTCCACACAATTTCTCTAAAACGATTTCTTAAACAATATGCTAAGGATAGCACAAGAGACAAAACATCCAAAGTAATAAATAGCAGTAACGATGACATAGAAATGTCTTCGAAGTACCAAGAATCTCTAAAAGTCAAGAAAGACGTTTTTCGGTTCAAAAACCAAAACACATAGGCACAACGGCACAAAGGCACGTAATATAACAAGAATGTTATATACCTAAACATAATAGCTGACATTGAAATGCCGAGCCTTTAGAAGTCAAGAATGACATCTCGCGTAATATAACTCAAACGTTATATACATAACCATAATAGATGACATAGAAATGTCGAGAATTTCAGAAGTCAAGAATGACATCCCTCGATTTCACTATCCGAGGTGTTCTTATAAAGATAAACTCACACGAGTCAGAGAATACATTTAAATAGAAATGGGAGTTCCTCCCAGATTCAGAATATAATAGAGATGTATGTATGATAGCAATATACATACCAATACGATACAAATAATCCCATATAATAATATATTATAGGTTGGGCTGTAGACTAGACTCACTAATGCACCCTATCGACTCGGGTAACGACATCAATGCAGCCTAATTCCCTACAACCAGAGCTCTGATACCAAATGAAACGACCCGTCAAAGTACACTTGACGACTATCGTTATCTTGGTCCCACAGCTTGATCATAACTCTATATGAATTTGATAAATAACCTTGCATTCTTTATTTAAAAAATGATTTCCTATAAAGGAAACCTACCAAAACGTGTAAGTTTAGAAAAACCATACATTATTACTTAATCAAAAGTTGACCAAAATAAGTCAACAACATCCACTATTAAATGTTTCAAAATAGAATGCAAGTTAATGTTTAACAAAAGCTACCATCATAAATATGCAAACTCTCTAAGCACAGCAGAAGCAATCAATCATGAACCTGAGAATAAGACATGCGAGTAACTGTCAACAAAAATGTTGAGTGAATTATAGGTGTAATATTACAAACAATATTTAATTTAAACCATAAAAATTTATGTTTGAAAACATAAAACTCCTTTTTGGACCACAAAATTATATGCTAGAAAACATATAAAAACATTATTCCATTTTTCGTGAGCCACCTGGTAACCACTTAACCATTTATTTACCCTTGCCAAACACAATAAATAATATACACCGAACAAGTATATCTACAACAAAATACGAAGTACTAAACATTCTGATTATAAATTGCTAGCGCGACTAGCTCCTAATGGGGTTGTCAAACTCGATAGATCTATTCATAGGATTCACGTTCATAAGTAGAAACCAGTGATTACAATTACTAGATTAGGGAATATATTTGTTCGACTCACAATGGATAATTTAAACCAATGAGATGACTCGTCCTAATCCATAAGGACGAATACAATAACATATGATTACATTGCGAGGTATTTAACCTCTAAATGATTCATTTTACAAACATTGCATTTGTTTTTAAAAGACAAACTTTCATTACATTGAAAGTTGACAGGCATGCATACCATTTCATAATATATCCAACTATAAATGACTTAATAATATTCTTGATGAACTCAACGACTCGAATGCAACGTCTTTTGAAATATGCCATGAATGACTCCAAGTAATATCTCTAAAATGAGCAAATGCACAGCGGAAGATTTCTTTCATACCTGAGAATAAACATGCTTTCAAGTGTCAACCAAAAGGTTGGTGAGTTCATAGGTTTATCATAAGCAATAAAATTCATCATTTTGATAGACCACAAGATTTAAATACAGTACACCTATCTCGTGTACAAAACCATTTTTTATAATGCTTAGCAGAGTAGGTTCGTATCCTTTTCTCCCCCGTAGGTTGTCTCGCGATTTTTAAATAACCGTACACATATCTCGTGCACAAAAATAATACACATAACCTGTGTATAAAAATTATTCTCTCGATGCATAACATTCAATTTGATTTCATTGCTCAACATGGTAACCGACCTTAACATATAATGCGCATCAATAATATCCCCAAAACAGAACATCTCGTCTGTATAATATATAAAATTTGAAGTACTAAACACCACGCCCACTAGCCCTTCCATCTAGTGAACATTCTGGGTGGGGGTGTTAAACCCGGTAGCTACCTTTAGGATTCGCGTGAATTAGGGCCATACCCTTTTTTAATTCTTAGGTTACCAAGCAATAATAATCAGGGGAAAATATTCACAACAATTAGTGGCAATTATAACGTCCAACAAATTCAATAATAATCCACAGAACTTCTGTCTGCATAATAATTCATTCGAGGAATGTTTTGCTTGTGTCTATCTCGTCAAACATTTATAAAAGCATTTCATGTATTCTCAGTTTCAAAATATAGATTGTAAAAGCATTTAATAGAACAGTTATAAAAACAACGCATGTATTCTCAGTCTAAAAAATTTAAAGAGTAAAAGAGAATCAAATGAACTCACAATATGATATTTTGTAGTAAAAATATGCATACGACGGAACTGAACAATGCAGGGTTAGCCTCGGATTCACGAACCTATATAAAGTATATATATATTAACACATAATATTAATCAACCAAGTTTATAAATTTTATAATGTATTATGATTAACATCCTTATATGTAATTATATTAATATTTATAATATGTTATATTATATATATGATATATAATTTAATTAATGTTTTAATAATAATATATTAGTTAATATATTAAAACATAGTAGTTTGTAATATTAGTTATACTTATGTTACATGTAATAATTATATTTTATATAAAGAATATTTGTTGTAATAATAATAATAATACTAGTAGTAATATTAGTAAAAAAAATGATAATAATAATAATAATAATGTTAAAAATAATAATGATGATAATAATTTTTATAATTTTATAAAATTAATAATAATAGTAATTTTCATAAAAATAATATTAATGATAATAATAATAAAAATAATGACAATTCTAATAATAATAGTGATAGTTTTAATGATAATAAAATGATAGTTTTAATAATACTAATAATAATAATAGTAATATTAATTTTTTTTAAATGATAATTTTAATAAAAATGATAAAAATAGTTATTAGGAATGATAATATTAATAATGATATAGTAGTTTTTTTATAATAATAATAATACTTACATTAATAATAATAATAGTGATAATAATAATTAATAATAATAATAATAATAATAATATTATTATTATTATTATTATTATTATTATTATTATTATTATTATTATTATTATTATTATTATTATTATTATTATACTACCTTAAGAACAAGTTTTCCAAAAAAAAAAAATATGTTGTTGCCCGGGCTCGAACCCGAGACCTCTCGTTAACACAACACACTCCCAACCATTGAACTGCTTGTTACATACTTGTAATATCTCGCTCAATTAATCATTTATCATGCACACGCAGTTTACCATTTTTATTTTAAACCATCATCATCATATACATATCATTATCATCTTCTCGGATCAACATACACCGTAATCTCGTCATCATCATTCACGTGTATCATCACCAATATGTTTTATCATCAAACGTACATCATTTCATGTCTCGTTTTTCTATTATCTAACTAAGATTGGGTTTGGCCCAATTAGGAAACAGAAATATGGCAGCCCATATTACAGTCCAATAGCCTCCACACCTTGACAATGATTTATATTGTAATGGATAACAAGTTGGGTTTCAGTATTTGGGTTTGGTTCCATTGTAACGAACAGAAAGTATCAATCCAGCTGATCAGAACAGTAAGCAGGAACACAACAGTGAATAAGCAACGTTGATGATGAGTACGAAGTAAAAATGGAATAGTTGTAGCTGTGGTTTTCGATGGTGGCGATAGTGTTAGAGGAAAGCAGGAACAGGAAGTATCACCTGCATCTGCAGTTGCAGCTACACTTGTAGATCAGAAACGCGAAGAAAAAGGTTGCGAGTAGTAGGTGGCTTTGTGGGTTTCATGTTATTATTTCTTGATAGTGGCGGTTTCGAACGAGAACACAATTCAGGTGATCATTAGGTTTATTTGATGATGATTATTAGGCAAGAACCGGGGCATTAATGATGGTCTGTGAAAGAACCGAATCAGAAACAAAACAAGTGGGTTTTCTTATGATTAAAATAGAAAACGATTTAAGAGAGAGAGAGAGAAGAGAAAAGAGGAAGGTGATGGTGGTTTATGGTTGTGATGGTGGGTGTAGTCATGGTGGTTTACGGTGATGAATTGAAGTGGGTTTGGTTCGATCAGAAGTAGAAAACATTGCAGCAGTATAGCAGTGATTATGACGGATGAAAGTGGTTGTTTTCAAAGTGTTTCATGGCTGTAAATTAGAATGAAACAGAAGTTTATGGTGCTTTAAGGTAGTCGTAACTTATCATGGTGATGGTGGTAATGGTGGTTTCTTACGACTATCGAGAGAAGAAAGAAAAATAAAACGCGAAGATGGTAGATCGACATGGTGATATGGTTGTTGTGAAGGTGGTGTGGTTGTGGTGGTGATGGGTGATAACCGATGGTGGTCGTCCGATTGATGGTGGGGAAGAAGGTGATGGTTGTTGTTCACAAAGAAGAAACAGAAGTGTGGTGAGGAATGGTTCTCGATTGTTGATGATATATCATCTATATGAATATAAGTTTATATATATATATATATATATATATATATATATATATATATATATATATATATATATATATATATATATATATATATATATATATAGAAAAGTCTTGTGATGAAGAAAGAGAGCAAAACAAATATAGTAGAAATCATAATATCAATTATGATCAGTATTGGGTTTCTCCTATTAAGAAAAGTAGATAACAACAAGACCCGTGTGTTTGTGTTGGAATGTTATTATTATGATCTCTGTAAGTTACTCCCTCCGTCCCGGATTAATTGTCCAGTATTCCTTTTTGGGACGTCCCAAATTAATTGTCCACTTCCGAATATGGAAAGTAAATTTGATGATGTTTACAATATTATCCCTAATGAATTAATTAAATTACAAAGGTGAGAGAGATTTTAATTAATTAGTTGAGGGTAAAACAGTAAAGTAAGAAAAAAGTACAGAAAAAGTACAGTGTGATAATGACATTTCTTAAACTGTGTATTTTTTGTCTAGGGACAATTAATCTGGGACGGAGGGAGTATCAATTTGCATAATCACATACATGTATATAATTATTAATGGTAAATGATTAATATATTATTAGTGTTTGCCATCCAATTGTGAATTAATTAGTTAGCAATTATTTAAAATTAAACAACGTGTGAATTAATTAGATAGCAGCCATTCATTTGTTTCACGGACTATTATTTCGTACTCCGTTGTTACTTAGTGGCAGATAAAAGTTCTCAGAAAAATTGTAAATTTTTAGATTAACTATATTTATTTATTTTGGTCATTATGGTATAAAATTCGGTCCTTAATTTGTTAAATAAAAATTACATCAACTGTCCCTCTCAATTCTGGGTAAAATATAAAAAGTGTTAAAACTTAACAAATAGTTTTTTAATACATTTTTAATAAGCCTAAAATTTATAGAACTCATTTTCGCATCACCGTTTATTTTAAAATTACATAAGTTTGAATTTAACTTGTTTACTATCAATTGAATGACAAATGAGTGCTACTATCAATTACCAAGTGAATTTGAATTCAAATATATATATATATATATATATATATATATATATATATATATATATATATATATATATATATATATATATATATATATATATATACATTTTAAATTATAATATCATATATTACTTTATTTTACAAAATTAATTCAAATAACTAAATAATATTATATTTCAAATTATATTTTGAATTAATATATATATATTTATATTTTTAAATATATATGTATCTATTTACAAATAGTTGTTCGTGAATCGTCGAGAACAGTCGAAGGGTAATTGCATAAATGAAAATAGTTCAAAATTTTTGAGACACAACATAACAGACTTTTGCTTATCGTATCAAAATCATATAAAGACTAAGTTTAAATTTGATCGGAAATTTTCGGATCGTCACAGTACCTACCCGTTAAATAAATTTCGTCCCGAAATTTGATCGAGGTCGTCATAGCTAACAATAAAAATGTTTTCATGACAAATATGAGTTGTTAAATAGAGTTTTATCATTATCTATTAATATAGATAAAACGATTCGATTATGTGAAGCGTACGAGTGAAGCTTTTACAAAAGATTGAGATAGAGATTTAACTTTTGACGTAGTCACGGTGGATTTCCGAAATTCAAGGGGATTTAAAGTAAATCTTTGTAATAAGATTCGATTCTTCAGAAATTAAGGAAATTAGGATCCTCTTTGGTTAAATGTGATAATCTATTTCGATTGCTCTGTTAGATATTTCACTATAAATCCACTACCTTCATTTCCTTTATATTTTGGAGTTCCATCCTTTTGTTTTACTATTTTCGACTTTAAGTCAAGCGAATAATGACCCAGAATTCGTAGGTATGAAGTTTCGAATGAACATGATTAATGTTTAAGAGATAAATTATAATAGCACGATCTTGGTTGGTTAAATTACCAAAATTCAGGAGAAAAGATAGAACTATCAGGATATTATGTTCTTGATATGTTTAGATATTAGATAGAATGTAAGAGTCGTGTAACATGGCACATGATGAGGATATAGTCTGTGAATCATCACGTTCCATTTAGAAACTCATCATGACTTACTGTAATATAATCACGTTGATCAAGTGTCATTATATTATACTAACTCATGCATCAATTTCCAACACTACTTCAAAAACATTCATAGTTTAAACTAGAAAGTTTACAGAATATAGAAACTAAACAGTTTCTTATATGATGTAACACTGACAACGCGAAGATATAATTGATTTCAGATAAGAATAGTTATGAAAATATTTTCAGAAATATCGAGGATATTTATAATGGAAGATACGATGATATCTTAGAATTTCCAATATCGATGGACGATGAATAAGATTTGTCCGTAAAGATTTAAAGTCAGAAACAAGGTATTCGTTAATGACTTCAACAGATCTGAATTATTTGGATTCTTTGAAGACAGGTTTAGTCTTTGTGATTTGTCCACATCCTCCTTCATGGTTTGCTCAATCCGTTTTCCAGTACAAATTTTCCATTGAGTGTTTCCAACACTTCATTTTTTATCATCAAACATTTGGCTGTTAACGTTGTTTACAGTTTTTGTTGCTTCATCGGCATTTTTCAAAGTTCAGTGTATTGATTCGTAGACTGGGTGCTTTTCAGAATTTCAGAATGGAAGGTCATGATTCTAAGAGATAAATGTTATATGTATACATGTAACTGTTGATGTAGAAATGCTGCGAGATTCAAAATACTGGTTGCTAATTCCCTGTAATTGATATGGCAATTATCATTACGAGATGCAGATGAGTAGATGATGGGGTTTCAATGAGTACATATAATGATTTTTCAGAGAAGTTTACGCCAAAGAATAATGAAATTGCTGGTACATCTGCTGATAATGTGGTGGAATATAAAAGGTTCTCCGGTAATGATGATGAAGGGGTAATCTTTATAATAAGGTTTATTCGAATGAAAAATTGAAGTTGATTTGCTGGAGCTGTGACAAAATTGGTTAATTTGTAAAAGAATTGCAATGTTATTTTCGGTAATAACAATGCCAAAGCAGCTAGTACAGATACGCATTAAACGTTTACTCAGGTTCCGAGAGTTTTTTCAGGTGTATAACAATATGCATAAATCTTTCTTCTCGTAGATAACATGCGGTTGGTTCATCCTCTCGATTGAGGTGTTTTCAAGAATCATGAAAGGTTTGAACGCAGATTGTAATCGTCGAGATACAAATGAGGTTTAAGATGAAGTCAAGTGAAAACTTGTAGAAATGTTTAGTTTCATATGTTATAATCAATATTTTAATTCATTTTAATTTTCCAATGTTGGTAGTCAACAGTTAGTAATTCAATAATTCATATATAAAATATTCGAATTAATTAATACGTATCGTGACCCATTGTATACATGTCTCAGACTCGATCACAACTCAAAGTATATATATTATTTTAGAATCAACCTCAACCCTGTATAGCTAACACGAACATTCCCGCATATAGAGTGTCTGTGGTTATTCCAAATAATATATATAGATGCGTCGATATGATATGTCAAAACCTTGTATACGTGTTCCGATATTTAAAATGCGTAAATAATAGTATTTAAATGACGATAAATAAAGTGCGTAAAATAAATAACAGAAATTAAATGACGATAAATAAAATTGCAAGAATTAAAATTGCGATAAATAAATGTAATAAGGAATTAACAGTTAGCTAGGAACAGTTAGCTAGGATTTTGTTAGCGTGGATTCTTAACAAAATTTCTCATAGTTAATTTGTTTGTTTCTAACAAATTTTATTTTGTCCAATGTTTTCTTCATTATGCCACTTGTTGGATTCTGATAGGTCAAAATTCAAATATGAAATCGAATGAAAATGGTTATTCTGTGGTGAACGGATTCGTATATTTGTGGATGTAAGTAGGATAGTAAATGACTGTTGAATCATATTCGAAGAATGTACAGTGTAACTTATTAATGTGAAATCTAATTATTCCTCGGGTATTATCTACCCGTTAAAATATTTTCACCATTAACATTTTGTACAAAAGAATTTTTAATTACTATCTTTATGAAAACATATATGTGTATATATTTTCTTCAGATGTAATCATGGATTTAATGAGTCAATATGATATTAAACTCGTTTGATTTACCGTTAGAACAAGAATATATAATCTCTAAAACATTAGAGATTACATAATCGCCATGTCGAACGAAAATAAATGATGTAGAATGTCATGTAGAACGAAGATAATCGATGTAGGACATCATGTAGTATGATGATTATGCTGGAGGTACAGACTGTGAGTTTGAGGCGTGTAGTGTTGAGGCTTGTGCTGCGGATGTTGTTGTTGGTGGTACTGGTGTTGCCAGTGCTGTTGCTGAAGCTGGTAGGTTTTGCACCACGTTTTCCAAATTGATTACTCGAGCGCGAAGCTCGTTGACTTCTTCCATTATTTCGGGATGATTGTCGGTCGGAACGAGCGGATAAATAAGGTTTAGAATTGTGGATAGAATATAATCGTCTCGAGCTACTCTAGAAATGAGGCTGAAAATGGTGTTTCGGATAGGTTCGCCGGTAAGTGCTTCAGGTTCTTCACCAAGAGGTGAATTCGGTTGGTGGAAGGGATCGCCTTCTTCGCGTCTCCTTTGATTAAGTCGGCTATGAACTCATCCCCAATTCATCCAGAATAGATGATAGCTAATTAGTTGATCCATTCCGGTCACACTGCTTTCGGATCTTAGGTGAACATCCATGTCGGAATAGCTGTCGGAATCCGAGGGATTTGAACTAGTGATGAGTTCCATTTCGTACGATTGAGTAAAGGGTTTTTCAGTATGAAATGATTTTCGGATATCGGATGGTATTCTAATTACATAGAATATCTATATATATAGAACATAAGATTTCGTAGACTACAGAGGAATTTACGGAATATGTCAGGCAAGTCTACAGTAACAGATACACTAAGATATGAATTTTTTCTATACATTATTTATGCAATCAATGCAGTAAGATGTGTCTAGACTAAGAATAGTAAGCAGGTAATTTCCTAAGGAGGATAAGCAGGAAATTTTCGACACGAAATGATAAGCAAAACTTTTAACATGCAGACACGGTTGAAGTCCAGACTCACTAATGTATCTAAACAACTATCAGTTAGACACACTAATGCAAGACCTGGTTCGCTAAGACCACCGCTCTGATACCACATGTGACGACCCGTCCTAATCCATAAGGACGAATACAATAACATATGATTACATTGCGAGGTATTTGACCTCTAAATGATACATTTTACAAACATTGCATTCATTTTTAAAAGACAAACTTTCATTACATCGAAAGTTGACAGGCATGCATACCATTTCATAATATATCCAACTATAAATGACTTAATAATATTCTTGATGAACTCAACGACTCGAATGCAACCAATTTTGAAATATGCCATGAATGACTCCAAGTAATATCTCTAAAATGAGAAAATGCACAACGGAAGATTTCTTTCATACCTGAGAATAAACATGCTTTCAAGTGTCAACCATGTAACAACCCAAACCAACCCACGACCAAACCACGTGAAAATACAAAATAAAAAAAAATTGTTGTACAGTGAAGTGGTGCGGCGCGCCATTCAGGCCTGTCCGGAAAGTTTCAAAATGCGAAAAAGATCGACTAGTTCCCGACATTTTTAGACGACACGCTTTTAACCACACATTCAAATAGGTAAAACTATCACGATTCAAACATAAAAATGATGTTTTACAAGCGGGGCCCACACGACCCAAAATACAAGTTTAATACAATTTATGAGTTTCGACCACCAAAAAGTTTAAGTACCAAACTACACTATGAGCATGGCGTTTGGGATTAAACTACCCACGTCTCGGTCAAACTCCTAAAAGTCAACACATCCAAAAGCGTCCCCTAACGAAGCGGGATCTCTAATCCAAGGTAATGCCCTTACCCTTGTCCACAACCGAACCTATAAAAAAATGGTATACAACGAGAGGGTAAGCAAAGCTTAGTGAATGCAATAATTATACGAATACATATATAATTATACCTACTTGCATACACTTACAAAATACCGCAAACATGCTAGCAAACATAATACCGCAAACTAGCATAACAACCGCATATAAATATAACTCGAATAATATAATATGCTTACAATACAAATAACCATGGTTAACCAAGAGTACAAGGGAACGACGCTCGAGAAAACGCCATCGGTGTTCACAACATCTGTTAAGGCACTTAACACCTCGCACCACTAACCCCTAGGGTGGCACCTTAACATCTCGGCACTTCACCCCGAGTGGCATCTTAACACCTCGATGCTTCACTCATTAATTTACGGAGTGGTGTCTTAACACCTCGACACTACACTCCTAAGTGGCATCTTAACACCTCGATGCTTCACCCCGAGTGACATCTTAACACCTCGATGCTACACTCTTCACGTGAGACGTGGTGTCTTAACACCTCGACACTTCACATTTCACGCTACAACAAATAGATACATTATATACCTATGCATATAATTATTCCACTCACCTCAAAACTCTTGTGAAAAGTTACCCGAGCTTGCAAGACCTCTATGTAACGCACCTATCATATTATACATATTATCAAACGCAAACTCAAGTTGGTCAACCGATCCTTTCACCATTCCAAAGCCATTTTGACCCAAGGTGCAATTTCAACCCATTTGGACCCTTAACCCTAATTTTGGGTCAACACACACCAAAACCCTAATCATTAACCAAGATGGGTTTAAAACACTTTTAAATCACAAAGTTAACTCATTTTCACACATGCAAGACCACTTAGGTCATTAAAGACCCATTTGACCCATTTCAAGGTCGTTACACCCATTTACATATATATAAGTGTGCAAGTACATTAACTAACCAATTTAGACTTATAAACATAATTTAATACTTTGAAAACCCTAATTGGTCATCTTTGAATCTACATGACCCAAATTCACCCAAAACCCCCAAATTTACTAGCAAATGGGTTTTGTGTGCAACACTAACCCAACCCTAACCCTTAAACACAATTAAAGTAAGAAATTGGGTTTTATAACTTACCAACACAATCACCACGTAGCTAGCGACTAGATGAACGACTTTAGAACTCGCACTAAGACCCGATTCAACCTCCTTTACCCTTTAATGAAGCTTTCTCACTCAAGAAATACATTCTCTCACTAGAATTGAATTGGAGAAAATAAGGTGGTTGTGAATGGAGTGAATGAGCTCCCAAAACTGATCTAAGGCATTAAATTCGGACCGCAAAGTGATTTTACCAAAATGCCCTCAAAATATCTAATTAAAAAGAAAAGGGGAATCTGTCGCAGACAGATGGCGCGGCGCGTCATATAGCCGCGCGGTGCGCGACTCCCCCAGTTCAGAATTCTTCCATGTTTTAAATATATACAACAAAACCCCGCATCGAGTATCGTAACTTCGCTTATATACAAGGATAATATTTGGGTCTTACAACTCTCCCCCACTTATTCGGATTGCGTCCTCGCAATCCAAGCCGCATGACAAGAGGGAAGATAAACCAACACGAATTCTTCGGGCTCCTAAGTGAACTCGGAACCTTTACTCCGTCCCCATTGAACCTTAAAGGTTCTCACCTCTTTATTCCTCAACATTTTCACCTTCTCATTAAGGATAGCAATCGGTTCCTCGACATATTCTAACTTGTTTTTTATCTCGATTTCGTCTAATGGCATCCATGAAGAATCATCCGCAAGACACTTACGGAGATGGGAAACATGAAACGTGTTATGGATCCCCGCAAGCTCTTTGGGTAATTCCAAACGATACGCAACTTCACCAACACGAGCTAAAACCTTGAATGGCCCAATAAACCGAGGAGCTAACTTTCCTCGTTTTCGAAATCGAATAATACCTTTCCATGGCGAAACCTTAAGCATTACCATGTCACCTTCTTGAAATTTGATCGTTCGTCTACGTTTGTCGGCATACGACTTTTGTCTATCTTGACCCTTCTTCAAATGTTCCCGAATAATATCAATCTTGTTATTCGTCTCCAAAACCAAATCGGTACTCCCGATTTCCCTTTGACCCACTTCACCCCAACAAATTGGAGTTCGGCATCTTCGCCCATAAAGCATCTCATAAGGTGGCATCCCGATACTAGTGTGATAACTATTATTGTACGAGAATTTCACCAAAGGCAAGTGCTCATCCCAACTACCACCGAAATTAATAATGCACACACGTAACATATATTCCAAAGTTTGATTTGTACGTTCGGTTTGACCGTCCGTTTGAGGATGATACGCCGTGCTCAACTTTAATTGCGTACCCATATCTTCATGAAACTTTTCCCAAAATCGAGATGTGAAACGGGTATCTCGATCCAAAATAATAGATATAGGAACCCCATGTCAAGAGACCACTTCATTAATAAACAACTTAGCCAAGGCCTCCGACGATATCGCTTCTTTAATGGGAAGAAACAAAACACTTTTCGTCAAATGATCCACTATCACCCAAATTGTATTAAATTGGGTTCTCGCCGTCTTAGGTAACTTTGTAATGAAATCCATGGTAATGTGCTCCCATTTCCATTTCGGGATTTCTAACGGTTTCAATTTACCATATGGCTTTTGGTGCTCGGCCTTTACTTGAAAACAAGTAACACATTGTTCCACATATTTTACAACATCACGTTTCATGCCCGGCCACCAATAGTCCTTCCGCAAATCATGATACATTTTCGTCGCGCCCGGATGAATGGAATATTTTAACTTATGTGCTTCATCAAGTAGCACCCGTCGGTAATCGCCCATCTTAGGTACCCACACCCTTCCTTGAAAAGACAACAATCCACGCGGGCCCATAGTAATGAACTCCAATTGGCCCACGATTCGTTCCGCATGCTTGTTGTGAACATAAGCCTCTATTTGAATCTCGCCAAGCTTCTCAAGAAAATTGTTGGAAATAATCAAACGTAACGATCCCATTTTTATCGCCGGTTGTTGACTCTTTCGACTCAACACATCCGCGACAACATTCACCTTACCCGGATGATAAAGTATCTCACAATCATAATCTTTCACCACATCCATCCACCTTCGTTGGCGATAATTCAAATCTCGTTGATTAAAGAGATGTTTCAAACTCTTATGATCCGAATAAATCGCACACTTGACACCATACAAGTAATGGCGCCAAATTTTCAATGCATGCACAACCGCCGCCAACTCAAGATCATGAGTCGGATATCTCTTTTCGTGTTCCTTCAATTGTCGAGAGGCATAAGCGATGACTTTACCTCTTTGCATTAGAACACACCCGAGCCCATTTAACGATGCATCACAATAAACCTTCATGTCTTTCACTCCTTCCGGCAACACTAACACCGGAGCTTGACACAACTTCTCTTTTAACAACTGAAAAGCAATTTCTTGCTCGTTCTCCCAATTAAATCTCGCATTCTTCCTCGTCAATTTCGTCAACGAAGAAGCGATCTTAGAAAAGTCTTGGATAAACCGACTATAATAACCGGCCAATCCGAGAAAACTTCGGACCTCCGTAGGCGTAGTCGGTTGTCTCCAACTCTTCACCGTCTCTATCTTCCTCAGATCCACTTGAATACCATCTTTGTTCACAATATGGCCAAGGAATTGAACCTCCCTTAGCCAAAATTCACATTTGGAGAACTTAGCATACAACTTCTCCTTTCGTAACGTCTTCAATACTTCACGCAAATGACGTTCATGTTCGTCCATACTTTTCGAGTAGACAAGTATGTCGTCAATGAACACAATTACCGACTTGTCCAACATAGGTTGGCACACTCGGTTCATAAGATCCATGAATGCCGCCGGTGCATTCGTAAGACCAAAAGGCATAACTACAAACTCAAAATGCCCATAATGCGTTCGAAAAGCCGTTTTCTCAATATCTTCCTCACGGACCCGCATTTGGTGATAGCCGGACCGTAGGTCAATCTTTGAGAAATATGTCGCACCTTGGAGTTGGTCAAACAAATCGTCAATCCGAGGCAATGGAGAACGATTTTTGATTGTCACCTTATTTAACTCCCGATAATCGATGCACATCCTCATACTACCATCCTTCTTTTTCACGAATAAAACCAGAGCGCCCCATGGAGAAGCACTCGGTCGAATAAAACCCTTCTCGAGCAATTCTTGGGTTTGATTTAACAACTCTTGCATTTCCATCGGCGCTAAACGATAAGGAGTTTTAGCAATGGGGGTAGCCCCCGGAACCAACTCAATGCGAAATTCAACTTGTCTTTCCGCCGGAACACCCAGTAACTCGTCCAGAAAAACATCTTCGAATTCACTAACCACCGGAATTTCACGAATGGGTGGTGGCTCATCACGAGTATCAACAACATGGACAAGAAAGGCCATGCCACCACTAACAAGGAAACGACGTGCCCGTGCAAAAGTGCATATCGGCACAAGTCTTCTACGCTTATCACCGTGAATAATTAACTCACCCCCACTTGGGGTCTTCACACAAATAAATTTTTCATGGCATGCAATATCGGCTCTATTACGATCGAGCCAATCCATACCCACAACAATATCAAAGTCGCCCGAAGTCATCGGAATGAGATCTATCTTAAAGTTTTCGGCACCAAACACAACATCACAATTTTTGCACACATCGACCACTAGCACCGTCTTGCCGTCCGCTATTTCGACTTCTACCGGAGGACTTAACTTAGCTAACGGTCTATTTAGTTTAGGCACAAATTTAGGAGACACAAACGACAAATTTGCACCCCTATCAAAAAAAATCCTTGCCGAATTAGAATTAACCATGAAAGTACCTGAGACAACTTCGTTCGATTGTTTGGCTTCATCATTGGTCATCAAGTAATTGCGACCCCTAGCAGTACCAGCCGCCTTCTCTAACCGCTTCACATTATCGTTTCGCAAATCGGGACACTCCGGCTTCTTATGCCCTTCTTTTCCGCAATTAAAACAAGTGACCTTGTTTCCGAAAGATGGTTTAGGATATTCACGAGCCATATGACCCGGTTGCCCACAATTGTAGCACGTATAAGAAAAACCACAGGTAGCGCCCTTCTTCACGCTATTGACACTTTCGGAACCCTTCTTGTTCGTGTTCTTCTTGTTTGAAGGGTTAGAGTAACTAAAACCTTCAAACTTTCTTTTGGAAAACGCGAAATCGCTCTTTCTTGGAACCTCCGGCTCAAAACCCCGAGCCAACTCAAACAATTCATCAAACGACTTAGCCATACCCCGACTAATCTTGCCCTTGTACTCATCATTCAAGGTACGGTAGAAATCCTTCATTAACTTGTGATCATCACCCACATATTCCGGGAAAAAACGAGTCTTTGCCAAGAAGGTAGACTTTAGTGTAACCAAGTCCATTGACCCTTGTTGCAAATGGTGCAACTCATTCCGGATTCTATCAAGATCGGATGAAGTTCGGTATTCATTGAAAAATTCTTTCTTGAACTCCTCCCATGTCAAGCCCATACATTGTTCTTCGCCATATAAGTTGATCTTATCGTCCCACCACAACTTAGCTTCCCCCCGCAACATGCTTGAACCATACCTTGTTTTCTTCTCGGGAGGGCATTCCGCGGTACGGAAAGCTCCCTCGATATCGGAGATCCAACATGTACTCTTCAAAGGATCTCGCACCCCATTAAACATCGGGGGTTGAGCGTCCTTGAAATTCTTATAATGGAAGTCCCGCCTTCCTTCACCTCCATCACCGCGAGGATAAATGTTTCTAGCATCAAGGGCCTCTTCGATAGTGGCCTTCATTCTTTTATTTATCAAATCGGTCACTTACCCATCGACCGAATCTTGGATGACCTTTCGGACGTCCGTAAGAAAATCCGCTTTTAACTTTTTAAAGACGGCCTCAACCTTGGCCGAAAACTCGGCGTCCTCGCTTGTACTTTCGTTATCATGATCGGGTCCGTTTCTCGTCTTCATTCTATAAAACGGAAGAGGTTAAGCAACGAAACGAAAAGACACAACACATACGTACGTACATATATACCACACTATCCCATCTCGCTCGACAATCGTCGTACATTACTTGTTTGACACGATTTGCACCCGTAATAATGGTAGCTAGTCATTACTACGCGAGCACGTCGCATTAACTTGGTAGTACAATGTCCATCTCGCTCGATGCTCGCTAAACATACACAACAAATAGCGCATGATTAGTTTACATAAACCTATGCACTAACCAATCTCAATCCGACCCAAAGTCCTACAAGTCCCGCATAACGCACACACAAAAAGTCTAAGTCTAGGCGCATATCTCAAGTCACCTAAATCCCTTAGACCATGCTCTGATACCACTTGTAACAACCCAAACTAACCCGCGACCAAACCACGTGAAAATACAAAATAAAAAAAATTGCTGTACAGTGAAGTGGCGCGGCGCGCCAGGGTGGCCGCGCGGCGCGCCATTCAGGCCTGTCCGGAAAGTTTCAAAATGCGAAAAAGATCGACTAGTTCCCGACATTTTTAGACGACACGCTTTTAACCACACATTCAAATAGGTAAAAATATCAC
Organism: Rutidosis leptorrhynchoides; assembly: GCF_046630445.1. Classification (NCBI taxonomy): domain Eukaryota; kingdom Viridiplantae; phylum Streptophyta; class Magnoliopsida; order Asterales; family Asteraceae; genus Rutidosis; species Rutidosis leptorrhynchoides. The sequence goes on from NC_092333.1 coordinate 81,538,332, forward strand.
GATTCAAACATAAAAATGATGTTTTACAAGCAGGGCCCACACGACCCAAAATACAAGTTTAATACAATTTATGAGTTTCGACCACCAAAAAGTTTAAGTACCAAACTACACTATGAGCATGGCGTTTGGGATTAAACTACCCACGTCTCGGTCAAACTCCCAAAAGTCAACACATCCAAAAGCTTCCCCTAACAAAGCGGGATCTCTCTCCCAAAAGTCAACACATGCAATAATTATACCTACTTGCATACACTTACACAATACCGCAAACATGCTAGCAAACACAATACCGCAAACTAGCATAACAACCGCATATAAATATAACTCGAATAATATAATATGCTTACAATACAAATAACCATGGTTAACCAATAGTACAAGGGAACGGCGCTCACGAAAATGCCATCGGTGTTCACAACATCCGTTAGGGCACTTAACACCTCACACCACTAACCCCAAGGGTGGCACCTTAACACCTCGGCACTTCACCCCGAGTGGCATCTTAACACCTCGATGCTTCACTCATTAATTTACGGAGTGGTGTCTTAACACCTCGACACTACACTCCTAGGTGGCATCTTAACACCTCGATGCTTCATCCCGAGTGACATCTTAACACCTCGATGCTACACTCTTCACGTGAGACGTGGTGTCTTAACACCTCGACACTTCACATTTCATGCTACAACAAATAGATACATTATATACCTATGCATATAATTATTCCACTCACCTCAAAACTCTTGTGAAAAGTTACCCGAGCTTGCAAGACCTCTATGTAACGCACCTATCATATTATACATATTATCAAACGCAAACTCAAGTTGGTCAACCGATCCTTTCACCATTCCAAAGCCATTTTGATCAAAGGTGCAATTTCAACCCATTTGGACCCTTAACCCCAATTTTGGGTCAACACACACCAAAACCCTAATCATTAACCAAGATGGGTTTAAAACACTTTTAAATCACAAAGTTAACTCATTTTCACACATGCAAGACCACTTAGGTCATTAAAGACCCATTTGACCCATTTCAAGGTCATTACACCCATTTACATATATATAAGTGTGCTAGTACATTAACTAACCAATTTAGGCTTATAAACATAATTTAATACTTTAAAACCCTAATTGGTCATCTTTGAATCTACATGACCCAAATTCACCCAAAACCCCCAAATTTACTAGCAAATGGGTTTTGTGTGCAACACTAACCCAACCCTAACCCTTAAACACAATTAAAGTAAGAAATTGGGTTTTATAACTTACCAACAAAATCACCACGTAGCTAGCGACTAGATGAACGACTTTAGAACTCGCACTAAGACTCGATTCAACCTCCTTTACCCTTTAATGAAGCTTTCTCACTCAAGAAATGCACTCTCTCACTAGAATTGAATTGGAGAAGATAAGGTGGTTGTGAATGGAGTGAATGAGCTCCCAAAACTTATCTAAGGCATTAAATTCTGACCCCAAAGTGATTTTACCAAAATGCCCTCAAAATATCTAATTAAAAAGAAAAGGAAAATCTGTCGTAGACAGATGGTGCGTCGCGCCATATAGCCGCTCGGCGCGTGACTCCCCCAGTTCAGAATTCTTCCATGTTTTAAATATATACAACAAAACCCGCTTCGAGTATCATAACTTCGCTTATATACAAGGATAATATTTGGGTCTTACAAACTAAAAGGTTGGTGAGTTCATAGGTTTATCATAAGTAATAAAATTCATCATTTTGATAGACCACAAGATTTAAATACAGTACACCTATCTCGTGTACAAAACCATTTTTATAATGCTTAGCAGAGTAGGTTCGTATCCTTTTCTCCCCCGTAGGTTGCCTCACGATTTTTAAATAACCGTACACATATCTCGTGCACAAAAATAATACACATAACCTGTGTATAAAAATCATTCTCTCGATACATAACATTCAATTTGATTTCATTGCTCAACATGGTAACCGACCTTAACATATAATGCACATCAATAATATCCCCAAAACAGAACATCTCATCTGTATAATATATAAACTTCAAAGTACTAAACACCACGCCCACTAGCCCTTCCGTCTAGTGAACATTCTGGGTGGGGGTGTTAAACCCGGTAGCTACCTTTAGGATTCGTGTGAATTAGGGCCATACCCGTTTCTAATTCTTAGGTTACCAAGCAATAATAATCAGGGAAAATATTCACAACAATTAGTGGCAATTATAACATCCAACTAATTCAATAATAATCCACAGAACTTCTATCTGTATAATAATTCATTCGAGGAATGTTTTACTTGTGTCTATCTCGTCAAACATTTATAAAAGCATTTCATGTATTCTCAGTTCCAAAATATAGATTGTAAAAGCATTTAATAGAACAGTTATAAAAACAACGCATGTATTCTCAGTCCAAAAAATGTAAAGAGTAAAAGGGAATCAAATGAACTCACAATACGATATTTTGTAGTAAAAATATGCATACGACGGAACTGAACAATGCAGGGTTAGCCTCGGATTCACGAACCTATATCAAGTATACATATACACATATATATATATATATACATATATATATATATATATATATATATATATATATATATTAACACATAATATTAATCAACTAAGTTTATAAATTTTATAATGTATTATGATTAATATCCTTATATGTAATTATATTAATATTTATAATAGGTTATATTATATATATGATATATAATTTAATTAATGTTTTAATAATAATATATTAGTTAATATATTAAAACATAGTAGTTTGTAACATTAGTTATAATTATGTTATATGTAATAATTATATTTTATATAAAGAACATTTATTGTAATAATAATAATAATAATAATAATAATAATAATAATAATAATAATAATAATAATAATAATAATAATAATAATAATAATACTAGTAGAAATATTAGTAAAAAAATGATAATAATAATAATAATGTTAAAAATAATAATTTTAATGTTAAAAATAATAATGATGATAATAATTATTATAATTTTATAAAATTAATAATAATAGTAATTTTCATAAAAATAATAATAATGATAATATTAAAAAAAATAATGGCAATTCTAATAATAATAATAATAATAATAATGATAGTTTTAATGATAATAAAATGATAGTTTTAATAATACTAATAATAATAGTAGTAATATTAATTTTTAATAAAAATGATTATTTTAATAAAAATGATAAAAATAGTTATTAGGAATGATAATATTAATAATGATACAGTAGTTTTTTATAATAATAAGAATACTTACATTAATAATAATAATAATAGTGATAATAATAATAATAATAATTAATAATAATAATAATAATAATAATAATAATAATAATAATAATAATAATAATAATAATAATAATAATAATAATAATAATAATAATAATAATAATAATAATATTAATATTATTATTATTATTATTATTATTATTATTATTATTATTATTATTATTATTATTATTATTATTATTATTATACTACCTTAAGAACAAGCTTTCCAAAAAAAAATATGATGTTGCCCGGGCTCGATCCCGAGACCTCTCGTTAACACAACACACTCCCAACTATTGAACTTCTTGTTACATACTTGTAATATCTCGCTCAATTAATCATTTATCATGCACGCGCAGTTTACCTTTTTTATTTTAAACCATCATCATCATACACATATCATTATCATCCCTTCATCATTATCATCTTCTCGGATCAACATACACCGTAATCTCGTCATCATCATTCACGTGTATCATTACCAATATGTTTTATCATCAATCGTACATCATTTCATGTATCGTTTTTCTATTATCTAACTAAGATTGGGTTTGGCCCAATTAGGAAACCGAAATATGGCAGCCCATATTATAGTCCAATAGCCTCCACACCTTGACAATGATTTATATTGTAACGGATAACAAATTGGGTTTCAGTATTTGGGTTTAGTTCCATTGTAACGAACAGAAAGTATCAATCCAGCTGATCAGAACAGTAAGCAGGAACACAACAATGAATAAGCAACGTTGATGATGAGTACGAAGTAAAAATGGAATAGTTGTAGCTATGGTTTTCGATGGTGGCGATAGTGTTAGAGGAAAGCAGGAACAGGAAGTATCACCTGCATCTGCAGTTGCAGCTACACCTGTAGATCAGAAACGCGAAGAAAAAGGTTGCGAGTAGTAGGTGGCTTTGTGGGTTTCATGTTATTATTTCTTGATAGTGGCGGTTTTGAACGGGAAAACGATTTAGGTGATCATTAGGTTTATTTAATGATGATTATTAGGCAAGAACTGGGGCATTAATGATGGTCTGTGAAAGATCCGAATCAGAAACAAAACAAGTGGGTTTTCTTATGATTAAACAGAAAACAATTTAAGAGAAAGAGAGAGAGAGAGAGAGAGAGAGAGAGAAGAGAAAAGAGGAAGGTGATGGTGGTTTATGGTTGTGATGGTGGCGGTAGTCATGGTGGTTTACGGTGATGAATTGAAGTGGGTTTGGTTCGATCAGAAGTAGAAAACATTGAAGCAGTATAACAGTGATTATGACGGATGAAAGTGGTTGTTTTCAAAGTGTTTCATGGCTGTAAGTTAGAACGAAACAGAAGTTTATGGTTGTTTAAGATAGTCGTAACTTATCATGGTGATGGTGGTAATGGTGGTTTCTTGCGGCTATCGAGAGAAGAATGAAAAATAAAACGCGAAGATGGTAGATCGACATGGTGATATGGTTGTTGTGAAGGTGGTGTGGTTGTGCTGGTGATGGGTGATAACCGATGGTGGTCGTCCGATTGATGGTGGGGAAGAAGGTGATGGTTGTTGTTCACAAAGAAGAAATAGAAGTGTGGTGAGGAATGGTTCTCGGTTGTTGATGATATATCATCTATACGAATATAAGTTATATATATATATATATATATATATATATATATATATATATATATATATATATATATATATATATATATATATATATATATATATATATAGAAAAGCCTTGTGATGAAGAAAGAGAGCAAAACAAATATAGTAGAAATCATAATATTAGTTATGATCAGTATTGGGTTTCTCCTATTAAAAAAAGTAGATAACAACAAGACCCGTGTGTTTGTGTTGGAATGTGATTATGATGATCTCTGTAAGTTATCAATTTGCATAATCACATACATGTATATAATTATTAATGGTAAATGATTAATATATTATTAGTGTTAGCCATCCAATTGTGAATTAATTAGTTAGCAATTATTTGAAATTAAACAACGTGTGAATTAATTAGATAGCAGCCATTCATTTGTTTCACGGACTATTATTTGGTACTCCGTTGTTACTTAGTGGCGGATAAAAGATCTCAGAAAAATCCCAAATTTTTAGATTAACTATATTTATTTATTTTGGTCATTATGGTATAAAATTCGGTCCTTAATTTATTAAATAAAAATTACATCAACTGTCCCTCTCAATTCTGAGTAAAATATAAAAAGTGTTAAAACTTAACAAATAGTTTCTAAATACATTTTTAATAAGCCTAAAATTTATAGAACTCATTTTCGTATCACCGTTTATTTTAAAATTACATAAGTTTGAATTTAACTTGTTTACTATCAATTGAATGACAAATGAGTGCTACTATCAATTACCAAGTGAATTCGAATTCAATATATATATATATATATATATATATATATATATATATATATATATATATATATATATATATACATTTTAAATTATAATATCATATATTACTTTATTTTACAAAATTAATTCAATTAACTAAATAATTTTATATTTCAAATTATATTTCGAATTAATATATATATATATATATATATTTATATTTTTAAATATATATGTGTCTATTTACAAATAGTTGTTCGTGAATCATCGAGAACAGTCGAAGGGTAATTGCATAAATGAAAATAGTTCAAAATTTTTGAGACGCAACATAACAGACTTTTGCTTATCGTATCAAAATCATATAAAGATTAAGTTTAAATTTGATCAAAAATTTCCAAATCATCACAACCAACTTCCACTTGTGTCCAATACGTAAAAATAAAATGCATGTATTCTCATCCCAAAAGATTTAAAATAGAAAAATAAGACTATAACTCACCTTAAAGCAAATGAAGTAACCACACAAAAATGCGAACATCAAACGAAGTAAATGATCAGGAATGATCACAACGCCGACCTATAAATAAAGCAGGTCGATATAAATAACTAACTTACGTCAAGTCTTAGTATGATATCTATTGTACATGTTGCAAGTAGACATAGAACAACACTCAACATGCATCGGTTTGATCAGAACAGCGTACAGACACACACTGTCTATTTTTAGCAGGTTTTCATTTTTTGAAAAGTTTCTATTTTAGGAAAGTTTCTATTTTAGGAAAGTTTCTATTTTTGAAAGGTTCTATTTTTGGAAAATTTATAAGTTAGGAAAGTTTCCTTAATTAGAAAGTCAACAAAATTCAACTGAAAGTCAAAGTTAACCGAAAGTTAACTCAAAAGTCAACCTTGGTCAAACATAGTCAACATAAATTTTTAAAGTATAAGTTATATTAATAATATAAGTTATAATGTTATTTAAAGTCAAATATGTATAATTATGTCATAACATAAGTTTAATTAAATTAAAATAAATTATTAAAGTTAACATAAGTTTAAATGATATAATTAAACTAACATAAGTATTTAATTAAGTAATTAAATATTAATCATAATATAAGTATTATTAATTAATAATAAATTTTAATCATATCATAGTATTATTAATTAATAATGAATTATTAATCATATCATAAGTTTCTAATTAAAATTATTAAATCATAAGTATTTAATAATTAAATTATAATTAAATAATAACTAAGCCTTATAATAATTAAATAATTAATTAATCCTTATTATAAGTCTTATTATAATAATCTCATAATATAAGTTTAATACTTACCTTAAGTATTTTTCATTAATAATAAAAGTATTATTAATCATAAGTTTAATTAAATCATAATTAATTAATAAATGATATAATAAATATATATATCATAAGTCTTAAATTCAATTAATTACTTTTTACATCATAAGTAATTTATTAATAATGAAATTAATCATTTATATCATAATTCTTATTTAATAACAATAAGTTTTAATTAAAAGTACATCGGGTCATAACTTGAGCCCGGGAAATCGGTTTTCGACGAGTCTTATATATATCATTGCCTAACCAACCCACCCGATACATTAGTGTGCTCAAGAACACCCCAAGAACAGCCACCAAGTTGTGACCTACAGCCATTATTCAACTTGGAGCTTTAATCCGTTCAAAAACATGTTTTAGTCATACCGGGTGATCCGTGGCTCGGATTTCGATGACCCGAACATGAAAGTTCATCCAATGATCAATCCTAACACACTAGTACACCCTAAAGACTCCAAAAGTGGTCACAATGTCGGACCATACTGTGATGACCCTGAAATTTTCGACCAAATTTAAACTTAATCTGTATATAATTTCGACACAATAAGCAAAGTCTGTAATATTGAAATCTCAAAAACTTTGACCTGTGTTCATGTAATCATTTAACTTTGACTATTCTCGATGATTCACAAACAAGTAATTGTAAATAGATATGTGTGTGTGTGTGTGTGTGTGTGTGTGTGTGTATATATATATATATATATATATATATATATATATAATAATTGGAAATATAATTTGAAGTATTATATGTTGTTGTTATTAAAATCAATTATGTAAAATAAAAATAAAATATGATATTATAATTTATAATAATTATTTAAAATATATCAATATATATATATATAATTAAAGTATATTAAATATATATATATGATTTCGAATTTATTTAGTAAATGATGGTAACGCTCGTTTGTCGTTCAGCTTGCAATTTGATTTCATTAAACAAATTTAATAATAAAACTTTTAAAGATAACAAGTGGGAATATATATCTTTAACTCTTACTAGACATACAATATTTTTTCATACACTTTATACATCTTGTTTTTCACAATTGGATGTTAAACTTTTGACATTTATATTCCTGTTCTTATTAACCGTTACATTTCATTGAATTATTTTGTTGTTGATACTTGACTACTCACACATATGCATTAACCCATTTACTTTTTTGTTTTGTGGAACACTAGTATAACCAAACTTCCCACCACCTACATCTCCATCCACTATCGTTATATATAACAAATAGAGATAAAATTTTATCATCAACCGAATTTGTTTTCCTTCTATTTCAATCACAATTGAATACTATTAGTATTGTTAAATTATTATTATTATAATTATAATTGTATTATTATTAATCATTATTAATTCTATATGAGTTAGATATATATATATATATATATATATATATATATACGAAACTTGATACGCTTACTTTATTACATTAATATTAATATCCTTATTATTATTATGATTATTATTATTATTATTAATACTAATTGTGTTATTTTTATTGATATATTTATTAATCATTACTAATAAATATAAAGACATGTAATTAATCGAATTCTGTTGGACGCTCTTATCAACTGTCAACTTCTTTCTTGCTTTCTCGTGATATTATGTCGACAAATCAAAAGGATCATTTCACTTAGTACAACAATTACTGTTTCTTCTTTAACTTTTATATGAGATATGATTGATCGACACTGTTTGAAATTTGATTAGTTGATTGATTCATCTCATCTTCTTTTATATATGTATCTATAATATAATGAACATATACGTATGCATGCTCCAGGAAACCAATCCATCTCCTTCTTCCTATTGCTTCTAACTTCGAACACCATTTCAAGACCACCATCGTTTTACTAGTTTTAACTCGATAACTATACAACCGATCTTCATCATTAACTTTCTGTTTTGGTTCTTGTCGGGAACCACCTTGGAAATCTTTGTCCACCATCACCAACACCCTCCTGCAACTACTACTTATCACAAATTGTTACTAGATTTATGCTATCCATCACCATCACCTTCATCAACCGTAACCCACCATGAACCATACACCATCTCGCCACCATCTCCAAGAAAAACTACCACCTATTTCTATATATATATATATATATATATATATATATATATATATATATATATATATATATATATATATATATATATATATATATATATATATATATATATATATATATACCTACGTACATAATCAACACCACCACTACAACTATCCACCACTCGTTACCACCTCAAATCACCACCAATATACGAAACCATTGAAACCTTTTGTTATTGTACTACTACTCCTGTGATTGTAGCAAACTACACTACAACCCACCACTTGAATCATCATCGTTATCATATAATAAACACCACCACCAAGAGCTATTGACCACCACAATCCAACCATAATAGATTTTGTTCATTGTAAGCCAAACCAAACCATCGATCACCTATGAATCAACACCAAAACCGTCACCAGTTGCTCGTCTCTTTGTCCCTATTACTGTTCGGCAACAGCAGGTTTAAATTGTTGTTCGCTGCAGCTTTTAGATGAGGAGAACCACCATCAAGAACCACCTTGAGTCATCGGTTAAACTGCTGCTCGTTCTTTCCTATTTTGATCACCATAACATCACCTTACACCACCATTAGAATCCACTCCTATTTTTGTTACTATCGATAAACACCACCTTATTCGAATTCCTTACAATTACTATACTTGTCTTTTTGGGTTCGGTTAATCGAAGAATACGCTTTCTATTTCCTGGTTACTATTGGCCGAAGCAATCCATCACCACTAGTCACCACCCTCAATCAACACCAATCAACCTTGAACCACCACCATCCTCCATCTCTAATCTCTCTATCTTTTCTCTCTCTCTTCATCAGCTATGCCACGAAACCATGTTCAATACTAGATGCGTTCTATTTATTTATTTTTCTGTTTACTTCTTCAGCCAATAAAAACCACCACAAAACCCTCAATAGAAAAACAGATACATTAAGTAATTTCAATATATTTTGGAGCCATTTGTTTTCGTGTAAAGACAAATATAATATGAGAAATTACCTGCTAGAGCAACTACGCCGCTATCTGCTATTCTTATTCTGTGTTATCGTGAAAACAAAGACCTCTTGTGGATAAACCCATATCATCACAAACCTATCTGTCGTACTGTTGTTGTGCAGTTTCTATTTCATGTTTAAACGCGAAGACAGATGCCACAAGCAGCCTTTGTTCCTGTTTTTTTTTATCGAACTAAGCTATCTCCTAGAGCATTATTATTCTTTGTGGCTGACAAACTGAAAACCCCACCTGGTATAAGTGATCGAGCTGTTTTATTTTTTTATTGGAATCCCTATGATTGGTTGAGTAACAAAACTTATCCAGGCATATTTATTGGACGTACTAATTAGTGGACTTCTATTTGGGCCATTGAATTAATTATTGGACTCCTTTTTAATCGGATATACTATCTTTCTTGGGCATGGACATCGTTAGTAATGTATGGGTACGGGAATAATGAAACGAAGGTAAAGTTGATAATTATGATGATTAAGATCGTATAATGATCATTATTAAATTGATGATGAAGGTGATATAACATGAGAGATGTAAATGATGCATGAGGAAGAGGTATGACCAAAATCAATGATGATTATGATTTTGATTATAACCGTGTTATGATATTGATCATGACATAATATTACGGTGAACATGGTGAGTTGAAGTCACGATAATGATATAACATGTGATCGAGATGATGTTAATCTAAGATGAAATGCTAATAATATAATTGCATAATGGGAGGATGTAAAATGGCGATAATGTTAGTCATAGTTATGATTAATATATGATAATGATGATGATGATAATGGGTATGATGATGAGGAAACGGTGAGATGATGATGTTATGTTCATAATTGTGAATGATTATGACGAACGACACACGATGACGATTAGGAGGGTATAATTCCTATTACCATTAGTAACATAATTATCATTTTTATTATTATTATTATTATTATTATTATTATTATTATTATTATTATTATTATTATTATTATTATTATTATTATTATTATTATTATTATTATTATTATTATTATCATTATTATTATTATTATTATTATTATTATTATTATTATTATTATTATTATTATTGTTATTATTAATATAATTATTATTATTATTATCATTATTTTATTATCATTATAATTATTATAAACCAAAGATATTTATATAAAATGTATGTCTATATCATAAGTATACTAATATTAGATTTTTAAAATGTGTTAACTAATATAACATTTATTAAAGTATATATATCATATAAGTATTTCAACAAATTATAAGGATTAATATAATTATATATAAGATATTCATCTATATATTATAAAATATATATAAACTTAGTCGACTAATATTACAATGTGTTAATATATATACTTGATATAGGTTCGTGAATTCGAGGTCAACCTTGCATTGTTCAGTTCCGTCATATGCATATTTTTACTACAAAATATCGAATTGTGAGTTTCATTACTCCCTTTTTATATATATTTTTGGGACTGAGAATACATGCGCTGCTTTTATAACTGTTTTACGAAATAGACACAAGTACTGAAACTACATTCTATGGTTGAATTATTATACCGGATATCACCCTTTTTAGCTTGGTAGCCTAGGAATTTGGGAACAGACCCCCAAATTGACGCGAATCCTAAAGATAGATCTATCGGGCCTGACAAACCCCATCCCGATTATGGATGCTTTAGTACTTCGATTTTATATACAGATAAGTGTACCTGTATATTTGGGGATATTCTAGATGCATTTGTTAATGTCGGTTACCAGGTGTTCACCATATGAATGATTTTTAATTCGCAGGTTATGCGTACTATTTTGTACTCGGGTTACGTGTACAATTATATATCTGAAATCTTGTGGTCTATTAAAATGATGGAAATGAATGTTTATGATAAACTAATGAAATCACCAACCTTTTGGTTGACACTTGAAAGCATGTTTATTCTCAGGTTTGAAAGAAATATTCCGCTGTGCATTAGCTCATTTTAAAGACATTACTTGGAGTCGATCATCGCAATGGGACCAGATGTTGGTGACTTCGTCCAGATGGATTAGGACGGGGTATGACACATACATGTACCAATTCGTTCTTACATTTTAATTTCAATTAAACACCATTTTAACCATATCTAGAGCTCCGGGAATCGAAATAACATGAATCCGGAGTCTAAAATTAATTTCTTGATGAGAGGAACTCATCTAAACACTCTAATTACACTTTTATTTCAGTTATGTTCTCAGAAAATAACTAACAAATCGCTGTCCCAAAACAATTAAACCGAAACATATATAATCGAGCATTTCTACGCATACAATCAACAATACAATAACATATAAGCATCATACTATCATTATAACATATAAAAACAGAAAAATATAAGAAAAATCAAAAAGCTTAGGTTAGGGTTTGTACCCTAATCAATAATTGATTAATATGAACGCGTAGAGATCGAAGAGATGAATCCGATTATGCTAAAAGCCCTTTGATCCAAGCTAAAATTGATGATGAAATGATGATGATGTTGTTTTTGGGTGACAGCCAAAGAAAATGAGAAAGGGAGAAAGATGAGAGAAAAGATACTTGCTAGTTTTAGGTTTAGAAAAGAAATAAGGAATAAAATGGAATGAAAAATTGAAAAAATAAAATAAAAATGGGGTATAGGGGGGTTTTGGCCGAAATTTTTAGAGGGGTGGGCCCCACATGGCCCACTTGATGAATGGAAGGAAGTCTTGTGGCTCGAATGCCCGAACGAAACCCGAAACGCGAAAACACGACTACGCGATTGAAAATCCGGAGAAATAACAAATACATGACTACGCAATTTAGATGAATAATTTTTTTGAAATTTTGTTTCCTTTTACTTTAGGTAGTTTCGGTATGTTTACCTAGTCCGTCCCTCGAAAAAATTTAAAATTTGTCGTTTTTAAAGCGATTGTTTTAAAAGCAAAGATTTTTTTTTTATTTTTTTTTTGGTATACTTTAGATCAATAAAATTAAAAATAATGATAACAAAATTTCTCGCCCCGCCCTCGGGTAAAGCAATTTTGGTTCCATGACCTAGTCTTCAACTTACGATGAATTTTAGAAATTATTTTTTAAACTTAATGAAATAAAGTAAATTTTGTTTTAAAATTCACACAAAACTTAAATTTAAAAAGCGTATTAATTTCATACAAAACCTACAAAACAAAAATTCAGAATGGGGGAGAAAACTAGTTCTTTAGTGTCTGCTAGTGGAAAAGACCAACCGGATTCCATTCTCGGAACTACACGAGAACAGAACAACTAACTCTAGACAACATATTCTTTTTATAACATTTGAATCTCCCCACACTTAGGTAGCTGTGGTGTCGAAATTGTGATTAACTTCATCGTCAATTTCTTTTGAACCATAATCAACTTGCATATCTGTGACTTTTGCTTTAAGCCATTGGTCAGATTCTTGTGTAATATCCACAAATTCAACTAGTTTCACCTTTTCTTTAGGCAATAGATTGGATACTAACCGGTTACACAACTTAAAGTTCCCCTTGGTTCTAGCATTGCGAATCCGTTTAATAAGTTTCTTCATTGAACTATTAATAACGGGGTCATTTAATTTCGTATCAACAACGGGGTTATTTGTTATCAGGTCATCATTAGGTGTTACTTCATTTTCCCCACACTTAGGCATTTTATTATTGTTAAGCACTACCGTTGGAGTTGGTAAAACAACATGGTTCTTACCAATCATTTTTGTTGGTTCAACGGTTTTGGTTGGTGGAGATTTAGACTTTTGACTCACAAAGGTGATCGACTTGGCACCATCACTAAGTGTCATTCTACCCTTTCTTACATCAAATAATGCCCCGGTGGATGCTAAGAATGGTCGACCTAAAATTAGAGGAATGTTTGAGTCCTCTTCTATGTCAATGACAATGATTTTGACTAGAAAGGTTAAATTACCCACTTGAACGGGTAGGTTGTCAGCAATTCCAACTGGGTGCCTAATAGTTTGATCAAAGAGTCGAACACTCATCTCTGTTGAACTTAACTCACCTACTCTTAATCTCTTATATAATGAAAGAGGCATAACACTCACACTTGCACCTAAATCTGCTAGTGCATCATACATGACACAATCACTAAGTAGACATGGAACAATAAATTTACCCGGATCACCCACCCTGGGTGGAGGTTTTGGTGGAACTGTCTTCACCGAGTTTATCTTTACGATTTTTGTTTCTTGTACTTTCTTATTTTTCTTCTTCTTTCCAGAGGTATCACAAACTTTATTACCTATTACTTTCTCATACTCAACTCCTTTTCTTGGAAACGGGATGGATGGTCTGTAGGGTGCCACCACTGGCTTTACATACTCGGGTGGTGGTGGTGGTGTTGTAACTTCTTCATTGTTACTCACATCGAAAACCTTCCCATCTTCTGATGATGGTTTTTCAGAATTCGTTGATACCATATTAACATTCTCATTCCTAAGATTTACTTCAGTATTACTCGGTAGCTTTCCTTGTTCCCTCTCACTCATCATGCTAGCAAGAGTACCTACGTATTTTTCTAGATTCAAAATGGAAGCCTGTTGAGTTCTTAATGACTGATCAAACCTCTCATTTGTTTGGGTTTGAGATGTAATAAATTGTGTTTGAGATTCCATTAGCTTTGCCATCATTTCTTCCAGATTTGACTTTTTCTCTTCGGTTTGTTGTGATGGCTTATACAAGCCAGGTATTTGTTGATTGAAAGTGTTGTTTTGAGTTGGTTGGTTATTCGGACCTTGTTGGTTATACGAGTTATTGTTTAGCCCATTTGGATTGTAAAGAATGTTTTGATTTCGATTGAAGTTTGGCCTTAGTGGTTGATAATTATTCTGATAATTATTTCTCGGACTTTGGTTCATGTAGGAAACATTCTCACGTTGTTTCATCGTTTGCTCAATGTGACAATCTTTTGTTAAGTGTGGTCCACCACATTGCTCATAACTGATTCGTATTGCGTGAATATCTTTAGTCAACTTTTCCATTCGTCTCTCGAAAGAATCAATTTTTGCGGAAACTGAATCAAAGTCATGGATAGAATCGGCTCTAGCCGCTTTAAATGAACGAAAGATATCTTTTTCCTGATGCCATTCATGAGAGTGGGAGGCTGTGTTATTAGTAATTTTGTAAGCTTCAGTTGCGGTTTTCTTTATAATGAAACCACCAGCTGCTATGTCGATGTCTTTTCGTGTAGTAATATCGCATCCTTGGTAGAATATTTGTACTATTTGATAAGTATCTAAACCGTGTTGAGGACATCCTCTCAATAATTTTCCGAATCTTGTCCACGCCTCATATAGAGTTTCATTTGGCTTTTGCGTGAACGTAATAATTTCTCCTTGAAGTTTCACGGCTTTAGATGCCGGAAAGAATTGTTTAAGAAATTTTTCAACTAACACATCCCATGTATCAATCGCTCCTTCAGGTAACGATTCTAACCAATCTTTGGCTTCTCCCTTTAAAGTCCAGGGAAACAACATGAGATACATCTGTTCATCCTCAACTTCTCTGATTTTGAATAGAGTACAAATCCTATTAAAGGTTCGAAGATGTTCATTTGGATCTTCCTTCAGCGCACCACTAAGTTGGCATTGATTAATTACCATGTGTAGGATTTGTCCTTTGATTTCATAATCTGGCTCATTAATATCTGGCTTAATAATGGCGTGACCTTGGCCCGTGCGTGTGGCTCTCATTCGGTCTTCCATACTTAGAGGTTCAATTACTTTCATAATTGAATTTGTTAAATACGAATCACTAGAGGATTCTGATTTAACGGTTTCTTCCTCGACAATCTCTGGATGAGTAATTTGTGGTTCCGGAGGAATGATTAGTGGTTCAGGATCTCTGAATTGTCCTTAAATATTCTCCGGATTCTCAATTGTGAGGTCGGGTTCAAAAAATGGATTATCGAAAATTTGAATTGGAGTACTTGGTCGACTAGATGACGATTCTAAAGAAAAATCAACGATATTGGCTAGATGTCTTGATCGAGTTACAGGTGGTGAACGTATGAAAGGTGGTGAACGTTTTGCTCGGTGCATTCACTGAATATCCTATAAGTTATAAAAGATAAAAATTATATAAGCTATCAAATTAATAGACTTTTCTAATTTTACCCACATTTCGAATAGCTAATAAATACAGCAGGTAGCCAGGACCCTTTAAATCGGAAGCCCACAACTCGCCACTAACAAATCCAACTATTACTACGAACCAGAAAATTTTGGATGTCTATCAATTTAACCGCTTAAAATAATTTTTCGTCGAAATTTAAAGAAAATAATAAAAAAAATTCTATGTCCTAAAAACTAGAGCGTCGAGAAATAAGAAAGAAAAAGATTGCGTCGAAAAACGTTGAAAAATAAAAGGTCGAAAAATTAAGCGTCGAAAAACAAACAGTCGAGAAATAAAAATAAGAAATAAAAGCGTCGAAATTTAAAAGTCTAAAAATTAAAAATTAAAAGTTGCATCTAAAGGTATTAAAGCTTAAAAGGAATTCTATATCCAAAATGGCAATAACTTAATAGACACTAAAATCTATTAAATACTAAAGCGTATTAAAGCTTAAAAGGAATTCTATATTCAAAATGGCAATAACTTAATAGACACTAAAATCTATTAAATACTAAAGTGATAAGCGACGTCGTAGAATTCTAAAGCACCTAAATCTTAATCTAAAGAAAAAGCACTTAAGGGATTTTACGGCAAAGCCTAAAAATCTAGAAATAGAAATAACTACGGCAAAATACTAGTCTTAAAACTAATTACGAACGATAAATATACAATTTACGAAATAAACGATTAAAATAAAATACAAATTATAACTAAAATGATAAAAAATACAAATTTTATAAAAATATTTGATGTGTGCAGCGTGGGTTACGAAATAGTTATATTTTTATTACGAAATACTATTAAATACGATACAATTTTACACAAGTTATTTAATTATTTATTTACAGATGGGATATACCTAAACCTTGCTATAACACAATAGGCAGTGTACCTAATCGTAGAGTAGTATAGTTTTTAGTAAGTCCAGTTCGTTCCACAGGGAGACGGCTTATTTTACACTATATTTTTATATAACTATATTTGTACAAAATATAAATATATATTACAATTATTATTATTATAAAAAGGAGGTTTTACCGTTTAATGACTGGTTTATCGATTTTATATTTTAAGCGAAGAGTAAAGTAAATGACGATATTTAACTAACGATAAAATAAATAACAATAATTAAAATAACAATAAATAAAAGTACGAGGAAATATGAAATAAAATATATTATGCTTATTTAAACTTCCGTAATCATGATGTTTGACGTTTTGATTTAATTTATTACCCTGGGTTAATTGTCCTTTGTCCTGGATTATTCGATAAGTCCATCTGGTTTTGTCAATAATAGTCCATCGGTCATAATTATAAAGTGCGAGGGTCTTCGCCAAATTAATCTTATACCCGAAGTCAAATATTCCAACTAATTGGGGATTTAAACCGTAATAAGGTCTTAATACTTTGTTTAATGATTACACCAGGTTATCGACTGTGTGTAATCCAAGGTTTTATTACTTTATTAAAAATTACACCAATTACCCTTGTATGTAATACACCCCTGTTTTAATGAGTCCATTGACTATTAATCCATCCCCCGTTTCCGGTCAAATGAACAATTATTAGTATTTATAAATATCCCGCCTACCGTACCCGATCAAGCGTATGTGGTTATATATAACTACGTCAAATTGTAAATCTCTATATTAATCAAATATAAAGTCCATTAATAACCCATAGTCCCATTTCCACAAGTGTCGTTTTTTTGTCCAAACCCTAATTATGGTCCAAAGCCCAATAACCCCGTCTTAATATTTAGCCCAACATCACGATTACTTCGGCTCAAATAAGCATAATAATAACTTAAATACGAGACATTAATTTAAAAAGGAGAACATAACTTACATTGATTATTTATCGCGTAACTTTACAAGGACAGAATTTCGACTTTAAAACCCGTAAAATAACATTTACATTACCCAAACTAAACTAATATAAAACTAAACTATATATATATATATATATATATATATATATATATATATATATATATATATATATATTAAACAGAGAGTGAGATTGAATTGGGATGGTGTATGGATTCAGCAGAAAGCTCGAGCTTTTATAGGCATATTTTTTATCCTGGCGGCTCCGCGAGTGCGAAGGTACTGAATCCAGCTCACACTTATTTTGGAACTTAGCTTGTCGACGTTTTATTTAATTATAAATATAATATATAAATAATTTATATAATTATTTATATATTATATTATATTCTTGTGCGTAGTTGACTTGTAATTTTAGGTTCGATGACTTGCGCGTTGATGCTCGGTTCATGTCCCGGTTCCGGATTTTCGAACGTCCTTTCGTATAATTTAAATCTTGTACTTTGCATTTCGCAACTTGTACTCTTGTCAATTTTAGACGTTTCTCATCAATAAATTGAACTACTTGAATTATATCTTGTACATTTGAGCTTTTTAGACGTTTGCGTCTTCAAATCTTCGTTTTCGCCTTTTGTCTTCGCACTTATTTATTTAAACGAAAATTACTTGAAAATAGAACAATTTCAACTAAAAACTTTACATATTGGAAGGATATTGCTACTAAATATATGTTCATTTGGAGCACTATCAATATTATTTTTATATTATATTTTATAAAAGTATTAAACTATATAATTAACAATAATAATTAAACTTAATATTACAAACTATATATTAAAACTAGAAATATAAACTAATTAAATAAATAAACCCTAAATGATTAAATAATATTAATATATTATAAACCCTACAGCGTAATTAATGAGTCAAAGGTTAGGCCTGTCACAGCATCTCATGCGATCGCATGAGATTATGCCTTCGGGCTTGATAATGCTAAAAACGAACATATATTTCATAGCATTATCCCTCAAGAAAGACAAGCTTTTAGTTACAATTGTTCTATTTACAAGTGATATTCGTTTAAATAAAAAAATGTGAAGACAAAAGACAGATTCGACGATTTGAAGACGCAAACGACCAAAAAGCTAAAAAGTTCAAAGTACAATCAAAGTGGTTCAAATTATTGAGGAGAAACGTCTCAAAATTACAAGAGTACAAGACGCAAAATGCAAAGTACAAGATATTAAATTGTACGCAAGGACGTTCGAAAATCCGGAACTGGGACCAGAGTCAACTCTCAATGCGCGACGCAACGGAGCTAAAATTACAAGTCAACTATGCATATAAATATAATATAATATAAATATAATTATATAAAAATTATATATATTATATTTATATTTATAAGTGTCGGCAAGCCAGGAGCCAAGAGTACCTGAGCTGGAAAAAGAGGCAATGCGATCGCATGGCCTGGAAGTGAAAAACCCATGCGATCGCATGGTGAACAGTATCACGTGACATCCTATAAATTTCGCAGTTTTTGGTTGAACTTAACACATCTTTTTCTCTTCTCACTCTCACGTATTATATATATATTATAATTTTAATTTTAATTTTAATTTAATTTAATAATAATAAGGGTATGTTAGCGAATATTGTAAGGGTGTAAGTCGAAATTATATCCGTGTAACGCTACGCTATTATTAATCATTGTAAGTTATGTTCAACCTTTTTAAATTAATGTCTCGTAGCTAAGTTATTATTATGCTTATTTAAGCCGAAGTAATCATGATGTTGGGCTAAATATTAAAGACGGGGTAATTGGGCTTTGTACCATAATTGGAGTTTGGACAAAAGAACGACACTTGTGGAAATTAGACTATAGGCTATTAATGGGCTTTATATTTGTTTAATTGAATGATAGTTCGTTAATTTAATATAAAGATTTAAAATTGGACGTACCTATAAATAACCACATACACTCGATCGGACACGATGGGCGGGATATTTATAAGTACTAATAATCGTTCATTTAACTGGACACGGGAATGGATTAATAGTCAATGGACTTATTAAAACAGGGGTGAATTACATACAAGGAAAATTGGTGTAATTATAGTTTAAGTTCCCAATTAGTTGGAATATTTGACTTCGGATATAAGGGTAATTTGACGAGGACACTCGCACTTTATATTTATGACTGATGGATTTTTATGGACAAAAACCAGACGGACATATTTGTGACGACCCGAAAATTTTCGACCAAATTTAAACTTGATCTTTATATGATTCGACACGATAAGCAAAGTTTGTAAAGTTGAGTCTTAAAATTTTGGAACTGTTTACATGAACTCGATTACTCTTTGACTATTCCAGACGATTCACGAACAATTGTGTGCAAATAAATATGTGATTATGTAAATATAAATATAAGTATATATATTAATTTGAAATATTATAATACCATTTAATCATTCAAATTAAATGAATTCGGTACGCAATTAACGTATGTTGTAATATTTATAATATATATACATAATAATTATTCAAATATGTTATTATATAGTATAAGTATTGTTTAATTGATGATATGTAACATTATTGTAACAAACTTAATTACAAGTTAAAATATAACTAATATTATTACTCTCATTATTATTATTATTATTAATGATATTAATATTATTATTTGTAGTACTAATATTATTATAATATATTATATATTTTATATAGATATAAAAATGGAAACATGTAACTTGATATTACTAGTATTATCATTATGCATTATCATCATTATTATTGTTATATATATTATCCTTACTATTGATATTAAAAAAAAAAATAATAATACAATTTATTAATATTATCATTAATAATATCATTATAAACATTATTATAATTATAACTATTAGTATTATTATTCTTATTAATATCATTATTATTTCTATTATCATTATTATTAATTGTATTATTATTATTATTATTTAACTATCATTAGTATTAATATTATTATTAATACACTTATATAGATTTACATATACTTATACACTTAGGAAATACATTTATATAAATATAAATACTAATACATAAATACTAGTATATATAGATAAGAAAATACGGATATAGTTTATATAAAAAAAAAAATAATTTACACGTATCATCCCTATCACTATCTGTTATATTTTTTCTCTGATTCTCTATTACGCTTGTGAACCTATCGATTCCTTTTCAATATAAAACCACCTGTAATTATTTGCTGTTAGGAGAAACAAGTATGTCCTTTATCAATTATCAATTATTCATACAGTTTAAGCAGACACCGGGAGCAAGAACACCTGTTCGAACTATATTTTTTTTAGCTTGACTAACGAATCAATCTTTACAAATTAGAATTGCAATTGTGTTAGGAATCATCCACTTAATCTGTATGTAAGTTTTCAGACTCTAATTCTTTATAGTTATTGTTAATTTCGGAGTCAAAATTTTAAGTTCAAAAGTCAAAGAAATTGTGTTTTGCGAAATTCATTTTGGTTATGATGTTTCAGATCTAATTAAAGACTCAGAAAATTTATATGTATGATTTAAAATTGTTTTCATGAACAAACTTTAGTCTAAAATCGTCTATATAATCGAATCAAAGATTGAATTGGGTTATGTTCATCGACGGTCACAGCAAGAATTGTGGATATTTTTTTTGTTGTTGTTTTATTTTTCTTTTAAATCAATTAACCACTTATTGTTTATAGTTGAAACTACTGGATTTAATACAAATCTATTCTTGCTTCTAAAATGATATTAGATTTCTGATCAATCGATGTTAATCGCTGAAGAAGGTGATTAAGAAACATAGTTTATATTTAATACAAGTGTGTTCATAATCAGAAAAATAGCACGGCTTGAATGGTTAAGTGGTGTGTCGATTTGGCAAGAGGTCTCGGGTTCGAGCCCCATCTTGGGCAAATCTTTTTATCACGATTTTAAAAAGGGTATACACTCTCTTTTTCTAATTATTATTATTATTATTATTATTATTATTATTATTATTATTATTATTATTATTATTATTATTATTATCATTTGTTGTTAATATTAAATATTATTATTATGATAATTATTAGTAATGTTGTTATCATTGTTAGTATTACAAATTATTATTATTATTATTACAAATACAAGAAATTATTATTATTATTAATATTATGATTATTATTCTTATTATTATTACAAATTTGAATAATATTATTATTATTGCTAAGTTAATTATTATTATTACTAACATACTACAATTTATTATTATTATCATTAAATACTAGTAGTATTATATTTACAATTATTAGTATCACTATTATTACTATTATTATTGTTATAGGTATTATTATATTATTATGTGTATTATAATTAGTAACAATATTATTAACACTATTATCATTATTGTAAATATTATTATTATTAGTATTAGCATCATGTTTAAACATTAGTATTATTAAACTATTTATAACTAATATTGTTAATATTACTAAACTTTTCATTTAAACACTGTTATTATCACTACTATAGGATTTATTAATAAAACTATCATTAATATTATTACTATGGGAATCATTAATATTATTGTCATTATTAATACTAGTATTTTCATTATTATTATTTTAAATCACTACTAATATTACTCTAGTATTGTTAAAATTACTATTTAACAAACAAATGAAATATATATATATATATATATATATATATATATATATATATATATATATATAATATTTAATATATATGATATAACAAAATCTACATTTATATATATATATATATATATATATATATATATATATATATATAATTAATATATATTAATAATGAAAAACAAAAGTTACTAATATAAAAATTATATCACTAATAATAATAAATATATTTGTTCGATTACGATATACGTTTTAATATATAGACAAATGATATAGGTTCGTGAATCCTAGGCCAACCCTGCATTGTTCAATATAGTCATATGTATTTTTACTACAAAATACATTTGGTGAGTTTCATTTGCTCCCTTTTTAACTGCTTTTGCAATATATATTTTTGGGCTGAGAATAAATGCGTTGTTTTATAAATGTTTTACGAAATAGGCACAAGTACTAAAACTAATTCTACGTGGGTTTAAACCAGAAATATACCCTTAGCTTGGTAACATTAAACTACTTGTCTATGTACGGTTGGCGCGAATCTTAAAGATAGATCTATTGGGCCTGACAAACCCCATCCTGACTATGAGCTGCTTTAGTACTTCGACGTTATTTTAAACACACCTGATCTGGTGTACTTTAGAGGGTAAAACATGAACGTTAAGGCTTGTTACCGGGTGCCTACAACTTATAGAGTACTTTTATACCCTTGCGAGTGTACATATATTTATAAATGAAAATCTTGTGGTCTATTAATATATTGAAATGATTGTTATGATAAACTTATGAACTCACCAACCTTTTGGTTGACACTTGAAAGCATGTTTATTCTCAGGTATGAAAGAAATCTTCCGCTATGCATTTGCTCATTGTAAAGACTTTATTTGGAGTCGATCATCGCAATGGAACCAGATGTTGGTGACTTCGTCCAGACGGATTAGGACGGGTCACTACAATATTGAATAATCCAGGACAAAGGACAATTAATACATGGTAATAAACTAAAATCAACACGTCAAACATCATGATTACGGAAGTTTAAATAAGCATAATTCCTTTATTTCATATTTAATTGCACTTTTAATTATCACACTTTAATTTATTGTCATTTTAATTATCGTACTTTTTAATTATCGCAATTTTATTTATTGTCATTTTATTTATCACACTTTTATTTATCGCAATTTCATTATCGCTATTTACTTTATACTTTAAATTAAGTCTTTTATATTTAATATTTTACATTAGGTTTTAATTGCGACTTAAGTTTTAAAATCGATAAACCGGTCATTAAACGGTAAAAACCCCCTTTTATAATAATAATACTACTTATATTTATATTTATATTTTTACAAATATAGTTTTTTAAAAATATAGCGTTAAACTTGGCTAGCTCCCTGTGGAACGAACCGGACTTACTAAAAACTACACTACTGTATGATTAGGTACACTGCCTATAAGTGTTGTAGCAAGGTTTAGGTATATCCACTCTATAAATAAATAAATAACTTGTGTAAAATTGTATCGTATTTAATAGTATATTGTAGCAAAAATATAACTATTTCGTATACACCTCTACGTACATCAAGTATTTTTGGCGCCGATGCTGGGGAAAAACAACGCCGAAAGCGAAACGCTATAAAAAAAATTTAGTTTACTTTTGTAAAAATACGCTTTTGTAAAAATACGTTTTATTTATTAAAAATACAAAAATATAAAAAGAAAAAATATATATTTTTAAGAGTTGTTCAAAATATATAAAATTATAAAGTATTTTTATTTCTATTTTAATTTTTAAGTTTTATTTAAGTTATTTAAATATTTTATATAAATTCAAAAAAAGAAAAAAAAGAAAAATATAAGTAATCGGGCCATGGTACTGTAGCAGCCCAACTCTGGCCTGGAACCCTAGCCCATGCGACCACATGAAAATATAATGCGAAATCCATGCGATCGCATGGCTTGAGTTGACACGTCTGGTACCTTAGCCGACAGGATTAGGTTTAATAATTAAAATTATTATTATTAATTATTTACCCTAATTAGGGTTTATTAATTAATTAATTTCTAATATTAGTTTTAGTTTTATTTATTTAATTTGTATTTTTAGTTTTAATTAGTTTTAATAAATTATAAAATTAATACTTTTGTAAATAAATAATATAAAAATAATATTTTTATAAAAATTGTACTTTTTACAACTTTAAGTTTATTTTTATATTTTGTATCTTTTTATTTGTTTTAGCGTAATATTTGTATTTTTCGTTCGTATTTAGTTTTAAGTCATAGTTTTTGCCATAGTTATTTTTATTTCTAGATTTTTAGGCTTTGCCGTAAAATCCCTTAAGTGCTTTTTTCTTTAGACTAAGATTTAGGTGCTTTAGAATTTTGCGACGCTGTTTTATAAATTTTAGTACTTTTTAAGTTATTGCTGTTTTGGATATAGTATTCCTTTTAAGCTTTAATACTTTTAGACGCAACTTTTAATTTTTAGTTTTTAGACTTTTAAGTCTCGACGCGCTACGTTCTTTTTATTATTTTTCGATCTTTTATTTTTCGACGTTTTCCGGCGCGCTCTTTTTCTTTCTTATTTCTCGACGCACTAGTTTTTAGGATATAGAATTTTCTATTTCTTCTCTAAAATTTCTTTAAATTTCAACGAAAAATTATTTTAAGTGGTTAAATTGATAGACATCCAAAATTTGCTGGTTCGTAGTAATAGTTGGATTTGTTAGTGGCGAGTTGTGGGCTTCCAATTTAAAGGGTCCTGGCTACCTGCTGCATCTATTGGCTATTCGAAACGTGGGCAAAATCAGAGAAGTCTATTAATTTGATAACTTATATAATTTTTATCTTTTATAACTAATAGGATATTCAGTGAATGCACCGAGCAAAACGTTCACCACCTTTTATACGTTCACCACCTGTAACTCGATCAAGACATCTAGCCAATATTGTCGCCGTTGATTTTTCTTTAGAATCATCATCCAGTCGACCAAGTACTCCAATTCAAATTTCCGATAATCCATTTTTTGAACCCGACCTCACAATTGAGAATCCGGAGGATATTCAGGGACAATTCCGAGATCCTGAACCATTAATCTTTCCTCCGGAACCACCAATCATTCAAACGGAGATTGTCGAGGAAGAAACCATTAAATCAGAATCCCTTAGTGATTCAGATTCAACAAATTCAATCATGGAAAATCTGGAACCTCTAAGTATGGAAGACCGAATGAGAGCTAAACGCACTGGCCAAGGTCACGCAATTACTCAACCTGACATTAATGCGCCAGATTATGAAATCAAAGGCCAAATCCTACACATGGTAACTAATCAATGCCAATTTAGTGGTGCGCCGAAGGAAGATCTAAATGAACATCTTCGAACCTTTAATAGGATCTGTACTCTATTTAAAATAAGAGAAGTTGAGGATGAACAAATCTATCTCATGTTATTTCCCTGGACTTTAAAGGGAGAAGCCAAAGGTTGGTTAGAATCATTACCTAAAGGGGCGATTGATACATGGGATGTTTTAGTTGAAAAATTTCTTAAACAATTCTTTCCGGCATCTAAAGCTGTGAGACTTCAAGGAGAAATTGTTACGTTCACACAAAATCCAAATGAAACTCTATATGAAGCGTGGACAAGATTTGAAAAGTTATTGAGAGGATGTTCGAAACATGGTTTAGACACTTATCAAATAGTACAAATATTCTACCAAGGATGCCACATCACTACACGAAAAGACATCGATATAGCAGGTCGTGGTTCCATTATGAAGAAAACCGCAACTGAAGCTTACAAAATTATTGATAACACTGCTTCCCACTCACATGAGTGGCACCAAGAAAAATATATCGTTAGATCATCTAAAGCGGCTAGAGCCGATTCTAGCCATGACTTTGATTCCATTTCTGCAAAGATAGATGCTGTCGAGAGACAAATAGAAAAGATGACTAAAGATATTCACTCAATAAGAATTAGTTGTGAGCAGTGTGGAGGACCACATTTGACAAAAGATTGTCTCAGTATTGAACAAACAATGGAATAAAGAGAGAATGTTTCATATATGAACCAAAGGCCTGGAAATAATTATCAGAATAATTATCAACAGCCAAGACCAATCTACAATCAAAATCAGAACTATAACCGAAATGTTCCATACAACAACCAACAAGGTCATAGCACTCAACAAGTATCCAATAATACTTACAATTAGCAAAGACCTATTTTTCAAAATAAACCACCACAAACCGATGATAAAAAGCCAAATTTAGAAGATATGATGTCGAAGCTAGTTGAATCTCAAATGCAGTTTTTCACATCTCAGAAACAAATCAATGAACAAAATGCTCAAGCATTTAGAAATCAACAAGCTTCTATTCAAAATTTAGAACAAGAAGTGAGCAACCTAGCAAGGTTAATAGGTGAATGAAAACCGGGAAGTCTACCTAGTAATACAAATGCTAACCCCCAGAATGAAACAGCAAAAGCCATTACCATGAGAAGTGGTATTACACTTAAACCACCTGAAATACCTATAATTTCTGATGACGCTATTCCTACTCCACAAGAACCACAATCTGAGCAAGATAAGAAAACAGAACCGGTAGTTGAAAAGGTTAATGAAGATAACACAGTTAAGGCTAAACCTTATGTTAAACCATACCAACCACCACTTCCTTACCCAAGTAAAATGAGAAAAGAAAGACTTGAAGCCGAGCAATCCAAATTCTTGGATATGTTTAAACAGATAAATGTAAATCTACCTTTCATTGATGTGATTTCAGGAATGCCAAGATATGCCAAATTCGTGAAAGATATAATCACAAATAGAAAGAAAATGGAAGAACTTTCGGCTGTAACAATGAATGCTAATTGTTCTGTAGTGCTATTGAATAAAATACCAGAAAAACTTTCAGATCCAGGAAGTTTCACAATTCCATGTTTTCTGGGTAGTCTTAGTTCAATAGAAGCATTGGCAGACTTAGGTGCTAGTATAAATTTAATGACGTATTCACTATACGCTAAACTAGACCTTAGAGAATTGAAACCAACACGAATAAGCATACAACTAGCCAATCGATCAGTAAAATATCCTAGAGGGATAATGGAAAACATGCTAGTTAAAGTTGGTACTTTAGTATTTCCAGTAGATTTTATTATTCTGGACATGGAAGAAGATTCTCGAGTTCCTCTAATATTAGGAAGACCATTCTTAAACACGGCTAAAGCAATAATAGACGTGTTTGGTAAGAAACTGACCCTAAGTATAAAGGATGAGAGTGTTACCTTTTCTGTTGATAGAGCCATGCAACAACCGCAATCTGCAGATGATACATGTTATTACATTCAAACTATAGATTCACATGCAGAATTGTTAGAAGAATTTCCAGAATTACAAGGAACAGGAGAATGTTCTTTAGGAGAAGGAACTGAACCAATTGATGAAACTGAAATGTTAGCTACACTTATGGCTAATGGATATGAACCAACAATAGAAGAAATTCAAATGCTAAAAGAAGAAGACAGATATCGATACAAATCATCGATAGAAGAACCACCGACATTAGAGTTAAAACCACTTCCAAACCATTTAGAATATACTTATTTACATGGTGAATCTGAATTACCTGTAATAATATCGTCTTCTCTTACTAAAAATGAAAAATATCAACTCGTTTCTGTGCTAGAAGCTCATAAACCAGCTATTGCATTGAAGATTTATGATATTAAAGGCATAAGTCCTTCTTATTGCACACATAAAATCCTTATAGAAGAAGGTCATAAAATGCCAAAGAAGACTAAATCCTAATATTCAAGATGTTGTTAAGAAAGAAATTATTAAACTGCTAGATGCAGGTTTAATTTATCCAATCTCTGATAGTCCATGGGTAAGCCCAGTTCAATGCGTACCTAAGAAGGGTGGCATGACTGTCATCACAAATGAAAAAAATGAGCGTATTCCTACTAGGACTGTAACAGGATGACGTGTTTGTATTGATTATAGAAAATTAAATGACGCCACCAAAAAAGATCACTTTCCCTTACCTTTCATTGATCAAATGTTGGAAAGATTAGCTGGGAATAGTTACTATTGTTTTCTTGACGGTTTTTCTGGATATTTTCAAATTCCAATAGCACCCGAAGATCAAGAGAAAACCACATTCACGTGCCCTTATGATACTTTTGCTTACAAACGCATGCTATTTGGACTTTGCAACGCCCCTGCAACCTTTCAAAGGTGCATGATGGCGATTTTTCACGACATGGTAGAAGAATGCATGGAAGTTTTCATGGATGACTTTTCAGTCTTCGGTGATACTTTTGAAACATGTCTAGTTAATCTTGAACGAATGCTTATTAGATGCGAAAAATCAAATCTAGTTCTTAATTGGGAGAAATGCCATTTCGTGGTTAAAGAAGGCATCGTTCTTGGTCATAAAATTTCAAAGGAAGGAATTGAAGTGGATAGAGCTAAAGTAGATGTAATTGCTAAACTTCCACATCCCACCAATGTTAGAGGAGTTAGGAGTTTTCTAGGGCATGCCGATTTTTACCGACGTTTCATAAAAGATTTTTCTAATATTGCCACTCCTATGAATAAACTCCTAGAAAAGGATGCTACATTCATCTTTTCAGATAAATGCATCAAATCTTTTAATATTCTTAAAGAAAAACTCACTAATGCGCCGATCATGATAACTCCAAATTGGAATCTACCGTTTGAACTTATGTGCGATGCAAGTGATTTTGCAATGGGAGCCGTTTTAGGACAAAGGATTGAAAAATAATTTCAACCTATTTATTACGCTAGTAAGACATTACAAGGAGCACAAACGAATTATACAACTACTGAAAAAAAACTCCTTGCTATCGTCTTTGCTTTTGACAAATTTCGTTCATATCTCGTTCTAGCTAAAACGGTGGTCTATACCGATCATTCTGCTCTTAGATACCTATTTTCAAAACAAGATGCTAAACCAAGATTAATCCATTGGATCTTACTCTTACAAGATTTCAATATTGAAATCCGAGATAAAAAGGGAGCAGAAAATCTCGCCGCTGATCATCTTTCTCGTCTTGAAAATCCCGAATTAGAAGTTCTAAATGAATCGGCCATACAAGATAACTTTTCTGATGAATATTTATTGAAGATAGATTATAGTGAAATTCCATGGTTTGCAGACTATGAAAACTACTTAGTATGTGGATTCCTTGAAAAAGGGTTGTCGTACCAAAAACGAAAGAAATTCTTTAGTGATATAAAACACTATTTTTGGGAAGATCCACATTTGTTTAAAAGTTGTCCCGATAGAATAATACGCCGATGTGTATTCGGGGATGAAGCTAGTCAAATCTTAAATCATTGTCACACAGGACCAACAGGAGGGCATTATGGGCCTCAACTTACAGCAAGAAAAGTTTATGATGCTGGATTCTATTGGCCTACAATTATCAAAGACGCACACCTTCTTTGCAAATCCTGTGATGCATGTCAAAAGGCCGAAAAAATAAGTCAACGTGATGAAATGACATAAAATGTCATTCAAGTATGTGAAGTATTTGACATTTGGGGTATTGACATTATGGGTCCATTTCCAAAATCTCATAATAATCTCTACATTCTCGTTGCCATTGATTATGTATCTAAATGGGCGGAAGCACAAGCTCTCCCAACTAACGATGCACGAGTTGTAGTCAACTTCTTAAAATGTCTTTTTGCAAGGTTCGGAACACCGAAAGCTTTAATAAGTGATCTGGGTACTCATTTTTGTAATAATCAACTTGAAAAAGTTCTCAAAAGATATGGAGTAACTCATAAAATCTCAACCGCGTATTATCCACAAACAAGTGGACAAGTTGAAAATATCAACTGAGCTTTAAAACGTATTCTAGAGAAAACCGTAGGATCAAATCCGAAGGAATGGTCCATGAAATTGGAGGATGCACTCTGGGCTTTTAGAACAGCCTACAAAACTCCAATTGGAACCACACCTTTTAGACTCGTTTACGGAAAAGCATGTCATCTTCCAGTAGAAATTGAACACAAAGCATTTTGGGCTTTGAAGACATGTAATCTTGATTTACATGAAGCCGGACGTCTACGGTTAAGTTAACTAAATGAATTAGAAGAATTAAGACATGAAGCATATGAAAATACGTTAATATATAAAGAAAGAACGAAGAAATGGCATGATAAAAGAATCAGAAGTTCAAAAGAATTTAAAGAAGGAGATAGAGTTCTTCTTTTCAATTCACGATTCAAGCTATTTCCTGGAAAATTAAAATCAAGATGGTCTGGACCATTCATAGTCAAAAGAGTTTTCCCATATGGAACAGTAGAATTAATAAATTCAAATGGGATTGAATTTAAAGTTAATGGTCACAGAGTTAAACATTACATAGATAATCTAATGGAAGTTGAAGTTGAAGTTAATCACAATTTCGACACCACAGCTAACTAAGTGTGGGAAGTTTCGAATCTTTTTAGGGTAATATATTTTTCTGTTAGAGTTAGATATTCTGTTTTCGTATAGTTTCCGAGAATGGAATCCGAATGGTCTTTCCTTAGCAGACCCTAAAGAACTAGTCTTCTCCCCCCATTCTGAATTTTTATTTTTTTAGGTTTTACGAGATGAAGAATTCCTTTGATCTGAACCATGGTCTAATGCTACACGCTATGATTACTGATAAGGCTAAAAAGGAACATATATTTCATAGCAATATCCCTCCTAAATAATAGGTTTTCATATGTAATTGTATTATATTTTTATTGTAATTGTTTAAATAAATAAGTGCGAAGACAAAAGGCGAAAACGAAGATTTGAAGACAAAAACGTCCAAAAAGCTCAAATGTACAAGATACAATTCAAAAGGTTCAATTTATTGATGAAAAACATCTAAAAATGACAAGAGTACAAGTTACAAAATGCAAAGTACAAGATATTAAATTGTACGCAAGGACGTTCGAAAATCCGGAACCAGGACATGAGTCAACTATCAACGCCCAACGCAACGGACTAAAAATTACAAGTCTACTATGCACAAGAATATAATATAATATATAAATAATTATATTAATTATTTATATTTTATATTTATATATATAAAACGTCGGAAAAGAAGATCCAAAGGGGTGTGAGCTGTATTCCATTTCCCCGCGACTCGCGGAGTTCTCAGGCATAAAGTGCCGCGACTCGCGGAGCACAGAAATTTCAGAATCCCTATAAAAGGTCGCGAATTCTGCCGAGTTTAAGAACATAATAATAATAATACTCCCTAGTATAATATAAATAAATATATATATGTATATATAGTATAGATTAGTGTTATATTAGATTAGTTTGGGTTATGTAAAAGTTATTTTTACGGGTTTTTAAAGTCGGAGCTCTGTCCGTGTACTACTACGCGATAAATAATCAATGTAAGCTATGTTCTCCTTTTTAAATTAATGTCTCGTACTTAAGTTATTATTATGCTTATTTGAGCTGAAGTAATCATGATGTTGGACTAAATATTAAAGACGGGGTAATTGAGCTTTGTACCATAATTGGGGTTTGGACAAAAGAACGACACTTGTGGAAATTAGACTATGGGCTATTAATGGGCTTTATATTTGTTTAACTAAATGATAGTTTGTTAATTTTAATATAAAGATTTACAATTGGACGTACCCATAAATAACCATATACACTCGATCGGACACGATGGGCGGGATATTTATATGTACGAATAATCGTTCATTTAACCGGACACGGGAATGGATTAATAGTCTATGGAATTATTAAAACAGGGGTGAAATTATGTACAAGGACACTTGGCGTAATTGTTAACAAAGTATTAAACCTTGGATTACACGCAGTCGATAACCTGGTGTAATTATTAAACAAAGTATTAAAACCTTGTTACAGTTTAAGTCCCCAATTAGTTGGAATATTTGACTTCGGACATAAGGATAATTTGACGAGGACACTCGCACTTTATATTTATGACTGATGGACCGTTATGGACAAAAACCAGATGGACTTATCAAATAATCCAGGACAAAGGACAATTAACCCATGGGAATAAACTAAAAATCAACACGTCAAACATCATGATTACGGAAGTTTAAATAAGCATAATATATTTTATTTCATTTTTTTTTTTCGTACTTTTATTTATTGTCATTTTAATTATTGTTATTTATTTTATATTGTTATTTAAATATCGTCATTTACTATACGCTTCACTTAAAATATAAATCGACAAACCGGTCATTAAACGGTAAACCCCCTTTTATATATTATTATATATATTTTGTACAAATATAGTCGTTTAAAAATATAGTGTGCAATAAGCCCGCTCCCTGTGGAACGAACCGGACTTACTAAAAACTATACTACTCTACGATTAGGTACACTGCCTATAGTGTTGTAGCAAGGTTTAGGTATATCCCATTTGTAAATAAATAATTAAAACTTGTGTAATTTGTAACGTATTTCGTAGTAAAATATAGTACTATCACGTACCCCCACGCTACGACATCAAGTTTTTGGCGCCGCTGCCGGGGACTTGGCGAAACGCTATATTTTTAATATATATTTGTATAAATATATTTTTAGAAAAACAATATCAAATTTAAAAAAAATAAATAAATAAAAAATAAAAAAAACCGAAAAAAAATAAAAAAAATAAAAAAATAAAAAATATATATAAATCTAGTTTTACGATTTTTATTTATAAAATTATAAAGTAGTTCTATTTTTATTTTAGTTTTTAAAATATAAGTTTTTATTATATAAATATTTAGATTTTAAAATATAAAAACAGAAAATAAAAAAAAATAAAAATAAAAATAAAAACGTTAAATTTTGAACTGCACCCGAGTTGAAATTTGGAACCCCGCGACTCGCGGGGTTTGCTGCATCGATTACCGCGACTCGCGGAGACACTCTGACACGGGTACACAGAACCCTAATTCAGCATTAATTACGGATAATTATTAATTATTATTATTATAACCCTAACTAATTATTATTATTATAATTACTTTTACTTTTTATTTAATTTATATATTTTAGTTAAATTAGTTTAATTAATTTGTAAAATTAATAGTTTTAATAAATAAATAATATAAAAATAATATTTTTATAAAAATTGTACTTTTTACAACTTTTTGTATATTTTTATATTTTGTCCCTTTTTAATCGTTTTAGCGTAATATTTGTATTTTTAGCTCATATTTAGTTTTAAACTTAGTTTTTGCCATAGTTATTTTTATTTCTAGATTTTTAGGCTTTGCCGTAAAATCCCTTAAGTGCTTTTTCTTTAGACTAAGATTTAGGTGCTTTAGAATTTTGCGACGCCGTTTTTATATTTTAGTACCTTTTTAAGTTATTACCATTTGTGATATAGTTTTTCTTTTAAGCTTTAATATTTTTAGATGCAACTTTTAATTCTTAGTTTTTAATTCTTTTTTAAGTTACGACGCGCTATTTTCTTATTTTTTATTTTTCAACGTTTTTCGACGCGCATTCTTTTTCTTTCTTATTTCTCGACGCTTTAGTTTTTAGGACTTAGAAATTTTCTCTATTTCTTATCTAATATCTCAAACGGAAAGAAAAATTATTTAAGTGGTTAAATTAATGGACGTTGACAATTTTCTGCTTCGTAGTAATAGTTGGATTTGTTAGTGGCTGAGTTGTGAGCTTCCGATTTAAAGGGTTCTGGCTCCCTGCTGCATCTTTTGGCTATTCGAAACGTGGGCAAAAGCAGAAAAGTCTATTAATTGGACAACTTATATAAGTTTTTCTATTTTTATAACTAATAGGATAATTAGTAAATGCACCACATTGTAGCTAAAATTTGGCCATCGCAATAAAATGGAAAATTTTGAAAACAAGGCTATGGAAACTCTTTTTGATATCCAAAATCAATTAAATCAATACTCTCAAACGAGTGTTGATGACAATTCGTTCGGTCAATCTTGGATCACGAATGACGAAACAATAACTGGTTGTGAAATCTGTGGAGATTATCACTCAACATGGGAATGTTATTATTACGTTCCTATGAAAAATTACGCACCCACGGAACCTGAATGGAATGATTATGAAGAATACAATTCAAATTGGGATTATTCCCAAGAATATATCCAAACTCAACAACCAGTAGACGAGGAAAATTACGTGTCTGAAAATTTATTAGACAATATGAAAATCAAACTCGAAGAACTCAATGCTCAAAATGAACAAATGAGAGAGTTTGTAAACCGGCAAGCTGAAACTCTATCAGACTACACACCTGTTGATCTGAGGAGTCGTGTGCAAGAAAATCTCATATCATCGAATTTTGATGAATTCGAGAGCTCCGAAATCACCAATTATCCCGATGATACTTTTTATTCAGTCTTACCAATTTCACAACATATCGACACATTAGCCTCTACCGACGAAATCATTGATCCATCAATAGATGAAAAAGAAGTAAGGGTGATAAATTGGTACTCTTGGAAAAACAATAACGTTGAAAATTTTACTCCCGAGACCAAAGTGGTGGGACCAATAAGGACCGTTAAAGAAGAAGAATTTGCTTCGATCTCGAATTTTACCATCTCACAACCTTCCAACCCAATATTCTCAATAGACGAGTCATCTACCAAAGATGAACTACAAGCTGTAATAGATAATGACACCTCGGATTTCACCCAATCGGGTAATAGAGGTGAAAACTTTGATCTCGAGAATAAAAGGAAGGAAATGTTAGGAATTGTCCGCCTGTAACGACCCGCACTTTTTCGATCATACTATACTTATAAGATTAATATTTACATAAATTAAACCTTGCCAACATGATAAGCAATCCAAATTGTCGAGACTTATATTTCCGAAAAGAGTTTTACACAACGTTTGACCGTCTAGTTTGACCGATGATATCACGAACTATACAATATATGATAATTATACGTTTGTGTATATAAATGTATATATACATATTTAACATGATTAATAAATGTTTTAATATCTCATTTTGTATTAATAACAACAAGTTATATGTGTATTTTGAAACTACTAACTTAAGTTTTCAAAACGATAACTATACGTAACGTTATTTGACATAAATACTTAAGACATATAATGTTTATACATATATTGTATAAGTAATGTATTTAATCACTTTTAAAGACTTAAATACATAAAACCATATAAGTGTATTCACAAAAGATAGCTATATTTGAATCCTCATTCCATTTTTCACAAAATTTCTATACGTATACCTAGAGTATTTGTACTCGTATCATACCAAGCTCCTATACGTATTTACTAATAGTAAATACACATCAAAATCACCACCTAACCAGCCATTATTCATGCCATGAGGGCTAGGTAATTGAACTTGGAAGCAATTAGGACTAGATACATAAAATTATCACTTGAAATTTTGTCCATATACACCATGTTACACGTTTTTTTGGTGTATATATACATGCTCATTTTGATCCATTTTTACTACCATTTTCTTATCAAAAACACACACTCTTTCTTACTCTCTAAACTCCATAACAATCCAGCAAATAACCAAGAAGATCTAGCCATAAAAACCATACTAAAACACCATAAGAAAACTCTTACAACAACACTTCAAGAAAACCTTCCAAGAACACCAACTTACTTCCAATCTTTCATCCACTTCTATCACCCTTTTGATTCTAGCTTCTTACTCCTCTTTTACAGCAAACTTATCCAAGGAACTTGAGGTAGAATCTATGTTCATAACCTTATTCAATTCATATATATATAGCTATCTTATTTTGTGGTACAAAAGTTTAACAACAAGAACATAGTTTGAATGTTTTCAAACTTGTTTGCAAACTAAATAGATCCTTCTAACTTAACTTTTAAAATACTTCAAGACATGTAACATAACTTATTTATATGTTAATTTAACAAGGTAAAACCTGGTTTTTCAAAGTATAAGTATTTTTGGAAAAATGGTCATTAAATGATTTTGTTGTAACAAAAATGTTTAACTTCATATGTTTCACTAAACTTTCACCTATGCCGTATGATTTTGAATACAAACCAAGGTATTTACAGTTCATAGTCTTAAAGAAGAACTCGATCCAAGAAGATGGCAATTTGAATCAACGAAAACGGACTTGTAACGAAGAAACTATGACCGAAACAAAATTGGTTATCCAAGACTTAATTGACTTCGGGATTCATTGGAAAAACTTACATAAAATCACATCTTTATAAGATAACATGATATTTTATATATATGTACTCATAATTCAATTTCATATGGTTCAGGATCACCCGTAAGCAACACGAGAAGATTAATCATAAGATCCCATGTTTGTACGCAACACGTCATTTGACAACACCGGTACTTTATGTACGCAATACGTCATTTGACAACACCGGTACCGTGGGTCAAGATTAATCTCGACCAATACATATACGATGGGGTTTTATTTATTTCGTTGGGGGTTTTGTTTATTGCGGGTATATTAAACATCTAAAAATGAACCATTAAAATTGAATTACTAACATCGAAATGCTAACTACGGACTAAGGAAATATTCAAAATATTAAAAGTATAACAAGTATATATATATATAACGTTTGTTTTAAAATGAAAACATATTGATATATTATATATGGATAGGTTCGTGATATCAACCGGAAGACCGAGTCAAAATATATATATCATCAAGACAAGAGTGAGTATATAGTCCCACTTTTAAACTCTAAATATTTCGGGATGAGAATACATGTATTTTATGTCTTACATTATGGACACAAGTAACTGAAAAATATATTCTACGTTGAGTTGTACCACTGGCATACTTCCCTGTAGCTTGGTAACTAATATTTACAGCGGTATTGTAAACGCGAATCCTGTTGATAGATCTATCGGGCCTGACAACCCCAACCGGACTGGACGACCAGTATTCAACGGTTGCACAGTACTTCGTTTTGTGACTACACTTGGTACGGTGTAGTAAGATTTCATATTAAAGGGAATATGCGACGTGAAAATGTTAAGTATGGTTACCAAGTGCTCAACCACTTAGAATACTTTTATTAAACTGTTTATATACGAAATCTTGTGGTCTATATATATATATATTGCTGCCGGCATTAAACCTATATCTCACCAACTTTATGTTGACCTTTTAAAACATGTCTATTCTCAGGTGATTTCTAAAGCTTCCGCTGCATCATGTTGGATCTAACCAGGATCTTGCGTACGCATGTTTGTGTCAAAAATAAAACTGCATATCCGAGATGTTGTATTGTAAAATATGCTAGAAACCGTGTTGTTGTCATCATTTGTAAAGTTTGTAAGTTGAAGATTATCGCTAAACGTTAATCTTCTTTTTATTGTCTTAAGCTTGTAACAAAAATAATGGTTGTGGTTTGTAATGTATAATATATGCAGTTTTTCTTTTAAAAATGTCTCATATAGAGGTCAATACCTCGCAATGAAATCATACGTTATCTAACGCGTTCTTATGGTTAAGGACGGGTTATGACATGTGGTATCAGAGCGTTGGTCTTAGCGAACCAGGTTTGCATTAGTGTGTCTAGCCGAGAAGTCGTTAGGATACATTAGTAAAGTCTGGACTTTGACCGGGTCTGATTTTAAAAACCATTGCTTATCACTGTTGGTTAAAAATTTATATGTAAATATTATGTAAGTACTAATGGGTTAGTTGTTATGTGTTAGATGTCGGGCTCGAAACTTATTATCACATTCAGCGACTCCGAATCAGAACCTTCAGATTGTGTTTCAGTCATTAACATATCCGATGACGAAAGTGGTATTTTTGGGGAAGACTCACAATTTCCGGATGAACCAACTATTGAAATATCGGAAAGTGAACCCGAGGAGGAAAGTGAACCCGAAGAGGAAAGTGAACCCGAGGAAATTACAAAAGAAAAATATGATCAAGGAAAGAAACGAAAAGCTAGTGAATTAGAAAATCCAAATCCCGAGTTTAATGAGAATGAAGTGGCACCAATTCCACTCAACACTACCACCCCTATCCCCGCTATTCCTATTAGTGCTATCCCCGCATCTAGTTCTTCGGCACCTCAGCCAAAACGTAGGGAGACAGCTAGGATTCGCGTTGGGGGATTCCCTGGACATAAATGTTTTGGGAAATAGATCAAACGATGCGCTGCCGAATTAAACCATGGAATCAAATAATGTTTTGTATAATATTATTAGTGTGGTTTGTTTAATGTTCGATGTAAGATAAGCATATGTAAAATAGCGAAGTATGAAATGCAATAATTTTCCATGGTTAAGTATTATTTAGATTGTAGTAATTGGTTCTGTACTAAGCTATTAAGTATGAACATTAACGGGTAGGTACTACCCTAGATATAATTATAAAACGCTAATAAGAAGAAAAGGCTTTTATAATAATACCTGGTTCATATTATTAACAAGCTATAAATGTACTATAAATACACACTACATCTATAATATTCCATGTGAATAATTATTTTCTTTCATTAGGAAATGGCGCGATTGAATCGAATGACGGAACAAGAACTCGAGGAACTCATCAACCAGCGAGTGAACGATAGAATGCTATGGGTCGAAGCTGCAAGAGCTGCTGCAGTTAACCCAAATCCTCGTGTAGGATGCTCCTACAAGACGTTTCAAGCTTGCAAGCCATCATCATTCAGTGGAACGGAAGGACCGATCGGTTTAACCCGATGGATAGAAAAGATGGAGACGGTGTTCAAAATCAGTGGTTGTGATGAAAAAGACATGACCAAGTTTGCATCGTGCACTTTACAAGATAGTGCACTCACATGGTGGAAGAATTATGTGAAGGCGGTAGGAGGAGATGTAGCTTATGATACTCCATGGGAAGAATTCAAAGCAATGATAATCACCGAGTATTGTCCAAGGAATGAGGTTATTAAGTTAGAAGATGAGTTACGAAGTTTGAAGGTGGTTGGTACTGAAATCACCAACTACAATCAGCGATTCATGGAATTGGTTTTACTATGTCCTGAATTGGTTCCAACCGAAGCACGGAAGATTGAAATGTACAAAGGTGGTTTGCCCCGCAAGGTCAAGGCAAACGTTACGGCGTCGAAACCTAAGACAATTCATGAAGCTATAACCATGGCGAACGAGTTAATGGATCAGGTCATTCTGGATAAGAAAGCATTCACTACTGAGGTGAAGGTATCGAGTAACAAAAGGAAGTGGAACGGAAATTATGATCAAGGTTACCAACAGCAATCTTTTAAGAAACCAGAAACCCCGAAAGGTGCGGGTAGCGGTTCAGGCTTTGGTTACAAAGGACAAAGTCCTTTATGCAACCGTTGTCACAAACATCACTTTGGTTACTGTAGTGTGTTGTGCACCAAATGCAATCGACAGGGACATCTTGCTGAAGATTGTAAGGCTCTCGTTACAAATGCAAATGGTAACAAGACTCCTGCCACCAACGCAAATAGAACTGCTTTGGCTAACATTACTTGTTTTGGGTGTGGAAAACAAGGTCACTATAAGAGCCAGTGCCCGAATCAGAATGGCGGACCTGCACGTGGAAGAGCGTTTGTTATTAATGCTAGAGAGGCACGAGAAGACCCGGAGCTTGTTACGGGTATGTTTACCATTAATAACTTATCAGCATCTATTTTATTTGATACTGGCGCCGATAGAAGTTACGTGTGTATAAATTTTTACACTAAATTGAATTGTTCATCATTACCTCTAGATGCTAAGTACTTGATTGAGTTAGCTAATGGTAAACTAATTAAAGCCGATAAAATTTGTCGTGATTGTGAAATAAATCTAGCCGGAGAAACGTTTAAAATCGACTTAATACCCATAGAATTAGGAGGTTTTGATGTAATAGTCGGCATGGACTGGATGTCCAAAATAGGAGCGGAAGTTGTTTGTGCCAAGAAGGCAATTCGTATTCCTGGTAAGGATAAAATGCCAGTGATGATTTATGGAGAGAAGGGTAATTCAAAGCTAAAACTCATTAGCTGTTTGAAAGCCAAGAAGTGTTTAGAAAAGGGATGTTACGCTATTTTAGCACATGTTAATAAAGTCGAAAAGAAAGAAAAGTGCATCAACGACGTGCCTGTGGCAAGAGATTTTCCTGAAGTTTTTCCGGAAGAATTGCCGGGATTACCTCCATTTAGATCGGTAGAATTTCAAATAGATTTAGTACCAGGAGCTGCACCAGTGGCTCGTGCTCCATATAGACTTGCACCGTCCGAGTTAAAAGAACTTCAAAGTCAGTTAAAAGAATTACTGGACCGTGGATTCATACGACCGAGTACTTCACCGTGGGGAGCTCCAATTTTGTTTGTTAAGAAGAAAGATGGATCTTTTAGGATGTGTATAGACTATCGTGAATTAAATAAGTTAACTATCAAGAATCGGTATCCACTACCGAGAATTGATGACTTATTTGATCAATTGCAAGGATCATGTGTTTATTCGAAAATCGACTTAAGATCGGGCTATCATCAACTACGCGTCAAAGAAGAGGACATTCCGAAAACTGCTTTTCGGACACGTTATGGTCATTACGAATTTTTGGTCATGCCGTTTGGATTGACAAATGCGCCAGCTGTATTCATGGACCTCATGAATCGAGTTTGTAGTCCGTATTTAGATAAGTTTGTTATCGTTTTCATTGATGATATTCTTATCTATTCCAAGAGTGAGCAAGAGCATGAAGAGCATTTAAGGTTGATATTGGAGTTGTTAAGAAAAGAACAGCTATATGCTAAATTTTCTAAGTGTGCTTTTTGGTTGAAAGAAGTGCAATTTCTTGGCCATGTTGTTAATAGCGAAGGAATTCAGGTTGATCCAGCAAAAACTGAAGCTATTGAAAAATGGGAGACTCCTAAGACACCAACACAGATACGCCAATTTTTGGGTTTAGCCGGTTATTATAGAAGGTTTATTCAAGATTTTTCCCGAATAGCTAAGCCGTTGACAGCGTTAACGCAAAAAGGGAAGAAATATGAATGGACCTCAGAGCAGGAGAACGCATTTCAAATACTGAAGAAGAAGTTAACTACGGCGCCTATATTATCATTACCAGAAGGGAACGATGATTTTGAAATATATTGTGACGCTTCGCGACAAGGTTTTGGTTGTGTTCTTATGCAACGGAAGAAAGTTATTGCATTTGCATCCCGACAATTGAAGATTCACGAGCGAAATTATACGACGCATGATCTAGAATTGGGAGCAGTCGTGTTTGCATTGAAGATGTGGAGACACTACTTGTATGGGGTTAAATTCACTGTGTTTACTGATCATAAAAGCCTTCAACATATTTTTGATCAGAAACAATTGAACATGAGGCAACGTAGGTGGGTCGAGTTAATAAACGACTATGATTGTGAAATTCGTTATCATCCCGGAAAGGCGAACGTGGTGGCCGATGCTTTAAGCAGAAAGGAACGAGAACCAATTCGAGTTCGAGCAATGAATATAAAAATTCGCATGAATCTCAACTCACAAATCAAAGAAGTTCAACAAGAAGCACTCAATAAAGAAAACATAAAGAATGAAATAATGAAGAAGTATGAGAAGCAACTCGTTATACGGGAAGACGGAATTAGATATTTTGCAAATCGTATTTGGGTACCGAAGTTGGGTGGATTAAGGAAGTTGATATTGAACGAGGCACATAAGACAAGATACTCGATACATCCTGGAGTTGGAAAGATGTATCAAGATCTTAAGACATGTTATTGGTGGCCTAACTTAAAGACCGACGTTGCAACATATGTTGGGGAATGTTTGACTTGTTCCAAAGTCAAAGCAGAACATCAAAAGCCGT
This sequence comes from Rutidosis leptorrhynchoides, assembly GCF_046630445.1. Lineage (NCBI taxonomy): Eukaryota > Viridiplantae > Streptophyta > Magnoliopsida > Asterales > Asteraceae > Rutidosis > Rutidosis leptorrhynchoides. The sequence continues at coordinate 81,580,944 of NC_092333.1, forward strand.
CAGGGTTACTTCAACAACCAGAAATCCCAGAATGGAAATGGGATGGTATTACCATGGATTTCATCACGAAGTTACCAAAGACTGCCTGGGGATACGACACCATTTGGGTGATTGTTGATCGTCTCACCAAGTCTGCACATTTCTTGCCTATAAAGGAAACAGATAGAATGGAGAAACTATTACGATTGTATATAAAGGAAGTTGTTTCAAGGCATGGAATACCTATTTCCATTATATCCGATCGTGATAGTAGATTTACCTCAAAGTTTTGGCAATCACTACAGGAGGCATTAGGAACTCGTTTGGATATGAGTACCGCATATCATCCGCAGACCGACGGGCAGAGTGAAAGAACAATTCAGACTCTTGAAGACATGCTCAGGGCATGTGTGATCGATTTTGGAAACGGATGGGATAAATATCTACCGTTAGCAGAATTCTCGTATAATAATAGTTATCATGCGAGCATTGGAGCTGCGCCATTCGAAGCATTGTATGGAAGGAAGTGTAGATCTCCTATCTGTTGGAATGAAGTAGGAGATCGACAATTAACTGGTCCCGAGATCATACATGAAACGACTGAGAAGATAGTGCAAATCAAGGAGAGATTAAAAACAGCCCGCAGTCGCCAAAAGAGCTACGCCGATGTCCGAAGGAAACCATTAGAGTTTCAGGTCGGGGACATGGTTATGCTAAAGGTATCACCTTGGAAAGGTGTGATACGTTTTGGAAAAAGGGGTAAACTGAACCCAAGGTACGTAGGCCCGTTTAAGATCATCGAACGCATTGGACCGGTAGCTTATCGGCTCGAGTTACCGCAACAACTCGCTGGAGTACATAATACCTTTCACGTCTCAAACCTGAAGAAGTGTCTTGCAAAGGAAGACCTCACCATTCCTCTTGAAGAAATCCATGTCGACAAGAAACTACAATTCGTCGAAGAACCAATCGAAATCATGGACCGTGAAGTTAAAAAGCTCAAACAGAGCAATATACCGATTGTTAAGGTTCGTTGGAATGCTAGAAGAGGTCCCGAGTTTACTTGGGAACGAGAGGATCAGATGAAGCAAAAGTATCCACACTTGTTTTTCGATGACGCAAAATAGGTACAATTTTAAAATTTCGGGACGAAATTTATTTAACGGGGAGGTAATGTAACGACCCGCACTTTTTCGATCATACTATACTTATAAGATTAATATTTACATAAATTAAACCTTGCCAACATGATAAGCAATCCAAATTGTCGAGACTTATATTTCCGAAAAGAGTTTTACACAACGTTTGACCGTCTAGTTTGACCGATGATATCACGAACTATACAATATATGATAATTATACGTTTGTGTATATAAATGTATATATACATATTTAACATGATTAATAAATGTTTTAATATCTCATTTTGTATTAATAACAACAAGTTATATGTGTATTTTGAAACTACTAACTTAAGTTTTCAAAACGATAACTATACGTAACGTTATTTGACATAAATACTTAAGACATATAATGTTTATACATATATTGTATAAGTAATGTATTTAATCACTTTTAAAGACTTAAATACATAAAACCATATAAGTGTATTCACAAAAGATAGCTATATTTGAATCCTCATTCCATTTTTCACAAAATTTCTATACGTATACCTAGAGTATTTGTACTCGTATCATACCAAGCTCCTATACGTATTTACTAATAGTAAATACACATCAAAATCACCACCTAACCAGCCATTATTCATGCCATGAGGGCTAGGTAATTGAACTTGGAAGCAATTAGGACTAGATACATAAAATTATCACTTGAAATTTTGTCCATATACACCATGTTACACGTTTTTTTGGTGTATATATACATGCTCATTTTGATCCATTTTTACTACCATTTTCTTATCAAAAACACACACTCTTTCTTACTCTCTAAACTCCATAACAATCCAGCAAATAACCAAGAAGATCTAGCCATAAAAACCATACTAAAACACCATAAGAAAACTCTTACAACAACACTTCAAGAAAACCTTCCAAGAACACCAACTTACTTCCAATCTTTCATCCACTTCTATCACCCTTTTGATTCTAGCTTCTTACTCCTCTTTTACAGCAAACTTATCCAAGGAACTTGAGGTAGAATCTATGTTCATAACCTTATTCAATTCATATATATATAGCTATCTTATTTTGTGGTACAAAAGTTTAACAACAAGAACATAGTTTGAATGTTTTCAAACTTGTTTGCAAACTAAATAGATCCTTCTAACTTAACTTTTAAAATACTTCAAGACATGTAACATAACTTATTTATATGTTAATTTAACAAGGTAAAACTTGGTTTTTCAAAGTATAAGTATTTTTGGAAAAATGGTCATTAAATGATTTTGTTGTAACAAAAATGTTTAACTTCATATGTTTCACTAAACTTTCACCTATGCCGTATGATTTTGAATACAAACCAAGGTATTTACAGTTCATAGTCTTAAAGAAGAACTCGATCCAAGAAGATGGCAATTTGAATCAACGAAAACGGACTTGTAACGAAGAAACTATGACCGAAACAAAATTGGTTATCCAAGACTTAATTGACTTCGGGATTCATTGGAAAAACTTACATAAAATCACATCTTTATAAGATAACATGATATTTTATATATATGTACTCATAATTCAATTTCATATGGTTCAGGATCACCCGTAAGCAACACGAGAAGATTAATCATAAGATCCCATGTTTGTACGCAACACGTCATTTGACAACACCGGTACTTTATGTACGCAATACGTCATTTGACAACACCGGTACCGTGGGTCAAGATTAATCTCGACCAATACATATACGATGGGGTTTTATTTATTTCGTTGGGGGTTTTGTTTATTGCGGGTATATTAAACATCTAAAAATGAACCATTAAAATTGAATTACTAACATCGAAATGCTAACTACGGACTAAGGAAATATTCAAAATATTAAAAGTATAACAAGTATATATATATATAACGTTTGTTTTAAAATGAAAACATATTGATATATTATATATGGATAGGTTCGTGATATCAACCGGAAGACCGAGTCAAAATATATATATCATCAAGACAAGAGTGAGTATATAGTCCCACTTTTAAACTCTAAATATTTCGGGATGAGAATACATGTATTTTATGTCTTACATTATGGACACAAGTAACTGAAAAATATATTCTACGTTGAGTTGTACCACTGGCATACTTCCCTGTAGCTTGGTAACTAATATTTACAGCGGTATTGTAAACGCGAATCCTGTTGATAGATCTATCGGGCCTGACAACCCCAACCGGACTGGACGACCAGTATTCAACGGTTGCACAGTACTTCGTTTTGTGACTACACTTGGTACGGTGTAGTAAGATTTCATATTAAAGGGAATATGCGACGTGAAAATGTTAAGTATGGTTACCAAGTGCTCAACCACTTAGAATACTTTTATTAAACTGTTTATATACGAAATCTTGTGGTCTATATATATATATTGCTGCCGGCATTAAACCTATATCTCACCAACTTTATGTTGACCTTTTAAAACATGTCTATTCTCAGGTGATTTCTAAAGCTTCCGCTGCATCATGTTGGATCTAACCAGGATCTTGCGTACGCATGTTTGTGTCAAAAATAAAACTGCATATCCGAGATGTTGTATTGTAAAATATGCTAGAAACCGTGTTGTTGTCATCATTTGTAAAGTTTGTAAGTCGAAGATTATCGCTAAACGTTAATCTTCTTTTTATTGTCTTAAGCTTGTAACAAAAATAATGGTTGTGGTTTGTAATGTATAATATATGCAGTTTTTCTTTTAAAAATGTCTCATATAGAGGTCAATACCTCGCAATGAAATCATACGTTATCTAACGCGTTCTTATGGTTAAGGACGGGTTATGACACCGCCCTATAATATGTATGTCGATATATATCGATCCATTTGACCAAGAACCAGAAAAGAGACATATCTATTTACTAAAAGCTACACTTAAAAAAGAATTAAGTAGTGATATTCGGGTGGGTCTAAACTTTAAACCCATTGATATAATATATACCACCCGAGATGTAAATAACTGGCTCACTATTTTAATTCGTGGAACTTATTCTACCGACTTCACATGTCGTCAGCTAAGTGTGGGGAAGTCTAACCCCACTTAACGTTAAATTAGGGGTTCGGGTTAGAGCATAACTCGTTAACAAAAATGCATGATAAGTTAGGGTAAAAGACGCATTTTCAAAGATTAGCAAACAGTTCATAAAAGCAGCCATTTTTGAAGAAAAACATGTGTGATAAAACAAGAAAGAATAAACGATGAGACGCACCATCTATCATTCGACGAACTTTGTAATTACAAACTGGGTATTTTCAATCACTTTTCTACACTAATCACCCTCATAAATTTATAATTAGAGTCTGATTTCATGCAAATGAGGGCATTGCATGATCTTAAGTGTGGGGAAGGGTTATAAATTCTTTCGGGTTTACACTTGGTTTTATTTGCCAAATTTTGTGAAAATTTGAAAAAATTTCAACTAAATGAATTCAAAATCATGTTTATACATATTTATGAACGGTGAAAACTAGGTGTTAATACCGAAATTATCGTTACCTCGGAAAGGACATAAATTGAGAAACAACTAAAACGCTTGAATTTATTTATTAGGATATAAAAAGACGCATGAAAAAAACCAAGTGTGGGGAGAATATACCAAGTTATTCAATAAAAAATTATCTATCACATGTTTCTGTAAAGTTTATTGCAGGTGCTTTTGTTTTGGACTAAATTAACTATTTTACCCGATTTACTGTAATGAAAGATGGATCTACACAATGAATCAATTCCATCATTAAAAGGAAGTAAAGTCTTCCGAAAAAGACACGCGCTTCTTGATTTAGGTCAAGAAGTTGTCGTCCAGACCAGTTGTAGGTTGACGAAAAATCTAGGTACACTGCCTATAGTGTTGTAGCAAGGTTTAGGTATATCCCATTTGTAAATAAATAATTAAAACTTGTGTAATTTGTAACGTATTTCGTAGTAAAATATAGTACTATCACGTACCCCCACGCTACGATATCAATTACTAAACGTAATAATGACACCCTTCCGAGTGAATTGGTATCATTCATAAGAGGCAAAATGGACGGAGTAAGAAAAGAACTTAGAAAAGATCATCATAAGATACATTTTGGTAAAGGAAAATCAAAATCCACAACAAAAAGAAGAGCACGACACCTTGAAAGATGTTATAAATGCGGAAAATGTTCACACGAAGGTAAATGTTCAAATAATCAAACATATTCAAATACCGAATTTGTTACTCTATGCAGAGAAGGACCGTTCATATGTTTAGAAGAAAAGATATTAAAGAATCGAGGTTACGCTTATGTAGCTATGGAGAACCAAATCACACGACTCTCCTATGAGTCGGCTAAAGCAGGTCTCTGAGAATTCTTTCTAATAGGTAAGTATGTACAGTTTTTATTTTTATTTTTATTGCTTTTAACTTTTTGATAATAAACGCTGAATTGTTCGCTATAAAGTATTAAATTGGTATTCAATAAAATTAGGTATACGTAACCGAAATTATTGATATCATACAAAAATTTATTACATCACTGCGAAATTTACCGTTTATTCTTAAGGTATAAATCTCTTTAATCAATCAAACTAAAATATTTCAAAAATTCGTCAGGAGTAAAACTAGGTTATGGAACCGAAATTACTTTACCGAAAAGAGGGGCGTATATTTTTGATAATATTTGATTGATTAAAGTGAGATAAAAGACCAAAAAGATTTTTAATTTTTAATTTTTACTTTTTTTTAAAATTAATATTAAATTAATATTGTAAACTTTTTAAAATCAATATATTTAAGTTTGTAAATATTTGAAAAATTAATATTTTTAATATAAATTTGGTGTGAATTTTTAATGATATTAATTTGAATTTTTAATGCATTTTAAATTTATGTCTGGTGTGAATTTAAAAACAAAAATTTACTTTATTTCATTAAGTTAAAAATGTGATTTTTAAAATTCGTCGTGAGTTGAAAACTAGGTCGTTGAACCAAAATTGCTCTACCCAAGGGAGGGACGAGAACTTTTATTATCATTATTTTTAATCTTATTGAATTAAAGTATGCCAAAAACATTAAAAAATCCAAAAATCCTTACTTTTAAAACGACGCTTAAAAAGGAACAAATTTTAAAACTTTGTTGAGAGACGGACTAGGACAACGATCCGAAACGCCCTCACTCCTAAAAAGAAACAAATTTTTAAATTTTATTAATTTATGTTTCAAAAGTATAAGGTTTTAAAAAAAAGAAAAAAAAAGAAAAACAGACCCCATGCGATCGCATGGGGTTTCCCCTTAAAATCCATGCGGTCGCATGGAGTAAAAATACTGGTCAGGTTACAAAGTCCAGCGAGCTGTTCTGTTCTTCCACAAACACACACACACACACACACACACACACACATATACGAGCATACTCTCCAAAACACCCCTAAAATCTTCATTTTTTCACCAAAATCAACCAAATTTCTTGCTATAATCCGCTCTAATCATGAAATTGTTCAGAAGCTTTTCAAAGAAGGTAAAGATTACACCCCTAAAACTCTTTAAATTTGATTTTTAGTGTTCTTGAGCTAAAATTTACCTAATTTAATTTTGTTAATTTCTAGTGTAATTAGAGTTAAATTGTTAGTATATTATGCATGTATAACCTAGATTGATGCTATTTAACATGATTTGAAGCCAAAAACTTCAAAAATTTTAGGAATCTAGGGTTTGTGTTCTTGAGCAATTTGGGGCTTTTTGATATAAACAGGTTACGGCCGAATTTTTTCATGAATTATTGCTAAATTAAGTAGTGTAACATGTTTAGGTAGCTAAATGATCCAAACTTTGATCCTAAACATGATTTTTGAGAATTAAAGTGGACTTTTTAGGTATAAAATTCATGAACTTGATTAAATTGATGTAAATGCCATTTGAAACTTGTTTAATTGCTAGTAATGGTTATTTTAACATGTTATTTGAGTTGAATGTTTATGAACTTTGTAAATATTTTCATAAATGCTTATTTGAAAAAATGTAAAATTGTTAAAATTGTGAAAATGTGTATAAGTTTAATTTTGGTTGAACATGTTATTGTAATTGTGTTAATTTGTTATTTTGCTAACACTAATGCATATTTGGATACACAAATTTTGTGTTTAATGTGTTTTGCAGAGATTTACCGATAATGATGGTGCATCATCATCATCTAGACAACCTGCTCCAGAACCTGAACCAGAAATGCAATGTGAACCTGAACAGGAGCAACAACAGGAACAACAACAACAACCTGATCAACACGTACCATATTATGATCCGCAGCAAGAATATATTAATGCCTACGTAATTTTTTCGATTCATCCGATAGTAGAACACCCAACGATTAATGAAGCACAGTTGCATCCCAATCTAAGATTTGATCGAAGTTGGAGAGATTACCCGACATATCAAAGTAACAAATTCAAACTGGTAACAAAAAATGTAGAAGTGCCGAGGGTAATCGATTGGGAGCCTTTGGAAAGGGTCTAACTAGCTAACTCAGTTAGACTGCATCTGATCCAAAGGTATGGCAGCTCTTCTTTTCCCGATTGGGAGCGTTTATTCACCATTCGTAGGCCTGTATATAAGGAATGGTGTGTTGAGCTTATGAGTACTATTTCACTTAATGCGGATGTAGTTAGGTAAGATGATAGAAGTTTTCTTAGATTTATACTTGGCCGTAGGATGTACAGGATGTCCATGCTGGACATGGCCAGGACTTTACAGATTTACACTCCTAGTGAATTACTACTACCTGATTGTATGAATTTGATTTATCATGGTGAAAGGGTAGATAGGAATTTTGACGCGAACGCCATCTGGAGGAGTATGTCAAATTATAATGTTTTTTCGCTGGGAGGAAGACACTCCTACTTAGATATTAACAAAGCAGAGCTACGTATTATACATAGATTTTTAGCTAATTCGATTACACAAAGAGGTAAAAACAAGGAGAAGATGACCTTACATGACTTATTTTACCTTAAGTGTATTCGAAACAATAGAAGCTTTGTTAATATTCCCTACTGTGTTGGTTTTTATCTGTCCAAAGTGGTAGCCGGAATACAGGAAGGGGGAATAATAGGAGGAGGTATTTTTGTTACTCTCATTGGAGAGTATTTAGGTGTAGATAGGGATCAAGGGGGTTCACTTATGGTATGTAGGGAACAGGATGATACCTTAGGATTGAAGGTCTATCAGGGTGCTAAGGTATTGAAGAGCAGACGCAATCAGGCAGTACCATATGTTGGTCGTCATCCACAGGTAGAGAGAGGTTCAGATGAGGAAATGGAGGAAGCGGATGACATTAGGGAGGCTATGACTGACGTTTACCAACGTATAGATGAGGTAGAAATGACAAACCAGGATAGACATAGTCGATACGAGCAGTGGCAAGCCCGGAATGAGTACGAGCATTCCAGGCAACGACAACATAATAGATGGCACTATCATCAGCATCAGATCATGAGCCAGCTATCACCTCAGGATCACTATGTACCGACCCGACCTGCTTACTATCCTTCACACCAACCCGATATGCGACCACCATTTACTCTCTATGACCCTAACCAGGCCTATCAGTACCCTATAACCAACCATGGAACCCGCCTGACGACATGAAATGGAACCCCTATCCAGATTGATATAGTTCCCGTTGGTAATTTGTATTTATCTTTTTATTATTTTTATTTATTTATGTTTAAACATATTATATATTGATACTTTTAATTAATGTTTAATATTTTGTACTAATATTTTATATTTGATTTGAAAGTGGGATGTTAAGTTCTATTTCAAATTACCATGCATGTTATTATTTGTATGTATGTATTTTGTCAATTGTACACAAATAGGGTAAAACAGCGCATTTTCAAAGACTGGCATTAAGTTCAGCAAAAGCTACTAATTTTGACGATAAAACAAAAAACAAATGTGATGTAACAACAAGACGGAATGAACAAATGATGTGCACCATTTATCATTCAATAAACAAACGCCAATATGTTTGGAAACTTTGGTAAAATTTAACCATTTTTCTACGTTAATCACCCTCAATAATTTAAATTGTTACTGATTTCTTGCAAATGAGCGCATTGCAAGATCTTAAGTGTGGGAAGGGGTTAAATTCTTTCGGAATTTTAAAATTTTTTGACTTAAACACTTGGTTACCATTAAAAATACTAGTAACGCAGTAGTTGTATTAGAATCTAGTGCCTTCTGATAATAAAGAACAGCCTTAGTCTTATATACTGACTACCCAATTCTAGTAAAAAAATTTAAAATTTTCAATTAAATAAACTCAAAATCATGTTTATACATATTTATGAGCAATAAAACTAGGTGTTAACACCGAAATTATTGTTACTGCGGAAAGGACATAAATTGAGAAACAACCCAAAATGTTAGAATTCAATTAAAATGGAATAGAGGACAATAAAAAGGCAAAGAAAGGAAAATAAAAGCCAAGTGTGGGAAAATTTACCAAGTTATTTAAAACATATATCACATATTTTTGTACAAATAATTGAAGATACTTTTGTTTTGGACAAAATTAATTGTTTTACCCGGTAAATTGTAAGATATTTGAAAGAAAGATGGATCTACACGATGAATCAATTCCATCATTAAAAGGAAGTAAAGTCTTCCGAAAAAGACACGCGCTTCTTGATTTAGGTCAGGAAGTTATCGTCCAGACCAGTTGTAGAGTCTACGAAAAACCTTGAAATGTTTTCTAGAAAATTAGCTGGAAATCCACGGTTTAACAACCCGTCCTAATCCACCTGGACGAAGACATCAACATCTGGTTCCATTGCGAGGTACTGACCTAAATATGCCATGAATGACTCCAAGTAATATCTTTAAAATGAGCAAATGCACAGCGGAAGGTTTCTTTCAAACCTGAGAATAAACATGCTTAAAAATGTCAACCAAAAGGTTGGTGAGTTCATAAGTTTATCATAATAATCATTTCAATATATTAATAGACCACAAGATTTTCGTTTACATAAACGTTTTAATAAAATATTCTAAGTGGTTGAGCACTTGGTAACCATACTTAACATTTAGTCAACGTCGCATATTCCCTTTATTATGAAATCTCACTACACTGTACCAAGTGTAGTCACTGAAACGAAGTACTGTGAAACCGTTGAATACTGGTCGTCCAGTCCGGTTGGGGTTGTTAGGCCCGATAGATCTATCAACAGGATTCGCGTTTACAATACCGCATGTAAATGGTAGTTACCAAGCTACAGGGAAGTATGCCAGTGGAACAACTCAACGTAGAATATATTTTAAGTACTTATGTCTATTTCGTAAAGCATTCATAAAAGCAGCGCATGTATTCTCATCCCAAAAATATATATTGTAAAAGAAATTAAAAAGGGAGCAAATGAAACTCACCATACTGTATTTTGTAGTAAAAATACATATGACTATATTGAACAATGCAGGGTTGGCCTTGGATTCACGAACCTATATCATTTATGTATATTAACACATATAATAGTAATAAAATAATTACATCTATTAATTATATAATATTTATATATTTAGTGTTGTAGTTTATATAGAATTTGTATTACATTTTGTCTATATATTATATCTTAAATTATATACTATATATATGTTTATTTTGTATATGTATATAAAATATGTTATATATATTTATTTGTTAAAATGATAGTTTTGATAATAATGATTAAAATAATAATTTTACAAATAATGTTAATCTTAATAAAATGATAATTTTAATTAATAATAATGATGATAATAATAATAATAATAATAATAATAATAATAATAATAATAATAATAATAATAATAATAATAATAATAATAATAATAAAAATGAAACAATAATAATAAGAGTATTAGTAATAACTACCTCAAAGGAGTAGCCATTAAAAAAATGCCCAAGTCCGGGTTTGAACCCGCGACGTCCCGCTAACCCGTTAAAACCTTTAAACCAATGAACCAATGATTTGTTTTGGTATTAACCCACACGATTAACTAGTTTATCTTCATCAAACACTTATCATTTTGTCATCATTATCATGATCTAATACCATCAACATTCTAATATCATAATCATCTCTATGATATCATAGTTATTATCATCATATCATAATCAAATTATAATCATAATCATAATTATAATTATATCATAATGATCATAATACCATCAGCATCATCATGTAACTCATCAATATCATTAACATGGTTATAACGTCATCATCTCACGATCCTAATATCGTTTAATCATCATCATTATAATTATGTCATTTTATGTATCATCATCAAACAGCATCGACATCACCACCTTCAAATTATACACTATCAATTCGTTTCTAGCAACACTTCTGCCCAATTGTAAATCCATTTAGATTACAAACGGCCCAACATGAAGATTTAATCCCTGGCCCAACACGAAGATCTAATCCCTGGCCCAACAACCAATATAATGTCAAGGCCCAATGTTTATGATTGGAACAAGAAGAGGATTATAAACGTAGTAGCTTACGATCTTTTATTTATTTATTTATTTATAATATTGATAATTTTAACCTCAAGTGGATGTCTTTTATTAAATATCTTGACCCACAACCGAAAAGTAGCACTATCACTTTATCAAGTGGGAGTTTATTAATCGAAGCACGAAAAATTATTAATCGAATCATCCTTATCATTGTTCATCATTACCTCTTCACAATAACAATAGTAGTTATCGATTTAACAAAGTGGCTGTTTAGTCTTGACATAGAAGCAAAACAGGAGCAAGGAAATATGAATATAGCAGCAGAAAAGTCGAGCTGTGGTGGTTTTGTTCCTCGACAGAAACAGAAAACGTGCAGCAACAGCAAAACAGAAACAAAATTTAATATTTGTGAATCGTGTAACACCTTACAAGAAACAACAGTAATATACATTGCGGTTGTGGTTGTGGTGCTGATCCTGGTCGATTAAAACAGAAAATAGACGCAGCAGTAGTAGCAGGAGGTGGTGATTATTGGGTGGTTTATGGTGGCGATTTAATGAAGGTGGTGAATGTTTATGGTGGTGACGGGTGTTAGTTATATGGTAGTAGGTGCCGGTTTGTGGTTATTAGTCGAATAAGAACAGCAAACTATTAGCGAGAATGATGATAAGGGTGGTGGATATTTAAGGTGTGTTGATGGTTGTGAAAGGTTTTTAAACAGAATTTAGAGAGAGATAAGATGAGAGAGAAGGAAGTGGCGATTTACGGTTGAAGTGGGTGGATGGTGGTTGTTCACGACATAAACATAAACCGAAAGTGGTGGTTTCAATATGGTGAGGTTTTTAAGGTGGTGTTTAAATGGAGGTGGTGTTGATGAACACAAGTTGAGCGGTATCAAGAATTTACAGACGGGTTTTGGGTGCTTTGATAATGAGAGTGGCGGTTTGCCATAAGAACAGAAACAAATATAACAGCCGTTGTAACAGTCGGTTCCATCATGGTGATGGTGGGTACATGTTGAACCAAATCGACTAGGACTAAAAGTATTCACAGAATAGTAATAACGGGTGTACTTTGCAAGTTTTAGGATGAGTTATGGTGGTGTTATTGGACTGAAATAGAAGCCAAAAGTAGCGGTTAAAGTGATGATGGAATTCGAATAAGAACAATTATAGCAGCAGTCCGATAGCTTTAGTAGTTAGTAAAGATGGTTGGGCATAACAACAACCAACATGAGGGTTTGGTTTGAAGTTTGAAAACGAAAACAGGAGCGATGATTGTGGGTCTTGAGAGTTTTGATGATGGTTGTTTATCGAACCAAAAACAAGAAAAGAGAAAGGATTTTGCAACGAGTTTAAGTGGTGGCCGGTGTTGTTTAAACAATGTGATGAAGAGTTTAAACAAACAGAGATAGAGTTATAGATATGTGTTTTCATATATGTACATAATATATATATATATATATATATATAGGTCAAATTGTGAAGTAAACCAAAAGTAACACAGTATCATAATTCATAATATCATAATTTGGTTCACAGGTATAAGTTAAACAGGAATATATATAATATAATAATAATATTAATAATAAACGTGGTGTCTAAAATAATGATTGAATCTAACAAATATCAACAATATGGTAGCAGCCAGGGATATGTCCGCTTATCAAATGACGGAGTATTATATCGCGGTCCGTTGTTCACCAGTGGCGGATAAAAGTCCACAGAAAAATCCCAAATTTTTACAGTAATTAACTTTATTTATTTCATTCATTATGGTATAAAAATTCGATCATTAACTATTAAAATTTAATTCACTGTCCACGCTCGAACCCAGATAAAATATAAAAAAATTAACACTTAACAAATAGTTCCTAAATACATATTTAGTAAGTCTATAAATTATATAACTCATTTTCGAATCACCACTTATTTTAAAATCATATAAGTTTGAATTTAATTTCTCTATATAATAATCGAAACGTCCGATGAGTATTATAATAATTATATTTAATATACTCTATACATATATTTATAGTTATTTTTATATGTATACACAATTATTTACAAATAATGGTTCGTGAATCGACCAGAATGGTCGAAGGTCCATTGAATATATGAAACAGTTCAAAATTTTTAAGACTCAACATTGTAGACTTTGCTTATCATGTCAGAATTATGAGATCGCATCGTGAGTTTGGTTCAAAATTAGTCAAAAATTTTCGGGTCGTGACAGTACCTACCCGTTAAAGAAATTTCGTCCCGAAATTTGATCGAGGTCGTCATGGCTAACACTAAAAATGTTTTCATGATGAATATGAGTTGCTAAATAGAGTTTTATCATTATTGAGTAATATAGATAAAACGATTCGGTTACTTGAAACGTATGAGTGAAGCCATCGCAAAAGAGTGAAATGAGAAAATAAAGATTCGTCTTAATTTTTTATGTAGACAGGGTTGATTTCCGGAATTCAAGGAATTTAAGAAAATCTTCTAATCAGAAAGAAATGTAATAGCACGAGTTAGTAGCAAACTGTTGGAATTACAGAAGAACAGAATTATCAAGGAAATATTTCCATGATATACTTAGAGATTAAGTAGAATGAAAGAGTCGTGTAACATGGCACATGATGACGATATTGTCTGTGAATCATCACATTCCATTAGAAATTCAGCATGACTTACTGTAATATAATTACATTGGCCAAGTGCCATTATATTATACTAACTCATGCTTCAACTTCCTACACTTCTCCAGAAATCATTCCTAATTCAAACTCGAATCTTAAAGAAATTTAGAAACTAAAATAATTTCCTTTATGATGTAACATAGATAGCACGAGGAGATAGATAATTTCAGACAAAGATATTTATGAAGGTATCTTCAGAAGTATCGAAGATATTTATAACGACATTTTGGAATTTCTAAGATCGAAGGTTGAAGAAGAAAATTCTTCCGCTAGAATTTAGAATAAATAAGGAGCAAGATATTCGTTAAAGAGTTCATCAGATACAGAATCATCCGGATTCTTTAAGTACAGGTTGGTGATTTTTCCACGGTCTCCTTCATAGTTTTGCAAAATCCGCTTTTCGGTACTAAATTTTCTATTGAGTGTTTCCAACACTCCATTCTTTATCATCAAACTTTTGGCCATTAAGACCATCTACAATTTTGCTGCTTCATCAGCATTCAAAGTTATCATAACTGAATCGCTAGTTATCAATCCGAGATGTTTCAAGAATTTCGAAAGATTTGAACGCAGATTGTAATCGTCAAGATACAAATGAGGTTTAAGATGAAATCAAGTGGCAAACTTGAAGAATTGTTTAGTTTCATATGTTATAATCAATATTTTAATTCATTTTAATTGTCCAATGTTAATAGTCCACAGTTAGTAGTCCAATAGTCCAATAGTCCAAATAGTTCAATATATAATCTAATTAATCAAGGCGCATCGTGACCCACTGTACAAACTATTGTCTCAGATTTAATCCTACGTATTGTGTACATGTGTCCCGATTTGTCCGACGATATTTAAAGTGCATAAAATAATTAACTGTATTTAAATGACGATAAATAAAGTGCGTAAAATAAATGACGATAAATAAAATTGTGATAATTAAAATTGCGATAAATAAATTGCGATAAATGTAATAAGAAATTAACAGTTAGCTAGGAACAGTTAGCTAGGATTTTGTTAGCGTAGATTCTTAACAAAATTTCTCATAGTTAATTTGTTTGTTTCTAACAAATTTTATTTTGTCCGATGTTTTCTTCATTATGCCACTTGTTGGATTCTGATAGGTCAAAATCCAAATATGAAATTGAATAAAAATGGTTATTCTGCGATGAACGGATTTGTATCTATGTGGATGTAAGTAGGATAGTAAATGACTGTTGAATCAGATTTGAAGAATGTACAGTGTAACTTATTAATGTAAAACCCAAATATTCCTCGGGTATTACCTACCCATTAAAATATTCTCATCATTAACAGTTTGTACAAAAGAATTTTTAATTACAATCTTTATGAAAATATACATACATATATATTTTTTCTTCAGATGTAATCATGGATTTAATGAGTCAATAATATATTAAACTCATTTGATTTATCGTTAGTACTAGATTATATAATCTCTAAAACTTTAGAAATTACATAATCGCCATGTCGAGCGAAGATAATCGATGTAGAACGATATGTAGAACGAAGATAAAGTAGATAGAACGATACGTAGAACGATGATTATGCTCGAGGTACAGAATGAGATGTTGAGGCATGTGATGTTGAAACTTGGGTTGTTGGTGGTACTGGTGTTGATGTTGGTGGTACTGTTGGTGCCGGTGATGTTGCTGGAGCTGTTAAGTTTTGCAGCATATTCTCCAAAGCCACTACTCGAGCGCAAAGTTCGTTGACTTCTTCTATTATTCCGGGATAATTGTCGGTCGGAACGAGCGGATGAATAAGGTTTAGAATTGTAGAGACTATGTAATCGTTGCGAGCTATTCTGGAAATGAGGGTGAAAAATGGTGTTTCAGATAGGTTCGTCGGTAAGTGCTTCAGGTTCTTCGCCGAGGGTGAATAAGGTTGATGGAAAGGATTACCTTCTTCTCGTCTCCATTGATTAAGTTTATTTCGAATCCATCAGATGAATTGGGGATGGCTGATTGATTGATTCATTCTGGTGACGCTGCTTCTGGGGCTGGAGTGGGACTCCATATCGGAATCCGAGGGACTTGAACTAGTTGTGAGTTCCATTGCGTACGATTGAATATAAAATGATTTTCAGATATCGAATGATATTCTAATTATATAGAATACCTATATATAGTACAGGAGATCTCGTAGATTACGGAGGAACTTTCGGAAGCTGTCAGGCAAAATTTACAGTAATAGATACGCTATGATATGAATTTCGTCTATACACTATCTATGCACTAAATGCAGTAAGACGTGTCTAGTCTAAGAATGATAAGCAGATAATTTTCTACTAGGAATGATAAACAATACTTATAATATGCAGCTAAGGTCGAAGTCCAGACTTGCTAATGCATCCTAACAACTATCAGTTAGACACACTAATGCAAGACCTGATTCGCTAGGACCAACGCTCTGATACCAACTTTAACAACCCGTCCTAATCTACCTGGACGAAGTCATCAACATCTGGTCCCATTGCGAGGTACTGACTTAAATATGCCATGAATGACTCCAAGTAATATCTTTAAAATGAGCAAATGCACAGCGGAAGGTTTCTTTCATACCTGAGAATAAACATGCTTAAAAATGTCAAGCAAAAGGTTGGTGAGTTCATAAGTTTATCATAATAATCATTTTAATATATTAATAGACCACAAGATTTTCGTTTACATAAACGTTTTAATAAAATATTCTAAGTGGTTGAGCACTTGGTAACCATACTTAACATTTAATCAACGTCGCATATTCCCTTTATTATGAAATCTCACTACACTGTACCAAGTGTAGTCACTGAAACGAAGTACTGTGCAACCGTTGAATACTGGTCGTCCAGTCCGGTTGGGGTTGTCAGGCTCGATAGATCTATCAACAGGATTCGCGTTTACAATAACGCATGTAAATGGTAGTTACCAAGCTACAGGGAAGTATGCCAGTGGTACAACTCAACGTAGAATATATTTTAAGTACTTATGTCTATTTCGTAAAGCATTCATAAAAGCAGTGCATGTATTCTCAGCCCAAAAATATATATTGCAAAAGCAATTAAAAAGGGAGCAAATGAAACTCACCATACTGTATTTTGTAGTAAAAATACATATGACTATATTGAACAATGCAGGGTTGGCCTTGGATTTACGAACCTATATCATTTATGTATATTAACACATATAATAGTAATCAAATAATTACATCTATTAATTATATAATATTTATATATTTAGTGTTGTAGTTTATATAGAATTTGTATTACATTTTGTCTATATATTATATCTTAAATTATATACTATATATATGTTTATTTTGTATATGTATATAAAATATGTTATATATATTTATTTGTTAAAATGATAGTTTTGATAATAATGATTAAAATAATAATTTTACAAATAATGTTAATCTTAATAAAATGATAATTTTAATTAATAATAATGATAATAATAATAATAATAATAATAATAATAATAATAATAATAATAATAATAATAATAATAATAATAATAATAATGAAACAATAATAATAAGAGTATTAGTAATAACTACCTCAAAGGAGTAGCCCTTAAAAAAAATGCCCAAGTCCGGGTTTGAACCCGCGACGTCCCGCTAACCCGTTAAAACCTTTAAACCAATGAACCAACGATTTGTTTTGGTATTAACCCGCACGATTAACTAGTTTATCTTCATCAAACACTTATCATTTTGTCATCATTATCATGATCTAATACCATCATCATTCTAATATCATAATCATCTCTATGATATCATAGTTATCATCATCATATCATAATCAAATTATAATCATAATCATAATTATAATTATATCATAATGATCATAATACCATCGGTATCATCATGTAATTCATCAATATCATTAACATGGTTATAACGTCATCATCTCACGATCCTAATATCGTTTAATCATCATCATTATAATTATGTCATTTTATGTATCATCATCAAATAGCATCGACATCACCACCTTCAAATTCGACACTATCAATTCGTTTCTAGCAACACTTCGGCCAAATTGTAAATCCATTTAGATTACAAACGGCCCAACATGAAGATCTAATCCCTGGCCCAACACGAAGATCTAATCCCTGGCCCAACAACCTATATAATGTCACGGCCCAATGTTTATGATTGGAATAAGAAGAGGATTATAAACGCAGTAGCTTACGATCTTTTATTTATTTATTTATAATATTCATACTTTTAACCTCAAGTGGATGTCTTTTATTAAATATCTTGACCCACAATCGAAAAGTAGCACTATCACTTTATCAAGTGGGAGTTTATTAATCGAAGCAGGAAAAATTATTAATCGAATCATCCTTATCATCGTTCATCATTACCTCTTCACAATAACAATAGTAGTTATCGATTTAACAAAGTGGCTGTTTAGTCTCGACATAGAAGCAAAACAGGAGCAAGGAAATACGAATATAGCAGCAGAAAAGTCGAGCTGTGGTGGTTTTGTTCCTCGACAGAAACAGAAAACGTGCAGCAACTGCAAAACATAAACAAAATTTAATATTCGTGAATCGTGTAACACCTTACACGAAACAACAGTAATATACATCGCGGTTGTGGTTGTAGTGCTGATCCTGGTTGATTAAAACAGAAAACAGATGCAGCAGTAGTAGCAGGAGATGGTGATTGTTGGGTGGTATATGGTGGCGATTTAATGAAGGTGGTGAATGTTTATGGTGGTGACGGGTGTTGGTTGTATGGTAGTAGGTGCCGATTTGTGGTTATTAGTCGAATAAGAACAGAAAACTAGTAGCTAGAATGATGATGAGGGTGGTGGATATTTAAGGTGTGGTGATGGTTGTGAAAGGTTTTTAAACAGAATTTAGAGAGAGATAAGATGAGAGAGAAGGAAGTGGCGGTTTACGGTTGAAGTGGGTGGATGGTGGTTGTTCACGACATAAACATAAACCGAAAGTGGTGGTTTCAATATGGTGAGGTTTTTAAGGTGGTGTTTAAATGGAGGTGGTGTTGATGAACACAAGTCGAGCGATATCAAGAATTTACAGACGAGTTTTAGGTGCTTTGATAATGAGAGTGGCAGTTTGCAATAAGAACAGAAACAAATATAACAGCCGTTGTAATAGTCAGTTCCATCGTGGTGATGGTGGGTACATGTTGAACCAAATCGACTAGGACTAAAAGTATTCACAGAATAGTAATAACGGGTGTACTTTGCAAGTTTTAGGATGAGTTATGGTGGTGTTATTGGACTGAAATAGAAGCCAAAAGTAGCGGTTAAAGTGATGATGGAATTGGAATAAGAACAATATAGCAGCAGTCCGATAGCTTTAGTAGTTAGTAAAGATGGTTGGGCATAACAACAACCAACATGAGGGTTTGGTTTGAAGTTTGAAAATGAAAACAGGAGCGATGATTGTGGGTCTTGAGAGTTTTGATGATGGTTGTTTATCGAACTAAAAACAAGAAAAGAGAAAGGATTTTGCAACGAGTTTAAGTGGTAGCTGGTGTTGTTTAAACAATGTGATGAAGAGTTTAAACAAAACAGAGATAGAGTTATAGATATGTGTTTTCATATATGTACATATAATATATATATATATATATATATATATATATATATATATATATATATATATATATATATATATATATATATATATATATATATATATATATATATATATATATATATATGGATAGATAGGTCAAATTGTGAAGTAAACCAAAAGTAACACAGTATCATAATTCATAATATCATAATTTGGTTCACGGGTATAAGTTAAACAGGAATATATATAATATAATAATAATATTAATAATAAACGTGGTGTCTAAAATAATGATTGAATCTAACAAATATCAACAATAGGGTAGCAGCCAGGGATATGTCCGCTTATCAAATCACAGAGTATTATATCGCGGTCCGTTGTTCACCAGTGGCGGATAAAAGTCCACAGAAAAATCCCAAATTTTTACAGTAATTAACTTTATTTATTTCATTCATTATGGTATAAAAATTTGATCATTAACTATTAAAATTTAATTCACTGTCCACGTTCGAACCCAGATAAAATATAAAAAAATTAACACTTAATAAATAGTTCCTAAATACATATTTAGTAAGTCTATAAATTATATAACTCATTTTCAAATCACCACTTATTTTAAAATCATATAAGTTCGAATTTAATTTCTCTATATAATAATCGAAACGTCCGACGAGTATTACAATAATTATATTTAATATACTCTATACATATATTTATAGTTATTTTTATATGTATACACAATTATTTACAAATAATGGTTCGTGAATCGTCGAGAATGGTCGAAGGTCCATTGAATATATGAAACAGTTCAAAATTTTTAAGACTCAACATTGTAGACTTTGCTTATAATGTCAGAATTATGAGATCGCATCGTGAGTTTAGGTCAAAATTAGTCAAAATTTTCCGGGTCGTGACACACGGACCTCAGCATCAAACAGGGTCGCCAAGTGGTCAAACTTATCCTAACCATGAGAGGATCTGTCTCGTAAAATGGGGAGAGCGCCGTGCAAATTAGCTTATAAGACTAATGAATCAGATCCCCAGAAAGGATAATCTCCTTAAAGATCAAAAATCAGCTTTTAAGACTGATATTACTCAATCCTTGAGATTGACTTTTAAATATTGAGAATTACAAACTCATAAAATTCGATGATATCTAAACTCGAGCTTGAACGAGAAAATATTTTGATCAAAATTACAAACCGATTTGTTTTCTGAAAACCCTATTTTTAATGCGTTCATTACCATTGAACGTAAAATCATAAGAATTCACCTGGAATTCATTAGGTCACCTGAACCAAATCGGGTGTCAACCGTAAGAACGGTGGTTGCATAGCATGGTCAAAGACAGGATCTTGTGCCAGACCGAAAAACTATAGGGTGATCTTTACTATTGCTCCTACAAAGGATAGTAATTGCATCCGACACGATATAGACCATAATTAAAAGCATGTCAGGGGACATTGCCTTAACAGTTGCTTGTTCAACGCTTTCCTTTACAACCGGACGGTAGTTTACCGAAAGGTAATATACGGAGCAAGTATACTGGACGTGTTGCTTTCCCAATACAAGGTTAGCAAGTGGGTGACACAAAACCTCAAGTTTTGAGCTAAAATTTTTAAATCTGAAACCCACCAAACCCACAAAAACAATTTTCAAACACCGGTGAAGGGTTATTCCGGAAAATTTATCTAGGGTAAAAGCTAGATTGAATTTTCAAAAAGATCAAATGTTTTCATAAAGATCCAATTTCCTTAAGGATCTAAATTTTCATAGTCATGTGGGACTGTAAACCATAACGTTACTATTATTGTTTATACCGCCGTAGAGAAATAAGTGATGTACAAAGTATGAAGAATAAAGAAGTGATTCTAGTATTTTTATTTCAAGACTATATTGCCTGAGGACAAGCAATGCTCAAGTGTGGGAATATTTGATAATGCTAAAAACGAACATATATTTCATAGCATTATCCCTCAAGAAAGACAAGCTTTTAGTTGCAATTGTTCTATTTACAAGTGATATTCGTTTAAATAAAAAAAGGTGAAGATAAAAGACAGATTCGACGATTTGAAGACGCAAACGACCAAAAAGCTAAAAAGTTCAAAGTACAATCAAAGTGGTTCAAATTATTGATGAGAAACGTCTCAAAATTACAAGAGTACAAGACGCAAAATGCAAAGTACAAGATATTAAATTGTACGCAAGGACGTTCGAAAATCCAGAACCAGGACCAGAGTCAACTCTCAACGCGCGATGCAACGGAGCTAAAATTACAAGTCAACTATGCATATAAATATAATATAATATAAATATAATTATATAAAAATTATATATATTATATTTATATTTATAAGTGTCGGCAAGCTAGGAGCCAAGAGTACCTGAGCTGGAAAAAGAGGTGAAAAACCCATGCGATCGCATGGTGAACAGTATCACGTGACATCCTATAAATTTCGCAGTTTTTGGTTGAACTTAACAAATCGTTTTCTCTTCTCACTCTCACTTATTATATATATATATATATATATATATATATATATATATATATATATATATATATATATTATAATTTTAATTTTAATTTAATTTAATAATAATACGGGTATGTTAGCGAATGTTGTAAGGGTGTAAGTCGAAATTCTGTTCGTATAATGCTACGCTATTATTAATCATTGTAAGTTATGTTCAACCTTTTTAAATTAATGTCTCGTAGCTAAGTTATTATTATGCTTATTTAAGCCGAAATAATCATGATGTTGGGATAAATATTAAAGACGGGGTAATTGGGCTTTGTACCATAATTGGGGTTTGGACAAAAGAACGACACTTGTAGAAATTAGACTATGGGCTATTAATGGGCTTTATATTTGTTTAATTGAATGATAGTTCATTAATTTAATATAAAGATTTACAATTGGACGTACCTATAAATAACCACATACACTCGATCGGACACGATGGGCGGGATATTTATAAGTACTAATAATCGTTCATTTAATCGGACACGGGAATGGATTAATAGTCAATGGGCTTATTAAAACAGGGGTGAATTACATACAAGAAAAATTGGTGTAATTATAGTTTAAGTTCCCAATTAGTTGGAATATTTGACTTCGGATATAAGGATAATTTGACGAGGACACTCGCACTTTATATTTATGACTGATGGACTGTTATGGACAAAAACCAGACGGACATATTGAATAATCCAAGACAAAGGACAATTAATCCATGGCAATAAATTAAAATCAACACGTCAAACATCATGATTACGGAAGTTTAAATAAGCATAATTTCTTTATTTCATATTTAATTGCACTTTTAATTATCGCACTTTAATTTATTGTCATTTTAATTATCGTACTTTTTAATTATCGCAATTTTATTTATTGTCATTTTATTTATCACACTTTTATTTATTGCAATTTCATTATCGCTATTTACTTTACACTTTAAATTAAGTCTTTTTATATTTAATATTTTACATTAGGTTTTAATTGCAACTTAAGTTTAAAATCGACAAACCGGTCATTAAACGGTAAAAACCCCCTTTTATAATAATAATACTACTTATATTTATATTTATATTTATACAAATATAGTTTTTAAAAATATAGCGTTAAACTTGGCTAGCTCCCTGTGGAACGAACCGGATTTACTAAAAACTACACTACTGTACGATTAGGTACACTACCTATAAGTGTTGTAGCAAGGTTTAGGTATATCCACTCTATAAATAAATAAATAACTTGTGTAAAATTGTATCGTATTTAATAGTATTTTGTAGCAAAAATATAACTATTTTGTATACACCTCTACGCACATCAGGGCTCATGCGGTCGCATGGGCCAGTAATCCAGAATTGATTCGAAAGCCAAATGGTTCAACCCGTTTTAATTATATATATATTTTTTTCCGATTTTTAATTTACAAAATATTAGAAATTATTTATATAAATTAAAATAAACTTATAATTTAAAATTTAAAATCTAAAAATAAAAATAAAAATACTTGAAATCTTAAAAATATATTTTTTTTATTTTTATTTTTATTCTATTTTTTCTGTTTTATCTATATATAAAATATTTATATAAATAAAAACTTATATTTTAAAAACTAAAATAGAAATAGAAATACTTTATAATTTTTTATATATTTTAAACAACTCTTATATATATATATATATATATATATATATATATATATATATATATATATATATATATATATATATATATATACATTATTTTTTTTATATTTTTGTATTTTTAATATTTAAAACGTATTTTTACAAAAAGAAATTAAAACTTAATAAAAATCTTTTTTTTTAGAAAAATAGCGTTTCGCTTCGGCGTTCAAGATGTTCCCCGGCAGCGGCGCCAAAAATACTTGATGTTATGCGAGGTGTATACGAAATACTATTATTTTTAATATGAAATACGACGAAATATGATACAAGTTTTATTTATTTATATAGATGGGATATACCTAAACCTTGCTACAACACTTATAGGCAGTGTACCTAATCGTAGAGTAGTGTAGTTTTTAGTAAGTCTGGTTCGTTCCACAGGGAGGTAGCTGAGTTTAACGCTATATTTTTAACAACTATATTTATATAAAATATATATAATTATATATAGTAATATTATTATAAAAGGGGTTTTACCGTTTAATGACCGGTTTGTCGATTTTATATTTTAAGCGTAAAGATAAATGACGATAATATAAATGACAGAATTTAAATTGCGATAAAGTAAATTGCAGTAATTAAAATGACAGTAAATAAAGGTACGATGAAATATGAAATAAAACAGTTATGCTTATTTAAACTTCCGTAACCATGATGTTTGACGTTTTGATTTTAATTAATTGTTACCCGGGTTAATTGTCCTTTGTCCTGGTTTATTTGATACCTATCTGGTTTTTGTCCATAATAGTCCATTGGTCATAATTATAAAATGCTCTTCAAATTAACCTTATTCCCGAAGTCAAATATTCCAACTAATTAGGGATTCGAACTGTAACAAGGTTTTAATACTTTGTTTAATGATTACACCAGGTTATCGACTGCGTGTAATCTAAGGTTTTGTTACTTTGTTAACAATTACACCAATTATCCTTGTATGTAATCCACACCTGTTATAATTAGTCCATGAATATTAATTTACCCACTTGATCAGAATGAATAATCAATCACCCAACCCGAATAATTAATTAAATGATTGTAAACTATGTCGTATAAACGTCACTAAATAGAACATTCATAATCAACTTAATAATTATTAGTTTAACTAATTTGAGATAGGTTCGACAGGTTCCAATGAGTTGTCGTTCAATTAGACAATACCCACTACCTATTAATAGTCAATAGTCCAATGTCCATAAGTGTCGGTCTTTTGTCCAAACCTTAATTATGGTACAAAATCTAATAACCCCGTCTTAATATTTAGTCTAACATCACGATTACTTTGGCTCAAATAAGCATAATAATAACTTAGTTACGAGACATTAAATTAAAAAGGAAGAAAATAGCTTACAGTGGTGATTAATTGCGTAGCGTTGCACGGACAGAATTTCGACTTAAAACCCGTAAAACATTCTTACAATAACCTTATTATTATTAACTTAAAATTATATTATATTATATTATATTATATTATATATATATATATATATATATATATATATATATATATATATATATATATTACGTTACATAGAAAGGAAAAGAAAAAGATGTTGAAAACTCGTCGAATTCGCTGGCTTTTATAGGACCTGGCCACCATTTCCCTGCCATATGATCGTATGGAAATAAGGCAGCCAGGCCATGCGATCGCATGGCCAGCTGGATCCAGCTCAATCACTTTATTTTCTAGTTTTGCCGACGTTCTATTTAAATATAAATAATTTATATTAATTATATATATATTATATTATATTCTTGTACATAGTTGACTTGTAATTTTAGGTCCGTTGCGTCGCGTGTTGATAGTTGGCTCAGGTCCCGGTTCCGGATTTTCGAACGTCCTTTCGTACGCGGAGATATCTTGTACTTTGCGTTTCGCGGCTAGCACTCTTGTAATTTTTAGACGTTTCTCATCATTAAATTAAACCACTTGAATTATATCTTGTACATTTGAGCTTTTTGATCATTTGCGTCTTCAAATCGTCGTTTTCTTCTTTTGTCTTTGCACTTATTTATTTAAACGAATATTACATAAAAATAGAACAATTGCAACTAAAAGCTTTACATATTGGAAGGATATTGTGCCTAAATATATGTTCATTTGGAGCACTATCAAATATCCCCACACTTGAACGTTGCTTGTCCTCAAGCAATACAGAACTTAAAATAAAATCACACTTCACTCGAATCACTTTTTTTATTCTCACACTTTATACATCAGTGATTTTGATACGGTGGTATGAACAATGATAGTAACGATGTGGTTTACAGTCTCACATGACTATGAAAATTTAGATCCTTTAAGGAAATTGGATCTTTATGAAAACATTTGATCTTTTGAAAATTCATTCTAGCTTTTACCCTAGATAAGTTTTCCGGAATAACCCTTCACCGGTATTTGCAAATTATTTTTGTGGGTTTTGTGGGTTTCAGTTTTGAAAATTTTAGCTCAAAAACTTGTGGTTTTGTGTCACCCACTTGCTAATCCTTGTATTAGGAAAGCAACACGTCCAGTATACTTGTTCCGTATATTACCTTTCGGTAAACTACCATCCGGTTGTAAAGGAAAGCGTTGAACAAGCAACTGTTAAGGCAATGTCCCGTGACATTCTTTTGATTATGGTCTATAACATGTTGGATGCAATTACTATCCTTTGTAGGAGCAATAGTAAAGATCACCCTATAGTTTTTCGGTCTGGCACAAGGTCCTATCTTCGACCATGCTATGCAATCACCGTTTTTACGGTTGACACCCGATTTGATTCAGGTGACCTAATGAATTCCAGGTGAATTCCTAAGATTTTACGTTCAATGGTAATGAACGCATTGAAAATGGGTTTTTAGAAAACAAATCGGTTTTAATTTGATCAAAATATTTTCTCGTTCAATCTCGAGTTTAGATATCATTGAATTCCATGAGTTTGTAATTCTCAATCTTTAAGGTCAATCTCAAGGATTGAGTAATATCAAGCTTAAAAGCTGATTTTTAATCTTTAAGGAGATTATCCTTTCTGCGAGTCTGATTCATTAGTCTTATCAAGCTAATTTGCACGGCGCCCTCCCCATTTTACGAGACAGATCCTCTCATGGTTAGGATAAGTCTGACCACTTGGCGACCATGTTTGATGCTGAGGTCCGTGGATTTCCTGCTGATTTTAGAGATGACTTTTCTAGATTTTTCGTCAACCTACAACTGGTCTGTACGACAACTTCCTGACCTAAATCAAGAAGCGCGTGTCTTTTTCGGAAGACTTTACTTCCTCTTAATGATGGAATTGATTCATCGTGTAGATCCATCTTTCTTTCGAATATATTACAGTAAATCGGGTAAAACTGATTAGTATCGTCCAAAGCAAAAGTACCTTCAATAATCTGTACCAAATATGTTTAAAGAACTTGGTAAATTCTTCCCACACTTAACTTTTATTTATTCTTTTCTTTGCCTTTTTATTCTCTTCTATTCCATTTTAAATGAATTCAAGCGTTTTGGGTTGTTTCTCTATTTATGTTCTCTCTGAGGTAACAATATTTTCGGCAGTAATACCTAGTTTTATCGTTCATAAATATGTATAAACATGATTTTGAATTCATTTAGTTGAAAATTTTTCAAATTTTAACAAAATTTGGCAATTAAACTAAGTGTAAACCCGAGAGAATTTATAACCCTTCCCCACACTTGAGATCTTGCAATGCCCTCATTTGCAAGAAATCAGTAAAAATTTAAATTCATGAGGGTGATTAGTGTAGAAAAATGATTAAAAATACCGAGTTTGCAAACATATTGTTTTATATCACATTTGATATTTTACGTCTTGTCGTTAAAATTAGTAGCTTTTGCTGAACTTAATGTCAGTCTTTGAAAGTGCGATGTTTTACCCTGTTTTGTACATAAGATAAACTACAAACATACATAATATTTATGTTTTTTTATAAAACCTTTATTTATTAAAACAATTTAAATGAATTATTTTTTTAAAATTTTGTTTCCTTTTACTTTAGGTAGTTTCGGTATGTTTACCTAGTCCGTCCCTCGACAAAATTTAAAATTTGTCGTTTTTAAAGCGATTGTTTTAAAAGCAAAGATTTTTTTTTTATTTTTTTTTTTTTGGTATACTTTAGATCAATAAAATTAAAAATAATGATAACAAAATTTGTTGTCCCGCCCTCGGGTAAAGCAATTTTGGTTCCATGACCTAGTCTTCAACTTACGATGAATTTTAGAAATCATTTTTTAAACTTAATGAAATAAAGTAAATTTTGTTTTAAATTTCTCACAAAACTTAAATTTAAAAAGCGTATTAATTTCATATAAAACCTACAAAACAAAAATTCAGAATGGGGGGAGAAAACTAGTTCTTTAGTGTCTGCTAGTGGAAAAGACCAACCGGATTCCATTCTTGGAACTACACGAGAACAGAACAACTAACTCTATACAACATATTCTCTTTAGAACATTTGAATCTCCCCACACTTAGGTAGCTGTGGTGTTGAAATTGTGATTAACTTCATCGTCAATTTCTTTTGGACCATAATCAACTTGCATATCTGTGACTTTTGCTTTAAGCCATTGGTCAGATTATTGTGTAATATCCACAAATTTAACTAGTTTCACCTTTTCTTTAGGCGATAGATTGGATACTAACCGGTTACACAACTTAAAGTTCCCCTTGGTTCTAGCATCGCGAATCTGTTTAATAAGTTTCTTCATTGAACTATTAAAAACGGGGTCATTTAATTTCGTATCAACAACGGGGTTCTTTGTAATCAGGTCATCATTAGGTGTTACTTCATTTTCCCCACACTTAGGCATTTTATTATTGTTAAGCACTACCGTTGGAGTTGGTAAAGCAACATGGTTCTTACCAATCATTTTTATTGGTTCAACGGTTTTGGTTGGTGGAGATTGATATTGCTCAATAACATCATATATATCTATCGCAATATCACTAAAAATGCTCTAGAATCGAAGATAATGAAGGTGATCTACAAGTGATAAGCCAAGATGCGCAAATTTGTATCGGAAGAATGATTTGCAAAGAGTTTTGATGATTTATGACATTGGTTGATCCCGATATGAGTTAGGGTCAAGATAGCACTCTAAAATGATAAAACAAAGCTTCCGATATGTTAGACTTAGTACAAATGAAAGGAGATTAAAAAGAAAACGAAACAGTCAAAATCAGCAAATTGGGACGCCGTCCAGGGCATGGGGACGCCGTCCTGCCCTTTGATATGGGACGCCGTCTTGGTTGTTTGGGACGCCGTCCTGGCTTGTTTAGTGGGACGCCGTCCTGCCTTTTGGGACGACGTCCCGTAGTAGGTTTGGCCGACTTTTCTGCTTTTTACCTACTTTCTCCACTTTAAAACTTCAGTTTTTGGGACTGTTTGATATCATTACGAACCAGAGAGTCTAGAGACGATTTTTGAAGAGCAAATTGGAGAACTCCAAGCTCTTGGAAGAGGCTAAAACATCAAGGAATCAAAGGTCAAATCCTTCTTCATCCAAGAACTCTTGTTCTTGTAGGTTATTTCCTTGTTTCTCAGCAATGATTTCAGTTAATAATTTGATTGTATTGTTGTCTGTTACCATGATTATTGGCTAGTTTCTATAATGTTTGTCTAGATTAATAACCAAGGTATTGGATGTAATCTTATTGATTGAATGTATTATGCGTGATAGATTGAAGCTTGAATTAAGAATCATGCTTATTGTTGTTAAAATCATTTGTATTTAGTTAATTGATATGTTGTTGATAAAGAGAACTCTTGTTGATGTATCATATTGATTTACAATCAACTTGTCTTAGATTGATTGTTTGCTAAACCGGACCAAGGGGGTAAACTAGATTAAAAAGGTTAAACAAAATAGGAATGAATTGTGTAGGGCGAACGCAAAGACAATTGTTATTCAAGTCTTTGATCTTGTTGATCAACTAGTCACAAACGAAAAGGTCTAAGTAATAGGGAACCCTCACTTAGTAATTCTAGTTTGAATACTTGCTAAAGAGAACTCTTGGCGAGTCGATTTAGGTGATTAGCATGCTTATAGTTATTTGATTACAAATACAAGAACCATAGTGAAAAGGGAACCC
Organism: Rutidosis leptorrhynchoides; assembly: GCF_046630445.1. NCBI lineage: Eukaryota > Viridiplantae > Streptophyta > Magnoliopsida > Asterales > Asteraceae > Rutidosis > Rutidosis leptorrhynchoides. The sequence goes on from NC_092333.1 coordinate 81,611,059, forward strand.
TTGATCTTGTTATTGTATTTGCGTGTTTATCCGAGAGAACTCTTAGTGAACCTATTAGATAACTACACACATAATTATTCAATCAGGACTTAATATCTAAACTTACATCCAATACCGAGGGTAAAATATCTAGATAAACATTTCATCTCTTTGATTTAATTCAAAACTATCTTACTTGCTTTATTTGCATTTATTATCATTTCATAAACTTAAAAGACAAAAATATTGTTTTTACATTTAACCTTCTTTGATTTGGCTAAATCGTTAAATAGCCACCAAAACATAAAACTTGTACTTTTAACTTTAATTTACTTAGTTAATCATAATATAGTTTCTAATTCTAGTTTGACTGATATAACTGTCCTTGGAACGATACACGGAACTAAACCAGTTACTATACTACTACATGATCGGGTACACTGCCCGTTAGTGTGTAGCAATCTTTAAAACCGGTGTTTTCCATACGATAAATTATATACACGATTTCTTTACATCAAGTTTTTGGCGCCGCTGCCGGGGACAGTTTTGTGTCAAAATAGGATTATTAACTAAATTTGTGATTAAGTAGTTTCTTAATTATTTTAAATTATTAATAGTCTTTGATTTTAATTTTATAGAATCGGTATGTGTGATAGTTTTTGTTAGTTGTGTGATTGACAGATTATAGGTTGTATATGCCACATACCCGAAGTTCAGAATCTCCATTACTTACACCGTTTACAGAACCTGATAGAAAGCTTGGTAAAATTCCAAAAGAAGTACTTGAAATTTTTGAATCTTCATCAAAGCAAGAAACTTTTGATTCAGAATCAAGTACAACCAAGCCTCGATATTCAGACTTTGGTAAACCAGTTCAACCACCAAATTTTGAAATGGAAGGAGAAAGACCGTTGGTACCAAGACAATCAATGGCAGCAAGGATGAAAGCAACTCGAACCGGACAAGGTAGTGCTATTACTCCGCCTACTGGTGAGGTAACTTTTGAAATTAAAGGACCTATTCTTCAAATGATTAATAACAAGTGTCAATTTAGTGGTGGTCCTAATGAAGACGCAAACGAACATATTCGTCTCTTTGAAGAGATATGTCTTCTTTTCAAACTTAAACCAGAAACTGACCAGGCCATATTTTTAAGACTTTTCCCATGGACACTCCAAGGGGAAGCCCGAAGTTGGTTGGATTCACTGGCCGAGGCTACGATAGGAACGTGGGATGGTATGTTGGAAATATTTCTTAAGAAATATTTTCCAGCTTCTAAGTCCGCGAGACTCCAACACGAAATTACCCAATTCTATCAAAAGCCAATGGAAACCTTGTACGAAGCATGGAATCGATTTTCCAAAATGCTAAGAAGTTGTCCAAACCATGGTTTGGATACCTTTCAACAGGTTCAAATCTTTTACAAGGGTTGCGAAGTTGCAACCTGAATTTCCATTGATCAGGCGGCCGGAGGTTCAATTATGGACAAAACCGAGCAAGAGGCTTATGAGATAATCGAGAAACTAGCCGATTATTCTCATGAGTGGCATCAAGAATGCCCAATCACTCGAAATGCTCAAGTCCAAACCGCCGGTGCTTATGATGACTTAAGCTCCCTAGGTGTAAAAATAGATGGTGTTGTCCGAAACATGGACAAAATCACCAAGGAAATCCATAGTATGAAAGTAGGTTGTGAATACTGTGGTGGTCTCCACTTAGGAAAAGATTGTGATGCCGGGTTAACCATGGCTCAAAAAGAAGAAGTGGCTTTTATAAGCCAAAGAAATAATAACCAGTTTCAGGGAAGAGCCCAATTTAACCGGAACTTTAACAACCCCTACAACCCTCAAGGTCAAACTTCCAATTTTCAACAAGGGTCAAGTAGTGGGTTCCAACAACAAACTCCGGGTTATTATAAAAAACCCCAGCAGGAGGAGAAAAAGTCAAATTTAGAGAGTATGTTGGAAAAGTTAATTACATCACAAACTCAGCTTGTCACAAATATAACCCAAACCAACGAGAAAAACGAACATCAATTTAGAAACCAACAAGCATCAATTCAAAATTTAGAAAAACAAATGAGTGGTTTAGCCAATTTACTAAGCGAGAGGAAACCAGGTAGTTTACCGGGCGATACCAGTAAAAACCCACGAAATGAGCACGCAAATGTTATCACCACACGGAGTGGTCTAGCATACGATGCTCCAAAAATGCCCGAAAATTCTGATTTCAGGGTTCCATTGAACCGATATGATGAACCGGTTAAGGAGCCGGAACAAGTAGTTGAAAAGGAAAAACGGGAAAAACCCGTAGTGAAACCATATCAACCACCGCACCCATACCCGAGAAAGCAACAACAAGAAAGGCTAGAGGCCGAAAGGTCGAAATTCCTAGATATGTTTAAACAAATCAACATAAACATGCCTTTCATTGATGTAATCTCGGGTATGCCCAAGTATGCTAAATTTTTAAAAGACTTACTTACTAATCGGAAGAAAATGGAAGAACTTTCATCCGTCACCATGAATGCTAATTGTTCAGCAATTTTGATGAACAAAATACCGAAAAAGTTAGCTGATCCTGGAAGTTTTACCATACCATGTCTCCTGGGAGATTTGGAATGCATTAAAGCATTAGCGGATTTAGGGGCTAGCATAAATTTAATGCCTTATTCATTATATGTTAAGCTAAACCCCGGGGAACTGAAACCAACTCGAATGGCAATCCAACTAGCAGACCGCTCTGTTAAATTCCCTCGTGGAATTTTAGAGAATATGTTAGTAAAAGTAGGTACCCTAGTATTTCCGGCTGACTTTGTAATTCTAGACATGGAGGAGGACACACATGTGCCTCTTATATTAGGTCGACCTTTCCTCAATACCGCTAGAGCTATGATAGATGTTCATGGGCAGAAATTGACCCTTAGTATTGAGGATATGAAGGTTACCTTTTCCGTTGACCATGCCTTGCAATACCCCAAGTCTACTGATGATCAATGTTATTATCTGCAAGCCGTAGACACGTATTCGGAGTTGTTGCAGGAATTTCTAGAATTGCAAGGTACAGGAGAATGCATTTTTGCGGAAGGTGATGATGAAACAATGGTAGAAGAAGTGGAGATGTTGACCACTTTGATGGCTAACGGGTATGAGCCAAATGATGAAGAGTACAGAAAGTTGGATTTAGGGAATGAGTACCGATGTAAAACATCGATTGAAGAACCTCCCGTTTTGGAACTGAAGCCACTTCCAAGTCACTTGGTGTAGCGACCCCGACAAATTGTCAATTGACGGCGTCGACTACTTAGGTCCCGTTGCGTGGTCATAGGTCTTTAACGTGACGCTTGACCAAAGATATGTCGCATTCCTTTCAAAAATAAAGATTGTTTCAAAGTTTACAAGAATTGTTCATCCAAAAGTTACGTTACAAAGTTATAGTTACATGTGAAACCTATGCGACACAGTTTTAAAGAAAGTCAAAAGACGCTCCATGAAATGCATGTATACTCGACATCCAATGCAGGTATCAAATAATGAGCGGAAGCATGTTTCACATAGCGTTCAAAGACCTGAGAAAAACATAGAAATCTGTCAACGAAAACGTTGGTGAAATCATAGGTTTAAGTAAGTAAGTACAAGTGAACCACAAGATTTGCATCAATGAAATAATAGTAATACATTCCAAAAGTTTGTTTCACGAGCACCCAATTATCAATGCTTAACATTCCTTCCATTGAACCCCATCACTTAGTGCTAGAACATACACTGTTTCTCGAAAATATATTTCATTCGTAAACGGTAGCGAACCGTTTGAATGAGGGTTTGTCAAACCCATATGGATCCATACAACATAAGTTCTCGCTTACACCCGGCAAGTGTAACTAATGATAATCGAATTGAGGATTTTGTTCTAAACTCGTATGTAGAATGTTTGTTTTCCTGTACTTGTGTTCACTTAGTAAAGAAATGTTTATGTTTTCTCATCCCAAATGTAAGTTCAAAAAGAGTAAAAGTGGGACTATGATCTCACCTTGAGTGCACGAGTAGTAAAGTACTTCAACAAGTAAACGTGTGTAAAGAACAATGCTAGTCTTGACCTAAACAATAGGTTGTATCAATAACGGTAAACACGATAGGTCAAAGATGTTCAATTAGTCCTATGGCTCGTTAAGACTCGATCATAATAGCATGTGAATCAAATTGTCACGTTTCATGCAAGATACAAGTACAGAAACAAGTTAGGAAGGTTGCATAATCATTTGGTTAAGTTTGACAAAAAGTCAAACTTTGGTCGGTCAAAGTCAACGAAAGTCAACACGTTCGGGTCGGGTCCCGAACTATTTTTCTGAGGTTTTTATTCATATATAAGCATGTTAGAACAAGTCTCATGTGAATCGGAGGTCTAGAACGGGCCAAACATTTTTCACATTTGGGACAAGGAGGTCAGAACCTGGCCCCCTTATATGTCGCGCCGCGACAGGAAAGGGCCGCGCCGCGGAAAAGGCCGGGAGCTGGTGCCTGGTCAGTCCCAAATGTTCAAGTCTCAATCCAAAACCTTTTTGTGCATAAAACACAAACCGCTAACACTTAGGACTCGCACCTTATATCGTTGGAAAGCTCTTTTGATGTAGAATGCAACTAAACACAATTCATCAATCAATCTACCTATTATAATAACCAAAACCGCATCTAATGCTCAACATTAATCGCATACAAGTTCATAAATGCAATTCAATGATTCGGGCAACCAATTTACATGAATGATATGCCGTTTCGAAGGTAATCAAGCATACAATCCAACTAAACACTTACCAACAATAATCCATGGCATTCAATGCATCAAAAGTCCATTTCAAGTTCATCAAATCCTAACCCAAATTCACCAAAATCATAAATCAAGTTCATGAACTTTTCTAAATCAACCTACACATCAAATTGAAGCTAGTGATACTAGGAACACAATTAGAACATGAACTTTTAACATCTAACAACATATGATCATCCAAAATTCAAGAACAACACACCAAAATTCAAGTTCATGCTAGTTACACTAAAACAACGAGATCGAGCATATAATTCATATAATCATGTTAGACTTGAGCCATAGACACTAATTAACACTTTTATAAGTTAAAAACATAAAGAACACAAAATCTAGTGATTTTAGGAAGTTACCCAAATGTAATGAAATCGGTATGGAATCGAAGAGGAAGATGCAAGGATCACGAATTTGTAATTTGTTTTGTTGCTAGCTTCCTAATCCGAATTTAGATGATGAATTCTTGTTGGTGTTCTTGAGAGAAAAAGGGAGTAGAAGAAAGATGGAGGTGTTGAAATGAGAGGAGGAGGTTGAAGGTTTGACTAGTTGACCTAGTCAAATCTTTGGCCTCTTGGCAAGTTTAGTCCCTCTAGTTCGGGTGCGGGTGCGTGAATTAACCAAACGAATTATTTTGAATTACACGAGAGTACGAGAGATGTTAAAATCCAATAACGAAAATATTTTAAGAAGGTTAGCTAATGGAGGCTATGAATCGAGATACTGAGGATAATATTACAATAAAAAGACGGGCGTTAAAAAAATTTAACGGAAAAATGCGGGATGTTACATTACCCACACCTTAAAAGAAATTTCGTCCCGAAATTTAGTTGGAAGCAATAGTCGTTGCTTCTTACTCGAGACCTTACGTTGCCAATGCTATGAATAAGTGAAGATACATCCTTGGGCATTCCCACAAATTTTGGCAGTCGAGATTTCAGTTTGTATTAAGACTTGGTTTTACGATCCAAAATTTCAACCAGTTTCCCATGAAGGGGAGTTTGCCATCAATAGTAAGTTTATCTAGGAGAGTAGCACGTTCATGTTCCTTAGGACACGTCTCTAAGTTTGTTGCATGGAACGTAGGGTAAACGGAAACTTAATTGAGTCGGAAGTTCTAAACGGTAGGAGCGGTTCCAATACGCCCCAAGGTTTCAAAAGGATTAATATTTCGCGGTTTAAATTTCCCAGATTCCCGAAACGGATTTCACCTTTCCAAGGTGCGAGGTCTCAATATTACACGGTTACTGACTTGGGATTCGAGAGGTTTACGTCGAATATCGGTATAGTCCTTTTGGCGACTACGGGTCATCTTGAGTCCTTCTCAGACTTGGACGATCTCAACTGTTATTTCTTGAATGAGTTCGGATTCGGTGATTTGCTTGCCACATGCTTTGATCCAACGAATAGGGGTATGACATTTGCGGTCATATAGGGTTTCGGAAGTGCGGCGTTAATACACGAATGGTAACTGCTGTGTGAGAGGAGACAACTAAAGGCAACAATACAAGTTTGTAACATGTCTTTCCAAGATGTGAAATGTACGTTTGTTTGGTCCGTTGATTGTGGATGATACACGGCATTCATGTTTAAACGTGTCCCTACAGTTCCTTGTAAGGCATCCCGAATTTAGAAGTGAGACGAGTATCCCGATCTGAAATTTTAATGGAGATGGTACGCCGTGCCGAGCTAGAATTTTCTTTAATACACGTTTGAACAGGTTTCGTTTCTCAAGAGGTCCGCACCGTGGAAGATCCATCGGTTCCCGAAAGTGGTTGTTAGGACTATTCACCATCGTGGCGAATACTAATATAATGTGAAGAGTTTCTCTCTCCATTGAGAAGTTTTATAAAAAGTTTCCTTACACGAAAATGCGAGCAATAAGACAGGAGTGAAATGAGAACTTAGAATAGGATGAGTTCACACCTTGAGGTAACCATGTCGCGCACTTAGTGGTCGAATGTTGAGGCTTGGTGGGATAACGAGATAGTACACGTAGTTGTATGATAAGTCAAAGAAGAGTGAAGCATCCTTGGATTGGGTGTTATCTTAAGTTCCAGTAATATCAGGCAGAAAATGGTGAAATAACAGGGCTATGTAACGTGGCACGTTTTGATGAGAAGGTTGATCGGGTCCATGATTAAGTATTCAAATTTATCGAGCAAATTAACGAATTTCAGTTTCCTTGATTTCGAGTCGAGAGAGTATGTCTTTCGGGCGTTCAAGTAGAAATATTTCTATATTTGAGTTCCAGTGTGCTAAACGAATTTAGCTAGTAAGGTTTGTGTGAAAGATCATGTTCAAAGTTCAGACACGGAGAGGTTTAAATTTTTTTTTTTTTTTTTTTTCAGTGAGTTAACGAGTTTAAAGGTCGTGCAACACGAGAAAAGTCGGAAATGAATCTTCAGTGATAACCGGCGAGATCTAAGATTTTACGAATACAAGTCTGAGTCGTGAGGGTTTCCCGATTACGTGTGGTTCCGATTGCGAGATGTATTGAGATACTTTGACCACTAACAACATGGTCTAAAAATTGAACTTCGTTTAACCAAAATTCTCACTTGGAGAATTCGGTATAGAGTTGCTCTTTTCTCAAGTGTTCGAGCGTAAGTCGGAGACATTGTTCGTTTTCTTCTTCGCTTGAATAGGTTTAGAACATCAATTATAAGTACGGTAACGATTTGTCTAAATAAGTTTGCACACGCGGCTCCGGAGGTTTATGAATACAGACGGAGCCTTAGATTAACTGAACGGTACTAAGAGAGATTTACAACTATCGTAGCGAGTTCAGAAAATGGTTTAGGAGACATCGTCTCCCTCAACCCCCAATTGATGATAACAAGGATGGAGATTGATTTGGTATACACACGAGATCCTCGTACTTGATCAAGAGGTCATTGATACGGGGAAAAAGAATATCGGTTCTTAACCGGAAATTATTTAGTTCACAATAATCTATACAAGACGATAGGGAAACATTTCTTCTTAACGAATAGGTTTTGAGCTCCTCAAATCTATAGGTGTTAAGTCAAAATTCAAATTATTCACCCAATAAGTTTAACGTACATCCTCCGATATAAATTTGGTGGCACACAATAGTTTTCCGTGGGTCACTTGAATGGCCTAAGCAATATCTAGGGGGAGTGGTGGAGTGCAAGGAGTACGAGTTAAAGTCTTGGTTATAAAACGTCTAACGATAACCGAATCGAATAAGTATGAAATATGCGGGATGTTGTGAAGAAACGTACCCGTGACTAGTCCATCGTCGTCTCGGGCATCCTAGGTGTCGATGTTGAAAGTTCAACGGCGGGCGTTGGGGTTGGCTTTCTTCTTTGGGCACGCATTCCTATAATGACCCGGTTGGCCACATTCGAAACAAACAACCGCCCTTGGCGCATTGGGCGTCTTTTGAGCGACGGTAATGGTACTTTTACAAATATGGGCCACATGGCCACTTCTTTGACACCTGATGCAAAATGGTTTGCCACATTCACCCAAATGATGTTTGCGACATTTGTTACAGTAGGGCAGGTTTCCGGCATACCCTTTCTTGCCGTCGGAGGTGAAGGACTTCTTGGTGAAGTTGTTGTTGTAGTTGCTCGATGGAGAGGCTTCCCATTTTCTTTTGTTGTTACCCGGTTGGTCCTCGGTCGTAGGTGTCGGCGCTTCAATTTCATTCACCGTTTTTATAGATTGGCGGGCCATCGTTAAAGCCTCTTGTAGGTTGGCGGGTTTGGATGACATTAACCCGTGTTGAACGCTCTTCGGGAGGCCATCCATGTAAAGTTTGACTCTTAGGGATTCGGGAGTCATGAGATTTGGACACATTAAGACTAGTTCGGTAAACCGTTGATTATAAGCTTCGAGGTCATTCCTGACCGTTTTTAAATTCCTTAGACCCTGTTCGAGCCTTCGAGTCTCGTCGCGCGGGAAGTATTCGGTGATCATTCTTTCTCTTAATTCGGTCCAAGAGAGTGTAAGGGCCTCATCGATACCCACTGATTGTACATACGTGTTCCACCATGAGAGAGCAACACCGGTGAAAGTGAGGGTGGAAAACTTGACCTTATCTTGGTCCTGACAACCGCTTATGTTAAAAACGGCTTCCGTTTGTTCGAACCATCGGGTGAGAGCAATCGGTCCCCCGGTTCCATCGAAAGTGGGAGGTTTGTACCCCATGAAGTTTTTGTAGGAGCACCCCTCATTTGAATTATCGGCTCCATGCTTGTTGTTGTGGTTGGAGAAGTGATCGGCCACGGCCTCACCCACGGCGGTGGCTATCATTCGTTGAAGGGCTTGTTCTAAAGTTTCGGGAAGGGTATTGTGTTGACCTTGGTGAGCCATTGTTCCTTCATGACACAAGAATATCGTTGATTAGTATTCTTAACAATACTAATCGTGATATGGGATAATGATGAAGAGAAAATTTTCCTTGATTCGCCTTAAATTCTTTATGTCGTAATGTCGGAACGTTCATATGAGTCACCGTAATATAATCCCGGCAATTATATTACCCTGATTCATATGTGCATTCGACATTATTCTATAAAGTCAAGGTGGCGCGTCAATCAAATTAAACAACGAAAGATTTAGATGAAGCGAGAGTTAGTTATGAGTAGAAATGTTCGAGTATAAATGCACAAATAGTCAAGTAATTCCTACTTCATGTCTATATGCCGGTTGTAGTCTAGATTCACTAATGTACCCTATGACTCGGGGTTGACACCAATGAACTCTAAATCCCTACAACCAATGCTCTGATACCACTTGTAGCGACCCCGACAAATCGTCAATTGACGGCGTCGACTACTTAGGTCCCGTTGCGTGGTCATAGGTCTTTAACGTGACGCTTAACCAAAGATATGTCGCATTCCTTTCAAAAATAAAGATTGTTTCAAAGTTTACAAGAATTGTTCATCCAAAAGTTACGTTACAAAGTTATAGTTACATGTGAAACCTATGCGACACAGTTTTAAAGAAAGTCAAAAGACGCTCCATGAAATGCATGTATACTCGACATCCAATGCAGGTATCAAATAATGAGCGGAAGCATGTTTCACATAGCGTTCAAAGACCTGAGAAAAACATAGAAATCTGTCAACGAAAACGTTGGTGAAATCATAGGTTTAAGTAAGTAAGTACAAGTGAACCACAAGATTTGCATCAATGAAATAATAGTAATACATTCCAAAAGTTTGTTTCACGAGCACCCAATTATCAATGCTTAACATTCCTTCCATTGAACCCCATCACTTAGTGCTAGAACATACACTGTTTCTCGAAAATATATTTCATTCGTAAACGGTAGCGAACCGTTTGAATGAGGGTTTGTCAAACCCATATGGATCCATACAACATAAGTTCTCGCTTACACCCGGCAAGTGTAACTAATGATAATCGAATTGAGGATTTTGTTCTAAACTCGTATGTAGAATGTTTGTTTTCCTGTACTTGTGTTCACTTAGTAAAGAAATGTTTATGTTTTCTCATCCCAAATGTAAGTTCAAAAAGAGTAAAAGTGGGACTATGATCTCACCTTGAGTGCACGAGTAGTAAAGTACTTCAACAAGTAAACGTGTGTAAAGAACAATGCTAGTCTTGACCTAAACAATAGGTTGTATCAATAACGGTAAACACGATAGGTCAAAGATGTTCAATTAGTCCTATGGCTCGTTAAGACTCGATCATAATAGCATGTGAATCAAATTGTCATGTTTCATGCAAGATACAAGTACAGAAACAAGTTAGGAAGGTTGCATAATCATTTGGTTAAGTTTGACAAAAAGTCAAACTTTGGTCGGTCAAAGTCAACGAAAGTCAACACGTTCGGGTCGGGTCCCGAACTATTTTTCTGAGGTTTTTATTCATATATAAGCATGTTAGAACAAGTCTCATGTGAATCGGAGGTCTAGAACGGGCCAAACATTTTTCACATTTGGGACAAGGAGGTCAGAACCTGGCCCCCTTATATGTCGCGCCGCGACAGGAAAGGGCCGCGCCGCGGCAAAGGCCGGGAGCTGGTGCCTGGTCAGTCCCAAATGTTCAAGTCTCAATCCAAAACCTTTTTGTGCATAAAACACAAACCGCTAACACTTAGGACTCGCACCTTATATCGTTGGAAAGCTCTTTTGACGTAGAATGCAACTAAACACAATTCATCAATCAATCTACCTATTATAACAACCAAAACCGCATCTAATGCTCAACATTAATCGCATACAAGTTCATAAATGCAATTCAATGATTCGGGCAACCAATTTACATGAATGATATGCCGTTTCGAAGGTAATCAAGCATACAATCCAACTAAACACTTACCAACAATAATCCATGGCATTCAATGCATCAAAAGTCCATTTCAAGTTCATCAAATCCTAACCCAAATTCACCAAAATCATAAATCAAGTTCATGAACTTTTCTAAAGCAACCTACACATCAAATTGAAGCTAGTGATACTAGGAACACAATTAGAACATGAACTTTTAACATCTAACAACATATGATCATCCAAAATTCAAGAACAACACACCAAAATTCAAGTTCATGCTAGTTACACTAAAACAACGAGATCGAGCATATAATTCATATAATCATGTTAGACTTGAGCCATAGACACTAATTAACACTTTTATAAGTTAAAAACATAAAGAACACAAAATCTAGTGATTTTAGGAAGTTACCCAAATGTAATGAAATCGGTATGGAATCGAAGAGGAAGATGCAAGGATCACGAATTTGTAATTTGTTTTGTTGCTAGCTTCCTAATCCGAATTTAGATGATGAATTCTTGTTGGTGTTCTTGAGAGAAAAAGGGAGTAGAAGAAAGATGGAGGTGTTGAAATGAGAGGAGGAGGTTGAAGGTTTGACTAGTTGACCTAGTCAAATCTTTGGCCTCTTGGCAAGTTTAGTCCCTCTAGTTCGGGTGCGGGTGCGTGAATTAACCAAACGAATTATTTTGAATTACACGAGAGTACGAGAGATGTTAAAATCCAATAACGAAAATATTTTAAGAAGGTTAGCTAATGGAGGCTATGAATCGAGATACTGAGGATAATATTACAATAAAAGGACGGGCGTTAAAAAAATTTAACGGAAAAATGCGGGATGTTACACTTGGAATATGCTTACCTACAAGAAGGTTCTACTCTCCCGGTGATCATTTCATCCGAACTCTCTGTAAGTGAAAAATCTAATCTTGTTTCCATGTTAAAAGCCCATAAAAAGGCTTTAGCATGGAAAATTCACGACATCAAGGGTATAAGTCCCTCTTATTGTACACATAAGATATTAATGGAAGATAACTATAAGCCATGTGTACAAAGATAAAGGCGACTCAACCCCAATATGCAAGAAGTTGTTAAGAAGGAGATTGTCAAACTCCTAGATGCGGGTCTTATTTATCCAATTTCGGATAGTCCTTGGGTGAGTCCGGTCCAATGCGTGCCCAAAAAGGGTGGCATGACCGTTGTCACAAATGAAGACGACCAATTAATTTCTACCAGGACTATCACGGGTTGGAGGGTATGCATTGACTACAGAAAATTAAATGATGCTACCCGAAAAGACCATTTTCCCCTTCCTTACATTGATCAAATGTTGGAAAGATTAGCGGGAAAGAATTTTTATTGTTTTCTTGACAGTTTCTTGGGATATTTCCAAATCCCTATAGCACCCGAGGACCAAGAGAAAACGACTTTTACATGCCCTTATGGTACCTTCTCCTATCGACGTATGCCTTTTGGCTTATGCAATGCTCCTGCTACCTTCCAAAGGTGTATGGTAGCTATTTTTCATGACATGATTGAAGACTTTATGGAAGTATTCATGGATGACTTCTCAGTCTTCGGTGATTCTTTTGAATCATGTCTTAAAAATCTTGAGCGTATGTTGATTAGGTGTGAAGAATCAAATCTTGTACTAAACTGGGAAAAATGTCATTTTATGGTAAAAGAGGGCATTGTATTGGGTCATAAAATTTCTTGTGCAGGTCTGGAGGTGGATCGGGCTAAATTGGAAGTAATAGCCAAATTACCACCACCAACGAATGTGAAAGGTGTTAGAAGTTTTCTGGGGCACGCCGGTTTTTACCGGCGGTTCATTAAAGATTTTTCCAAAATTGCAACCCCCATGAACAAACTTCTTGAGAAGGATGCTCCATTTGTCTTTACGGACGAGTGTCTTGCCGCCTTTAATCTTCTTAAAGCAAAGCTCACGCAGTCACCGATTCTCATATCACCGAATTGGTCAATACCATTCGAACTTATGTGTGACGCCAGTGACTTTGCTATTGGTGCCGTCTTGGGGCAAAGAATAGAAAAACATTTCAAGCCCATTTACTATGCTAGTAAGATACTGCAAGGAGCCCAACTTAATTACACTTCCACCGAGAAGGAACTCCTTGCAATCGTCTTTTCGTTTGACAAATTCTGATCCTATTTAGTGCTAGCAAAGACGGTTGTCTACACAGACCACTCGGCATTAAAGTACTTGCTTTCTAAGCAAGATGCTAAACCCCGTTTAATACGTTGGGTCTTGCTTTTGCAAGAATTCGACATCGATATAAAGGATAAAAAGGGTGCCGAAAACCTAGCTGCCGATCACCTTTCTCGACTTGAGAACCCGAATCTTGGGGTTCTACATGAGACCGTTATCCAAGATAATTTTCCTGATGAAAATCTCATGAGAGTTGAGAAAATTGATGATCCATGGTTTGTAGACATTGCCAACTATCTTGCGGGTGGATTCCTAGAAACCGGTATGTCACACCAGAAAAGAAAGAAATTCTTTAGTGACTTAAAATACTATTTTTGGGAACACCCATATCTCTTTAAACAGTGTCCCGATGGGATAATCCGTCGGTGTGTTTTGGGGAAGGAATGCACCGAAATTCTGCTTGACTGTCACCTTGGTCCAACAGGTGGGCACTTTGGTCCCCAAATCACGGGGAAGAAAGTTTATGAGGCCGGTTTCTATTGGCCTACAATATTCAAAGATGCCTACGCTGTTTGTAAGGCTTGTGACGCGTGCCAACGGGCCGGTCAAATAACTAAACGGGATGAAATGCCTCAACAAAGCATCCAAGTATGCGAGGTGTTCGATGTTTGGGGAATTGACTTTATGGGCCCCTTTCCAAAATCTCATTCTTACCTCTACATACTTGTCGCCATAGATTATGTTTCTAAATGGGCGGAGGCAAAACCTCTACCAACAAATGATGGCCGAGTAGTGGTAAACTTTTTGATGGAGCTTTTCTCTAGGTTCGGCACACCAAAAGCTCTTATAAGTGACCGGGGCACCCACTTTTGCAATAAGCAATTGGAAAAGGTGTTGAAAAGATATGGAGTAATCCATAAAATTTCGACATCTTATCATCCCCAAACGAGTGGGCAAGTAGAAAACACCAACCGGTCATTAAAACGCATACTTGAAAAGACCGTTGGTGCCAATCCAAAAGAGTGGTCAACCAAGTTAAACGATGCATTGTGGGCCTTTCGCACGGCCTACAAAACACCGATTGGAACAACTCCTTTCCGTATGGTATACGGAAAAGCATGCCATCTCCCGTTGGAGATTGAACATAAAGCACATTGGGCGCTAAGGGCATGCAATTTGGATTACCAAGAAGCGGGTCGATTACGTTTGACCCAACTAAATGAATTAGACGAGTTGAGGCTTGAAGCCTATGACAACTCTCTAATTTACAAGAAAAAAACCAAACAATGGCACGACAAAAGATTGAAACGTCCAAAGGAATTCATGGAAGGCGATCGTGTCCTTGTTTATAATTCCCGTTTCAAGTTATCACCCGGAAAGCTTAAGTCCCGATGGACGGGACCGTTTGTTGTTAGAAAGGTGTACCCTTATGGTACAGTCGAAATGGAGAACGGGAAGGGTGATATTTTTAAAGTGAATGGCCACCGGGTCAAACACTATGTTGATGGTCCCCTAGAAATTGAGGATGAGGTTAGCCTCAACTTCAAGAAAAACGCCTAAATCTAAATGGGGACGAGTTTGGTGAATGACTCGTAAAAAAAAATGGTTCACAATTGTAATTAGGTTTGTATTGTGTGCACGATAAATTTTAGTTTGGTACAAAATGATTAACGTATGACCTCTAAACGCGAACGACTCAGAAAAACAGATCAGTGGGTTTTAGTGTAACAGGACGCCGTCCTAAATGGCAAGACGCCGTCCCATTTTACTAACCTAGACGCCGTCCTAAATGGCAAGACGCCGTCCCACTTCTTTATCCTAGACGCCGTCTAGATATCCAGGACGACGTCCTGACCCCCTGACTCAGAAAAATTAGACGTTTTAAAACACCTACCCACTCATTTCTTATCCAAAAACACACTCTTCTCTATTTTTCTCTGCCCTAACCCGAACCACTCTCCAAAAACCCTAATTTCTACTTCAATTTCGCGTTTCCTTCTTCAAATTCAATTTCAAATCATGAACTTTTGGGTATGGATACTCCATTTTTACACTTTTCTTTATCAATTACTTGAATTATATGTTTATTTCTATAAATTGGTAAAGGATAAGTGTGGGGTGTTTGATTTGCATGATTATTGTTAAGATTAACATGCCTTAGGTGTTTAAATTGCCCTTATGTGTTTATTTTGCAAAGATTACATGTTCTTAAGGGTTTGTTCATGATTCTAGGGTTTGTAGAATTTAAATCCGAATTTTGAGTGCTTAATTTATGATGTTGGGTTTATGTATGATGTTTATGATTCTTGTGAAGTATTTGATTGTGTTGGTGATGTTGATGTCAACTTGGCCGGGTCATTTTTTTTATGTTATTGAATTTCTAAGCATATTGGTTAATTGTAATGAGTTTATGAAATATGTATGCTTGATGTTCATTTGAAAGGGCATGTTGAAGCAAATTAATGGAATAGAATGCTATAATGTATGATGTTATAATGGTCAGTTGAGCTAAAATTGTGAAAAATGCGTTATGATTTATGATGAATATCTTTAGAATGCAAAGTTAAATGTTATGACCTATAAACAAAACATACTTGAATCCTTGATTCCTAAGTTTATGCTACATTGTGGAGTTGTGATTTTCGTTTTTGAAAGTGTATTAACGAATTCATGTTGACTTTGGTTGACTTTGGTTTGAAACGGTGAACATGCACTTTTGTGTAAATGAATCATAATACTTTTGAACTAGGAATTGAATGATTAAGTTCTCCTGCTACTCGGTTATGTTTTAGCTAACATTAACACAACGGTTTCTATGTTCTTTTGGTTTGGTGTATAATGTTTTGCAGGGACAACCAAGCAGAGGAGGACCGGCAAAAAGAGGAAGGACAGCAGGTTTGGCTCCTCCACGACAACCACCTCCACCACAACAACAACATCATTCATCATCGTCTTCCGAAGAAGAAGAGGAGGAGGATCTAAATGATCCTCGAGTTTGGTTAACACAGGTTCAGAACGACGAAGACTACACCGAAACGTTTGAGAGAATAAACCGCAGGCCGATTAATGCCACTTGGTATTTTATCTGGGGGCCATTGGAAGAGGCGGGCATGCGCCGACATGTTTCTAATTTACTCACCATTCCTTACGGTAGAGTAGTCACCCACGCTTGGGAACAGGTTTTTAGCATCAATGAACCAATCTATCCGGTGCTGCTTAAAGAATTTTACTCTACCATGCGGTTTAACAATGTCAGCGATTATTTATCGAATGAGTTTCTACGGTTTCGTCTCGGGGGCCAAGATAGGGGTATAAGCAGTTTACAGCTTTGTAGAGTTCTGGGAATTTTTGGGGAATTCACCGATAATCAGTTAGGTGAATATTTGCGGGCTTCTGATTACGTTAGCCGGCATGTTTTTGATGACACCTCTTATTGGCGCAGAATTTGTAAGCCAAATATTGCGCCTGCACATTTTAGATCAAGCAAGCACAGGTACAACGAAATCGCAGCCCGGGATGATAAGCTGCTTCATCGACTCATCGCATGCACTTTTAATGCGAGGGTTGAGGGTCATGAGAAGGTGAAAACATTAGATTTGTGGATTATGGATCAAATCAAGCGGGGTTCCTATACCAACATTCCTGGGCTAATCGGTAATTATTTCCTTGCCATTGCGACTGAAACACGGCTACAGAAGCCACTTCTGGGAGGCCATTACATCACCCGAATTGCCCGACATTTTAACATCGATTTCAGTAGATTGCAGGAGTATACGAGTGTCATGAAACCATTAAAAAAGGTTTTTTATATTAATGCTGAAATCATTATGAAAGATAGAAATGGGCATTTGGTGCCTTTTGTGGCAGTTGGTGCAGGTGACGCAAGTGGCAGTGGTGTTCAGCAAGAGCAGCAGCAGGAAGAGGAGGCGGAAATGGAGGCACAGACTAACGTCGGTGAACAGGTTCCGTGGCATCCGTCCCAATCAAGTTGGGACAGTTTGGTTGGTAGTGTTAACAACATGAGATTGAGCCCGAACGAACAAAGGAGGCACAACCAACAAATGTGGGATAGTCAGGAACGAATGGAGCGACGACAGATCGCTCAAGTACATGATCAGGGGTGGAACAGTTATGGTATTGATTGGAATAACCATAACTCAGAGTTATTTTATTCGAACCCCGAACAGTACTACGGCACGACACGTCTGGCACCATAATACTACACGGATCCTGAACACCCACCTCCACCTCACCCGATTTATAACTCTACAGCTGCGTTGCAGGATGCTCGGGAAAGATTTGAGTGGCAATATCCACATGGACGCCCGTACCGAGATGGTTCGGGTAATTATTTCTGGCTGTACGATAACTAGGCCTGCGTGCCTATTGGATCATTTTGTACTTTGTTTTGAGACAATTTAATTTGTGTGATGTGTTTTGAGATAATTTCGGTTTGTAATAATGTACTAATGGTGTGGTTTGATAAACGGTTGTGGTTGTAAAAACACCGTTATTTTTATTGTGATTTGTGTGGTTTGTTCATTTTTGCAGCATGTTTGAACTTCAAAGACTGGCATTAAGTTCAGCGACATTTGATATTATGATATGTGTATGATGATAATCGCGGAATGGACGATGCTCTTATGCTGGCAGTAAGTTCAGCGGCATCCGTCTACATGTTCCACGATTTACAGGTTAAAAATTGAAAATTTCTACAATCACCCTATCACTTTGCCCTCTAAATTTAATCCTTTTTCTGATTTCATGCAATGAGGGCCTTGCATGATCTCAAGTGTGGGGTAGGGAGTAGAAATTTATCGGGAACTCGTTTCACTAAAATTAAGGCGTTTGGCGTTTATTATAAAAATTTTAAAATTTTCATGTAAGCCTTAAAAACGATTAAAAGTCCAAAAACAAAACCATGTCATATGCATTGTGATTTTAAAAGAAAATAAATGTTGTTTTGCATTTTAAATTATTAATAGTCTTTGAAGTTGCTCTATCATTCAATTATTTGAATGAAAATCCTACTAGTTTAGTAAGCTAACTTGTAGGTCACTTGTACCAAAACGAGTGTAAACCGTGAGAGAGCGGTGATTGTATAGCGTGGTCGGAAACCGGATCTCGT
This sequence comes from Rutidosis leptorrhynchoides, assembly GCF_046630445.1. Taxonomy (NCBI): domain Eukaryota; kingdom Viridiplantae; phylum Streptophyta; class Magnoliopsida; order Asterales; family Asteraceae; genus Rutidosis; species Rutidosis leptorrhynchoides. The sequence continues at coordinate 81,629,415 of NC_092333.1, forward strand.
GCCAGATCGAAAACCTTAAGGACGATCCTCATTGTTTCTCCTAACAAGGACAATGTTGCGTCCGACCACCTATTATAACCAATAGGATGTATCTGTTCCATCCTCAAGGAAGTAAAGTCTTCCGAATGACACACTTACTGATTCAATTCAGAAGATGTAGTCCAGACCAGTCGTAGGGTGATAAAAACTCTTGAAAAGTCATTACTAACATCGACTGGAAATCTATCAGGCCTCAACGTCAAACAGGGAAACTGGTAGTCAAAGCTTATCTCAATGAGGGAGATTTACTAGCCAAATGGGAAGCGCACCATGATACACAAATTGTCAGTGATTGATCAGATTCCCAGTGGATAACCTCCGGAAAGGTAATATATCAGCTTTTAAGCCTGATGAATTTCAATCTTCATGATTGATTTAACGGATTAGATGATTACCTCATAATTGTCAATGATATCCGGACGTAATGTGTATCCTCCTAAGCACATTATTTTCTACCAACATCTCGTAATGTTAGGTACCGTGGGAGGGATTGGCTTGACCAATAGCGGGAAACCCGCACTCATTTTTTTTTAAAAAAAAATTCAGAAAATCCGACAAAATCGGAAAACGTGTCTAGTATTAAAAACTAGCATGATATTTTCAAAACCATAAAACGTTTTCATCAAGGTCCTGATTTCCCTAGGATCAAATTTTTCGGATACTTGGCTCTAATCTCCCAAAAATGTGTGTGTGTGTTTCCATCGTGTATATAGCGTGCGTGTGATTTCAATAAAAGTGTACTGTACTTAAAGCGTGTGTTTTCATTGTGTATATAGCGTGAGTGTGTTACTTAAAGCGTGTGTTTCATATAGTGTGAGTTGTGTTTCATATCAACGTGTGTGTTTCGTGTGCTTCGAATGATTCATGTAATGTTTGTAATATATATTGTGTGATTGTATTTGATAATTGTTCCACTTTGTAAAGAAAGAATTGCTTGAGGACAAGCAAGGTTTAAGTGTGGGGTGTTTTGATATTGCTCAATAACATCATATATATCTATCGCAATATCACTAAAAACGCTCTAGAATCGAAGATAATGAAGGTGATCTACAAGTGATAAGCCAAGATGCGCAAATTTGTATTGGAAGAATGATTTGCAAAGAGTTTTGATGATTTATGACATTGGTTGATCCCGATACGAGTTAGGGTCAAGATAGCACTCTAAAATGATAAAACAAAGCTTCCGATATGTTAGACTTAGTACAAATGAAAGGAGATTAAAAAGAAAACGAAACAGTCAAAATCAGCAAATTGGGACGCCGTCCAGGGCATGGGGACGCCGTCCTGCCCTTTGATATGGGACGCCGTCTTGGTTGTTTGGGACGCCGTCCTGGCTTGTTTAGTGGGACGCCGTCCTGCCTTTTGGGACGACGTCCCGTAGTAGGTTTGGGCCGACTTTTCTGCTTTTTACCTACTTTCTCCACTTTAAAACTTCAGTTTTTGGGACTGCTTGATATCATTACGAACCAGAGAGTCTAGAGACGATTTTTGAAGAGAAAATTGGAGAACTCCAAGCTCTTGGAAGAGGCTAAAACATCAAGGAATCAAAGGTCAAATCCTTCTTCATCCAAGAACTCTTGTTCTTGTAGGTTATTTCCTTGTTTCTCAGCAATGATTTCAGTTAATAATTTGATTGTATTGTTGTCTGTTACCATGATTATTGGCTAGTTTCTATAATGTTTGTCTAGATTAATAACCAAGGTATTGGATGTAATCTTATTGATTGAATGTATTATGCGTGATAGATTGAAGCTTGAATTAAGAATCATGCTTATTGTTGTTAAAATCATTTGTATTTAGTTAATTGATATGTTGTTGATAAAGAGAACTCTTGTTGATGTATCATATTGATTTACAATCAACTTGTCTTAGATTGATTGTTTGCTAAACCGGACTAAGGGGGTAAACTAGATTAAAAAGGTTAAACAAAATAGGAATGAATTGTGTAGGGCGAACGCAAAGACAATTGTTATTCAAGTCTTTGATCTTGTTGATCAACTAGTCACAAACGAAAAGGTCTAAGTAATAGGGAACCCTCACTTAGTAATTCTAGTTTGAATACTTGCTAAAGAGAACTCTTGGCGAGTCGATTTAGGTGATTAGCATGCTTATAGTTATTTGATTACAAATACAAGAACCATAGTGAAAAGGGAACCCTTGATCTTGTTATTGTATTTGCGTGTTTATCCGAGAGAACTCTTAGTGAACCTATTAGATAACTACACACATAATTATTTAATCAGGACTTAATATCTAAACTTACATCCAATACCGAGGGTAAAATATCTAGATAAACATTTCATCTCTTTGATTTAATTCAAAACTATCTTACTTGCTTTATTTGCATTTATTATCATTTCATAAACTTAAAAGACAAAAATATTGTTTTTACATTTAACCTTCTTTGATTTGGCTAAATCGTTAAATAGCCACCAAAACATAAAACTTGTACTTTTAACTTTAATTTACTTAGTTAATCATAATATAGTTTCTAATTCTAGTTTGACTGATATAACTGTCCTTGGAACGATACACGGAACTAAACCAGTTACTATACTACTACACGATCGGGTACACTGCCCGTTAGTGTGTAGCAATCTTTAAAACCGGTGTTTTCCATACGATAAATTATATACACGATTTCTTTACATCAGAGATTTAGACTTTCGACTCACAAAGGTGATCGACTTGTCACCATCACTAAGTGTCATTCTACCCTCTCTTACATCAAATAACGCCCCGGTGGATGCTAAGAATGGTCAACCTAAAATTAGAGGAATGTTTGAGTCCTCTTCTATGTCAATGACAATGAATTCGACTAGAAAGGTTAAATTACCCACTTGAACGGGTAGGTTGTCAGCAATTCCAACTGGGTGCCTAATGGTTTGATCAAAGAGTCGAACACTCATCTCTGTTGGACTTAACTCACCTACTCCTAATCTCTTATATAATGAAAGAGACATAACACTCACACTTGCACCTAAATCTGCTAGTGCATCATACATGACACAATCAATAAGTAGACAAGGAACAATAAATTCACCCGGATCACCCACCCTGGGTGGAGGTTTTGGTGAAACTGTCTTCACTGGGTTTATCTTTACGATTTTTGTTTCTTGTACTTTCTTATTCTTCTTCTTCTTTCCAGAGGTATCACAAACTTTATTAATTATTACTTTCTCATACTCAACTCCTTTTCTTGGAAACGGGATGGGTGGTCTGTAGAGTGCCACCACTGGCTTTACATACTCGGGTGGTGGTGGTGGTGTTGTAACTTTACATTGTTACTCACATCGAAAAACCTTCCCATCTTCTGATGATGGTATTCGTTCATACCATATTAACATTCTCATTCCTAGGATTTACTTCAGTATTACTCGGTAGCTTTCCTTGTTCCCTCTCACTCATCATGCTAGCAAGAGTACCTATGTGTTTTTCTAGATTCAAAATGGAAGCTTGTTGAGTTCTTAATGACTGATCAAACCTCTCTTTTGTTTGGGTTTGAGATGTAATAAATTGTGTTTGAGATTCCATTAGCTTTGCCATCATTTCTTCCAGATTTAACTTTTTCTCTTCGGTTTGTTATGATGGCTTATACAAGCCAGGTCTTTGTTGATTGAAAGTGTTGTTTTGAGTTGGTTGGTTATTCGGACCTTGTTGGTTATACGAGTTATTGTTTGGACCATTTGGATTGTAAAGAATATTTTGATTTCGATTGAAGTTTGGCCTTGGTGGTTGATAATTATTCTGATAATTATTTCCCGGCCTTTGGTTCATGTAGGAAATATTCTCACGTTGTTCCATTGTTTGTTCAATGTGACAATCTTTCGTTAAGTGTGGTCCACCACATTGCTTACAACTGATTCGTATTGTGTGAATATCTTTAGTCATCTTTTCCATTCGTCTCTCGAAAGAATCGATTTTTGTGGAAACGGAATCAAAGTCATGGCTAGAATCGGCTCTAGCCGCTTTAGATGAACGAAAGATATCTTTTTCCTGATGCCACTCATGAGAGTGGGAGGCTGTGTTATCAATAATTTTGTAAGCTTCAGTTGCGGTTTTCTTCATAATGGAACCACCAGCTGCTATGTCGATGTCTTTTCGTGTAGTAATGTCGCATCCTTGGTAGAATATTTGTACTATTTGATAAGTATCTAAACCGTGTTGAGGACATCCTCTCAACAATTTCCCGAATCTTGTCCACGCCTCATATAGAGTTTCATTTGGCTTTTCCCGAAAAACTCTCAGAAACTGAGTAAACATTTAACACGTAGCTGTGCTAATTTTTTTAGCGTTATTATTACCAAAAATAACCTTGCAACTCCTGTTCGAGATAGCCTGTTTTGTCACAGCTCCAGCAAATCAACTTCAATTTTCCATTCGAATCAACTTTATTATAACTTTGATATATACGTTTGCTCTTTCATCATTATTACTGGGAAACCTTTTATATTATGCAATATTACCAACAGACGTACCAGCAACCTCGTTGCTCCTTGGCTTAAATCTCTCCGAAAAATTTCTATACTTATTTATTGAAACCATATCATGTATTCATCGACATCTTGTAATGATAGTTGCCATACCAAATAAAAGGAAGCATTAATCATTAATTCTCGAAGTTCGCAGCGTTCCTACGTCAACAATTATATATCTATATATAACGTATATCTTCTGGACTGATGATTTTCAATTCGGAATCTCTGAATTCCTGAAAAGCACTCTAGCTTACGAATCAGATCTCTGAGTTCTGAAAAAGATGAAGCAGCGAAAACTGAAGACTGTTTAAACAGTCAAAAGTTTGATAATAAAGAGCGGCATACTGAAAAAGCTCAAAAGTTTTGATACTGAAAAATGGATTGAGCAAACCATGAAGGAGGTTGTGGACAAATCACAAAGACTAAACCTGCCTTCAAAGAATTCAAATGATCTAGTATCTACTTAAGTCATTAACGAATACCTTGCTCCTGACTCTACACTTTTTCAGAAAAACTTCATCATCATCCATCGATATTAGAAATTCTAAAATATCATCGTATCTTTCATTATAAATATCCTCGATATTTCTGAAGATATTGTCATAACTATTCTTATCTGAAATCATTTATCCCTTCGCAATATCAGTGTTATATCAGAAAATAAAATGTTTAGTTTCTAAATTATGAAGAATTTGAATTTAAAATTTGAATGTTTTTGAAGTAGTGTTGGAAATTGATGCATGAGTTAGTATAATATAATGGCACTTGATCAACGTGATTATATTACAGTAAGTCATGCTGAGTTTCTAATGGAATGTGATGATTCACAGACCCTACCGTCATCATGTGCCATGTTACACGACTCTTACATTCTACCTAATCCCAAAACATATCGAGAATGTATCTTCCTGATAGTTCTATCTTTTCTCTTGAATTCTGGTAATTTAACCAATCAAGATCGTGCTATTATAATTTCTCTCTTAGAACATTAGTCATGTTCATTCGAAACTTCATACCTACGAATTCTTGACCATTACTTGCTTCACTTGAAGTAGAGAAGAGAAAACAAAATTATGGAACTTCAAAATATAAAGGAAATGAAGAGGGTGGATTTATAATGAAATATCAGACAGAACAATCGAGACAGATCATCGCATTTAACCAAAGAAGATCCTAATTTTCTTAATTACCGAAGAACCAAATCTTATTACAGAGATTTTCTCTAAATTCCTTGATTTCCGGAAATCAACTATGACTACATCATTGGTAAATCGAATATGCATTTACTCATTTCACTCTCGGTGTGATAGCTTCATTTGTACTCTTCACAAAATCAAATTGTTTTATCTAAATTACTCGATGATGATAAAACTATGATTTCAACTCATATTTGTCATGAAAACATATTTATTGTCAGCCATGACGATCCTCGGGATGAAATTTATTTAACGGGTAGGTACTGTGATTACCCAGAAATTTCCGACCAAATTTAAACTTAATCTTTATATAATTCCGACATGATAAGCAAAGTCTTTAATATTGAAATTTCAAAAACTTTGAACTGTGTTCATGTAAGCATTTAACTTCGACTGTTCCCGACGATTCACGAACAAATAATTGTAAATAGATATGTGTGTGTGTATATATATATATATACATACATATATATATATATATATATAATTGGAAATATAATTTGAAGTATTATATGTTGTTGTTATTAAATCAATTATGTAAAATAAAAATAAAATATGATATTATAATAATTATTTAAAATATATCAATATATATATATATAATTGAAGTATATTAAATATATATATATATATATATATATATATAAAATTGAAGTATATTAAATATATATATATATATATATATATATATATATATATATATGATTTCGAATTTATTTAGTAAATGATGGTAACGCTCGTTTGTCGTTCAGCTTGTAATTCGATTTCATTAAACAAATTTAATAATAAAACTTTTAAAGATAACAAGTGGGAATATATATCTTTAACTCTTACTAGACATACCATATTTTTCCATACACTTTATACATCCTGTTTTTCACAATTGGATGTTAAACTTTTGACATTTATATTCCTGTTCTTATTAACCGTTACATTTCACTGAATTATTTTGTTGTTGATACTTGACAGCTCACACATATGCATTAACCCATTTACTTATTTGTTTTGTGGAACACTAGTATAACCAAACTTCCCACCACCTACATCTCCATCCACTATCGTTATATATAACAAATAGAGATAAAATTTTATCATCAACCGAATTTGTTTCCCTTCTATTTCAATCACAATTAAATACTATTAGTATTGTTAAATTATTATTATTATAATTATAATTGTATTATTATTAATCATTATTAATTCTATATGAGTTATATATATATATATATATATATATATATATATATATATATATATATATATATATATATATATATATATATATATATATATATATATATATATATATATATATATATAGATAAGAAACTTGATACGCGTACTTTATTACATTAATATTAATATCCTTATTATTATTATGATTATTAATATTATTATTATTAATACTAATTGTGTTATTTTTATTGATATTTTTATTAATCATTACTAATAAATATAAAGACAGGTAATTAATCGAATTTTGTTGGACGCTCTTATCAACTGTCAACTTTTTTCTTGCTTTCTCGTGATATTATGTCAACAAATCAAAAGGATCATTTCATTTAGTACAACAATTACTGTTTCTTCTTTAACTTTTATATGAGATATGATTGATCGACACTGTTTAAAATTTGATTAGTTGATTGATTCATCTCATCTTCTTTTATATATGTATCTATAATATAATGAACATATACATATACATGCTCCAGGAAACCAATCCATCTCCTTCTTCCTATTGCTTCTAACTTCGAACACCATTTCAAGACCACCATCATTTTACTAGTTTTAACTCGATAACTATACAACCGATCTTCATCATCAACTTTCTATTTTGCTTCTTGTCGGGAACCACTTTGGAAATCTTTGGCCACCATCACCGACACCCTCCTGCAACTACTACTTATCACAAATTGTTACTAGATTTATGTTATCCATCACCATCACCTTCATCAACCGTAACCCACCATGAACCATACACCATCTCGCCACCATCTCCAAGAAAAACTACCACCTATTATATATATATATATATATATATATATATATATATATATATATATATATATATATATATATATATATATATATATATATATACCTACGTACATAATCATCACCACCACTACAACTATCCACCACTCGTGACCACCCCAAATCACCACCAATATACGAAACCATTGAAACCTTTTGTTGTTGTACTACTACTTCTGTGATTGTAGCAAACTACACTACAACCCACCACTCGAATCATCATCGTTATCATACAATAAACACCACCACCAAGAGCTATTGACCACCACAATCCAACCATAATAGATTTGGTTCATTGTAAGCCGAACCAAACCATCGATCACCTATGAATCAACACCAAAACCGTCACCAGTTGCTCGTCTCTTTGTCCCTATTACTGTTCGGCAATAGCAGGTTTAAATTGATGTTCGCTGTAGCTTTTAGATGAGGAGAACCACCATCAAGAACCACCTTGAGTCGTCGGTTAAACTGCTGCTTGTTCTTTCCTGTTTTGATCACCATAACATCACCTTACACCACCATTAGAATCCACTTCTATTTTTGTTACTATCAAGAAACACCACCTTATTTGAATTCCTTACAATTACTATACTTGTCTTTTTGGGTTCGGTTAATCGAAGAATACGCTTTCTATTTCCTGGTTACTGTTGGCCGAAGCAATCCATCACCACTAGTCACCACCCTCAATCAACACCAATCAACCTTGAACCACCACCATCCTCCATCTCTAATCTCTCTATCTTTTCTCTCTCTCTCTCTTCAACGGCTATGCCACGAAACCATGTTCAATACTAGCTGCGTTCTATTTATTTATTTTCCTGTTTACTTCTTCAGCCAATAAAAACCACCACAAAACTCTCAATAGAAAAACAAATACATTAAGTAATTTCAATATATTTTGGAGCCATCTGTTTTCGTGTAAAGACAAATATAATATGAGAAATTACCTGCTAGAGAAACTACGCCGCTATCTGTTGTTCTTATTCTGTGTTATCGTGAAAACAAAGACCTCTTGTAGATAAACCAATATCATCACAAACCTGTCTGTCGTACTACTGTTGTGCAGTTTCTATTTCTTGTTTAAACGCGAAGACAGATGCTACAAGCAGCCTTTGTTCCTGTTTTTTTTTTTAATCGAACTAAGCTATCTCCTAGAGCATTATTATTCTTTGTGGTCGACAAACTGAAAACCCCACCTGGAATAAGTGATCGAGATGTTTTATTTTTTTATTGGAATCCCTATGTTGGGTTGAGTAACAAAACTTATCCAGGCATATTTATTGGACGTACTAATTAGTGGACTTCTATTTGGGCCATTGAATTAATTATTGGACTCCTTTTTAATTAGATATACTATCTTTATTGGGCTTGGACATCGTTAGTAATGTATGGGTACGGGAATAATGAAACGAATGTGAAGTTGATGATTATGATGATTAAGATCGTATAATGATCATTATTAAATTGATGATGAAGGTGATATAACATGAGAGACGTAAATGATGCATGAGGAAGAGGTGTATGACCAAAATCAATGATGATTATGATTTTGATTATAACCGTGTTATGATATTGATCATGACATAATATTACGGTGAACATGGTGAGGTGAAGTCACGATAATGATATAACATGTGATCGAGATGATGTTAATCGAAGATGAAATGCTAATAATATAATTGCATAATGGGAGGATGTAAAATGATAATGTTAGTCATAGTTATGATTAATATATGATAATGATGATGATAATGGGTATGATGATGAGGAAACGGTGAGATGATGATGTTATGTGCATAATTGTGAACGATTATGACGAACGACACACGACGACAATTAGGAGGGTATAATTCCTATTACCATTAGTAACATAATTATCATTTTTATTATTATTATTATTATTATTATTATCATTATTATTATTATTATTATTATTTTTATTATTATTGTTATTATTAATATAATTATTATTATTATCATTATTTTATTATCATTATAATTATTATAAAGCAAAGATATTTATATAAAATGTATATCTATATCATAAGTATACTAATATTAGATTTTTAAAATGTGTTAACTAATATAATATTATTTATATTAATATAACATTTATTAAAGTATATATATCATATAAGTATTTCAACAAATTATAAGGATTAATATAATTATATATAGGATATTCATCTATATATATTATAAAATATATATAAACTTAGTCGATTAATATTACAATGTGTTAATATATATACTTGATAAAGGTTCGTGAATCCGAGGTCAACCTTGCATTGTCCAGTTCCGTCGTATGCATATTTTTACTACAAAATATCAAATTGTGAGTTTCATTACTCCCTTTTTATATATATTTTTGGGACTGAGAATACATGCGCTGCTTTTATAACTGTTTTACGAAATAGACACAAGTACTGAAACTACATTCTATGGTTGAATTATTATACCGGATATCACCCTTTTTAGCTTGGTAGCCTAAGAATTTGGAAACAGACCCCCAAATTGACGCGAATCCTAAAGATAGATCTATCGCGCCTAATAAACCCCATCCAGGTTATGGATGCTTTAGTACTTCGATTTTATATACAGATGAGTATACCTGTATATTTGGGGATATTCTAGATGCATTTGTTAATGTCGGTTACCAGGTGTTCACCATATGAATGATTTTTAATTCGCAGGTTATGCGTACTATTTTGCACTCGGGTTACGTGTACAATTATATATCTGAAATCTTGTGGTCTATTAAAATGATGGAAATGAATGTTTATGATAAACTAATGAACTCACCAACCTTTTGGTTGACACTTGAAAGCATGTTTATTCTCAGGTTTGAAAGAAATCTTCCGTTGTGCGTTAGCTCATTTTAAAGACATTACTTGGAGTCGTTCATCGCAATGGGACTAGATGTTGGTGACTTCGTCCAGATGGATTAGGACGGGGTATGACACATAACTGTACCAATTCGTTCTTACATTTTAATTTCAATTAAACACCATTTTAACCATATCTAGAGCTCCGGGAATCGAAATAACATGAATCCGGAGTCTAAAATTAATTTCTTGATGAGAGGAACTCATCTAAACACTCTAATTACACTTTTATATCAGTTATGTTCTCAGAAAATAACAAACAAACCGCTGTCCCAAAACGATTAAACCGAAACATATATAATCGAGCATTTCTACGCATACAATCAACAATACAATAACATATAAGCATCATACTATCATTATAACATATAAAAACAGAAAAATATAAGAAAAATCAAAAAGCTGGGGTTAGGGTTTGTACCCTAATCAATAATTGATTAGTATGAACGCGTAGAGATCGAAGAGATGAATCCGATTATGCTAAAAGCCCTTTGATCCAAGCTAGATGAAATGATGATGATGTTGTTGTTGGGTGATGGTCAAAGAAAAGGAGAAAGGGAGAAAGATGAGAGAAAAAGATACTTGCTAGTTTTAGGTTTAGAAAAGAAATGAGGAATAAAATGGAATGAAAAATTGAAAAATTGAAAAAATAAAATAAAAATGGGGCATAGGGGGTTTTGGCCGAAATTTTTAGAGGGGTGAGCCCTACATGGCCCACTTGATCAATGAAAGGAAGTCTTGTGGCCCGAATGCCCGAACGAAACCCGAAACGCGAAAACACGACTACGCGATTGAAAATCCGGAGAAATACCAAATACGCGACGAAAAATATATATAAACACTATATATATTCATATGACATTAAAATATCATATTTAAAATAATTAGGACTTAAAAATCCCAAAAGATCGACTTTGGTTTGAAAACCGAAAAGATTCGCCGGATAGAAATCCGCGACACGTAGAAACGTACGATTTAAAATTTGAATACAAATATTCATTCAACACATAATTATTAATATATTATTACAAAAATAATAATATAGGTCATAGAAATGACGTGGCACGAATAACAGTTAACGGTCGTTAAGTAATTAACGGTAAAAGATAACGAAAAAAGTAGGGTCGTTACAGCAGAGATTATGTATAGAGAGAATGATTTTATACACAGGTTATGTGTATGATATTTTGTACACGAGATATGTGTACGGTTATAAAGAATTGTTGAAAATGGTTTCGTACACGAGATATGTGTACTGTATTTAAAAGAAATCGCATGTACATTACAGGTGGGTATAAGATTCGGGCCCATTTGTACCATGCACATTTAAATCTTGTGGTCTATCAAAATTATGAATTTTAATGTTTATGATAAACCTATGAACTCACCAACCTTTTGGTTGACACTTTTAAGCATGTTTATTCTCAGATATTAAAGAAATCTTCCGCTGTGCATTTGCTCATTTTAAAGATAATACTTGAAGTCATTCATGGCATATTTCAAAAGGCGTTGCATTCGAGTCGTTGATTCAACAAGATTATCATTAAGTCATTTATAGTTTGGATATATTATGAAATGGTATGCATGCCGTCAACTTTCGATGAAATAAAAGTTTGTCTTTTAAAAATGAATGCAATATTTGTAAAATGTATCATATAGAGGTCAAATACCTCGCAATGAAATCAATTATTATGTAACGTTTATAATCGATATGAACGGGGCATTTCAACTAACCCGACCCGACTTGACCCGACACATTCAATATTTTGTGCAAGTAAGTTATCGGATAATTTTTGGGGCCCCATTGGATTTTGATTATAGAATCGCTATTGATCTCAAACAACCTCGTGTTCAACTCAACTAACATGATATGATGCACACTAACGATGAAAAAATAAAGTATGTTCTCTTCAAGGGATAAACAACGCAACAAATTCAAAACATTATGAACATTCATGTAAAGAAACAACGCAACAAATTTACTATTGATCCATCCATGAAATTTTGGGAATTTTGTATTTCAAGTGGTATGTTTTTGATTAATTCATTAATATTTTGTATTACCATACAAGTTTTTTTTAAAGCTGTTTAAGCAACAAAAAAAAATAATAATAATAGAGTAAGGCTTGCAAGGGAGAATATAAAGAAATAAACTAAAAGAAATTCAGACCAAAAATACAATAGCGACGAGACAAATACAAATTAAGGGTGTATTTGGCGTAAGAGCTTATGGGAGCTTATGAGAGCTTATGGGAACTTGAGCTTATGATTTTAATAAACTCCAAGTAATAAGCTTTGTTTGGTAGACATAAAAAGTAGAGCTTATGAAAATCATAAGCTCTGAAAAAATAAGCTACTTCTAGTAGCTTATGAAAAAAAGTAGAGCTTATGAACTGAAAAATAAGCTTCAGCTAGTTTACCAAATACTTATAAAAAATAATAAGCTCCAGCTACCATAAACTCCAGCTCCAGCTCTAGCCCATAAGCTCCAGCTTCAGCTATAAGCTCCAGCTCCAGCTAGTTTCATCCAAACACACCCTAACAAAATCTCTCAATTTTTGAACGACGACATCGACATCGTATCCTCTCATTTGTCACCCACACACACGTTAGGAGGAAACCTAAACCCAATTCGCGACGATGTTGGCAGTACCATCGAAGGTTGAGAAAACCCCAAAGACCTTCCCAAATCGCATTGATGTTAGTAGTATTATCAAAGGTTGGAAACTCCCTGCTTGGAATGATAATCGAACCTGGTTTGGCAGTACCTCAAGTTGAATCACACTCACATGCCACTCAAATCAAGCTTAGATAACAAAAACTCTTAATGGATATATGTATTTGCATTCGGTAAAGAGATGATCTCGACAACCGAAGACAAATACACGAATATACGATACAAGCTCTTAATGGATATTTTTGATAGATTTTAAAAATTGAATAGTAATAAAAATCATCATCTCTCTTGATGTAGTCATTTTTATACGATAATAAGGTAGGCATTACTCATTACGTTGCTATTTTATTGTTTTAATTGTTATTTTTTTTAAATAAAAACATATAATTATATATTAATAAATTAGCAATTTATTACTCCGTAATAATTGGAGTATAAGGGTAGAATGGCACTTTGATTCGATAAAATTGATTTTATAAAGTAATGACAAACTATCTATAAATGAGTGTAAAATAAGTGCATACAAATTTGAAGTGGACCCGACTGATTTGTTGGCAGATTGAAGATCGATAATGAATGGTCTTGGAATTGGTCTAGCAACGAGTTGGGTGCTATAAATGCTAAATATCTTGATCGTATGCTAGCCGAATTGGATGGTATTTCACGGAAATAATGGTGGATGTGGAATATCAACGTTAAGTTCACATTTCATTAGAGGCATCATCAATTAGCATCTTCTTCCTACTTTGTAACCGTTTACGACTTGGTGTAAAGCTTTCCCTTGAAAGGTTAATATGTTTTTTTAACGGCAATACAACACATCTTTTAACTCCCTAAAGGATAGTTAGTGGTGAATATTTTATGTGGCATTTAAATCTCGATAGACTTCCTAATAAACTTAATCTAAGTGCATGGGGGATGGAGATTGAAGCTATTGATTGCCCTTCATGCTCTTACGGTTTTGAATCGATGGATCATGTGTTTTTTAGTTGTAATTTGTTCGTTTTTAGTTGGCTGTGCCATGCCTTTATGTGACTCATGGGAAGCTTGAAAAATTTGGTTTAATGCTTGGAGCGGTTCTTCGATTTTTGGAGATAAAGCAGAGGCGACTCTATGTAGTGACATGTGGGGTCACGTGAAGCGACCCGACCAAATTCATATGAACGAATACATCAACATCTGGTCCCAGTGCGAAGTACTGACGAACGACTCCAAGTAATATCTTTAAATTGAGCAAATGCACAGCGGAAGAATTCTTTAATACCTGAGAATAAACATGTTTTAAAAGTGTCAACCAAAAGGTTGGTGAGTTCATAGGTTTATCATAAATAATAAAAATTCAGTAATTTTGATAGACCACAAGGTTTAAATATGCTTGGCACAAATGGGTCCGTATCCTATACCCACCTGTAATGTCCATGCGGTTTCTTTTAAATACAGTACACATATCTTGTGTACGAAATCATTTTTCATAAATCTTAATAACCGTACACATATCTCGTGTACAAAAACATAAGCAGGAACACTCATCTGCTAAAATCATTCTCTCTATATATAACCTTTACCCGGTAACCGACCTTAACATAATGCGCATAAATAGTATTCCCAAAACATACCGGCATAAAGCAATCAGTATGATAATTACATAATCATTCCATCTGTATAATATATAAACCTCGAAGTACTAAAGCATCCGTAACCCGGATGAGGGTGTCAGTGCCCGTAGATCTACCTTTAGAATTCGCGTCAATTAGTGGCGTTCACTAATTCTTAGGTTACCAAGCTCTAATAAATGGGGGTGATATTTGATATAATAATTTCATTCATTTGAGGAATGTTTTACTTGTGTTCATCGCGTCAAACATTTATAAAAGTATTTCATGTATTCTCAGTTCCAAAAATATATATTGCAAAAGTAAGTAAAAAGGGATCAAATGAAACTCACGATACGATATTTTGTAGTAAAAATATGCATACGACGGAACTGAACAATGCATGGTTGACCTCGGATTCACGAACCTATATCATTTATATATATATTAAAACATATAGTCGTAATTGAACAAGTTTATATTATTTATATATATATATATATATATATATATATATATATATATATATATATATATATATATATATATATATATATATATATATATATATAGTGGTAGGATCAAGAGAGAAGTAACCAATCGGGGGGAAGCAAATTTTTTTTTTCGCTTTTTGAAAAAACTTTGTTCACGAACATTATAGATTGAATGAAAATATGAACATTTAATAAAGACACTTTGTGATAAATGTTTTTATTTTGGCGGGAAAACGCTCGAAGAAGTAATATATAACAATTATCGTAGTTTTCGAGCGTATGTTGAGGTTTTAGATATTAGGGTTTAGATATTAGGGTTTAGAAATTTAGGGTGTAGGGTTTAGATTTAGGATTTAGATTAAGTTTTTAACACGAACGGTTTAGAGTTTAGGATTTAAGGTTTAGGGTTTGGTGTTTTGGGTTTATGGAATAAACCCAAAACACCAAACCCTAAACCCTAAACTCTAAATCGGACTAAATTTTACTTCACAAAACATGAAGAAAAAAAACGTTAACATTCTTCACGAACAATATTATCTTGAATGTTATTTTTGTCGATCGTTTTCCCGCCAAAATAATAACATTCATCACGAAGTGTCTTTTCTAAATGTTCATATTTTCATCCAATCTATAATGTTTGTGAACAAAGTTTTTTCAAAAAAGAAAAAAATTTGCGTCCCCCCGCTTCCCCCCGATTGGTTACTTCTCCATTGATCCTGCCCCTATATATATATATATATATATATATATATATATATATATATATATATATATATATATATATATATATATATATATATATATATATATATATATATATATATATTAATTGTTATAGTTATAAAATAGTTATAGAAATCTTATACTTGCTATATATGTTTATTAATATAATTTATTAAATTTTTAAAAGCAGGTTTTAATATTAATACTTATTAATGTATTTTAACTATTATATTTTATAATTTTTCATTTATTATAGTATATTACAATTTTAGTTATTATTATATATTAATGTTTTATATTTAATATAATATATTAAATTTATATCTATATAATTATTTTGATATTCATGATATATATCATTATACATATTACATTAGTATGTATATCTAATACATAGATACTTATATATATATAATATTATAAATATAATTAATGTTTGTCATAATATATTAAAAATATAATAATATGTATTTTTTAAAAATTATGATATATGTAATATTATGGTATTTTTTTAGTAGTTATAAATTAACCTTTATTTGTTTTAACAATATTGTCAATATGTAAAGTAATAATAATAATGATAATAAATTAAGAGTTATATTATTTTTATAATAAAAATAGTAATAATGATAATAATATTAATAATAATAATGATACTTATTTTATGATAATAATAATAATAACAATAATGATAATAATAGTAATATTGATATTAACAATGATATATTAATAATAACAATAATAATAATGATAATACTTTCGCATATATATAATGACCATATCCTTAAGCTTAATCATAATTATTTTATACTTGTATCCTAAACGTATTAATAAACATATTAATTTTATATTCATAACCATTTTTATTATAATTAACACCATTATTGTATTTAACATAGTTTAAATCATAAACTAAATTTGATCTTCTTATTTAAGTTATAATCTTAACACATTAATAATAATAATAATAATAATAATAATAATAATAATAATAATAATAATAATAATAATAATAATAATAATAATAATAATAATAATAATAATAATGATGATGATGATAATGATAATGATAATAATAATAATAATAATAATAATAATAATAATAATAATAATAATAATAATAATAATAATAATAATAATAATATTATTATTATTATTATTATTATTATTATTATTATTATTATTATTATTATTATTAATACCTTAATAGGAAAAGCTTCAAAAAGAAAATAAACTACCTCAGCCCGGGCTCGAACCCGAGACCCCTCGCTTAACCCCACACGCACCCAAACCATTCGACTGTCCTTGTTTTTCTGTTTTAGTTCGAACCTAATTTACTTTAACCCATCGTCACCGTTATTAATATATCATAAAACCAACTTCATTGTCATTAAACTCCTTGGCCCAGCAACAAAAAGGATCGACCCAACAATTATACGGCCCAACAATTAAAACAATTTTAGGCCCAACATTTAAAACATGTAATCGGCCCGTTAATTAAAACATGTAAATGGCAGTACCACAATTGAATTAGAAACAACACATCAACAATACGCATGCATAGCCAGGAACGTATCATCATCAAACTATATCATTATCATTCCTAACATCATCGTCTTAATCATTATCAAGCAGCCGTCTCCTACTTCATTTGATTATCACTCCACTCATTTTCCTCTATGTTGTAGGTGGATGAAGGGTTTCGAGGGTTCTGGCCAACAGAAAAAAAATATATACAACAATAATAGGGTTCGATCATCTAATAACAACAACAGAGGGTTCGGTTTGGGTTTACTACTGAAACAGAAATGGAATATACAGCGAAAGTTGCAGCCTGTTTTGTTAATGATTTGCTGGAGGTGGTTGCGTGTTTCACAATTACTGGAGGTGGTTGCGTGTTTCACCATGGATTTTATTTGGGTTTCAAAAATAATACAGGAACAGAAAGTATGCAGTTGTAAGTGATGGTCTGTGTGGCGGTTTCAGACAGAAACATGAACGAGACAGAAACAGCTTGTAGTGACTAGTGGTCGATGGTTGTTAATAGTGATTATGATGGTTCGAAAGGAAACATATACAACCCGTTATGGGTTTGGTAATGGTGGTTAATCGGTGGTACGATGGTGATGAAGATTGTAGGTGGTGGGAGGTGATTGGGGTGATGTTCGACAGGAAACCGAGCAGGAAGAAACACAAAGATAACTTGGTGGTTATGGTGTTCAAAATAAGGATGGTGATGGTTCATTAAAAAGTTGAAATATGTTCAAGTTGTGGATCTAGTTACAGATGATGATTGATTATTCTCCTACCTGTGTCATATATTCCAATATTATTATGGCACATACAATACAGGTCAGGTGTGCTGTAAGTGTTGAAAACATGTTCTCATGATTTTGCGTTGAACCGAAACATCAACAAATTAAATGGGTTTTAGTTTTGGGGCGATGATGGATGATAGTTGAGTGATGGTTTCGAATCAGGAGAAAAGCAGTGATAGTATGGTTCGAGTAGGTGAGTGTTTTTGGGTGTTTAGGGTAGCGGATGGGTGGTCTTCGAATGGTGATTTCTGGGTCTATATGGGCAACAGCAAAACAAAGGTCAATTATCATGGTGATAGTTTGGTTTGATGGTGATATTTGAAAGTGGTATTAATACTTAAGAAAGTTGTGATTGATGTCGAGTAGCACAAGAAAGGGTGGTTTGGTTGATGGTTTTCTTTATACAAAAGAGTACCAGTTGCATATATATATAATATATGTAGTTTTTGCAAGTAGAACTATAAGTTAAAATATTAAAGCTAATCAAAAACAGTAATATGTTCATATATTTACAAAATTTAATTAATCGTGCATAATCACTTTACACACTTTATAGTTTTCATAATTAATATTATCTGCCGACAGTTTTTACGGAATGTTATGTCGTAGTCCGTAGTTAATTAGTGACGAATAAAAAGTTTTCAAAAAAATCTCCTATTTTTAATTAAATATTTTTATTTAATCTGGTCACTAAATGTGTAAAATAAATCTTAAAATGTGGACCTGTAATTAGAGCTCAATCCCAAGTAAGATGTACAGAGTTTTAAAACTCAATTCATGGTATTTAAATATATTTTTAGAAAGCTTAAAATTGATATTATGCCCCGACGTTTATTTTTAACTTCTCATATGATCGTTTTTAAATTTGTTTAATCACAATCGAAAGTCAAACGAGTGTTACTGTCGTTTACTAAATAAATTCGAAATCCCTATATTCTATATACTTTATTTATATATATGTAGATACTTTTTAAATAATAATTATTATAATATGTTATATTATTTTATTTTACAATATTAATTCTAATAATTACATCATATAATATTTCAATTTATATTTCAAATTAATATATATATATATATATATATATATATATATATATATATATATATATATATATATATATATATATATATATATATATATATATATATATGTATATATGTATCTATTTACAAATAGTTGTTCGTGAATCGTCGGGAAAAGGTCAATTGAATTTATGAAACAGTTCAAAATTTTTGAGACTCAACCTAACAGACTTTGCTCCTCGTGTTAAAAATATTTAATCGTATCGAGAGTTTGATTTAAAATTAGTCAAAATTTTCCGGGTCGTGACATCACGGAACACCGCTAGTTTGAAAATTATTAGTAGAAATTAATACCTTTTAAATTGTATAGGACACCACTAAATTTAACTGGACGACCCCATATATTTTTTGAGATTATAGTTTATCCTCTAAAATGTATAAGACACCACTATATTTAACTACTTTGACCAAATATATTTTCAGAACTTGTAAATTTTTAAAAGTAATCTACCATTAAATAGCATTCAAATATAATTAGTATTGAAAAAAAAATTAAGAACTCAGTGAGTTTGCAACCTGGAATCGCCATTAAGATAAAGTGCATGTGATTACACCCAGCTACCTTATGGTTTATTTGGAGACGTTGTAACAAGCTTCTTTTCTAATTCCAATTCTTTAAATCGTTCTTGTATGTTTGATTTTATTCGTTTGAGTTCGTATACTTGGGTTTTAGAAGCCAAAGCATAGTCTTGGGAATTCATGGTTTATATTTTAATTTGTTTTTTCTGTTGATAAGTTACCTTGATACCACTAAACCATAAGTCCTTTGGTCTAATACAGAGTAACTAGTGATCGACAATAATAATTACTTGATATAATACTCGATCTTTACATTACCATATATACAGTAGAAATGTAATCATGTGAGAATGTTGTCATAAAATTAAATTGGTGAGAATGATTTTCAGCCCTTGATACTTGTAGCAAATAGAAATAAGATGGATGATGTATCCCCAATTTTGAAATATACATCTTGAATTTGTGGATGAAAATACTCGCCTACGCTGTATAAGTTTACGCATCCATACTAAACTGATGTAGCAACTAAATACGGAGCATTAATCTATGCATCCCTATTTTAACGTGTTATGTATTAAATATTTATGCATCCACTCGCATGTTACCATTTTATTTTTTATGCATCCATTCGCTTGATGATTCTTTTACGTAAGAAGATGAATATATGTTAGGAATTCCGTAGGCCCTAACAAGACAAGTGATTTATGGAAATCACTAACCCACAAACGATAAATGAATTAAAACGATAAATAAAATACAAACGACACGGGTATTTAACGTGGTTATATCCCAACTCCAAAATGCGGAGAAGAGTTTACTCCACGTTAAATACTCGTGTCGTTTGTACTTTATTTATTGTTTTAATTCTTTTGTCGTTTGTGGGTTAGTGATTCCCATAAATCACTTGTCTTGTTAGGTCCTACCGAATTTCTAACAAGTGGTATCAGAGCTTCAAGGTTCAAAGAACCGGCAAGATGGCGAATTGAAAGCATGGTGAACAAACGACGGGTCTAGAGATTTTTTTTAAATTCGGATGTTCAGAAACTGTTGCAGAAGAAAATTCGTATCGGTTTCGTTAACCGTTGGATCAGTTTGAAATTTTTACCGAAGGTACTAGATACATAGGTCTAGTGGCCGTAAAAATTTGAGGAAGATCGAACAGTTAAATCTCGAGATATAGTTTTTCGAAGCTGTAGGCATTCAGGTTTAAACTGTTAGGATTCGGAGCTGTTGGAGAAGAAAAATCATTACGGGTTCTTTAACCATCGGATTGTCTTGAAAAATTTACTGTAAGTGAAAAACGTGTAGATCTAGTAGTTTTCAAAATTTGACAGTGATCATACTGTTAGATCTGGAGTTATGTTTCTTCAAATTTGCAGTTATTCGGGTTTGGAGCTGCAGTGAGAGAAAAATCATAGCTGGTTCTTCTACCATTGGATCGACGTGAAACTTGGACTATAGGTTCCAGAAGTACTGATCTAAATGTGGTAAGATTTTGGTGATGATCAGACCGTTGGATCTTGAGATACAAGTTTTTAAGTTGCGGCAGTTTTATGAGAGAGTTTCGGTTTTGATGTTGCGAGTGGCAAGACGATTTGTTTTGCGAATCTTCGGGTGATAAAGGCTGTGATTTTTAGAGATATACCTTTGTTACGGGAGCCAATATATATTTCGGATGTGATAGACGGTGTTGTGGGCGCACCTATCAGCGTGTGTGCGTTCCCCTGGTAACGTTGAGTTGATCCTGAAGTCTTGTATCAAAATCTCACTGGTCCGCACACAGACAGTTTGAGAGTGGTAAAGGTTGGGTCCGAACTATCGTTGGAATGGAGACCCATATGGATTTGGGTTTGAGGGGAGGTTTGTTATGGTACAAACCAAAGTCATACATCGGAATTGGGGAAGAAACATATGTGTGCTTAATGGTTTCTCTCAAGTTTGGGTGGTAAGGTAGCAAACAGTGGGACAAATCGAAAGTAGGAGTTATCGAGAAGGTTGGATATTCGCGGGTTGTAGTTTGGAAGTGTGAATAGCGCAACGTGACATTTGCAGCATGTCAACGGTTGACTTAACCCCTTGGTTGGCACACGCGGTTGTGCACCCTCAGTGGATAAGTTGATCTTAGAGCCTTGTACCGTAAGTAAACTTGATGTGGTCTCATTCAAGTTGTGTTCCGAGGTTGCGGCAAGTACTAAAGAAGTTTGGATCTTGACTATCATTGGAGGGATGCTGAGTTGAACTTGGATTTAAGGGGAGGTTTGATGGATTGCAAACCAAAGTCCAACATCGGATTATTGAACGGGTCGACTAATGTATTTAGTCGGATATTCTATAGTATATGGAATATGTGGGCAGGGTTAGAGCTTCTCTCACTAAAGAAATTGGTTTAAAGTTGTCGAAAATGACGTGTTCGACTGTGGCTCGGGTTTGGTTGATGGTTTGTTCAACAAATCGAGCGATTTTTTCGGGGTGACCAATTAGGAATCTTTAGGTGATGGTAGAAGTGGATAATCTTGTAAGTCCTGGAACTTGAGCTTTCTAGAGCGTGTCGAGAATTCAATGGGAGTTTGGTAACCGATGGAAGTACTGAGCTAGTGGGAGTTTGATGAATAATGGGAGTTATGAAGACGGTTATGCAACGTGGGTCTCTGATATTCACATGATTAGTGCGTATAACACTAGGGTATTTGGATGCTGCAAACATACCCTCGAATGGCAAATAGATTTGCAACTGACCGGTGAAACAAACCAGATTCTTTTCGAATAGCCACAATTTTATTTCTTACTCGTACAGTGGGAGCGTTCTTGGGATGAGAAGATGGGATTTGTGAAATTCATAGCTATGAGGTGGGTCAATGTACCATCGTGAAAGTGGTAGAAGTTCAAAGTTGCAGATTTTAAGGTTTTGCGTTATCACTGGAGCCTTGATGAAGAGCCTACGAGGGTGTCTGTTGGATTTTCTGATTGCTGGGAAGGAAAATCATAGATAGACGGTGAAATCTTGTACGAGGGTGATCATTGACATGTTTTTTTCGAGGATGGACATGTCTAGAGTGATCAGTGAGGCGGTGCAGTCTCATGAAGAATCCTATAATTGAAGAGTTACATACTTCAATTGATCTTCGATTAAGAAGATGATCTTCTTGTGTAAGAAGATGGTGGTGCAAGAAATCGAGATGAACCATGATAGTAACTGGAGATCGGGTTGAAGCTTAGCGGTTTTGATATCGAAAGACTTCCTTCCCTCTGGTGCGGAAGAGCGGCGTGACCTGGATGTTTGATTCTGGCGGTATCAAAAGTCGTAGCTGAGAGGAGATCGGGAGTTGCTATGGGTGTTTGAACAACATTGACTGTTGAGGTAATTATTGGTTTCTAGTTCCGACAAGTAGTGTTGAAGACCTTGTATCGAAAGTCTACTCATTCGACATATGTGATGAGTGTGCGTGTCCCAAATGGAGTTTGGCGGTTTAATGGTGGTTTGGCTTTCTTGGATGGAATGGAGATTGATGTTCGAGTTTGTTCAAAATCTTCAAGTGGGAGATTGTTGAGTAGTGAAGAGTTTGCTCAAAGTCTTCAAGTGGGATATTGTTGAAGGTGTGAAGAATTTGATCAAAGGAACAAGACGTGACTTGGTGAACAAGTTGTAGGGAGCTTGACTTGGTGAACAAGTCGAAGAGATCTTAACTTAGTAAACAAGTCGTAGGGAGCTTGACTTGGTGAACAAGTCGTAGGGAGCTTGACCTGGTGAAAAAGTCGTAGGGAGCTTGACTTGGTGAACAAGTCGTAGAGATTATGTTGCCTTAATTATTTCTTATAGTAGGAATGGAGTATGGAGCAAGTAATAGATATTTATGGAATGTATTTTGCTTGAAGGACAAGTTTAACTTGGTGGACAAGTTTAACTCATCCTATAAATTGTAACCCCTAGTCTCATTGTAATGCGTGCACAAAAATATAGTGAAAAATCTCTGGTTTGTGCCCATAGAGTAAACCCTTCTCTGCGTTTTGGAGTTGGGATATAACCACATTAAATTCCTGTGTCGTTTACATTTATCGTTTATGCTTTATTATTCGTTTGTCGTTTGTGGGTAAGTGATTTGCATAAATCACTTGTCATGTTTTGGTCCTAAATCCTAACAGTATATGCATCCATGCCTCCATGGTGCAGTACGAAAATGAGTGGAAGTATTCCTGTTGTACATACGTAGAGATAAACATCTATTTGCAGTTGAAGGAATATTTTGTTTTACCATTTTAAAATTAAACAAGTGAAATGACCCGTGAAACCACATGTTTGTTTAAACGAAACAGTTTAATGATATGTTTTAGGTATTAAGTGAACGTAAATGCTAAAGTTATTTAGTTTAATGACCCGTGGAACTACAGAGTCCGACTAAGAAACTCGTCAGCTGAACATTTCATCAAACACCTAAAATGATATTAAACAATCCACATCCAATCATAAGAGATAATATTGATTGTCATTTTATTTATAAAAGTGTAAATTAAAATATAAATTTAGAATTTGTTTCCTTCTGCCTGACTTTTATACCTTCTCGTACTCAATTCAAAATAATTAATTAAAATAATTCAAAATTATTTAATTTTAATTATTAAAATAATTATTAATAAGATTTAATAATAATAATAATTAATTAATAAGATTTAATAATAATAATTAACTAATAAGATTTAATTTTAATTCAAAATTATTTAAATTAATGACATCATCCACCATGCTTAGATTTTTTTTACTATTTTTGATTTTTTTTTAACAAAGGAATTAGTCTAGTAATGACATCATCATTTTAGAATTTTAATAGAAACTATAGATAGATAGAAAGAGTTAAAATTACATATATACCTTGTTCTCATCAATATATTTGTGAGAACGTTCTCACTAGATTACAACCCATATACGCTATACATATAATATATTACATAAACTAACTTGGAGTACGTTTACGAACATAATTATTAAGCTTATGGGAAATTAAATTAAATTTATTGTTATAATTTTAGGAGTTTATGACTACCTTTAGTGGCCTATTTCCAACTATTAATATGAATGAAGAAAGAAGATAGTATATTCTTATTGAAGAAAAATGGGTGTGCATATCTTTTCATTTCAATCGGTATTTATAATACAATAATATACTGTACATGTTTGAATTATGATGGTTAGGTGAAAACAATTGTCATCCATAATTGACTTTCTCACAACACTCCCCCTTGGATGACAATTTTATTAGAGAACTACTAGTACTGCCTCGTTAAAAACCTTGCTAAAGAAAAACCCAGTGGGATAAAAACTTTAGCTAAGGGAAAAAGAGTGCAGTATAAGGTTGACTCCCCTCAAGTAGACATCGTTGAGTCATCACATCATTTGAACTTGACTCATGCCAATATTGTGAACGTGTGTTCTTAAAATAGCAGTTGACAGTGCTTTGGTATAAAGATCAGCAGAATTGTTGATTGAACGTATCTCATTTCAATCTGGTTGGTCCTTAAGAGATCTTGAGTATATGAGAAGAATTTAGGAGGTATGTGGTTTGTTCGGTCACTTTTGATATACCCTTCTTTCATCTGTGCTATGCAAGCTGCATTATCTTCATAGATAGTTGTTGGGCTTTTATTGCATTCTAGTCCATAAGAATCAGTAATGAGTTGCGTCATTGATCTCAACCAAAAACATTCCCGAGTAGCTTCATGTAATGCAATCACTTCGGCATGATTTGATGATGTTGAAACAAGTGTTTATTTTTTAGAACGCCATGAAATTGCGGTACCTCCATTTAGGAATACATATCTAGTTTGAGATTTAGCTTTATGTGGAGCGGATAAATAATCTGCATCTCTATAACCTAACAAAGCTTGTTTCGAGTTGTTAGAATAAAATAATTATAAATCAGTAGTTCCCTGAAGGTATCAAAATATGTGTTTGATCTCATTCCAATGTCTTTTGGTACGGGCTGAGCTGAACCTTGTCAACAAATTAACTGCAAAAGAAATGTCAGGTCTTGTATAATTTGTAAGATACATAAGAGCCTCAATTACACTAAAATACGGAACTTCTGAACCAAGAAGATCTTCATGATCTTCTAGAGGATGAAATGGATCAGTATCAATATTGAGATCTAACAACTATAGGAGTACTTAATGGTTTTTGTCTTGTCCATATTAAAATGTTTTAAAATTTTTTTTGGTATAAGTTGTTTGATGTATAAGTAAGTCATTAGTCATATGCTCAATATGTAAATCAATGTAATACTTGATTTTTTCATTTCAAAATCTTTCTTTAGAAGTTGAATGTCTTCATAGATTTCTTTATTTAAGATAATTGATATAAACAACTACGATCACATATCCGAACATTGTTTTTATAAAACACACGTGCAAATAAGTTTATATGTATACCATTTTCTTACCAAGTAGTCATTTAATCGGTTATACCACATACGTCCCGATTGTATAAACCCATATAAAAATCTTTGTAATTTAATGGATTACATTCCCTTGGGTTTTGCATTAGATGCTTATGATACCTAAAACCCTTCAGGTATATTCATGTATATCACTATCAAGTGATCCATACAGATAAGTAGTAACAACATCTATGAGATGCATTTAAGTAACTACCAGGTTGATTAAGTATCTAATAAGTAATTGTATCCATTACAGGACGATAAGTTTTTCTCATAATTCATTTCTGGTCTTTGTGGGAAATCTTGAGTTACAAGTCTAGTTTTGCCTTGTAACTTCATTTGCACATTTCTTTTTCGGATAAAAATTCATTTGTATCCCATACGTTTCACATCTTTAAAAGTGATAACGATTGATCCAAAAACTTTTCATTTATTGAGCGATTCTAATTAAGCTCGTATTGCTCTTTTCCATTGAGCTCAATCATGTCTATTTTGATATTCAATGACAGATTTTGATTTCAGATCATCATCTTTATTCATGATGTCATTGTAAGATTATAAGAAAAATCAATATTTGTCATTTTGTTTCGGTTCCATAATATTGCATAATTTATTGCAATTTATGTAATTACATCGTCAATATCTTCTGCAGAAGGAATATTGATTTTGTGGTTCTTCTTGAACACCTTTTTTTTTACCTCATTATCAGCTGATTTTCCTTTTCGAGGATTTTTATCTTTGGAACTAATTTGTCTTCTACGTGACAAAAGACTCATGAGTGATATTATTCCCAGCTTTTGGAATTTCAATTCTTGCTAGAGCATTTACTGCTGATATACATGATTTAGTCACTCTTTTTGCACCTGTAAATGCATCGATCAATTTATTCACAAGTTCTTGCATATGCATTTTTTTTTTTTTGAATTTTTGTTTCGCATTCTTTTGTTCGAGTATCAAGATACCTTAATTGATGTTCACATCATGAAACATCATTTTTTTCCTCATTTCTCCCCCTAATCTAGGGAACAATTTTTCATTATTATGACAATCAGTAAAAACGTGCTGTAAAAACATTCATGGATTCAATATATCTTATAATTGAAGATGTTTCATATCCAACATATATTTCAATCCTTCTTTGAGGAACTATTTGTTGTGGTGGTGCAATTAAAAATACACTACACAACCAAATGTTCTAAGATGGAAAATATTTGGCTCTCGACCAAAATTAAGTTGGTAATGGAGAATATTTATGACTTGCACTTGGTTTAATGCGAATTAATGTCGCATCATGTAAATTTACATGTCCCCATATAAATATTGAGAGTTTTGTACTCATTACCAATTGTCTAGTTATTAGCTGCAAGTGTTTATCTATCGATTCAGCTAAACCAATTTTGTGTATGCACATGAGCAACTGGATGTTCAACAACAATCCCTGTAGACATATAATAATCATTAACTGCTTGAGATGTTAACTCACCAGCATTATCAAGTCTCATCCTTTTAATGGTGTAATCAGAATAATGTGTTCTCAATTTAATAATTTGTGCAAGAAACTTTGCAAATGCCATATTACGGCTTGATAACACATAAACATGAGACCATCCGCTAGATGCATCTATTAGAACCATGAAATATCAAAATGGTCCACATGATGGATGAATTGGTTCACATATATAACCTTGAATTCTTTCAAGAAACATTGGTGATTCTTTCTCAATATTCTTTTCATTAATCACCATATGTGCTTTTCATTAATCACCATATGTGCTTTTTCATTAATCACCATATGCACTTTTCATCATATATCCTTTTCACCATATGCACTTTTAATCATATGTGTTGCGCTTTTCATCATATGCACTTTTCATCATATGCGCTTTTAATCATATGCGCTGCGCTTTTAATCATATGCACTGCGCTTTTCATCATATGCGCCTTTTATCATATGCGCTTTTCATCATATGCGCCTTTTATCATATGCGCTTTTCATCATATGTGCTGTGCTTTTCATCATATGCGCCTTTTATCATATGCGCTTTTAATCATATGCGTTGCGCTTTTCATCATATGCGCTTTTCGGTGCTACATAGGTATTTCTCATTTCCGGTTATCATTGACTGATAATCA
This sequence comes from Rutidosis leptorrhynchoides, assembly GCF_046630445.1. NCBI lineage: Eukaryota > Viridiplantae > Streptophyta > Magnoliopsida > Asterales > Asteraceae > Rutidosis > Rutidosis leptorrhynchoides. The sequence goes on from NC_092333.1 coordinate 81,658,017, forward strand.
TATCCATTATGATATATATCAGTATCAAAGAAACTTAACAAATTTCTCTTTGATTTGGGAGAAAACAAAACATTGTTTATCAGAAAATTTGTACCATTTGGTAATATGAATTTTTGCCTTTTCCGTTCCTTATATCAAGTTTACAAGACCTGATATAGAATTTATAATTCCTTCATTTGATTTAAATCAATGAAATATTACTTATATTTGATCATAGTGTGTATGTTACCACTATCTGCAATACATAGGTCTTTACCATTTAATTGATGTTGTATTTAAGCAATATTCATATTAAAACTTCAAATAAGATAAGCAAATAATGAGTTATATTTCAGCAAGATAATCAAATTATATTACCTGCAAACAAGTTACAATCTGAAGTACATAAAAGATAACACTTAATAAACATATGCATTATGGTCTAAAACCATTTATTTATGAGTGATACATAACAAGCTAGGCATCATAAAAAATTCAAACCATTCAAATCTCAAGGTAGCTCAGGGTTTATTTAATCAAGATTTTTCAACAGATTCACTCTCGTTTTCTTTTCTTTTGGGACTTATTTGTAGAGATAAACAAGATGTTCATGTATTCAAGAAATACTAGACTGATGATCCACGTTACCAGATCATTAATAAGAATCTCCGGGATTCTTATAAGAGCGTCTACTAACATCTTCAATTTTATTCTTTCATGGATCACCGTTATTTCTTGATAATTAATATCGTATCTATCTTAGAGTATTTTCCATAATACATTTGGATCTTCGATCATGTAATATGTAGATTCTAAGGACTCGTCAATATGTTTGCTAAGAAAAATACTTGCTATTGCTTTCTCTTGTTCGGAACAATTGTTATTTTCATTCAGGGTTTCTAAAATACCGATTGATTCGAGATATTTTTCTACATTCATAACCCATGTTAAGTAGTTGTTCCCACTTGATTCTAAAGGAGCAAATTTAAGCTTTTTCAAATTTGATATTTTCTATTATCAAAAAGATGAACATAAATCATAATCATAATCAACTTCTATTCATAGACAAATAATAAAATGAAATTAGAATCATTTTAAATTCATAAGTAGCAAACAACAGAATAATGACATGATTACAAATAATAAAACCACAAGAGCAGGATAGAATATAGGTTCACCCAGTGGTATATTAGCAACAATGATGATAGTTAGTATGACCAATACAATAGGAAAAATCATCCTTGTGTGAATCATCTTTACAAAAAACTTTTTGAGAGTGGTAATCTGAGAAAATGAAGATTGATTTGTGAAAATGTGAAAACGGCGATGTTTATTTTATATTTGAAAAATATAGTCGTTGTAACGTCGTCAGTTGACGTTAACAACCGTTATGTATATATGACTGTTGTAACGTCGTTAGTTGACGTTAACGACTGTTATGTACTCGTTGTATTAATAATAATTTTAATCAAAGAATTTTATTAGTACAAATATTATTACTATAAATACATTTAGTACAAATACGTTTAGTATGAATACGAAGATTAAGAGAATAAACATATTATGCATAAATAATACTACCTCCGTCTCATTCCAATAGGGCAGTATTCCATTTTGGGCTGTCCCATTCCGATAGTCCACTTCCATAAATAGAAAGGAAAGAAGATATTTCATTGGTGGATCTGGAGAGAGAAGATATTTCATTGGTGGAGAAATGAAGTTAGTGGGATTTCCTAAAACTGCGTGTTTTTTGTCTGTGGACTATTGGAATGAGACGGAGGGAGTAAATTTTAAGAATAAACATTAGTATGCATGAAATAAATAATGATTAATTGCATAAGTAATCATAAATGTTAGATAACATAAATATAAATGTTAGTGAAGTTAATAAGAGTTAGATTACAGAAATATAATTCAGGCGGTATAACCGACCATATATAACATAAATATAAATGTTAGTGGAGTTAATAAAAGTTAGATTACATAAATATAATTCATGCGGTATAACCGACCATATATAACTTAAATAACATAAATATAAATGTTAGTGAAGTTAATAAAAGTTAGATTACAGAAATATAATTTTACTTATGATGATAATAATATTTACCTTACTAATAAATAATAGAAGATATCGTTAAAGAATTTCTTACCTTGATTAGTGACTTGTATTTACTTAGATAAATCTTGATTATACGGAGCACTTCGTGCTGATAACGTGTTATAATTTTAGGAGTTTATGACTACCTTTAGTGGCCTATTTCTAACTATTAATATGAATGAAGAAAGAAGATAGTATATTCTTATTGAAGAAAAATGGGTGTGCATATCTTTTCATTTCAATCGGTATTTATAATACAATAATATACTGTACATGTTTAAATTATAAGGGTTAGGTGAAAACAATTGTCATCCATAATTGACTTTCCCACGACATTTATTATAATTTAAAGGTTCAAAACTTTTGACCTTTTGGAATCGTGTATTGTTCTTATTGTAAACTTAATTTTGAACTTTTTTGACTCGAAGAATAGAAGATTCGAGACGATGACAGAATAACAAATTATATACGCGTCATTTTATGATTAGTAGAATATCAACATCAATAAAAAGTCATAGTTACGTATATTGATGTGCTACATATAAGTTGTTGGCCACTACCATTACTGCGTGTCGCATTTTCTGCCAAACCTTGTGACACAAGGCAAACAAACCAAGATTAACCAATTATCTAGCCGACTCACCAGTCACCACCTAAATTGTCTAATTTTTTATGTATAAAAAATTAATTAATACAAACCATTATAGAAATTAACTGGTTAGTGTCGGTAAAAATTTGCTTTTTGAACTTGGTCATTCATGGAAGTCCAAAGTAAAATAATACTTCCGTATTGATGTGTATAAGTTTTTTCGCGTGCGTCGGTTATGAGTAATAATCACCAAAAGGAACGAAAAAATTGGTTCCTGAAATGAAAGAATTTGACGTGTTCATAAAGGACATTTGGGTCCTATGTCGGTTTCATAATGTTTTGTAGCAGACGTTTGAATTTGTAGCTTGTTGTATTTATTAGTATTTAGTTTTGGTTTTGTTTGAGCTTATGTTATATGCGGCTCGGTATAGATAGTTCGTGTGTTATATTCTAAAAAGGTATGTCACATCGAGATCCTCTTTTGTATTTCATGTTGAATTTGTTTTCTTTTCAAAAAGATTTTCTGTTTTTATAATAATTATCATTATTTTCGGCCAAAAAAAAAAAAAGATAAAAAAAGAAATAAGGTTGTTTTCCATTATTATAGGCTAAGAGGGAGCCAAAATATATCAAAACTTATTGTTGACTGTATCTTCTTACATGAAATTAAAGCAAACTTCTGAGATGCTAACAAAGTTAATTGGTTAAATTGCACACATGAAATGCGATCAAACGAGGACTTCATTTAATAAGAGACTAGCAAACACAAGTACCGAATCAATAATTCACTAAATATAGATTAACAAACACAAGTACTAAATAAACCAGTAATTAAAACTCCAATAACACAAGCCAATTTCTAGGTGCAAAATTGAAGGCTGCTTTTTCTAACACTCACCTGAAGCAGCCATAAAACAGAGGTTTAAATAAATCCTATTTTTCACACATACTTAATTGCCTTCCAGCAAATTTCGCAGTCTATCTCGGGCTTCTTCAGTCAAACCACTATATCTAAACCTCGGCCTCTGACGAGTCACTTCACGCCCCGCTGACGAGAAACATACAACGATAGCAGTAAGATTATCACTTGTGTCACGACGTAAGGCTTGCTTAACAAGCTCTCTTGCACACCTATTCGGGTCATCATATCGTCTTAACTCACGCCTAACAACCCCAACCGCTTCTTGGTTTGACATTACATCCCAGATCCCGTCACACCCGATAATCAAAAACTCATCATCTTCTGTCAAAACCGTTTGACTAACATCAGGTCGTGCAGTCAAAGGTGACAATGATTCAACCCCAATAGGTGATTTCATGTACCAATCACCAAGCGCACGCGTAACAGCAAGTTCACCATTCAGATAACCATCTTCAATAAAACCACCTAATGCCTCCACCCTTATCTTTTCTTCCAAGTAACCAGGCCTATGATCTTGCGACATCTGTACTGCCACACCGTTCCTGCAAAGAACTGCTCGACAGTCACCCGCATTTGCTATTAATAAATGTTTCCCGAGGATCAGGGCAGTCAAAGCTGTTGTCCCACAATAATCACTGATGCTGCACTCATCAGACAAAGCCTTGTCCGCCAGTAAAAATGCTTTGCAATGAGAATCTTCCAACTCTTGCAAGAATAAGTCATCGATGTCTGAAGTTGCCGGTAAAACAGAATCCAAGAAAAATAATTCCATGGCGTGTTCCTTCAGATAAGATGCGGCTTCAGAACCACCATGACCGTCAAAAACAGCATAAAAAGAACTTGGGAGAGGCCACCGATAAAGTGGGCCCAGCTGGTTGGACAGATCATCAATGCGAATGTGTTCATCCTCGTTTGATTTGCGAGGCCCGATGTCTGTGTGACTACCCGACCGAATGCTCGGACTAAACTTTGTTGAAGAAGAATCCACCCGTGCACAGCTCACAGCCTATACATAAACAAATGAAGGGTATGATTAGCAAAATTATACTATTTCAATTAATTATCGATAGAAATTGTTGAGTTTGATGATGAGGATATATATATATGTATCAGACTAGTGCTATAATTGTATTTCTAAAGTCCAAATCATCGCCAAGATATGTAGTTCTACTTTTAGAATACGTTCGTAAGTTATAAATCCACAAGCACGTCTACATCTCGATTTTAATGAATCATACATCCGTATCAACAGATCATATACACATCACATACACATCATGTAGTATTATTTTTGATATATCAATAAAAACAAAGCCACTTCCCTACAACATGCTTAAAGTTGACAAAAAGGATCAAAACTTACATCATTCATGACAACCTTCAATAAAGTATCTATTCAATTCAGTATGGTATAAGTTGGTTCTCTTAATGGAATTGGAATCTAACCGAAAGCTGAACAGACCATTAATCCAAATACAGATCTCTATGACTATTACCTAATTTATTTCTGCTAATCGATGTTGACTGTCCAAGTCTCAAGTTTTGACATGAATCTACACAATAAAAGTAGCAACACCCTAACCTATAACAACCTAAAAACTAAAGGGCATACTAGTCAACAAAATTAGTCCTATTAAACAAACTTAGTTGGCCTAAATCACAACTAAACGTTAACCATCAATACAATGCCCAAATTTACTTAATTTTATCTTTAACGAACTCTTCTTTCCAAAACAATAGACAAATAGTTATTGTTAACTAGTCCACAAAGGGAAGGCATAAGCAATAAACCATTTAATATTATCTTATATTTTTAAAACCGATCAAGTAACAAAGTTACAGACATATATAAAAAGAGAAAGAATCGATTCAATTCCAGTTCCAAACCCTAAATCTCGAAATTATATATTTTAAACTTAAAATCCAACAAATCCCAGATGCATATATAGTATAGACGAAATAATAATATACAATATGCCACTAGCCAACCCTAATTTGATACGAATTAAAAAAACCTAATTTGATGCGAATCATAAAACCCTAATTTCACATCCACCGCAAACAAAAAACGTACAAGCGAAACTAAAAAGAATAATAATTACCGAGTCAGATAGAGAAAGAAGATCGATAGACACGGAAGCGGAATCAGCAGCTGGGTCAGATTTAGGAAGAGATAGATTATATTGTACAGAACAAATTGTTTGTTCGCACAAAATCTCTACTGCTTCTGCAACCATATTCGAGTTATTCGCAACTATCATCAAATCAAATTTAATATCAATTCAAGGTTCTAATAAGTTGTTTGATTCGCAAAATCGTATAATTAGATATTTAGATTAGATGAGGGATTGGGTTGATTGAAATTATTAGGAATTTGTAATTTTGGGAAGAATGAAATTGGGGCAATTATAAGTAGGGCTGGTTATATATACTCTGCTTTGAGATAAACGCGGGTACGCGTGCGTGTATTGACTACTATCACCAATTCTAAGCAAAATAAATCAAAATAACCATCGGAGATTAAATTATTAATTTAATTTAACAAGTATTCGGGTCGGCCCGTTTTGCTGGGCTCAACATCGCTAGCTTGAAAAAACAAAAAAAAACAAAAAAATAAGGTCAACTTCAAGTTTCGAACCTCCGTTCCTTCAAATTTCAACAAACATCCTTACCAACTAATCTACATATTCATTCTAATAAATTTATAGTTTGTTTAACATATATCCCTTAATATTAGAGGGTTGGTCAAAGTTAAAAAGGTAGTCAAAATGGGTGAAATTTAACATAATGTAAAAATCGGGGGTGTAAGGTGACAAAATTGTAAAAAAAATCAAAAGGGGTGAAATTTAACATAATGTAAAAACTGGGGGTGTAAGGTGACAAAATTGCAAAAAAAATTCTAATGACCCGTCCTAATCCATCTGGACGAATACATTACATTTAGTTACATCGCGAGGTATTTGACCTCTATATGATACATTTTACAAACATTGCATTCATTTTTAAAAGACAAACTTTCATTTCATCGAAAGTTGACAGGCATGCATACTATTTCATAATATATCCAACTATAAACGACTTAATAATATTCTTGATGAACTCAACGACTCGAATGCAACGTCTTTTGAAATATGTCATGAATGACTCCAAGTAATATCTCTAAAATGAGCAAATGCACAGCGGAAGATTTCTTTAATACCTGAGAATAAACATGCTTTAAAGTGTCAACCAAAAGGTTGGTGAGTTCATTAGTTTATCATAAATAATCATTTCAGATAGTATAATATACCACAAGATACTCATATTTCGAAAACAATCTGTGCAGGTCTGCTCACTGCTGAAAAATCATTCATATGAAGAACACCGGAACCTTTCAAACAACTCACCATCGGTAGCTAATGCGTAGTGCAATGACAAAATCATCTCACCGTGGTAGTTAATACAATATAATTCTTACAACGGGGGCTAATGCGTACGCAATGCAAAATCATCCCTCCGATGGTAGCTGAAACGGGGCTAATGCGTACGCAATGCAAAATCATCCCTCCGTTACCAACTACAAAGTCGACTATAATACAATACAATACATCGGGGGCTAGTGCGTGTGTGCAATGCAAAATCATCCCGCCGATGGTAGTTAAAACGGGAGCTAATGTGTACGCAATGCAAAATCATCTCTCCGTTAACTACTAAATCGAACCTCTGAATCCAAATAATTCTATCATAGAATGTAGTTTTGAATATTTGTGTCTATTTCGTCAATCATTTATAAAAGCAGTTCATGTATTCTCAGTTCAAAAATATATCTCAAAAGCATTTAGGAAACAGTTATAAAAATAGCGCATGTATTCTCAGTCCCAAAAATGTAAAGAGTAAAATGGAATCAAATGAACTCACATATTGTATTTTGTAGTAAAAAAATACATATGACGACATTGAACAACTAAACAATGCAGGGTTGGCCTCGGATTCACGAACCTATATCAATTACATATATTAACACATTGAAATCGAACAAAATTATATATACTTTTATTAGTGATATAATTGTTATATTAATAATTTGTATGTTTCATTAATTAACTTAATAAAATATATTTATGTTATATACCTTAAAATAATAATTAGTACTTATTATGAAATTGTTAATTTAGTTATGTTATATATATTAGGTATAGTTTTATATAACCTAATAGTTATTTGATAAGATAATATTAATAAAGATTTGTATTATTTTATAATAATAATAATAGGAAATATACTTAACAATAATTGTAATTATAATCATATTAATAATAATAAAATTTAAAATGATAATAATTATAATGTTAAAAATAGTACTAATAATGATATTATTAATAAAAATAATAAAATAACCATAATTTTAATAATAATAATAATAATGCTAATAATACTTATAATAATAATAATGATAATAATGGTTATAATACTTGTAGGTATGATACTAATAATAATAATCATAATAACAATAATGACAATACTATTAATAACAAATAATAATAATAATAATAATAATAACAAATATAATAATTATAATTAGAATAATATAACAATAATAATAATAATAATAATAATAATAATAATAATAATAATAATAATAATAATAATAATAATAATAATAAATAATATTAAATAATAAATAATAATAAAAGTGATTATAATTATACCTAAATAAAAAGCTATGCGTTTTGTCGGCATTATCCAAATCTGATCTAGTCTTGGCAGAAGTCATACGCAGAGAAATAATTCCTTCATCGTTAATTCAATCGACCGCCATCTTCCTCATCAATAGATCATTCGATCAACTCCAATCATCGATGATTCATCATCATCATCGTTCAATCGTTCTCAACAAATCTTAATCCTCCGCTATCGAAAATCACAGAGAAATCGAAGCAGTGGTTGGTGTCTTTTCAACTAGGGAGAATTACAGGTACTGCATCAACTTCTATCGCCATTGTTCGATCCTCATCGATTATTGTTATCACCGGGTATCAATTGTTCTTTTTCATTTATTTATTTAATTATTTATATAAATATATTTTTATTAACCATTATTGATTATTGTAAGTTATTAATTAATTTCATTCATAATTATTGTGATGTAATCTATCTGTTGGGGTTTGTTTATAAAAGATTGGTGTATTTGGTTTTCCTTTGTTAAATTGAAAACTGTTTAGATTTGATTCGAAAAAAGATTTCGATGGTGCTTTGTGGGGAAGGTGGTTTGATGGCATTGAATGAGTAAGCAATAGCAGTTTTAGTGAGGTTGTTGTTGTGTCTGTGACATTTGAACAGAAAACAGATTGCGATAGCATAGTTTTCAAGTTATTGGTTTTATGTTTGAATTACTTTCAGAAGTTCACGTATAAGAGTAATTTGCAGGTGATGATTTGTTTGATCAAGAAACAGATAAGGTAGATGGTTTGGGTCTTGAATTAAAACAGAAATAACACAGCAACATTCATCCTCTGTATACTATCCTCTTCTTCTCGATCACTATCATCTTCGTGATCATTTTCATTCGCTGAACAGGAATAGAAAACGAAAGTGTTTCAGTAGACGATGACCCTTAAAAAAATAGAATAAATAATTAATTATGAAGGGTGTCGGTTTGGGTATGTTCAAACAGGTATCAAGAATGTGCAGCAACAATAAAAGTCGATGTGGTTGCAGGTTCGAACTTATATGGGTTGTGTGTTGGGTCTTTGGGTAGAACTGAACCAAAGATAGAGAAGGGATCGAGCGTTAATGGTAAGAATTATGATTTGCAGGTTGGTTTGGAGTGGTAATAATTGTTCATCAAGATGAAGAAAAAAAATGAATATGAATGACAGTGGGTTGCATAAAATGGAAATAGAAAACATTAGTAGTAGCAAGTAAGAGGAGATCGATGGTGGTTGAGATTAGATAATAATGGGTTTTGTGTTTGTGTATGTAATGGATATGTACATGTTCTAATTCAATAATTTGATCTGTTTATTATTGGTAATGAATGATGTTAGTGAGAAGGAATTGGGATGACTGCATTGTAACTTGAATTGATCAATTATATATGAAAATAAAAGTACTAATTCCTCAATCAAACATAAAAAAATGAAATAAATAAATAAAATTTGAAAGTGAACTCTAACCGATTTTGTTTTGCATTGACAAAATGAATTTGATTCCTACTTGAGCAGACAAAGAAGGACATAAAAGAAAGAGATGTGTAACAAATTTGTACCATATTTTGTTTCTTTTTACAAATTATATTTAATTACTATTAATCATTAATAAATATATTTGTAATAATAATAATACTAATTAATAATAATAATAATAATAATAATGATAATAAAATTGATAATAAATAATGATAATAATCATAGTACTATACTAATTATAATAATATTTATATTGTTAATAATAATATTATTAGTAATAATAATATAACAAGTTTCATATTCATATGTTATATTAATAACTAATTCTGATGAAAATAATAATAATATTACTATAACAATTATTTTATATTTTTAATTCTAATAATTAAATTGTATTTTATAATTTTAACTTATTATATATAATTACATTTATACACACACACACACACACACACACACACACACACACACACACACACATATATATATATATATATATATATATATATATATATCGCACCATTGTTCGTGAATCGTCGGGAATAGTCAAAGGTTAACTGAATCCATGTAAACAGTTCAAAAATCTTGAGACTCGGTTTAATAGACTTTGCTTATCGTGTCGATTATAGATTAAGATTAAGTTTAAATTTGGTCGAAAATTTTCGGGTCGTCACAAAAGTTTCAAATGAATAGTGCCATTTTTTGTCCTTTTGTGTTTTTTATTTGAATATATGTATAATAACATATATCCCTTAAAATTATAGGGTTGGTCAAAGTTAAAAAGGTAGTCAAAAGGGGTAAAATTTAACATAATGTAAAAACCGGAGGTGTAAGGTGACAAAATTGCAAAAAAAGTCAAAAGGGGTGAAATTTAATATAATGTAAAAATCGGAGGTGTAAGGTGACAAAATTGTAAAAAAGTTTCAAATGAATAGTGTCATTTTTTTGTCCTTTTGTGTTTTCTATTTCAATATATGTATAATAATAATACTACGGAGTAATAAATTAAAATCAAGATAACCATCGGAGATTAAAGTTATTAAAGTTGTAATCTCTTGATCCAACAATTTACTTAAAAAAAAAAATGCAACAAACGAACTATTGTTTATTTTTACATACATCTATCTATCTATCTACCTACCTATCTATCTATCTATCTATCTATATATCTATCTATCTACACATTATATAAAATATGTGTAATAATCATGTGTCACTATCAAATTCAATTATGTCATATGTAACTACATCCTTTAATTTATCACGTGTAACACCATATTTTTCTTTAGAATAAATTTACTATATTTTTTCTATATTATATTTTTCTCTAGAATAAACTTATCATATTTTTTTAAAATAAATTTACCATATTTTTCTCCAAAATAAACTTGCCATATTCTCTAAAGAATAAACTTATTTTAAACATACAAAATCATAAGTTACATATTGAATATCATATTTTTTTCTTTAATTTTATTTTTTACAACCTTAGGAAATCACCAATTTATGCTTATAGATATTAAGTAGTGATGACAAATTTGCTCCTTGAATCATATCGAGTCGAACCTTACAATCTTTAAATGTTGATTGTAATAGTCAGGTTCACAATATACACTTCTTGCCCAACATACGAGATCATAAAACTTGGTGTCTTTATCTGTAACGAATTTCACCATAATAAAAATATGTATATATTTAACGGTTGCGAAATCGTATATTTACAACTTTCGTCCAGCAGACGGTCTCATAAAACTAATAGTATATATAATAATAATAATAATAATAATAATAATAATAATAATAATAATAATAATAATAATAATAATAATAATAATAATAATAATAATTATAATTATAATTATTATTGTAAATAAATAAAAATACATTCTCTTTTATCTACTTTTAATCAGTATCAGATAGAATGAGATATTGAAAGACTAGGGACATGTTTGGCTGGCGCTTTTAGCTTTTATGAAAAAGCTTCTAACTGATAAAAACCTATGTTTGGTAAATAAGCTTTTATATTTTTGGGGTGAGAAAAAGCTCCAAATTTAAAAGATGATTTTGCAAAACATACTCTATATGTTTGACAAAACTAGCTGGTAGCTGTTAACTAATAGTTGTTAGTTGGTAGCTGAAACTTTTTAAATATATTTAAATGTTTGGTAAAGTAATTGGACCAGTTTAAAAAGGAGCAAAATGACAAATAAGGACATAAGAAAAAAAACACTATGTTAAATTAAAATTAACATATATGTCACGTAGCAATTAGTTTTTTCCCGTATGTATGTCATGTTCGTTCCTTTTCCTTTTTACATGTATATGCCACGTTGCATTTTGCTTCTTCTAGTAATTGATTTAAAAAACGAAGATATATTGCATTGGATATTGATACGGAGTATATCTGTGATGTACATCATTTTACTTGGACGATTTATGTTTTACTAATGGATAATTAAGTAATTTAATTTCAAACGGCTATTCTCAAATGTTAAACAGTACTCCTTTTAGCATTTTGAATATGAGCTTTTTCATGTATAAAACAGCTTTAAGTTTTTACTACCAAACAAGCTTTTTATTAGATATTACTTTTTTCTAAAAACTAAAAACTAAAAGCTTAAAAAAAACTCCTAAAAGCTCTTTACCAAATTAAAAATAAAAAAATAAAATTGGAGTGCTATTGGTGTCCTCACAAAATCGTGAAGACGTTTCCATCTTGATGACCGATAGACAATAATTTTCTATAAACAAAATATCACTATCACTATATACATTAAAAATGAGTCTCGATTAGCTAATAAATGTTTTCAAAACACCCTTAATTACCATTAGATTAGAAAATTACATTATAATACCCCTTGATCCAACGGTCCTTAATCATACACTAAAAAAAATTAGCTAATAAATCAGCTTTAGCTAACTTATTTGTCCTTAGTACCCTTAGACCCCTTGTATCGATCAATCAACAACGGCGTGGGAGAGTGATGTGGAACCCAGCGCCGCCCCTCTCCGCCGTATCGAGGCGTTGCTGAGGCCAAAAACTGGGGCGTGGGTGGGGCACCAACGGGTCTAGCGACGGAGTGGGTGAGGTTTGGTGATACACGTGGCCGTTGGTGGTTGGTGGGAGTCAATGTTTGAGCCGTTGCAAAATCAAACGGATAAATATATATCCGTTGCAAATTTAATGAATTTTAATAATAAATAATTTATATTTACTTATATATATATAAACACCACTACACTCTTCACAAACACACTTCTTCTACACTTATCCTACAATTCATATTTTTTTTTTATATAAAAAATGTCTAATCCAAACACTCAATTCAATTTGCAAGATGATAATGAAGATCCCCGAACACCACTTAACCAAACCGGTTCGTTTTCAAATCTTATGGTGTTCGGTCGAACAAATACTCCCGGATTAGCATCCCCACCACTCCAAACACCTAGTCCTCAACAAATTGCCAATATGTCTAGAAATATATTCGGTTCAATCAACCGTTAGTTCCGCTAAATTTTGAACAACAACAACAATGGGCTCTTTTTCAACAACAACAACAACAACTTTATCAAATGCGTTCCAAGAAACATCGACCCAACAAATTCCAATCCAACGAATGCAATTGCGAGATGAAGAATCACAAGAACAACAACTTCAAGTTCTTCAATCTCAAACACGGGAAACGCGAAAACACCGCAAAAAAGATAAAGGTTATTATATAATTATAAATTATTATGATTATTAGCTAATGTTTAGTATTATTATTATTATTATTATTATTATTATTATTATTATTATTATTATTATTATTATTATTATTATTATTATTATTATTATTATTATTATTATTAAGTATATTTATTTATATATATATTAGCTACTATATATTTATATAAATTTATATTTATTATTATTGTTTTTATTAATAATATGTTTATAAAATTATATAGGGAAAGCGGTGGAAGGTACGTCGAGGAAACAAAAAATGTGGTCACAACAAGAGATTTTGTGGTTGGCGAAATGTTTTTGTGATACTTCGGAGAATCCAATTGTTGGTCGATCACAAAAGCAAAAAAGTTTTTGGGGCACGGTTATGGAAAAGTTTAATGAAAATGTAGAAGGTTGGGTACGTCATGAAGATTCGCTATCTTCAAAATGGAGAGATGTCAACAAGGCGTGTATGGAGTTTTTGCCTATCTTTAACGATATAAAGGATCATTGGCAAAGTGGAGCTAATGACGATGACGTTTACCACTCTGCGGAGCAATCATATTCTAGTCAATATGATAAACAATTTCCTCATAAGGAAACATTTTTTTTTCTTGAAAACACATCCAAAGTGGAATGTTCCTAATGATCCGGTTGCAAGAGTTCAAAAACCTGTTGTCGATGTTGACGAGGTAGGGGAAAGTCAAGGAGATTCGGTACGACTTTCCCAAGACTTTGAGGCGGAGTTATTTGGGGATGTACCAATGACACGTCCAATGGTACGTGATAAAGCAAAGAAAGCCCAAAAGAAATCGGCTTCTTCGGACGCAGGAGCGTCATCTCATGGTCGGAGTTCGAGTTCGTCAAGGGTGGACGAATATTTGGGGCAAATGGTCGTGGACAAGAAAAGTGCGATTGATAAATTTAATGAATTTTGTACTATGCAAACCGCACTTACACAATTTGATGTGTTGGGGATATCTTCTAGAGATTTTGAGGACCCGGAGGACGTGATTCGTCTTCAAAATTTTAAAAAGATGATTCGTGGCAAATTGAAGGATGACTTGAACATTGACAACATCCCGAACACCGATTAGTTTATGTTTGTTCGTCTTTAGTTTATGAATTTAATTTATGTACCTTTTTTTAACTATTTAATTATATATTTTTTTTATTTGTTAAGATGTCATTTTAATTATTCAAATTATGTTACATTTTTTTTCTACTTATTTAAATAAAACAAATCATTAAAAAACAACAAAAAATAAAAATTAAACGCCACGTCAGCATTCCACTAACCCACCCACACCACCAACCCACACCACCACTACTCCACACAACTAACCCACACGTCCTATTCATCAAAAAAGCTCAAAAAACAACCCACGCCCCCAACCCACACACACCACCACTACAAATCTTCTCTACATATTACAAACCGTGTGGTATAGGACCACGTGTCAGTCCAAAATTCAAATTATGTCACGTGTCTGCTAGCAATTGGTTGCGTATGCTGTGTCAGAAAACACTGACAGCACGCCATCTGTCACTTTTTAAATCAGTTTTAGGGTTGTGAAACCGTCTTCTCTCTTTCATTTTCACATTCGCTCTCCCTCTGAATTACTACTCAATTAGGGTTCTCAATTTTTACTCGAAAATCATAACGAAGGCGAAACCGATCCAGTTGATAATCTATAAATATATCATTTTCATCTTAACCATCTTAAATCATATATGTAATTCTGGATCGGAGGTAGTTTCGCAAGTGAATGAACAATCGTGAAGTGACGGGTCACGTGAGACGGTCGATTGAAGTTGTAACAGATTGTAATTAGGGTTCTTGATTTCTTTTTCATCTCATAACTCTGATTACCTTTTTGGTTCACGATGATGCAGAAACGATTCTGGCATAAACATTGCGAAGCAAAGAGGCTCGATTAAACATGATATGAAGACGAAAAAGTATGTCAATTGATTACATCGTGATTCGAATTTTTCAACAATTCACAGTCAGCCTATCTTGCATCTTTTTTGAATTTTTGTTATCTTGAATTTCGTCACTTATTATACCCAACATATTCACATCTTTTTTGAGATTATTTGTGTTGTTATTTAAGATTGTTATCATGTTTCAGTTTTTTTTTTTTTTTTAAATCAATTTCTTTAATTTCAATGAAACTGAATATAAATGCAATTATTGAATCAGTTTCATCACTTTGGATATTAACATATTCACTTCTTTTTTGCAATTATTTGTGTTGTTATTTGACACTGTTATCATGTTTCGGTTCGAATTTGTGTGAATCAATTTTTGTAAATTCAATTAAGCTGACTATTTGATGCAGGACAAGAACATATAAATTCGATTAAACTGACTATTTGTTGCAGGACTAGAACATATAAATCGTCGAATAACTTATAAAGGTTTTGAAGAATGGCGATTCTATTTTGAGATCATGGATTAAAGGATACTTTTGCGCGTAGGTCTGAATCGATTGTGTTCTTCAACGATCAGTAACCAAGCTGTCTTTGGTATGTGTTCCTATTTTAAGTAGGTTTTTCGAACTATCTACAGCCAGGAATATTGTCAAGTGTTTAATCTGTATTTTTGGTATGATATATTAATCTGTTAATTAGTTGTTTTTAGTACAATCGGGTAACCTTCTTTATATATTTTTCATAATTACTAATAGTATTTTAACTACCAATCGAGGTTATAACAAAGAGATTTGCCACATAAACATAATGCTTGGTGTTTGCGTACAAATCGTTCTGGCAAATCGAATATTGAGCATGTGCTGCCTGAACTGAAATTGTGCCATGCATGACTCACTTTATGCAAAGCACAAAATTATTAATTCCATGGCTTCTCTTTATTAAACCCACCTGTAACCTTTCATATTTGATAATCACATACAAGATGTGCACAAAAGTTATTCTAGAATGACAAAATAGAATACATTCTCTTTATTCTTGAGTATGTAAGATGATTTCATTATTCGTGCCAATTTTAGTAGTAGAATTATAGTTGAAGTGATAGAAAGTTATTTACATGGCTATTTGGAAATTAAAACCTTTGGGTCGAATATATAGTGTTAAAATGTGCAATGGTTAACAATGACACGCGTATTATATCGATTTACATTGTTATGAGTGAGTATCTATTATGCTTTTGTTATAAGTAGCAATTTAAGCGCTAATGTGGGAAATAAAAATAGTAGTCACAACTCCTGCAAATTTATAACCCGTTTACATGTTCTCGGGATGTCTGTAATAGCTTACGAATGGTGATAAGCGAAGAAGTATTTTGGTATCTTCTTTAAGATTAGTTATTTGTATATGATTTATGGTTTGTTTTGTATATAATTAGCATAACAAGAATGCACGTATAATTAGCATCGTTTAAGAAACTATTTCTGTGTTTGGTTGACAATTGTTGCACGTAGGTGCACCAGTTGAATTCCAACATACGTGGTAATCGCAGTACGTACTGCGAGTCGTCTATCTATTTTAACGTTGAAGGTATATCACTACGATTATAGTTGTCTATTTTTATGATTTCTTACTTTCTCATGTCTTCTTCATACATGCGTAGCTCCGTCTGATTTTAATTAATATTTGAAAAAAGCGTTTTTTTGGTTTCTTTTCCCTTTTCAGAAATAGTTATCGGTATCCATGCTATTGCAATTACATTTGTCATTACTATGATTGTGTTCAATTTTTTTTTGCTAATGCTGCTTTTTTCATACGCCTGATGCAATATTGCATATATTTAAGAGTCTGCCGTTGTATTAGATTTATACATTAATAATGGTTGTATATTACTTTATATAGTCTACATTAGTTGGTTTAATTTATAGAATTAGTTAAGGTTTATGGGTTAGAGGCATTTAAATGAGGGGGCTTAATTTGTTTTGGAAGTTGCATAATTTTTTCATGATATTTGTGGTTTTTGTTCAACTTGAATGATCTGTAGATGGATGGTTAATTCCTTGGTAAGTTTTCATTTTGTATAATCATCCTTTTTTATTTAAGTTGATGTTGTACATTACTGAATCAGTTGGTAGGAGTATAACTACCACCCAATCTACCCCACTACAGATTTAGGAGATTACAAACTCTATGGAATTGATTGACGTTTTTGTAGCCACATGGGACTCATGGTTCGATCACCTTTTTCACAGCTAGTAGGGTTCAGAGCAATTTTTTTCGAGTAAGAAAGCCGCTTCCAACATCGCTTGAACAATCGCCGCTTCCAACACTAGTTTTTCTTAATGGTATGTGTGATGACCCGGAAATTTCTGACCAAATTTAAACTTAATCTTTGTATGATTAACATTTCCGACACGATAAGCAAAGTCTGTAAAACTGAATCTCAAAATTTTTGAACTACTTTTATATATTTAAATACCCTTCGGTTGTTTTCGACGATTCGCAAACAATTATATGTAAATAGATACATATATACTATAACTTGAAAAGGTAATAATGTATTAATTATTTGATACCGTACATTAAACTTATTGGTTAAATATCTATTTGAATATATATGATAAGTTGAAATATTTATTATTAAAATTTATTTATAAATAACTTCCAATGTGTATTTAAAAACTGATTTATGTATATTAAAAAGATATATACATATATATAATTTCAAGTTATTTAGTAAACGATAGTAACATTTTCAAATTGCTACAGTACCCAAAATGCTACAGTGTTTTTGAAAATCACTATTTGCTACAGTGAATTGCTACAGTAACTTTGCTGCAGTGGTATAGTTTATGGATGATTTAGGACTATATTTTGACAAAGGTACGATTCACGAAACGTAAAGTACAAGTTTTCTCAGTATACGATAGGACGTTTGAAAAACCGGAACCGGGACATAAGTCGAGTGACGACGTACGACTTATCGGAACAAA
Source organism: Rutidosis leptorrhynchoides (assembly GCF_046630445.1). Taxonomy (NCBI): domain Eukaryota; kingdom Viridiplantae; phylum Streptophyta; class Magnoliopsida; order Asterales; family Asteraceae; genus Rutidosis; species Rutidosis leptorrhynchoides. Next base: position 81,676,412 of record NC_092333.1, read on the forward strand.
AATTACAAGTCAACTATGCATGTGAATTTAATATAATATATAATTAATTATATAAATTAAATATATTATATTAATAATTAAAAAATATGTCGACAAACTAGAAGTTAAAAGATCATGAGCTGGAAATCCATCCCATGCGATCGCATGGGAAATGGTCTTGGAGGCCATGCGATCGCATGGCAGTCCTGGACAGGCCACACCTATAAAGCTCGAGATATCTGCCTCTGTTTTAATTTAAAAATTACTCCGTATTATATTTATTAATTATATTATTATTATTATTATTATTATTATTATTATTATTATTATTATTATTATTATTATTATTATTATTATTAAGATTAATATTATTATTAATCTTATTATTATTAGTAGTATTTGTATTATTATTAGTATTATACATAAAATACTACGACGAGGTCATGAGCGTGTCACTTTCAAAATAGTTTTATGAGCCGGATAAAGCTAAGGAAATTATGGGTTATTGCCAAGGAGGTTATGGGTAATATTCATGGGTATTATTTGCAAGTCAAACCTAGTGTTATCATCTCCGTTACGTCTACGTACTTTTCTACAATATTGAATCTCAATATTGATATGTAAGTACTTATATTTTATCTTTTATATAATAATTGTGTATCCATGTCTAGTGCTCGAGTATATATATTTATACATGCTTGTATGCTAAATTTCCTTGTTAAACAGTTTATGATGTACCACGAATTAAATACATATATTACTGGTAAAAGATATATGATATACATGTTTTTGGAAAGCTGACGAAAAATCAATAACTTTTCATTTAGATAACGAAAAATTTCGATGAACGGATTAAAAGATATGAGCAACTGAATTATGATTGAAGTTAATTGAAATTGCTTTTGAATCAACAATTAAGATTTAAACAACTTGTTTACGAGATTGATAAATTAGATTTTTGAATATTACCAACCGAGTAAATGAATCCTTATATAAGGTACGTCTCGTTTTGTTAAACTATTGTCAAAATTGTCTTTTTGAAACAACATTGGATAACTTTTGTATGTCAATATCGAGCATTAGGATTGTGATACACTATGACCTGACCTAGCTTGATAGACATTTATTGACCAACATATGTTCTCTAGGTTGAGATCTACGGTTATTTGGTAATCCGTGTTTCGATCACATTTTGGTGAACGACTTTATATGCTGCTAAGGTGAGTTTCATTGATCCGTTTTTAATTACTTTTGCAATATATATTTTTGGGCTGAGAATACATGCACTTTATTTAAAACGCAATGGATACAAGTACATACTAAATTCTACACTGAGTTTGAACCGAAAATCCCTTAGCTTTGGTAACTGTTAACTGCCAGTTATAAGAACTGGTGGGCGCGAGTAGTAGTATATGGATCCATAGGGCTTGATATCCCCGTCCGAGCTAGAGCACTAGCCTTTTAACGGACGTATGCTATTTGAGAAGCGTACACGTTGGTTTGCGTGTATTATTAAGATGATTATATAAAGGGTACAAATTATATATACGTTAAGTTTAGTTACCAGGGTGCTCAATTTCGTAGAATATTTTGATAAACGTTTCTGAATTGAACAACTGAAATCTTGTGATCCACCTTTATATACAGATTATGCGCAACATTAAAACTATGAACTCACCAACCTTTGTTGAAATGTCCCGTTCTTATTGATTAAAAACGTTCCATATTAATTGATTTCGTTGCGAGGTTTTGACCTCTATATGAGACGTTTTTCAAAGACTGTATTCATTTTTAAAACAAACCATAACCTTTATTTCATAAATAAAGGTTTAAAAAGCTTTACGTAGATTATCAAATAATGATAATCTAAAATATCCTGTTTACACACGACCATTACATAATGGTTTACAATACAAATATGTTACATCGAAATCAGTTTCTTGAATGCAGTTTTTACACAATATCATACAAACATGGACTCCAAATCTTGTCCTTATTTTAGTATGCAACAGCGGAAGCTCTTAATATTCACCTGAGAATAAACATGCTTTAAACGTTAACAAAAATGTTGGTGAGTTATAGGTTTAACCTATATATATCAAATCGTAACAATAGACCACAAGATTTTATATTTCAATACACATCCCATACATAGAGATAAAAATCATTCATATGGTGAACACCTGGTAACCGACATTAACAAGATGCATATATAAGAATATCCCCATCATTCCGGGACACCCTTCGGATATGATATAAATTTCGAAGTACTAAAGCATCCGGTACTTTGGATGGGGTTTGTTAGGCCCAATAGATCTATCTTTAGGATTCGCGTCAATTAGGGTGTATGTTCCCTAATTCTTAGATTACCAGACTTAATAAAAAAGGGGCATATTCGATTTCGATAATTCAACCATAGAATGTAGTTTCACGTACTTGTGTCTATTTTGTAAATCATTTATAAAACCTGCATGTATTCTCATCCCAAAAATATTAGATTTTAAAAGTGGGACTATAACTCACTTTCACAGATTTTTACTTCGTCGGGAAGTAAGACTTGGCCACTGGTTGATTCACGAACCTATAACAATATATACATATATATCAAAGTATGTTCAAAATATATTTACAACACTTTTAATATATTTTGATGTTTTAAGTTTATTAAGTCAGCTGTCCTCGTTAGTAACCTACAACTAGTTGTCCACAGTTAGATGTACATAAATAAATCGATAAATATTATCTTGAATCAATCCACGACCCAGTGTATACGTATCTCAGTATTGATCACAACTCAAACTATATATATTTTGGAATCAACCTCAACCCTGTATAGCTAACTCCAACATTCACATATAGAGTGTCTATGGTTGTTCCGAAATATATATAGATGTGTCGACATGATAGGTCGAAACATTGTATACGTGTCTATGGTATCTCAAGATTACATAATATACAATACAAGTTGATTAAGTTATGGTTGGAATAGATTTGTTACCAATTTTCACGTAGCTAAAATGAGAAAAATTATCCAATCTTGTTTTACCCATAACTTCTTCATTTTAAATCCGTTTTGAGTGAATCAAATTGCTATGGTTTCATATTGAACTCTATTTTATGAATCTAAACAGAAAAAGTATAGGTTTATAGTCGGAAAAATAAATTACAAGTCGTTTTTGTAAAGGTAGTCATTTCAGTCGAAAGAACGACGTCTAGATGACCATTTTAGAAAACATACTTCCACTTTGAGTTTAACCATAATTTTTGGATATAGTTTCATGTTCATAATAAAAATCATTTTATCAGAATAACAACTTTTAAATCAAAGTTTATCATAGTTTTTAATTAACTAACCCAAAACAGCCCGCGGTGTTACTACGACGGCGTAAATCCGGTTTTACGGTGTTTTTCGTGTTTCCAGGTTTTAAATCATTAAGTTAGCATATCATATAGATATAGAACATGTGTTTAGTTGATTTTAAAAGTCAAGTTAGAAGGATTAACTTTTGTTTGCGAACAAGTTTAGAATTAACTAAACTATGTTCTAGTGATTACAAGTTTAAACCTTCGAATAAGATAACTTTATATGTATGAATCGAATGATGTTATGAACATCATTACTACATTAAGTTCCTTGGATAAACCTACTGTAAAAGAGAAAAATGGATCTAGCTTCAACGGATCCTTGGATGGCTCGAAGTTCTTGAAGCAGAATCATGACACGAAAACAAGTTCAAGTAAGATCATCACTTGAAATAAGATTGTTATAGTTATAGAAATTAAACCAAAGTTTGAATATGATTATTACCTTGTATTAGAATGATAACCTACTATAAGAAACAAAGATTTCTTGAGGTTGGATGATCACCTTACAAGATTGGAAGTGAGCTAGCAAACTTGAAAGTATTCTTGACTTTATGAAACTAGAACTTTTGGAATTTATGAAGAACACTTAGAACTTGAAGATAGAACTTGAGAGAGATCAATTAGATGAAGAAAATTGAAGAATGAAAGTGTTTGTAGGTGTTTTTGGTCGTTGGTGTATGGATTAGATATAAAGGATATGTAATTTTTGTTTTCATGTAAATAAGTCATGAATGATTACTCATATTTTTGTAATTTTATGAGATATTTCATGCTAGTTGCCAAATGATGGTTCCCACATGTGTTAGGTGACTCACATGGGCTGCTAAGAGCTGATCATTGGAGTGTATATACCAATAGTACATACATCTAAAAGTTGTGTATTGTACGAGTACGAATACGGGTGCATACAAGTAGAATTGTTGATGAAACTGAACGAGGATGTAATTGTAAGCATTTTTGTTAAGTAGAAGTATTTTGATAAGTGTATTGAAGTCTTTCAAAAGTGTATAAATACATATTAAAACACTACATGTATATACATTTTAACTGAGTCGTTAAGTCATCGTTAGTCGTTACATGTAAGTGTTGTTTTGAAACCTTTAGGTTAACGATCTTGTTAAATGTTGTTAACCCAATGTTTATAATATCAAATGAGATTTTAATTTATTATATTATCATGATATTATCATGTATGAATATCTCTTAATATGATATATATACATTAAATGTCTTTACAACGATAATCGTTACATGTATGTCTCGTTTAAAAATCATTAAGTTAGTAGTCTTGTTTTTACATATGTAGTTCATTGTTAATATACTTAATGATATGTTTACTTATCATAGTATCATGTTAACTATATATATATCCATATATATGTCATCATATAGTTTTTACAAGTTTTAACGTTCGTGAATCACCGGTCAACTTGGGTGGTCAATTGTCTATATGAAACATATTTTAATTAATCAAGTCTTAACAAGTTTGATTGCTTAACATGTTGGAAACATTTAATCATGTAAATATCAATCTCAATTAATATATATAAACATGTAAAAGTTCGGGTCACTACAGTACCTACCCGTTAAATAAATTTCATCCCGAAATTTTAAGCTGTTGAAGGTGTTGACGAATCTTCTGGAAATAGATGCGGGTATTTCTTCTTCATCTGATCTTCACGCTCCCAGGTGAACTCGGGTCCTCTACGAGCATTCCATCGAACCTTAACAATTGGTATCTTGTTTTGCTTAAGTCTTTTAACCTCACGATCCATTATTTCGACGGGTTCTTCGATGAATTGAAGTTTTTCGTTGATTTGGATTTCATCTAACGGAATAGTGAGATCTTCTTTAGCAAAACATTTCTTCAAATTCGAGACGTGGAAAGTGTTATGTACAGCCGCGAGTTGTTGAGGTAACTCAAGTCGGTAAGCTACTGGTCCGACACGATCAATAATCTTGAATGGTCCAATATACCTTGGATTTAATTTTCCTCGTTTACCAAATCGAACAACGCCTTTCCAAGGTGCAACTTTAAGCATGACCATCTCTCCAATTTCAAATTCTATATCTTTTCTTTTAATGTCAGCGTAGCTCTTTTGTCGACTTTGGGCGGTTTTCAACCGTTGTTGAATTTGGATGATCTTCTCGGTAGTTTCTTGTATAATCTCCGGACCCGTAATCTGTCTATCCCCCACTTCACTCCAACAAATCGGAGACCTGCACTTTCTACCATAAAGTGCTTCAAACGGCGCCATCTCAATGCTTGAATGGTAGCTGTTGTTGTAGGAAAATTCTGCTAACGGTAGATGTCGATCCCAACTGTTTTTGAAATCAATAACACATGCTCGTAGCATGTCTTCAAGCGTTTGTATCGTCCTTTCACTCTGCCCATCAGTTTGTGGATGATAGGCAGTACTCATGTCTAGACGAGTTCCTAATGCTTGCTGTAATGTCTGCCAGAATCTTGAAATAAATCTGCCATCCCTATCAGAGATAATAGAGATTGGTATTCCATGTCTGGAGACGACTTCCTTCAAATACAGTCGTGCTAACTTCTCCATCTTGTCATCTTCTCTTATTGGCAGGAAGTGTGCTGATTTGGTGAGACGATCAACTATTACCCAAATAGTATCAAAACCACTTGCAGTCCTTGGAAATTTAGTGATGAAATCCATGGTAATGTTTTCCCATTTCCATTCCGGGATTTCGGGTTGTTGAAGTAGACCTGATGGTTTCTGATGCTCAGCTTTGACCTTAGAACACGTCAAACATTCTCCTACGTATTTAGCAACATCGACTTTCATTCCCGGCCACCAAAAATGTTTCTTGAGATCCTTGTACATCTTCCCCGTTCCAGGATGTATTGAGTATCTGGTTTTATGAGCTTCTCTAAGTACCATTTCTCTCAAATCTCCAAATTTTGGTACCCAAATCCTTTCAGCCCTATACCGGGTTCCGTCTTCCCGAATATTAAGATGCTTCTCCGATCCTTTGGGTATTTCATCCTTTAAATTTCCCTCATTTAAAACTCCTTGTTGCGCCTCCTTTATTTGAGTAGTAAGGTTATTATGAATCATTATATTCATAGATTTTACTCGAATGGGTTCTCTGTCTTTCCTGCTCAAGGCATCGGCTACCACATTTGCCTTCCCCGGGTGGTAACGAATCTCAAAGTCGTAATCATTCAATAATTCAATCCACCTACGCTGCCTCATATTCAGTTGTTTCTGATTAAATATGTGTTGAAGACTTTTGTGGTCGGTATATATAATACTTTTGACCCCATATAAGTAGTGCCTCCAAGTCTTTAATGCAAAAACCACCGCGCCTAATTCCAAATCATGCGTCGTATAATTTTGTTCGTGAATCTTCAATTGTCTAGACGCATAAGCAATCACCTTCGTTCGTTGCATTAATACACAACCGAGACCTTGCTTTTATGCGTCACAATAAATCACAAAATCATCATTCCCTTCAGGCAATGACAATATAGGTGCCGTAGTTAGCTTTTTCTTCAATAACTGAAACGCTTTCTCTTGTTTATCATTCCATTTAAATTTCTTCCCTTTATGCGTTAATGCAGTCAAGGGTTTTGCTATTCTGGAAAAGTCTTGGATGAACCTTCTGTAGTAACCAGCTAGTCCTAAAAACTGGCGTATGTGTTTCGGAGTTTTCGGGGTTTCCCACTTTTCAACAGTTTCTATCTTTGCCGGATCCACCTTAATACCTTCTTTGTTCACTATGTGACCGAGGAATTGAACTTCTTCCAACCAAAATGCACACTTTGAAAATTTAGCGTACAATTCTTCCTTCCTCAATACTTCTAACACCTTTCTCAAATGTTCACCGTGTTCTTGGTCATTCTTTGAGTAAATAAGTATGTCATCAATGAAAACAATGACAAACTTGTCAAGGTATGGTCCACACACTCGGTTCATAAGGTCCATGAACACAGCTGGTGCATTAGTTAAACCAAATGGCATGACCATAAACTCGTAATGACCGTAACGTGTTCTGAAAGCAGTCTTTGGAATATCATCTTCTTTCACCCGCATTTGATGATACCCGGAACGTAAGTCAATCTTTGAATAAACAGACGAGCCTTGTAGTTGATCAAATAAGTCATCGATTCTCGGTAGTGGGTAGCGGTTCTTGATGGTAAGTTTGTTCAACTCTCGGTAGTCGATACACAACCTAAATGTACCATCTTTCTTCTTGACAAACAAAACAGGAGCTCCCCACGGTGACGTGCTTGGTCGAATGAAACCATGCTCTAAAAGTTCTTGTAATTGGCTTTGCAGTTCTTTCATCTCGCTGGGTGCGAGTCTGTAAGGAGCACGAGCTATTGGTGCAGCTCCTGGTACAAGATCTATTTGAAATTCAACGGATCGATGTGGGGGTAATCCCGGTAATTCTTTCGGAAATACATCGGGAAATTCTTTTGCGACGGGAACATCATTGATGCTCTTTTCTTCAGTTTGTACTTTCTCGACGTGTGCTAGAACAGCATAACAACCTTTTCTTATTAGTTTTTGTGCCTTCAAATTACTAATAAGATGTAGCTTCGTGTTGCCCTTTTCTCCGTACACCATTAAGGGTTTTCCTTTTTCTCGTATAATGCGAATTGCATTTTTGTAAGAAACGATCTCTGCTTTCACTTCTTTCAACCAGTCCATACCGATTATCACATCAAAACTCCCTAACTCTACTGGTATCAAGTCAATCTTAAATGTTTCACTAACCAGTTTAATTTCTCGATTCCGACATATATTATCTGCTGAAATTAATTTACCATTTGCTAATTCGAGTAAAAATTTACTATCCAAAGGCGTCAATGGACAACTTAATTTAGCACAAAAATCTCTACTCATATAGCTTCTATCCGCACCCGAATCAAATAAAACGTAAGCAGATTTATTGTCAATAAGAAACGTACCCGTAACAAGCTCCGGGTCTTCCTGTGCCTCTGCCGCATTAATATTGAAAACTCTTCCGCGGCCTTGTCCATTCGTGTTCTCCTGGTTCGGGCAATTTCTAATAATGTGGCCCGGTTTTCCACATTTATAACAAACTACATTGGCATAACTTGCTCCGACACTACTTGCTCCGCCATTACTCGTTCCGACACCATTTGTTCCTTTCGTTCTATTAACCCCTGGTCCGTAGACCTCACACTTCGCCGCGCTATGACCATTTCTTTTACACTTGTTGCAAAATTTGGTGCAGAACCCCGAGTGATACTTTTCACACCTTTGGCATAGCTGCTTCTGATTGTTGTTGTTGTTGCGGTTATTATTGTTGTTGGGATGATTGTTGTAGTTGATGTTGTTGTTATTGTTGTTGTTGTTGTTGTTGTTGGGCCGTTTGTTGTAGTTGCGATTGTTGGGATAATTGTTGCGATTATTGTTGTAATTACTGTTGTTGTTGTATTGGTGATTCTTATCACCGTTTTCCTCCCACTTTCTTTTGACTTGCTTCACATTGGCCTCTTCAGCAGTCTGTTCTTTAATTCTTTCTTCAATCTGGTTCACTAGTTTGTGAGCCATTCTACATGCCTGTTGTATGGAGGCGGGCTCGTGTGAACTTATATCTTCTTGGATTCTTTCCGGTAATCCTTTCACAAACGCGTCGATCTTCTCTTCCTCATCTTCGAATGCTCCCGGACACAATAGGCACAATTCTGTGAATCGTCTTTCGTACGTGGTAATATCAAATCCTTGGGTTCGTAACCCTCTAAGTTCTGTCTTGAGCTTATTGACCTCGGTTCTGGGACAGTACTTCTCGTTCATCAAGTGCTTGAATGCTGACCACGGTAGTGCGTACGCATCGTCTTGTCCCACTTGCTCTAGATAGGTATTCCACCATGTTAACGCAGAACCTGTGAAGGTATGCGTAGCGTACTTTACTTTGTCCTCTTCAGTACACTTACTTATGGCAAACACCGATTCGACCTTCTCGGTCCACCGTTTCAATCCGATCGGTCCTTCGGTTCCATCAAATTCCAAAGGTTTGCAGGCAGTGAATTCTTTGTAGGTGCATCCTACACGATTTCCTGTACTGCTAGATCCAAGGTTATTGTTGGTATGTAGCGCAGCCTGTACTGCGGCTATGTTTGAAGCTAGAAAAGTACGGAATTCCTCTTCATTCATATTCACGGTGTGTCGAGTAGTCGGTGCCATTTCCTTCAAAATAGTCAAATGGAACAAGTTAATCATACAGAATATTAAGAGTAGTTAATAGTATTTCGTAGCATAATATGAACTCATTTATAAAAGCTTTTTCTTCATATTAGCGTTTTATAAGTTTAAATTCGGGTAGTACCTACCCTTTAAGTTCATACTTAGTAGCTAATATACAATTCAACTACTACAATTCTATATGAAAAACTGATTATAATAATATTTCGCGTTCAAACTTTTATACAATATTTTACAATCTTACAATACCGCTTATTTTACATAAAGCATGAAATATAGCACACAATAACTTTGATACAAGATAGTTGTGAAGATAATTTTAGCTAGTACACAAGTCGTTCAACAAAGGCAATAAAGACACGTAATTCATACGTCCAGAAACAAGTCATGCATTCTGGTTTTACTAGGACTACTTCCTATCCTTGGTCTTGTGGAACATAACCGTTATGGCCGTTGATAAGACAGCGTGTTGTAACGTCGTCAAAGGGACGAGGGTTACGTAATGTCCAACAGTCCCGTAACAATCTAAAAACCTCATTTCTTACCCCAATTACCGACTCCGTCACTTGTGGGAACGTTTTGTTTAATAGTTGTAGGCCGATGTTCTTGTTCTCACTTTGGTGAGAAGCGAACATTACTAATCCGTAAGCATAACATGCTTCTTTATGTTGCATGTTAGCCGCTTTTTCTAAATCACGAAGTCCAATATTCGGATATATTGAGTCAAAATAATTTCTTAACCCATTGCGTAAAATAGCATTTGGGTTCCCCGCAATATATGCGTCAAAGTAAACACATCGTAACTTATGGATTTCCCAATGTGATATCCCCCATCTTTTGAACGAAAGCCTTTTATAAACCAAGGCATTCTTGGAACGTTCTTCGAATGTCTTACAAACTGATCTCGCCTTAAATAGTTGTGCCGAAGAATTCTGACCGACTCTGGACAAGATTTCATCAATCATGTCTCCGGGTAGGTCTCTTAAAATATTGGGTTGTCTATCCATTTTGTGTTTTTATACTGTAAAATAGACAAGAGTTAGATTCATAAAAAAAATACTTATTAATACAAGCAATTTTTACATATATCATAAAGCATAAGCACACTATATTACATATATTACACCACACGAATACAACTATCTTATTCCAACTCGCTTGTTTCTTCTTCTTCGGTTTTGGTTCGTTTTGCCAAGTTTCTAGGGATATATGATGTTCCCCTAATACGAGCCGTAATTTTCCACATTGGTTTAGAAAAACCTGGTGGTTTAGAGGTTCCCGGGTCATTGTTACAACTTAAGGACTTCGGGGGTTGACGATACATATAAAGTTCATCGGGGTTGGAATTAGATTTCTCTATTTTTATGCCCTTTCCCTTATTATTTTCTTTTGCCTTTTTAAATTCAGTTGGGGTAATTTCTATAACATCATCGGAATTCTCGTCGGAATCCGATTCATCGGAGAATTGGTAATCCTCCCAATATTTTGCTTCCTTGGCGGAAACACCATTGACAATAATTAACCTTGGTCGGTTGGTTGAGGATTTTCTTTTACTTAACCATTTTATTATTTTCCCCGCCGGTTCTATTTCTTCATCTGGTTCCGATTCTTCTTCCGGTTCCGATTCTTCTTCCGGTTCCGACTCTTCTTCCGATTCCTCTTCGGGAACTTGTGAATCAGTCCACGAATCATTCCAATTTACATTTGACTCTTCATTATTATTAGGTGAGTCAATGGGACTTGTTCTAGAGGTAGACATCTATCACATAATATCAAACGCGTTAAGAGATTAATATATCACATAATATTCACATGTTAAAAATATATAGTTTCCAACAAAATTTGTTAAGCAATCATTTTTCAAGTAAACACGGTCGAAGTCCAGACTCACTAATGCATCCTAACAAACTCGATAAGACACACTAATGCAAAATTCTGGTTCTCTTAGACCAACGCTCGGATACCAACTGAAATGTCCCGTTCTTATTGATTAAAAACGTTCCATATTAATTGATTTCGTTGCGAGGTTTTGACCTCTATATGAGACATTTTTCAAAGACTGCATTCATTTTTAAAACAAACCATAACCTTTATTTCATAAATAAAGGTTTAAAAAGCTTTACGTGGATTATCAAATAATGATAATCTAAAATATCCTATTTACACACGACCATTACATAATGGTTTACAATACAAATATGTTACATCGAAATCAGTTTCTTGAATGCAGTTTTTACACAATATCATACAAACATGGACTCCAAATCTTGTCCTTATTTTAGTATGCAACAGCGGAAGCTCTTAATATTCACCTGAGAATAAACATGCTTTAAACGTCAACAAAAATGTTGGTGAGTTATAGGTTTAACCTATATATATCAAATCGTAACAATAGACCACAAGATTTTATATTTCAATACACATCCCATACATAGAGATAAAAATCATTCATATGGTGAACACCTGGTAACCGACATTAACAAGATGCATATATAAGAATATCCCCATCATTCCGGGACACCCTTCGGATATGATATAAATTTCGAAGTACTAAAGCATCCGGTACTTTGGATGGGGTTTGTTAGGCCCAATAGATCTATCTTTAGGATTCGCATCAATTAGGGTGTCTGTTCCCTAATTCTTAGATTACCAGACTTAATAAAAAAGGGGCATATTCGATTTCGATAATTCAACCATAGAATGTAGTTTCACGTACTTGTGTCTATTTTGTAAATCATTTATAAAACCTGCATGTATTCTCATCCCAAAAATATTAGATTTTAAAAGTGGGACTATAACTCACTTTCACAGATTTTTACTTCGTCGGGAAGTAAGACTTGGCCACTGGTTGATTCACGAACCTATAACAATATATACATATATATCAAAGTATGTTCAAAATATATTTACAACACTTTTAATATATTTTGATGTTTTAAGTTTATTAAGTCAGCTGTCCTCGTTAGTAACCTACAACTAGTTGTCCACAGTTAGATGTACATAAATAAATCGATAAATATTATCTTGAATCAATCCACGACCCAGTGTATACGTATCTCAGTATTGATCACAACTCAAACTATATATATTTTGGAATCAACCTCAACCCTGTATAGCTAACTCCAACATTCACATATAGAGTGTCTATGGTTGTTCCGAAATATATATAGATGTGTCGACATGATAGGTCGAAACATTGTATACGTGTCTATGGTATCTCAAGATTACATAATATACAATACAAGTTGATTAAGTTATGGTTAGAATAGATTTGTTACCAATTTTCACGTAGCTAAAATGAGAAAAATTATCCAATCTTGTTTTACCCATAACTTCTTCATTTTAAATCCGTTTTGAGTGAATCAAATTGCTATGGTTTCATATTGAACTCTATTTTATGAATCTAAACAGAAAAAGTATAGGTTTATAGTCGGAAAAATAAATTACAAGTCGTTTTTGTAAAGGTAGTCATTTCAGTCGAAAGAACGACGTCTAGATGACCATTTTAGAAAACATACTTCCACTTTGAGTTTAACCATAATTTTTGGATATAGTTTCATGTTCATAATAAAAATAATTTTCTCAGAATAACAACTTTTAAATCAAAGTTTATCATAGTTTTTAATTAACTAACCCAAAACAGCCCGCGGTGTTACTACGACGGCGTAAATCCGGTTTTACGGTGTTTTTCGTGTTTCCAGGTTTTAAATCATTAAGTTAGCATATCATATAGATATAGAACATGTGTTTAGTTGATTTTAAAAGTCAAGTTAGAAGGATTAACTTTTGTTTGCGAACAAGTTTAGAATTAACTAAACTATGTTCTAGTGATTACAAGTTTAAACCTTCGAATAAGATAGCTTTATATGTATGAATCGAATGATGTTATGAACATCATTACTACCTTAAGTTCCTTGGATAAACCTACTGGAAAAGAGAAAAATGGATCTAGCTTCAACGGATCCTTGGATGGCTCGAAGTTCTTGAAGCAGAATCATGACACGAAAACAAGTTCAAGTAAGATCATCACTTGAAATAAGATTGTTATAGTTATAGAAATTGAACCAAAGTTTGAATATGATTATTACCTTGTATTAGAATGATAACCTACTATAAGAAACAAAGATTTCTTGAGGTTGGATGATCACCTTACAAGATTGGAAGTGAGCTAGCAAACTTGAAAGTATTCTTGATTTTATGAAACTAGAACTTTTGGAATTTATAAAGAACACTTAGAACTTGAAGATAGAACTTGAGAGAGATCAATTAGATGAAGAAAATTGAAGAATGAAAGTGTTTGTAGGTGTTTTTGGTCGTTGGTGTATGGATTAGATATAAAGGATATGTAATTTTTGTTTTCATGTAAATAAGTCATGAATGATTACTCATATTTTTGTAATTTTATGAGATATTTCATGCTAGTTGCCAAATGATGGTTCCCACATGTGTTAGGTGACTCACATGGGCTGCTAAGAGCTGATCATTGGAGTGTATATACCAATAGTACATACATCTAAAAGTTGTGTATTGTACGAGTACGAATACGGGTGCATACGAGTAGAATTGTTGATGAAACTGAACGAGGATGTAAGTGTAAGCATTTTTGTTAAGTAGAAGTATTTTAATAAGTGTATTGAAGTCTTTCAAAAGTGTATAAAAACATATTAAAACACTACATGTATATACATTTTAACTGAGTCGTTAAGTCATCGTTAGTCGTTACATGTAAGTGTTGTTTTGAAACCTTTAGGTTAACGATCTTGTTAAATGTTGTTAACCCAATGTTTATAATATCAAATGAGATTTTAATTTATTATATTATCATGATATTATCATGTATGAATATCTCTTAATATGATATATATACATTAAATGTCTTTACAACGATAATCGTTACATGTATGTCTCGTTTAAAAATCATTAAGTTAGTAGTCTTGTTTTTACATATGTAGTTCATTGTTAATATACTTAATGATATGTTTACTTATCATAGTATCATGTTAACTATATATATATCCATATATATGTCATCATATAGTTTTTACAAGTTTTAACGTTCGTGAATCACCGGTCAACTTGGGTGGTCAATTGTCTATATGAAACATATTTTAATTAATCAAGTCTTAACAAGTTTGATTGCTTAACATGTTGGAAACATTTAATCATGTAAATATCAATCTCAATTAATATATATAAACATGGAAAAGTTCGGGTCACTACAGTGTTGACACTTGTTAGCATGTTTATTCTCAGGTTTCCTAGAAGTCTTCCGCTGTTTGCTTAGATGTTAAACAAGCTATGTGCATGGAGTCTTACATGACATATTTTTCAAGGAGACGTTGCATTCACCAAATCATCACCATGTATCTTATTTTGACTGCATTGTCAACGGAAATACTGTTGTAAACTACTGTATTATTTATGGTGATTGTCTATATGTAGAAATCATCAGATGTCGAAAACCTTTGATTTAAATATTCATTTATGGTGTGCCTTTTCAAAAGAATGCAATGTTTACAAAATGTATCATATAGAGGTCAAATACCTCGCAATGAAACCAATGAATGACGTGTTCGTCCATATGGATTTGGAGCGATTGTCACAGTATGTCGTTAACGCTAATATAATTTCTCTGATTAAAAGGTAAATAATTGTATGCATATGATAGGTGATCTTATACATAATGAGCTTCAAGATGATTGAAGGGATGTTTCAACTGATTTGCAATTTTAATTATAAATATAGATAGATGTCTCAAATGTGCTTAGAAGAAAAAATAAGACTTACGCACAGAGTATGTATTTTTTTAGACTTACTGCAAGGTTGCTAGATGAATGCAAAGTTAAGATTTTCTTTATCCTTTATTTACTTTAGTCTATGTTTATTTATGTTCATATATGTTTTTACAGTTTTGACCATGTTCAACCGTAATTTTAATTGAATATGCTCAGTGTTCATCAACTAAATGGTGTTTAGGTAACTGATTAATTGAGGATATTTGTTGTTGTTTAACAGGTTTACCGGGCTTTTGCAAGAAGTGTGTATGTAAGTGATGATGCTTTAATCACTCCTAAAATGTGTTATTAAGTGCAGCATTTTGGAACAATTCCACTTATATATGATTATCATTTTTTTCTTAAGGTATTCACTTTCAGGCATGGAAATATATTTAAAAAGGTGAAAATACTTAAATGTAGCATACCCTTATGTGTTTACAAAATTGATATTTGCAATTATGTTGTATGCCTTTGTTATAATTACAAGTGAGTAAAGCAAGGACAGTAAGTCCTTATATGGGTATTGGACAACCATCACGTGAATATTCTTCTCATCGTGGAAGTTGCAAGACGCATAACCTGTTATACGAAGATCAAGTGATAGCTACGGAAGAACACTCGTGGAAGGAAGATCTCTTATGAAAACCCAGAAAATGAGAATTTAATGAAGCCCAATGTTTCATGTGATACACAATTTCACTAAAAGTGCTTATTTAATTTGTGTCTTATTAGAGTGAATGCTTTTAGTAGTTACGGAGTAAAATTTTATCTACAGAGCCATAGATTTCATTGTGAAATTGTTTGGTAACTTATACCACCATTAATATTGGTCGAGCAACCAAAGAGCCAATGGCTTGGCGAAACGAAGTTTTAACCAAGTTTACTAAAGAATAGGTCTATTCAAGGTAAACAAATTTGTTTTGTCGCCATTTTTGTAACAAATCTTGGAATCCTTCATTGATTTACATTTCCGTAAACGTATATTTACAACTTTAGTGCAACGGGCTCATTTAGACACTTTGACCCGTTTGCCGACTTTTGTGTTAACTTGGAAAATGCACACCTAAGATATGATCATTATCAACATATAATATCAATAATTTAAATGATTTCATTTGCAGTGTTATAAGTTAAATGATTTCGCTGTTTAACTTTCTTGAAGCCGATCATACAATCTGCTGTACCAACATGTACGTTTACATTATTTGTTCCTAGAGTCATTACACCATTGTCAGTCCTTTAGACATCCATCGAGGCCGTTCAATGTTAATGGGTCGACTCAGATTCATTTGTATGATACCAGTTCGAATAGCCCTTCATACTCCTTACAATAAAGCTTACATGGCAATATGTGCATCATCTTTATCATTTGGAATGACTAACTGCATGTTTAGATCATTTATCCAGTAGATCAAAGCCTGTAAATTTAGATCAATGTAAGTTCGGGTTCGAACTTCACTAAAGTACTAATTGACGCGGAAGTGCAAGATGTCTCTGAATTCACAACACGGTATACGTTAAAATGTTTTATGTTTTTTAATAGTTGTAAAATATTATACATCATTATAAATACATCTATAGTGACTTTGTGAATACTTAAGATTACAAAATACATATACTCCATCAACCGGTTATAATGAGCATGCCTTTTTATATAATGTACCAGTTTGTTTGATGTATTTATGATGATGTTTTAAAACCATTTGTGTCAAATTTTGACATGACACTCAACATCGATTGACTGTTATCTTTTAAACGTTAATGCGAGAAATGTGATAGGGATCCAAAGGCAACACAAAAAATAAAAATAATATAATGATTACTTCTGCTCGATCTTTGTTATGTAGGTTCAAAAAAAAAATAATATAATGATTACTTCTGCTCGATCTTTGTTACGTATGAATATAAGGTGTATTTAACCATTCGCATGTAGGTTCAAAAGTAGCGTTGACACTTTTTAAGAGTGATAATGGCAACTGTTTCTCAAAGTCAGCTTATGAACTTCAAAAATCACTACAAATGGAGGTTGAAACATGAAGAGTCGAAGAAAAAGCCAAACCTTCCAGTGACGTACGGATTCAACCGTTTCCGGAAAGAAAATCGTCTCAAACCTGGCAGAAAGTAGTTTTTCACCTACTACTTTAAAAAACGTACGTTTTATCTTTATTAATGTTTACAACAATCCTTAGAACAATTTGAATGCATTGGTTCAATGAAAAACATTGTTTGTTTTAATATCAAGTGTGATGTTTTATATCGATGTTGTTTCGTTATTTTTGATAAGTTCGTTAACATTTTATACTTAGTCTTATTAGGGCCCGTCGTGCAACGCACCAGCTCTTAATAAAAAAAAAACACGGGAGAAAGTTAATAAAGAGTTGAGAAAATTCATTCACCACACTCAGGAAAAAAAGAACCCTAAACCTATTCTCACCCTCTCCTAACCACCGATCCTCATCGATTGATTTTTTTGAATCGATCGTTACCCACATAAAAGAAGGTCTGGCATTGATCAACCATAGAAACGATCACTTATTCTTGGAATCGGGTACCTAACTTCTTCCCTGTTTTCCTTTATTAATGCATATAATATTATTTAATTTCATGATGATGATGATGTAATTTGGTTCTGATTATTTGGCTCTGATGATTTTAACATGTGATTTAATGCTTAAATTTACATATATAATATATATATGCTGTATTGTTTTTTTTTTCATGTATAGAGAAAGTAGTGCGACGGATAAAGTAAAGGAAGCGTATCGAAAGGCGATTACTAGGAACCATCCAGATACAGGGGGCAGTCCATATTATACCTGGCAATTGAGACCCAAACACTCAAATTCGGGTCAAATGGGTCAAGCTTTCGGGTCAATTGGGTCTTAAAAAAATTTAGACTTAACAATTTAAATTAAAACTTAAAAAAGATTCAAATGAGTTTCTCTCCATCCTATTAAGTCCTGTACAAAAAATGAAGGAACGGGTCTAATGGGTATCAATACTTAAAGTTCAATAAATAAAAATAGGTCTAATGGGTTTTGTAAATAGGTCAAATGGGTCGTGCATAAAAAGTTCCATCAGTCAAAAATTTATGAAAGCATTCATGATTATATCATTTATTATGTATATTAATATTTCTTATGTATATATAATATATAATAATAACTAAAATAATGTAATAAATGTAAAAAAAGTGATGTAACCCATTTGACCCAATTGACCTGTGACCCGTTACCCAAACCAACCTAACCTGACCCATTTTGACACGTTTGAAAAATTGACCCGTTTGACCTACGACCCATTTCAACCTAAAACCATTTTGACCCGTTACCCAAACCGTCCCAACCTGACCCGTTTTCCAGGCATAGTCCATATCTCGCCGCAAAAGAGTACGCATCCTGGTATACATGAATTTTCATTGGTTTGTGACTGTGAAATAGAGTTTGAATTTTGAAACTCACGTTATACAAAGTTTTATTTTTGGCCTGGTAGAAGGAACTTATGAATCAGCTTTAAACTCAGCATGTTGTGGGTCTGTTTAGGAAAAAGGTAAGGTTAGTCACAATGACAAAAGAAGGATATCATAGGTGTTCACATTTACAATCTATTTATATGTGCTAATACTGTGAATCATTTTTTGGATCTCCATGTGTGCATCTTAGAGCCTGTTTACTTGCACCTTAATGAGCTGAATTGACTGCTGGACTTATTCGGTCATCAATATTGGTGTGTTTACCTATGCCTTAATATTAATCTCACCATACCCAATGACTGTTTCGGTCACCCAAATATCCTTACTAGTCCCCATTCAGGCATTCTATTTCCCTAATACCCTTCTGTATTTATGCTTTTAAAATAATAAAAAAAAAAAAAAAAAAATCCCATCTTCTCTTCATCCTCGTAAACGCGTCACCATATATTACTCCACCATCGTAATAAATACCCATCTATCATTGTCGTAACCCCCTCTTCACCAACACCATATGCTCATCCATACGTTGTAAACACATCACTACATGCTCCTCCACCGTCGTAATTCAAATCCCGACAAAAAATATTAAGATCAGAAAGTTAACAAATTGATTTTGATGGATATTAGTTCGTGATTGATTTTAGTGGATTATAGTTTGTGAAGGATTTTAGTGAAGTTTGATAAAAAGCAGAGCACATTTTAATGGATTAGAATTTATATTTATATATAGTTGTTATCGTACGGTGGAAAATGATCAAACAGAAGTTTCTTGGGATAAAATGTAGAGGTGAAAAATGTAGAAGTTTCTTGTGTATTAGTTTTATCATTTAAAAAATTAAATACTGAAATTATTTAAATTGGGGGTATACTAGTCATTTTTCTCATTCAGCACATTTATTCAGCACAATAAGTAAACAATATTACTCATTTTCAAATTTTTTCATATAGCTAATCTATATCCACTCTGTCATCTTTACCCATATGCGACTTAATGAAATAAAAAGTAAACGGGCCCTTAGTTAGGTTTTTGTTTTTGCTAGATGTATGAATTTTTAGGGCTGATGTTTGTTTGTATTTGGGTTTTGGTTTACATAGAGTTCTTTTTGTTGTTATAAGTGGTTGTTACTCACTATTAGCATGCCACCTAAGAGAAAGTCAGACAATCGTTTAGAACCTATTTCACTCTGCATCTGGTTGTGCAAGTGGTGTTGGTTGCCCCACTTCTACGATGGTAAAAAGAAATCGTATTACGTGGTCGTCTATTAGGTATCGAAATCAGAGTATGGTTACCTCTACTTCCGAACAGCCTGCTGTTCCTAACGCCAAGAATGTGTGATCGGATGATACTTCTAATAATGTAGGTGTGTATTTGCCTTTATATCATTGTTGTCTTTGATGATTAATTAATATTGGTTTGTTTGTTCTTACTGTATACCAAATTTGTTTCGCAGATGTTGGTTTCTTATCTGTTGGATTTCCAACTTTGACAAATCTTCCAGTTCTCACTAAAGGTAACATGCTGATTTGATGTGATTTTTTATGATATATGCTCATTTGCTAGGAGTAACTAGGTATTATAATGACATTGGTGACTGCACATGTGTATGTTCCTTTTGTGGCTGTGTTTTCGACATGAAAAGACGACCCAATTTTGTTGCGAATAAATGTGGTCATATTATATCGATTACGAATTCAAAAGGGTAAAATCATTATTCCCGATTTTCTTTCGGTTTCACGAGATATGGTATACGACCCACATTGTTATTGTGAATTTAGGTGAATACTTTCTGAATTTTTTATATTGAATTTTGAGTTATCGATTGGGAATTTTACGCTTCGAAAGTGTTCGATGAAATGCTTTTCTTCAAAAAGTTAACTAAAGCCTTCGATATTTACTTTTTAGTTATTGGTTAGTTTACAAACAGAATTGTTAAAGTAGTTTATTATTATAATTATCATTATCATCGTTAAGTTAAATTATTGTAAAGGTCAGTTGAATTGCATAGTCGATTCGTGTGTATGTTTAATCAAGAGCATCATACCAAATAAGTAAAAGCTAATTCAGATACTGTTGTTATAGAGTATTACTAGAGCAATGAACAATAGATGTTGAACATACTAATTTAAATGGAGATTACAATGCAGAACAATTATTAAGTACAATTATTGCCATAAACTGATCAAAAAAATTGATTTCAGTGTAGGGATAATTATAGTTAGTGTTTTCATTGCTGGAACTTGGGAAATTAGGAGGAGAAGGGAATGAGAGAAGATTGATGGAAGTTGAAAGTGTACCTGAAATGATGAGTAAAAAATTTGGATCAGTTTGTTACCATAATTATTAGTTATGAACATATATTGTTATTTCCATAAAGGTATGATATATGATATGTGTTTGTTGTTATATATGGCCAGAAGTTTTGTATTATAAAATGGGAAGAAGAACTTGGCATTGGGTACCAACAACTCCTTCACTTCCTGATAAATGAAGTTGTGGTTTCAAGTGGTTTTCTTTTGTTCCTGAACTTTATGTTTTGGTTTAGGAGTGTTTGCTATAATTGAAATGTACAATGTACTACTTACAATTTATATGGAGTTGTTATTTTATATGATGTAAATTGGTGTAGTGATATATTTCTATATTGTATATATTTCAAGTGAGTTAAAAGGAGAGTCTTATATAAACCGTAAGAATGATCAGAACTTGCATGATTCTAATTTTTGATTTAATTCTAAAATTTGCTGCTATTGTTATGTACTCACCTATTAGTTATGATGGTATGTATGTTTGTATGTATTAATGTGTTGTTCTTTATGTGCAGTTTTCATGTATCATCTTACATTGTGTTTATCTATAATTATATGTATTTTTCTTTATTTATTAAGAATGTCTCCGTGTTATCGTGCTTTGGGAGGTTGCGACCAATCGGCCATGTTTTTGTTCAATGTAATGCTCATTTTTGGTTTGAAGAGAAGTGTTATTCCTGTCGATTATCCACATTTAACACATGATGATCGTGTTGACAGTGTTCCAACATTTCAACAAAAAAAGAATCAACCTTTTGGGTACGTAAAAACAGGTACTTTTATGAGTAAATATTCTTTTTAATTTATGTTTTTACATACACTTGGTGGTAATGTTTAGTTTATATACTTTATTATATGTAATGCATAATTTCAACTAACACTGACCTACACTTCTAATGATCCTTCTTTTGTGTTTTACTTATGTAATTTGAATGTTGTTTCAGTATTTTAAAGTTTGTGAGTACCTAACTGCTTCATATGTTGTTCAGTAATAAGTTAAAATAGTGAGGTTTTAATACATTTGTTATGGAAAACCCAGAATTTATCTTCTTACGACACTCCCCACTAGCTACAACAACTGAAACGAAACCTAAAGAGCAACTAACAAACTGGACAAGTAAACAAAACAGAGAAAGTACACAAAAACAAAACAGATAAAGACACCAACACATACCAGAAAATTCAACTTTATGTTTAACCGACAAAACCCGCCACATTGCGCGGGCCGAATCGAGACTTGTTATTAACAAAATAGTTTAGTATCTCTGTGTTATTTTATGTTTGTGGATGGGAAAAGCGGCTGCCTCATTTTTTAGTTTGGTTGTAGAACCATAAATGGAAGAAAGCACAACTTTCAAACCAAAACCAACGATAAACAGAGGTATTGTTATTGATGATTAGTAAAACCATATTCTTGCAAGTATAACTTGGAGAACTGAATAAAACCAATTTGGGTAACTTTCAAAATCATTTTGACTAGGTACCCAATCAATCTAATAAAATGGAATCATTGAAATATAAGAAATGATAAGGTTTCATTCAATCTAATAAAATGGAATCATTGACAAAAGAACTAATAAGGGCCTATTCAGCCGTCTATTTTTTCAATGGCATTTCAACAAATCAGTAGTTCTTAAGAACAATTTAAATTGATAATATCGTATTCAAATTAATAATTAGAGGTGAAAATGCTTGGTCAGAGATCAAGAAGATACTCACCACAAGACAACAAGATATGACATTATTCACAACTAATGACCAGCAAACTACACTGAAGAATTGAGAAAAACATCAGAAGTTACTTTATCGACGCCTGCAATGGTTATACGACGGACCTATTAGCAGATACAAAGTGTTGATTACTACTATTTTCGAATATAAGTCCGTTACTTTATTTTGAACCAGATTTTTTATTTATATATTTTTAAAAATTTTACCATCAACCATAATTTTTTATTTTTTTGGTTTTATAATTGTAGATTGCATTTATAATATATCAAAGTGGGGGAAGCCTCTACAAAAAGGGTATGCTTCAGGATAATCTCATTGTTGCTTTAGTTGTCTAGATATGCTATGATAATGTTGCAAATTTGTCACGTCTAAGCTCGGACTACTATTTAGGTTTTCGATTCAATCAATCGGTACAAAAAAATTGCGTTCGATAAGGTCATTTTGATGAATATGAGTAGAGTATTTCTACGCTGATTGATATCTTGGTGATGATAACCTCAAGTCAATAAGGAATCACTCCACTTAGGTTTGTCATGAATCCTATTTATTTCTTACAATTGCTTTTATTTCTTTAATAATTAAGAAAGTGTTATACTGGAATTCTCAGATGTGTGAGTGTAATTGTCGATAATGGATTTAGTAAGGTCATCATACTGTAAAAGATATGCTTTTACATGTAGTATTAATTTGGTTCCAGAGATTTTACATGCATTCAAGGATTACGTTAAAATTCTCATTATAGGTGTCAATATGGACGACTTTTATAATTAGTCAGGTGGGTAATATATTATGTTAAGATTCTTATTATATGTGTTAATATGGGTGATTTTTTTATTTATATTTTTAAACATTTGAAATGTTATATTATTTATT
This sequence comes from Rutidosis leptorrhynchoides, assembly GCF_046630445.1. Lineage (NCBI taxonomy): Eukaryota > Viridiplantae > Streptophyta > Magnoliopsida > Asterales > Asteraceae > Rutidosis > Rutidosis leptorrhynchoides. The sequence continues at coordinate 81,700,117 of NC_092333.1, forward strand.
TGTGTTATCATTGAAAGTAATTTATTACATATATCCTGTAATACATATATTTACCATCTACAAGCAATTTTATAAAAGTATTGGTTTTGTTTACCCTTACTACAACTTTAATGTCAAGTAATTTGTGTTATTAACCTATTAGAAATTGATAACAAAATACCAGTGCAACGCACTGTTGGTGATTTGTGTCACCAATATGATTTAAGTGTAATGAGATTAATTTGTTAACCAAAATAATCTTGATAAATATCGAACAAGTTTGGGAAAGTGTGGAGTGCACACTTGTTTGAACTTATCTTGATTATGACGGGGGTTCGGGGCGGGTCCAAGGGGTGGCAACCCCTGGCGGGGTCCAAGGGGCAGAGCCCCTGGCTGGGCAGCTTGGAAATTTTTTATTTGGGCTAACATTGCTTTATTAAAAGTGTCTTAAAATTTTATTTTGACCCGTTTTGACCCAAAATAAAAGCCCGGTTTTTGAGCCTCTTTTTGCAGTTATGAAACTGCATCGGCAGTTGGAGATGGAACTGCCATTCGACAGTTATAAACCCCACCCCGTTTTTGGTTATTTAATTCATTGGTACGTTTAATTAATTCATACACAAAAACATATTCTCTGTTCTATATTTTCTGAGTTTTATCCGATTGAAGATTTCGATTGTACCATCGAAATACTTTGATCTGAAAGTGATTACACGACTCTCAGAAATCCGAAATCGAAACCCTGATTTATAACACGCACGACCCATCAATAATATTTTGTAAATTTCGTAGTAGTACAGTATGTTGATAAAAGTATTTGTTGTTGGTAAAAGTATTTGTTGCCACTTACTGTATGCATGTACCTGGTATGCAAGACGTCACATGACACCCAAACAAAAGATATGTTTGAAGTGTATCATATTCTTTTTCATGTATATCGCATATCATACACTCCGAAATCAAAGAAAAGATACGAGTACATGAAACCTTATATTTTACTTTATGACAACAATTTTTTTAACCAATCCCGCGAATTCGCATGTCTTTTCCTGGCGAAATGGATGTTAGCCTTTTTTACAGTGTTAGACTTTCAATTTTATTTTATATGTATTGTTTTTAGGTTCAAAAAACCTACATTGATTATAAGTCGGGTAACACTAATATTGCAACTGAATCAATTTATTATAAACCTAATAAATACTATACAGGATATAGTGATTCATACAAGTCAATGGTGATTCAACCCTCAAAAATCTACGCGAATTTATGGGTCTATATAATGGGTCAATTCTTGTGATGCTCATGCTAATGAAATAGTTGTATATGTATCTATTTATTATTTCCATTCATGATAAAAAAAAATCGTTTAATTTCAGCTTTGTATGTACTTTTACTCATAAGCATTTCTTATTACAACCCTTTGCTGGTTAGATATGTGCAATGTATTTTGAGGTCTATTTATGTTATTGAATATATCACAATCCTTTGTGGTTTATCTAATATTGTTTGTTTTTTAATCAACCTAACAAATACTCTATCAAATTCTATCATTTCATAAAACCCGCGAAATCGCGGGTCTTTAACTAGTTCATATTCAATTTTTAATTTTCAATTTTCAATTTTCAATTTACAATATAAAGTATAAAACAGATATTAAGAATAGTTTAATAATGTCAATGGGAACTTTGCTTCATCATCAATCACGGTTGAATGATGACGAAAGCCATATCCATTATTAAATTATACATCTCACAATAACTATGCTTTTGACTCGAAGATGATACGGAGTATAAATTATATACATAATAATTACACGGATCATCTACAAGGTTTGCTTAAATTGCGCAGATTGTCCCTAAAATTCTTTTAGCTTTGTTAGTCCTTTGAATTGTATTTTTTAACGTGAATCGTCCCGCTGGCTAATGATCGTTAAAAAGTTTGTTAAATCAGTTACGCGAGTTGTGCTTCAGAGATAAATGGTCTTTTTACGTTTATTCTTACTTATCCTCTTTCTCCATCTCTGTTTATTCTCCAAACCCTTCTTTCAAAAACCCTAACATATCTAAACTTTAAAGGGAAATGCTAATGACAATCTTAAGTGATGTCTTTAACAAATAAAATCATGCAAAGTTTGATTGTACATTTGAAATAACCAATAACTCCCTGCAAATAACTACCCATAACTTACAAAAAGTACCAAAATTTTCAACACAAATCATTTGTTAAAGACAACCCTAAAGACTGTCATTAGCATTTTCCAACTTTAAATTAACGCGAAACTAACCACCAAGCCACACCATGAATAAATCCTAATTATACTTCATAAAATATTTTGAAACTTGAAATAGAGGATATTACAGGAAAAAAAAATCTCAATTAATTGATTACAATCACAATCACATCTTAAACCATTTGTGAAGCCGATTACAGAATCTAACGAAATTATTTAACGTCTATTAAGGATAGTTTTGAAATCAAAAATCAAAATTGAAATAGATTTTATGGTTATGTTTATTAAATTATGAGTTTTTTAGTTTTTCAGTTTTAACATATAGTGAATCTAATTCGAAATCCGTCTTTCATTTGTTTTCTTTTTTGAAATTTGAACTCGGTCATAGTCGGTTTTCACTTTAGCTTAGAAAAGTGTCAAAACCGAACCGAATGAACTGTCCTGTAAACCGAATAAATAAATACATATTTTTATATATACTAATTATAATTATATCGTAAGAGATCAAGATTGTAATTGAAGCTTTTGGCGATGAGGTGGCACTATTAAAACTAAACATTACCTTCATACATTTAAAAACTCTTGATTAATCATCACTGGATAAACCGGTGGTTGGACCCCTAGTTACTTGTATAAGGTCTCATGTTCGAATTATGTTTGGGACGAATATTTAGTGGTAGTCAGAGATGGGTTGGATAAACCAATGGTTGGACCCCGAGTTCCTTTTATAGTTTTCATCAATTTTAATAAATCCACCATATCTATCATGTAATACTGAAATGCTACAACAAAATTGTACACAGGGAGTTGTTAAAAATCTCAATCACAACAATGAGGCTTATGTTCATTCTGCAGTTTCTCCCACAAACACAAAACCATTCTCGGGTTTTGGTAATGGGCAAGTATGTAATTTGGCTCACACCCCGCATTGTAAAACCGTTCATCGTTGATGTATTGGACTTCTCGAACATGTTTCTTAAACTGTTCGATCCAAATGCCCATAGCAACGTCTTCTAGTTTAAAAAGCTGAAGACGAAAGAATAGTTAAAGTCTTGCAGATATTTTCAATTAATTTCCAGGCAGGATTTAAAATCCATGGAAATTTGATTCTACCATTTTCATGACGTCTATTATTATTTTTGTTTTAGTAATTTTTTTTTTAAACTTTTTCCTACTTAAAGGCCGGAGGTCCTCTCGGAAGCAATCTCTTTATCCGTTGAATAAAGAGAGGGATGACTTTCTCTACTTTTGAGAGTGTTTCACTCTGGGTGGAGAAATGACTTGTCTTTATTCTCGGATAGGGGAATGATTGTCTACATATCACCTCCCCCATACACCACTCATGTGGTATTGGGTTTTGTTGTTGTTGTTGTTTGCAGATATTTTCAAATTACAATACTCTGTCAGAATTCAATGAAACTGGAAAATCTCACCTTTAGGTTTCGTTGTTGGTGGCCATGGACGATGAATTTTGCTATATCTCTGGAAATAACGTAGCCTGGACCGTGGGCCCATGGTGGGTATGAATCATGTGGCCATTCCTGCCCAAAGAAAAATCAAACTGTACTCACTCATACGGACGCGCAAGCTTCAATTAAGGAATTGTACCAAAAAAAAAAAAAAAAAATTATTAAAAAAACGAAAACTATACAAAAACGAAAATCTTTTATCTAAGAGCTAATACCTCAGTACTAATATACCACTTGTTATCTTTATCCCTTTGCGGTTTAGATTCAAGAGATACCATACCGTACAAGAGGCCATCAGGAGTTTTGGTCTTGAGACTTGCAAGAATTTCGTCGACTCTTACAAAAGCATCGTCGTCTGTTTTCATTATATATTTTGCAGGCAAAATTTTCGTCTGAAAAGTTACCAGAAAAAGGGTGTCAGAATTTGTTCAACTGATGCAGTACACAATAACAATATTATTGTTTTTTTGACACGAAGAAAGCAATAATATTTTCTTCAGGGTATGCACGTGCATATCCAGCCGAACCACATTGGTCAACTCGTTGAGTCACCAAAACAGTCAATGACTCCATACTATTAGTATAATAACATCATAAATATAAGCATTTAGTCTTTTACCAACACAGTAAAGTTCAATGAACGGATATTGTGCAATTTGCATATGAAGTTACGTACCCCCATAATGCAAATAGCAATCGTTTTTAAAGTTAGCAGGCTGTAATAATCAACAAAAGGCATCAACTGAACATCTTGATAGGCTTGAGCTTCTTTCCACAGCTCAAGATTAACTTGTCCGTTCTTGTGCTGCAGTAAAAAAAAAAAAAAAAATTCAATGAGTAATGGTTGAGAACAAGCGAAAAATAACCCGTAGTTAAACGCTAATTATATATCAAAAAACTAGATAGGAAGTGTTTACTTGACTCGTTTGGACCAGTAAAATGGACCATTTTGACCAATTACCTACCCAACCCATTTTGCCACCTCTAACATCTTATGAATTCTTGATATTATATTTATAATTTATTTATTTAATAAAAGGTGTATAATGTATGACTTACAAGACCGATAAAAAAACGAACAGCAACCACCCCAGAACGAACAGCTTCATATTTCATCCAAGATCTCCTTAATGCCATACGACGCTCAAAATTATTTCCAGAAGAGAAAACACCAATCAGTAGTACAAGCCTCTTGCTTTTGTTAGATATGAATGGCGCTTTCAAATCTTCGAGATCCATTGCCATGTCAGCATCTTCAGACACCGGCAAGCCTTTAGCCAACGCAGATATAATACGCAAACCACCTTTCACTCTAACCCCACTCACTAACCATGGTTCAAGTTTCTGCAACAATAATGATACTTATGGTTAATCCAATATAAAAACATTCTATAATTAGAATTAGAAAGGTTAAGGTCGTACCTCTCTATATGCAAAAGATGTTTCATGCCTTCCGTTTACTGTGGTATGAAAGCCCTCTTCACCTGCCCATATTGTGGCAGTAAACAAACTTCCATCCAAAAATGGAAAGTTTGAACCCGCGTGATTATGGTCATTTACGTCTAAAGCATTGGTTGATTTGTTAACGCTGAGATGTTTAGAACTCGAGTTCTCTTCCATCGAGCTTCCAGTAAGTTGCTCGTTACACTTCACAAGCCCATCAACTGAGATACAGGGAAGGATTTTACTACAGTTCTATAATGATGAAATTAAACTACAAAATGCAGATGTATAGAACATTTCAAGAAAAGATCAAAAAACGACATCACACTAGTTTTCACGTCGTATTGAAGAAGTAAAAGTGGCAGATTCAATCCAGTTACTTATGAATGGGTGAACTCTAACAGTATGAAAAACTATAAAGGGAGCATGTGTCAAAAGCCGCCCAAAAAAGCTCGGGAATGTATGAATCAACCTGACCCATTTTTTACTTTTTTTTTTAACAGCAGACGCGCACACCCTTTTGTCCACAACGGGACGAGCACTTACAACCTCAAGGTTGACGAGTTCCTTCGATACCGCTAGGCCAGAAGGCCTTCAGTTCAACCTGACCCATTTTAGTATGCACAAAAATTACCCGTTACACAACTTTTCCAACCCGTCCATTTTGCCACCCTTAACCAAAACTAGTAGCATAGTTGGTGGTACTCTTGACGATGACCAGGATAATTTCACTCCAAAATGGTTTTTGAGAAGTAAAGCGGTAAATGTCGTGATTTTCACAGGCAAAAAAGACGGAAAAAAATCCCCAATAATAATTTCGAGTACATGATAATAAAAGTACCTTTTGCAGTGTTTGGAGAACCATGATTAGGACATTTTTCCTCCCTACCCCATCCAAATTCATTGGTCCACGAATTTTGAACGATAACTGGCTCCTTTGTGAAGTTATCTCCCGGTAAAACAACGTTGTAATGCAAAATCACCGGTGGGTTTGGGTCATCTTTCCCTTCGGGCCCCACAAATTCAATTCCAAACCCATCTTGATTCCCATCAGGAATAGCAATAACCGTAATGGAAGAATCCTCAATAAGCCCACATGGTATTCCAAGAATAATTGAGCCGTTATTAGATAACGAAGTACTACTATTTACTGAACTAACCGAATAACTACAATTTCTCTCATCCTTGTTATGAACCAACTTAGATGCTTGATTTTCATCAATTTTAGATTTTAATTCTTTCAATGCCACAGCAGCTTCTTTAATACCTTGTGCTGTTTCGGGTAAAGAATCTGATCTAGAAAGCAAATCATGCATTTTACCCCATGCCAAAAATGGTGTTGCTTTCTCTTGTTTAGGCATGTAAGTCAAGTTAAATAGATAATCAAGTCCAGCAACGGTAACGAGGTGTGGTCTTCTAACTGATGTTTGTATTGTTCCATCTTTTGCTTGTACAGTATTACTTATAGTTATATTGAGGATTTTTTCATTTGGATGAAAGAATTCATATGAAGATTGCTTTTGTGGTTGTTTTTCGATAAAGCTATAGCTAACTAGCAATATACAAGCAAGGCCTATAATTAATACACCCCCTGTCCACTTCTTCATTCCCTAATTTCTTCAAATGTAGCATAAATCACATCAAATTTCTAAATAAAACATCATTTTTGAAGTTATCTTGAATTTATAACACGAGCAGCTGCGCACCATGCAACAAAGAGGCCTAAATCTTGAAACTTTTAAGAGCAGATAGTAAATAGCAAATAGCAGATATAGTATAGCTCTAACAAGGGATGTTAATATTATATATTTTTATATATATACTAAATCAGAGTAAAACCATAGATAAACAGCTTATATAACTTGAATCTTTTGGCAAAAATGATGAAACTTGATGGAGATGTCATGACTTGTTGTAAAATGTACAAAATAGCACCAATTAAAACTAAAGATTATGATTGTTGCAGACCTAAATTGCATACAATCATACCTCAGTGTCAATAACAACTTAACAAAGTATCTGCTTAAATAGCTAGTTAAACAGAATCACACAGTAGGTTACAGTTAGCTGAAAAGATCTATAAAGAAACAAATGCTGCAATTAACATAATTACACACACGAATCAATTCAAGTTGTAAGCTGAACATGATTGTATATAATGTGGGGATTCAACATGAGATACAAACACACAAGAAACATCAAGATGCAAACTTTATGAAATTTCCAGCTTCTTATGAACAAAATGGGAACAAAATTATAGGGTTTTCTTAAGAGAAGAAAAGGTACCCTGGAATCTTGGATCTGGGTTAGGTTTCAAATGAATCTTTGAAGTTGAAAGGAGGATTTCAGGTTCTTTTCAGCTGAACTTGCTACCTGTTTACTTACTTCTACTCTTTTGTGTCTGAACTCTGAAGAGGATCGCGCGGCCCCTTTGGCTTTGAGATAGTTACACTTCCAACCTCTTCACTTTTGCATGAATTGACTTAATTGGCTATTATGACGTCACAACCTTAAAGTGGATGATTAGTATTTTTATTTTATTTTTATAAGCTTGTATCTTGCACGACAATTATATAAATTAGTATTGATAGTATTGATACTTATTACATGTATAATACAATTAGAATAAAAAACACTTTTTTTATTAATGATAGCATTTGTATTGAATGCATTAAGTTTCAATTTAATGCATAGATTCTGAATCCGTCCGTTAAAATTATTTTAACTTGAATTAACAGATAATTGATAAAATACCAATCACAACTCGTAAAAAAGTTTTTAAACTGTGTGTATTTGGTGTGAAGGCAATAGATTTGAAACGGTTGGAGTAATAATTAGTAAATATTTTAATAGATAAGACGTTTATCAATTTATACTCTATATTTATTATGAGGGTTCGTAGGCATAAAAGCTAAATATAAAAATCATTTTCCTATTTAATTATACATAATTCGGATCTAGATGATGAGACTTTGTAGGGATTAAAAAAATAACTTTTAACTAAATTTTAGCAATTCGAACAATAGACACCTATTTGAAGTAAGTATACAACAACAAAAACCAATCTCACATGTGTGGTCAAGGTTGCAAAATTCGCTATTCGGGGATTAATCGGTTGGGATTTTGGAAGGGTTAATCGGCAATTCGAGGATTAATCGGATTGTACTGTATACATTTAAATATTAAATTTTAAATATTATATGCGTAACTATAGAAAAAAATCATAAATATAAAGATAATTTTTAACATAATTGTCTAAAATTGTTCATTTTGCTTCAAACTATAAAATTCTAGTTTAAATTCATGTTAAAATGTTAATCATATTTGACTTTGACTGACTTTGATTACCAAATTCGATTTTGATCCATCAATTGACGTTGACCGTTTAATTAAACGGATTTTTAGAAATCGTAACGGATTGCTCATAAAAATGATTAATCGGGGATTAATCGGCAAGTAATCGGGTTTTTTACAACACTGTGTATGGTTATAAGGAGGTGAGATGTAAACAATTTTTCCTCTATCCGAGAATAAAGATAAGTTATTTACCCACCCGAAGTGAAACACTACTAAAAGTAGAGAAAGTCGTCTCTATAAGTAACTAACAGGGTGTGAATAGTTACTTAGTCGATTTTCTAAAAATTTCTTTACGTTTTCTTGAACTTGAACTTGATATAGTGTGACTTGAAATATTTGTTCTCAAACAATACGTATAAAATATATATATATGTATATGTAATCAAAGAGATAAAGGAAGAGAGAACAAACACAACTATATATAGTGGTTCGGGAAGATGTTAACTAATCTTCCTTAATCTACTCCTCAATTCTTCACTATGATACTCCAAACTCGGTGGAGTGTTCGGATACAACACTAGTACTTCGATAAGCTGCAACTTGTGAACCCTTACGTCCCTTTGAAGATTTCACAAACACCTAAAGCTCTTACCACAAGATTCTAATGCACTATCCTAGTGAAAACACAACTACCTTCTAGATCCCTTTAAGAAGATAGTTTACAAGTAAACTTACAACTTAAGCTTACAAGTACTTTTGCTAGAATCACTCCAAAAGATTACAATGAATTATAAGAATGATATCAGAAAGTATAAGAAAATGTAAATGCAAGAGGTGAGTCTTCAAATGCTTCAAGGCTTGGCTTTTATATGAAAGAGAAATCTGCCTGGAAGCTGTACGGCTCACTGCACGGTCGACCGTGGTTCGACCGTGTACCTCTGACAAATGATTCTTATAGCCGTTTTTGTCATTTGAAAATTATCATTTTTCCTTGTTGAATAGCTACAACTAAAAGCCAATTATCTCTGAAATTATCCCTATTACCCTTTTTGTTTTGGACATAAGTGTGGAAGTTGACATGTCCATAAAAGAAGAAAGTCTTCAAGCTTTGACCATTTGTCATTGATTACTTGATAGGGTAATTGCATAATTTTGTCTCTTGACAAAACACTATCTTTCAAAACTTCATCAACCTTACTTAATTACTTGTCACTTTGCTAATGGAAGTATCTTGTCCTTTGGAATATTGTTGCATCTCAAATGAACTAGTTTGAATCTAGTTGAAACTTACTTGGAGATTATTACATCAACAGCTTACTAGTTCATAATAACACATACATAAAAATGATACATAAGAGTTATGGGAGAGCAACTCATTTGTTAGGACTTTTAATGACCATCATTAGTATGTAGTTGAATGACATTTTGTAACAAGTAAAAAGTAAAACATTTTTGTGTTTAATCTTATTTGAGCTTAAAATGTCATTAAAATGTCATTAACGTACAGGGCATCTACGGCCAGACTCACGGTCGACCGTAGTGCAGCCGCATAGCAGTTTTACCAAGTTAATAATTTATGTATTGGTCTTTTGCTAGAGAAAGTGTAGGCTTATGAACTCATGTCGTCTTACATATGATCAATCCTTATTTCTTTTGTGTCATCATCAAAACAAAGTGATTAACTTTTGAATATTATAATTGTATTCTTAACCAATAGTCTCTCTCAATGTTCTATGAATAGAGAGATTGCTCTCGAGATGACCTCTGGCCAATAAGTAGGATATATATATATATATATATATATATATATATATATATATATATATATATATATATATATATATATATATATATATATATATATATATAAAATTAAAATATGAGACGCTATGAAAACGGTAGAATAAAATTTACATAAGTTTTGACAATTTATTTTATTTTTTTCGTCTTCTCATGTTATCTTGCTCGTTTGATCCTTGAACTTGCTGAATTCATCCACAAAGCCAACACTAAGACTTCTCGAGCTCGATTTATCATTTTCTTTAAAATCACGAACTAAAGTCTTCAATCTTCAATAAATTATAACCGAAAGAACAGATATCACGAAATTCATTTGAAGTATATATAGAGAATATTCTATTATTTAATATTACTATAATAGTTTATGTATTTATATTATAAAAAATTAATACGTAGCTTTTATAAGATATTACTAATAGTGTATGTATATTTTGTTATTATATATTATCAAATTTTTAGCAATATAACGCTTTTTAAAAAAGTGATAGAACATGATTTTATTTAAATATTTGATGGTTATGATATTTGAAAATAATATCTTTAATATTATAAGATTTAAAATTACATATCTTTTAATGATTATTTGATTCAGTTTAATTGAAAAAATGATAGACTTGCAAATTAGTGATTGTACGATTAGATATAAGGTTTGTCTTTCAAAATTTCAATCACAATCATCGTTATTTTATATTACTAACATTTTAAATTTTATATCACATATTAACTTTACACATCCATTGAAATTATTATGCTTAACATCATAAGATGATAATCTTATATTAATTTAACATTAACGTATAAAAAATAATTAAATAACTAATACTACTAATTAATAGAAATTATACTTAAAAGCTAGTAAGGACCACTACAAGAAAAATGAGCTTTAGTGACGAAAGCTATTGGTCACTAATAACACTAAAATGGTCACTAAATCAAGTTAGTGACCAAAATAGCTTGGTCATTTCTCGTCACTATAGATCCGTCACAAAATATTTTTAGAGACCAAAATACCAAAATTGGTCACTATAGTGACCATTTGTTTGGTCACTAATATCGTTCAGTGACCAAAATTTAGTGATCACTTTTTAATGGTAACTAAATAGCATTATTAGTGATCAAATATTGAGTCGTCACTAAAAGATCGTCACAAATTGGCATTTTTCTTGTAGTGGACTATGTAGTAAAAATATTTGCCAAGTCTTATGGAAAACTACAAAAAATTACTGTATGTAGTAAGGACTATCGTTGTTTACTTTCTTTCATCAAAATAATATATTACTCTATATATTGATTAATATCGATAAAAGATCCAAAAATATTACTTGTAGTCAACCTAAATGCAAACTTAATATTCTAAAAACAAAATTAGGTTCACTAAATACACATTACCGTTTGGAAGGAAAATTTTAAGTAACAATTACAAATTACAAATTGCGTAATTATATTAGAAATGAAAAAGTAATACAACCTCTCACCATTCTATATGATATGTTGTGGCCCTGAATCACTGCCCACTTTAGGTAGATAGTTAATTAAGGAGACAAATTAGGAAATTTGTTGTGGTTATGGAGCTTGTGTAGATTTTGACATTTTCACAAGCATAGCTTTGTTCGCAGCAACAAATGTACAACTACTCTTAAGCATAAATAATATATTTCCACAATATTAATTAAAGTTTCTACATATTAGATCCGTCCTATTGATCACAAAACAAACATTTTTTCAAATATCTTTCAAGAACCTATTCATTCACCTCCATTTGGTGAGTGTCATCCTGATTTATGTTTATGAAACTTGCCCTTTGTTTAACGTTAATCATAACATTTACCTTTCTAATAGAAAAGGTGTAATGAATATATGAAAACACGTACAATGATTTGTGTTTTAATGGTTTCAATTTCAGTTGTTTTGGAACAAGTATGTCGAAGATTATTGTTGCATGTTTATCAGCTACTGCATTTGGGTTCGCAATGGACCATATCATTTCCAGCAACAAATTATTTGGAGGCATGTTTTTGTTGTTTTTGTGTAAATTTTAAAAAATCTATATATAATTTGAATTACAATCTATTAACTCTCTATTTGTTAGATAGTTCTTAAGTCTCTATCATTTTTCTGATTCTTACTATTATAACATTAATTTCACATGTTTTTTAGAAAATTGGAATCTATTTAATGTCTTTTATAATTGAAATCTAAAATATGCAAATAAAAATAAAGGTTTGCAAATGATCAATCTTTGTCGTTTTTTCAATAGGTACGACTCCGAAGACAATGAGCAAGGAATGGGCAGATGAAACTGAGAAAATGAAAAACGCATGGCCTCGCGTTGCTGGACCTCCAGTCGTTCTAAACCCTCTAACTCGTCAGAATTTTATCGTCAAGTCTCGTGATTCTTGAACCTTTAATAAGACAAATAAGGGGTACATCAAATGTTAGCATTCATTTTGATCACTAACTATTAATGTGTAATGATAGATAGGGTATGTTCGTGTCTGTCATCTTAATGAAATAAAAGTTTTATGTTATTTGGAATGAAACTATGAGACACGGCTTATATGATTAGAAAACCAACTGAAAAACTAGCAATAAGTTACTGAATTTAATCCATCGGAAATAATATGGTTGTATCAAAACCTCATATAAATAACATCAAAATTGTCGTTGTAGTATAGTGGTAAGTATTCCCGCCTGTCACGCGGGTGACCTGCGTTCGATCCCCGGCAGCGGCGCTTATTTTTTTTTGCTTTATACGTAGAACAAGACAACTTTTTTAATATAAAGATATTAAATATTAATATCGTTAGTATTTTGTTTGTGCTCATTCTATATTACTTCAAAAAAATCACTGGAAAGTGTTTTGAAAACCTTAAATGATTACGTAGGGCATGTCAACCTTTTTAATACTATGATAAAAATATTAATATTGTTAATATTTTGTTTGTGCTCATTCTATATATATTATTATTTTCACTAAAAAAACGTTCGTGAATATTTTTTCTGTCCAATATTGTTCATATATGGGACACTACGTTCAGTGGCGGAACTTGACCCCGACTCGAGAGGAGGCGAAACAAATCGAAAGGGAGTAAATAATAAAAAAAATCTTATTTTTTCGTAATTTTTTTTTCTTTCTGAAATCGAGAGGGGGGGAGGGGGGGGGGGGATACCCCTTTTGTCTCTATAATGTTCCACCCCTGACTACATTGTTCACTTGTTCTCCAATGCCACATAACATTTTTCAAAATCTGATGGTTCAAATTCTTTTTTAGTTTGTTCCAACTACGAATGAAATGATGAAATATTATTTCACGTCGTATCTTTAAGACATCTTGTTGGGCCAACCTATTAATATTTTAGCTTTTTGATCCTTTTGTCCGATAAAGTGTAGAAAATGATAGATAGGTAATTTCAATTATGTCATATGGTTATACGTATAAAAAATGTTATGGGTATCTCGTCATTTGATACTGCAAAGTGCAAACTACTCCCTCTCAAAATAATTCCCATTTAACTTTTCAAAATTTTTCTTCTTAATTTTGACCTAAAATATTTTTATTTATACAATATAATATTTAATGATATATTTATATAATGGATTCAGTTTGGAAATATGTTTTCATTTATATAACTTTTAACAAATATTATATAACACAAATAAAAATATTTAAAGTCAAAGTAGTGAAAAACTCAAAAGAGAAAAGTGAAAAGCTAATTTTGGAACGAGGCAGTAATAAAGTATTAAATCTAAACATCAATATCATTTAATAAAAAATATTGGCAGAATAGTCAAATATATAAATAAGAAATGTAAATAATAAATATTAAATCAGATATTAAATATATATCTTTGAGTTAGGCCTCGGTTCGTTTCGATTACCGGGTCGCATGTTATGCGAATTCTTCGGATTACTCTCTTTCTGGTGTAATATCGTTTTGATTTTCCCTATTTGGCTAGGATTTGAGTATTCATAGTCGTGATTTTGTTTTGTTTCGAGTTAGTTGACTGGATCGGGTCTATTTTGTGTAGGCTATATTTTTTTTGTAACTGTTTTCGCTAGCATCTTACTAGATTTTTGACATATAATATACGGAATACTACATTACATGCTTTTTGAAAAAAATTAATTAAATATTACTGTAATTAAATTAAATATTCAATATACGTACAAAACAAATAGAAATGATAAACTCAGTGGCGACTTTACATGTATACCCTGAGGTCACGGGACACCACTAGTTCGAAATTTTTTAATAAAAAATACTCTTTAAGTTGTATAGGATACCATTAAATTTAACTGTAGGTCCTCATATATTTTTCAAATTTATAGTTTTCTTTTAAATTGTACAAGAAATCACTAAATTTGACGACTCGGACACTATTAAAATAGCATGCAAATATAATTATATTATACATATATCTAAAAGACATAGGGTAAATGAATAGTACCCACTTATACATATATCTAACAGACATAGGGTAAATGAATAGTATACAGAGGTACTTTGGACTTTTTGCGGTTTTTTTTTTCCTTTTTTCCCAAATTGAACAACAAAACCATCACACTTTATCTAAAAAATCAAACCCACCTCCCAAACAGGGGGATAAAGTGTCAAATACTCATTCTCATAAAAAATCTTAAACAAACTCCACTCAAATATTCAACGGGCCATATCTTCGCGCTCGCAACGAGTTAAATTTTTCCGCCACCATCGTTAAACTTTAAATAATTTTAGGAACACAATGTCACTAGCTATACGCAAAACGGACGCTTTTTAAAAAACGCTAAATATTTGGGGTACTTTTCATACACGTTAATTCTTCGTTAAATTTTTAAGTCTACAATTCCATAGCGAAACGCGAAGATGCACATATATTGTTAATTTAAAATAACATTTAAATCTTTCACGTGTTTTACCTTTTAATTCGACTCGAGTTGCGCTTCAACGACATCATCGTTAACCACAAAATGATTTTACAAACTAAACGCAATAAAATAAATTGAAAACCGAACGCCGCCGCGAAGCGAGGGCTCGATCACTAGTTAGTACTGAAAAAAAAAATCAGGACCCCATTAACATTTAATCCTGAAATCGCCACCGGATAAACTAAAAAGTATATGTACAAAAATGCAATGTCTCTAGAAGGGCATCATAGACACCACCTATCCTAGACAATTGAAAGCTTTGCATCTACGCGTACTAACTAAATGGCGAATCGTTAGTCTTTAACATGCATGTTTGCCTACGGAATATTTCATCTTTAGTCCTTCAGTATTTAAATATAATCTATCACTAACCTCTCATTACACTGTTTTGTTAAATAGTTTCATTTGTTCACCAATTATTATTTATGTATGAACTAACAAAGGGAATGTTCAAGACATATACTTGCCGCTACTCGTATTGATTGAGGCCTTGCTCTTGCGCTAAGAGCATTCTTTTTTGTTTTATATCAAACAAAATGAATTGGATTAAAATTCATCGAGTATGTTCAACGTGAAAGGTCATATTCTTTTTTAAAAATGTATTGTTAGATAAAACCTTCCTCTAAAGTTAAGTTAGGGCTAATCTATTACGCTATAGTATTTGGTGATAAATCACGACTCTTTAACTTTATGGTTCTTGTATTTGAATTCTTTTACATTATGTATGATAAAATCTAATTATTATCATTTGATAAATGAAAGTTATAGATTAAAGGAAATCAAACATGTTCGTACAACGATAATCATTAACTTGGATTAATGTTAAATCAATTAGTTGGAAGAAACTATGAAATGTATGTCGTGACGTCGTGTGTTTGTATAACTATAGAGACCTATAAGTTGAAGCAATTGGATGCATAACATACCCTTAAATTGACTTATGCGTACTTATATAACTTGACATATGTGTTAATACAAATATTATGATAGGAAATTAGACTCGCAATTGACTTACACGTACTTATATAAATTGACTAGCACATATTGTTTGTTAAATTATCATTTATCTCGTAGAAAAACTACTAGCATAATGTTGTAAAACATGTAACCTATATTTAGACAATTCCTTTTAAGATGTCATGGAGAAAATATGGTAACATGGAAAAACTAGTGGTGGTTAATAGTGATAGCTGATAACTTTAGGGACTAAATATGTAACTTACTTGAAGAATTCCAGTTTTAAAATTTAACGATCGTTAAACATCCGTCAAATGTCGATCTGAAGCCCTTAAATACTTACTCTGCTTCATCTCCCTCATTCCTATAATTCACTCGTCTTTCTTCGGGTGATCTCCGTCACTACTTTTATTCTCTAACAGCAGGTAACTATTCGTTCAATTTTCTTATATTTTAATGCATATCTATATATGTATATATATGTTGGTTGAATATTGAAATTACCTAGTTTAAATCGTGATTTATATATGTAAGATTAGATCTTATACTGATCGAATTGTTTGATTCTCGTTATATATTAATTAATTAAATGTAGGATCGTTTTTTGTACTCTTTAGATCTTTATGATCTGCTTTGTGTGTGTAATTGAGGTTCATCTGTGATGATTCGATATCAGCGTCTAGCTAGGGTTATATCGTGTTCAAGAAATTATATAATAAAAAAATATTTGTTTCATTTATTGGTGGTCACTAATTTTGTTGAATTTCAAGGTGTAACTTGTTTTGTGAAATTTGTTAAGAAGGGAGTGCTTGCTCACTAGTATGGTCTTTCTTGAGTATATATTAAAGAGAATTATGCTAAAAAAATGTCGTAACATATTTTAAGTTCGATAACGTGCTCTATTTTGAGAGGAATCGGTTGAGTGGCTAATGAGTACATCTTTGTGAAGTAATGATATCTTTTAATCACCAGATATCAAGATGGGGCTGTCGTTCACCAAGCTTTTTAGCCGTTTGTTTGCTAAGAAAGAGATGCGTATTTTAATGGTTGGTCTCGATGCAGCTGGTAAAACAACAATCTTGTACAAGCTCAAGTTGGGAGAGATTGTAACCACAATTCCTACTATTGGTATGTTACCGTATCCACTCTTATGCCACTGCAATATACTTTTGTTTAGAAGTCTTATTAGCATGATGTATAACCTGACATGTTAATACCTGTATTTGCTTGCGCAATGGATGAAATGTAGTGAAACTTGTAATTTCTGTTTGAACAGCAGAGATTAGCACATATATTAAGGCTAAGGTCCACCAATGTAGTAGACCGTCCTGTTTTCATTGAATCGTGTCGTATTGAAGTATTAAAGTCGCACTTTTTATTAGTCGGAGGTCTAAATATAATGAACTCGTATTTGGGCAGGTTTTAATGTTGAGACTGTAGAGTACAAGAACATCAGCTTTACTGTATGGGATGTTGGAGGTCAGGACAAGGTAAGATCATATTCAGTTGGTAAAAGGACAATTATATGCGCCTAAAGGAGTAATTAAAACACATATTTGGATGCCTAATTACATCACCTAGCTTGTATTCTTGTTGTAGATTATATATTGCTCTTAAGTCCTATTATGACTGCTGATTACATTAACTTCAATCATCCTAGTTGTCTGAGGATAGATAGTCATGGATACTTGTATAGATTTTCAGAATTTTTAACAGCCAAGAGACAATAGTGACCAATCATTTGTATCATGTATCAGTCTGTTAAGTAATAAAATTTAAAATTTGGATGCCGGTTACAGTGTTGTTTGGAAATAGTACAAAATTTAGGCAGCATACAGTGTGATGGAATATTATTTAACAATTACTTATTAGGACTTGTTTTTAACTCTTTTCAGATCCGGCCTTTGTGGAGGCACTATTTCCAGAACACGCAAGGGCTTATCTTTGTGGTTGATAGCAACGATCGTGATCGTGTGGTTGAGGCTAGAGACGAGTTGCACAGGATGCTTAATGAGGTACTGTTTCTATTTGTTTATTTTACAAATTAATATCTTTTATAAGATCAGTTCCTTAAATATATAAATATCTGTTACACGTCCAGCATTAAGTTAGTTAGAAATTGTTGTTTCTAATAATTTTTTTTTGGGGTATTATAGGATGAACTACGAGATGCGGTGTTACTTGTGTTTGCTAACAAACAAGATCTTCCAAATGCTATGAACGCTGCTGAGATCACTGATAAGCTTGGTTTACATTCTCTTCGACAGCGGCACTGGTAATTTACGAGTCAATAAAACATGTTAATGAACCAACCAAGTAAACATTAAACATTACTAATATAATATTATACATACATTGTATGTGATAGGTACATCCAGAGCACATGTGCCACCTCTGGAGAAGGTCTATATGAGGGGCTCGATTGGCTTTCCAACAATATCGCTAATAAGGTAATTTCTGTTGTCATATTATGTTTTTCATTTCTTAATCTCTTTGTATATACTTTGTTGAAAAAAATAAAAAAAAATAAATATTAAATCTCAATTAATGTCTCTGATTTATTGTCCGGTTTGGTAATCAGGCATAAACAGGAGTTGGATCATCCCGACTGTTAGTTGTTAATGATTCGAGACTTCTATTTTCTTCAATTTTATATTTGGGATTAATAGATGTTGACTTCTGTTAACGTTTTAATTCTCGCCAATATACAATGAATGGTTGGACGTTTGAATTTGTGTAACCTAAATTGCCCTTCAGGCTGGCTGTGTAATCGTATAGTATACCTCTACTCATATTCCTTGTTGATGTATTTCATCTCTCTTTGCAATTGTGCCACAATTGACGTTTAGATAATCAACTATCATTAAACCAAAACTGCGCATGAAATGGGTCAAGAATACACATTACAGTTTCCATACTAACAAACGAACACGAAATGTTCACCTTAAAGTAACTGAATGGGGCTGTTTGAGCTGTGATGGATATCATTTAAGCAAAGCAAAATGTGTCATTACAAGCTTGATGAACGACAATACGTTTTAGCCTCGAAACGTTTGAAATGTTGAAGACTCTGACCACTGTAGTCTTACTATTTGCGAACGAGTGTATATGATCACCCACTTCCGTAGTTGTAGGCTTTTAGCCAAAACCAGTAGGCCAAATGAGAAGTAGTTAACCTGAAACGGTTAAGGGTACAGGTAACGGGTTGAAGATGGCATGAACCAGAAGAGGGTGTGCGAACTGATTGACACTGAAATGTAGGACAAGACTAGTGCTAATATGTTATGTCGTCTTTCCTCTCCCTTTCCATAAGACCGTAATATTAACGATGGAATTTCACCAAATGCAGCGTTGACAAAGTCATTTTTAGTGATATAAAACCTGAGTTGATTGTTTTTTTTTTTTTTTTTTTTCCTTTGGGGCCCGAGTTAATTGATATAAACTTGTTGTTTTATTAATTAAATAGGAAAACAAAATATGTATAATCGTACAATTTAAATAATCACTACGGATATTCGTAAACATTCAAATCTAAAAATTGTTTGAAAAGAATCTAAAATAGTTTTACAGATAAATAAACATAAAAATTAGATATAAAGAAAATATGAAGAAAAAAAAAGAGTTCTCAAGCCGAAAGAAAAAAAAAAAAAATTATTAGATTAGAATGATAAAGTATAGAGCGTAAAATTCTACGAGATTTTATAATGGTTGTATTAGTCATTATATTATAGACACACTCTTTTTTTAATAATCTACTCACTTTGAAATTCTAAAAAAAAAAAAAACTTTTTCATTTTTTTCCACTACTCTCATTTCATTTCACCTCAAAATAAATATCAAGAACGAATTAATTTTTTTTTCTATAATTTCGACCATTGGTTCGTGAGTTTTTTTTTTTCTTCCCATAAGATAAGGTGCCATCACATGTGGCCAAAACAAACGCCCATTGACACTTCTAACGGAGTGTCATTTTTAGCGGAATATGGGCGTCAGTCACGAAAGTGACTGAAGAAAATGTCACTTTTTTTTACCAACAGATTTCACTAAAGTATTTTATATATTACTAATTTATTTATTTTATACCCAACTTCTAATTATATTTTACTACATCACTCACCATAAAAGCGACACTAAAAAAGTGACGCCGCACTATTGTCTTTATTTTGATGACATTGTCGCATTACCCAAAAAGTACACCAACGGCCTCTTATATCGATGAATAACACGGTTAAAAAAACTGGTCTTAGAAAAACACATTAGAAAAACGCATTGATCTCAACTTGGTCCGTTGCCCCATTTGTAAATTTGTAATGATGATATTGAGACGGTTGATCATTCTATCATTTTTTGTATCAAATCTTTCGATATTTGGACGAAGGTTTTCGATTGGTGGGGTCTTAATGGTTTCACAACTACTAACATCATGGAATTATTTAGTGACGGTTTTGGTACACAAGTTTCGGGCAATAGTGCGAAGATATTGCAAGCGGTAATTTGGACGAGTGGTTATTTCATATGGAAGAACCGAAATCAAAAGGTGTTTAAGAATAAGTGTTGGACCTCTCCGAATGCCCTTTGCGAAATTCAAGTTACCTCTTACGATTGGAGTTCAAAGAGGTGCAATGGAAATGTGATCGATTGGCATAATTGGCAAAATAACCCGCTAAGTGTTTCTTACGTGACCCTTTCGTGCATATTTAGCTATTTTTGTTAGCATACTAGTGTAGCTAACTTATTTTTCGTTCGTGTTATTGGGTTGCTTTGTACTGGCATACCTATCGTTGTACTTTTATCAAGTTATTAATAAAATTCTGTTGCCTTTAAAAAAGAAAAAAAGAACCGGACTAAAATCCGATAACGAGTATTTAATATTTAAATTTAAGCCCAATAACTTTTCCCCTTTTCTTGTTGACGCCATTATCGCTGTCCTCTCAAGTTCACACCCTTCGTAGCTTTAACTCACATCATCTCTGGTCAATAAAGAAGGTATCTTGTTTCTTGCTAACACATTCAACCAAGTTAAGAGTCATCAAACAAAATGTATGCTTTTTTCCTATTGAAATTAGGTTATCGGTCACTTGGATATTACCTCTGTCTAATGATGCCTACAATGTGTTTGTGTTAATGTCTGTGAGAAACTAGGGTTTAAAAAATTGATATGACGCATAGATGTGAAGTAATATAGTTGTCTATTGTGTTAGTGCTGGAGTTCAAGTTTTTTTCTGCTCACCTAAAAAGCCATAAACTGTAACTATTGATGTTTATATTATTGATGAATATTTTGATTATAACTTTTTTCATCTTATGAGATATCATGAAACTTACATTTTTTCCAACATATACAAGGTTTAAATGGTATTTTCTGTCTTTCAATTCATGCTGTTCATAACTGTATGTATATTATCATTCCAGACCAGGTGCATACATCGCTTTTGAATGAATTATTCTGGCTGCTAACTCATTCAGTCTCTAATCATAGAGTCAACAACAAGAATCATGCTTCTACGGCGTACAATCCTATTCTACACCACCATTCGCTACCATTCATCTAACACTCACAACCTTCAATCCCTCGCAAAAATACCTTGCAAATATAGAGCCAAAGCCATCGAACAAGCTCAAGAAGCCTTGACAGACTATCTTCACACTGTCAGAATTATACCTTACACATTTGCAGAAAACATCAGCAAATACTCTGTTGTCTCTTTATCTGCTGCAATATCTAAAGTAAAATTCTCCACACCCGACTTTTCAAAATCCCTTCAAAGATTCCTCAGGTACCACCCAGTTAATGAATTCGAGTTATTCTATGAAAGCATTGGGATTGATGTTAATGAACTTGATGGTGTTTTGCCTGCACGTAAGTTCTTTTTATCAGAAGATGTTAATCCCTTTAATGTTGCTTGTGCCCTTTATGGTTTTGGGGTTCCTTGGAACATGTTAGGAATGTTATATAAACAAGATAAAACAATATTTGATAAGGACCCTAGTGATATAAAGGATATTTGGAGCAAGTATATAGAGGATTATGGGTTTACTAGTTCATCCTTAATTGGGATTTGCTTGGTTTTTCCTCATGTATTAAGTAATGGGGATAGTTCATTGTTTAACGATTTGAAGAGGGTTATTATAAATTCTGATTTGATTAATGATGTGGATGGAAATGTGGATTCATGGATTGATATATGTAGAAAGATTCAGTTGTTTTACAATTTGGGATGCAAGAATTCTGATTTGTTTGAAAGTATTGGTAGAAATAAAACTATTTTGTTGGAATTTTCAGAAGAAATTTTGACTGAAAAAGTCGAGTACTTTTGTAGATTTGATGTTACAAACGAGGAGGTCATGTCATTACTTCTTACGAAATGTGAATTCTTTGAAATTGATTTAAAGACTCCAACTTTTTGTGTCATGGGTCTTTTAAGACACTTTGGGATGGATGAACAGCATCTTAATTCTATCTCTGACGAGTATCCGTATGTATTTGGTAAAAACCGATTCATTAATCTGCCCCATGTGATGAGAGCATTAAATCTTAATAAGTGGTTCTTCGATAAATTAAAACACGGGGGTCATCATCTTTTAAAAAGTTATCCAAGCATCAATCTTGATCAAGATAATGATAATGACTTTGCTGAAAGCTTAGCAAGAATTGAGTCTTCTAGGGTGCCTATTCACACTTTAAGTAAGTTG
This sequence comes from Rutidosis leptorrhynchoides, assembly GCF_046630445.1. Lineage (NCBI taxonomy): Eukaryota > Viridiplantae > Streptophyta > Magnoliopsida > Asterales > Asteraceae > Rutidosis > Rutidosis leptorrhynchoides. The sequence goes on from NC_092333.1 coordinate 81,722,913, forward strand.
CAATTCTTGCACGGAATTGGCTATGGAGAAAATGGTTTGACTATGAAGGTACTTAAACACGTGCACGGTACAAGTACTCAGTTAAAACAGCGTTTTGACTGCTTAATTCATAATGGAATTGAATTTTCAAAGCTTTGTAAACTAATTAGTGTGTCCCCCAAGATATTAAATCAGCAATCTGAAATTCTTGAAAAGAAAATGAAGTTTCTTAGTGAAGGCATTGGTTGTTCTTTGGATTATCTTGACGTGTTCCCAGCTTATTTATGCTTTGACTTGGAGAAAAGAATAAAGCCTAGATACAAATTTCATACGTGGCTTATGGAAAACGGTTTATGTAAAAGAGAATATTCACTTGCTAGTATTATTGCAACTAGTGAGAAAAGCTTTATTGCTAGAGTTTATAGAATTCATCCCGCTGCTTTAAAAAGGTATCTTGAAATCTTTATGAATCAAGATTACAATACGTTTCAAGAAACTTGATAGCACAACCACTTACAGCTTGCCAGCACCAATTGCTTGGTAAATGGATTCAAGTTTTTCAGGCCTGGGTATGCACCAGTTTAACAATCTATAAGCAACATTTTTTTTTTTTTTTTTTTTTTTTTTTTTTTTTTAAGTTTTTACTTTTATGATACAATTCTATTCTAAGTATGCATGTGCATACCATGGCATCCATGCAGGAAATCTACCGCTTAAGGGTGGAGACCCGTGACAGTGGACCTGTTGTAAATACTAAGTGCTACACTCACAATGTAAGTACACAATTTTAGTTGGTTTTAGCAGTATGAAATATGGTACATAATCCTCTTGTTTTCTCTCCCTTTTCATGTTTTTAGGATTTTGATTTATAGTTCTTGTAGTATATGCACTTTGAACCATGCTCCTTATGTGTTGTGACTGATGTATGATGTTGCTGTGGTTTCTACATTCTGATTTTCGTTTAAAAACCTGGCACTAGGCTCCTGTTATTAATAGTTAAAAAATTGGAATGTATTTTAATTTATTATATATACCTTTATTTTTTGGAGGAACAAATGTATCTCTTTTGGTTAGGGTATGGACCATAGATACTGTCTCTACCGGAAGACTATTTGGAATTGAAAGCGTAACAAAACGTGAGTCAGAGTCTCAGACATACGCACTCTTAGATACTATTACTATATGAACTCAGTATATTTTATTGGACATTTTCCTCATCCTTTTGCTTTCCTTAATTGGTCTTTTGGGCACGATTCGTTATCCATATTTTGTTGACATGCATCATGCCTTCATCTATGGTGTCATGTCATCTAACAATCATTCATTATTATAACAACATGCCTAAAATTAGTTTTCACTATATCATGTCATTGGCTGCAGGGTGTACAAAGCTATTTTGGACACAGTAATAAAATCTCCAAATGAACATCAAGATTCGCATACTGGTGTTTGCTTTTTTCACTTTGGTGAATTGCTTGTTGAAATGTCTGAGTTTTCGTTAAACCAGGTTTGTTGTCTACAGTGTGGTCTACGAATGTTAGACAAGCAGAGGCCGGAAACTTAGCGAGAATTACCGCTCCAGTATTTAGGCTAACCTAACCAATTCAATTGTCATTTTTTCATGATTGTAGAGTCCAACAGAAAGAAGGAAGTTTTAAAACATTCTTACTAGTCAATTAGTAACTAGATTTAGAGCTCAACTCTATAGGATTTATTTTATTTTTGTATGTTTGTAAGTTTAAGCTCACGCATGGGTTAATTATTTTTTGTCATTTTCATTTTACTTGTTACCTCAATTTCAAAGCTGTTTGTATTTTTAACATCTCATCTACTTCTGGTTTATAAAATTCAGACTGAAGAGTTTAATTGCAAGTTCTTCTTAATTCTACTTTAAACAATTAATCATGTAACCGAAATGAAGAACAGAAGTACACAAAGTTTAGTGTTAACCTGTTTCTAGGGGTAACTTTCGTTGAAGACTTGAAGTATATATAAAAAGGGTCGCATTTGTATATGTCATGTTTTTAACAAATGTTGAAGTATTTAAATAAATTAAGTATTAATTAATTTACTGATTTTTTTTCCCGGTAAAAAAACTATTGAACTTCTATAACAAAATAGAAGGTTCGTCAAAAATGAAACCTTCTACGAAACTTACAAACCAAGAGAACCGAGCTAACTAAACTAACCACTAAAACTGAGCTCACAACAATAAACAATATTAAATCAAGGCAAAAGAGACGGCATAGACAAAAATAAAAGATGGAAATCAAAAGAACTTGATAGAAACGCAATAAAAGCACTCAGGCGTCTTTGATAAAAATGCCAAAACTTTTCTTCTCCGCACCTTGAATAAGTTTCTTCTTTCTCTCCTTTCTCGTCTTTTTAACACGATCCGAAACGGAAGGCGGCTCAATAGAGTTAATATCGCCCTTTTGAACGCCTTCCATGTTATCCATAACCGCACTGAAGGCCGCTATAGATTCGTCCTCGGTAAGAACCTTAGACTTCGATAGGAAAGGCGAATTACCATTGAACTTGTCAATGATACCACTTGAGTCCGAAACAATATTCTTTTTACCGTGCGATTTATCAAGATTGGACGCCACCGAATCAAAACAATTTGGGCTGTGAACCCCATTTAACATTGAACCATCAAGATACTCATTAATGGGCCCTGCATCCTTACTCGACCCCGCCTCAGATGAGCCCAAAGAAGTAGACTTTAAAAGATCCGGCTCACCATCGTTCCCTATAATTGTTTCTGCAGAACCAGTTGAGATGCGCCCATGTTTTTTATTAGATTCCAAACGATGATCGCGGTCTTCCAAATCATCCACCAGTTCAGCTACAGAATCAAAAATGGGTAGGTTAGGATCCACCGGTGATACTACAACATGATTAGTCTCCGGTGAATCCGACCTGACTACGACCTGGGTAGGAATTCGAACGCTACCAACATACAAGTCACGATCCACAGGCAACCAGGAGGAACGAAACTGTTCAAACCATTGTTCTCTTCATCAACACGATTGGGAGATTTGTGAGCCAAGCATTTAAATGGTAATTTGTTTCTTTGACAAAAATTCCAAGACTTGAAACACTTCTTCACACAAGGCTTATCAAGGCAGGGGCATTCCAATTCAATAACAGGATCAATAGTAGAAGAGGAAGGTAGTTTTGCATCCTTCATAGCATTTTTAACCTTCACAGAAACATCGTCTAGATAAAAAAAAAAAAAAAAATGAATTGTTACCCATGATTACCGACTGTAGACCTTCATCCACGGAGTGAATACCCTCACCCACAGGAATAACGTCGCCGTCACAAACAGCTCGGTTAGAATTAGCCAATTGCATCGAGGGGAAATCGTCACTAAGGACACGATCAATCTCACACGTATTTAATTCGTTTATACGAATAAAAAACGATTCCCGACCCAGGTTGTTTTTAACCTCCTTAAGCGTATTGACGATCAATGACGGACTATCCAACTCGATGAACACAAAGGCAGATCCAATTTGCTTGAGTTCGGATGAAGTTCTTGCAACAAAAATAGCTTTTCCAAAGCCCGCAACGATTTCCTTTACATTTTCCTCCGAATAGAACTTGGCCGGTATACCCGATAACTCAATCTAATTAAAACGGAAGAATCGGTCAGCACGAGGAGTGAAGGGTTGGATGAGGATTAAACCATCCTTGCTTGGGTGATCGGCACACAACCTTTCCAGATTCGAATTATCAATGCATATGACCATAAAACCGAAAGCACCCCACTTGAAGACTCGATTAACTAAAACTCCCCTGCGAGTTAGACAACTGACCAGTTTTTGATTCGAAAATGGGCGATGGTCCACCAACAATGCACAAGCACTTAACTTATTCAGAATATCAAAATTAGTATTCAGATTCACTCTCAAAACGCTTGCACTAACCCGACCCGACGAAGCAAAATGGGGTCCAAAGGAGAGTTTACGAAAAGCCTTAACAACAAAAATCTTCCTACCGAATAAAGTGATACCATTCAACTTGCAGATAGCATCTTCAGCAGCCGAGCTAGATCCATAAGTAACGAAGGCGTATTTACGGTCAGGCCATGTTTTAATTTCAGAAATAACACCACAAGACCCGAAAGTTTCTTGAAGACCCAATCTATCAAACCCAAAAGGTAATCTGCCGATGAAAATAGCCCCTCCAATAACGTCGCCATTATGATTCTGATCACGGAGGTGGTTATACGCTGGAAGGTCATCGGAAGCTGGAACATCCCCGATATTGTTAAGGAGAGATTCAAACGAGACCGTGTCGTTGAAAGGACGAGTAATCGGGGAAGGAGGTGGCACAAGACGACTCACTGGAGTGGTTGTGGATTGTGCAAGAGGTGAGGTTGGAGGTGGTGGTGGTGGGGTTGATGAAAGTGGTGGGAAGGTGGTTGCATTTTGAAATTCAAAATGTTGTTGAGGGGGAAAGGGTTTGTTTGGGAGCATTTGAAAAAATTGGGTTGAAAACAATTAATTTACTGATTAAAAATAAATATTAAAGTAACATTTATAAACATGGCATTTGAATTTGTGTTTTAAAAATTGATTATGCATTTTAGATAATTACAATAAAAAATCAGTTGTAGATACCGTTTGATAACACAATAATTTAATACTAGTTAAATGACCCGTGGAATCACGGGTTTATTTAAATGAAACAATTTAATGATATGTTTTAGGTATTAAGTGAACATAAATGCTAAAGTCATTTAGTTTAATGGCCCGTAGAACCACAGATTCCGACTAAGAAACTTGTCGTTGTTTTTACAAACATATTTATATACTTAACTTGGTTAGAATAAATGAACTACATTTATTCTCACACCACTTTCTTCCAATTTTCATCACAATTTTTTATTTAGTTTGCATTAAAAGTTACATTACAATATTTTATTAAGACATGTATAACAAATACAGAGGTAAGAAAACCTTTGCAAAAATGACAAAGGTAAGAAAACCTTTGAAAGTATGACAAATACAGACAATAAAACTAATGAGGTTGAAGAAAACTATCATGGGTCAAGATAGCCCCTTAAAAGCCATTGGACATATAAAATACATAAACTAAGCTACATAAATGAAAAAGGTAAGCAGTATCCAATTATCTCAAAATATAGTATATAAAAATGAGATTAAAAGCCTAATATAAACTTATCAGAAGAAGTTAACTGAGATTAAAACCAAGATGTATATAATCCAAGATAAGATTTATATGTGAAGTCTTATTTACAAATTCACGGATTTGAACCCCAAAATTAATGTATATAATAAAAATAATTGTTAACAAAGAAAGGAAGAAACATTTGATAGAAACTGAAATTTTGAAATACTATAAGCACTGCCTGTAGAATTTGAAACAATCTCGATTTACCTTGAACTAAAGTGAAGGTCCAAATTCTCTAAAAAAATAAATGGGTCAAACATGCATATTGGTTATCACAAGATAGTAATCGCAATGGTCCACAATCACTAAATGAAGGCCATAGCACACACATCCTCAACTATGTACCATTATCACTAATAGCATGCATAACATCAAATCACATTTAACAAAAATGGTATCACAGTTTCTAAAATATGTCCAGCAATATAAGACAAACAACACATATTAATATGTTATTTTAGAAGAATTAAAATCATAACCTAACATACAAACTTGATTTTTACAATCAATTGTGATTCCCATACACAAAGATAAATGAAAAGATAATCAAAATTTCGAAACTAACACTTCCTAACCTTTATCATGCCTTTTAGTCTTCAGATTTATTGTTGCTTGGATCCAAGAAAATCCCTCATCATGCTCTCAATAGCGTAGTTGTGGCATGCTTTCCTTCAAAGTTAGAAAAAGTCACACTTTCTCAGTCACTCGTTTCAATTTCAAAATTGTAAAAAGAAACTTCAAAGTCAATAGTTAACTCAATTACCAAACCTTCAAATTATATTTTACTAACCCCTGATTTAAGAATTATAGAAAAATCTTTGACAAAGTATGATTACTGTGAGCGAAAGTCACTTGACATATATCAGTCTTTGCAAAAGCATCATCTCCACATGTAATGTCACTTCTTTTAGGTTCTGTAAAACTCACAACAAAGCTACCAATCTGAAATTCAACCAAACACAATCCTATCAAAATTCAGTTTTATTTCAAGCATTTCGTCAAAAGATAATATGCAAGAATATAAAAGTAAATGAATACTAAATCTCAGTTGACCATTCAATATTTCAATCTTATTCTATGAAGGATGATGTAAAATATATAGAAGAAAACTCATAAACAATAATTATCTGTTTTTAAAGCTTCCCAAGATGCAAAGTCGACAAAGAATGATTTATTTCATTCAACACAGCCAAAAATAAGTTATTCACATTTAATATGCAGATTGTTCCTATAAGCTCTATGAAATAAACAAATTAAAGTTAATATCTCAAGCTCTATGAAATAAACAAATTAAAGTTAAAATCTTATCAAATGAGTCTATCATCATCTATAGTTTAAAATTTCACGCACATTCACATTGAAAGTAAATGTTACAGTGTGAATTATCATAAAATAAGTATTGGTTTTATACATAAAATCAAATTGAAAACTATGAAACTGCGACACAATCAAAATTACAACTAAATGCAACACGTAACACAATCAAACTCAGTTAATCATAAATGAATATACATACTGCGTTTCTTAATAAAGTGAACAGAGACGAAAGTAAAAGTTAACCTTTTTAGGCTTTTAACAAACAGAAAAGCATACCACCATCATGGGACCTTACCATGATACATACTTAATCAACCAAGAAAAATGCAAGTGAAGACATATCATATACGAAAATTATTGAGTTCATTGAGACATAACCACAAACACCTAGTGTGCAAAACCAGCTTAAGAAATTTTCAAACTACCAACACAATCATCATCATAAATATCACTCTACAAATTTAAATCATCTCTTTAAACCTCATGTTAATATAAAAAATAACACCTAATCAACATCTACCTATAGATTTCCTGGGAAAAGAAATTTGAAAACCAAAAACATGAAATACTAACCTTTATTAAGCGAGAACCTGTTGATGCGAAAGATCCCTAATACACATATATAGACACGGAATCAAGAAGAGAAATACAGAGCGGTATAATAGAATGGAGAAGATGGAACACTATACAGTCTAGATTTGAAAGATTTAGGGTTTTTTGAGATTTGAAAGCATGCTTACATAGGGTTTATCTAATTTGATTTTAGTTTTTTTTTTTTTTTCCTTTTTTTTTTTTTTACTGATTTTGATTTATTTGATAATTAATGTTTTTTTTTATTGACATCACCAATTTTTTTTTTTTTTTCTTTTTTAATTTTTTTCAAAGAAGGAAAAAAGTTATTTATGATGTTATCATTTTATAAATTTCTATTTAATAGAAACTATAGATACATAGATTCTGGTAGGTAAATATTTGGAAAATCAATTTATTTGATGAATTAACAAACAATTAGAAAGAAGATAGATGGAAATTGAAAGAATCAAATATTTATCATGTTTTGTTGTTATATAATACGGAGTAGTGACTTGTTTTTTCATTTGAACGCTTTAAGTTGGATTTTCCGAACATTATTAATTAATAATTACGATCAGGGGCGGCCCAATAGGGGTACAAGGTGGACATATGTCCAGGGCCCAACCTTTTAAGGGGCCCAAAAAAAATTTCCTTATACCAGTCCATGTAATTTTGGACCTTTTTACTTGTATTATCCTTGGGCCCACAAAAATATTATCCATGTACGGGTCTTGGGGCCCTTTTACTTCGCATCGTCCCGGCACTCATATTCTCGGGACCGGCCCTGATTACGATTTTAATAATTGAAATCTATTGTTAAGCCAAACACCCTTAAATATAAATTGCCCCAAAAGTAAATGAACATCATCAATCAACCAAATGTTCATAGTAATTAAATTAAATTAATAATAAATAAATAAATAATACGAGTAATAAAATTTCATTTTTGTATAATCTTCTGAATCAGCATTCATCTTCTCTCTCGTCAATTCTCCAACAAATAATAAATTCAGGTCAATCCAAACCGCAATCATTCTTCGTCAACTTATTAAATCTTCGGCAGATCGTGAGTACCATACGCATCATTCTAACATAATTATCATGCATGTTCTTGTTCTTGTTGTTTTTTTTAATCCTTAATTAAATTATGCCTGAATATATTCCTTTTTTAAATACGTGCTTACGCACATAAAGATGGATCAATAACGTTTTGCCATTATTTATTTCTTTCATTAAAAATCATGATTTTGTGTATTATTTGATTATTCCATTGTTTCTGTTTATTAATACATCATGTTGCATCACTTTTTTTTCTTTCTTTTCCAAATTGTTGTTGTTGTTGTTAAGACGTTCAATTTGTATAATTAAGTTATCCTCTTTGTATGGGTTAATTAGCACCTGTACTCCCCAATTAGATATATAATCTTCAATGTTAAAAGTTGCCAATTAAATAATGTACCAACTTCAGTGTGATATCACTTCAAACATGTCTATATAATCTAGTAAGTAACATTATATATAGAACGTAATGTTGCCATGTCATCAATATCCGGTGATGTCAGGACATTTACATACATTGGCTATGATATTTTGTTTGAATGTTTTGGTGTCAATTGTTAACTATTTCATGGTGAATGTATGATTAAGAATATGTTTTTTTGGTTAGATCTTAAGATGGGTCTGTCGTTCAGCAAGCTCTTTAAGCGATTGTTCGCTAAGAAAGAGATGCGCATTCTGATGGTTGGTCTTGATGCGGCCGGTAAAACCACAATTTTGTACAAGCTCAAATTGGGAGAAGTTGTCACTACTATTCCTACTATTGGTACACTCCATTTCAATACAACTAAGCCTAAACTTTGAGTTTGCATATTTTCTATATTGATGCTTGTAACGTACAGAGTATAAAGATGTTTTTGTCTGAAGATCTGCGGACCATGTCTGTTAAGAAAATGTGGTCTGAAGGTCTATATGCTGAATAATGAAGACTGTTTGTTTTTATGTCTGCAACATAACTTAATTCTGTTTGCAGCACTTAGAAGCACATTTCTAAGTCTGCGAGGCTGCAGACATAATAAGACATTATTTTATCTTATGTCTTCAGAAAAACAAACTGTCTGCAGTGAAAACGTCTGCGAGCGCGCAGACATAATACATAATAAGGTCTGCAGACAGGAAAACAAACAACACCTAAGTTTAGATAAAAACTAATAGGTGATGAATTCAAGTCTCATATGTTTCTTGTTTTTTTTTTTTCCTTCTCGAAAAGTGGAAATAGATGGAATATATTGGAATCATATGCATGCATATTGTGGCAGGATTTAATGTGGAGACGGTTGAGTATAAGAACATCAGCTTCACTGTATGGGATGTTGGTGGTCAAGACAAGGTAAGTTTGTATTTTAACTACTAAAATTGATATTTATTCAAGGAGAACTATTAATTCGTCTTCCTGAGTCATTAAAAACGTTTATTTTCCAATAAATGGCGAATAACAATCAAATCTTGAGGTCATGGGTTCAAATCTCATGAGAGGTAGTTGTACGCAGGGGCGGACCTTTGGGGGGTATGGGTGGGCCAAGGCCCTCCCAAAAAAATTGAACTGTTACCATAATTATATATAAAAATTGGGTTTATACGGTAAATTTTATTAGTAGGGATTAAAAATTTTATATATGGGCCCTTCTAATATTTTAGGAAACGATTTTAACCCTCTTGGTAATTTCGTTCAAGATCCGCCACTGGTTGTAGGTATAACTGGAAAATGTCAAATGAGAAGAACATGTTGAAGGGCATCTAATGAGTATTATAAGCAGATGCAGCCTGTGTTATTCAAGGACTGAATACTATTGTACTACTATGGTTTTCTTAGTCTTAATTTATAATTTATATATTATAATTGTAATTATAATTATTCATTTACAAAATGAAAACAGATAAAAAGAAAGTGTTTTCACGTCAACCCATACCCATTTTGACCCAATAGCCAACCCGCCCATCTTCCCGCATTTGAACTTATAAAAAAAAATTAGCTGCTTGTTGTTGGCAACTATAGAATATGTTCAATCAAATGCGTGTTTCAACTTTTGCAGATTCGACCTTTGTGGAGGCACTACTTTCAGAACACACAAGGTCTCATTTTTGTGATTGATAGTAATGATCGTGACCGTATCATTGAGGCTAAAGATGAGCTACAACGAATGCTTAGTGAGGTATTACTTCTTAGCTTATTCTCTGTTTAACTTTGAAATTAAACTCAAATTTGAAAACGGTTGCTTTTGGTAATTTTGAATGGGCTTGTGAAATAGGATGAACTGAAAGATGCAGTATTGCTTGTTTTTGCCAATAAACAAGATCTGCCAAACGCTATGAATGCTGCTGAAATCACAGATAAGCTCGGCTTGCAATCTCTTCAACAGCGACACTGGTAAATTATCCAGCACATTGACAATTGAAACGTTACATGTCGCTTTGGACCAACTTACTTATGAACGGGTCAAACGGGTTATTTTCTGAAATAAAGTATTAGCCCAAACGGAGATGCATCAAATGGGTCAAAAAATGGAAGTGCAACATAATTCATATGTATGTTAAGCATGGTAAATAAATTAAGTTATAAAATGAATAATGGTATAAATTGATGTGAATCAGGTATATTCAGAGCACATGTGCAACTTCAGGGGAAGGTCTATATGAGGGACTGGATTGGCTTTCCAACAACATTGCTAGTAAAGGAAAACATTAATTTTGTTCTATAGAGGCAACTCAATGTTTATTTTTTTGACTATATATATTTATCTTTACTTCTTTATTCATTATAAATAATAATCTGAGGGCTGATATTGTGAATTATATATTATATAAATTTGTTACATCTTGTGAACAAGCTGTCTACTGAATTAGTGTTTTTATGTTTGTGGTAGTAATTAACATATAAGTATCCGTTCTCTTATTCGTATCTTGTTTTGGTTCATATATATGCTAAACTGCACCATTTACTACATACATATTTTGTCTAACATGTTTAACTAGTCATTTTCTTTTTGCACGTCTGGTTTGATACGATGGATTCAAATCCAGTTTGTAACATGATAAAACACCTTTTGTAAGTTGGACAATGAAATAAGGAACTAAAGAGAGGGTAGTAGTCATTGATCACCCTACAAGCCTCTCAATTTGATGTTAGACATCATAAAATGCATATTAAAGTTGTACATTCATATAATAAATCTGTACACATGAAAAAGAAATATTAATGTATTTGTAAACTTAATTTGAGAGTTTTCAAACCTATTAATTTTTAACATAAATTTAAGTCAATATTTACATGAGGTTGAATATATATAATAAGATGTGAAAGATCTTAAAATCTATTAGTTTTCTCAGTTATGTACCTATTTGTGATTCTCATTTGAACTTTTATTTAGCTAAAGAAGAGTTTCCTAACAAAAATATATATCGTAATTCAGATGTTACAATAGATTCTAAAAATATATGAGGTCCTACAGTTAAATTTAGTGGTGTCTATCCTGAAGTTTTTGTGTTTAACATATGCACAATCTTAATCATAATAGACGATTCTTCGCTTCTAACTCCTTTAGCATTTGTTAAACATTACAAATGCCAATTGAATTCTGCAAAGATCTTATATCTATCTTCCTATTGTGATTAATAAAAATAGGTTTAGATATCTGTATTTCTCCCAGTGATGGAACATTGTGAAGCATCAAAACAACTTGAGACATGGTTGGTCTTTTAGAAGCTGGTGATTGAGTGCACAACATAGCAATCTCAATGATCTGCATCACATGTACGTCTTCGTATTCATTTTCATCGATTGTCTTATCAACTAAGTTGATATGTTCCTTATGTTCATACAACTTCCATGCCTGTCGATATTGCAGGTTTTATATCAAAACAATTTAAAGATTATATTAACAAATTAAAAATACAAAAGTATAAAACTCATAACTTACATGTTCCAAGAGGCATTCGGTATATGATCCATCATACTTCATGGAAGTGCATTTTTGGCCGCTTATGATTTCAAGAATTACAATACCAAAGCTGAAAATGTCAACTTTATCTGATAAAGCGCCATAAAGTGCATATTCGGGCGCTGTGTAGCCCCTAGTATAATAGCAGATTACAAAATATTCTGATTATATGATAGTATGAGAAAATGTATGGAAAAAAGTTTCGTATATCAAACTTACAACGTCCCGGCAAACTTGGTGGTAACATGAGTTTGGTTCGGTTGTTGAAACCTTGCCAGCCCAAAATCGGCTATTTTGGGTTGAAAATTGTCATCAAGAAGAATGTTGCTTGATTTAACATCTCTATGCACAATTTTAAATAGAAATTCTTGGTGTAGATGAGCGAGACCCCTAGCGATACCTAAGATAATTTCATATCGTTGTTTCCAATTTAGGGCTCCCCTTTTTGCACCTATATTTAATACCAAAATCTTTTTAATTATGATGTTTTATTTATGTGAATTGCAGTGTATAATGTACTTACCCCATAAGAAGGTGTCAAGGCTTCCATTCGGCATATATTCAAGAACAAGTAAAAGGTCTGATTCTTTACAGGACCATCCTAGGAGACAAAGAAGATTTCGATGGCGAATGTGACTTGTAAGTAATATTTCATTTTCAAATCCTATTTTTTCTTTTCCATGTCCAACTTTAAGCTTCTTAACTGCCACAACTGTATCATCATCAAGAAGTGCCTATCACGACATAGGTCACGAATATCAGTCAATCTAAATTTAGATATATATAAAAATTCAACTTGCATCCAAATTAATCAGTTAGTTGACAAAGTAAATTGTTTTTCGAATAAATAGTTGTATATTACCTTGAATACCTCACCGAAACCACCTTTCCCTATGAGATTTTCTTTGCTGAAATTATTGGTAGCCAACTGCAATTGCTTATAACTGTAGGTACCTGTTTCTTTCGTTTCTGATGCGTCTAAGGTAACACATTGTCCACATAGACATGTACACATCAGATATCAATATCAAAAATGCACAAGCTGACTGTACATAACTAGATATATTCTATAGCTTGTTAGTGCTCTTGTGTTTGGTTACCTTGTTTGTCTCTACCTCTGTATTTCAATCTTCCATACCATAAGAAAAGTGCAAGTACAACAAGTAGAAAGCTTACACCTCCAACTACCACCAAAATAATGGATGTCTTCTTGAACGAATCTGCCATATTATTCGTCGTTAAAGTAGTTATTAGCTAGTACTATAGTAGATAAGCATCATTTGAAGATAAAGTGAAGGTCTCACTATTCGAAATGAGAGATGTAATATCAGTTGTCTGGTTTTGTCCGAAAAATGGAGTCGTAGAGTATCTCATGAAGCATCCATATTCCCATGCCCGTCCCGAAATAGAAGGAAGACATTTATCTAGATCTCTTGATTTCAGTTTTAGGCATTCTGAACAAACACTTTGGGTTATGTTTAGATCACATTGGGCAATGGCGTATACGGTTGCATTACTATCAGCAGCTACTTGCCTTGTAGAAAGTGCATAGAAATCGGGGGTTCTTGGTGCAGAAATCTGAAGATCTGATAATAAATTTCCTGCTTTCTTTCGGGACCTTGTTAGCCAAGGCAAAGTTAAGTTGTTACATAATACCACACCATCCCGTTTATTAATCTCGGTGTAGAAATCGTAGCTTTCATACCTAGTTTAAAACAAAAAATTCTAATCATAAATCTTAACTATTTCCGGTATCTAGAAAGTGATTGTAAAAAGTTATTGTGTCAAATCTGAAAGTGTTAAATAGAGTGTATACAGTTTGCATCATGATTAATATTTGCACCTGACTTCGCAGTCGCTGTAAATAGCTGAAGCACCGTTGACGGCCCCACATACCTTCATCTGATCGACAGCATAGTCGAAACAATCCAGACAGTTTGATAAAGAAAGATATCCCCTGCACTGAGCACGTCCCCATACGGGTTGACTATTGACCAAAGTGCGTGCTTTGGCATAGAGACGGGTGGTTAACTGCTGACGGAGACCAGTAAGGGTGGCGTTGAGGTTTTGAAAGAAATAGATTTCGTTCACTCCTTTGTACGCACTACAATAATATCTCATCAGGGTGCTGTTTATATTGGTCGGTTGCTGCGATGTTACTTGTTCTGCCATGGTTATCATCGTTACTACCACCACCAGCAACAGCAACAGCAATCGTCCATTTTTCACTTGTTTCATGTTTAGCATCTTTTGGCCGTTTCTCTAGTCTACACTAATTGAATTTTATGTACTAGATTTGTTTAGCCAATTGGATTGTTTGACTTATTCTTATACTCTCCTCCGTCCCAGTCCACAGACAAAAGGCACACAGCTTTAGGAAATCTCACTAACTTCATTTATCTACCAATGAAATATTTTTTCTCTCCAAATCCACCAATCAAATATCCTCTTTCCTTTCTATTTATGAAAGTAGACTATTAATTTGAGACATTTCAAAATAGAAAAACAAGACTATCTAATTGAGACGGAGGTAGTATGTTTAATAATCCTTGTATATCACACATTTTGATTTGTTATTACAGATTAAATAAATTAATAATACCAACCAACTCATTTTCACAAGAGAAAAAAATTAATAAAAGCCACCTCACAACCATTGACTTAGTGAATATACTATGCATACAGCCCTTTTTCCACATACCGACAATCAATCAATATTCCTTTATAAAAAATTTAAAATGAAAAAGAGGTTACAATAGGGTCCACTTGTAACTTCTAAGTTGTGACATGCCTTCTTATACTCTAAGTGTCAATATAAATAAATAAATATGAATGAGAATTTTGATGAAAGCCAAATACTTTTGACAAGAATGTAAATTTGTAAGTTTAGTTAATCAAGGTTCACTTGCTAACGAATCAACTAGCTACTCGCAACCTTTATATGCATATATAAGTAAATCTGTTGGATCTATAAAGTTTTTGACTCGGGCCGAGAACATGTATGTATATATCAAAGCACATACGAACATTAAAGTAATACAAACACTACTCTCATATTCTCACAAAAAGAATCACAGGCCACTTAAAAAAAATCCTCACCAGTCATCTCAAATAAACAGCAATCATGCAATCCGTGCTCGTTTTAAATACAAATATGGTACAATAATAAGAAAAGCAGTATAGAAAAACCATCATCAGTTATTGTGGATTACTAAACGGCTGATTATGCTTAAAGAACACAGCACTTTCAGGGAAGGTGTCAACAAAGCTTGAAACTAGTTGTTGCGGTAATTTTGGTCCTTGCAAAAGTAGTTGGTGATTACTTTCTATCAAGGATTGCACAATGCTTAGCGCATCAACTTCATCCAACTCGCCTGCAAACATTTTATTATTTAAGCCGCAAATATAATTAAAATAATAATCTTCTTCACCACAATGCAAAAAATGGCATGAATACTGAAAAGCTAATAAAATTGCTCCTATGTCAAAAAAATTATCCATTTGGACTTGTGTCTCAACTTAACCCAGCCCATTTTGCCACCTCCAAGTTGAAACCTTTTGTTGTTTGTATTTGGTACTCCATCAATGGTCTTTTTTTGTGACTGAAAAGGATTTTTTGGGCAGAAACTATGGCTAAGGTGGTTTAAATAACAGAAATGATCAAGTGGAGGGGGTTACCCAATTCTATTTCTTGTTCCTCATCTTCCTCGGCTACTTCATCCACACCAGTCCCGTTCTCTAACTCAATGGCTGCTTGTGCACACCTCTCCAGAAACTCTTCTTCAGTTTCTTCATGCACATCATCATCCGAATCCTAACAAAGAAAATACTGTACTTAATAAAATGAATAACATGCTACCCAATTCCATCAAAACAAATTGCACAAAATATCATTTCATGTGCAATTTGGCAACTTTTTCAAACATATATTCCCATTATATATAGAAGCACCAAAGGGTGGACAATCATGAATAATGAGTTTGCAATTCCACTGTTTTAAGCGTTTTGTTTTCTGATCATGGGTGACAGCTCGAAGTAGCAATTTCAACCCATTTAATTAAGAATGGGTCAATTTGACATGTGTTTCATCTCCAGGCCGAGTAATTTCCTTTTTAAGTAGAAAAAGGGGGTGGGGGTTTAATGGGTCGAAATGGTTATAATTTGCCAAAACTCTACTAACACATACAGCGACTAATACATTTTGTTATCTTTGTAGTAATAATTAATAAAATAATTATTTTAAATAAACAAATTAATAAATAGTGGCAAACAGTGTTGGTTGGTCAATTCAACAGAACCATCCTATTTGGATATGTACCTAAAATAACCTGTTCCAAGTTCCAACCTGACCCATTTTGATCCATTACCCTGATTCATTTTCAATTCAACAGAACCAGTCGATGTTGCCAATTCTAACTATAGCTGTCCAACATTTATCATACTTCAAGCTATACGATACCAGAAAATTTAGCTGCTGACAGGTACAAGAGAGTTATATGAAGACTAAGGGTCAAAAAGTCAAACCTCATCATCGTCATCATCATCTGCGTCGTCACTGTCATCATCAGTAGTATTCTCATCTTCATTTCCGTTAACATCTTCATCCTCTTCTTGAATTTCTTTCAACCGTACAGATGCTTCCAAAACTGCACCAAAGCACTCCCACAACAAGCCACTACTCTGATTCCTCATAAGCAGCCGCGTAATAAGTTTTGCCAACGTCATCACTGAAAGTTGAAAAATTGTTGATTGGTAAGCAAGAGAAATTAACCAAATTAGCATGTGAACTAGTTGTAGATATTACATTTAGCAAGATATAGTAATGCAGCTTAGATCATTAGACTAGGAGTGGCAATTTTGACCCATAAACATAAGAAATGGGTTAATTCAAAGCATGTTTATCTCTAACTAGTCAAATGGGTAAAATTAAAGACCAAGAGCCTCATGAAGGGGAAAGTTGCTAAAAGTCTCAATGTAGTTATAATGCACAAATCCTCGTACAAATGGTTTATTTAAAAACAAAAGGTTTTGTTTTTGAACAATATTATACAAGTAAATGTTATCCGGCACTATACATATGAAGAAAGTGTTTCCCGTCAAGCCGTACCAAACCTGTTACCAACCTACTCATTTTTCCTCCTCTAAGGGAGACAATAACTGAAAGATGACACTTTGGAGTGCACACAAAAGATAAAGACAGAAACGCAAAAAGTGATTAGAGATGATTACCGGTTAACTTAATTTCAGACTCCGTTGATAATCCATGTTCAAACTTGCTTGAAGAAATGGAGAAAAGAGCCAAGGCCCATGTTCTGAAACCTTCATGCTGATCCTCCTCCAATGTGCGCTCAACGATATCAGGATAACATAAATAACACGAAGAAATAGCAAGCAGTAATGGCTTCCAAAGAGGAGAAGGTTTTTCTTGTCTTAGTTTAAAACAAGCAAAGGCTGAGCGGCTGAAAGCAGTGGTCACTGCATGCATTATATGCTCTTCTTCAGGTGAATAAACTGAAAGATGTAAGAGTAGATGAACGGATGAAGAGGCTCTATATATTGCAGATGGATACTGTGAAAATGCGTTGCTGACAAACCCAGAAATTCCTTCGATAATGGAACGTTGACTTGTTGACCCGATAATGAAGTTTGTTAAAGAGACTCTTTTGTGGAGATAAGCAGCTTCTTTGATGCAATTGAAGATGGATAAATCCTCCTCTTCTTCCCAATCAGACCAGTTTGAAATCAGATCAGACCAAATTAGTAAGAGCTGTGAGACATTTTGCTTTTGAACATCATCATTTTCATTAACATCAGACATGATGTATTTGAGTAATGTTGATGAATCATCTATGCAGCAAGAAGGGGCCAATTCTGTAACTTCGCCCATCTGACAATTCACATTGCAAACAAGTCAAATGACGACTAAAGTGAAGGATGGTTATAGATACACTAATTCCTCATGGCACCTACTATTAATATAGAAACTAAAAGACTAATTCCTCATGGCACCTACTATTAATATAGAAACTAAAAGTGGCTTTGTTACCCATTTAAACATTAATGACATGGTCAAAAAAAAAAAAAAAAAAAAAAATCATAAATGACATTCTGTTTATGACTTTATGGTCATCTCCAACAGGTTAAATGGGTAATACGAATGTACGGGGTGCTTGAGATTGTGTAAGACATATTCTTTGTTAACAAACGGCGCTTTTAAACAGCGGGTTTTGACAAAGTGCGCTTTCTCTCCAAGAAAACGAAAATAATTACTGTTCCTTATAATCTTCCAAACACTACTTTCTGAATATGTGTTTTTCAAGCATTGTGATTAAATAACCTTCACTAAGTAGCAAGTCTAAACACCCTAATATAAGAGAAACAACCAAATGGTTTTAACGGATCAATAGGCACCCCCTAGACTATAGTTTTGTTGCAATTGAACCTCATACATCAATTATCTTTAATAAAAATTATTCTTGAAAATATATTATATTTTGTAATCATATGCAACATGTTAACTAATCATAAAACATAAACTAAAATTCAAGAGAAGTGTTTGTTGCCAGCACTATCGGCCCAACCCACTTCGACCCATACAAGAAATCACCTGCTCTGACTCAAACTTCTTGACCCATTACCCATCCTGTCGGACCACCAGGTTTTTTCTTCTCTAAAAGAAGTATTATAAATTACAATGAAATTAATAAAACCAACCATTTCTGCAGGTGTGACCCAAGCCCTTTGCAAGAGATCTGTAAAAGCTTTGGCAATGGTGGCTCGACCAACAACGGCAACATTATTAGTTACAACATTCTCCTCCTCCTCAGGCAAAGATTCTTCCCAACACTGTGAAATAACCGATAATGTTGCAAAACCTCGTTCAACCACCTGCAGTGGAGCCAGAATCAGTATCTTTTAACGGCATATCTTAGGGCAATATATCTTAGGGTGGCCCAGGGAAAAGGGTCACAAACGGTCACAGAATAACCCGGTTAGGCCGTGTACATATGAGTAAAAATACTCCTCTTACCCAGACTGCCTTACCCAAGTTGCAAAGTCTAATATATGTGGTTGCAGCATTCAAGCTGGTAAAAACTAGCAGCACGTGATTATAATCTTTTAATTAACAAAGCATGCAACAGAAGTGCAAACAATATAAATGCATGTGCATTATATGATCCTCAAATAATGACATCACAGGGTGTATTTCTACCGATAACAAAGTATTTCAGAGGTATGTTGAATAAACAATATGCTTACTTGTGGCCATGGCTCAGGACTAGAAGGGATATGCTTCAGAATATCTTCAGCCAGCAGTGCAATTATATGTGGTATATGAGGAGCAACAGTATCACCTCCAGCCTCCACCAAAGTTTTAAGAAGCTCAAACATAATGGATGTTTCTTCATCGTTATCTTTGATTTTACCAACAACAATTTGAAGAACTGGTAGCCACTCAGGTGGAAAGAATTCATTCTGCAAAAAGAAAGTTAAAGTGAGAATCTTATTCATAAGGGACCCACAATGACATGACTGCGAATCAAAGCTACACACCTCAGCAAGTTGAGCAATTGCACCAGCAGCAGATACTCGTACAGGGTAGCATGATATATCCTCTGTATCTACCATTGTCAGAGCTTTTAACAAGGAGGTATAGACATCCGAACTCATTTCCTGAAATTCATATAAGGAAGAACCTCATTAATAGGCAGGTCGGAAAAAATATAAGATAATTATTGGTAATGATTGGATTGATCTGAAACACCTTTTTGTTATTTGAATTTTAGTTCTTTAAAAATTAATTACTTTCTTCACCCATCAGAGATTAATAATAAATCAAATCAACCCATTCATGAGAATATAATTTAAACTTGCCATCTGTATTTAAGAGATTTAATAAAAGCTTCAGTAGACTCAATCAGGTAAATATATATCATATGAAACAAGGAATTAGGAATACATGATTATAGTGGAGTTATTAAAATTACTAACTTCGGGAATACATGAAACAAGCTCTCCAAGTATCCAGTTAGCAGAAGCAACCAAATAAGGATGACAGAAAGATGCATTGTACAATGGAAGCACCCGGGATTTTATAAGTGTGGTTGTGTATGCAGGTTTCTGCTCCCTTAGAAACTGAGAACAAAAATAAGTTAAAAACTGTAACGGTATTCAAGAAGGTATGCATTATAATGAATTGGCGCCACAAAAGTGATGCTTTTGTGATGCCTACGAATTTTCATAAATAATAATACACCAGATCTGACAGAAATATCCTTACATCTACGAGGCTTCCATATGCCATCAGAACGCCATAATAACTGTCACAAGTGAAATAACTAGAAAGTTATAAGCGATATTTTATAAAGGTAGAATAAGAATCTCGGAAAATACCCATTTTATGAAACAAACATTAAAGTAAATTAACATAATATCAATCTTAAACAATTTTCCATATTTCAAATACTAGCTACATTGAAAAAGGTACAAATATACAAGCATCAAGCATGTATATGTATGAATTTCTGAAAACATCATCCCTTCGTTGCTAATCAGTGTTGCATATATATAGAGTGAAACAGTAAAATATAATAAAGTGTGTAATTGATGGAGGAAAATGTTGTTGCTCTACCAGCTTAAAACTGTTAACAAGTTCACAGTTTAACATGGATAGCTTTTTTATACTAAAGTATGCACATTTTGAACAATATCAAAAGTTAAGATGCACGGTTTTCTACTAAAGATCACAATTACAGCTAGAACTAGTGAAGGACTTGAACTTACTCATCTGTAGTCTTCGTTGATGTTGCATTGACATCAATTGGAATAGGAAACTTGGACAAAAACGGGAGCACCAACAACTCTCCCATAGAACTGCGACCTTTTTGTTTGTTTTTTTCACCTTTTTTACGCTTAGATGTCACTGAAGCCACAACTGGAGGGCCCTGCAAGCATAATTTAATGCCATTCAAAAATTTATTAATATGAAGGTGAGCACATACAAATATAACTGACCTTTGATATTGAAATAACACCAAGTAAGTTCAATGCACTTTTTCTTGGAGTGAATAAGTCCTCTCTCAATCCAGAAATTTCTTCCTGCCATACAAAAAAAGGTCAAAGAAGCTGACTCATTTACAAAAGATAATATAAAAGATAAAATAAGTAAATACCAATTCAGAAGGAAGATTCTTTCTTATGTACTCATCTGAATCTTCTTCCCATTCTGTAATATCCTACATACAAATGTTCCCACAAGAAGAATACAACTATTTTTGAATATTCTTACTTGCATCTAACATATTGATTCATAAAGCAGTGCCCAAACTATTTAGCATGTGAAATCAAAATGAGACACCATACCTTTTCATTCATTACAATTGCTGGAAAAATTGCAGACTCCAATAAAGATGAAAAGTGTGGTGAAACAAGCCTCCATCCCTATTTCAAAATAGTGGTGATTCAGATGTCAGAAAAAGATATATGGACATAATTTGACAGCTGATGTTCTCAGTTAAACTTACTGGGCCTGTTTCTAGTAGGCGAGATATAACATCAAAAGCTAAAGACACAACCCTCTCTGCCAAAGTATCCAGTTGCTGTATATAACAGATCAAATTAACAAGCTACCATATCAAAGACTAAAATGCTGCTAAAAGTAAGCCCAAATCAAATTCTCCAGATGTTACTATATCTAGTGAAATTGTAACTTGAGTTACATGTTCAATCTTGTACAAAATGTATGAAGTAAATTCTTACACTGAAGTCAGTTTTCAGCTTGACTAGTTTCACAACTGAATTTAGAATGTCTGGCATGAGTCTGTGAAACAAGGTTGAACAAAGTGAGTAGTGATGGACACATTAACAACATCTTAGTAGAGATTAATGTTAATGCATTACTTATCAGTAAACTTCCTATGTCGGGTGATAAGAGCACTGAAAATAAGCAAACTTCTCTTTGCATTCTTCAATCTCAGCGTGTATTCATCTTCACAAATATCAAATCTTACAGAGTGTAGGATGCGAATTAAATCCCGACAAAGAGAAGGGAGCAAAGGGACCAAGGCAGATGGCATATGCGACCTCACCTACAGAATTAAATCCCGACAAAGTAAAGAAAGCATGATATAAATATACAAATGCAGTTTATTTCAAGCTATGATAACTATATGTCTATATTCTATACATAACATGGCAATCGAGATACGCATGAGTCATAGTTGAATCTCATACCATACCAGTAGCTGCCTATGTATCTTAACATAGCGTTATTTTTATGATTATAAAGAATAGAATAACATAACAGAGATATCTGCAAAATGTATTTCTAATGCATGAATTTGCACAATATAGCCTACTCTAAGCATCAATTATTAGTTCTATTTTGAATACCTTGTTAAAATTTCCAAAATTTAGTCAATGATAAACGAATATTCTGTCTTAGTTAGCTGCTAAATTGTATACTTACAGCATAATAGATGCACTTGGTCATTATGATAAGACTCTTTTCAGCATCCATTGCAGTTTTATTTTGAATACACAGATCTTCAACAAATTGATGAAACACTGAAATCAAAGGTACTATAATTTCTTGGGCAATTAGTTCAAGTTGCGAAGGAACTGGCTCCTTTGCCAATCTCGGATTCAAAAAGTACTGCCAGATAGAAGACATAATTAGACCGTTAGACATAGTTATAGATAGCTACATAAAACTAGTACCATTTTCAGGTTCAAAATAATTAGGAAATTTTCACCACTAGTTTCTATGAACATGTTAATTGTACCTAATAGGATACAATGCATGAGATATTTAACAATATAGTAGTCAGTATAAAGATTTTTAAGAGAACCTGAAATGGTCTGATCACTGACTGGAGAACTGTAAGCGCGTTGATGGTCTTCCATGTAGAATTCCCATTTCTATTAACCAGATCACTATCTTGAATTACTGATCTCAGCTCAGGTACCAGTTCAGGCCACACATTTTGCTTCACAAACTCAGCATCAACAATTGGACGAAACTGCACCAGAAAATATCAGCAACTGCCCACAACGAAATATAATGACAACAGGAAATAGACCTACCGCTTCAATTAGAATTTTCAAGATTGCAGGTTCTGCTTGAAGCAAAGAGCGCACAAGCACGTCTTTAAACTCCTTACTCACTCTTGAAGCTGCCCCACTTTCAATCGTATTCCGCCTTGTGAAGTTCTTTAAATATGTTGCAGCAGCAATACTTTGACTTTGATTCTCCCCACCTACATATGTTATGAAATTCACTTACTTGTACTAATTATCATACTAATTACTTGCTATTATTACCTGCCCCAATTTCTATATATAAATAATCTCAATGTATGATACATATTAGATTCTAACTTGTATGCAAAAACCAATACAATTGAATATGTGCAATCCGGTGGTAGATTTACTGAGAATTAATTTAACAAAATCCAACAACAACAAAAAAACTTTTGGTTTTCCTACAAAAAATTATAATATTAATTGAAAGTATATATAAATCCACAAACAATTTTTAGTTTTTCCGACCTTTAATTATTTTATTACCGCAAGTTTTTAAATACAGTCAACTGTAGGACTACTAGTGTAAACAATAATTATATTAAACATACGTTATTACACCTATATATCCACTTCCTAACATAATAAGTCGATAATTTTACATAGCATGAGTAAAAAACTGCACGTCTATAAGTAGCTACAGCAAAAGACACAATAAAATTGATATATAAATATATATACACATATGTACGTATATATGGTGAAGTTAGCTACTCAATTAAAGTAATACAGACCGACGGCGATGGAGATCAAAGCGAACGAGAAATCGGGGTTTTGAGAGAGGCGGTCGAGAGCATCGGTGGCGGAACAGCGAACTTCACCGTCAGCGCTGAGCGTGTTGTTGAGCAGATGAGCTACTTGCGCAGCGGAATTCATGTTGATCGAATTGATTTGATGATCAATTCACGGTGGTGCTACGGCTGAACCCTAGGTCAGTAGATGTGTTTTCAATTGCGAAAGGAAATTGGGGCAAGTAGTGGCGCCAAGAAATGTACACAATGGCGGGAACTTTTGACCTACAATCTTAATTTTGTATTATCTATTAGTAGAGTACTAATTATTTGGTACTAGTAAAGAGCCGGCCGCGCGATGTTGCGGCTAGCAACACCTTTTTTTTTTTAATGTAGCTTTATGTATTTATAGAATTAAAAACGCGTTACTACGGGGTTGTTTGGAGACATGTGGTTAGTATTTAGTGTACCTAATGGAATGCGCGTTTTTAACGAAAAGAAAATTTCATGTACACAATGTGGTTAGTATTAGTAGTTTTTTTTTTTGGGATATAAATACAAATGTGTTGAATAAATAATAATAGAGTAATCAACAGTTTTTAGGACATAGAGAGTAATTAATATAAAGAGTAGTGTGTTCAATTCATCCTTTTGATGATCTTAGGTAGCTTAATGTGTTTGTGTTCTAGTTGTAAGCGTTTATGTTTGAGTTATGTACGCTCGATAACTTTCTCGGTTAGATGTTTTGAATTTTCATTTTACTTTTGCTAGGTCGTTAGCTCGGTCTAGTGGGGTTTAGTTTTATTGGTGATTTCCTTATGCTTCGTCCTAGTTGTTTTTCTTATTTATCTTGTAGTGATTTTAAGTTCTATTATTTTTAAATGAAAGTTTTTCGACTTTCTATTTATTAAAGTTTTTAAATGATAGATTGTTATAATTTAGGAGTTTATAACTACCTTTAATGGTCAGATAATTGACAATATATTACTAATAAAGAGAAAATGGAGTATATATTTTATATATATATGAAATTGGTGCACATCTTACACTTCCATTTTATGCATATTTATAGTGCATAAGATATATTGTACAATACCCATATTTTCAATACATAAATAGTAAAGAGATAAAGCAACACAAATTGTCAGCCACTTTACTTGACTTCTTAGTTTCATAACACTCTCCCTTGGATAACAATTTTATTTGTGAACAACTAATATTGCCTCGTTAAAAACCTTGCTAAAGAAAACCCAGTGGAAAAAAAAACTTTAGCTAAGGAAAAAAGAGTGCAGCATAGAGTTGACTCCCCCTCAAGTAGTCATCGCCTCAGCTTTTACATCTTATGAACATGTCTCATGCCAATGTTATGAACGTGTGTTATGAAAATAGCAGTTGGTAGTGCTTTGGTAAAAAGATCAGCAGAGTTTTTACTGGACTGAACATATCTCATTTCAATCTGGTTGTCCTTAATAAGATCTTGAGTATATGAGAAGAACCTTGGAGGTATATGTTTTGTTTGATCACTTTTGATATATCCTTCATTAATCTATGATATGCAAGCGACATTATCTTCATGAATAATTGTTGGACTTTTATCATGTTCTAGTCCACAATAATCAGTAATGAGTTGTGTCATTGATCTCAACCAAACACATTCCCGAGTAGTTTCATGTAATGCTATGACTTCAGCGTGATTTGAGGATGTAGCAACAAGTGTTTGTTTCTAGGAACGCCATGAAATTGCGGTATCTCCATGTAGGAATACATATCCATTTTGAGACTTAGCTTATGAGGATCAGATAAATAACATGCATCTACATAACCAACCAAATCTTGTTTTGAATTGTTAGAATAAAATAATCCTAAGTCAGTAGTTCCTCGAAGGTATCGAAATATATGTTTGATCCCACTCCAGTGTCTTTTGGTGGGAGCTAAGTTGAACCTTGCCAACAATTAACTGCAAAATAAATGGAAGGTCTTGTACAATTTTTAAGATACATAAGAGCTCCAATTGCACTAAGATATTGTACTTCTGGTCCAAGAATATCTTCATGATCTTCACACGGACAAAATGGACCAGCTTCAACATTGAGTAATCTAACAACCATAGGAGTACTTAATGGTTTTGCCTTGTCCATATTGAAACGTTTCAAAATATTTTCAGTATATGTTGTTTGATGTACAAGTAAACCATTAGGCATATGCTCAATTTGTAAATCAAGGCAATACTTAGTTTTTCTGAGATCTTTCATTTCAAATTTTTTCTTTAAAAGTTAAATTGCTTCATGGATCTCTTTATTTGTTCCTCTGATGTTAAGATCATCAACATACACAACAATGATTACATATCCAGATGTTGTTTCCTTAATGAAAACACATGGGCATATAATGTTATTTGTATACCCTTTGCTAATCAAGTAATTAGTTGTACCACATACGTCCCGATTATTTCAACCCATATAAAGATCTTTGTAATTTAATCGAATACATTTCCTTGGGTTTTGCATTGAATGCGTCTGATACCTTAAATCCTTCAGTTATCTTCATATATATATCATTATCAAGTTATCCATATAAATAAGCAGTAACAACATCCATGAAGTGCATTTATAAATTTTTAGAAACTGTCAGACTGATTAAGTATCTAAAAGTAATTGCATCCATAACAGTAGAATAAGTTTCCTCATAATCAATACCTGGTCTTTGAGAAAAACCTTGAGCTAAAAGTCTAGCTTTGTACCTTGTAATTTATTTTCTCATTTCTTTTTCGTACAAAAATCCATCTATAACCCACGGGTTTCACATTTTTAGGTGTGAGAATGATAGGTCCGAAAACTTTTCTTTTATTGAGCAATTCAAATTCAGCTCGTATTGCTCCTTTCTTTTTGACCAAATTGAAACACCATTTTCACCCTCAGTTCCCGAATACCTCGCCACGATTAAATCATATTTAAAATTCTAAACCTTACTCATCTGCTCATTCCGACCGACAATCATCCCGGAATAATAGAAGAAGTCAACGAGCTTCGTGCTCGAATAATCAATTTGGAGAATATGGTTCAAAACTTATCAGCTTCAGCAACATTACCGACATTAACAGAACCACCAGCAACAACACCCGTACCATCAACAACACACGTCTCAACATCACAATCCATACCTCGAACTTAATCATCGTTCTACAAATTGTTCTACATCATTTATCTTCGTTCTGCATAACGATTATGTAATTTCTAATGTTTTAGAGATTATATATTCTAATTCTAATGGTAAATCAAATGAGATCAATATCATATTAACTCATTAAATCCATGATTACATCTGAAGAAAATATATATGCAAGTATATTTTCATAAAGATTGTAATTAAAAATTCTTTTGTACAAACTGTTAATGGTAAAAATATTTTAACGGGTAGGTAATACCCGAGGAATATTTAGATTGTACATTAATCAGTTACACTGTACATTCTTCGATTATGATTCAACAGTCATTTACTATCCTACTTACATCCACAGATATACGTATCCGTTCACCGCAGAATAACCATTTTCATTCAATTTCATATTTGGATTTTGACCTATCAGAATCCAACAAGTGGCATAATGAAGAAAACATTGGACAAATAAAATTTGTTAGAAACAAACAAATTAACTATGAGAAATTTTGTTAAGAATCCACGCTAACAAAGTCCTAGCTAACTGTTCCTAGCTAACTGTTAATTCCTTATTATATTTATTTATCGCAATTTTAATTCTCGCAATTTTATTTAGCGTCATTTAATTTATGTTATTTATTTTACGCACTTTAAATATCGGGACACGTATACAAGGTTTTGACATATCATATCGACGCATCTATATATATTATTTGGAATAACCATAGACACTCTATATGCAGTAATGTTCGAATTAGCTATACAGGGTTGAGGTTGATTCTACAATAATATATATACTTTGAGTTGTGATCGAGTTTGAGACATGTATACAATGGGTCACGAATATGTATTAATTAATTCGAATATTATATATTAAACTATATATGAATTATTGGATTACCAATTGTGGACTGCTAACTGTGGACTGCCAACATTGGACAATTAAAATGAATTAAAATATTGATTATAACATATGAAACTAAACAATTCTTCAAGTTTGCCACTTGATTTCATCTTAAACCTCATTTGTATCTTGACGATTACAAACTACATTCAAACCTTTCATGATTCTTGAAAACACCTCAATCGAGAGGATGAACCAACCGCACTTCATCTACGGAAGAAAAGATTGATGCATATAGTTATGCACCTGAAAAACTCTCGGAAACTAAGTAAATGTTTAATAAGTATCTGTGCTAGCTCCTTTGGCATTGTTATTACCGAAAATAACACTGAAATTCTTTTTCAAATTAGCCAATTTTGTCACAGCTTCAGCAAGTCAACTTCGAATTTTCGTTCGAAACAACCTTATTATAACTTTGATATATATGCGTGCTATTTTTATTGTTACCGGGGAACCTTTTATATTCCAACATATTACCAACAGACGTACCAGCAACCTCGTTGCTCCTTGACTTAAATCCCTCCGACAAATCACTATATTTATCTATTGAAGTTTTATCATGAACTCATCCGCATCTTGTAACGAGAATTTCCATACAAAATACTGAGAAGCATTAATCATTAATTATCGATTTTCGCAGCGTTCCTACATCAATAGTTATATATCTATATATAACGTATATCTTCTGGACTGATGAATTTCAATTCGAAATCTCTGAATTCCTGAAAAGCACTCTAGCTTACAAATCAGATCTCTGAGTTCTGAAAAAGCTGATGAAACAGTGAAAACTAAAGACTGCCTTAACAGTCAAAAGTTTAATGATAAAGATTGGAGTGTTGAAAAAGCTCACAAATTTTGATAAACAAATTGAGCAAACCATGAAAGAGACTCTGAACAGATCACAAGGACTAAACTTGTACATAAAGAATCCAAATGATTCAGTGTCTGCCGAAATTATTATCGAATACCTTGCTCTTGATTCTAAACCTTTACGGACAAATCTTCATCATCATCCATCGATGTTAGAAATTCTATGATATCATCGTATCTTTCATTATAAATATCCTTGATATTTCTGAAGATATCTTCATAACTATTCTTATCTTGAATCAATTATCTTTTCGCGCTATCTGCATCACATCAGAAAGGAAACCATTTTAGTTTCTAAATTCTGGAAAATGCGAACTTAAAATATGAATGTTTTTGAAGTGGTGTTGGGAACTGAAGCATGAGTTAGTATAATATAATGACAATTGATCAACGTGATTATATTACAGTAAGTCATGCTGAGTTTCTAATGGAACGTGATGATTCACAGACTATAATGTCATCATGTGCCATGTTACACAACTTTTACATTCTGTCTAATCTATAAACATATCAAGAACATTTTTCTTGATAGTTCTATCTTTCTCTTGAATTTTGGTAATTTAACCAATCAAGATCATGCGATTACAATCTCTCTTAGAACATTAATCATGTTCATTTGAAACTTCATACCTACGAATTCTGGACCATTATTCGCTTGACTTAAAGTCGGGAATAGAAAACAAGGGTATGGAACTCCAAAATACAAAGTAAACGAAGAGGGTGAATTTATAGTGAAATATCAGACAAAGCAATCGAGACAGATCACCGCATTTAACCAAACAGGATTCTAATTTCCTTAAGAATCAAATCTTATTACGAAGATTTCCTTTAAATTCCTTGAATTTCGGAAATTCACTGTGATTACGTTAAAAGTTAAATCTCTACCTCAATCTTTTGTGATAGCTTCACTCATACTCTCCAAGTAATCGAATTACTTTATCCACATTAGTCAATGATGATAAAATTCTATTTATCGACTCATATTCGTCATGAAAACATTTTTATCGTTAGCCATGACGACCTCGATCAAATTTCGGGACGAAATTTCTTTAACGGGTAGGTACTGTGACGACCCGAAATTTTTTAACCAAATTTAAACTTGATCTTAATATGAAATCGGCACGATAAGCAAAGTCTGTAATGTTGAATATCAAAATTTTTGAACTGTTTTAATATATCCAGTTAACCATTGACCATTCTCGACGATTCACGAACCACCATTTGTAAATAGAAATGTATATGTAAATAATTATATATTATAAATTAAGTTATTGTGTGATTTAGTTATAATGAAAGATAACTTAAGATAATTTAAAATTTATTAATTAAAACTGTTTAGTTAATTACAGAGAGTATATTGAAAGTAGATAAATTTGAACATAATTATCAACGTTAACAAAGTAGTAAATGTATACTTTGAGTTTATTTGCTTCAATATATATAATTAATATACTTAGTTATGTAATAAAATTTGATATGTATAAGTTGTTATATTATTATTATTAATATTATTATCATTAATAATATTAATATTATTATAACTAGTAATATTGTTAATAAGATTATTATTATCATTATTATTAATTAAATTTATCATTTATCATATTATTATTTATCCTGTGTTATTACTAGTCTTTTTATTAATAATATTATTATTATAAGTAATATTAGTAATAGTATTATTAAAAATATTAATATATTTATTAATTATATAAAAATTTATGAATTATATAAATGTATAGACATATATATTAACAGATTTAGAAAAACAGAATTTTATACATACTTATATAGTTATATATAGTTTATATACATATAATTATATAAATAAACAGTATATACAAATAATTATACATATATATATATGTATGTGTGTAAATACTGTTAAATACGTATATACTCCGTATACAACACAGAAAAATACGTAAAATAATTGCATATCGTTTTCAGTCTTTTGGGAATCGATTTTCAATCTTCCATGTCGTACCAATCAGGAATAAAACCAATTGAATTAATCCAATTCTGTTAACAATCTCCATCATCTTTATTTTTTTTATTTATTTTTTTGTACCCGATGATTCTTCTTGTCGAGTGTATGTGCTGTAAAACAATCAAATTACTCAATGTCATTCTTTAAGTCATTCGTTTCTCCATTCTCTGTATCACTTTTTCACATTCATGTTTTGATTACTTTGTCTGGCTCATATACCGAAGCTCTATCATGATATACATAAACATATTACATATGTTTATGGAGAGACATGCACACCACTTTAAACTCTTCGTTCATCACCATTTACTCCATCACCACACCCGTACACAGTTGGTAACCGAGGCCACCATGACACCAAGAGACCGGAAACCACCCTATGATCACCATTAACAAACCCGCTTATGTTTCTACTCCATCAACCCATGACAACTCCATAACCACCATCATTAACCTATCATTAACTTGATTATATTTTTCTCGTTTTCCTATTTCTTCTTGAATCACAAACTCGCCAACCCCATCATGAACAACACGCCACCACTTGAGAACACCACCCATATTACCACCATGAAGTATCTTCATCGCCCATCAAAGACTGCAACTGCTACTACAATCTTCTATGTCTTGAATCGAAAGTAAAACAAACACAATCAAACCATGGTTAAATAGCTGCAAGGGTTATGCATCTGTATCGGTAAACTCAACCAAACCACAAACCATCGACCATGTTTTTGTCCGAACAGCCCCAAGTTGATCCACCCTTCATCTATCACCATCGAATCATTCTCCTTATGTATTGCTCAAACCATTCTTGAAGATGTTTGTGCAGTTTTGTCCGTCAATCGGATGAGAAGAGTGGTTAATAATAAAGGCTACAATTATTGGATTATTTGTTTAATTGTTGTGAACCACACCACACATAATTGCTTTTTAAAAGGTGATACTTATGAATTGTTAAAAGTAATATCAATTAGTTGCCATTAATTTGTCCATTATAAATATGATAATGGAATGTGACATGATGATGAGCTGTAAAGGAGGAGACACCAAATTGCAACCCTTTTTCTTTTCCATTCGGTCTGTTTCAATTGACAGGAAACCCCAGCTATCTATCTAGATCAAAACATGTAGTGGGCTTATGTAGATTGGGCTTAAGAAATTACTGTTAGGCCGATTAAATCACAGGCTTATCGAAACGGGTTGAAACAGAAAATTTTAGAAGAAGATGATATTTTTTTCCCGATGATACAGTGGGTTGATGATAGTGAATGATACTTAAAACTTCGATGATAAGGATCATAAAGATAGATGAAGATAATAATATGATTAATATTATGATTTAAGATTATGATTATAATTTTTGATTTTATGTGATAGATAATGGATTGATTAGATGATGAGATGCTTAAGATCAGGAAAATATAATAATAATGATGTTGTAGAATGATGACGATAATGAAATTGATGTTGATGATGATTAATATTTCGGATCTGTTTGGAATTTTAGAAGAAGAAGAGGCAGACAGAAAGAAATAGGTTAAAAGAACTAGTTTACGAAATAAAACAGAAAAGCAATAGATAGATCAATGGTTAGTAGTGCGCTTGTTATACGAGAGGTCATGAGTTCGAAACTATGCCTAGGCGACTGCTTATGTATTTTTTTTTTGAATAAAAGTTGGGCTGTTGCAAACCTGAGCCTGTTGGGCCAAAGTAAATCATGGGCTGCTTTGGAGAATCCATTTAACAACACAAATGGGCTACCTTACTTGGACTCCTTTTAATAGTAATGGATTTGTGATTTAAGGTATAATTACTTCTAGTTATTATTATTATTATTATTATTATTATTATTATTATTATTATTATTATTATTATTATTATTATTATTATTATTATTATTATTATTATTATTATTATTATTATTATGAACATAAGTATTATTATTATTAAAAATTATTATCATTATTATTATTATTATTTTTATTACTAGTATTATTATTATTATTATTATTATTTTTACAACAAATAAATATTATGTATATAGAATTATACTTATAATAATATTACATATTATACACATATTTTTTATATATGTATTATTATTATTAAAAATTATTATTATTATTATTATTATTATTATTATTATTATTTTTATTACTAGTATTATCATTATTATTATTTTTACAACAAATAAATATTATTTATATATAATTATACTTATAATAATATTACATATTATACACATATTTTTTATATAAATATTCATATATAACAAATGATGTATTTTTAATATAATATTAATCATATATAAATATTAATATAACTATATAAATATTAGTCATCTTTAAAGATACATACAAATTAAATATATATATAATATATAATTTAAGATAAAATAAATTTGTTCAATTACAAATATATGTGTTAATATATATAAATGATATGGGTTCGTGAATCAGAGGCAACCCTGCATTGTTCAATGTCGTCATATGTATTTTTACTACAAAATACAGTTTAGTGAGTTTCATTACTCCCTTTTTAAATGCTTTTGCAATATATATTTTTGGGACTGAGAATACATGCGCTGCTTTTATAAATGTTTGACGAAATAGACACAAGTACTTAAAACTACATTCTATGGCTGGATTATTAAACCGAATATGCCCCTTTTTAGTCTGGTAATCTAAGAATTAGGGAACAGACACCCTAATTGACGCGAATCCTAAAGATAGATCTATCTGGCCCAACATGCCCCATTCTGAAATTTGGAATGCTTTAGTACTTCGAAATTATCATGTCTGATGGGTGTCCCGGAATGGTGGGGATATTCTATATGCATCTTGTTAAGGTCGGTTACCAGTTGTTCACCATATGAATGATTTTTATCTCTATGCAGTTTGCGAAATGCCTGATATGACATGTATATTTATGGAAAAATTGAAATCTTGTGGTCTATTAAAATGATGAAAATGAATGATTATGATAAACTAATGAACTCACCAAGCTTTTGGTTGACACTTGAAAGCATGTTTATTCTCAGGTATGAAAGAAATCTTTCGCTGTGCATTTGCTCATTTTAGAGACATTACTTGGAGTCATTCATGACATATTTCAAAAGACGTTGCATTCGAGTCGTTGAGTTCATCAAGATTATTATTAAGTCAATTATAGTTGGATATATTATGAAATGGTATGCATGCCGTCAACTTTCGATGTAAAGAAAGTTTATCTTTTAAAAACGAATGCAATGTTTGTAAAATGTATCATATAGAGGTCAAGTACCTCGTGATGTAACCAAATGTAATGACTTCATCCAGATGGATTAGGACGGGGTATTAGACCGTCCAGCCCTTTTGGACGCCGTCCAGATGAACTAGAGAATTCTGTTTCGTTTGGTCGTTTACCGTTTAATTCTAACTATGCTACGCAACTCCGATTAACATGAAACTTGGCCAACGTGCTCATATATGATTATGTAACTTAGAAAAATTGTCGGATACCCGACCCGACCCCATTGACTTTGACTTTGACCAAGTTTGACTTTTAGTCAAACTTAACCAAATATTTATGCAATCGTTCTCACATGGTTTCATACTTGTATCTCGCATGAAAATTGACAACGTGATTCACGTGCTATATTAATCGAGTCGTAATGAGCCATAGGACTAATTAAACAAATTTCGCTCAACCTTGTGTCATAACCGTTAATTGATACAACTTATTTGTTTAGGTCAAGACTAAACAACTTTCATTTGCACAACGTTTAATTTCAAATACTTTGGCGTGCTACTACAGTGAGATCATAGTCCCACTTTTACTCTTTTAAACTTACATTTGGGATGAGAAAAACATAAACGTTTCGATTAACAAAGTGAACACAAGTACGAAAACAAACATTCTACGTACGAGTTAGAACAAAAATGCCTCAATTCGATTATCATTAGTTACACTTGCCGGGTGTAAGCGAGAACTTATGTTGTATGGCCATATGGGTTTGACAAACCCTC
The DNA here is from genome assembly GCF_046630445.1 of Rutidosis leptorrhynchoides. Classification (NCBI taxonomy): domain Eukaryota; kingdom Viridiplantae; phylum Streptophyta; class Magnoliopsida; order Asterales; family Asteraceae; genus Rutidosis; species Rutidosis leptorrhynchoides. The sequence continues at coordinate 81,757,724 of NC_092333.1, forward strand.
ATTCGAATGGTTCGCTACCGTTATGCGGATGAAATATATTTTCGAGAAACCGTGTATGTTCTAACACTATTTTTGATGGGGTAACGTTAGTTACGCATTGATAATTGGGTGCTCATGATAACAACTTTTAGAATGTTCTTACTATTACTTCAACGTTATAAATCTTGTGGTTCAACTTACTTACGTACTCACTTACTAAACCTATGATTTCACCAACGTTTTTGTTGACAGATTTTCTATGTTTTTCTCAGGTCCTTGAACGATATGTGTTACATGCTTCCGCTCACTATTTTGTTACTTACTTGGATGTCGAGTATACATGCATACATGAAGCATCTTTTGACTTTACATTTAAACTGTGTCGCATAGGTTTCATTTGAACGTAAAATGTTGTAACGTCACTAGTTGTTGAACTACTTTTGTAAACTTGAAACATCTTTACAATTGAAATGAATGCGGCATATTTTGGTCAAACGTCATTTTAAAGACTTATGATCACGTAATGGGACATAAGTAGACGGCGCCGTCAATGACGATTTTGTCGGGTCGCTACAACAAGCAGAGCGGGTGTGCGAATACGTTGTGGTTAAGCGTGGTCGGGCGAGAGCACTACCAGGATGGGTGACCTCCCAGTAAAGTGCTTCTCGTGTGTGGTCGCCAAGAAAAAGGTGGACTTGCGGGCAAAGCGGACAGCTTAACATGACCACAATATTGTCCGCTTTGCCCGCAGGCGCACGGCACTTTCTCAGGAGGTCACCCATCCTGGTAGTGCTCTCGCTCGAGCACACTTAACCACAATATACTCGCACACCCGCTCTGCCTGTGGGCCTAAAACGCGTTGTGTCATTTAAGCCTGGGTATTACCTTATAATCTCATGATCACTCATGTCCGTGAGCGATGTGGGATTTGCCTATGGTGTTACATTCATCCCCCCAAGGGACTCATCATCCTCGATGAGGTTTGCCTACCACCCTCAACGGCACATGAGTGGCTCTGATACCATTCTGTAACACCCAGCTTAACATGACCACAATATTGTCCGCTTTGCCCGCATGCGCACGACTTTTTCTTGGCGACCACACAAGAGAAGCACTTTCTTAGGAGGTCACCCATCCTGGTAGTGTCCTCACCCGAGCACGCTTAACCACAACGTACTCACACTTCTACTCAACCTATGGTCCCAAAACGCATTGTGTCATTTAAGCGTGAGTATTACCTTATAATCCCATGATCACTCATGTCCGTGGGTGATGTGGGATTTGCCTAGGGTGGTACATTCACCCCCTCGGAGGGACTCATAATCCTCGATGAGGTTTGCCCCACCATTCTCAACGGCACATGAGTGGGTCTGATACTATTCTATAATCCCCCAGCTTAACATGACCACAATATTGTCCGCTTTACCCGCAGGTGCACGGTTTTTTCTTGGTGATCACACACAAGAAACAGAGGTCACTCATCCTATTAGTGTTCTCACCTGAGCACGCTTAACCATAATGTAGACATACACTCGCTCTGCCTGTGGTCCCAAAAAGCGTTGTGTCATTTAAGCGTGAGTATTACCTTATAATCCCATGATCACTCATGTACATGTGCGATGTGGGATTTTCCAAGGGTGTTACACTAATCACCATAGAGTTGGAAACGATAACTTTCTAAGTGTTGTCTTTATTAGAATTAAATTTGACCCACCACTTGGCCAATAATGTTAGATTTTTTTAATCCTAATGGAATGATGCCAAGTCCAGCACATTATTTCGGGAGACACACTTTACTCCATTTGACTATAGCCATTTTTCTAACTTCTGAATCTACACCCCAAATGAAATTCCTTCTTAAACTTTCCAATTTATTCAACATGTAAGATCCTGTTTTCCCAGATGGTTGGGATGCCGTCCAAACGGTGGGACGTCGTCCTGTTGTAAAGGGCTCGACGCTGTCCAGATGAACTAGCGAGCCAGCTGTCTTGTTTTTAATTATTACAAATGGGTATTTTGATAATTTCACTTTGTGGACGATTTAAGGCTCTAGATCAGTTGGGGGAGCCTCATTTACACCATTTTCAACCACCGCTTCTTATCCACTTAAATTCTAGAGAGAGAAAAGGGTTTTAGTGTGAGAAAGCTCAATCCAAAGAGGAAGAAGCTAGTTTCGGGTCAAAGTGCGTGTTTTAAAGTTGTTCATCTACTCCCTAACTACGTTTTGATTGTGGTGGTAAGTCTTAACCTTGTTTTTTCTTATTTTAATTAGTTTAAGGGTTAGGGTTTGGGTAGTGTTGAAAATAAAACCCATTTTGTTAGTAATTTGGGGTTTTGGGTAAGTTTGGGTCATGAGGACTCAAAGATGATTAACCTAGGGTTTTGAAATGTTAAATGTGTTTATGGGTCTTAAATTGATTAGTTAACTACTAGCACACCTAGATGTTATGTAAGTAGGTATTAATTGGGTATGTGGTGACCCAAATGGGTGTGTAAACTTTGAAATGGGTCAAGGGAGTCTTTGATGGCCCAAGTTGTCTTATGAGTGTGAAAATATTATAAACTTGTGTTAAAAAGTGTACTAAGACCATATTTGGCTAGTGTTAGGGTTTTTGGCGAAGTTAACCCAAAATTAGGGTTAAAAGTGCAAATGGGTCGAAATTGCACTAAGGGTCAAAATGACACTAGGATGGTAAGTGAGTTGATTGACTAACTTGAGTTTGTGATTGATTATATGTATAATGTAATAGGTACGTTATATTGAAGGTTGTAAGCTCGTTTATCTTCCACAAAAGACTTTAAGGTGAGTGGAATAATTATATGCGTAAGTATATAATGTATTTATTTGTTGTAGCGTGAGATGTGAAATGTCGAAGTGTTAAGACACCACGTTTCACGTGACGAGTGAAGTGTCGAGGTGTTAAGACACCACTCGGGGTGAAGTATTGAGGTGTTAAGCTGCCACCTAGGAGTAAAGTGCCGAGGTGTCAAGGCACCGCTCCATAAGGTAAAGGGTGAAGCGTCGAGGTGTTAAGATGCCACCCGAGGGTTTAGTGATAAGAGGTGTTAAGTACACTAACGGATGTTATGAACACCGATGACCTTTCGCGAGTGCTATTCCCTTGTACGATTGGTTAACCATGGTTATTGTGTTGTAGCGTAAGCATATTACATTATTCAAGTTATATATATGCTATTGTTGTGCTAGCTTGTGGTATTGGAGGTTAATAGCTTTGTATTTGAGATGATAAGCTAATTGTGTTGCTAGCATGTATGCGGTATATGTGTAAGTGTTTGCAAGTAGGTGTATTATATATGTATGTGTATAATTATTGTATTCACTAAGCGTTTTGCTTACCCTCTCGTTGTTTACCTTTTTAGGCTCCGGCGTGGATAAGGGCAAAGGTATCCGTTTGGATTAGTAGTGGCTCACGGGGGTTTAGCTTTTGGAAGTTCAACCAAGATGTAGGTAGTTTAACCCCAAACACCATGCTATAGGTGTCGTTTGGAATTTAAAATCTTGTGGTCGAAACTTGTATTTTTGAACGAAATTCTTAAAACAGTCGATGTGGGCCCGATGTTGTAAACTCGATCTTATGGTGGAAATCTCTTAGTTTTACTTATATTGTTATGTTGTGAAAAGGGTTTCGTTTAAAAATTTCGGGAAGTGGGTTTTTCGCTCGCGTAAGTTGGACCCCTAGATCAGAATCTGGCAGTTCATTGGGACGCGTTCCCAAATGATTGGACGCCGTCCTGGCCTTCAGTACTGGACGTCGTCCAGATAACTGGACGCCATCCAGATAACTGGACGCCGTCCAGAGGTACTGTCTAATTTTTTTTTGGTCGTATTTTTTGGTATAACGAGGTTTGGGTCATTACAAGTGGTATCAGAGCATGGTCTAAGGGATTTAGGCGACTTGAGATACTAGACTTAGACTTTATTGTGAGTGCGCTTTATGCGGGACTTGTAGGAGACGGGTCGGACCGGGGATTTGTTAGTGCCTAGGTTTAGGTGAACTAGCTATGCGCTAATTGTTTTGTGTTGTATTTGCAATCATCAAGCGAGATAGACGTTGTACTAGCAAGTTAATGCAACGTGCTCGTGTAATAATGATTAGCTACCATTGTTACGGGTTCAAAACGTGTCAGGTACGACGATTGTTGAGCAAGATGGGGCGGTGTGAGATGTACATATATGCTTTTATGTTATATCCTTTCGTTTCATTGTTTAACCTATTTCCGTTTTATAGTATGAAGACGAGAAACGGACCCGAGAACAATGAAGGGGGCACGAGTGAAGATGTTGAGTTCACGGCCAAGGTTGAGGCCATCATTAAGAAGCAAAGAGCGGAATTTCTTGAGGATGTCCGAAAGGTTTTCCAAGAATCGGTTGATGGGCAAGTAATTGAGTTAATAAACGAGCGAATGAATGCCGCAATCAAAGAGGCACTCGATGCTAGAAACATCCATCTTCGTGGCGAAGGGGGTGATGGTAATGGGGTACATGGAAGGCGGGACTTCCATTACAAAAATTTCAAGGATGCTCAACCTCCTACGTTCAATGGGGTGAGAGATCCGTTGAAAAGCACATGTTGGATCTCCGACATTGAGGGAGCTTTCCGTACCGCCGAATGTCCTCCCGAGAAGAAAACGAGATATGGTTCTAGTATGTTGCTCGAAGAGGCTAAGTTGTGGTGGGACGATAAGATTAAGTTGTATGGTGAAGAGCAATGTATGAGCTTGACATGGGATGAGTTTAAAAAGGAGTTCTTTGATTAATATCGTACTCCATCCGACCTTAACAAAATCTGGGACGAGTTGCGCGATTTGCGACAAGGTTCGATGGACTTGGTTACTCTCAAGTGTACCTTCTTGTCAAAGACTCGTTTTTGTCCGAAGTATGTAGGTGATGACCGAATGTTGATGCTATATTTTTATCGTACACTAAGCGATGAGTTGAAGAGTAAGATTAGTCGGAGAATGGCTAAGTCTTTTGATGAATTGTTTGAGTTAGACCGGGGTTTCAAGGCGGAGGTTCCAAAAAGAAGTGATTTCTCTTTTTCTAAGAGAAAATTTGAAGGTTCGAGTCATTCGAGCTTTTCAAGCAAAAAGAGCAAGAGCAAGAGCAAGAGCAAGAAGGGTTCTGGAAGTGTCAATAGCGTGAAGAAGAGTGCTTCCGGGGTTTTTTCCTATACATGCTACAATTGTGAACAAATGGGTCATATGGCTCGTGATTGCCCGAACCCATCTTCCGGAAATAAACTCACATGTTTCAATTGCCAAAAGCAAGGACACCGAAAGTCGGAGTGTCCCGATTTGAACACAGATCATGTTAAACGGTTAGAGAAGGCGGTGGGTACGACTATAGGACGAAATTATTTGATGACGAATGATGAAGCCAAGCAATCCAATGAAGTTGTCTCAGGTACTTTCATGGTTAACTCTAATCTGGCAAGGATCCTATTTGATAGCGGTGCTAATTTATCGTTTGTTTCTCCAAGATTTGTGTCTAAGCTTGATAAACTGCTAGCTAAGTCAAGTCATCCGGTAGAAGTTGAAATAGCGGATGGTAAAATGGTGCTAGGGGTTGATGTTTGTAATGATTGTGATATTGTGTTTGGTACCGAAACGTTTAAAATTGATCTTATCCTGATGACGTTGGGTGAATTTGATATCGTCGTTGGTATGGATTAGCTCGATCGTTATAGAGCTGATATTACATGCCATGAAAAATCTATTCGTGTGAAGACCCCAAGTTGGGGAGAGTTAATTATTCTTGGCGAAAAACGAAGAAGACTTGTGCCATTATGCACTTATGCACGGGCACGTCATTTTCTTGTTAGTGGTGGCATGGCTTTTCTTGCTCATGTAGTTGATACTCGTGAAGACCCACTATCCATTCGTAAAATTCCGGTGGTTAGTGAATTCGAAGACGTTTTTTCGGATGAATTACCGGGTGTTCCGGCGGAAAGACAAGTTGAATTTCGCATTGAGTTGGTTCCGGGTGCTACTCCCATTGCTAAAACACCTTATCGTTTAGCACCAACGAAAATGCAAGAGTTGTTAAATCAAACCCAAGAGTTGCTTGAAAAGGGTTTCATTCAACTGAGTGCTTCGCCATGGGGCGCTCCGGTTTTATTCGTGAAGAAGAAAGATGGTAGTATGCGAATGTGCATCGATTATCTGGAGTTGAATAAAGTAACGATCAAGTTACTATCCATTGCCTCGGATTGACGATTTGTTTGATCAACTTCAAGGCGCGACTTATTTTTCTAAAATTGACTTACGGTCCGGCTATCACCAAATGCGGGTCCGTGAGGAAGATATTGAGAAAACGGCCTTTCGAACGCGCTATGGGCATTTTGAGTTTGTAGTTATGCCTTTTGGCCTTACGAATGCACCGGCGGCATTCATGGATCTTATGAACTGAGTGTGCCAACCTATGTTGGACAAGTCGGTGATTGTGTTCATTGACGACATACTTGTCTATTCGAAGAGTATGAAGGAACATGAACATCATTTGCGTGGTGTGTTGAAGACGTTGCGGAAGGAGAAGATGTATGCAAAATTCTCCAAATGTGAATTTTGGCTAAGGGAAGTTCAATTCCTTGGCCATATTGTGAACAAAGATGGTATTCAAGTATATCCGGGGAAGATTGAGACGGTAAAAAGTTGGGGACGACCGACTACACCTACGAAAATCTGAAGTTTTCTCGGATTGGCCGGTTATTATCGTCGGTTTATCCAAGACTTTTCTAAAATCGCTTCTCCTTTGACGAAGTTGACGAGAAAGAACGTGAGATTTAATTAGGAGAACGAGCAAGAAATTGCTTTTCAATTGTTAAAAGAGAAGTTATGTCAAGCTCCGGTGTTAGTATTGCTGGAAGGGGTAGAAGACATGACGGTTTATTGTGAGGCGTCTTTAAATGGGCTCGGGTGTGTTCTAATGCAAAGAGGTAAAGTCATAGCTTAAGCCTCTCGACAATTTATGGAACACGAAACAAGATATCCGACTCATGATCTTGAGTTGGCGGCGGTTGTTCATGCGTTGAAAATTTAGCGCCATTATTTGTACGGTGTCAAATGTACGATATATTCGGACCACAAGATCTTAAAACATCTTTTTGACCACCGAGATTTGAATTATCGTCAACGTAGATGGATGGATGTGGTAAAAGATTATGATTGTGAAATACTTTATCATCCGGGTAATGCGAATGTGGTCGCGGATGCGTTAAGTCTGAATAGTCAACATCTGGCGATACGAGTAGGATCGTTACGCATGATTATTACTAACGATTTTCTTGTAAAGCTCGATGAGATTCAAATTGAAGCTTTTGTTAACAATAAGCATGATGAACGAATTGTGGGCCAAACGGAGTCTATTACCTTGGGCCCGCATGGTTTATTGTCCTTTCAAGGACGAGTGTGGGTACCGAGAATGGGAGATTTTCGACGAGTGCTACTTGATGAAGCACATAAGTCAAAGTATTCCATTCATCCGGGCGCGGTGAAAATATATCTTGATTTGAAGAAAGAGTATTGGTGGCCGGGCATGAAACGTGATGTTTTAAAGTATGTTGAACAATGTGTCACGTGTTTGCAAGTTAAGGCCGAACACCAAAATCCGTATGGTAAATTACAACCGTTGGAAGTCCCGAAATGGAAATGGGAGCACATCACCATGGACTTCATTACAAAGTTACCAAAGATGGCGAGAACCCAATTTGATTCGATTTGGGTGATAGTTGATCGGTTGACAAAAAGTGCTTTGTTTCTTCCCATTCGGGAAATGATATCGTCGGAGACTTTGGCTAAATTATTTATCAAGGAGGTGATATCGAGGCATGGGGTTCCTATATCTATTATTTTGGATCGAGACACTCGTTTCACATCTCGGTTTTGGAATAAGTTTTATGAAGATATGGGTACACAATTGAGAATGAGCACGGCGTATCTGTAACATCCCGCCTTTTTTCCATTTACTTTTCCGTTATACTAATATAAAGTCCGTTATATGTTTATAACATCTCCCATTGATACGCGTTTTTAAATTATCTCGTTTAGGTAATTCACGCACCCGAACGAAAGTTGAGGGACTAAACTTGACAAGGGATCAAACCCTTGACTAGGTCAAAGGGTCAAACCCCTTTCACCCATTCATTATCATCTCCATCTCTCTCTTTCTCTCTAGCAAGAACACACACACCATTACCAAATTCATTCAATCATCATCTAAATCCGATCTAGGAGGCTTACAACAAAATAAATTACATATTCGTAATCCTCTCTTCATCCTCTTCATTTTGGTACCAACTTCATCTCGTTTGGGTAACATTTCTAAAACTCTAGATTTCTCTAAATTCGTATTTTTGACTTGAAATGGTGTTAGTTAGTGTCTATGGCTCATTTGTGATGTAGTGTGTGCAATTTATATGCTCGATCTCGTTGTTTTAGTGTAACTAGCATGAACTTGAATTTTGGTGTGTTGTCCTTGAATTTTGGATGATCATATGTTGTTAGATGTTAAAAGTTCATGTTCTAATTGTGTTCCTAGTATCACTAGCTTCAATTTGATGTGTAGGTTGCTTTAGAAAAGTTCATGAACTTGATTTATGATTTTGGTGAATTTGGGTTAGGGTTGATGAACTTGAAATGGACTTTTGATGCATTGAATGCCATGGATTATTATTGGTAAGTGTTTAGTTGGATTGTATGCTTGATTACCTTCGAAACGGCATATCATTCATGTAAATTGGTTGCCCGAATCATTGAATTGCATTTATGAACTTGTATGCGGTTAATGTTAAGCATTAGATGCGGTTTTGGTTGTTGTATTAGGTAGATTGATTGATGAAATGTGTTTAGTTGTTTTCCTCGTCAAATTACCTTCCCAATGGTATAAGATACTTGTCTTGATTGTTTGCGGATCATAAATGGTGATTGTTTGAAGTTAGGTTCGTGCATAAAACTTAAAAACTGCCAGAACTCTCTGCACAGGTAATGGCGCGGCGCGCCATTATGGTCTGTCCAACTTTGTCAATTTTCGAATAATGTTTGCTATGCTACGCACCTCCGATTCACATGTAACTTGTCCTAACATGCTCATACATGATTAAAAACCTCAGAAAAATAGTTCGGGACCCGACCCGAACGTGTTGACTTTTTCGTTGACCTTGACCGACCAAAGTTTGACTTTTTGTCAAACTTAACCAAATGATTATGCAACCTTCCTAACTTGTTTATATACTTGTACCTTGCATGAAACTTGACAATTTGATATCACATGCTACATAATCGAGTCGTAACGAGCCATAGGACTAATTGAACATCTTTGACCTATCGTGTTTACCGTTATTGATACGACCTATTTGTTTAGGTCAAGACTAGCACTATCCTTCGCACACGTTATTTTGTGAAGTACTTTTCGTACGTGCACTCAAGGTGAGATCATAGTCCCACTTTTACTCTTTTTGAACTTACATTTGGGATGAGAAAACATAAACATTTCTTTACTAAGTGAACACAAGTACAGGAAAACAAACATTCTACATACGAGTTTAGAACAAAATCCTCAATTCGATTATCATTAGTTACACTTGCCGGGTGTAAGCGAGAACTTATGTTGTATGGATCCATATGGGTTTGACAAACCCTCATTCAAACGGTTTGCTACCGTTTACGAATGAAATATATTTTCGAGAAACAGTGTATGTTCTAGCACTAAGTGATGGGGTTCTATGGAAGGAATGTTAAGCATTGATAATTGGGTGCTCGTGAAACAAACTTTTGGAATGTATTACTATTATTTCATTGATGCAAATCTTGTGGTTCACTTGTACTTACTTACTTAAACCTATGATTTCACCAACGTTTTCGTTGACAGATTTTTATGTTTTTCTCAGGTCCTTGAATGATACATGATACATGCTTCCGCTCATTGTTTGATACTTGCATTGGATGTCGAGTATATGTGCATACATGGAGCGTCTTTTGACTTTATTTAAAACTGTGTCGCATAGGATGTCGTTTGTACTTAACTTTGTGACGTAACTTTTGGATGAACAATTCTTGTAAACTGGGGAACAATCTTTACTTTTGAAATGAATGCGACATCTTTTGGTCAAACGTTGTTTTAAAGACTTATGACCACGTAACGGGACCTAAGTAGACGGCGCCGTCAAACATGATTTGGTCGGGTCGCTACAGATGGTATCAGAGCTGGTTTAACCTTAGCCGTAAAGGTAGTCACGCGCGCCGGCTGTCAGGCCGGGCACCCATACGGACTATGCTTTTTGGCGGGTTAATCGTAGAGGGGGTTCTCACAGTGTTACCTGTGACGAAGCATTGGCTCTTACCCCTTGCGATCCCTTGGAATTTGAGGGTTGGCAGTTTGGCAGAAATGCGGGCCGTAAAATCAGTGTCTGAGGTACACTCAGTGGTCACCAAGCGGTTAGCTGGAAAGGCACTGGGTGGGTTTCTACCCCATCTGTAGCTACTTGCAGGGTCGCTACAGATGGTATCAGAGCGTTGGTTGTAGGGATTTAGAGTTCATTGGTGTCAACCTCGAGTCATAGGGTACATTGGTGAGTCTAGACTACAACCGGCATATAGACTTGAAGTAGGAATTACTTGACTACTTGTGCATTTATACTCGAACGCTTCTACTCATATCTACTCTTAGTTCATCTTAATCTCACGTTGTTTAATTTGATTGACACGCCACCTTGACTTTATAGAATAATGTCGAATGCACATATGAATCAGGGTAATATAATTGCCGGGATTATATTACGGTGACTCATATGAACGTTCCGACATTATGGCATAAAGAATTTAAGGCGAGTCGAGGAAAAACTTCTCTTTATCTTTATTCTATATCACGGTTAGTATTATTGAGAATACTAATCAATGATATTCTTGTGTCTTGAAGGAACAATGGCTCCTCGTCGTGTACGCCGCAATGAAACTCCAGAACAAGCTCTCGAACGGATGATAGCCACCGCCGTAGATGCGGCCATGGCCGGTCACTCATCCAACAACAATAATAATAACAACCACAACAACAACAACAATGGAGCCGGAAACTCAAACGAGGGATGCTCCTATAAAGCTTTCATGGGGTGCAAACCTCACACTTTTGATGGAACCGGGGGACCGGTCGTGCTCACCCGATGGTTTGAGCAAACGGAAGCCGTCTTTAGCATAAGCGGTTGTCGGGACCAAGACAAGGTCAAATACTCCACTCATACCTTCGCCGGTGTTGCTCTTACATGGTGGAATACTTATGTACAATCGGTGGGTACCGATGAAGCTCACGCCCTCTCTTGGGCCGACTTGAGGGAAAAGATGATTGTCGAATATTTCCCTCGTGAAGAAACCCGAAGGCTCGAACAAGAGCTAAGAACTTTAAAGGCGATCGGAAATGATCTCAAGGCTTACAATCAACGATTTTTCGAACTAGCCTTGATGTGCCCAAATCTTGTGAACCCCGAAGCTTTAAGGGTTGAACTTTACATGGATGGTCTTCCAAAGAGTATCAAACACGGAGTAATGTCATCCAAACCCACTAATCATCAAGAAGCTTTGAACATGGCCCGCAAATTGATAGAAACGGTTGACGAAATCATAGTTCCGGCACCTAAGGCCGAGGATAAATCGGGCGGCAACAAAAGAAAGTGGGAACCCTCCCAATCAAACAACAACAACTTTGCTAAGAAGCCTTACACCTCCGACGGCAAGAAGGGTTATGCCGGGAACCTACCTCTTTGCAACAAATGCAACAAACATCACTTTGGCGAATGTAGTAAGTTAATTTGCCACCGGTGCCAAGGAGTTGGTCATAAGGCCAACGATTGTAAAAGTGCCACTCCCGTTGCTCGAAAGTGGCCCAATGCACCAAAGACGGGCACTTGTTATGAATGTGGCCAAACGGGCCATTATAGAAATGCATGCACGAAGAGGAAAGATAACACCAATACGCGCGGCCGAGCTTTCAACATCAACACCGAGGAAGCCCGAGATGATAATGAATTAGTCACGGGTACGTTTCTTCTCAACAATTCTTATGTCTCTTGCTTATTCGATTCGGGTGCCGATAAATGCTTTGTATCCAAGACTTTGACTCATTCTTTTAGCACTCCACCTCTTCCATTAGATACCACTTATACCATTGAAGTGGCTAACGGGAAACTATTAAGTGCCGACACATATTACCGGGGGTGTACGTTAAACATTTTGGGTAAGGAATTTGAAATTGACTTGATACCCATGGAACTAGGAAGCTTTGATGTAATAATCGGTATGAATTGGTTAGTCAAAACGAAATCTCACATCCTTTGTGATCTTAACGCAATCCGAATTCCTATCGAGAATGGTGAACCCTTGATTGTTTATGGCGATAAGAGTTGCACCAGACTCAACCTCGTTTCGTGCCTTAAAGTTAGAAAACTACTCCGTAAGGGTTGTTTTGCGATCCTTGCCCACGTTAAGAAAGTCGAGTCCAATGAGAAGCATATCGATGATGTGCCAATTGTTAGTGACTTTTCCGATGTATTTCCCGACGAATTGCCGGGTCTTCCACCTCATCGACCGGTTGAATTCCAAATCGATCTTATTCCGGGAGCCGCACCCGTAGCACGTGCACCGTATAGACTTGCTCCATCCGAAATGCAAGAATTGCAAAGTCAAATCCAAGAACTACTTGACCGTGGTTTTATCCAACCTAGCCATTCACCTTGGGGCGCTCCGATTTTGTTTGTTAAAAAGAAAGACGGATCCCTACGAATGTGCATTGATTATCGTGAACTAAATAAATTGACGGTTAAGAACCGATATCCTCTTCCTCGCATCGATGACCTCTTTGATCAACTACAAGGGTCTTGTGTATATTCAAAAATCGATCTCCGCTCGGGTTATCATCAATTAAGGGTTAAGGGGGAAGATGTCTCCAAAACCACTTTCCGAACTCGTTATGGTAGTTATGAATTCCTTGTCATGCCATTTGGTCTCACTAATGCACCGGCGGTGTTCATGGATCTTATGAACCGCGTGTGCAAACCGTATCTCGATAAATTCGTTATTGTGTTCATCGATGACATATTGATCTATTCTAAAAATGAAGAAGAGCACGAACAACATCTCCGACTTGTGCTCGAACTCTTGAGACAAGAACGACTTTATGCCAAATTCTCCAAGTGTGAATTTTGGTTGAAGGAAGTTCAATTTCTTGGTCATGTTGTAAGTGATCAATGTATTAAAGTCGAACCCACGAAAATCGAAGCCATTAGTAAATGGGAGACTCCTACTACTCCTACTCACATTCGTCAATTCTTGGGTCTCGCCGGGTACTATCGTAGATTCATCGAAAACTTCTCTTTGGTTGCACGTCCTCTAACCGCATTAACTCACAAGTTAAAGAAATTCATTTGGGCGACCGAGCAAGAATCCGCGTTTCAGATCTTGAAAACGAAGCTAACCACCGCTCCTATCTTGTCACTTCCCGAAGGCAATGATGACTTTGTTGTATATTGCGATGCCTCAAAACATGGTTTTGGGTGTGTATTGATGCAACGAACGAAAGTCATTGCTTATGCTTCTCGACAACTCAAAATTCATGAAAGAAACTACACGACGCATGATCTCGAACTCGGAGCCGTTGTCTTTGCACTTAAAATGTGGAGACACTATCTTTATGGAACCAAGAGTACTATCTTTACCGACCACAAAAGTCTCCAACACATTTTCGATCAAAAGCAACTAAACATGAGACAACGACGGTGGATTGAAACTTTGAACGATTACGATTGCGAGCTTCGTTACCATCCCGGGAAGGCAAACGTAGTAGCCGATGCCTTAAGTCGAAAAGAAAGAGCGGTGCCTCTTCGTGTCCGAGCCTTAAACATCACCATTCACACCAACCTTAATAGCCAAATTCGGGTAGCCCAAGATGAGGCTCTCAAGGATGAAAACCATTCACACGAGCTCTTGAACATTCTCGTCTCTCGATTCGAAATTAGGGAGACCGGACTCCGATATTACGCCGGAAGGATTTGGGTGCCTAGTTATGGGGACCTACGAAGCCTTATTTTAGATGAAGCCCATAAGTCACGATACTCGATTCACCCCGGTGCCAATAAGATGTACCACGACCTTAAACAACTATATTGGTGGCCGAACATCAAAAGGGACGTAGCTACTTATGTTTCCAAGTGTTTGACATGTTCCAAAGTCAAAGCCGAACACCAAAGACCGTCCGGACTACTTCAACAACCCGAGATCCCGCAATGGAAGTGGGAAAGAATAACGATGGATTTTATCACCAAACTACCAAAAACGACGGGCGGTTATGATACCATTTGGGTTATTGTTGACCGTCTCACCAAATCCGCACACTTCCTTGCCATGAAAGAAACGGACAAAATGGAGAAACTTGCACAACTTTACATTAAGGAGATCGTAGCCTGACACGGTGTACCTTTATCGATTATCTCCGATCGAGATGGCCGTTTCGTTTCTAGATTTTGGCGTACATTGCAAGAAGCGTTGGGAACGCGTTTAGACATGAGCACCGCATATCATCCTCAAACCGATGGACAAAGCGAACGTACAATTCAAACCTTGGAATACATGTTACGAGCTTGCGTGATTGATTTCGGAAAAGCTTGGGACAAGCACTTACCTCTTGCCGAGTTCTCTTATAACAATAGTTATCACGCGAGTATTAAAGCCGCACCTTTTGAAGCGCTATATGGCCGCAAATGTCGTTCACCTCTTTGTTGGGCCGAGGTAGGCGACGTGCAAATCACCGGACCCGAACTCATTCACGAAACCACCGAGAAAATCGTTCAAATCCGAGATAGGCTTAGGACGGCCCGAAGTCGTCAAAAGAGCTATACCGACAAACGACGCAACGATCTTGAATTTCAAGTCGGTGACCGAGTAATGTTAAAAGTCGCACCTTGGAAGGGTGTAATCCGTTTTGGGAAACGCGGGAAGCTAAATCCGCGGTATATTGGTCCTTTCGAAATCTTGGAGCGTATTGGAACCGTTGCTTATCGTTTAGATCTTCCGCCTCAATTGAACTCCGTTCATCCTACCTTCCATGTATCTAACTTGAAAAAGTGTCTTGCCGAACCCGATATCGTCATCCCTCTCGAGGAACTTACTATTGATGACAAACTTCATTTTGTGGAGGAACCGGTTGAAATTGTGGACACCTCCGTCAAGACATTGAAACAAAGCCGAATCCCGATTGTTAAAGTCCGTTGGAACGCCAAAAGGGGACCCGAGTTTACTTGGAAAAGACAAGATCAAATGCAAAGGAAGTATCCTCATCTATTCGTGAATTCGGAAACGCAAGATTTCGAGGAAGGAACAACGACTACTACGCCTACTTAAATTTCGGGACGAAATTTCTTTTAAGGAGTAGGTAATGTAACATCCCGCCTTTTTTCCATTTACTTTTCCGTTATACTAATATAAAGTCCGTTATATGTTTATAACATCTCCCGTTGATACGCGTTTTTAAATTATCTCGTTTAGGTAATTCACGCACCCGAACGAAAGTTGAGGGACTAAACTTGACAAGGGATCAAACCCTTGACTAGGTCAAAGGGTCAAACCCCTTTCACCCATTCATTATCATCTCCATCTCTCTCTTTCTCTCTAGCAAGAACACACACACCATTACCAAATTCATTCAATCATCATCTAAATCCGATCTAGGAGGCTTACAACAAAATAAATTACATATTCGTAATCCTCTCTTCATCCTCTTCATTTTGGTACCAACTTCATCTCGTTTGGGTAACATTTCTAAAACTCTAGATTTCTCTAAATTCGTATTTTTGACTTGAAATGGTGTTAGTTAGTGTCTATGGCTCATTGTGATGTAGTGTGTGTAATTTATATGCTCGATCTCGTTGTTTTAGTGTAACTAGCATGAACTTGAATTTTGGTGTGTTGTCCTTGAATTTTGGATGATCATATGTTGTTAGATGTTAAAAGTTCATGTTCTAATTGTGTTCCTAGTATCACTAGCTTCAATTTGATGTGTAGGTTGCTTTAGAAAAGTTCATGAACTTGATTTATGATTTTGGTGAATTTGGGTTAGGGTTGATGAACTTGAAATGGACTTTTGATGCATTGAATGCCATGGATTATTATTGGTAAGTGTTTAGTTGGATTGTATGCTTGATTACCTTCGAAACGACATATCATTCATGTAAATTGGTTGCCCGAATCATTGAATTGCATTTATGAACTTGTATGCGGTTAATGTTAAGCATTAGATGCGGTTTTGGTTGTTGTATTAGGTAGATTGATTGATGAAATGTGTTTAGTTGTTTTCCTCGTCAAATTACCTTCCCAACGGTATAAGATACTTGTCTTGATTGTTTGCGGATCATAAATGGTGATTGTTTGAAGTTAGGTTCGTGCATAAAACTTAAAAACTGCCAGAACTCTCTGCACAGGTAATGGCGCGGCGCGCCATTATGGTCTGTCCAACTTTGTCAATTTTCGAATAATGTTTGCTATGCTACGCACCTCCGATTCACATGTAACTTGTCCTAACATGCTCATACATGATTAAAAACCTCAGAAAAATAGTTCGGGACCCGACCCGAACGTGTTGACTTTTTCGTTGACCTTGACCGACCAAAGTTTGACTTTTTGTCAAACTTAACCAAATGATTATGCAACCTTCCTAACTTGTTTATATACTTGTACCTTGCATGAAACTTGACAATTTGATTTCACATGCTACATAATCGAGTCGTAACGAGCCATAGGACTAATTGAACATCTTTGACCTATCGTGTTTACCGTTATTGATACGACCTATTTGTTTAGGTCAAGACTAGCACTATCCTTCGCACACGTTATTTTGTGAAGTACTTTTCGTACGTGCACTCAAGGTGAGATCATAGTCCCACTTTTACTCTTTTTGAACTTACATTTGGGATGAGAAAACATAAACATTTCTTTACTAAGTGAACACAAGTACAGGAAAACAAACATTCTACATACGAGTTTAGAACAAAATCCTCAATTCGATTATCATTAGTTACACTTGCCGGGTGTAAGCGAGAACTTATGTTGTATGGATCCATATGGGTTTGACAAACCCTCATTCAAACGGTTCGCTACCGTTTACGAATGAAATATATTTTCGAGAAACAGTGTATGTTCTAGCACTAAGTGATGGGGTTCTATGGAAGGAATGTTAAGCATTGATAATTGGATGCTCGTGAAACAAACTTTTGGAATGTATTACTATTATTTCATTGATGCAAATCTTGTGGTTCACTTGTACTTACTTACTTAAACCTATGATTTCACCAACGTTTTCGTTGACAGATTTCTATGTTTTTCTCAGGTCCTTGAACGATACATGATACATGCTTCCGCTCATTGTTTGATACTTGCATTGGATGTCGAGTATATGTGCATACATGGAGCGTCTTTTGACTTTATTTAAAACTGTGTCGCATAGGATGTCGTTTGTACTTAACTTTGTGACGTAACTTTTGGATGAACAATTCTTGTAAACTGGGGAACAATCTTTACTTTTGAAATGAATGCGACATCTTTTGGTCAAACGTTGTTTTAAAGACTTATGACCACGTAACGGGACCTAAGTAGACGGCGCCGTCAAACATGATTTGGTCGGGTCGCTACAGTATCATCCTCAAATGGATGGTCAAACCGAACGTACGAATCAAACATTAGAGGATATGTTACGGGTGTGTATTATTGATTTCGATGGTAGTTGGGATGAGCATTTTCCCTTGGTGGAATTCTCGTACAATAATAGTTATCATACTAGTATCGGGATGCCACCTTATGAGATGCTTTATGGGCAGAGGTGTCGAACTCCGATTTGTTGGGGTGAAGTGGGACAAAAGGAAATCGGGAGTACCGATTTGGTTTTGGAGACGAATAGCAAGATTGAGATGATTCGGACTCATTTGAAAGCGGCTCAAGATAGACAAAAGTCATTTGCCGATAAACGTAGGCGATTGATTGAGTTCCAAGAGGGTGACATGGTGATGCTTAAGGTTTCGCCATGGAAGGGTATTATTCATTTTCGAAAACGGGGAAAGTTAGCTCCTCGGTTTATTGGTCCTTTTAAAATTTTGGCTCGTGTTGGTGAAGTTGCGTATCGTTTGGAATTACCCGAAGAGCTTGCGGGGATCCATAACACATTTCATGTTTCTCATCTCCATAAGTATCTTGCGGATGATTCTTCGTGGATGCCATTAGACGAAACTGAACTAAACAACAAGTTAGAGTATGTTGAGGAGCCGATTGCGATACTCGACGAAAAGGTAAAAAAGGTTGAGGAATAAAGAGGTGAGAACTTATAAAGTTCAATGGCATCGTAGTAAAGGTACCGAGTTTACTTGGGAGCCCGAAGAGTTTGTGTTAGTGTATCTTCCCTCTTGTCATGCGGCTTAGATTGCGAGGGCGCAATCCGGTTCAAGTGGGGGAGAGTTGTAAGATCCTGTTTTCCCAGATGGTTGGGACGCCGTCCAAATGGTGGGACACCGTGCTGTTGTAAAGGGCTGGACGCCGTCCAGTATTCTGGACGCCGTCCAGTATTCTGAACGCCGTCCAGATGAACTGGCGAGCCACCTGTCTTGTTTTTAAATATTACAAATGGGTATTTTGATAATTTCACTTTGTGGACAAATTTAAGGCTCTATATCAGTTGGGAGAGCCTCATTTACACCATTTTCAACCACCACTTCTTATCCACTTAAATTCTAGAGAGAGAAAAGGGTTTTAGTGTGAGAAAGCTCAATCCAAAGAGGAAGAAGCTAGTTTCGGGTCAAAGTGCGTGTTTTAAAGTTGTTCATCTACTCCCTAGCTACGTTTTGATTGTGGTGGTAAGTCTTAACCTTTATTTTTCTTATTTTAATTAGTTTAAGGGTTAGGGTTTGGGTAGTGTTGAACATAAAACCCATTTTGTAAGTAATTTAGGGTTTTTGGGTAAGTTTGGGTTATGAGGACTCAAAGATGATTAACCTAGGGTTTTGAAATGTTAAATGTGTTTATGGGTCTTAAATTGATTAGTTAACTACTAGCACACCTAGATGTTATGTAAGTGGGTATTAATTAGGTATGTGGTGGCCTAAATGGGTGTGTAAACTTTGAAATGGGTCAAGGGAGTCTTTGATGGCCTAAGTTGTCTTATGAGTGTGAAAATGCGATAAACTTGTGTTAAAAAGTGTACTAAGACCATATTTGGCTAGCGTTAGGGTTTTTGGCGAAGTTGACCCAAAATTAGGGTTAAAAGTGCAAATGGGTCGAAATTGCACTAAGGGTCAAAATGACACTAGGATGGTAAGTGAGTTGATTGACCAACTTGAGTTTGTGATTGATTATATGTATAATGTAATAGGTACGTTACATTGAAGGTTGCAAGCTCGGTTATCTTTCACAAAAGACTTTAAGGTGAGTGGAATAATTATATGCGTAAGTATATAATGTATTTATTTGTTGTAGCGTGAGATGTGATGTGTCGAAGTGTTAAGACACCACGTTTCACGTGACGAGTGAAGCATCGAGGTGTTAAGACGCCACTCGGGGTGAAGCATCGAGGTGTTAAGATGCCACCTAGGAGTGAAGTGCCGAGGTGTTAAGGCACCGCTCCATAAGGTAAAGGGTGAAGCGTCGAGGTGTTAACATGCTACCCGAGGGTTTAGTGAAATGGGGTGTTAAGTACACTAACGGATGTTATGAACACCGATGGCCTTTCGCGAGTGCCATTCCCTTGTATGATTGGTTAACCATGGTTATTGTGTTGTAGCGTAAGCATATTACATTGTTCGAGTTATATATATGCTATTGTTGTGCTAGCTTGTGGTATCGGTGGTTAATAGCTTTGTATTTGAGATGATAAGCTAATTGTGTTGCTAGCATGCATGCGGTATATGTGTAAGTGTTTGCAAGTAGGTGTATTATATATGTATGTGTATAATTATTGCATTCACTAAGCGTTTTGCTTACCCTCTCGTTGTTTACCTTTTTAGGCTCCGGCGTGAATAAGGGCTAAGGTATCCGTTTGGATTAGTAGTGGCTCACGGGGGTTTAGCTTTTGGAAGTTCGACCAAGATGTGAGTAGTTTAACCCCAAACACCATGCTCTAGGTGTCGTTTGGAATTTAAACTCTTGTGGCCGAAACTTGTTTTTTTGAACGAAATTCGTAAAACGGCCGATGTGGACCCGATGTTGTAAACTCGATCTTATGGTCGAAATATCTTTGTTTTACTTATATTGTTATGTTGTGAAAAGGGTTTCGTTTAAAAATGTCAGGAAGTGGGTTTTCCGCTCGCGTAAGTTGGACCCCTAGATCAGAATCTGGCAGTTCATTGGGACGCCGTCCTAAATGATTGGATGCCGTCCTGGCCTTCAGTACTGGACGCCGTCCAGATAACTGGACGCCGTCCAGAGGTACTGTCTAATTTTTTTTTTTGGGGGTCGTATTTTGTGGTATAACGAGGTTTGGGTCGTTACACAACACTCCCTTTGGAACTTTAAAAGGAGACATAAAATGTGTAGGAAGGATAGACAACACCGGATTAACCAAAACAAGCCTACCTCCCGTTGATAAACATCTTCTCTTCCACCCCGATAATTTTTTCTCGAGTTTTATAATAATTGGTTTCCATGTCGCAATTCTAGCATGAGTCCCAATAGGAACCCCAAGATAATCAAAAGGAAATGAGCCAACTTTGCAATCCAAAACACCCGCAAACAAAGCCATGTCTTCACTATTAACATTAATCCATATAAGACCGTCTATGAAGCATTAATATTTAGACCGGACACTTCAAAAAACCGTTCAAGAATATTTCTAATACAAATCATTTCCTCCATAGATGGATGTGAAAAATGATAGTGTCATCGGCGTATTGAGAATGGTTAACCGATTTACATTATCAGTACACACCTCTTTAAGACCTCCACTATATAATTCATTAGAAAGTAGCTTGTTAAGTACTTCGGCAACAAGAATAAAAAGAAACGGATAAAGGGGATCACCTTGTCTTAAACCACGATGCATAACTCCTTCTTTGGTCGGGGAGCCATTAACCATAACCGAAAACTTGATATTAGAAATGCAGGTTTTAATCCATGAAATAAATTTTAGACCAAATCCCATATTGTGCAAGACTTCCAAAAGGAAAGAATGTGAAACACTATCGTACGCCTTTTCAAAATCAATTTTTATAATTACCACCCCTTTGTTTTTTTTTTTTTTTTGGCGAAGTGCCATAGCTCATTAACAAGCATTACCCCGTCTACCAAAGTCTTGAAGGTATAAACCCATTTTGATTATTACTCACCACATTATCGATTACTGAACGTAGCCTATTTGCAATAAACTTAGCAATGATATTGTATGGAGCATTAATGAGACCGATAGGTCTCATATGTTCTATCCTTCTTGGACAATTTGACTTCGGGATGAGAACAATGAAGGAAGAATTAAAGCCGGAAGAAAATGAGGCATAATCATAGAATTGTGACATTATGGACATGATATCTTCTTTTAAAAAGCCCCACCCTTTCTTAAAAAACTTTAAAGAAAAACTATCGGGTCCCGGAGTCTTGTTTCCATCGAACATTTTAATAACATTGTACACCTCCTCCTTTGTGAAAACGGCTTCAATTACATCAGCCTGTTGGTCTGTTAAACAGGCCAGACCCATAGTAGCCCATAACCGCGGCGAATGTGTAGTCTGTTGGGCTGCAAACAAATTGCAAAACAGTCCCAATATGTGTTGTTTAATAAGCTTTGGATTTTCGATCTATTCCTCACCAATTTGGAGGCCTGCAATGTATGCAGCGTTGTTTCGTATACATGCAATGCTGTGAAAAAACTTAAAGTTTTTATCACCAAAACGTAACCAATTAACACGACTTTGAAGCATACGTTTTCTGTCTTCTTGTTTTTGAAGTGCCTTTCTTTCACAGTTGTATTCAACTAGATTAAGCGCTTCATTGGGTAATAAATTTCTAACTTCTTGCACTTTTTTTAATTCGTATATTTGACTTTCAAACGAAGATAAATCCAACTTATTTTTAAACACATTAGCATCACTCCAAACCTTTAAATGACTCTTCAACTTCTAGCACTTATTGAAAACCACATAAGCTGAAAAGCCATTTACATCATAAGAAAGCCAATAAGCTTTACATACATCCATGAACTTTGGCACTTCAAAAAACCCATTAAAGGATCGAAAAGGTTTTGGACCCCGTTATAATGATTTCCCTCCCCCCCCCCCCCGTATCAATGGATTGTGATCGGAAGAATATTTATCTCCCGCAATTAAAACCGCACCTGAAAATAGTACTAACCATTCGGTATTAACCAAAACCCGATCAATTCTAGACTTCTTGATCCGGGCCATTCCAAGTGAACATCTCATTTTGAATGTTTTGATCAATGAGATTTTCACTCAAAATGAAATTGTTAAATTTATTCATATTAACCATATACACATCTTCTCTTAACCTTTCATTTAAAGCCAATGTTGAATTGAAGTAGCCCAAAACACAAGTTGGACCCACCCCCACCCCCCACCCCCCATTTTTAACACAACCTTGAGATGTGATGCCAAATCTCTTTTTTCTCAAGCTCATTACGGGGAGCATAAATATTGATAATAAGGACATCACAATTAACATAAATAAAGGTGAGCAAAGTGGCTAACCTATTTTGAGCTTGAAAATGATCTTTTAATGAGAAAAAATCATCCCTCCAAAAAGAAACCAATCCACCCGATCGGCCTCGAGATGAAACTTGAACCTATTATAGACCACACCTCTCCATATTTCATTAATCACACTAGGGGACACATTTCAACCATTGTTTATTGAATTGCTATAAATTGGATTTGAAATTTATTTATTAACGCCCCAACTCTTCTTCCTTTATCTTTACATCCTGAGCCCCTAGTGTTCCAAGTTGCAATCTTTATTGTTTAGTTTTATTCCGGCGTTCACTACTATCGAACAATCCCTCAAGAAAACTACCAAGAACCTCCTTTTTCGTTTTGAATTTTGCTAGGATTCAAAATTTTACCTGTAACCTTCCTTGGTTTCTTGGGATAAACATTCGAAGTTTCATCATGTTCATCGTCTAATTCATCAAGTTGAAAAGTAGAGTCCACCACATCATTGAAATCTCTAACCTTTTCTTTCTTCTTTTTATTACCTTTGGAACGACTTCTTTGTAGATTGTGACTGGACTCCTTTTTTGATAACTTTTGGTTTTTAACCGAATTCTTCTTATGAATAGCACAAGAAGACCTTCAATCTAAAGTTAGGCATCGATTTAAATCTTGTTTATCATGAGAATACCTCGTTGCGTGGAAGATTTTAGAGGCATCAGGTAACTCAACATCGAATTGTGGACTCTTAGCATTCTTTACACTATCAACTGGCTTAATGGGCCGTTTATTTGATCCATTAAAGTTTGTCAAGTTGGGCCTGCTGGTACTAGGGGAATAAGACAAATGGATATTCGAGACAGGAGGCCACACTTCACTTGTTCCAGCCGTCACATGTGGCTTCTCTTCCAAATTAAAACTTTTTTCAAGGTTTACTTTCAAGTTATTGGTTATACTATTACCAACACCACTTTTGTCTCTTCCCTTAATTGATGCAGATTCTGTTTTTTTCCTTTACCACATAACCCTTATACTTCTCATATACCTCCAAGTTTAACTTTGGATTTGAGAGTATTGCCGTACCCAACGGATCAACCAAATTGGCCGTTTGTAAATCAGACAATTCAAAGTTTGAATTTCTATATACTTGGCTGCCATTCACTGGTCCTTCTGGAGTAACCAGTTCCTTCTCAAGTGAGCATTCCTTATCCGGTGAAGAATGAATCTCCGGTAATTCAAGATTGTGACATTCATCCTCTCCACCATTAACCTTATTTGGGTTTAAATCTTCATTATCATTGCCATTAGAATCCTCCCTTGAACAATTAAGCAAAAACCCATTTAACTTCATCAATGAGAACTTGATTATCAGGACAATCGAAATGCATCTTTGGATCAAAATCTTGATTAACCTCATGAACCCAGATTGTTATCTTCTTCTTATCTTGTAGTTCAGTAGTAATTTCTTTATCAATGTATTTTGCTTCAAATACATCCATGAAAACAAACATGGAAGCAGCCTGTGTAGGTTCATAAGAATTTTTAGAAATGTACAAAATATTTCCAAATGTTTTGACCGCTGATGTTAAGTTTTCCATGCTACCATAATCAATGGGAATACCCGATACTTCAATTCAATTTGATCTTGACTACTTGCCTTTTCTATCAACCATAGGTATCACCCTTAGGAATTCACTCATACCAAACGATGTCCCATGGCATAACTTGCGAAAGCTTGCATCATCAGTGCATCTAACCACAACTCCATATTTATCCCAAAAGGAAACATGTTCAATTGAAGCTTTATGGTTAATCGTCCACTGAACAAGTTTATCTTTGGATAAAAAATCTTTATCAATGATGAAAACCGTTCTTTGTAAAGCTGCACTAATATCGTTATTAATTTGAAACTGAATGAAGTTATCTCCCCCTTTTGGAAAAAAAGACTCTTTTCTGTAATGAATGTTGTCCCTTGTTTCCCTGTGGTTATGAGTAGCCCGTTTGGTGTAGGATTGCTTGTGATTCTTCTCCTTGTATGAGCTCTGTATTTTGTCGAATTTAGCAAAGCCCATCCTAATTTTCTTGCCATGTAAAAACTTCCCATTCATCAAGTTAATTACATCTGCAGCTTGATCATGTTTATAAAATTTGGTAAATGCGTAATTTCTTCCATCTCTCCAGGCAATGTTTAAAATCCAACCGAATCGTCTAAACGCGTTGCTAATGACCGTTGGCGTTATCGATTTAGCAATGTTTCCAACAAAAACCGTGGAGATTTTGTTCCGGAAACTTTTACCATTAGATTACGGCATTGGTTGTATGCCATTGACCTGTGACTTCAAAGCCTTATCGACGATCGGCGTTTTTTCGGTAACAGCTTCAACATAGGTATGAGTTAACGATGGTGGTGAGATCAAAGGACTGGGTTGTGAAGTGATCGGATCTTGTGTGTTAGGAGTTGATAGGTTAATTGGGACAGATGTGATTTTTTGGGTGGTTTGAGTAGGTAGGGTGGTTTGTAACGGATGGGGGGATTGTGATTGTTAGGCGGTTTGTAGGATGGTTTGTTGTACGGAGAGAGAACTTGGGTGTTTCATTGTACGGAGAGCGAATATGCTTCTTGTAGAATTAATAATTAACAACCCAAAGCTATATACTAATCCTGAGCGTAAAAAAAATAACGATGTGTTCAGCCTGAATGCTTTCTGCCTTGCTACCAAACAAAAAGGCTGCTTTACTGCCCAAATCGCCCAATTACTTGGAAGTTGGTTGTAGATAGATTCGGCTCTATTAATTAAGTCAACAACAAGCACCGATTTATTAATGACTTGACTGCCTCTTAAAACCTAAATTGAATTAAATGTGAGATATTTGAACCCTTGAAAATTTGATTTTATCATTTTTATGACGTTTTATTTTTTATTTTTTTATCTTTATATTTTATTTTATTTTTTCTCACTTATTGACCAGAGGTGGAGGTTCTTTTAGAAGTAATTGTTGGAAAAATTGGTCAAAAACTAGTGTGTTTTCACCAACTTTTTACTAATTAACATATGATAAAATGATATGCATTAGTAAACATTTAGTGGGTTTTGTAGTCCTTGACGAGGGTTTTACAATGAACTAAAGTGTGTCCAAAACGGATTAAAGGTGAATGAGATATCGAATCTCAAAATAGCTTGTTTGATGCGATATCTAAAAGGTTTGACAATTGTCCCACATCGGAAGTGGGAGCAAACCTAAGACTTCGATTTCCACTATAAATAAAGGCCTATAGGGTTTGTAGAAAATTACACCAAAAAGTCATATAAGCATTCTTATATGATTAGAGTTTCCTCTCAGCCGCAACAAGGTCTCCCCGTTAGGTTACCTTTCAAGCAAGTGTTCAAATCTGGTAGTACGTTGCTGCGGTCCGGTGTACCCTGGGAACAGACGTCGAATATGTTTAAGGGAATTGTGTCAAACACAAGCCCGGTTCAACCTAATATCGGTTAGATCGTTTTTAACTTTCTCTTTTTGATTATTTACTAGCAATCTGGTTATTATTTTGTGATAACATGTTTAGTTATTTCAGTTTCGTAGATATTTTACCTACAAACTTAAACAGATTTGTTGTACGAAACTGAGACGTGATTTATATTCTTCATGATATAATATGAATATTTTATATTCTATTTGCTATATAATAACTCGTATTTCGTATAACAAATTTTTGTTCATAAACTATTGTAACGGAATAATAAAATTAGTTTTTGTAGTTTATGAGCTGGTGGCCAAAACTAAACGAATTATTGCTGTTTAAACTTTAATGTTCCTTACTTAATTGTTAAGTTAAAACAATTTATGTTGTGGATTTATGTAAAACTATTATTTGATTGATGGGTGTGATTCGATTCTATATTAACTGATCAGATTACATGAAACAGATTACTCCGTATATGATTTCATTATTTGCGATAAGACCGATTAAAAAGAAAAAAAAGGTTTGAATATGAAACAGTAATTTATTCCTATCGGTTTGCTTTTTATCATTCGGTTTTGTATAATCTAAATATATATATATTTTTTAATATTTATTTGATTATATTGTTTGTAAATAGTTATTGCCAACTATATGTTATACGTGAGTCATGATTTTGTCTAAAATCAAATATATAATTACTGTTGCATCGTACGAGTAATTATCCGAGTATGGACCTTGAATTTGAATCATCGACTATTGTTGATATATATGTAGCACATGTACAGAACTACTCATTTTATATTTGTAAATATTGGTGACTATGCATATGAATATGTTCATGGAAAATATCTAATTTGTTTATCTGAATTATATGGATGAGTTATATTTTGATATATGAGAATATATGTATTGGTCATGATTTATTTCCTTAAGAAATAAGATCGGTTGTAAGCTTGTAATTGTGGTTAAATTCATGAATCGAATCTCTGCGTTGGATGATTGATAATGTTCATGATCTTTTTAAAATTTGAATTGTAATCATTGTATCGATAACAGTTTAGATTTTTTTTTTGTGGAGTCGAGTTATGATGATTAATTGGGCTAATCATGACTTTTGCTACTAGTACTATTACTAGTACGATTGTTGCACCGTTTCATGTGGTTCTTACTCAGGCTGAAAGACCTGAGAAGTTCACATGTGTGAATTTTAGGCGTTAACAATAAAAGATGTTCTTTTATATGATCACGTTGAACCTTGCGAGGTTCTAGACTAAAATCGTTTATGAATGCGGTTCTTACTCAGGCTAAAAAACCAGAGAAGTTCACAAGTGTGAACTTTAAGCGTTAGCAATAAAAGATGTTATTTTATCTGACCACGCTGAACCTTGCGAAGTTCTTGACTGAACCTTGCGAGGTTCTTGACTGAACCTTGCGAGGTTCTTGACTGAACCGCTTCCCAAGTTGCGGAAAGGGAACATAATGCTCATATTGTAAAGTGCGGTTCAGGTTTGGAATTTCGGATTCCTTATGCCGCAACTATGTCTTGAATGGCATAGTCGTTTCATTCTAAACGTGTAATTGAAAAGTTTTTGGATCGTTTCCGGATTGTTCTCGAACATGGTTTTGAACAGGTTTTAGGAACACATCCGAAACGTTTCTGTACTGTTTTCAGACTGCATTCGAAACTAGTTATGGACTGTCTTTGGGACAGTATTGGGACAGTTTTAGACTGTTATTAAACCGGATTTAAACTTGTTTGTTTAACATTTGGGCTTAAACATGTTTGGTTTAATCGGTTTTGTTAAAACAATTTAGTTTAATCGTTTAGCAGAAACATTTTGGTTTTAAAATGTTTGGTTTACATGTTTGTGTTTAAACCTGCTTGCTTTAATTATAGGGTTCAAGCCTGTTCGGTTTAACCAGTTGAGTTGGAAAGGTTTTAATTTGAAACCTGTTTGATTACCCTGTTCGATTTAACCGGTTGAGTTGGAAAGGTTTTAATAAAGGCCTATAGGGCTTGTAGAAAAATACACCGAAAAATCATATAAGCATTCTTATATGAGTAGAGTTTCCTCTCAGCCGCAACAAAGTCTCCCCGTTCCGGTTACCTTTCAGGCAAGTGTTCAAGTCCGACAGTACGCTGCTTCAGACCGGTGTACCCTAGGAACATACATCGAATATGTTTAAGGGAATTGTGTTAAACACAAACCCGGTTCAACCTAATATCGGTTAGATCGTTTTTAACTTTCTCCTTTTGATTATTTAATAGCAATCTAGTTATATTTTTGTGATAACATGTTTAGTTTTATCAGTTTCGTATATATTTTACCTACAGTAATCTTGAACATAGAAGATTTCCTCTACACTTGTTTCAGTTAGAGATGAAAAGATATGGAAAGAATTATCGCATCTCACATCCATACCTCACACAATTATCTCTGCATCTCACTGTTAGATGATAAATTAGCCAAACCCGATTGTGAGCATAGGTTCACTAGGGTTTGTAGGTTTATTAAGATTTCCATTGTAATATAAATATCACATTAGTATTGAATAATAATCACGGTGTTCTATTCGCTTACATGGTATCAACAACTAGGTTTAGAAAAAAAAAAATTGGAAGAATAAAAATTAAGGAAATCATAATCCTCCGATCACCAATTAAATATTGGAGATTCGAAGGAACTGGTATACTATACTGTTTCTTGCTTCACGTATTTCATTACCTATTTTTTTTCCCCCCCTTTTGTCATTGATATGTTAACCCACAAATAGTTCCCGTCATCGCCTCAATTTTTGTTATTTTTTTTCTTTCAGTCGCTCCTATAATATCCTTAAATAGCATCTCAATTCTCAAAGCCTTCATGCATCCAACCTTCTTCCGCAATCTTTATTTACCATTCACGTTAAAGTATTTTGTGTTTTTTTCTTCTTAATATTATTTTGAAAATAGCCTTCAAAACACACATGCGTATCTTCATTGTATCTTCGAAATACAAATATTAATGGAAGTCTATTTATTTGTTTATCTTAGTTTTTATTATTTACTTTGTTAGCAATAAAGTATCGGTGTGGGGCTGAGCCGCCTAGCTTGACTAGGTTTCAAATCCCGAAAAAAGAGAATATAGTCAAAATGCTTGTTTGCAGCGTTGAAGAATACTGTTATCGTCGACAAAAGTAGCATATCAAAGCGGTACTTGATCCTTAGGCAAAGCAAGCCACGACGTAAAAGAAAAAAGCGCTACGGAAAAGGAGAAGCCGTTAAAAAAATTTGCAACTCTATCAACGAATTTCAGGCTATTTGATGCAACAAATGAAAAAAAAGTTACTTTTATCTCTTTATTTATTGTTTATTATTTTGCTCCCGTCCGAACTTTCGCGATTTCGCCGTTCGAACTGCGGGAGAGTGTTAGATGATAAATTACCCCAACCAGATTATGGGCTTAGATCCACTAGGATTTATAGGTTTATTAAAGTTTCAATTGTAATATAAATATTACATTAGTATTGAATAATAATCACGGTAATCTATTCTCTTACATTCACATCCATACTCCACATAATTGAGTTTTGTTGTTGTTGGTTAAAAAATTATCTACATTCCCATACCCCACTCGATTGAGTTTTGTTGTTGTTAGTTAGATATAGAATACAATTAATGTTAAGTTGATTTTTAACCATCCTATTATATGTTGGTTAATAGGGTTTGAATGTGACGACCCGGAAATTTTCAATCAAATTTAAACTTAAATTTTATATGTTTTCGACACGATAAGCAAAGTCTGTAAGATTGAGTCTCAAAAAGTTTGAACTGTTTCATATATTCAATTGACCTTCGACTACTATCGATGATTCACGAACAATTAAATTGTAAATAGATATGTGTATATGTATATATAAATAATAATTCGAAATATAATTTGAAGTATTGTATGTTATTGTTATTAAAAATTAATAAAATAAAAATAGGATATTATAATAATTATTATTTAAAATATATCTCTATATATAGATTAAGTATATTAAAAATAAATAATAAATGATTTAAATACTCGTTTAAAATATATCTCTATATATAAATTAATTAAGTTAAATTCGAACTTATTTGATTTTAAAATAAACAGTGATCCGAAAAATGACTTCTATAAATTTTAAGCTTACTAAAAATGTATTTAGGATCTAGTTATTAAATTTTATACTTTTTATATTTCACCCATAAATGAGAGGGACAGTTGATGTAATTTTTATTTGATAAATTAATGATCGAATCTTATACCATAATGACCAAAATAAATAAATATAGTTAATTTGAAAATTTGGAATTTTTTTGAGACCTTTTATCCGCCACTGATGATCAACGAAGTAGGAAATAATAAATATGCTAATAGTGTCGGCAGGTATATGTTAAAAGCTCGGCTCCTGTTTCATGATTGAAACAATCTGTTTCATATCTATTCTAATTAGTATTAATATATTATTATTATTAATATTATAATTATATAACTTATATTATAAATGTATATGTATGTGTATCCACAACCCATTTCTTAGTCTTTCTTCTTTGAGACCACCTTCACCCACCATCATCACACGCCACCTTGCACCACCGCCAACCACCACCATCACAGCCTTGAACTACTCCAATCACCATAATTCGACACCACCTATCTTCATCTTTTAAATTCTTCGTGAGCCATAGCAATTAACCACCACCAAACACCTTGATCGAGTTTCTTCTCTGTAGAATCACTATAACTCTCGCCACCATAACAACCGTGAACTACCACTACCGAAGTCATTCTCGCCCTCTCATACATCTCTCTCTCTCTCTCTCTCTCTCTCTCTTTGGTAATAATAAGAAAACCATCACCAACCTCCATCATAATATTCACCGTAACCCATTTGGCCAAACCGTATATGTTCAGTTCGATAACCACCACCATTGGGTACCAATTTTCGAAGATCGATCTGCAATCATAGTTGTGCTGCAGTGGTATGCATTTGTTTCCTCGAGAATGAGGATGTTCGATGAGATGGGTAGCGAAATAACAATGGAAATAGCTAGTTGATATGATGACCAATATTGACCATGATGGCTATGCCATAATAATAATACTCGTATGATGGTGAACAAGAAGTAATGACCGTGATGATGAAGATTCAGTGACCCCGAAAATGGTTTATATGATAATGATGACCATTATAATTGTTTATATGATAATGATAGTATAATGACTAGGAGATTGATGATATGGAGGAATTAAGGTGGTAGCCGGAGATTTATAGTGTTGAATATGATGATGATGGTGAGGGTGAGACGAGAGGAGGTACTCGGGGGTAACGATGATCATGATAACGGTTGTAAAAAAAATGAATCAAAGAAAGATGAGTGTTGATGATGATAACGATGATGATCATGATGTAGATGGTGATGATGTGGATAACCTATGATGATGATGATGATGATGATGATGATGATGATATACCGAATTATGATGATGATGTTAGGGTTATAAGGGTGATCGTGGTGATGATATGATGATGATGATAATTGATAAATGGAAGATGATGATGTTCATGATGATATGATGATAATGATGATGATGATTGAATGAAGTTGCTCACTTTCTATTTTGTTTATGTGCTCACCATCGACACACACTTTTCTTAAAGGAAGTATTATTATATTTATTATTATTATTATTAATATTATTATTATTACTACCAATATTATTATTATTAGTATTATACATAAAATACTACGACGAGGTCATGAGCGAATTATTTCAAAAACGGATTTTAGGAGTGGGATAGAGGTAAGGAAATTATGGGTTATAGCTATGGAGGTTATGGGTGTGGTTCATGGGTATTGTTCGTGAGGTCAACCTAGTGTTCATCATCTCCGTTGCGCCTACGTACTTTTTCTGCAATATTGAATCTCAATATTGATACGTGAGCACTCCTAACTTAACTTTTATATATTATTAGTGTATCCCTGACTAGTGCTCGAGTATATAGGATTATGCATGCTTGTATATTTAATATCGTCGTTAAATAGTTGACGATAGATTATGAACTAGTTATATATGCAGTTGAGATAAGGTATAAGATATGCCTGTTGTTGGAAAGCTAGCGAAAAATTAAGAACTTTTCATTTAGATATCGAATGGTTTCGATGAACGGATTAGAAGTTATAGTCAATTGAATTTTTGTATTGTTATTAAAAATGATTATTATTATCGTCGTTATAATCGTCGTTATAATTTTTATCTAATTATTATTATTATAATAATAATTATTATTATAATAATAATAATAATAATTATTATTATTATTATTATTATTATTATTATTATTATTATTATTGTTATTGTTATTATTATTATTATTATTATTATTATTATTATTATTATTATCAATAAAAGGTATTATCATTAAAAAATGTTATTTTTTTATAACTATCGTTAAAGTTATAATTAGTATTATTATTATTATTATTATCATTAAAATAGTTATTAGTATTATCATTAATATTATAATAACATTTATTATTATTAGTATTATTATAATTAAAACTAATATTAGTAACACCTAATTATTATGATTACTATTATTATCATTAATATGAACGCGATATAAAAGATGATTAAAAGCTATTAAACGAATCGATTAGAAAATAATGAGTATGAGTATCATGATGAAATTAAAATATTGTAAGATATTGAATTAGATAAAATTATCGTTCTTATTATTTTTATCATTTTATTATTATTAAAAGTATTATTAATATTAAAACTACCATTTTTACAAAAATTATCATTTTTAATAGAAATATCATTGTTATTATTAAATATCATTATTATAATCAGCTTAGTACTATTATTAATAAAAATTATTATTTTAATATCATTTTTAGTAAATATAAATATAGTTTTTTTATTAGTAGAATAATAATTATTATTACAAAATAATACAACTTCTAATTATTATTGTTATTATCGATATTATTTTATCAAATAAATATGTAATACAAAGATATTTTACTACACGTGATATAATTACATTAATAATACCTATAATTATATTTTATGATATTAAATGAACTTTATAAATTTTACTACTTAAGATATATAAAAGTATATTTTTATCATATATAAATTTTAAATATAAATTTTTATTAACAAAATAACTTTTATTATTTACTTTATAAAACCTGTTAAAAATATTAGATATATATAAAACGACGATATTTAAGTTATATGATAATCATGTATGAATTTGGAAATCATTTTGGGCCAAGTTGACTTTTGTTGACTGTTGCATATTAGTCTCGAGCATTAGGATTGTGATACACTATGACCTGACCTAAATTGCTATACAGATATTAACCAATATATAAAAATATATAATTAATATAGGTTCGTGAATCCGAGGCCAACCTTGCACTTGTTCCACGACGTTATATGTATTTTTACTACGAAATACAGTATTGTGAGTTTCATTTGCCTTTTACCCTTTATATTTTTGGGCTGAGAATACATGCGAAATTTTTATAAATGTTTTACGAAATAGGCACAAGTAATCGAAACTACATTATATGGTTGAATGATCGAAGCCGAATATGCCCCTTTTTGCTTGGTAGCCTAAGAATTAGGGAACATCACTAATTTTGAGAATTAGTGCACGCCTAATTAACGCGAATCCTAAAGATAGATCTATTGGGCCTAACGAACCCCATCCAAAGTACCGGATGCTTTAGTACTTCGAATTCGTTTTTATCATGTCCGAAGGATTTCCCGGAATGATAGGGGATATTCTTATATCCATCTTGTTAATGTCGGTTACCAGGTGTTCAATCCATATGAATGATTTTTGTCTCTATGCATGGGACGTATATTTATGAGAAATGAAAATGAAAATCTTGTGGTCTATTAAAATGATGGAAATGATTATTTATGTTAAACTAATGAACTCACCAACCTTTTGGTTGACACTTTAAAGCATGTTTATTCTCAAGTATTAAAGAAATCTTCCGCTGTGCATTTGCTCAGTTTAGAGATATTACTCGGAGTCATTCATGAGATATTTCAAAAGACGTTGCATTCGAGTCGTTGAGTTCATCAAGATTATTATTAAGTCAATTATAGTGGGATATGTTACAAAATGGTATGCATGCCGTCAACTTTCGATGTAATGAAAGTTTGTCTTTTTAAAAACGAATGCAATGTTTGTAAATTATATCATATAGAGGTTTGTAAATTATATCGTTTGTAAATTAATGTATTCGTCCAGATGGATTAGGACGGGTCTCTACATTGAATGCCCGGATAAACCTTTGAATCGTGTAGTCACTTTCGCGATAAAGTATTTCGACCCTATACATGATTGCCTTAGGGTTACACGAAATCTTTATTCGGGATAAGACAAAGGCACAACTCCAATATTGGCAATTAAAATTGGAAGTCAAGAACATAGAGTTCTATGTATATTATGAATGTTCAATTTTTCATCATCATAAAAAGTGAGACAAATACACTCTATATATAGAGTATCAAAGGTTACACCTTTTGGCTAAAGGGTACCATGAATGGGCACATCTTTTGGCTAAAACGTGTCCATGAATAGTTGTAACTTTTAATGAAGAGATGCCATGAATGGTTACACCATTCCATGAAAGCTTGCACCATTTCATTAAGGTTTACACCATTTCATGATTAGTTATGTCTTTTGGCCAAAAAGACAACAACTAACAAACACAACTTTTCAATTAGATGACTCTAGTTAGCTTAAACAAGCATGTACTCCACACTATCCTAACTTGTTATAAAACTTAACTAGAAATCTATTTGTCTCAAGTAAATCACCTTATCACACAAAATGGCCGATGACACTAAAATCACCAACAATCCCCCTCATTTTAGTGTAATCATTAGATTTACTTAATAACTTGAACAAACACACAAACTAATGCGTAAATGGAAATGTTCGTGAAGAATTGAATTTCCACTTAGTATATTATTTATGAGAATTCGAAAATCCAGGTGTTTGTGAAGAATTGAACCCTTCAATTCATTTGAAAACTATAAAATAATATACACATCAGTTTCTTAAAATGCTCTAATGTTCATCTTGACGCTTTAATAAGCCATGCATCCATATCCATTCATGAGTATATAGGAAGCCAAGTCCAAGCTTCTTTGAAGCGGCAAAACTTCATACTCACATAGGTAACTCTTTTAGTCTTGCACCCGCATATGCAATTTTTCAAAAGAGGTATTAAGAAGTTTAACTTCAACCTACTCAACTTACGGGTCTAAACACGTACTTTGGGATCAATATATTTATGTGTTTCAATCTTCAGAAAGTAAGCTTACCTCATTGTGACAACCCGGAAATTTCCGACCAAATTTAAACTTTATCTTTAAATGATTTAATGTTTCCGACACGATAAAAAAAGTCTGTAATATTGATTCTCAAAATTTTTGAACTAATGTTATATATTCAGTTAACCTTTGACTATTGACCGATGATTCACGAACATCTATTTGTAAATATATATATATATATATATATATATATATATATATATATATATATATATATATATATATATATATACAATAAGTTGGAATATTAATTATTAAAATTAATTATAAATAACTTGCAATGAGTATTTAAAAACTGATTTATGTATATTAAATAAAGATATATACAAATATATAATTTCTAGTTATTTAGTAAACGATAGTAACATTCGTTTGTTGATTCGATTGATATTTAGATAAGTGAACTAAAAAGTTTAAAATGAACAAGTAAAACACTAATTTGCTACAGTATTTTCGAATTGCTACAGTACCCAAAAAGCTACAATGTTTTCGAAAATCACTATTTGCTACAGTAAAAAACTTTGCTACAGTGAAAACACTATTTCAAAATGAAAATGTATATATATATTTTACAAGGTGATAAAATAAAATAATCTTAAAACGATTTGATTTAAAATAATATTATTAAATAAATATTAATAAATAACGAGACGTTGATTTATAGAAGCAAATGACCACAACACTCAAATGAATAAGTTATATTTCAATTAGTATAATTATTGATGAATTAAGCCTAATTATTAATAAAGGTACAAGTCGCGAAAGGTAAAGTGCTAGTTTTCTAAGCGTACGAAAATGCGTTCGAGAAACCCGAACCGGGACATAAGTCGAGTGACAACGTACGAGTCATCGGAACAAAAATTACAAGTCAACTATGCACGTAAATTTAATATAATATATAATTAATTATATAAATTAAATATATTATAAATATAATTATAATAATATGTCGACGAGGAAAATAACAAAACATGTGTGATCTGGCAGACCACCCCATGCGATCGCATGGGAAATGGCCTGGAAAGCCATGCGATCGCATGGCCACCAGGGACAGACCACACTATAAAAGCTCGATCATTTCTCCTCGTTAAACACACCTATACTACTCCCTCTGTAATATTATTATTATTTATTTATTATTATCATTATTATTATTATTATTATTATTATTATTATTATTATTATTATTATTATTATTATTATTATTATTATTATTAAGATTAATATTATTATTAATCTTATTATTATTAGTAATATTTTTATTATTATTAGTATTATACATAAAATACTACGACGAGGTTATGTCCAAACGATTTCAAAAATGGTTTTCGAGTAAGTCAAAGCTAAGGAAGTTATGGGTTATTGCTATGGAGGTTATGGGTATTACTCGGGGGTTTTGATTATGAATCTAAGGCTAACCTTTCATTTGCCATCTCCGTTGAGTCTACGTACTTTCCTGCAATATTGAATCACAATATTGATACGTGAGCATTCATATCTTATCTTTTATATATTTTAATGGTTTATCCATGTCTAGTGCTCGAGTATATATGTTTATGCATGCTTGTATGCTTTAATTTTATCGATAGATAGTTTTTGATGAATCACGAATTTGATACATATGTTATTGATAAAAGGTATATGATATGCATGTCGTTGGAAAGCTGTCGAAAAATTAATAACTTTTCATTTAGAAATCGTGTGATTTCGATGAACGAATTAAAAGATATGGTCAACTGAATTATGTATGACGTTAATTGAAATTGTGTTTGAAACTGTAAATTAATATTTAAACAACTTGTCTATGAGATTGATAAATTGGATTTTTAGATATTACTAATCAAGTAAATGAATTTCTATATAAGACACATCTCGTCTTGATGAACAATTGTCAAAGTTGACTGTCTTATCATGTTTTAAAGCTTTATAAACATTTTAATCTGATTTTTCAAGTATTGGAAAACTATATGAAAATCATGTTCGATTGCCATGATAATTCAAATATAATATAGCTCCTGAAATAAATAATATTTTGAGTTTGATAAACTATAAATTCGTTCAATTATCAAGACTTATACTATGTTAATAAACATGTATAGATTTAAAGATCATATTGGGTCAGGTTGACTTTTGAGATGACTTTTGTTAACTTTTACAAGTCGGTCTCGAGCATTAGGATTGTGATACACTATGACCAGACCTAGCTTATTAGATATATATTGACCAACATATGTTCTCTAGGGTGAGATCTACGGTTATTCTTCATTCCGAGTCTCGGTCACATTTCGATGAATGACCTTATGTGCTGCTAAGGTGAGTTTATAGATCTCTTTTTATATGCTTTAAATATTTTGGGCTGAGAATACATGCAATTTATTTTAAACGCAATGGATACAAGTACATACTTAATTCTACACTGAGTTAAACCGAAAATCCCTTAACTTTGGTAACTAGTAGCTGCCAGTACATATGATATGGACTGATGGGCGCGAATAATTGTATATGGATCCATAGGGCTTGACATCCCCGTCCGAGCTAGAGCGCTAGCCTTTTAACGGATGTATGTTATTTGAGTTTATGACACGTTGGTTTGCGTGTATTAAAACGAATAGGGTAATTATCATTATAACGTTAAGTTTAGTTACCAGGGTGCTCTGTTACGTAGAATCTTTTGATAAACGTTTCGGATGAAACAACTGAAATCTTGTGATCCACCTTTATATACAGATTATCACAACATTAAAACTATGAACTCACCAACCTTTGTGTTGACACTTTTAAGCATGTTTATTCTCAGGTTTCTAGAAGTCTTCCGCTGTTTGCTTATACGTTATACAAGCTATGTGCATGGAGTCATACATGCTTTATTCGAGAAAACTTTGCATTCACAAAATCATCACCATGTATCTTGTTTGACTGTATTGTCAACAGATGTATTATTAAAAACTATTATATACGGTGATTGTCTATACGTAGAAATCATCAGATATCGAAAACCTTGGATTTATATATTCATTTATGGTGTGTCTTTTCAAAAGAATGCAATGTTTACAAAACGTATTATATAGAGGTCAAAACCTCACT
The DNA here is from genome assembly GCF_046630445.1 of Rutidosis leptorrhynchoides. Lineage (NCBI taxonomy): Eukaryota > Viridiplantae > Streptophyta > Magnoliopsida > Asterales > Asteraceae > Rutidosis > Rutidosis leptorrhynchoides. The sequence continues at coordinate 81,796,324 of NC_092333.1, forward strand.
ATGAAATCAATGAATGATGTATTCGTCCAAATGGATTTGGATGGGTAATCACAGTTGGCATCAGAGCTTGAGGTCATAGAGAACCAAAATTTGCATTAGTGTGTTTAACTGGTAATTGTTAGGATGCATTAGTGAGTCTGGACTATGACCGTATTTGTTTTTACCAAGTTTTGCTTCTCATTTCTTGTCAGAAATTACTTGCTTATCATTCTTAAGTCTAGACACGTCTTACTGCATTTACTGCATAGATAGTGTATCAACAAAATTCATATCTTAGCATATCTGTTACTGTAAACTTTTCCTGACATCTTCCGAAAATTTCTCCATAATTTACGGGATTTTGGTATTATATATACATATGTAAATTATGTATTGAAGAGTACCAATCTAAATTCTATAATCTATTTCATATAAAAAATCATCTCTCTAATTATACAAGATGGATCCCGTATCTAGTTCAAATTCCTTAAACTCCGACAGCTATTCCGATATGGATATTCACCTGAACTCTGAAGAAAGTGTAACCGGAATGGATCAACCAATCAGCCATCACCTATTCTGGATAAATTGGGGATGGGTTCGTAGCTTACTTAATCATTGGAGACAAGAAGAAGGCTATCCCTTCCATCCACCACATTGCCCTCTTGGCGAAGAACCTGAAACACTTACCGGCGAACCTGTTCGTAATACCATTTTCTCTCTCATCTCCAGAGTATCTCGTCATGATTATATACTCTCTCAAATTCTGGTTCTTATTCATCCGCTCGTCCGAACCAACAATCACCCCGGTGTAATAGAAGAAGTCAACGAGCTTCGCGCTCGAGTAGTGACTTCGGAGAATATGGTGCAAAGGTTACAAGCACCACCAGCATCACCGGCATCAATAATACCACCATCATCAACACCAACAGTACCATTACCACCATCAACAACATCCACATCCCATGATTCAACATCACAAGATGTTCCACGAGCATCAACGTCATACGCACCATAGATACCAAGGGGTACCAACAACAATAACCGATGAAGTATTGATTCATAACTTCATTGGAAAAATATTCTACGGCAACTATGTAATATCTAAAGCTTTAGAGATTATATATTCTAGTCCTAATCAAAAACCAGACGAGATTAATATTATGATAACTCATCAAATCCATGATTACATCTAAGAAAAATATATATGTAGGTATATTTTCATAAAGATTGTAATTCTTTTGTACAAACTATTAATGGTGAGAATATTTTAGCGGGTAGGTAATACCCGAGAAATATATAAATTCACAATTAATATGTTACATTCTTCGATTCTGATTCAACAAATCATCAATTATACTCACTACTTTCACAACGAGATACATTCTTTCATAGAAATCAAAACAACCATTCTCACCCAAATTTGATTACATATTCTGATTTTGACAAATCAGAATCCAAGTTAAGATTTAACAGAAAACATCACTCTTAGATTCTTACATCTTTCAAATGCCATACTTTGAATTCAAAACTGTACTAGAACATCATATGTATACATATAACATCCATCTCTTAGAATTATGAGCTTTCATTCTGAAATTCTGAAAAGCAACCAGTCTACGAATCAATACTCTGAATGTTGAAAAAAACTGATGAAGCAGCAAAAACTGTAAACGACCTTAACAGCCAAAAGTTTGATGATAAAGAATAGTGTGTTGGCAAAGCTCAGAAAAAGAGAAGGTTTGAAACTGGAAAACGGATTGAGCAAACCATGAAGTAGACTGTGGACAAATCACAAAGACTAAACCTGCCTTCAAAGAATCCAAATGATTCAGTATCTGCTGAAATCATTAGCGAATACCTTGCTCCTGACTCTAAACATTTACGGACAAATCTTTTTTATCATCCTTCGATATTAGAAATTCTAAGATATCATCGTATCTTTCATTATAAATATCTTCGATATTTCTGAAGATATTTTTGCAACTATTCTTATCTGAAATCATTTATCTCCTCGCGTTATCTGTATTACATCATAAAGGAATCTGTTTAGTTTCTATATTCGGTAAACCTTCGAGTTTAAATTATGGATATTTTTGAAGTAGTGTTGGGAACTGAAGCATGAGGTAGTATAATATAATGAGACCTGATCAACGTGATTATATTACAGTAAGTCATGCTGAGTTTCTAATAGAACGTGATAAAGGTTCACAAATCATGCCCTCATCATGAACCATGTTACATAACTCTTTCATTCTATTTAACCTCTAAACATATCAAGAAAATATTTTTTTTGATGATTCGGTCTTTTTCGGATATTCTGATAATTTGACAAATTAAATCGTGCTATTACCTTTCCTTTCTGCTTTGTATATTAAGATCATTCGAAACTCCATACCTACGAATTCTGAACCATTATTCGCTTGACTTGAAGTCAGAAAGAAGAAGAAAACAAAAGCATGAAGCTCCGAAATAGAAATGGGAGTATAAATCGCAGCAAATAGGAGAGAGCATTAACTATGGATGTCAAGGATTATAGAAAGACAAAAGCAGAAACATCAAAATATAAGAGAAAATATAAAGCCTGACAACAACACATAAATTACAAACCGTGTATATCAATACGTATTGCAACGTAAAGACACGAAAGAATTAAAAACATTATAACCCCAAGGTAATAGTAGAATAAAATAACTTCCTCTGGTGGCAGATGAAAAAGAAGAATAACAGATATGAAGGTTAGGAGTATATCAAGAATTAGAATCGGATGGAGCATAATGACGAATGTTTTAGAAATATGAATTGAGAGAGAAAGAATAGAAGATGGGAGGTGTGAAAATAAGAAAACGAATGGGGTAGATTTATAGTATAATATCAGACAGGAAAATCGAGGCAGATCATCACGTTAAATCGAAGAGGATCATAATTTCCTTAATTACCGAAGAATCAAATCTTATTACGAAGATTTTCTCCAAATCTCTTGAACTCCAGAAATCAACCCATCTACGTCAAAAGATATGACGAAACTTACTTTTTCTCATTTCACTCTTTTGTGATAACTTCACTCGTATACTTCGCACAAACAATTTGTTTTATCCATATTACTTAATGATGATAAAACTTTAATTTTCAACTCGTATAAGTCATGAAAACATACTTATTGTCATCCATGACCATCCCAACCAAATTTCGGGACGAAATTTCTTTAACGGGTAGGTAATGTGACAACCCGGAAATTTCTGACCAGATTTAAACTTTATCTTTAAATGATTTAATGTTTCCAACACGATAAGCAAAGTCTGTAATATTGATTCTCAAAATTTTTGAACTAATGTTATATATTCAGTTAACCTTTGACTATTGACCGACAATTCACGAACATCTATTTGTAAATAGAAATATATATATATATATATATATACACACACACACACAATAAGTTGGAATATTAATTATTAAAATTAATTATAAATAACTTACAATGTGTATTTAAAAACTAATTTATGTATATTAAATAAAGATATATACATATATATAATTTTAAGTTATTTAGTAAACGATAGTAACATTCGTTTGTTGATTCGATTGATATTTAGATAAGTGAACTAAAACGTTTAAGATGAACAAGTAAAACACTAATTTGCTACAGTATTTTCGAATTGCTACAGTACCCAAAAAGCTATAATGTTTTTGAAAATCACTATTTGCTACAGTAAAAAAAATTGCTACAGTGAAACACTATTTCAAAATGAAAATGTATATATATATATATATATATATATATATATATATATATATTTTACAAGGTGATAAAATAAAATAATCTTAAAACGATTTGATTTAAAATAATATTATTAAATAAATATTAATAAATAACGAGACGTTGATTTATAGAAGCAAATGACCACAACACTCAAATGAATAAGTTACATTTCAATTAGTATAATTATTGATGAATTAAGCCTAATTATTAATAAAGGTACAAGTCGCGAAAGGTAAAGTGCTAGTTTTCTAAGCGTACGAAAATGCGTTCGAGAAACCCGAACCGGGACATAAGTCGAGTGACAACGTACGAGTCATCGGAACGAAAATTACAAGTCAACTATGCACGTGAATTTAATATAATATATAATTAATTATATAAATTAAATATATTATAAATATAATTATAATAATATGTCGTCGAAGAAAATAACAAAACATGTGTGATCTGGCAGACCACCCCATGCGATCGCATGGGAAATGGCCTGGAAAGTCATGCGATCGCATGGCCACCAGGGACAGACCACACTATAAAAGCACGATCATTTCTCCTCGTTACACACACCTATACTACTCCCTCTGTAATATTATTATTATTTATTTATTATTATCATTATTATTATTATTATTATTATTATTATTATTATTATTATTATTATTATTACTATTATTATTATTATTATTATTATTATTAAGATTAATATTATTATTAATCTTATTATTATTAGTAATATTTGTATTATTATTATTAGAATTATACATAAAATACTACGACGAGGTAATGTCCAAATGATTTCAAAAATGGTTTTCGAGTAAGTCAAAGCTAAGGAAGTTATGGGTTATTGCTATGGAGGTTATGGGTATTACTCGGGGGTTTTGATCATGAATCTAAGGCTAACCTTTCATTTGCCATCTCCGTTGAGTCTACGTACTTTCCTGCAATATTGAATCACAATATTGATACATGAGCATTCATATCTTATCTTTTATATATTTTAATAGTGTATCCATGTCTAGTGCTCGAGTATATATGTTTATGCATGCTTGTATGCTTTAATTTTGTCGATAGATAGTTTTTGATGAATCACGAATTTGATACATATGTTATTGATAAAATGTATATGATATTCATGTCGTTGGAAAGCTGTCGAAAGATTAATAACTTTTCATTTAGAAATCGTGTGATTTCGATGAACGAATTAAAAGATATGGTCAACTGAATCATGTATGACGTTAATTGAAATTGTGTTTGAAACTGTAAATTAATATTTAAACAACTTGTCTATGAGATTGATAAATTGAATTTTTAGATATTACTAATCAAGTAAATGAATTTCTATATAAGACACTTCTCGTCTTGTTGAACAATTGCCAAAGTTGACTGTCTTATCATGTTTCAAAGCTTTATAAACACTATAATCTGATTTTTCAAGTATTGGAAAACTATATGAAAATCATGTTCGATTGCCATGATAATTCAAATATAATATAGCTCCTGAAATAAATAATATTTTGAGTTTGATAAACTATAAATTCGTTCAATTATCAAGACTTATACTATGTTAATAAACATGTATAGATTTAAAGATCATATTGGGTCAGGTTGACTTTTGAGATGACTTTTGTTAACTTTTACATGTCGGTCTCAAGCATTAGGATTGTGATACACTATGACCAGACCTAGCTTGTTAGATATGTATTGACCAACATATGTTCTCTAGGGTGAGATCTACGGTTATTCTTCATTCGGAGTTTCGGTCACATTTCGGTGAATGACCTTACGTGCTGCTAAGGTGAGTTTATAGATCTCTTTTTAAATGCTTTAAATATTTTGGGCTGAGAATACATGCAATTTATTTTAAACGCAATGGATACAAGTACATACTTAATTCTACACTGAGTTAAACCGAAAATCCCTTAACTTTGGTAACTAGTAGCTGCCAGTACATCAGATATGGACTGATGGACGCGAATAATTGTATATGGATCCATAGGGCTTGACATCCCCGTCCGAGCTAGAGCGTTAGCCTTTTAACGGATGTATGTTATTTGAGTTTATGACACGTTGGTTTGCGTGTATTAAAACGAATAGGGTAATTATTATTATAACGTTAAGTTTAGTTACCAGGGTGCTCTGTTACGTAGAATCTATTGATAAACATTTCGGATGAAACAACTGAAATCTTGTGATCCACCTTTATATACAGATTATGCACAACATTAAAACTATGAACTCACCAACCTTTGTGTTGACACTTTTAAGCATGTTTATTCTCAGGTTTCTAGAAGTCTTCCGCTGTTTGCTTGTACGTTATACAAGCTATGTGCATGGAGTCATACATGCTTTATTCGAGAAAACTTTGCATTCACAAAATCATCACCATGTATCTTATTTGACTGTATTGTCAACGGATATATTGCTAAAAACTATTATATACGGTGATTGTCTATACGTAGAAATCATCAGATGTCGAAAACCTTGGATTTATATATTCATTTATGGTGTGCCTTTTCAAAAGAATGCAATGTTTACAAAACGTATTATATAGAGGTCAAAACCTCACTATGAAATCAATGAATGATGTATTCATCCAAATAGATTTGGACGGGTCATCACACTCATTGAATTCAGCTCCTAGCGTTGTACTAGAAGGGAATTGGGCGTCTCACTTTGAAAGATCTGGTTGGACTTCAATCCCACATCATTAGCCAACTTTTGCGCGTTTTCGACTAATGCTTTTGTCAAGCGATTTAGTCAAACTTTGTTGTGACCCAACAAAATTCACATCTATCACTTCATTCGTGATATACCCACGGAACATAATCTGTCTAAGGCATAAGTGTCTAGACTTTTCCTTTGTACATTTGACTATATACCTTAGCCAACGAATATCCCATAATTAGGAATCTAATTGAACTTTAATCTCATTCACTTCGACTTCAATCAATTTCCCTTAGTAATCCTTTAATACAAGGACTTACTAACTTCTTATTCTACCATAAGAAGCATGTGTACACTCGTTTATTCATTGATTGATCCGTCTACTCCTAAGTCCAATTTCTTACAACTCACCAATGTAAACTTATAATTTGTACATACTTGATAATGAATCCCCATTATCATTAAGCACACAATTATTACCATCACATTGGATAGCGAGATTATAACTATAAACATACCTTAGTCAATCCACTTCTAGAACCAAGAAGAAATGACAACATGTTAATTTATAGTGTCATTAATCTCAACATTAATCATTTGATCCAAGATACCACATCTACACCAAGAGTAAAATCCAACAACTTGTGGATGTAACATCTTTCATCTATACCAAGTGTAATAATCCAACAACTTGTAGATGAATCACAATCTTGATCAATAGTAAACTCAATACCATCTTAATATGCTTTAAGAATTCTCATTGTGAATTAAACCATGATTCAAAGCTTCTACAAGTACAAGAGTACTTATATTCCATCACAATGTGTACTTTCAAGATTATATTAGAGATGATTAACATCTGCATCACATACGCTATATTGGTGATTTGATTTCATAACCTAAATCATCCTTCCAATCTCAAAGCATATTATCAATTCAATACCATACCTGTATATTACTAGACAATTAAACAAGCAACATGCGAACTAAATTCGTCATTAATTTCAGATAAGCATGAATATTGTAAAATTCTAATTCATCCCAGAAGCGACACATGTTATTTAGGATCAATACATGGTATAACCCATGAAATACATAATAACATGCAAATTCGTTGCATAAGTTTTGTATAAATTATTGTAACAAAAGTATCCTAACTGTTTAGTTTAGTTAGCAGTTACAATTGTAATGCTACATACAACCGATATGCACAAATATGTCAAAAATGGCGGTTAATTTCATTTTTCATGCGTCATTTCAAATCAAGGTTGCAAAAGACGTGAGACGGGGTCGAGACGGTTGGGTCCTAAAAAGGTCGAGACGGGAGTCTAGACGGACGTTGACCAAAGTTGACTTTTAAATATATAAGTATATAAATGTATATATGTGTACATATTTTAAAGCCAAAAACTTTAATTGACTAATTTGTACTCATAATTGCTATCACCGTTAATATAATAATGAAAATTCAAACTAAAATACGACAAATTTAACCGATTTTACCAACTTTCTGGCTTTTCTGATTTTTGAGAGACTTTGACATGATTTTTTTCAACTTTGACCCGAATTTTGACCGTTGACTGTCATATTAGACGGTTTTATTCGAGACGGGACGGGCTAGTCACCAAAACGTCACAACGGGCATCGAGACGGCTCGAGACGGGGTGTTTTGCAACAGTGTTTCAAATAGTAGTATCCACAAATATTCAAATGATACTCAAAGAGGATGAACCAATATCATTAGTGGATTAATTTAATTTCTCCACCGATGTAAATGATCGATCAGTGATAATTATATGAATCCACAATCATGTTGTATATGTATGCAGACCCGTTATTTATAAATGCATACCCATAACCCATTCATTTGAATCTACATATTAATATAGTAATAATCACAAATAATTGTTTGATGATGTTATAATATATAAATATATATATATATATAAATGGATAGTCAATTATTGATACACAAAAGTAATATTATTGTATTACCTAAACTTGTGATATTTTTGCTATAAATAGCCATGAATGCAAGCATTAAACTTGCACCATTTCTCACACTTACAAAGTGTTTCTTTCTTTCTCTCCATTATCATCTTTGTTCTTACACTTCATTATTAGTATTCTAAATCAAGAATCAAATCACTAAAGGTAGTTATAAGCCTACTGAATTATAACATCAAGAATCAAACCACTAAAGGTAGTTATAAGCCTACTGAATTATAACACGTTATCAGCACGATAATCTTAATACTAATTATGGTTGGCTCTGCCACCTAAATGATATATGGTCGGTTATACCACCTGAATAATATATGGTCGACACTGTCGTCTAATTATCATTTATGTTACTAACATTTATATTTCAATTATCTAACATTTATATGGCCGACACTGTCGCCTAATTATCATTTATGTTACTAACATTTATATTTCAATTATCTAACATTTATATGGCCGACACTGTCGCCTAATTATCATTTATGTTACTAACATTTATATTTCTATTATCTAACATTTATATGGCCGACACTGTCGCATAATTATCATTTATGTTTACTAATATTTATATTTATGTTATATAACATTTATTAATGATTGCTTACATATGGTCGACACTGTCACCTACTTATCATTTATGTTATATTAAATTTATGTTTAATTTTTATATACTTATGAATATAAAGTGACTATAATTTATCATGTTGTTTGTTTTAATAGAAAATGTCGAATCTGGAAAAGCTTAAATTTACTCCTTTAGAATCAACTGGAAACAACTACATGCCATGGGTTATAAAAGTAAAAATGCATCTTAAATCAATGGGTATTCTTGAAGCCATAAATGAAAACAACACTTGTTCTGAAAAAGAACAAGCAACGGCATGTTGCTTTATTCATCAACATATTGATGAATGCTTACAAAATAATTATGTGACTGTAGAAGATCCCCATGTTTTATGGGAAGGTCTCAAAAGCAGATTCAATAATCAAAGAGAAATTTTACTTCCAGCTGCTATGGAACAATGGAGAACATTAAGGTTCCAAGACTTTAAGAAAGTAAATGAATATAGCTCAGCTCTGTATAATACATGTTCACAACTTAAATTCTGTGGACATGAAATAAGTGATGCAGACATGATGGAGAAAACTTTCTCCACAATGAATGCTGCAAACATCACAGTGCAAAGAAATTTGAGAATGCTAAAGTTCAAAACATATCCTGAACTTAATTCATATCTCTTAGTTGCAGAGCAAAATGATGAGCTATTAATGAAAAATCAGCAATCCCGTCCTACTGGTACACTTGCAATCCCTGAAGCAAATACTGCAAATAATTATAAACAGGGACAAGGACGCGGGCAAGGTCGTGGTTATAATAACCATCACCATCATCATGCCAAAAGCCATAACTATGGTAGAAACCATCCTTATGGTAATGGTAATGGGCGAGGACGTGGTCGTGGTCGTTGCCGTGGTGGTCAAAGAAATAATAATCCACGAAAATATAAATATCAACCACAAAACAAGCCCACTAAACAAGATGTTGAAGAAAATTCTTCTAAAAATTCTGAAGAATCTTGCTACAGATGTGGTAGAATGGGCCACTGGGCTAATACTTGCCGAACATCTAAACATCTTGTTAAGATGTATCAGGATTCGCTGAAAGATAAAGAAAAGGAAGTAAACTTTGTGGATAACGTCGATCCAACAGTCACTGAGAAACCATCTGATTTATATGAAGATTTCTTGAATGTTTAAGTTGTGTGTCTTTCGAAAAATAAACGATTTAATATCGTCTGTCTTTGTCATTATGTTTGCTAAATGTTTCAGTACTATCTATTTGCGTTTAAAATATTGTGTAATATTAATGTACTCACTATTTATTTCTTATATATGAAGTTCAATATGAATTTTGCTGGAATACAACATCAATCAAGTGGTGGAGATCTCTGTATAGCAGACAGTGGAACTACACACACTATACTTAAATCCGAGAAATATTTTATTGATCTAAAACCAACGGAAGGAACTATACATACAATATCAGGACCTGCTAACTTGATAAAAGGGATAGGAAAGGAAAATTTCATACTACCAAATGGTACAAAATTTTTAATAAATGATGCCTTATTTTCTCCCAAGTCAAGCAGAAATTTATTGAGTTTCTCCGACATATACCTTAACGGGTATGATTATCAGTCAGTGACAACAGAAAATGAGAAATATTTAAGTATCACTGACAAGAGTCATGTGGTTGAAAAACTGCCAAGACTTAGTTCTGGATTACATTATACACATATAAATGTACCAGAAATACATATGGTAGTTAACGAAAAATATATTGATCCTGGTGTATTCAGTTTATGGCATAACAGATTAGGCCATCCAGGATCAACAATGATGAAAAGGATTATTGAATGTACTCATGGACATCCACTAAAGGATAGAAAAATCCATCATGATACAATGGTTCCATGTACATCTTGCTCTCTTGGAAAATTGATAACTAGACCCTCACCACTTAAGGTTGAGAAAGAATCACCAATGTTTCTTGAAAGAATTCAAGGTGATATATGTGGACCAATTCATCCACCATGTGGACCATTTAGATATTTCATGGTTCTAATAGACGCATCTAGCAGATGGTCTCATGTTTGTCTGTTATCAAGCCGTAATGTGGTATTTGCAAAATTTCTTGCCCAAATTATTAAATTGAGAGCTCATTTTCCTGATTACACCATTAAAAGGTTGAGACTTGATAATGCTGGTGAATTTACATCTCAAGCATTTAATGACTATTGCATGTCTATAGAAATTGTTGTTGAACATTCTGTTGCTCATGTGCATACACAAAATGGTTTAGCCGAGTCATTGATTAAACGTTTACAGTTAATCGCTAGACCATTGATAATGAGAACAAAACTCCCTGTATCTATATGGGGTCATGCAATTTTACATGCTGCTGCATTGATTCGCATCAGACCAAGTGCAAGTCATAAATATTCCCCCCTACAACTTGCTTTTGGTCAAGAGCCAAATATTTCCCATCTTAGAACATTTGGTTGTGCAGTGTATGTTCCAATTGCGACACCACAACGTACAAAAATGGGTCCTCAAAGGAGGTTGGGAATATATGTTGGATATGAAACATCTTCAATATTAAGGTATATTGAACCTATGACAAGTGACGTTTTTACAGCACGTTTTGCTGATTGTCATTTTAATGAAACATTGTTCCCTAGATTAGGGGGAGAAATGAAAAATAAAGAAAATGATGTTTCATGGTGTGAACCTCAATTAAAGTATCTTGATCCTCGCACAAAAGAATGCGAGACAGAAGTTCAAAAGATAATGCATATACAAGAACTTGCAAATCAATTGCCTGATGCATTTACAGATACAAAAACGGTGACAAAATCATATATACCAGCAGTAAATACTCCAGCTCGAATTGAAATTCCAAAAGCTGGCAATAACGTCACTCATGAATCTTTGCCACGTCAGAAACGTGGAAGACCAATTGGTTCAAAGGATAAAAATCCTCGAAAAAGAAAATCAGCTGATAATGAAGTAAAAGAAAGTGTTCAAGAAGAACCACAAATCAGTACTCCTACTGCAGAGGAGATTGATGATGTCAATACAGAAATTGCAATCAATTATGCATATTCAAAAATATTATGGAATCGAAATGAAATGAAAAATCTTGATGAGAAATTTTCATTTAATGTTGCATATGACATCATGAATAATGATGATGATCCAGAACCAACATCTATGGTTGAATGTCAAAATAGACATGATTGGGCTCAATGGAAAGAAGCAATACGAGCTGAATTAGAATCACTCAATAAAAGAAAAGTTTTCGGATCCATCATTCTCACTCCTAAAGATGTGAAACCTGTAGGATACAGATGGATTTTTGTCCGAAAAAGAAATGAGAAAAATGAAGTTACAAGGTATAAAGCTAGACTTGTAGCTCAAGGTTTTTCTCAAAGACCGGGAATTGATTATGAAGAAACTTATTCCCCTGTTATGGATGCAATTACTTTTAGGTACTTAATCAGTCTGGCAGTTTCTAAAAATTTAGAAATGCATCTCATGGATGTTGTGACTGCTTACCTATATGGATCACTTGATAGTGATATATATATGAAGATACCTGAAGGATTTAAGGTACCAGAAGCATCAAATGCAAAACCCAAAGAAATGTATTCGATTAAATTACAAAGATCTTTATATGGGTTAAAACAATCGGGACGTATGTGGTATAACCGATTAAGTGATTACTTGATAAGCAAAGGGTATACAAATAACCTTACTTGCCCTTGTGTTTTCATTAAGAAAACAACATCCGGATATGTGATCATAGCTGTTTATGTTGATGATCTTAACATCATAGGTACAAATAAAGAGATCTATGAAGCCATTCAACTTCTAAAGAAAGAATTTGAAATGAAAGATCTCGGAAAAACCAAGTATTGCCTTGGTTTACAAATTGAGCATATGCCTAATGGTTTACTTGTACATCAAACAACATATACTGAAAAGATTTTGAAACGTTTCAATATGGACAAGGCAAAACCATTAAGTACTCCTATGGTTGTTAGATCACTCAATGTTGAAACTGATCCATTTCGTCCATGTGAAGATCATGAAGATATTCTTGGACCAGAAGTACCATATCTTAGTGCAATTGGAGCTCTTATGTATCTTACAAATTGTACAAGACCTGACATTTCTTTTGCAGTTAATTTGTTGGCAAGGTTCAGCTCTGCTCCTACCAAAAGACACTGGAATGGGATCAAACACATATTTCGATACCTTCGAGGAACTACTGATTTAGGATTATTTTATTCTAACGAATCAAAACAAGATTTGGTTGGTTATGCTGATGCAGGTTATTTATCTGATCCACATAAAGCTAAATCTCAAACTGGATATGTATTCCTAAATGGAGGTACTGCAATATCATGGCGTTCTCAAAAACAAACACTTGTTGCTACATCATCAAATCATGCCGAAGTGATTGCATTACATGAAGCTACTCTGGAATGTTTTTGGTTGAGATCAATGACACAAATCATTACTGATTCTTGTGGACTAGAACGCGATAAAAGTCCAACAATTATCTATGAAGATAATGCAGCTTGCATAGCACAGATGAAAGAAGGGTATATCAAAAGTGACCGAACCAAACACATACCTCCTAGATTCTTCTCATACACTCAAAATCTCATTAAGGACAACGAGATTGAAATGAGATATGTTCAATCCAGCAAAAACTCTGCTGATCTTTTCACGAAAGCACTTCCAACTGCTATTTTCAGAACACACGTTCATAACATTGGCATGAGACATGTTCAAAAGATGTAACAACCGAAGCGATGTCTACTTGAGGGGGAGTCAACTCCATGCTGCACTCTTTTTCCCTTAGCTAAAGTTTTTCCCACTGGGTTTTCTTTAGCAAGGTTTTTAACGAGGCAGTAACTTACAGTTGATCTTCAACAAACAAAATTGCTATCCAAGGGGGAGTGTTATAATATATAAATATATATATATATAAATGGATAGTCAATTATTGATACACAAAAGTAATATTATTGTATTACCTAAACTTGTGATATTTTTGCTATAAATAGCCATGAATGCAAGCATTAAACTTGCACCATTTCTCACACTTACAAAGTGTTTCTTTCTTTCTCTCCATTATCATCTTTGTTCTTACACTTCATTATTAGTATTCTAAATCAAGAATCAAATCACTAAAGGTAGTTATAAGCCTACTGAATTATAACATCAAGAATCAAACCACTAAAGGTAGTTATAAGCCTACTGAATTATAACAGATGATAATTAATCAATTATAATAATTATAATTACCAATTTCATTGACACCGTTGGGGTGCCATGTGCGCCACTTTACTAAAACAATATACATCTTCAATTCACGATAAACGCATGATATCATAACAGTAGCATGTTTTACGATGACGAATTAAATTTAAAACTTACATACACGAGTCAGAAGTGACTCGTTAGTCCGATTGATAGTAGAAATTCGCATATCCTCCGCAGCCGGCACAAAGGAAGTTCCATGATTATTTCCACCAACCTATCTCTATCTTTCCAAAATTCATCAACCATTCACTAATCTTGTGAATCAAAATAACACAAACAACTTGTTTGTAAAAATGTTTCTTTCATCAACCCAACATAACAATTATATGGTTTGGTTTCCATGTGCATCATGAATGCCAAAAGGAAAATAGTTTTTCCTTGAAACCAAAATCAAGACACAACTTCCTGTACGTGTTTTGTCTTCACATTAGTCAACCCAATATTTGTTTGACCACATGATCACCATTTAATTCTTTGGTTGCCATCGATCTGATTAAATTTTAAATCACGAAAGAAACTTTACTCCAAATCGCCTATGTCTTCATGATTCATCAAAGGTTTATCAGTAGGAAATACTTTATCGCTTTGTTGGTTAATAGGGTATGAATGCCCGGATAAACCTTTGAATCGTGTAGTCACTTTCGCGATAAAGTATTTCGACCTTATACATAATTGCCTTAGGGTTACACGAAATCTTTATTCGAGAAAAGACAAAGGCACAACTCTAATATAGGCAATTAAAATTGGAAGTCAAGAACATAGAGTTCTATGTATATTATGAATGTTCAATTTTTCATCATCATAAAAAGTGAGACAAATACACTCTCTATATAGAGTATGAAAGGTTACACCTTTTGGCTAAAGGATACCATGAATGGGCACACCTTTTGGCTAAAAGGTGTCCATAAATAGTTGTAACTTTTAATGAAGAGATGCCATGAATGGTTACACCATTCCATGAAAGCTTGCACCATTTCATTAAGGCTTACACCATGTCATGATTAGTTATGTCTTTTGGCCAAAAAGACATCAACTAACAAACACAACTTTTCAATTAGATGACTTTAGTTAGCTTAAACAAGCGTGTGTACTTCACACTATCCTAATTTATTATAAAACTTAACTAGAAATCCATTTGTCTCAAGTAAATCACCTTATCACACAAAATGACCGATGACACTAAAATCACCAACAGTATATGTGTTTTATGTCAGCAACATCCTCGAACTCGTCTTAAAAAACCCGATTAATTGATCATTCAAACGTAGGGCGAAGGCGAATTTACCCACTAGTATTACATATAATATTGAGACAGGGTTATGATGTTAAGTGCGTAATATGTCTAAACAATAAGGAAAAAGGAAATAAGGTTCATATCGGTTCACTTTTTCAATTGAAAGTTTTGGTGCATCAAAACTATAACCGTGAATAGTCAAAGTTCATACATTAACAAGCTAAAAACATGCAAATATTTACAAATTACAATATGTAATATTCTAGGTGAGTTGAATATTGATATAAGTTGCTGAATTTGCAAATCATATTTGAGGTGTATGATGATGTCATATTTCTTTGGTCAACTACCCATCTTGTTGACCCGGCCGGTCATGTAAGTTATTATACGAAACATACAAACATGCATCCAAAATTAATATAGGCAGAAATAAAAACTATATATACATCAAACACAAAGTAACATTACATTATAATACCATAGCATTAGCATCCATCAAGTTCATACATATCTAGAGGGCAAAAGTAGCTAATTATTATAATTATCTAAGTGGATCGCATATCAAACATGAGTAAAACGTAGATAATCCTTGTTAGATGGTAGTTTAGCTGTTTCAAAACCATTTGGAAACATTTGTTTAGCTTCAACGTTGGTTACACTCGGAGCTATCACCACCGCTTCACCC
Source organism: Rutidosis leptorrhynchoides (assembly GCF_046630445.1). NCBI lineage: Eukaryota > Viridiplantae > Streptophyta > Magnoliopsida > Asterales > Asteraceae > Rutidosis > Rutidosis leptorrhynchoides. The sequence continues at coordinate 81,812,548 of NC_092333.1, forward strand.
TCCTTCCAATTCGCCGGTGTCGCTATTTTGTGTTTCGACGCCTTCAACAACGAGTCCAACGCCCTCACCACCTCATCCATGTTCCTACCCGTACTCGACGGGTACAAAAAGCTCAATTTTATCTACACAAATCATTTTCCAAATGATTTCATTATAAATAAACAACCAAGGATAACCAAAAATTAATTACTCCGTAAAAGTTTACCTTTTTATCAGGGCCCACAATGTGCAGTGCACGTGAGGGAACAATTTGACCCGAAGGATCTTTCTCATCAGGGTCAACCATGTTAAGCTGCTTAATGATATCTCTGTTTGGATCAGCAGCAATTGGATATGTCACCTTCTTTCCATTCTGCACCATCATTTATTTTTATAAATTATATTCAATCAAATAATAGATACGGAGTATTTGTTGAATTTACTAATTACAACTAAAGATTAATTTATTATATCATGATTACGTTATAGGCTTCGATATCTTTGATCCACTCCTTATGAGACGGAACATCATCACAAGATAAACCTAATAACTTCACACCTCTTTCCGCAAACTTATCGGCGTATGCAGCCATCGCGCCGAGTTCCGTCGTGCAAACTGGTGTGAAATCACCTGCATGCATTTCATTCATTTATTTTTTATTATTTCTATTTCTTTTTGTAGAAATGCAAAAAAATGGGATAATTGATTAATTACCAGGATGAGAGAAGATGATGGTGAAGTTGTTGCCAACATAGTCATGAAGATTAATTGGGCCATGAGTTGTGTCTACTTTCAGGTTTGGAAGTGAGTCTCCGATCGTAAGGCCTGGCATTATGCTCTTGATTATTATTATTTTTATTTGGAAATTCGATTTATTTATGGTGAAGAGAAGGTAAAATGAATGTGTAGATATATAAAGGGTTGAGAAATGTGACACGTGGCATTATTGTAAACGTGGCGGTTTATTATGATGCCACTTCTACATCTGCCACCACCACGTCTTCGATCTGTTGCATTTACGTTGCCAACTAGTCAAACATAGACATGTCTTTGACCTTTTAACTAATTATCTTGTCGTTTTCATAAAACAAGACCATAGAATATTTTTATATCGTTAAAAATTTTATATCGTTAAGAATTAAAATCGAGTTCAACTGATAACAATTTTAGTTAATCGGATTTAGTTAATCAAAGTATAAGATCTGTTATAGTGTCGTGGCATATTTTAACTGAAACATTTTTACTAGTTACTAAACAATAAAAGTATAATAAATGATCAATTTTCATAACCAACCACACAATGTTAAATTTGTTATAAGAGCACTAAGAGTCGTTCAGTGTTAAATCAGTTTTAAATTTAACACTGGATTTAACATTGAGACCAAAACAGAAAAAATCGTTCAGTGTTAAATCTCAGTGTTAAATCATTATTTAATTATTATTATTTAATTTATTTTTATACTTTTATTTATTATTTAATTTATTTAACTAACAAAAAATATAATATAAATAAAAAAAAGTATCATTGTGATTTTAAAAAAAAAAAAATTGACCCAATTTTTTAAAAAAAATCAGCCCTTTTTTTGCCATTTTTAATGGCACAAAATTCAGCCATTTTGTCCAATTGATTTTTTAATACTTGTATTTATATTTATCTTTTTATCTTTTAGTATATTAGTATATACTCCGTAATTCATTTAACTCTGCAACATTCGGTCCTTTTATTTCCATCTTCTTCATCTTTCCCATCTTCATCTTGGCTCTGCAACAAGTCAACAACCAAAAACAAAACTAATTAAATAGTGAAAAAACAAGAAAATAATAACAAAGAAAAAGAAAAAAGAAAACGGTGGCCACAATCACCGTCGAATAGGTGACGCTGAGATGAAACGGTGGCCGGCGACGGTGATATAACGCCGGCGCGGTGTGGGGATTCCCACCGTCACCACCGTTAAAATTGGATAATGGCGAATTTTTTTTACGACTCTTGGTGCTCTAAGACTTTTTAGCTACACAAACTCAGAAACATATGTAGTGTTCTTAGTTGAAATGCTTCATGTTTCAATATCAAGTTTCAGATTGAGTAGTTCACTCTGTATATACACATACAATTTGTTAATGTATAAATTTGATAAAGGGAAAGAGTTACTAAAATACCGTTCACTCTTCGAGGTATTAATGGTTACTACTTACTAGCTAACTTGTATATAGTGTCAAATATAATTGTAAACTAATTAAAGACCCGCGATTTCGGGGTTTATGAAATGGGGGTTATGAAATGATCGAATTTGATAGAGTATTTGTTAGGTTGATTAAAAAGCAAACAATATTAGATAAACTACAAAAGGTTGTGATATATTCAATAACATAAATAGACCCATAATACGTTACACATATGTAACTATCAAAGGATTCTAATAAGAAATGAATATGAGTAAAAGTACATACGAAACTGAAATTAAATGATTTACTTTATCATGGATGGAAATACTAAATAGATACATATATAACTATTTCATTAGCATGAACGTCACAAGAATTGACCCATTATATAGACCCACGAATTCGCGGAGATTTTTGAGGGATGAATCACCATTGATTTGTATGAATCACTATATCTTGTATAATATTTGTTAGGTTTATAATAAATTGATTCAGTTGCAATATTAGTGTTACCTGACTTATAATCAATGTAGCTTTTTTGAATCTAAAAACAATACATATAAAATAAAATTGAAAGTCTAACACTGTAAAAAAGGCTAACATCCATTTCTCTAAGAAAAGACCAGCGAATTCGCGGGATTGGTTAAAATAAATTGTTGCCATAAAGTAAACAGATCACATATGATAATATTTGGTAATCCTAACCTAAACCCTGAACACTATAATCTAAATCATAAAATCTAAACCTTACACCCTAAAATCTAAACTCTACACCTTAAACCCTAAACTCTTTTAAATCCTTTGATTTAAAAACTAAATCTAAACTCTAACCCTAAACCCTAAATCCTAAACTCTAAAATCTAAACCCTAACCTAAACCCTAAATCTAAACTTAAAACCCTAAACCTAAACTAAACTCTAAACTCTAAACCCTAACCTAAACCCTAAATCTAAACCCAAAACCCTAAACCCTACACCCTAAACCCTAAATCTAAACCCTAAACCCTAACTTAAACCCTAAATCTAAACTCAAAACCCTAAACCCTACACCCTAAATCTAAACCCCAAACCCTAAAAACTCTAAACACTAAGCCCTAAAATATAAACCCTAGACCCTAGAATCTAATCCCTAAAATATAAACCCTAAACTCTAAACCCTAAACCTAAACCCAAAACCCTACACCCTATAATCTAAACCCTAAACCCTAACCTAAACCCTAAAATCTAAACCCAAAACCCAAAACTCTAAACCCTAAAATGTAAACCCTAAACCCTAAATCTAACCCGTAAACCCTAAACGCTAAATCTAAACCCTAAACTTAAACTCTAAACCCTACACCCTAAATCTAAACCCTAAACCTTGAACCCTACCCTAAACCCTAAAAACTCTAAACCCTAACCCTAAACCATAAGCCCTAAAATATAAACCCTAAACCCTAAATCTAAACCCAAAACCTTACATATTGTAATAAATTACTTTCAATGATAACACAAATAAATAATATAACATTTCAAATGTTTAAAAATATAAATAAAAAAACCGCCCATATTGACACATATAATAAGAATCTTAACGTAATATATTACCCACTTGACTAATTATAAAAGCCGCCCATATTGACACATATAATGAGAATTTTAACGTAATCCTTTAATGCATGTAAAATCTCTGGAACCAAATTAATACCTACATGTAAAAGCATGTCTATTTATAATTTACAATATGATGTTATCAAAGTAAAGGTTGCACAGACAAACAGCTCTTTTTAAATTGATTATAGCAGGAAGCAGCTAGATCATAGGGACTACCAAAAGCCATATTTAAAAGGTTTAATAAGAGACGCGGACATCAATTATGAAACAAGAGGTAGCAATCTCAACCCATTTTCATTTCTACTGATAATGTTTATATTTTAATCTAAACGGATCAAAGAGTGAAACAAGTTAGATTAAAGAAAATAAGTCAATGGGTCAAAATGTGTGCAAACTGTACTTTTATGAGTTATATGATAATACCCGAAACCCTTACTGGCTATAGAAAATATTGTGAAGCAAGCTTTTAGGTTCAACCGCTTCGTACCATACCAAGAAGTTCCCATATGGGGCTAAATTCATCACATATGTTTCTAAGCTTCTTATTTTGTCTTCGAGGTGGAACTTGAATGGCTCAATAATTAGTGTAGTTTTAAATTTACCCCAAAAGCCATGTTAATGAAGAATTTTTAGACAAGTAATTGAAAATTTAGCTGTTAGGTTCATCTAACAACCATTAAATATTTCTCAACATATTCTCCTCTTAGTTACAACAATAAAGATAAAGATAATAATAAAAAACAATGAAACAAAAAGAAGGATAGCAGTTGATGGAAACGAACCCCGTCAGACGCCGCAAGTATAGATGGAAGATTAACTATTGAGTCTGCACTCTCAATTTTTACAATCACGTGGATATCTGCATTGCAGCCTACATAAGAGATTTGTGAAACCTCGGTCAACTATAAACAAATAAAATCTGAGCAGAGCAACATATAGAATCCTCACTTATGAGATAATCTTTCAGCTCATGAACCACTTCAGCACCCTTCACAAATGAGACAGCATAAAAATCAACCTGGTTGTCCACTCCAAACTTTATATCTTCCCAGTCTTTATCTGTATAATTAGGCTTGGTTAGCATGCAATCGAAGTAAACATAAATTACCCTGCAGCATAACAATTTGTGACAGCTGAAGAATGATATGACATATTCAGGATTATTGTAAAATAGATTGCATTAACATATTCAGAATGATATGCTTCTTTGCCTAGTTCGTGCGATTAAATTGTCCCTGGCGTTTTCAAGCTTTTGATATTAGACCAGACCTAACCTATTTATAATGACGCATTACTTTGCCCGCATCTTTTAATCTATAGTCTCCAATTTATTTAATTCATTTACATATACTGCTAAAACATGAAAATTTGTAGTGTTTTAGTGGGCATATGTAAAAATTAGAAGAAAAAATTATGGATTGTGATCAATAGTGTAAAACATGTGATATATTTCAGGTGGTTGATCAATAGTGTATAACCTGTGATATATTTCAGGATCAACTGAAATTAAAGCAACATATCTTAAATGCTGAATTTAATTTATAGAACTTCTAATCATAGTGAACGTTGACATGAACGTTGAACTTCTTCTCAAACCTATCAAACAACGCAATATTAATTAGATTTGACAAATAGGATCAACCAATAACACAACCAATGCAGGTACAAAAGCAAAAGGTGATTATATTGGCGTTTAAGGTAGAGAGAATAAGAGATACAAACTAATCCATAATCGAATTACCGGTTTCAAAGTTAAGGCTGATTCTTGTGCCAAAAGCCCAAATATTGCACTTTGAGCAACCCTGAAAAGAAGCCATATTACATACATTAAGAAAACTTATATCTAATTTATAGCAAGTAGATTATAATAAATCGATAAATTAATCTATATATCAATAATCTATATATCAATTAGAAAGGGCTAAACACTGTTCATATCGTAACTATAACGACCCGACTTTTTCGACTTGCTTTTGTGCTTTGTGTTTTCACGAAAATGCATGTTCGTACGTACCGAGCTATATTATACTCTGGGAACTCCCTACATGTTGACTACTTTCATTTATATGTTAAAATGTATCATTAAGTACGTAGGATACTTAACTAAATCCTCGGAAGCCTTTATGACCGTTAGTGTCACTTGACGTTTTTTTTAACGAACTGTGTACTGCGTACAAGTTTACCTTTTGTCGTAATCGTAATATTATGACTACGAAATACTAATTGTTATTTTATAATAACAATTATTTGGGTTTTTGGATGCTTAATTACGCTTAGTAATTTACTAGAGCACACTAGTTAGTCTTGTTGGACTTTCTACCTTATTGGACCTTAACCCACCCTACACTAGTTAGTGGACTATTTAATTAGCCCAATTATAAGTAACTAGTGACCCATTAATATGTAAGATAAATGCCCATTTATTAGAGGGAACATACTAGCATTTTTGTCAAGTATTATCCTTAATGTTGCATGGGATCCTAACACAAGCACCAACTTTAGACAACCATTAACCAAAAAGCAAAAAGGTGTCCCCCTTGGAAACCCACGGCCTAACCACCACCACCCTCACCTCACCTCCTATAAATACTAAGCCATTTCCTCACCATTCACACTTGATTTCCATTCACAATTTACACACACTTGTTCATTTCTTTTCTCTCTAGTTTAAAGCTTGTAAGTATTTTGAATTTCTTTTCTTCTTCTCCTTCTCATCATCACGAGTTCATCATCATCATTAGAAGATCAAGCTTTTTAGCTTTTGATCTTGATTACATCTTGTAGATTCAAACATGGATTTGAATCCTTCAAGAACATGGAAGATTCAAGCTTTCTAGCTTTGAATCTTCACCTACTTTGTAGATCTAAATCTTTTAGCTTTAATCTTGTTATTTTGTTATAAAGATTCAAACTTGTGTTTGTAATCTTCATGTATCTTAAAGATCCAAGCTTTATGCTTCAAGATCTTCAAGAACACTAAAGATCCAAGCTCTTTAGCTTAGGGTCTCATTATTATGTTAAAGATCTTAGCTTTTTAGCTTATGGTCTCATTACTTTCATTATTTTGTTAAAGATCTTAGATTTATAGCTTATGGTCTCATTAATCTTGTAAAGATTCAAGCTTTCTAGCTTTGTAATCTTATAACTTGTGTGAAAAGGATCCAAGCTCTCTAGCTTAGGGTACCATCACTTTATTTGATTTAGATTATATTCATATTTGTTTGATTGAAGTAAAGTTTCTAGCTTTAGTTGTAAATAGAACTTGTATTTGTGTTAAGACTAAGGATATGATGAAATGTCCCGTTCTTATTGATTAAAAACGTTCCATAATAATTAATTTCGTTGCGAGGTTTTGACCTCTATATGAGACATTTTTCAAAGACTGCATTCATTTTTAAAACAAACCATAACCTTTATTTCATAAATAAAGGTTTAAAAAGCTTTACGTAGATTATCAAATAATGATAATCTAAAATATCCTGTTTACACACGACCATTACATAATGGTTTACAATACAAATATGTTACATCGAAATCAGTTTCTTGAATGCAGTTTTTACACAATATCATACAAACATGGACTCCAAATCTTGTCCTTATTTTAGTATGCAATAGCGAAAGCTCTTAGTCATCACCTGAGAATAAACATGCTTTAAACGTCAACAAAAATGTTGGTGAGTTATAGGTTTAACCTATATATATCAAATCGTAACAATAGACCACAAGATTTCATATTTCAATACACATCCCATACATAGAGATAAAAATCATTCATATGGTGAACACCTGGTAACCGACATTAACAAGATGCATATATAAGAATATCCCCATCATTCCGGGACACCCTTCGGATATGATATAAATTTTGAAGTACTAAAGCATCCGGTACTTTGGATGGGGTTTGTTAGGCCCAATAGATCTATCTTTAGGATTCGCGTCAATTAGGGTGTCTGTTCCCTAATTCTTAGATTACCAGACTTAATAAAAAGGGGCATATTCGATTTCGATAATTCAACCATAGAATGTAGTTTCACGTACTTGTGTCTATTTTGTAAATCATTTATAAAACCTGCATGTATTCTCATCCCAAAAATATTAGATTTTAAAAGTGGGACTATAACTCACTTTCACAGATTTTTACTTCGTCGGGAAGTAAGACTTGGCCACTGGTTGATTCACGAACCTATAACAATATATACATATATATCAAAGTATGTTCAAAATATATTTACAACAATTTTAATATATTTTGATGTTTTAAGTTTATTAAGTCAGCTGTCCTCGTTAGTAACCTACAACTAGTTGTCCACAGTTAGATGTACAGAAATAAATCGATAAATATTATCTTGAATCAATCCATGACCCAGTGTATACGTATCTCAGTATTGATCACAACTTAAACTATATATATTTTGGAATCAACCTCAACCCTGTATAGCTAACTCCAACATTCACATATAGAGTGTCTATGGTTGTTCCGAAATATATATAGATGTGTCGACATGATAGGTTGAAACATTGTATACGTGTCTATGGCATCTCAAGATTACATAATATACAATACAAGTTGATTAAGTTATGGTTGGAATAGATTTGTTACCAATTTTCACGTAGCTAAAATGAGAAAAATTATCCAATCTTGTTTTACCCATAACTTCTTCATTTTAAATCCGTTTTGAGTGAATCAAATTGCTATGGTTTCATATTGAACTCTATTTTATGAATCTAAACAGAAAAAGTATAGGTTTATAGTCGGAAAAATAAGTTACAAGTCGTTTTTGTAAAGGTAGTCATTTCAGTCGAAAGAACGACGTCTAGATGACCATTTTAGAAAACATACTTCCACTTTGAGTTTAACCATAATTTTTGGATATAGTTTTATGTTCATAATAAAAATCATTTTCCCAGAATAACAACTTTTAAATCAAAGTTTATCATAGTTTTTAATTAACTAATCCAAAACAGCCCGCGGTGTTACTACGACGGCGTAAATCCGGTTTTACGGTGTTTTACGTGTTTCCAGGTTTTAAATCATTAAGTTAGCATATCATATAGATATATAACATGTGTTTAGTTGATTTTAAAAGTCAAGTTAGATGGATTAACTTTTATTTTCGAACAAGTTTAGAATTAACTAAACTATGTTCTAGTGATTACAAGTTTAAGCCTTCGAATAAGATAGCTTTATATGTATGAATAGAATGATGTTATGAACATCATTACTACCTCAAGTTCCTTGGATAAATCTACTGGAAGTGAAAAAAATAGATCTAGCTTCAAAGGATCCTTGGATGGCTTGAAAGTTCTTGAAGCAGAATCATGACACGAAAACAATTTCAAGTAAGATTTCCACTCGAAATAAGATTGTTATAGTTATAGAAATTGAATTAAAGTTTGAATATGATTATTTCCTTGTATTAGAAAGATAACCTACTGTAAGTAACAAAGGTTTCTTGATCTTGGATGATTACTTGGAATGGATTTAGAAAACTTGGAAGTAAACTTGCAATCTTGAAAGTATTCTTGATTTTATGAAACTAGAACTTTTGGAATTTATGAAGAACACTTAGAACTTGAAGATAGAACTTGAGAGAGATAAATTAGATGAAGAAAATTGAAGAATGAAAGTGTTTTTAGGTGTTTTTGGTCGTTGGTGTATGGATTAGATATAAAGGATATGTAATTTTGTTTTCATGTAAATAAGTCATGAATGATTACTCATATTTTTTGTAATTTTATGAGAAATTTTATGCTAGTTGCCAAATTATGGTTCCCACATGTGTTAGGTGACTCACATGGGCTGCTAAGAGCTGATCATTGAAGTGTATATACCAATAGTACATACATCTAAAAGCTGTGTATTGTACGAGTACGAATACGGGTGCATACGAGTAGAATTGTTGATGAAACTGAACGAGGATGTAATTGTAAGCATTTTTGTTAAGTAGAAGTATTTTGATAAGTGTCTTGAAGTCTTTCAAAAGTGTATGAATACATATTAAAACACTACATGTATATACATTTTAACTGAGTCGTTAAGTTATCGTTAGTCGTTACATGTAAATGTTGTTTTGAAACCTTTAGGTTAACGATCTTGTTGAATGTTGTTAACCCATTATTTATTATAACAATTGAGATATTAAATTGTTATATTATCATGATATTATGATATATAATATATCTTAGTATGATATATATACAGTTAAATGTCGTTACAACGATAATCGTTACATATATGTCTCGTTTCGAAATCATTAAGTTAGTAGTCTTATTTTTACTTATGTATTTCATTGTTAATACACTTAATAATATATTTACTTATCATTTAACATAATTAACCAAGTGTATCAATATCTTAATATGATTCATATGTACCTAGTAAGACGTTGTTATAACGATAATCGTTATATATATCGTTTTCGAGTTTCTTAAATTAATAGTCTCATTTTTATGTATATAACTCATTATTAAAATACCTAATGAGATACATACTTATAATAAAATCATGTTAACTATATATATAACCATATATATGTCATCGTATAGTTTTTACAAGTTTTAACGTTCGTGAATCACCGGTCAACTTGGGTGGTCAATTGTCTATATGAAACCTATTTCAATTAATCAAGTCTTAACAAGTTTGATTGCTTAACATGTTGGAAACACTTAATCATGTAAATAAAAATTTCATTTAATATATATATAAACATGGAAAAGTTCGGGTCACTACAGTACCTACCCGTTAAATAAATTTTGTCCCGAAATTTTAAGCAGTTGGAGGTGTTGACATATCTTCTGGAAATAAATGCGGGTATTTCTTCTTCATCTGATCTTCACGCTCCCAGGTGAACTCGAATCCTCTACGAGCATTCCATCGAACCTTAACAATCGGTATCTTGTTTTGTTTAAGTCTCTTAACCTCACGATCCATTATTTCGACGGGTTCTTCAATGAATTGAAGTTTTTCATTGATTTGGATTTCGTCCAACGGAATAGTGAGATCTTCTTTAGCAAAACATTTCTTCAAATTTGAGACGTGGAAAGTGTTATGTACAGCCGCGAGTTGTTGAGGTAGCTCCAGTTGGTAAGCTACTGGTCCGACACGATCTATAATCTTGAATGGTCCAATGTACCTTGGATTTAGTTTCCCCCGTTTACCAAATCGAACAACGCCTTTCCAAGGTGAAACCTTAAGCATGACCATTTCTCTAATTTCAAACTCTATATCTTTTCTTTTACTGTCCGTGTAGCTCTTTTGTCGACTCTGGGCGGTTTTCAATCTTTGTTGAATTTGGATGATTTTCTCGGTAGTTTCTTGTATTATCTCTGGACCCGTAATCTGTCTATCCCCCACTTCACTCCAACAAATCAGACACCTGCACTTTCTACCATAAAGTGCTTCAAACGGCGCCATCTCAATGCTTGAATGGTAGCTGTTGTTGTAGGAAAATTCTGCTAACGGTAGATGTCGATCCCAACTATTTCCGAAATCAATAACACAAGCTCGTAGCATGTCTTCAAGCGTTTGTATCGTCCTTTCACTTTGCCCATCAGTTTGTGGATGATAGGCAGTACTCATGTCTAGACGAGTTCCCAATGCTTGCTGTAATGTCTGCCAGAATCTTGAAATAAATCTGCCATCCCTATCAGAGATAATAGAGATTGGTATTCCATTTATGGAGACGACTTCCTTCAAATACAGTCGTGCTAACTTCTCCATCTTGTCATCTTCTCTTATTGGCAGGAAGTGTGCTGACTTGGTGAGACGATCAACTATTACCCAAATAGTATCATAACCACTTGCAGTCCTTGGCAATTTAGTAATGAAATTCATGGTAATGTTTTCCCATTTCCATTCTGGGATTTCAGGTTGTTGTAGTAGACCTGATGGTTTCTGATGTTCAGCTTTGACCTTAGAACACGTCAAATATTCTCCTACATATTTAGCAATATCGGCTTTCATACCTGGCCACCAAAAATGTTTCTTAAGATCCTTGTACATCTTCCCCGTTCCAGGATGTATTGAGTATCTGGTTTTATGAGCTTCTCTAAGTACCATTTCTCTCATATCTCCAAATTTTGGTACCCAAATTCTTTCAGCCCTATACCGGGTTCCGTCTTCCCGAATATTAAGATGCTTCTCTGATCCTTTGGGTATTTCATCCTTTAAATTTCCCTCTTTTAAAACTCCTTGTTGCGCCTCCTTTATTTGAGTAGTAAGGTTAGTGTGAATCATTATATTCATAGATTTTACTCGAATGGGTTCTCTATCCTTTCTGCTCAAGGCGTCGGCTACCACATTTGCCTTCTCCGGGTGGTAACGAATCTCAAAGTCATAATCATTCAACAATTCAATCCACCTACGCTGCCTCATATTCAGTTGTTTCTGATTAAATATGTGTTGAAGACTTTTGTGGTCGGTATATATAATACTTTTGACCCCATATAAGTAGTGCCTCCAAGTCTTTAATGCAAAAACAACCGCGCCTAATTCCAAATCATGCGTCGTATAATTTTGCTCGTGAATCTTCAATTGTCTAGACGCATAAGCAATCACCTTCGTCCGTTGCATTAATACACAACCCAGACCTTGCTTTGATGCGTCACAATAAATCACAAAATCATCATTCCATTCAGGCAATGACAATATAGGTGCCGTAGTTAGCTTTTTCTTCAATAATTGAAACGCCTTCTCTTGTTCATCCTTCAATTCAAATTTCTTCCCTTTATGCGTTAATGCAGTCAAGGGTTTTGCTATTTTGGAGAAATCTTGGATGAATCTTCTGTAGTAACCAGCCAATCCTAAAAATTGACGTATATGCTTCGGAGTTTTTGGGGTTTCCCACTTTTTAACGGTTTCGATCTTTGCCGGGTCCACCTGGATACCTTCTTTGTTCACTATGTGACCGAGGAATTGAACTTCTTCCAACCAAAATGCACACTTTGAAAACTTAGCGTACAGTTTTTCTTTCCTCAATACTTCTAGCACTTTTCTCAAATGTTCTTCTTGCTCTTGATCATTCTTTGAGTAAATAAGTATGTCATTGATGAAAACAATGACAAACTTGTCAAGATATGGCCCACACACTCAGTTTATAAGGTCCATGAACACAGCTGGTGCGTTAGTCAATCCAAACGGCATAACCATAAACTCGTAATGACCATAACGCGTCCTAAAAGCAGTTTTTGGAATATCATCCTCCTTTACTCGCATTTGATGATATCCAGAACGTAAATCGATCTTCGAATAAACTGACGAGCCTTGTAGTTGATCAAATAAGTCATCGATTCTCGGCAGTGGATAACGGTTTTTGATGGTAAGTTTGTTCAACTCTCTGTAGTCAATACACAACCTAAATGTACCATCCTTCTTCTTGACAAACAAAACAGGAGCTCCCCATGGTGATGTGCTTGGTCGAATGAAACCACGTTCTAATAGTTCTTGCAGTTGGCTTTGCAGTTCTTTCATCACGCTGGGTGCGAGTCTATAAGGAGCACGAGCTATTGGTGCAGCTCCTGGTACAAGATCTATTTGAAATTCAACAGATCGATGTGGAGGTAGTCCCGGTAATTCTTTCGGAAATACATCGGGAAATTCTTTTGCGACGGGAACATCATTGATGCTCTTTTCTTCAGTTTGTACTTTCTCGACGTGTGCTAGAACAGCATAGCAACCTTTTCTTATTAGTTTTTGTGCCTTCAAATTACTAATAAGATGTAGCTTCATGTTGCCCTTTTCTCCGTACACCATTAAGGGTTCTCCTTCTTCTCGTACAATGTGAATTGCATTTTTATAACATACGATCTCTGCTTTCACCTTCTTCAGCCAGTCCATGCCAACTATTACATCAAAACTCCCTAACTCTACTGGTATCAAATCAATCTTAAATATTTCGCTACCCAGTTTAATTTATCGATTCCGGCATATATTATCTGCTGAAATTAATTTACCGTTTGCTAATTCGAGTAAAAATTTACTATCCAATGGCGTCAATGGACAACTTAATTTAGCACAAAAATCTCTACTCATATAGCTTCTATCAGCACCCGAATCAAATAAAACGTAAGCAGATTTATTGTCAATAAGAAACATACCCGTAACAAGCTCCGGGTCTTCCTGTGCCTCTGCCGCATTAATATTGAAAACTCTTCCGCGGCCTTGTCCATTCGTGTTCTCCTGGTTCGGGCAATTTCTAATAATGTGGCCCAGTTTTCCACATTTATAACAAACTACATTGGCATAACTTGCTCCGACACTACTTGCTCCGCCATTACTCGTTCCGACACCATTTGTTCCTTTCGTTCTGTTAACCCCTGGTTCGTAGACCTCACACTTCGCCGCGCTATGACCATTTCTTTTACACTTGTTGCAAAATTTGGTGCAGAACCCCGAGTGATACTTTTCACACCTTTGGCATAGCTGCTTCTGATTGTTGTTGTTATTGCGGTTGTTATTGTTGTTGGGATGATTGTTGTAGTTGCTGTTGTTATTGTTGTTGTTGTTGTTGTTGTTGTTGTTGTTGTTGTTGTTGTTGTTGTTGTTGTTGTTGTTGTTGTTGTTGTTGTTGTTGTTGTTGTTGTTGTTGTTGGGCCGTTTGTTGTAGTTGCGATTGATGTTGCGATTGTTGGGATAATTGTTGCGATTATTATTGTAATTGCTGTTGTTGTTGTATTGGTGATTCTTATCACCGTTTTCCTCCCACTTTCTTTTGACTTGCTTCACATTGGCCTCTTCAGCCGTCTGTTCTTTAATTCTTTCCTCAATCTGGTTCACTAGTTTGTGAGCCATTCTACATGCCTGTTGTATGGAGGCGAGCTCGTGTGAACTTATATCTTCTTGGATTCTTTCCGGTAATCCTTTCACAAACGCGTCGATCTTCTCTTCCTCATCTTCGAACGCTCCCAGACACAATAGGCACAATTCTGTGAATCGTCTTTCGTACGTGGTAATATCAAATCCTTGGGTTCGTAACCCTCTAAGTTCTGTCTTGAGCTTATTGACCTCGGTTCTGGGACGGTACTTCTCGTTTATCAAGTGCTTGAATGCTAACCACGGTAGTGCGTACGCATCATCTTGTCCCACTTGCTCTAGATAGGTATTCCACCATGTTAACGCAGAACCTGTGAAGGTATGCGTAGCGTACTTCACTTTGTCCTCTTCAGTACACTTACTTATGGCAAACACCGATTCGACCTTCTCGGTCCACCGTTTCAATCCGATCGGTCCTTCGGTTCCATCAAATTCTAAAGGTTTGCAGGCAGTGAATTCTTTGTAGGTGCATCCTACACGATTTCCTGTACTGCTAGATCCAAGGTTATTGTTGGTATGTAGCGCAGCCTGTACTGCGGCTATGTTTGAAGCTAGAAAAGTACGGAATTCCTCTTCATTCATATTCACGGTGTGTCGAGTAGTCGGTGCCATTTCCTTCAAAATAGTCAAATGGAACAAGTTAATCATACAGAATATTAAGAGTAGTTAATAGTATTTCGTAGCATAATATGAACTCATTTATAAAAGCTTTTTCTTCATATTAGCGTTTTATAAGTTTAAATTTGGGTAGTACCTACCCGTTAAGTTCATACTTAGTAGCTAATATACAATTCAACTACTACAATTCTATATGAAAAACTGATTATAATAATATTTCGCGTTCAAACTTTTATACAATATTTTACAAACTTACAATACCGCTTATTTTACATAAAGCATGAAATATAGCACACAATAACTTTGATACAAGATAGTTGTGAAGATAATTCTAGCTAGTACATAAGTCATTCAGCAAAGGCAATAAAGACACGTAATTCATACGTCTAGAAACAAGTCATGCATTCTGGTTTTACTAGGACTACTTCCCATCCTTGGTCTTGTGGAACATAACCGTTATGGCCGTTGATAAGACAGCGTGTTGTAACGTCGTCAAAGGGACGAGGGTTACGTAATGACCAACAGTCTCGTAATAACCTAAAAACCTCATTTCTTACCCCAATTACCGACTCTGTCACTTGTGGGAACGTTTTGTTTAATAGTTGTAGCCCGATGTTCTTTTTCTCACTTTGGTGAGAAGCGAACATTACTAACCCGTAAGCATAGCATGCTTCTTTATGTTGCATGTTAGCCGCTTTTTCTAAATCATGAAGTCCTATATTCGGATACATTGAGTCAAAATAATTTCTTAACCCGTTGCGTAAAATAGCATTTGGGTTCCCCACAATATATGCGTCAAAGTAAACACATCGTAACTTATGGGTTTCCCAATGTGATATCCCCCATCTTTCAAACGAAAGTCTCTTATAAACCAAGACATTCTTGGAACGTTCTTCGAATGTCTTACAAACTGATTTCGCCGTAAATAGTTGTGCCGAAGAATTCTGACCGACTCTAGACAAGATTTCATCAATCATGTCTCCGGGTAGGTCTCTTAAAATATTGGGTTGTCTATCCATTTTGTGTTTTTATACTGTAAAATAGACAAGAGTTAGATTCATAAAAAAAAATACTTATTAATACAAGCAATTTTTACATATATCATAAAGCATAAGCACACTATATTACATATATTACATCACACGAATACAACTATCTTATTCCGACTCGATCATTTCTTCTTCTCTGGTTTTGGTTCGTTTTGTCAAGTTTCTAGGGATATATGATGTTCCCCTAATACGAGCTGTCGTTTTCCATAACGGTTTAGAAAAACCTGGTGATTTAGAGGTTCCCGGGTCATTGTTACAACTTAAGGGCTTCGGGGGTTGACGATACATATAAAGTTCATCGGGGTTGGAATTAGATTTCTCTATTTTTATGCCCTTTCCCTTATTATTTTCTTTTGCCTTTTTAAATTCAGTTGGGGTAATTTCTATAACATCATCGGAATTCTCGTTGGAATCCGATTCATCGGAGAATTGGTAATCCTCCCAATATTTTGCTTCCTTGGCGGAAACACCATTGACCATAATTAACCTTGGTCGGTTGGTTGATGATTTTCTTTTACTTAATCATTTTATTATTTCCCCCACCGGTTCTATTTCCTCCTCCAGTTCCTCCTCTTCCGGTTCTGATTCTTCTTCCGGTTCTGATTCTTCTTCCGGTTCTTCTTCGGGAACTTGTGAATCAGTCCAATATATATTCGACTCTTCGTTATTATTAGGTGAGTCAATGGGATTTGTGCTAGAGATAGACATCTATCACACAATATCAAACATGTTAAGAGATTAATATATCACATAATATATACATGTTAATAATATATAGTTTCCAACAAAAATGTTAAGCAATCATTTTTAAAGAAAACACGGTCGAAGTCCAGACTCACTAATGCATCCTAACAAACTCAATAAGACACACTAATACAAATTTTCTGGTTCTCTAAGACCAACGCTCGGATACCAACTGAAATGTCCCGTTCTTATTGATTAAAAACGTTCCATATTAATTGATTTCGTTGCGAGGTTTTGACCTCTATATGAGACGTTTTTCAAAGACTGCATTCATTTTTAAAACAAACCATAACCTTTATTTCATAAATAAAGGTTTAAAAAGCTTTGCGTAGATTATCAAATAATGATAATCTAAAATATCCTGTTTACACACGACCATTACATAATGGTTTACAATACAAATATGTTACATCGAAATCAGTTTCTTGAATGCAGTTTTTACACAATATCATACAAACTTGGACTCCAAATCTTGTCCTTATTTTAGTATGCAACAGCGGAAGCTCTTAGTAATCACCTGAGAATAAACATGCTTTAAACATCAACAAAAATGTTGGTGAGTTATAGGTTTAACCTATATATATCAAATCGTAACAATAGACCACAAGATTTCATATTTCAATACACATCCCATACATAGAGATAAAAATCATTCATATGGTGAACACCTGGTAACCGACATTAACAAGATGCATATATAAGAATAGCCCCCTCATTCCGGGACACCCTTCGGATATGATATAAATTTCGAAGTACTAAAGCATCCGGAACTTTGGATGGGATTTGTTAGGCCCAATAGATCTATCTTTAGGATTCGCGTCAATTAGGGTGTCTGTTCCCTAATTCTTAGATTACCAGACTTAATAAAAAGGGGCATATTCGATTTCGATAATTCAACCATAGAATGTAGTTTCACGTACTTGTGTCTATTTTGTAAATCATTTATAAAACCTGCATGTATTCTCATCCCAAAAATATTAGATTTTAAAAGTGGGACTATAACTCACTTTCACAGATTTTTACTTCGTCGGGAAGTAAGACTTGGCCACTGGTTGATTCACGAACCTATAACAATATATACATATATATCAAAGTATGTTCAAGATATATTTACAACACTTTTAATATATTTTGATGTTTTAAGTTTATTAAGTCAGCTGTCCTCGTTAGTAACCTACAACTAGTTGTCCACAGTTAGATATACAGAAATAAATCGATAAATATTATCTTGAATCAATCCACGACCCAGTGTATACGTATCTCAGTATTGATCACAACTCAAACTATATATATTTTGGAATCAACCTCAACCCTGTATAGCTAACTCCAACATTCACATATAGAGTGTCTATGGTTGTTCCGAAATATATATAGATGTGTCGACATGATAGGTCGAAACATTGTATACGTGTCTATGGTATCTCAAGATTACATAATATACAATACAAGTTGATTAAGTTATGGTTGGAATAGATTTGTTACCAATTTTCACGTAGCTAAAATGAGAAAAATTATCCAATCTTGTTTTACCCATAACTTCTTCATTTTAAATCCGTTTTGAGTGAATCAAATTGATATGGTTTCATATTGAACTCTATTTTATGAATCTAAACAGAAAAGTATAGGTTTATAGTCGAAAAAATAAGTTACAAGTCGTTTTTGTAAAGGTAGTCATTTCAGTCGAAAGAACGACGTCTAGATGACCATTTTAGAAAACATACTTCCACTTTGAGTTTAACTATAATTTTTGGATATAGTTTCATGTTCATAATAAAAATCATTTTCCCAGAATAAAAACTTTTAAATCAAAGTTTATCATAGTTTTTAATTAACTAATCCAAAACAGCCCGCGGTGTTACTACGACGGCGTAAATCCGGTTTTACAGTGTTTTTCGTGTTTCCAGGTTTTAAATCATTAAGTAAGCATATCATATAGATATATAACATGTGTTTAGTTGATTTTAAAAGTCAAGTTAGAAGGATTAACTTTTATTTGCGAACAAGTTTAGAATTAACTAAACTATGTTCTAGTGATTACAAGTTTAAACCTTCGAATAAGATAGCTTTATATGTATGAACAAAATGATGTTATGAACATCATTACTACCTCAAGTTCCTTGGATAAACCTACTGAAAGTGAGAAAAATAGATCTAGCTTCAAAGGATCCTTGGATGGCTTGAAAGTTCTTGAAGCAGAATCATGACACGAAAACAATTTCAAGTAAGATTTCCACTCGAAATAAGATTGTTATAGTTATAGAAATTGAATTAAAATTTGAATATGATTATTACCTTGTATTAGAAAGATAATCTACTGTAAGTAACAAAGGTTTCTTGATCTTGGATGATTACTTGGAATGGATTTAGAAAACTTGGAAGTAAACTTGCAATCTTGGAAGTATTCTTGATTTTATGAAACTAGAACTTTTGGAATTTATGAAGAACACTTAGAACTTGAAGATAGAACTTGAGAGAGATAAATTAGATGAAGAAAATTGAAGAATGAAAGTGTTTGTAGGTGTTTTTGGTCGTTGGTGTATGGATTAGATATAAAGGATATGTAATTTTGTTTTCATGTAAATAAGTCATGAATGATTACTCATATTTTTGTAATTTTATGAGATATTTTATGCTAGTTGCCAAATGATGGTTCCCACATGTGTTAGGTGACTCACATGGGCTGCTAAGAGCTGATCATTGGAGTGTATATACCAATAGTACATACATCTAAAAGCCGTGTATTGTACGAGTACGAATACGGGTGCATACGAGTAGAATTGTTGATGAAACTGTACGAGGATGTAATTGTAAGCATTTTTGTTAAGTAGAAGTATTTTGATAAGTGTCTTGAAGTCTTTCAAAAGTGTATGAATACATATTAAAACACTACATGTATATACATTTTAACTGAGTCGTTAAGTCATCGTTAGTCGTTACATGTAAATGTTGTTTTGAAACCTTTAGGTTAACGATCTTGTTGAATGTTGTTAACCCATTATTTGTTATAACAATTGAGATGTTAAATTGTTATATTATCATGATATTATGATATATAATATATCTTAGTATGATATATATACAGTTAAATGTCGTTACAACGATAATCGTTACATATATGTCTCGTTTCGAAATCATTAAGTTAGTAGTCTTATTTTTACATATGTATTTCATTGTTAATACACTTAATAATATATTTACTTATCATTTAACATAATTAACCAAGTGAATCAATATCTTAATATGATTCATATGTACCTAGTAAGACGTTATTATAACGATAATCGTTATATATATCGTTTTCGAGTTTCTTAAATTAATAGTCTCATTTTTATGTATATAACTCATTGTTAAAATACCTAATGAGATACATACTTATAATAAAATTATGTTAACTATATATATAACCATATATATGTCATCGTATAGTTTTTACAAGTTTTAACGTTCGTGAATCACCGGTCAACTTGGGTGGTCAATTGTCTATATGAAACCTATTTCAATTAATCAAGTCTTAACAAGTTTGATTGCTTAACATGTTGGTAATACTTAATCATGTAAATAACAATTTCATTTAATATATATATAAACATGGAAAAGTTCGGGTCACTACATATGATGTAACCTTGGTTCATCATCCATCTAAGACTCTTAAATGAGTTGTGTTCTTTCTTGGTCTTAACATATTGTGTGTTTATGGTTGAATCTTTGTCAAGGTGATGCTAATCTATCAATGAGTTGTACACTTGAAGCTACAAGCATCAAGGATGAGAACCGTGATGAGCATCAAGCACCAAGAACCCCACCGGAGCACTTGTTTACTGTTTTTCGAGATCTGATCAGATTCCTGGACTTCTGGAAATTTGATTTTCAGTTAGTTCGTTTCGAGTATATGACTTTTCGTTTAGGCCTCGACTTAATCTGACATACGGTTTAGGATTTATAGCCCTCCGAAAGTCACTACGTCTTTGTAACGTTGTGCTAAAATTTCTGACCTAATCTCACTTAAACCGTAGCCACGGTCAAATGAAGACATGTTAGGTTCTGAAAACTGGTCAGCGGTTAGAGGACTCATATACGGAGCTATAGCCACTGACTACGTGTCTTTTCGTTTTGTATAGAGGTCGTAGCAGCTGACCGAAGTCAGCCTATTGTTTCGATCTCTATTCTTGTCAAACTTACTTAGCTTTTATGATGATGAATGATGATGATGATGACACTTAAACTTAATTTATTCACTTTTAAACTTATTGGGACAACATACTGACCTAGTGACCTTTGACTTAGGTTGACGACCTTTCGGACCAACTTACTACCTGCATACGTTTCATATCGACTTTTACTGCTTATTCACTGTGAGTTATAGCTCTCTTATTACTTATACTATTTTTGGGACTGAGAATACATGCGCTTTTTACGTTTTACTTACTTGACACGAGTACTTAAACTTTACATATGTGTGGGTTATATAACGGCATAAACATTCCCCTTAGCACGATAACATTTAATCATTGGTTTTGAACCGGTGAACGCGAATATTAGATATGGATCCATAGGGTTTGACATCCCCACTCGGGCTAGTCGCGCTAGCATTTAACGGGTGTTTGATACTTCGAGGACATACGTACTCGCCAAGTGTACTTTTAGGGGGTATTACTATTACGTTAAGTTAGTTACCGGGTGCCCACGGACAAGCATATACTTTTCATACTGACTTAAACTGCTGGTTGAAGCACTGAAATCTGGTGGTCTACATTACTTTACTGATTACAAACTATAGCTCACCAACATTCGTGTTGACTTTTAAGCGTGTATTTCTCAGGTGCTTAGACGATGTTGCTTCCACTGTTAGACTTGCTATCTTGGTGTTTTAGACTTGCTGTTATGGACCTGCTGTGTTAGATTTCCGCTGCATTACTTAGAGATATCTCAATCATGGAACTTTTATCTTGCATTCGTAACTTATGTTATTTTCAAATAATGACTTTGTAATGACCTTTGTGTCACGTTATCTTTTGTAAACGCTATCTTTTTATGAATGCAAACTGGTTTTCAAACAGCATGTAGTACTTGACCGTGTAAAGATCCTGTTATTGACGAATCGTACACGATGGTTTTGTACGAGGTGTCACATTTGGTATCGGAGCATCGGTTGTAGGGAATTAGGTTGAATTAGTGAGTCTTGACCGAGCCGAGTAGGATTCGCCAATAGGACTAATCTACAACTTGTTTGTTTAACGGTTTCTGTGAAACTTACTGCATGCTACTGCTTACTTTTACTACTATGTGTACTTGCTGTATGCTACTGCATGCTACTATCTGTTTTCAATTGCATGATACTTTTGTAGGATTTTGTTAATATTGCCATGATATGTACTGCTAGGATGCTGTAGTGCCTAATTATGTGCTTGCTATATGTCTTACTGACATGAAAAAAGTTATTTTTCCTTGTTCAGATGTCAGACATGCTGCCCATGACCTTTGACTTCGAGAGTGACTCAGAGACGAATGTTGCCTCGCCTACCATTGTTGCTGACTCACCGCTACCCGTAGACGACTCTGGCAATTCACCTTCCAGTGGACTCGTGCTTGACCTTATGGACGTCTCAGACGGAGACGAGGATCCAGAGGAGATTCTAGCACCACCCAGCCCTAGACTCCCAGAGCCACAGTACCATTCCGGTGATGCTGTAATTCCTGGGGGAAATGAGGATGGTCCTTTTCGTAACGAGCCTGGACATTGGGCTAGACGCACCGCTGATGGACGTGTTGTGCCGATTCCACCAGGCAGATATCGACTTATGACCACCGGTCGAGCAGATCCACCTTCAGATGATTCAGACGATTCATCATCCGATGACTCCAGCGAGGAGGATTCCGAAGAGGATCCCGAGGATGATTTCGAGGAGGACCCTGAGGAGGAGCCCGTGCAACCGCTCTCTACCCCACCGAAGAAGCGGTATCGTTTCGATGGTACCGTTATCCTAGGGATTAACGGAGGAAGACCGTTCGTGGATGCACATGGACAGTTGGTTAGGGTCACAGCCCGTAAAAGGGTCATACCGTATCCCGCCGATCCATTTGTGCATAAGACCACCCGTACTATGCCGTCTACATCTGCACCACCTGCACCATCTGCACCATCTGCACCATATGCACCACCTGCCCCACCAGCATCCCCGGTCATCGAGGAACTAATGAGGGAAATGCATATCCTCCGTGCTCGGGTAACTGAGCTCGAGGATCAGATGTCCCACATAATGGACATCATTTACCCACCATCACCATAGGATTATTGTATTAGATTTCCTTATGTAACTCTGTTAGTAGTTTCATGTTTTACTCATGTATTGTACGGACCTTATGCGGATGTATGCAACTTTCTTATTAGTGAATAGAACTTAATATTGTTTAAATTTTGTACGGTGTTCTATTTACTCTACTGTATGATGATTTTGTGGTATCCGTATCTGGTTGCTTTACTTAATTGTGTGTTGTGTTCCATACTGGGTGCCTTATGCTATAATATTAAAAGGCAATAATATTATTGAATGCGAAATTTTGACGTAAGTCGAAACTTTTGTTTAGAGGAACAATGGCAAACAGAAGAGTTCCAAGGGAAACACCCATAACAGCACAGATTGAGGAAATGATTGCTACTCGAATAGCCGCAGCTATGGCGAATGCCAACCCTGCTCCAGCTCCACCGGCAAATCCAGCTATTCAGAACAGGTGTACCTATAAGAAATTCCAAAGCTGCAAGCCCCACAATTTCAGTGGTACAGAAGGGCCAGTTGGACAGACGAGATGGTTTGATAAGTTGGAAGCTGTGTTCCGTGTGAGCAACTGCTCGGAAGTGAACAAAACTAAGTACACCTCCTGTACTCTGTCGGACGACGCTTTAACCTGGTAGAACACGCTTGCTCAGGCTAAAGGAATTGACGAGGCTTATGCTACCCCGTGGGAGGAGTTTAAGAGTGCTATGATCGAGGAGTATTACCCCCGAATCGAAATTTAGAAAATGGAAGCTGAGTTTTGGGAGCTGAAGGTTGTGGGAACCGACCTTGATGGCTATAACCGAAGGTATTTGGAGTTAGTTTTGATGTGCCCCACGATGGTTACCCCTGAATTTAAGTGAATGGAACGATACTTGTGGGGACTTCCCAAGACCATTAAGGGAAATGTCACTTCTTCGAAACCAGCAGATGTCCCGGAAGCTATGCGCATGACGCATACCCTGATGAACCAGATCATCCGCAAGGAACCAGAGAAAGCGAAACCTGAATCAGGAGCTAGTTATGAGAAACGTAAATGGGAAAGCAACAAAGGGAAGGTCTTTGATCAGAACCCAGCTAAGAGGCATGAGGGTTTCAAGGGAAACAACGACTGGAGGAACCCCAACCCGAACCCTAGCTCGAACCCTAACTACAAGTGTAGTCTTCCGCAGTGCAAGAGATGCTACAAGAATCATACATGGTACTGCAACGTGGTCTGTGAAAAGTGTAAAAGGACTGGGCACATTGGCAGGGACTGCAAGATTACCACCCCAGCTGTAAAGACAAACCCTACTGGACCAAGAAAGTGTTTTAAGTGCGGTCAACAGGGCCACTTCAAGAATGAGTGCCCGAACAACAAGAAGGATGCCGGACCAACACGTGGGAGAGTTTTCAACATGAACGCTCGAGATGCCCGTGAAGATCCTGATTTGGTCACATGTATATTCACTGTCAATAATCTACTTGCTTCTGTCTTATTTGATACGAGTGCCGATAGGAGTTACGTATGTAGACATTTTTGTTCTAAGATAGACTGGTCGTTAGTACCTTTAGACGAGAGTATTCTGGTTGAAGTAGCCAATGGGAAACTTGAGAAATTTGACCAAATTGGCCGAGGAGGCATAATAAACCTAGCCGGTGTGGACTTTGAGATCGATTTGATACCCATCAAGTTGGGAAGCTTCAATGTGATAGTTAGTATGGACTGGTTGTCCAAAGTAAGAGCAGAAGTTGTTTGTGGAGAGAAGATTATCCGTATACCTTGCGAAGATGGTTTGCTATTGATCGTACACGGAGAGAAAGGTAGCCCAAAGTTGAACCTCATTAGTTGCATGAAGGCACAGAAAGTCATACGGAAAGGGTGTTTTGCTATTCTGGCACATGTGAAGAAGTTAGAAACCGAGGAGAAGAGTGTTGATGATGTGCGGATTGTGAACGAATTTCCCGACGTCTTTCCAGAAGAATTGCCTGGATTACCGCCATCGCGATCAGTGAAATTCCAGATTGATCTAGTACCAGAAGCTGCACCTGTAGCTCACGCACCTTATCGACTAGCACCTTCCAAACTGCAAGAGTTGCAGAGTCAACTGCAGGAATCGCTAGACCGTAGATTTATCCGACCGAGTTCATCACCTTTGGGTGCACCTGTTTTGTTTGTGAAGAAGAATGACAGATCTTTCCGCATGTGTATCGATTATCGTGAGCTGAACAAGTTGACGATCAAGAATCGATATCCCCTTCCCAGGATTGACAATCTTTTCGATTAGCTGCAAGGATCCAGCATTTACTCTAAGATCAATTTACGATCAGGATATCACCAGTTGAGGGTGAAGGAGAGCGATGTGATGAAGACTGCGTTCAGAACCCGTTATGGTCATTATGAGTTTCTTGTGATGCCATTCGGTTTAACCAACGCACCTGCTGTATTCATGGATCTCATGAATCGAGTTTGCAAACCATACCTGGACAATTTTGTTATCGTCTTCATAGATGATATCCTCATCTATTCCAGAAGTGAAGAAGAACATGAACAACATCTTCGACTAGTGTTGGAACTTTTGAGACAAGAGCAACTTTATGCCAAATTCTCCAAGTGTGAGTTTTGGTTGAAGGAAGTCCAATTTCTCGGTCATATTGTGATCAACCAGGGTATCAAAGTTGATCCCGCAAAGGTCGAAGCTATCAGCAAGTGGGAAACTCCTACTCATATCCGCCAATTTTTAGGCCTCACCGGTTATTACCGAAGATTCATTAAAGGTTTCTCTCTGATTGCACGTCCTTTGACTGCATTAACTTATAAGGAGAAGAAGTTCGTTTGGGAAGCCGAGCAAGAGTCGGCATTTCAAACCTTGAAGCAGAAGTTGACCACTGCACCTATCCTATCTCTTCGCGAAGGCAGTAATGATTTTGTTGTGTACTGTGATGCCTCAAAAAATGGTTTTGGTTGCGTATTGATGCAAAGAACGAAGGTTATTGCTTACGCCTCTCGACAACTAAAGATTCACGAGCGAAATTACACAACGCACGATCTTGAGCTTGCAGCCGTTGTCTTTGCACAAAAACTGTGGAGACACTACCTTTATGGAACCAAGAGTACCATCTTCACCGATCACAAAAGCCTCCAACACATATTTGATCAGAAGCAGCTGAATATGAGACAGCGACGATGGATCGAAACATTGAATGACTATGATTGTGAACTACGTTATCATTCCGGAAGGTCAAATGTTGTAGCTGATGCCTTGAGCCGAAAGGAGAGAATGGTACCTCTTTGTGTCCGTGCCTTGAACAACACCATTTAGACGAATCTCAATAACCAGATCCGCGTAGCCTAAGAGGAAGCTCTCAAGGAGGAGAATATTTCTCAAGAGCACTTGAACATTCTCGTTTCTCGATTTGAGGTTAAGGAGACTGGACTTCGATACTTTGCCAGAAGAATTTGGGTGCCCAAATATGGAGATCTAAGGAGCCTTATTCTAGACGAAGCTCACAAGTCAAGGCATTCAATTCATCCAGGAGCTGGTAAGATGTACCACGACCTCAAGGTTCAATATTGGTGGCCGAACCTCAAAAGGGATGTTGCAGCTTATGTTAGAAAGTGTTTGACTTGTTTCAAGATCAAAGCCGAACATCAGAAGCTGTCTGGATTACTCCAACAACCCGAAATCCCGCAATGGAAGTGGGAAGGAATAACAATGGATTTCATCACGAAGCTACCGAAGACGGTAGGAGGTTATGATACCATCTGGGTTATCGTTGACCGTCTTACCAAATCTGCTCATTTCCTAGCCATGAAGGAAACCGATACGATGGAAAGACTGGCGCAGCTATACATAAAGGAAGTTGTATCTCTCCACGGTGTACCCTTATCGATTATCTTAGATCGCGATACCCGTTTTGCTTCTAGAGTTTGGCGTTCTTTGCAAGAAGCCTTGGGAACACGTCTCGACATGAGTACCGCATATCACCCACAAACTGACGGATAAAGCGAACGAACGATTCAGACTTTGGAGGACATGTTGCGTGCTTGCGTTATTGATTTCGGAAAAGCTTGGGAAAAGCATTTGCCGCTAGCCGACTTTTCTTACAACAACAACTATCATTCGAGTATTAATGCCACACCTTTCGAAGCATTGTATTGTCGCAAGTGCCATTCTCCTATTTATTGGGCCGAAGTAGGTGAGAAGCAAATCACCCGACCCGAGTTATTCCATGAGACAACGGAGAAGATTGTTCAAATTCAAGCGAGGCTCAAGACGGCCCGTGATTGTCAGAAGAGCTATGCCGACCTTAAACGTGGAGATCGCGAATTT
The DNA here is from genome assembly GCF_046630445.1 of Rutidosis leptorrhynchoides. NCBI lineage: Eukaryota > Viridiplantae > Streptophyta > Magnoliopsida > Asterales > Asteraceae > Rutidosis > Rutidosis leptorrhynchoides. The sequence goes on from NC_092333.1 coordinate 81,840,089, forward strand.
CAAATCGACGACCGCGTTATGTTGAAAGTCGCACTTTGGAAAGGTGTAATCCATTTCAGAAAGCATGGAAAGTTGAACCCGCGATACATTGGTCCTTTTGAAGTCTTGGAGCGTGTTGGACCCATTGCTTACCGTTTGGATCTTCTGACTCAATTGAGCTCCGTTCATCCTACCTTCCATGTATCAAATCTGAAGAAGTGTCTTGCGAAACCAGAACTCGTCATACCACTTGAGGAGCTTACGATTGATGAAAAACTTCATTTCGTGGAAGAACCTGTCGAAATTATGGACCGTGAGGTCAAGACCTTGAAACGCAACAAGATTCCGATCGTCCGTGTATGATGGAATGCAAAACGAGGACCAGAGTTTACTTGGGAGCGAGAGGATCAAATGATGCAGAAGTATCCTCACCTCTTCCCGACTCTACCGTCTACCTCAGCCTAAAATTTCGGGATGAAATTTTCATTAACAAGTGGGTAATGTAACGACCCGACTTTTTCGACTTGCTTTTGTGCTTTGTGTTTTCACGAAACTGCGTATTTGTGCGTACCGAACTATATTATACTCTGGGAACTCCCTACATGTTGACTACTTTCATTTATATGTTAAAACGTATCATTAAGTACATAGGATACTTAACTTAATCCTCGGAAGCCATTATGACCGTTAGTGTCACTTGACATTTTTTTTAACGAACTGCGTACTGCGTACACGTTTAAGTTTTGTCGTAATCGGAATATTATGACTACGAAATACTAATTGTTATTTTATAATAACAATTACTTTGGTTTTTGGATGCTTAATTACGCTTAGTAATTTACTAGAGCACACTAGTTAGTCTTGTTGGACTTTCTACCTTGTTGGTCCTTAGCCCACCCTACACTAGTTAGTGGACTATTTAATTAGCCCAATTATAAGTAACTAGTGACCCATTAATATGTAAGACAAATGCTCATTTATTAGAGGGAACATACTAGCATTTTTGTCAAGTATTATCCTTAATGTTGCATGGGATCCTTACACAAGCACCAACTTTAGACAACCATTAACCAAAAAGCAAAAATGTGTCCCCCTTATCCCCCTTGGAAACCCACAGCCTAGCCACCACCACCCTCACCTCACCTCCTATAAATACTAAGCCATTTCCTCACCATTCACACTTGATTTCCATTCACAATTTACACACACTTGTTCATTTATTTTCTCTCTAGTCTAAAGCTTGTAAGTATTTTGAATTTCTTTTTTTCTTCTCCTTCTCATCATCACGAGTTCATCATCATCATTAGAAGATCAAGCTTTTTAGCTTTTGATCTTGATTACATCTTGTAGATTCAAACATGGATTTGAATCCTTCAAGAACATGAAGATTCAAGCTTTCTAGCTTTGAATCTTCACCTACTTTGTAGATCTAAATCTTTTAGCTTTAATCTTGTTATTTTGTTATAAAGATTCAAACTTTTGTTTGTAATCTTCATGTATCTTAAAGATCCAAGCTTTATGCTTCAAGATCTTCAAAAACACTAAAGATCCAAGCTTTTTAGCTTAGGGTCTCATTATTATGTTAAAGATCTTAGCTTTTTAGCTTATGGTCTCATTACTTTCATTATTTTGTTAAAGATCTTAGCTTTATAGCTTATGGTCTCATTAATCTTGTAAAGATTCAAGCTTTCTAATCTTATAACTTATGTGAAAAGGATCCAAGCTCTCTAGCTTAGGGTTCCATCACTTTATTTGATTTAGATTATATTCATATTTGTTTGATTGAAGTAAAGTTTGTAGCTTTAGTTGTAAATAGAACTTGTATTTGTGTTAAGACTAAGGATATGATGTAACCTTGGTTCATCATCCATCTAAGACTCTTAAATGAGTTGTGTTCTTACTTGGTCTTAACATATTATGTGTTGATGGTTGAATCTTGGTCAAGGTGATGCTAACCCATCAATGAGTTGTACACTTGAAGCTACAAGCATCAAGGATGAGAACCGTGATGAGCATTAAGCACCAAGAACCCCACCGGAGCACTTGTTTACTGTTTTTAGGGATCTGATCAGATATCTGGACTTCTATAAAATTGATTTTCAGTTAGTTCATTTCGAGTAGATGACTTTTTGTTTAGGCCTCGACTTAATCCGACATACGGTTTAGGATTTATAGCCCTCCGAAAGTCACTACGTCTTTGTAACGTTGTGCTAAAATTTCTGACCTACTCTCACTTAAACGTTCTCTACGGTCAAACGAAGACGAGTTAGGTTCTGAAAATTGGTCAGCGGTTAGAGGACTCATATACGGAGCCATAGCCACTGACTACGCATCTTTTCGTTTTGTATAGTGGTCGTAGCAGCTGACCGAAGTCAGCCTATTGTTTCGATCTCTATTCTTGTCAAACTTACTTAGCTTTTATGATGATGAATGATGATGATGATGACACTTAAACTTAATTTATTCACTTTTAAACTTATTGGGACAACATACTGACCTAGTGACCTTTGACTTAGGTTGACGACCTTTCGGACCAACTTACTACCTGCATACATTTCATATCGACTTTTACTGCTTATTCACTGTGAGTTATAGCTCTCTTATTACTTATACTATTTTTGGGACTGAGAATACATGCGCTTTTTACGTTTTACTTACTTGACACGAGTACTTAAACTTTACATATGTGTGGGTTATATAACGGCATAAACATTCCCCTTAGCACGGTAACATTTAATCATTGGTTTTGAACCGGTGAACGCGAATATTAGATATGGATCCATAGGGTATGATATCCCCACTCGGGCTAGTCGCGCTAGAATTTAACGGGTGTTTGATACTTCGAGGACATACTCACTCGCCAAGTGTACTTTTAGGGGGTATTACTATTACGTTAAGTTAGTTACCGGGTGCCCACGGACAAGCATATACTTTTCATACTGACTTAAACTGCTGGTTGAAGCACTGAAATCTGGTGGTCTACATTACTTTACTGATTACAAACTATAGCTCACCAACATTCGTGTTGACTTTTAAGCGTGTATTTCTCATGTGCTTAGACGATGTTGCTTCCGCTGTTAGACTTGCTATCTTGGTGTTTTAGACTTGCTGTTATGGACCTGCTGTGTTAGATTTCCGCTGCATTACTTAGAGATGTCTCAATCATGGAACTTTTATCTTGCATTCGTAATTTATGTTATTTTCAAATAATGATTTTGTAACGACCTTTGTGTCACGTTATCTTTTGTAAACGCTATCTTTTTATGAATGCAAACTGGTTTTCAAACAGCATGTAGTACTTGACCGTGTAAAGATCCTGTTGTTGACGAATCGTACACGATGGTTTTGTACGGGGCGTCACAGTAACTATCTTCATCACTAATTACTCACTTTTATGAGTCTTCCTCACCAAATAGTACTTTATATAAGGTAGAAAACTCTCAGATTATTATAAGTTAATACAAATGTTCAGATAGTTTGAGTTAAATATAAGATATGCGAATAGAAATCGCTTCAACCTAAGTATGACCCATCTTTTGCATTAAAAAACACATCGGATAGGCAGGAACACATAACAGAATTGTATCTTTCAGAGAATCATTACGACTTTTCCAATCCATCAAAGTATTTAATAGCTCTGTTTTCGCCATCTTTGTTGTTAACAAAGATCTTTGTTGTTAACAAAGAACGACCTACTCCAAACAACATATTTTAAACTAATGGAACCAAAATATTATTTACATATGTTAAGTTAATTAAATAAAAAAAATAACAATAAAATCGTAGATTACAGGGAAAAAATGGAGATAAATAGAGAAAAGAATATGAGCAGAATACCTGGATATTAACTGGGGTTACAAACATCTGAAATCTGAGCTACAAAAAGGAAAAAACACCACTGAGTTACAATTCTTTTGAAGATACACAAATTTCATTGAAACTCTAAGACCCAAATCTTCAATTGTTGATCAGATTCGAGTTGCGAATTGAGATTTAGGGAGAAAAAGGAATCTCGTGAGTAGGGTAGAATTGTTAAGCTGAAGAACCTTAATTGAAATGTCCCGTTCTTATTGATTAAAAACGTTCCATATTAATTGATTTCGTTGCGAGGTTTTGACCTCTATATGAGACGTTTTTCAAAGACTGCATTCATTTTAAAACAAACCATAACCTTTATTTCATCAATAAAAGTTTAAAAAGCTTTACGTAGATTATCAAATAATGATAATCTAAAATATCCTATTTACACACGACCATTACATAATAGTTTACAATACAAATATGTTACATCGAAATCAGTTTCTTGAATGCAGTTTTTACACAATATTATACAAACATGGACTCCAAATCTTGTCCTTATTTTAGTATGCAACAGCGGAAGCTCTTAGTATTCACCTGAGAATAAACATGCTTTAAACGTCAACAAAAATGTTGGTGAGTTATCGGTTTAACCTATATATATGAAATCGTAACAATAGACCACAAGATTTCATATTTCAATACACATCCCATACATAGAGATAAAAATCATTCATATGGTGAACACCTGGTAACCTACATTAACAAGATGCATATATAAGAATATCCCCATCATTCCGGGACACCCTTCGGATATGATATAAATTTCAAAGTACTAAAGCATCCGGTACTTTGGATGGGGTTTGTTAGGCCCAATAGATCTATCTTTAGGATTTGCGTCAATTAGGGTGTCTGTTCCCTAATTCTTAGATTACCAGACTTAATAAAAAGGGGCATATTCGATTTCAATAATTCAACCATAGAATGTAGTTTCACGTACTTGTGTCTATTTTGTAAATCATTTATAAAACCTGCATGTATTCTCATCCCAAAAATATTAGATTTTAAAAGTGGGACTATAACTCACTTTCACAGATTTTTACTTCGTCGGGAAGTAAGACTTGGCCACTGGTTGATTCATGAACCTATAACAATATATACATATATATCAAAGTATGTTCAAGATATATTTACAACACTTTTAATATATTTTGATATTTTAAGTTTATTAAGTCAGCTGTCCTCGTTAGTAACCTACAACTAGTTGTCCACAGTTAGATGTACAGAAATAAATCGATAAATATTATCTTGAATCAATCCACGACCCAGCGTATACGTATCTCAGTATTGATCACAACTCAAACTATATATATTTTGGAATCAACCTCAACCCTGTATAGCTAACTCCAACATTCACATATAGAGTGTCTATGGTTGTTCCGAAATATATATAGATGTGTCGACATGATAGGTTGAAACATTGTATACGTGTCTATGGTATCTCAAGATTACATAATATACAATACAAGTTGATTAAGTTATGGTTGGAATAGATTTGTTACCAATTTTCACGTAGCTAAAATGAGAAAAATTATCCAATCTTGTTTTACCCATAACTTCTTCATTTTAAATCCGTTTTGAGTGAATCAAATTGCTATGGTTTCATATTGAACTTAAGTTTATGAATATAAATAGAAAAAGTATAGGTTTATAGTCGGAAAAATAAGTTACAAGTCATTTTTGTAAAGGTAGTCATTTCAGTCGAAAGAACGACGTCTAGATGACCATTTTAGAAAACATACTTCCACTTTGAGTTTAACCATAATTTTTGGATATAGTTTCATGTTCATAATAAAAATCATTTTCTCAGAATAACAACTTTTAAATCAAAGTTTATCATAGTTTTTAATTAACTAACCCAAAACAGCCCGCGGTGTTACTACGACGGCGTAAATCCGGTTTTACGGTGTTTTTCGTGTTTCCAGGTTTTAAATCATTAAGTTAGCATATCATATATATAGAACATGTGTTTAGTTGATTTTAAAAGTCAAGTTAGAAAGATTAACTTTTGTTTGCGAACAAGTTTAGAATTAACTAAACTATGTTCTAGTGATTACAAGTTTAAACCTTCGAATAAGATAGCTTTATATGTATGAATCGAATGATGTTATGAACATAATTACTACCTTAAGTTCCTTGGATAAACCTACTGGAAAAGAAAAAAATGGATCTAGCTTCAACGGATCCTTGGATGGCTCGAAGTTCTTGAAGCAGAATCATGACACGAAAACAAGTTCAAGTAAGATCATCACTTGAAATAAGATTGTTATAGTTATAGAAATTGAACCAAAGTTTGAATATGATTATTACCTTGTATTAGAATGATAACCTACTGTAAAAAACAAAGATTTCTTGAGGTTGGATGATCACCTTACAAGATTGGAAGTGAGCTAGCAAACTTGAAAGTATTCTTGATTTTATGTAACTAGAACTTGTAGAATTTATGAAGAACACTTAGAAATTGAAGATAGAACTTGAGAGAGATCAATTAGATGAAGAAAATTGAAGAATGAAAGTGTTTGTAGGTGTTTTTGGTCGTTGGTGTATGGATTAGATATAAAGGATATGTAATTTTGTTTTCATGTAAATAAGTCATGAATGATTACTCATATTTTTGTAATTTTATGAGATATTTCATGCTAGTTGCCAAATGATGGTTCCCACATGTGTTAGGTGACTCACATGGGCTGCTAAGAGCTGATCATTGGAGTGTATATACCAATAGTACATACATCTAAAAGATGTGTATTGTACGAGTACGAATACGGGTGCATACGAGTAGAATTGTTGATGAAACTGAACGAGGATGTAATTGTAAGTATTTTTGTTAAGTAGAAGTATTTTGATAAGTGTATTGAAGTCTTTCAAAAGTGTATAAATACATATTAAAACACTACATGTATATACATTTTAACTGAGTCGTTAAGTCATCGTTAGTCGTTACATGTAAGTGTTGTTTTGAAACCTTTAGGTTAACGATCTTGTTAAATGTTGTTAACCCAATGTTTATAATATCAAATGAGATTTTAAATTATTATATTATCATGATATTATCATGTATGAATATCTCTTAATATGATATATATACATTAAATGTCTTTACAACGATAATCGTTACATATATGTCTCGTTTAAAAATCATTAAGTTAGTAGTCTTGTTTTTACATATGTATTTCATTGTTAATATACTTAATAATATGTTTACTTATCATAGTATCATGTTAACTATATATATATATCCATATATATGTCATCATATAGTTTTTACAAGTTTTAACGTTCGTGAATCACCGGTCAACTTGGGTGGTCAATTGTCTATATGAAACATATTTCAATTAATCAAGTCTTAACAAGTTTGATTGCTTAACATGTTGGAAACACTTAATCATGTAAATAATAATTTCATTTAATATATATATATATATATAAACATGGAAAAGTTCGGGTCACTACAGTACCTACCCGTTAAATAAATTTCGTCCCGAAATTTTAAGCAGTTGGAGGTGTTGACGTATCTTCTGGAAATAAATGCGGGTATTTCTTCTTCATCTGATCTTCACACTCCCAGGTGAACTCGGTTCCTCTACGAGCATTCTATCGAACCTTAACAATCGGTATCTTGTTTTGTTTAAGTCTCTTAACCTCGCGATCCATTATTTCGACGGGTTCTTCAATGAATTGAAGTTTTTCATTGATTTGGATTTCGTCCAACGAAATAGTGAGATCTTTTTTAGCAAAATATTTCTTCAAATTTGAGACGTGGAAAGTGTTATGTACAGTCGCGAGTTGTTGAGGTAGCTCCAGTTGGTAAGCTACTGGTCCGACACGATCTATAATCTTGAATGGTCCAATGTACCTTGGATTTAGTTTCCCCCGTTTACCAAATCGAACAATGCCTTTCCAAGGTGAAACCTTAAGCATGACCATTTCTCCAATTTCAAACTCTATATCTTTTCTTTTACTGTCCGCGTAGCTCTTTTGTCGACTCTGGGCGGTTTTCAATCTGTGTTGAATTTGGATGATTTTCTCGGTAGTTTCTTGTATTATCTCCGGACCCGTAATCTGTCTATCCCCCACTTCACTCCAACAAATCGGAGACCTGCACTTTCTACCATAAAGTGCTTCAAACGGCGCCATCTCAATGCTTGAATGGTAGCTGTTGTTGTAGGAAAATTCTGCTAACGGTAGATGTCGATCACAACTGTTTCCGAAATCAATAACACATGCTCGTAGCATGTCTTCAAGCGTTTGTATCATCCTTTCACTCTGCCCATCAGTTTGTGGATGATAGGCAGTACTCATGTCTAGACGAGTTCCTAATGCTTGCTGTAATGTCTGCCAGAATCTTGAAATAAATCTGCCATCCCTATCAGAGATAATAGAGATTGGTATTCCATGTCTGGAGACGACTTCCTTCAAATACAGTCGTGCTAACTTCTCCATCTTGTCATCTTCTCTTATTGGCAGGAAGTGTGCTGATTTGGTGAGACGATCAACTATTACCCAAATAGTATCAAAACCACTTGCAGTCCTTGGCAATTTAGTGATGAAATCCATGGTAATATTTTCCCATTTCCATTCCGGGATTTCGGGTTGTTGAAGTAGACCTGATGGTTTCTGATGCTCCGCTTTGACCTTAGAACACGTCAAACATTCTCCTACATATTTAGCAATATCGGCTTTCATACCTGGCCACCAAAAATGTTTCTTAAGATCCTTGTACATCTTCCCCGTTCCAGGATGTATTAAGTATCTGGTTTTATGAGCTTCTCTAAGTACCATTTCTCTCATATCTCCAAATTTTGGTACCCAAATTCTTTCAGCCCTATACCGAGTTCCGTCTTCCCGAATATTAAGATGCTTCTTCGATCCTTTGGGTATTTCATCCTTTAAATTTCCCTCTTTTAAAACTCCTTGTTGCGCCTCCTTTATTTGAGTAGTAAGGTTAGTGTGAATCATTATATTCATAGATTTTACTCGAATGGGTTCTCTGTCCTTTCTGCTCAAGGCATCGGCTACCACATTTGCCTTCCCCGGGTGGTAACGAATCTCAAAGTCGTAATCATTCAACAATTCAATCCACCTACACTGCCTCATATTCAGTTGTTTCTGATTAAATATGTGTTGAAGACTTTTGTGGTCGGTATATATAATACTTTTGACCCCATATAAGTAGTGCCTCCAAGTCTTTAATGCAAAAACAACCGCGCCTAATTCCAAATCATGTGTCGTATAATTTTACTCGTGAATCTTCAATTGTCTAGACGCATAAGCAATCACCTTCGTTCGTTGCATTAATACACAACCGAGACCTTGCTTTGATGCGTCACAATAAATCACAAAATCATCATTCCCTTCAGGCAATGACAATATAGGTGCCGTAGTTAGCTTTTTCTTCAATAACTGAAACGCTTTCTCTTGTTCATCATTCCATTCAAATTTCTTCCCTTTATGCGTTAATGCAGTCAAGGGTTTTGCTATTCTGAAAAAGTCTTGGATGAACCTTCTGTAGTAACCAGCTAGTCCTAAAAACTGGCGTATGTGTTTCGGAGTTTTTGGGGTTTCCCACTTTTCAACAGTTTCTATCTTTGCCGGATCCACCTTAATACCTTCTTTGTTCACTATGTGACCGAGGAATTGAACTTCTTCCAACCAAAATGCACACTTTGAAAACTTAGCGTACAATTCTTCCTTCCTCAATACTTCTAACACCTTTCTCAAATGTTCACCGTGTTCTTGGTCATTCTTTGAGTAAATAAGTATGTCATCAATGAAAACAATGACAAACTTGTCAAGGTATGGTCCACACACTCGGTTCATAAGGTCCATGAACACAGCTGGTGCATTAGTTAAACCAAACGGCATGACCATAAACTCGTAATGACCGTAACGTGTTCTGAAATCAGTCTTTGGAATATCATCTTCTTTCACCCGCATTTGATGATACCCGGAACGTAAGTCAATCTTTGAATAAACAGACGAGCCTTGTAGTTGATCAAATAAGTCGTCGATTCTCGGTAGTGGGTAGCGATTCTTGATGGTAAGTTTGTTCAACTCTCGGTAGTCGATACACAACCTGAATGTACCATCTTTCTTCTTGACAAACAAAACAGGAGCTCCCCACGGTGATGTGCTTGGTCGAATGAAACCACGCTCTAAAAGTTCTTGTAATTGGCTTTGCAGTTCTTTCATCTCGTTGGGTGCGAGTCTGTAAGGAGCACGAGCTATTGGTGCAGCTCCTGGTACAAGATCTATTTGAAATTCAACGGATCGATGTGGGGGTAATCCCGGTAATTCTTTCGGAAATACATCGGGAAATTCTTTTGCGACGGGAACATCATTGATGCTCTTTTCTTCAGTTTGTACTTTCTCGACGTGTGCTAGAACAGCATAGCAACCTTTTCTTATTAGTTTTTGTGCCTTCAAATTACTAATAAGATGTAGCTTCGTGTTGCCCTTTTCTCCGTACACCATTAAGGGTTTTCCTTTTTCTCGTATAATGCGAATTGCATTTTTGTAACAAACGATCTCTGCTTTCACTTCTTTCAACCAGTCCATACCGATTATCACATCAAAACTCCCTAACTCTACTGGTATCAAATCAATCTTAAATATTTCGCTAACCAATTTAATTTCTCGATTCAGACATATATTATCTGCTGAAATTAATTTACCATTTGCTAATTCGAGTAAAAATTTACTATCCAAAGGCGTCAATGGACAACTTAATTTAGCACAAAAATCTCTACTCATATAGCTTCTATCCGCACCCGAATCAAATAAAACGTAAGCAGATTTATTGTCAATAAGAAACGTACCCGTAACAAGCTCCGGGTCTTCCTGTGCCTCTGCCGCATTAATATTGAAAACTCTTCCGCGGCCTTGTCCATTCGTGTTCTCCTGGTTTGGGCAATTTCTAACAATGTGGCCCGGTTTTCCACATTTATAACAAACTACATTGGCATAACTTGCTCTGACACTACTTGCTCCGCCATTACTCGTTCCGACACCATTTGTTCCTTTCGTTCTATTAACCCATGGTCCGTAGACCTCACACTTCGCCGCGCTATGACCATTTCTTTTACACTTGTTGCAAAATTTGGTGCAGAACCCCGAGTGATACTTTTCACACCTTTGGCATATCTGCTTCTGATTGTTGTTGTTGCGGTTATTATTGTTGTTGGGATGATTGTTGTAGTTGCTGTTGTTGTTGTTGTTGTTGTTGTTGTTGTTGTTGTTGTTGTTGTTGTTGTTGTTGGGCCGTTTGTTGTAGTTGCGATTGATGTTGCGATTGTTGGGATAATTGTTGCGATTATTGTTGTAATTGCTGTTGTTGTTGTTGTATTGGTGATTCTTATCACCGTTTTCCTCCCACTTTCTTTTGACTTGCTTCACATTGGCCTCTTCAGCAGTCTGTTCTTTAATTCTTTCTTCAATCTGGTTCACTAGTTTGTGAGCCATTCTACATGCCTGTTGTATGGAGGCGGGCTCGTGTGAACTTATATCTTCTTGGATTCTTTCCGGTAATCCTTTCACAAACGCGTCGATCTTCTCTTCCTCATCTTCGAATGCTCCCGGACACAATAGGCACAATTCTGTGAATCGTCTTTCGTACGTGGTAATATCAAATCCTTGGGTTCGTAACCCTCTAAGTTCTGTCTTGAGCTTATTGACCTCGGTTCTGGGACGGTACTTCTCGTTCATCAAGTGCTTGAATGCTGACCACGGTAGTGCGTACGCATCGTCTTGTCCCACTTGCTCTAGATAGGTATTCCACCATGTTAACGCAGAACCTGTGAAGGTATGCGTAGCGTACTTCACTTTGTCCTCTTCAGTACACTTACTTATGGCAAACACCGATTCGACCTTCTCGGTCCACCGTTTCAATCCGATCGGTCCTTCGGTTCCATCAAATTCCAAAGGTTTGCAGGCAGTGAATTCTTTGTAGGTGCATCCTACACGATTTCCTGTACTGCTAGATCCAAGGTTATTGTTGGTATGTAGAGCAGCCTGTACTGCAGCTATGTTTGAAGCTAGAAAAGTACAGAATTCCTCTTCATTCATATTCACGGTGTGTCGAGTAGTCGGTGCCATTTCCTTCAAAATAGTCAAATGGAACAAGTTAATCATACAGAATATTAAGAGTAGTTAATAATATTTAGTAGCATAATATGAACTCATTTATAAAAGCTTTTTCTTCATATTAGTGTTTTATAAGTTTAAATTCGGGTAGTACATACCCGTTAAGTTCATACTTAGTAGCTAATATACAATTCAACTACTACAATTCTATATGAAAAACTGATTATAATAATATTTCGCGTTCAAACTTTTATACAATATTTTACAAACTTACAATACCGCTTATTTTACATAAAGCATGAAATATAGCACACAATAACTTTGATACAAGATAGTTGTGAAGATAATTCTAGCTAGTACACAAGTCGTTCAGTAAAGGCAATAAAGACACGTAATTCATACGTCCAGAAACAAGTCATGCATTCTGGTTTTACTAGGACTACTTCCCATCCTTGGTCTTGTGGAACATAACCGTTACGGCCGTTGATAAGACAGCGTGTTGTAACGTCGTCAAAGGGACGAGGGTTACGTAATGACCAACAGTCTCATAATAACCTAAAAACCTCATTTCTTACCTCAATTACCGACTCCGTCACTTGTGGGAACGTTTTGTTTAATAGCTGTAGCCCGATGTTCTTTTTCTCACTTTGGCGAGAAGCGAACATTACTAACCCGTAAGCATAGCATGCTTCTTTATGTTGCATGTTAGCCACTTTTTCTAAATCATGAAGTCCTATATTCGGATACATTGAGTCAAAATAATTTCTTAACCTGTTGCGTAAAATAGCATTTGGGTTCCCCGCAATATATGCGTCAAAGTAAACACATCGTAACTTATGGGTTTCCCAATGTGATATCCCCCATCTTTCAAACGAAAGTCTCTTATAAACCAAGACATTCTTGGAACGTTCTTCGAATGTCTTACAAACTGATTTCGCCGTAAATAGTTGTGCCGAAGAATTCTGACCGACTCTAGACAAGATTTCATCAATCATGTCTCCGGGTAGGTCTCTTAAAATATTGGGTTGTCTATCCTTTTTGTGTTTTTATACTGTAAAATAGACAAGAGTTAGATTCATAAAAAAAAATACTTATTAATACAAGCAATTTTTACATATATCATAAAGCATAAGCACACTATATTACATATATTACACCACACGAATACAACTATCTTATTCTGACTCGCTTGTTTCTTCTTCTTCAGTTTTGGTTCGTTTTGCCAAGTTTCTAGGGATATATGATGTTCCCCTAATACGAGCCGTCGTTTTCCACATTGGTTTAGAAAAACCTGGTGGTTTAGAGGTTCCCGGGTCATTGTTACAACTTAAGGACTTCGGGGGTTGACGATACATATAAAGTTCATCGGGGTTGAAATTAGATTTCTCTATTTTTATGCCCTTTCCCTTATTATTTTCTTTTGCCTTTTTAAATTCAGTTGGGGTAATTTCCATAACATCATCGGAATTCTCGTCGGAATCCGATTCATCGGAGAATTGGTAATCCTCCCAATATTCTGCTTCCTTGGCGGAAACACCATTGACCATAATTAACCTTGGTCGGTTGGTTGAGGATTTTCTTTTACTTAACCGTTTTATTATTTCCCCCACCGGTTCTATTTCTTCATCCGGTTCCGATTCTTCTTCCGGTTCCGATTCTTCTTCCGGTTCCGACTCTTCTTCTGGTTCCTCTTCGGGAACTTGTGAATCAGTCCACGAATCATTCCAATTTACATTTGACTCTTCATTATTATTAGGTGAGTCAATGGGACTTGTTCTAGAGGTAGACATCTATCACATAATATCAAACGCGTTAAGAGATTAATATATCACATAATATTCACATGTTAAAAATATATAGTTTCCAACAAAATTTGTTAAGCAATCATTTTTCAAGTAAACACGGTCGAAGTCCAGACTCACTAATGCATCCTAACAAACTCGATAAGACACACTAATGCAAAATTCTGGTTCTCTAAGACCAACGCTCGGATACCAACTGAAATGTCCCGTTCTTATTGATTAAAAACGTTCCATATTAATTGATTTCGTTGCGAGGTTTTGACCTCTATATGAGACGTTTTTCAAAGACTACATTCATTTTAAAACCAACCATAACCTTTATTTCATCAATAAAAGTTTAAAAAGCTTTACGTAGATTATCAAATAATGATAATCTAAAATATCCTATTTACACACGACCATTACATAATAGTTTACAATACAAATATGTTACATCGAAATCAGTTTCTTGAATGCAGTTTTTACACAATATTATACAAACATGGACTCCAAATCTTGTCCTTATTTTAGTATGCAACAGCGGAAGCTCTTAGTATTCACCTGAGAATAAACATGCTTTAAACGTCAACAAAAATGTTGATGAGTTATCGGTTTAACCTATATATATGAAATCGTAACAATAGACCACAAGATTCCATATTTCAATACACATCCCATACATAGAGATAAAAATCATTCATATGGTGAACACCTGGTAACCGACATTAACAAGATGCATATATAAGAATATCCCAATCATTCCAGGACACCCTTCGGATATGATATAAATTTCGAAGTACTAAAGCATCCGGTACTTTGGATGGGGTTTGTTAGGCCCAATAGATCTATCTTTAGGATTCGCGTCAATTAGGGTGTCTGTTCCCTAATTCTTAGATTACCAGACTTAATAAAAAGGGGCATATTTGATTTCGATAATTCAACCATAGAATGTAGTTTTACGTACTTGTGTCTATTTTGTAAATCATTTATAAAACCTGCATGTATTCTCATCCCAAAAATATTAGATTTTAAAAGTGGGACTATAACTCACTTTCACAGATTTTTACTTCGTCGGGAAGTAAGACTTGGCCACTGGTTGATTCACGAACCTATAACAATATATACATATATATCAAAGTATGTTCAAGATATATTTACAACACTTTTAATATATTTTGATGTTTTAAGTTTATTAAGTCAGCTGTCCTCGTTAGTAACCTACAACTAGTTGTCCACAGTTAGATGTACAGAAATAAATCGATAAATATTATCTTGAATCAATCCACGACCCAGTGTATACGTATCTCAGTATTGATCACAACTCAAACTATATATATTTTGGAATCAACCTCAACCCTGTATAGCTAACTCCAACATTCACATATAGAGTGTCTATGGTTGTTCCGAAATATATATAGATGTGTCGACATGATAGGTCGAAACATTGTATACGTGTCTATGGTATCTCAAGATTACATAATATACAATACAAGTTGATTAAGTTATGGTTGGAATAGATTTGTTACCAATTTTCACGTAGCTAAAATGAGAAAAATTATCCAATCTTGTTTTACCCATAACTTCTTCATTTTAAATCCGTTTTGAGTGAATCAAATTGCTATGGTTTCATATTGAACTTAAGTTTATGAATCTAAATAGAAAAAGTATAGGTTTATAGTCGGAAAAATAAGTTATAAGTCATTTTTGTAAAGGTAGTCATTTCAGTCGAAAGAACGACGTCTAGATGACCATTTTAGAAAACATACTTCCACTTTGAGTTTAACCATAATTTTTGGATATAGTTTCATGTTCATAATAAAAATCATTTTCTCAGAATAACAACTTTTAAATAAAAGTTTATCATAGTTTTTAATTAACTAACCCAAAACAGCCCGCGGTGTTACAACGACGGCGTAAATCCGGTTTTACGGTGTTTTTCGTGTTTCCAGGTTTTAAATCATTAAGTTAGCATATCATATAGATATAGAACATGTGTTTAGTTGATTTTAAAAGTCAAGTTATAAAGATTAACTTTTGTTTGCGAACAAGTTTAGAATTAACTAAACTATGTTCTAGTGATTACAAGTTTAAACCTTCGAATAAGATAGTTTTATATGTATGAATCGAATGATGTTATGAACATCATTACTACCTTAAGTTCCTTGGATAAACCTACTGGAAAAGAGAAAAATGGATCTAGCTTCAACGGATCCTTGGATGGCTCGAAGTTCTTGAAGCAGAATCATGACACGAAAACAAGTTCAAGTAAGATCATCACTTGAAATAAGATTGTTATAGTTATAGAAATTGAACCAAAGTTTGAATATGATTATTACCTTGTATTAGAATGATAACCTACTGTAAAAAACAAAGATTTCTTGAGGTTGGATGATCACCTTACAAGATTGGAAGTGAGCTAGCAAACTTGAAAGTATTCTTGATTTTATGTAACTAGAACTTGTAGAATTTATGAAGAACACTTAGAACTTGAAGATAGAACTTGAGAGAGATCAATTAGATGAAGAAAATTGAAGAATGAAAGTGTTTGTAGGTGTTTTTGGTCGTTGGTGTATGGATTAGATATAAAGGATATGTAATTTTGTTTTCATGTAAATAAGTCATGAATGATTACTCATATTTTTGTAATTTTATGAGATATTTCATGCTAGTTGCCAAATGATGGTTCCCACATATGTTAGGTGACTCACATGGGCTGCTAAGAGCTGATCATTGGAGTGTATATACTGTAGTGACCCGGAAATTTCCGATCAAATTTAAACTTTAATCTTTATATGTTCCCGACACGATAAGCAAAAATCTGTAATGTTGAGTCTCGAAAGTTTAGAAATCTATATTCATGTAATCCATTACCCTTTGACTATTCCAAACGATTCACGAACCATTGTTGTTAATTTATATATCTATCTATATATATATATATATATATATATATATATATATATTCATGATATGTTATTATAAAACATATTATATACTTAGTAACTATAACACAAATAATAAGGTATGATATTAGTATGTTAAATTTAAGTTCAAATTAAAATATAAATGTTACTTTTATTATAAAATTGATATGGATAAATATTAATTATTAGTATTATTGATATTATTAGCATTATTACTTCTATTTATTATTATTATTATTATTATTATTATTATTATTATTATTATTATTATTATTATTATTATTATTATTATTATTATTATTATTATTATGTTTTCTTATATATGTAATATACATATACAGATATTTATATATACTACTATTATATATATATATATATATATATATATATATATACAAATAATGAGTATTCTGTTATACATCTAGGTCACAGTTAAATCATTTATCTGATATGAAAACCTTTGAATTACGCGAATTAATTACAAAATAAAATATACATATCTGTTCTAAATTTCTTCATTCTCTGTTTCAAATTGTACAATAGATTCCAATTCTGTTTTCCATCTCAATCAACTTTCTTAAATTTTGTTTTCTGTCTCAATTCATTAGAAATCCTATATCAATAAAGTGTACGAATTTTGTTACCCATCTCAATCAGATGTACCATTTAATTGAAAATATAATCTGCTTTAAATTTCGTTTTGTTTCTTTCCTCTTGGACTTGATTCTAAATGTCGACCCTACTTAATGATAAAACAATAATTTATTGAGCCTTAATGCTTGCTTCACTCATACGAATACTCCCATCATCATCAACTACTCGACCAACATTCTTCTTTCTTGTTTTTCTTTTTCGTGAACCACACTCTCAATCACCTACATCATCATCAACCGAGGCCACCAGGATTAACACCTTCACAATCATCACCCATATTGCCACCACAACCGAGACCATCTTCACCACGTTACACATCACCACTTACACCTTAGGGTTGGTTTCCCAACATTATTACTCAAACTATCAAAGTACACTATCACCATTAACTAAATTAACCACCAACACTCTCTCTCTAATTCTACATTTTCGGTGATAAACATGATCAACCATCTTACTCTTTATTTCTCTTCTATTCTTATTTCATTTTCGGCTACTCCATTTCTGCCACAAACCGCTGAATATACTTCACAATCTTGTCGAGTTAATCAACCCAAGAACCACCTCCATACTCACCTCCTTTCACTTTCTCTCTCTTTCTCTCTCTCCTGATTAAACCCATGTTCACCACCATTGTTGCAATTCCTTTTTGCTGCACGTTCTCTCTATTTTGAACCGCAAACCAAGCCTCGATAAAACCCATAGCACGCTACTGTACTACTACTGCAAGACCTTTTCGATTCTTACAAAAAATAAAGAATGAAGAATGATAAAAATTGCTACAGCTGGTACGCCATATAAATGGGTATTGTACCTCATTCAAGTAACACTTTTAAACTCTGCTATGATCACAGATTTATGAGGTACGAAGTATTAATATAAATGAAGTAAACAAACATGATTAAAGTTAATTAGATTGATTGAGGGTAGGACAACATACTCGAGTAAAAACCAGTGGAGGGACCGACTGGAACTGTTATTCTTGGATTCTAAATTCTTTAACCACCATCGAATTTATTATTACTGCTACTGATATTTTTTTTTTTTTGCTTCTTCTTCTCTAAACCGTAAATCTTGTAGAGGTTAAATGGGCTCCTTAAACTGATTTTCATATTGGGCCGAATTATATTGTGTTTATGGGTATTTCTAGCGGGCCGAGATTAGGAACATGTGATTTGGGCCGAACGTCTTCCTTTTTCTTTGACTATGAATCAATGGTGTTGGTGGTTAAATGATGATACAAGAGTTCGGTACATGAAGATAATGATTATGATACATGAACGATGATGTTATACATGATGATGATTACGGATTGATGGATACTAACGACGATGATGATGAAAAATAACGTATATGATGATGATTATGATCATTATAAAGGATGATTATGATGGTGAATAATATTAAGTGATGATTGAATGATTATGAAAATGATACCACAATAGATCAAGATGGATTAGGTTAATTGGGTCTAAAAAGAAAGAAGATAAGATATCATACGGGTTATATAGAATTTAACTAGGAAGAAAATCAGAAAATAAGAGACGGTTCAGTGGTTTGTATTGTTGTGCTTAACCGAGAGGTCGCGAGTTCGAGCCTAGGCAAAGGCGTTTTTTTTTTAGGCTTGTCTCTTCAAAGGTTGTACTCTACCATTATTATTATTATTATGTTATTATTTTTTTTTTATTTTTTATTATTATTCCTATTATTGATATTAGTAGGATTACTAGTATTATTATTATATAAATATTATTATTACAATTATTATTAAAAAAAAATAATAATAATATTATTATTTGAAAAATTATCATTTTTATTAAAAGATACAAGTATTACTAAAAATATCATTATTAGTAAAGTTATCATTTTTATTTAAAATTATCATTTTTATTAAAATTATTATCATTTTTATTTTTATCATTATTATTAATTTTATCATTATTATTATTACTAGAATTATCATGATTTTTTTTATCATAATTAATATTATTTTTATATAACAAATAAATATTATATACTTATAATAATATTACATGAAATTTTATATTAATCATATTAACATTAATTATATAAATACTACATATAATCAATTATTAATTTTTAATTTTTATTATAATACCAAATACAAAATATATAGACTAATATAACTATATGTATAAATATTAATTATTTTACAAAATAAATATATATAACATATAACTGAAGATATAATATATGAATAAAGTACATATAATTTAATAGGAATTTATTTATATAACAGCAACAATTAATATATAAATATTATATAATTAGTAGAAGGAATTATGTGATTATGTGTGTTAACATATAAACAAATGATATAGGTTCGTGAATCCGAAGCCAACCCTGCATTGTTTAGTTGTTCAATGTCGTCATATGTATTTTTACTACAAAATACAGTATGGTGAGTTTCATTTGATTCCCTTTTTACTCATTACATTTTTGAGCTGTGAATACATGCAAATGCTTTATTAACTGTTTTACAATATTTATATGCGTGAGTTTCATTTGCTCCCTTTTTAAATGCTTTTGCAATATATATTTTTGGGACTGAGAATACATGCGCTGCTTTTATAACTGTTTTACGAAATAGACACAAGTAATCGAAACTACATTCTATGGTTGGATTATTAAACCGAATATGCCCCTTTTTATTAAGTCTGGTAATCTAAGAATTAGGGAACAGACACCCTAATTGACGCGAATCCTAAAGATAGATCTATCGGGCCCAACAAGCCCCATCCAAAGTACCGGATGCTTTAGTACTTCGAAATTTATATCATGTCCGAAGGAGGATCCCGGAATGATGGGGATATTCTTATATACATATTGTGAATGTTGGTTACCAGGTGTTCAATCCATATGAATGATATTTTTGTCTCTATGCATGGGACGTATGTTTATGAGAAATGGAAATATGAAATCTTGTGGTCTATTAAGAATTATGAAATGATTATTTATGTTAAACTAATGAACTCACCAACCTTTTGGTTGACACTTTTAAGCATGTTTATTCTCAGGTATGAAAGAAATCTTCCGCTGTGCAATTGCTCATTTTAAAGATATTACCTGGAGTCATTCATGACATATTTCAAAAGATGTTGCATTCGAGTCGTTGAGTTCATCAAGATTATTATTAAGTCGATTATAGTTAGATATATTATAAAATGGTATGCATGCCGTCAACTTCGATGTAATGAAAGATTGTCTTTTCAAAAACGAATGCAATGTTTGTAAAATGTATCATATAGAGGTCAAGTACCTCGCAATGTAATCAACTGTTGTGAATCGTTTATAATCGATATGGACTTCGTCCGGATGGATTAGGACGGGTCTTCACAGTTGGTATCAGAGCAGAGGTCTTAGCGAACCAGGTCTGCATTAGTGTGTCTAACTGATAAGTCGTTAGGATGCATTAGTAAGTCTGGACTTCGACCGTGTCTGCCTGTCAAAAAGTTTTGCTTATCATTTTGTGTCGAAAATTATCTGCTTATCATTCTTAGTCTAGACGCGTCTTGCTGTATTGACTGCATGAATAGTGTATAGACAAAATTCATATCTTATCGTATCTGACAATTCATATCTTAGCGTATCTGTTACTGTAGACCTTGCCTGATATCTCTCGTAAATTTCTCCTTAATTTAAGGGATCCTGGTACTATATATATCTATGCAAATTATGCATTGAGAATACCATCCAACTATAAATTGCTGTCACTAAACTCTTCATACCAAAAATCTTTCCTGAGATCGTGTAAGATGGCCTCTACGAATCAACCAAGTTCCTCTGACTCCGAAGACAGCGTGACAGGAGCACACCAACCAATCAACTACCGTGATTACTGGAGAAAATGGGGGTGGGTTCGCGACATACTCACCCTATGGAGAAGGGAAGAAGGTACTCCATATCATGAATCGAATCTACCACCTAACCTTGGAGTACTCGACCCGCTCACCGGCGAACCTGTTCGCAACACCGTTTATACCCTTTTTGCCAGAATTTTTCATCTTGAGACTACCATTAACGGAACTAGAGAAGATATCCAATCACTACATCACACTGATAACCAACCAGGGTTAGTAGAAGAAGTTAAAGAACTCCGAGCTCGAATGTTAACTTTAGAGAGCACGGTACACAGTTTGCAAGCACCAACAGTATCACCAACACCAGTCACATCACCAACCTTAGCACCAACAACATTAGTACCACCAACAACAATATCCGCATCACCAGCTTCGACATCTCATTCTGTACCTCGAGTATAATCGTCGTTCTATATGATGTTCTACATCATTTATCTTCATTCGACATGATGATTATGTAAACTCTAATGTTTTAGAGATTATATATTCTTGTTCAAACGGTAAATCAAATGAATTTAATAACATATTGACACATTATATCCATGATTACATCTGAAGAAATATATATATATATATATATATATATATATATATATATATATATATATATATATATATATATATATATATATATATATTTTCATAAAGATTGTACTTAAAAATTTTTTTTTTTGCGTACAAACTGTTAATGGTGAAAATATTTTAACGGGTAGGTAATACCCGAGGAATATTTAGATCTCACATTAATAGGTTACACTGTACATTCTTTGAAGCTAACTCAACGGTCATTTATTATCCTACTTACATCCACCGATATACGAATTTGATTCACCACAGAATAACCATATCCATCCAATTTCATATTTGGATTTTGATTTATCAAAAATCAAGTGGCATAATGAAGGAAACATTTGACAAAATAAAATTTGTTAGAAACAAACAAATTAACTATGAGAAATTTTGTTAAGAATTCACGCTAACTGTTCCGAGCTAATTGTTCCCAGCTAATTAATTACACTTTATTTATCGCAATTTAATTATTGCAATTTACATTCTCACAATTTTATTTATCGTCATTTAATTTATATATCTACTTTACGCACTTTAAATATCGGGTTACGATAAGTATTAATTAATTCGAATATTATATATTAAACTATATATGAATTATTGAATTGCTAACTGTGGACTATCAACTGAGGACTACCAATAATGGACAATTAAAATGAATTAAAATATTGATTATAACATATGAAACTAAACAATTCTTCAAGTTTGCCACTTGATTTCATCTTAAACCTCATTGTATCTCGACAATTACAATCTGCATTCAAACCTTTTATGATTCTTGAAAATACCTCAATCAATAGGATGAACCAACCGCACTTCATCTACGGAGGGAAAGATTTATGCATTTAGTTATGCACCTGGAAACTCTCGGCAACTGAGTAAAAGTTTAACACGTAGCCGCGTCAGATCCTTTGGCATTTATTAGCAAAAATAACTTTCGATCCCTTTTCAAAGTAGCAAATTTTGTCACAGCTCCAGCTAGTACATTGATCTTTCATTCGAATAAGTCTTATTATAACTTTGATATATAAGTTTACCTTTCATCATCGTTATCGGGGAACCGTTTATATTCCACCACATTAGCAGTAAACTTACCAGCAACCTCATTGCTCCTTGGCTTAAACCTCTCCGATAAATCACTATATTTATCCATTGAAACTCTATCATATACTCATCTGCATCTTGTAACGAGAACTGCCATAACAATTACCAGGAATCAGCAATCAGTACTTTGAAAACTCACAGCATATCTACATCAACAGTTATATGTATGAAATTTATCTCTTAGAATTATGATCTCTCGTTCTGAAATTCTGAAAAGCACTCAGTCACAAATCAATACTCTGAATGTTGAAAAAGCTGAATGAAGCAACAGAAACCATAGAAAACCGTAAATGACCTTAATCATCGGAAGTTTGATGATAAAGATTAGTATGTTGGAAAAGCTCAGAAAAAGTGGAGCTAGAAAATGGATTGAGCTAACCACGAAAGAGACCAAGGACAAATACAAGGACCAAACTATATATTCAAGGAATTCAAGTAATTCTGGATTCGTTGAAATCTTTAGAAAATATCTTGCTCCGAAGTCATGTTAAAATCTTGCGGAAAATCTTTCTTTATCAACCATCGAACTTAGAAATTCCAAAATATCATCATCAATATCTTTGATATTTCTGAGGATATTTTCAAAAATATTCTCGTCCGAAATTATATACCTCTTCGTGATTCCTGTGTATTATTATATTGGAAACATTCAATAGAATATTAGTACTGAAAAGCAGATTATGCGAAACTATGAAGAAAGCCGTAGACAATTCACAAAGAATAAGTTTGACTTCAAAGAATCCAAATGATTCAATGTCTACTAAAGTCTTTAGTGAATATCTTGCTCCTTACTCTAAACCCTTGCAGACAATGGTTTCTATCATCCTCTGATCTTAGAAATTCCAATATATCATCGTATCTTTCATTATAAATATCCTTCATATTTTTGAAGATATTTTCATAAGTATTTTTATCTGAAATCACAAATCTCTTCATGATATCAGTGTTACATCATATAGGAACTATTAGTTTCTATATTCTGTAAACTTTCAAGCTTAAAATATGAATGTTATTGAAGTAATGTTGGGAACTGATGCATGAGTTAGTATAATATAATGACACTTGATCAACGTGATTATATTACAGTAAGTCATGCTGAGTTCTAATGGGACATGATGGTTTACAGTAGATCATACCACCATCTTGTGTCATGTTACATAACTCTTTCATTCTAATTAACCTCAGAACATATCAAGAAAGTATATTCTTGATAGCTCTATTCTCAATGATTCTGGTAATTTGACGAATCAAATCGTGCTATTACGTTCTCTCTTGATTATAACATTAAATTCATTCGAAACTCCATACTTACAAATTCCAGACCATTACTCGTTTTACTAGAGATCGAGAGGAGATTAAAAAGAGGAAGAGCTCTGAAACATAAAGGAAAATATAAAACTCGACAACAACACTGAAATTACAATAATTAAAAATTAAAACATCACGACAAATAAAAAAAAAAAAAATTAAAAGATTACAATCAAACTACTCGTCGTCATCAATTGTCATCTGCAAAGTAGCGTTCACCAGTCATTTCACCATCCGTGAGGTACTCTGGAGACACCGGTATTTCTCTTGATGCCTCAACTGCTGCTTCAACTGATTCATCGAGGTAACGATAACCCAATGTCTCTTCATCTTCAAGAACCGCATACAAAGAAATGCGTTTACCGCGATCTTCAATGGTATCTTTTATAAAGTACCATTGATCATCGGTACACAGAAAACTTGCCCTACAATCCGCATCATAATCGTCTTTATAAAAGAACACAGACGTGAATTCACACGGAACTTTTTCCTTCAGAAAGGATAGCAAGTCTTGTAAACCAACATCACAAATGTCGATATCTTCGAACGAAATACTGTCGCCCCACTTATATTCCTTCATTTGATTACGAAAATCACCTCCGTAATGAACATCGAATGAAACAATCATTGGGGGAAGTGTTAACATTTTGCAGTTGGGAATGTTTGATTTTGATTTTGTGAAAGGGGAAAATATAAAAGAAATATACGTTTGAGTGTATAAAATGAAGTATATGGTTGGTGTTTTTATAGTGTAAAAGTGACCGTTGGAATAGCCGTTGGAAATTTTTTTACTAACGGCTAAAAATTTGGGCAAGTTTTGGGAAAAGGTGGACGATGCCCGTTGGGACCTCTCCCATAATAATTTCATTCGTACTCTTCGAATAATCAAATTATTTTTATCTGTATTATTCAATAATGATAAAACTCTATTTATCATCTCATATTCGTCAGGAAAACATATTTATTGTTAGCCATGACGACCTCACTCAAATTTCGGGACGAAATTTCTTTAACGGGTAGGTACTGTAGTGACCCGGAAATTTCCGATCAAATTTAAACTTTAATCTTTATATGTTCCCGACACGATAAGCAAAAATCTGTAATGTTGAGTCTCGAAAGTTTAGAAATCTATATTCATGTAATCCATTACCCTTTGACTATTCCAAACGATTCACGAACCATTGTTGTTAATTTATATATCTATATATATATATATATTCATGATATGTTATTATAAAACATATTATATACTTAGTAACTATAACACAAATAATAAGGTATGATATTAGTATGTTAAATTTAAGTTCAAATTAAAATATAAATGTTACTTTTATTATAAAATTGATATGGATAAATATTAATTATTAGTATTATTGATATTATTAGCATTATTACTTCTATTTATTATTATTATTATTATTATTATTATTATTATTATTATTATTATTATTATTATTATTATTATGTTTTCTTATATATGTAATATACATATACAGATATTTATATATACTACTATTATATATATATATATATATATATATATATATATATATATATATATATATATATATATATATATATATATACAAATAATGAGTATTCTGTTATACATCTAGGTCACAGTTAAATCATTTATCTGATATGAAAACCTTTGAATTACGCGAATTAATTACAAAATAAAATATACATATCTGTTCTAAATTTCTTCATTCTCTGTTTCAAATTGTACAATAGATTCCAATTCTGTTTTCCATCTCAATCAACTTTCTTAAATTTTGTTTTCTGTCTCAATTCATTAGAAATCCTATATCAATAAAGTGTACGAATTTTGTTACCCATCTCAATCAGATGTACCATTTAATTGAAAATATAATCTGCTTTAAATTTCGTTTTGTTTCTTTCCTCTTGGACTTGATTCTAAATGTCGACCCTACTTAATGATAAAACAATAATTTATTGAGCCTTAATGCTTGCTTCACTCATACGAATACTCCCATCATCATCAACTACTCGACCAACATTCTTCTTTCTTGTTTTTATTTTTCGTGAACCACACTCTCAATCACCTACATCATCATCAACCGAGGCCACCAGGATTAACACCTTCACAATCATCACCCATATTGCCACCACAACCGAGACCATCTTCACCACGTTACACATCACCACTTACACCTTAGGGTTGGTTTCCCAACATTATTACTCAAACTATCAAAGTACACTATCACCATTAACTAAATTAACCACCAACACTCTCTCTCTAATTCTACATTTTCGGTGATAAACATGATCAACCATCTTACTCTTTATTTCTCTTCTATTCTTATTTCATTTTCGGCTACTCCATTTCTGCCACAAACCGCTGAATATACTTCACAATCTTGTCGAGTTAATCAACCCAAGAACCACCTCCATACTCACCTCCTTTCACTTTCTCTCTCTTTCTCTCTCTCCTGATTAAACCCATGTTCACCACCATTGTTGCAATTCCTTTTTGCTGCACGTTCTCTCTATTTTGAACCGCAAACCAAGCCTCGATAAAACCCATAGCACGCTACTGTACTACTACTGCAAGACCTTTTCGATTCTTACAAAAAATAAAGAATGAAGAATGATAAAAATTGCTACAGCTGGTACGCCATATAAATGGGTATTGTACCTCATTCAAGTAACACTTTTAAACTCTGCTATGATCACAGATTTATGAGGTACGAAGTATTAATATAAATGAAGTAAACAAACATGATTAAAGTTAATTAGATTGATTGAGGGTAGGACAACATACTCGAGTAAAAACCAGTGGAGGGACCGACTGGAACTGTTATTCTTGGATTCTAAATTCTTTAACCACCATCGAATTTATTATTACTGCTACTGATATTTTTTTTTTTTTGCTTCTTCTTCTCTAAACCGTAAATCTTGTAGAGGTTAAATGGGCTCCTTAAACTGATTTTCATATTGGGCCGAATTATATTGTGTTTATGGGTATTTCTAGCGGGCCGAGATTAGGAACATGTGATTTGGGCCGAACGTCTTCCTTTTTCTTTGACTATGAATCAATGGTGTTGGTGGTTAAATGATGATACAAGAGTTCGGTACATGAAGATAATGATTATGATACATGAACGATGATGTTATACATGATGATGATTACGGATTGATGGATACTAACGACGATGATGATGAAAAATAACGTATATGATGATGATTATGATCATTATAAAGGATGATTATGATGGTGAATAATATTAAGTGATGATTGAATGATTATGAAAATGATACCACAATAGATCAAGATGGATTAGGTTAATTGGGTCTAAAAAGAAAGAAGATAAGATATCATACGGGTTATATAGAATTTAACTAGGAAGAAAATCAGAAAATAAGAGACGGTTCAGTGGTTTGTATTGTTGTGCTTAACCGAGAGGTCGCGAGTTCGAGCCTAGGCAAAGGCGTTTTTTTTTTAGGCTTGTCTCTTCAAAGGTTGTACTCTACCATTATTATTATTATTATGTTATTATTTTTTTTTATTTTTTATTATTATTCCTATTATTGATATTAGTAGGATTACTAGTATTATTATTATATAAATATTATTATTACAATTATTATTAAAAAAAAATAATAATAATATTATTATTTGAAAAATTATCATTTTTATTAAAAGATACAAGTATTACTAAAAATATCATTATTAGTAAAGTTATCATTTTTATTTAAAATTATCATTTTTATTAAAATTATTATCATTTTTATTTTTATCATTATTATTAATTTTATCATTATTATTATTACTAGAATTATCATGATTTTTTTTATCATAATTAATATTATTTTTATATAACAAATAAATATTATATACTTATAATAATATTACATGAAATTTTATATTAATCATATTAACATTAATTATATAAATACTACATATAATCAATTATTAATTTTTAATTTTTATTATAATACCAAATACAAAATATATAGACTAATATAACTATATGTATAAATATTAATTATTTTACAAAATAAATATATATAACATATAACTGAAGATATAATATATGAATAAAGTACATATAATTTAATAGGAATTTATTTATATAACAGCAACAATTAATATATAAATATTATATAATTAGTAGAAGGAATTATGTGATTATGTGTGTTAACATATAAACAAATGATATAGGTTCGTGAATCCGAAGCCAACCCTGCATTGTTTAGTTGTTCAATGTCGTCATATGTATTTTTACTACAAAATACAGTATGGTGAGTTTCATTTGATTCCCTTTTTACTCATTACATTTTTGAGCTGTGAATACATGCAAATGCTTTATTAACTGTTTTACAATATTTATATGCGTGAGTTTCATTTGCTCCCTTTTTAAATGCTTTTGCAATATATATTTTTGGGACTGAGAATACATGCGCTGCTTTTATAACTGTTTTACGAAATAGACACAAGTAATCGAAACTACATTCTATGGTTGGATTATTAAACCGAATATGCCCCTTTTTATTAAGTCTGGTAATCTAAGAATTAGGGAACAGACACCCTAATTGACGCGAATCCTAAAGATAGATCTATCGGGCCCAACAAGCCCCATCCAAAGTACCGGATGCTTTAGTACTTCGAAATTTATATCATGTCCGAAGGAGGATCCCGGAATGATGGGGATATTCTTATATACATATTGTGAATGTTGGTTACCAGGTGTTCAATCCATATGAATGATATTTTTGTCTCTATGCATGGGACGTATGTTTATGAGAAATGGAAATATGAAATCTTGTGGTCTATTAAGAATTATGAAATGATTATTTATGTTAAACTAATGAACTCACCAACCTTTTGGTTGACACTTTTAAGCATGTTTATTCTCAGGTATGAAAGAAATCTTCCGCTGTGCAATTGCTCATTTTAAAGATATTACCTGGAGTCATTCATGACATATTTCAAAAGATGTTGCATTCGAGTCGTTGAGTTCATCAAGATTATTATTAAGTCGATTATAGTTAGATATATTATAAAATGGTATGCATGCCGTCAACTTCGATGTAATGAAAGATTGTCTTTTCAAAAACGAATGCAATGTTTGTAAAATGTATCATATAGAGGTCAAGTACCTCGCAATGTAATCAACTGTTGTGAATCGTTTATAATCGATATGGACTTCGTCCGGATGGATTAGGACGGGTCTTCACATATACCAATAGTACATACATCTAAAAGCTGTGTATTGTACGAGTACGAATACGGGTGCATACGAGTAGAATTGTTGATGAAACTGAACGAGGATGTAATTGTAAGCATTTTTGTTAAGTAGAAGTATTTTGATAAGTGTATTGAAGTCTTTCAAAAGTGTATAAATACATATTAAAACACTACATGTATATACATTTTAACTGAGTCGTTAAGTCATCGTTAGTCGTTACATGTAAGTGTTGTTTTGAAACCTTTAGGTTAACGATCTTGTTAAATGTTGTTAACCCAATGTTTATAATATCAAATGAGATTTTAAATTATTATATTATCATAATATTATCATGTATGAATATCTCTTAATATGATATATATACATTAAATGTCTTTACAACGATAATCGTTACATATATGTCTCGTTTAAAAATCATTAAGTTAGTAGTCTTGTTTTTACATATGTAGTTCATTGTTAATATACTTATAATATGTTTACTTATCATAGTATCATGTTAACTATATATATATCCATATATATGTCATCATATAGTTTTTACAAGTTTTAACGTTCGTGAATCACCGGTCAACTTGGGTGGTCAATTGTCTATATGAAACATATTTCAATTAATCAAGTCTTAACAAGTTTGATTGCTTAACATGTTGGAAACACTTAATCATGTAAATAATAATTTCATTTAATATATATATATATATATAAACATGGAAAAGTTCGGGTCACTACATTAATAACAAATGCGGAGTATTAATCGAGAAGAATATGAAAGGGGGTTTATTATTTAAGAAGGGCATTTTAGAGAAGGTGTGTATTTTAACTTGATTTATTACCTAAAATGTTTATTAGTTCTAATACTAAATGCAGAGAATGGATAGAAACAAAATCACATGATGACTATATGACTGCTATCAGCTAGTATAACATTTGTATTCCCACTTCTGATCCTCCTTTGGAGGATCAGCTAAGCCCATATTGACCCTTCAAAATCACTTACCTGTTGTTATGTTATTACCAAAATGAATAAGAAGAATATATACACTCGTTTGAGTGTATGTATTGTACAATTAGCAATAGTCTCCTATTTAGTGTGCATTGATGTTACCTTCGTACATCAGGGATATGAGGTCAAACATAACTTGTTGATATATAAAATTTTAAAAAAAATATGTTACAGAAAACTCTAATACCTCAATGTATCATTTGATGAAGGAGAGGTCTCAAACTACATGACTATGTTTGGCCCATAATCAAACTGGTGTTGTAAATCCAACACATCAGACAATCAATACCCAGAACATACATACAAACCTAAACTGATGTTGTTAACAATAATAATAAGAAATCAACTTTATACATCAATCCACTATAAATGGAACAATTGAATAATCAGTTATTATTATCAGTTAAAATCGAACTTTATGGATAACAACAATCAAAATTAACGAAATGACATTTAGAAGAGTAAATACCTAACTTGATATGATAATCGTCGATTTCGTACATCCCTTCCTGCAGATGACCTATTTATTTGAAATTACCTATTTCTTTGAAATCGGATATTGTAATCTAATTCTTTGATTAATCTGATTCTTCAGTTCTTCAATTAATCGAATATGGAAATGACCAAGTCGGTTTGAGAGATCCTGGAATTGACATATTTATTTGAAATGTGGAAAATGATATACATACAACAAATTATCTATAAAAAGTGTACCTTTCTCGACATTGCACTTGAGTCATTCCAGAGACAATTATACATATTATTCCAGTTCTTTGCTCCAAATAGTCTAGCGGCTATTTTAAGACGGCCTCATCCGAATCCCATTTCTCAATTCTTTCCCTCAGCGGGTTCAAAGACTTTTTCCATCCGAATACATACACATATAATGTAGTAGCAATTAGGATCAGGATACAAGTTGTAAATCTTTCACTTTTTAAAATGCCAAAACACACAATGTAATCTATCATCACTAAAAAGTAACTAACCTATTTCATCATTGTGTAGTGGTCCATCCTTTAAGTGTACAATTAGAGATGACATACTCAATTTCCTACAGGAAGAAAAAAAAGAAGATAATATAATTCCAGCTACTTATTTACTACATGTCTAATGTTAATCGAAAACAAATTATACATAGCAGATAATAATTAGAATCTGTTAATCGAAAACAAATTATACATAGCAGATAATAATTAGAATCTATAAGACGTCTTTGTATGGTTCGATGAAGGAGAATGATGCATCATTTACAAAAAAAAAAAAAAAAAAAAAAAGGTGAATATAAACATCAATCAAATATAGGTAATTCGGTAGCTATAAGGTGGACATCGCACGATCTGTCATTGGAATCAACAAACTGACATATTGAATTTTTAAATACTTGAGTTGCTAAGCGAATCTTCAAAAAAATCAATTCGGATTCAACGAACTGAATATTCCATTATCAATCAGCCGACGTCAGAATGTTCACAAGTATTCATGGCGAACAGAACACTTATTGAAACGCGAGTTTGTTGATTAGGGTTCCATTATCAGGTGACGGTGATGAATTGAATGCCATTTTTTTTAATCCAAATACGGGTTTTTTAATTAGGAACTATGATTTTGAGGGAAAATGAGGTTTGAGTCTGCAGGTATTATGATCGATTGAGGCGACGACTATGATTTTGGGGAGAAAATTAGGTTTTTCTGTAGTTTGATCGAATGAATGAAATTGTGAACGACCCGCATTTTCTATCAGTTATCCCGTGTTTTTTCTAATTGAGAAGGGTATTTTAGGGATGAAGTGTATGTAAATTGATTTATTAGCTAATTTTTTTAGTGGATGATTAATGGTCCTTGGATTAAAAGGTAGTCTAATGTAATTTTCCAATCTAACGGTTATAAAGGCGGTTTTGAAAACATTTATTAGCTAATAGAGACTCTCTTTTAATGTATATAGTGATAGTGATAGTGATTATGTATAAAATGTTTCATTCAGTAAAAGGTTATTTGGAAAACACCATTTGATCCCTTTTAACAATTAAGTTTTTAAGGATTTACATTCAGAGATTGAGAAGATGATCACAAAAGTAATTAATCAAACTCGAATTATCGCAATAATTTGCGACAAAAGGTGTGAGAACTTGAAACTCAAAATACCGAGACACAAACATAAAGACACAACTGCATATTCCAAATACATCAGTACTACAACTAGATTATATAGCAGAAGCTTTTTCATTAGTAAAGCAAACTTCATTACAAAGAAAAGATTGCACTGCACGAACTCTGTGTAAACTCAAGAAGCGTTTATTAGTCTGTCTCTTTCTTCACACCTGCATTTCCATGTAAACATTCAAACTTACAGCCATTACAATAAAGGTGTCAATTTCGACCCATTCCTAAATGGGTCAAGTTTAGCTTTGTTTGATCTCAAACAGATCAAATACATAACAAGTCATATAGGTTAAAAGCTGTCCAAAGTTTATTTTAATGCATCGAACGTTTCCCTTCTAAAAATGATATTGTAAAAATATTCTTTTCTGATCATACTTAACACATTTAATATATACATTTAAAATGTATACAAAACTAGACAAAAAAGTGTTAGTATCAACCTAACCGAACCAACCTAACCTAACCAATATATAACCTATATTAACAAGTTACGCAACCTCGTGCGCTAAGATTTTATTCATTAATTTGTTTATTCACTTCTAGAATCTAGCATGAAAATGCATAAAAAGTAGAGGTGTAGATCAGCAGGGACACCCGAACCCCGTGAAACCCAACAAACCCACCCCGTAAGAGTCAGATGCCTGTAAAATACTTCCACCAAATAACAAGTAGAACTTCTCGTTTAATAAAAAGAGTGATATGAAATTACTAATCTGACCTTAGTACAAACATATATGTAATGAACGTCCATGTTCTCTAAAGGACTACCTTCCTTCAAGTTTCCATCACTATTGATTGGAACTGGACGAGTCAACTCCCATGTCTCTCCTTTCGAACTCTCCCCGGGGAGGTATTTATCTGTGTCCATACACATTTTCACTCCACATTTAAAACCCAAGACCAAGCCACATCACCATATTTAAAAAAAATAAACATAAAATTAAGATCACCTATAAGATGAAGCTTTATGGACCACGAATGTGATTCTCTTAACAAACGGAGCCGGTAAGACGGAATACCATATGTTATCTGCAACATTTTCATGGTGTTGTAACGGGCATCAACTGAATATCTTTAATACGCTCACACCACTACATTAGTAATGAGCGGAGCTTACCAGAATATACACTCCTCCCTTCTTCAAGACCCTATAGTTTGTTATCAACTGCTTCAATATATCAACATATATCAAAATGGAAAAAGGATGAAATGAAAAGAAAAAAAAATTCAACGTTTAACAAATATTTCAAAAAACTTTTTCAATATACCTTTCAATCTCATCAAGCATCTTGGCCGCATTTGGTTTAGAATTGTGACCACACTGCAATAAGAGACTTGTCTCAGTGGTTAACTTAGGGGGCAATTTCAACTCATTTATAGTAAAATTTGGTCAATTTGGGTCTTCGTTATTCTCTTAACATTCAATGGGTAAAAGTAAATAAAAATAGAAAACTCACCATAAGAGAGTCTAAGGTTCCTGGAAAATAATATGAACGAAAAAAACATTAAAGTCAGTTTACATATATCGATTTATGGAAATAACCGTGAATCACTGAATTTAATTACTAAAAACCTAAAAAAAGCCAGTAATAAACCTTTATATGGCTTTTTATGTAATAAAAATGAACTTAGCATACTCAAGTTAGAAAGATACCTTTGTCAATAACCGCATCAAAAGAACCGTTTTCAAAAGCTTTCATATCCCTAACATCCATTTCAATATCTGTTCATAATCAATGGAAAAATAACCAAGCTAAACGACAATGACACATCATCCATAGGTTAAGATCAAAATACAAAAGTACGATAAAAGCGAACAGTACATTTTAAATGTGGAGAACCAGAATATTTCTTTTGCATTGCTTCAATAACAACGGATGATATATCAATGTTCACGATATCTGTATAACCATTCTTACTCATGCTTTCACTAAATGCTGCAGCCAAACAGATATCCATTGATTTAATCATTAGTCCAATAACATGCTCTACAGAAAAACAACTGTAGTTTGATGATAGAAACAATGATGAAAACCGAAAACACGAAACGAAAATAGGAAACATGAATTGTGTAGATAAGGACAACCAACAACCCACTTAAAACAAGTTGCAACATATCATATGTACTAAAAGTGAAACATATTTGTGTTTGTAAAAGTGGATTATTTATTTTTAAAAATTATTAAATTTATCCAAATCAAAATCCCAATATATTACTCAATTTTTTTTAAAAATAACTAGACCCGCATTCAAAGTTCTTTTCTTATGTATGTACAATTATGCACATCAAACATTAAATTTGGTAAAGTAAATTTAATCAAACAATCCTACCCTACCTCTAAACATATAGGGTAATGATCCAACAATAACACTCCTAAAACAAGATTAGTAAGAAACTAAGAACACTCACTTTTTCTAACTTGAATCGTATAATTAGATAAATTTACAAAGTAAACATTTTAATAATTCCCAGTACATACATATATGTACGTATGTAGATTTTCAAATAAGTTTTGTTTTTTGTTTTGTTTTTTTTTTTTTTTTTTTTTTTAACAGCAAACAGATTTTCAAATAAGTTGAAGTATTAAGTATCAATCAATTGCAAATTCACAAATTCAGTATATATGCATAATAATTAAAGAAAATATGCAACAAATAGAAATTTATGATTTTGTTTACTTTTAATAGCGTTCTCATTTGATCATCATTTATATTTATATTTTTATTTTATATAATTAATAAATAATAAATTAGTTAATAAATATAATTTATACAATGCAAATATACAATTAAGCAATCATGCATCTGATCAGAGGGAAAAGATAAAAGGGGGAATAAATACCGTACCGGAATTGCCGCAACCAACGACAAGGATACGGCGGTGGTGGTTGGTGGTGGTGGTGGGGATATAAAGATGTAAAAGGGGTGATAAGGATTCATACTTTTGATACCAATCAAAAGTTGCTGTTGATTCCTCTGCATACCTTTTGTCCCAATACCATGCTTCTCCGTACGCTTGTGTCATCTCCGTCGTAATCCGATGGCGGTGGTCGGAATTTTGAGTTCGATGATTCTAAGAATAGTAGTAGGCCCACGTTAAAAATGACTTGCACCGTTACCGTACTTTCCCCTGTTCTTATTGCAACTGTTGTTCCAATCTTTAGATAACAGGGGCAACTTTGTCGTTTTACGTTATATTATTCTTATCAATTTTTTATTTACAAAAACATGAACTTAGATTAAACATAAATAAAAACTTTCATAAATGAAAGACCTTTTTTTTTTTTTTTTTCCTTTTCGAAAAGCAATATTATAATCAGGAAGGGGCTAAATAGTGGGAGCCCAGCCCATTACACGAATAGGGCCAAGCCCAATACACGAATTAAAAAGCAGCCATTTACAAAATAGTTTAGCTAGCTGCACAAATTTGTACTACAGGAATGAACGCGAAAAAAAAGATTAGTTGCAGAGGAGGCAACTAAATGCCTACTAAGATCATAATTAAACCAAACAGGACCATGGATTCGTTAGCCACGACAACCAGTCAATCTTCCGATCTTTAATGCGATTCGCAATCCAATCAAAAGAAATTAGTTGAATCTCCATGAGCGCCATTGGTACGTTCCAACACGAATTTTTAAAGACTTTTTGGTTGCGATTCCTCCACATTAAGTACGCACACGACCATTCTAATGCTTGCCATACCTTAGAGTCCAACGGAGATCGAGCTCGAATACAATTACCACGAAAAGCTTCGTTTAAGCTCAAATTGGTAACCGGACCCAAACCCCACCATTGATAGACTTTTTTCCCAAACATCCATTGAGTGTTTACAGAAAATCAAAGAATGTTCAATTGTCTCCACGTCGTCATCACATAGAGGGCATCTAACGGAATCTAGATCAATACCTCGTTTGTCAAGTTCGGTACGGACCGGGATTCTTCGTTTCAATACCCTCCATATGAAGAGCTCAACTTTTAGAGGTACTAGTGAATTCCTTAGAGTCTCGTTTTTTGTTCTGTTTCTGCCGCCGAGTGTGTTATCATCAATTAGACCCGAAAGTTTTCTTGTAGTGAAGATTCCATTCGAGGATAGATTCCAAATCCATGTGTCCATGGTCCTGTCCTGTTTAACATATGACGATAGCAGGTTATTTAGGTTGTCCAATTCAGCTTGCGCACGCCCCGTCGGTTCCCTGTTCCAGCCCCATGTAATATTGCACGAAGAATCTGCCCAACAAATTCGGTCCCTCACTGATGCATTCTGTTCCGACTCCAGATGGTAGAGCCGTTTGAACTTTTCCTTTAGTGGAATGTCGGTCAGCCAGTTGTCTTCCCAGAAGCTAGTGTTTGACCCGTCTCCAATTAGCCTTGAAAAGGATTGCGCGAACTGCAGCCCTAATTCCTGGATCTTATACCCTGCACGCAAAATGTTAATCCAAGGACCACCCTTCCCTAACGAGCTACAAGGGCCCGTAGGAACGAGAAGTCCATTCGAACCATGTATGCTTTTAATCACCGAAACCCATAACGAGTTATGTTCAATTTTTACCCGCCAAAACCATTTACCCAATAAAGCAAGATTTTCCCCCCGAAGGGACCCGATATTAAGACCACCCTCATCATAAGATAAGAGCGAGTCTTCCCATTTTACCCAAGTTAGCTTTGAATTAACACCCGATCCCCCCAAAAAAAATTACGCCTAATGCTCTCCAATTTTTTGGTAACACTTGAAGGGGCACGAAAGAGGGAGAAATAGTAAAATGGTAGACTACTAAGGACCGACTTCACAAGCGTTAACCTTCCACCATAAGAAATCGTTTTAGCTTTCTAATCCGCGAGTCTTGAAGTGAATTTTTCTACAACGGGGTTCCAACTTTCGATTCTATTCATGTTCCAGCCAATATGTAAGCAAAGATACGTACAAGGGAACTCCCCTATTTTACAACCAACCCGAAAAGCCATTTGTTCAACTTCTTCCCTTGTCAACCCCAACCCGAATAAATGAATTTTATGGAAATTAACTTTGAGGCCCGAAACATTCTATGAAAGACCTTTAATGCATACAAACTCGAAAACGAACAAAAAACAGACAGCTAACTAAGCCTCAACCGAAAAACCTAAATCAACCAGTAGAACAAAGTTGTTTGTAATGTTTATGTGAGAAGAGTAGTATGTAGTTTTTACTACTTTCGTTTTAAAAAATATTAGTATTACTAGTATTATATTTTCTCTAAACTGTTCAAATTGTTCAAAAAGAGAATGCGACTAGATGATGTGCATAATGCGTAATTCACCCGTTACTTACCCGATGTTTTACCTTCTATGGGGAACCATGTGCTCCTTTATAGGAGGTTTTCCTCGATTACCAAAAAAAAAGTATTGTATTTTCTATTTATTTAAGCCCTATAACACACGTTAAATTGCATTTAATGAAATCGAAATTACATTATATATTACTCCGTATATACTAGTGAAATGACCTGTGGAACCACGAGTTTGTTTAAACGAAACAGCTTAATGATATGGTTTATGTATTAAGTGAATGTAAATAAATACTAAAGTCATTTAGTTTAATGAACCGTGGAATCAAGGATTTCGACTAACAAACTTGTCGTTGTTTTTACAAATATATTTATATACTTAATTTCTTCAGAATAAATGAACTACTTTTATTCTTTCACCACCATCTTTTAATTTTCATCATAATTACTATTTCCCTTGTAATAAAAGCCTACATTACAACCTTTTATTGAGACATTGAGACATGTATTTCGTATACATATATAACGTAATTAATCCCGTAAAAAGAACGCATAATCGAATAATAATAATATAATAACTATAATTATAATTATAAAGTTTGCTTTAAAATAAGTATTTTTATTTTTAATAATAATTATTAGTAATAACAAATGCCTCTTGAAATTTTATCAAAAATTAAAATACAATTATTATATTAAGGTTGTACAATATGCTTCAAAGTTTGTACACGTGTTCATGGGGGTTTTGTAAAAGATTGTACAATTTGTTTTAAAGTTTGTACATATGGCCATGGAGGTGTTTTATTATAAGGTTGTACATAATGCTTCAAATATTATACATTTAGTTATGGGCGTGTTTTACCATAAGATTGTACATAATGTTTCAAATATTGTACATATGGTCATGGGGTATTTTATTATAGGGTTGTACATAATGTTTCATATATTATACAATTAATATGTTAATATTTTTTATTAAATACAATTTATTATTCTAATGACATTATCATGGGGGGCTTGGATTTTTTCTATTTATATGATACTATAGATTAGAAAACGTAATTAATGCATAATATATGTATCTATATTTATCTCTATAAATTTTGAGTCCTAGGTTAGGACCCCGAAGTTGTATAGTGTTAATGTGAATTAAGCTTAAATGAAGGTTCCTTAGAAGAGGGCTATATAAGGAACCTATGTAGTCCTAATTAGATAGCATTGTATTGTAACTGAGTTCTAGAAGCTGTGGAATTTAATTTGTACCGATTCTCTCTAGTACCGAGTCTCCTTCTTACATACCGAATCTCATTCTATCATATCATTTCTCTCAATCTCAACATGATCTGACCTATCATTTGGTATCAGAGCATCCAGGAAGTGATTCTACATCACTATATCGATCCAGAGATTGTAGATTACAGAATCTGAATACTCTCGGTAAAATGAATCAGATTCGGTATTATCGAATTTGATAATCTGACGTTCAGATTCTTGTGATAAGTTCAGCGAAGGTGTATTAGGTCTATTAGAAAGAGTTTCGATCATCATTACAGCTTTTTAACTTCAATTATGGAGAATCAAGTTGATTTTTAGAGTTTGTGGCTAAAACTCTCGGTATTGCTTAATTCAAGCTTGATTCTGGTGTTTTGTGAAGATTTAAAGATTCAGTTGTGTTCGTGAGGTGTTAAATCATATTTCTGTTGGTTCAATTTCTTCAATTCTTCAAGTTTTGAAGATTTGATCAACATTCGGTATCGTAACTGTCATACCGAATCTGCTTCAATACTGGAAATTCATCTTAAGTGTTGCATATTTTGGTGTGTTTGTGATTCTATCACATTCGGTTTGATCATACGCAGCTAATTGGTGTGGTTTGTGAAAGGATTCTATTATATTTCTAAGTTTTAGACTTAGACTCGGTATTGTCAACTGCTACAGTTGACATTCGGTATCCTGAATCTTCGGTATCTTTGATATTTTGTGTGATACTAACTTGTTTCCTTGTGCAGCAAGGTTACAGAATCTAATTCAAAGGGATTGAATTGAGTGTAAACTTCAAATTCATACAGAATCTGACTACCGAGTCAGATACAGAATCTGATTTTCTGTATCACTAAATCCATTGATTTTAAGTGTTTTCAGGCTACAATTCTTGTGGTTACCGAATCTATACTGAATCTGGGTGTGTCACTTGTGATTCTTATCAGTTTCTGATACAGAATCTGGTATACCGAATTGTTACCGAATCTGCTACAGTACCGAATCACTTACCGAATCTGCAACTGTACCGAATCTTTTACCGAATCTGACATTCTTATTAGATTTTATACTGAACCCTGATCATAGATTGTGTTTAATACCGAATCTATACCGAATCTACCTCAATTTAAGATGTCTACTCAAGATACTCTTATCACTGGATCAGATTCCCGACCTCCAGTGTTGTTTGATGGCAAGTACACTCAGTGGCTTCATCGTATTACTCAGTACATAGACTATAAGGGTGAGAAAGCTAAACATATTTGGGCTTCTCTGAGAGATGGTCCAGTTGTTGATTTTCATCCGGATACTGGTATGCCAATTCCAGTCTATGAACTTTCTGGTGATAAACGTGAAAGAGCTCAGGGTGACATAGAGGCTAAGAATATTGTCATGCAAGCTATCCCATATGAGCTATTTGAAAATGTTGATAGCAACACTACTGCAAAAGATATATGGGATGAGATCAAATGACAACAAGAAGGTTATGACATGTCAGACGTTACTAAATTGAATAAGGCTCTGGGATTGTATGAAGATTTCAAGCAGGAACCAGAAGAGCTACTCAAGGATACCTACCGTCATTTCAATGGTGTTCTCAATGAGTTGAAAAGGTGTAAGATTGTAAAAGTACATGCTGAAGTCAACATGAAATTCCTCAAAAAGCTCAATGCTGATTGGCTTCCTTATGGAACCATTGTTCGATCTACCAAAGAGATTGACAAGTTGACTATTTATGAGCTTGTTGGAGTTCTTATGCATTACCAACCTGAGGTGTCTAAACTTCAATAAGGAAGGAAAGAGTCATCTCCAAGTGATCCTCTTGCTCTAATTGCCAAAAAGAAAAGCAAATCATTTTCCAAAAGCTTGTCCAAGAAAGTGCTTGTTGAAGAATCAACTGATTCTGAAGAGTTGAATCTTTCTGATGTTGATGATTCACACCTAGAATTAGTCAAGATGGTAGCCATGTTCACAAACGCCTTGAACAAATACAAGTTTAAAGGCAAATCAAGCAATCAACGCAAACACTCATCATCTTCCTCGCACTACAAGAAAGCTGATCAATCCAAACAACAACGTGCTGATGATTCCAAGAAGGAAGATTCAATCTGTTTCAATTGTGGCAAAGCTGGTCATTACTCTCGTGAGTGCAAAATGCCTAAGAAGAAGGACGCAGCTTACTACAAGAAGAAAATGTTGATGGCTAAGATTGTGGAAACTTGGGGAGAGCTGAAATCGGTTGATGATACTTGGTTTAACTGGACTGATGATTCAGACTCAGAGGTGGAACATGCAAATGTTTGCAAGGTGACCAAGCTCATCAAAGCTAAGGAAGCATTGGAGAATTCTGACTCAACATCTGACGATGATGAGGTACAATCAACTGAAATCTCACCTGATTTTATAAAAATGCAAAATGACTTGATGAAGAATCTGGTCTCAATGTCAAAAGAAGTCAAAGGCTTAAAATCTGAAAACAAGGTTTTAAAAGACAAAATCAAACTTTCTGAGACCAAACCATCTTCATCCAAATTACAATTGGAATTGCAAAAGTTGACCGTCCAACTCAGCTCCTCGGAATATGAGTTGGAAGATCTTAAAAAGACAATTCATCCGATTAAAGTCGAACGAACTGATTATCATTTAAAATCTGAACGACTTGCAGAAAAAGTTCAATTCTTAGAAAAAGATCTTTCTGATTTAAAAAACCAACATGAACCCACACTTTCAAAGCTAAACAAGAAAATTATTCATTTGAAAAATGCAATAATTGAAAAAGACACTGAAATCTCTTCATTGTCAAAAGAGTCTGTTCTAATGAAAGCTCAACTTGCTTGATATGAGGAAAAACTATATCGAACAGAGCAATCCAAAGCTATCATGGATATGGAACTTTCAAAACAAACGATTTTCATGAATAGACCAAAAACGATTCATGGTGAAAAGTGGGGGTTGGGTTTTGAAGATCCTAAGATCTTAGATGGAGCTTCCAAAAAGATTCTAGGATTATATCATTCTGATTACTTTCAAGCTGGTTTACCACCGCATTTTGTGCATTCTTCTGATGCTGATTTTGATGATATTATTGTTAATCGCAAATCTAAAAAATATCATCAAATTAGCTTAATGTATGAGAAAATTAATGGAAAAATGGGTAAATCAAATCTTGCTTTCTTGAAGGAACTTGTTGAAAATAAAAAGAATGTGCAATGTGCTAATTATGTGCTGACACATAGATTGGTTTACATTCCTACACTCATGCTAGATAAATACATTTTAATGCTTGAGAATGACTTGTTTAACAAACCTAGTTCTAGCATTGTTAACATAGATGAGGTGTTTGATGAACCAACTTTTGATGTGAAACCAGTTCTACCTGCTTTACCTGCATGTTCTGATAATGTTTTCCGTGAAGACCTAGCACATGAACTAACTGTTTTCTTTGAGACATAATCTCTAGGTCAAAATTCTTTAGATGAAAAAGTAAAACCTCATACTGAACCGATCATTGAACCTTTGATAGATTTTGAAAGTCAACTTGATCCTTTGCACGATTATTATTTGCATTTACCTGCTGTACAGAATTTGAATCGTATAGTAGCTCAACTAGAAAAGGAGAATATTGACTTGCAACTTAAGTGCCAATCAATAGAACAAATGCTTGCTCTGTGTGATAAATTGCCTTCACTGCCTAAGAAAGAATGTTCCTATGCTTTTAAGGAGGGTGAAGTGATAGTTTCTGCTGAAGAATTATGTCTTGAGATTAAAAGCTTAAAACAAAAGATAATTCAACTGAAACAGGCTAACACACTTAAGCAATCGTCTAATGTTGAAACCAATGTGCTTGAATGTATTGGTGGGATTACTAAGAAGGGAAAGGGAATGTCAACATCTAAGGATGTAAAACCCATTACTATTCTTAAAAATCCTCTCCGTTCTCAATTTGGCAATCCTGGTTCAAAAGTTGTTTCTACAACTCAATTTGTTGTCAAAAAGGTTCATTCTCCTGATGGTTATGTGTCAACTGAAAAGATTCTTATGATTCCAATGAAAAAAACTTCAAAAGCGAGTCTTTTAACAACATCAGTTAAGTCCACACAACACACAAGTCCTAAATCTGATTTAAGTGAGTATGATGCAAAAGAACGTAAAATCAAATTGGAAATTTTGCAAAATCAATCATCTCATGTGTCAGCTGAAGAGTTTGGATGTCTAACTAACAAAGGTGTTTCTCGTGTCACAGGTCATAATCCAAGCTTGAATTACAAATCTGTATGGGTTCCTAAGTCCACGACTAAGAAAGTATCAACCAAACCAATGCAATCTGCTAGTCGGCCTAGGAAATCATCTCATGTTTTTCAATTTTTGTCTGTGAACAAAACATCTACTTGGAATAAGTTGCGTGTTAAGACTTCTGATAACGATGTAAAACTTGATATTGCGTATGATGCTTCATGTAATGTGGTTTTAAATGATGATTTATTGTCTAAACTGCATGATGCTTTACGTGATTATCTTGTCGTTGATCCAAAGTTTATTGTTGGTACTAACCGTAGAGGACCCAAGAAACTTTGGGTACCTAAACTCTAGGAAATTCACATTTACAGGGTTTCGATGTCTGTATTTGGTATATCGATTCCGGTTGTTCTCGACACATGACGAGCGATAAATTCTTGCTTGTCAACTTCATTGACAAATTCCTAGGAACGGTTACTTTTGGAAATAATGAAATTGCAGCGATAACGGGTTACGGAGATTTTGAACAAAATGGCATAACAATCAAACGGGTTTCATATGTTGAAGGTTTGGGGTGCAGTTTATTTAGTGTAAGTCAATTCTGCGATGGAGATCTTAAAGTTCTGTTTGAACGTCGACAATGCTCGGTGCAATCCACCGAAGGAAATGATCTTCTTGTTGGTAAATGTTGTGCTTCACTATACACTATTGACCTCAATGATGCACCTTCACATACAACCATGTGTTTGGCCACTGGTTCTACCAAAAAAAATTCATGGTTATGGCATCATCGGATGTCACACCTGAATTACAAGGGTATCAATCGACTAGTTTCCAAAGACTTAGTTGATGGTATTCCTACCTTTCACTATGATAAGCATCATGTGTGTTCATCATGTGTGATGGGTAAGCTGAAACGGACTAATCATCCGCTTAAGCAAAACCCCAGTACTTCATTGTCTTTGCAACTATTGCATATGGACTTATGTGGACCCATGCGTATTTCTAGCCTCGGTGGCAAGAAACATGTGCTTGTCATTGTCGATGACTATACTCGTTTTACATGGATTTTTCTTCTGTGAACTAAGTCAGAAACCCCCGCCATTATCATTGAGTTCATTAAAAAGACTCAACGCTCTTTTAACAAACATGTTAAGAGCATTCGAACTGATAATGGGACGAAATTTAAGAATGACCTGCTTGATAGTTATTTGAAAGACCAAGGCATTGAACATCAGTTCTCTGCTGGTCGGACACCCCAACAGAATGGAGTAGTCGAACGACGTAATCGTACGTTATGTGAAGCAGCTGAAACGATGCTTGCTTACTCCAAACTACCTCCAAAAATGTGGGGGGTGGCCATTTCAACTGCATGCTATACCCAAAATCGTTGTATTGTTAATAAACGTTTTGATAAAACTCCATATGAGTTATTATATGGTAGACGCCCGAATGTCAAATATTTCCGTGTCTTTGGTTGTATATGCTATGTGCTTAACGATTTTGACAGCCTCGGAAAGTTTGATCCAAATGGCGATCAAGCCATATTTCTCGGTTATTCTTCGAACAAAGTTGCTTATCGGATTTATCACAAACGGACAAAAACAATTAAAGAGAGCATCAATGTCAAGTTCGATGA
This sequence comes from Rutidosis leptorrhynchoides, assembly GCF_046630445.1. Taxonomy (NCBI): domain Eukaryota; kingdom Viridiplantae; phylum Streptophyta; class Magnoliopsida; order Asterales; family Asteraceae; genus Rutidosis; species Rutidosis leptorrhynchoides. The sequence goes on from NC_092333.1 coordinate 81,885,002, forward strand.
ATTTTCGGGAATGGCTTTTGAACAACTTAGTTCAAAACCCGATCCTAACCTGGCTACTTCTTCTTCTGCGCAAAACTCAATTTTCTCGACGAAGGGTGTTCCTACGGTTACATCAGAGGAACTGGATATCTTGTTTGATAGTCTTTATGCTCGTCAACGGATTTCAAATGTTCAAACCGTACCGGTTACACCGTCACAATCAACTACTGTGGAGACTCAACAAAGTCTTTTTGATGAAGATACAACACCAACTAATTCACCTGTTGCTTCTTCATCCTCCCTACCACCTCCTGTTACTGATAATCTTGAACCAATTCAAGATTCATCAGTTGATACAACTCCAGCTGTTTCTCCAGATAATCAATCGAATCCATTAGATAACGTTACATCAGATCAAGCGGATCAAGGCTCAACGTCAACAACGGTTGATGTTTCAATGGATACCACTGATGTACAACCTCTTCCACACAATCGATGGACTAAAAGTCATCCAATAGATCTTATTATTGGTGATGCATCTGCTTCAGTCTCAACTCGAAGGGCTACTTGGAATATGTGTTTATATACTGCCTTTCTTAGTAAGATTGAACCAACAACGGTTGCTCAAGCATTACTAGATCCGAACTGGTGGTTACAATGCAAGAAGAGATTAATCAATTTGAACGGTTAAAAGTATGGCGATTGGTTCCAAAACCAACTGGTCAACGACCAATAGGGGTTAAGTGGATTTTTAAGAACAAGAAGGATTCTGATGGAATTGTGGTTCGGAATAAGGCACTTCTTGTGGCCAAGGGATATCGACAACAAGAGGGTATTGATTATGACGAAACGTTTGCTCTGGTTGCTAGGATTGAGGCTATTCGTCTTTTCCTTGCATTTGCTTCTCATATGAAGTTCACGGTGTTTCAAATGGACGTCAAAACTGCTTTTCTGAACGGTCATCTTCAGGAGGAAGTCTATATCGATCAACCAGAAGGCTTTGTCGATCCCATTCATCCAAATCACGTATACTACTTGGAGAAAGCTTTATACGGTCTGAAGCAAGCACCGCGTGCATGGTACGAGACCTTAACAAAGTATTTGCTGGACAACGGCTTCTCTCGTGGAATGATTGATACAACACTATTCATCCGTAAAAACTACGGTCACATTCTCTTGGTTCAAATTTACGTTGATGACATTATTTTTGGTTCCACGTCCCCGGTCTTATGCAAAGAATTTGGTGACCTTATGGCCAACAAATTCGAAATGAGCATGCTTGACCAGTTAAATTTCTTTTTGGGGTTACAAGTAAAACAATTACCAAACGGGATTTTTCTCAGTCAAACAAATTATATCAATGATATGCTAAAACGTTCTAAAATGACTGCTTTAAAACCAATGACAACCCCAATGAGAACTTTACTGGATGCTGATACTAATGGGGAACCCTTTGATGTTACACTTTATCGAAGCATGGTTGGTTCTTTAATGTATCTGACTGCAAGTCGACCCGACATTACACTTGCTGTAACTGTCTGTGCCCGCTTTCAGTCAAACACTAAGAAATCTCATTCCAAAGCGGTTGTTAGGATTTTTCAGTACCTTAAAGGTACACCTAACCTTGGGATCTGGTATCCTCATGGATCCGATTTCAATCTCACTGCTTACACTGATGCGGATCATGGCGGTTGCCATGTTGATAGAAAAAGCACATCTGGATCAATTCAGATGTTGGGGAATAGGCTAGTTGGTTGGTCATCCAAAAAGCAGAACTGTGTGTCTTTATCAACAGCTGAGTCTGAGTACATTGCTGCAGCTCATTGTTGTTCACAAGTTTTGTGGATGCAAACTCAACTTTAGACTATGGCTTTAAGATTTCTAAGACCCCGATTTACTGTGATTCACAAAGTGCTATTGCAATTACAAGCAACCCGGTCCAGCATTCTAAGACTAAACACATAGATATTCGCTATCATTTCATTAAGGACCATGTAGAGAAAGGGGATGTAGAGTTATACTTTGTGCCTACCAAAGTGCAATTAGCTGACATGTTCACTAAGCCTTTAGATGAACTTAGGCTAAAATTCTTGATCAAAGAGATTGGCATGGTAGAGTATAGTGCTTGATATTCCTTAGATCTGTTGGGACTTATTCTTGGGATCTTGTGTTTAGGGGGAGTAGATACTTTCTAGGGGGAGCAACTACTTTCATATGCTTTGGATATCATCTTTTAAGGGGGAGCCTTTAGATTTATAATAACTTCCTGGATATAATTGTTCAATGGTTACGTAAGGGGGAGGTAACTCATTGATATCATATTTCAAGGGGGAGTTAATTCATTTTCTAGGGTAATTTATCAAAATGCTGATTTACGTTCTTGTATATCACATTTTGAGGGGGGGAAAAGGGGAGAAAATGAGAAAATTACTCAAAAATATTGTTTTTCAAAAGTGAATTCATAAATTCTTTGTTTTATATATGAAATAATTCACTAAGGCTTGTATACATCTCAGTATGCAACCCGTTTTAACAATTGGTATCACTGAAGATTTGTACTTTGTTCACAAAATTCAAAGTTCTTTTAAGTACAAATCTTATTTTGGAAAATTCATAAAAATTGGAAAAAATAAAATCGAAAAATATTTGTTTTTTACTGGATAAAATGCTATTTTTAGCATTATACCGAATCTGACATCCAGCAGTACAGATTCGGTAAGTTCAAAGTTTTCAAAATTGTCTCGGAAATATTTTTCATTAAAAGATTGAAATGAATATTGAGAGAAAAAGTCAATTTGTCAAGATTTGAAGTTAAATTGATAAATTTTTGAAAATTGGACTGAATTCGGTATAATAGGCCCATTCTGTAAAGCCCATTCGGTATTTTACCTTCGGTATCTATAAAAGGAGGGTCAAAGTCAAACTTACTCACTTACTGTTGTTAATTACCTACTGAGTCTGCTTGATTATACCGAATCTGCCTAATCTACCGAGTTCGTCTCTCTGTATCTTCAAATTCTTGGGTAAATGTTCATTTTAATTAACATACTTATAGATCTGAGATAATTATGTGTTTATCAACCAGAAAAGATCAAAATAACTGGATTTTAACTCTCAATTTTGAAATTCTGTTGATTTTACCGAGTCTGAGTCGTATTCTATTAATCCTTGATTAAACTCAATTGATTTGGTTAATTAATATGAATTCTTATCTAATCTGAGTTAAATTGATTGATCTATCATTTGACCAAGTTTGATTACATGTTTAATTGTGTGTTTGATTGATTATGTATCTACCGAATATGTTCTATCTATTGTACCGAGTCTGTTCATACAATTAACATGTTGCTATGCTTTAATTGATTGGTTAATTGATTACGGTTGTGTTTTTACATGAAAGAATATGCATGTTTGAGTGACTTTATGTTAATTTTGGAGATACCGAATCTGTTCTTATCTTGATACCGAATGTGACTTTTGGTTCCTTGAAACTTTCTGATTTTTATCTTCAAACACTTAACATGTTTATTCTATATCTTTCTGATCTGAAAACTCAAGCTTATTTGGTTACAGAATCTCAAGTTTTCATGACTATCGAATCTACTTGAAATGTGTTTAAAAATTAACTAAGTGTTGTTCTGATTCTTTGTGTAGTATAATTGACTTTGCATGATAAATTTGTAATGTGATGAATATCATATGAATGTCATGATTGTCAATTATTTGTTCATATTTGAGAATAAAAGATTTTTATATTTTTGAAAAAACATAAAAATCTTAAAATAGAAAAGATAAAACATATACAAAGGATTTCAAAGGCAAATAAGAATAGAGATATATGTTTTTTGTTAAATATCTTGTGGTCTTCTATTTCTTATTTGTACAGCTAAATGGCAAATAATCATTTCATCAACTCTGAAACCAGTATTCCCTGCAACTACTGGACAGCAATTCTAGAGAGGCACACACTGTGGCCTGCTCTCAGTACTACTGCCAGTGTAGCTGTAACAGATTTGGAGTTACTTAACAGAACAATTAGGTTTGTGGAAGCTACACAACCTACTACTGAAAATCCAGAGGGAACACAAGCTCGTTTTGAATTTCAACTGAGAGGAGTTCAAGGGAGGAGGAGTTTCACTAAAGCTGATTTCAGGAGGGTCTTCAGACTTCCTCTTGTACAGAATGCTCCTGCTTTTCCTGCTACTCAGCAAATGATGACTTCTATCTTTGATCTTGGTTATGTTGGAGCTACCAATGTTTCACCAGCTAAGTTTCAGAAGAAATATCTGCACTCAAGGTGGTATGTGATCTTCTCAATCATCAACAGATGCTTGCTGATGACAAGGAGTGGATCCGATAGCTTGACTGTGTCAATGCTGAAAGTATTCTACTCTTTCATAAGAGTAGAGGCTCCTGACTATGCTGAGCTTTTATGGGATATGGTTCAAGCTCAAGTTGATAAGCCAAGGGGTTCATACATCCCCTACAAAAGGTTTTTCTGTATCTTTATCCATGATGCTATAAATGCTTGCAGAAATGCAAATATATTTGTACCAGGTTGATGTCAAAGCTAAGGTATACGAAATAGTTTATATTTTACTAGGAAAAACTATTAAATACGATACAATTTTACACAAGATATTTATTTATTTATAGAATGGATATACTTAAACCTTGCTACAACACTTATAGGCAGTGTACCTAATCGTACAGTAGTGTAGTTTTTAGTAAGTCCGGTTCGTTCCACAGGGAAATCTTTAAACAAAGCTTAACGCTATATTAATTTACTTTTATAAAAATACAAATACATATATATAAGTAATAATATTATTATAAAGGGGGGTTTTTACCGTTTAATGACCGGTTTGTCGATTTTAAAACTTTAGTCGCAGTTAAAACCAAATGTAAAATAATAAATAAATACAAGACTTAATTTTAAGCGTAAAGTAAATAACGATAATGAAATTGCGAATAATAAAAGTGTGATAAAATAAACTTGCGATAATTAAAAAGTACGATAATTAAAAGTGCGATTAAATAACAATAAATAAAAGTGCGATAATTAGAAGTGCAATTAAATATAAAATAAAGGAAATTAAATATGAAATAAAAGAATTATGCTTATTTAAACTTCCGTAATCATGATGTTTGACGTGTTGATTTTAGTTTTATGCCCATGGGTTAATTGTCCTTTGTCCTGGATTATTTAATATGTCCGTCTGGTTTTTGTCCATAACAGTCCATCAGTAGTAAATATAAAGTGCGAGTGTCCTCGTCAAATTATTCTTATACCCGAAGTTAAATATTCCAACTAATTGGGGATTCAAATTGTAACAAGGTTTTAATACTTTGTTTAATGAATACACCAGGTTATCGACTGCATGTAAACCAAGGTTTTACTACTTTGTTAACAATTACACCAATTACCCTTGAATGTAATTTCACCCCTGTTTTAATTATTCTAGTGGCTATTAATCCATTCCCGTGTCCGGTTAAATGAACGATTATTCGTACATATAAATACCCCGCCCATCGTGTCCGATCGAGTGTATATGGTAATTTATAGGGACGCCCAATTGTAAATCTTTATATTAACATTAACAAACTTTCATTTAGTTAAACAAATATAAAGCCCATTAATAGCCCATAGTCTAATTTCCACAAGTGTCGTTCTTTTGTCCAAACCCCAATTATGGTACAAAGCCCAATTACCCAATTTTAGTAATTAGCCCAACATCATGATTACTTCGTTTTAAATAAGCATAATAATAACTTAGCTACGAGACATTAATATAAAAAGGTTGAACATAACTTACAATGATTAAAAATAGCGTAGCGTTACACGGACAGAATTTCGACTTACACCCTTACAACATTTGCTGACATACCCTTATTATTAGAATTATAATTAAAATTAAAATATAAATTATAAAAATATATAAATTTTACGTATGAATGAGGAAGAAAAAGATGGATGAATTTTGATCAGAATTCGATTGTCTTTCTTGAGGAATAATGCTATGAAATATATGTTCATTTTTAGCATTATCAAATATTCCCACACTTGAGCGTTGCTTGTCCTCAAGCAATATCGTCTTGAAATACTAGAATCACTTCTTTATTCTTCACACTTTGTACATCAGTGATTTCTATACGACGGTATAAACAATGGTAGTAACGATATGGTTTACAGTCCCACATGACTATAAAAATTTAGATCTATTAAGGAAATTGGATCTTTATGAAAACATTTGATCTTTTGAAAATTAAATCTAGTTTTTACCCTAGATAAGTTTTCCGGAATAACCCTTTACCGGTGTTTGCAAAATATTTTTGTGGGTTTGGTGGGTTTCAGATTTGAAAATTTTAGCTCAAAACTTATGGTTTTGTGTCACCCACTTGCTAACCTTGTATTTGAAAAGTAACACGTCCAGTTTACTTGTCCCGTATATTACCTTTCGGTAAACTACCGTCCGGTTGTAAAGGAAAGCGTTGAACAAGCAACTGTTAAGGCAATGTCCCCTGACATGCTTTTAATTATGGTCTATAACGTGTCGGACGCAATTACTATCCTTGGTAGGAGCAATAGTAAAGCTCACCCTTATGATTTTTCGGTCTGGCACAAGGTCCTGTCTTTGACCATGCTATGCAACCACCATTCTTACGGTTGACACCCGATTTAGTTCAGGTGACCTAATGAATTCCAGGTGAATTCCTAGGATTTTACGTTCAATGGTAATGAACGCATTGAAAATAGGGTTTTCAGAAAACAAATCGGTTTGTAATTTTGATCAAAATATTTTCTCGTTCAAGCTCGAGTTTAGATATCATTGAATTCCATGAGTTTGTAATTCTCAATCTTTAAGTAGTTTTTAGTAAGTCCGGTTCGTTCCACCGGGAAATCTTTAAACAAAGCTTAACGCTATATTAATTTACTTTTATAAAAATACAAATACATATATATAAGTAATATTATTATTATAAAGGGGGGTTTTTACCGTTTAATGACCGGTTTGTCGATTTTAAAACTTTAGTCGCAGTTAAAACCAAATGTAAAATAATAAATAAATACAAGACTTAATTTTAAGCGTAAAGTAAATAACGATAATGAAATTGCGAATAATAAAAGTGTGATAAAATAAACTTGCGATAATTAAAAAGTACGATAATTAAAAGTGCGATTAAATAACAATAAATAAAAGTGCGATAATTAGAAGTGCAATTAAATATAAAATAAAGGAAATTAAATATGAAATAAAAGAATTATGCTTATTTAAACTTCCGTAATCATGATGTTTGACGTGTTGATTTTAGTTTTATGCCCATGGGTTAATTGTCCTTTGTCCTGGATTATTTAATATGTCCGTCTGGTTTTTGTCCATAACAGTCCATCAGTCGTAAATATAAAGTGCGAGTGTCCTCGTCAAATTATTCTTATACCCGAAGTTAAATATTCCAACTAATTGGGGATTCGAATTGTAACAAGGTTTTAATACTTTGTTTAATGAATACACCAGGTTATCGACTGCGTGTAAACCAAGGTTTTACTACTTTGTTAACAATTACACCAATTACCCTTGAATGTAATTTCACCCCTGTTTTAATTATTCTAGTGGCTATTAATCCATTCCCGTTTCCGGTTAAATGAACGATTATTCGTACATATAAATACCCCGCCCATCGTGTCCGATCGAGTGTATATGGTAATTTATAGGGACGCCCAATTGTAAAATCTTTATATTAACATTAACAAACTTTCATTTAGTTAAACAAATATAAAGCCCATTAATAGCCCATAGTCAAATTTCCACAACTGTCGTTCTTTTGTCCAAACCCCAATTATGGTACAAAGCCCAATTACCCAATTTTAGTAATTAGCCCAACATCATGATTACTTCGTTTTAAATAAGCATAATAATAACTTAGCTACGAGACATTAATATAAAAAGGTTGAACATAACTTACAATGATTAAAAATAGCGTAGCGTTACACGGACAGAATTTCGACTTACACCCTTACAACATTTGCTGACATACCCTTATTATTAGAATTATAATTAAAATTAAAATATAAATTATAAATATATATATATAATTTACGTATGATAAGAAAAAGAAAAAGATTGATGAAAATGATCAGAATTCGGTTTGCTTTATAGGGAGTTTCAAAACTGGGGGCTCCGCGACTCGCGGTGAAATCCTCTTCAAACTCCGCGAGTCGCGGAGAATGAATTTACAGCTCAGTCCCTTGGAGTCTTTCTCTGCCGACGGTTTTTATTTATAAATATAATATATATATAATTAATATAATTAATTATATATTATATTATATTTATATACATAGTTAACTTGTAATTTTTAGTCCGTTGCGTCGAGCGTTAAGAGTTGACTCTGGTCCCGGTTCCGGATTTTCGAACGTCCTTGCGTACAATTTAATATTTTGTACTTTGCGTTTTGAATCTTGTACTCTTGTAATTTTGAGACGTTTCTTATCAATAATTGGAACCTTTTTGATTGTCTTTTGTACTTTTGAGCTTTTTGGTCGTTTGCGTCTTCAATTTGTCGAATCTGTCTTTTGTCTTCACCTTTTATTATTTAAACGAATATCACTTGTAAATAGAACAATTGCAACTAAAAGCTTGTCTTTCTTGAGGAATAATGCTATGAAATATATGTTCATTTTTAGCATTATCAAATATTCCCACACTTGAGCGTTGCTTGTCCTCAAGCAATATCGTCTTGAAATACTAGAATCACTTCTTTATTCTTCACACTTTGTACATCAGTGATTTCTATACGACGGTATAAACAATGGTAGTAACGATATGGTTTACAGTCCCACATGACTATAAAAATTTAGATCTATTAAGGAAATTGGATCTTTATGAAAACATTTGATCTTTTGAAAATTAAATCTAGTTTTTACCCTAGATAAGTTTTCCGGAATAACCCTTTACCGGTGTTTGCAAAATATTTTTGTGGGTTTGGTGGGTTTCAGATTTGAAAATTTTAGCTCAAAACTTATGGTTTTGTGTCACCCACTTGCTAACCTTGTATTTGAAAAGTAACACGTCCAGTTTACTTGTCCCGTATATTACCTTTCGGTAAACTACCGTCCGGTTGTAAAGGAAAGCGTTGAACAAGCAACTGTTAAGGCAATGTCCCCTGACATGCTTTTAATTATGGTCTATAACGTGTCGGACGCAATTACTATCCTTGGTAGGAGCAATAGTAAAGCTCACCCTTATGATTTTTCGGTCTGGCACAAGGTCCTGTCTTTGACCATGCTATGCAACCACCATTCTTACGGTTGACACCCGATTTAGTTCAGGTGACCTAATGAATTCCAGGTGAATTCCTAGGATTTTACGTTCAATGGTAATGAACGCATTGAAAATAGGGTTTTCAGAAAACAAATCGGTTTGTAATTTTGATCAAAATATTTTCTCGTTCAAGCTCGAGTTTAGATATCATTGAATTCCATGAGTTTGTAATTCTCAATCTTTAAGTAGTTTTTAGTAAGTCCGGTTCGTTCCACCGGGAAATCTTTAAACAAAGCTTAACGCTATATTAATTTACTTTTATAAAAATACAAATACATATATATAAGTAATATTATTATTATAAAGGGGGGTTTTTACCGTTTAATGACCGGTTTGTCGATTTTAAAACTTTAGTCGCAGTTAAAACCAAATGTAAAATAATAAATAAATACAAGACTTAATTTTAAGCGTAAAGTAAATAACGATAATGAAATTGCGAATAATAAAAGTGTGATAAAATAAACTTGCGATAATTAAAAAGTACGATAATTAAAAGTGCGATTAAATAACAATAAATAAAAGTGCGATAATTAGAAGTGCAATTAAATATAAAATAAAGGAAATTAAATATGAAATAAAAGAATTATGCTTATTTAAACTTCCGTAATCATGATGTTTGACGTGTTGATTTTAGTTTTATGCCCATGGGTTAATTGTCCTTTGTCCTGGATTATTTAATATGTCCGTCTGGTTTTTGTCCATAACAGTCCATCAGTCGTAAATATAAAGTGCGAGTGTCCTCGTCAAATTATTCTTATACCCGAAGTTAAATATTCCAACTAATTGGGGATTCGAATTGTAACAAGGTTTTAATACTTTGTTTAATGAATACACCAGGTTATCGACTGCGTGTAAACCAAGGTTTTACTACTTTGTTAACAATTACACCAATTACCCTTGAATGTAATTTCACCCCTGTTTTAATTATTCTAGTGGCTATTAATCCATTCCCGTTTCCGGTTAAATGAACGATTATTCGTACATATAAATACCCCGCCCATCGTGTCCGATCGAGTGTATATGGTAATTTATAGGGACGCCCAATTGTAAAATCTTTATATTAACATTAACAAACTTTCATTTAGTTAAACAAATATAAAGCCCATTAATAGCCCATAGTCAAATTTCCACAACTGTCGTTCTTTTGTCCAAACCCCAATTATGGTACAAAGCCCAATTACCCAATTTTAGTAATTAGCCCAACATCATGATTACTTCGTTTTAAATAAGCATAATAATAACTTAGCTACGAGACATTAATATAAAAAGGTTGAACATAACTTACAATGATTAAAAATAGCGTAGCGTTACACGGACAGAATTTCGACTTACACCCTTACAACATTTGCTGACATACCCTTATTATTAGAATTATAATTAAAATTAAAATATAAATTATAAATATATATATATAATTTACGTATGATAAGAAAAAGAAAAAGATTGATGAAAATGATCAGAATTCGGTTTGCTTTATAGGGAGTTTCAAAACTGGGGGCTCCGCGACTCGCGGTGAAATCCTCTTCAAACTCCGCGAGTCGCGGAGAATGAATTTACAGCTCAGTCCCTTGGAGTCTTTCTCTGCCGACGGTTTTTATTTATAAATATAATATATATATAATTAATATAATTAATTATATATTATATTATATTTATATACATAGTTAACTTGTAATTTTTAGTCCGTTGCGTCGAGCGTTAAGAGTTGACTCTGGTCCCGGTTCCGGATTTTCGAACGTCCTTGCGTACAATTTAATATTTTGTACTTTGCGTTTTGAATCTTGTACTCTTGTAATTTTGAGACGTTTCTTATCAATAATTGGAACCTTTTTGATTGTCTTTTGTACTTTTGAGCTTTTTGGTCGTTTGCGTCTTCAATTTGTCGAATCTGTCTTTTGTCTTCACCTTTTATTATTTAAACGAATATCACTTGTAAATAGAACAATTGCAACTAAAAGCTTGTCTTTCTTGAGGAATAATGCTATGAAATATATGTTCATTTTTAGCATTATCAAATATTCCCACACTTGAGCGTTGCTTGTCCTCAAGCAATATCGTCTTGAAATACTAGAATCACTTCTTTATTCTTCACACTTTGTACATCAGTGATTTCTATACGACGGTATAAACAATGGTAGTAACGATATGGTTTACAGTCCCACATGACTATAAAAATTTAGATCTATTAAGGAAATTGGATCTTTATGAAAACATTTGATCTTTTGAAAATTAAATCTAGTTTTTACCCTAGATAAGTTTTCCGGAATAACCCTTTACCGGTGTTTGCAAAATATTTTTGTGGGTTTGGTGGGTTTCAGATTTGAAAATTTTAGCTCAAAACTTATGGTTTTGTGTCACCCACTTGCTAACCTTGTATTTGAAAAGCAACACGTCCAGTTTACTTGTCCCGTATATTACCTTTCGGTAAACTACCGTCCGGTTGTAAAGGAAAGCGTTAAACAAGCAACTGTTAAGGCAATGTCCCCTGACATGCTTTTAATTATGGTCTATAACGTGTCGGACGCAATTACTATCCTTGGTAGGAGCAATAGTAAAGCTCACCCTTATGATTTTTTGGTCTGGCACAAGGTCCTGTCTTTGACCATGCTATGCAACCACCGTTGTTACGGTTGACACCCGATTTAGTTCAGGTGACCTAATGAATTCCAGGTGAATTCCTAGGATTTTACGTTCAATGGTAATGAACGCATTGAAAATAGGGTTTTCAGAAAACAAATCGGTTTGTAATTTTGATCAAAATATTTTCTCGTTCAAGCTCGAGTTTAGATATCATTGAATTCCATGAGTTTGTAATTCTCAATCTTTAAGGTCAATCTCTAGGATTGAGTAATATCAGTCTTAAAAGCTGACTTTTAATCTTTAAGGAGATTATCCTTTCTGGGGATCTGATTCATTAGTCTTATCCAGCTAATTTGCATGGTGCCCCCCCATTGTACGAGATAAATCCTTCTCATGGTTAGGATAAATCTGACCACTTGGCGACCCTATTTAATGCTGAGGTCCGTGGATTTCCTGCTGATTTTAGTGATGACTTTTCTAGATTTTTCGCCAACCTACAGCTGGTCTGGACGACAACTTCTTGACCTAAATCAAGAAGCGCGTGTCTTTTTCGGAAGACTTTACTTCCTTTTAATGATGGAATTGATTCATCGTGTAGATCCATCTCTTCTTTTCTTTCATCGGGTAAAACAGTTTAGTTTAGTCCAAAGCAAAAGTATTTTCAGTTATTTGTTACAGATATATGTGACATATGTTTAAGATAACTTGGTAAATTTTCCCACACTTGGCTTTTATTTTTCTTTTTATCGTCCTCTATTCCATTTTAAATGAATTTTAACATTTTGGTTTGTTTCTCAATTTATGTCCTTTCCGAGGTAACAATAATTTCGGTGTTAAAACCTAGTTTTATCGTTCATAAATATATATAAACATGATTTTGAATTCATTTAATTGAAAATTTTGAAAAATTTTACTAGAATTGGGTAGTCAGTATATAAGACTAGGGCTGTTCTTTTTTATCAGAGAGCACTAGATTCTAATACAACTACTGCTTTACTAGTATTTTTAATGGTAACCAAGTGTTTAAGATAAAAATTTTAAAATCCGAAAGAATTTAACCCCTTCCCACACTTAAGATCTTGCAATGCCCTCATTTGCAAGAAATCAGTAACAATTTAAATTATTGAGGGTGATTTGTGTGAAAATGATTAAATTTTTACCAAAGTTTCCAAATATATTGGCGTTTGTTTGCTGAATGATAAATGGTGCACATCATTTGTTCATTCCGTCTTGTTGTTATTTCACATATATTTTGCATCTTGTCGTCAAAATTAGTTGCTTTTGCTGAACTTAATGCCAGTCTTTGAAAATGCGTTGTTTTACCCTGTTGTGTACATAAGATAAACTGCAAACATATATACATATTTTTGAAGTTTGGTATATTACCCCACATTCAAAAATTATTAAAATCTAAGAATAAAAGTTAGATAATTATAAAAATGATTACAATATTAACAAAAGTATTAAACGTATCAATAATTACAAATTACAAAATAAATAAAACTAAGTATACTAGGGATGATACTGGTACCAATAGAGGTTCCAGGCATAACCATAGGTGCTATAGAATGCTTCGGCAGGGTCATACGTAGGATACGGTGGCTGCATCTCTATAGACCAGGGAGGGAAGATGGGTTTCGGTGTAGGAATATAGTTTCTACCTATATGTTGGCAATGAACTATGATTTGGTTCTGATGAACTTGCCAATCTTCAAATGCTCTCTGTCTAGCATTTTCGTATTCCTGAGAAGCTATAAACCTTTGCATTTCTTGCATCTCATTCCCCCCTCCTACATTACCTTGCTGTTGGTTTCTCTCCACCTGTGGATGTCTACCATGGTATCGTACTGCGGCGTTATTTCGCCTCTTCAAAACTTTCGCACCATGGTATACATTTAAACCTATAGTATCGCGGGGTTCTGGTTCTTCTACTAATAATCCCCCCCGACTTATATCCACACCGAGATATTCACCAATCAAAGTAATAAAAATACCACCTCCTATTATGCTATGCGGTCGCATCCCCCGAACCATAGCTGATAAATAATAACCCACACAATATGGTATACTTACAGCGCTTTGTGGGTCTCGAATACACATATGGTAAAACAAATCCTGTTCATTTACTTTTTCCTTGTTCTTACCCCTTTGTGCAATCGAATTAGCTAAAAACCTATGTATCACTCTTAATTCGGCTCTATCTATATCCAAATAAGAGTAATTTCCCCCTTTGAAACGGTGATGGCTTGTCATTTGACTCCACACACCGTGTGTATCAAAATTTTCATCTATCTTTCTACCGTTTAGTATCAATCCTCTACAATCGGCAGACGCTAACTCCTCAGGCGTATATATACGTAAAGCCTGAGCCATGTCCAGTAAAGACATGTGGCGCATCGAACCGCCTAACAAAAATCTAATAAAAGAACGATCGGTTAAACTAGCTACCCGATCATTCAACTCTATACTACATAACAATTCTTCACACCATACTTTATATACAGGTCTACGCATGGTGAATAAACGTACCCAGTCATAAAAAGTAGAATTACCATACCTCTGTACAAGTAATTCCCTAATTGGCCCGGCCAATTCTACAGCTTCTAAGGGTCCCCATTCTATGACCCTCGGTACCTCAACAACCTTAGAATGAAGAGTATGCAAACCCCGTTGATATTTTGGATAATCTATCCGAAGTCTGTCAAATCTCAGGTTCGGGTGCAACTCTTCCAAGTGCATATCGGTAAAGGTCATGACTGGATGAGGTATATCCTGCTTGTAGTAGTTATCCACCTCCTGTTGTTCCAAATTCTCAGCATGAGCATTGCGGGCTTGGGATGAAGATTCACCCCTTTCATTCTGCAAAACACATCAATCACAATTTTTGTGCATCCAAATATGCATTAGTGTCAGCAAAATCATCAATCAAAATAATTACAATGACATTATCAATTTATATCAAACTTAAGCTCATTTTCACATTTTTATCAAATCTACACTTTTTCAAATAAGCATATACGAAAATGTTCGCCAAGTTCATAAGCATTTAACTCAAATAACATGTCAAAATAATCATTACTAGCAATTAAACAAGTCTCAAATGGCATTATCTTTCAAAAATCAAGTTCATGAATTTTAGACTTGAAAAAGTCCACTTTAATTCTCAAAATCATGTTTAGGCTCAAAGTTTGGATCATTTAACTACCTAGACATGTTACACTACTTATTTTAGCAACAATTCATGACAAAAATCGGCCATAACCTGTTTATATCAAAAAGCCCCAAATTTGCTCAAGAACACAAACCCTAGATTATTCAAAATTTGAAGTTTAAAGCTTCTAATCATGTTAAACAGCATCAATCTAGGTTATACAAGCATAATACATAAACAATTTAAGCATAATTACACTAAAAAGCATTAAAATCAAATTGGGGAAAAAATTGCTCAAGAACACCAAATTTCGGATTAAATTTTGTTTAGGTGTAGAAATTTACCGTTTTTCTTGATTAATTCTTAGATAGCATCCTTCTCAACATGATTTTAGCAAAAGATTTGGTGATTAACGGTTAAAAATTGTGATTTTTGGGGTGTTTTTGGGTGGTTTTTCGGAGTATTTCTCAGCTGTGTTTTTGAGTTGTGGAGTTGGGACTGATCTGTTCCAGCTCTTTATTTTTTTTCTGATTTCCGACCCCTCCGCGAGTCGCGGAGATTTAAGCTCCAAACTCCGCGAGTCGCGGAGATTGGTATTTTTTTTTTATTTTTATTTTTATAATCATTACCTTATTAAAACAATTAAGTAATTAATTTTAAAATTTTGTTTCCCTTGTTATTTAGGACGAGGTCGTTTCGGATCGATGTCCTAGTCCGTCCTTCGACAAAATTTTAAAATTTGTCTTTTTGTAGCGATTGTTTTAAAAGCTAAGATTTTTGAGTTTTTTCAATGTTTTTGGCATACTTTAATTCAATAAGATTAAAAATAATGATGATAAAAGTTCTCGTCTCTCCCTCGGGTAAAGTAATTTCGGTTTAAAGACCTAGTCTTCAACTTACGACGAATTTTAAAAATCATATTCTTAACTTAATGAGATAAAGTAAATTTTTGTTTTTAAATTCACAAAACTTAAATATAAAATTCAAAATTTATATTAAAAATTCACACCAAACTTAAAATTTGAAATGCATAAAATTAAAAATTTATATTTTAAAAATTAAAAATTCACACCAAATTTAATTTAAAAATTTATAAATTCATATCAAACTTATATTAATTTTTCAAATATTTACAATTTTAAATATATTGTTTTTACAAAGTTTACAATATTAATTTAAGATTTAAATATTAATTTTAAAAACATGGTAAAAATAAAATTAAAAATCTTTTTGTCTTTTTATCCCACTTTAATCAATCAAATATTATCAAAAATATGCGCCCCTCTTTTCGGTAAAGTAATTTCGGTTCCAAGACCTAATTTAACTCATGACGAATTTTTGAAATATTTTGGGTTGATTGATTAAAGATATTTATACCTTAAGAATAAACGTTAAATTTCGCAGTGATGTAATAAATTTTTGAATGATATCAATAATTTCGGTCACCAAACCTAATTTTATTCAATACCAATTTAATACTTTTTAGCGAACAAATTAGCGTTTATTATCAAAAGGTTAAAAATAAAAATAAAAATAAAAACTGTACAGACATACCTATGAAATAGATTTCTTAGTTATATGATCTATTCCATTCATAAGATAGTCGGTTTAATTGGTTTTCCATGGCTACATAGGCGTAACCTCGAGCATTCAGTGTCTTTTCTTCTAAACATATGAACGGTCCGTCTCTGCATAAAGTAACAAATTCGGTATTTGAATAGGTTTGATTATTTGAACATTTACCTCCATGTGACCATTTTCCGCATTTGTGACATCGTTCTAGGTGTCGTGCTCTTCTTTTCGCTGCGGATTTTGATTTTCCTTTACCAAATTGTAACTTATTATCTTCGCATCTGGATTCTTTTCTAACTCCGTCCATTCTTTCTTTTAGTGATCAAAGCGTGTAGCATTAGACCATGGTTTAGTTCACAGGCAGTCTTCATTTTGTAAAAACCTAAAAAAAAATAAAAATTCAGAATGGGGGGAGAAGACTAGTTCTTTAGGGTCTGCTAGGGAAAGACCATTCGGGTTTCATTTTCGAGAACTACACGAAAACAGACAATCTAACTCTAACAGAAATACATATTATCCTTTAAAGACTTGATTCTCCCCACACTTAGTTAGCTGTGGTGTCGAAATTGTGATTAACTTCGCTGTCGACTTCCATTGGACCATGTATGTAATGTTTAACTCTGTGACCATTAACTTTAAATTCAATCCCATTTGAATTTATTAATTCTATCGTTCCGTATGGGAAAACTCTTTTGACTATGAATGGTCCAGACCATCTTGATTTCAATTTTCCAGGAAATAGCTTGAATCGTGAATTGAAAAGAAGAACTCTGTCTCCTTCTTTAAATTCTTTTGAACTTCTGATTCTTTTATCATGCCATTTCTTCGTTCTTTCTTTATAGATTAACGAATTTTCGTATGCTTCATGTCTTAATTCTTCTAATTCGTTTAGTTGACTTAATCGTAGACGTCCAGCTTCATGTAAATCAAGATTACATGTTTTCAAAGCCCAAAATGCTTTGTGTTCAATTTCTACTGGAAGATGACATGCTTTTCCATAAACAAGTCTAAAAGGTGTGGTTCCAATTGGAGTTTGTAGGCTGTTCTAAAAGCCCAGAGTGCATCCTCCAATTTAATGGACCATTCCTTCGGATTTGATCCTACGATTTTCTCTAGAATACGTTTTAAAGCTCGGTTGGTATTTTCAACTTGTCCACTTGTTTGTGGATGATATGCGGTGGAGATTTTATGAGTTACTCCATATCTTTTAAGAACTTTCTCAAGTTGATTATTACAGAAATGAGTACCCCGATCACTTATTAAAGCTTTCGGTGTTCCAAACCTTGCAAAAAGACGTTTTAAAAAGTTGACTACAACTCGTGCATCGTTAGTTGGGAGAGCTTGTGCTTCCGCCCATTTAGATACATAATCAATGGCTACGAGTATATATAGATTATTATGAGATTTTAGAAATGGACCCATAAAGTCAATACCCCAAATGTCAAATACTTCACATACTTGGATGACATTTTGTGGCATTTCATCACGTTGACTTATTTTTCCGGCCCTTTGACATGCATCACAGGATTTGCAAAGAAGGTGTGCGTCTTTGTAAATTGTTGGCCAATAGAATCCAGCTTCATAAACTTTTCTTGCTGTTAGTTGAGGCCCATAATGCCCTCCTGTTGGTCCTGTGTGACAATGGTTTAAAATTTTACTAGCTTCATCTCCAAATACACATCGGCGTATTATTCCATCGGGACAACTTTTAAACAGATGTGGATCTTCCCAGAAATAGTGTTTTATATCACTGAAGAATTTCTTTCGTCTTTGGTACGATAATCCTTTTTCAAGGAATCCACAAACTAAGTAGTTTGCATAGTCTGCAAACCATGGGATTTCATTATAATCTATCTTCAATAGATATTCATCAGGAAAGTTGTCTTGTATGGCCGATTCATTTAGAACTTCTAACTCAGGATTTTCAAGACGAGAAAGATGATCAGCGGCGAGATTTTCTGCTCCTTTTTTATCTCGGATTTCAATATCAAACTCTTGTAAGAGTAAGATCCAACGGATTAATCTTGGTTTAGCATCTTATTTTGAAAATAGGTATCTAAGAGCAGAATGGTCGGTATAGACCACCGTTTTTGCTAGAACGAGATATGATCGAAATTTGTCAAAAGCAAAGACAATAGCAAGGAGTTCTTTTTCAGTAGTTGTATAGTTCGTTTGTGCTCCTTGTAACGTCTTACTAGCATAATATATAGGTTGAAATCGTTTTTCAATCCTTTGTCCTAAAACGGCTCCCATTGCAAAATCACTTGCATCGCACATTAGTTCAAATGGTAGATTCCAATTTGGTGTTATCATGATCGGTGCATTAGTGAGTTTCTCTTTAAGAATATTAAAAGATTTGATACACTCATCTGAAAATATGAATGGCGCATCCTTTTCTAGGAGTTTATTCATAGGAGTGGCAATTTTAGAAAAATCTTTTATGAAACGTCGGTAAAAACCGGCATGCCCTAGAAAACTCCTAACTCCTCTAACATTGGTGGGATGTGGAAGTTTAGCAATTACATCTACTTTAGCTCTATCCACTTCAATTCCTTCTTTTGAAATTTTATGTCCAAGAACGATGCCTTCTTTAACCATGAAATGGCATTTCTCCCAATTAAGTACTAGATTTGATTTTTCGCATCTAATTAGCATTCGTTCCAGATTAACTAGACATGATTTAAATGTATCACCGAAGACTGAAAAGTCATCCATGAATACTTCCATGCATTCTTCTATCATGTCGTGAAAAATCGCCATCATACACCTTTGAAAGGTTGCAGGGGCGTTGCAAAGTCCAAATGGCATGCGTTTGTAAGCAAAAGTACCATAAGGGCACGTGAATGTGGTTTTCTCTTGATCTTCGGGTGCTATTGGAATTTGAAAATATCCGGAAAATCCATCTAGAAAACAATATTAACTATTTCCGGCTAATCTTTCCAACATTTGATCTATGAAAGGTAAGGGAAAGTGATCTTTTCTGGTGGCGTCATTTAATTTTCTATAATCAATACACACACGCTATCCTGTTACAGTCCTAGTAGGAATAAGCTCATTTTTCTCATTTGTAATGACAGTCATGCCACCCTTCTTAGGCACGCATTGAACTGGGCTTACCCATGGACTATCAGAGATTGGATAAATTAGACCTGCATCTAGCAGTTTAATAATCTCTTTCTTAACAACATCTTGCATATTAGGATTTAGTCTTCGTTGGCGTTGCACATACGTTTTATGACCTTCTTCCATAAGGATTTTATGTGTGCAATACGAAGGACTTATTCCTTTAATATCATGAATCTTCCATGCAATGGCTGGTTTATGAGCTTTTAACACAGAAATGAGTTGTGATTTCTCATTTTCAGTAAGAGAAGACGATATTATTACAGGTAATTCAGATTCACCATGTAAATAAGCGTATTCCAAATGGTTTGGAAGTGGCTTTAACTCTAATTTCGGAGGTTCTTCTATCGATGATTTATATCGATATCTGTCTTCTTCTTTTAGCATTTGAATTTCTTCTGTTGTTGGTTCATATCCATTAGCTATAAGTGTAGCTAACATTTCAGCTTCATCAATTGGTTCATTACCTTCTCCTAAAGAACATTCTCCTGTTCCTTGTAATTCTGGAAATTCTTCTAATAATTCTGCATGTGCATCTATAGTTTGAATATAATAACATGTATCATCTGCAGATTGTGGTTGTTGCATTGCTCTATCAACTGAAAAGGTAACACTCTCATCCTCTATACTTAGGGTCAGTTTCTTACCGAACACGTCTATCATTGCTTTAGCCGTGTTTAAAAATGGTCTTCCTAATATGAGAGGAACTTGAGAATCTTCTTCCATGTCCAGAACAACAAAATCTACTGGAAATACTAAAGTACCAACTTTAACTAGCATGTTCTCCATTATCCCTCTAGGATATTTTATTGATCTATCGGCTAGTTGTATGCTTATTCTGGTTGGTTTCAATTCTCCAAGGTCTAGTTTAGCGTATAGTGAATACGGCATTAGATTTATACTAGCACCTAAGTCTGCCAATGCTTCTATTGAACTAAGACTACCCAGAAAACATGGAATTGTGAAACTTCCTGGATCAGATAGTTTTTCTGGTATCTTATTCAACAGCACTGCTGAACAATTAGCATTCATAGTAACAGCCGAGAGTTCTTCCATTTTCTTTCTATTTGAGATTAGATCTTTCAAGAATTTAGCATATCTAGGCATTCCTGAAATCACATCAATGAAAGGAAGATTTACATTTATCTGTTTAAACATATCCAAGAATTTGGATTGCTCGGCTTCAAGTTTCTCTTTCTTCATTTTACTCGGGTAAGGAAGTGGTGGTTGGTATGGTTTAACATAAGGTTTATCCTTAACTGTGTTATCTTCATTAACCTTTTCAACTACCGGTTCTTTTTCCTTATCTTGATCAGGTTGTGGTTCTTGTGGAGTAGGAATAGCTTCATCAGAAGTTACAGGTATTTCAGGTGGTTTAAGTGTTGTACCACTTCTTGTGGTAATAGCTTTAGCTGTTTCATTCCGGGGGTTAGCATTTGTATCACTAGGTAGACTTCCCGGTTTTCTTTCACCTATTAACCTTGCTAGGTTACTTACTTCTTGTTCCAGATTTTGAATAGAAGCTTGTTGATTTCTAAATGCTTGAGCATTTTGTTCATTAGTTTGTTTTTGAGATGTGAAAAACTGCGTTTGAGTTTCAACTAGCTTCGTCATCATATCTTCTAAATTTGGCTTTATATCATCGGTTTGTTGTGGTGGTTTGTTTTGAAAATTAGGTCTTTGCTGATTATAAGTATTATTGGATACTTGTTGATTGCTAGGACCTTGTTGGTTGTTGTATGGAATATTTCTATTATAATTCTGGTTTTGATTGTAAATCGGTCTTGGCGGTTGATAATTATTCTGATAATTATTTCCAGGCCTTTGGTTTATGTATGAAATATTCTCTCTTTGTTCCATTGTTAATTCAATACTGAGACAATCTTTTGTCAAATGTGGTCCTCCACACTGCTCACAACTAATTCGTATTGAGTGAATATCCTTAGTCATCTTTTCCATTCGTCTCTCCACAGCATCTATCTTTGCGGAAATGGAATCTAAGTCATGGCTAGAATCGGCTCTAGCTGCTTTAGATGATCTAATGATGTCTTTTTCTTGGTGCCACTCATGTGAGTGGGAAGCAGTATTATCAATAATTTTGTAAGCATCAGTTTCGGTTTTCTTCATAATTGAACCACCAGCTGCTATATCTATGTCTTTCCTTGTAGTGATGTCACATCCTTGGTAGAATATTTGTACTATTTGACAGGTGTCTAAACCATGTTGCGGACATCCTCTTAATAACTTTCCATATCTTGTCCACGCCTCATATAGAGTTTCATTTGGCTTCTGTGTGAACGTAACAATTTCTGCTTGAAGTCTTACGGCTTTAGATGCAGGAAAGAATTGTTTAAGAAATTTGTCAACTAAAACATCCCATGTATCGATTGCCCCTTCAGGTAACGATTCCAACCAATCTTTGGCTTCTCCCTTTAAAGTCCAGGGAAATAACATGAGATATATCTGTTCATCCTCCACTTCTCGGATTTTAAATAGTGTGCAGATCCTATTAAAGGTATGTAGATGTTCATTTGGATCTTCCTTCGGCGCACCACTAAATTGGCATTGATTAGTCACCATGTGTAGAATTTGTCCTTTGATTTCATAATCTGGCGCATTAATGTCTGGATGAGTAATTGCGTGACCTTGGCCAGTGCGTTTAGCTCTCATTCGGTCTTCCATACTTAAAGGTTCCAGATTCTCCATAATTGAATTTGTTGAATCGGTATCACTAGATGATTCTGATTTAATGGTTCGTTCCTCAACAATCTCTGTTTGAATGATTGGTGGTTCCGGAGGAAAGTTTAGTGGTTCAGGATCTACGAACCGTTCCTGAATATTTTCCGGATTCTCAATTGTGAGGTCGGGTTCAAAAAATGGATTATCGGAAATTTGAACTGAAGTACTTGGTCGACTGAATGACGATTCTAAAGAAAAATCAACGGCGGTTATATTTGCTAAATGTCTTGATCGAGTTACAGGTGGTGAACGTACAAAAGGTGATGAACGTCTTGCTCGGTGCATTCACTGAATATCCTATTAGTTTTTAAAAGGAAAGAAAAATTATAATAAGTTATCCAATTAATAGACTTTTCTGATTTTGCCCACGTTTCGAATAGCCAAAAGATGCAGCAGAGGGGCAGGATTCGTTTGGTCTCAATATAATTGAGGACTGTTTGGCTCCAATAACCCGGTCCACGTACAAATCCAACTATTACTACGAACCAGAAAATTTTGATGTCTATTAATTTAACCACTCAAAATAAATTTTCGTAATTTTAAGAAATTTAGATAAGAAGTAGAATAAAAATCTATGTCCTAAAACTAGAATAGCGAGAAATAAGAAAGAAAAAGAGTTCGTCGAAAAAGGTCGAAAAAGAAAAATGGTTGAAAAATAAAAGGTGACGAAAAAAAAATAAAAGAAACTTATAAAAACTTAAAAATACTTGACTAACCTAACCTTATTACTACAACTAACTTAAAATTATAATCGCAAATTGATATTACTAATTGGAATGATAATTGATACATAGGTAAAAGTCGTCTAAAAATATTAAAGCTTACAGGAAAAACTAAATCCCAAATGGAAATAAATTAAAAAGAAACTAAAACTTAAAAAGGCGTCGCAAAATTCTAGAGTACCTAAGTCTTAGTCTAAAGAAAAAGCACTTAAGGAATTCTACGGCAAAGCCTAAAAATCTAAGAGTAAAAATGACTATGGCAAAAACTAAGTTTAAAATTAAATATGAGCGAAAAATACAAATATTACGCTACAACGATTAAAAAGGGACAAAATATAAAAATATACAAAAAATTGTAAAAATTACAATTTTTATAAAAATATTATTTTTATATTATTTATTTAATAAAACTACTAATTTTACAATTTAATTAAACTAATTTAACTAAAATATATAAATTAAATAAAAAGTAAAAGTAATTATAATAATAATAATTAGTTAGGGTTATAATAATAATAATTAATAATTAACCGTAATTAATGCTGAATTAGGGCTTCTGTCGGCGTGTCAGAGTCACTCCGCGACTTGCGGTATTTAATGCTTCAAACCCCGCGACTCGCGGGGTTCTAAAATTCAGCTGACAGGTTATATCTTCAACGCGTTTTTCTTTATTTATTTATTTATTTTATTTTCTGTTTTTAATTTTTTTCTGTTTATAAAAAAAATATGTGTATAAATAAAACTTATATTTAAAACTTAAATAAAAATAGAATCACTTTATAATTTTATAAATAAAAATCCTAAAACTAGATTTATATATATATATATATTTTTTATATATTTTTAAATAAAAACAAAATACTTAAATAAAACTTATGTTTTTATAAAATAAAAATAAAGAAACTTTATAAAACTTAAATATTTAACAAAATCTTAAAAATACTTATATTTTTTTGTTTTTCTTTTTATATTTTCGAATATTTAAAAATGTATTTTTATAAAAGCGACTTTTAATAGACGTAAACTAATTTTTTTTTTATATTAGCGTTGCGCTTCCGGCGTTTAAGAGAGTTCCCCGGCAGCGGCGCCAAAAATACTTGATGTCAAAGCTAAGGTATACGAAATAGTTTATATTTTACTAGGAAAAACTATTAAATACGATACAATTTTACACAAGATATTTATTTATTTATAGAATGGATATACTTAAACCTTGCTACAACACTTATAGGCAGTGTACCTAATCGTACAGTAGTGTAGTTTTTAGTAAGTCCGGTTCGTTCCACAGGGAAATCTTTAAACAAAGCTTAACGCTATATTAATTTACTTTTATAAAAATACAAATACATATATATAAGTAATATTATTATTATAAAGGGGGGTTTTTACCGTTTAATGACCGGTTTGTCGATTTTAAAACTTTAGTCGCAGTTAAAACCAAATGTAAAATAATAAATAAATACAAGACTTAATTTTAAGCGTAAAGTAAATAACGATAATGAAATTGCGAATAATAAAAGTGTGATAAAATAAACTTGCGATAATTAAAAAGTACGATAATTAAAAGTGCGATTAAATAACAATAAATAAAAGTGCGATAATTAGAAGTGCAATTAAATATAAAATAAAGGAAATTAAATATGAAATAAAAGAATTATGCTTATTTAAACTTCCGTAATCATGATGTTTGACGTGTTGATTTTAGTTTTATGCCCATGGGTTAATTGTCCTTTGTCCTGGATTATTTAATATGTCCGTCTGGTTTTTGTCCATAACAGTCCATCAGTCGTAAATATAAAGTGCGAGTGTCCTCGTCAAATTATTCTTATACCCGAAGTTAAATATTCCAACTAATTGGGGATTCGAATTGTAACAAGGTTTTAATACTTTGTTTAATGAATACACCAGGTTATCGACTGCGTGTAAACCAAGGTTTTACTACTTTGTTAACAATTACACCAATTACCCTTGAATGTAATTTCACCCCTGTTTTAATTATTCTAGTGGCTATTAATCCATTCCCGTGTCCGGTTAAATGAACGATTATTCGTACATATAAATACCCCGCCCATCGTGTCCGATCGAGTGTATATGGTAATTTATAGGGACGCCCAATTGTAAAATCTTTATATTAACATTAACAAACTTTCATTTAGTTAAACAAATATAAAGCCCATTAATAGCCCATAGTCTAATTTCCACAAGTGTCGTTCTTTTGTCCAAACCCCAATTATGGTACAAAGCCCAATTACCCAATTTTAGTAATTAGCCCAACATCATGATTACTTCATTTTAAATAAGCATAATAATAACTTAGCTACGAGACATTAATATAAAAAGGTTGAACATAACTTACAATGATTAAAAATAGCGTAGCGTTACACGGACAGAATTTCGACTTACACCCTTACAACATTTGCTGACATACCCTTATTATTAGAATTATAATTAAAATTAAAATATAAATTATAAATATATATATATATATATATATATATATATATATATATATATATATATATATATATATATATATATATATATATATATATAATTTACGTATGATGAGAAGAAGAAAAAGATTGATGAAAATGATCAGAATTCGGTTTGCTTTATAGGGAGTTTCAAAACTGGGGGCTCCGCGACTCGCGGTGAAATCCTCTTCAAACTCCGCGAGTCGCGGAGAATGAATTTACAGCTCAGTCCCTTGGAGTCTTTCTCTGCCGACGGTTTTTATTTATAAATATAATATATATATATATATAATTAATATAATTAATTATATATTATATTATATTTATATACATAGTTAACTTGTAATTTTTAGTCAGTTGCGTCGAGCGTTAAGAGTTGACTCTGGTCCCGGTTCCGGATTTTCGAACGTCCTTGCGTACAATTTAATATCTTGTACTTTGCGTTTTGAATCTTGTACTCTTGTAATTTCGAGACGTTTCTTATCAATAATTGGAACCTTTTTTATTGTCTTTTGTACTTTTGAGCTTTTTGGTCGTTTGCGTCTTCAATTTGTCGAATCTGTCTTTTGTCTTCACCTTTTATTATTTAAACGAATATCACTTGTAAATAGAACAATTGCAACTAAAAGCTTGTCTTTCTTTAGGAATAATGCTATGAAATATATGTTCATTTTTAGCATTATCACAGGTACACATGGATTACAGATGAAATGATTTGGGGAGCTGAAGATGAATACCCCGATGGTGTCTGATAATCAATTCACTGCGCCGATTCCAAATTGGCTAGTGAGGCTAGCTGAACCCCAAGACGCTCGTATGCGTTCATATTTTGAGGCTGTAGGAATACCTCTTCCGAACCCGGTACAACAAGAACAAGTTGAACCCTCCGCGGTTCCAGCCCCAGAGGTTGTAGAGGAACCTGTAGTTCAACCACCCGGACCAGCTAATCCTCCACTTAGGGTGAACTTCAAACGATCTAGGGCAGCAAACCAAGCTCAACCTGTGAGGATCAGGGAACCTAGTTCAACTAGGATTGAACCAACCCTTTCCACAACACCCGAAGTGAGCAGTGACACCGACACTTCAGCAACAGCATCTGAATCGTCTCCCGAACATTCTCCTAAGAGAACTCGATATATCCCTGATGAGATGATTCAGACTCCGCCAACCCAACGAGTAACTAGATCTAGGACTTCGACACCTATCATCCGCCAAACAGTTACTACTACCGTTGGTGATACGGACTAAGACCTAGAACCAATTAGGTCACCCTCACCCATCTCCGTATCACATCCAATAATAACAGTAAGCCCTACGCTAAATGAAGCGCAAGCTTCGGTAGGCAAGAGATCTAAACGCACGGATGGTAAAAAGACCTCTAAGCCCATCCACTCTAAACAGGACTTAATAATAAATCCTACAAAGCAAGGTGCTTCGGCATCTAAGGAAGTAAAGTCTTCCTCTGCAGTAAAGTCTGCGTTGACTCAATCGATTAAGGAAACTCAATCATTGAAGTCCAGAATGGCCGAAGGGGGGCCGAAAAATCTTGAAAAGGCACCCTGCGTATCAGCTGGAAATCCTCATGTGCCTCAACGTACAACAGGGTCTCGAGGTCCGGCTTATCTTGATGAGGAAGATCTGCCGCGTCCCATGGAAACGAGTCAACATGACAATCCTTCGGGATATCTATCAGACTTCCAGCTGACTGATCCCTTGGTTCATGAAAGTGATCCATTGGATCAAACCACTTCTCTTCTGGATTCTGAATGTCAGGGTCTGGAGGAAGAGTCTTTAACTGAAAGAGATGTGCCACCTCATGGTATATCAATGATTTCAGGAGTCGGAGATAGCAATATCTCTACGAGAGCTAAACCGACGGGTAGTTCTGCTACTTTGTCAGAGTCTCATGAGACCAAAGTCATGGAGGTGGATGCTTCGAAAGAAACTTCGCCGGTGACAACTCCGGTTGTTACCCAACCTCCATCAGAAGGGGATATCACAAATCTGACTAGTAGTATGTATAGCCCTACATATAAGAATAATACCGCACAATCATCCTTACCTGCCCTCAAGGAAACTCACATACTTCCATCGACATCGCCTTCAACAGGTACTGCTGCTGCTGCTGTTCCCATTGTTACTTTTCCATCATCACCCTCTCGTTTACCACATTTCTATGATGCTTTGGAGCAAGAATATTTCAGTCGTATGTTTTCTAGAGTCAATCTTGATGTTCTTTGACTCACTTCGCTTCAAGCATTGTTTCGTGCTCGTGTTTGATATCCACTTACTTCCTGCTCTTCTCCTTTAAGTCCTCACCGTGATGATGAACATGACGATTCTGATCCTCAGAATAGCCATGAGGGGGAGATAGGAGTAGATGGAGAATATCTATCGGTGAACATTTCAACCAAGGGTGGTGATGTGAGATCTTCATCAGCTTCACAAGCTCAACAAGTTTAGACGGAATCAGTAATGGTTTCTGTACATGATGAAATTGATGATAAGGAGCCTGAGCAAGTTATAATTCCAATTGTTCATAAAGAGGCTGATAGTGGACCAGTAGATGAGGATTTGAACTTAAGTGATTTTTATCTTGAAGAGACGGATAGTGATGGGTTTGTCATCTTAAGCAAGTTATCTTCAGTATCTTCAATTCCGGAAGATGTAGAGATTGTAGATGAAGGGAATCCTAATCCAGTAATAGAAAGTGATGATGAAATGGATTCTTCTGATGACGATGAAGACAATCTTTATGTTGATCCAAATGAAGATGATATCTTTGATCATATTGAAGATGATGATGTTCCAAATGATGATGCAACAAATCCTACTGATCATTCATCGAATTCTACACCCTCATCGAGTTCACATTCAACAAATGCTAAAGAAAGCTCAACTTCTGGTACATCTACATCAAGTGAAACAGTAAATTCCAGATTCAAATACAATCATGGAATATTCTTTAAAAATCAGGAACAAAGATTGTTATTGGGAGTTAAACATGATTTTATAACGTTACGAAACACATTCATCGAAGAAAGTGCTTACAAGATCTTCCGCATCAAAGATACACCAAGGAGTAAAAGGTTTACTTATATAGGTTCACGATTGCTTCCAACAAGTGAAAGGAATTGGTATGAGTTTATGTGGAGGAAACATATCAACAAAGATGAAGATGATTTGTAGCTTAAAAGAAAATATCGTATTTCAGAAGTGTTGAATATTGCTCGAGTCGGAGTAGAGATAAGTGAAAAGAAAGACGTCATCAGTCAGTTCCACGTTATAAGAGAAGATGAGAAAGAGTACAAGTTCACAGAAGCAGATTTTCATAATCTTGATATGCTTGACATCATTAACATCTACAACTACCTCAGTATCATCACCATTCGACCTTTTGCTAAAGCTCAAGCTTTGGAAGCTGTGAAAAGATACATGATGGAGACAATTGAACTGATGAGACGTAAAGATTTTCAAATAGGTCTCGAAGCAAATAGGAAAAAGATTCGAATAACGTGTCCGAATCAATTTACGGAGGGACTGAAGGATATAAGGATGTTTCAAATGCAATTCGAACCTTAAGGGTTTGTATTTGTAAATTCTCAAAAGGAAAAGGTGTTCATTCGTACTGAAGAGCTGAACAAATATTCAGATGGAACACTTAAGGCTGCACTGAAGTATCTTAAAATTCTTCAAAGCAAGGTTGATGACTTTGATACAAAAATGGGTCTTGGAGAGTTTATAAAGCATATCAGAGATCGTTTAAAGCTCCGAATTCGTAAAAGACAGTTTGAGATTCTTCGTGGCCAGAGAAAGAGAAGGTATTTCAAGGAAATGGATGAATATCCGTTACATGAGGGAGATCCAAGGAAAACGTGGGGAGTCTGGAAAACTTCTAAGCAAATTTCAGAAAATCAAGTAGAAGTTTCAAAACCAGATGGCTCACGATGGAAACTAACGTTTGGACCTCTCAAGATTTCATAATAGGATTATATTGTAAAGTTCACATTTAACACTAAGGGGGAGATTGTTAGGACCCCGAAGTTGTATAGTGTTAATGTGAATTAAGCTTAAATAAAGGTTCCTTAGAAGAGGGCTATATAAGGAACCTATGTAGTCCTAATTAGATAGCCATTGTATTGTAATCGAGTTCTAGAAGCTGTGTAATTTAATTTGTACCGATTCTCTCTAGTACCGAGTCTCCTTCTTACATACCGAATCTCATTCTATCTTATCATTTCTCTCAATTTCAACATGATCTGACCTATCATCCTATAAAATTAAATTAAGTATAGAGTAAAAAATATTGTTTTACTTCATTATGACTAATTACTCATGTAAAAAATGATAGTAAAATGGTAAAAAAGGTCGGAAAAAAATAAATCACCAGTCATTGTTGTTTATTATCTACGCATTTAAATTAATTAAATTAGTAACTTAATTTGAGAAAAGTAAAAGCCTTAAAACTAAAATTACCACTCATTGTTGTGTATTATATACGCATTTTTTTTTGAAAAGCAAGTAAAGTTTTATTAATATATCGAAAAGTTACAAAAGCCCTATAAACTATACAATGTAATGAAATCAAAGGAGAATATATATACAATTCATGAACGAGGGGGCCATTACACACCACGGAACTTGAAACCACAAGCTGGGAAGAGGCAACCAGACAGTACCGCAAGTGCGATGACAAAGTTGGCTGCAACTACCCAATTAACCAAGTGAGTAATGGAGACCCAAGTTATGAATGTTCTACCGAGTGGGGCTTTTGGATCCGATTAGCCAATGCCAGATCTCTGATGATTCGAGAATAACTAGAAGGAGGGATTGACTAGCCATTGATGCCACATAATTGTTGTTTTTTTATGTTATTTGGATATCCATGCGAATGATTGTGTTTGGATTTCGGATAAGATTGTGGTGACACACCAGTCTTTTTTGCAGAAGACCTTGAGGTTTCGATATTTCCAGATGATGTAAGTATGTGCCCATTTAATGGCTTGCCAGATGATGACACCATTTTGAGATGTAGTGAAGGATTGATTATTAGAGGTTATGTCGAGGATGCTGGTGAAAGTGCTGTTGGGGAGGTTCCGCCATTATGGAATTGAGTTCCAGATATTTGATGTTGTCGTGCAATGAAATAGTATGTGTTCAATAGACTCCATATGTAAGTTGCATAACGGGCAAAGAAGTGTGTCGAGATCAATGCAACGTTTGTCGAGTTCTACGAGAGTTGGAATTCTTCCATATAAAACTCTCCAAATGAAGATGTTAATTTTTTGGGGTATGAGCTTGTTTCTCAGTGTCGTTATGGGTGTGGTTGGTATGTCGAGTTTTAACTTGTCAAGTATTGAGGCTAAGGCTTTTGTTGTAAATATGCCAGATTGATCTAAGGTCCATTTCCAAGTATCTGGTTTGTCGGATAGTCTGATGGATGCTACAAGATTATTTAATTCCGTTAATTCGTTGAGGTTTCGCCCATTAGGTGTTCGGGACCAATTCCATGAAGCTGTTGTCCTCGAGTTGTTATACGTGAGGTGTTCTGCTACCGAGATATTTTTGTTGGCTTCGAGCATATAGAGTCTACGGAATTGATTACAAAATTTTTCTGTTCCGCACCAGTTATCGTGCCAAAATTTGGTGTTGTTACCATCACCGATGTTTTTGGATATTGAGTTGGTGAAGTTAGCTCCATAATTGTCCGCAATTTTCCCTGCTTTGATGATTTCATTCCAAATTGTGCGACCTGAAACATTCCTGGAAAAAACGTTAGTATAACCCCCCCTCCCCGTAAATGCTCGATATGATTTTAACCCCAACGCGTTCTTTTCATTAAAAAATCTCCACCACCATTTACATAGTAGGGATATGTTTTTACAAATTAAGGATTCGATGTTCAACCCGCGTTTTTCATAAGGTAAGAGGATATGTTCCCATTTAATCCAGTTAATTTTATTATCCTCTTCCGAGCCGCCCTAGAAAAATTTTCTTCTTTTTGTTTCAAGTGTGTTAATTATTTTAATGGGTGCATGGAATAAGGACAAATAGTATAAAGGAATACTGGTGAGGACGAATTTGATTAAGGTTAGACGACCGCCGAATGAAACTGATTTTACTTTCCAATCAGAAAGTCATTTATCGGATTTTCCAATGATTGGTTGCCATGTGGAAGCTTTTGTGGAAGGAGTACCGATGGGTAGACCTAGGTATGTGAAAGGAGTAGAGCCGGCTGAGCAGTCGATATAGTTATCCATTTCCTCTACATCCTTTTTTGATACCCCGATTCCATATAGGTTGCTTTTTTTAAGATTTACCTTTAGACCAGAAATATTTTCGAACCATTTTAATAATTTAGAAATATTTTTTGTGTTGCGTTTGCTCCATTCACCAAAGAAGATTGTGTCGTCCGCGTATTGGAGATGGGATACCACAATCTTGTCGTGACCGACACAAATACCACGAAATTGATCATTTGCGATTGCACATTTAGTGAGAATGTTGAGGCCTTCAGCTGCAATGATGAAAAGAAAGGGAGATATTGGGTCACCTTGGCGAATGCCCCTGCCGGGGGAAAATTCCTTGGTCGGGGATCCATTAATGAGAATGGAGATGGTAGATGAGGAAAGGCAAGCTCGTATAAAGTTGATCCATTTGACACCGAAACCCATACACGTTGCTTTTTTTTTTCCATTATATGCCATCATTTCCTTTTGAATATATATATATATATATATATATATATATATATATATATATATATATATATATATATATATATATATATATATATATATATATATATATATATTATATACGCATTTAAATGTATTAAATTAGTAACTTAATTTGAGAAAACTAAAAGCCTCAAAATTACGTATTATTAAGTACTACAGAGTAATAAATATTGTGATATTCATATTCATCATTAACCGTTGCATAAATATACATTACATTTTCCCTATAAATTCACATTTTTCATCTTCACATTACTCAACTTTTGCAAATGTAATCAATCATCATCATTTTTGTAAGTTATTTTGTTCTTTTATGTCGATTTCGTCAATCACATAACGTCGAATGTATATCGCGTTATCACTTCATTAAAATGTAATTGTTGTTCGTATAATGTTTTCTTAAGTTATGTGTAATTTTTATCAATGTATATTGCGTTGTCACTTCATTAAGATGTAACTGTTCTTCATTTTTTTTTTTAAATTTTTATCATTTATAATAATTATTTATAGTTCATTTATAGATGTATAATTTTGTTTATAATCAATGTACATTGCTTTTTAAGATATTATTGTTGTTCGTATATTATTTTTCTTTACTTTTTTGTAACTTTTTTTTTTGTCTTTGGTAATTATCTTGAGTTCATTTATAGATAACAAATTTTTGTACATTTTATTTTATAGTTAACTAAATAGTATGCTTTGTTAGGTTGCATTTAAATAATATTAGTGTATTTTAGTTAAGTAAATAATATGTTCAAAGTATAGTAACAAGCGTGTGAATATTAATACGGAGTAGTTGATATAATTATGATAATAGTAACATTATTATTATTATTATTATTATTACTATTATTATTATTATTATTATTATTATTATTATTATTATTATTATAGAAAAATAAGAAATAATATTAATTTATGTTTAAAAAATTCTTATAGTTCAAAAACCGCAAGAAAATGTAAAGTTTATAAATTTTTCATTTATATTCGAGTCTTAATGTAATAAAAGGATAATAAGTATGTTGATTAATTTTTGATTTTTAATTAGAAGGCAAATGAATTTTTTACTTTCTACTTATGTTTGTTATTTTATTATCTTATTAGTGTTGTGTTTTAAAATTTTTAAAAATATATATTTTTGTTTGTGTTACTTTTTTACTAAATAAATTATTTAAGTCTTCAATGCTCTAAAAGTTCAATTACGACCATATATCTATTTAATAAATGTGGTGAAAAGTAAACTAAATCATGGTGAAATGTATGTTGGTTAGTGATCCAATGAAATCCAAATGTTAACCACTTTGTTTTGATGATGACACTAAGTCTTATGTGCTTAAAAGCGTGTAGAACAACACAAGTTCACGAGCCTACATGATCTCTAGCAAACGACCAATGCACATAATAAACAAGTCAAAAGAATCATTTGAAAAACTCTGAATGAGCACGGCTTGGTCCACGGTCGACCGCATGTCAGACCGTGGATTCCTTGTACCTTGGTTCTGAGGAACAAGGTGCACGGTCGACTAGACCGCCAACCGTGGGTCGGCCACATTTCTCTCTGTCCGAATTTTTTATCAAATAAAGTTTGACTACTTCGGGGCATCTATAATTTATAAAAATTGTTTTAACATGCTTAGAATAGTTGCCATCTTCATATCCAAATGGTTTTGGTCACTAAAACACTAATCTTGTTTAATCACACTTAATGACGTCTTAATGACATTTTAACATATGATCAATGTTTAACACATAAGTGTTGTTAAATGTCCTTTTACAAAGTCATCCCTTTTTAATCAAAAATGAATATAGACATGATTAGGATGGTCATTAAAGTCCCAACTAAAGAGATGCTCTCCACTTGATTAATTATTAGGCATTACTTACATGCTTAATAAGAGATTAGTGTAAACTCCAAAAAGTTTTCATGTAAAACAAATGAGTCTTATTTGGAAGGTTGCAAGTTACCAATGAATGCATATACTTACAATCAAATGTTGACAAAAGCCTTGAAGACTTGTGATATGAAGTTTGGAAGCTTGTGGTTGCCAAATGATCAAAATTCTACATTTGCTATAAAGAGAAATCAATGACACACTACTAGTACAATGAGACTTTCATCTTTTAATCCAATGTTAACTTCCAAGAATACATCAAAGATAAAAGGGGTAATGCAGGTCTTTTCAGATTTTTTTGGCTTCTAATTGCAGTCATCCAATAAGAGAAAATAAAAAAGTTAAAGGTCTCAAACGGCTACAAATTCAGGGGTCAGAAACCTGCACGGTCGACCCACGGTCGACCGTGAGGTGAGCCGCACGCATCTGGGTTTGATTTTCTCTTTCCTATAAAAGCCAAGCCTTGGAGCCCACCTCTTGAACTTACATTTCCATATATTTATTGATATAATAATTCAAATACTATTGTAATCTATTTAGAGTGATTCTAGCAAAAGTGATTGTAAACTTAGTTGTGAGTTTACTTGTAAACTATCTTCTTAAAGGGATCTAGAAGATAGTTGTGGTTTCACTAAGTTGGAGCATTAAGATCTTGTGGTAAGAGCATTTGGTGATTGTGAATTTTTCAAAGGGACGTAAGGGTTCATAAGTTGCGGCTTATCGAGGAGCTAGTGTTGTATCCGAACATTCCACCGAGTTTGGAGTATTGTAGTGAAACAAACTCTCAATTCGTTAAAATTGAGGAGTGGATTAAGGAAGATTAGTTAACATCTTCCTGAACCACTATAAAGCTATGTGTTTGTTCTCTAATCCCTTATCTTAGTATTTACTTTACTTGTGAACAAACAAATCAAATCACACTATAGTTATCTCAAGTTCTAAATCGAAAAACTTTGTAAAAATCAACTAAGTAACTATCCCCCTGTCAAGTTAATTACAAAGTAAAATTTTGATTATAATCCATATTTAAATATCACAATTTATCTCATACAATGAATAAATGAATTTATGTATTAGTAACTTTTCATTAGTCATAATATAATATAATATAAATTATGTTAGAAAAAGGTAAATTTACCGACCCCTACATGAATAACATAAGTTAACTCATATAATAAATGATTTTTTACGTTATGATGTTTCATTAGTCATAATACTTAATAATATTAAGGGTCATAAGAAACCAATGTTGTATATTAATTTTATATCAAAACATTTATGACATGTTAACTAAATTATATTAAGTTTTTAATATTTACTCTTAAATAGAAATCATATTCACTTAATGAAATTTAAGTTAGAATACAAATCATCTTCAAACTTATTACTTGATTTATGTATATAACCTTAGTCTCATGTTCTTAATGATATAGAATTAAAAAATTGGTACGTGTACAAGAGAAGATTAAATCAGAACTTGAGTATCGAGAGCTATACGAGTTTGTTTCCGGACTTTAACACGTGGAAGAATACGTGAAACGCACGGGCATTGCCACCTAGTAAAAGGTAATTTTAAGGTTCAATTAATGAGTATTGAATGAAAATATCAGTATTTTAATAAAATTCTAACTTTATTAAATGCAGCTTAACATGCGTCATATATGCATACATTAGTAAAATCCTTCAATTTGTTTTCAAATAAGTAATAACTCTGTAAATAAACATATATTGTATAACTTACGCTTATTAAGTTTATTTAAGTGATCAAGTTGCTAAATATTAAAAAAAAAATTTATCGATGACTAAAGTTTTACCTTTAAATGGAAGATGATATTTCCACTAATAAAATTGATAGATCAACTACAATTGTGCATCAAACACTTGTACATTACATATACTTACTACACAGTATAGTGAATTCTATTGGTTTATAATACTATAAACTAAATAAACTATGAACTAAATAATGTGAACAGTGATGTGATGCCCCGTACAAAATTAACGTGTATGGATCATCAACAACAGGATCATTACAAGGTCAAACACTATATGCTGTTTTAAAAAAAAGTTTGCATTCATAAGAAAAGGTGACGTCATAACCAACGTCAAATGTTTAACATACGATAATGTGCTTCTACGAATAGAAGGCAATAATAATAGTACGTGACCCAATAGTCATTACAAATTCATTGTTTCAAAAGTAACATAGTTTGAATGCAAAATAAATGTTTCATGCGAAGACATCTCTAATAAACGCAGCGGGAGTCTACACAGCATGAAAACTACAGCGGAAGCATCAAACCTCTAAGCACCTGAGAAAACATGCTTAAAAACGTCAACACGAATGTTGGTGAGCTATAGTTTAAGTATAACAGTAATGTAAGGTAGGCCAAGAGATTTCAGTGTTTCAAAACAGTATGAAAAGTATATGTTCAACCGTGGGCACTTGGTAACTAACTTAACGTAATATCACCCCCTAAAAGTACACTTGGCGGGTGCTTATGTTTACGAAGTATTAAACACCCGTTAAATGCTAGCGCTACTAGCCCGAGTGGGGATGTCAAACCCTATGGATCCATATCTAAGATTCGCGTTCACCGATTCAAAGACCAATGACTAAACGTTATCGAGCTAAGGGGAAAGTTTATGTCGTTGTATAACCCACACATATATAAAGTTTAAGTACTCGTGTCTAGTATGTAAAATGTAAAACGCGCATGTATTCTCAGTTCCCAAAATAGTTAAAGTAAAAATGGATGCTATAACTCACAGTGAAAAGTAGTAAAGTCGGTACGAGATAAGTAAGCAAGTAGTTGGTCCGAAAGGTCCTCAACCTAAGTCAAAAGTTACTAAGTCAGTAAATCGTTCCCGAAGGTTTAAAAGTATGTAAATTAGGTCTTAAGTATCATCATTATTCATCATTAATCAAAAAGTGCAAAGTAAGTTTCAATCAAGAATAGAGTTTGAAACAAAGGTTGACTTCGTTCAGCCGCCACGACCTCTATACAAACTGAAATGAGGTGAGACCAGTGGCCATGGCTCTGTATATGAGTCTTTTAACCACTGACCAATTTTCAGAACCAAACTCATCTTCGTTTGACCGTGGCGACGGTTTAAGTGCGAGTAGGTCAGAAATTTCAGCACAACGTTAAAAGGGCGTAGTGACTTTCGGAAGGCTATAAATCCTAAACCGTAACTCGGATTAAGACGAGGCTTAAACGAAAAATCATATACTTGAACCGAAATAACTGGAATCAACTTTCCAGTAGCCCAGGTTACTGATCAGACCCATAAAACAGTAAGCAAAGTGTTCCGGTGGGTTCTTGGTGCTTGATGCTCATCACGGTTCCCATCCTTAATGCTTATAGCTTCAAGTGTACAACTTGTTGATGTGTTTGCATCATATTTACCAAGTTTTGACCGTCATGACACTAGGGTAAGTCTAAGATATGTAGCACAACTCACTTAAGAGTTGTATGAAGTTTGATGAACCAAATTTACATCAAGATCTTAGATCCGACACATACATGAGTTCTAGTAGTAATATTAAGCTATAAACTTGAAAGTAAACTAAATAAACAAGATCTTAAGTTGTAGAACCTAGATCTTAGTTAGATCTAAAAGATCCTAGACTAGAAAGTCTAGATCTAGTGTTCTTAAGTTAGATCTTAAGTTATAGAACTTGGATCTTTACTTTAATAAAACCATAAGTTATGAAACATAGATTTTCATCTTGTAAAATGTATATAAGCTTATAAGCCCTTGTTTACAACAAAATTGGAAGACCATAAGTTATAGAAACTTAGATCCAATATAAGTGTATGAAGTTATAACTAGAAAGTTAAACTTCCATGTTCTTGAACTTACAAAGTTTAGACTTTAGTTTCAAGAATAATGAGATCAAGTTTAACTAGTAATACTTGACCAAAATAACACATCACAACTTTAAATAAATAAAATGAACAAATAAACTAAAGTTACAAGAAATATGTTCATGTTTGTTTTATACTTAAGAAGATTCAAGTCAAAGCTTGGATCTTAAGAAAATAAACTTCAAGTCTACAAAACATGAACACAAGTAAGATCTTGAAGCTTATGAGCTTTAGATCTTTAGAACATTTTAATTGTAGAACCATAAGTTATAGAACTTAGATCCTTGTTCTTAACTTCTCATCAAACTAAGGATGGAAGAAACAAGATTACATGAAGATACAAGCTAGATAACTTGATATTTAACAACAACAAACAACAAGTAACAAAACAAGTAAGAATGATGATGCTAGTGGCGGTTTTCAAAGGAAGAAAAGAAGAAAGAAAGGATATTATAATTACAAATTAGAGAGAAAGTTGAGAGAAAATAATGTGGTGTAAGTATGTGTGTGTAAAAATGAAGTGAAGACAAGTTAATAAGTAACAAAAAAAAATGTTTGAACCTCCCTCCTCATCCCCTAGGCCGACGGTTTTGAAGACAAAAGGGGAAGTCAATGTGGTGCTTTCAAGTGTTGGGAGGTGTTGTTTGCTAGGAAAGTGTATAAGTTAATATGCATGGGAAGGAGGTGTAAGCATGCTTGCAACATTTGTCTCCCCATTAACTTAATTAATCCATGTTTATCATTAATAAATTACTAGCATAAAAGTGGGCTCCTAATTAATCCATCAAGTAATGTAGGGTGGGCTTTGATGGCCCAAGTCCAAGTCCATTAACGTGAGTCCATGTAAGTATGCAACAATTAAATAAATAAAGCCCAAGTAATTAACTACTTGCATTAGTTAATTAAAAATGATTAATAATAATTAATCATGAACGTAAATAATATTCGAAATATTATTCGTGAAAAGCGTGTGTCACAAAGACGAGTCGGGACAACGAATAGTCAAATAAAGTAACAAGTAAATGTGTAAGAATACATTTATTAAAGCGCAAGTATTAATAACAAATATTAATAAATATACGTTGGAAAATCCAGGGTCGTTACAAGTGAGACGACCCGTCCCAATCCATAAGGACGAATACAATAACATATGATTACATCGCGAGGTATTTGACCTCTAAATGATACATTTTACAAACATTGTATTCGTTTTTAAAAGACAAACTTTCATCACATCGAAAGTTGACGGCATGCATACCATTTCATAATATATCCAACTATAAATGACTTAATAATATTCTTGATGAACTCAACGACTTGAATGCAACGTCTTTTGAAATATGCCATGAATGACTCCAAGTAATATCTTTAAAATGAGCAAATGCACAGCGGAAGATTTCTTTCATACCTGAGAATAAACATGCTTAAAAGTGTCAACCAAAAGGTTGGTGAGTTCATTAGTTTATCGTAATCAATCATTTCCATAATTTAATAGACCAAAAGATTTTCATTTCCATTTCTCATAAATATCATGCATGCAAAAATCATTCCTATGGATTGAACACCTGGTAACCGACATTAGCAAGATGCATATAAGAATATCCCCTATCATTCCGGGACATCCATCGGACATGATAAAACAACATCGAAGTACTAAAGCATCTGCAACCATGGATGAGGTTTGTTAGGCCCAATAGATCTATCTTTAGGATTCGTGTCAATTCGTAGATCGGTTTTTTAATTCTTAGGCTACCAAGCAAAAAGGGGCATATTCGGCTTCGATCATTCAACCATAGAATGTAGTTTCAATTACTTGTGTCTATTTCGTCAAACATTTATAAAAAAACAGCGCATGTATTCTCAGTCCCAAAAATATATATTGCAAAAGCATTTAAAAGGGGAGCAAATGAAACTCACAATACTGTATTTCATGGTAAAAATACATATGACGAAACTGAACAATGCAGGGTTGGCCTCGAATTCACGAACCTATATCATTTGTATATTTATTAATATACATAATGGTAATCGAACAAATATATTTATAAGTTTATTAGTTATATCCTTTTTATATTAATAATATATACGTTTCATATATTCATTTATATATAAAAATATTATACGTATTAAACATATCATTTGTATATCAATAATAGTAATCATAATAATACCAAAATAATATTAATAGTGGTAAAAATGATAATAATTATAATAATTAATATTATTAATAAGATAATAATGTTAATAATTCTAATAATGATAATAAAATTTTTACTGTTAATGATAATTATGATAGTGATTTTAGTAATTACCTAATAATAATACTCATTATAATATAAATAATAATACTTATAATGATAATAACAATAATAATGATTATGATACTTTTAATGATAATTATAATACTTGTAATAATAATAATAACTAAAAATAACAATACTAATAACAATAATAATAAAAATAATAATTAGTGGTAATAATAATAATATCATAACAACAATAATATAATTAATAATAATAATAACACTAATAATAATAACAATAATAATTTATAATAATAATAATGAAAACTACCTTTAAAGCTTTTCCTAAAAAAAAATTGGCACGAACGAGACTCGAACACCCGACCTCCTGAATACCCATCAACTCGTTAACCAGCTGGGCTGTTGCCCCATATCCGAAATATTACAGAAATGTTTATTTTTAACCCGAATATATTTTGTTTCTATTTTTCTTCCTCACCAATTCAAACGAACAGAAATCATTCGATAACCATAACAGAAATTAAAGAGTTGTTTTAGGAGGTGATAATGAAACAAAATTTATCAAAGGTGGTTGTTTGGGTTAATCAAATCAGAAAAAAAAAGAAGCAGCAGCAACACGAACACGGTTATGAACTCCAAATCGAATTCGAAATTCTAGGATGTTTCGGACCACGATTACAACATGAAATATGTTTAAAATCCTTCCTAGAAACTTTAGAAACCATTAATTTCAACAGAGGCCCTAAAACAGTTTCGAAATTCTTTTTAAACACAATTTTTGACTTTTTGAATATAATCTTTGACTCTCAAATTAGAGCTTGATATAAAGAATTGGGATATGAAACTTTGCAGATATATTACATAGATGATTCCTAACAAAATCACATTTTTAGTTTTTGACATCTCATTCAAAATCTTGTCTTTAAAAAAATAGAACACGAGCAGAGTATGGTTTGTGTTCTTCATATATATATATATATATATATATATATATATATATATATATATATATATATATATATATATATATATATATATATATATATATTAAATTCAACAAAATTAAACTGTAAAAAGACGTTTGTAATTTATATTTGATTTTGGTAAGTCACTTGGTTTTATTTAACACTGGAATTGATTGGGTTTTGTAGCCAATTCATTATTATACAGTTTCAATCAAGAACAGATATATAAAAAAAATAAAAAAAAAATCAAGTTGAAAGGGAATAGATTGATACGATCGATTGAGATGTGTAACAACTAAGGGGATTCAAACAAAAATCAATACAGTAACTGATAGATATCTGCACTGATTTTTGGATTACTTCTATGTACAATTCATATAATTATTGTTTATAATTAATAATTATAATTATATTAATAATAATAATCTAAATAAAATTAATACTGATTTCCTAAAATATATATCTGCATATAACCGCGTATATATATTATATATTTTTGTATATATCTATCTCTATATATGCATATCTATTATATTTATATATTTATTTTTATAGATTATAATTAATATTATTAATAAATATAACTAGAATGATAACACTCTTAATATTATACATAATAATAATACAAATTTATAATGATATAATAGTAATAATAATATTACTAATGATAATGATAACAATTACCATAAATGTATAGCAAAAATATTGTTAATAACAATAATACTAATTATACTAATATTGTTAATAATAACATTAATACTAATAATAATAATAATAATAATAATAATAATAATAATAATAATAATAATAATAATAATAATAATAATAATATATCAATTTATATATATCAACTTCATATTTTATGTATTATCTATTGACATTAATATATTATCTAACATTGACGTTAATAATGATAATAAAAATATTTTTATTATTAATGGTACTAATAATATTATTAGTTATAATAATATAAATTTTACTCATAATAATAATATTAACAATAATAATATAACAATTTATACTTATCTAATTTCCTATATTTATTTATATACTTTATATAATAATAGTGATGATACATATATTAATATTAATGTTAGTATTATTAATAATAATGAAAGTAATAGTAATAATATTAATGTAGCATTTATACTTAAAAATTATAATTAAATTTAATATGTTACAATTTATCAATTATATATATTTATTTACACGCAATTGTTCGTGAATCGTCGGGAATAGTCAAATGTCAAATGCTTGCATGAAATAGTTCAAAATTTTTTGAGATTCATTTAAATAGACTTTTCTTATCATGTCGAAACCATATAGAATTAAGTTTAAATTTGGTCAGAAATTTCCGGGTCGTCACAGTACCTACCCGTTAAAGAAATTTCGTCCCGAAATTTGATTGGGATGGTCATGAATAATAATAAATTTGTTTTCATGACTCATATAAGCCGATAAATAGAGTTTTATTACCATTGAGTAATAAGGATGAAATAATTCGATTATTCGAAGAGTACGAATGAAGCTATCACAAAAGAGTGAAAATGAGTAAATGAAGAATTGATTTAACCGGTGACGTAGTCACGGTTGATTTCCGGAATTTAAAGGATTTAGAAGAAATTCTTGGAAATCTATAAAATCTGATTCTTCAGAATTTAAGGAAATTAGGATTTTCTTTAATTAAATGCGATCATCTATCTCGATTGCTCTGTCGGATATTTCCCTACAAATTCACCCTCTTCATTTCCTTTATATATTGGAGTTCCATCCTTTTGTTTTCTCTTCCCGACTTTAAGTCAAGCGAATAATGGTCTAGAATTCGTAGGTATGGATTTCGAAATGAACATAGTTAATGTTCTAAGAAAGAAATTGTAATAGTACGGTCTTGATTTGTCAAATTACCAGAATATCCGAAAAAGATCGAATCCTCAAGAAAGTATTTTCTTGATATGTTTAGAGGTTAAGTAGAATACAAGAGCCGTGTAACATGGCACATGATGACGTTATGATATGTGAATCATCACGTTCCATTCAAAAACTCAACATGACTTACTGTAATATAATGACGTTGATCAAGTGTCATTATATTATACTAACTCATTCTTCAGTTCCTAACACTACTTCGATATCATTCAATTTTAAGCTCAAAGGTTTACAGAATATAGAAACTAAACAGTTTCCTTTTTGATGTAATATAGATAGCACGAAGAGATAAATAATTTCGGACAAGAATATTTATGAAAATTTCCTCAGAAATATCGATGATATTTATGATGATATTTTGGAATTTCTAAGATTGAAGGTTGATGAAGAAAGATTTTCCACAAGATT
Source organism: Rutidosis leptorrhynchoides (assembly GCF_046630445.1). Taxonomy (NCBI): domain Eukaryota; kingdom Viridiplantae; phylum Streptophyta; class Magnoliopsida; order Asterales; family Asteraceae; genus Rutidosis; species Rutidosis leptorrhynchoides. The sequence continues at coordinate 81,928,732 of NC_092333.1, forward strand.
TAACATGAGTACGGAGCAAGATATTCTCTAAAGATTTCATCGAATACATAATCATCTAGATTCTTTATGTACAAGTTTAGTCCTTGTGATTTGTGCACTGCCTCCTTCATAGTTTGCTCAATCTGTTTTCCAGTTCCAACATTTCTAAGCTTTGCCAACATTCTATTCTTTATCATCACTTTCGACTGTTAAAGTTGTTTACAGTTTTTGTTGTTTCTTTTAGCCTTTTTTTTTCTTCAACATTCCAAGTATTGATTCATAGACTGTGTGTTTTTCAGAAGTTCACGATTGAAGTACGTAAGTCTAGGAGATAGATGTTATATGCACATATATAATTGTTGATGTAGAAACACTGAGAGATTCAAAATACTGATTGCTAATTCCGGGTAATTGGTATGGTCATTCTCGTTATAAGATGCGGATGAATAAATGATAGGGTTTTAATGAATAAATATAATAATTCTTCGAAAAGTCAGAGATCAATGAAGTTGCTGATAAGTTTACTGCTAATGTGGTGGAATATAAACGGTTCCCCGGTAACAATGCAAGAGCAAGCACATATATCAAGGTTATAATAAGGCTTATTCGGTTAGAAGTCGAAGTTGATTTGCTGGAGCTGTGACAAAATTGGCTACTTTGAAAAGGGATTGTAAAGTTATTTTTGGTAATAACAATGCCAAAGGAGCTAGCACAGATACGTGTTAAATGTTTACTCAGGTTCCGAGTGTTTTCAGGTGCATAACTATATGCATCAATCTTTTCTTCCGTAGATGAAGTGCGGTTGATTCATCCTCTCGATTGAGGTGTTTTCAAGATTCGTGAAAGGTTTGAACGCAGATTAGAATTGTCAAGATACAAATGAGGTTTAAGATGAAATCAAGTGGCAAACTCGAAGAAATGTTTAGTTTCATATGTTATAATCAATATTTTAATTCATTTTAATTGTCCAATGTTAGTAGTCCACAGTTGGTAGTCCACAGTTAGCAGTTCAATAATTCATATATAGTTTAATATATTATATTCGAATTAATTAATACGTGTCATGACCCATTGTATACATGTCTCAGACTCGATCACAACTCAAAGTATATATATTATTTGAGAATCAACCTCAACCCTGTATAACGAACTCGAGCATTACATCATATAAAGTATCTATGGTTATTCCAAATAATATATATAGATGCGTCGATATGATATGTCAAAACCTTGTATACGTGTCCCGATATTTAAAGTGCGTAAAATAAATAACAGAAATTAAATGACAATAAATAAAATTGCGAGAATTAAAATTGTGATAAATAAATTGCGATAAATAAAATGTAATACGGAATTAGCAGTTAGCTAGGATTTTGTTAGCGTGGATTCTTAACAAAAATTTTCATAGTTAATTTATTTGTTTCTAACAAATTTTATTTTGTCCAATGTTTTCTTCATTATGCCACTTGTTGAATTCTGATAAGTCAAAATCCAAATATGAAATTGAATGAAAATGGTTATTCTGCGGTGAACGGATACGTATATCTGTGGATGTAAGTAGGATAGTAAATGACTGTTGAATCAGATTCGAAGAATGTACAGTGTAACTTATTAATGTGAAATCTAAATATTCCTCGGGTATTACCTACCCGTTAAAATATTTTCACCATTAACAGTTTGTACAAAAGAATTTTTAATTACAATCTTTATGAAAACATATATACATATATATTTTCTTCAAATGAAATATAACAACCCTCACATTTCCATACTTGAATTGACTAATTTGCCTATAGGGTTGTTATCCATACGTAATATATAATTAAATTCAACGTTGATTAAATATTTATTTTTAGTCGACACGTTTTGTTAACTAAAGTTTATATATTATGTAAAATAACTTTAGTTAATATTAATGTTAATGAGTACTATATATATAAAACTACATGTAACATAATTATTAATTAAATGATAAGTTATTTTAATTAGTATTTATATTTATATTTGTAGCTAAAAAAATATGATTTTTTTATACAATTCAAGCCCATGAAATTTGACTAATACTTTTCTTGATTTTTTTCAAAAACAATCTTATCAAAAACATTTTCCACATTATTTTTATTTTTGTCAAAATTGGCATTCTTGAAATTTTTATTTTATTATTTTTTTTTCTTTTTCACCTATCATTTTTACCTATAAATAATAACCTAAAACTCATATATTTTTCACACAACTCCTAAATCTTTCTCTCAAAATTTTGAAGAAATTTGAGGTACTTTCTTTTCCTTCTTTTTATTTCATTTTTTTTCTTTCGATTTACATAAAATAATATATAAATCAGATTAAATAGTTATAAATCATTAAAATTATTAAAAATAACTTTTACAGATTCTATTAATCACATATAAGTTATTAAATTCAAAATATTAATTTATATGTTGTGCTATATTTTTTTTTTGTTTCGGTTAGTATATATATACTATAAATCAATAAAAATTAGTATATGTAGTTAAAAACTGGAAAAAATATTTTCATAACTTTAAATTAACATAAAAAGAATATTAGAATTGAAATCAAAATTTATTTACTATTTTATATATATATTCTATATTTTAATCAAAACTGCTATATATATAGAGATAAAATAGATATAAATGATATAAAATATTAAGATCAGTAAGAATTGTATAAAAATTAGTTGGAACTGTTAAGGAACATGTAAAAATGATTTTTAGAATTTTTGAAATATTATTTATATTTAATCAGGAATTACTTATTAATTAAATACAAAAACTATGTAAATTCGTAATTAAATATTAAATAGTAATAAAAATAATTATAATTTTTTTTTTGAGATTACTACACTTTTATAAACAAGCGAAAATTATAAAAATTAAATAAATGGGTTGATTAGTATTTAAATAGAATTTACTTTTGTATTATTTTAAACCGAGATAAATAATAAAGAAAATACAAAATAAATACAAATGTATATTAAATCTATTTTTATAAAATTTTTATATGATTAGTAGCATCACTAGATACTGTAAAAAAATATAAAAATTAATTTTAAATTGTTTTTCCTATTTATTTAATTATAGGCCGATTAGAATGGTTAAATAATTAGAAAGCATTAAATAAATAATATTTTGATATAAAATTTGATATAATAATTTTTATAACATTTTTACAGAATATAGAACCTGTAAAAAATATAAAATTATTTATTTAGATCGATTTGATATTTATTACCTAATTAATTTTGATTTAATCTAAACCGAGAACATATGCACAGAAAAATGGAAATAAATATAAAAAATTGGAAAAATTATTTTTGTAAATATTTATACTGATTCATATGCCTAACTAGAGTTATAAAAATTATGAACATAATTTTTTAGGTGACTAATGGAATTAATCAACAAATTAAATCGTATATGTATATAGTTCAGCTAAACTAATTAAATACATATAAATACATTAATATTATATTGTTACTATTATTATAAAACATCAAAATAATACTTATAATAACTAATTAATTCCTTTCCCTATTATACATACATATACTTTATTAATTCATAAAATACAATAATATATATAATAATAAACCTAAACTTATATACACTTAAATAAATAATAAAGATAATTGAATTATTAATACGATAACAATAAACTTATTAATATCATATTATTAATACATAAACATGTCATATTTCTATACGCACATAATGGGTGAAGGTTATGATCAAAAGATAACGTATCACTTATACGAACTCACCGCTATTTACCGTAAAATGGATGATGTCGAGGTTGCCATAATGGGAATAAGGTTTTGGATTAAACGAAAGGTTGTAGACTTACAGTCCAACTGAAAGTTCCTAACCCCTTGTTACATCTGGTCATCCCGACTTACTTAATAGCAACGAAGTTTGGACAAAGTTGTACAACGTCTTAATGTGGAGGATTATAACCCAAACTTTCTAAAACTATAAACCTGCTTTAAATGGAAACTTTTCAAAAGTAGAAACTCTTACTATAAATTGTCACTATTAGTATAATCCTTATATTAATAAACATACTTTTTGTCTGTTAGAACATAACTGACTACATGTTATATCTCTAGGTTGAGATCTCCGTTACTTACTTCCATCATTTCTTTTCTTTGTGGATTATCTTCAACTGCTATTTAAGGTGAACTTCATAGCCCCACTTTTTACTGTTTCATAACTGTTTTACAACTTTTGGGGTGAGACACATGCTTGCTTTATAACTGTTTTACGCTTAGACACAAGTACTAAATTGTTAACTATGCTGTCATGCTTTGATTCATGCTAAATCCCTACTGTAATATTGTTAATTGCTACGTTTAAATGCAAACTTAAGTATTGTGAGTAGGCCTATTGAGAGTAACGTCTCTAACCATTCGACCGTTGGTCTTTGGTTACATAATAATGATTTCACGACACTGACAGTACAAGGTGTCACAGGGTAAATTTTGTTTAGTAGCTATATTACAAACTGCAGGAACACTTTTAGATTGATATGTCTATATCAATCAACTTTAAACTAAATCTTGTGATCTATCATTATTATCAAAATCATTGTTTATGATAAACCTATGAACTCACCAACATTTTGGTTGACACTTTTAAGCATGTTTTGTCTCAGGTACTTATATATTATGCTTCTGCTGTAGAACTTTGATGTACTTAGAAGTCAAGCCATGCACTGGGACCAGAGTTAACATCTGCATCAATGTCGATTTTGATGGGGTGTTACAGTTGGTATCAGATCGGTGGTTGTAGGGAACTAGGCAGTCTTAATGTGGATAACCCAGATTAATAGGGTGCATTAAAGTCTAGTCTACAGCCTAACCTATAGCTTTAAGATATTATTACTTGCATTATACATATACATATCTCTTATTCTGTAACTCCGGGAGGAAATTCCCATTGTGATTCAAAATATTCTAAAATTCACGCGAGTTATCTTCATAAACCTACCTTGGTTAAGGGAACCAATGGATGTCACTCATGATTTTTGAAATTCTTGACATTCCTATGCCATCTATCATGGTTTTGTGTATTACATATGTATTACATGAAATGTTATCTATGATTTTTGAAATTTCTATGTTTGTTACTACTCATACTCAAACGTATATAACTCCCTGTTATATTACGTATATATGTGCCCTTATGCCTTTATGCATCGGTTTGCGAACCAGAAAATGTCATTGAGTTATCGAGAATCTCAAAGACATTATAATGTCATCACTACTCATATTCATTACTTTTAAATCTTTGATTTCTCGTTATTTTTTATCATCGAATTTTCTTGACGGATGGCGTCTACAAAACTCTAGGATGTAAGGGTTTGGATTACCGATTTAAAAGATCCTATAGCTTAAGCCCCTAGACCTGAATAGGCCATTACGAATTGAAAGTCTTTAATCGAAAGTTTATCTGATTACATACTTATCATTTTTAATCTAGACACGTCATACTGCTATTATTGGAGTATAGACACATCATATCTTATTATATCTTATCATATCTATCTTAATAGACTTTGTCTAACACTTTTTCTAAATTTTCTCCGTAAATTACGGAAATCTTTTTTTTTTTGCTATATATATGTATATCAAGAATACAAATATATCATTCAATATTCAACACTCATCTCATAACAAAAACCCTTATTCCAGTCAGATAATATGGATTTCTCACTTGATTCCTCGACCTCCTCAAGCTCCAATGGCAGCGTAACCGGAATGAACCAACCAATTAGTCATCATATTTTCTGGATGAATTGGGGGTGGGTTCGTAGTCTACTTAATCAAAGGAGAAGTGAAGATGGTGATCCTTTTCACCCACCAAATTGTCCTATTAGTGAAGAACCTGAAGCGCTTACCGGCGAACCCATTCGGAACACTATTTTCACCCTCATTTCCAGGGTATCCCACCACGAGTATATAATAACTAGAATTCTAGATCTTATTCAGCCACTCGTCCGAACCGCCAATCATCCCGGAATAATAGAAGAAGTCAACGAGCTTCGGGCTCGAGTAGTGGCTTTAGAAAATATGGTGCAAAACCTACGAGCACCAGCAGCAGCACCAGCAGCATAACCAGCACCACCAGTACCATCAGCATCACTACCAACAGCATCAGCTTCACCAACAATAACATCAGCATCCCACGTCTCAACATCATAATCGGTACCTCAAACATTGACATTATACGCCCATAGATACCAAGGAATATTAGTAATAATGAGTTAAGATGTATTGACTCATTCTTCCTGAAGAATTATATATGTATACTTTATATAAATATGGTTTAGAACAATAATAAATCTTTTCGTACTAAAGCTATTACGTGTGAATCTTAACTAGTATGTACTACTTGGTTAATTCATATCACTAATATGCTATGATGTACATCATTCGTTAATGACTTAACAATCGTTAATCACTGCTTCAGCACAATAAACTCCATTTCATAATAAATCAAGTGTATTATTCAAATACATGTTTGATTTTACACTTTCATTTTCGATGTACTCGAAACTTTTTAGAAAACATTATTCGTGTCTTGTGAATTTCACAAGAATTCCACGAGCACTAACATCATATACCGAGGTATATCAATAACAATGAACGATGAAGTATTGATTCATATCTCCATTAAAGAAATATTCCGCGACGATTATGTAATCTTTCAAGTTTTGAAGATTATTTATTCTCGTTCCAACCGCAAATCAAATGAGTTTAATATTATATTAACTCATTAAATCAATATTATATTTGAAGAATACATATATGAACGTATATCTCCATAAAGATTGTAATTAAAGTTCTTTTATACAAACTGTTAATTGTGAAAATATTTTAACGGGTAGGTAATACCCGAGAAATATTTATATCTCATATTAATATGTTGCATTGTACATTCTTCAATTCTGATTCAATAATCAGTAACTATACTACTTACGTTCACAATATATGTGTATCCGTTCACTAAAGAACAATCATTTTCATACAAATTCAAATACATATTCTGATTTTGACATATCAGAATTCAAGTAAAGCTTCAACAGGTGTTATCTTCCTAAAGATTACTCAATTCATATATATATTCATTCATATTCTGTGATGAATTATCACGTCAAACCACCGAAATTAGAACCATTGATGGTTACATCCTACGCTTAAACACTTCAAATTCAAAATTATTGAAAACACCTCGGATTGATAATCAATGATTCAGATTCGTTAACCTGGAGAATGCTGATAAAGCAGCAAAAGCTATAGATGGTCTTAATGGCCAAAAGTTTGATGATAAAGAATGACGTATTGAAAAAGCTCAGATTTGGAACTGAAAAACGGATTGAGCTAACCATGAAGGAGACCAAGGACAAATACAAGGACCAAACCCTATATTCAAAGAATCCAGGTAATTCTGGATCCGATGAAATCTTTAGAGAATATCTTGCTCTGAAGTCATGTTAAAAGCTTGCGGAAAATTTTTCTTCATCAACTTTCGAACTTAGAAATTCCAAAATATCATCATAAATATCTTCGATATTTTTGAAGATATTTTCATAAATATTCTCGTCCGAAATTATATACCTCTTCGTGCTATCTGTATTACATTATATTGGAAACTTCTGTAAAATCTAAGTATAAATTATGAATGAATTCTGAAGAAGTGTTGGGAATTGAAGCATGAGTTAGTATAATATAATGACGTCGGGCCAACGTGATTATATTACAGTAAATCATGCTGAGTTTCTAATGGGACGTGATAAATGTTCACAGATCATACCCTCATCATGAACCATGTTACATAACTCTTTCATTCTATTTAACCTCTAAACATATCAAGAAAATATTTTTCTTGATGATTCGGTCTTTTCCAGATATTCTGGTAATTTGACAAATCAAATCGTGTTATTACCTTTTCTTTCTACTTTGTATATTATGATCATTCGAAACTTCATACCTACCAATTCTGGACCATTATTCGCCTGACTTGAAGTCGGGAAGGAAAAACAAAAGCACGGAGCTCCGACATATAAGGAAAAATATAAAGCCCGATAACAACACGAAAATTACAAACCGTGTATATCAATACGTATTGCAACGTAAAGACACGGGAGAATTAAAAACATTATAACTTCAAGGGAATAGTAGAAGAAAACAAATTCTTCTGGTGGTAAATGAAAAAGAAGAATGACTGTATATATGGTCAATATAATAACAAGAATCAATACGGGATTGAGCATATTAACAAATCTTTTGAAAGTATGAATTGGGGAAGAACGTATAGAAGTGGTGAAGATAATGAGATGGAAGAAACTAATTTATAGCAAAAATCCAGACACAGCAATTAAGGCAATTTTAATTTCCTTAATTACCGGAGAATCAAATCTTATACAGATTATAAAGATTTTCTTTAAATCCCTTGAATTCCGGAGATCAACTTTAATTATGTCAAAAGTTAAGGCAAACAGATATTTCCTTATTTTAAACTTTTACGATAGCTTCGTTTATACTCTTCCTATAATCAAATCGTTTTATCCATATTATTCAAAGGCGATAAAACGCTATTTTTCAACTCATATTCATCATTTTTTGTTGTAAACAATGACGATCTCTATCAAATTTCATGACCGTGATTTTCACGAACTCCTCTATGTTTTATCTGCCCTAATATTGTGGCATAAACGTTCAAGGTTTAAATGAGCTTAATATTATTCGTAACACATTTTATGTATCCAATTTACTAAAAATACCTGTATAACATCATCATTTTGAATGACCTCCGCATTAATAATAAAATGCACTACATAGAAGAACCTATAGAAATTATGGTTCGTATGATTTAAACTCTTAAAACAAAATAATATTCTATCCTTTGGAATTCACGCAAGGCCCCTAGTATACCTGGGAACGTGAAGACCAAATAAAATGGAAATATCCCCACCTCTTCTAAACCGCCGATGCATCCGAGAAGTCTACTTGAAACTTCGGGACGATGTTTTCTTTAACGGGGAGGTACTATAATAACCCTCACATTTTCATACTTGAATTGACTAATTTGCCTATAGGGTTGTTATCCATACGTAATATATAATTAAATTCGACGTTGATTAAATATTTATTTTTAGTCGACACATTTTGTTAACTAAAGTTTATATATATTATGTAAAACAACTTTAGTTAATATTAATGTTAATGAGTACTATATATATAAAACTACATGTAACATAATTATTAATTAAATGATAAGTTATTTTAATTAGTATTTATATTTATATTTGTAGCTAAAAAAATAAGATTTTTTTATACAATTCAAGCCCATGAAATTTGACTAATAATTTTCTTGATTTTTTTTTATCAAAAACAATCTTATCAAAAACATTTTCCACATTTTTTTCATTTTTGTCAAAATTGGCATTCTTGAAATTTTTATTTTATTATTTTTTTTCTTTTTCACCTACCATTTTTACCTATAAATACTAACCTAAAACTCATATATTTTTCACACAACTCCTAAATCTTTCTCTCAAAATTTTGAAGAAATTTGAGGTACTTTCTTTTCCTTCTTTTTATTTCATTTTTTTCTTTCGATTTACATAAAATAATATATAAATCGGATTAAATAGTTATAAATCATTAAAATTAGTAAAAATAATTTTTACAGATTCTATTAATCACATATAAGGTATTAAATTTGAAATATTAATTTATATATTGTGCTATATTTTTTTTTCCGGTTAGTATATATATACTATAAATCAATAAAAATTAGTATATGTACTTAAAAACTGGAAAAAATATTTTCATAACTTTAAATTAACATAAAAAAAATATTATAATTGAAATCAAAATTTATTTACTATTTTATATATATATTCTATATTTTAATCAAAACCGCTATATATATATATATATATATATATATATATATATATATATATATATATATATATATATATATATATATATATATATATATATAGATAAAATAGATATAAATGATATAAAATATTAAGATCAGTAAGAATTGTATAAAAATTAGTTGTAACTATTAAGGAACATGTAAAAATGATTTTTAGAGTTTTTGGATTATTATTTATATTTAATTAAGAATTACTTATTAATTAAACACAAAAACTATGTAAATTTGTAATTAAATATTAAACAGTAATAAAAATAATTATAATTTTTTTTTAGATTACTATACTTTTATAAACAAGCGAAAATTATAAAAATTAAATAAATGGGTCGATTAGTATTTAAATAGAATTTAATTTTGCATTATTCTAAATCGAGAGAAATAATAAAGAAAATACAAAATAAATACAAATGTGTATTAAATCTATTTTTATAAAAATTTTATATGATTAGTAGCATCACTATATACTGTAAAAAAAATATAAAAATCAATTTTAAATTGTTTTTCCTATTTATTTAATTATAGGCCGATTAGAATGGTTAAATAATTAGAAAACATTAAATAAATAATATTTTGAAATTAAATTTGATTTAATAATTTTTATAACATTTTTACAGAATATAGAACCTGTAAAAAATATAAAATTATTTATTTAGGTCGATTTGATATTTATTACCTAATTAATTTTGATTTAATCTAAACCGAGAACATATGCAAAGAAAAATGGAAATAAATATAAAAACTTAGAAAAATTATTTTTGTAAATGTTTCTACTGATTCATATGCCTAACTAGAGTTATAAAAATTATGAACATAATTTTTTAGGTGACTAATGGAATTAATCAACAAATTAAATCGTATATGTATATAATTCGACTAAACTAATTAAATACATATAAATACATTAATATTATATTGTTACTATTATTATAAAACATCAAAATAATACTTATAATAACTAATTAATTCCTTTCCCTATTATACATACATATACTTTATTAATTCATAAAATACAATAATATATATAATAATAAACCTAAACTTATATACACTTAAATAAATAATAAAGATAATCGAATTATTAATACGATAACAATAAACTTATTAATATCATATTATTAATACATAAACATGTCGTATATCTATACGCACATAATGGGTGAAGGTTATGATCAAAAGATAACGTATCACTTATACGAACTCACCGCTATTTACCGTAAAATGGATGATGTCTAGGTTGCCATAATGGGAATAAGGTTTTGGATTAAACGAAAGGTTGTAGACTTACAGTCCAACTGAAAGTTCCTGACCCCCGGTTACATCTGGTCATCCCGACTTACTTAATAGCAACGAAGTTTGGAAAAAGTTGTACAACGTCTTAATGTGGAGGATTATAACCCAAACTTTCTAAAACTATAAACCTGCTTTAAATGGAAACTTTTCAAAAGTAGAAACTCTTACTATAAATTGTCACTATTAATATAATCCTTATATTAATAAACATACTTTTTGTCTGTTAGAACATAACTGACTAAACGTTATATCTCTAGGTTGAGATCTCCGTTACTTACTTCCGTCATTTCTTTTCTTTGTGGATTATCTTCAACTGCTATTTAAGGTGAACTTCATAGCCCCACTTTTTACTGTTTCATAACTGTTTTACAACTTTTGGGGTGAGACACATGCTTGCTTTATAACTGTTTTATGCTTAGACACAAGTACTAAATTGTTAACTATGCTGTCATGCTTTGACTCAGGCTAAATCCCTACTGCAATATCATTAATTGCTACGTTTAAATGCAAACTTAATTATTGTGAGTAGGCCTATTGAGAGTAACGTCTCTAACCATTCGACCGTTGGTCTTTGGTTACATAATAATGATTTCACGACACTGACAGTATAAGGTGTCACAGGGTAAATTTTGTTTAGTAGCAATATTACAAACTGCAACAACACTTTTAGATTGATATTTCTATATCCATCAACTTTAAACTAAATCTTGTGATCTATCATTATTATCAAAATCATTGTTTATGATAAACCTATGAACTCACCAACCTTTTGGTTGACACTTTTAAGCATGTTTTGTCTCAGGTACTTATATATTATGCTTCCGTTGTAGAACTTTGATGTACTTAGAAGTCAAGCCATGCACTGGGACCAGAGTTAACATCTGCGTCAATGTCGATTTTGACGGGGTGTTACATGAAATCATGGATTTAATGAGTTAATATGATATTAATCTCATTTACTTTTCGGTTTGAGCTAGAATAAATAATCTCTAAGACTTTAGAGATTACATAATCTCCATGAAGAATGGAGATAATTGATGTAGAACGATACGTAGAACGATGATTATACTCGAGGTGCAGAATGAGATGTTGAGGTATGGATTGTTGATGGTACGGGTGCTGTTATTGATGGTACTGTTGGTGCCGGTGATGTTGCTGAAGCTGGTAAATTTTGCACCATATTCTCCAAATTGATTACTCGAGAGAGAAGTTTGTTGACTTCTTCTATTATTCCGGGATGATTGTCGGTCGGAACGAGCGGATGAATAAGGTTCAGAATTTGGGATAACATATAATCGTTGTGGGATATCCTGGCAATGAGGGTGAATATGGTGTTTCGGACAGGTTCACCGGTAAGTGCTTCAGGTTCTTCACCAAGAGGTGAATTCGATTGGTGGAAGGGATCGTCTTCTTCGTGTCTCCATTGATTAAGTCGACTAAGAACCCATCCTCAATTCATCCAGAATTGATGATGACTGATTTGTTGATCCATTCCAATTATACTGCTTTCGGAGCTCAAGTGTGTTTCCATATCGGAATAGCTGTCGAAATCCGTGGAACTTGAACTAATGGTGAGTTCCATTTCGTATGATTGAGTAAAGGGTTTTTCAATATGAAATGATTTTCGAATATCGGATTCTAATTACTTAGAATACATATACATAGTACAAAAGATCTCGTAGATTACGGAGGGAATTAAGGAAACATGTCAGATAAAGTCTACAGTAACAGATACGCTAAGATATGAATTAGCAGATACGCTAAGATATGAATTTGTCTATACACTATTTATGCAATCAATGCAGTAAGATGTGTCTAGACTAAGAATGATAAACAGGTAATTTCCTAAGGATGATAAGCAGATGATTTTCGACTAGAAATGATAAGCAAAACTTTTGACATGCAGACACGGTCGAAGTCCAGACTCATTAATGCATCCTAACAACTATTAGTTAGACACACTAATGCAAGACCTGGTTCGCTAAGACTACCACTCTGATACCACATGAGATGACCCGTCCCAATCCATAAGGATGAATACAATAACATATGATTACATCGCGAGGTATTTGACCTCTAAATGATACATTTTACAAACATTGCATTCGTTTTTAAAAGACAAACTTTCATCACATCTAAAGTTGACGGCATGCATACCATTTCATAATATATCCAACTATAAATGACTTAATAATATTCTTGATGAACTCAACGACTCGAATGCAACGTCTTTTGAAATATGCCATGAATGACTCTAAGTAATATCTTTAAAATGAGCAAATGCACAGCGGAAGATTTCTTTCATACCTGAGAATAAATATGCTTAAAAGTGTCAACCAAAAGGTTGGTGAGTTCATTAGTTTATCGTAATCAATCATTTCCATAATTTAATAGACCACAAGATTTTCATTTCCATTTCTCATAAATATCATGCATGCAAAAATCATTCTTATGGATTGAACACCTGGTAACCGACATTAACAAGATGCATATAAGAATATCTCCTATCATTCCGGGACATCCATCGGACATGATAAAACAACATCAAAGTACTAAAGCATCCACAACTATGGATGGGGTTTGTTAGGCCCAATAGATCTATCTTTAGGATTCGCGTCAATTAGTAGATCAATTTACTAATTCCTAGGCTACCAAGCAAAAATGGGCATATTCGGCTTCGATCATTCAACCATAGAATGTAGTTTCAATTACTTGTGTCTATTTCGTCAAACATTTATAAAAAAACAGCGCATGTATTCTCAGTCCCAAAAATATATATTGCAAAAGCATTTAAAAGGGGAGCAAATAAAACTCACAATACTGTATTTCGTAGTAAAAATACATATGACGAAACTGAACAATGCAGGGTTGGCCTCGGATTCACGAACCTATATCATTTGTATATTTATTAATATACATAATGGTAATCGAACAAATATATTTATAAGTTTATTAGTTATATCCTTTTTATATTAATAATATATATACGTTTCATATATTCATTTTATATATAAAAATATTATACGTATTAAACATATCATTTGTATATCAATAATAGTAATCATAATAATACCAAAATAATATTAATAGTTGTAAAAATGATAATAATTATAATACTTAATATTATTAATAAGATAACAATGTTAATAATTCTAATAATGATAATAAATGTAAAAATACTAATTTTACTGTTAATGATAGTTATGATAGTGATTTTAGTAATTACCTAATAATAATACTCATTATAATATAAATAATAATACTTATAATGATAATAATAATAATAATATTGATTATGATACTTTTAATGATAATTATAATACTTGTAATAATAATAATAACTAATAATAACAATACTAATAACAATAATAATAATAATAATAATAATAATAATAATAATAATAATAATAATAATAATAATAATAATAATAATAATTAGTGGTAATAATAATAATATCATAACAACAATAACATAATTAATAATAATAATAACACTAATAATAATAACAATAATAATTTATAATAATAATAATAATAATAATAATAATAATAATAATAATAATAATAATAATAATAATAATAACTACCTTTAAAGCTTTCCCTAAAAAAAGATGGCACGAACCGGAATCGAACACCCGACCTCTTGAATTCCCATCAACTCGTTAACCAGCTGGGCTGTTGCCCTATATCCGAAATGTTACAGAAATGTTTATTTTTAACCCGAATATATTTTGTTTCTATTTTTCTTCCTCACCAATTCAAACAAACAGAAATCATTCGATAACCATAACAGAAATTAAAAAGTTGTTTTAAGAGGTGATAATGAAATGAAATTTATCAAAGGTGGTTGTTTGGGTTAATCAAACCAGAAAAAAAGAAGCAGCAGCAACACGAACACGGTTATGAACTCCAAATCGAATTCGAGATTCTAGGATGTTTCGGACCACGATTACAACATGAAATATGTTTAAAATCCTTTCTAGAAACTTTAGAAACCATTAATTTCAACAGAGGCCCTAAAACAGTTTCGAATTTCTTTATAAACACAATTTTTGACTTTTTGAATATAATCTTTGACTCTCAAATTAGAGCTTGATATAAAGAATTGGGATATGAAACTTTGCAGATGTATTACGTAGATGATTCCTAACAAAATCAAATTTTTAGTTTTTGACATCTCATTCGAAATCTTGTCTTTAAAAAAATAGAACATGAGCAGAGTATGGTTTGTGTTCTTCATATATATATATATATATATATATATATATATATATATATATATATATATATATATATATATATATATATATATATATATATATATATATATATTAAATTCAACAAAATTAAACTGTAAAAAGACGTTTGTAATTTATATTTGATTTTGGTAAGTCACTTGGTTTAATTTAACACTGGAATTGATTGGGTTTTGTAGCCAATTCATTATTATACAGTTTCAATCAAGAATAGATATATATATTAAAAAAATAAAAATAAAAATCAGGTTGAAAGGGAATAGATTGGTACGATCGATTGAGATGTGTAACAACTAAGGGGATTCAAACAAAAATCAATACAGTAACTGATAGATATCTGCACTTATTTTTGGATTACTTCGTACGTACAATTCATATAATTATTGTTTATAATTAATAATTATAATTATATTAATAATAATAATCTACATAAAATTAATACTGATTTCCTAATATATATATCTGCATATAACCGCGTATATATATTATATATATATATATATATATATATATATATATATATATGTATATATATATATATGTATATATATATATATGTATATATATATATATATATATATATATATATATATATATATATATATATATATATCTCTATATATGCATATATATTATATTTATATATTTATTTTTATAGATTATAATTAATATTATTAATAAATATAACTAGAATGATAACACTCTTAATATTATACATAATAATAATACAAATTTATAATGATATAATAGTAATAATAATATTACTAATGATAATGATAACAATTACCATAAATGTATAGCAACAATATTATTAATAACAATAATACTAATTATACTAATATTGTTAATAATAACATTAATACTAATAATAATAATAATAATAATAATAATAATAATAATAATAATAATAATAATAATAATAATAATAATAATAATAATAATAATAATAATATATCAATTTATATATATCAACTTCATATTTTATGTATTATCTATTGACTTTAATAATGATAATAAAAATATTTTTATTATTAATGGTACTAATAATATTATTAGTTATAATAATATAAATTTTACTGATAATAATAATATTAACAATAATAATATAACCATTTATACTTATCTAATTTCCTATATTTATATATATACTTTATATAATAATAGTGATGATACATATATTAATATTAATGTTAGTATTATTAATAATAATGAAAGTAATGGTAATAATATTAATGTAGCATTTATACTTAAAAATTATAATTAAATTTAATATGTTACAATTTATCAATTATATCATTTTTATCAATAATGTGATATATTGAATCTTTGGTATTTATTTACTATTTATATTTAATATTTCTTATGTGTAGAATATATATATATATATATATATATTCATATGTATATATTATCATATTTATTTACACGTAATTGTTCGTGAATCGTCGGGAATAGTCAAAGGTCAAATGCTTTCATGAAATAGTTCAAAATTTTTTGAGATTCATTTAAATAAACTTTGCTTATCATGTCGTAACCATATAGAATTAAGTTTAAATTTGGTCGGAAATTTTCGGGTCGTCACAAACAGAAGCAATCGTGACAAATTTAGAGGTGAAATTTCACAGAAAACCAATGCAATTTTATTAATGAACTTAAGACCATATATAGGCCATAAAACTCACGTACACCAACAATATATAGAAACTAAATAATCTTAATTAACTTCTCGATCTTGTCTTTCTCTCCAAGTTTCGATATTGGAAACTTCCTAGAAACTTCTTTATTATTAATCTAAATACTTAATAAATAATATCTTAAAATATTAAACTCGATTAACCCAACAATCATATAACAACCCTCATTTTTCCATTCTGAATTTACCAGATTGCCCTTAGGGTTCATTGTCTCATTCTGTGTATTATCATTAGGGTTGTTATTCGGATATAATAAGTGCTTGAATAAATGAGTGACCTGTAAATTAATACTTGTAATTAATAAACTAAAACCCTAACCCCAAATATTAATTAATAAAAACTCTAGTAATATAAACCCTAACCCTAATTAAGTTATTTTGTATATAAGAAAATATATAACAAAATTATATAAAGCTATATAATTAGCTTTACAATTAAATTGTAGTGTTTAACAACTAAATTATTAAACTTGAAGTAATCTTAGTTGAATGTAAAACTCTTGAGGATTAAATAAAATTTAATAAAAGACATAGACAAATAATGTAAAATGATTAAATAAAATGTATTTTAAATAAAAGTAAAAAAATATATATAAATTATATAATTAATGAATATGAGCTGAATTAAATAAAAATAAATAATAAATGTATAAAAAATAATATGGGACGGTTTGTAAGTAAAAAAAAAAAAACTTATTCACAAAGTAATTAAGTCCTAAGCTAGCTACAATTAGTCTAATCCTAATCTAGTTCTAAGTATTCGAATTCACCTTAATCCTAATCTAAATCAAATGAGAAGTCCTAATCTAATCATAACTCACTAAAACTAATCCTAATATAAAGTCTTTAAGCAATTTGTATTTGATCCTAACTCTAAAAATATTCACTATAAAAAAAACACCTAGCTATCAAAATTAGCATCACAAAAAAAAAATATATATTCAACTCTTCTCTTCTTTTTTTTTTGCTCGGCAATTATAACCCACCATCATCACCAGTAGCTGACACCACCACCACCCTCTGCTTTGTCTTCTGCAGCCTCTCAAAACGGCCACAAAACAGTCCCCATCACCGCCAACCTGCATCCTTCCTTTGCTGCTGCTGTTGCCCGTCGAAACCACCACCACAACCGCCACCCTGCAGCTGTATTAGATGGCTAAAAACACCACCAAAACATCACCCAAAGTCGCCCTATTCTGCTGTTCCTGTTGCAGTTTCTGTGCATTCAAAATCGACCACAAACCCGTTCGTTTTGCCACTGTTACTGCTGCCTTTTTGCAGCTCCTGCTCGCCACATTTGCTGCTGTTTTTCAGCCTTTTTGTTCAGCCTTATTGCCACCAAAACAGCCCACCATCCAGCCCTCTAATCGATCACCAAAGCAGCCTGCATTCGGTCACCTGCTACAGCTTTTAAACATGACTTGTTTGCTGCTGTCCAGCTTTCTGTTACGCCTTCAAAACAACTCTTTAATCTCCTGTTTTCCTTCTGCAAACACGTGCTCAAACAGCCCCACAATCATCTTGTGTTGCTACGTTTTCTTTCCTGTTTTTCTACTATTCTTGCGTGATCAAAACAGTCCCCAATAGTGCTGCTGTTTTGCTGTTTCTGTCCACCATGTTTGCTGCTGTTTTCGGTCACTAAATGCCTCCCAAACAACAGCAAAACTGCCCCACTGCAGCTACGATTTTTCTGGCTGCTGTCCGCCATAAAAACACAAACAAACCGCCACTTTTTGGTCGCGTTTAATCACTGTTTTGAGCTGCTGCTGTCCGGGTTTCATCGCCACCATCAAACACCACTTTTTCTTGATAATAACTCACTTAAGGTATCTCTAAAACCATAAACTAATAATACTTTAATTTATTTTTAATTCTTTGATGTTATAAGTTATTATGATTAAAAAGTGTAAGATTATGAGTAAAGATTTAGAACACATAATGATGATAAAAGGAATGATGAATTATAAGTATTATGGGTAAGATATTATGATATCGAACTAGTTAATTATTATGAATAAAGTGTTATGAATATAAACTATAAATAATTAGGAAGATCATAAAACTAGATAAATAAGTTAGAGATTATGATTATGAGTAAATATTATGATGGATAAGTAAATGGTTAAAAGATATTGAATAAGAATTGATTATTATGATTAGAGTTAAAGGTTTGGAAAATAATTGTGGTTAGTAATGATTAAGGTTGGTGAATATTAAGGTTATTAGCTTATGATTACGAATAAAAAGCTGTGATTTTATGATTAGTAACGTATAGTAATAATGATATACGTGCATGCATGCATACGTACGTATGTGCATGTATACACTATATGTATATGTGTGTGTGTATATGTAAATATATACATATGTGTATATGTATGTGTACATATGTATGTATATGTACGTGTGTATGTATGTATAAATGTGTATCATATAAGTTATATAAGTTAGTAAACATAATAATAAAAAGTAATAAGTATATATATGTATCATCTTACACTTATATATATATGTAACACCTACACCTAATATATATATATATATATATATATATATATACCATATAGTTATGAACACATACATGTATAATAATAAATAAAGAATGTATATATATGTATGTATCACATAGGTATAATTATATATGTAACATATAAAGATAAGTTACATAATAGTTGAATAATTAAAGACTAATAATACTATTATTAGTATAGCTTATACACTTATCTATATAGTAACACTTAAGCACACTAAGTATATTATCACTTATATAAATATAACTTTTCTCGAGAACGGTCACTGTTAATATAGTTTGCTATATTAATAAACAAACTTTATGTCTATTAGACATTAACTAATCGAACATAATATCTCTAGGTTGAGATCTCCGTGTTCAACACTCCGATCATATAACTTGCGTGGAATATCTATCTGTTATTAAGGTGAACTTCATAGCCCCTCTTTTTACTTTTACTTAACTGTTTTATAAACTTTGGGGTGAGACACATGCTTGCTTTTAAACTGTTTTACGCTTAGACACGAGTACTCAAACTTTATTTTGATTAGTTCAAATTGTTGCTAACATGCTTTGATTCATGCTAAATCCCTGCCATGATATCGTTAATTGCTACATATAAATGCAAGCTTAGTTATTGTGAATAGCGCTATTGAGGGTGACGTCTCTATCCGGATGACCGTTGGTCAATGGATACATAATAATGATACACGACATGAACGTGATGTGTTTAGGGTAACTTATGGTTAGTATCGATATCATATACACCAGCACTACTACCGAACTGATTAAACTTTATAATTAAATCTTGTGGTCTAAAAACTTGGTTATTATTGATAAACCTATGTTGTTCACTCAACCATTTTGGTTGACACTTTAAGCATGTTTTGTCTCAGGTGAAGATTGCTAAAGATTATTTGCTATTTGGACTTTGCTGCTTTTGGAGTCCGCATTTATACATGATGGTGTGCGAGGTGTATATAAAATAGCTTATATTTTACTATGAAAAACTATTAAATACGATACAATTTTACACAAGATATTTATTTATTTATAGAATGGATATACCTAAACCTTGCTACAACACTTATAGGCAGTGTACCTAATCATACAGTAGTGTAGTTTTTAGTAAGTCCGGTTCGTTCCACAGGGAAATCTTTTAAACAAAGCTTAACGCTATATTAGTTTTACTTTATAAAAATACAAATATATATATATAAGTAATATTATTATTATAAAGGGGGGTTTTTACCGTTTAATGACCGATTTGTCGATTTTTAAAACTTTAGTCGCAGTTAAAACCTAATGTAAAATATTAAATAAATAAAAGACTTAATTTAAAGCGTAAAGTAAATAACGATAATGAAATTGCGATAAAATAAACTTGCGATAATTAAAAAGTATGATAATTAAAAGTGCAATTAAATACAATGACAATAAATAAAAGTGCGATAATTAAAAGTGCAATTAAATATGAAAATAAAGGAATTATGCTTATTTTAACTTCCGTAATCATGATATTTGACGTGTTGATTTTTAGTTTATTCCCATGGGTTAATTGTCCTTTGTCCTGGATTATTCAATATGTCCGTCTGGTTTTTGTCCATAACAGTCCATCAGTCATAAATATAAAGTGCGAGTATCCTCGTCAAATTATCCTTATACCCGAAGTCAAATATTCCAACTAATTGGGGACTTAAACTGTAACAAGGTTTTAATACTTTGTTTAATAATTACACCAGGATATCGACTGCGTATAACCCAATGTTTTAATACTTTGTTAACAATTATGCCAAGTGTCCTTGTACATAATTTCACCTCTGTTTTAATAATTCCATAGACTATTAATCCATTCCCGTGTCCGGTTAAATGAACGATTATTCGTATATATAAATATCCCACCCATCGTGTCCGATCGAGTGTATATGGTTATTTATAGGTACGTCCAATTGTAAATCTTTATATTAAAATTAACAAACTATCATTTAGTTAAACAAATATAAAGCCCATTAATAGCCCATAGTCTAATTTCCACAAGTGTCGTTCTTTTGTCCAAACCCCAATTATAGTACAAAGCCCAATTACCCAATTTTAGTATTTAGCCCAACATCACGATTACTTCGGTATTAAATAAGCATAATAATAACTTAGCTACGAGACATTAAATAAAAAAAATTGAACATAACTTACAATGATTAAAAATAGCGTAGCGTTACACGGACAGAATTTTGACTTACACCCTTATAACATTCACTAACATACCCTTATTATTAGGATTTAAATTAAAATTATAATTATAATTATAAAATATATATATATATATATATATATATATATATATATATATATATATATATATATATATATATATCGTATGAATGAAGAGAAAAAAAGGTGTTAAATGATGCACCAAAACTCGATTTTTATAGGCATGTGGGCTGGAAAAGAGGCTCATGCGATCGCATGAGTTTTGCCCTTCAAGGCCATGCGATCGCATGGCCAGCTGGGGAGGCTCACATGTGTTTGTTTCTTCTGCCGACGGTTTTTATAATATAATATATAATATATAAATAATTATAAGAATTATTTAAATATTATATTATATTTATGTGCATAGTTGACTTGTAATTTTTAGTCCGTTGCGTCGAGCGTTGAGAGTTGACTCTGGTCCCGGTTCTGGATTTTCGAACGTCCTTGCGTATAATTTAATATCTTGTACTTTGCGTTTCGCGTCTTGTACTCTTGTAATTTTGAGACGTTTCTTATCAATAATTGGAACCTCTTTGATTGTACTTTGTACTTTTGAGCTTTTTGGTCGTTTGCGTCTTCAATTCGTCGAATCTGTCTTTTGTCTTCACCTTTTATTATTTAAACGAATATTACTTGTAAATAGAACAATTGCAACTAAAAGCTTGTCTTTCTTGAGGGATAATGCTATGAAATATATGTTCGTTTTTAGCATTATTAAATATTCTCACACTTGAGCGTTGCTTGTCCTCAAGCAATATAGTCTTGAAATATACTAGAATCACTTCTTTATTCTTCACACTTTGTACATCAGTGATTTCTTTACGGCAGTATAAACAATGGTAGTAACGATGTGGTTTACAGTCCCACATGACTATAAAAATTTAGATCCATTAAGGAAATTGGATCTTTATGAAAACATTTGATATTTTGAAAATTAAATCTAGCTTTTACCCTAGATAAGTTTTCTGGAATAACCCTTCACCGGTGTTTGCAAATTCTTTTTGTGGGTTTGGTGGGTTTCAGATTTGAAAATTTTAGCTCAAAACTTGTGGTTTTGTGTCACCCACTTGCTAACCTTGTATTAGGAAAGCAACACGTCCAGTTTACTTGCTCCGTATATTACCTTTCGATAAACTACCGTCCGGTTGTAAAGGAAAGCGTTGAACAAGCAACTGTTAAGGCAATGTCCCCTGACATGCTTTTAATTATGGTCTATAACGTGTCGGACGCAATTACTATCCTTTGTAAGAGCAATAGTAAAGCTCACCCTATAGTTTTTCGGTATGGCACAAGGTCCTGTCTTTGACCATGCTATGCAACCACCGTTCTTACGGTTGACACCCGATTTGGTTCAGGTGACCTAATGAATTCCAGGTGAATTCCTAGGATTTTATGTTCAATGGTAATGAACGCATTGAAAAATGGGTTTTCAGAAAACAAATCGGTTTGTAATTTTGATCAAAATATTTTCTCGTTCAAGCTCGAGTTTAGATATCATCGAATTCCATGAGTTTGTAATTCTCAATCTTTTAAGGTCAATCTCTAGGATTGAGTAATATCAGTCTTAAAAGCTGATTTTTGATCTTTTAAGGAGATTATCCTTTCTGGGGATCTGATTCATTAGTCTTATCCAGCTAATTTGCACGGCGTCCTCCCCATTTTACAAGACAAATCCTCTCATGGTTAGGATAAGTCTGACCACTTGGCGACCCTGTTTGATGCTGAGGTCCGTGGATTTCCTGCTGATTTTAGAGATGACTTTTCTAGATTTTTCGTTAACCTACAGCTGGTCTGGACGACAACTTCATGACCTAAATCAAGAAGCGCGTTTCTTTTTCGGAAGACTTTACTTCCTTTTAACGATGGAATTGATTCATCGTGTAGATCCATCTTTCTTACAGTAAATCGGGTAAAACTGTTTAGTTTAGTCCAAAGCAAAAGTATCTTCAATTATTTGTTACAGAAATATGTGACATATGTTTAAGATAACTTGGTAAATTTTCCCACACTTGGTTTTTATTTTCCTTTTTATTGTCCTCTATTCCATTTTAAATGAATTTTAACATTTTGGTTTGTTTCTCAATTTATGTCCTTTCCGAGGTAACAATAATTTCGGTGTTAACACCTAGTTTTATCGTTCATAAATATGTATAAACATGATTTTGAATTCATTTAATTGAAAATTTTGAAAATTTTTACTAGAATTGGGTAGTCAGTATATAAGACTAGGGCTGTTCTTTGTTATCAGAGAGCACTAGATTCTAATACAACTACTGCTTTACTAGTATTTCTAATGGTAACCAAGTGTATAAATCAAAAATTTTAAAAATCCGAAAGAATTTAACCCCTTCCCACACTTAATATCTTGCAATGCCCTCATTTGCAAAAAATCAGTAACAATTTAAATTATTGAGGGAGATTAGTGTAGAAAAATGATTAAATTTTACCAAAGTTTCTAAACATATTGGCATTTGTTTGCTGAATGATAAATGGTGCACATCATTTGTTCATTCCGTCTTGTTGTTATATCACATTTGTATTTCATTTTGTCGTCAAAAGTACTAGCTTTTGCTGAACTTAATGCCAGTCTTTGAAAATGCGCTGTTTTACCCTGTTTTGTACAATCGACAATATACATACATACAAATATAAACATGCATGGCAATTTGAAATGGGACTTAATTGTAGCGACCCCGACAAATCGTCAATTGACGGCGTCGACTACTTAGGTCCCGTTGCGTGGTCATAGGTCTTTAACGTGACGTTTGACCAAAGATATGTCGCATTCCTTTCAAAAATAAAGATTGTTTCAAAGTTTACAAGAATTGTTCATCCAAAAGTTACGTTACAAAGTTATAGTTACATGTGAAACCTATGCGACACAGTTTTAAAGAAAGTCAAAAGATGCTCCATGAAATGCATGTATACTCGACATCCAATACAAGTATCAAAATAATGAGCGGAAGCATGTTTCACATAGCGTTCAAAGTCCTGAGAAAAACATAGAAATCTGTCAACGAAAACGTTGGTGAAATCATAGGTTTAAGTAAGTAAGTACAAGTGAACCACAAGATTTGCATCAATGAAATAATAGTAATACATTCCAAAAGTTTGTTTCACGAGCACCCAATTATCAATGCTTAACATTCCTTCCATAGAACCCCATCACTTAGTGCTAGAACATACACTGTTTCTCGAAAATATATTTCATTCGTAAACGGTAGCGAACCGTTTGAATGAGGGTTTGTCAAACCCATATGGATCCATACAACATAAGTTCTCGCTTACACCCGGCAAGTGTAACTAATGATAATCGAATTGAGGATTTTGTTCTAAACTCGTATGTAGAATGTTTGTTTTCCTGTACTTGTGTTCACTTAGTAAAGAAATGTTTATGTTTTCTCATCCCAAATGTAAGTTCAAAAAGAGTAAAAGTGGGACTATGATCTCACCTTGAGTGCACGAGTAGTAAAGTACTTCAACAAGTAAACGTGTGCAAAGAACAATGCTAGTCTTGACCTAAACAATAGGTTGTATCAATAACGGTAAACACGATAGGTCAAAGATGTTCAATTAGTCCTATGGCTCGTTAAGACTCGATCATAATAGCATGTGAATCAAATTGTCATGTTTCATGCAAGGTACAAGTATAAAAACATGTTAGAACGATTGCACAAATATTTGGTTAAGTTTGATTAAAAGTCAACTTGGTCGGGTCAAAGTCAACGAAAAAGTCAACATGTTCGGGTCGGGTCCCGAACTATTTTTCTGAGGTTTTTAATCATATATGAGCATGTTAGAACAAGTTTCATGTGAATCGGAGGTCCGTAGTATGCCAAACATTTTTCGTATTTTGGACATGGAGGTCAGAGCCTGGACACGGCTTATGCCGCGCCGCGGCCCACAATTGTCGCGCCGCGACAATACACGGGAGCTGGTACCTGGCCAGTTTCAAATGTTCAAGTCTTGATCCAAAATTCGTTTTAGCACAAAATGCAAACCGTAAACATTTAGAACTCGCACCTTATATCGTTGGAAAGCTCTTTTGACAAAGAACATAACTAAACATGTTTCATCAAACAAAAACATCATTTCTAATGACCGATTTCTCGTCATGTGATCATTTAAAGTCCATTTTCAAGTTTCAAGTTCACAAAATGCATTTTAAGTTTCAGGAATCCAATTCACACATATGATATGCCGTTTTGAAGGTAATGAAACATGCATTACAACTAAACACTAACAATTAACATTTCATGGTATTCAAGCATCAAAAAGTTCATCTCAAGAACGATCAAACCCTAATCAAGAATCACAAAATCATTAATCATGTTTTTGAAGTTTTACAAATCAACCTACACATCAAAATGAAGCTAGTGATACTAGTAACACAATTAAAACATGAACTTTAACGATTTAACAACATTTAATCTTCCAAAATCAAAGATTAAGCAAACCCATTTTCAAGTGTTCAAACTAGTTACTCAAAACAATAAATCGAACAAACAAAACATATATTCATGTTATACACGAGCCATAGACACTAATTAACACTTTTATAATTCAAAAACATCAAGAACACAAAATCTAGTAATTTTAGAAAGTTACCCAAATGAGATGAAATTGGTATCAAGTCGAAGAGGATGAAGAGAGGATTCCAAATATGTAATTTGTTTTGATGTTAGCCTCCAAATCCGAAATTAGATGATGAATCTTGGTTGAGTTCTTGAGAGGAAAATGGAAGTATGAAAAGAGAGAAAGAGAGAAAATGAGAGGAGGAGGTTGAAGCTTTGACTAGTTGACCTAGTCAAATCTTTGGCCTCTTTGCAAGTTTAGTCCCTCTAGTTCGGGTGCGGGTGCGTGAATTAACCAAACGAATTATTTTGAATTACACGAGAGTACGAGAGATGTTAAAATCCAATAACGAAAATATTTTAAGAAGGTTAGCTAATGGAGGCTATGAATCGAGATACTGAGGATAATATTACAATAAAAAGACGGGCGTTAAAATAATTTAACGGAAAAATGCGGGATGTTACATTACCCACACCTTAAAAGAAATTTCGTCCCGAAATTTAGTTGGAAGCAATAGTCGTTGCTTCTTACTCGAGACCTTACGTTGCCAATGCTATGAATAAGTGAAGATACATCCTTGGGCATTCCCACAAATTTTGACAGTCGAGATTTCAGTTTGTATTAAGACTTGGTTTTACGATCCAAAATTTCAACCAGTTTCCCATGAAGGGGAGTTTGCCATCAATAGTAAGTTTATCTAGGAGAGTAGCACGTTCCTGTTCCGTAGGACACGTCTCTAAGTTTGTTGCATGGAACGTAGGGTAAACGGAAACTTAATTGAGTCGGAAGTTCTAAACGGTAGGAGCGGTTCCAATACGCCCCAAGGTTTCAAAAGGATTAATATTTCGCGGTTTAAATTTCCCTGATTCCCGAAACGGATTTCACCTTTCCAAGGTGCGAGGTCTCAATATTACACGGTTACTGACTTGGGATTCGAGAGGTTTACGTCGAATATCGGTATAGTCCTTTTGGCGACTACGGGTCATCTTGAGTCCTTCTCAGACTTGGACGATCTCAACTGTTATTTCTTGAATGAGTTCGGATTCGGTGGTTTGCTTGCCACATGCTTTGATCCAACGAATAGGGGTATGACATTTGCGGTCATATAGGGTTTCGGAAGTGCGGCGTTAATACACGAATGGTAACTGCTGTGTGAGAGGAGACAACTAAAGGCAACAATACAAGTTTGTAACATGTCTTTCCAAGATGTGAAACGTACGTTTGTTTGGCCCGTTGATTGTGGATGATATACGGCATTCATGTTTAAACGTGTCCCTACAGTTCCTTGTAAGGCATCCCGAATTTAGAAGTGAGACGAGTATCCCGATCTGAAATTTTAATGGAGATGGTACGGCGTGCCGAGCTAGAATTTTCTTTAATACACGTTTGAACAGGTTTCGTTTCTCAAGAGGTCCGCACCGCGGAAGATCCATCGGTTCCCGAAAGTGGTTGTTAGGACTATTCACCATCGTGGCGAATACTAATATAATGTGAAGAGTTTCTCTCTCCATTGAGAAGTTTTATAAAAAGTTTCCTTACACGGAAATGCGAGCAATAAGACAGGAGTGAAATGAGAACTTAGAATAGGATGAGTTCACACCTTGAGGTAACCATGTCGCGCACTTAGTGGTCGAATGTTGAGGCTTGGTGGGATAACGAGATAGTACACGTAGTTGTATGATAAGTCAAAGAAGAGTGAAGCATCCTTGGATTGGGTGTTATCTTAAGTTCCAGTAATATCAGGTGGAAAATGGTGAAATAACAGGGCTATGTAACGTGGCACGTGTTGATGAGAAGGTTGATCGGGTCCATGATTAAGTATTCAAATTTATCGAGCAAATTAACGAATTTCAATTTCCTTGATTTCGAGTCGAGAGAGTATGTCTTTCGGGCGTTCAAGTAGAAATATTTCCATATTTGAGTTCCAGTGTGCTAAACGAATTTAGCTAGTAAGGTTTGTGTGAAAGATCATGTTCAAAGTTCAGACACGGAGAGGTTTAAATTTTTCCCTCAGTGAGTTAACGAGTTTAAAGGTCGTGCAACACGAGAAAAGTCGGAAATGAATCTTCAGTGATAACCGGCGAGATCTAAGATTTTACGAATACAAGTCTGAGTCGTGAGGGTTTCTCGATTACGTGTGGTTCCGATTGCGAGATGTATTGAGATACTTTGACCACTAACAACATGGTCTAAAAATTGAACTTCGTTTAACCAAAATTCTCACTTGGAGAATTCGGTATAGAGTTGCTCTTTTCTCAAGTGTTCGAGCGTAAGTCGGAGACATTGTTCGTTTTCTTCTTCGCTTGAATAGGTTTAGAACATCAATTATAAGTACGGTAACGATTTGTCTAAATAAGTTTGCACACGCGGCTCCGGAGGTTTATGAATACAGACGGAGCCTTAGATTAACTGAACGGTACTAAGAGAGATTTACAACTATCGTAGCGAGTTCAGAAAATGGTTTAGGAGACATCGTCTCCCTCAACCCTCAATTGATGATAACAAGGATGGAGATCGATTTGGTATACACACGAGATCCTCGTACTTGATCAAGAGGTCATTGATACGGGGAAAAAGAATATCGGTTCTTAACCGGAAATTATTTAGTTCACAATAATCTATACAAGACGATAGGGAAACATTTCTTCTTAACGAATAGGTTTTGAGCTCCTCAACTCTATAGGTGTTAAGTCAAAATTCAAATTATTCACCCAATAAGTTTAACGTACATCCTCCGATATAAATTTGGTGGTACACAATAGTTTTTCGTGGGTCACTTGAATGGCCTAAGCAATATCTAGGGGGAGTGGTGGAGTGCAAGGAGTACGAGTCAAAGTCTTGGTTATAAAACGTCTAACGATAACCGAATCGAATAAGTATGAAATATGCGGGTTGTTGTGAAGAAACGTACCTGTGACTAGTCCATCGTCGTCTCGGGCATCCTAGGTGTCGATGTTGAAAGTTCAACGGCGGGCGTTGGGGTTGGCTTTCTTCTTTGGGCACGCATTCCTATAATGACCCGGTTGGCCACATTCGAAACAAACAACCGCCCTTGGCACATTGGGCGTCTTTTGAGCGACGGTAATGGTACTTTTACAAATATGGGCCACATGGCCACTTCTTTGACACCTGATGCAAAATGGTTTGCCACATTCACCCAAATGATGTTTGCGACATTCGTTACAGTAGGGCAGGTTTCCGGCATACCCTTTCTTGCCGTCGGAGGTGAAGGACTTCTTGGTGAAGTTGTTGTTGTAGTTGCTCGATGGAGAGGCTTCCCATTTTCTTTTGTTGTTACCCGGTTGGTCCTCGGCCGTAGGTGTCGGCGCTTCAATTTCATTCACTGTTTTTATAGATTGGCGGGCCATCGTTAAAGCCTCTTGTAGGTTGGCGGGTTTGGATGACATTAACCCGTGTTGAACGCTCTTCGGGAGGCCATCCATGTAAAGTTCGACTCTTAGGGATTCGGGAGTCATGAGATTTGGACACATTAAGACTAGTTCGGTAAACCGTTGATTATAAGCTTCGAGGTCATTCCCGACCATTTTTAAATTCCTTAGACCCTGTTCGAGCCTTCGAGTCTCGTCGCGCAGGAAGTATTCGGTGATCATTCTTTCTCTTAATTCGGTCCAAGAGAGTGTAAGGGCCTCATCGATACCCACTGATTGTACATACGTGTTCCACCATGAGAGAGCAACACCGGTGAAAGTGAGGGTGGAAAACTTGACCTTATCTTGGTCCTGACAACCGCTTATGTTAAAAACGGCTTCCGTTTGTTCGAACCATCGGGTGAGAGCAATCGGTCCCCCGGTTCCATCGAAAGTGGGAGGTTTGTACCCCATGAAGTTTTTGTAGGAGCACCCCTCGTTTGAATTATCGGCTCCATGATTGTTGTTGTGGTTGGAGAAGTGATCGGCCACGGCCTCACCCACGGCGGTGGCTATCATTCGTTGAAGGGCTTGTTCTAAAGTTTCGGGAAGGGTATTGTGTTGACATTGGTGAGCCATTGTTCCTTCATGACACAAGAATATCGTTGATTAGTATTCTTAACAATACTAATCGTGATATGGAATAATGATGAAGAGAAAATTTTCCTTGATTCGCCTTAAATTCTTTATGTCGTAATGTCGGAACGTTCATATGAGTCACCGTAATATAATCCCGGCAATTATATTACCCTGATTCATATGTGCATTCGACATTATTCTATAAAGTCAAGGTGGCGCGTCAATCAAATTAAACAATGAAAGATTTAGATGAAGCGAGAGTTAGTTATGAGTAGAAACGTTCGAGTATAAATGCACAAATAGTCAAGTAATTCCTACTTCATGTCTATATGCCGGTTGTAGTCTAGATTCACTAATGTACCCTATGACTCGGGGTTGACACCAATGAACTCTAAATCCCTACAACCAATGCTCTGATACCACTTGTAGCGACCCCGACAAATCTTCAATTGACGGCGTCGACTACTTAGGTCCCGTTGCGTGGTCATAGGTCTTTAACGTGACGTTTGACCAAAGATATGTCGCATTCCTTTCAAAAATAAAGATTGTTTCAAAGTTTACAAGAATTGTTCATCCAAAAGTTACGTTACAAAGTTATAGTTACATGTGAAACCTATGCAACACAGTTTTAAAGAAAGTCAAAAGACGCTCCATGAAATGCATGTATACTCGACATCCAATGCAAGTATCAAAATAATGAGCGGAAGCATGTTTCACATAGCGTTCAAAGTCCTGAGAAAAACATAGAAATCTGTCAACGAAAACGTTGGTGAAATCATAGGTTTAAGTAAGTAAGTACAAGTGAACCACAAGATTTGCATCAATGAAATAATAGTAATACATTCCAAAAGTTTGTTTCACGAGCACCCAATTATCAATGCTTAACATTCCTTCCATAGAACCCCATCACTTAGTGCTAGAACATACACTGTTTCTCGAAAATATATTTCATTCGTAAACGGTAGCGAACCGTTTGAATGAGGGTTTGTCAAACCCATATGGATCCATACAACATAAGTTCTCGCTTACACCCGGCAAGTGTAACTAATGATAATCGAATTGAGGATTTTGTTCTAAACTCGTATGTAGAATGTTTGTTTTCCTGTACTTGTGTTCACTTAGTAAAGAAATGTTTATGTTTTCTCATCCCAAATGTAAGTTCAAAAAGAGTAAAAGTGGGACTATGATCTCACCTTGAGTGCACGAGTAGTAAAGTACTTCAACAAGTAAACGTGTGCAAAGAACAATGCTAGTCTTGACCTAAACAATAGGTTGTATCAATAACGGTAAACACGATAGGTCAAAGATGTTCAATTAGTCCTATGGCTCGTTAAGACTCGATCATAATAGCATGTGAATCAAATTGTCATGTTTCATGCAAGGTACAAGTATAAAAACATGTTAGAACGATTGCACAAATATTTGGTTAAGTTTGATTAAAAGTCAACTTGGTCGGGTCAAAGTCAACGAAAAAGTCAACATGTTCGGGTCGGATCCCGAACTATTTTTCTGAGGTTTTTAATCATATATGAGCATGTTAGAACAAGTTTCATGTGAATCGGAGGTCCGTAGTATGCCAAACATTTTTCG
The DNA here is from genome assembly GCF_046630445.1 of Rutidosis leptorrhynchoides. NCBI lineage: Eukaryota > Viridiplantae > Streptophyta > Magnoliopsida > Asterales > Asteraceae > Rutidosis > Rutidosis leptorrhynchoides. Next base: position 81,960,855 of record NC_092333.1, read on the forward strand.
TATTTTGGACATGGAGGTCAGAGCCTGGACACGGCTTATGCCGCGCCGCGGCCCACAATTGTCGCGCCGCGACAATACACGGGAGCTGGTACCTGGCCAGTTTCAAATGTTCAAGTCTTGATCCAAAATTCGTTTTAGCACAAAATGCAAACCGTAAACATTTAGAACTCGCACCTTATATCGTTGGAAAGCTCTTTTGACAAAGAACATAACTAAACATGTTTCATCAAAAAAAACATCATTTCCAATGACCGATTTCTCGTCATGTGATCATTTAAAGTCCATTTTCAAGTTTCAAGTTCACAAAATGCATTTTAAGTTTCAAGAATCCAATTCACACATATGATATGCCGTTTTGAAGGTAATGAAACATGCATTACAACTAAACACTAACAATTAACATTTCATGGTATTCAAGCATCAAAAAGTTCATCTCAAGAACGATCAAACCCTAATCAAGAATCACAAAATCATTAATCATGTTTTTGAAGTTTTACAAATCAACCTACACATCAAAATGAAGCTAGTGATACTAGTAACACAATTAAAACATGAACTTTAATGATTTAACAACATTTAATCTTCCAAAATCAAAGATTAAGCAAACCCATTTTCAAGTGTTCAAACTAGTTACTCAAAACAACAAATCGAACAAACAAAACATATATTCATGTTATACACGAGCCATAGACACTAATTAACACTTTTATAATTCAAAAACATCAAGAACACAAAATCTAGTAATTTTAGAAAGTTACCCAAATGAGATGAAATTGGTATCAAGTCGAAGAGGATGAAGAGAGGATTCCAAATATGTAATTTGTTTTGATGTTAGCCTCCAAATCCGAAATTAGATGATGAATCTTGGTTGAGTTCTTGAGAGGAAAATGGAAGTATGAAAAGAGAGAAAGAGAGAAAATGAGAGGAGGAGGTTAAAGGTTTGACTAGTTGACCTAGTCAAATCTTTGGCCTCTTTGCAAGTTTAGTCCCTCTAGTTCGGGTGCGGGTGCGTGAATTAACCAAACGAATTATTTTGAATTACACGAGAGTACGAGAGATGTTAAAATCCAATAACGAAAATATTTTAAGAAGGTTAGCTAATGGAGGCTATGAATCGAGATACTGAGGATAATATTACAATAAAAAGACGGGCGTTAAAATAATTTAACGGAAAAATGCGGGATGTTACATTAATATCCCACTTTCAAATCCTAAATGTGAAATATTAGTACATAATAACAATGAAAATGATAAAAATTACATAAATATATCCAATAACATAAGTTTAAACATGAATAATTAAAAAGATAAAAATATAAAAAGCATAAAAATAACCAATGGAACTAAATCAATCTGGATAGGGGTTCCAGTTCATCTCGTCAGGTGGGTTCCATTGTTGGTTATAGGTGTTCTGATAGGCTTGGTTATAGTCATACCGGTTAAAGGGTGATCGGATGTCGGGGCTGTGTGGCGGAAAATGAGCAGGTCGAGTAGGCACGTAATTATTTGGTACCTGATATGATAGCTGGCTCATGATTTGGTGCTGATGAACTACCCAGCTATCGTGTTGGCGTCGCCTATAATCCTCGTATACTCGCTCGGAGTTCCACTGCTCATACATACTATGTCTGGCCGCGTTCATCATTGCTTCCTCATCTATACGAACGTGGACGTCAAGAATAGCATCTCGTAAGACATCCCTAATGTCTTCCGCTTCCTCCATTTCCTCGTCTGAGCCTCTCTCTACCTGAGGATGATTACCTTCATAGGGCAATGCCTGGTTGCGTCTACTCTTCAATACCTTAGCACCCACATAAACCCGCAATCCTATGGTCTCATCCTGTTCTCTACACATCTGTAATGGACCCCCTTGGTTCCTATCAACACCTAAATACTCTCCAATGAGAGTAACAAAAATACCTCCTCCTATTATACTCAAGTCCTGCATTCCTTCTACCATTTTAGATAAATAAAAACCAACACAGTAAGGGATATTAACAAAGCTTCTCGGGTCTCGAATACACTTTAGGTAAAATAAATCATGTAAGGTCATTTTCTCCTTATTGTGACCTCTCTGTGTAATCGAGTTAGCCAAGAATCTATGAATTACACGAAGCTCAGCTTTGTTAATATGTAAGTAGGAGTGTTTTCCTCCCAGTGTAAAAACATTATAGTTTGACATACGCCTCCAAACTGCGTTCGCGTCAAAGTTCCTATCTACCCTTTCACCACGATAAATCAAACTCATACAATCGGGTAGCAGCAATTCACTAGGAGTGTAAATCTGTAATGCCCTGGCCATGTCCATCATGGACATTCTGTACATCCTACCGCGAAGGATAAATCTAAGAAAACTTCTATCATCTAACCTATCTATATCTACATTTAACGCTATAGTACTCATTAACTCAACACACCATTCCTTATAAATAGGTCTACGAATGGTGAAAAGACGTTCCTAATCTGTAAAAGAAGAACTGCCATACCTTTGAATCAAATGCTGTCTAACACGGTCAGCTAGATGGACCGTTTCCAAAGGATTCCAATCAATTACCCTCGGCCCCTCTACCTCTTTTGTTACTAATTTGAATTTATTACTTTGATATGATGGGTAATCTCTCCATCGTCTATCGAATCTCAAATTAGGATGCAACGTGTGTTCCGGAATCGTTGGGTATTCTACAGGTGGATGTGGCGGAAATACTATGAATTCATTAGGTAACTGTAGCGGATCATAATAAGGTACGTGCTGATCAGGCTGATGTTGTGGTTCCTGTTGTGGTTGTTGTTCAGGTTCATATTGCATTTCTGGTTCTGGTTCTGGAGCTGGAGCAGGCTGTCTAGATGATGATGATCCTGAACCTCCAGTATCGGCTTTATGCAAAACACATTAAACACAAAATTTGTGCATCCAAATATGCATTACTGTTAGCAAAATAACAATTTAAAACAATCACAATAACATGTTAAATCAAAATTAAACTTATACACATTTTCACATTTTTTTACAATTCTATACTTTTTCAAATAAGCACATATGAAAATGTAGACAAAATTTATAAGCATTTAACTCAAATAACATGTCAAAATAGTCATTACTAACAATTAAACAAGTCTCAATTGGCAATTATATTAAATTAATCAAGTTCATGAATTTTCGCCTAAAAAGTCCACTTTAATCTATAAAAATCATGTTTAGGATCAATGTTTGGATCATTTAACTACCTAAACATGTTACACTACTCAATTAAGCAATAATTCATGACAAAAATCGGCCATAACCTGTTTATATCAAAAAGGCCCAATTTGCTCAAGAACACAAACTCTAGATTTCTAAAAATTTTGAAGTTTTTGGCTTCAAATCATGTTAAATAGCATCAATCTAGGTTATACATGCATAAAATACTAACAATTTATCACTAATTACACTAGAAATTAACAAAATTGCATTAGGTAAATTATTGGTAATTATCACAAAAACTAGAAAATTTATGAGTTTAGGGGTGTAATTTTTACCTTTTTGCTGAAGAATGAGAATCTAGGCATGATTAGAGCAAGAAATTTGATGAATTACGGTGAAAATTTGCGAATTTTAGAGAGAATTTGAGTGTGTTTTCGTATGTGTTTGTGTGTTGTGGTGTTGAAGACAGAACAGACTGGCTGCTTGTATCAGGCCTGATTTTCAGCCTCATGCGATCGCATGAGGTTGAAGTGTAAACCCCATGCGATCGCATGGGGTGCTGGATACAGTGTTTTCAGCTTCTTCTTTTTTTTTTTTTTTTTATAAAAACCTTATACTTTATAAATCATATAATTAATAAAATTTTAAAAATTTGTTTCTTTTTAGGATGAGGGCTTTTCGAAACGATGTCCTAGTCCGTCTCTCGACAAAATTTTAAAATTTGTCAATTCAAAGCGCGGTTTTAAAAGTAAAGATTTTTGGGTTTTTTAAATGTTTTTGGCATACTTTAATTCAATAAGATTAAAAATAATGATAATAAAAGTTCTCGTCCCTCCCTTGGGTAGAGCAATTTCGGTTCAACGACCTAGTCTTCAACTCACGACGAATTTTAAAAATCATATTTTTAACTTAGCGAAATAAAGTAAATTTTTGTTTTTAAATTCACACCAAACTTAAATTTAAAATGCATAAAATTAAAAATTCATATTATTAAAATTTAAAAATTCACACCAAACTTAAATTATATTTTTGTTTTTATACATACAAACTTATATTAAAAATATTAATTTTTCAAATATTTACAATTTTAAATATATATTAATTTTAAAAAGTTTACAATATTATTTTAATATTAATTTTAAAAACAAAGTAAAAATAAAATTAAAAATCTTTTTGGTCTTTTATCCCACTTTAATCAATCAAATATTATCAAAAATATGCGCCCCTCTTTTCGGTAAAGTAATTTCGGTTATACGACCTAATTTAACTCATGACGAATTTTTGAAATATTTTGGGTTGATTGATTAAAGATATTTATACCTTAAAAATAAACGGTAAATTTCGCAGTGATGTAATAAATTTTTGTATGATATCAATAATTTCGATCGCAAGACCTAATTTTATTGAATACCAATTTAATACTTTATAGCAAACAAATTAGCGTTTATTATCAAAAGGTTAAAAATAAAAATAAAAATAAAAACTGAAAATTGGACAAACTTACCTGTGAAATAGATTTCTTAGTCATATGCTCTAGCCCACTCATAAGATAGTCAGACTAATTGGTTTTCCATGGCTACATAGGCGTAACCTCGAGCATTTAACATTTTTTCTTCTAAACATATGAACGGTCCATCTCTGCATAAAGTAACGAACTCGGTATTGGAATATGTCTGATTCGTCGAGCATTTTCCTTCGTGTGACCATTTTCAGCATTTGTGATATTTTTCAAGGTGTCGTGCTCTTCTTTTCGCTGCGGATTTTGATTTTCCTTTACCAAATTGTAACTTATTATTTTCGCATCTGGATTCTTTTCTTACTCCGTCCAATTTACCTCTGATTAATGATACTATTTCACTTGGAAGGGTGTCATTATTACGTTTAGTGATCAAAGCGTGTAGCATTAGACCATGGTTTAGTTCACAGGAAGTCTCCATTTCGTAAAACCTAAAAAAAATAAAAATTCAGAATGGGGGGAGAAGACTAGTTCTTTAGGGTCTGCTAGGGAAAGACCATACGGGTTCTATTTTCGAGAACTACACGAAAATAGAAAATCTAACTCTAACAGAAATACATATTATCCTTTAAAAGACTTGATTCTCCCCACACTTAGTTAGCTATGGTATCAAAATTGTGATTAACTTCGTTGTCAACTTCCATTGGACTATCTATGTAATGTTTAACTCTGTGACCATTAACCTTAAATTCAATCCCATTTGAATTTATTAATTCTACTGTTCCGTATGGGAAAACTCTTTTGACTATGAATGGTCCAGACCATCTTGATTTCAATTTTCCAGGAAATAGCTTGAATCATGAATTGAAAAGAAGAACTTTGTCTCATTCTTTAAATTCTTTTGAACTTCTGATTCTTTTATCATGCCATTTCTTCGTTCTTTCTTTATAGATTAACGAATTTTCGTATGCTTCTTGTCTTAATTCTTCTAATTCGTTTAGTTGACTTAATCGTAGACGTCTAGCTTCATGTAAATCAAGATTACATGTCTTCAAAGCCCAAAATGCTTTGTGTTCAATTTCTACTGGAAGATGACATGCTTTTCCGTAAACGAGTCTAAAAGGTGTGGTTCCAATTGGAGTTTTGTAGGCTGTTCTAAAAGCCCAGAGTGCATCCTCCAATTTAATGGACCATTCCTTCGGATTTGATCCTACGGTTTTCTCTAGAATACGTTTTAAAGCTCGGTTGGTATTTTCAACTTGTCCACTTGTCTCTGGATGATATGCGGTGGAGATTTTATGAGTTACTCCATATCTTTTAAGAACTTTCTCAAGTTGATTATTACAAAAATGAGTTCTCCGATCACTTATTAAAGCTTTAGGTGTTCCAAACTTTGCAAAAAGACATTTTAAAAAGTTGACTACAACTCGTGCATCGTTAGTTGGGAGAGCTTGTGATTCGGCCCATTTAGATACATAATCAATGACTACGAGAATGTAGAGATTATTATGAGATTTTGGAAATGGACCCATATAGTCAATACCCCAAATGTCAAATACTTCACATACTTGAATGACATTTTGTGGCATTTCATCACGTTGACTTATTTTTTTGGCCCTTTGACATGCATCACAGGATTTGCAAAGAAGGTGTGCGTCTTTGTAAATTGTAGGCCAATAGAATCCAGCATCATAAACTTTTCTTGCTGTTAGTTGAGGCCCACAATGCCCTCCTGTTGGTCCTGTGTGACAATGTTTAAAATTTTACTAGCTTCATCTCCGAATACACATCGGCGTATTATTCCATCGGGACAACTTTTAAACAAATGTGGATCTTCCCAGAAATAGTGAAAGGACCCGTCCTAATCCACCTGGACGAGGTCATCAACATTTGGTCCCATTGCGATGATCGGCTCCAAGTAATGTCCTTATATTGAGCAAATGCACAGCGGAATACTTAATTCGTACCTGAGAATAAACATGATTTAAAGTGTCAACCAAAAGGTTGGTGAGTTCATAGGTTTATCATAACAATCATTTTAATATGTTAATAGACCACAAGATTTAATAATCATAAACATAATACACTCGCAAGTGTATGTAAAGCATTCTAAGTGGTTGAGCACTTGGTAACCATACTTAACATTTAATCAACGTCGCATATTCCCTTTATTATGAAATCTCACTACACCGTACCAAGTGTAGTCACCAAAACGAAGTACTGTGCAACCGTTGAATACTGGTCGTCCAGTCCGGTTGGGGTTGTCAGGCCCGATAGATCTATCAACAGGATTCGCGTTTACAATACCCATGTAAATAGTAGTTACCAAGCTACAGGGAAATATGCCAGTGGTACAACTCAACGTAGAATATATTTTTAAGTACTTGTGTCTATTTTGTAAACATTTATAAAAGCAGCGCATGTATTCTCAGCCCAAAAATATATATTGCAAAAGCAATTAAAAAGGGAGCAAATGAAACTCACTTTTGCCTTGAAGGTATTTAATTCGACTTGGTCTCCGATAGATATCACGAACCTAACCATATATATAATATATCAACATATTTTCTTTTTAAGTAATCGTTACATATATATATATATACTTTTAATACTTTTAATATTTTTTTAGTCCGTAGTTAGCAGTCCGATGTTAGTGGTCCACAATTAGTTGCTTAAATAAAATAAATAAAGACCCCATCGTATTCGTATTGATCAGAATTAATCTCGACCCATGGTACCATGTTGTCAAATGACGTGTTGCGTACATAAAGTACCGTGTTGTCAAATGACGTGTTGCGTACAATCATGAGGTCTTATGATTAATCTTCTCGTGTTGTTTACGGGTGGTCCTGAAATATATAAAATCAAATCATAAGTAATTATATATAAAATATCATATTAATTAGAAAAGATATGATTAATTTACTTTTTCTCCAAATATTTTCGTAGCTAAACTAGCTTCGGATACCCAATCTTGTTTTAGTCGTAGTTTCTTCATTACAACTCCGTTTTTGTTAGTTCAACTTGCCACTTACTTGGATCGAGTCAAATTTTAAGAATATGAACTTAAAATACCTTAATTTGTATTCGAAATCATAGGTTATAGGTCAAACTTTGGTAAAACTTATGAAAGTGATCATTTTCCATCATAAAAACAACATTTAATGATCATTTTTTCTAAAAATACTTACACTTTGAGTTAAACCATGAAATTTTTATGTGTTAATATATTCATAAGAAGTATGATTTTTCCAGAACATGAACTTTCAATTCAAAGTTCAAGATGGTTTTTAATTATCCAACCCAGAATAGCCCCCGGTTGCACTCCGACGACGTAGATTCAGTTTTTAAGATGTTCTTTGTAAAACCAAGTTATATCTTGTTAGGTTAGCATATCATTATGATATATTACAGGTATTGAAGTGTTTTAAAAGTCAAGTTAGAAGGATCTATTTAGTTTGCGAAAAAGTTTGAAATCATTCAAACTATGTTCTTGTTGTTAAAATTTTATACCACAAAATAAGATAGCTATATGAATATGAATTGAATAAGATTATGAACAAGGTTACTACCTCAAGTTACTTGGACAAAGTTACTGCAAAAGATAAGAAATAATCTTGGAATCAAAGAGTGGTGGAGTTAGATCAAAAGGTTGGAAGTAAACTTCTTCAAATGGATGGTTATTTTGATATGTTCTTGAAAGAGTTTTCTTATGGTGTTTAAGGCTTGTAATTGAAGCTAAATGATGGGAAAAATGCTTGAAGATGATCAAGTATGAAGTTAGGAGTATTTTGAGAGAGAAATGAGGGTGTAGTTATGAGAAAATGGAGTGAAGAAATGGTGTTCATTTATAAAAATGTTTTTAGTTTATAAAGAAAGAAAAGGATTCCTAATTTTGTTTTCTTACTAATAATTCATACTACTTGACAAATTCTAGTTACCTCATATCTAAGGCAGTAATAATGTTGATTAGGATGTTGATTTGATGTGTATATACCAATAGTAAATACGTATAGAAGCTGGTGTGATACGGGTACATATAGCCTAGAAATACGTATAGAAATCTTGAGGAAACGGAATGAGAATTCAAATATAGCTATCTTTTGTGAATATACTTATATTGTTTTATGTATTTAAGTCCTTAAAAGTGATTAAATACATTATATATACGATACATGTATAAGCATTATAGATTATAAGTATATATATCAAAGAATGTTACGTATAGTTATCGTTTTGAAAACTTAAGTTAGTAGTTTCAAAATATACTTATAACTCATTGTCATTAGTACACAATGAGATGTTAAACCATCCTTAGATCATGTTAAATATATATAAATACATATATATACACAAACGTATAATTATCGTATGTTATATAGTTCGTGATATCATCGGTCATATTGGACGGTCAAACGTTGTGTAAAACTCTTTTCAAAAACACAAGTCTCAACAATTTGGATTGCTTATCATGTTGGTATGGTTTAATTTATGTAAATATTAATCTCATAAGTATAATTTGGTCAGAAAATTCTGGGTCATTATAGTACCTACCCGTTAAAGTAATTTTGTCCCCGAAATTTGATAGAGGTTGTTATGGATAACAATAAGAAGGTTTTCATGACAAATATAAGGTGATAATGGAGTTTTATCATCATTGAGTAATGTAGATAAAACGATTCGATTATGCGAAGAATATAAATGAGACTATCGTAAAAGAGTGAGATGAGTAAAATATATTCGTCTTAACCGATGACGTAGTTATGATTGATTTCCGGGATTTAAGGAATTTAAAGAGAATCTTACGTAATAAGAATTAGTTCTTTGGTGATTAAGGAAATCAGGATCTTCTTTGATTATATGCAATAATCTGTTTCGATTGCTCTATCGGATATTTCACTATAAATTCACCCCTTCGTTTCCTTATTTTCCACGACTCACACCTTTTATTCTTTCTCCCTTGATTCTTACTTTAAATCATTCATCAATATGCTCCATCCAGTCCTGATTCTTGATATACTCCTAACTTTTATATCTGTCATTCTTCTTTTTCATCTACCACCAAAAGAATCTATTTACTTCTACTATACTCTTGTGTTTATAGTGTTTCTAATTCTCCCGTGTCTCTATATTGCTATCTGCATCGATATACACGGTTTGTAATTTCGGGGTTATTATCGGAGTTTATATTCTTCATTATTTTTAGGAGCTTCATGCTTTCGTTTTCTCTTCCCGACTTCAAGTCAAGCGAGTAATGGTCCGGAATTCATAGATATGAAATTCAGAATGAACATAGCTAATTCTCTAAGAAGAAAATGGTAATAGAACGATTTTGATTTGTTAAATTACCAGAATACCCTGGAGAAGACCGAGTCATCCAGAAAAATATTCTCTTGATATGTTTAGAGATTAGATAGAATGTAAGAGTCGTGTAAATGGCACATGATGACGGTACTGTGAATCATCATGCTTCATTAGAAACTCAGAATGACTTACTGTAATATAATGACGTTGATCAAGTGTCATTATATTATACTAATCCATTCTTCAGTTCCCAACACTACTTCAAAACATTCATATTTTAAACTCGAAGGTTTCAGAATTTAGAAACTAACACAGTTTCTTTTATGTTGCAGATATTACAGAGAGATAAATGATCTCAGATAAGAATAGTTGTGAAAATATCGCCAGAAATATGGAGGATATTTATAATAGAACATACGAGAATATCTTAGAATTTCTAATATCAATGGATGATGAAGAAGATTTGTCTGTGAAGGTTTAGAATGAGAAATAAGATGTTTGCTAATGATTTCAGCAGGCACAGAATCATTTGGATTCTTTGACGGCAAACTTATTCTTTGTGATTTGTCCACGGCTTTCTTCATAGTTTCACATAATCCGCTTTTCGGTACTAAATTTTCTATCGAGCGTTCCTAACACTCCTTTCTTTATCATCAAACTTTTGGCCATTAAGATCATCTACAACATGCTGCTTCATCAGCATTTTCAAAGTTAACTGATATGGGTCATCGGTTATCAAACCGAGGTAGTTTTAGGAGAATTGTGTTTTTAGAATGATTAATCGCTGATGGTAATATTGTGGAATATAAAAGGTTCCCCAGTAACAATAAAGAGTACGCATATATATTGCGGTTATAATAAAGTTGTTTTGGATGAAAAGTCGGAGTTGACTTGCTGGAGCTGTGATAAAATTAGCTACTTTGGAAAGGGATTGCAAAACGATCTTCGGTAATAACAATGTCAAAGGAACTAGAACAGATACGTGTCAAACGTTTACTCAGTTTCTGAGGGTTTTTCAGGTGCATAACTATATGCATCAATCTTTTCTTCCGTAGATGAAGTGCGGTTGGTTTATCCTCTCGATTGAGGTGTTTTTAAGAATCATGATAGATTTGAACGCTGATTGTAATCGTCGAGATACAATGAGGTTTAAGATGAAATCAAGTAGCAATCTTGAAGAAATGTTTAGTTTCATATGTTATAATCAATATTTTAATTCATTTTAATTGTCCAATGTCATTAGTCCACAGTCGATAGTCCACAGTAACAGTCCAATAATTCATATATAGTTTAATATATAATATACGAATTAATTAATACGTGTCATGACCCGTATACCTCTCAAACTCGATCACAACTCAAACTATATATATTATTGTAGAATCAACCTCAACTCTATATAGAGAACTCGATCATTACTGCATATAGAGTGTCTATGGTGATTCCAAATAATATATATAGATGCGTCGATATGATATGTCAAAACATTGTATACGTGTCCCGATATTTAAAGTGCGTAAAATAATTACAGAAATTGAATGACGATAAATAAAAGTGCGATAATTAAATTGTGTTAAATAAACTGCGATAAATAAAATGTAATCAGTTTGCTAGGAACAGTTAGCTGGAACAGTTAGCGTGGATTCTTTACAAAATTTTTCATAGTTAATTTGTTTGTTTCTAACAGATTTTATTTTGTCATATGTTTTCTTCATATGCCACTTGTTGGATTCTGGGAAGTCAAAATCCAAATATGAAATTGAATAAAAATGATTATTCTGCGGTGAACGGATACGTATATCAGTGGTTGTAGGTAGGATAGTAAATGACTATTGAATCAGCTTCGACGAATGTACAATGTAACTTATTAAGATATAATCTAATTATTCCTCGGGTATTACCTACCCGTTAAAAAAAAATTTCACCATTAATATTTTATACAAAAGAACTTTTAATTACAATCTTTATGAAAACATATATACATATATATTTTCTTCAGATGAAATCATAAATTTAATGAGTTAATATGATATTAATGTCATTTGCTTTTCGGTTTGAGCTAGAATAAGAAATCTCTAAAACTTTTTGAGACCACATATTCTTCGCAGAATATCAATGAAGTTATGGATCAATACTTCATCGTTCATTATTGTTGGTACTCCTTGGTATCTATGGTGCGTATGATGTTGATGTTTGTGGGACAGATTATGATGTCGAGACGTGTGATGCGGATGTTGTTTGTTAGTGGTGATGATGGTATTGTTGATGTTATTGATGGTGGTGCTGATTATGCTGCTGGTGCTTCTGCTGGTGTTTGCAACCTTTGCACCATCTTCTCCAAAGCCGTCACGCGAGCGCGAAGTTCGTTAACTTCTGCTAGTACACCGGGATGATTGGCGGTTGGAGCGAGTGAATGAACAAGATTTGTAATATGGGATAGTCTATAATCGTAACGAGATACTCTAGAAATGAGAGAGAAAATGGTGTTTCGAATAGGTTCGGCGGTAAGTGCTTCAGGTTCATCGCCAAGAGGGCAATTTGGTGGATGGAATGGATCACCTTCTTCTTATCTCCAGTGATTTAGTATATTATGAACCCATCCCCAATTCATCCAAAATAGATTATGGGAAATTGGTTGATCCATTCCGGTGACGCTGCTTTCGGAGCCTGAATGGAAATCCATATCGGCATAACTGTCGGAATCTGAAGAATTCGAACTAGATGCGGAATCCATCTTGTATAATGGGGAAAATGAATTTTTGGTATGGAATAGATTATAGGAGTTAGATTTGGTACTCTTCAATACATAATTTACATATGTATATATATAATACCAAAATCCCGTAAATTACAGAGAATCTTTGAAAAGATATCAGTCAAAGTTCGTAATAACAGATATGCTAAGATAAGAATTCATCTATACACTATCAATGCAGTAAATGCAGTAAAACGTGTCTAGACTTATGAATGATAAGAAGGTAATTTCCTAAGGATGATAAGCAGATGATTTCTGACTAGAAATGATAAGCAAAACTTTTGACATGTAGACACGGTCGAAGTCCAGACTCATTAATGCATCCTAACAACTACTAGTTAGACACACTAATGCAAGACCTGGTTCGCTACGACCACTGCTCTGATACCAACTGAAAGGACCCGTCCTAATCCACCTGGACGAGGTCATCAACATTTGGTCCCATTGCGATGATCGGCTCCAAGTAATGTCCTTATATTGAGCAAATGCACAGCGGAAGACTTAATTCGTACCTGAGAATAAACATGCTTTAAAGTGTTAACCAAAAGGTTGGTGAGTTCATAGGTTTATCATAACAATCATTTTAATATGTTAATAGACCACAAGATTTAATAATCATAAACATAATACACTCGCAAGTGTATGTAAAGCATTCTAAGTGGTTGAGCACTTGGTAACCATACTTAACATTTAATCAACGTCGCATATTCCCTTTATTATGAAATCTCACTACACCGTACCAAGTGTAGTCACCAAAACGAAGTACTGTGCAACCATTGAATACTGGTCGTCCAGTCCGGTTGGGGTTGTCAGGCCCGATAGATCTATCAACAGGATTCGCGTTTACAATACCCATGTAAATAGTAGTTACCAAGCTACAGGGAAATATGCCAGTCTTACAACTCAACGTAGAATATATTTTTAAGTACTTGTGTCTATTTTGTAAACATTTATAAAAGCAGCGCATGTATTCTCAGCCCAAAAATATATATTGCAAAAGCAATTAAAAAGGGAGCAAATGAAACTCACATTTGCCTTGAAGGTATTTAATTCGACTTGGTCTCCGATAGATATCACGAACCTAACCATATATATAATATATCAACATATTTTCTTTTTAAGTAATCGTTACATATATATATATACTTTTAATATTTTCTTAGTTCGTAGTTAGCAGTCCGATGTTAGTGGTCCACAATTAGTTGCTTAAATAAAATAAATAAAGACCCCATCGTATTCGTATTGATCAGAATTAATCTCGACCCATGGTACCATGTTGTCAAATGATGTGTTGCGTACATAAAGTACCGTGCTGTCAAATGACGTGTTGCGTACAATCATGAGGTCTTATGATTAATCTTCTCGTGTTGTTTACGGGTGGTCCTGAAATATATAAAATCAAATCATAAGTAATTATATATAAAATATCATATTAATTAGAAAAGATATGATTAATTTTGTGACGATCGCTCCAAATCCATATGGACGAATACGTCATTCATCGATTTCATTGCGAGGTATTTGACCTCTATATGATACGTTTTGTAAACATTGCATTCTTTTGAAAAGGCACATCATAAATGAATATTTAAATCAAAGGTTTTCGACATCTGATGATTTCTACATATAGACAATCACCGTAAATAATAGTTTACAATAGTACTTCCATTGACAATGCAGTCAAAATAAGATACATGGTGATGATTTGGTGAATGCAACGTTTCCTTGATAAATATGCCATGTAAGACTCCATGCACATAGCTTGTCTAACATATAAGCAAACAGCGGAAGACTTCTAGGAACCTGAGAATAAACATGCTAACAAGTGTCAACACAAAGGTTGGTGAGTTCATAGTTTTAGTATTTCGCATAATCTGTATATAAAGGTGGATCACAAGATTTCAGTTGTTCAATCCAGAAACGTTTATCAAAATATTCTACGAAATTGAGCACCCTGGTAACTAAGCTTTAACGTTATAATAAGTACCCATGTTTTAACATACATGCAACCAACATGTACAATACACGCAAACCAACGTGTACTAAACTCAAATAGCATACGTCTGTTTTATAGTTCAGGCTAGGGTTTCTATACCTAGAACAGACGGGGATGTCAAGCCCTATGGATCCATATATAACTACTCGCGCCCACCAGTTCTTATAACTGGCAGTTACTAGTTACCAAAGCTAAGGGATTTTTGATTCAAACTCGGTGTAGAATTTAGTATGTACTTGTATCCATTGCGTTTAAAATAAAGTGCATGTATTCTCAGCCCAAAAATATAGATTGCAAAAGCAATTAAAAAGGGAGCAATGAAACTCACGCATATAAATCTAGTATTTTCAGTATTTATAAACAGTCGCATGTATTCTTAGCCCAAAAATATATTGAGTAAAAGGGATCATATGAAACTCACACATATAAATATTGTATATCGGTTAATAAAGCATTTGCATGTATTCTCAGCCCAAAAATGTAGAGAGTAAAAAGGATCTTATGAAACTCACCTTAGCCGCATAAAAAGTCGTTCACCAAAATGTGACCGAAACTCGGATTACCAAATAACCGTAGATCTCAACCTAGAGAACATATGTTGGTCAATAATTGTTTATCAAGCTAGGTCAGGTCATAGTGTATCACAATCCTAATGCTCGAGATCGACATACAATAGTTATCAAAAGTTATTTCAAAAAGTCAATCTGACTCCATACAATAGTTGAATGATCATGGCAATCGAATCATTTTAATATTTCACATAGTTTTCTAATTCTTGTAAAATTAAACTATAGTTTTTATAAAGCTTTAAAATATGATAAAACAATCAGTTTTGACAATTGTTCAATAAAACGAGACGTGCCTTATATAAGATTTCAGTTACTCGGTTGGTAATATTTAAAAATCCATTTTATCAATCTCGTAAACAAGTTGTTTATATCTTAATTGCAGATTCAAAAGCAATTTCAATTAACGTCAATCATAATTCAGTTGATCATATCTTTTAATCCGTTCATCGAAGCTATTCGATATCTAAATGAAAAGTTATTGATTTTTCGCCAGCTTTCCAAAAACATGTATATCATATACCTTTTACCAGTAATATATGTATTTAATTCGTGATTCATTATAACTGTTTAACGACGAAATTTAGCATACAAGCATGTATAAATATATATACTCGAGCACTGGAAATGGATACACAATTAATATATAAAAGATAAAATATGAGTGCTTACGTATCAATATTGAGATTCAATATTGTAGGAAAGTACGTAAACGTAACGGAGATGATAAACACTAGGTTTGACTTTACGAGCATAATCCCCAAATCATACCCATAACCTCCATAGCTATAACTCATAATTTTCTTAGCTCTATCCCGATCGAAAAACCATTTTGAAAGTGACAAGCTCATGACCTCGTCGTAGTATTTTATGTATAATATTACTAAAAATATTAAGATTAATAATAATAATAATAATAATCTTAATAATAATATCATAATAATAATAATAATAATAATAATAATAATAATAATAATAATAATAATAATAATAATAATAATAATAATAATAATTAATATAAATAATAAATAATAATAATATTACACATGGAGTAATATATGTGTAAGAACTCGAGCAGAAACTGGACTTTTATAGGCAACTTTTTGAAATCTGATACCCATGCGATCGCATGGGTTTTTAGTGTATTTGCCATGCGATCGCATGGCCGCCTGATCCAGCTCAAAATATTTTTGTTTTCTTGTTTGTCGACATATTATTATATAATATATATAATTTAAATAATTAATTATATATTATATTAAATTCATGTGCATAGTTGACTTGTAATTTTCATTCCGATGACCCGTACGTTGTCACTCGACTTATGTCCCGGTTCCGGTTTCTTGAACGCATTTTTGTACGCTTAGAAAACTCGCAATTTACGTTTTGTGACTCGTACCTTTGTCAAAATATAGTCTTAAATTATCAATAAACTATATCATTCAAAGTGTATCTTAAACTTTCGAGTGTTTTGGTCATTTACTTCTATAAATCATTGTCTCGCTATTTGTTGATATATATACATAATAACAAATCGTTTTATGACCAAGTTAATATATATTTTCAACATTCATAAACACGTTTTAAATATACGTCGCAAGTTATTCATACAATTAATATTCCAACTTATCATATATATTCAAATAAATATTTAAACCAATAAGTTTAATGTACGGTATTAAACAATTAAAACTTTATTACGTTTTCAAGTTATAGTATATATATGTATCTATTTACATGTAATGGTTCGCGAATCGTTGAGAACAACCGAAGGGTACTTGAATAGTTCAAAAATTTTGAGATTCTGTTTTACAGACTTTGCTTATCGTGTCGGAAACGTTAAATCATTTAAAGATAAAGTTTAAATTTGGTCAGAAATTTCTGGGTCATCACAAATTTACTTTTTCTCCAAATATTTTCGTAGCTAAACTAGCTTCAGATACCCAATCTTGTTTTAGTCGTAGTTTCTTCATTACAACTCCGTTTTTGTTAGTTCAACTTGCCACTTCCTTGGATCGAGTCAAATTTTTAGAATATGAACTGAAAATACCTTAATTTGTATTCGAAATCATAGGTTATAGGTCAAACTTTGGTGAAACTTATGAAAGTGATCATTTTCCATCATAAAAACAACATTTAATGATCATTTTTTCTAAAAATACTTACACTTTGAGTTAAACCATGAAATTTTTATGTGTTAACATATTCATAAGAAATATCATTTTTCCAGAACATGAACTTTCAATTCAAAGTTCAAGATGGTTTTTAATTATCCAACCCAAAATAGCCCCCGATTGCACTCCGACGACGTAGATTCAGTTTTTAAGATGTTCTTTGTAAAACCAAGTTATATCTTGTTAGGTTAGCATATCATTATGATATATTACAGGTCTTGAAGTGTTTTAAAAGTCAAGTTAGAAGGATCTATTTAGTTTGCGAACAAGTTTGAAATCATTCAAACTATGTTCTTGTTGTTAAAATTTTATACCACAAAATAAGATAGCTATATGAATATGAATTGAATAAGATTATGAACAAGGTTACTACCTCAAGTTACTTGGACAAAGTTACTGCAAAAGATAAGAAATAATCTTGGAATCAAAGAGTGGTGGAGTTAGATCAAAAGGTTGGAAGTAAACTTCTTCAAATGGGTAGTTATTTTGATATGTTCTTGAAAGAGTTTTCTTATGGTGTTTAAGGCTTGTAATTGAAGCTAAATGATGGGGAAAATGCTTGGAGATGATCAAGTATGAAGTTAGGAGTATTTTGAGAGAGAAATGAGGGTGTAGTTATGAAAAAATGGAGTGAAGAAATGGTGTTCATTTATAAAAACGTTTTTAGTTTATAAAGAAAGAAAAGGATTCCTAATTTTGTTTTCTTACTAATAATTCATACTACTTGACAAATTCTAGTTACCTCATATCTAAGGCAGTAATAATGTTGATTAGGATGTTGATTTGATGTGTATATACCAATAGTAAATATGTATAGAAGCTGGTGTGATACGGGTACATATAGCCTAGATATACGTATAGAAATCTTGAGGAAACGGAACAAGAATTCAAATATAGCTATCTTTTGTGAATATACTTATATTGTTTTATGTATTTAAGTCCTTAAAAGTGATTAAATACATTATATATACGATACATGTATAAGCATTATAGATTATAAGTATATATATCAAAGAATGTTACGTATAGTTATCGTTTTGAAAACTTAAGTTAGTAGTTTCAAAATATACTTATAACTCATTGTCATTAGTACACAATGAGATGTTAAACCATCCTTAGATCATGTTAAATATATATAAATACATATATATACACAAACGTATAATTATCGTATGTTATATAGTTCGTGATATCATCGGCCATATTGGACGGTCAAACGTTGTGTAAAACTCTTTTCAAAAACACATGTCTCAACAATTTGGATTGCTTATCATGTTGGTATGGTTTAATTTATGTAAATATTAATCTCATAAGTATAATTTGGTCGGAAAATTCCGGGTCATTACAAATAGTGTTTTATATCACTAAAGAATTTCTTTCGTTTTTGGTACGACAATCCTTTTTCAAGGAATCCACATACTAAATAGTTTGCATAGTCTGTAAACCATGGAATTTCACTATAATCTATCTTCAATAGATATTCATCAGGAAAGTTGTCTTGTATAGCCGATTCATTTAGAACTTCTAATTCGGGATTTTCAAGACGAGAAAGATGATCAGCGGCGAGATTTTCTGCTCCTCTTTTATCTCGTATTTCAATATCAAACTCTTGTAAGAGTAAGATCCAACGGATTAATCTTGGTTTAGCATCTTGTTTTGAAAATAGGTATCTAAGAGCATAATGGTCGGTATAGACCACCGTTTTAGCTAGAACGAGATATGATCGAAATTTGTCAAAAGCAAAGATAATAGCAAGGAGTTCTTTTTCAGTAGTTGTGTAATTTGTTTGTGCTCCTTGTAACGTCTTACTAGCATAATATATAGGTTGAAATCATTTTTCAATCCTTTATCCTAAAACGGCTACCATTGCAAAATCACTTGCATCGCACATAAGTTCAAATGGTAGATTTCAATTTAGAGTTATCATGTAGTAAGTTTTTCTTTAAGAATATTAAAAGATTTGATACATTCATCTGAAAAGATGAATAGATCATCCTTTTCTAGGAGTCTATTCATAGGAGTGGCAATTTTAGAAAAATCTTTTATGAAACGTCGGTAAAAACCGGCATGCCCTAGAAAACTCCTAACTCCTCTGACATTGGTGGGATGTGGAAGTTTAGCAATTACATCTACTTTAGCTCTATCCACTTCAATTCCTTCCTTTGAAATTTTATGACCAAGAACGATGCCTTCTTTAACCATGAAATGGCATTTCTCCCAATTAAGAACTAGATTTGATTGTTCATATCTAATAAGCATTCGTTCAAGATTAACTAAACATGATTCAAAAGTATCACCGAAGACTGAAAAGTCATCCATGAAAACTTCCATGCATTCTTCTATCATGTCGTGAAAAATCGCCATCATGCACCTTTGAAAGGTTGCAGGGGCGTTGCAAAGTCCAAATGGCATGCGTTTGTAAGCAAAAGTACTATAAGGGCACGTGAATGTGGTTTTCTCTTGGTCCTCGGGTGCTATTGAAATTTGAAAGTATCCGAAAAAACCATCAAGAAAACAATAGTAACTATTTCCGGCTAATCTTTCCAACATTTGATCAATAAAAGGTAAGGGAAAGTGATCTTTTCTGGTGGCGTCATTTAATTTTCTATAATCAATACATACACGCCATCCTGTTACAGTCCTAGTAGGAATAAGCTCATTTTTCTCATTTATAATGACAGTCATGCCACCCTTCTTAGGTACGCATTGAACTGGGCTTACCCACGGACTATCAGAAATTGGATAAATTAAACCTGCATCAAGCAGTTTAATAATTTCTTTCTTAACAACATCTTGCATATTAGGATTTAGTCTTCATTGGCGTTGCACATACGTTTTATGACCTTCTTCCATAAGGATTTTATGTGTGCAATACGAAGGACTTATTCCTTTAATATCATGAATCTTCCATGCAATAGCTGGTTTATGAGCTTTTAACACAGAAATGAGTTGAGATTTCTCATTTTCAGTAAGAGAAGATGATATTATTATAGGTAATTCAGATTCACCATGTAAATAAGCGTATTCCAAATGGTTTGGAAGTGGCTTTAACTCTAATGTCGGTGGTTCTTCTATCGATGATTTATATCGATATCTGTCTTCCTCTTTTAGCATTTGAATTTCTTCTGTTGTTGGTTCATATCCATTAGCCATAAGTGTAGCTAACATTTCAGTTTCATCAATTGGTTCAGTACCTTCTCCTAAAGAACATTCTCCTGTTCCTTGTAATTCTAGAAATTCTTCTATCAATTCTGCATGTGAATCTATAGTTTGAATATAATAGCATGTATCATCTGCAGATTGCGGTTGTTGCATTGCTCTATCAACTGAAAAGGTAACACTCTCGTCCTCTATACTTAGGGTCAGTTTCTTACCAAACACGTCTATCATTGCTTTAGCCGTGTTTAAGAATGGTCTTCCTAATATGAGAGGAACTTGAGAATCTTCTTCCATGTCTAGAACAACAAAATCTACTGGAAATACTAAAGTACCAACTTTAACTAGCATGTTTTCCATTATCCCTCTAAGATATTTTACTGATCGATCGGCTAGTTGTATACTTATTCGTGTTGGTTTCAATTCTCCAAGGTCTAGTTTAGTGTATAGTGAATACGGCATCAGATTTATACTAGCACCTAAATCTGCCAATGCTTCTATTGAACTAAGACTACCCAGAAAACATGGAATTGCGAAACTTCCTGGATCAAATAATTTTTCTGGTATCTTATTCAACAGTACTGCAGAACAATTTGCATTCATAGTAACAGCCGAGAGTTCTTCTATTTTCTTTCTATTTGAGATTAGATCTTTCAGAAATTTAGCATATCTTGGCATTCCTGAAATCACATCAATAAAAGGAAGATTTACATTTATTTGTTTAAACATATCCAAGAATTTGGATTGCTCGGCTTCAAGTCTCTCTTTTCTCATTTTACTCGGGTAAGGAAGTGGTGGTTGGTATGGTTTAACATAAGGTTTAGCCTTAACTGTGTTATCTTCATTAACCTTTTCAACTACCGGTTCTTTTTCCTTATCTTGATCAGATTGTGGTTCTTGTGGAGTAGGAATAGTGTCATCAGAAATTACAGGTATTTCAGGTGGTTTAAGTGTAATACCACTTCTTGTGGTAATGGCTTTAGCTGTTTCATTTCGGGGGTTAGCATTTGTATCACTAGGTAGACTTCCCGGTTTTCTTTCACCTATTAACCTTGCTAGGTTACTTACTTCTTGTTCCAAATTTTGAATAGAAGCTTGTTGATTTCTAAATGCTTGAGCATTTTGTTCATTGGTTTGTTTCTGAGATGTGAAAAACTGTGTTTGAGATTCAACTAGCTTCGTCATCATATCTTCTAAATTCGGCTTTTTATCATCGGTTTGTGGTGGTTTGTTTTGAAAATTAGGTCTTTGCTGATTGTAAATATTATTTGATACTTGTTGATTACTAGGACCTTGTTGGTTATTGTATGGAACATTTTGGTTATAATTCTGGTTTTGATTGTAAATCAGTCTTGGCAGTTGATAATTATTCTGATAATTATTTCCAGGCCTTTGGTTTATGTATGAAACATTCTCTCTTTGTTCTATTGTTAGTTCAATACTGAGACAATCTTTTGTCAAATGTGGTCCGCCACACTGCTCACAACTAATTCGTATTGAGTGAATATCCTTAATCATCTTTTCCATTCGTCTCTCGACAGCATCTATCTTTGCAGAAATGGAATCTAAGTCATGGCTAGAATCGGCTCTAGCTTCTTTAGATGATCTAACGATATCTTTTTCTTGGTGCCACTCATGTGAGTGGGAAGCAGTGTTATCAATAATTTTGTAAGCATCAGTTTCTGTTTTCTTCATAATGGAACTACCAGCTGCTATATCGATGTCTTTCCTTGTAGTGATGTCGCATCCTTGGTAGAATATTTGTACTATTTGACAGGTGTCTAAACCATGTTGCGTACATCCTCTTAATAACTTACCAAATCTTGTCCATGCCTCATATAGAGTTTCATTTGGCTTCTGTGTGAACGTAACAATTTCTCCTTGAAGTCTTACGGCTTTAGATGCCGGAAAGAATTTTTTAAGAAAATTTTCAACTAAAACGTCCCACATATCAATCGCCCCTTCAGGTAACGATTCCAACCAATATTTGGCTTCTCCCTTTAAAGTCCAGGGAAATAACATGAGATATATCTGTTCATCTTCAACTTCTCGGATTTTAAATAGTGTGCAGATCCTATTAAAGGTACGAAGATGTTCATTTGGATCTTCCTTCGGCGCACCACTAAATTGGCATTGATTAGTCACCATGTGTAGAATTTGTCCTTTGATTTCATAATCTGGCGCATTAATGTCTGGATGAGTAATTGCGTGACCTTGGCCAGTGCGTTTAGCTCTCATTCGGTCTTCCATACTTAAAGGTTCCAGATTTTCCATAATTGAATTTGTTGAATCTGAATCACTAGAGGATTCTGATTTAATGGTTCGTTCCTCAACAATCTCTGTTTGAATGATTGGTGGTTTCGGAGGAAAGATTAGTGGTTCAGGATCTATGAATCGTCCCTGAATATTCTCCGGATTCTCAATTGTGAGGTCGGGTTCAAAAAATGGATTATCGGAAATTTGAATTGGAGTACTTGGTCGACTGGATGACGATTCTAGAGAAAAATCAACGGCGACAATATTTGCTAGATGTCTTGATCGAGTTACAGGTGGTGAACGTACAAAAGGTGGTGAACGTTTTGCTCGGTGCATTCACTGAATATCCTATTAGTTTTTAAAAAAGAAAGAAAAATTATATAAGTTATCCAATTAATAGACTTTTCTGATTTTGCCCACGTTTCGAATAGCCAAAAGATGCAGCAGAGGGGCAGGATTCGTTTGGTCTCAATATAATTGAGTACTGTTTAGCTCCAATAATCCGGTCCACGTACAAATCCAACTATTACTACGAACCAGAAAATTTTGATGTCTATCAATTTAACCACTTAAAATAAATTTTCGTTATTTTAAGAAATTTTAGAGAAGAAATAGAATAAAAATCTATATCCTAAAAACTAGAATGGCGAGAAATAAGAGAGAAAAAGAGCGAGTCGAAAAAGGTCGAAAAATAAAAAAAATAAAAAATAATAGGTGTCGAAAAATAAAAATAAGAAAGTAGCGCGTTTGAAACTTAAAAAGCACTAAAATTTAAGAATTAAAAGTTGCGTCTAAAAATATTAAAGCTTAAAAGTAAAACTATATCCTAAATGGCAATATCTTAAAAAGGTACTAAAAACTTAGAACGGCGTCGCAAAATTCTAAAGCACCTAGATCTTAGTCTAAAGAAAAAGCACTTAAGGGATTTTACGGCAAAGTCTAAAACTCTAGAAATAAAAATAACTATGGAAAAAACTATGACTTAAAATTAAATACGAGCGAAAAATATAAAGATTACGCTAAAAACAAATAAAAAGGGACAAAATATAAAAATATACTAAAAGTTGTAAAAAGTACAATTTTTATAAAAATATTATTTTTATATTATTTATTTAATAAAACTATTACTTTGATAAATTATTTAAACTAAATAAACTAAATAATACAAATTAAAAATAAAAGCTAAAACTAAATAATAAATTAATATAACCTAATTAGGGTTTAAATTAAATAATATTAATAATAATACCGTAATTAATGCTGAACTAGGGCTTCCTGTGGCGTGTCAGGTGATCTCATGCGATCGCATGAGATTTTGCCTTCGGGCTCATGCGATCGCATGAGCTTGGATTTTGGGCCCGGTTACGGGCTGCTACAGTACGGGCCTAGAGTTTTAATATTTTTTTTTATTTTGCTGTTTTATATATTTATATATATGTAAATAAAACTTATATTTTTTTACAAACTAAAATAAAATTAAAGAAACTTTATAAAACTTATATGTTTAACAAACTTTTTTTTAAAAATATTTATATTTATATTTTTGTTTTTCTTTTTATATTTTTGAATTTTTAAAACGTATTTTTACAAAAACGTATTTTTTATAAAAGTAGACTTAAAAATTAATAAAAATCTTTTTTTTTATATATATATATTAGCGTTGCGCTTCCGGCGTTTAAGCAGAATTCTCCCCGGCAGCGGCGCCAAAAATATTTGATGGTGTGCGAGGTGTATATAAAATAGCTTATATTTTACTATGAAAAACTATTAAATACGATACAATTTTACACAAGATATTTATTTATTTATAGAATGGATATACCTAAACCTTGCTACAACACTTATAGGCAGTGTACCTAATCGTACAGTAGTGTAGTTTTTAGTAAGTCCGGTTCGTTCCATAGGGAAATCTTTTAAACAAAGCTTAACGCTATATTAGTTTTACTTTATAAAAATACAAATATATATATAAGTAATATTATTAATATAAAGGGGGGGGGGGTTTACCGTTTAATGACCGGTTTGTCGATTTTTAAAACTTTAGTCGCAGTTAAAACCTAATGTAAAATATTAAATAAATAAAAGACTTAATTTAAAGCGTAAAGTAAATAACGATAATGAAATTGCGATAAAATAAACTTGCGATAATTAAAAAGTACGATAATTAAAAGTGCAATTAAATACAATGACAATAAATAAAAGTGCGATAATTAAAAGTGCAATTAAATATGAAAATAAAGGAATTATGCTTATTTTAACTTCCGTAATCATGATATTTGACGTGTTGATTTTTAGTTTATTCCCATGGGTTAATTGTCCTTTGTCCTGGATTATTCAATATGTCCGTCTGGTTTTTGTCCATAACAGTCCATCAGTCATAAATATAAAGTGCGAGTATCCTCGTCAAATTATCCTTATACCCGAAGTCAAATATTCCAACTAATTGGGGACTTAAACTGTAACAAGGTTTTAATACTTTGTTTAATAATTACACCAGGATATCGACTACGTGTAACCCAATATTTTAATACTTTGTTAACAATTATGCCAAGTGTCCTTGTACATAATTTCATCCCTGTTTTAATAATTCCATAGACTATTAATCCATTCCCGTGTCCGGTTAAATGAACGATTATTCGTATATATAAATATCCCACCCATCGTGTCCGATCGAGTGTATATGGTTATTTATAGGTACGTCCAATTGTAAATCTTTATATTAAAATTAATAAACTATCATTTAGTTAAACAAATATAAAGCCCATTAATAGCCCATAGTCTAATTTCCACAAGTGTCGTTTGTAACATCCCGCGTTTTTCCGTTAAATTTATTTTTAACACTTTTTTTTTTAAATAAAATCTTTCGTTATTTAAATTCGTAGTTTCCGTTGACCAACGTTCTTAATTTTTCCCGTTATTTAATTATAACATCACTCGTTTACTCGAGCGTTTTTGAAATATTCGTTTGGTTAATTCCCGCACCCGCTTTGAAACTTGAGGGACCGAGGTTGCCAAGTGGGCAAACTAGTTGACTAGGTCAACTAGTCAACCCACCTTATCCACCCATTCATTTCACCTCCCACCTTCTCCCTCTTTTCTCTCTACTTCCCTTTCATGAACTCAAACACCCATCCTCACAAATTCATCATCTAAATCCGATTGGAGAAGCAAACATCAAAACAAATTACTTTTTCATGATCCTCTCTTCATCCTCTTCGATTTGGTACCAATTTCATAGCTTGGGGTAAAGTTTCTAAAAACTCTAGATTTCTCTAAATTCGTGTTTTGACTTGAAATGGTGTTAGTTAGTGTCTATGGCTTGTGTATAACATGAAAATATGATTTATTTGCTCGATTTGTTGTTTTGAAGTAACTAGCATGAACTTGAAAATGGGTGTGCTTAATCTTTAATTTTAGATGAGTTAATGTTGTTAAATTGTTAAAGTTCATGTTTTAATTGTGTTACTAGTATCACTAGCTTCGTTTTGATGCATAGGTTGACTAAGAAAACTTCAAAAACATGAATATTGATTTTTGTGGATTTTGGTTAGGGTTTGATAGACTCAAAACGAACTTTTTGATGCTTGAATGCCATGAAAATGTTATTTGTAAGTGTTTAGTTGTAATGCACGTTTCATTACCTTCAAAACGGCATATCATATGTGTGAATTGGATTCCCGAAACTTAAAATGCATTTGATGAACTTGAACTTTGAAAATAAACCTTTATTGATCAATTGACGAGTTTTCGGTTATTGTAATTGATGTTTTTACTTGGTGAAAAGTAGTTAGTTGTATTCTTTGTCAAAATACCTTTCCAACGATATAAGATACTTGTTTTGGATGTTTACGGTTTAGGATTTATGGGTATTTGAAGTTGGATTCGTGCTTGAGTGTGAAAACTGCCAGAATTCTCTGCACAGGTAATGACGCGGCGCGCCATATACCCGCGCGGCGCGCCAAAGTGGTCTGTCCAACTTTGTCGATTTTTGAATAATGTTTGCTATGCTACACACCCCCGATCAACATGAAACTTGGACAACATGCTCATATATGATTTCTAAGCTCATGAAAATAGTTCGGGACCCGACCCGACCCCATTGACTTTTTCATTGACTTTGACCAAGTTTGACTTTTAGTCAAACTTAACAAAACACTTATGCAATCGTTCTAATCTTATTTTATACTTGATTCTTGCATGAAACTTGACAACGTGATTCACTTGCTATACTATTCGAGTCGTAACGAGCCATAGGACTAATTGAACACATTTCACCCGACCTTGTGTCGTAACCGGTTAATTGATACAACTTATTTGTTTAGGTCAAGGCTAAGCAACTTTCATGCACACGTTTACTTTGTGAAGTACATTTATACTCGTGCACTCGAGGTGAGATCATAGTCCCACCTTTTCAACAACTTTTTATACTTTTAAATTGTGGGCTGAGAAACATATACTTTGTTACATTTTGTACTACTTACTTTTATACTTTGAACACAAGTACAAGGAAAACAAACATTCCACAGCGAGTTAGAACAAAAATCCTCAATTCGATTATCATTAGTTACACTTGCAGGGTGTAAGCGAGAACTTATATTGTGTGGCCATACGGGTTTGACAAACCCTCATTACGGACGGTTCGCTACCGTCTACGGATGAAATATATTTTCGAGAAACAGTGTATGTTCTAACACTATTGTGATGGGGTTCTATGGAAGGAAATGTTAAGTCTTGATAATTGGGTGCTCGCGAACAATACTTTTGGAATGCAAACGATTTTGATAATCAACTATGGGAATACTAAATCTTGTGGTTCAAAAACAACGTTTACAACTACACCTATGATTTCACCAACGTTTTTCGTTGACAGTTTTCTATATGTTTCTCAGGTTCATACTCGGCTACTTGATACATGCTTCCGCACACTTTGATTACTTGCTTGAGGTCAAGCATACATGTATACGCTAGTGATAGCACTTTTGGATTAAACCTTAAAGCATACATACTTACACTATTTATAGCAACTGTGATGTGATTTTCAACTTATATTATGTCGCAAGTTATTTCATTTATACTTTACAATTTTTGTAATCTTAAACTTGTTGTCGAATTGTTTGTAAACTAAACTTTGCAAGTCTTGTACGTTTCAAATGAATGCGACATAATTTTGGTCAAACGAGTCTCATATAGGGACTATGACCACGCAACAGGACCTAAGTAGTCGGCGCCGTCAATGACGATTTTGACGGGTCGCTACATATGGTATCAGAGCGTTGGTTGTAGGGAACTAGGATATGCATTAGTGTGTCTGACAGAGTCGTTAGGATGCATTAGTGAATCTAGACTACAACCGGATAGTTAACCATTGCATTCTGACATACATTTGCTATAGATAGCACTTACTTGACTACTTGTGTATTATACTTGAATCATTCTTAGGCAAACTTCTTAATGGTACCAAGTTTTCATCTTACGAACTCGTATTCCGCCACTTTTTGGTAACACACGTAAATTCATGATTCATACACGTATGGATGACGACGACTTCATTAGTCACACTTGTTCGAGAACTCTGTCTCCTGGATTGTTATTTGCCACCGTTTCAACTTACTATCGGTTTCCCACTGGTGTTTCTTACTATCTACTTTTTGGTGTTACTACCATCACTACTCTAGGTGAGTATCATCATCAACATTTATCACTACGGTTGCGTGCTACTCGTTATCATGACTCGTTATTCTTTTCATACCTGAATACCTTATTGTCTGACTTGAACCACATTGACGTGAACAATCATTTATACACTTCCCTCGGGAAATGCATCTTCAGAGTTGCACAAATTCTTTTGATTAATACGAGTCACGTTAGAGACGTCGTTACACTTTGTTTATTTTAAATTTTCACGATTACACGAACTTGATTCTATGGAGTGATGTGGGAATGAAGGTATGAGTTAGTGTAATATAACGTCATTTGATCAACGTAGTTATATTACGGTAAGTCATACCAAAGTTCTAATGACACGTGATGGTGGTTGGACTCGATCAACCTAATCACCACCATGTGCCATGTACATGACTTCACTTTTCTTGTTTGGATATCCGAAAACTCCGAGAATATTGATAACAACCATACCCGGGACACATCTTCGATTATTGTCGAGCCATATTTATGCTTCCGAATGAATGGAAAATTTTTTTCAACTTCAAACATATGTTATACGCGTATACTATCTCGTCTTCGCACGGTTTCATCGAAGAACTACAATATGCTTGATATGCCCACATCGAGGCGGAAATTTCTCTCGTATTACACTCGTACTTCCATTTAAGGAAAATATTTTATCTAAATTCTCAATGGAGGGAGAGACTCTTCACGTTATACTAGTATTCGCCACGAGGGTGAATAGTCCTAACGAACGTTTTCGGAAACCGATAAATCTTTCGCGGCGTGAAATTCTCGAGAAACAGAAACTTGTTCTAACAAACATTTTCAAGTCCTAACAAACTTGTTCGAATATACCTTACAGAACTGTAACTCATTTCGGATCAAAATCCTCGTTTCACTTCTAGATTTCGGAGTGCTTTTCGAAAAGCCTCGGGACCACGTTTAAACATGAGTACCACGCATCAACCATAAACCGACGAACAAAGCAAATGTACGATTCAAACCTTGGAAACCGTAATACGAGCTTGTGTTATCAACTCCAAATTTACTTGAGAAGAGTATTTTCCTTTAGCCGAATTCTCTTACTACAATGATTTTCATTCTAGTTTTAACGTCACACCTTTTGAAATCTTATGTGACCGGAAACGTCATTCTCCTTTTGTAGAACCAAGTTAATGATAATCAAACCACCGAACCCAATCTAATTCATGGAACAACCAAGAAACTTCTTTAACCTCAGAAAGGCTCGAGACGACCGTAGTCGCCAAAGGAGCTATGCCACTGTTAGACGTAAACTTTTCAAATTCCACGTGGAAAACCGCGTAACGTTAAAAGTCGCACCTTGAGGAGGTGTAATTCATTTCGGGAAACGTAGAAAGCTAAATCCGCGATATTTTGATCCTTTTGAAATCTTGGGGCGTATTGGACCCGATGCATACCGTTTAGATTTTCCGATTCATTTGAGCTCCGTTCATCCTACATTCCATATATCAAACTTGAAGAAGAGTCTTGCGAAACAGGAACATGTTATCGTCTTCGACGAACCTACTATCGATGACAAACTTTCCTTCCTAGGAGAACCGGTTGAAATTTTGAATCATGAAACCAAACTTTGAACCAACGTAAAAATCGCGACTGTCGAAGTTCGTTGAAATACCCGAGGGAGTACCTTCACTTATTCGTAGAACCGACAACGCAAGATCTCGAGGAAGAAACAACGACTACTACTTCCAACTAAATTTCGGGACGAAATTTCTTTTAAGGTGTAGGTAATGTAACATCCCGCGTTTTTCCGTTAAATTTATTTTTAACACTTTTTTTTTAAATAAAATCTTTCGTTATTTAAATTCGTAGTTTCCGTTGACCAACGTTCTTAATTTTTCCCGTTATTTAATTATAACATCACTCGTTTACTCGAGCGTTTTTAAAATATTCGTTTGGTTAATTCCCGCACCCGCTTTGAAACTTGAGGGACCGAGGTTGCCAAGTGGGCAAACTAGTTGACTAGGTCAACTAGTCAACCCACCTTATCCACCCATTCATTTCACCTCCCACCTTCTCCCTCTTTTCTCTCTACTTCCCTTTCATGAACTCAAACACCCATCCTCACAAATTCATCATCTAAATCCGATTGGAGAAGCAAACATCAAAACAAATTACTTTTTCGTGATCCTCTCTTCATCCTCTTCGATTTGGTACCAATTTCATAGCTTGGGGTAAAGTTTCTAAAAACTCTAGATTTCTCTAAATTCGTGTTTTGACTTGAAATGGTGTTAGTTAGTGTCTATGGCTCGTGTATAGCATGAAAATATGATTTATTTGCTCGATTTGTTGTTTTGAAGTAACTAGCATGAACTTGAAAATGGGTGTGCTTAATCTTTAATTTTAGATGAGTTAATGTTGTTAAATTGTTAAAGTTCATGTTTTAATTGTGTTACTAGTATCACTAGCTTCGTTTTGATGCATAGGTTGACTAAGAAAACTTCAAAAACATGAATATTGATTTTTGTGGATTTTGGTTAGGGTTTGATAGACTCAAAACGAACTTTTTGATGCTTGAATGCCATGAAAATGTTATTTGTAAGTGTTTAGTTGTAATGCACGTTTCATTACCTTAAAAACGGCATATCATATGTGTGAATTGGATTCCCGAAACTTAAAATGCATTTGATGAACTTGAACTTTGAAAATAAACCTTTATTGATCAATTAACGAGTTTTTGGTTATTGTAATTGATGTTTTTACTTGGTGAAAAGTAGTTAGTTGTATTCCTTGTCAAAATACCTTTCCAACGATATAAGATACTTGTTTTGGATGTTTACGGTTTAGGATTTATGGGTATTTGAAGTTGGATTCGTGCTTGAGTGTGAAAACTGCCAGAATTCTCTGCACAGGTAATGGCGCGGCGCGCCATATACCCGCGCGGCGTGCCAAAGTGGTCTGTCCAACTTTGTCAATTTTTGAATAATGTTTGCTATGCTACACACCCCCGATCAACATGAAACTTGGACAACATGCTCATATATGATTTCTAAGCTCATGAAAATAGTTCGGGACCCGACCCGACCCCATTGACTTTTTCATTGACTTTGACCAAGTTTGACTTTTAGTCAAACTTAACAAAACACTTATGCAATCGTTCTAATCTTATTTTATACTTGATTCTTGCATGAAACTTGACAACGTGATTCACTTGCTATACTATTCGAGTCGTAACGAGCCATAGGACTAATTGAACACATTTCACCCGACCTTGTGTCGTAACCGGTTAATTGATACAACTTATTTGTTTAGGTCAAGGCTAAGCAACTTTCATGCACACGTTTACTTTGTGAAGTACATTTATACTCGTGCACTCGAGGTGAGATCATAGTCCCACCTTTTCAACAACTTTTTATACTTTTAAATTGTGGGCTGAGAAACATATACTTTGTTACATTTTGTACTACTTACTTTTATACTTTGAACACAAGTACAAGGAAAACAAACATTCCACAGCGAGTTAGAACAAAAATCCTCAATTCGATTATCATTAGTTACACTTGCAGGGTGTAAGCGAGAACTTATATTGTGTGGCCATACGGGTTTGACAAACCCTCATTACGGACGGTTCGCTACCGTCTACGGATGAAATATATTTTCGAGAAACAGTGTATGTTCTAACACTATTGTGATGGGGTTCTATGGAAGGAAATGTTAAGTCTTGATAATTGGGTGCTCGCGAACAATACTTTTGGAATGCAAACGATTTTGATAATCAACTATGGGAATACTAAATCTTGTGATTCAAAAACAACGTTTACAAATACACCTATGATTTCACCAACGTTTTTCGTTGACAGTTTTCTATATGTTTCTCAGGTTCATACTCGGCTACTTGATACATGCTTCCGCACACTTTGATTACTTGCTTGAGGTCAAGAATACATGCATACGCTAGAGATAGCACTTTTGGATTAAACCTTAAAGCATACATACTTACGCTATTTATAGCAACTGTGATGTGATTTTCAACTTATATTATGTCGCAAGTTATTTCATTTATACTTTACAATTTTTGTAATCTTAAACTTTTTGTCGAATTGTTTGTAAACTAAACTTTGCAAGTCTTGTACGTTTCAAATGAATGCGACATAATTTTGGTCAAACGAGTCTCATATAGGGACTATGACCACGCAACGGGACCTAAGTAGTCGGCGCCGTCAATGACGATTTTGACGGGTCGCTACATCGTTCTTTTGTCCAAACCCCAATTATAGTACAAAGCCCAATTACCCAATTTTAGTATTTAGCCCAACATCACGATTACTTCGGTATTAAATAAGCATAATAATAACTTAGCTACGAGACATTAAATAAAAAAAATTGAACATAACTTACAATGATTAAAAATAGCGTAGCGTTACATGGACAGAATTTCGACTTACACCCTTATAACATTCGCTAACATACCCTTATTATTAGGATTTAAATTAAAATTAAAATTAAAATTATAATATATATATATATATATATATATATATATATATATATATATATATATATATATATATCGTATGAATGAAGAGAAGAAAAGATGTGTTAAATGATGCACCAAAGCTCGATTTTTATAGGCATGTGGGCTGGAAAAGAGGCTCATACGATCGCATGAGTTTTGCCCTTCAAGGCCATGTGATAGCATGGCCAGCTGGGGAGGCCCACATGTGTTTGTTTCTTCTCCCGACGGTTTTTATAATATAATATATAATATATAAATAATTATAAGAATTATTTAAATATTATATTATATTTATGCGCATAGTTGACTTGTAATTTTTAGTCCGTTGCGTCGAGCGTTGAGAGTTGACTCTGGTCCCGGTTCCGGATTTTCGAACGTCCTTGCGTATAATTTAATATCTTGTACTTTGCGATTCGCGTCTTGTACTCTTGTAATTTTGAGACGTTTCTTATCAATAATTGGAACCTCTTTGATTTACTTTGTACTTTTGAGCTTTTTGGTCGTTTGCGTCTTCAATTCATCGAATCTGTCTTTTGTCTTCACCTTTTATTATTTAAACGAATATTACTTGTAAATAGAACAATTGCAACTAAAAGCTTGTCTTTCTTGAGGGACAATGCTATGAAATATAT
This sequence comes from Rutidosis leptorrhynchoides, assembly GCF_046630445.1. Lineage (NCBI taxonomy): Eukaryota > Viridiplantae > Streptophyta > Magnoliopsida > Asterales > Asteraceae > Rutidosis > Rutidosis leptorrhynchoides. Next base: position 81,994,496 of record NC_092333.1, read on the forward strand.
GTTCGTTTTTAGCATTATCAATACATTCATATTATTGCATTAAAACATTTATTGTAATGACATAATACTTTTCGCTGCGTTAATACATTGGTTATATTAAAAACGTCGCATATAGAGTCGTTCTCGTTTATACATGCTTGTGTTGTGATATTGTGAAGTCATATTTCCCCGGCCCTATTTGGGGGTATGACAGAGTGGTATCAGAGCCAGGTTGTTATAGAGAACCAGGATTGCATTTTATGTGTGCCTTATGTGTTAGTTAGGTGCCTTAGCAATCTATAGGACTATAACCTTTCCTGCTTTAGTTTTAAGCGCTTTCCTTTAATCTTTATACTGCCAATTCATCTTAGTACCTGCTTTTACCTCTTTTGATATTATGTATCCTTTTCTAAGGATATCAAGCCAATCTCTATCATCTTGCCTGATCCCGACCCCAAAGGATCGGTTAGTGTGTGATTGTTATTATAACCATACATATTCTATGACCTGACTTCGCCATTGTGATTCAAAGTATTCTTTGATTCACACGAAGGGATGTCACTCATGACTCAACATTCCCACGTCAACTATCTAAGTTTGATCACGTGTCCTGACCTTATGGAGTGACCTTGGAATGGAAATATGAATTAGTGAAATATAATGACGCTTGGCCGACGTGATTATATTACGGTAATTCATATAGAAATTCCAATATCATGACATATGGAATAGAAAGTGAATCAAAGAAAAATTTCCAAGCCATTCATTCAAAAATCTCAATGTTATTACATGAAGGGTAATCATCATCTGATTCGTGGAGATACTAAGAGATCGTTACGATCAAACTATCTATCTCATACTGATGTGTAATTTCGTACTCTAAATTATTAGCTAAATACCTATCGATTATCACACAATACAGGCAACTATAACCAGTTCGTGTAGTAATTAAACAAGTATTTGACCAATTCGTTCCACAGAGAGCAGGTAATTGAGAACTTGAACTATTAATTATTCTAAGATTTAAAAGGGGGGTTTTGTTGTAAAACTGATTAAACGCGAAAGTAAATTAAACTTAATTCAATAAGAAGCAAAGGTATCCACTTAGCTACAATTCCCTAGGCTAGGATTGCTCGTTTAAACTCGTTAAGTAAACAATTACGATGATGTGACACTGTATTTATCTGTCGATTCCTACAGTTTAAGACTAATAACCTAAGTATAACTGTCGTTAACCTAGAGTTACTAACCAATTCACAATTATATTACTCAAGATTACAATCTAACTTAGGTTGGTTTGGTGTCCCTTACAACCTCACAATTATTGCAACTAATTTCAAGCTCAACCACTATACGATTAATTTTATTATCGGTGTCCCTCATAAAATCTCACGTATTCCTAAATTATTCACGTTCAATAATCTAGTAAAAGCTATTAATCAATTTAACTGTCGTTAGTCAATCAATAACTTCCGTGATCTAACAATCAATAAGCTTTATTAACGGTGGATCTTAGCTAGACATAAACTTGTGTAATTTTAATTAATTGTTGTTAACCAAAAGATCTCAATCCATCACCTAGGTTCATGCATCTAAGAGAATACTAAATATTTAGCTACTCATGGTAAAACAAAGAACAAATAAATAAGAAGAACAATTAAACATAATCATTGAATTGAATGAAGAACAAATTAATAAAAGTAATAAAAGTTAATACAAAGATTAAACTAATCAAGAATGATATTGTAGCTTAAACCCTTGTAAAATAATGAAAGAAAGACAAAGAAATTCGTAACTAATGTTGCTGTAGGCTAAAGTTCGGAATAAAAACTGCATACCCTAAATTGGGGTAAAATTCGTCTATTTATAGAATCTGGAAAAACAGCTGAAACCGACTCATGTCGCGTTCTGCGACATACCATCACGATCCGCGGCATCCTCATGGCGTAACGCAATGGACTGGGACGCGATATAGTAGACTCAGACGTGACAGATTGGTCAGAATGCCCTTTTTCCCATGTCGTGTTCTGATGCACTTTGTCACGTATCACGATGACCAAAACGCGATAAACCTCATCCTGAAGCGATGGAAACTGATTTTTTCACCCGAGGCACATTTATCTTCAACTCTAACTTCGTTTTGGCTATATCTTCAATAAAATCAACAATAATGAGCCAACGAACCATATCTTGACACTTTCTTCATTTTAAACTCAAATAACTCGATATCTCCATCAAAGTCTTCAAAATACTAGCAAATGGAACAAGATAACGCCCAAAATATATGTATGAAAATGGCGTTATCAAAATCCCCCACACTTGAACCTTGCTTGTCCTCAATCAAGTCAATATCGAACCAATAACTGTACGTATAATCTTCAACAAAATTCCGCAAGATTCAAGCCTTCAAGTCAATCCTCCACAAGCTCTCGTACTCTTCATCTTTTCACGAATAAGCTTATTTTCTCACAAAACAATTCCTCACATTCCTGTCACTTACAAAACAACATATAAACCATCAAACGCACCCCCTTTCTCCCCCCATTTTCATTCAAACACATTTCAAAAACAATATCCTAAGTGGCCCTTATTGCAAACAAATTTTCATAAAACATCCTTTCTAGGTCATGAATTGAGATGTAAAGACAATTTGGGTTGAGAACTCAAACTCCAAAAATTTCCATAACTTTACTTCTTAACAAAAACCTTTCATCTCAAAGCCTAAACTCTTTTCACTTAACTTTCCCTAAAAATCACATTACTAGGCTTTCAATATCCTTCTTTTCTTTGCATCAATCAACCCTTAAGACCTACTTTCCAACCTCAATAACTAATCACCAATAAACATTCAAATACAATTGGTGTAAAATGATTACAAATGATAAAAACAATCTTACGTTATAAGGTTTAGTATTTGTAACATGACCCTTATTCGCATCAAGATAGCCTACTAACAATATTTAAGGCGCTATTGCAAATACCAATACTTCACAATTCAATCAAAGATCCAGTTATAAATAGATTCATACCTGTGTTTATGTAGGGAAATCCGTTTAACTTTTTAACTCTCTTGATTCCATTTCATGCTGATAATTTCTAAATATGCAAGCTATCCATATACTGGTCACATCTCTCTTATCCAAAGTACCCCGCAAAGGTAACTCTTCCCAAGGTCTAGTCTTAATAGGCATTTCCCACATCATGAGCCAAAGATGATCACTGCTGCATAAATATGAGATGAGTACCTAAAGATGATCACATTGCCTTGAGATAGTAACGTCCTTGACCCGTGTAGCGAACCTTCAACCAACCGATTCCAAACCGGAAAAAGTTCTTAGGTGGTTAGGTGATCTAGCACCCCAAAGGATCTATCGGCTCGAGTCTTAGAAACTACTACTTAAGCTCGGATCTCATAAGCATTTTTTCTTTCTTTTTTTTCATTTTTTTTTCTTTTTTTTTTACAATAGTACTCTCTTTGAATGTCTTCCTCGTCTTCAATTTGTGACTTTGTAGAACCCGCAATGTATGATGTAGCGGATGGATAATGATGTGATGATGATGATGAATGATTTGTTGTAGGAAGTCTTTAACTCATGACATAAAGCAATACCATTCACACCATAGTCGGTAATAGCCACCCCTTAAATGGTCCATTGGAGTCAGAGATTTGTGATTTTTCCTCTTCAAGCTTATATACCTAGCACTTATGAGCATAACACTTCTTTAAGAGAATCAAAAAGCCATAAACACAAAATACGAAGCCATTTATATCCTAATCTCTAATTTAACCATTTTTCTCGCATTTTACCCTAAAGCCCTAAATACCGTTATTCTTCATTTCTTTACACAAATAAGTTGCATTGTCATCTTTGAAACAAATACTAAACTAGATTAAATAAGATTAAATTTTTAACATTTTTAACCAAATTTATCTAACATTTATCCCTTTTCAACGTTCACCTTTCATCAATTGTCTTTCCTCAAGCATTTATATACTCAAAATTCCTAAGTCATGGTCAAAAAGGTCATTCATAATTAACAAACCACTAACAATTTGCTTAAAACTAATAAACCTCACCGGCCAAAACCAAAAATTCCAAGTCAACCCCTAATCACTACGGGTGCTCTCATGGGTAAACATCTCAATTATAACCCTAAAAAGTTTAAAAACTCCACAACTTTTGACCACTAGGCAATTAAAACATGCAAAAATTTCAAAAATTCGCGAGAATTTATCTCCCCCCCCCCACACTTAAGATCATGTAATGCCCTCATTTACATGAAATCAGAAAATCAAAAATAAATTCGAGAGGACAAAATAGTGAAAAAGGGAAAAGCAAAGAAAAGAAAAACCCGGATTTTTAGATCCGTAGATCGCGGAAAGACGGTGCACGATGGCGCTGAACTTACTGCCATCATAAGAACATCGGCATCCACTCGATCACCAAAACATCATAATCAAGTAAGGTGCTGAACTTACTGCCAGACTTTGAAAAATAATAAAGCACAACCACCGTGGAACCTGAAACGAAAACATACATACCATAACTAATGGGGTGGTACCACCACGGTACCGAAACGCCCCATTTAAAATCCAAAGTATTAAGTTTAAACACTAACAACTACCATCATCCTAATTAAGATTACAGTCATCCAAAAATAAAAAATAAAAACAACTAAACAATATTAAAAAGTTTTTGTGTTGCTTGTCACCACACGATCACCACCGCATCCAATCACCAAGGGTTATACCCTCCATAAGAGCCATCATACTGCCCACCATAAGGACCTCCACCACCTGACTGACCTCCCTGGTTACCTTCATCATACTGAGAACTAGAACCTGCTCCTCTTCGTCGGACCATATCCTCCCAAACTTCCTGAGCTACTGTGCGATCATACACCCGATAAGGACCTGTCGACTCCGGAGTCCATGGAACACGAGTGCCATAAGTAGTAAAAATGGTATTAGGAGAAACAAGCTCCATGTTGTGTCGATGCCAATCGTGATGATACGTAACCTCACTAATGCCATATGCAATCGGACTTTCTGAGCGTGCTCGGGTTTCCTCATTATAAAGCTGCATATTGCGCATCTGTTCCACTAAATCCCGGTTTGTAAAACGTTGACCCCCGACACTTTGACCCGCATCTTGACCACCCTCGGCCATCTCTTCATCCTCCTCCTGTGCCCCCTGTGCATCTCGGGGACGATGACGACGAACTCTATATGGAATAACCTGACCATGCTCAATAGATATTACTCTTGCTCCTCGAAAAACATTTTCTCCTAACACAACCGCCTCAGTAATAATTCGCTCCATATCCGATCTATCAATCTCAAAAACCGATGCAATCCTCGTGATAAAATGACCACCTCGAATCGGACTTCTCGCAGAACGAAGTCCACTACCCTGATGTTTAAGAAAATAAGCCACTCCATAAGCAACCGAAGTAGGTGTTTTGGTTCGGAATTGGTTCACATACCAAAGGTCCAGTAAAGAGACCTTCTCGTTCCCACTTCTTCGATGTGTAATAGTATGCGCAACCATTCGTTGAATTGCACGAAGAGCGAGATCCATGATATGAATACAAGGACAGTTACTCGGGCTCTATTCAGAATCAGAAGCAATATCCCCCCAAACTCTAGCTGCATCAAATTCACGAGGATCAATCATATCAATTACCCTTTCAGCACCCCAAAGATAATCTCGAAAACTAACTCGTGTGCATTCTTCATCGGTATAAATTCCCAAACAAGTAGCCAACTGAAATAATGACATAGAGCGGTTAACCCCACCCAAACAAAAAGTCATAAACGTTGGATCATCAACATTTTCAGGGTGAAGGTTCATCACATATGTAGAGTAAAATTCAATAACCAACTCCCGGTAAACTACTTCATGAATCCCAAAGAAAGCAACCCAATCACTATACCCATTACTGCGCCATTCCAACTGCAAATACTCCATAACCGTAGCATGTAAACCACCCCTTTGCAAAACATTCCAATCAACCACCCGATGTGGTTCAAATTCTTTCCGAATCAATTCTTGAACATCTGCCTTTCTTTGCTTAATAACCTCCGATCAACCATTAAACCGTAAATTCACATGTAACTCTATTTGAGGAATTGGAGGTTGCGGTTGAACCTCCTCGGCTGCACCGGCTGCAGCACCGGAACTTGAAGCACCCCTAGCATTACCACGTCCTCCTGTCTAAAAAGCACATACAATGACAAACAAAAAGATATATCCCAAAGGACATGTTAGCGTTAGCGATAACCTGCATTCTCTCAAAACTATACCTAAGGCACATAATGTCAATGGTCACTTAAAAACATTCCAAAAGCATAAATCATATAAGACTCCAACAACTATCATGCATTTAGAACAAATTCCCCAACTTTCATAAATACAAAACCATGTAACATCATTAATCATCATGACAATCCTCATAATAATTATGTAACTTCAACCAAATAAATCAATCTAACGTGACTCAATTCAAAAACTTCATCTTCTCAACAATATATGTAACTTTAACCAATTAATTCAACAATCAAAACATGTAGTTAAAGCATACATATCATCAACACATGATAAACATAATCCCAAAAGTCAACTGAGTCAAACCTAGTCAATCAAGTCAAAATCCTCAATTACACATGAACCCTAGAATTCAAAATCAAAATCTAGACAATTTAAACATGAATTCATGGTAATCATACGCAGCTAACAATCATACAACATTCAAAACATATCAATTTAACTCATAAAACCAAAACCCCCAATTAATCATACCTAAGAACCCTAGAAATCAAAGAATGAAATTATAGAACAATGGGCATGAAAATCGAAGCAATAACATGTTAAGCATACATAATTTTCAGTATAAATCGAACAATAACACATAAACACACCCCCACACTTGTTTTTCACTTAAACCCTAATGAAATTCGAAATTAATCATGAGAAAAAGATGAAAACAAGCAAGAAAATGTTAAATCATACCCTAGCCATGATGTTATTGTGGATTAAATGAAGATTCGCGAGGAAATTGAAGGTTTAATTAATGGGTTATGGTGTATTGGTAGCAGAAAATACGAGATGGATAAAAAGAATTAAGTGGTGGTGACAAAAAGAACTGGAAAAAACGTATTTAATCCAATTTTGCTGAACGCGTCGCGTTTCGCGACAAGGTGCCGCGTTACGCGACAAGCTGGATTCAAACGCGACAACTACGCTTTAAAGGCGACAACTTATGGGGTCCGTTCTGACCATTCTGTCGCGTTTTGATGGGGTTTGCCGCGTTTTGGTGACTCTTTTTTTTTTTTTATATACTGTTTTTTTGGATTTTTCATGGTTTACTAATTAAAGCAAAAATACACACAAATTACCTAACAAAGAAAAAAAACAACAATACAAAACTCTACACTATTTGATTTTTTAACGAGTCGTTTTCTCGACTCATGGCCATGTTCATGTGTCTTTCGGGTAGGGGGTGAGGTCCTCCCTCTCGGGGTTATCGAATGCCTCATGATACAATTTTAACCGATGACCATTCACCTTAAAGCTTCTACCCTCATTATCTAACAATTCCACATGCCCGGCCGAAAAAGCTTTCTTCACCACAAATGGACCGGACCATCGTGACCCAAGCTTTCCGGCGGAGAATTTGAACTTAAATTGAAATAACAAAACTTTATCGCCCGGTTCAAATTCTTTTCTCATCTTCAAACGCGCATCATGCCATAACTTCGTCTTCTCCTTATAAATGCGCGAATTCTCATAAGCATGGTTTCGCAATTCCTCAAGTTCATGAATTTGCAAAAACCGATGTTCTCCCACTTCCTTAAGGTCCGTATTACACTGTTTAAGTGCCCAATACGCCTTATGCTCCACTTCAACCGGCAAATGACACGCTTTTCCATAAATGAGATGGAATGGTGTAGTACCAATGGGTGTTTTATACGCAGTTCGAAATGCCCATAGCGCGTCATTCAACTTCCGGTTCCAAATCTTAGGATTGTTTTTCACCGTTCTTTCAAGAATGCATTTTAGTGCGTGGTTAGTATTCTCAACTTGGCCACACGTTTGAGGGTGGTAAGCCGTGGAGAAACGGTGGGTTACTCCATACCTCTTAAGCACCTTCTCGAGTAGTTGATTTACAAAGTGCGTACCGCGATCACTAATCAAGGCTTTTGGAAGCTCGAAACGCGAAAAGAGATTTTTAAGGAAGTCAACGATGACTCTTGCATCATTAGTAGGCAAAGCTTTGGCCTCCGCCCACTTTGACACGTAGTCAACCGCCACAAGGATGTATTTGCATTTGTTGGATGCGGGAAAAGGTCCCATGAAGTCTATCCCCCAAATATCAAATATCTCACAAACTTGAATACTCGTTTGGGGCATCTCATCTCTTTTGGAGATATTTCTCGCCCTTTGGCAAGCGTCACAAGTTTTGATAAAGGCACTAGCATCTTTGAAAATGGTAGGCCAATAGAATCCCGAATCGAAGATTTTCTTAGCCGTATAATTAGCTCCAAGATGCCCACCTGTGGGTCCTTGGTGACAATGCTCTAGAATTTGTCGAGCTTCCTTCCCATAAACACAACAACGAATCACTTGATCTGCCCCAATTCGAAAAAGATGTGGGGCATCCCAAAAGTAAAACTTAATATCCATAAAGAATTTCTTCTTTTGTTGGTAAGTTAAACCTTTGGAAAGAATGCCCGCGGCTAGATAATTAGCAATATCGGCAAACCAAGGAGTTTCGGATTCAATTTCGATACCCATAAGTGACTCATCGGGGAATGTATCATGAATGTCTGATTCATTGAGTTCCTCTAGGTTTGGATTTTCAAGACGAGATAAATGATCCGCGGCTAAATTTTCGGCACCCTTTTTATCCTTGATCTCAATGTCAAATTCTTGGAGAAGAAGAATCCAACGAATGAGTCTAGGCTTAGCATCTTGTTTAGAGAACAAGTACTTAAGGGCCGAATGATCGGTGTAAATGACCGTTTTAGACAACACCAAATATGACCTAAATTTATCAAACGCAAAGACGACCGCAAGGAGCTCCTTTTCCGTGATGGTATAATTTAATTGAGCCCCCGTAAGTGTCTTACTCGCGTAATAAATAGGTTTAAAGTGATTAACTTGGCGTTGACCTAAAACCGCGCCTAACGCGAAATCACTAGCATCACACATAAGCTCGAAAGGTTGAGACCAATCGGGAGATACCATGATAGGAGCGTGTGTGAGCTTCTCTTTTAAGAAGTTGAAAGCGTTCTCGCATTCGATATTAAAGTTGAAAGGAACGTCCTTCTCAAGGAGTTTAGTCATTGGTCGGGCAATCTTAGAGAAGTCCTTAATGAACCGTCTATAGAATCCCGCATGACCAAGAAAACTACGAATGGCTTTAACGTTTGTAAGTTTGGGAAGGCCCGAAATAACATCAATTTTGGCCTTATCAACCTCAATACCTGCACGAGAGATTTTGTGCCCTAAGACAATGCCTTCCTTCACCATGAAGTGGCATTTTTCCTAGTTAAGAACAAGGTTTGATTCCTCGCACCTTTTGAGCACTTTTTCAAGATTAACAAGACACGAATCGAAAGAGTCTCCAAAGACAGAAAAATCGTCCATGAAAACTTCCATGAAGTCCTCGATCATGTCATGAAAGATGGCGACTATACACCTTTGGAAGGTGCTCGGGGCATTGCATAGCCCGAATGGCATTCGCCGATAAGCAAAGGTACCGAAAGGACAAGTAAATGTGGTTTTATCTTGGTCCTTCGGATCAATGGGGATTTGGAAGTAGCCTGAAAATCCATCTAGGAAACAATAGAACTCCCTTCCCGCTAAACGCTCAAGAATTTGATCAATAAATGGAAGCGGGAAGTGGCCCTTCCTAGTGGCGTCGTTCAAACGACGATAATCGATACAAACTCTCCATCCCGTGACAGTACGAGTAGGGACAAGTTCGTCCTTCTCGTTGAGAACAACAGTCGTGCCTCCATTTTTGGGCACAACTTGAACAGGGCTTACCCACGGGCTATCCGAGATGGGATAAATTAACCCGGCATCGAGCAATTTAACCACCTCTTTTTTAACGACCTCTTTCATATTCGGGTTTAGACGACGTTGCCTTTGCACCACGGGTTTAAAATCATCTTCCATTAGGATTCGATGAGTACAAAAGGCCGGATTGATGCCCGGTATGTCCGAGGTTTTCCAAGCTATTGCCCTTTTGTGGGATTTAAGAACGGAAACCAACCGACCCTTTTGGTCGCCGGTAAGTGTCGAAGAAATAATAACCGGCAATTGGGACGTACCTTGAAGATAAGCATATTCCATGTGAGGTGGAAGCTCCTTAAGCTCCAAGGTGGGCGGTTCTTCGAGAGATGTTTTGATGCAAAATTCATTTTTCAACCGGATAGTTTCAAATGATTCCGATTCTTTAAGCTCATCCTCTTTTAGCAAATCCTCCAACTTAACTTCCGGGTCGAAGTCACCGTTGACTTCACCCATCATGATTACATTCGACGTATCTACACTTAACAATTCCTGCAAATCATGCTCAACACAATCGTCAATAACATCAATAGCAAAACATTCATCCTCGGTTGAAATAGGGTGTCTCATGGCTTTATTAATGTGACAAATCACCCTCTCATTCCCAACACCTAAGCTAAGTTGTTCTTTTTGAACGTGGATGATAGCATCCGCGGTGTTAAGGAATGGTCGACCTAGAATAATGGGCACCTTAGTGTCCTCTCTCATCTCTAAGATCACGAAATCAACTGGAAATACAAGTGACTCAACCTTTACCAATATGTCCTCGGCTATTCCAATGGGGGTATCAAAAGAGTGGTTCGCTAAGCGAATCCCCATTCTCGTAGGTTTCAAGTCTCCTAGGCCGAGTTTAAAATATAACAAATATGGCATAAGGTTAACACTGGCACCTAAGTCGGCAAGTGCATCGTACACATCCGAATCACCCATAGCGCAAGGAATAAGAAAACAACCCGGGTCGCCCAATTTTGGAGGCATCTTATTCTTGTTCAAGATGGTCGAACATTCCTTATGGAGGAATGCGGCGGATACCTCATGGTACTTACCTTTCTTGGAGATTAGATCTTTGAGAAACTTCCCATAGTTAGGCATCCCTTGGAGCACTTCCGCGAGTGGCATGTTCACGCTAATCTGTTTAATCATGTTTGCAAATTTCTGATATTGACTAGCGAGCTTATCCTTTTTTAACGCTTTCGGGTAAGGAATTGGTGCTTTGTATTCCTTCAACGGCGGTGATTTAGTTATGATCTCTGGCGGATCATCTTCCTTTTTCTCTTTGTCAAACGACTTTTCTAACTCGGGCTCTTCCTCCTTTTCCTCCTCATTAATCGGTACCTGCAAAACATTAGAAGAAACAATAGGAGAAGACTTCGGAGTCTCCTTGTTAGTAACCAAACCACTTCGAGTGGTTATAGCATTCATGTGTTCATTTCTATCCGGCACCTTGTTGTTGGGATTGGATTGCGTATTAGCTGGGAGAGCACCTGGCGGTCTCTCTGATAAAGATTGAGCAATACGCACCACATCCCGTTCCAAGTTCTGAATCGAAGCCTGCTGATTTCTAACTTGCTGTTTTGTAGATTCCCCATCTTGCCTCAAAGCAGTGATACTCTCGTCCGTTTTCATGATAAAACCCCTTAGCAATTCTTCCAACGGAGGAATCTTATTCTCTGGCTGCTGAACTGGTGGCATAGGCTGCTGGAAATTCCTAGGTGGTGCTTACGGATTTCTATTATTAAACCCAGGCGGCATGTACGGATATACCTTCTGATTGCCCTGATAAACCGGATTACCACTCTGATAATTGTTACCGCCCATGTTATTCGCCTGATTGAAAAACTGTCTCCCACCCGGAAATTCATTAAGGGCAAAATCACCCTTCTTAACATAACCCAGATAATTAGCCTGTTCCTCCATTGATGCTTGATCACAATCTTTGGTAAGATGCGGTCCTTGGCATAATTCACAACCCACCTTCATAGCATGCATCTCTTTAGTCATCGATTCCATTTGTCTTTTAACAGTTGCTAGTTATGCTCTAACCGATGCGAGCTCATCACTAGTTTCAGTACTAGCGACATGAGAAGAGCGAGAAACATCTAATTCTTGATGCCAATCATACGAATGCGTGGCAGTATCTGAGATGATTTCGTAAGCGTCATCTGGAGTCTTTTTCATCAAAGAACCACCTGCAGCAATATCAAGTTCTTTCCTTGTTGGCACATTAACACCTTTGTAGAAAATTTGGACCTTATTGAAGTTGTTCAACCCGTGTTGAGGACAATTACGTAATATTTTTCCGAATCGTGTCCAAGCATCATAAAGTGTCTCATGTGGCTTCTGAACAAAGTGATTAATTTCGCTCTGCAGTTGAGCGGCCTTTGCAGCTGGAAAGAAACATTGCAGAAACTTATCTTCCATTGTAGCCCAACTATCAATTTCACCTTCAGGCAATGAGTCTAACCAATCCTTGGCGTCATCTTTCAAAGACCAAGGAAAAACCCTCAAATAGATAACTGTCTCCGCGATATTTGCAATCTTGAACAAGTTGCAAATGCTTTTAAAGTTCCGAAGATGCTCAAATGCATCCTCTTTCGGTGTACCCCTGAACTGACATTGATGAGTTATCATATTAAGAATCTGTCCCTTGACTTCAAAATCTGTAGTGACTGGTGGTTGTCTGATGGCGTGTCCGTTACCAGCCCTTGTGGCTTTCATCAATGCTTCCATAGTCTGTCCTGCTGCTCCTTCAGCCATGTTAACTTCTTCCTTAATATACTCAAAATCCGGAATATAAAAAGGTAACTCAGCGAAATCCTCGGCGATTTCCTGTTCTTCTTTAGCTTTGCTGCGTGTGTAGTAAACTCTAGACAGTTCCAGAGTTATTTGTACCTAACCTGCGATCACACCACAACAAAACCGCGCGTAAATCTAAACAAAAATAGTAAAACAGAAAAAATAACTTTTGCAAGAATTGCTTCTCACAAAAGGATCGAATAATCAAAAGCTTAACCAAATTCCCAATAATTACACTGTTCCCCGGCAGCGGCGCCAAAAAGTTGATGTGTAATTTCGTACTCTAAATTATTAGCTAAATACCTATCGATTATCACACAATACAGGCAACTATAACCAGTTCGTGTAGTAATTAAACAAGTATTTGACCAATTCGTTCCACAGAGAGCAGGTAATTGAAAACTTGAACTATTAATTATTCTAAGATTTAAAAGGGGGGTTTTGTTGTAAAACTGATTAAACGCGAAAGTAAATTAAACTTAATTCAATAAGAAGCAAAGGTATCCACTTAGCTACAATTCCCTAGGCTAGGATTGCTCGTTTAAACTCGTTAAGTAAACAATTACGATGATGTGACACTGTATTTATCTGTCGATTCCTACAGTTTAAGACTAATAACCTAAGTATAACTGTCATTAACCTAGAGTTACTAACCAATTCACAATTATATTACTCAAGATTACAATCTAACTTAGGTTGGTTTGGTGTCCCTTACAACCTCACAATTATTGCAACTAATTTCAAGCTCAACCACTATACGATTAATTTTATTATCGGTGTCCCTCATAAAATCTCACGTATTCCTTAATTATTCACGTTCAATAATCTAGTAAAAGCTATTAATCAATTTAACTGTCGTTAGTCAATCAATAACTTCCGTGATCTAACAATCAATAAGATTTATTAACGGTGGATCTTAGCTAGACATAAACTTGTGTAATTTTAATTAATTGTTGTTAACCAAAAGATCGCAATCCATCACCTAGATTCATGCATCTAAGCGAATACTAAATATTTAGCTACTCATCGTAAAATAAAGAACAAATAAATAAGAAGAACAATTAAACATAATCATTGAATTGAATGAAGAACAAATTAATAAAAGTAATAAAAGTTAATACAAAGATTAAACTAACCAAGAATGATATTGTAGCTTAAACCCTTGTAAACTAATGAAAGAAAGACAAAGAAATTCGTAACTAATGTTGCTGTAGGCTGAAGTTCGGAATAAAAACTGCATACCCTAAATTGGGGTAAAATTCATCTATTTATAGAATCTGGAAAAACAGCTGAAACCGACTCATGTCGCGTTTCGCGACATACCATCGCGATCCGCGGCATCCTCATCGCGTAACGCGATGGACTGGGACGCGATATAGCAGACTCAGATGCGACAGATTGGTCAGAATGCCCTTTTTTCCCATGTCATGTTCTGATGCACTTTGTCACGTATCACGATGACCAAAACGCGATAAACCTCATCCTGAAGCGATGGAAACTGATTTTTTCACCCGAGGCACATTTATCTTCAACTGTAACTTCATTTTGGCTATATCTTCAATAAAATCAACAATAATGAGCCAACGAACCATATCTTGACACTTTCTTCATTTTAAACTCAAATAACTCGATATCTCCATCAAAGTCTTCAAAATACTAGCAAATGGAACAAAATAACGCCCAAAATATATGTATGAAAATGGCGTTATCACATACCCATGAGTAGATTAACAAATTCTCCTATGCCATAAAAGTTGTAAAGCTTAGCATTCTTTCTTTTTTAAGCAACTTATCTCTTTGACGCTTAATTATCACATCCCCGCTGGAAGGAAGAATGCATGTTCTTAAGTGACCTGAGGTGACACCCCCGAAACTTCTTCGAAGCATGCCTCCTGTTATCTGCAATTACGCTCCTAGTGTAGATTTTCATAAACCCATTAGGAAACCCGTTGAAGGTAAGCGACAACCACTCGCAAGAATTTTCATTTGAATATTCAAAAGAAGATATTATAAACACCTCATTCACTATCACGTTCTCAAACTCTACCATTCATATCTCACTTGTCAGCAACAGCTTCACACATGAACATTTTGAATTTCCAAGAACATACGCCCTAATAATAGTCAACAACCGTATTTAAAAACAATAGATTTCATTACCTCGCAACATTGTTGCTTAAAATAACCCAAAATTTTCAAAATACCTTCACCCGATCTTCATCGATCTTTTTCCAACTCATAACCTCCGAAATATGAAAATTCTGTTACCAAAATTTTACACACACTATTTTACTGTGCGATCCTCTCGAAATTTTATAAAATAAATTTATTTACTTCCAATCGTGCAAATTTTATAAATCGTATATGTTTACATAATAAAGTAAATAAAATTTACCTTTACTTATTTTTGACTAGTACATATAAAATTATACTTTGACTTTTATAAATCAATTCTTTTAATTAAAATATATTTTACTTAGAATAGTACATGTTGAACATAACTCTAGTTTTACTAAGAACTTCGTTCCTTTCTACATTGTCACCTTAAACAACTCGAACTTCTATAAAATTTTCATTGCTTGTTTATATAAAAAAAAAATTTCGTATTATTCTACACCACGTAGTAATCACAATTTCTCTTGCTCTTCGAAACTTACCATTGAGTTCATCATTTAAAACTCTATGTTCTCAGTAACTTTTCCCTTGTAAGGATGACCGTTGAGAAGATTTTACTTCTGATATTTCACGACTAAACCACAGCAACCTTGTAAAACGTCAATTCTATGATTTAATATCTTTTTGGCACAAGAAAGCATTTCTCAGATATTTCCTCACCCTGTGTAAACTATTCTTTGTAGCCAATGATTCGTATTTCTTTTCATCCGCACTTAAACTCATAGGTGAATGATAGATCGACTCGCCATCTGAGCGAGAACGTCTTTCTCATTAAGAGATCACACATTTTTGTGCGGTTTCCTATCATAAGTATTGTTTATGATCCTTATTATCCTCTCTAAAGGAGTTACCTTAAACGTTTATGACATTTATGTGGTTACTCTAAACAATTCTTCCTTTGTGGGTTACAACTAAATGATATCCTAGTCAAGTTTCGATCTCTGTTTCAACATATAGCTATAGATACATTCTGCAAATGTGCTTTCAAAAATCCTTTCTAAGGATAAGTTCGCATGTATTATAATCTTTCGTTAATCTTTCATTTTAAGGGCATCTTAGTAATTATGGTTTGCTTTGCATCTAAGCCTGATTAGTGACTTCTCAGCTGGAATCTCGTTTCGTCTATTCACAATAGACATTTCTTGAAAACCAAAGGTATCATGCCTATGGTTACCTTTCGGAATTTGAAGTTGGTATCATCTCTAACAAACACAAGTCATGCATCAAACTACATGACTGTGATCTCCAAGTACTTCTCTCTGATTGTCTGCCCTAATGGCGACATAAACGCTCAAGGTTTCAAATAAACTTATTAATGTTCGTTGCACATTTCAGGTGTTCAACTTACTGAAATGCTTGTGCGACTAAACTATCACAATCCCTTTTAAGGAAACCTAGTCAGATGACACTCATGTTATCCATTTGAATTACCTCCGTATTGATAATAAAATGCACTTCATAGAAGAACCTGTATAAGTTATGGGTCATAAGATTCAAACGCTTAGTACAGGGCAATATTTCCTATTGTTAAAGTCCGATGGAATTCGCGTAGAGGCCCCGAGTATACCAAGGAACGTGAAGACCAAATGAAGCAGAAACATCCCCATCTTTTCTTACTGAAACTTCGGGACGAAGTTTAAATTAACGGGGAGGTACTATAACAACCCTCATTTTTCCATTCTGAATTTACCAGATTGCCCTTAGGGTTCATTGTCTCATTCTATGTATTATCATTAGGGTTGTTATTCGGATATAATAAGTGCTTGGCTAAATGAGCGGCCTGTAAATTAATGCTTGTAATTAATAAACTGAAACCCTAACCCCAAATATTAATTAATAAAAACTCTAGTAATATAAACCCTAACCCTAATTAAGTTATTTTGTATATAAGAAAATATATAACAAAATTATATAAAGCTATATAATTAGCTTTACAATTAAATTGTAGTGTTTAACAACTAAATTATTAAACTTGAAGTAATCTTAGTTGAATGTAAAACTCTTGAGGATTAAATAAAATTTAATAAAAGACATAGACAAATAATGTAAAATGATTAAATAAAATGTATTTTAAATAAAAGTAAAAAAATATATATAAATTATATAATTAATGAATATGAGCCGAATTAAATAAAAATAAATAATAAATGTATAAAAAATAATATGGGACGGTTTGTAAGTAAAAAAAAAAAAAAAAAACTTATTCACAAAGTAATTAAGTCCTAAGCTAGCTACAATTAGTCTAATCCTAATCTAGTTCCAAGTATTCGAATTCACTTTAATCCTAATCTAAATCAAATGAGAAGTCCTAATCTAATCATAACTCACTAAAACTAATTCTAATCTAAAGTCTTTAAGCAATTTTTATTTGATCCTAACTCTAAAAATATTCACTATAAAAAAACACCTAGCTATCAAAATTAGCATCACAAAAAAAAAAAAAAAAAAAAATATTCAACTCTTCTCTTCTCTTTTTTTTGCTCGGCAATTATAACCCACCATCATCACCCGTAGCCGACACCACCACCACCCTCTGCTTTGTCTTCTGCAGCCTCTCAAAACGGCCCCAAAACAGTCCCCATCACCGCCAACCTGCATCCTTCCTTTGCTGCTGCTGTTGCCCGTCGAAACCACCACCACAACCGCCACCCTGCAGCTGTATTAGATGGCTAAAAACACCACCAAAACATCACCCAAAGTCGCCCTATTCTGCTGTTCCTGTTGCAGTTTCTGTGCATTCAAAACCGGCCACAAACCCGTTCGTTTTGCCACTGTTACTGCTGCCTTTTTGCAGCTCCTGCTCGCCACATTTGCTGCTGTTTTTCAGCCTTTCTGTTCAGCCTTTTCGCCACCAAAACAGCCCACCATCCAGCCCTCTAATCGATCACCAAAGCAGCCTGCATTCGGTCACCTGCTACAGCTTTTAAACATGACTTGTTTGCTGCTGTCCAGCTTTCTGTTAGGCCTTCAAAACAACTCTTTAATCTCCTGTTTTCCTGCTGCAAACACGTGCTCAAACAGCCCCACAATCATCTTGTGTTGCTACGTTTTCTTTCCTGTTTTTCTGCTGTTCTTGCGTGATCAAAACAGTCCCCAATAGTGCTGCTGTTTTGCTGTTTCTGTCCGCCATTTTGCAGCTTGTTTGCTGCTGTTTTCGGTCACTAAACGCCTCCCAAACAGCCGCAAAACTGCCCCACTGCAGCTGCGATTTTTCTGGCTGCTGTCCGCCATAAAAACACAAACAAACCGCCACTTTTTGGTCGCGTTTAATCACTGTTTTGAGCTGCTGCTGTCCGGGTTTCATCGCCACCATCAAACACCACTTTTTCTTGATAATAACTCACTTAAGGTATCTCTAAAACCATAAAATAATAATACTTTAATTTATTTTTAATTCTTTGATGTTATAAGTTATTATGATTAAAAAGTGTAAGATTATGAGTAAAGATTTAGAACACATAATGATGATAAAAGGAATGATGAATTATAAGTATTATGGGTAAGATATTATGATATCGAACTAGTTAATTATTATGAATAAAGTGTTATGAATATAAACTATAAATAATTAGGAAGATCATAAAACTAGATAAATAAGTTAGAGATTATGATTATGAGTAAATATTATGATGGATAAGTAAATGGTTAAAAGATATTGAATAAGAATTGATTATTATGATTAGAGTTAAAGGTATGGAAAATAATTGTGGTTAGTAAAGATTAAGGTTGGTGAATATTAAGGTTATTAGCTTATGATTGTGAATAAAAAGCTGTGATTTTATGATTAGTAACGTATAGTAATAATGATATACGTGCATGCATGCATACGTACGTATGTGCATGTATACACTATATGTATATGTGTGTGTGTGTATATGTAAATATATACATACGTGTATATATATGAGTACATATGTATGTATATGTACGTGTGTATGTATGTATAAATGTGTATCATATAAGTTATATAAGTTAGTAAACATAATAATAAAAAGTAATAAGTATATATATGTATCATCTTACACTGATATATATATGTAACACCTACACCTAATATATATATATATACCATATAGTTATGAACACATACATGTATAATAATAAATAAAGAATGTATATATATATGTATGTATCACATAGGTATAATTATATATGTAACATATAATGATAAGTTACATAATAGTTGAATAATTAAAGACTAATAATACTATTATTAGTATAACTTATACAGTTATCTATATAGTAACACTTAAGCACACTAAGTATATTATCACTTATATAAATATAACTTTTCTCGAGAACGGTCACTGTTAATATAGTTTGCTATATTAATAAACAAACTTTATGTCTATTAGACATTAACTAATCAAACATAATATCTCTAGGTTGAGATCTCCGTGTTCAACACTCCGATCATATAACTTGCGTGGAATATCTATCTGTTATTAAGGTGAACTTCATAGCCCCTCTTTTTACTTTTACTTAACTGTTTTATAAACTTTGGGGTGAGACACATGCTTGCTTTTAAACTGTTTTACGCTTAGACACGAGTACTCAAACTTTATTTTGATTAGTTCAAACTGTTGCTAACATGCTTTGATTCATGCTAAATCTCTGCCATGATATCGTTAATTGCTACGTATAAATGCAAGCTTAGTTATTGTGAATAGCGCTATTGAGGGTGACGTCTCTATCCGGATGACCGTTAGTCAATGGATACATAATAATGATACACGACATGAACGTGATGTGTTTAGGGTAACTTATGGTTAGTATCGATATCATATACACCAGCACTACTACCGAACTGATTAAACTTTATAATTAAATCTTGTGGTCTAAAAACTTGGTTATTATTGATAAACCTATGTTGTTCACTCAACCATTTTGGTTGACACTTTAAGCATGTTTTGTCTCAGGTGAAGATTGCTAAAGATTATTTGCTATTTGGACTTTGCTGCTTTTGGAGTCCGCATTTATACATTCATATTATTGCATTAAAACATTTATTGTAATGACATAATACTTGTCGCTGCGTTAATACATTGGTTATATTAAAAACGTCACATATAGAGTCGTTCTCGTTTATACATACTTGTGTTGTGATATTGTGAAGTCATATTTCCCCGGCCCTATTTGGAGGTATGACAAATCACCCCCTTAATCGGTTTTATTCATACTACCCATTTCTTCATCACAACAAAGCCGATTCATCCTCTTCAATCAAATGAGCTTCGTTGTCATTATCTTTCCACTTTGTACACTCTCTTGCAAAGTGTCCAAACGATCCACAATCATAGCATCTTAACCCGCTCTTGTCAACTTGACCCGTGCCTCTTCCACGTCCTCTTTCTCCTCTACCAAATCCTCTTCCACGACCTCTTCCTCGTCCACTTTGCTTACCATCATGCTCTCCTCTTGCAAACAACAATTTTCCTTGTTCTTCACCCTCTTCATCATGGCTTTTGAGTCTTTCTTCATACGCTTTGAGTCTTCCCACAGCTTCATCAAAAGACATTTTTTCAAGATCTGAGTATTGCTCGATAGAGGCAATAATTGGTAGATATTTTTTCGGGGCTGAATTTAGAAGCTTCCTAACAACCACTTCGTCTTCCAGATTTGAACCGAGGCTTTTAAATTTGGCAACTATAGCACTTATCTTGCCCGAAAAGTCATTCATAGTCTCGTTCTCCTTCATCTTTAGCATCTCCAATTCACTCCTAAGAGTTTGTAGACGCGCCTTTTGGACTCGGTCGGCTCCTAAATAACATGTCTTAATTGCTTCTCAAACATCCTTTGCGTCGTTATGTTTAGCAACTTGCAACAGAATATCTTCCGGTAGATTTTGGAAGATAATGCCTTTCGTTGTGTGGTTCTTTCTTGCTTCCACCTTTCCTCCGGTTACGGGATCCACCGCTTCCCATAAACCGTATGCCTTTAACACCGTTTCAACCATAATCGACCATGACGTATAGTTTGATTCGGTTAATTTTGGGCATTGGAGTGATACGTTTCCTTGCTCACGGATTGCAAGAGTTCCTTCCATCTCTTACAACTTGCTACTTACTCTTCTTTTTTCTTGCTTACAATTCTTGCTACGTGGTGCTTGTCTTCTTGCTAACTTGCTACTAATCACAAAGTTGTGACTACTTGCTTCTTGTTATTTTTCAACTTGCTAACTTGCTTCTTGCTACTTTCTTGTAATCACTATGGTGATCACCTTGCTCTTGCTCTTGCTATGATCACGGATAGTGATCAATCTTGCTACTTGCTTTCTTTCTCTTGGTTTGATTGCATAAGGTTGCAATCGACCCTCCTACGAACGAACCAAGCTCTGATACCAAGTGTTGGTTTATAATACTATAAACTAAATAAACTATGAACTAAATAATGTGAACAGAAGCAATCGTGACAAATTTAGAGGTGAAATTTCACAGAAAATCAATGCAATTTTATTAATGAACTTAAGACCATAAATAAGCCATAAAACTCACGTACACCAACAATATATAGAAACTAAATAATCTTAATTAACTTCTCGATCTTGTCTTTCTCTCCAAGTTTCGATATTGAAAACTTCCTAGAAACTTCTTTATTATTAATCTAAATACTTAATACTTAATAAATAATATCTTAAAATATTAAACCCGATTAACCCAACAAATTCAAGTGAAAATATCAATATCTTTTTTAAATGTTCATTTTTGAATAGGATTTTTACAGACTAACACTTATTAGTTTGGACATATATAAATTACTGTACTTGGTAACAAAATATCAGTACACTTGTAATCAATCAAATACAACATATAAATTATTAATCATACTCGATCATTTGAACCTTTTATCTTCTCTAAGTTCCTATTCTTTCGCGAAGGGGTGCCAAGATCCAGCGAATTTAGATCACCATCTCATGACCATATATGTAACACATTTAGTACGGTTACAGATCGAAATGTAACATATATCTCAAACATCATTGAGTTTGATTATATATTTATTGGATGTTATTGAGGTTGATCATGTATAACATCAGAAACTCCACTGGATGCAACCTTTCTTGTGTCATTTGAGGTTGAGGGGACTCTTAAACAGACACTAGTATTCGTACTACTAGTATTATCCGCAGTTGTAGTGGTGCTAGTGTTCTCATGTGTTGTAGTTGTAGATGTTATACCCTGGGTTGGTGGGCCATCACCATTTATATGAATATTGGGATGAATTGGTGGTGGGCCTAGTGGTAGTGACAGTGGACCCACTGCTAAAAAAACACAACATCTACACAGTGGACAAGTGGAGTTTGATTGAAGCCAATGGTGAAGACATTCCTTGTGAAAAACATGCTTGCATGATGGCACTTGAATCAACTCTTCTTTCAATTCAAATTCACCCAGACAAACACAACACCTGTCAATATATCATTTCACATGCAACAATATGTTAGATTTTAGAACAAAATATCGTTTACAAAATTCTCTTGTTAAGCTTATTTGAAGAGGTTAAATATTTTTACTCAAATGTACGTGATTACGTTATGACCATTGTTGACCACTTCCATTCTCACTCAATGTATTGTTAGTAACGTACGAATCTAAGACTTCTTAGTAATTACTTTTAAGTGTTTCCTTAATTTTTGAACTACACTAGATAATATATATGTTAATGATGAAATTGGGGAAACATGTTCATTAAAATTTAAGATATATTATTATTTCCTAGTAAACAACTTTAAAATTGATATTTTATATCCACTAACAAAATACCTGCAAAATTCCACTAATTACTAAGATAAAGATTAGGATTAGGATAAAGATATTAAAGTAAATGTTCTTTTCACATAAAATAAGCTTAAAGTGCACTATTGTTTCCAACTTTATACATATCCCATATTTCTTCTACAAAATCATATAGTAATGATGGTGACTAAGAGCATATATGCCCCCTGCCCCTGAAGGTGAATGGCACTCATATTAGATTCTACTTTATTTTTGTGATCATAATTCAATTCACACTTTTTAGAAAGGAAAGGATATTAATTACTCCGTAAAATTCCATGTATTGTTCCAAAAGAGTAAATTACGGGTACATATGCATCGTTGAATTAATAATAACAATAACAATAATTAACCTAGTCATTCATACATCGATCACGTGTTGTGATAATGTATAGTATGACATAGTTAGTATAAGCACTATAGTTTGCTTTGTCACCTTTTAATTATAACTAGATTCGTGGTCCGCGCTTCGCGACTATATCGTTAGACAGTTTTCTGCCTGAAAGTCATCAAAACGTTGTACACTCTTTCCAGACCATTTACGCAATGGCTGACAACTGTTTTGGTAATATTCTACTATATAAATGAAAAAATACATAAACAACTGGATATATGTTACAGTCTGGGTTGCAATGCTTAAGTTTTGAGGCTTCTAAACAAATTACTTATTTGTCAAAACCTTATGGTCCATATAATTTTAGTAGGTTTTTTAAAAGATAAAAAATCAAATAATATGTAGTATATTGAAAAATGTGATGAAAAATATAAATATAACCCTTTTTACCTATATTTTTTTAGGCTTCTATTACGATAGGGTTGTATTAGTATACCACTTTCGAATACATCCAATTATTTAACCGACCGTTAACCTTTTTATAAACATTCAATTAACTTACCGTTAACCATTTTTTAAAAAGTTCAATTAACCGATGCTAACCATTTTTTTAAAAACGGCCAACTAACCGATGCTAACCTTTTTTTTTAAAAAACGGCCAACTAACCGATTATTAACTATTTTTTAAAAAGTTTAATTAACCGACCATTAACCTTTTTTTAAAGGCCGGTTTGTTTATTGACATTTGTAGTTGAGTACCATCAAGAGAGGATTGTATCATGGTTCTGGAAATATGTTGCAAATCAAATTTGAGTCTATTTTGCCAAAAAAAAAAAAAAAAAAAAAAAGCTTCAGTACTGCTACAATAGTGCTACAGAGTGGCGGGGCGTGATTGGTGGGTGTTTGTCCATAATTAGTATATAGTATAGTATAATTTTTCAGAATAAAATCAGAAGATTAAGTAAAAAAAAAAAAATTACTGTAGCTACAGTGTGCTACAGTAGCTACAGTGTTTTTGGGGTATGTGGCGGGTTATGGTTGGAGGGTGGTGTCCATATTTAATATATAGTATAATAATTTATATTTATATTTATACTTATATTTATATTTATATATTTATTTATAATATACAATAGGGGTAAAGCCCAAAAATAAACATATAACATTACTTTTAACGTTGTTAATAAAAGATTTTCATTTTGATTTTATGCCCGTAAATGATCATCTATCTATCTATAATCTATCTATAATCTATATCTATAATTAATATTAAATCTCTAATCTTATGATGTCATAATAAAGCAATTATCCTTTATAAAAATAAATCAAAAGAAAAAAAGAAAAAATTAAAAGACATCTAGATGATGTCATAAACACTAATTAAAATAAATAAATAAATAAAGGTAATTATTTATCTTCTACTTTTTAGTAAATTATTTTTTCCTTTTCATAATAACAATTAAATAATTATTCCGTATTATTATATAATGAATGTGATTATCTTCTAAATCATATCTTATTCTTTTTTTTTTCTTCAATCATAACAACTAAATAATTTGTGTGGCTAAAATGTCAAGTCAGAGTGTGACTGATATTGTATGATATATTTGTGTGGAAATAGCAAATCTATATAACATACTTAAAATAAAATTTATTAAACACAACAAAATATCATTCATCAGTCAACTTTCTAAACACTGAATAGCAATTGTGGATTTTTTTTACGGGATTAATTACGTTACATATGTATACAAAATACACGTCTCAATAAAATGTTGTAATGTATACTTTTATGACAACGAAAATAGCAATTGTGATGAAAATTAGAAGAAGGTTGTGGGAGAATAAATGTAGTTCATTTATTCTAACCAAGTTAAGTATATCAATATGTTTGTACAAACAATGACAAGTTTCTTAGTCGGAATATGTGGTTCCACGAGTCATTAAACTAAATGACTTTAACATTTACGTTCACTTAATATCTAAAACATATCATTAAACTATTTCATTAAAACAAACCCGTGATTTCACGGGTCATTTCACTAGTCTATTACAAAAATTTAAAATTGAGAGAATATGCATGTGGCAGCTATGTTCTTGTGTACGTGATGTCACTTCATCAAGCCTGATCTGATGAGGCAGCAATCATGTAAATTTTTTGTTGCAAAATTCTATAAGAATTTTTTACACAATCGTGTTGGTCGATAATGTTGCTGCACTGGAAAATATTTTCTTTAACTTAAGTAAAATCAAAATTATAATTCTTTGTAATTAACGATGATTTTATTGAGAGCTTTAATATTTTATATTATATTATACCTGGCTATGCATGCATTATATAAAAGTGTCATAAATATATATGTAATATAAATAAAATAATTATTTACCATATGAATGAATATACTATATAACTAAATCCTTCAAATTTAATCTAAGCAAACAATAAGGCATGCTAATTAATTAGTATGCTTACACTGAATCCTTTGCTTTTAAGTGCTCATCAAACACAACCTTTGGGAGCTTATCCTTGAGCCCTCCTTTCAATCCCATTGCATGAGGCTGTAATATCATAATCATAAACACAAAATTAGCATATATTGACATCAAGTAATAGCCATGTGCAAGGATTATAATCAAGGATTGGATCAGATTTTCAATGAATAAATTACTTATATTTTGAACCCAGACTAATACTTGATGAAAAAACTTCACCAAGTTTTACCAAAAGACCATTCATTATCGTAAACGCAACATTTTACAAACAATTTAGTATCATATTACATTAAAATCAATGGTGTGATGGCAAAAAAATAAGAATATAAGTTTTTTTTGAAAGGCAAGCTTCATCAGTCCGGACCGAAGCCTAGTCATCATTTGCACACACACGCGCTTTCGGGCAGGAAACCCGAACCACACTATGAGGATCCGACCCTTTAACCATCCCGAGGGGCAGCGGGCCGGATCTTAGTCCCGGAGCGGATCGGTAAAACCTTCCCTTTGGGCCACCTTCAAAGAATATATTTCAATTCCTAGAGCGGTGACGAGGCTCGAACCCGAGACCTCTAGCCCTGCGAGTACACAAGTGTAATCGCGGTACCATTGAAGCAATGCTTCGTTAGTAATAAGAATATAAGTTACCATATGGAGAAATGAAGTATTATAATTGAGAGTAGAAGTTGGAAGTGTTGGTGGAACAGAAGACAGGGCATAAGCCCTTCTTTTGAGATAAAACAAGTAGAACAAAAGAAATAGTATGATTGAAAACAAGATTGGAATTGAGAATATAAAAGCTTGATAAAGTCTAATTTGAAGTGTATGAGAGTATGGATGATAGTTGATGTTTGGAGTTTGAGGAACACTCATTTTTCACTCTCAAAAATTGAAAAATTAACCTATAAAGCTCTCTTCTATGGAAACCAAACATTAAAGAATGCATGCTTTTATATGCTATGAGAATCTGACCAGTTAATCATAAAGTGAAAGTCATGTTTTATACGGAGTATATTTTTATAAAATAATTGAATATTAGCAAGTGGTGAAGGGATTGGGGATATGATAATCTATAAGGTTGGGAAAAAGGACCTCAATGACAATGAGATTTGGTAAAAAAGCTATGCAAATAAGATTTTGAGGACAATATATATTGGAACCTAACTTTATATCAGATTAAGATTGCACATTCCCACTAAGAGTGATTACTGGTCTTATACACACGCTTTCAGACAATTTTTTCCGATAAAAGAAGATAGACTAGAGTCCGTAGTTTATTTGGAATCGCGCATGCGCATACAAATATGCCAACTCAAGGTTGTATTGGCACATACCGACCTGTTTTTGTCACATATCTTTGAAGCAAACTTATGGTTGTTACTTGTTGTGAAGTTTATAGAGTGGGACCTGTGTATGATATTAAGCGCGTAACTCCATTTATTAAGCTGTACACTTCTATTGTATCATCATATATTCCATTAGAGGAATAGACTTGAAATTCATGTGTTAGTGCCCCCAATAGTTCCTTGATTGAACCTTTTTCTAAAGTGCTTTTTCTTTGGTTTTGACAAGATATTTATGTGATAGGATGAAATGATATCCACAAATGATGTTTTTCTAATGAGTTTTGCACCTTTTACACAACTAGTTTAAGTTTATCTTTCTATTTCAATGTCATATCCAAAGATTAATCTATGCAATTTGAGTTTTGCAACTAATGTGTATTTATTTAGTTTTTTTTTAACGGCAAAAATTTTATTAACAAACACCCTCTAATAGAACGCTAGAGGGCGAAAAAACAACAATCTACTAAAATATATTTTATTTAGTTAACTGTAATAAATGTGTATTTATTTAGTTAACTGTATTTGTATTTTATTTTTTATTACACATCTAAGATATATCTACTAAAATCTACTATCTACGATATCAGGGTGTAGAATTGACTTTTTTCGTTGACCGTCAAAGTCCATATATCGGGCTGCATAAGGATATTACCCTGTCTTTCTCACTTATGTACTTCATTTGTGACTAATTTAATCACATATTTATTTTTGAATCATATATATTAGTTATAGTTATAGTTATGCAAATCAGCATTTAGATGGTTTCATATATTCATGAAAACATATAAATTATGTTATGTACACAGTACACCTCCCAATTTTCAGAGTGAACAAATATATACCAAATTCTTTATTTAAACAAATTTATCCAAAGATAGTAGTCTCTCCATGGACAGTAACCTCTGCTTCTATGCAACAAACATCCTTTAAATACAACCCTCTGTTCGTCTGAAAGAACGCACCATGTAATACGAATCTTTGCCAACCCCAGTCTGGATTTAAAGCACTGAACCAGTAACTAGCTGCAATTTATAAAAAAAAAAAATTAAAAAAAATCTTAGGTTACGATAACAATTACAGTGAAAATCGGAATTCAAGTTACGCATATGGATAGATAACAAATTTACCTTTTCCATAGTGATGCCTTGTATCTAATTGATCCAGAATACGAATAGTAAATTCTGCAAGTATTTTGGTTCCTGATGGAAGTTTTTCAGGTTCAGCTAAAGCCAATCTAAGAGATAGGTAGCCACCAATACCGCCTTTTCCATTAGGATATAACTGTATCTTCCTTCACAATTGCGTGTAATTAATGATCTCATATATTTTTGTACGTGTCATGAAGTATATCAAGTTACGTATGTTTGCTAGTGCAAAAAAAAAGTTATGTATGAGCAGTGGCAGATGTACGAATCGTGATCACTAATAGCACACAATAACAATAGTCCATCGACTAGTGCTACTAGTTAAAAACCCAAAAATTTTATACAGTATCCACATGTGTCACTAATGAAAAGCCTAAATTTTTACACTAGATAACTTTATTATACTGGTAGCGAGTGAAAGCAATGTACATCCGCCCCGTGAATGAGTACTAGTCATCCTAAAATACTCAAAGAGGAAGTTGTGACATAAATATTAAATCTTAATATTTTTATACCATTTGCACAAAAGGTTTGATGCATACTTGAAAGTTGAAACATTATAGTTGAATGGAAAAATGATGGAAACTAAAATGTGTACCATTTGTGATCACCAGCATTGAATATGTTTGAATTTTCGCAGTCTGCATTAACGTTAGAGTAGTTTCTGATTATCCACGTGTGCTTATAAACAACTGCATCTTTCACCATTGACAAAGACTCAGTTTTGCCTTTGCTTCTCTATTTACAGATAAACACCTCCGCCTCAAACACACAGTTGTTTCCAAGAAGATAACCGTTGTTAGAATCACTAAATTCTTTAAGACTAATAAATTGATCAAATCCTTGTTCAGTTCTTAAACGATGAAAGCGTCTCCCTTTACTCATTGCATCTGGGTAAGGTATTTAAACAAACTTTATCTCTTATATATGTTAGACTACAGATTATGATTAGCAAATTAGTATAGTCCGGTCCGCTTATGAGTTTAGGGTTTCTAGGGTTTCTATGTAGTCTCTATCTCTATCTCTATAATAATAATAACAAAACAAATATAAAATCGTGTCAGAAACGGAACCAGCACCACAAACTTGGCAAAACTAAGGACCGTCGTATACAAGCGGGTTAATAAAGTCATAACCCCTACAAGTCGCCCTACGGATCATCCCGGTATGTGGACCTTCAGGTTCAGGTTCAGGTTCAGGTTCAGGTTCAGGTTCAGATTCAGATTCAGATGAGCTGCTACTACAAGTCGCTTCCTTACCCCTATCTTCCTCTTCATTGTCATCCCCAGGTGGTGATTGTGTAGGTGATTGAGTAGGTGCTTGTGCAGGTGCAAGTGCAATGAAAACAAACCTGCTCAATCGTTTGCGTGCACCAGGCATTTCACAAACAACCTTGGCTTCATACAAACCCTCCTTCTCTTTTTCAACGGCATTTATAGTCATGTAGAATGAATACATGTAGTCGCAATACGGCCCACCAGTTTTTATATATTCGAACGTGATAAATTTAAAACTATCGCTGCGCTTCTGTTCCTTCTCATTAACAAGCATCTTATAGGCGTTGTTGAAGGTATCAACAGCAAAGTTACCGATAACACCAACCATGTGATCTTCAAGTGATAGCAACCTTTTTTCTTTCTCATGATCAACATAACATAACGATTCGACTACATGCGTCCCCTTATTGGTGTCTTCGAAAGCTCGAAAGATCTCCATCTCTATCTGAGTCATGGGAATGTCAGATGTTACCGGAAGATTCCTCGGCTCATTCATCTTCTTATAATTAACAGTATCCTCTAATTCCAGCGGGACAAGACAGTCGTTGTCTAAAAGAATGATTGCGATGTTCGGGTCATATTTCCATTTACGTGGCAGATCCGTTCCCTTATATAATTTAGCAAGACTCTTGATACATTCTTCAACATGAAGCAGATCGTATACGAACTCCTTATTTTTGTATATGTAATCCTTATCTTCTGAGTTTTCATTTAAAATTTTCCTATATTTAACCGCTTCCACAATGAGATCATACAACATAACTGGAATTTCCTTTTTATTAGCCCCAAAATTCATCCTGTCTCCTCTTTTTTTAGTCTTTTCTGTAGTTACCTTGTACACCGAATTAAGATCCTTCATCTTGTCATACGGACTACGCTTGTTGGATGAGCCACTATAGCTTCTTTTCATAGTGATGATGAACCGATTCACAAATTAAACACGCTGTTGTCGATTTAGGGTTTCTTATGGCGGATATGTGTATGTGTGTGAATATTACTTGCATAGGCATTATACATGATACAGAGTGTTTATCTCCTAACTAATTTTACAAAATGAGTGAATTCAGGTATTTCTATTTTTAACAGGCCAAGCTGATTTAATTAGTAGTAATAAGTTAAACTACATGAAATTGAAATGGTCCAAGTGGGTCGAATGTGCTACATGAGGCTGAAGTTTGTCGATTGTGAATGGGTGGTGATCCTTCCACCACTAAAATTTTACCATACACCACCAAAACATATATTTTGACTATTATGCCATTACTAGCCAAAATTAAAATTTCCCTTTAACTATCCTAAATTGGAAATTTACGAAACATTTGGAAACAAAGTTGACCTTGTTTATCATCAATGTAACCTTGCAAAAAGTATGTAACTAGTTAAAAACAATTTTCTTCTTACTCTTACGAATGATACCCACATTTGCTTTGGTGCTCCTCGTTGTTACGAACGTTTTGAAATCTATTTTACTTTTTTCATATCTTAGTTAAGTAATATGTTTCTTCTACAAAATTACTATACATACTAAATTAATTCTTTATTATTGTGTTGATCACATTTACAGAGAAATGTACATCGATATAAATTTCATTTTACAGTTCAGCGGGCTAATGTGCGTTTAGAGTGAGAAAGAACTTCTATTATTTCTTTCTTGCCATACAAAATACACACACGCATCAACAACCAGGCGAGAACAACTTGGAGTCGGGCCTTCTTTTCACACTATTACGGATACGAAACTCGAGTCTGGTCAAGCAATGGTCGTGTTGCCATCTCTGTTGTCTAAATCAACAAAAGGAAAAACAACATCTATTCCATTCTCCGTCTCACATCTCCGTTCGAACTTTTTACAATAATTATCTATTATCTATTTATCTATTTATCTATCAACTTAGTTATATATAATTTAATATATCAAAGATGTTAATGTAGAAGTATAAATACATAGTAAAGATGTTTTGTATGAAAAAGTTCAATATACTACGGATAGAAAACTGTCAATAAAATTAAAACTAGTAATAACTAGTCAGTGGCGGATCTTGAATAGATTTTATGGAGGGGCCAAAAATTTGATACATAAAATATTTAACAAAGAATCGTGTAATATATTTATATTTCTACCGTATTACCATGTTGTACTCTGAAAAATAAGTAGTGCATACAAAATAAATGAATTGTTATAATTCAGTAGGCTTATAACTACCTTTAGTGGTTCTTGACTGTAGAAGGTATATAGAGATAGAGATACTGTAAAACGGAGAAAACAAAGGTTGAACAAAAGGTATGAGTAATTGGTTTTTTATTTATAGAAAAATGTACAATGAGAGTTTGGTGGCATTTGGAATCTAGAGAGAGAGAGTGTTTTTGTTAACCAAAAAATACATACAATAAACTCTAACTCAACACACCTATTTATACTCAAAAAAATATACTATGCAATATCTATAATAATAATAAAATTATCATCCAATTATTACTTTTATAACACTCCCCCTTGGATGATAATTTTATTAGTGAATAACTAGTACTGCCTCGTTAAAAACCTTGCTAAAGAAAACCCTTTGGGATAAAACTTTAGCTAAGGGAAAAAGAGTGCAGCATAGAGTTGACTCCCCCTCAAGTAGGCAACGCCTGAGTTGTTACATCTTCTGAACATGCCTCATGCCAATATTATGAACGTGTGTTCTGAAAATAGCAGTTGGAAGTGCTTTGGTGAAAAGGTCAGCAGAGTTTTTGCTGGACTGAACATATCTCATTTCAATCTGGTTGTCCTTAATGAGATTTTGAGTGTATGAGAAGAATCTAGGGGGTATGTGTTTTGTTCGGTCACTTTTGATATACCCTTCTTTCATCTGTGTTATGCAAGCTACATTATCTTCATAGATAGTTGTTGAACTTTTATTGCGTTCTAGTCCACAAGAATCAGTAATGAGTTGTGTCATTGATCTCAACCAAAAACATTCCCGACTGGCTTCATGTATTGCAATTACTTCGGCATGATTTGATGATGTTGCAACAAGTGTTTGTTTTTGAGAACGCCATGATATTGCGGTACCTCCATTTAGGAATACATATCCATTTTGAGATTTAGCTTTATGTGGATCAAATAAATAACCTGCATCTGCATAACCAACCAAATCTTGTTTTGATTCGTTAGAATAAAATAATTATAAATCAGTAGTTCCCCGAAGGTATCAAACTATTTGTTTGATCCCATTCCAATGTCTTTTGGTAGGGGCTGAGCTGAACCTTGTCAACAAATTAACTGCAAAAGAAATGTCAGATCTTGTATAATTTGTAAGATATATAAGAGCCCCAATTGCACTAAAATATGGAACTTCTGAACCAAGAAGATCTTCATGATCTTCTAGAGGATGAAATGGATTAGTATCAATATTAAGATCTAACAACTATATGAGTACTTAATGGTTTTTGTCTTGTCCATATTAAAATATTTTAAAATCTTTTCGGTATAAGTTGTTTGATGTATAAGTAAGTCATTAGTTATATGCTCAATATGTAAATCAACGTAATACTTGATTTTTTTTTATTTTAAAATTTTTCTTTAGAAGTTGAATGGCTTCATAGATTTCTTTATTTAAGATAATTGATATAAACAGCTATGATCACATATCCGAACATTGTTTTTATAAAACACACATGCAAATAAGTTTATATGTATACCCTTTTCTTATCAAGTAGTAATTTAATCGATTATACCACATACGTCCCGATAGTATAAACCCATTTAGAAATCTTTGTGATTTAATGAAATATATTCCCTTGGGTTTTGCATTAGATGCTTATGATACCTTAACCCTTCAGGTATATTCATATATATATATATCACTATTAAGTGATCCATACAGATAAGTAGTAACAACATCCATGAGATGCATTTAAATAACTACCAGGTTGATTAAGTATCTAATAAGTAATTATATTCATTATAGGAGGATAAGTTTTTCTCCTAATTCATTTCTGGTCTTTGTGGGAAATCTTGAGTTACAAGTCTAGTTTTGCCTTGTAACTTCATTTGCACATTTCTTTTCGGATAAAAATTCATTTGTATCCCATTGATTCACATCTTTAAAAGTGATAACGATTGATCCAAAAACTTTTCTTTTATTGAGCGATTCTAATTCAGCTCGTATTGCTCCTTTCCGTTGAGTTCAATCACGTCTATTTTGATATTCAATGACAGATTTTGGTTCCAGATCATCATCTTTATTCATGATGTCATTGTAACATTATATGAAAATATCTCATCAAGATTTTTCATTTCATTTCAGTTTCATAATATTGCATAATTTATTGCAATTTATGTATTTACATTTATCAATATCCTCTGCAGAAGGAGTATTGATTTGTGGTTCTTGTTGAACACTTTCTTTTACCTCATTATCAGCTGATTTTCTTTTTCGAGGATTTTTATCTTTGGAACCAATTGGTCTCCCACGTTTCTGCCGTAGCAAAGACTCATGAGTGACATTATTGCCAGCTTTTGTAATTTCAATTCTAGCTGAAGCATTTACTGCTGGTATATATGATTTAGTCACTTATTTTTTGTATCTTTAAATGCATAAAGTAATTAATTTGCAAGTTCTTGCATATGCATTATATTTGAACTTTCTTTTCGCATTCTTTTGTGCGATGATCAATATTCCTTAATTGATGTTCACACCATGAAACATCATTTTATTTATATTTCATTTCTCCCCCTAATATAGGGAACAATGTTTAATTAAAGTGATAATCGACAAAACTTGCTGTAAAAACATCACCCGTCATGGGTTCAATATATCTTATGATTGAAGATGTTTCATATCTAACATATATTTCAATCCTTCTTTGAGGAACCATTTGTTGTGGTTGTTCAATTAAAAATACACTGCACAACCAAATGTTCTAAGATGGAAAATATTTGGTCTCCACCAAAATTAAGTTGGTAATGGAGAATATTTATAACTTGCACTTGATTTAATGCGAATTAATGTCACATCATGTAAATTTACATGTCCCCATATAAATATTGAGAGTTTTGTACTCATTTCTAATTGTCTAGTTATTAGCTGTAAGCATTTATCTATTGATTCAGCTAAACCAATTTTGTGTATGCACATGAGCAACTGGATGTTCAACAACAATCCTTGTAGACATATAATAATCATTAAAAGCTTGAGATGTTAACTCACCAGCATTATCAAGTCTCATCCTTTTAATGGTGTAATCAGAATAATGTGTTCTTAATTTAATAATTTGTGCAAGAAACTTTGCAAATGCCATATTATGGCTTGATAACACACAAACATGAGACCATGCGTTAGATGCGTCTATTAGAAAAATGGTCCACATGATGGATGAATTGGTCCATATATATACCCTTGAATTCTTTCAAGAAACATTGGTGATTATTTCTCAATGTGCTTTTCATTAATCGCCATATGTGATTTTCATTAATCACCATATGTGTTTTTCGTTAATCACTATATGTGCTTTTCATTAATCACTATATGTGCTTTTCATTAATCACCATATGTGATTTTCATTAATCACCATATGTGCTTTTCATCATATATCGTTTTCACCATATGTGCTTTTAATCATATGTGCTGCGCTTTTCGTCATATGCACTTTTCATTATATGCGCTTTTAATTATATGCGATGCGCTTTTCATCATATGCGCTTTTTATCATATGCGCTTTTAATCATATGCGCTGCGCTTTTCATCATATGCGCTTTTTATCATATGCGCTTTTAATCCTATGCGCTTTTCGGTGTTACATAGATATTTCTCATTTTCGATTATCATTGACTGATAATCATATCCATTATGATATATATCAGAGAAACTTAACAAATTTCTCTTTGATTTGGGAGAAAACAAGACATTGTTTACCAAAAAATTCGTACCATTTGGTAATATGAAATTTTGCCTTTTTCGTTTCTTATATCAAGTTTGCAAGAGCTGATATAGTATTTATAATTCCCTCATTTGATTTAAATCAATGAAATATTTCTTAGATTTGATCATAGTGTGTATGTTACTACTATCTGCAATACATAGGACTTTACCATTTAATTGATGTTGTATTTCTGCAGGATTCATACTAAAACTTCAAATAAGATAAGCAAATAATGAGTTATATTTCAGCAAGATAATCAAATTATATTACATGCAAACAAGTTATAATCTGAAGTACATAAAAGATAACACTTAATAAAACATATGCGTTATGGTCTAAAACCATTTATTTATGAGTGATACATAAAAAAAAACTAGGCATCTTAGAAAATTCAAACCATTCAAGTCTCAAGGTAGCTCAGGGTTAATTTAATCAAGATTTGTCAACAGATTCACTCTCGTTTTCTTTTCTTTTGGGACTTATTTGTAGAGCTAAACAAGATGTTCATGTATTCAAGAAATACTAGACTGATGATCCACGTTACCAGATCATTAATAAGAATCTACGGAATTCTTATAAGAGCGTCTACTAATATCTTTAATTTTATTCTTTCATGGATCACCGTTATTATTATTATTATTATTTTTTTTTTGATAATTAATATCGTATCTATCTTTGAGTATTTTCCATAATACACTTGGATTTTCGATCATATAATATGTAGATTCCAAGGACTCGTCAATATGTTTGCTAAGAAAAATACTTACTATTGCTTTCTCGTGTTCGGAATAATTGTTATTTTCATTCAGGGTTTCTAAAATACCGTTTGATTCGAGATGTTTTTCTACATTCATAACCCATGTTAAGTAGTTGTTCCCACTTGTTCTAAATGAGCAAATTTAAGCCTTTTCAAATTCGACATTTTCTATTATCAAAAAAGATGAATAACATAAATCATAATCATAATCAACTTCTATTCATAGACAAATAATAAAATGAAATTAGAATCATTTTAAATTCATAAGTAGCAAACAACAGAATAATGGTATGATTACAAATAATAAAACCACAAGGGCAGGATAGAATATAGGTTCACCCGGTGGTATATTAGCAACAATGATGATAGTTAATATGACCAATACAATAGGAAAAATCATCCTTGTGTGAATCATTTTTACAAAAACTTTTTGAGAGTAGTAATCTGAAAAATGAAGATTGATTTGTGAAAATGTGAAAACGGAGATGTTTATTTTATATTTGAAAAATATAGTTGTTGTAACGTCGTCAGTTGACGTTAACAACCGTTATGTATATATGACCGTTGTAACGTCGTTAGTTGACGTTAACGAATAAAGTCACTATATCAAAACGCGTATGAGTAATATAAAGGACAAGATTTTTTTTTCTTATTTTAACTTTTAAGATTTACTTTTAATAAAAATACAAACTACTTTTTCTTATTTTAACTTTTAAGATTTACTTTTAATAAAAATACAAACTACTTTTTCTTATTTTAACTTTTAAGATTTACTTTTAATAAAAATACAAACTACTTTTCTTATTTTAACTTTTAAGATTTACTTTTAATAAAAATACAAAACTACTTTTCTTATTTTAACTTTTAAGATTTACTTTTAATAAAAATACAAACTACTTTTTCTTATTTTAACTTTTAAAATTTACTTTTAATAAAAATACAAACTACTTTTTCTTATTTTAACTTTTAAGATTTACTTTTAAGGATAAACATTAGTATGCATGAAATAAATAATGATTAATTGCATAAGTAATCATAAATGTTAGATAACATATAAAGACCCCATCGTATTCGTATTGATCGGAATTAATCTCGACCCATGGTACCGTGTTGTCAAATGACGTGTTGCGTACATAAAGTACCGTGTTGTCAAATGACGTGTTGCGTACAATCATGAGGTCTTATTAACATAAATATAAATGTTAGTGAAGTTAATAAGAGTTAGATTACAGAAAATATAATTCAGGTGGTATAACCGACCATATATAACTTAAATAACATAAATATAAATGTTAGTGAACATAACTGTAAATGTTAGTATACATAAATAAATGTTAGATAACATAAATGTAAATGTTAGTATACATAAATAAATGTTAGATAATATAAATGTAAATGTTAGTATACATAAATAAATGTTAGATAACATAAATGTAAATTAGGCGACAGTGTCGACCATATATCATTTAGGTGGTATAACCGACCATATATTAGTTAGGTGGCAGAGCCAACCATATTTAGTATAAATGTTGAGATAATCGTGCTGATAACGTGTTATAATTCAGTAGGCTTATAACTACCTTTAGTGGTTCTTGACTGTAGAAGGTATATAGAGATAGAGATACTGTAAAACGGAGAAAACAAAGGTTGAACAAAAGGTATGAGTAATTGGTTTTTTATTTATAGAAAAATGTACAATGAGAGTTTGGTGGCATTTGGAATCTAGAGAGAGAGAGTGTTTTTGTTAACCAAAAAATACATACAATAAACTCTAACTCAACACACCTATTTATACTCAAAAAAATATACTATGCAATATCTATAATAATAATAAAATTATCATCCAATTATTACTTTTATAACATGAATATATTTCAACTTTAGTTTAGGTATTAAATCATCAAAATAATTAGTCTATTAAACTAAAACCATTTCGTAAACATAAAACTTTTGTGTTACGGAGTATCTCTTAATGGAGTATTTGTTTTTGTATTTTATTTTATATTGAATGTTGGTAAAAATTTTAGATCATAGGGTTGAAAATGTAAGTTTTTAAGAACTTAAGGGTTTGTACTGCAAGAAATATAAAAGTACAAATGATTCTTCTTTTTACGGAGTATTTTCTCCATTAAAATGATACTGTATTCGAGTTCCCTTTTCTCTTCCAAAATAAAGGAATAATATACACTACTGGTTCAGATTTTTGGGAGGGCCAACACCCCTCCATGCCCCCTAAAGATATAGTAAAAAGTGTTGAAGTGTGGAGACATTTAAACAAAAGCTGGAAAAAAAAAAAGTGTCACTAAAAACTGTTTAAACACTTGCACGGATTTTGCAGATTTCGGTAAGCGTGAAACAGAGCAAAACAGTGCAAAAACAGAGAAAAATGATGGTGCGCGGTGATGGTGCGCGGCGCGCACCTTGCGCGCACTAGGTGAAACTTGATCAGAAGGTTTGCTCGAAGAATCAAGAGTGCACGGCGCGCACGTTTAAGTGTGCACGGCGCGCACGTTGTCTGGCAGTGAGCTGTCAGCATGTTGATCAACTTTTGCACATGGGATCCGTATGTGGTTGTCCAAGTTGTCACTTTAGGTGCATGTGGGCTACTTTACACCTTGTTTTAGAGCTGTGATCATGCTAATACAAGGGTGTAAAGAGGATCAAGATGGCTAGTTGATGATTACTTGAAGCATGCTTATGTATTCTTGTTCTCCCATAAATGTTCCTGATTATAACTCATTGTAAACTCACCACCACGAAATTTAATCAATAAGAACACTCTTTGGTTGGCCGTGGACTAAAGCAATCACAAACGATTGCATATAACCACGTTAAATTCCCGTGTTTTTATCATTCTTGCTTGTGTTACGATTATCACTATATTTTTCGTTTGTTGGAAGTGGGTTAGATAACTTGGGTTATCTTGTCTTGTTTGAGCTCACCTAATCGGGTTTCCTAACAAAAAGTATGTATAAAAAATAAATTCGCAATAGGTTACAAGAAGACCTGTGGATCCATTATGAAATATGATTGAAGAGCGTGAGAGGTTAGGTAGAACTCGCGTGAAAATTAGATGAAGAATGACTTTTAATTTTTTAATTTTAGGGCAATTAGAAGGAAATAATTAATTTAGTGAGGGTATAATGGTCAAAAATTATATTTCGGTGGTGTATGGCAAAATTCTAGTGGTGGAAGGATCACCACCCATTGTGAATTGTGTACTCATTTATTAAAATGGTCTTAATCGTCTAATTTAAAATTTACGGAGTATATTATTAACAGTTGAGGAAACAATATAGGGCAGGGGCAGATGCCCCCAGTCGATTTGCAGTTTTAGTGTAAAATTTTTTAATTTTTCGATTTTGTTTCAAGTGGATTTTTTTGCCCCAAAATCTCCATATTTTACCTCAAAATCTCCATATTTTACATCAAAACTTTCACATTTTGCCCCCAAAATCTCCACATTTTGCGCAAAAATCACCATATTCTTGTCCAAAACCTCCATATTTTGCCCAAAATATTGCTACGCTTTTAAAAAAACTTTCTCCCCCGATGAAAAAAATTTCTGTTTTAGCCACTGATTATTACTCATATTATTAATTTACTAAGTTAGTGTTTAGTAATATTAAACACGTTAGTTATGTACAAATAAAAGATGGGCAGGCGGTATTGGCAACTGACCCACCTGTTTTGAACCATTTGAAAAGTTATTAGCTTTAAGCCCTTGCCTAACCCAACTAACCCACCCGTTTTGTCACTTTTAATAAGAACCCGTTACCTTCAACTTTTAAGTAAGTATCATTGTTCTGATCAAGTAGAAAGATCCTGAAATTGGCGTAGACCTCCCAACCAGGTGGAAGTGAAGTAGGGTCCGCCATCACCAAGTATACAGACAAGAATTCTCCAACATTCTTACTTTTGTTACCATTTGGGTGAATAACCAACTTCCTACAGTCAAAATGAGTATCAATCAACCTGTATAAATGTTTACCCTACGCCTTGCTAAAATTAGGAAGTACCATTTGTAGCCTCCGGCTTCAAACTCGCTTGATTCATATCTTTCAACATTTTGTTTGGTTAATAAAGAAATTTGTTGAATGTTGAGAATGTAATGAGCAGGTGGTGCTTCTGATATTGATCTCAAATCCCCTGAAGCATTATAATGAGCAACAAACAAATAAATCCAACTTGAAGGTAAGTATTACGTCCGTATTTAGATATGATCTGAAATTTCATTTTCAATAAACTAAAGATTGTTTACTTCGTGTTAATATTAAAAGAAATTGTCTAAATGTTTGGATAAAAGGTGCCACTCATGTTGACAAAAAACTGAGAGATTAGTAGATTACCATGTTGGTCACGTTGGGTGAGACTTGCATCTGAACACGAGTCACCAATGGCCATGTGAAAGTGGTGATACACAAGTGTAAAGTCAATTGAGATGTAAATAATGTATCAACTACTTTTCAAAAACAATAATGTATCAAATAAATGGCTTGTAATCAAAGGATAATTGATTCCTATTTATATGCTTAGAAGGATTTTTAGTTGCCTCAAGAACATATATTCTCTACTTGCTAGATAAACCAACATTTAATTTGAAAGCTCAAATTAAAGCTTTCCATGTTTAGAGGTTCAAGCAAAGAACCATAACATTACATGAGCATTATTAATGCTAATTATATTGCCAAAGTATCTATTTTTGGAGGAATCGGAGAACGAACTTGTAAAAAAATGATCTTCACCTGAA
Organism: Rutidosis leptorrhynchoides; assembly: GCF_046630445.1. Classification (NCBI taxonomy): domain Eukaryota; kingdom Viridiplantae; phylum Streptophyta; class Magnoliopsida; order Asterales; family Asteraceae; genus Rutidosis; species Rutidosis leptorrhynchoides. Next base: position 82,035,309 of record NC_092333.1, read on the forward strand.
AATGAAAGAATCTAAAGTGATTAAAAGAAAAAGTATTGCAGAATCAAAGGCATAATCTACTCATAATTTGATATACTTCATCTGTCTTATTATAAGTGTCATGTTTTGACTTTCGGACGTCTTTCTTTTTCAACTCTGACTTTCAATATTTTTGTTTGTGTTATATAATATTTAATGAAAATTATCTTGGTGAATTTCATTTGAATGCAACGATATAACTTTCATCAAGTATTATATTTAAATGAATATATATCTTAAGTCAAAGTTGATAAAGAAAGACTTTCAAAAGTCAAAACGTGATAATTATAATGAGACATAGGTAAGATCATTTATGTAATTTTTTCTTGTATTTCAATCTACTTGTAATTTTATCACATTAAGTACTGAATTTCTAAGTAGGTTTCTAGACTTGCAAGTTTAGGCTGCATAATATGCTTCAAAAAGTTAATCCTCCAACAGAAAAGAGATTACTACTTGCTACCTTAAATGCTTTTATGTGTCCAAAACCAAAATTTCCGAAGTTTAAGGGTTATATATATAACAAATAACAATACTATAACGTCTACGAAATATATTTATTTTCTTTAAAAAATTATTAGCGTTATTCATAAGGGAATGATTCTCACACACTGTTTTTTGATCCTCACACACCTTTATCCTATATCAGCACAATACACACTTAAAAAAGTCAAAAAGTCAAATCCATCAAAACGATGTCGTTACCAGCGCCGCCGCCGTCGTCGTCTCTCTCCTTCTCAGCTTCCCTAACATTATCTTCCGACAACCACCGGCAGCATTTCGACAACCACCGTATTAACTACCGTATAATTTCACCTAGGTTTTTATTACGATGTGCAGTGAGGTCATATTCACCGGTTGCTGACTCACCAAAACGGAAGAAATTATGGAAACAAGGAGAGTACCCTGGTGACGTATCAACTAATTCCGGTGATAGGAATAATAAAAAGAGAACTCCGATTAAGAATATTAAAAAGAAATTGGATCGTAAAAGTAACCTAAATCCGTGGGTTAGTACAGTTACTGAAGCCTTATCTGATTCAATTGAAGCTAAACAGTGGTTAAGAGCCCTACAGGTGATATAATTTTTTGTTTAATTCTGATATTAGTTGTATTTAGTATCCAAAAAGTTTATGGGTTAACTACTTAATTGCGATAAATAAACTGTTTTAAATAAGTTGATAAGTTAAAAGAGTAATTTGTATTAAAGGTTATAGCTTTATATGTTATTGTATTTATTTTAATGAAGCTGAACAAAGTTGTGTATTGGCATATTTATAAGTTCATGATGGTTATGTTTCTAGTGATGGAAGACTTGTTTGGTGTTCAAAAAGTTGCAAATTAATTTTATCGTCTGAATGGAATGTTGTCGTTTGATGGCTTGAGTAATGTGATTGTGTTGCGAAACGAGATAATAGTGATTTGTATACCAGGATTTTGTAATATGATCTGTTTGTTATGTTTTGACATATCTAATTGAAACCATTAAATGTCTTATTTCAGGTATTTGAGATGCTAAAGGAACAGAGATTTTATCAACCAAAGGCAGGAACTTATATGAAACTCATAGTTTTACTAGGACGATCTGGGCAACCGCAACAAGCCCGGAATCTTTTTAACTCGATGATCGAAGAGGGACTCGAACCCACTGCAGAACTGTACACTGCATTGCTCGCTGCATATTGCAGAAGCAATATAATCGACGAAGCATTCAAGATTCTTGAAGAAATGAAGAACCTTCCTTTATGTCAACCAGATGTTTATACATATAGTATTCTAATCAAAGCTTGTGTTGATGCTGCTCGATTCGAGCTTGTTGAATCGTTGTATGAACAAATGGCTGAAAGATCCATAACTCCAAATACCGTCACTCAAAATACAGTCTTAGCTGGATATGGTAAAGTAGGTAAGTTTGATTTAATGGAAAAAGTATTAAATGGAATGTTAAACAGTGGTTCGTCCGAACCGGATGTATGGACGATGAACACGATTCTTAGCTTATTTGGCAACATGGGTCAAGTTGAAACTATGGAAAAATGGTATGAAAAGTTTAGAAATTTTGGAATCGAACCAGAAACAAGAACGTTCAACATTTTAATTGGTGCATATGGAAAGAAAAAAATGTACGATAAAATGTCAACAGTTATGGAGTACATGAGAAAGCTTTCGTTTCCATGGACAACGTCTACATACAACAATGTAATCGAGGCGTTTTCGGATGTGGGTGACGCGAAAAACATGGAATACACGTTTGATCAAATGAGAGCCGAGGGTATGAAAGCCGACACTAAGACGTTTTGTTGTTTGATTAGAGGGTATGCAAATGCGGGTCTTTTTCATAAAGTGATAAGTATGGTGGAATTAGCTGGGAAATTGGAGATACCTGAAAACACATCGTTTCATAATGCTGTAATTTATGCGTGTGCAACTGCAGATGATTTGATGGAAATGGAAAGAGTTTACATGAGGATGAAGGATAAGCAGTGTAAGGCTGATGCAACGACGTTTTCGATTATGGTTGAAGCTTATAAGAAAGAAGGTATGAATGACAAAGTGTTTGATTTGGAAGAGGAACAAAAAATGTTGTTGAATCCAAATCAAGGGTTAGTTGTTTAGTCCAAGTTTCATCATAAAGCTTGATACATAAAGGTTAGGACCGGCTAAAAGAATATTTGGTTTGTTGGTACAAATTGAGTACCTAATGTTAGAATGGTTGTTACTTTTGTAACTTTTGGGTATGCTGTATTATTCAATGTTTAGGACTATGTATTTCTTATGTATAGAGAAACCGAGTGCTGTTTTTCACCTTTATCTAGGCCCATGCTAGACACATGTCAAGACTTAATGAGATTTTATTAGTGGTCGTTAGTGAGAAGGACCAACCGCGTAATAAATGATACTTCGGTGGCCAACCGAGTCGGAAAAAAGATAAATGACAAATATGCAATATGAGACAAACGTTAGGACTAACACATTCACAAACTATTGTTCGAATATGTAATTTGATACTAAACAGGATGGGTTATACACAAAATTACCAGCTACCTTAGATCTCTAATACCGCTTGTGACATATGCTAGCAAATCAAACCCAAATAAAGTGGGAAAAAAGTAGTGAAATAATGTATAAGGATATATATTTTAACTAGGTTTTGAGCCCGTGCGTTACACGGCTACTCAAAAATCCGTTTTAAATAACTCACTTATTTTAATTTATGACGTTTGATCTATATTTTTAAATACTATTTGTGGTTGCGTTTAAGGGGGACATGTCTACCCAATAGCTTAAGTGTGGCTAATTTGAGCCCGTACTCTATTAAAAATCCGTTGGTACCATGCACGAGGCGCTTGCTTTAACCCGTATAAGGAGCGTTTCAATAAACAAACATGATCCGGTTTGGTGTTATCTCGAAAGCCGTATGGTTGATACATGTAAACTGTTTCCTTGAGAGAGCCATGTAGAAACACATTTTTAACATCGAGTTGATTAATATTCCACGATTTGGACAGTGCAATAGATAAGACGATTCGTATGGTAGCTGGTTTCACGACCGGACTAAAGGTTTCATTACAATCAATATCAACCGTTTGTGAACGCCCATCACCAACTAATCTAGCTTTGTACCGTTCAAGTGACCCGTCAGATTTCATCTTATATTCTTATGTATAAAAATCCACATACTACGAATAACATGCATGTTAGGTGTCCGCGGAACAAGTACCCAAGTTTTATTATCCATTAAGGCTTTGTATTCATCAAGCATGGCCATGTTCCAATTAGGATCGGATAAAGCTTCTTTAGGAGAGCGAGGAATAGGAGAAATGGTGGTGAGAGAGGAGAGATGGAATTGAACTTTAGGTTTTGAAATACCGGACATGTCCATGCTTGATCTTTAAAATTTAATCTTTAAACTCGTTGAGTTTAAAGATTAAAATTGCTGATTTTAAAAGTTAAATAAAACACGTAACGAGTTTAAATATTAAAATTGCCGATTTTAAAAGTTAAACTCTAACGAGTTTAAAATTGATGATTTTAAAACTCAAATATATATATATGGTCGACATCTTTTAAAATTGTTTTAATACGATACACGTTTGTGTATTTGTTATTTTTATATGCCAGAAATTAAATAACAAATTAAACACATAAACATAATCGACATATATAATGGTTAAAATGGTTTTTAAGTAATAGTGTAACGAATCTTGTGTGCATGCATTATTCGTTTACACAAACTTTTTCTAAAATACCCGTCAAATTTAAGTCATGCCATCCAATGAGCTTGTAAACACTCCTCGTTATTTTTCTGATCTAGTGAGACTAGGCTGAATTATAGCCACGAGGTGGATTTTTCGATCTAGTGAGACTAGCGTGAATTTTCACTGTTTCAAAATTGGACGACTTAATCATAATCACTGTGAGACCTGAGTTCGAGGCAAGGATGAGACAAACATGCCAATAGATAATAGTGGTTTGTTGGACTACATATATCTCTAGGTCCCATAAAGATCTAAGAGTTGTACTTGTAATGCAATTGGTACCCGCTACCTACCAATAGACTCCATACCTGCTAGCTGATCAACAGATGTGGCTATGGAACCTCTATGTGGATCTTAGGCTTTCGTAAATTAATTGTTTTTAAAAAAATTATAAAAACTTGGGTAGTTAGTTTACTAGAGCGCAATATCGAAATTACTAAATTGAATCTTATATCTGTTGTAGATGTCAAATAATCAAAACGTAAACCAAAACACACATCCTTTTTTATTGGAGAAGGATAACTCAATGTTCAAACTTCCTATACTGGAACTGCAACCTGAGAACTGTTCTTAAGCATAAATGGAAGTTGAACAAAATTAGAACCCTTATTCGATCCTCATGTTTACGCAGCTCCTGCTGCTCAGCAAAATGTTTATCGGAAGTTGTTCGATGAGTAGGAGAAGTAGGATAAAAGGGTGAAAAATAATAAGTCGAATACTTTGTGGAAGGAAATGATAAATCATTTTCCAGGAAAATTATTCCACCTTCCAAGAAGGAAATTCCAACAAAAGACGCCAAATGTGTGATGACCCAGAAAATTTTGATTTATTCTGAACCAAATTCTCGATACGATTTAATATTTCTGACACGATAAGCAAAGTCTGTAAAACTGAATCTCAAAATTTTTGAACTACTTTCATATATTCAAATACCTTTCGGTTGTTCTTGACAATTCGCGAACAATTATATGTGTATATATATATATATATATATATATATATATATATACTATAACTTAAAAACGTAACAATGTATTAATTGTTTGATACCGTACATTAAACTTATTGGTTTAAATATTTATTTGAATATATATGATAAGTTGGAATATTAGTTGTATGAATAACTTGCGATGTATATTTAAAACGTGTTTACGAATGTTGAAAATATATATTAACTTGGTCATAAAAACAAATTGTTATTATATATATATTAACAAATAGCGAGACGATGATTTATAGAAGTAAATGACCAAAATACTCGAAAGTTTAAGATATACTTTGAGTGGTATAGTTTAGGGATAATTTAAGGCTATATTTTGACAAAGGTACGTGACACGAAACGTAAAATGCAAGTTTTCTCAGCGTACGAAAGGACATTTGAAAAACCGGAACCGGGACATAAGTCGAGTGATGACGTACGACTTATCGGAACAAAAATTACAAGTCAACTATGCATGTGAATTTAATATAATATATAATTAATTATATAAATTAAATATATTATATATATTATATAAAATTATGTCGACAAACAAGAAGTTAAAAATTTGTGAGCTGTCCCAGGGTGCCATGCGATCGCATGGCCTTGAAGCACAAATCCCATGCGATCGCATGATGTGCTTTTTCAGAAAAGGTTCTATAAATTGCATAATTTCTGGTTCAGTTTTCTCACACTCTTTATATTACTCCGTATTACTTATGTTATTTATTTAATTTATTATTTATAATTATTATTATAATAATAATAATAATAATAATAATAATAATAATAATAATAATTATTATTATTATTATTATTATTAATATTAAGATTATTATTATTAATCTTATTATTAATAGTATTAGTATTATTATTTTTACGATACAAAAATAATAATATATATAAAATATCACGACGGAGGGATGTCCAAATGATTTCGAAACGGGTTTTCGAGCAAGCTAGAGCTAAGGAAATTATGGGTTATTGTCAAGGAGGTTATGGGTAATACTCGGGGGTATATTTGTGAATCAAACCTAGTGTTTATCATCTCTGTTGCGTCTACGTACTTTCCTACAATATTAAATCTCAATATTGATACGTAAGCACTCATATTTTTTCTTTTATATATTAATTATGTATCCATGTCTAGTGCTCGAGTATATATATTTATACATGCTTGTATGCTAAATTTCGTCGCTAAACAGTTTATAATGATTCACGAATTAAATACATATATTACTGGTAAAAGGTATATGATATACATGTTTTTGGAAAGCTGGCGAAAAATCAATAACTTTTCATTTAGATATCGAATAGTTTCGATGAACGGATTAAAAGATACGATCAACTGAATTATGATTGACGTTAATTGGAATTGCTTTTGAATCTGCAATTAATATTTAAAACAACTTGTTTGTAAGATTGATAAATTGGATTTTTGAATATTACCAACCGAGTAAATGAATCCTTATATAAGGTATGTCTCGTTTTGTTGAACTATTGTCAAAATTGACTTTTTGAAACGACTTTGGATAACTTTTGTATGTCGATCTCGAGCATTAGGATTGTGATACACTATGACCAGACCTAGCTTGATAGACATTTATTGACCAACATATGTTCTCTAGGTTGAGATCTACGGTTATTTGATATTCCGAGTTTCGGTCACATTTTGGTGAACAACTTTATATGCTGCTAAGGTGAGTTTCATTGCTCCCTTTTTAATTGCTTTTGCAATATATTTTTGGGCTGAGAATACATGCAATTTATTTTAAACGCAATGGATACAAGTACATACTTAATTCTACATTGAGTTTAAACCGAAAATCCCTTAGCTGTGGTAACTAATAACTGCCAGTACATAGGATGTGGACTGGTGGGCGCGAATAACAGTATATGAATCCATAGGGCTTGACATCCCCGTCCGAGCTAGAGCGCTAGCCTTTTAACGGACGTGTGTTATTTGAGTTTAGGACACGTTGGTTTGCGTGTATTGTACATGTTGGTTGCATGTATGTTAAAACAGGGGTACTTATTATAACGTTAAAGTTTAGTTACCAGGGTGCTCAATCTTGTAGAATATTTTGATAAACGTTTCTGGATGAAACAACTGAAATCTTGTGATCCACTTTTATATACAGATTATGCGAAACACTAAAACTATGAACTCACCAACCTTTGTGTTGACACTTTTTAGCATGTTTATTCTCAGGTTCCCTAGAAGTCTTCCGCTGTTTGCTTATATGTTATACAAGCTATGTGCATGGAGTCTTACATGGCATATTTTTTGAGGAAACGTTGCATTCACCAAATCATCACCATGTATCTTATTTTAACTGCATTGTCAACGGAAGTACTATTGTAAACTATTATTACGGTGATTGTCTATATGTAGAAATCATCAGATGTCGAAAACCTTTGATTTAAATATACATTTATGGTGTGCCTTTTCAAAAGAATGCAATGTTTACAAAACGTATCATATAAAGGTCAAATACCTCGCAATGAAATCGATGAATGACGTGTTCGTCCATATGGATTTGGAGCGATTGTCACAGTTGGTATCAGAGCGTTGGTCCTAGTGAACCAGGTCTTGCATGAGTGTGTCTAACTGATAGTTGTTAGGATGCATCAGTAAGTCTGGACTTCGACCGTGTCTGTATGTTAAAAGTTTTGCTTATCATTTCTTGTCAGAAATTACATGCTTATCATTCTTAAGCCTAGACACATTTTTCTACATTTATTGCATAAATAGTGTATACACAAAAATTCATATCTTAGCGTATCTGTTACTGTAAACTTTTTCTGACATCTTTCGAAAATTTCTCCGTGATTTATGGAATTTGGTATTATATATACATATGTAAATTATGTATTGAAGAATACCAAACTAAATTCTATATTCTAATTCATATCAAAAATCATCTCCCTAATTATACAAGATGGATCCCGTATCTAGTTCAAATTCCTTAAACTCTGACAGCTATTCCGATATGGATATTCACCTGAATTCCGAAGACAGTGTAACCGAAATGGATTAACCAATTAGCCATCATCTATTCTGGATGAATTGGGGATGGGTTCATAGCCTACTTAATTATTGGAGACAAGAAGAAGGCGATCCCTTCCATCCACCACATTGCCCTCTTGGCGAAGAACCTGAAGCACTTACCGGCGAACCTGTTCGAGACACCATTTTCTCTCTCATCTTCAGAATATCTAGTCATGATCATATACTCTCTCAAATTCTGGATCTTATTCATCTGCTCGTCCGAACCGCCAATCATCCCGGTGTAGTAGAAGAAGTCAACGAGCTTCGCGCTCGGGTAGTGGCTTTGGAGAATATGGTGCAAATGTTACAAGCACCAGCAGAATCACCGGCATCAACAGTACCACCGACAACAACACCAACAGTACCATTACCACCACCAACAACATCCGCACCGCAATCCTCAACATCACAATATGTCCTGTTCATATAGATTATAAACGTTCCATATTAATTGATTTCGTCGCGAGGTTTTGACCTCTATATGAGACGTTTTTCAAAGACTGCATTCATTTTTAAAACAACCATAACCTTTATTTTATCTATAAAGATTTAAAAAGCATTACGTAGATTATCGAATAATGATAATCTAAAATATACCGTTTACACACGACCATTACATAATGGTTTACAATAAGAATATATTACATCAAAAATAAGTTTCTTGAATGCAGTTTTTACATAATATCATACAAGCATGGACTCCAAATCTTGTCCTTATTTTAGTATGCAACAGCGGAAGCTCTTAATAATCACCTGAGAATAAACATGCTTAAAACGTCAACAAAAATGTTGGTGAGTTATAGGTTTAACCTATATATTATCAAATCATAATAATAGACCACAAGATTTCATATTTCAATATACATCCCATACATAGAGATAAAATTCATTCATATGGTGAACACCTGGTAACCGACATTAACAAGATGCATATAAGAATATCCCCTATCATTCCGGGAAATCCTTCGGACATGATAAAAACGAATTCGAAGTACTAAAGCATCCGGTACTTTGGATGGGGTTCGTTAGGCCCAATAGATCTATCTTTAGGATTCGCGTCAATTAGGGTGTCTGTTCCCTAATTCTTAGATTACCAGACTTAATAAAAAGGGGCATATTCGATTTTGATAATTCAACCATAGAATGTAGTTTCACGTACTTGTGTCTATTTTGTAAATCATTTGTAAAACCTGCATGTATTCTCATCCCAAAAATATTAGATTTTAAAAATGGGACTATAACTCACTTTCACAGATATTTCCTTCCTTGGAAATAAGACTTGGCTACGGATCGATTCACGAACCTATACAAATATGTACATATATATCAAAGTATGATCAAAATATAATTACAACCATTTTTATTATGTTTTAAAGATTTGAGTGTATTAAGTCAGCTGTCATTGTTAGTAACCTACAACTAGTTGTCCACAGTTAGATGTACAGAAATAAATCAATATATATTATCTTGAATCAATCCATTGTAACATCCCGCATTTTTCCGTTAAATTATTTTTTAACGCCGTCTTTTTCTTTTTAGATAATATTCCTCGTATCTAGATTCGTAACCTCCGTTAGCTAACATTCTAAATATTCTCGTTATCGGATTTTAATACGCGTTTTAAAATATTCCGTTTAGGTATTTTCCGCACCCGACTACAAACTCGAGGGACTAAAATTGACACGGGGCAAACTAGTTGACTAGGTCACCTAGTCCACCCCAATCACCACCATTCAACCATCTCCCTCTCTCTCTCTTTCTCTCTAGCAAGAACACACCCAATTCCCAAATTCATTCAATCATCATCTAAATTCGATCTAGGAGGCTTACAACATAATAAATTACATATTCGTGATCCTCTCTTCATCCTCTTCATTTTGGTACCAACTTCATCTCGTTTGGGTAACATTTCTAAAACACTAGATTTCTTTAAATTTGTGTTCTTGACTTAAAAGTGTGTTAATTAGTGTCTATGGCTCATTGTGATGTCGTGTATGTAATTTGTATGCTCGATTTGTTATTTTTGGTGTAACTAGCTTGAATATGAAAATTGCTTGCTTAATCTTTGATTTTGGATGATTAAAAGTTGTTTAAATTGTTAAAGTTCATGTATTAAATGTGTTACTAGCATCATTAGCTTCAAATTGATGTGTAGGTTGATTAAGAAAACTTCAAAAACATGATTATTGATTTTGAGATGTTTGACTAGGGTTTGATAGTTCTTGACATGAATTTTTGGATGCTTGAATGTCATGGAATGTTAATTGTTAGTGTTTAGTAGTAATGTATGCTTCATTACCTTCAAAACGGCATATCATATGTGTGAATTGGTTTCCCGAAACTCAAAATGCAATTGATGAACTTGAAACTTTGAAAATGGACTTTTATTGTTCGCTTGATGAGATTTCGGCTATTGTAAATGATGCTATTGTTGGACCATAAGTGCTTAGTTGTATTCCTCGTCAAAATACCTTTCCAACGATATATGATAGGCATTATAAGTGTTTGCGGGTCAATTGTTGTGTTAGAATTGATTTTGGCTCGTGCATACTTGTGGAAAAACAGAAACAGACCTGCACAGATGGTGGCGCGGCGCGCCCCATCCCCGCGCGGCGCGCAGATGTACCTGGTCAGATTCTGACCTCCTCGTCCCATTTCACGTGAAATGTTTGATGACCTACGGACCTCCGATTCACATGAAACTTGTTTTAATACACTTGTATATGAATAATTAGCATAGAAAAATAGTCCGGGACCTGACCCGAACATGTTGACTTTTTCGTTGACTTTGACCCGACCAAGTTTGACTTTTTGTCAAACTTAACCAATTAATTATGCAATCTTTCTAACATGATTCTATACTTGTATCTTGCATGAAACTTGACAATTTTCTTCACATGCTACATAATCGAGTCGTGTCGAGCCATAGGACTAATTGAACAACTTTGACCCTTCGTGACTATCGTTATTGATACAACCTACTTGTTTAGGTCGAGATTAGCTTTGTCTTTGCACGCGTTTACTCGTTGAAGTACTTTATTAACTCTTGCGCTCAAGGTGAGATCATAGTCCCACCTTTTCAACAACTTTTATACTTTTAAATCGTGGGCTGAGAAAACATATACTTTGTTACATCTTGTACTACTTACTTTTATGTTTTGAACACAAGTGTGAAAACAAACATTCCACGTGCGAGTTAGAACAAAAATGCCTCAATTCGATTATCATTAGTTACACTTGCAGGGTGTAAGCGAGAACTTATATTGTGTGGCCATACGGGTTTAACAAACCCTCATTCGGACGGTTCGCTACCGTTATGCGGATGAAATATATTTTTGTGTTTTAGTGTGGGTTCTAGCACTGTGTGATGGGGTAACGTTGGTTAAGTTTTGATAATTGAGTGCTCGCGTATAACAACACTTTTGGAATGCAAATGATTTGGATAATTTACGTTATGGAAATACAAAATCTTGTGGTTCAAAAACAACGTTTAATACTTACTAAACCTATGATTTCACCAACGTTTTCGTTGACAGATTCTTCTATGTTTTCTCAGGTTTTGAATGCTTAGTGATACATGCTTCCGCACTCTTTTGATACTTGCTTGGATGTCGAGTATACATGCATTTTGGAGCATCTTTTGAACTTATTTAAACTGTGTCGCATAGTTTTCATTTGTACTTATAACGTTGTAACTTAACTTGTGGTCAATTACCTTTGTAAACTTTGAAACAATCTTTACACTTGAATGGATGCGACATATTCTGGGTCAAACGTCTGTTTTAAAGACTTATGACCAGGTAATGGGACCTACGTAGTCGACGCCGTCACTTGACGATTTGTCGGGGTCGCTACAAGTGGTATCAGAGCTTTGGTTGTAGGGATTTAGAGTTCATTTGTGTCCACCCCGAGTCATAGGGTACATAGGTGAATCTAGACTACAACCGGCATATAGACTGAAGTAGGAATTACTTGACTATTTGTGCATTTATACTCGAACTCTTCTATCATATCTAACTCGTATTCGATCTTGATCTTACGTTAATAAATTTTGTTGACGCGCCACCTTGACTTTATGAAGTAATGTTAAATGCACATGAGAATCAGGGTAATATAATTTCCGGGATTATATTACGGTGATTCACATGGACGTTCCGACATTATGACATAAAGAATTTAAGGCGAGTCAAGGATAATTTTCTCTTTATCTTTATTCCATATCGCGGTTAGTATTATTTAGAATACTAACCAACGATATTCTTGTGTCATGAAGAAACAATGGCTCGTCGACGCGCTCCTCCCGAAACTCCCGAACAAGCCCTCCAACGTATGATAGCCACCGCCATAGATGCGGCTATGGCTAGTATCTCCTCCGACATCAATAACAACCACAACCACAACAACCATGGAACCGGTAATTCAAACGAGGGTTGCTCCTACAAAACTTTCATGGGGTGCAAACCTCACACCTTCGATGGGACCGGAGGACCGGTTGTGCTCACCCGATGGTTTGAGCAAACAGAAGCCGTTTTTAGCATAAGCGGTTGTCGGGACCAAGACAAAGTCAAATATTCCACCCACACTTTTGCCGGTATCGCCCTCACATGGTGGAATACGTATGTGCTGTCGGTGGGTATCGATGAAGCTCACACTCTCTCATGGGCCGACTTAAAGAAAAAGATGATCACCGAATACTTCCCGCGCGAAGAGACCCGTAAGCTCGAACACGAACTAAGAACTTTAAAAGCGGTCGGGAATGACCTAAAGGCATATAATCAACGATTTTCTGAGCTATCCTTGATGTGCCCAAACCTCGTGACCCCCGAACCTCTAAGGGTTGAACTTTACATGGATGGTCTTCCCAAGAGCATCAAACAAGGAGTAATGTCATCCAAACCCAGTAATCACCAAGAGGCCCTGAATATGGCCCGTCAATTGATCGAAACGGTAGACGAGATTGAAGTGCCGGCACCTAAAGCCGAGGATGAGTCGGGTGACAACAAAAGAAAATGGGAAGCCCCCCAATCGAGCAACTACAACAACAACTTTGCCAAGGAACCTCTCACCCCCGTCGGCAAGAAAAGTTATGCCGGGACACGACCTTTTTGCAACAAATGCCACAAGCATCATTTTGGTGAATGTGGCAAGCTAATTTGCCATCGGTGCCAAGGTAGTGGTCATATTTCCAAGTATTGTGGAAGTACCGCCCCCGTCACTCAAAAGGGGCCCGACGTACCAAAGCCGAGTATTTGCTACAAATGTGGCCAATCGGGTCATTTTAGGAATGAATGCCCAAAGAATAAAGCAAAAACCAACGCGCGCCGTTGAACTTACAACATCGACACCTAGGATGCCCGAGACGATGATGGACTAGTCACGGGTACGTTTCTTCACAACAAACCGTATATTTCATACTTATTCGATTCGATTACCGCTAGATGTTTATTAACCAAGTCTTTGACTCGTGCTCTTTACATTCCACTTTTCCCCCTAGATACTACTTAGACGATTTAAGTGACCAACGGAAAAATATTCTGTGCCTATAAATTCTATCGGAGGATATGCATTAAGAAATTGGACTCGACACCTATAGAACTAAGGAACTCAAAACCTATTCATTAAGGAGATATTGTTGCCCTACATTTATGTATAGATTATTGTGAACTAAGAAATTTTCGGTTGAAAACCGATACCCTCCCCTTCGCATCCATGACCTCATGATTATTTGCATGAATCACGCATGTTCCAAATCAACCTCCGTTCCGGTTATCAATTGGGGGTTAAGGGAGACGATGTCTCCTAAGCCATCTTCCGAACTCGCAACGTTAGTTGTAAGTCTCTCTTAGTACCGTCGATTTATTTAGGACTCCGTCCGTATTCATGAACCTCCTAAACCACGTATGCAAACTTATCTAGACAAATCTGTTATCGTATTTATAGATGACATCTTAACTTATTCAACTAAGTTCAATTTTCTAGACTATGATGTTAATGGTCAAGGCATTACAATCAATCTCGAAATCAAGCCACATGTAATCAGGGAACTCTCCCAACTCAGACTTGTATTCGTAAAAAAAAAAAAAAAAAAAAAAAAAAATCTTAGATCTCACCGGTTCTTACCGAAGATTCATTTCTGACTTTTCTCATGTTACACGACTTTTAAACTCGTTAACTCACTAAGGAAAACTTTAAACCTCTCCGTGTTCGCACCTTGAGCCTGATTCTTCACACCAACATTTCTAGTTAAAAATCGTATAGCAACAGATGGAACTCAAACATGGAAATATTTCTACTTGAACGCCGAAAGGCATACTCTCTCGACTCAAAAATCAACATAACTAAAATTCGTTATTTTGCACGAAGAATTCGAATACTAAACTGTAGATCCGATCAATATTCTCGTCATCACGTACCACACTACATACCTCTGTTATTTCACCGTTACCGTCTGATATTACTGGAAATTAAGATAACACACAATCCAACGATACTTCACTCTTCTTTAACTTAACGCCCTTGTGTTTCTGATAATCGGCCAACTATTATTCAACCCCGAACTATACAACTACGTGTACTATCTCGTTTCTCTTTCAGACTTCAACTTTTGACAACTAGAGGCACGTTATGGCAACCTCGAGATGCAAGCTCATCCTATTCTAAGTCCTCATTTCACTCCTATCCTCATCGCTCGCATTTCCGTTAAGGAAACTCCTTGTAACATTTCTCCATGGATAGAAAAACTCCTCATATTACATTAGTATTCGCCACGAGGGTGAATAGTCCTAACGAACATTTTTCGAACCCTAACTGACTTGTTCAAACATATCTTAAGAAATTCTATTCCAACACGGTGTATCTTCGTCATTTATCCTGTATCGAAATACTCGTTTCACCTCCAGTTTTACAAGAAACCTTGGAGACCCGCTTAGACATGAGTACCGCGTACCACCCACAAACAGACGAACCGAACAAACGAACGATTTACGTCTTCGAAAGACATGTTTCAAACTTGCATGGTCGCTTTTAGTAGATCCCTCTTACAACAGTAGTTACCACTCGTGTGTTCACACGCACTTTCCGAAACCCTATATGACCGCTAATGTCATACCCCTATTCGTTGGACCAAAGCATGTGGCAAACAAAACACCGAATCTTAACTCATCCAAGAAACAACAATTGAGATAATCCAAGTCCGAGAAGGGCTCGAGACGACCCGTAGTCGCCCAAAAGAGTCATACCAAACTTAGATGAAAACCTCACAAATCCCAGTGTGTAACCGTGTAATATTGAGAAACCGCACCTTGGAAAGGTGTAATCCATTTTGGGAAATCGAGAAAGGCTATATCCGCAATATCGAACCTTTTGAAACCTTGGGGCGTATTGGAACCGCTTCCTATCGTTTAGAACTTCCGACTCAATTAAGTTTCCGTTTACCCTACATTTCGTGTAACAAACTTAGAAACGTGTCCTGCGGAACAGGAACGTGCAATCCTTCTAGATGCACCAACTATTGATGACAAACTCCTCCTCATAGGAAAAACCGGCTGAACTTGTGGATCGTAAAACCAAGCCCTAATACAACGTAACACCCCGACTATCCGGATTCGTGGAATGTCCAAGAAAGTACCTTCACTCATTCGTAGAGTTACTACTCTAAGTCTCGAGTAAGAGATATCGACTACTACTTCCAACTAAATTTCGGGACGAAATTTCTTTTGAGGTGTGGATAATGTAACATCCCGCATTTTTCCGTTAAATTATTTTTTAACGCCGTCTTTTTCTTTTTAGATAATATTCCTCGTATCTAGATTCGTAACCTCCGTTAGCTAACATTCTAAATATTCTCGTTATCGGATTTTAATACGCGTTTTAAAATATTCCGTTTAGGTATTTTCCGCACCCGACTACAAACTCGAGGGACTAAAATTGACACGGGGCAAACTAGTTGACTAGGTCACCTAGTCCACCCCAATCACCACCATTCAACCATCTCCCTCTCTCTCTCTTTCTCTCTAGCAAGAACACACCCAATTCCCAAATTCATTCAATCATCATCTAAATTCGATCTAGGAGGCTTACAACAAAATAAATTACATATTCGTGATCCTCTCTTCATCCTCTTCATTTTGGTACCAACTTCATCTCGTTTGGGTAACATTTCTAAAACACTAGATTTCTTTAAATTTGTGTTCTTGACTTAAAAGTGTGTTAATTAGTGTCTATGGCTCATTGTGATGTCGTGTATGTAATTTGTATGCTCGATTTGTTATTTTTGGTGTAACTAGCTTGAATATGAAAATTGCTTGCTTAATCTTTGATTTTGGATGATTAAAAGTTGTTTAAATTGTTAAAGTTCATGTATTAAATGTGTTACTAGCATCATTAGCTTCAAATTGATGTGTAGGTTGATTAAGAAAACTTCAAAAACATGATTATTGATTTTGAGATGTTTGACTAGGGTTTGATAGTTCTTGACATGAATTTTTGGATGCTTGAATGTCATGGAATGTTAATTGTTAGTGTTTAGTAGTAATGTATGCTTCATTACCTTCAAAACGGCATATCATATGTGTGAATTGGTTTCCCGAAACTCAAAATGCAATTGATGAACTTGAAACTTTGAAAATGGACTTTTATTGTTCGCTTGATGAGATTTCGGCTATTGTAAATGATGCTATTGTTGGACCATAAGTGCTTAGTTGTATTCCTCGTCAAAATACCTTTCCAACGATATATGATAGGCATTATAAGTGTTTGCGGGTCAATTGTTGTGTTAGAATTGATTTTGGCTCGTGCATACTTGTGGAAAAACAGAAACAGACCTGCACAGATGGTGGCGCGGCGCGCCCCATCCCCGCGCGGCGCGCAGATGTACCTGGTCAGATTCTGACCTCCTCGTCCCATTTCACGTGAAATGTTTGATGACCTACGGACCTCCGATTCACATGAAACTTGTTTTAATACACTTGTATATGAATAATTAGCATAGAAAAATAGTCCGGGACCTGACCCGAACATGTTGACTTTTTCGTTGACTTTGACCCGACCAAGTTTGACTTTTTGTCAAACTTAACCAATTAATTATGCAATCTTTCTAACATGATTCTATACTTGTATCTTGCATGAAACTTGACAATTTTCTTCACATGCTACATAATCGAGTCGTGTCGAGCCATAGGACTAATTGAACAACTTTGACCCTTCGTGACTATCGTTATTGATACAACCTACTTGTTTAGGTCGAGATTAGCTTTGTCTTTGCACGCGTTTACTCGTTGAAGTACTTTATTAACTCTTGCGCTCAAGGTGAGATCATAGTCCCACCTTTTCAACAACTTTTATACTTTTAAATCGTGGGCTGAGAAAACATATACTTTGTTACATCTTGTACTACTTACTTTTATGTTTTGAACACAAGTGTGAAAACAAACATTCCACGTGCGAGTTAGAACAAAAATGCCTCAATTCGATTATCATTAGTTACACTTGCAGGGTGTAAGCGAGAACTTATATTGTGTGGCCATACGGGTTTAACAAACCCTCATTCGGACGGTTCGCTACCGTTATGCGGATGAAATATATTTTTGTGTTTTAGTGTGGGTTCTAGCACTGTGTGATGGGGTAACGTTGGTTAAGTTTTGATAATTGAGTGCTCGCGTATAACAACACTTTTGGAATGCAAATGATTTGGATAATCTACGTTATGGAAATACAAAATCTTGTGGTTCAAAAACAACGTTTAATACTTACTAAACCTATGATTTCACCAACGTTTTCGTTGACAGATTCTTCTATGTTTTCTCAGGTTTTGAATGCTTAGTGATACATGCTTCCGCACTCTTTTGATACTTGCTTGGATGTCGAGTATACATGCATTTTGGAGCATCTTTTGAACTTATTTAAACTGTGTCGCATAGTTTTCATTTGTACTTATAACGTTGTAACTTAACTTGTGGTCAATTACCTTTGTAAACTTTGAAACAATCTTTACACTTGAATGGATGCGACATATTCTGGGTCAAACGTCTGTTTTAAAGACTTATGACCAGGTAATGGGACCTACGTAGTCGACGCCGTCACTTGACGATTTGTCGGGGTCGCTACATCCATGACCCAGTGTATACACGTCTCAGGCTAGATCACAACTCAAAGTATATATATTTTTGGAATCAACCTCAACCCTGTATAGCTAACTCCAACATTACTGCATATAGAGTGTCTATGGTTGTTCCAAATAATATATATACATGGGTCGATATGATATGTCAAAATATTTGCATAAGTGTCTATGGTATCCCAAGATTACATAATATATTAGAATATATGTATAATACAATATAAGTTAGCTAGGATATGATTTGTATAGATTTGTTAAACATTTCCCGTAGCTAAAAAGATCAAAAATATCCAATCTTGTTTTACCCATAACTTCTTCATTTTAAATCCGTTTTGAGTGAATAAAATTGCTATGGTTTCATATTGAAATCTAATTTAAGAATCCAAACAGAAAAAGTATAGGTTTATAGTCAGAAATTTAAGTTACATGTCAATTACTAAAGAGGTAGTCATTTCCGTCGAAAGAACGACATCTTGATGACCATTTTGAAAAACATACTTTCACTTTGAGTTTAACCAAGATTTTTGGATATAGTTTCATGTTCATATGAAAAATCATTTTCCCATGAGAACAACTTTTAAATCAAAGTTTATCATAGTTTTTAATTATCCAAACCAAAACAGCCCCCGGTTTCACTACGATGGCGTATATCCGATTTTATGGTGTTCATCGTGTTTCCAGGTTTTAAATCATTAAGTTAGCATATCATATAGATATAGAACATGTGTTTAGTTTATTTTAAAAGTCAAGTTAGAAGGATTAACTTTTGTTTGCGAACAAGTTTAGAATTAACTAAACTATGTTCTAGTGATTACAAGTTTAAACCTTCGAATAAGATAGCTTTATATGTATGAATCGAATGATGTTATGAACATCATTACTACCTCAATTTTTCTGGATAAAACTACTGGAAATGAGAAAAATGGATCTAGCTTCAAAGGATCCTTGGATGGCTTGAAAGTTCTTGAAGCAGAATCATGACACGAAAATAGTTCAAGTAAGATTTTCACTCGAAATAAGATTGTTATAGTTGTAGAAATTGAATCAAAGTTTGAATATGAATATTACCTTGAATTAGAAATATAACCTACTGTAAATAACAAAGGTTCCTTGATCTTAGATGATTACTTGGAATGGATTAGAAAGCTTGGAAGTAGACTTGCAAACTTGGAAGTATTCTTGATTTTTATGAAACTATACTTATGGAATTTATGAAGAACACTTAGAACTTGAAGATGGAACTTGAGAGAGATCAATTAGATGAAGAAAATTGAAGAATGAAAGTATTTTTAGGCGTTTTTGGTCATTGGTATATGGATTAGATATAAAGGATATGTAATTTTGTTTTCATATAAATAAGTCATGAATGATTACTAATATTTTTGTAATTTTATGAGATATTTCATGCTAGTTGCCAAATGATGGTTCCCACATGTGTTAGGTGACTCACATGGGCTGCTAATAGCTGATCATTGGAGTGTATATACCAATAGTACATACATCTAAAAGCTGTGTATTGTACGAGTACGAATACGGGTGTATACGAGTAGAATTGTTGATGAAACTGAACGAGGATGTAAATGTAAGCATTTTTGTTAAGTAGAAGTATTTTGATAAGTGTCTTGAAGTCTTTAAAAATTGTATGAATACATATTAAAACACTACATGTATATACATTTTAACTGAGTCGTTAAGTCATCGTTAGTCGTTACATGTAAATGTTGATTTGAAACCTTTAAGTTAACGATCTTGTTAAATGTTGTTAACCCATTGTTTATTAAATCAAATGAGATGTTAAATTATTACATTATCATGATATAATGATGTATTAATATATCTTAATATGATATATATACATTAAATGTCGTTACAACGATAATCGTTACATATATGTCTCGTTTCAAAATCATTAAGTTAGTAGTCTTGTTTTTACATATGTAGTTCATTGTTAATATACTTAATGATATGTTTACTTATCATAATATCATTTTAACTATATATGTATCCATATATATGTCATCATATAGTTTTTTACAAGTTTTAACGTTCGTGAATCACCGGTCAACTTGGATGGTCAAATGTCTATATGAAACCTATTTCAATTAATCAAGTCTTAACAAGTTTGATTGCTTAATATGTTGGAAACACTTAATCATGTAAATAACAATTTTATTTAATATATATAAACATGGAAAAGTTCGGGTCACTACAGTACCTACCCGTTAAATAAATTTCGTCCCGAAATTTTAAGCAGTTGGAGGTGTTGACGTATCTTCTGGAAATAAGTGCGGGTATTTCTTCTTCATCTGATCTTCACGCTCCCAGGTGAACTCGGGTCCTCTCCGAGCATTCCATTGAACCTTAACAATCGGTATCTTGTTTTGCTTAAGTCTCTTAACCTCACGATCCATTATTTCGACGGGTTCTTCAATGAATTGAAGTTTTTCATTGATTTGGATTACGTCCAACGGAATAGTGAGATCTTCTTTAGCAAAACATTTCTTCAAATTCGAGACGTGGAAAATTGTTATGTACAGCCGCGAGTTGTTGAGGTAGCTCCAGTTGGTAAGCTACTGGTCCGACACGATCTATAATCTTGAATGGTCCAATGTACCTTGGATTTAGTTTCCCCCGTTTACCAAATCGAACAACGCCTTTCCAAGGTGAAACCTTAAGCATGACCATTTCTCCAATTTCAAACTCTATATCTTTTCTTTTACTGTCCGCGTAGCTCTTTTGTCGACTCTGGGCGGTTTTCAAATGTTGTTGAATTTGGATGATTTTCTCGGTAGCTTCTTGTATTATCTCCGGACCCGTAATCTGTCTATCCCCCACTTCATTCCAACAAATCGGAGACCTGCACTTTCTACCATAAAGTGCCTCAAACGGCGCCATCTCAATACTAGAATGATAACTGTTGTTGTAGGAAAATTCTACTAACGGTAGGTGTCGATCCCAACTGTTTCCGAAATCAATAACACATACTCGTAGCATATCTTCAAGCGTTTGTATCATCCTTTCTATAGTGACCCGAACTTTTCCATGTTTATATATATTAAATGAAATTGTTATTTACATGATTAAGTGTTTCCAACATGTTATGTGACGACCCGAAAATTTTTGACCAAATTTAAAGTTGATCTTTATATAATTTCGACACGATAAGCAAAGTCTGTAATGTTGAGTCACAAAAATTTTGAACAGTTTCATATATTCGTTTGACTTTCGACCATACCCGACGTTTCACGAACAAATATTTGTAAATAGTTACATATATAATTATATATATATATATATATATATATATATATATATATATAATAATATATATATAAATATATATATAAATATTACTTGTAAATATATAATATTATATTTAGTTGTTTAAAAGAATATAATTAATATATTTATTTACTTAAACTTGTTAATTAAGATTATATATATATATATATATATATATATATATATATATTGAAAATGAATGATTTCGAGCCTAATTAGTAAACGTCAGTAACACTCAGTTGACGTTTCATTAGTTTTAATATAGATATATTACATGTTCATGAAGGACTAAAATAAAAGTTGAACTGTAAATCGATTACGAAGATGTTAGATTTGTTAAAAGTATTTTTACATTTCTAAGTTTAAATATTAGTACTCCTAAATTGGAACAGAAAATAAATAATTATCGATTTTTTTTAAATCAGGTTTCAAACAGTTAATGAGTGAAATAAGTAAATATATTTAATCTAAAAATTTGGAATTTTTAGGGACACTTTTATACGTCAACTGTTTAGCAATGGACACGATATATTAATCCGTGATAAACTGTGTGAATCTAAAAATTTGAGGCTACTGATTGATAGAGCACGTTTATTATTAATTATTAATTATTAATATTAATATTATTATAATATAAATATATATCTATTATTTTGATTTAACATTTAACCGAATTTGGGATTTAGTGTTTTATCCGTGTTACTAAAGTCTTGATTCTTCTTTTAACTGTTTCCTTGCTTTTCATTCCACTAACAGAAATTATATATAGATATATGTATAAATATAATATACCCTAGTATGATGTGAGGAAATCACCAACACTTGTAAATTGAACACTCATCACATTCATCTTTGATTTCCATTTCAACCCGTCACCACCCTCAATCACCACCACCGTGAATCACCATCACAACCGACGATCACCACCATAGCCCACCACTTCTAACACTCTCACAACCACCATCTTTCCTAATTTATTTGTGTTTGTAATCACGGCCCATCATCGTTGTTACTACTGTAAAATGCAGTCGTTGACCGCCACACTGCATCACTTTACGAACCCCATTCACCACCACTCCACTGTCGTAAACAACCACCTCCACCATTTAAAAACACCATCGAAAAACTGCTATAAATGTTTCTATTTTCAGACATGAACTACCATCACCACCATCATCATTTTTATCTTTCATTTTCCTGTTTTTAAGCGATGAACAATACACCCATATCACCACCATAAACCGCCAATCTCCACCCTACAACCACCACTGAAACCCACCATTGAATCACCATTTAACCACCACCTGCGACTGTCCTCTTCTAATGCTTAAAATTTCTGGTTCCGTTCGGTCAGACACAACTAACACAAACGAACACCATAACCGTCGCAAACTGCACCTGCTATATTTTTTTAAAAAACGTCACTCAAATGAAATAGAAACAATAGTACAGCGACGATTATGTTGTTATTCTATTTCAGTTTCTTGTTATAACGATGAAGAAGGTATTGGCGATTCATTGATAAGATACATGAATCACTATGATAATGAACCGGCTAAATGAATCAAGAAGATGAAGAATAGTCGATGTTATGATGGTGATCGTGTGATGTTTAGGAGAAGATGATAGCATGATACATGGTGATGACGGATAAACAAAGACGATGATCAATAACGAGTGAGTAGATGATGACCTCCTGTTCTTATTCGGATGTTTATTTTTTTATTTTATTTTTTTGCTGTGCGTTAAAAAAAAAGGAAAACAGAACCCTACTGCATCTATTAATCGATTATGATAGTTTCTCATCATGGGCTCATGGCTATCAAAACCTCTTGATTATTGGGCTTATGGACCGAGTTCTTTATTGGCCTCGTCAACCTGTTCTTGGGCTACAACATTTAAATGGGTTTATGATTTGGACTTTATAAATCAACATGTTAAAACATTAAGTGGGAGCTTTAATTCCAAAAATGAAAGTATAGGCCATTGGTTGAGCGTGTGTCTCTTGAACAAGAGGTGGCGGGTTCGAGTCCGGTCTTGGCCATTCATTTTCTGAAATACTTTTAAAGGTAGTTTTATTAGTTTTGTTCTTATTATTATTATTATTATTATTATTAAAAGAATCATTATTTTTTTTAAATTATCATTTTTACTAAAATTTACATTTTTACTTTCATTAAATTTTTTTATCAAAAGTATCATTATTATTAAAATTTTCATTAGTTAAAACTATTTTTTTTTCATTATTTAAAATTTCATTATCATTATTATATTATATTATTATAACAAATAAATATTTTGTATATAAAAATATACTTATACTACAATTATATTAATATTACCTATAATTATATATTAAAAATATTAACATTTTTATTATATGTATACAAAATAGATACATATATAACATAATATATAAAATATAAGTAAAATATATATTAGAATTTAGTACAAATTATATATAAACTACAACACTAAATATATAAATACTATATAATTAATAGATGGAATTATTCGAATTACGATTATATGTGTTAATATATATATAACTGATATAGGTTCGTGAATCCGAGGCCAACCCTGCATTGTCCAATATGGTTATATGTATTTTTACTACAAAATACAGTATGGTGAGTTTCATTTGCTCCCTTTTTACTCATTACATTTTTGGGCTGAGAATACATGCAAATGCTTTATTAACTGTTTTACAATATTTATATGCGTGAGTTTCATTTGCTCCCTTTTTACTCATTACATTTTTGGGCTGAGAATACATGCAAATGCTTTATTAACTGTTTTACAATATTTATATGCGTGAGTTTCATTTGCTCCCTTTTTAATTGCTTTTGCAATAAATATTTTTGGGCTGAGAATACATGCGCTGCTTTTATAAATGTTTATGAAATAGACACAAGTACTTAAAAATATATTCTACGTTGAGTTGTACCACTGGCATACTTCCCTGTAGCTTGGTAACTACTATTTACATGTGATATTGTAAACGCGAATCCTGTTTATAGATCTATCGGGCCTGACAACCCCAACCGGACTGGACGACCAGTATTCAACGGTTGCACAATACTTCGTTTTGGTGACTACACTTGGTACGGTGCAATGAGATTTCATATTAAAGGGAATATGCGATGTTGATTAAATGTTAAGTATGGTTACCAAGTGCTCAACCACTTAGAATACTTTACATACACTTGCGAGTGTATTACGTTTATGTATATGAAATCTTGTGGTCTATTAGAATATTGAAATGATTGTTATGATAAACCTATGAACTCACCAACCTTTTGGTTGACACTTTTAAGCATGTTTATTCTCATGTACGAATTAAGTCTTCCGCTGTGCATTTGCTCGTTTTAATGACATTAATTGGAGTCGATCATCGCAATGGGACCAAATGTTGATGACTTCGTCCAGGTGGATTAGGACGGGTTCTTTCAGTTAGTATCAGAGCGGTGGTCTTAGCGAATCAGGTCTTGCATTAGTGTGTCTAACTGATAGTTGTTTAGATGCACTAGTGGGTCTGGACTTTGACCGTGTCTGCATGTCAAAAGTTTTGCTTATCATTTAGTGTCGAAAATTATTTGCTTATCATCCTTAAAGTCTAGACACGTCTTACTAAATTCATTGCATAGACAGGGTACAGACAAATTCATATCTTAGCGTATCTGGTATTGTTACCTTTGCTTAACAGCTTCCGTAGATTCCTCCGTAACTTATGGGATTTTAGTATTATATATGCATATGTAAATTATGTATTGCAGGGTACTAATCTATATCCTATAATCTATTTCTTATCGAAAATCCTTCATCTGATCGTACAAGATGAATCCCTCAACCAGTTCGAGTCCCTTAGATTCCGACAGCTATTCCGATATGGATTTCCACTCGAACTCTGAAAGTAGTGTAATCGGAATGGAGCAACCAATCAGCCATCCCCAATTCATCTAATGGGTTCGTAGTCAACTTAACCAATGGTGACGCGAAGAAGGCGATCCTTTTCACCAACCAAATTTACCTCTTGACGATGAACCTAAAGCACTTACCAGCGAACCTGTCCGTAATACCATTTTCTCTCTCATTTCCCGAGTATCTCGTCATGATCATATACTATATCAAATTCTAGATCTTATTTATCCGCTCGTCCGAACCGACAGTCACCCCGGTGTAATGGAAGAAGTCAACGAACTTCGCGCTCGTGTAATCAATTTGGAGAATATGGTGCAAAGTTTACCAGCTTCAACAACATTATCGGCACCAACAGTACCATCAGTAACAGCACCAGTACCACCAACAACCTAAGTTTCAACACCACATGCCTCAACCTCTCATTCTGTACCTCGAGTATAATCATCGTTCTACGAATCATTCTACATTATTTATCTTCGTTCGACATGGCGATTATATAATCTTTAATGTTTTAGAGATTATATATTCTTATTCTAACGGTAAATCAAATGAGATTAATATCATATTAACTCATTAAATCCATGATTATATCTGAAGAAAATATATATGTATATATATTTTCATAAAGATTGTAATTAAAAATTCTTTCGTACAAACTATTAATGATGAAAATATTTTAACGGGTAGGTAATACCCGAGGAATATTTAGATTTCACATTAATAAGTTACATTGTACATTCTTCGAATCTGATTCAACAATCATTTACTATCCTACTTACAACCATCGATATACGTATCCGTTCACCGCAGAATAATCATTTTCATTCAATTTCATATTTGAATTTTGACCTATCAGAATCCAACAAGTGGCATAATGAATAAAACACTGGACAAAATAAAACTTGTTAGAAACAAACAAATTAACTACGAGAAGAAATTTTGTTAAGAATCCACGCTAACTGTTCCTAGCTAATTGTTCCTAGCTAACTGATTACATTTTAATTATCGCAATTTATTTTTCGCAATTTACATTCTCGCAATTTTATTTATCATCATTTAATTTCTGTTATTTACTTTACGTACTTTATTTATCGTTATTTAATTTTTGTTATTTATTTTACGCACTTTAAATATCGGGACACGTATACAAGGTTTTGACATATCATATCGACGCATTTATATATATTATTTGGAATAACCATAGACACTCTATATGCAGTAATGAACGAGTTCTCTATACAGGGTTGAGGTTGATTCTACAATAATATATATAATTTGAGTTGTGATCGAGTCTGAGACATGTACACGGGTCACGATACGTATTAATTAATTCAAATATTATATATTAAACTATATATGAATTATTTGACTATCAACTAAGGACTGCCATTATTGGACAATTAAAAATGAATTTAAAATATTGATTATAATATATGAAACTAAACAATTCTTCAAGTTTGCTACTTGATTTCATCTTAAACCTCATTTGTATCTTGATGATTCCAATCTGCGTTTAAACCTTTCATGATTCTTGAAAACACCTTAATCGAGAGGATGAACCAACCGTACTTCATCTACGGAAGAAAAGATTGATGCATATAGTTATGCACCTGAAAAACTCTCGAAAACTGAGTAAACATTTAAAACATATCTGTGCTAGCTTCTTTGGCGTTATTATTACCCAAAATAACTTTGCAATTCCTTTCCAAATTAGCCAATTTTGTCACAGCTCCAACAAGTTGATTTCGACTTTTCGTTCAAAACAACCTTATTATAACCTCGGAATATATACGTGCATATTTATTGTTACCAGAGAACCTTTTATATTCCACCATATTACCATCAGCATTTAATCATCTAAAAACACAATTCTCCTGAAACCATCTCGGATTGATAGCCGATGATTCAGATATCGTAGCATTAAATGCAGAGGAAACAGTAAAATTGTAGATGGCCTAATGGCCAAGAGTTTGATGATAAAGAATGGAGTCTTGGGAACGCCCAATAGAAAAATTTAGTACCGAAAAGCGGATTATGCGAAACTATGAAGGAAGCCGTGGACAACTCATAAAGACTAAACTTGCCTTCAAAGCAATCCAAATGATTCAATGTCCGATGAAATCTTTAGAAAATATCTTGCTCCGAAGTCATGTTAAAATCTTGCGGAAAATTTTTCTTCATCAACCTTCGAACTTAGAAATTCCAAAATATCATCATAAATATCTTCGATATTTCTGAGGATATTTTCATAAATATTCTTGTCCGAAATTATCTACCTCTTCGTGTTTTCTGTATTTCATTATATTGGAAACTTCAGTAAAATCTAAGTATAAATTATGAATGAATTATGGGGAAGTGTAGGGAATTGAAGCATGAGTTAATATAATATAAGGGCGCTTGGCCAACGTAATTATATTACAGTAAGTTATACTGAGTTTCTAATGGGACATGATGATTCACAGATCATAACGTCATCATGTACCATGTTACATAACTCTTTCATTCTACTTAACCTCTGAACATATCAAGAAAATATATTCTTGATAGTTCCATCCTCAGGGATTCTGGTAATTTGACAAATCAAATTGTGCTAATACATTTCTTTCTGCTCAGAATACTATAATCATTCCAAACTCTATATTTACAAATTCTGGACCATTATTCGCTTAACTTAAAGTCGGGAAAAGAAGACAAGAGCATGAAACTCCGATATATAAGGGAAAATACAAAGCCCAAAAACAATACCGAAATTACAGACTGTGGATATCAAGGCGTATAACAATATAAAGACACGGGAGAATTATTAATACAACAATCCCAAGAACGAAGAAGAAGTAAACAGATTCCTCTGGTGGGAGTTGGAATAGAAGGATGATTGTCGTGATAATCAGAATGAGGTCAATAATCAGAACCGGATTAAGCATTTTCACAATCTTTTGGAAGTATGAATTAAAGAAGAAAGTATAGGAGTGGTAAAAATAATGGAACGGAAGAAGTTCATTTATAGTGAAAATACCAGACAAAGCAATCGAGGCGGATAATCGCATTTAATTATAGAGATCTTAATTTCCATAAATTCCGAAGAATCAGATCTTATAGATTTCCAAGATTTTCTTTTAAATCCCTTGAATTCCGAAATTCAAACGTAACTATGTTAAAAGTAAAGATGAATATCTATTACCTTATCTCAATCTTTTGTGATAGTTTCACCCATACGCTTCGAGTAATCGAATTGTCTCATCTAAATTATTAAATGGTGATAAAACTCTATTTACCAACACATATTTGTCATAAAAACATATTTATTGTTAGCCATGACCACCACACTCAAATTTCGGGACGAAATTTCTTTAACGGGAAGGTACTCTGACGACCCTGAAATTTTCGACCAAATTTAAAGTTGATCTTTATATAATTTCGACACGATAAGCAAAGTCTGTAATGTTGAGTCACAAAAATTTTGAACAGTTTCATATATTCGTTTGACTTTCGACCATACCCGACGTTTCACGAACAAATATTTGTAAATAGTTACATATATAATTAAATATATATATATATATATATATATATATATATATAATATATATAAAAATATATATATATATAAATATTACTTGTAAATATATAATATTATATTTAGTTGTTTAAAAGAATATAATTAATATATTTATTTACTTAAACTTGTTAATTAAGATTTGATATATATATATATATATATATATATATATATATATACATATATATATATACATATATATATATACACACATATATATATATATATATATATATATATATATATATATATATATATATATATATATATATATATATATATATATATATATATATATATATATATTGAAAATGAATGATTTCGAGCCTAATTAGTAAACATCAGTAACACTCAGTTGACGTTTCGTTAGTTTTAATATAGATATATTACATGTTCATGAAGGACTAAAATAAAAGATGAACTGTAAATCGATTACGAAGATGTTAGATTTGTTAAAAGTATTTTTACATTTCTAAGTTTAAATATTAGTACTCCGTACATATAAATTGAAACAGAAAATAAATAATTATCGAATTTTTTTTAATCAGGTTTCAAACAGTTAATGAGTGAAATAATTAAATATATTTAATCTAAAAATTTGGAATTTTTAGGGACACTTTTATACGTCAACTGTTTAGCAATGGACACGATATATTAATCCGTGATAAACTGTGTGAATCTAAAAATTTGAGGCTACTGATTGATAGAGCACGTTTATTATTAATTATTAATTATTAATATTAATATTATTATAATATAAATATATATCTATTATTTTGATTTAACATTTAACCGAATTTGGGATTTAGTGTTTTATCCGTGTTACTAAAGTCTTGATTCTTCTTTTAACTGTTTCCTTGCTTTTCATTCCACTAACAGAAATTATATATAGATATATGTATAAATATAATATACCCTAGTATGATGTGAGGAAATCACCAACACTTGTAAATTGAACACTCATCACATTCATCTTTGATTTCCATTTCAACCCGTCACCACCCTCAATCACCACCACCGTGAATCACCATCACAACCGACGATCACCACCATAGCCCACCACTTCTAACACTCTCACAACCACCATCTTTCCTAATTTATTTGTGTTTGTAATCACGGCCCATCATCGTTGTTACTACTGTAAAATGCAGTCGTTGACCGCCACACTGCATCACTTTACGAACCCCATTCACCACCACTCCACTGTCGTAAACAACCACCTCCACCATTTAAAAACACCATCGAAAAACTGCTATAAATGTTTCTATTTTCAGACATGAACTACCATCACCACCATCATCATTTTTATCTTTCATTTTCCTGTTTTTAAGCGATGAACAATACACCCATATCACCACCATCAACCGCCAATCTCCACCCTACAACCACCACTGAAACCCACCATTGAATCACCATTTAACCACCACCTGCGACTGTCCTCTTCTAATGCTTAAAATTTCTGGTTCCGTTCGGTCAGACACAACCAACACAAACGAACACCATAACCGTCGCAAACTGCACCTGCTATATTTTTTTAAAAAACGTCACTCAAATGAAATAGAAACAATAGTACAGCGACGATTATGTTGTTATTCTATTTCAGTTTCTTGTTATAACGATGAAGAAGGTATTGGCGATTCATTGATAAGATACATGAATCACTATGATAATGAACCGGCTAAACGAATCAAGAAGATGAAGAATAGTCGATGTTATGATGGTGATCGTGTGATGTTTAGGAGAAGATGATAGCATGATACATGGTGATGACGGATAAACAAAGACGATGATCAATAACGAGTGAGTAGATGATGACCTCCTGTTCTTATTCGGATGTTTATTTTTTTATTTTATTTTTTTGCTGTGCGTTAAAAAAAAAAAAGGAAAACAGAACCCTACTGCATCTATTAATCGATTATGATAGTTTCTCATCATGGGCTCATGGCTATCAAAACCTCTTGATTATTGGGCTTATGGACCGAGTTCTTTATTGGCCTCGTTAACCTGTTCTTGGGCTACAACATTTAAATGGGTTTATGATTTGGACTTTATAAATCAACATGTTAAAACATTAAGTGGGGGCTTTAATTCCAAAAATGAAAGTATAGGCCATTGGTTGAGCGTGTGTCTCTTGAACAAGAGGTCGCGGGTTCGAGTCCGGTCTTGGCCATTCATTTTCTGAAATACTTTTAAAGGTAGTTTTATTAGTTTTGTTCTTATTCTTATTATTATTATTATTATTATTAAAAGAATCATTATTTTTTTAAATTATCATTTTTACTAAAATTTACATTTTTACTTTCATTAAATTTTTTTTATCAAAAGTATCATTATTATTAAAATTTTCATTAGTTAAAACTATTTTTTTTTCATTATTTAAAATTTCATTATCATTATTATATTATATTATTATAACAAATAAATATTTTGTATATAAAAATATACTTATACTATAATTATATTAATATTACCTATAATTATATATTAAAAATATTAACATTTTTATTATATGTATACAAAATAGATACATATATAACATAATATATAAAATATAAGTAAAATATATATTAGAATTTAGTACAAATTATATATAAACTACAACACTAAATATATAAATACTATATAATTAATAGATGGAATTATTTGAATTACGATTATATGTGTTAATATATATATAACTGATATAGGTTCGTGAATCCGAGGCCAACCCTGCATTGTTCAATATGGTTATATGTATTTTTACTACAAAATACAGTATGGTGAGTTTCATTTGCTCCCTTTTTACTCATTACATTTTTGGGCTGAGAATACATGCAAATGCTTTATTAACTGTTTTACAATATTTATATGCGTGAGTTTCATTTGCTCCCTTTTTACTCATTACATTTTTGGGCTGAGAATACATGCAAATGCTTTATTAACTGTTTTACAATATTTATATGCGTGAGTTTCATTTGCTCCCTTTTTAATTGCTTTTGCAATAAATATTTTTGGGCTGAGAATACAAGCGCTGCTTTTATAAATGTTTACGAAATAGACACAAGTACTTAAAAATATATTCTACGTTGAGTTGTACCACTGGCATACTTCCCTGTAGCTTGGTAACTACTATTTACATGTGATATTGTAAACGCGAATCCTGTTGATAGATCTATCGGGCCTGACAACCCCAACCGGACTGGACGACCAGTATTCAACGGTTGCACAGTACTTCGTTTTGTTGACTACACTTGGTACGGTGTAGTGAGATTTCATATTAAAGGGAATATGCGACGTTGATTAAATGTTAAGTATGGTTACCAAGTGCTCAACCACTTAGAATACTTTACATACACTTGCGAGTGTATTACGTTTATGTATATGAAATCTTGTGGTCTATTAGAATATTGAAATGATTGTTATGATAAACCTATAAACTCACCAACCTTTTGGTTGACACTTTTAAGCATATTTATTCTCAGGTACGAATTAAGTCTTCCGCTGTGC
This sequence comes from Rutidosis leptorrhynchoides, assembly GCF_046630445.1. Lineage (NCBI taxonomy): Eukaryota > Viridiplantae > Streptophyta > Magnoliopsida > Asterales > Asteraceae > Rutidosis > Rutidosis leptorrhynchoides. Next base: position 82,067,982 of record NC_092333.1, read on the forward strand.
ATTTGCTCGTTTTAATGACATTAATTGGAGTCGATCATCGCAATGGGACCAAATGTTGATGACTTCGTCCAGGTGGATTAGGACGGGTTCTTTCATGTTAAGCAATCAAACTTGTTAAGACTTGATTAATTGAAATAGGTTTCATATAGACATTTGACCACCCAAGTTGACCGGTGATTCACGAACGTTAAAACTTGTTAAAACTATATGATGACATATATATGGTTATATATATAGTTAACATGATTTTATGATAAGTAAGTATCTCATTAAGTATTTTAACAAAGAGTTATATACATAAAAATGAGACTATTAAATTAAGAAACTCGAAAACGATATATATAACGATTATCGTTATAACAACGTCTTACTAAGTACATATGAATCATATTAAGATATTGATACACTTGGTTAATTATGTTAAATGATAAGTAAATATATCATTAAGTGTATTAACAATGAACTACATATGTAAACATAAGACTACTAACTTAATGATTTCGAAACGAGACATATATGTAATGATTATCGTTGTAACGACATTTAACTGTATATATATCATACTAAGATATATTATATATCATACTATCATGATAATGTAACAATTTAACATCTCTTTGGATATAATAAACAATGGGTTAATAACATTTAACAAGACCGTTAACCTAAAGGTTTCAAAACAACATATACATGTGACGACTAACGATGACTTAACGACTCAGTTAAAATGTATTTTCATGTAGTTTTTTAATATGTATTCATACACTTTTGAAAGACTTCAAGAAACTTATCAAAATACTTCTACTTAACAAAAATTCTTACAATTACATCCTCGTTCAGTTTCATCAACAATTCTACTCGTATGCACCCATATTCGTACTCGTACAATACACAGCTTTTAGATGTATGTAATATTGGTATATACACTCCAATGATCAGCTCTTAGCAGCCCATGTAAGTCACTTAACATATGTAGGAACCATCATTTGGCAACTAGCATGAAATATCTCATAAAATTACAAAAATATGAGTAATCATTCATGACTTATTTACATGTAAACAAAATTACACATCCTTTATATCTAATCCATATACCAACGACCAAAAACACCTATAAACACTTTCATTCTTCAATTTTTTTCATCTAATTGATCTCTCTCAAGTTATATCTTCAAGTTCTAAGTGTTCTTCATAAATTCTACAAGTTCTAGTTTCATAAAATCAAGAATACTTCCAAGTTTGCTAGCTTACTTCCAATCTTGTAGAGTGATCATCCAACCTCAAGAAAAATCTTTCTTATTTATAGTAAAATATCTTTATAATATAAGGTAATACTCATATTCAAACTTTGATTCAATTTCTATAACTATAACAATCTTATTTTGAGTGAAAATCTTACTTGAACTGTTTTCGTGTCATGATTCTGCTTCAAGAATTTTCAAGCCATCCAAGGATCCTTTGAAGCTAGATCCATTTTTCTCATTTCCAGTAGCTTTATCCAGAAAACTTGAGGTAGTAATGATGTTCATAACATCATTCGATTCATACATATAAAGCTATCTTATTCGAAGGTTTAAACTTGTAATCACTAGAACATAGTTTAGTTAATTCTAAACTTGTTCGCAAACAAAAGTTAATCCTTCTAAATTGACTTTTAAAATCAACTAAACACATGTTCTATATCTATATGATATGCTAACTTAATGATTTAAAACCTGGAAACACGAAAAACACCGTAAAACCAGATTTACGCCGTCGTAGTAACACCGCGGCTGTTTTGGGTTAGTTAATTAAAAACTATGATAAACTTTGATTTAAAAGTTGTTATTCTGGGAAAATGATTTTTCTTATGAACATGAAACTATATCCAAAAGTCATGGTTAAACTCAAAGTGGAAGTATGTTTTTCAAAATGGTCATCAAGACGTCGTTCTTTCGACTGAAATGACTACCTCTTACAAAAATGACTTGTAACTTATATTTCTGACCATAAACCTATACTTTTTCTGTTTAGATTCATAAAATAGAGTTCAATATGAAACCATAGCAAGTTGATTCACTCAAAACGGATTTAAAACGAAGAAGTTATGGGTAAAACAAGATTGGATAATTTTTCTTGTTGTAGCTACGTGAAAATTGGTACCAAAAATATATATTAATCATATCCTAGCTAACTTATATTGTATTATACATGTATTCTAATATATTATGTAATTTTGGGATACCATAGACCCGTATGCAAATGTTTTGACATATCATATCGACCTATGTGTATATATTATTTGGAACAACCATAGACACTCTATATGCAGTAATGTGGGAGTTAGGTATACAGGGTTGAGGTTGATTCCAAAAATATATATACTTTGAGTTGTGATCTAGCCTGAGACGTGTATACACTGGGTCGTGAATTTATTCAAGATAATATATATCAATTTTTTTCTGTACATCTAACTTTGGACAACTAGTTGTAGGTTACTAACGAGGACAGCTGACTTAATAAACTTAAAACATCAAAATGTATTAAAAGTGTTGTAAATATATTTTGAATATACTTTGATATATATGTACATATTTGTTATAGGTTCATGAATCGACCAGTGGCCAAGTCTTACTTCCCGACGAAGTAAAAATCTGTGAAAGTGAGTTATAGTCTCACTTTTAAAATCTAATATTTTTGGGATGAGAATACATGCAGGTTTTATAAATGATTTACAAAATAGACAAAAGTACGTGAAACTACATTCTATGGTTGAATTATCGAAATCGAATTTGCCCCTTTTTATTAAGTCTGGTAATCTAAGAATTAGGGAACAGACACCCTAATTGACGCGAATCCTAAAGATAGATCTATTGGGCCTAACAAACCCCATCCAAAGTACCGGATGCTTTAGTACTTCGAAATTTATATCATATCCGAAGGGTGTCCCGGAATGATGAGGATATTCTTATATATGCATCTTGTTAATGTCGGTTACCAGGTGTTCACCATATGAATGATTTTTATCTCTATGTATGGGATGTGTATTGAAATATGAAATCTTGTGGTCTATTGTTACGATTTGATATATATATAGGTTAAACCTATAACTCACCAACATTTTTGTTGACGTTTAAAGCATGTTTATTCTCAGGTGAATGCTAAGAGCTTCCGCTGTTGCATACTAAAATAAGGACAAGATTTGGAGTCCATGTTTTGTATGATATTGTGTAAAAACTGCATTCAAAAAACATATGTCGATGTAATATATTTCTATTGTAAAACATTTTGTAATGGTCGTGTGTAAACAGTATATTTTAGATTATCATTATTTGATAATCTACGTAATGCTTTTGAAACCTTTATTGATAAAATAAAGGTTATGGTTGTTTTAAAAATGAATGCAATCTTTGAAAAACGTCTCATATAAAGGTCAAAACCTCGCAACAAAATCAATTAATATTGAACGTTTATAATCAATATGAACGGGACATTTCAGTTGGTATCCGAGCGTTGGTCTTAGAGAATCATAAAATTTGCATTAGTGTGTCTTATCGAGTTTGTTAGGATGCATTAGTGAGTTTGGACTTCGACCGTGTTTTCTTTAAAAATGAATGCTTAACATTTTTGTTGGAAACTACATATTATTAACATGTAAATATTATGTGATATATTAATCTCTTAACATGTTTGATATTGTGTGATAAATGTCTACCTCTAGCACAAATCCCATTGACTCACCTAATAATAACGAAGAGTCGAATATATATTGGCAAGATTCACAAGTTCCCGAAGAACCGGAAGAAGAGGAAACGGAACCGAAAGAAGAGGAACCGGAAGAAGAGGAACCAGAAGAAGAGGAACCGGAAGAAGAAGAGGTTCCAGAGGGGGGAATAGTAGGAACCACAGTGTAACGACCCGTCAAAATCGCTATTGACGCGGCACGTTAATCATTGATTCCACAGTGAGGTTTTGACCTCTATATGATACGTTTTGATAAAATATCGCATTCATTAAAATAAGTGACTTTCTAAACATAGAAAGTTATAAACATGTGGGTGAGTGCTTAGGTATAAGCAAAAACCCCAAAATACATAAGTCTTTAATTTACAGGTTGACTTCACAGTCCAATTATTTATTACAAAATGCAGTTTTATTTTGAATGCAATAAACTTTGTACAAAGTATGAGAGACTCCATGCAGGCAACAAGCACATCACAGCTGAAGCAGTCTAAAGACCTGAGAATAAAACATGCTAAAAAGTCAACACAAATGTTGGTGAGTTATAGGTTTAATTGCTCGAGTCATAAACATATATAAAGATAGACCACAAGATTTCATCAAAAGTTTATCAATAGATTCTACGTAACAGAGCACCCTGGTAACTAAACTTAACACTATAGTGATAATTACCCCATTCGTTTTAATACACGCAAACCAACTGTAATGACCAGGGAATTTTCGACTAAATTTAAACTTAATCTATATATAAGCTCGACACGATCAGCAAGGTTTGAAAAGTTGAGTCTTAAGAATTTTTGAACTGTTTACATAGATTCATTTGACCTCGACAATTCCCGACGATTCACGAACAAATGTTGTAAATAAATGTATACATATATATATAAATATAAGTATATGTAATTGTATGAAACTATAAAATATAATTTAAGCATTTGAATTAAATACGTAAAATATTATAGAAAATAATTAATAGAATAGTTAAGTTACTATTAAAATGAATATCTATAATTATATATATGTATGTTAATATATACATAATATATATGTTATATAACGAGTAAATGTTACATAATTAATAGATTAAGATATTAATATATCTAATTACAAGTTAAGGTAAAAGTTATATTAATGCTATTATTATTATAAATCTATGAATAAATATATATATGATTACTATAATAATTATTATCTTATGTTTATTAGAATATATAAAAGATATAAATAATATATGTTGAAATCTAGTATAATATCTTAAGTAAATGTAGATACAATACTTATATTTAAGATAATTATATTTTCATATACAAACACATATTATTTAATGTATTTATATTAAGATGTATAAATATAAAATAATTAACATATGTTATCATATAATAAATATTGTGTAATTATAATATATAATGTTAATATATATATATATATATATATATATATATATATATATATATATATATATATATAAAGTGTAATTACAAGTTAGAAATATAAGTGTTATACTAAAAATTTTATTACATTCATTATTATTATTATAGTTATCAGTATTATTATAAATAATACAAACTATTATTATTATGAATAATATTAAATTTATCATTTATATATTTAATAACAATATTATTAATATTTTTATTATTATTTTTATTTAGATATAATTATTAATTGTTAATTATTAATATTAATATTACTTTAATATAAAGGTAAATATAGTAGGAATCTAGCTTCATTTTTTTATCTGATTTATTTTATTGTGATTTGTTTTCTCTCATTCTTTTTCCTACCTGCTCGTGAGCAATTGTTGAATCAATCATCAATACAAACAACAATAAATCGTTATCTTCCCTCTCCATTTCAGTACATCTTTTTTTTTCAGATTCAAATTGCTAATTTAATCAATGTTTTTTTTTCTCTTGTTCGATAACCTCTGTACGTATCAAATTTTCTCATAAATCGAATTTGAACCTTATATCAAAATCCATATATGTAGGAGTGTTAGGAATTACCAGTGTGATCTATTTGTAAGTTTTCACACTCCAATTCTTCCTAATAAATTTTAATTTACGAGTCAAAGGAATTCTTTTAAAAAAAGTCAAACTTGTTCATCAATTAAATTCGTGTTATATAATACGATTCAAGTTCAATTAAGGATTTGGAAAGTTTAGAATTATGATTTAGAACATTTTTCATGTTAGAATCATGAGCTAAAACATTCTACAACTCAAAAATCAATTTTTTTTTAAAACCGTCGCTAGCAGGTACTTGTGTTTTTTTTTTATTATTCAGTTCACCACAATTAATCTTTTAGGAGCTGGATATTAAGTCCTAAAATTGATTTCTGTATGTATAATTAAGATTAAAAAGATTTGGGTTCGATCCTGGTTGGTTTAAGATAGCGGAGGAGATGAAGAAAAGAAAACGAATCATATATAGTTCAAATGAAATTCAAAGGGGAGTAATTTCAGAAAAACAGATGGCAGAGTGATGGTTTAGTGAGTGTGCGGGTGTTCAAGAGGTCGTGGGTTCGAGTCCCTAATGTGGCAGTTTTTCTTTTTAGGCCGATTTTTTTGTTGATGGTAGCGTCACTTTTCAATATTATTATTATTATTATTATTTTTTATTATTATTATTATTATTATTATTATTATTATTATTATTATTATTATTATTATTATTATTATTATTATTATTATTATTATTATTATTATTATTATTATTAGTTGTCGTTATTATTATTATGATAATTGTTGTTACTCCTAAAATGTTAGAAGTATTATTATTATTAATCACATTAAGAGTTATTATTATTGTAATTATTAATATAAGTATTATAGTTACAATTACAATTAGGATTTTTATTGTTGTTATTACTAACATTATTATCATTACTAGTAACATCATTATGTAGTATCATTATAAATACTAACATTAATAATAAAAAGATTGTTGTTATTATTATTATGAACATTAAGTATTATATATATATTTTTTTATCAAAAGTATTATTTTCGTTACTATTATTATCAAACTTTTCGTTTCATTTAAAAACTACAGTTATTATCATTATTATCAATAAGGTTATTATTATTATGATGAGTAGATCATTGTTTTCAAAACTATTTTTTTAAATAGATAAATATTTTGTACATAAAATATACTCTTTACATATACTAAAAGTACATTAATATTTCATATACAATATATCAATCATATTAATAGTATTTATATAAATACTTACATATAACCAACTAATAATTTTAAATATAATACTGATCATATAATATATATAAAAATATATTGATACAACTAAATATATGAATATTTATCATTTTAAATATATATACAAAATAAATAAATATAACATATAAAGTAAGATATAATGTAAGTAAAAGTTTTAATGGATTTTAGAATAGATTCTATATAACTAAAAATATATAAATAACAAATACTAATAACTGAAATTATGTGATTCCATTATATATTTTAATAATTATATAAATGATATAGGTTCGTGAATCCGAGGCCAACCCTGCACTGTTCAATATAGTCATATGTATTTTTACTACAAAATACATTAGGTGAGTTCATTTGCTCCCCTTTACTCTTTACATTTTTGGGCTGAGAATACATGCAAATGCTTTATTAATTGTTTTACAATATTTATATGCGTGAGTTTCATTTGCTCCCTTTTTAAATGCTTTTGCAATATATATTTTTGGGACTGAGAATACATGCGCTATTTTTTATAACTGTTTTACGAAATAGACACAAGTAATTGAAACTATATTATATGGTTGAATGATCGAAATCGAATATGCCCCTTTTTATTAAGTCTGGTAATCTAAGAATTAGGGAACAGACACCCTAATTGACGCGAACTCTAAAGGTAGATCTATCGGGCCCAACAAGCCCCATCCAAAGTACCGGATGCTTTAGTACTTAGAAATTTATATCATGTCCGAAGGAGGATCCCGGAATGATGGGGATATTCTTATATGCATATTGTGAATGTCGGTTACCAGGTGTTCAATCCATATGAATGATATTTTTGTCTCTATGCATGGGACGTATGTTTATGAGAAATGGAAATATGAAATCTTGTGGTCTATTAAAATTATGAAATGATTATTTATGTTAATCTAATGAACTCACCAACCTTTTGGTTGACACTTGAAAGCATGTTTATTCTCAGGTACGAAAGAAATCTTCCGCTGTGTATTTGCTCATCTTAGAGATATTACTTGGAGTCATTCATGACATATTTCAAAAAACGTTGCATTCGAGTCGTTGGGTTCATCAAGATTAATACTAAGTCAATTATAGTTTGATATATTTTATGAAATGGGATGTATGCCTGTCAATTTTAGATGTAATGAAAGTTTGTCTTTTAAAAACGAATGCAATGTTTATAAAATATAACATATAGAGGTCAAGTACCTCGCGATGTAATCAACTATTGTGAATCGTTTATAATCGATATGGACTTCGTCCGGATGGATTAGGACGGGTCGTTTCAGTTGGTATCAGAGCGATGGTCTTAGCGAACCAGGCCTTGCATTAGTGTATCTAACTGATAGTCGTTAAGATGCATTAGTGAGTCTGGACTTCGACCGTGTCTGCATGTCAAAAGTTTTGCTTACCATTTAAGTGTCGAAACTTTCCTGCTTATCATTGTTAGGGAATCACTTGCTTATCATTCTTAATCTAGACACATCTTACTGCCTCTATTGCATAGATAGTGTATAGATAAATTCATATCTTAGCATATCTGTTGTTGTTACATTTGCCTGACAGCTTCCGTAGATTCCTCCGTAACTTATGGGATTTTTAGTATTATATATGCATATGTAAATTATGTATTTCAAGGTACTAATCTACATCCTATAATCTATTTCTTATCGAAAATTCGTCATCTGATTGTACGGGATGAATCCTTCAACCAGTTCGAGTCCCTCGAATTCCGATAGTTATTCCGACAGCTATTCCGACGTGGACGTTCACCTAAGCTCCGAAAGCAGCGTCACCAGAATGAATCAACCAACCAACCATCCCCAATTCATATGATGAGTTTGAAGTCGACTTAATTAATGGAGACGAGAAGAAGGCAATCCTTTCCATCAACCAAATTCACCTCTTGGTGAAGAACCTGAAGCACTTACCAACGAACCACACCGAAACACCATTTTCACCCTCATTTCCCGAATATCTCACCACGATTATATTCTATCTAAAATTCTAAACCTTATTCATCCATTCGTTTCGACTGACAATTATCCCGGAGTAATACAAGAAGTCAGCGAACTTCGCGCCCGAGTTATAGTCTTGGAAAAATATGGTGCAAAATTTACCAGCTTCAGCAACATCACTGGCACCAATAGTACCACCAACATCAATACCAGTACCACCAACAACCCAAGTTTCAACATCACACGCCTCAACATCTCATTATGTACCCCGAGCATAATCATCATTCTACGTATCATTTTACATCATTTATCTTCGTTCGACATGACGATTATGAAATCTCTAATGTTTTAGAGATTATATATTCTAGTTCTAACGGTAAATCAAATGAGTTTAATATCATATTAACTCATTAAATCCACGATTACATCTGAAGAAAATATATGTGTATATATGTTTTCATAAAGATTGTAATTAAAAATTCCCTTGCACAAACTGTTAATTGTGAAAATATTTTAACGGGTAGGTAATACCCGAGGAATATTTAGATTTCACATTAATAAGTTACACTATACATTCTTTTAATCTGATTCAACAGTCATTTGCTATCCTACTTACATCCACCGATATATAAATCTGTTCACCACAGAATAACCATTTTCATCCAATTTCATATTTGGATTTGGATTTACCAGAATCCAACAAGTGGCATAATGAAGAAGACATTAGACAAAATAAAATTTGTTAGAAACAAACAAATTAACTATGAGAAATTTTGTTAAGAATCCACGCTAACTGTTCCTAGCTAACTGTTAATTCCGTATTACATTTATTTATCGCAATTTATTTATCGCAATTTAATTATCGCAATTTTAATTCTCGCATTTTATTTATCGTCATTTAAATTCTGTATTTATTTTACGCACTTTAAATATCGGGACACGTATACAAGGTTTTGACATATCATATCGACGCATTTATATATATTATTTGGAATAACCATAGACACTCTATATGTAGTAATGAACGAGTTCTCTATACAGGGTTGAGGTTGATTCTACAATAATATATATAATTTGAGTTGTGATCGAGTCTGAGACATGTACACAGGTCACGATACGTATTAATTAATTCGAATATTGTATATTAAACTATATATGAATTATTGGACTGTCAACTGTGGACTATCGACTGTGGACTAATAACATTGGACAATTAAAATGAATTAAAATATTGATTATAACATATGAAGCTAAACAATTCTTCGAGTTTGCCACTTGATCTCATCTTAAACCTCATTTGTATCTTGACGATTACAATCTGCGTTCAAACTTTTCATGATTCTTGAAAACACCTCAATCGAGAGGATGAACCAACCGCACTTCATCTACGGGAGGAAAGATTTATGCATATAGTTATGCACCTGAAGACACTCGGAACATGAGTAAACGTTTAACACATATCTGTTCTAGCTTCTTTGGCATTATTATTACCCAAAATAACTTTACAATCCCTTCTCAAGATAGCAAATTTTGTCACAGCTCCAGCAAGTCAACTTCAATTTTTCATTCGAAACAACCTTACTATAACCTTGATATATATGCGTGCTCTTTTATTATTACCGGGGAACCTTTCATATTCTACCATATTACCAGCAGACGTACCAACAACCTCGATGCTTCTTGGCTTAAATCTCTCCGATAAATTGTTATATTGAAAACCCTATCATATACTCATCCGTATCTTGTAACGAGAACTACCATACCAATTACCGGGAATCAGCAATCAGTACTTTGAAAACTCACAGCATATCTACATCAACAGTTATATGTATGACATTTATCTCTTAGAATTATGATCTTTCATTCTGAAATTCTGAAAAGCACCCAGTCTACAAATCAATACCACAAATTATGAAAAAGCTGAATACAGCAGCAAAAACTGTACACGACCTTAATGGTCAAAAGTTTGATGATAAAGAAGAGAGTGTTGGGAACGCTCGATAGAAAATTTATTACTGAAAAACAGATTGAGCAAACCATGAAGGAGACCAAGGCCAAATACCAGGATCATACCATATATTCAAAGAATCTTGGTAATTCTAGATCCGTTGAAATCTTTAGAGAATATCTTGCTCCGAAGTCATGTTAAAATCTTGCGGAAAATCTCTCCATCAACCATGAACTTAGAAATTCCAAAATATCATCATCAATATCTTCGATATTTCTGAGGATATTTTCAAAAATATTCTCGTCCGAAATTATATACCTCTTCGTGCTTCCTGTGTATCATTATATTGGAAACATTCAAGAGAAAATTTAGCACCGAAAAGTAGATTATGCAAAACTATGAAGAAAGCCGTGGACAAATCACAAAGAATAAGTTTGACTTCAAAGAATCTAAATGATTCAATGTCTGCTGAAGTCTTTAGCGAATCTTGCTCGTTACTCTAAACCCTTCTAGACAATAGTCTCCATCATTCTCTGATCTTAGATATTCAAAGATATTATCGTATCTTTCATTATAAATATCCTCCATATTTCTGAAGATATTTTTATAATTATTCTTATCTGAAATCATTAATCTCTTCGTGCTATCAGTGTTACATCATATAAAAACTGTTAGTTTCTATATTCTGTAAACTTTCGAGCTTAAAATATGAATGTTTTTGAAGTAATGTTGGGAACTGATGCATGAGTTAGTGTAATATAATGACACTTGATCAATGTGATTATATTACAGTAAATCATGCTGAGCTTCTAATGGAACATGATGATTCACAGACCCTACCGTCATCATGTGCCATGTTACATAACTCTTTCATTCTGCTTAACTTCTAAACATATCAAGAAAATATATTCTTGATAGTTCTATTCTCAGCGATTCGGGTAATTTGACAAATTAAATCGTGCGATTTCGTTCTTTCTTGTTTAGAACATTAAGTTCTTTTGAAACTCCATAATTACGAATTCTGGACCATTATTCGCTTGGTTTAAAGTCGGGAAAAGAAAAAAAAAACAAAAGAATGAATCTCCGAAATAGAAATGAGGGGTATAAATCGCAGCAAATAAGAGAGAGTATTAACTGTGGATAAAAATGATTATTGAAGACAGAAGCAGGGACTTTGAAATATGAGGGAGAATATAAAGCCCAACAACAACACCGAAATTACAAACCGTGGGTATCAGTGCGTATAGCAATATAAAGACACGGGAGAATTATAAATACAATAATCCCTAGAGCATAGTAGAAATAAACAGATTCATCCTGCGGAAGTTGGAAAAGGAGAATGATTGTTACGACAGTTAGGATAAGGACAAGGATCAGAACTGGATTAAGCATTTTCACAATCTTTTGAATTTGGGAATTGAGTATAGGAGTGGTAAAAGTTATGGAACGGAAAAAGTTTAATTTATAATGGAAATAGCAGACAGAGTAATCGAGGCAGATCATCGTATTTAATTATAGAGATCTTAATTTCCTTATTCGCTGAAGAATCAAATCTTTTAGATTTCAAAGATTTTCTTTAAATCCCTTGAATTCCGGAATTCAATCGAGACAACGTTAAAAGTTAAGACGAACCTTATTTCCTAAATTCAACCCTGACTATGTCGGAAGCTAAGACGAATCTCTATTTCTTTATTTCATTCTTTTGTGATAACTTCACTCATACGCTTCGGATAATCAAATTGTTATATCCATATTACTCAGTGATGATAACACTATGTTTATCAACTCATAATCATTATGAAAACATTTTTATTGTTAACCTTGACCACCTCACTCAAATTTCGGGACGAAATTTCTTTAACGGGTAGGTACTGTGATGACCCGGAAATTTCCGACTAAATTTAAACTTAATCTATATATAAGCTCGACACGATAAGCAAGGTTTGAAAAGTTGAGTCTTAAGAATTTTTGAACTGTTTACATAGATTCATTTGACCTCGACAATTCCCGACGATTCACGAACAAATGTTGTAAATAAATGTATATATATATATATATATATATATATATATATATATATATATATATATATATAAGTATATGTAATTGTATGAAACTATAAAATATAATTTAAGCATTTGAATTAAATACGTAAAATATTATAGAAAATAATTAATAGAATAGTTAAGTTACTATTAAAATGAATATCTATAATTATATATATATGTATGTTAATATATACATAATATATATGTTATATAACTAGTAAATGTTACATAATTAATAGATTAAGATATTAATATATCTAATTACAAGTTAAGTTAAAAGTTATATTAATGCTATTATTATTATAAATCTATGAATAAATATATATATGATTACTATAATAATTATTATCTTATGTTTATTAGAATATATAAAAGATATAAATAATATATGTTGAAATCTAGTATAATATCTTAAGTAAATGTAGATACAATACTTATATTTAAGATAATTATCTTTTCATATACAAACACATATTATTTAATGTATTTATATTAAGATGTATAAATATTAAATAATTAACATATGTTATCATATAATAAATATTGTGTAATTATAATATATAATGTTAATATATATATATATATATATATATATATATATATAATGTAAAATAATAAAAATAAATATAACTTAATTTAAAGCGTAAAGTAAATAACGATAATGAAATTGCGATAAATGAAAGTGCGATAAAATAAAAGTGTGATAATTAAAAAGTACGATAATTAAAAGTGCAATTAAATACAATAACAATAAATAAAAGTACGATAATTAGAAGTGCAATTAAATATAAAATAAAGGAAATTAAATATGAAATAAAAGAATTATGCTTATTTAAACATCCGTAATCATGATGTTTGACGTGTTGATTTTAGTTTTATGCCCATTGGTTAATTGTCCTTTGTCCTGGATTATTTAATATGTCCGTCTGGTTTTTGTCCATAACAGTCCATCAGTCATAAATATAAAGTGCGAGTGTCCTCGTCAAATTATCCTTATACCCGAAGTTAAATATTCCAACTAATTGGGGACTTAAACTGTAACAAGGTTTTAATACTTTGTTATCAATTATGCCAAGTGTCCTTGTACATAATTTCACCCCTGTTTTAATAATTCCATAGACTATTAATCCATTCCCGTATCCGGTTAAATGAATGATTATTCGTATATATAAATATCCCGCCCATCGTGTCCTATCGAGTGTATATGGTTATTTATAGGGACGTCCAATTGTAAATGTTTATATTAAAATTAACAAACTATCATTTAGTTAAACAAATATAAATCCCATTAATAGCCCATAGTCTAATTTCCACAAGTGTCGTTCTTTTGTCCAAACCCCAATTATGGTACAAAGCCCAATTACCCAATTTTAGTAATTAGCCCAACATCATGATTACTTCGGATTAAATAAGCATAATAATAACTTAGCTACGAGACATTAAATTAAAAAGGTTGAACATAACTTACAATGATTAAAAATAGCGTAGCGTTACACGGACATAATTTCAACTTACACCCTTACAACATTCGCTAACATACCCTTATTATTAGAAATTAAAATTAAAATTATAATATATATATATATATATATATATATATATATATATATATATATATATATATATAATACGTTTGATAGAGAGAAAGAAAGATGGATATTGATGAACCAAACACTCGTTTTTATAGGGCATGTGGGCTGGAAAAGGTGCTCATGCGATCGCATGAGCTTTACCCTTCAGGCTCATGGGATTGCATGGCCAGCTGGGGAGGCTCAAAAGTCTACAAAAACGTGGGCTGCTTATTTATTTATTATATAATATAATATATATAATTAAATTTAATTATATATATATTATATTATATTCTTGTACTCCGTTGACTTGTAATTTTTAGTCCGTTGCGTCGAGTGTTGAGAGTTGACTCTGGTCCCGGTTCCGAATTTTCGAACGTCCTTGCGTATAATTTAATATCTTGTACTTTGCGTTTTGAATCTTGTACTCTTTTAATTTTGAGACGTTTCTTATCAATAATTGGAACCTCTTTAATTGTATTTTGTATTTTTGAGCTTTTTAGTCGTTTGCGTTTTCAATTCGTCGAATCTGTCTTTTGTCTTTACCTTTTATTATTTAAACGAATATCACTTGTAAATAGAACAATTGCAATAAAAGCTTGTCTTTCTTGAGGGATAATGCTATGAAATATATGTTCGTTTTTAGCATTATCAAATATTCCCACACTTGAGCGTTGCTTGTCCTCAAGCAATATAGTCTTGAAATAAAAATACCAGAATCACTTCTTTATTCTTCACACTTTGTACATCAGTGATTTCGATTTGGCGGTATGAACAATGGTAGTAACGATGTGGTTTACAGTCCCACATGACTATGAAAATTTAGATCCTTTAGGAAATTGGATCTTTATGAAAACATTTGATCTTTTTAAAATTCAATCTAGCTTTTACCCTAGATAAGTTTTCCGGAATAACCCTTCACCGGTGTTTGCAAATTCTTTTTGTGGGTTTGGTGGGTTTCAGATTTGAAAACTTTAGCTCAAAACTTGTGGTTTTGTGTCACCCACTTGCTAACCTTGTATTGGGAAAGCAACACGTCCAGTTTACTTGTTCCGAATATTACCTTTCGGTAAACTACCGTCCGGTTGTAATGGAAAGCGTTGAACAAGCAACTGTTAAGGCAATGTCCCCTGACATGCTTTTAATTATGGTCTTATAACGTGTCGGACGCAATTACTATCCTTGGTAGGAGCAATAGTAAAGCTCACCCTTATAATTATTCGATCTGGCACAAGGTCCTGTCTTTGATCATGCTATACAACCACCGTTCTTACGGTTGACACCCGATTTGGTTCAGGTGACCTAATGAATTCTAGGTGAATTCATAGGATTTTACGTTCAATGGTAATGAACGCATTGAAAATGGGGTTTCAGAAAACAAATCGGTTTGTAACTTTGTTCAAAATGTTTTCTCATTCAAGCTCGAGTTTAGATATCATCGAATTCCATGAGTTTGTAATTCTCAATCTTTAAGGTCAATATCAAGGATTGAGTAATATCAGGCTTAAAGACTGATTTTTAATCTTTTAAGGAGATTATCCTTTCTGGGGGTCTGATTCATTAGTCTTATCAAGCTAATTTGCACGGCGCCCTCCCCATTTTACGAGACAGATCCTCTCATGGTTAGGATAAGTCTGACCACTTGGCGACCCTGTTTGATGTTGAGGTTCGTGGATTTCCAGCTGATTTTCGAGAAAACTTTTCAAGGTTTTTCGTAGACTCTACAACTGGTCTGGACGACAACTTCCTGACCTAAATCAAGAAGCGCGTGTCTTTTTCGGAAGACTTTACTTCCTTTTAATGATGGAATTGATTCATCGTGTAGATCCATCTTTCTTACAGTAAATCGGGTAAAACTGTTTAGTTTAGTCCAAAGCAAAAGTATCTTTAATTATTTGTTACAGAAATATGTGACATATGTTTAAAATAACTTGGTAATTTTCCCACACTTGGCTTTTATTTTCCTTTTTATTGTCCTCTATTCCATTTTAAATGAATTCTAACATTTTGGTTTGTTTCTCAATTTATGTCCTTTCCGAGGTAACAATAATTTCGGTGTTAACACCTAGTTTTATCGTTCATAAATATGTATAAACATGATTTTGAGTTCATTTAATTGAAAATTTTGAAAAATTTTACTAGAATTGGGTAGTCAGTATATAAGACTAGGGTTGTTCTTTATTATCAGAGAGCACCAGATTCTAATACAACTACTGCGTTACTAGTATTTTTAATGGTAACCAAGTGTATAAAGTAAAAATTTTAAAATTCCGAAAGAATTTAACCCCTTCCCACACTTAAGATCTTGCAATGCCCTCATTTGCAAGAAATCAGTAACAATTTAAATTATTGAGGGTGATTAGCGCAGAAAAATGATTAAATTTTACCAAAGTTTCCAAACATATTGGCGTTTGTTTGCTGAATGATAAATGGTGCATATCATTTGTTCATTCCGTCTTGTTGTTACATCACATTTATTTTTCATCTTGTCGTCAAAATTAGTTGCTTTTGCTGAACTTAATGACAGTCTTTGAAAATGCGCTGTTTTACCCTGTTTTGTACAATCGACAATAAACATACATACAAATATAAACATGCATGGCAATTTGAAATGGGACTTAATATCCCACTTTCAAATCCTAAATGTGAAATATTAGTACACAATAATAATAAAAATGATAAAAATTACACAAATATATCCAATAATATAAGTTTAAACATGAATAATTAAAAAGATAAAAAGATAAAAATCATAAAAATAACCAAATGGAACTAAGTCAGTCTGGATAGGGGTTCCAGTTCATCTCGTCAGGTGGGTTCCATTGTTGGTTATAGGTGTCCTGATAGGCTTGGTTATAGTCATACCGGTTAAAGGGTGGTCGGATGTCGGGGCTGTGTGGCGGAAAATAAGCAGGTCGAGTAGGCGCGTAATTATTTGGTACCTGATATGATAGCTGGCTCATGATTTGGTGCTGATGAACTAACCAGCTATCGTGTTGGCGTCGCCTATAATCCTCGTATACTCTCTCGGAGTTCCACTACTCGTACATACTATGTCTGGCCGCGCTCGTCATTGATTCATCATCTATACGAACATGGACGTCAAGAATAGCATCTCGAATGACATCCCAGATGTCTTCCGCTTCCTCCATTTCTTCGTTTGAACCCCTTTCTACCTGTGGATGATTACCTTCATAGGGAAGTGCCTGGTTACGTCTACTTTTCAATATCTTAGCACCTACATAAACCCGCAATCCTATGGTCTCATCCTGTTCTCTACAAAGCTGTAATGGACCCCCTCGGTTCCTATCAACACCTAAATACTCTCCAATGAGAGTAACAAAAATACCTCCTCCTATTATACTCCCTTCCTGCATTCCTTCTACCATTTTAGATAAATAAAAACCAACACAGTAAGGGATATTAACAAAGCTTCTCGGGTCCCGAATACACTTTAGGTAAAATAAATCATGTAAGGTCAGTTTCTCCTTATTGTGACCTCTTTGTGTAATCGAGTTAGCCAAAAATCTATGAATCACACGAAGCTCGGCTTTGTTAATATGTAAGTAGGAGTGTTTACCTCTTAGTGTAAAAACATTATAGTTTGACATACGCCTCCAAACTGCGTCAGCATCAAAGTTCCTATCTACCCTTTCCCCACGATAAATCAAACTCATACAATCGGGTAGTAGCAATTCACTAGGAGTGTAAATCTGTAATGCCCTGGCCATGTCCATCATGGACATTCTGTACATCCTACCGCCAAGGATAAATCTAAGAAAACTTCTATCATCTAACCTATCTACATCTACATTTAACGCTATAGTACTCATCAGCTCAACACACCATTCCTTATATACAGGTCTACGAATGGTGAAAAGACGTATCCAATCTGTAAAAGAAGAACTGCCATACCTTTGTACCAAATGCTGTCTAACACGGTCAGCTAGATGGACCATTTCCAAAGGATTTTAATCAATTACCCTTGGCACCTCTACCTCTTTTGTTACTAATTTGAACTTATTACTTTGATATGATGGATAATCTCTCCATCGTCTATCGAATCTCAAATTAGGATGCAATGTGTGTTTCGGTATCGTTGGGTATTCTACAGGTGGATGTGGCGGAAATACTGTCAATTCATTAGGTAACTGTAGCGGATCATAATAGGGTACTGATAATGCTAAAAATGAACATATATTTCATAGCATTATTCTCCAAGAAAGACAAGCTTTTAGTTGCAATTGTTCTATTTACAAGTGATATTCGTTTAAATATTAAAAGGTGAAGACAAAAGACAGATTCGACGAATTGAAGACGCAAACGACCAAAAAGCTCAAAAGTACAAAATACAATCAAAGAGGTTCCAATTATTGATAAGAAACGTCTCGAAATTACTAGAGTACAAGATTCAAAACGCAAAGTACAAGATATAAAATAGTACGCAAGGACGTTCAAAAATCCGGAACCGGGACCATAGTCAACTCTCAACGCTCGACGCAACGGACTAAAAATTACAAGTTAACTATGTATATAAATATAATATAATATATAATTAATTATATTAATTATATATATATTATATTTATAAAATAAATCGTCGGCAAACAAAGAGCCAAATGTGGGTGAGCTGTAAAAACAAACTCCGCGACTCGCGGAGTTTGAAGAAGGAAAGGGCCGCGAGTCGCGGAGCCCCAAATATTGAAACTGCCTATAAAGCTCGCGCATTCTGATCGTAAAAAAATATCATAATATATCCATCCTCTCTATATCTATACGTAAATATTTATATTTATATTTTAATTTTAATTTTAATTTTAATTTTAATCCTAATAATAAGGGTATGTTAGCGAATGTTGTAAGGGTGTAAGTCGAAATTCTGTCCGTGTAACGCTACGCTATTTTTAATCATTGTAAGTTATGTTCAACCTTTTTACATTAATGTCTCGTAGCTAAGTTATTATTATGGTTATTTAAATCCGAAGTAATCATGATGTTGGGCTAATTACTAAAATTGGGTAATTGGGCTTTGTACCATAATTGGGGTTTGGATAAAAGAACGACACTTGTGGAAATTAGACTATGGGTTATTAATGGGTTTTATATTAACTAAACAATACCTTGTTAATTTAATATACAAACTTATAATTCGACGTATTTATATATAACCACATACGCTTGACTGGGTACGGTGGGCGGGATATCTATAAATACCAATAATTATTCATTTTACCGGACACGGAACTGGATTAATAGTTAATAGACTTGTTGAAACAGGGGTGAATTACATTCAAGGGTAATTGGTGTAATTGTTAACAAAGTAGTAAAACCTTGGTTTACATGCAGTCGATAACCCGGTGTATTCATTAAACAAAGTATTAAAACCTTGTTACAATTCGAATCCCCAATTAGTTGGAATATTTGACTTCGAGAATAAGAATAATTTGACGAAGGCTTTAGCTCTTTATATTTATGACTGATGGACTATTATGGACAAATCCGTATGGACATATTAAATAATCCAGGACAAAGGACAATTAACCCATGGGCATAAAACTAAAATCAACACGTCAAACATCATGATTACGGAAGTTTAAATAAGCATAATTCTTTTATTTCATATTTAATTTCCTTTATTTTATATTTAATTGCACTTCTAATTATAGCACTTTTATTGTTATTGTATTTAATTGCACTTTTATTTATCGTACTTTTTAATTATCGCAAGTTTATTTTATCGCACTTTTATTATTCGCAATTTCATTATCGTTATTTACTTTACGTTTTAAATTAAGTCTTTTATTTATTTAATATTTTACATTTGGTTTTAACTGCGATTAAAGTTTTAAAATCGACAAACCGGTCATTAAACGGTAAAAACCCCCCTTTATAATAATAATATTACTTATATATATATTTGTATTTTTATAAAAGTAAACTAATATAGCGTTAAGCTTTGTTTAAAGATTTTCCCTGTGGAACGAACCGGACTTACTAAAAACTACACTACTGTACGATTAGGTACACTGCCTATAAGTGTTGTAGCAAGATTTAAGTATATCCATTCTATAAATAAATAAATATCTTGTGTAAAATTGTATCGTAATTAATAGTATTTCCTTCTAAAATTTAATAGTATTTTATACCCCTTAGCTTTAACTATCAAGTATTTTCGGCGCCGCTGCCGGGGACAATCTAGCTTAAAAGCCGGAAGCGCAACGCTAATAATTATAAAAAAAAAGATTTTTATTTTTAGTTTACTTTTATTAAAATTTACTTTTGTAAAAATAAGTTTTTAATTATTCGAAAACATAAAAAGAAAACAAAAATATAAATATTTTTAAGAATTTATTAAATATTTAAGTTTTGTAAAGTTTCTTTATTTGTATTTTATAAAAATATAAGTTTTATTTAAATATTTTGTGTTTATTTAGAACATACAAAAAAAAAACCAAAAAAAAATTAATATATATAAATCTATTTTTAAGATATTTTTAAAATTATAAAGTAGTTCTATTTTTATTTTAGTTTTTAAATATAAGTTTTTATTATATAAATATTTTAGATTTTAAAACAGAAAACAGAAAAAAATATAAAAAAAAAAAACGCGTCGAATTTTAAACTGTACCTGAGTTGAAAATTGGAACCCCACGACTCGCGGAGTTTGTAGCCTCGAATACCGCGACTCGCGGAGACACTCTGACACACGTGACAGAACCCTAATTTCGCATTAATTACGGATTTTATTATTATTATTATTAATAAACCCTAATTAGTTTAATTATTATTATAATTAGTTTAAGTTTTTAAATTAAATTGTATTTTAAATTTTAATTAGTTTTAAATAAATTAATAGTTTTATAAAATAAATAATATAAAAATAATATTTTTATAAAATTTGTACTTTTTACAACTTTTTGTATATTTTTATATTTTGTCCCTTTTTAATCGTTTTAGCGTAATATTTGTATTTTTAGCTCATATTTAGTTTTAAACTTAGTTTTTGCCATAGTTATTTTTTTTACTTCTAGATTTTTAGGCTTTGTCGTAAAATCCCTTAAGTGCCTTTTCTTTAGACTAAGATTTAGGTACTTTAGAATTTTGCGACGCCTTTTTAAGTTTTAGTTTCTTTTTAAGATATTGCCATTTGGGATATAGTTTTTCTTGTAAGCTTTAATATTTTTAGACACCTTTTACCTATGTATCAATTATCATTCCAATTAGTAATCTTAATTTGCGATTATAATTTTAAGTTAGTGATAGTAATAAGGTTGGGTTAGTCTAGTGTTTTTAAGTTTTATAAGTCACTTGTTTTTTATTTCTTATTTTTCGACGCCTTTTATTTTTTTCGATCTTTTCTTTTTCGACCTTTTTTCCGACGCGCTCTTTTTCTTTCTTATTTCTCGTCATTCTAGTTTTTAGGACTTAGAATTTTTTCTACTTCTTATCTAAATTTCTTAAAATTACGAAAATTTATTTTAAGTGGTTAAATTGATAGACATCAAAATTTTCTGGTTCGTAGTAATAGTTGGATTTGTACGTGGACCGGGTTATTGGAGCCAAACAGCCCTCAATTATATTGAGACCAAACGAATCCTGCCCCTCTGCTGCATCTTTTGGCTATTCGAAACGTGGGCAAAATCAGAAAAGTCTATTAATTGGATAACTTATATAATTTTTCTTTCCTTTTTAAAAACTAATAGGATATTCAGTGAATGCACCGAGCAAGACGTTCACCACCTTTTGTACGTTCACCACCTGTAACTAGATCAAGACATTTAGCAAATATTACCGCCGTTGATTTTTCTTTAGAATCGTCATCCAGCTGATTAAGTACTCCAATTCAAATTTCCGATAATCCATTTTTTGAACCCGACCTCACAATTGAGAATCCGGAGAATATTCAGGGACGATTCGTAGATCCTGAACCACTAAACTTTCCTCCGGAACCACCAATCATTCAAACAGAGATTGTTGAGGAACGAACCATTAAATCAGAATCCTCTAGTGATTCCGATTCAACAAATTCAATTATGGAAGTAACAGAACCATTAAGTATGGAAGACCGAATGAGAGCTAAATGCACTGGCCAAGGTCACGCAATTACTCATCCAGACATTAATGCGCCAGATTATGAAATCAAAGGACAAATTCTACACATGGTGACTAATCAATGCCAATTTAGTGGTGCGCCGAAGGAAGATCCAAATGAACATCTACGTACCTTTAATAGGATTTGCAAACTATTTAAAATCCGAGAAGTAGAAGATGAACAGATATATCTCATGTTATTTCCCTGGACTTTAAAGGGAGAAGCCAAAGATTGGTTGGAATCGCTACCTGAAGGGGCGATTGATACATGGGACGTTTTAGTTGAAAAATTTCTTAAACAATTCTTTCCTGCATCTAAAGTCGTAAGACTTCAAGGAGAAATTGTTACGTTCACACAGAAGCCAAATGAAACTCTATATGAGGCGTGGACAAGATTTAGAAAGTTATTAAGAGGATGTCCGCAACATGGTTTAGATACCTGCCAAATAGTACAAATATTCTACCAAGGATGCGAATCACTACAAGGAAAGACATAGATATAGCAGCTGGTGGTTCTATTATGAAGAAAACCGAAACTGATGCTTACAAAATTATTGATAACACTGCTTCCCACTCACATGAGTGGCACCAACAAAAAGATATATGATAATGCTAAAAACGAACATATATTTCATAGCATTATTCCCCAAGAAAGACAAGCTTTTAGTTGCAATTGTTCTATTTAAAAGTGATATTCGTTTAAATAATAAAAGGTGAAGACAAAAGACAGATTCGACGAATTGAAGACGCAAACGACCAAAAAGCTCAAAAGTACAAAATACAATCAAAGAGGTTCCAATTATTGATAAGAAACGTCTCGAAATTACAAGAGTACAAGATTCAAAACGTAAAGTACAAGATATTAAATTGTACGCAAGGACGTTCGAAAATCCGGAACCGGGACATGAGTCAACTCTTAACGCTCGACGCAATGGACTAAAAATTACGAATCAACTATGCACATAAATATAATATAATATATAATTAATTCTTAAAATTAATATATATATTATAATATATTTATAAATCGTCGGTAAGAAAGAAGCCAAAGGAGGGTGAGCTGTATTTTCAAACTCCGCGACTCGCGGAGTTTGAAGGCAAAAGTTGCCGCGAGTTGCGGAGTACCCCTGAACTCAATTCCCTATAAAGCCAACCGAATTCTGATCATTTTCAATATCCATAATCTATCTCTCTCTCTCAATATATACGTAAATATATATATATATATATATATATATATAATTTATATTTTAATTTTAATTTTAATTTTAAATCTTAATAATAAGGGTATGTAAGCAAATGTTGTAAGGGCGTAAGTCGAAATTCTGTCCGTGTAACGCTACGCTATATTTAATCATTGTAAGTTATGTTCAACCTTTTTAATTTAATGTCTCGTAGCTAAGTTATTATTATGCTTATTTAAAACGAAGTAATCATGATGTTGGGCTAATTACTAAAATTGGGTAATTGGGCTTTGTACCATAATTGGGGTTTGGACAAAAGAACGACAATTGTGGAAATTAGACTATGGGCTATTAATGGGCTTTATATTTGTTTAACTAAATGATAGTTTGTTAATGTTAATATAAAGATTTACAATTGGGCGTCCCTATAAATTACCATATACACTCGATCGGACACGATGGGCGGGGTATTTATATGTACGAATAATCGTTCATTTAACCGGACACGGGAATGGATTAATAGCCACTAGAATAATTAAAACAGGGGTGAAATTATGTACAAGGACACTTGGTATAATTGATAACAAAATATTAAAACCTTGGGTTACACTCAGTCGACATCCTGGTGTAATTATTAAACAAAGTATTAAAATCTTGTTACAGTTTAAGTCCCCAATTAGTTGGAATATTTAACTTCAGGTATAAGGATAATTTGACGAGAACACTCGCACTTTATATTTATGACTGATGGACTGTTATGGACAAAAACCAGACGGACATATTAAATAATCCAGGACAAAGGACAATTAATCCATGGGCATAAAACTAAAATTAACACGTCAAACATCGTGGTTACGGAAGTTTAAATAAGCATAATTCTTTTATTTCATATTTAATTTCTTTTATTTTATATTTAATTGCACTTCTAATTATCGCATTTTTATTGTTATTGTATTTAATTGCACTTTTAATTATCGTACTTTTTAATTATCGCAAGTTTATTTTATCGCACTTTTATTATTCGCAATTTCATTATCGTTATTTACTTTACGCTTTAAATTAAGTCTTGTATTTATTTATTATTTTACATTTGGTTTTAACTGCGACTAAAGTTTTAAAATCGACAAACCGGTCATTAAACGGTAAAAACTCCCCTTTATAATAATAATATTACTTATATATATATTTGTATTTTTATAAAAGTAAACTAATATAGCGTTAAGCTTTGTTTAAAGATTTTCCCTGTGGAACGAACCGGACTTACTAAAAACTACACTACTGTACGATTAGGTACACTGCCTATAAGTGTTGTAGCAAGGTTTAAGTATATCCATTCTCTAAATAAATAAATATCTTGTGTAAAATTGTATCGTATTTAATAGTATTTTCTTGTAAAATTTAATAGTATTTTATATACCCCTTAGCTTTAAACATCAAGTATTTTTGACGCCGCTTCCGGAGAATCACTTAAAAGCCGGAAGCGCAACGCTAATATAAAAAAAAAAGATTTTTAGTTTACTTTTATTAAAATTCGTTTTTATAAAAATACGTTTTAAATATTCGAAAATATAAAAAGAAAAACAAAAATATAAGTATTTTTAAGATTTTGTTAAATATTTAAGTTTTATAAAGTTTCTTTATTTTTATATAAGTTTTATTTAAGTATTTTGTTTTTATTTAAAACATAAAAAAAAACCGAAAAAAATATATATATAAATCTAGTTTTAAGATTTTTATTTATAAAATTATAAAGTAGTTCTATTTTTATTCTAGTTTTTAAAATATAAGTTTTTATTATATAAATATTTTAGATTTTAAAACAGAAAATATAAAACAGAAAATATAAAATAAAAAAATAAAAAAGAAAAACGCGTCGAATTTCAAAACTGTACCTGAGTTGAATTTTGAAACCCCGCGACTCGCGGAGTTTGAAGCATCGAATACCGCGACTCGCGGAGCAGACCTGACACGGGTACACAGGAACCCTAATTCGCATTAATTACGGGTTTTATTAATTTTAATTAATTTTAAACCCTAATTAGTTTATTTATATTATATTGTTTAGTTTAGTTTTTATTTATTTGTTTTATTTAGTTAAATTAGTTTAAATAAAATATAAAATTAATAGTTTTAATAAATAAATAATATAAAAATAATATTTTTATAAAAATTTGTAACTTTTTACAACTTTTTGTATATTTTTATATTTTGTCCCTTTTTAATTGTTTTAGCGTAATATTTATATTTTTCGCTCATATTTAGTTTTAAACTTAGTTTTTGCCATAGTTATTTTTACTTCTAGATATTTAGGCTTTGCCGTAGAATTCCTTAAGTGTTTTTCTTTAGACTAAGATTTAGGTACTTTAGAATTTTGCGACGCCTTTTTAAGTTTTAGTTTCTTTTTAAGTTATTTCCATTTGAGATTTAGTTTTTCCTGTAAGCTTTAATATTTTTAGACGACTTTTCCCTATGTATCAATTATCATTCCAATTAGTAATCTCAATTTGCGATTATAATTTTAAGTTAGTTGTAGTAATAAGGTTAGGTTAGTCAAGTGTTTTTAAGTGTTATAAGTTTCTTTTATTTTTCCGTCACCTTTTATTTTTCAACCATTTTTCTTTTTCGACCTTTTTCGATGAACACTTTTTCTTTCTTATTTCTCGCTATTCTAGTTTTAGGACATAGATTTTTATTCTACTTCTTATCTAAATTTCTTAAAATTACGAAAATTTATTTTAAGTGGTTAAATTGATAGACATCAAAATTTTCTGGTTCGTAGTAATAGTTGGATTTGTACGTGGACCGGGTTATTGGAGCCAAACAGTCCTCAATTATATTGAGACCAAACGAATCCTGCCCCTCTGCTGCATCTTTTGGCTATTCGAAACGTGGGCAAAATCAGAAAAGTCTATTGATTGGATAACTTATTATAATTTTTCTTTCCTTTTAAAAAAAACTAATAGGATATTCAGTGAATGCACCGAGCAAGACGTTCATCACCTTTTGTACGTTCACCACCTGTAACTAGATCAAGACATTTAGCAAATATTACTGCCGTTGATTTTTCTTTAGAATCGTCATCCAGTCGACCAAGTACTCCAGTTCAAAATTCCGATAATCCATTTTTTGAACCCGACCTCACAATTGAGAATCCGGAGAATATTCAGGGACGATTCGTAGATCCTGAACCATTAAATTTTCCTCCGGAACCACCAATCATTCAAACAGAGATTGTTGAGGAACGAACCATTAAATCAGAATCCTCTAGTGATTCCGATTCAACAAATTCAATTATGGAAGTAACAGAACCATTAAGTATGGAAGACCGAATGAGAGCTAAACGCACTGGCCAAGGTCACGCAATTACTCATCCAGACATTAATGTGCCAGATTATGAAATCAAAGGACAAATTCTACACATGGTGACTAATCAATGCCAATTTAGTGGTGCGCCGAAGGAAGATCCAAATGAACATCTACGTACCTTTAATAGGATCTGCAAACTATTTAAAATCCGAGAAGTGGAGGATGAACAGATATATCTCATGTTATTTCCCTGGACTTTAAAGGGAGAAGCCAAAGATTGGTTGGAATCGTTACCTGAAGGGGCGATCGATACATGGGACGTTTTAGTTGAAAAATTTCTTAAACAATTCTTTCCTGCATCTAAAGCCGTAAGACTTCAAGGAGAAATTGTTACGTTCACACAGAAGCCGAATGAAACTCTATATGAGGCGTGGACTAGATTTGGAAAGTTGTTAAGAGGATGTCCGCAACATGGTTTAGACACCTGTTAAATAGTACAAATATTCTACCAAGGATGCGACATCACTACAAGGAAAGACATAGATATAGCAGCTGGTGGTTCTATTATGAAGAAAACCGAAACTGATGCTTACAAAATTGTTGATAACACTGCTTCCCACTCACATGAGTGGCACCAAGAAAAAGATATCGTTAGATCATCTAAAGCAACTAGAGCCGATTCTAGCCATGACTTAGATTCCATTTCCGCAAAGATAGATGCTGTCGAGAGATGAATGGAAAAGATGACTAAAGATATTCACTCAATACGAATTAGTTGTGAGCAGTGTGGAGGACCACATTTGACAAAAGATTGTCTCAGTATTGAATTAACAATGGAACAAAGAGAGAATATTTCATACATAAACCAAAGGCCTGGAAATAATTATCAACCGCCAAGACCGATTTACAATCAAAACCAGAATTATAACAGAAATATTCCATACAACAACCAACAAGGTCCTAGCAATCAACAATTATCCAATAATAATTACAATCAGCAAAGACCTAATTTTCAAAACAAACCACCACAACAAACCGATGTTAAAAAGCCGAATTTAGAAGATATGATGACGAAGCTAGTTGAAACTCAAACGCAGTTTTTCACATCTCAAAAACAAACCAATGAACAAAATGCTCAAGCATTTAGAAATCAACAAGCTTCTATTCAAAATCTGGAACAAGAAGTAAGTGACCTAGCAAGATTAATAGGTGAAAGAAAACCGGGAAGTCTACCTAGTGATACAAATGCTAACCCCCGAAATGAAACAGCTAAAGCTATTACCACAAGAAGTGGTACAACACTTAAACCACCTGAAATACCTGTAACTTCTGATGAAGCTATTCCTACTCCACAAGAACCACAACCTGATCAAGATAAGGAAAAAGAACTGGTAGTTGAGAAGGTTAATGAAGATAACACAGTTAAGGCTAAACCTTATGTTAAACCATACCAACCACCACTTCCTTACCCGAGTAAAATGAAGAAAGAGAAACTTGAAGCCGAGCAATCCAAATTCTTGGATATGTTTAAACAGATAAATGTAAATCTTCCTTTCATTGATGTGATTTCAGGAATGCCTAGATATGCTAAGTTCTTGAAAGATCTGATCACGAATAGAAAGAAAATGGAAGAACTCTCGGCTGTTACCATGAATGCTAATTGTTCAGCAGTGCTGTTGAATAAGATACCAGAAAAACTATCTGATCCAGGAAGTTTCACAATTCCATATTTTCTGGGTAGTCTTAGTTCAATAGAAGCATTGGCAGACTTAGGTGCAAGTATAAATCTAATGCCATATTCACTATACGCTAAACTAGACCTTGGAGAATTGAAACCAACCAGAATAAGCATACAACTAGCCGATAGATCAATAAAATATCCTAGAGGGATAATGGAGAACATGCTACTTAAAGTTGGTACTTTAGTATTTCCAGTAGATTTTGTTGTTCTGGACATGGAAGAAGATTCTCAAGTTCCTTTCATATTAGGAAGACCATTCTTAAACACGGCTAAAGCAATGATAGACGTATTCGGTAAGAAACTGACCCTAAGTATAGAGGACGAGAGTGTTACCTTTTAAGTTGATAAAGCAATGCAACAACCGCAATCTGTAGATGATACATGTTATTATATTCAAACTATAGATGCACATGCAGAATTATTAGAAGAATTTCCAGAATTACAAGGAACAGGAGAATGTTCTTTAGGAGAAGGTAATGAACCAATTGATGAAGTTGAAATGTTGGCTACACTAATAGCTAATGGATATGAACTAACAACAGAAGAAATCCAAATGCTAAAAGAAGAAGACAGATATCAATACAAATCATCGATAGAAGAACCTCCGAAATTAGAGTTAAAGCCACTTCCAAACCATTTGGAATACGCTTATTTACATGGTGAATCTGAATTACCTGTAATAATAACGTCTTCTCTTACTGAAAATGAGAAATCACAACTCATTTCTGTGTTGAAAGCTCATAAACCAGCCATTGCATGGAAGATTCATGATATTAAAGGAATAAGTCCTTCGTATTGCACACATAAAATCCTTATGGAAGAAGGTCATAAAACGTATGTGCAACGCCAACGAAGACTAAATCCTAATATGCAAGATGTAGTTAAAAAAGAAATTATTAAACTGCTAGACGCAGGTCTAATTTATCCAATTTCTGATAGTCCATGGGTAAGCCCAGTTCAATGCGTGCCTAAGAAGGGTGGCATGACTGTCATTACAAATGAGAAAAATGAGCTTATTCCTACTAGGACTGTAACATGATGGCGTGTATGTATTGATTATAGAAAATTAAATGACGCCACCAGAAAAGATCACTTTCCCTTACCTTTCATTGATCAAATGTTGGAAAGATTAGCCGGAAATAGTTACTATTGTTTTCTAGATGGATTTTCCGGATATTTTCAAATTCCAATAGCACCCGAGGACCAAGAGAAAACCACATTCACGTGCCCTTATGGTACTTTTGCTTACAAACGCATGCCATTTGGACTTTGCAACGCCCCTGCAACCTTTCAAAGGTGTGATTGCGATTTTTCATGACATGATAGAAGAATGCATGGAAGTTTTCATGGATGACTTTTCAGTCTTCGATGATACATTTGAAACATGTCTAGCTAATCTTGAACGAATGCTTATTAGATGCGAACAATCAAATCTAGTACTTAATTGGGAGAAATGCCATTTCATGGTTAAAGAGGGCATCGTTCTTGGACATAAAATTTCAAAAGAAGGAATTGAAGTGGATAGAGCTAAAGTAGATGTAATTGCTAAACTTCCACATCCCACCAATGTTAGAGGAGTAAGGAGTTTTCTAGGGCATGCCGGTTTTTACCGACATTTCATAAAAGATTTTTCTAAAATTGCCACTCCTATGAATAAACTCCTAGAAAAGGATGCTCCATTCATCTTTTCAGATGAGTGTATCAAATCGTTTAATATTCTTAAAGAGAAACTCACTAATGCGCCGATCATGATAACACCAAATTGGAATCTACCGTTTGAATTAATGTGCGATGCAAGTGATTTTGCAATGGGAGCCGTTTTAGGACAAAGGATTGAAAAACGATTTCAACCTATATATTATGCTAGTAAGACGTTACAAGGAGCACAAACAAACTATACAACTACTGAAAAAGAACTCCTTGCTATTGTCTTTGCTTTTGACAAATTTCGATCATATCTCGTTCTAGCAAAAACGGTGGTCTATATCGACCATTCTGCTCTTAGATACCTATTTTCAAAACAAGATGCTAAACCAAGATTAATCCGTTAGATCTTACTCTTACAAGAGTTTGATATTGAAATCCGAGATAAAAGAGGAGCAGAAAATCTCGCCGCTGATCATCTTTCTCGTCTTGAAAATCCTGAGTTAGAAGTTCTAAATGAATCGGCCATACAAGACAACTTTCCTGATGAATATCTATTGAAGATAGATTATAAAGAAATTCCATGGTTTGCAGACTATGCAAACTACTTAGTTTGTGGATTCCTTGAAAAAGGATTATCGTACCAAAAAAGAAAGAAATTCTTCAGTGATATAAAACACTATTTTTGGGAAGATCCACATCTGTTTAAAAGTTGTCCCGATGGAATAATACGCCGATGTGTATTTGGAGACGAAGCTAGTAAAATTTTAAACCATTGTCACACAGGACCAACAGGAGGGCATTATGGGCCTCAACTAACAGCAAGAAAAGTTTATAATGCTGGATTCTATTGGCCTACAATTTACAAAGACGCACACCTTCTTTGCAAATCCTGTGATGCTTGTCAAAGGGCCGAAAAAATAAGTCAACGTGATGAAATGCCACAAAATGTCATTCAAGTATGTGAAGTATTTGACATTTGGGGTATTGACTTTATGGGTCCATTTCCAAAATCTCATAATAATCTATATATACTCGTAGCCATTGATTATGTGTCTAAATGGGCGGAAGCACAAGCTCTCCCAATTAACGATGCACGAGTTGTAGTCAACTTTTTAAAACGTCTTTTTGCAAGGTTTGGAACACCGAAAGCTTTAATAAGTGATCGGGGTACTCATTTCTGTAATAATCAACTTGAGAAAGTTCTTAAAAGATATGGAGTAACTCATAAAATCTCCACCGCATATCATCCACAAACAAGTAGACAAGTTGAAAATACCAACCGAGCTTTAAAACGTATTCTAGAGAAAACCGTAGGATCAAATCTGAAGGAATGGTCCATTAAATTGGAGGATGCACTCTGGGCTTTTAGAACAGCCTATAAAACTCCAATTGGAACCACACCTTTTAGACTTGTTTATGGAAAAGCATGTCATCTTCCAGTAGAAATTGAACACAAAGCATTTTGGGCTTTGAAGACATGTAATCTTGATTTACATGAAGCCGGACGTCTACGATTAAGTCAACTAAACGAATTAGAAGAGTTAAGACATGAAGCATACGAAAATTCATTAATCTATAAAGAAAAAATGAAGAAATGGCATGATAAAAGAATCAGAAGTTTAAAAGAATTTAAAGAAGGAGACAGAGTTCTTCTTTTCAATTCACGATTCAAGCTATTTCCTGGAAAACTGAAATCAAGATGGTCTGGACCATTCATAGTTAAAAGAGTTTTCCCATACGGAACGATAGAATTAATAAATTCAAATGGGATTGAATTTAAAGTTAATGGTCACAGAGTTAAACTCTACATAGATAGTCCAATGGAATTCGACAATGAAGTTAATCACAATTTCGATACCACAGCTAACTAAGTGTGGGGAGAATCAAGTCTTTAAAGGTTTATGTATTTCTGTTAGAGTTAGATTGTCTGTTTTCGTGTAGTTCTCGAAAATGGAACCCGAATGGTCTTTCCCTAGCAGACCCTAAAGAACTAGTCTTCTCCCCCCATTCTGAATTTTTATTTTTTTTAGGTTTTTACAAAATGAAGACTGCCTGTGAACTAAACCATGGTCTAATGCTACACGCTTTGATCACTAAACGTAATAATGACACATTACCAAGTGAAATAGTATCAGTAATCAGAGAAAGATTGGACGGAGTTAGAAAAGAATCCAGATGCGAAGATAATAAGTTACAATTTGGTAAAGGAAAATCAAAATCCGCAGCAAAAAGAAGAGCACGACACCTAGAAAGATGTCACAAATGCGGAAAATGGTCACATGGAGGTAAATGTTCAAATAATCAAACCTATTCAAATACCAAATTTGTTACTTTATGCAGAGACGGACCGTTCATATGTTTAGAAGAAAAAAACACTGAATGCTCGAGGTTACGCCTATGTAGCCATGGAAAACCAATTAAACCGACTATCTTATGAATGGGATAGATCATATAACTAAGAAATCTATTTCACAGGTATGTTTGTACAGTTTTTTTTATTTTTATTTTTATTTTTAACCTTTTGATAATAAACGCTAATTTGTTCGCTATAAAGTATTAAATTGGTATTGAATAAAATTAGGTTTGGCGACCGAAATTATTGATATCATTCAAAAATTTATTACATCACTGCGAAATTTAACGTTTATTCTTAAGGTATAAATATCTTTAATCAATCAACCCAAAATATTTCAAAAATTCGTCATGAGTTAAATTAGGTCATGGAACCGAAATTACTTTACCGAAAAGAGGGGCGCATATTTTTGATAATATTTGATTGATTAAAGTGGGATAAAAAGCCAAAAAGATTTTTAATTTTATTTTTACCATGTTTTTAAAATTAATATATAAATCTTAAATTAATATTGTAAACTTTGTAAAAACAATATATTTAAAATTGTAAATATTTGAAAAATTAATATAAGTTTGGTGTGAATTTATAATATGAATTTTTAAATTAAGTTCGGTGTGAATTTTTAATTTTTAAAATATGAATTTTATTTTTATGCATTTTAAATTGTAAGTTTGGTGTGAATTTTTAATATTAATTTTGAATTTTATATTTAAATTGTGTGAATTTAAAAACAAAAATTTACTTTATCTCATTAAGTTAAAAATATGATTTTTAAAATTCGTCGTAAGTTGAAGACTAGGTCTTTGAACCGAAATTACTTTACCCAAGGGAGGGACGAGAAATTTTATTATCATTATTTTTAATCTTATTGAATTAAAGTATGCCAAAACATTAAAAAAAAAACTAAAAAAAAATCTAAGCTTTTAAAACAATCGCTTGAAAAAGACAAATTTTAAAATTTTATCGAGGGACGGACTAGGACATCGATCCGAAACGACCGCGTCCTAAATAACAAGGGAAACAAAATTTTAAAATTAATTACTTAATTCTTTTAATTAGTATAAGATGTAAAAAAAAAAAAAAAAATTACAAACTCCGCGACTCGCGGAGTTTGAAGGTTCAAACACCGCGACTCGCGGAGGGACCGAATTACAGAAAAAAAATAAAACGCAAGAACAGCTCAGTTGCACACCACAAATATGAAAATACTGCGAAAATAACCCGAAAAAACCCGAAAAAGACCTCCCAAATTCATAATTTTTCACCGTTAATCATCAAATCTTTTACTAAAATCATGTTGAGAAGGATGCTATCAAGGAATTACTCAAGAAAAACAGTAAATTTCTACACCTAAACACCATTTAATCCGAAAATTAGTGTTCTTGAGCAATTTTTTCCCCAATTTGATTTTGATGCTTTTTAGTGTAATTATGCTTAAATTGTTTAAGTATTATGCTTGTATAACCTAGATTGATGCTATTTAACATGATTAGAAGCCTTAAACTTAAAATTTTGAGTAATCTAGGGTTTGTGTTCTTGAGCAATTTGGGGCTTTTTGATATAAACAGGTTATGACCGATTTTTGTCATAAATTGTTGCTAAATTAAGTAGTGTAACATGTTTAGGTAGTTAAATGATCCAAACTTTGAGCCTAAACATGATTTTGAGAATTAAAGTGGACTTTTTTAAGTCTAAAATTCATGAACTTGATTTTTGAGAGATAATGCCATTTGAAACTTGTTTAATTGCTAGTGATGATTATTTTGACATGTTATTTGAGTTGAATGCTTATGAACTTGGTAAACATTTTCGTATATGCTTATTTGAAAAAGTGTAGATTTGATGAAAATATGAAAATGAGCTTAAGTTTGATATAAATTGATCATGTCATTGTAATTATTTTGATTGATGATTTTGCTGACACTAATGCATATTTGGATGCACAAAAAATTGTGTTTGATGTGTTTTGTAGACTGAAAGGGGTGAATCTTCATTCCAAGCTCGCAATGCTCCTGCTGAAAATACGGAACAACAGGAGGTGGATAACTACTAGAAACAAGATATACCTCATCCAGTCATGACATTTTCTGATATGCACTTGGAAGATTTGCACCCGAACCTGAGATTTGACAGACTTTGGATAGATTATCCAAAATACCAAAGGGGTTTGCATACTCTTCATTCTAAAGTTGTTGAGGTACCTAGGGTCATAGAATGGGGACCATTAGAAGCTGTAGAATTGGCCGGGCCAATTAGGGAATTACTTGCACAGAGGTATGGTAATTCTACTTTTAATGACTGGGTACGTTTATTCACCATGCGTAGACCTGTATATAAAGTATGGTGTGAAGAATTGTTGTGTAGTATAGAATTAAATGATCGGGTAGCTAGTTTAACCGATCGATCTTTTATTAGATTTTTGTTAGGAGGTTCGATACGCCACATGTCTTTACTAGACATGGCTCAGGCTTTACGTATATATACGCCTGAGGAGTTAGCATCTGCCGATTGTAGAGGGTTGATACTAAATGGTAGAAAGATAGATGAAAATTTTGATACACATGGTGTATGGAGTCAAATGACAAGGCATCACCGATTCAAAGGGGGAAATTACTCTTATTTGGATATAGATAGAGCTGAATTAAGAGTAATTCATAGGTTTTTAGCTAATTCGATTACACAAAGAGGTAAGAACAAGGAAAAGGTAAATGAACATGATTTGTTTTACCATATGTGTATTCGAGACCTACAAAGCACTGTAAGTATACCTTATTGTGTGGGTTATTATTTATCAGCTATGGTTAGGGGGATGAGACCGCATAGCATAATAGGAGGTGGTATATTTATTACTTTGATTGCTGAATATCTCGGTGTGGATATAAGTCGGGGGGGATTATTAGTCGAAGAACCAGAACCCCGCGATACAATAGGTTTAAATGTATACCATGGTGCGAAAGTTTTGAAGAGGCGAAATAACGCCGCAGTACAATACCATGGTAGACATCCACAGGTTGAGAGAAACCAACAGCAAGGTAATGTAGGAGGGGGAAATGAAATGCAAGAAATGCAAAGGTTTATAGCTTCACAAGAGTACGAAAATGCTAGACATAGAGCATTTGAAGATTGGCAAGTTCATCAAAACCAAATCATAGCTTATTGCCAACATATAGGTAGAAACTATATTCCTACTACAAAGCCCATATTCCCTCCCTGGTGTATAGAGATTCAACCACCGTATCCTACGTATAACCCAGCCGAAGCATTTTATAGCACCTATGGTTATGCATGGAACCCCTACTGGTATCAGTATCATCCCTAGTCTACTTAGTTTTATTTATTTTGTAATTTGTAATGTTGATACGTTTAATACTTATTTAATATTGTAATAGTTTTTATAATTTTCTAACTTTTATTCTTAGATTTTAATTATTTTTGAATGTGGGGTAATATACCAAACTTCAAAAATATGTATATATGTTTGCAGTTTATCTTATGTACACAACAGGGTAAAACAATGCATTTTCAAAGACTGGCATTAAGTTCAGCAAAAGCAACTAATTTTGACGACAAGATGCAAAATATATGAGAAATAACAACAAGACGGAATGAACAAATGATATGCACCATTTATCATTCAGCAAGCAAACACAAATATGTTTGGAAACTTTGGTAAAATTTAATCATTTTCACACAAATCACCCTCAATAATTTAAATTGTTACTGATTTCTTGCAAATGAGGGCATTGCAAGATCTTAAGTGTGGGAAGGGGTTAAATTTTTTCCGATTTTTAAATTTTTTATCTTAAACACTTGGTTACCATTAAAAATACTAGTAATGTAGTAGTTGTATTAGAATCTAGTGCTCTCTGATAATAAAGAACAGCCCTAGTCTTATATACTGACTACCCAATTCTAGTAAAATTTTTCAAAATTTTTAATTAAATGAACTCAAAATCATGTTTATACATATTTATGAATGATAAAACTAGGTTTTAACACCGAAATTATTGTTGCCTCGGAAAGGACATAAATTGATAAACAAACCAAAATGTTAAAATTCATTTAAAATGGAACAGAGGACAATAAAAAGGAAAATAAAAGCCAAGTGTGGGAAAATTCTCCAAGTTATTCAAAACATATGTCACATATTTTTGTACAAATAACTGAAAATACTTTTGCTTTGGACCAAACTAAACTGTTTTACCCGATGAAAGAAAAGAAGAGATGGATCTACACGATGAATCAATTCCATCATTAAAAGGAAGTAAAGTCTTCCGAAAAAGAAACGCGCTTCTTGATTTAGGTCAGGAAGTTGTCGTCCAGACCAGCTGTAGGTTGACGAAAAATCTAGAAAAGTCATCACTAAAATCAGCAGGAAATCCACGGACCTCAGCATCAAACAGGGTCGCCATGTGGTCAGACTTATCCTAGCCATGAGAGGATCTGTCTTGTAAAATGGGGAGGACGCCGTGCAAATTAGCTTAATAAGACTAATGAATCAGACCCCCAGAAAGGATAATCTCCTTAAAAGATTAAAAATCAGCTTTTAAGACTGATATTACTCAATCCTTGAGATTGACCTTAAAGATTGAGAATTACAAACTCATGGAATTCGATGATATCTAAACTCGAGCTTGAACGAGAAAATATTTTGATCAAATTAAAACCGATTTGTTTTCTGAAAACCCATTTTCAATGCGTTCATTACCATTGAACGTAAAATCCTAGGAATTCATCTGGAATTCATTAGGTCACCTGAACCAAATCGGGTGTCAACCGTAAGAACGGTGGTTGCATAGCATGGTCGAAGACAGGACCTTGTGCCAGACCGAAAAATTATAAGGGTAAGCTTTACTATTGCTCCTACCAAGGATAGTAATTACGTCCGACACGTTATAGACCATAATTAAAAGCATGTCAGGGGACATTGCCTTAACAGTTGCTTGTTTAACGCTTTCCTTTACAAACCGGACGGTAGTTTACCGAAAGGTAATATACGGGACAAGTAAACTGGACGTGTTGCTTTCCTAATACAAGGTTAGCAAGTGGATGACACAAAACCGCAAGTTTTGAGCTAAAATTTTCAAATCTGAAACCCACCAAACCCACAAAAATAATTTGCAAACACCGGTGAAGGGTTATTCCAGAAAACTTATCTAGGGTAAAAACTAGATTTAATTTTCAAAAGATCAAATGTTTTCATAAAGATCCAATTTCCTTAATGGATCTAAATTTTTATAGTCATGTGGGACTGTAAACCATATTGTTACTACCATTGTTTATACCGTCGTATAGAAATCACTGATGTACAAAGTGTGAAGAATAAAGAAGTGATTCTAGTATTTCAAGACGATATTGCTTGAGGACAAGCAACGCTCAAGTGTGGGAATATTTGATAATGCTAAAAACGAACATATATTTCATAGCATTATTCCCCAAGAAAGACAAGCTTTTAGTTGCAATTGTTCTATTTAAAAGTGATATTCGTTTAAATAATAAAAGGTGAAGACAAAAGACAGATTCGACGAATTGAAGACGCAAATGACCAAAAAGCTCAAAAGTACAAAATACAATCAAAGAGGTTCCAATTATTGATAAGAAATGTCTCGAAATTACAAGAGTACAAGATTCAAAATGCAAAGTACAAGATATTAAATTGTACGCAAGGACGTTCGAAAATCCGGAACCGGGACATGAGTCAACTCTCAACGTTCGACGCAATGGACTAAAAATTACGAGTCAACTATGCACATAAATATAATATAATATAATATATAATTAATTCTTAAAATTAATATATATATTATAATATATTTATAAATCGTCGGTAAGAAAGAAGCCAAAGGAGGGTGAGCTGTATTTTCAAACTCCGCGACTCGCGGAGTTTGAAGGCAAAAGTTGCCGCGAGTCGCGGAGTACCCCTGAACTCATTTCCCTATAAAGCCAACCGAATTCTGATCATTTTCAATATCCATAATCTATCTCTCTCTCAATATATACGTAAATATATATATATATATATAATTTTAATTTTAATTTTAATTTTAATTTTAAATCCTAATAATAAGGGTATGTTAGCAAATGTTGTAAGGGTGTAAGTCAAAATTCTGTCCGTGTAACGCTACGCTATTTTTAATCATTGTAAGTTATGTTCAACCTTTTTAATTTAATGTCTCGTAGCTAAGTTATTATTATGCTTATTTAAAATGAAGTAATCATGATGTTGGGCTAATTACTAAAATTGGGTAATTGGGCTTTGTACCATAATTGGGGTTTGGACAAAAGAACGACACTTGTGGAAATTAGACTATGAGCTATTAATGGGCTTTATATTTGTTTAACTAAATGATAGTTTGTTAATGTTAATATAAAGATTTACAATTGGGCGTCCCTATAAATTACCATATACACTCGATCGGACACGATGGGCGGGGTATTTATATGTACGAATAATCGTTCATTTAACCGGACACGGGAATAGATTAATAGCCACTAGAATAATTAAAACAGGGGTGAAATTATGTACAAGGACACTTGGTATAATTGATAACAAAATATTAAAACCTTGGGTTACACTCAGTCGACATCCTGGTGTAATTATTAAACAAAGTATTAAAATCTTGTTACAGTTTAAGTCCCCAATTAGTTGGAATATTTAACTTCGGGTATAAGGATAATTTGACGAGGACACTCGCACTTTATATTTATGACTGATGGACTGTTATGGACAAAAACCAGACGGACATATTAAATAATCCAGGACAAAGAACAATTAACCCATGGGCATAAAACTAAAATTAACACGTCAAACATCATGGTTACGGAAGTTTAAATAAGCATAATTCTTTTATTTCATATTTAATTTCTTTTATTTTATATTTAATTGCACTTCTAATTATCGCATTTTTATTGTTATTGTATTTAATTGCACTTTTAATTATCGTACTTTTTAATTATCGCAAGTTTATTTTATCGCACTTTTATTATTCGCAATTTCATTATCGTTATTTACTTTACGCTTTAAATTAAGTCTTGTATTTATTTATTATTTTACATTTGGTTTTAACTGCGACTAAAGTTTTAAAATCGACAAACCGGTCATTAAACGGTAAAAACCCCCCTTTATAATAATAATATTACTTATATATATATTTGTATTTTTATAAAAGTAAACTAATATAGCGTTAAGCTTTGTTTAAAGATTTTCCCTGTGGAACGAACCGGACTTACTAAAAACTACACTACTGTACGATTAGGTACACTGCCTATAAGTGTTGTAGCAAGGTTTAAGTATATCCATTCTCTAAATAAATAAATATCTTGTGTAAAATTGTATCGTATTTAATAGTATTTTCTTGTAAAATTTAATAGTATTTTATATACCCCTTAGCTTTAAACATCAATATCGTTAGATCATCTAAAGCAGCTAGAGCCGATTCTAGCCATGACTTAGATTCCATTTCCGCAAAGATAGATGATGTGGAGAGACGAATGGAAAAGATGACTAAAGATATTCACTCAATACGAATTAGTTGTGAGCAGTGTGGAGGACCACATTTGACAAAAGATTGTCTCAGTATTGAATTAACAATGGAACAAAGAGAGAATATTTCATACATAAACCAAAGGCCTGGAAATAATTATCAGAATAATTATTAACCGCCAAGACCGATTTACAATCAAAACCAGAATTATAATCAAAATATTCCATACAACAACCAACAAGGTCCTAGCAATCAACAAGTATCCAATAATACTTACAACCAGCAAAGACCTAATTTTCAAAACAAACCACCACAACCCGATGATAAAAAGCCGAATTTAGAAGATATGATGACGAAGCTAGTTGAAACTCAAACGCAGTTTTTCACATCTCAAAAATAAACTAATGAACAAAATGCTCAAGCATTTAGAAATCAACAAGCTTCTATTCAAAACCTGGAACAAGAAGTAAGTAACCTAGCAAGGTTAATAGGTGAAAGAAAACCGGGAAGTTTACCTAGTGATACAAATGCTAACCCCCGGAATGAAACAGCTAAAGCCATTACCACAAGAAGTGGTACAACATTTAAACCACCTGAAATACCTGTAACTTCTGATGAAACTATTCCTACTCCACAAGAACCACAACCTGAACAAGATAAGGAAACAGAACCGGTAGTTGAAAAGGTTAATGAAGATAACACAGTTAAGGCTAAACCTTATGTTAAACCATACCAACCACCACTTCCTTACCCGAGTAAAATGAAGAAAGAGAAACTTGAAGCCGAGCAATCCAAATTCTTGGATATGTTTAAACAGATAAATGTAAATCTTCCTTTCATTGATGTAATTTCAGGAATGCCTAGATATGCTAAATTCTTGAAAGATCTAATCTCAAATAGAAAGAAAATGGAAGAACTCTCAGCTGTTACTATGAACGCTAATTGTTCAGCAGTGCTGTTGAATAAGATACCAGAAAAACTATCTGATCCAGGAAGTTTCACAATTCCATGTTTTCTGGGTAGTCTTAGTTCAATAGAAGCATTGGCAGACTTAGGTGCTAGTATAAATTTAATGCCGTATTCACTATACGCTAAACTAGACCTTGGAGAATTGAAATCAACAAGAATAAGCATACAACTAGCCGATAGATCAATAAAATATCCTAGAGGGATAATGGAGAACATGCTAGTTAAAGTTGGTACTTTAGTATTTCCAGTAGATTTTGTTGTTCTGGACATGGAAGAAGATTCTCAAGTTCCTCTCATATTAGGAAGACCATTCTTAAACACGGCTAAAGCAATGATAGACGTGTTCGGTAAGAAACTGACCCTAAGTATAGAGGACGAGAGTGTTACCTTTTCAGTTGATAGAGTAATGCAACAACCGCAATCTGCAGATGATACATGTTATTATATTCAAACTATAGATGCACATGCAGAATTATTAGAAGAATTTCCAGAATTACAAGGAACATGAGAATGTTCTTTAGGAGAAGGAACTGAACAAATTGATGAAGCTGAAATGTTAGCTACACTTATAGCTAATGGATATGAACCAACAACAGAAGAAATTCAAATTCTAAAAGAAGAAGACAGATATCGATATAAATCATCGATAGAAGAACCTCCGAAATTAGATCTAAAGCCACTTCCAAACCATTTGGAATACGCTTATTTACATGGTGAATCTGAATTACCTGTAATAATATCGTCTTCTCTTACTGAAAATGAGAAATCACAACTCATTTCTGTGTTGAAAGCTCATAAACCAGCTATTGCATGGAAGATTCATGATATTAAAGGAATAAGTCCTTCGTATTGCACACATAAAATCCTTATGGAAGAAGGTCATAAAACGTATGTGTAACGCCAACGAAGACTAAATCCTAATATGCAAGATGTTGTTAAGAAGGAGATTATTAAACTGCTAGATGCAGGTTTAATTTATCCAATTTCTGATAGTCCATGGGTAAGCCCAGTTCAATGCGTGCCTAAGAAGGGTGGCATGACTGTCATTACAAATGAAAAAAATGAGCTTATTCCTACTAGGACTGTAACAGGATGGCGTGTATGTATTGATTATAGAAAATTAAACGACGCCACTAGAAAAGATCACTTTCCCTTACCTTTCATTGATCAAATGTTGGAAAGATTAGCCGGAAATAGTTACTATTGTTTTCTAGATGGATTTTTTGGATATTTTCAAATTCCAATAGCATCCGAAGACCAAGAGAAAACCACGTTCACGTGCCCTTATGGTACTTTTGCTTACAAACGCATGCCATTTGGACTTTGCAACGCCCCTGCAACCTTTCAAAGGTGTATGATGGCGATTTTTCATGACATGATAGAAGAATGCATGGAAGTTTTCATGGATGACTTTTCAGTCTTCGGTGATACATTTGAATCATGTTTAGTTAATCTTGAACGAATGCTTATTAGATGCGAACAATCAAATCTAGTTCTTAATTAGGAGAAATGCCATTTCATGGTTAAAGAAGGCATCGTTCTTGGACATAAAATTTCAAAGGAAGGAATTGAAGTGGATAGAGCTAAAGTAGATGTAATTGCTAAACTTCCACATCCCACCAATGTTAGAGGAGTTAGGAGTTTTCTAGGGCATGCCGGTTTTTACCGACGTTTCATAAAAGATTTTTCTAAAATTACCACTCCTATGAATAAACTCCTAGAAAAGGATTCTCTATTCATCTTTTCGGATGAATGCATCAAATCTTTTAATATTCTTAAAGAAAAACTCACTAATGCGCCGATCATGATAACTCCGAATTGGAATCTACCATTTGAACTAATGTGCGATGCAAGTGATTTTGTAATGGGAGCCGTTTTAGGACAAAGGATTGAAAAACGATTTCAACCTATATATTATGCTAGTAAGACGTTACAAGGAGCACAAACGAACTACACAACTACTGAAAAAGAACTCCTTGCTATTGTCTTTGCTTTTGATAAATTTCGTTCATATCTTGTTCTAGCTAAAACGGTGGTCTATACCGACCATTCTGCTCTTAGATACTTATTTTCGAAACAAGATGCTAAACCACGATTAATCCGTTGGATCTTACTCTTACAAGAGTTCGATATTGAAATCCGAGATAAAAAGGGAGCAGAAAATCTCGCCGCTGATCATCTTTCTCGTCTTGAAAATCCTAAATTAGAAGTTCTAAATGAATCAGCCATACAAGACAACTTTCCTGATGAATATCTATTGAAGATAGATTATAGTGAAATTCCATGGTTTGCAGACTATGCAAACTATTTAGTATGTGGATTCCTTGAAAAAGGATTGTCGTACCAAAAACGAAAGAAATTCTTTAGTGATATAAAACACTATTTCTGGTAAGATCCACATCTGTTTAAAAGTTGTCCCGATGGAATAATACGCCGATGTGTATTCGGAGATGAAGCTAGTAAAATCTTAAACCATTGTCACACAGGACCAACAGGAGGGCATTATGGGCCTCAACTAACAGCAAGAAAAGTTTATGATGCTGGATTCTATTGGCCTACAATTTACAAAGACGCACACCTTCTTTGCAAATCCTGTGATGCTTGTCAAAGGGCCGGAAAAATAAGTCAACGTGATGAAATGCCACAAAATGTCATCCAAGTATGTGAAGTATTTGACATTTGGGGTATTGACTTTATGGGTCCATTTTCAAAATCTCATAATAATCTCTATATTCTCGTAGCCATTGATTATGTATCTAAATGGGCGGAAGCACAAGCTCTCCCAACTAACGATGCACGAGTTATAGTCAACTTTTTAAAATGTCTTTTTGCAAGGTTTGGAACACCGAAAGCTTTAATAAGTGATCGGGGAACTCATTTCTGTAATAATCAACTTGAGAAAGTTCTTAAAAGATATGGAGTAACTCATAAAATCTCCACCGCATATCATCCACAAACAAGTGGACAAGTTGAAAATACCAACCGAGCTTTAAAACGTATTCTAGAAAAAACCGTAGGATCAAATCCGAAGGAATGGTCCATTAAATTGGAAGATGCACTCTGGGCTTTTAGAACAGCCTACAAAACTCCAATTGGAACCACACCTTTTAGACTCGTTTACGGAAAAGCATGTCATCTTCCAGTAGAAATTGAACACAAAGCATTTTGGGCTTTGAAGACATGTAATCTTGATTTACATGAAGCTGGACGTCTACGAT
Source organism: Rutidosis leptorrhynchoides (assembly GCF_046630445.1). NCBI lineage: Eukaryota > Viridiplantae > Streptophyta > Magnoliopsida > Asterales > Asteraceae > Rutidosis > Rutidosis leptorrhynchoides. The sequence continues at coordinate 82,112,448 of NC_092333.1, forward strand.
TAAGTCAACTAAATGAATTAGAAGAATTAAGACATGAAGCATACGAAAATTCATTAATCTATAAAGAAAGAACGAAGAAATGGCATGATAAAAGAATCAGAAGTTCAAAAGAATTTAAAGAATGAGACAGAGTTCTTCTTTTCAATTCACGATTCAAGCTATTTCCTGGAAAATTGAAATCAAGATGGTCTGGACCATTCATAGTCAAAAGAGTTTTCCCATACGGAACGATAGAATTAATAAATTCAAATGGGATTGAATTTAAAGTTAATGGTCACAGAGTTAAACATTACATACATGGTCCGATGGAAGTTGACAATGAAGTTAATCATAATTTCACCACCAAAGAAAACCTTCAAAATGAAAACATAAATATGTTATCAACAACATATGAAAAATCAAAATTAGAATATAAGGAGGATTCAAATTTGAGTGATGAAGAATAATTCTTATACAAACCTCCCATTCCAAAAAACGAAGAAAAATGTGAACAAGAAATTCAAATAGAAGTGAAAGAACCAAGGAAAGAACACCCGAAAAAGGTTTACAAACCAACTCGACTTACTAAAGCAGGAGACCCGGGTGAATTTATCATTTCTTGCTTACTTAATGATGGTGCTGTATATAATGGACTCGCAGATTTAGGAGCAAGTGCAAATATTATGCCTCTTTCCTTATACAAAAGATTAGGCATGGGTAAATTAAAACCAACCAAAATAGGTGTTCAATCATTTGACCAAACCATTAAACACCCGGTTGGAATAGCAAATAATTTACTTGTTAACGTGGGAAGTTTGACCTTTGTTGCAAACTTCATAGTGATTAATATGGAGGAAAATCTTGATATTCCTCTAATTCTGGGTCGCCTATTTTTAGCAACCACCGAGGCATTCATTGATGTAAGAGAAGGTAGAATGACACTTAGGGATGGTGATACATCGATCACCTTTGTGAACCGAAAGTTTAGATCTCCACAAACCAAAACTGTTAGACCAATAAAAACGCATAAGTGTGGAGTAGATGAAGAAACACTTAATGATGATCCAATCACAAAGAATGCCGTTGATGATATGAAATTAGATGAACCCATTTTTAACAGTTCAACGAAGAAACTTTATAAACGAATTCACGATGCTAAGATTAAAGGAAACTTTAAGTTATATAACCGATTAATATCCAATTTATCGTCAAAAGAAAAGGCAATGTTAGTTGAATTTGTGAAAGTTACGGAGAAAATCAACAAATGGATTGAAGTAAAAGTCAAAGATATACAAGTTGTTGATGATTCAATTGAAAATAATGTTAATCACAATTTCAACTAAGTATAGGGGGTTTATGTATTTCTGTTAGAGTTAGATTTTCTGTTTTCGTGTAGTTCTCAAAAATGGAACTCGAATGGTCATTCCCTAGCAGACCCTAAAGAACTAGTCTTCTCCCCCCATTCTGAATTTTTATTTTTTTAGGTTTTTACGAAATGAAGACTGCCTGTGAACTAAACCATGGTCTAATGCTACACGCTTTGATCACTAAACGTAATAATGATACACTTCCAAGTGAAATAGTATCAGTAATCAGAGAAAGATTGGACGGAGTAAGAAAAGAATCCAGATGCGAAGATAATAAGTTACAATTTGGTAAAGGAAAATCAAAATCCGCAGCGAAAAGAAGAGCACGACACCTAGAAAGATGTCACAAATGCGGAAAATGGTCACATGGAGGTAAATGTTCAAATAATCAAACCTATTCAAACACCGAATTTGTTACTTTATGCAGAGACGGACCGTTCATATGTTTAGAAGAAAAAACACTGAATGCTCGAGGCTACGCTTATGTAGCCATGGAAAACCAATTAAACCGACTATCTTATGAATGGGATAGATCATATAACTAAGAATACTATCTCACAGGTAAGTCTGTACAGTTTTTATTTTTATTTTTATTTTTAACCTTTTGATAATAAACGCTAATTTGTTCGCTATAAAGTATTAAATTGGTATTGAATAAAATTAGGTTTGGCGACCGAAATTATTGATATCATACAAAAATTTATTACATCACTGCGAAATTTAACGTTTATTCTTAAGGTATAAATATCTTTAATCAATCAACCCAAAATATTTCAAAAATTCGTCATGAGTTAAATTAGGTCTTGGAACCGAAATTACTTTACCGAAAAGAGGGGCGCATATTTTTGATAATATTTGATTGATTAAAGTGGGATAAAAAGCCAAAAAGATTTTTTAATTTTATTTTTACCATGTTTTTAAAATTAATATATAAATCTTAAATTAATATTGTAAACTTTGTAAAAACAATATATTTAAAATTGTAAATATTTAAAAAATTAATATAAGTTTGGTGTGAATTTATAATAAGAATTTTTAAATTAAGTTTGGTGTGAATTTTTAATTTTTAAAATATGAATTTTATTTTTATGCATTTTAAATTTTAAGTTTGGTGTGAATTTTTAATATTAATTTTGAATTTTATATTTAAGTTGTGTGAATTTAAAAACAAAAATTTATTTTACCTCATTAAGTTAAAAATATGATTTTTAAAATTCGTCGTAAGTTGAAGACTAGGTCTTTGAACCGAAATTGCTTTACCCGAGGGAGGCACGAGAACTTTTATTATCATTATTTTTAATCTTATTGAATTAAAGTATAACAAAAACATTAAAAAAAAAAAAAATCTTAGCTTTTAAAACAATCGCTACAAAAAGACAAATTTTAAAATTTTGTCGAAGGACGGACTAGGACATCGATCCGAAACGACCTCATCCTAAATAACAAGGGAAACAAAATTTTAAAATTAATTACTTAATTGTTTTAATTAGTATAAGATATATATATATATATATATATATATATATATATATATATATATATATATATATATATATATATATATATATATATATATATATATATATATATATATATATATATATATATATAAAATAATACAAACTCCGCGATTCGCGGAGTTTGAAGGGTAAAATACCGCGACTCGCGGAGTTCCAAAAATACAGAAAAAAATATAAGGGACGAACTGATCAGTCCCCAACCCAACACCCACAAATTCTGCGAAAATAAACCCGAAAAAACCCGAAAAAAACCTCCCAAATTCACAATTTTTCACCGTTAATCATCAAATCATTTATTAAAATCATGTTAAGAAGGATGCTATCAAGGAATTACTCAAGAAAAATGGTAAATTTCTACACCTAAACACCATTTAATCCGAAAATTAGTGTTCTTGAGCAATTTTATACCCAATTTGATTTTGATGCTTTTTAGTGTAATTATGCTTAAATTGTTTATGTATTATGCTTGTATAACCTAGATTGATGCTATTTAACATGATTAGAAGCCTTAAACTTCAAATTTTGAGTAATCTAGGGTTTGTGTTCTTGAGCAAATTTGGGGCTTTTTGATATAAACAAGTTATGGCCGATTTTTGTCATGAATTGTTGCTAAATTAAGTAGTGTAACATGTTTAGGTAGTTAAATGATCCAAACTTTGAGCCTAAACATGATTTTGAGAATTAAAGTGGACCTTTTCAAGTCTAAAATTCATGAACTTGATTTTTGAGAGATAATGCCATTTGAAACTTGTTTAATTGCTAGTAATGATTATTTTGACATGTTATTTGAGTTGAATGCTTATGAACTTGGCGAACATTTTCGTATATGCTTATTTGAAAAAGTGTAGATTTGATGAAAATATGAAAATGAGCTTAAGTTTGATATAAATTGATCATGTCATTGTAATTATTTTGATTGATGATTTTGCTGACACTAATGCATATTTGGATGCACAAAAATTGTGTTTGATATGTTTTGCAGACTGAAAGGGGTGAATCTTCATCCCAAGCTCGCAATGCTCCTGCTGAGAATGCGGAACAACAGGAGGTGGATAACTACTACAAACAAGATATACCTCATCCAGTCATGACATTTTCTGATATGCACTTGGAAGATTTGCACCCGAACCTGAGATTTGACAGACTTTGGATAGATTATCCAAAATACCAAAGGGGTTTGCATACTCTTCATTCTAAAGCTGTTGAGGTACCTAGGGTCATAGAATGGGGACCATTAGAAGCTGTAGAATTGGCCGTGCCAATTAGGGAATTACTTGCACAGAGGTATGGTAATTCTACTTTTAACGATTGGGTACGGTTATTCAACATGCGTAGACCTGTATATAAAGTATGGTGTGAAGAATTGTTATGTAGTATAGAATTGAATGATCGGGTAGCTAGTTTAACCGATCGATCTTTTATTAGATTTTTGTTAGGAGGTTCGATGCGCCACATGTCTTTACTAGACATGGCTCAGGCTTTACGTATATATACGCCTGAGGAGTTAGCATCTGCCGATTGTAGAGGGTTGATACTAAATGGTAGAAAGATAGACGAAAATTTTGATACGCATGGTGTATGGAGTCAAATGACAAGCCATCACCGATTCAAAGGGGAAAATTACTCTTATTTGGATATAGATAGAGCAGAGTTAAGAGTAATTCATAGGTTTTTAGCTAATTTGATTACACAAAGAGGTAAGAATAAGGAAAAGGTAAATGAACATGATTTGTTTTACCATATGTGTATTCGAGACCCACAAAGCGCTGTAAGTATACCTTATTGTGTGGGTTATTATTTATCAGCTATGGTTAGGGGGATGAGACCGCATAGCATAATAGGAGGTGGTATATTTATTACTTTGATTGCTGAATATCTCGGTGTGGATGTAAGTCGGGGGGGATTACTAATCGAAGAACCAGAACCCCGAGATACAATAGGTTTAAATTTATACCATGGTGCGAAAGTTTTGAAGAGGCGAAATAATTCCGCAGCACGATATAATGGTAGACATCCACAGGTTGAGAGAAACCAACAGCAAGGTAATGTAGGAGGGGGAAATGAAATGGCAGAAATGCAAAGGTTTATAGCTTCACAAGAGTATGAAAATGCTAGACATAGAGCATTTGAAGATTGGCAAGTTCATCAAAACCAAATCATAGCTTATTGCCAACATATAGGTAGAAACTATATTCCTACTCCATCGCCCATATTCCCTCCCTGGTCTATAGAGATTCAACCACCGTATCCTACGTATAACCCAGCCGAAGCATTTTATAGCACCTATGGTTATGCATGGAACCCCTACTGGTATCAGTATCATCCCTGGTCTACTTAGTTTTATTTATTTTGTAATTTGTAATGTTGATACGTTTAATACTTATGTTAATATTGTAATAGTTTTTATAATTTTCTAACTTTTATTCTTAGATTTTAATAATTTTTGAATGTGGGGTAATATACCAAACTTCAAAAATATGTATATATGTTTGCAGTTTATCTTATGTACACAACAGGGTAAAACAACGCATTTTCAAAGACTGACATTAAGTTCAGCAAAAGCAACTAATTTTGACGACAAGATGCAAAATATATGTGAAATAACAACAAGACGGAATGAACAAATGATATGCACCATTTATCATTCAGCAAACAAACGCCAATATGTTTGGAAACTTTGGTAAAATTTAATCATTTTCACACAAATCACCCTCAATAATTTAAATTGTTACTGATTTCTTGCAAATGAGGGCATTGCAAGATCTTAAGTGTGGGAAGGGGTTAAATTCTTTCGGATTTTAAAATTTTTACTTTATACACTTGGTTACCATTAGAAATACTAGTAAAGCAGTAGTTGTATTAGAATCTAGTGCTCTCTGATAATAAAGAACAGCCCTAGTCTTATATACTGACTACCCAATTCTAGTAAAAATTTTCAAAATTTTCAATTAAATGAACTCAAAATCATGTTTATACATATTTATGAATGATAAAACTAGGTTTTAACACCGAAATTATTGTTACCTCGGAAAGGACATAAATTGAGAAACAAACCAAAATGTTAAAATTCATTTAAAATGGAATAGAGGACAATAAAAAGGAAAATAAAAAGCCAAGTGTGGGAAAATTTACCAAGATATTTTAAACATATGTCACATATTTCTGTAACAAATAACTGAAAATACTTTTGCTTTGGACTAAACTAAACTGTTTTACCCGATGAAAGAAAAGAAGAGATGGATCTACACGATGAATCAATTCCATCATTAAAAGGAAGTAAAGTCTTCCGAAAAAGAAACGCGCTTCTTGATTTAGGTCAGGAAGTTGTCGTCCAGACCAGCTGTAGGTTGACGAAAAACCTAGAAAAGTTATCACTAAAATCAGCAGGAAATCCACGGACCTCAGCATTAAATAGGGTCGCCAAGTGGTCAGATTTATCCTAACCATGAGAAGGATTTATCTCGTACAATGGGGAGGCACCATGCAAATTAGCTTGATAAGACTAATGAATCAGATCCCCAGAAAGGATAATCTCCTTAAAGATTAAAAATCAGCTTTTAAGACTGATATTACTCAATCCTTGAGATTGAACTTAAAGATTGAGAATTACTAACTCATGGAATTCAATGATATCTAAACTCGAACTTGAACGAGAAAATATTTTGATCAAAATTATAAACCGATTTGTTTTCTAAAAACCCATTTTCAATGCGTTTATTACCATTGAACGTAAAATCCTAGGAATTCACCTGGAATTCATTAGGTCACCTGAACTAAATCGGGTGTCAACCGTAAGAACGGTGGTTGCATAGTGGTCAAAGACAGGACCTTGTGCCAACCCTACAAATTATAAGGGTGAGCTTTACTATTGCTCCTACCAAGAATAGTAATTGCGTCCGACACGTTATAGACCATAATTAAAAGCATGTCAGGGGACATTGCCTTAACAGTTGCTTGTTCAACGCTTTCCTTTACAACCGGACGGTAGTTTACCGAAAGGTAATATACGGGACAAGTAAACTGGAAGTGTTGCTTTCCAAATACAAGGTTAGCAAGTGGGTGACACAAAACCATAAGTTTTGAGCTAAAATTTTCAAATCTGAAACCCACCAAACCCACAAAAATATTTTGCAAACACCGGTGAAGGGTTATTCCGGAAAACTTATCTAGGGTAAAAACTAGATTTAATTTTCAAAAGATCAAATGTTTTCATAAAGATCCAATTTCCTTAATGGATCTAAATTTTATAGTCATGTGGGACTGTAAACCATATCGTTACTACCATTGTTTATACCGCCGTAAAGAAATCACTGATGTACAAAGTGTGAAGAATAAAGAAGTGATTCTAGTATTTCAAGAATATATTGCTTGAGGACAAGCAACGCTCAAGTGTGGGAATATTTGATAATGCTAAAAACGAACATATATTTCATAGCATTATTCCCCAAGAAAGACAAGCTTTTAGTTGCAATTGTTCTATTTACAAGTGATATTCGTTTAAATATTAAAAGGTGAAGACAAAAGACAGATTCGACGAATTGAAGACGCAAACGACCAAAAAGCTCAAAAGTACAAAATACAATCAAAGAGGTTCCAATTATTGATAAGAAACGTCTCGAAATTACAAGAGTACAAGATTCAAAACGCAAAGTACAAGATATAAAATAGTACGCAAGGACGTTCAAAAATCCAGAACCGGGACCATAGTCAACTCTCAACGCTCGACGCAACGGACTAAAAATTACAAGTTAACTATGTATATAAATATAATATATAATTAATTATATTAATTATATATATATTATATTTATAAAATAAATCGTCGGCAAACAAAGAGCCAAATGTGGGTGAGCTGTAAAAACAAACTCCGCGACTCGCGGAGTTTGAAGAAGGAAAGGGCCGCGAGTCGCAGAGCCCCAAATATTGAAACTGCCTATAAAGCTCGCGCATTCTGATCGTAAAAAATATCATAATATATCCATCCTCTCTATATCTATACGTAAATATTTATATTTATATTTTAATTTTAATTTTAATTTTAATTTTAATCCTAATAATAAGGGTATGTTAGCGAATGTTGTAAGGGTGTAAGTCGAAATTTTGTCCGTGTAACGCTACGCTATTTTTAATCATTGTAAGTTATGTTCAACCTTTTTACATTAATGTCTCGTAGCTAAGTTATTATTATGCTTATTTAAATCCGAAGTAATCATGATGTTGGGCTAATTACTAAAATTGGGTAATTGGGCTTTGTACCATAATTGGGGTTTGGATAAAAGAACGACACTTGTGGAAATTAGACTATGGGTTATTAATGGGTTTTATATTAACTAAACAATACCTTGTTAATTTAATATACAAACTTATAATTCGACGTATTTATATATAACCACATACGCTTGACTGGGTACGGTGGGCGGGATATCTATAAATACCAATAATTATTCATTTTACTGGACACGGAACTGGATTAATAGTTAATAGACTTGTTGAAACAGGGGTGAATTACATTCAAGGGTAATTGGTGTAATTGTTAACAAAGTAGTAAAACCTTAGTTTACATGCAGTCGATAACCTGGTGTATTCATTAAACAAAGTATTAAAACCTTGTTACAATTCGAATCCCCAATTAGTTGGAATATTTGACTTCGGGAATAAGAATAATTTGACGAAGGCTTTCGCTCTTTATATTTATGACTGATGGACTATTGTGGACAAATCCGTATGGACATATTAAATAATCCAGGACAAAGGACAATTAACCGATGGGCATAAAACTAAAATCAACACGTCAAACATCATGATTACGGAAGTTTAAATAAGCATAATTCTTTTATTTCATATTTAATTTCCTTTATTTTATATTTAATTGCACTTTTAATTATAGCACTTTTAATGTTATTGTATTTAATTGCACTTTTATTTATCGTACTTTTTAATTATCGCAAGTTTATTTTATCGCACTTTTATTATTCGCAATTTCATTATCGTTATTTACTTTACGTTTTAAATTAAGTCTTTTATTTATTTAATATTTTACATTTGGTTTTAACTGCGATTAAAGTTTTAAAATCGACAAACCGGTCATTAAACGGTAAAAACCCCCTTTATAATAATAATATTACTTATATATATATTTGTATTTTTATAAAAGTAAACTAATATAGCGTTAAGCTTTGTTTAAAGATTTTCCCTGTGGAACGAACCGGACTTACTAAAAACTACACTACTGTACGATTAGGTACACTGCCTATAAGTGTTGTAGCAAGGTTTAAGTATATCCATTCTATAAATAAATAAATATCTTGTGTAAAATTGTATCGTAATTAATAGTATTTCCTTCTAAAATTTAATAGTATTTTATACCCCTTAGCTTTAACTATCAAGTATTTTTGGCACCGCTGCCGGGGACTATCTAGCTTAAAAGCCGGAAGCGCAACGCTAATAATTATAAAAAAAAGATTTTTATTTTTAGTTTACTTTTATTAAAATTCACTTTTGTAAAAATACGTTTTTAATTATTCGAAAACATAAAAAGAAAACAAAAATATAAATATTTTTAAGAATTTATTATATATTTAAGTTTTGTAAAGTTTCTTTATTTGTATTTTATAAAAATATAAGTTTTATTTAAATATTTTGTGTTTATTTAGAACATAAAAAAAACCGAAAAAAAAATTAATATATATAAATCTATTTTTAAGATATTTTTAAAATTATAAAGTAGTTCTATTTTTATTTTAGTTTTTAAATATAAGTTTTTATTATATAAATATTTTAGATTTTAAAACAGAAAACAGAAAAAAATATAAAAAAAAAAAAACGCGTCGAATTTTAAACTGTACCTTAGTTGAAAATTGGAACCCCGCGACTCGCGGAGTTTGCGGCCTCGAATACCGCGACTCGCGGAGACACTCTGACACACGTGACAGAACCCTAATTTCGCATTAATTACGAATTTTATTATTATTATTATTATTAATAAACCCTAATTAGTTTAATTATTATTATAATTAGTTTAAGTTTTTAAATTAAATTGTATTTTAAATTTTAATTAGTTTTAAATAAATTAATAGTTTTATAAAATAAATAATATAAAAATAATATTTTTATAAAATTTGTACTTTTTACAACTTTTTGTATATTTTTATATTTTGTCCCTTTTTAATCGTTTTAGTGTAATATTTGTATTTTTAGCTCATATTTAGTTTTAAACTTAGTTTTTGCCATAATTATTTTTTTTTACTTCTAGATTTTTAGGCTTTGTCGTAAAATCCCTTAAGTGCCTTTTCTTTAGACTAAGATTTAGGTACTTTAGAATTTTGCGACTCCTTTTTAAGTTTTAGTTTCTTTTTAAGATATTGCCATTTGGGATATAGTTTTTCTTGTAAGCTTTAATATTTTTAGACACCTTTTACCTATGTATCAATTATCATTCCAATTAGTAATCTTAATTTGCGATTATAATTTTAAGTTAGTGATAGTAATAAGGTTGGGTTAGTCTAGTGTTTTTAAGTTTTATAAGTCACTTTTTTTTTATTTCTTATTTTTCGACGCCTTTTATTTTTTTCGATCTTTTCTTTTTCGACCTTTTTTCCGACTCGCTCTTTTTCTTTCTTATTTCTCGTCATTCTAGTTTTTAGGACTTAGAATTTTTTCTACTTCTTATCTAAATTTCTTAAAATTACGAAAATTTATTTTAAGTGGTTAAATTGATAGACATCAAAATTTTCTGGTTCGTAGTAATAGTTGGATTTGTACGTGGACCGGGTTATTGGAGCCAAACAGTCCTCAATTATATTAAGACCAAACGAATCCTGCCCCTCTGCTGCATCTTTTGGCTATTCGAAACGTGGGCAAAATCAGAAAAGTCTATTAATTGGATAACTTATATAATTTTTCTTTCCTTTTTAAAAACTAATAGGATATTCAGTGAATGCACCGAGCAAGACGTTCACCACCTTTTGTACGTTCACCACCTGTAACTAGATCAAGACATTTAGCAAATATTACCGCCGTTGATTTTTCTTTAGAATCGTCATCCAGCCGATCAAGTACTCCAATTCAAATTTCCGATAATCCATTTTTTGAACCCGACCTCACAATTGAGAATCCGGAGAATATTCAGGGACGATTCGTAGATCCTGAACCACTAAACTTTCCTCCGGAACCACTAATCATTCAAACAGAGATTGTTGAGGAACGAACCATTAAATCAGAATCCTCTAGTGATTCCGATTCAACAAATTCAACTATGGAAGTAACAGAACCATTAAGTATGGAAGACCGAATGAGAGCTAAACGCACTGGCCAAGGTCACGCAATTACTCATCCAGACATTAATGCGCCAGATTATGAAATCAAAGGACAAATTCTACACATGGTGACTAATCAATGCCAATTTAGTGGTGCGCCGAAGGAAGATCCAAATGAACATCTACGTACCTTTAATAGGATCTGCACACTATTTAAAATCCGAGAAGTAGAAGATGAACAAATATATCTCATGTTATTTCCCTGGACTTTAAAGGGAGAAGCCAAAGATTGGTTGAAATCGCTACCTGAAGGGGCGATTGATACATGGGACGTTTTAGTTGAAAAATTTCTTAAAAAATTCTTTCCTGCATCTAAAGCCGTAAGACTTCAAGGAGAAATTGTTACGTTCACACAGAAGCCAAATGAAACTCTATATGAGGCGTGGACAAGATTTGGAAAGTTATTAAGAGGATGTCCGCAACATGGTTTAGATACCTGCCAAATAGTACAAATATTCTACCAAGGATGCGACATCACTACAAGGAAAGACATAGATATAGCAGCTGGTGGTTCTATTATGAAGAAAACCGAAACTGATGCTTACAAAATTATTGATAACACTGCTTCCCACTCACATGAGTGGCACCAAGAAAAAGATATCGTTAGACCATCTAAAGCAGCTAGAGCCGATTCTAGCCATGACTTAGATTCCATTTTCGCAAAGATAGATGCTGTGGAGAGACGAATGGAAAAGATGACTAAAGATATTCACTCAATACGAATTAGTTGTGAGCAGTGTGGAGGATCACATTTGACAAAAGATTGTCTTAGTATTGAATTAACAATGGAACAAAGAGAGAATATTTCATACATAAACCAAAGGCCTGGAAATAATTCTTAGTGATATGCTCTAGCCCACTCATAAGATAGTCGGACTAATTGGTTTTCCATGGCTACATAGGCGTAACCTCGAGCATTCAATGTTTTTTCTTCTAAACATATGAACGGTCCATCTCTGCATAAAGTAACAAATTCGGTGTTTGAATAGGTTTGATTATTTGAACATTTACCTTCGTGTGACCATTTTCCGCATTTGTGACATCTTTCAAGGTGCCGTGCTCTTCTTTTTGCTGCAAATTTTGATTTTTCTTTACCAAATTGTAACTTATTATCTTCGCATCTGGATTCTTTTCTTACTCCATCCAATTTTTCTCTGATTACTGATACCAGTTCACTCGAAAGTGTGTCATTATTACGTTTAGTAATCAAAGCGTGTAGCATTAGACCATGATTTAGTTCACAGGAAGTCTTCATTTCGTAAAAACCTAAAAAAAATAAAAATTCAGAATGGGGGGAAGAAGACTAGTTCTTTAGGGTCTGCTAGGGAAAGACCATTCGGGTTCCATTTTCGAGAACTACACGAAAACAGAAAATCTAACTCTAACAGAAATACATATTATCCTTCAAAGACTTGATTCTCCCCACACTTAGTTAGCTGTGGTATCAAAATTGTGATTAACTTCGTTGTCAACTTCCATCGGACTATCTATGTAATGTTTAACTCTGTGACCATTAACCTTAAATTCAATCCCATTTGAATTTATTAATTCTACTGTTCCGTATGGGAAAACTCTTTTGACTATGAATGGTCCAGACCATCTTGATTTCAATTTTCCAGGAAATAGCTTGAATCGTGAATTGAAAAGAAGAACTCTGTCTCCTTCTTTAAATTCTTTTGAACTTCTGATTCTTTTATCATGCCATTTCTTCGTTCTTTCTTTATAGATTAACGAATTTTCGTATGCTTCGTGTCTTAATTCTTCTAATTCGTTTAATTGACTTAATCGTAGACGTCCAGCTTCATGTAAATCAAGATTACATGTCTTCAAAGCCCAAAATACTTTGTGTTCAATTTCTACTGGAAGATGACATGCTTTTCCGTAAACGAGTTTGAAAGGTGTGGTTCCAATTGGAGTTTTGTAGGCTGTTCTAAAAGCCCAGAGTGCATCCTCCAATTTAATGGACCATTCCTTCGAATTTGATCCTACGGTTTGCTCTAGAATACGTTTTAAAGCTCGGTTGGTATTTTCAACTTGTCCACTTGTTTGTGGATGATATGCAGTGGAGATTTTATGAGTTACTCCATATCTTTTAAGAACTTTCTCAAGTTTATTATTACAAAAATGAGTTCCCCGATCACTTATTAAAGCTTTCGGTGTTCCAAACCTTACAAAAAGACGTTTTAAAAAGTTGACTACAACTCATGTATCGTTAGTTAGGAGAGCTTGTGCTTCCGCCCATTTAGATACATAATCAATGGCTACGAGAATATAGAGATTATTATGAGATTTTGGAAATTGACCCATAAAGTCAATACCCCAAATGTCAAATACTTCACATACTTGAATGACATTTTGTGGCATTTTATCACGTTGACTTATTTTTCCAGCCCTTTGACAAGCATCACAGGATTTGCAAAGAAGGTGTGCATCTTTGAAAATTGTAGGCCAATAGAATCCAGCATCATAAACTTTTCTTGCTGTTAGTTGAGGCCCATAATGCCCTCCTGTTGGTCCTGTGTGACAATGGTTTAAGATTTTACTAGCTTCATCTCCGAATACACATCGGCGTATTATTCCATCGGGATAACTTTTAAACAGATGTGGATCTTACCAGAAATAGTGTTTTATATCACTGAAGAATTTCTTTCATTTTTGGTACGACAATCCTTTTTCAAGGAATCCACATACTAAATAGTTTACATAGTCTGCAAACCATGGAATTTCACTATAATCTATCTTCAATAGATATTCATCAGGAAAGTTGTCTTGTATGGCTGATTCATTTAGAACTTCTAATTTAGGATTTTCAAGACGAGAAAGATGATCAGCGGCGAGATTTTCTGCTCCCTTTTTATCTCGGATTTCAATATCGAACTCTTGTAAGAGTAAGATCCAACGGATTAATCGTGGTTTAGCATCTTGTTTCGAAAATAAGTATCTAAGAGCAGAATGGTCGGTATAGACCACCGTTTTAGCTAGAACAAGATATGAACGAAATTTATCAAAAGCAAAGACAATAGCAAGGAGTTCTTTTTCAGTAGTTGTGTAGTTCGTTTGTGCTCCTTGTAACGTCTTACTAGCATAATATATAGGTTGAAATCGTTTTTCAATCCTTTGTCCTAAAACGGCTCCCATTACAAAATCACTTGCATCGCACATTAGTTCAAATGGTAGATTCCAATTCGGAGTTATCATGATCGGCGCATTAGTGAGTTTTTCTTTAAGAATATTAAAAGATTTGATGCATTCATCCGAAAATATGAATAGAGCATCCTTTTCTAGGAGTTTATTCATAGGAGTGGCAATTTTAGAAAAATCTTTTATGAAACGTCGGTAAAAACCGGCATGCCCTAGAAAACTCCTAACTCCTCTAACATTGGTGGGATGTAGAAGTTTAGCAATTACATCTACTTTAGCTCTATCCACTTCAATTCCTTCCTTTGAAATTTTATGTCCAAGAACGATGCCTTCTTTAACCATGAAATGGCATTTCTCCCAATTAAGAACTAGATTTGATTGTTCGCATCTAATAAGCATTCGTTCAAGATTAACTAAACATGATTCAAATGTATCACCGAAGACTGAAAAGTCATCCATGAAAACTTCCATGCATTCTTCTATCATGTCATGAAAAATCGCCATCATGCACCTTTGAAAGGTTGCAGGGGCGTTGCAAAGTCCAAATGGCATGCGTTTGTAAGCAAAAGTACCATAAGGGCACGTGAACGTGGTTTTCTCTTGGTCTTCGGATGCTATTGGAATTTGAAAATATCCGGAAAAACCATCAAGAAAACAATAGTAACTATTTCCGGCTAATCTTTCCAACATTTGATCAATAAAAGGTAAGGGAAAGTGATCTTTTCTGGTGGTGTCATTTAATTTTCTATAATCAATACATACACGCCATCCTGTTACAGTCCTTGTAGGAATAAGCTCATTCTTCTCATTTGTGATGACAGTCATGCCACCTTTCTTAGGTACGCATTGAACTGGGCTTACCCATGGACTATCATAAATTAGATAAATTAAACCTGCATCTAGCAGTTTAATAATTTCTTTCTTAACAACATCTTGCATATTAGGATTTAGTCTTCGTTGGCGTTGCACATACGTTTTATGACCTTCTTCCATAAGGATTTTATGTGTGCAATACGAAGGACTTATTCCTTTAATGTCATGAATTTTCCATGCAATGGCTGGTTTATGAGCTTTCAACACAGAAATGAGTTGTGATTTCTCATTTTCAGTAAGAGAAGACGATATTATTACAGGTAATTCAGATTCACCATGTAAATAAGTGTATTCCAAATGGTTTGGAAGTGGCTTTAACTCTAGTGTTGGTGGTTCTTCTATCGATGATTTATATCGATATCTGTCTTCCTCTTTTAGCATTTAAATTTCTTTTGTTGTTGGTTCATATCCATTAGCTATTAGTGTAGCTAACATTTCGGTTTCATCAATTGGTTTAGTTCCTTCTCCTAAAGAACATTCTCCTGTTCCTTGTAATTCTGGAAATTCTTCTAACAATTCTGCATGTGAATCTATAGTTTGAATATAATAGCATGTATCATCTGCAGATTGTGGTTGTTGCATTGCTCTATCAACTGAAAAGGTAACACTCTCGTCCTCTATACTTAGGGTCAGTTTCTTACCAAACACGTCTATCATTGCTTTAGCCGTGTTTAAGAATGGTCTTCCTAATATGAGAGGAACTTGAGAATCTTCTTCTATGTCCAGAACAACAAAATCTACTGGAAATACTAAAGTACCAACTTTAACTAGCATGTTCTCCATTATCCCTCTAGGATATTTTATTGATCGATCGGCTAGTTGTATACTTATTCGTGTTGGTTTCAATTCTCCAAGGTCTAGTTTAGTGTATAGTGAATACGGCATTAAATTTATACTAGCACCTAAGTCTGCCAATGCTTCTATTGAACTAAGACTACCCAGAAAACATGGAATTGTGAAACTTCCTGGATCTGATAATTTTTCTGGTATCTTATTCAACAGCACTGCTGAACAATTAGCATTCATAGTAACAGCCGAGAGTTCTTCCATTTTCTTTCTATTCGAGATTAGATCTTTCAGAAATTTAGCATATCTAGGCATTCCTGAAATCACATCAATGAAAGGGAGATTTACATTTATCTGTTTAAACATATCCAAGAATTTGGATTGCTCGGCTTCAAGTTTCTCTTTCTTCATTTTACTCGGGTAAGGAAGTGGTGGTTGGTATGGTTTAACATAAGGTTTAGCTTTAACTGTGTTATCTTCATTAACCTTTTCAACTACCGGTTCTTTTTCCTTATCTTGTTCAGGTTGTGGTTCTTGTGGAGTAGGAATAGCTTCATCAGAAATTACAGGTATTTCAGGTGGTTTAAGTGTAATACCACTTCTTGTGGTAATGGCTTTAGCTGTTTCATTCCGGGGGTTAGCATTTGTATCACTAGGTAGACTTCCCTGTTTTCTTTCACCTATTAACCTTGCTAGGTTACTTACTTCTTGTTCCAGATTTTGAATAGAAGCTTGTTGATTTCTAAATGCTTGAGCATTTTGTTCATTGGTTTGTTTCTGAGATGTGAAAAACTGTGTTTGAGATTCAACTAGCTTCATCATCATATCTTCTAAATTTGGCTTTTTATCATCGGTTTGTGGTGGTTTGTTTTGAAAATTAGGTCTTTGCTGGTTGTAAGTATTATTGGATACTTGTTGATTACTAGGACCTTGTTGGTTGTTGTATGGAACATTTCGGTTATAATTCTGGTTTTGATTGTAAATTGGTCTTGGCGGTTGATAATTATTCTGATAATTATTTCCAGGCCTTTGTTTTATGTATGAAACATTCTCTCTTTGTTCCATTGTTAGTTCAATACTGAGACAATCTTTTGTCAAATGTGGTCCTCCACACTGCTCACAACTAATTCGTATTGAGTGTATATCCTTACTCATCTTTTCCATTCGTCTGTCAACAGCATTTATCTTTGCAGAAATGGAATCTAAGTCATGGCTAGAATCGGCTCTAGCTGCTTTAGATGATCTAACGATATCTTTTTCTTGGTGCCACTCATGTGAGTGGGAAGCAGTGTTATCAATAATTTTATAAGCATCAGTTTCTGTTTTCTTCATAATGGAACCACCAGCTGCTATGTCTATGTCTTTCCTTGTAGTGATGTCGCATCCTTGGTAGAATATTTGTACTATTTGACAAGTGTCTAAACCATGTTGCGGACATCCTCTTAATAACTTTCCAAATCTGGTCCATGCCTCATATAGAGTTTCATTTGGTTTTTGTGTGAACGTAACAATTTCTCCTTGAAGTCTTACGGCTTTGGATGCCGGAAAAAATTGTTTAAGAAAATTTTCAACTAAAACGTCCCATGTATCAATCGCCCCTTCTGGTAATGATTCCAACCAATCTTTGGCTTCTCCCTTTAAAGTCCAGGGAAATAACATGAGATATATCTGTTCATCCTCAACTTCTCGGATTTTAAATAAAGTGCAGATCCTTTAAAGGTACGAAGATGTTCATTTGGATCTTCCTTCGGCGCACCACTAAATTGGCATTGATTAGTCACCATATGTAGAATTTGTCCATTGATTTCATAATCTGGCGCATTAATGTCTGGATGAGTAATTGCGTGACCTTGGCCAGTGCGTTTAGCTCTCATTCGGTCTTCCATACTTAAAGGTTCCAGATTCTCCATAATTGAATTTGTTGAATCTGAATCACTAGAGGATTCTGATTTAATGGTTCGTTCCTCAACAATCTCTGTTTGAATGATTGGTGGTTCCGGAGGAAAGATTAGTGGTTCAGGATCTATGAATCGTCCCTGAATATTCTCCGGATTCTCAATTGTGAGGTCGGGTTCAAAAAATGGATTATCGGAAATTTGAATTGGAGTACTTGGTCTACTGGATGACGATTCTAAAGAAAAATCAACGGCGATAATATTAGCTAGATGTCTTGATCGAGTTACCGGTGGTGAACGTACAAAAGGTGGTGAACATTTTGCTCGGTGCATTCACTGAATATCCTATTAGTTTTTAAAAGGAAAGAAAAATTATATAAGTTATTCAATTAATAGACTTTTCTGATTTTGCCCACGTTTCGAATAGCCAAAAGATGCAGCAGAGGGGCAGGATTCGTTTGGTCTCAATATAATTGAGTACTGTTTGGCTCCAATAACCCGGTCCACGTACAAATCCAACTATTACTACGAACCAGAAAATTTTGATGTCTATCAATTTAACTACTTAAAATAAATTTTCGTAATTTAAAGAAATTTAGAGAAGAAGTAGAAAAAAAAAAATTCTATGTCCTAAAAACTAGAATGGCGAGAAATAAGAAAGAAAAAGAGCGCGTCGGAAAAGGTCGAAAAGAAAAGGGTTGAAAAATAAAAGGCGCCGAAAAATAAGAAAGAAAAAGAGTGACTTATAAAACTTTAAAACACTCGACTAACCCAACCTTATTACTATCACTAACTTAAAATTAAAATTGCAAATTGAGATTACTAATTGGAGTGATAATTGATACATAGGTAAAAGGCGTCGAAAATTAAAAAATAAGAAAGTAGCGCGAAGAACGGCGTCGCAATATTCTAAAGCACCTAAATCTTAGTCTAAAGAAAAAGCACTTAAAGGATTTTACGGCAAAGCCTAAAAATCTAGAAATAAAAATAACTATGGCAAAAACTAAGTTTAAAACTAAGTACGAGTGATAAAATACAAATATTACGCTAAAATAATTAAAAAGGGACAAAATATAAAAATATATACTAAAAGTTGTAAAAAGTACAATTTTTATAAAAATATTATTTTTATATTATTTATTTTATAAAAGTATTAAGTTTATATAAATTAAATAACCTAATTAAAACTAAATAATACAAAATAATAAAATTAAAACTTAAATATTATAATAATACAACCCTAATTAGGGTTTGATTAATAATAATAATAATTACTCCGTATTTAATGCTGTACGATAATCAAATGTGGCGTGTCAGAAGGGCTCATGCGATCGCATGAGTCCTAAGTTGCCCAGCCATGCGATCGCATGGGCTAGGGTTTCGGGCCAGACACTGGGCTGCTACAGTACTGGACTCGAGTTTTAACATTTTTTTTTTCTGTTTTGCTGTATTATATATTTATAATATATTTATATAAATTAAATAAAAATTATATTTTTACAAACTAAAAATAGAAATAAAGAAATTTTATAAAACTTAAATATTTAACAAACTCTTAAAAATATTTATATTTTCATTTTTCTTTTTATATTTTCGAATATTTAAAACGTATTTTTACAAAAGCGTATTTTTTTATAAAAGTAAACTTAAAAATAAAAATCTTTTTTTTTCCTATATAGCGTTGCGCTTCCGGCATTTAAGCAGAAATTGTTCCCCGGCAGCGGCGCCAAAAATACTTGATGTTATGCGAGGTGTATACGAAATAGCTATATATTTTACTAGGAAAAACTATTAAATACGATACAATTTTACACAAGATATTTATTTATTTATAGAATGGATATACTTAAACCTTGCTATAACACTTATAGGCAGTGTACCTAATCGTACAGTAGTGTAGTTTTTAGTAAGTCCGGTTCGTTCCACAGGGAAAAATCTTTAACCAAAGCTTAACGCTATATTAATTTTAATTTATAAAAATACAAATATATAAATAAGTAATATTATTATTATAAAAGGGGGGTTTTTACCGTTTAATGACCGGTTTGTCGATTTTAAAAAAACTTTAGTCGCAGTTAAAACCTAATGTAAAATAATAAAAATAAATATAACTTAATTTAAAGCGTAAAGTAAATAACGATAATGAAATTGCGATAAATGAAAGTGCGATAAAATAAAAGTGCGATAATTAAAAAGTACGATAATTAAAAGTGCAATTAAATACAATAACAATAAATAAAAGTACGATAATTAGAAGTGCAATTAAATATAAAATAAAGGAAATTAAATATGAAATAAAAGAATTATGCTTATTTAAACTTCCGTAATCATGATGTTTGACGTGTTGATTTTAGTTTTATGCCCATGGGTTAATTGTCCTTTGTCCTGGATTATTTAATATGTCCGTCTGGTTTTTTGTCCATAACAGTCCATCAGTCATAAATATAAAGTGCGAGTGTCCTCGTCAAATTATCCTTATACCCGAAGTTAAATATTCTAACTAATTGGGGACTTAAACTGTAACAAGGTTTTAATACTTTGTTATCAATTATGCCAAGTGTCCTTGTACATAATTTCACCCCTGTTTTAATAATTCCATAGACTATTAATCCATTCCCGTGTCCGGTTAAATGAATGATTATTCGTACATATAAATATCCCGCCCATCGTGTCCGATCGAGTGTATATGGTTATTTATAGGGACGTCCAATTGTAAATCTTTATATTAAAATTAACAAATTATCATTTAGTTAAACAAATATAAAGCCCATTAATAGCCCATAGTCTAATTTCCACAAGTGTCGTTCTTTTGTCCAAACCCCAATTATGGTACAAAGCCCAATTACCCAATTTTAGTAATTAGCCCAACATCATGATTACTTCGGATTAAATAAGTATAATAATAACTTAGCTACGAGACATTAAATTAAAAAGGTTGAACATAACTTACAATGATTAAAAATAGCGTAGCGTTACACGGACAGAATTTCGACTTACACCCTTACAACATTCGCTAATATACCCTTATTATTAGAAATTAAAATTAAAATTAAAATTATAATATATATATATATATATATATATATATATATATATATGTATATATATATATATATATATGTATATATATATGTATATATATATATATGTATATATATATATATATATATATATATATATATATATATATGTGTGTATATATATATATATATATATATATGTGTGTATATATATATATATATATATATATATATATATATATATATATATATATATATATGTATATATATATATATATATATATAATACGTTTGATAGAGAGAAAGAAAGATGGATATTGATGAACCAAACACTCGTTTTTATAGGGCATGTGGGCTGGAAAAGGTGCTCATGCGATCGCATGAGCTTTACCCTTTAGGCTCATGCGATCACATGGCCAGCTGGGGAGGCTCAAAAGTCTACAAAAACGTGGGCTGCTTATTTATTATATAATATAATATAATATATATAATTAAATTTAATTATATATATATATATTATATTATATTCTTGTACTCCGTTGACTTGTAATTTTTAGTCCGTTGCGTCGAGCGTTGAGAGTTGACTCTGGTCCCGGTTCCGGATTTTCGAACGTCCTTGCGTATAATTTAATATCTTGTACTTTGCGTTTTGAATCTTGTACTCTTGTAATTTCGAGATGTTTCTTATCAATAATTGGAACCTCTTTGATTGTATTTTGTATTTTTGAGCTTTTTGGTCGTTTGCGTCTTCAATTCGTCGAATCTGTCTTTTGTCTTTACCTTTTATTATTTAAACGAATATCACTTGTAAATAGAACAATTGCAACTAAAAGCTTGTCTTTCTTGAGGGATAATGCTATGAAATATATGTTCGTTTTTAGCATTATCAACACCACTCTTTATTATCAAACTTTTGTCCATTAAGACCATTTATAGTTTTGCTGCTTCATCAACATTCAAAGTTATCATAACCGAATCGTCGATTATCAATCCGAACCGTTTTCAAGAGTTTGAAGGGTTTGAATGAGGATTGTAATTGTCAAGATATATATGATGTTCTAGAATTTTTGTGACGACCCGGAAATTTTTGACCAAATTTAAACTTGATCTTTATATGTTTCCGACACGATAAGCAAAGTCTATAATGTTGAGTCTCGAAAATTTTGAAACTATGTATATGTATTCAATTACCTTCGACCAGTTTTGATGATTCACGAACAATTAATTGTAAATAGATAGATATATATATATATATATATATATAGGGGCAGGATCAATGGGGAAGTAACCAATCGGGGGGAAGCAAAAAATTTTTTTTTTCTTCGTTTTTTTTGAAATTTTTTTTTTCCGGCATCAAGATCACACGAAAATATGAACATTTAAAAGAGACACTTCGTGATGAATGTTATTATTTAGGTGGGAAAACGATTGACAAAAATAACATTCAAGATAATATTGTTTGTGAAGAATATGAACGTTTTTTTTTCATGTTTTGTGAAGTAAAATTTAGCCTGATTTAGAGTTTAGGGTTTTGGGTTTAGGGTTTGGTATTTTGGGTTTATTCCATAAACCCAAAACACCAAACCCTAAACCCTTAACCCTAAACCCTAAACTTTAAACCGTTCGTGTTAAAAGCTCAATCTAAATCCTAAATCTAAACCCTAAATCTAAACCCTAAACCCTAAACCCTAAATTTCCAAACCCTAATATCTAAACCCTATAAACCCTAATATCTAAACCCTAATATCTAAACCCTAATAGCTAAAACCTCAACATACGCTCGAAAAACACGATAATTGTTATATATTACTTCTTCGAGCGTTTTCCCGCCAAAATAAAAACATTTATCACAAATTTTCTCTACTAAATGTTCATATTTTCATCCCATCTATAATGTTCGTGAACAAAGTTTTTTCAAAAAATGAAAAAAAAAGTTTTTGCTTCCCCCCGCTTCCCCCCGATTGGTTACTTCCCTCTTGATCCTACCACAATATATATATATATATATATATATATATATATATATATATATATATATATATATAAATGGTAATTTAAAATATAATTTGGAATATTATATGTTATTGTTATTAAAATTTAATTATGTAAAATAAAATAAAAAATAGGATATTATAATAATTATTATTTACAAACATATCTATATATAATAAAAGTATATTAAAAATAAATATTAAATGATTGTAATACTCGTTTGATATTCCGATTGATTTTAAGCCAGTTAAATTCGAACTTATATGATTTTAAAATAAACGGTGATCCGAAAATGAGTTCTATAAATTTTAGGCTTACTAAAAATGTATTGAGGATCTAGTTATTAAATTTTAGCACTTTTTATATTTTACCTAGAATCGAGCGGGACAGTTGATGTAATTTTTATTTAATAAATTAATGATCGAATTTTATACCATAATGACTAAAATGAATAAATATAATTAAAATAAAAATTTGGAATTTTTCTGAAAGACTTTTATCCGCCACTAATTATCAACGGGATATGAAATAGTAGTCCGTGAAAACTGTCGGCATAAGAATTTAAAAATCACGACTGCTACCTGTTCATTTTAGAACTCATGTGAATTATGATTATTAGTTTATATTTATTTGTTTACTGTGTTTGTATGTACATATATGTATTATGTCTATTGTCCTCAGAAAACGAATCTGTCTATCTGCTTTGATTTCAATTCCCTATTACTTTTATATAATATATACAATTGCATATGAATTATATCAACCATCTCTCAAATATCTATCTCTTTCTTTTGTTGAAGCGACAATGGGAACCATAACCCATCAACACCCGAGAACAACCTCACCTTCATGCTCGATCAACACCTTCAACCATCTTATTCTTCTGTTTCTTTTATGATGATCGATTACCATCACTTGCCTTCTGCAAGTTATTTGACTCAAACAACCATCACCATTTTGATTTGGTCACGAAACCCACTTCACTTTGTGCTTGTTTGTGTTATTCGACCACTATCTACAAACTATCATAACGTGCTACCTTATGGCTTCTTGACCGACAACCAACCGTTAAAAACACCACAAACCCCACTAACACCCATCAACACCTTTCAACACCCTCATAAATCCATAAATATCATCAAGCTCAAACTATTTTAAACTATGACTGTTTTCGTTTATGGTTCTATCCTAGAACAAAACCCAAACTGACCATATCATCACCCTTAACCATCGACCACCACCACTGCAACCATATCTCCACCACACTCTCTTTCCTCTCTAATTCTTTCCTTCTTAAACATGAACCTAAACCCACACCATAACTGAATCAAGACTACAACTATGATTAATATGTCTATTTTACTGTTTCGTTTACAGACCCATTTCATGATACTTGAATATTACGGTTTCTATTTTTGACCCACAACAGCTCAACCTCCTCCTGTAAACTTCAAACACCGCAACTGCTACAATAAATTTTCTATTTCATTCACATGATATTGATATAATTGCTGTATTGCTCGTTTTAAGCTACTACTACTCGCTACTTCTGCTGCTGTTTTTGCCTTCTAATTGCAGTCCAACAATCAACCACCATAACCACCGCCACTTTAATGTTTTCTGTTCCTAATTCAAACCGCTATTTTTTTTTTTGCTTTTACTTCCAAAACCCATCTGCTAACAAACAAATAATAGTGTGACGCCCCGTACAAAACCATCGTGTACGATTCGTCAACAATAGGATCTTTACACGGTCAAGTACTACATGATATTTGAAAACCAGTTTTGCATTCATAAAAGACATAGTGTTTACAAAAGATAACGTGACACAAAGGTCGTTACAAAGCCATTATTTAAAAATAACATAAACTACGAATGCAAAAGAAAAGTTCCATGATTGAGACATCTCTAAGATTATGCAGCGGAATTCTAGCACAGCGGGTCCTTAACAGCAAGTCTAAACACCAAGACAGCAAGTCTAAACAGCAGAAGCAACAAACCTCTAAGCACCTGAGAAAACATTCTTAAAAACGTCAACAATAATGTTGGTGAGTTATAGTTTAAGTTGTAACAGTAATGTAAGGTAGGCCACAAGATTTCAGTGTTCCAATACAGTATGAAAAGTATATGTTTAACCGTGGGCACTTGGTAACTAACTTAACGTTTATAACCCCCTAAAAGTACACTTGGCGAGTGCGTATGTTTACGAAGTATTAAACACCCGTTAAATGCTAGCGCGACTAGCCCAAGTGGGGATATCAAACCCTATGGATCCATATCTAAGATTCGCGTTTACCGGTTCAAAAACCAATAACTAAACGTTACCGAGCTAAGGGGAAAGTTTATGCCGTTGTATAACCCACACATATATAAAGTTTAAGTACTCGTGCTTAGTATGTAAAACGTAAAAAACACATGTATTCTCAGTCCCAAAATAATTAAAGTAAAAAGGGATGCTATAACTCACAGTGATAAGAGCGGTAAAGTCGGTAATGAAAGTATGCAAGTAGTAAGTCGGTCCGAAAGGTCGTCAACCTAAGTCAAAGGTTATTAGGTCAGTGTGTTATCCTGATAAGTTCTAATAGTGCATAAAATAAGTTTAAGTGTCATCATCATCATCGTTCATCATCATAAAAGCTAAGTAAGTTTGACAAGAATAGAGATCGAAACAATAGGCTGACTTCGGTCAGCTGCTACGACCTCTATGTAAATCGAAAAGATGCGTAATCAGTGGCTATGGCTCCGTATATGAGTCCCCTAACTGCTGACCAGTTTTCAGAACATAACTCATCTTCGTTTGACCGTGGCGATGGTTTAAGTGCAAGTAGGTCAGAAATTTCAGCACAACGTTAGTAGGGTGTAGTGACTTTCGGAAGGCCATAAATCCTAAACCGTAACTCGGATTAAGACGAGGTCTAAATGGAAAATCATATACTCGAACCGAACTAACAGAAAATCAACTTTCCAGTAGCCCAGGTGGTCTGATCAGATCCCAAAAATAGTTAGCAAGGTGCTCCGGTGGGGTTCTTAGTGCTTGATGCTCATCACGGTTCTCATCCTTGATGCTTGTAGCTTCAAGTGTATAACTCGTTGATGGGTTAGCATCACCTTGACCAAGATTCTACCATCAACACATAATATGTTATGACCAAGTAAGAACACAACTCATTTAAGAGTCTTAGATGGATGATGAACCAAGGTTACATCATATCCTTAGTCTTAACACAATTACAAGTTACATTTACAACTAAAGCTACAAACTTTACCTCAATCAAACAAGTATGAACAAAATCTAAGTCAAATGAAGTGATGGAACCCTAAGCTAGAGAGCTTGGATCCTTTTCACACAAGTTATAAGGTCACAAAGCTAGAAAGCTTGAACCTTTAGTGTTCTTGAAGCATAAAGCTTAGATCTTTAAGTTATATGAAGACCATAAACACAAGTTTTGATCTTTATAACAAAATAATGAGATCATAAGTTAGAAAACTTAGATCCAACAAAAGATATGAAGATTCAAGCTAGAAAGCTTGCATCTTGGTTGTTCTTGAAGATCTTGAAGCATAAAGCTTGGATCTTTAAGTTACATGAAGATTACAAACACAAGTTTGAATCTTTATAACAAAATAGCAAGATTAAAGTTAAAAAAATATATAGATCTACAAAGTGGGTGAAGATTCAAAGCTAGAAATCTTGAATCTTCCATGTTCTTGAAGGATTCAAATCTAAGTTTGAATCTACAAGATGTAATCAAGATCAAAGCTAAAAAGCTAGACCCATGATGATGATGATGATGAATTTGTGAGAGAGATAGGAAGAAGAAGAAGAAAAATCAATACTTACACTTTTTAGAGAGAGAAGGACTAGAGAGAGAATTAGAGAGTGAATGTGTGTGAATTACAAATGAAAGCAAGTGTAAAATGGATGGAATGAGGCTTGTATTTATAGGTGGATGGGGTGAGGGAGGGGGTAAGGTGGCCGTGATTTTGGGTGGGG
Organism: Rutidosis leptorrhynchoides; assembly: GCF_046630445.1. Lineage (NCBI taxonomy): Eukaryota > Viridiplantae > Streptophyta > Magnoliopsida > Asterales > Asteraceae > Rutidosis > Rutidosis leptorrhynchoides. The sequence continues at coordinate 82,139,330 of NC_092333.1, forward strand.
GGGACAAGGGAGACCAACTTTTGCTTTTTGGTTAATGGTTGTCTAAAGTTGATGCTTATGTTGGGATCCCATGCAACATTAAGGATAATACTTGACATAAATGGTAGTATGTTCCCTCTAATAAATGGGCATTTGTCTTACATATTAATGGGTCACTAGCTAATAATAATTGGACCAATTAAATAGTCCACTAACTAGTGTAGGGTGAGCTAAGGCCCAACAAGGTAGAAAGTCCAACAAGACTAACTAGTAAGCATAAGTAAATTACTACGCGTAATTAAGCATCCATAAACCCAAGTAATTATTATTATAAAATAATAATTAAGATTTCATAGTCATAATATTCCGATTACGACAAAAGTTAAACGTGTACGCAGTACACAGTTTGTTCTTAACGTCAAGTGACACTAACGGTCATAAAGGTTTCCGGTGATCAAGTTAAGTATCCTACGTACTTAAAGGCACGTTTTAACACATAAATGAAAGTAAGCCATGTGTATAAAGATTCTAGAGTATAAAGTAGCACAGTACGCACAAATACGCAGTTTTGTTAAAACACAAGGCACAAAAGCAAGTCGAAAAAGTCGGGTCATTACAAATAGTGTGGTTGCATGTTATTTTCCTTTGTGGTCGACAAAATAAAACCCTTAAGGAATGACGTGGTGATTGGAAACAATGATGATGATTGAATGGCAAGATTGGGATGATGATGAGAGGAATGATGCTACATTTGTCTTTTCTTTATGTTTTCTTTTCCTGATCAAACCCCACATAAAATAACAACTTTACAGCTATTTTATAATTCACGATGGAGACATTCTTTGAATCTGAATCGTACATCAAATATCTTCAATTTTAACCAAATACACACGCCACCTGTTGCTTTTGGGTTGTATGTGAGCAGCTATATTTTCGTTTATATACTGGGCCGTGTTTCATTGTTCAATTTGGGCCATGTATCATTTTATTGTTGGGCCAAAAACTTGCCTTATTTATTCTTGGGCCGAGCTTCATTTGTTCATGGGCAGCAGCCCAACTGGTTTGATTTGTTTTCGGGTATGCGAGAGGTCGTGGGTTCGAGTCCCGGCTTGGGCGATTTGTTCTCTTTTTGAGCCTTTAAGGTAGTAATCATTATTATTATTATTATTATTATTATTATTATTATTATTATTATTATTATTATTATTATTATTATTATTATTATTATTATTATTATTATTATTATTATTATTATTATTATTATTATTATTATTATTGTTATTGTTATTATAAATTATTATTACTATTGTTATTATTATTATTATTATTATTATTATTATTATTATTATTATTATTATTATTATTATTATTATTATGAATAAGATTAAGATTATTGTTATTATTAATATATTATCATTAATAATGTTACTAGTATTATTGTTATCCTTATCAATATCATTAAAAATATTATTATGGAAATTTTAGAATTATCATTGTTACTAATATAGGTATTACTAATATTACTATGATTATTACTATTAATATTGTTATTATTATTAGGAAAATGATACAAAATCATTATTTTTTTCACCAATTATAGTATTAGTATCATTTTTATAATTATTAGTATTAATATTATTAGTAGAATTAACATAAATATCATTCTTTACAATATCATTATTATTATTAGTATTATTATTATCACTAATATCATTAGTAGTAAAATTATTATAATTATTATTATTATCAGTATTAGTATTATTAGTAATACCATTATTACTAAAAGTAACATTATTTTCAAACATGTCCTTTTTGTTAAAACTAATAGTATCATTAAAAGTAACATCTTTACTATCATCATTATTATTATTATTATTATTATTATTATTATTATTATTATTATTATTATTATTATTATTATTATTATTATTATTATTATTATTATTATTATTATTATTATTATTATTATTATTATTATTATTATTAGTATTATCAATATCATTATAATTATTATGATTATGAAAATAAAGGTTTTAAAGATATTGTTAAGGTTATAAGTATAAAATAAAGATTACATATACACAAATATATTTAAATTACATAATTTAACTATATTAAAATTTCTATATATAAAAATGAAAATATATAAATAAATAATGAAACTTATAAATTATTAAATATAACAAATACATCATTAATAATAATAAATAGAATTATTCAATTACAAGAATATGTTTTAATATATATACAAATGATATAGATTCGTGAATCCGAGGCCAACCCTGCATTGTGCAGTTTTGTCATATGTATTTTTACTATAAAATACAACACCGTGAGTTTCATTTGCTCCATTTTTTAAATGCTTTTGCAATATATATTTTTGGGACTGAGAATACATGCGCTGCTTTTATAATTGTTTTACGAAATAGACACAAGTACTGAAACTACATTCTATGGTTGAATTATTATACCGGATATCACCCTTTTTAGCTTGGTAGCCTAAGAATTTGGGAACAGACCCCCAAATTGACGCGAATCCTAAAGATAGATCTATCGGGCCTAACAAACCCCATCCATGTTATGGATGCTTTAGTACTTCGATTTTATATACATATGAGTGTACCTGTATATTGGGGATATTCTAGATGCATTTGTTAATATCGGTTACCATGTGTTCACCATATGAATGAATTTTAATTCGCAGGTTATGCGTACTATTTTATTACACAGGTTACGTGTAATATAAAAATGAAAATCTCGTGGTCTATTAAAATTGTGGAAATGATCGATTATGATAAACTAATGAACTCACCAACCTTTTGGTTGACACTTTAAAGCATGTTTATTCTCAGATATGAAAGAAATCTTCCGCTGTGCATTTGCTCATTTTAGCAATATTACTTGGAGTCATTCATGGCATATTTCAAAAGACGTTGCATTCAAGTCATTGAGTTCAACAAGATTATTATTAAGTCATTGATAGTTTGATATATTATGAAATGGTATGCATGCCGTCAACTTTCGATGTAATGAAAGTTTGTTTTTTAAAAACGAATGCAATGTTTGTAAAATGTATCATATAGAGGTCAAGTACCTCGCGATGTAACCAAATGTAATGTATTCGTCCAGATGGATTTGGACGGGTCATTAAAATTTTGAATGATACAAATATATATTTCTGGGTTTTATGAATAGAAGTGATGTTCTAGCACAGTTTTGAAGTCAAAGTATAGCTTTGAAAGATGTAGGAATCTAAGAGTGATGGTATCGATTATATCTCAACTTGGATTCTGATATGTTAAAATCAGAATATGTAATTGAATTCGAATGACTATGGTTATTTTGATTTCTATGAAAGAATATATCTCGTTGTGAAAGTAGTGAGTATAGTTGATGATTTGTTGTATCAGAATCGAAGAATGTAACATATTAATTGTGAATTTATATATCTCTCAGGTAATACCTACCCGTTAAAATATTCTCACCATTAATAGTTTGTACAAAAGGATTTTTAATTATAAACTTATGAAAATATACCTGCATATATATTTTCTTTAGATGTAATCATGGATTTAATGAGTTAACATAATATTAATCTCATCTGGTTTTCGATTAGGACTAGAATATATAATCTCTAAAGCTTTAGATATTACATAATTGCCGTAGAATATTTTTCCAATGAAGTTATGAATCAATACTTGATCGGTTATTATTGTTGGTACTCCTTGGTATCTATGGTGCATATAACGTTGATGCTCGTGGAACATCTTGTGATGTTGAATCATGGGATGTGGATGTTGTTGATGGTGGTAATGGTACTGTTGGTGTTGATGATGGTGGTACTGTTGATGCCGGTGATGCTGCTGGTGCTTGTAACCTTTGCACCATATTCTCCAAAGCCACTACTCGAGCGCGAAGCTCGTTGACTTCTTCTATTACATCAGGGTGATTGTCAGTTCGGACGAGCAGATGAATAAGATCTTGAATTTGAGATATTATATAATCATGACGAGATACTCTAGAAATGAGAGAGAAAATAGTATTACGAACAGGTTCGCCGGTAAGTGCTCCAGGTTCTTCGCCAAGAGGGGAATGTGGTGGATGGAAGGGATCACCTTTTTCTTGTCTACAATGATTAAGTAAGCTACGAACCCATCCCCAATTCATCCAGAATAGATGATGGCTAATTGGTTGCTCCATTCCGGTCACACTGCTTTCGGAGCTCGAGGAGTTCGAGGAATCAAGTGAGAAATCTATATTATATGATCGGATAAAGGGTTTTCGATATGAGATGGGTGTTGAATACTGAATGATATATTCGTCTCCTTAAATACGTATATATAGCAAAAAGATTCCGAAATTTACGGAGGAAATTTAGGAAAAGTGTCAGACAAAGTCTACTGTGATAAATATAATGAGATATGATTTGTCTATACTTCCATTTATGCAATAACTGCAGTAAGACGTGTCTAGACTAAAATGATAAGCAAGTAATTTCTGACAAGAAATGATAAGCAAAACTCGGTAAAAACAGATACGGTTATAGTCCAGACTCACTAATGCATCCTAACAATTACCAGTTAAACACACTAAAGCAAATTCTGTTTCCTTATGACCTCAAGCTCTGATACCAACTGTGATGACACGTCCATCCCTTTAGACGTAGTACATCATTCATCGATTTCATAGTGAGGTTTTGACCTCTATATGATACGTTTTGTAAACATTGCATTATTTTGAAAAGGCACACTATAAATGAATATATAAATCCAAAGTTTTTGACATCTGATGATTTCTACATATAGACAATCACTGTATATAATAGTTTACAATACTACATTCGTTGACAATGCAGTCAAAATAAGATACATGGTGATGATTTTGTGAATGCAAAGTTTTCTTGTATAAAGCATGTATGAATCCATGCACATAGCTTGTATAACGTATAAGCAAACAGTGGAAGACTTCTAGGAACCTGAGAATAAACATGCTTAAAAGTGTCAACACAAAGGTTGGTGAGTTCATAGTTTTAGTGTTGCGCATAATCTGTATATAAAGGTGGATCACAAGATTTCAGTTGTTTCATCCAGAAACGTTTATCAAAATATTCTACGAAATTGAGCACCCTGGTAACTAAACTTAACGTATATATATAATAAGTACCCATGTTTTAACATACATGCAACCAACATGTACAATACACGTAAACCAACGGGTACTAAACTCAAATAGCATACGTCTATTTTATAGTTCAGACTAGGGTTTCTATACCTGGAACAGACGGGGATGTTAAGCCCTATGGATCCATATACAATTACTCGCGCCCACCAGTTCTTATAACCGGCATTTACTAGTTACCAAATCTAAGGGATTTTCGGTTCAAACTCAGTATAGAATTTAGTATGTACTTGTGTCCATTGCATTTAAAATAAAGTGCATGTATTCTCAGCCCAAAAAATATAGATTTCAAAAGCAATTAAAAAGGAATCTATAAACTCACTGTTCAATATTGTGGTTCAATATTGTAGGAAAAATATGCAGACACAACGGTTGTAACAAATGCAAGGTTGGCCTTTGATTCACGAACAGTACCCACGAACATTACCCATAACCTCCTTAGCTATAACCCATAAATTCTTTAGTTTTTAAACGGTTTGAAACTCGAATTAAAAATAAAAACACTAGTTTAATAGTTTATTCTATAACACTTCTAACAAAAAAAATAAATTGATGAAGTGTATATAGATATAAGGTGTGCATGTATGTAGTTTCAAAAAGATGGAAGAAAAACAGTGTAAATTCTAAGTGCCATTTAACCAGTGCGTGTGTTTTTGTGTAGCTCTCTCCACAAAACTTGAAATGAAATATATATGTACATTCATCCAAAAAAAAAATTAAAATATATATATATATATATATATATATATATATATATATATAATAATAATAATAATAATAATAATACCTACTTGTCCTAGCCTTCATGTGAGGCATCAAAAAGAAAGAAGAACCAAAAATCACGTGAATTTTAGTTGTAATTATGTCAAGACACTTTTGCTTTATGACCCCGTGTTTTTACGGAATGGTTTTTCTTGCTCTGTGTAATAATGGACGGTAAAAGTATAGTTAAAATTTTTACTCCGTACCTTTTATTAAAGTATTCATATTTTTATTTTGAGTTGTAGCTTTAAGACGACTCTTTAAAATAGTTGTCCATCCCGTGTCCTCCGTCCCATTTAAAATAGACGAAGTATTAAAAATATCATATATAAAATATCTAGTTTTAATAAAAAAAAATACTTCTTTTATTAACTTAAAATTTTCATACTTTTACTAACTAAAATATAATTAGAAATTGAGATGATAGGAGTGTCGGTGTTCGTAGTACATTTTCTTCCATCTGCACGAGTAATATATACACACAAAGTAAGGTGATGTTTTAGTGGGGTTTGTTCACCCATTCCATATTTATTACTCCGTGAATTACTCTTTAATTATCACTACTCTCCAAATTCATTACCAGACAAATTGATGTCAGTTGTATTATTATTATTATTATTATATTATTATTATTATTATTATATTATTATATTACACAAGTTGATGCATAATATTATTATTATTATTATTATTATTATTATTATTATTATTATTATTATTATTATAATTATTATTATTATTATTATTATTATTATTATTATTATTATTATTATTATTATTATTATTATTATTATTATTATTATTATTATTATTATTATTATTATTATTATTATTATTATTATTATTATTATTATTATTAATGTTGATAATCATTATCACTAGTTTGCATAGTATATCATAAGCATTGTAGTTAGCTATTTTAAGGAAATATGTGAATATGATTCTATGGGACGTGTGTAGTTAAAACAATAGTTGTATCAATATGTGAAACATTAAAATCTTATTCAAGTAAAAGAAAAAAATTAAAACTGTAGTATTGTAATGTTTCTATCAAATGTACTAATATGTATGTATAATTATTTTAACTCAACCCGTTTTATAACTAAATTAATATTATATCTTGTCACATTGTAAAATATATATATATATATTTTTATTTCAAAATATAAATTTATACATATCGTATGTCATGGAAATATTTATGTAATAATATAATATTAAATTTTTCAAAACTAAATATATTTCAAGGTACGTTTTAAATTCGTTTAGAAAATATTATAACACGTATTGTTTACCCTTTAAACTTAATTTGATATAATTCATTTACGTGCCAACGTTTATTTTGAATCATCTTACAAGTTTTAAAACACGTTTTTAATCATACGTTGTAAGTTATTTATATTAAAGAATCACGGACCGTTATCTTATATAACTTGTCAAAAGGTTTCTAGAAAGATTCTAATTTTTAAGATAACGTTAAAACATTTATCTATCATAATGACTTAACAACAAATTGTCAAAAGTGGTTCTAGATGTTTTATAAAATTATATTTGTTTTAAAGAAGACGTGACACTTAATCGTTTTATATAATTTCTAAAATTTATAACAATAAAAAAATAATGATAACAACTTTAATAATCTTTAAAGTTTTATAATATGTTTCTACCTCTAGACATTTATATTATTTATTTTTAAATCCTTATATATATATATATATATATATATATATATATATATTACGAGAAAATTAATATTGTTTTCTTTTATATATTCAAAACGTTTTAGTAACAAAATCTCCACTTGTAGATCACTTTACCATTTTTCGAATGTTGTTAAAAAGAATAGATTTCTTAAATCACAGTGGACCTCATAACAGAGACCCTTAATCATATCACAATGTATCTGATAATTCAATCATTTGATATTATCTTCTAATTCCATCGATAAACATATTGAAACAAATACGTTCGTATAAAGTATTATACATTTAATACTTTGTTAACATTCTCCAGTTATAATATATATACATATATATAATCATATCCATTTATATAATGGTTCGTGAATCGTCAGAATTTGGTCGAGGTTAAATGAATGTATGAACACAGTTTAAAATCATTTAGATTCAACTTAACAAACTTTGCTTATCGTTTTGGAATAATATAAAGATAAAGTTTAAATTTGGTCGGAAATTTCCGGGTTGTCACAGTACCTATCCGTTAAAGAAATTTCGTCCCGAATTTAACCAAAAGGATCACCAAGAGTTCTCTTAATAATCACTCAAACTCTAATTACACAGTGTAGGGTTCCCTTGCACTTAAGACCTTATTGTCTGTGTTCAACTAATTAACTAACTTAGTAATTCGATTAACAATTGTGCTTACGTTCGCTTACACAATTCATTCCTATCCAATTTACTAGTCTTTACCCAATTTACTCCCTTGGTCCGGTTTAGCAAACAACCACTTAAGACAAAATAGTTGTAAATTAAAGTGTTAAATTAACCAGGGTTCCCTTGATTAAACAAACACAATAATCAATTGAGAGCAAACATGTAAACATGAACAAGAATGAGTCTTTTAGTCAAAACCAAATTAACATGCATAAAATTCTTGATAATTCAAATAGACATCCAAAACCTCGGTTATTAGTCTAGACAAACATTAAATAATTAGCCAACAATCATGGCTAAAACCAAAATCACAATCAAAATAATAGATGAATTCATTGTTTAAAACAAAGAGATAAACCTAATAGATGAATGAATCTTGAGTGATGAATGAATCGAAACACGTTCCCATAATGATTGATGCGTTAAAATGATCTTGGGATTCCCCAAAATCACCCTTTTTCGTCTTAGAGCTACTGCAAATCGTCTAGGAATAAGATATATTCATTAGGGTAAAAATTCGTGCTTTAAATACCCAAATTCTGAACCCGGTCGAAAGTGGAGCGGAGCTCCAAACGTTGAGCGGTGCTCAGGGCCCCAAATACCTGATCTGTGGACTTTGAAAAACTCTCGACATCAAATTTGCGCCTAATGGAGCGGCGCGCCAGGTATTTGAGCGGCGCTCCAGGCCTCTTTTGCTGAATCTGAAGCTGAAAACTCACTTACACCAATCGAACTCGAATCAAACCACCAACTTTCACTCGTTTACATAGAAAATCACTAAAACCATCAAATAACTTCAAATTACATCTTCTTGGTCTTACAACTCGAACTTTCATAACACTAACAAAATAAACGCCAAATCGCATCCGAAAGGACTAAAATGTGATCGATATCGCTAAGGAAAACGTGTATAAAATATGCGACATCAAGCACTTTGATTTACTGTATTTGACCAAATTTACCACTGTAAAGGAAAGCATATATAGAAAAACGTACGACAAATCCAATCATCTACTTAAGCAGAACCGACTCCGACTCCACAGTGCAAAATTAGAAATGAACCAAATTCGAGAAATGTTGGCATATTTGTTTATTCAGAACCCTGACCTTTATCCTATAAGCACTAGCTAATATCATAGAACAAATACATCTATAACCATAACTAAAAACTCATTTACAGGATGAAAATTTTCCCTGCGGGGGCACAATTTTGAAAGTAGAGGACCAACGAGCATGATCTTACAATGGCGGTGTCTTAACAAGGGTTCACAAGAAGACAATTACAGGTGTAAGATAAGAAAACAAAAGGTACCACAAACGGTTTCTAATAAACAACAATATGCAGGTATTGCTTCAAAGTTTACTTCACATATGATACTGCATAGGCTGGACTCACATTATTTAAAGATCATGGAGCTACAACCATCATAGAGAACCCTGCCAATCTCTTATATCGTAAATTGATCCCGGCAACCATCGAAAAATACCAGATATTGCAATTTCATTATCATTATGGGCCCACTGAAGAATAGTAATATCGTTAATATATAAATGATATTGTGTAAGATATAATAGTCTCCAACAAAGCTTAAACACATCTCGGGTCATCTTCATGAGGCTTTAACACATCTCGGGTTGGCCGCTGCATCGCGCAGCTGGCCTCCTGCTTGTTTATTTCAATTCAATACCTACATCAGTTAGTAAAAATCAATGAAATTGAATAAAAATTAGAAACCCTCAATTGAAAAGATAATAGAGATAAATGTAAGAAGATGAGTAAAATTATAATCTATGATAAGTAAAAGATACTTGACACAATGTGGCTATATGACATGTGTCATGGATAAGAGTAGTCTTAGTTCTGCCAACGTCCCATCTTTCCTATTTCAAAACAAGATTATACGATGGTTCTAAAATGTTTTGTTACTCAGGTTTTCTTTGTTTCTTCTTCTTCTTCTTTTATTTAAAGCATTTCAATCTTTGCTTTTTTACATCTATAGAAGCTTTACATCTCAATTAGTTATGTAGTTTAATGTTATAGGTTTTTTGAGTTCTGTATTGTATAGTATATAAAATAATTTGAATTTGTAAAGAGCTTACATGAATTGTTACGGTATGTAGTAGGATAGGAAATGAAATCATAATGTGCCTAAAATAAAGTAAATTCGTACTATATACTTAGAATAGTTGAGTGATGCGACACTGATATCTAATGACTAAAATTTAGAATACAAGTTCGTAACAAATTAAAATAACAGCGAGAAAGAAGGAAAGAGGTACATTTTTAGGGATTAATGTTTAGGATTTAGCGTGTAGGGTTTAGTGTTTAGGGTTTAGAGTTTAGGGTTTAGTGTTTAGGGTTTAGGGTTTAGTTTTTAAGGTTTAGAGTTTAGGGTTTAGTGTTTAGTGTGTAGGGTTTAGTGTTCAGGGTTTAGTATGTAGGGTTTAGTGTTTACGGTTTAGCGTTAAGTGTTTAGGGTTTAGGGTTCAGTGTTTAGTGTTTAGGGTTTAGCGTTGGTGGTTTAGGGTTTAGGTTTATGGTCTATGGTTTAGAGTTTAGTGTATAAGGTTTAGGGTTTAGAGTTTAGGGTTTAGTGTGTAGGGTATAGCGTAGGTGGTTTAGGGTTTGGGGTTGGTTTAGGTTTTAGAGTTTAGGATTTAGATATAGGGTTTAGGGTTTAACATTTTGTGTATAGGGTTTATGATATAGTGTTTAGGGTTTATTGTTTGCAGTTTAGGGTTTAAGGTTTGGATTTTAGAATTTATGATTTAGAGTTTAGGTTATAGGGTTTAGGTTTTAAGGTTTAGGGTTTATTGATTAGCGTTTAGGGTTTAGAGTTTAGGATTTAGTATGTTTTAGGTGTAGATTTGGGGTTTAGGTTTAGGGTTTAGTGTTTAGGGAGCGAGATATGTTGATGAAGCTTAAAGTTAAAGTATAATTGGAGTTATCTTTTGACCCATTTGTTTCCTATTTTTTACCCGTATTTTCCAATTGACCCATCAAACTAATTTAAGATAAAACTTCTCAAATCAAACCATATTAGATAAAAACATAACCCAGTTGACCCAATCCCAATTAAATGTAAGACCCAATATGTATTGTACATAATTTTATTATGGTGTACGATGCGTGTATGAAGTGTACGAAGCATGTACGTGTTGCTTGCTCGAACGTCGAAGGAAAATTGGACGTTGTTTGAGTCACAAGGTGTGTACGTACCTTTTTGACCCTAAATAAAGTTTGAGTTGATGTTTCAAAGCCTTACCATTGGAAAGAAAATTTTATTATGTTTCCAACGATATTTGATTCATCGAAAACGGAGCTACGGTCAAAAAGTTATGGCCAAAACAAGTTACTGAAAACTGACCTGAAGGTTGGAGCGGCGCTCCACCCTTTGAAGCGGCACTCCGATCGCGTCTGATGCAATTTTCAGCATTTTTAAAGGGTTAAATGAGGGGTACTTTGGTTCTTTCACTTGGGGATGGATTTGTGGCACTTAGAGCAGTTTTAGATCCACTTTTGGATCATTTTGGCATCCACACATCTCTCTCATCTTATCTTAGAGAGAGAGAGAGAGAGAGATTTCTAGGGAGAGATTTAGGGTTTTGAAGAAGAAGAAGCTTGAATCGATCGAAAGCTCGAGTGTTAAAGTTGTTCCTTTCCGTTCTCGACTACGTTTTGATTGTTATGGTAAATTCTAAATCCGAATTTCATTGTTAAGATTATTGTTTGAGTTAGGGTTTGTGTTAGTTAGTGTTATAAACCCATTTTATTGTGAAATTTGGGGGTTTTGGGTAAGATTCAAGTAAGTAAGCCTAAATGGGTGACTTAGGATTTCGAGTGATGAAATTATGAGTTTGGGTCTTGCGTGTGTTGGTTAAATGTTAGAACACTTTTGTTGACTTGGTTTTTGGGTGTAAACCCTAATTTAGGTCAAAACGGGTCAAATGGGTATTTCGGGACAAATAAGCTTGATTCGGTGTCAAATTAAGTTTTAAGTCAAGTTTTGGTAAATCAAGTAGGTAAATACTTGATTTAAGTGTTAGTGGTTGTCTTGGAAATATAATCACTAGTCGTTGGTGATTTTGGGGCGTTTTATGACTTTGGTCAAAATGAGCAATTTGAATTGGATCAAAATTGAGGATGACACTAATTTGGATTAATTGGATGTTAAACGCTTTTGTTAAGTGTTAAATGATGCTTTTGATGTAATTACTCGCGAGAAGTGATTTTAGGTTAAAATTTGGTGTTTTAGCAATAAAGTCAAACTTGGTCAACCATGGAATGAGTTTTGTGTAAAATACGAGCTAGTATGCGTTAAAAGGTTAAAGTTGACATATTTGATTATTTCGATAATGCGGGAACTAGTCTTGTTAGTTTTGGACCTTTGGGTAGCGTTAAAAGTGCAAAAGGGTATATTTTGCACTTGTTGTTCATTCGGGCGGGTCGAGAGTCCAAATGAGGTTGTATGTTGATTATGTGTATACCTATATGTGTATTATAGGTAAAATCTTGCTCGGTCGCATGTGGTGGGGATTTCGCGCATGGTTTGTAATGCTCGAGTTCACGAGGTGAGTGGAATAATTATATGCGTAGGTATATAATGTATTTATTTGTTGTAGCGTGAGATGTGAAGGGTCGATGTGCTAAGACACCACATTTCACGTGACGAGTGAAGTGTCGATGTGCTAAGACACCACTCAAAGTAATGTGACGGGTGAAGTGTCGATGTGTTAAGACGCCACCCGGGGTATTGTCGATGTGTTAAGACACCACCCGGAGTGAAGTATCGATGTGCTAAGATGCCACTCTAAGAGAATAACGGGTGAAGTGCCGATGTGTTAAGGCGCCACTCGAGGTGAAGTATCGACGTGTTAAGATGCCACCTCAAGTAAAATGAAGAGTGAAGTGTCGAAGTGTTAAGACACCACTCGGGGTGAAGTGTCGACGTGTTAAGACGCCACCCGGGGTGAAGTATCGATGTGTTAAGATGCCACCCGTGGGGTTAGTGTACGAAGTGTTAAGTGGACTTATGGTTGTTACGAACTCCGACGGTCTTTAAACACCGTTCCCTCGTTCGATTGGTTAACCATGGTTATGTGTTGTAGTTTTAGCATATTAAATTGTGAACTATATGCTTTTGGCTGTGCTAGCTTATTGTGAATTGCGGATATTTTAGTATGCATTGTGATTGCATGTTTGTTGAGTTGCTAGATCGTATGCGGTATTTGTGTAAGTGTTTGCAAGTAAGTAGATTATATATGTATGTGTATAATTATTGCATTCACTAAGCTTTCATAGCTTACCCTCTCGTTGTTTACATTTTTATAGATTCGCGTGGAGGTGATGGCTCGGGTAAGCGTGAGAACTATTGGATTGTGTAGGTTGCTTTAGAGGACGTGCTTTGGATTGATTAGGATTGGGTAGCGTATCCCCAATCGCCATGCTCGGTCTAAGTTTTGTATTAAACTAAAATGGGTCGAAATGGTCACTTGTTGTAAATTGGGTCGATGTGGGCCCGGTGTTGTAAAACTTGTTTTATTATGAAAACGTGTTAGTTTTACTTACTTTATCGTGTTGTGAAAACCGTTTCGTCTAAAAGTGCCCGGAAGTGGACGATCTTTTTGTCAAAAAAGGAAAGAGTGGACAGACCACTTTGGAGCGCCGCTCCACAGTGGAGCGCGCCGCGCCGAATGCTGAACTGGCCAGATTTGATAAAAAAAAATTTTAAGCGTTGTCGGTTGGATAACGGGTTGGGTTGTTACAAATGGTATCAGAGCATGGTCTAAGGGAATTAGGTGACCTTGGAATAGGTGCCTAGTCTTAGACTTATTGACAGTTGTACGTTAATTGCGGGACTTGTAGGATTACGGGTCGGATTGAGATTTGTTAGTGCCTTAGAGTAGGTGACTAACTAGGACTTGTGCTTGACCAATGTGGAATTTTGTGGGGCCCTATTTCGTGTGTATATTAGTGCCTTAGATCGCTAGTGCCTAGTGTAAGTAGGCGAACTTGGACGTTGTTTTAGTGATAGTCACCTAGGTTGTAGGTTGACTTGTTGTTGTGGTGTACTTGTGTACGTTTATTATTATTGTATATTGGTATATATATACAGGTTTCTTTTGGTGCTGTGTCCTTGGGACGAATCTATTGGAGAGATTCGCATGTTTGGCGGTTTGAGTGATCAAGTTCACGGTAAGGACTTGGGTCATTCGGGTTCTAGGAGTTATCGCGAGTTATTTTGTGTGAATGTTGCGTCAGTCCGGGTAAAGTACTTTGCATGACCATGTGGAAATGGTAAGGTACGCATTTGTAATAATGATTGATCACCATTATTACGAAAGTGTATCTTGACACCAAGCATGACATGACAAGTACCGAACGGAGGAAACGTGGCATGGTTGGGGTAGAATGGGACGAATTAGGAATCTTTTATTGGTTCCTAGAATATAGTGGTCTCGAGTGATGTGCTTGTTGTCACATTGAGTTCTTTACGAGTCGGGAAGTGTACGATGGATTCGATTAGTTAAGTGAGGGAGCCAACTCACGAGTTTGGTGCATGCTTAGTCACCCTAAGTAGTGGGTGCACTGTTGAGATTGTTATTGGTTTTAGTTACTCATCGTAACTAGGATGACCGATTTATGTTTGCGTGTGTGCGGCGAAGACTTGAATTCCTTAATGGAATGCAATAAGTCTAATGATTGTAGTTTTGAGTTACACTTGGTAGAGTGTGTGGTTAGAGAATCGTGTTAGGATTCTTGTTGTGAGTCGCCTTGGAATTGGCGAGATCAAGGAGTCTTCGGGTCGTTAAACTCATGGGAGTGAGACCCGTATAATGTTGTTTGTGTTAGTGTGTTGTGGGTTATAGGGTAACATTTCTAATGGAATATCCCTTGTAGTAGTGGTTTTTATCGAGATGTAGAAGGGTGTAAGACTTGGTGTTCCCGAGCATCTCTTTAGAGTTAGATGAAGAGTTTCGTGAGGCTATATCGTTTGGCCTTGTGGAAATTGCGGGTAGCGTGTGATCGCTAGGAACTTTCGATAAGACGATAAACCGTAAGGTTTGTCGGGTAGGTATGACTTCGGGTCATTATTATAGAGAGATAGTTGACATCGGGTGTATGGAACCTAAAGATCAAGTTTCTAAAAATTCGGTTGATTGTGGTGGTAGTCAGCATGACACGGCGTCAGGTGCCTTCTTATACTTGCTAGTGTAATGTTCAACTCTGGTGATGGTGTGATCACCTTGTGCTTAGGGTTCCTATGAGATACCCTTGGAAGCATCGAAGATTTTAAATAGTGATCGACGGGTGATAGTAATTCGACGGTTGCGAAAGTCGAAGTTTAAGAGCATTGCAGTAAATACTTCTTATGAAGTGGCGGATGAGCGAACCTTGTTACTCTTATGTGATAGACGAGTAAGGATGACCGGTGAGCCGGTGATGGACTTAATGGTCGATTAGGTCGAAGGTTATAATGAAGCGTTGATATTGCGATCGATGCAATTATTGTGACGGATTGGTCACTCTTAGAGTGAGCAATTGTTGATAAAGATTCGTTGCGTAGAAGGTCGGGTGATCTCGACTGTGATGCACGACTGATTAAGCGGTGTGACATATGCCTAGTCATAGAAGCGTATGTGGGACTTTGGTGGAGTTCGCTTTGCGAACGATGAAGAGCTGTTAATTATGATTTGTGGTATGACGGTGCGATGTTTTCGCGTGTATGACGTCTCAAGTGATTGTACATGTCGGCTCTGAGAGCCTAAAGTGAATTTGCGGTGATTTGATGTTTATGACCAACGGTGAGAATGGTCAGGTGTGACGTGAAATTACAATTCCGCGGGATGTTATCATCTTGGCGGTGAGAATGGAGAGATAAATCCTAAGTGGGGGAGTTTTTACTGCCGCCCGAGGAATCTCCGGTGGTGTTAGATCAAGTGAAGCGTAAGTCTTTTTGTATAAGGTGGTCGTGCAGTACCAAGTGCGGTATAAGACCAAGTGTGAAGTTTGAGATCACGGACGTGAGAGAATGTAACTGTCGTTGTGGGTGCTCTCGTGATGTAAAATTGGGTTGGTACGAAACCCGGATAGTGCTGTTGAGTAGGTACGAGTTCGATTTTGGTATGGATAATGTATTTTCCCTTTCGGGAAACGTGATTGTGGATATTGTTAGTGGATTATTCCACTTTATGGATGATTGTGAGGCGGGGAGTTCTATTTCCGATTGTCTCACATAGAGACGCGCGGGTTTTGTTTGTTTGCGAGGGTGCATTCCCTAGTGATGCGACTCGTTAGCCGCATTGAAATGTCGAAACCATCCTTAACGGACGGTCTAGGTTGGAGGATTCACCTGACATTGGTGAATACTTTTGAAGGTCGCGTGACGAATTGCGAATTGTTGGGATGATAATTTGCTATTGACAGGATTCTAGTACATAAATAGTTTCCATGCTAGTGCTAGGAAGCCGTATTGTATGGATGTATTGTTGGGTTTAGGGGAGAAACCCTGTGTCGAGTGTTGATGTTTTGTCTAACTTGTGGTGTATTATTGTCGTCCTGGATTAATTCAGAGACGGAAGGTCGTGTGCGGATCCATTCATGGGAAAGTTTGTATCCCTAGTGTGATTAGTTGGTGATACCGAAATTTCTTTGTTGAAGGAATGACCCGGTTGTGGAGACGAGGGGAGTTGGTTCTTGAATCGGAGAACATTCATGATTGAACAGTTGAGTGTACGTTTATGAACCTGTGAAGCACGAAGTTTTAACGCGGCATGAATCCTTCTCGATTTGGATTAATGCAAGACTTGGGTCACAGCGTAGTGGACCTAGTAGATCGCGTTGGGTGATATAGTTAAGGATGTAGCTTGTTGCGAGTTGTAGACGGGAGAACTTGAAGGGATGTTAAGTGGTAAGTGTTATCCATAAGGATTTACTTTTACTCGGTCTTCGTCGTTTTGGATGTTGACCTTATTGTGGGACGTGGTTACTCTTGGCATTGTACTTGTGAAGGGTACACCAAAGGGGTGATATCTCGGTACGAGATTGGTTGATTTCTTCCTGATGTGAGGGATTTTGCAAGTATCTAGTGCTCGGATTCGTGGATTTGGTAAATCGCGGATGGAGATTTAAGTGGAAAGGGGCTGATTCATCGGAAGGGTCGCTTAAGTGCGGTGTAAGATCTTCGCGTTGCGGGAAATTTCGTAGACTTCGAGTTCGAAAGTACGTCGAAGGACCATAGGATGTAGGTCCGGATGGGTTAAGTGACGAAGATCACGAGGACGTTGATATGGCCGAAACGGACGGTTTTTATTTGCGCGGTGTCGTTAGGCCGCGGCTCGCCAGGATCAGCCACTCGTGGGAGAGGGTACTGTTTTAAATTTATATTTAGCGGGGCCTAAATCTTACTACTCCTTATAAGTAAGGGAAGTATGACCTAGAGTCGTATTTTTGAGATATCAGTAACATCGAACCTATATTGTAACCTAAGATAGTTAGGGAGTAGTGAATATTTATTTTGGGATTTTCTAATTTATAAGATAGATAAAGTAAATGCGATAAAATTTATAATTCGGATAAGGTTAAAGTAAGTGCATACTATGACTTCATCAGTTATTCTGCCGAGATTATGGAATGCTGGCTCATGAATAGGCAGAGGTCCTGTATTCATTACACTGGTCCTAAACGCCCCTGTCATAAGACATGTCACTGGGTACTGCGTTAGGCTTGAAGATTCTGAATAGACAGCAACGTCCCTTACCCCCGACGCCCGTGCAGTCTGACTACAGGCATACACGTTCAGACGGCTCATCCAATTGAGCGACTCGGTTGGGTGACGTATTAACATTCCAAAATGGTCTAAACTTTCTTAAGCATAATAGAATACCTGGTGTACCATATCCGAGAGACGTGATGTGCTTCAATGCTTTCGTTAATGATTTGTAAAAGATAGTTAGGCCCTTAAAAAGAGTTCAACCATAAAGAACACCATGGCCAAGTCAAGTCTGACTTCCATGAACACGTTCGGTTATCCTAACGGTCCAATCCTTTATGTGTCTAAACAAACAGTTCCTTAATTAACTAAGAATCCCTCAAGCGGGGTGCAATGCTTGAGACCGCGTTATGGTGCAGTGTACTGGTCAACACTAACCGTGTTCCATGGCCTTACTTAGCAGAGGTACAGCTTACAAAAACCGCTGTGCTTCAGCGTGCACGTACGAAGTTTATATGCTTTGTGACTACACTAGCATGGTCTAGGACCGACAATGTACTAGGGGTCTAGTCAGATGTTTCACTACGAAAGAGTCCTCAGTCGGAATCCAAAGCTCGATAGACTTACTACAACCGGTGTGCCTCGGTCGATCTTACGTTGTATCCGATAGACTTCTCTTACCAAGGGGTGACACAGATAGTGTACTCTGAATCGGGGTTCGCGACTTCCCAATAACAGAGCCTATAACTACGTTCTATTAGTTGGAAAAGCGATCGAGTTTAAAGCATAATCGAAAAGCATTTCGACAACATACACAAACCATAATATTATTTTGGCATTATAACTGCTTATGTGATGACCCAGGAATTTCCGACTAAATTTAAACTTAATCTTTATATATATTTCCAACACGATAAGCAAAGTCTGTAATGTTGAGTCTCAAATATTTCGAACTATTTCATATATTCGTTTGACCTTCGACGATTCACGAACAACTATTTGTAAATAGATAACGTATATATATTTAAATAAGTATTTATAATTTGAAATATAATTTAGAATTTTATATAGTATGATTATTAGGATTTATATTGTAAAATAAATAAAATAAAATGCGATTAATGGAAACTATAAAATATATAGATATATGTATAAATATGTAAATAAATATTACTTGTAAATATATAAAGTTATATTAAATCTATTTGTTTAAAAATATATAATATAATTATTTTAGTATTTAACTTTGCTATTTGAAAAACTGTTTATATATAGAAAGGGAATATAAATGATTTTGAGCTTAATTTGTAAACGTCTGTAATACTCGGTTGACATTTCGCTAGCGTTCATATAGATTTAATATACGTTTGTGTTAGATTAAAATAAAAGCTGAACTGTAATTTGATTGCGAAGATTTTAGATTTATTAAAAGTATTTTTACCTTTTTAAATTTAAATATTAGTACTCCGTACATATAAATCGGAACAGAAAACAAATAATTTTCGAACCTTTTTGATCAGGTTTCAAACAGGTATTGAGTGAAATAATTAAATATGTTTAATCTAAAAATTTGGGATTTTTAAGAACACTTTTATATGTTAACTGTTTAGCAATGGACACGATATACCTATCCTCGATCAACTGTCGGCACATTCATCCAACAAAGAGACTGCTGATCTATTTATTTTACTGTGTTTGATGGACGATTCATGTCACTGATTGAATGAATGTTAGATTTTATTATTAAAATTATATTATATTATATATGTAACTCTAAATTATAGATATATACTACGTATAACATATACATACTTACACTACACTCACACATGAACAAACCATATCACCACCCCGACATTCACCACAACCATCGTCTACAGACACCACCAGCCGCCACACCACCACCGAAGCGTCCCCTTACTCTCTCTCTACTTCATCTATCCCTCTCTTCTTTTCGAATGTGAGAAACCAAACCATGGCCATCATTTATTTTTTTATTTTTTTTCTTGTTTGTTATTGAGGTTCGAACTACAACCCAACAACCATCTACACCACCACCCTATACCACCGAAGAACCACCATGGTTCCACCATATGCAACCACCACAATCTCCACCATATATCTCTTCCTCTTGTTTTAGTTTCAACGATCACCACCGCCACTTGATTTACTTTTCTACAACCGTGAATCACTACAACCATTTACCCATTATCAACCGAAATTCATTTGAGTTATCGAAACCCATTTACAATGAAAACCCACCATAACCTTTGAGATCACCGATTGAATCATCTCATCTTCATCACCTTCATCACAACAACATCACCATCATTATATATATATATATATATATATATATATATATATATATATATATATATATATATATATATATATATATATATATATATATATATATATATATATATATATATATATATATATATATATCTTTTTTTTGTTGGCTCCTGTCACGATGATATGTTACCTTTCGCGTTTAAAAAAAAAAAAGAAACCGATGGTGATTATGAATGATGATGATTCTGTACGAGATAATGAAGATGACTATGATCACGAAATGATGTTGATATACATGATGATAAGATGATGATCGATGTTGATTATGATGATAATGATGTATATAGTAATTAAATAATGATGATGAGGGAATTAGGGAAAACAAACGAGTAATGTATAAAGATTTAATCCATTATTAATACCAAAAGGGTGAGCTGGAGGGATGGTTGGACTGTTTGTGATTAAGCAAGGAGTCCTAGGTTCGAAACTAGGCTAGGACGTTTTTTTTATACAAACGAAATTGTTGGGCCACTATATTCTAATTTCTGTTGGGCTGATTTACTTGCTGTTGGGCCGATACATTTCCTGTTGGGCCGAAACAAATCTTAGACAAGTACTTTCTTTATGTTGGGCCATGCTTGTTTAAATGAGTTATGGACTTTATGTTGGGCCGAAAGAAACTAGTTAAGTATATATGGTTACGGATTATATCAGAAAAACAAGATAGCTTGAATGGTTAAGGGTGATAGTGGGATGGTGGGAGGTCGCAAGTTCGAGCCTTATTTTAGACATTTGGTTTTGGGGAAAGCTTTTAAGGTAGTACACTTATTATTATTAATAATAATAATAATATTATTATTATTATTATTATTATTATTATTATTATTATTATTATTATTATTATTACTATTGTCATTATTGTTATTATTA
The DNA here is from genome assembly GCF_046630445.1 of Rutidosis leptorrhynchoides. Taxonomy (NCBI): domain Eukaryota; kingdom Viridiplantae; phylum Streptophyta; class Magnoliopsida; order Asterales; family Asteraceae; genus Rutidosis; species Rutidosis leptorrhynchoides. Next base: position 82,160,583 of record NC_092333.1, read on the forward strand.
CTATATTTATTATTATTATAAAAATAAGTATTATTATTACTAATATCATTATTATCATTATAAATAACATTACTAATTATAACTTTAATTTAAATGTATTTTGTATATAAAATATAACTATATTTTTATGATCTTAAACTAAAAAGATAGATATTATAAGTTAGACACAAACATTAGATATATAGAAGTATATATATAATAAGTATACTATTTTTACTAATAAAATACTTTATATTCATTTACGTTTTAATATATCTCGAATTTATTAAAAATGTTATCATATTAAGAATATAAAAAAAAATTAAAATATATTAATACTAAGTATTTATTCAAAATATTTTAATAAAATATATAATATATTAGTATGATAATTTAATAAAATATATAAAATAAATATATTTAAGTAATTATTAAAATTAATATTACAAGTATATTACTAATATCAAAATATATATTGTTTGAATATTATTATATGTGTTAATAAACATACTTGATATAGGTTCGTGAATCCGAGGCCAACCTTACTTTTGTTCAATGCCGTTACATGTATTTTTACTACAAAATACATTAGGTGAGTTTCATTTGCTCCCTTTTACCCTTTATATTTTTGGGCTGAGAATACATGCACTGTTTTAAAGACTGTTTTACAATATTTATATGCGTAAGTTCATTTGATTCCCTTTTACTCTTTACATTTTTGGGACTGAGAATACATGCGCTGTTTTTACAACTGCTTTATTAAATGCTTTTGAAATATATTTTGAACTGCGAATACAATGTTTTTATAAATGTTTGACGAGATAGACACAAGCAAAACATTCCTCGAATGAATTATTATGCAGACAGAAGTTCTGCGGATTATTATTGAATTATGTGGACATGATAATTGCCACCATTGAATTATGTGGACATGATAATTGCCACCATTGAATTATGTGGACATGATAATTGCCACCATTGAATTATGTGGACATGATAATTGCCACCAATTGATGTGAATTTTACATCGAGAGAATGATTTTTATACACAGGTTATGTGTATTATATTTTGTACACGAGATATGTGTACGGTTACTAAGATTTATGAAAAATGATTTCGTACACGAGAAAGGTATACTGTATTTAAAAGATATCGCATGTACATTACAGGTGGGTATAGGATTCGGGCCCATTTGTACCATGCGGCATTTAAATCTTGTGATCTATCAAAATGATGAATTTTATTGTTTTATGATAAACTTATGAACTCACCAACCTTTTGGTTGACACTTTAAAGCATGTTTATTCTCAGGTATGAAAGAAATCTTCCGCTGTGCATTTGCTCATTTTAAAGACATTATTTGGAGTCGATCATCGCAATGGAACCAGATGTTGGTGACTTCGTCCAGATGGATTAGGACGGGGCTCTACAGTTGGTATCAGAGCGATGGTCTTAGTGAACCAGATCTTGCATTAGTATGTCTAACTGATAGTTGTTAGGATGCATTAGTGAGTCTGGACTTCGACCGTGTCTGCATGTCAAAAGTTTTGCTTATCATTTTTGTCGGAAATCATCTACTTATCATCCTTAAGAAATTACCTGCTTATCATTCTTAGTTTAGACACATATTACTGCATTGATTGTATGAATAGTGTATAGACAAAATTCGTATCTTAGCGTATCTGTTATTGTTACCTTTGCCTGACAGATTCCGTAGGTTCCTCCGTAACTTATGGGATTTTAGTATTATATATACATATGTAAACTATGTATTACAGGGTACTAATCTACATCCTATAGTCTATTTCTTATCGAAAATCCTTCATCTGATCGTACGAGATGAATCTCTCAACCAGTTCGAGTCCCTCAGATTTCGATAAGCTATTCCGATAGTTATTTCCGACAGCTATTCCGACATGGATATTCACCTAAGCTCCGAAAGAGGGTGTCATCAGAATGAATCAATCAATCAGCCATCCCCAATTCATCTTATGAGTTGGTAGTCGACTTAATCAATGAAGACGCGAAGAAGGCAATCCTTTTCACCAACCGAATTCACCTCTTGACAATGAACCTGAAGCGCTTACCGGCGAACTTATCTGAAACACCATTTTCAGCCTCATTTCCCGAATATCTCGCCATGATTATATTGTATCTAAAATTCTAAACCTCATTCATCCGCTCGTCCCAACCGACAATCATCCCGACGTAATAGAAGAAGTCAACAAGCTTCGCGCTCGAGTAATCAATTTGGAGAATATGGTGCAAAACGTACCAGCTTCAGCAACATCACCGGCATCAACAGTACCACCAAAAACACAAGTTTCAACACCACATGCCTCAATATCTCATTCTGTACCTCAAGTATAATCATCGTTCTACGTATCATTCTACATCATTTATCTTCGTTCGACATGGCGATTATGTAATCTCTAATATTTTAGAGATTATATATTCTTGTTCTAACCGAAAATCAAATGAGTTTAATATCATATTGACTCATTAAATCCATAATTACATCTGAAGAAAATATTTATGTATATATATTTTCATAAAGATTGTAATTAAAAATTCTTTCGTACAAACTGTTAATGGTGAAAATATTTTAACGGGTAGGTAATACCCGGGGAATATTTAGATTTCACATTAATAAGTTATACTGTACATTCTTCGAATCTGATTCGGCAGTCATTTACTATCTTACTTACAACCACCGATATACGTATCCGTTCACCGCAGAATAACCATTTTATTTCAATTTCATATTCGGATTTTGACCTATCAGAATTCAACAAGTGGCATAATGAAGAAAACATATGACAAAATAAAATTTGTTAGAAACAAACAAATTAACTATGAGAAATTTTGTTAAGAATCCACGCTAACAAAATCCTAGCTAACTGTTCCTAGCTAACTTTTAATTTCGTATTACATTTTATTTATCGCAATTTATATTCTCGTAATTTTATTTATCGTCATTTAATTTCTGTTATTTATTTTACGCATTTTAAATATCGGGACACGTATACAAGGTTTTGACATATCACATCGACGCATCTAGATATATTATTTAGAATCACCATAGACACTCTATATGCAGTAATGATCGAGTTCCCTATACAGGGTTGAGGTTGATTCTATAATAATATATATACTTTGAGTTGTGATCGAGTCTGAGACATGTACACGGGTCACGATACGTATTAATTAATTCAAATATTATATATTAAATTATATATGAATATGAATTATTGGACTGTCAACTGTGGACTATCGACTTTGGACTAATAACATTGGACAATTAAAATGAAATAAAATATTGACTATAACATATGAAACTAAACAATTCTTCAAGTTTGCCACTTGATTTCATCTCAAACCTCATTTATATCTTGACGATTACAATCCGTGTTTAAACCTTTCATAATTCTTGAAAACACCCCAATCGAGAGGATGAACCAACCGCACTTCATCTACGGAAGAAAAGATCGATGCATATAGTTATGCACCTGGAAACTCTCGAAAACTGAGTAAACGTTTAACACGTAGTTGTGCTAATTCCTTAGTGTTATTATTACTCAAAATAACTTGATAATCCCTTTTCAAAGTAGCGAATCTTGTCACAGCTCCAGCAAGACAACTTCGACTTTCATTCGGATTAGCCTTATTATAATCTTGATTATATAAGTTACCTTTCGTCATTGTTACTTGAGAATCGTTTATATTTCACGACCTTAGCAGTAAATTTACCAGCAATTTCATTGATCTCTGACCTTCCGAAGAATCATTATGATCATTAAAACCCTATCATATACTCATCAGTATCTTGTAACAAAAAAATTGCCATACCAATTACCAGGGTTTAGCAATCAGTATTTTGAAATCTCGCAGCATGTCTACATCAACAGTTATATGTATACATATAACAATTATCTCCTAGAATTACGCTCTTCAATTCTAAAATTTTGAAGAGCACCCAGCCTACAAATCAATACATTAAACTTTGAAAAAGCTGAATGAAGCAGCAGAAACTGTAGGCAACCGTAAACGACCTTAATCGTCGAAAGTTTGATGATAAAGAATGGAGTATTGGAAGCACTCAATAGAAAATTTAGTACCGAAAAGTGGATTATGTGAAACTATGAAAGAAGCCGTAGACAAATCACAAAGAATAAGTTTGACTTCAAAAAATCTAAATGATTCAATGTCTGCTGAAGTCTTTAGCGAATATCTTGCTCCTTACTCTAAACCCTTGCAGACAATAGTCTCCATCATCCTCTGATCTTAGATATTCAAAGATATTATCTTATCTTTCATTATAAATATCCTCCATATTCCTGAAGATATTTTCATAACTATTCTTATCTGAAATCATTAATCTCTTAGTGCTATCAGTGTTACATCGTATAGAAACTGTTAGTTTCTATATTCTGTAAACTTTCGAGCCTAAAATATGAATGTTATTGAAGTAATGTTGGGAACTGATGCATGATTTAGTATAATATAATGACACTTGATCAACGTGATTATATTACAGTAAGTCATGCTGAGTTTCTAATGGAACGTGATGATTCACAGATCATAACGTCATCATGTGCCATGTTACATAACTCTTTCATTCTGCTTAACTTCTAAACATATCAAGAAAGTATATTCTTGATAGTTCTATTCTCAGTGATTCTGGGTTTTTGACTAATCAAATCGTACTATTACGTTCTTTCTTGTTTAGAACATTAAGTTCATTCTAAACTCCATACTTATGAATTCTGGACCATTACTCGTTTTACTAGAGGTCGAGAAGAGAATAAAAAGGCAAAGAACTCCAAAATATGAGAGAAAATATAAATCCCAATAACAACACGGAGGCTACAAACCATGGATATTAATACGAATAACAATATAAAGACACAGTATAATTAAAAATAGTATCACCCCAAGGTAATAGTATAAGTAAACAGATTCTTCTGATGGAAGATTGAAAAGAAGGATGACAGAAATAATAATTAGGGAAATATTAGGGATTAGAAATGGACTAAGCATTTTCACAATCTTTTGGATGTATGAACTAAGAAAGAAAGTATAGGAATGGTGAGAATAATGGAATGGAAGAGCTTAAATTTATAGTGAAAATATCAGACAGAGTAATCGCGACATATCACCGTATTTAATTATAGAGATCTTAATTTTCCTTACTCGCCGAAGAATCAAATCTTTTAGATTTAGAAGATTTTCTTTAAATCCCTTGAATTCCGAAATTCAACCAAGACTACGTCAAAAGCTAAGACGCACCTTATTTTCTAATTTCTACCGTAACTACGTCAAAAGTTGAATCTCTATCTTAATTTGTTGTGACAGCTTCATTCGTACACTTTATCTAATCAAATCATTTTATCTATATTAGTCAATAATGATAAAACTCAATTTATCAACTCATAGTTGTCATGAAAACATTCTATTGTTAGTAATGACCACCTCATTCAAATTTTGGGACGAAATTTCTTTAACGGGTAGGTACTGTGATGACCCGGGAATTTCCGACCAAATTTAAACTTAATCTTTATATATATTTCCGACACGATAAGCAAAGTCTGTAATGTTGAGTCACAAATATTTCGAACTATTTCATATATTCGTTTGACCTTCGACGATTCACGAACAACTATTTGTAAATAGATAACATATATATATTTAAATAAGTATTTATAATTTGAAATATAATTTAGAATTTTATATAGTATGATTATTAGGATTTATATTGTAAAATAAATAAAATAAAATGCGATTAATGGAAACTATAAAATATATAGATATATGTATAAATATGTAAATAAATATTACTTGTAAATATATAAAGTTATATTAAATCTATTTGTTTAAAAATATATAATATAATTATGTTAGTATTTAACTTTGCTATTTGAAAAACTGTTTATACATAGAAAGGGAATATAAATGATTTTGAGCTTAATTTGTAAACGTCTGTAATACTCGGTTGACATTTCGCTAGCGTTCATATAGATTTAATATACGTTTATGTTGGATTAAAATAAAAGCTGAACTGTAATTTGATTGCGAAGATTTTAGATTTGTTAAAAGTATTTTTACCTTTTTAAATTTAAATATTAGTACTCCGTACATATAAATCGGAACAGAAAACAAATAATTTTCGAACCTTTTTGATCAGGTTTCAAACAGGTATTGAGTGAAATAATTAAATATCTTTAATCTAAAAATTTGGGATTTTTAAGAACACTTTTATATGTTAACTGTTTAGCAATGGACACGATATACCTATCCTCGATCAACTGTCGGCACATTCATCCAACAAAGAGACTGCTGATCTATTTATTTTACTGTGCTTGATGGACGATTCATGTCACTGATTGAATGAATGTTAGATTTTATTATTAAAATTATATTATATTATATATGTAACTCTAAATTATATATATATATATATATATATATATATATATATATATATATATATATATATATATATATATATATATATATATATATACTACGTATAACATATACATACTTACACTACACTCACACATGAACAAACCATATCACCACCCCGACATTCACCACAGCCACCGTCTACAGACACCACCAGCCGCCACACCACCACCGAAGCGTCCCCTTACTCTCTCTCTACTTCATCTATCCCTCTCTTCTTTTCGAATGTGAGAAACCAAACCACGACCATCATTTTTTTTTCTTGTTTGTTATTGAGGTTCGAACTACAACCCAACAACCATCTACACCGCCTCCCTATACCACCGAAGAACCACCATGGTTCCACCACATGCAATCACCACAATCTCCACCATATATCTCTTCCTCTTGTTTTAGTTTCAACGATCACCACCGCCACTTGATTTACTCTTCTACAACCGTGAATCACTACAACCATTTACCCATTATCAACTGAAATTCATTTGAGTTATCGAAACCCATTTACAACGAAAACCCACCATAACCTTTGAGATCACCGATTGAATCATCTCATCTTCATCACCTTCATCACAACAACATCACCATCATTATATATATATCTTTTTTTTTGATGGCTCCTGTCACGATGATCTGTTACCTTTCGCGTTTAAAAAAAAAAGAAAAAAAGAAATCGATGGTGATTATGAATGATGATGATTCTGTACGAGATAATGAAGATGACTATGATCACGAAATGATGTTGATATACATGATGATAAGATGATGATCGATGTTGATTATGGTAATGATTATGATGATGATGATGTATATAGTAATTAAATAATGATGATGATGGAATTAGGGAAAACATACGAGTAATGTATAAAGATTTAATCCGTTATTAATACCAAAAGGTGAGCTGGAGGGATGGTTGGACTATTTGTGATTAAGCAAGGAGTCCTAGGTTCGAAACTAGGCTAGGACGTTTTTTTTATACAAACGAAAATGTTGGGCCACTATATTCTAATTTCTGTTGGGCCGATTTACTTGCTGTTGGGCCGATACATTTCCTGCTGGGCCGAAACAAATCTTAGACAAGTACTTGCTTTATGTTGGGCCATGCTTGTTTAAATGAGTTATGGACTTTATGTTGGGCCGAAAGAAACTAGTTAAGTATATATGGTTACGGGTTATATCAGAAAAACAAGATAGCTTGAATGGTTAAGGGTGATAGTGGGATGGTGGGAGGTCGCAAGTTCGAGCCTTATTTTAGACATTTGGTTTTGGGGAAAGCTTTTAAGGTAGTACACTTATTATTATTATTATTATTATTATTATTATTATTATTATTATTATTATTATTATTATTATTATTATTATTATTATTATTATTATTATTATTATTATTATTATTATTATTATTATTATTATTATTATTATTATTATTACTATTGTCATTATTGTTATTATTACTATATTTATTATTATTATAAAAATAAGTATTATTATTACTAATATCATTATTATCATTATAAATAACATTACTAATTATAACTTTAATTTAAATGTATTTTGTATATAAAATATAACTATATTTTTATGATCTTAAACTAAAAAGATAGATATTATAAGTTAGACACAAACATTAAATATATATAAGTATATATATAATAAGTATACTATTTTTACTAATAAAATACTTTATATTCATTCACGTTTTAATATATCTCGAATTTATTAAAAATGTTATCATATTAAGAATATAAAAAAATTAAAATATATTAATACTAAGTATTTATTCAAAATATTTTAATAAAATATATAATATATTAGTATGATAATTTAATAAAATAAATAAAATAAATATATTTAAGTAATTATTAAAATTAATATTACAAGTATATTACTAATATCAAAATATATATTGTTTGAATATTATTATATGTGTTAATAAACATACTTGATATAGGTTCGTGAATCCGAGGCCAACCTTACTTTTGTTCAATGCCGTTACATGTATTTTTACTACAAAATACATTAGGTGAGTTTCATTTGCTCCCTTTTACCCTTTATATTTTTGGGCTGAGAATACATGCACTGTTTTAAAGACTGTTTTACAATATTTATATGCGTGAGTTCATTTGATTCCCTTTTACTCTTTACATTTTTGGGACTGAGAATACATGCGCTGTTTTTACAACTGCTTTATTAAATGCTTTTGAAATATATTTTGAACTGTGAATACAATGCTTTTATAAATGTTTGACGAGATAGACACAAGCAAAACATTCCTCGAATAAATTATTATGCAGACAGAAGTTCTGCGGATTATTATTGAATTATGTGGACATGATAATTGCCACCATTGAATTATGTGGACATGATAATTGCCAGCATTGAATTATGTGGACATGATAATTCCCACCATTGAATTATGTGGACATGATAATTGCCACCAATTGATGTGAATGTTATATCGAGAGAATGATTTTTATACACAGGTTATGTGTATTATATTTTGTACACGAGATATGTGTACGGTTACTAAGATTTATGAAAAATAATTTCGTACACGAGAAAGGTATACTGTATTTAAAAGGTATCGCATGTACATTACATGTGGGTATAGGATTCGGGCCCATTTGTACCATGCAGCATTTAAATCTTGTGGTCTATCAAAATGATGAATTTTATCGTTTTATGATAAACTTATGAACTCACCAACCTTTTGGTTGACACTTTAAAGCATGTTTATTCTCAGGTATGAAAGAAATCTTCCGCTATGCATTTTCTCATTTTAAAGACATTATTTGGAGTCGATCATCGTAATGGAACCAGATGTTGGTGACTTCGTCCAGATGGATTAGGACGGGGTATGACAGCTTACATCATAGCATACACTAAAGATAACTACTCTCTAATCATGGCAATAATATCATAAAACATTATATAAGATAAAGGATAGAAGTACCAGTAGATTAAACAAGTTCCGAATACAAAAGTGACAACTTCAAGACTCCAGACCGCTCCTAATACAATCTTCAGCGTTCACCTCCGGGTACTTAATTTCCCGCTCGGAGGTGAGAAGGCCTTGAAAGTATGACTAATATTGTACAAGAGAGAGAAAGAAGTGAATTGAACTGTGTGTTGGAATGAATGACAAAGACCCTTTAAATAGACTTGAAAATTGCCAAATATAACCATCCAGGCATAGCTTGGATGGCCACCAACACTTTCAATGAAGGTGAGGTCACGGGTTCGATTCCCTTCAAGGCACTTCAAACGCTTGGGGCAAACTTAAGAGACCAATAGCCTGAGGATGCTTTACCTGGTAGCGGTGGAGGGTTGGCTTGCCGTTTACCCGGGGTTTACCCGCTGCGGGGGGGTCAATGTGCCCGTTCGTAGTAGGGGTTCCTCGTAAAAAAAAAAAAAAAATTGCCAAATACGCCTAGCAGGCCGTATTTGGCAGGCCGTATGCAAGGCAGGGCGTTTGGTGGCTGGTGTGGTGGCACGTATATGGCAGGCCATTTCCATACTGGCAGGCCGTATGGCTTGCTGGTCAGCCTGAATTCCCTGAATCGTAACTTGATTTCTTGTCTTTCACCGTTTTCGCTCTAGAATCTTCGTTTTAGCTCCGATTCTCTTGATTCTTTTTGCACCGTCTTTGTAATTACTTGTTCTTCAATTATAACAGACAAAGTGGGTATTTTTCCGACAAAGTTCGAATCTTTCTTGTTTTTGGGCCTTAATACCGGGGTGAAAACGTGACTTTTTAGCCGATATTAGACGTGATCGAGTTTAAGTGGGGGAGAGTTGTAAGACCTAATATGTATTTTACATAATGTTATTATGGTGTACGATGCGTGTATGAAGTGTACGAAGCATGTACGTGTTGTTTGCTCGAACGTCGAAGGAAAACTGGACGTTGTTTGAGTCACAAGGTGTGTACGTACCTTTTTGACCCCAAATAAAGTTTGAGTTGATGTTTCAAAGCCTTACCATTAGAAAGAAAATTTTATTACATTTCCAAAGATATTTGATTCATCGAAAATGAAGCTACGGTCAAAAAGTTATGGCCAAAACAAGTTACTGAAAACTGACCTGAAGGTTGGAGCGGCGCTCCACCCTTTGGAGCGGCGCTCCGATTGCGTCTGATGCAATTTTCAGCATTTTTAAAGGGTTAAATGAGGGGCACTTTGGTCCTTTCACATGTGGACGGATTTGTGGCACTTAGAGCAGTTTTAGATCCATTTTTGGATCATTTTGGCATCCACACATCTCTCTCATCTTATCTTAGAGAGAGAGAGAGAGAGATTTCTAGGGAGAGATTTGGGGTTTTAAAGAAGAAGAAGCTTGAATCGATCGAAAGCTCGAGTTTTAAAGTTGTTCCTTTCGTTCTCGGCTACGTTTTGATTGTTATGGTAAATTCTAAATCCGAATTTCATTGTTAAGATTATTGTTTGAGTTAGGGTTTGTGTTAATTAGTGTTATAAACCCATTTTATTGTGAAATTTGGGGGTTTTGGGTAAGATTCAAGTAAGTAAGCCTAAATGGGTGACTTAGGGTTTCGAGTGATGAAATTATGAGTTTGGGTCTTGCGTGTGTTGGTTAAACGTTAGAACACTTGTGTTGACTTGGTTTTTGGGTGTAAACCCTAATTTAGGTCAAAATGGGTCAAATGGGTATTTCGGGACAAGTAAGCTTGATTCGGTGTCAAATTAAGTTTTAAGTCAAGTTTTGGTAAATCAAGTAGATAAATACTTGATTTAAGTGTTAATGGTTGTCTTGGAAATATAATCACTAGTCGTTGGTGATTTTGGGGCGTTTTATGACTTTGGTCAAAATGAGCAATTTGAATTGGGTCAAAATTGAGGATGACACTAATTTGGATTAATTGGATGTTAAACGCTTTTGTTAAGTGTTAAATGATGCTTTTGATGTAATTACTCGCGAGAAGTGATTTTAGGTTAAAATTTGGTGTTTTAGCAATAAAGTCAAACTTGGTCAACCATGGAATGGGTTTTGTGTAAAATACGAGCTAGTATGCGTTAAAAGGTTAAAGTTGACATATTTGGGTATTTCGAGAACGCGGGAACTAGTCTCGTTAGTTTTGGACCTTCGGGTAGCGTTAAAAGTGCAAAAGGGTATATTTTGCACTTGTTGTTCATTCGGGCGGGTCGAGAGTCCAAATGAGGTTGTATGTTGATTATGTATATACCTATATGCGTATTATAGATAAAATCTTGCTCGGTCACGTGTGGTGGGGATTTCGCGCATGGTTTGTAATGCTCGAGTTCACGAGGTGAGTGGAATAATTATATGCGTAGGTATATAATGTATTTATTTGTTGTAGCGTGAGATGTGAAGTGTCGATGTGCTAAGACACCACATTTCACGTGACGAGTGAAGTGTCGATGTGCTAAGACACCACTCAAAGTAATGTGACGGGTGAAGTGTCGATGTGTTAAGACGCCACCCGGGGTAAAGTGTCGATGTGTTAAGACACCACCCGGAGTGAAGTATTGATGTTCCAAGATGCCACTCTAAGAGAATAACGGGTGAAGTGCCGATGTGTTAAGGCGCCACTCGAGGTGAAGTATCGACGTGTTAAGATGCCACCTCAAGTAAAATGAAGAGTGAAGTGTCGAAGTGTTAAGACACCACTCGGGGTGAAGTGTCGACGTGTTAAGACGCCACCCGGGGTGAAGTATCGATGTGTTAAGATGCCACCCGTGAGGTTAGTGTACGAAGTGTTAAGTGCACTAATGGTTGTTACGAACTCCGATGGTCTTTAAACACCGTTCCCTCGTTCGATTGGTTAACCATGGTTATGTGTTGTAGTTTTAGCATATTAAATTGTGAACTATATGCTTTTGGCGGTGCTAGCTTATTGTGAATTGCGGATATTTTAGTATGCATTGTGATTGCATGTTTGTTGAGTTGCTAGCTCGTATGCGGTATTTGTGTAAGTGTTTGCAAGTAAGTAGATTATATATGTATGTGTATAATTATTGCATTCACTAAGCTTTCATAGCTTACCCTCTCGTTGTTTACATTTTTATAGATTCGCGTGGAGGTGATGGCTCGGGTAAGCGTGAGAACTATTGGATTGTGTATTTTGTTTTAGAGGACGTGCTTTGGATTGATTAGGATTGGTTTGCGTATCCCCAATCGCCATGCTCGGTCTAAGTTTTGCATTAAACTAAAATGGGTCAAAATGGTCACTTGTTGTAAATTGGGTCGATGTGGGCCCGGTGTTGTAAAACTTGTTTTATTATGAAAACGTGTTAGTTTTACTTACTTTATCGTTCGTCTAAAAGTGCCCGGAAGTGGACGATATTTTTGTCAAAAAAAGGAAAGAGTGGACAGACCACTTTGGAGCGCCGCTCCACAGTGGGGCGCGCCGCGCCGAATGCTGAACTGGCCAAATTTGATAAAAAAAAAAATTTAAGCGTTGTCGGTTGGATAACGGGTTGGTTTGTTACATTAAATCGACAATATGGTCTAAACTGTAACCCATCGATCATGTTTAATTGTTCATATCGTTCACACACAAAAATAACAATTAGTATTTCTCTAAACTTAATACAATTATCACTTAATACATTTGGTTATAGTACTTCAACTTCAAAGTTTACATATTGATCAACGTTATTTTGTTGAATAATTAGTCTACAACAACTTCCCAAACATTTTGTTCGTGAACTGTTTAAGAAAACAGTGAAAAAGAGGAATGTCTATATCAACTGTAACAGTGTTGAATTAAAAGTTAAAATTACCTAAAAAGGAGAGATAAGATTCATAAGCAGTGGCTCGCCTACAATAATGTAGCAATTAATTATTAAAACATGCTAATTTCATTTACTTCACTGTAATACAACAAGCTTATTGGTATTTTACGATTTATGATGTAGAAATGTGGTTGACCAAGTTTGAAGATGAAGTAACACATACAAATAATACATCAACCCACCTTAAACGACTTACAATGGCACCACACATGCGCTTTCCATCTTGCATCAAACACATTACGGATACCGATATACAACAACTGGTATTTTCCTTTGTCTACACACATCATATCTAATTACAATGTTTTTATTTCAGTTTTAGAAACTTGGGAAGTCCGTATTATCACACTAGCCAAACCAACATTGATGTCTATTTCCAGTATCAGAATAATCCTATCGCTACTGATGAAAATAATGAAAATGACAGCATCTCAGGTTTAATTTACTTGGGACGTCAAAGTGATGAAGAATTGGATCCTGAATATGATACAAAGTAAATGAATGAAGAAAACCTGCACAACCCAACAATGATCTCCACGACCAACAAGTTGACTTTCATGTACCAGGCGGACATACCTGGGTACACAACCTTTTCAATTTCAATGAAAAGTATTTTCGTTATTTAATTCAAAATTTACGAGAATTCGTATTTATTAACTACCGAAAGATCAAAAAATAAACAAACTTTTTAATTATAATCAAAAAAGCATGAATGATATAGATGAACTATTGCAGTTACCATCAGGTACATAAATACATAATCAATTAATCAAAAGCATAGCAATTGCAAGCAAAATATTAAACCATAAATAACACTAATATAAAACTTTAAAATATTGAAAAATTCAATTGATCCTTTACTTCACGTATTCATCACACGAATTATAGTTATCATTAATTATAAATATGAAAAAGATAAAAAGCACACTCTTTAAAATGGTAAGTGAATGAACATTTTGTACCAGGCTTTAGTCGATTTTCTTTTCGAAATCGGCTAAATCCATACGACACACAGAGGTTTGTTTTTTCTTCGAATTTTCTTGTATCAACGTCCATTTGTATCTACATCGTGCAAAATTAAAGCACGAAACTCTTTTACCACTACGTAGACCTGGAAGTAACATTAGTTTATTTCGAAGACGCTAAAAATAAACAAAATACATATATAAAATTATTATATTATATAGTAGTAAATGAAGAAAAATAAAAAGTTATTATTAACATGAGTATTAAAATTTAAAAGGATAATATTTTTTACTTACCAACACATTACCGCGAGGTATCAAAATATCACAAGCCCAGAAAACAAGTTCTTTTGCAAAAAAAAAGAAAAAGAAAATGGGCGATCCATTACATCCAGCATACGATTTAATATGCAAATATTTTCAACATCATCTTGGTTATATATTACCATCTCGATATTAAGTTCATCAATTGCACAAAAAATCTTGCAATCTCTAGAATTCAATTTTAAATTCGTAACTTACTCTGACCATCCTACACATATTATCAACTTATCTTCAACCACAAATATGCCTAACCTTTTTTTATACGATCACTTATATTGAATGACAACATGATATTTGGGCCTCGACCTTCCTTTGTATGTAGTTAGACATTTTTTTCCCAATGTCTGATAAAATTATCATGTTAAACTGTTGCTAATGATTGTAATAGAAAAAATAAACTGTAATAAATTTTTTTATTTAGTCTTTTAATTCAATAGTTCTGAAGCTAATAAAAAACTGATTAAATCTTCAAGAAACAATAAATTAGGCTTTTAAATTACTAATAAAAAATTTATTAAGAAAAATAATGTACTATTGAAGAAACTACATACCAATTCAAGATGACTTGGATAATCTACAAACGACATGAATGAAGCGAATCTCCTGTAAGGAGCCATTTCAAACAATTTACGTTGAATTTCAATAATATTAGTCCAATTTTGGCTAATGTTAAAGAAATTCTTCAGAATCATGTATTTTGAATAAATAACCAACTCATAGTTTCCTTTGTCAATAGCAGTCAAGCAGAACAACAAAATTCATATATGGGGTCTGAAGCAAGAAAAAAGATCAAAGAAAAAGTATGTTTCTAAAGGGTGGCTAAAGTTCTTAACTATAAATGGGTATGTTCCGGACGACAAGTGTTTGATTGCGTTCCTGCGTGACGAACGCGTGTTCATCATGGTCCTAGATGGAACTCACCCGGTTAACAGTTTGTTTCGGTATCAAATTCTTTTGATTCTGTAGGTTTTTCGTTAGTTTGTGCAGAAGTGTTAATGAATATGGATTTAGTTTCTTTCTATTTTGATGCTTAGGCATGTAATTATTAAACACCTTGAGATATAAATTATGGTAGCTTAGTAACCATTGAATAGTTTGGCATGTAATTGAACTTTATGATATGACAATCGATGAATGATGGTAATTTTTATATGCTACAGATCTTATCATTAAACACAAGGTGCAACTAAACAACTAAAATGTATGATCTTATGTTTGTATAATCTTATTCTTCTGTATATTAAAAAAAATTGCCAATATAAATATAGTACAAATAGTATTCTTATGGAAACATCAACTTCATATTGATCATCTTCTATTGTCAGATTGTTTGGATAACCAAATTTAAAGCAAAATAACAAATACAATATAAAATAGAATTAATAAATGATTTCACCCTTCAAAAATCCTGCAAAATCGCGGGTCTTTAACTAGTTTATATATATATATATATATATATATATATATATATATATATATATATATATATATATATATATATATATATATATAAATTAAAAAGCTTTTTGCTTATGTGTCATTTTTTTATTAAATTGAATTAATATTTAATTATAATTTAATATACACCTATATATATAGATTACATATATTTATATTTATATATTATGATTACTACTCCAAATTTATATTATAAATAAGACAAACTAGTAAAATGGGCCCGCGCGATGTCGCGGGACCTTTCGGGTTGTATATTCATAGTTAATGGAGCGTTATGTATTTACAGAAGTAAAAATGTTTTGCTACGGGTGTTTTTAAATACATGTAGTTAGTATCTAATGTACCTAATGGCCTTTTTAACGGCATGAAGATCGTGTAAAAAAAAAGGGAAACAGAATTATCGATATGATGTAGTTAGTTTGGGGAGTTTATTATAGGTTATGGAACACAGATCTAAATACACGTAATTAGCGTTTTTTTAGAAGTGTCCGTGTCGCGTATAGTTAATCTCGTTGTGTTCGTTAGATTTTTTTGAGTTGAACGGTGGGTTCGAAAAAAATTAACGCGAGCCGAGCGGGAAGATATGTCCCGTTGAGTATTGAATATAATCCGAGGTATTTAGCGTTTTTTTAGAAGTGTCCGTTTCGCGTATAGTTAGTCCCGTTGTGTTCGTTAGATTTTTTTGAGTTGAACGGTGGGTTCGAAAAAATTTAACGTGAGTCGAGCGGAAAGGTATGTCCCGTTGAAAATATGGGTGAAGTTTAATTAAGATTTTTTATTAAAATATTGATTTTACACTTGATACCCCTGGTTTGAGGGTTGGGGTGTAACTTGTCACATTTTTAGGGGGCGATTTGTAATTTGTGTCCCCTTTTTTTCCTTATTGTCTTTCGCGTATAGTTAATCCCGTTGTGTTCGTTAGATTTTTTTTAGTTGAACGGTGGGTTCGAAAAAATTTAACGCGAGTCGAGCGGAAATGTAATGACCCAAAAAATTTTGACTTATTTAAACCAATTCTCTATACGATTTATTAGTTTGACACGTTAAACAAAGTCTGTAAGATTGAGTCTCAAAATTTTGGAACTGTTTCATATATTCAATTACCTTTGACTACTCTCGACGATTCATGAACAATTATATGTATGTATATATATATTATAAGATGTACAAGTAAAAACGACTTTCCTACAGTAAAAATGACTTTGCTACAATAAAACACTATTTGCTACAGTGAAACCGACTTTGCTACAGTAAAACACAATTTGCTACAGTGAAAACGACTATGCTACAGCGCTACAGTGAAAACGACTTTGCTACAGTAAATACTATTTGCTACAGTAACACTATTTGATGTCAACAAACTAGCAAACAAAAGCGGATCAGGAGGCCATGCGATCGCATGGCAAAAGCACTGAAAACCCATGCGATCGCATGGGCTACAGGAAATGGAAAAGTACTATAAATACGCCAGATTTCTGCACGAACTCTTCACACTTTTCTGTAATCTATATTGATATTTATAATTTTAATTTTTAATTTTAAGTTTAATAATAATAAAGTATATTCGAGGGTGTTTTAATTCGGGTTTCAAACCGTTTTAAAACTAAGGAATATTGGGTATTGTTCGGGGTATTGTTCTTGAATCCAAGACCAACCATACAGTCATCCACTATCTTTACGTCTACATAATTTTCCTACAATATTGAACCTCAATATTGAACTGTGAGTTTATAGTCTCCCTTTTTAAATACTTTAAATATTTTTGGGCTGAGAATACATGCAATTTATTTTAAACGCAATATGACACAAGTACATACTAAATTCTACACTGAGTTAAACCAAAAATCCCTTAGCTTTGGTAACTAGTAGCTGCCAGTACATAGGATATGGACTGGTGGGCGCAAATAATTGTATATGGATCCATAGGGCTTGACATCCCCGTCCTAGCTAGAGCGCTAGCCTTTTAACTATAGTGACCCGAACTTTTCCATGTTTATATATATTAATTGAGATTGATATTTACATGACTAAATGTTTCCAACGTGTTAAGCAATCAAACTTGTTAAGACTTGATTAAATGAAATAAGTTTCATATAGACAATTGATCACCCAAGTTGACCAGCGATTCACGAACGTTATAAATTTGTAAAAACTACATGTTGTGGTATATATAGACATATATATATGGTTGACATGAGATTATGATGAGTAAGTATCTCACTAAGTATATTAAAAATGTGTGATATACATAAGAAATGAGATTACTAAGTTAAGAAACTCAAAATGATATATATAACGATTATCGTTATGATAACGTCTACTAAATACATATGTATCATATTAAGATATTGATACACTATATTTAACATGATAAAATGATATTTAAATATATCATTAAGTGTGTTAACAATGAACTACATATGTAAAAATAAGACTACTAACTCAAGAATTACGAAACGAGACTTATATGTAACGATTATCGTTGTAACGATATTTTAATGTATATATCATATTAAGAGATATTCATACATCATAATATCATTATAACATAATAATTTAACATCTCATTTGATATAATAAACATTGGGTTAACAACATTAATTGAGATCGTTAACTTAAAGGTTTCAAAACAACACTTACATGTAACGACTAACGAAGACTTAACGACTCCATTATAATGTATATAGATGTTGTGTTTTGATATGTATTCTTACACTTTCGAAAGACTTCAAGACACATATCAAAGTACTTCTACTTAAAAAAAATGCTTACAATTACATCCTCGTTTAGTTTCATCAACAATTCTACTCGTATGCACTCGTATTCGTACTTGTACAATACACACCTTTTAGATGTGTGTACTATTAGTATATACACTCCAATGATCAGCTCTTAGCATCCTATGTGAGTCACCTAACACATGTGGGAACCATCATTTGGCAACTAGCATGAAATATCTCATAAAATTACAAAAATATTAGTAATCATTCATGACTTATTTACATGAAAACAAAATTACATATCCTTTATATCTAATCCATGTACCAACGACCAAAAACACCTACAAACACTTTCATTCTTCAATTTTCTTCATCTAATTGATCTCTCTCAAGTTCCTTCTTCAAGTTCTAAGTGTTCTTCATAAATTCCATAAGTATAGTTTCATAAAAATCAAGAATACTTCTAAGTTTGCAAGTCTACTTCCAAGCTTTATAATCCATTCCAAGTAATCATCTAAGATCAAGGAACCTTTGTTATTTATAGTAGGTTATCTTTCTAATTCAAGGTAATATTCATATTCAAACTTTGATTCAATTTCTACAACTATAACAATCTTATTTCGAGTAAAAATCTTACTTGAACTGTTTTCGTGTCATGATTCTGCTTCAAGAACTTTCAAGCCATCCAAAGATCCTTTGAAGCTAGAACCATTTTTCTCATTTCCAGTAGTTTTATCCAGAAAACTTGAGGTAGTAATGATGTTCATAACATCATTCGATTCATACATATAAAGCTATCTTATTCGAAGGTTTAAACTTCTAATCACTATAACATAGTTTAGTTAATTCTAAAATTGTTCGCAAACAAAAGTTAATCCTTCTAACTTGACTTTTAAAATCAACTAAACACATGTTATATATCTATATGATATGCTAACTTAATGATTTAAAACCTGGAAACACGATGAACACCATAAAATCGGATATACGCCGTCGTAGTGAAACCGGGGGCTGTTTTGGTTTGGATAATTAAAAACTATGATAAACTTTGATTTAAAAGTTGTTATTCTGGGAAAATGATTTTTCATATGAACATGAAACTATATCCAAAAATCTTGATTAAACTCAAAGTGAAAGTATGTTTTTCAAAATGGTCATCAAAATGTCGTTCTTTAGACAGAAATGACTACCTCTTTAGTAATTGACATGTAACTTAAATTTACAACTATAAACCTATACTTTTTCTGTTTGGATTCTTAAATTAGAGTTCAATATGAAACCATAGCAATTTGATTCACTCAAAACGGATTTAAAATGAAGAAGTTATGGGTAAAACAAGATTGGATATTTTTGATCTTTTTAGCTACGGGAAATGTTTAACAAATCTATACAAATCATATCCTAGCTAACTTATATTGTATTATACATGTATTCTAATATATTATGTAATCTTGGGATACCATAGACACGTATGCAAATGTTTTGACATATCATATCGACCCATGTTTATATATTATTTGGAACAACCATAGACACTCTATATGCAGTAATGTTGGAGTTAGCTATACAGGGTTGAGGTTGATTCCAAAAATATATATACTTTGAGTTGTGATCTAGCCTGAGACGTGTATACACTGGGTCGTGGATTGATTCAAGATAATATATATCGATTTATTTCTGTACATCTAACTGTGGACAACTAGTTGTAGGTTATTAACGAGGACAGCTGACTTAATACACTCAAATCTTTAAAATATAATAAAAATGGTTGTAATTATATTTTAATCATACTTTGATATATATGTACATATTTTTATAGGTTCGTGAATCGATCCGTGGCCAAGTCTTATTTCCGAGGAAGGAAATATCTGTGAAAGTGAGTTATAGTCCCACTTTTAAAATCTAATATTTTTGGGATGAGAATACATGCAGGTTTTATAAATGATTTACAAAATAGACACAAGTACGTGAAACTACATTCTATGGTTGAATTATCAAAATCGAATATGCCCCTTTTTATTAAGTCTGGTAATCTAAGAATTAGGGAACAGACACCCTAATTGACGCGAATCCTAAAGATAGATCTATTGGGCCTAGCAAACCCCATCCAAAGTACCGGATACTTTAGTACTTCGAAATTTATATCATATCTGAAGGGTGTCCCGGAATGATGGGGATATTCTTATATATGCTTCTTGTTAATGTCGGTTACCAGGTGTACACCATATGAATGATTTTTATCTCTATGTATGGAATGTGTATTGAAATATAAAATCTTGTGGTCTATTGTTACGATTTGATATATATAGGTTAGACCTATAACTCACCAACATTTTTGTTGACGTTTAAAGCATGTTTATTCTTAGGTGAATACTAAGAGCTTCCACTGTTGTATACTAAAATAAGGACAAGATTTGGAGTCCATGTGTGTATGATATTGTGTAAAAACTACATTCAAGAAACATATGTCGATGTAATATATTTCTATTGTAAACCATTATGTAATGGTCATGTGTAAACAGTATATTTTAGATTATCATTATTTGATAATCTACGTAATGCTTTTAAAACCTTTATTGATAAAATAAAGGTTATGGTTGTTCTAAAAATGAATGCAGTCTTTGAAAAATGTCTCATATAGAGGTCAAAACCTCGCAACGAAATCAATTAATATGGAACGTTTATAATCAATATGAACGGGACATTTCAGTTGGTATCCGAGCATTGGTCTTAGAGAACCAGAAAATTTGCATTAGTGTGTCTTATCGAGTTTGTTAGGATGCATTAGTGAGTCTGGACTTCGACCGTGTTTTCTTTAAAAATGATTGCTTAACATTTTTGTTGGAAACTATATATTATTAACATGTAAATATTATGTGATACATTAATCTCTTAACATGTTTGATATTATGTGATAGATGTCTACCTCTAGCATAAATCCTATTGACTCGCCTAATAATAACGAAGAGTCAAATATATATTGGCAAGATTCACAAGTTCCCGAAGAACCGGAAGAAGAGGAAACGGAACCGGAAGAAGAGGAGCCGGAAGAAGAGGAACCAGAAGAAGAGGAACCAAAATAAGAAGAGGTTCTGGAGGGGGGAATAGTAGGAACCACAGAAAACCGGTCAAATAAAAGAAAATCCTCAACCAATGGACCAAAGTTAATAATGGTCAATGGTGTTTCCGCTAAGGAAGCAAAATATTGGTAAAAATTACCAATTTTCCGATGAATCGGATCCTGATGAGGATTCCGATGATGTTATAGAAATTACCCCGACCCAATTTAATGAGGCAAAAGAAAATAATAAGGGAAAAGGCATCAAAATAGAGAAATCTGATTCCGACCCCGATGAACTTTATATGTACCGTTAACACCCGTATTTTCAATATTGTGACAATAACCCGGGAACCTCTAAACCACCAGGTTTTTCTAAACCAATGTGGAAAACGACGGCTCATATTAGAGGAACATCATATATCCCTAGAAAATTAGGAAAAAGAACCAAGTTCGAAGAAGAAGAAACCAGTGATTCAGATTAGAGGGGTGTGAGCATGTTGTGTAATAAATGTATTGTAGTGTGCTTGTACTTTTATGTTCTATGTAAAAATTTCTTGTATTGTTTGTTATTACGAATCTAATCCTTGTATATTTTACAGTATAAAAACAAAATGGACGTTAAGGATAGACAACCGAATATTTTAGAAGACCTACCAGAGGATATGATTGAGGAAATCTTGTCTAGAGTCGGACAGAATTCATCAGCACATTTAGTTATGGCGAAATTAACTTGTCAAACATTTGAAAGACTTTCCAGAAATGCCTTAGTTTATAAAAGGCTTTCCTTTGATAGGTGGGGATATCACATTGGGGAGACTTTAAGTTACGCCGTGTTTTCTTTAAAGCGTTAAATGCGGGGAACCCAAATGCAATTTTACGCTACGGGTTAAGAACCTATTTTGACTCAACATATCCCAACATAGGATTTCGTGAATTAGAAAGAGCTTCTAACATGCAACATAAAGAAGCATGTTATGCTTACGGGTTAGTGATGTTCGATTCTTCCCAAAGTGAGAAAAAGAACATCGGATTGCAGCTTTTAAATAAAACTTTCCCACAAGTGACGGATTCAGTAGTTGGGGTGAGAAACAAGGTTTTTAGATTATTACGGGGCTGTTGGACATTATGAAACCCTCGTCCTTTTGACGACATTACAACATGCTGCCTAGCCAATGGTCATAACGGTTATTTTCCACAAGACCAAGGATGGGAAGTCGTCTTAGTAAAACCAGAATGCATGACTTGTTTCTGGACTTATGAATTACGTGTCTTTATTTCCTTTGCTGAACAACTTGCGTATTAACTAGATTTATCTTTAAAACTGTCCTGTATCATAGTGTACTATATTTCACGTTATATGTAATATAGCGAAGTTGTAAGTTTGAAGAATATTTGTATGTGATATATTATTATAATCAGTTTTTCAGATGGAATTGTAGTAGTTGAATTGTATATTAGCTACTAAGTATGAATTTAACGGGTAGGTAGTACCCAAATTTAAACTTATAAAATGCTAATATAAAGAAAAAGCTTTTATAAATGAGTTCATATTATGCTACGAGATACTATTTACTACTCTTAATATTCTGTATGATTAACTTGTTTCATTTGACTATTTTAAAGGAAATGGCACCGACTACTCGACACACCTTGAATATGAGCGAAGAGGAATTTCGTGTCTTTCTTGCTTCAAACATAGCCGTAGTACAGGCCGCGCTACATACCAACAATAACTCTGAATCTAGCAATACAGCTAACGGCGCAAGAAATCGTGTAGGATGCTCCTATAAGGAATTCACTGCCTGCAAACCTTCAGAATTTGATGGGATCGAAGGACTAATTGGATTGAAACGGTGGACCGAGAAAGTTGAATCGGTGTTTGCCATAAATAAGTGTGCTAAAGGAGACAAAGTGAAGTACGCTATGCATACCTTCACAGGTATTGCGTTAACATGGTGGAATACCTATCTAGAGAAAGTGGCACAAGATGCTGCTTACGCGCTACCGTGGTCAGCATTCAAGCACTTGATGAACGAGAAGTATCGTCCCAGAACCGATGTCAATAAGCTCAAGTCAGAACTTAGAGGGTTACGAACACAGGGATTCGATATTACTTCGTACGAAAGATGATTCACAGAATTGTGCCTATTGTGTCCGAGAGCGTTCGAAGATGAGGAAGAGAAGATCGACGCGTTTGTGAAAGGGTTACCGGAGAGAATCCAAGAAGATATAAGTTCACACGAGCCTGCCTCCATACAAAAGGCATGTAGAATAGCTCACAAACTAGTGAACCAGATTGAGGGAAAAATTAAAGAACATGCAGCCGAAGATGCCAACGTGAAGCTAGTCAAAAGAAAGTGGGAGGAAAACGGTGATAAGAGTCACCAATACAACAACAACTATCCCAACAATCGCAACATCAATCGCAACTACAACAATCATCCCAACAACAATAATAACCACAACAACAACAACAATCAGAAGCAGCTATGCCAAAGGTGTGAAAAGTATCACTCGGGGCTCTGCACCAAATTTTGCAACAAGTGTAAAAGAAATGGTCATAGCGCGGTGAAGTGTGAGGTCTACGGACCAGGGGTTAACAGAACGAAAGGAACAAATGGTGTCGGAATGAGTAATGGCGGAGCAAGTAGTGTCGGAGAAAGTTATACCAATGTAGTTTGTTATAAATGTGGAAACCCAGGCCAGATTATTAGAAATTGCCCGAACCAGCAGAACACGAATGGACAAGGCAGCGGAAGAGTTTTCAATATTAATGCGGCAGAGGCACAGGAAGACCCGGAACTTGTTACTGGTACGTTTCTTATTGACAATAAATCTGCTTACGTTTTATTTGATTCGGGTGCGGATAGAAGCTATATGAGTAGAGATTTTTGTGCTAAATTAAGTTGTCCATTGACGCCGTTGGATAGTAAATTTTTATTCGAATTAGCAAACGGTAAATTAATTTCAGCAGATTATATATGCCGAAATCGAGAAATTAAACTGGGTAGCGAAATATTTAAGATTGATTTGATACCAGTAGAGTTAGGGAGTTTTGATGTAATAGTTGGCATGGACTGGCTGAAGGAGATGAAAGCAGAGATCGTATGTAACAAAAATGCAATTCGCATTGTACGAGAAGAAGGAGAACCCTTAATGGTGTACGGAGAAAAGGGCAACACGAAGCTATATCTTATTAGTAATTTGAAGGCACAAAAACTAATAAGAAAAGGTTGCTATGCTGTTCTAGCACACGTCGAGAAAGTACAAACTGAAGAAAAGAGCATCAATGATGTTCCCGTCGCAAAAGAATTTCCCGATGTATTTTCGAAAGAATTGCCGGGACTACCTCCACATCGATCTGTTGAATTTCAAATAGATCTTGTACCAGGAGCTTCACCAATAGCTCGTGCTCCTTACAGACTCGCACCCAGCGAGATGAAAGAACTGCAAAGCCAACTACAAAAACTATTAGAACGTGGTTTCATTCGACCAAGTACATCATCATGGGGAGCTCCTGTTTTGTTTGTCAAGAAGAAGGATGGTACATTTAGGTTGTGTATTGACTACAGAGAGTTGAATAAACTTACCATCAAAAACCGTTATCCAATGCCGAGAATTGACGACTTATTTGATCAACTACAAGGCTCGTCGGTTTATTCGAAAATCGATTTACGTTCTGGATATCATCAAATGCGAGTAAAGGTGGATGATATTCCAAAAACTACTTTTAGGACGCGTTATGGTCATTACGAGTTTATGGTTATGCAGTTTGGATTGACTAACGCACCAGCTGTGTTCATGGACCTTATCAACTGAGTGTGTGGGCCATATCTTGACAAATTTGTCATTGTTTTCATCGATGACATACTTATTTACTCAAAGAATGATCAAGAGCACGAAGAACATTTGAGAAAAGTGCTAAAAGTATTGAGGAAAGAAAAACTGTACGCTAAGTTTTCAAAGTGTGCATTTTGGTTGGAAGAAGTTCAATTCCTCGGTCACATAGTGAACAAAGAAGGTATCCAGGTAGACCCGGCAAAGATCGAAACCGTTGAAAAGTGGGAAACCCCAAAAACTCTGAAGCATATACGTCAATTTTTAGGATTGGCTGGTTACTACAGAAGATTCATCCAAGATTTCTCCAAAATAGCAAAACCCTTGATTGTATTAACGCATAAAGGGAAGAAATTTGAATGGAAGGATGAACAAGAGAAGGCGTTTTAGTTATTGAAGAAAAAGCTAACTGCGGCACCTATATTGTCATTGCCTGAAGGGAATGATGATTTTGTGATTTATTGTGACGCATCAAAGAAAGGTCTCGGTTGTGTATTAATGCAACGAACGAAGGTGATTGCTTATGCGTCTAGATAATTGAAGATTCACGAGCAAAATTATACGACTCACGATTTGGAATTGGGTGTTGTTGTTTTTGCATTAAAGACTTGGAGGCATTATTTATATGGGGTCAAAAGTATTATATATACCGACCACAAAAATCTCCAACATATATTTAATCAGAAGCAACTGAATATGAGACAACGCAGGTGGATTGAACTGTTGAATGATTATGATTTTGAGATTCGATACCACCCGGGGAAGGTGAATGTGGTAGCTGACGCTTTGAGTCGAAAGGACAGAGAACCTATAAGGGTAAAACCTATGAATATAATTATTTGTACTAACCTTACTACTCAAATAAAGGAGGCGCAATAGGGGGTTATAAAAGAAGGAAAGTTTAAAAAGGAGATACCCAAAGGATCAGAGAAACATCTTAATATTCGAGAAGACGGAACTCGATATAGGGCTGATAGAATTTGGGTACCAAGGTTTGGAGATGTGAGAGAAATGGTACTTAAGGAAGCACATAAAACCAGATATTCAATACATCCTAGAGTGGGGAAGATGTATAAAGATCTCAAGAAACACTTTTGGTGGCCGGGTATGAAAGCCGATGTTGCTAAATATGTAGGAGAATGTTTGACGTGTTCTAAGGTCAAAGCTGAACATCAGAAACCATCAGGTCAACTACAATAACCTGAAATCCCGGAATGGAAATGGGAAAACATTACCATGGATTTCATTACTAAATTGCCAAGGACTGCAAGTGGTTATGATACTATTTGGGTAATAGTTGATCGTCTCACCAAGTCAGCACACTTCCTGCCAATGAGAGAAGATGACAAAATGGAGAAGTTGGTGTAGTGACCCGAAGTTTTCCATTTTTATATATATTAATTGAGATTGATATTTACATGATTAAATGTTTCCAACATGTTAAGCAATCAAACTTGTTAAGACTTGATTAATTGAAATATGTTTCATATAGACAATTGACCACCCAAGTTGACCGGTGATTCATGAACGTTAAAACTTGTAAAAACTATATGATGACATATATATGGATATATATATAGTTAACATGATACTATGATAAGTAAACATATCATTAAGTATATTAACAATGAACTACATATGTAAAAACAAGACTACTAACTTAATGATTTTTAAACGAGACATATATGTAACGATTATCGTTGTAAAGACATTTAATGTATATATATCATATTAAGAGATATTCATACATGATAATATCATGATAATATAATAATTTAAAATCTCATTTGATATTATAAACATTGGGTTAACAACATTTAACAAGATCGTTAACCTAAATGTTTCAAAACAACACTTACATGTAACGACTAACGATGACTTAACGACTCAGTTAAAATGTATATACATGTAGTGTTTTAATATGTATTTATACACTTTTGAAAGACTTCAATACACTTATCAAAATACTTCTACTTAACAAAAATGCTTACAATTACATCCTCGTTCAGTTTCATCAACAATTCTACTCGTATGCACCCGTATTCGTACTCGTACAATACACAGCTTTTAGATGTATGTACTATTGATATATACACTCCAATGATCAGCTCTTAGCAGCCCATGTGAGTCACCTAACACATGTGGGAACCATCATTTGGCAACTAGCATGAAATATCTCATAAAATTACAAAAATATGAGTAATCATTCATGACTTATTTACATGAAAACAAAATTACATATCCTTTATATCTAATCCATACACCAACGACCAAAAACACCTACAAACACTTTCATTCTTCAATTTTCTTCATCTAATTGATCTCTCTCAAGTTCTATCTTCAAGTTCTAAGTGTTCTTCATAAATTCTACAAGTTCTAGTTACATAAAATCAAGAATACTTTCAAGTTTGCTAGCTCACTTCCAATCTTGTAAGGTGATTGATAGTGCTCCAAATGAACATATATTTAGTAGCAATATCCTCCCAATATGTAAATTATTTAGTTGTAATTATCCTATTTTAAGTTGTAATCGTTTATATTAAATAAGTGCGAAGACAAAAGGATAAAACGACGATTTGAAGACGCAAATGACCAAAAAGCTCAAATGTACAAGATACAATCCAAGTGGTTCAATTTATTGATAAGAAACATCTAAAAATGACAAAAGTACAAGTTGCGGAACGCAAAGTACAAGATATTAAATTATACGAAAGGACGTTCGAAAATCCGGAATCGGGACCTGAGCCAACTATCAACGCCCGACTCAACGGACCAAAAATTACATGTCTACTATGTACAAGAATATAATATAATATTTAAATAATTATATAAATTATTTATATATTTTATATTATATTAAATAACTTCGACAAGCAAGAAATCAAAAGACATGTGATCTGATCCAGCTGTCCATGCGATCGCATGGCCACAAGGCACAAAAGCCATGCGATCGCATGAGCCCAAAAATCTGGCCAACTCTATAAATTCAGCAATTTTCAGCCAGTTTATTGTAGTGACCCGAACTTTTCCATGTTTATATATATTAACTGAGATTGATATTTACATGATTAAATGTTTCCAACATGTTAAGCAATCAAACTTGTTAAGACTTGATTAATTGAAATAGGTTTCATATAGACAATTGACCACCCAAGTTGACCGGTGATTCACGAACGTTAAAACTTGTAAAAACTATATGATGACATATATATGGTTATATATATAGTTAACATGATATTATGATAAGTAAACATATCATTAATTATATTAACAATGAACTACATATGTAAAAACAAGACTACTAACTTAATGATTTTGAAACGAGACATATATGTAACGATTATCGTTGTAACGACATTTAATGTATATATATCATATTAAGAGATATTCGTACATCATAATATCATGATAATATAATAATTTAAAATCTCTTTTGATATTATAAACATTGGGTTAACAACATTTAACAAGATCGTTAACCTAAAGGTTTCAAAACAACATTTACATGTAACGACTAACGATGACTTAACGACTCAGTTAAAATGTATATACATGTAGTGTTTTAATATGTATTCATACACTTTTGAAAGACTTCAAGACACTTATCAAAATACTTCTACTTAACAAAAATGCTTACAATTACATCCTCGTTCAGTTTCATCAACAATTCTACT
Source organism: Rutidosis leptorrhynchoides (assembly GCF_046630445.1). Taxonomy (NCBI): domain Eukaryota; kingdom Viridiplantae; phylum Streptophyta; class Magnoliopsida; order Asterales; family Asteraceae; genus Rutidosis; species Rutidosis leptorrhynchoides. The sequence goes on from NC_092333.1 coordinate 82,189,837, forward strand.
CGTATGCACCCGTATTCGTACTCGTACAATACACAGCTTTTAGATGTATGTACTATTGGTATATACACTCCAATTATCAGCTCTTAGCAGCCCATGTGAGTCACCTAACACATGTGGGAACCATCATTTGGCAACTAGCATGAAATATCTCATAAAATTACAAAAATATGAGTAATCATTCATGACTTATTTACATGAAAACAAAATTACATATCCTTTATATCTAATCCATACACCAACGACCAAAAACACCTACAAACACTTTCATTCTTCAATTTTCTTCATCTAATTGATCTCTCTCAAGTTCTATCTTCAAGTTCTAAGTGTTCTTCATAAATTCCAAAAGTTCTAGTTTCATAAAATCAAGAATACTTTCAAGTTTGCTAGCTCACTTCCAATCTTGTAAGGTGATCATCCAACCTCAAGAAATCTTTGTTTCTTACAGTAGGTTATCATTCTAATACAAGGTAATAATCATATTCAAACTTTGGTTCAAATTCTATAACTATAACAATCTTATTTCAAGTGATGATCTTACTTGAACTTGTTTTCGTGTCATGATTCTGCTTCAAGAACTTCGAGCCATCCAAGGATTCATTGAAGCTAGATCCATTTTTCTCTTTTCCAGTAGGTTTATCCAAGGAACTTAAGTTATTAATGATGTTCATAACATCATTCAATTCATACATATAAAGCTATCTTATTCGAAGGTTTAAACTTGTAATCACTAGAACATAGTTTAGTTAATTCTAAACTTGTTCGCAAACAAAAATTAATCCTTCTAACTTGACTTTTAAAATCAACTAAACACATGTTCTATATCTATATGATATGCTAACTTAATGATTTAAAACCTGGAAACACGAAAAACACCGTAAAACCGGATTTACGCCGTCGTAGTAACACCGCGGGCTGTTTTGGGTTAGTTAATTAAAAACTATGATAAACTTTGATTTAAAAGTTGTTATTCTGAGAAAATTATTTTTATTATGAACATGAAACTATATCCAAAAATTATGGTTAAACTCAAAGTGGAAGTATGTTTTCTAAAATGGTCATCTAGACGTCGTTCTTTCGACTGAAATGACTACCTTTACAAAAACGACTTGTAACTTATTTTTCCGACTATATACCTATACTTTTTCTGTTTAGATTCATAAAATAGAGTTCAATATGAAACCATAGCAATTTGATTCACTCAAAACGGATTTAAAATGAAGAAGTTATGGGTAAAACAAGATTGGATAATTTTTCTCATTTTAGCTACGTGAAAATTGGTAACAAATCTATTCCAACCATAACTTAATCAACTTGTATTGTATATTATGTAATCTTGAGATACCATAGACACGTATACAATGTTTCGACCTATCATGTCGACACATCTATATATATTTCGGAACAACCATAGACACTCTATATGTGAATGTTTGAGTTAGCTATACAGGGTTGAGGTTGATTCCAAAATATATTTAGTTTGAGTTGTGATCAATACTGAGATACGTATACACTGGGTCGTGGATTGATTCAAGATAATATTTATCGATTTATTTCTGTACATCTAACTGTGGACAACTAGTTGTAGGTTACTAACGAGGACAGCTGACTTAATAAACTTAAAACATCAAAATATATTAAAAGTGTTGTAAATATATTTTGAACATACTTTGATATATATGTATATATTGTTATAGGTTCGTGAATCAACCAGTGGCCAAGTCTTACTTCCCGACGAAGTAAAAATCTGTGAAAGTGAGTTATAGTCCCACTTTTAAAATCTAATATTTTTGGGATGAGAATACATGCAGGTTTTATAAATGATTTACAAAATAGACACAAGTACGTGAAACTACATTCTATGGTTGAATTATCGAAATCGAATATGCCCCTTGTTATTAAGTCTGGTAATCTAAGAATTAGGGAACAGACACCCTAATTGACGCGAATCCTAAAGATAGATCTATTGGGCTTAACAAACCCCATCCAAAGTACCGGATGCTTTAGTACTTCGAAATTTATATCATATCCGAAGGGTGTCCCGGAATGATGGGGATATTCTTATATATGCATCTTGTTAATGTCGGTTACCAGGTGTTCACCATATGAATGATTTTTATCTCTATGTATGGGATGTGTATTGAAATATGAAATCTTGTGGTCTATTATTATGATTTGATATATATAGGTTAAACCTATAACTCACCAACATTTTTGTTGACGTTTTAAGCATGTTTATTCTCAGGTGATTATTAAGAGCTTCCGCTGTCGCATACTTAAATAAGGACGAGATTTGGAGTCCATGCTTGTATGATATTGTGTAAAAACTGCATTCAAGAAACTTATTTTGTTGTAACATATTTGTATTGTAAACCATTATGTAATGGTCGTGTGTAAACAGGATATTTTAGATTATCATTATTTGATAATCTACGTAAAGCTTTTTAAACCTTTATTGATGAAATAAAGGTTATGGTTTGTTTTAAAATGAATGCAGTCTTTGAAAAACGTCTCATATAGAGGTCAAAACCTCGCAACGAAATCAATTAATATGGAACGTTTTTAATCAATAAGAACGGGACATTTCAGTTGGTATCAGAGCGATGGTCTTAGAGAACCAGAATTTTGCATTAGTGTGTCTTATCTAGTTTGTTAGGATGCATTAGTGAGTCTGGACTTCGACCGTGTTTACTTGAAAAATGATTGCTTAACAAATTTTGTTGGAAACTATATATTTTTAACATGTGAATATTATGTGATATATTAATCTCTTAACACGTTTGATATTATGTGATAGATGTCTACCTCTAGAACAAGTCCCATTGACTCACCTAATAATAATGAAGAGTCAAATGTAAATTGGAATGATTCGTGGACTGATTCACAAGTTCCCGAAGAGGAACCGGAAGAAGAGTCGGAACCGGAAGAAGAATCGGAACCGGAAGAAGAATCGGAACCGGATGAAGAAATAGAACCGGTGGGGGAAATAATAAAACGGTTAAGTAAAAGAAAATCCTCAACCAACCGACCAAGGTTAATTATGGTCAATGGTGTTTCCGCCAAGGAAGCAAAATATTGGGAGGATTACCAATTCTCCGATGAATCAGATTCCGACGAGAATTCCGATGATGTTATAGAAATTACCCCAACTGAATTTAAAAAGGCAAAAGAAAATAATAAGGGAAAGGGCATAAAAATAGAGAAATCTAATTCCAACCCCGATGAACTGTATATGTATCGTCAACCCCCGAAGTCCTTAAGTTGTAACAATGACCCGGGAACCTCTAAACCACCAGGTTTTTCTAAACCAATGTGGATAACGACGGCTCGTATTAGGGGAACATCATATATCCCTAGAAACTTGGCAAAACGAACCAAAATCGAAGAAGAAGAAACGAACGAGTCGGAATAAGATAGTTGTATTCGTGTGGTGTAATATATGTAATATAGTGTTCTTATGCTTTATGATATATGTAAAAATTGCTTGTATTAATAAGTATTTTTTTTATGAATCTAACTCTTGTCTATTTTACAGTTTAAAAACACAAAATGGATAGACAACCCAATATTTTAAGAGACCTACCCGGAGACATGATTGATGAAATCTTGTCTAGAGTCCGCCAGAATTCCTCGGCACAACTATTTAAGGCGAGATCAGTTTGTAAGACATTCGAAGAACGTTACAAGAATGTCTTGGTTTATAAGAGACTTTCGTTTGAAAGATGGGGGATATCACATTGGGAAACCCATAAGTTACGATGTGTTTACTTTGACGCATATATTGCGGGGAACCCAAATGCTATTTTACGCAACGGGTTAAGAAATTATTTTGACTCAATATATCCGAATATTGGACTTCGTGATTTAGAAAAAGCGGCTAACATGCAACATAAAGAAGCATGTTATGCTTACGGATTAGTAATGTTCGCTTCTCACCAAAGTGAGAACAAGAACATCGGGCTACAACTATTAAACAAAACATTTCCACAAGTGACGGAGTCGGTAATTGGGGTAAGAAATGAGGTTTTTAGATTATTACGGGACTGTTGGACATTACGTAACCCTCGTCCCTTTGACGACGTTACAACACGCTGTCTTATCAACGGCCATAACGGTTATGTTCCACAAGACCAAGGATGGGAAGTAATCCTAGTAAAACCAGAATGCATGACTTGTTTCTGTACGTATGAATTACGTATCTTTATTGCCTTTGCTGAACGACTTGTGTACTAGCTAGAATTATCTTCACAACCATCTTGTATCAAATTTATTGTGTGCTATATTTCATGCTATATGTAAAATAAGCGGTATTGTAAGTTTGTAAAATATTGTGTAAAAGTTTGAACGCGAAATATTATTATAATCAGTTTTTCATATAGAATTGTAGTAGTTGAATTGTATATTAGCCACTAAGTATGAACTTAACGGGTAGGTACTACCCGAATTTAAACTTATAAAACGCTAATATGAAGAAAAAGCTTTTATAAATGAGTTCATATTATGCTACGAAATACTATTAACTACTCTTAATATTCTGTATGATTAACTTGTTCCATTTAACTATTTTGAAGGAAATGGCACCGACTACTCGACACACCGTGAATATGAATGAAGAGGAATTCCGTACTTTTCTAGCTTCAAACATAGCCGCAGTACAGGCTGCGCTACATACCAACAATAACCTTGGATCTAGCAGTACAGGAAATCGTGTAGGATGCACCTACAAAGAATTCACTGCCTGCAAACCTTTGGAATTTGATGGAACCGAAGGACCGATCGGATTGAAACGGTGGACCGAGAAGGTCGAATCGGTGTTTGCCATAAGTAAGTGTACTGAAGAGGACAAAGTGAAGTACGCTACGCATACCTTCACAGGTTCTGCGTTAACATGGTGGAATACCTATCTAGAGCAAGTGGGACAAGACGATGCGTATGCACTACCGTGGTCAGCATTCAAGCACTTGATGAACGAGAAGTACCGTCCCAGAACCGAGGTCAATAAGCTCAAGACAGAACTTAGAGGGTTACGAACCCAAGGATTTGATATTACCACGTACGAAAGACGATTCACAGAATTGTGCCTATTGTGTCCGGGAGCATTCGAAGATGAGGAAGAGAAGATCGACGCGTTTGTGAAAGGATTACCGGAAAGAATCCAAGAAGATATAAGTTCACACGAGCCCGCCTCCATACAACAGGCATGTAGAATGGCTCACAAACTAGTGAACCAGATTGAAGAAAGAATTAAAGAACAGACTGCTGAAGAGGCCAATGTGAAGCAAGTCAAAAGAAAGTGGGAGGAAAATGGTGATAAGAATCACCAATACAACAACAACAACAATCGCAACATCAATCGCAACTACAACAAACGGCTCAACAACAACAACAACAACAACAACAACAACAACAACAGCAACTACAACAATCATCCCAACAACAATAATAACCGCAACAACAACAACAATCAGAAACAGATATGCCAAAGGTGTGAAAAGTATCACTCGGGGTTCTGCACCAAATTTTGCAACAAGTGTAAAAGAAATGGTCATAGCGCGGCGAAGTGTGAGGTCTATGGACCAGGGGTTAATAGAACAAAAGGAACAAATGGTGTCGGAATGAGTAATGGCGGAGCAAGTAGTCTCGGAGCAAGCTATGCCAATGTAGTTTGTTATAAATGTGGAAAACCGGGCCACATTATTAGAAATTGCCCGAACCAGGAGAACACGAATGGACAAGGCCGCGGAAGAGTTTTCAATATTAATGCGGCAGAGGCACAGGAAGACCCGGAGCTTGTTACGGGTACGTTTCTTATTGACAATAAATCTGCTTACGTTTTATTTGATTCGGGTGCGGATAGAAGCTATATGAGTAGAGATTTTTGTGCTAAATTAAGTTGTCCATTGACGCCTTTGGATAGTAAATTTTTACTCGAATTAGCAAATGGTAAATTAATTTCAGCAGATAATATATGTCGGAATCGAGAAATTAAACTGGTTAGCGAAACATTTAAGATTGATTTGATACCAGTAGAGTTAGGGAGTTTTGATGTGATAATCGGTATGGACTGGTTGAAAGAAGTGAAAGCAGAGATCGTTTGTTACAAAAATACAATTCGCATTATACGAGAAAAAGGAAAACCCTTAATGGTGTACGGAGAAAAGGGCAACACGAAGCTACATCTTATTAGTAATTTGAAGGCACAAAAACTAATAAGAAAAGGTTGCTATGCTGTTCTAGCACACGTCGAGAAAGTACAAACTGAAGAAAAGAGCATCAATGATGTTCCCGTCGCAAAAGAATTTCCCGATGTATTTCTGAAAGAATTACCGGGATTACCCCCACATCGATCCGTTGAATTTCAAATAGATCTTGTACCAGGAGCTGCACCAATAGCTCGTGCTCCTTACAGACTCGCACCCAGCGAGATGAAAGAACTGCAAAGCCAATTACAAGAACTTTTAGAGCGTGGTTTCATTCGACCAAGCACATCACCTTGGGGAGCTCCTGTTTTGTTTGTCAAGAAGAAAGATGGTACATTCAGGTTGTGTATCAACTACCGAGAGTTGAACAAACTTACCATCAAGAATCGCTACCCACTACCGAGAATCGACGACTTATTTGATCAACTACAAGGCTCGTCTGTTTATTTAAAGATTGACTTACGTTCCGGGTATCATCAAATGCGGGTGAAAGAAGATGATATTCCAAAGACTGCTTTCAGAACACGTTACGGTCATTACGAGTTTATGGTCATGCCGTTTGGTTTAACTAATGCACCAGCTGTGTTCATGGACCTTATGAACCGAGTGTGTGGACCATACCTTGACAAGTTTGTCATTATTTTCATTGATGACATACTTATTTACTCAAAGAATGACCAAGAACACGGTGAAAATTTGAGAAAGGTGTTAGAAGTATTGAGGAAGGAAGAATTGTACGCTAAGTTTTCAAAGTGTGCATTTTGGTTGGAAGAAGTTCAATTCCTCGGTCACATAGTGAACAAAGAAGGTATTAAGGTGGATCCGACAAAGATAGAAACTGTTGAAAAGTGGGAAACCCCGAAAACTCCGAAACACATACGCCAGTTTTTAGGACTAGCTGGTTACTACAGAAGGTTCATCCAAGACTTTTCCAGAATAGCAAAACCCTTGACTGCATTAACGCATAAAGGGAAGAAATTTGAATGGAATGATGAACAAGAGAAAGCGTTTCAGTTATTGAAGAAAAAGCTAACTACGGCACCTATATTGTCATTGCCTGAAGGGAATGATGATTTTGTGATTTATTGTGATGCATCAAAGCAAGGTCTCGGTTGTGTATTAATGCAACGAACGAAGGTGATTGCTTATGCATCTAGACAATTGAAGATTCACGAACAAAATTATACAACGCATGATTTGGAATTAGGCGCGGTTGTTTTTGCATTAAAGACTTGGAGGCACTACTTATATGGGGTCAAAAGTATTATATATACCGACCACAAAAGTCTTCAACACATATTTAATCAGAAACAACTGAATATGAGGCAGCGTAGGTGGATTGAACTGTTGAATGATTACGACTTTGAGATTCGTTACCACCCGGGGAAGGCAAATGTGGTAGCCGATGCCTTGAGCAGGAAGGACAGAGAACCCATTTGAGTAAAATCTATGAATATTATGATTCATAATAACATTACTACTCAAATAAAGGAGGCACAACAAGGAGTTTTAAAAGAGGGAAATTTAAAGGATGAAATACCCAAAGGATCGGAGAAGCATCTTAATATTCGGGAAGACGGAACCCGGTATAGGGCTGAAAGGATTTGGGTACCAAAATTTGGAGATATGAGAGAAATGGTACTTAGAGAAGCTCATAAAACCAGATACTCAATACATCCTAGAACGGGGAAGATGTACAAGGATCTCAAGAAACATTTTTGGTGGCCGGGTATGAAAGCCGATGTTGCTAAATACGTAGGAGAATGTTTGACGTGTTCTAAGGTCAAAGCTGAGCATCAGAAACCATCAGGTCTACTTCAACAACCCGAAATCCCGGAATGGAAATGGGAAAACATTACCATGGATTTCATCACTAAATTGCCAAGGACTGCAAGTGGTTTTGATACTATTTGGGTAATAGTTGATCGTCTCACCAAATCAGCACACTTCCTACCAATAAGAGAAGATGACAAGATGGAGAAGTTAGCACGACTGTATTTGAAGGAAGTCGTCTCCAGACATGGAATACCAATCTCTATTATCTCTGATAGGGATGGCAGATTTATTTCAAGATTCTGGCAGACATTACAGCAAGCATTAGGAACTCGTCTAGACATGAGTACTGCCTATCATCCACAAACTGATGGGCAGAGTGAAAGGACGATACAAACGCTTGAAGACATGCTACGAGCATGTGTTATTGATTTCGGAAACAGTTGGGATCGACATCTACCGTTAGCAGAATTTTCCAACAACAACAGCTACCATTCAAGCATTGAGATGGCGCCATTTGAAGCACTTTATGGTAGAAAGTGCAGGTCTCCGATTTGTTGGAGTGAAGTGGGGGATAGACAGATTACGGGTCCGGAGATTATACAAGAAACTACCGAGAAGATCATCCAAATTCAACAACGGTTGAAAACCGCCCAAAGTCGACAAAAGAGCTACGCTGACATTAAAAGAAAAGATATAGAATTTGAAATTGGAGAGATGGTCATGCTTAAAGTTGCACCTTGGAAAGGCGTTGTTCGATTTGGTAAACGAGGGAAATTAAATCCAAGGTATATTGGACCATTCAAGATTATTGATCGTGTCGGAACAGTAGCTTACCGACTAGAGTTACCTCAACAACTCGCGGCTGTACATAACACTTTCCACGTCTCGAATTTGAAGAAATGTTTTGCTAAAGAAGATCTCACTATTCCGTTAGATGAAATCCAAATCAACGAAAAACTTCAATTCATCGAAGAACCCGTCGAAATAATGGATCGTGAGGTTAAAAGACTTAAGCAAAACAAGATACCAATTGTTAAGGTTCGATGGAATGCTCGTAGAGGACCCGAGTTCACCTGGGAGCGTGAAGATCAGATGAAGAAGAAATACCCGCATCTATTTCCAGAAGATTCGTCAACACCTTCAACAGCTTAAAATTTCGGGACGAAATTTATTTAACGGGTAGGTACTGTAGTGACCCGAACTTTTCCATGTTTATATATATTAACTGAGATTGATATTTACATGATTAAATGTTTCCAACATGTTAAGCAATCAAACTTGTTAAGACTTGATTAATTGAAATAGGTTTCATATAGACAATTGACCACCCAAGTTGACCGGTGATTCACGAACGTTAAAACTTGTAAAAACTATATGATGACATATATATGGTTATATATATAGTTAACATGATATTATGATAAGTAAACATATCATTAATTATATTAACAATGAACTACATATGTAAAAACAAGACTACTAACTTAATGATTTTGAAACGAGACATATATGTAACGATTATCGTTGTAACGACATTTAATGTATATATATCATATTAAGAGATATTTGTACATCATAATATCATGATAATATAATAATTTAAAATCTCTTTTGATATTATAAACATTGGGTTAACAACATTTAACAAGATCGTTAACCTAAAGGTTTCAAAACAACATTTACATGTAACGACTAACGATGACTTAACGACTCAGTTAAAATGTATATACATGTAGTGTTTTAATATGTATTCATACACTTTTGAAAGACTTCAAGACACTTATCAAAATACTTCTACTTAACAAAAATGCTTACAATTACATCCTCGTTCAGTTTCATCAACAATTCTACTCGTATGCACCCGTATTCGTACTCGTACAATACACAGCTTTTAGATGTATGTACTATTGGTATATACACTCCAATGATCAGCTCTTAGCAGCCCATGTGAGTCACCTAACACATGTGGGAACCATCATTTGACAACTAGCATGAAATATCTCATAAAATTACAAAAATATGAGTAATCATTCATGACTTATTTACATGAAAACAAAATTACATATCCTTTATATCTAATCCATACACCAACGACCAAAAACACCTACAAACACTTTAATTCTTCAATTTTCTTCATCTAATTGATCTCTCTCAAGTTCTATCTTCAAGTTCTAAGTGTTCTTCATAAATTCCAAAAGTTCTAGTTTCATAAAATCAAGAATACTTTCAAGTTTGCTAGCTCACTTCCAATCTTGTAAGGTGATCATCCAACCTCAAGAAATCTTTGTTTCTTACAGTAGGTTATCATTCTAATACAAGGTAATAATCATATTCAAACTTTGGTTCAAATTCTATAACTATAACAATCTTATTTCAAGTGATGATCTTACTTGAACTTGTTTTCGTGTCATGATTCTGCTTCAAGAACTTCGAGCCATCCAAGGATCCATTGAAGCTAGATCCATTTTTTTCTTTTCCAGTAGGTTTATCCAAGGAACTTAAGGTATTAATGATGTTCATAACATCATTCAATTCATACATATAAAGCTATCTTATTCGAAGGTTTAAACTTGTAATCACTAGAACATAGTTTAGTTAATTCTAAACTTGTTCGCAAACAAAAATTAATTCTTCTAACTTGACTTTTAAAATCAACTAAACACATGTTCTATATCTATATGATATGCTAACTTAATGATTTAAAACCTGGAAACACGAAAAACACCGTAAAACCGGATTTACGCCGTCGTAGTAACACCGCGGGCTGTTTTGGGTTAGTTAATTAAAAACTATGATAAACTTTGATTTAAAAGTTGTTATTCTGAGAAAATTATTTTTATTATGAACATGAAACTATATCCAAAAATTATGGTTAAACTCAAAGTGGAAGTATGTTTTCTAAAATGGTCATCTAGACGTCGTTCTTTCGACTGAAATGACTACCTTTACAAAAACGACTTGTAACTTATTTTTCCGACTATATACCTATACTTTTTCTGTTTAGATTCATAAAATAGAGTTCAATATGAAACCATAGCAATTTGATTCACTCAAAACGGATTTAAAATGAAGAAGTTATGGGTAAAACAAGATTGGATAATTTTTCTCATTTTAGCTACGTGAAAATTAGTAACAAATATATTCCAACCATAACTTAATCAACTTGTATTGTATATTATGTAATCTTGAGATACCATAGACACGTATACAATGTTTCGACCTATCATGTCGACACATCTATATATATTTCGGAACAACCATAGACACTCTATATGTGAATGTTGGAGTTAGCTATACAGGGTTGAGGTTGATTCCAAAATATATTTAGTTTGAGTTGTGATCAATACTGAGATACGTATACACTGGGTCGTGGATTGATTCAAGATAATATTTATCGATTTATTTCTGTACATCTAACTGTGGACAACTAGTTGTAGGTTACTAACGAGGACAGCTGACTTAATAAACTTAAAACATCAAAATATATTAAAAGTGTTGTAAATATATTTTGAACATACTTTGATATATATGTATATATTGTTATAGGTTCGTGAATCAACCAGTGGCCAAGTCTTACTTCCCGACGAAGTAAAAATCTGTGAAAGTGAGTTATAGTCCCACTTTTAAAATCTAATATTTTTGGGATGAGAATACATGCAGGTTTTATAAATGATTTACAAAATAGACACAAGTACGTGAAACTACATTCTATGGTTGAATTATCGAAATCGAATATGCCCCTTGTTATTAAGTCTGGTAATCTAAGAATTAGGGAACAGACACCCTAATTGACGTGAATCCTAAAGATAGATCTATTGGGCTTAACAAACCCCATCCAAAGTACCGGATGCTTTAGTACTTCGAAATTTATATCATATCCGAAGGGTGTCCCGGAATGATGGGGATATTCTTATATATGCATCTTGTTAATGTCGGTTACCAGGTGTTCACCATATGAATGATTTTTATCTCTATGTATGGGATGTGTATTGAAATATGAAATCTTGTGGTCTATTATTATGATTTGATATATATAGGTTAAACCTATAACTCACCAACATTTTTGTTGACGTTTTAAGCATGTTTATTCTCAGGTGATTATTAAGAGCTTCCGCTGTCGCATACTTAAATAAGGACGAGATTTGGAGTCCATGCTTGTATGATATTGTGTAAAAACTGCATTCAAGAAACTTATTTTGTTGTAACATATTTGTATTGTAAACCATTATGTAATGGTCGTGTGTAAACAGGATATTTTAGATTATCATTATTTGATAATCTACGTAAAGCTTTTTAAACCTTTATTGATGAAATAAAGGTTATGGTTTGTTTTAAAATGAATGCAGTCTTTGAAAAACGTCTCATATAGAGGTCAAAACCTCGCAACGAAATCAATTAATATGGAACGTTTTTAATCAATAAGAACGGGACATTTCATTTATATACACCATCACTCTCTACTCTCTGTAATATAAATATATATATATAATATATATATAGTATAGGGTAGTTTTATATTAGATTAGTTTGGGTTATGTAACTATTAATTTACGGGTTTTGAAGTCGAAATTCTGTCCGTGTAACACTACGCGATAAATACTCAATGTAAGTTATGTTCTCCTTTTTAAATTAATGTCTCGTAACTAAGTTATTATTATGCTTATTTGAGCCGAATTAATTATGATGTTGGGCTAAATACTAAATTTGGGTAATTGGGCTTTGTACCATAATTGGGGTTTGGACAAAAGAACGACACTTGTAGAAAATTAGACTATGGGCTATTAATGGGCTTTATATTTGTTTAACTAAATGATAGTTTGTTAATTTAATATAAAGATTTACAATTGGACGTACCTATAAATAACCATATACACTCGATCGGACACGATGGGCGGGATATTTATATGTATGAATAATCGTTCATTTAACCGGACACGGGAATGGATTAATAGTTAATAGACTTATTAAAACAGGGGTGAAATTATGTACAAGGACACTTGGCGTAATTGTTAACAAAGTATTAAACCTTGGGTTACACGCAGTCGATATCCTAGTGTAATTATTAAACAAAGTATTAAAACCTTGTTACAGTTTAAGTCCCCAATTAGTTGGAATATTTGACTTCGGATATAAGGATAATTTGATGAGGACACTCGCACTTTATATTTATGACTGATGGACTGTTATGGACAAAAACCAGACGGACATATTGAATAATCCAGGACAAAGAACAATTAACCCATGGGAATAAACTAAAAATCAACACGTCAAACATCATGGTTACGGAAGTTTAAATAAGCATAATTATTTTATTTTATATTTTCTCGTACTTTTATTTATTGTCATTTATTTTACACACTTTAATTATCGTCATTTATATTTACGCTTAAGTTTTAAAATTGACAAACCGGTCATTAAACGGTAAACCCCCCTTTATATATTATTATATATTATTTATATATATTTTGTACAAATATAGTTATATAAAAATATAGTGTAACCGTCTCCCTGTGGAATGAACCGGACTTACTAAAACCTATACTACTCTACGATTAGGTACACTGCCTATAGTGTTGTAGCAAGGTTTAGGTATATCCCATCTGTAAATAAATAATTAAAACTTGTGTAATTTTTAATAGTATTTCCTTGTAAAAATTAATACTATTTCCTAGTACACCTCGCACACATCAAGTTTTTGGCGCCGCTGCCGGGGAACCGGGGAAATGCTATATTTTTAATATATATTTGTATAAATATATTTATTTAACATTTTAAGAAAAAAAATTACAAAAATATAAAAAGAAAATATAAAAAAAATCTATATATTTTTAAGAGTTGTTAAAAATAGATAAAGTTAAAAAGTATTTTTAGTTTAGTTTTTAAAATTAAATTTTTATTTAAGTTATATTTGTATTTTATTTAACATAAAAACAGAAAAAAATATATATATAAAAATCAATCGGGCCGAGAACTGTAGCAGTCCAATTTTTGAACCGGATCTGAGGCTCATGCGATCGCATGAGATTTTAACTATCAAACCATACGATCGCATGGCTTGATTTGACCCGCCTGATACCTCTGCCGACAAAAATTAGGGTATTTAAATAATAATAATTATTAATATAAACCTAATTAGGGTTTTAATTATATATTAATTAATTTTAGTTTTATTAATTTGTATTATTTTGTTTAATTAGTTTTATAAATTATAAAATTAATTCTTTTATAAAATAAATAATATAAAAATAATATTTTTATAAAAATTTTACTTTTTATAACTTTAAGTTTATTTTTTATAATTTGTATCTTTTTAATTGTTTTAGCGTAATATTTATGTTATTTTTCGCTCGTAATTAGTTTTAAGTCATAGTTTTTGCCATAGTTATTTTTATTTCTAGATTTTTAGGCTTTGCCGTAAAATCCCTTAAGTGCTTTTTCTTTAGATAATGATTTAGATACTTTAGAATTTTGCGACGCCGTTTTTATATTTTAGTACCTTTTTAAGTTATTGTCATTTGGGATATAGTATTTCTTTTAAGCTTTAATATTTTTAGACGCGACTTTTAATTCTTAGTTTTTAGACTTTTAAGTTTCGACGCGCTACGTTCTTTTTATTATTTTTTGACCTTTTATTTTTTCGACGTTTTTCGACGCACTCTTTTTCTTTCTTATTTCTCGACGCTCTAGTTTTTAGGACTTCGAATTTTTTTTCTTCTCTAAAATTTCGAAACGAAAAATTATTTTAAGCGGTTAAATTGATAGACATCCAAATTTTCTGCTTCGTAGTAATAGTTGGATTTGTTAGTGGCTGAGTTGTGAGCTTCCGATTTAAAGGGTTCTGGCTCCCTGCTGCATCTATTGGCTATTCAAAACGTGGGCAAATGCAGAAAAGTCTATTAATTTGATAACTTATATAATTTTTATTTTTATAACTAATAGGATAATTAAGTAAATGCACCACATTGTAGCTAAAATTTGGTAATAAGCGCATTATGGAAAATCTCGAGAATATTTTGGAAACTCTTTATGACATCCGAAATCAATTTAATCAATACTCTCAAACGGGTGTTGATGACAATTCGTTCGGTCAATCTTGGATCACGAATGACGAAACAATAACTAGTTGTGAAATCTGTGGAGATTATCACTCAACATGGGAATGTTATTATTACGTTCCTATGGAAAATTACGCACCCACGGAACCTGAATGGAATGATTATGAAGAATACAACTCAAATTGGGATTATTCCCAAGAATATATCCAAACTCAACAACCAGATTACGAGGAGAATTATGTGTCTAAAAATCTTTTAGACAATATGAAAATCAAACTCGAAGAACTTGATTCTCAAAATGAACAAATGAGAGAGTTTGTAAATCGGCAAGCTAAAGCTCTATCAGATTACACACCTGTTGATCTGAGGAGTCGTGTGCAAGAAAATCTCATATCATCGAATTTTGATGAATTCGAGAGCTCCGAAATCACCAACTATCCCGATGATACTTTTTATTCAGTCTTACCAATTTCACAACATATCGACACATTAGCCTCTACCAACGAAATCATCGATCCATCAATGGATGAAGAAGAAGTAAGGGTGACAAATTGGTACTCTTGGGAAAACCATAACATTGAAAATTTTACCCCTGAGACCAAAGTGGAGGAACCGATAAGGACCGTTAATGAAGAAGAATTTGCTTCAATCCAGCCACAACCTTCCAACCCAATATTCTCAATAGACGAGTCATCTACCAAAGATGAACTACGAGCTGTAATAGATAATGACACCTCGGATTTCACCCAATTGGGTAATAGAGGTGAAAACTTTGATCCCGAGAATAAAAGGAAGAAAATGTTAGGAATTATCCACCCTATAATATGTATGTCGGTGTATATCGATCCATTTGACCAAGAACCAGAAAAGAGACATATTCATTTACTAAAAGCTACACTTAAAAAAGAATTAAGTATTGACGATCGGGTGGGTCTAAACTTTAAACCCATTGATATATTTTATACCACCCGAGATGTAAATAACTGGCTCACTATTTTAATTCGTGGAACTTATTCTACCGACTTCACATGTCGTCAGCTAAGTATGGGGAAATCTAACCCCACTTAACGTTAAATTCGGGGTTCGGGTTAGTGCATAACTCATTAATAAACATGCATAATAAGTTAAGGTAAAAGACGCATTTTCAAAAATTAGCAAACAGTTCAGAAAAGCAACCGTTTCTGAAGAAAAATATGTGTGATAAAACAAGAAGGAATGAACGATGAGGCTCGCCATCTATCATTCGATGAGCTTTGTAATTACAAACTGGGTATTTTTAATCACTTTTCTACACTAATCACCCTCATTAATTTATAATTAGAGTCTGATTTCATGCAAATGAGGGTATTGCATGATCTCAAGTGTGGGGAAGGGTTATAAATTCTCTCGGGTTTATACTTGGCTTATTTTCTAAATATTGTGAAAATTTTAAAATTTTTCTACTAAATGAATTCAAAATCATGTTTATACATATTTATGAACGATAAAACTAGGTGTTAATGCCGAAATTATTATTACCTCGTAAAGGACATAAATTGAGAAACAACTAAAACGCTTGAATTTATTTATTAGGATATAAAAAGACGCATGAAAAAAGCCAAGTGTGGGGAGAATGTACCAAGTTATTCAATTAAAAACTATCTATCACATGTTTCTGTAAAGTTATTACAGGTACTTCTATTTTGGACTAAATTAATTGTTTTACCCGTTTATTGTAAATACATTTGAAAGAAAAGATGGATCTACACGATGAATCAATTCCATCATTAAAAGGAAGTAAAGTCTTCCGAAATAGACACGCGCTTCTTGATTTAGGTCAGGAAGTTGTCGTCCAGACCAGCTGTAGGTTGACGAAAAATCTAGAAAAGTCATCACTAAAATCAGCAGGAAATCCACGGACCTCAGCATCAAACAGGGTCGCCAAGTGGTCAGACTTATCCTAACCATGAGAGGATCTGTCTCGTAAAATGGGAAGGGCGCCGTGCAAATTAGGTTGATAAGACTAATGAATCAGACCCCCAGAAAGGATAATCTCCGTAAAGATTAAAAATTAGCTTTTAAGCCTGATATTACTCAATCCTTGAGATTGACCTTAAAGATTGAGAATTACAAACTCATGGAATTCGATGATATCTAAACTCGAGCTTGAACGAGAAAATATTTTGATCAAAATTAAAACTGATTTGTTTTCTGAAAACCTATTTTCAATGCGTTCATTACCATTGAACGTAAAATCCTAGGAATTCACCTGGAATTCATTAGGTCACCTGAACTAAATCGGGTGTCAACCGTAAGAATGGTGGTTGCATTGCATGGTCGAAGACAGGACCTTGTGCCAGACCGAAAAACTATAGGGTGATCTTTACTATTGCTCCTACAAAGGATAGTAATTGCATCCGACACGTTTTAGACCAAGAACATCTGCATGTCATTAGACATTGCCTTAATAGTTGCTTGTTCAACGCTTTCCTTTACAATCGGACGGTAGTTTGCCGAAAGGTAATATACGGGACAAGTAAACTGGACGTGTTGTTTTCCCAATACAAGGTTAGCAAGTGGGTGACACAAAACCGCAAGTTTTGAGCTAAAATTTTCAAATATGAAATCCACCAAACCCACAAAAACATTTTGCAACACCGGTGAAGGGTTATTCCGGAAAACTTATTTAGGGTAAAAGATAGATTGAATTTTCAAAAGATCAAATGTTTTCATAAAGATCCAATTTCCTTAAAGGATCTAAATTTTCATAGTCATGTGGGACTGTAAACCACATCGTTACTATCATTTTTATACCACTGTATCAAAATCACTGATGTATAAAGTGTGAGAATAAAAAAAAGTGATTCGAGTGAAGTGTGATTTTATTTCAAGTTATGTATTGCTTGAGGACAAGCAACGTTCAAGTGTGGGGATATTTGATAGTGCTCTAAATGAACATATATTTAGTAGCAATATCCTCCCAATATGTAAATTATTTAGTTGTAATTATCTTATTTTAAGTTATAATCGTTTATATTAAATAAGTGCGAAGACAAAAGGCGAAAATGACGATTTGAAGACGCAAATGACCAAAAAGCTCAAATGTACAAGATACAATCCAAGTGGTTCAATTTATTGATAAGAAACATCTAAAAATGACAAAAGTACAAGTTGCGGAACGCAAAGTACAAGATATTAAATTATACGAAAGGACGTTCGAAAATCCGGAATCGGGACCTGAGCCAACTATCAACGCCCGACTCAACGGACCAAAAATTACATGTCTACTATGCACAAGAATATAATATAATATTTAAATAATTATATAAATTATTTATATATTTTATATTATATTAAATAACGTCGACAAGCAAGAAATCAAAAGACATGTGATCTGATCCAGCTGTCCATGCGATCGCATGGCCACAAGGCACAAAAGCCATGCGATCGCATGAGCCCAAAAATCTGGCCAACTCTATAAATTCAGCAATTTTCAGCCAGTTTATGTACACCATCACTCTCTACTCTCTGTAATATAAATATATATATATATATAATATATATATAGTATAGGGTAGTTTTATATTAGATTAGTTTGGGTTATGTAACGGTTAATTTACGGGTTTTAAAGTCGAAATTCTGTCCGTGTAACACTATGCGATAAATACTCAATGTAAGTTATGTTCTCCTTTTTAAATTAATGTCTCGTAACTAAGTTATTATTATGCTTATTTGAGCCGAATTAATTATGATGTTGGGCTAAATACTAAATTTAGGTAATTGGGCTTTGTACCATAATTGGGGTTTGGACAAAAGAACGACACTTGTAGAAAATTAGACTATGGGCTATTAATGGGCTTTATATTTGTTTAACTAAATGATAGTTTATTAATTTAATATAAAGATTTACAATTGGACGTACCTATAAATAACCATATACACTCGATCGGACACAATGGGCGAGATATTTATATGTACGAATAGTCGTTCATTTAACCGGACACGGGAATGGATTAATAGTTAATAGACTTATTAAAATAGGGGTGAAATTATGTACAAGGACACTTGGCGTAATTGTTAACAAAGTATTAAACCTTGGGTTACATGCAGTCGATATCCTGGTGTAATTATTAAACAAAGTATTAAAACCTTGTTACAGTTTAAGTCCCCAATTAGTTGGAATATTTGACTTCGATATAAGGATAATTTGACGAGGACACTCGCACTTTATATTTATGACTGATGGACTGTTATGGACAAAAACCAGACGGACATATTGAATAATCCAGGACAAAGAACAATTAACCCATGGGAATAAACTAAAAATCAACACGTCAAACATCATGGTTACGGAAGTTTAAATAAGCATAATTATTTTATTTTATATTTTCTCGTACTTTTATTTATTGTCATTTATTTTACACACTTTAATTATCGTCATTTATATTTACGCTTAAGTTTTAAAATCGACAAACCGGTCATTAAACGGTAAACCCCCCTCCCCCTTTATATATTATTATATATTATTATATATTATTTATATATATATATTATACAAATATAGTTATATAAAAATATAGTGTAACCGTCTCCCTGTGGAACGAACCGGACTTACTAAAACCTATACTACTCTACGATTAGGTACACTGCCTATAGTGTTGTAGCAAGGTTTAGGTATATCCCATCTGTAAATAAATAATTAAAACTTGTGTAATTTTTAATAGTATTTACTTGTAAAAATTAATACTATTTCCTAGTACACCTCGCACACATCAGTGATCATCCAACCTCAAGAAATCTTTGTTTCTTACAGTAGGTTATCATTCTAATACAAGGTAATAATCATATTCAAACTTTGGTTCAATTTCTATAACTATAACAATCTTATTTCAAGTGATGATCTTACTTGAACTTGTTTTCGTGTCATGATTCTGCTTCAAGAACTTCGAGCCATCCAAGGATCCATTGAAGCTAGATCCATTTTTCTCTTTTCGAGTAGGTTTATCCAAGGAACTTAAGGTAGTAATGATGTTAATAACATCATTCGATTCATACATATAAAGCTATCTTATTCGAAGGTTTAAACTTGTAATCACTAGAACATAGTTTAGTTAATTCTAAACTTGTTCGCAAACAAAAGTTAATCCTTCTAACTTGACTTTTAAAATCAACTAAACACATGTTCTATATCTATATGATATGCTAACTTAATGATTTAAAACCTGGAAACACGAAAAACACTGTAAAACCGGATTTACGCCGTCGTAGTAACACCGCGGGCTGTTTTGGGTTAGTTAATTAAAAACTATGATAACTTTGATTTAAAAGTTGTTATTCTTAGAAAATGATTTTTATTATGAACATGAAACTATATCCAAAAATTATGGTTAAACTCAAAGTGGAAGTATGTTTTCTAAAATGGTCATCTAGACGTCGTTCTTTCGACTGAAATGACTACCTTTACAAAAATGACTTGTAATTTATTTTTCCGACTATAAACCTATACTTTTTCTGTTTTATATTCATAAAATAGAGTTCAATATGAAACCATAGCAATTTTATTCACTCAAAACGGATTTAAAATGAAGAAGTTATGGGTAAAACAAGATTGGATAAGTTTTCTCATTTTAGCTACGTGAAAATTGGTAACAAATCTATTCCAACCATAACTTAATCAACTTGTATTGTATATTATGTAATCTTGAGATACCATAGACACGTATACAATGTTTCGACCTATCATGTCGACACATCTATATATATTTCGGAACAACCATAGACACTCTATATGTGAATGTTGGAGTTAGCTATACAGGTTTGAGGTTGATTCCAAAATATATATAGTTTGAGTTGTGATCAATACTGAGATACGTATACACTGGGTCGTGGATTGATTCAAGATAATATTTATCGATTTATTTCTGTACATCTAACTGTGGACAACTAGTTGTAGGTTACTAACGAGGACAGCTGACTTAATAAACTTAAAACATCAAAATATATTAAAAGTGTTGTAAATATATTTTGAACATACTTTGATATATATGTATATATTGTTATAGGTTCGTGAATCAACCAGTGGCCAAGTCTTACTTTCCGACGAAGTAAAAAACTGTGAAGGTGAGTTATAGTCCCACTTTTAAAATCTAATATTTTTGGGATGAGAATACATGCAGGTTTTATAAATGATTTACA
Organism: Rutidosis leptorrhynchoides; assembly: GCF_046630445.1. Taxonomy (NCBI): domain Eukaryota; kingdom Viridiplantae; phylum Streptophyta; class Magnoliopsida; order Asterales; family Asteraceae; genus Rutidosis; species Rutidosis leptorrhynchoides. The sequence continues at coordinate 82,211,039 of NC_092333.1, forward strand.
AAATAGACACAAGTACGTGAAACTACATTCTATGGTTGAATTATCGAAATCGAATATGCCCCTTTTTATTAAGTCTGGTAATCTAAGAATTAGGGAACAGACACCCTAATTGACGCGAATCCTAAAGATAGATCTATTGGGCCTAACAAACCCCATCCAAAGTACCGGATACTTTAGTACTTCGAAATTTATATCATATCCGAAGGGTGTCCCGGAATGATGAGGATATTCTTATATATGCATCTTGTTAATGTCGGTTACCAGGTGTTCACCATATGAATGATTTTTATCTCTATGTATGGGATGTGTATTGAAATATAAAATTTTGTGGTCTATTGTTACGATTTGATATATATAGGTTAAACCTATAACTCACCAACATTTTTGTTGACGTTTTAAGCATGTTTATTCTCAGGTGATTATTAAGAGCTTTCGCTGTCGCATACTTAAATAAGGACGAGATTTGGAGTCCGTGCTTGTATGATATTGTGTAAAAACTGCATTCAAGTAACTTATTTTGTTGTAACATATTTGTATTGTAAACCATTATGTAATGGTCATGTGTAAACAGGATATTTAAGATTATCATTATTTGATAATCTATGTAAAGCTTTTTAAACCTTTATTGATGAAATAAAGGTTATGTTTTGTTTTAAAATGAATGCAGTCTTTGAAAAACGTCTCATATAGAGGTCAAAACCTCGCAACGAAATCAATTAATATGGAACATTTTTAATCAATAAGAACGGGACATTTCAGTTGGTATCCGAGCGTTGGTCTTAGAGAACCAGAATTTTGCATTAGTGTGTCTTATCGAGTTTGTTAGGATGCATTAGTGAGTCTGGACTTCGACCGTGTTTACTTGAAAAATGATTGCTTAACAAATTTTGTTGGAAACTATATATTTTTAACATGTGAATATTATGTGATATATTAATCTCTTAACGCGTTTGATATTATGTGATAGATGTCTACCTCTAGAACAAGTCCCATTGACTCACCTAATAATAATGAAGAGTAAAATGTAAATTGGAATGATTCGTGGACTGATTCACAAGTTCCCGAAGAGGAACCGGAAGAAGAGTCAGAACCGGAAGAAGAGTCAGAACCGGAAGAAGAATCGGAACCAGAAGAAGAATCGGAACCGGATGAAGAAATAGAACCGGTGGGGGAAATAATAAAATGGTTAAGTAAAAGAAAATCCTCAACCAACCGACCAAGGTTAATTATGGTCAATGGTGTTTCCGCCAAGGAAGCAAAATATTGGGAGGATTACCAATTCTCCGATGAATCGGATTCCGACGAGAATTCTGATGATGTTATAGAAAATTACCCCAACTGAATTTAAAAAGGCAAAAGAAAATAATAAGGGAAAGGGCATAAAAATAGAGAAATCTAATTCCAACCCCGATGAACTTTATATGTATCGTCAACCCCCGAAGTCCTTAAGTTGTAACAATGACCCGGGAACCTCTAAACCACCAGGTTTTTCTAAACCAATGTGGAAAACGACGGCTCGTATTAGGGGAACATCATATATCCCTAGAAACTTGGCAAAACGAACTAAAATCGAAGAAGAAGAAACAAGCGAGTCGGAATAAGATAGTTGTATTCGTGTGGTGTAATATATGTAATATAGTTTGCTTATGCTTTATGATATATGTAAAAATTGCTTGTATTAATAAGTATTTTTTTTATGAATCTAACTCTTGTCTATTTTACAGTATAAAAACACAAAATGGATAGACAACCCAATATTTTAAGAGACCTACCCGGAGACATGATTGATGAAATCTTGTCTAGAGTCGGTCAGAATTCTTCGGCACAACTATTTAAGGCGAGATCAGTTTGTAAGACATTCGAAGAACGTTCCAAGAATGCCTTGGTTTATAAAAGGCTTTCGTTCGAAAGATGGGGGATATCACATTGGGAAATCCATAAGTTACGATGTGTTTACTTTGACGCATATATTGCGGGGAACCCAAATGCTATTTTACGCAATGGGTTAAGAAATTATTTTGACTCAATATATCCGAATATTGGACTTCGTGATTTAGAAAAAGCGGCTAACATACAACATAAAGAAGCATGTTATGCTTATGGATTAGTAATGTTCGCTTCTCACCAAAGTGAGAACAAGAACATCGGGCTACAACTATTAAACAAAACGTTCCCACAAGTGACGGAGTTGGTAATTGGGGTAAGAAATGAGGTTTTTAGATTGTTACGGGACTGTTGGACATTACGTAACCCTCGTACCTTTGACGACGTTACAACACGCTGTCTTATCAATGGCCATAACGGTTATGTTCCACAAGACCAAGGATTGGAAGTAATCCTAGTAAAACCAGAATGCATGACTTGTTTCTGGACGTATGAATTACGTGTCTTTATTGCCTTTGCTGAACGACTTGTGTACTAGCTAGAATTATCTTCACAACCATCTTGTATCAAATTTATTGTGTGCTATATTTCATGCTATATGTAAAATAAGCGGTATTGTAAGTTTGTAAAATATTGTGTAAAAGTTTGAACGCGAAATATTATTATAATCAGTTTTTCATATAGAATTGTAGTAGTTGAATTGTATATTAGCTACTAAGTATGAACTTAACGGGTATGTACTACCCGAATTTAAACTTATAAAACGCTAATATGAAGAAAAAGCTTTTATAAATGAGTTCATATTATGCTACGAAATACTATTAACTATTCTTAATATTCTGTATGATTAACTTGTTCTATTTGAATATTTTGAAGGAAATGGCACCGACTACTCGACACACCATGAATATGAATGAAGAGGAATTCCGTACTTTTCTAGCTTCAAAATAGCCGCAGTACAGGCTGCGCTACATACCAACAATAATCTTGGATCTAGCAGTACAGGAAATCGTGAAGGATGTGTAGTGACCCGAACTTTTCCATGTTTATATATATTAATTGAGATTGATATTTACATGATTAAATGTTTCCAACATGTTAAGCAATCAAACTTGTTAAGACTTGATTAATTGAAATATGTTTCATATAGACAATTGACCACCCAAGTTGACCGGTGATTCACGAACGTTAAAACTTGTAAAAACTATATGATGACATATATATGGATATATATATATAGTTAACATGATACTATGATAAGTAAACATATCATTAAGTATATTAACAATGAACTACATATGTAAAAACAAGACTACTAACTTAATGATTTTTAAACGAGACATATATGTAACGAATATCGTTGTAAAGACATTTAATGTATATATATCATATTAAGAGATATTCATACATGATAATATCATGATAATATAATAATTTAAAATCTCATTTGATATTATAAACATTGGGTTAACAACATTTAACAAGATCGTTAACCTAAAGGTTTCAAAACAACACTTACATGTAACGACTAACGATGACTTAACGACTCAGTTAAAATGTATATACATGTAATGTTTTAATATGTATTTATACACTTTTGAAAGACTTCAATACACTTATCAAAATAATTCTACTTAACAAAAATTCTTACAATTACATCCTCGTTCAGTTTCATCAACAATTCTACTCGTATGCACCCGTATTCGTACTCGTACAATACACAGCTTTTAGATGTATGTACTATTGGTATATACACTCCAATGATCAGCTCTTAGCAGCCCATGTGAGTCACCTAACACATGTGGGAACCATCATTTGGCAACTAGCATGAAATATCTCATAAAATTACAAAAATATGAGTAATCATTCATGACTTATTTACATGAAAACAAAATTACATATCCTTTATATCTAATCCATACACCAACGACCAAAAACACCTACAAACACTTTCATTCTTCAATTTTCTTCATCTAATTGATCTCTCTCAAGTTCTATCTTCAAGTTCTAAGTGTTCTTCATATATTCTACAAGTTCTAGTTACATAAAATCAAGAATACTTTCAAGTTTGCTAGCTCACTTCCAATTTTGTAAGGTGATCATCCAACCTCAAGAAATCTTTGTTTCTTACAGTAGGTTATCATTCTAATACAAGGTAATAATCATATTCAAACTTTGGTTCAATTTCTATAACTATAACAATCTTATTTCAAGTGATGATCTTACTTGAACTTGTTTTCGTGTCATGATTCTGCTTCAAGAACTTCGAGCCATCCAAGGATCCGTTGAAGCTAGATCCATTTTTCTCTTTTCCAGTAGGTTTATCCAAGGAACTTAAGGTAGTAATGATGTTCATAACATCATTCAATTCATACATATAAAGCTATCTTATTCGAAGGTTTAAACTTGTAATCATTAGAACATAGTTTAGTTAATTCTAAACTTGTTCGCAAACAAAAGTTAATCCTTCTAACTTGACTTTTAAAATCAACTAAACACATGTTATATATCTATATGATATGCTAACTTAATGATTTAAAACCTGGAAACACGAAAAACACCGTAAAACCGGATTTACGCCGTCGTAGTAACACCGCGGGCTGTTTTGGGTTAGTTAATTAAAAACTATGATAAACTTTGATTTAAAAGTTATTATTCTGAGAAAATGATTTTTATTATGAACATGAAACTATATCCAAAAATTATGGTTAAACTCAAAGTGGAAGTATGTTTTCTAAAATGGTCATCTAGACGTCGTTCTTTCGACTGAAATGACTACCTTTACAAAAACGACTTGTAACTTATTTTTCCGACTATAAACCTATACTTTTTCTGTTTAGATTCATAAAATAGAGTTCAATATGAAACCATAGCAATTTGATTCACCCAAAACGGATTTAAAATGAAGAAGTTATGGGTAAAACAAGATTGGATAATTTTTCTCATTTTAGCTACGTGAAAATTGGTAACAAATCTATTCCAACCATAACTTAATCAACTTGTATTGTATATTATGTAATCTTGAGATACCATAGACACGTATACAATGTTTCGACCTATCATGTCGACACATCTATATATATTTCGGAACAACCATAGACACTCTATATGTGAATGTTGGAGTTAGCTATACAGGGTTGAGGTTGATTCCAAAATATATATAGTTTGAGTTGTGATCAATACTGAGATACGTATACACTGGGTCGTGGATTGATTCAAGATAATATTTATCGATTTATTTCTGTACATCTAACTGTGGACAACTAGTTGTAGGTTACTAACGAGGACAGCTGACTTAATAAACTTAAAACATCAAAATATATTAAAAGTGTTGTAAATATATTTTGAACATACTTTGATATATATGTATATATTATTATAGGTTCGTGAATCAACCAGTGGCCAAGTCTTACTTCCCGACGAAGTAAAAATCTGTGAAAGTGAGTTATAGTCCCACTTTTAAAATCTAATATTTTTGGGATGAGAATACATGCAGGTTTTATAAATGATTTACAAAATAGACACAAGTACGTGCAACTACATTCTATGGTTGAATTATCGAAATCGAATATGCCCCTTTTTATTAAGTCTGGTAATCTAAGAATTAGGGAACAGACACCCTAATTGACGCGAATCCTAAAGATAGATCTATTGGGCCTAACAAACCCCATCCAAAGTACCGGATGCTTTAGTACTTCGAAATTTATATCATATCCGAAGGGTGTCCCGGAATGATGGGGATATTCTTATATATGCATCTTGTTAATGTCGGTTACCAGGTGTTCATCATATGAATGATTTTTATCTCTATATATGGGATGTGTATTGAAATATGAAATCTTGTGGTCTATTATTATGATTTGATATATATAGGTTAAACCTATAACTCACCAACATTTTTGTTGACGTTTTAAGCATGTTTATTCTCAGGTGATTATTAAGAGCTTCCGCTGTCGCATACTTAAATAAGGACGAGATTTGGAGTCCATGCTTGTATGATATTATGTAAAAACTGCATTCAAGAAACTTATTTTGTTGTAACATATTTGTTTTGTAAACCATTATGTAATGGTCGTGTGTAAACAGGATATTTTAGATTATCATTATTTGATAATCTACGTAAAGCTTTTTAAACCTTTATTGATGAAATAAAGGTTATGGTTTGTTTTAAAATGAATGCAGTCTTTGAAAAATGTCTCATATAGAGATCAAAACCTCGCAACGAAATCAATTAATATGGAACGTTTTTAATCAATAAGAACGGGACATTTCAGTTGGTATCCGAGCGTTGGTCTTAGAGAACCAGAATTTTGCATTAGTGTGTCTTATCGAGTTTGTTAGGATGCATTAGTGAGTCTGGACTTCGACCGTGTTTACTTGAAAAATGATTGCTTAACAAATTTTGTTGGAAACTATATATTTTTAACATGTGAATATTATGTGATATATTAATCTCTTAACGCGTTTGATATTATGTGATAGATGTCTACCTCTAGAACAAGTCCCATTGACTCACCTAATAATAATGAAGAGTCAAATGTAAATTGGAATGATTCGTGGACTGATTCACAAGTTCCCGAAGAGGAACCGGAAGAAGAGTCGGAACCAGAAGAAGAATCGGAACCGGAAGAAGAATCGGAACCGGACGAAGAAATAGAACCGGTGGGGGAAATAATAAAACGGTTAAATAAAAGAAAATCCTCAACCAACCGACCAAGGTTAATTATGGTCAATTGTGTTTCCGCCAAGGAAGCAAAATATTGGGAGTATTACCAATTCTGCGATGAATCGGATTCCGACGAGAATTTCGATGATGTTATAGAAATTACCCCAACTGAATTTAAAAAGGCAAAAGAAAATAATAAGGGAAAGGGCATAAAAATAGAGAAATCTAATTCCAACCCCGATGAACTTTATATGTATCGTCAACCCCCGAAGTCCTTAAGTTGTAACAATGACCCGGGAACCTCTAAACCACCAGGTTTTTCTAAACCAATGTGGATAACGACGGCTCGTATTAGGGGAACATCATATATTCCTAGAAACTTGGCAAAACGAACCAAAACCGAAGAAGAAGAAACAAGCGAGTCGGAATAAGATAGCTGTATTCGTGTGGTGTAATATGTGTAATATAGTGTGCTTATGCTTTATGATATATGTAAAAATTGCTTGTATTAATAAGTATTTTTTTTTTATGAATCTAACTCTTGTCTATTTTACAGTATAAAAACACAAAATGGATAGACAACCCAATATTTTAAGAGACCTACCCGGAGACATGATTGATGAAATCTTGTCTAGAGTCGGTCAGAATTCTTCGGCACAACTATTTAAGGCGAGATCAGTTTGTAAGACATTCGAAGAACGTTCCAAGAATGCCTTGGTTTATAAAAGGCTTTCGTTCGAAAGATGGGGGATATCACATTGGAAAATCCATAAGTTACGATGTGTTTACTTTGACGCATATATTGCGGGGAACCCAAATGCTATTTTACGCAATGGGTTAAGAAATTATTTTGACTCAATATATCCGAATATTGGACTTCGTGATTTAGAAAAAGCGGCTAACATGCAACATAAAGAAGCATGTTATGCTTACGGATTAGTAATGTTCGCTTCTCACCAAAGTGAGAACAAGAACATCGGCCTACAACTATTAAACAAAACGTTCCCACAAGTGACGGAGTCGGTAATTGGGGTAAGAAATGAGGTTTTTAGATTGTTACGGGACTGTTGGACATTACGTAACCCTCGTCCCTTTGATGACGTTACAACACGCTGTCTTATCAACGGCCATAACGGTTATGTTCCACAAGACCAAGGATGGGAAGTAGTCCTAGTAAAACCAGAATGCATGACTTGTTTCTGGACGTATGAATTACGTGTCTTTATTGCCTTTTTGAATGACTTGTGTACTAGCTAGAATTATCTTCACAACTATCTTGTATCAAAGTAATTGTGTGCTATATTTCATGCTTTATGTAAAATAAGCGGTATTGTAAGTTTGTAAAATATTGTATAAAAGTTTGAACGCGAAATATTATTATAATCAGTTTTTCATATAGAATTGTAGTAGTTGAATTGTATATTAGCTACTAAGTATGAACTTAACGGGTAGGTACTACCCGAATTTAAACTTATAAAACGCTAATATGAAGAAAAAGCTTTTATAAATGAGTTCATATTATGCTACGAAATACTATTAACTACTCTTAATATTCTGTATGATTAACTTGTTTCATTTGACTATTTTGAAGGAAATGGCACCGACTACTCGACACACCGTGAATATGAATGAAGAGGAATTCCGTACTTTTCTAGCTTCAAACATAGCCGCAGTACAGGCTGCGCTACATACCAACAATAACCTTGGATCTAGCAGTACAGGAAATCGTGTAGGATGCACCTACAAAGAATTCACTGCCTGCAAACCTTTGGAATTTGATGGAACCGAAGGACCGATCGGATTGAAACGGTGGACCGAGAAGGTCGAATCGGTGTTCGCCATAAGTAAGTGTACTGAAGAGGACAAAGTGAAGTACGCTACGCATACCTTCACAGGTTCTGCATTAACATGGTGGAATACCTATCTAGAGCAAGTGGGACAAGACGATGCGTACGCACTACCGTGGTCAGCATTCAAGCACTTGATGAACGAGAAGTACCGTCCCAGAACTGAGGTCAATAAGCTCAAGACAGAACTTAGAGGGTTACGAACCCAAGGATTTGATATTACCACGTATGAAAGACGATTCATAGAATTGTGCCTATTGTGTCCGGGAGCGTTCGAAGATGAGGAAGAGAAGATCGACGCGTTTGTGAAAGGATTACCGGAAAGAATCCAAGAAGATATAAGTTCACACGAGCCCGCCTCCATACAACAGGCATGTAGAATGGCTCACAAACTAGTGAACCAGATTGAAGAAAGAATTAAAGAACAGACTGCTGAAGAGGCCAATGTGAAGCAAGTCAAAAGAAAGTGGGAGGAAAACGGTGATAAGAATCACCAATACAACAACAACAGCAATTACAACAATAATCGCAACAATTACCCCAACAATCACAACATCAATCGCAACTACAACAAACGGCCCAACAACAACAACAACAACAACAACAACAACAACAACTACAACAATCATCCCAACAACAATAATAACCGCAACAACAACAACAATCAGAAGCAGCTATGCCAAAGGTGTGAAAAGTATCACTCGGGGTTCTGCACCAAATTTTGCAACAAGTGTAAAAGAAATGGTCATAGCGCGGCGAAGTGTGAGGTCTACGGACCAGGGGTTAATAGAACGAAAGGAACAAATGGTGTCGGAACGAGTAAAGGCGGAGTAAGTAGTGTCGGAGCAAGTTATGCCAATGTAGTTTGTTATAAATGTGGAAAACCGGGCCACATTATTAGAAATTTCCCGAACCAGGAGAACACGAATGGACAAGGCCGCGGAAGAGTTTTCAATATTAATGCGGCAGAGGCACAGGAAGACCCGGAGCTTGTTACGGGTACGTTTCTTATTGACAATAAATCTGCTTACGTTTTATTTGATTCGGGTGCGGATAGAAGCTATATGAGTAGAGATTTTTGTGCTAAATTAAGTTGTCCATTGACGCCTTTGGATAGTAAATTTTTACTCGAATTAGCAAATGGTAAATTAATTTCAGCAGATAATATATGTCGGAATCGAGAAATTAAACTGGTTAGCGAAACATTTAAGATTGATTTGATACCAGTAGAGTTAGGGAGTTTTGATGTGATAATCGGTATGGACTGGTTGAAAGAAGTGAAAGCAGAGATCGTTTGTTACAAAAATGCAATTCGCATTATACGAGAAAAAGGAAAACCCTTAATGGTGTATGGAGAAAAGGGCAACACGAAGCTACATCTTATTAGTAATTTGAAGGCACAAAAACTAATAAGAAAAGGTTGCTATGCTGTTCTAGCACACATCGAGAAAGTACAAACTGAAGAAAAGAGCATCAATGATGTTCCCGTCGCAAAAGAATTTCCCGATGTATTTCCGAAAGAATTACCGGGATTACCCCCACATCGATCCGTTGAATTTCAAATAGATCTTGTACCAGGAGCTGCACCAATAGCTCGTGCTCCTTACAGACTCGCACCCAGCGAGATGAAAGAACTGCAAAGCCAATTACACGAACTTTTAGAGCGTGGTTTCATTCGACCAAGCACATCACCGTGGGGAGCTCCTGTTTTGTTTGTCAAGAAGAAAGATGGTACATTCAGGTTGTGTATCGACTACCGAGAGTTGAACAAACTTACCATCAAGAACCGCTACCCACTAACGAGAATCGACGACTTATTTGATCAACTACAAGGCTCGTCTGTTTATTCAAAGATTGACTTACGTTCCGGGTATCATCAAATGCGGGTGAAAGAAGATGATATTCCAAAGACTGCTTTCAGAACATGTTACGGTCATTACGAGTTTATGGTCATGCCGTTTGGTTTAACTAATGCACCAGCTGTGTTCATGGACCTTATGAACCGAGTGTGTGGACCATACCTTGACAAGTTTGTCATTGTTTTCATTGATGACATACTTATTTACTCAAAGAATGATCAAGAACACGGTGAACATTTGAGAAAGGTGTTAGAAGTATTGAGGAAGGAATAATTGTACTCTAAGTTTTCAAAGTGTGCATTTTGGTTGGAAGAAGTTCAATTCCTCGGTCACATAGTGAACAAAGAAGGTATTAAGGTGGATCCGGCAAAGATAGAAACTGTTGAAAAGTGGGAAACCCCGAAAACTCCGAAACACATACGCCAGTTTTTAGGACTAGCTGGTTACTACAGAAGGTTCATCCAAGACTTTTCCAGAATAGCAAAACCCTTGACTGCATTAACGCATAAAGGGAAGAAATTTGAATGGAATGATGAACAAGAGAAAGCGTTTTAGTAATTGAAGAAAAAGCTAACTACGGCACCTATATTGTCATTGCCTGAAGGGAATGATGATTTTGTGATTTATTGTGACGCATCAAAGCAAGGTCTCGGTTGTGTATTAATGCAACGAACGAAGGTGATTGCTTATGCGTCTAGACAATTGAAGATTCATGAACAAAATTATACGACGCATGATTTGGAATTAGGCGCGGTTGTTTTTGCATTAAAGACTTGGAGGCACTACTTATATGGGGTCAAAAGTATTATATATACCGACCACAAAAGTCTTCAACACATATTTAATTAGAAACAACTGAATATGAGGCAGCGTAGGTGGATTGAATTGTTGAATGATTACGACTTTGAGATTTGTTACCACCCGGGGAAGGCAAATGTGGTAGCCGATGCCTTGAGCAGGAAGGACAGAGAACCCATTCGAGTAAAATCTATGAATATAATGATTCATAATAACCTTACTACTCAAATAAAGGAGGCGCAACAAGGAGTTTTAAAAGAGGGAAATTTAAAGGATGAAATACCCAAGGGATTGGAGAAGCATCTTAATATTCGGGAAGACGGAACCCGGTATAGGGCTGAAAGGATTTGGGTACCAAAATTTGGAGATATGAGAGAAATGGTACTTAGAGAAGCTCATAAAACCAGATACTCAATACATCCTGGAACGGGGAAGATGTACAAGGATCTCAAGAAACATTTTTGGTGGCCGGGTATGAAAGCCGATGTTGCTAAATACGTAGGAGAATGTTTGACGTGTTCTAAGGTCAAAGCTGAGCATCAGAAACCATCAGGTCTACTTCAACAACCCGAAATCCCGAAATGGAAATGGGAAAACATTACCATGGATTTCATCACTAAATTGCCAAGGACTGCAAGTGGTTTTGATACTATTTGGGTAATAGTTGATCGTCTCACCAAATCAGCACACTTTCTGCCAATAAGAGAAGATGACAAGATGGAGAAGTTAGCACGACTGTATTTGAAGGAAGTCGTCTCCAGACATGGAATACCAATCTCTATTATCTCTGATAGGGATGGCAGATTTATTTCAAGATTCTGGCAGACATTGCAGCAAGCATTAGGAACTCGTCTAGACATGAGTACTGCCTATCATCCACAAACTGATGGGCAGAGCGAAAGGACGATACAAACGCTTGAAGGCATGCTACGAGCATGTGTTATTGATTTCGGAAACAGTTGGGATCGACATCTACCGTTAGCAGAATTTTCCTACAACAACAGCTACCATTCAAGCATTGAGATGGCGCCGTTTGAAGCACTTTATGGTAGAAAGTGCAGGTCTCCGATTTGTTGGAGTGAAGTGGGGGATAGACAGATTACGGGTCCGGAGATTATACATGAAACTACCGAGAAGATCATCCAAATTCAACAACGGTTGAAAACCGCCCAAAGTCGACAAAAGAGCTACGCTGACATTAAAAGAAAAGATATAGAATTTGAAATTGGAGAGATGGTCATGCTTAAAGTTGCACCTTGGAAAGGCGTTGTTCGATTTGGTAAACGAGGGAAATTAAATCCAAGGTATATTGGACCATTCAAGATTATTGATCGTGTCGGACCAGTAGCTTACCGACTTGAATTACCTCAACAACTCGCGGCTGTACAGAACACTTTCCACGTCTCGAATTTGAAGAAATGTTTTGCTAAAGAAGATCTCACTATTCCGTTAGATGAAATCCAAATCAACGAAACACTTCAATTCATCGAAGAACCCGTCTAAATAATGGATCGTGAGGTTAAAAGACTTAAGCAAAACAAGATACCAATTGTTAAGGTTCGATGGAATGCTCGTAGAGGACCCGAGTTCACCTGGGAGCATGAAGATCAGATGAAGAAGAAATACCCGCATCTATTTCTAGAAGATTCGTCAACACCTTCAACTGTTTAAAATTTCGGGACGAAATTTATTTAACGGGTAGGTACTGTAGTGACCCGAACTTTTCCATGTTTATATATATTAATTGAGATTGATATTTACATGATTAAATGTTTCCAACATGTTAAGCAATCAAACTTGTTAAGACTTGATTAATTGAAATATGTTTCATATAGACAATTGACCACCCAAGTTGACCGGTGATTCACGAACGTTAAAACTTGTAAAAACTATATGATGACATATATATGGATATATATATAGTTAACATGATACTATGATAAGTAAACATATCATTAAGTATATTAACAATGAACTACATATGTAAAAACAAGACTACTAACTTAATGATTTTTAAACGAGACATATATGTAACGAATATCGTTGTAAAGACATTTAATGTATATATATCATATTAAGAGATATTCATACATGATAATATCATGATAATATAATAATTTAAAATCTCATTTGATATTATAAACATTGGGTTAACAACATTTAACAAGATCGTTAACCTAAAGGTTTCAAAACAACACATACATGTAACGACTAACGATGACTTAACGACTCAGTTAAAATGTATATACATGTAATGTTTTAATATGTATTTATAAACTTTTGAAAGACTTCAATACACTTATCAAAATACTTCTACTTAACAAAAATTCTTACAAATACATCCTCGTTCAGTTTCATCAACAATTCTACTCGTATGCACCCGTATTCGTACTCGTACAATACACAGCTTTTAGATGTATGTACTATTGGTATATACACTCCAATGATCAGCTCTTAGCAGCCCATGTGAGTCACCTAACACATGTGGGAACCATCATTTGGCAACTAGCATGAAATATCTCATAAAATTACAAAAATATGAGTAATCATTCATGACTTATTTACATGAAAACAAAATTACATATCCTTTATATCTAATCCATACACCAACGACCAAAAACACCTACAAACACTTTCATTCTTCAATTTTATTCATCTAATTGATCTCTCTCAAGTTCTTTCTTCAAGTTCTAAGTGTTCTTCATATATTCTACAAGTTCTAGTTACATAAAATCAAGAATACTTTCAAGTTTGCTAGCTCACTTCCAATTTTGTAAGGTGATCATCCAACTTCAATAAATCTTTGTTTCTTACAAAAGGTTATCATTCTAATACAAGGTAATAATCATATTCAAACTTTGGTTCAATTTCTATAACTATAACAATCTTATTTCAAGTGATGATCTTACTTGAACTTGTTTTCGTGTCATGATTCTGCTTCAAGAACTTCGAGCCATCCAAGGATCCGTTGAAGCTAGATCCATTTTTCTTTTTTCCAGTAGGTTTATCCAAGGAACTTAAGGTAGTAATGATGTTCATAACATCATTCAATTCATACATATAAAGCTATCTTATTCGAAGGTTTAAACTTGTAATCATTAGAACATAGTTTAGTTAATTCTAAACTTGTTCGCAAACAAAAGTTAATCCTTCTAACTTGACTTTTAAAATCAACTAAACACATGTTCTATATCTATATGATATGCTAACTTAATGATTTAAAACCTGGAAACACGAAAAACACCGTAAAACCGGATTTACGCCGTCGTAGTAACACCGCGGGCTGTTTTGGGTTAGTTAATTAAAAACTATGATAAACTTTGATTTAAAAGTTGTTATTCTGAGAAAATGATTTTTATTATGAACATGAAACTATATCCAAAAATTATGGTTAAACTCAAAGTGAAAGTATGTTTTCTAAAATGGTCATCTAGACGTCGTTCTTTCGACTGAAATGACTACCTTTACAAAAACGACTTGTAACTTATTTTTCCGACTATAAACCTATACTTTTTCTGTTTAGATTCATAAAATAGAGTTCAATATGAAACCATAGCAATTTGATTCACCCAAAACGGATTTAAAATGAAGAAGTTATGGGTAAAACAAGATTGGATAATTTTTCTCATTTTAGCTACGTGAAAATTGGTAACAAATCTATTCCAACCATAACTTAATCAACTTGTATTGTATATTATGTAATCTTGAGATACCATAGACACGTATACAATGTTTCGACCTATCATGTCGACACATCTATATATATTTCGGAACAACCATAGACACTCTATATGTGAATGTTGGAGTTAGCTATACAGGGTTGAGGTTGATTCCAAAATATATATAGTTTGAGTTGTGATCAATACTGAGATACGTATACACTGGGTCGTGGATTGATTCAAGATAATATTTATCGATTTATTTCTGTACATCTAACTGTGGACAACTAGTTGTAGGTTACTAACGAGGACAGCTGACTTAATAAACTTAAAACATCAAAATATATTAAAAGTGTTGTAAATATATTTTGAACATACTTTGATATATATGTATATATTGTTATAGGTTCGTGAATCAACCAGTGGCCAAGTCTTACTTTCCGACGAAGTAAAAAACTGTGAAGGTGAGTTATAGTCCCACTTTTAAAATCTAATATTTTTGGGATGAGAATACATGCAGGTTTTATAAATGATTTACAAAATAGACACAAGTACGTGAAACTACATTCTATGGTTGAATTATCGAAATCGAATATGCCCCTTTTTATTAAGTCTGGTAATCTAAGAATTAGGGAACAGACACCCTAATTGACGCGAATCCTAAAGATAGATCTATTGGGCCTAACAAACCCCATCCAAAGTACCGGATACTTTAGTACTTCGAAATTTATATCATATCCGAAGGGTGTCCCGGAATGATGAGGATATTCTTATATATGCATCTTGTTAATGTCGGTTACCAGGTGTTCACCATATGAATGATTTTTATCTCTATGTATGGGATGTGTATTGAAATATAAAATTTTGTGGTCTATTGTTACGATTTGATATATATAGGTTAAACCTATAACTCACCAACATTTTTGTTGACGTTTTAAGCATGTTTATTCTCAGGTGATTATTAAGAGCTTTCGCTGTCGCATACTTAAATAAGGACGAGATTTGGAGTCCATGCTTGTATGATATTATGTAAAAACTGCATTCAAGAAACTTATTTTGTTGTAACATATTTGTATTGTAAACCATTATGTAATGGTCGTGTGTAAACAGGATATTTTAGATTATCATTATTTGATAATCTACGTAAAGCTTTTTAAACCTTTATTGATGAAATAAAGGTTATGGTTTGTTTTAAAATGAATGCAGTCTTTGAAAAACGTCTCATATAGAGGTCAAAACCTCGCAACGAAATCAATTAATATGGAACGTTTTTAATCAATAAGAACGGGACATTTCAGGATGCACCTACAAAGAATTCACTGCCTGCAAACCTTTGGAATTTGATGGAACCGAAGGACCGATCGGATTAAAACGGTGGACCGAGAAGTTCGAATCGGTGTTTGCCATAAGTAAGTGTACTGAAGAGGACAAAGTGAAGTACGCTACGCATACCTTCACAGGTTCTGCGTTAACATGGTGGAATAACTATCTAGAGCAAGTGGGACAAGACGATGCGTACGCACTACCGTGGTCAGCATTCAAGCACTTGATGAACGAGAAGTACCGTCCCAGAACCGAGGTCAATAAGCTCAAGACAGAACTTAGAGGGTTACGAACCCAAGGATTTGATATTACCACGTACGAAAGACGATTCACAGAATTGTGCCTATTGTGTCCGAGAGCATTCGAAGATGAGGAAGAGAAGATCGACGCGTTTGTGAAAGGATTACCAGAAAGAATCCAAGAAGATATAAGTTCACACGAGCCCGCCTCCATACAACAGGCATGTAGAATGGCTCACAAACTAGTGAACCAGATTGAAGAAAGAATTAAAGAACAGACTGCTGAAGAGGCTAATGTGAAGCAAGTCAAAAGAAAGTGGGAGGAAAACGGTGATAAGAATCACCAATACAACAACAACAGCAATTACAACAAAAATCGCAACAATTATCCCAACAATCGCAACATCAATCGCAACTACAACAAACGGCCCAACAACAACAACAACAACAACAACAACAACAACAACAACAACAACAACAACAACAACAACAACAGCAACTACAACAATCATCCCAACAACAATAATAACCGCAACAACAACAACAACAATCAGAAGCAGCTATGCCAAAGGTGTGAAAAGTATCACTCGGGGTTTTGCACCAAATTTTGCAACAAGTGTAAAATAAATGGTCATAGCGCGGCGAAGTGTAAGGTCTACGGACCATGGGTTAATAGAACGAAAGGAACAAATGGTGTCAGAACGAGTAATGGCGGAGCAAGTAGTGTCGGAGCAAGTTATGCCAATGTAGTTTGTTATAAATGTGGAAAACCGGGCCACATTATTAGAAATTGCCCGAACCAGGAGAACACGAATAGACAAGGCCGCGGAAGAGTTTTCAATATTAATGCGGCAGAGGCACAGGAAGACCCGGAGCTTGTTACGGGTACGTTTCTTATTGACAATAAATCTGCTTACGTTTTATTTGATTCGGGTGCGGATAGAAGCTATATGAGTAGAGATTTTTGTGCTAAATTAAGTTGTCCATTGACGCCTTTGGATAGTAAATTTTTACTCGAATTAGCAAATGGTAAATTAATTTCAGCAGATAATATATGTCGGAATCGAGAAATTAAACTGGTTAGCGAAACATTTAAGATTGATTTGATACCAGTAGAGTTAGGGAGTTTTGATGTGATAATCGGTATGGACTGGTTGAAAGAAGTGAAAGCAGAGATCATTTGTTACAAAAATGCAATTCTCATTATACGAGAAAAAGGAAAACCCTTAATGGTGTACGGAGAAAAGGGCAACACGAAGCTACATCTTATTAGTAATTTGAAGGCACAAAAACTAATAAGAAAAGGTTGCTATGCTGTTCTAGCACACGTCGAGAAAGTACAAACTGAAGAAAAGAGCATCAATGATGTTCCCATTGCAAAAGAATTTCCCGATGTATTTCCGAAAGAATTACCGGGATTACCCCCACATAGATCCGTTAAATTTCAAATAGATCTTGTACCAGGAGCTGCACCAATAGCTCGTGCTCCTTACAGACTCGCACCCAGCGAGATGAAAGAACTGCAAAGCCAATTACAAGAACTTTTAGAGCGTGGTTTCATTCGACCAAGCACATCACCGTGGGGAGCTCCTGTTTTGTTTGTCAAGAAGAAAGATGGTACATTCAGGTTGTGTATCGACTACCGAGAGTTGAACAAACTTACCATCAAGAACCGCTACCCACTACCGAGAATCGACAACTTATTTGATCAACTACAAGGCTCGTCTGTTTATTCAAAGATTGATTTACGTTCCGGGTATCATCAAATGCGGGTGAAAGAAGATGATATTCCAAAGACTGCTTTCAGAACACGTTACGGTCATTACGAGTTTATGGTCATGGCGTTTGGTTTAACTAATGCACCAGCTGTGTTCATGGACCTTATGAACCGAGTGTGTGGACCATACCTTGACAAGTTTGTCATTGTTTTCATTGATGACATACTTATTTACTCAAAGAATGACCAAGAACACGGTGAACATTTGAGAAAGGTGTTAGAAGTATTGAGAAAGGAAGAATTGTACGCTAAGTTTTCAAAGTGTGCATTTTGGTTGGAAGAAGTTCAATTCCTCGGTCACATAGTGAACAAAGAAGGTATTAAGGTGGATCCGGCAAAGATAGAAACAGTTGAAAAGTGGGAAACCCCGAAAACACCGAAACACATACGCCAGTTTTTAGGACTAGCTGGTTACTACAGAAGGTTCATCCAAGACTTTTCCAGAATAGCAAAACCCTTGACTGCATTAACGCATAAAGGGAAGAAATTTGAAAGGAATGATGAACAAGAGAAAGCGTTTCAGTTATTGAAGAAAAAGCTAACTACAGCACCTATATTGTCATTGCCTGAAGGAAATGATGATTTTGTGATTTATTGTGACGCATCAAAGCAAGGTCTCGGTTGTGTATTAATGCAATGAACGAAGGTGATTGCTTATGCGTCTAGACAATTGAAGATTCACGAACAAAATTATACGACACATGATTTGGAATTAGGCGCGATTGTTTTTGCATTAAAGACTTGGAGGCACTACTTATATGGGGTCAAAAGTATTATATATACCGACCACAAAAGTCTTCAACACATATTTAATCAGAAACAACTGAATATGAGGCAGCGTAGGTGGATTAAATTGTTGAATGATTACGACTTTGAGATTCGTTACCACCCGGGGAAGGCAAATGTGGTAGCCGATGCCTTGAGCAGGAAGGACAGAGAACCCATTCGAGTAAAATCTATGAATATAATGATTCATAATAACCTTACTACTCAAATAAAGGAGGCGCAACAAGGAGTTTTAAAAGAGGAAAATTTAAAGGATGAAATACCCAAAGGATCGGAGAAGCATATTAATATTCGGGAAGACGAAACCTGGTATAGGGCTGAAAGGATTTGGGTACCAAAATTTGGAGATATGAGAGAAATGGTACTTAGAGAAGCTCATAAAACCAGATACTCAATACATTCTGGAACGAGGAAGATGTACAAGGATCTCAAGAAACATTTTTGGTGGCCGGGTATGAAAGCCGATGTTGCTAAATATGTAGGAGAATGTTTGACGTGTTCTAAGGTCAAAGCTGAGCATCAGAAACCATCAGGTCTACTTCAACAACCCGAAATCCCGGAATGGAAATGGGAAAACATTACCATGGATTTCATCACTAAATTGCCAAGGACTGCAAGTGGTTTTGATACTATTTGGGTAATAGTTGATCGTCTCACCAAATCAGCACACTTCCTGCCAATAATAGAAGATGACAAGATGGAGAAGTTAGCACGACTGTATTTGAAGGAAGTCGTCTCCAGACATGGAATACCAATCTCTATTATCTCTGATAGGGATGGCAGATTTATTTCAAGATTCTGGCAGACATTACAGCAAGCATTAGGAACTCGTCTAGACATGAGTACTGCCTATCATCCACAAACTGATGGGCAGAGCAAAAGGATGATACAAAAGCTTGAAAACATGCTACGATCATGTGTTATTGATTTCGGAAACAGTTGGGATCGACATCTACCGTTAGCAGAATTTTCCTACAACAACAGCTATCATTCAAGCATTGAGATGGCGCCGTTTGAAGCACTTTATGGTAGAAAGTGCAGGTCTCCGATTTGTTGGAGTGAAGTGGGGGATAGACAGATAACGGGTCCGGAGATTATACAAGAAACTACCGAGAAGATCATCCAAATTCAACAACGGTTGAAAACCGCCCAAAGTCGACAAAAGAGCTACGCTGACATTAAAAGAAAAGATATAGATTTTGAAATTGAAGAGATGGTCATGCTTAAAGTTGCACCTTGGAAAGGCGTTGTTCGATTTGGTAAACGAGGGAAATTAAATCCAAGGTATATTGGACCATTCAAGATTATTGATCGTGTCGGACCAGTAGCTTACCGACTTGAGTTACCTCAACAACTCGCGGCTGTACATAACACTTTCCACATCTCGAATTTGAAGAAATGTTTTGCTAAAGAAGATCTCACTATTCCGTTAGATGAAATCCAAATCAACGAAAAACTTCAATTCATCGAAGAACCCGTCGAAATAATGGATCGTGAGGTTAAAAGACTTAAGCAAAACAAGATACCAATTGTTAAGGTTCGATGGAATGCTCGTAGAGGACCCGAGTTCACCTGGGAGCATGAAGATCAGATGAAGAAGAAATACCCGCATCTATTTCCAGAAGATTCGTCAACACCTTCAACAGCTTAAAATTTCGGGACGAAATTTATTTAACGGGTAGGTACTGTAGTGACCCGAACTTTTCCATGTTTATATATATTAATTGAGATTGATATTTACATGATTAAATGTTTCCAACATGTTAAGCAATCAAACTTGTTAAGACTTGATTAATTGAAATATGTTTCATATAGACAATTGACCACCCAAGTTGACCGGTGATTCACGAACGTTAAAACTTGTAAAAACTATATGATGACATATATATGGATATATATATATATATATATAGTTAACATGATACTATGATAAGTAAACATATCATTAAGTATATTAACAATGAACTACATATGTAAAAACAAGACTACTAACTTAATGATTTTTAAACGAGACATATATGTAACGATTATCGTTGTAAAGACATTTAATGTATATATATCATATTAAGAGATATTCATACATGATAATATCATGATAATATAATAATTTAAAATCTCATTTGATATTATAAACATTGGGTTAACAACATTTAACAAGATCGTTAACCTAAAGGTTTCAAAACAACACTTACATGTAACGACTAACGATGACTTAACGACTCGGTTAAAATGTATATACATGTAGTGTTTTAATATGTATTTATACACTTTTGAAAGACTTTAATACACTTATCAAAATACTTCTACTTAACAAAAATGCTTACAATTACATCCTCGTTCAGTTTCATCAACAATTCTACTCGTATGCACCCGTATTCGTACTCGTACAATACACAGCTTTTAGATGTATGTACTATTGGTATATACACTCCAATGATCAGCTCTTAGCAGCCCATGTGAGTCACCTAACACATGTGGGAACCATCATTTGGCAACTAGCATGAAATATCTCATAAAATTACAAAAATATGAGTAATCATTCATGACTTATTTACATGAAAACAAAATTACATATCATTTATATCTAATCCATACACCAACGACCAAAAACACTTACAAACACTTTCATTCTTCAATTTTCTTCATCTAATTGATCTCTCTCAAGTTCTATCTTCAAGTTCTAAGTGTTCTTCATAAATTCTACAAGTTCTAGTTACATAAAATCAAGAATACTTTCAAGTTTGCTAGCTCACTTCCAATCTTGTAAGGTGATCATCCAACCTCAAGAAATCTTTGTTTCTTACAGTAGGTTATCATTCTAATACAAGGTAATAATCATATTCAAACTTTGGTTCAATTTCTATAACTATAACAATCTTATTTCAAGTGATGATCTTACTTGAACTTGTTTTCGTGTCATGATTCTGCTTCAAGAACTTCGAGCCATCCAAGGATCCGTTGAAGCTAGATCCATTTTTCTCTTTTCCAGTAGGTTTATCTAAGGAACTTAAGGTAGTAATGATGTTCATAACATCATTCGATTCATACATATAAAGCTATCTTATTCGAAGGTTTAAACTTGTAATCACTAGAACATAGTTTAGTTAATTCTAAACTTGTTCGCAAACAAAAGTTAATCCTTCTAACTTGACTTTTAAAATCAACTAAACACATTTTCTATATCTATATGATATGCTAACTTAATGATTTAAAACCTGGAAATACGAAAAACACCGTAAAACCGAATTTACGCCGTCGTAATAACACCGCGGGCTGTTTTGGGTTAGTTAATTAAAAACTATGATAAACTTTGATTTAAAAGTTGTTATTCTGAAAAAATGATTTTTATTATGAACATGAAACTATATCCAAAAATTATGGTTAAACTCAAAGTGGAAGTATGTTTTTTAAAATGGTCATCTAGACGTCGTTCTTTCGACTGAAATGACTACCTTTACAAAAACGACTTGTAATTTATTTTTCCGACTATAAACTTATACTTTTTCTGTTTAGATTCATAAAATAGAGTTCAATATGAAACCATAGCAATTTGATTCACTCAAAACGGATTTAAAATGAAGAAGTTATGGGTAAAACAAGATTGGATAATTTTTCTCATTTTAGCTACGTGAAAATTGGTAACAAATCTATTCCAACCATAACTTAATCAACTTGTATTGTATATTATGTAATCTTGAGATACCATAGACACGTATACAATGTTTCGACCTATCATGTCGACACATCTATATATATTTCGGAACAACCATAGACACTCTATATGTGAATGTTGGAGTTAGCTATACAGGGTTGAGGTTGATTCCAAAATATATATAGTTTGAGTTGTGATCAATACTGAGATACGTATACACTGGGTCGTGGATTGATTCAAGATAATATTTATCAATTTATTTCTGTACATCTAACTGTGGACAACTAGTTGTAGGTTACTAACGAGGACAGCTGACTTAATAAACTTAAAACATCAAAATATATTAAAAGTGTTGTAAATATATTTTGAACATACTTTGATATATATGTATATATTGTTATAGGTTCGTGAATCAACCAGTGGCTAAGTCTTACTTCCCGACGAAGTAAAAAACTGTGAAGGTGAGTTATAGTCCCACTTTTAAAATCTAATATTTTTGGGATGAGAATACATGCAGGTTTTATAAATGATTTACAAAATAGACACAAGTACGTGAAACTACATTCTATGGTTGAATTATCGAAATCGAATACGCCCCTTTTTATTAAGTCTGGTAATCTAAGAATTAGGGAACAGACACCCTAATTGATGTGAATCCTAAAGATAGATCTATTGGGCCTAACAAACCCCATCCAAAGTACCGGATGCTTTAGTACTTCGAAATTTATATCATATCCGAAGGGTGTCCCGGAATGATGGGGATATTCTTATATATGCATCTTGTTAATGTCGGTTACCAGGTGTTCACCATATGAATAATTTTTATCTCTATGTATGGTATGTGTATTGAAATATAAAATTTTGTGGTCTATTGTTACGATTTGATATATATAGGTTAAACCTATAACTCACCAACATTTTTGTTGACGTTTTAAGCATGTTTATTCTCAGGTGATTATTAAGAGCTTCCGCTGTCGCATACTTAAATAAGGACGAGATTTGGAGTCCATGCTTGTATGATATTGTGTAAAAACTGCATTCAAGAAACTTATTTTGCTGTAACATATTTGTATTGTAAACCATTATGTAATGGTCGTGTGTAAACAGGATATTTTAGATTATCATTATTTGATAATCTACGTAAAGCTTTTTAAACCTTTATTGATGAAATAAAGGTTATGGTTTGTTTTAAAATGAATGCAGTCTTTGAAAACGTCTCATATAGAGGTCAAAACCTCGCAACGAAATCAATTAATATGGAACGTTTTTAATCAATAAGAACGGGACATTTCAGTTGGCGCGATTGTATTTGAAGGAGATTGTCTCCAGACATGGAATACCCGTCTCTATTATCTCTGATAGGGATGGTAGATTTGTTTCAAGGTTCTGGCAGACGTTGCAACAAGCATTGGAGACTCGTCTAGACATGAGTACTGCCTATCATCCACAAACTGATGGGCAGAGTGAAAGGACGATACAAACACTTGAAGACATGCTACGAGCATGTGTTATTGATTTCGGAAACAGTTGGGATCGACACCTACCGTTAGCAGAATTTTTCTACAACAACAGTTATCATTCTATTATTGCGATGGCGCTGTTTGAGGCACTTTATGGTAGAAAGTGCAGGTCTCCGATTTTTTGGAATGAAGTGGGGGATAGACAGATTACGGGTCCAGAGATAATACAAGAAACTACCGAGAAAATCATCCAAATTCAACAACGATTGAAAAATGCCCAGAGTCGACAAAAGAGCTACGCGGATAGTAAAAGAAAAGATATAGAGTTTGAAATTAGAGAAATGGTCATGTTTAAGGTTTCACCTTGGAAAGGCGTTGTTCGATTTGGTAAACGGGGGAAACTAAATCCAAGGTACATTGGACCATTCAAGATTATAGATCGTGTCGGACCAGTAGCTTACCAACTGGAGCTACCTCAACAACTCGCGGCTGTACATAACACTTTCCACGTCTCGAATTTGAAGAAATATTTTGCTAAAGAAGATCTCATTATTCCGTTGGACGAAATCCAAATCAATAAAAAACTTCAATTCATTGAAGAACCCGTCGAAATAATGGATCGTGAGGTTAAGAGACTTAAGCAAAACAAGATACCGATTGTTAAGGTTTGATAGAATGCTCGTAGAGGACCCGAGTTTACCTGGGAGCATGAAGATTAGATGAAGAATAAATACCCGCATCTATTTCCAGAAGATTCGTCAACACCTTCAACAGCTTAAAATTTCGGGACGAAATTTATTTAACGGGTAGGTACTGTAGTGACCCGAACTTTTCCATGTTTATATATATTAATTGAGATTGATATTTACATGACTAAATGTTTCCAACATTTTAAGAAATCAAACTTGTTAATACTTGATTAAATGAAATAAGTTTCATATAGACAATTGATCACCCAAGTTGACCGGCGATTCACGAACGTTACAAATTTGTAAAAACTACATGTTGTGGTATATATAGACATATATATATGGTTGACATGAGATTATGATGAGTAAGTATCTCACTAAGTATATTAACAATGTGTGATATACATAAGAAATGAGATTACTAAGTTAAGAAACTCGAAATGATATATATAACGATTATCGTTTTGATAACGTCTACTAAATACATATGTATCATATTAAGATATTGATACACTATATTTAACATGATAAAATTATATTTAAATATATCATTAAGTGTGTTAACAATGAACTACATATGTAAAAACAAGACTACTAACTCAAGAATAACGAAACGAGACTTATATGTAACGATTATCGTTGTAACGATATTTTAATGTGTATATCATATTAAGAGATATTCATACATCATAATATCATGATAATATAATAATTTAACATCTCATTTGATATAATAAACATTAGGTTAACAACATTAATTGAGATCGTTAACTTAAAGGTTTCAAAACAACACTTACATGTAACGACTAACGAAGACTTAACGACTCCATTAGAATGTATATACATGTTGTGTTTTGATATGTATTCTTACACTTTTGAAAGACTTCAAAACACATATCAAAGTACTTCTACTTAACAAAAATGCTTACAATTACATCCTCGTTCAGTTTCATCAACAATTCTACTCGTATGCACCCGTATTCATACTTGTACAATACACATACTCGTATGTATTCTTACACTTTTGTTAAGGTTCGATGGAATGCTCGTAGAGGACCCGAGTTCACCTGGGAGCGTGAAGATCAGATGAAGAAGAAATACCCGCATCTATTTCCAGAAGATTCGTCAACACCTTCAACAGCTTAAAATTTCGGGACGAAATTTATTTAACGGGTAGGTACTGTAGTGACCCGAACTTTTCCATGTTTATATATATTAATTGAGATTGATATTTACATGATTAAATGTTTCCAACATGTTAAGAAATCAAACTTTTTAAGGCTTGATTAATTGAAATATGTTTCATATAGACAATTGACCACCCAAGTTGACCGGTGATTCACGAACGTTAAAACTTGTAAAAACTATATGATGACATATATATGGATATATATATATATAGTTAACATGATACTATGATAAGTAAACATATCATTAAGTATATTAACAATGAACTACATATGTAAAAACAAGACTACTAACTTAATGATTTTTAAACGAGACATATATGTAACGATTATCGTTGTAAAGACATTTAATGTATATATATCATATTAAGAGATATTCATACATGATAATATCATGATAATATAATAATTTAAAATCTCATTTGATATTATAAACATTGGGTTAACAACATTTAACAAGATCGTTAACCTAAAGGTTTCAAAACAACACTTACATGTAACGACTAACGATGACTTAACGACTCAGTTAAAATGTATATACATGTAGTGTTTTAATATGTATTTATACACTTTTGAAAGACTTCAATACACTTATCAAAATACTTCTACTTAACAAAAATGCTTACAATTACATCCTCGTTCAGTTTCATCAACAATTCTACTCATATGCACCCGTATTCGTACTCGTACAATACACAGCTTTTAGATGTATGTACTATTGGTATATACACTCCAATGATCAGCTCTTAGCAGCCCATTTGAGTCACCTAACACATGTGGGAACCATCATTTGGCAACTATCATGAAATATCTCATAAAATTACAAAAATATGAGTAATCATTCATGACTTATTTACATGAAAACAAAATTACATATCATTTATATCTAATCCATACACCAACGACCAAAAACACTTACAAACACTTTCATTCTTCAATTTTCTTCATCTAATTGATCTCTCTCAAGTTCTATCTTCAAGTTCTAAGTGTTCTTCATAAATTCTACAAGTTCTAGTTACATAAAATCAAGAATACTTTCAAGTTTGCTAGCTCACTTCCAATCTTGTAAGGTGATCATCCAACCTCAAGAAATCTTTGTTTCTTACAGTAGGTTATCATTCTAATACAAGGTAATAATCATATTCAAACTTTGGTTCAATTTCTATAACTATAACAATCTTATTTCAAGTGATGATCTTACTTGAACTTGTTTTCGTGTCATGATTCTGCTTCAAGAACTTCGAGCCATCCAAGGATCTGTTGAAGCTAGATCCATTTTTCTCTTTTCCAGTAGGTTTATCCAAGGAACTTAAGGTAGTAATGATGTTCATAACATCATTCGATTCATACATATAAAGCTATCTTATTCGAAGGTTTAAACTTGTAATCACTAGAACATAGTTTAGTTAATTCTAAACTTGTTCGCAAACAAAAGTTAATCCTTCTAACTTGACTTTTAAAATCAACTAAACACATTTTCTATATCTATATGATATGCTAACTTAATGATTTAAAACCTGGAAATACGAAAAACACCGTAAAACCGGATTTACGCCGTCGTAGTAACACCGCGGGCTGTTTTGGGTTAGTTAATTAAAAACTATGATAAACTTTGATTTAAAACTTTTTATTCTGAGAAAATGATTTTTATTATGAACATGAAACTATATCCAAAAATTATGGTTAAACTCAAAGTGGCAGTATGTTTTTTAAAATGGTCATCTAGACGTCGTTCTTTCGACTGAAATGACTACCTTTACAAAAACGACTTGTAACTTATTTTTCCGACTATAAACCTATACTTTTTCTGTTTAGATTCATAAAATAGAGTTCAATATGAAACCATAGCAATTTGATTCACCCAAAACGGATTTAAAATGAAGAAGTTATGGTTAAACAAGATTGGATAATTTTTCTCATTTTAGCTACGTGAAAATTGGTAACAAAACTATTACAACCATAACTTAATCAACTTGTATTGTATATTATGTAATCTTGAGATACCATAGACACGTATACAATGTTTCGACCTATCATGTCGACACATCTATATATATTTCGGAACAACCATAGACACTCTATATGTGAATGTTGGAGTTAGCTATACAGGGTTGAGGTTGATTCCAAAATATATATAGTTTGAGTTGTGATCAATACTGAGATACGTATACACTGGGTCGTGGATTGATTCAAGATAATATTTATCAATTTATTTCTGTACATCTAACTGAGGACAACTAGTTGTAGGTTACTAACGAGGACAGCTGACTTAATAAACTTAAAACATCAAAATATATTAAAAGTGTTGTAAATATATTTTGAACATACTTTGATATATATGTATATATTGTTATAGGTTCGTGAATCAACCAGTGGCCAAGTCTTACTTCCCGACGAAGTAAAAAACTGTGAAGGTGAGTTATAGTCCCACTTTTAAAATCTAATATTTTTGGGATGAGAATACATGCAGGTTTTATAAATGATTTACTTAATAGACACAAGTACGTGAAACTACATTCTATGGTTGAATTATCAAAATCGAATATGCCCCTTTTTATTAAGTCTGGTAATCTAAGAATTAGGGAACAGACACCCTAATTGATGTGAATCCTAAAGATAGATCTATTGGGCCTAACAAACCCCATCCAAAGTACCGGATACTTTAGTACTTCGAAATTTATATCATATCTGAAAGGTGTCCCGGAATGATGGGGATATTCTTATATATGCATCTTGTTAATGTCGGTTACCAGGTGTTCACCATATGAATGATTTTTATCTCTATGTATGGGATGTGTATTGAAATATAAAATTTTGTGGTCTATTGTTACGATTTGATATATATAGGTTAAACCTATAACTCACCAACATTTTTGTTGACGTTTTAAGCATGTTTATTCTCAGGTGATTATTAAGAGCTTCCGCTGTCGCATACTTAAATAAGGACGAGATTTGGAGTCCATGCTTGTATGATATTGTGTAAAAACTGCATTCAAGAAACTTATTTTGCTGTAACATATTTGTATTGTAAACCATTATGTAATGGTCGTGTGTAAAAAGGATATTTTAGATTATCATTATTTGATAATCTACGTAAAGCTTTTTAAACCTTTATCGATGAAATAAAGGTTATGGTTTGTTTTAAAGTGAATGCAGTCTTTGAAAAACGTCTCATATAGAGGTCAAAACCTCGCAACGAAATCAATTAATATGGAACGTTTT
The DNA here is from genome assembly GCF_046630445.1 of Rutidosis leptorrhynchoides. NCBI lineage: Eukaryota > Viridiplantae > Streptophyta > Magnoliopsida > Asterales > Asteraceae > Rutidosis > Rutidosis leptorrhynchoides. The sequence continues at coordinate 82,240,087 of NC_092333.1, forward strand.
TAATCAATAAGAACGGGACATTTCAGTTGGCGCGATTGTATTTGAAGGAGATTGTCTCCAGACATGGAATACCCGTCTCTATTATCTCTGATAGGGATGGTAGATTTGTTTCAAGGTTCTGGCAGACGTTGCAACAAGCATTGGGGACTCGTCTAGACATGAGTACTGCCTATCAATCACAAACTGATGGGCAGAGCGAAAGGACGATACAAACACTTGAAGACATGCTACGAGCATGTGTTATTGATTTCGGAAACAGTTGGGATCGACACCTACAGTTAGCAGAATTTTTCTACAACAACAGTTATCATTCTATTATTGCGATGGCGCCGTTTGAGGCACTTTATGGTAGAAAGTGCAGGTCTCCGATTTTTTGGAATGAAGTGGGGGATAGACAGATTACGGGTCCAGAGATAATACAAGAAACTACCGAGAAAATCATCCAAATTCAACAACGATTGAAAAATGCCCAGAGTCGACAAAAGAGCTACGCGGATAGTAAAAGAAAAGATATAGAGTTTGAAATTAGAGAAATGGTCATGCTTAAGGTTTCACCTTGGAAAGGCGTTGTTCGATTTGGTAAACGGGGGAAACTAAATCCAAGGTACATTGGACCATTCAAGATTATAGATCGTGTCGGACCAGTAGCTTACCAACTGGAGCTACCTCAACAACTCGCGGCTGTACATAACACTTTCCACGTCTCGAATTTGAAGAAATATTTTGCTAAAGAAGATCTCATTATTCCGTTGGACGAAATCCAAATCAATGAAAAACTTCAATTCATTGAAGAACCCGTCGAAATAATGGATCGTGAGGTTAAGAGACTTAAGCAAAACAAGATACCGATTGTTAAGGTTCGATGGAATGCTCGTAGAGGACCCGAGTTTACCTGGGAGCATGAAGATCAGATGAAGAAGAAATACCCGCATCTATTTCCAGAAGATTCGTCAACACCTTCAACAGCTTAAAATTTCGGGACGAAATTTATTTAACGGGTAGGTACTGTAGTGACCCGAACTTTTCCATGTTTATATATATTAATTGAGATTGATATTTACATGACTAAATGTTTCCAACGTTTTAAGAAATCAAACTTGTTAATACTTGATTAAATGAAATAAGTTTCATATAGACAATTGATCACCCAAGTTGACCGGCGATTCATGAAAGTTACAAATTTGTAAAAACTACATGTTGTGGTATATATAGACATATATATATGGTTGACATGAGATTATGATGAGTAATTATCTCACTAAGTATATTAACAATGTGTGATATACATAAGAAATGAGATTACTAAGTTAAGAAACTCGAAATGATATATATAACGATTATCGTTTTGATAACGTCTACTAAATACATATGTATCATATTAAGATATTGATACACTATATTTAACATGATAAAATTATATTTAAATATATCATTAAGTGTGTTAACAATGAACTACATATGTAAAAACAAGACTACTAACTCAAGAATAACGAAACGAGACTTATATGTAACGATTATCGTTGTAACGATATTTTAATGTGTATATCATATTAAGAGATATTCATACATCATAATATCATGATAATATAATAATTTAACATCTCATTTGATATAATAAACATTGGGTTAACAACATTAATTGAGATCGTTAACTTAAAGGTTTCAAAACAACACTTACATGTAACGACTAACGAAGACTTAACGACTCCATTAGAATGTATATACATGTTGTGTTTTGATATGTATTCTTACACTTTTGAAAGACTTCAAAACACATATCAAAGTACTTCTACTTAACAAAAATTCTTACAATTACATCCTCGTTCAGTTTCATCAACAATTCTACTCGTATGCACCCGTATTCATACTTGTACAATACACAGCTTTTAGATGTATATACTATTGGTATATACACTCCAATTATCAGCTCTTAGTAGCCCATGTGAGTCACCTAACACATGTGGGAACCATCATTTGGCAACTAGCATGAAATATCTCATAAAATTACAAAAATATTAGTAATCATTCATGACTTATTTACATGAAAACAAAATTACATATCCTTTATATCTAATCCATATACCAACGACCAAAAACACCTACAAACACTTTAATTCTTCAATTTTATTCATCTAATTGATCTCTCTCAAGTTTCATCTTCAAGTTATAAGTGTTCTTCATAAATTCCATAAGTATAGTTTCATAAAAATCAAGAATACTTCCAAGTTTGCAAGTCTACTTCCAAGCTTTCTAATCCATTCCAAGTAATCATCTAAGATTAAGGAACCTTTGTTATTTACAGTAGGTTATCTTTCTAATTCAAGGTAATATTCATATTCAAACTTTGATTCAATTTCTACAACTATAACAATCTTATTTCGAGTGAAAATCTTACTTGAACTGTTTTCGTGTCATGATTCTGCTTCAAGAACTTTCGAGCCATCCAAGGATCCTTTGAAGCTAGATCCATTTTTCTCATTTTCAGTAGTTTTATCCAGAAAACTTGAGGTAGTAATGATGTTCATAACATCATTCGATTCATACATATAAAGCTATCTTATTCGAAGGTTTAAACTTGTAATCACTAGAACATAGTTTAGTTAATTCTAAACTTGTTCGCAAAAAAAAGTTAATCCTTCTAACTTGACTTTTAAAATCAACTAAACACATGTTCTATATCTATATGATATTCTAACTTAATGATTTAAAACCTGGAAACACGATGAACACCATAAAATCGGATATACGCCGTCGTAGTGAAACTGGGGGCTGTTTTGGTTTAGATAATTAAAAACTATGATAAACTTTGATTTAAAAGTTGTTATTCTGGGAAAATGATTTTTTATATGAACATGAAACTATATCCAAAAATCTTGGTTAAACTCAAAGTGAAAGTATGTTTTTCAAAATGGTCATCAAAATGTCGTTCTTTCGACGGAAATGACTACCTCTTTAGTAATTGACATGTAACTTAAATTTCTGACTATAAACTTATACTTTTTCTATTTGGATTCTTAAATTAGAGTTCAATATGAAACCATAGCAATTTGATTCACTCAAAACGGATTTAAAATGAAGAAGTTATGGGTAAAACAAGATTGGATATTTTTGATCTTTTTAGCTACGGGAAATGTTTAACAAATCTATACAAATCATATCCTAGCTAAATTATATTTTATTATACATGTATTCTAATATATTATGTAATCTTGGGATACCATAGACACGTATGCAAATGTTTTGACATATCATATCGATCCATGTATATATATTATTTGGAACAACCATAGACACTCTATATGCAGTAATGTTGGAGTTAGCTATACAGGGTTGAGGCTGATTCCAAAAATATATATACTTTGAGTTATGATCTATCCTGAGACGTGTATACACTGGGTCGTGGAATGATTCAAGATAATATATATCGATTTATTTCTGTACATCTAACTGTGGACAACTAGTTGTAGGTTATTAACGAGGACAGCTGACTTAATACACTCAAATCTTTAAAACATAATAAAAATGGTTGTAATTATATTTTGATCATACTTTGATATATATGTACATATTTGTATAGGTTCGTGAATCGATCCGTGGCCAAGTCTTATTTTCGAGGAAGAAATATCTGTGAAAATGAGTTATAGTCCCACTTTTAAAATCTAATATTTTTGGGATGAGAATACATGCAGGTTTTATAAATGATTTACAAAATAGACACAAGTAAATGAAACTACATTCTATGGTTGAATTATCGAAATTGAATATGCCCCTTTTTATTAAGTCTGGTAATCTAAGAATTAGGGAACAAACACCCTAATTGACGCGAATCCTAAAGATAGATCTATTGGGCCTAAAAAAACTCATCCAAAGTACCGGATGCTTTAGTACTTCGAAATTTATATCATATTCGAAGGGTGTCCCGAAATGATGGGGATATTCTTATATATGCATCTTGTTAATGTCGGTTACCGGGTGTTCACCATATGAATGATTTTTATCTCTATGTATGGGATGTCTATTGAAATATGAAATCTTGTGGTCTATTGTTATGATTTGATATATATATAGGTTAAACCTATAACTCACCAACATTTTTGTTGATGTTGAAAGCATGTTTATTCTCAGGTGAATACTAAGAGCTTCCGCTGTTACATACTAAAATAAGGACAAGATTTGGAGTCCATGTTTGTATGATATTGTGTAAAAACTGCATTCAAGAAACATATGTCGATGTAATATATTTCTATTGTAAACCATTATGTAATGGTCATGTGTAAACAGTATATTTTAGATTATCATTATTTGATAATCTACGTAATGCTTTTAAAACCTTTATTGATAAAATAAAGGTTATGGTTGTTTTAAAAATGAATGCAGTCTTTGAAAAACGTCTCATATAGAGGTCAAAACCTCGCAACGAAATCAATTAATATGGAACGTTTATAATCAATATGAACGGGACATTTCATTAACGGGCGTATGTTATTTGAGTTTATGACACGTTGGTTTACGTGTATTAAAATGAATGGGGTGATTATCATTATAACATTAAAGTTTAGTTACCAGGGTGCTCTGTTACGTAGAATCTATTGATAAACTTTTGATGAAATCTTGTGGTCTATGTTTATATATATTTATGACTCGAGCAATTAAACTTATAACTCACCAACATTCGTGTTGACTTTTTAGCATGTTTTATTCTCAGGTCCTTAGACTGCTTCTGCTGTGATGTGCTTGTTGCCTGCATGGAGTCTCACATGCTTTGTATAAAATTTATTGCATTCGAAATAAAACTGCGTTGTGTAATAAATAATTTGACTGTGATGTCAAACTGTATGATAAAAACTTATGCATTTTTGGGATTTGCTTATACCTAAGCACTCACCCACATGTTTATAACTTTCTATGTTTAGAAAGTCACTTATTTTAATGAATGCAATATTTTATCAAAACGTATCATATAGAGGTCAAAACCTCACTGTGGAATCAATGATTAACGTACCTCGTCAATAGCGATTTTGACGGGTCGTTACAGTTGGTATCCGAGCCTGAGGTTATAGAGAACCAGAATTTGCATTAATGTGTTTAATTGATAATTGTTAAGATGCATTAGTGAGTCTGGACTATGACCATATCTGTTTTTACCGATTTTTGCATATCATTTTGTCAAAAACACTATATATGATATATTTATATGCTAACGCAATTGTTGTTTCAATTATGTGATAGATGACTTCTTCTAATCCTATCATTTTGTACGACTCAGAATCGGACACTGAATCTATTCTCTCCACAACTAAAAAGGACGTTCCAATACCTATTAAAGAAGAAATTTTGTTAGCTGGGGAATCTCAACTCCAGGTTAACCCAGAGGAGGTCCCAGCTCCACCCAGCTCTAGTTTTTCGGAGCCACAGTATCGTTGGCATGGACCCATGATCCCTGGAATAAACGAGGATCGTCCATTTCTAAATGAACATGGACATTGGGCCAGATACACCACCGACGAGGAGGTTGTGCCGATTACGCCTGGCAGATATCGGTTCATGACCACCGGTACATATTCTCCTACACATGACTCAGACAGTTCATTAGGTGAGATCAGTGAGGAGGAGGAGGATGAAGTAAACGAGATTAGTGAAAAAGAAATCATAGGGAAGGAATTCAAACTTGCTATAAAGAACCACAAAAATAAAAAGTCCTTAATTATTAAAAAGGAACAGTACCATTCGATCTTTAACCACCCTTATTGTATTAAACCCACTGAGGCAACGGGTACCTCAAAACCCCAATCAAAAATTAAATACACTACTAGAATGTCTGTCGGACCATGCACACACCAACAATTGGCAGAGAGAACCAAATGGGAAGAAGTTTTTGATAGTTCTGAATAAACGACCTCGAACCATAAATCTTCCATGCGCTATTCTATTGCTTATGTGTGCTACTCTATCTTGTTATGTAGAATAAGCATATGTAAAATATCAGTATTGTATGGTATTGTATTATTTTGGTTTATTAATAATAAATGCATGGAATGATTATTTGTATTATTACTACTTATTATTATTATTATTACATAATAACGTAGTAACTCGCTATAATTTTCCATAGTGGAATATTAATAGGATTTTAGTAGTTAATTCCTTGTACTAGCTATTATGTATGAACTTAACGGGTAGGTAATACCCTAGAAATAATTATAAAAAGCTAATAAGAAGAAAAGGCTTTTATAATAATTGGTTCATATTATTAATATGCTACGATTAACTATTGACAACTCATTTTACCTATAATATTCTATATGATTAAATTATCTCTGTTGTGTTTATTGAAGAAACATGTCTCAAATGTCGGATGCTGAGTTTGAGGAACTAGTCGAGAAACGTGTGAATGAAAGAATTACTGCAACCGAGGCAGCAAAAGCAGCAGCCGAAGCAGCAGCCAAAGCAGCAGCCGTAAACACAAATTCACGAAACGGATGCTCATACAAAACTTTTCAAGGATGCAAACCACAGACGTTTAGTGGGACCGAGGGACCAGTCGGTCTAACCCGATGGTTCGAAAAGATGGAGTCCGTTTTCAAAATCAGTAATTGTGCGAGACAAGTCAAAGTATGCTTCGTGCACGTTGCAAGACGGTGCACTTACTTGGTGGAACAATTATGCTAAAGCAGAAGGAGTAGATACGGCATATGATATCTCTTGTAGTGACCCGAACTTTTCCATGTTTATATATATTAATTGAGATTGATATTTACATGATTAAATGTTTCCAACATGTTAAGCAATCAAACTTGTTAAGACTTGATTAATTGAAATATGTTTCATATAGACAATTGACCACCCAAGTTGACCGGCGATTCACGAACGTTAAAACTTGTAAAAACGACATGACGATATATATATGGATATACATATGGTTAACATGAGATTATGATAAGTAAGTATCTCCATAAGTATATTAACAATGAGTTATATACATATAAACAAGACTACTAACTTAAGGATTTCGAAACGAGACATATATGTAACGATTATCGTTGTAACGACATTTAAATGTATATATATCATATTAAGATATATTAATATATCATAATATCATGATAATATAATAATTTAACATCTCATTAGATATAATAAACAATGGGTTAACAACATTAATTGAGATCGTTAACTTAAAGGTTTCAAAACAACACTTACATGTAACGACTAACGATGACTTAACGACTCAGTTAAAATGTATATACATGTAGTGTATTTAGATGTATTAAAATACTTTTGGAAGACTTCAAGACATCTATCAAAACACTCATACTTAACGAAAATGGTTACAGTTACTTTCCCATTCTTTTCTTTCATCAAGAATTCTAGTCGTATTTTTACCCGTATTATACACAGCTTCAAAACGTACTTACTATGGGTATATACCAATAGGAACTAGCATGGGATTCCACTCTTGATTATGTCATGTATGACTAATCAATTTTAACTTCTACCATGAGCTAGTCAACTAACTAGAACTCCTTTTAACCCCACTCACCACTCACCAATTACCACTCATCATTCACTCCATTTCACTTCCAATTCTCTTTCTAATTCTCTCTCAACACACCCACACTATTATGAACGTATTTTTCCAGTAGTTAATCATCATCTTCATCAAAAATCACTTCAAGAATCAAGCTATAATCATCATAGGAAGAACACTTCAAGAACACTTCAAAAATCCCTTCAAGTTTACTAATTTACTTCCAAGCTTTCTAATCCATTCCAAGTAATCATCTAAGATCAAGAAACCTTTGTTATATACAGTAGGTTATCTTTCTTATTCAAGGTAATATTCATATTCAAACTTTGATTCAATTTCTATAACTATAAACTATCTTAATTCGAGTAAAAATCTTACTTGAACTTGTTTTTGTGTCATGATCCTACTTCAAGAACTTTCAAGCCATCCAAGATCCTTTGAAGCTAGATCATTTCTTATCACTTCCAGTAGGTTTACCTACTAAACTTGAGGTAGTAATGATGTTCATAACATCATTTGATTCATATATATAAAACTATCTTATTCGAAGGTTTAAACTCGTAATCACTAGAACATAGTTTAGTTAATTCTAAACTTGTTCGCAAACAAAAGTTAATCCTTCTAACTTGACTTTTAAAATTAACTAAACACATGTTCTATATCTATATGATATGCTAACTTAATGATTTAAAACCTGAAAACACGAAAAACACCGTAAAACCGGATTTACGCCGTCGTAGCAACACCGCGGGTTGTTTTGGGTTAGTTAATTAAAAACTATGATAAACTTTGATTTAAAAGTTGTTATTCTGAGAAAATGATTTTTATTATGAACATGAAACTATATCCAAAAATTATGGTTAAACTCAAAGTGGAAGTATGTTTTCTAAAATGGTCATCTAGACGTCGTTCTTTCGACTGAAATGACTACCTTTACAAAAATGACTTGTAACTTATTTTTCCGACTATAAACCTATACTTTTTCTGTTTAGATTCATAAAATAGAGTTCAATATGAAACCATAGCAATTTGATTCACTCAAAACGGATTTAAAATGAAGAAGTTATGGGTAAAACAAGATTGGATAATTTTTCTCATTTTAGCTACGTGAAAATTGGTAACAAATCTATTCCAACCATAACTTAATCAACTTGTATTGTATATTATGTAATCTTGAGATACCATAGACACGTATACAATGTTTCGACCTATCATGTCGACACATCTATATATATTTCGGAACAACCATAGACACTCTATATGTGAATGTTGGAGTTAGCTATACAGGGTTGAGGTTGATTCCAAAATATATATAGTTTGAGTTGTGATCAATACTGAGATACGTATACACTGGGTCATGGATTGATTCAAGATAATATTTATCGATTTATTTCTGTACATCTAACTGTGGACAACTAGTTGTATGTTACTAACGAGGACAGCTGACTTAATAAACTTAAAACATCAAAATATATTAAAAGTGTTATAAATGTATTTTGAACATACTTTGATATATATGTATATATTGTTATAGGTTCGTGAATCAACCAGTGGCCAAGTCTTACTTCCCGACGAAGTAAAAATCTGTGAAAGTGAGTTATAGTCCCACTTTTAAAATCTAATATTTTGGGATGAGAATACATGCAGGTTTTATAAATGATTTACAAAATAGACACAAATACGTGAAACTACATTCTATGGTTGAATTATTGAAATCGAATATGCCCCTTTTTATTAAGTCTGGTAATCTAAGAATTAGGGAACAGACACCCTAATTGACGCGAATCCTAAAGATAGATCTATTGGGCCTAACAAATCCCATCCAAAGTACCGGATGCTTTAGTACTTCGAAATTTATATCATATCCGAAGGGTGTCCCGGAATGATGGGGATATTCTTATATATGCATCTTGTTAATGTCGGTTACCAGGTGTTCACCATATGAATGATTTTTATCTCTATGTATGGGATGTGTATTGAAATATGAAATCTTGTGGTCTATTGTTACGATTTGATATATATAGGTTAAACCTATAACTCACCAACATTTTTGTTGACGTTTAAAGCATGTTTATTCTCAGGTGAATATTAAGAGCTTCCGCTGTTGCATACTAAAATAAGGACAAGATTTGGAGTCCATGTTTGTATCATATTGTGTAAAAACTGCATTCAAGAAACTGATTTCGATGTAACATATTTGTATTGTAAACCATTATGTAATGGTCGTGTGTAAACAGGATATTTTAGATTATCATTATTTGATAATCTACGTAAAGCTTTTTAAACCTTTATTTATGAAATAAAGGTTATGGTTTGTTTTAAAAATGAATGCAGTCTTTGAAAAACGTCTCATATAGAGGTCAAAACCTCGCAACGAAATCAATTAATATGGAACGTTTTTAATCAATAAGAACGGGACATTTCAGTTGGTATCCGAGCGTTGGTCTTAGAGAACCAGAATTTTGCATTAGTGTGTCTTATCGAGTTTTTTAGGATGCATTAGTGAGTCTGGACTTCGACCGTGTTTACTTGAAAAATGATTGCTCAACAAATTTTGTTGGAAACTATATATTTTTAACATGTGAATATTATGTGATATATTAATCTCTTAACGCGTTTGATATTATGTGATAGATGTGTACCTCTAGAACAAGTCCCATTGACTCACCTAATAATAATGAAGAGTCAAATGTAAATTGGAATGATTCGTGGACTGATTCACAAGTTCCCGAAGAGGAACCGGAAGAAGAGTCGGAACCAGAAGAAGAATCGGAACCGGAAGAAGAATCGGAACCGGATGAAGAAATAGAACCGGTGGGGGAAATAATAAAACAGTTAAGTAAAAGAAAATCCTCAACCAACTTACCAAGGTTAATTATGGTCAATGGTGTTTCCGCCAAGGAAGCAAAATATTGGGAGGATTACCAATTCTCCGATGAATCGGATTCCGACGAGAATTCCGATGATGTTATAGAAATTACCCCAACTGAATTTAAAAAGGCAAAAGAAAATAATAAGGGAAAGGGCATAAAAATAGAGAAATCTAATTCCAACCCCGATGAACTTTATATGTATCGTCAACCCCCGAAGTCCTTAAGTTGTAACAATGACCCGGGAACCTCTAAACCACCAGGTTTTTCTAAACCAATGTGGAAAATTACGGCTCGTATTAGGGGAACATCATATATCCCTAGAAACTTGGCAAAACGAACCAAAACCGAAGAAGAAGAAACAAGCGAGTCGGAATAAGATAGTTGTATTCGTGTGGTGTAATATATGTAATATAGTGTGCTTATGCTTTATGATATATGTAAAAATTGCTTGTATTAATAAGTATTTTTTTTATGAATCTAACTCTTGTCTATTTTACAGTATAAAAACACAAAATGGATAGACAACCCAATATTTTAAGAGACCTACCCGGAGACATGATTGATGAAATCTTGTCTAGAGTCGGTCAGAATTCTTCGGCACAACTATTTAAGGCGAGATCAGTTTGTAAGACATTCGAAGAACGTTCCAAGAATGCCTTGGTTTATAAAAGGCTTTCGTTCGAAAGATGGGGGATATCACATTGGGAAATCCATAAGTTACGATGTGTTTACTTTGACGCATATATTGCGGGGAACCCAAATGCTATTTTACGCAATGGGTTAAGAAATTATTTTGACTCAATATATCCGAATATTGGACTTCGTGATTTAGAAAAAGCGGCTAACATGCAACATAAAGAAGCACGTTATGCTTACGGATTAGTAATGTTCGCTTCTCACCAAAGTGAGAACAAGAACATCGGCCTACAACTATTAAACAAAACGTTCCCACAAGTGACGGAGTCGGTAATTGGGGTAAGAAATGAGGTTTTTAGATTGTTACGGGACTGTTGGACATTACGTAACCCTCGTCCCTTTGACGACGTTACAACACGCTGTCTTATCAACGGCCATAACGGTTATGTTCCACAAGACCAAGGATGGGAAGTAGTCCTAGTAAAACCAGAATGCATGACTTGTTTCTGGATGTATGAATTACGTGTCTTTATTGCCTTTGCTGAACGACTTGTGTATTAGCTAGAATTATCTTCACAACTATCTTGTATCAAAGTTATTGTGTGCTATATTTCATGCTTTATGTAAAATAAGCGGTATTGTAAGTTTGTAAAATATTGTATAAAAGTTTGAACGCGAAATATTATTATAATCAGTTTTTCATATAGAATTGTAGTAGTTGAATTGTATATTAGCTACTAAGTATGAACTTAACAGGTAGGTGCTACCCGAATTTAAATTTATAAAACGCTAATATGAAGAAAAAGCTTTTATAAATGAGTTCATATTATGCTACGAAATACTATTAACTACTCTTAATATTCTGTATGATTAACTTGTTCCATTTGACTATTTTGAAGGAAATGGCACCGACTACTCGACACACTGTAAATATGAATGAAGAGGAATTCCGTACTTTTCTAGCTTCAAACATAGCCGCAGTACAGGCTGCGCTACATACCAACAATAACCTTGGATCTAGCAGTACAGGAAATCGTGTAGGATGCACCTACAAAGAATTCACTGCCTGCAAACCTTTAGAATTTGATGGAACCGAAGGACCGATCGGATTGAAACGGTGGACCGAGAAGGTCGAATCGGTGTTTGCCATAAGTAAGTGTACTGAAGAGGACAAAGTAAAGTACGCTACGCATACCTTCACAGGTTCTGCGTTAACATGGTGGAATACCTATCTAGAGCAAGTGGGACAAGACGATGCGTACGCACTACCGTGGTCAGCGTTCAAGCACTTGATGAACGAGAAGTACCGTCCCAGAACCGAGGTCAATAAGCTCAAGACAGAACTTAGAGGGTTACGAACCCAAGGATTTGATATTACCACATACGAAAGACGATTCACAGAATTGTGCCTATTGTGTCCGGGAGCATTCGAAGATGAAGAAGAGAAGATCGACGCGTTTGTGAAAGGATTACCGGAAAGAATACAAGAAGATATAAGTTCACACGAGCCCGCCTCCATACAACAGGCATGTAGAATGGCTCACAAACTAGTGAACCAAATTGAAGAAAGAATTAAAGAACAGACTGCTGAAGAGGCCAATGTGAAGCAAGTCAAAAGAAAGTGGGAGGAAAACGGTGATAAGAATCACCAATACAACAACAACAGCAATTACAACAATAATCGCAACAATTATCCCAACAATCGCAACATCAATCGCAACTACAACAAACGGCCCAACAACAACAACAACAACAACAACAACAACAACAACAACAATAGCAACTACAACAATCATCCCAATAACAATAATAACCGCAACAACAACAACAATCAGAAGCAGCTATGCCAAAGGTGTGAAAAGTATCACTCGGGGTTCTGCACCAAATTTTGCAACAAGTGTAAAAGAAATGGTCATAGCGCGGCGAAGTGTGAGGTCTACGGACCAGGGGTTAATAGAACGAAAGGAACAAATGGTGTCGGAACGAGTAATGGCGGAGCAAGTAGTGTCGGAGCAAGTTATGCCAATGTAGTTTGTTATAAATGTGGAAAACCGGGCCACATTATTAGAAATTGCCCAAACCAGGAGAACACGAATGGACAAGGCCACGGAAGAGTTTTCAATATTAATGCGGCAGAGGCACAGGAAGACTCGGAGCTTGTTACGGGTACGTTTCTTATTGACAATAAATCTGCTTACGTTTTATTTGATTCGGGTGCGGATAGAAGCTATATGAGTAGAGATTTTTGTGCTAAATTAAGTTGTCCATTGACGCCTTTGGATAGTAAATTTTTACTCGAATTAGAAAATGGTAAATTAATTTCAGCAGATAATATATGTCGGAATCGAGAAATTAAACTGGTTAGCGAAACATTTAAGATTGATTTGATACCAGTAGAGTTAGGGAGTTTTGATGTGATAATCGGTATGGACTGGTTGAAAGAAGTGAAAGCAGAGATCGTTTGTTACAAAAATGCAATTCGCATTATACGAGAAAAAGGAAAACCCTTAATGGTGTACGGAGAAAAGGGCAACACGAAGCTACATCTTATTAGTAATTTGAAGGCACAAAAACTAATAAGAAAAGGTTGCTATGCTGTTCTAGCACACGTCGAGAAAGTACAAACTGAAGAAAAGAGCATCAATGATGTTCCCATTGCAAAAGAATTTCCCGATGTATTTCTGAAAGAATTACCGGGATTACCCCCACATCGATCCGTTGAATTTCAAATAGATCTTGTACCAGGAGCTGCACCAATAGCTCGTGCTCCTTACAGACTCGCACCCAGCGAGATGAAAGAACTGCAAAGCCAATTACAAGAACTTTTAGAGCGTGGTTTCATTCGACCAAGCACATCACCGTGGGGAGCTCCTATTTTGTTTGTCAAGAAGAAAGATGGTACATTCAGGTTGTGTATCGACTACCGAGAGTTGAACAAACTTACCATCAAGAACCGCTACCCACTACCGAGAATCGATGACTTATTTGATCAACTACAAGGCTCGTCTATTTATTCAAAGATTGACTTACGTTCCGGGTATCATCAAATGCGGGTGAAAGAAGCTGATATTCCAAAGACTGCTTTCAGAACACGTTACGGTCATTACGAGTTTATGGTCATGCCGTTTGGTTTAACTAATGCACCAGCTGTGTTCATGGACCTTATGAACCGAGTGTGTGGACCATACCTTGACAAGTTTGTCATTGTTTTCATTGATGACATACTTATTTACTCAAAGAATGACCAAGAACACGGTGAACATTTGAGAAAAGTGTTAGAAGTATTGAGGAAGGAAGAATTGTACGCTAAGTTTTCAAAGTGTGCATTTTGGTTGGAAGAAGTTCAATTCCTCGGTCACATAGTGAACAAAGAAGGTATTAAGGTGGATCCGGAAAAGATAGAAACTGTTGAAAAGTGGGAAACCCCGAAAACTCCGAAACACATACGCCAGTTTTTAGGACTAGCTGGTTACTACAGAAGGTTCATCCAAGACTTTTGCAGAATAGCAAAACCCTTGACTGCATTAACGCATAAAGGGAAGAAATTTGAATGGAAGGATGAACAAGAGAAAGCGTTTCAGTTATTGAAGAAAAAGCTAACTACGGCACCTATATTGTCATTGCCTGAAGGGAATGTTGATTTTGTGATTTATTGTGATGCATCAAAGCAAGGTCTCGGTTGTGTATTAATGCAATGAACGAAGGTGATTGCTTATGCGTCTAGACAATTGAAGATTCACGAGCAAAATTATACGACGCATGATTTGGAATTAGGCGCGGTTGTTTTTGCATTAAATACTTGGAGGCACTACTTATATGGGGTCAAAAGTATTATATATACCGACCACAAAAGTCTTCAACACATATTTAATCAGAAACAACTGAATATGAGGCAGCGTAGGTGGATTGAACTGTTGAATGATTACGACTTTGAGATTCGTTACCACCCGGGGAAGGCAAATGTGGTAGCCGATGCCTTGAGCAGAAAGGACAGAGAACCCATTCGAGTAAAATCTATGAATATAATGATTCATAATAACCTTACTACTCAAATAAAGGAGGCGCAACAAGGAGTTTTAAAAGAAGGAAATATAAAGGATGAAATACCCAAAGGATCGGAGCAGCATCTTAATATTCGGGAAGACGGAACTCGGTATAGGGCTGAAAGGATTTGGGTACCAAAATTTGGAGATATGAGAGAAATGGTACTTAGAGAAGCTCATAAAACCAGATACTCAATACATCCTGGAACGGGGAAGATGTACAAGGATCTCAAGAAACATTTTTGGTGGCCGGGTATGAAAGACGATGTTGCTAAATACGTAGGAGAATGTTTGACGTGTTCTATGGTCAAAGCTGAGCATCAGAAACCATCAGGTCTACTTCAACAACCCGAAATCCCAGAATGGAAATGGGAAAACATTACCATGGATTTCATCACTAAATTGCCAAGGACTGCAAGTGGTTTTGATACTATTTGGGTAATAGTTGATCGTCTCACCAAATCAGCACACTTCCTGCCAATAAGAGAAGATGACAAGATGGAGAAGTTAGCACGACTGTATTTGAAGGAAGTCGTCTCCAGACATGGAATACCAATCTCTATTATCTCTGATAGGGATGGCAGATTTATTTCAAGATTCTGGCAGACATTACAGCAAGCATTAGGAACTCGTCTAGATATGAGTACTGCCTATCATCCACAAACTGATGGGCAGAGCGAAAGGACGATACAAACGCTTGAAGACATGCTACGAGCATGTGTTATTGATTTCGGAAACAGTTGGGATCGACATCTACCGTTAGCAGAATTTTCCTACAACAACAGCTACCATTCAAGCATTGAGATGGCACCGTTTGAAGCACTTTATGGTAGAAAGTGCAGGTCTCCGATTTGTTGGAGTGAAGTGGGGGATAGACAGATTACGGGTCCGGAGATTATACAAGAAACTACCGAGAAGATCATCCAAATTCAACAACGGTTGAAAACCGCCCAAAGTCAACAAAAGAGCTACGCTGACATTAAAAGAAAAGATATAGAATTTGAAATTGGAGAGATGGTCATGCTTAAAGTTGCACCTTGGAAAGGCGTTGTTCGATTTGGTAAACGAGGGAAATTAAATCCAAGGTATATTGGACCATTCAAGATTATTGATCGTGTCGGACCAGTAGCTTACCGACTTGAGTTACCTCAACAACTCGCGGCTGTACATAAAACTTTCTAAGTCTCGAATTTGAAGAAATGTTTTGCTAAAGAAGATCTCACTATTCCGTTAGATGAAATCCAAATCAACGAAAAACTCCAATTCATCGAAGAACCCGTCGAAATAATGGATCGTGAGGTTAAAAGACTTAAGCAAAACAAGATACCAATTGTTAAGGTTCGATGGAATGCTCGTAGAGGACCCGAGTTCACCTGGGAGCGTGAAGATCAGATGAAAAAGAAATACCCGCATCTATTTCCAGAAGATTCGTCAACACCTTCAACATCTTAAAATTTCGGGACGAAATTTATTTAACGGGTAGGTACTGTAGTGACCCGAACTTTTCCATGTTTATATATATTAATTGAGATTGATATTTACATGATTAAATGTTTCCAACATGTTAAGCAATCAAACTTGTTAAGACTTGATTAATTGAAATATGTTTCATATAGACAATTGACCACCCAAGTTGACCGGCGATTCACGAACGTTAAAACTTGTAAAAACGACATGACGATACATATATGGATATACATATGGTTAACATGAGATTATGATAAGTAAGTATCTCCATAAGTATATTAACAATGAGTTATATACATATAAACAAGACTACTAACTTAAGGATTTCGAAACGAGACATATATGTAACGATTATCGTTGTAACGACATTTAAATGTATATATATCATATTAAGATATATTAATATATCATAATATCATGATAATATAATAATTTAACATCTCATTAGATATAATAAAGAATGGGTTAACAACATTAATTGAGATCGTTAACTTAAAGGTTTCAAAACAACACTTACATGTAACGACTAACGATGACTTAACGACTCAGTTAAAATGTATATACATGTAGTGTATTTAGATGTATTAAAATACTTTTGGAAGACTTCAAGACATCTATCAAAACACTCATACTTAACGAAAATGGTTACAGTTACTTTCCCATTCTTTTCTTTCATCAAGAATTCTAGTCGTATTTTTACCCGTATTATACACAGCTTCAAAACGTACTTACTATGGGTATATACCAATAGGAACTAGCATGGGATTCCACTCTTGATTATGTCATGTATGACTAATCAATTTTAACTTCTACCATGAGCTAGTCAACTAACTAGAACTCCTTTTAACCCCACTCACCACTCATCATTCACTCCATTTCACTTCCAATTCTCTTTCTAATTCTCTCTCAACACACCCACACTATTATGAATGTATTTTTCCAGTAGTTAATCATCATCTTCATCAAAAATCACTTCAAGAATCAAGCTATAATCATCATAGGAAGAACACTTCAAGAACACTTCAAAAATCCCTTCAAGTTTACTAATTTACTTCCAAGCTTTCTAATCCATTCCAAGTAATCATCTAAGATCAAGAAACCTTTGTTATATACAGTAGGTTATCTTTCTTATTCAAGGTAATATTCATATTCAAACTTTGATTCAATTTCTATAACTATAAACTATCTTAATTCGAGTAAAAATCTTACTTGAACTTGTTTTTGTGTCATGATCCTACTTCAAGAACTTTCAAGCCATCCAAGATCCTTTGAAGCTAGATCATTTCTTATCACTTCCAGTAGGTTTACCTACTAAACTTGAGGTAGTAATGATGTTCATAACATCATTTGATTCATACATATAAAACTATCTTATTCGAAGGTTTAAACTCGTAATCACTAGAACATAGTTTAGTTAATTCTAAACTTGTTCGCAAACAAAAGTTAATCCTTCTAACTTGACTTTTAAAATTAACTAAACACATGTTCTATATCTATATGATATGCTAACTTAATGATTTAAAACCTGGAAACACGAAAAACACCGTAAAACCGGATTTACGCCGTCGTCGCAACACCGCGGGCTGTTTTGGGTTAGTTAATTAAAAACTATGATAAACTTTGATTTAAAAGTTGTTATTCTGAGAAAATGATTTTTATTATGAACATGAAACTATATCCAAAAATTATGGTTAAACTCAAAGTGGAAGTATGTTTTCTAAAATGGTCATCTAGACGTCGTTCTTTCGACTGAAATGACTACCTTTACAAAAACGACTTGTAACTTATTTTTCCGACTATAAACCTATACTTTTTCTGTTTAGATTCATAAAATAGAGTTCAATATGAAACCATAGCAATTTGATTCACTCAAAACGGATTTAAAATGAAGAAGTTATGGGTAAAACAAGATTGGATAATTTTTCTCATTTTAGCTACGTGAAAATTGGTAACAAATCTATTCCAACCATAACTTAATCAACTTGTATTGTATATTATGTAATCTTGAGATACCATAGACACGTATACAATGTTTCGACCTATCATGTCGACACATCTATATATATTTCGGAACAACCATAGACACTCTATATGTGAATGTTGGAGTTAGCTATACAGGGTTGAGGTTGATTCCAAAATATATATAGTTTGAGTTGTGATCAATACTGAGATACGTATACACTGGGTTGTGGATTGATTCAAGATAATATTTATCGATTTATTTCTGTACATCTAACTGTGGACAACTAGTTGTATGTTACTAACGAGGACAGCTGACTTAATAAACTTAAAACATCAAAATATATTAAAAGTGTTATAAATGTATTTTGAACATACTTTGATATATATGTATATATTGTTATAGGTTCGTGAATCAACCAGTGGCCAAGTCTTACTTCCCGACGAAGTAAAAATCTGTGAAAGTGAGTTATAGTCCCACTTTTAAAATCTAATATTTTGGGATGAGAATACATGCAGGTTTTATAAATGATTTACAAAATAGACACAAATACGTGAAACTACATTCTATGGTTGAATTATCGAAATCGAATATGCCCCTTTTTATTAAGTCTGGTAATCTAAGAATTAGGGAACAGACACCCTAATTGACGCGAATCCTAAAGATAGATCTATTGGGCCTAACTGTGATGACCCGAAAAATTTCGACTAATTTAAACCAATTCTCTTTATGATTTAATATTATGTAAATATACATATATGTATGTATATATATATATATATATTATAAGATGTACAAGTAAAAACGACTTTCCTACAGTAAAACATTAATTGCTACAGTAAAAATGACTTTGCTACAGTAAAACACTATTTGCTACGGTGAAACCGTATTTTGCTACAGTGCTACAGTAAACACTATTTGCTACAGTAAAACACTATTTGCTACAGTAAACACTATTTGCTACAGTAAAACACTATTTGATACAGTAAAACACTATTTGCTACAGTAAAATACTATTTGATGTCGACGAACTAGCAAACAAAAACAGAAAAGGCGGCCATGCGATCGCATGGCAAAAACACTGAAAACTCATGCGATCGCATGAGCTACAGTAAATCGAAAAGTAATATAAATACGCAGTTTGTTCGACGATGTTTTTCACATTTCTCTTAATATTTATATTTATATTATAATTATAATTTTAAATTTAAGTTTAATAATAATAAGGTATATACGAGGGTGTTTTTAATTCGGGTTTCAAACCGCTTTAAGCTAAGGAAATATTGGGTATTGTTCGGGGTATTGTTCTTGAATCCAAGGCCAACCATACAGTCGTCTACCATGAAGCACACAAAACGAGGTACTCAATTCACCCAGGAAACGGGAAAATGTACCACGATCTCAAGAAGTTTTATTGGTGGCCTAATATGAAGACAGAAATTGCTCCTATTCTGTTCGTCAAGAAGAAGGATGGATCTATGAGAATGTGCATAGATTACCGAGAATTAAACAAATTAACGATCAAGAATCGGTACCCATTACCGCGGATTGATGATTTGTTTGATCAATTGCAAGGATCAAGTGTTTATTCTAAGATTGATCTACGCTCCGGATATCATCAGCTGAGAGTGAAGGAAGAAGATGTTCCTAAAACAGCGTTCAGAACCCGTTACGGTCACTATGAATTTTTAGTCATGCCTTTTGGATTGACTAATGCTCCAGCAGTATTCAAGGATCTAATGAATCGCATCTGTAGACCGTATTTAGACAAATTTGTCATTGTTTTTATCGACGACATATTGATTTACTCGAAGAACAAGGAAGAACATGAGCAACACTTAAGACTGGTACTAGAGATACTCAAGAAAGAAGAATTGTACGCAAAATTTTCGAAGTGTGATTTCTGGTTACAAGAAGTACAATTTTTGGGCCATGTTGTCAGTAAACATGGAATTAAAGTTGACCCCGCCAAGATCGAAGCCATTAGTAAATGGGAAACACCGAAGACTCCAACACAAATCCGCCAATTCTTAGGTCTTGCTGGTTACTACCGAAGATTCATTCAAGATTTCTCTAGAATCGCCAAACCTTTAACTTCATTGACTCAAAAGGGAAAGAAGTATGATTGGTCCACAGAACAGGAATCCTCATTCCAGTTATTAAAGAAGAAGTTAACGTCTGCACCCATTTTGTCATTACTGGAAGGAAATGATGATTTCGTGATCTATTGTGATGCTTCACGCCAAGGTTTAGGATGTGTATTAATGCAACGCACAAAATTCATCGCATATGCCTCACGACAACTAAAAATTCATGAAAAGAACTATACGACGCACGATTTAGAACTTGGAGCAGTAGTTTTTGCACTCAAAATATGGAGACACTATCTATATGGCACCAAGTGTACAGTGTACACCGACCATAAAAGTCTTCAGCATATTTTTGATCAAAAACAACTCAATATGAGGCAACGTCGCTGGGTAGAGTTGTTAAACGATTACGATTGTGAAATCCGTTACCACCCCGGAAAGGCTAATGTTGTAGCTGATGCCCTAAGTCGAAAAGAAAGAGTAAAACCTCTTAGGGTCCGAGCTTTGAATATTACAATTCGTACTGATCTCACAAAGCAAATTCAAGCAGCACAGTTAGAGGCTTTAAAAGAAGAAAACGAAAAAGGCGAAATAAGCAAAGGGTTAGAAAAACAACTTGAAGAAAAAGCCGATGGAACCCTGTATTTTGCTGATAGGATATGGGTACCAAAATATGGTAATCTAAGGCAACTAGTACTAGATGAAGCACACAAAACGAGGTACTCAATTCACCCAGGAAACGGGAAAATGTACCACGATCTCAAGAAGTTTTATTGGTGGCCTAATATGAAGACAGAAATTGCTACTTATGTAAGCAAATGTTTGACGTGTGCAAAGGTCAAAGCTGAGCACCAAAAGCCGTCAGGATTACTGCAACAACCAGAAATTCCGCAGTGGAAATGGGAAAGAATAACTATGGATTTCATTACGAAATTGCCAAGGACTGCAAGTAGTCATGATACTATTTGGGTGATAGTTGATCGTCTAACTAAATCAGCTCACTTTCTACCAATAAAGGAGACAGACAGTATGGAGAAATTAGCACGCCTATATTTGAAGGAAGTAGTTTCCAGGCATGGTGTACCCATCTCTATCATATCTGATCGCGACACCCGATTCACATCACGTTTCTGGCAGTCATTACAAAAAGCATTGGGAACTCGATTAGATATGAGCACCGCTTATCACCCACAGACAGATGGTCAAAGTGAAAGAACAATACAAACATTGGAAGACATGTTACGGGCATGCGTGATTGACTTTGGAACCAGTTGGGATCGACACTTACCGTTGGCAGAATTTTCATACAATAACGGCTATCATACGAGCATCAACGCAGCACCATTTGAAGCACTTTACGGTAGAAAGTGCAGATCTCCTATCTGTTGGAGTGAAGTAGGAGAAAGACAACTTACTGGACCAGAAATTATTCACGAAACCACCGAAAAGATCATTCAAATACAACAGCGATTGAAAACGGCCATGAGTCGCCAAAAGAGTTATGCTGATGTAAGAAGAAAACCGCTAGAATTTCAAGTGGGCGACAAAGTCATGTTGAAAGTGTCACCCTGGAAAGGCGTTGTACGATTCGGTAAACGAGGAAAGCTAAGTCCTAGGCACGTAGGACCCTTTGAAATCACCGAAAGAATTGGAGCAGTTGCTTATCGATTAAAGCTACCGCAAGAACTTAGTAGTGTTCACGACACATTTCACGTGTCAAATTTGAAGAAATGTTTAGCTGAAGAGGATGTCGTAATTCCTCTTGACGAAATACGAATTAATGATAAACTCCATTTTGTCGAAGAACCTGTTGAAATCATGGACCGTGAGGTCAAACAATTAAAACAAAGCAAAATACCGATAGTTAGAGTTCGTTGGAATGCAAGACGAGGACCCGAGTTTACTTGGGAACGTGAAGATCAAATGAAGCAAAAGTATCCACATTTGTTCACTGATATCGCTCATGAAACAGGTACTACTCAAAATTTCGGGACGAAATTTTCTTTAACGGGGAGGTACTGTGATGACCCGAAAAATTTCGACTAATTTAAACCAATTCTCTTTATGATTTAATATTATGTAAATATACATATATGTATGTATATATATATATATTATAAGATGTACAAGTAAAAACGACTTTCCTACAGTAAAACATTAATTGCTACAGTAAAAATGACTTTGCTACAGTAAAACACTATTTGCTACAGTGAAACCGTATTTTGCTACAGTGCTACAGTGAACACTATTTGCTACAGTAAACACTATTTGCTACAGTAAAACACTATTTGCTACAGTAAAACACTATTTGCTACAGTAAAATACTATTTGATGTCGACGAACTAGCAAACAAAAACAGAAAAGGCGGCCATGCGATCGCATGGCAAAAACACTGAAAACTCATGCGATCGCATGAGCTACAGTAAATCGAAAAGTAATATAAATACGCAGTTTGTTCGAAGATATTTTTCACATTTCTCTTAATATTTATATTTATATTATAATTATAATTTTAAATTTAAGTTTAATAATAATAAGGTATATACGAGGGTGTTTTTAATTCGGGTTTCAAACCGCTTTAAGCTAAGGAAATATTGGGTATTGTTCGGGGTATTGTTCTTGAATCCAAGGCCAACCATACAGTAGTCTACCATCATTACGTCTACGCAATTTGCCAACAATATTGAGTCTCAATATTGAACTGTGAGTTATAGTCTCCCTTTTTAAATACTTTAAATATTTTTGGGCTGAGAATACATGCAATTTATTTTAAACGCAATAAGACACAAGTACATACAAAATTCTACACTGAGTTAAACCGAAAATCCCTTAGCTTTGGTAACTAGTAGCTGCCAGTACATAGGATATGGACTGGTGGGCGCGAATAATTGTATATGGATCCATAGGGCTTGACATCCCCGTCCGAGCTAGAGCGCTAGCCTTTTAACGGACGTATGTTATTTGAGTTTAAGACACGTTGGTTTGCGTGTATTAAAACGAATGGGGTAATTATCACTATAGCGTTAAGTTTAGTTACCAGGGTGCTCTGTTACGTAGAATCTATTGATAAACTTTTGATGAAATCTTGTGGTCTATCTTTATACATGTTTATGACTCGAGCAATTAAACCTATAACTCACCAACATTCGTGTTGACTTTTTAGCATGTTTTATTCTCAGGTCCTTAGAATGCTTCCGCTGTGATGTGCTTGTTGCCTGCATGGAGTCTCTCATGCTTTGTACAAAGTTTATTGCATTCAAAATAAAACTGCGTTGTGTAATAAATAATTGGACTGTGATGTCAACCTGTAAATTAAAGACTTATGTATTTCGGGGTTTTGCTTATACCTAAGCACTTGCCCACATGTTTATAACTTTCTATGTTTAGAAAGTCACTTATTTTAATGAATGCAATATTTTATCAAAACGTATCATATAGAGGTCAAAACCTCACTGTGGAATCAATGATTAACGTGCCGCGTCAATAGCGATTTTGACGGGTCGTTACACTAACAAACCCCATCCAAAGTACCGGATGCTTTAGTACTTCGAAATTTATATCATATCCGAAGGGTGTCCCGGAATGATGGGGATATTCTTATATATGCATCTTGTTAATGTCGGTTACCAGGTATTCACCATATGAATGATTTTTATCTCTATGTATGGGATGTGTATTGAAATATGAAATCTTGTGGTCTATTGTTACGATTTGATATATATAGGTTAAACCTATAACTCACCAACATTTTTGTTGACGTTTAAAGCATGTTTATTCTCAGGTGAATATTAAGAGCTTCCGCTGTTGCATACTAAAATAAGGACAAGATTTGGAGTCCATGTTTGTATCATATTGTGTAAAAACTGCATTCAAGAAACTGATTTCGATGTAACATATTTGTATTGTAAACCATTATGTAATGGTCGTGTGTAAACAGGATATTTTAGATTATCATTATTTGATAATCTACGTAAAGCTTTTTAAACCTTTATTTATGAAATAAAGGTTATGGTTTGTTTTAAAAATGAATGCAGTCTTTGAAAAACGTCTCATATAGAGGTCAAAACCTCGCAACGAAATCAATTAATATGGAACGTTTTTAATCAATAAGAACGGGACATTTCATCTCTTGGGAAGAACTAAAAAAGATGCTAATCTAGGAGTACTGTCCTCGAAACGAGATCAGAAAAATAGAATCTGAGTTACGTAATCTGAAGGTTTTCGGCGCGAATCTCAATAACTATGAAAAGCATTTCATGGAACTTGCCTTATTGTGTCCCGAATTGGTGCCAAACGAGGAACGAAAGATAGAAATGTATATTGACGGTTTATCGATCAATATCAAAGGAAATGTTACATCGTCCAAACCGAATACGATGTAGGAAGCCATGACAATGACACACCAACTCATGGACCAGATCACAGAGAGTTCGATTAAGGCACCAATTACCGAAGTCAAGACAACTGAAGGAAAGAGGAAATGGGAAGACTATAAGGGTAAAAGTAGTCACCTGAAGAAGCAAGAAACTTTTAAAGGTAAACAAGATGGGGCAACTGCCAGTCCAAACTATAAGGGACCTCATCTGTTATGCAAAAGATGTTACACACATCATGCAGGTTATTGCCAAGTGGTCTGTGATAAGTGCAACAAGAAAGGACATGTGGTGAAAGATTGTTATGCCACCGTTTCTGAAGTAAAGACAAAACCGACCGATGTCAAGAAATGTTTTGGATGCGGGAAGTCTGGTCACTTTATAAATCAATGCCCTGATAAGGAGAAGAACAAAGAACCCGCACGTGGGAGGGCATTTAATGTTAGTGCCAGTGAAGCACGTGAGGATCCTAATCTTGTCACGGGTACGTTTATCATTAATAATCAACTAGCTTCTATTATGTTTGATACGGGTGCTGATAAAATTTATATGTGTAAAGACTTTAGTTCTAAACTAAAATGTGCATCGTTGCCTCTAGTAGATAAATATACTATTGAATTAGCTAATGGTAAACTGATAAAATCCGATAAAATTTTCCATGATTGCGAAATAAATCTCGCTGGTGAAACCTTCAAAATCGATTTAATACCCGTAGAATTAGGAAGTTTTGACGTAATTGTTGGCATGGACTGGATGTTCAAAACAAGAGCGGAAGTTGTTTGCGCCGAGAAAGCAATCCGCATCCCTCGTAAGGATGAAACGTCATTAATAATTTATGGGGAGAAAAGCAACTCGAAGCTGAACCTTATCAGCTGTATGAAGGCCCAGAAACTTATAAGTAAAGGTTGTTATGCTATTCTGGCACACGTAAAGAAGATCGATACTGAAGAAAGAAGCATTGATGACATGCCGGTTGTAAGAGAATATCCCGGAGTATTTCTAGAAGAATTATTGGGGCTACCTCCACACAGATGTGTAGAATTCCAGATTGATCTCGTACCAGGAGCTGCACCTGTAGCCTGATCTCCATATAGACTTGCACCTTCAGAAATGCAAGAATTACAAAACCAGTTGCAAGAATTATCGGACTGTGGATTTATTCGTCCCAGTTTTTCACCTAGGGGTGCTCCTATTCTGTTCGTCAAGAAGAAGGATGGATCTATGAGAATGTGCATAGATTACCGAGAATTAAACAAATTAACGATCAAGAATCGGTACCCATTATCGAGGATTGATGATTTGTTTGATCAATTGCAAGGATCAAGTGTTTATTCTAAGAATGATCTACGCTCCGGATATCATCAGCTGAGAGTGAAGGAAGAAGATGTTCCTAAAATCGCGTTCAGAACCCGTTACGGTCACTATGAGTTTCTAGTCATACCTTTTGGATTGACTAATTCTCCAGCAGTATTCATGGATCTAATGAATCGCATATGTAGACCGTATTTAGACAAATTTGTCATTGTTTTTATCGACGACATATTGATTTACTCGAAGAACAAGGAAGAACATGAGCAACACTTAAGACTGGTACTAGAGATACTCAAGAAAGAAGAATTGTACTCAAAATTTTCAAAATGTGATTTCTGGTTACAAGAAGTACAGTTTTTGGGCCATGTTGTCAGTAAACATGGAATTAAAGTTGACCCTACCAAGATTGAAGCCATTAGTAAATGGGAAACACCGAAGACTCCAACACAAATCCGCCAATTCTTAGGTCTTGCTGGTTACTACCGAAGATTCATTCAAGATTTCTCTAGAATCGCCAAACCCT
The DNA here is from genome assembly GCF_046630445.1 of Rutidosis leptorrhynchoides. Taxonomy (NCBI): domain Eukaryota; kingdom Viridiplantae; phylum Streptophyta; class Magnoliopsida; order Asterales; family Asteraceae; genus Rutidosis; species Rutidosis leptorrhynchoides. Next base: position 82,266,891 of record NC_092333.1, read on the forward strand.
TAACTGCATTGACTCAAAAGGGAAAGAAGTATGATTGGTCCACGGAACAAGAATCCTCATTCCAGTTATTAAAGAAGAAGTTAACGTATGCACCCATTTTGTCATTACCGTAAGGAAATGATGATTTCGTGATCTATTGTGATGCTTCCAGCCAAGGTTTAGGATGTGTATTAATACAACGCACAAAATTTATCGCATATGCCTCACGACAATTAAAAATTCATGAAAATAACTATACGACGCACGATTTGGAACTTGGAGCAGTAGTTTTTGCACTCAAAATATGGAGACACTATCTATATGGCACCAAGTGTACAGTGTACACCGACCATAAGAGTCTTCAGCATATTTTTGTTCAAAAAGAACTCAATATGAGGCAACGTCGCTGGGTAGAGTTGTTAAACGATTACGATTGTGAAATCCGTTACCACCCCGGAAAGGCTAATGTTGTAGCTGATGCCCTAAGTCGGAAAGAAAGAGTAAAACCTCTTAGGGTCCGAGCTTTGAACATTACAATTCGTACCGATCTCACAAAGCAAATTCAAGCAGAACAGTTAGAAGCTTTAAAAGAAGAAAACGAAAAAGGCGAAATGAGCAAAGGATTAGAAAAACAGCTTGAAGTAAAAGCCGATGGAACCCTGTATTTTGCTGATAGGATATGGGTACCAAAACATGGTAATCTAAGGCAACTAGTACTGGATGAAGCACACAAAACGAGGTACTCAATTCACCCAGGAAATGGAAAAATGTACCACGATCTCAAGAAGTTCTATTGGTGGCCTAATATGAAGACAGAAATTGCTACTTATGTAAGCAAATGTTTGACGTGTGCAAAGGTCAAAGCTGAGCACCAAAAGCCGTCAGGATTACTGCAACAACTGAAAATTCCGCAGTGGAAATGGAAAAGAATAACCATGGATTTCATTATGAAATTGCCAAGGACTGCAAGTAATCATGATACTATTTGGGTGATAGTTGATCGTCTAACTAAATCAGCTCACTTTCTACCAATAAAGGAGACAGACAGTATGGAGAAATTAGCACGCCTATATTTGAAGGAAGTAGTTTCCAGGCATGGTGTACCCATCTCCATCATATCTGATCGTGACACCCGATTCACATCACATTTTTGGCAGTCATTACCAAAAGCATTGGGAACTCGATTAGATATGAGAACCGCTTATCACCCACAAACAGATGGTCAAAGTGAAAGAACAATACAAACATTAGAAGACATGTTACGGGCATGCGTGATTGACTTTGGAACCAGTTGGGATCGACACTTACCGTTGGCGGAATTTTCATACAATAACAGCTATCATAAGAGCATCAACGCAGCGCCATTTGAAGCACTTTACGGTAGAAAGTGCAAATTGAAAACGGCCATGAGTCCCCAAAAGAGTTATGCTGATGTAAGAAGAAAACCGCTAGAATTTCAAGTAGGCGACAAAGTCATGTTGAAAGTGTCACCCTGGAAAGGCGTTGTACGATTCGGTAAATGAGAAAAACTAAGTCCTATTTACGTAGGACCATTTGAAATCACCGAAAGAATTGGAGCAGTTGCTTATCGATTAAAGCTACCGCAAGAACTTAGTAGTGTTCATGACACATTTCACGTGCCAAATTTAAAGAAATGTTTAGCTGAACAGGATATCGTAATTCCTCTTGACGAAATACGAATCAATGATAAACTCCATTTTATCGAAGAACCTGTTGAAATCATGGACCGTGAGGTCAAACAATTAAAACAAAGCAAAATACCGATAGTTAGGGTTCGTTGGAACGCTAGACGAGGACCCGAGTTTACTTGGGAACGTGAGGATCAAATGAAGCAACAGTATCCACATTTGTTCACTGATATCGCTCATAAAACAGGTACTACTCAAAATTTCGGGACGAAATTTTCTTTAACGGGGAGGTACTTTAATGACCCGAAAAATTTCGACTTATTTAAACCAATTCTCTATACGATTTATTAGTTTGACACGTTAAACAAAGTCTGTAAGATTGAGTCTCAAAATTTTAGAATTGTTTCATATATTCAATTACCTTTGACTACTCTCGACGATTCATGAACAATTATATGTATGTATATATATATTATAAGATGTACAAGTAAAAACGACTTTGCTACAATAAAACACTATTTGCTACAGTGAAACCGACTTTACTACAGTAAAACACTATTTGCTACAGTGAAAACGACTTTGCTACAGTGCTACAGTGAAAACAACTTTGCTACAGTAAACACTATTTACTACAGTAAACACTATTTGCTACAGTAAACACTTTTTGATGTCGACAAACTAGCAAACAAAAGCGGATCAGGCGGCCATGCGATCTAATGGCAAAAACACTGAACACCCATGCGATCGCATGGGCTACAGGAAATGGAAAAGTACTATAAATACGCCAGATTTCTGCACGAACTTTTCACACTTTTCTGTAATCTATATTGATATTTTTAAATTTAATTTTTAATTTTAAGTTTAATAATAATAAAGTATATTCGAGGGTGTTTTAATTCGAGTTTCAAACCGTTTTAAAACTAAGGAATATTGGGTATTGTTCGGGGTATTGTTCTTGAATCCAAGACCAACCATACAGTCATCCATTATCTTTACGTCTACGTAATTTGCCTACAATATTGAACCTCAATATTGAACCGTGAGTTTATAGTCTCCCTTTTTAAATACTTTAAATATTTTTAGGCTGAGAATACATGTAATTTATTTTAAACGCAATAAGACACAAGTACATACTAAATTCTACACTGAGTTAAACCGAAAATCCCTTAGCTTTGGTAACTAGTAGCTGCCAGTACATAGGATATGGACTGGTGGGCGCGAATAATTGTATATGGATCCATAGGGCTTGACATCCCCGTCCGAGCTAGAGCGCTAGCCTTTTAACGGATGTATGTTATTTGAGTTTATGACACGTTGGTTTGCGTGTATTAAAACGAATGGGGTGATTATCATTATAACGTTAAAGTTTAGTTACCAGGGTGCTCTGTTACGTAGAATCTATTGATAAACTTTTGATGAAATCTTGTGGTCTATGTTTATAAATATTTATGACTCGAGCAATTAAACCTATAACTCACCAACATTCGTGTTAACTTTTTAGCATGTTTTATTCTCAGGTCCTTAGACTGCTTCCGCTGTGATGTGCTTGTTGCCTGCATGGAGTCTCTCATGCTTTTTATAAAGTTTATTGCATTCGAAATAAAACTGCGTTGTGTAATAAATAATTTGACTGTGATGTCTAACTGTATGATAAAAACTTATGTATTTTGGGGATTTGCTTAAACCTAAGCACTCACCCACATGTTTATAACTTTCTATGTTTAGAAAGTCACTTATTTTAATGAATGCAATATTTTATCAAAACGTATCATATAGAGGTCAAAACCTCACTGTGAAATCAATGATTAACGTGCCGCGTCAATAGCGATTTTGACGGGTCGTTACAGGAAAGGTAAGTCCCGTTGAAAATATGGGTGAAGTTTAATTAAGATTTTTTATTAAAATATACCCCTGGTTTGAGGGTTAGGGTGTAACTTGTCACATTTTTTAGGGGGCGATTTGTAAGTTGTGGCCCCTTTTTTTCCTTGTTGTCTTTTTTGGGGAAATTTGGGTGGGGGTGGGATTAAACGACCAAAATTTTTATGTTGCTTAGTACGTATGGACAATGACAATATGGAATACAAATAACAATACGGAATACAATAGATTTGACCAGTTATATATTTTTTGACCTTACCCTATTACTCTATTACGTATACTCATTCAAAGTAAGATATTTTTAGTAAACATGATCATTTCTTTACATGTATTACTCCGTAAATATTAAGGATCGAGATTTTATTCGTTTAATAAAATAATCAACATCTATACTTACATATTAAATATTATAATTATTTATTATTATATTCTATATTTAATAGTGATATTTAATATAATATAATGACATGTGATATATATATATATATATATATATATATATATATATATATATATATATATATATATATATATGTTTTAATGACATGTGATATATATATATATATATATATATATATATATATATATATATATATGTTTTATACAAGAGTTATTTATATAATGATAACATAGAATAAATATAACATAGATTTGCTAATGTGTTTTTATGTGACACGTTACATGACAAATTTTTAATGGACTCATATTTTCTCTATATATATAATTAAAATAATGGTGAGAAATAAAAAAAATTGTAGATGTTAAGTTTATAACACCACCCAAAACCATTTTTAAAATCTGTCAAGATCACAGACTCTTAAACTCAAAAGAACTTTTAAAATTTTACAATATTACGGGCTTTTAAATTCAAAAAAACTTTTAAAATTTTACAACATCACGGGCTTTTAAACTCAAAAGAATCCTCCGTCCCATATTGATAATCCACAGACAAAAAACACTCAGTTTTAGAAAATGTCATAAAATTACTGTACATTCTGTTATTTTCCAGATTTACCCTTTATAACAACCCTCATATTTCCATGCCTGAATTGACTAATTTGACTATAGGGTTGTTATCCATACGTAATATATAATTAAATTCGACGTTGATCAAATATTTATTTTTAGTCGACACGTTCTGTTAACTAAAGTTTACACTAATTATATAAAATAACTTTAGTTATTATTAATGCGTATTATATTTAAAATTATATGTAACATAATTATTAATTAAATGATAAATTATTTTAATCATCATATATATTTTTAGCTTATAAAAAAATAAAAATAAAAAGAAATAAGATTTTTTTTTATAAATTAAATAATGAGCCCATGAATTTTGACTAAATATTTTCAAAAACAAAAACTTATTAAAAACATTTTTAACATGTTTTTATTATTTTGTCAAAATTGGCACCTTTATTTTATTATTTTTTTTTCTTTTCACCAACCATTTTTTACCTATAAATACATGGCTCCTCATTCATTTTTTCTTGCCAAACACAAAAACTTAAGTTATTCTCTCAAAACCTTGAATAAAATTTGAGGTACTTTCTATTTTTATTAATTTTTTTCAATATTGTCATTTATATTTATATTTATTGTATATTCTTTGTAAAATTTGAAATTAATTATGTTTATATGTTATAATTAGTATTATAAGTGTTATGAAACATAAAAATAATTTTAATAATTTATGAAATATTATTTATAATTAAATACGAATTATGTAGTGTTTAAACGTAAAAACAATGTAAAATTCGTAATAAATACTTTTAACCAAAAATAAAAATATATATAATTTTTTTCTGAGTTTCTAAAACTTATATAGATCTGAAAAAAATTATAAAAATAATTACTTGGGTCGAATTGGTATTTATTATATAATTAAACTCTATTATTATATAATTCGAAGGTAAATTAAGAATAAATATAAAATAATAAAAAATATTTTTTTAAATATTTTTATACAGGTTATTAGACTGATAGAAACTTATAAAAATTATAAAAATAATTATTTGGGTTTATTTAGTAATTATGTAGAATTAAAATTGTTTTGTGAATACATTAAGGGTAAAAACAAAAATAAATACAAAAATATAATAAAAACAGTTTCTTAAATTTTTCTACTAATCTATATGATTAACTAAGACTATAAAAATTATGTATGTAATTTTTAGATATTTAATTTATTATTTAGACATTTTTGAATAATATTCGATTAATAAAACACTATTATTTTTGAAGTAATTTAGGTATTTATTTAAAGATAATTATATTTAATATATATAAGACATACTAAGGTATAATAACTAAATATTAAATAAACTTAGGTTATATTATCACATATAAAATTATTAAGTACATTAATAATTCGTTGTGTGTATACACCTAAAGATAATGCTTTTCCATAAACAAGTCTAAAAGGTGTGGTTCCAATTGGAGTTTTGTAGGCTGTTCTAAAAGCCCAGAGTGCATCTTCCAATTTAATGGACCATTCCTTCGGATTTGATCCTACGGTTTTCTCTAGAATACGTTTTAAAGCTCGGTTGGTATTTTCAACTTGTCCACTTGTTTGTGGATGATATGCGGTGGAGATTTTATGAGTTACTCCATATCTTTTAAGAACTTTCTCAAGTTGATTATTACAGAAATGAGTACCCCGATCACTTATTAAAGCTTTCGGTGTTCCAAACCTTGCAAAAAGACGTTTTAAAAAGTTGACTACAACTCGTGCATCGTTAGTTGGGAGAGCTTGTGCTTCCGCCCATTTAGATACATAATCAATGGCTACGAGTATATATAGATTATTATGAGATTTTGGAAATGGACCCATAAAGTCAATACCCCAAATGTCAAATACTTCACATACTTGGATGACATTTTGTGGCATTTCATCACGTTGACTTATTTTTCCGGCCCTTTGACATGCATCACAGGATTTGCAAAGAAGGTGTGCGTCTTTGTAAATTGTAGGCCAATAGAATCCAGCTTCATAAACTTTTCTTGCTGTTAGTTGAGGCCCATAATGCCCTCCTGTTGGTCCTGTGTGACAATGGTTTAAAATTTTACTAGCTTCATCTCCAAATACACATCGGCGTATTATTCCATCGGGACAACTTTTAAACAGATGTGGATCTTCCCAGAAATAGTGTTTTATATCACTGAAGAATTTCTTTCGTCTTTGGTACGATAATCCTTTTTCAAGGAATCCACAAACTAAGTAGTTTGCATAGTCTGCAAACCATGGGATTTCTTTATAATCTATCTTCAATAGATATTCATCAGGAAAGTTGTCTTGTATGGCCGATTCATTCAAAACTTCTAATTCGGGATTTTCAAGACGAGAAAGATGATCAGCGGCGAGATTTTCTGCTCCTCTTTTATCTCGGATTTCAATATCAAACTCTTGTAAGAGTAAGATCCAACGGATTAATCTTGGTTTAGCATCTTTTTTTGAAAATAGGTATCTAAGAGCAGAATGGTCGGTATAGACCACCGTTTTTGCTAGAACGAGATATGATCGAAATTTGTCAAAAGCAAAGACAATAGCAAGGAGTTCTTTTTCAGTAGTTGTATAGTTCGTTTGTGCTCCTTGTAATGTCTTACTAGCATAATATATAGGTTGAAATTGTTTTTCAATCCTTTGTCCTAAAACGGCTCCCATTGCAAAATCACTTGCATCGCACATTAGTTCAAATGGTAGATTCCAATTTGGTGTTATCATGATCGGCGCATTAGTGAGTTTTTCTTTAAGAATATTAAAAGATTTGATACACTCATCTGAAAAGATGAATGGCGCATCCTTTTCTAGGAGTTTATTCATAGGAGTGGAAATTTTAGAAAAATCTTTTATAAAACGTCGGTAAAAACCGGCATGCCCTAGAAAACTCCTAATTCCTCTAACATTGGTGGGATGTGGAAGTTTAGCAATTACATCTACTTTAGCTCTATCCACTTCAATTCCTTCTTTTGAAATTTTATGTCCAAGAACGATGCCTTCTTTAACCATGAAATGGCATTTCTCCCAATTAAGTACTAGATTTGATTTTTCGCATCTAATTAGCATTCGTTCCAGATTAACTAGACATGATTTAAATGTATCACCGAAGACTGAAAAGTCATCCATGAATACTTCCATGCATTCTTCTATCATGTCGTGAAAAATCGCCATCATACACCTTTGAAAGGTTGCAAGGGCGTTGCAAAGTCCAAATGGCATGCGTTTGTAAGCAAAAGTACCATAAGGGCACGTGAATGTGGTTTTCTCTTGATCTTCGGGTGCTATTGGAATTTGAAAATATCCGGAAAATCCATCTAGAAAACAATAGTAACTATTTCCGGCTAATCTTTCCAACATTTGATCTATGAAAGGTAAGGGAAAGTGATCTTTTCTGGTGGCGTCATTTAATTTTCTATAATCAATACATACACGCCATCCTGTTACAGTCCTAGTAGGAATAAGCTCATTTTTCTCATTTGTAATGACAGTCATGCCACCCTTCTTAGGCACGCATTGAACTGGGCTTACCCATGGACTATCAGAGATTGGATATATTAAACCTGCATCTAGCAGTTTAATAATCTCTTTCTTAACTACATCTTGCATATTAGGATTTAGTCTTCGTTGGCGTTGCACATACGTTTTATGACCTTCTTCCATAAGGATTTTATGTGTGCAATACGAAGGACTTATTCCTTTAATATCATGAATCTTCCATGCAATGGCTGGTTTATGAGCTTTCAACACAGAAATGAGTTGTGATTTTTCATTTTCAATAAGAGAAGACGATATTATTACAGGTAATTCAGATTCACCATGTAAATAAGCGTATTCCAAATGGTTTGGAAGTGGCTTTAACTCTAATTTCGGAGGTTCTTCTATCGATGATTTATATCGATATCTGTCTTCTTCTTTTAGCATTTGAATTTCTTCTGTTGTTGGTTCATATCCATTAGCTATAAGTGTAGCTAACATTTCAGCTTCATCAATTGGTTCATTACCTTCTCCTAAAGAACATTCTCCTGTTCCTTGTAATTCTGGAAATTCTTCTAATAATTCTGCATGTGCATCTATAGTTTGAATATAATAACATGTATCATCTGCAGATTGTGGTTGTTGCATTGCTCTATCAACTGAAAAGGTAACACTCTCATCCTCTATACTTAGGGTCAGTTTCTTACCGAACACGTCTATCATTGCTTTAGCCGTGTTTAAGAATGGTCTTCCTAATATGAGAGGAACTTGAGAATCTTCTTCCATGTCCAAAACAACAAAATCTACTGGAAATACTAAAGTACCAACTTTAACTAGCATGTTCTCCATTATCCCTCTAGGATATTTTATTGATCTATCGGCTAGTTGTATGCTTATTCTGGTTGGTTTTAATTCTCCAAGGTCTAGTTTAGCGTATAGTGAATACGGCATTAGATTTATACTAGCACCTAAGTCTGCCAATGCTTCTATTGAACTAAGACTACCCAGAAAACATGGAATTGTGAAACTTCCTGGATCAGATAATTTTTCTGGTATCTTATTCAACAGCACTGCTGAACAATTAGCATTCATAGTAACAGCCGAGAGTTCTTCCATTTTCTTTCTATTCGTGATTAGATCTTTCAAGAATTTAGCATATCTTGGCATTCCTGAAATCACATCAATGAAAGGAAGATTTACATTTATCTGTTTAAACATATCCAAGAATTTGGATTGCTCGGCTTCAAGTTTTTCTTTCTTCATTTTACTCGGGTAAGGAAGTGGTGGTTGGTATGGTTTAACATAAGGTTTATCCTTAACTGTGTTATCTTCATTAACCTTTTCAACTACCGGTTCTTTTTCCTTATCTTGATCAGGTTGTGGTTCTTGTGGAGTAGGAATAGTTTCATCAGAATTTACAGGTATTTCAGGTGATTTAAGTGTTGTACCACTTCTTGTGGTAATAGCTTTAGCTGTTTCATTCCGGGGGTTAGCATTTGTATCACTAGGTAAACTTCCCGGTTTTCTTTCACCTATTAACCTTGCTAGGTTACTTACTTCTTGTTCCAGATTTTGAATAGAAGCTTGTTGATTTCTAAATGCTTGAGCATTTTGTTCATTGGTTTGTTTTTGAGATGTGAAAAACTGCGTTTGAGTTTCAACTAGCTTCGTCATCATATCTTCTAAATTCGGCTTTTTATCATCGGTTTGTTGTGGTGGTTTGTTTTGAAAATTAGGTCTTTGCTGATTGTAAGTATTATTGGATACTTGTTGATTGCTAGGACCTTGTTGGTTATTGTATGGAATATTTCGGTTATAATTCTGGTTTTGATTGTAAATCGGTCTTGGCGGTTGATAATTATTCTGATAATTATTTCCAGGCCTTTGGTTTATGTATGAAATATTCTCTCTTTGTTCCATTGTTAATTCAATACTGAGACAATCTTTTGTCAAATGTGGTCCTCCACACTGCTCACAACTAATTCGTATAGCATGAATATCTTTAGTCATCTTTTCCATTCGTCTCTCGAAAGCATCTATCTTTGCGGAAATGGAATCTAAGTCGTGGCTAGAATCGGCTCTAGCTGCTTTAGATGATCTAATGATATCTTTTTCTTGATGCCACTCATGTGAGTGGGAAGCAGTATTATCAATAATTTTGTACGCATCAGTTTCGGTTTTCTTCATAATAGAACCACCAGCTGCTATATCTATATCTTTCCTTGTAGTGATGTCGCATCCTTGGTAGAATATTTGTACTATTTGACAGGTGTCTAAACCATGTTGCGGACATCCTCTTAATAACTTTCCATATCTTGTCCACGCCTCATATAGAGTTTCATTTGGCTTCTGTGTGAACGTAACAATTTCTGCTTGAAGTCTTACGGCTTTAGATGCAGGAAAGAATTGTTTAAGAAATTTGTCAATTAAAACGTCCCATGTATCAATCGCCCCTTCAGGTAACGATTCCAACCAATCTTTGGCTTCTCCCTTTAAAGTCCAGGGAAATAACATGAGATATATCTGTTCATCCTCCACTTCTCGTATTTTAAATAGTGTGCAGATCCTATTAAAGGTACGTAGATGTTCATTTGGATCTTCCTTCGGCGCACCACTAAATTGGCATTGATTAGTCACCATGTGTAGAATTTGTCCTTTGATTTCATAATCTGGCGCATTAATGTCTGGATGAGTAATTGCGTGACCTTGGCCAGTGCGTTTAGCTCTCATTCGGTCTTCCATACTTAAAGGTTCCAGATTCTCCATAATTGAATTTGTTGAATCGGTATCACTAGATGCTTCAGATTTAATGGTTCGTTCCTCAACAATCTCTGTTTGAATGATTGGTGGTTCCGGAGGAAAGTTTAATGGTTCAGGATCTACGAACCGTTCCTGAATATTCTCTGGATTCTCAATTGTGAGGTTGGGTTCAAAAAATGGATTATCGGAAATTTGAACTGAAGTACTTGGTCGACTGGATGACGATTCTAAAGAAAAATCAACGGCGGTTATATTTGTTAAACGATGTCTTGATCGAGTTACAGGTGGTGAACGTACAAAAGGTGATGAACGTCTTGCTCGGTGCATTCACTGAATATCCTATTAGTTTTTAAAAGGAAAGAAAAATTATAATAAGTTATCCAATCAATAAACTTTTCTGATTTTGCCCACGTTTCGAATAGCCAAAAGATGCAGCAGAGGGGCAGGATTCGTTTGGTCTCAATATAATTGAGGACTGTTTGGCTCCAATAACCCGGTCCACGTACAAATCCAACTATTACTACGAACCAGAAAATTTTGATGTCTATCAATTTAACTACTCAAAATAAATTTTCGTAATTTTAAGAAATTTAGATAAGAAGTAGAAAAAAATTCTAAGTCCTAAAAACTAGAATGGCGAGAAATAAGAGAGAAAAAGAGTTCGTCGAAAAAGGTCGAAAAAGAAAAAATGATTGAAAAATAAAAGGTGACGGAAAAATAAAAGAAACTTAAAAATACTTAACTAATTTAACCTTATTACTACAACTAACTTAAAATTATAATCGCAAATTGAAATTACTAATTGGAATGATAATTGATACATAGTAAAAGGTCTAAAAATATTAAAGCTTACAGGAAAAACTAAATCCCAAATGGAAATAACTTAAAAAGAAACTAAAACTTAAAAAGGCGTCGCAAAATTCTAAAGCACCTAAATCTTAGTCTAAAGAAAAAGCACTTAAGGAATTCTACGGCAAAGCCTAAAAATATAGGAGTAAAAATAACTATAGCAAAAACTAAGTTTAAAATATGAGCTAAAAATACAAATATTACGCTACAACGATTAAAAAGGTACAAAATATAAAAATATACAAAAAGTTGTAAAAAGTACAATTTTTATAAAAATATTATTTTTATATTATTTATTTAATAAAACTATTAATTTTATAATTTTATTAAACTTATTTATACTAAATACATTAAATTAAATAAAAAGTAAAATTAAAATTAAAACTAATAATAATAATAATAATAATTATAATTAGGTTAAATAATAATAATTAATTAATAATATCCGTAATTAATGCTCGATTAGGGCTTCCTTGTCGCCTGTCAGAGTAGCTCCGCGAGTCGCGGCAAATAAAGAAGAAAACCCCGCGAGTCGCGGGGTTCAGAAATTCAGCTGACAGGGTTGAGTTTTTTTTACGCGTTTTCTTTATATTTTTTTTTTTTTTTCTTTTTTTAATTTAAATAAACGATTTTAAAATAAAACTTATATTTTTATAAACTAAAATAGAAATAAAGAAACTTATAAAACTTAAATATTTACAAAATCTTAAAAATACATATATTTTTGTTTTTCTTTTTATATTTTTGAATAATTAAAACGTATTTCTACAAAAGCGAATTTTTAATAAAAGTAACTAAAAATCTTTTTTTTTTTTTTATATTAGCGTTGCGCTTCCGGCGTTTAAGAGTTTTTCCCCGGCAGCGGCGCCAAAAATAACTTGATGTGAAGCGAGGTGTATATAAAATAGTTATTATTTTACTAGGAAAACACTATTAAATACGATACAATTTTACACAAGATATTTATTTATTTATAGAATGGATATACTTAAACCTTGCTACAACACTTATAGGCAGTGTACCTAATCGTACAGTAGTGTAGTTTTTAGTAAGTCCGGTTCGTTCCACAGGGAAATCTTTAAACAAAGCTCAACGCTATATTAGTTTACTTTTATAAAAATACAAATATATATATAAGTAATATTATTATTATAAAGGGGGGTTTTTACCGTTTAATGACCGGTTTGTCGATTTTAAGACTTTAGTCGCAGTTAAAACCTAATGTAAAATATAAAATAAATACAAGACTTAAATTAAAGCGTAAAGTAAATAACGATAATGAAATTGCGAATAATAAAAGTGCGATAAAATAAACTTGCGATAATTAAAAAGTACGATAATTAAAAGTGCGATAAAATAAAATAAATAAAAGTGCGATAATTAGAAGTGCAATTAAATATAAAATAAAGGAAATTAAATATGATATAAAAGAATTATTCTTATTTAAACTTCCGTAATCATGATGTTTGACGTGTTGATTTTAGTTTTATGCCCATGGGTTAATTGTCCTTTGTCCTGGATTATTTAATATGTCCGTCTGGTTTTTGTCCATAACAGTCCATCAGTCATAAATATAAATTGCAAGTGTCCTTGTCAAATTATTATTATACCCGAAGATAAATATTCCAACTAATTGGGGATTCGAATTGTAACAAGGTTTTAATACTTTGTTTAATGAATACACCAGGTTATCGACTGCGTGTAAACCAAGGTTTTACTACTTTGTTAACAATTACACCAATTACCCTTGAATGTAATTTCACCCCTGTTTTAATTATTCTAGTGGCTATTAATCCATTCCCGTGTCCGGTTAAATGAACGATTATTCGTACATATAAATACCCCGCCCATCGTGTCCGATCGAGTGTATATGGTAATTTATAGGGACGCCCAATTGTAAATCTTTATATTAACATTAACAAACTTTCATTTAGTTAAACAAATATAAAGCCCATTAATAGCCCATAGTCTAATTTCCACAAGTGTCGTTCTTTTGTCCAAACCCCAATTATGGTACAAAGCCCAATTACCCAATTTTAGTAATTAGCCCAACATCATGATTACTTCGTTTTAAATAAGCATAATAATAACTTAGCTACGAGACATTAATGTAAAAAGGTTGAACATAACTTACAATGATTAAAAATAGCGTAGCGTTACACGGACAGAATTTCGACTTACACCCTTACAACATTCGCTAACATACCCTTATTATTAGAATTAAAATTAAAATTAAAATATAAATTATATATATATATATATTACGTATATATTGAGAGAGAGATGAAATAAGATATGAAATTTGATCAGAATTCGGTTGGCTTTATAGCCAGAGTTGAAAATTGGGGCTCCGCGACTCGCGGCAAAATGCCCTTAAAACTCCGCGAGTCGCGGAGATGTATTTACAGCTCACACCCTTGGAGTTTCTTGCTGCCGACGGATTTTAATATATATATATAATATATATATAATTAATATAATTAATTATATATTATATTATATTTATATACATAGTTAACTTGTAATTTTTAGTCCGTTGCGTCGAGCGTTAAGAGTTGACTCTAGTCCCGGTTCCGGATTTTCGAACGTCCTCGCGTGCAATTTAATATCTTGTACTTTGCGTTTTGAATCTTGTACTTCTGTAATTTCGAGACGTTTCTTATCAATAATTGGAACCTTTTTGATTGTCTTTTGTTCTTTTGAGCTTTTTGGTCGTTTGCGTCTTCAATTCGTCGAATCTGTCTTTTGTCTTCACCTTTTATTATTTAAACGAATATCACTTGTAAATAGAACAATTGCAACTAAAAGCTTGTCTTTCTTGAGGAATAATGCTATGAAATATATGTTCGTTTTTAGCATTATCAAATATTCCCACACTTGAGCGTTGCTTGTCCTCAAGCAATATTGTCTTGAAATACTAGAATCACTTCTTTATTCTTCACACTTTGTACATCAGTGATTTCTATACGGCGGTATAAACTATGGTAGTAACGATATGGTTTACAGTCCCACATGACTATAAAAATTTAGATCCATTAAGGAAATTGGATCTTTATGAAAACATTTGATCTTTTGAAAATTAAATCTAGTTTTTACCCTAGATAAGTTTTCCGGAATAACCCTTTACCGGTGTTTGCAAAATATTTTTGTGGGTTTGGTGGGTTTCAGATTTGAAAATTTTAGCTCAAAACTTGCGGTTTTGTGTCACCCACTTGCTAACCTTGTATTTGGAAAGCAACACGTCCAGTTTACTTGTTCCGTATATTACCTTTCGGCAAACTACCGTCCGGTTGTAAAGGAAAGCGTTGAACAAGCAACTGTTAAGGCAATGTCCCGTGACATGCTTTTGATTATGGTCTATAACGTGTCGGACGCAATTACTATCCTTGGTAGGAGCAATAGTAAAGCTCACCCTTATAATTTTTCGGTCTGGCACAAGGTCCTGTCTTTGACCATGCTATGCAACCACCGTTCTTACGGTTGACACCCGATTTAGTTCAGGTGACCTAATGAATTCCAGGTGAATTCCTAGGATTTTACGTTCAATGGTAATGAATGCATTGAAAATAGGGTTTTCAGAAAACAAATCGGTTTGTAATTTTGATCAAAATATTTTCTCGTTCAAGTTCGAGTTTAGATATCATTGAATTCCATGAGTTTGAATTCTCAATCTTTAAGGTCAATCTCTAGGATTGAGTAATATCAGTCTTAAAAGCTGATTTTTAATCTTTAAGGAGATTATCCTTTCTGGGGATCTGATTCATTAGTCTTATCCAGCTAATTTGCATGGTGCCCCCCCATTGTACGAGATAAATCCTTCTCATGGTTAGGATAAATCTGACCACTTGGCGACCCTGTTTAATGCTGAGGTCCGTGGATTTCCAGCCGATTTTAGAGATGACTTTTCTAGATTTTTCATCAACCTACAGCTGGTCTTGACGACAACTTCATGACCTAAATCAAGAAGCGCGTGTCTTTTTCGGAAGACTTTACTTCCTTTTAATGATGGAATTGATTCATCGTGTAGATCCATCTCTTCTTTTCTTTAATTGGGTAAAACAGTTTAGTTTAGTCCAAAGCAAAAGTATTTTCAGTTATTTGTTACAAATATATGTGGCATATGTTTAAAATAACTTGGTAAATTTTCCCACACTTGGCTTTTTATTTTTTTCTTTTTATCGTCCTCTATTCCATTTTAAATGAATTTTAACATTTTAGTTTGTTTCTCAATTTATGTCCTTTCCGAGGTAACAATAATTTCGGTGTTAAAACCTAGTTTTATCGTTCATAAATATGTATAAACATGATTTTGAATTCATTTAATTGAAAATTTTGAAAATTTTTACTAGAATTGGGTAGTTAGTATATAAGACTAGGGCTGTTCTTTTTTATCAGAGAGCACTAGATTCTAATACAACTACTGCTTTACTAGTATTTTTAATGGTAACCAAGTGTTTAATATAAAAATTTTAAAATCCGAAAGAATTTAACCCCTTCCCACACTTAAGATCTTGCAATGCCCTCATTTGCAAGAAATCAGTAACAATTTAAATTATTGAGGGTGATTTGTGTGAAAATGATTAAATTTTTACCAAAGTTTCCAAATATATTGGCGTTTGTTTGCTGAATGATAAATGGTGCACATCATTTGTTCATTCCGTCTTGTTGTTATTTCACATATATTTTGCATCTTGTCGTCAAAATTAGTTGCTTTTGCTGAACTTAATGCCAGTCTTTGAAAATGCGTTGTTTTACCCTGTTGTGTACATAAGATAAACTGCAAACATATATACATATTTTTGAAGTTTGGTATATTACCCCACATTCAAAAATTATTAAAATCTAAGAATAAAAGTTAGATTATTATAAAAATGATTACAATATTAACAAAAGTATTAAACATATCAATAATTACAAATTAAAAAATAAAAAAAAATAAGTAAACTAAGGATGATATTGGTACCAATAGGGGTTCCACGCATAACCATAAGTGCTATAGAATGCTTCGGCAGGGTCATACGTAGGATATGGTGGCTGCATCTCTATCGACCAAGGAGGGAAGACGGGTTTCGGTGTAGGAATATAGTTTCTACCTATATGTTGGCAATGCGCTATGATCTGGTTCTGATGAACTTGCCAATCTTCAAATGCTCTCTGTCTAGCATTTTCGTATTCCTGAGAAGCTATAAACCTATGCATTTCTTGCATCTCATTCCCCCCTCCTACATTACCTTGTTCCTGGTTTCTCTCCACCTGTGGATGTCTACCATGGTATCGTACTGCGGCGTTATTTCGCCGCTTCAAAACTTTCGCACCATGGTATACATTTAAACCTATAGTGTCGCGGGGTTCCGGCTCTTCTAGTAATAATCCCCCCCGACTTATATCCACACCGAGATATTCACCAATCAAAGTAATAAAAATACCACCTCCTATTATGCTATGTGGTCGCATCCCCCGAACCATAGCTGATAAATAATAACCCACACAATATGGTATACTTACAGCGCTCTGTAGGTCTCGAATACACATATGGTAAAACAAATCTTGTTCATTTACCTTTTCTTTGTTTTTACCCCTTTGTGTAATCGAATTAGCTAAAAACCTATGTATTACTCTTAATTCGGCTCTATCTATATCCAAATAAGAGTAGTTTCCCCCTTTGAAACGGTGATGGCTTGTCATTTGACTCCACACACCGTGTGTATCAAAATTCTCATCTATCCTTCTACCGTTTAGTATCAATCCTCTACAATCGGCAGACGCTAACTCCTCAGGCGTATATATACGTAAAGCCTGAGCCATGTCCAGTAAAGACATGTGGCGCATCGAACCGCCTAACAAAAATCTAATAAAAGAACGATCGGTTAAACTAGCTACCCGATCATTCAACTCTATACTACATAACAACTCTTCACACCATACTTTATATACAGGTCTGCGTATGGTGAATAAACATATCCAGTCATTAAAAGAAGAATTACCATACCTCTGTACAAGTAATTCCCTAATTGGCCCGGCCAATTCTACAGCTTCTAAGGGTCCCCATTCTATGACCCTCGGTACCTCAACAACCTTGGAATGAAGAGTATGCAAACCCCGTTGACATTTTGGATAATCTATCCAAAGTCTGTCAAATCTCAGGTTCGGGTGCAACTGTTCCAAGTGCATATCTGAAAAGGTCATGACTGGATGAGGTACATCCTGCTTGTAGTAGTTATCTACCTCCTGTTGTTCCAAGTTCTCAGCAGGAGCATGGCGGGCTTGGGATGAAGATTCACCCCTTTCATTCTGCAAAACACATCAAACACAAATTTTGTGCATCCAAATATGCATTAGTGTCAGCAAAATCATCAATCAAAATAATTACAATGACATTATCAATTTATATCAAACTTAAGCTTATTTTCACATTTTTATCAAATCTACACTTTTTCAAATAAGCATATACGAAAATTTTCGCCAAGTTCATAAGCATTCAACTTAAATAACATGTCAAAATAATCATTACTAGCAATCAAACAAGTCTCAAATGGCATTATCTTTCAAAAATCAAGTTCATGAATTTTAGACTTGAAAAAGTCCACTTTAATTCTCAAAATCATGTTTAGGCTAAAAGTTTGGATCATTTAACTACCTAGACATGTTACACTACTCAATTTAGCAACAATTCATGACAAAAATCGGCCATAACCTGTTTATATCAAAAAGCCCCAAATTTGCTCAAGAACACAAACCCTAGATTATTCAAAAATTGAAGTTTAAGGCTTCTAATCATGTTAAACAACATCAATCTAGGTTATACAAGCATAATACATAAACAATTTAAGTCTAATTACACTAAAAAGCATCAAAATCAAATTGGGGAAAAAATAGCTCAAGAACACTAAAATTCGAATTAAATGGTGTTTAGGTGTAGAAATTTACCGTTTTTCTTGAGTAATTCTTAGATATCATCCTTCTCAACATGATTTTAGCAAAAAATTTGGTGATTAACGGTTAAAAATTGGGATTTTTGAGGTGTTTTTGGGTGGTTTTTCGGGGTTTTTTTCGCAGCTATTTCGCTGTGTTTTTGTGTGTTTTTGTGTGGGTTGAGTGCAAAACCTCCGCGAGTCGCGGAGTTTACCCTTTTTTTTTTTTTTTATAATCTTTAACTTATAAAACAATTAAGAAATTAATTTTAAAATTTTGTTTTCCTTGTTATTTAGGACGAGGTCGTTTCGGATCGATGTCCTAGTCCGTCCCTCGACAAAATTTTAAAATTTGTCTTTTTGTAGCGATTGTTTTAAAAGCTAAGATTTTTGGGTTTTTTCAATGTTTTTGGCATACTTTAAATCAATAAGATTAAAAATAATGATAATAAAAGTTCTCGTCCCTCCCTCGGGTAAAGCAATTTCGGTTCAAAGACCTAGTCTTCAACTTACGACGAATTTTAAAAATCATATTCTTAACTTAATGAAATAAAGTAAATTTTTGTTTTTAAATTCACACAACTTAAATATAAAATTCAAAATTAATAAAAAAAATAATCACACCAAACTTAAAATTTGAAATGCATAAAATTAAAATTTCATATTTTAAAAATTAAAAATTCACACCAAACTTAATTTAAAAATTCATAAATTCATACCAAACTTATATTAATTTTTCAAATATTTACAATTTTAAAAATATTGTTTTTACAAAGTTTACAATATTAATTTAAGATTTAAATATTAATTTTAAAAACATGGTAAAAAAAATAAATTAAAAATCTTTTTGTCTTTTTATCCCACTTTAATCAATCAAATATTATCAAAAATATGCGCCCCTCTTTTCGGTAAAGTAATTTTGGTTCCAAGACCTAATTTAACTCATGACGAATTTTTGAAATATTTTGGGTTGATTGATTAAAGATATTTATACCTTAAGAATAAACGTTAAATTTCGCAGTGATGTAATAAATTTTTGAATGATATTAATAATTTCGGTCGCCAAACCTAATTTTATTTAATACCAATTTAATACTTTTTAGCGAACAAATTAGCGTTTATTATCAAAAGGTTAAAAATAAAAATAAAAATAAAAACTGTACAGACATACCTGTGAAATAGATTTCTTAGTTATATGATCTATTATATTCATAAGATAGTCGGTTTAATTGGTTTTCCATGGCTGCATAGGCGTAACCTCGAGCATTCATTGTCTTTTCTTCTAAACATATGAACGGTCCGTCTCTGCATAAAGTAACAAATTCGGTATTTGAATAGGTTTGATTATTTGAACATTTACCTCCATGTGACCATTTTCCGCATTTGTGACATCGTTCTAGGTGTCGTGCTCTTCTTTTCGCTGCGGATTTTGATTTTCCTTTACCAAATTGTAACTTATTATCTTCGCATCTGGATCCTTTTCTAACTCCGTCCATTCTTTCTCTGATTACTGATACTAATTCACTCGGTAGTATGTCATTATTTCTTTTAGTGATCAAAGCGTGTAGCATTAGACCATGGTTTAATTCACAGGCAGTCTTCATTTCGTAAAAACCTAAAAAAATAAAAATTCAGAATGGG
The DNA here is from genome assembly GCF_046630445.1 of Rutidosis leptorrhynchoides. NCBI lineage: Eukaryota > Viridiplantae > Streptophyta > Magnoliopsida > Asterales > Asteraceae > Rutidosis > Rutidosis leptorrhynchoides. The sequence continues at coordinate 82,287,035 of NC_092333.1, forward strand.
GGGAGAAGACTAGTTCTTTAGGGTCTGCTAGGGAAAGACCATACGTGTTCTATTTTCGAGAACTACACGAAAACAGACAATCTAACTCTAACAGAAATACATATTATCCTTTAAAGACTTTATTCTCCCCACACTTAGTTAGCTGTGGTGTCGAAATTGTGATTAACTTCGTTGTCGACTTCCATCGGACCATGTATGTAATGTTTAACTCTGTGACCATTAACTTTAAATTCAATCCCATTTGAATTTATTAATTCTATCATTCCGTATGGGAAAACTCTTTTGACTATGAATGGTCCAGACCATCTTGATTTCAATTTTCCAGGAAATAGCTTGAATCGTGAATTGAAAAGAAGAACTCTGTCTCCTTTTTTAAATTCTTTTGAACTTCTGATTCTTCTATCATGCCATTTCTTCGTTCTTTCTTTATAGATTAACGAATTTTCGTATGCTTCATGTCTTAATTCTTCTAATTCGTTTAGTTGACTTAATCGTAGACGTCCGGCTTCATGTAAATCAAGATTACATGTCTTCAAAGCCCAAAATGCTTTGTGTTCAATTTCTACTGGAAGATGACATGCTTTTCCATAAACAAGTCTAAAAGGTGTGGTTCCAATTGGAGTTTTGTAGGCTGTTCTAAAAGCCCAGAGTGCATCTTCCAATTTAATGGACCATTCCTTCGGATTTGATCCTACGGTTTTCTCTAGAATACGTTTTAAAGCTCGGTTGGTATTTTCAACTTGTCCACTTATTTGTGGATGATATGCGGTGGAGATTTTATGAGTTACTCCATATCTTTTAAGAACTTTCTCAAGTTGATTATTACAGAAATGAGTACCCCGATCACTTATTAAAGCTTTCGGTGTTCCAAACCTTGCAAAAAGACGTTTTAAAAAGTTGACTACAACTCGTGCATCGTTAGTTGGGAGAGCTTGTGCTTCCGCCCATTTAGATACATAATCAATGGCTACGAGTATATATAGATTATTATGAGATTTTGGAAATGGACCCATAAAGTCAATACCCCAAATGTCAAATACTTCACATACTTGGATGACATTTTGTGGCATTTCATCACGTTGACTTATTTTTCCGGCCCTTTGACATGCATCACAGGATTTGCAAAGAAGGTGTGCGTCTTTGTAAATTGTAGGCCAATAGAATCCAGCTTCATAAACTTTTCTTGCTGTTAGTTGAGGCCCATAATGCCCTCCTGTTGGTCCTGTGTGACAATGGTTTAAAATTTTACTAGCTTCATCTCCAAATACACATCGGCGTATTATTCCATCGGGACAACTTTTAAACAGATGTGGATCTTCCCAGAAATAGTGTTTTATATCACTGAAGAATTTCTTTCGTCTTTGGTACGATAATCCTTTTTCAAGGAATCCACAAACTAAGTAGTTTGCATAGTCTGCAAACCATGGGATTTCTTTATAATCTATCTTCAATAGATATTCATCAGGAAAGTTGTCTTGTATGGCCGATTCATTCAAAACTTCTAATTCGGGATTTTCAAGACGAGAAAGATGATCAGCGGCGAGATTTTCTGCTCCTCTTTTATCTCGGATTTCAATATCAAACTCTTGTAAGAGTAAGATCCAACGGATTAATCTTGGTTTAGCATCTTTTTTTGAAAATAGGTATCTAAGAGCAGAATGGTCGGTATAGACCACCGTTTTTGCTAGAACGAGATATGATCGAAATTTGTCAAAAGCAAAGACAATAGCAAGGAGTTCTTTTTCAGTAGTTGTATAGTTCGTTTGTGCTCCTTGTAATGTCTTACTAGCATAATATATAGGTTGAAATTGTTTTTCAATCCTTTGTCCTAAAACGGCTCCCATTGCAAAATCACTTGCATCGCACATTAGTTCAAATGGTAGATTCCAATTTGGTGTTATCATGATCGGCGCATTAGTGAGTTTTTCTTTAAGAATATTAAAAGATTTGATACACTCATCTGAAAAGATGAATGGCGCATCCTTTTCTAGGAGTTTATTCATAGGAGTGGAAATTTTAGAAAAATCTTTTATAAAACGTCGGTAAAAACCGGCATGCCCTAGAAAACTCCTAATTCCTCTAACATTGGTGGGATGTGGAAGTTTAGCAATTACATCTACTTTAGCTCTATCCACTTCAATTCCTTCTTTTGAAATTTTATGTCCAAGAACGATGCCTTCTTTAACCATGAAATGGCATTTCTCCCAATTAAGTACTAGATTTGATTTTTCGCATCTAATTAGCATTCGTTCCAGATTAACTAGACATGATTTAAATGTATCACCGAAGACTGAAAAGTCATCCATGAATACTTCCATGCATTCTTCTATCATGTCGTGAAAAATCGCCATCATACACCTTTGAAAGGTTGCAAGGGCGTTGCAAAGTCCAAATGGCATGCGTTTGTAAGCAAAAGTACCATAAGGGCACGTGAATGTGGTTTTCTCTTGATCTTCGGGTGCTATTGGAATTTGAAAATATCCGGAAAATCCATCTAGAAAACAATAGTAACTATTTCCGGCTAATCTTTCCAACATTTGATCTATGAAAGGTAAGGGAAAGTGATCTTTTCTGGTGGCGTCATTTAATTTTCTATAATCAATACATACACGCCATCCTGTTACAGTCCTAGTAGGAATAAGCTCATTTTTCTCATTTGTAATGACAGTCATGCCACCCTTCTTAGGCACGCATTGAACTGGGCTTACCCATGGACTATCAGAGATTGGATATATTAAACCTGCATCTAGCAGTTTAATAATCTCTTTCTTAACTACATCTTGCATATTAGGATTTAGTCTTCGTTGGCGTTGCACATACGTTTTATGACCTTCTTCCATAAGGATTTTATGTGTGCAATACGAAGGACTTATTCCTTTAATATCATGAATCTTCCATGCAATGGCTGGTTTATGAGCTTTCAACACAGAAATGAGTTGTGATTTTTCATTTTCAGTAAGAGAAGACGATATTATTACAGGTAATTCAGATTCACCATGTAAATAAGCGTATTCCAAATGGTTTGGAAGTGGCTTTAACTCTAATTTCGGAGGTTCTTCTATCGATGATTTATATCGATATCTGTCTTCTTCTTTTAGCATTTGAATTTCTTCTGTTGTTGGTTCATATCCATTAGCTATAAGTGTAGCTAACATTTCAGCTTCATCAATTGGTTCATTACCTTCTCCTAAAGAACATTCTCCTGTTCCTTGTAATTCTGGAAATTCTTCTAATAATTCTGCATGTGCATCTATAGTTTGAATATAATAACATGTATCATCTGCAGATTGTGGTTGTTGCATTGCTCTATCAACTGAAAAGGTAACACTCTCATCCTCTATACTTAGGGTCAGTTTCTTACCGAACACGTCTATCATTGCTTTAGCCGTGTTTAAGAATGGTCTTCCTAATATGAGAGGAACTTGAGAATCTTCTTCCATGTCCAAAACAACAAAATCTACTGGAAATACTAAAGTACCAACTTTAACTAGCATGTTCTCCATTATCCCTCTAGGATATTTTATTGATCTATCGGCTAGTTGTATGCTTATTCTGGTTGGTTTTAATTCTCCAAGGTCTAGTTTAGCGTATAGTGAATACGGCATTAGATTTATACTAGCACCTAAGTCTGCCAATGCTTCTATTGAACTAAGACTACCCAGAAAACATGGAATTGTGAAACTTCCTGGATCAGATAATTTTTCTGGTATCTTATTCAACAGCACTGCTGAACAATTAGCATTCATAGTAACAGCCGAGAGTTCTTCCATTTTCTTTCTATTCGTGATTAGATCTTTCAAGAATTTAGCATATCTTGGCATTCCTGAAATCACATCAATGAAAGGAAGATTTACATTTATCTGTTTAAACATATCCAAGAATTTGGATTGCTCGGCTTCAAGTTTTTCTTTCTTCATTTTACTCGGGTAAGGAAGTGGTGGTTGGTATGGTTTAACATAAGGTTTATCCTTAACTGTGTTATCTTCATTAACCTTTTCAACTACCGGTTCTTTTTCCTTATCTTGATCAGGTTGTGGTTCTTGTGGAGTAGGAATAGTTTCATCAGAATTTACAGGTATTTCAGGTGATTTAAGTGTTGTACCACTTCTTGTGGTAATAGCTTTAGCTGTTTCATTCCGGGGGTTAGCATTTGTATCACTAGGTAAACTTCCCGGTTTTCTTTCACCTATTAACCTTGCTAGGTTACTTACTTCTTGTTCCAGATTTTGAATAGAAGCTTGTTGATTTCTAAATGCTTGAGCATTTTGTTCATTGGTTTGTTTTTGAGATGTGAAAAACTGCGTTTGAGTTTCAACTAGCTTCGTCATCATATCTTCTAAATTCGGCTTTTTATCATCGGTTTGTTGTGGTGGTTTGTTTTGAAAATTAGGTCTTTGCTGATTGTAAGTATTATTGGATACTTGTTGATTGCTAGGACCTTGTTGGTTATTGTATGGAATATTTCGGTTATAATTCTGGTTTTGATTGTAAATCGGTCTTGGCGGTTGATAATTATTCTGATAATTATTTCCAGGCCTTTGGTTTATGTATGAAATATTCTCTCTTTGTTCCATTGTTAATTCAATACTGAGACAATCTTTTGTCAAATGTGGTCCTCCACACTGCTCACAACTAATTCGTATAGCATGAATATCTTTAGTCATCTTTTCCATTCGTCTCTCGAAAGCATCTATCTTTGCGGAAATGGAATCTAAGTCATGGCTAGAATCGGCTCTAGCTGCTTTAGATGATCTAATGATATCTTTTTCTTGATGCCACTCATGTGAGTGGGAAGCAGTATTATCAATAATTTTGTACGCATCAGTTTCGGTTTTCTTCATAATAGAACCACCAGCTGCTATATCTATATCTTTCCTTGTAGTGATGTCGCATCCTTGGTAGAATATTTGTACTATTTGACAGGTGTCTAAACCATGTTGCGGACATCCTCTTAATAACTTTCCATATCTTGTCCACGCCTCATATAGAGTTTCATTTGGCTTCTGTGTGAACGTAACAATTTCTGCTTGAAGTCTTACGGCTTTAGATGCAGGAAAGAATTGTTTAAGAAATTTGTCAATTAAAACGTCCCATGTATCAATCGCCCCTTCAGGTAACGATTCCAACCAATCTTTGGCTTCTCCCTTTAAAGTCCAGGGAAATAACATGAGATATATCTGTTCATCCTCCACTTCTCGTATTTTAAATAGTGTGCAGATCCTATTAAAGGTACGTATATGTTCATTTGGATCTTCCTTCGGCGCACCACTAAATTGGCATTGATTAGTCACCATGTGTAGAATTTGTCCTTTGATTTCATAATCTGGCGCATTAATGTCTGGATGAGTAATTGCGTGACCTTGGCCAGTGCGTTTAGCTCTCATTCGGTCTTCCATACTTAAAGGTTCCAGATTCTCCATAATTGAATTTGTTGAATCGGTATCACTAGATGCTTCAGATTTAATGGTTCGTTCCTCAACAATCTCTGTTTGAATGATTGGTGGTTCCGGAGGAAAGTTTAATGGTTCAGGATCTACGAACCGTTCCTGAATATTCTCTGGATTCTCAATTGTGAGGTTGGGTTCAAAAAATGGATTATCGGAAATTTGAACTGAAGTACTTGGTCGACTGGATGACGATTCTAAAGAAAAATCAACGGCGGTTATATTTGTTAAACGATGTCTTGATCGAGTTACAGGTGGTGAACGTACAAAAGGTGATGAACGTCTTGCTCGGTGCATTCACTGAATATCCTATTAGTTTTTAAAAGGAAAGAAAAATTATAATAAGTTATCCAATCAATAGACTTTTCTGATTTTGCCCACGTTTCGAATAGCCAAAAGATGCAGCAGAGGGGCAGGATTCGTTTGGTCTCAATATAATTGAGGACTGTTTGGCTCCAATAACCCGGTCCACGTACAAATCCAACTATTACTACGAACCAGAAAATTTTGATGTCTATCAATTTAACTACTCAAAATAAATTTTCGTAATTTTAAGAAATTTAGATAAGAAGTAGAAAAAAATTCTAAGTCCTAAAAACTAGAATGGCGAGAAATAAGAGAGAAAAAGAGTTCGTCGAAAAAGGTCGAAAAAGAAAAAATGATTGAAAAATAAAAGGTGACGGAAAAATAAAAGAAACTTATAAAAACTTAAAAATACTTAACTAATTTAACCTTATTACTACAACTAACTTAAAATTATAATCGCAAATTGAAATTACTAATTGGAATGATAATTGATACATAGTAAAAGGTCTAAAAATATTAAAGCTTACAGGAAAAACTAAATCCCAAATGGAAATAACTTAAAAAGAAACTAAAACTTAAAAAGGCGTCGCAAAATTCTAAAGCACCTAAATCTTAGTCTAAAGAAAAAGCACTTAAGGAATTCTACGGCAAAGCCTAAAAATATAGGAGTAAAAATAACTATAGCAAAAACTAAGTTTAAAATATGAGCTAAAAATACAAATATTACGCTACAACGATTAAAAAGGTACAAAATATAAAAATATACAAAAAGTTGTAAAAAGTACAATTTTTATAAAAATATTATTTTTATATTATTTATTTAATAAAACTATTAATTTTATAATTTTATTAAACTTATTTATACTAAATACATTAAATTAAATAAAAAGTAAAATTAAAATTAAAACTAATAATAATAATAATAATAATTATAATTAGGTTAAATAATAATAATTAATTAATAATATCCGTAATTAATGCTCGATTAGGGCTTCCTTGTCGCCTGTCAGAGTAGCTCCGCGAGTCGCGGCAAATAAAGAAGAAAACCCCGCGAGTCGCGGGGTTCAGAAATTCAGCTGACAGGGTTGAGTTTTTTTTACGCGTTTTCTTTATATTTTTTTTTTTTTTTATTTTCTGTTTTTAATTTAAATAAACGATTTTAAAATAAAACTTATATTTTTATAAACTAAAATAGAAATAAAGAAACTTATAAAACTTAAATATTTACAAAATCTTAAAAATACATATATTTTTGTTTTTCTTTTTATATTTTTGAATAATTAAAACGTATTTCTACAAAAGCGAATTTTTAATAAAAGTAACTAAAAATCTTTTTTTTTTTTTTTTATATTAGCGTTGCGCTTCCGGCGTTTAAGAGTTTTTCCCCGGCAGCGGCGCCAAAAATAACTTGATGTGAAGCGAGGTGTATATAAAATAGTTATTATTTTACTAGGAAAACACTATTAAATACGATACAATTTTACACAAGATATTTATTTATTTATAGAATGGATATACTTAAACCTTGCTACAACACTTATAGGCAGTGTACCTAATCGTACAGTAGTGTAGTTTTTAGTAAGTCCGGTTCGTTCCACAGGGAAATCTTTAAACAAAGCTCAACGCTATATTAGTTTACTTTTATAAAAATACAAATATATATATAAGTAATATTATTATTATAAAGGGGGGTTTTTACCGTTTAATGACCGGTTTGTCGATTTTAAGACTTTAGTCGCAGTTAAAACCTAATGTAAAATATAAAATAAATACAAGACTTAAATTAAAGCGTAAAGTAAATAACGATAATGAAATTGCGAATAATAAAAGTGCGATAAAATAAACTTGCGATAATTAAAAAGTACGATAATTAAAAGTGCGATAAAATAAAATAAATAAAAGTGCGATAATTAGAAGTGCAATTAAATATAAAATAAAGGAAATTAAATATGATATAAAAGAATTATGCTTATTTAAACTTCCGTAATCATGATGTTTGACGTGTTGATTTTAGTTTTATGCCCATGGGTTAATTGTCCTTTGTCCTGGATTATTTAATATGTCCGTCTGGTTTTTGTCCATAACAGTCCATCAGTCATAAATATAAATTGCAAGTGTCCTTGTCAAATTATTATTATACCCGAAGATAAATATTCCAACTAATTGGGGATTCGAATTGTAACAAGGTTTTAATACTTTGTTTAATGAATACACCAGGTTATCGACTGCGTGTAAACCAAGGTTTTACTACTTTGTTAACAATTACACCAATTACCCTTGAATGTAATTTCACCCCTGTTTTAATTATTCTAGTGGCTATTAATCCATTCCCGTGTCCGGTTAAATGAACGATTATTCGTACATATAAATACCCCGCCCATCGTGTCCGATCGAGTGTATATGGTAATTTATAGGGACGCCCAATTGTAAATCTTTATATTAACATTAACAAACTTTCATTTAGTTAAACAAATATAAAGCCCATTAATAGCCCATAGTCTAATTTCCACAAGTGTCGTTCTTTTGTCCAAACCCCAATTATGGTACAAAGCCCAATTACCCAATTTTAGTAATTAGCCCAACATCATGATTACTTCGTTTTAAATAAGCATAATAATAACTTAGCTACGAGACATTAATGTAAAAAGGTTGAACATAACTTACAATGATTAAAAATAGCGTAGCGTTACACGGACAGAATTTCGACTTACACCCTTACAACATTCGCTAACATACCCTTATTATTAGAATTAAAATTAAAATTAAAATATAAATTATATATATATATATATATATTACGTATATATTGAGAGAGAGATGAAATAAGATATGAAATTTGATCAGAATTCGGTTGGCTTTATAGCCAGAGTTGAAAATTGGGGCTCCGCGACTCGCGGCAAAATGCCCTTAAAACTCCGCGAGTCGCGGAGATGTATTTACAGCTCACACCCTTGGAGTTTCTTGCTGCCGACGGATTTTAATATATATATATAATATATATATAATTAATATAATTAATTATATATTATATTATATTTATATACATAGTTAACTTGTAATTTTTAGTCCGTTGCGTCGAGCGTTAAGAGTTGACTCTAGTCCCGGTTCCGGATTTTCGAACGTCCTCGCGTGCAATTTAATATCTTGTACTTTGCGTTTTGAATCTTGTACTTCTGTAATTTCGAGACGTTTCTTATCAATAATTGGAACCTTTTTGATTGTCTTTTGTTCTTTTGAGCTTTTTGGTCGTTTGCGTCTTCAATTCGTCGAATCTGTCTTTTGTCTTCACCTTTTATTATTTAAACGAATATCACTTGTAAATAGAACAATTGCAACTAAAAGCTTGTCTTTCTTGAGGAATAATGCTATGAAATATATGTTCATTTTTAGCATTATCAATACTATGATAAGTAAGCATATCATTAAGTATATTAACAATGAACTACATATGTAAAAACAAGACTACTAACTTAATGATTTTTAAACGAGACATATATGTAACGATTATCGTTGTAAAGACATTTAATGTATATATATATATCATATTAAGAGATATTCATACATGATAATATCATGATAATATAATAATTTAAAATCTCATTTGATATTATAAACATTGGGTTAACAACATTTAACAAGATCGTTAACCTAAAGGTTTCAAAACAACACTTACATGTAACGACTAACGATGACTTAACGACTCAGTTAAAATGTATATACATGTAGTGTTTTAATATGTATTTATACACTTTTGAAAGACTTCAATACACTTATCAAAATATTTCTACTTAACAAAAATTCTTACAATTACATCCTCGTTCAGTTTCATCAACAATTCTACTCGTATGCACCCGTATTCGTACTCGTACAATACATAGCTTTTAGATGTATGTACTATTGGTATATACACTCCAATTATCAGCTCTTAGCAGCCCATGTGAGTCACCTAACACATGTGGGAACCATCATTTGGCAACTAGCATGAAATATCTCATAAAATTACAAAAATATGAGTAATCATTCATGACTTATTTACATGAAAACAAAATTACATATCCTTTATATCTAATCCATACAACAACGACCAAAAACACCTACAAACACTTTCATTCTTCAATTTTCTTCATCTAATTGATCTCACTCAAGTTCTATCTTCAAGTTCTAAGTGTTCTTCATATATTCTACAAGTTCTAGTTGCAGAAAATCAAGAATACTTTCAAGTTTGCTAGCTCACTTCCAATCTTGTAAGGTGATCATCCAACCTCAAGAAATCTTTGTTTCTTACAGTAGGTTATCATTCTAATACAAGGTAATAATCATATTCAAACTTTGGTTCAATTTCTATAACTATAACAATCTTATTTCAAGTGATGATCTTACTTGAACTTGTTTTTGTGTCATGATTCTGCTTCAAGAACTTCGAGCCATCCAAGGATCCGTTGAAGCTAGATCCATTTTTCTCTTTTCCAGTAGGTTTATCCAAGGAACTTAAGGTAGTAATGATGTTCATAACATCATTCGATTCATATATATAAAGCTATCTTATTCGAAGGTTTAAACTTGTAATCACTAGAACATAGTTTAGTTAATTCTAAACTTGTTCGCAAACAAAAGTTAATCCTTCTAACTTGACTTTTAAAATCAACTAAACACATGTTCAATATCTATATGATATGCTAACTTAATGATTTAAAACCTGGAAACACGAAAAACACCGTAAAACCGGATTTACGCCGTCGTAGTAACACCGCGGGCTGTTTTGGGTTAGTTAATTAAAAACTATGATAAACTTTGATTTAAAAGTTGTTATTCTGAGAAAATGATTTTTATTATGAACATGAAACTATATCCAAAAATTATGGTTAAACTCAAAGTGGAAGTATGTTTTCTAAAATGGTCATCTAGACGTCGTTCTTTCGACTGAAATGACTACCTTTACAAAAACGACTTGTAACTTATTTTTCCGACTATAAACCTATACTTTTTCTGTTTAGATTCATAAAATAGAGTTCAATATGAAACCATAGCAATTTGATTCACTCAAAACGGATTTAAAATGAAGAAGTTATGGGTAAAACAAGATTGGATAATTTTTCTCATTTTAGCTACGTGAAAATTGGTAACAAATCTATTCCAACCATAACTTAATCAAATTGTATTGTATATTATGTAATCTTGAGATACCATAGACACGTATACAATGTTTCGACCTATCATGTCGACACATCTATATATATTTCGGAACAACCATAGACACTCTATATGTGAATGTTGGAGTTAGCTATACAGGGTTGAGGTTGATTCCAAAATATATATAGTTTGAGTTGTGATCAATACTGAGATACGTATACACTGGGTCGTGGATTGATTCAAGATAATATTTATCAATTTATTTCTGTACATCTAACTGTGGACAACTAGTTGTAGGTTACTAACGAGGACAGCTGACTTAATAAACTTAAAACATCAAAATATATTAAAAGTGTTGTAAATATATTTTGAACATACTTTGATATATATGTATATATTGTTATAGGTTCGTGAATCAACCAGTGGCCAAGTCTTACTTCCCGACGAAGTAAAAAACTGTGAAGGTGAGTTATAGTCCCACTTTTAAAATCTAATATTTTTGGGATGAGAATACATGCAGGTTTTATAAATGATTTACAAAATAGACACAAGTACGTGAAACTACATTCTATGGTTGAATTATCGAAATCGAATATGCCCCTTTTTATTAAGTCTGGTAATCTAAGAATTAGGGAACAGACACCCTAATTGAAGCGAATCCTAAAGATAGATCTATTGGGCCTAACAAACCCCATCCAAAGTACCGGATGCTTTAGTACTTCGAAATTTATATCATATCCGAAGGGTGTCCCGGAATGATGGGGATATTCTTATATATGCATCTTGTTAATGTCGGTTACCAGGTGTTCACCATATGAATGATTTTTATCTCTATGTATGGTATGTGTATTGAAATATAAAATTTTGTGGTCTATTGTTACGATTTGATATATATAGGTTAAACCTATAACTCACCAACATTTTTGTTGACGTTTTAAGCATGTTTATTCTCAGGTGATTATTAAGAGCTTCCGCTGTCGCATACTTAAATAAGGACGAGATTTGGAGTCCATGCTTGTATGATATTGTGTAAAAACTGCATTCAAGAAACTTATTTTGTTGTAACATATTTGTATTGTAAACCATTATGTAATGGTCGTGTGTAAACAGGATATTTTAGATTATCATTATTTGATAATCTACGTAAAGCTTTTTAAACCTTTATTGATGAAATAAAGGTTATGGTTTGTTTTAAAATGAATGCAGTCTTTGAAAAACGTCTCATATAGAGGTCAAAACCTCGCAACGAAATCAATTAATATGGAACGTTTTTAATCAATAAGAACGGGACATTTTAGTTGGTATCCGAGCGTTGGTCTTAGAGAACCAGAATTTTGCATTAGTGTGTCTTATCGAATTGTTAGGATGCATTAGTGAGTCTGGACTTTGACCCTGTTTACTTGAAAAATAATTGCTTAACAAATTTTGTTGGAAACTATATATTTTTAACATGTGAATATTATGTGATATATTAATCTCTTAACGCGTTTGATATTATGTGATAGATGTCTACCTCTAGAACAAGTCCCATTGACTCACCTAATAATAATGAAGAGTCAAATGTAAATTGGAATGATTGGTGGACTGATTCACAAGTTCCCGAAGAGGAACCGGAAGAAGAGTCGGAACTGGAAGAAGAACCGGAACCGGAAGAAGAATCGGAACCGGATGAAGAAATAGAACCGGTGGGGAAAATAATAAAACGGTTAAGTAAAAGAAAATCCTCAACCAACCGACCAAGGTTAATTATGGTCAATGGTGTTTCCGCCAAGGAAGCAAAATATTGGGAGGATTACCAATTCTCCGATGAATCGGATTCCGACGAGAATTCCGATGATGTTATAGAAATTACCCCAACTGAATTTAAAAAGACAAAAGAAAATAATAAGGGAAAGGGCATAAAAATAGAGAAATCTAATTCCAACCCCGATGAACTTTATATGTATCGTCAACCCCCGAAGTCCTTAAGTTGTAACAATGACCCGGGAACCTCTAAACCACCAGGTTTTTCTAAACCAATGTGGAAAACGACGGATCGTATTAGGGGAACATCATATATCCCTAGAAACTTGGCAAAACGATCCAAAACCAAAGATGAAGAAACAAGCGAGTCGAAATAAGATAGTTGTATTCGTGTGGTGTAATATATGTAATATAGTGTGCTTATGCTTTATGATATATGTAAAAATTGCTTGTATTAATAAGTATTTTTTTTATGAATCTAACTCTTGTCTATTTTACAGTATAAAAACACAAAATGGATAGACAACCCAATATTTTAAGAGACCTACCCGGAGACATGATTGATGAAATCTTGTCTAGAGTCGGTCAGAATTCTTCGGCACAACTATTTAAGGCGAGATCAGTTTGTAAGACATTCGAAGAACGTTCCAAGAATGCCTTGGTTTATAAATGGCTTTCGTTCGAAAGATGGGGGATATCACATTGGGAAATCCATAAGTTACGATGTGTTTACTTTGACGCATATATTGCGGGGAACCCAAATGCTATTTTACGCAATGGGTTAAGAAATTATTTTGACTCAATATATCCGAATATTGGACTTCGTGATTTAGAAAAAGCGGCTAACATGCAACATAAAGAAGCATGTTATGCTTATGGATTAGTAATGTTCGCTTCTCACCAAAGTGAGAACAAGAACATCGGGCTACAACTATTAAACAAAACGTTCCCACAAGTGACGGAGTCTGTAATTGGGGTAAGAAATGAGGTTTTTAGATTGTTACGGGACTGTTGGACATTACGTAACCCTCATCCCTTTAACGACGTTACAACACGCTGTCTTATCAATGGCCATAACGGTTATGTTTCACAAGACCAAGGATGGGAAGTAATCCTAGTAAAACCAGAATGCATGACTTGTTTCTGGACGTATGAATTACGTGTCTTTATTGCCATTGCTGAACGACTTGTGTACTAGCTACAATTATCTTCACAACCATCTTGTATCAAATTTATTGTGTGCTATATTTAATGTTATATGTAAAATAAGCGGTATTGTAAGTTTGTAAAATATTGTGTAAAAGTTTGAACGCGAAATATTATTATAATCAGTTTTTCATATAGAATTGTAGTAGTTGAATTGTATATTAGCTACTAAGTATGAACTTAACGGGTAGGTACTACCCGAATTTAAACTTATAAAACGCTAATATGAAGAAAAAGCTTTTATAAATGAGTTCATATTATGCTACGAAATACTATTAACTACTCTTAATATTCTGTATGATTAACTTGTTCCATTTGACTATTTTGAAGGAAATGGCACCGACTACTCGACACACCATGAATATGAATGAAGAGGAATTCCGTACTTTTCTAGATTCAAACATAGCCGCAGTACAGGCTGCGCTACATACCAACAATAACCTTGGATCTAGCAGTATAGGAAATCGTGTAGGATGCACCTACAAAGAATTCACTGCCTGCAAACCTTTGGAATTTGATGGAACCGAAGGACCGATCGGATTGAAACGGTGGACCGAGAAGGTAGAATTGGTGTTTGCCATAAGTAAGTGTACTAAAGAGGACAAAGTGAAGTACGCTACGCATACCTTCACAGGTTCTGTGTTAACATGGTGGAATACCTATCTAGAGCAAGTGGGACAAGACGATGCGTACGCACTACCGTGGTCAGCATTCAAGCACTTGATGAACGAGAAGTACCGTCCCAGAACCGAGGTCAATAAGCTCAAGACAGAACTTAGAGGGTTACGAACCCAAGGATTTGCTATTACCACGTACAAAAGACGATTCACAGAATTGTGCCTATTGTGTCCGGGAGCATTCGAAGATGAGGAAGAGAAGATCGACGCGTTTGTGAAAGGATTACCGGAAAGAATCCAAGAAGATATAAGTTCACACGAGCCCGCCTCCATACAATAGGCATGTAGAATGGCTCACAAACTAGTGAACCAGATTGAAGAAAGAATTAAAGAACAGACTGCTGAAGAGGCCAATGTGAAGCAAGTCAAAAGAAAGTGGGAGGAAAATGGTGATAAGAATCACCAATACAACAACAACAGCAATTACAATAATAATCGCAACAATTATCCCAATAATCGCAACATCAATCGCAACTACAACAAACGGCCCAACAACAACAACAACAACAACAACAACAACAGCAACTACAACAATCATCCCAACAACAATAATAACCGCAACAACAACAACAATCAGAAGCAGCTATGCCAAAGGTGTGAAAAGTATCACTCGGGGTTCTGCACCAAATTTTGCAACAAGTGTAAAAGAAATGGTCATAGCGCGGCGAAGTGTGAGGTCTACGGACCAGGGGTTAACAGAACGAAAGGAACAAATGGTGTCAGAACGAGTAATGGCGGAGCAAGTAGTGTCGGAGCAAGTTATGCCAATGTAATTTGTTATAAATGTGGAAAACCGGGACACATTATTAGAAATTGCCCGAACCAGGAGAACACGAATGGATAAGGCCGCAGAAGAGTTTTCAATATTAATGCGGCAGAGGCACAGGAAGACCCGGAGCTTGTTACTGGTACGTTTCTTATTGACAATAAATCTGCTTACGTTTTATTTGATTCGGGTGCAGATAGAAGCTATATGAGTAGAGATTTTTGTGCTAAATTAAGTTGTCCATTGACGCCTTTGGATGGTAAATTTTTACTCGAATTAGCAAATGGTAAATTAATTTCAGCAGATAATATATGTCGGAATCGAGAAATTAAACTGGTTAGTGAAACATTTAAGATTGATTTGATACCAGTAGAGTTAGGGAGTTTTGATGTGATAATCGGTATGGACTGGTTGTGTGATGACCCGGAAATTTCTGACCAAATTTAAACTTAATCTTTGTATGATTAATATTTCTGACACGATAAGCAAAGTCTGTAAAACTGAATCTCAAAATTTTTGAACTACTTTTATATATTTAAATACCCTTCGGTTGTTTTCGACGATTCGCGAACAATTATATGTAAATAGATACATATATACTATAACTTGAAAAGTTAACAATGTATTAATTGTTTGATACCGTACATTAAACTTATTGGTTTAAATATCTATTTGAATATATATGATAAGTTGAAATACTTATTATTAAAATTTATTTATAAATAACTTCTAATGTGTATTTAAAAACTGATTTATGTATATTAAAAAGATGTATACATATATATAATTTCAAGTTATTTAGTAAACGATAGTAACATTCGTTTATTGATTCGATTGATATTCAGATAAGTTAACTAAAGCGTTTAAGATGAACCAGTATGCTACAGCATTTTCAAATTGCTACAGTACCCAAAATGCTACAGTGTTTTCGAAAATCACTACTTGCTACAGTGAAATTGAATTTGCTACAGTGAATTGCTACAGTAAAAATTGACTTTGCTACAGTAACTTTGCTACAGTAAACACTATTTTAAAATGTATTTTAACAAATAGCGAGACGATGATTTATAGAAGTAAATGACCAAAACACTCGAAAGTTTAAGATATACTTTAAGTGGTACAGTTTATGGATAATTTAAGGCTATATTTTGACAAAGGTACGTGTCACGAAACATAAAGTATTATTTTTCTAAGCGTACGAAAATGCGTTCGAGAAACCGGAACCGGGACATAAGTCGAGTGACAACGTACGACTTATCGGAACAAAAATTACAAGTCCACTATGCACGTGAATTTAATATAATATATAATTAATTATATAAATTAATTATATTATATTTATAATTAAATAAAATGTCGACAAACAACGAGACAAAAATTTGTGAGCTGTAAATTCTTCCCATGCGATCGCATGGGAAATGTGCTTGAAGGCCATGCGATCGCATGGCAGTCTGTATCTGGCCACATCTATAAATTCGAGCATTTTTCTGATTTCTGATGCACTCCAACTCTTATCTATCTCTCTCGTATTATATTTATATATTATTATTATTATTATTTTTAAGATTAATATTATTATTATTATTATTATTATTATTATTATTATTATTATTATTAGTAATATTATTACATAAAATATTACGACGAGGTTATGGGCGTGTCACTTTCAAAACGGGTTTTCGAGCGGGATAGAGATAAGAAAACTATGGGTTATAGCTATGGACATTATGGATAATGTTCAAGGGTATTGTTCTCAAGTCAAACCTAGTGTTTATCATCTTCGTTGCGTCTACGTACTTTTCTGAAATATTGAATCACAATATTGATACGTAAGCATTTATATTTTATCTTTTATAAATTAATAGTGTATCCATGTCTAGTGCTCGAGTATATATGTTTATGCATACTTGTATACTAAATTTCGTCGTTAAACAGTTTATAATGAATCACTAATTAAATACATATACTACTGGTAAAGGGTATATGATATACATGTTTTTGGAAAGCTGGCGAAAAATCAATAACTTTTCATTTAGATATCGAATAGTTTCGATGAACGGGTTAAAAGATATGATCAACTGAATTATGATTGACGTTAATCAAAATTGCTTTTGAATCTGCAATTAAGATTTAAACAACTTGTTTACGAGATTGATAAAGTGAACTTTTAAATATTACCAACCGAGTAAATGAATCCTTATATAAGGTACGTCTCGTTTGTTGAACTATTGTCAAAATTGACTTTTTGAAACAACATTGGATAACTTTTGTATGTCGATATCGAGCATTAGGATTGTGATACACTATGACCTGACCTAGCTTGATAGACATTTATTGACCAACATATGTTCTCTAGGTTGAGATCTACGGTTATTTGGTAATCCGTGTTTCGATCACATTTTGGTGAATGACTTTATATGCTGCTAAGGTGAGTTTCATAAGATCCCTTTTACTCTCTACATTTTTGGGCTGAGAATACATGCAAATGCTTTATTAACTGATTTACAATATATATATATGCGTGAGTTTCATTGCTCCCTTTTTACAAATATTTTTGGGCTGAGAATACATGTGCAGTTTTATAAACTGTTTTACTAAATGGATACAAATACTAAAACTGATTTTGTGTGAGTTTCATTTGCTCCCTTTTTAATTGCTTTTGCAATCTATATTTTTGGGCTGAGAATACATGCACTTTATTTTAAACGCAATGGATACAAGTACATACTAAATTCTACACTGAGTTTGAACCGAAAATCCCTTAGCTTTGGTAACTGTTAACTGCCAGTTATAAGAACTGGTGGGCGCGAGTAGTAGTATATGGATCCATAGGGCTTGACATCCCCGTCCGAGCTAGAGCGCTAGCCTTTTAACGGACGTATGCTATTTGATAAGCGTACACGTTGGTTTGCGTGTATTATTAAGATGATTATACAAAGGGTACAAATTATATATACGTTAAAGTTTAGTTACCAGGGTGCTCAACTTTGTAGAACCGATTG
Organism: Rutidosis leptorrhynchoides; assembly: GCF_046630445.1. Lineage (NCBI taxonomy): Eukaryota > Viridiplantae > Streptophyta > Magnoliopsida > Asterales > Asteraceae > Rutidosis > Rutidosis leptorrhynchoides. The sequence continues at coordinate 82,305,309 of NC_092333.1, forward strand.
ATAAACATTTCGGATGAAACAACTGAAATCTTGTGATCCACCTTTTATGTAAAACCTATTGATAAACATTTCGGATGAAACAACTGAAATCTTGTGATCCACCTTTTATGTAAAACCTATTGATAAACGTTTTGAATAAAACAACTGAACTTTTGTAATCCACATTGATATACGGATTATGTGTAATATTAAAACTATGAACTCACCAACCTTTGTGTTGACACTTGAAGTATGTTTATTCTCAGGATTCTAGAAGTCTTCCGCTGTTTGCTTATACGTGATACAAGATATGTGCTTGGAGTCATACATGCTATATACAAGAAACTTGCATTCACCAAACCATTACCATGTATCTTATTTTGACTGTATTGTCAACAGATGTATTATTGTAAACCATTTAAATAGAGATTGTCTATACGTAGAAATCACCAGATGTTAAAAACCTGGAATTTATATATTCATTTATGAAATACCTTTTCAAACGAATACAATGTTACAAAATGTATCACATAGAGGTCAAATACCTCGCAATGAAATCAATGAATGACGTGTTCGTCCATATGGATTTGGAGCGATCGTCACAGGTTGAAAGAAGTGAAAGCAGAGATCGTTTGTTACAAAAATGCAATTCGCATTATACGAGAAAAAGGAAAACCCTTAATGGTGTACGGAGAAAAGGGCAACACGAAGCTACATCTTATTAGTAATTTGAAGGCACAAAAACTAATAAGAAAAGGTTGCTATGCTGTTCTAGCACACGTCGAGAAAGTACAAACTGAAGAAAAGAGCATCAATGATGTTCCCTTTGCAAAAGAATTTCCTGATGTATTTCCGAAAGAATTACCGGGATTACCCCCACATCGATCCGTTGAATTTCAAATAGATCTTGTACCAGGAGCTGCACCAATAGCTCGTGATCCTTACAGACTCGCACCCAGCGAGATGAAAGAACTGCAAAGCCAATTACAAGAACTTTTAGAGCGTGGTTTCATTCGACCAAGCACATCACCATGGGGAGCTCCTGTTTTGTTTGTCAATAAGAAAGATGGTACATTCAGGTTGTGTATCGACTACCGAGAGTTGAACAAACTTACCATCAAGAACCGCTACCCACTACCAAGAATCGACGACTTATTTGATTAACTACAAGGCTCGTCTGTTTATTCAAAGATTGACTTACGTTCCAGGTATCATCAAATGTGGGTGAAAGAAGATGATATTCCAAAGACTGCTTTCAGAATACGTTACGGTCATTACGAGTTTATGGTCATGTCGTTTGGTTTAACTAATGCACCAGCTGTGTTCATGGACCTTATGAACCGAGTGTGTGGACCATACCTTGACAAGTTTGTCATTGTTTTCATTGATGACATACTTATTTACTCAAAGAATGACCAACAACACGGTGAACATTTGAGAAAGGTGTTAGAAGTATTGAGGAAGGAAGAATTGTACGCTAAGTTTTCAAAGTGTGCATTTTGGTTGGAAGAAGTTCAATTCCTCGGTCACATAGTGAACAAAGAAGGTATTAAGGTGGATCCGGTAAAGATAGAAACTGTTGAAAAGTGGGAAACCCCGAAAACTCCGAAACACATACGCCAGTTTTTAGGACTAGCTGGTTACTACAGAAGGTTCATCCAAGACTTTTCCAGAATAGCAAAACCCTTGACTGCATTAACGTATAAAGGGAAGAAATTTGAATGGAATGATGAACAAGAGAAAGCGTTTCAGTTATTGAAGAAAAAGCTAACTACGGCACCTATATTGTCATTGCCTGAAGGGAATGATGATTTTGTGATTTATTGTGACGCATCAAAGCAAGGTCTCGGTTGTGTATTAATGCAACGAACGAAGGTGATTGCTTATGCGTCTAGACAATAGAAGATTCACGAACAAAATTATACGACGCATGATTTGGAATTAGGCGCGGTTGTTTTTGCATTAAAGACTTGGAGGCACTACTTATATGGGGTCAAAAGTATTATATATACCGACCACAAAAGTCTTCAACACATATTTAATCAGAAACAACTGAATATGAGGCAGCGTAGGTGGATTGAATTATTGAATGATTACGACTTTGAGATTCGTTATCACCCGGGGAAGGCAAATGTGGTAGCCGATGCCTTGAGCAGGAAGGATAGAGAACCCATTCGAGTAAAATCTATGGATATAATGATTCATAATAACCTTACTACTCAAATAAATGAGGCGCAACAAGGAGTTTTAAAAGAGGGAAATTTAAAGGATGAAATACCCAAAGGATCGGAGAAGCATCTTAATATTCGGGAAGACGGAACCCGGTATAGGGCTGAAAGGATTTGGGTACCAAAATTTGGAGATATGAGAGAAATAGTACTTAGAGAAGCTCATAAAACCAGATACTCAATACATCCTGGAACGGGGAAGATGTACAAGGATCTCAAGAAACATTTTTGGTGGCCGGGTATGAAAGCCGATGTTGCTAAATACGTAGGAGAATGTTTGACGTGTTCTAAGGTCAAAGCTGAGCATCAGAAACCATCAGGTCTACTTCAACAACCCGAAATCCCGGAATGGAAATGGGAAAACATTACCATGGATTTCATCACTAAATTGCCAAGGACTGCAAGTGGTTTTGATACTATTTGGGTAATAGTTGATCGTCTCACCAAATCAGCACACTTCCTGCCAATAAGAGAAAATGACAAGATGGAGAAGTTAGCACGACTGTATTTGAAGGAAGTCATCTCCAGACATGGAATACCAATCTCTATTATCTCTGATAGGGATGGCAGATTTATTTCAAGATTCTGGCATACATTACAGCAAGCATTAGGAACTCGTCTAGACATGAGTACTGCCTATCATCCAGAAACTGATGGGCAGAGCGAAAGGACGATATAAACACTTGAAGACATGCTACGAGCATGTGTTATTGATTTCGGAAACAGTTGGGATCGACATCTACCGTTAGCAGAATTTTTCTACAACAACAGCTACCATTCAAGCATTGAGATGACGCCGTTTGAAGCACTTTATGGTAGAAAGTGCAGGTCTCCGATTTGTTGGAGTGAAGTGGGGGATAGATAGATTACGGGTCCGGAGATTATACAAGAAACTACCGAGAAGATCATCCAAATTCAACAACGGTTGAAAACCGCCCAAAGTCGACAAAAGAGCTACAATGACATTAAAAGAAAAGATATAGAATTTGAAATTGGAGAGATGGTCATGCTTAAAGTTGCACCTTGGAAAGGCGTTGTTCGATTTGGTAAACGAGGGAAATTAAATCCAAGGTATATTGGACCATTCAAGATTATTGATCGTGTCGGACCAGTAGCTTACCGACTTGAGTTACCTCAACAACTCGCGGCTGTACATAACACTTTCCACGTCTCAAATTTGAAGAAATGTTTTGCTAAAGAAGATCTCACTATTCCGTTAGATGAAATCCAAATCAACGAAAAACTTCAATTCATCGAAGAACCCGTCGAAATAATGGATCGTGAGGTTAAAAGACTTAAGCAAAACAAGATACCAATTGTTAAGGTTCGATGGAATGCTTGTAGAGGACCCGAGTTCACCTGGGAGCGTGAAGATCAGATGAAGAAGAAATACCCGCATCTATTTCCAGAAGATTCGTCAACACCTTCAACAGCTTAAAATTTCGGGACGAAATTTATTTAACGGGTAGGTACTGTAGTGACCCGAACTTTTCCATGTTTATATATATTAATTGAGATTGATATTTACATGATTAAATGTTTCCAACATGTTAAGCAATCAAACTTGTTAAGACTTGATTAATTGAAATATGTTTCATATAGACAATTGACCACCCAAGTTGACCGGTGATTCACGAACGTTAAAACTTGTAAAAACTATATGATGACATATATATGGATATATATATAGTTAAAATGATACTATGATAAGTAAGCATATCATTAAGTATATTAACAATGAACTACATATGTAAAAACAAGACTACTAACTTAATGATTTTTAAACGAGACATATATGTAACGATTATCGTTGTAAAGACATTTAATGTATATATATCATATTAAGAGATATTCATACATGATAATATCATGATAATATAATAATTTAAAATCTCATTTGATATTAAAAACATTGGGTTAACAACATTTAACAAGATCGTTAACCTAAAGGTTTCAAAACAACACTTACATGTAACGACTAACGATGACTTAACGACTCAGTTAAAATGTATATACATGTAGTGTTTTAATATGTATTTATACACTTTTGAAAGACTTCAATACACTTATCAAAATATTTCTACTTAACAAAAATGCTTACAATTACATCCTCGTTCAGTTTCATCAACAATTCTACTCGTATGCACTCGTATTCGTACTCGTACAATACACAGCTTTTAGATGTATGTACTATTGGTATATACACTCCAATGATCAGCTCTTAGCAGCCCATGTGAGTCACATAACACATGTGGGAACCATCATTTGGCAACTAGCATGAAATATCTCATAAAATTACAAAAATATGAGTAATCATTCATGACTTATTTACATGAAAACAAATTACATATCCTTTATATCTAATCCATACACCAACGACCAAAAACACCTACAAACACTTTCATTCTTCAATTTTCTTCATCTAATTGATCTCTCTCAAGTTCTATCTTCAAGTTCTAAGTGTTCTTCATATATTCTACAAGTTCTAGTTACAGAAAATCAAGAATACTTTCAAGTTTGCTAGCTCACTTCCAATCTTGTAAGGTGATCATCCAACCTCAAGAAATCTTTGTTTCTTACAGTAGGTTATCATTCTAATACAAGGTAATAATCATATTCAAACTTTGGTTCAATTTCTATAACTATAACAATCTTATTTCAAGTGATGATCTTACTTGAACTTGTTTTCGTATCATGATTCTGCTTCAAGAACTTCGAGCCATCCAAGGATCCGTTGAAGCTAGATCCATTTTTCTCTTTTCCAGTAGGTTTATCCAAGGAACTTAAGGTAGTAATGATGTTCATAACATCATTCGATTCATATATATAAAGCTATCTTATTCGAAGGTTTAAACTTGTAATCACTAGAACATAGTTTAGTTAATTCTAAACTTGTTCGCAAACAAAAGTTAATCCTTCTAACTTAACTTTTAAAATCAACTAAACACATATTCTATATCTATATGATATGCTAACTTAATGATTTAAAACCTGGAAACACGAAAAACACCGTAAAACCGGATTTACGCCGTCGTAGTAACACCGCGGGCTGTTTTGGGTTAGTTAATTAAAAACTATGATAAACTTTGATTTAAAAGTTGTTATTCTGAGAAAATGATTTTTATTATGAACATGAAACTATATCCAAAAATTATGGTTAAACTCAAAGTGGAAGTATGTTTTCTAAAATGGTCATCTAGACGTCGTTCTTTCGACTGAAATGACTACCTTTACAAAAACGACTTGTAACTTATTTTTCCGACTATAAACCTATACTTTTTCTGTTTAGATTCATAAAATAGAGTTCAATATGAAACCATAGCAATTTGATTCACTCAAAACGGATTTAAAATGAAGAAGTTATGGGTAAAACAAGATTGGATAATTTTTCTCATTTTAGCTACGTGAAAATTGGTAACAAATCTATTCCAACCATAACTTAATCAAATTGTATTGTATATTATGTAATCTTGAGATACCATAGACACGTATACAATGTTTCGACCTATCATGTCGACACATCTATATATATTTCGGAACAACCATAGACACTCTATATGTGAATGTTGGAGTTAGCTATACAGGGTTGAGGTTGATTCCAAAATATATATAGTTTGAGTTGTGATCAATACTGAGATACGTATACACTGGGTCGTGGATTGATTCAAGATAATATTTATCAATTTATTTCTGTACATCTAACTGTGGACAACTAGTTGTAGGTTACTAACGAGGACAGCTGACTTAATAAACTTAAAACATCAAAATATATTAAAAGTGTTGTAAATATATTTTGAACATACTTTGATATATATGTATATATTGTTATAGGTTCGTGAATCAACCAGTGGCCAAGTCTTACTTCCCGACGAAGTAAAAAACTGTGAAGGTGAGTTATAGTCCCACTTTTAAAATCTAATATTTTTGGGATGAGAATACATGCAGGTTTTATAAATGATTTACAAAATAGACACAAGTACGTGAAACTACATTCTATGGTTGAATTATCAAAATCGAATATGCCCCTTTTTATTAAGTCTGGTAATCTAAGAATTAGGGAACAGACACCCTAATTGAAGCGAATCCTAAAGATAGATCTATTGGGCCTAACAAACCCCATCCAAAGTACCGGATGCTTTAGTACTTCGAAATTTATATCATATCCGAAGGGTGTCCCGGAATGATGGGGATATTCTTATATATGCATCTTGTTAATGTCGGTTACCAGGTGTTCACCATATGAATGATTTTTATCTCTATGTATGGGATGTGTATTGAAATATGAAATCTTGTGGTCTATTATTATGATTTGATATATATAGGTTAAACCTATAACTCACCAACATTTTTGTTGACGTTTTAAGCATGTTTATTCTCAGGTGATTATTAAGAGCTTCCGCTATCGCATACTTAAATAAGGACGAGATTTGGAGTCCATGCTTGTATGATATTGTGTAAAAACTGCATTCAAGAAACTTATTTTGTTGTAACATATTTGTATTGTAAACCATTATGTAATGGTCGTGTGTAAACAGGATATTTTAGATTATCATTATTTGATTATCTACGTAAAGCTTTTTAAACCTTTATTGATGAAATAAAGGTTATGGTTTGTTTTAAAATGAATGCAGTCTTTGAAAAACGTCTCATATAGAGGTCAAAACCTCGCAACGAAATCAATTAATATGGAACGTTTTTAATCAATAAGAACGGGACATTTCAATTCCTGACTTATTTGATAGCAACGAAGTTTGAGTAAAGTTATACAACGTCTTGCTAAAGATTAACCCGAACTTTCTAAAATTAGAAAATTACTATAAGTGAAAACTTTCCATAAATAGTAACCTTCCGAAAATGGAAATTCTTTAGTGAACCATTACTATCAATAAAGTACTATATACTATTGTCTGTTAGGCAATGTCTGATCATACGTTCTATCTCTAGGTTGAGATCTCGGTCACATCCTTCCGTTCAATTCTTTCGTGTGCTACTAAGGTGAACTTCATAGCCCCACTTTTTACTGTTTACTTAACTATTTATAACTTTTGGGGTGAGACACATGCTTGTTTTATAACTGTTTTACACTTAGACACAAGTACTAAATTGTTAACTATGCTGTCATGCTTTGATTCATGCTAAATCCCTACCGTAATATCGTCAATTGCTACATTTAAATGCAAACTTAATTATTGTGAGTAGGCCTATTGAGAGTAACGTCTCTAACCATTCGACCGTTGGTCTTTGGTTACATAATAATGATTCCACGACACTGACAGTACAAGGTGTCATAGGGTAAACTTGTTTAGTAGCGATATTACAAAATGCAGCAACACTTTTAGATTGATATTTCTATATCAATCAACTTTAAACTAAATCTTGTGGTCTAAAACTTTGGATATTATTTATAAACCTGTGAATTTCACTCAACCTTTTTGGTTGACACTTTAAGCATGTTTTGTCTCAGGTGATGATTGAGCTAGCTGTTTGCAACTTTGTGATGATAGATTTGATGCTTGCATGGAGTCCACATCGCATATTATATTTTAGTTCATAAACATTTATTTTACGTTTTAATAATAATGTAAACATGTATTACTGCTTCCGCTATTTTATTAACAAAGGTTTTATTTAAAAAGTCTTATATAGAGTCGTTCTCGTTTATACAACTGTGTTATGATATGATTGGTCACAATTACCCCTGATCCATTTTGGGGGGTGTGACAGATTGGTATCAGAGCAGGCTGATGTAGAGAACCAGGATTGCATTTTATGTGTGCCTTATACAATTAGGTACCTTAGCAATGTAGGACTACAACTTTCCTTGACTATAATGCCTTTAATTGTTGCCTTAAACTGTTAAATGCTACACTATACTTTAGAAACTTTACTTATCTTAGAATGCCGAGCCAACCTAAGAACTCTGCTCACTTTCCTAAGTACTATTCAATTCCGCCACCACATTTAAATGCGACACCGTTCTCGACATTCCTATGTCATCTATCATAGTTTTGTGCATTACATATGTATTACATGAAATGTTATCAATGATTTTTGAAACTTCTATATTTGTTACTATTCATACTCAAACGTATATAACCTCCTTGTTATATCACGTACCTATATGCTTTATGCCTTTATGCATCGGTTTGTGAACCGGAAAATGTCATTGAGTTATCTCAAAGACATTATAATGTCATCACTACTCATATTCATTACTTTTAAATCTTTGATTTCTCTTTTTTTTTATCATTGAATTTTCTTGACGGATGGCTTCTACGAAACTCTAGAATAGAAGGGTTTGGATTATCGATTTAAAGGATCTTATAGCTCAAGCCGTAGACCTGAATAGGCCATTACGAATTGAAAGTCTTTAATTGAAAGATTATCAGATTACATACTTATCATTTTATGATCTCGACACGTCATACTGCTATTATTGGAGTATAGACACATCATATCTTATTATATCTTATCATATCTATCTTAATAGACTTTGTCTAACACTTTTTCTAAATTTCCTCCGTAAATTACGGAAATCTTTTTGCTATATATACGTATATCAAGAAGACAAATATATCATTCAATATTCAACACTCATCTTATAACAAAAACCCTTATTCCGATCAGATAATATGGATTTCTCACTTGATTCCTTGAACTCCTCAAGCTCTAATGGCAGCGTAACCGGAATAAACCAACCAATTAGTCATCACCTTTTCTGGATGAATTGGGGGTGGGTTCGTAGTCTACTTAATCAATGGAGAAGTGAAGAAGGTGATCCTTTTCACCCACCACATTGCCCTATTGGCGAAGAACCTGAAGCACTTACCGGCGAACCCGTTCGGAACACTATTTTCACCCTCATTTCCAGGATATCCCGTCACGAATATATAATATCTAGAATTTCAGATCTTATTCATCCCCTTGTCCGAACCGCCAATCATCCCGGAATAATAGAAGAAGTCAACGAGCTTCGCGCTCGAGTAGTGGCTTTGGAAAATATGGTGCAAAACCTACGAGCACCAGCAGCAGCACCAGCAGCATAACCAACACCACCAGTACCATCAGCATCACCGCCAACAGCATCAGCTTCACCAACAACAACATCTGCATTCCACGCCTCAACATCACACTCAGTACCTCAAACATTAACATCATACGCCCCATAGATACCAAGGAATATTAGTAATAATGAGTTAAGATGTATTGACTCATTCTTCCTGAAGAATTATATATGTATACTTTATATATATATGGTTTGGAACAATAATAAATATTTTCGTACTAAGCTATTACGTGTGAATCTTAACTAGTAAATACTACTCGGTTAATTCATATCACTAATATGCTATGATGTACATCCTTCGTTAATGACTTAACAATCGTTAATCACTGCTTCAGCACACTAAACTCCATTTTCATAATAAATCAAGTGTATTATTCAAATACATGTTTGATTTTACACTTTCATTTTTGATGTACTCAAAACTTTCTAGAAAACATTATTCGTGCCTTGTGAATTTCACAAGAAATCCACGAGCACCAACATCATATACCGAGATATATCAATAACAATGAACGATGAAGTATTGATTCATAACTTCATTAGCGAAATATTTCGCGACAATTATTAAATCTCTAAGGTTTTGGAGATTATTAATTCTCATTTCAACCGTAAATCAAATGAGTTTAATATTATACTAACTCATTAAATCCATGATTATATCTGAAAGAAAATATATATGTACGTATATTTTCATAAAGATTGTAATTAAATATTCTGTTGTACAAACTGTTGACGGTGAAAATATTTTAACGGGTAGGTAGTACCCGAGAAATATTTATATCTCACATTAATATGTTACACCGTACATTCTTCAATTCTGATTCAACAGTCATTAATTATACTACTTACATCCACATATGTATCCGTTCACTAAAGAACAACCATTTTCATACAAATTCAAATACATATTCTGATTTTGACATATCGAAATTTAAGTAAAACTTTAGCAAGTGTTATCTTCTTAAAGATCACTACATTCATGAATTATATTCATTCGTATTCTATGATGAATTATCACATCAAACCACTGAACTTACCATTCCTTACTTTTGAAAATCACAAACATTTCTTCGTCAACTGTTAGATCCATTGATGGATGCATCTTACGCTTAAACACTTCAAATTCAAAATTTTTGAAAACATCCTTTGAATCTTGACGATCACAATCAGCGTTCAATCATCTAAAAACGAAATTTCTTGAAACCATCTCAGATTGATAACTGACGATTCAAATATGGCTGCATTAAATGCAGAGGAAACAGCAAAATTGTAGATGGCCTAAATGGCCAGGAGTTTGATGATAAAGAATGGGGTATTGGGAACGCTCGATAGAAAATTTGGTGCTGAAAAACGGATTGAGCAAACCATGAAGGAGACCGTGGACAAATCACAAGGATTAAACCTATAATCAAAGAATCTAGATGATTCGATTTCTGATGAAAATCACAAAAGATCTCCTTACGCATTCTAAATCCTTACAGAAGAATTTTTCTCGTTATCATTTGATCTTAGAAAATTCTAAGATATCATCGTATCTTTCGTTATAAATATCCTCCATATTTCTGAAGATACATTCATAACTACTCTTGTCTGAAATTATTTATCACTTCGCACTTTATGTGTTACATAATAAAGGAAACTGTTTTAGTTTCTATATTTCTATAACATACAAGTTTAAATTTTGAATGATTTGAGGTAGTGTTGGGAATTGAAGCATGAGTTAGTATAATATAATGATGTCAGGCCAACGTGATTATATTACAGTAAGTCATGCTAAATTTTTAATGGAAGATGATGATTCATAGACTTTATAATCATCATTTGCCATGTTACATGACTTTTACATTCTACTTAACCTCTGAACATATCAAGAACATATATTCTTGATAGTTCTATCCTTAGTAATTCTAGTAATTTGACAAATCAAATCGTGCTATTACCTTTCCTTCTGCTTTGTATATTATGATCATTTGAAACTCCATACCTACGAATTCTAGACCATTATTCGCTTGACTTGAAGTCGGGAAGGAAAAACAAGATCATAGAGCTCCGACATATAAGGGAAAATATAAAGCCCGATAACAACACGGAAATTACAAACCGTGTATATCAATGCGTATAGCAACATAAAGACACGGGAGAATTAAAAACACTATAACCCCAAGGTAATTGTAGAAGTAAACAGATTCCTCTGGGGGTAAATGAAAAAGAAGAATGACAGAAATGATAGTCAGAAAAATATCCAGGATAAGAACTGGATGGAGCATTTTCACAATCTTTGGAAGTATGAATCAAGAAAGAAAGTATATAAGTGGTGAAGATAATGAAACAAAAGAAGCTAATTTATAGCAAAATTCTAGACACAACAATCAAGGCAATTTTAATTTCCTTAATTACCGGAGAATCAAATCTTATACAGATTATAAAGATTTCCTTTAATTCCCTTGAATTCCGGAAATCACCTTTAATTATGTCAAAAGTTAAGGCAAACTGATATTTCCTTATTTCAAACTTTTAAGATAACTTCATTTATACTCTTCCTATAATCGAATCGTTTTATCCATATTACCCAATGTTGATAAAACAATATTTTCAACTCATATTCATCATTCTTGTTGTAAAGAATGACAATCTCTATCAAATTTCACCACTATGATTTTCATGAACTCCTTTCTATTTTGTCTACCCTAGCATGGTGGCATAAACGCTCAAGGTTTAAATGAGCTCGATATTATTCATAACACATTTTATATATCCAATTTACTAAAATGACTTGTATAACATCATCATTTTGAATGATCTCCGCATTAATAATAAAATGCACTTCGTAGAAGAACTTGTAGAAATTATGGTTTGTATGATTTTAATTCTTGAAACAGAACAATATTCTATCCGTTGGAATTCACGCAAGGCCCCGAGCATACCTGGGAACGTGAAAACCAAATAAAACGTAAATATCCTCGTCTATGTACGAACAAAACCGATTAATGGCAACAACTAAATTTCGGGACGAAATTTCTTTTAACGGGTAGGTACTATAACAACCCTCATATTTCCATGCCTGAATTGACTAATTTGACTATAGGGTTATTATCCATACGTAATATATAATTAAATTCGACGTTGATCAAATATTTATTTTTAGTCGACACTTTCTGTTAACTAAAGTTTACACTAATTATATAAAATAACTTTAGTTAATATTAATGCGTATTATATTTAAAACTATATGTAACATAATTATTAATTAAATGATAAATTATTTTAATCATTATATATATTTTTAGCTTATAAAAAAAAAAAAAAGAAATAAGATTTTTTTTTATAAATTAAATAATGAGCTCATGAATTTTGACTAAATATTTTCAAAAACAAAAACTTATTAAAAACATTTTTAACATGTTTTTATTATTTTGTCAAAATTGGTACCTTTATTTTATTATTATTTTTTCTTTTCACCAACCATTTTTTACCTATAAATGCATGGCTCCTCATTCATTTTTTCTTGCCAAACACAAAAACTTAAGTTATTCTCTTAAAACCTTGAAGAAAATTTAAGGTATTTTCTATTTTTATTAATTTTTTTCAATATTGTCATTTATATTTATATTTATTGTATATTCTTTGTAAAATCTGAAATTAATTATGTTTATATGTTATAATTAGTATTATAAGTGTTATGATGCATAAAAATAATTTTGATAATTTATGGAATATTATTTATAATTAAATACGAATTATGTAGTGTTTAAACGTAAAAACAATGTAAAATTCGTAATAAATACTTTTAACCAAAAATAAAATATATATAATTTTTTTCTGAGTTTTTAAAACTTATATAGATCTGAAAAAAAATTATAAAAATAATTACTTGGGTCGAATTGGTATTTATTATATAATTAAACTCTATTATTATATAATTCAAAGATAAATTAAGAATAAATATAAAATAATAAAAAATATTTTTTTAAATATTTTTCTACAGGTTATTAGACTGATAGAAACTTATAAAAATTATAAAAATAATTATTTGGGTTTATTTAGTAATTATGTAGAATTAAAATTGTTTTGTGAATACATTAAGGGTAAAAACAAAAATAAATACAAAAATATAATAAAAACGTTTTCTTAAATTTTTCTACTAATCTATATGATTAACTAAGACTATAAAAATTATGTATGTAATTTTTAGATATTTAATTTATTATTTAGACATTTTTGAATAATGTTCGATTAATAAAACACTATTATTTTTGAAGTAATTTAGGTATTTATTTAAAGATAATTATATTTAATATATATAAGACATACTAAGGTATAATAACTAAATATTAAATAAAACTTAGGTTATATTATCACATATATAATTATTAAGTACATTAATAATTCGTTGTGTGTATACACCTAAAGTGAAGGTTAATCAAAGATAATGTATAATTCATGTGAACTTCATCGCTGCTCACGGTCGTAAGTGAATGATGTCTAGGTTGCCATTTATGGGTAAGCTTGTGGATCTCGAATGCCATGACTTAGATTCTGGTCAAGAGTCCTGGGCCCCCGGTTACATCTGGTCATTCCTGACTTATTTGATAGCAACGAAGTTTGAGTAAAGTTATACAACGTCTCGCTAAAGATTAACCCGAACTTTCTAAAATTGGAAAATTACTATAAGTGGAAACTTTCCATAAATAGTAACCTTCCGAAAATGGAAATTCTTTAGTGAACCATTACTATCAATATAGTACTATATACTATTGTCTGTTAGGCAATGTCTGATCATACGTTCTATCTCTAGGTTGAGATCTCGGTCACGTCCTTCCGTTCAATTCTTTCGTGTGCTACTAAGGTGAACTTCATAGCCCCACTTTTTACTGTTTACTTAACTATTTATAACTTTTGGGGTGAGACACATGCTTGTTTTATAACTGTTTTACACTTAGACACAAGTACTAAATTGTTAACTATGCTGTCATGCTTTGATTCATGCTAAATCCCTACCGTAATATCGTCAATTGCTACGTTTAAATGCAAACTTAATTATTGTGAGTAGGCCTATTGAGAGTAACGTCTCTAACCATTCGACCGTTGGTCTTTGGTTACATAATAATGATTCCACGACACTGACAGTACAAGGTGTCATAGGGTAAACTTGTTTAGTAGCGATATTACAAAATGCAGCAACACTTTTAGATTGATATTTCTATATCAATCAACTTTAAACTAAATCTTGTGGTCTAAAACTTTGGATATTATTTATAAACCTGTGAATTTCACTCAATCTTTTTGGTTGACACTTTAAGCATGTTTTGTCTCAGGTGATGATTGAGCTAGCTGTTTGCAACTTTGTGATGATAGATTTGATGCTTGCATGGAGTCCACATCGCATATTATATTTTAGTTCATAAACATTTATTTTACGTTTTAATAATAATGTAAACATGTATTACTGCTTCCGCTATTTTATTAACAAAGGTTTTATTTAAAAAGTCTCATATAGAGTCGTTCTCGTTTATACAACTGTGTTATGATATGATTGGTCACAAGTACCCCTGGTCCATTTTGAGGGGTGTGACACCCTTACATTTTATTTTGCTTTTAATCCTATTCATATACATTAAGGTCATAATATAACTTTACCATATTATTCTTTTTTCTATATGAAAGTGGACTATTAATTTGGAACAACTCAAAATAGAATACTGGACTATTAATATGGGACGGAAGGAGTATAACTTAGACTTTACTAACGTTACGTTCCTTGACAAACTTTTAATGGACTCATATTTTCTCTAAATATTACGTAGTATATATTCTATATGTAATTAAAAAGATATTAAACACACGGGCTCTAAAACCAACACCACGAGTTCTTAAACTCAAAATATTTTCTAATATTTGTTAACATCACGGGTTCTTATTCTTATATTTTTCCTTTTTTTTTAGTATAGCTATTTACATATCAATATGAACTGCAAATTATATTTTTTGCACGATTGTTTACACACCCGTGCAACGCACCGGCTCAAAAACCTAGTATATATATATATATATATATATATATATATATATATATATATATATATATATATATATATATATATATATATATATATTTCTCTGCTTCATGCAAATATAAAAAATAAATAATACAACCTTTTGCTAGTCTACGGTGCAGCTTTAGTTAGGTTCTCACTTGCTTGAGGTATAAGTTAGTAATATTCTTTAGGTATTTTGGCTTTAAATAATATTGTGATAACTTGCAGGGGCGGAACTTAGTTATATCCGGAAGGGTGCCCGCCCCCTCCGGATTTGGGAAAAAAAATAAATTATACTAAAAAAAAATTTTTTTTACTAACAAATAAGGTTTTTTTTAGTGTTTACCCTCCTGGCATTGAAACTTTTATTAAATTTTTACATTCGCCCCACCTGTGTTCGGGTTCAAGTTCCGCCACTGATAACTTGTACACAATGTTGAATATATTTTATGGTGTTTGATGGAGATTTGATGA
This sequence comes from Rutidosis leptorrhynchoides, assembly GCF_046630445.1. Classification (NCBI taxonomy): domain Eukaryota; kingdom Viridiplantae; phylum Streptophyta; class Magnoliopsida; order Asterales; family Asteraceae; genus Rutidosis; species Rutidosis leptorrhynchoides. The sequence continues at coordinate 82,321,091 of NC_092333.1, forward strand.
TTGTAACCACCAGCTGAAGGTGTCTTTCGGCGGCATGCATGAATACACGCACTTTGGAATATTTCTAGCTACTTTATAGCTTAGCTAAGTTTGCCTTGGCTTGAGCCTTGAGCTGGTAGCTTTTCTATCCATTTATCTTATTGTTTTGTGACTTTGTCCACTTGATTAGATCAGTTTATTCACTATTATAACAATATATAATCCTACGAATATGAGTATGAGTAAGATGTAGCGATCCTTTTTTACCCTAAGATAAAGGGGAATTATTTCTCCGCTCAAGGTACTCTACTTGAGGGCAGTACGGGCAAACAAGCTGCTTCAAGAGGACCTTCGACTAATATACAATAAGATGTTAATAGTCTGTTACATTAATCGGCCCAATATATTGGGGTGTTTGTATTTGCGTTTAGAACTTGATTATTTGATTATGAGCTTCATCAAGTAGACGAAGAATCCGTAAATAGTACATGAACAAAGAATAAGCATACAAACCGAATGGCTTAGCTTGTCCATAGTAACATAAAGTAACATCAGTTTCTAGTGTTTGGCAAGTTAAACAAAAAATTCAATTAATTGCGATTTGAAAGACTTAAAACATGAAAATGAAAAGCAAGTCATCCCTTACAGAACCAAGACGTGATTACACTGTTGCACATAAAGGCCGACAAAAGCAACCTTTCTTAGCGCGCTTTTCAAGCGCTTAGCTTCTGCTAGAAAAAGGCGGCAAGGCCATAAAGTAAGTGAAGTTGCAAGCCTAAGCCAAGAAAGTACGAACGAAGTGACGGGCCCTTTTAGAGTGCGTTTTACTTTATAATTTAACAAATAATCAGATTTATAACAATTAAAGAGACTGATTATTTGATTATTGTGTTGTCAAACAATACCATCAAATCCAAACACTAGTAATTTATAACACGTTTTGGTACAACTAATTATCTGACTCTAATTATCTTAAACGCATAATCAATTTTCAAAACACGAACACTCCATATCAGTCACCTAGGAAAGTAGGTGAAAAGAAATTTTGAACTACGAGACTAAACCAACATTGTTATCATAAAGTTCACGTATATTAGAAAATGTGATAATTTTCTTGCAAAAGTGACATAATTGAACAAAGATTACTCGATTAATAAGCCATTCGAATTCGTTAATAGAAATAAAATATTTTGGATTGTACGGTGTTTCACTTGGATTAAGATACGTTTAGACACTGGGGTTTGGTAGTCAATGGTTATTGTTGTGTTGTTTTGTGTTCGGTTCTCATTGTTGCAATGGTTAGTTTAGATATTGATCCGATGTATGTTCAGTTTACGTAAATTGTAGAATCTACTTGAACAGATTAGTAGTAACTTGTACCTTAATTAAATAAGCCAAAGACAAGCCAATCTTAATGGTTGGCTCTTTCAACTCCTGTATTAGTTGAATTAAAGTTAAAGCTTTGAGTAATAAATTCCATATATATTCTATGCAGGTATATTTTCTATTAGCATACTTTTTCTTTTTGCAAAAATTTCAAAAGAGTTCAATGCCGTTATTATATATACATATATGAGCAAAGGCATTCACAAGTGTGAAAATCACTTTTTTCCCTACTCTCCATTGTTGGTGCAGCCTGCAATGGACATTAAGAGGTGGCAGATATCTCGGACCCAGAGTCTCCGATTGGGCCAGAGTTACTCTAAAAGACAATCAAGTTCTCAATCAGAACCAAAATGGACAACTTTTTGGAGAAAGATCGTGAAAATGAACGATACAACGAAGAAAAACAATAAAAAGATGAAGTGTTTAGTTTACTCCTATGACCAAGAGGGCTATATGCAGAATTTTGATGAAGGGTCCGAGAGGCAAAATAGTGATATTTTATGTCGATCTTTCTCGGCTCACTCGCTAATCCATCAAGGAATATGTAATGGTTAAGTGGTATGTAACTATATGTTAGGTTAAGATCTAGGAGATTTTTTTTTTTTTTTTTTTTTTTTTTTTTTGCTTCCTTTTATGAGTCAAACTCAGAATTAACTTATTCGAATACAACCCTCTTTAGTATCTTCCATAGTTGTGTAACTTAATTTTAAAATAGTGGGCAGCAAATATTCAGCTGCTTTATGCTTATAAAAGTTATTTGCTGTTGTAGTATGTTTGTTTAAGCAACAATAACTAAATTGGGTTCAACGTAATTACTGTAAAACTGTTGATGATATTGGTGTTAGGGGTGTTCAATATTTATGCCATGGTAAGGGCTAGTTTTTTTCTTTTTTTCTTTTTGGCGAAATAACGAAAACTCATATAGAAACGAAGTCGTTTTCCAAAGAAAAATGCCCTCAACAGAAAATACAAATAAACGGGAGCACCTAGAAAGCAACCAACTAAACGAAAACTATCTATTAACGAGCCTCCACTAACAACCCGATAAACCTTAAAACAAACTACCAATAAAAAACTAAAAACTACACGATAAAAACATGAACCAAACACGAATTACGAGTAATCAACTTCTGGGTCCCGCCCTTTTAACTTACCTTAAACCGTCATAAACAAACATACTAAAACGGCAATTTAATAGGCAACAGTTAGGTAATTGCAAAATAAACAGCAGTTCGTAAGCAACTCAATGCTACAATAAAAAGCCTGCAAAAAAACCATAAATTAGCAACTTATTCAAGGGAATGGAAAGAAACAAAGGCCATAGATCTAAATAAATTCCCCTACAATCGATAGCAACTTATTAAGTTATTTATCCTTATAATCAGTGTTGCAAAAGTCGGCCGACTTGGCCAACGCGTCTTTTTTTAGGCATGACTGATACGTCATTGCTAAAAAGTCGATCAAAGGTAAAAAGTCGGTGAAAGTCGGTAAAAGTCGGTAAAATTCGGTCAAAGTCGGTCCAAGTCGGTCCAAGTCGGTCAAAGTCGGTCAAAGTCGGTCAATTTTTTTTTTTTTTTTGTAATAGTGTTAATAATTGTTAATTGTTCACGTTTATTGTGAATATAGTTTATATTTTAAAATTCGATCTATATAATATTATATATAAATATATATTTAATAAAACTATTTTAAAAAGTCAACGTTTTTTTTTAACAGCGATTTTGGGATCACCCGAGGGGGACTTAACCACCCGTTGCGATCATCTCCCGTTTCGACTATGCCGATGCAGTGATATTAACCCGCCCCCTATCGCTGCCCGGGAGGAAACCTTGAACCGATCCAAGGGCACGACCAAGTAAAACCCCCTCCCCTTTACCCCCCCAACACAATGTGGAAAAGGTGCCATGAGTGGATCCTTAAAGTCAACGTTTTTTTTTTTTTTTTTTTTTTTTGAAAGGCAAGCCCCCCAAAGTGTAGCAAGTGAGGATTGAAATCCTTAAAGTCAACGTTAGTCAACGCCCGTTGCATCACCGTTGGCGTCGTTTTTTAAGGATGGCCGATGCGTCCCCGACTCGCGTCTTTTACGACCTTGCTTATAATACTAAAAGGCGTGATCTTTTTAGTCGTTTAGGGCCATCCAGCCTTTCTAAACAACATTCATCCAAAGTAGAACCCAAAAACTGCAAAATACCCCCCTTCACTGTAACAAGCTTACAAAAATTACACTGAACTCCAGGGAGTAACACATAAATTCTCTCAATTAAAATATAAACTTCACCCAAACACTTCGACAGCCCGTATCTTCCTCCTAGCCCCGAGTTAAATTTCACTGACCATACCGTTAAACTCGAAATATTTTTATGAACAAAACGAAACTAACTACATTCAAAACAGACATTTTTAAAAAAACGCTATACACAACGAGACTCATCGCCCCGAGTTAAATTTCACTGACCATACCGTTAAACTCGAAATATTTTTATGAACAAAACGAAACTAACTACATTCAAAACGGACACTTTTTAAAAAACGCTAAACACAACGAGAGCCCGTATCTTCCCGCTCGCCGCGAGTTAAATTTTTTCGACAGCAGCGTCAGACTAGAAATAATTTTTATGAACAAAATGAAAATAAGCACGTTCGAAACGGACACTTTTAAAACGCTAAACACAACGAAAACCCGTATCTTCTTGCTCGCTGCGAGTTAAATTTGTAACGACCCTGGAATTTACAACGTTATTTATTAATAATTATTATTATTAATACGCTTGATTAAACGAATGTATGTTATTACATTTACATGTTGCTTTAATTGCCCGTACTTGAACTTTAAATGCCCGAAACGTCTTTGTGACACCCGGAACTTGCACGAATAATATTTTAAGATATTATTTACATTCATGATTAATTTTATTAATCATTTTAATTAACTAAGGCTTTTAGTTAATTACTTGGGCTTAAGTTGGACTTATTTGGATTATTTGCAACTTGGGCTTTAATTAGTGTAATGGACTCTTGAATAAGACTCACAAGCCCACCCTACTTCTTTTAATGGACATTAAGCCCACTCTTGCATACTTGTAAGTATTACTTTCATAAGTAACTAGTTAGTTTGTGCATTTGGAATCAAATTACTTGTTATCCCCATGTACACCACCCTTTTACCCAACTTTTGCAAGCTTTTCATTCAAATAACCATTAAACTTAACCTTCCCCCCCTCCCTTTCAGCTGAATGCCGAATCCATATAGACCATATAGTGGTGATTTGATTTTCTTTTTACACTACATACTCACTTGAAGTCTTCTCTCAAAACACACACACATTACTTGCATATTCCCTCAAACTTTCTTCTCTTTTTCTCTCATACTTGTAAGTGTTTGAAACAACTTCTTTTCTTCTTTTCTTTGTTGGTAAAAACTGATTTCATAAACATTAATCATCATCATCAATTGTTGTTTGTTTACTTGTTCTTACTTAATGTTTGAATACATGAAGTTACTAGTTATATGTTACTTACTTTCTAACTTTCAAGAACAAACTTACTAGTTTGATTTCTTCACCTTTATCTTGTTATAACAAGAACATTCAAGAACATAATCTCCCTAGTTATGTTCTACATATTTTGTTTCAAAGAATTAAAGTTCATAGTTGTATAAACTCTTTACTTGTAGTTCTTGAAGTAACTTTGAAGTTACTTCACTTAAAGATCAACTTGGTTGAATCTTTAAAAGTAAGAGCAACTATGAATCATCTTCTTGTTTAGATTAGCTTTCTACTTTATTTATTTCAAAGATTTAAAGTTTATAATCTTTATAATTGTTACTTGTGTTCTTGTTTGTTGTATGTTACTAGAATACCACCTTCATGGTTGGTTTAGGCTTATCATTCATTTTTATTTATTTCTTATTGTTAGTTGCTTACTACACATTTGAACAAGGACATGAAACCAACAAGAGCTTACACTTTGGTGCAAGTATCATGGATCCAACACTTGGTTGTGATCTTTCTTAGTGTTCATGAACTTGTTCATAAACTTACATGTAACCTTGGTTCATCAAACACTTACAACACTTGCACTTGAGTTATGATGGACAAACGTTGGTCAAAATGATGTTAACACATCAACGAGTTGTACACTTGAAGCTATACGCATCAAGAATGAGAACCGTGATGAACATCAAGCACCGAGACAACCGAAACTCTCCAAAACCCACTGTTCTGTCCAAAACCCACTGACCTGATGCTTCTGGAACAGACCAGTAGACCTGGGCTGTTCTAACCTTGATTTTTAGATAGAACTTTTCGAGTAGATAACTTTTCATATAGGACTCGTCTTAATCCGAGTTACGGTTTAGGATTTATGGCCCTCCGATCGTTACCATGTCCTTTAACGTTGTGCAGAAATTTCTGACCTACTCGCACTTAGACCGTCGCCACGGTCAAACCAAGACGAGTTTGCTTCTGTAAATTTTACCACACTTAAGGGACTCATAGACGGAGCCATGACCACTGGTCTCACCTTAATTCAGTAAGGGTAGAGGCCGTGGTGACTGACCGAAGTCAGCCTTTGTTTTAAACGACTTTCATAAACGAGTCTTACTTGTTACCTTTTGTTTAATGATGATTGATGATGACCCTTATGACCTTAATTACGTACTTGTAAACCTTTTGAGACGACTTATTGACTTAGTGCTATTTGACTTAGGTTGAGGACGTTTGGACCGTTACTTGCACACCACTTTCCGACTACTACCTTACCATTACTACTAATCATTGTGAGTTATAGCATTCCCTTTTTACTTTAACTTATTTTGGGAACTGAGAATACATGCGGATTTTATGTTTTACATACTAGGCACGAGTACTTAAACTTTATATATGTGTGGGTTATATAACGGCAGAAACATTCCCTTTAGCTCGGTAACGTTTAATCATTGGTTTATGAACCGGTGAACGCGAATCTTAGATATGGATCCATAGGGTTTGACATCCCCACTCGGGCTAGTAGCGCTAGCATTTAACGAGTGTTTAATACTTCGAGGTTATACGCACTTGCCAAGTGCACTTTAAGGGGGTACTTTAAACGTTAAGTTAGTTACCGGGTGCCCACGGTTAAGCATATACTTTTACATACTTTTGAAACGCTCGTTGTAGCACTGAAATCTCGTGGCCTACTTACATTACTGTTATACTTAAACTATAGCTCACCAACCTTTGTGTTGACCTTTTTAAGCATGTATTTTCTCAGGTGTTTGAAGTCGCTTCCGCTATCTTACTAGTCGTGCTGTAGAACCCGCTGCCTAGAGTTGTTATCGCATGACTACTTATGTTGCATTCAAACTTTTTACTTATGAACTTATGTTATGTAACGACCATTATGGTCACGTACACTTATTTAATGCTTCTACTTAGTGAAGCATACTTTTGATTTGTAAAACAATTGACGTATGTTATGACGTCACTTTTATTAATGAATGCAAACTCTGTTTTGAAAACGCATATAGTACTTAACCTTGTAATGATCCTGTTGATGATGGTCCGTACATGATGATTTAGTACGGGGTGTCACATTTGGTATCAGAGCATTGGTTGTAGGGAATTAGGATGCATTAGTGAGTCTAAGACCGACCCGAGTAGGATTCACTAATAGGGCTAATCTACAACTTGTTAGTTTACTTGTTTCCACTGAACTTACTGCCTGCTGCTGCTTACTGTTACTGCTATATGCCGTATGCTACTACATGATTTCACTACTGCATGCTATTACTTGCTTTCGATTGCATGCTAGTTTCGTACGATTACTAATATTGCCATGCTACTTATTGTTATACATGATTTAAACTGTTGGCCTATTATTTGCTTGCTTTATGACATACTGACATGGAAAATTTATTTTTCCTTGTTCAGATGTCGGACGTTCCACCTACTGACATCCCGAGCGGCTCAGGCCCCATTGTTCCACCCACTGCTGCACCTGTTGCTGCTGCTGCTGCTGCTGACATTCCGGCCCCGACACCCACTGGCGACCCCGGCGCCTCTAGTTCTGGAGCTAGCTCTAGTGTGCCTATCCCGGCGTCTTCTTCCAGACCCCTGAGGCAACTGGCTCGCATTGGTGGCATGGAGATCCCCGCAGAGTTCGGGGAAGGACCCTTCCGTAATCACTGGCGCACACCTTGCCGACGCACTGCCGACGGCCGCTTAGCCGTGATTACGCCAGGCCGACACCGACAGATGTTGGCCGCTTTCGGATACGTTGAGCCACCCGCGCCACCACCGCATGATTCAGACGACGGTTCTTCCACCGATGCTTCTTCAGACGACACCTCATCTGACGACTCCAGTGATGAGGAGGATCCCGCTGACCGATCGATTCAGGCACCTTCTACCCCGCCGAAGAAGCGGTATCGCTTCGCTGGCATAATACCTGGTCGTACTGTCACTGACGCTTATGGTCGGCGTCGTAGGATCACTGCTCGTAAACGGCTAGTGCCGTACCCCGCCGACCCACTGATATTACCGTCTCCACCCAGAGCCGGACCATCCACTTCAGCACCACCGGCTCCACCTGCACCGCCAGCACCACCTGCCCCACCATCTTCCTCTAATGAGGAAATGAGGCGGGAGATTGAGATTCTCCAGACTCGAGTTACTGAGCTCGAGGAGCAGATGACTCATGTTTTGGACATCTTGTACCCACCATCGCCGTAGGACTTTGTACTAGATTCTGTATTGTAATCTCTTTTGTAATTTCATATTTCACTCATGTAATGTACGAACTTATTGTAATGTATGAACTTATTATCATTAATGAATGGAATTTGTGTTGTTACTTTGTGTGCAAGTGTTCTATTTACGTTATCATATCATGGTTTTGTGGTACTTATATATGCTTGCATTACTTAATCAACATGTGTTGTGCTGTTTTCATGTTGGTTGTTATATACTATATTATTATTATTTGCATAATGGATTTTGACTTGAGTCAAAATGTTTGTATAGAACATCATGGCCAACGGGAGATCTATCCCCACCGCGGCACAAATTGAGGAAATGATTAACGAGCGAGTCGCTGCTGCACTAGCTGAAAGACAACCCCAAGTTCCACCACCACCGCCTGTCAATCCACCTGTCGTCCGAGATGGGTGTACTTACAAGGAATTCCAAAACTGCAAGCCACACTACTTCAGTGGCACTGAGGGACCCGTCGGTCTCACCAGATGGTTCGAAAAGTTGGAATCGGTATTCAGGGTTAGCAATTGTTCTGAGGCTAACAAAACAAAATTTGCATCTTGCACGCTGTCTGATGGCGCGCTCACATGGTGGAATACCATGGCCCAAGCGAAAGGAATTGATGAGGCGTATGCTACGCCTTGGGAAGAATTTAAATGTGCTATGATCGAGGAATACTGTCCGAGAACCGAGATTCAAAAGATGGAAATCGAATTTATGCAATTGAAAACCGTAGGGAACGACCTTAACAGCTACAATCGTAGGTTTTTGGAATTGGCTCTTATGTGTCCAACCATGGTCACCCCCGAATTTAAGCGTTTGGAGAAATACTTCTCGGGACTTCCTAAGTCCATCAAGGGTAATGTTACCTCATCCAAGCCACCAAGTGTTCCCGAAGCAATGCGCATGGCGCATACTCTCTTGAATCAAATCATCCTTGACGAGCCGGAGAAGGCTAAGTTCGAAACTGTTAGTGGTGAAAAGAGGAAATGGGACAACAACCACAACAACAACAGGGGTAGGAACTATGATCAAAACCCGGCAAAACGACATGAAGGGTTCAGGCAAAACAACAACATGCACAACAACAACACCAACCCCAACAACAACAACCGCACCAATCCGAACTACAAAGGAACCTTACCACAATGCAATAGGTGCTACAAGCACCACACTGGGTATTGCAATGTTATCTGTGAGAAGTGCCAACGATCTGGACATGTTGGCAAGGATTGCAAGGTTACCACTTTGAATGTGAAGCCAAACCACAACAACAATGGGCCTAAGAAGTGTTATGAATGTGGAAAGACGGGCCATTTCAGAAACGAGTGTCCTAACAAGCGTAAGGATGGCGGACCACCACGTGCTAGAGCCTTCAACGTTAATGCAAGGGACGCTCGCGACAACCCCGACTTGGTGACAGGTATATTCAAGATCAACAATCTTTTAGCTTCTGTCCTATTTGATACTGGTGCCGATAGGAGCTATGTGTGTAGACATTTTTGTGATAAGTTAGATTGGTCGTTAGTTCCTTTGAAGGAAAGTATGCTTGTCGAGGTCGCCAATGGAAAACTTGAAAAGGTTGACCATATTAGTCGTGGAGCTATTATCAACATAGCTGGTGCAGATTTCGAAATTGATTTGATACCTATCAAACTGGGAAGTTTTGACGCAATCGTCGGTATGGATTGGTTGAGCAAGATAAAGGCCGATGTTATCTGTGGAGATAAAGCACTTCGCATACCTCAAGGAGATGGCGAACCACTGGTTATCTATGGAGAGAGATGTACCTCGAAGTTGAACCTCATTAGTTGCGTGAAAGCGCAAAAGATTATGAAGAAGGGACGCTTTGCTGTCCTAGCACATGTGAAAGCGGTAGAAACTGAGATGAAGAACGTGAACGACGTTCGAATTGTGAACGAATTTTCTGATGTCTTTCCCGAAGAACTGCCTGGATTACCGCCACCGAGGGCAGTAGAGTTTCAGATTGACTTAGTGCCAGGAGCTGCACCTGTAGCTCGCGCACCTTATAGACTCGCACCTTCCGAGATGCAAGAATTACAGAGTCAACTACAAGAGCTATTAGATCGAGGGTTTATCCAACCAAGCTTTTCGCCTTGGGGCGCACCTGTGTTGTTTGTAAAGAAGAAGGATGGATCCTTCCGTATGTGTATCGACTACCGTGAACTCAACAAATTGACTATCAAGAATCGATATCCTCTTCCACGAATTGATGATCTTTTTGATCAACTACAAGGATCGAGCGTTTATTCAAAGATCGATTTGCGATCCGGATATCACCAGCTGAGGGTGAAGGAAAGTGACGTGATGAAAACTGCATTCAGGACCCGTTATGGTCATTATGAGTTCCTCGTGATGCCATTCGGTTTGACAAATGCCCCTGCCGTGTTCATGGATCTCATGAATCGTGTCTGCAAGCCTTACTTGGATAAGTTTGTTATCGTCTTCATAGATGATATCCTCATCTACTCTAAGAGCGAAGAAGAACATGAGCAACACCTTCGGCTAGTGCTTGAACTCTTAAGACAAGAGCAACTTTACGCCAAATTCTCCAAGTGCGAATTTTGGTTGAAGGAAGTACAGTTTTTGGGTCATGTTGTGAGCGACCAGGGTATCAAAGTTGATCCCGCCAAGATTGAAGCCATCAGCAAGTGGGAGACCCCCACTACTCCAACGCATATTCGCCAATTTCTAGGTCTCGCCGGTTATTATCGAAGGTTTATCGAAGGATTTTCTCTGATTGCGCGTCCTTTGACCGCACTGACTCACAAGGGCAAGAAGTTCATTTGGGAACCCACACACGAATCAGCATTCCAAACTTTGAAGAAGAAGTTAACCTCCGCACCTATCCTATCACTTCCTGAAGGCAGTGACGACTTTGTTGTTTATTGCGATGCATCGAAGAGTGGTTTTGGTTGTGTACTGATGCAACGATCAAAGGTTATTGCCTATGCCTCCCGCCAATTGAAGATTCACGAGCGGAACTACACTACACATGATCTTGAACTTGGAGCCGTTGTCTTTGCACTCAAATTGTGGAGACATTATTTGTATGGAACTAAGAGCACTATCTTCACCGATCACAAGAGTCTCCAGCACATCTTCGATCAGAAGCAATTGAATATGAGACAGCGTCGATGGATCGAGACGCTCAACGACTACGATTGTGAACTCCGTTATCACCCTGGCAAGGCCAATGTTGTAGCTGACGCTTTAAGCCGAAAGGAGAGGACGGCACCTCTCCGTGTTAGGGCTCTGAACATCACCATCCATTCGAACCTCAACAACCAGATCAGAGTAGCCCAAGTTGAGGCTCTCAAGGAGGAGAACATATCTCACGAGCATTTGAACATACTTGTCTCTCGATTCGAGGTTAGAGAGTCTGGACTCCGATGTTATGCCGGAAGAATTTGGGTACCTTACTATGGAGATCTACGAAGCCTGATACTTGATGAAGCACACAAATCGAGATATTCGATTCACCCCGGTGCAGGTAAGATGTACCACGACCTTAAAGAACAGTATTGGTGGCCGAATCTTAAGAAGGACGTTGCGACTTATGTTGGTAAGTGTTTGACTTGCTCGAAGGTTAAAGCCGAGCATCAGAGACCTTCTGGGTTACTTCAACAGCCGGAAATCCCACAATGGAAGTGGGAAAGGATCACAATGGATTTCATTACTAAGCTGCCGAAGACGGTGGGCGGATGCGATACTATTTGGGTTATTGTTGACCGCCTCACCAAATCTGCACACTTCCTAGCGATGAAGGAAACTGATACAATGGAAAGACTTGCTCAGCTGTACATCAAAGAGGTTGTATCTCGTCATGGTGTACCTTTATCAATCATCTCCGATCGCGATCCCCGTTTTGCTTCCAGATTTTGGCGTTCTTTGCAAGAAGCCATGGGAACTCGTCTTGACATGAGTACTGCTTATCATCCTCAGACTGACGGGCAAAGTGAACGAACGATTCAGACCTTGGAGGACATGCTGCGTGCATGTGTCATTGATTTTGGAAAGGCTTGGGAAAGGCATTTGCCACTCGCCGAATTCTCGTACAACAACAGTTATCACTCAAGCATTAATGCTGCACCTTTTGAAGCATTGTATGGTCGTAAGTGCCGATCTCCTATTTGTTGGGCCGAAGTAGGCGAAAAGCAAATCACCGGACCCGAGGTAGTTCACGAAACCACGGAGAAGATTGCTCAGATCCAAGCTAGACTTAAGACTGCCCGTGATCGCCAAAAGAGCTATGCCGATCTTAAACGGAAAGACTTTGAATTTAATGTTGGTGATCGTGTAATGTTGAAGGTTGCACCTTGGAAAGGTGTGATCCGTTTTGGAAAACGTGGAAAGTTGAACCCACGATACATTGGTCCTTTCGAGATCTTGGAACGTGTTGGACCAGTTGCATACCGTTTGGATCTACCAGTACAATTGAGCTCAGTTCATCCTACCTTCCATGTGTCAAACTTGAAGAAGTGTCTTGCTGCACCCGAACTCATCATACCTTTGGAAGAACTTACTATTGATGACAAACTCCACTTTGTGGAGGAACCTGTTGAGATTATGGATCGTGAGATCAAAACTTTGAAACGCAACAAGATTCCGATTGTACGAGTACGATGGAATGCCAAACGAGGACCTGAGTTTACTTGGGAGCGAGAGGATCAAATGATGCGAAAGTATCCTCATCTTTTCCCGACTCCTCCATCTACTTCAGCTTAAAATTTCGGGACGAAATTTTCTTTAACAGGTGGGTAATGTAACGACCCTGGAATTTACAACGTTATTTATTAATAATTATTATTATTAATACGCTTGATTAAACGAATGTATGTTATTACATTTACATGTTGCTTTAATTGCCCGTACTTGAACTTTAAATGCCCGAAACGTCTTTGTGACACCCGAAACTTGCACGAATAATATTTTAAGATATTATTTACATTCATGATTAATTTTATTAATCATTTTAATTAACTAAGGCTTTTAGTTAATTACTTGGGCTTAAGTTGGACTTATTTGGATTATTTGCAACTTGGGCTTTAATTAGTGTAATGGACTCTTGAATAAGACTCACAAGCCCACCCTACTTCTTTTAATGGACATTAAGCCCACTCTTGCATACTTGTAAGTATTACTTTCATAAGTAACTAGTTAGTTTGTGCATTTGGAATCAAATTACTTGTTATCCCCATGTACACCACCCTTTTACCCAACTTTTGCAAGCTTTTCATTCAAATAACCATTAAACTTAACCTTCCCCCCCTCCCTTTCAGCTGAATGCCGAATCCATATAGACCATATAGTGGTGATTTGATTTTCTTTTTACACTACATACTCACTTGAAGTCTTCTCTCAAAACACACACACATTACTTGCATATTCCCTCAAACTTTCTTCTCTTTTTCTCTCATACTTGTAAGTGTTTGAAACAACTTCTTTTCTTCTTTTCTTTGTTGGCAAAAACTGATTTCATAAACATTAATCATCATCATCAATTGTTGTTTGTTTACTTGTTCTTACTTAATGTTTGAATACATGAAGTTACTAGTTATATGTTACTTACTTTCTAACTTTCAAGAACAAACTTACTAGTTTGATTTCTTCACCTTTATCTTGTTATAACAAGAACATTCAAGAACATAATCTCCCTAGTTATGTTCTACATATTTTGTTTCAAAGAATTAAAGTTCATAGTTGTATAAACTCTTTACTTGTAGTTCTTGAAGTAACTTTGAAGTTACTTCACTTAAAGATCAACTTGGTTGAATCTTTAAAAGTAAGAGCAACTATGAATCATCTTCTTGTTTAGATTAGCTTTCTACTTTATTTATTTCAAAGATTTAAAGTTTATAATCTTTATAATTGTTACTTGTGTTCTTGTTTGTTGTATGTTACTAGAATACCACCTTCATGGTTGGTTTAGGCTTATCATTCATTTTTATTTATTTCTTATTGTTAGTTGCTTACTACACATTTGAACAAGGACATGAAACCAACAAGAGCTTACACTTTGGTGCAAGTATCATGGATCCAACACTTGGTTGTGATCTTTCTTAGTGTTCATGAACTTGTTCATAAACTTACATGTAACCTTGGTTCATCAAACACTTACAACACTTGCACTTGAGTTATGATGGACAAACGTTGGTCAAAATGATGTTAACACATCAACGAGTTGTACACTTGAAGCTATACGCATCAAGAATGAGAACCGTGATGAACATCAAGCACCGAGACAACCGAAACTCTCCAAAACCCACTGTTCTGTCCAAAACCCACTGACCTGATGCTTCTGGAACAGACCAGTAGACCTGGGCTGTTCTAACCTTGATTTTTAGATAGAACTTTTCGAGTAGATAACTTTTCATATAGGACTCGTCTTAATCCGAGTTACGGTTTAGGATTTATGGCCCTCCGATCGTTACCATGTCCTTTAACGTTGTGCAGAAATTTCTGACCTACTCGCACTTAGACCGTCGCCACGGTCAAACCAAGACGAGTTTGCTTCTGTAAATTTTACCACACTTAAGGGACTCATAGACGGAGCCATGACCACTGGTCTCACCTTAATTCAGTAAGGGTAGAGGCCGTGGTGACTGACCGAAGTCAGCCTTTGTTTTAAACGACTTTCATAAACGAGTCTTACTTGTTACCTTTTGTTTAATGATGATTGATGATGACCCTTATGACCTTAATTACGTACTTGTAAACCTTTTGAGACGAATTATTGACTTAGTGCTATTTGACTTAGGTTGAGGACGTTTGGACCGTTACTTGCACACCACTTTCCGACTACTACCTTACCATTACTACTAATCATTGTGAGTTATAGCATTCCCTTTTTACTTTAACTTATTTTGGGAACTGAGAATACATGCGGATTTTATGTTTTACATACTAGGCACGAGTACTTAAACTTTATATATGTGTGGGTTATATAACGGCAGAAACATTCCCTTTAGCTCGGTAACGTTTAATCATTGGTTTATGAACCGGTGAACGTGAATCTTAGATATGGATCCATAGGGTTTGACATCCCCACTCGGGCTAGTAGCGCTAGCATTTAACGAGTGTTTAATACTTCGAGGTTATACGCACTTGCCAAGTGCACTTTAAGGGGGTACTTTAAACGTTAAGTTAGTTACCGGGTGCCCACGGTTAAGCATATACTTTTACATACTTTTGAAACGCTCGTTGTAGCACTGAAATCTCGTGGCCTACTTACATTACTGTTATACTTAAACTATAGCTCACCAACCTTTGTGTTGACCTTTTTAAGCATGTATTTTCTCAGGTGTTTGAAGTCGCTTCCGCTATCTTACTAGTCGTGCTGTAGAACCCGCTGCCTAGAGTTGTTATCGCATGACTACTTATGTTGCATTCAAACTTTTTACTTATGAACTTATGTTATGTAACGACCATTATGGTCACGTACACTTATTTAATGCTTCTACTTAGTGAAGCATACTTTTGATTTGTAAAACAATTGACGTATGTTATGACGTCACTTTTATTAATGAATGCAAACTCTGTTTTGAAAACGCATATAGTACTTAACCTTGTAATGATCCTGTTGATGATGGTCCGTACATGATGATTTAGTACGGGGCGTCACAAAATTTTTTCGACAGCACCATTAGACTCGAAATAATTTTATCAACAAAACGAAACTAACTACGTTCGAACCGAACAATTTTAAAAAAACACTAAAGACGATGACACCTACAACGGCGCTTACCAAATGGGTCGGTTTCCCTTCTGTAAATACATAAAGCTACGTTAAATATGAATATGCAGGCCGAAAGCCCCCGCCGCATCGCACGGGCCGGATCCGGACTAGTTATTATTATTATATAAACTAATACTAATAAAAGTTCAATAGAGTTGCTCAAATATGAACACTCAAAGGTTAGGCATATACCTAAGCACAAAACCAAATCTACAGCAAAATAACTGCAACCAACTTACCAACATAATTGAAGACAAAGAGTTCTCTAACACATTTGAAGGAACTGCAAGAAAAGAAGCTAGGCATCTAAACAGGTCCACATACATTCAATTAAACTCCATTTTGAGACTAAAAATTAAGCGAATACATAAACGCAAACACAAATATACTTGGAATGCCACCGAATTGCAAACGCCAAGCATAAAACAATAGAGATGACAAAGAAGGGATAACAACATATTGAGTAGCAATATTAAAGGTCTAACATGCATAAAACCTGACATTTACTGTAACTATAATCTCCCACAAAGAAGCTAACCACAAATTTAACAAAAAAACATATAACTTACGACAACGTGAATAATGTAACACTGTACTTTTAAAAAAAAAAATACACAATGGAAGTCTTATTTACAAAACAAACCCTTATATACAAACATAAACATAATTACATCATTAACAAACGACAGGGGTTACGCTAATATCCGATTACTTAAACAAAACGATAAGACATCAGAGTCGGCTCTATCAAATATATCTTCAAACGTCCACTCCCATAAAATAACCCACTAACTAGCAAAACCTGCAAGGGAGGAGGTGAGGGGGTTAGCCGAAGCCAAGTGAATGGAACTATCAACAAGTCTAACATACAATAGCAACTCATACAACAACAACAACAACAACAACAACAACAACAACAACAACAACAACAACAACAGGCAACAACAGTAACAGTGCTCTAGTTGGAGGAACGACGGCCTGGCCGGGCACACGACTACTAGCTGATCAGACTAGAGTCTACCGTTAGTTCTACCACTGAATCCCCAGTATAGTTATTCACACGCAGGTGATGCGTCATTCAGCACTATACTCAATAAACAGTGGTCAAGAGGACCCAACCTAACAAGTCGAGATTGACCTCCTTGAGTACGACCTAACAAGTCGAGATCCATCTCATGAGCGGAACCTACAAGTCGAGGTTCGATCAACAAACAAAACCTTACAATTCGAGGTTCTATCAACAGTGCAGATACAACTAGTAGCAACAGAACCTAACAAGTCGAGGTACGATCAACAAACAGAACCTTACAAGCCGAGGTTCTATCAACAGTGCAGATACAACTAGTAACAACACAACAAAGCAACTAACAACAATAAGTCGATGTAGCATAACTTGCTACTTTATGCTACACCCGGAGGTAATTTCACTCACCGAATATCAGCAACAGAAGGCTTTCAGAGGTCCAATCTTTCTGAGCCTTCTCTTTGTCTTTACCAACTAAACAAAGTACAACACAAGTCAGTAATCAACAGATCGAACATAGTACAATAAAACACAAAATTAAGAATCAATCCGTAAGAAAAACCCTTCTTCGTACGAATTACGAGATCATACGGACTACCAGGTCCCCGTACGAGGAGATCAGAGATATCAGGTTTGGTTCACCAAAACCTCCTTGCACGAACTGGTCCCACCTCGCACGAAGTACATCACTTCGTGCGAAGAGATAGCCTTCGTACGAAGAGTCCATAACCAGGCACGGAGCTTGAACATTCACATAACGAGGGCCGGAAAAGTAAACTAAAATATGTGGTTTCATATATATATATATATATATATATATATATATATATATATATATATATATATATATATATATATATGTGTGTGTGTGTGTGTGTGTGTGTGTGTGTGTGTGTGTGTGTGTGTGTGTGTGTGTGTGTGTGTGTGAAATCAATAAAGTTTAATTTTATAATTCATCAAATACAATGATTAACGATGGCATAATAAAATGCTAATATTCTCTTAAAAACGAAGTAATTTTTGTTGGTTGTGACTTTTTAGCTACTGTAATACTCAATTATAATCAAATATTCAACATAGAAATTGTACTAAATCGTTTTCTTTTTGTTAATTTATATAAGCATAAAAGAATTAGTTATACATAAAAGCATAACATAGGTTAATACATTAGAAACGATGTTGTAAATCGATAAAAGCATAAAATTAATCAATATATAAGTTATCTTCACTTTTTGGAGGTATTGTTTGAAACTCAATTTTTTCATTCTTAAAAAAGTAATGATTCCAAATTGATTATTGATAGATTCACATGAATTTACTTAAATACCCTTAAGTGATAGTTTACACAAGTTTTATGGTAGAATTTATTTGAGAACATTTTAGAAAGTTAGCATCAAATTGTAATGGATCTATCAAAAACTAATTTGAAAATATCAACTCCTTTCTTAAAACCTAAACGTCTGTTGAAACTATTTGAGGGGCCCAATTATACAATTTACATATACGGTCCATAAAAATATGAAAATTACTATTAAGGACCAAACTTTTTAGAGTGACAGGAACCCCTCCCTGCCTCAAGTAACCTCCGTCCTTGTCCATAACTTCGTACAAATTGATTGTCGTTCGCACGAGGCACCATACATATGCATGTCTTAAATACAAAGAAAATTCAACACAAAACCCAACTCATATATGTCCCTATCCATATATGACAAGATTGTACAAACCCCCTTTTCAACAATACCTCCCGTACGTGTGTAAATCAAAGCATACACACTATCTTATAATTTTGACCCAAATTTAAAGTTTGATTTAGTATTTTAAAACCTTACCATTGGAAAGTAGATCTCAAGACGATTCCAACGATAGTTTATTTGTCAAAAACGGAGTTACGGTTTGAAAGTTACGTCAATTTTAATTTTTTCAAAAACTGACAAACTGCACGTACGAAGAGATTTCTCTTCGCATGAACAAGAGCCACTTCGTACGAAGATAAGCCCTCTTCGTATGAAGATAAGCCCTCTTCGTACGAAGACATCAGAACAGCCCTTTTGGTTTGTTTTTGAGACAATTTACACCCAAAATCCATATACAAACATGTTTTGGTCGATAGAACGGTTCAGGGACATTACATAACACATAGAAGCTATATCAAGCAACAATCAAGCATAACAAACACTTAGAATCAAGAATCAAGAATCAAGCATCAAGAACACTAAAACCCATAAGAACACACAAACCCATTTTAAACAAGATTGAATCAAAGAATCGAAGCACAAACATGAGGATTTAGCTATAGGAGATGCAAGAAATCAGTTTCTAAGCTTCAATTAATTCAATTTGCACACAAGAATCAAACTAGGGTTTGCCAGAGAAGTAGTTAGGTACAATTTACTTGTTTCAAATTTGGGGAATGAATGGAAATATCCAGCTGTGACCCTTGTCACAGATCTTAACCAAACGATCGCATAATTATAAAAATATAAATATATAATTCACATTTGATGACACATAATTCAATTAGGCCCAATCTTAGCTTGTGACAGACACAGTTTTGAAAAACCCAAAGAGCAAAAACACAACATAGACTACAATAGTAATAGAAACTTAAACGGCCAGCAACAAAAAAAAAACCAAAGTATTTAATATACAAAACGACATTGTGATTAAACAGAAAGGGCACAAAAAGAAATGCACAATCGTATATATGAAGAATAATAAAAATAATAAAAATAATAATAATAAAATAATAATAATGTTTAGGTTGCTGAAATCGCCCAACTTGTTAACGAGGTCACAACAATTGCAATACTTGATTTGTTCACTGTTGTTATAAAGTTGGATAAAGTCGGATACATTTTCCCTCAAATCAGCAACCAAGCCAGGTCGTGGCCTTTGGCACTACAATTATTTATATAGTTATGACAGGGATATCTTGAATCAATTTTATTATGCACTTCACAATAAACTACAGTAGTTCATTATTTTCAACAGCTTAACACTGCCCATAACCAATGACAAATTGACAATATGAATTGACAAGAAAAATTAACGTGGCATGATAACAATTTGCACCAAGTGAATAAGAGGAATTCAAATTTCACAGAAATTAAAGTACGTAGCACACAAACAGACACCAAACAAGTACTAGAATTTTTATTACAAGAAAGCAGTACACCAACATGATTTCCAAACAAACACCTTACATTGTGTTCACATCAAACAAATTCAATTACCACCACGAAGACGAAGAACAAGGTGAAGGGTGGACTCCTTCTGAATGTTGTAATCAGCAAGAGTACGCCCATCTTCAAGCTGCTTCCCTGCAAAGATCAACCTCTGCTGATCTGGTGGGATCCCTTCCTTATCCTGAATCTTGGCCTTCACATTATCAATGGTATCCGAACTTTCGACCTCTAAAGTGATGGTTTTTCCGGTAAGGGTTTTCACAAAGATCTGCATACCACCTCTAAGACGTAGCACCAAGTGAAGGGTGGACTCTTTCTGGATATTGTAATCGGCCAAAGTACGACCGTCCTCAAGCTGTTTTCCGGCAAAGATAAGCCTCTGCTGGTCTGGTGGGATGCCCTCCTTATCCTGAATCTTGGCCTTTACGTTATCGATGGTGTCAGAGCTCTCAACTTCGAGAGTAATGGTCTTGCCAGTTAGGGTTTTGACGAAGATTTGCATCCCACCACGAAGACGGAGGACCAGGTGAAGAGTTGACTCTTTCTGGATGTTGTAATCGGCTAAAGTACGGCCGTCTTCAAGTTGCTTTCCGGCGAAGATAAGTCTTTGCTGGTCTGGAGGGATCCCTTCCTTGTCCTGGATCTTGGCCTTAACGTTGTCGATTGTGTCTGAGCTCTCTACCTCGAGAGTGATGGTCTTGCCAGTTAGGGTTTTCACGAAAATTTGCATCTGTAAACAAATGATTCATAATAAGATACACAAACTAGTAACAATCACAGGTCCATATCTAAGTTTTACATGAAATAATTAATCAATCGTGCAACTTTCAGCCTAATTATTCTTATACATCGGTCAATTGAAAATTTACATATACATAAATTAAGACCTAATCGGAACTGAAAGTGATAATAAAAGAATAGCATCAAAAAAAATTGAAAATTAAAAATTAAAATCAAATAATCGAGATCTACGTTTTCATGATCCGTATAAGTTTCAGCCGATTATGCATATGCATCGCTCAATTGAAATATTTACATAAACGAAAATTAAGACCTAAAGGTGATGATAACAGAATAGAATAAAACATCAAACAAACGATTAACGTAAAAACTCAAATTCAAATAATCAGAAACAAGAAAGATGAAAAAAGACGATACCTTGAGAGAATTTGAAGGAATCGAATTGAGCGAATATAGATTGATATGATCGTTGTGTGAGAATTGGGGTTAGAAATAGGGGTGTATATAGATGAGGATGGAGAGGCGGTCAAGGGAGTAAAGATAATATGACGTTGTTGTTAGAAGACGGACAAATAGTAATGTGACACGTGTACGGTTGTGAGTTACTGATGGTTGCCGTGTTGGTGTCAATACCGTAACCACATATACTTGGCGTACTTTCGTTGACCATCTAATACAGTTTGACTTGTGGCGAAATTAATCCCTACCTAACATTGAGACTTCAAATTTCGTTTGGAAAAAAATAATGACAAAGTTGTAGAAGCAAG
This sequence comes from Rutidosis leptorrhynchoides, assembly GCF_046630445.1. NCBI lineage: Eukaryota > Viridiplantae > Streptophyta > Magnoliopsida > Asterales > Asteraceae > Rutidosis > Rutidosis leptorrhynchoides. The sequence continues at coordinate 82,342,666 of NC_092333.1, forward strand.
AGTAGACTACGTGATGCTTAATCAAAGATTGGTACAATATGGCTAGTTTGTTTGAGAAGAAGGGAATTTCTCGAACGAAGGATTAATAGATTTCTTTCTTTTAATTAATTTACGTTAATCATCCTGTCGAGAAAAGTCTCCCTAACACAATAGATTACGCTTCGGGAAGGTCCAGAGGGGAAATAATGTGATCAGGGCACAATATTTTTACTTTTTTAGGGACTCAATATGTTTGTATATACAGACATAATGGAAGATTTAAAAAAAATGGAAACTGGATAAACATAATTGAAGCAGCAAATGTGAAGCATAATAGGCTCAAAACAGCAACTAATGGCCCCGGAAAAAGAAGAAATCAAAGTCCATAGACTCAAAGAGTCTTTTTTTAAAATGCTTATATTATTCGCTAAATTTTAATAAGAGTCTTTTTAAAAATATTTATATTATATTATTCATTAGGTCTAAGGATTTTTTTTTTTTTTCACTTCGTTCAAAGTACTTAAATTCTCGGGACCTACTCTAATTACGCAAATATACGCCACTTCGTATAAAAGATCCCTTGCAACTTTGTAAACTTGGCAATAATCCAGCATCGTCAATCGGATGACGATGTGAACTATTTGTGAATACTTACTACGTAGACGAATATTTAGTGGTGGCCAGGGAAGGGTTGGAAACAGCCAGGAAGTAATCCTGCTGGCCTGCGTACATTAGAGTATGGGGTCGGATTACTCGTCCTCCCGGGTAGCCCGAACATGGAAAACCTTCTACCTTACCTTACCTTACTACGTAGACGGTAGAAAGAAATATGAAACTTTCTTTTATCTAATCTTACGGTTTTATTCCACTATGAAGATGATCCAGTGAACTCAATAGTTTGACAAATGCTTCAGCCACATAAGCATCAAAATGCAAACACCCAAACCATCAATACACCAAAATGCAAAATCTTCTCGTGATAAACACATGTGATTGACAAATAAATAGATTTGCATACTAACTTATATGAACGTGCAATAGTATGACTCAAATGCAGCTACAAACGTCTAAAAGACAAACATAAAAAACATATTGGTAAATCTCTTTTAACGACTAATTTAAATAATAATCAATAATTAAAAGTTTAACAAACTTAACATGATACAAATCAATTATATTGGGTAACCAACATGCACGGATGGAATAAGCTCATTTCGATAAGACAAAAAACTCATATAGATACCTACCAAAATATAATCAAACCAACAACAAATCAAATCCATTATGAAGAATCAATTGCAACCAGTGGCGGCACGTGACTAATTTTAGTAGGGAGGCCCAGTTAAATTTAAAAAAAAAATAGGGAGGCCCAATTAAAGGAAAAAAAATTTAGCCCATGAAAATTTGAAAAATAACACTACTAGCCCAATAAGTTGGGGTGGCCCAGGTCCCTTCTGGCCCACACTACCTTCCGCCATTGATTGCAACAAATATACTTCATAAGAATATAACTAAACTATATACGATAAAATTGAGACGTCATGAAAATGGTAAAATAAAATTTCCATGTGTTTTAAATCATGCCTGAAAATTACTTTAGGCTCTCTGAGTCAGTCATGCCGCCAATAAATCGACGTTTGCTGTCAACTCAAAAACTAAAGCCGTATATTATTAATAAAAACAAAAATAATATAGTAATAACAACATTAGTAATAATATATATATATATATATATATATATTATACTATTTATTTAAACTATATAATAGTAATGTATATATATATATACAATAATAACAGTAAGTATAATAAATATATATATTAATACTATATTTTTTTTATACTATAATCATAATACATAACAGTATGTAATTTTAATATATATATATATATATATATATATATATATATATATATATATATATATATATATATATATATATATATAATATATATAAAATATATAATCATAATAATAATATTAATAATAATAATAACCTTTATCTTTTTTGCGGTGTTTACGCGTTTCCCGTGTTTGAGATTGACGAACTTGAAGTTGTTGTTCTTGTGATTCTTCATCTCGCCACAACATTTGTTGGATTGGGATTTGTTGGGTTGATATTTGTTGCGTTGGCATCCGATAAACTTGTTGTTGTTGGAAAAAAGCTCATTGTTGTTGTTGTTGTTCAAAATTTAGCGGAAGTAAAGGTTGATTGAACCCGAACAAATTTCTAGACATATTGGCAATTTGTTGAGGACTAGGTGTTTGGAGTGGTGGGGATGATAATCTGGGAGTATTTGTTCGACCGAACACCATAAGATTTGAAAAATAACCGAGTTGATTAAGTGGTGTTTGTGCATCTTCATTATCATTTTGTAAAGTGAATGGAATGTTTGGATTAAACATTTTTCTTTGATAAATATGAAATGTAGAATTATGTACGTGAGGTGTAGTTCGTCATTTGACTTTTTTTGTCCCAACAATAAAATAAGCAACTTTCGTAAAAAAACCAACCCTTCAATGTTACCAAACGATGTCGAAAAAAAATTCTTTTTTACAAAAAAATCAACTAACTTTTTTTTCCTCAACGATAAAAGAGGCAACTTTCATAAAATGAACAACCCTTCAATGCTACCAAAAGATGTCGAAAAACATTCTTTTTTACAAAATAGACTTTCACAAAAGGAACAACCCTTCAATGTTAGATGTCGAATTTTTTTTTTTTTTTTACAAAATAGATAAAGACTTTTTTTTTTTTAACTCGCATTCAAAACGGAGCCCCCGACGGGAAGCGAGGGCTCCACAACTAGTTATTATTAATTAAATGAATTTTTAATATATATATATATATATATATATATATACATACATATATATATATATATATATATATATATATATATATATAGTGGTAGGATCAAGAGGGAAGTAACCAATCGGGGGGAAGCAAAAACTTTTTTTTTCGTTTTTTGAAAAAAACTTTATTCACGAACATTATAGATGGGATGAAAATATGAACATTTAGTAGAGACACTTTGTGATAAATGTTTTTATTTTGACGGGAAAACGCTCGAAGAAGTAATATTAACAATTATCGTGTTTTTCGAGCGTATGTTGAGGTTTTAGCTATTGGGGTTTAGATATTAGGGTTTAGATATTAGGGTTTATAGGGTTTAGATATTGGGGTTTAGAAATTTAGGGTTTAGGGCTTAGATTTAGGATTTAGATTGAGTTTTTAACACGAACGGTTTAGAGTTTAGGGTTTAGGGTTTGGTGTTTTGGGTTTATGGAATAAACCCAAAACACCAAACCCTAAACCCTAAACTCTAAATCGGGCTAAATTTTACTTCACAAAACATGAAGAAAGAAAAAAAAAAACGTTCATATTCTTCACTAACAATATTATCTTGAATGTTATTTTTGTCGATCGTTTTCCCGCCTAAATAATAACATTCATCACGAAGTGTCTCTTCTAAACGTTCATATTTTCGTGTGATCTTGATGCCGGAAAAAAAAAATTCCAAAAAAAACGAAAAAAAAAAATTTTTGCTCCCCCCCGATTGGTTACTTCCCCATTGATCCTGCCCATATATATATATATATATATATATATATATTTTTGCTTCCCCCGATTGGTTACTTCCCCATTGATCCGCCCATATATATATATATATATATATATATATATATATATATATATATATATATATATATATCTGTTTGAAACCCACTAGATATCTGTTTGAAACCCACTAGCAAACTGCCCCCAATCAAATCAATACACGTGTACTCCCGCTCCGTTGAGTTGCCCGTTGCCATCTGCCCCACGTCTCGTTTTTTGCTCTTGGAAACGCCACGATACGGTAACAAGGGGGCGGCGCCGGGTGCCATGTCACCACCCACGCCGTTGCTGCAAACCGTTACAAGAGGTCTTATGTCAAATATAGCAATGCATACAGTTTATTACTGCAACCCTGAACTCATTTATATTTAAGTTTCTAGAATAAAAGAGTCAATCTAACGAAGAAGTCATTCATAACCACGTTTTCAAAACACGAAACTTCTACCCAGGTACATTTACTCTATACAGTGGGTTGATTAAGGTTAAGGTCTATCAATGACAAGTCATATAATAAGTTATTAAACACGAAACTAGTGAAACAGGTTGAGAGTCGCGGAAACTGTACTTTCAATGCTTACCACCTCTTGAATCGATTTACTTGAAAAATTAGATTATCGTTACAATAACATATTTGTTGACCTAGTACCCAACCCGTTAACCAGCCCTGCCCATTTTGCCACCTCTGCTCATTATAAATTTATAACTACAGGATGACAATAATCCTAACCTGCACAAGTTTTGCTCCAATAGAGGGAGGACAGGAGCCCATGGACAATCAGGTCTTCATCCAACTAACCTTAACAGCTCATCTACTTATATTGACGAACAAAAATGATCATTATCACAAACAAATACTAGTATATTGTCAAATGGGCTTTTGAAATGATGAAAGTTAGATGGTCAGGTTAAAAGTTGAGTCAAAGTATGTTGTCATAAAGCAGATTACATGCCAGATCCCCTACTTAGAAAGAGATTTATAAATGCGTAATCTGTGTTATGCAAATATCAATTGTTATTTGACTCAATAAACTTCTAACTTCACTAATAGGCGTAACGTGTCTGCCAATTATGTAATTGCCTCTATATATTTAACCATGTATTATAGTATAAAGCTTACTTATACCACAGCATCCATAAGAGTTGGTAATCAGTAATCACATATTCACATATATATGCCGCCCAAAACTCTTTCAGAAATCTAGAAAACCACAAGTTGACAAGTAACTAAAAGTATCAAAATCTATGATATCTGAAGTTACAGAACATTTGTATCTGGTTTGTTATGATAGTAATAAAAATAAATCTGTTTGAATCGCATTCTCTAAATAATAAGGAATAACAGAATTAGACTGCAGCCGGTTTGTTAGCTCCATGCTTGCATGGTGGAGCTCCTTGGCTTTGATTTTTCAAATCATTTCCAGCCACCAAAAAGTATGCAGTATGCCTGCAGAACCATCAAATATATACATCTATATAAGCATTTTATATAAACAATACGCAGAACTACACAATGTTTAATTATAGCTAAAAAAGGTATAAGCATGCAATGTATGAAGTGGTCTATACCTGAAGAAATTTAGCATTCTGGTCTTCGAGTCTTCATCAATGACGGTAGCGTTAACTAATGCTTGTTGCATGTGGTGTAGCCACCTTTCAGCTGCCTTATGAGTCACTGGAAATGGCCGGTGACGACCTATCAGAGCAGGGTGACCTACACATAATCATCATTTTCAAAATTAATTTTATATTAGTTTATGAAATTGCGCTACCATTACAAATTTACAACTTATAATTTGTTACTTCTACTAAACTAAGATACTCTAGGGTTGACAGTAGCCAAGAATAAAAATTAGGGTATCTTGGCATGGACCCTCTGACCATGTGTTGACAAAGTCAACCCGCGTACCCACCCCGGAAGGTAAATGCGCCGGAAAATTACCTCCCCCTGATAACCCAAATGTGGAGGCACAGGATCGAACCTGCGTGAGAGCAATACACAAGTGGGCCCAAGGATGAAAGGTATCGCGTACCATTCACACCAAGGCGTGTTGGTAGAATAAAGCAGGTACATATTGAGAAAAGGGTGTTTGGCCTCATATTTTGAAAATCATTATCCGATTATTTATTTTCAAACATCTTGTTATAGATGGTTATCACTTACTATACGATGACTATGATTATTACCTTTCCTTTGAGAGTACAAAGGAGGCCCTCCCATTCGTTGCACAAAAAACTCGTATTGATTTTGAATTGCATCTTCCTTTTTCGAGTCAGCAAATATAGATCTAAACCACTCTTCTTCATCATCATAAACCCTAATTACATGCAAAGAAAGAAACATAATCATCTTGATTGTAGTTAAGGACTTTAAATTAGTACAATAACGATTGAAATAAGGCGAAACAAGAGTAATATTACTTCATTGCATACAAATTTGTTTGAAAAATCATAAATTGAAACATAAAAAACCAACTATAATCAATAGTAAATTGAATTCATACACATTTTAGCACCAAAAATACATCTTGAAAGTACCGAAATTCTACATATCATCCAATCAAGTTGTTATGAATTTATGATCTCTAAACAAACAAAACACAAACTTGATATCAAATCCTTACATCACTATAATCCATGTGTTGTTATAACTTTTAACTTTTCAGAGTCAAACATGTTACTTTCCAAATCACAAATTCAAACAATTGGTTAATAATTCAAAATTCCAAAAGTTAACCTAAATTTCGCATATAAAACGAAATGGTAGCATTCAGTATGACTTCAGAAGTCAAACACTAATTATAATCTCAACAAATCATTCTTCAAAATTAGATTTTGTGTTAATCAATTAATAACAGTGAATAGATTACAAACCTAGAGTAGAAATCGGTGGATAGATTAATGAAGGTCTGAAGACCTAATTTCTGGTAAAGATTAACTTGGTCAATGGCAAATGCATCCTCCTGGTCAACGCCACTCCATTCTGAAGCTTTTTCTTGCAAACTCTGCATATTTTCTTCCTTAATTTTTTTTTATGTTTGGTTCTTCTCGATCTCAATTGCAACCAATCAATCAATCAATCAATTTTAATATGAATGCAGAGGTAGAATTTACTCCGTAGTATTTATAGGCTTTGTGGGTGTCGCGTGGATGGAACGCTTCTCAAGTCTGTTCTATTGGATATAACTGCACACAGGAAATATTTGAACAATCTGTGGGCTGTTTTCAAATTACCAAACCATCCCTCACAAAATAGCTAGTATTAATATTAATATTAATATTAATACTAAATTTTCTAATAACAACTTTTTTTTAAGTGTTGTCATTAAAGAATTACGTATGTGTCATTAAAGAATTACGAATTACGAATGTGTTTAACTCTTAATTTAATGGTTGGTAAACCATTCAACATTAGCACATTTATTTTTGACTTCTGAATGACATATGATGCTGAGTTGAACCATTTAAACTTGAAATACTTTCTTAACCAAAAAACAGTTAAATTTTTGTATAATTTCCCTCTAAATCCAAAATACTTAAAATACATGTATATTGAATGTTTATTTTCATGTATAACGTTAATAAGACAATTGACCCACTTCATATAGTTTTTTAAAATGATTATTAAACAAATTATTTTCATTTAATACTAAATTTGTTCAGAGACTTTGAATGATTCAGTTTTATCATACGCAACCTAATAAATGTAAATAACTTACGAATTTTACACGAATAATACATCCTTCACAAAACAACGATGAAATTTTACATGAATATATAAAAATATATCCATCCGTATACTTGAATTCACAATTTCTAAATTGAAAGGGTTTAGTTGATACCGTTTGACCAATGATCTTTTAGACCTTTGATAATTTATTTATATAAAAAATTAAACTCGTACATATTCGTTCACACCCAAAATTAACTTATATAATTAACTTCAAACAATACAATTTTAATAATAATCCTCGTGAATACACTGAAGAATTTAAGACACGCATAATTTAGTTATACAATGTAAACCATCTCACTATTTATTTATTTATGTCATTTTTTTTTTAAGGTATTTACTTTATTTATTTCTTTTTTATTTGTTTTCGCTTTATTTTAGTTTCTCCTACTTTTTGGGCCGGAGGTCCCTTTGAAAACAATCTCTCTATCCGTCGAACAGAGAGAGGGAGGACCTTCCCTACTCTTGTGAGTGTTTCACTCGGGCGGGGGAAATGATTTCTCTTTATTCTAGGATAGAGGAAGGATTGTCTACGTCTCAACTCCCTCATACCCCATACATGTGAGATTGGGTATGTTGTTGTTGTTGTTGTAATGTAAACCATCGTGAATAAGTATCTTACTAACCTCCATGTACTTATCACTTAAATTATTTTCTTATGTGTAGCTTTTATAACTAATATTAGATAAATTCAGATTTAAATTTTACTATATATTATTATGGATTTTTTTTAAGATACATAAAAGTGACATAAATAAAAATTGTACTCCGTTGCAAAATTGTTTAAAGAGCAATATACTCCATCATATATATATATATATATATATATATATATATATATATATATATATATATATATATATATATATATATATATATATATATATATATATATTGACTTTATTATTTATTAAAATAGAGTAACAGACTAACAATTACTCCTTAGTAAATTGTACTACAATAGAATTCTAAATTTAATTGATGGATAATACCTATACCTAATGTTGCAAAATTCGCTATTAAAGAATTACTCGGTCTTGAAAAAATAAATCGGTAATTCGAGAATTAATCGAGAATTAATTGGATTTTACTTTATATATTTGAATATTATATTTAAAAAAATATTTGCGTATATATATATTTATTTATATATATATATATATATATATATAACTCGGTCTTGAAAAAATAAATCGGTAATTCGAGAATTAATCGAGAATTAATTAGATTTTGCTTTATATATTTAAATATTATATTTAAAAAATATTTAAGTATATATATATATATATATATATATATATATATATATATATATATATATATATATATATATATATATATATATAGGGTAAATATGCTTAAAAAGGATAAAGAAACAGGTGAATTAGCATCCAAAGACACAATTGAATATATTCAAAATACTTTGCTAAAATACAAATAGCAGAGTACTTTGAAATCAAAGGAAAAAATGAAAGAATTGGCTCCAGTTAATCCAATGGACTTAATGGAGGCAAAATTAATTTCTCAATGAGTGCTTAATCCAACGAAACATCAAATTTTAAAGGAATATATGGAGCAGGTAATAATGCTAAAAACGAACATATATTTCATAGCATTATCCTTCAAAAAAGACAAGCTTTTGGTTGCAATTGTTCTATTTACAAGTGATATTCGTTTAAATAATAAAAGGTGAAGACAAAAGACAAATTCGACGATTTGAAGACGCAAATGACCAAAACGCTAAAAAGTACAAAGTACAATCCAAGTGGTTCAATTTATTGATAAGAAACGTCTAAAAGTTACAAGAGTACGAGCCGCAAAACGCAAAGTACAAGATATTAAATTGTACGCAAGGACGTTCGAAAATTCGGAACCGGGACATGAACCAACTATCAACGCGCGACGCAACGGAGCTAAAATGACAAGTCAACTATGCACATTAATATAATATAATATAATATAATATATAAATAATTCTTAAAATTATATATATTATATATATATATATATTAAAAAGCGTCGGCAAACAAGAAAACAAAAGCATGTGGTCTGATCCAGCTGGCCATGCGATCGCATGGCCTGGAAGCACAAAAGCCATGCTATCGCATGGGGTACTGTAGCAGCTCACATTCTATAAGTTGCACGATTTCTGGCCGAGAACATACACATCTTTTTCTATCTACTCTCTATCTCAATATATATATATTTATATTTATAATTTTAATTTTAATTTAAGATTAATAATAATAAGGTTATGTTAACGAATGTTGTAAGTGTGCAAGTCGAAATTTTGTCCGTGTAACGCTACGCGATTAATACTCATTGTAAGTTATGTTCAACCTTTTTAAATTAATGTCTCGTAACTAAGTTATTATTATGCTTATTTAAATCGAAGTAATCGTGATGTTGGGCTAAATATTAAAGACGGGGTAATTGGGCTTTGTACCATAATTGGGGTTTGGACAAAAGACCGACACTTGTGGAAATTGGACTATGGACTATTAATGGGCTTTATATTTGTTTAACTGAATGATAGTTCGTTAATTTAATATAGAAATTTACAATTTGACGTATCTATAAATAACCATATACATTCGATCGGACACGATGGGCGGGATATTTATAAATACTAATAATCGTTCATTTAACCGGACACATGAATGGATTAATAGTCAATGAACTCATTGAAACAGGGGTGAATTATGTACAAGGACACTTGGCGTAATTGTTAACAAAGTATTAAAACCTTGGGTTACACGCAGTCGATATCCTGGTGTAATTATTAAACAAAGTATTAAGACCTTGTTACAGTTTAAGTCCCCAATTAGTTGGAATATTTGACTTCGGATATAAGGATAATTTGACGAGGACACTCGCACTTTATATTTATGACTGATGGACTGTTATGGACAAAAACCAGATGGACATATCGAATAATCCAGGATAAAGGACAATTAACCCATGGTAATAAATTAAAATCAACACGTCGAACATCATGATTACGGAAGTTTAAATAAGCATAATTCATTTATTTTATATCTCATCGTACTTTTTAATTATCACAACTTTTATTTACTGTCATTTTATTTATCGCACTTTAATTTATCGCATTTTAATTATCGTCATTTACTTTACACTTTAAATTAAGTTATTTTTATTTTTAATATTTTACATTAGGTTTTAATTGTGATTTAAGACAATAAATCGACAAACCGGTCACTAAACGGTAAAAAACCCATTTTTATAATAATAATAATACTACTTACACACACACACACACACACACACACACACACATATATATATATATATATATATATATACAAATATAGTTTTTAAAAAAATATAGCGTTAAACTTGGCTAGCTCCCTGTGGAACGAACCGGACTTACTAAAAACTACACTACTGTACGATTAGGTACACTGCCTATAAGTGTTGTAGCAAGGTTTAGGTATATCCACTCTATAAATAAATAAATAACTTGTGTAAAATTGTATCCTATTTAATAGTATTTTGTAATAAAATTATAACTATTTCGTATACACCTCGCATAACATCAAATATTTTTGGCGCCGCTGCCGGGGAACTCTTAAACGCCGAAGCGAAACGCTATTAAAAAAATTTTTATTAAGCTTTAATTCATTTTTATAAAAATACGTTTTATATAATACAATCAAAAATATAAAATCAAGAAAAAGAAAAATATATATCTATATTTTTAAGTTTAGTTAAATTTAAAAAGTTTATATTTCTTTTTATTGTGAAAAGTTATAAAAACTAATAAGTAAATTTTTCTTATTTATAAGTTTTATATAAATATTTTACAAAAATATAAAACAAAAAAAAAATATAAAAGTAATCGGGCCTACACTGTAGCAGCCCAATATCTGAACTGGATCCACAGACCATGCGACCGCATGGAATTAACAAAGAAACCTCATGCGATCGCATGAGGTAACCTGACACGCCTGGTCTGATCATCGTACAACATTAATTACGGAGTATTATTAATTATTATTATTGTTAAAACCTAATTAGGGTTAAGATTTAATTATTATTTTTAATTAGGGTTTAGTTTTAATATTAATTAGTTTATTCTATTTTTATTTATAATTTGTGTTTTTTTAGTTTAATTTAGTTTTATTAATTATAAAACTAATACTTTTATAAAATAATAATATAAAAATAATATTTTTATAAAAATTAGTAATTTTATCATTTTTAGTTTCTTTTTATAAATCATATATTTTAATTGTTTATTTCGTAATTTGTATTTTTATCATTCATAACTAGTTTTAAACTTAGTTTTTGCCGTAGTTAATTTATATTTCTAGATTTTTAGGCTTTGCCGTAAAATCCCTTAAGTGCTTTTTCTTTAGATTAAGACTTAGGCGCTTTAGAATTTTACGACGTCGCTTATTGCTTTAGTATTTAAAATTTTAGTACTTTTTAAGTTATTGCCGTTTTGGATATAAAATTCCTTTTAAGCTTTAATACCTTTAGACGTAAGTTTTAATTTTTAGTTTTTAGACTTTTAAGTTTCGACGCTGCATTTTATTTTTTTCGACCTTTTATTTTTCGACGTTTTCCGACGCACTCTTTTTCTTCTTATTTCTCGACGCTCTAGTTTTTAGGACATAGATTTTTATTTCAAAATTTCGACGAAAAATTATTTTAAGCGGTTAAATTGATAGACATCCAAAATTTTCTGGTTCGTAGTAATAGTTGGATTTGTTAGTGGCGAGTTGTGGGCTTCCGATTTAAAAGGTCCTGGCTACCTGCTGCATCTATTGGCTATTCGAAACGTGGGCAAAATCAGAAAAGTCTATTAATTTGATAACTTATATAATTTTTATCTTTTATAACTAATAGGATATTCAGTGAATGCACCGAGCAAAACGTTCACCACCTTTCATACGTTCACCACCTGTAACTCGATCAAGACATTTAGCCAACATTGTCGCTGTTGATTTTTCTTTAGAATCGTTATCTAGTCGACTAAGTACTCCAATTCAAATTTTCGATAATCCATTTTTTGAACCCGACCTCACAATTGAGAATCCGGAGGATATTCAGGGACAATTCAGAGATCCTGAACCACTAATCATTCCTCCTGAACCACAAATCACTCATCCAGAGATTGTTGAGGAAGAAACCATTAAGTCAGAATCCTCTAGCGATTCAGATTCAACAAATTCAATCATGGAAAATCTGAAACCTCTAAGTATGGAAGATCGAATTAGGGCTAAACGCACTGGCCAAGGTCACACAATTACTCAACCAGACATTAATGCCCCAGATTATGAAATCAAAAGACAAATCCTACACATGGTAACAAATCAATGCCAATTTAGTGGTGCGCCGAAGGAAGATCCAAACGAACATCTTCGAACTTTTAATAGGATTTGTACTCTATTTAAAATCCGAGAAGTGGAGGATGAACAAATATATCTCATGTTATTTCCCTGAACTTTAAAGGGAGAAGCCAAAGATTGGTTAGAATCGTTACCTGAAGGGGCGATTGATACATGGGATGTTTTAGTTGAAAAATTTCTTAAACAATTCTTTCCGGCATCTAAAGCCGTGAGACTTCAAGGAGAAATTGTTACGTTCACACAAAAGCCAAATGAAACTTTATATGAGGCGTGGACAAGATTTGGAAACTTGTTAAGAGGATGTCCGCAACATGGTTTAGACACTTATCAAATAGTAAAAATATTCTACCAAGGATGCGATATTACTACAAGAAAAGACATCGATATAGCAGCTGGTGGTTCCATTATGAAGAAAACCGCAACTGAAGCTTATAAAATTATTGATAACACTGCTTCCCATTCACATGAGTGGCATCAAGAAAAAGATATCGTTAGTTCATCTAAAGCGGCTAGAGCCGATTCTAGCCATGACTTTGATTCCATTTCCGCAAAGATAGATGCTGTCGAAAGACGAACGGAAAAGATGACTAAAGATATTCACGCTATACGAATTAGTTGTGAGCAGTGTGGAGGACCACATTTGACAAAAGATTGTCTCAGTATTGAACAAACAATGGAACAAAGAGAGAATGTTTCATACATGAACCAAAGACCTGGAAATAATTATCAGAATAATTATCAACCGCCAAGATCAAACTACAATCAAAATCAAAATTATAATCGAAATATTCCATACAACAATCAACAAGGTCCTAGCAATCAACAAGTATCTAATAATACTTACAACCAGCAAAGACCTATTTTTCAAAATAAACCACCACAAACCAATGATAAAAAGCCAAATTTAGAAGATATGATGTCGAAGCTAGTTGAATCTCAAACGCAGTTTTTCACATCTCAAAAACAAACCAATGAACAAAATGCTCAAGCATTTAGAAATCAACAAGTTTCTATTCAAAATTTGGAACAAGAAGTAAGTAACCTAGCAAGGTTGATAGGTGAAAGAAAATCGGGAAGTCTACCTAGCGATACAAATGCTAACCCCCGGAATGAAACAGCTAAAGTCATTATCACAAGAAGTGGTATTACACTTAAACCACCTGAAATACCTAAAATTTCTGATGACTCTATTCCTACTACACAAGAACCACAATCTGAGCAAGATAAGGAAACAGAACCAGTAGTTGAAAAGGTTAATGAAGATAACACAGTTAAGGCCAAACCTTATGTTAAACCATACCAACCACCACTTCCTTATCCGAGTAAAATGAGAAAAGAAAGACTTGAATCCGAGCAATCCAAATTCTTGGATATGTTTAAACAAATAAATGTCAATCTTCCTTTCATTGATGTGATTTCAGGAATGCCTAGATATGCTAAATTTCTGAAAGATCCAATCACAAATAGAAAGAAAATGGAAGAACTCTCAGCTGTTACAATGAATGCTAATTGCTCTGCAGTACTGTTGAATAAGCTACCAGAAAAACTTTCAAATCCAGGAAGTTTCACAATTCCATGTTTTCTGGGTAGTCTTAGTTTAATAGAAGCATTGGCAGATTTAGGTGCTAGTATAAATTTAATGCCATATTCATTATACACTAAACTAGACCTTGGAGAATAGAAACCAACACGAATAAGCATACAACTAGCAGATCGATCAGTAAAATATCCTAGAGGGATAATGGAGAACATGCTAGTTAAAGTTGGTACTTTAGTATTTCCAGTAGATTTTGTTATTCTGGACATGGAAGAAGATTCTCGAGTTCCTCTCATATTAGGAAGACCATTCTTAAACACGGCTAAAGCAATAATAGACGTGTTTGGTAAGAAACTGACCCTAAGTATAGAGGACGAGAGTGTTACCTTTTCAGTTGATAGAGCCATGCAACAACCGCAATCTGCAGATGATACATGCTATTATATTCAAACTATAGATTCACATGCAGAATTGTTAGAAGAATTTCCAGAATTACAAGGAACAGGAGAATGTTCTTTAGGAGAAGGAACTGAACCAATTGATGAAACTGAAATGTTAGCTACACTCATGGCTAATGGATACGAACCAACAACAGAAGAACTTCAAATGCTAAAAGAGGAAGACAAATATCGATACAAATCATCGATAGAAGAACCACCGGATATTTTTAAATTCCAATAGCACCCGAGGACCAAGAGAAAACCACATTCACATGCCCTTATGGTACTTTTGCTTATAAACGCATGCCATTTGGACTTTGCAACGCCCCTGCAACCTTTCAAAGGTGCATGATGGTAATTTTTCACGACATGATAGAAGAATGCATGGAAGTTTTCATGGATGACTTTTCAGTCTTCGGTGATACTTTTGAAACATGTCTAGTTAATCTTGAACGAATGCTTATTAGATGCGAACAATCAAATCTAGTACTTAATTGGGAGAAATGACATTTCATGGTTAAAGAAGGCATCGTTCTTGGTCATAAAATTTCAAAGGAAGGAATTGAAGTGGATAGAGCTAAAGTAGATGTAATTGTTAAACTTCCACATCCCACCAATGTTAGAGGAGTTAGGAGTTTTCTAGGGCATGCCGGTTTTTACCGACATTTCATAAAAGATTTTTCTAAAAGTGTCACTTCTATGAATAAACTCCTAGAAAAAGATGTTCCATTCATCTTTTCAGATGAATGCATCAAATCTTTTAATATTCTTAAAGAAAAACTCACTAATGCGCCGATCATGATAACTTCGAATTGGAATTTACCATTTAAACTCATGTGCGATGCAAGAGATTTTGCAATGGGAGCCGTTTTAGGACAAATGATTGAAAAACGATTTCAACCTATCTACTACGCTAGTAAGACGTTACAAGGAGCACAAACGAATTACATAACTACTGAAAAAGAACTCCTTGCTACTGTCTTTGCTTTTGACAAATTCCGTTCATATCTCGTTCTAGCTAAAACGGTGGTCTATACTGACCATTCTGCTCTTAGATATCTATTTTCAAAACAAGATGCCAAACCAAGATTAATCTGTTGGATCTTACTCTTGCAAGAGTTCGATAATGAAATCCGAGACAAAAAGGGAGCAGCGAATCTCGCCGCTGATCATCTTTCTCGTCTTGAAAATCCTGAATTAGAAGTTCTAAATGAATCGACCATACAAGATAACTTTTCTGATGAATATCTTTTGAAAATCAATTATAATGAAATTCCATGGTTTGCAGACTATGCAAACTACTTAGTATGTGGATTCCTTGAAAAAGGGTTGTCGTACCAAAAACGAAAGAAATTTTTTAGTGATATAAAACACAATTTCTGGGAAGATCCACATTTGTTTAAAAGTTGTCCCGATGGAATAATACACCGATGTGTATTCGGGGATGAAGCCAGTCAAATCTTAAACCATTGTCACACAGGACCAACAGGAGGGCATTATGGGCCTCAACTCACAGCAAGAAAAGTCTATGACGCTGGATTCTATTGGCCTACAATTTTCAAAGACGCACACCTTCTTTGTAAATCCTGTGATGCTTGTCAAAGGGCCAGAAAAATAAGTCAACGTGATGAAATGCCACAAAATGTCATTCAAGTATGTGAAGTATTTGACGTTTGGGGTATTGACTTTATGGGTCCATTTCCAAAATCTCATAATAATCTCTACATTCTCGTTGCCATTGATTATGTATCTAAATGGGCGGAAGGACAAGCTCTCCCAACTAACGATGCACGAGTTGTAGTCAATTTTTTAAAACGTCTTTTTGTTAGGTTCGGAACACCGAAAGCTTTAATAAGTGATCGGGGTACTCATTTTTGTAATAATCAACTTGAAAAAGTTCTCAAAAGATATGGAGTAACTCATAAAATCTCAACCGCTTATCATCCACAAACAAGTGGACAAGTTGAAAATACCAACTGAGCATTAAAACGTATTCTAGAGAAAACCGTAGGATCAAATTCGAAGGAATGATCCATGAAATTGGAGGATGCACTCTGGCCTTTTAGAACAGCCTACAAAACTCCAATTGGAACCACACCTTTTAAACTCGTTTACGGAAAAGCATGTCACCTTCCAGTAGAAATTGAACACAAAGCATTTTGGGCTTTGAAGACATGTAATCTTGATTTGCATGAAGCCGGACGTCTACGATTAAGTCAATTAAACGAATTAGAAGAGTTGAGACATGAAGCATATGAAAATTCGTTAATCTATAAGGAAAGAACGAAGAAATGGCATGATAAAAGAATCAGAAGTTCAAAAGAGTTTAAAGAAAGAGACATAGTTCTTCTTTTCAATTCACGATTCAAGCTATTTCCTGGAAAATTGAAATCAAGATGGTCTGGACCATTCATAGTCAAAAGAGTTTTCCCGTACGAAACAGTAGAATTAATAAATTCAAATGGGGTTGAATTTTAAGTTAATGGTCACAGAGTTAAACATTACATAGATAATCCAATGGAAGTTGAAGATGAAGTTAATCACAATTTCGACACCACAGCTAACTAAGTGTGGGAAGATTCGAATCTTTTTAGGGTAATATGTATTTCTGTTAGAGTTAGATATTCTATTTTCGTGTAGTTCTCGAGAATGGAATCCGAATGGTCTTTCCCTAGCAGACCCTAAAGAACTAGTCTTCTCCCTCCATTCTGAATTTTTTTTTTTTTTTTAGGTTTTACGAGATGAAGAATTCCTTTGATCTGAACCATGGTCTACTACTACACGATATGATTACTAAACATAATAATAACACTTTCCCGAGTGAACTAGTATCCTTCATAAGAGGCAAAATGGACGAAGTAAGGAAAAAACTCAGGAAAGATCATCATAAGACACATTTTGGTAAAGGAAAATTAAAATCCGTAACAAAAAGAAGAGCACGACACCTTGAAAGATGTCATAAATGCGGAAAATGGTCACACGAAGGTAAATGTTCGAACAATCAAACATATTCAAATACCGAATTTGTTACTTTATGCAGAGAAGGACCGTTCATATGTTTAGAAGAAAAGTTATTGAAGAATCGAGGTTACGCTTATGTAGCTATGGAAAACCAAATCATACGACTCTCCTATGAGTCGGCTAAAGCAGGTCTCTGAGAATTCTTTCTCACAGATAAGTATGTACAGTTTTTATTTGTTTTTATTTATTGCTTTTAACCTTTTGATAATAAACACTGAATCGTTCGCTATAAAGTATTAAATTGATATTCAATAAAATTAGGTATGCGAAACCGAAATTATTGAAATCATACAAAAATTTATTACATCACTGCGAAATTTACCGTTTATTCTTAAGGTATAAATATCTTTAATCAATCAATCCAAAAATATTTCAGAAATTCGTCAGAAGTAAAACTAGGTAAAATAGCCGAAATTACTTTACCCAAAAGAGGGGCGTATATTTTTGATAATATTTGATTGATTAAAGTGGGATAAAAGACCAAAAAGATTTTTAATTTTATTTTTACCTTGTTTTTTAAAATTAATATATAAATATTAAATTAATATTGTAAATCTTTTTAAATCAATATATTTAAGTTTTTAAATATTTTAAAAATTAATATTTTCAATATAAGTTTGTAAAATTAATGTATAAAAATATTAATGATATTTATATGAATTTTTAGTTTTATGCATTTTAAATTTAAGTTTGGTGTGAATTTAAAAAAAAATTACTTTATTTCATTAAGTTAAAAATATGATTTCTAAAATTCGTCGTGAGTTGAAGACTAGGTCGTTGAACCGAAATTGCTTTACCCGATGGCGGGACGAGAACTTTTATTATCATTATTTTTAATCTTATTGATTTAAAGTATGCCAAAAACATTTAAAAAACCAAAAAATCTT
Source organism: Rutidosis leptorrhynchoides (assembly GCF_046630445.1). Classification (NCBI taxonomy): domain Eukaryota; kingdom Viridiplantae; phylum Streptophyta; class Magnoliopsida; order Asterales; family Asteraceae; genus Rutidosis; species Rutidosis leptorrhynchoides. Next base: position 82,361,258 of record NC_092333.1, read on the forward strand.
GGCTTTTAAAACAACGCTTTGAAATGACAAATTTTTAAAATTTGTTGAGGGACGAACTAGGTCAACGTACCGAAACGCCCTCATTCTTAAAAGAAACAAAATTTTAATTAATTTAATTTTTGTTTTATTAGTCAAAGGTTTTTATAATATATATATATATATGGACCTCATGCGATCGCATGGGATTTGCAAGGAGGATCCATGCGATCGCATGGAGCTAAAATCCTGGACAGAAACATAAAGGCAGTCGACCTGCTTCTGCCTTCCCACAAAAACACACACACATACCCGAAAATACTCCCAAACACTCCAAAAAAAATCATCATTTTTCAATCAAAATCAACAAAATTAATCACAATAATTAGCTATGATCATGCCTTTCTTCAGATGGGGAAGCAAAAAGGTAAAAATTTTACCCCTAAACTCTTAAATATTTCAGTTTTAGTGTTCTTGAGCTAATTTTTACCTAATTTGATTTTTTTAATTTCTAGTGTAATTAGAGTTAAATTGTTAGTATATTATGCATGTATAACCTAGATTGATTCTATTTAACATGATTTGAAGCCGAAAACTTAACAAATTTTAGAAATCTATGGTTTGTGTTCTTGAGCAATTTGGGGCTTTTTGATATAAACAGGTTATGGCCGAATTTTGTCATGAATTATTGCTAAATTAAGTAGTGTAACATGTTTAGGTAGCTAAATGATCCAAACTTTGATCCTAAACATGATTTTTGAGAATTAAAATGGACTTTTCAAGTCTAAAATTCATGAACTTGATTAATTTGATATAAATTCCATTTGAAACTTGTTTAATGGCTAGTAATGATTATTTTGACATGTTATTTGAGTTGAATGCTTATGAACTTTGTAAACATTTTCATATATGCTTATTTGAAAAAGTGTAGAATTGATAAAAATATGAAAATGAGCATGAGTTTAATATAGATTAAACATGTCATTGTAATTGTTTCAAGTTGTTATTTTGCTAACACTAATGCATATTTGGATGCACAAATTTTGTGTTTAATGTATTTTGCAAAAATATACCGAATTTGGCGGTGCATCATCATCCAGACAACCTGAAAACGAACCACAGCCAGAAATGCAATATGAGCCACAATATGAACCAGAACCTGAACAGGAACAACAACAAGAACAACAATATCATAATGATCAACACATACCATATTATGATCCGTAACAAGAATATGTTAATGCCTACGTACAACTTTCGATTCATCCAATAATAGAACACCCAACGATTCATGAAGAGCTGTTGCATCCCAATTTGAGATTTGATCGAAGCTGGAGAGCTTACCCGACGTACCAAAGTAACAAATTTAAACTGGTAACGAAAAATGTAGAAGTACCGAGGGTAATCGATTGGGAGCCTTTGGAAAGGGTCTAACTAGCTAACCCAGTTAGACTGCTACTGATCCAAAGGTATGTGAACTCTTCTTTTCCCGATTGGGAATGTTTATTCACCATTCGTAGGCCTGTATATAAGGAATGGTGTGTTGAGCTTATGAGTACTATATCACTTGATACGGATGTAGTTAGGTTAGACGATAGGAATTTTCTTAGATTTTTACTTGGCCGTAGGATGTACAGAATGTCCATGCTGGACATGGCCAGGGCTTTACAGATTTACACTCCCGCTGAATTACTATTGCCTGATTGTACAAATTTGATTTATCATGGTGAAAGGGTAGATAGAAATTTTGACGTTGACGCCGTCTGGAGGCGTATGTTAAATTATAATGTTTTTACGCGGGGAGGAAGACACTCCTATTTAGATATTAACAAAGCAAGCTTCGTATTATACATAGATTTTTAGCTAATTCGATTACACAAAGAGGTAACAACAAGGAGAAGATGACCCTACACGATTTATTTTACCTTAAGTGTATTCGAGATACTAGAGGCTTTGTTAATATTCCCTACTGTGTTGGTTTTTATCTGTCAAAAATGGTGGAAGGAATACAGGACGGGGGAATAATAGGAGGAGGTATTTTTGTTACTCTCATTGGAGAGTATTTAGGCGTAGATAGGGATCAAGGGGGTCCACTGATGATGTGTAGGGAACTGGATGAGACTTTAGGATTGCGGGTCTATCAAGGTGCAAAGGTATTAAAGAGCAGACGCAATCATGCAGTACCATATCAGGTGAAATGCCCCGTCCTAATCCATCTGGACGAAGTCATCAACATTTGATCCCAGAGCGATGATCGACTCCAAATAATGTCCTTAAATTGAGCAAATGCACAGCGGGAGATTTCTTTCATACCTGAGAATAAACATGCTTTCAAGTGTCAACCAAAAGGTTGGTGAGTTCATAGGTTTATCATAAAACAATAAAATTCATCATTTTGATAGACCACAAAATTTAAATGTTGCATGGTACAAATGGGCCCGACCTATACCCACCTGTAATGTACATGCTATATCTTTTAAATACAGTACATCTTTCTCGTGTACGAAACCATTTTCATAAATCATTGTAACCGTACACATATATTGTGCACAAAAATAACATACACATAACCTGTGTATAAAATCATTCTCTCAATACATAACATTCATATCAATTGGTGGCAATTATCATGTCCACATAATTCAATGGTGGCAATTATCATGTCCACATAATTCAATGGTGGCAATTATCATGTCCACATAATTCAACAATAATCCGCAGAACTTCTGTCTGCATAATAATTCATTCGAGGAATGTTTTGCTTGTGTCTATCTCGTTAAACATTTATAAAAGCATTTCATGTATTCGCAATTCAAAACATATTTCAAAAGCGTTTAATAAAGCAGTTGTAAAAACAGCGCATGTATTCTCAGTCCCAAAAATGTAAAGAGTAAAAGAGAATCAAATGAACTCACGCATATAAATATTGTAAAACAGTTAATAAAGCATTTTACATGTATTCTCAGCCCAAAAATGTAATGAGTAAAAAGGGAGTAAATGAACTCACCTAGTGTATTTTGTAGTAAAAATACATATGACTATATTGAACAACTGAACAATGCAGGGTTGACCTCGGATTCACGAACCTATATCATTTATATATTTATTAACACGCATAATTGTAATCAAACTATAACTTTATTAGTTTTATCATTTTTTTATATATATTAATATCATATATATATAGGTTTCATATATTCATTTTGTATATAAAAATATAAATTTTGTGATGTTATATGTATTAAATACCTTTTTATTTATATATATATATATATATTGTTGTTTATCAAAACCTTAATTCTTTTTATACTAAGTTAATACTAGAAGTTATAAAAATAATGATAGTAATATTACTAATATATTTATGTTACTAATAATGGTTCTAAAAATAATAATAATGTTAATATTTACGAAAGTACTAATAATTTATAATAATACTACTTAATAATAATATTAGTAGTGATATTTTCATAAACTATATCAATGATACTATTTTTTAATAACCATGTTAATAATAATAATAATGAAATAATAATAAGAATAGAAAGACTACCTTAATGTAATAAACCTAAAAAGATAAACGCCCATGTTCGGGCTCGAACCCACGACCTCTCGCTTAAAACACAACCTCCTTTACCATTGCTCTGCCCTTTACTTTCTTACAATATCTAGCACATTTATAGATATATCCCGTACGAACTCTTCATCATCAAACATATATAACATAATCATAATCATAATTATCATCATCTATATCATCTCATAAACCAACTTGTCTTTCCCCATTTTCTTTCAGCTCAAAAACAGGTTCCCAAATTAAATCGACTAGAATTATATCAATCATATATCCTTAACTATCACCTATCATTTAAATTATCATCTCATCATAAACATCATCTTTGTCTTTCATCATGTTTAATGATCATAATACACCATTATCACGTCATTAACATCATTTACGCATCATCATCTATCAATATTATCATGATCGTACCTTACTTCTTGCTGCAACCTCATAAATCCTCTTAATATACTATTATTATCATTTACGGCCCAAGAAGCAATATCACAAGCCCAACTAGTAATTCATTAACCCAATACATAAAATAGATTAAGTCCATCCGCCATTTTATTGATATGATTAAGAGAAGACAGGTAATAATTTCGGTATTCAAAAGAACAAACACATTCAAGTGGGGTTTACCAAACATGTTGGCCACTTATGTTCCACTTGCTTCCATACTTTCATTTCTTGCAAGGTAAAAGTGTATATAAAAATAAATATCACGCAGGCTATAGCAACAGATGTAGTAGTCGATTTAAATAGAAAAATAGTGATGGTTAGTGTGGGTTCTAGGATGGTTTTTGGTTATGATTATGGTTATGTTAAGGTAAAAAGTAGCAGATTTGGGTTGGTGTTTGAATTGGGTTCATGAAGAAAACAAGAAGAAACAGAAAAGAAATATAGCTGTAGCAACAAATGGCAATTGGAGTGGTTGTGTTGTGGTGGGTTTACCGTACAGGAACAACATCGTAACAGTATAAAGTTACTTGAGTTTCACAGCTGAACAGGACTGTGGTGGTTTGTCTTCGGTTCAAAACAGAAACGTAACAGTAGCAGTAATATTATGATGATGGTGGCAGTTTAGGTTGATTCGAAATGGTGGTATCTGTGGGTTCACGAAGAAGAAGGGAAGAGAGAGAGAGAGGAGAGAGAGGTGATGGCGGTTTGGTGATTATGATGATGGTTCTCGTAGTTGTAAACCGAATAGGGGCAACGTGGGATGTTTAAAGGTGGAGTTTATGGTGGTTTGATCGAATATGCAAAAACAAGAAAACGTAACCAATGATGATAGATGATTTCGTGGCTGAAACATGAACAAAGTTATAGTAGCAGATGTATAGTAATTCTCGTGGTTGACAGAAACAGAAAGATAGTAATTAAAAGGGTAATGGTTGTCGATAGAGGTTGGTGGTGATGAGGATGGTTGTGTTTTGTGTTTTGTCGAACTTCAAACAAAAGAGCAGGTGATAAACTTGGTGATTAGATATGTGGGTTTGAAGATTGTGTACTTAATATATATCCATCCATATACATATATATATATATATATATATATATATATATATATATATATATATATATAGGATAGAGTTGTGAATGGAATCCAAGAGAAACAGTGAACATAATAGTAAAAAAGCCTTAAGTTTAGATTTATATGCCGACACTATATCCTAGATTGCCATATCATGTCCATTGCTAAACAGTTAATGTATAAAAGTGTCCCTAAAAATCTCAAAATTTTAGATTAAACATATTTAATTATTTCACTCAATACCTGTTTGAAACCTAATAAAAAAGGTTCGAAAATTATTTATTTTCTGTTCCGATTTATATATACGGAGTACTAATATTTAAACTTAAAAAGGTAAAAATACTTTTAACAAATCTAAAATCTTCGTAATCGATTTACAGTTCAACTTTTATTTTAATCCATCATAAACTTATATTAAATCTATATGAACGCTAACGAATTGTCAACCGAGTATTAGTGACGTTTACTAATTAAGCTCGAAATCATTTATATTCCCTTTCAATATATAAACAGTTTTAAAATAGCAAAGTTAATTACTAAAACAAATATATTATGTATTTTTAAACAAATAGATTTAATATAACTTTATATATTGACAAGTAATATTTATACACATATTTATATATATCTATGTATTCTATAGTTTTCATTAATCGCATTTTATTTTATTTATTTTATAATATAAATCCTAATACTCATATTATATAATATTCTAAATTATGTTTCAAATTATAAATACCTATTTAAATATATATGTTATCTATTTACAAATAGTTGTTCGTGAATCATCGGGAATGGTCGAAAGTCAAACGAATATATGAAACAGTTCAAAATATTTGTGACTCAACATTTCAGACTTTGCTTATCGTGTCGAAATAATATGAAGATTAAGTTTAAATTTGGTCGAAAATTCCTGGGTCGTCACAGTACCTACCCGTTAAAGAAATTTCGTCTCGAAATTTGAGTGAGGTGGTCATGGCAAACAATAAAACTGTTTTCATGACGAAAATGAGTTGATAAATAGAGTTTTATCACTATTAAACAATATAGATAGAACAATTCTATTACTCGAAGCGTACGAATGGAGCTATCAAGAAATAATGAAATGAGATAGATAAGTTTCATCATAACTTTTGACTAGTCATGGTTGAACTTATAAAATAAGGTGTATCATAACTTTTGATGTTGTCTTGGTTGAATTCCAGAATTCAAGGGATTTAAAGAAAATCTTGGAAATCTATAAGATCTGATTCTTCGGGTTTATGGAAATTAAGATCTCTATAATTAAATGCGATCATCTGTCTCGATTGCTTTGCCTGGTATTATAAATTTACTTATTCCGTTCCATTATTTTCCACCACTCTCATTTCCTATACTTTAATTCATACTTCCAAATCCTCAATCAATATGCTTCATCAAATTTTAATTCTGGATATATTCCTGACTTTCATATCGATCATTCTCCTTTTTCATCTACCACCTGAGAAATCTGTTTACGTCTATTGTGCTTTTGGGTTTATAGTGTTTTTAATTCTCCCGTGTCTTTATGTTGCGATAAACATTGATATATACGGTTTGTAATTTCTACGTTGTTGTTGGATTTTATATCTTCTCTTATATTTCAATGTCCCTGTTTCTGTCTCCTATAATCATTGTCATCCATAGTTAATGCTCTCTCCTATTTGCTGCGATTTATACCCCCTTTCTCTTTCAGAACTTCATGCTTTTGTTTTCTTTTCGCAAGTAATGGTCCAGACTTCATAGGTATGGAGTTTCGAATTATCATAATATACAAGGTAGAAAGGAAAGGTAGTAGCACGATTTAATTTGTCAAATTACCAGAATTACTGAGGATAGAACTATCAAGAGTATATTCTCTTGATAGTTCTGAAGTTAAGAAGAATGAAAGAGTTATGTAACATGGCACATGATGACGTTATGATCTGTGAATCATCATGTTCCATTAGAAACTCAGCATAACTTACTGTAATATAATCACGTTGATCAAGTGTCATTATATTATACTAACTCATGCATCAGTTCCTAACATTACTTCAATAACATTCATATTTTAAGCTCGAAAGTTTACAGAATATAGAAACTAACAGTTTCTATATGATGTAACACTGATAGCACTAAGAGATTAATGATTTCAGATAAGAATAGTTATGAAAATATCTTCAGAAATATGGAGGATATTTATTATGAAAGATACGATAATATCTTTGAATATCTAAGATCAGAGGGTGATGGAAACTATTATCTACAAGGGTTTAGAGTAATGAGCAAGATATTCACTAAAGACCTTAGCAGACATTGAATCATTAGGATTCTTTGAAGTCAAACTTATTCTTTGTGATTTGTCCACGGCTTTCTTCATAGTTTCGCATAATCTGCTTTTCGATACTAAATTTTCTATTGAATGTTTCCATTATAATGATACACAGGAAGCACGAAGAGGTTTATAATTTCGAACGAGAATATTTATGAAAATATCCTCAGAAATATTGAAGATATTGACGATGATATTTTTGGAATTTCTAAGTTCGATGGTTGATGGAGAAAGATTTTTACGTAAGATTTTAGCATGACTTCGGAGCAAGATATTCTCTAAAGACTTCAACGGATCCAGATTTATCTGAATTCTTTGAATATAGCGTATGGTCCTTGTATTTGTCCTTGGTCTCCTTCATGGTTAACTCTATCCATTTTCCAGTTCCAACGTTTCTGAGCTTTTCCAACATATTATTCTTTATCATCAAACTTCAGACGACTAAGGTCATTTACGGTTGCCTACAGTTTCTGCTGCTTCATTCAACTTTTTCAAAGTTCAATGTATTGATTCGTAAGCTGGGTGCCTTTTCAAAATTTCAAAATTGAAGATTGTAATTCTAGGAGATAATTGTTATATGTATACATATAACTATTGATGTAGACATGATGTGAGATTTCAAAATACTGATTGCTAATTCCCGATGGTTGGTATAGTAATTCTTGTTATAAGATGTAAATGAGTAAATGATAGGGTTTCACAGAATATAGTGATTTTTCGAAAAGTCAGAGATCAACGGAGTTGTTGGTAAATTTACTGCTAATGTGGTGAGATATAAACGGTTTCCCGGTATCGATGACGAAAGACAACTTATATATATTTGGGTTATAATAAGCTAATCCGAGTGAAAAGTCGAAGTTGACTTGTTGAAGCTGTGACAAAATTGTCTAATTTGAAAAAGAGTTACAATGTTATTTTCGGTAATAATAATGCCAAAGGAGCTAACACAGACACATGTTAAACTTTTACTTAGGGTCTGGGAGTTTTCAGGTGCATAACTATATGCGTCAATCTTTTCTTCCATAGATGAAGTGCGGTTGGTTCATCCTTTCAATTGAGGTGTTTTTAAGAATCATGAAAGGTTTGAACGCAGATTAGAATTGTCAAGATACAAATGAGGTTTAAGATGAAATCAAGTGGCAAACTTGAAGAATTGTTTAGTTTCATATGTTATAATCAGTATTTTAATTCATTTTAATTGTCCAATGTTGGCAGTCCACAGTCGATAGTCCTCAGTTAACAGTCCAATAATTCATACATAGTTTAATATATAATATTCGAATTAATTAATTCATATCGTGACCCGTGTACATGTCTCAGACTCGATCACAACTCAAAGTATATATATTATTTGAGAATCAACCTCAACCCTGTATAGAGAACTCGATTATTATTGCATATAAAGTGTCTATGGTGATTCCAAATAATATATATAGATGTATCGATATGATATGTCAAAACCTTGTATAGGTGTCCCGATATTTAAAGTGCGTAAAAAAATAAATAACAGAAATTTAAATGACGATAAATAAAGTGCGTAAAGTAAATAACAGAAATTAAATGACGATAAATAAAATTGCGAGAATGTAAATTGCGATAATTAAATTGCGATAAATAAAATGTAATCAGTTAGCTAGGAACAATTAGCTAGGAACAGTTAGCGTGGATTCTTAACAAAATTTCTCATAGTTAATTTGTTTGTTTCTAACAAATTTTATTTTGTCAAATGTTTTCTTCATTATGCCACTTGTTGGATTCTGGTAAATCAAAATCCGAATATGAAATTGGATGAATATGGTTATTCTGTGGTGAATGGGTTTGTATATCGGTGGATGTAAGTTGGATAGTATATGACTGTTGAAACAGATTCGAAGAACGTACAATGTAACCTATTAATGTGAAATTTAAATATTCCTCGGGTATTACCTACCCGTTAAAAAATTTTCACCATTAACAGTTTGTACAAGAGAATTTTTAATTACAATCTTTATGAAAACATATATACATATATATTTTCTTCAGACGTATTCATGGATTTAATGAAAAAGGAATACCCCCTTGTATTCAATATCTCTATGGGGTAAAGAAGGTTCAAAAATAACTAAAAAAAACTTTCCTTTGCTTTTCGGCTGGAACTAGAATAAATAATCTCTAAAACTTTAGAGATTACATATTTGCCATGTCGAACGAAGATAAATGAGATAGAACGATACGTAGAACGAAGATCATACTCAAAGTACAGATGATGATATTGAAGCATGGATTGTTGATGGTACTGGTGCTGTTATTGATGGTACTGTTGGTGCTGGTGATGTTGATGAATCTGGTACATTTTGCACCATATTCTCCGAATTGATTATTCGAGCGCGAAGTTCGTTGACTTATTACTCCAGGATGATTGTCGATCGGAAGGAGCGGATGAATAAGGTTCAGATTTGTGGATAGAATATAATCTTATCGAGTTACCCTGGAAATGAGACTGAAAATGGTGTCTCGAACAGGTTCGCCGGTAAATGCTTCAGGTTCATTGTCAAGAGGTGAATTCGGTTGGTGGAAGGGATTACCTTCTGCACGTTTCCATTAATTAAGTCGACTACGAACCCATCAGATGAATTGATAATGGCTGATTGGTTGATTCATGCCGATGACGCTATTTTCGGAGCTTTGGTGAACATCTATGTCGGAATAGCTGTCGGAATAACTATCGGAATAGCTATTGGAATCTGAGGGACTCGAACTGGTTGCAGGATTCATCTCGTATGATCAGATGAAGGATTTTCGATAAGAAATAGATTATAGGATGTAGATTAGTATCCTGCAATACATAATTTACATATGCATATATAATACTAAAATCCCATAAGTTACGGAGGAATCTACGGAAGTTATCAGGAAAAGTTACAGTAACAGATATGCTAAGATATGAAGTAGCAGATACGCTATGATATGAATTTTGTCTATACACTATTTATGCAGTCAATGCAGTAAAACATGTCTAGACTAAGAATGATAAGCAAGTGATTCTCTAAGAATGATAAGCAGGTAATTTTTGACACAAAATGATAAGCAAAACTTTTGACATGCAGACACGGTCGAAGTCCAGACTCACTAATGCATCCTAACGACTATCAGTTAGACACACTAATGCAAGACATGGTTCACTAAGACCACCGCTCTGATACCAACTAAAATGCCCCGTCCTAATCCATCTGGACGAAGTCATCAACATTTGATCCCAGAGCGATGATCGACTCCAAATAATGTCCTTAAATTGAGCAAATGCACAGCAGGAGATTTCTTTCATACCTGAGAATAAACATGCTTTCAAGTGTCAACCAAAAGGTTGGTGAGTTCTGAAATGTCCCGTTCTTATTGATTAAAAACGTTCCATATTAATTGATTTCGTTGCGAGGTTTTGACCTCTATATGAGACGTTTTTCAAAGACTGCATTCATTTTAAAACAAACCATAACCTTTATTTCATCAATAAAGGTTTAAAAAGCTTTACGTAGATTATCAAATAATGATAATCTAAAATATCCTGTTTACACACGACCATTACATAATGGTTTACAATACAAATATGTTACAACAAAATAAGTTTCTTGAATGCAGTTTTTACACAATATCATACAAGCATGGACTCCAAATCTCGTCCTTATTTAAGTATGCGACAGCGGAAGCTCTTAATAATCACTTTCACAGATTTTTACTTCGTCGGGAAGTAAGACTTGGCCACTGGTTGATTCACAAAACTTAAGTTCCTTGGATAAACCTACTGGAAAAGAGAAAAATGGATCTAGCTTCAACGGATCCTTGGATGGCTCGAAGTTCTTGTATTAGAATGATAACCTACTGTAAGAAACAAAGATTTCTTGAGGTTGGATGATCACCTTACAAGATTGGAAGTGAGCTAGCAAACTTGAAAGTATTCTTGATTTTATGTAACTAGAACTTGTAGAATATATGAAGAACACTTAGAACTTGAAGATAGAACTTGAGAGAGATCAATTAGATGAAGAAAATTGAAGAATGAAAGTGTTTGTAGGTGTTTTTGGTCGTTGGTGTATGGATTAGATATAAAGGATATGTAATTTTGTTTTCATGTAAATAAGTCATGAATGATTACTCATATTTTTGTAATTTTATGAGATATTTCATGCTAGTTGCCAAATGATGGTTCCCACATGTGTTAGGTGACTCACATGGGCTGCTAAGAGCTGATCATTGGAGTGTATATACCAATAGTACCTACATCTAAAAGCTGTGTATTGTACGAGTACGAATACGGGTGCATACGAGTAGAATTGTTGATGAAACTGAACGAGGATGTAATTGTAAGCATTTTTGTTAAGTAGAAGTATTTTGATAAGTGTATTGAAGTCTTTAAAAAGTGTATAAATACATATTAAAACACTACATGTATATACATTTTAACTGAGTCGTTAAGTCATCGTTAGTCGTTACATGTAAGTGTTGTTTTGAAACCTTTAGGTTAACGATCTTGTTAAGTGTTGTTAACCCAATGTTTATAATATCAAATGAGATTTTAAATTATTATATTATCATGATATTATCATGTATGAATATCTCTTAATATGATATATATACATTAAATGTCTTTACAACGATAATCGTTACATATATGTCTCGTTTAAAAATCATTAAGTTAGTAGTCTTGTTTTTACATATGTAGTTCATTGTTAATATACTTAATGATATGTTTACTTATCATAGTATCATGTTAACTATATATATATCCATATATATGTCATCATATAGTTTTTACAAGTTTTAACGCTCGTGAATCACCGGTCAACTTGGGTGGTCAATTGTCTATATGAAACTGATAATGCTAAAAACGACCATATATTTCATAGCATTATTCCTCAAGAAAGACAAGCTTTTAGTTGCAATTGTTCTATTTACAAGTGATATTCGTTTAAATAATAAAAGGTGAAGACAAAAGACTGATTCGACGAATTGAAGACGCAAACGACCAAAAAGCTCAAAAGTACAAAAGACAATCAAAGAGGTTCCAATTATTGATAAGAAACGTCTCGAAATTACAAGAGTACAAGATTCAAAACGCAAAATACAAAATATAAAATTGTACGCAAGGACGTTCGAAAATCCGGAACCGGGACCAGAGTCAACTCTTAACGCTCGACGCAACGGACTAAAAATTACAAGTTAACTATGTATATAAATATAATATAATATATAATTAATTATATTAATTATATATATATTATATTTATAAATAAAATAAAACCGTCGGCAGAGAAACTCCAAGGGTGTGAGCTGTAAATACATTCTCCGCTACTCGCGGAATTTGAAGAGGATTTTGCCGCGAGTCGCGGAGCCCCAAATTTCAACTCTGCCTATAAAGCAAACCGAATTCTGATCAAAAATCCATCAATCTCTCTTCTCTCATATATACGTAAAATATATATATATAATTTATATTTTAATTTTAATTTTAATTATAATTCTAATAATAAGGGTATGTTAGCGAATGTTGTAAGGGTGTAAGTCGAAATTCTGTCCGTGTAACGCTACGCTATTTTTAATCATTGTAAGTTATGTTCAACCTTTTTATATTAATGTCTCGTAGCTAAGTTATTATTATGCTTATTTAAAACGAAGTAATCATGATGTTGGGCTAATTACTAAAATTGGGTAATTGGGCTTTGTACCATAATTGGGGTTTGGACAAAAGAACGACACTTGTGGAAATTAGACTATGGGCTATTAATGGGCTTTATATTTGTTTAACTAAATGAAAGTTTGTTAATGTTAATATAAAGATTTACAATTGGGCGTCCCTATAAATTACCATATACACTCAATCGGACACGATGGGCGGGGTATTTATATGTACGAATAATCGTTCATTTAACCGGACACGGGAATGGATTAATAGCCACTAGAATAATTAAAACAGGGGTGAAATTACATTCAAGGGTAATTGGTGTAATTGTTAACAAAGTAGTAAAACCTTGGTTTACACGCAGTCGATAACCTGGTGTATTCATTAAACAAAGTATTAAAACCTTGTTACAATTCGAATCCCCAATTAGTTGGAATATTTAACTTCGGGTATAATAATAATTTGACGAGGACACTCGCACTTTATATTTATGACTGATGGACTGTTATGGACAAAAACCAGACGGACATATTAAATAATCCAGGACAAAGGACAATTAACCCATGGGCATAAAACTAAAATTAACACGTCAAACATCATGATTACGGAAGTTTAAATAAGCATAATTCTTTTATTTCATATTTAATTTCCTTTATTTTATATTTAATTGCACTTCTAATTATCGCATTTTTATTGTTAATTTATTTTATCGCACTTTTAATTATCGTACTCTTTAATTATCGCAAGTTTATTTTATCGCATTTTATTATTCGCAATTTCATTATTGTTATTTACTTTACGCTTTAATTTAAGTCTTGTATTTATTTTTAATATTTTACATTTGGTTTTAACTGCGACTAAAGTTTTAAAATCGACAAACCGGTCATTAAACGGTAAAAACCCCCTTTATAATAATAATATTACTTATATATATGTTTATATTTTTATAAAAGTAAATTAATATAGCGTTGAGCTTTGTTTAAAGATTTCCCTGTGGAACGAACCGGACTTACTAAAAACTACACTACTGTACGATTAGGTACACTGCCTATAAGTGTTGTAGCAAGGTTTAAGTATATCCATTCTATAAATAAATAAATATCTTGTGTAAAATTGTATCGTATTTAATAGTTTTTCCTAGTAAAATATAAACTATTTCGTATACACCTCGCATAACATCAAGTATTTTTGGCGCCGCTGCCGGGGACACTCTTAAACGCCGGAAGCGCAACGCTAATATAAAAAAAAAAAAATTAGTTACTTTTATTAAAATTCATTTTTGTAAAAATACGTTTTAAAAATTCAAAAATATAAAAAGAAAAACAAAAATATAAGTATTTTTAAGATTTTGTTAAATATTTAAGTTTTATAAGTTTCTTTATTTTTATTTTAGTTTATAAAAATATAAGTTTTAATATCTTTTATTTAATTAAAAAAATTAAAAACAGAAAATAAAAAAAAAAAATAAATAAATAAAGAAAAACGCGTAAAAATTCAAACCTGTCAGCTGAATTCTGGAACCCCGCGACTCGCGGGGTTTGATGCAATAAATGCCGCGACTCGCGGAGCCTTTCTGACAGGCGACAAAAAAGCCCTAATTCAGCATTAATTACGGTTTTTAATTAATTATTATTATTATTTAACCCTAATAATTATTATTATTATTATTAGTTTTATTTTTACTTTTACTTTTTATTTAATTTATGTATTTAGTATTAATTAGTTTTATTAAATTGTAAAATTAGTAGTTTTATTAAATAAATAATATAAAAATAATATTTTTATAAAAATTGTACTTTTTACAACTTTTTGTATATTTTTATATTTTGTCCCTTTTTAATCGTTGTAGCGTAATATTTGTATTTTTAGCTTATATTTAATTTTAAACTTAGTTTTTGCTATAGTTATTTTTACTCCTAGATTTTTAGGCTTTGCCGTAGAATTCCTTAAGTGCTTTTTCTTTAGACTAAGATTTAGGTACTTTAGAATTTTGCGACGCCTTTTTAAGTTTTAGTTTCTTTCATTTGGGATTTAGTTTTTCTTGTAAGCTTTAATATTTTTAGACGACCTTTTACTATGTATCAATTATCATTCCAATTAGTAATTTCAATTTGCGATTATAATTTTAAGTTAGTTGTAGTAATAAGGTTAGGTTAGTAAAGTATTTTTAAGTTTTATAAGTTTCTTTTATTTTTTTCGTCACCTTTTATTTTTCAACCATTTTTCTTTTTCGACCTTTTTCGACGAACTCTTTTTCTTTCTTATTTCTCGCTATTCTAGTTTTAGGACATAGATTTTTATTCTACTTCTTATCTAAATTTCTTAAAATTACGAAAATTTATTTTGAGTGGTTAAATTGATAGACATCAAAATTTTCTGGTTCGTAGTAATAGTTGGATTTGTACGTGGACCGGGTTATTGGAGCCAAACAGTCCTCAATTATATTGAGACCAAACGAATCCTGCCCCTCTGCTGCATCTTTTGGCTATTCGAAACGTGGGCAAAATCAGAAAAGTCTATTAATTGGATAACTTATTATAATTTTTCTTTCCTTTTGAAAACTAATAGGATATTCAGTGAATGCACCGAGCAAGACGTTCATCACCTTTTGTACGTTCACCACCTGTAACTCGATCAAGACATCGTTTAACAAATATAACCGCCGTTGATTTTTCTTTAGAATCGTCATCCAGTAGACCAAGTACTTCAGTTCAAATTTCCGATAATCCATTTTTTGAACCCGACCTCACAATTGAGAATCCGGAGAATATTCAGGAACGGTTCGTAGATCCTGAACCATTAAACTTTCCTCCGGAACCACCAATCATTCAAACAGAGATTGTTGAGGAACGAACCATTAAATCAGAATCATCTAGTGATACCGATTCAACAAATTCAATTATGGAGAATCTGGAACCTTTAAGTATGGAAGACCGAATGAGACCTAAACGCACTGGCCAAGGTCACGCAATTACTCATCCAGACATTAATGCGCCAGATTATGAAATCAAAGGACAAATTCTACACATGGTGACTAATCAATGCCAATTTAGTGGTGCGCCGAAGGAAGATCCAAATGAACATCTACGTACCTTTAATAGAATCTGCACACTATTTAAAATACGAGAAGTAGAGGATGAACAGATATATCTCATGTTATTTCCCTGGACTTTAAAGGGAGAAGCCAAAGATTGGTTGGAATCGTTACCTGAAGGGGCGATTGATACATGGGATGTTTTAGTTGACAAATTTCTTAAACAATTCTTTCCTGCATCTAAAGCCGTAAGACTTCAAGCAGAAATTGTTACGTTCACACAGAAACCGAATGAAACTCTATATGAGGCGTGGACAAGATATGGAAAGTTGTTAAGAGGATGTCCGCAACATGGTTTAGACACCTGTCAAATAGTACAAATATTCTACCAAGGATGCGACATCACTACAAGAAAAGACATAGATATAGCAGCTGGTGGTTCTATTATGAAGAAAACCGAAACTGATGCTTACAAAATTATTGATAACACTGCTTCCCACTCACATGAGTGGCACCAAGAAAAAGATATCATTAGATCATCTAAAGCAGCTAGAGCCGATTCTAGCCATGACTTAGATTCCATTTCCGCAAAGATAGATGCTGTGGAGAGACGAATGGAAAAGATGACTAAGGATATTCACTCAATACGAATTAGTTGTGAGCAGTGTGGAGGACCACATTTGACAAAAGATTGTCTCAGTATTGAATTAACAATGGAACAAAGAGAGAATATTTCATACATAAACCAAAGGCCTGGAAATAATTATCAGAATAATTATCAACCGCCAAGACCGATTTACAATCAAAACCAGAATTATAACCGAAATATTCCATACAACAACCAACAAGGTCCTAGCAATCAACAAGTATCCAATAATACTTACAATCAGCAAAGACCTAATTTTCAAAACAAACCACCACAACAAACCGATGATAAAAAGCCGAATTTAGAAGATATGATGACAAAGCTAGTTGAAACTCAAACACAGTTTTTCACATCTCAAAAACAAACTAATGAACAAAATGCTCAAGCATTTAGAAATCAACAAGCTTCTATTCAAAATCTGGAACAAGAAGTGAGTAACCTAGCAAGGTTAATAGGTGAAAGAAAACCGGGAAGTCTACCTAGTGATACAAATGCTAACCCCCGAAATGAAACAGCTAAAGCTATTACCACAAGAAGTGGTACAACACTTAAACCACCTGAAATACCTGTAACTTCTGATGAAACCATTCCTACTCCACAAGAACCACAACCTGATCAAGATAAGGAAATAGAACCGGTAGTTGAAAAGGTTAATGAAAATAACACAGTTAAGGATAAACCTTATGTTAAACCATACCAACCACCACTTCCTTACCCGAGTAAAATGAAGAAAGAAAAACTTGAAGCCGAGCAATCCAAATTCTTGGATATGTTTAAACAGATAAATGTAAATCTTCCTTTCATTGATGTGATTTCAGGAATGCCAAGATATGCTAAATTCTTGAAAGATCTAATCTCAAATAGAAAGAAAATGGAAGAACTCTCGGCTGTTACTATGAATGCTAATTGTTCAGCAGTGCTGTTGAATAAGATACCAGAAAAACTATCTGATCCAGGAAGTTTCACAATTCCATGTTTTCTGGGTAGTCTTAGTTCAATAGAAGCATTGGCAGACTTAGGTGCTAGTATAAATCTAATGCCGTATTCACTATACACTAAACTAGACCTTGGAGAATTAAAACCAACCAGAATAAGCATACAACTAGCCGATAGATCAATAAAATATCCTAGAGGGATAATGGAGAACATGCTAGTTAAAGTTGGTACTTTAGTATTTCCAGTAGATTTTGTTGTTTTGGACATGGAAGAAGATTCTCAAGTTCCTCTCATATTAGGAAGACCATTCTTAAACACGGCTAAAGCAATGATAGACGTGTTCGGTAAGAAACTGACCCTAAGTATAGAGGATGAGAGTGTTACCTTTTCAGTTGATAGAGCAATGCAACAACCGCAATCTGCAGATGATACATGTTATTATATTCAAACTATAGATGCACATGCAGAATTATTAGAAGAATTTCCAGAATTACAAGGAACAGGAGAATGTTCTTTAGGAGAAGGTAATGAACCAATTGATGAAGCTGAAATGTTAGCTACACTTATAGCTAATGGATATGAACCAACAACAGAAGAAATTCAAATGCTAAAAGAAGAAGACAGATATCGATATAAATCATCGATAGAAGAACCTCCGAAATTAGAGTTAAAGCCACTTCCAAACCATTTGGAATACGCTTATTTACATGGTGAATCTGAATTACCTGTAATAATATCGTCTTCTCTTACTGAAAATGAGAAATCACAACTCATTTCTGTGTTGAAAGCTCATAAACCAGCCATTGCATGGAAGATTCATGATATTAAAGGAATAAGTCCTTCGTATTGCACACATAAAATCCTTATGGAAGAAGGTCATAAAACGTATGTGCAACGCCAACGAAGACTAAATCCTAATATGCAAGATGTAGTTAAGAAAGAGATTATTAAACTGCTAGATGCAGGTTTAATTTATCCAATCTCTGATAGTCCATGGGTAAGCCCAGTTCAATGCGTGCCTAAGAAGGGTGGCATGACTGTCATTACAAATGAAAAAATGAGCTTATTCCTACTAGGACTGTAACAGGATGGCGTGTGTGTATTGATTATAGAAAATTAAATGACGCCACCAGAAAAGATCACTTTCCCTTACCTTTCATAGATCAAATGTTGGAAAGATTAGCCGGAAATAGTTACTATTGTTTTCTAGATGGATTTTTCGGATATTTTCAAATTCCAATAGCACCCGAAGATCAAGAGAAAACCACATTCACGTGCCCTTATGGTACTTTTGCTTACAAACGCATGCCATTTGGACTTTGCAACGCCCCTGCAACCTTTCAAAGGTGTATGATGGCGATTTTTCAGGACATGATAGAAGAATGCATGGAAGTATTCATGGATGACTTTTCAGTCTTCGGTGATACATTTAAATCATGTCTAGTTAATCTGGAACGAATGCTAATTAGATGCGAAAAATCAAATCTAGTACTTAATTGGGAGAAATGCCATTTCATGGTTAAAGAAGGCATCGTTCTTGGACATAAAATTTCAAAAGAAGGAATTGAAGTGGATAGAGCTAAAGTAGATGTAATTGCTAAACTTCCACATCCCACCAATGTTAGAGGAGTTAGGAGTTTTCTAGGGCATGCCGGTTTTTACCGACGTTTCATAAAAGATTTTTCTAAAATTGCCACTCCTATGAATAAACTCCTAGAAAAGGATGCTCCATTCATCTTTTCAGATGAGTGTATCAAATCTTTTAATATTCTTAAAGAGAAACTCACTAATGCGCCGATCATGATAACACCAAATTGGAATCTACCATTTGAACTAATGTGCGATGCAAGTGATTTTGCAATAGGAGCCGTTTTAGGACAAAGGATTGAAAAACGATTTCAACCTATATATTATGCTAGTAAGACATTACAAGGAGCACAAACGAACTATACAACTACTGAAAAAGAACTCCTTGCTATTGTCTTTGCTTTTGACAAATTTCGATCATATCTCGTTCTAGCAAAAACGGTGGTCTATACCGACCATTCTGCTTTTAGATACCTATTTTCAAAACAAGATGCTAAACCAAGATTAATCCGTTGGATCTTACTCTTACAAGAGTTTGATATTGAAATCCGAGATAAAAGAGGAGCAGAAAATCTCGCCGCTGATCATCTTTCTCGTCTTGAAAATCCCGAATTAGAAGTTCTAAATGAATCGGCCATACAAGACAACTTTCCTGATGAATATCTATTGAAGATAGATTATAATGAAATCCCATGGTTTGCAGACTATGCAAACTACTTAGTTTGTGGATTCCTTGAAAAAGGATTATCGTACCAAAGACGAAAGAAATTCTTCAGTGATATAAAACACTATTTTTGGGAAGATCCACATCTGTTTAAAAGTTGTCCCGATGGAATAATACGCCGATGTGTATTTGGAGATGAAGCTAGTAAAATATTAAACCATTGTCACACAGGACCAACAGGAGGGCATTATGGGCCTCAACTAACTGCAAGAAAAGTTTATGAAGCTGGATTCTATTGGCCTACAATTTACAAAGACGCACACCTTCTTTGCAAATCCTGTGATGCATGTCAAAGGGCCGGAAAAATAAGTCAACGTGATGAAATGCCACAAAATGTCATCCAAGTATGTGAAGTATTTGACATTTGGGGTATTGACTTTATGGGTCCATTTCCAAAATCTCATAATAATCTATATATACTCGTAGCCATTGATTATGTATCTAAATGGGCGGAAGCACAAGCTCTCCCAACTAACGATGCACGAGTTGTAGTCAACTTTTTAAAACGTCTTTTTGCAAGGTTTGGAACACCGAAAGCTTTAATAAGTGATCGGGGTACTCATTTCTGTAATAATCAACTTGAGAAAGTTCTTAAAAGATATGGAGTAACTCATAAAATCTCCACCGCATATCATCCACAAACAAGTGGACAAGTTGAAAATACCAACCGAGCTTTAAAACGTATTCTAGAGAAAACTGTAGGATCAAATCCGAAGGAATGGTCCATTAAATTGGAGGATGCACTCTGGGCTTTTAGAACAGCCTACAAAACTCCAATTGGAACCACACCTTTTAGACTTGTTTATGGAAAAGCATGTCATCTTCCAGTAGAAATTGAACACAAAGCATTTTGGGCTTTGAAGACATGTAATCTTGATTTACATGAAGCCGGACGTATACGATTAAGTCAACTAAACGAATTAGAAGAATTAAGACATGAAGCATACGAAAATTCGTTAATCTATAAAGAAAGAACGAAGAAATGGCATAATAAAAGAATCAGAAGTTCAAAAGAATTTAAAGAAGGAGACAGAGTTCTTCTTTTCAATTCACGATTCAAGCTATTTCCTGGAAAATTGAAATCAAGATGGTCTGGACCATTCATAGTCAAAAGAGTTTTCCCATACGGAACGATAGAATTAATAAATTCAAATGGGATTGAATTTAAAGTTAATGGTCACAGAGTTAAACATTACATACATGGTCCGATGGAAGTCGACAACGAAGTTAAACACAATTTCGACACCACAGCTAACTAAGTGTGGGGAGAATCAAGTCTTTAAAGGATAATATGTATTTCTGTTAGAGTTAGATTGTCTGTTTTCGTGTAGTTCTCGAAAATGGAACCCGAATGGTCTTTCCCTAGCAGACCCTAAAGAACTAGTCTTCTCCCCCCATTCTGAATTTTTATTTTTTTTAGGTTTTTACGAAATGAAGACTGCCTGTGAACTAAACCATGGTCTAATGCTTCATGCTTTGATCACTAAACGTAATAATGACATACTACCGAGTGAAATAGTATCAGTAATCAGAGAAAGAATGGACGGAGTTAGAAAAGAATCCAGATGCGAAGATAATAAGTTACAATTTGGTAAAGGAAAATCGAAATCCGCAGCGAAAAGAAGAGCACGACACCTAGAACGATGTCACAAATGCGGAAAATGGTCACATGGAGGTAAATGTTCAAATAATCAAACCTATTCAAATACCGAATTTGTTACTTTATGCAGAGACGGACCGTTCATATGTTTAGAAGAAAAGACACTGAATGCTCGAGGTTACGCCTATGTAGCCATGGAAAACCAATTAAACCGACTATCTTATGAATGGGATAGATCATATAACTAAGAAATCTATTTCACAGGTATGTCTGTACAGTTTTTATTTTTATTTTTATTTTTAACCTTTTGATAATAAACGCTAATTTGTTCGCTAAAAAGTATTAAATTGGTATTGAATAAAATTAGGTTTGGCGACCGAAATTATTGATATCATTCAAAAATTTATTACATCACTGCGAAATTTAACGTTTATTCTTAAGGTATAAATATCTTTAATCAATCAAACCAAAATATTTCAAAAATTCGTCATGAGTTAAATTAGGTCTTGGAACCGAAATTACTTTACCGAAAAGAGGGGCGCATATTTTTGATAATATTTGATTGATTAAAGTGGGATAAAAAGACAAAAAGATTTTTAAATTTATTTTTACCATGTTTTTAAAATTAATATTTAAATCTTAAATTAATATTGTAAACTTTGTAAAAACAATATTTTTAAAATTATAAATATTTGAAAAATTAATATAAGTTTAGTATGAATTTATAAATTTTTAAATTAAGTTTGGTGTAAATTTTTAATTTTTAAAATATTAATTTTTAATTTTATGCATTTCAAATTTTAAGTTTGGTATGAATTTTTAATATTAATTTTGAATTTTATATTTAAGTTGTGTGAATTTAAAAACAAAAATTTACTTTATCTCATTAAGTTAAGAATATGATTTTTAAAATTCGTCGTAAGTTGAAGACTAGGTCTTTGAACCGAAATTGCTTTACCCGAGGGAGGGACGAGAACTTTTATTATCATTATTTTTAATCTTATTGAATTAAAGTATGCCAAAAACATTGAAAAAACCCAAAAATCTTAGCTTTTAAAACAATCGCTACTAAAAGACAAATTTTAAAATTTTGTCGAAGGACGGACTAGGACATCGATCCGAAACGACCTCGTCCTAAATAACAAGGGAAACAAAATTTTAAAATTAAATACTTAATTGTTTTATAAGTTAAAGATTATAAATAAAAAAAATAAAAAAAATAAAAAAAAGAGCAAACTCCGCGACTCGCGGAGTTTGAAAGGGAAATCTCCGCGACTCGCGGAGGGACTAAAAATCAGAAAAAAATATAACCGAACAACAGATCAGTCCCAACCCCAAAACAATAAAAACACTGCGAAAATAGCTGCGAAAAAACCCGAAAACCACCCCCAAAAATCCCAATTTTTAACCGTTAATCACCAAATTTTTTGCTAAAATCATGTTGAGAAGGATGCTATCTAAGAATTACTCAAGAAAAACGGTAAATTTCTACACCTAAACACCATTTAATTCGAAATTTGATGTTCTTGAGCTATTTTTTCCTCAATTTGATTTTGATGCTTTTTAGTGTAATTAGACTTAAATTGTTTATGTATTATGCTTGTATAACCTAGATTGATGCTGTTTAACATGATTAGAAGCCTTAAACTTCAAATTTTGAATAATCTAGGGTTTGTGTTCTTGAGAAAATTTGGGGCTTTTTGATATAAACAGGTTATGGCCGATTTTTGTCATGAATTGTTGCTAAATTGAGTAGTGTAACATGTCTAGGTAGTTAAATGATCCAAACTTTGAGCCTAAACATGATTTTGAGAATTAAAGTGAACTTTTTCAAGTCTAAAATTCATGAACTTGATTTTTGAAAGATAATGCCATTTGAGACTTGTTTGATTGCTAGTAATGATTATTTTGACATGTTATTTGAGTTGAATGCTTATGAACTTGGCGAACATTTTCGTATATGCTTATTTGAAAAAGTGTAGATTTGATAAAAATGTGAAAATGAGCTTAAGTTTGATATAAATTGATAATGTCATTGTAATTATTTTGATTGATGATTTTGCTGACACTAATGCATATTTGGATGCACAAAAATTGTGTTTGATGTGTTTTGCAGAATGAAAGGGGTGAATCTTCATCCCAAGCCCGCAATGCTCCTGCTGAGAATTTGGAACAACAGGAGGTGGATAACTACTACAAGCAGGATGTACCTCATCCAGTCATGACCTTTTCCGATATGCACTTGGAAGAGTTGCACCCGAACCTGAGATTTGACAGACTTTGGATAGATTATCCAAAATATCAAAGGGGTTTGCATACTCTTCATTCTAAGGTTGTTGAGGTACCGAGGGTCATAGAATGGGGACCCTTAGAAGCTGTAGAATTGGCCGGGCCAATTAGGGAATTACTTGTACAGAGGTATGGTAATTCTTCTTTTAATGACTGGATATGTTTATTCACCATACGCAGACCTATATATAAAGTATGGTGTGAAGAATTGTTATGTAGTATAGAGTTGAATGATCGGGTAGCTAGTTTAACCGATCGTTCTTTTATTAGATTTTTGTTAGGCGGTTCGATGCGCCACATGTCTTTACTGGACATGGCTCAGGCTTTACGTATATATACGCCTGAGGAGTTAGCGTCTGCCGATTGTAGAGGATTGATACTAAACGGTAGAAAGATAGATGAGAATTTTGATACACACGGTGTGTGGAGTCAAATGACAAGCCATCACCGTTTCAAAGGGGGAAATTACTCTTATTTGGATATAGATAGAGCCGAATTAAGAGTGATACATAGGTTTTTAGCTAATTCGATTACACAAAGGGGTAAAAACAAAGAAAAGGTAAATGAACAAGATTTGTTTTACCATATGTGTATTCGAGACCCACAGAGCGCTGTAAGTATACCATATTGTGTGGGTTATTATTTATCAGCTATGGTTCGGGGGATGCGTCCACATAGCAAAATAGAAGGTGGTATTTTTATTACTTTGATTGGTGAATATCTCGGTGTGGATATAAGTCGGGGGGGATTATTACTAGAAGAGCCGGAACCCCGCGATACTATAGGTTTAAATCTATACCATGGTGCGAAAGTTTTGAAGAGGCGAAATAACGCCGCAGTACGATACCATGGTAGACATCCACAGGTGGAGAGAAACCAGCAGCAAGGTAATGTAGGAGGGGGGAATGAGATGCAAGAAATGCATAGGTTTATAGCTTCTCAGGAATACGAAAATGCTAGACAGAGAGCATTTGAAGATTGGCAAGTTCATCAGAACCAGATCATAGCTCATTGCCAACATATAGGTAGAAACTATATTCCTACACCGAAACCCATCTTCCCTCCTTGGTCTATAGAGATGCAGCCACCATATCCTACGTATGACCCTGCCGAAGCATTCTATAGCACTTATGGTTATGCCTGGAACCCCTATTGGTACCAATATCATCCTTAGTTTACTTATTATTTTTTATTATTTTGTAATTTGTAATTATTGATACGTTTAATACTTTTGTTAATATTGTAATCATTTTTATAATTATCTAACTTTTATTCTTAGACTTTAATAATTTTTGAATGTGGGGTAATATACCAAACTTCAAAAATATGTATATATGTTTGCAGTTTATCTTATGTACACAACAGGGTAAAACAACGCATTTTCAAAGACTGGCATTAAGTTCAGCAAAAGCAACTAATTTTGACGACAAGATGCAAAATATATGTGAAATAACAACAAGACGGAATGAACAAATGATGTGCACCATTTATCATTCAGCAAACAAACGCCAATATATTTGGAAACTTTGGTAAAAATTTAATCATTTTCACACAAATCACCCTCAATAATTTAAATTGTTACTGATTTCTTGCAAATGAGGGCATTGCAAGATCTTAAGTGTGGGAAGGGGTTAAATTCTTTCGGATTTTAAAAATTTTTACTTTATACACTTAGTTACCATTAAAAATACTAGTAAAGCAGTAGTTGTATTAGAATCTAGTGCTCTCTGATAAAAAAGAACAGCCCTAGTCTTATATACTGACTACCCAATTCTAGTAAAATTTTTCAAAATT
This sequence comes from Rutidosis leptorrhynchoides, assembly GCF_046630445.1. NCBI lineage: Eukaryota > Viridiplantae > Streptophyta > Magnoliopsida > Asterales > Asteraceae > Rutidosis > Rutidosis leptorrhynchoides. The sequence goes on from NC_092333.1 coordinate 82,386,925, forward strand.
TTCAATTAAATGAATTCAAAATCATGTTTATACATATTTATGAACGATAAAACTAGGTTTTAACACCGAAATTATTGTTACCTCGGAAAGGACATAAATTAAGAAACAAACTAAAATGTTAAAATTCATTTAAAATGGAATAGAGGACGATAAAAAGGAAAATAAAAGCCAAGTGTGGGAAAATTTACCAAGTTATTTTAAACATATGTCACATATATCTGTAACAAATAACTGAAAATACTTTTGCTTTGGACTAAACTAAACTGTTTTACCCGATGAAAGAAAAGAAGAGATGGATCTACATGATGAATCAATTCCATCATTAAAAGGAAGTAAAGTCTTCCGAAAAAGAAACGCGCTTCTTGATTTAGGTCATGAAGTTGTCGTTCAGACCAGCTGTAGGTTGACGAAAAATCTAGAAAAGTCATCACTAAAATCAGCAGGAAATTCACGGACCTCAGCATTAAACAGGGTCGCCAAGTGGTCAGATTTATCCTAACCATGAGAAGGATTTATCTCGTATAATGGGGGGGCACCATGCAAATTAGCTGGATAAGACTAATGAATCAGATCCCCAGAAAGGATAATCTCCTTAAAGATTAAAAATCAGCTTTTAAGACTGATATTACTCAATCCTAGAGATTGACCTTAAAGATTGAGAATTACAAACTCATGGAATTCGATGATATCTAAACTCGAGCTTAAACGAGAAAATATTTTGATCAAAAATTACAAATCGATTTGTTTTCTGAAAACCCTATTTTCAATTCGTTCATTACCATTGAACGTAAAATCCTAGGAATTCACCTGGAATTCATTAGGTCACCTGAACTAAATCGGGTGTCAACCGTAAGAACGGTGGTTGCATAGTGGTCAAAGACAGGACCTTGTGCCATACTGAAAAATTATAAGGGTGAGCTTTACTATTGCTCCTACCAAGGATAGTAATTGCGTCCGACACGTTATAGACCATAATCAAAAGCATGTCACGGGACATTGCCTTAACAGTTGCTTGTTCAACGCTTTCCTTTACAACCGGACGGTAGTTTACCGAAAGGTAATATACGGGACAAGTAAACTGGACGTGTTGCTTTCCAAATACAAGGTTAGCAAGTGGGTGACACAAAACCGCAAGTTTTGAGCTAAAATTTTCAAATTTAAAACCCACCAAACCCACAAAAATATTTTGCAAACACCGGTAAAGGGTTATCCCGGAAAACTTATCTAGGGTAAAAACTAGATTTAATTTTCAAAAGATCAAATGTTTTCATAAAGATCCAATTTCCTTAATGGATCTAAATTTTTATAGTCATGTGGGACTGTAAACCATATCGTTACTACCATTGTTTATACCGCCGTATAGAAATCACTGATGTACAAAGTGTGAAGAATAAAGAAGTGATTCTAGTATTTCAAGACAATATTGCTTGAGGACAAGCAACGCTCAAGTGTGGGAATATTTGATAATGCTAAAAACGAACATATATTTCATAGCATTATTCCTCAAGAAAGACAAGCTTTTAGTTGCAATTGTTCTATTTACAAGTGATATTCGTTTAAATAATAAAAGGTGAAGACAAAAGACAGATTCGACGAATTGAAGACGCAAACGACCAAAAAGCTCAAAAGTACAAAAGACAATCAAAGAGGTTCCAATTATTGATAAGAAACGTCTCGAAATTACAAGAGTACAAGATTTAAAACGCAAAATACAAAATATAAAATTGTACGCAAGGACGTTCGAAAATCCGGAACCGGGACCAGAGTCAACTCTTAACGCTCGACGCAACGGACTAAAAATTACAAGTTAACTATGTATATAAATATAATATAATATATAATTAATTATATTAATTATATATATATTATATTTATAAATAAAATAAAACCGTCGGCAGAGAAACTCCAAGGGTGTGAGCTGTAAATACATTCTCCGCGACTCGCGGAATTTGAAGAGGATTTTGCCGCGAGTCGCGGAGCCCCAAATTTCAACTCTGCCTATAAAGCAAACCGAATTCTGATCAAAAATCCATCAATCTCTCTTCTCTCATATATACGTAAAATATATATATATAATTTATATTTTAATTTTAATTTTAATTATAATTCTAATAATAAGGGTATGTTAGCGAATGTTGTAAGGGTGTAAGTCGAAATTCTGTCCGTGTAACGCTACGCTATTTTTAATCATTGTAAGTTATGTTCAACCTTTTTATATTAATGTCTCGTAGCTAAGTTATTATTATGCTTATTTAAAACGAAGTAATCATGATGTTGGGCTAATTACTAAAATTGGGTAATTGGGCTTTGTACCATAATTGGGGTTTGGACAAAAGAACGACACTTGTGGAAATTAGACTATGGGCTATTAATGGGCTTTATATTTGTTTAACTAAATGAAAGTTTGTTAATGTTAATATAAAGATTTACAATTGGGCGTCCCTATAAATTACCATATACACTCAATCGGACACGATGGGCGGGGTATTTATATGTACGAATAATCGTTCATTTAACCGGACACGGGAATGGATTAATAGCCACTAGAATAATTAAAACAGGGGTGAAATTACATTCAAGGGTAATTGGTGTAATTGTTAACAAAGTAGTAAAACCTTGGTTTACACGCAGTCGATAACCTGGTGTATTCATTAAACAAAGTATTAAAACCTTGTTACAATTCGAATCCCCAATTAGTTGGAATATTTAACTTCGGGTATAATAATAATTTGACGAGGACACTCGCACTTTATATTTATGACTGATGGACTGTTATGGACAAAAACCAGACGGACATATTAAATAATCCAGGACAAAGGACAATTAACCCATGGGCATAAAACTAAAATCAACACGTCAAACATCATGATTACGGAAGTTTAAATAAGCATAATTCTTTTATTTCATATTTAATTTCCTTTATTTTATATTTAATTGCACTTCTAATTATCGCATTTTTATTGTTAATTTATTTTATCGCACTTTTAATTATCGTACTCTTTAATTATCGCAAGTTTATTTTATCGCATTTTATTATTCGCAATTTCATTATTGTTATTTACTTTACGCTTTAATTTAAGTCTTGTATTTATTTTTAATATTTTACATTTGGTTTTAACTGCGACTAAAGTTTTAAAATCGACAAACCGGTCATTAAACGGTAAAAACCCCCTTTATAATAATAATATTACTTATATATATGTTTATATTTTTATAAAAGTAAATTAATATAGCGTTGAGCTTTGTTTAAAGATTTCCATGTGGAACGAACCGGACTTACTAAAAACTACACTACTGTACGATTAGGTACACTGCCTATAAGTGTTGTAGCAAGGTTTAAGTATATCCATTCTATAAATAAATAAATATCTTGTGTAAAATTGTATCGTATTTAATAGTTTTTCCTAGTAAAATATAAACTATTTCGTATACACCTCGCATAACATCAGAAACATATTTCAATTAATCAAGTCTTAACAAGTTTGATTGCTTAACATGTTGGAAACATTTAATCATGTAAATATCAATCTCAATTAATATATATAAACATGGAAAAGTTCGGGTCACTACAAGTTCATAGGTTTATCATAAAACAATAAAATTCATCATTTTGATAGACCACAAAATTTAAATGCTGCATGGTACAAATGGGCCCGAATCCTATACCCACCTGTAATGTACATGCTATATCTTTTAAATACAGTACATCTTTCTCGTGTACGAAACCATTTTCATAAATCATTGTAACAGTACACATATATTGTGCACAAAAATAACATACACATAACCTGTGTATAAAATCATTCTCTCAATACATAACATTCATATCAATTGGTGGCAATTATCATGTCCACATAATTCAATGGTGGCAATTATCATGTCCACATAATTCAATGGTGGCAATTATCATGTCCACATAATTCAACAATAATCCGCAGAACTTCTGTCTGCATAATAATTCATTCGAGGAATGTTTTGCTTGTGTCTATCTCGTTAAACATTTATAAAAGCATTTCATGTATTCGCAATTCAAAACATATTTCAAAAGCGTTTAATAAAGCAGTTGTAAAAACAGCGCATGTATTCTCAGTCCCAAAAATGTAAAGAGTAAAAGGGAATCAAATGAACTCACGCATATAAATATTGTAAAACAGTTAATAAAGCATTTTGCATGTATTCTCAGCCTAAAAATGTAATGAGTAAAAAGGGAGCAAATGAACTCACCTAGTGTATTTTGTAGTAAAAATACATATGACTATATTGAACAACTGAACAATGCAGGGTTGACCTCGGATTCACGAACCTATATCATTTATATATTTATTAACACGCATAATTGTAATCAAACTATAACTTTATTAGTTATATCATTTTTTTATATATATTAATATCATATATATATAGGTTTCATATATTCATTTTGTATACAAAAATATAAATTTTGTGATGTTATATGTATTGAATACCTTTATATATATATATATATATATATATATATATATATATATATATATATTGTTGTTTATCAAAACCCTAATTCTTTTTATACTAAGTTAATACTAGAAGTTATAAAAATAATGATAGTAATATTACTAATATATTTATGTTACTAATAATGGTTCTAAAAATAATAATAATGTTAATATTTACGAAAGTACTAATAATTTATAATAATACTACTTAATAATAATATTAGTAGTGATATTTTCATAAACTATATCAATGATACTATTTTTTAATAACCATGTTAATAATAATAATAATGAAATAATAATAAGAATAGAAAGACTACCTTAATGTAATAAACCTAAAAAGATAAACGCCCATGTTCGGGCTCGAACCCACGACCTCTCGCTTAAAACACAACCTCCTTTTACCATTGCTCTGCCCTTTACTTTCTTACAATATCTAGCACATTTATAGATATATCCCGTACGAACTCTTCATCATCAAACATATATAACATAATCATAATAATAATTATCATCATATATATCATCTCATAAACCAACTTGTCTTTCCCCATTTTCTTTCAGCTCAAAAACGGGTTCCCAAATTAAATCGACTAGAATTATATCAATCATATATCCTTAACTATCACCTATAATTTAAATTATCATCTCATCATAAACATCATCATAAACATCATCTTTGTCTTTCATCATGTTTAATGATCATAATACACCATTATCACGTCATTAACATCATTTACGCATCATCATCTATCAATATTATCATGATCGTACCTTACTTCTTGCTGCAACCTCATAAATCCTCTTAATATACTATTATTATCATTTACGGCCCAAGAAGCAATATCACAAGCCCAACTAGTAATTCATTAACCCAATACATAAAATAGATTAAGTCCATCCGCCATTTTATTGATATGATTAAGAGAAGACAGGTAATAATTTCGGTATTCAAAAGAACAAACACATTCAAGTGGGGTTTACCAAACATGTTGGCCACTTATATTCCACTTGCTTCCATACTTTCATTTCTTGCAAGGTAAAAGTGTATATAAAAATAAATATCACGCAGGCTATAGCAACAGATGTAGTAGTCGATTTAAACAGAAAAATAGTGATGGTTAGTGTGGGTTCTAGGATGGTTTTTGGTTATGATTATGGTTATGTTAAGGTAAAAAGTAGCGGATTTGGGTTGGTGTTTGAATTGGGTTCATGAAGAAAACAAGAAGAAACAGAAAAGAAATATAGCAGTAGCAACAAATGGCAATTGGAGTGGTTGTGTTGTGGTGGGTTTACCGTACAGGAACAACATCGTAACAGTAGAAAGTTACTTGAGTTTCACAGCTGAACAGGACTGTGGCGGTTTGTCTTCGGTTCAAAACAGAAACGTAACAGTAGCAGTAATATTATGATGATGGTGGCGGTTTAGGTTGATTCGAAATGGTGGTATCTGTGGGTTCACGAAGAAGAAGGGAAGAGAGAGAGAGGAGAGAGAGGTGATGGCGGTTTGGTGATTATGATGATGGTTCTCGTAGTTGTAAACCGAATAGGGGCAACGTGGGATGTTTAAAGGTGGAGTTTATGGTGGTTTGATCGAATATGCAAAAACAAGAAAACGTAACCAATGATGGTAGATGATTTCGTAGCTGAAACATGAACAAAGTTATAGTAGCAGATGTATAGTAGTTCTCGTGGTTGACAGAAACAGAAAGATAGTAATTAAAAGGGTAATGGTTGTCGATAGAGGTTGGTGGTGATGAGGATGGTTGTGTTTTGTGTTTTGTGTTTTGTCGAACTTCAAACAAAAGAGCAGGTGATAAACTTGGTGATTAGATATGTGGGTTTGATGATTGTGTACTTAATATATATCCATCCATATACATATATATTTATATATATATAAATAGATAGGATAGAGTCGTGAATGGAATCCAAGAGAAACAGTGAACATAATAGTAAAGAAGCCTTAAGTTTAGATTTATATGTCGACACTATATCCCAGATGGCCATATCATGTCTATTGCTAAACAGTTAATGTATAAAAGTGTCCCTAAAAATCTCAAATTTTTAGATTAAACATATTTAATTATTTCACTCAATACCTGTTTGAAACCTAATTAAAAAGGTTCGAAAATTATTTATTTTCTGTTCCGATTTATATATACGGAGTACTAATATTTAAACTTAAAAAGGTAAAAATACTTTTAACAAATCTAAAATCTTCGTAATCGATTTACAGTTCAACTTTTATTTTAATCCATCATAAACTTATATTAAATCTATATGAACGCTAACGAATTGTCAACCGAGTATTAGTGACATTTACTAATTAAGCTCGAAATCATTTATATTCCCTTTCTATATATAAACAGTTTTAAAATAGCAAAGTTAATTACTAAAACAAATATATTATGTATTTTTAAACAAATAGATTTAATATAACTTTATATATTGACAAGTAATATTTATACACATATTTATATATATCTATGTATTCTATAGTTTTCATTAATCACATTTTATTTTATTTATTTTACAATATAAATCCTAATACTCATATTATATAATATTCTAAATTATGTTTCAAATTATAAATACCTATTTAAATATATATGTTATCTATTTACAAATAGTTGTTCGTGAATCATCGGGAATGGTCGAAAGTCAAACGAATATATGAAACAGTTTAAAATATTTGTGACTCAACATTTCAGACTTTGCTTATCGTGTCGAAATAATATGAAGATTAAGTTTAAATTTGGTCGAAAATTCCCGGGTCGTCACATCAGGGCCCTCATCCACAGGTAGAGAGAGGTTCAGATGAGGAAATGGAGGAAGCAGATGACATTAGGGATGTTATTAGGGAGGCTGTTACTGACGTTTACCAGCGTATAGATGAGGTAGAAATGACAAACGAGGCTAGACATAGTCAGTACGAGCAGTGGCACGCCGAGAATGTGTACGAGCATTCCAGGCAACGACAGCATGATAGATGGCACTATCATCAGAATCAGATCATGAGCCAGCTATCATCTCAGGTACCAAATAACTACGTACCGACCCGACCTGCTTACTATCCGCCACACCAGCCCGATATGCGACCATCATTTACTCTCTACGACCCCAACCAAGCCTATCAGCACACCTATAACCAACCGTGGAACTCGACCGACGACATGAACTGGAACCCCTATCCAGATTGATATAGTTCTCGTTGGTGATTTTTATCTTTTATTATTTTTATTTACTTATGTTTAAAACATATAATATTGTGATACTTTTATGTAATTTTTAACATTTTTTTTTGTTACTAATATTTTGTATTTATAATTTGAAAGTGTGATGTTAAGTCCCATTTCAAATTACCATACATGTTATTATTTGTATGTATGTATATTGTCAATTGTACACAACAGGGTAAAAGAACGAACTTTCAAAGACTGGCATTAAGTTCAGCAAAAGCTACTAATTTTGACGGCAAAACGAAAAACAAATGTGATGTAACAACAAGACGGAATGAACAAATGATGTGCACCATTTATCATTCAACAAACAAACGCCAATATGTTTGGAAACTTTGGTAAAATTAAATCATTTTTCTACGCTAATCACCCTCAATAATTTAAATTTTAATGATTTCTTGCAAATTGTAACATCCCGCCTTTTTTCGTTTACTTTTCCGTTTAATTATTTAAAGTCCGTTATATGATTATAACATCCTTCGTTAATACGCGTTTTAAAAATATCTCGTTTAGGTAATTCACGCAACCCCAACCGAACTCGAGGGACTAGTTTCGCTAAGGGAGCAAAGATGTGACTAGCTTTTGACTAGTCAACACCCATCTCCTTTCATTTCTATTTTCCATTTCCATTTTCTTTTAACACTTCCACATTTTCTTTCAATTCTCCATTACAAAGATTCATCATCCAAATCAAATCTAGCAAGCTTCAATCCAAATAAATTACATATTTGGAATCCTTGCAACTTCCTCTTCGATTCCATACCGATTTCATTACATTTGGGTAACTTTCTAAAATCACTAGATTTTGTGTTCTTGATGTTTTTAACTTATAAAGTTATTAATTAGTGTCTATGGCTCAAGTCTAACATGAATATATGATTTATATGTTCGATCTTGTTATTTTTAGTAACTAGCATGAACTTGAAAGTTTGGTGTGTTTGATTGTTGATTTGGTTGCTTAAATGTTGTTGTTATGATAAAGTGCAAGTATTAAATGTGTTCCTAGTATCACTAGCTTCAATTTGATGTGTAGGTTGCTTTAGTAAACTTCATGAACTTGATTAGTGATTTTGGTGAAATTGGGTTAGGGTTTGATGAACTTGAAATGGACTTTTGATGCTTTGAATGACATGAAATGTTATTTGTAAGTGTTAGGTTGTATTGTATGCTTGATTACCTTCGAAACGGCATATCATTCATGTAAATTGGTTGCCGAATCATCGAATGGCATTTATGAACTTGAATGCATTAAATGAGGAGCTTTGAATGTGATTTTGGTTGTTGTAAAGGTAAATGTGATTGATGAAATGTGTTTAGTTGTTTTCCTTGTCAAATTACCTTTCCGATGATATAAGATACATGTTTTGGTTGTTTGCGGGTCATAAATGGTGATTGTTTGAAGTTAGGTTCGTGCATTAAACTTGAAAACTGCCAGAATTTCTGCACAGGTAATGGCGCGGTGCGCCATAACCCCGCGCGGCGCGCCAAAGTGGGCTGACCAACTTGTCATTTAGAGGAAAAATATTTGCTATGCTAGGGACCTCCGATTCACATGAAACTTGTTCTAATATGCTTATATATGAATAACTAGCACAGAAAAATAGTTCGGGACCCGACCCGAACGTGTTGACTTTTTCGTTGACTTTGACCGACCAAAGTTTGACTTTTTGTCAAACTTAACCAAATGATTATGCAATCTTTCTAACTTGTTTCTATACTTGTATCTTGCATGAAACTTGATAATTTGATTCACATGCTACATAATCGAGTCGTAACGAGCCATAGGACTAATTGAACATCTTTGACCTATCGTGTTTACCGTTATTGATACAAACCTATTTGTTTAGGTCAAGACTAGCATTCGTTCTTGCACACGTTTACTTGTTGAAGTACTTTTACATACGTGCACTCAAGGTGAGATCATAGTCCCACTTTTACTCTTTTGAACTTACATTTGGGATGAGAAAACATAAACGTTTCTTTTTACTAAGTGAACACAAGTACAGAAAAATAAACATTCTACATACGAGTTTGAACAAAAATCCTCAATTCGATTATCATTAGTTACACTTGCCGGGTGTAAGCGAGAACTTATGTTATATGGCCATATGGGTTTGACAAACCCTCATTCAAACGGTTCGCTACCGTTTACGAATGGAATATATTTTCGAGAAACAGTGTATGTTCTAACACTATTGTGATGGGGTTCTATGGAAGGAATGTTAAGCATTGATAATTGGGTGCTCGTGAAACAAACTTTTGGAATGTATTACTATTATATCAACGTTACAAATCTTGTGGGTCACTTGTACTTACTTACTTAAACCTATGATTTCACCAACGTTTTCGTTGACAGATTTTTATGTTTTTCTCAGGTCCTTGAACGTTTTGTGATACATACTTCCGCTCATTTCTTTTGATACTTGCTTGGATGTCGAGTATACATGCATACGTGGAGCATCTTTTGGCTACTTTCAAATTGTGTCGCATATGTTTCAATTGTACTTTAAACTTTGTTATGTAACTAGTTGTCGAACTACTTTGTAAACCTTGAAACATCCTTACTTTTGAAATGAATGCGACATACTTTTGGTCAAACGTTGTTTTAAAGACTTATGACCACGTAACGGGACCTAAGTAGACGACGCCGTCAATGACGATTTTGTCGGGTCGCTACACAAATGAGGGCATTGCAAGATCTTAAGTGTGGAAAGGGGTTAAATTCTTTCGGATTTTTAAAATTTTAAATTTAAACACTTGGTTACCATTAAAAACACTAGTAACGCAGTAGTTGTATTAGAATCTAGTGCTCTCTGATAATAAAGAACATCCCTAGTCTTATATACTGACTACCCAATTCTAGTAAAATTTTTTAAAATTTTCAACTAAATGAACTCAAAATTATGTTTATACATATTTATGAACGATAAAACTAGGTATTAACACCGAAATTATTGTTACCTCGGAAAGGACATAAATTGAGAAACAACTCAAAACGCTTGAATTCATTTAAAATGGAATAGGAAAATAAAAAGGCAAAGAAAGGAAAATAAAAGCCAAGTGTGGGAAAAATTTACCAAGTTATTTAGAACACATATCACATATTTTTGTACAAATAATTGAAGATACTTTTGTTTTGGACAATTTTATCAGTTTTAACCAATTTCTTATAATATATTTAAAAGAAATGTGCCACTTGATTTAAAAGGAAGTAAAGTCTTCCGAGAAAAAGACACGTGCTTCTTGATTTAGGTCAGGAAGTTGTCGTCCAGACCAGTTGTAGAGTCTACGAAAAACCTTGAAAAGTTTTCTCGAAAATCAGCTGGAAATCTACGGACCTCAGCATCAAACAGGATCGCCAAGTGGTCAGACTTATCCTAACCATGAGAGGATCTGTCTCGTATAATGGGGAGGCATCGTGAAAATTAGCTTATAAGACTAATGAATCAGATCCCCAGAAAGGATAATCTCCTTAAAGATCAAAAATCAGCTTTTAAGCCTGATATTACTCAATCCTTGAGATTGACTTTAAAGATTGAGAATTACAAACTCATGGAATTCGATGATATCTAAACTCGAGCTGGAACGAGAAAATATTTTGATCAAAATTACAAACCGATTTGTTTTCTGAAAACCCATTTTTAATGCGTTCATTACCAAGGAATTCACCTGGAATTCATTAGGTCACCTGAACCAAATCGGGGGTCAACCGTAAGAACGGTGGTTGCATAGCATGGTCGAAGACAGGACCTTGTGCCAGACCGAAAAACTATAGGGTGATCTTTACTATTGCTCTTACAAAGGATAGTAATTGCATCCGACACGATATAGACCATAATCAAAAGCATGTCAAGGGACATTGCCTCAACAGTTGCTTGTTCAACGCTTTCTTTTACAACCGGACGGTAGTTTACCGAAAAGTAATATACGGAGCAAGTATACTGGACGTGTTGCTTTCCCAATACAAGGTTAGCAAGTGGGTGACACAAAACCATAAGTTTTGAGCTAAAATTGTCAAATCTGAAACCCACCAAACCCACAAAAACATTTTTCAAACACCGGTGAAGGGTTATTCCGGAAAACTAATTTAGAGTAAAAGCTAGATTGAATTTTCAAAAGATCAAATGTTTTCATAAAGATCCAATTTCCTAAAGGATCTAAATTTTCAAAGTCATGTGGGACTGTAAACCACAACGTTACTATCATTGTTCATACCGCCGTATTAAAATCACTGATGTACAAAGTGTGAAGAATAAAGAAGTGATTCTAGTAAAGTTATATTCAAGTTCTATATTGCTTGAGGACAAGCAACGCTTAAGTGTGGGAATATTTGATAATGCTAAAAACGAACATATATTTCATAGCATTATCCTTCAAGAAAGACAAGCTTTTGGTTGCAATTGTTCTATTTACAAGTGATATTCGTTTAAATAATAAAAGGTGAAGACAAAAGACAGATTCGACGATTTGAAGACGCAAACGACCAAAACGCTAAAAAGTACAAAGTACAATCCAAGTGGTTCAATTTATTGATAAGAAACGTCTAAAAGTTACAAGAGTACGAGCCGCAAAACGCAAAGTACAAGATATTAAATTGTACGCAAGGACGTTCGAAAATCCGGAACCGGGACATGAACCAACTATCAACGCGCGACGCAACGGAGCTAAAATGACAAGTCAACTATGCACATGAATATAATATAATATATAAATAATTCTTAAAATTATATATATATTATATATATATTAAAAACCGTCGGCAAACAAGAAAACAAAAGCATGTGGTCTGATCTAGCTGGCCATGCGATCGCATGGCCTGGAAGCACAAAAGCCACGCGATCGCATGGGGTACTGTAGCAGTTCACATTCTATAAGTTGCACGATTTCTGGCCGAGAACATACAAATCTTTTTCTATCTACTCTCTATCTCAATATATATATATATATATATATATATATATATTTATAATTTTAATTTTAATTTAAGATTAATAATAATAAGGTTATGATAACGAATGTTGTAAGTGTGCAAGTCGAAATTTTGTCCGTGTAACGCTACGCGATTAATACTCATTGTAAGTTATGTTCAACATTTTTAAATTAATGTCTCGTAACTAAGTTATTATTATGCTTATTTAAATCGAAGTAATCGTGATGTTGGGCTAAATATTAAAGACGGGGTAATTGGGCTTTGTACCATAATTGGGGTTTGGACAAAAGACCTACACTTGTGGAAATTGGACTATGGACTATTAATGGGCTTTATATTTGTTTAACTGAATGATAGTTCGTTAATTTAATATAGAAATTTACAATTTGACGTATCTATAAATAACCATATACACTCGATCGGACACGATGAGCGGGATATTTATAAATACTAATAATCGTTCATTTAACCGGACACATGAATGGATTAATAGTCAATGGACTCATTGAAACAGGGGTGAATTATGTACAAGGACACTTGGCGTAATTGTTAACAAAGTATTAAAACCTTGGGTTACACGCAGTCGATATCCTGGTGTAATTATTAAACAAAGTATTAAGACCTTGTTACAGTTTAAGTCCCCAATTAGTTGGAATATTTGACTTCGGATATAAGGATAATTTGACGAGGACACTCGCACTTTATATTTATGGCTGATGGACTGTTATGGACAAAACCAGATGGACATATCGAATAATCCAGGACAAAGGACAATTAACCCATGGTAATAAATTAAAATCAACACGTCGAACATCATGATTACGGAAGTTTAAATAAGCATAATTCCTTTATTTTATATCTCATCGTACTTTTAATTATCGTACTTTTTAATTATCGCAACTTTTATTTACTGTCATTTTATTTATCGCACTTTAATTTATCGAATTTTAATTATCGTCATTTACTTTACACTTTAAATTAAGTTATTTTTATTTTTAATATTTTACATTAGGTTTTAATTGTGATTTAAGACAATAAATCGACAAACCGGTCACTAAACGGTAAAAAATCCCTTTTTATAATAATAATAATACTACTTACACACACACACACATACATACATATATACATACATATATATATATATATATATATATATATATATATATATATATATATATATATATATATATATATATATATATATATATATATATATATATATATATATATATATATATAGAGTTTTTGAAAAAATATAGCGTTAAACTTGGCTAGCTCCCTGTGGAACGAACCGGACTTACTAAAAACTACACTACTGTACGATTAAGTACACTGCCTATAAGTATTGTAGCAAGGTTTAGGTATATCCACTCTATAAATAAATAAATAACTTGTGTAAAATTGTATCGTATTTAATAGTATTTTGTAATAAAATTATAACTATTTCGTATACACCTCGCATAACATCAGCAGGTTGAAAAAGATTTGATGCAATTCTCAAAGCCAAAATCAGACACATCAATGAAAGAAATGTCTGATAATGACAACAAATTCTCAGTTTTAGCAGGAGAATCTCAAGATCCTGAAGATGATTTACCAATTACTATTCCATATATTTTTGCTGAATTAAAAAATAAGTTTTCAGCAATTATTCAGAAGATTCCACTTCAATCACGGGTGAACAAGAAGACAAAAGTGAAACAGGAAAAGCGATAAAATAATTCAAGATGCCATGTGAAGAGGGGTTCCACAAGAAATTATGTCATGTGAAGAGGGTCCCACAATAATTTATGTTTGTCGGTTTAATAATTCAAGTTTGTCGGCAATAATTCATGTAATGAATCTCATAACTCTATATAAGAAAGGCCAAAGTTTATTTGTAGATACGCTGCAATTTTTTCAGTTCCTTTTATTTTAAACCTTCTGTAATAATTTAGCAATTTTAATATATTGTGAATATTTGAAGAACATCCGTCCCATTGTAAGTTTCTTTTTCTTTCTAATTATTTATTTATTTATTTAAATTGATACTTGTTTGATCGCCTCCTACATGGAAGGCTAAATTTTTAAATGTTGGATAATACTGATCATATGACTACTGGATTGATATGAAAAAAAAAGTCCCGAAATTTTATAAAGAAGAGGTTGTAAAAATGATGAGTTACATAGTCTGGTCACTTATATTCAGAGTATGATAAACTTTTGTCGTGATTAAGCCCGTTTTAAGCTTAGGTGTGGCGTTTAGGGCAAAAGAAGTTCATTGACTAACTAGTTTTACATACTATGAGTATTTGACTACCAGATTGTAATGATTTCCCTTTGACCAAGATGATCGTAAATTTTTGCAAACTCTTTTTTATATGATTTCTTTATATAAATAATTTTCTAAATAGTTTTGTGTAATTTCTAAATATATAATTATTTTTATATTTTGTAAATTAAATAATTTTTATATTTTGTATATATATATAAGAAAACTATAAACATAAACATAAACATAAATTTTAATATAATTATTAAAAATTGTTATTTTATTAAAAAACTCCAATGTTACAATTTAAATTAAATACAAAAATTAAACTCATGTTTTTGATTTTGACTTTGACTGTTAAAGAGGGAGTAATCTCGTTTTTTTAACAGTCTCTACCTATAGATAATTTAATACTCCGTAACTCACAAAGTCACAAGTATATATAATCATTTCTCTCCACCCCTCTTCTTCGCTACAAACCCTAAATTTATAAAATTTCCTACTTGCAGTAATAATAAGTTGCAAGCATCTATGTCTAATTCTTACATAATACTCTAATATTTAAATGTTAAATTTATAAAGGGATACTATTTCAACGAAAATTCACCTTTTATTTGGTTGCAGAATTCCATTAATGATTTCGATTGATTCTTCACAAGTTATAATGATTGACGAAAAGGAGCAACAACATCACACCAAACGACGGCGTCTTACATGGGATGTAGCTGCATGTCCATCAGAACAACAACAAGTAGTTTGTTTGTTTGTTTAACTTAATCAATTAATTTAAATCAATTAATTTAATGGTGCTGTTAGAAATTAGGGTTAGGGTTTTGTTTTATGATGTGATTTTGATTTGCATATCTAGGTTGAAATACGGCAGCCGCATCGTCATATTTCGCCCCCTAAAAGAGAAGATGATCGTGAGGGCCATTATACGTATACTTTAGGGGAGAATTTAACTCCAAGATGTGAGTTTATCTATTATTTTTTTTTTAATTTGCTTAAAATTTCATTAAAATTAAACCTTTTTAGTTAAATTAGAAGCGTATCATTCACAAGTAAGTACTAATATAATAAAAATGGATTTATTAATAATAACTAGAAGCAAACAAATTCATATTCAGATTCAAAATTAGTGTAACATATGAAAGTAGGAACCTTTTGATTACAATTTTGGACATTAAGTTGAAATGCTATCTTGTTAAATGAAAATTAAAGTTTGCTTCTTCTGCTGTGAAGATTAAGGTTTAATGAATTAGCGGTTGCACTTTTGTTTTCTAGACTAGGTGCTTTCATTTTTTTTTCATGTCAGATTAATATAAGATGCCCTTTGCTTGTCATAATAATCGTTTATCTAACAATTGACAGTTGAGTTTTGTTTATTTATCTGATTCAGATAAGATACTGAGCAAGATGGGTGAAGGTTAGCAGTAAAGTGTCCGGTGTCTGCAAAATCTTATATTTTTATCATTCTTCTTTTGTGGGTATCAGCAAATTGCTAGTGCTGTAGGCACATTTGGTCGAGTTTTGGAATGTTGGGATCGTGAAAATCGAGAATATGTAGCAATCAAGGTAGTCCGAAGCATAAGAAAATATCGTGATGCAGCGATGATCGAAGTTGATGTACTGAAAAAACTTGCCAAGAATGACAAAGGCAGATCACAGTATGTTTTCTTCACGTTTTTTAGGTTTCATGACTCATTAGTGACATCATCTAATTTCCCATTCAAATGATTCTTGCAGCTGCGTGCAAATCCGGAACTGGTTTGATTATCGCAATCATATTTGCATAGTAAGTGTCATAATCAATGTTGCAAAATTCGTTATTTGGATATTAATCGGTCGGGACTTTGAAAAGATTAATCGGCAATTCGGCGATTAATCGGGGATTAATCGGATTGCACTGTATACATTAAAATATTAAAATTTAAAAATTATATGTGTAAATATAGAAAAAAAATCATAAATATAAAAATAAATTTAAACATAATTGTCTAAAATTGTTCATTTTGCTTCAAAACTATAAAGTTCTAGATTATATTCATGTTAAAATGGTAACCATTTTTACTTTGACCAATTTTGGTTACCAAATTCGATTTCGACCCATCAATTGACGTTGGCCATTTAATTAAATGGATTTTTGGAAATCGGAACGGATTACTCTTAAAATTGATTAATCGGAGATTAATCGGCGAGTAATCGGGTTTTTTACAACACTGGTCATAATCACTTGCTTATCTTTTAATTGTATGCATTTTTATGTAGTTCATTTATTTTTTCATTCTTTCATGAGGTGTTTTAGTGTATACTATGTTTGTTAGAATGTTAATAAGTGGAGGCTGATTGCAAGTGTCATTCATACAATGTGAAACCTCCATTGAATGCATTTGAATGGTGATCAGGTTTTTGAGAAGCTTGGACCAAGTTTATTTGATTTTCTAAAGAGAAATAAATACTGCCCATTCCCTGTGGATCTTGTTCGGGAAATTGGACGTCAGCTTTTGGAATCTGTAGCATGTGTGTAGATTATTCTTGGCCTTATAGTGAAATCTCATGTTTTTTGGTTGTCAGTGGGTCCCAGTAATTTGCTCTTTTTACAAATTTTTTGTGTAACATTTTTGTTATGTATCATACTTGACAGATATGCATAGTTTAGGCTTAATCCATACTGATCTGAAGCCGGAAAATATACTTCTTGTATCTGCTGATTACTTGAAGCTACCTGGCTGCAAGGTAGATGGTCTATTGAGGTTTGAACCATTTAGCTGTTGCTGGATGGGTTTTATTAAGTAGTTTTTTTGAAATGATGCAGAGGACTTCACAGGGTGAAACGGTATTTAGGTGCTTGCCAAAGTCGAGTGAGATTAAGTTGATTGATTTTGGTAGTACTGCTTATGATAATCAATATCATAGCTCCATTGTTTCTACAAGACACTATCGAGCACCTGAAGTTATTCTAGGTAACTAGTTGTTGACCACCAGAGACTTTTTGCTTATCTGTCAACTGAAAATGCAGCCTTAATTTGATCTTATTTCGGTTCCTATGAGTGTATTACCCTCTAAGTGGCATATGAGTCATTAGATTGATCTTTCTGGCCTAATCTCTAAATCTGTGATTCCTAAAATGTTTGCATTGTATTTAGATTAGATTTAGGTTTTTATGTACAAGACAATTGTCTGCAGTATGTTAACTAGTGGGTGTATTACACTTCAGGGCTTGGTTGGAGCTATCCATGTGATATGTGGAGCGTTGGGTGTATACTTGTTGAACTATGCTCGGTATATCTTCTTTTCTTGGACCCATTTCATGTTACATGTAATGAAGTGTTCATATACTAATGAATGTGTTGTTATGAGCTTGATCAACCTTTCAGGGTGAAGCTTTGTTTCAGACTCATGAAAACTTGGAACATTTGGCAATGATGGAGAGAGTATTGGGAGCTTTACCTGACCACATGATTCGAAAAGCAAAGTAAGACCTTGTTTATATTTGTTTATTATATTACAAAGTTGGCGTACATCTGGCATGGAAAAGGAGAATAAGAATAAAACACTAACAATGTTCTATTGGGTTTGAAATAACAACCTCATTAAGTCAAATAGTTGTTGGTTACTGTCTGTTCCCCGAAACACCATTATGTATTCACAAAGAAGTTAAAAATCTAGTTTGTAGTTGGTGAACGACATGTCGACATTATCGTTTCATATGGTTATATGCGTTTTCTGAGAAATGTGTATGGTTTTAAAGAACCTTATTGTCTAGTTTCTCATCTCTTATATTCTATGAGGACAAAGTGGAAGTAGAAAAACCAAGGCTATCAAGATTGTTGTTAGGTTAAGTTAGCAACTTTGGTACTTTTTAAATAGGTGTACGCACACTGATAAAGAAATCATTATTTATTTTCTTAATGCTGATTATCACAGCCGGGGTGCGGAAAAATACTTCAGACGATCAAGATTAAACTGGCCAGAAGGCGCCGTTTCTAGGGAGAGTATTAGAGCTGTGAGGAAGTTAGACCGACTCAAGGTTTTCTGCTTTTCATATTCAATTTCATCACAAAATGGTTATAGTGATGTGGTAGGCAAGGATTGTTTTACTAGTGGAAAGATTTCTGCTTTTCAATGTTGAAAAATTAAGTTCTAAAGAGATGACATGATAATATTAATTTTATACATTTAGTAGAAGATAGACCGACATGACTTTCAGACCTGATGCAAAAATGCATTTTTAGATGGCAAGTAAAAAAGGTCCATGTGTTCTATTATTATTGTATTTAACAATTTAACAATTAACAACAGGCTTTTGAGCTCGGTTATTGCATGATTGTAATGGTGGCATTTTGAAGTCTATATGGGCAACAATATTAAATTTGGTGTATGTTTGAGTGTTCCATATGTTTGGCCATATTAGTTAACTGTGTTGTTCTTTTGTTACAATGCAGAATATGATATCACAGTGTGTTTCAGTTGGAGGATCAAGATCATTAATTGTTGATCTACTGTACGGGTTATTAAAGTTTGATCCTGCAGAGCGTATTACCGCTCGAGAAGCTCTTGATCACCCGTTCTTCAGAAACTGCACAGCATAAAAGGTAAGAGAAATTAACAAGGTCAGCCTTTTTCGTTGTTAGTTGCATCATATTAAAAAATTTAGAAGATTTAAATGATAACTTCAAGGATCTTATATAACTAGTTATTTTATACAACTACATATCACATGAAGCTCGATAAGGGCTCCAGCCAAGCCTCAACTAACTCAAGCTTAGCTTGTTGTATACTTGTATACGCCCAGATTGTTTTTTTGCTCAAGCTTGATATAAGTTTGTACTTTGTAGCCATACCTAGGCAGGTAAAATATACTAGGAAACGGGTAAATCAGGCTGAACATATTAAGGGTTATTATACCAGTTTACTAAAATATTATAATGTTAGTGATATAATCTCCGGATGGGTTTACAATTATATTCATAATTCAAGTTTGGACGATAATTGTTTCGGCCATTAAAAGGTTTTGACATCATCAATTTAGCCACTTTCTGTCTAAACCCTTTAGTAGTCATACAAGATTGTATCTCATTACCCTTCCAACTTTGGTTCGTGCAGGTCCATGATACTGATACTGCTGATAAGTTTGCGAGCAGTCTTATGATATAGGGGACAAAGTGTCATAGAAGATGCCCGAAAGAGGTGAAAAATGGTTTAGGCCATACGAACAGGTTTTTTAGAAACGCAACCTTGATACGCAAGGTTTATGTTGTGGTTTTTATTAATGAGTTCCTCATTGATCCAGATAACATGTGTTTTGCCTAGTTATCTATGAGGTGCTAGTCTCTTTTTGGGGTTCGAGATACACTACTTTTTCATCTTTCAATTGTAGTTGTAGCATGCATTTGTTTTTGTTGTGATTGATGCATATGCAATCTGCACACATAATAATGGCGAACCCATTTTGTTCAATTTCATGATTTTAGAGCACATAACTCACTTCAACTGAAACCATTAATTGACTACTGCATTCTGCTCTTTCTTTTGTGATGCTAAATAACAAAAATAATCAAAATAGGTGATTCTGAATCTAGTGTAATCTCAAAAGAGGTGAACTGCCTTCGTGCTCAATGGTTCAAGCCCACTACCTTGAGTATTGGATGCGGTTGGAGGTCAGGAGTTCGATCCTTGGCTCCGTAAAAAAGTCCGTGAGGGAGGTCTTACCGTCTCATACGCATGAATTTGACCCAATCCACATGCCCGTATGGATTGATGGATCAGGTCTACTCTTGTTATGCGGTTTGAGTTTTTGCCTGGAAACGCGTGTGCGTGGAAAATGATCGGGTGGGTGGTTTCTATCTCCGTCGGTGATTTCAAACTCACCTTTCCCAATAAAAAAGCTTGTTACTTTAAGCAAATTTCAATATGCGGAAGCACTTGGATATGGAAATCAATGGCATGGATGTTAAAATGATAAGACTGGTTGGTTATACATACAATTTGGGGGGTCTTAAAATCTGTTATTGTGATACTTTTAGTAGACTCATATGTAGGGGCGGGCCAGAAAACATGATCAGAGTTCAACCAGCTAGTGAATGTTAATATATTGAGTTTGAGATACCATGAGGAACAAAAAGTTGACAACTTAACATTAAACTGAAAGTTAAAAAGGACCTAAAGGAAGCATATACAAAAAGATATCTTAAGATATTTCTCAAGTATAAATTCAAAAGGGAATCAAGTGAACAAGCAGAGCTATAACTCATAAAAGTAACACCAAGTATGTAACTTGTTCCTTGAAACATTACAAGTATTAAGAGAAAAAAAAAAAAAAAAAACAAACAAGGAATTAAATTTAAATCTCATTATAAAAGCAACACGAATGAGAAAAATGATCTTTGGGCATAAGCGATATTGTAATGTTTATCGTAATCGTATAAAGACCAAGCCAGTTTGCAGCATTTAGTTCCTCAAAGTCTGCATGATGTACTCGCCATAAAGATCCCTGCACCAGCCCAACACCGTTATTTCTACCACTTCTATTTTATAATTATTATATAAACATCAAATTAATCAAATCGAAAAGCTTACATGGAGTATTGGATGGCATCATGAGCAGTTGCTGAAGGCAGAAACTCATCAACTTCAACCTCTTTGTTCTCATTCTTCTTGTCTTATTTCATTTGTTAAGAAACTTTGTTGCATTTTCCTACCAACACGCTAACTAACTTTTTATACCGTATATATCATAATATTATTAAATTAGCTTAAAAGGATACAATCTTCAAAAAACCGACGAATCTCAGCCAGACGATGAGGGGGTAGCTGGCTTATATCAGTGTAGTGTCGGTACTCTGGATCATCAGCGCATACTGCAATAATCTTGTCATCTTTTTCTCCCTATATTTACCAATTCACATATTACATTTACAAAAAAAAAAAAAAAAAAAAAAAAAAAAACAATTTCAGATGATGATAGAAGCACCTGATCAATCATAGGCATCAATCCAATTGCTCTGGCTCTAAGAAAACATCCAGGTAGCACTGGTTCCTGCAACAAGTAAAAAAGACCCAAGTTTTAGGAGATGTTTTGATTATTTTGATCTTGAATGACAATAAAATGTTTATATATGAATAATTCAGATTATAATATTTCAATAAAGCAGCTCAATTTCAAACATACTCCCAAATAGCCTGTTTAACTGTCTATGTAAGCAGAACTGCACAATTATGATACTGCTAATAAAATGTATAATTACCTGCATTAGGACTAGAACATCCATAGGGTCATTATCTTCACATAGCGTACGAGGAATGAACCCATAGTTATGAGGGTAAACGACTGATGAATATAAGATGCGATCAACCTGCTCGTGAAATTTTAAAACTTAATTCATAGCTCATACGATCATATCATACGTATTGTGTATGAAGCAGTCGATAATCATACCTTAATGAGTCCAGTTTTCTTATCTAGTTCATATTTCACTTTACTTCCTTTTGTGATCTCAATAACCTATATATATATGAAATGTATGAAGTCAACCAACCATATCCAAATTATTAATGAACACCTAAAGAACAAGCTTTTAGGTGCACATATACTTGTAGATTTTATGATTATTAGGCATTTGACAAAAAAATACTTACCACATTCACAACTTGGGGTGCTCCAGGTCCTGTGTAGGTAAAAAAGGATCAGTAATCTAACTATAATCAGTTCAAAATTATTGATTTTATTAAAGAAATGATTTGAACTTCTGATAATATGTAGATGATCAGTTTCATATAAACAAAACTGATTATCAAATAGTACATAAATAAACTGACTACTTGATGGTCACAACTTCCGAAAACAAAAGCATATCTAAACTGTTGGTGATTTTAGTGTTATCAACAATCATTTTAGTTAATTGGGATTTACTAGAAAGCAAAGGCTTATCGAATTAAGCTCAATGACGAGTTTGGAGAGTGCGGAGTGCACGCTCGTTCGAGTTAATTCAATAAGGTCTTGGAAATTACATCTTTTGATGAAAGGTAACTATGAATGGTTACATCATTTCATGAAGAGAGATGTTATTCTCTAAAAGGTTTAAACGAAGAGTTGCATCTTTTCGTTGAAAGGTTGCATATTTACATTGAAGGGTTACATCCTTTCGTCGCACCTTTTCACCTCTTATATATAGAGAACTTTGCTTTCATTCTAACTAACAGAAAACACACACATACTCTCTAACAATTTGATCAGTGATTTCGTTGCCAAAAACACTGATTGCGTTCTTGTCTTATCCCTGTAAAGATTTCGTGAAACCAAGGCAATCGTAGGGTCGAAATACTTTATAGAGAAAGTGATTACACGATTCAAGAACGAATCCGGCAGTCAATTCATACCCTGATTTCTAACAAATCTATAAAGTATTTTCGTTCATAATCATGAATGATGAATCTTTGAAGAACGTATGACATAAAAGAAATAATATATTCTTTGTGTGATAATCGGTGATGGATATGAGATTAATTTGTCGGTGTAACAATTCAATGGAATTCATTCCATGGCCTCGTGGCACAATCATATGGATATCATCATATTCATATGGCACCATAATATGAATTAATGATTTCATTTAGCAAATGCCACATACATGTGGTTGAAAAGAAGTCGGTCTGTTGGTGGTAACCGATTTGTACGAATATAAGAAAGTAAAAGAAGTGTAATTTGGAGAAACTTGCATGGATAAATTTGGTGTTCTTTTCTGACTTTGCAGCACATCTCTCTCCAAATGCATCATGGCCAGGTTCTTTCGTGTGTAATTTATTAAATATATTTACAATAGCCAGTGTGTATGTCCGATTGGTGGGTAATGAAAGGGGTGGCAAACCCGGAATTTTGTATTTCTTTCAACGCCGCCAAAATCATAAATCTCTTTCTTTGAGTTTGTCTCTTTTCTAAAACCGGGAAATTGCACAAATTATTTTGAAGTAATATTTTGCGAACGGTTTCTGTCTTGGGTATAACTAAAATAGGGGTATACGTATTTAACCGGAACGTATGAATTCTTTGACTATCGCTATAGATGAAGTCAGTCAAACTACTGATATATAGTTATGACGGTTGGTAGTCGCAATGGTTCAATCTTGTAACAACGTAACAGATATGATTTTGGCAATTGTTGGGAAAGGGTGCAAGACTTTCCTAAATAAATTCATTGTGGATGTTAATTATACTAATCAAATTGGTGATGGTTAGATATTCAAACAACCGTGAATATCATAATGGTCATTTTCATACTATTGGGATATAATTTTAATTAAAATCATCTTACTTTTGGCCCGATTAATATAATAAGTGAATCAAACAAATCATGGTTTAATCACGATTGCATATCATGTATCTTGGATTTTGAAAACTAACCATGGTTTAAAGATGTTTCATTTACAACTGCTTTTCGGGAGTATTAATGGAGCGAAGCAAGAAATCACCCGGAGACGGTTATTGTCGAAAACATGTGTTGGCCTATATGGCATTTTACCCATAAAAAGGTACACGTCTTTTGCTTTTGAATTACTACCGTATTAGATCAAAGTTTGTGCAAAGGATAATCGACGTTACGTATAACGCGTATAACAGTCAATTTGATGTTGCAATTATCGTTATTTAATTAATATTGTATTGAATGGATATTGCATGAAACGGTGTCACCCTTGGTGTTCAAATATTGTTGATTTTGCCAAAATGGGTAATCTTTGCACATCCTTTTAACAATGTGAACGTGGAACGAACACATGACCTTAAATATCAGATGGCCAGATGGGGCATGACTTTTGTTGATAATAAGTCACTTGTTAAGCCCAACAAAGAAGTCCCATGAGTAAAATAAATGAATTAATTTCATCTTGAACATATGTCATGATGGGCGTAAATGGGAGGATTTGTTTACAAAATGGTTTTGACCATGTGTAGAATTTATATTAATATAATCATATAATCAAGGGATGTCAAAAGGGGACAAACTGTGATAGAATAAGTATTTCAATACTTGAAGATAATTCACAATGTTGTGACAAATTATGTTTCAATTGATAATGGGAATCCTTAAATATATTAAGGATATATTGATTAAACTATTGATCAAATAGATGATTCATCTACAAGTTGAAACAGTACGCTTATAGATAAGGAATCTTGAATCAAATGATTGATGTTGGGATTATTGACACTATGATAATAATCTCACTATCCAATGTAATGATAATAATTGTGTACATGAGGATAATGGGGATGCATTTTCAAGTGTATACAAATTATAGGTTTACATTGATGGAATTTGAAAAATGGACATGTGGATGACTAATCAATCAATCAACTTTTAGTACACGCGTGTTTCTTATGGTAAATAATAATTTGATAAATCCTTGGATAAAAGGATTGTAAAGGGAAATTGATTGAAGTCATAATGAATAAGATTAAAAGTTCATGGAGATCCCTGGTTATGGGATGATCTATGACTAAGGCATGTAGTTAAATGTACAAGGAAAAGTCTAGACACTTATGCCTTAGATATGTTGTGTTTCGTGAGTTGATCACGAATGAAGTGATATGTGTGGATTTTGTTGGGTCACAACAAAATATGACAAAATCACTTAAAGAAGTAATTAGCCGGAGACTTAAGTGCGCACAAGTCGGCTAATGTTGTGGGATTGAAGTCCAACCAGATCTTCCAAAGTGAGACGCCCAATTCCCTTCTAGTACAACGCTAGAAGCTGAATTCAATGAGGTAAGCTTACTTTCTGAAGATTGAAACACATAAATATTCTGATCCCAAAGTATGTGTTTAGACCCGTAAGTGGAGTTAGGTTGAAGTTTAACTTCTTAATAGTTCTTTTGAAAAATTGCAAATGCGGGTGCAAGATGTAAAAGAACTACCTATGTGAACATGAAGTTTTGCCGCTTCAATGGAGCTTTGGACTTAGCTGCTAATATGTTCACTGAAGGATTGGGACACATGGCTTATAATAGTGTCAAGATTGTCTTAGGGATATGTAAGAAACTGATGTGTATAGTATTTTATAGTTTTCATATGAATTGAAGGGTTCAATTCTTCGTGAACACCCTGATTTTTGAATTCTCGTAAATATTATACTAAGTGGAAATTCAATTCTTCATGAACATTTCCATTTATGCATTAGTTTGTTCTGTTTGTTTAATTATTTAGTAAATCAAGGATTACACTAAAATGGGGGGGATTTGTTGGTGATTTTAGTGTTATCAACAATCATTTTAGTTAATTGGGATTTACTAGAAAGCAAAGGCTTATCGAATTAAGCTCAATGACGAGTTTGGAGAGTGCGGAGTGCACGCTCGTTCGAGTTAATTCAATAAGGTCTTGGAAATTACATCTTTTGATGAAAGGTAACCATGAATGGTTACATCATTTCATGAAGAGAGATGTTATTCTCTAAAAGGTTTAAACGAAGAGTTGCATCTTTTCGTTGAAAGGTTGCATATTTACATTGAAGGGTTACATCCTTTCGTCGCACCTTTTCACCTCTTATATATAGAGAACTTTGCTTTCATTCTAACTAACAGAAAACACACACATACTCTCTAACAATTTGATCAGTGATTTCGTTGCCAAAAACACTGATTGCGTTCTTGTCTTATCCCTGTAAAGATTTCGTGAAACCAAGGCAATCGTAGGGTCGAAATACTTTATAGAGAAAGTGATTACACGATTCAAGAACGAATCCGGCAGTCAATTCATACCCTGATTTCTAACATAAACGCTATTGACAATGTAAGTTGACCATGTGATTCTTATTATGTGAGATCATATTATATGATCGGTTATTGAAGCACAAATTTTTAAATGCCCTCTTAAGTCAACATAAATGATCGAAGATACCGATTTCAAGATCATGCCAAGGATGAGCAGCGGCTGATCTCCTTGATAAAGACGACAAGATCCTTTCATTCAAACGGGGAGTTGGTCGCTTCTGTTCACTCATTTTTCTACAAGTATCGAGATATCATCCATAAATTTCTAATGATAAAAATAAACTCATAATATCCTATCGAATTGCTCATAACCCATTCAATTTGAATTACATCTAAAAAGTACTAATTTCAATTCTGGAAAATGATCATTGTTAGCCTACGAAACTACAAAGTACAAATCATCATTCATTCATCAACACATGATCAGATGCATTTTCTTCCAGCAGTTATCAAAAAATCATCAAATCAAGAAATACTATACTAATAACATCATCATAATATGTCTTTATATATATAGTATCAACAGCATAGAATCAAATATACACTTTTTAAAACTTGAAAAACTGAAAATCTACAAAGCTTTAGCTAACGGTCTTTACTCCTTTAGGGATCAAAACTGTAAAGATTATAAATCTTTAAACAAGAAAGACTATGTAACGTAATATTTCTTAAGTTAACAAATACCCAATTGAAAAGGATTAGAAGTTGATACCTAGCTTGATGAAGATCAAGAGACGGGGATATTGAAATGGTCGCAGGTAATAGGAAAACTATGAAAGGGGAGGTTTTATTTATATACAAATAAAAGTATTTTTATATTTTAAGCATGAAGTCAATATTTCAAATGAACGTGGAGACAAGTCACCATACATATCGGATTGTAGCATGTTATAAGTACAAATTAATTAAAAATTGATTTAACAAAGACATAGTCCTGCATTACTTTCCCACTCATCCAAATGACATGAATTCAGCTTTAGAGATACTTTATTCGTTTATGTTCTTAAATTACAGAATTTGGACAGACAATGTATCATGCCTGTTCAAATCCACTATCATAAACCATAAATCAATGATATATCATGTATGATGTATAATATATGTATGATATGAACATTTGATAAAAATATATTCGACACCGCTTTACATAGAAATAATACTCTTTATATCTAAGGTAACACATGGTTAGTTCTTAACTTCTTATCTAATCCTTTAAAAAAAAAAAAAAAACAAATAACTGTCACTATGGTGACCTTATACGGAGTATCTTTTAGGTATAGTAGGAAATGCAAAGCTAACTTGGAAATTGTTTTATGAGATTATTTGATTGAATTTTCAAGTACAACAACAATTATAATTATACTTAGAAAGACGGAAAATAAAATGAAAAACAAACTTTGAAAACATTCACATACCCTTGGATTGACAATGATCAATTCATATATTGTCGATAATAATTGTCGAAACCCACTTTCAGGTATCCTTCGATTTCTTTAGATGAGGCAGAAGCTTTAGAAAGGCCCATTCATGAGGATGAAATTCAAGAAGCAATAAACGACTGTGGTAGTACAAAGGCATTCGGGCCGGATGGTTTCAATATGCACTTTAATAAAAAGTTTTGGAATATCATCAAAGGTGACCTAGTGGAAGCAATATGTTGGTTTTGAGAAACAGGTGAGATTTCTCGATGTTGTAACGCTTCATTTGTCACTCTTGTTTCAAAAAAAATCCGATCCATTAAGTCTTGGTGATTTTCATCCAATTAGCTTGATCGGGAGCTATTATAAGACTTGGCTAAAATTCTATTGAATCGTTTGCGGAGAATTCTACCTTCTCTTGTAGGAGTGGAGCATAGTGCCTTTTTAAAAGGTAGGTTTATCCTTGATGGCGCACTAATCACAAACGAAACCATCGATTACTGATGTGCGAGCGGAGGGGGTACGAAATACTATTATTTTTATTACGAAATACAACGAAATATGATACAAGTTTTAATTATTTATTTACAGATGGGATATACCTAAACTCTGCTACAACACTATAGGCAGTGTACCTAATCGTAGAGTAGTATAGTTTTAGTAAGTCCGGTTCGTTCCATAGGGAGACGGCTTATTTTACACTATATTTTAAACAACTATATTTGTACAAAATATATATATTACAATTATTATTATTATAAAAAGAGGGTTTTTACCGTTTAATGACTGGTTTGTCGATTTTATATTTTAAGCGAAGCGTAAAGTAAATGACGATAAATAAAAGTACAATAATTAAAAATACAAGTAAAGCGTAAAAATAAATGACGATAAATAAAAATGCGATAATTAAAAGTGCGATAATTTAAAGTACGATAAATAAAATGACAGTAAATAAAAGTGCGATGAGATATAAAATAAAGGAATTATGCTTATTTAAACTTCCGTACTCATGATGTTTGACGTTTTGATTTTAATTTATTACCCTGGGTTAATTGTTCTTTGTCCTGGATTATTTGATAAGTCCATCTGGTTTTGTCCATAATAGTCCATCGGTCATAATTATAAAGTGCGAAGGTCTTCGCTAAATTAACATTATATCCGAAGTCAAATATTCCAACTAATTGTGGATTTAAACCGTAATAAGGTTTTAATACATTGTTAATGATTACACCAGGTTATCGACTGCGTGTAACCCAAGGTTTTAATATTTATTAACAATTACACCAATTTCCCTTGAATGTAATCCACCCCCGTTTTAACGAGTCCATTGACTATTAATCCATCCCCGTGTCCGGTCAAATGAATAATTATTAGTATTTATAAATATCCCGCTCACCGTACCCAACCAAGCGTATGTGGTTGATAAGGCTAAAAAGGAACATATATTTCATAGCATTATCCCCCAAGAATGACAAGTTTTTAGTTGCAATTGTTCCATTTTCAAGTAATATTCGTTTATATTTAATAAGTGCGAAGACAAAAGGCGAAAACGAAGATTTGAAGACAAAAAGGTCCAAAATGCTAAAAAGTACAAGATACAATCAAAAAGGTTCAAATTATTGATGAGGAACGTCTAAAAATGACAAGAGTACAAGTTACAAAACGCAAAGTACACGATATAAAATTGTACGAAAGGACGTTCGAAAATCCGAAACCGGGACATGAGTCAACTCTCAACGCTCGACGCAACGGTGTAAAAATTACGAGTCAGCTATGCACAAGAATAAAATATAATATTTAAATAATTCATAATAAGAATAATATTAAATAATAAAAAGTTGTTAATTGAGCATAGTTCAGGGATCGTAAGCGAAAATTCAATTTAACATTTTGCCTATAAAAGGCGACGTATTACGATCAATTTGAGATAACTTTTTTTTCGATCATTTTTTCTATTTTTTTCTTATTTTTCTATCTATCAATATCAATATCTATAATTTATATCTATAATTCTCTATCATAATTTTAATGTAATCAGATATAACAATAATCTTAATTTTAATTTTAAATTATGATAATAATAAGATTTATGATAGAGATCGTTTGAGTGTGTAAGTCGAAATTCTGTCCGTGTAACGCTACGCTATTTTTAATCATTGTAAGTTATGTTCAACCTTTTTACATTAATGTCTCGTAGCTAAGTTATTATTATGCTTATTTAAAACGAAGTAATCATGATGTTGGGCTAATTACTAAAATTGGGTAATTGGGCTTTGTACCATAATTGGAGTTTGGACAAAAGAACGACACTTGTGGAAATTAGACTATGGGCTATTAATGGGCTTTATATTTGTTTAACTAAATGATAGTTTGTTAATGTTAATATAAAGATTTACAATTGGGCGTCCCTATAAATTACCATATACACTCAATCGGACACGATGGGCGGGGTATTTATATGTACGAATAATCGTTCATTTAACCGGACACGAGAATGGATTAATAGCCACTAGAATAATTAAAACAGGGGTGAAATTATGTACAAATGACACTTGGTATAATTGATAACAAAATATTAAAACTTTGGGTTACACTCAGTCGACATCCTGGTGTAATTATTAAACAAAGTATTAAAATCTTGTTACAGTTTAAGTCCCCAATTAGTTGGAATATTTAACTTCGGGTATAAGGATAATTTGACGAGGACACTCGCACTTTATATTTATAACTGATGGACTGTTATGGACAAAAACCAGACGGACATATTAAATAATCCAGGACAAAGGACAATTAACCCATGGGCAAAAAAACTAAAATCAACACGTCAAACATCATGATTACGGAAGTTTAAATAAGCATAATTCTTTTATTTCATATTTAATTTCCTTTATTTTATATTTAATTGCACTTCTAATTATCGCATTTTTTTTAATTATCGCAAGTTTATTTTATCGCACTTTTATTATTCGCAATTTCATTATCGTTATTTACTTTATGCTTTAATTTAAGTCTTGTATTTATTTTTAATATTTTACATTTGATTTTAACTGCGACTAAAGTTTTAAAATCGACAAACCGGTCATTAAACGGTAAAAATCCCCCTTTATAATAATAATATTACTTATATATATATATATTTGTATTTTTACAATTATTGTGTGTAAAAAAATATAGTGTTATACTTCACGAGCTCCCTGTGGAACGAACCAGACTTACTAAAAACTATACTATAATACGATTAGGTACACTGCCTATAAGTGTTGTAGCAAGGTTTAAGTATATCCATTTTATAAATAAATAAATATCTTGTGTAAAATTGTAGCATATTTAATAGTATTTCGCACTAAAAATAATACTATTTTGTATACACCCCCTACGACATCAAGTATTTTTGGCGCCGCTGCCGGGGAACTCGGCGAAACACTATATTTTTAATTTATATTTGTAAAAAAAAAAGAAAAAAAAAATGACACGCTTTGTCCCTCTTTTGTTGTACTAGTTTTTTAAAAAAAAAACAAAAAAAAAAACCACTATCTTTGTTCCCACTATCGTTTTTCTTAAAAAAAACGTAAAAAAAAAAACGTAAAAAAAAACAAAAACGTAAAAAAAAAAAAAATTCTGTAAAAAAAAAAAACGTTTTTTTTAAGAAAAAAAAAATTCGTTTTAAAAAAAAAAAAAAAAAAATTAAAAAATTATATATTTTTAAGATTTTGTCTATAAAAAAATTATTTTAAGTTTTATTACCTTTAGTTTTTTTTAGACTATACTCGCAACTTTTAGTATTAAGTATAGTTTTTGCCTTAGTATTTATTTTTACTTCTAGAATTTTTAGGCTTTGCCGTAAAATCCCTTAAGTGCTTTTTCTTTAGACTAAGATTTAGGTGCCTTAAAATTTTGCGACGCTATTTTTCGTGCTATTTTCTTATTTTTATTTTTATTTTTTATTTTTTTTGACGCTTTTACCTATGTATCAATTACAATTCCAATTAGTAATCTCTATTTGTAGTTTTAATTTTAAGATAGTGATCGTTATAAGGTTGGATTAACCGCGTGTTTACAAACCACTCTTCGTCTTTTTCATTTTTCGACACTTTTCGACGCGCAATCTTTTTCTCTCTTATTTCTCGCCATTCTAGTTTTTAGGACTTAGAATTTTTTCTACTTCTTCTCTAAATTTCTTAAAATTACGAAAATTTATTTTAAGTGGTTAAATTGATAGACATCAAAATTTTCTGGTTCGTAGTAATAGTTGGATTTGTACGTGGACCGGGTTATTGGAGCCAAACAGTCCTCAATTATATTGAGACCAAACGAATCCTGCCCCTCTGCTGCATCTTTTGGCTATTCGAAACGTGGGCAAAATCAGAAAAGTCTATTGATTGGATAACTTATTATAATTTTTCTTTCCTTTTAAAAACTAATAGGATATTCAGTGAATGCACCGAGCAAGACGTTCACCACCTTTTGTACGTTCACCACCTGTAACTAGATCAAGACATTTAGCAAATATAACCGCCGTTGATTTTTCTTTAGAATCGTCATCCAGTCGACCAAGTACTTCAGTTCAAATTTTCGATAATCCATTTTTTGAACCCAACCTCACAATTGAGAATCCAGAGAATATTCAGGAACGATTCGTAGATCCTGAACCATTAAACTTTCCTCCGGAACCACCAATCATTCAAACAGAGATTGTTGAGGAACGAACCATTAAATCAGAATCATCTAGTGATACCGATTCAACAAATTCAATTATGGAGAATCTGGAACCTCTAAGTATGGAAGACCGAATGAGAGCTAAACGCACTGGCCAAGGACACGCAATTACTCATCCAGACATTAATGCGCCAGATTATGAAATCAAAGGACAAATTCTACACATGGTGACTAATCAATGCCAATTTAGTGGTGCGCCGAAGGAAGATCCAAATGAACATCTACGAACCTTTAATAGGATCTGCACACTATTTAAAATCCGAGAAGTGGAGGATGAACAGATATATCTCATGTTATTTCCCTGGACTTTAAAGGGAGAAGCCAAAGATTGGTTGGAATCGTTACCTGAAGGGGCGATTGATACATGGGATGTTTTAGTTGACAAATTTCTTAAACAATTCTTTCCTGCATCTAAAGCCGTAAGACTTCAAGCAGAAATTGTTACGTTCACACAGAAGCCAAATGAAACTCTATATGAGGCATGGACAAGATATGGAAAATTGTTAAGAGGATGTCCGCAACATGGTTTAGACACCTGTCAAATAGTACAAATATTCTACCAAGGATGCGACATCACTACAAGAAAAGACATAGATATAGCAGCTGGTGGTTCTATTATGAAGAAAACCGAAACTGATGCTTACAAAATTATTGATAACACTGCTTCCCACTCACATGAGTGGCACCAAGAAAAAGATATCATTAGATCATCTAAAGCAGCTAGAGCCGATTCTAGCCATGACTTAGATTCCATTTCCGCAAAGATAGATGCTGTGGAGAGACGAATGGAAAAGATGACTAAGGATATTCACTCAATACGAATTAGTTGTGAGCAGTGTGGAGGACCACATTTGACAAAAGATTGTCTCAGTATTGAATTAACAATGGAACAAAGAGAGAATATTTCATACATAAACCAAAGGCCTGGAAATAATTATCAGAATAATTATCAACTGCCAAGACCGATTTACAATCAAAACCAAAATTATAACCGAAATATTCCATACAACAACCAACAAGGTCCTAGCAATCAACAAGTATCTAATAATACTTACAATCAGCAAAGACCTAATTTTCAAAACAAACCACCACAACAAACCGATGATAAAAAGCCAAATTTAGAAGATATGATGACGAAGCTAGTTGAAACTCAAACGCAGTTTTTCACATCTCAGAAACAAACCAATGAACAAAATGCTCAAGCATTTAGAAATCAACAAGCTTCTATTCAAAATCTGGAACAAGAAGTAAGTAACCTAGCAAGATTAATAGGTGAAAGAAAACCGGGAAGTCTACCTAGTAATACAAATGCTAATCCCCGGAATGAAATAGCTAAAGCCATTACCACAAGAAGTAGCACAACACTTAAACCACCTGAAATACCTGTAACTTCTGATGAAGCCATTCCTACTCCACAAGAACCACAACCTGATCAAGATAAGGAAAAAGAACCGGTAGTTGAAAAGGTTAATGAAGATAACAAAGTTAAGGATAAACCTTATGTTAAACCATACCAACCACCACTTCCTTATCCGAGTAAAATGAAGAAAGAGAAACTTGAAGCCGAGCAATCCAAATTCTTGGATATGTTTAAACAGATAAATGTAAATCTTCCTTTCATTGATGTGATTTCAGGAATGCCTAGATATGCTAAATTCTTGAAAGATCTAATCTCAAATAGAAAGAAAATGGAAGAACTCTCGGCTGTTACTATGAATGCTAATTGTTCAGCAGTGCTGTTGAATAAGATACCAGAAAAACTATCTGATCCAGGAAGTTTCACAATTCCATGTTTTCTGGGTAGTCTTAGTTCAATAGAAGCATTGGCAGACTTAGGTGCTAGTATAAATCTAATGCCGTATTCACTATACACTAAACTAGACCTTGGAGAATTGAAACCAACAAGAATAAGCATACAACTAGCCGATAGATCAATAAAATATCCTAGAGGGATAATGGAGAACATGCTAGTTAAAGTTGGTACTTTAGTATTTCCAGTAGATTTTGTTGTTTTGGACATGGAAGAAGATTCTCAAGTTCCTCTCATATTAGGAAGACCATTCTTAAACACGGCTAAAGCAATGATAGACGTGTTCGGTAAGAAACTGACCCTAAGTATAGAGGATGAGAGTGTTACCTTTTCAGTTGATAGAGCAATGCAACAACCACAATCTGCAGATGATACATGTTATTATATTCAAACTATAGATGCACATGCAGAATTATTAGAAGAATTTCCAGAATTACAAGGAACAGGAGAATGTTCTTTAGGAGAAGGTAATGAACCAATTGATGAAGCTGAAATGTTAGCTACACTAATAGCTAATGGATATGAACCAACAACAGAAGAAATTCAAATGCTAAAAGAAGAAGACAGATATCGATACAAATCATCGATAGAAGAACCTCCGAAATTAGAGTTAAAGCCACTTCCAAACCATTTGGAATACGCTTATTTACATGGTGAATCTGAATTACCTGTAATAATATCGTCTTCTCTTACTGAAAATGAGAAATCACAACTCATTTATGTGTTGAAAGCTCATAAACCAGCCATTGCATGGAAGATTCATGATATTAAAGGAATAAGTCCTTCGTATTGCACACATAAAATCTTTATGGAAGAAGGTCATAAAATGTATGTGCAACGCCAACGAAGACTAAATCCTAATATGCAAGATGTAGTTAAGAAAGAGATTATTAAACTGCTAGATGCAGGTTTGATATATCTAATTTCTGATAGTCCATGGGTAAGCCCAGTTCAATGCGTGCCTAAGAAGGGTGGCATGACTGTCATTACAAATGAGAAAAATGAGCTTATTCCTACTAGGACTGTAACAGGATGGCGTGTGTGTATTGATTATAGAAAATTAAATGACGCCACCAGAAAAGATCACTTTCCCTTACCTTTCATAGATCAAATGTTGGAAAGATTAGCCGGAAATAGTTACTATTGTTTTCTAGATGGATTTTCCGGATATTTTCAAATTCCAATGGCACCCGAGGACCAAGAGAAAACCACATTCACGTGCCCTTATGGTACTTTTGCTTACAAACGCATGCCATTTGGACTTTGCAACGTGCCTGCAACCTTTCAAAGGTGTATGATGGCGATTTTTCACGACATGATAGAAGAATGCATGGAAGTATTCATGGATGACTTTTCAGTCTTCGGTGATACATTTAAATCATGTCTAGTTAATCTGGAACGAATGCTAATTAGATGCGAACAATCAAATCTAGTTCTTAATTGGGAGAAATGCCATTTCATGGTTAAAGAAGGCATCGTTCTTGGACATAAAATTTCAAAAGAAGGAATTGAAGTGGATAGAGCTAAAGTAGATGTAATTGCTAAACTTCCACATCCCACCAATGTTAGAGGAGTTAGGAGTTTTCTAGGGCATGCCGGTTTTTACCGACGTTTCATAAAAGATTTTTCTAAAATTGCCACTCCTATGAATAAACTCCTAGAAAAGGATGCGCCATTCATCTTTTCAGATGAGTGTATCAAATCTTTTAATATTCTTAAAGAGAAACTCACTAATGCACCGATCATGATAACACCAAATTGGAATCTACCATTTGAACTAATGTGCGATGCAAGTGATTTTGCAATGGGAGCCGTTTTAGGACAAAGGATTGAAAAACGATTTCAACCTATATATTATGCTAGTAAGACGTTACAAGGAGCACAAACGAACTATACAACTACTGAAAAAGAACTCCTTGCTATTGTCTTTGCTTTTGACAAATTTCGATCATATCTCGTTCTAGCAAAAACGGTGGTCTATTCCGACCATTCTGCTCTTAGATACTTATTTTCAAAACAAGATGCTAAACCAAGATTAATCCGTTGGATCTTACTCTTACAAGAGTTTGATATTGAAATTCGAGATAAAAAAGGAGCAGAAAATCTCGCCGCTGATCATCTTTCTCGTCTTGAAAATCCTGAGTTAGAAGTTCTAAATGAATCGGCCATACAAGACAACTTTCCTGATGAATATCTATTGAAGATAGATTATAAAGAAATCCCATGGTTTGCAGACTATGCAAACTACTTAGTTTGTGGATTCCTTGAAAAAGGATTATCGTACCAAAGACGAAAGAAATTCTTCAGTGATATAAAATACTATTTTTGGGAAGACCCACATCTGTTTAAAAGTTATCCCGATGGAATAATACGCCGATGTGTATTTGGAGATGAAGCTAGTAAAATATTAAACCATTGTCACACAGGACCAACAGGAGGGCATTATGGGCCTCAACTAACAGCAAGAAAAGTTTATGAAGCTGGATTCTATTGGCCTACAATTTAAAAAGAACGACACTTGTGGAAATTAGACTATGGGCTATTAATGGGCTTTATATTTGTTTAACTAAATGATAGTTTGTTAATGTTAATATAAAGATTTACAATTGGGCGTCCCTATAAATTACCATATACACTCAATCGGACACGATGGGCGGGGTATTTATATGTACGAATAATCGTTCATTTAACCGGACACGAGAATGGATTAATAGCCACTAGAATAATTAAAACAGGGGTGAAATTATGTACAAAGGACACTTGGTATAATTGATAACAAAATATTAAAACTTTGGGTTACACTCAGTCGACATCCTGGTGTAATTATTAAACAAAGTATTAAAATCTTGTTACAGTTTAAGTCCCCAATTAGTTGGAATATTTAACTTCGGGTATAAGGATAATTTGACGAGGACACTCGCACTTTATATTTATAACTGATGGACTGTTATGGACAAAACTGTATGGACATATCGAATAATCCAGGACAAAGGACAATTAACCCATGGCAATAAACTAAAATCAACACGTCAAACATCATGATTACGGAAGTTTAAATAAGCATAATTCCTTTATTTTATATCTCATCACACTTTTATTTACTGTCATTTTATTTATCGCACTTTTAATTATCGTACTTTTTAATTATCGCAATTTTATTTATCGTCATTTTATTTATCGCACTTTTAATTATCGCAATTTTATTATCGTCATTTACTTTACGCTTTAAATTAAGTTATATTTATTTTTAATATTTTACATTAGGTTTTAATTGTGACTTAAGACATAAAATCGACAAACCGGTCATTAAACGGTAAAACCCTCTTTTTATAACAATAATAATATTACTTATATATATATTTTTATACAAATATAGTTTAAAATAAATATAGCGTTAAACTTGGCTAGCTCCCTGCGGAACGAACCGGACTTACTAAAAACTACACTACTCTACGATTAGGTACACTGCCTATAAGTGTTGTAGCAAGGTTTTGGTATATTCCATTCAATAAATAAATAAATAACTTGTGTAAAATTGCATCGTATTTAATAGTATTTCGCAATAAAAATATAACTATTTCGTATACACCTCGCATAACACTATAGGCAGCGGCGCCGAAAATACTTGATGTTATGCGAGTTGTATACGAAATAGTTATATTTTTATTGCGAAATACTATTAAATACGATACAATTTTACACAAGTTATTTATTTATTTATTGAATGAAATATACCTAAACCTTGCTACAACACTTATAGGTAGTGTACCTAATCGTAGAGTAGTGTAGTTTTTAGTAAGTCCGGTTCGTTCCACAGGGAGCTCGCTGAGTTTAACGCTATATTTATTTTAAACTATATTTGTATATATATATATATATATATATATATATATATATATATAAGTAATATTATTATTATTATAAAAGGGGATTTTTACCGTTTAATGACCGGTTTGTCGATTTTATGTCTTAAGTCACAATTAAAACCCAATGTAAAATATTAAAAAATAAATATAACTTAACATAAATAAAAGTAAATGACGATAATTAAAGTGCGATAAATTAAAGTGCGATAAATAAAATGACGGTAAATAAAATTGCGATAAGATATAAAATAAAGGAATTATGCTTATTTAAACTTCCGTAATCATGATGTTTGACGTGTTGATTTTAGTTTATTGCCATGGGTTAATTGTCCTTTGTCCTGGATTATTCGATATGTCCATACGATTTTGTCCATAATAGTCCATCAGTCATAAATATAAAGTGCGAGGATCTTCGTCAAATTATCCTTATACCCGAAGTCAAATATTCCAACTAATTGGGGACTTAAACTGTAACAAGGTCTTAATACTTTGTTTAATAATTACACCAGGATATCGACTGCGTGTAACCCAAGGTTTTAATACTTTTTTAACAATTACACCAATTACCCTGAATGTAATCCACCCCTGTTTTAATGAGTCTATTAACTATTAATCCATCCCCGTGTCCGGTCAAATGAACAACAATTCGTATTTATAGATATCCCGCCCACCGTACCTGTAACGACCCGGCTTTTTCGACTTGCTTTTGTGCCTTGTGTTTTTGCGAAACTGCGTATTTGTGCGTACTGTGTTACTTTATACTCTGGAAACTTGATTTACGTGGTTTACTTCCATTTATATGTTAAAACGTGCCTTAGAGTACGTAGGATACATAACTTGATCATTGGAAGCCTTTATAACCGTTAGTGTTATTTGACGTTTCGAATAAACCGCGAACTTGCGCGCACGTTTAACTTTTGTCATAATCGGAATATTATGACTGCGAAATATTAATTATTATTTTATAATAATAATTACCTGGGTTTTTGGATGCTTAATTACGCGTAGTAATTTAATTATGCACAATAGTTAGTCTTGTTGGACTTTCTACCTTGTTGGGCTCAAGCCCACCCTACTCTAGCTAGTGACCCAATTAATTAGCCCTTGTCCATGTCATCAATCCTTGTCAAATTCCTTGCTTATAAATACTAGCTCTTGTCCATGTCATCAATCCTTGTCAAATTCCTTGCTTATAAATACTAGCCCTTGTCCATGTCATCAATCCTTGTCAAATTCCTTGCTTATAAATATTAGCCCTTGTCCATGTCATCAATCCTTGTCAAATTCCTTGCTTATAAATACTAGCCATTTACCTCTCATTCAAATCACTTGCTCATTTGGTTTTCACACACACTTGTTCTTTCTTTCTTTCCTTTCTAGTATTGCTTGTAAGTCTTCTTTTTTTTCTTCTTTTCCTTTCATTTTCGTGGCCATCATCATAATATTATGGAGATCAAAGTTCCTTTTAGCTTTGATCTTGCTTATATCTTGTTGATTCAAGCATGAATCTTTCAAGAACATGGAAGATTCAAGCTTTCTAGCTTTGAATCTTCACCAACTTTGTAGATTCATCTTTATTTTACTTTAATCTTGTTATTTTGTGATAAAGATTCAAACTTTTGTTTGTTATCTTCATATATCTTAAAGATCCAAGCTTTATGCTTCAAGATCTTCAAGAACACTAAAGGTTCAAGCTTTCTAGCTTTGTGACCTTATAAATTGTGTGAAAGGGATCCAAGCTCTCTAGCTTAGGGTTCCATCACCTCTTTTGACTTGGATCATGTTCATACTTGTTTGATTGATGTAAAGTTTGTAACTTTGTTTGTAAATAGGACTTGTAATTGTGTTAAGACTAAGGATATGATGTAACCTTGGTTCATCATCCATCTAAGACTCTTAAATGAGTTGTGTTACCACTTAGTCTTAACATATTGTGTATTGATGGTAGAATCTTGGTCAAAAGTGATGCTAAATCATCAACGAGTTGTACACTTGAAGCTACAAGCATCAAGGATGAGAACCGTGATGAGCATCAAGCACCAAGAACCTCACCGGAGCATTTGTTCACTGATTTTCGTATCTGATCAGACCACCTGGGCTACTGGAAAGTTTGTTTTCAGTTAGTTCGGTTCGAGTAGATGATTTTCCGTTTAGGCCTCGTCTTAATCCGAGTTACGGTTTAGGATTTATGGCCATCCGAGAGTCACTACACCCTATTAACGTTGTGCTGAAATTTCTGACCTACTCGAGCTTAAACCATCGCCACGGTCAAACGAAGACGAGTTAGGTTCTGAAAATTGGTCATCGGTTAGGGGACTCACATACGGAGCAATAGCCATTGACTATGCATCTTTTCGTTTTACGTAGAGGTCGCAGCAGCTGACCGAAGTCAGCCTATTGTTTCGATCTCTATTCTTGTCGAACTTACTTAGCTTTTATGATGATGAATGATGATGATGATGATGATGACACTTAAACTTATTTTATGCACTATTAGAATTTATAAAAAAACAACCTACTGACCTAGTAACCCTTGATTTAGGTTGACGACCTTTCGGACCGACTTACTACTTGCGTACTTTCATTACCGACTTTACCGCTTTTATCACTGTGAGTTATAGCATTCCCTTTTTACTTTAACTTATTTTGGGAACTGAGAATACATGCGGATTTTATGTTTTACATACTAGACACGAGTACTTAAACTTATATATGTGTGGGTTATACAACGGCATAAACATTCCCTTTAGCTCGGTAACGTTTAATCATTGGTTTTTGAACCGTGAACGCGAATCTTAGATATGGATCCATAGGGTTTGACATCCCCACTCGGGCTAGTCGCGCTAGCATTTAACGAGTGTTTAACACTTCGTAAACATACGCACTTGCCAAGTGTACTTTCAGGGGGTATTATATTATTAAACGTTAAGTTAGTTACCGAGTGCCCACGGTTGAGCATATACTTAAACATACGGATTTGGATTACTGTTTTGAAACGCTCTTTGTAGCACTGAAATCTCGTGGCCTACTTACATTACTGTTATACTTAAACTATAGCTCACCAACCTTTGTGTTGACGTTTTTAAGCATGTTTTTCTCAGGTGCTTAAGGTTGCTTCCGCTGTTGTGCTAGTCTTGCTGTAGACACCCGCTGCTCTAGAGTTGTCACTGCATGAACTACTTTATCTTGCATTCAAACTTTAGTACTTTTGAACTATGATTTGTAACAACCATTTGGGGTTACATACACTTATTATTTGCTTCTACTTAGTGAAGCATGCTTTTGGGTTGTAAAACTTTTGACGTTAGTTATGACGTCACCTTTTAATATGAATGCAAACTCCTTTTTGAAATCGCATATAGTACTTAACCTTGTAATGATCCTGTTGTTGATGGTCCGTACATGACGATTTAGTACGGGGCATCACATTTGGTATCAGAGCATTGGTTGTAGGGAATTAGGTTGCATTAGTGAGACTAGGACCAACCCGAGTAGGATTCACTAATAGGACTAATCTACAACTTGCTAGTTTACTTGTTTCTGCGGAACCTGCTGCATGCTACTGTGTTATATTACTACATGTTACTGCTTACTACTACTGCATGCCACTGCTTACTTTTACTACCGTATGAACTTGCTGCATGCTACCGTTTCCTTTTACTACTATGTAAACTCGCTGCATGCTTTTGCTTATTCTAGCTACTGCATGCTACTATCTGCTTTCGATTGCATGTTACTTCTGTTTAGTACTGTTAATATTGCCATGCTATATATTGCTGTAAACGAGCTAGGTTGCTGTAGTGCCTGATTACGTGCTTG
Source organism: Rutidosis leptorrhynchoides (assembly GCF_046630445.1). Taxonomy (NCBI): domain Eukaryota; kingdom Viridiplantae; phylum Streptophyta; class Magnoliopsida; order Asterales; family Asteraceae; genus Rutidosis; species Rutidosis leptorrhynchoides. The sequence goes on from NC_092333.1 coordinate 82,429,216, forward strand.
CTTCATGCCTGCTATTCGCTGCACCGACTTGGAAAAACTTACCTTTCCTAGTTCAGATGTTCTTCTGAACCCATTTCCCACACGTCTAACCCTAAGGATTAGTATTGTAATCCACCTGTTACTACTGTTCCACTGTTCCAGAGATCGAAACGATTCTTCACGCAATCTAGGAGGAGTACCCCTCGGATTACACGCCCACTAAAGTCGATCCTCGGAGGAGGAGATATTGGAGGATTTGTCGGAGTAACCGCACCCCGAGCTCACTCTAAATAGCCACATACGACGTGTGAACATTCGAAGGTTGTTCAGTTCCTACAAGATGGCTCGTATCTCATACGCTTTCATGACCGTCACTTATCTCTTTCGTTCTTCACCACTGCTCGACGATCTGACGACATTTCTGGATTTAGTACCCTAACACTCTTAGGCATTGGGGAGGTCGGGAGGACATCTCCTTTCACAAGGTCAGAGTGCCTTCTACTGATGCTCAACCATACCCAAAGACTTGGGAGTCGCCTCAAGACATATCGTACTACTACTTGCTACACATACAACTCGACGCGAGACCCAGATTGAATTTCTAGAAAGGAACCTAACGATGTTACCTGAACCTGAACATTTTGAAGAAATTTCAGGACATTTAGGCATTGGTGCATGACCTACGGAACTTACGCACCCACACCGAGAAACCGTGAGATTAATTATGTAGATTTTGTTTTGAGATAGCATAGATAAATCACCGTTGGATGAAATTGAGTAGAACTGAAAGTGATCACGTTACATTGACCATATGGAGTGATATTGGAATGAACGTACGATTTAGTACAATATAATGACGCCAGGCCAGCGTAATTATATTGAAGTGAATCATGCAGAAGTCCCAATATTACTACATAAGGAATATGAAGCGATTCAAAGGAAATTTTGGTAGGAACCACTTGAGTATACGCATTATGGTCTGATAAAGGCAGGAATAACCACTTGGTCTAGATACTGTACGAGAAGGGCCTGGACTGCAGAATTGATAACCCGAATTTTTTTTTATAGATATAGACACCCTGGATACTTAAGGAAAAAGTTCTCAAATAGGAAAAAAAAAAACTTTGGACTCACATACGATAGAGCAATCGTTATCTCAGCTATGGAGACTCGCATGGATCCTGATTTTAGTTAGGGTACGTTTCTTCACAACGATTTATCGTCTCGAAATTGTTTAATACTAGAGTGATAGAAACCTTATATCTAAGAATCCTAGTGTGATGACTAATAAGCCATTAAAAATCATGAGAGTTAAGTATTCTATAGGACAAGCTAATGGTAAGTTGGCAGAGATAGAGGAGTAATTTAAGATAGTACCTTAAAAATTAACAGGTGGGTCATTTAGAGATGACCTCATGCCAACAAAACTTGGAAGTTTTATAGTAGTAGTTGGAAAGGATTAGTTACCTGCGCACAAGCAGATGTTATTTGAGAAGGTTGATAAAAATTTTCACGGCAGTATAATAAGATTTGGTTGGAATGGACCTTAAAATTAACCTAATACTCATCGAGTTAGAAAGCTTTGAGGAAATAGTTGGAACGGACTGACTTTCAAGGACGAAAGCGAAAGTTATTTATAGTAAGAAGATTATTCGTATACCTCGCGAGAATGGTGAGCCAAAAGCCATCTGGATTACTTCAACAACCCGAGATCCCAGAATGGAAATGGGAAGGGATAACGATGGATTTCATTCTGAAACTACCGAAAACAGTCGGCAGTTATGACCACTGTTGTAAACGGCGTCCGTTGTGTCCGTTTCGACGCCCGTTGCGGCGTTTTGGTGACTAAACCGTTTCGACCCCGTCCCGTTTTCTTATAAGCTGGTCAATGGTCAAAAGTCAGGTCAAATGCAGGAAAAATTGGGTTAACGCCAGTCAAAAGTCAGAAATTCTGTTAAAATCGGTCAAAAGTCGGTCAAATCAATCAAAATTGACTTAGTTTAGTATTTCATTTTGTATTATATTAACGCTAATAGCAATTATAGGTACAAACTTGTCAACGAAGGTTTTTTAGCTCTAAAATATGTGTAAATATATATTTATATATATATAAGTCAACATTAGTCAACATCCGTTTCGACCCCGTCTCGGCCCCGTTTTTTCCGTTGCGACATTTTGAGGTCGCTACCGTTTCGGCCCCGTCTCGCGTCTTTTTCAACCTTGGTTATGACACTATCGGGGTTATCGTTGATCGCCTCACCAAATCTGCTCACTTTCTAGCCATGAAAGAAACCGATACAATGGACAACGATACATAAAGGAAATTGTATCCCGTTACTTCAACAATTCAAATTCTATACTACCCAAGAATCGTATTTGATACTCATTCTTATGCGACACTGAATCCTAACTTATTTCGAGAGAATTCTTAATCAATGATAATCACACCATCACCCTTCTTACTTCAATATTAGTCATACCAGTTCGGAATTTCCAAAATCAATGGGTAGTTAATCCCCGTCCTCATACTCTCCCTTTCGTTTCTCACTTATAAGCAACAACTTTATACTTAAGCATTTTTGGTCGAAGGACTTATGCCCTACTAATAGTCATCAACCATATTAAAATTCAACAGTTTTCATTACCTCGTAACATTTTTGCTCAAATATCACCCGAGATTTTCAAAAGTCTTTTACTCGATTCTCATCAATCTTTTTTCAACTTGTAACCTCCGAAATATGAAAATTTTGTTTGCCAAAATTTTACTTACACTATTTTACTGTGCGATCCTCTTAAAACTTAATAAAAATAAATTTATTTTATTTGCCATTCGTGCAAATTTTTGAAATCGTATACGTTATATAAAATAAAGTAAATAATTACTTCTTTTTGACAAATACATATGAAATTTTACTTTCACTTTTACAAATCAAATATTTTATTCAAAGGATATTTTACCTTGAATGGTACGTGTTGTACATAACCCTAGTTTGCTAAGAACTTAATTTCTTTTCTTACATCGTCACCTTAAATGAATTCTATAAAATTTTCGTTGCTTGTCAATATAAAATTTTTCGTTGCTTATTCGTATCCAAGTCATCATGAAGACAGACAACTGTCGAAACTAAGAGATTCATGTGTGTGTATGTGATGAAGGCACTTACTACCACGTCATGCAGAGCCTTCGGGCATCCACAAACACTTAAACCATTCAAGATTACTGCGTTACCCCAGGGATCTTATTCTTCACACCTGTCGGAGCGATGCTCTATCTTACATAACTCAAAGTCCTGACCTATTCCAAGGAAATTCTCATCTAGCGATATTAACATCATTAGTATTCCGAATTTAATATTAGCCATAACCTGTGTGGCATTCTGCAAAGTCAAGAAGCGATTAACTTCTCATCTTCATGCTCTATCCTTCATACCTCACTTTTTAGCAACGGCTTCGCACGTAAACATTTTTGGGCCAAAGACTTAAGTTCGGATAATCATCAAAACTACATTTAATTCATTAGTTTTCATTACCTAGTAACATGTCAACCGATGAATCAAAGATTTTTCACTCGACCTTTTTCAACTCGTAACCTCTGAAATACTAAAAACTATGTTTATCAAAATTTTTACACGTTGATTTACACGTTGCTTATTTGTGCAGTGCTCACGAGATTTATGGACAAATGGAAGTACTAAAAACTTTTCTATCACTTACGCGATTTATAAAATCATATATGTATAAATTTACCCTTACTTATTTTGGGTTAGTACATACTAAGTTATACCTTCAAGATGATTAAAAATCGCTCCTTTATTGAGTTGTTTTAAGTCAAATAATTTTGTGCAAACGGTACTCGTTATACATACTTCTAAATTTACCAAGAACTTCGTTCCATTTATGTTGTCGCATCAAACGTTTAAAGGTTTTTCAAAACTTCCTCGGTTGATTTATTTAAAGGTTTCCGTATTAGACTACACCATGTAGGGATCACACTTCTTCTCTCCCTCCGTTAGGGATGAAGCTTACTATTAAAATCCTTGTTAAAAACGCTTGAGCCACTTTGGGTGGCAGATTTATAAAAAAAAAAAAAATTTGTTAGGAAGTCTTTGTACTCGAAAAATGTTCCTTTTAAGGTTAAACATGGCAAAATCGCGGGCCGATAAATCAGTTTTCTGAGGTACACTCAATGGTCACCCCATTGTAGGAAGGGCACTAGGTGGGTTTCTATTCTCAATATTTCACTGCTAATCGCAACATCCTCGTAAAAATCATCTCTATGAATTAGTAGGTTGAGGTACAAGGAATTGTTTTGAGATTTTTTTCACTTAGAGTAAACCGTTCTTTACGAACAAGGGTCCATGTATCTTCTTGTCCGCGCATCTCCTTAAGTATAAGGATAAATTCAGAACAAACCGCTCGAAGAGTTCACCCTGGTTCAAAGATCACACCTTTCATGCGATTCTCTTTCGGAAATGTAAAGTAACATACTTTAGGAATCTATGAATCTTGTTATCCTCTTGGAAGGGACTGCTTAAAACATCTGTAATACGGATATGGTTACTCTACACATTCCTTTCTTCGTTGGTTGCAACTATATGTTGTTCTAGTTAATGTTAACCCTAACTTTAACATGTAACTGAAAGGATAAAGTTACATTATGGAACTGTTCTTTCATTCCATCTAAGGATAAGTTCACCTGCAGTATGGTAAACTGGGTGATATCCTTCATTGTTCGTTCAGACCGTCCTGAAGGCACTATAGATAATTATGGCTTGCATTGCATATAAGTCCGATTATTCACTTTCAGCAAAAGTTTCAATTCATATAGTCAAATGAAACGTTTTTAAATATCGAGTTCTTTATGCCTATGGTCTCTTTCCGAAATCAAGGGGTTAGTAAAATCCGTGGCTAACACTATCCAGACATCAAATCGCATGGTTATGATCACCATGTTTTCCATCCTACCTGTCAGCACATAAGCGCTCAATGTTTTAGATGAGTTTAGTAACATTCATGATGTATTTCATGCATCCAGCTTACTAAAGATGCCTGTAAGGCTAAAAACATCATCTTTTCTTTTGTGGATATATTCAGACAACATACTCATGTTAACCAGAAACGAAATCAATTTGTTGATCTCCTAAGAGACTTAATTAATAGCATATACCTATTCTTACTTTTATACACCAGAGTACCTTTCAAGGTAAATAGCTCACTTTTTAGCCCACGAATCTTTCAGAACTTTGATACGCTACTTCTTATTTAAATACGGTACCATTTTTTTTGTCACTCCTCAAATTTCGGGACGAAATTTCCATTAACAGGTGGGTAATGTAACGACCCGGCTTTTTCGACTTGCTTTTGTGCCTTGTGTTTTTGCGAAACTGCGTATTTGTGCGTACTGTGTTACTTTATACTCTGGAAACTTGATTTACGTGGTTTACTTCCATTTATATGTTAAAACGTGCCTTAGAGTACGTAGGATACATAACTTGATCATTGGAAGCCTTTATAACCGTTAGTGTTATTTGACGTTTCGAATAAACCGCGAACTTGCGCGCACGTTTAACTTTTGTCATAATCGGAATATTATGACTGCGAAATATTAATTATTATTTTATAATAATAATTACCCGGGTTTTTGGATGATTAATTACGCGTAGTAATTTAATTATGCACAATAGTTAGTCTTGTTGGACTTTCTACCTTGTTGGGCTCAAGCCCACCCTACTCTAGCTAGTGACCCAATTAATTAGCCCTTGTCCATGTCATCAATCCTTGTCAAATTCCTTGCTTATAAATACTAGCTCTTGTCCATGTCATCAATCCTTGTCAAATTCCTTGCTTATAAATACTAGCCCTTGTCCATGTCATCAATCCTTGTCAAATTCCTTGCTTATAAATATTAGCCCTTGTCCATGTCATCAATCCTTGTCAAATTCCTTGCTTATAAATACTAGCCATTTACCTCTCATTCAAATCACTTGCTCATTTGGTTTTCACACACACTTGTTCTTTCTTTATTTCCTTTCTAGTATTGCTTGTAAGTCTTCTTTTTCTTCTTCTTTTCCTTTCATTTTCGTGGCCATCATCATCATATTATGGAGATCAAAGTTCCTTTTAGCTTTGATCTTGCTTATATCTTGTTGATTCAAGCATGAATCTTTCAAGAACATGGAAGATTCAAGCTTTCTAGCTTTGAATCTTCACCAACTTTGTAGATTCATCTTTCTTTTACTTTAATCTTGTTATTTTGTGATAAAGATTCAAACTTTTGTTTGTTATCTTCATATATCTTAAAGATCCAAGCTTTATGCTTCAAGATCTTCAAGAACACTAAAGGTTCAAGCTTTCTAGCTTTGTGACCTTATAAATTGTGTGAAAGGGATCCAAGCTCTCTAGCTTAGGGTTCCATCACCTCTTTTGACTTGGATCATGTTCATACTTGTTTGATTGATGTAATGTTTGTAACTTTGTTTGTAAATAGGACTTGTAATTTTGTTAAGACTAAGGATATGATGTAACCTTGGTTCATCATCCATCTAAGACTCTTAAATGAGTTGTGTTACCACTTGGTCTTAACATATTGTGTATTGATGGTAGAATCTTGGTCAAAAGTGATGCTAAATCATCAACGAGTTGTACACTTGAAGCTACAAGCATCAAGGATGAGAACCGTGATGAGCATCAAGCACCAAGAACCTCACCGGAGCATTTGTTCACTGATTTTCGTATCTGATCAGACCACCTGGGCTACTGGAAAGTTGATTTTCAGTTAGTTCGGTTCGAGTAGATGATTTTCCGTTTAGGCCTCGTCTTAATCCGAGTTACGGTTTAGGATTTATGGCCATCCGAGAGTCACTACACCCTATTAACGTTGTGCTGAAATTTCTGACCTACTCGCGCTTAAACCATCGCCACGGTCAAACGAAGACGAGTTAGGTTCTGAAAATTGGTCATCGGTTAGGGGACTCACATACGGAGCCATAGCCATTGACTATGCATCTTTTCGTTTTACGTAGAGGTCGCAGCAGCTGACCGAATCAGCCTATTGTTTCGATCTCTATTCTTGTCGAACTTACTTAGCTTTTATGATGATGAATGATGATGATGATGACACTTAAACTTATTTTATGCACTATTAGAATTTATAAAAAAATAACCTACTGACCTAGTAACCCTTGATTTAGGTTGACGACCTTTCGGACCGACTTACTACTTGCGTACTTTCATTACCGACTTTACCGCTTTTATCACTGTGAGTTATAGTATTCCCTTTTTACTTTAACTTATTTTGGGAACTGAGAATACATGCGGATTTTATGTTTTACATACTAGGCACGAGTACTTAAACTTATATATGTGTGGGTTATACAACGGCATAAACATTCCCTTTAGCTCGGTAACGTTTAATCATTGGTTTTTGAACCGTGAACGCGAATCTTAGATATGGATCCATAGGGTTTGACATCCCCACTCGGGCTAGTCGCGCTAGCATTTAACGAGTGTTTAATACTTCGTAAACATACGCACTTGCCAAGTGTACTTTCAGGGGGTATTATATTATTAAACGTTAAGTTAGTTACCGAGTGCCCACGGTTGAGCATACACTTAAACATACGGATTTGGATTACTGTTTTGAAATGCTCTTTGTAGCACTGAAATCTCGTGGCCTACTTACATTACTGTTATACTTAAACTATAGCTCACCAACCTTTGTGTTGACGTTTTTAAGCATGTTTTTCTCAGGTGCTTAAGGTTGCTTCCGCTGTTGTGCTAGTCTTGCTGTAGACACCCGCTGCTCTAGAGTTGTCACTGCATGAACTACTTTATCTTGCATTCAAACTTTAGTACTTTTGAACTATGATTTGTAACAACCATTTGGGGTCACATACACTTATTATTTGCTTCTACTTAGTGAAGCATGCTTTTGGGTTGTAAAACTTTTGACGTTAGTTATGACGTCACCTTTTAATATGAATGCAAACTCCTTTTTGAAATCGCATATAGTACTTAACCTTGTAATGATCCTGTTGTTGATGGTCCGTACATGACGATTTAGTACGGGGCATCACAGTACCCGATTAAGCGATTGTGGTTATATATAGATACGTCAAATTGTAACCTTTATATTAAATTAACGAGGTATCGTTTAATTAATATAAAGCCCATTAATAGCCCATAGTCCAATTTCCACAAGTGTCGTTCTTTTTTCCAAACCCTAATTATGGTACAAAGCCCAATTACCCCGTCTTTAATATTTAGCCCAGCATCACGATTACTTCTGCTTAAATAAGCATAATAATAACTTAGCTACGAGATATTAATTTAAAAATGTTGAACATAACTTACAATGAGTATTAATAGCGTAGCGTTACACGGACAAAATTTTGACTTACAAACTTAAAACATTCGCTAACTCGTTCGAAAATTATAATTATAATTAAAATATAAATATAATATATATTTAAGAGAGTGAGAGATAGATTGAATTCTGTGTACATAACTCGTCCGAAAAACTGATTTTTTATAGAACCTGGCCAGCTACAGTAACTCATGCGATTGCATGACTTTTGTGCCTTCTGGCCATGCGATCGCATGGCCAGCTGTTCCAGCTCAGATTGAGTTTTAAACGTGGGTTGCGCGTATTTATTTAATATATAATATAATATATATAATTTTATATAATTAATTATATATTATATTATATTCTTGTGCGTTGTTGACTTGAAATTTTAGCTCCGTTGCGTCGCGCGTTGATAGTTGGTTCATGTCACGGTTTCGGATTTTTGAACGTCCTTTCGTATGATTTAATATCTTGTACTTTGCGTTTCGCGGCTTGTACTCTTGTAATTTTGAGACGTTTCTTATCAATAAATTGAACCACTTAGATTGTACTTTGTACTTTTTAGTTTTTTGGTCATTTGCGTCTTTAAATCGTCGAATCTGTCTTTTGTCTTCATCTTTTATTATTTAAACGAATATCACTTGTAAATAGAAAAATTGTAACCAAAAGCTTGTCTTTCTTGAAGGATAATGCTATGAAATATGTGTTCGTTTTTAGCATTATCAAATATTCTCATACTTGAGCGTTGCTTGTCCTCAAGCAATATAGAACTTGAATATAACTTTACTAGAATCACTTCTTTATTCTTCACACTTTGTACATCACTGATTTTAATACGGCGGTATGAACAATGATAGTAACGATGTGGTTTACAGTCCCACATGACTATAAAAATTTATGGTACAAAGCACGATACACCTGACATCAAAATTAACCTTACATCACACTTGTTTTTCATTTTGTCATCAAAATTAATAGCTTTTGTTGAACTTAATGCCAGTATTTGAAAATGCTCTGTTTTACCCTGTTGTGTACATGAGATAAAATACATACAATACAAATATAAACATGCATGGTAATTTGAAATGGGACTTAATATCCCAATTTCAAATTACAAAAATGAAATATTAGTACAAAATAATAAAAATATTAAACATTACATTAAAGTATCAAAATGTTAAATGTTTAGCATAAATAAAAATAATAAAAATATTAAACACTACACTGTAGCAGCCCAATATTTGGCCTGGTACCCGAAGCCATGCGACCGCATGGTATTAAAACACTCAGCTCATGCGATCTCATGAGCTGATTGGATAGGTCTGGTACCTTTGACCAACGAATTAGGGTTTAATTAAAATAATAATTAGTTTAAATTAGTTTTATTTTTAGTTTTAATTAGTATTATTAAGTTTGATAATTATTATTAAATATATAAAACTAATACTTTTAATATAAAAATAATATTTTTATAAAAATTGTATTTTTATAACTTTAAGTTTTATTTTTATATTTCGTATCTTTTTAATCGTTTAATCATAATTTGTATATTTATCGTTCGTAATTAGTTCGTAACTTAATATTTTGCCGTAGTTACTTTATTTCTAGATTTTTAAGCTTTGTCGTAAAATCCCTTAAGTGCTTTTTCTTTAGACTAAGATTTAGGTGCTTTAGAATTTTGCGACGCCGATTTAAGATTTTAGTACTTTTTAAGTTATTGCCGTTTTGGATATAGAATTCCTTTTAAGCTTTAATACCTTTAGACGTAAGTTTTATTTTTTAGTTTTTAGGCTTTTAAGTTTCAACGCTTTACTTTCTTATTATTATTTTTCGACCTTTTATTTTTTGACGTTTTTCGACGCACTCTTTTTCTTTCTTATTTCTCGACGCTCTAGTTTTTAGGACATAGATTTTTTTTCCTTCAAAATTTCGACGAAAAAATTATTTTAAGCGGTTAAATTGATAGACATCCAAAATTTTCTGGTTCGTAGTAATAGTTGGATTTGTTAGTGGCGAGTTGTGGGCTTCCGATTTAAAGGGTCCTGGCTACCTGCTGCATCTATTGGCTATTCGAAACGTGGAAAAATCAGAAAAGTCTATTAATTTGATAACTTATATAATTTTTATTTTTATAACTTATAGGATATTCAGTGAATGCAACGAGCAAAACGTTCACCACCTTTCATACGTTCACCACCTTTCATATGTTCACCACCTGTAACTCGATCAAGACATCTAGCCAACATTGTGGCCGTTGATTTTTTTTAGAATCGTCATTTAGTTGACCAAGTACTCCAATTCAAATTTCCGATAATCCATTTTTTGAACCCGACCTCACAATTGAGAATCCGGAGGATATTCAGGGACAATTCAGAGATCCTGAACCACTAATCATTCCTCCTGAACCACAAATCACTCATCCAGAGATTGTCGAGGAAGAAACCATTAAATCAGAATCCTCTAATGATTCAGATTCAACAAATTCAATCATGGAAAATCTGGAACCTCTAAGTATGGAAGACCGAATGATGGCTAAACGCACTGGCCAAGGTCATGCAATTACTCAACCATACATTAATGCACCAGATTATGAAATCAAAGGACAAATACTACACATGGTAACTAATCAATGCCAATTTAGTGGTGCCTCGAAGGAAGATCCAAACGAACATATTCGAACCTTTAATAGGATATGTACTCTATTCAAAATAAGAGAAGTAGAGGATGAACATATCTATCTCATGTTATTTCCCTGGACTTTAAAGGGAGAAGCCAAAGATTGGTTGGAATCGTTACCTGAAGGGGCGATTGATACATGGGATGTTTTAGTTGAAAAATTTCTTAAACAATTCTTTCCGGCATCTAAAGCCGTGAGACTTCAAGGAGAAATTGTTACGTTCACGCAGAAGCCAAATGAAACTCTATATGAGGCGTGTACAAGATTTGGAAAGTTATTGAGAGGATGTCCGCAACATGGTTTAGACACTTATCAAATAGTACAAATATTCTACCAAGGATGCGACATCACTACACGAAAAGACATAGATATAGCAGCTGGTGGTTCCATTATGAAGAAAACCGCAACTGAAGCTTACAAAATTATTGATAACACTGCTTCCCACTCACATGAGTGGCACCAAGAAAAAGATATCGTTAGATCATCTAAAGCGGCTAGAGCCGATTCTAGCCATGACTTTGATTCCATTTCCGCAAAGATAGATGCCTTCGAAAGACGAATGGAAAAGATGACTAAGGATATTCATGCAATACGAATTAGTTGTGAGCAGTGTGGAGGACCACATTTGACAAAAGATTGTCTTAGTATTGAACAAACAATGGAACAAAGAGAGAAGGTTTCATACATGAACCAAAGGCCTGGAAATAATTATCAGAATAATTATCAACCGCCAAGACCAATCTATAATCAAAATCAGAATTATAACCGAAATATTCTATACAACAACCAACAAGTATCTAATAATACTTACAATCAACAAGGTCCTAGCAATCAACAAGTATCTAATAATACTTACAATCAGCAAAGACCTATTTTTCAAAATAAACCACTACAAACCGATGATAAAAAACCAAATTTAGAAGATATGATGTCGAAGCTAGTTGAATCTCAAACGCAGTTTTTCACATCTCAGAAATAAACCAATGAGCAAAATGCTGAAGCATTTAGAAATCAACAAGCTTCTATTCAAAATCTGGAACAAGAAGTAAGTAACCTAGCAAGGTTGATAGGTGAAAGAAAACTGGAAAGTCTACCTAGCGATACAAATGCTAACCCCCGTAATGAAACAGCTAAAGCCATTACCACAAGAAGTGGTATTACACTTAAACCACCTGAAATGCCTGTAATTTCTGATGACTCTATTCCTACTCCACAAGAACCACAATCTGAGCAAGATAAGGAAACAGAACCGGTAGTTGAAAAGGTTAATGAAGATAACACAGTTAAGGCAAAACCTTATGTTAAACCATACCAACCACCACTTACTTACCCGAGTAAAATGGGAAAAGAGAGACTTGAAGCCGAGCAATCCAAATTCTTGGATATGTTTAAACAGATAAATGTCAATCTTCCTTTCATTGATGTAATTTTAGGAATGCCAAGATATGCCAAATTCTTGAAAGATCTAATCACAAATAGAAAGAAAATGGAAGAACTCTCGGCTGTTACAATAAATGCTAATTGTTCTGCAGTGCTGTTGAATAAGATACCAGAAAAATTATCAGATCCAGGAAGTTTCACAATTCCATATTTTTTGGGTAGTCTTAGTTCAATAGAAGCATTGGCAGACTTAGGTGCTAGTATAAATTTAATGCCGTATTCACTATACGCTAAACTAGACCTCGGAGAATTGAAACCAACACGAATAAGTATACAACTAGCCGATCGATCAGTAAAATATCATAGAGGGATAATGGAGAACATGCTAGTTAAAGTTGGTACTTTAGTATTTCCAGTAGATTTTGTTATTCTAGACATGGAAGAAGATTATCGAGTTCCTCTAATATTAGGAAGACCATTCTTAAACACGGCTAAAGCAATAATAGACGTGTTCGGTAAGAAACTGACCCTAAGTATAGAGGACGAGAGTGTCACCTTTTCTGTTGATAAAGCCATGCAACAACCGCAATTTGCAGATGATACATGTTATTATATTCAAACTATAGATTCACATGCAGAATTATTACAAGAATTTCCAGAATTACAAGGAACGGGAGAATGTTCTTTAGGAGAAGGAACTGAACCAATTGATGAAGCTGAAATGTTAGCTACACTTATGGCTAATGAATACGAACCAACCACAGAAGAAATTCAAATGTTAAAAGAAGAAGACAGATATCGATACAAATAATCGATATAAGAACCACCGAAATTAGAGTTAAAGCCACTTCCAAACCATTTGGAATACGCTTATTTACATGGTGAATCTGAATTACCTGTAATAATATCGTCTTCTCTTAAGGAAAATGAAAAATCTCAACTCATTTCTGTGCTAAAAGCTCATAAACCAGCTATTGCATGGAAGATTCATGACATTAAAGGCATAAGTCCTTCGTATTGCACACATAAAATCCTTATGGAAGAAGGTCATAAAACATATGTGCAACGCCAACGAAGACTAAATCCTAATATGCAAGATGTTGTTAAGAAAGAAATTATTAAACTGCTAGATGCAGGTTTAATTTATCCAATCTCTGATAGTCCACGGGTAAGCCCAGTTCAATGCGTACCTAAGAAGGGTGCCATGACTGTCATCACAAATGAAAAAAATGAGCTTATTCCTACTAGGTTTGTAACAGGATGGCAAGTTTGTATTGATTATAGAAAATTAAATGACGCCACCAGAAAAGATCACTTTCCCTTACATTTCATTGATCAAATGTTGGAAAGATTAGCCAGAAATAGTTACTATTGTTTTCTTGACGGTTTTTCCGAATATTTTAAAATTCCAATAGCACCCGAGGACCAAAAGAAAACCACATTCACGTGCCCTTATGGTACTTTTGCTTACAAACGCATGCCATTTGGACTTTGCAACGCCCCTGCAAGCTTTCAAAGGTGCATGATGGCGATTTTTCAAGACATGATAGAAGAATGCATGAAAGTTTTTATGGATGACTTTTCAGTCTAAGGTGATACTTTTGAAACATGTCTAGTTAATCTTGAATGAATGCTTATTAGATGCGAATAATCAAATCTAGTTCTTAATTGGGAGAAATGCCATTTCATGGTTAGAGAAGGCATCATTCTTGGTCACAAAATTTCAAAGGAAAGAATTGAAGTAGATAGAGCTAAAGTAGATGTAATTGCTAAACTTCCACATCCCACCAATGTTAGAGGAGTTAGGAGTTTTCTAGGGCATGCCGGTTTTTACCGACGTTTTATAAAAGATTTTTCTAAAATTGCCACTCCTATGAATAAACTCCTAGAAAAGGATGCTCCATTCATCTTTTCGGATGAATGCATCAAATCTTTTAATATTCTTAAAGAAAAACTCACTAATGCGCCGATCATGATAACTCCAAATTGAAATTTACCATTTGAACTTATGTGCGATGCAAGTAATTTTGCAATGGGAGCCGTTTTAGGTCAAAGAATTGAAAAACGATTTCAACCTATCTATTACGCAAGTAAGACATTACAAGGATATATATATATATATATATATATATATATATACAAACAAATTACACAACTACTGAAAAAGAACTCCTTGCTATTGTCTTTGATTTTGACAAATTTCGTTCATATCTCGTTCTAGCAAAAACGGTGGTCTATACCGACCATTCTGCTCTTAGATGCCTATTTTCAAAACAAGATGCCAAACCACGATTAATCCGTTGGATCTTACTCTTACATTCGAGATAAAAAGGGAGCAGAAAATCTCACCGCTGATCATCTTTCAAGTCTTGAAAATTCTGAATTAGAAGTTCTAAATGAATCGGCCATACAAGATAACTTTCCTGATGAATATCTATTGAAGATAGATTATAATGAAATTCCATGGTTTGCAGACTATGCAAACTATTTAGTATGTGGATTCCTTGAAAAAGGGTTGTCGTACCAAAAAAGAAAGAAATTCTTTAGTGATATAAAACACTATTTCTGGGAAGATCCACACTTGTTTAAAAGTTGTCCCGATGGAATAATACGCCGATGTGTATTCGGAGATGAAGCTAGTCAAATCTTAAACCATTGTCACACAGGACCAACAGGAGGACATTATGGGCCTCAACTTACAGCAAGAAAAGTTTACGACGCTGGATTCTATTGGCCTACAATTTTCAAAGACGCGCACCTTCTTTGTAAATCCTGTGATGCTTGTCAAAGGGCCAAAAAAATAAGTCAACGTGATGAAATGCCACAAAATGTCATTCAAGTATGTGAAGTATTTGATGTTTGGGGTATTGACTTTATGGGTCCATTTCCAAAATCTCATAATAATCTCTACATTCTCGTTGCCATTGATTATGTATCTAAATGGCGAAAGCACAAGCTCTCCCAACTAACGATGCACGAGTTGTTGTCAACTTCTTAAAACGTCTTTTTGCAAGGTTTGGAACACCGAAAGCTTTAATAAGTGATCGGGGTACTCATTTTTGTAATAATCAACTTGAGAAAGTTCTCAAAAGATATGGAGTAACTCATAAAATCTCAACCGCCTATCATCCACAAACAAGTGGACAAGTTGAAAATACTAACCGAGCATTAAAACGTATTCTAGAGAAAACCGTAGGAACAAATTCGAAGGAATGGTCCATAAAATTGGAGGATGCACTCTGGGCTTTTAGAACAGCCTACAAAACTCCAATTGGAACCACACCTTTTAAACTTGTTTACGGAAAAGCATGTTGATAGTGCTCCAAATGAACATATATTTTGTAGCAATATCCTCCCAATATGTAAATTATTTAGTTGTAACTGTTCTATTTTAAGTTGTAATCGTTTATATTAAATAAGTGCGAAGACAAAAGGCGAAAATGACGATTTGAAGACAAAAACGTCCAAAAAGCTCAAATGTACAAGATACAATCCAAGTGGTTCAACTTATTGATAAGAAACGTCTAAAAATGACAAAAGTACAAGTTGAGGAACGCAAAGTACAAGATATTAAATTATACGAAAAGGCGTTCGAAAATCCGGAACCGGTACCCGAGCCAACTATCAATGCCCGACGCAATGAACCAAAAATTACAAGTCTACTATGCACAAGAATATAATATAATATATAAATAATTATATTAATTTTTTATATTTTATATTTATATATAAATTATGTCGACAAGCAAGGTTTCAAAATTGTGTGAGCTGGATTTTCAAACTCCGCGACTCGCGGAGTTTGCAGGCTTAAAATGCCGCAACTCGCGGAGCTGCAAAAATCAGAAATGCCTATAAAAGGCCATGCATTCTGCCGAGTTTAAAAAACATAAAACAATAATAATAATACTCTATAAGATATAATAAATATATATATATATATAATATGTATATATATATATATATATATATATATATATATAGTATAGGGTAGTTTTATATTAGATTAGTTCGGGTTATGTAAAGGTTATTTTACTGGTTTTTGAAGTCGAAATTCTGTCCGTGTAACACTACGCGATAAATACTCAATGTAAGTTATGTTCCCCTTTTTAAATTAATGTCTCGTACTTAAGTTATTATTATGCTTATTTGAGCCAAAGTAATCATGATGTTGGACTAAATATTAAAGACGGGGTAATTGGCCTTTGTACCATAATTGGGGTTTGGACAAAAGAACGACACTTGTGGAAATTAGACTATGGGCTATTAATGGGCTTTATATTTGTTTAACTAAATGATAGTTTATTAATTTTAATATAAAGATTTACAATTGGACGTCCCTATAAATAACCATATACACTCGATCGGACACGATGGGCGGGGAATTTATATGTACGAATAATAGTTCATTTAACCAGACACGGGAATGGATTAATAGCCACTAGAATTATTAAAACATGGGTGAAATTATGTACAAGGACACTTGGCATAATTGATAACAAAGTATTAAAACCTTGGGTTATACGCAGTCGATAACTTGGTGTAATTATTAAACAAAGTATTAAAACCTTGTTACAGTTTAAGTCCCCAATTAGTTGGAATATTTGACTTCGGGTATAAGGATAATTTGACGAGGACACTCGCACTTTATATTTATGACTGATGGACTGTTATGGACAAAAACCAGACGGACATATTAAATAATCCATGACAAAGGACAATTAATCCATGGGCATAAAACTAAAATCAACACATCAAACATCATGATTAAGGAAGTTTAAATAAGCATAATTATTTTATTTTATATTTCATCGCACCTTTAATTATTCGTCATTTATATTTTTTGTTACTTATTTTATTTTGTTAATTAAATTTACTTTACGCTTCACTTAAAATATAAAATCGACAAACCGGTCATTAAACGGTAAACCTGTAATAACCCGAAAATTTCCGACCAAATTTAAACCTTAATCTTTATATGTTTCCGACACGATAAGCAAAATCTGTAATGTTGAGTCTAGAAAGTTTGAAATCTATATTCGGATAATCAATTACCCTTAGACTATTCCCTACGATTCACGAACAATTGTGTATACATAAATATATATATATATATATATATATATATATATATATATATATAATTATAAATATAAGTAAAAGTGTATATATAATAGTTTGGGACAGTAAAATTTCAAAATGATTAGGCTATTATTAAAATGAATATATATATATATATATATATATATATATATATATATATATATATATATATATATATATATATGAATTCAATAACTACTATGATATGTATATTATAGTAAAATTTATGAATAATAAATAATCAATAAAAGTATTATATATTATATAACTATCAAATATTACAGAATTAATAAATTGTAATATATTGAATGTAATTACAAGTTCAATTTTAATTGATATATTATTGGTACATTTATCATTATAATTAATATTAAAATCTATACTATTAGTATATTTAAATATATTTTTAAGAAATTTGATACATAAAATTGTTATGTTATTATCATTGTTATAGTTATCATTGTTAAAATCATAATTTTAATAATTAGTAATTATAATTTTTATTAGTATTATTGTTAAATATTATTATTACCACCTTATCATTATTATTATTACTACTTTTACCTGTATTATTATTATTAGTATTATTTGATGTATTAATTATTTTTATCACTAATACTAGTATTATTTCCATTATTATTATTAATAATATACCTATTAATTATTAAGGTTTATTAATTATAAAATAATAAAAATAAAAATAAATAAGTAAATAAAAACAGATATAAGAAAACATCTGTTCTCATATTATTATCCGTATTATTCGATATCAGATAAATCCAAAGGCACATCTTAATCAATCTGTTTAATCTTTTGTTTCTTGTTTATAAAAATCGAATCTCTTATGCAACAAAACTCGTTATCCATCGTTATCTACTTTTCATTATTTATAAATATATATCTTTTTCTTCTGTTTATGATTGAATCAATCTGTCGAGGAGTTGAACAATAAAAACCAATGCTTCGATTTATATTAGATAGAAAACCAAACGGTACTTCCATCCTCTTTACCAATTATCAATTATAGTGAGTGAATTATCAAAATAAATGAAGTCACAGACCGTCTGCCCCTGTACGTGTATGTTTATAGCCACAGTTCGATTTCGTACTATATTTAAAAATCTATAAATGAGGTCTTGTTAGGAATCATCCATTCGATCTTTCTGCACAATTTGAGCTTCCAATTCTTTGAAACGAGTTCGAATTTTGAAGTCAAAGTTATATGTCAAAAAGTCAAACGAATATTCAAAGATCGAATTGAAAGATTATAAGGTGTTTCAGTTGAAATTAACGATTCATAAAGTTTCTATTTAGGATTTAAAACACATTTCGTTTTATAGTCAATATCTAAACGTGTCTGAATTTCAAAATCAGGTCTTGAGTTCATATTTGTTCATCG
Source organism: Rutidosis leptorrhynchoides (assembly GCF_046630445.1). Taxonomy (NCBI): domain Eukaryota; kingdom Viridiplantae; phylum Streptophyta; class Magnoliopsida; order Asterales; family Asteraceae; genus Rutidosis; species Rutidosis leptorrhynchoides. The sequence goes on from NC_092333.1 coordinate 82,448,098, forward strand.
TGTTCATCAGACTTTGCTGCTACTGTCTTTTTATTTTATTTGTTTCCTGTTAACTCGAATCCTCTCAACTCCTTACTTTGAATACGTTTAAAAAAAATTCTAAATCAGAACATATGAATAACTATTACTCTAATTTGGACCTGTGATTGAGTTAAATGTTGAAGAAGAAGTAAAACAGTAAAGTAGGTTATATTTAAATCGATAGGTATAATAACAGAAAAACTATAACAGACGAATGACTGAGTGTTGATTGTATAAACGAGGGGTTGCGGGTTTGAGCCTAGCTTGGGGCATTTCTTGTTATGAAGGGTTTATGAGGTAGTTATTCTTTTATTTATTATCATTATTATTATTATTATTATTACAAATAAAATGACCAACGTTATTAACAAAATCATTACCTTCAATATTATTACTAAATCTAATTATTATTATTATTGTCAATATTTTATTATTATTATAATTATAATTTTAATAAATAAATGATGTTTTTATAAAAATATAATTAATATACATATATATATTACACTACATACTAAACTGTTATTCTTATTTAAGTTACATATGATATATATAAATATATTTTGATAAGATCATATATATACAAATTTTAATACATTATACATATTTTAATTTAAACACTTTAATATGAATCTAATATGTAATTATTAAGGATTTATTTAAGATATATAAATAGATATAATTAAGTTATTTACTAATAAATTGTAATATATAAACTTGCTTAAATGTTATTATGTGTTAATATATATATATATATATATATATATATATATATATATATATATATATATATATATATATATATATATATATATATATATATATATATATATATATATATATATATGTGTGTGTGTGTGTGTGTGTGTGTGTGTGTGTGTTATAGGTTCGTGAATCTGAGGCCAACCTTATACGTGTTCAATGATGTTATATGTATTTTTACTACAAAATACAGTATGGTGAGTATATAGTCCCTTTTAAACTCTAAATATTTTGGGATGAGAATAAATGTATTTTATGATTTACGTTATGGACACAAGTGATCAAAAATAAATTCTATGTTGAGTTGTACCATGGCATATATCTTTATACTTGGTAGCTAATATTTACATGAGGAATGTAAACGCGAATCCTGTTGATAGATCTATCGGGCCTGACAACCCCAACCGGGCTGGACGACCAGTTTTCAACGGTTGCATAGTACTTCATATCTGTATACTCTACTTGGTACGATGTAGCGATTATTTAAGAATATGCTGCGATGATTTAAAAGTTAAGTATGGTTACCAAGTGCTCAACTACTTTTACATACACTTGCGAGTGTATTATGTTTAAATATATGAAATCTTGTGGTCCATAGATATAACGCTGCTAGCAACAAAACCTATATATCTCACCAACTTTATGTTGACATTTTAAAGCATGTTTATTCTTAGGTACGAATTAAGTCTTCCGCTGTGCATTAGCTCATACTAAAGACATTACTTGGAGTCGATCATCGCAATGGAACCAAATGTTGAAGACTTTGTCCAGGTGGATAAGGACGGGTCTTTACAGGTGGTATCAGAGCGGTGGTCTTAGCGAACCAGGTCTGCATTAGTGTGTCTAACTGATAAGTTATTAGAATGCATTAGTGAGTCTGGACTTCGACCGTGTCTACATGTCAAAATTTTTGCTTATCATATCTAGTCGGAAATCATCTGCTTATCATCCTTAGAAAATTGCCTGCTTATCATTCATAAGTCTAGACACATCTTACTGCATTTACTGCATTGATAGTGTATAAACAAAATTCATATCTAAGCATATCTATTACGGTAAACTTTGCCTGATATCTTTTGAAAATTTCTCCGTAATTTAAGGGATCCTGGTACTATATATATTTATGCATATTATGCATTGACTATACCATCCAACTATCATTGCTTTCACTAAGCTTTTCATACCAAAAATCTTTTTTGTGATCGCGTACGATGGCCTCCACGAATCGACAAAGTTCCTCTGACTCCGAAGATAGCGTGACGGGAGCACATCACCCGATCAACTACCGTGATTATTGGAGAAAATGGGGGTGGGTTCGCGACATACTCGCCCTATGGAGAAGGGAAGAAGGTACTCCATATCATGAGTCGAATCTACCGCCTAATGTCGGAGTACTCGACCCGCTCACCGGCGAACCTGTTCGCAATACTGTTTATACCCTCTTTGCAAGAATTTTTCGTCTTGAGGCTACCATTAACGGAACTAGAGAAGATATCCAACCTCCATCTCACACTAATAACCAGCCAGGGTTAGTAGAAGAATTCAACGAACTTCGTGCTCGAGTAGTAGCTTTGGAGAATATGGTGCAAAACTTAACAGCTCCAGCAACATCACCGGCACCAACATCAACACCAGTACCACCAATAACCCAAGTTTCAACATCACACGCCTCAACATCTCATTCTATACCTCGAGCATAATTATCGTCCTACGTATCGTTCTATCTACTTTATCTTCCTTCTACATATCGTTCTACATCGATTATCTTCTTACGTATCGTTCTACCTCATTTATCTTCGTTCGACATGGCGATTATGTAATCTCTAATGTTTTAGAGATCATGTAATCTAGTAATAACGATAAATCAAATGAGTTTAATATCCTATTGACTCATTAAAATCATAATTACATCTGAAGAAAATATATATGCAAGTATATTTTCATAAAGATTGTAATTTAAAATTCTTTCGTACAAACTATTAATGATGAAAATATTTTAACGGGTAGGTAGTACCCGAGGAATATTTAGATTTCACATTAATAAGTTACACTGTACATCCTTCGAATCTGATTCAATGGTCATTTACTATCTTACTTACAACTACCGATATACGTATCCGTTCACCACAGAACAACCATTTCCATTCAAATTACATATTTGGATTTTGACCTATCAGAATCCAACAAGTGGCATAACGAAGAAACCATTGGACAAAATAAAAAGTGTTAGAAACAAACAAATTAACTATGATGAATTTTGTTAAGATTCCACGCTAACTGTTCCTAGCTAACTGTTCCTAGCTAACTGGTTACATTTATTTATAGCAATTTACATTCTCGCAATTTTATTTATCGTCATTTAATTTCTGTTATTTACTTTTACGCACTTTAAATCGGGACACATGTACACAATACGTCAGATTAATTCTGAGACAATACATTGTACACGGGTCATGATATATATTTATTTATTTTACGCACTTTAAATAATGGGACACGTATACAAGGTTTTGACCTATCATATCGACCCATCTATATATATATTTCGGAATAATCATAGACACTCTATATGTGAATGTTGGAGTTGGCTATACAGGGTTGGAGTTGATTCCAAAATATATATATGGTTTGAGTTGTGATCAATACTGAGACCGGTACACGGGTCACGATACGTATTAATTAATTTGAATATTATATATTAAACTATAAATATGAATCATTGAATCATTGAATCATTGGACTATTGGACTGTTGGACTGCTAATATTGGACAATTAAAATGGATTAAAATATTGATTATAACATATGAAACTAAACAATTCTTCAAGTTTGCCACTTGATTTCATCTTAAACCTCATTTGTACCTCGACAATTACAATCCTCGTTCAAATCTTTCATGATTTTTGAAAACATCTCGATCGGGAGGATGAACCAGCCGCACTTCATCTACGGAAGAAAAGATTTATGCACCTGAAAAATCCTTGAACCCAAAGTCATAGTTTAACATGTACCGCATCGAATTCTTTATCGTTTATTTGCAAAAACAACCTTATGAATCCTTTTCAAGGTAGCCAATTTTGTCACAGCTTCAGCAAGTTAACTTCGACTTCCCAGTAAGACTAGTCTTATTATAACCGTTGTCCTTTCACCGTCATTACCGGAGAACCTTTTATATTCCACCATATTATCATCAGCGTTTAATCATCTAAAAACACAATTCTCATGAAATCACCTCAGTTTGATAACCGATTACCCAGATCCGTTAACTTTGAAAATGCTGACGAAGCAGCATATTGTAGATGATCTTAATGGTCAAAAGTGGATGATAAAAAAAAAAAGAAGTGTTGGAAACACTTAATAGAAAATTTAGCACTGAAAAGTGGATTATGCGAAACTATGAAGGAAACCGTGAACAAATCACAAAGAATAAGTTTGACTTCAAAGAATCCAAATAATTTCGTGTCTGCTGAAATCGTTAGCAAACACATTACTCCTTATTCTAAACCTTTCCAGATGATATTCTTCATCATCATCTTATCTTAGATATTATAAGATATCTTCGTATCTTCCATTATACATATTCTCCATATTTCTGTAGAAATTATCACCACTGTTCTTATCTAAAATCATTTATCTCTCCGTAATATCTACGTTACAACATAAAAGAAACTGTGTTAGTTTCTAAATTCCGAAACCTCCGAGTTTAAAATATGAATGTTTTGAAGTAGTGTTGGGAACTGATGCATGAATTAGTATAATATAATGACACTTGATCAACGTCATTATATTACAGTAAGTCATGTTGAGTTTCTAATGGAAGGTGATGATTCACAGTACCGTCATCATGTGCCATGTTATACGGCTCTTACATTCTATCTAAATTCTAAAAATATCAAGAAAATATTTCTTGATGATTCGGTCTTTTCCAGGATATTCTGGTAATTTGACAAATCAAAGTCGTGCCATTACCATTACTTTCTTAGAACATTAGCTATGTTCATTCCAAATTTCATACCTACGAATTCCGGACCATTGCTCGCATGACTCGAGGACGGGAAGAGGAAACGAAAGAATAAAGCTCCAAAAATAGAAATTGGAGTATAAATCGCAGCAAATAGGAAAGAGCATTAATTGTGGATGATAATGATTATAGAAAACAGAAGCAGGAACATCAACATATAAGGGAAGATATAGAACCCAACAACTACCCAGAAATTACAAACCGTGTATATCAATGCATATAGCAATATAAAGACACGGAAGAACTAGAAACACTATAAACCCAAGGGTATAATAGAAGTAAATAGATTCTTTCGGTGGTAGATGAAAGAGAAGAATGACAGATGTGAAAATTAAGAGTATATCAAGGATTAGAATAGGATGGAGCATATTGACGAATGTTTTAAGGTATGAATTGAGGAAGAAAGAATAACAGATGTGAGGTATGGAAATAAGGAAAGAAGGGAGTGGATTTATAGTGAAATATCCGACAGAGCAATCAAAACAGATTATTTCATTTAATCAAAGAAGATCCTGATTTCCTAAATCGCCGAAAGTTTGTAAAATTAATATATATAAATATTAATAATATTTATATAAAATTTTATGCATTTTAAATTTAAGTTTGGTGGGAATTTAAAAATAAAAATTTACTTTATTTCATTAAGTTAAAAATTTGATTTCTAAAAATTCGTCATGAGTTGAAGACTAGGTCGTTGAACCAAAATTGTTTTACCCGAGGGCGGGACGAGAAATTTTATTATCATTATTTTTAATCTTATTGATTTAAAGTATGCCAAAAATATTTAAAAAACCCAAAATCTTTGCTTTTAAAACAATCGCTTTAAAATGACAAATTTTAAAATTTTGTCGAGGGACGAACTAGGACAACGATCCGAAACACCCTCATTCTAAAAGAAAACAAAATTTTAAAATTAATTAATTGTTTCATAAGTAAATGATTTTATAAAAAAAAAAAACAATTGCACCCCATGCGATCGCATGGGGTTTGCACTGGTAAGCCTTGCGATCGCATGGTGGCCAGATGCTGGTCAGGAACAAAAGTTCCAGCGAGCTGCTCTCTGTTCCCATTTCACACACACACATCCACGAACACATACACACAAACACCCCTAAAATCACCAATTTTTCACCAAAATCAACCTGAAATTCGTCACAATAATCTGCTATAAACATGTCTTTTCTCAGATGGGGAAGCAGGAAGGTAAAAATTTCACCCCTAAACTCATAAATTTCCTACTTTTTGTGATAATTTTAATTAATTGCAATAATTTGATTTTGTTAATTTCTAGTGTAATTAGAGTTAAATTATTAGTATATTATGCATGTATAACTTAGATTGATGCTATTTAACATGATTTGAAGCCAAAAACTTCAAAAATTTTAGAAATCTAGGGTTTGTGTTCTTGAGCAATTTGGGGCTTTTTGATATAAACAGGTTATGGCCAATTTTTATTATGAATTAGTGCTAAATTAAGTAGTGTTACATGTTTAGGTTGCTAAATGATCCAAACTTTGATCCTAAACATGATTTTTGAGAATTAAAGTGGACTTTTTAAGTCTAAAATTCATGAACTTGATTAATTTGATATAAATTGAAATGTCCCGTTCATATTGATTATAAACGTTCCATATTAATTGATTTCGTTGCGAGGTTTTGACCTCTATATGAGACGTTTTTCAAAGACTGCATTCATTTTTAAAACAACCATAACCTTTATTTTATCAATAAAGGTTTTAAAAACATTACGTAGATTATCAAATAATGATAATCTAAAATATACTGTTTACACACGACCATTATATAATGGTTTACAATAGAAATATATTACATCGACATATGTTTCTTGAATGCAGTTTTTACACAATATCATACAAACATGGACTCAAATCTTGTCCTTATTTTAGTATGCAACAGCGGAAGCTCTTAGTATTCACCTGAGAATAAACATGCTTTAAACGTCAACAAAAATGTTGGTGAGTTATAGGTTTAACCTATATATATATCAAATCGTAACAATAGACCGCAAGATTTCATATTTCAATACACATCCCATACATAGAGATAAAAATCATTCATATGGTGAACACCTGGTAACCGACATTAACAAGATGCATATATAAGAATATCCCCATCATTCCGGGACACCCTTCGGATATGATATAAATTTCGAAGTACTAAAGCATCCGGTACTTTGGATGGGGTTTGTTAGGCCCAATAGATTTATCTTTAGGATTCGCGTCAATTAGGGTGTCTGTTCCCTAATTCTTAGATTACCAGACTTAATAAAAAGGGGCATATTCGATTTCGATAATTCAACCATAGAATGTAGTTTCACGTACTTGTGTCTATTTTGTAAATCATTTATAAAACCTGGATGTATTCTCATCCCAAAAATATTAGATTTTAAAAGTGGGACTATAACTCACTTTCACAGATATTTCCTTCCTCGGAAATAAGACTTGGCAACGAATCGATTCACGAACCTATACAAATATGTACATATATATCAAAGTATGATCAAAAGATAATTACAACCATTTTTATTATGTTTTAAAGATTTGAATGTATTAAATCAGCTGTCCTCGTTAATAACCTACAACTAGTTGTCCACAGTTAGATGTACAGAAATAAATCGATATATATTATCTTGAATCAATCCACGACCCAGTGTATACATGTCTTAGGCTAGATCACAACTCAAAGTATATATATTTTTGGAATCAACCTCAACCCTGTATAGCTAACTGCAACATTACTGCATATAGAGTGTCTATGGTTGTTCCAAATAATATATATACATGGGTCGATATGATATGTCAAAACATTTGCATACGTGTCTATGGTATCCCAAGATTACATAATATATTAGAATACATGTATAATACAATATAAGTTAGCTAGGATATGATTTGTATAGATTTGTTAAACATTTTCCGTAGCTAAAAAGATCAAAAATATCCAATCTTGTTTTACCCATAACTTCTTCATTTTAAATTCGTTTTGAGTGAATGAAATTGCTATGGTTTCATATTGAACTCTAATTTAATAATCCAAATATAAAAAGTATAGGTTTATAGTCGGAAATTTAAGTTACATGTCAATTACTAAAGAGGTAGTCATTTCCGTCGAAAGAACGACATCTTGATGACCATTTTGAAAAACATACTTTCACTTTGAGTTTAACCAAGATTTTTGGATATAGTTTCATGTTCATATGAAAAATCATTTTCCCAGAAGAACAACTTTTAAATCAAAGTTTATCGTAGTTTTTAATTATCCAAACCAAAACAGCCCCCGATTTTACAACGACGGCGTATATCCGATTTTATGTTGTTCATCGTGTTTCCAGGTTTTAAATTATTAAGTTAGCATATCATTTAGACATAGAACATATGTTTAGTTGATTTTAAAAGTCAAGTTAGAAGGATTAACTTTTGTTTGCGAACAAGTTTAGAATTAACTAAACTATGTTCTAGTGATTACAAGTTTAAACCTTCGAATAAGATAGCTTTATATGTATGAATCGAATGATGTTATGAACATCATTACTACCTCAAGTTTTCTGGATAAAACTACTAGAAATGAGAAAAATGGATCTAGCTTCAAAGGATCCTTGGATGGCTTGAAAGTTCTTGAAGCAGAATCATGACACGAAAACAGTTCAAGTAAGATTTTCACTCGAAATAAGATTGTTATAGTTGTAGAAATTGAATCAAAGTTTGAATATGAATATTACCTTGAATTAGAAAGATAACCTACTGTAAATAACAAAGGTTCCTTGATCTTAGATGATTACTTGAAATGGATTAGAAAGCTTGGAAGTAAACTTGCAAACCTGGAAGTATTCTTGATTTTTATGAAACTATACTTATGGAATTTATGAAGAACACTTAGAACTTGAAGATGGAACCTGAGAGAGATCAATTAGATGAAGAAAATTGAAGAATGAAAGTGTTTGTAGGTGTTTTTGGTCGTTGGTATATGGATTAGATATAAAGGATATGTAATTTTGTTTTCATGTAAATAAGTCATGAATGATTACTAATATTTTTGTAATTTTATGAGATATTTCATGCTAGTTGCCAAATTATGGTTCCCACATGTGTTAGGTGACTTACATGGGCTGCTAAGAGCTGATCATTGGAGTGTATATACCAATAGTACATACATCTAAAAGCTGTGTATTGTACGAGTACGAATACGGGTGCATACGAGTAGAATTGTTGATGAAACTGAACGAGGATGTAATTGTAAGCATTTTTGTTAAGTAGAAGTACTTTGATATGTGTCTTGAAGTCTTTCAAAAGTGTAAGAATACATATCAAAACACAACATGTATATACATTCTAATGGAGTCGTTAAGTCTTCGTTAGTCGTTACATGTAAGTGTTGTTTTGAAACCTTTAAGTTAACGATCTCAATTAATGTTGTTAACCCAATGTTTATTATATCAAATTAGATGTTAAATTATTATATTATCATGATATTGTGATGTATGAATATCTCTTAATATGATATATACATTAAAATATCGTTATAACGACAATCGTTACATATAAGTCTCGTTTCGTAATTCTTGAGTTAGTAGTCTTGTTTTTACATATGTAGTTCATTGTTAACACACTTAATGATATATTTAAATATCATTTTATCATGTTAAATATAGTGTATCAATATCTTAATATGATACATATGTATTTAGTAGACGTTATCATAACGATAATCGTTATATATATCATTTCGAGTTTCTTAACTTAGTAATCTCATTTCTTATGTATATCACACATTGTTAATATTTTTAGTGAGATACTTACTCATCATAATCTTATGTCAACCATATATATATATATATATATATATATATATATATATATATATATGTCTATATATACCACAACATGTAGTTTTTACAATTTTGTAACATACGTGAATCGCCGGTCAACTTGGGTGATCAATTGTCTATATGAAACTTATTTCATTTAATCAAGTCTTAACAAGTTTGATTGTTTAACACGTTGGAAACATTTAGTCATGTAAATATCAATCTCAATTAATATATATAAACATGGAAAAGTTCGGGTCACTATAGTACCTACCCGTTAAATAAATTTCGTCCCGAAATTTTAAGCTGTTGAAGGTGTTGACGAATCTTCTGGAAATAGATGCGGGTATTTCTTCTTCATCTGATCTTCACGCTCCCAGGTGAACTTTGGTCCTCTACGAGCATTCCATCGAACCTTAACAATCGGTATCTTGTTTTGCTTAAGTCTCTTAACCTCACGATCCATTATTTCGACGGGTTCTTCAATGAATTGAAGTTTTTCATTGATTTGGATTTCGTCCAACGAAATAGTGAGATCTTCTTTAGCAAAACATTTCTTCAAATTCGAGATGTGGAAATTGTTATGTACAGCCGCGAGTTGTTGAGATAGCTCCAGTTGGTAAGCTACTGGTCCGACACGATCTATAATCTTGAATGGTCCAACGTACCTTGGATTTAGTTTCCCCCGTTTACCAAACCGAACAACTCCTTTCCAAGGTGAAACCTTAAGCATGATCATTTCTCCAATTTCAAACTCTATATCTTTTCTTTTACTGTCTGCGTAGCTCTTTTGTCGACTCTGGGCGGTTTTCAATCGTTGTTGAATTTGGATGATTTTCTCGGTAGTTTATTGTATTATCTCCGGACCCGTAATCTGTCTATCCCCCACTTCATTCCAACAAATCGGAGACCTGCACTTTCTACCATAAAGTGCCTTAAATGGCGCCATCTTAATACTAGAATGATAACTGTTGTTGTAGGAAAATTCTGCTAACGGTAGCTGTCGATCCCAACTATTTCCGAAATCAATAACACATGCTCGTAGCATATCTTCAAGCGTTTGTATCGTCCTTTCGCTCTGCCCATCAGTTTGTGGATGATAGGCAGTACTCATGTCTGGACGAGTCCCCAATGCTTGTTGCAATGTCTGCCAGAACCTTGAAACAAATCTACCATCCCTATCAGAGATAATAGAGACGGGTATTCCATGTCTGGAGACAACCTCCTTCAAATACAATCGCGCCAACTTCTCCATTTTGTCATCTTCTCTCATTGGCAGGAAGTATGCTGACTTGGTGAGACGATCAACTATTACCCAAATAGTATCATAACCACTTACAGTCCTTGGCAATTTAGTAATGAAATCCATGGTAATGTTTTCCCATTTCCATTCCGGGATTTCAGGTTGTTGTAGTAGACCTGATGGTTTCTGATGTTCAGCTTTGACCTTAGAACACGTCAAACATTCTCCTACATATTTAGCAATATCGGCTTTCATACCCGGCCACCAAAAGTGTTTCTTGAGATCTTTATACATCTTTCCCGCTCTGGGATGTATTGAATATCTGGTTTTATGTGCTTCCTTAAGTACCATTTCTCTCACATCTCCAAACCTTGGTACCCAAATTCTATCAGCCCTATATCGGGTTCCATCTTCCCGAATATTAAGATGTTTCTCTGATCCTTTGGGTATCTCATTCTTCAACTTTCCTTCTTTTACAACCCCCTGTTGCGCCTCCTTTATTTGATTAGTAAGGTTAGTACGAATAATTATATTCATAGCTTTTACCCGCATAGGTTCTCTGTCCTTTCTACTCAAAGCGTCAGCTACCACATTCGCCTTCCCCGGGTGGTATCGAATCTCAAAATCATAATCATTCAATAGTTCAATCCACCTGCGTTTTCTCATATTCAGTTGCTTCTGATTAAATATATGTTGGAGACTTTTGTGGTTGGTATATATAATACTTTTGACCCCATATAAATAATGCCTCCAAGTCTTTAATGCAAAAACAACAGCACCCAATTCCAAATCGTGAGTTGTATAATTTTGCTCGTGAATCTTCAATTGTCTAGATGCATAAGCAATCACCTTCGTTCGTTGCATTAATACACAACCGAGACCTTGCTTTGATGCATCACAATAAATCACAAAATCATCATTCCCTTCAGGCAATGACAATATAGGTACCGTAGTTAGCTTTTTCTTCAATAACTGAAACGCCTTCTCTTGTTCATCCTTCCATTCAAATTTCTTCCCTTTATGCATTAATGCAGTCAAGGGTTTTGCTATTTTGGAGAAATCTTGGATGAATCTTCTGTAGTAACCAGCCAATCCTAAAAATTGACGTATATGCTTCGGGTTTTTGGGGTTTCCCACTTTTCAACGGTTTCGATCTTTGTCGGGTCCACCTGGATACCTTCTTTGTTCACTATGTGACCGAGGAATTGAACTTCTTCCAACCAAAATGCACATTTTGAAAACTTAGCGTACAGTTTTTCTTTCCTCAATACTTCTAGCACTTTTCTCAAATGTTCTTTGTGCTCTTGATCATTCTTTGAGTAAATAAGTATGTCATCGATGAAAACAATGACAAACTTGTCAAGATATGGCCCACACACTCGGTTCATAAGGTCCATGAACACAGCTGGTGCGTTAGTCAATCCAAACGGCATAACCATAAACTCGTAATGACCATAACGCGTCCTAAAAGTAGTTTTTGGAATATCATCCTCCTTTACTCGCATTTGATGATATCCAGAACGTAAATCGATTTTCGAATAAACCGACGAGCCTTGTAGTTGTTCAAATAAGTCGTCAATTCTCGGCAGTGGATAACGGTTTTTGATGGTAAGTTTATTCAACTCTCTGTAGTCAATACACAACCTAAATGTACCATCCTTCTTCTTGACAAACAAAACAGGAGCTCCCTATGGTGATGTGCTTGGTCGAATGAAACCACGTTCTAATATTTCTTGCAGTTGGCTTTGCAGATCTTTCATCTCGCTGGGTGCGAGTCTGTAAGGAGCATGAGCTATTGGTGCAGCTCCTGGTACAAGATCTATTTGAAATTCAACAGATCGATGTGGAGGTAGTCCCGGTAATTCTTTCGGAAATACATCGGGAAATTCTTTTACGACGGGAACATCATTGATGCTCTTTTCTTCAGTTTGTACTTTCTCGACGTGTGCTAGAACAGCATAGCAACCTTTTCTTATTAGTTTTTGTGCCTTCAAATTACTAATAAGATGTAGCTTCGTGTTGCCCTTTTCTCCGTACACCATTAAGGGTTCTCCTTCTTCTCGTACAATGCGAATTGCATTTTTGTAACATACGATCTCTGCTTTCATCTCCTTCAGCCAGTCCATGCCAACTATTACATCAAAACTCCCTAACTCTACTGGTATCAAATCAATCTTAAATATTTCGCTACCCAGTTTAATTTCTCGATTCCGGCATATATAATCTGCTGAAATTAATTTACCGTTTGCTAATTCGAGTAAAAATTTACTATCCAACGGCGTCAATGGACAGCTTAATTTAGCACAAAAATCTCTACTCATATAGCTTCTATCCGCACCCGAATCAAATAAAACGTAAGCAGATTTATTGTCAATAAGAAACGTACCCGTAACAAGCTCCGGGTCTTCCTGTACCTCTACCGCATTAATATTGAATGCTCTTCCGCGGCCTTGTCCATTCGTGTTCTCCTAGTTCGGGCAATTTCTAATAATGTGGCCCGGCTTTCCACATTTATAACAAACTACATTGGAATAACTTGCTCCGACACTACTAGCTCCGCCATTACTCGTTTCGACACCATTTGTTCCTTTCGTTCTGTTAACCCCTGGTCCGTAGACCTCACACTTCGCCGCGCTATGACCATTTCTTTTACACTTGTTGCAAAATTTGGTGCAGAACCCCGAGTGATACTTTTCACACCTTTGGCATAGCTGCTTCTGATTGTTGTTGTTGTTGTTGTTGTTGTTGTTGTTGTTGTTGTTGTTGTTGTTGTTGTTGTTGCGGTTGTTATTGTTGTTGGGATGATTGTTGTAGTTGTTATTGTTGTTGTTGTTGTTGTTGTTGTTGTTGTTGTTGTGCCGTTTGTTGTAGTTGCGATTGATGTTGCGATTGTTGGGATAGTTGTTGTTGTTTTGGTGACTCTTATCACCGTTTTCCTCCCACTTTCTTTTGACTAACTTCACGTTGGCCTCTTCGGTCTCCTGTTCTTTAATTCTTCCCTCAATCTAGTTCACTAGTTTGTGAGCCATTCTACATGACTTTTGTATAGAGGCAGGCTCGTGTGAACTTATATCTTCTTGGATTCTCTCCGGTAACCCTTTCACAAACGCGTCGATCTTCTCTTCCTCATCTTCGAACGCTCTCGGACACAATAGGCACAATTCTGTGAATTGTCTTTCGTACGAAGTAATATCGAATCCCTGTGTTCGTAACCCTCTAAGTTCTGACTTGAGCTTATTGACCTCGGTTCTGGGATGGTACTTCTCGTTCATCAAGTGCTTGAATGCTGACCACGGTAGCGCGTAAGCAGCATCTTGTCCCACTTGCTCTAGATAGGTATTCCACCATGTTAACGCAATACCTGTGAAGGTATGCGTAGCGTACTTCACTTTGTCTCCTTCAGCACACTTACTTATGGCAAACACCTATTCAACTTTCTCGGTCCACCGTTTCAATCCGATTGGTCCTTCGGTCCCATCAAATTCTGAAGGTTTGCAGGCAGTGAATTCCTTGTAGGAGCATCCTACACGATTTCTTGTGCCGTTAGCTGTATTGCTAGATTCAGAGTTATTGTTGGTATGTAGCGCGGCCTGTACTGCGGCTATGTTTGAAGCAAGAAAGGCACGAAATTCCTCTTCGCTCATATTCAAGGTGTGTCGAGTAGTCGGTGCCATTTCCTTCAAAATAGTCAAATGAAACAAGTTAATCATACAGAATATTAAGAGTAGTCAATAGTATCTCGTAGCATAATATGAACTCATTTATAAAAGCTTTTTCTTCATATTAGCGTTTTATAAGTTTAAATTCGGGTACTACCTACCCGTTAAGTTCATACTTAGTAGCTAATATACAATTCAACTACTACAATTCCATATGAAAAACTAATTATAATAATATATCACATACAAATATTCTTCAAACTTACAACTTCGCTATATTACATATAACATGAAATATAGTACACTATGATACATGACAGTTTTGAAGATAAATCTAGTTAATACGCAAGTTGTTCAGCAAAGGAAATAAAGACACGTAATTCATAAGTCTAGAAACAAGTCATGCATTCTGGTTTTACTAAGACGACTTCCCATCCTTGGTCTTGTGGAAAATAACCGTTATAACCATTGGCTAGGCAGCATGTTGTAATGTCGTCAAAAGGACGAGGGTTTCGTAATGTCCAACAGCCCCGTAATATTCTAAAAACCTTGTTTCTCACCCCAACTACTGAATTCGTCACTTGTGGGAAAGTTTTATTTAAAAGCTGCAATCCGATGTTCTTTTTCTCACTTTGGTAAGAAGCGAACATCACTAACCCGTAAGCATAACATGTTTCTTTATGTTGCATGTTAGAAGCTCTTTCTAATTCATGAAATCCTATGTTGGGATATGTTGAGTCAAAATAGGTTCTTAACCCGTAGCGTAAAATTGCATTTGGGTTCCCCGCATTTAACGCTTTAAAGAAAACACTGCGTAACTTAAAGTCTCCCTAATGTGATATACCCCACCTATCAAAGGAAAGCCTTTCATAAACTAAGACATATCTGGAAAGTCTTTCAAATGTTTGACAAGTTAATTTCGCCATAACTAAATGTGCTGATGAATTCTGACCGACTCTAGACAAGATTTCCTCAATCATATCCTCTGGTAGGTCTTCTAAAATATTCGATTGTCTACCCTTAACGTCCATTTTATTTTTATACTGTAAAATAGACAAGGATTAGATTCGTAATAACAAACAATACAAGCAATTTTTACATAGAACATAAAAGTACAAGCACACTACAATACATTTATTACACAACATGTTCACACCCCTCTAATCTGAATCACTGGTTTCTTCTTCTTCGGACTTGGTTCTTTTTTCTAATTTTCTAGGGATATATGATGTTCCTTTAATACGAGCCATCGTTTTCCACATTGGTTTAGAAAAACTTGGTGGTTTAGAGGTTCCCGGGTTATTGTCACGATATTGAAAATACGGGTGTTGACGGTACATATAAAGTTCATCGGGGTCGGAATCAGATTTCTCTATTTTGATGCATTTTCCCTTATTATTTTCTTTTGCCTCATTAAATTGGGTCGGGGTAATTTCTATAACATCATCAGAATCCTCATCAGGATCCGATTCATCGGAAAATTGGTAATTTTCCCAATATTTTGCTTCCTTAGCGGAAACACCATTGATCATTATTAACTTTGGTCCATTGGTTGAGGATTTTCTTTTATTTGACCGGTTTTCTGTGGTTCCTACTATTCCCCCCTCCGGAACCTCCTCTTCTTCTGGTTCCTCTTCTTCCGGTTCCTCTTCTTCCGGTTCCTCTTCTTCCGGTTCCGTTTCCTCTTCTTCCGGTTCTTCGGGAACTTGTGAATCTTGCCAATATATATTCGACTCTTCGTTATTATTAGGTGAGTCAATGGGATTTGTGCTAGAGGTAGACATCTATTACACAATATCAAATATGTTAAGAGATTAATATATCACATAATATTTACATGTTAATAATATATAGTTTCCAACAAAAATGTTAAGCAATCATTTTTAAAGAAAACACGGTCGAAGTCCAGACTCACTAATGCATCCTAACAAACTCGATAAGACACACTAATGCAAATTTTCTGGTTCTCTAAGACCAATGCTCGGATACCAACTGAAATATCCCGTTCATATTGATTATAAACGTTCCATATTAATTGATTTCGTTGCGAGGTTTTGACCTCTATATGAGACGTTTTTCAAATATTGCATTCATTTTTAAAACAACCATAACCTTTATTTTATCAATAAAGGCTTTAAAAATATTACGTAGATTATCAAATAATGATAATCTAAAATATACTGTTTACACACGACCATTACATAATGGTTTACAATAGAAATATATTACATCGACATATGTTTCTTGAATGCAGTTTTTACACAATATCATACAAACATGGACTCAAATCTTATCCTTATTTTAGTATGCAACAGCGGAAGCTCTTAGTATTCACCTGAGAATAAACATGCTTTAAACGTCAACAAAAATGTTGGTGAGTTATAGGTTTAACCTATATATATATCAAATCGTAACAATAGACCACAAGATTTCATATTTCAATACACATCCCATACATAGAGATAAAAATCATTTATATGGTGAACACCTGGTAACCAACATTAACAAGATGCATATATAAGAATATCCCCATCATTCCGGGACACCCTTCGGATATGATATAAATTTCGAAGTACTAAAGCATCCGGTACTTTAGATGGGGTTTGTTTGGCCCAATAGATCTATCTTTAGGATTCGCGTCAATTAGGGTGTCTGTTCCCTAATTCTTAGATTACCAGACTTAATAAAAAGGGGCATATTCGATTTCGATAATTCAACCATAGAATGTACCTAATCGTAGAGTAGTATAGTTTTAGTAAGTCCGGTTCATTCTACAGGGAGACGGCTTATTTTACACTATATTTTAAACAACTATATTTGTACAAAATATATATATTACAATTATTATTATTATAAAAAGGGGGTTTTTATCGTTTAATGACTGGTTTATCGATTTTATATTTTAAGCGAAGCGTAAAGTAAATGACGATAAATAAAAGTACAATAATTAAAAATACAAGTAAAGCGTAAAAATAAATGACGATAAATAAAAATGCGATAATTAAAAGTGCGATAATTTAAAGTACGATAAATAAAATGACAGTAAATAAAAGTGCGATGAGATATAAAATAAAGGAATTATGCTTATTTAAACTTCCGTACTCATGATGTTTAACGTTTTGATTTTAATTTATTACCCTGGGTTAATTGTTTTTTGTCCTGAATTATTTGATAAGTCCATCTGGTTTTGTCCATAATAGTCCATCGGTCATAATTATAAAGTGCGAAGGTCTTCGCCAAATTAACCTTATACCCGAAGTCAAATATTCCAACTAATTTGGGATTTAAACCGTAATAAGGTTTTAATACATTGTTAATGATTACACCAGGTTATCGACTGCGTGTAACTCAAGGTTTTAATACTTTATTAACAATTACACTAATTTCCCTTGAATGTAATCCACCCCTGTTTTAATGAGTCCATTGACTATTAATCCATTCCCGTGTCCGGTCAAATGAATAATTATTAGTATTTATAAATATCCCGCTCACCGTACCCAGTCAAGCGTATGTAGTTATATATAAATACGTCAAATTATAAATCTCTATATTAAATTAACAAGATATCATTTAGTTAATCAAATATAAAGCCCATTAATAGCTCATAGTCCAATTTCCACAAGTGTCGGTCTTTTGTCCAAACCCCAATTATGGTCCAAAGCCCAATAACCCCGTCTTAATATTTAGCCCAACATCACGATTACTTCGGCTCAAATAAGCATAATAATAATTTAAGTACGATACATAATTAAAAAGGGAGAATTTAGCTTACAGTGATTATTAATCGCGTAATGTTACAGAGACAGAGTTCCGACTTTAAAACCCGTAAAATAACATTTACACTACCCAAACTAACTAATATAAAACTAAACTAATATTTATTATATATATATATATATATATATATATATATATATATATATATATATATATATATATAATACAGAGGGAGAGAGATATAATTGTGGTGTGTGTAATTCGGCCAGAAAACGTTGCCTTTTATAGAACCTGGTCTGCTACAGTAAGCCATGCGATTGCATGGTTTTTGTGCTTCCTGGCCATGCGATCGCATGGCCAGCCTGTCCAGCTCCAATTGCTTCCAAAACGCGGGCAGCTACTCGATTTATTTAATATATAATATAATATATATAATTTTATATAATTATATATATATATATATATATATATTATATTCTTGTGCAATGTTGACTTGTAATTTTAGGTCCTTTGTCTCGCGCATTGATGCTCGGTTCATGTCTCGGTTCTGGATTTTCAAACGTCCTTTCGTACGCGTAGATATCTTGTACTTGCGTTCCGCGACTTGTACACTTTTCGTTCTTTAAACCTTTATGCTTCGATAACTTATACCTCTCGGAGTGTAACTTGTACTTTGAGCATTTTGGCCGTTTTCTTTGTAGCTTTGAAGTCTTGTACTTTTCACTTCTTCACTTGTATGATCTTCAAATGGTTGATCTTGAATATAATGTACCCGTACAATATTACAGTACAAACTTACTCTAACACTTGAAATTTTAAAGTAGAAACAAAAAATAGGACGGATGTATGTGTGTCTTCGAATTTTGTGTAGAGAGAATGTCTCTCTTTTAATTGAACTTGATCTGTCTTTAAATAATAATCATACTCCGTAAATTCATCCAACTTGACCCTCAAATCTCCTGGATCCATTATTTGCTTTTGAGTTCTTTTGATTTATTTATAAAACTAGTGCATACTTTACCCAATTTTTAATAGGTATCGATCATCATCATGTTCCATATTAGTGTAATGCTTTTTCTCTTCTTTAATACTAGACTAGACACATAAGCATGCTTTACCGAAATATATATATTATTTTACAAACCATCGTGTAGTATGTGTCGGAAAGCAATGATTCTCTCGAAATTGTGTACCTTGTTAAAACGAGAGGTAGGTGGCCAACTTTTGAGGCTTTGATTTCTTGTACATTGAGCATGCTGACTTGTACCTCTTCGCGTTTTAACGTTTTCTTGACATATTTTTCATTTCTCGCACTTCGTCTTCACTTTTATTTATTTATATAATTACAACTTAAAAATAAAACAATTGCAACTAAAAGCTTATTATTTAGGACATATATTGCTTCTAAATATATGTTCATTTTTAGCAATATCAATTACCTTAAGGCAACTCGAAATAAAGGTATAATATTTAAAGTCGATTTTGAAAAGGCTTTTGATAGTCGTAATCGGGGGTTCTTGTTTGATGTAATGAAATGTATGGGCTTCGGGAGTAGATGGATAAAGTGGATTACCTCATGTCTCAAATCGGCCTCAATCTCTATTTTAATTAATGGATCTCCTACATGGCTACATATGAATTTTCGATAAGTAGAGGGGTTAGGCAAAGTTACCCGCTTTCTCCATTTCTTTTTATTATTGCGACGGAAGGTTTAAATATTCTTACAAAAGCAGCAATTGATAAAGGTCTTGTTAAGGGTGTGGAAGTTGGTGATGATAAGGTTATAGTCTCGCATCTTCAATATGCGGAAGACACCAATCAAATGCTCTTAACTTTAGAAACCTTTTAAAGTATTTTGAACTTGCTTCGGGGTTGAAAGTTAACTTTCAAAAAAGTTGCCTTTACGGGGTGGTGTGGATCCTTTGGAAGTAAGTCGTATGGCAAGATATGTCGGGTGCCATGTTTGTAAATTGTCGTTTATTTATTTGGGTTTACCCATCGGTGACAAAATGTCCAAACTAAAAGCTTGGACTCCGGTCATCGACAAGTTTAAATCCAGGATGTCAAGTTGGAAAACGCGTTCGTTGTCATTCGGAGGAAGATTAGTCCCAATAAAATTGGTCCTCAATAGTCTTCCATTGTATTACTTTTCGCTCTAATGTGTTCCGCCGAGTGTTCTTAAATTACTTGAGAGTGTGAGGAGAGTGTTCTTTTGAGGGGGTTCTGATTCTAGTTCTAAATTTGCATGGGTAACATTGGGTCTCTTAAAAACAAAAATTTAACATTAATGGGAAAGTGGTGGCGGAGGTTTAAAATCGAAACCGAATCGCTTTGAGATAGAGTTATTCGTAGTCTTTATGGCTTGTGTGGTGGCTTGTTGGTGGAGAATTGTTCTATCCATTCTTCGGCAACAAGTATTTGGAATAATATAATTGCAGCAGGAACATCAATGGAGGAATTTCAAGTGTCGTTTAGAAGTTCGTTCATCAAGACAATTAGAGACAGTGGTTCTACATTGTTTTGGCATGAACACTGGATTGGAGCTAGAAAATTGTTCAACATGTTACCTCGTTTATACAGGTTAGAGTGCTCAAAAAACACAACAATCAAGTATCGGCTATCGAGGTCTGATGGTGCTACGATTTTCAATTGGAACTGGTTACGTGAACCCACAGGAAGAACCGCAGGTGAACTAAACACTCTCGTCACTCTACTATCTTCGTTTATGATCGATCATAGAAGCAGAGATTCATGGAGCTGGTGCCTTGCTAGTAATGGGTAGTTCACTGTCAAGAAACTATCTAAACTATTGGATGATCAGGTACTATCCCCTTTTAATTCGCTACACCCTACATTACGCAACAAACTTTTACCAGAAAAAATTGAAATCTTCATTTGGAGAGTCTCGAAAAAAAGGATACCTGTAAAGCTTGAACTTGACGAGAGAGGAATAGATATGCATAGTGTAAGGTGCCCTTTGTGTGATGATGACGTGAAATCGGTAGAACACTTGCTCTTTGTATGTAAACATGATTTTGGGATATGGACTCGAGTTTATAATTGGTGGGGACTAGGTAATTTCGCAAACCCTAATATTTTGGAACTCATTAGTGAAAATGGTGGCAACTCGATGACAACGTTTGGTAAATTGGTTTGGCAAGCGTTAAAATGGATTTGTTTGTATAGTTTTGGAGGAATTGGAACTCTTTGGTTTTCCAAGGCAAAAAATGGAATACCCCGATGATACTAAATGAGATTCAAACAAAATATTTCGAGTAGATTTCTACTAGAGCAAACAGAAAGAGGTTCGATTGGCTATTATGGCTATCAAACCCTAGTGTGTATTTTCATTCTTCGTGATGTAATTGTTTAGAATTCTTTTTCGTGGTCTTTATGTATAGTTAGGTTGCCCTCTTTGCAACCATAATGTGTCGTGGATGCAGTGACCCATTGTCTTGTGGGCAACATTAGTTTTGTTTTGTTTCGTTGATTAATATAATTCGTTTTGCCTTTCAAAAAAAAAAAAAGAATGCGGATAATATTCGAGTCTTGTTATGTATGTGCTGGTCACGAACAGAAATTTGTTACCAACAGATACATTTCGTATGACTATAGGGGATGGTTGTAGTGTGCGGTTTTGGCATGACTTATGGATTGGAAACGATCTCCTCTCGCACCGTTTTAACAGATTGCTTCATTTAGACTCAAACCCGAATGCGTTCATTTCGGATAAATGGGTTGATGGTAATTGGCTTTTCACATGGGTTAGAGATAAGACTTAATTACATGAATGATCACTGTGGTTTGTCAAATTTTGCAAGTTTAGTCACTAATTTTTTTTTTTTGCAAAAATGATCATTGTGGTTTCAAAATATTACACATTTAGTCACCCACGCTGACTGACGTTAGTTTGATCCGTTTGACCTGGTCATGTGCTGCTCACGTGATGGGTAATTTTGTCAATTTCCTCTATTTTTATTTAATCACCCCACTTACCTCCACTTACCTCCATTGTTCTTCATATATGTTCTTCAAATCTGGATTCTTTCTATCTTCTAATCTAAGAACACATTTATTATTATTATTAATTAAACTATAACAAATCAAAATCAAAAACCCAATTCCTTTCTAAAATTAAAATAGCTTTTTCTCAACAAAACACCCATCTAATTAAAATTGACACATACACATAAACCAGTGATGATTCATCAAAATACATAAACGAAAATCATCAAACATTAGTATTGATTCATCAACTCACGGTCAGTAACAAAATAAACTTTCCCCATTAATATTGATTCACTATTAACTCATGGTCAGTAACAAAAATACATAAACGAAAATTATCAAATATTTAACCGATAAATCAAAACTATTACAAATCAAACCTTTAACATTTGTGGGTTGATAACGCCACTAAATCAAACATTTAAACCAAAACAAACATTCATCACACTCACGTTCATAATCTGTGTTGTAGATGTAGCACAACGTTCTTCGCCGAAAAATAAATCGGAAGTCGGATCGGAAGTCAGGTCAAAGGTTGGAGTACAGGTCGGTAGTTGAACATCGGCGAAATCGAATACCAGTGATGAACACCGATGGTGTTCAACTCGACTTCGACAATTTCGTACCAGATCTTGAGATTTTGTACTAGATCTGGGGATTTTAACACCACCGCCAACGTTTTCGTACCGAAATTCGATGCAAAATAGTCGTCGGAGTTAATCACGCACAAAAAAGATCGAGCAGAGGTGGTGGGGTTTTCAGATCTGAAACACCTTTACTTTTGTAAATGACAACAATAAATGGAATGTTATTTGTTTGGAGGTGTTTGATGAAATGAACTTGAGCTCTTTGATGAAATGAAATATGAAATATGGAGACAGCAACGATGACATTAATTTTTGTATGGATCGTTTTAACCATGATGGCGTCTGACTTTGTTGTAGAAAGAAATGGTATATGAAATATGGATCAGGTTTTGTGTATGTGTGTGAAATTGTTACAGGTGAGACAAAAGGGGGAAAATTAAGAAAATAAAAATAAAAATGTTTTGGTAAAATGACAAATATACCCTCATGTGCTAGACATGTGATGTAACTTAACGGATTAAATTAACGTCTGTGAGGCTGAGTGACTAAACGTGTAATAATTTTTAACTACCGTGACTATTTTTGCAAAAAAATAACCTTAGTGATTAAACTTGCAAAATTTGACAAACCACAGTGACCATCCGTGTAATTAAGTCTAGAGATAATTTGCCCGGAAGAATTGAGAATTGTATTAATAATCTTTTAGAGATTATTGGTAAGCCTGTTTTGAGTGATCGTCTGGATTATTGGACTTGTTCGTTAAATAATGATGGTGTTTACACGGTTAAAAAAGCTAGAGAGCTCATTGATCGTATGATTCTTCCGTCGTCTCTTGTTGAAACTCTTTGGTACGTTTTTGTTCCTAGAAAAGTTAATATTTTCTTATGGCATTTTCGTTTGGATTCTCTCCCAGTTCTGTAAGACCCGTGTAATTATATTATATATAATGCTTAAATAGTAAACCGGGTTGTGGAGTTTTGTTATGTAGTTTAAAATGGAAAAGTAGCTGGAAACAGGGGGTTGCGCGCCGCGCAAAGGGAGGGCGCGCCGCGCAAAACGCTGGTGACAGCTCTCCTTGTTTTATTTAATTTAAACGATGGGCATTTCGGTAAATTCACTTCGAGGCCGGATTTAATGCTTGGATCAGTAGTTTGGGAGTTCAATTACTCCCTTGTTCACCAACCTTATCCTCCCAATTCATTTTAGTGAGAGAGAGTGGGATATTAGAGAGAGAGATCCCATTTTGAAGAAGAAGAAGGAGGTTTCTTGCTAAAGTTCAAGTTCTAAAGTTGTTCATCTACTTCCTAGCTACATTTTGATTGTGGTGGTAAGCTCTAATCTTGATTTCCTAGTATAATGTTGTGAAAGGGTTAGAGTTAGGGTTTATGGTGAACATCAAACCCATTTATTAGTGATTATTGGGTGTTTTGGGTAAATTGGGTCATGTAGACTCAATAATGGGTTAGCTAGGGTTTTAAAAGTGTTAATTGATGTTAAGAAACCCTAATTGGCTAATAATTGGTTAGAACACTTGCTTGATGTATAAATGGGTGCTATTTGGGTATAGATGACCCAAAATGAGTGTATTGACTTTTATTAGGTCAAATGGGTCAAAATGGACCAATGTTGGTTAATGTTAGTGTTTTGTGTTGGAACCTAGTGATTAAATGTGTATGAAGACCTTAAATGTTAAGAGTTAGGGTTTTTGGTGAAGTTGACCCAATTTTAGGGTTAAGTATTAAAATGGGTCAAGATGGGTAATGTTGACCTAGTTTGGGTTAAATTGGTAAAAGATGACCCAAAGGGTGTTAACCTAGGGTTTATTCATGTGTTTGAGGTTTTGTAAGTGTTGAATCGAGTTGCTAGTCATTAGCACTCTTATAAATGATGAAAAACTTGAAAATGGGTCAAATGAGTCAAGGTTGACCTAATGGGGTGAAATGGGCATGAAATACCCTAAGTTTATGCTAGTTGAAGTTAATAGACTTTAATTCACTAGCTTTATTGATGTTAGTTGAGTCTTGGCCATTTATGGGCGGTTTTGGTATAGTCGAGCTATTTAATGCATATTGGGTCATTAAATGCTCAAGTGTAAGTATTGTGGTTAATTCCACTAGTTGCGTAATTGAATGTGTACTTATGTATTAGGTACGATTGCTTTGAAGATCGGAAGTGCATAATCATCATCTTGGCGCTAAGGTGAGTGGAATAATTATGCGTGTACGTATATAATGTATTTATTTGTGTGTACGAATGTGGAATTGTCGCGGTGTTTAAGACACCACATTCTAGGTAACGAGTAGTATTGTCGCGGTGTTTAAGACACTACTCATAGTATGTTTGACGAGTGGTATTGTCGCGGTGTTTAAGACACTACTCATTGTTTAATTGACATGTGGTATTGTCGCGGTGTTTAAGACACCACATTGTCATGGGAGTGGAATTGTCGCGGTGTTTAAGACACCACTCATTGTATTGAATGAAGTGTGGATTCGTCGCGGTGTTTAAGACGCCACATTGTCGTAAGGGTGAGTTAGTCGCGGTGTTCAAGACATCACCCGGGGGATTAGTGATTACGCGGTGTGTAAGTAACACTAGTGGATGTTATGAACTCCAACGGTCTTGTAAGTACCGTTTCCCTTGTTCGAATTGGTTAACCAAGGTTGCGTGAATTATGTATTGAATGTATTTAATTATGAATCGTATGCTATTGTATTATTTAGCTACTCGTGGATTTGCTGTTTATGGTATATGCATAATATTGTTGTATGATTGTCGAAATGTTAAACCGAGTATGATGTTGTGTAAGTGATGCAAGTAGGTAGATTATATATGTATATGTATAATTATTTTGCTCACTAAGCTTTGCTTACCCTCTCGTTGTTTACCTTTTTATAGGTTCGTGTGTGGATAAGGGTAAGGGCATTACCTTGGATTGAGTTTCCCGCTTTGATGATTAGGAAGCGCTTTTGGTTTATGGCTTGGAGTTTGACCGAGGCTTGGGTAGTTTAACCCCAAACACCATGCTCATTGTGTCGTTTGGCAATTAAACTTTTTGTGGTCGAAACTCTTATTTGTATTTTACACTTAGTGGTATTTTGGGCACGTGTGGGCCCCACTTTGTAAAACTCGTTCATACCTTAGTTATGTGCTAGTTTTACATAAATTAATGTACGGTTAAAAGCGTTTTGGCTAAATGTGTCGGGAAGTACCTCATCTTTTTCGCATTAAAGTGCACCGGGGACAGCCCGTATTTGCGCGGCGCGCAAGGGTGTCTGCGCGGCGCGCAGATGGTCAGCCAGCAAATTTTTTTTTGTGTCACAAATTTACAATGGTTTTTGTCGCGTATTGGTTTGGGATGTTACAAGTTCGTTGGAACCTATCCGCGAAAGGGATTGATGTATCTTCTATTGTTTGCCCGTCTTGTAACAACGGGGTTGGATGGAAACTAGAGATCATTTGTTTTTCGATTGTGAAGTTGCTCGAGATTTATAGTATAAAATTTGAATTTGGCTCGATTGTGATATGCCTCAATTGGCTTCATGGGATTCGTTTTTGGCATGGTTGGAAGGTATTCAGTTACGTCCTTCGTCTAAAGATAGTATTGTTGCGGTGACGTTGACTTGTCTATGGGCTATATGACGTTATAGGAACGCCATTGTCTTCTTAGATCCTTTATGTAACAAAAGTAGTTTATTTGATTTCATTAGATTGATTTCTTTTCGTTGGATTAAACATAGGAGTCATTTAGTTTCAAATTGGAACTTATGGATTTCTATGCCGTTGTAATTATCCCTTAGCACCTTGCTAGGGATCGTTTTTTCCTAATATAATCATTCTTTGGCCGTTAAAAAAAAAGTCTTGCATATAATTATTGTGTCATAATATTTGATGGAACTACCATTGGAATTCGTATATAAATTGTACGCAATCGAGAGGGATGAAGCAGAGACACTCCTATCTCAATCTTGTAAAATATCACTAATGCAATATTAAAACTAATGCAATATTAAAGGTATGTAGTTAGGCCAACAATCAATTTTAGCAAACTTAAATCACTTTCTTTACGTATTCACAACGTTGGAAAGTACATTTTAATTATTGTAATCGATGATTTTTCATGAGTAGAACGTAATTAACAACGTTGAATAAAAAGGTGAAATACACCTATGATAACAATAACAAAGTTATATTATATTTTGTAGGTAAACTAGTGAAGACCCGTGAAATCACGGGTTTGTTTAAACAAAACAATTTAATGATATGTTTTAGGTATTAAGTGAATGTAAATGCTAAGTCGTTTATTATAATGACCCATTTGACTAAGAAACTTATCATTGTTTTTAAAAATATATAAAGACATGTATTTTCGCATACATATGTAACGTAATAAATTTCGTCAAAAGAATCCATATTTGAATATTAATAATACAATAATTATAATTATAATTATAATTATTATATTAAAAGTAAATAATAATAATAAAGTTCGCTCAAAGTTGGGTATTTATATTTTTAATAATAATAATAATAATTATTAATAATAATAAATGACTTTTAAATTTTTTTAGAAAATTAAAATTACAATTTAGGAGAGATTACTATTTTTTTTATAAAAGATTTCGTATTATTTTTTTAATTAAATTAATATATAATTGTAATATCATCATTATAAATATTAAAGAGTAATTAGTTTAATGATGACATTTTCATTTTAGAGTTTTATATGACTATATAGATATGTATTTTATGAGTTAAACTCATGAATAATCCTTGTAGTTCTCATATATTACCTTAACTTGTTTTACTTCGTCTAATTAATTTGATTTTTTTTTCTTCCTAATTTGTAAATGATTCATTTGAAATTTAAAATAAAATGACTAAAATATACCCTTACAAATTTATGTTTATGTTTAGAATTTTTTCCTTTTTTTTTTTGAGAAAGCTAGAATATAATTAACAAAAGGCCCCAAAGGGCAGGAGAAAACAACCGAAGCACGCAAGGAGCGAGCTAGCAACAAAAAAGAAAACAAAAGACAAAAGAAACACCAAAAGCCAAAAGCGCCATAGACTACAGCCAAAAACTCAACAAGCCAAAACTTAAGACGACAACAAACGAGGATTTATCCTCCAAGCTCCGAACTCTTTTTCTATCTTGCCTCTTCTATTCGATATCCACAAATGAGCTAAAGCCTTTATGCCACCAGAGATGTCTTCGTTAAGAATGGCGATTCCTTTTTTCACCGAAGCGTAAACTAGGCGATTTCTCCAATTCCAGATTTACCACAAAAGAACAAGGCGAGTTGCTAAGCAAATTGAGTTCAAATCCGGGGTCCCCATATGGCCATATCAAAGCCATGCGCCACAATGATATTCTTAACCCCATTTGGAATGACAGCCGAAATCCCCCACCAACTCATTAAGTGACGCTACAACGAAATAATACGAATGCAATCAGAGAATAAATGATCAATCTCTTTATCCGCACTTCCACAAAAAGGACAACTTACCGACACCACATCAACTCCTTTTAATGCCAAATTTAAACGAGTTGGGATACGATTCAAGAGTAATCTCCATATAAAAATGTTGACTTTTTTTTGGATAAAATGGAGTCTTTTTTAAATGACGGTCTAAAAGTCGTGATAAACTCCATAAACCGCGTGTATATGATGGCGATCAAAAACTTTTGATTGGTGTTATTATTTACATTCTGTGTATGTGAGGGAGGCCCGGAGGGGGAGCAAAGTGATCGACTGCTCAGGGCCCATGATTTTTAGGGGCCCAATTTTTCTAGATATGCAGACATAATCGGAGATTTGATAAGCTGGGAAACTAGAAAAACACAACTGAAGCAGTGAAGGCAACTTACAATAGGCCCAAACACGACAATCAAAGACCCCGGAAAAATAGAACTCAAAGTCCACTAGTATTCTAGCAAGGCCAAAAGGGTCTTTTCTTAAATAGTTTATATTATTCGTTATGGTCTAAGGGCCTTTTTTCCACCTCGTTCTAGGCCCTTAAATTCTCGGGATGGCCCTGTGTGTATGTTAACGACAATCTTAAAAACTTAGAAGGTTTTTTTTTTTTTTAACCAGCAAATTAAAAGCTTTTAGAAAATCCGTATTTTCTAATGTTTATAAAAAATAAAATTTTACAGCAACTTTAGAAGGGGTTTATGTTTAACTAGCAGAACTAGTAGAAAGTAGTGAAATTACAACATAATCCTTCTCCCGAGCCTACCCTAGAAGCCACTTTTGTAGCATAAATCACTTGTACGTTACGAAATACAATTTGTACTAATCGGTATTAACGCATAGGCGGAACCCAAACTACAATTAATTTCGGTGTAATTCACAAACCAAATACATATAAAAAATTACTACCTACACCAAACCTTTTTCCCATTGAACAATATTCATCGTAAACCGCGAGATCCGACGACCTTCGTCGGATTTCGTTCATTTGTCTCCGGCAACATGATGAAGGTTTCTTCTTCCGCCATCGTCGCATCGGTTCTTGCTGCATCCACGGTGGCGTTATCTTCTTCAAATTCTAACGCCTTTGTTCAGGTACAATTAGTTTTTATCAAATTTCACAAAATTAGGGCTTGTTTAAGCGAAGATTTTGCTTGATTAGTTAACTGGTAGCATATGGATGTAGTTATTGGTTTGGATTTACAAGTTACATGAGTTTTTTTCTGTAATTGGAAAAATTAGGGCTTGATTAGTGCAATTTGGATGTTTGATAAATTAGTTGAATATGAAACGACATGACTTTACATCTACATCAATAGTTCTCCATATCAAAATTTAAGGCTCTTTTTATGCGTATTTCGTTTATATAGACATATTGTTAATCTGTAGAATGAATGTAACAATTGATGTTTATTTACAGGATTACCCCAAATTACAAATAAGTTAGGCTTCTTTAAGATTCACTGTTTGGTTAATTTAGTGAGAACTTAATGTAGTAATTGGTTTATTGGATTAAATTCAATATTTGGTTATTTAGATTTATAATGAATGCAATAATTGATTGATTGATATACAGGATTTGAAAGGGAAAAAAGGTGGGGAAATGAGTTTAGAGAAGGAGAAATTTGCACCTAGGTTTGATGGATTAAGGTTCATTGAGACATTGGTGACTGCCCACAGATGATGAGATATGTGTGTTCATTTTTCATGCCAAAGTTGCAATCAAAACAGAGTAATTGGTTTTAGGATTGTAACAATTTTGAGTTGGTGTGATTTAATTCTTTTCTATTTTATGTAACACCCATTTGATGGGGGCGGGATGTATCTGTATTACTACTTGAGCATGCTTATGTTTTAAACACAATTTGATCATTCTATTTGTGTCATGGATTCGGAAATTGGATAACTTTATGTTGTTTTTGTAATAGATTAAAATACTTCCAGTTAGCAATCATGTCTTCAAATTTTCTTATGTTACCCAGTACAATACCTCTTTTCGAAGGTATATCATGGGTTTTCCAGTACAACTGTATGATGTTTGTAGTTTGTTTTCATCAACAAACTAGGTGAAATGAAGTACCTTTCAAGGGTTCTTGTATCAGCAGAGAAATGTGCTGAACTTGGAAACTAGATGTGACAATTTCAATCGGTATGCACTTGAGTAGCTAAGTTTAGTCTGTATTAAATCCATTAAAATCGATTAGCCAGTTAAATTGGTCAAGCGTCTAACCCACAGTTCAATGAATACAGAGCAAATATGCGGAACCAGCCAGGTCAATTGTGAGCTACACTTTTGTCACGAGTCAGAGATGTACAACAAACAGTTGTGAAAATTGCAGTTTCTTTTGTGCACATAAAAGGCACAAAAGGTTCAGTTTCAATCAAATCTAACCAACACTTACTTGGAGTATAGACGATTATACTCTGAACTTAGAAAACAACACGAATTCTTTGAAATGTTCTTCCCCTTTTATTTCACGTGTCTTACTTTTCGTCTATATCGTTGTAACGACTGCTTTCGATTTAAAAACGTGGGGCAGGGACACCCAAAATATCTAGTTAGGTCAACTTACATATATGTCGATTAAATGAAAAATAGATGCAACTATAATATAAATTCATTAATAAATATGAAATATGATGGGTATTAGTTTAGTACTATCCTCTACATCAAATGACCATCACACATTTCTTCACCTTCAATTATTCACTTCTTTTTTGATATTTTATTGTCATCAAAGAAACTTGCAAAAGCAAGAAAGAAAAACACAAAACCATCTGTTTGTATCACTTGAGGAATATTTATCCAAAAGAAGGCAAACATCCAAATGCAACACTTTCAACCCACTCTTACCACTTAGCATCATCTTAAACACCACCACCACCACCACCACCACAACTTTCAATCACCACCCAATGACAAATTCCACCACCCATTTCTTCCACTTCTCCGCCGCCCTCCTCCTCCTCTTTCACCTCCCATTTCCACTCATATCCGCATCTTCAATCGGAATCAATTACGGCCAAATAGCCAATAACCTTCCATCACCCGAAAAAGTAGTCCCATTAGTCAAATCAATCGGTATCAACAAAATCAAACTCTACGACGCTAATCCCGAAGTACTAAAAGCATTTTCCAATACCAACGTCGAATTCATCGTCGGAATTGGCAATGAGTACTTATCGAAACTACAAGACCCTGTTGCGGGTCAATCATGGGTCAACTCAAACATTCAACCTTACCTTCCTGCAACTAAAATCACCTCCGTTGCAGTTGGAAACGAAGTTTTAACATTTAACGATACGTCACTCTCCGGTTATTTACTTCCAGCTATGCAAAGTATACACACTGCTCTAGTTAACATGAAACTAGACTCGAAAATTACTGTAACCACCCCACATTCTTTAGCTATTCTAGAAACTTCTTATCCTCCATCTTCAGGAACTTTCAGGCAAGATCTAATCGGTTGTCTTACTCCAATCTTGGACTTCCTTTCGGAAAATTGCTCTCCGTTTTTGATCAATGCATATCCGTTTTTCGCCTACAAAGGTAATATAGATTAAAAAAAGTCCCTTAATTTACTTGTTGAAATCATGTGAATGTACTAAACAAATATGACATTTCTTGAATCTTGATTATACGCAATGTGGATGGTACTATACAAAAGTACATTATTATATCTTCATGGATTTTGGATACATGTATTCAAATTCTGGTATTAAAATAGACAACTTTATATTATCTGTTTTACATGTAAACAAGTATTAACTGTTCTACATTTGCATATATATTATCTGCAGGTAATTCAAAGCAGGTGTCACTAGATTACGTTCTGTTTCAACCGAATGATGGAATCCTAGATTCTGGAACCAACTTACATTACGACAACATGTTGTTTGCACAAATTGATGCTGTGTATGCAGCTCTTAGTTCCTTGGGTTACAAGAAACTTCCGGTTCAAATATCTGAAACAGGATGGCCATCCAAGGGAGACGATAATGAAATCGGGGCATCACCCGAAAATGCTAAGAAATATAATAAATACTTACTAAAAATTGTTAGTAAACAAAAAGGAACACCTGCAATGCCTGATTATGATTTGAATATATTTGTGTTTGCTTTGTTTAATGAGAATTTAAAGCCTGGGCCCACTTCTGAAAGGAATTACGGATTGTTTAATCCGGATGGAACTCCGGCTTACGATCTTGGGTTTTCGGGCGGACCGAGTGGAGGAAGTTCGGGTCATAATAAGACAGGGATGCAGCCGCCGCCGCAGATTTTTGTAACGCCGGAGAATCCTTCCGATGGGTATATGTCAATTTCCTCTGTGGTAAGTTTCTTTTAACACTTTATTCGTTTCACTTTGGTTTATAAAAGTAGTCTAGTAATTTTTCCATGCTATAAAATGTACATAAATGTAGCATGTGTTATTCTAAAGCATGAGAATCATTATATTCCAAGATAGGTAATGTGATAAGAAATATAAAAGAAGTAATCGATTCTATTTCGTATCCATATTATTAATCTAGTGACTAACCGAATAAAGTCTATTTGTCATTGTTTTACAATAATTGTGTGATTAGTGACAAACTTGAACATATTATCGAGGGGGCCAAAATCGTTGAAATATTAAAAAGTATATATTGGTGATGGTAAACATAATCTTTTATTGAATCCTATGCATGTATTTAATTAGATGACATCTTTTTCTGTTTTCCAGGAAAGAATCGTTTTGAAGAACAGTGTTGGAATCGTATTATTATTGGCAATGAGTTGGATTTCAATGGGGTTCTAGGTTTGATTTTTATGAAGATGTTTTCAATTATTTTAATTTAATTCAATCAGGGCATCAAATAAAAAGGCACAAGAGGAAGAATAAATAAAGATGGAAGAATGGAGCAAAACTTGAGCAACTGTAGTATTTCTATTCAATTTTATTATTATTTTTTAAATTATTACTGTATCTAGGAATTTAAAGTAGCTAGTAGAGAAACTGTCACAACAATTCTTTCATTAGAAGCATATTACTGTGTGAATTTTGACATTTAATATAGCTTATTTATCTATCATTTTTATAATGAAACCCTGTAATATTTAACCATTTTATTATATATATATATATATATACATTTCACAATTAAAATTACAATAATAAAAACTTTGCAAAAGACCATTGAGGATGCTCAAAATCTATGTTGAGTTAAGCAAACAATTTTAAGAAATGGCAAATACTTGTATACTTAAAAGAAAAAAGAGGGTAAAAACAACATTCATATCTAGGATGTTGAGGGTTAAAAAAAATTATATCTAGCATCCATCTAATAAGTTTTCATAGTCACCAAACTCACATCTAATAAGCATGAATACAAAATCAAGTTAAACATCCTTCCTGATTACTTTCATACTAGTGTGTTATTACTATTCTCTCCTACTTTCAAAGTATTGATTGATAAAATCAAATCAAATCAAATGCTAGAATACAACAAGCCCTTTTTCCTAATCATTTACCGTTAAAAGGGTGTTATTAACAAGGTTATGACATCGTTTCTGTCTCATCTGAGCTAGCAGAAGCCTCGTTCGGTCCTCCTGATGTTTTCCCTTCTTGCATTTCTTCATCGCTGTACTCGCTTTCTTCACTAGATTCAGAAGAAGAAGAAGACTCAACATCACTAACTTCTGTTTTACGTCTCCTTCGAACATCCTTTATTCCTTTTCCTTGCAAAGCAACTCGCCTTTGTTTCCTGGTTTTTCGTTTCCCGTTATTGTTATTATCTACATCTTTTGTGTTTCTGTCGGTGCTATAATCATCATCTTCTGATTCAAGATTCGGCTCATCAACTTCAGACTTGCGTCTTTTCCTACCCACATTTGTCTGCAAAACAAGCACTCATGTATATAACTATAAAACATTCAATTTGCCACGTCGATAATAAAAGTTCATTGTAATATATACTAAAGTGCCTGAGATATATATTTACCTTCGGGCCACGATCAACTAATCTGGACCATTCACTCCGGTTTCTCAAGCAATCAAGAACAGCTTGAGAATGACTCGAATATGCATAACGCTCTCCATTATGTTTACGCAGATTAGGCCAATGCTGAAAGATAATACATGATCATGAAAGTGAGACAAAACATTGATATCATTATAAACGTGACGTTGAATTGAGTTTGGGTCTTCTATACGGGTCAAAACAAGTCACGTCCGGTCAGGTTTATCCAAAAAATGCTCTTTGGTTACATTACTTCAATATACAATAAACTGGGACGTTCTATCACCAATAATACAAAGCTGTCAACCTGTTTGAACAGTTTCCTTTACAGCTAAATTTACTATTTTACTCGTTAGAGATAAATCAAAAAACCAAATTGATCCATTCTTAAGTATATGTATGGTTCAATATGGTCAGCTTAAAGTACTAACGTGTAGTAGTACTTGAAGAGCTAACGATAAAAGCATATTCAAGCAAAGAATTATACCGGTAGAACAGCATTGCAAAGTTCTTCATATGTCATCCGCTCACCTTTGCCCATGATGTCAGCAAGCAACGCTGCAGTATGAAAAGTTAAATGTCACAAACTTATAATCTATGTCACTGGATAACATCTTAGTAAACAGACCTGGTAAAGTGTGATGGGTGATTGCACCAGTTTCACCATCAGACGCATTTTGATTAACTTCATTAGACGAAGATGGACCACTGCCTGTTGTTGAGGCAGGAGGTTGTACCACTTTCACTGAACCATTTCTGAGAGGATCGTGTCTCCTCGTGTAGGCCCCAGAGGGAGTTTTATCGTTTTTTTTCCCTCGATCCGACTCACGAGAATTAGTCACTGTATTTGCTAAATCCTTATTTTTCTTTTTTGATACCAACCCATTATCCTTTAGTCCAGAAGAAGATGTTCGTTTCATTAGTGTGCTGGTAGACATACCAGAAGCTGGCTGAGGTAAGCTGCCAGCATTGCGCATACGTGGCACCCGTGGAACCCTTGGTGAACTATTCAGTTCTTGATGTAAAAGTAAAGCAAGCTGCATAAAAAACATATCAGTAAACAAAAGACGCATTATATGAAATCGTATATTTTCAGTCATTCGTAAATGAAGATATATTGTTTCATTAATACCTCTTCATCACTTAAGGTTGCAGGTGGCTGGGAATGAACATGTGGCGAATGATTCTTCGGCGCATGATGTCTAGTTATCTTTTCAGAAGTAGTTTTATTCGGTTCGTGGGCACCACTATTACTTCGTAATGAACTGGCAGAATCACCCGAGTCCCGGGTGGCAGAAGACGTTTTAGAGGATGATAAAACTGAAGAATCCTTCAAATCAGATGAATTCTTTTTGGTAGCAATTGCATGTGAGGACTTGCTCAAATGTGAAGACTTTAGGGCGGATGTAGATGATGATTTTGGGACGTCTTTTACAGATTTCTTAGGCTTCTCAGAAGCTTCCCCGTTATTATCTTTTTTGATCTTAACATCATCCGAGGATGACTTCTGTTTGCCACTTGAACTACAATCATCCGGGTTTAAATTTCTAGCCTTATCAGACACCGACGGTTTTGAAGAAGATTTTCCGGCAGATTTTGCAACAGTAGATACGGTCACTTTACGATAACTAGGTGTCCCTTTTGAAATTGAAACCGTTCCATGTAATTTAATTTGGGCTTCAGAAGAAATTCGAGCTACTGTTAAATTTTCCGATCCCTTCATTGGTTCTTTGGGCTGGCTGGGCCCACAGGATGATTCACCTGGTTTAGTCTCAATGTGTGGCTGGTCTTTGTCAATGGTTTGAACCCTTTTTGACACAGATACAGCCTCTTTCTTCATTTCAAAACTTGCAGAAGAAGAATCATCAGGAACTTTTGTATCCTGAGCCAAGGTTTTATCACTCGGGGAAACATTTTGAGTATTAGTAGTCTTTAGAGAATGATTAATTTCTTCTGCTTTCACTTCAATTTGAGGATGGAGTTCGCCATTTGAAGCCGAGTCTAATTTTTCCAGATTGTTCGTATTCGAACGACTTCCATTGCTTTTATAGCTACTTCTTCCATTGTCATTAGCATCATTAACATCCTAAAAAGGGCAATTATATCAACGTTACAGATAAGTGTACTTTAAATGAAACTATGAAGCTCAGCTTCGAACAAATGCAGTAAAAAGGTAAAAATCATTAATATCACAAGCTTGTTTCTTATGATTTATAAATCCATCTCTGTAGGAATTAGTGCAAATAAAGATCTAAATTGTGCATTTGACAAAATGTGAACGTATAATTTTTTGCACGCTTAATCTCAGTACAGAGACTGATAGCAGAAAAAATAATTCACTTAGTTACATGAATTTATATTTGTTTGTACGACGTATTTAAGATTGTCAAAGTGATATTATCCATGTTTCGCATTTATACTGGTGGTAAGTCCAACTCCCTACCACTCACATTATCTTTATTTTCCCTTCCCATACAACTCTAATATGGCATTAATATCATACTACAAACATATAGTACAACTTAAAATGACCGAATATCAATTAAGCATTTAAGCTTGAATTAACCTAACCACCCCTAGTCTTAAAAGTCATAGCTGAAACATGACATAATGCATAATCTCATGGCTATCAACTATATCATATTAATATAACCTAAGTAGGTTAAAATTGGCCAAAATTCAATTCAGCTTAAAAATTACCTAACCATACGTTGTCTTAGAAGTCATATAGCTAACACATGATATGTTTATCAACTTGATATTCTTTAAATCCACCCATATTAACCATAGAAAAACATGCTACACATATGCAAAAATACAATGATACATATTTTGTAATGTACATTCATGTCATGTTCATAGTAATCTAGATTTTCACGTAGCTGATTATGAAAGCAAAGTTAACCCAAGCACACAATCCAGGGGGTTTATTAATATACCAGCATTGATCAAAGATTCTAATACAAGATACTACTACATCTTCAGTACAAGTCAACCACCAGCAACAACAAAAAATAATGAAAGTTAAGTGTGTGTTTGGTTATAAAGAAGTGCCACACTTATCTACAATTTTTTTTAATTAAACTTAAATATAATAAACAGCATTAAAAGTTATCTAAGCAGCTAAGCTATGGCCTAGGAGAAAAAATTTACTGAACACATCCTACATTCCTACAGTTCACTACAATTATACAGGCAAGCTAAAGAGCAGATTCTATGAATGTTTCATCTATGTTTAGATGTGTGGTTAACTAGTTATGTGCTTATTCTGTTTATAGTTGTTAATCAGATAACCAGTTGTATGATTTTAGGCAAATATGTTATACAGCTTTTGGTAGATTAATTGGACTTCTACTCTTCAAACATGACTCCATGAGCTACCCTATATTAGCAAAAAAAGTATGACTTACCTCATGTTTCAAGGTATTAGTTTCAATTGGACTTTGTATTAACATTGATGCCATGTCATCCTCTTTTTTATGAGAAACTTGATCACTTGAAAGAACTTGAATTCCATCATTTTCATCCACTTGTTTTGCATCTTTTGAGGGGACAGGTGTTGAACCATCTACATTTTCTGAAGGTTGTACACTAGAAGACGGGTTGTTATCATCTGTTTTATGAGTGTTCTGCACAACCACTTTTGATTTTTCAAGTCTGTATCTTTGCTTATCAGTCTTGAAAACCTTAAGAGATTTCCCTTCGTTTGATTCTGATTGTTTTGCATCACTCGATGTAGTGGGCACTAGTATTATTATAAAATGAGCATATATTATTACACGTATTAAATTGCAGAGCTCAAAACTACTTAAAAATGAAAAACAGCTTAACGCAGACTAATAACATATAATCAACATAAGTTTTAAAAGATTACCTTTATCAGAATAATGATGCTTTTTCTTTTTACTATCCCCATCTTTCTCCATAGATTTGGCATTTTTCTTCCTGTTTTGATCCCCATGGCTGCCTGAACGAAACACAATTGGCTTAACTGAACTACGTTCCTTTCTCACTCGTCTACCTTCATAGATTTCAACCTGTTGCATTTTCATAACACCACTTGGTGGGCCCATATCCAACCGACCTACACCATTAACTTGAGTTTTCAATTCACCATTCTCCTTTGACAACGAAAACAACGCATCTGCCCCATTGTTAGCACGATTTTCATTATCCTCTTTCCTTTTCTTATCATCATCATTGTCATCATCACGCCTGTTATCCCAACAAGGGAACTCCCGATATTGATGATTAAACTTTTTAGGAACATAACCCGTACATTTCCAAAGTTCAGGACCGAAAAGTGAAGAAGCCCCGTTAAACAAAGCAGTATCACCACCAGGTACACCGTGCACATGCACCTTTTCTTCCATAGGAACCTCCGTCCGTACATGAAACAAATTTTGACCCGGGAAACTCAACGGATACGGATTATCCATTCTCAACGTTTTAGTAGGCAATTCAACTAACAATTGTGCAACTTCCGTTTCTTCACTCTCTTTCCTAAGCCTCTTACTTTTACACTTATCACAAGCAAACAATTTTTCGCTCTTGACATATCTCGAACACCTGGTGTGCACCCACACACCACATTCATCACAATCAACCATTTCCTCACCATCATCAAAATTAACTCCACAAACACAATCCACCACCCATGACTCATCCACCCAGTCATCCGGTGTGTCCGAAATCGTCGGTAACCTATGCGATCGGCTTTTCATCACAAACCCTAGTTCTCAAAAACCCCCCCAAAAACACTAACTACCCTAAGAAAACAAAATTACGCCCAACTAACCCATCAAACATGTATAATTCGTTCGCAATTGAAAGGCGCAACTATTATCATATTAGGAAAGCTAAAAACGAAATTTCAATTAATGCGAAATTAAAATGAAATAAAAATCGGAATGGAGAATAATTTGTACCAGCTGAACGGGAGAAGTGAATGAATCTTGACCGGTGTCTTGTGTGATTGATTGATATGATTTTGATGAAGTATTGAGCTTGAAGATGATCAAACTTTTAATATGACGATATATGTGTGTGTATATATGATTATGTATGTATCTCTCTGTGGACGTGAAAGTAGCCGGAATTGGGATTGGGATTTTTTTAAAGATAAAATAAAAAGGAAAGAAATTGAAATAGGAGGGGAAGGTGTTGTGTAAATTGTAATTTTGAGTGGTGTGGCGTCCGTCGACTTTGGATATTTAATTTGGGCTCCGGAATACAGCCTGTATGGCTTTATATGGGCCTCCAAAATTCGTAGGCCGACCCATTAGGTCCAATAAATTTATATCAATTTCAAAATACACGGAAATATCACTAAAATGCCCATTTTTTTTAAGCTTGTTGACTGACAGCCCATAAAAAAAAACTTTAACAATTTGCCCTCGCAAGGTGCAAGAGGCCTTGCGCTCTTGCATCCTTGCGACCTTGCGTCATTGCGACCTTGCGTCTTTCCTAAAAAAAAGCTAGGTTAAATAATCACTTTGCGTTCACTGTACACCCTCACAACCACACACATATGCAAGCTCTCTGGTGCCCACTCGCTCGTTACTCGCAAAATCGTCATATTCGTCCTTATATACTCGCAATTCGCAAACACTCGCAATCACTCGCAAAATCTTCATCTTCATTCTCACATCTTCATACTTACTAGATCATCTTCATCCTTCCATCTTCATCGTCGCTAAGCCGCATCCTTACACCACCACCATCTTCGAAAGTACAAACGATCGACTACGCCACCACCATCATCGAACCACCATCATCGCTCAGTATGGCTCAAGAACATGTTAGTTTTCTTCGATCTATGTTATATTTTCCGATCTATGTTAGTTTTCTTCGATCTTTGTGCCAAAACATGCTTTTTGCACGCCAACCGTTCGATAAAATGTCTCAGCGAAATGTATTTGTATTTTGTGATTTTGTTTGTATATTATTGAGATTGCGTACGATACCTATGTCTTTTTGCTAGTTTTGAGTAGTATAACTCGGTTGTTATTTAGGCGCAAGGTTTACCTTGCGTATTGCTCATTTTGGACACAAGGTTATTTTTGCGTCCTTGCGTCCCGGATGAAATAAGAATGCAAGGTTAACCTTACATGTGCACGCAAGGTTAACCTTGCATCTTGCGTCTCTTTATAAGTTGCACGCAAGGTAGTCCTTGCGTCTTGCTTGCATGATGCACGTAAGGTTCACCTTGCGTTCTTGCGTCGCTTACTATTGGCACGCAAGCTTAATCTTGCGTCTTGCGTCTTGCGTCTCTTTGTTTTTTCTGCTGATGTTCTTCTGACTTTTACAGGGCTATGTGGAAGGTAAATTAACCATGAAGAATATGTTGACCATGATACCTCAGGTCCAGAAATTGTTGACTGAGCAACAGAAAAGTGAGCGTCCGACAAAATTAGATGCTACTAAGTACCCGGAAGGGGAACAAGATATATGGTTTACTTTTTCTCCAAATTTTATGATTAGATTTGGTCGGCATGAATTTTGTTTATTCATCGGATTTTAGTTTGGTAGCCGGACGGACATGGCACATTACATCCCTCGCAATTATGAATCTAAGACCGCGCCCATTAGACGGCGTTGTTTTCCAAAGCGTGCTGATGCCACCAACATTTTGGTTAATGATATACAAAGCATCCTTATCAAAAAAAAAAAAAAAACAAGGTGATGTAAAGGTTAGTGACGATGATATCGTTCGACTAGCTATAATTTTGATTGTAGAGAGAGCGTTTATGGGGAAGCAGGGGATACATGTAGTTAATAAGCAGTTTATATGGTTGGTTGAAGATTTCAATAAGGTGAACGTGAACCCATGAGGGTCTCGTATTTGGGATGCTACTTACTCAGCCGTTAGTGAAGGTTTTGAAGTTCGGGAAAGCCAGTTAGAGAGTGGGAGTGGAAAGGCATACACTTTGGCGGGTTTTATGTGGGCATTTAAGATTTGAATCCTCGAGGCATACAGTCGTACCATTAAGAGTTTTGCTACCAAAACTGACAAAAATGGAGTACCGAGAGCTTTATTTTGGAAGCGTTCATTAGCTGAAACTTTTTCTGTGTTTGAGTACCTAAAACTTTTACATGTTATGGTTAGTTACTATCAATATTCTTTATTGTTAGATTAGTACATAATATACAGCAGATTATGTTCTGAACATAGCAGGTTATAATATAACGCAAGAAGGAATTTGCGTCCTTGCGCCAGGCGCAAGGTCAACCTTGCATCCTTGTGTGGGTCGCAAGGTAGTCCTTGCGTTGGGTATGCGCAAGGTAGTCCTTGCGACCTTGCGTAGGCGCAAGGTTGTCCTTGCGAACTTGCGTTAGACGCAAGGTGAACCTTGTATAACGACCCTCATTTTTCCATTTCTGTTTTTACTATTTTACTCTTAAGACTTTTTGTGCTCGTAAACTTTATTTAACAACACGTTGATTAAATAGTAATTTTTGATCAACACTACCTGTCAATTAAAGTTTATGCATTATGTGATATTTTATATATATAATCTATATGTAATAATTTAAAAGGTGACAATTATATAGATTAAAAATTTTTGGGAAGTAAATAAAATCTAACAAAAGTCATGGACTAAAAATTTAAACTTATCCTAAATAAAAGAAATAAAAAATATATATAAATTATATAAATATAAATAGGAACTGAAAAAAAAATTATATAAAGAGTAAAAATGGGTCGGCCAAGTAAAAAAAAAAAAAAACTTAACAATTAAGTAATCTAATCCTAAGCTAGTTACAATTAGTCTAATCCTAATCCAGTTCTAACTCCCTAAACTAATTCTAGTTTCAATCCCTTTTCAAGCTTATCCCTTAGCAATCCTAGTATGATCATGAGTCTAAAACACACTATAAAAAGACCCCTTGCTCCTTGTTTTCTTCATAAGTTGCATCACAAAATCACTTGAAAGTCTCTCTTCATCTCCTTGCATTTGTTCGGCAGTTTTACACCACCCACACCACCACTTTAGTTGACTTCCACCTTCACCAAAACAGCCTTCACCCTTCGCCATCTAGCTGCGTTTTCTGCAGCCATCACCACCGCCACCTACAACAGTTTCCTGCTGTCATACGCCACCCAAAAACAGTCCAAAGTCGACCTGTTTTGCTGCTCGTGTGCTGCTGTTTCTGCTGTGTTTCTGCTCAACAAAAACAGCCCAAAACCCTCCTGTTTTGGGTCACTTTGTTGCTGCATTTTTCTGTTGTTGGTTTATCATCGCCACTTTTTTCTTGATCTTAATCCTGTTAAGCAGGGGCGGCCCATAAGGGGTGCAAATTAGACATATGTTCAGGGCCCAATTTTTTAAGGGACCCAATTTTATTATACCCTCAATACTAGTCCATGTAATTTTGGGCCTTTTTTTTTTTCTTGTTTCAAGCTTTACAAACGAACGTGATCAATCGGTTCCATTCCAAATCAGAATTCCAGTCGACTTAAAGAAAAACAAGGGTTCGTACTTCGTATAATCGTATTCATCTGCTAATCCCGATTCGCATCCAGGTATCTATTTTTCTTTTTTTTTTTGTTTTTTTTTTGTTTCTAATATTTGCTTTGTTTTTTTTTTTCTTTTTGCATAATCCGTAATTGGGGTGTAACCTGTTTTATTATGATGAGCAGATGAGGGTTTTTGACTTTTGAAAATTGGCATGTTTAGTTATAAATTTATGATGTTGGAGGACCTAGACCACCTGGTGGTCGTTGATTACTTGATTAACATGAGAAATTTTATCATATGACTTTCACATCAATTTATTTAAGGCTTTGGGGGTTTGTTATTTCATTATTTAGTAATTGATAGTTATTTTTGTGCTATAAACTGTTCAAGCTTGAAACTTTTCATACAAATTTCAAATTTGCCTTAGTTTGCCTTTATAGTTTATTTTATTTGTAGTTAAATTGCTCATATATGTGACGATCTTTATATTACTCTTACTGATGTTATTTATTTTATTATAAGTATGTTTGAGTTTATGAGTATAGTTTGACTCAATCATTGTTTTATGGTTATTGTCTTATAGATTTGGTAAATAGAATTAAGGATGGCGCCTAAACAATTATCCGGTTGTGAAAAACGTAAGAGAAAAAAAAACTAGACGATGATATGAAAAAATCTCAAGCTGGTGCACTAGAAAAGTATTTGAGTAAATCGACTCTTAAAGAGCACGAGCATGTACAAGTAAATCTAGAAGAAACTGAAGGGCAAAAGCATATTGATGAACAAGAGGCGGAAATAGATGAACACGTTGAGACAAATATAAATGAAGAAGATGTGATACATAACATTGTTGATATATTTGACCCGAGAAATTGAGAAGGACTTAATTCTAATGAGATTAAACTTTTGGTTGAGAAGG
Organism: Rutidosis leptorrhynchoides; assembly: GCF_046630445.1. Classification (NCBI taxonomy): domain Eukaryota; kingdom Viridiplantae; phylum Streptophyta; class Magnoliopsida; order Asterales; family Asteraceae; genus Rutidosis; species Rutidosis leptorrhynchoides. The sequence continues at coordinate 82,491,795 of NC_092333.1, forward strand.
GTCATAAAAGAGATAATAACATAGAGTTTGGTCCGTATACCAAAAAGAGAAGGTTTTGTGCAACTTTATACACAAGAACTTTATCAAATTTGAAGAAGTGTGACCGACCATGGCTAGTATATTCAAAAATGCTAGACAAAATATTTTGTTTTTGTTGTAAAGTCTTTAGAAAAGGGCAGCCGAGAGGTGGTTTGGCCGGGAATGGTTATAAAAATTGGTTACATGCTCTGAAAAAACTCAGAATACATGAAAGTACCCCGGTTCATCTTGAAAATATGAGCAAATGGTATGATATGCGTAAAAGATTGAAGTTGAAGGAAACAATTGATAAAGTTCAATATGAACAATTGATGAAAGAAAGAGATTACTGGATGCAAGTCCTTTTGAGAATCGTTGGAGTAGTGAAATTTCTAGCTAAACATAGTTTAGCTTTCCGTGGATCAAAGGAAAAGTTGTACCAAAAAGGTAATAATAATTAACAGTGTTTGTGTTCATGACCTCTAATTATTTTTGTTTCATTTTCACTTATTATTTGTTAAATGTATTAAATAGGTAATGCAAATTTTTTGGGTCTAATTGAAATTTTGGAAGAGTTTGACTCGATTATTAAAGAGCATGTGCGATGAATCACTAATTATGAGACACATGTGCATTATCTTGGGCACAAGATCCAAAACGAGCTAATTCTTATGTTGGGTGATGAAATTAAAAAACAAATCACAAGGTCATGAAGGAAAATCGGATATCAATGGTCAATGACAACCACAAGGAGTGTAAAATGCTCTAGGGTTCTCCTTTAAAAACCTCATTTGCACTCCTTGATGTATTCCTTTCATGTTTGCACCATTGTCATATCCTTGACCACGCATATCATTTACATCAAGACCAATACGCTTTAACTCCTCAAGTGTAATATCAAATAGACCTTTTCCCGTGGTGTCATTAACATTCAAAAACCCTAAAAAAGACTCCTCAACAACAACAGATTTAGATGTGAACTTTACATACCTCACTATCATGCTCATTTGTTCTAGATTACTTAAATCGACAGTACAATCAAGTATAATTGAGTAATACTTTGCTTCCTTTACCTCCTTTATGATTTGTTTTTTAATTTCATCACCCAACATAGGATCACTTAATCTTACATTATCTAAAGTTGTTTTGTAACGAATTGGAAAATAAACTTAAGTATGAAGGAAAATCGGATATCAATGGTCATGAACTTTATATGGAGTTGAAGTCATTTGACATAATAGGAGCCGGTGAATTTAAGAATCCTTTAGATATTCTAACGCATTTGAATGAGGCTCAAGAATATTTTTCAAACACAAGGATTGCATATAGAATATTATTGACTATTCCAGTTACAGTAGCATCTGCGGAAAGGAGCTTTTCAAAGCTAAAGTTATTGAAAAATAACCTACGGTCGACAATGTCTCAACAAAGACTGAGTGGATTGGCGATGATAACTATCGAGAATGAAATTTTAGAGAGTATAAACTGTGAAGATGTAATTAAACAATTTGCTACCAAGAATGCGAGGAGAGCTTCAAAAATCATTGGTTAACTATTACGGTATGTAATTTTAATGCTAAAATCTTTATGTTTATTGATATGACGTTAATTGTCATTTATAATTTTTTTTGAAAATCTAATTATCATTATTTTAATTAGCTTATATTATTCTTTCGGGTCTTGGGGCCCTTTTTCTTCGCATCGTTCAGGGCACTCAAATTCTCGGGACCGGCCCTGCTCTTAAGGTATACCGAAAACTCTAAGTTAATCATACTTTTTAATTAGTTACTTTTAAGTATTATATTGAAGTTATAATCTTGAACATGAACTAGAGAATATAATTAAAGTTTATGAATAAATGCATATGGTTAATGAGTTGTATATGATTAAGTATTATGATATTAATAAGATGAAAGTGATTAAAAAAAAATTATGAACTTGAATCTAGTTAATAAAATAAAAGATTATGATTTGTGAATACTAATAAGCTTATGATTATGAACATAGTTAGTGATAGAGATGGTTAATGATAAAATTGGTAATTGTAGATTGAAACATGTTTAAAAAAATAAAATAAATATACATGCATGCATGCATGCATGTGTGATGTGTATATGTATATATATATATATATATATATATATATATATATATATATATATATACGCGTGTGTGTATGTATATGTGTATGTGTACATGTACATGTAATTAGATACGAATAAGTATATGAAATTGGTAAAACACAAAAAGAAAAATAATATAAGCATAAGTATATGTATCGTGTATATGTATATATGTAGATGTATAGTGTTTCAAAAATTAATATTTGTTTGTTAGATCAATTAGGGTAAGTGTTACTATGTATTTATATGTATCACCTTTTACTTATATATATGTGACACACACACACACATACACACACACACACACATATATATATATATATATATATATATATATATATATATATATATATATATATATATATATATATATATATATATATATATATATATATATATATACTATAGTTATAAACATATACATGTAATATAAGAATAAGAATATATATATGTATGTATCATGTAGGTGTGTATATATATGTAACACATGTATAACTATATGTATGTACAAAACATGATAAGATTCTATAATGATGGTTGATTAATTAAATGATAATTAGAGTAATAATACTATTACTATAACTTGTAAACCTTTCTATATTGTACCGCCTTAACTACACTAAGCTATATTAACACATATATATAATTATTAAGTATAGAAATAGTATATTAATGAATGGTATTTATACACTTATAACGTGAAGGTTATAATCAAAAGATAACGTACAAAATATACGAACTTCACCGCTACTCACGGTCGTAAGTGAATGATGTCTAGATTGCCATTTATGGGGATAGCTTGTGGATCTCGAATGCCATGAACTTAGATTCTGGTCAAGAGTCCCGAGCCCCCGGTTACACCTGGTCATTCTTGACTTACTTTATAGCAACGAAGTTCGAGCAAAGTTGTACAATGTCTTGTGAAGGATTATAGCCCGAACTTACCTAGAACTTACTATAAGTGGAAGCTTTCCATAATTAGTAAGTTTTCGAAAATAGAAACTTTCGAGAAATAGGAATTTTTTCGTGAACTGTCACTGTTAATATAATTGCTATATTAATAAACATACTTTATGTCTGTTAGATATTAACTAATCAAATATTATATCTCTAGGTTGTGATCTCCGATCACTTACTCCGTTCATTCTTCTTTGTGTGGAATAACTTACTTGCTAATAAGGTGAACTTCATAGCCCCACCTTTTACTAATTGTTTACAAAACTTTGGGGTGAGACACATGCTTGCTTTTAAAACTGTTTTACGCTTAGATACAAGTACTTAAAACTGTTTAACTGTGCTGTCATGCTATGTTTCATGCTAAATCCCTACCATGATATCGTTAATTGCTTAGTGTAACGCAAGCTTAGTTAATGTGAGTAGGCCTACTGAGAGTGACATCTCTATCTAGTTGACCATTGGTCAATGGATACATATTAATGATTCAACGACACGAACGTGAAGTGTTTAGGGTACAATATGTTTAGTCTCGATATCATAACTTCGGCACTAGCTTTGGAACGATGTCTCTACATCAAACTTGATAACTAAATCTTACGATCTAAAAACGATTATAAACCTATGTTGTTCACTCAATCATTTTTGGTTGACACTTTAAGCACGTTTTGTCTCAGGTGAAGATTGCTAGAGATTATTTGCTACTTGGACTATGCTGCTTTGGAGTCCGCATTTTATATTATTTCATTAAAAGATTTATGTTTACATTTACATTTTGAGTTTACATTTGTAATAACTATTTAATTCCGCTGCTTTAAATACATTAATTTTAATAAAAACGTCTCATTTAGAGTCGTTCTTCCTTTGCACTTGTGTTTTGGCGTTGGTTAGTCACTTATGACCCTCAGTCCATTTTAGGGGGTGTGACAGATTGGTATCAGAGCCAGGTTGTTATAGAGAACCAGGATTGCGTTTTATGTGTGCCTTATGTGTTAGTTAGGGTGCCTTAGTGATCTTAGGGTCTATAACCTTTCATGTTTTAGTTTCTAGTGCTTTTCCCTTACATTTTATTTCGTGTCTTTACGTCTTCCTTAGAACCTACCTAATCCTCTTTTCTTATTTCTTTTAGGATGTCTCGCCGTAACCCGATCGTCATCTCTGACACCGAGTCCGAAGGATCCGTTAACTCATCGGTCTATGCACCCGCTACTCTACCTGCATCTCCGGTCTATGTACCTGCCACTCCACCCGCATCACTGGTCTACATGCCTGCTACTCCACCACACTCACCTCTTATGGAAGAATCCCACACTAATGTTAAGTATGATGGGGATGATGAGGAGGAAGAGTTTGTGGAAGAGATAATTGAGGAAGAAGTAGAGGAGGAGCCTTCCGAGGAAGAACCCAAGGAAGAACCCGAATCTGAATCTGAGTCCTCTGTTGTCTTAGCTCCCTTTCTAAAGAGGAAAGAGCCCGAGACACCCACTGATGATGCCCCTGGTCCTTCCAAAAAGCTAGACACCACCGACTTGGCAATGATAATTGAACGTCAAGACAAGTTGGCAAAGGATCAAGAGAGCATGTTTGATGCTGTGTCGGTTTTTATCAAGGACCAAAAGCGAAAGAATAAGGTGATTGAAGGGTTTATGAAATTTGTTTAAGATCTACTTTGGGATAAGGAGAAAGCGTCTGTTCATGCCGGATTGGCTAAGGTTGAGGAGAGTCAAGACTAATTGGGAAAGATGGTGATAGACATGAAGGCTGATATTGCTCAATTCATGCATATTTTTAGTCACAATATCAGTCCCAAATGTTATGATTTTATTGTATTCGAGTAGTTTTCAGGTTTGTAATTAGTTAAAATGTCCAAAGCGTCGAATGAAATGTTATTATGGATTTTCAATGATATAAAGATTAAAATGAAGATAAAATGAAGATTTCTAATGAGCAACAAAAGAGTACAACATCGCTCCTCAAGACTACAAGTTAAAATGATCGAAATCACGAAATCTGTGCGCCTGCACGAAAAAAATCATAACTAAATCATACGGACTCGAAAAAAGGCGAATCAAGTGTCCAGACGTCCGTAACTCAAAAATCTACGACTTTCAAGAAGGAGCCTTACGCGAAACGCGTACATATCTACGCAAAACGCGTACGTTTTAGACCAGATCCAGATTTAAGTTAGTGGGACGGCTGCTTTTGAGTTAAATACTATTACCTTTACACCAAAAGTACAGCAAAAACAGATCAAGATTGGATATTCCAACTTTTTAATTAAAATACTACTACCTACTACTTCATTTACAGAATATATACGGAGTACTACCGTGAAGAAAAAAAGTACATATAGGAGGTAGTAGTTAGGATGAGGAACTAGTTGAAATTAAGTCAATTATCAATTCCAATCTATTATATTGAGTATTACGTATCATTTATTTTCTTGGTCCATCTCACATTAATTTCTAAGTTCAAATAAGATAGTTTCAATATTGTACGGGTATTATTGTTTGTGTGCACGGGTGCTATCATTTCCATTTTCTACCATTTGTAATCATTAAATTGAAGACCTTTTGTAAGTTTGTTACTTTCATTTTTATTATTGTAATTGTTACTTATTATTATGTTTATGTTTATGTATTATTATTTTCACTCCCGTATCATTATCATGATTAGTTAGTAAATTCCAATAGTGTTCGCTTAGATGTAGATTCCATTAAAATTATCGTTATCAATTTTTATCATTATTATTATGTTTGTATATTTATATTTTTATGTTTACCCTAGTATAACGAGTAGCTAATTTCCCTAGTGTTCACTTAGATGTAGAGCCCCTAGTGAAATGGATTGTTACCTTTTGTAAAAGTAAAAATGTAACTTAAGTATTTTTAACATTGAGCCTAATTAAAAGAACCATTATTATGTACTTGGATAAATTAACCCCTGTCACTTAATTTATTAGATAAAAATAATGAAAGTTATTTTTATTTATACAAATTAAGCTTCAACATTAAAAGTGATTTAGACGAACTCATGAATAATTTACTAACACTAAATTAGAAATAAAGTTCGGTGGTTTGGGTAATATCATTAGGTATATAATAGTGAAATTGTAAAAAGGGAAACCGTTATGATTTGGGTTTTGGCGAAAGTCAAAACTGGATTGGGTCTCAATTTAAATACTTGGGGACTAGTAACTATCTAAATAAGATCAAATGAAAATTAGACTTAATTTAGCTAGTTGAAACTTCAATTATTCGAAAGAAAAATATAAGTTTTATACTAAACATTTTAATAGAGCTTAAATTCAAAACAATCCATGGATCTAGAGGTGACACATTTAAGTAAACACTCCCATTTATATATTACGATTTATTATTATTATTATTATTTACGTATTATTAGACTGATAAAATCAAAACAAAAAAATATAACCAATTTACCAGTACTGTTTTGTCACATTACTTATACCATACGCGGATCGTGTAGAAAATCACACGAAACGCGTAGCTTCAAAAACATACGCGAAACGTGTATATAATTACGTGAAACGCGTAAGTACAAGTACAAGTACTGTTTCGATTTTTATTTAAATTTAATTTTTAATTAATTACTTTAATACTAATATTAATTTATTTCAAGTCATAATATTTATAATAGTATGTAGTACATTAATTCACCTTTTATTAATTTAAATCCGGTAATTTTTATTAGTTGGTAATTATAGTTAATTTTATTTAAATTGTATTTCTATGTTATAATAATAAATTCTTAATCCATTATTATTATTGTTTTAGTTAATTAAAATCCAAAACAAACCCCTTTTCTACTAGATTAACTATCGGTAATTTAATCTCTTGAACTCCATTCTCCCTGTGGAACGAACCGGATTTACCAACAAACTAAACTACGCGGATAGGACTAGTTGCCTATATGTGTGTGAAATCAACCCGAATTCATTAAAACACCACATATACAATAAATCAATTTGTATAATAAAATAACTCAAATCCGTTCATAAATAAAGGTACTGTTTCAGCACATCAACTTTTTGGCGCCGCTGCCGGGGAGAAATTGTTCTTTCAGGAATTTAATTACTTTTAGTTATTTGATCCTTTCATCGGGATTTATTTTCCTACGAAAGTTCTGTTTTATTTTTCTCTTTGTTCTTTTTAAATTTCAACTAGGTACCAGTCATACTGTAATATGGATGATTTTGAGAATATGACCATGGAAAATCTTTTTAATGCCCAACAATTTAATCAATACTCTCAAACAAGTTTTGATGATAATCGGTGCGATTCATCTACGTTTAATAGGGTTGAAACTACATATATTTGTGAAAATTGTGGAGGTTACCATTTAACTTGGGAATGTGATTATCATATTTCCCTGGATCAAATGGAGAGTTATGAACCCATGAACTATATATGGAATGAATATCAAGAGAATAACTCGAATCCAGATTTTTATTATCTAAACCAACCTTATTACGACTCTTCACAAAATTATCAACAATACCAATCTTCTGACCAAATACCACAAAATTTTCAACAAACTCAAAATGAAGAAAATTTCTCGTATAAATTTCAAAATATTATGATGAGTTTTATTGAAAGTCAAACCGAAACTAGGGAATTACTAAATCAACAATGCCAACAAAATCAAGCATCTATTCAAAATCTAAAAAGAGAAATGGATCGTTTGTTTACTATTCTTTCGGAAAGACAATCGGATGATTCATCAGTTGAGTCTCCATTTTATTATCCTAACCCTATTTTACAGGTTTCAAATGGCCAAACAATTAATGAGGAGGACGAGGTGCAAATTGAAATTGTAAAAATTAATTCACATAACCCTCCTGAATTAAAAGAATATGAAATCTCTATGAAAAACATAAATGAACGTGGGGTAAATGGAAATAAAAATGATGAGCATTATGATTTCGAGGTCGAAGTGGTAGAACCAGTTAATCATACGCCAGAGATCTTTTCCTGTTATACTAATCCGCTTTGGTATAATGATGAGGAAAATGAGGGTGTTACACCCGAGATCTTTACAGTTTATAATAATCCACTCGCGTATAATTGTGATAATGGGGAGGTCGAATTGATGAAGTCGTTAGAAAACATTGAGGATGAAAAGTTTAATATATTAGAACCACTTGAGAAGTCACCTTCTCATGTGGAATTCGTATATCCTCAAGAGGTTAACATTTGGAATATCTTAAAAAATGATCCATTTGGGCAGGATCCACCTAGGAGAATAAAATTTTTATTGCAAGCCGCACTTAGAGAAGAGTTGTGCGTTGACTCTCGGGTTGAGTCATTTTTTTTTCGGTCAACTGAAAAAGGATTTATCTGATATATTATATACCACCCGAGATGTAAATGAATGGCTCACTCTTCTGATTCGTGGAACTTTCTCCACTGATTTTACATGTCGTCCGATAAATATAGAAAAATTTGACCCCACTAAGCAATAAAGTGTGGGGTCGAGTCGAGAAAACGACTTGTTGAAAAAATCATTTTTTGTGTGCCTTTTATTCATAATTGTGTTTTTAGTTTATTATATTTTTGTTTGTTTATATATATACAAAAGTTTTAAGTGTGAGGTAAAATTTTTGTACTATTAAAGTACAACCCCATCTTTTGTGTGATTAACATATTTTGTTGACAGGTACTTACGATGATAAGATCGACATAACGAAACACGAAAGTATTATTGTGATAAAAAGGATTGAATATGTTCATACGATAAGCATTTTACAATGTCCAATTACTTAACAAAGGAAGTTCTAAACACTTGACACTTTTTGTCCTCTCAAATTTATAGATTTAATCTGATTTTATGTAATGAGGGCATTACATAATCTTAAGTATGGGGTGGGAGTATATAAATTCTCGAGAACTTATAATCTAGTGGTTTTTATGAAAATTTTTACAATTTTTAAACAAATATAACTAATCAATTTTAAGGTAATTACGAGCAATTAAAGATTAGGTGTCAAAAACCGAAATTATTGTCTCCATACAATAAAAATACATAAGTTTATTTGATTAAAATATATAAAAGAAAACCAAGTATAAAGGAATTTATAAACTCATATGTTTAGAACTATTTATCACATGTTTCTATGAAGTTTATTGCAGATATCATTGCTTTGAAATGTATAAACCTGAATATCTCATTAAGGAAGTAAAGTCTTCCAAAATGACACACTTGCTAACTTATGTTAGAAGATGTAGTCCAGAACAGCTGTAGGTTGACGAAAAATCTTGAAAAGTCATCTCTATCATCGGCTGGAAATCCACCTCACCTCAGTATCAAACAGGGTTTTTGGTGGTCAGACTTATCCTAACTATGAGATGGATCTGTCTCGTACAATGGGGGGCACAATGCAAATTAGCTTTTAAGACTAATGAATCTAATCCCCAGATGAATGATCTCCGTAAAGATCAAACGCGTCTATGTTTGACCGCGGTCAACATACATATGCCATAACAGATTGAGGTGTGCAAACTCATGGTTCACCGATGATATTTGGACACAATATAAGTTTCTTCTAAAACTTATGCTATTTTATGAACTATATTGTGTAAAACCATTTTTAGGACACTCGGTTTCAAGTTCCATGATACTTCAATTATGGGGGCGAGTAGCTTGCTAATCGCCGACTGAGACTACGGTTTTCAGTTACCCTCAATCGGAATTTGAGGTTAAAATCGAAAAACGTGTCTAGTGTAAAAACTAGCATGACATTTTATAAAATCATAAAACGTTTTCACAAGGTCCAATTTTTCCTAAGGATCCAAATTTTTAAACCTTAATCACGAGTTTCATGTTTGTTTCTGTTGTCAGAATTTCATTTCGTGTGGTGTGCGTGTGATTCAATAAAAATTGTGTAGTGTTTCCAATTTATTTCATAAAGCGTGTGTTTTCATTTCGTGTGGTGTGTGTGTGATGAATGACTGATATGGAAAAATATGTAGTGTCCCGAGTCTATTAAAAACTGTTATTTCTTGAGGACAAACAACGTTCAAGTGTGGGGTAATTTGATATTGCTCAATTCATGCATATTTTTAGTCGCTATATCAGTCCCAAATGTTATGATTTTATTGTATTCGAGTAGTTTTCAGGTTTGTAATTAGTTAAAATTTCCAAAGCGTCGAATGAAATGTTATTATGGATTTTCAATGATATAAAGATTAAAATGAAGATAAAATGAAGATTTCTAATGAGCAACAAAAGAGTACAACATCGCGCCTCAAGACTACAAGTTAAAATGATCGAAATCACGAAATCTGTGCGCCTGCACGAAAAAAATCATAACTAAATCATACGGACTCGAAAAAAGGCGAATCAGGTGTCCAGACGTCCGTAACTCAAAAATCTACAACTTTCAAGAAAGAGCCTTACGCGAAACGTGTACATATCTACGCAAAACGCGTACGTTTTAGACCAGATCCAGATTTAAGTTAGTGAGATGGCTGCTTTTGAGTTAAATACTATTACCTTTACACCAAAAGTACAGCAAAAACAGATCAAGATTGGATATTCCAACTTTTTAATTAAAAGACTACTACCTACTACTTCATTTACAGAATATATACGGAGTACTACCGTGAAGAAAAAAAGTACATATAGGAGGCAGTAGTTAGGATGAGGAACTAGTTGAAATTAAGTCAATTATCAATTCCAATCTATTATATTGAGTATTACGTATCATTTATTTTCTTGGTCCATCTCACATTAATTTCTAAGTTCAAATAAGATAGTTTCAATATTGTAAGGGTATTATTGTTTGTGTGCACGGGTGCTGTCATTTCCATTTTCTACCATTTGTAATCATTAAATTGAAGACCTTTTGTAAGTTTGTTACTTTCATTTTTATTATTGTAATTGTTACTTATTATTATGTTTATGTTTATGTATTATTATTTTCACTCCCGTATCATTATCATGATTAGTTAGTAAATTCCAATAGTGTTCGCTTAGATGTAGATTCTATTAAAATTATCGTTATCAATTTTTATCATTATTATTATGTTTGTATATTTATATTTTTATGTTTACCCTAGTATAATGAGTAGCTAATTTCCCTAGTGTTCACTTAGATGTAGAGCCCCTAGTGAAATGGATTGTTACCTTTTGTAAAAGTAAAAATGTAACTTAAGTATTTTTAACATTGAACCTAATTAAAAGAACCATTATTATGTACTTGGATAAATTAACCCCTGTCACTTAATTTATTAGATAAAAATAACGAAAGTTATTTTTATTTATACAAATTAAGCTTCAACATTAAAAGTGATTTAGACGAACTCATGAATAATTTACTAACACTAAATTAGAAATAAAGTTCGGTGGTTTGGGTAATATCATTAGGTATATAATAGTGAAATTTTAAAAAGGGAAACAGTTATGATTTGGGTTTTGGCGAAAGTCAAAACTGGGTTGGGTCTCAATTTAAATACTTGGGGACTAGTAACTATCTAAATAAGATCAAATGAAAATTAGACTTAATTTAGCTAGTTGAAACTTCAATTATTCGAAAGAAAAATATAAGTTTTATACTAAACATTTTAATAGAGCTTAAATTCAAAACAATCCATGGATCTAGAGGTGACACATTTAAGTAAACACTCCCATTTATATATTACGATTTATTATTATTATTATTATTATTATTATTATTATTATTATTATTATTATTATTATTATTATTATTATTATTATTATTATTTATTTACGTATTATTAGACTGATAAAATCAAAACAAAAAAATATAACCAATTTACCAGTACTGTTTTGTCACATTACTTATACCATACGCGGATTGTGTAGAAAATCACACGAAACGCGTAGCTTCAAAAACATACGCGAAACGCGTATATAATTACGTGAAACGCGTAAGTACAAGTACCAGTACTGTTTCGATTTTTATTTAAATTTATTTTTTAATTAATTACTTTAATACTAATATTAATTTATTTCAATTCATAATATTTATAATAGTATGTAGCACATTAATTCACCTTTTATTAATTTAAATCCGGTAATTTTTATTAGTTGGTAATTATAGTTAATTTTATTTAAATTGTATTTCTATGTTATAATAATAAATTCTTAATCCATTATTATTATTATTGTTTTAGTTAATTAAAATCCAAAACAAACCCCTTTTCTACTAGATTAACTATCGGTAATTTAATCTCTTGAACTCCATTCTCCCTGTGGAACGAACCGGATTTACCAACAAACTAAACTACGCGGATAGGACTAGTTGCCTAAATGTGTGTGAAATCAACCTGAATTCATTAAAACACCACATATACAATAAATCAATTTGTGTAATAAAATAACTCAAATCCGTTCATAAATAAAGGTACTGTTTCAGCACATCAAAGGCACTCCAAGATAAGAAGAATAAGGACTTTGAAGATTTTATCGAATGGAGTCTTTAGAAATTTGTCCTTCTAGTATATGTTTTTCTGTTTCCGTATTAGTGTTTCCATTCATTGTAAAGGCTTTGCCTAAAACTACTATTCTTGTTTCATTTCAGGTGTAATAAAAGATGTTAGTTATCTTTGTGATGTTTAATAAAATTTAAGTGTTTTTAATACATCCCGTTGTTTCTCTTATCTATCATATTACGTGTTGTGTGAAACTTATGCATTTATTAAGCAAATTTATAACTTACCAGCACCATAAACTCTTCGACTAGAACTGTTTCGTGTATTGAAGATCAATGGCACAATCAACTCACGGTGCTACCAACAACCTTCCAAATATTACTTTGACCCCCGCACAATTTCAACAACTACTTGCTGCCGCTCAAGGCAACAATAATCAAGGGAACAATCGAGGAAATCAAAATCCACCTACATCATGCACCTACAAGGAGTTTATGAACTGTAAGCCTCCATCCTTCAATAGAAATGAGGAAGCAGTCAAATTGACTCGTTGGTTCAAAAAACTCGAATCAATATTTCGCATATGTAACTGTGCGGATGTTGACCGAGTGAAGTACGCTACTCACACACTAAGTGGCATTGCTTTGACTTGGTGGGACGCTTATGCCCAAACTGTAGGGCTAGATGCTGCTAATGCCATTCCATGGGCCGTTGTAAAAAGAATGATGACTGATAAGTTCTGTCCGAGAAACCAAATTCAGAAATTGGAAGTCGAGTTCTGGGAATTGAAGGTAAAAGGTACCGATATTGAAGCTTATACCAACAGGTTTATAGAGTTGGTTTCATTGTGCCCGGACATGATACCAAATAAGCAGAAGAAGATAGAGAGATACATGGAAGGTTTTCCTGAAGAGATTCAGGGAAATGTTATTGCTGCAAGTAAAGAGACCTTAGATGGGGTGATACTGATGGCCTAAAATCTTATGATGGCTAAGAGGAGAAAAGAGGCGGCCAATAAACAGGCTGAGGTTAAGTCTAGTGAGGGTAAGAGGAAGTTTGAACCAGCTCAGGGTTCAAGTTAGGGTTCAAACAAGAAGGCTGCTGATAATTCTAGAAGTGGTTATGTTGGAACGAAACCACAATGTACTCGCTGTGATAAGCACCATTATGGGAAGTGTACGTCCGAGTGCACCAAGTGCAAGAAGTTGGGTCATATAGCCAAGTGTTGTAGAGTCCCCACTAATCTTGCAACAAAGGCAAATGCAATTTCTCCAACCTGCTATAATTTTGGTGAAGTTGGGCATTTCCGTAACCAGTGTCCAAAGAACAAGGGTAATAATGGTAATGCTTAGAACCGCGCGTTTGTGATGACTGCTGAAGAAGCCCGTGATGATGATGAATTGATAACGGGTACGTTTCTTGTTAACAACTTCTATGCTACTGTTTTATTCGATTATGGTGCTGATAGAAGTTATGTGTCTACTGAATTTTGTGCCTTATTCACTGAAAAGCCACAATCCTTAGAAATTAAGCGTCTTGTAGAAGTAGCAAATGGTAAGGTTATGAAAGTAGACAACGTGTATAAAAACTGTGATCTGATTATAGCCGACAAACACTTTAAGATCGACCTATTGCCAATTGAGTTAGCAAGCTTTGATGTAGTCATAGGGATGGATTGGCTACGTCCGTTAAGAGCCGCAATCATGTGCTATGAGAAAACCATTAACAATCCTCTTGAAAATGGTGAAACCCTAATCGTTCAAGGAGAGATGAGTGGTTCTAAACTTAATATCATCTCTTGTATCAAAACCCGCAAGTATCTAATGAAGGGATATCAAGCCATTTTGGCACATGTTAAAGAAGTCGAACCGGAAGAGAAACGCATTGAAGATGTACCAGTGGTTAGAGACTTTCCTGAAGTATTTCCTGAAGAACTCCCTGGTCTCCCTCCCCAACGACAGGTTGAGTTTCAAATTGATTTGACTCCCGGTGCTGCACCTATTGCAAAGGCACCATACCGTTTAGCTTCATCTGAGATGAAGGAACTTTCCAACCAACTACAGGAACTTTTAGAAAAAGGTTTCATTCATCCTAGCTCATCTCCGTAGGGAGCACCCGTTCTTTTTTTCAAGAAGAAAGATGGCACATTGAGGATGTGTATTGATTACTGTGAGCTTAATAAGCTAACCATCAAGAATCGTAATCCACTCCCGCGTATTGATGACCTGTTTAACCAATTGTAAGGGTCAAGTATCTATTCGAAGATTGACCTTAGGTCGGGTTATCATCAATTGAGGGTCAAGGAAGCTGATGTTTCTAAGACTGCTTTTCGAACTCGTTACGGACACTATGAGTTTCTTGTCATGCCTTTTGGTTTAACCAATGCTCCTGCTGTGTTCATGGATCTTATGAACCGTGTATGCAAACCTTATCTTGACAAATTCGTGATCGCTTTCATCGATGATATCTGATCAAGCATAGACTGATCGGGTCAGGTTTGGTCCATGCTTGACATCAAATAAAGGAGATTTAAGGGTCAATTGGGTTTAACGCTCCGGTCTGGAGTACCGTGAATAACCCCTACGAGATGAGGATCTCAGCGGGGGTGGTTAATCGTAGACCCACCATCGGCGGGTAGTCCGGTCAGCGATGGCTCTCGCGGAAGATGTAGGGTTTATGTTCATAGAACGTTACCTGTATATCAAGTGTCTAGTGAAATGCTATAAGTCCGGTAGCGCGGGTATAATTGCGCTATCTAAGATAGCGCGGATGGTCCGTACGTGGATACTTAAAATAGTATGTGTGTAAGTTCTCCAGGAATGGATGCTTGCTTTGTGATTCGAGTCCGTTGTTTATACGGCGATCCTTTTTGTCTTCTATTGCCATGTAATAATGTTAGCAAGATCGTGGTCTGCAAATAGTACTTCTACTGACAAAAGTAAAAGGTGTTTTGTCGGACCTGACTCCTGTCTGCTATATACCTTCTGCCAGTTACATCATCGCCTGACATGCATACATCACTTCAGCACTAAAGAATGGTTAGCGCGGCTTAGTGACTACAGCGCCTGATCATTTCAGCACGTATCATGCTTGGCTACTCTGGCGATGATGTTGGATGCGCTACACGAGCTAATCGGGTATGCGTATCATTATGTCCCCCAGTTCAATACGAGCTAATCGGGTATGCGTATCATTATGTCCCCCAGTTCAATGTTATGTGCAAGGATTGCGCATGATGTTGAACTCAACTAGTGGCCACCGCCTGCTTGACTTGCTCTTAGTATTCTTGCTCTTCACTTGTTAAAATAATGCCTTTGTCCTGCTGCATTAAATGCAAAGTATTTTTGACGGCGCTTGTCAATCTGCTACAGTGACCGTGTTGTCACTTCAGCCGTCTTTTGTTACCTCGTACTTCCTGCTTTGCTTCTTTCCGACACTTGGCAGTTCCTCTGCCGTTCGTTTTTTTTAACCGCCCCTTTTCAACTTCCCTTTGAGATGTCTTCCGTGTTTTTACTCCCCTATAAATACCTCATTATCTCCTCCCCATATTTTTACTCTTTTTTGCTTTCCTCAATCTTGCGCAACTCTTTTAGGCTTGCTTCTCATTGCTTCTTTGGTTTCGACTCTTACTTCTTCTGGTTAGCGCGCGTTTAGTTTCTTTTGTTTACGGTATTTTGATTATATTGTTAACAGATGACATCTTCTTCTTCTACTGGTGAGCCTCCGAACTGCGGAGTAATTAGGTCTGCTATGACAGCGCGAAAGATCACGCTATTAGTGGACTGGTATCTGCCTTTGGCCGATTTAAACCCCACAGCACCTTTAGCGAATCAGCGCGCGAATACCGTTATTGATGGTAAAGTCACCGTGTATCAGCAAGTTATGTTGGAGGGGAATGTGCGCTATCCTTCCACTCCTTTCTTCGTGGAGGTCCTCCATCATTTCAACATCGGCTTTGGCCAGCTGCATCCATACAGTGCGTGTCGCGTTACCCTTTTCGAGATGATTTGTCATCATTACGGTTTTCCTCCTTCGCTAGCTCTGTTTAAACACGTGTTTTCATATTGCAAAAGTCAGCAGAGTTGGTATGCTTTTGACGATAGAGTTAAGTTTGTGAAGCGCTCGAAAGCCGGGGTGCGCAAGAAATGGAAGAACTCATTCTTTTATATTGATGATTCGTTTATTCCCCTTGCTTATAGAAATATCTGTGCGTGGCATACGGATGAGAGGAACATCCGATTAAACAATAAACCCCCTCTTTCTCCAATCGACGCGAGGAGGCTTGAGCATTTTTATAACCGCGAACTTCCCCTTCGTCAGTATAGCAGCAATATATTGCGGGTTGCTAACTTATGTCCCCATTCGCCCGCCCTGCCAGTTATCAAAGATGCCGATGATAATGGTAGGCGGCAGATGGGCGTTAATTTTATATTGGTCTCCTTTCCACTGCTTCTGTTATAACTTATCTTTTTTTGAATTTGCAGATATGCGTCTAGACAGGCTTCTTGCGTCTCATGACATCGAGGGCGTCTATACTGAGACACCCGAAATGGGGAATGAGGGTGAGCAATGCTCAAGCGTTGACCCTATTGTCCAAGGTGACGGTTCTGGTGGTGTCTGTGGTTCTAGTGGCGCCAGTGGTTCTGGTGGCGCCGAGCAGTGTGTGGGTGCTGAGGGACCCGAGGCGACTGAAGCCCCAACTGAGAGTGGGCACAAGCGTAAGCGCGAGAAGAAGGCAAAAGGTAATTTCATTTTGCTTAAGTTATGAACAATAGCGCTACTAATTATGTCACTAATCGGTTATCTTTTTCTTGCAGAAGCTCGCTTGCAGTTTTATGGTATGAATGATCTGATGTCGATACCAGAGAAGACAGCGACTTCTCAATTTAACTATCTGGAGGGTATCAAACTTCCCAACTACTTCACGCATTTATCACATGAAGCGGCGTGGCGCTTCGATGTTTAACTAACCATGTTGAACTTTATGCGCTCCTAATTTTGCCTAAAGGAGGCAAAGGCTCGTTTTGATGGCGCTGGGTCTTCTACACCGAGTGCATTAACTGCTGATCAATCTTATGATCGCATGGTGTTTCTGAAATCAAAGCTCGAGGAGTCAGAAAAGGCGCGCCATGAGGCAGCCAGCGCTTCATCTGCCTTAGCTACTGAGAAGGCGTCTCTGGTTTCTCAAGTGGAGGGTTTAACCGAAAAGGTTAACCTCGTTGAGTCTGAAAAGAGCGCTCTTGCTAAGGAGCGCGAGGACTTGGCGGGTTGTTTGTCTACTTGCGAGGTCGATCGTGATGCAGCGATACGTCAATTTGAGACCTTGAAGAAGGGTCTTCCTTCGCTCGTTGCTCGTGCTTGCGACTCCAAATATGTGAGCGATCTGCTTGTTGATGCCATTCTTGCCTTTAAGGAGGAAGAGAAGCTCGATTTTTAGAAGAAGATCCAGCCCCATGTTCAATCTTCCGAGACTTTAGATGCTATTATTGCTAAGGAAGTGGATCCCTTGACAACGCAGAAGAGCAAGGAAGTAGCGCCAACACTGATGAACATCTTGGTCCCTTCATTGGTAACTTTGTCCAATGACCCTACTGCTGATGCACACCGCTTATTAAACGAACAATTGTAATTTATCATATATGTAATGACCTGTGGAAATGAAATATTTATCTTGTTTCCTTCTCTCTTTTGTGGATGACGCTTATGTTTTAATGCGCTCTTGTGATTTATACTTGAGTAGATTTTATCGTTGCTAGTTACAGACGATATACGTGTGCTAGATATGACTTCATCTTTTGTGATTTACTTGTTTTTGCCCACATGATAGTCGCTAAGTATTTGTATGACCAGGCATGTTGGTTTTGACTGCAATTGTAGTATGATCGTGTGCGCAAGATCGTTTGTTAACGTATTTCTTTTGGCTAAGTTCTTGTTTATTTTAATCGTAATTATACTCGAGGCATGTCAACATTTAACTTATCACATATATTGTTGTGCACACAATATATGCTTAAGTTAAGCATCCGTGTGTGCGCATCGAGAGTCTTCTAAGTGCGCCAACACTTAGGATTGAGGTCAGGCGCGACCAACGCCTTTGTTTATAGTTATGACTTGCAGATCTCGATTTCTGTGTGGGTAGGTCAGGTCAACCCAATGGCGCTTAACCGTCCGGTTATAATAGACTAGCTCGTCGCCAAACAAGCTTCTGCCGCACGGGTGCCGAAGAAAGCGACCCTTCAAAGGCAGGAGTGCGTTGCCTAAAAGATTGTGCGCACCATTTTCAAGTTATAGAACTACTTTACATATAATGGTACAAAGATAATTGTAGACAATAACTTGGAGACAATAATCAAGCATGGATAGATAATGCGCGTAAAGCGCTTAGAGATCGTCATCATTACAGATTTCAAATACGCACTAAACAAGGCGCGCGTAAAAACTTCCAATCATTTCAATAACAAAACATTGGAATAACCATCCTGAACACAACCATACTACCACGACCTCTCCCTCATCTTCTCATCCTTGTATTCTTCGAACTCGTAGTCCACACCAGCAATTTTGTATCCCTCGTCATTTCCAGCTCCTGAAGAACTGGCCCCATCTTTCTTCGCCTTTGCTGCGGCTTGAATACTTCGGATTTGTGGATACCAGTAAAATAGTGTTACAAATCAATGAATGCGCGAGTATGTGTGCAAGCGCACTCTAATATGCGTCTTATGTTTCGGATTATGTAAGATTGTGCTCATTAAGCGCGCAGTCTGGTTGCGCGTTTATTGTATTCCATCCGGTTAAGTATGCATTTACCGATTTCACTGTTACGTGGTTGCGTGCGATCTGTAGTTTTAATTTTCGAAACGATTAGTTATATATGTTTACGTGTACCTGTTGAAGTCGATAGTCCTCTGCTGTCACTTTGGACTTGAGCGTGGCTTTCCCTAGCGGGGTAGGTAGCGTTATGATGCCTTGATAAAGGCAGGTGCTGATGGCGAAGTGTGACAGCGCCGGTTGCCCAAGGATAGCGTCGTATTCCGATTCCGCGCGTATCACTTTGAAGTCAACCATCAGTGTGTGCTCCCTTTCCCTGTCATGATCATCCCGTAAGGTCAGCGCTGCTCCTAGTATCCCTTTTGACCATGCGAGGTTCCTACTAATTCCTCTAAACTGTTGCTTCACCTCCCTTATGTTGCACTTCATTCTGTAGGACAAGTCATCATAGTAGTGGAAGAACATAACGTTGACACAGCTGCCAGTGTCGATGAGAATATTGTTAATGTATTGACCGCACTCAGGCAAGTAACCCTCCACGAACAGCGGAGCACATTTCCTTTCGTAAATAGGGTTTCATATGGCAGCAATGGTTCCTTCTCGATTTCTTTCCTCCTCTCCCACGAAAAGACATAGATAACCTTGTCCTTCTCACATCCTTCATTCTCCTTCTTGTATCCACCCGACTCATCCTTCCCTGGCTTTAGGTGTTTCAGCTCTCCGCGCTTGAGGCAAACGACCACCTTATCAACCAATGCTTTGCAGCGATTGGTCTCATGTCCGAAATCATCGTGAAAGTCGCAGAACTTACACTTATCACGTCGCGCATACTCAGACATGCGCGCGGGTTTCTCAAACGTTTTTGAGATGGGCTCAGTTACGTAGATCTCCTTTAGGCTCTTGGTGAGGCTTCTAATTAAGGCTTGCTTGTTTTCCCTCGTATCGCTATCCCTGTTCCGATGATGATGTTGCTGGTTGTTGTTGTTGTTGTTGTTGTTCCCTTGATGGTTTCGCTGGTGCTTCCTATCGCTGTGATGATTGTTACCATGGTGGCGATAGGGGCTGGAGTCGTGCGGGTTTCTCCCGAAACCACTCGACTGGCGTCCACCCCTTGGCGAATCGTAATCGTCGCGCTGACCATTTCCCGAACCTTTGTAACCCGAGTACTTGGTAGTGTCTTCCTCAGCGCGCATGTGTTCATGCGCTTCTCTTATCGCTTCTACCAGTGTCTCTGGAGGACGCTTCCTTAATCTCTACCACAATGCTAGGTGGCGCTCTTGACAGATTCCGTGTATGAAACCGAATACCTTCAATGATTAGATGCAGTTAGGGATTCTGGCAACCTCTTGGCAGTATCTATCGATGAACTGTCCCAAGGATTCTCCTCGCTCATGCTTGATGTTGTGACACTCGACATGTGTCCTTCTAGTTGCGCGCATGTTATGGAAGTTAAGCAGGAAACGTGTTCGGAGATGATCATAACAGCTTATAACGGGCGCCGGAAGGTTGTTGAACCATTGTCGAGCCACACCTTCAAGCAGCGGAGGAAACTCCGTGCATTTTGTCTCATCAGCCAAATGCTGGTTTCATGCTATTCCTTCATACTTCTGTAAAAAGTCATCAGTGTCTGAGAATCCGTCATAATACCTCAAGGTTAGCAGTATCACTGGCAGTGGTGTCGAGACGTGATTCAGTATGTGCGCTGAGAACTTTTCTCCCGTAGGAGCAGTTTCGAAAGAGGTTTTGACGGGTACTCCTTCAATTCCTGCGTACAGGTTTTTGATCATGAGTTCAGCCTTTCCGGGCTATTCAAATTCATGCACCATGTCATCTGGCGCGGCGTTCATTAAAGCATAGATTAGATTGGCTTGGCTGAGAGCGCGTTGTTTGGGCGTTCGAGTCGGTAATTCGGTGGGGGCGCTCCTTCCTGCAGGGGAAGTTCCTTGTGCGAAAGTAGTAGCGCCAGATCCGGGAGTTGTTGGAGATGCATCCCTTCGGGGTGTAGGTGAAGGCCTTACGCTTTGTGAGCCGGTAGGGCTGCTAGTGTGACTAGGGCTATTACGTACGGCTTCTAACATTGGGTAGACGGGGGTGAACCCCGTGCTTGTGGTGTTCGAGGCCTAGGGTATCGGCCTGATCTCTTCCGGGGTCTTGAAAGATGATGTGGGTGCACCAGGGGGGTATCTGGGTACCTCTTGGTGGCGCGCTGTCGGAGGTTCCTGCAGATCCTTTGATGGATGGCTTAGGTCCTGTGGGCGAGGTAGCTCGCGCTTGTGCAGGTTTTGGTAGTTCTTGCTTGCTAGTCATTTCAATACCTGTTACTGTATCAAGAAGAAACAAGCGAGTTGTTAGTGGACATACAGAAAAAAAGATCAAATCAAAATCTTTTAACTTGTGTGTCCCACGGATGGCACCAAATGATCAAGCATAGAATGATCAGGTCGGGTTCGGTCCATGCTTGACATCAAAAAAGGGGGATTTAAGGGTCAATTGTTTTTAACGCTCCGGTCCGGAGTACCGTGAATAACCCCTCTGCGAGATGAGGGTCTAAGTGGGGGTGGTTAAACGTAGACCCACCATCAGCGGGTAGTCCGGTCAGTGATGGCTCGCGTGAAAGATGTAGGGTTTATGTTCATAGAACGTTACCTGTATATCAAGTGTCTAGTGAAATGCTATAAGTCCGGTAGCGTGGGTATAATTGCGCTATCTAAGATAGCGCGGATGGTCCGTACGTGGATATTTAAAATAGTATGTGTGTAAGTTCTCCAGGAATGGATGCTTTCTTTGTGATTCGAGTCCGTTGTTTATACGGCGATCCTTTTTGTCTTCTATTGCCACGTAATAATGTTAGCAAGATCGTGGTCTGTAAATAGTACTTCTACAGACAAAAGTAAAAGGTGTTTTGTCGGACCTGCCTCCTGTCTGCTATATACCTTCTGCCAGCTACAACATCACCTGACATGCATACGTCACTTCAGCGCTAAAGAATGGTCAGCGCGGCTTAGTGACTACAACGCCTGATCATTTCAGTGCGTATCATGCTTGGCTACTCTGGCGATGATGTTTGATGCGCTACACGAGCTAATCAGGTATGCGTATCATTAATATATTAATCTATTCCAAGAGCGAGAAAGAGCATGAGCAACATGTGCGGTTGATTCTAGAGCTTTTAAAGAAAGAACAATTGTATGCCAAGTTTTCCAAGTGTGAATTTTGGCTGCGAACCGTACAATTTCTTGGACATGTAGTTGATAGTGAAGGAATACATGTATATCCGGCAAAAATCACTGCTATTCGGAACTGGGAAGTGCCTAGGAGTGCAAAACATATTCGCCAATTTTTAGGACTTGCAGGTTTTTACTGAAGGTTTATCAAAGATTTTTCTATTCTAGTCAAACCTCTCACCAAGCTAACTCACAAGGGGAAGAAGTTTGAGTGGTCCGAAGAACAGGAATCTGCTTTTAAGGTTCTAAAGGATAAATTGACCACATCCCCGATTCTATCATTACCTGATGGCACCGATGACTTTGTAATCTATTGTGATGCCTCGAACCAAGGTTTTAGATGTTTCTTAATGCAACGTAACAAAGTTATAGCTTATCCATCTAGACAACTGAAGAAACATGAAAAGAACTATACCACACATGACCTGGAGTTAGGAGCTGTGGTATTCGCATTGAAGATATGGAGACATTACCTCTACGGGGTTAAATTCACGGTGTTTACCAATCATAAAAGTCTTCAACATATCTTTGACCAGAAGCAACTGAACATGAGACAAAGGCGTTGGGTCGAGTTATTAAATGACTATGACTATGAGCTTAAATATCATCCTGGTAAGGCGAATGTAGTTGCCGATGCCCTTAGTAGAAAGGATCGTGCCAAACCGATTCGAGTCCGAGCCTTAAATATACGTATTCGTACTAATCTTACATCTCAAATCTGTGAAGCACAACTTGAGGCATTGAAGGAAGAGAATGTCTAACTTGAGGGACTTAAAGGTCTCGAAAAGTAACTTGAACTTAAGGGAAACAGAACAAGGTATTTCAATAACCGAATCTGGGTCCTAATCTTCGGAAATCTTTGAGAACTAGTCTTGGATGAAACACATAAGACTAGGTATTCTATTTACCCAGGCTCTAGTAAAATGTATCACGACATGAAAGAGTTTTATTGGTGGCCTAATCTGAAATTTGATATTGTTGATTATGTGAGCAAGTGCCTTACTTGTTTGTAATTTAAGGCTGAGCATCAAAAGCCGTCTGGTTTACTTCAACAGCTGGATATTCCATAGTGGAAGTGGGAATGTATCACTATGGATTTTATTTCTAAGTTGCCCAAGACTTCAAACGGCAACGATACTATTTGGGTCATAGTGGATCGTCTTACTAAACCTGCACACTTTTTACCGATCAAAGAAACCGGCAAGATGGAGAAATTATCACAACTTTATATCAAAGAGATTGTCTCATGTCATGGAGTCCCTATCTCAATCAATTCTGATCGCCACAGTCGATTCACTTCTAGATTCTGGAAAACTTTACAATCAGCTCTTGGAACGCAACTCGACATGAGTACCGCTTATCATCCACAAACCGATGGTCAAAGTGAACGAACCATTCAAACGTTGGAAGATATGCTTCATGCTTGTGTTATCGATTTCGGAAAAGGTTGGGACATATACTTGCCTTTGGCTGAATTTTCTTACAACAACAGCTATCACTCAAGTATTAAGGCTACACCTTTTAAAGCCTTATACGAACGAAAATGTAGATCCCCACTGTACTGGGATGAACTAGAGGACAGACAGTTAACTGGTCCTGAAATCATTCATGAACCTACTGAAAAGATCGTTCAGATTAAGAAACGATTAGAAACTGCCCGCAGCCGACAGAAGAGCTATGCTGATAATTGTCGGAAAGATTTAGAATTCCAAGTTAGTGATAAACTCATGTTGAAAGTATCCCCTTGGAAAGGCGTCGTTCGATTTGGTAAATGAAGCAAACTAAGTGCGCGTTTTGTTGGACCTTTCAAGATTACTGAAAGAATTGGTCCCGTGGCATATCGATTAGAACTACCTGCTAAACTTAGTAACATACACGACGTATTTCACGTCTCAAATCTGAAAAAGTGTCTTGCTAATGACACACTCGTTATTCCTTTGGATAACATTCGCATTGACGATAATATGCATTTCATAGAAGAACCAATGGAGGTCGTGGACCAAACTGAAAGATGCTTGAAACAGAGCACTATTCCTATTGTTAAGATCCGTTGGAATTCACGAAGAGGCCCCGAGTATACCTGGGAACGTGAAAACTAGATGAAGCGAAAATATCCCCAACTCTTTTCAACCGCAGATACATCCGAGAAGTCTACCTAAAACTTCGGGACGAAGTTTTTATTAACGGAGAGGTACTATAACGACCCTCATTTTTCCATTTCTGTTTTTACTATTTTACTCTTAAGACTTTTTGTGCTCGTAAACTTTATTTAACAACACGTTGATTAAATAGTAATTTTTAATCAACACTACCTGTCAATTAAAGTTTATGCATTATGTGATATTTTATATATATAATCTACATGTAATAATTTAAAAGGTGACAATTATATAGATTAAAAATTTATGGGAAGTAAATAAAATCTAACAAAAGTCATGGACTAAAAATTTAAAAGATTAAATAAAAGAAATAAAAAAATATATAAATTATATAAATATAAATAGGAACAAAAAAAAAATTTATATAAAGAGTAAAAATGGGTCGGCCAAGTTAAAAAAAAAAAAAAAAGAAAACTAAACAATTAAGTAATCTAATCCTAAGCTAGTTACAATTAGTCTAATCCTAATCCAATTCTAACTCCCTAAACTAATCCTAGTTTCAATCCATTTTCAAGCTTATCCCTTAGCAATCCTAGTATGATCATGAGTCTAAAACATACTATAAAAAGACCCCTTGGCTCCTTGTTTTCTCATTCATAAGTTGCATCATAAAATCACTTGAAAGTCTCTCTTCCTCTCCTTGCATTTGTTTGGCAGTTTTAAACCACCCACACCACCACTTTAGTCGACTTCCACCTTCACCAAAACAGCCTTCACACTTCGCCATCTAGCTGCGTTTTCTGCAGCCATCACCACCGCCACCTACAGCAGTTTCCTGCTGTCATACGCTGTGACAACCCGGAAATTTTTGACCAAATTTAAACTTAATCTTTATATGATTTCGACACGATAAGCAAAGTCTGTTAGGTTAAGTCTCAAAATTTTTGATCTGTTTCATATATGCAATTGACTTTCGACCAATCCCGATGATTCACGAACAACTACTCGTAAAAAAGATGTATATCTATTTAAATATAAAAATAAAAGTATATAATAAATTGAAATATAAATTGAAATAATATATAGATATGATTGATATACATAATTATTGATTGTATGTATATTAGAATATATAAAATGTATAAATATTAAACTTTCAAAATGTGTAATTATTTGATATATATCATAAAAGTATTAAATATAAATAATTAATAATATGTAATATTAATATATTAAATTTAGGTTTCAAGTTAAAGATATAGTGTTATACTAATATTATTATTATTACTTCATTATTAATATCAATAATGTTAATATTAATATAAGTATTATTAATACTACTATATATAATATATAAATATGAAATTGATACATTTAATTTGTTATAATATTATTATTATTACTACTAATATTATTATCAATATTAATATAATTAGTATTGTTTTTACCATTAATAATATTATCAATTTCACCAAAATTTTTGTGACTTATTATTATTACTACTCTTATTATTATTATTATTATTATTATTATTATTATTATTATTATTATTATTATTATTATTATTATTATTATTATTATTATTATTATTATTATTATTATTATTATTATTATTAGATTATTTGTATTTAGATTATTATTAATATAATTATAATTATTAATTATTAATAATAATTATATATAAAATCATACGAATCAAATTCAGTTGCATATATCTACCAAGACTGTAATCAAATTTGTTTCTGTCTCCAGTTTATTAGATATCAAGAATCAATCGTACAAATATGTTGACAATCACAATCTACTTTAATTTATTTTCAAATTTCTTCCTGATCGAATATTTCATGTCGATCAATTGTTGTTACAAAACAAAATCAAACGAATATAGTACTGTAAAAATATCTCATTTACATAGTCGATGGCATGAATTCACAAATACGGATAACTGAAATTTGTTACACGTCGAGATAAATTCACATTACAAAACAAAATTTTATTTCATATTAATATCAAACAGTCAAATTTATTCAACTTATATATATATATATATATATATATATATATATATATATATATATATATATATATATATATATATATATATATATATATATATATATATATATATATATATATATATATTGTACCCGATTGATTCTTCTGTCGACCCAATCAAAGCTACGAAACAAACTGTAATCGAATCTTGTGCTGTAGATATCGTACGAATCTGTTACACTTTACTTTATGCTTTATATATTTTTGTTTGATTCTTATTGGGCTTGATTCTTCATGTCGATAACATTAGCATTATATAATACATGATCATTCTATGATGCGGATACAATTCCTTCACTTTCTCCACCCATTATAAACTTTACAAGAACACAAACCACACCATCACGTGACTCTCTTCTTCTTACTTCGATCAACCATCACCATCTCTAAACTTAAGCTGCTGCGTCTGTTCTTTTCTCATTCGTGAACCACCACCAATAGACAAACCCACAAACCTGCATGCTTTCTTTGCTATCGTGATCAAACCCGACACCACATTAAAACCAACAACGAGGAACACAAACCACAACAAACCCACTTTGATCACCAACATGACTACCGAAAACAAACCATTTCATAACCAAAATCTCTCTCTTTTCTCTCTCTCTTATTTCCGACTTCATTTAATCACCATTAACCGTTGCCATCACCTTCGCCTTCACCATTTTCGTTTTCTGTTTTATCAAGCAAAATCATAAACCACCACAACCTGCAACCTGCTGTTCTCTTCTATTTCTATTTTTTTTATATTGTAATGAGGAAGAGGGATGAAGAAATGTTGAGCATTTTTTAAAATAACACGAGGATATAAAAAGGTTGATGATGTCCTACAATTTGTTTTTACTCGATAACTTTTAATCAATCAATACCCACTCACAATAATTTATTCGATAATGAAGTACAAAGGTGAAGGATACAGCTAGGTGTCATTCCTGTTTAAGATCTGGACAAATAAAGCTCTTTTAACTTGTGTAAGTGGGCCGATATATTATCATTTCTTTAGCATATATAGTGGAGCGATTAGTTAATTGTTTTCATTAGCTACATGATATTTTAAATAACAAGGATGAGCTGTGAAAGTGATTGATACAGCAACAAATAAATATGGTACACTAGGCTTTAAGCAATCGAATTTGGGCAGTATGTTTAGTATACTATACGGACTACTCATTCTTGTTTCACATAATTACAATGGGTGATAATTATGGCATTTAAATTATTTTTTATGATGACAATGACATTAAAGTGGATGGGTTGGTGATAAAGGGGATGATAACCGACACATTATAATGATGATGAAACACAATCATGGTGATGAATAAGCTGTGAACTTGTTTTCCTCGAACACCATAGTTTGTTTTGTTTCCTGCTATTCGTTTCGGTTGAAACCAAACCCAAACCACCACCTTATTACCCAAACCACCATCGAACCCTTTTGCTTGTTGGTTGTTTTCCTGTTTGGTTGCCAACCTCATGTAAACCCGATTGCTGCTGCATCTAGTCTCTGATGATAAACAATGATGATGAGATCAACCAATCGAACCATTGAGCTACTGAATTTTTATTTCTGTTTTGATCCTAGTATCAAACCCCATGTCCCCACTGAATAGAACTAAATAATAAAAGATTGTTGCATTATTTGAGTGGTTTCTAAATTGAAGACAAGTCCCATCTATTGTATATTGTCATTTGTTCTGTACGCAACAGATAATGATGATGATTGGTAGTGGATGCCACGATGGAAGAGAAAAATGTGAAGGAGGCTGTATAAAATCGTTCCTGTACAGCCGATTGATTTTTTTTATTTCATACGGATCCTAAAATGGACTGATAAAGGGTCAAATTTGTGGGCTGCTTGTTTGCTTTGGGCCGTGGTCATCTTGTTGGGCCGTATATGAGTTAAATGGATTTTAAATAGAAACGGGCAAATATTTGGTTAAATAAGATTCGAGTTATGTATTAAAACAGAAGTAACATGGCAGCTCAATGGTTAAGGGTGTTAGGGTCAATCAAGAGGTCGTGGGTTCGAGCCCGGGCTGGGGCATTTTTTTTTTTAGAAGAAAAAGGAAACATGGTTTTATGGCTTAAAAGGTTTAATGGGCGATTTATGTCAGGAAATAAATAAATAGAGGAATGGTTAAGGATATTATTGGGTTAGCGGGATGTCGCGGGTTCAAACCCGGACTTGGGCATTTTTTTAGGACTACTCCTTTGAGGTAGTTTACTTATTACTCACTTTTATTATTATTATTATTATTATTATTATTATTATTATTATTATTATTATTATTATTATTATTATTATTATTATTATTATTATTATTATTATTATTATTATTATTATTATCATTTTTAATGTAAGTAGTATTATTATTGAAACTAATTTTCTTTTTATAAAAATTATCATTTTTATTAATAAAACTATCATTATTATTATTATTATTATTATTATTAGAATTATCATTATTTTTATCATAATTACTTTTATTATCATTTTTATCATTTCTAACACTAATATTATTATTTTTATCATTATTATTATTAGTATTATTAATATATCAAATAAAGATTTTCTATATAAAAATAAATTATTTACATAAAACATAACTATATTAATATGTTTGTAATAAATATTAATTATCTATTTAATGTATATAAAAATAAATATAGTTAATTTAGTTATTAATGAAACGTACAAGTTACTAAAATAACAATTAATAATAATACCTAGAATTGTTCGATTACCATTATATATGTTAATATACATATAAATGATATAGGTTCGTGAATCCGAGGCCAACCCTGCATTATTCAGTTCCGTCGTATGCATATTTTTACTACAAAATATTGTATAGTGAGTTCATTTGCTCCCTTTTACTCTTTATATTTTTGGAACTGAGAATACATGCGCTGTTTTTATAACTGCTTTATTAAATGCTTTTGAAATATATTTTGAATTGAGAATACATGAAATGCTTTTATAAATGTTTGACGAGATAGACACAAGCAAAACATTCCTCGAATGAATTATTATGTAGACAGAAGTTCTGTGAATTATTATTGAATTAGTTGGACGTTATAATTGCCACTAATTGTTGTGAATATTTCCCCTGATTATTATTGCTTGGTAACCTAAGAATTAGAAATGGGTATGGACCTAATTCACGTGAATCCTAAAGGTAGCTACCTGGTTTAACACCCCCACCCAGAATGTTCACTAGACAGAAGAGCTAGTGGGTGTGGTGTTTAGTACTTCGAAGTTTATATATTTATACAGACGAGATATTCTGTTTTGGGGATATTATTGATGCGCATTATATGTTAAGGTCGGTTACCAAGCCAAGCAATGAAAGCAAAGTGAATGTTATGTATCGAGAGAATGATTTTATACACAGGTTATGTGTATGTTATTTTTGTTCATGAGATATGTGTACGGTTATTAAAAATTCGCGAGGCAACCTACGGGGGAGAAAAGGATATGAACCTACTCTGCTAAGCATTATGAAAAATGGTTTTGTACACGAGATAGGTGTACTGTATTTAAATCTTGTGGTCTATCAAAATAATGAATTTTATTGCTTACGATAAACCTATGAACTCACCAACCTTTTGGTTGACACTTGAAAGCATGTTTATTCTCAGGTATGAAAGAAATCTTCCGCTGTTCATTTTCTCATTTTAAAGATATTACTTGGAGTCATTCATGACATATTTCAAAAGACGTTGCATTCGAGTCGTTGAGTTCATCAAGATTATTATTAAGTCAATTATAGTTGAAAGTATTATGAAATGGTATGCATGCCGTCAAATTTCGATATGAAGAAAGTTTGTCTTTTAAAAAAGAATGCAATGTTTGTAAAATGTATCATATAGAGGTCAAATACCTCGCAATGAAATCAACTATTGTGAATCGTTTATAATCGGTATGAACGGGTCCTTTCATACGCCACCCAAAAACAGTCCAAAGTCGACCTGCTATGTTTCTGCGCGACAAAAACAACCCAAAACCCTCCTGTTTTAGGTCACTTTGTTGCTGCATTTTTCTGCTGTGAATTGGTTTATCATCGCCACCTTTTTCTTGATCTTAATCCTTTTAAAGTATACCTAAAACTCTAAATTAATCATATTTTTTAATTAGTTACTTTTAAGTATTAAATTGAAGTTATAATCTTGAACATGAACTAGATAATATAATTAAAGTTCATGAATAAATGCATATGGTTAATGAGTTGTATATGATTAAGTATTATGATATTAATAAGATGAAAGTGATAAAAAAAAAGATTATGAACTTGAATATGGTTAATAAAATAAAAGATTATGATTTGTGAATACTAATAAGCTTATGATTATGAACATGGTTAGTGATAGAGATGGTTAATGATAAAATTGGTAATTGTAGATTGAAACATGTAAAAAAAAAAAAAATATACATGCATGCATGCATGCTTTATGTGTATATGTATATATATACACATATAATGTGTGTATATATATATATATATATATATATATATATATATACGCGTGTGTGTATGTATATGTGTATGTGTATATGTAATTAGATACGAATAAGTATATGAAATTGGTAAAACACAAAAAGAAAAATAATATAAGCATAAGTATATGTATCGTGTATATGTATATATGTAGATATATAGTGTTTCAAAAATTAATATTTGTTTGTTAGATCAATTAGGGTAAGTGTTACTATGTATTTATATGTATCACCTTTTACTTATATATATGTAACACATACATAGAATATATGCATATATATACTATAGTTATAAACATATACATGTAATATACGAATAATAATATATATGTATGTATCATGTAGATGTATATATATATATGTAACACATGTATAACTATATGTATGTACAAAACATGATAAGATTTTATAACGATGGTTAATTAATTAAAGAATAATTAGAGTAATAATACTATTACTATAACTTGTAAACCTATCTATATTGTAACGCCTTAACTACACTAAGTTATATTATCACATATATATAATTATTAAGTATAGAAATAGTATATTAATGAAAGGTATTTATACACCTATAACTTGAAGGTTATAATCAAAAGATAACGTACAAAATATACGAACTTCACCGCTACTCACGGTCGTAAGTGAATGATGTCTAGGTTGCCATTTATAGGGATAACTTGTGGATCTCGAATGCCATGACTTAGATTCTGGTCAAGAGTCCTGGGCCCCGGTTACATCTGGTCATTCCTAACTTACTTGATAGCAACGAAGTTCGGGCAAAGTTGTACAACATCTTGTGAAGGAATATAGCCCGAACTTACCTAGAACTTACTATAAGTGGAAGCTTTCCATAAATAGTAAGTTTCTGAAAATAGAAACTTTCGAGAAATAGGAATTTTTCTCGTGAACCGTCACTGTTAATATAATTGTTATATTAATAAACATACTTTATGTCTGTTAGACATTAACTAATCAAACTTTATATCTCTAGATTGAGATCTCCGATCACTTACTCCGTTCATTCTTCTTTGCGTGGAATAACTTACTTGATACTAAGGTGAACTTCATAGCCCCACTTTTTATTATTTCTTAATTGTTTACAAAACTTTGGGGTGAGACACATGCTTGCTTTTAAAACTGTTTTACGCTTAGACACAAGTACTCAAAACTGTTTAACTGTGCTGCCATGCTATGTTTCATGCTAAATCCCTACCATGATATCGTTAATTACTTAGTGTAACGCAAGCTTAGTTAATGTGAGTAGGCCTACTGAGAGCGACATCTCTATCTAGTTGACCGTTGGTCAATGGATACATATTAATGATTCAACGACACGAACGTGAAGTGTTTAGGGTAACTTATGTTTAGTCTCGATATCATAACTTCGACACTTGCTTTGGAACGATGTCTCCACATCAAACTTGATAACTAAATCTTGTGGTCTAAAAACGATTATAAACCTATGTTGTCCACTCAACCATTTTTGGTTGACACTTTAAGCATGTTTTGTCTAAGGTGAAGATTGCTAGAGATTATTTGCTATTTGGACTATGCTGCTTTGGAGTCCGCATTTTATATTATTGCATTAAAACATTTATGTTTACATTTACATTTTAGGTTTACATTTTTAATGACTATTTAATTCCGCTGCTTTAAATACATTAATTTTAATAAAAATGTCTCATTTAGAGTCGTTCTCGCTTTACACTTGTGTTTTGGTATTGGTTAGTCACTTATGACCCCCGGTCCCATTTAGGGGGTGGGACACCTTGCGTGCTTGCGTCTTTATTAAATTACTAATATTTATCTTCATTTCAGGATGATTGTCCCAAGAAAAAGAGACCTTTTCATTCACTGCAGCCATCAGAGATAGAGAGAGGTTGTCAGTGGTGGTTCCAGAGTTCCTCTTATTTTCAAGAATAGGTTGTTGAAGAGGAGGAAAATACACAGCTAGATAATCAAGATGATGAGCAGGTTGTTGGCATCCAGGAGGAGTCTGAGCAGACCTCAGACACTCATCCAACACCAACTGCCAATTTGCAGGAATTATTGCGTTTGGTAAATTTGTTGACCAAGTAGGTGGATGATCAAGAAAAGGAGTTGACCGATTGTAAAAACAAAATTGATGACCATGACAACGTTTAATAGAACAAGAGAAACATTTATCTTCCAAGAACAACATCAGGTATTTAATTCAATCTTTACTATAGTTTAAAACAAATTATTTACCACTTTTGTGTGGCGCAAGGTAGATTTGAGACCTTGCGTCTGGGTTATATTCTAGGCGCAAGAGCGTCCTTGCGTCCTTGCACCTGCTCACAGAAAGACGCAATACCTTTCTTGCGTTTTTGCGTCTGCATTACTTAGACTCAAGACAATTATTGCGTCTTTATTATTTACGAATTTTTTGGGTGTGTGTTGTTAATTACAGTATGATAGGGAGAATGCATGTTTGGATCCTTGTGACGACCCAAAAATTTCCGACCAAATTTAAACTTTAATCTTTATATTATTCCGACACGATAAGCAAAGTTTGTTAAGTTAAATCTCAAGAATTTTAAACTGTGTTCATACATTCATTATAACCTCGACCAAATTCCGACGATTCACGAACCGTTATATATAAATAAATATGTATATGTATATATATATTATAACTTAAGAATATTAATAAAGTATTAAACGTATAATACTTTACACGAACGTATTTGTTTCAATATGATTTTCGACGAAATAAAAAAAAATATATTAAATGATTGAATTATCAGAAACATTGAATTATGATTACAAGTCTCTGTTGAGAGGTCCACTATGATTTGAGAAAATCTATTCCTCTTAACGATATTCAGAATAATTTGTAAAGCTATTTATAAATAAAAACAAAAAGTGTCATTTACGAAAGTTAGACAAAAGTTAGTGGAGAATTGGTTTCCATAATATTCTATTAATCTATTTTCAAACGTACAAAGACGTTTTCAGTTTAAAAAGAACTTTATTATTAAAACGTATATAACTTTTATAAATATCTAGAATCACTTTTGACAACTCATTACTTAACCAGTATAATAAATATAATGATATTTATATTTTATTTCATTAAATATATATAACGATTTAAATTAATATTATATATATTTATACGCGTATTATACATACATAGTTTTTATACTTTTACTATACTTTAACTTTACCTTTACTTTCCTTTTACTTTACTTTAACTTTAATAATTCACACTTTAATAATTCACTTTAATAATTCATACTTTAATAATTCACTTTAATAATTCATACTTTAATAATTCACTTTAATAATTTATACTTTAATAATTCACTTTAATAATTCATACTTTAATAATTCACTTTAATAATTCATACTTTAATAATTCACTTTAATAATTCAAAAATCTATTATAAATAGAATTCAATAGGTTTCATTATTTCATAGAAACTTGAAAATATATTTCTCTAAACTCTCTCAATCGATTTATATATATATATATATATATATATATATATATATATATATATATATATATATATATATATATATATATATATATATATATATATATATATATATATATTTGCTCTGTATTGTTTCAAGATATTATTAGTATACATAAAATATTACGACGGAGTGCTGTCCGAGTGATTTCAAAATAGTTTTTTTGAATGAGTCGAAGCTAAGGAAATTATGGGTTATAGCTATGGAGGTGATGGGTATGGTTCATGGGTATGATCGTGAGGTCAATCTAGTGTTTATCATCTCCGTTGCGTCTACGTACTTTCCTGCAATATTGAATCTCAATATTGATATGTTCGTGAATCCGAGGCCAACCTTGCACTTGTTAAATGACGTTATATGTATTTTTACTACGAAATACAGTATTGTGAGTTTCATTACTCTCTTTTTATATATATTTTTGGGCTGAGAATACATGCGCTATTTTATAAATGTTTTACGAAATAGGCACAAGTACTAAAACTAATTCTATGTGGGTTTAAACCAGAAATATACCCTTAGCTTGGTAACATTAAACTACTTGTCTATGTACGGTAGGCGCGAATCCTAAAGATAGATCTATTGGGCCTGACAAACCCCATCCTGACTATGGGATGCTTTAGTACTTCGAGGTTATTTTAAATACACCTGATCTGGTGTACTTCAGAGGGTAAAACATGAACGTTAAGGCTTGTTACCGGGTGCCTACAACTTATAGAATACTTTGATACACTTGCGAGTGTACATATATTTATAAACGGAAATCTTGTGGTCTATTAATATATTGAAATGATTGTTATGATAAACCTATGAACTCACCAACCTTTTGGTTGACACTTTAAAGCATGTTTATTCTCAGGTATTAAAGAAATCTTCCGCTGTGCATTAGCTCATTTTAAGGATATTACTTGGAGTCATTCATGGCATATTTTGAAAGACGTTGCATTCAAGTCATTGAGTTCATCAAGATTATTATTAAGCCAATTATAGTTGGATGTATTATGAAATGGTGTGCATGCTGTTAACTTTCGTTGTAAAGAAAGTTTGTCTTTTAAAAACGAATGCAATGTTTGTAAAATGTATCATATAGAGGTCAAATACCTCGCGATGTAATCAACTATTGTGAATCATTTATAATGTATATGAACGGCTCCTTTCAGTTGGTATCAGAGCGGTGGTCTTAGCGAACCAGGTCTGCATTAGTGTGTCTAACGGATAGTCGTTAGGATGCATTAGTGAGTCTGGACTTCGACCGTGTCTGCATGTCAAAAGTTTTGCTCATCATTTTTGTCAGAAATTACCTGCTTATCATTCTTAGTCTAGACACATCTTATTGCATTGATTGCATGAATAGTGTATAGACAAAATTCATATCTTAGCGTATCTGCTAATTCATATCTTAGTGTATCTGTTACTGTAAACTTTGCCTGACATATTCTGTAAATTCCTCCGTAATCTACGAAACCTTTTGCTCTATATAATTAGAATACCACCCGATAGCCGGAAAATCATTTCATATTGAAAAATTCTTTATTCAATCGTACGAAATGGAATTCGTCATTAGTTCAAGTCCCTCGGATTCTAAAATGGAATCCCACTCAAGTTCCGAAAGCAGTGTGACCGGAATGGATCAACCAATTAGTCATCATCTATTCTGGATGAATTGGGGATGGGTTCGTAGCCTCCTTAATCATTGGAGACAAGAAGAAGGTGATCCCTTCCATCCACCACATTGCCCTCTTGGCGAAGAACCTGAATCACTTACCGGTGAACCTATCTGAAACACCATTTTCTCTCTTATTTCTAGAGTATCTCATCACGATTACATACTACACCAAATTCTAGATTTTATTTATCCGCTCGTCCGAACTGACAATCACCCCGGTGTAATAGAAGAAGTCAACGAGCTTCGCGCTCGGGTAGTGGCTTTGGAGAATATGGTGCAAAGGTTACAAACACCAGCAGCAGCACCATCAGCATAAACAGTACCACATCAGCAACACCAACAGTACCATCACCACCACCAACAACAACATCCACATCCCACACCGCAACATTACAATCTGTATCTCAAACATCAACGTCATACGCCCTGTAAATATCCCGGAATATCAACAACAACAAACGATGAAGTATTAATTCATAAACTTCATTGAAGAGATATCTCTGCGGCAGTTATGTAATCTCCAAAATCTTAGAGATTATTTAATTCTGACCGTAAATAGGATGAGTGAACGAAGATGGTAGAGTAGAAACTTTGATCGAAAATGGTGTACGATTTACAAGCTAGAATTGTTTAACCAACAACATCAATAGGACCGTAGCATCATCAACACAGTCAGTGCCGTCAGTATCGTCAAAATCAACAGCACCTGTAACATCACAAACTCTGTCAGGTCAAGAATCATTGTGGACATCATTACAAATCAACAACAAATATATTGTATCAACGAGTTATGAAGTATTAACTCATTTCCAATCGAAAGATTTATATGTATATTTTATATGTATAAATTTTTAAACCATAATAAATCTTTCCGTACTAAGCTATTATGTGTGAATCTTAACTACTCAGTTAATTCATATTACAAATATGCAATGATTTACGTCCTTCGTCCACAACTTAACCATCGTTAATTACAATATCTGTCTCAATTCAATAAAAATCCAATTTATAATAAATCAAGTGTATTATTCGAATATATGTTTGATTTTACACTTTCATCATCGATGTACTCGAAACTTTTCAAATAACATCATTCGTACCTTGCGAAGTTCACAAGAATTTCCCGAAAAACCAACAAATAACAAAGTAATGATTCATAATTTCAATATTATTGAAGAAATACTTATGCAATTTATAAAGTTTTAGGGATTACTCAATTCTAGTTCCAACCATAAAACAAATGAGTTTAATTTAATATTAACTCATTAAATCTATATTACATCTAAAGAAAATATACACATATATTTTTCATAAAGACTGTAATAAACTTCTTTTGTACAAAATATTAATTGTGAAATTTTTTTTAACGGGTAGGTAATACCCGAGAGATATATAAATTCACAATTAATATATTACATTTTTCGAAACTGATTCAGCAATCATCAACTATACTCCTTACTTTCACAACAATATCCATTCTTTCATATAAATCAAAACAATCATACTCATTCAAATTCAATTCGAAATATAACCAGTATCATCACTCTTAGATTCCTATATCTTTCAAAGCTATACTTTGACTTCAAAATTGTGTTAGAACATCGTATGTATTAACGATTACAATATGTGCTCAAACCCTTCGAAATTCCTGAAGACACTTCAACTAAGGAACAATCGAGATGATGATCCAACCACATGTTACCCACAGTTATACACCTAAAAAACTCTCAAAACCCAAGTCATAGTTCGACACGTATCCGTGTTAGACCCTTTGGCATTTACTAGCTAAAATAACTTTTCAATTCCGTTTCAAAATAGACAGTTTTGTCACAGCTCCAGCAAGTCAACTTCGACTTCTCAATCAAAACAGTCTTATTGTAACCTCGATAGATATGTTGCCCTTTCGCCAACGTTACCGGGGAATCGTTTATATTCACCACATTAGCAATAAACTTACCAACAACTTCACTGATCTTTGACTTTCCAAAAAAAAAAAAAATCATTATAATTATCGAAACCCTATCATATACTCATTCGTACCTTATAACAAGAATTGCCATTATTGAGAATCAGCAATCAGTATTTTGAAACCTCGCAGCATGTCTACATCAATAATTACATATACACACAACGTCTACCTCCAAGACTTACATTCTTTGAATGAGAAATTTCTGAAAAACACCCTAAACTGCGAACCAGTTCTCGAAATTTTGAAAAATGCTGATGAAGCAGCAAAAACTGTAAACGGCCTTAACATTAAAAAGTTGGATGATAAAGGATAGTATATTGGCAAAGCTCAGAAAAAGAGAAGCTTTGGAACTGGAAAACAGATTGAGCAAAGTATGAAGGAGGCTGTGGACAAATCACAAAGGCTGAACCTGCCTTCAAAGAATCCAAATGATACAGTATTTGTTGAAGTCATTAACGAATACCTTACTCCTGACTCTAAACCCCTGCGGACAATATCTTTCATCATCCTCTGATATTAGACATTCTAAGATATCATCGTATCTTTCATTATAAATATCATCCATACTTCTGAAGATATTTTTATAATTATTCTTATCTGAAATCATTTACCTCTTCGCGCTATCTGTATTATATCATAAAAGAAACTATTTTAGTTTCTAAATTCTGAAACATTCGAGTTTAAAATAGGAATATTCTTGAAGAAGTGTTGGGAG
Source organism: Rutidosis leptorrhynchoides (assembly GCF_046630445.1). NCBI lineage: Eukaryota > Viridiplantae > Streptophyta > Magnoliopsida > Asterales > Asteraceae > Rutidosis > Rutidosis leptorrhynchoides. Next base: position 82,530,804 of record NC_092333.1, read on the forward strand.
CTGAAGCATGAGTTAGTATAATATAATGACACTTGATCAACGTGATTATATTACAGTAATTCATGCTAAGTTTCTAAATGGAACATGATGATTCACAAATCATAACGTCATCATATGCTATGTTACACGACTCTTGTATTCTCTTTGATCTCTAAATATCAAGAAAATATTTCTTGATGATTCGGCCTTTTCCGAGGTATTCTGGTAATTTGACAAGTCAAGATCGTGCCATTACAATTTCCTTCCTAGAACATTAACAATGTTCATTCCGAAATTTATATCTGCGAATTCTGGACCATTACAAGCGGTGCTTAATCGCAAGAAGAAGAAACGAAAGGACAAAACTCTGAACTAGAAATGGGAGTATAAATCATAGCAAATAGAAGAGAGCATTAACTGTAGATGACAATGATTATAGAAGAAGCAAGGCCTTTGAAATATAAGGGAAGATATAAAACCCAACAACAACCCAGAAATCACAAACCGTATATATCAATGCATATAGCAATATAAAGACACGGGAGAACTAAAAACACTATAAAACCAAGAGTATAGTAGAAGTAAATAGATTCTTCCGGAGGCAGATGAAAAAGAAGAGCGACAGATATGAAAGTGAGGAGTATATCAAGAATCAGCACTGGATGAAGCATATTGACAAATACTTTAAAATATGAGTTGAGAAGGTGTGAGTTGTAAGAAAACAAATGAGGTGGATTTATAGTGAAATATCCGATAGAGAAATCAAAATGGATTATCGCATTAATTCAAAGAGGATCATAATTTCCTTAATCGCCGAATAATCAAATCCAATATAGATTACAAAGATTTTCTTTTCGGAGATCAATCGTGATGACGTCAAAAGATACGACGAATCACTATTATCTTATTTCATTCATTTACGATAACTTCACTCACACGCTTCGAGTAATTGAATTATTTTATCCATTCTTCTTGAACATGATAAAACTCTATAATCGTTATAATAACATTTTCATGGTTAGTCATGACAACCTCTATCAAATTTCGGGGAAGAAATTTCTTTAACGGGTAGGTACTGTGACGACCCAGAAATTTTCGACCAAATTTAAACTTTAATCTTTATATTATTCCGACACGATAAGCAAAGTTTGTTAAGTTAAATCTCAAGAATTTTAAACTGTGTTCATACATTCATTATAACCTCGACCAAATTCCAACGATTCACGAACCGTTATATATAAATAGATATTTATATGTATATATATATATATATTATAACTTAAGAATATTAATAAAGTATTAAACGTATAATACTTTACACGAACGTATTTGTTTCACTATGATTTTTGACGAAATTAAAAAAATATATTATATGATTGAATTATCAGAAACATTGAATTATGATTACAAGTCTCTGTTGAGAGGTCCACTATGATTTGAGAAAATCTATTCCTCTTAACGATATTCAGAATAATTTGTAAAGCTATTTATAAATAAAAACAAAAAGTGTCATTTACGAAAGTTAGACAAAAGTTAGTGGAGAATTGGTTTCCATAATATTCTATTAATCTATTTCAAACGTACAAAGACGTTTTCAGTTTAAAAAGAACTTTATTATTAAAACGTATATAACTTTTATAAATATCTAGAATCACTTTTGACAACTCATTACTTAACCAGTATAATAAATATAATGATATTTATATTTTATTTCATTAAATATATATAACAATTTAAATTAATATTATATATATTTATACGCGTATTATACATACATAGTTTTTATAATTTTACTATACTTTAACTTTACCTTTACTTTACTTTTACTTTACTTTAACTTTAATAATTCATACTTTAATAATTCACTTTAATAATTCATACTTTAATAATACACTTTAATAATTCATACTTTAATAATTCACTTTAATAATTCATACTTTAATAATTCACTTTAATAATTCAATTTAATAATTCAAAAATCTATTATAAATAGAATTCAATATGTTTCATTATTTCATAGAAACTTGAAAATATATTTCTCTAAACTCTCTCAATCGATATATATATATATATATATATATATATATATATATATATATATATATATTTGCTCTGTATTATTTAAAGATATTATTAGTATACATAAAATATTACGATGGAGTGCTATCCGAGTGATTTCAAAATAGTTTTTTTGAATGAGTCGAAGCTAAGGAAATTATGGGTTATAGCTATGGAGGTGATGGGTATGGTTCATGGGTATGCTCGTGAGGTCAATCTAGTGTTTATCATCTCCGTTGTGTCTACGTACTTTCCTGTAATATTGAATCTCAATATTGATATTCGTGAATCCGAGGCCAACCTTGCACTTGTTAAATGACGTTATATGTATTTTTACTACGAAATACAGTATTGTGAGTTTCATTACTCTCTTTTTATATATGTTTTTGGGCTGAGAATAGATGCGCTGTTTTATAAATGTTTTACGAAATAGGCACAAGTACTAAAACTAATTCTATGTGGGTTTAAACCATAAATATACCCTTAGCTTGGTAACATTAAACTACTTGTCTATGTACGGTTTGCGCGAATCCTAAAGATAGATCTATTGGGCCTGACAAACCCCATCCTGACTATGGGATGCTTTAGTACTTCGAGGTTATTTTAAACACACCTGATCTGGTGTACTTCAGAGGGTAAAACATGAACGTTAAGGCTTGTTACCGGGTGCCTATAACTTATAGAATACTTTGATACACTTGCGAGTGTACATATATTTATAAACGGAAATCTTGTGGTCTTTTAATATATTGAAATGATTGTTATGATAAACCTATGAACTCACCAACCTTTTGGTTGACACTTTAAAGCATGTTTATTCTCAGGTATTAAAGAAATCTTCCGCTGTGCATTAGCTCATTTTAAGGATATTACTTGGAGTCATTCATGGCATATTTTGAAAGACGTTGCATTCGAGTCATTGAGTTCATCAAGATTATTATTAAGCCAATTATAGTTGGATGTATTATGAAATGGTGTGCATGCCATCAACTTTCGTTGTAAAGAAAGTTTGTCTTTTAAAAACGAATGCAATGTTTGTAAAATGTATCATATAGAGGTCAAATACCTCGCGATGTAATCAACTATTGTGAATCGTTTATAATGTATATGAACAGGTCCTTTCAATCCTCGATCTTTCTCTAATAATGATACATCTCCGAGGGTTGTTAGACGAGGGAAGAGAGAAAGAAGGCCCACTCGTGTTTTAAACTCCCCTTTCACAACACCGGGCTACAGAAAACCGTTGGAGAATGTACCATCTATTTACAAATACCAGGCACAAGATTTTGTTTGCGTCCTTGCGTCTGGTATTTAGTTTGTCCTTGCGTCTTGCGTCTTGTCATGACGCAAGCTATAACTTGCGTCCTTGCGTATTACTGCTAACTTATCACCTTTTACAGTTGTCAGGCGATGTTGCCTCCAGAGTAAAAAGGCTGAAGGTTTCTCATCAAGAGACTAAACAAGATGATAATGTGGTGCCATTGGATACCCAAAAACCCATTGATGTGGCTGTGGAGTCTGAGTATCAAGAGCATGCTGTTGTGGTGCCATTAGTTACCGAAAAACCTGTTGATGCGCCATTGGTTACTGAAGCAGAAAAACAATCAGACCAGACTGAGGTTAGTAGTTATGTTAATTTAAAACTGAAGTTGGTGTGACGCAAGGTAGATTTGCGACCTTGCGCTTGGTTGATAATCCAGGCGCAAGCTTGGTCTTGCCTCTTTGCGCCTGATCACATTCAGACGCAAGACTTTTCTTGCGTTTTTGCGTCTGCATTACTCATATGCAAGACTACTCTTGCATCTTTAAATTTTACTAATTTTGTTTTTATTTTTGTAGAAAAAAGAAAAAGAAGAGAAAAAGGAAGGAAAAGGATTGGGTTAGTGAGGAAGAAATTTGGTCCTTGGTTGATAAACTAGTAAACGATCAAGGAACTTTGCAACCACTACCACCTAATGCATGGAGAGATCAAAGGAAGCATGCGAAGCCAGCAAAAGATTTGAAATCATTGATCAATAATAATCAAGATACGCGTTGCATGTTCATTTTCCAATCAGAACAGTTCCTCTACCTGGATGCTGAGTTTTGGAAACGTTTATTCAGAATGTCATTTTCTGGTTATTTGGAAAACATAGTAAGTTTGTTAATCAAAAACTTATAATTGTGTTAATTAATTTGTTTATGCTTTTAACATGATGATCAACACCCTGATTATAGCATATTGATGGATGTGCTACCTTCCTTTTGAGATTTCGACAGAGGTTTCTCCCCCGAGCTAGCCAGATGTTTTCGAGTCCTGAGTTTCCAAGTGTAGGTTATACATGTAGTTCTCGATGGACGATTATGCCATTGGGTTTCCTAAATCAACTTCAGAGGTTCAAATCCTTTTTTATAATGATGACACTCAAAAGGAGGAGGAGAGGGAGGTTAATCCTGGAGCAGATGGGATCACAAAACAAAATCCCCCAGATTATATGTATTTGATTGGTCTTGTGAATGGTAGTGATGACCTTTATCCATCCTGGACTGAATGTGATAAGGTTAGTGTTTTGTTTTTACTTCAATGATTAGTTTTGAGTAAACTGATATAGGCGCAAGACCAGTCTTGCGTCTTTGCGTGGACGCAAGGGTCACCTTGCGTCTTTGCGACTCACGCAAGGTCAACCTTGCGTCTTCACTTAAGATGCAAGGTATTCCTTGCGTCCTTACGTTTGTCACAAGGTTGACCTTGTGTCCTTGCGTTGTTGTCTTTTTTTGCTAATTTTATGTTTATTTTGCTGCAGATTTTGATCCCACTCCACTTTCTAGAGCCTGAACATTTTATACTACTCTCCTTGAACATAGATGAACAGAAAGTATTGGTCTACGATAGTTTATCGGGTATTTTGGCGAAGGGACAACTCGATGGTGTCTTCAAAAACTTGTCAGACAACTTGCCGATCTATTTGAAGGCTATAGACTACTTTAACAAGAAGCATGACTTTCAAATTATTGAGTATTATGAGAACAAAGAAGATGTAGAGTTGATGATTGAGGATGCACCGTATTTGCCAACGCAGAGTGGTGGCCATGGTGATTGTGGTTTTTGGGTCTGCATACATATGGAGAGGATAGTTTTTGAGTGGGATCAGATTGACAACGTTGGAGACCCTAAAAAGGCTGCTATGGAGTATAGAGTTTGAATAGCAAGAACATTCTTCCGTGCACGTTTGGACACACAGGAACCACCACCATGTCATAACCCGTCCTTAACCATAAGAACGCGTTAGATAACGTATGATTTCATTGCGAGGTATTGACCTCTATATGAGACATTTTTGAAAGAAAACTGCATATATTATACATTACAAACCATAACCATTATTTTTGTTACAAGCTTAAGACAATAAAAAGAAGATTAACGTTTAGCGATAATCTTCGACTTACAAACTTTACAAATGATGACAACAACACGGTTTCTAGCATATTTTACAATACAACATCTCGGATATGCAGTTTTATTTTTGACACAAACATGCGTACGCAAGATCCTGGTTAGATCCAACATGATGCAGCGGAAGCTTTAGAAATCACCTGAGAATAGACATGTTTTAAAAAGGTCAACATAAAGTTGGTGAGATATAGGTTTAGTGCCGGCAGCAATATATATATATATATATATATAGACCACAAGATTTCGTATATAAAAAGTTTAATAAAAATATTCTAAGTGGTTGAGCACTTGGTAACCATACTTAACATTTAATCACGTCGCATATTCCCTTTATTATGAAATCTTACTACACCGTACCAAGTGTAGTCACGAAACGAAGTACTGTGCAACCGTTGAATACTGGTCGTCCAGTCCGGTTGGGGTTGTCAGGCCCGATAGATCTATCAACAGGATTCGCGTTTACAATACCGCTGTAAATAATAGTTACCAAGCTACAGGGAAGTATGCTAGTGGTACAACTCAACGTAGAATATATTTTTCAGTTACTTGTGTCCATAACGTAAAACATAAAATACATGTATTCTCATCCCGAAATACTTAGAGTTTAAAAGTGGGACTATATACTCACTCTTGTCTTGATGATATATATATTTTGACTCGGTCTTCCGGTTGATATCACGAACCTATCCATATATAATATATCAATATGTTTTCATTTTAAAACAAACGTTATATATATATATACTTGTTATACTTTTAATATTTTGAATATTTCCTTAGTCCGTAGTTAGCAGTTCGTTGTTAGTAATTCAATTTTAATGGTTCATTTTTAGATGTTTAATATACCCGCAATGAAATAAATAAAACCCCCAACGAAATAAATAAAACCCCATCGTATATGTATTGGTCGAGATTAATCTTGACCCATGGTACCGGTGTTGTCAAATGACGTGTTGCGTACATAAAGTACCGGTGTTGTCAAATGACGTGTTGCGTACAATCATGGGATCTTATGATTAATCTTCTCGTGTTGTTTACGGGTGATCCTGAACCATATGAAATTGAATTATGAGTACATATATATAAAATATCATGTTATCTTAGAAATATGTGATTTATATCTTTTTTTTCCAATTGATCCCGTAGTTGAAATGATCTAGGATAACCAATTTTGTTTCGGTCATAGTTTCTTCGTTACAAGTCCGTTTTCGTTGATTCAAATTGCCATCTTCTTGGATCGAGTTCTTCTTTAAGACTATGAACTGTAAATACCTTGGTTTGTATTCAAAATCATACGGCATAAGTGAAACATTAGTGAAACATATGAAGTTAAACATTTTTGTTACAACAAAATCATTTAATGACCATTTTTCTAAAAATACTTATACTTTGAAAAACCAAGTTTTACCTTGTTAAATTAACATATAAATAAGTTATGTTACATGTCTTGAAGTATTTTAAAAGTTAAGTTAGAAGGATCTATTTAGTTTGCAAACAAGTTTGAAAACATTCAAACTATGTTCTTGTTGTTAAAATTTTATACCACAAAATAAGATAGCTATATATATATGAATCGAATAAGGTTATGAATATAGATTCTACCTCAAGTTTCTTGGACAAGGTTGTTGTAAAAGAGGAGTAAGAACCTAGAACCAAAAGGGTGATGGAAGTGGATGAAAGATTGGAAGTAAGTTGGTGTTCTTGGAAGGATTTCTTGAAGTGTTTTTGTAAGGTTTTCTTATGAGGTTTAAGTGTTGTTTTTGAAGCTAAATGATGGGGAAAATGCTTGAAGATGATCAAGTATGAAGTTAAGAGTATTTTGAGAGAGAAATGGAAGTGTAAGTATGAGAAAATGGGGTGAAGAAATGGTGTGCATGCATAAAAACGTTTTTAGGTTATAAAGGAAAAAAAAGATACCTAACTTTGTTTTCTTGCTAAATAATTCATGCTACTTGACAAATGGTTGGTTCCACATGTTTCTTAATCATTTAAGGCTGCTAAGGAGCAGATTTTTATTGGTATATACCAATAGTAAATACATCTAGAAGCTGCGTATGATACGGGTACATATACCCTAGGTATACGTATACAAATCTTTGAGAAAACGGAACGAGGATTCAAATATAGCTATCTTTTGTAAATATACTTATATTGTTTTATGTATTTAAGTCTTTAAAAGTGATTAAATACATTACTTATACGATATATGTATAAACATTATAGGTCATAAGTATTTAAGTCAAATAACGTTACGTATGGTTATCGTTTTGAAAACTTAAGTTAGTAGTTTCAAAATATACTTATAACTTATTGTTATTAATACAAAATGAGATATTAAAACATTCTTAGGTCATGTTAAATATGTATATATACATATATATACACAAACGTATAATTATCATATATTGTATAGTTCGTGATATCATCGGTCAAACTAAACGGTCAAACGTTGTGTAAAACTCTTTTCGAAAAACATAAGTCTCGACAATTTGGATTGCTTATCATGTTGGTAAGGTTTAATTTATGTAAATATTAATCTTATAAGTATAGAACGATCGAAAAAGTGTGGGTCGTTACATTACCTCCCCGTTAAATAAATTTCGTCCCGAAATTTTAAAATTGTACCTATTTTGCGTCATCGAGAAACAAGTGTGGATACTTTTGTTTCATCTGATCCTCCCGTTCCCACGTAAACTCGGGACCTCTTCGAGCATTCCAACGAACCTTAACGATCGGTATGTTGCTCTGCTTGAGCTGTTTAACTTCACGGTCCATGATTTCGATTGGTTCTTCGACGAATTGTAGTTTCTCGTCGACATGGATTTCTTCAAGAGGAATGGTGAGGTCTTCCTTTGCAAGACACTTCTTAAGGTTCGAGACGTGAAAGGTATTATGTACTCCGGCGAGTTGTTGCGGTAACTCGAGTCGATAAGCTACCGGTCCAATGCGTTCGATGATCTTGAACGGGCCTACATATCTTGGGTTCAGTTTACCCCTTTTTCCAAAACGTATCACACCTTTCCAAGGTGACACCTTTAGCATAACCATGTCACCGATCTGAAACTCTAATGGTTTCCTTCGGACATCGGCGTAGCTCTTTTGGCGACTACGGGCTGTTTTCAATCTCTCCTTGATTTGTACTATCTTCTCAGTCGTTTCGTGTATGATCTCGGGACCAGTTAAATGTCGATCTCCTACTTCATTCCAACAGATAGGAGATCTACACTTCCTTCCATACAATGCTTCGAATGGTGCAGCTCCAATGCTCGCATGATAACTATTATTATACGAGAATTCTGCTAACGGTAAATACTTATCCCATCCGTTTCCAAAATCGATCACACATGCCCTGAGCATATCTTCAAGAGTCTGAATTGTTCTTTCACTCTGCCCGTCTTTTTGCGGATGATATGCAGTACTCATATCTAAACGAGTTCCTAGTGCCTCCTGTAGTGCTTGCCAGAACTTTGAGGTAAATCTACTATCACGATCAGATATAATGGAAATAGGTATTCCATGCCTTGAAACAACTTCCTTTATATACAATCGTAATAGTTTCTCCATTCTATCCGTTTCCTTTATAGGCAAGAAATGTGCAGACTTGGTGAGACGATCAACAATTACCCAAATGGTGTCGTAACCCCAGGCAGTCTTTGGTAACTTCGTGATGAAATCCATGGTAATACCATCCCATTTCCATTCTGGGATTTCTGGTTGTTGAAGTAACCCTGATGGCTTTTGGTGTTCTGCTTTGACCTTGGAACAAGTTAAACACTCCCCAACATATGTTGCTACGTCTGTCTTTAAATTAGGCCACCAATAACGTGTCTTAAGATCTTGATACATCTTTCCAACTCCAGGATGTATCGAGTATCTTGTCTTATGTGCCTCATTCAATATCAACTTCCTTAATCCACCCAACTTCGGTACCCAAATACGATTTGCAAAATATCGAATTCCATCTTCCCGCATAACGAGTTGCTTCTCATACTTCTTCATTATTTCATTTCCTATATTTTCTTTAGTAAGTGCTTCTCGTTGAACTTCTTTGATTTGTGAGTTGAGATTCATGCGAATTTTTATGTTCATCGCTCGTACTCGAATTGGTTCTCGTTCCTTTCTGCTTAGAGCGTCGGCCACCACGTTCGCCTTTCCGGGATGATAACGAATTTCACAATCATAGTCGTTTATTAACTCGACCCACCTACGTTGCCTCATGTTCAATTGTTTCTGATCAAAAATATGTTGAAGGCTTTTATGATCAGTAAACACAGTGAATTTAACCCCATACAAGTAGTGTCTCCACATCTTCAATGCAAACACGACTGCTCCCAATTCTAGATCATGCGTCGTATAATTTCGCTCGTGAATCTTCAATTGTCGGGATGCAAATGCAATAACTTTCTTCCGTTGCATAAGAACACAACCAAAACCTTGTCGCGAAGCGTCACAATATATTTCAAAATCATCGTTCCCTTCAGGTAACGATAAAATAGGCGCCGTAGTTAACTTCTTCTTCAGTAATTGAAATGCGTTCTCCTGCTCCGAGGTCCATTCGTATTTCTTCCCTTTTTGTGTTAATGCTGTCAACGGCTTAGCTATTCGGGAAAAATCTTGAATAAACCTTCTATAATAACCGGCTAAACCCAAAAATTGGCGTATCTGTGTTGGTGTCTTAGGAGTCTCCCATTTTTCAATAGCTTCAGTTTTTGCTGGATCAACCTGAATTCCTTTGCTATTAACAACGTGACCAAGAAATTGCACTTCTTTCAACCAGAAAGCACACTTAGAAAATTTAGCGTATAGCTGTTCTTTTCTCAACAACTCTAATATCAACCTTAAATGCTGCTCATGCTCTTGCTCACTCTTGGAATAGATAAGAATATCATCAATGAAAACGATAACAAACTTATCCAAATACGGACTACAAACTCGATTCATGAGGTCCATGAATACAGCTGGCGCATTTGTCAACCCAAACGGCATGACCAAAAATTCGTAATGACCATAACGTGTTCGAAAAGCAGTTTTCGGAATGTCCTCTTCTTTGACACGTAGTTGATGATAGCCCGATCTTAGGTCGATTTTCGAATAAACACATGATCCCTGGAGTTGATCAAATAAGTCGTCAATTCTCGGTAGTGGATACCGATTTTTGATAGTTAACTTATTTAATTCACGATAATCTATGCACATCCTAAAAGATCCATCTTTCTTTTTAACAAATAGAATCGGAGCTCCCCACGGTGAAGTACTTGGTCGTATGAATCCACGGTCTAGTAATTCTTTTAACTGACTTTGAAGTTCTTTTAATTCAGACGGTGCAAGTCTATATGGCGCACGGGCCACTGGTGCAGCTCCTGGTACTAAATCTATTTGAAATTCTACAGATCTAAATGGAGGTAATCCCGGCAATTCTTCCGGAAAAACTTCAGGAAAATCTCTTGCCACAGGCACGTCGTTGATGCACTTTTCTTTCTTTTCGACTTTATTAACATGTGCTAAAATAGCGTAACATCCCTTTTCTAAACACTTCTTGGCTTTCAAACAGCTAATGAGTTTTAGCTTTGAATTACCCTTCTCTCCATAAATCATCACCGGTATTTTATCCTTACCAGGAATACGAATTGCCTTCTTGGCACAAACAACTTCCGCTCCTATTTTGGACATCCAGTCCATGCCGACTATTACATCAAAACCTCCTAATTCTACGGGTATTAAGTCGATTTTAAACGTTTCTCCGGCTAGATTTATTTCACAATCACGACAAATTTTATCGGCTTTAATTAGTTTACCATTAGCTAACTCAATCAAGTACTTAGCATCCAGAGGTAATGATGAACAATTCAATTTAGTGTAAAAATTTATACACACGTAACTTCTATCGGCGCCAGTATCAAATAAAATAGATGCTGATAAGTTATTAATGGTAAACGTACCCGTAACAAGCTCCGGGTCTTCTAGTGCCTCTCTAGCATTAATAACAAACGCTCTTCCACGTGCAGGTCCGCCATTCTTCTCTTGATTCGGGCACTGACTCTTATAGTGACCTTGTTTTCCACACCCAAAACAAGTAATGTTAGCCAAAGCAGTTCTATTTGCGTTGGTGGCAGGAGTCTTGTTACCATTTGTAACGAGAGCCTTACAATCTTCAGCAAGATGTCCCTGTCTATTGCATTTAGTGCACAACACACTACAGTAACCAAAATGATGTTTGTGACAACGGTTGCATAAAGGACTTTGTCCTTTATAACCAAAGCTTGAACCACCACCTGCACCTTGTATGGTTTCTTGTTTCTTAAAAGATTGTTGTTGGTTACCTCGATCATAATTTCCATTCCACTTTCTTTTGTTACCTGATACCTTCACATCAGTATTGGATACTTTCTTATCCATGATGACCTGATCCATTAGCTCGTTTGCCATGGTTATAGCTTCATGAATTGTCTTAGGTTTCGATGCTGTAACATTTGCCTTGACCTTTTTGGGCAAACCATCTTTGTACATTTCAATCTTCCGTTCTTCGGTTGGAACCAATTCAGGACATAGCAAAACTAATTCCATGAATCGCTGATTGTAGTTGGTGATTTCAGTACCAATAACCTTCAGACTTCGTAACTCATCTTCCAACTTCCTAACCTCGTTCCTTGGACAATATTCGTTGATTAACATTGTTTTGAATTCTTCCCACGGAGTATCATAAGCTACATCTCCTCCTACAGCCTTCACATAATTTTTCCACCACGTGAGTGCACTATCTTGTAAAGTGCACGATGCATACTTGGTCATGTCCTTTTCAACACAACCACTGATTTTAAACACAGTCTCCATCTTTTCTATCCACCGGGTTAAACCGATTGGTCCTTCTGTTCCACTGAATGATGAGGGCTTGCAAGCTTGAAAAGTTTTGTAAGTGCACCCCGCACGAGGATTTGGGTTAACTGCAGCACCTCTTGCAGCCTCGACCCATAACATTCTGTCGTTCACTCGCTGATTGATGAGTTCCTGGATTTCTTGTTCCGTCATTCGATTCAATCGCGCCATTTCCTAATGAAAGAAAATAATTATTCACATGGAATATTATAGATGTAGTGTATATTTACAGTACATTATAGCTTATTAATAATATGAACCAGGTATTATTATAAAAGCCTTTTCTTCTTATTAGCGTTTTATAATTATATCTAGGGTAGTACCTACCCGTTAATGTCCATACTTAATAGCTTAGTACAGAATCAATTACTACCATCTAAATAATACTTAACCATGGAAAATTATTGCATTTCACACTTCACTATTTTACATATGCTTATCTTACATCGAACATTAAGCAAACCACACTAATAATATTATACAAAACATTATATGATCCCATGGTTTAATACGGCAGCGCATCGTTTGGTCTATTTTCTAGGACGTTTAGGTTCAAAGAATCGCTTAACGCTTATCCTGGCTGTCTGCCTATATTTTGGCTGTGGGACTGAAGAACTGGATGCCGGGATAGAACGAATAGGAATAGCGGGAATAGGGGTGGTAGTGTCTAGTGGAGTTGGTGCCACATCATCCTTACTAAACTCGGGATTTGAATTTTCTAATTCATTAGCCTTTCGTTTCTTTCCTAGTTCGAACTCGTCTTTTGTAATTTCCTGTATTTCTTCCTCGGGTTCACTTTCCTCCTCGGGTTCACTTTCCTCCTCGGGTTCACTTTCCTCCTCGGGTTCACTTTTCTCCTCGGGTTCACTTTCCGGGTTCTCTATAGTCGGTTCATCCGGAATTTGTGAGTCTTCCCCAAAGATATTATTTTCGTCATCGGATAGGTTAATGACTGGAACACCATCTGAAGATTCTGGTTCGGAGTCGCTGAACGTGATGACAAGTTTTGAGCCCGACATCTATCACACAACAACTAACCCATTAGTACTACATAATATTTACATATAAATTTTAACCAACAATGATAAGTAATGGTTTTTAAATCAGACCCGGTCAAAGTCCAGACTTACTAATGTATCCTAACGACTTATCAGTTAGACACACTAATGCAAACCTGGTTCGCTAAGAACCTCGCTCTGATACCACATGTCATAACCCGTCCTTAACCATAAGAACGCGTTAGATAACGTATGATTTCATTGCGAGGTATTGACCTCTATATGAGACATTTTTGAAAGAAAACTGCATATATTATACATTACAAACCATAACCATTATTTTTGTCACAAGCTTAAGACAATAAAAAGAAGATTAACGTTTAGCGATAATCTTCGACTTACAAACTTTACAAATGATGACAACAACACGGTTTCTAGCATATTTTACAATACAACATCTCGGATATGCAGTTTTATTTTTGACACAAACATGCGTACGCAAGATCCTGGTTAGATCCAACATGATGCAGCGGAAGCTTTAGAAATCACCTGAGAATAGACATGTTTTAAAAAGGTCAACATAAAGTTGGTGAGATATAGGTTTAGTGCCGGCAGCAATATATATATATATAGACCACAAGATTTCGTATATAAAAAGTTTAATAAAAATATTCTAAGTGGTTGAGCACTTGGTAACCATACTTAACATTTAATCACGTCGCATATTCCCTTTATTATGAAATCTTACTACACCGTACCAAGTGTAGTCACGAAACGAAGTACTGTGCAACCGTTGAATACTGGTCGTCCAGTCCGGTTGGGGTTGTCAGGCCCGATAGATCTATCAACAGGATTCGCGTTTACAATACCGCTGTAAATAATAGTTACCAAGCTACAGGGAAGTATGCTAGTGGTACAACTCAACGTAGAATATATTTTTCAGTTACTTGTGTCCATAACGTAAAACATAAAATACATGTATTCTCATCCCGAAATACTTAGAGTTTAAAAGTGGGACTATATACTCACTCTTGTCTTGATGATATATATATTTTGACTCGGTCTTCCGGTTGATATCACGAACCTATCCATATATAATATATCAATATGTTTTCATTTTAAAACAAACGTTATATATATATATACTTGTTATACTTTTAATATTTTGAATATTTCCTTAGTCCGTAGTTAGCAGTTCGTTGTTAGTAATTCAATTTTAATGGTTCATTTTTAGATGTTTAATATACCCGCAATGAAATAAATAAAACCCCCAACGAAATAAATAAAACCCCATCGTATATGTATTGGTCGAGATTAATCTTGACCCATGGTACCGGTGTTGTCAAATGACGTGTTGCGTACATAAAGTACCGGTGTTGTCAAATGACGTGTTGCGTACAATCATGGGATCTTATGATTAATCTTCTCGTGTTGTTTACGGGTGATCCTGAACCATATGAAATTGAATTATGAGTACATATATATAAAATATCATGTTATCTTAGAAATATGTGATTTATATCTTTTTTTTCCAATTGATCCCGTAGTTGAAATGATCTAGGATAACCAATTTTGTTTCGGTCATAGTTTCTTCGTTACAAGTCCGTTTTCGTTGATTCAAATTGCCATCTTCTTGGATCGAGTTCTTCTTTAAGACTATGAACTGTAAATACCTTGGTTTGTATTCAAAATCATACGGCATAAGTGAAACATTAGTGAAACATATGAAGTTAAACATTTTTGTTACAACAAAATCATTTAATGACCATTTTTCTAAAAATACTTATACTTTGAAAAACCAAGTTTTACCTTGTTAAATTAACATATAAATAAGTTATGTTACATGTCTTGAAGTATTTTAAAAGTTAAGTTAGAAGGATCTATTTAGTTTGCAAACAAGTTTGAAAACATTCAAACTATGTTCTTGTTGTTAAAATTTTATACCACAAAATAAGATAGCTATATATATATGAATCGAATAAGGTTATGAACATAGATTCTACCTCAAGTTCCTTGGACAAGGTTGTTGTAAAAGAGGAGTAAGAACCTAGAACCAAAAGGGTGATGGAAGTGGATGAAAGATTGGAAGTAAGTTGGTGTTCTTGGAAGGATTTCTTGAAGTGTTTTTGTAAGGTTTTCTTATGAGGTTTAAGTGTTGTTTTTGAAGCTAAATGATGGGGAAAATGCTTGAAGATGATCAAGTATGAAGTTAAGAGTATTTTGAGAGAGAAATGGAAGTGTAAGTATGAGAAAATGGGGTGAAGAAATGGTGTGCATGCATAAAAACGTTTTTAGGTTATAAAGGAAAAAAAAGATACCTAACTTTGTTTTCTTGATAAATAATTCATGCTACTTGACAAATGGTTGGTTCCACATGTTTCTTAATCATTTAAGGCTGCTAAGGAGCAGATTTTTATTGGTATATACCAATAGTAAATACATCTAGAAGCTGCGTATGATACGGGTACATATACCCTAGGTATACGTATACAAATCTTTGAGAAAACGGAACGAGGATTCAAATATAGCTATCTTTTGTAAATATACTTATATTGTTTTATGTATTTAAGTCTTTAAAAGTGATTAAATACATTACTTATACGATATATGTATAAACATTATAGGTCATAAGTATTTAAGTCAAATAACGTTACGTATGGTTATCGTTTTGAAAACTTAAGTTAGTAGTTTCAAAATATACTTATAACTTATTGTTATTAATACAAAATGAGATATTAAAACATTCTTAGGTCATGTTAAATATGTATATATACATATATATACACAAACGTATAATTATCATATATTGTATAGTTCGTGATATCATCGGTCAAACTAAACGGTCAAACGTTGTGTAAAACTCTTTTCGAAAAACATAAGTCTCGACAATTTGGATTGCTTATCATGTTGGTAAGGTTTAATTTATGTAAATATTAATCTTATAAGTATAGAACGATCGAAAAAGTGCGGGTCGTTACACACCACTACCACCACCAAAGGTTGATTAGTAGTTTATTAGTTTGTGTTGTAAGATATAATTTTTAACTAGATTGTAGGTAGGACATATAACTTTTTTGAAGGTAAATACACTGGGACAGACGCAAGACGCAAGGACGCAAGGTTGTATTTGCGCTTGGGACTAAACGCAAGGACGCAAGAACCCAATGTTGTTTTTGCACTTGCGTCTAAACGCAAGGACGCAAGAGTGCAAGGGCGCAAGGCCTCTTGGGACTTGCGTGGGCAAATTGTCAAAGTTTTTTTTAAGGGCTGTCAGTTAACAAGATTAAAAAAAAAAATGAACATTTTGGTGATATTTCCAAAATATACAACTAAAAATCTGTCTAATACCACAACTTTTTATAATTTTATTTTTATCGTCCCCAACTATTTATTTATTTAGTATTTAAAAGAGATTCAATTGAATTGGATAAATATAATCTTTTTTTTTATATTCCATGCAAGTTTGATAAATTGATATTAAGAAATACGGAGTAAATGATTATGACACATGAATGTAGGTAAGTTAAAAGTTTAATACTATTTTATAGTTTTTTTTATTTATTTATTTTATTTATTTATTTATTTATTTTTTTGAAAGGCAAAGTCTATTTTATAGTTATTTCTTGCAAGTAAAATTTATAATAAAAAAAATTGTAGGATGTCATAGAACAGTTTTGGATCTTCCCTATAAATTGATTGATTTTTCTTAATAAAGTAATTAAACATATTTCTCCTGGAAAGTCTTCTATGTGATAATGGAGTATGGAGTATGATCTCAAGTATATTACATACAATGAGAAAGTTTTACAAAGGGGCTTAGTGGTATCAATAGATCTTATCAATTATCAAGTTGTGATTTATCAATTATCATGTTGTGAGTTCGAGTCATGTTGTTAAAAAAAAAAGATGTGTGTGCTTCTTGTTATAAAAAACAATGAAATTAGTTTTAACATAGAAGTGACCAAAGGGTCCATGGTCTGGTAAGATTGTAGTGCCCTTTTAATCACAAGGTGTGGGTTGATAATTATATATTTATGAAAAAAGATTAAAAATGTGTATTTGTCTCAAGACCATCTGTATCAGTCTTTGGCAACGGCGTTTTCTAGGTGACAACCAAGCAACGTGAAACAGCTACAGTATTGATGGTTGGATCGAGGTGTTTTGTGATGTTGGTTGGAAAGCAACGAGCTAAGCAACACACACGTTGCTTAAATTTTATTATTTTTTATTAATTTAAAAACATTATTTTATTCCTTTATATTACCTACCCAATTATATTTTAACACATCATCACAGTACTTTTGATTCACATCAAAAACCAACACCACCAATACTCCACACGAAAAACCAACACATCATAATCATTAAAAAGAAGTGCAAAAAACAACCAACACAAACACACCACTACAAATGGTCTAGAAGATATATGATCCCTTTTAAAATTTTAAAATGGTTGCTACTTACACTTTTATGGTACTAATGATACGCATACCCGATTAGCTCGTGTAGCGCATCAAACAGCATCGCCATAAGGATTTACAAAGGTGCGCGCTAAGGCATATAGCGCTATATTCACAACCATGGCGCAAATCCCACCCGCGCGCATTGGCAGCATCCACATGTCAGGCGATGCTGTAGCTGGCAGAGGACACCTGGCAGACAAAAGGTCAGGTCCGACAAGAACACTTTTTGCTTTTGTCGAACCAGCTTGCTCGAAGATGTACTATTGGCAGGCCATGATCCTTTTAACCTTATTACGTGGCGATAGAAGACAAGAAAGATTACCCTATAAATACAGGACTTCATCCACAACATAGGGGATCTCCAAAATTCACTTTTAAACATATATGCTCTAAAGAACAGCAGTGCATAGCGCAACTATACCCGCACTACCGGACTTATAGCCTTTCACTAGATATCCTCGATATACAGGTAATGTTCCATGAACATAAACCCTACAACTTAGCGCGAGCCATCGCTGACGGGTATACCTGCCGATGGTGGGTCTATGTTTAACCACCCCTGTTGAGATCCGCATCTCGTAAGGGGTTATTCACGGTACTCCAGACCGGAGAGTTAAACCCAATTGACCCTTAAATCCCCCTCTATTTGTAGTGACCCAAACTTTTCCATGATTATATATTATATGAGATTAATATTTACATGAATAAATGTTTCCAACATGTTAAGCAATCAAACTTGTTAAGACTTGATTAACTGAAACGGATTTTGTGTTAACATTTGACCACACAGTTTGTTCGATGATTCACGAACGTTATAACTTGTATATGACATGATATTATATATATGAACATATATATGTTTAACATGATAGAATGATAAGTAAGTATCTTATTATGTATATTAACAATGAACCTTATACATAAAACAAGACTACTAACCTAAGAAATTCAAAACGATATCTATACGTAACGATTATCGTTGTAATAACGTCTTAATATTTATATATCATATTAAGATATATTAGTACATCATGTTATCATAATAATGTAATAATTTAACATCTCATTAGATATAATAACAATGGGATTAATTACATTTAACGAAATCGTTAACTTATAGGTTCCGAAACAACATGTACATGTAACGACTAACGATGACTTAACGACTCAGTTAAAATGTATATACATGTAATGTATTAAGATGTATTGTTACACTTTTGAAAGACTTCATGACACATATCAAAGTACTTCTACTTAACAAAAATGCTTACAATTACATTCTCATTCATTTTCATCAACAATTCTACTCGTATGCACCCGTATTCGTACTCGTACAATACACAGCTCCTAGATGTACATACTATTGGTATATACACTTCAATGATCAGCTCTTAGCAGCCCTTAATGAGTCATCAAACATGTGGGAACCATTCTTTGTCATCTAGTATGAATTACTTAGCAAGATTACAAAAATATTATTAATCATTCATGACTTATTTACAAGAAAACAAACTTACATATTCTTTATATCTAATCCATATATCACGACCTAAAACACATATAAACACCTTCATTCTTCAACTTTATTCATCTAATTGAACTCTCTCAAGTTCTATCTTCAAGTTCTAAGTGTTCTTCATAAATTCTATAAGTTCTAGTTTCATAAAATCAAGAATACTTTCAAGTTTGCAAGTATACTTCCAAGCTTTCTAATCCATTCCAAGTAATCATCTAAGATCAAGAAAACTTTGTTACTTACTGTAGGTTATCATTCTAATTCAAGGTAATACTCATATTCAAACTTTGATTCAATTTCTATAACTTTAACTATCTTAATTCGAGTAGAAAATCTTACTTGAACTTGTTTTTGTGTCATGATTCTACTTCAAGAACTTTCAAGTCATCCAAGATCCTTTGAAGCTCTAGATCATTTCTTGTTATTTCCAGTAGGTTTACCTACTATACTTGAGGTAGTAATGATGTTCATAACATCATTCGATTAATATATATATATAACTATCTTATTCGAAGATTTAAACTTGTAATCTCTAGAACATAGTTTAGTTAATTCTAAACTTGTTCGTAAACAAAGTTAATCCTTCTAAATTAACTTTAAAATTAACTAAACACATGTTCTATATCTATATGATATGTTAACTTAATGATTTAAAACCTGGAAACACGAAGAACACCGTAAAACCGGACATACGCCGTCGTAGTAAAACCGGGGGCTGTTTTGGGTTGGATAATTAAAAACTATGATAACCTTTGATTTAAAAGTTGTTCTTCTAAGAAAATGATATTTCATATGAACATGAAACTATATCCAAAAATCATGGTTAAACTCAAAGTGAAAGTATGTTTTTCAAAATGGTCATCAAGATGTCATTTTTTCGACGAAAATGACTACCTCTTACAAAAACGACTTGTAACCTGTATTTCCAACTATAAACTTATACTTTTTCTGTTTAGTTTCATAAATTTCAGTTCATTATGAAACCATAGCAACTTGATTCACTCAAAACGGATTTAAAACGAAGAAGTTATGGGTAAAAAAAATTGGATATTTTTGCTTGTTTTAGCTACGTGAAACTTTGTAACAAATCTATACTAACCATAACTTAACTAACTTATATTGTATTATATATGTATTCTAACATATATTATGTAATCTTGATAGACCATAGACACGTATACAATGTTTTGACATATCTTATTGACGTCATATATATATATATATTATTTGGAATAACCATAGACACTCTATATGCGGTAATGCTCGAGTTAGCTATACAGGGTTGAGGTTGATTCCAAAATAATATATATACTTTGAGTTGTGATTGAGTCTGAGACTTGTATACACTGGGTCGTGGATTGATTCGAGATAATATATATTAATTTATTTCTGTACTACTAACTGTGGACAACTAATTGTGGACTACTAACGTTGGAATATTAACTTAACAAACTTAAATCATAAAAACGTAATAAAAAATGTTGTGAATATATTTCGATCATACTTTGATATATATGTATATATTTGTTATAGGTTCGTGAATCGAGCAGTGACCAAGTGTTATTTTCCGACGAAGGAAAAATTTGTGAAAGTGAGTTATAGTCCCACTTTTGAAATCTAATATTTTTGGGATGAGAATACATGCAGTTTTATAAATGTTTTACAAAATAGACACAAGTACGCGAAACTACATTCTATGGTTGGATTATCGAAATTGAATATCGCCCTTCAAGTCTGGTAACCTAAGAATTAGGGAAATGACCCCTAATTGACGCGAATCCTAAAGATAGATCTATTGGGCCTAACAACCCCCATTCATATCTATGGATGGCTTTAGTACATCGAGATTATTATTATACAGACGACGATGTCTGTGGGGATATTCTATGCATTATGGTTAATGTCGGTTACCAGGTGTTCAATCCATATGAATGATTTTTATGCAGATGGCTATATGCATGCATGATGTTTATGAGAAATGGAAATATGAAATCTTGTGGTCTATTATTACGATTTGATAAATATATAGGCTAAACCTATAACTCACCAACATTTTTGTTGACATTTAAAGCATGTTTATTCTCAGGTGATTATTAAGAGCTTCCGCTGTTGCATGCTAATTTAAGGACAAGAATTGGAGTCAGCATGCTTGTAATATATTGTTTAAAAACTGCATTCGGAGATTTAAATCTATGTGTAATATTATTGTAAACCATTATGTAATGGTCGTGTGTAAAACGTTATCTTTTAGATTATCATTACTTGATAATCTACGTTATGGTTTTAAACCTTTATCGATAAAATAAAGGTTATGGTTTGTTTTAAAAATGAATGCAGTCTTTGATAAACGTCTCATATAGAGGTCAAAACCTCGCAACGAAATCAATTAATATGAAACGTTTATAATCGATATGAACGGGACATTTCAGTTGGTATCCGAGCATTGGTCTTAGAGAACCAGAAATTTGCATTAGTGTGTCTAACCGAGTTTGTTAGGATGCATTAGTGAGTCTGGACTTCGACCGTGTTTACTTATAAAACGATTGCTTAACACTTTTGTTGGAAACTATATATTTTTACATGTAAATATTATGTGCTATATTAATCTCTTAACGTGTTTGATATTGTGTGATAGATGTCTACCTCTAGTACAAAATCCCATTGACTCACCTAATAATAATGAAAAGTTGAAATGTATTTTGGGAAGATTCACAAATCCCCGAAGAGGAACCGGAAGAAGAGGAACCGGAAGAAGAAGAGGTTCCGGAGGAAGAAATATTAATAACTATAGAAAAACGGTTAAACAAAAGAAAATCCTCAACCAATGGAACAAGTTAAAAATGGTCAATGGTGTTTCCGACGAGGAAGAAAAATATTGGGAAAATTACCAATTTTCTGATGAATCGGATCCCGACGAGGATTCCGATGATGTTATAGATATTACCCCGCCCCAATTTAAGAAAGCAAAAGAAAATAATAAGGGAAAATGCATCAAAATAGAGAAACCTGATTCCAACCCCGATGAACTTTATGTTAACATGAAGTACCCTGATGGGGTGTATCGTAAACACCCGTATTTCTTAAATTTTAACTATAACCCGGGAACATCTAAGTCACCAGGTTTTTCTAAACCATTTGTGAAAACGACGGCTCGTATTAGAGGAGAACCATGTATCCCTAGGAAATTAGCAAAACAAAACGAGTCCGAAGAGGAAGAAACAAGTGAGTCGGAATAAAGAGTTGTAATCATGTTGTGTAATATATGTATTGTAGTGTGCTTGTACTTTTATGATATATGTAAATATTGCTTGTATTGTTTGTTAGTTATCTTTTACGAATCTAATCCTCGTCTATTTTATAGTATAAAACACAAAATGGATGTTAAGGATAGACAACCGAGTATTTTAGAAGACCTACCAGGGGATATGATTGATGAAATCTTGTCCAGAGTCGGTCAGAATTCATCGGCACAATTATTTATGGCGAAATTAGTGTGTCGAACATTTGAAAAATGTTCAAGGCATGCCTTAGTTTATAAAAGGCTTTTCTTTAAGAGATAGGGTATATCACATTAGGGAGACCTTAAGTTACGCCGTGTTTTCTTTAAGGCATTAAGTGCGGGGAACCCAAATGCAATTTTACGCTACGGGTTGAGAGCCTATTTTGACTCCACATATCCCAACATAGGACTTTGTTCTTTAGAAAGAGCTTCCAACATGCAACTTAAAGAAGCATGTTATGCTTAAGGGTTAGTGATGTTCACTTCTCACCAAATTGAGAAAAAGAATATCGGATTGCAACTGTTAAACAAAACATTCCCACAAGTGACAGATTCAGAAGTTGGAGTGAGAGACAAGGTTTTTAGATTATTACAGGGCTGTTGTGCATTACGTAACCCTCGTACTTTTGACGACGTTACAACATGCTGTCTTGCCAACGACCACAATAGTTATTTTCCACAAGATCAAGGATGGGAAATAATACTAGTAAAACCCGAATGCATGACTTGTTTATGGACGTACGAATTACGTGTCTTTATTACCTTTGCTGAACGACATGCGCTTAACTAGAATTGACTTCACAACTGCCTTGTATCGAAGTTATTGTGTGCTATATTTCATGCTATATGTAAAATAACTTTATTGTAAGTTTGTAAACTATTGTATAAAAGTTTGAACGCGAAATATTATTGTAATCAGTTTTTCATATAGAATTGTAGTAGTTGAATTGTATATTAGCTACTAAGTATGAACTTAACGGGTAGGTACTACCCGAATGAAAAATTATAAAACGCTAATATGAAGAAAAAGTTTTTATAAATAAGTTCATATTATGCTACGAAATACTATTGACTACTCTTAATATTCTATATGATTAACTTAATTCTTTTGGCTATTTTTGAAGGAAATGGCACCGACTACTCGTCAGAACTTGAACATGAGCGAGGAAGACTTCCGTATTTTCCTTGCAGCAAACATATCCGCAGTACAAGCTGCAATGCAAAACAACAATAACTTTGAATCCAGCAATGGAACTAATGCCACAAGAACTCGTGTAGGATGCTCCTACAAAGAATTCACTACCTGTAAACCTCTGGAATTCGATGGAACCGAGGGTCCAATCGGATTAAAATGATGGACTGAGAAGGTTGAATCAGTGTTTGCCATAAGTAAATGTACTGAAGAAGATAAGGTAAAGTACGCTACGCATACCTTCATGTGTACTACATTAACATGGTGGAACACTTATCTCGAGCAGGTGGGACAAGATGCTGCTTACGCATTACCGTGGTCAGCATTCAAACACCTGATGAATGAACAGTACTCTCAGAAACGAGGTCAATAAGCTCAAGGTAGAGCTTAGAGGATTACGAGCGCAAGGATTCGACATGACCATGTACAAACGACGATTCACTGAGTTGTGCCTATTATGTCCAAGAGTGTTCGAAGATGAAGAGGAGAAGATAGACGCATTTGTAAAAGGATTACCAGAAAGGATTCAAGAAGATGTGAGTTCACATGAGCCCGCCTCCATACAAAAGGAAAGTTGAATGGCTCACAAACTCATAAATCAGATTGAGGGAAGAATTAAAGAGCAGGTGACCGATGAAGCCAACACAGAATAAATTAAGCGAAAGTGAGAAGAAAACAGTGACAAGGGTCACCAATACAACAATAACAACAACAACAATAATCGCAATCACAAACGTAACAACTACCACAACAACCGCAACCTTAACCGCAACAACAATAGCAATCCCAATCACAATTACAACAACTACAACAACCGTTCCAACAATAATAACAACCGCAACAACAACAATCCCAACAATAACAACCAGAGGCAGAAACCATGCTAGCGGTGTGATGGATACCATCCGACTGGGCTCTGTATGATATCGTGTACTAAATGTAATAGAAAGGGCCATGGTGCGACGAAGTGTGAAGTTTATGGATCAGCGGATAGAGGAACAAATAATGCCCAAATTACTTGTTTCGGATGCGGGAAGAAGGGCCACTACAGAACTACATGACCAAATCAGGAAACTAATAATGGGCAAAACCTAGGAAGAGTCTTCAACATTAATTCAGTTGAAGCGCAGGAAGACCCGGAGCTTGTTACGGGTACGTTTCTTATTGACGATAAACCTGCTTATGTTGTAAGATCCCGAATTTGGTGCATCAGAAAATGTTCCTGAAAGTATCAGTAAATGCGCGCAACAGAGAGCGCCACTAAAAGTGAAACTAACACTTATGCATTTTCAAATTTTGCATCAGAATCAGACTTAGACAAGTTCAGTCCCTGAATTTCAAGTCAGAATCAGACACAACATAGAGCCGCGTCGCGGGCCATTTAGCCGCGCCGCGGGCTAAGGCATGGATTGAAGGGTCTGTGCATTTAAATGGTCGACATTGATTTTTAGCTTTAAGCCACGCCGCGGGCTTTTTAGCCGTGCCGCGGGCTAAAGCTGCAGAAAATGCTGAATCTTTTAAAAGGAGTTAAATGAAGCGTAAAAGGGTAATTTCACTTGTGGTCGGTTTTAGGCCACAAATGGCAGATTTGGGACTCATTCCCCATAATCTTATCCTCTCATTTCTTCATCCTCTCAAACCCTATCATCTTTTAGTGAGAGATTAGAGTGAGAAAGCTCAAATCAATGAAGAAGAAGAGTGAATCAGGTGAAGGAGCAAGTGTTAAAGTTGCTCATCTCGTTCTTGGCTACGTTTTGGTAGTGTTGGTAAGTTCTAACTCCGAATTTCGTTGTTTATGATTCTTGTTCATGTTTGGGGTTTAAGCTAGTTAGGGTTATAAACCCCATTTCTCATGAAATTGGGGGTTTTGTTGTGTGTGTTGTGTAAGTAAACCTGATTATTGTGGGTTTAGGGTTTGATGACGAATTTGGAAGTATTTGTCATGGTTTGGGTGTTTAATCACTAGGTTGTGAGTTTGTAAGTGATTTTGGTGTTCTTAGGAACAAGTTTGCTAGTCAAATGGGTGTTGACTTGATTTGGTGTCAAAATGGGTTTTGAGTCAGGTTTTAGTGAATCAAGTATGTAAATACTTGATTTAGGTGTTAATTGGTGTTTTGGAAATATACTCACTAGTCGTTAGTGATTTTGGGCGTTTTTGAGACTTAGGTCAAAATGGGTTGACTTTGATTGGGTCGAATTTGGTGATGACACTAATTTGGATTAAATGGATGTTAAACACTTTTGTTAAGTGTTAAATTGCGTTTTTGAATGAAAGAAATCGTGGGAAGTGTTTTTGGGTTAAAATGACATTTTAACAAAAGTCAAATGTGGTCAAAGGCAATATGGGTCAATATTGCACGTGTTGGGGTTTTGGTGTAAATGACATTTGAAATGATTACTACCTAAGTAGTAATTTAGTGTTAAGACCTAGGTTTGGCCTATTGGGTGTCGAGTACAATTTGGGTTAAATTGTACTTTGTTGAGTGGGTTTGAATTACCACCCGAAGTGGTAATTGGTTTGTGTCCATTAGGTGTTAAATGGGCGGGTTTTGGCGAGCAAGGTGAGATCCCTCGACTAAGGGATGTGAGTGTCGGGTTTTCTTTTAGAGAATTGTTATTTATGTGCATATTATGCCTATGTGTGATATAGTGAAGCGACCCGTCCTAATCCATAAGGACGAATACAATAACATATGATTACATCGCGAGGTATTTGACCTCTATATGATACATTTTACAAACATTGCATTCGTTTTTAAAAGACAAACTTTCTTTACATCAAAAATTGACGGCATGCATACCATTTCATAATATATCCAACTATAATTGACTTAGTAATAATCTTGATGAACTCAACGACTCGAATGCAACGTCTTTTGAAATATATCATGGATGACTCCAAGTAATATCTCTAAAATGAGCAAATGCACAGCAGAAGATTTCTTTCATACCTGAGAATAAACATGCTTTCAAGTGTCAACCAAAAGGTTGGTGAGTTCATTAGTTTATCATAATCAACCATTTCCATAATTTTAATAGACCACAAGATTTCATATTTCCATTTTTCAATAACATGCAATCAGCATAAAAAATCATTCATATGGATTGAACACCTGGTAACCGACATTAACAAGATGCATATAGAATATCCCCATCATTCCGGGACACCCATCGGACATTATAATTTCGAAGTACTAAAGCATTCCAAATTCCAGAATGGGGCTTGTTGGGCCCGATAGATCTATCTTTAGAATTCGCGTCAATTTGGGGGTATGTTCCAAATTCTTAGGCTACCAAGCTAAAAAGGGGCATATTCGGCTTCTATCCATTCAACCATATAATGTAGTTTCAATTACTTGTGTCTATTTCATAAAACATTTATAAAAATAGCGCATGTATTCTCAGTCCCAAAAATATATATTGCAAAAGCATTTAAAAAGGGAGCAATGAAACTCACAAAAATGTATTTTGTAGTAAAAATACATATGACGATATTGAACAATGCGGGGTTGGCCTCGGATTCATGAACCTATATCATTTGTGTATTCATTAATATATATAATCGTAATCGAATATATATATATATATATATATATATATATATATATATATATATATATTAGTTATATACTTTTTATATTACTAATATATATATGTTTCATATATTCATTTTGTTATATAAAATATTAATTTTCGCTATGTTATATGTGTTAAATATATTTTTAACATATATATATATATATCCTTTGTTTATTAATAATAATAGTTATAATAAAACCAAAATAATATTAATAGTGGTAAAACTGATAGTAATTATAATACTTAATATTACTAATGAGATAATAATGTTAATAATCTTAGTGATAAATGTAATGGTATAATATTAATTATAAAAATATTAATCTTTAATGTTAATGATAGTTTTAATACTAAATCTTATAATGATGTTAATTATAGTAGTTTTTAATAAAATGAATAATTTGATAATAATGATCATGAAAATATTAACTTTTGATAATGGTACATAATTCTTAATAATAATAATAATAATTATAAAGATATCTATTCTGTTAATTATGATAATAAGTTTAATTTTAACCATACTAATAATCATATTAACAATAATAATGATATTATTACTAATATTTTTGTTGTTAATAACAATAATAATATTAACAATTTGTAATATGATACTAATAATAATATTTATTATAATAATTTGTATTATGTTCATAATAATGATAATAATAATAATAATGTGCATAATAATAATAATAATAATATTACATATATTAATATTGGTAATAATAATAATAATAATACTAAGTAATGATAATAATTTTTGTAATAATAACAATCATAACAATAATCATTAATACTAGCAATAACCATGACAATCATAATAATAATAATAATAATAATAATAATAATAATAATAATAATAATAATAATAATAATAATAATAATAATAATAATAATAATAATAATAATAATAATAATAGAAAAACTACCTCATTTAAGTAAACTCTAAAAAGAAACAGAATGCCACCAGCAGGGATCGAACCTAAGACCACTCGTTAAACCGTAACACCCTAAACCACCTGAGCTGCTATTGTATTTCTGTTTTAGTTTACATCAGAACTTAATAAACCCGTTTTTCTGTTTTACTCATCTTCTTCTTCAACTCTCGAGTCATCCAGAGATCGAATCCCCACTAACACTAATTTATTGTTGTTTTTAGAAATCTCAAATCAAACAGAATCGTTCCATAAACATTACTTGGATTAATTAAACCAAATAAATAAAAAAAATTGATGTAACAGACATTTGTACCCGTTTAAAACTCCAAATCGTATTCATTAAATTAGTGTGTTTTAGACTATGATTCCTAAATGAAAATGGTTTCAAATTCCTCATAAAAACTTTCTATAAACTCAAGTGAAATTAAAACCTCAAATTGACTTCGAATTTTACCATGAACAACCCGTTTGACTTTTTAAAATAAAAGTTTGACTCACAAATTCAATCTTGTTTTGAAAAATTGAGAGCTAAGATTTTACAGGAAATTTACTTGGATGATTCCTAACAAGAATGCTTTATTACCTTTTGAAGTTAAAATCAAAAATCGAGTTTTTCATATTTTAAACACGAACAGGGACAGACCTCAGTTCTTCGCCCTTTTCTGTTTCAAATTCAATTACATATGGGCTGTTGAGGAAGTTTGTGATTGATGATTGATAAGGTGACTCCTTTTTGTTTCGTTTACAACTGAATTGGCTCAATCATATAGCAGATAAAGGTCGACACATAATTGAATCAGGTACAGAGAATGAAATAAATAAAAAAAAATAAAAGCAGTTTTACAATTCCAATTGGTACGATTGGATTTTGATGTTAAATTGATTTTGTTCTTATTGTAATTTGATTTGTACGAATTTATCAATCAATAACAGTTGGAAAATGACTTGGAACGAACCCTGATTTACCAATTCTTTATATATATAGTTTTACATAATTAATATTAATAAATAATAAATTAATATTTAATAATTATAATTATATTAATTATAATCAAAAATACTAACAATAATAATAAAACTAATATTAATAATAATACAATTAATAATAATATTAATGAAATTAATAATAATAATATAATGATATCAACAATAGCGATTTTAATAATGATATTAACAATAAAATGATCTTAATAATATTAATTACAAAAATATTGATATTATTAATGATAATAATAATATCAATATTAGTAATATTACAATTTATCCTTATCAGATTATATATATATATATATATATATATATATATATATATATATATATATATATATATATATATATATATATATATCTTACATTAGAATTTATAATATTGATAATACAAATATTTGGATTAATATTAACATTTATACAAATAATGAATGTAATGGTCATAACATTAATATAACATTTATATTTTAACTCGTAATTACATATAATATTAAAATTTATAAATTTCGTACTATCTAATAATTATATTATATATTATATATTATATGAGTACATCTAGTTAATATTTATATGTTTTACATATGTTTCAACAAAAACAATTATTAATAGAAGTCATTTATATATTATTTATCTTATGTAGATTCATAATAATATTATATATATATATATATATATATATATATATATATATATATATATATATATATATATATATATATATATATATATATTATATATTCATTTTAATTTACTTATTCTGTTTATTATTTTACATTTTAAATTTTAAATTTTAAATTGGTTAAAGTGTATTTTATTAATTCAAAATATATATATATATATATATATATATATATATATATATATATATATATATATATATATATATATATATATATATACTTATGTTTATATTTTTATTTACATATATATTTATAAACAAGTGTTCGTGAATCGTCGGAAATATTCAAAGGTCAAATGCATCCATGTACATAGTTCCAAATTTTGAGATTCAATTAAATAGACTTTGCTTATCGTGTCGATTATAGCTTACGATGAAGTTTAAATTTGGTCAAAAATTTCCGGGTCGTCACAGTACCTACCCGTTAAAGAAATTTCGTCCCGAAATTTGAGTGAGGTGGTCATAGCTAACAATAAAAATGTTTTCATGACGAATATGAGTTGATAGAATAAAGTTTTATCTTTACTGAGTAATATAGATTAAACGATTCAGTTACTTGAAGCGTATGAGTGAAGCTATCGCAAAAGATTGAAATAGGCAAAGTAAAGATTCGTATTAACTTTTGACAGTGTCAGGGTTGAATTTAGAAAATAAGGTGTGTCTTAAATTTTGGCGTTGTCTTTGTTGAATTCCAGAATTCAAGGGATTTAAAGAAAATCTTCGAAATCTAAAAGATTTGATTTTTCGCAGAGTAAGGAAATTAAGATCTCTATAATTAAATACGATGATCTGCCTCGATTACTCTGTCTGATATTTTCACTATAAATTAAAATCTTCTGTTCCATTATCCTCACCATTCCTATACTTTCTTTCTTAGTTCATACATCCACAAGATCGTGAAAATGCTTAATCCCGTTCTAATCCCTGATATTTTCCTAATTATCATTTCTGTCATCCTTCTTTACATTCATCCACCAGAAAAATCTGTTTACTTCTACTATTATCTTGGGGTGATACTATTCTTAATTCTACTGTGTCTTTATATTGCTATTTGTATTAGTATCCACGGTTTGTAACCTTCGTATTGTTATTGGACTTTATATTTTCTCTTATATTTTGAAGCTCTTTGCTTTTTTATTCTCCTCTCGACCTCTAGTAAAGCGAGTAATAGTCCAGAATTCGTAAGTATGGAATTTCGAAAGAACTTCGTGTTCTAAACAAGAAAGAACGTAATAGCACAATTTGATTTGTCAAATTACCAGAATCACTGAGAATAGACCTATCAAGAATATACTTTCTTGATATGTTCAGAAGTTAAGCATAATGAAAGAGTTATGTAACATGGTACATGATGATGTTATGATCTGTGAATTATCACATCCCATTAGAAACTCAGCATGACTTACTGTAATATAATCACGTTGATCAAGTGTCATTATATTATACTAATTCATGCATCAATTTCTTTACATTTCCCCAGAATTCATTCATAGATTAAACTTAGATGTTACAGAAGTTTCCAATATAAGGAAACACAGGAAGCACGAAGAGGTATATAATTTCGGACGAGAATATTTATGAAAATATCCTCAGAAATATCGAAGATATTAATGATGATATTTTGGAATTTTCCAAGTTCGAAGGTTGATGAAGAAATTTTTTCGCAAGATTTTAACATGACTTTGGAGCAAGATATTCTCTAAGGATTTCAACGGATTCAGAATTACCTGGATTCTTTGAATATAGGGTATGGTCCTTGTATTTGTCCTTGGTCTCCTTCGTGGTTAGCTCAACCCGTTTTTCAGTTCCAACTTTTCTGAGCTTTTCCAACATACTATTCTTTATCATCAAACTTTTGGCCGTTTAGACCATCTACAATTTTTCTGTTTCCTCTGCATTTAATGCTACGATATCTGAATCATCGATTATCAATCCGAGGTGGTTTTAGGAGAATTGTGTTTTTAGATGATTAAACGCTGATGGTAATATGGTGAAATATAAAAGGTTCTTAGGTAACAATAAAAGAGCACGCATATATATCTAGGTTATAATAAGATTGTTTCAGACAAAAAGTTGAAGTTAACTTGCTGGAGCTGTGACAAAATTTGCTACTTTGAAAGGGATTACCAAATTATTTTGGGTAATAATAATGCTTACAGGATCAGGTACGGATTCGTGTAAAACTTTTACTTCAATTTCGAGAGTTTTTCAGGCGCATAACTATATGCATCGATCTTTCCTTCCTTAGATGAAGTGTGGTTGGTTCATCCTCTCGATTGAGATGTTTTCAAGAATCATGAAATGTTTGAACGTAGATTGTAATCGTCAAGATACAAATGAGGTTTAAGATGAGATCAAGTGGCAAACTTGAAGAAATGTTTAGTTTCATATGTTATAATCAATATTTTAATTCATTTTAATTGTCCATTGTTATTAGTCCACAGTCGATAGTCCACAGTTAACAGTCCAATAATTCATATATGGTTAATATATAATATTCGAATTAATTAATACGTATCGTGACCCGTGTACATGTCTCAGACTCGATCACAACTCAAAGTATATATATTATTATAGAATCAACCTCAACCATGTATAGCGAACTCTAGCATTACAGCATATAGAGTGTCTATGGTGATTTCAAATAATATATATAGATGCGTCGATATGATATGTCAAAACCTTGTATACGTGTCCCGATATTTAAAGTGCCTAAAATAAATAACAGAAATTAAATGACGATAAATAAAGTGCATAAATTAAATAACAGGAATTAAATGACAATAAATAAAATTGCGAGAATTAAATTACGATAAAATAAATTGCGATAATTAAATTGCGATAAATAAAATGTAATACGGAATTAACAGTTAGCTAGGATTTTGTTAGCATGGATTCTTAACAAAATTTCTCGTAGTTAATTTGTTTGTTTCTAACAAATTTTTATTTTGTCCAATGTTTTCTTCATTATGCCACTTGTTGGATTCTGATAAGTTAAAATCCAAATATGAAATCGAATGGAAATGGTTATTCTGCGGTGAACGGATTCGTATAGTTGTGGTTGTAAGTAGGATAGCAAATGACTTGTTGAATCAGATTCGAAGAATGTACAGTGTAACTTAGTAATGCGAAATCTAAATATTCCTCAGGTATTACTTACCCGTTAAAATATTTTCACCATTAATAGTTTGTACAAAAGAATTTTTAATTACAATCTTTATGAAAATATATATACATATATATTTTCTTCAGATGTAATTATGGATTTAATGAGTCAATATGATATTAAACTCATTTGATTTTCGGTTTGAGTTAGAATAAATAATTTCTAAAACTTTTAGAAACCACATATTCTTCGCAAAATATTTCTTCAATGAAGTTATGAATTAATACTTCATCGTTCATTGTTGTTGGTACTCCTTGGTATCTATGGTGCATATGACGTTGATGTTCGTGTGACAGATTGTGAAGTTGAGGTTTGCGATGCGATTGTTGTTGGTTGTGGTAATGGTACTGTTGGCGGTGGTGACGGTGGTACTGGTTATGCTGCTGGTGCTGCTGCTGGTGTTTGTAACCTTTGCACCATATTCTCCAAAGCCACTACCCGAGCGCGAAGCTCGTTGACTTCTTCTATTACACCGGGGTGATTTTTGGTTCGGACGAGCGGATAAATATGATCTAGAATTTGGTATAGTATATAATCGTGACGAGATACCCTGGAAATGAAAGAGAAGATGGTGTTTCGGACAGGTTCACCGGTAAGTGCTTCAGGTTCTTCGCCAAGAGGGCAATGTGGTGGATGAAAAGGATCACCTTCTTCTTGTCTCCAATGATTAAGGAGGCTACGAACCCAGCCCCAATTCATCCAGAATAGATGATGGCTAATCGATTGATCCATTCCGGTTACACTGCTTTCGGAGCTCGAGTGAAAATCCATATCGGAATAGTTATCGAAATTCGAGGAATTCGAACTGGTTAAGGGATTCATCTCGTACGATCAGATGAAGTATTTTCGATAAGAAATAGATTATAAGATGTAGATTAGTACCCTGCAATACATAATTTACATATGCATATATAATACTAAAATTCCATAAGTTACAGAGGAATCTACGGAAGCTGTCAGGCAAAGGTAACAATAACAGATACGCTAAGATATGAATTTTGTCTATACACTATTCATGCAGTCAATGCAATAAAATGTGTCTAGACTAAGAATAATGAGCAGATAATTTCCTAAGGATGATAAGCAGATGACTTCCAACAAAAATGATAAGCAAAACTTTTGACATGCAGACACAGTCGAAGTCCAGACTCACTAATGCATCTAAACAACTATCAGTTAGACACACTAATGCAAGACCTGGTTCGCTAAGACCACCGCTCTGATACCACATGAAGCGACCCGTCCTAATCTATAAGGACGAATACAATAACATATGATTACATCGCGAGGTATTTGACCTCTATATGATAAATTTTACAAACATTGCATTCGTTTTTAAAAGACAAACTTTCTTTACATCAAAAATTGACGGCATGCATACCATTTCATAATATATCCAACTATAATTGACTTAGTAATAATCTTGATGAACTCAATGACTCGAATGCAACGTCTTTTGAAATATATCATGGATGACTCCAAGTAATATCTCTAAAATGAGCAAATGCACAGCGGAAGATTTCTTTCATACCTGAGAATAAACATGCTTTCAAGTGTCAACCAAAAGGTTGGTGAGTTCATTAGTTTATCATAATCAACCATTTCCATAATTTTAATAGACCACAAGATTTCATATTTCCATTTTTAATAACATGCAATCAGCATAAAAAATCATTCATATGGATTGAACACCTGGTAACCGACATTAACAAGATGCATATAGAATATCCCCATCATTCCGGGACACCCATCGGACATGATAATTTCGAAGTACTAAAGCATTCCAAATTCCAGAATGGGGCTTGTTGGGCCCAATAGATCTATCTTTAGGATTCGCGTCAATTTGGGGGTCTGTTCCCAAATTCTTAGGCTACCAAGCTAAAAAGTGGCATATTCGGCTTCGATCCATTCAACCATATAATGTAGTTTCAATTACTTGTGTCTATTTCGTAAAACATTTATAAAAATAACGCATGTATTCTCAGTCCCAAAAATATATATTGCAAAAGCATTTAAAAAGAGAGCAAATGAAACTCACAAAAATGTATTTTGTAGTAAAAATACATATGACGATATTGAACAATGCGGGGTTGGCCTCGGATTCACGAACCTATATCATTTGTGTATTCATTAATATATATAATCGTAATCAAATAAATAAATAAATAAATAAATATATATATATATATATATATATATATATATATATATATATATATATATATATATATATATATATATATATATATATATATATATATGTATATATTAGTTATATACTTTTTATATTACTAATATATATATGTTTCATATATTCATTTTGTTATATAAAATATTAATTTTCACTATGTTATATGTGTAAAATATATTTTTAACATATATATATACTTTATTTATTAATAATAATAGTTATAATAAAACCAAAATAATATTAATAGTGGTAAAACTGATAGTAATTATAATAATACTTAATATTACTAATGAGATAATAATGTTAATAATCTTAGTGATAAATGTAATGGTATAATATTAATTATAAAAATATTAATCTTTAATGTTAATGATAGTTTTAATACTAAATATTATAATAATGTTAATTATAGTAGTTTTTAATAAAATGAATAATTTGATAATAATGATCATGAAAATATTAACTTTTGATAATGGTACATAATTCTTAATAATAATAATAATTATAAAGATATCTATTCTGTTAATTATGATAATAAGTTTAATTTTAACCATACTAATAATCATATTAACAATAATAATGATATTATTACTAATATTTTTGTTGTTAATAACAATAATAATATTAACAATTTGTAATATGATACTAATAATAATATTTATTATAATAATTTGTATTATGTTCATAATAATGATAATAATAATAATAATGTGCATAATTATAATAATAATATTACATATATTAATATTGGTAATAATAATAATAATACTATTAAGTAATGATAATAATTTTTGTAATAATAACAATCATAACAATAATCATTAATACTAGCAATAACCATGACAATCATAATAATAATAATAATAAGAATAATGATAATAATAATAATAATAATAATAATAATAATAATAATAATAATAACAACAATAATAATAATAATAATAATAATAATAATAATAATAATAATAATAGAAAAACTACCTCATTTAAGTAAACTCTAAAAAGAAACAGAATGCCACCAGCAGGGATCGAACCTAAGACCACTCGTTAAACCGTAACACCATAAACCACCTGAGCTGCTATTGTATTTCTGTTTTAGTTTATATTAGAACTTAATTAACCCATTTTTCTGTTTTACTCATCTTCTTCTTCAACTCCTGAGTCATCCAGAGATCGAATCCCCACTAACACTAACTTATTGTTGTTTTTAGAAATCTCAAATCAAACAGAATCGTTCCATAAACATTGCTTGGATTAATTAAACCAAATAAATAAAAAAATTGCTATAACAGACATTTGTACCCGTTTAAAACTCCAAATCGTATTCGTTAAATTAGTGTGTTTTAGACCATGATTCCTAAATGAAAATGGTTTCAAATTCCTCATAAAAACTTTCTGTAAACTTAATTGAAATTAAAACCTCAAATTGACTTCGAATTTTACCATGAACAACCCGTTTGACTTTTTGAAATAAAAGTTTGACTCACAAATTCAATCTTGTTTTGAAAAATTGAGAGCTAAGATTTTACAGGAAATTTACTTGGATGATTCCTAACAAGAATGCTTTATTACCTTTTGAAGTTAAAATCAAAAATTGAGTTTTTCATATTTTAAACACGAACAGGGACAGACCTCAGTTCTTCGCCCTTTTCTATTTCAAATTCAATTACATATGGGCTGTTGAGGAAGTTTGTGATTGATGATTAATAAGGTGACTCCTTTTTGTTTCGTTTACAACTGAATTGGCTCAATCATATAGCAGATAAAGTTCGACACATAATTGAATCAGGTATAGAGAATGAAATAAATAAAAAAAATAAAAGCAGTTTTACAATTCCAATTGGTACGATTGGATTTTGATGTTAAATTGATTTTGTTCTTATTGTAATTTGATTTGTACGAATTTATCAATCAATAACAGTTGGAAAATGACTTGGAACGAACCCTGATTTACCAATTCTTTATATATACAGTTTTACATAATTAATATTAATAAATAATAAATTAATATTTAATAATTATAATTATATTAATTATAATCAAAAATACTAACAATAATAATAAAACTAATATTAATAATAATACAATTAATAATAATATTAATGAAATTAATAATAATAATATAATGATATCAACAATAGAGATTTTAATAATGATATTAACAATAAAATGATCTTAATAATATTAATTACAAAAATATTGATATTATTAATGATAATAATAATATCAATATTAGTAATATTACAATTTATATCTTACATTAGAATTTATAATATTGATAATACAAATATTTGAATTAATATTAACATTGATACAAATAATGAATGTAATGGTCATAACATTAATATAACATTTATATTTTAACTCGTAATTACATATAATATTAAAATTTATAAATTTCGTACTATCTAATAATTATATTATATATTATATGAGTACATCTAGTTAATATTTATATGTTTTACATATGTTTCAACAAAAATAATTATTAATAGAAGTCATTTATATATTATTTATCTTATGTAGATTCATAATAATATTATATATATACTTTATATATTCATTTTAATTTACTTATTCTGTTTATTATTTTATATTTTAAATTTTAAATTGGTTAAAGTGTATTTTATTAATTCAAAATATTATATATATATATATATATATATATATATATATATATATATATATATATATATACTTATGTTTATATTTTTATTTACATCTATATGTACAAACAAGTGTTCGTGAATCATCGGAAATATTCAAAGGTCAAATGCATCCATGTACACAGTTCCAAATTTTGAGATTCAATTAAATAGAATTTACTTATCGTGTCAATTATAGCTTACGATGAAGTTTAAATTTGGTCGAAAATTTCTGGGTCGTCACATATAGGTGGTTGCTTGCTCGGATATGAGGATGGAGGTCGTAATACACTACTTGTGCGGGCATTCCAAGGTGAGTGGAATAATTATGCATGTATGTATATAGTGTATTTATTTGTGAATGTTATGGTATGAACCAACGTGCCGGTAGTACCATAACATGTATGTGACGAGTGTCATGATGTGAACCATGAGCCGGTAGCATCAAAGTGTGAACCACGAGCCGGTAGCACTATAAAATGAGATGTGAACCACGAGCCAGTAGCATCAAAGTGTGAACCACGAGCCGGTAGCAATATAAAATGAGATGTGAACCACGAGCGGTAGCATCAAAGTGTGAACCACGAGCCGGTAGCACTATAAAAGAGTATGACTTAAATGCGTAGTGGCATGAACCAAGGAGCCGGTAGCGTCATAGCATTACGTATGGTGTGAACCACGAGCCGGTAGCACCATAGCGTTTATGGTTAACCATATGGTTTGTGTATGTGTTGTAGTGTAGCATATTATATTGTTTTAGTATATGCTTTTGGTTATGCTAGCTTGCAATATTGGAGATTATTAGCTTGATACTTGAGATGGTTGCTAATTATGAATTGCTAGCGTGTATGAGGTATTTATGTAAGTGTTTGCAAGTAGGTATATTATATATGTATATGTATAATTATTGCATTCACTAAGCGTTAGCTTACCCCTCTCGTTGTTTACCTTTTTACAGGTATTGTGATCGTGAAGCTAGTTAGTCGTTAGACTAGATACGTAGGAGCACTTGGGCTCGATGGGGTAGCTATTGGATATTGGACGTGGATTGGGGATTTGGTAGATCCTCGGGATTATGCTCTTGGTATCGGGTTGGGCTATTGTGTCTTAACTGTGGTGTTGAGTAAATGTTTCGAGGTCGCATCGTTTGGTTGTGTCGAGTCAAACTTTGTATGTGAAACACATTCTCGTAAGGATGTATGGTGTCATTTGTAAACCAAGAGTCGAGATAAAACATTTAACGTGTTATTATGATAAATTGTATACGGATAACTATTTTGAAATGGTTTGTATACTTGGATGTTAATGGGACCTAACTTATAAAAAAAATGTACTCCGTTTCCGGTTAAACGGATTGGGGTTGTTACAAGTGGTATCAGAGCATAGTCTAAGGGAATTAGGTGACCTTGGAATAGGTGCCTAGTCTTAGACTTATTGGCAGTTATGCATTATTTGTGGGACTTGTAGGAATACGGGTCGGATTGAGATTTGTTAGTGCCTTAGAGTAGGTGACTAACTAGGACTTGTTTTTGTCCAAAGTGTGATTATGCGCGGCCTTATTTCGTGTGTAAATTAGTGCCTTAGATAGCTAGTTCCTAATGTAAGTAGGCGAACTTGGACATTGTTTTAGTGATAGTCACCTAGGATGTAAGTCGACTTGTAGTTGCGGTGTACTTGTGTACATTTATTATTATATTGTATATGGGTGTATATATACAGGTATCTTTTGTGCGGTGTCCTAGAAACGAATCTATTGGAGAGATTCAGGTGTTTGGCGGTTTTGAGTGATCAAGTTCACCGTAAGGACTTTGGTCATTCGGGTACTAGGAGTTATCGCGATTTATTTTGTGTGAATGTTGCGTCAGTCTGGGTAAAAGTACTTTGCATGACCATGTGGAAATGATAAGGTATGCATTTGTAATAGTGACTGATCACCATTATTACGAAAGTGTATCTTAACACCAAGCATGACATGACGAGTACCGAGCGGAGGAAACGTGGCATGGTTGGGGTAGAATCGGGACGAGTTAGGAATCTTTTATTGGTTCCTAGGATATTGCGGTCTCGGGTGATGTGCTTGTTGTCACATCGGGTTCTTTGTGAGTCGAAAGGTGTTACGGTGGTTTCGGTTAGCTAAGGTGAGCGAGCAAACTCACGAGCTTGGTGCGTGCTTTGTCACGCTAAGTAGTGGGTGCACTGTTGATATGGTCATTTGTTGTAGTTACCCATCGTAACTTGGATGACCGATTTATATGAGCGTGTGCGTGCGACGAGGACTTGAATTCTGTAATGAAATGCGACAAGTCTAATGATTGTAGTTTTGGGTTACACTCTGTAGAGTGTGTAGTTATAGAATCGTGTATGAATTCTAGTTGTGAGTCGCCTTGGAATTGGCAAATCAAAGAGTCTTGGGTCATTAAACTCATGGAAGTGGGACCCGTATGACAACGGTTGTGTTTGTGTGCTAGTGTGTTGTGGATTATAGGGTAACATTCCTAATGGAATATCCCTTGTAGTAGTGGTTTTATCGAAGTGTGGAAGGATGTAAGACTTGGTGTTTCCAAGCATCTCCTTAGTGAGGATGAAAGGTTTCGTTAGGCTATATCGTTTTGGCCTTGTGGACATTGTGGCTAACGTGTGATCACTAGGAACTTTCAAGAAGACAATAAATCGTAAGGTTCGTCTGGTAGCTATGACTTCGGGTCATTATTGTGGAGAGATGGGTGACATCGGGTGTATGAAACCCAAAGATCAAGTTTCTAAATTTCGGTAGAACGTGGTGGGAGTCCGCATGACAGTGCGTCAGGTGCCCTTTTATACCTGCAAAGTGTGATGTTCAACTCTGGTAATGGTGTGATCACTTTGTGCTTAGGGTGACCGCGAGTTGCCCTTGGAAGCGACGTAGATTACAAGAGTGATCGATGGGTGATAGTAATTAGACGGTTGCGAAAGTTGAAGTTTAAGAGCATTGTGGTAAATACTTCTTATGAAGTGACGGATGAGCGAATCTTGTTGTTCTTAACTTATAGATGGGTAAAGATGACCGGTGAGCCGGCGATGGACTTAATGATTCAGTTGGATCGAAGGTTATGATGAAGCGTTGATATTGCAATCGATGCAATTATTGTGTCTGATTGGTCGCTCTTCTCCATGAGAGTGAGCAATTGTTGATAAGGGTTCGTTGCATAGGAGGTCGGGTGATCTCGACCGTGATGCACGACTGATTAAGCGGAGTGGTATATGCCTAGTCATAGAGGCGTATGTGGGACTTTAGTGGAGTTCGCTTTGCGAACAATGAGGAACTGTTGATTGTAATTTGTGGTATGAAGATGCGATGTCGTCGCGTGTACGATGTCTCAAGTGATTGTGCATGTAGGCTCTGAGAGCCTAAAATGGATTTGCGGTGGATGATTTTGACCAACGGTGAGAATGGTCAGGTGTGATGTGGAATTACAATTCCGCG
The DNA here is from genome assembly GCF_046630445.1 of Rutidosis leptorrhynchoides. Taxonomy (NCBI): domain Eukaryota; kingdom Viridiplantae; phylum Streptophyta; class Magnoliopsida; order Asterales; family Asteraceae; genus Rutidosis; species Rutidosis leptorrhynchoides. The sequence continues at coordinate 82,572,247 of NC_092333.1, forward strand.
GGATGTTATCATCTTGGCGGTGAGAATGGGGAGATAAATCCTAAGTGGGGGAGTTTTACTGCGCTCGAGGAAAACTCCAGTGGTGTTGTGTATGGTGAAATGTCAGAGTATACCGTGCTAAGCCTCAATAGGTATTCGGAGTTCCTAACGAGGAAGAGTGACGGGTTGTTAATGTCGACTAGAGATCGTGCTTTACGATTGTTAGTTACAATTCCGGAATATTATGCGTAAAGATTGTGACGGTAGGATCGAAGGGAGTGTAAGTCTTCTTATGTAAAGTGGTCGTGTAGTACCAATGTGCGATCTGAGACCAAATATGAAGCTTGAAATCCCATAGTAAGAGAATGAAACTGTCGTTTGGGTGCTCTCGTGATGTAAAATGGGGTTGGTGTGAAACCCGGATAGTACTGTTGAGTAGGTACGAGTTTGATTTCGGTATGGATATTGTATTTTCCCTTTCGGGAAACGTGATTGTGGAAATTGTCCGTGGATTATTCCACTTTATGGATGATTGTGAGGCGGGGAGTTCTGATTCCGATTGTCTCACATAGAGACACGTGGGTGTTGTTTGTTTGCAAGGGTGCGTTCCCTAGTGATGCGACCCGTTGGTTGCATTAAAATGTCGAAACCATCCTTAACGGACGGTCTAGGTTGGAGGATTCACCTGACATTGGTGAATACTTTTGAAGGTCGCGTGACGAATTGCTAATTGTTGGGATGATAATTCGCTGTTAACGGGATTCTAGTATACGAATAGTTTCCATGCTAGTGCTAGGAAGCCGTATTGTATAGATGTGTTGTAGGGTTTAGGGGAGAAACCCTGTGTCGAGTGTTGATGTTCGTCTAACTCGTGGTGTATTATCATCGTCCTGGATTAATCCAGAGATTGATGGTCGTGTGCGTATCAATTTATGGGAAAGTTTGTGTCCCTAGTGTGATTAGTTGGCGATACCGAGATTTCTTCGTTGAAGGAATGACCCGGTGGTGCAGACAGGGGAAGTTGGTTCTTGATTCGGAGAACATTCGTGATTGACCGGTTGATTGATGTGTTCATGAACCGACGAAGTACGGAGTTTTAATGAGGCATGGATCCTTCTCTATTTGGATTAATGCAAGACTTAGTTCACGGCGCAGTGAATTTAGTAGATCGCGTTGGGTGATATGGTTATGGATGTAGCTTGTTGCGAGTTGTAACCGGGGGAATTTAAAGGAATACAATAGTGTTTTCCGTATTTTTCCTAAGTGTATTTTGGACGTCGAGCATATGAGATACCACTGGTTGCGGTAATGCACGCTAGTGATTATTAGCGTGTGGTGAGATATTCGGGTTAATAGAAATTGTTACGAACATCAAGTTTGGATGTGTGTCGGAGGACCATAAAGTGTGGGTCCAATTGGTTAAGTGATGGAGATCACGAGGACGTGATCCAGTTTAAGTGGGGAAGAGTTGTAAGATCCCGAATTTGGTGCGTCGGAAAATGTTCCTGAAAGTTTCAGTAAATGCGCGCAGCAGAGAGCGCCACTAAAAGTGAACCTAACACTTACGCTTTTTCAGATTTTGCATCAGAATCAGACTTAGACAAGTTCAGTCCCTGAATTTCAAGTCAGAATCAGACACAGCATAGAGCAGCGCCGCGGGCCATTTAGCCACGCCGCGGGCTAAGGCATGGATTGAAGGGTCTGTGCATTTAAATGGTCGACATTGGTTTTTAGCTTTAAGCCGCGCCACGGGCTTTTTAGCCGCGACGCGTGCTAAAGCTGCAGAAAATGCTGAATCTTTTAAAAGAAGTTAAATGAAGGGTAAAAGGGTAATTTCCCTTGTGGTCGGTTTTAGGCCACAAATGGCAGATTTGGGACTCATTCCCCATAATATTATCCTCTCATTTCATCATCCTCTCAAACCCTTTCATCTTTTAGTGAGAGATTAGAGTGAGAAAGCTCAAATCAATGAAGAAGAAGAGTGAATCGGGTGAAGGCGCAAGTGTTAAAGTTGCTCATCTCGTTCTTGGCTACGTTTTGGTAGTGTTGGTAAGTTCTAACTCCGAATTTCGTTGTTTATGATTCTTGTTCATGTTTGGGGTTTGAGCTAGTTAGGGTTATAAACCCCATTTCTCAAGAAATTGAGGGTTTTGTTGTGTGTGTTGTGTAAGTAAACCTGATTATTGTGGGTTTAGGGTTTGATGACGAATTTGGAAGTATTTGTCATAGTTTGGGTGTTTAATCACTAGGTTGTGAGTTTGTAAGTGATTTTGGTGTAGTGACCCGAACTTTTCCATGTTTATATATATTAAATGAAATTGTTATTTACATGATTAAGTGTTTCCAACATGTTAAGCAATCAAACTTGTTAAGACTTGATTAATTTAAATAGGTTTCATATAGACAATTGACCACCCAAGTTGACAGGTGATTCACGAACGTTAAAACTTGTAAAAACTATATGATGACATATATATGATTATATATATAGTTAACATGATATTATAATAAGTAAGTATCTCATTAGGTATTTTAACAATGACTTATATACATAAAATTGAGTTTATTTAATTAAGAAACTCGAAACGATATATATAACGATTATCGTTATAACAACGTCTTACTAAATACATATGGATCATTTTAAGATATTGTTACATTATATAATCATGATAAATCATAAGTAAACATATCATTGAATATATTAACAATGAACTACATATGTAAAAACAAGACTACTAACTTAATGATTTCGAAATGAGACATATATGTAACGATTATCGTTGTAACAACATTTAACTGTATATATATCATACTAAGATATATTAATATATCATAATATCAAGATAATGTAATAATTTAACATCTCTTTAGATATAATAAACAATGAGTTAACAACATTTAACAAGATCGTTAACCTAAAGGTTTCAAAACAACATTTACATGTAACGACTAACGATGACTTAACGACTCAGTTAAAATGTATATATATGTAGTGTTTTAATATGTATTCATACACTTTTGAAAGACTTCAAGAAACTTATCAAAATACTTCTGCTTAACAAAAATGCTTACAATTACATCATCGTTCAGTTTCATCAACAATTCTACTCGTATGCACCCGTATTCGTACTTGTACAATACACAGCTTTTAGATGTATGTACTATTGGTATATACACTCCAATGATCAGCTCTTATCAGCCCATGTGAGTCACCTAACACATGTGGGAACCATCATTTGGCAACTAGCATAAAATATCTCATAAAATTACAAAAATATTAGTAATCATTCATGACTTATTTTACATGTAAACAAAATTACACATCCTTTATATCTAATCCATATACCAACGATCAAAAACACCTACAAACACTTTCATTCTTCAATTTTATTCATCTAATTGATCTCTCTCTAGTTCTATCTTCAGGTTCTAAGTGTTCTTCATAAATTCTATAAGTTCTAGTTTCATAAAATCAAGAATACTTCCAAGTTTGCTAGCTTACTTCCAATCTTGTAAAGTGATCATCCAACCTCAAAAAATCTTTCTTATTTACAGTAACATATCTTTCTAATATAAGGTAATACTCATATTCAAACTTTGATTCAATTTCTATAACTATAACAATCTTATTTCGAGTGGAAATCTTACTTGAACTTGTTTTCGTGTCATGATTCTGCTTCAAGAACTTTCAAGCCATCCAAAGATCCTTTGAAGCTAGATCTATTTTTCTCATTTCCAGTAGGTTTATCCACAAAACCTGAGGTAGTAATGATATTCATAACATCATTCGATTCATATATATAAAACTACCTTATTTGAAGGTTTAAACTTGAAATCACTAGAACATAGTTTAGTTAATTCTAAACTTGTTCGCAAACAAAAGTTAATCCTTCTAACTTGACTTTTAAAATCAACTAGACACATGTTCTATATCTATATGATATGCTAACTTAATGATTTAAAACCTGAAAACACGAAAAACACCGTAAAACTGGATATACGCCGTCGTAGTAACACCACGGGCTGTTTTGGGTTAGTTAATTAAAAATTATGATAAACTTTGATTTAAAATTTGTTCTTCTGGGAAAATGATTTTTCTTATGAACATGAAACTATATCCAAAAATTATGATTAAACTCAAAGTGGAAGTATGTTTTCCAAAATGGTCATCTAGACGTCGTTCTTTCGACTGAAATGACTACCTTTACAAAAAAGACTTGTAACCTATATTTCTGACTATAAACTTATACTTTTTCTGTATATATTCATAAACTTAAGTTCAATATGAAACCATAGCAATTGGATTCACTCAAAACGGATTTAAAACGAAGAAGTTATGGGTAAAACAAGATTGGATATTTTTACTTGTTGTAGCTACGTGAAAATTGGTAACAAATCTATATTAATCATATCCTAGCTAACTTATATTGTATAATACATATATTCTAACATATTATGTAATCTTGGGATACCATAGACACGTATGCAAATGTTTTGACATATCATATCGACCCATCTATATATATTATTTGGAACAACCATAGACACTCTATATGCAGTAATGTTGGAGTTAGCTATACAGGGTTGAGGTTGATTCCAAAAATATATATACTTTGAGTTGTGATCTATCCTGAGACGTATATACACTGGGTCATGGATTGGGTCACGATAATATATATCTATTTATTTCTGTACATCTAACTATGGACAACTAGTTGTAGGTTACTAACGAGGATAGCTGATTTATTAAACTTAAAACATTAAAACGTATTAGAAATTTTGTAAATATATTTTGAACATACTTTGATATATATGTACATATTTGTTATAGGTTCGTGAATCGACCAGTGGCCAAGTCTTACTTCCCGACGAAGTAAAAATCTGTGAAAGTGAGTTATAGTCCCACTTTTAAAATCTAATATTTTTGGGATGAGAATACATGCAGCTTTATAAATGTTTTACAAAATAGACACAAGTACATGAAACTACTTTCTATGGTTGAATGATCGAAGCTGAATATGCCCCTTTTACTTGGTAACCTAAGAATTAGTAAACCAGTCTACTAATTGACGCGAATCCTAAAGATAGATCTATTGGGCCCAACAAACCCCATCCGTTGTAGCGGATGCTTTAGTACTTCGAGTTTTTATATCATGTCCGATGGATGTCCCGGAATGATGGGGATATTCTTATATGCATCTTGTTAATGTCGGTTACCAGGTGTTCACCGTATGAATGATTTTTATCTCTATGTATGGGATGTATTGAAATATGAAATCTTGTGGTCTATTATTATGATTTGATAAATATATAGGTTAAACCTATAACTCACCAACATTTTTGTTGACGTTTAAAGCATGTTTATTCTCAGGTGATTATTAAGAGCTTCCGCTGTTGCATGCTAATATATGGACAAGATTTGGAGTCAGCATGCTTGTATTATATTGTTTAAAACTGCATTCGAAATTTACTTTGTTGTAACATATTAAAATTGTAAACCAATATGTATTGGTAGTGTGTAAGTGTGATATTTTTAGATTATCATTTCTGATAATCTAGGTGGTGTCCTTTTAACCTTGTCGATAAAATAAAGGTTATGGTTTGTTTTAAAAACGAATGCAGTCTTTAAAAAACGTCTCATATAGAGGTCAAAACCTCGCAACGAAATCAATTAATATGGAACGTTTATAATCAATATGAACGGGACATTTCAGTTGGTATCCGAGCGTTGGTCTTAGAGAACCAGAAATTTGCATTAGTGTGTCTTATCGAGTTTGTTAGGATACATTAGTGAGTCTGGACTTCGACCGTGTTTTCTTTAAAAACGATTGCTTAACACTTTTGTTGGAAACTATATATTAATAACATGTAAATATTATGTGATATATTAACCTCTTAATGTGTTTGATATTGTGTGATAGATGTCTACCACTAGTACAAATCCCATCGATTCACCTAATAATAATGAAGAGTCGAATATATTTTGGAAAGATTCACAAATTCCCGAAGAGGAATCGGAAGAAGAGGAACCGGAAGAGGAGGAACCGGAAGAGGAGGAACAGGAAGAAGAAGAGGTTCCGGAGGAAGAAATATTGATACCTATAGTAAATCGATTAAATTAAAGAAAATCCTCAACCAACGGACCAAAGTTAATAATGGTCAATGGTGTTTCTGCCGAGGAAGCAAAATATTAGGAAGATTATCAATTTTCCGATGAATCGGATCCCGATGAGGATTCCGATGATGTTATAGAAATTACCTCGACTCAATTTAATAAAGCGAAAGAAAATAATAAGGGAAAATGTAAAAAAATAGAGAAACCTGATTCCACCCCCGATGAACTTTATATGTATCGGCAACATCCGTATTTCCTAAAATGTAACAATGACCCGGGAACCTCTAAACCACCAGGTTTTTCTAAACCATTGTGGAAAATGATGGCTCGTATTAGAGGAACACCATATATTCCAAGAAAATTAGGAAAATGAACCAAGTCCGAAGAAGAAGAAACCAGTGATTCAGATTAGAGGGTTGTAATCATGTTGTGTATTATATGTATTGTAGTGCGCTTGTACTTTTATGTTCTATGTAAAAATTGCTTGTATTGTTTGTTAATTATCTTTTACGAATCTAATCCTTGTGTATTTTACAGTATAAAAACAAAATGGATGTTAAGGGTAGACAACTGAATATTTTAGAAGACCTACCAGAGGATATGATTGAGGAAATCTTGTCTAGAGTCGGTCAGAATTCATCAGCACATTTAGTTATGGTGAAATTAACTTGTCAAACATTTGAAAGACTTTCCAGAAATGCCTTAGTTTATAAAAGGCTTTCCTTTGATAGGTGTGGTATATCACATTGGGGAGATCGTAAGTTACGCCGTGTTTCTTTAAAGCGTTAAATGCGGGGAACTCAAATGCAATTTTACGCTACGGGTTAAGAACCTATTTTGACTTAACATATCCCAACATAGGATTTCGTGAATTAGAAAGAGCTTCTAACATGCAACATAAAGAAGCATGTTATATTTACGGGTTAGTGATGTTCGCTTCTTACCAAAGTGAGAAAAAGAACATCGGATTGCAGCTTTTAAATAAAACCTTCCCACAAGTGACGGATTCAGTAGTTGGGGTGAGAAACAAGGTTTTTAGAATATTACGGGGCTATTGGACATTACGAAACCCTCGTCCTTTTGACGACATTACAACATGCTGCCTAGCCAATGGTCATAACGGTTATTTTCCACAAGATCTAGGATGGGACGTCGTCTTAGTAAAACCTGAATGCATGACTTGTTTCTGGACTTGTGAATTACGTGTCTTTATTTCTTTTGCTGAACAACTTGCGTATTAACTAGAATTGCCTTCATTGCTGCCGAGTAGCAAAGTTTTTATGTGCTATATTTCATCCTATATGTATTATAGCGGTATTGTAAGTTTGTAAAATATTGTATAAAGTTTGAACGCGAAATATTATTGTAATAAGTTTTTTATATAGAATCGTAGTAGTTGAATTGTATAATAGCTGCTAAGTATGAACTTAACGGGTAGGTACTACCCGAATTAAAACTATAAAATGCTAATATGAAGAAAAAGCTTTTATAAATAAGTTCATATTATGCTATGAAATACTATTGACTACTCTTAAATTCTATATGATTAACTCAATTCTTTTGGCTATTTTGAAGGAAATGGCACCGGCGACTCGTCAGAACTTGAACATGAGCGAGGAAGACTTCCGCGTTTTCCTTGCTGCGAACATAGCCGAAGTGCAGGCTGTAATGCAAAATAACAATAACTCTGGATCTAGCAGTGGAACTAATTCTGCAAGAAATCGTGTAGGATGCTCCTACAAAGAATTTACTGCCTGCAAACCTTTAGAATTTGATGGAACCGAAGGACCAATTAGATTGAAACGGTGGACCGAGAAGGTCGAATCGGTGTTTGCCATAAGTAAGTGTACTGAAGAGGACAAAGTTAAGTACGCTACGCATACCTTCACAGGTACGGCGTTAACGTGGTGGAATACCTATCTCGAGCAGGTAGGACAAGATGCTGCTTACGCACTACCATGGTCAGCATTCAAGCAATTGATGAACGAGCAGTATCGTCCTAGGAACGAGGTCAATAAGCTCAAGGTAAAGCTTAGAGGATTACGAACGCAAGGTTTCGATATCACCACGTACGAACGACGATTCACAGAATTGTGCCTATTGTGTCCCAGAATGTTTGAAGACAAAGAAGAGAAGATCGACGCATTTGTAAAAGGGTTACCGAAAAGAATTCAAGAAGATGTGAGTTCACACGAGCCCGCCTCCATACAAAAGGCAAGTCGAATGGCTCACAAATTAGTGAATCAGATCGAAGGAAGGATTAAAGAGCAGGCGACCGAAGAAGCTAACATGAAACAAGTCAAGAGAAAGTGGGAAGAAACCAATGACAAGAGTCACCAATACGACAACAACAATCACAACCAAAATCGCAACAACTATCCCAATAACCGCAACATCAATCGCAACAACAACTTCAACAAACATCCCAACAACAACTACAATAACCGGCCAAACAACAATAACAATAACAACAACAACAACAACAACAATAACAATCCCAACAACAATCTCAATAACAACAATGGCAACAAAAACCAAAAACAGCCATGCCAAAGATGTGAAGAGCATCACCTGGGGTTCTGCACGACATTTGACCACAGATGTAAAAGAAATGGTCATAGCGCGAAGAAGTGCGAAATCTATGGACCAATGCATAACAGAACTAAAGGAACAAATAATGTCGGAACAAATAATACCGCCATAGTTTGTTTTGGATGTGGAAAACCGGGCCACTTTAGTAGAAATTTCCCGAATCAGGGGAATACTAATGGGCAGGGCCGCGGAAGAGTTTTCAATATTAATACGGCAGAAACGCAGGAAGACTCGGAGCTTGTTACGGGTACGTTTCTCATTGACAATAAATTTGCTTATGTTTTATTTGATTCGGGTGCGGATAGAAGCTATATGAGTAGAGATTTTTGTGCTAAACTAAGTTGTTCACCGACGCCCTTGGATAATAAATTTTTACTCGAATTAGCAAACGGTAAATTAATTAGAGCAGATAATATATGTCAGAATCGAGAAATTAAACTGGTTAGCGAAACATTTAAGATTGACTTGATACCAGTAGAGTTAGGGAGTTTTGATGTAATAATCGGTATGGACTGGTTGAAAGAAGTAAAAGCAGAGATCATTTGTTACAAAAATGCAATTCGCATTATACGAGAAAAAGGAAAACCCTTAATGGTGTACGGAGAAAAGGGCAACGCGAAGTTAAATCTTATTAGTAACCTGAAGGCACAAAAACTAATAAGAAAAGATTGCTATGCTGTGCTAGCACACGTCGAGAAAGTCAATTCCGAAGAAAAGAACATCAATGATGTTCCAGTCGCAAAAGAATTTCTTGATGTATTTTCGAAAGAATTACCCAGACTACCCCCACACCGATCCGTTGAATTTCAAATAGACCTTGTACCGGGAGCTGTACCAATAGCTCGTGCTCCATACATACTCGCACCTAGCGAAATGAAGGAACTTCAGAGCCAAATAAAAGAACTTTTAGAGCGTGGTTTCATTCGACCAAGCACATCACCGTGGGGAGCTCCTGTTTTGTTTGTCAAGAAGAATGATGGTACATTTAGGTTGTGTATCGACTACCGAGAGTTGAACAAACTTACTATCAAGAACCGCTACCCACTACTGAGAATCGACGACTTATTTGATCAACTACAAGGCCCATCGGTTTATTCGAAGATTGATTTACGTTTTGGGTATCATCAAATGCGGGTGAAGGAGGGTGATATTCCAAAGACTGATTTTAGGATGCGTTACGGTCATTACGAGTTTATGGTTATGCCGTTTGGATTGACGAACGCACCAGCTGTGTTCATGGACCTCATGAACCGAGTGTGTGGGCCATATCTTGACAAGTTGTCATTGTTTTCATCAATGACATACTTATTTACTCGAAGAATGATCAAGAGCATGAAGAACATTTAAGAAAAGTGCTAGAGTTGCTGAGAAAAGAAAAACTGTACGGTAAGTTTTCAAAGTGTGCATTTTGGTTGGAAGAAGTTCAATTCCTCGGTCACATAGTGAACAAAGAAGGTATTCAGGTGGATCCAGCAATGATTGAAACCGTTGAAAAATGGAAAACCCCAAAAACTCCGAAGCATATACGCCAATTTTTAGGACTAGCTGGTTACTACAGAAGGTTCATCCAAGATTTTTCCAGAATAGCAAAACCCTTGACTGCATTAATGTATAAAGGGAGAAAATTTGAATGGAAGGATGAACAAGAGAAAGCGTTTCAATTGTTAAAGAAAAAGTTAACTACGGCACCTATATTGTCATTACCTGAAAGGAATGATGATTTTGTGATATAATGTGATGCTTCAAAGCATGGTCTCGGTTGTGTATTAATGCAACGAACGAAGGGAATTGCTTATGCGTCTAGACAATTGAAGATTCACGAGCAGAATTATACGACGCATGATTTGGAATTAGGCGCGGTTGTTTTTGCATTAAAGACTTGGAGGCACTACTTATATGGGGTCAAAAGTATTATATATACCGACCACAAAAGTCTTCAACATATATTTAATCAGAAACAACTGAACATGATGCAGCGCAGGTGGATTGAATTATTGAATGATTATGACTTTGAGATTCGTTACCACCCGGGGAAGGCGAATGTGGTAGCCGACGCTTTGAGTAGAAAGGACAGAGAACCCATTCGAGTAAAAGCTATGAATATAATGATTCACAATAACCTTACTACTCAAATAAAGGAGGCGCAACAAGGAGTTTTAAAAGAGAGAAATTTAAAGGATGAAATACCCAAAGGATTGGAGAAGTATCTTAATATTCGGGAAGACAGAACCCGGTATAGGGCTGAAAGAATTTGGGTACCAAAATTTGGAGATATGAGAGAAATGGTACTTAGAGAAGCTCATAAAAACCAGATACTCAATACATCCTAGAACAGGGAAGATGTACAAAGATCTCAAGAAACATTTTTGGTGGCCAGGTATGAAAGCCGATGTTGCTAAATACGTAGGGGAATATTTGACGTGTTCTGAGGTCAAAGCTGAGCATCAGAAACCATCAGGTCTACTTCAACAACCCGAAATCCCAGAATGGAAATGGGAAAACATTACCATAGATTTCATCACTAAATTGCCAAGGACTGCAAGTGGTTTTGATACTATTTGGGTAATAGTTGATCGTCTCACCAAATCAGCACACTTCCTGCCAATAAGAGAAGATGACAAGATGGAGAAGTTAGCACGACTGTATTTGAAGGAAGTCGTCTCCAGACATGGAATACCAATCTCTATTATCTCTGATAGGGATGGCAAATTTATTTCAAGATTCTGGCAGACATTACAGCAAGCATTAGGAACTCGTCTAGACATGAGTACTGCCTATCATCCACAAACTGATGGGCAGAGCGAAAGGACGATACAAACGCTTGAAGACATGCTATGAGCATGTGTTATTGATTTCGGAAACAGTTGGGATCGACATCTACCGTTAGCAGAATTTTTCTACAACAACAACTACCATTCAAGCATTGAGATGGCGCCGTTTGAAGCACTTTATGGTAGAAAGTGTAGGTCTCCGATTTGTTGGGGTGAAGTGGGGGATAGACAGATTACGGGTCCGGAGATAATACAAGAAACTACCGAGAAGATCATCCAAATTCAACAACGGTTGAAAACCGCCCAAAGTTGACAAAAGAGCTACGCCGACCTTAAAAGAAAAGATATAGAATTTGAAATTGGAGAGATGGTCATGCTTAAGGTTGCACCTTGGAAAGGCGTTGTTCGATTTGGTAAACGAGGGAAATTAAATCCAAGGTATATAGGACCATTCAAGATTATTGATCGTGTTGGACCAGTAGCTTACCGACTTGAATTACCATAACTCGTGGCTGTACATAACACTTTCCACGTCTCAAATTTGAAGAAATGTTTTGTTAAAGAAGATCTCACTATTCCGTTAGACGAAATCCAAATCAACAAAAAACTTCAATTCGTCGAAGAACCCGTCGAAATAATGGATAGTGAGGTTAAAAGACTTAAGCAAAACAAGATACCAATTGTAAAAGTTTGATGGAATTCTCGTAGAGGACCTGAGTTCACCTGGGAACGAGAAGATCAGATGAAGAAGAAATACCCGCACTTATTTCCAGAAGATACGTCAACACTTCCAACTGCTTAAAATTTCGGGACGAAATTTATTTAACGGGTAGGTAATGTAGTGACCCGAACTTTTCCATGTTTATATATATTAAATGAAATTGTTATTTACATGATTAAGTTTTTCCAACATGTTAAGCAATTAAACTTGTTAAGACTTGATTAATTTAAATAGGTTTCATATAGACAATTGACCACCCAAGTTGACAGGTGATTCACGAATGTTAAAACTTGTAAAAACTATATGATGACATATATATGATTATATATATAGTTAACATGATATTATGATAAGTCAGTATCTCATTAGGTATTTTAACAATGAGTTATATACATAAAATTGAGTTTATTGAATTAAGAAACTCGAAACGATATATAACGATTATCGTTATAACAACGTCTTACTAAATACATATGGATCATTTTAAGATATTGTCACATTATATAATCATGATAAATGATAAGTAAACATATCATTAAGTATATTAACAATGAACTACATATGTAAAAACAAGACTACTAACTTAATGATTTCGAAACAAGACATATATGTAACGATTATCGTTGTAACAACATTTAACTGTATATATATCATACTAAGATATATTAATATATCATAATATAAAGATAATGTAATAATTTAACATCTATTTAGATATAATAAACAATGGGTTAACAACATTTAACAAGATCGTTAACCTAAATGTTTCAAAACAACATTTACATGTAACGACTAACGATGACTTAACGACTCAGTAAAAATGTATATACATGTAGTGTTTTAATATGTATTCATACACTTTTGAAAGACTTCAAGACACTTATCAAATAATTCTACTTAACAAAAATGCTTATAATTACATCCTCGTTCAGTTTCATCAACAACTCTACTCGTATGCACTCGTATTCGTACTTGTACAATACACAGCTTTTAGATGTATGTACTATTGGTATATACACTTCAATGATCAGCTCTTAGAAGACCATGTGAGTCACCTAACATATGTGGGAACCATCATTTGGCAACTAGCATGAAATATATCATAAAATTACAAAAATATTAGTAATCATTCATGACTTATTTTACATGTCAACAAAATTACACATCCTTTATATCTAAACCATATACCAATGACCAAAAACACCTACAAACACTTTCATTCTTCAATTTTCTTTATCTAATTGATCTCTCTCAAGTTCTATCTTCAAGTTCTAAGTGTTCTTCATAAATTCTATAAGTTCTAGTTTCATAAAATCAAGAATACTTCCAAGTTTGCTAGCTTACTTCCAATCTTGTAAAGTGATCATCCAACCTCAAAAAATCTTTCTTATTTACAGTAACATATCTTTCTAATACAAGGTAATACTCATATTCAAACTTTGATTCAATTTCTATAACTATAACAATCTTATTTCGAGTGTAAATCTTACTTGAACTTGTTTTCGTGTCATGATTCTGCTTCAAGAACTTTCAAGCCATCCAAAGATCCTTTGAAGCTAGATCTATTTTTCTCATTTCCAGTAGGTTTATCCACAAAACCTGAGGTAGTAATGATGTTCATAACATCATTCGATTCATATATATAAAACTACCTTATTTGAAGGTTTAAACTTGAAATCACTAGAACATAGTTTAGTTAATTCTAAACTTGTTCGCAAACAAAAGTTAATCCTTCTAACTTGACTTTTAAAATCAACTAGACACATTTTCTATATCTATATGATATGCTAACTTAATGATTTAAAACATGAAAACACGAAAACACGTTAAAACTGGATATACGCCGTCGTAGTAACACCACGGACTGTTTTGGGTTAGTTAATTAAAAATTATGATAAACTTTGATTTAAAAATTGTTCTTCTAGGAAAATGATTTTTCTTATGAACATGAAACTATATCCAAAAATCATGATTAAACTCAAAGTGGAAGTATGTTTTCCAAAATGGTCATCTAGACGTCGTTCTTTCGACTAAAATGACTACCTTTACAAAAATGCCTTGTAACCTGTATTTCTGACTATAAACATATACTTTTTCTGTATAGATTCATAAACTTAAGTTCAATATGAAACCATAGCAATTGGATTCACTCAAAACGGATTTAAAACGAAGAAGTTATGGGTAAAACAAGATTGGATATTTTTACTTGTTGTAGCTACGTGAAATTGGTAACAAATCTATATTAATCATATCATAGCTAACTTATATTGTATAATACATATATTCTAATATATTATGTAATCTTGGGATACCATAGACACGTATACAAATGTTTTGACATATTATATCGACCCATCTATATATATTATTTGGAACAACCATAGAACAACCATAGACACTCTATATGCAGTAATGTTGGAGTTAGCTATACAGGGTTGAGGTTGATTCCAAAAATATATATACTTTGAGTTGTGATCTAGCCTGAGACGTATATACACTGGGTTGTGGATTGGGTTAAGATAATATATATCTATTTATTTCTGTACATCTAACTATGGACAACTAGTTATAGGTTACTAACGAGGACAGCTGACTTAATAAAGTTAAAACATTAAAACGTATTAGAAATGTTGTAAATATATTTTGAACATACTTTGATATATATGTACATATTTGTTATAGGTTCGTGAATCGACCAGTGGCCAAGTCTTACTTCCCGACGAAGTAAAAATCTGTGAAAGTGAGTTATAGTCCCACTTTTAAAATCTAATATTTTTGGGATGAGAATACATGCAGCTTTATAAATGTTTTACAAAATAGACACAAGTACATGAAACTACTTTCTATGGTTGAACGATCAAAGACGAATATGCCCCTTTTACTTGGTAACCTAAGAATTAGTAAACCAGTCTACTAATTGACGCGAATCCTAAAGATAAATCTATTAGGCCCAACAAACCCCATCCGTTGTAGCGGATGCTTTAGTACTTTGAGTTTTTATATCATATCCGATGGATGTCCCGGAATGATGGGGATATTCTTATATGCATCTTGTTAATGTCGGTTACCAGGTGTTCACCGTATGAAGGATTTTTATCTCTATGTATGGGATGTATTGAAATATGAAATCTTGTGGTCTATTATTACAATTTGATAAATATATCGGTTAAACCTATAACTCACCAATATTTTTGTTGACGTTTAAAGCATGTTTATTCTCTGGTGATTATTAAGAGCTTCCGCTGTTGCATGCTAATATATGGACAAGATTTGGAGTCAGCATGCTTGTATTATATTGTTTAAAACTGCATTCGAAATTTACTTTGTTGTAACATATTAAAATTGTAAACCAATATGTATTGGTAGTGTGTAAGTGTGATATTTTTAGATTATCATTTCTGATAATCTAGGTGGTGTCCTTTTAACCTTGTGAATAAAATAAAGGTTATGGTTTGTTTTAAAAACGAATGCAGTCTTTAAAAAACGTCTCATATAGAGGTCAAAACCTCGCAACGAAATCAATTAATATGGAACGTTTATAATCAATATGAACGGGACATTTTATTTGGTGTTCTTAGGAACAAGTTTGCTAGTCAAATGGGTGTTGACTTGATTTGGTGTCAAAATGGGTTTTGAGTCAAGTTTTAGTGAATCAAGTATGTAAATACTTGATTTAGGTGTTAATTAGTGTTTTGGAAATATACTCACTAGTCGTTAGTAATTTTGGGCATTTTTGAGACTTAGGTCAAAATGAGTTGACTTTAATTGGGTCGAATTTGGTGATGACACTAATTTGGATTAAATGGATGTTAAACACTTTTGTTAAGTGTTAAATGGCATTTTTGAATGAAAGAAATCGTGGAAAGTGTTTTTGGGTTAAAATGACATTTTAACAAAAGTCAAATGTGGTCAAAGGCAATATGGGTCAATATTGCACGTGTAGGGGTTTTGGTGTAAAATGACGTTTGAAATGATTACTACCTAAGTAGTAATTTAGTTTTAAGACCTAGGTTTGGCCTATTGGGTGTCGAGTACAATTTGGGTTAAATTGTACTTTGTTGAGTGGGTTTGAATTACCACCCGAAGTGGTAATTGGTTTGTGTCCATTAGGTGTTAAATGGGCGGGTTTTGGCGAGCAAGGTGAGATCCCTCGACTAAGGGATGTGAGTGTCGGGTTCTCTTTTAGAGAATTGTTATTTATGTGCATATTGTGCCTATGTGTGATATAGGTGGTTGCTTGCTCGGATATGAGGACAGATGTCATAATACACTACTTGTGCGGGCATTCCAAGGTGAGTGGAATAATTATGCATGTATGTATATGGTGTATTTATTTCTGAATGTTATGGTATGAACCAACGTGCCGGTAGTGCCATAACATGTATGTGACGAGTGTCATGACGTGAACCACGAGCCGGTAGCATCAAATGTGAACCACGAGCCGGTAGCACTATAAAATGAGATGTGAACCACGAGCCGGTAGCATCAAAGTGTGAACCACGAGCCGGTAGCACTATAAAATGAGATGTGAACCAGGAGCCGGTAGCACTATAAAAGAGTATGACTCAAATGCGTAGTGGGGTGAACCAAGGAGCCGGTAGTGTCATAGCATTACGTATGGTGTGAACCACGAGCCGGTAGCACCATAGCGTTTATGGTTAACCATATGGTTTGTGTATGTGTTGTAGTGTAGCATATTATATTGTTTGAGTATATGCTTTTTGTTACGCTAGCTTGCGATATTAGAGATTATTAGCTTGATACTTGAGATGGTTGCTAATTATGAATTGCTAGCGTGTATGAGGTATTTGTGTAAGTGTTTGCAAGTAGGTATATTATATATGTATATGTATAATTATTGCATTCACTAAGCCTTAGCTTACCCCTCTCGTTGTTTACCTTTTTACAGGTATTATGATCGTGAAGCTAGTTAGTCATTAGACTAGATGCGTAGGAGCACTTGGGCTCGATGGGGTAGCTATTGGATATTGGACGTGGATTAGGGATTTGGTAGATCCTCGGGATTATGCTCTTGGTATCGGGTTGGGCTATTGTGTCTTAACCGTGGTGTTGAGTAATTGTTTCGAGGTAGCATCGTTTGGTTGTGTCGAGTTAAACTTTGTATGTGAAACACATTCTCGTAAGGATGTATGGTGTCATTTGTAAACCAAGAGTCGAGATAAAACGTTTAACGTGTTATTATGATAAATTGTATACGGATAACTATTTTGAAATGGTTTGTATACTTGGATGTTAATGGGACCTAACTTATAAAAAAAAAATGTACTCCGTTTCTGGTTAAACGGATTGGGGTTGTTACATATGTTTTATTTGATTCGGGGGCGGATAGAAGCTATATGAGTAGAGATTTTTGTGCTAAATTAAGCTGCTCATTAACGCCAATGGATAATAAGTTTTTACTCGAATTAGCAAACGGTAAATTAATTACTGCTGATAAAATATGTCGGAATCGAGAAATTAAACTGGATAGCAAAACGTTTAAGATCGATTTGATACCAGTAGAGTTAGGGAGTTTTGATGTGATAATTGGCATGGACTGGTTGAAAGAGGTGAAAGCAGAGATTGTTTGTTACAAAAATGCGATTCGCATTATGCGCGAAAAGAGAAAACCCTTAATGGTGTACGGAGAGAAAAGCAATGCGAAGTTAAATCTTATTAGTAATTTGAAGGCGCAAAAGCTAATAAGAAAAGGTTGCTATGCCGTTCTAGCACACATCGAAGAAGTCAAACCCGAAGAAAAGAACATCAATGATGTTCCCGTCACAAAAGAATTTCCCGATGTATTTCCGAAAGAATTACCAGGACTACCTCCACACCGATCTGTTGAATTTCAAATAGATCTTGTACCAGGAGCTGCACCAATAGCTCGTGCTCCTTACAGACTCGCACCTAGCAAAATGAAGGAATTACAAAGTCAATTACAAGAACTTTTAGAGCGGGGTTTCATTTGACCAAGTACATCACCATGGGGAGCTCTGGTGTTGTTTGTCAAAAAGAAGGATGGTATATTCAGGTTATATATCGACTACCGAGAGTTGAACAAACTTACCATCAAGAACCTTTATCCACTACTGAGAATCGACGACTTATTTGATCAACTACAAGGTTCGTCGGTTTATTCGAAGATTGATTTACGTTCTGGGTATCATCAAATGCGGGTGAAGGAGGATGATATTCCGAAGACTGCTTTTAGAACTTGTTACGGTCATTATGAGTTTATGGTTATGCCGTTTGGATTGACTAACGCACCAGCTGTGTTCATGGACCTCATGAACCGAGTGTGTGAACCATATCTTGACAAGTTTGTCATTGTTTTCATTGATGACATACTTATTTACTCAAAGAATGATCAAGAGCATGAAGAACATTTGAGAAAAATTGTACGCTAAATTTTCAAAGTGTGCATTTTGGTTGAAAGAAGTTCAATTCCTCGATCATATAGTGAGCAAAGAAGGTATTCAAGTTGATCCGGCAAAGATTGAAACCGTTGAGAAGTGGGAAACACCGAAAACTCCTACGCAGATACGCCAATTTTTAGGATTGGCTGGTTACTACAGAAGATTCATCCAAGATTTTTCCAAAATAGCAAAACCCTTGACTGCATTAACGCATAAAGGGAAGAAATTTGAATGGAAGGATGAACAAGAGAAAGCGTTTCAGTTGTTGAAGAAAAAGTTAACTACGGCACCAATATTGTCATTGCCTGAAGGGAATAATGATTTTGTGATATATTGTGATGCCTCAAAGCAAGGCCTCGGTTGTGTATTGATGCAACGAACGAAGGTGATTGCCTATGCGTCCAGACAATTGAAGATTCACGAGCAAAATTATATAACTCATGATTTTGAATTGGGTGCTGTTGTTTTGCATTAAAGACTTGGAGGCACTACTTATATGGGGTCTAAAGTATTATATATACCGGCCACAAGAGTCTCCAACATATATTTGATCAGAAACAACTGAACATGAGGCAGCGTAGGTGGATTGAGTTGTTGAATGATTACAATTTTGAGATTCGTTACCACCCGGGGAAGGCGAATGTGGTAGCCGACGCTTTGAGTAAAAGGACAGAGAACCTATGCGGGTAAAAGCTATGAATATAATTATTCGTACTAACCTTAATACTCAAATAAAGGAGGCGCAATAGGGAGTTTTAAAAGAGGAAAATTTGAAGAATGAAATACCCAAAGGATCGGAGAAACATCTTAATGTTCGGGAAGACGGAACCCGGTATAAGGCTGAAAGAATTTGGGTACCAAAGTTTGGAGATGTGAGAGAAATGGTACTTAGGGAAACACATAAAACCTTATATTCAATACATCCCGGAGCGGGAAAGATGTACAAAGATCTCAAGAAATATTTTTGGTGGCCGGGTATGAAAGCTGATATTGCTAAATACGTAGGAGAATGTTTGACGTGTTCTAAGGTAAAAGATGAACATCAGAAACCATCAGGTCTACTTCAACAACCTGAAATCCCGGAGTGGAAATAGGAAAACATTACCATGGATTTCATTACTAAATTGCCAAGAACTGCAAGTGGTTATGATACTATTTGGGTAATAGTCGATCGTCTCACCAAATCAGCACACTTTCTACCAATGCGAGAAGATGATAAAATGGAAAAGTTAGCACGACTATACTTGATGGAAGTCGTCTCCAGACACGGAATACCAATCTCTATTATCTCTGATAGGGACGGTAGATTTGTTTCAAGATTTTGGCAAACGTTACAACAAGCATTGGGAACTCGTCTAGATATGAGTACTGCCTATCATCCATAAACCGATGGGCAGAGTGAAAGGACGATACAGACTCTTGAAGACATGCTACGAGCATGTGTTATTGATTTTGGAAACAGTTGGGATCAACATCTACCGTTAGCAGAATTTTCCTACAACAACAGTTACCACTCGAGTATTGAGATGGTACCGTTTGAGGCACTTTATGGCAGAAAGTGCAGGTCTCCGATTTGTTGGAACGAGGTGAGGGATAGACAAATTACGGGTTCGGAGATAATCCAAGAAACGACCGAGAAAATTTTTCAAATTCAACAATGGTTGAAAACCGCCCAGAGTCGACAAAAGAGCTACGCAGACAGTAAAAGAAAAGATATAGAATTTGAAATTGGAGAGATGGTCATGCTTAAGGTTTCACCTTGGAAAGGCGTTGTTCGATTTGATAAACGGGGAAAACCAAATCCAAGGTACATTGGACCATTTAAAATTATAGATCTTGTCGGACCAGTAGCTTACCGACTTGAATTACCTCAACAACTCGCCGGCGTACATGATACTTTTCACGTATCGAATCTGAAGAAATGCTTAGCCAAAGAAGATCTCACTATTCCTTTAGACGAAATCCAAATCAATGAAAAACTTCAATTCATTGAAGAACCCATCGAAATAATGGATCGTGAGGTTAAAAGACTTAAGCAAAATAAAATACCAATCGTTAGGGTTCGATGGAATGCTCGTAGAGGACCCGAGTTCACCTGTGAACGTGAAGATCAGACGAAGAAGAAATACCCATGTAACGACCTGACAAAATCGCCATTGACGGCGCCGTTAACTTAGGTCCCATTGGGTGGTCATAGTCCCTATATGAGACGCGTTTGACCAAAATTATGTCGCATTCATTTGAAACGTACAAGACTTACAAAGTTTAGTTTACCAAACGGTTCGACAACAAGTTTAAGTTTACAAAAGTTATAGAGTATAAATGAAATAACTTGCGACATAATTAGTTGAAAATCACGGTTGCTATAAATAGCGTAAGTATGTAAACATTTGTTTGAATCCAAAGGTGCTATCACTAGCGTATGCATGTATGCTTGACTCCAAGTAAGTAATCAAAGTGTATGCATGTATGCTTGACCCCAAGCAAGTATGAGTGTACACGGAAGCATGTATCAAATAGCCATTCATGAACCTGAGAAACATATAGAAAACTGTCATCGAAAAAATGTTGGTGAAATCATAGGTGTTTGTAAACGTATGTTTTTGAACCACAAGATTTTGTATTTCAATAACGTTGATTATCTGAATCATTTGCATTCCAAAAGTATGATCGCGAGCACCCAATTATCAAGACTTAACTGTTTTGTACCCTGTTACGTAGTGTTAGAACATACACTAAACCCGAAAATATATTTCATCCGCTAACGGTAGCGAACCGTCTGAATGAGGCTCGTCAAGCCCATGTGATCATATAATATAAGTTCTCGCTTACACCCTGCAAGTGTAACTAATGATAATTGAATTGAGGCTTTTTGTTCTAACTCGCTGTGGAATGTTTGTTTCCGTACTTGTGTTCAAAGTATAAAGTATGTAGTATAAAACTGTATATGTTTCTCATCCCATGATTTAAAGTATAAAAGTCGTTGAAAGATGGGACTATGATCTCACCTCGAGTGCACGAGTATAAATGTACTTCACAAAGTAAACGTGTGCATGAAAGTTGCTTAGCCTTGACCTAAACAAGTAAGTTGTATCAATTAACCGGTTACAACACAAGGTCGGGCGAAATATGTTCAATTAGTCCTATGGCTCGCTACGACTCGATTATGTAGCATGTGAATCACGTTGTCAAGTTTCATGCAAGATATAAGTATAAAAGCACGTTAGAACGATTGCATAAGTGTTTAGTTAAGTTTGAAAAAAAGTCAAACTTGGTGCGGTCAAAGTCAACGAAAAAGTCAACATTTTCGGGTCGGGTCTCGGACAATTTTTCTAAGCTTAGAAGTCATATATAAGCATGTTGGCCAAGTTTCATGTCAATCGGAGTTGCGTAGCATAGTTAGATTTAAACGAAAAAATGCAAAGTTGAATAGTCCCCAAACACGGCCATTGCCGCGCCGCGACAGAGGAGGGCCGCGGCGCGAAATTAGGCGTGGCCTGGTACCTGGGCTGTTTCAATTGTTCAAGTCTCAACCAAACTTCATTTAAACACAATTAACGAACTGTAAACACTTAAAACACGTATCTTATATCGTTGGAAAGGTATTTTGACGAGGAATACAATACAACTAACCACATATCATCAAACAAATACATCATTTAAAATGATCAAATCCTCGTCGAATGATTGTTAAAAGTTCATCATTGAAGTTTCAAGTTCGTAAAATGCATTTTATGATTCGGGAAAAACCAATTTACACATACGATATGCCGTTTCGAAGGTAATTAAACATACATTGCAACTAAACGCTTACTAACAACATTAACAAGCATTTAATGCAACAAAAATTCATTTTAAAAGCTATCAAACCCTAACCAAGAATCACAAAATCAATAATCATGTTAGTGAAGTTTTCCAGGTCAACCTACACATCAAATTGAAGCTAATGATGCTAGTAACAAATTTAATACATGAACTTTAACATTTAAAACATTTAATCAACCAAAACTCAAGATTAAACAAACCCATTTCAAGTTCATGCTAGTTTATGCAAAACAACAAGATCGAGCAAATAAATCATATATTCATGCTAGACACGAGCCATAGACACTAACTAACACCATTTCAAGTCAAAAACACGAATTAGAGAAATCTAGAGTTTTAGAAATGTTACCCAAACGAGATGAAATTGGTATCAAATTGTAGAGGATGAAGAAAGGATTCCAAATATGTAATTTGTTTTGTAGCAAGCTTCCTAGATCGAATTTAGATAATGAATGAATGATTTGGGTGTTTGAGTTCAAAAATGGAAGTAGAGAAAAGAGAGAAAGAGATGAGAGGTGGAGGTGAAATGAATGGGTGGTGGAAAGTGGGTTGACTAGTTAACCTAGTCAACTAGTTTGCCCACTTGGCAACTTCAGTCCCTCACGTTTCAAAGTGGGTGCGTGAATTAACCGAACGAATATTTTAAAAACACTAGAGTAACCGGGAGATGTTATAACCAAATAACGAAAATATTTAGAACGTTAGTCAACGAAAGGTACGGATTTAGATAACGAAAAATATTATCTATAAAAAAAGACGGTGTTAAAATAAATTTAACGGAAAAACGCGGGATGTTACAACCCACACTTATTTCCAGATGATACGTCAACACCTCCAACTGCTTAAAATTTCGGGACGAAATTTATTTAACGGGTAGGTACTGTAGTGACCCAAACTTTTCCATGATTATATATTATATGAGATTAATATTTACATGAATAAATGTTTCCAACATGTTAAGCAATCAAACTTGTTAAGACTTTATTAACTGAAACGGATTTTGTGTTAACATTTGACCACCCATTTTGTCCGATGATTCACGAACGTTATAAATTGTATATGACATGATATTATATATATGAACATATATATATGTTTAACATGATAGAATGATAAGTAAGTATCTTATTATATATATTAACAATGAACCTTATACATAAAACAAGACTACTAACCTAAGAAATTCAAAACGATATCTATACGTAATGATTATCGTTGTAATAACGTCTTAATATTTATATATCATATTAAGATATATTGGTACATCATGTTATCATAATAATGTAATAATTTAACATCTCATTAGATATAATAAAAATGGGATTAATTACATTTAACGAAATCGTTAACTTATAGGTTCCGAAACAACATGTATATGTAACGACTAACGATGACTTAACGACTCAGTTAAAATGTATATACATGTAATGTATTAAGATGTATTGTTACACTTTTGAAAGACTTCATGACACATATCAAAGTACTTCTACTTAACAAAAATGCTTACAATTACATTCTCATTCATTTTCATCAACAATTCTACTCGTATGCACCCGTATTCGTACTCGTACAATACACAGCTCCTAGATGTACATACTATTGGTATATACACTTCAATGATTAGCTCTAGGGTTTATTATCTCTGTAGCATCTACGGACCTTTCCTGCAATATTGAATCTCAATATTGATACGTGAGTACTTATAATTTAAATTTTACATACTAATAGTGTATCCCTGACTAGTGCTCGAGTATATAGGATTATGCATGCTTGTACTTTTGATATTGCCATTAGATAGGATATATTGAATCTTGAATTAGTTACATATGCGGTTGAGATAAGGTATAAGATATGCATGTCGTTGGAAAGCTAGTGAAAATTTAAGAACTTTTCATTTAGATATCGAATGGATTCGATGAACGGATTAGAAGTTATAGTCAATTGAATCTTTGTATTATTATTAAAAATAATTATTATTATCGTCGTTATTATCGTCATTATAATTGTTATATAATTATTATTATTATTATTATTATTATTATTATTATTATTATTATTATTATTATTATTATTATTATTATTATTATTATTATTATCATCATCATCAATAAAAAGTATTATCATTAAAAATTGTTATTATTACTATCGTTATTATCGTGAAAGTTATAATTAGTATTATCATAAATATTATCATAATATTTATTACCATTAGTATTATTATAACTAGAAACTAATATTAGTAACACCTAATTATTTTAATTACTATTATTATCATTAACATGAACGCGATATAAAAGACGATTAAAAGCTATTAAACGAATCGATTAGGAAATAATGAGTATGAGTATCATGATGAAATTAAAATATTATAAAATATGGATTTACATAAAATTATCGTTCTTATTATTTTTATCATTACTATTATTATTAGAAGTATCGTCATTATTAAAAACTATTATTTTAACAAAAATTATCATTTTAATAGAAATGTCATTGCTATTATAAAATATTATTATTATTATCATTTTAAATAAAAATTATTATTTTAAAGTTAATATTAAAAAGTATCGTAAATATTAAAGTTATCATAATCAGAATTATCATTTATCATAATATCATTTTTAGTAAATATAGATATTGATATTTTTTTATTAATAGAATATGAATAATTATTATTTCAAAATAATACAACTTTTACTTATTATTATTATCAATGTTATTTTATCAAATAAATATGTAATACAAATAATATAATTAGCTTAATAAAACCTATCATAATATTTTATGATATTAAATGAACTTTATAAATTTTATTACCTAAGATATATAAGAGTATATTTTCATATAATGTTTTATTTATTAATAAATGAATTATATTATTTACTCTAATAAATCTTTTAAAAATATTTAAAAAAATATAAAACGACGATATTTAAACTATATAATAATCATGTATAAATTTTGGAAATCATTTTTGAGTCAAATTGACTTTTTTTGACTTCTGCATATTAGTCTCGAGCATTAGGATTGTGGTACACTATGACTTGACCTAATTTTTTAAACAAATATTGACCGACATATAAATATATATAATTAATTTAGGTTCGTGAATCCGAGACCAACCTTGCACATGTTCAATGACGTTATATGTATTTTTACTACGAAATACAGTATAGTGAGTTTATTTGATTCCCTTTTACTCTTTACATTTTTGGGACTGAGAATACATGCACTGTTTTTATAACTGTTTCCTAAATGCTTTTGAGATATATTTTTGAACTGAAAATACATGAACTGCTTTTATAAATGATTGACGAAATAGACACAAATATTCAAAACTACATTCTATGATAGAATTATTTGGATTCAGAGGTTCGATTTAGTAGTTAACGGAGAGATGATTTTGCATTGCGTAAGCATTAGCTCCCGTTTTAACTACCATCGGCGGGATGATTTTGCATTGCACGCACGCACTAGCCCCCGATGTATTTTATTGTATTATAGTCGACTTTGTAGTTGGTAACGGAGGGATGATTTTGCATTGCGTACGCATTAGCCCCCGTTTCAGCTACCCTCGGAGGGATGATTTTGCTTTGCGTATGCATTAGCCCCGTTGTAAGAATTATATTATATTAACTACCACGGTGAGATGATTTTGTCATTGCACTATGCATTAGCTACCGTTGGTGAGTTGTTTGAAAGGATCCGGTGTTCTTCATATGAATGATTTTACAGCAGGATAGACCTGCACAGATTGTTTTCTAATTATGAGTATCTTGTGGTCTATTATATTATTGAAAATGATTGATTATGAAAAACTAATGAACTCACCAACCTTTTGGTTGACACTTTCAAGCATGTTTATTCTCAGGTATTAAAGAAATCTTCCGCTGTGCATTTGCTCATTTTAAAGATATTACTTGGAGTCATTCATGGCATATATTTCGAAAGACGTTGCATTCGAGTCATTGAGCTCATCAAGATTATTATTAAGTCAATTATAGTTGGATAGTGGATATTATGGAATGGTTTACATGCTTGTCAATTTTCGATGTAAAGAAAGTTTATCTTTTAAAAACGAATGCAATGTTTGTAAAATGTATGATATAGAGGTCAAATACCTCGCGATGTAATCAACTATTGTGAATCGTTTATAATGTATATGAATGGGTCCTTTCGGTTGGTATCAGAGCGGTGGTCTTAGTGAACTAGGTCTGCATTAGTGTGTCTAACTGATAAGTCGTTAGGATGCATTAGTGAGTCTGGACTTCGACCGTGTCTGCATGCAAAAGTTTGCTTATCATTTCTAGTCGGAAATCATCTACTTACCATCCTTAGGAAATTATCTGCTTATCATTCTTAGTCTAGACACGTCTTAATGCATCGATTGCATGAACAGTGTATAGACAAAATTCATATCTTAGCGTATCTGTTACTGTATACTTTTCCTGACGTACTTCGTAAATTCCTCCGTGATTTACAAAATCTTTTATTCTATATATATGGATATTCTATGTAATTAGAATACCATTCGATAGTCAAAAATCTGTTTATATCGAAAAACCCTTTATTCAATCATACGAAATGGAATTCGTCATTAGTTCAAGTCCCTCGAATTCCAAAATGGAATCACATTCAAGCTCCGAAAGCAGTGTAACCGGAATGGATCAACCAATCAGCCATCATATATTTTGGATGAATTGGGGATGGGTTCGTAGCCTCCTCAATCATTGGAGACAAGAAGAAGGCGATCATTTCCATCCACCACATTGCCCTCTTGGCGAAGAACCTGAAGCACTTACCGGCGAACCTGTTCGAAACACCATTTTCTCTCTTATTTCCAGAGTATCTCGTCACGATTATATACTACATCAAATTCTAGATTTTATTTATCCGCTCGTCCGAACCGACAATCACCCTGGTGTAATAGAAGAAGTCAACGAGCTTCGCGCTCGGGTAGTGGCTTTGGAGAATATGGTGCAAAGGTTACAAACACCAGCAGCAGCACCAGCAGCATAAACAGTACCGCCATCAACAACACCAATAGTACCATTACTACCTCCAACCACAACCGCGTCGTAAACCTCAACTTTACAATTTGTTCCACGAGCACAAATGCCATACGCTCTGTAGATACCAAGGAATACCAACAAAAAGGAATACCAACAAACGATGAAGTATTGATTCATAACTTCATTGGAGAAACACTCCGCGGCGATTATGTAATCTCTAAAAGTCTTAGAGATTATCTATTCTAGCTCTAACAATAAATTAGATAAATGAACCAGAATGATAGGAGGAAGAATAGAAACCCTGACAAGAATGGTGCGTGAATTACAAGCCAGACTTGTTTTACCAACAGCATCAGCATTACCGTTAATATCACCAGCACAGTCAGTACCGTCAGCATCGTCAGAATCAGCAGCACCTATAACATCACAAGCTCCGCCAGTTCAAGACTTACCGTGGACATTATTACAAATCAATAACGAGTATATTGTATCAACGAGTTATGAAGTATTAACTCATTCCCTCTGAAGAAATTATATGTATATTTTATACATATATAAATTTTGAGATCAAAATAAATCTTTCGTACTAAGCTATTATGTATGAATTAAATAAGGGTAGATACTACTCAGTTAAATTCATATTACTAATATGCTATAATGTACATCATCCTTAATAACTTAACTATTGTTAACCACAATCTCTGTTTCAACTCAGTGAATTTCGTTTCATAATAAATCAAGTGTATTATTCAATTATAGGTTTGATTTTACACTTTCATCATCGATGTACTCGAAACCTTTCGAACAACATCATTCGTATCTTGCGAAGTTTATAAGAATTCCACAAAATACCAACATCATGCATCAACAAATAACGAAGTATTGATGCATAATCTCAATTACATTGAAGAAATACTCCGTAGAAGTTACGTAATTTCTAAAGTTTTAAGGATTATTCAATTCTAGTTTCAAACCATAAATCAAATGAGTTTAATTTAATATTAACTCATTAAATCTATATTACATCTAAAGAAAATATATACACATATATATTTTCATAAAGACTGTAATAAAATTCAGTTGTACCAAATATTACTTGTGAAAATTTTTTTAACGGGTAGGTAATTCCCGAGAGATATAAATTCACAATCAATATGTTACAATCTTCGAATCTGATTCAACAATCATCAACTATACTCACTATTTTCTCAACAATACGCAGTCTTTCATAAAAATCAAAATAATCATACTCATTCAAATTCAATTACATATTCTGATTTTGAAATCGCAGAGTTCAATTCAAGATATAATCGGTATCATCCCTCTTAGATTCTTAAATCTTTCAAAGCTATACTTTGACTTCAAAACTGTGTTAAAACATCATATGTATATTAACGATTACAATCTACGTTCAAACCCTCCGAAATTCCTGAAGACACTTTAAATAATGAGCAATCGAGATGATGATCCAACCACATGTTACCCACAGTTATGTACCTGAAAAACTCTTGAAACCAAAGTCATAGTTTAACATGAATCTAAAGTCAACTTCGTCTTTTCAGTCAGATTAACCTTATTATGACCTTGAGATATACGCTATCATTACCGGGGAACCTTTTACATTCCACCACATAATCAGTAGATGTACCAACAACTTCATTACCCTTTGACTTTAGCCTCTCCGAAAAGTCATTATATTATTTCATTAAAACCCTATCATATACTCATCCACATCTTGTAACAAGAATTGCCATATCAATTATCAAAAATCAGCAATCAGTATTTTGAAATCTCGCAGCATGTACAGTTATATGTGTACATATAACGGACTTACATACTTCAAATGTGAAGTTTCTGAAAAACACCCCGAACTACGGAATAGTTCTCGAAATGCTGATGAAGCAGCAAAAACTATAAACGGCCTTAACAGTAAAAAGTTTGATGATAAAAAATAGTGTGTTGGTAAAGCTCAAAAAAAGAAAAGTTTTGGAACTGAAAAACGGATTGAGCAAAGTATGAAAGACGCTGTGGACAAATCACAAAGACTGAACCGCCTTCAAAGAATTCAAATGATTCAGTGTCTGCTGAAGTCTTTAACGAAAACCTTACTCCTGACTGTAAAACTTTACGAACAAATCTTCATCATCATCCATCGATGTTAGAAATTCTTAGATATCATAGTATCTTTCATTATAAATATCCTCCATATTTCTGAAGATATTTCCATAATTATTTTTATCTGAAATCATTTATCTCTTCGCGCTATCTGTATTACATCATAAAAGAAACTATTTTAGTTTCTAAATTCTAAAACCTTTGAGTTTAAAATAGGAATATTTTTGAAGTAGTGTTGGGAGCTGAAGCATGAGTTAGTATAATATAATGACACTTGATCAACGTGATTATATTACAGTAATTCATGCTGAGTTTCTAAATGGAACGTGATGATTCACAGATCATAACGTCATCATGTGCCATGTTACACGACTCTTGTATTCTATTTAACCTCTAAAATATCAAGAAAATATTTTCTTGATGATTCGGTCTTTTCCAGGGTATTCTGGTAATTTGACAAATCAAGACCGTACTATTATAATTTCTTTCTTGGAACATTAACTATATTCATTTCAAAATTCATACCTATGAATTCTGGACCGTTATTCGCTTGACTTGAAGTCGGGAAGAGGAGACAAAAGTATGGAACTCTTGAATATAAAAGAAAATATAAAGTTCAACAACCACACGTAAATTACAAACCGTGCATATCAATACGTATTGCAACGCAAAGGCACGGGAAAATTAAAAATACTATAACCCCAAGGTAATAGTAAAAAAAAAATCCTCCGGTGGTAGATGAAAAAGAAGAATGACAGATATGAAAGATAGGAGTATAGCAAGGATCAGAACTGGATGAAGCATATTGACGAATACTTTAAAATATGAGTTAAGGGAGAAAGAATAGAAGGTGTGAGTTGTAAGGAAGCGAAGGAGGTGGATTTATAGTGAAATATCCGACAGAGAAATCAAGATGGATTATCGCATTAAATCGAAGAGAATCCTGATTTCCTTAATCGCCGAAGAATCAAATCCAATATAGATTACAAAGCTTTTCTTTAATCCAGAGATCAATTGTGATGACATCAAAAGATATGACGAATCACTATAATCTTATTTCATTCACTTACAATAACTTCACTCATACGCTTCGAGTAATTGAATTATTTTATCCATACTTCTTAAACATGATGAAACTCTATAATCGTCATAATAACATTATCATTATTAGCCATGACGACCTCTATCAAATTTCGAGGACTAAATTTCTTTAACGGGTAGGTACTGTGACGACCCAGAAATTTCCGAACAAATTTAAACTTTAATCTTTATATTATTCTGACACGATAAGCAAAGTTTGTTAAGTTAAATCTCAAACATCTTAAAACTATGTTTATACGTTCATTTAACCTCGACCAAATTAGGACGATTCACGAACCATTATTTAATTGGATATGAATACGTATAGGTATATGCATATATAACAGTTTGAGAATGTTAACAAAGTAATAAACGCATAATACTTTATATGAACGTATATGTTTCAATATGATTAAGCGATGGAATTAGAAGATAATATCAAATGATTGAATTATCAGATACATTGAATTATGATTACGAGTCTTTGTTAAGATGTCCACTTTGATTTAGAAAACCTTTCCTTTTTAACGGTATTTGGAATATTTGGTAAAAGTGATTACAAAAGTGTCATTAACGAGAGTTAGTCAAAAGTTAGTAATTATTTCCGTTTAAATTTCAAAAATGTACTTTACTTGATTAAATTGTGTCCCTTGATAAATCAACTCTTTAGTTTTCATATTAAAAACATTATTTGGTAAAATAACTACTATTATTTAAAAACAAGTAAATTATATAAAACGAACTTTGAAATGTAATTGGTTTTGAAAGACTAAATATTATATAATTATATAAATATTTCAAACATATATATTGTACAAATTTACAATTTTAAATAAGAATATATATATATATTTTAAATTAGCCATAAAAACGTTCTGATTAAATTAATATATTTTGACAAACAACGAGCCACTGATTTATAGAAGCAATTGACCACAACACTCAATTATATAAGTTACATTTTTCATAAAATAATTTATCAATGACAAAAACTAAATTTGGATAATGGTACGACTCACTAAACGTAAAAGGCTAGTTTTCTCAGCGTACGAAATTTCGTTTGAAAAACCGAAAGTGGTACATGGGTCGAGTGACAACGTACGAGTCATTTGAATAAAAATTACATTTTTACCATGCACGTAAATATAATATAATATATAATTAATTATATAGATTAAATAATAATATATAATTAATATATTAAATAAATTAAATACGAGTGTCGGCAATGGGGATTGGACAATGTTGAGCTGCCTTTAGTGCCCATGTGGTCGCATGAATATATCAAGGAGCCCCCATGCGATCGCATGGGGGGTTTTGGTGAGGAAAGTTATTTAAAGCTCGACGAGTTCTGTCTCTGATTCATTTCATTCATCACACGTACACACATACACTTACATATTATTATTATTATTATTATTATTATTATTATTATTATTATTATTATTATTATTATTATTATTATTATTATTATTATTATTATTATTATTAATATTAATCTTATTATTATTATTATTATTATTATTATTAGGAGTATTATTATTAGTATTATACATATAAATACTACGACGGAGTGCTGCTCGAGTAATCTGAAACAAGTTTTCAAAACTGGTGTGCGAGTAGGATAGGGCTAAGGAAATTATGGGTTATAGCTATGGAGGTGATGGGTATGGTTCATGGGTATGCTTGATGTCGAACGAGGTGTATACAAAATAGCTTATATTTTACTAGGAAAATACTATTAAATATGATACAATTTTACACAAGATATTTATTTATTTATAGAATGGATATACTTAAACCTTGCTACAACACTTATAGGCAGTGTACCTAATCGTACAGTAGTGTAGTTTTTAGTAAGTCCGGTTCGTTCCACAGGGAAATCTTTAAACAAAGCTCAACGCTAAATTTACTTTTATAAAAATACAAATATATATATAAGTAATATTATTATTATAAAGGGGGGTTTTTACCGTTTAATGACCGGTTTGTCGATTTTAAAACTTTAGTCGCAGTTAAAACCTAATGTAAAATATAAAATAAATACAAGACTTAAATTAAAGCGTAAAGTAAATAACGATAATGAAATTGCGAATAATAAAAATGCGATAAAATAAAATTGCGATAATTAAAAAGTACGATAATTAAAAGTGCGATAAAATAAAATAACAATAAATAAAAGTGCGATAATTAGAAGTGCAATTAAATATAAAATAAAGGAAATTAAATATGAAATAAAAGAATTATGCTTATTTAAACTTCCGTAATCATGATGTTTGACGTGTTGATTTTAGTTTTATGCCCTTGGGTTAATTGTCCTTTGTCCTGGATTATTCAATATGTCCGTCTGGTTTTTGTCCATAACAGTCCATCAGTCATAAATATAAATTGCAAGTGTCCTTGTCAAATTATTATTATACCCGAAGATAAATATTCCAACTAATTGGGGATTCGAATTGTAACAAGGTTTTAATACTTTGTTTAATGAATACACCAGGTTATCTACTGCGTGTAAACCAAGGTTTTACTACTTTGTTAACAATTACACCAATTACCCTTGAATGTAATTTCACCCCTGTTTTAATTATTCTAGTGGCTATTAATCCATTCCCGTGTCCGGTTAAATGAACGATTATTCGTACATATAAATACCCCGCCCATCGTGTCCGATTGAGTGTATATGGTAGTTTATAGGGACGCCTAATTGTGAATCTTTATATTAACATTAACAAACTTTCATTTAGTTAAACAAATATAAAGCCCATTAATAGCCCATAGTCTAGTTTCCACAAGTGTCGTTCTTTTGTCCAAACCCCAATTATGGTACAAAGCCCAATTACCCAATTTTAGTAATTAGCCCAACATCATGATTACTTCGTTTTAAATAAGCATAATAATAACTTAGCTACGAGACATTAATATAAAAAGGTTGAACATAACTTACAATGATTAAAAATAGCGTAGCGTTACACGGACAGAATTTCGACTTACACCCTTACAACATTCGCTAACATACCCTTATTATTAGAATTATAATTAAAATTAAAATATAAATTATAAATATATTACGTATATATTGAGAGAGAGATTGAGAAAATAAGATGATAAATTCGATCAGAATTCGGTTGGCTTTATAGCCAGAAGTGAAATTTAGGGCTCCGCGACTCGCGGCAAAATGCCCCTCAAACTCCGTGAGTCGCGGAGAGGTATTTACAATTCACTCCCTTGGAGTTTCCTGCTGCCGACGGTTTTTATTATATATATATAATATATATATAATTAATATAATTAATTATATATTATATTATATTTATATACATAGTTAACTTGTAATTTTTAGTCCGTTGCGTCGAGCGTTAAGAGTTGACTCTAGTCCCGGTTCCGGATTTTCGAACGTCCTCGCGTACAATTTAATATCTTGTACTTTGCGTTTTGAATCTTGTACTCTTGTGATTTCGAGACGTTTCTTATCAATAATTGGAACCTTTTTGATTGTCTTTTGTACTTTTGAGCTTTTTGGTCGTTTGCGTCTTCAATTCGTCGAATCTGTCTTTTGTCTTCACCTTTTATTATTTAAACGAATATCACTTGTAAATAGAACAATTGCAACTAAAAGCTTGTCTTTCTTGAGGAATAATGCTATGAAATATATGTTCGTTTTTAGCATTATCAAATATTCCCACACTTGAGCGTTGCTTGTCCTCAAGCAATATCGTCTTGAACTACTAGAATCACTTCTTTATTCTTCACACTTTGTACATCAGTGATTTCTATACGGCGGTATAAACAATGGTAGTAACGATATGGTTTACAGTCCCACATGACTATAAAATTTTAGATCCATTAAGGAAATTGGATCTTTATGAAAACATTTGATCTTTTGAAAATTAAATCTAGTTTTTACCCTAGATAAGTTTTCCGGAATAACCCTTTACCGGTGTTTGCAAAATATTTTTGTGGGTTTGGTGGGTTTCAGATTTGAAAATTTTAGCTCAAAACTTGCGGTTTTGTGTCACCCACTTGCTAACCTTGTATTTGGAAAGCAACACGTCCAGTTTACTTGTTCCGTATATTACCTTTCGGCAAACTACCGTCCGGTTGTAAGGAAAGCGTTGAACAAGCAACTGTTAAGTCAATGTCCCGTGACATGCTTTTGATTATGGTCTATAACGTGTCGGACGCAATTACTATCCTTGGTAGGAGCAATAGTAAAGCTCACCCTTATAATTTTTCGGTCTGGCACAAGGTCCTGTCTTTGACCATGTTATGCAACCACCGTTCTTACGGTTGACACCCGATTTAGTTCAGGTGACCTAATGAATTCCAGGTGAATTCCTAGGATTTTACGTTCAATGGTAATGAACGCATTGAAAATAGGGTTTTCAGAAAACAAATCGGTTTATAATTTTGATCAAAATATTTTCTCGTTCAAGCTCGAGTTTAGATATCATTGAATTCCATGAGTTTGTAATTCTCAATCTTTAAGGTCAATCTCTAGGATTGAGTAATATCAGTCTTAAAAGCTGATTTTTAATCTTTAAGGAGATTATCCTTTCTGGGGATCTGATTCATTAGTCTTATCCAGCTAATTTGCATGGTGCCCCCCCATTGTACGAGATAAATCCTTCTCATGGTTAGGATAAATCTGACCACTTGGCGACCCTGTTTAATGCTGAGGTCCGTGGATTTCCTGCTGATTTTAGTGATGACTTTTCTGGATTTTTCGTCAACCTACAGCTGGCCTGGACGACAACTTCATGACCTAAATCAAGAAGCGCGTTTCTTTTTCGGAAGACTTTACTTCCTTTTAATGATGGAATTGATTCATCGTGTAGATCCATCTCTTCTTTTCTTTCATCGGGTAAAACAGTTTAGTTTAGTCCAAAGCAAAAGTATTTTCAGTTATTTGTTACAGATATATGTGACATATGTTTAAGATAACTTGGTAAATTTTCCCACACTTGGCTTTTATTTTCCTTTTTATCGTCCTCTATTCCATTTTAAATGAATTTTAACATTTTGGTTTGTTTCTCAATTTATGTCCTTTCCGAGGTAACAATAATTTCGGTGTTAAAACCTAGTTTTATCGTTCATAAATATGTATAAACATGATTTTGAGTTCATTTAATTGAAAATTTTGAAAAATTTTACTAGAATTGGGTAGTCAGTATATAAGACTAGGGCTGTTCTTTTTTTATCAGAGAGCACTAGATTCTAATACAACTACTGCTTTACTAGTATTTTTAATGGTAACCAAGTGTTTAATATAAAAATTTTAAAATCCGAAAGAATTTAATCCCTTCCCACACTTAAGATCTTGCAATGCCCTCATTTGCAAGAAATCAGTAACAATTTAAATTATTGAGGGTGATTTGTGTGAAAATGATTAAATTTTTACCAAAGTTTCCAAATATATTGGCGTTTGTTTGCTGAATGATAAATGGTGCACGTCATTTGTTCATTCCGTCTTGTTGTTATTTCACATATATTTTGCATCATTGTCGTCAAAATTACTTGCTTTTGCTGAACTTAATGCCAGTCTTTGAAAATGCGTTGTTTTACCCTGTTATGTACATAAGATAAATTGCAAACATATATACATATTTTTGAAGTTTGGTATATTACCCCACATTCAAAAATTATTAAAATCTAAGAATAAAAGTTAGATAATTATAAAAATGATTACAATATTAACAAAAGTATTAAATATATCAATAATTACAAATTACAAAATAATAATAAAAAAAATAAGTAAACTAAGGATGATATTGGTACCAATAGGGGTTCCACGCATAACCATAAGTGCTATAGAATGCTTCGGCAGGGTCATACGTAGGATATGGTGGCTGCATCTCTATCGACCAAGGAGGGAAGACGGGTTTCGGAGTAGGAATATAGTTTCTACCTATATGTTGGCAATGCGCTATGATCTGGTTCTGATGAACTTGCCAATCTTCAAATGCTCTCTGTCTAGCATTTTCGTATTCCTGAGAAGCTATAAACCTATGCATTTCTTGCATCTCATTCCCCCCTCCTACATTACCTTGTTCCTGGTTTCTCTCTACCTGTGGATGTCTACCATTGTATCGTACTGCGGCGTTATTTCGCCGCTTCAACACTTTCGCACCATGGTATACATTTAAACCTATAGTGTCGCGGGGTTCCGGCTCTTCTACTAATAATCCCCCCCGACTTATATCCACACCGAGATATTCACCAATCAAAGTAATAAAAATACCACCTCCTATTATGCTATGTGGACGCATCCCTCGAACCATAGCTGATAAATAATAACCCACACAATATGGTATACTTACAGCGCTGTGTGGGTCTCGAATACACATATGGTAAAACAAATCTTGTTCATTTACCTTTTCTTTGTTTTTACCCCTTTGTGTAATCGAATTAGCTAAAAACCTATGTATTACTCTTAATTCGGCTCTATCTATATCCAAATAAGAGTAGTTTCCCCCTTTGAAACGGTGGTGGCTTGTCATTTGACTCCACACACCGTGTGTATCAAAATTCTCATCTATTTTCCTACCGTTTAGTATCAATCCTCTACAATCGGCAGACGCTAATTCCTCAGGCGTATATATACGTAAAGCCTGAGCCATGTCCAGTAAAGACATGTGGCGCATCGAACCGCCTAACAAAAATCTAATAAAAGAACGATCGGTTAAACTAGCTACCCGATCATTCAACTCTATACTACATAACAAATCTTCACACCATACTTTATATACAGGTCTGCGTATGGTGAATAAACATATCCAGTCATTAAAAGAAGAATTACCATACCTCTGTACCAGTAATTCCCTAATTGGCCCGGCCAATTCTACAGCTTCCAAGGGTCCCCATTCTATGACCCTCGGTACCTCAACAACCTTAGAGTGAAGAGTATGCAAACCCCATTGATATTTTGGATAATCTATCCAAAGTCTGTCAAATCGCAGGTTCGGGTGCAACTGTTCCAAGTGCATTTCTGAAAAGGTCATGACTGGATGAGGTACATCCTGCTTGTAGTAGTTATCTACCTCCTGTTGTTCCAAGTTCTCAGCAGGAGCATGACGGGTTTGGGATGAAGATTCACCCCTTTCATTCTGCAAAACACATCAAACACAAATTTTGTGCATCCAAATATGCATTAGTGTCAGCAAAATCATCAATCAAAATAATTACAATGACATTATCAATTTATATCAAACTTAAGCTTATTTTCACATTTTTATCTAATCTACACTTTTTCAAATAAGCATATACGAAAATTTTCGCCAAGTTCATAAGCATTCAACTCAAATAACATGTCAAAATAATCATTACTAGCAATCAAACAAGTCTCAAATGGCATTATCTTTCAAAAATCAAGTTCATGAATTTTGGACTTGAAAAAGTCCACTTTAATTCTCAAAATCATGTTTAGGCTCAAAGTTTGGATCATTTAACTACCTAGACATGTTACACTACTCAATTTAGCAACAATTCATGACAAAAATCGGCCATAACCTGTTTATATCAAAAAGCCCCAAATTGCTCAAGAACACAAACCCTAGATTATTCAAAATTTGAAGTTTAAGGCTTCTAATCATGTTAAACAGCATCAATCTAGGTTATACAAGCATAATACATAAACAATTTAAGTCTAATTACACTAAAAAGCATCAAAATCAAATTGGGGAAAAATAGCTCAAGAACACTAAAATTCGAATTAAATGGTGTTTAGGTGTAGAAATTTACCGTTTTTCTTGAGTAGTTCTTAGATATCATCCTTCTCAACATGATTTTAGCAAAAAATTTGGTGATTAACGGTTAAAAATTGAGATTTTTGGGGGTGATTTTTGGGTTTTTTCGGGTTCTTTTTCGCAGCAGAATTCTGTGTTTTTGTGTTTTGTGTGTACAGATCGTTCAGCTTGTTATATTTTTTTTTCTGTAATTTTGTCCCTCCGCGAGTCGCGGAGGTTTTGCCCTTCAAACTCCGCGAGTCGCGGAGTTTACCCTTTTTTTTTTTTTTTTTTTTTTTTTTTTTTATAATCTTTAACTTATAAAACAATTAAGAAATTAATTTTAAAATTTTGTTTCCCTTGTTATTTAGGACGAGGTCGTTTCGGATCGATGTCCTAGTCCGTTCCTCGACAAAATTTTAAAATTTGTCTTTTTGTAGCGATTGTTTTAAAAGCTAAGATTTTTGGGTTTTTTAATGTTTTTGGCATACTTTAAATCAATAAGATTAAAAATAATGATAATAAAAGTTCTCGTCCCTCCCTCGGGTAAAGCAATTTCGGTTCAAAGACCTAGTCTTCAACTTACGACGAATTTTAAAAATCATATTTTTAACTTAATGAGATAAAGTAAATTTTTGTTTTTAAATTCACACAACTTAAATATAAAATTCAAAATTAATATTAAAAATTCACACCAAACTCAAAATTTAAAATGCATAAAATTAAAATTCATATTTTAAAAATTAAAAATTCACACCAAACTTAATTTAAAAATTCATATTATAAATTCACACCAAACTTATATTAATTTTTCAAATATTTACAATTTTAAAAATATTGTTTTTACAAAGTTTACAATATTTATTTAAGATTTAAATATTAATTTTTAAAAACATGGTAAAAATAAAATTGAAAATCTTTTTGTCTTTTTATCCCACTTTAATCAATCAAATATTATCAAAAATATGCGCCCCTCTTTTCGGTAAAGTAATTTCGGTTCCAAGACCTAATTTAACTCATGACGAATTTTTGAAATATTTTGGGTTGATTGATTAAAGATATTTATACCTTAGGAATAAACGTTAAATTTCGCAGTGATGTAATAAATTTTTGAATGATATCAATAATTTCGGTCGCCAAACCTAATTTTATTTAATACCAATTTAATACTTTTTAGCGAACAAATTAGCGTTTATTATCAAAAGGTTAAAAAATAAATAAAAATAAAAACTGTACAGACATACCTGTGAAATAGATTTCTTAGTTATATGATCTATTATATTCATAAGATAGTCGGTTTAATTGGTTTTCCATGGCTGCATAGGCGTAACCTCGAGCATTCATTGTCTTTTCTTCTAAACATATGAACGGTCCGTCTCTGCATAAAGTAACAAATTCGGTATTTGAATAGGTTTGATTATTTGAACATTTACCTCCATGTGACCATTTTCCGCATTTGTGACATTTTTCTAGGTGTCGTGCTCTTCTTTTTGCTGCGGATTTTGATTTTCCTTTACCAAATTGTAACTTATTATCTTCGCATCTGGATCCTTTTCTTACTCCGTCCATTCTTTCTCTGATTACTGATACTAATTCACTCGGTAGTATGTCATTATTTCTTTTAGTGATCAAAGCGTGTAGCATTAGACCATGGTTTAGTTCACAGGCAGTCTTCATTTTGTAAAAACCTAAAAAAAATAAAAATTCAGAATGGGGGGAGAAGACTAGTTCTTTAGGGTCTGCTAGGGAAAGACCATACGTGTTCCATTTTCGAGAACTACACGAAAACAGACAATCTAACTCTAACAGAAATACATATTATCCTTCAAAGACTTGATTCTCCCCACACTTAGTTAGCTGTGGTGTCGAAATTGTGATTAACTTCGTTGTCGACTTCCATCGGACCATGTATGTAATGTTTAACTCTGTGACCATTAACTTTAAATTCAATCCCATTTGAATTTATTAATTCTATCGTTCCGTATGGGAAAACTCTTTTGACTATGAATGGTCCAGACCATCTTGATTTCAATTTTCCAGGAAATAGCTTGAATCGTGAATTGAAAAGAAGAACTCTGTCTCCTTCTTTAAATTCTTTTGAACTTCTGATTCTTTTATCATGCCATTTCTTCGTTCTTTCTTTATAGATTAACGAATTTTCGTATGCTTCATGTCTTAATTCTTCTAATTCGTTTAGTTGACTTAATCGTAGACGTCCGGCTTCATGTAAATCAAGATTACATGTCTTCAAAGCCCAAAATGCTTTGTGTTCAATTTCTACTGGAAGATGACATGCTTTTCCATAAACAAGTCTAAAAGATGTGGTTCCAATTGGAGTTTTGTAGGCTGTTCTAAAAGCCCAGAGTGCATCCTCCAATTTAATGGACCATTCCTTCGGATTTGATCCTACGGTTTTCTCTAGAATACGTTTTAAAGCTCGGTTGGTATTTTCAACTTGTCCACTTGTTTGTGGATGATATGCGGTGGAGATTTTATGAGTTACTCCATATCTTTTAAGAACTTTCTCAAGTTGATTATTACAGAAATGAGTACCCCGATCACTTATTAAAGCTTTCGGTGTTCCAAACCTTGCAAAAAGACGTTTTAAAAAGTTGACTACAACTCGTGCATCGTTAGTTGGGAGAGCTTGTGCTTCCGCCCATTTAGATACATAATCAATGGCTACGAGTATATATAGATTATTATGAGATTTTGGAAATGGACCCATAAAGTCAATACCCCAAATGTCAAATACTTCACATACTTGGATGACATTTTGTGGCATTTCATCACGTTGACTTATTCTTCCGGCCCTTTGACATGCATCACAGGATTTGCAAAGAAGGTGTGCGTCTTTGTAAATTGTAGGCCAATAGAATCCAGCTTCAAAAACTTTTCTTGCTGTTAGTTGAGGCCCATAATGCCCTCCTGTTGGTCCTGTGTGACAATGGTTTAAAATTTTACTAGCTTCATCTCCAAATACACATCGGCGTATTATTCCATCGGGACAACTTTTAAACAGATGTGGATCTTCCCAGAAATAGTGTTTTATATCACTGAAGAATTTCTTTCGTCTTTGGTACGATAATCCTTTTTCAAGGAATCCACAAACTAAGTAGTTTGCATAGTCTGCAAACCATGGGATTTCTTTATAATCTATCTTCAATAGATATTCATCAGGAAAGTTGTCTTGTATGGCTGATTCATTCAGAACTTCTAATTCGGGATTTTCAAGACGAGAAAGATGATCAGCGGCGAGATTTTCTGCTCCTTTTTTATCTCGGATTTCAATATCAAACTCTTGTAAGAGTAAGATCCAACGGATTAATCTTGGTTTAGCATCTTGTTTTGAAAATAGGTATCTAAGAGCAGAATGGTCTGTATAGACCACCGTTTTTGCTAGAACGAGATATGATCGAAATTTGTCAAAAGCAAAGACAATAGCAAGGAGTTCTTTTTCAGTAGTTGTATAGTTCGTTTGTGCTCCTTGTAATGTCTTACTAGCATAATATATAGGTTGAAATCGTTTTTCAATCCTTTGTCCTAAAACGGCTCCCATTGCAAAATCACTTGCATCGCACATTAGTTCAAATGGTAGATTCCAATTTGGTGTTATCATGATCGGTGCATTAGTGAGTTTTTCTTTAAGAATATTAAAAGATTTGATACACTCATCTGAAAAGATGAATGGCGCATCCTTTTCTAGGAGTTTATTCATAGGAGTGGCAATTTTAGAAAAATCTTTTATGAAACGTCGGTAAAAATTGGCATGCCCTAGAAAACTCCTAACTCCTCTAACATTGGTGGGATGTGGAAGTTTAGCAATTACATCTACTTTAGCTCTATCCACTTCAATTCCTTCTTTTGAAATTTTATGTCCAAGAACGATGCCTTCTTTAACCATGAAATGGCATTTCTCCCAATTAAGTACTAGATTTGATTTTTCGCATCTAATTAGCATTCGTTCCAGATTAACTAGACATGATTTAAATGTATCACCGAAGACTGAAAAGTCATCCATGAATACTTCCATGCATTCTTCTATCATGTCGTGAAAAATCGCCATCATACACCTTTGAAAGGTTGCAGGGGCGTTACAAAGTCCAAATGGCATGCGTTTGTAAGCAAAAGTACCATAAGGGCACGTGAATGTGGTTTTCTCTTGGTCCTCGGGTGCTATTGGAATTTGAAAATATCCGGAAAATCCATCTAGAAAACAATAGTAACTATTTCCGGCTAATCTTTCCAACATTTGATCTATGAAAGGTAAGGGAAAGTGATCTTTTCTGGTGGCGTCATTTAATTTTCTATAATCAATACATACACGCCATCCTGTTACAGTCCTAGTAGGAATAAGCTCATTTTTCTCATTTGTGATGACAGTCATGCCACCCTTCTTAGGTACGCATTGAACTGGACTTACCCATGGACTATCAGAAATTGGATATATCAAACCTGCATCTAGCAGCTTAATAATCTCTTTCTTAACTACATCTTGCATATTAGGATTTAGTCTTCGTTGGCGTTGCACATACGTTTTATGACCTTCTTCCATAAGGATTTTATGTGTGCAATACGAAGGACTTATTCCTTTAATATCATGAATCTTCCATGCAATGGCTGGTTTATGAGCTTTCAACACAGAAATGAGTTGTGATTTCTCATTTTCAGTAAGAGAAGACGATATTATTACAGGTAATTCAGATTCACCATGTAAATAAGCGTATTCCAAATGGTTTGGAAGTGGCTTTAACTCTAATTTCGGAGGTTCTTCTATCGATGATTTATATCGATATCTGTCTTCTTCTTTTAGCATTTGAATTTCTTCTGTTGTTGGTTCATATCCATTAGCTATAAGTGTAGCTAACATTTCAGCTTCATCAATTGGTTCATTACTTTCTCCTAAAGAACATTCTCCTGTTCCTTGTAATTCTGGAAATTCTTCTAATAATTCTGCATGTGCATCTATAGTTTGAATATAATAACATGTATCATCTGCAGATTGTGGTTGTTGCATTGCTCTATCAACTGAAAAGGTAACACTCTCATCCTCTATACTTAGGGTCAGTTTCTTACCGAACACGTCTATCATTGCTTTAGCCGTGTTTAAGAATGGTCTTCCTAATATGAGAGGAACTTGAGAATCTTCTTCCATGTCCAAAACAACAAAATCTACTGGAAATACTAAAGTACCAACTTTAACTAGCATGTTCTCCATTATCCCTCTAGGATATTTTATTGATCTATCGGCT
This sequence comes from Rutidosis leptorrhynchoides, assembly GCF_046630445.1. Taxonomy (NCBI): domain Eukaryota; kingdom Viridiplantae; phylum Streptophyta; class Magnoliopsida; order Asterales; family Asteraceae; genus Rutidosis; species Rutidosis leptorrhynchoides. The sequence goes on from NC_092333.1 coordinate 82,615,852, forward strand.
AGTTGTATGCTTATTCTGGTTGGTTTTAATTCTCCAAGGTCTAGTTTAGCGTATAGTGAATACGGCATTAAATTTATACTAGCACCTAAATCAGCCAATGCTTCTATTGAACTAAGACTACCCAGAAAACATGGAATTGTGAAACTTCCTGGATCAGATAGTTTTTCTGGTATCTTATTCAACAGCACTGCTGAACAATTAGCATTCATAGTAACAGCCGAGAGTTCTTCCATTTTCTTTCTATTCGTGATTAGATCTTTCAAGAATTTAGCATACCTAGGCATTCCTGAAATCACATCAATGAAAGGAAGATTTACATTTATCTGTTTAAACATATCCAAGAATTTGGATTGCTCGGCTTCAAGTTTTTCCTTCTTCATTTTACTCGGATAAGGAAGTGGTGGTTGGTATGGTTTAACATAAGGTTTATCCTTAACTGTGTTATCTTCATTAACCTTTTCAACTACCGGTTCTTTTTCCTTATCTTGATCTGGTTGTGGTTCTTGTGGAGTAGGAATAGTTTCATCAGAAGTTACAGGTATTTTAGGTGGTTTAAGTGTTGTACCACTTCTTGTGGTAATAGCTTTAGCTGTTTCATTCCGGGGGTTAGCGTTTGTATCGCTCGGTAGACTTCCCGGTTTTCTTTCACCTATTAACCTTGCTAGGTTACTTACTTCTTGTTCCAGATTTTGAATAGAAGCTTGTTGATTTCTAAATGCTTGAGCATTTTGTTCATTGGTTTGTTTTTGAGATGTGAAAAACTGCGTTTGAGTTTCAACTAGCTTCGTCATCATATCTTCTAAATTCGGCTTTTTATCATCGGTTTGTTGTGGTGGTTTGTTTTGAAAATTCGGTCTTTGCTGATTATAAGTATTGTTGGATACTTGTTGATTGCTAGGACCTTGTTGGTTGTTGTATGGAATATTTCGGTTATAATTCTGGTTTTGATTGTAAATCGGTCTTGGCGGTTGATAATTATTCTGATAATTATTTCCAGGCCTTTGGTTTATGTATGAAATATTCTCTCTTTGTTCCATTGTTAATTCAATACTGAGACAATCTTTTGTCAAATGTGGTCCTCCACACTGCTCACAACTAATTCGTATAGCATGAATATCCTTAGTCATCTTTTCCATTCGTCTCTCGAAAGCATCTATCTTTGCGGAAATGGAATCTAAGTCATGGCTAGAATCGGCTCTAGCTGCTTTAGATGATCTAATGATGTCTTTTTCTTGGTGCCACTCATGTGAGTGGGAAGCAGTGTTATCAATAATTTTGTAAGCATCAGTTTCGGTTTTCTTCATAATAGAACCACCAGCTGCTATATCTATGTCTTTTCTTGTAGTGATGTCGCATCCTCGGTAGAATATTTGTACTATTTGACAGGTGTCTAAACCATGTTGCGGACATCCTCTTAACAACTTTCCATATCTTGTCCACGCCTCATATAGAGTTTCATTTGGCTTTTGTGTGAACGTAACAATTTCTGCTTGAAGTCTTACGGCTTTAGATGCAGGAAAGAATTGTTTAAGAAATTTATCAATTAAAACGTCCCATGTATCGATCGCCCCTTCAGGTAACGATTCCAACCAATCTTTGGCTTCTCCCTTTAAAGTCCAGGGAAATAACATGAGATATATCTGTTCATCCTCCACTTCTCGGATTTTAAATAGTGTGCAGATCCTATTAAAGGTACGTAGATGTTCATTTGGATCTTCCTTCGGCGCACCACTAAATTGGCATTGATTAGTCACCATGTGTAGAATTTGTCCTTTGATTTCATAATCTGGCGCATTAATGTCTGGATGAGTAATTGCGTGACCTTGGCCAGTGCGTTTAGCTCTCATTCGGTCTTCCATACTTAAAGGTTCCAGATTCTCCATAATTGAATTTGTTGAATCGGTATCACTAGATGATTCTGATTTAATAGTTCGTTCCTCAACAATCTCTGTTTGAATGATTGGTGGTTCCGGAGGAAAGTTTAATGGTTCAGGATCTATGAACCGTTCCTGAATATTTTCTGGATTCTCAATTGTGAGGTTTGTTTCAAAAACTGGATTATCGGAAATTTGAACTGAAGTACTTGGTCGACTGGATGACGATTCTAAAGAAAAATCAACGACGGTTATATTTGTTAAACGATGTCTTGATCGAGTTACAGGTGGTGAACGTACAAAAGGTGATGAACGTCTTGCTCGGTGCATTCACAGAATATCCTATTAGTTTTTAAAAGGAAAGAAAAATTATAATAAGTTATCCAATCAATAGACTTTTCTGATTTTGCCCACGTTTCGAATAGCCAAAAGATGCAGCAGAGGGGCAGGATTCGTTTGGTCTCAATATAATTGAGGACTGTTTGGCTCCAATAACCCGGTCCACGTACAAATCCAACTATTACTACGAACCAGAAAATTTTGATGTCTATTAATTTAACCACTTAAAATAAATTTTCGTAATTTTAAGAAATTTAGATAAGAAGTAGAATAAAAATCTATGTCCTAAAAACTAGAATGGCGAGAAATAAGAAAGACAAAGATTGCGCGTCGAAAAATGTCGAAAAAGAAAAAAAAATGGTTGAAAAATAAAAGGTGACGGAAAAATAAAAGAAACTTATAACAACTTAAAAATACTTAACTAATTTAACCTTATTACTACAACTAACTTAAAATTATAATCGCAAATTGAAATTACTAATTGGAATGATAATTGATACATAGTAAAAGGTCTAAAAATATTAAAGCTTACAAGAAAAACTAAGTCCCAAATGGAAATAACTTAAAAAGAAACTAAAACTTAAAAAGGCGTCGCAAAATTCTAAAGCACCTAAATCTTAGTCTAAAGAAAAAGCACTTAAGGAATTCTACGGCAAAGCCTAAAAATCTAGGAGTAAAAATAACTATAGCAAAAACTAAGTTTAAAATTAATTATGAGCTAAAAATACAAAAGTTACGCTACAACGATTAAAAAGGTACAAAAATATAAAAATATACAAAAAGTTGTAAAAAGTACAATTTTTATAAAAATATTATTTTTATATTAATATTTAATTAAAACTACTAATTTTAAAATTTTAATAAAACTAATTAAACAAAATACATAAATATAAAGTAAAAAGTAAAAATAAAACTAAAATTAATAATAATAATAATAATTAAGTAATTAATAATAATAATAATAAATTAAAACCCGTAATCAATGCTTGATTAGGGTTTTGTCCGTGTGTCAGAAACCCTCCGCGAGTCGCGGCAAAGAGAGAAGAAAACCCCGCGAGTCGCGGGGTTCAGAATTTGAGCTGACAGGTTTCACTTTTTACGCGTTTTTCTTTATTTTATTTTTTTTTATTTTGTTTTCTGTTTTTTAAATAATTAAAAGATATTAAAATTAAAACTTATATTTTTATAAACTAAAATAAAAATAAAGAAACTTATAAAACTTAAATATTTAACAAAATCCTAAAAATACTAATATTTTTGTTTTTCTTTTTATATTTTTCGAATTTTTAAAACGTAATTTTACAAAAAAAAACGACTTTTAATAAAAGTAGATAAAAATCTTTTTTTTTTTTTTTTTTTTTATTAGCGTTGCGCTTCCGGCTTTTAAGATATTCCCCGGCAGCGGCGCCAAAAATACTTGATGTCGAACGAGGTGTATACAAAATAGCTTATATTTTACTAGGAAAATACTATTAAATATGATACAATTTTACACAAGATATTTATTTATTTATAGAATGGATATACTTAAACCTTGCTACAACACTTATAGGCAGTGTACCTAATCGTACAGTAGTGTAGTTTTTAGTAAGTCCGGTTCGTTCCACAGGGAAATCTTTAAACAAAGCTCAACGCTAAATTTACTTTTATAAAAATACAAATATATATATAAGTAATATTATTATTATAAAGGGGGGTTTTTACCGTTTAATGACCGGTTTGTCGATTTTAAAACTTTAGTCGCAGTTAAAACCTAATGTAAAATATAAAATAAATACAAGACTTAAATTAAAGCGTAAAGTAAATAACGATAATGAAATTGCGAATAATAAAAATGCGATAAAATAAAATTGCGATAATTAAAAAGTACGATAATTAAAAGTGCGATAAAATAAAATAACAATAAATAAAAGTGCGATAATTAGAAGTGCAATTAAATATAAAATAAAGGAAATTAAATATGAAATAAAAGAATTATGCTTATTTAAACTTCCGTAATCATGATGTTTGACGTGTTGATTTTAGTTTTATGCCCTTGGGTTAATTGTCCTTTGTCCTGGATTATTCAATATGTCCGTCTGGTTTTTGTCCATAACAGTCCATCAGTCATAAATATAAATTGCAAGTGTCCTTGTCAAATTATTATTATACCCGAAGATAAATATTCCAACTAATTGGGGATTCGAATTGTAACAAGGTTTTAATACTTTGTTTAATGAATACACCAGGTTATCGACTGCGTGTAAACCAAGGTTTTACTACTTTGTTAACAATTACACCAATTACCCTTGAATGTAATTTCACCCCTGTTTTAATTATTCTAGTGGCTATTAATCCATTCCCGTGTCCGGTTAAATGAACGATTATTCGTACATATAAATACCCCGCCCATCGTGTCCGATTGAGTGTATATGGTAGTTTATAGGGACGCCTAATTGTGAATCTTTATATTAACATTAACAAACTTTCATTTAGTTAAACAAATATAAAGCCCATTAATAGCCCATAGTCTAGTTTCCACAAGTGTCGTTCTTTTGTCCAAACCCCAATTATGGTACAAAGCCCAATTACCCAATTTTAGTAATTAGCCCAACATCATGATTACTTCGTTTTAAATAAGCATAATAATAACTTAGCTACGAGACATTAATATAAAAAGGTTGAACATAACTTACAATGATTAAAAATAGCGTAGCGTTACACGGACAGAATTTCGACTTACACCCTTACAACATTCGCTAACATACCCTTATTATTAGAATTATAATTAAAATTAAAATATAAATTATAAATATATTACGTATATATTGAGAGAGAGATTGAGAAAATAAGATGATAAATTCGATCAGAATTCGGTTGGCTTTATAGCCAGAAGTGAAATTTAGGGCTCCGCGACTCGCGGCAAAATGCCCCTCAAACTCCGCGAGTCGCGGAGAGGTATTTACAATTCACTCCCTTGGAGTTTCCTGCTGCCGACGGTTTTTATTATATATATATAATATATATATAATTAATATAATTAATTATATATTATATTATATTTATATACATAGTTAACTTGTAATTTTTAGTCCGTTGCGTCGAGCGTTAAGAGTTGACTCTAGTCCCGGTTCCGGATTTTCGAACGTCCTCGCGTACAATTTAATATCTTGTACTTTGCGTTTTGAATCTTGTACTCTTGTGATTTCGAGACGTTTCTTATCAATAATTGGAACCTTTTTGATTGTCTTTTGTACTTTTGAGCTTTTTGGTCGTTTGCGTCTTCAATTCGTCGAATCTGTCTTTTGTCTTCACCTTTTATTATTTAAACGAATATCACTTGTAAATAGAACAATTGCAACTAAAAGCTTGTCTTTCTTGAGGAATAATGCTATGAAATATATGTTCGTTTTTAGCATTATCAATGCTCGTGAGGTCAATTTAGTGTTTATTATCTCCGTTGCGTCTACGTACCTTTCCTGCAATATTGAATCTCAATATTGATACGTGAGTACTTATAATTTAATTTTTACATACTAATAGTGTATCCCTGACTAGTGCTCGAGTATATAGGATTATGCATGCTTGTACTTTTGATATTGCCATTAGATAGAATATATTGAATCTTGAATTAGTTACATATGCGATTGAGATAAGGTATAAGATATGCATGTCGTTGGAAAGCTTGCGAAAAATTAAGAACTTTTCATTTAGATATCGAATGGATTCGATGAACGGATTAGAAGTTATAGTTAATTGAATCTTTGTATTATTATTAAAAATAATTATTATTATCGTCGTTATTATCGTCATTATAATTGTTATATAATAATAATAATAATAATAATAATAATAATAATAATAATAATAATAATAATTATTATTATTATTATTATTATTATTATTATCATCATCAATAAAAAGTATTATCATTAAAAATTGTTATTATTACTATCGTTATTATCGTTAAAGTTATAATTAGTATTATCATTAATATTATCGTAATATATATTACCATTAGTATTATTATAACTAGAAACTAATATTAGTAACACCTAATTATTTTAATTACTATTATTATCATTAACATGAACGTGATATAAAAGACGATTAAAAGCTATTAAACGAATCGATTAGGAAATAATGAGTATGAGTATCATGATGAAATTAAAATATTATAAAATATGGATTTAGATAAAATTATCGTTCTTATTATTTTTATCATTACTATTATTATTAGAAGTATCGTCAGTATTAAAAACTATCATTTTAACAAAAATTATCATTTTAATAGAAATGTTGTTGCTATTATAAAATATCATTATTATTATCATTTTAAATAAAAATTATTATTTTAAATTTAATATTAAAAAGTATCGTAAATATTAAAGTTATCATAATCAGAATTATCATTTATCATAATATAATTTTTAGTAAATATAGATATTGATATTTTTTTATTAATAGAATAAGAATAATTATTATTGCAAAATAATACAACTTTTACTTATTATTATTATCAATGTTATTTTATCAAATAAATATGTAATACAAATAATATAATTAGCTTAATAAAACCTATCATAATATTTTTATGATATTAAATAAACTTTATAAATTTTATTACCTAAGATATATAAGAGTATATTTTTATATAAAGTTTTATTTATTAATAAATGAATTATATTATTTACTCTAATAAATCTTTTAAAAATATTTAAAAAAATATAAAACGACGATATTTAAACTATATAATAATCATGTATAAATTTTTGAAATCTTTTTTGAGTCAAATTGACTTTTGTTGACTTCTGCATATTAGTCTTGAGCATTAGGATTGTGGTACACTATGACTTGACCTAATTTGTTAAACAAATATTGACCAACATATAAATATATATAATTAATTTAGGTTCGTGAATCCGAGGCCAACCTTGCACATGTTCAATGACGTTATATGTATTTTTACTACGAAATACAGTATAGTGAGTTTATTTGATTCTCTTTTACTCTTTACATTTTTGGGACTGAGAATACATGCGCTGTTTTTATAACTGTTTCCTAAATGCTTTTGAGGTATATTTTTGAACTGAGAATACATGAACTGCTTTTATAAATGATTGACGAAATAGACACAAATATTCAAAACTACATTCTATGATAGAATTATTTGGATTTAGAGGTTCGATTTAGTAGTTAACGGAGAGATGATTTTGCATTGCGTACGCATTAGCTCCCGTTTTAACTACCATCGGCGGGATGATTTTGCATTGCACGCACGCACTAGCCCCCGATGTATTGTATTGTATTATAGTCGACTTTGTAGTTGGTAACGGAGGGATGATTTTGCATTGCGTACGCATTAGCCCCCGTTTCAGCTACCCTCGGAGGGATGATTTTGCATTGCGTACGCATTAGCCCCCGTTGTAAGAATTATATTGTATTAACTACCATGGTGAGATGATTTTGTCATTGCACTACGCATTAGCTACCGTTGGTGAGTTGTTTGAAAGGTTTCGGTGTTCTTCATATGAATGATTTTACAGCAGGAATAGACCTGCACAGATTGTTTTCTAATTATGAGTATCTTGTGGTCTATTATATTATTGAAAATGATTGATTATGAAAAACTAATGAACTCACCAACCTTTTGGTTGACACTTTAAAGCATATTTATTCTCAGGTATTAAAGAAATCTTTCGCTGTGCATTTGCTCATTTTAAAGATATTACTTGGAGTCATTCATGGCATATATTTCGAAAGACGTTGCATTCGAGTCATTGAGTTCATCAAGATTATTATTAAGTTAATTATAGTTGGATAGTGGATATTATGAAATGGTTTGCATGCCTGTCAATTTTCGATGTAAAGAAAGTTTATCTTTTAAAAACGAATGCAATGTTTGTAAAATGTATCATATAGAGGTCAAATACCTCGCGATGTAATCAACTATTGTGAATCGTTTATAATGTATATGAACGGGTCCTTTCACAAGTTCTAAGTGTTCTTCATAAATTCTCTAAGTTCTAGTTTCATAAAATCAAGAATACTTTCAAGTTTGCAAGTATACTTCCAAGCTTTGTAATCTATTCCAAGTAATCATCTAAGATCAAAAAATCTTTGTTACTTACAGTATGTTATCATTCTAATTCGAGGTAATACTCATATTCAAACTTTGATTCAATTTCTATAAGTATAACTATCTTAAATCGAGTAGAAAATCTTACTTGAACTTGTTTTTGTGTCATGATTATACTTCAAGAACCTCCAAGCCATCCAAGATCCTTTGAAGCTCTAGATCATTTCTTGTTATTTCCAGTAGGTTTACCTACTATACTTGAGGTAGTAATGATGTTCATAACATCATATATATATATATATATATATATATATATATATATATATATATATATATATATATATATATATATATATATATATATATATAACTATCTTATTCGAAGATTTAAACTTGTAATCACTAGAACATAGTTTAGTTAATTCTAAACTTGTTCGCAAACAAAGTTAATCCTTTTAACTTAACTATAAAATCAACTAAACACATGTTCTATATCTATATGATATGTTAACTTAATGATTTAGAACCTGGAAACACGAAGAACACCGTAAAACCGGACATACGTCGTCGTAGTAAAACCGGGGGCTATTTTGGGTTGGATAATTAAAAACTATGATAACCTTTGATTTAAAAGTTGTTCTTCTGGGAAAATTATATTTCATATGAACATGAAACTATATCCAAAAATCATGGTTAAACTCGAAGTGGAAGTATGTTTTTCAAAATGGTCATCAAGATGTCGTTTTTTCGATGGAAATGACTACCTCTTACAAAAATGACTTGTAACCTGTATTTCTGACTATAAACTTATACTTTTTCTGTTTAGTTTCATAAATTTCAGTTCATTATGAAACCATAGCAACTTGATTCACTCAAAACGAATTTAAAACGAAGAAGTTATGGGTAAAACAAAATTGGATATTTTTGCTTGTTTTAGCTACGTGAAACTTTGTAACAAATCTATACTAACCATAACTTAACTAACTTATATTGTATTATACATGTATTCTAACATATATTATGTAATCTTGATAGACCATAGACACGTATATAATGTTTTGACATATCATATTGACGTCATCTATATATATTATTTGGAATAACCATAGACACTCTATATGCGGTAATGCTCGAGTTAGCTATACAGGGTTGAGGTTGATTCCAAAATAATATATATACTTTGAGTTGTGATCGAGTCTGAGACTTGTATACACTGGGTCGTGGATTGATTCGAGATAATATATATATTTCGGTACTACTAACCGTGGACAACTAATTGTGGACTACTAACGTTGGAATATTAACTTAACAAACTTAAATCATAAAAATGTAATAAAAAATATTGTGAATATATTTCGATCATACTTTGATATATTTATATATTTGTTATAGGTTCGTGAATCGACCAGTGGCCAAGTGTAGGGGTGTAAACGAGCCGAGCCGAGCCCGAGCTTGGTAGTGTTCGAGTTCGGCTCGATTAGTTTTTACAAAGCTCGAGCTCGACCTCGGTTCGAGCCTAGATTTTTAGCTCGAGCTCGGCTCATGATATATGTAGAAATCTCGAGCTCGGCTCATTAGGAGCTCGTTTTTTCTATAAAATTTTGAATGCGAAGGTAATCAATTTAAGCTTCGCTCGTAAGAAATATGCAAGTTTATTAGGAGTAGTTTGTTTGTGTAAGCTGGTTAATAAGCTTTTGACTCATTACTCGTGAGAAAGACAGTGAATAAATTGGGAAGCATTAAAAAAAGCGATCTTTGTTTGAGATGGGGAAGAAGAAATACATTTAATACATTGGGATGGATTAAACGATAATTGTTACAGATGGTGAAGAAGAAAGACAACCGGATATATTGGGAATATAAGAAATTAATAGCTACATGTTATTTTATATATTGACAACTAAAGGTTCAAGTTAAAAGTACTCCGTGAAAAGTTGGGAGAACCAAAAGTTAGGTAAAGTTAAACTAAATGCATATATGTACTCTCGGAATTTCTATCTATATTTCTATATAAAAGTTGATTACTCAATATTTATATTTTATATTATTTCATTAATGTAAAATTACAAATGGTAATATATGAATAAATAAAATAATTATATATATAAAAGCTCGTTTAAGCTCGCGAGCTTAAACGAGCTCGGTATTTGAAGCTCGAGCTCGAGCTCGTTTACTAAACGAGCCTTAAATTATGTTCGAACTCGGGCTCGAGCTCGTTTAGGCTCGGCTCGAATCGAGTTTTTAGCGATCCGAGCTCGAGTAGCTCACGAGTAGCTCGGCTCATTTACAGCCCTAGCCAAGTGTTATTTTCCGACGAAGGAAAAATTTGTGAAAGTGAGTTATAGTCCACTTTTGAAATCTAATATTTTTGGGATGAGAATACATGCAGTTTTATATATGTTTAACAAAATAGACACAAGTACGCGAAACTACATTCTATGGTTGGATTATCGAAATTGAATATCGTCCTTCAAGTCTGGTAACCTAAGAATTAGGGAAATGGCCCCTAATTGACGCGAATCCTAAAGATAGATCTATTGGGCCTAACAACCCCCATTCATGTCTATGGATGGCTTTAGTACTTCGAGATTATTATTAAACAGACGACGATGTCTGTGGGGATATTCTATGCATTATGGTTAATGTCGGTTACCAGGTGTTCAATCCATATGAATGATTTTTATGCAGATGGCTATATGCATGCATGATGTTTATGAGAAATGGAAATATGAAATATTGTGGTCTATTATTACGATTTGATAAATATATAGGCTAAACCTATAACTCACCAACATTTTTGTTGATGTTTAAAGCATGTTTATTCTCAGGTGATTATTAAGAGCTTCCATAGTTGCATGCTAATTTAAGGACAAGAATTGGAGTCAGCATGCTTGTAATATATTGTTTAAAAACTGTATTCGGAGATTTAAATCGATGTGTAATATTATTGTAAACCATTATGTAATGGTCGTGTGTAAAATGTTATCTTTTAGATTATCATTACTTAATAATCTACGTTATGGTTTTAAACCTTTATCGATAAAATAAAAGTTATGGTTTGTTTTAAAACCAAATGCAGTCTTTGATAAACGTCTCATATAGAGGTCAAAACCTCGCAACGAGATCAATTAATATGAAACGTTTATAATCGATATGAACGGGAAATTTCACTATTGATGTCAAGCATGGACCGAACCCGACCCGATTATTCCATGCATGATCATTTGGCGCCATCCGTGGGACACACAAGTTACAAGATTTCGATTTGATCTTTTTTCTGTATGTCTGATAACAACTCGCTTGTCTCTTTTTGATACAGTAATAGGTGTTGAAATGACTAGCAATCAAGAGATACCCAAGCCTACACAAGCGCGAGCTACCTCGCCTACGAGATCTAAGCCAGCAATCAAGGGATCAGCGGGAACTTCTAACAGCGCGCCACCAAGGGGCGCCCAGATGCCGCCCCCTGGTGCACCCGCGTCATCTTTCAAGACCCCAGAAGCAATTAGGCAGATACCATGGGCCTCGAACACCACAAGTACGGGATTCATACCCATCTACCCAACAACTGAATCCGCGCGCAATAGCCCTAGCCACACTAGCAGTCTTGCTGGTTCACAGGGCGCATGGCCTTCACATTCGCCCCGAAGGGATGCCTCCCCAACCACCCCAGGATCTAGCGCTGCCACCTTTGCGCAGGGAACTTCCTCTGCAGGGAGAGGTGCATCCATAGAGTCACCGACTCGAACACGCGAACAATGCGCCCAGAGCCAAGCTAATCTGATTTATGCTTTGATGAACGTCGCGCCAGATGATATGGTGCATGAGTTTGAGCAACCCGGAAAGGCCGAGCTCATGGTCAAAAACTTGTACGTGGGAATGAAAGGAGTACCGATCAAACCTTCTTTTGAAACAGCTCCCAGTGGAGAAAAGTTTTCAGCGCAAATACTGAACCACATCTCAACATCGCTACCCGTGAAACCGATAACGTTGGGATACTATGACAGATTCTCAGACCCTGATGACTTCTTGCAAAAGTATGAAGGAATAGCGCGAAACCAGCACTGGGTCGACGAGACAAAATGCATGGAGTTCCCACCGCTACTTGAACGCGTAGCTCGGCAGTGGCTTAACAACCTACCAGCGCCAGTTATAAGCTGCTACGATGATCTCCGAACGCGCTTCCTGCTTAACTTTCATAACATGCGCGCAACTCGAAGGACGCATGTTGAATGTCATGACATCAAGCATGAGCGAGGGGAATCCTTGGGACAGTTCATTGACAGGTACTGCCAAGAGGTGACCAGAATCCCTAACTGTGCTGAATCATTGAAAGTATCCGACTTCATACACGGAATCTTTCGGGAGCGCCACCTAACGTTGCGGCAGAGGCTTAGGAAGCGTCCTCCAGAGACACTTGCAGAAGCAATAAGAGAAGCGCACGAGCACATGCGCATTGAAGAAGACACTACCAGGTATTCGATTTACCGAGGTTCGGGAAGTGGTCGGCGCGACGGTTACGAATCGCCAAGGGGTGGGCGCCCGTCAGGCGGTTTCGGGAGAAACCAACACGACTCTACTCTAGCCACGACAGTAACAATCATCATAGTGATAGGAAGCACCAGCGACATCACTAAGGGAACAACAACAACCAGCAATATCATCGGAACAGGGATAGCGACACCAGGGAGAAAAAGCAAGACTTAATCAAAAGCCTCACCAAGAGTTTGAAAGAAATCTATGTGATTAAGCCCATCTCAAAAACGTTCGAGAAACCCGCGCGCATGTCTGTGTACGCGCGACGTGATAAGTCCAAGTTCTGCGACTTTCACGATGACTTCGGACATGAAACTAATCGCTGCAAGGCGTTGGTTGATAAGGTGGTCATTTACCTCAAGCTCGGAGAGTTGAAACATTTGAAACCGGGAAAGGATGAGTCAGGCTGGCATAAGAAGGAAAATGAAGGAGTCGAGAAAGACAAGGTCATCTATGTCTTTTCATGGGAGAAAAGGAAGAAAGTTGAGAAAGAGCCACTGTTGCCGTATGAAACCCTCAAGGCGCACCTCCCACACGAGCCCATTTACGAAAGGAAATGCGATCCGCTGGTGGTAGAAGGCTACTTGCCTAAATGTACTCAACACATTGACAAAATTCTCATCGATACTGGCAGCTGTGTCAATGTCATGTTCTTTCACTGTTTCGAGAACCTAGCCTACAAAGTGAAGCGCAACCTAAGAAAGGTAAAGCAGCAGTTTAGGGGAATAAGTGGGGACCCCGCTTGGTCAAAGGGGATACTCGGGACAGCGTTAACCTTACGAGATGATCAACACAAGGAAAGGGTGTACACGACGGTGGTTGACTTTAAAGTGATACGCGCTGAATCGGAATACGATGCTATCCTTGGACAACCGGCGTTATCACACTTCGCCATCAGCACCTGCCTTTACCGAGGGATCATAACGCTACCCACCCCGCTAGGGGAAGCCACACTCAAGTCCAAAGTGACCGCATAGGACTATCGACTTCGACAGGTAGCATAAACATAGGTAGCTAATCGTTTCGAAAATTAAAATCACAGATCACGCGCAGCCATATAACAGCAAAATTGGCGCTTGCATACTTCGCCGAATGAAATGCAATAAATGTGCAACAAGTCTGCGCGCTTACCGCATTAAAAATGAGCACAATCTTACATAATCCGAAACATAAGAAGCATATTAGAGTGTACTTGCACACATAATCGCGCATTCGTTGATTTGTAACACTATTTAACTGGTATCCATAGATCTGAAGTATTCAAGCCGCGGCAAAGGTGAATAAAGATGGGCCGGTTCTTCTGGATCCGGAAACGACGAGGGAGACGAAATTGCCAGTGTGGACTATGAGTTCGAAGTATACAAGGACGAGAAGTTGAGGGAGGAGAGAGAATGTGGCTACAGTTATGATCAAGGTGGATACAGCTATTACTGGTATTAGAAAGTTTGGAAGTTCTTAAGCGCAGCCTGTTTAGCGCGTATTTGAAATTTGTAATAATGACAATCTCTAAGCGCTTTACGCGCATTATCTATCTATGTTTAATTATTGTCTCCAAGTTATTGTCTGCCATAATCTTTGTGCCATTTACATTCAAAGTAGTTCTGTAACTTGAAAACAGTGCACACAATTATGTAGGCAGCGCACTCCTGCCTTTGAAGGGTTGCTTTCTCCGGTACCCGTGCGGCAGAAGCTTGTTTGGCGACAAGCTAGTCTATTATAACCGGACGGTTAAGCTTCATTGGATTGACCTAACCACCCCACGCAGAACTTGAGATCTGCAAGTCATGACTATAAACGACGGCGTTGGTCGCGCATAACCTCAATCCTAAGTGTTGGCACACTTAGAAGACTCTCGATGTGCACACACGGATGCTTAACTTAAGCATATATTGTGTGTACAACAATATATGTGATAAGTTAAACATTGACATGCCTCGAGTATAATTACGATGAAAATTAATGAAAACTTAGCCAAACATTTTAAACAAACGATCTTACGTGCATGATCATACTATAATCGCAAACAAAACACATATACTTGGTCGTGCTAGTACTTAACTATCGTCACATAGAAACGTGCAAATCACAAAGGGTGGAATCATGTTTAGCGCACATATACAATCTGTGACTAACAACGATGAAATATGCTCAAGTATAAATTACTGACGCACATTTATAAGCTTTCACGCATTACAATATACAAGTAATACACAATGAAGAGAAATGAACAAGATAAAATTTTTATTCCCAAAAGAGTCATTACATTTTTAAAGAAAAAATATAAATTACAATGTATCATTCAACAAACGCTGAGCGTCAGCAGTAGGGCCATTAGACAGAGCTACCAACGAAGGGACCATGATGTTCATCAGTGTCAGCGCCACCTCTTGGCTCTTTTTCACCGCAAGAGGATCCACCTCCTTAGCAATAATGGCATCCAGGACCTCGGAAGATTAGACATGAGGCTGGATCTTCTTCCAGAACTTAAGCCGCTCTTCCGCCTTGAAGGCAAGAATGGCGTCCACAAGCAGATCGCTCACATATTTGGAATTACAGGCACGAGCAACTAGCGCTGGAAGGCCCTTCTTCAAGGTCTCAAACTGACACTTTGCAGTGTCACGATCAACCTGGCAAGTAGTCAAGCGATCAGTCAAATCTTCGCGCTCTTCTTCCAGAGAGCTCTTTTCAGACTCAAGGGACTTGATCTTTTCAGTCAAATCCTCAACTTGAGAGGCTAAAGATACCTTCTCCACAGCTAGAACAGACGAGGCGCTGATTGCCTCTTCGCGCGCCTTTTCAGACTGCTCAAGATCCGACTTCAGATGCACGATACTATCATGCAACTGTTTAGCAGTCAGTGCGCCTGGTGTAGAAGAGCCAGCGCCGTCCAAACGAGCCTTTACTTAATTAAGACAACATTTAGAGCGCATCAGGTTCAACATAGCCAGTTGAACATCAAAGTGCCACGCTGCCTCGGGCGACAGATGCCCAAAGTAATTGGGAAGTTTGATATCTTCCAAGTAGTTGAATTGAAAGGTCGTTGTAGCCTCCGGGATAGATAGCAAGTCGTTCATGCCGTAAAATTGCAGGCGAGCCTCTGCAAATAAGAAGATAACTGGTCAGCAACATAAAAGGTAGCACAAATTTCAGTGACTTGAGGAAAGTAAGACTACCTTTTGCCTTTTTAGCGGGCTTGCGCTTACTCCCACTCTCGGTTGGGGGCTCAATAACTTTGGCCCCTTCAGCATCCGTTTGATTCGTCACCTGTACGACCCTCGCGTTGGCTGGCGTCACCGGGACCACCAGTGCCAACAGCAGTGTTACCATGAGCTTGCTCATCAACATCCATGTCCTGATCGTCCTTGTTTTCTACTTCGGGCGTCTCAGTATGAAAGCCCTCGATATCGCGTGAAATAAGAAGTCTGTCTAGACGCATCTCTGCAAATTCAACAAGCTAAGTTAGACAAAAGTAATGATAGGAGAACAAGTACAAAAATAAAGCCCATCTGCCGCCAACCATTATCATCAGCATCTTTGATAACTGGCATGGCAGGCGGATAAGGGCACATATTAGCAATTCGTAAAATGTCTGAGCTATATTGGCGGATGGGGAGCTCGCGGTTGTAGAAATGCCCAAGTCTCTGCTGATCGTCTGGGGAAAGGGAAGGCCTGACATTTAACTGCGCATTCGTAGCGTCTGTGTGCCATGCGCAAATATTTCTATACACAAGAGGGATAAAAGAATCATCGATAAAGAAGAACGAGTTCTTCCACTTCTTGCGCACACCGGCTTTAAGGCGCTTTACAAAGTTAATCCGATCGTTGAAAGAATACCAACTTTGTTGGTTTTTACGGTACAAAAATACGTTCTTAAACAAATCCAGCGATCGAAGAAATTGATAGTAGCGGCAAATCATCTCGAAGAGGGTAACGCGACACGCGCTATAAGGGTGCATCGGGCCAATACCAATATTAAAATGGCTAAGGACCTCCATGAAGAAAGAAGTGGGAGGATAGCGCACATTCCTTTCTACCATTACTTGTCGATAAACGGTAACCTTACCGTCAATAACGTCATTCGCGCGCTGGTTAGGCAAGGGCGCTATAGGATTCAAATCGGCCAAAGGTGGGTACCAATCCACCAACAGCGCGATTTTGCGCTTTGTCATAATAGACCTAATAACCTCGCAGTTTGGAGGCTCAGAAGTAGACGAAGAAGACGCCACCTATTAACACGTACTTCAATAGATCGTAAGAAAAGAAACTAAGCGTGCGCTAACCTAAAAAAGCTAAAGAAGCAAAGTCGAAGTAATAAGCCGATATGATTTGCGCAGGATTAGAGAGCATAGTTGATGTAAAAACTGAAATAGATGATTATGAGGTATTTATTGGGGAGTAAAAACACGGAAGAGGCTTCAAGAGAAGTTGAAAAAGGGCGGTTGAAAAATGGAAGGCGGAGATGGAGCCACATGTCGCAAGATGGAAAGGAAAGAGTACGAGGTAAACGAGGGCGGCGAAACGGCGGAATGACAACTGTAGCAACTGACAAACGTCGCTTCGATTTCTTTGCATTTAATGCAGCAAGACAAAAATATTTTGTTGAAATATTAGAAGAAAGCGGAAGCGCGTGGAAAAGAATAGATGAACGGTGGTTACAAGTTGAGTTCAACGCCATGCGCAGTTCCTGCGCATACCATTGAACTGGGGGGACTTAATGATACACATACCCGATTAGCTCGTGTAGCGCATCAAACAGCATCGCCATAAGGATTTACAAAGGTGCGCGCTAAGGCATATAGCGTTATATTCACAACCATGGCGCAAATCCCATCCGCGCGCATTGGCAGCATCCACATGTCAGACGATGTTGTAGCTGGTAGAGGACACCTGGCAGACAAAAGGTCAGGTTCGACAAGAACACTTTTTGCTTTTGTCGGACCAGCTTGCTCGAAGATGTACTATTGGCGGGCCACGATCCTTTTAACCTTATTACGTGGCGATAGAAGACAAGAAAGATTACCCTATAAATACAGGACTTCATCCACAACATAGGGGATCTCCAAAATTCACTTTTACACATATATGCTCTAAAGAACAGCAGCGCATAGCGCAACTATACCCGCGCTACCGGACTTATAGCCATTCACTAGATATCCTCGATATACAGGTAACGTTCCATGAACATAAACCCTCCAACTTAGCGCGAGCCATCGCTGACCGGTATACCCTCCGATGGTGGGTCTATGTTTAACCACCCCTGTTGAGATCTGCATCTCGCAAGGGGTTATTCACGGTATTCCGGACCGGAGAGTTAAATCCAATTGACCCTTAAATCCCCCTCTATTGATGTCAAGCATGGACCGAACCCGACCCGATTATTCCATGCATGATCAGGTACCTTGGTCTATAAAATAAAATAAGATCCGAATTTAACTTTAGAACACGGTTGCTAACTTGCTACTTGTCAAACACTCAAACAGGAGTACTTAATCATCATCTCATAAAAGACTTCGAAATGTTAACTTTAACAAATTTTAATGCATTCAACACTTAAATCAAGTTTTGTAGCGACACTGTGATTTCATCATCACTTATTTTTCACAAGTGCGACGTAACAAGTATTGTAATATTTGTATTATATATATATGATATAAAAATAATCATATACTCCGTATATGTTTGCTGATTCAAAGATGAAGCAAGCATCTTAACGATTTCCCTTGAATCAGCAACTCGAAAGCTTGATCGATATCATTGAATGAAAGCTCGTGCGTTATGAACTCGTCCAAGGGCACACCCTCCTGAAACATCCATACACATACCATTAGATTCATTGTTTCAAACTTTATATTATACTTGAACACAAAATAAGTCAATAAATAAGCATACCGGTTTCATACAATCATCGACAAAGAAAGGGATTTGGGTCTTCCCTTTACAACCACCAAACACCGAACCTGTAATCGTTCGTCCATCAAACAACTCCATTGGATGCAATGGCAACATTCTTGGTGTTGGATGAATCCCTAATATTATTGTCAATCCCCATCCCTAGATATTCAAATAAACATAGGGTTATGTCTACCTACCCTGACCAACATATAAATCTATAATCTATAAATGTATGTATATTCAAGTGAAACTCCAATAAAGTATAGATAGTTGTGTGAGAACCGTTAAACTACAAAGGATTTTCTGTTTTTCACCTATAAGTAGATTAAATCATTTTTTTAACAGCAGTTTGAGATCATTTAGAGGGACTAAATCACACACGTGATCATCTCTTGCAATTGCATAACCGCTCCCAACTGCTACCCTGAAGGAAACCGAATCAATCAGATATATAAAAATTGTGCAATGAGAGTTATGTAACTTTTGTGATTCTCGGATGAATCTAATTCCAAGTTACATTTTGACATGAAAGGTCAGGTTTCAATAACTACTTTGTATCATGTTAGAAATGTTAATTAGGGTTGCAGTACATAGAGATGATAATGATCAATATCTTTTATTGAATGAATAATGTAAAGACTACACACCACAATATATAACCAAGATTGCAAACCTAATGAGCTGGAAAACATTATGGGCCCTTATAAGATGGGCTAGTATACATAAATGATAGGCTAACATATATTAGTGAATAGCCCTCTAACATCCCCCCATAGTTGTAGCGGGAGCTGGGCGAACGCTTAAACTAGATCGAAACTCATCAAAAAGTGTAGTAGGTAGGCCTTTGGTAAGATGTCTGCAAACTGATACCGAGAAGGAACATGAAGGACACGAACATGACCCTTAAGAACAAGATCACGTACAAAATGGATGTCAATCTCAATGTGTTTGGTGCGCTGGTGTTGCACCGGGTTGCCAGACATGTAAACAGCACTAACGTTGTCACAATAGACAAGAGTAGCAGATGAAAGCGGGCAATGGAGCTTGTAACGACCCTGGAATTTCCAACGTTTATTTATTAATAATTGTTATTATTAATACGTGTGATTAAACGAATGTACGTTACTACATTTACATGTTGCCATGATTGCCCGAACTTGACTTTAATTGCCCGAAACGTCTTTGTGACACCCGGAACTTTCACGAATAATATTTTTAGAATATTATTTACATTCATGATTAAATTTATTAATCATTTTAATTAACTAAGACTATTAGTTAGTTACTTGGGCTTTGTTGGACTTAACTTATTATTATTGGAACTTGGGCTTGTCTTAAGTTAATGGACTCTTGAACTTGGGCTTATAAGCCCACCCTACATTATTAGTGGACTTAGTTAGCCCACTCTTCCACTTGTAAGTATTACTTGAAACATTAACTAGTTAGTTGAAAGAATTGGAATCTAGTTACCTTATAATCCCCATGTTACCCATTCTATTAACCAACTTTTAACCTCTTTGCATGCTAGAGACCACCAAACAAATCCCTCCTCTTCTTTTCTGCAGCTGACCATGGGCTAGAGCTCATGGGGAGGTGATTTTGGCTTTCAAATTTTGATAACTTGGCTACTAGTTCTCTCACACTTCATTCATTCCAAAATACACACTTAATTCTCTCAACTTTCTCTCTCACTTTTCTCTCTAAGTCTTGTAAGTATCTTGAGTTTTTCTCTTCTTCTTTCTTGATTAAAACCGAACCTAACACCCTTAAATCATCATCATCTTTGTTCTTTGTTGTTAAATGTTTGTAGTTGTTAGTTGTTGTTACTTTATTACTTGTTACTTTACTTACTAGTTTCCAAGAATAAACTTTCTAGTTTGATTCTTCTTATTTCTTGTATTTATCAAGAACACTCAAGAACATAACTTACTAGTTATGATTCTACATATACTTTCTTAAAAGATTGCAAGTTCATGTGTTGATTAAATTCATACTTGAAGTTCATGAAGTAACTTTAAAGTTTACTTTCTAAAGATCAAACTTTGGTTTGAATCTTTAAAGTATGAACAACCATGAATAATTTACTTGTTTACTTAGTTTACTTCTTCTTGCACTTTACTTTCATGTAATTAGTTTAAATGGTCAAGTGCTACAAGTTAGTCTTGATCTCATTAATCTTGAACTAAAAGTTAACCTTGAAAGTTCAAGAACACATAAATAAGTTTTCTTTAAATATAACTTTGTATACTTATGCTTGATCTAGACTTTTGGGTCATGGATCTTCAAGATCTAACTAAGAACTATGTTCTACATCTTAAGATCTTGATTAGTTAGTTTACTTTCAAGTTTGTAACTTATTATTAGTCTTAAAGTTCGTGTATGTGTTAGATCTAAGACTTTGATGTAACTTTGGTTCATCAAAACACTTGCAACACTTAAGTGATTTGTGCTTCATGTCTTAGACTTGAACTTGGGTTATGATGGTCAAATCTTCGTCAAGATGATGCAACACGTCAACGAGTTGTACACTTGAAGCTATATGCATCAAGGATGAGAACCGTGATAAGCATCGAGCACCGGAACCCATTATTTTACTGCTTTCTGTCTTATACCTACTGTTTTGGTGATTCTGTAACAGACTAGTAGACCTGGGCTGTTGTGGTTATGATTTTCAAATAGCTCTTTTCGATTAGATAACTTTTCATTTAAGACTCGTCTTCATCCGAGTTACGGTTTAGGATTTATGGCCCTCCGATCGTCACTAGGTCCTTTTAACTTTGTGCAGAAATTTCAGACCTACTCGCACTTAAACCGTCACCACGGTTAAACGAAGACGAGTTTACTTCTGTAAATTTTACCACACTTAAAGGACTCATATACGGAGACATGGCCACTGGTCTCACCTTGTTTCAGTAAGGGTAGAGTCCATGGTGACTGATCGAATCAGCTTTTATTTTAAACTACTTTCATGAACGAAACTTACTTTACGCCTTTTGTTTGATGATGAATGATGATGACCCTTAAGACCTTATTTACATACTTTTAAACCTATTAAGACGATTTACTGACTTAGTACTATTTGCCTTAGGTTGAGGACCTTCGGACCGATTACTTGCACACCTTTTCCGAACCGACTTTACGACTACATTATTATTGTGAGTTATAGCATTCCCTTTTTACTTTAACTTATTTTGGGAACTGAGAATACATGTGGATTTTATGTTTTACATACTAGGTACGAGTACTTAAACTTTATATATGTGTGGGATATACAACGGCATAAACATTCCCTTTAGCTCGGTAACGTTTAATCATTGGTTTTTGAACCGTGAACGCGAATCTTAGATATGGATCCATAGGGTTTGACATCCCCACTCGGGCTAGTAGCGCTAGCATTTAATGAGTGTTTAATACTTCGTAGACATACGCACTTTCCAAGTGTACTTTCAGGGGGTATAAACGTTAAGTTAGTTACCAAGTGCCCACGGTTAACATATACTTTATCATACTGTTTTGAAACGCTCTTTGTAGCACTGAATTCTCGTGGCCTACCTTACATACTGTTATACTTAAACTATAGCTCACCAACCTTTGTGTTGACGTTTTCAAGCATGTTTTTCTCAGGTGCTTGAGGTTAGCTTCCGCTGTGTACTAGTCGTGCTGTAGACACCCGCTGCTTAGAGTTGCTATCGCATGAACTACTTTATTTTGCATTCAAACATTCGTACTTTTGAACTATGACTTGTAACGACCATTGTGGTCACATACACTTATTATTTGCTTCTACTTAGTGAAGCATGCTTTTGAAATGTAAAACATTTGATGTCGGTTATGACATCACCTTTTAATCATGAATGCAACTTGCTTTGAAAACGCATATAGTACTTAACCTTGTAATGATCCTGTTGTTGATGATTCGTACACGATGGTTTTGTACGGGGCATCACATTTGGTATCAGAGCATTGGTTGTAGGGAATTAGGTTGCATTAGTGAGTCTAAGACCGACCCGAGTAGGATTCACTAATAGGACTAATCTACAACTTGCTAGTTTACGTGTTTCTGCTGAACTTACTGCATGCTGCTGCTTACTTTTACTGCTATATGCCGTATGCTACTACATGATTTCACTACTGCATGCTATTACTTGCTTTCGATTGCATGCCACCTTCGTACGATTTGCTGTTATTGCCATGCTACTTATTGTTATACATGATTTAAACTGTTGGCCTAATACGTGCATGCTTTATGACTTACTGACATGGAAAATTTATTTTTCCTTGTTCAGATGTCGGATACACCACCTGCTACTGTTGCTGATACACCGGTTCCATTACCCACTAGTGATCCCGGCGCTTCGTCTTCCGGAGCGAGTAGTAGTGCGCCAGCACCTGTGACTACTTCTGACCCTACGGAGATTCCAGCTCCGTCTGCTCCTGGACCCTCGGGGTCACAGCCCCGCATCGGTGGGATTGAGATTCCCGCGGAGTTCGGGGAAGGGCCGTTTCGTAACCACGTGCGCACGCCTTGCCGACGCACTCCCGACGGACGTTTAGTGCCGATTCCGCCAGGCAGACACAGACAGATGTTGGCCGCCTTCGGACTGCCAGTTGAGCCACCCGTGTCGCCACCACATGATTCAGACAACGGGTCTTCCACTGATACACCATCAGACGACACCTCTTCGGATGACTCCAGTGATGATGAGGATCCCGCTGACGTACCTATTCAGGAACCCTCCACCCCGCCGAAGAAGCGGTACCGCCCTGATGGCACCGTTATTCCAGGGGTGAATGGAGGTCGTGCTTTCACTGACGCTTTTGGTCGGCGTCGGAGGGTTACTGCCCGTAAGCGGCTTGTGCCGTACCCTGCCGACCCACAGATACGTAAGGTTCCCCGTTACGTATTGACTATTCCTGGAACCGTACCGCCTAGATTTAGATACGGACCATTCCCATCTAGGGACATACCGTCTACATCCGGAGCTGTACCATCTACTTCAGCACCACCCGCACCACCGGCACCACCTGCACCGCCAGCACCGCCAGTACCGCCTGCCCCACCATCTCCCACAGTCGAGGAATTGACAAGGGAGGTGGGAATCCTCCGAGCTCGGGTTACTGAGCTCGAGGAGTAGTTGGCTCAGGTTTTAGACATCCTACACCCACCTCCACCGTAGGACTTTTGTATTTAGATTTCGATATGTAATCTAGTTGTAGTTTATTGTATTACTCATGTATTGTACAGACTTATTCAGATGTATGAAACTTATTATTATTAATGAATGAAACTTTGCATTATTAAATTCTTGCACGATGTTCTATTTACATTACTGTACGATGATTCTGTGGTATTTGTACCTAGATGCGTTATTTAATAACATGAGATGTTTTGATTCCATGTTGGTTGCTATATACTATATTATTACTATATTGAATGCTGGATTTTGACTTGGGTCAAAAATTTTGTTTAGAATACCATGGCCAATGGAAGAACCACTCCTACTGCATCCCAGATTGAGGACATGATCAACGAACGGGTCGCTGCAGCCCTAGCAGAAAGAAATCTCCAAGCTTCACCGCCACCACCACCAGTTATCCCACCCGTTCGAAATGGGTGTACTTACAAGGAATTCCAGAGCTGCAAACCGCATAACTTCAGTGGAACCGAGGGACCGGTTGGTCTCACCAGATGGTTCGAGAAACTTGAATCAGTATTCCGAGTCAGCAACTGTTCGGAGGACAACAAAACCAAGTTTGCCTCTTGCACGCTATCTGACGGTACGCTAACGTGGTGGAACACGTTAGCTCAAGCGAAAGGCATTGATGAGGCGTATGCTATGCCATGGGAGGAATTCAAAGCGGCAATGATTGATGAGTATTGTCCAAGAACCGAAATCCAGAAGATGGAAATCGAATTCATGCAGTTAAAGGCCGTTGGGAACGACCTTGACGGTTACAACTGGAGATTCTTGGAACTAGCTCTTATGTGTCCGACAATGGTCACCCCGGAATTCAAGCGTATGGAGAGATACTTCTGGGGACTCCCTAAGTCCATCAAAGGAAACGTCACATCGTCCAAACCACCGAATGTTCCCGAAGCAATGCGCATGGCGCACACCCTCATGAATCAGATTCTCATTGATGAGTCGGAGAAGGATAAGTTTGAAGCTGGTAGTAGCGAAAAGCGGAAATGGGACAACAACCACAACAACCACAACAACAACAACAACAACAACAGGGGGAGAAACTACGATCAAACCCCCACCAAGAGGCACAACAATGGTGGAAACCCTAATCCCAACAACAACACCAACACCAACACCAACCCGAACTACAAAGGAACCTTACCACAATGCAAGAGGTGTTACAAATACCACACTGGGTATTGTAATGTTGTCTGCGAGAAGTGCCAACGATCTGGGCATATCGGGAAAGACTGCAAGGTCACCACTTTAAATGGGAAGCCAAACACCAATGGGCCGAAGAAGTGCTACGAATGTGGACAGACGGGCCATTTCAGAAATGCGTGCCCAAACAAGCGAAAAGATGGCGGACCACCTCGCGCTAGAGCTTTCAATGTTAATGCAAGGGACGCACGCGAAAACCCCGACTTGGTGACAGGTATATTCAAAATCAACAATCTTTTAGCTTCTGTTTTGTTTGATACTGGTGCGGATAGAAGTTATGTATGTAGACATTTTTGCGATAAGATTAATTGGTCATTAGTCCAGTTAAAAGAGAGTATGCTTGTCGAGGTCGCCAATGGAAAACTTGAAAAGGTTGACCATATTAGTCGTGGAGCTATTATCAACATAGCTGGAGCAGATTTCGAAATTGATTTGATACCAATCAAACTGGGAAGTTTTGACGTGATCGTCGGTATGGATTGGTTGAGCAAGACAAAGGCCGATATTATCTGTGGAGATAAAGCACTTCGCATACCACAAGGAGATGGCGAACCACTGGTTATCTATGGAGAGAGATGTACCTCGAAGCTGCACCTCATTAGTTGCGTGAAAGCGCAAAAGATTATGAAGAAGGGACGTTTTGCTATCCTAGCACATGTGAAAGCGGTAGAAACTGAGGTGAAGAGCGTGAACGACGTTCGAATTGTGAACGAATTTTCCGATGTCTTCCCAGAGGAATTGCCTGGATTGCCGCCGCAGAGAGCAGTAGAGTTTCAGATTGATTTAGTGCCAGGAGCTGCACCTGTAGCTCGCGCACCTTATAGACTCGCACCTTTCGAGATTCAAGAATTACAGAGTCAACTACAAGAACTGCTTGATCGAGGATTTATCCCACCAAGTTTCTCGCCTTGGGGCGCACCTGTGTTGTTTGTGAAGAAGAAGGATGGATCCTTCCGTATGTGTATTGACTACCGTGAACTCAACAAATTGACTATCAAGAATCGGTATCCTCTTCCACGAATTGACGATCTTTTTGATCAACTACAAGGATCAAGTGTCTACTCAAAGATCAATTTGCGATCCGGTTATCACCAATTGAGGGTGAAGGAAAGTGACGTGATGAAAACTCCTTTCAGAACTCGTTATGGTCATTATGAGTTTCTCGTGATGCCATTCGGTTTGACCAATGCACCTGCCGTGTTCATGGACCTCATGAATCGTGTCTGCAAGCCGTACTTGGATAAGTTTGTTATCGTCTTCATAGATGATATCCTCATCTACTCTAAGAGCGAAGAAGAACATGAGCAACACCTCCGACTAGTGCTCGAGCTCCTGAGACAAGAGCAACTTTACGCCAAATTCTCCAAGTGTGAATTTTAGTTGAAGGAAGTTCAATTTCTGGGTCATGTTGTGAGTGACCAGGGTATCAAAGTTGATCCCGCCAAGATTGAAGCCATCAGCAAGTGGGAGACCCCCACTACTCCGACGCATATTCGCCAATTCCTAGGTTTCGCCGGTTACTACCGAAGATTCATCGAAGGATTTTCTCTGATTGCGCGTCCTTTGACCGCGCTGACTCACAAGGGCAAGAAGTTCATTTGGGAACCCGCACACGAATCAGCATTTCAAACTTTGAAGAAGAAGTTAACCACCGCACCTATCCTACCACTTCCTGAGGGCAGTGACGACTTTGTTGTTTATTGTGATGCATCGAAGAGTGGTTTTGGTTGTGTACTGATGCAACGATCAAAGGTTATTGCCTATGCCTCCCGCCAATTAAAGATTCACGAGCGGAACTACACTACTCACGATCTTGAACTTGGAGCCGTTGTCTTTGCACTCAAATTGTGGAGACATTATTTGTATGGAACTAAGAGTACTATCTTCACCGATCACAAGAGTCTCCAGCACATCTTTGATCAGAAGCAACTGAATATGAGACAGTGTTGATGGATCGAGATGCTCAACGACTACGATTGTGAACTCCGTTATCACCCTGGCAAGGCCAATGTGGTAGCTGACGCTTTAAGCCGGAAGGAGAGGACGGCACCTCTTCGTGTTAGGGCTCTGAACATCACCATCCATTCGAACCTCAACAGCCAGATCAGAGTAGCCCAAGATGAGGCTCTCAAAGAGGAGAATATATCTCATGAACATTTGAACATACTTGTCTCTCGATTCGAGGTTAGGGAGTCTGGACTCCGATGCTATGCTGGAAGAATTTGGGTACCTCTTTATGGAGATCTACGGAACCTTATACTTGATGAAGCACACAAATTGAGATATTCGATTCATCCTGGAGCGGGAAAAATGTACCACGACCTTAAAGAACAGTATTGGTGGCCGAATCTCAAGAAGGACGTTGCGACTTATGTTGGTAAGTGTTTGACTTGCTCGAAGGTTAAAGCCGAGCATCAGAGACCTTCTGGGTTACTTCAACAACCAGAAATCCCACAATGGAAGTGGGAACGGATAACAATGGATTTCATCACCAAGCTACCAAAGACGGTGGGCGGATACGGTACTATTTGGGTTATTGTTGACCGCCTTACCAAATCTGCACACTTCCTAGCGATGAAGGAAACTGATACAATGGAGAGGCTTGCTCAACTTTACATCAAGGAGGTTGTATCTCGTCATGGTATACCTTTATCGATCATCTCCGATCGCGATCCCCGTTTTGCTTCTAGATTTTGGCGTTCTTTGCAAGAAGCCATGGGAACTCGTCTTGACATGAGTACTGCTTATCATCCTCAGACGTACAAAGTGAACGAACGATTCAGACGTTGGAAGACATGTTGCGTGCATGTGTTATTGATTTTGGAAAGGCCTGGGAAAGGCATTTGCCACTCGCCGAATTCTCGTACAACAACAGTTATCACTCGAGCAATAATGCTGCACCTTTTGAAGCATTGTATGGCCGTAAGTGCCGATCCCCTATTTGTTGGGCCGAAGTAGGCGAAAAATAAATCATCGGACCCGAGGTAGTCCATGAAACAACGGAGAAGATTGCTCAGATTCAAGCTAGACTTAAGACTGCTCGTGACCGCCAAAAGAGTTATGCCGATCTTAAACGTAAAGACTTTGAATTCAATGTTGGTGATCGTGTAATGTTGAAGGTTGCACCTTGGAAAGGTGTGATCCATTTTGGAAAACGTGGAAAGTTGAACCCACGATACATTGGTCCTTTCGAAATCTTGGAACATGTTGGACCCGTTGCATACCGTTTGAATCTACCAGCACAATTGAGCTCAGTTTATCCTACCTTCCACGTGTCGAACTTGAAGAAGTGTCTTGCTGCACCTGAACTTATCATACCACTTGAGGAACTTACAATTGACGACAAACTTCACTTTGTGGAAGAGCCTGTTGGAATTATGGATCGTGAGATCAAAACTTTGAAACGCAACAAGATTCCGATTGTACGAGTACGATGGAATGCCAAACGAGGACCTGAGTTTACTTGGGAGCGAGAGGATCAAATGATGCTGAAGTATCCTAACCTTTTCGCGACTCCTCCATCTACCTCAACTTAAATTTCGGGACGAAATTTTCTTTAACAGGTGGGTAATGTAACGACCCTGGAATTTCCAACGTTTATTTATTAATAATTGTTATTATTAATACGTGTGATTAAACGAATGTACATTATTACATTTACATGTTGCCATGATTGCCCGAACTTGACTTTAATTGCCCGAAACGTCTTTGTGACACCCAGAACTTTCACGAATAATATTTTTAGAATATTATTTACATTCATGATTAAATTTATTAATCATTTTAATTAACTAAGACTATTAGTTAGTTACTTGGGCTTTGTTGGACTTAACTTATTATTATTGGAACTTGGGCTTGTCTTAAGTTAATGGACTCTTGAACTTGGGCTTATAAGCCCACCCTACATTATTAGTGGACTTAGTTAGCCCACTCTTCCACTTGTAAGTATTACTTGAAACATTAACTAGTTAGTTGAAAGAATTGGAATCTAGTTACCTTATAATCCCCATGTTACCCATTCTATTAACCAACTTTTAACCTCTTTGCATGCTAGAGACCACCAAACAAATCCCTCCTCTTCTTTTCTGCAGCTGACCGTGGGCTAGGCCTCATGGGGAGGTGATTTTGGCTTTCAAATTTTGATAACTTGGCTACTAGTTCTCTCACACTTCATTCATTCCAAAACACACACTTAATTCTCTCACTTTTCTCTCTAAGTCTTGTAAGTATCTTGAGTTTTTCTCTTCTTCTTTCTTGATTAAAACCGAACCTAACACCCTTAAATCATCATCATCTTTGTTCTTTGTTGTTAAATGTTTGTAGTTGTTAGTTGTTGTTACTTTATTACTTGTTACTTTACTTACTAGTTTCCAAGAATAAACTTTCTAGTTTGATTCTTCTTATTTCTTGTATTTATCAAGAACACTCAAGAACATAACTTACTAGTTATGATTCTACATATACTTTCTTAAAAGATTGCAAGTTCATGTATTGATTAAATTCATACTTGAAGTTCATGAAGTAACTTTAAAGTTTACTTTCTAAAGATCAAACTTTGGTTTGAATCTTTAAAGTATGAACAACCATGAATAATTTACTTGTTTACTTAGTTTACTTCTTCTTGCACTTTACTTTCATGTAATTAGTTTAAATGGTCAAGTACTACAAGTTAGTCTTGATCTCATTAATCTTGAACTAAAAGTTAACCTTGAAAGTTCAAGAACACATAAATAAGTTTTCTTTAAATATAACTTTGTATACTTATGCTTGATCTAGACTTTTGGGTCTTGGATCTTCAAAATCTAACTAAGAACTATGTTCTACATCTTAAGATCTTGATTAGTTAGTTTACTTTCAAGTTTGTAACTTATCATTAGTCTTAAAGTTCATGTATGTGTTAGATCTAAGACTTCGATGTAACTTTGGTTCATCAAAACACTTGCAACACTTAAGTGAGTTGTGCTTCATGTCTTAGACTTGAACTTGGGTTATGATGGTCAAATCTTCATCAAGATGATGCAAACACGTCAACGAGTTGTACACTTGAAGCTATATGCATCAAGGATGAGAACCGTGATAAGCATCGAGCACCGGAACCCATTATTTTACTGCTTTCTGTCTTATACCTACTGTTTTGGTGATTCTGTAACAGATCAGTAGACCTGGGCTGTTGTGGTTATGATTTTCAAATAGCTCTTTTCGATTAGATAACTTTTCATTTAAGACTCGTCTTCATCCGAGTTACGGTTTAGGATTTATGGCCCTCCGATCGTCACTAGGTCCTTTTAACGTTGTGCAGAAATTTCAGACCTACTCGCACTTAAACCGTCACCACGGTTAAACGAAGACGAGTTTGCTTCTGTAAATTTTACCACACTTAAAGGACTCATATACGGAGCCATGGCCACTGGTCTCACCTTGTTTCAGTAAGGGTAGGGTCCATGGTGACTGATCGAAATCAGATTTTATTTTAAACTACTTTCATGAACGAAACTTACTTTACGCCTTTTGTTTGATGATGAATGATGATGACCCTTAAGACCTTATTTATATACTTTTAAACCTATTAAGATGATCTACTGACTTAGTACTATTTTCCTTAGGTTGAGGACCTTCGGACCGATTAATTGCACACCTTTTCCGAACCGACTTTACGACTACATTATCATTGTGAGTTATAGCATTCCCTTTTTACTTTAACTTATTTTGGGAACTGAGAATACATGCGGATTTTATGTTTTACATACTAGGCACGAGTACTTAAACTTTATATATGTGTGGGTTATACAACGGCATAAACATTCCCTTTAGCTCGGTAACGTTTAATCATTGGTTTTTGAACCGTGAACGCGAATATTAGATATGGATCCATAGGGTTTGACATCCCCACTCGGGCTAGTAGCGCTAGCATTTAACGAGTGTTTAATACTTCGTAGACATACGCACTTGCCAAGTGTACTTTCAGGGGGTATAAACGTTAAGTTAGTTACCAAGTGACCACGGTTAACATATACTTTATCATACTGTTTTGAAACGCTCTTTGTAGCACTGAATTCTCGTGGCCTACCTTACATACTGTTATACTTAAACTATAGCTCACCAACCTTTGTGTTGACGTTTTCAAGCATGTTTTTCTCAGGTGCTTGAGGTTAGCTTCCGCTGTGTACTAGTCGTGCTGTAGACACCCGCTGCTTAGAGTTGCTATCGCATGAACTACTTTATTTTGCATTCAAACATTCGTACTTTTGAACTATGACTTGTAACGACCATTGTGGTCACATACACTTATTATTTGCTTCTACTTAGTGAAGCATGCTTTTGAAATGTAAAACATTTGATGTCGGTTATGACATCACCTTTTAATCATGAATGCAACTTGCTTTGAAAACGCATATAGTACTTAACCTTGTAATGATCCTGTTGTTGATTATTCGTACACGATGGTTTTGTACGGGGCATCACAGAGCTCACGTAAAAGATTACGAATCCAACATGTCTCTGCAACAACGTTTGCGACTCCACGGTATTCAGGTTCGGCACTGGAGCATGGCGTAGTATGTTGTCGTTTAGAGGACCAAGATATAAGACTATTACCCAAAAATACACAGTATCCAGATGTAGAGCGACGAGTAGAGGGACAACCAGCCCAGTCAGCATCTGAATAAGCAACCAATGAGCAAGTGCTAGATGAAAACAGCTGTAGACCAAGATCCAGAGTGCCCTGTATATGGCGAATAATCCATCGGAGAGCAGCCATATGAGGCTCGAGGATCATGCATAAATAAACAGATCTGCTGGACAGCATAAGAGATGTCAGGCCTGGTAAAAGTGAGATACTGGAGAGCACCGACAAGACTGAGATATAAAGTGTGATCCTTAACTGGGGGGCCAGCAGTGGTCAGTTTGGTACCAATATCGACCGGTGTGCGACTAGAATTACAACCAACCATGTCTGCACGCTCAATGATCTCAGATACGTACTTCTTTTGAGAGAGAAACATACCAGAAGGAGTACAAGTGACAGCAATGCAAAGAAAATAATTTAACGGGCCAAGATCAGTCATGGAGAACTCCTGATGTAATGAGCTGATAACCCGATGAAGAAAGGGTGTTGACGAGGCAGTCAAGATAATATCGTCCACATATAATAACAAATAGGCTGTGTCCGCGCCTTGCTTATAGATGAACAAAGAGGTGTCACATCTACTGTGTTGGAATCCAACACGCTGAGCATACCATGCAAATCGCTGAAACCAAGCTCGAGGAGCTTGCTTCAATCCGTATAAAGATTTCTGCAGAAGGCAGACATGATCGGGACGAGTAGGGTCACGAAAACCAGGGGGCTGATGCATGTAGACGGTCTCAGAGAGAGTACCATGGAGAAACGCATTCTTGACATCTAGTTGATGAATGGGTCAGTGCTGAGATGCAACAAGACTGAGTACAGTCCTAATAGTAGCCGGTTTTACAACCTAAAAGTCTCATCACAATCAATACCAACATGCTGGCTTCGACCGTTATTAAAAAAAAAAAAAAGAGAAGAAACTTAGTACTGTTATTTTACTAACATATATTAGTAAAATAGCCCTCTAACAAGAAAGTGAAGTAACTTGTGAGTAAATTGGTTGTAGTAACCCTTTATATAATATAATTAATATTTTTATTTTCTCAAAAGAAAGTAAACTTTGTGTTATAGCTCATGTAGTAGTGGTCTGGCTCTCTTAGTGAGTGGTCATGAGTTCAACTCCCATGGGTTCAGCATTGCACACAAGGTTGCCCATTTACCCTTGGATTCCACTCAAGGGTGCCTTCCGCACATCGCGTTGCGGGAGGAGAGGGGTTTTACCGATTATGCCCTCGGATTGGGCTGAGTTTCCTCCTAGGCAGCAGTTGGGGATGAGTTATGGAACTGCAAGAGATGAACGCGTGAGTGGTTAAGTCCTCCTGAGTGATCTCGTACTACTGTTAAAAAAAGAAACTTGTGGTGATTTAAATCCTACAAATAAAATTATTAATTTGTACACAACCAAACATTTATCATACACAACCAATTATGTATTAGAATGTTATAATCTAAAACACTTTAAAGTATAATTGGGCATTATGGGTTGTGTATGGTTAAATTTTAGTTGTGTACAAATCAACATCATACAAATAACGTACATCATGGGTAGACAAGAAGGCCTCACGAAGCACGTCTACATTTCCGGCACATTCGAAGCTGAAATCTACCCCTCCGTCTGTCATTTCCCTTATTTTCTATAAAACCGTTAGTATTATAAATTGATAACGAATATAAATATTTTTTTAAGGCTACAGGCCCATAACTACCTGAGACTTTTTACCGCTCAACCAATAGTTTGGTATTGAATCTTTCAAATTGTGTTCAAAAGTTACATTACCTCGTGTACTGGTTCTTTCAAATTATTTGGATTTATGAATTCTGTCATTCCCATTATTTCGCCTGTCCACATAAACTTCAAACATTATTCAAACTTTTTATAGTAATAAAGTAAATGCAATATTTCCTACAATACATAGTAAAACTAGAAAAAGCGTATGCGCGATGCTACATAATTGTATAGTTATTTAAGCGTAGCGATAAGTGAATAAAAAGTTGTTATAAAGACATACAATGTAAATTTTTCTTAGGTGAGAGATCCTATATCACTGTCTTCGACCATTTCCCTCTTTTTTTTTTCAAAATATGACTAACAAATTTCGAATAATAGCTATCCAATTTCAAATAATGACATAATAACTTTGCAATTTATTTTTTAAGTAATTATTCGATTTGAAATAATAGTAACAATAATCCCCATTCCAAATATATTGTCACTAGATAAAAAAAAAAAAGTTTAAGAAAAGATTGACTGGTATATATACTTTTTGTTAATTTTTTTAGGTTTACCTTTTACTTTTTACCCATATTTTTTTGTTTAAATGTATAAATAGGGGTACAAAGAAATTTTATCACATTACTCTTTTTCCTTTATAGAAATTGATAATTAATTTAGGATATTTTAAAAAGAAGACAAAATTTCATTCCTCGTCCTTGAGCTTTACATCAAATTTGAATCCTCGTCCTTTTTCTTTTTTTTGTGCATCCCTCGTCCCTAATGTATCACAATTCTACATCACTCGTCCTTTTTCTCGACTCCTCGTCCTTTTTCTTTCTGTCAATTCTACATCCCTCGTTCCTAAAAAGGACGAGTGATGTAGAATTGTGATACATTAGGGACGAGAGATGCACAAAAAAAGAAAAATGATGAGAAGTCAAATTTAATGTAAAGTTCAGGGACGAGGAATGAAATTTTGTCTAAAAAGAAATATTGGACAATTAGTTTGGGATAACCAATCTCCAACAATGAATTTGTGATTGAGGTAATAATAATGTGTAAAAGTATATATATATATATATATATATATATATATATATATATATATATATATATATATATATATATATATATATATGAAGATGATCCAATGAGATCTTTTTTAGTGTGAGAACTCTAGGAACTAAAAATAACACTGAAATTCGAACAAAAAGGGACACAGACGAACAAAAAACATGAAATTCGAGCAAAAATAAAAACACGGACGAACAATTTTATTTTTTTTGTTCGAATTTCACATTTTTGTTCGGCCGCCATTTTTTTTGTTCGAATTACAAAAATGTAGAACACATTTTTGTTCGAATTTCTTTTTTTTGTTCGACTATCAATGTGTTCTACATTTTTTTGTTCGAATTTCAATAATGTAGAGCACATTTTTGTTCGACTTTCGCAATTTTTGTTCGAATTTCGTGTTTTTGTTCCCCCGCCTTTTTTTGTTCGACTTTGTTGTTTTTTGCTCGCCCGCCACTTTTTTTGCTCGAATTTCCCCTTTTTTGTTCGAATTTCAGTGTATTTTTGAGTTCTCAGGGTTGTCACACCAAAAAAGTTCTCATTTGATCCCTTATATATATATATATATATATATATATATATATATATATATATATATATATATATATATATATATATATATATATATATATATATATATATATATATATATATATAAGATGCACAAATCAAAGTCTAATTAATTTAGAAGGATATTTATACATAATAGAATGCATCTTTAGTAAAAAAAATTTCTTTATTTCCATCAAAACTATTTGCATTTAAGTAAATATTTTTCTTGATTAAAATTGAAAGTCAGCTTAGTCCCTACGGTTGGATCATCTTTGACGAAAAATGCGAACCACAAGGACCATCAGTGATTCAAAACGTAAATCACGGGAACCATGAGTAATTCAGATGCAAATTACAAGGATCATCCTTGACCATAAAAAAGTTCAAATACAACCAATGATTTCTAATACAAACCACAACGATCATTTTTGATATTTTGTCTTTTTTTTTTTAAACAACGTCAACTATATAACAAGTTCGGAGTTAATTTTGTCAATTCCAACTAGGAGATAAGATAAAGTAAATGTTGTAGACAAATTAACATGAATTGGACAGTAAATGCTTTATGGGTTTCATAATGTTTTATATTGTACAATTATTATTATATATTACATATATTAATTAATATTAATATTAATATAAATATGAAATATGAATAATTAATGTTGAAATATTGAAATATATTATTATTATTATTATTATTATTATTATTATTATTATTATTATTATTATTATTATTATTATTATTATTATTATTATTATTATTATTATTATTATTATTATTATTATTATATGATATATATCATTTTTTTATATTATAGTATATATAATATATATTTAAGCATATAACATTTGTGGTACCTTTGATACGCTTATCGTCGTTAATGTCAACGCCTATAATTTTAGATGCTCCTCTTGTTTTAGCTCCTTGTATGACCTGTTTATTAAAAGAAACATAATAGCGTTCAGATCACAAATTATTTCTTCAGGAGTTCACCCGCGATGATTTCATGTTGCTCGTAAAGCATGTAGTCGGCCTCACTAATAATTAGATTGCTAATCGAGTAGGATATATACCCAAGTATACTTAAAAAGACAGGTAATGTTATGATGCACAAACTCATTACTTCATTGGTAATATTAGTTCCACCAAATGATTGATGCGTAGTTAGTATCATTACCGCTAATCCAACCGCACCCAAACCAAAAACTGAAATTGTTGAGCCTTGCTGCACGTTTGCCGTACTGATTACGGCTCCAAATCCTTCACATACATACATATACACAAAATATTACATTAGAGGGCAAAAGTCTTCATATATATAACAAAAATCTTCATATATAAAACAAACTATTATTATTTTTTATTTTTTAGTTAATTGTAAAGTGTTTGGACGTGTAATTCTATATAGATTGATGTCTGTGTGTTTTATATGACTAACACATCATCCGCTATTTTCTTTTTAAATTTTAACTTAAATATTTTTATTTGTACTATGTAATATTTGATGAAAATTATATAATAGATTCGATTGTAAAATGTATTTTCATTGATAGAAATTTCATCAAATTTATATAATACAAACAAAAATATTAAAAATCAATTTTATACAAAAGACTTAAAAAGTCAAAGTGGAACAATATTTCAAGATGGATGGAGTATTACATATATCACATACTTACATATATTACATATATTCTCAAGTTGAAAGAAAAAAGTAAAACAAACGAAAAGAAAATAACTAATTTGATAAAGATAATTATCATATAAAAATGATCAAGTATAAAATATAAAATTAGATGGGAATACATCTATCTATACTATCTATTAAATCTTTAAATTGATGATGTCACCTTATTCAATTTTTTTCTTTTCTAATTCAAAAACATGCCACATGTCATCACTACATGAGACTAGGTAATGTCATTATTCAATAATTAAACAATAACTAGTTTTTTGACCCCCGCTATCGCTGCGGTTTGGTTTTGAAAAAAAATAAATAAATAAAAAAGGTACTGTAGCTACAGTAGTGGATGTTCGGGTCGGGTTAGTGGAGCGGGTCAGGGGATCCGGATGGTATTGGGTTAGTGGAATGGGGAATCATGTTTTGAAAAAAAAAAAAGTTACTATTCACGGATGGTGTCAACCAATCATAGGTTGACAACATTTACCACAATTTATATATATATAAATTTAATTAATTATATAATTAAGTGATAAATATTATATACAACAATTTAATAACATAGATAATTAAGTGATATTATTATCTAAAAAGACTGTTATGTGAAAATTATTTGATGATAATTAAGTGATAATTATTTAAACATAATGAGAAAATTGTCTAAAAATATAACGAATATATAAAAAATATATATTGTACAACGAATATGAATCCATTATATTTTTGTCAATTATATTTCTTAAAGATATCTTAAATGGTTATAGATCATTGATATATTTAATTTAAAATATATGATACATAGTGGTGATTTTTTACATAGTTTTATACGAATATCTATCAGTGTTGGACTTTTCTTGTGTATAAAGAAAAACGAGTGATGAGATCATACAACATAAAATAAGAAAATGATGTCGCAAAATTAATTCTCATAAATACTTCCATGTAAATAATATGAATTTTTATAAATAATAGTTGTGAATTTCTTTAGAAGCCGGTCGTTATATGTGATAATCAGTGTTTCAAAGTCAAAGACAGGGAGATTGAATGTGGCTTGATTTTTAAGGTCAAAGAGAGAGTTTGAAATTTTTGTGTAGATAGTGATTTAAAAGTTAATAAAAATATATAGAGTTTTTATGCATCATAATTTTGGATCTCAGTATATGATGGTCCAAATGTGCTTACTTTAAAGGTAACCATTTAGGTTTGATATATTTTATTGAAGTTTTTTTTTTTTTTTGAAAAAAAACTGTTAATTGTTATTTACTTTGAACAAGTTTACTTAGTGTCTTGGTTAAATTGAGACTCATTCGAAGTTCCGTTTATCGACTTTTCGAATTGTTTTGCATATTTTTTTAACCATCTGATGTTTTAACGGGTCATAAAACTAGGGGAACCGAAAACGAACTATTGCGATGATAACATATTGACGTATGTGTTTAATAACACACATGTTTATTTAATAATATTGGATTCATAATATATCATTCAATAATTTTCAATAATTTTCTTTAACGAAGCCGTGATTTTACGGGTCTTTCAACTAGTTGGAAGTATATCATTCATCAGAAAAAGATTTGTAAGATAGACACACATATTTTCTTTCGATTTGCAATCATGTCAATTTGGACCGAAATGACAAAAAAACCAACTAAACCATTCATTTTCCATTTATCATCTTTTCTTTTTCATCCAAATTAAAATCTCAAAGGGACTTGCATCTCTTTTCTTTTGTCATCCATTCCCTCACGTTTAAAATAAATTGAGAACGCAAAGTTTTGGATGATAATATATACAAATAATTTGTTGACATAGTTTAGTATATTTTAACACGTTTAACCTAGACAATAAACAATAGCTCGGTCAATTGGAATATCTAATCACCACCGAGGCATCAGCATGAGTGGTATCGCGGTGGTGTTTAACACCCTCGCCGGGTAAAAGGTCCAGGGTTCGAACCTGGCTTCTGAATGACCAAATTAAACATGGACTGAAATAGGCTCCATTGAGGTCAGCCCAAAGGGAAGTTTTTACCGACCCGATCCGGGACTAAGGTCCGGCCCGCCTGCCCCTCGGGATGGTTTAAGGGTTCGGATCCCTGTGATCGTGGTTCGGATTTCCTGCCCGAACGTGTGTGTGTGTGTGCAAATGATGACTAGGCTTCGGTCCGGACTGATGCAATCTTGCCGTTCAAAAAAAATTGGAATATCTAATCAACTAATTTTGCAAATATTTTTCTAAAAAAATTAACTCGAACACTTAACACTGATTTTTTTATAGACCAATTAATTACAAACCTGTGGAGAGACAACAACTAAGTAAGGTCATCTTGTTGAGTGGAGCTTTTGGATCAATCTTGACAACACATGCCGAATCAACCACTGTGTACTCACTAAAAGTCGAAGTATTTAAAAAATGGTAGATTGGTTTCCCATCAAGAGTGTAGAATCTTGTCTTTCCATCATTTCGCATTACACTTTGAAACGGGTTAACACGAAATTTTTCACATAGATTGCTTGTTTTCGACTTGCAATAAACACATTCGCCACACTCGCCGTTAAATATGGTAAGAACATGGTCCCCTTCTTTCATGTCCTCAACACCTTCCCCTACACTTTCAACAATCCTAATCCAAAAATAGCGATTAATCGATTTTTTATATTTAAATGTTTCATGATAGAGTTTTTTTGAATTCTTACCCGGAGGCTTCGTGTCCAAAAATCCGAGGATACACCCTTTGAGATTCATTCTGTATATATACATAAGTAGTTGATCAAATGAATTAGACAAAAAAAAATCATTATAGTATTCGAATTATTTGAGTACATGGTCATTTTCAATGATGTTCATGAAGACGTGTATGTTTGATCACCTACAAGGTGTTTATATTGTACGAGTAATTAACTTGGAATTAGGCTAGTTTGGCATTGAAGTTATAGAAAATAATACATGTTATTGTTATTTATCTAACTTTGAAACAACTTTAATTGAAATCATACACTATTACTATATATTCTTTCCGTCACAATGTTCTAAATGCAAGTTTTATTATATTATAATTAAAAATTGTTAGGAATTTATGGACCCAACAACGACCACCAATCGAAAGATTGTGATCCCACAAAATACAAACGGACAGAATAACAACAAGAAAAGTAAACGACACAAGATATTACGTGGTTATATGCAATCGGTGTGATTGCTTTAGTCCACGGCCAACTAGAGAGCTTTTTTATTGATTTTTCATACTTAGGGTTACAGATTACAATAGGTATATTTATAGTGCTAATCAAAATTAGGAAACAAATCGAATAACTTGCTGGCTACGCACACTGTCGTGTTTCGCGACACTTTGTCGCGTTCCGCGACAAACTGCATCAGAACGTGACAAAGTGGTTTAGAACGTGACAGATTCTGACACCCACTTCTGCCACATTTGTCTCGTTTTAGTGCACTTTATCACTTTCTAGTCGTGTCGCGTTTTACGACAAACCTCACTCAAACCCGATACCAGAACTCGACAATTTCTTGTTTTGATCTTCTTTGCAACTATCCAACAAATATATGTTTAATAAATATCAATTTTATTTTATATTCAACGTAAGTTTAATTGAATTTATTTAAGAGATATATGCTCAATATTAATATATATTAAGAATAAATTATGAAGTTTATTGATATTTATTAATTATTTTTAATAAGTAAATAATCATTTTTTTGACATACAGAATATATATAAATAATTATAAATTATTTTACAGCTAGATAAATATTTGAATTTATATCTATTGAGCTTTAGATTGCAGACAAAGACGTCTTATATAGCCGAAAAAAAGAAGAACAACAATTCAACAAACAACTTTAGACCTTTAATTCGTACGAATGTATATGTGTGAGATGTCCGTACGTACCTGGCCTTTCCAAGCACTAAGATCAGTGTGACATATCGACGTAAAATGGATTTTAATTCTGACTTCCATTTTCTGAGGCGGTTTAACCCGAATTTGTTGTATAGAGAAAGGCTCCCCAGGACCCCATGCCACCGCAGCTTCACGTAGTTAGAAACAAATTAAAGAGTATGTGAATTATTTTATTTGTCGTTCTAAAAAGACCGTCACATATATAAATTTGTGAAATTTTAGATCTAGGAACACTGGAACACAGTCTAACGATGAAACAAACCTGTGCATGTAATTTCTTTGCCGGAATTAGATCTTTGTTCGGAGTCCATCTTTAATTCCTGTGTTTTTTTTTTTTTTTTTTTTTTGATATGTTAATTGAAATATAGTTAGGAGATGCAATGTTTATATTTATATTGTTTCACGAGATATATATGTAGGAAAGATAAATGAGCTAGGTGAGGCGTTGGCTTAATTACATTCAATGCTAGATATATATGTGAAGCAACCATACCATGACTTAGTTCAATCAAGCAAATCTAAAATTAATTTCAACATTGCCTAGACTTAATTAAT
Source organism: Rutidosis leptorrhynchoides (assembly GCF_046630445.1). NCBI lineage: Eukaryota > Viridiplantae > Streptophyta > Magnoliopsida > Asterales > Asteraceae > Rutidosis > Rutidosis leptorrhynchoides. The sequence continues at coordinate 82,657,077 of NC_092333.1, forward strand.
CATAAATAGAAGGGTCCTGAGAAGAAAACGACCCTATTATATTGTAACTAGAAAGATCTCTTGAGATAGGTTGGGCAGGGTTGAGGAGTGACTACGTGTAACCAACTCTAGCCATCCGGTTTAGGTCAATAAAATTATATATATGTGATGTATGATCAAAGTTGGTTAGGGCTAGCTTTTAATTTAGAAGTTGATGTTTGGAAATAACAATGTGGTTTTATAAAAGTTAAATTTTTCAATACATATAAAATGATGATACTAATATATTATCTAATAGTTGATACCCCATTATAGTTAAACTATATTTAAAAGTGATCTGTTTTTTTTTTTTTTAATGACAAATTTTAGCATCGAATACTTTCATTTGCGACCCACACATGCTAGATAGGAAACTCTAAGGATTGACCCGGGTTGTTTGGCAACTAATCACGGGTTCCGGGTTGCTTAACAACTAATTGCGGAAAAATCCTGGAGAAAACCTCCCCCTCAATTATCGGAATTGAACCCGTGTTGTTTGACAACTAATCGCGGATCCCCCTGCTAAGACTTGAAAACCACTCAGGCAATGACTCGCTGGTTAAGAGTGATGTATAATAATGCAAAAGATTTATTTGTTGCGATTAAAGAGTTTGTTATATGATTTTCATGATATGAATTATGTAAAAAAAATTAAATGAAAAGATTATTTTATATATTTTTCAAGATTTTGAGCCTTTTAAAATTTGAGTGATAATCGATTGAACATTTTTAACATGCTCAAAGATTAAAAGATGTCTATACATATGTGTACATCATATACTAATACTTCGTATTTAATTAATTATTATATTTTTTACTAAACATAGCTTTGAGAAAATTAACAGGTAGGTAATAGGTAACTGTTAAGAAGTCACATAAATTAGTTGTTCACATAAATTAGTTGTTGTAGTTGGCAGTTATCTAGCAGTTGGTGCCTTGGTGGTAGTTTATGGACTTAATTGCGCCAATAGTCCTTAAAGTTTACCCTTTTTTTCATCCTGGGCCTTAAAGTTTTTTTTTTCCATCATAGCCCTTAATGTTTTAATTTGGTTTCAAATTTGTCCCCTAAACTAACATCCACTAACTCAATACAGTTACTACTAAAGCATACGAGGGCAGTTTGATCATTGTAGTTTAATAATAATAAACCTAAACATGCCGCCACATCTAAACCTACGTCTGCTATAAGTTCCCGAGTTTTCATCTTCGACTTCACATTCACGTAAATTAAACTCTATCAAACAAACTTTAGTATCTTCAATCCAATGGATGAATCCATGGATGTTTCAACATGCACAAAACTTGGATAAAAAATGTGCACTACATTTTTTTAGTACATTCAAAAAGGTTTCATTGATGAATCAAACCAATGGAACAGTACATTCATCTATAGATAAACCTACTGGATCAACCATGTTATTGAGTACAAAAATGTACACCCAAACTATTTTTATGCTACTGTTTTTTACTACTACTTTGTGACCCATACTTGGACAAAAATGTACACATAAACTGCACAAATTGTACAAACTAATCGTATTTATGACACAAACTGCACAAAACAAGCTTGCTACATATTATGACCCATAAAGCACAAAATGCACGAACACAACATTATGATGGTATATTGGTATTTATGACCTAAACAGCACAAAACAACATTCACAATTAGTCTTGTATATAAAGTGATGGAAACTAATATATACTCCAAAACATTATATAACTTGGACAAACAAAATCCGTAAACAAAATTTGTTAAAACATTCAAAATGAAATTTTATTAATGGATCACAGTATATTCATTGATGGCTCACATTAGATTCACATAATCAAACTGAAAAAATTTGTTTACAAAAAAAGTACAATATATCAAAACATATAACTACTAATTGTTTGACCATAAAACTGAAGTGTTCTTGTACTATTATGCCATTCTAATTTTCGTTACTCATTAAAGGTAATTCATTCAAATTAAAGTCATGAACCATCCTATTCTCATCTTTTGCAATTCTCGAAGGCACATTTTTCAGCATCAATAAACTATCAACCGCGTATATCACTCGATACTGTTAATACCTTTGGGCTTTGAATTGCGATGATCTTGAGACATAAGTACTAAAGTTTTTGCTGCAAATCGTATCTTTATCAACCTCCACTCAATCAACGTCATCAAGTAGTATCCCTGGACGACTTGCGACACTTAACCTCCCACTTAGATAAAGACTTAGTAACTATTTCGCAATTAACCATTTCACAATTTCATATTGTACGAGCAAAGGTGAATCAGAATTGGGGGCTAGGGTTTACTAAGAGTGAAAACTTGAATGGGATAGCAGTTGTAAACGATTCATATGTTTGGATTATGGATTATGTATGGTATAATAGACGGAGACACGAAAAGACCATTTTACCCTCGTTTGGGCTGCACGTGCTAAGAAACTAACATAGGTGACTTCCCATATATTAGGATTGGGGATGAAAATGAAACCAATTATAAACATTAGGGGTTAAGATGAGAAAAATAAACTTTAAGGTCTATGATGAAATTTATATTAAACTTTAAGGACGAAGTGCGTAATTAAGTCTAGTTTATGAAAAATTACATTAAGACAATTTTTCCATCATCATCATTATTATTATTATTATTATTATTATTATTATTATTATTATTATTATCATCATCATCATCATCATCATCATCATCATCATCATCATCATCATCATCATCATTATTATTATTATTATTATTATCATCGTTGTTGTTGTTGTTGTTGTTGTTGTTGTTGTTGTTATTATTGTTGTTATTATTATTATTGTTATTACTACTATTACTATTACTAATATTAGTATTATTATTATTATTATTATTATTATTTTGCAAAATATATAACTTTTTTTAAGGGCAAAACAGTATATATTATATATATTAAAACAAAACATTTACAAGAAGTTCCAATTACATAAAAGAACCTACATCTATAAAACCGAAAACGAAAAAACTATAGAGACCAAGATGAAAAGACTCCACAAATGGCGATAAAATGTCTTAGTCCGTTCATTATCATTAAGGGCGAGATTGGACTTGAAAAGAGTTAACGAGCTAGATGGGAACGAGGCACAGTGTTGGCAATTCAACGATAAAGCACCCCGAACCACCCCTAAATTCTCTCGACCAAAACGACTACTCCAGGAGTGGGGCAAAAAACCTGCGTGGAGTACAACATATTAACCGATCTCTGAACTCTTTGATGATAAAGCTAGCGAATCATAAGCACGTGCCTTTGCTGACCATACATCCCATTCGATTTTGATACCTTTGATCCTGTTAGAGAACCATTCAAAACTTTTAAGTTGGATGTCTTTAAAGACCAAAGCGCTTGTCGGTTTAGCTTTAGTAAATGTGAAAGCGTTTCTATTCTTCCAAATCGAATACCCTGTAACCCATTCGGTAGCTTGCCACAATTGTTTACCAACATCGGTGGTAAACTTGTGACCGTTCCCGAGAAATGCTTCATTTATACTCATGTTTGAAAAAAACCAAGATTCCACCCATCGAAAACCCTACTCCATACGTCGAAAGCGAAACTACATAAAATAATGGGGTGATCCACCGATTCAAGCCCGTTGTCACAAACCGGGCATCGAACCGTACCCAAATCCATCCCACGCTTATCAAGTTCGACTCTCGTAGGTAACCGTTTGTGACGAGTGCGCCAAATAAACAATTCGACTTTAAGCGGGACAAGGTAGTTGCGAAGCGTCTTGATACACGAGGAAGTGTTGGGTAGATTGGCCCGAACTAAGAGATCCGTGAGCTTCTTAACCGAAAATGACTCATCCTTGCTCCAAGACCATGACCATTCTTCACGACCTGAGCTACATGGAACAAAACTAGATAAAAGGTTAGTAAGGTTGGTGAGGTCCCAGACCAATCTCCCCGAAATATCGCGGGACCAACACCAAAAAGTATGAATATTGGTGCCCTCCCAACGGACACGGTCAAGGACGATGACATCTTTATTGGAATCAAGTCGGAAAAGTCTATTAAAATTATCTTTAAGTAAATAATCCCCAACCCAAAAATCGCCCCAAAACCGAGTGCTAGAACCATCAACAATCCTTTTTTAAACGAAAGAGCGAAAGCAGAGTTATCGATGAAAATATTTTTACCCACTCTAAGAATACCCGCCCGTGTGGAAGAAGCTCGAGAAGAAGGGGAGAAAATGATGAACTTAGACCCCCATCCTCACCATAAATAATTTTTATAATCGACACCCAATGTGAGTCATTTTCATTATAAAAACGCCACCACCATTTTGAAAGCAAAGCACGATTTTTAAAAGCAAGAGAGGCAATATCCAACCCACCATACTCACGAGGCAATATACATGAATCCCATTTAATCCATGCCATTTTTGAGACCTCGGAAGACCCACCTCAAAAGAAACGTCATATCAAACCCTCCAGTTTTTCAATGACACACGATGGGGATAAGTATAATGAAAAAAGTAGAGAGGTAGACTAGATAATAACGCTTTAATTAGAGTGAGCCTCCCATCATATGATAATGATCTAGCTTTTCAATCCGCGAGTCGCTTACCAAACTTATCGAAAATCGGGTCCCAAGCTTTAGATTGTTTCATAGACAAACCAAGTGGAAGACCAAGATAGGTGATCGGGAGTGTGCCTGCTACACAACCAAGCCAGGCCGCCATATTTTCAGTTTCAGATTTGGATACCCCGAGACCATAAACACAACTCTTATGGAAATTGATTTTTAATCCCGATGTCGATTCAAAGCATTTAAGAATTTTAGTAAGGTTTTGAAAGGACCCGTTCATATACATTATAAACGATTCACAATAGTTGATTACATCGCGAGGTATTTGACCTCTATATGATACATTTTACAAACATTGTATTCGTTTTTAAAAGAGAAACTTTCTTTACAACGAAAGTTGACGGCATGCACACCATTTCATAATACATCCCACTATAATTGGCTTAATAATAATCTTAATGAACTCAATTACTCGAATGCAACGTCTTTCAAAATATGCCATGAATGACTCCAAGTAATATCCTTAAAATGAGCTAATGCACAGCGGAATATTTCTTTAATACCTGAGAATAAACATGCTTTAAAGTGTCAACCAAAAGGTTGGTGAGTTCATAGGTTTATCATAACAATCATTTCAATATATTAATAGACCACAAGATTTCCGTTTATAAATATATGTACACTCGGAAGTGTATAAAAGTATTCTATAAGTTGTAGGCACCCGGTAACAAGACTTAACGTTCATGTTTTACCCTCTGAAGTACACCAGATCAGGTGTGTTTAAAATAACCTCGAAGTACTAAAGCATCCCATAGTCAGGATGGGGTTTGTCAGGCCCAATAGATCTATCTTTAGGATTCGCACCTACCGTACATAGACAAGTAGTTTAATGTTACCAAGCTAAGGGTATATTTCTGGTTTAAACTCACGTAGAATTAGTTTTAGTACTTGTGCCTATTTCGTAAAACATTTATAAAAAAACAGCGCATGTATTCTCAGTCCCAAAAATATATATAAAAGTGAGCAAATGAAACTCACAATACTGTATTTCGTAGTAAAAATACATATAACGTCATTTAACAAGTGCAAGGTTGGCCTCGGATTCACGAACGTATCAATATTGAGATTCAATATTGCAGGAAAGTACGTAGACGCAACGGAGATGATAAACACTAGATTGACCTCACGAGCATACCCATGAACCATACCCATCACCTCCATAGCTATAACCCATAATTTCCTTAGCTTCGACTCATTCAAAAAAAACTATTTTGAAATCACTCAGACAGTACTTCGTCGTAATATTTTATGTATACTAATAATATCTTGAAATAATACAGAGCAAATATATATATATATATATATATATATATATATATATATATATATATATATATATATATATATATATATATATATATATAAATCGATTGAGAGAGTTTAGAGAAATATATTTTCAAGTTTCTATGAAATAATGAAACCTATTGAATTCTATTTATAATAGATTTTTGAATTATTAAAGTGAATTATTAAAGTATGAATTATTAAAGTGAATTATTAAAGTATGAATTATTAAAGTGAATTATTAAAGTATAAATTATTAAAGTGAATTATTAAAGTATGAATTATTAAAGTGAATTATTAAAGTATGAATTATTAAAGTATGAATTATTAAAGTGAATTATTAAAGTGAATTATTAAAGTATGAATTATTAAAGTGAATTATTAAAGTGAATTATTAAAGTATGAATTATTAAAGTGAATTATTAAAGTTAAAGTAAAGTAAAAGTAAAGTAAATGTAAAGTTAAAGTATAGTAAAAGTATAAAAACTATGTATGTATAATACGCGTATAAATATATATAATATTAATTTAAATCGTTATATATATTTAATGAAATAAAATATAAATATTGTTATATTTATTATACTGTTAAATAATGAGTTGTCAAAAGTGATTCTAGATATTTATAAAAGTTATATACGTTTTAATAATAAAGTTCTTTTTAAACTGAAAACGTCTTTGTACGTTTGAAAATAGATTAATAGAATATTATAGAAACCAATTCTCCACTAACTTTTGTCTAACTTTCATAAATGATACTTTTTTTTTATTTATAAATAGCTTTACAAATTATTCTGAATATCGTTAAGAGGAATAGATTTTCTCAAATCATAGTGGACCTCTCAACAGAGACTTGTAATCATAATTCAATGTTTCTGATAATTCAATCATTTAATATTTTTTTTTAATTTCGTCGAAAATCATATTGAAACAAATACGTTCGTGTAAAGTATTATACGTTTAATACTTTATTAATATTCTCAAGTTATAATATATATACATATACATATCTATTTATATATAACGGTTCGTGAATCGTCGGAATTTGGTCGAGGTTATAATGAATGTATGAACACAGTTTAAAAATCTTGAGATTTAACTTAACAAACTTTGCTTATCGTGTCGGAATAATATAAAGATTAAAGTTTAAATTTGGTCAAAAATTTCCGGGTCGTCACAGTACCTACCCGTTAAAGAAATTTCGTCCCCGAAATTTGATAGAGGTCGTCATGACTAACAATGAGAATGTTATTATAACGATTATAGAGTTTTATCATGTTCAAGAAGAATGGATAAAATAATTCGATTACTCGAAGCGTGTGAGTGAAGTTATCGTAAATGAATGAAATAAGATAATAGTGATTCGTCGTATCTTTTGACGTCATCACGAATGATCTCCGAAAAGAAAATCTTTGTAATCTATATTGGATTTGATTATTCGGCGATTAATGAAATTATGATCCTCTTCGAATTAATGCGATAATCCATTTTGATTTCTCTGTCGGATATTTCACTATAAATCCACCTCATTTGTTTTCTTACAGCTCACACCTTCTCAACTCATATTTTAAAGTATTTGTTAATATGCTTCATCCAGTGCTAATTCTTGATATACTCCTCACTTTCATATCTGTCGCTCTTCTTTTTCATCTGCCTCCGGAAGAATCTATTTACTTCTACTATACTCTTGATTTTATAGTGTTTTTAGTTCTCCCGTGTCTTTATATTGCTATATGCATTGATATATACGGTTTGTGATTTCTGGGTTGTTGTTGGGTTCTATATCTTCCCTTATATTTCAAAGTCCTTGCTTCTTCTATAATCATTGTCATCCACAGTTAATGCTCTCTTCTATTTGCTATGATTTATACTCCCATTTCTAGTTCGGAGCTTTGTCCTTTCGTTTCTTCTTCTTGCGATTAAGCACCGCTTGTAATGGTCCAGAATTCCCAGATATAAATTTTGGAATGAACATTGTTAATGTTCTAGGAAGGAAATTGTAATGGCACGATCTTGACTTGTCAAATTACCAGAATACCTCGAAAAAGGCCGAATCGTCAAGAAATATTTTCTTGATATTTAGAGTTCAAAGAGAATACAAGAGTCGTGTAACATAGCACATGATGATGTTATGATCTGTGAATCATCATGTTCCATTTAGAAACTCAGCATGAATTACTGTAATATAATCACGTTGATCAAGTGTCATTATATTATACTAACTCATGCTTCAGCTCCGAGCACTTCTTCAAGAATATTTCTATTTTAAACTCGAATGTTTCAGAATTTAGAAACTAAAAAAAGTTTCTTTTATGATATAATATAGATAGCGCGAAGAGGTAAATGATTTCAGATAAGAATAATTATAAAAATATCTTCAGAAGTATGGATGATATTTATAATGAAAGATACGATGATATCTTAGAATGTCTAATATCAGAGGATGATGAAAGATATTGTCCGCAGGGGTTTAGAGTCAGGAGCAAGGTATTCGTTAATGACTTCAGCAAGTACTGAATCATTTGGATTCTTTGAAGGCAGGTTCAGCCTTTGTGATTTGTCCACAGCCTCCTTCATACTTTGCTCAATCCGTTTTCCAGTTCCAAAGCTTCTCTTTTTCTGAGCTTTGCCAATATACTATCCTTTATCATCCAACTTTTTACTGTTAAGGTCGTTTAGAGTTTTTGCTGCTTCATCAGCATTTTTCAAAATTTCGAGAACTGGTTCGCAGTTTAGGGTGTTTTTCAGAAATTTCTCACTTAAAGAATGTAAGTCTTGGAGGTAGACGTTGTGTTGTTGATGTAGACATGCTGCGAGGTTTCAAAATACTGATTGCTGATTCTCAATAATTGGTTTGGAAATTCTTGTTATAAGGTACGAATGAGTATATGATAGGGTTTCGATAATTATAATGATTTTTTTTTTTTTTGAAAGTCAAAGATCAGTGAAGTTGTTGGTAAGTTTATTGCTAATGTGGTGAATATAAACGATTCCCCGATAACGTTGGCAAAAGGGCAAGGTATTTATCAAGGTTATAATAAGACTGTTTTGATTGAGAAGTCGAAGTTGACTTGCTGGAGCTGTGATAAAACTGTCTATTTTGAAACGGAATTGAAAAGTTATTTTAGCTAGTAAATGCCAAAGGGTCTAACACGGATACGTGTCAAACTATGACTTGGGTTTTGAGAGTTTTTCAGGTGTATAACTGTGGGTAACATGTGGTTGGATCATCATCTTGATTGTTCCTTAGTTGAAGTGTCTTCAGGAATTTCGAAGGGTTTGAGCACATATTGTAATCGTTAATACATATGATGTTCTAACACAGTTTTGAAGTCAAAGTATAGCTTTGAAAGATATAGGAATCTAAGAGTGATGATACTGGTTATATTTCGAATTGAATTATGCGATTTCAAAATCAGAATATGTAATTGAATTTGAAGGAGTATGATTGTTTTGATTTATATGAAAGAATGGATATTGTTGTGAAAGTAGGAAGTATAGTTGATGATTGCTGAATCAGTTTCGAAAAATGTAATATCTTAATTGTGAATTTATATATCTCTCGGGTATTACCTACCCGTTAAAAAATTTTCACAATTAATATTTTGTACAAAAGAAGTTTATTACAGTCTTTATGAAAATATATGTGTATATTTTCTTTAGATGTAATATAGATTTAATGAGTTAATATTAAATTAAACTCATTTGTTTTATGGTTGGAACTAGAATTGAGTAATCCCTAAAACTTTATAAATTACATAAGTATTTCTTCAATAATATTGAAATTATGAATCATTACTTTGTTATTTGTTGGTTTTCGTGAAATTCTTCTGAACTTTGCAAGGTACGAATGATGTTATTTGGAAAGTTTCGAGTACATCGATGATGAAAGTGTAAAATCAAACATATATTCGAATAATACACTTGATTTATTATAAATTGGAATTTTATTGAATTGAGACAGAGATTGTAATTAACGATGGTTAAGTTGCGGACGAAGGATGTATATCATTGCATATTTGTAATATGAATTAACTGAGTAGTTAAGATTCACACATAATAGCTTAGTACGGGAAGATTTATTATGGTTTAAAATTTTATACATATAAAATATACATATAAATATTTCGATTAGAAATGAGTTAATACTTCATAACTCGTTGATACAATATATTTGTTGTTGATTCGTAATGATGTCCACAATGATTCTTGAACTGACAGAGTTTATGATGTTACAGGTGCTGTTGATTCTGACGATACTGACGGCACTGACTGTGTTGATGATTCTACAGTCCTGTTGATGCTTTTGGTAAAACAATTCTAGCTTGTAAATCGTACACCATTTTCGATCAAAGTTTCTACTCTACCATCTCCGTTCACTCATCCGATTTACGGTCAGAATTAAATAATCTCTAAAATTTTGGAGATTACATAACCGCCGCAGAGATATCTCTTCAATGAAGTTTATGAATTAATACTTCATCGTTTGTTGTTGTTGATATTCCTGGATATTTACAGGGCGTATGACGTTGATGTTTGAGATACAGATTGTGATGTTGCGGTGTGGGATATGGATGTTGTTGTTGGTGGTGGTGATGGTACTGTTGGTGTTGCTGATGGTGGTACTGTTTATGCTGCTGGTGCTGCTGCTGGTGTTTGTAACCTTTGCACCATATTCTCCAAAGCCACTACCCGAGCGCGAAGCTCGTTGACTTCTTCTATTACACCGCGGTGATTGTCGGTTCGAACGAGCGGATAAATAAAATCTAGAATTTGGTGTAGTATGTAATCGTGACGAGATACTCTAGAAATAAGAGAGAAAATGGTGTTTCGGATAGGTTCGCCAGTAAGTGCTTCAGGTTCTTCGCCAAGGGGGCAATGTGGTGGATGGAAGGGATCACCTTCTTCTTGTCTCCAATGATTAAGGAGGCTATGAACCCATCCCCAATTCATCCAGAATAGATGATGACAATTGGTTGATCCATTCCGGTCACACTGCTTTCGGAACTTGAGTGGGATTCCATTTCGGAATCCGAGGGACTTGAACTAATGACGAATTCCATTTCGTACGATTCAATAAATAATTTTTCGATATGAAATGATTTTCCGGCTATCGGGTGGTATTCTAATTATATATAGCAAAAGGTTTCGTAGAATACGGAGGAATTTACGGAATATGTCAGGCAAAGTTTACAGTAACAGATACGCTAAGATATGAATTAGCAGATACGCTAAGATATGAATTTTGTCTATACACTATTCATGCAATCAATGCAATAAGATGTGTCTAGACTAAGAATGATAAGCAGGTAATTTTCGACAAAAATGATGAGCAAAACTTTTGACATGCAGACACGGTCGAAGTCCAGACTCACTAATGCATCCTAACGACTATCAGTTAGACACACTAATGCAGACCTGGTTCGCTAAGACCACCGCTCTGATACCAACTGAAAGGACCCGTTCATATACATTATAAACGATTCACAATAGTTGATTACATCGCGAGGTATTTGACCTCTATATGATACATTTTACAAACATTTCATTCGTTTTTAAAAGAGAAACTTTCTTTACAACGAAAGTTGACGGCATGCACACCATTTCATAATACATCCCACTATAATTGGCTTAATAACAATCTTGATGAACTCAATTACTCGAATGCAACGTCTTTCAAAATATGCCATGAATGACTCCAAGTAATATCCTTAAAATGAGCTAATGCACAGCGGAAGATTTCTTTAATACCTGAGAATAAACATGCTTTAAAGTGTCAACCAAAAGGTTGGTGAGTTCATAGGTTTATCATAACAATCATTTCAATATATTAATAGACCACAAGATTTCCGTTTATAAATATATGTACACTCGTAAGTGTATAAAAGTATTCTATAAGTTGTAGGCACCCGGTACCAAGACTTAACGTTCATGTTTTACCCTCTGAAGTACACCAGATCAGGTGTGTTTAAAATAACCTCGAAGTACTAAAGCATCCCATAGTCAGGATGGGGTTTGTCAGGCCCAATAGATCTGTCTTTAGGATTCGCACCTACCGTACATAGACAAGTAGTTTAATGTTACCAAGCTAAGGGTATATTTCTGGTTTAAACCCACGTAGAATTAGTTTTAGTACTTGTGCCTATTTCGTAAAACATTTATAAAAAAAACAGCGCATGTATTCTCAGTCCCAAAAATATATATAAAAGGGAGCAAATGAAACTCACAATACTGTATTTCGTAGTAAAAATACATATAACGTCATTTAACAAGTGCAAGGTTGGCCTCGGATTCACGAACGTATCAATATTGAGATTCAATATTGTAGGAAAGTACGTAGATACAACGGAGATGATAAACACTAGATTGACCTCACGAGCATACCCATGAACCATACACATCACCTCCATAGCTATAACCCATAATTTCCTTAGCTTCGACTCATTCAAAAAAAAACTATTTTAAAATCACTCGGACAGTACTTCGTCGTAATATTTTATGTATACTAATAATATCTTGAAATAATACAGAGAAAATATATATATATATATATATATATATATATATATATATATATATATATATATATATATATATATATATATATATATATATATATCGATTGAGAGAGTTTAGAGAAATATATTTTCAAGTTTCTATGAAATAATGAAACCTATTGAATTCTATTTATAATAGATTTTTGAATTATTAAAGTGAATTATTAAAGTATGAATTATTAAAGTGAATTATTAAACTATGAATTATTAAAGTGAATTATTAAAGTATGAATTATTAAAGTGAATTATTAAAGTGAATTATTAAAGTATGAATTATTAAAGTAAATTATTAAAGTTAAAGTAAAGTAAAAGTAAAGTAAATGTAAAGTTAAAGTATAGTAAAAGTATAAAAACTATGTATGTATAATACGCGTATAAATATATATAATATTAATTTAAATCGTTATATATATTTAATGAAATAAAATATAAATATCGTTATATTTATTATACTGTTAAGTAATGAGTTGTCAAAAGTGATTCTAGATATTTATAAAAGTTATATACGTTTTAATAATAAAGTTCTTTTTAAACTGAAAACGTCTTTGTACGTTTGAAAATAGATTAATAGAATATTATAGAAACTAATTCTCCACTAACTTTTGTCTAACTTTCGTAAATGATACTTTTTGTTTTTATTTATAAATAGTTTTACAAATTATTCTGAATATCGTTAAGAGGAATAGATTTTCTCAAATCATAGTGGACCTCTCAACAGAGACTTGTAATCATAATTCAATGTTTCTGATAATTCAATCATTTAATATATTTTTTTTAATTTCATCGAAAATCATATTGAAACAAATACGTTCGTGTAAAGTATTATACGTTTAATACTTTATTAATATTCTCAAGTTATAATATATATACATATACATATCTATTTATATATAACGGTTCGTGAATCGTCGGAATTTGGTCGAGGTTATAATGAATGTATGAACACAGTTTAAAAATCTTGAGATTTAACTTAACAAACTTTGCTTATCGTGTCGGAATAATATAAAGATTAAAGTTTAAATTTGGTCAAAAATTTCCGGGTTGTCACAGGTTTTGCACGTTTCGTCTATTCCATTCGCCAAAAAACAAGGTGTCATCTGCGTATTGCATGTGCGTGACACGAACATCCCCTCGCCCGATAGGATTCCCCGAGAAACGGTCGTGAGAGGCGGCCAATTTAGTGAGGTGGTTTAAACCTTCGGCAACCATGATGAATAGATAAGGGGATAGGGGATCCCCTTGTCTCACGCCTTTCTGAAGAGCAAATTCTTTTGTTAGGACCCGTTGACTAAAATTGAGATAGAAGCGGATGAGAGACATGCGTGAATCCATGTCCACCAACGTTGACCAAACCCCATTAGTTCCATGATTTTCATAAGAAAGTCCCAACTAATACTATCAAAGGCTTTCTCGAAATCGACTTTAAATAAGAAGCCTTTTCTTTTAGTAACCTTGACGTCATGAAGCACTTCGTTTGCGATTAAAACACCATCTAGAATATAACGGTTTTTAATATATGCACTTTGCTCGAAACCGATGACTGAAAATATCACCCTTTGAAGCCTTTTAGTCAAAACTTTTGATAATATTTTATATAGACAACCGATTAAACTGATTGGTCGATAATCCCCGATGCCTAGTGGGTCGTTCTTTTTCGGTATTAAAGCGACAAAAGAAGAGTTACAACCTTTAGAAATTTCACCGACCTCCCAAAAACGAGTAAACACCGCAAGAAGATCCTCTTTTACTACATCCCAACGTGTTGTAAAAAATTTCATATTAAAACCGTCGGGCCCCGGGGCCTTTTTGCCACCACAATCTTTAATGGCATCGTGAGTTTCAGAAAGTGTAAATGGTACTTCAAGGCTCGATGCCTTGTCGATATTAAGCATTTTTTCTAATGGACCAAGAATTTTGAAAGTACGCTCATTCGTGTTGCTAAATTGATTTATGAAATGTCAAAAACTTTATAAAAACAACAACACCTCATTAAAACGACGAAAGTCAAAACAAACAAACATATGGGAAAAAAACTCAAGCTCAACCTAAACATGATAACTGAAACTAGTAACCCGAACACCCAAGAAAACCGATCCATAACCAATAACGATTAAAACAAACGAGAAACAAAACCAAACCACGCGGAAAAAAAAGAGAGAAGAGAACTCATAATTTATGTGCTATCAAAAGATTAAGAGCTATCTTCTACTCAACCCAAGGCAACAACGTTAGACAACTAAAGAAAACACCACTCAAGCAAACTAAGTTTAATGCTCTCATACGTTGAATTTCTTCAATTAAACCCCCGGCATTTTCTTCATTATTTCGGCTTATCTTATAACTCTCGGCTTATAGACAATAACTAGTCCGGGTCCGGTCCGCGCGATGCGGCGGGGGCTTTCGGCATGTGTATTCATATTTAACGTAGCGTTGTGTATTTACAGAGGGGAAAACGGCCCATGTCTTAAGTGCCATTTTAGATGTCGTTGTCTTAAGCGTTTTTTAAAAAGTGTCCGTTTCGAACGTAGTTAGTTTTGTTTTGTTCATAAAATTTTTTTGAGTGTAACGGTGCTGTCGGAAAAATTTAACTTGCGGCGAACAGAAAGATACGGGTTGTCGTTGTGTTAAGCATTTTTTAAAAAGTGTCCGTTTCGCGTATAGTTAGTCCCGCTGGGTTCGTGAGACTTTTTCGAGTTGAACGGTGGTATCCAAAAATTTTAACTCGCACCGAGCGAAAAGATAGAGCCCGTTATAAATGCGGGAGAAAATAGTTTATTTTATTTTAATAAAATTTTATGTTTACGCTTTCTACCCCTGAAAAATTGTAAACTTGAGGGGCTATTGGGTAAGTTGAGCCGAAATTGAGGGACCGAATGTAGTGTGAACGCAAACTCAAAACTACAATCAGAATAAATTGAAACTACACATTTTGTCATGAGGTTTAGTATATAAGAGATAATAATAATTATGTTATATGTATGGCCGACACTTTTTTATAAAGTGAATTTTGTGGATCAAAGTTAGTTCACGGATATTATTATTCTACCCAACTGTACAGTAAATTATTGTATTATAAATACCAAAGGATGTGATTTGCATAAGATGCACACAGAGAATATATTTCATATATCATCATTCTTTTACTCTCTCTTATTTTAAGTAGCCTATAGTCAAGAACAAACCACTAAAGGTAGTTATAAGCCTACTGAATTATAACACGAACCAAACCACTAAAGGTAGTTATAAGCCTACTGAATTATAACACGTTATCAGCACGAAGTGCTCCGTATAATCAAGGTAATAAAAAAAAATTCTTTAACGATATCTTCTATTATTTATTAGTAAGATAAATATTATTATCATCATAACTAACATTTATATTTATGTTATTTAAGTTATATATGGTCGGTTATACCACCTAAATTATATTTATGTAATCTAACTTTTATTAACTTCATTAACATTTATATTTATGTTATATATGGTCGATTATACCGCCTAAATTATATTTCTGTAATCTAACTTTTATTAACTTCACTAACATTTATATTTATGTTATATATGGTCGGTTATACCGCCTGAATTATATTTTTGTAATCTAACTCTTATTAACTTCACTAACATTTATATTTATGTTATCTAACATTTATGATTATTTATGCAATTAATCATTATTTATTTCATGCATACTAATGTTTATTCTTAAATTTATTATTTATGCATAATATGTTTATTCTCTTAATCTTCGTATTTATACTAAACATATTTATACTAAATGTATTTTATTGTAATCATATTTATATTAATAAAATTCTTTTAATAAAATGATTATTAATATAACGAGTACATAACATTCGTTAACGTCAACTAACGACGTTACAACGGTCATATATACATAACGGTTGTTAACGTCAACTGACGTTACAACGACTATATTTTTCAAATATAAAATAAACATCTCCGTTTTCACATTTTCACAAATCAATCTTCATTTTCTCATATTACCACTCTCAAAAAGTTTTTGTAAAGATGTTTCACACAAGGATGATTTTTCCTATTGTATTGGTCATATTAACTATCATCATTGTTGCTAATATACCACCGGGTGAACCTATATTCTATCCTGCCCTTGTGGTTTTATTATTTATAATCATACCATTATTCTGTTGTTTGCTACTTATGAATTTAAAATGATTCTAATTTCATGTTGTTAGAAATTGATTATGATTATAATTTATGTTGTTCATCTTTCTGAAAATATAAAATGTCAAACTTATCAAAGCTTGAGTTTGATGCCCTAGACGTATCGGGAACAAACTACACATCATGGGTCATGGATGTAGAAATAAATCTTGGATCATTGGGTATTCTAGAAACTTTAAAAGAAAACAATACTTGTTCTGATCAAGATAAATTAAAATCAATTGCTTTTATTCGCAAACATATTGATATCACCTTAAAACATATGTATCTCACTATCAAAGATCCACATGTTTTATGGGAAAGTATCAAGAGTAGATTCGGGAATCAAAAGGAAATATTACTCCCAGCTGCGAGGGAAGAATGGAGAAATCTAAGGTTCCAAGACTTTAAAAAGGTAAGTGAATACAGCTCAGCCATGTTCAAAATCCGTTCAAAGCTTCAATTCTCTGGTCAAGAAATAAGTGATGCTAGTATGATGGAGAAAACTTTCTCCACAATACATTCTGCAAACATTACTATACAAGAAAATTTAAGATTGCAGAATTACAAAACTTTTTCCAAACTTCAAACTTATCTCTTAGTTGCAGAAGTAAATAAAGAATTACTGATGAAGAATCAAGAATCTCGTCCTACGGGTGTGCTAGCATTCCCTGAAGCTAATGCTATTAACAATAATAATAATAATAATAATAATAATAATAATAATAATAATAATAATAATAATAATAATAATAATAATAATAATAATAATAATAAAAAGAAATGTACTCGGACGAGGACGTGGGCGAGTTCGTGGTCATATTGGCCAAAACCATCATCATGGAAATTAACATAATAATAATAAAAATCATAACTATGTTCGAAATCATCCTTATGATAATGGTCGTGGTGGTGGTCGTGGTCGTAATGGTTACGGTGGTCGTGGTCGTGGACAAAGAAATAATAATCCACAAAATTATAAATCTCAACTACCATACAATCCCACAAATCATAATGTTGAAGGAAGCTCTTCAAAGAATTCTGAAGATTCTTGTTATCGATGTGGTAAAATTGGACACTGGTCTAAGAACTGTCGAACAAATCAATATTCTGTTAATCAATATCAAGAATCCCTAAAGGGAAAAGGAAAAGAGGCAAACCTTGTCGATGACCTTGATACAAAAATCACTGAGCCAACAAGTGACTACTTTAATGAATAAATTTTCTATTATATGTCCATATCAAATAAATGGATGTAGATTTACGATCTATACCATATTTACTTTACTATATGTTTCCTTATTATGTACTTTCATTTATAACATATTTTGAATATAATATATTGATGAATTATGTACTCATTATTTGTTTCTCATATTTTGAAGATCATGATGTACACTACTGGAGTGCAAAATCAGTCAAATGGTGGGGATCTTTGTATTGCAGACAGTGGTACCACACATACTATACTCAAATCTAAAAAATATTTCACTGATTTTAAAGCAACAGAAGGAACGGTACATACTATATCAGATCCTGCGAATTTAATAAAAGGAATGGGAAAGGCAAAATTCATGTTACCAAATGGTACAAATTTTCTGATAAAAAATGCCTTATTTTCTCCCATGTCAAAGAGAAATTTGTTAAGCTTCTCTGACATATACCAAAATGGATATGATTATCAGTCAGTGACTACAGAAAATGATAAATACTTAAGTATCACTGACAAGAATCATGTGATTGAAAAACTACCAAGACTTAGTTCTGGTTTACATTATACATATATAAATGTACTAGAAGCACACATGGTAGTTAATGAAAAGGCATGTGATCCTGTAATGATCAATCTGTGGCATGAAAGATTAGGCCACCCAGGATCAACAATGATGAAAAGAATAATTCAAAATACACAGGGACATCCATTTATGGATCAAAAGATCTCTCATGATGCACTTATCCCATGTACATCATGCTCACTTGGAAATTTGATAATAAGACCATCACCTCTTAAGGTTGAAAAAGAATCACCATTGTTTCTTGAAAGAATTCAAGGTGATATATGTGGACCAATTCATCCACCATGTGGACTATTTAGATATTTCATGGTTCTAATAGACGCATCTAGTAGATGGTCTCATGTGTGTCTATTATCAAGTCGAAACATGGCATTTGCAAAATTTCTTGCTCAAATTATTAAATTGAGAGCACATTTCCCTGATTATACTATTAAAAGGGTGAGATTGGATAATGCTGGTGAGTTTACATCTCAAGCATTTAATGATTTTTGCATGTCTATTGGGATTGTTGTTGAACATCATGTTGCCCATGTGCATACACAAAATGGTTTAGCCGAATTACTAATCAAACGATTGCAGTTAATAGCTAGACTATTGATAATGAGAACAAAACTCTCGGTATCTATATGGGGTCATGCAATTTTACATGCTGCATCATTAATTCGCATTAGACCAAGTGAAAGTCATACATATTCTCCCTTGCAACTTGCTTTTGGCCATCAGCCAAATATTTCTCACCTTAGAACATTTGGTTGTGCGGTTTATGTTCCTATCACACCACCACAATGCACTAAAATGGGTCCTCAAAGAAGAATGAGAATATATGTTGGATATGAAACATCTTCAATCATAAGATATATTGAACCCATGACGGGTGATGTTGTTACAGCACGTTTTGCTAATTGTCACTCTAATGAAACATTGTTCCCTAGATTAGAGGGAGAAATAAAAAATAAAGAAAATGATGTTTCATAGTGTGAACCTCAATTAATGTATCTTGATCCTCGTACAAAAGAATGCGAGACCGAAGTTCAAAAAATAATGCATATGCAAGAACTTGCGAATAAATTGCCTGATGCATTTACATATACAAAAAGAGTGACTAAATCATATATACCAGCAGCAAATGCTCCAGCTCGAATTGAAATTCCAAAAGCTGACAATAATGTCGCTCTTGAGTCTTTCCCACGCCTGTGTAACGACTCAACCCGTTATCCAATCGAATACGCAGCAAAAGATTTTTTTTTTTTTATTTCAGAAGGGTGCGCGGTGTGCAACCCTTTAGGTGCGCAGCACGCACAAGGCCTGACAGCCTCTGTCCGAATTTTCCAAATTTTGATTAAAGATCTCCCACTTCCCGACACTTTTAGACGAAACGCTTTTCACAACACATTATAATAAACAAGACTAACACGTTCCAATAATAAAACGAGTTTTACGACACCGGGCCCACGTCGGCCGTTTTACGACTTTCGTACAAAATACAAGTTTCAATCCCAATTTACACTTAGACGAGTTAGGACTCTATAACCCAACCCGACACCAAGAGCATAATCCCGGGGACTACCAAATCCCCAATCCGCGTCCGCATATCCAAAAGATACCCCATCGAGCCTAAGCGCTCCTATGCAACTAGTCTAACAACTAGCTAGCCTCATTACAAAATACCTGAAAAAAGGTAAACAACGAGAGGGGTAAGCATAAAGCTTAGTGAATGCAATAATTATACACATACATATATAATATACCTACTTGCAGTCACACACATACCGCATACATGCTAGCAATATAATTAGCAACCAACTCAAGTATAAGGCTAATAACCTCCAATATCGCAAGCTAGCATAACCAATAGCATATACTCAAACAATATAATATGCTACACTACAAGACATACACAAATTATATGGTTAACCATTCTCGCGTCATGGTGCTACCGGCTCTTTCGTTCACACCATACGCATCGGTTATGATGCTACCGGCTCTTTGGTTCACATCACTACCCGAGTCATACTCGCGCTAAAGTGCTACCGGCTCTTTGGTTCACACTCTAACAACTCGTGCCGTAGTGCTACCGGCTCTTTGGTTCACACTACAACACACGTACTATGACGCTACCGGCTCTTTGGTTCACATCATAGCACAATCGCACATACTATGGCACTACCGGCTCTTTGGTTCATACCATAGCATACAAATAAATACATTATATACATACATATATAATCATTCCACTCACCTTGGAATGCCCGCACAAGTCATGTATAACATGATCTTCGTCCTCAAATCCGAGCAAGTAACCACCTATATCACATATAGGTACAATATACACATAAATAACCATTCTCTAAAAGAGAACCCGACACAAACTTCCCTTAGCCGAGGGATCACACCTTGCTCGCCAAAACCCGCCCATTTAACACCTAATGGACACAAACCAATTACCACTTCGGGTGGTAATTCAAACCAACACAACAAAGTACAATTTAACCCAAATCATACTTTACACCAATTAATACCTAAATCAAGTATTTACATACTTGATTCGCCAAAACTTGACTCAAAACTTATTTTGACACCAAATCAAGGTTAACACCCATTTAACCAACAAACATGTTCTTACGAACATCTAAAACACCAACACACTTACAATCTAGTGAATTAACACCCAAACCATGACGAATACTTCCAATTTCATCATCAAACCCTAAACCCACAATAATCGGGTTTACTTACACTAGCAATACAACAAAACCCCCAATTTCATGAGAAATGGGGTTTAGAACCCTAGCAAGCTCAAACCCTAACATGAACAAGAATCATAACAATTAAATTCAGAGTTAGAGCTTACCAACACTATCAAAACGTAGCCAAGAACGAGATGAACAACTTTAACACCCAAGCTTTTAATCGATTCAAGCTTCTTCTTCTCCAAAACCCCAAATCTCTCTCTAGAACTCTCTCCCTCTCTCTAAGATTAATGTGAGTGTTTGTGGATGTGAAAGTGATCCAAAATTGGATCTAAAACTGCTAATATGGCCACAGATCCGTTCTTAAGTGAAAAGACCAAAAAGCCCCTCATTTATCTCAAAATAGAAAAAGGCAGAAAACTGTCGCTGGCAGTGTGCGCGGTGCGCTCACCTAATGGTGCACGACGCGCACAACGGTCTGAGCAGTTTTTGCAGTTCAGGGACTGATTCTGACTAATCCTGATTCTGATGTAAATTCTGAAAACGCATGTGTGTTAGGTAGACTTTTAGTGGCGCTTTCTGATGCACACATTTACTGACACTTTCAGGAACATTTTCTGATGCACAAAATTCGGGATCTAACAACTCTCCCCCACTTAAACTGGATCACGTCCCCGTGATCTCCGTCATTTAACCCACAGAAACTCACACTATGGTCCTCCGACACACATCCAAACTCGATGTCCATATAATTTCCATTAACCCGAATATCTTACCACACGCTAACAATTACTAGCATGCATTACCGCAACAAGCGGTATCTCATACGCTCAACGTCCAAAATGCCCAATTAGAAATTACAGAAAACACCATATATTCCTTTAAGTTCTCTCGGCTACAACTCGCAACAAGCTACATCCATAACTATATCACCCAACGCGATCTACTAGGTCTACTACGTCGTGAACCAAGTCTTGCATTAATCCGAATCGAGAAGGATTCATGCCTCATCAAAGCTCAGTAATTCGTCGGTTCATAAACGCACCACTCAACCGGTTATTCATGTATGTTCTCTATTTCAAGAACTAACTTCCCCCGTCTCCACAACCGGGTTATTCCTTCAACGAATAAATCTCGGTACCCCAAAATAATCCATTTAGGAACACCACTTTCCCATCAATCGATCCGCACACGACCATCCATCGCTGGATTAATCCAGGATGACAATAATACACCACATGCTAAACAATACATCAACACTCGACACATGGTTTCTCCTCCAAACCCTACTACACAATCGCACAAGACGGCCCCCCTAGTACTAGCATGAAAACTATTCGTGTACTAGAATCCCGTCAACAACAAATTATTTTCACAACAAATTCGCAATTCGCCACACGACCCACAAAATATTCACCAACGCCGGGTGAATCCTCCTACCTAGACCGTCCATTAAGGATGGCCGCGACATTCCAATGCAACCTACGGGTCACATCACTGGGGTACACACTCTCGCAACCAAACAACATCCGCGTGTCTCTACGCGAGACAATCAGAATCGACAATCTTTGCCTCACAATCGTCCATAAAGTGGAATAGTCCACTGATGATCTCCACGATTACGTTTTCCTGACTGGGAAAGTAAAGTATCCTTTGCGATAACGAACTCGTACCGATCAAATAATACTATCCGAGTTCACGACAACCCAAATTTCCACTATGAGAGCACCCGCAATGACATCTTCATTCTCTCACTCCGGAATCTCAAAACTTCACATTCGGTCTCATACCGCACATTGGTACCACACAACACCTTACATAAGAAGACTTACACTTCCTTTCACCCTATCATCAGAATCTTCACGGATAACATTCCGGAATTGTAACTCACAATCGTAAAGCATGGTCTCGAGTCGACATCAATGACCCGTCACTCTTCCTCGTTAGGAACTCTGAATACCTATCGAGGCTTAGCACGATACACTCTGACACTTCACTATACATAATACCACCAGAGCTTCCTCGGGCAGCAGCAATAACTCCCTCACTTAGGATTCAGCTCCACATTCTTACCGCCAAGATGGTAACATCCTGCGGAATTTGTAACTCCAATTCACACATGACCATTCTCATCGTTGGTCATGTACCCCAAATCACCCTGTATTCACTTCAGGCTCTCAGAGCCGACATACACATTCACTTGAAAGGCTGTACACGCGACGACATCGCACCTTCATACCATAAATCACAATTAACAGCCCTTCATTGTTCGCAAAGCGAACTCCATCAAAAGTCCCACATACGACTCTAAGCCTAGGCATATGCCACTCCGCTTCATCAATCGCGCTTTTCGGTCGAGATCACTCGACCTTCCATTCAACGAACCATTATCAACAGTTGCTCACTCTCATGGTGAAGAGTGACCAATCCGACATAATTATTGCGTCGACCAAAACGTCAACGCTTCAACATAACCTTCGGCCTAACCGAACATTAAGTCCATCACCGGCTCACCGGTCATCTTTACCCGTTTATCACTTAAGAGCAACAAGATTCGCTCATCCGTCACTTCATAAGAAGTATTTACCGCGATGCTCTTAAACTTCAACTTTCACAACCGTCGAATTACTATCACCCGTCGATCACTATTACAATCTTCGCTGCTTCCAAGGGTATCTCAAGGACACCCTAAGAACAAAGTGATCACACCATCACCGGAGTTGAACATCACACTGGAAGGTATAAGGAGGCACCTGACGCAGTGTCACGCAGACTCCCACCGCAACCTATCTAGATTTAGAAACTCGACCTTTGGGTTCCATACACCTGATGTCACCCATCTCTCCGCAATAATGACCCGAAGTCATACCTACCCGGAAAAAACCTTACGGTTTATTGTCTTTTCAAAAGTTCCTAGCGATCACACGCTACCTGCAATTTCTGCAAGGCCAAACGATATAGCCTAGCAATATCTTCCGCCTAACACTAAGCGGTGTTTGGAAACACCAAGTCTTACACCCTTCCACACATCGACACAACCACTACTACTAGGGATATTCCGTTAGGAATGTTACCTTATAATCCACAACACGCTAACACACTAACACAATCATCATCATACGGGTCCCACTCCCATGAGTTTAATGACCCCAAGACTCCCCGATTCGCCAATTCCAAGGCGGCTCACAACTGGAATCCTTACACGATCCTCTAACCACACACTCTACCGAGTGCAACCCCAAACCAGAATCATTAGACTTGTCGTCTCCCATTACGGAATTTAAGTCCTCGACGCACACACACACATACAATAATCGGTCATCTTAGTTACGATGGGTAACTACAACCAATGATGATCTCAAATAATGCACCCACTACGTAGGGTGACTAATTATGCGCCGAACTCGTGAGTTGGCTCACTCACTTAACTAACCGAATCCATCGTAACAATTTTCGACTCACAGCAAATCTGATGTGACAACAAGCACATCACCCGAGACCACTATAACCTAGGAACCAATAAAAGATTCCTAACTCGTCCCGATTCTACCCCAACCATGCTACGTTTCCTCCGCTCGGTACTCATCATGTCATGCTTGGTGTCAAGATACACGGTTGTAATAATGGTGATCAATCACTATTACAAATGCGTACCTTACCATTTTCCCATGATCACGCAAAGTACTTTACCCAGACTGACGCAACATTTACACAAGATAACACGCGATAACTCCTAGTAACCGAATGACCAAAGTCCTTACCGTGAACTTGATCACTCAACACCGTCAAACATTTGAATCTCTCCAATAGATTCGTCCCTCGGACACTGCACAAATAGATACCGGTATATATACACCTATATACAATATAATAATAGATGTACCCAAGTACACCGCAACAACAAGTCAACCTACAACCTAGGTGACTATCACTAAAACAATGCCCAGGTTCACCTAATTACATTAGGCACTTTCTATCTAAGGCACTAATTTACACACGAAATAAAGCCCCACATAATCACACTTTGGACAAACGCAAGCCCTAGTTAGTCACCTACTCTAAGGCACTAATAAATTTCAATCCGACCCGTATTCCTACAAGTCCCGCTATTAATACATAACCGCCAATAAGTCTAAGACTAGGCACCTATTCCAAGGTCACCTAATTCTCTTAGACTATGCTCTGATACCACTTGTAACGACTCAACCCGTTATCCAATCGAATACGCAGCAAAAGATTTTTTTTTATTTCAGAAGGGTGCGCGGCGCGCAACCCTTTATGTGCGCGGCGCGCACAAGGCCTGACAGCCTCTGTCCGAATTTTCCAAATTTTGATTAAAGATCTCCCACTTCCCGACACTTTTAGACGAAACGCTTTTCACAACACATTATAATAAACAAGACTAACACGTTCCAATAATAAAACGAGTTTTGCGATACCGGGCCCACGTCGGCCGTTTTACGACTTTCGTACAAAATACAAGTTTCAATCCCAATTTACACTTAGACGAGTTAGGACTCTATAACCCAACCCAATACCAAGAGCATAATCCCGGGGACTACTAGATCCCTAATTCGCGTCCGCATATTCAAAAGATACCCCATCGAGCCCAAGCGCTCCTACGCAACTAGTCTAACAACTAGCTAGCCTCATAACAAAATACCTGAAAAAGGTAAACAACGAGAGGGGTAAGCATAAAGCTTAGTGAATGCAATAATTATACATATACATATATAATATACCTACTTACAGTCACACACATACCGCATACATGCTAGCAATATAATTAGCAACCATCTCAAGTATAAGGCTAATAACCTCCAATATCGCAAGCTAGCATAACCAATAGCATATACTCAAACAATATAATATGCTACACTACAACACATACACAAATCATATGGTTAACCATTCTCGCGTCATGGTACTACCGGCTCTTTGGTTCACACCATACGCATCGGTTATGATGCTACCGGCTCTTTGGTTCACATCACAACCCGAGTCATACTCGCGCTAAAGTGCTACCGGCTCTTTGGTTCACACTCTAACAACTCGTGCCGTAGTGCTACCGGCTCTTTGGTTCACGCTACAACACACGTACTATGACGCTACCGGCTCTTTGGTTCACATCATAACACAATCGCACATACTATGGCACTACCGGATCTTTGGTTCATACCATAGCATATAAATAAATACATTATATACATACATATATAATCATTCCACTCACCTTGGAATGCCCGCACAAGTCATGTATAACATGATCTTCGTCCTCAAATCCGAGCAAGTAACCACCTATATCACACATAGGTACAATATACACATAAATAACCATTCTCTAAAAGAGAACCCGACACAAACTTCCCTTAGCCGAGGGATCACACCTTGCTCGCCAAAACCCGTCCATTTAACACCTAATGGACACAAACCAATTACCACTTCGGGTGGTAATTCAAACCAACACAACAAAGTACAATTTAACCCAAATCATACTTTACACCAATTAATACCTAAATCAAGTATTTACATACTTGATTCGCCAAAACTTGACTCAAAACTTATTTTGACACCAAATCAAGGTTAACACCCATTTAACCAACAAACATGTTCTTACGAACATCTAAAACACCAACACACTTACAATCTAGTGAATTAACACCCAAACCATGACGAATACTTCCAATTTCATCATCAAACCCTAAACCCACAATAATCGGGTTTACTTACACTAGCAATACAACAAAACCCCCAATTTCATGTGAAATGGGGTTTAGAACCCTAGCAAGCTCAAACCCTAACATGAACAAGAATCATAACAATTAAATTCGGAGTTAGAGCTTACCAACACTACCAAAACGTAGCCAAGAATGAGATGAACAACTTTAACACCCAAGCTTTTAATCGATTCAAGCTTCTTCTTCTCCAAAACCCCAAATCTCTCTCTAGAACTCTCTCCCTCTCTCTAAGATTGATGAGAGTGTTTGTGGATGTGAAAGTGATCCAAAATTGGATCTAAAACTGCTAATATGGCCACAGATCTGTTCTTAAGTGAAAAGACCAAAAAGCCCCTCATTTATCTCAAAATAGAAAAAGGCAGAAAACTGTCGCTGGCAGTGTGCGCGGCGCGCTCACCTAATGGTGTGCGGCGATCACAACGGTCTGAGCAGTTTCTGAAGTTCAGGGACTGATTCTGACTAATCCTGATTCTGATGTAAATTCTAAAAATGCATAAGTGTTGGGTAGACTTTTAGTGGCGCTTTCTGATGTACACATTTACTGAAACTTTCAGGAACATTTTCTGATGCACAAAAATCGGGATCTTACAGCCAGAAACGTGGGAGACCAATTGGTTCCAAAGATAAAAATCCTCGAAAAAGAAAATCAGCTGATAATGAGGTAAAAGAAAGTGTTTAAGAAGAACCACAAATCAATACTCCTTCTACAGAAGAGATTGATGATGTCAATACGGAATTTTCAATTAATTATGCACATTCAAAAATATTATGGAACCGAAATGAAATGAAAAATCTTGATGAGATATTTTCATATAATGTTGCATATGACATCATGAATGATGATGATGATCAGAACCAAAATCTGTCATGGAATGTCAAAATAGACATGATTGGGATCATTGGAAATGAGCAATACGAGCTGAATTTGAATCGCTCAATAAAAGAAAAGTTTTCGGATCTATCGTTCTCACACCTAAAGATGTGAAACCTGTGGGATATAGATGGGTTTTTGTGTGAAAAAGAAATGAGAAAAATGAAGTTACAAGGTATAAAGCTAGACTTGTAGCTCAAAGTTTTTCTCAAAGACCGGGAATTGATTATGATGAAACTTATTCCCCTGTTATGGATGCAATTACTTTTAGATACTTAATCAGCCTGGCAGTTTCTAAAAATTTAGAAATGCATCTCATGGATGTTGTGACTGCTTATCTATATGGATCACTTGATAGTGATATATATATGAAGATACCTGAAGGATTTAAGGTATCAGAAGCAACCAATGTAAAACCCAAAGAAATGTACTCAATCAAGTTACAAAGGTATTTATATGGGTTGAAACAATCGGGTCGCATGTTGTATAAACGATTAAGTGATTACTTGATAAGCAAAGGGTATACCAATAATCTTATTTGCCCATGTGTATTCATTAAGAAAACAACATCTGGATATGTGATCATAGCCGTTTATGTTGATGATCTTAACATCATAGGTACAAATAAATAGATCCATGAAGCCATTCAACTTCTAAAGAAAGAATTTGAAATGAAAGATCTCAGAAAAACCAAGTATTGCCTTGGTTTGCAGATTGAGCATATGCCTAATGGTTACTTGTACATCAAACAACTTATACGGAAAAGATTTTAAAACGTTTCAATATGGACAAGGCAAAACCATTAAGTACTCCTATGGTTGTTAGATCACTTAATATTGACACTGATCCATTTCATCCCTGTGAAGATCATGAAGATATCCTGGGACCAGAAGTACCATATCTTAGTGCAATTGGAGCTCTTATGTATCTTACAAATTGTACAAGACCTGACATTTCTTTTGCAGTTAATTTGTTGACAAGGTTCAGCTCATCTCCTACCAAAAGACACTGGAATGGGATCAAACATATATTTCGATACCTTCGAGGAACTACAGACTTAGGAATATTTTATTCTAACGAATCAAAACAAGATTTGGTTGGTTATGCAGATGCAGGTTATTTATCTGATCCACATAAAGCTAAATCTCAAACTGAATATGTATTCCTAAATGGAGGTACTGCAATATCATGGCGTTCTCAGAAACAAACACTTGTTGCAACATCATCAAATCATGCCGAAGTGATTGCATTACATGAAGCTACTCGGGAATGTTTTTGGTTGAGATCAATGACACAACTCATTACTGATTCTTGTGGACTAGAACGCGATAAAAGTCCAACAACTATCTATGAAGATAATGCAGCTTGCATAACAAAGATGAAAGAAGGGTATATCAAAAGTGACCGAACAAAACACATACCTCCTAGATTCTTCTCATATACTCAAAATCTCATCAAAGACAACCAGATTGAAATGAGATATGTTCAATCCAGCAAAAACTCTACCGATATTTTCACCAAAGCACTTCCAACTGCTATTTTCAGAATGCATGTTCACAATATTGGCATGAGGCATGTTCAAAAGATGTGACAATTCAGCAATGTATACTTGAGGGGGAGTCAACTCTATGCTGCACTCTTTTTCCCTTGGCTAAAGTTTTTATCCCACTGAGTTTTTCTTTAGCAAGGTTTTTAATGAGGCAGTAACTTGTAGTTGATCTTAATAAAATAAAATTATCGTCCAAGGGGGAGTGTTATATGTATGGCCGACACTTTTTTATAAAGTGAATTTTGTGGATCAAAGTTAGTTCACGGATATTATTATTCTACCTAACTGTACAGTAAATTATTGTATTATAAATACCAAAGGATGTGATTTGCATAAGATGCACACAGAGAATATATTTCATATATCATCATTCTTTTACTCTCTCTTATTTTAAGTAGCCTATAGTCAAGAACAAACCACTAAAGTAAGTTATAAGCCTACTGAATTATAACACGAACTAAACCACTAAAGGTAGTTATAAGCCTACTGAATTATAACACGAACTAAACCACTAAAGGTAGTTATAAGCCTACTGAATTATAACAAATTAAACAATCTTTCCATTCTTATTATCTAGTTAATACGTAAGAAAGTACCATGAAATAGTAATCACTCCAAAATTATTAATTACCTTCAGAATATTAATTAAATAATACTCCATAAATATTAAATATAAATGACAAAATTGTCAAAATCGTCCTTCTATTTGTTTTCTTTTTCTCTTTTCATCCCCGATTTTTAGTTTATGCATTTTTCATCCCTAATCACGTAAATATGTTCTAAGTTAGTCCCTACTTTAATGTTAGGTTAAAGTTGCCGTTAGTTGCATGATAACGTTAGGTAAATAATGTGGTGTTCAAGAAGTAACTATTTAAATATTTAACTAGCTAAATGACCCGTGGAACTACGGGTTTGTTTAAACGAAACAGTTTAATGATATGTTGTAGGTATTAAGTGAACGTAAATGTTAAAGTCATTTAGTTTAATGATCCGTGGAACCACAGAGTCCGACTAAGAAACTCGTCAGCTGAACATTTCATCTAACACCTAAAATGCATATTAAATAATCCGCATCCAATCATAAGAGATAATGTTGGTTGTCATTTTATTTTAAAAGCGTAAATTAAAATATAAATTTAGAATCGGTTTTCTTCTACCTAGCTTTTATACCTTCTCGTATTTAATTCAAAATATTTAATTAAGATAATTCAAAATTATTTAATTTTAATAATTAAAATAATTATTAATAAGATTTAATAATAATAATTAATTAATAAGATTTAATTTTAATTGAAAATTATTTAGATTAATGAAATCACCCATCATGCTTCGATTTTTTTCTTTTATTTTTTATTTTTTTAACAAATGAATTAACCTAATACTAATAACATCATCATTATAGTATTTTAATAGAAACTATAGATTGCATTTTATTACGTTATATATATGGCGTTTTTTGGTTTGTCACATGCAAACATGGATATGGATAACAAAAGAATTTAGAATTGTAATTTAATAAAACGAATCATGGACGGCTTACATGACACGATTTACGATTACGATAACTTAGTAAAAATTATATTAAACAATCTACAGAAACGAGAGTTTATTACCCTTTCTGTTGACAATAGTGCTGAACAACCCTACCAATCTTGCCTATAAGTTAAATACGATTTCCTTTTACCCCCATCATGTTTAGCTCGTTGTTGCATGTAAAACAATTGATGAACCGACGGTTTCGATCTTCCGGCGGAAATCACGACGACTTCACCGGAACTCCGTTTCAGTTTCGAAACTTCATCAAGTTTCTTCCTATTACTATTATTAGTCAACAACATCATCGGTTCCTTTCCTTCATTGTTACTCCGTCGTAATAAGTCTTTAATTCTCCACCGTTTTGATCCAGATTCGGTTGAACTACTCTTTTCACTTATACTTAAAGGCGATGAATTACCTGTATCTGTTTTATGTCTCCATAAATAGGACACTCCAGAAGCTTCTTCACCTTCTGAAGATGAAGAAAACGATTATTCACGCTCACTGATAAACAAATTTGCTAACGAATCCGTACAATCAGCTTTTTGTTAACGATATACTTGATTTTGAGTCGGTAGATTCCAGTTAAACAAAGGAAAAACGGTACGATCATCGAAATTATATTTTCGTCAGATAATTCATTTAACGAGAATTCAAAATCGTCTCCGTTGTGCAACGGAATGGCCCGTTGTTGTTGTAATGGTGACATATTAGATAGGGTAGTAAAATCACGTGACATGCACGTTCCATAAACTAACGGCAACTTTAACCTAGCGTTAATACGGGGAGTAATTTGGGACATATTTACATAATTAGAAATGAAAATGTGAAAATTGAAAACCAGGGATGAAAAGAGAAAAAATAAACATACACAGAACGATTTTGACAATTTTGTCAATATAAATATAAATAAATACTTGTAATATATGACGAATGTAGTACGGAGTACATATTTATATTTCTAAATATTACTATCAGCGCTAAAAATGGAAAGGCAAACATCACTAAAATGACATGATGATGAACATGAGAAATCCAAATTTCTAACTACTCAAATGTGAAAAGTGAATGAACTTATAGATTAATGAACCATTTTATATTATAAATTGTGACAAATAAGGTCATCTTACTTTTAATTTACATTATTACCCTTAAACAAGATTTTCCCGTTTCTAGAACTGAAAAGGTTTAAAAAGTACTGTGTTCTGTATGATAAAAAAATGTTCATGTCTTTTAACATACAAATTAAACGAGGCCAAATAATTACTCAATACCTAATTACCTAATTCAGTATAAATTGAGATATACCATTGAATTCCCCTACTAGCATGATATTATCCAAATTTATCACTAGCATA
This sequence comes from Rutidosis leptorrhynchoides, assembly GCF_046630445.1. Taxonomy (NCBI): domain Eukaryota; kingdom Viridiplantae; phylum Streptophyta; class Magnoliopsida; order Asterales; family Asteraceae; genus Rutidosis; species Rutidosis leptorrhynchoides. Next base: position 82,689,277 of record NC_092333.1, read on the forward strand.
TGAGGCAATGAATAATGAATCCAAACCCATTAATCATTTCAAAGTTCGGGAATTGAACGATGATATTGTATCTGGATTTTATCTAAAGTTTTAATGTGGATGCGGTTTTTTTTTTTTTTTTTTTTTTTTTTTTTTTTTTTTTTTTTTGTGTCACCTTTTTGTGGGCTTTTTATAAGTATGGGCTACTAGAGATATTGGGCTAGTATTTAATAATTATATTGGGCTTACTTACTTTTTTAATTATGTTGGGCTAGTATTTAATAATTTTCTATGATAATAGTCAAAACAATAAATGTAGCAACATGTTAGACAAATTAAATGCAACTTTTTTTTTCCTAATATTACAAGCTAAAGAAGCTGGTCCTGTTTCAAATACAGCCAACACATAAATCTCCAAAAACAGAAAAAAGAAAATTTTGAATGCTAAAAACCTTGATAAAAATCCGTTTGATGGGTCGTCTCAACCAGGTTTTGATGATGATGATGATGGGTCGATGGGTTCACTGACCCCGTTAATGACAATTCACAATCTAGCCTACCCAAAATAATGCTAAACTCGTTAACCCTAACAAAGAAGCATTAAAAATAAAAGTATAACGATTTTTTTAGTGGAATGAGGCAATATGGTGAACCACCTACTAAAAAGCATAAATGAGATTGACAACTTCGAACACGAGAGGCTTCGGGTCTTTGGACGGAAGTCGTATGGTAGGTCGATTGGTGGCTAAATACCATATTCACTTTGTCGCTTTTCAAGAATCTAAAAGGTTTTCAAGCTGAAATTGGATTCTTTGGTCGGAGAAAAGGTGGAAGGTTTTTTAGCATAGGTGTGCAAGGATGGATAGCAACCATTATGATATAAAATGAAGATCAAGTCTTTCGTTTGGGCACTTGGAGCTATATTGTGGTACTCTATAATTATATGTCTTTGATACAATCCTTTGGATATTGTTGTAAATCATGTGGTCGGTTAGAGGAGCACGAAACTAAGTTTTTTCTGTTGTTGTACGTCATTTAGAGGCTCCAATTTAAGTGTTTGTAATTAACGAGCCTTGTGATCGGTTAGACATAAAAGATTATGAAGGCGCCTTGTTTTGTTCTCGGACTAAATCATCATTTTGATGATCGGTCTTTTTATTAATCTATTTTCTTGTTTTTTGCCAAAAAATAAAAATAAATAATAAATAAATAAATCATAAATCATAAATGCTAAGCTTTTAGAAATGAGTAGTGTGAAATTCACTCCTCTTATTCAATTGACTGGAAGTTTTTGTAGTGTTGTGTAAATGGTAATCAGAATAGATTTTACCTGTTTAAATCGAAAGGACGAATATTCAATTGTTTGGACGTTGTTGAATTAAGCTGTTTTGTCTAATGTTTGTCAATGGAAATACATCCTAATACTATGCAATAACTTGTCCTTATTTACGAATTACTGACACTTTTCAAACCATCATAAAATCATATAATAAAATTAAACGGCATCATATCAGTTATAGCCATACGCAAAAATTATTCCAAGTCATATAAAATCAAAGTTCTATCTCTAAACAAAATCAAGCTGCTTCAAATTGTTAAGAACCTTTACTAATTAACCCCAAGGATAGTCTGATCTAGTTGTGGAGACTTGAAAATCTCTACTAGAGAGTCAAGTTCAAACACCATAAATTACACTTTAGGGTCTTAGCTTAAAAAATAAACTTACAAGTCACGGGATTGGGATTTGCCTTTTTTGCTTGAGTGAATGTTGTTGTGTGGAGTTGAAAATGCCTTTAATTTTGCAATGCTCCTGGTTGGAGATCAAGTTTTACTAAAATATAAATTTGAGAAGTAAGTTAGTAAATCACGCAGGCTTCCTTGATTGGCCACTGAGTTACCCTATGAAGCACACCATCTGAGTTCGAATTTTGACAGAGCCATTTCGTTCAAAAAGAAAGTGTGACTAGAAGGTTCGCCTTGTGCGCAATTCACACGGTATCAGGTATCGCTCTCAAGGGGATTAATTAATTACCCCAAGTTTATCCTCTATGGGGGAGTCAATGTACTGGTTCATAAGAGGGGTTTCCTCGCTAATCCAAAAAAAAAGAAGTAAGTTAGTAGGCTAAGCTGTAAATCAATCAAATAATTAAGTTAATTACTAATATATTTTTATTTTGAAACCTTAAGGTGTTGGTGTATTGATAGTGACCTGACTTACTATAAGGGCGGTCAAGGGTTCGACCCTAATGAGCTGCAAAATATTTTCCTTAAGGCTAACCACCCATGTCATGGGCATCGGAGGTGTCAGACGTCTTGCGTTTAAGCCTCATCGCGTTGGGACACTCGTTAGTGAGTCTGAACTGCCGTTACAAAATATTTTTATTCTAAAAAAACATTATGTAGTGATTATAATGTTAAAATATTGTAAATCGTAATTTTAGTTAATTACGGCTCTAGTTATTGAGTCGACAACAAGCGTCAATTTATTGACGACTTGACTGACTCTTAGAGCCTAAAGTAAATTTCAGGCGGGAATTAAAACTTATGAAAATTTGATTTTACCATTTTCATGGTGTCTCAATTTTATTTTTAATTTTATCTTATGTTTTTTAAAAAAAATTCCTACATATTGACCGGAGGTCCACTCGGAAGCAAATCTCTCTATCCGTCGAATAGAGAGAGTGATGACTTTCTCTACTTTTGAGAGTGTTTTAACTCTGTGTGGAGAAATGACTTGTCTTTATTCTCGGATAGAGGAAAGATTGTCTACATCTCACCTTTCTCATACACCACTTATGTGGTATTGAGTTTTGTTATTGTGTACTAGTTAATTAATATGTATATTCGATAGTCAAAAGGAAGTTGGATTAATTGATTACTACGGAGTAAATTGTTTGTAGATGTCACACATGGTCATGTTCCACTACAAAAATTATTTGGAAGTATTATTTTAATTTATATATCAATGAATTTGCATGCAATGACTGATGCTAATATGACATAAGATGCATAGGATATTAGGATTGATGGATTATACACCGAGTGGCTTGGGATGATACTTACAAAATTACAAAGTACTCCCTACTAGGGGTGTTCATTTTCGGATATCCGAAATTCGGATATCCGAATTTTCGGATATCCGAAAATTCGGATAGTGAAAAACCCCATCCGAAATCCGAATCCGAAATTTCGGATATCCGATTTTCGGATATCCGAAATTTCGGATTCGGATATCGGATTATCCGAATATCCGATATTTTTTAAGAAATTCCAATATTTTCGGATAATTTGGATATTTTTCGGATATTTCGGATATTTTTTCGGATATTTCGGATAGTTTTCGAATATTTTGGATAATTTTCAAATAATTTTCGGATTTTTTCGAATTTTTTCGGATTATTTTCGAAATTTCGGATATTCGGATATCCGAATATCCGAAAATTTTGAAAACTCCATCCGATATCCGAATCCGAAAAATCGGATATCCGATTTTTCGGATATTTTCTGATTCGGATTTCGGATAATTCGGATTCGGATTTCGGATTCGGATATTTTGAACACCCCTACTCCCTACATTTCATAATAAGTTACTTGTTTAGTTATTTGACGTTTAAAAATCTTGCTTTCTTAATTTTGACTTTAATTATCGTTATTTTTGTAATAGTTGACAAAACTCATAAATATAACTAAGTATATTTAAAATTCAATTCACTCTTATAATTTTTATCAAATATTATATAACAAATAAATATATTTGAAATCAAAGTTAAAAAAAAAAAGATTTTGAAAAATCAAAACAGAACAATTATTATATAACGTAGGGAGTATAAATTAGTGAACATATTCTTATACTTAATATAACTAGCCAGTAGTTTATAATCCCACAACGTTGCAAAACTAATTAAATCAATAATTAACAAATAATTAATTTACAAATAAATAATAATTTAATAATAATAATAATAATAATAATAATAATAATAATAATAATAATAATAATAATAATAATAATAATAATAATAATAATAATAATAATAATAATAATAATAATTAAGCTAACTTATATTTACATTACCAACTCAATGATTAGAAATCCGCAATGTAAACTAACAATAATAATTCAGAAATTAAAATTGAACGTAAACCGAGCATTGCAATAACAATAAAGCGAATTATTTTAATCTTCCACCATCCACGCCTTTCTTAGCATTATAGCTTCTCGTTCTTGGCCGGTCATCCATCAATTGGATATCAAGAACGCCTCCCTGCACAGAGAGTTCTCCGAGGTTATGTATTTAAAACATCATTGGGGTTACATTAATGTCACACTTACATCGCATGTTTGCCTGATTTATAAGGCCCTCTATATTAGAAGCAACTAGTACATGTATGATTTGCAACATTACCTCTCATTGGTTCACGAGCAGTAAATCGAAACCGTTCTATTTTACCTTAGGACGCACATGGAACCCTTCTCGTTCATACCATTTGCTTAGTTGCTAGCATACATTTTATTTCTTGATAGCTTTCGAGGTGAGTCTTTATAGCCCCGTTTTACTATATTTTTATACATGGGGTGAGATAACATGCACATTTTGTTTTACATACTGAACACAAGTGTAACAAAATTACTTTATGCATGAATTGATAATCACAAATCCCTTAGCTCAATAATGATTAATTACCAGTTTGGTAAGCGCAAATCATATTGATAGATCTATCGAGTTTGACAACTCATCCGGGTTGGTCGCGTCAACATTTAATAGATGTTTAATACTTCAAGTTTGTGCACGTGATTAGGTGCATAGTTATTTACATAGGGTACTTATTTGATACGTTAAACTTAATTACTGAGTGCTCACTTGCATAGAATTTTTTTGTTGTTTTTAAACAACCTAAAATCTTGTGGTCCACGGGTTTGATATTTATTTGAAACTATGAACTCACCAACATTCGTGTTGACATTTTTAGCATGTTTATCTCAGGTACTTAACTTACGGTTCCGCATTGCATTGGAGTACACATGGTCGTGTCATAGAATTGCCCGACGTCTTTTGCTTTCGCTTAAACTTGATACATTCATTATCTTTTGTGATTAAGTGCTTACATGTCATGTAATCGTATTAATGTATTTTGGTACTTATTTTATAAACTTAGATTATGTCTTTTGAAACGTTAAATGAATGTATTTTTTGAAAATGTTGCACCTTAGAGGTCACCAATGTTATTTGAGACAGGTTAAGTCGTGACTTATCTCGGAGTCCGAAATGAGGCACGACAAAAACCCAGATTGTACCAAGATCGGGTTCTAGAAGTAAAAAAAAGTGACTGAAACTCGGCGTTGGGGAAGCCAGGTTCAACCACCACGTTTGAATGTTCGGAGCCACGTATGTCTAAGCCGGCCTTAACAAGGCCGGGTATGGGTGAGCTGGCGAAGCCGACTTTGAAAAGTCAGGTTATAACAGTTCTACATAGGTTTTACATGGAAATACTATTATTACGAACTCCCTCCAAAATCATACCATTTTGCCAAAAAATTGGGGTCAACACTTAGACCATTTATATCCGAGCGTGATCACCAATAAAACACCAACATCACACACTTACGGCGCGGCGCCTCAACGAAGCGTGATGGGGTCAAAAAATGGTGGCGCGATGGCCAGATCACACACGCGTGATCGAAGATTGCAGCGATCTGATTCGAATTTTGCCCGTTATCCGTTGGGATATTTATTAATAATATTAAATAAAATTTATTTTATAAATAATAATCCCTATAAATATCGAACTTTCAAGTGACGACGAGTAATTTGTTATCTTTTATTATAAACGTACGTGTTAATTTCTAGGAGTTTAATAAAGTATTCGTAATTGTATTAGGATTTTATAATTATCGTAATTTTTAGGACTTTTATAAATTGTAATCGTTTAATTTTTATTATTTTAAGTGTGTTTTTATAAATTTTTATTATTTATCTATGTAATATTTTTATAAAAAATAAACAAGTTAAAAAAATAATCAAACTAAGATGAAAAATAAATTAAAAATGTCGGACCAATTTAACCCATCACACAACCATCACGCCTATCACTACAAACTCCATCACGTCATCACCTTTGCCAAATCAGTACTATACTAATAGAGTCAAGATAATTCAAGATAATCACAAACCAACTATCCGGTACTATAGGCATTGACTATTATGGTTCTGTTGTACAACTTAGTCAGTAGCTTGTTCCTAAGATTATGCAAAGTCAGTTGTAAATTTTATGTATAAAAACAACATTACACTGTAAGACCCGAATAATTATCTTACTTACTTGTGTATTATGGTGTTCAAGGGTGTGGGTTTTATTGTATATAAATTAAAATGCAAAAGAAACTGTTTCAGTAGGATCGCGCACCGCGCGGGTTTGGGGCGCGCCGCGCCATTTGGCGCTGACAGAATCCTTTGTTTTAAATTGGTTTAAATGAAGGGTATTTGGGTAATTTCACTTGGGGCCGGATTTGTGAGCCACATTAGCTGGTTTGGATCAGTTTTGGATCATTTTCACATCCATTCATCACTCCCAACTATCTAGAGAGAGAGAGAGAGAGAGATTCTAGAGAGAGATTTAGGGTTTTGGTGAAGAAGGAGGCCGAATTGATCAAAAGCTCGAGTTCTAAAGTTGTTCCTTTCGTTCCTAGCTACGTTGTGGTAGTATTGGTAAGCTCAAACTCCGAAGTTCATCTATTTGATTTGATATTCAAGTTAGAGTTTGAGTTAGTTTGATGAAAAACCCTTTTAGATGATGAAATGGGTTTAGTGATGCTAGTAATTGGGTTTATTGTTAATTGTTGGTGGATTTTGGGTTGGTGAACTAATTGGCCATGTTTAGGACTTGAAATTGAGTTTAATCACTTAAGTTAGTGATTATGAAAGTATTGAAACCCATTTAAGGTTATTTGGTTGACTAATTGTGACTTTGGGTCAAATTAGGGTTTGGTGGTGATTATGACCCATTTGGAGATTTAATGAGGTTTATAAACTTAAAATGGATTAAGTTGAAGTATTAAACCGAGTTAAATGTGTTTTGGTGTTAAAACTTGTAAATGGTGAGATTTTGACTTAATGGGTCAAAATTAGGGTTTAAGTGTCAAATGGGTATGACGCGTGTTTAACACTTGAGTTCGGGTTTAATTGGCGTATTAGGACCATTCTCACTTGTGTGAGTGATTATCGGTTAGTTTGGGCGCGGTTTGTACTTGGTAGTGCATTTGGGTCAAATTTGCACTAAGTGTCGAATTGGGTTGGTTTGTAAATCCAATCTAAGTGTGTTGTTGAATTTGTGATAATGGAATAGGTACTTTCCATTGACGAGTTGCAGATTACTTGGAAGCATTCTTCAAGACTTCAAGGTGAGTGATAATATCCTATGTGCATATGTATGTGTAGGATGGGTGCGGGTCGGGTGAAGTGGTTCTCGGTTATAGAGCCCCCTTCACATATAGGTGGATTTGATAGACTTGCGTTTAGATCCAATTGGCACGGTTGTGCGTTTTGGTTGACCACCTTTGGCGAGGTACACATTTTGTGTGTACACTATCACACGTGGTTGTGATGTGGATGATATAACCCCAATGGCGAAGGGTTTTGAGTTGGAGAAGTGAATCGCGTGTAGTTCGGATTCACGATGACGCGTGTAGTTCGGTCATCTTATCAAAAAATGAATCTCGTGTAGTTCGGATTCATGGTGACTCGTGTAGTTCGGTCATCTTATTGAGGTAGTAATCTCGTGTGGTTTCGGATTACTAAGGCTCGTGTAGTTCGGCCAACCTCGATGTTGTGAAGATAGTAATCTCGTGTGGTTTCGGATTACTAAGGCTCGTGTAGTTCGGCCAATCTTCATTGTGGTATTTGGTTCTCGGTATTGGGTTAAGGTGTTAACCTTGTTCGTTTATATTGTTATATATTAATGTATTGTTGTGTTGTAGCTAACCCTCCGGGTGTAGCTATTTGGCGTTGTTCACATCGTCGTTGGTGAACTTATATTGTTGTTGTATCTTTAGCTCGTTGCTTAGAGATCGTATGGTATGCTTAGTGTAGTGCCTTATATGGATGCTTCGGTATGCGGTATTTGTTATTTTGTGGCGTGTCCATTTTATACATATATATGTATGTAGTATATTATCATTCACTAAGCGTTAGCTTACCCTCTCGTTGTTGACTCTTTTTATAGATTGCATGCGGATGGTGGCTCGGGTAAGCGCGAGGGTTAGAGGACTTGCATAGTTTGCGTAGAAGGCTTTCTTTTGGATTTTTTAGGATTGGGTAGCGTATCCCCAATCGCCATGCTCGGCTTTGTTTGTATTAAAAGTCTTATGGTCGAAAATTGTATTTTGATACTTAAAGGGTAATTTGGGTCGATGTGGGCCCCGCTTCGTAAACTAAATTTTATTAATGGAACGCGCTAGTTTTCATATATTGAACATGCGGTTAAAAGCGTTTTGTCTAAATACGTCGGGAACTAGTCAAACATTTTCGCATTTAAAGACTTTCCGGACAGTCAGGTTTGGCGCGCCGCGCGGCCTATATGGCGCGCCGCGCCAGGTGGCAGTTCAGCAAATTTTTTTTTATTGTTGTAATTTTACATGGTTTAATCGCGGGTTGGTTTGGGTTGTTACAAGTGGTATCAGAGCATGGTCTAAGGGATTTAGGTGACTTGAGATAGGTGCCTAGACTTAGACTTGTGTGTGCTTAAATTGTTGCGGGACTTGTAGGATTACGGGTCGGAATGGGTTTGGTTAGTGCCTTGGCTATAGGTTGACTAACGTTTATATTAGTAATGCGGATATTATTAATATGTTGTTGTGTTGTGATAATAATTCTCGCGTATGTTTGTACCGCGTAGAATTTTGGCTGTGTTTGTGTATATCATCGAGCGAGACGGTCGTTGTACTAACGAATCGATGCGGCATGTGTGCATAATAAGAACTTGCAAACCTTATTACGGGTGCAAATCGTGTCTAACAAGTGATGTACGATGAGTGTTTAGCAAGATGGGGCTGTGTCGTGCGTACGGTTTTACACGTTCGTGGACTAATCGTTTTGCATTCTTTAGAATGACGACGCGAAACGAGACCGAGGCGAATGACGCGGAGTTTAACACTAGGGTTGTGGCCGCCGTTGCGGAGCAAATGGGTGCGTTGGAAGAAAGAATGGATAGGAAGTATTCCGAATTTCGGGGTAGTGATGAAATGGAGCGTTATCTTAAGAGCTTCATGAGGACTAAACCCCTGATGTATGACGGAAAGCCGGATCCTTTGATAAGCACAACTTGGATTTCGGACGTCGAAGGGTGTTTCCGTACTATTGATTGCCCTCCTGAGAGAAAGACGAGACTCGCTACGAGTTTGTTGCGGGGTAGGGCAAGGGATTGGTTGGATGGTAAGATTGATCTTGTCGGTGGCGAGACGTTTATGGCTTTATCGTGGGATGACTTTAAGGAGGAATTCTTCGAGGAGTTCCGAACTTCGACCGATTTGTGAGAATTGCGTAATGAGTTGCGAAATTTGCGACAAGGATCTATGGATTTGAGTACTCTCAAGACGACCTTTATGGCGAAGGCTCGTTTTTGTCCGGAGTATTTGGGAAATGATCGTTTGTTGATGGGAGATTTCTATCGGACCTTGAATGATGACTTGAAAAGTAAAATTAGCCGGGGTCAAGCGAAATCGTTTTCGGAATTATTCGACTTGGCTAGAGGTTTCGAGTCGTATTCACGATCGAAAAAGGGTGAACCTTCAAGTGAGCGAAGGGTTGTTTCTTATGGTGCTCCGAGTAAGAGGGCTAAGGGTCCGAGTGTTAGCATGGGTGGTACGCGAGCGGGTATGTCGGATTCTAGTGCGGCTAGATGTTACAATTGTGGCGTGAGGGGTCACAAGTCTTGGGAATGTTCGGTACCAAAGGGTGATGGTATAGTGTGCTTCAATTGCCAAAAAGAAGGACATCGTAAGTCGGAATGTCCCAAGTTAGCGGGGACGGGTGCGGCCAGGAGACGTTAAGGTACGTTTAATTTTGATAAATATGTCTTTTGATTATTTATTAAATGCCGTTTGAGTTTGAGTTGCGTGCCTTTGTTGTGCATGTTATGCTATGGGTGACGTTCCTAATGGAAGTACCCTATGTTGATGTTTGATTGACGGGAAGGGCGTAAGACTTGGTGCAACCAAGCATTCCTTAGTATTTGGGAAACGTTTCTACCAAGCCACGGAAATGGTTTTGGTGTTTGGTTGTTAAGCGCGTGTTCGCTTTTATGTTGAAGTGACCAATCATGAGGTTCGTCAGTTGGTTGGAACCCTTGAGATCGAGTGTTTTAAATCTCGATGTGTGTTGGTAATGGAGTCTTTATGACGCGACATTAGGTGCCTCTTTTATACCTACTAGCGTGGTGTTCGACTCCGATTGTGTTGCGGTACACTTTTCGTACAAAGTGTTTAAGGGTTGGTTAAAATCCTTCGTGTGCTCAAGGTTGGAGCAAGATGTGGTAATGGGTCGTGTGAGCCCAATTGTTGGTAAAGTCTACCTGTGGTAGCGTTGTGCGGTTGTACGAGTTGTGGATATGGAACGTGGTTCTAAGTGGGGGAGTTACGCTCCCGCACGAGGAAGTTTTAGTGTGAGATTTCGGATGAGGCTATTGGTAGATCCGGAAAATGTTGTCGAGACCTGGTTGGGTCGATTTGTGGTAGAGTACAATTTCGGATAAATTGTACTTATGGTTTGGATTTGAATCATCACTGACGTGGTAACGTGGTAAATCTCGTAGAGAGATAATGGACGTGTTTGGCGAGCAAGGTGAAATCCTCCGGTTAAGGGAGGTGTGTGTCGGGTTCTCTTGTGAAGAATTATTGTTTGGTACCTATGTTTGGTATAGGTGGTTCTTGCTCGATTATGGTATGGTTGTTTGATGAAGCATGATCTTTAGGGTCCGCTGACTTCATCATGGGAATACGTGATTGGTGGAGCATGACTTTCGGGGTCCGCTGACTTCATCATGAGCGTGATGTTATATCAGTGAAGCATGATCTTCGGGTCCGCTGACTTCATCCGGTGTTGTGATTGGTGGAGCATGACCTTCGGGGTCCGCTGACTTCATCAAGGGAGTAGTGTTATGTCGGTATGGTGTAACACTATCGGGAAATGCGAAGTACCGGTGGGAAATGCGAGTACCATTCCTATGTTGAGATTGTGAATCGCGTGTGGTTTCGGATTCACGATGACGCGTGTGGTTTCGGTCATCTTAACTAAATGAATCTCGTGTAGTTCGGATTCATGGTGACTCGTGTAGTTCGGTCATCTTATTGAGGTAGTAATCTCGTGTGGTTTCGGATTACTAAGGCTCGTGTAGTTCGGCCAACCTCGATGTTGTGGAAGTGAATCTCGTGTAGTTCGGATTCACAAATGACTCGTGTGGTTTCGGTCATTGTATTGAGGAGTGAGTCTCGTGTAGTTCGGATTCACAATTGACTCGTGTAGTTCGGTCATTCCTCCGGGATAGTGACTCTCGTGTAGTTCGGATTCACTATGGCGCGTGTAGTTCGGCCATTCCCGATTGTTGTTGTGGTGAAGGTAGTGAGTCGCGTGTAGTTCGGATTCACTAGGGCGCGTGTGTTTTCGGCCAGCCTTCGTGTCGTGTGATCTATTGGTTGTTTGATACACCAATGGTAGGGTCGTAAGGACCATGTTGCAGGAACTATCGGTCGTTTTATACGTCGATGGTGGGGTCGTGAGGACCATGTTGTGGGATTAGTGAGGCGATAGCCGTGTTTCGCTCACATGTTTGTTACGGGTGTGACGATGGTTGATTTCGTACACCTTGGGTTTTGCGTTTTCATAGTCGTTTTGGGCGCTATCGGTTCTAGCCGTTGGATTATGATGTTACGGTAGTTGCGTATTGGTCGTATTGCGCACTACAATGGATGTTTAGTGATTGGTGTAATCCGTAAGGGTTCGTTTGGTTCGGTCTTCATCGTTTCGGGTTGTTGACCTTAGGTTGATATTTGGTTGTTTTTAGCGTTGTCCGTGGTAAAGGTACGCTAAGAAATTGATATCTTGGTTCGAGATTGATTGAGTTTCCCGATGTGAGGGATTGAGCATGGTTTTAGTGCTCGGATTGTGATTTGTTAAATCGCGTGTGATGATTTTGGTTGTTAGAGGTGATTCATTGGGAAGAGTTGCCTAGGAAAGTCGGATTGGGACGTATGTTTGAGGACCGTGGAGTGTGGTCCGTTTGGTTAAGTGACAAGGATCACGAGGACGTGATCGAGTTTAAGTGGGGGAGAGTTGTAAGACCCGAATAATTATCTTACTTACTTGTGTATTATGGTGTTCAAGGGTGTGGGTTTTATTGTATATAAATTAAAATGCAAAAGAAACTGTTTCAGTAGGATCGCGCGCCGCGCGGGTTTGGGGCGCGCCGCGCCATTTGGCGCTGACAGAATCCTTTGTTTTAAATTGGTTTAAATGAAGGGTATTTGGGTAATTTCACTTGGGGCCGGATTTGTGAGCCACATTACCTGGTTTGGATCAGTTTTGGATCATTTTCACATCCATTCATCACTCCCAACTATCTAGAGAGAGAGAGAGAGAGATAGATTCTAGAGAGAGATTTAGAGTTTTGGTGAAGAAGGAGGCCGAATTGATCAAAAGCTCGAGTTCTAAAGTTGTTCCTTTCGTTCCTAGCTACGTTGTGGTAGTATTGGTAAGCTCAAACTCCGAATTTCATCTATTTGATTTGATATTCAAGTTAGGGTTTGAGTTAGTTTGATGAAAAACCCTTTTAGATGATGAAATGGGTTTAGTGATGCTAGTAATTGGGTTTATTGTTAATTGTTGGTGGATTTTGGGTTGGTGAACTAATTGGCCATGTTTAGGACTTGAAATTGAGTTTAATCACTTAAGTTAGTGATTATGAAAGTATTGAAACCCATTTAAGGTTATTTGGTTGACTAATTGTGACTTTGGGTCAAATTAGGGTTTGGTGGTGATTATGACCCATTTGGCGATTTAATGAGGTTTATAAACTTAAAATGGATTAAGTTGAAGTATTAAACCGAGTTAAATGTGTTTTGGTGTTAAAACTTGTAAATGGTGAGATTTTGACTTAATGGGTCAAAATTAGGGTTTAAGTGTCAAAATGGGTATGACGCGTGTTTAACACTTGAGTTCGGGTTTAATTGGCGTATTAGGACCATTCTCACTTGTGTGAGTGATTATCGGTTAGTTTGGGCGCGGTTTGTACTTGGTAGTGCATTTGGGTCAAATTTGCACTAAGTGTCGAATTGGGTTGGTTTGTAAATCCAATCTAAGTGTGTTGTTGAATTTGTGATAATGGAATAGGTACTTTCCATTGACGAGTTGCAGATTACTTGGAAGCATTCTTCAAGACTTCAAGGTGAGTGATAATATCCTATGTGCATATGTATGTGTAGGATGGGTGCGGGTCGGGTGAAGTGGTTCTCGGTTATAGAGCCCCCTTCACATATAGGTGGATTTGATAGACTTGCGTTTAGATCCAATTGGCACGGTTGTGCATTTTGGTTGACCACCTTTGGCGACATACACGTTTTGTGTGTACACTATCACACGTGGTTGTGATGTGGATGATATAACCCCAATGGCGAAGGGTTTTGAGTTGGAGAAGTGAATCGCGTGTAGTTCGGATTCACGATGACGCGTGTAGTTCGGTCATCTTATCAAAAAATGAATCTCGTGTAGTTCGGATTCATGGTGACTCGTGTAGTTCGGTCATCTTATTGAGGTAGTAATCTCGTGTGGTTTCGGATTACTAAGGCTCGTGTAGTTCGGCCAACCTCGATGTTGTGAAGATAGTAATCTCGTGTGGTTTCGGATTACTAAGGCTCGTGTAGTTCGGCCAATCTTCATTGTGGTATTTGGTTCTCGGTATTGGGTTAAGGTGTTAACCTTGTTCGTTTATATTGTTATATATTAATGTATTGTTGTGTTGTAGCTAACCCTCCGGGTGTAGCTATTTGGCGTTGTTCACATCGTCGTTGGTGAACTTATATTGTTGTTGTATCTTTAGCTCGTTGCTTAGAGATCGTACGGTATGCTTAGTGTAGTGCCTTATATGGATGCTTCGGTATGCGGTATTTGTTATTTTGTGGCGTGTCCATTTTATACATATATATGTATGTAGTATATTATCATTCACTAAGCGTTAGCTTACCCTCTCGTTGTTGACTCTTTTTATAGATTGCATGCGGATGGTGGCTCGGGTAAGCGCGAGGATTAGAGGACTTGCATAGTTTGCGTAGAAGGCTTGCTTTTGGATTTATTAGGATTGGGTAGCGTATCCCCAATCGCCATGCTCGGCTTTGTTTGTATTAAAAGTCTTATGGTCGAAAATTGTATTTTGATACTTAAAGGGTAATTTGGGTCGATGTGGGCCCCGCTTCGTAAACTAAATTTTATTAATGGAACGCGCTAGTTTTCATATATTGAACATGCGGTTAAAAGCGTTTTGTCTAAATACGTCGGGAACTAGTCAAACATTTTCGCATTTAAAGACTTTCCGGACAGTCAGGTTTGGCGCGCCGCGCGACCTATATGGCGCGCCGCGCCAGGTGGCAGTTCAGCAAATTTTTTTTTATTGTTGTAATTTTACATGGTTTAATCGCGAGTTGGTTTGGATTGTTACATACACATTAATGAAAAGCACGACCGATGACAGTAACTTTCATGGTATCAGATTAAAACACCTTCACATCTCATCTATTCTTAATCACAATCATCATCACTATGGGCGATTCAAACAAAATCCACCCTGCAATCACAATCAACAACATCAAGAACTTCATCCCCATCACTCTCGAATTAACAACCGGTCAATACTCTGCGTGGTCTGAGCTCTTTCAGATTCACTGTACTGCCTTTCAAGTGATCGATCATATCATACCACCAACCGACACCCAATCATCTACCACCACTGCAGCCAACACCTCCACCAAACCACCAGACTGGTCAAGATTAGATGCAGTGGTCAAACAATGGATCTACTCAACAATTTCAAACGACCTTCTTCTCACCATCCTCACACCAGGATCAACTGCTCAAGAAACATGGGATCGTCTTAAAAACATATTCCATGACAACCAACACTCAAGATCTATCCACCTGATGAATCAATTCTCCAACACTCGTCTTGATGCCTTCTCCTCTGTCTCGGCATACTGCCAAGAATTGAAACAGCTATGTGACCAGATTAATCAGCTAAGTGATAACAACTCCCGGATTGAAGAAAATCGTTTGGTCCTACAATTGATTACTGGGTTGAATGATAGCTATGATGCTATCGGCTCCATTCTCGCTCATCGCAAACCTTTGCCATCCTTCTATGAAGCACGTTCTATGTTAATTCTCGAAGAGACCAGAAAATCAAAGCAATTGGCCTACGCCACTTCAACTGCTAACACCGCCCTAGTCACCACCACTCCTGCTACACCTCGTGCACCATCACTAAATCAAACTCAAATTCGTAACTATTCGAACAGAGGACGGGGGAATTCTAGGGGTAATTTTCGTGGCAGAGGGAACACAGGAAGAGGGCGAGGTCGCTCATCGTACAACTCTAATTCCAATTCGTCTGGTCAGAATGCATCTCAATGGGGATACGCTCCATGGGCTTGGCAAAATCAACAGTCGGCTCCTCCATGCCCTTATCCTTCAATGCCTTGGGTAAGGCCCAATAACAACAACCAGCCGGGTATCCTTGGTCCAAGACCACAACAAAGCTATGCCCATTCTGTTCAGTCTACTCCAACAGATATCGAAGAAGCGCTACACACCATGAGCCTCAACCCTCCCGATGATAATTGGTACTTAGACACTGGGGCTACATCACACATGACTGGTACGCAAGGTAATCTCACTTCTTATTATCATTCAAGGTTACCCTCTAGTATTATTGTCGGTAATGGACACGGTATACCAATTCTTGGCTATGGTAACACTAAGCTAAAACTCAATCCTAACCGACCCCTATACCTATCAAACGTATTACACTCACCTAAACTAGTAAAAAATCTCATATCTGTACGTAAACTATCAATCGAAAATAATATATCTATTGAATTTGATCCTTTTGGTTTTACTGTGAAGGACTTTCCGAAGGGGACCAAGCTAATGCGGTGCAACAGCACCGGTGATCTCTACCCATTCACGTTCTCCAAGCCGCACCTACCTTCTTATTCAGCTTTTACTGTTTTATCTCAAGACTTATGGCACAAACGCCTCGGACATCCCGGAGCTAGTACCATTAAGTCTCTTAGTAATAAAAATTGTATTCAATACAATTCGAAAAATAAGAGTCATGTTTGTCAATCATGTATTTTTGGGAAACATGTACGGTTGCCATTTCATTCATCATCCAATATTACATTTGCACCTTTTGATATTATTCATAGTGACTTGTGGACATCCCCAATTGTTAGTTGTAGTGGCCATCGTTACTATATTCTTTTCCTAGATAACTTTACAAATTTCTTATGGACAATACCTCTAACCTCAAAATCACAAGTGTTTCATATATTTCAACTATTTCACAAAATGATACATACTCAATTTGGTGCAAACATAAAAACATTCCAATGTGATAACGGAACCGAATACAATAACAATCAATTTCACAACTTTTGCTCACAAAACGGAATGCTTTTTCGTTTTTCTTGTCCATATACATCCTCTCAAAATGGTAAAGCGGAACGAAAAATTCGATCTATAAACAACATCATCCGTACACTCTTATCTCATTCCTCAGTTCCGGCCAATCTATGGCATCATGCTTTAGAAACTGCTACCTATCTACACAATATACTACCAAATAAACAACTTAATCATTTATCTCCTACTCAAAAACTGTACCAAAAGACGCCAATATATGACTCCCTAAAAGTCTTTGGTTGTCTTTGTTACCCTCTCATACCCTCCACCCAAATTAACAAACTACAACCACGATCCAAACCTTGTGTTTTTCTAGGCTATCCCAAAGATCACCGTGGCTACAAATGCTACGACTTGTCTTCCAAAAAGATCATTATATCCCGTCACGTAATATTTGACGAAAACGTGTTTCCTTTCTCAACTCACAAAAATACGGTACACTCTGACTATCAATTTCTTACTACACCCTTCAATCCCATACACTATAACATGGAATTTCCCACTCATGTCAATGCTACTGATCAAATTAATAATTCACTAAATTTAACTCCTACAAGCCCACCAATCCACCACGCTCAGACCATTAACTCACAAGATGCGTTCCCCTCTAGTCCATCTACCCAATCTACTAGCCCAGTAACCTCATCAAACAACACGACCTCAAGCACACAACCTGAATCAGTCACCAACTCCACTGTAAAAAATACCAAACCAAGCAATAACGTACCATCTAACTCAAACATTAATCAGTCTACTACATCTAATACTACCCAATCTGCGTTAGTACCCCCAACACCAAGTCAACCACTTCACCATATGAACACTCGAAGTAAGTCGGGTATCATTAAACCCAAACTGCCCTTTAATCTGTCAACATCCACAACAATCTCTCCTATACCATCTAACCCAAAAATTGCCCTTACCGACCCAAATTGGTACCGTGCCATGACTGATGAATACAAGGCCCTTATTGATAATAAGACGTGGATACTTGTCCCACGTCAACCCCATATGCACGTTATCAGATCGATGTGGATATTCAGGCATAAAACATGCTCGGATGGTACCTTTGAACGCTATAAAGCATGACTCATTGGTGATGGTCGAGCTCAACAACTTGGTATTGACTGTCACGAAACCTTTAGTCCAGTTGTCAAACCCGCAACTATTAGAACTGTTCTGAGTATTGCGATATCGAATGCATGGTCCATACGTCAACTAGACGTCAAAAATGCTTTTTTACATGGCAATTTATCAGAAACTGTTTATATGTATCAACCCGTCGGTTTTCGTGACACTCAACACCCTAACCATGTTTGTTTACTCCAGCGATCACTATACGGGTTGAAACAAGCACCTCGAGCTTGGTATCAACGATTTGCCGACTATGTAGCCACAATTGGTTTCAAACATAGCAAATGTGATCATTCGTTATTTGTATATCATGGGGGAAAAGAAACCGCTTACTTACTACTATATGTTGACGATATTATACTTGTTACTTCTTCTGATAAATTACGCAGGTCACTAATGGTACTTTTGGACAAAGAATTCGCAATGAAAGACTTGGGCCAACTCTCTTCATTTCTGGGCATTTCAGTCGAACGCAACAGACAAAGTCTTTTTCTTAATCAAAAAGCTTATGCAATGGACATTATTGAAAGAGCAGGGCTGTCCCAAAGTAACCCCGCTGCCACACCCGTCGATACTCAAGGCAAGCAAAGTTCATCAGTGGGTGACCTTTATTCGAACCCTACCCTTTATCGAAGTCTAGCTGGGGCGTTACAATACCTCACGTTTACCCGCCCGGACATATCTTATGCGGTGCAACAAATTTGTTTACACATGCATGCACCTCATGTAGCTCATATGCATGCATTGAAACGAGTGATACGTTATATAAAGGGAACTTTATCACTGGGATTACATATTACATCATCTCGTTCTCGCGACCTTGTATCATTTACCGATGCGGATTGGGGCGGATGTCCCGACACTAGACGTTCTACCTCGGGTTATTGTGTCTACCTCGGAGACAATCTGATTTCATGGTCATCTAAACGACAACCTATTGTATCACGATCTAGTGCCGAAGCCGAATATCGAGGCGTAGCCAATGCTGTTTCCGAAGTATGTTGGCTACGAAATCTACTACTAGAACTCAAATGTCCGATTCCTAAAGCTACATTGGTTTTTTGTGATAACGTAAGCGCTATTTACTTGTCAGGTAACCCCGTTCAACACCAAAGAACCAAACATATTGAGCTAGACATTCACTTCGTAAGAGAAAAGGTTGCAAAGGGTCACATTCGAGTACTACATGTCCCAACAAGATATCAAATTGATGACATTTTCACAAAGGGATTACCGAGAATATTATTCAATGATTTCAGATCCAGTCTATGCATTCGTCCACCGATCGCTTCGACTGCGGGGGAATAATAGAGTCAAGATAATTCAAGATAATCACAAACCAACTATCCGGTACTATAGGCATTGACTATTATGGTTCTGTTGTACAACTTAGTCAGTAGCTTGTTCCTAAGATTATGCAAAGTCAGTTGTAAATTTTATGTATAAAAACAACATTACACATTAATGAAAAGCACGACCGATGACAGTAACTTTCATATACCCTACAAAAACACCTCATCACGCCCCATCACTCTTGCTCCAATAATAATGGTATTAGATGTGTTTTTGAATAGTATGTTCTTCATATTCTAAGAAATATGTGATTAGTCTATTGCTTTAACTTTGAAGACTGCAACTTTTTATGTATATATATAGTTTGACCAATTGTGTCGTATGGGCACTCAAAGTTTATAAACTTAAGTTGTTTAGAACGACGCGTACTATTACAAAAATGGAATATGAACGAGAAACGTGAAAAAACAACTTTCTCAAGTGGATAGAAACCACGTTTTTCATTATTGAGACCATTACTAATAGGAACATGTTTTGAATCCGGTCTCTAAGCTAGGCTCCCTAACCAGTTCATTTGCCTATTTTCTATAGTAGTACGCGATGATGATGATGATGATGATGATGATGATATATATATGTGTGCCATGAATAAACTAGCTTCTTTCTCATACTTGTTAACTTCTAGTTATTGCACGAGGCAAAATTGATCGAAATGAAAGAGAAATTAGATACTTGAAGATAGCGGTGGTTTCACAGGTGGTTTTCTAAGAGATTTTAAGGTCGAAGGTCATAGTTAAGATAGAGGCCTGCCTCCCGCTAAATTCACTCGTTGGTCCCACCGATTGGGGACCCACATTTGTCCTAACACCACCCTATATCTCTCTTTGGCGTTTAGGTAGTTAGTTGTTTTCTAAGTTGAAGACCCTACACTAAAAGTAGCAAACACAATGCCCACAAGTCCAAGTCGATCTGGTACCTCATTATATCTTTCGGACCTTCTATTTTAATTCCAATTTCAATTTAATTTTATTATTTTAACTTTGTGTTCTGGTGAGTGTTTAATATACAAACGCAAATAGGTAAACATGGAACCTTATGGTGCATAAATTATGGGTCCCTTAAGTTGGCCATATATACTATCATATCCACTAAAAGGTTACATGTATGTGTTGAGTTTGTTTTGGACCCAAATCACTCATAATTCACATATAAATAATCATGTCCTTGCAACTACTTTTATGCACTCCACTCCTAGCTTTTTTGTTAGCTTTTTTGTTATCATCATTTCATATCATTCTCTTCTTTTAATTTTCTCTTTCATTTCATCAATTCTCTTTTAAGTAGTTTGTAGTAATGTCTCGTGAAGAGGAAGTGAGTTTATCTGTGAATGTTAACGGTCAATCTAAAGTGCCGCCGGGGTTTCGATTTCACCCCACGGAAGAAGAGCTTCTTCACTATTACTTGAGGAAGAAAGTTGCGTATGAAAAGATCGATCTTGATGTTATTCGTGAAGTTGATCTTAACAAGCTTGAACCTTGGGATATACAAGGTATGAGAATGTATAATATTAGTCAAATTTTCTATATTCATTAAGAAAGATCAACATACATGTTATTTTCCATCTCGTTTACCTCCAATTAAGCCCTGAAAGTAGCTTTTCTCTTTGAAAAGACATACTCCGTAATAATTTATATAAAAAACTAGCTAAAAGCTAGAAGATACTAATATAAGTAAATGAAGTTCATAATCTATCAATTGAGCCATTAAACCTTTTCAAGTATGTGATCAAAAGTCTTGGAACTTTTTTGATTGTTTTTTATTATGGCGAAAAAAAAACGAAAAGGTTTTTGATTTGTTAAAATAGAAGATACTAATAAAAGTAAATGAAGTTCATGTTATCTATCATATGAGCCATTAAACCTTTTCAAGTATGTGATCAATAAGTGTCTTGGAACCTTTTTTTTTTTTTTTTTTTTTTTTTCGACGATACTAATAACTTTTTTGATTTGTTAAATGTGTTATGTATCTATACATAAATGATTACATTTGGATCTATGCAGAGAGGTGTAAAATAGGATCAACTCCTCAAAATGATTGGTACTTCTTTAGCCACAAAGACAAGAAGTATCCGACAGGGACAAGAACGAATCGTGCAACTGCTGCCGGTTTTTGGAAAGCTACGGGGCGAGATAAGGTTATTTATAGTAGCTTCAACAGAATCGGTATGAGAAAGACACTTGTATTTTACAAAGGGAGAGCACCTCATGGACAAAAATCAGATTGGATAATGCATGAATATAGGCTTGACGATAATATGGTTACCAACCAAGATCCTTGTGTAAGTTTCTTTAGCATTCATGTTATTATATTTAAATTCAACTTTGACATAAGTTGTTTTCATATATAAAATTTGCTTTAACTAGAAGCTTTCTGTTTTAAACAAACTTTTTTAATTAAACGTTATGTAAAAATATATATAATCGATTCATTTCACACCAAATCAAATTAATACGTACAACTTAACCGATGTACGTTTTATTTATGGCGAGATTTTATTACTCGTATTATGTTTTCCATAATATATCTTGATTGTATAGTTTTACCAAATAAAAAATGTGTTAATAATTAATACTCAATATCATATAGGGTTCTAACCTTTGTGATTCAACACAAGAAGATGGATGGGTTGTATGTCGAGTTTTTAAGAAGAAAAACTACCACAAAGCACTTGAAAGTCCCCAAAGATTGATATCGACCTCATGCACAGATTCAAGAACTCAATTGCAATCAATACACAAAGATAGTGTTCTTGATCAATTACTAGTGTACATGGGTAATAATAGATCATGCAAGCTAGAACTCGAGTCTTTAACCGCGAACCACAACACTATGCAACATTTCACTAGCCCGATCAACGATAGGTTCTACCATAATCTTCCAAGGCTTGAAAGTCCCACTAATTTTGATCATGGGTTAACTACTTTCAAACCTCAAGTAAATGACTTTTTAACAGAATCCGATCAAGGAAGGATCATGGACCATGACTCACTCGAGCATCTTGATAATTTGGCTGATCTTGAACGCCTCGTGGCTACTCAATTAAACGGTCAAGTTGATTCTTCTAAGCAATTGTACTCTTGTTCTGGTGATCAACCTAATGAAGACTTTTGTTTTCCACTTGATCAACATGATGATCAAGAACTATCTCAACTTTGTGATTCAACTACAAGTGCTCGATCGAATCAAGGAGTTTACACGAGCGAGATAGATTTATGGAGCTTTGCAAGATCATCTTCAACTTCATCATCCCCGGATCCTTTGTGTCACTTGTCAGTTTGATATTAATATTAACTATTAATATTATTATTAATACTATAATGAAATAATATAAACTAGAAAAACATAATAGGGTTAGGGGTGAAAGAATTGACCGAAACGTAAGATGATTGATTGCTATAGGTTGCAAAATGTTGAAAAAAGAAAAAAGAAAAACATTCTACACACATATTATATAGAAAAGGAATGAATAAGAATTAGTGAATAAAGGTATATGTTTGTATGTATGTATTGGTGATGGATTTGTGGGGTGCGGATGCATGTCATGTGATACGGAGTAGTTATGTCATCCATCACACAACATATTGATGTTATTATAAGTATCAACAATCACATGTACATATCACACTTATACATAAATAAAGTAGTTATATTTTGATGCATGCGTGGTCATGCATGTATTTTGATCGTATTTATATCTAAATTGTCTCTCTCTATTTATATTTATATTATTATTATTATATAAATATAAAATATAAATATAAATAATAGAATAATAATTAATAGATACTCCGTAATAGATAATACTTAAATATAAATGTACGTTAGACAAATAAAGTAGTTATAATGTTGATTTATGAGCTGTGGTTGGTCACACATAAAAGGTTTCACCAACAAAGTTTTGAAGAAAAAGTTGCATGAAAATTCAGAAGTCAACTACCTTTTCCAAATGAAATTACATACACCACCAACAAAAGAGATTACTCCCTATATTACATAAAACCTCCATAATCTCCTATAATTAGCTACTGTGCTGTCTCTTACATTACTATACACTATACCTACACCAACAATTATTATTATTATTATTATTATTATTATTATTATTATTATTATTATTATTATTATTATTATTATTATTATTATTATTATTATTATTATTATTATAGGTAATTAATAAGATAATAAATTAATATAAGTGCTAATTTTATATGTCGTCAAATTGAATATGATTAGAATTCTGTTAGACAACGAACGCACCACACCCAACTCCACTAGCTACGTGATACGTAAATGATCATTTTATCTCTGATCTCTTTTCAAAGGATATCCCACGTTAATACCCAATTTGCCCCCGCCTCTCTCTCT
Organism: Rutidosis leptorrhynchoides; assembly: GCF_046630445.1. Lineage (NCBI taxonomy): Eukaryota > Viridiplantae > Streptophyta > Magnoliopsida > Asterales > Asteraceae > Rutidosis > Rutidosis leptorrhynchoides. The sequence goes on from NC_092333.1 coordinate 82,712,829, forward strand.
CTCTCTCTATATATATATATATATATATATATATATATATATATATATATATATATATATATATATATATATATATATATATATATATATAGTGGTAGGATCAAGAGGGAAGTAACCAATCGGGGAAAGTGGGGGGAAGCAAAATTTTTTTTTTTTGTTTTTTGAAAAAACTTTGTTCACGAACATTATAGATGAGATGAAAATATGAACATTTAGTAGAGACACTTTGTGATAAATGTTTTTATTTTGGCGGAAAAACGCTCGAAGAAGTAATATATAACAATTATCGTGTTTTTCCAGCGTATATTGAGGTTTTAGTTATTGAGGTTTGGATATTAGAGTTTAGATATTAAGGTTTATAGGGTTTAGATATTAGGGTTTAGAAATTTAGGGTTTAGGGTTTAGATTTAGAGTTTAGATTTAGTTTTTAACACGAACGGTTTAGAGTTTAGGGTTTAGGGTTTAGTGTTTTGGGTTTATGGAATAAACCCAAAACACCAAACTCTAAACCCTAAACCCTAAACCCTAAACTCTAAATCGGGCTAAATTTTACTTCATAAAACATGAAGGAAAAAAACGTTCATATTCTTCACGAACAATATTATCTTAAATGTTATTTTTGTCGAACGTTTTTTCGCCTAAATAATAACATTCATCACGAAGTGTCTCTTCTAAATGTTCATATTTTCGTGTGATCTTGATGCCGGAAAATTTTCTTTCCAAAAAAACGAAAAAAAAAAAAAAATTGTTTCCCCCCGCTTCCCCCCGATTGATTACTTCCCCGTTGATCCTGCCCCTATATATATATATATATATATATATATATATATATATAAGGTTTTTGAGCCCGTGCGTTGCACTGGTGTGTAAAAAACTGTGCAAAAAGTGTAATTCGCAGTTCAAAATAGTATGTAAATAGCGATACTAAAAAAGTAGAAAAAGTATAACAATTATTTAAGAGCCTGTGGTGTTGACAAATTTTAAAAATTCTTTTCAGTTTAAAAGCCCGTGGTGTTGACAAATTTTAAAAGTTCTTTTCAGTTTAAGAGCCTGTGGTGTTAACAAATTTTAATAGTGGTTATGAGTGGTGTTGACAAATTTTAATAGTGGTTTTGAGTAGCGTTAGTAACTTAATATAAAGGGTTAAAACCATAAATATGTTATATACTTTCATTTTTGTTTCAATGTAGGCTATATACTCCGAAAAATACCAATGTAGGCTATATACTTTCAAAAATTGTACTCATGTCAACAAAAATGACCTGCTACCGGTTATATCGGTTAAAATGATTGTGGAATATTTTTTTTTAGAATATAACATGAAAAAAAACCCTGCAACTTGTTCTTCCATGAATAGGCTAGATACTTTCATTTTTGTTCCAATGTAGTCTATATATTCCAGATTTCGAAGTCAAACTTATGTTCATGAAGGTCAACGATTTGATTCATGAAAGTATATAGTCTATTTACGGCTTTAACCCTAATATAAATTATATACTACATAATATTTATAAAAAATATGACAAATTTTAAAAAGTTCTTTTGAGTTTTTTTTTATGACAAATTTTAAAAAAGGACCTTGTGTGCTAAAAATTAGATGGGGATGGGTGAAAAATGTAAAATTTATTAAAAATTAAAGAGGCAATCAGCCTCACTTCTTCTCATTTCTAAAATACTCTGTATGTTAAAAATTAAGATGTATTATATTTGCGAGTTTCTTGCACACTTAGGTGCATATATAGCTTGATTAATCTTATCTTATCTTATATATACTCCGTAAATATATAGTAATTGTAATCTTATCTTATATATACTCCATATATACTAAAAAACTTATACGTACATATATATATATATATATATATATATATATATATATATATATATATATATATATATATATATATATAGGGCAGGATCAATGGGGAAGTAACCAATCGGGGGGAAGCGGGGGGAAGCAAAAAAAATTTTTTTCTTCGTTTTTTTTGAATTTTTTTTTTCCGGCATCAAGATCACACGAAAATATGAACATTTAGAAGAGACACTTCATGATGAATGTTATTATTTAGGCGGGAAAACGATCGACAAAAATAACATTCAAGATAATATTGTTCGTGAAGATCAGATGAAGAAGAAATACCCGCATCTATTTCCAGAAGATTCGTCAACACCTTCAACAGCTTAAAATTTCGGGACGAAATTTATTTAACGGGTAGGTACTGTAGTGACCCGAACTTTTCCATGTTTATATATATATATTAATTGAGATTGATATTTACATGACTAAATGTTTCCAATGTGTTAAGCAATCAAACTTGTTAAGACTTGATTAAATGAAATAAGTTTCATATAGACAATTGATCACCCATGTTGACCGGCGATTGACGAACGTTACAAAATTGTAAAAACTACATGTTGTGGTATATATAGACATATATATATATATATGGTTGACATAAGATTATGATGAGTAAGTATCTCGCTAAGTATATTAACAATGTGTGATATACATAAAAAATGAGATTACTAAGTTAAGAAACTCGAAATGATATATATAACGATTATCGTTATGATAACGTCTACTAAATACATATGTATCATATTAAGATATTGATACACTATATTTAACAAGATAAAATGATATTTAAATATATCATTAAGTGTGTTAACAATGAACTGCATATGTAAAAGCAAGACTACTAACTCAAGAATTACGAAACGAGACTTATATGTAACGATTATCGTTGTAACGATATTTTAATGTATATATATATATATTAAGAGATATTCATACATCATAATATCATGATAATATAATAATTTAACATCTCATTTGATATAATAAACATTGGGTTAACAACATTAATTGAGATCGTTAACTTAAAGGTTTCAAAACAACACTTACATGTAACGACTAACGAAGACTTAACGACTCCATTAGAATGTATATACATGTTGTGTTTTGATATGTATTCTTACACTTTTGAAAGACTTTAAGACACATATCAAAGTACTTCTACTTAACAAAAATGCTTACAATTACATCCTCGTTCAGTTTCATCAACAATTCTACCCGTATGCACCCGTATTGGTACTCGTACAATACACAGCTTTTAGATGTATGTACTATTGGTATATACACTCCAATGATCAGCTCTTAGCAGCCCATGTGAGTCACCTAACACATGTGGGAACCATCATTTGGCAACTAGCATGAAATATCTCATAAAATTACAAAAATATTAGTAATCATTCATGACTTATTTACATGAAAACAAAATTACATATCCTTTATATCTAATCCATATACCAACGACCAAAAACACCTACAAACACTTTCATTCTTCAATTTTCTTCATCTAATTGATCTCTCTCAAGTTCCATCTTCAAGTTCTAAGTGTTCTTCATAAATTCCATAAGTACAGTTTCATAAAAATCAAGAATACTTCCAAGTTTGCAAGTCTACTTCCAAGCTTTCTAATCCATTCCAAATAATCATCTAAGATCAAGGAACCTTTGTTATTTATAGTAAGTTATCTTTCTAATTTAAGGTAATATTCATATTCAAACTTTGATTCAATTTCTACAACTATAACAATCTTATTTCGAGTGAAAATCTTACTTGAACTGTTTTCATGTCATGATCCTGTTTCAAGAACTTTCAAGCCATCCAAGGATCCTTTGAAGCTAGATCCTTTTTTCTCATTTCTAGTAGTTTTATTTCGAAAACTTGAGGTAGTAATGATGTTCATAACATCATTCGATTCATACATATAAAGCTATCTTATTCGAAGGTTTAAACTTGTAATCACTAGAACATAGTTTAGTTAATTCTAAACTTGTTCGCAAACAAAAGTTAATCCTTCTAACTTGACTTTTAAAATCAACTAAACACATGTTATATATCTATATGATATGCTAACTTAATGATTTAAAACCTGGAAACACGATGAACACAATAAAATCGGATATACGCCGTCGTAGTGAAACCGGGGGCTGTTTTGGTTTGGATAATTAAAAACTATGATAAACTTTGATTTAAAAGTTGTTCTTCTGGGAAAATGATTTTTCATATGAACATGAAACTATATCCAAAAATCTTGGTTAAACTCAAAGTGAAAGTATATTTTTCAAAATGGTCATCAAGATGTCGTTCTTTCGACGGAAATGACTTGTAACATCCCAGGTAACACGTTCCCCATAGCATGATATTGTCCGCTTTGCCCGTAGGCGCACGGATTTTTCTTGGCAACCAAACACGGTGTGCACTTTCCCAGGAGGTCACCCATCCTGGTAGTTCTCTCGCCTGAGCACGCTTAACTGCAGAGTTCTCATGGGATCTGCTGCGCTTGTGGTCCCAAAACGCGTCATGCTAGGAAAGGTCTCCACACCCTTATAAGGCATGCTTCATTCCCCTCTCCAACCGATGTGGGACGGATGTAACACGGATGTTACAATCCTCCCCCCTAATGGGACACAGCGTCCTCGCTGTGCACGTTTGGTCCGGAACCTGGCTCTGATACCATCTGTAACATCCCAGGTAACACGTTCCCCGTAGCATGATATTGTCCGCTTTGCCCGTAGGTGCACAGATTTTTCTTGGCGACCAAACACGGCGAGCACTTTCCCGGGAGGTCACCCATCCTGGTAGTTCTCTCGCCTGAGCACGCTTAACTGCAGAGTTCTCATGGGATCTGCTGCGCTTGTGGTCCCAAAACGCGTCATGCTAGGAAAGGTCTCCACACCCTTATAAGGCATGCTTCGTTCCCCTATCCAACCGATGTGGGACGGATGTAAAACGGATGTTACATGACTAGCTCTTTAGTAATTGACATGTAACTTAAATTTCCGACTATAAACCTATACATTTTCTGTTTGGATTCTTAAATTAGAGTTCAATATGAAACCATAGCAATTTAATTCACTCAAAACGGATTTAAAATGAAGAAGTTATGGGTAAAACAAGATTGGATATTTTTGATCTTTTTAGCTACGGGAAATGTTTAACAAATATATACAAATCATATCCTAGCTAACTTATATTGTATTATACATGTATTCTAATATATTATGTAATATTGGGATACCATAGACACGTATGCAAATGTTTTGACATATCATATCGACCCATGTATATATATTATTTGGAACAACCATAGACACTCTATATGCAGTAATGTTGGAGTTAGCTATACAGGGTTGAGGTTGATTCCAAAAATATAATATACTTTGAGTTGTGATCTAGCCTGAGACGTGTATACACTGGGTCGTAGATTGATTCAAGATAATATATATCAATTTATTTCTGTACATCTAACTGTGGACAACTAGTTGTAGGTTACTAACGAGGACAGCTGATGTGATGACCCGGGAAATTTCGATCAAATTTAAACTTTAATCTTTATATGTTCCCGACACGATAAGCAAAAATCTGTAATGTTGAGCCTCGAAAGTTTTGAAATCTGTATTCATGTAATCAATTGCCCTTTGACTATGCCAGATGATTCACGAATCTTAAATTATAAATAGAAATAATTATATATATAAATAACTATATATGTAACTAATTATATATATCTTAAAGTAAACTGATATGTGATTTAGTTACTACGAAAGATAAATTAAGATAATTTAAAACTTGTTAGTTTATTATAAAGAGTATATTGAATATACATGATTTTGAATATAAATTTGTCAACGTTAACAAAGTATTAAATAAATCCTTTTAAATTAATTTGTTTCAACAGATATAATTAATATAGTTACTTACTTACTATTTAAACCATGATTGTATATATAGTAACATATAAATATATATATGATTTATATATATATATAAATGTTGATTGTATATATATAAATATTAGATAGTCAATAAATGTTATCATATAATATATGATATAATTTTACATAATTAATAAAGTATAGTATTACTAAATTAAATTTAGTTGCAAGTAAAATATAGCTGTACACTAATATTATTAGTACAAATTTATAAATTTTTATTTATTATTATCATTATTACTTTTATCATTAGACTTATTATTATTATTATGAGATAATGTTATTATTATAAATTATCAAATATTATTACTAAGTTTATAGTCTCCTTTATATTTATTATTAATACTATACTATATCAGCATTTTTACTACACTTAATTAGTTGATATTATTATTAATAATAATATAATTAATTCTATAATTATTATTAGTAATAATATATTTATTGATTATTGGTAATTACTACATAAACTATAAAAAAAAAATTAAACAAAAAATGGTACGATTGCAAGAATCAAATTCAGTTCCTTGTTGCTATCACAACTGCTTTAATTTTTTGTCTCTGCCTCCAAAAACACTTTACAGCTATATAGATCGTACAAATCAGGAACATTATTATTCGAATTTTTTTATTTAATACTATGTTCTAGTTTGTCTGATTAAGAAATCGAGTACCAGATTCTTTATCTAATTGATCAATTCAGTAATATGTAACTCATTCAACCTACTACAACCTTTATCAAACACAAACACCCTTCACAGATTTCTAAATTAATGAAATAAAGCCAAAACAGATGAAGAACATTACGGGTTCCCTGTACCATTATTTTTTTTTTTTATCAATTACTCGAATTTGATTCAGTTTTTAAAATCTAAAAATGCAGATAGTTTAGGAATCCATTAATGAATCTTTCTGCAAGTTTTCAAACTCTAATTCTTCAAAATGAGTTCTAATTTTCGAGTCAAAGTTCTTGTTTCAAAAAGTCAACATATGTTCATCAGTAAAATTCAAACTTATTGTTGTGTGATAAGTGAAATTAGGAATTTACAAAGACTCTAGAGAAGTTTTAAAAAGTATTTCGTGTTATAACATTTAGCTAAAACGTTTCCAAATCGAAAATCATTTTTTTTTATAAAGCCGCGACAGCAGCAGCTAAGCTGGGAATTCGTTTTAATTTTTTTTTCTTCTAATATTACAATCACTAATTATTGGTGATTCTAATTAGTTTGAAGAACATATTTTTTTTTTATAATTGATTCATTGTTTGAAGTATTCCTAGTCGATTTTTAAGGTGAAGAAGAAGAAGAAGAAGAAAATAGGGTTAGATAATACGGTATATAATTGATTGGGATCGTATTAAATCAGAAAAAGCAAAGCAGCCCAGCTGGTTTAGAGAGTGGTGTCGGGTTCCGAGAGGTCTCAGGTTCGAGACTGACTAGTGCCGTTTTTTTTAAAAACCCAATCCTTTTGAGGTAGAATTCATTTTATTATTATTATTATTATTATTATTATTATTATTATTATTATTATTATTATTATTATTATTATTATTATTATTATTATTATTATTATTATAATTAATATTATTATAATTATTATTATTTTTGTTATTATTATTGTTATTATTGTTAGTATTAGTGCTACAATTATTATTATTAGTAACATAGTATTAAGTATCATAAATATTAGTATTATTATTATTATTATTATTATTATTATTATTATTATTATTATTATTATTATTATTATTATTATTATTATTATTATTATTATCATCATCATTATTATCATCATCATCATTATTATTATTATTATTATTATTATTATTATTATTATTATTATTATTATTATTATTATTATTATTATTATTATTATTATTATTATTATTATTATTATTCATAGTAATATAACTAATAAGATTATTATCATTATTGTTAGTATTACCATTAGTACTATTATTATCATTTAAAAACTATTAGTATTATCATTACTAACATTATCATTATTAGTATGATTATGGTTATTATTATTATTATCAGAATTATGTGTATATTAATAACAGTTATATTATAAAAGTCATAATAAAAGTTGATAGGGTAAAAATCATGAATGTACTATAATATTAATTTATAGGAACTCTAGGTATAGGTTTAGAAACTAATCATTAAATTTACGATAAATTCGATTAACATTATTATTAGCATCACTATTATTATTATTACTATCATTATATTATTAATAGAATTTATCACTTTTATTAAAAACTAATATTCTTACTAAATTAACATTTTTTAATAAAGTTAATACCTTTATGAAGATTTTCATCATTAAAATTAATATTATTATTAATAATATTACCACCAATATTATAACTATCACCCTTATCATTTTTAGTATTATTACAAGTAAATTTTTTTTAATAAAAGATACACTGCAATAATATTAATATTACATCACTATATTTTTATTATTAAATGATATTAATTAAGTTATATAAAAATATAATTATATATATATATATATATATATATATATATATATATATATATATATATATATATATATATATATATATATATATATATATATATATATATATATATATATATATATATATATATATATATATATTTATAAACTATAATATAAATTAGTATTATCAATATGTTATAACGAATGATAGTGATAAAAAACATATAAAATATATATACTAAATGTATCTATATAATACATAATATAACAAGTATAATTATTAATAATAATATATATAAATGTATTTGACTACGATTATGTGTATTAATATATATACACAAATGATATAGGTTCGTGAATCTGAGGCCAACCCTGCATTGTTCAATTGTTCAATATCGTCATATGTATTTTTACTACAAAATACAGTACTGTGAGTTTCATTATTCCCTTTTTATATATATTTTTGGGCTGAGAATACATGCAATGTTTTAATAACTATTTTATAATATTTATATGCGTGAGTTTCATTTGCTCCCTTTTACTCATTACATTTTCGGGCTGAGAATACATGCGCAATTTTTATAAATGTTTTACGAAATAGACACAAGTAATCGAAACTACGTTATATGGTTGAATGATCGAAATCGAATATGCCCCTTTTTATTAAGTCTGGTAATCTAAGAATTAGGGAACAGACACCCTAATTGACGCGAACTCTAAAGATAGATCTATCGGGCCCAACAAGCCCCATCCAAAGTATCGGATGCTTTAGTACTTCGAAATTTATATCATGTCCGAAGGAGGATCCCGGAATGATGGGGATATTCTTATATGCATATTGTGAATGTCGGTTACCAGGTGTTCAATCCGTATGAATGATATTTTTGTCTCTATGCATGGGACGTATGTTTACGAGAAATAGAAATATGAAATCTTGTGGTCTATTAAAATTATGAAATGATTATTTATGTTAAACTAATGAACTCACTAACCTTTTGGTTGACACTTGAAAGCATGTTTATTCTCAGGTATTAAAGAAATCTTCCGCTGTGCATTTGCTCATATTAGAGATATTACTTGGAGTCATTTATGACACATTTCAAAAGACGTTGCATTCGAGTCGTTGAGTTCATCAAGATTATTATTAAGCCAATTATAGTTAGATATATTATAAAATGGTATGCACGCCGTCAACTGTCGATGTAATGAAAGATTGTCTTTTCAAAAATGAATGCAATCTTTGTAAAATGTATCATATAGAGGTCAAGTACCTCGCGATGTAATCAACTGTTGTAAATCGTTTATAATCGAGATGGACTTCGTCCGAATGGATTAGGACGGGTCTTCACAGTTGGTATCAGAGCGGTGGTCTTAGCGAACCATGACTGCATTAGTGTGTCTAACTGATAAGTCGTTAGGATGTATTAGTGAGTCTGGACTTCGACCGTGTCTGCATGTCAAAAGTTTTGCTTATCAGTTCTAGTCGGAAATCATCTGCTTATCATCCTTAGGAAATTACCTGCTTATCATTCTTAGTCTAGACACATCTTACTGCCTCTATTGCTTAGATAGTGTATAGACAAAACTCATATCTTAGCATATCTGCTAATACATATCTTAGCATATCTGTTATTGTTACCTTTGCCTGACAGCTTCCGTAGATTCCTCCGTAACTTATGGGATTTTAGTATTATATATGCATATGTAAATTATGTATTGCAGGGTACTAATCTACATCCTATAATCTATTTATTAACGAAAATCCTTCATCTGATCGTACGAGATGAATCCCTCAACCAGTTCGAGTTCCTCAGATTTCGATAGCTATTCCGATAGTTATTCCGACAGCTATTCCGACATGGATATCCACCTAAGGTCCGAAAGCAACGTCACCAAAATGAATTAACCAATCAGCCATCCCCAATTCATCTGATGGATTCGTAGTTGACTTAAACAATGGAGACGCGCAGAAGGCGATCCCTTCCACTAACCGAATTCACCTTTTGGCGAAGAACCTGAAGCACTTACCGGCGAACCTGTTCGTAACACCATTTTCACCCTCATTTCTCGAATATCTCACCACGACTATATCATAACTCAGATTCTAAACCTTATTCATCCGCTCGTTCCGACTGACAATCATCCCGGAGTAATACAAGAAGTCAATGAACTTCGCGCTCTAGTAATCAATTTGGAGAACATGGTGCAAAACGTACCAGCTTCAGCAACATCACCAGCACCAACATCAATACCAGTACCACCAACAACTCAAGTTCACATCATACACCTCAACATCTAATTATGTACCTCGAGCATAATCATCAATCTGCGAATCGTTCTACATCATTTATTTTCGTTCGACATGATGATTATGTAATCTTCAATGTTCTAGAGATTATATATTCTAGTTCTAACGGTAAATCAAATGAGATTAATATTATATTAACTCATTAAATCTATGATTACATCTGAAGAAAATATATATGTAAGTATATTTTCATAAAGATTGTAATAAAAAAAAATTCTTTCGTATAAACTGTTAATGGTGAAAATATTTTAACGGGTTGGTAATACCCGAGGAATATTTAGATTTCACTTTAATAAGTTATACTGTACATTCTTCGAATCTGATTCAACATCCATTTACTATCCTACTTACATCTACAGAGATACAAATCCGTTCACCGCAGAATAACCATTTTTTTTATTCAATTTCATATTTGGATTTTGATTTATCACAATCCAACAAGTGGTATAATGAAGAAAACATTGGACAAAATAAAAGTTGTTAGAAACAAACGAATTAACTAATTGAAATTTTGTTAAGAATCCACGCTAACTGTTCCTAGCTAACTGATTACATTTTAGTTATCGCAGTTTATTTATCGCAATTTAATTATCGCAATTTTATTTATCGTTATTTAATTTCTGTTATTTACTTTACGCTTTTAATTTATCGTCATTTAATTTCTGTTATTTATTTTACGCACTTTAAATATCGGGACACGTATACAAGGTTTTGACATATCATATCGACGCATCTATATATATTATTTGGAATCACCATAGACACTCTATATGCAGTAATGATAGAGTTCTCTATACAGGGTTGAGGTTGATTCTCAAATAATATATATACTTTGAGTTGTGACCGAGTCTGAGACATGTACACGGGTCACGATACATATTAATTAATTCGAATATTATATATTAAACTATATATGTATTATTGGACTGTAAACTGTGGACTATCGACTGTGGACTAATAATATTGGACAATAAAAGTGAATTAAAATACTGATTATAACATATGAAACTAAATAATTCTTCAAGTTTGCCACTTGATTTCATCTTAAACCTCATTTGTATCTTGACGATTACAATCTGCGTTCAAACCTTTCATGATTCTTGAAAACACCTCAATCGAGAGGATGAACCAACCGAACTTCATCTACGGAAGGAAAGATTTATGCATATAGTTATGCACCTGAGAAACTCTCGGCAACTGAGTAAAAGTTTAACACGTAGCCGCGTCAGATCCTTTGGCATTTATTAGAAAAAAAAATAACTTTGCAATCCCTTTTCAAAGTAGCCAATTTTGTCACAGCTCCAACCAGTCAACTTCGACTTTTCATTCGAAGTTGCCTTACTATAATCTTGATATATACGACTACCCTTTTGATACCGGAGAATTCTTTTTATATTCCACCATATTACCAACAGACGTACCAGCAACCTCGTTGCTTCTTGACTTAAATCTCTCTGAAAAATCATTATATTTATTCATTGAAACCCTATCATATAATCATCCGCATCTTGTAACGAGAACTGCCATACTAATTACCGGGAATCAGCAATCAGTACTTTGAAAACTCACAGCATATCTACATCAACAGTTATATGTATGACATTTATCTCTTAGAATTATGATCTCTTATTCTGAAATTCTGAAAAGCACTCAGTCACAAATCAATACTCTGAATGTTGAAAAAGCTGAATGAAGCAGCAGAAATCGTAGACAACCGTAAATGACCTTAATCATCGAAAGTTTGATGATAAAGAATAGTATGTTGGAAAAGCTCAGAAAAGTTGGAACTGGAAAACGGATTGAGCTAACCATGAAGGAGACCAAGGACAAATACAAGGACTAAACTCTATATTCAAAGGATCCAGGTAATTCTGGATCCAATGAAACCTTTAGAGAATATCTTGCTCCGTACTCATGTTAAAATCTTGCGAAAAGTCTTTCTTCATCAACCATCGAACTTAGAAATCCCAAAATATCATCATCAATATCTTCGATATTTCTGAGGACATTGTCATAAATATTCTCGTCCGAAATTATAAACCTCTTCGTGCTTCCTGTGTATCATTATATTGGAAACATTCAATATAAAATTTAGTACCGAAAAGCAGATTATGCGAAACTATGAAGAAGACCGTGGACAAATCACGAAGTATAAGTTTGACTTCAAAGAATCTAAATGATTCAAGGTCTGCTAAAGTCTTTAGTGAATATCTTGCTCCCTACTCTAAACCCTTGCAGACAATAGTTTCTATCATCCTCTGATCTTAGATATTACGAGATATTATCATATCTTTCATTATAAATATCCTTCATATTTTTGGAGATATTTTTATAACTATTCTTATCTGAAATCATTAATCTCTTCGTGCTATCAGTATTACAACATATAGAAACTGTTAGTTTATATATTCTGTAAACTTTCGAGCTTAAAATATGAATGTTATTGAAGTAATGTTGGGAACTGAAGCATGAGTTAGTATAATATAATGACACTTGATCAACGTGATTATATTACAGTAAGTCATGCTGAGTTTCTAATGAAACGTGATGATTCTCAGTACCATCATCATGTGTCATGTTACACGACTCTTACATTCTAACCGATCTCCAAACATATTAAGAACATATCTTCTTAATAGTTCTATCTTTCCGTATATTCTGGTAAATTGGCAAATCAAGATCGTACTATTGCGATTTCCTTTCTTAGAACATTAACTATATTCATTTCAAAATTTATACCTACGAATCTCGGTCCATTATTCGTTTGACTTAGAGTCAAGAAGAGAATAAAAAGGCAAAAAGCTCCAAAATATAAGAGAAAATATAAAGCCCAACAACAACACCGAAATTACAAACCGTGGATATCAGTGCGTATAGCAATATAAAGACACGGGAGGATTATAAATACAATAATCCCTAAAGCATAGTAGAAATAAAAGGATTCCTCCGGTAGAAGTTGGAAAAGGAGAATGATTGTTGCGATAATCAGGATAAGGACAAGGATTAGAACTGGATTAAGCATTTTCACGATCTTTTGAATTTAGGAATTGAGTATTGAAGTGGTGAAAATTAATGGAACGGAAAAGGTAAAATTTATAGTGAAAATATCAGACAGAGGAATCGAGGCAGATCACCGAATTTAATTATAGAAATCTAAATTTCCTTATTCACAGGAGAATCAAATCTTTTAGATTTCGAAGATTTTCTTCAAATCCCTTTAAATTCCGGAATTCAACCAAAACAACGTCAAAAGTTAAGACGCATCCTGTTTTCTAAATTCAATCGTGACTACGTCAAAAGTTAAGATGTATTTTACTTTCAAAAATCAACCCTGACTCTGTCAAAAGTTACGACGAATCTTTACTTATCCTATTTCAATCTTTTGTGATAATTTCACTCGTACGCTTCGAATAATTGAGTTGTTTTATTCAAATCACCTGATGGTAATAAAACTTTAATTATTGACTCATATTCGTCATGAAAACATTTTTATTGTTAGCCATGACGACCACACTCAAATTTCGGGACGAAATTTCTTTAACGGGTAGGTACTGTGATGACCCGGGAAATTCCGATCAAATTTAAACTTTAATCTTTATATGTTCCTGACACGATAAGCAAAAATCTGTAATGTTGAGCCTCGAAAGTTTTTGAAATCTGTATTCATGTAATCACTTGCCCTTTGACTATGCCCGATGATTCACGAATCTTAAATTATAAATAGAAATAATTATATATATAAATAACTATATATGTAACTAATTATATATATATTAAAGTAAACTGATATGTGATTTAGTTACTACGAAAGATAAATTAAGATAATTTAAAACTTGTTAGTTTATTATAAAGAGTATATTGAATATAAATGATTTTGAATATAAATTTGTCAACGTTAACAAAGTATTAAATAAATCCTTTTAAATTAATTTGTTTCAACAGATATAATTAATATAGTTACTTACTTACTATTTAAACCATGATTGTATATATAGTAATATATAAATATATATATGATTTATATATATATAAATGTTGATTGTATATATATAAATATTAGATAGTTAATAAATGTTATCATATAATATATGATATAATTTTACATAATTAATAAAGTATAATATTACTAAATTAAATTTAGTTGCAAGTAAAATATAGTTGTACACTAATATTATTAGTACAAATTTATAAATTTTTATTTATTATTATCATTATTACTTTTATCATTAGACTTATTATTATTATTATTATGAGATAATGTTATTATTATAAATTATCAAATATTATTACTAAGTTTATAGTCTCCTTTATATTTATTATTAATACTATACTATATCAGCATTTTTACTACACTTAATTAGTTGATATTATTATTATTAATAATATAATTAATTCTATAATTATTATTTGTAATAATATATTTATTGATTATTGGTAATTACTACATAAACTATAAAAAAAAATTAAACAAAAAATGGTACGATTGCAAGAATCAAATTCAGTTCCTTGTTGCTATCACAACTCCTTTAATTTTTTGTCTCTGCCTCTAAAAACACTTTACAGCTATATAGATCGTACAAATCAGGAACATTATTATTCGATTTTTTTTATTTAATACTATGTTCTAGTTTGTCTGATTAAGAAATCGAGTACCAGATTCTTTATCGAATTGATTAATTCAGTAATATGTAACTCATTCAACCTACTACAACCTTTATCAAACACAAACACCCTTCCCAGATTTCTAAATTAATGAAATAAAGCCAAAATAGATGAAGAACATTACGGGTTCCCTGTACCATTATTTTTTTTTATCAATTACTCAAATTTGATTCAGTTTTTAAAATCTAAAAATGCAGATAGTTTAGGAATCCATTAATGAATCTTTCTGCAAGTTTTCAAACTCTAATTCTTCAAAATGAGTTCTAATTTTCGAGTCAAAGTTCTTGTTTCAAAAAGTCAACATATGTTCATCAGCAAAATTCGAACTTATTGTTGAGTGATAAGTGAAATTAGGAATTTACAAAGACTCTAGAGAAGTTTTAAAAAGTATTTCGTGTTATAACATTTAGCTAAAACGTTCCCAAATCAAAAATCATTTTTTTTATAAAGCCGCGACAGCAGCAGCTAAGCTGGGAATTCGTTTAAATTTTTTTTTTCTAATATTACAATCACTAATTATTGGTGATTCTAATTAGTTTGAAGAACATAATATTTTTTTTATAATTGATTCATTGTTTGAAGTATTCCTGGTCGATTTTTAAGGTGAAGAAGAAGAAGAAAATAGGGTTAGATAATACGGTATATAATTGATTGGGATCGTATTAAATTAGAAAAAGCAAAGCAGCCCAGCTGGTTTAGAGAGTGGTGTCGGGTTCCGAGAGGTCTCAGGTTCGAGACTGACTAGTGACGTTTTTTTTAAAAACCCAATCCTTTTGAGGTAGAATTCATTTTATTATTATTATTATTATTATTATTATTATTATTATTATTATTATAATTAATATTATTATAATTATTATTATTGTTGTTATTGTTATTATTGTTAGTATTAGTGCTACAATTATTATTATTAGTAACATAGTATTAAGTATCATAAATATTATTATTATTATTATTATTATTATTATTATTATTATTATGATCATCATCATTATTATTATTATTATTATTATTATTATTATTATTATTATTATTATTATTATTATTATTATTATTATTATTATTAATATAATTCATAGTAATATAACTAATAAGATTATTATCATTATTGTTAGTATTACCATTAGTACTATTATTATCATTTAAAAACTATTAGTATTATTATTACTAACATTATCATTATTAGTATGATTATGGTTATTATTATTATCAGAATTATGTGTATATTAATAACAGTTATATTATAAAAGTCATAATAAAAGTTGATAGGGTAAAAATCATGAATGTGGTATAATATTAATTTATAGGAACTATAGGTATAGGTTTAGAAACTAATCATTAAATTTACGATAAATTCGATTAACATTATTATTAGCACCATTATTATTATTATTACTATCATTATATTATTAATAGAATTTGTCACTTTTATTAAAAAACTAATATTCTTACTAAATTAACATTTTTTAATAAAGTTAATACCTTTATGAAGATTTTTATCATTAAAATTAATATTATTATTAATAATATTACCACCAACATTATAACTATCACCCTTATTATTTTTAGTATTATTACAAGTAATTTTTTTTTTAATAAAAGATACACTGCAATAATATTAATATTACATCACTATATTTTTATTATTAAATGATATTAATTAAGTTATATAAAAATATAATTATATATATATATATATATATATATATATATATATATATATATATATATATATATATATATATATATATATATATATATATATATATATATATATTTTTATAAACTATAATATAAATTAGTATTATCTGTAACATCCCGCGTTTTTCCGTTAAATTTAATTTTAACACCGTTTTTTTTTAATAATATCTTTCGCTATTTAAATTCCCAATTTCCGTTGACTAACGTTTATAATATTCTCGTTATTTAATTATAACATCACTCGTCTACTCGAGCGTTTTTAAAATATTCGTTTGGTTAAATCCCGCACCCGCTTCTAAACTCGAGGGACTAAAATTGACACGGGGCAAACTAGTTGACTAGGTCAACTAGTCCACCCCAATCACCACCATTCAATCCCTCCATCTCTCTCTCTTTCTCTCTAGCAAGAACACACACAAACCCCAACTTCATAGAATCATCATCTAAATTCGGGATTGGAAGCAAACTTCAAAACAAATTACATATTTGGAATCCTCTCTTCATCCTCTACAATTTGATACCAACTTCATCTCGTTTGGGTAACATTTCTAAAACTCTAGATTTCTCTAAATTCGTGTTTTTGATTTGAAATGGTGTTAGTTAGTGTCTATGGCTCGTGTATAACATGAATATATGTTTTGTTTGCTCGATTTGTCGATTTGGAGTAACTAATATGAACTTTGAAATGGGTTTGCTTAATCTTGCATTTTGGAAGATTAAATGTTGTTTGATTGTTAAAGTTCATGTTTTAATTGTGTTACTAGTATCACTAGCTTCGTTTTGATGCGTAGGTTGATTAAGAAAACTTCAAAAACCCGATTAATGATTTTGTGATGTTTGACTAGGGTTTGATAGTTCTTGACATGAACTTTTGATGCTTGAATGCCATGGAATGTTAATTGTTAGTGATTAGTTGTAATGTATGCTTAATTACCTTCGAAACGGCATATCGTATGTGTAAATTGGATTCCCGAATCATAAAATACGTTTTACGAACTTGAAACTTTGAAAATAAACCTTCCTTGATCAATTGACGAGTTTTCGGTTATTGTAAATGATGTTTTTGATTGATGATATGTGGTTAGTTGTATTCCTCGTCAAAATACCTTTTCGACGATATATGATAGGCATTATAAGTGTTTGCGGGTCAAGTGTTGGGTTGGAAAAGGTTTTGGTTCGTGCACACTTGGAAAAACTGACCAGAATTCTCTGCCCAGGTAGTGGCGCGGCGCGCCACATTCCCGCGCGGCGCGCAGAATCGCCTGGCCAGATTCTGCTCACTTTGTCACATTTCACGCGAAATGTTTGACTAGCTACCGACCTCCGATTCACATGAAACTTGTTTTAATATACTTGTATATGAATATTTAGCATAGAAAAATAGTTCGGGACCCGACCCGAGCGCGTTGACTTTTTCGTTGACTTTGACCAAGTTTGACTTTTAGTCAAACTTAACCAAACTTTTATACAATCGTTCTAATCTTATTTTATACTTGATTCTTGCATGAAACTTGACAACGTGATTCACATGCTACTTAATCGAGTCGTAACGAGCCATAGGACTAATTGAACACATTTCGCCCGACCTTGTGTCGTAACCGGTTAATTGATACAACTTACTTGTTTAGGTCAAGGCTAAGCAACATTCATGCACACGTTTACTTTGTGAAGTACATTTATACTCGTGCACTCGAGGTGAGATCATAGTCCCACCTTTTCAACAACTTTTTATACCTTTAAATTGTGGGCTGAGAAACATATACTTTGTTACATTTTGTACTACTTGCTTTTATACTTTGAACACAAGTACAAGGAAAACAAACATTCCACAGCGAGTTAGAACAAAAATCCTCAATTCGATTATCATTAGTTACACTTGCAGGGTGTAAGCGAGAACTTATATTGTGTGGCCATACGGGTTTGACAAACCCTCATTCGGACGGTTCGCTACCGTTATGCGGATGAAATATATTTTTGAGAAACAGTGTATGTTCTAACACTATTGTGATGGGGTTCTATGGAAGGAAACGTTAAGTCTTGATAATTGGGTGCTCGCGAACAATACTTTTGGAATGCAAACGATTTTGATAATCAACTATGGGAATACTAAATCTTGTGGTTCAAAAACAACGTTTACAAATACATCTATGATTTCACCAACGTTTTTCGTTGACAGTTTTCTATATGTTTCTCAGGTTCATACTTGGCTATTTGATACATGCTTCCGCGTACACTCATACTTGCTTGGGGTCAAGCATACATGCATACACTCTGATTATTTGCTTGGAGTCAAGATACATACATACATACGCTAGTGATAGCACCTTTGGATTCAAACTTTTGTTTACATACTTACGCTATTTATAGCAACTGTGTTTTTAAACTAATTATGTCGCAAGTTATCTCATTTATACTTTATGACTTTTGTAAACTTAGACTTGTTGTCGAACGGCTTTGTAAACTAAACTTGCAAGTCTTGTACCTTTCAAATGAATGCGACATAATTTTGGTCAAACGAGTCTCATATAGGGACTACGACCACGCAACGGGACCTAAGTTTACGGCGCCGTCAATAACGGTTTTGGTCGGGTCGTTACAAGTGGTATCAGAGCGTTGGTTGTAGGGAACTAGGATGTGCATTAGTGTGTCTGACAGAGTCGTTGGGACGCATTAGTGAATCTAGACTACAACCGGATAGTTAGCCATTGCATTCTGACATACATTGCTATAGATAGCACTTACTTGACTACGTGTGCATTATACTTGAATCATTCTTAGGAAAACTTTTTAATGGTACCCAACCTTCATCATACGAACTCGTATTCTGCCACTTTGGTTCGGGAACTCTGACTCCTTGGTTGTTATTCACCCCGTCTCATCTTACTATCCATGAGTATTGTAAAGTCACTGTCACTACTCTAGGTGAGTATCGTCATCACTATTTATCGCTACGGTTGCGTACTACTCGCTATCATGACTCGTTACTCTTTTCATACCTAACTACGTTATTGTCTGATTCGAACCGCATTGACGTGAACAATCACTTATACACTTCCCTCGGGAAACACATCTTTAGAGTGGCACTAATTCTTTCGATTCAATACGAATCATGTTTGAGACGTCGTTACATTTTGTTCATTTTAGATTTTCACGATGACACGAACTTGAACTCATGGAGTGATGTGGGAATGGAGGTATGATTTGGCGTAATATAACGACACTCGATCAACGTGGTTATATTACGGTAAGACATACCAAAGTTCTAGTGACGCGTGATGGTGGTTAGACTCGATCAACCTAAACACCACCATGTGCCATGTACATGACTTCATCCTTTCAGGTTTGGACATCCGAAAACTCCGAGAATATTTATAACAACCATACCGGGGACACACCTTCAATTATTGTCAAATTATATTTATGCTTCCGAATGAATTACCGATTCCATTCGACTTCAACCGTATGTCACACGGGTATACTAGCCCGTCCTCACGCAGTCTTATTGACTAACTACAATTTACTCGTTATGCTCACATCGGGGCGGAAACTTCTCTTGCATCACCCTCGTACTTCCGGTTCAGGAGGTCCTTATTCTAAATTCTCAATGGAGAGCGACTCTTCACGTCATACAAGTATTCGCCGTGAGGGTGGATAGTCCTAACAATCGTTTTCAAAACCCGATAAGAACTTGCCCCGACGAACGTTTTTGGAAACCGATAAATCTTCCGCGACGCGAATTTTCTTGAGAAACTTGTCCTAACTAACGTTTTCAATTCCTAGCAAACGTGTTCAATATGCCTTAGGGAAATGTACCCCGTTTCGGATCGAGATCCTCGTTTCACTTCTAGATTTTGGAGTACCGTACAAAAAGCCTCGGGACCGCGTTTAGACATGAGTACCGCGTACCATCCACAACCCGACGGACCGAACAAACATGCGATTTAAACCTTGGAAACCATAATACAAGTTTGTATTACCAACTTCAAATTTACTTGAGAAAAGTATTTTCCTTAAACCGAATCCTCGTACTACAATGATTTTCATTCGAGTTTTAACGTCACTCCTTATGAAACCACATGTGACCGGAAACGTCATTCTCCTTTGTCGAACCAAGTAAACGATGATCAATTCACCGGGGCCGAGGTTATTCATGAGCAACCGAGAAAATTTATTCATATTCAGGTAAAACCCTACGCGACTCGTAATCACCAAGAGCTACGCCGATGTTCGACGTAAACATTTCAAATTCCACGTGGGAAACCATGTCACGTTAAGAGTCGCACCTTGGAAAGGTGCAATCCGTTTCGGGAAAACGTAGGAAGCTAAATCCGCGATATTTTGACCCTTTAAATTCTTGGGGTGTTTTGGACCCGTCGCTAGCCGTTTAGACTTTTCCGACTCATTTTGGGTCTTCGTTTATCCTACATTCGATGTATCAACTCAAAGACGTGTTTTGCGAAACGAGAACTTGTTATCTCCTTTGATGAACTCACTATCGACGATAACCCTCACTTCCTAGGAGGACCGGTTGAAACCATAAATCGTGAAGCCAAACCTTAAAACAACATATGATCCCGACCGTCAAAATTCGTTGAAATACCCTAGAACGTACTTCTCCCTCATTCGTAGAATTGGCAACACAAAATCTCGAGGAAGATTCAACAACTACTACTTCCAACTAAATTTCGGGACGAAATTTCTTTTGAGGTGTGGATAATGTAACATCCCGCGTTTTTCCGTTAAATTTAATTTTAACACCGTTTTTTTTTTTAATAATATCTTTCGCTATTTAAATTCCCAATTTCCGTTGACTAACGTTTATAATATTCTCGTTATTTAATTATAACATCACTCGTCTACTCGAGCGTTTTTAAAATATTCGTTTGGTTAAATCCCGCACCCGCTTCTAAACTCGAGGGACTAAAATTGACACGGGGCAAACTAGTTGACTAGGTCAACTAGTCCACCCCAATCACCACCATTCAATCCCTCCATCTCTCTCTCTTTCTCTCTAGCAAGAACACACACAAACCCCAACTTCATAGAATCATCATCTAAATTCGGGATTGGAAGCAAACTTCAAAACAAATTACATATTTGGAATCCTCTCTTCATCCTCTACAATTTGATACCAACTTCATCTCGTTTGGGTAACATTTCTAAAACTCTAGATTTCTCTAAATTCGTGTTTTTGATTTGAAATGGTGTTAGTTAGTGTCTATGGCTCGTGTATAACATGAATATATGTTTTGTTTGCTCGATTTGTCGATTTGGAGTAACTAATATGAACTTTGAAATGGGTTTGCTTAATCTTGCATTTTGGAAGATTAAATGTTGTTTGATTGTTAAAGTTCATGTTTTAATTGTGTTACTAGTATCACTAGCTTCGTTTTGATGCGTAGGTTGATTAAGAAAACTTCAAAAACCCGATTAATGATTTTGTGATGTTTGACTAGGGTTTGATAGTTCTTGACATGAACTTTTGATGCTTGAATGCCATGGAATGTTAATTGTTAGTGATTAGTTGTAATGTATGCTTAATTACCTTCGAAACGGCATATCGTATGTGTAAATTGGATTCCCGAATCATAAAATACGTTTTACGAACTTGAAACTTTGAAAATAAACCTTCCTTGATCAATTGACGAGGTTTCGGTTATTGTAAATGATGTTTTTGATTGATGATATGTGGTTAGTTGTATTCCTCGTCAAAATACCTTTTCGACGATATATGATAGGCATTATAAGTGTTTGCGGGTCAAGTGTTGGGTTGGAAAAGGTTTTGGTTCGTGCACACTTGGAAAAACTGACCAGAATTCTCTGCCCAGGTAGTGGCGCGGCGCGCCACATTCCCGCGCGGCGCGCAGAATTGCCTGGCCAGATTCTGCTCACTTTGTCACATTTCACGCGAAATGTTTGACTAGCTACCGACCTCCGATTCACATGAAACTTGTTTTAATATACTTGTATATGAATATTTAGCATAGAAAAATAGTTCGGGACCCGACCCGAGCGCGTTGACTTTTTCGTTGACTTTGACCAAGTTTGACTTTTAGTCAAACTTAACCAAACTTTTATACAATCGTTCTAATCTTATTTTATACTTGATTCTTGCATGAAACTTGACAACGTGATTCACATGCTACTTAATCGAGTCGTAACGAGCCATAGGACTAATTGAACACATTTCGCCCGACCTTGTGTCGTAACCGGTTAATTGATACAACTTACTTGTTTAGGTCAAGGCTAAGCAACATTCATGCACACGTTTACTTTGTGAAGTACATTTATACTCGTGCACTCGAGGTGAGATCATAGTCCCACCTTTTCAACAACTTTTTATACCTTTAAATTGTGGGCTGAGAAACATATACTTTGTTACATTTTGTACTACTTGCTTTTATACTTTGAACACAAGTACAAGGAAAACAAACATTCCACAGCGAGTTAGAACAAAAATCCTCAATTCGATTATCATTAGTTACACTTGCAGGGTGTAAGCCAGAACTTATATTGTGTGGCCATACGGGTTTGACAAACCCTCATTCGGACGGTTCGCTACCGTTATGCGGATGAAATATATTTTTGAGAAACAGTGTATGTTCTAACACTATTGTGATGGGGTTCTATGGAAGGAAATGTTAAGTCTTGATAATTGGGTGCTCGCGAACAATACTTTTGGAATGCAAACGATTTTGATAATCAACTATGGGAATACTAAATCTTGTGGTTCAAAAACAACGTTTACAAATACATCTATGATTTCACCAACGTTTTTCGTTGACAGTTTTCTATATGTTTCTCAGGTTCATACTTGGCTATTTGATACATGCTTCCGCGTACACTCATACTTGCTTGGGGTCAAGCATACATGCATACACTCTGATTATTTGCTTGGAGTCAAGATACATACATACATACGCTAGTGATAGCACCTTTGGATTCAAACTTTTGTTTACATACTTACGCTATTTATAGCAACTGTGTTTTTAAACTAATTATGTCGCAAGTTATCTCATTTATACTTTATGACTTTTGTAAACTTAGACTTGTTGTCGAACGGCTTTGTAAACTAAACTTGCAAGTCTTGTACCTTTCAAATGAATGCGACATAATTTTGGTCAAACGAGTCTCATATAGGGACTACGACCACGCAACGGGACCTAAGTTTACGGCGCCGTCAATAACGGTTTTGGTCGGGTCGTTACATTATCAATATGTTATAACGAATGATAGTGATATAAAACATATAAAATATATATACTAAATGTATCTATATAATACATAATATAACAAGTATAATTAATAATAATAATATATATAAATGTATTTGACTACGATTATGTGTATTAATATATATACACAAATGATATAGGTTCATGAATCTGAGACCAACCCTGCATTGTTCAGTTGTTCAATATCGTCATATGTATTTTTACTACAAAATACAGTACTGTGAGTTTCATTATTCCCTTTTTATATATATTTTTGGGCTGAGAATACATGCAATGTTTTAATAACTATTTTACAATATTTATATGCGTGAGTTTCATTTGCTCCCTTTTACTCATTACATTTTTGGGCTGAGAATACATGCGCAATTTTTATAAATGTTTTACGAAATAGACACAAGTAATCAAAACTACGTTATATGGTTGAATGATCGAAATCGAATATGCCCTTTTTATTAAGTCTGGTAATCTAAGAATTAGGGAACAGACACCCTAATTGATGCGAACTCTAAAGATAGATCTATCGGGCCCAACAAGCCCCATCCAAAGTACCGGATGCTTTAGTACTTTGAAATTTATATCATGTCCGAAGGAGGATCCCGGAATGATGGGGATATTCTTATATGCATATTGTGAATGTCGGTTACCAGGTGTTCAATCCATATGAATGATATTTTTGTCTCTATGCATGGGACGTATGTTTACGATAAATGGAAATATGAAATCTTGTGGTCTATTAAAATTATGAAATGATTATTTATGTTAAACTAATGAACTCACCAACCTTTTAGTTGACACTTGAAAGCATGTTTATTCTCAGGTATGAAAGAAATCTTCCGCTGTGCATTTGCTCATATTAAAGATATTACTTGGAGTCATTCATGACATATTTCAAAAGACGTTGCATTCGAGTCGTTGAGTTCATCAAGATTATTATTAAGTCAATTATAGTTAGATATATTATAAAATGGTATGCACGCCGTTAACTGTCGATGTAATGAAAGATTGTATTTTCAAAAATGAATGCAATGTTTGTAAAATGTATCATATAGAGGTCAAGTACCTCGCGATGTAATCAACTGTTGTAAATCGTTTATAATCGAGATGGACTTCGTCCGAATGGATTAGGACGGGTCTTCACAGCTGACTTAATACATTCAAATATTTAAAACATAATAAAAATGGTTGTAATTATATTTTGATCATACTTTGATATATATGTACATATTTGTATAGGATCGTGAATCGATCCGTGGCCAAGTCTTATTTTTGAGGAAGGAAATATCTGTGAAAGTGAGTTATAGTCTCACTTTTAAAATCTAATATTTTTGGGATGAGAATACATGCAGGTTTTATAAATGATTTACAAAATAGACACAAGTAGTGAAACTACATTCTATGGTTGAATTATCAAAATCGAATATGCCCCTTTTTATTAAGTCTGGTAATCTAAGAATAAGGGAACAGACACCCTAATTGACGCGAATCCTAAAGATAGATCTATTGGGCCTAAAAAACCCCATCCAAAGTACCGGATGCTTTAGTACTTCAAAATTTATATCATATCCGAAGGGTGTCCCGGAATGATGGGGATATTCTTATATATGCATCTTGTTAATGTCAATTACCAGGTGTTCACCATATGAATGATTTTTATCTCTATGTATGGGATGTGTATTTAAATATGAAATCTTGTGGTCTATTGTTACGATTTGATATATATATAGGTTAAACCTATAACTCACCAACATTTTTGTTGACGTTTAAAGCATGTTTATTCTCAGGTGGATACTAAGAGCTTCCGCTGTTGCATACTAAAATAAGGACAAGATTTAGAGTCCATGTTTGTATGATATTGTGTAAAAACTGCATTCAAGAAACATATGTCGATGTAATATATTTCTATGGTAAACCATTATGTAATGGTCGTGTGTAAACAGTATATTTTAGATTATCATTATTTGATAATCTACGTAATGTTTTTAAAACCTTTATTGATAAAATAAAGGTTATGGTTGTTTTAAAAATGAATGCAGTCTTTGAAAAACGTCTCATATAGAGGTCAAAACCTCGCAACGAAATCAATTAATATGGAACGTTTATAATCAATATGAACGGGACATTTCAGTTGGTATCAGAGCGTTGGTCTTAGAGAACCAGAAAATTTGCATTAGTGTGTCTTATCGAGTTTGTTAGGATGCATTAGTGAGTCTGGACTTCGACCGTGTTTTCTTTAAAAATGATTGCTTAACATTTTTGTTGGAAACTATATATTATTAACATGTAAATATTATGTGATATATTAATCTCTTAACATGTTTGATATTGTGTGATAGATGTCTACCTCTAGCACAAATCCCATTGACTCACCTAATAATAACGAAGAGTCGAATATATATTGGCAAGATTCACAAGTTCCCGAAGAATCGGAAGAAGAGGAAATGGAACCGGAAGAAGAGGAACCAGAAGAAGAGGGACCAGAAGAAGAGGAACCGGAAGAAGAGGAACCGGAAGAAGAGGTTCCAGAGGGGGAATAGTAGGAACCACAGAAAACTGGTCAAATAAAAGAAAATCCTCAACCAATGGACCAAAGTTAATAATGGTCAATGGTGTTTCCGCTAAGGATGCAAAATATTGGGAAAATTACCAATTTTCCGATGAATCGGATCCTGATGAGGATTCCGATGATGTTATAGAAATTATCCCGAACCAATTTAATGAGGCAAAAGAAAATAATAAGGGAAAAGACATCAAAATAGAGAAATCTGATTCCGACCCCGATGAACTTTATATGTACCGTCAACACCCGTATTTTCAATATCGTGACAATAACCCGGGAACCTCTAAACCACCAGATTTTTCTAAACCAATGTGGAAAACGACGACTCGTATTAGAGGAACATCATATATCCCTAGAAGATTAGGAAAAAGAACCAAGTCCGAAGAAGAAGAAACAGTGATTCAGATTAAAGGGGTGTGAGCATGTTGTGTAATAAATGTATTGTAATGTGCTTGTACTTTTATGTTCTATGTAAAAATTGCTTGTATTGTTTGTTATTACGAATCTAATCCTTGTCTATTTACAGTATAAAAACAAAATGGATGTTAAGGGTAGACAACCGAATATTTTAGAAGACCTACCAGAGGATATGATTGAGGAAATCTTGTCTAGAGTCGGTCAGAATTCATCAGCACATTTAGTTATGGCAAAATTAACTTGTCAAACATTTGAAAGACTTTCCAGAAATGCCTTAGATTATAAAAGGCTTTCCTTTGATAGGTGGAGTATATCACATTGGAGAGACTTTAAGTTACGCCGTGTTTTCTTTAAAGCGTTAAATGCTGGGAACCCAAATGCAATTTTACGCTACGGGTTAAGAACCTATTTTGACTCAACATATCCCAACATAGGATTTCATGAATTAGAAAGAGCTTCTAACATGCAACATAAAGAAGCATGTTATGCTTACGGGTTAGTGATGTTCGCTTCTTACCAAAGTGAGAAAAAGAACATCAGATTGCAGCTTTTAAATAAAACTTTCCCACAAGTGACGGATTCAGTAGTTGGGGTGAGAAACAAGGTTTTTAGATTATTACGGGGCTGTTGGACATTACGAAACCCTCGTCCTTTTGACGATATTACAACATGATGCCTAGCTAATGGTCATAACGGTTATTTTCCATAAGACCAAGGATGGGAAGTCGTCTTAGTAAAACCAGAATGCATGACTTGTTTCTGGACTTATGAATTATGTCTTTATTTCCTTTGCTGAACAACTTGTGTATTAACTAGATTTATCTTCAAAACTGTCATGTATCATAGTGTACTATATTTCATGTTATATGTAATATAGCGAAGTTGTAAGTTTGAAGAATATTTGTATGTGATATATTATTATAATCAGTTTTTCATATGGAATTGTAGTAGTTGAATTGTATATTAGCTACTAAGTATGAACTTAACGCTAATATGAAGAAAAAGCTTTTATAAATGAGTTCATATTATGCTACGAGATGCTATTGACTACTCTTAATATTCTGTATGATTAAATTGTTTTATTTGACTATATTGAAGGAAATGGCACCGACTACTCGACACACCTTGAGTATGAGCGAAGAGGAATTTCGTGCCTTTCTTGCTTCAAACATAGCCGCAGTACAGGCCGCGCTACATACCAACAATAACTCTGAATCTAGCAATACAGCTAACAGCGTAAGAAATCGTGTAGGATGCTCCTACAAGGAATTCACTGCCTGCAAACCTTCAGAATTTGATGGGACCGAAGGACCAATCGGATTGAAATGGTGGACCGAGAAAGTTGAGTCGGTGTTTGCCATAAGTAAGTGTGCTAAAGGAGACAAAGTGAAGTACGCTACGCATACCTTCACAGGTATTGCGTTAACATGGTGGAATACCTATCTAGAGCAAGTGGGACAAGATGCTGCTTACGCGCTACCGTGGTCAGCATTCAAGCACTTGATGAACAAGAAGTACCGTCCCAGAACCGAGGTCAATAAGCTCAAGTCAGAACTTAGAGGGTTACGAACACAGGGATTCGATATTACTTCGTACGAAAGACGATTCATAGAATTGTGCCTATTGTGTCCAAGAGCGTTCGAAGATGAGGAAGAGAAGATCGACGCGTTTGTGAAAGGGTTTTCGGAGAGAATCCAAGAAGATATAAGTTCACACGAGCCTGTCTCCATACAAAAGGCATGTAGAATGGCTCACAAACTAGTGAACCAGATTGAGGGAAGAATTAAAGAACAGGCAGCCGAAGAGGCCAACGTGTAGTTAGTCAAAAGAAAGTGGGAGGAAAACGGTGATAAGAGTCACCAAAACAACAACAACTATCCCAACAATCGCAACATCAATCGCAACTACAACAAATGGCACAACAACAACAACTACAACAATCATCCCAACAACAATAACAACCACAACAACAACAACAATCAGAAGCAGCTATGCCAAAGGTGTGAAAAGTATCACTCGGGGTTTTGCACCAAATTTTGCAACAAGTGTAAAAGAAATGGTCATAGCGCGGCGAAATGTGAGGTCTACGGACTAGGGGTTAACAGAACGAAAGGAACAAATGGCGTCGAAACGAGTAATGGCAGAGCAAGTAGTGTCGGAGCAAGTTATGCCAATGTAGTTTGTTATAAATGTAGAAAACTGGGCCACATTATTAGAAATTGCCCGAACCAGGAGAACACGAATGGACAAGGCCGCGGAAGAGTTTTCAATATTAATGCGAAAGAGGCACAGGAAGACCCGGAGCTTGTTACGGGTACGTTTCTTATTGACAATAAATCTGCTTACGTTTTATTTGATTCGGGTGCGGATAGAAGCTATATGAGTAGAGATTTTTGTGCTAAATTAAGTTGTCTATTGACACCGTTGGATAGTAAATTTTTACTCGAATTAGCAACCGGTAAATTAATTTCAGCAGATTATATATGCTGGAATCGAGAAATTAAACTGGATAGCGAAATATTTAAGATTGATTTGATACCAGTAGAGTTAGGAAGTTTTGATGTAATAGTTGGCATGGACTGGCTGAAGGAGATGAAAGCAGAGATCGTATGTTACAAAAACGCAATTCGCATTGTACGAGAAGAAGGAGAACCCTTAATGGTGTACGGAGAAAAGGGCAACACGAAGCTACATCTTATTAGTAATTTGAAGGCACAAAAACTAATAAGAAAAGGTTGCTTTGCTATTCTAGCACACGTCGAGAAAGTAAAAACTGAAAAAAGAGCATCAATGATGTTCCCATCGCAAAAGAATTTCCCGATGTATTTCCGAAAGAATTACCGGGACTACCTCCACATCGATCTGTTGAATTTCAAATAGATCTTGTACCAGGAGCTGCACCAATAGCTCGTGCTCCTTACAGACTCTCACCCAGCGAGATGAAAGAACTACAAAGCCAACTGCAAGAACTATTAGAACTTGGTTTCATTCGACCTAGCACATCACCATGGGGAGCTCCTGTTTTGTTTGTCAAGAAGAAGGATGGTACATTTAGGTTGTGTATTCACTACAGAGAGTTGAATAAACTTACCATCAAAAACTGTTATCCACTGTCGAGAATTGACGACTTATTTGATCAACTACAAGGCTCGTCGGTTTATTCGAAAATTGACTTACGTTCTGGATATCATCAAATGCGAGTAAAGGAGGATGATATTCCAAAAACTGCTTTTAGGACGCGTTATGGTCATTACGAGTTTATGGTTATGCCGTTTGGATTGACTAACACACCAGCTGTGTTCATGGACCTTATGAACCGAGTGTGTGGGCCATATCTTGACAAGTTTGTCATTGTTTTCATCGATGACATACTTATTTACTCAAAGAATGATCAAGAGCACGAAGAACATTTGAGAAAAGTGCTAGAAGTATTGAGGAAAGAAAAACTGTGCGCTAAGTTTTCAAAGTGTGCATTTTGGTTGGAAGAAGTTCAATTCCTCGGTCACATAGTGGACAAAGAAGGTATCCAGGTGGACTCGGCAAAGATCGATACCGTTGAAAAGTGAAAAACCCCAAAAACTCTGAAGCATATACGTCAATTTTTAGGATTGGCTGGTTACTACAGAAGATTTATCCAAGATTTCTCTAAAATAGCAAAACCCTTGACTGCATTAATGCATAAAGGGAAGAAATTTGAATGGAAGGATGAACAAGAGAAGGCGTTTCAGTTATTGAAGAAAAAGCTAACTACGGCACCTATATTGTCATTGCCTGAAGGGAATGATGATTTTGTGATTTATTGTGACGCATCAAAGCAAGGTCTCGGTTGTGTATTAATGCAACGAACGAAGGTGATTGCTTATGCGTCTAGACAATGGAAGATTCACGAGCAAAATTATACAACTCACGATTTGGAATTGGGTGCTGTTGTTATTGCATTAAAGACTTGGAGGCATTATTTATATGAGGTCAAAAGAATTATATATACCGACCACAAAAGTCTCCAACATATATTTAATCAGAAGCAACTGAATATGAGACAACGCAGGTGGATTGAACTGTTGAATGATTATGATTTTGAGATTCGATACCACCCGGGGAAGGTGAATGTGGTAGCCGACGCTTTGAGTAGAAAGGACAGAGAACCTATACGGGTAAAAGCTATGAATATAATTATTCGTACTAACCTTACTACTCAAATAAAGGAGGTGCAACAGGGGGTCGTAAAAGAAGAAAAGTTGAAGAATGAGATACCCAAAGGATCAGAGAAACATCTTAATATTCGAGAAGACAGAACCCGATATAGGGCTGATAGAATTTGGGTACTGATAATGCTAAAAACGAACATATATTTCATAGCATTATTCCTCAAGAAAGACAAGATTTTAGTTGGTATTGTTCGATTTACAAGCGATATTCGTTTAAAATTTTAAAAAGAGAAGATAAAAAGCAGATTCGACAAATTGAAGACAAAAAGGTCCAAAGAGCTAAAAAGTACAAGATACAATTAAAAAGGTTCAAAATATTGATGAGGAACGTCTCAAAATGACAAGAGTACAAGTTACAAGACGCAAAGTACACGATATAAAATAATACGCGAGGACGTCCGAAAATCCGGAACCGGGACCTAAGTCAAGAAGAAACGCCCGACGCAACGGACCAAAAATATCTAGTCTACTATGCACAAGAATATAATATAATATATATATAATTATATATAATTATATATTATATATATTATTATTATTATATTACGTCGGCAAGAAGAAAACAAAGCAATTTGGCTGGATCCAGGGTGGCCATGCGACTCGCATGGCCAGAAGCACAAATCCATGCGAGTCGCATGGAGTGAGATTGCTGGTCAGGTCCTATATAAAGCCAGTTTTCTGCCGAGTTTGATACACATAATTTTAATCTCTCTCTCAATATATACATAATATATATATATAATTTATATTTTAATTTTAATTTTAATTCTAATAATAAGGGTATGTTAGCGAATGTTGTAAGGGTGTAAGTCGAAATTCTGTCCGTGTAACGCTACGCTATTTTTAATCATTGTAAGTTATGTTCAACCTTTTTACATTAATGTCTCGTAGCTAAGTTATTATTATGCTTATTTAAAACGAAGTAATCATGATGTTGGGCTAATTACTAAAATTGGGTAATTGGGCTTTGTACCATAATTGGGGTTTGGACAAAAGAACGACACTTGTGGAAATTAGACTATGGGCTATTAATGGGCTTTATATTTGTTTAACTAAATGAAAGTTTGTTAATGTTAATATAAAGATTTACAATTGGGCGTCCCTATAAATTACCATATACACTCGATCGGACACGATGGGCGGGGTATTTATATGTACGAATAATCGTTCATTTAACCGGACACGGGAATGGATTAATAGCCACTAGAATAATTAAAACAGGGGTGAAATTACATTCAAGGGTAATTGGTGTAATTGTTAACAAAGTAGTAAAACCTTGGTTTACACGCAGTCGATAACCTGGTGTATTCATTAAACAAAGTATTAAAACCTTGTTACAATTCGAATCCCCAATTAGTTGGAATATTTAACTTCGGGTATAATAATAATTTGACAAGGACACTTGCAATTTATATTTATGACTGATGGACTGTTATGGACAAAAACCAGACGGACATATTGAATAATCCAGGACAAAGGACAATTAACCCATGGGCATAAAACTAAAATCAACACGTCAAACATCATGATTACGGAAGTTTAAATAAGCATAATTCTTTTATTTCATATTTAATTTCCTTTATTTTATATTTAATTGCACTTCTAATAATCGCACTTTTATTTATTTTTAATTATCGCCATTTTATTTTATCGCATTTTTATTATTCGCAATCGTTATTTACTTTACGCTTTAATTTAAGTCTTGTATTTATTTAATATTAGGTTTTAACTGCGACTAAAGTTTCAAAATCGACAAACCGGTCATTAAACGGTAAAAACCCCCCTTTATAATAATAATATTACCTATATATATATTTGTATTTTTATAAAAGTAAACTAATATAGCGTTGAGCTTTGTTTAAAGATTTCCCTGTGGAACGAACCGGACTTACTAAAAACTACACTACTGTACGATTAGGTACACTGCCTATAAGTGTTGTAGCAAGGTTTATGTATATCCATTCTATAAATAAATAAATATCTTGTGTAAAATTGTATCGTATTTAATAGTTTTTCCTAGTAAAATATAAGCTATTTTATATACACCTCGTTCGACATCAAGTATTTTTTTGGCGCCGCTGCCGGGGAACTATCTTAAAAACCGGAAGCGCAACGCTAATATAAAAAGAAAAAAAAAAAAAATTTTTATCTACTTTTATTAAAAGTCGCTTTTGTAAAAATACGTTTTAATTATTCAAAAATATAAAAAGAAAAACAAAAATATTAGTATTTTTAAGATTTTGTTAAATATTTAAGTTTTATAAGTTTCTTTATTTCTATTTTAGTTTATAAAAATATAACTTTTGCTTTAATATCTTTTATTTAATTAAAAAACAGAAAACAGAAAATAAAAAAAAATAAAAAAAAATAAAGAAAACGCGTAAAAAGTGAAACCTGTCAACTGAATTCTGGAACCCCGCGACTCGCGGGGATTTCTTCTTTATTTGCCGCAACTCGCGGAGGGTTTCTGACACACGGACAAAAACCCTAATCAAGCATTAATTACGGGATATTTTTAATTATTATTATTATTAAAACCTAATTATTATTATTATTATTATTATTAGTTTTAATTTTACTTTTACTTTTTATTTATGTATTTAGTTTTAATTAGTTTTATTAAATTGTAAAAGTTGTAGTTTTATTAAATAAATAATATAAAAATAATATTTTTATAAAAATTGTACTTTTTACAACTTTTTGTATATTTTTATATTTTGTCCCTTTTTAATCGTTGTAGCGTAATATTTGTATTTTTTTTAGCTCATATTTAATTTTAAACTTAGTTTTAGCTATAGTTATTTTTACTCCTATATTTTTAGGCTTTGCCGTAGAATTCCTTAAGTGCTTTTTCTTTAGACTAAGATTTAGGTGCTTTAGAATTTTGCGACGCCCTTTTTAAGTTTTAGTTTCTTTTTAAGTTATTTTCATTTGGGATTTAGTTTTTCCTGTAAGCTTTAATATTTTTAGACACCTTTTACTATGTACCAATTATCATTCCAATTAGTAATTTCAATTTACGATTATAATTTTAAGTTAGTTGTAGTAATAAGGTTAGGTTAGTCAAATATTTTTAAGTTTTTAAGTTTCTTTTATTTTTCCGTCACCTTTTATTTTTCAACCATTTTTTTTCTTTTTCAACCTTTATCGACGAACTCTTTTTCTCTCTTATTTCTCGCTATTCTAGTTTTTAGGACTTAGAATTTTTTTTCTACTTCTTATCTAAATTTCTTAAAATTACGAAAATTTATTTTAAGTGGTTAAATTGATAGACATCAAAATTTTCTGGTTCGTAGTAATAGTTGGATTTGTACGTGGACCGGGTTATTGGAGCCAAACAGTCCTCAATTATATTGAGACCAAACGAATCCTGCCCCTCTGCTGCATCTTTTGGCTATTCGAAACGTGGGCAAAATCAGAAAAGTCTATTGATTGGATAACTTATTATAATTTTTCTTTCCTTTTTAAAAACTAATAGGATATTCAGTGAATGCACCGAGCAAGACGTTCATCACCTTTTGTACGTTCACCACCTGTAACTCGATCAAGACATCGTTTAACAAATATAACCGCCGTTGATTTTTCTTTAGAATCGTCATCCAGTCGACCAAGTACTTCAGTTCAAATTTCCGATAATCCATTTTTTGAACCCATCCTCACAATTGAGAATCCAGAGAATATTCAGGAACGGTTCATAGATCCTGAACCATTAAACTTTCCTCCGGAACCAACAATCATTCAAACAGAGATTGTTGAGGAACGAACTATTAAAACAGAATCATCTAGTGATACCGAGTCAACAAATTCAATTATGGAGAATCTGGAACCTTTAAGTATGGAAGACCGAATGAGAGCTAAACGCACTGGCCAAGGTCACGCAATTACTCATCCAGACATTAATGCGCCAGATTATGAAATCAAAGGACAAATTCTACACATGGTGACTAATCAATGCCAATTTAGTGGTGCGCCGAAGGAAGATCCAAATGAACATCTACGTACCTTTAATAGGATCTGCACACTATTTAAAATACGAGAAGTGGAGGATGAACAGATATATCTCATGTTATTTCCCTGGACTTTAAAGGGAGAAGCCAAAGATTGGTTGGAATCGTTACCTGAAGGGGCGATCGATACATGGGATGTTTTAGTTGACAAATTTCTTAAACAATTTTTTCCTGCATCTAAAGCCGTAAGACTTCAAGCAGAAATTGTTACGTTCACACAGAAGCCAAATGAAACTCTATATGAGGCGTGGACAAGATATGGAAAGTTGTTAAGAGGATGTCCGCAACATGGTTTAGACACCTGTCAAATAGTACAAATATTCTACCGAGGATGCGACATCACTACAAGAAAAGACATAGATATAGCAGCTGGTGGTTCTATTATGAAGAAAACCGAAACTGATGCTTACAAAATTATTGATAACACTGCTTCCCACTCACATGAGTGGCACCAAGAAAAAGACATCATTAGATCATCTAAAGCAGCTAGAGCCGATTCTAGCCATGACTTAGATTCCATTTCGGCAAAGATAGATGCTTTCGAAAGACGAATGGAAAAGATGACTAAAGATATTCATGCAATACGAATTAGTTGTGAGCAGTGTGGAGGACCACATTTGACAAAAGATTGTCTCAGTATTGAATTAACAATGGAACAAAGAGAGAATATTTCATACATAAACCAAAGGCCTGGAAATAATTATCAGAATAATTATCAACCGCCAAGACCGATTTACAATCAAAACCAGAATTATAACCGAAATATTCCATACAATAACCAACAAGGTCCTAGCAATCAACAAGTATCCAATAATACTTATAATCAGCAAAGACCGAATTTTCAAAACAAACCACCACAACAAACCGATGATAAAAAGCCGAATTTAGAAGATATGATGACGAAGCTAGTTGAAACTCAAACGCAGTTTTTCACATCTCAAAAACAAACAAATGAACAAAATGCTCAAGCATTTAGAAATCAACAAGCTTCTATTCAAAATCTGGAACAAGAAGTAAGTAACCTAGCAAGGTTAATAGGTGAAAGAAAACCGGGAAGTTTACCTAGTGATACAAATGCTAACCCCCGGAATGAAACAGCTAAAGCTATTACCACAAGAAGTGGTACAACACTTAAATCACCTGAAATACCTGTAACTTCTGATGAAACTATTCCTACTCCACAAGAACCACAACCTGATCAAGATAAGGAAAAAAAACCGGTAGTTGAAAAGGTTAATGAAGATAACACAGTTAAGGATAAACCTTATGTTAAACCATACCAACCACCACTTCCTTATCCGAGTAAAATGAAGAAAGAAAAACTTGAAGCCGAGCAATCCAAATTCTTGGATATGTTTAAACAGATAAATGTAAATCTTCCTTTCATTGATGTGATTTCAGGAATGCCAAGATATGCTAAATTCCTGAAAGATCTAATCACGAATAGAAAGAAAATGGAAGAACTCTCGGCTGTTACTATGAATGCCAATTGTTCAGCAGTGCTGTTGAATAAGATACCAGAAAAATTATCTGATCCAGGAAGTTTCACAATTCCATGTTTTCTGGGTAGCCTTAGTTCAATAGAAGC
Source organism: Rutidosis leptorrhynchoides (assembly GCF_046630445.1). Classification (NCBI taxonomy): domain Eukaryota; kingdom Viridiplantae; phylum Streptophyta; class Magnoliopsida; order Asterales; family Asteraceae; genus Rutidosis; species Rutidosis leptorrhynchoides. The sequence goes on from NC_092333.1 coordinate 82,749,768, forward strand.
ATTGGCTGATTTAGGTGCTAGTATAAATCTAATGCCGTATTCACTATACGCTAAACTAGACCTTGGAGAATTGAAACCAACCAGAATAAGCATACAACTAGCTGATAGATCAATAAAATATCCTAGAGGGATAATGGAGAACATGCTAGTTAAAGTTGGTACTTTAGTATTTCCAGTAGATTTTGTTGTTTTGGACATGGAAGAAGATTCTCAAGTTCCTCTCATATTAGGAAGACCATTCTTAAACACGGCTAAAGCAATGATAGACGTGTTCGGTAAGAAACTGACCCTAAGTATAGAGGATGAGAGTGTTACCTTTTCAGTTGATAGAGCAATGCAACAACCACAATCTGCAGATGATACATGTTATTATATTCAAACTATAGATGCACATGCGGAATTATTAGAAGAATTTCCAGAATTACAAGGAACAGGAGAATGTTCTTTAGGAGAAGGTAATGAACCAATTGATGAAGCTGAAATGTTAGCTACACTTATAGCCAATGGATATGAACCAACAACAGAAGAAATTCAAATGCTAAAAGAAGAAGACAGATATCGATATAAATCATCGATAGAAGAACCTCCGAAATTAGAGCTAAAGCCACTTCCAAACCATTTGGAATACGCTTATTTACATGGTGAATCTGAATTACCTGTAATAATATCGTCTTCTCTTACTGAAAATGAGAAATCACAACTCATTTCTGTGTTGAAAGCTCATAAACCAGCCATTGCATGGAAGATTCATGATATTAAAGGAATAAGTCCTTCGTATTGCACACATAAAATCCTTATGGAAGAAGGTCATAAAACGTATGTGCAACGCCAACGAAGACTAAATCCTAATATGCAAGATGTAGTTAAGAAAGAGATTATTAAACTGCTAGATGCAGGTTTGATATATCCAATTTCTGATAGTCCATGGGTAAGCCCAGTTCAATGCGTACCTAAGAAGGGTGGCATGACTGTTATCACAAATGAGAAAAATGAGCTTATTCCTACTAGGACTGTAACAGGATGGCGTGTATGTATTGATTATAGAAAATTAAATGACGCCACCAGAAAAGATCACTTTCCCTTACCTTTCATAGATCAAATGTTGGAAAGATTAGCCGGAAATAGTTACTATTGTTTTCTAGATGGATTTTCCGGATATTTTCAAATTCCAATAGCACCCGAAGATCAAGAGAAAACCACATTCACGTGCCCTTATGGTACTTTTGCTTACAAACGCATGCCATTTGGACTTTGTAACGCCCCTGCAACCTTTCAAAGGTGTATGATGGCGATTTTTCATGACATGATAGAAGAATGCATGGAAGTATTCATGTATGACTTTTCAGTCTTCGGTGATACATTTAAATCATGTCTAGTTAATCTGGAACGAATGCTAATTAGATGCGAAAAATCAAATCTAGTACTTAATTGGGAGAAATGCCATTTCATGGTTAAAGAAGGCATCGTTCTTGGACATAAAATTTCAAAAGAAGGAATTGAAGTGGATAGAGCTAAAGTAGATGTAATTGCTAAACTTCCACATCCCACCAATGTTAGAGGAGTTAGGAGTTTTCTAGGGCATGCCGGTTTTTACCGACGTTTCATAAAAGATTTTTCTAAAATTGCCACTCCTATGAATAAACTCCTAGAAAAGGATGCGCCATTCATCTTTTCAGATGAATGTATCAAATCTTTTAATATTCTTAAAGAAAAACTCACTAATGCACCGATCATGATAACACCAAATTGGAATCTACCATTTGAACTAATGTGCGATGCAAGTGATTTTGCAATGGGAGCCGTTTTAGGACAAAGGATTGAAAAACGATTTCAACCTATATATTATGCTAGTAAGACGTTACAAGGAGCACAAACGAACTATACAACTACTGAAAAAGAACTCCTTGCTATTGTCTTTGCTTTTGACAAATTTCGATCATATCTCGTTCTAGCAAAAACGGTGGTCTATACAGACCATTCTGCTCTTAGATACCTATTTTCAAAACAAGATGCTAAACCAAGATTAATCCGTTGGATCTTACTCTTACAAGAGTTTGATATTGAAATCCGAGATAAAAGAGGAGCAGAAAATCTCGCCGCTGATCATCTTTCTCGTCTTGAAAATCCCGAATTAGAAGTTCTGAATGAATCGGCCATACAAGACAACTTTCCTGATGAATATCTATTGAAGATAGATTATAAAGAAATCCCATGGTTTGCAGACTATGCAAACTACTTAGTTTGTGGATTCCTTGAAAAAGGATTATCGTACCAAAGACGAAAGAAATTCTTCAGTGATATAAAACACTATTTCTGGGAAGATCCACATCTGTTTAAAAGTTGTCCCGATGGAATAATACGCCGATGTGTATTTGGAGATGAAGCTAGTAAAATTTTAAACCATTGTCACACAGGACCAACAGGAGGGCATTATGGGCCTCAACTAACAGCAAGAAAAGTTTATGAAGCTGGATTCTATTGGCCTACAATTTACAAAGACGCACACCTTCTTTGCAAATCCTGTGATGCATGTCAAAGGGCCGGAAAAATAAGTCAACGTGATGAAATGCCACAAAATGTCATCCAAGTATGTGAAGTATTTGACATTTGGGGTATTGACTTTATGGGTCCATTTCCAAAATCTCATAATAATCTATATATACTCGTAGCCATTGATTATGTATCTAAATGGGCGGAAGCACAAGCTCTCCCAACTAACGATGCACGAGTTGTAGTCAACTTTTTAAAACGTCTTTTTGCAAGGTTTGGAACACCGAAAGCTTTAATAAGTGATCGGGGTACTCATTTCTGTAATAATCAACTTGAGAAAGTTCTTAAAAGATATGGAGTAACTCATAAAATCTCCACCGCATATCATCCACAAACAAGTGGACAAGTTGAAAATACCAACCGAGCTTTAAAACGTATTCTAGAGAAAACCGTAGGATCAAATCCGAAGGAATGGTCCATTAAATTGGAGGATGCACTCTGGGCTTTTAGAACAGCCTACAAAACTCCAATTGGAACCACACCTTTTAGACTTGTTTATGGAAAAGCATGTCATCTTCCAGTAGAAATTGAACACAAAGCATTTTGGGCTTTGAAGACATGTAATCTTGATTTACATGAAGCTGGACGTCTACGATTAAGTCAACTAAACGAATTAGAAGAATTAAGACATGAAGCATACGAAAATTCGTTAATCTATAAAGAAAGAACGAAGAAATGGCATGATAAAAGAATCAGAAGTTCAAAAGAATTCAAAGAAGGAGACAGAGTTCTTCTTTTCAATTCACGATTCAAGCTATTTCCTGGAAAATTGAAATCAAGATGGTCTGGACCATTCATAGTCAAAAGAGTTTTCCCATACGGAACGATAGAATTGATAAATTCAAATGGGATTGAATTTAAAGTTAATGGTCACAGAGTTAAACATTACATACATGGTCCGATGGAAGTCGACAACGAAGTTAATCACAATTTCGACACCACAGCTAACTAAGTGTGGGGAGAATCAAGTCTTTAAAGGATAATATATATTTCTGTTAGAGTTAGATTGTCTGTTTTCGTGTAGTTCTCGAAAATGGAACACGTATGGTCTTTCCCTAGCAGACCCTAAAGAACTAGTCTTCTCCCCCCATTCTGAATTTTTATTTTTTTAGGTTTTTACGAAATGAAGACTGCCTGTGAACTAAACCATGGTCTAATGCTACACGCTTTGATCACTAAAAGAAATAATGACATACTACCGAGTGAATTAGTATCAGTAATCAGAGAAAGAATGGACGGAGTTAGAAAAGGATCCAGATGCGAAGATAATAAGTTACAATTTGGTAAAGGAAAATCAAAATCCGCAGCGAAAAGAAGAGCACGACACCTAGAACGATGTCACAAATGCGGAAAATGGTCACATGGAGGTAAATGTTCAAATAATCAAACCTATTCAAATACCGAATTTGTTACTTTATGCAGAGACGGACCGTTCATATGTTTAGAAGAAAAGACAATGAATGCTCGAGGTTACGCCTATGCAGCCATGGAAAACCAATTAAACCGACTATCTTATGAATATAATAGATCATATAACTAAGAAATCTATTTCACAGGTATGTCTGTACAGTTTTTATTTTTATTTTTATTTTTAACCTTTTGATAATAAACGCTAATTTGTTCGCTAAAAAGTATTAAATTGGTATTAAATAAAATTAGGTTTGGCGACCGAAATTATTGATATCATTCAAAAATTTATTACATCACTGCGAAATTTAACGTTTATTCTTAAGGTATAAATATCTTTAATCAATCAACCCAAAATATTTCAAAAATTCGTCATGAGTTAAATTAGGTCTTGGAACCAAAATTACTTTACCGAAAAGAGGGGCGCATATTTTTGATAATATTTGATTGATTAAAGTGGGATAAAAAGACAAAAAGATTTTTAATTTTTTTTTACCATGTTTTTAAAATTAATATTTAAATCTTAAATTAATATTGTAAACTTTGTAAAAACAATATATTTAAAATTGTAAATATTTGAAAAATTAAAATAAGTTTGGTATGAATTTATAAATTTTTAAATTAAGTTTGGTGTGAATTTTTAAAATATTAATTTTTAATTTTATGCATTTTAAATTTTGAGTTTGGTGTGAATTTTTAATATTAATTTTGAATTTTATATTTAAGTTGTGTGAATTTAAAAACAAAAATTTACTTTATCTCATTAAGTTAAGAATATGATTTTTAAAATTCGTCGTAAGTTGAAGACTAGGTCTTTGAACCGAAATTGCTTTACCCGAGGGAGGGACGAGAACTTTTATTATCATTATTTTTAATCTTATTGATTTAAAGTATGCCAAAAACATTAAAAAACCCAAAAATCTTAGCTTTTAAAACAATCGCTACAAAAAGACAAATTTTAAAATTTTGTCGAGGGACGGACTAGGACATCGATCCGAAACGACCTCGTCCTAAATAACAAGGGAAACAAAATTTTAAAATTAATTTCTTAATTGTTTTATAAGTTAAAGATTATAAAAAAAAAAAAAAAAAAAAAAAGGTAAACTCCGCGACTCGCGGAGTTTGCAGGCAAAACCTCCGCGACTCGCGGAGGGTCCAAAACCCAGAAAAAAAAATAAAAAAATAAAAGAGCTGCTCGATCAGTACACTCAACAACACAAAAACAACCCGAAAAATACTGCGAAAAACCCACGAAAACCACCGAAAATCACCCCCAAAAATCTCAATTTTTAACCGTTAATCACCAAATTTTTTGCTAAAATCATGTTGAGAAGGATGATATCTAAGAACTACTCAAGAAAAACGAATGAAAGGGGTGAATCTTCATCCCAAGCCCGCCATGCTCCTGCTGAGAACTTGGAACAACAGGAGGTAGATAACTACTACAAGCAGGATGTACCTCATCCAGTCATGACCTTTTCAGATATGCACTTGGAACAGTTGCACCCGAACCTGCGATTTGACAGACTTTGGATAGATTATCCAAAATATCAACGGGGTTTGCATACTCTTCATTCCAAGGTTGTTGAGGTACCGAGGGTCATAGAATGGGGACCCTTGGAAGCTGTAGAATTGGCCGGGCCAATTAGGGAATTACTGGTACAGAGGTATGGTAATTCTTCTTTTAATGACTGGATATGTTTATTCACCATACGCAGACCTGTATATAAAGTATGGTGTGAAGAGTTGTTATGTAGTATAGAGTTGAATGATCGGGTAGCTAGTTTAACCGATCGTTCTTTTATTAGATTTTTGTTAGGCGGTTCGATGCGCCACATGTCTTTACTGGACATGGCTCAGGCTTTACGTATATATACGCCTGAGGAGTTAGCGTCTGCCGATTGTAGAGGATTGATACTAAACGGTAGAAAGATAGATGAGAATTTTGATACACACGGTGTGTGGAGTCAAATGACAAGCCATCACCGTTTCAAAGGGGGAAACTACTCTTATTTGGATATAGATAGAGCTGAATTAAGAGTAATACATAGGTTTTTAGCTAATTCGATTACACAAAGGGGTAAAAACAAAGAAAAGGTAAATGAACAAGATTTGTTTTACCATATGTGTATTCGAGACCCACACAGCGCTGTAAGTATACCATATTGTGTGGGTTATTATTTATCAGCTATGGTTCGGGGGATGCGTCCACATAGCATAATAGGAGGTGGTATTTTTATTACTTTGATTGGTGAATATCTCGGTGTGGATATAAGTCGGGGGGGATTATTAGTAGAAGAGCCGGAACCCCGCGACACTATAGGTTTAAATGTATACCATGGTGCGAAAGTTTTGAAGCGGCGAAATAACGCCGCAGTACGATACAATGGTAGACATCCACAGGTAGAGAGAAACCAGGAACAAGGTAATGTAGGAGGGGGGAATGAGATGCAAGAAATGCATAGGTTTATAGCTTCTCAGGAATACGAAAATGCTAGACAGAGAGCATTTGAAGATTGGCAAGTTCATCAGAACCAGATCATAGCGCATTGCCAACATATAGGTAGAAACTATATTCCTACACCGAAACCCGTCTTCCCTCCTTGGTCGATAGAGATGCAGCCACCATATCCTACGTATGACCCTGCCGAAGCATTCTATAGCACTTATGGTTATGCGTGGAACCCCTATTGGTACCAATATCATCCTTAGTTTACTTTATATTTTTTTTTATTATTTTGTAAATTGTAATTATTGATGCATTTAATATTTTTGTTAATATTGTAATCATTTTTATAATTATCTAACTTTTATTCTTAGATTTTAATAATTTTTGAATGTGGGGTAATAAACCAAACTTCAAAAATATGTATATATGTTTGCAGTTTATCTTATGTACACAACAGGGTAAAACAACGCATTTTCAAAGACTGGCATTAAGTTCAGCAAAAGCAATTAATTTTGACGACAAGATGCAAAATATATGTGAAATAACAACAAGACGGAATGAACAAATGATGTGCACCATTTATCATTCAGCAAACAAACGCCAATATATTTGGAAACTTTGGTAAAAATTTAATCATTTTCACACAAATCACCCTCAATAATTTAAATTGTTACTGATTTCTTGCAAATGAGGGCATTGCAAGATCTTAAGTGTGGGAAGGGGTTAAATTCTTTCGGATTTTAAAATTTTTATATTAAACACTTAGTTACCATTAAAAATACTAGTAAAGCAGTAGTTGTATTAGAATCTAGTGCTCTCTGATAAAAAAGAACAGCCCTGGTCTTATATACTGACTACCCAATTCTAGTAAAATTTTTCAAAATTTTCAATTAAATGAATTGAAAATCATGTTTATACATATTTATGAACGATAAAACTAGGTTTTAACACCGAAATTATTGTTACCTCGGAAAGGACATAAATTGAGAAACAAATTAAAATGTTAAAATTCATTTAAAATGGAATAGAGGACGATAAAAAGAAAAATAAAAAGCCAAGTGTGGGAAAATTTACCAAGTTATCTTAAACATATGTCACATATATCTGTAACAAATAACTAAAAATACTTTTGCTTTGGACTAAACTAAACTGTTTTACCCGATGAAAGAAAAGAAGAGATGGATCTACACGATGAATCAATTCCATCATTAAAAGGAAGTAAAGTCTTCCGAAAAAGACACGCGCTTCTTGATTTAGGTCATGAAGTTGTCGTCCAGACCAGCTGTAGGTTGACGAAAAATCTAGAAAAGTCATCACTAAAATCAGCAGGAAATCCACGGACCTCAGCATTAAACAGGGTCGCCAAGTGGTCAGATTTATCCTAACCATGAGAAGGATTTATCTCGTACAATGGGGGGGTACCATGCAAATTAGCTTGATAAGACTAATGAATCAGATCCCCAGAAAGGATAATCTCCTTAAAGATTAAAAATCAGCTTTTAAGACTGATATTACTCAATCATAGAGATTGACCTTAAAGATTGAGAATTACAAACTCATGGAATTCGATGATATCTAAACTCGAGCTTAAACGAGAAAATATTTTGATCAAAAAAAATTACAAACCGATTTGTTTTCTGAAAACCCTATTTTCAATGCGTTCATTACCATTGAACGTAAAATCCTAGGAATTCACCTGGAATTCATTAGGTCACCTGAACTAAATCGGGTGTCAACCGTAAGAACGGTGGTTGCATAACATGGTCGGAGACAGGACCTTGTGCCAGACCGAAAAATTATAAGGGTGAGCTTTACTATTGCTCCTACCAAGGATAGTAATTGCGTCCGACACGTTATAGACCATAATCAAAAGCATGTCACGGGACATTGCCTTAACAGTTGCTTGTTCAACGCTTTCCTTTACAACCGGACGGTAGTTTGCCGAAAGGTAATATACGGAACAAGTAAACTGGACGTGTTGCTTTCCAAATACACGGTTAGCAAGTGGGTGACACAAAACCGCAAGTTTTGAGCTAAAATTTTCAATTCTGAAACCCACCAAACCCACAAAAATATTTTGCAAACACCGGTAAAGGGTTATTCCGGAAAACTTATCTAGGGTAAAAACTAGATTTTGAAAGATCAAATGTTTTCATAAAGATCCAATTTCCTTAATGGATCTAAATTTTTATAGTCATGTGGGACTGTAAACCATATCGTTACTACCATTGTTTATACCGCCGTATAGAAATCACTGATGTACAAAGTATGAAGAATAAAGAAGTGATTCTAGTATTTCAAGACAATATTGCTTGAGGACAAGCAACGCTCAAGTGTGGGAATATTTGATAATGCTAAAAACGAACATATATTTCATAGCATTATTCCTCAAGAAAGACAAGATTTTAGTTGGTATTGTTCGATTTACAAGCGATATTCGTTTAAAATTTTAAAAAGAGAAGATAAAAAGCAGATTCGACAAATTGAAGACAAAAAGGTCCAAAGAGCTAAAAAGTACAAGATACAATTAAAAAGGTTCAAAATATTGATGAGGAACGTCTCAAAATGACAAGAGTACAAGTTACAAGACGCAAAGTACACGATATAAAATAATACGCGAGGACGTCCGAAAATCCGGAACCGGGACCTAAGTCAAGAAGAAACGCCCGACGCAACGGACCAAAAATATCTAGTCTACTATGCACAAGAATATAATATAATATATATATAATTATATATTATATATATTATTATTATTATATTACGTCGGCAAGAAGAAAACAAAGCAATTTGGCTGGATCCAGGGTGGCCATGCGACTCGCATGGCTAGAAGCACAAATCCATGCGAGTCGCATGGAGTGAGATTGCTGGTCAGGTCCTATATAAAGCCAGTTTTCTGCCGAGTTTGATACACATAATTTTAATCTCTCTCTCAATATATACATAATATATATATATATAATTTATATTTTAATTTTAATTTTAATTCTAATAATAAGGGTATGTTAGCGAATGTTGTAAGGGTGTAAGTCGAAATTCTGTCCGTGTAACGCTACGCTATTTTTAATCATTGTAAGTTATGTTCAACCTTTTTACATTAATGTCTCGTAGCTAAGTTATTATTATGCTTATTTAAAACGAAGTAATCATGATGTTGGGCTAATTACTAAAATTGGGTAATTGGGCTTTGTACCATAATTGGGGTTTGGACAAAAGAACGACACTTGTGGAAATTAGACTATGGGCTATTAATGGGCTTTATATTTGTTTAACTAAATGAAAGTTTGTTAATGTTAATATAAAGATTTACAATTGGGCGTCCCTATAAATTACCATATACACTCGATCGGACACGATGGGCGGGGTATTTATATGTACGAATAATCGTTCATTTAACCGGACACGGGAATGGATTAATAGCCACTAGAATAATTAAAACAGGGGTGAAATTACATTCAAGGGTAATTGGTGTAATTGTTAACAAAGTAGTAAAACCTTGGTTTACACGCAGTCGATAACCTGGTGTATTCATTAAACAAAGTATTAAAACCTTGTTACAATTCGAATCCCCAATTAGTTGGAATATTTAACTTCGGGTATAATAATAATTTGACAAGGACACTTGCAATTTATATTTATGACTGATGGACTGTTATGGACAAAAACCAGACGGACATATTGAATAATCCAGGACAAAGGACAATTAACCCATGGGCATAAAACTAAAATCAACACGTCAAACATCATGATTACGGAAGTTTAAATAAGCATAATTCTTTTATTTCATATTTAATTTCCTTTATTTTATATTTAATTGCACTTCTAATAATCACACTTTTATTTATTTTTAATTATCGCCATTTTATTTTATCGCATTTTTATTATTCGCAATCGTTATTTACTTTACGCTTTAATTTAAGTCTTGTATTTATTTAATATTAGGTTTTAACTGCGACTAAAGTTTCAAAATCGACAAACCGGTCATTAAACGGTAAAAACCCCCCTTTATAATAATAATATTACCTATATATATATTTGTATTTTTATAAAAGTAAACTAATATAGCGTTGAGCTTTGTTTAAAGATTTCCCTGTGGAACGAACCGGACTTACTAAAAACTACACTACTGTACGATTAGGTACACTGCCTATAAGTGTTGTAGCAAGGTTTAAGTATATCCATTCTATAAATAAATAAATATCTTGTGTAAAATTGTATCGTATTTAATAGTTTTTCCTAGTAAAATATAAGCTATTTTATATACACCTCGTTCGACATCAGGTACCAAGGTTTGGAGATGTGAGAGAAATGGTACTTAAAGAAGCACATAAAACCAGATATTCAATACATCCCGGAGCGGGGAAGATGTATAAAGATCTCAAGAAACACTTTTGGTGGCCGGGTATGAAAGCCGATATTGCTAAATATGTAGGAGAATGTTTGACGTGTTCTAAGGCCAAAGCTGAACATCAGAAACCCTCAGGTCTACTACAACAACCTGAAATCCCGGAATGGAAATGGGAAAACATTACCATGGATTTCATTACTAAATTGCCAAGGACTGCAAGTGGTTATGATACTATTTGGGTAATAGTTGATCGTCTTACCAAGTCAGCACACTTCCTGCCAATGAGAGAAGGTGACAAAATGGAGAAGTTGGCGCGATTGTATTTGAAGGAGGTTGTCTCCAGACATGGAATACCCGTCTCTATTATCTCTGATAGGGATGGTAGATTTGTTTCAAGGTTCTGGCAGACGTTGCAACAAGCATTGGGGACTCGTCTAGACATGAGTACTGTCTATCATCCACAAACTAATGGGCAGAGCGAAAGGACGATACAAACGCTTGAAGACATGCTACGAGCATGTGTTATTGATTTCAGAAACAGTTGGGATCGACACCTACCGTTAGCAGAATTTTCCTACAACAACAGTTATCATTCTAGTATTGAGATGGCGCCGTTTGAGGCACTTTATGGTAGAAAGTGCAGGTCTCCAATTTTTTGGAATGAAGTGGGGGATAGACAGATTACGGGTCCGGAGATAATACAAGAAACTACCGATAAAATCAACCAAATTCAACAACGACTGAAAAACGCCCAGAGTCGACAAAAGAGCTACGCGGATAGTAAAAGAAAATATATAGAGTTTGAAATTGGAGAAATGGTCATGCTTAAGGTTTCACCTTGGAAAGGCATTGTTCGATTTGGTAAACGGGGGAAACTAAATCCAAGGTACATTGGACCATTCAAGATTATAGATCGTGTCGGACCAGTAGCTTACCAACTGGAGCTACCTCAACAACTCGCGGCTGTACATAACACTTTCCACATCTCGAATTTGAAGAAATGTTTTGCTAAAGAAGATCTCACTATTCCGTTGGACGAAATCCAAATCAATGAAAAACTTCAATTCATTGAAGAACCCGTCAAAATAATGGATCGTGAGGTTAAGAGACTTAAGAAAAACAAGATACCGATTGTTAAGGTTCGATGGAATGCTCGTAGAGGACCCGAGTTCACCTGGGAGCGTGAAGATCAGATGAAGAAGAAATACCCGCATCTATTTCCAGAAGATTCGTCAACACCTTCAACAGCTTAAAATTTCGGGACGAAATTTATTTAACGGGTAGGTACTGTAGTGACCCGAACTTTTCCATGTTTATATATATATTAATTGAGATTTATATTTACATGACTAAATGTTTCCAATGTGTTAAGCAATCAAACTTGTTAAGACTTGATTAAATGAAATAAGTTTCATATAGACAATTGATCACCCATGTTGACCGGCGATTCACGAACGTTACAAAATTGTAAAAACTACATGTTGTGGTATATATAGACATATATATATGGTTGACATAAGATTATGATGAGTAAGTATCTCGCTAAGTATATTAACAATGTGTGATATACTTAAGAAATGAGATTACTAAGTTAAGAAACTCGAAATGATATATATAACGATTATCGTTATGATAACGTCTACTAAATACATATGTATCATATTAAGATATTGATACACTATATTTAATATGATAAAATGATATTTAAATATATCATTAAGTGTGTTAACAATAAACTACATATGTAAAAACAAGACTACTAACTCAAGAATTACGAAACGAGACTTATATGTAACGATTATCGTTGTAACGATATTTTAATGTATATATCATATTAAGAGATATTCATACATCATAATATCATGATAATATAATAATTTAACATCTCATTTGATATAATAAACATTGGGTTAACAACATTAATTGAGATCGTTAACTTAAAGGTTTCAAAATAACACTTACATGTAACGACTAACGAAGACTTAACGACTCCATTAGAATGTATATACATGTTGTGTTTTGATATGTATTCTTACACTTTTTAAAGACTTTAAGACACATATCAAAGTACTTCTACTTAACAAAAATGCTTACAATTACATCCTCGTTCAGTTTCATCAACAATTCTACCCGTATGCACCCGTATTCGTACTCGTACAATACACAGCTTTTAGATGTATGTACTATTGGTATATACACTATAATTATCAGCTCTTAGCAGCCCATGTGAGTCACCTAACACATTTTGGAATCATCATTTGGCAACTAGCATGAAATATCTCATAAAATTACAAAAATATTAGTAATCATTCATGACTTATTTACATGAAAACAAAATTACATATCCTTTATATCTAATCCATATACCAACGACCAAAAATACCTACAAACACTTTAATTCTTCAATTTCCTTCATCTAATTGATCTCTCTCAAGTTCCATCTTCAAGTTCTAAGTGTTCTTCATAAATTCCATAAGTATAGTTTCATAAAAATCAAGAATACTTCCAAGTTTGCAAGTCTACTTCCAAGCTTTCTAATCCATTCTAAGTAATCATCTAAGATCAAGGAACCTTTGTTATTTACAGTAAGTTATCTTTCTAATTCAAGGTAATATTCATATTCAAACTTTGATTCAATTTCTACAACTATAACAATCTTATTTCGAGTGAAAATCTTACTTGAACTGTTTTCGTGTCATGATTCTGTTTCAAGAACTTTCAAGCCATCCAAGGATCCTTTGAAGCTAGATCCATTTTTCTCATTTCCAGTAGTTTTATCCCGAAAACTTGAGGTAGTAATGATGTTCATAACATCATTCGATTCATACATATAAAGCTATCTTATTCGAAGGTTTAAACTTGTAATCACTAGAACACAGTTTAGTTAATTCTAAACTTGTTCGCAAAAAAAGTTAATCCTTCTAACTTGACTTTTAAAATCAACTAAACACATGTTCTATATCTATATTATATGCTAACTTAATGATTTAAAACCTGGAAACACGATGAACACCATAAAATCGGATATACGCCGTCATAGTGAAACCGGGGGCTGTTTTGGTTTGGATAATTAAAAACTATGATAAACTTTGATTTAAAAGTTTTTCTTCTGGAAAAATGATTTTTCATATGAACATGAAACTATATCCAAAAATCTTGGGTAAACTCAAAGTGAAAGTATGTTTTTCAAAATGGTCATCAAGATGTCGTTCTTTCGACGGAAATGACTAGCTCTTTAGTAATTGACATGTAACTTAAATTTCCGACTATAAACCTATACTTTTTCTGTTTGGATTCTTAAATTAGAGTTCAATATGAAACCATAGCAATTTGATTCACTCAAAACGGATTTAAAATGAAGAAGTTATGGGTAAAACAAGATTGGATATTTTTGATCTTTTTAGCTATGGGAAATGTTTACCAAATCTATACAAATCATATCCTAGCTAACTTATATTGTATTATACACGTATTCTAATATATTATGTAATCTTGGGATACCATAGACACGTATGCAGATGTTTTGACATAACATATCGACCCATGTATATATATTATTTGGAACAACCATAGACACTCTATATGCAGTAATGTTGGAGTTAGCTATACAGGGTTGAGGTTGATTCCAAAAATATATATACTTTGAGTTGTGATCTAGCTTGAGACGTTTATACACTGGGTCATGGATTGATTCAAGATAATATATATCAATTTATTTCTGTACATCTAACTGTGGACAACTAGTTGTAGGTTACTAACGAAGACAGCTGACTTAATACACTCAAATCTTTAAAACATAATAAAAATGGTTGTAATTATATTTTGATCATACTTTGCTATATATGTACATATTTGTATAGGTTCGTGAATCGATCCGTGGCCAAGTCTTATTTTTGAGGAAGGAAATATCTGTGAAAGTGAGTTATAGTCCCACTTTTAAAATCTAATATTTTTGGGATGAGAATACATGCAGGTTTTATAAATGATTTACAAAATAGACACAAGTACGTGAAACTACATTCTATGGTTGAATTATCGAAATCGAATATGCCCCTTTTTATTAAGTCTGGTAATCTAAGAATTTGGGAACAGTCACCCTAATTGACGCGAATCCTAAAGATAGATCTATTGGGCCTAACAAACCCCATCCAAAGTACCGGATGCTTTAGTACTTCAAAATTTATATCATATCCGATGGGTGTTCCGAAATGATGGGGATATTCTTATATATGCATCTTGTTAATGTCGGTTACCAGGTGTTCACCATATGAATGATTTTTATCTCTATGTTTGGGATGTGTATTGAAATATGAAATCTTGTGGTCTATTGTTACGATTTGATATATATATATATATAGGTTAAACCTATAACTCACCAACATTTTTGTTGACATTTAAAGCATGTTTATTCTCAGGTGGATACTAAGAGCTTTCGCTATTGCATACTAAAATAAGGACAAGATTTAGAGTCCATGTTTGTATGATATTGTGTAAAAACTGCATTCAAGAAACATATGTCGATGTAATATATTTCTATGGTAAACAATTATGTAATGGTCGTGTGTAAACAGTATATTTTAGATTATCATTATTTGATAATCTACGTAATGTTTTTAAAACCTTTATTGATAAAATAAAGGTTATGGTTGTTTTAAAAATGAATGCAGTCTTTGAAAAACGTCTCATATAGAGGTCAAAACCTCGCAACGAAATCAATTAATATGGAACGTTTATAATCAATATGAACGGGACATTTCAGTATCTCTACTAAATGTTCATATTTTCATCTCATCTATAATGTTCGTGAGCAAAGTTTTTCAAAAAACGAAAAAAAAGTTTTTGCTTCCCCCCGCTTCCCCCCGAATGGTTACTTCCCTCTTGATCCTATCACTATATATATATATATATATATATATATATATATATATATATATATATATATATATATATATATATATATATATATATATATATATATATATATATATATATATATATATATATATATATATATTAGTGAAAGGATCCCTGAAGAACTCTCCTATGGAGAGAACCCAGCGAACCACGATATGATTTTACCAAACATCAAAATCAATAAAATTGAAAGTTAAAATCAATTGAAACAAGATCCTAAGGCAACGATTATCAACTTTCTTGAAGATTATACTCAAAATCATCATCGAATTCCTTAATTTCATGATGAACAGTGTCGAATGATGAAGATGAACTGCAACTTTGATTTTTACGATTCAGTTGTTTTTATACCTTGAATCCTTCACAAAAACTTCTAGTCGCTGCTAATGGAACAAGGTAACATCAATTTCAAACATTAATTCGATTGATTTAAGAATCTGCACATTCGATTGAGTAGGTGAATTTTGTTGATGAACTCAATCTCTGTGCAGATTGAACTCAATCTGTGTGCAGATTGGGTTCAATCTGTACGAAGATTGAGTTCAATCTGCATAGAGATTGAAGATCAACCTACAACAGATTGAATGTGATATGTTGATTTCATCTGTTCGATCAATCTGCACATAAAATAAGCTCAATCTGCAAGCAGACTGACTCAATCTGTAAGCAGACCGACTCAATCTGCAAGCAAACTAACTCAATCTGCATGCAGACTGACTCCATCTGCACGCAGATTGAAGGTTAGTCTGTGCAGATTGAACTCAATCTCCGCTGGTTCTCTTGGTTCTTTACTACCTTTGGTTCTCCATGGATCCTCACCCATAAAAATTAATTTGTAATTAATTTAATAATATATATAATATAGATATATAGATATAATATATAGATACAAATATCCTAAAATAACTTTCAACCACAATTCACAAAAAACTTTTGATTTATATATATATATATATATATATATATATATATATATACTAGGTTCTCTGAGCCCGTGCGTTGCACGAGTGTGTAAAAATCCGTTCAAAAAATATAATTTGCAGTTCATATTGGTATGTAAATAACGATACTAAAAAAATAGAAAAAGTATAAGAGTTATTTAATAGCCCGTGGTGTTGACAAATTTTAAAAATTGTGCATTGCACGTTGGGTAAAAATAATCTGGCAAAATTAATTGAGTATTACAAATAATTATTTTTTTAAGTTTAAGAGCCCGTGGTGTTAACAAATTTTAAAATTTCTTCTGAGTTTAAGAGTCCGTTTTATTGACAAATTTTAAAAGTGGTTTGGGTGGTGTTAGTAACTTAATATCTACAATTTTTTCTCACTATTAATCATTTTAATTATATATAAATTATATACTACGTAATATTTTGATAAAATATGAGTACATTAAAAATTTGAAATGGAACGTAACGTTAGTAAATCTAAGTTATATTATTTTAGAACTATTATATATAATTATTTTTTGAATAATGATACTCGAGGGAATCGTCATGTATAATTAATATTATAATAGTTATATTTGCATGTTCGTAAAAATTTAAAGACTTAAATTGTAAATTAAAATTACTTTCATATTTATTTATAAAATGAAATGCTCTGTTGGTAGTGCATCGAAGCTCCGTGTTGAATACAATTTATTGCGTTTAGTTCGTAAAATTATTTCGAGTTGCACGGTGATGACGGTGGAACCTAACTCACGACGAATAGAAGGATAAATCCGTTAAAAAAATTGGTGTATATATATATATATATATATATATATATATATATATATATATATATATATATATATATATATATATATATATATATATATATATATATATTGTAACGACCCAAAATTTGGTATTTGAAATGTCGAGAGTTTGATCTGCAAAAGTTTGGTGCATGTTGCGAGGTTATGCGCGCGTTCACCGTTTGGGGCATAACTTCCTCATACGAACTCTGTTTGAGGTGAATCAAAAGCCCAGACGACCGTAATTCGAGCCCGGACATTTTAGATTTCAATTTGTGAGCTGGAAGGCACCAGGATCGCCACTTTTAGGGCTAGGAGTGCCACTTTTGGCGCTGATCAGGTGCTGTTTAAATTTTTGGACTTTTAATGAAGGGCACTTTGATCTTTTTTACATATGGACGGATACAAGTCTTTGGATCAGATCTAAAACTCATTCTTATCCTCATTTTCATCCTCCAACTTCATTCTAGAGAGAGGAAACAAACCCTAGAGAAAGGAAGCTTCTATTGATGAAGGAGATGATGATTCTTGCTCAAGATGGAGGTGGAACTTGATGCATCTTGGTGATCCTAGCTACTAGCTTCATTTTGGTGCAAAGGTAAACCCTAGATCTGAATTTCCTTGTTTGATTCTTGTTTTGGGTTAGGGTTTATGTTGATGATGAGTTACAAAACCCATTTCTTATGAAATTTAGGGTTTTGGGGCAAGCTTGTGTTTAAGAACCCTAATATTGTGGGTTTAGGGTTTAATGACGAATATGGGTATATTTGTCTTTGATTTAAGTGATAGTCACTAGATTGTAAGTGTATTGGTGATTTTGATATTCATAAGAACAAGTTTGAAGTCATGCACACAAGGTGTTTGAGGAAATGCTTCAAAGAGGTGAAGTTGTTGTTAATGTCTAGGTTTTGATCTAAAGTCAACCTTTGATAGTGTTGTTAATCAATTGGTAGTATGGTGGTGATTTGGGTGTGTTTAAGAGTTTGATTTTGGTCAAAATTGAGTGTTAACTTGGATTTGGTGTCAAACTAAGGATTTGGGTCAAGTTTTGTGAAATGGATACTTGAATACTTGATTAAATTGGATAATTGGTGTTCTGGAAACTTAATCACTAGTCATTATTGGCATTGGGTAATATTGGGTGAATTTGACTTAAGTCAAAGGTGGTCAAGGGCAATATGGGTCGTTATTGCCTAAGTTGGGTGATTTGGGCAAGTGATGTTTGTATGATCACTAACTAACTAGTGATCTAGTGTTGAGACCTAGTTTGGTCTATTTGGGTTGAATTGTGCCTATTGGTGTGGGTTTGGATTACCACCCGTAGTTGTAATTTGGTTATGTCCATTTAGGTGATTAAATGGGCGAGTTTTAGCGAGTAAGGTATGATCCCTCGGCTAAGGGACGTTTGTGTCGGGTTCTCTTTTAGAGAATGATTATTTATGTGCATATTGTACCTATGTGTGATATAAGTGGTTACTTGCTCGGATTCGAGGATGGAGATCATGTTGTACATGACTTGTGCGGGTATGCCAAGGTGAGTGGAATAATTATACGTGTATGTATATAATGTATTTATTTGTGTGGTGTGAAATGTGGGTTAGTCGCGGTGTTAAGGCACCACATTTTACGTGATGAGTGGGTTAGTCGCGGTGTTAAGACACCACTCCGGGGTTGGTGACATGTGGGTTAGTCACGGTGTTAAGACACCACATTGTCGTGATGGGTGGGTTAGTCGCGGTGTTAAGACACCACCCGGGGGTTAGTGATACGCGGTGTTAAGTACACTAATGGATGTTGTGAACTCCGATGGTCCTTCACGAGTACCATTCCCTTGTGCTATTGGTTAACCATGGTTGTGTGAGTTTTGTATTAGCATATTAAATTGTGAACTATATGCTTTTGATGATGCTAGCTTATTGTGAATTGAGAATTTTTAGTATGCATTGTGATTGCATGATCGTTGAGTTGCTAGCTCGTATGCGGTATTTGTGTAAATGTTTGCAAGTAAGTAGATTATATATGTATATGTATAATTATTGCATTCACTAAGCTTTGCTTACTCCCTCATTGTTTACCTTTTTGTATAGGCACCGTTTCATGTATTGGAGGATTCTAGTAGCTTGGCTAGGTTGCTAGAAGTTGGCTTATGACGGAGTAGCATTGGCTTTGGATGTGGGTTGGGGGTTTGGTAAAATCCCCGGGATCATGCTCATGGTATTGAGTTGGGATGTCGAGTCTTAAACATTTGTTTTGGTGTAATTGGGTCAGAAATGTCACCTTAATTGTATCGGGTCATTTGGTTACAACCAGTGATTGGTCATGGTTGTGTAAGACTCAAACATGTGTATTTTGGGTCATAATGAACTTGTGTATGGGTCTTGTGTTGTAAACTAGTGTTCGTGCATTTGGGTTGGGTTGACACTTAGTCAAATTTCGAAACTGCACTTTCCAGGACTAGGAGCGCCGCTCCTATGGCCAAAAGCGTCGCTTTTGGCCAGTGTTTTGGTAGTCTTTTGATCAGTCAGTAGAAGCGCCACTTTTGGCATCAAAAGCGCCGCTCTTGGGTCTTCAAAAGCGTCGCACCTGGGCTTGGTGCGCCGCTCCTGTTTTAAAAAAAAATTGGTCGGTTTTTAATTAAACGGTTTGGAGTCGTTTCAAGTAGTATCCGAGCATTTTCTAAGGGATCTAGGTAACTTTGTGATAGGTGCCTAGACTTAGACTAGAAGGTGTGGAATTGTATGCGGACTTGTAGAAATACGGGTTGGGATGGTAATAGATAGTGCCTTAGCGTAGGTACATTAACTAGGACATGTGGATATGTGGGGCCTTAATTGGTGTTTGTGCCTGTACCTTAGATAGATAGTCGCCTAAAGTAGTAGGTTGACTGAGAGGTTGCTTTAACGATAAATCCTTAAGTAGTGGGATGACTTTGCAGTTGTGATTATGTGCATTTATTATTATATTGTACATAGGTGTATATACAGGTATCTATTGGTGCGGTGTCCTAGGGACGAATCTATTGGAGAGATTTGGATGTTTGGCGGTTTTGGGTGATCAAGCTCACGGTAAGGACTTTGGTCATTCGGGTACTTGTAGTATTGTATTTTGTATTGTGTGAATGTTGCGTCAGTTCGGGTAAAGTACTTTGCGTGACCATGTGGAAATGGTAAAGTACGCAATTGTAATAGTGACTGATCACCATTATTACGAAAGTGTATCTTGACACCAAGCATGACATGACGAGTACCGAACGGAGGAGACGTTGCATGGTTGGGGTAGAACGGGATGAATTAGGAATCTTTTATTGGTTCCTAGGATATAGTTGTCTCGGGTGATGTGCTTGTTATCTCATTGGGTTCATTGTGAGTCAGGAAGTGTTACGGTGGATTTGGTTAGTTAAGGTGAGTGAGCAAAACTCACGAGTTTGGCGTGTGCTTAGTCACCCTAAGTAGTGGGTGCACTATTGAGATTGTCATTGGTTATAGTTACCCATTCGTAACTAGGATGACCGATTTATGTGCGTGTGTGTGTGTGTGTGTCGAGGACTTGAATTCCGTAATGGGATGCAACAAGTCTAATGATTGTAGTATTGGGTTACACTCGGTAGAGTGTGTGGTTAGAGAATCGTGTTAGGATAATAGTTGTGAGTCGCCTTAGATTTGGCGAATCGAGGAGTCTTCGGTCATTAAACTCGCGAGAGTGAGACCCTTATGACGATGGTTCATGGTGATTGCTTGTGGAATCCGGATAAGTTCCTTACAGAATCTTCCTCGTGATAATAGTTGCATCGGTGTGCGGCGGGATGTAAATATTGGTGTTCCCAAGCATTCCTTAGTGGAAGGCGGAGATTTGACCAAACCGCATGGCTTGACTTTTGTATATGGTAGGTGGCGTGTGTTCGCTAAGAACACGGTGAACAAGTGAACTGAAAGATTCTTCGAGCAAGTATGACTTCGGGTCATTTAGTTGCTATTGGGTGGCAACGGGTGTTTGGAGCCTAAGGACCGAGTTTCTAAAATTCGGTAGATTATGGTAGGAGTCTGCATGACACTGCATCAGGTGCCTTCTTATACCTGCTAGTGTAATGTTCAACTCCGGCGATGTGTGGTCAATTTGTGCTTAGGGTGCCCGTGAGATACTCTTGGAAGCAGCGGAGATTATAATAGTGATCGACGAGTGATAATAACTCGACAGCTGCGAAAGTCGAAGTTTGAGAGCATTGCGGTAAATACTCCTTATGAAGTGACGGATGAGTGAATCTTGCTGCTCTTAAGTGTTAGACGAGTAAAGATGACCAGTGAGCCAGTGATGAACTTAATGGTCGGTTAGGTCGAAGGTTATGATGAAGTGCTGATATTGCGGTCAACGTAATTATTGTGTTGGATGGGTCACTCTTCTCCATGAGAGTGAGCAATTATTGATAAAGGTTCGTTGCGTAGAAGGCCGGGTGATCTCAACTGAGTTGCACGACTGATTAAGCGGAGTGGCATATGCCTAGGCTTAGAGGCATACGTAGGACTTTGGTGGAGTTCGCTTTGCGAACGATAAAGGGCTGTTAGTTGTGATTTGTGGTATGAAGGTGTGGGGTTATGGCGTGTATGACATCTCAAGTGATTGTGTATGACGGCCCTTAGAGCCTGAAGTGAATTCGCGATGATTTGGTGTATGTGACCAACGATGAGAATGGTCATGTGTGACATGGAATGACAATTCCGCGGGATGTTATTATCTTAGCGGTGAGAGTGTGGAGCGGAATCCTAAGTGGGGGAGTTTTTACTGCCGCTCGAGAAAGCTCTGGTGGTGTTAGATCAAGTGAAGTGTAAGTTTTCTTATGTAAGGTGGTCGTGTAGTACCCAAAGTGCGATATGAGACCAAGTGTGAAGTCTGAGATCACAAAAGCGAGAGAATGAAGCTATCATTGAGGGTGATCTCATAGTGAAAATCTGGGTTGTCGTGAAACTCGGATAGTATTATTGAATGGGTACGAGTTCGATATCGCGAAAAATACTGTATTTTCCCTGTCGAGAAACGTGATCGTGGAAACTGTTAGCGGATTATTCCACTTTATGGATGATAGTGAGGCGGGGAGTGCCGGTTCAGATTGTCTCACATCGAGACACGCGCATGTTGTTTGTAACGACCCGACTTTTTTTACTTATATTTTTGTGCTCTATACTTTCACGAATCTGCGTATATGTGCATACTGAGCTAGTTTATGCTCTGGGATCTTTATTCATGATTAATTACTTTCGTTAGTATCTTACAACGTGTTGTTAAGTGCGTAATCACTTAACTTGATCCTCGAATGCTTTTACGATCGTTAGTGTCACTTGTCGTTAAAAACGAGCTATTTACTTTGTACACGTTAAACTTTTGTCATAATTGGAATATAATGACTACGTAATACTAATTGTTATTTTCTAATGACAATTACTTGGCTTATTGGTTGCTTAATTACGCTTAGTAATTTACTAATGCACACTAGTTAGTCTTAATGGACTTTTTACCTTAATGGACTTAGGCCCACCCTACTCTAGCTAATGGACTTTTAAGTTAGCCCAATTTTAATAGATTTATGACCCATTAAGATGTAGGACAAAAACCCATTAAGATGAGCCATCATACTATCATTTTTGTTAACCATTACTACACATGTTGCATAGGATCCCAACAACAAGCACCACCTTTAGACCACCACCATGCAAAAAGCAAAAAGTTGTCCCCCTTGTCCCCCCCCCCGACCTACGGTTTTGGAGACACAAAGCACCACCTCTACCACTATAAATACAAGCCTTATTCTTTCATTTCACACTTCATTTCATTATCATTTTACACACTTGCTCTCTAATTTTCTCTCTAGTCTTTCTCACACTAAAATTGTAAGTTCTTGAATTTTCTTCTTCTTCTTCTCTTTTTCTTCTTAACCACGACATCATCATCATCATCAAAAGATCAAGCTTTTTAGCTTTTTGATCTTGTTACATCTTGTAGATTCAAACTTTGATTTGAAATCTTCAAGAACATGAAAGATTCAAGCTTTTTAGCTTTGAATCTTCATTACTTTGTTGGATCTAAGTTTTGAAGCTTAAGATCACTTTATTTTGTTAAAAGATCAAAACTTGTGTTTATGATCTTCATGTAACTTGTAGATCTAGCTTTTTTTCTTTAAGGATCTTCAAGAACATTAAAGATCCAAGCTTTCTAGCTTAGGGTTTCATTAGTTTGTTGAAGATCTAAGCTTTTTAGTTTATGATCTCATTACTTTTACTAAATCTTAGCTTTCTAGCTTATGGTCTCATTAATCTTGTAAAGATCCAAGCTTTCTAGCTTAGGGTTTCTTAACATTTGAGATCTAAGTTATTATTGTAGATCTCACTCACTTGGAACCTTTTTATGATTTTTATGGTGATAAAAATCAAATCTTCATCATCTCATATGATGAAGATGCATAAACTTGTATCAAAAGGACAAAGATTGAAGCTTTATTGTGTTTATACAATAAAGAGACAACCATGATGTTCAAAACTTGTAGAAAGTTATCTTTTACTTTTAGTTGTGTGTTGATGGTTAAAACTTGGTCATAATGATGCTAAAACATCAAAGAGTTGTACACTAGATGCTTATACGCATCAAGGATGAGAACCGTGATAAGCATTAAGCACCAAGAAACCCACCGGAGCACATGTTTCTGTTTTTCGGGGTCTGATCAGAATCCTGGGACTTCTGAAAAGTTGATTTTCAGATAGTCGGTTTGAGTAGATGATTTTCCGTTCAATACTCACCTAAATTCGATATACGGTTTGGGATTTATAGCCTTCCGAAAATCACTACGCCTTCGTAACGACGTGCTGAAATTTATGACCAACTCGCGCTTGGACCGTCACCACGGTCAAACGACATCGAGTTAGGATCTGAAAATTGGAAAACGGTAAGAGGACTCACAAACGGAGCCTTGGCCACTGGCCGCGCATCATTTCAGTTTGTATAGAGGTCGTAGCAGCTGTCCGAAGTCAGCCCTTTGTTTTGATCTCTATTCTTGTTGAAAACCTTACTTTATCTTTTACGTATGATGATAACGATGATGATGATGATGATGATACTTATGACTTAACTTATTTAATTTTAAACTTTTGGGGAACAATTTACTGACTTAGTAACCATTGACTTAGGTTGAGGACCTTTTGGATCGACCAACTTACTTGTTTGGACCGACTTACTACTTGCTTACATTTTCGTATCGATTTTACCGCCCATTCACTGTGAGTTATAGCTCCCTTTTTACTTTAACTATTTTTGGGACTGATAATACATGCGCTTTTTATGTTTTACATACTAGACACGAGTACTTAAAATTTATATATGTGTGGGTGATATAACGGCACAAACATTCCCCTTAGCTCGGTAACGTTTAACTATTGGTTTTTGAACAGGTAGACGCGAATCTTAGATATGGATCCATAGGGTTTGACATCCCCACTCGGGCTAGTCGCGCTAGCATTTAACGGGTGTTTAATACTTCGAGAACATACGCACTTGCCAAGTGTACTTTTAGGGGGTGATATTTATTTTACGTTAAGTTAGTTATTGGGTGACCACGGATAAGCATATACCTTATCATACTGATTTGAAATACTGATTTGAAATGCTGATTTGAAGCACTGAAATCTCGTGGTCTACATTACATTGTTGTTTACAATCAAACTATAGCTCACCAACATCCGTGTTGACTTTTTAAAGCATGTATTTCTCAGGTGCTTAGATGTTGTTGCTTCCGCTGTTAGACTTGCTGTTATAGTCTTGGTGTTATAGACTTGCTGTTACAGACTCGTTGTGTTAGACTTCCGCTGCATTGTTTAGAGATGTCTCACTCATGGAACTTTTACTTTGCATTCACAACTTATGTTACATTTGAACAATGGTTTTGTAATGACCTTTGTGTCACGTACTTATGTTAAATGCTTTCTATTCATAGAAGCACGTGATCCTTGTAAAACATTTGACGTTGGTAAGAAGTCATCTTTTGTAAAACATTCGACGTTGGTAAAGACGTCATCTTTTGTAAAACATTTGACATCGGTAAAAACGTTACCTTTTCATGAATGCAAAACTTGTTTTAAAACAGCATATAGTGTTGTAACCGTGTAAAGATCCTGTTGTTGATGATCCGTACACGTTGATTTTGTACGGGACATCACATTGTTTGTTTGCCAGAGTGAGTTCCCTAGTTATGCGACCGTTGGTTGCATTGAAATGTCGAGGCCATCCTTAACGGACGGTTGAGACAAGAGGATTCACCGGGCGTTGGTGGATATTTTTGTGGGTCGCGTGATGAATTGCGAATTGTTGTGATGGTAATTCGTTGTTGATGAGATTCTAGTACGCGAATAGTTTCCATGCTAGTACTAGGAAGCCGTATTGTATGGATGTGTTGTAGGGTTTAGGAGAGAAACTCTGTGTCGAGTGTTGATGTGTCGTCTAACTCGTGGTGTATTATTGTCGTCCTAGATTAATCCAGAGACTGATGGTCATGTGCGGATCGATTGATGGGAAGGTTTGTGTCCCTAGTGTGATTATTTGGTGATACTAAAATTTCTTCGTTGAAGGAATGGCCCGGTGGTGGGGACGAGGGAAGTTGGTTCTTGATTCGGAGAACATTTGTGATTGACCGAATGAGTGATGTGTTTATGAACCGATTAAGTACGGAGTTTTAATGAGGCATGGATCCTTCTCGATTTGGATTAATGCACTACTTGATTCACGGCGTAGTAGACCTAGTAAATCGCGTTTGGTGATATAGTTATGGATGTAGCTTGTTGCGAGTTGTAGCCGAGAGAACTTGAAGGGATATATGGTGTTTTCTGTATTTCCTAAGTGGAAATTTTGGACGTTGATATTTGCGTGTTCGTAAAAATTTAAAGACTTAAACTGTAAATTAAAATTACTTTCATATTTATTTCTAAAAAGAAATGCTTTGTTGGTAGTGCATCGAAGCTCCGTGTCAAATACAATTTATTGCGTTTAGTTCGTAAATTTATTTCGAGTTGAACGGTGATGACGGTGGAACCTAACTCGCGATGAACAGAAAGATAAATCCGCAAAAAAAAATTTGTGTGTGTGTGTGTGTATATATATATATATATATATATATATTGTAAGACCCAAAATTTGGTATTTGGAATGTCGAGAGTTTGATGTGTAAAAGTTTGGTGTATGTTGCGAGGTTATGCGCGCGTTCACCGTTTGGGCCATAACTTCCTCATACGAACTCAGATTGAGGTGAATTAAAAGCCCAGACGATCGTAATTCGAGCCCGGACATTTTAAATTTCAAGTTGTGAGCTGCAAGGCCCCAGGAGCACCAATTTTGGGGCTAGGAGCACCGATTTTGGCGCTGATCAAGTGCTGTTTAAATTTTTGGACTTTTAATGAAGGGTACTTTAGTCTTTTTTACATATGGACGAATATAAGGCAGGGGATCAGATCTAAAACTCATTCTTATCCTCATTTTCATCCTCCAACTTCATTCTAGAGAGAGGAAATAAACCCTAGAGAGAGGAAGCTTCCATTGATGAAGGAGATGATGATTCTTGCTCAAGATGGAGGTGAAACTTGATGCATCTTGGTGATCCTAGCTACTAGCTTCATTTTGGTGCAAAGGTAAACCCTAGATCCGAATTTCCTTGTTTGATTCTTATTTTGGGTTATGGTTTATGTTGAGGCTGAGTTATAAAACCCATTTCTTATGAAATTTGGGGGTTTTGGGGCATGCTTGTGATTAAGAACCCTAATATTGTGGGTTTAGGGTTTAATGACGAATATGGGTATATTTTTCTTTGATTTAAGTGATAGTCACTATATTGTAAGTGTATTGGTAATTTTGATGTTCATAAGAACAAGTTTGAAGTCATGCACACAAGGTGTTTGATGAAATGCTTCAAAGAGGTGAAGTTGTTGTTAATGTCTAGGTTTTGATCTAAAGTCAACCTTTGATAGTGTTGTTAATCAATTGGTAGTATGGTGGTGATTTGGGTGTGTTTAAGAGTTTGATTTTGGTCAAAATTGAGTGTTGACTTGGATTTGGTGTCAAACTAAGGATTTGGGTCAAGTTTTGTGAAATGGATACTTGAATACTTGATTAAATTGGATAATTGGTGTTCTGGAAACTTAATCACTAGTTATTATTGGCATTGGGTAATATTGGATGAATTTGACTTAAGTCAAAGGTGGGCAAGGGCAATATGGGTCGTTATTGCCTAAGTTGGGTGATTTGGGCAAGTGATGTTTGTATGATCACTGAGTAACTAGTGATCTAGTGTTGAGACCTAGGTTGGTCTATTTGGGTTGAATTATGACTATTGGTGTGGGTTTGGATTACCACCCGTAGTTGTAATTTGGTTATGTCCATTTAGGTGATTAAATGGGCGGGTTTTGGCGAGCAAGGTGTGATCCCTCAGCTAAAGGACATTTGTGTCGGGTTCTCTTTTAGAGAATGGTTATTTATGTGCATATTGTACCTATGTGTGATATAGGTGGTTACTTGCTCGGATTCGAGGATGGAGATCATGTTGTACATGACTTGTGCGGGTATGCCAAGGTGAGTGGAATAATTATACGTGTATGTATATAATGTATTTATTTGTGTGGCGTGAAATGTGGGTTAGTCGCGATGTTAAGACACCACATTTTACGTGACGAGTAGGTTAGTCGCGGTGTTAAGACACTACTCTGGGTTGGTGACATGTGGGTTAGTCGCGGTGTTAAGACACCACATTGTCATGATGGGTGGGTTAGTCGCGGTGTTAAGACACCACCAAGGGGTTAGTGATACGCTGTGTTAAGTACACTAATGAATGTTGTGAACTCCGATGGTCCTTCGCGAGTACCATTCCCATGTGCTATTGGTTAACTATGGTTGAGTGAGTTTTGTATTAGCATATTAAATGGTGAACTATATGCTTTTGACGATGCTAGGTTATTGTGAATTAAGGATTTTTAGTATGCCTTGTGATTGCATGATCGTTGAGTTGCTAGCTCGTATGCGGTATTTGTGTAAGTGTTTGCAAGTAAGTAGATTATATATGTATATGTATAATTATTGCATTCACTAAGCTTTGCTTACTCCCTCGTTGTTTACCTTTTTGTATAGGTACCGTTTCATGTATTGGAGGATTCTAGTAGCTTGGCTAGGTTGCTAGAAGTTGGATTAATACGGAGTAGCATTGGCTTTGGATGTGGATTGGGGGTTTGGTAAAATCTCCGGGATCATGCTCATGGTATTGGGTTGGGATGTCGAGTCTTAAACCTTTGTTTTGGTGTAATTGGGTGTGATGTCCCCGTCAAAACACTTAACGGCTCCGTCACTTGGTCCCACAGCTTGATAATAACTCTATATGAATTTAATAAATAACCTTGCATTCTTTATTTAAAAATGATTTTCTATAAAGGAAACCTACCAAAATGTGTAAGTTTAGAAAAATCATACATTATTACTTAACCAAAAGTTGACCAAAACAAAGTCAACAACATCCACTATTAAATGTATCAAAATAGAATGCAAGTTAATGTTTAACAAAAACTGCCATCATAAATATGCAGACTCTCTAAGCACAGTGGAAGCAATCAATCATGAACCTGAGAATAAAACATGCGAGTAACTGTCAATAAAAATGTTGAGTGAATTATAGGTTTAATATTGTAAACAATATCTAATTTAAACCATAAAAATTTATGTTTGAAAACATAAAAACTCCTTTTTGGACCGCTAAATTATATGTTAGAAAACATATAAAAACATTATTCCATTTTCCGTGAGCCACCTGGTAACCACTTAACCATTTATTTACCCTTGCCAAACACAATAAATAATATACACCGAACAAGTGTATCTACAACAAAATACGAAGTACTAAACATTCCGATTTTAATTTGCTAGCGCGACTAGCTCGAAATGGGGTTGTCAAACCCGATAGATCTATTCGTAGGATTCGCATTCACCAGTAGAAACCAGTGATTACAATTACCAGATTAGGGAATATTTTTGTTCAACTCACAATGAATAATTTAAACTAACTTCCACTTGTGTCCAAAATATAAAATAAATTGCATGTATTCTCATCCCAAAAGATTTAAAATGGAAAAATGGTACTATAACTCACCTTAATAGCAACGAAGTAACCACACAAATATGCGAACAGCAAATGAAGTAAAGCGATCAGGAATGATCACAACGCCGACCTATAAATAAAGCAGGTCGATATAAATAACTAACTTAGGTGAAGTCTTAGTATGATAGCTATTGTACATGTTGCAAGTAGACATAGAACAACACTCAACATGCATCGGTTTGATCGGAACAGTGTACGGACACACACTTTCTATTTTTAGAAAGTTTCTATTTTTAGCAGGTTTCCATTTTTTGAAAGTTTCTATTTTTGGAAAGTTTCTATTTTAAGAAAGTTTCTATTTTAGGAAAGTTTCTATTTTTGGAAAGTTTCCAAATTTAGAAAGTTTCCATATTTAGAAAGTTTCTATTTTTAGAAAGTTTTTAAGTTAGAAAAGTTTCCTTATTTAGAAAGTCAACAAAAGTCAACTGAAAGTCAAAGTCAATCGAAAGTCAACTCAAAAGTCAACCTTGGTCAAACATAGTCAACATTAATTTTAAAAGTGTAAGTTGTAATAATAATATAAGTTATAATGCTAATTAAAGTTAAATACATATAATTATGTCTTAACATAAGTTTAATTAAATTAAAATGAATTAATAAAGTTAACATAAGTTTAAATGATATAACTAATATAACATAAGTATTTAATTAATTTATTAAATATAAGTCATAATATAAGTATTATTAATTAATAATAAATTTTAATCATATCATAAGTATTATTAATTAATAATGAATTATTAATCATATCATAAGTTTCTAATTATAATTATTAAATCATAAGTATTTAATAATTAAATTATAATTAAATAATAACTAAGCCTTATAATAATTACATAATTAATTAATCCTTATTATAAGTCTCATTATAATAATCTCATAATATAAGTTTAATACTTACCATAAGTATTTTTCATTAATAATAAAAGTATTATTAATCATAAGTTTAATTAAATGTTTAATTAAATCATAAGTAATTAATAAATGATATAATAAATATATATATCATAAGTCTTAAATTAAATTAATTACTTTTTATATCATAAGTAATTTATTAATAATGAAATTCATTACTTATATCATAATTCAAATGTTATAATCATAAGTTTTAATTAAAAGTTCATCGGGTCATAACTTAAGCCCCGGGAATCAGTTTTCGGCGAGCCTTACATATATCTACGCCTAACCAACCCACCCGACACCTTATTGTGCTCAAGAAAATCCCAAGAACAGTCACCAAGTCATGACTTACAGCCCTTAATCAGTTTGGATCTTTAATCCGCTCAAAAACGTGTTTTAGACATAACGGGTGATCCGTGGCTCGGATTTCGATGAACCGAACAAGAAAGTTCATCCCATCATCAATCCTAACACACTAGTACACCCTAAAGACTCTAAAAATGGTCACAAAGTCAGACCACACCTAGTTCAATTCGTTTTTATATTTTAATCTCAATAAAACACCATTTTAATCATAACTTATGATCCGGGAATCGAAATAACATGAATCCGAAGTCTAAAATTAATGTCTTGATGAGAGGAACTCATCTAGATACTTTAATTTCACTTTTATATCAGTTACACAACCAGAAATGAACAAAAAAGCTGCTGTCCCAATTCAATCAAACCGAAAACATGCAATAACGAGTGATTCTATGCATACAATCAATAATTCAACAACATACAAGCACTATACTATCATATTAAACATCAAAATCAGTAAAATTGGATAAAAATCAAAAAGTTAGGGTTAGAGTTTATACCCTAATCGAGAATCAAATGATGTAGATGTGTAGAGAAGAACGCGTACAATCCGAATATGTGAATGATTTCTTGATCCAAGTATTAATTGATGAAGATGATGATGATTGTATGTGGTGGTGGTGATGGCATCAAAGAGGAGAGGAGGAAGGAGAAGAGAAAAAAAAATGATTAGGTTAAAAATGAAAAGAAATGAGCCAATTTTTGATCATGTAATCTAATCTTTCAAAAATGGCACAATACCCCCCTCCCCCTTGATATTTTCGGCTGAAATATGAAGGGTGGGCCACACTTGTGGGCCAAATTGATAAATGAAAGAAGTCTTGTGGCCCGAATGCCCGAACAAAGCCCGAAACGCGAAAACAACGCTACGCGATTGATTTTTCGGAGAGATAACAAATACACGACGAATAAAATATATAAACACTATATATAATCATATGACATCAAAATATCATATTTAAGATAATTTGGATTTTAAAATCCCAAAAACTTGACCGTTGGTTCGAAAACCGAAAAGATTCGTCGGATAGAAATCCGCGACACGTAGAAACGTATAACTTAAAATATGAATACAAATATTCACATAGCACATAATAATTAATATATTATTACAAAAATAATAATATAGGTCATAGAAATGACTTGGCACAAATAACAGTTAACAGTCATTAAATAATTAACGGTAAAAGATAACGGAAAAAGTAGGGTCGTTACAGTACCTTCCCGTTACGAAAATTTCGTCCCGAAATTTAAGGAGGTGCAGGGGTTGACTCGGCATCTGGGAACAAATGCGGGTACTTCTGCTTCATCAGATCTTCATGCTCCCAAGTGAACTCGGGACCGCGCCTGGCGTTCTATCTAACCCGGACAATAGGAATTCTACTCTGCTTCAGATTCTTAACCTCTCGGTCCATAATTTCAACAGGTTCCTCAATAAAATGAAGTTGCTTATCAACATGAAGTTCCTCCAGAGGAATTTTCTTATCGACCTCGGCCAAACACTTCTTTAAATTTGACACGTGAAAAAAAAAAACGTCGTGAACAGCACTGAGTTCTTGTGGCAATTTCAAATGATAAGCCACGGGTCCAACTCTCTCAATAATCTCAAACGGTCCAACAAAACGAGGATTCAACTTTCCCATTTTAAAAAAACGTATCACGCCCTTCCAAGGTGGTACCTTCAACATAACATGATCACCGACCTGAAATTCAATATCGTTCCTTCTCTTATTGGCAAAGCTCTTTTGCTGACTTCTGGCGATTCTCAAACTTTTCTTAATCCGTACGATCTTCTCGGTAGTTTCATGAAAAGTTCCTGGACCTGTGAGTTGAGCATCCCCAACCTCATTCCAGCAGACAGGAGACCTGCACTATCTACCATACAGCGTTTCAAAAGGTGCGGCTTAATACTTGCATGATAGCTGTTATTATAAGAATATTCAGCCAGTGGCAAGTACTCATTCCAAACATTACCAAAATCAATGATGCATGCTCGTAACATGTCTTCCGACATTTGAATGGTCCTTTCACTCTGACCATCTGACTGTGGATGATAAGCAGTGTTCATATCCAATTTAGTTCCCAAAGCATCTTGTAAGGACTGCCAAAACCTCGATGTAAATCGACTATCTCGGTCCAAAATAACACGGGAACACCATGTCTAGAAACAATCTCCTTCAAATACAAATGAGTAAGCTTCTCCATTGAATCCGTTTCTTTAATCGGCAAAAAGTGAGTCGACTTTGTGAGTCGGTCTACAATCACCCAAATGGTATCATAGCCACCCGCAATTCTCAGTAACTTTGTAATAAAATCCATCGTAATCCCTTCCCATTTCCACTCGGGAATCTCAGGTTGCACCAAAAGTCCAGACGGTTCCTAATGTTCAGCTTTAACCTTAGCGCATGTCAAACACTTAGCCACATACTTAGCCACATCAGCTTTCAAATTAGGCCACCAACACAGCTCCTTAAGATCATGATACATCTTTCCTGAACCAGGATGAATAGAGTACCTAGACTTATGAGCCTCATCTAAAACAAGTTATCGTAGATCACCAAACTCCGGAACCCAAAGATATCCCGCAAAATACCGAGTACCATCGGTTCGTACATCTAACTGTTTACTCAAGCCTTGGACCTTCCCGTTACAAAATTCTCCTCCTTCAAGGATTCTTGTTGAGCAGCAAGAATCTGCCTTGCGAGGTTTGTTCAAATGGTCATATTCAAGGACCTAAACATACGAGGTTCAGTCCTCTCTTTACGACTTAACGTATTGGCCATAACATTGGCCTTCCCCGGATGATACAGAAGTTCGTAATCATAATCATGCAACGTCTCAACCTATCTTCGTTGCCTCATATTCAACCGTTTCTGAATAAGAATATGTTGAAGACTTTTGTGATCAGTGTACACTGTACTTTTGACCCCCATAAAGATAATGTCTCCAAACCTTAAGCGCAAACACAACAGCTCCCAACTCCAAATCATGGGCTGTATCATTCTGCTCGTGGATCTTCAACTAACGTGACGCGTAAGCAATGACTTTATTTCGTTGCATCAAAACACAACCAAAGCCCTGACGTGAAGCATCACAATAAATGACAAAATCGTCATTACCCTCAGGTAGTGATAATATCGAAGCGGTAGTCAACTTACTCTTCAGAGTTTAAAAAGCAGTCTCTTGTTCATCCTTCCATCATACTTCTTTCCCTTGTACGTTAAAGCAGTCAGAGGTTTCGCTATACGAGAGAAATCTTGAATGAACCTTCTATAATAACCTGCCAACCCTAAAAACTGACAAATCTGAGTAGGAGTCTTCGAAATTTCCCACTTCTCAATTACGTCAATCTTGGCAGGATCAATTTGTATTCCTTGCTTACTAACAACATGTCCAAAGAATTGAACTTCTCTTAACCAGAAAGCACACTTAGAGAACTTAGCATACCTTCTTCTTTCCTCAACAAATAAAGCACCAACTTCCAATGTTCTTCGTGCTCTTCATCACTCTTAGAATAAATAAGGATGTCGTCGATGAATACAATAACGAATTTGTCCAGATAGGGTCTGCACACACGGTTCATGAGGTCCATGAACACAGCAGGTGCATTTATTAATCCGAACGGCATAACAAAGAATTCGAATTGACCATAACAGGTACGGAAAGTGGCTTTCGGAATATCAGTTTCTTTAGCGCGTAATTGGTGATAACCGGAACGAAGATCAATCTTAGAATAAACGGACGAACCTTGAAGTTGATCGAACAGATCATCAATTCTCGGAAGAGGATAACGGTTCTTAATCGTAAGCTTGTTCAACGCGCGATAATCAATACACCATCAGAATGAACCACCTTTGTTCTTAACAAACAAAAAGAAGCTCCCTAAGGGGATGAACTGGGACGAATGAAATATAGTTGTAACAATGAAGGAAGAAATATATGGAGTAGTCACATCGGTGGCATAGCTATTTAAGGCAATTCTCTCAAAGGAGATAACGAGGATCATGGACTTCAAAGTAAATTTTCATAACATTTCCGAGAGGAAGACGTACGAAAGGTGTGATATTTCAACGAGAGTGAACTTCCTTGTACAATGAGCGAGGAAATCTAAGATTCACCTATATTCTTAAATTTATGTGCGGATGAAAAGAACGCGAATCATGCGTTATAAAGAATGGCCGGCTCTAGGTGAGATGAATCTCCAAAAATAATTTCGTGCACCTCAAAGTGTTGAATCCTAGAATTGATGTTTACAAGGGTGTTGCGGTTGACAGCAAATATTGAGAGTAGAAACTCCTCAAATGGTCTAGTGTAATATATATCCATGATACCCACTATAACAACAGTTGGGGTAGAAACCCAGCAAGCACCTTTTCTACAATAGGGTGACCACCGAGTGTACCCCAGAAAATTGATTCATCGGTCCGCGTTTTTGTAGTGACCCGAACTTTTCCATGTTTATATATATTAATTGAGATTGATATTTACATGATTAAATGTTTCCAACATATTAAGCAATCAAACTTGTTAAGACTTGATTAATTGAAATATGTTTCATATAGACAATTGACCACCCAAGTTGACCGGCGATTCACGAACGTTAAAACTTGTAAAAACGACATGACGATATATATATGGATATACATATGGTTAACATGAGATTATGATAAGTAAGTATCTCCATAAGTATATTAACAATGAGTTATATACATATAAACAAGACTACTAACTTAAGGATTTCGAAACGAGACATATATGTAACGATTATCGTTGTAACGACATTTAAATGTATATATATATATATCATATTAAGATATATTAATATATCATAATATCATGATAATATAATAATTTAACATCTCATTAGATATAATAAACAATGGGTTAACAACATTAATTGAGATCGTTAACTTAAAGGTTTCAAAACAACACTTACATGTAACGACTAACGATGACTTAACGACTCAGTTAAAATGTATATACATGTAGTGTATTTAGATGTATTAAAATACTTTTGGAAGACTTCAAGACATATATCAAAACACTCATACTTAACGAAAATGGTTACAGTTACTTTTCCATTCTTTTCTTTCATCAAGAATTCTAGTCGTATTCTTACCCGTATTATACACAGCTTCAAAACGTACTTACTATGAGTATATACCAATAGGAACTAGCATGGGATTCCACTCTTGATTATGTCATGTATGACTAATCAATTTTAACTTCTACCATGAGCTAGTCAACTAACTAGAACTCCTTTTAACCCCACTCACCACTCACCAATTACCACTCATCATTCACTCCATTTCACTTCTAATTCTCTTTCTAATTCTCTCTCAACACACACACTATTATGAACGTATTTTTCCAGTATTTAATCATCATCTTCATCAAAAATCACTTCAAGAATCAAGCTATAATCATCATAGGAAGAACACTTCAAGAACACTTCAAAAATCCCTTCAAGTTTACTAATTTACTTCCAAGCTTTCTAATCCATTCCAAGTAATCATCTAAGATCAAGAAACCTTTGTTATATACAGTAGGTTATCTTTCTTATTCAAGGTAATATTCATATTCAAACTTTGATTCAATTTCTATAACTATAAACTATCTTAATTCGAGTAAAAATCTTACTTGAACTTGTTTTTGTGTCATGATCCTACTTCAAGAACTTTCAAGCCATCCAAGATCCTTTGAAGCTAGATCATTTATTGTCACTTCCAGTAGGTTTACCTACTAAACTTGAGGTAGTAATGATGTTCATAACATCATCCGATTCATATATATAAAACTATCTTATTCAAAGGTTTAAACTCGTAATCACTAGAACATAGTTTAGTTAATTCTAAACTTGTTCGCAAACAAAAGTTAATCCTTCTAACTTGACTTTTAAAATTAACTACACACATGTTCTATATCTATATGATATGCTAACTTAATAATTTAAAACCTGGAAACACGAAAAACACCGTAAAACCGGATTTACGCCGTCGTAGTAACACCGCGGGCTGTTTTGGGTTAGTTAATTAAAAACTATGATAAACTTTGATTTAAAAGTTGTTATTCTGAGAAAATGATTTTTATTATGAACATGAAACTATATCCAAAAATTATGGTTAAACTCAAAGTGGAAGTATGTTTTCTAAAATGGTCATCTAGACGTCGTTCTTTCGACTGAAATGACTACCTTTACAAAAATGACTTGTAACTTATTTTTCCGACTATAAACCTATACTTTTTCTGTTTAGATTCATAAAATAGAGTTCAATATGAAACCATAGCAATTTGATTCACTCAAAACGGATTTAAAATGAAGAAGTTATGGGTAAAACAAGATTGGATAATTTTTCTCATTTTAGCTACGTGAAAATTGGTAACAAATCTATTCCAACCATAACTTAATCAACTTGTATTGTATATTATGTAATCTTGAGATACCATAGATACGTATACAATGTTTCGACCTATCATGTCGACACATCTATATATATTTCGGAACAACCATAGACACTCTATATGTGAATGTTGGAGTTAGCTATACAGGGTTGAGGTTGATTCCAAAATATATATAGTTTGAGTTGTGATCAATACTGAGATACGTATACACTGGGTCGTGGATTAATTCAAGATAATATTTATCGATTTATTTCTGTACATCTAACTGTGGACAACTAGTTGTAGGTTACTAACGAGGACAGCTGACTTAATAAACTTAAAACATCAAAATATATTAAAAGTGTTGTAAATATATTTTAAACATACTTTGATATATATGTATATATTGTTATAGGTTCGTGAATCAACCAGTGGCCAAGTCTTACTTCTCAACGAAGTAAAAATCTGTGAAAGTGAGTTATAGTCCCACTTTTAAAATCTAATATTTTTGGGATGAGAATACATGCAGGTTTTATAAATGATTTGCAAAATAGACACAAGTACGTGAAACTACATTCTATGGTTGAATTATCGAAATCGAATATGCCCCTTTTAATTAAGTCTGGTAATCTAAGAATTAGGGAACAGACACCCTAATTGACGCGAATCCTAAAGATAGATCTATTGGGCCTAACAAACCCCATCCAAAGTACCGGATGCTTTAGTACTTCGAAATTTATATCATATCCGAAGGGTGTCCCGGAATGATGGGGATATTCTTATATATATGCATCTTGTTAATGTCGGTTACCAGGTGTTCACCATATGAATGATTTTTATCTCTATGTATGGGATGTGTATTGAAATATGAAATCTTATGGTCTATTGTTACGATTTGATATATATAGGTTAAACCTATAACTCACCAACATTTTTGTTGACGTTTAAAGCATGTTTATTCTCAGGTGAATACTAAGAGCTTCCGCTGTTGCATACTAAAATAAGGACAAGATTTGGAGTCCATGTTTGTATGATATTGTGTAAAAACTGCATTCAAGAAACTGATTTCGATGTAACATATTTGTATTGTAAACCATTATGTAATGGTCGTGTGTAAACAGGATATTTTAGATTATCATTATTTGATAATCTACGTAAAGCTTTTTAAACCTTTATTTATGAAATAAAGGTTATGGTTTGTTTTAAAAATGAATGCAGTCTTTGAAAAACGTCTCATATAGAGGTCAAAACCTCGCAACGAAATCAATTAATATGGAACGTTTTTAATCAATAAAAACGGGACATTTCAGTTGGTATCCGAGCGTTGGTCTTAGAGAACCAGAAAATTTGCATTATTGTGTCTTATCGAGTTTGTTAGGATGCATTAGTGAGTCTGGACTTCGACCGTATTTTCTTTAAAAATGATTGCTTAACATTTTTGTTGGAAACTATATATTTTTAACATATGAATATTATGTGATATATTAATCTCTTAACGTGTTTGATATTATGTGATAGATGTCTACCTCTAGAACAAGTCCCATTGACTCACCTAATAATAATGAAGAGTCAAATATAAATTGGAATGATTCATGGACTGATTCACAAGTTCCCGAAGAGGAACCGGAAGAAGAGTCAGAACCGGAAGAAGAATCGGAACCGGAAGAAGAAATAGAACCGGTGGGGGAAATAATAAAACGGTTAAGTAAAAGAGAATCCTCAACCAACCGACCAAGGTTAATTATGGTTAATGGTGTTTCCGCCAAGGAAGCAAAATATTGGGAGGATTACCAATTCTCCGATGAATCGGATTCCGACGAGAATTCCGATGATGTTATAGAAATTACCCCAACTGAATTTAAAAAGGCAAAAGAAAATAATAAGGGAAAGGGCATAAAAATAGAGAAATCTAATTCCAACCCCGATGAACTTTATATGTATCGTCAACCCCCGAAGTCCTTAAGTTGTAACAATGACCCAGGAACCTCTAAACCACCAGGTTTTTTTAAACCAATGTGGACAATGACGGCTCGTATTAGGGGAACATCATATATCCCTAGAAACTTGGCAAAACGAACCAAAACCGAACAAGAAGAAACGAGCGAGTCGGAATAAGATAGTTGTATTCGTGTGGTGTAATATATGTAATATTGTGTGCTTATGCTTTATGATATATGTAAAAATTGCTTGTATTAATAAGTATTTTTTTTATGAATCTAACTCTTGTCTATTTTTACAGTATAAAAACACAAAATGGATAGACAACCCAATATTTTAAGAGACCTACCCGGAGACATGATTGATGAAATCTTGTCTAGAGTCAGTCAGAATTCTTCGGCACAACTATTTAAGGCGAGATCAGTTTGTAAGACATTCGAAGAACGTTCCAAGAATGCCTTGGTTTATAAAAGGCTTTCATTCGAAAGATGGGGGATATCACATTGGGAAATCCATAAGTTACGATGTGTTTACTTTGACGCATATATTGCGGGGAACCCAAATGCTATTTTACGCAATGGGTTAAGAAATTATTTTGACTCAATATATCCGAATATTGGACTTCGTGATTTAGAAAAAGCGGCTAACATGCAACATAAAGATGCATGTTATGCTTACGGATTAGTAATGTTCGCTTCTCACCAAAGTGAGAACAAGAACATCGGCCTACAACTATTAAACAAAACGTTCCCACAAGTGACGGAGTCGGTAATTGGGGTAAGAAATGAGGTTTTTAGGTTATTACGAGACTGTTGGTCATTACGTAACCCTCGTCCCTTTGACGACGTTACAACACGCTGTCTTATCAACGGCCATAACGGTTATGTTCCACAAGACCAAGGATGGGAAGTAGTCCTAGTAAAACCAGAATGCATGACTTGTTTCTGGACGTATGAATTACGTGTCTTTATTTCCTTTGCTGAACGACTTGTGTACTAGCTAGAATTATCTTCACAACTATCTTGTATCAAAGTTATTGTGTGCTATATTTCATGCTTTATGTAAAATAGGCGGTATTGTAAGTTTGTAAAATATTGTATAAAAGTTTGAACGCGAAATATTATTACAATCAGTTTTTCATATAGAATTGTAGTAGTTGAATTGTATATTAGCTACTAAGTATGAACTTAACGGGTAGGTACTACCCAAATTTAAACTTATAAAACGCTAATATGAAGAAAAAGCTTTTATAAATGAGTTCATATTATGCTACGAAATACTATTAACTACTCTTAATATTCTGTATGATTAACTTGTTCCATTTGACTATTTTGAAGGAAATGGCACCGACTACTCGACACACTGTGAATATGAATGAAGAGGAATTCCGTACTTTTCTAGCTTCAAACATAGCCGCAGTACAGGCTGCGCTACATACCAACAATAACCTTGGATCTGGCAGTACAGGAAATCGTGTAGGATGCACCTACAAAGAATTCACTGCCTGCAAACCTTTGGAATTTGATGGAACCGAAGGACCGATCGGATTGAAACGGTGGACCGAGAAGGTCGAATCGGTGTTTGCCATAAGTAAGTGTACTGAAGAGGACAAAGTGAAGTACGCTACGCATACCTTCACAGGTTCTGCGTTAACATGGTGGAATACCTATCTAGAGCAAGTGGGACAAGATGATGCGTACGCACTACCGTGGTCAGCATTCAAGCACTTGATGAACGAGAAGTACCGTCCCAGAACCGAGGTCAATAAGCTCAAGATAGAACTTAGAGGGTTACGAACCCAAGGATTTGATATTACCACGTACGAAAGACGATTCACAGAATTGTGCCTATTGTGTCCGGGAGCATTCGAAGATGAGGAAGAGAAGATCGACGCGTTTGTGAAAGGATTACCGGAAAGAATCCAAGAAGATATAAGTTCACACGAGCCCTCCTCCATACAACAGGCATGTAGAATGGCTCACAAACTAGTGAACCAGATTGAAGAAAGAATTAAAGAACAGACCGCTGAAGAGGCCAATGTGAAGCAAGTCAAAAGAAAGTGGGAGGAAAACGGTGATAAGAATCACCAATACAACAACAGCCATTACAACAATAATCGCAACAATTATCCCAACAATCGCAACATCAATCGCAACTACAACAACAACAACAACAACAACAGCAACTACAACAATCATCCCAACAACAATAATAACCGCAACAACAACAACAATCAGAAGCAGCTATGCCAAAGGTGTGAAAAGTATCACTCGGGGTTCTGCACCAAATTTTGCAACAAGTGTAAAAGAAATGGTCATAGCGCGGCGAAGTGTGAGGTCTACGGACCAGGGGTTAATAGAACGAAAGGAACAAATGGTGTCGGAATGAGTAATGGCGGAGCAAGTAGTGTCGGAGCAAGTTATTCCAATGTAGTTTGTTATAAATGTGGAAAACCGGGCCACATTATTAGAAATTGCCCAAACCAGGAGAACACGAATGGACAAGGTCGCGGAAGAGTTTTCAATATTAATGCGGCAGAGGCACAGGAAGACCCGGAGCTTGTTACGGGTACATTTCTTATTGACAATAAATCTGCTTACGTTTTATTTGATTCGGGTGCGGATAGAAGCTATATGAGCAGAGATTTTTGTGCTAAATTAAGTTGTCCATTGACGCCTTTGGATAGTAAATTTTTACTCGAATTAGCAAATGGTAAATTAATTTCAGCAGATAATATATGTCGGAATCGAGAAATTAAACTGATTAGCGAAACATTTAAGATTGATTTGATACTAGTAGAGTTAGGGAGTTTTGATGTGATAATCGGTATGGACTGGTTGAAAGAAGTGAAAGCAGAGATCGTTTGTTACAAAAATGCAATTCGCATTATACGAGAAAAAGGAAAACCCTTAATGGTGTACGGAGAAAAGGGCAACACGAAGCTACATATTATTAGTAATTTGAAGGCACAAAAACTAATAAGAAAAGGTTGCTATGCTGTTCTAGCACACGTCGAGAAAGTACAAACTGAAGAAAAGAGCATCAATGATGTTCCCATTGCAAAAGAATTTCCCGATGTATTTCCGAAAGAATTACCGGGATTACCCCCACAGCGATCCGTTGAAT
The DNA here is from genome assembly GCF_046630445.1 of Rutidosis leptorrhynchoides. Classification (NCBI taxonomy): domain Eukaryota; kingdom Viridiplantae; phylum Streptophyta; class Magnoliopsida; order Asterales; family Asteraceae; genus Rutidosis; species Rutidosis leptorrhynchoides. Next base: position 82,792,048 of record NC_092333.1, read on the forward strand.
TTCAAATAGATCTTGTACCAGGAGCTGCACCAATAGCTCGTGCTCCTTACAGACTCGCACCCAGCGAGATGAAAGAACTGCAAAACCAATTACAAGAACTTTTAGAGCGTGGTTTCATTCGACCAAGCACATCACCGTGGGGAGCTCCTGTTTTGTTTGTCAAGAAGAAAGATGGTACATTTAGGTTGTGTATCGACTACCGAGAGTTGAACAAACTTACCATCAAGAACCGCTACCCACTACCGAGAATCGACGACTTATTTGATCAACTACAAGGCTCGTCTGTTTATTCAAAGATTGACTTACGTTCTGGGTATCATCAAATGCGGGTGAAAGAAGATGATATTCCAAAGACTGCTTTCAGAACACGTTACGGTCATTACGAGTTTATGGTAATGCCGTTTGGTTTAACTAATGCACCAGCTGTGTTCATGGACCTTATGAACTGAGTGTGTGGACCATACCTTGACAAGTTTGTCATTGTTTTCATTGATGACATACTTATTTACTCAAAGAATGACCAAGAACACGGTGAACATTTGAGAAAGGTGTTAGAAGTATTGAGGAAGGAAGAATTGTATGCTAAGTTTTCAAAGTGTGCATTTTGGTTGGAAGAAGTTCAATTCCTCGGTCACATAGTGAACAAAGAAGGTATTAAGGTGGATCCGGCAAAGATAGAAACTGTTGAAAAGTAGGAAACCCCGAAAACTCCGAAACACATACGCCAGTTTTTAGGACTAGCTGGTTACTACAGAAGGTTCATCCAAGACTTTTCCAGAATAGCAAAACCCTTGACTTCATTAACGCATAATGGGAAGAAATTTAAATGGAATGATGAATAAGAGAAAGCGTTTCAGTTATTGAAGAAAAAGCTAACTACGGCACCTATATTGTCATTGCCTGAAGGGAATGATGATTTTGTGATTTATTGTGATGCATCAAAGCAAGGTCTCGGTTGTGTATTAATGCAACGAACGAAGGTGATTGCTTATGCGTCTAGACAATTGAAGATTCACGAACAAAATTATACGACGCATGATTTGGAATTAGGCGCGGTTGTTTTTGCATTAAAGACTTGGAGGCACTACTTATATGGGGTCAAAAGTATTATATATACCGACCACAAAAGTCTTCAACACATATTTAATCAGAAACAACTGAATATGAGGCAGCGTAGGTGGATTGAATTATTGAATGATTACGACTTTGAGATTCGTTACCACCCGGGGAAGGCAAATGTGGTAGCCGATGCCTTGAGCAGGAAGGACAGAGAACCCATTCGAGTAAAATCTATGAATATAATGATTCATAATAACCTTACTACTCAAATAAAGGAGGCGCAACAAGGAGTTTTAAAAGAGGGAAATTTAAAGGATGAAATACCCAAAGGATCGGAGAAACATCTTAATATTCGGGAAGACGGAACCCGGTATAGGGCTGAAAGGATTTGGGTACCAAAATTTGGAGATATGAGAGAAATGGTACTTAGAGAAGCTCATAAAACCAGATACTCAATACATCCTGGAACGGGGAAGATGTACAAGGATCTCAAGAAACATTTTTGGTGGCCGGGTATTAAAGCCGATGTTGCTAAATACGTAGGAGAATGTTTGACGTGTTCTAAGGTCAAAGCTGAGCATCAGAAACCATCAGGTCTACTTCAACAACCCGAAATCCCGGAATGGAAATGGGAAAACATTACCAAGGATTTCATCACTAAGTTGCCAAGGACTGCAAGTGGTTTTGATACTATTGGGGTAATAGTTGATCGTCTCACCAAATCAGCACACTTCCTGCCAATAAGAGAAGATGACAAGATGGAGAAGTTAGCACGACTGTATTTGAAGGAAGTCGTCTCCAGACATGGAATACCAATCTCTATTATCTCTGATAGGGATGGCAGATTTATTTCAAGATTCTGGCAGACATTACAGCAAGCATTAGGAACTCGTCTAGACATGAGTACTGCCTATCATCCACAAACTGATGGGCAGAGTGAAAGGACAATACAAACGCTTGAAGACATGCTACGAGCATGTGTTATTGATTTCGGAAACAGTTGGGATCGACATCTACCGTTAGCAGAATTTTCCTACAACAACAGCTACCATTCAAGCATTGAGATGGCGCCGTTTGAAGCACTTCATGGTAGAAAGTGCAGGTCTCCGATTTGTTGGAGTGAAGTGGGGGATAGACAGATTACGGGTCTGGAGATTATACAAGAAACTACCGAGAAGATCATCCAAATTCAACAACGGTTGAAAACCGCCCAAAGTCGACAAAAGAGCTACGCTGACATTAAAAGAAAAGATATAGAATTTGAAATTTGAGAGATGGTCATGCTTAAAGTTGCACCTTGGAAAGGCGTTGTTCAATTTGGTAAATGAGGGAAATTAAATCCAAGGTATATTGGACCATTCAAGATTATTGATCGTGTCGGACCAGTAGCTTACTGACTTGAGTTACCTCAACAACTCGCGGCTGTACATAACACTTTTCACGTCTCGAATTTGAAGAAATGTTTTGCTAAAGAAGATCTCACTATTCCGTTAGATGAAATCCAAATCAACGAAAAACTCCAATTCATCGAAGAACCCGTCGAAATAATGGATCGTGAGGTTAAAAGACTTAAGCAAAACAAGATACCAATTGTTAAGGTTCGATGGAATGCTCGTAGAGGACCCGAGTTCACCTGGGAGCGTGAAGATCAGATGAAGAAGAAATACCCGCATCTATTTCTAGAAGATTCGTCAACACCTTCAACAGCTTAAAATTTCGGGACGAAATTTATTTAACGGGTAGGTACTGTAGTGACCCGGACTTTTCCATGTTTATATATATTAATTGAGATTGATATTTACATGATTAAATGTTTCCAACATGTTAAGCAATCAAACTTGTTAAGACTTGATTAATTGAAATATGTTTCATATAGACAATTGACCACCCAAGTTGACCGGCGATTCACGAACGTTAAAACTTGTAAAAACGACATGACGATATATATATGGATATACATATGGTTAACATGAGATTATGATAAGTAAGTATCTCCATAAGTATATTAACAATGAGTTATATACATATAAACAAGACTACTAACTTAAGGATTTCGAAACGAGACATATATGTAACGATTATCGTTGTAACGACATTTAAATGTATATATGTCATATTAAGATATATTAATATATCATAATATCATGATAATATAATAATTTAACATCTCATTAGATATAATAAACAATGGGTTAACAACATTAATTGAGATCGTTAACTTAAAGGTTTCAAAACAACACTTACATGTAACGACTAACGATGACTTAACGACTCAGTTAAAATGTATATACATGTAGTGTATTTAGATGTATTAAAATACTTTTGGAAGACTTCAAGACATATATCAAAACACTCATACTTAACGAAAATGGTTACAGTTACTTTTCCATTCTTTTCTTTCATCAAGAATTCTAGTCGTATTCTTACCCGTATTATACACAGCTTCAAAACGTACTTACTATGAGTATATACCAATAGGAACTAGCATGGGATTCCACTCTTGATTATGTCATGTATGACTAATCAATTTTAACTTCTACTATGAGCTAGTCAACTAACTAGAACTCCTTTTAACCCCACTCACCACTCACCAATTACCACTCATCATTCAATCCATTTCACTTCTAATTCTCTTTCTAATTCTCTCTCAACACGCACACTATTATGAACGTATTTTTCCAGTAGTTAATCATCATCTTCATCAAAAATCACTTCAAGAATCAAGCTATAATCATCATAGGAAGAACACTTCAAGAACACTTCAAAAATCCCTTCAAGTTTACTAATTTACTTCCAAGCTTTCTAATCCATTCCAAGTAATCATCTAAGATCAAGAAACGTTTGTTATATACAGTAGGTTATCTTTCTTATTCAAGGTAATATTCATATTCAAACTTTGATTTAATTTCTATAACTATAAACTATCTTAATTCGAGTAAAAATCTTACTTGAACTTGTTTTTGTGTCATGATCCTACTTCAAGAACTTTCAAGCCATCCAAGATCCTTTGAAGCTAGATCATTTCTTGTCACTTCCAGTAGGTTTACCTACTAAACTTGAGGTAGTAATGATGTTCATAACATCATTCGATTCATATATATAAAACTATCTTATTCGAAGGTTTAAACTCGTAATCACTAGAACATAGTTTAGTTAATTCTAAACTTGTTCGCAAACAAAAGTTAATCCTTCTAACTTGACTTTTAAAATTAACTACACACATGTTCTATATCTATATGATATGCTAACTTAATGATTTAAAACCTGGAAACACGAAAAACACCGTAAAACCGGATTTACGCCGTCGTAGTAACACCGCGGGCAGTTTTGGGTTAGTTAATTAAAAACTATGATAAACTTTGATTTAAAAGTTGTTATTCTGAGAAAATGATTTTTATTATGAACATGAAACTATATCCAAAAATTATGGTTAAACTCAAAGTGGAAGTATGTTTTCTAAAATGGTCATCTAGACGTCGTTCTTTCGACTGAAATGACTACCTTTACAAAAATGACTTGTAACTTATTTTTCTGACTATAAACCTATACTTTTTCTGTTTATATTCATAAAATAGAGTTCAATATGAAACCATAGCAATTTGATTCACTCAAAACGGATTTAAAATGAAGAAGTTATGGGTAAAACAAGATTGGATAATTTTTCTCATTTTAGCTACGTGAAAATTGGTAACAAATCTATTCCAACCTTAACTTAATCAACTTGTATTGTATATTATGTAATCTTGAGATACCATAGACACGTATACAATGTTTCGACCTATCATGTCGACACATCTATATATATTTCGGAACAACCATAGACACTCTATATGTGAATGTTGGAGTTAGCTATACAGGGTTGAGGTTGATTCCAAAATATATATAGTTTGAGTTGTGATCAATACTGAGATACGTATACACTGGGTCGTGGATTGATTCAAGATAATATTTATCGATTTATTTCTGCACATCTAACTGTGGACAACTAGTTGTAGGTTACTAACGAGGACAGCTGACTTAATAAACTTAAAACATCAAAATATATTAAAAGTGTTGTAAATATATTTTAAACATACTTTGATATATATGTATATATTGTTATAGGTTCGTGAATCAACCAGTGGCCAAGTCTTACTTCTCGACGAAGTAAAAATCTGTGAAAGTGAGTTATTGTCCCACTTTTAAAATCTAATATTTTTGGGATGAGAATACATGCAGGTTTTATAAATGATTTACAAAATAGACACAAGTACGTGAAACTACATTCTATGGTTGAATTATCGAAATCGAATATGCCCCTTTTTATTAAGTCTGGTAATCTAAGAATTAGGGAACAGACACCCTAATTGACGCGAATCCTAAAGATAGATCTATTGGGCCTAACAAACCCCATCCAAAGTACCGGATGCTTTAGTACTTCGAAATTTATATCATATCCGAAGGGTGTCCCGGAATGATGGGGATATTCTTATATATATGCATCTTGTTAGTGTCGGTTACCAGGTGTTCACTATATGAATGATTTTTATCTCTATGTATGGGATGTGTATTGAAATATGAAATCTTGTGGTCTATTATTACGATTTGATATATATAGGTTAAACCTATAACTCACCAACATTTTTGTTGACGTTTAAAGCATGTTTATTCTCAGGTGAATACTAAGAGCTTCCGCTGTTGCATACTAAAATAAGGACAAGATTTAGAGTCCATGTTTGTATGATATTGTGTAAAAACTGCATTCAAGAAACTGATTTCGATGTAACATATTTGTATTGTAAACCATTATGTAATGGTCGTGTGTAAACAGGATATTTTAGATTATCATTATTTGATAATCTACGTAAAGCTTTTTAAACCTTTATTTATGAAATAAAGGTTATGGTTTGTTTTAAAAATGAATGCAGTCTTTGAAAAACGTCTCATATAGAGGTCAAAACCTCGCAATGAAATCAATTAATATGGAACGTTTTTAATCAATAAGAACGGAACATTTCAGTTTTGGCCATGTCCAACCATAAGAGGGAAAATTTTATGAGCACAAAGACTTTGCAACAAATTTTATAAAACCGGCATCCAAAGTGGTGTAATAGTTTCTATCAATGAACTTAATGGTAATTTTCATCCTTAAACGGAGGATGAGAAGAACTGTGATCCAAACACTCTGTAGAGTAATGCGGAAATTTGATAAAATCGATCAAAGGAGTTATGAAAAAGCTTTAAACGTTTGATGTGACAACATAAACGGAACGAAGTTCTTAGTAAATTTAGAAGTATGTACAACGTGTACCATTTTATATAAAACAAATTGACTTAGTCAAACAGCTCAATAAATGAGTGGTTTTAAAATAATTTTGAAGGTATGATTTAGTATATACTAGCCAAAATAGGTAAGGGTAAATTTATTCATTTGAATCCATACGTACATATATGATTTTATAAATTGTTTACATGACAAAATATTTCATTACTTCTATTCGCCCATAAATCTCATTAGAACCGCCCAATTAAACAAATGTGTAAAACTCCCGATGATAAACAGAGTATCTGTATTTCAGAGGTTACAAGTTGAAGTAAGACCGTGAAAAATTGGGTAAAGGACTTGAATCGTCGTGCGACACTTGACCAACAATTATACAAGGTCATGAAACCAATGAGTTAAATGTCGTTTTGACTATTATCAGGACATTAGTCCTTGGGTCAAAACTGTTCCCGAGCGAAGCTGTTGCTATCAAGCGAGTTATGAAGGATAGAGCATGAGATAGATAATCTGGTTAAAACGAGCTTCTCATATATCAACAAATGAGATAATGAATATTTTCCCTATCCATGTAATACATTGGAATTTCTAATGAGTAGTGTAAAAATTTTCTTTGACTCGCTTTCTATTCCTCATGTCACAATATTAGGACTTCTTTATGAATTAACGTAATATAATCACGTTGGCCTGACGCCATTATATTTCACTAATTCGTAGTTCCATTCCAATAGCACTACATGAGGCCAGAACACGCGATCAACCTCGAATTTCCACACAATTTCTCTAAAACGATCTCTTAAACATTGTGCTAAGGATAGCACAAGAGACAAAAACATCAAAAGTAATGAATAGGAGTAACGATGACATAAAAATGTCTTCGAAGTACCAAGAATCTTTAGAAGTCAAGAATGACGTTTTCGGGTTCAAAAACCAAAGCACATAGGCACAGCGGCACAAAGGCACGTAATATAACAAGAATGTTATATACCTAAACATAATAGCTGACATTGAAATGCCGAGCATTTAGAAGTCAAGAACGACATCTCGCGTAGTATAACTCAAACGTTATATACATAACCATAATAGATGACATAGAAATGTCAAAAATTCCAGAAGTCAAAAATGACGTCCCTCGGTTTCACTAACCGACGTGTCCTTATAAAAGATAAACTCGCATGAGTCGGAGGATACGTTTAAATCGGAATGGGAGTTACTCCCGGATTCAGAACATATGAAGGAGATGTACGTATATGAAAACAATATACATACCAATATGATACAAATAATCACATATAATAATATCTTATAGGCCGAGCTGTAGACTAGACTCACTAATGCACCCTATTGCCTCGGGTAACGACATCAATGCAGCCTAATTCCCTACAACCAATGCTCTGATACCAACTGTGATGTCCCCGTCAAAACACTTAACGGCTCCGTCACTTGGTCCCACAGCTTGATCATAACTCTTTATGAATTTAATAAATAACCTTGCATTCTTTATTTAAAAATAATTTCCTATAAAGGAAACCTACCAAAATATGTAAGTTTAGAAAAATCATACATTATTACTTAACCAAAAGTTGACCAAAACAAAGTCAACAACATCCACTATTAAATGTATCAAAATAGAATGCAAGTTAATGTTTAACAAAAACTGCCATCATAAATATGCCGACTCTCTAAGCACAGCGGAAGCAATCAATCATGAACCTGAGAATAAAACATGCGAGTAACTGTCAACAAAAATGTTGAGTGAATTATAGGTTTAATATTGTAAACAATATCTAATTTAAACCATAAAAATTTATGTTTGAAAACATAAAAACTCCTTTTTGGACCGCTAAATTATATGTTAGAAAACATATAAAAACATTATTCCATTTTCCGTGAGCCACCTGGTAACCACTTAACCATTTATTTTCCCTTGCTAAACACAATAAATAATATACACCGAACAAGTGTATCTACAACAAAATACGAAGTACTAAACATTCCGATTATAAATTGCTAGCGCGACTAGCTCGAAATGGGGTTGTCAAACCCGATAGATCTATCCGTAGGATTCGCGTTCACAGTAGAAACCAGTGATTACAATTACCAGATTAGGGAATATTTTTGTTCGACTCACAATGAATAATTTAAACCAACTTCCACTTGTGTCCTAAATATAAAATAAATTGCATGTATTCTCATCCCAAAAGATTTAAAATAGAAAAATGGGACTATAACTCACCTTAATAGCAACGAAGTAACCACATAAATATGCGAACAGCAAATGAAGTAAAGTGATCAGGAATTATCACAACGCCGACCTATAAATAAAGCAGGTCGATATAAATAACTAACTTAGGTCAAGTCTTAGTATGATAGCTATTGTACATGTTGCAAGTAGACATAGAACAACACTTAACATGCATCGGTTTGATCGGAACAGCGTACGGACACACACTTTCTATTTTTAGAAAGTTTCTATTTTTAGCAGGTTTCCATTTTTGGAAAGTTTCTATTTTTGGAAAGTTTCTATTTTAGGAAAGTTTCTATTTTAGGAAAGTTTCTATTTTTGGAAAGTTTCCAAATTTAGAAAGTTTCCATATTTAGAAAGTTTTTAAGTTAGGAAAGTTTCCTTATTTAGAAAGTCAACAAAAGTCAACTGAAAGTCAAAGTCAACCGAAAGTCAACTCAAAAGTCAACCTTGGTCAAACATAGTCAACATTAATTTTAAAAGTGTAAGTTGTAATACTAATATAAGTTATAATGCTAGTTAAAGTTAAATACGTATAATTATGTCTTAACATAAGTTTAATTAAATTAAAATGAATTAATAAAGTTAACATAAGTTTAAATGATATAACTAATATAACATAAGTATTTAATTAATTTATTAAATATAAGTCATAATATAAGTATTATTAATTAATAATAAATTTTAATCATATCATAAGTATTATTAATTAATAATGAATTATTAATCATATCATAAGTTTCTAATTATAATTATTAAATCATAAGTATTTAATAATTAAATTATAATTAAATAATAACTAAGCCTTATAATAATTACATAATTAATTAATCCTTATTATAAGTCTCATTATAATAATCTCATAATATAAGTTTAATACTTACCATAAGTATTTTTCATTAATAATAAAAGTATTATTAATCATAAGTTTAATTAAATGTTTAATTAAATCATAAGTAATTAATAAATGATATAATAAATATATATATCATAAGTCTTAAATTAAATTAATTACTTTTTATATCATAAGTAATTTATTAATAATGAAATTCATTACTTATATCATAATTCAAATGTTATAATCATAAGTTTTAATTAAAAGTTCATCGGGTCATAACTTGAGCCCCGGGAATCAGTTTTCGGCGAGCCTTACATATATCTACGCCTAACCAACCCACCCGACACCTTATTGTGCTCAAGAAAATCCCAAGAACAGTCACCAAGTCGTGACTTACAGCCCTTAATCAGTTTGGATCTTTAATCCGCTCAAAAACGTGTTTTAGACATAACGGGTGATCCGTGGCTCGGATTTCGATGAACCGAACATGAAAGTTCATCCCATCATCAATCCTAACACACTAGTACACCCTAAAGACTCTAAAAATGGTCACAAAGTCAGACCACACCTAGTTCAATTCGTTTTTATATTTTAATCTCAATAAAACACCATTTTAATCATAACTTATGATCCGGGAATCGAAATAACATGAATCCGGAGTCTAAAATTAATGTCTTGATGAGAGGAACTCATCTAGATACTTTAATTTCACTTTTATATCAGTTACATAACCAGAAATGAACGAAAAAGCTGCTGTCCCAATTCAATCAAACCGAAAACATGCAATAACGAGTGATTCTATGCATACAATCAATAATCCAACAACATACAAGCACTATACTATCATATTAAACATAAAAATCAGTAAAATTGGAGAAAAAAAATCAAAAAGTTAGGGTTAGGGTTTATACCCTAATCGAGAATCAAATGATGTAGATGTGTAGAGAAGAACGCGTAGAATCCGAATATGTGAATGATTTCTTGATCCAAGTATTAATTGATGAAGATGATGATGATTGTATGTGGTGGTGGTGATGGCATCAAAGAGGAGAGGAGGAAGGAGAAGAGAAAAAAAAAATGATTAGGTTAAAAATGAAAAGAAATGAGCCAATTTTTAATCATGTAATCTAATCTTTCAAAAATGGCACAATACCCCCCTCCCCCTTGATATTTTTGGCTGAAATATGAAGGGTGGGCCCCACTTGTGGGCTAACTTGATAAATGAAAGAAGTCTTGTGGCCCGAATACCCGAACGAAGCCCGAAACGCGAAAACACCGCTACGCGATTGATTTTTTGGAGAGATAACAAATACGTGACGAATAAAATATATAAACACTATATATAATCATATGACATCAAAATATCATATTTAAGATAATTTGGATTTAAAAATAGCAAAAAATTGACCGTTGGTTCGAAAACCGAAAAGATTCGCCGGATAAAAATCCGCGACACGTAGAAACATATAATTTAAAATATGAATACAAATATTCACATAGCACATAATAATTAATATATTATTACAAAAATAATAATATAGGTCATAGAAATGACTTGGAACGAATAACAGTTAACGGTCGTTAAATAATTAACGATAAAAAAAAACGGAAAAAGTAGGGTCGTTACATTGGGTTGGAAATGTCACCTTAATTGTATCGGGTCATTTGGTTACAACCAATGATTGGTCATGGCTATGTAAGACTCAAACGTGTGTATTTTGGGTCATAATGAACTTGTGTGTGGGTCTTGTGTTGTAAGCTAGTGTTCGTGCATTTGGGTTGGGTTGACACTTAGTCAAATTTCGAAATTGCACTTTCCAGGACTAGGAGCTCCGCTCCTATGGCCAAAAGCGCCGCTTTTGGCCAGTGTTTTGGTAGTCTTTTGATTAGTCAGTAGAAGCGCCGCTTTTGGCATCAAAAGCGCCGCTCTTGGGTCTTCAAAAGCGTCGCATCTGGGCTTGGTGCGCTGTGATGACCCGAAAAACTTTGACTTATTTAAACCAATTATCTATATGATTTATTATTTTGACACGTTAAACAAAGTCTGTTAGATTGAGACTCAAAATTTTAGAACTGTTTTATATATTCAATTACCTTTGACTACTCTCGACGATTCATGAACAATTATATGTATGTATATATATATATATATATATATATATATATATATATATATTATAAGATGTACAACTAAAAAACGACTTTGCTACAGTAAAAACAACTTTACTACAGTAAAACATTATTTGCTACAGTGAAACCGACTTTGCTACAGTAAAACACTATTTGCTACATGATCGGTGTTGAAGGGCCGGTCAAAAATAGCCTAATTACTCTACTTTAGATAGGGTAAGCAGGATTCGTTCCACGGGAAGTTGTGGTTAACTAGCAAGCAATTTCAAGATTGGTTTGTTTGTGATTAACTAAAATTAACTACTGTGAAAACTAGATTAACAATTACTAGGCAAATGTAAATTTTGAGTATTCAAAAGCATAAACAATGAACTAAATGAAAAGGTTGTAATCAATTGGATGGAAGTCTTTATTCCTTGACAATCCCAATTATGCATGCATTAGTTCAACAAATCCTTATGTTATCAAATTATCAACTAAATCTCATAGACAAGACTTCTTTAGTTTTCCAATTTATGATTATCTTGGGCACAAGCAATGCTACCTACACACGTTGTCTTTATCCCTATACTAAATTGTAACTAGGTTGGATTAAGCACAAGATGTTAAATATCAATCACTTGTCTTGCAACAATCAATAACTTTCAAACTTGCATTAAATGATAATTCGAAAGATTCAATGAAATTATAAACCAAAAGACATAAGGATTACAAATTCAGGAATCACATAAGTAAATGAAAAACTAAACATACAATAATTTTTCATGCAAGGAATAAAGTGAAAGAAACTAGCCAAGCATGTTGGTGATGATGATCATGGTTACTTCTTGAAGTTGCATGAAGAACACTCCTTGAAACCTAACTTGAATCTTGATTTGATGATGATTAATGGTGTGTTTTTGTGTGTTTGATGCTCTAAAAACTGATGGAAGATGATATAAATTCATAGCCTAGGGTTTCCATTATATAGGGGTGAAGTAGGGTAACCCCCAAGCATTAAATCCCTCAAATTCGGCCTTAAATTCTATCCAAAAATAGTTCCAGCAGCAAATTACTCTCACCGGGCGCCTACATGCACCCAGCCGCAAAAACCAGCCGCCTCCTTTTGCCAGCTTTCCACCTGACTGAATTTTTGGCACCCCTCAGGTGCCTACTTGCGCCCCCCAGCCGCCTCCTTGCGGCTGGGCTTCAGTTTTTTCATTTTTTCTTGTTTTTAACCCCCGTTTTCGCGTTCTCGTCCCAAATCGTTACTCGTTATAAAAACCTCATGAAATGACTTTCTAAACCTCAAATATACACGTAATATCCACCTCTTAACATTGATAATGATCGGCATTGATGACCCGATCAACTCCCCCACACTTATCATTGTTTGTCCTCAAACAATCTCAAACAAAATATTCGACTCGAACCTTTAATTAAGCTTTTTAACAATTGATAAATCTTCAAAGGATTGTATAAAACCGCAACGTCTTGAACTCAATGTGGAACATAAATTCTTCCGACATGGCTCTCACTTAATGAACTTTAACTTCTCGATTATGTGAACATCTCGACTCCAGCAAATACTTCAAAAATGTAACAGAACTTCAAACTTGGTGATCTTCAAATAAAACATAAGTCAAGTGAGAGTCATCCGCCATATGAACTAGATAAAAGAACCATATACCGTCAATTCCATATTTTGTTTTAAAGGTTGGTGTGCCAGAGTGTCTGAAGACACCCTTTTTGGTTCTCCCTGTGTTTTAGGATCACGGCACTCATCTCATGTCCCAACGGCTCCTCCGGTGACTCTCGGAGCAGGGTGGACAATCAACGAAGGGTCGTGGAATTTAAGTCCCACGTGACTTATAATGAGAAATAATTTTTGTGGATTTAGCCCCATCTAGCTCTATTTTTAGCGGTATTATAAGCCCCAACAAGGCTCTCGTGTAGGAATATTTATCCAGCCCCTATACTGGCTGTTTTATGGATTTGGCTCCATCGAGCTCTCGTTTTGTGGTTTTAGCCCCAAGCATGGCTCTCGTGTAGGAATATTTATCCAGCCCCTATACTGGCTGTTTTGCAGCGAACTGTGGGTATGGCTAGTGTCATCCACAGCTAATCCTGGTTTTGGATAGCGACACAGAACAAGTCCAAGCACTAGCATTTGTTCCCGGTATCGAAACAAGATGTGAATGAACAGGAAATGACATTTTGTACCTTTCACTTTCGTCAATTCATGGGTAAAAAGCTGCACTAAAAGTGTTTTTGAAACATAAATCGGAAGACTTTACTTCCTTTTTGAAAACACCTTGATAACTCAACTAAGAAGACTTTACTTCTTAACTTGACCACTTTGAAACTTTTTGTTTACTTTAAGTGTTTTAAATAACAAACAACTTTTCCCAATACCCATTAAAATACATGCCACTTCACTCACTCTTTCACAAACGTCACACTTGGGTTTTTATGAAATTATGATTAAAAATTTTGTTTCAATTGTAATAATCATAATGTTTTACTCATTTTAAGCTTCAAACACAAGTCATGTATCCCACAAAAAGAAAATTTTTAATTTTCCCCTCTCCCCCACACTTGAATCATGCTACGCCATCGTACGCATGTTTAGAATATTACAATACTTATGTGAAAAGAAAAAGGGAAAAATTTAACGCATTACCGAGATACTCGCAAGTTCACCATCCATTAGTAACCATCGAACATCATTTTGATTCATCATCACGTGTTCCATTTGATTACATTCATTCTTCCATTACAACTTATAAAAGAAAACAAAATAAAACATAAAATCCTAACTAGCCACTTCCGTAGGACTCACGGTTGCACTTAGCGTGTGCAACAAGCCTTTAAACCACCCGATTCCCTCGGGTGGACGAGTTTTGTCTCGTGAGGGCTTGCAGTGAACATACCCACAAAGTTCATTTATCTAAAAATAAAAATAAAATAGAAATAAACTAAAAATAAAATAAAGGAGACTTACAAACTCTACACATAGTTTGTGCAGTTTTTATTTCTGAGTCGTGCACACGACTCTTTCGCCACTTCAGCTAATTCCAGGACTGTAGAAGGTTCCTCCTTCCCTCACTTTATGAGAACCTTCACTATCTCTAACTTTTCTCAACTTAGAATCCAACCACACATCATTCTCCTTAGCCACATGCATTAACTTAAATAATTTAGCTTTTTCTTTAGGAGACAAGTTACACACAAGACGGTTGCTCAAACTTTCATCTCCTCTACTCCTAGCATCATGGACCCGTCTATGTAATTTCCTCATGGAACGATCAAGCACCGGGTCATCCACATATTCCTTGTACTCACTATCATGCCTTAAAGAACTATGTGGCGGGTTTTCACTATCTCCCCCACACTTAGGCTCTTCAAGATCCTCTAAATTGGAAATCACCTCATAATCAACTTGGGAATTCACCTTTTCATTCTTATTCACTTTGATTTTGTGACCTCCAAACCGCTCAACGAGTTGTTCTACGTCTCTCCCCATTACTTTGACTACTTTTTCATCGGATTCTTCAGACTTTTCAAGTGTATCAACAGACACATTCCCAACACAATTCTCCATTTTGTTATCACTAGATACGTGCTCATTTAATTTTCTCATTGATGGTGGTTGGGAAGGCCTAATCGTCTTCGGGGTTACCAAATGTTCATCCTCTTCACATTTAGAAACTTTTTCATCCACCCCAACAAAGGTGGATACTGCCATCACGGTTTCTTTAATCGGTAATGAACAAGTGGTGCTAACAGACGAACTCAACTTGGTTTCAAGAACTTGACTCAGATTTTTCAATTCTCGCTCAAGATTTTGTATCGACTCTTGTTGACTCATCAAAATTTCTGCATTAGTTCTTATTTGAGATTCCATGAATTCACTTGTCATACCCTCTTCACTAGAATTCCTTACCTCCTCTTTCTCTTTCACATCCGGTGCATACTTTTGAACCTGTTCATGGTTAGTATCCAACAAAAAACAATCCTGGACATCCGGTGTATGTAATGAATTAAAAATATTAATCCGTGATCTTTTATTACCAAAAGAAATGTCCATAACCCCAGTTCTACAATTGATAAGAGCATCAATTGTGGCCAAAAATGGACGACCAAGAATGATCATAGGTTGGGTCTCCCTAAAAGTAGTCTCAATGTCCATGACTATAAAATCTACAGGGTAATAAAAATCTTCAACTTTTACAATCACATTCTCCAACATACCCCGTGGAGTTCTCATTGACCGATCCGCAAGTTGGACGAGAATATCTGTATGTTTTAAAGTTCCCAACTCGTATCGGTCAACAAGGCTCGATGGAAGTATGTTAATACTAGCCCCTAAGTCTAACAAAGCCTTTTTGACATTAACATTACCCACCGTAACTGAAATTAATGGTGTCCCCGGGTCCTTAAACTTAGGTGGAAGTGAACCCGAAATTATAGCACTCACTTTTTCAGTTAATTTTACCTTTTTGGGCAATGATGCGTTGAGTTTACGCTTTTGAACACACAAATCTTTTAAAAACTTAGCATATGCTGGAATTTGTTTGATTGCATCAATAAGTGGAATATTTATTTTTACTTGTTTAAATGTTTCCCACATATCATCCGTTTTTGGTCCCTTTTTCCCATAAGGGAATTGCATTGGGGACTCCAAAGCCTCGGGGAATGGAATGGTATTAGTCTCCATGTCTGATTTTCCAATTTCGTTAAAGAGGTGTTCTTTATTTTTCACCCCCTTTCCATGGTCAATATTTTCACTTACCTCATCCTCCTCATCAAGAACGATAGGAGACTTACTTATATCGCGTTGAGCTACCTCTTTCTCACCAGCCTTGTTGTCATACTTCTTTCCACTACGCAAGGTGCCTACCATGTTTACACTATGTCCTTTTCCAGAGTCCTTATGATTTGGATTTAACACCGTATAACTCGGTATGGTACCCGGCTCCCGATTTCTCTTACTCTCCGCTACATTACCAATCTCCTTAGCCAACGCACCAATTGACTTGTTTTGCACTTCTATCATTTTTCGCATTTCGGAGATGAACGCATCCATCTTAGCATCCGGGCTAGATGGCTGATTAGTTGAAGTACTGTTTTGATTTTGGTTTTGGTTTTGGCCTTGGTTTTGATAATTGTTTTGGTTTTGATTTTGGTTTCGGTTGTTGGGATAAGGATTTTGATAGTTTCTTTGGTAGTTGCCTTGGTTCTGAAAGTTACCCTGGTTTTGAAAGTTGTTTTGTGGTCTAAGTTGGTTCCCTTGGTTAGCATTCAGAGCGTTGTTATTGGTCCAACTAAAATTAGGATGATTTCTCCAACCCGGATTATACATGTTGGAGTATGGATCATATCTCCATCCCTGAACCTCATTAACTTGTTCTTCCACTATGTGCTGATTTACCGGTGGAATCCCATTTCTACATCCATATGCAAAGTGAGAAGGATCTCCACAAATCTCACATACTTCCTGAACCTGCGAAACATTATAAGCAAGACCCTGGTTTGGGTTGTTAAATATAAGCATTTTCAAATCATCAAATTCCTGCTCTAAGTTCCTAGATGAACCACCCGAATTGAAAACATGATTCACTCGGGAGGTACTAGGTTGTTTACGATCAACCGAAGCTTAGGTTTTTGAACCCTTGCTTAACTGTTCGAAGAACGTCCATTCATCATCACTAGACCGAGTTAAGAATGCCCCACCACTAGCCGCCAAAAGAAACTGCCTGTTTTGGGTATCTAAACTATCATAGAAAACTTTAACCAATTCCCACTTGGGTATCTCATGGTGTGGACATGCCCTAAGTAACTCCTTTAGACGTTCATACGCTTCATGAAATAATTCACCCGGTAATTGTTTAAAAGATTTTATTTGCGTACGCATGTCTGAAGTTTTACTTATGGGGTAAAATTCTTCTAAAAATCGTTTTTTCATTTCCGCCCAAGTATTAATACTCCGGGCGGGCAAGGAGACAAACCATCTTTTTGCCTTATCCTTAAGTGAATAAGGAAATAATCGAAGACGTACCTCATCATCAGTGAAACCGTTTACCTGATTAGTTGCACATATCCCATTAAATTCAGTGATGTGTTCATATGGTTCCTCATTAGCCATACCTCGGTAGGTTGGCAAGATCGAAATGAGTTGAGGTCGGACCTCAAATCTTCGGTTGTTTCCTCCTGCCGGTGCAGGATAAACAATGGGTGAATGATCCTCAAAATCACCCGGTTGGTAGTAGGTGTCTACTCCTCTTGGTCGTTCGGCCATCTCGTCTCGTTGATCAAAAACTTCCTCTTCAGTGTCATACTCTGATTTAGGAGAGTTTGGTGGAACAATCGGATGTGTCTCTAACTGTGGTTGAGTGGATGCTGAAGCCACTGTCGAACCCTTTAAGATTCTTGTAGCTTTTCGATTAGCTTTTGCAAATTTCTCGATTTCCGGGTCTAAAGGCTTAAGATTGTGATCTCCCAAATTCCGAGTTTGCAAACACTAACCTGCACTTCAACAAAAACAAGAACACCGAGCGTAAAACTGAAAAAAACAAAATAAACAAAACACTATTTTTGGATTTTTATTGGTTTTATAATTTTTATGGTTTTTCTAATTTAACACGAAAGCAATAAAATAAGAGCTTGCAATCAAGCGCACACTTCCCCGGCAGCGGCGCCAAAATTTGATTGGTGTCGAAGGGCCGGTCAAAAATAGCCTAATTAATCTACTTTAGATATGGTAAGCAGGATTCGTTCCACGGGAAGTTGTGGTTAACTAGCAAGCAATTTCAAGATTGGTTTGTTTGTGATTAACTAAAATTAACTACTGTGAAAACTAGATTAACAATTACTAGGCAAATGTAAATTTTGAGTATTCAAAAGCATAAACAATGAACTAAACGAAAAGGTTGTAATCAATTGGATGGAAGTCTTTATTCCTTGACAATCCCAATTATGCATGCATTAGTTCAACAAATCCTTATGTTATCAAATTATCAACTAAATCTCATAGGCAAGACTTCTTTAGTTTTCCAATTTATGATTATCTTGGGCACAAGCAATGCTACCTACACACGTTGTCTTTATCCCTATACTAAATTGTAACTAGGTTGGATTAAGCACAAGATGTTAAATATCAATCACTTGTCTTGCAACAATCAATAACTTTCAAACTTGCATTAAATGATAATTTGAAAGATTCAATGAAATTATAAACCAAAAGACATAAGGATTACAAATTCAAGAATCACGTAAGTAAATGAAAAACTAAACATACAATAATTGTTCATGCAAGGAATAAAGTGAAATAAACTAGCCAAGCATGTTGGTGATGATGATCATGGTTACTTCTTGAAGTTGCATGAAGAACACTCCTTGAAACCTAGCTTGAATCTTGATTTGATGATGATTAATGGTGTGTTTTTGTGTGTTTGATGCTCTAAAAACTGATGGAAGATGATATAAATTCGTAGCCTAGGGTTTCCATTATATAGGGGTGAAGTAGGGTAACCCCCAAGCATTAAATCCCTCAAATTCGGCCTTAAATTCTATCCAAAAATAGTTCCAGCCGCAAATTACTCTCACCGGGCGCCTACATGCGCCCAGCCGCAAAAACCAGCCGCTTCCTTTTGTCAGCTTTCCACCTGACTGATTTTTTGCCACCCCTCAGGCGCCTACTTGCGTCCCCCAGCCGCCTCCTTGCGGCTGGGCTTCAGTTTTTTCGTTTTTTCTTGTTTTTAACCCCCGTTTTTGCGTTCTCGTCCCAAATCGTTACTCGTTATAAAAACCTCATGAAATGACTTTCTAAACCTCAAATATACACGTAATATCCACCTCTTAACATTGATAATGATCGGCATTTACGACCCGATCACTACAGTGAAACCGACTTTGCTACAGTGCTACAGTGAAAACGTCACATACAGTAAAACACTATTTGCTACAGTAAACACTATTTGCTACAGTGAACCGACTTTGCTACAGTGAAAATGTCACATACAGTAAAACACTATTTGCTACAGTACACACTATTTGCTACAGTAAACACTATTTAATGTCGACGAACTAGCAAACAAAAGCGGATCAGGCGGCCATGCGAGCGCATGGCAAAAACACTGAAAACCCATGCGATCGCATGAGCTACAGTAAATGGAAAAGTACTATAAATACGCCAGTTTGCTCGATGATTTTTACACAAAAATTTCTTCTATGTAATCAATATTTATATTTAAATTATAATTATAATTTTAAATTTAAGTTTAATAATAATAAGGTACATACGAGGGTGTTTTTAATTCGAGTTTCAAACCGCTTTAAGCTAAGGAAATATTGAGTATTGTTCGGGATATTGTTCTTGAATCAAATTTCAACCATACAGTCATCTACCATCATTACGTCTACGTAATTTTCCTACAATATTGAGTCTCAATATTGAACTGTGAGTTTATAGATCCCTTTTTAAATATTTTAAATATTTTTGGGCTGAGAATACATGCAATTTATTTTAAACGCAATAAGACACAAGTACATACTAAATTCTACACTGAGTTAAATCGAAAATCCCTTAGCTTTGGTAACTAGTAGCTGCCAGTACATAAGATATGGACTGGTGGGCGCGAATAATTGTATATGGATCCATAGGGCTTGACATCCCCGTCCGAGCTAGAGCGCTAGCCTTTTAACGAACGTATGTTATTTGAGTTTATGACACGTTGGTTTGCGTTTATTAAAACGAATGGGGTAATTATCATTATAACGTTAAAGTTTAGTTACCAGGGTGCTCTGTTACGTAGAATCTATTGATAAACTTTTGATGAAATCTTGTGGTCTATCTTTATATATATTTATGACTCGATCAATTAAACCTATAACTCACCAACATTCGTGTTGACTTTTTAGCATGTTTTATTCTCAGGTCCTTAGACTGCTTCCACTGTGATGTGCTTGTTGCCTGCATGGAGTCTCTCATGCTTTATACAAAGTTTATTGCATTCAAAATAAAACTGCGTTGTGTAATAAATAATTGGACTGTGATGTCAACCTGTAAATTAAAGACTTATGTATTTTGGGGTTTTGCTTATACCTAAGCACTCGCCCACATGTTTATAACTTTCTATGTTTAGAAAGTCACTTATTTTAATGAATGCAATATTTTATCAAAACGTATCATATAGAGGTCAAAACCTCACTGTGGAATCAATGATTAACGTGCAGCGTCAATAGCGATTTTGACGGGTCGTTACAGTTGGTATCCGAGCTTGAGGTTATAGAGAACCAGAATTTACATTAATGTGTTTAACTGGTAATTGTTAGTATGCATTAGTAAGTCTGGACTATGACCATATCTGTTTTTACCGATTTTTGCTTATCATTTTGTCAAAAACATTATATGTGATATATTTATATACTAACGTAATTGTTGTTTCAATTATGTGATAGATGACTTCTTCTAATCCTATCATTTTGTGCGACTCGGAATCAGACACTGAATCTATTCTTTCCACAACTGAAAAGAGCATTCCAATACATATTAAAGAAGAAATTGTGTTAGCTGGGGAATCTCAACTTCAGGTTAACCCAGAGGAGGTCCCAGCTCCACCCAGGTTTAGTTTTTCGGAGCCACAGTATCGTTGGCATGGACCCATGATCTCTGGAGTAAACGAGGATCGTCCATTTCTAAACGAACATGGACATTGGGCCAGATACACCGCCGACGGGGGGGTTGTGCCGATTACGCCTGGCAGATTTCTGTTCATGACCACCGGTACATATTCTCGTACACATGATTCAGACAGTTCGTCATCATATTCTCCTACACATGACTCAGACAGTTCGTCATCAGACGAGATCAGTGAGGAAGAGGATTTCGCTAATGAAATAAAAGAAGTCACTAAGGAGAAATTTCAACTTGCTATAGATAATAAAAACAACGACAAAAATAAAAAGTCCTTAATTATTAAAAAGGAAGAGGACCATTCGATCCGTAACCACCCTTATTATATTAAACCCACTGAGGCAACGGGTACCTCAAAACCCCAACCAAAAATTAAATACACTGCTAGAATGTCTGTCGGACCATGCACACACAAACAGTTGGCAGAGAGAACCAAATAGGAAGAAGTTTCTGATAGTTCTGAATAAACGACCTCGCAACGATAAATCTTCCATGCGCTATTCTATTGCTTATGTGTGCTACTCTATCTTGTTATGTAGAATAAGCATATGTAAAATATTGGTATTGGGTATTGTATTATTTTGGTTTATTAATAATAAATGCATGGAATGATTATTTGTATTATTACTACTTATTATTATTATTATTACATAATGACGTAGTAACTCGCTATAATTTTTCATAGTGGAATATTATTAGGATTTTAGTAGTTAATTCCTTGTACTAGCTATTATGTATGAACTTAACGGGTAAATAATACCCTAGAAATAATTATAAAATGCTAATAAGAAGAAAAGGATTTTATAATAATTGGTTCATATTATTAATATGCTACGATTAACTATTGACAACTCATTTTACCTATAATATTCTATATGATTAAATTATCTCTGTTGTGTTTATTGAAGAAACATGTCTCAAATGTCGGATGCTGAGTTTGAGGA
This sequence comes from Rutidosis leptorrhynchoides, assembly GCF_046630445.1. Lineage (NCBI taxonomy): Eukaryota > Viridiplantae > Streptophyta > Magnoliopsida > Asterales > Asteraceae > Rutidosis > Rutidosis leptorrhynchoides. The sequence continues at coordinate 82,814,200 of NC_092333.1, forward strand.
ACTAGTCGAGAAACGTGTGAATGAAAGAATTGCTGCAGCTGAGGCAGCAAAAGCAACAGCCGAAGCAGCAGCCGTAAACACAAATTCACAAAATGGATGCTCATACAAAACTTTTCAAGGATGCAAACCACAGACGTTTAGTGGAACCGAGGGATCAGTCGGTCTAACCCGATGGTTTGAAAAGATGGAGTTCGTTTTCAAAATCAGTAATTGTGTGGATAGAGACAAGTCAAAGTATGCTTCATGCACGTTGCAAGACGGTGTACTTACTTGGTGGAACAATTATGCTAAAGCAGAAGGAGTAGATACGGCATATGATATCTCTTGGGAAGAACTAAAAAAGATGCTAATCGAACAGTACTGTCCTCAAAACGAGATCAGAAAAATAGAATCCGAGTTACGTAATCTGAAGGTTTTCGGCGCGAATCTCAATAACTATGAAAAGCATTTCATGGAACTAGCCTTGTTGTGTCCCGAATTGGTGCCAAACGAGAAACGAAAGATAGAAATGTATATTGACGGTTTATCAATCAATATCAAAGGAAATGTTGCATCGTCCAAACCGAATACGATGCAGGAAGCCATGACAATGGCACACCAACTCATGGACCAGATCACAGAGAGTTCAATTAAGGCACCAATTACCGAAGTCAAGACAACTGAAGGAAAGAGGAAATGGGAAGACTATAAGGGAAAAAGTACTCACCTGAAGAAACAAGAAACTTTTAAAGGTAAACAAGATGGGGCAACTGTAAGTCCAAACTATAAGGGACCCCATCCGTTTTGCAAAAGATGTTACACACATCATGCAGGTTATTACCAAGTGGTCTGTGATAAGTGCAACAAGAAAGGACATGTGGCGAAAGATTGTTATGCCACCGTTTCTGAAGTAAAGACAAAACCGACTAATGTCAAGAAATGTTTTGGATGCAAGAAGTCTGGTCACTTATAAATCAATGCCCTGATAAGGAGAAGAAAAAAGAAACCGCACGTGGGAGGGCATTTAATATTAGTGCCAGTGAAGCACGTGAGAATCCTAATCTTGTCACGGGTACGTTTACCGTTAATAATCAACTAGCTTCTATTATGTTTGATACGGGTGCTGATAGAAGTTATATGTGTAAAGACTTTAGTTCTAAACTAAAATGTGCATCATTACCTCTAGACGATAAATATACTATTGAATTAGCTAATGGTAAACTGATAAAAGCCGATAAAATTTTCCATGGTTGTGAAATAAATCTCGCTGGTGAAACCTTCAAAATCGATTTGATACCCGTAGAATTAGGAAGTTTTGACGTAATCGTTGGCATGAACTGGATGTCCAAAATAAGAGCGGAAATTGTTTGCGCTGAGAAAGCGATCCGTATCCCTCGAAAGGATGAAACGTCATTAATGATTTATGGGGAGAAAAGCAACTCGAAGTTGAACATTATCAGTTGTATGTAGGCCCAAAAACTTATAAGAAAAGGATGTTATGCTATTCTAGCACATGTAAAGAAGATCGATACTGAAGAAAGAAGCATTGATGACATGCCGGTTGTAAGAGAATATCCCGGAGTATTTCCAGAAGAATTACCGGGGCTACCTCCACACAGATGTGTAGAATTCCAGATTGATCTCATACCAGGAGCTGCACCTGTAGCCCGATCTCCATATAGACTTGCACCTTCAGAAATGCAAGAATTACAAAACCAGTTGCAAGAATTATCGGACCGTAGATTTATTCGTCCCAGTTTTTCACCTTGGGGTGCTCCTATTCTGTTCGTCAAGAAGAAGGATGGATCTATGAGAATTTGCATAGATTACCGAGAATTAAACAAATTAACGATCAAGAATCGGTACCCATTACCGAGGATTGATGATTTGTTTGATTAATTGCAAGGATCAAGTGTTTATTCCAAGATTGATCTACGCTCTGGATATCATCAGCAGAGAGTGAAGGAAGAAGATGTTCCTAAAACCACGTTCAGAACCCGTTACGGTCACTATGAGTTTCTAGTCATGCCTTTTGGATTAACTAATGCTCCAGCAGTATTCATGGATCTAATGAATCGCATCTTTAGACCGTATTTAGACAAATTTGTCAATGTTTTTATCGACGACATATTGATTTACTCGAAGAACAAGGAAGAACATGAGCAACACTTAAGACTGGTACTAGAGATACTCAAGAAAGAAGAATTGTATGCAAAATTTTCGAAGTGCGATTTCTGGTTACAAGAAGTACAGTTTTTGGGCCATGTTGTCAGTAAACATGGAATTAAAGTTGACCCCACAAAGATCGAAGCCATTAGTAAATGGGAAATACCGAAGACTCCAATACAAATCCGCCAATTCTTAGGTCTTGTTGGTTACTACTGAAGATTCATTCAAGATTTCTCTAAAATAGCCAAACCCTTAACTGCATTGACTCAAAAGGAAAAGAAGTATGATTGGTCCACGGAACAAGAATCCTCATTCCAGTTATTAAAGAAGAAGTTAACGTCTGCACCCATTTTGTCATTACCGGAAGGAAATGATGATTTCGTGATCTATTGTGATGCTTCGCGCCAAGGTTTAGGATGTGTATTAATGCAACGCACAAAAGTTATTGCATATGCCTCACGACAACTAAAAATTCATGAAAAGAACTATACGACGCACGATTTGGAACTTGGAGCAGTAGTTTTTGCACTCAAAATATGGAGACACTATCTATATGGCACCAAGTGTACAGTGTACACCAACCATAAGAGTCTTCAGCATATTTTTGATCAAAAACAACTCAATATGAGGCAACATTGCTGGGTAGAGTTGTTAAACGATTACGATTGTGAAATCCGTTACCACCCCGGGAAGGCTAATGTTGTAGCTGATGCCCTAAGTCGGAAAGAAAGAGTAAAACCTCTTAGGGTCCGAGCTTTGAATATTACAATTCGTACTGATCTCACAAAGCAAATTCAAGCAGCACAGTTAGAGGCCTTAAAAGAAGAAAATGAAAAAGGCAAAATGAGCAAAGGGTTAGAAAAACAACTTGAAGTAAATGCCGATGGAACCCTGTATTTTGCTGGTAAGATATGGGTACCAAAACATGGTAACCTAAGGCAACTAGTACTGGATGAAGCACACAAAACGAGGTACTCAATTCACCCAGGAAACGGGAAAATGTACTACGATCTCAAGAAGTTCTATTGGTGGCCTAATATGAAGATAGAAATTGCTACTTATGTAAGCAAATGTTTGACGTGTGCAAAGGTCAAAGCTGAGCATCAAAAGCCGTCAGGATTACTGCAACAACCAGAAATTCCGCAGTGGAAATGGGAAAGAATAACCATGGATTTCATTACGAAATTGCCAAGGACTGCAAGTAGTCATGATACTATTTGAGTGATAGTTGATCGTCTAACTAAATCAGCTCACTTCCTACCAATAAAGGAGACAGACAGTATGGAGAGATTAGCACGCCTATATTTGAAGGAAGTAGTTTCCAGGCATGGTGTACCTATCTCCATCATATCTGATTGCAACACCCGATTCACATCACGTTTTTGGCAGTCATTACAAAAAGCATTAGGAACTCGATTAGATATGAGCACCGCTTATCACCCACAGACGGATGGTCAAAGTGAAAGAAAAATGCAAACATTGGAAGACATGTTATGGGCATGCGTGATTGACTTTGGAACCAGTTGGGATCGACACTTACCGTTGGCAGAATTTTCATACAATAACAGCTATCATACGAGCATCAACGCAGCGCCATTTGAAGCACTTTATGGTAGAAAGTGCAGATCTCCTATCTGTTGGAGTGAAGTAGGAGAAAGAGAACTTACTGGACCAGAAATTATTCACGAAACCACTGAAAAGATCATTCAAATACAATAGCAATTGAAAACGGCCATGAGTCGCCAAAAGAGTTATGCTGATGTAAGAAGAAAACCGCTAGAATTTCAAGTGGGCAACAAAGTCATGTTGAAAGTGTCACCCTGGAAAGGCGTTGTACGATTCGGTAAACGAGGAAAGTTAAGTCCTAGGTACGTAGGACCCTTTGAAATCACAGAAAGAATTAGAGCAGTTGCTTATCGATTAAAGCTACCGCAAGAACTTAGTAGTGTTCACGACACATTTCACGTGTCAAATTTGAAGAAATGTTTAGCTGAAGAGGATGTCGTAATTCCTCTTGACGAAATACGAATCAATGATAAACTCCATTTTATCGAAGAACCTGTTGAAATCATGGACTGTGAGGTCAAACAATTAAAACAAAGCAAAATACCTATAGTTAGGGTTCGTTAGAACGCTAGACGAGGACCCGAGTTTACTTGGGAACGTGAGGATCAAATAAAGCAAAAGTATTTACATTTGTTCACTGATATCGCTCATAAAACAGGTACTACTCAAAATTTCGGGACGAAATTTTCTTTAACGGGGAGGTACTGTGATGACCCGAAAAATTTCAACTTATTTAAACCAATTCTCTATACGATTTATTATTTTGACACATTAAACAAAGTCTGTTAGATTGAGTCTCAAAATTTTAGAACTATTTTATATATTCAATTACCTTTGACTACTCTCGACGATTCATGAACAATTATATGTATGTATATATATATATATATATATATTATAAGATGTACTAGTAAAAAATGACTTTCCTACAGTAAAAACGACTTTACTACAGTAAAACACTATTTGCTACAGTGAAACTGACTTTGCTACAGTAAAACACTATTTGCTACAGTGAAACCGACTTTGCTACAGTGCTACAGTGAAAACGACTTGCTACAGTGTGACAACCCGGAAATTTTTGACCAAATTTAAACTTTATCTTTAAATGATTTAATGTTTCCGACACGATAAGCAAAGTCTGTAAAACCGAATCTCAAAATTTTTAAACCATTCAAGTACCCTTCGGTTGTTCTCAACGATTCACGAACCATTATATGTAAATAGATACATATATATACTATAACTTGAAAACGTAACAAAGTTTTAATTGCATGATACCGTACATTAAACTTATTGGTTTATATATCTATTTGAATATATATGATTTCAAGTTATTTAGTAAACGATAGTAACATTCGATTATTGATTCGATTGATATTTAGATAAGTTAACTAAAATGTTTAAGATGAACCAGTAAAACACTAATTTGCTACAGTATTTTCGAATTACTACAGTACCCGAAAAGCTACAGTGTTTTCGAAAAAAACTTTGCTACAGTAAAACACTATTTCAAAATGAAAATGTATATATGTATATGTATATACTACGAGACGATGATTTATAGAAGTAAATGACCAAAACACTCGAAAGTTTAAGATATACTTTGAGTGGTGTAGTTTATGGATAATTTAAGGCTATATTTTGACAAAGGTACGTGTCACGAAATGTAAAATGCAAGTTTTCTAAGCGTACGAAAATGCGTTCGAGAAACCGGAACCGGGACATAAGTCGAGTGACAACGTACGACTTATCGGAACAAAAATTACAAGTTAACTAGGCACGAGAATATAATATAATATATAATTAATTAATATAAAATATATATATATATATTATATATTTATTTAATACGTCGACGAACTACAAAACAAAAGAATGTGTGCTGGCAAACAGAGCCATACGATCGCATGGCTATATGCCTTGAGTCCCATGCAATCGCATGGGAAGGCTGGACAATTCAGATGCTATAAAACGCGAAGTCTGGTACCAGTTTCATTTGCTAATCTCTCTCGATCTCATCTCTCAATTATATATTATTATTATTATTATTATTATTATTATTATTATTATTATTATTATTATTATTATTATTATTATTATTATTATTATTATTATTATTATTATTATTATTAAGATTAATATTATTATTATTAATTATTATTATTAGTAGTATTATTATACATAAAATACTACGACGAAGTCATGAGCGTGTCACTTTTAAAATGGGTTTTCAAGCGGGATAGAGCTAAGAAAATTATGAGTTATAGCTATGGAGGTTATGGGTAATGTACGTGGTTATTATTGGCAAATCAAACCTAGTGTTTATCATCTCTGTTGCGTCTACGTACTTTCCTGCAATATAGAATCACAATTTTGATACGTTGAGATCTACGGTTATTTGGTATTCCGAGTTTTGGTTACATTTCGGTGAACGACTTTATGTGCTGCTAAGGTGAGTTTCATTTGCTCCCTGTTTAATTACTTTTGCAATATATATTTTTGGGCTGAGAATACATGCACTTTATTTTAAACGCAATGGATACAAGTACATACTAAATTCTACACCGAGTTTGAACCGAAAATCCCTTAGCTTTGGTAACTAGTAACTGCTAGTTATAAGAACTGGTGGGCGTGAATAGTTGTATATGGATCCATAGGGCTTGACATCCCCATCTGTTTCAGGTATAGAAACCCTAGCCTGAACTATAAAACAGACGTATGCTATTTGAGTTTAGTACACGTTGGTTTACGTGTATTGTACATGTTGGTTGCATGTATGTTAAAACAGGGGTACTTATTATATAGACGTTAAAGTTTAGTTACCAGGGTGCTCAATCTTGTAGAATATTTTGATAAACGTTTCTGGATGAAACAACTGAAATCTTGTGATCCACCTTTATATACAGATTATGCGATACACTAAAACTATGAACTCACCAACCTTTGTGTTGACACTTGTTAGCATGTTTATTCTCAGGTTCCCTAGAAGTCTTCCGCTGTATGCTTATATGTTAGACAAGCTATGTGCATGGAGTCTTACATGGCATATTTTTTCAAGGAAACGTTGCATTCACCAAATCATCACCATGTATCTTATTTTGACTGCATTGTCAACAGAAGTACTATTGTAAACTATTATATTACGGTGATTGTCTATATGTAGAAATCATCAGATGTTGAAAACCTTTGATTTAAATATTCATTTATGGTGTGCCTTTTTAAAAGAATGCAATGTTTACAAAACGTATCATATAGAGGTCAAATACCTCACAATGAAATCGATGAATGACGTGTTCGTCCATATGGATTTGGAGCGATTGTCACAGTTGGTATCAGAGAGTTGGTCCTAGTGAACCAGGTCTTGCATGAGTGTGTCTAAATGATAGTTGTTAGGATGCATTAGTAAGTCTGGACTTCGACCGTGTCTGCATGTTAAAAGTTTTGCTTATCATTTCTTGTCGAAAATTACATGCTTATCATTCATAAGTCTAAACACGTTTACCTGCATTTATTGCATAAATAGTGTATAGACAAAATTCATATCTTAGCGTATCTATTACTGTAAACTTTTCCTGACACCTTCCGAAAATTTCTCCGTGATTTAAGGAATTTGGTATTATATATACATATGTAAATTATGTATTGAAGAATACCAAACTAAATTCTATAATCTAATTCATATCAAAAATCATCTCCCTAATTATACAAGATGGATCCCGTATCTAGTTCAAATTCCTTAAACTCTGACAGCTATTCCGATATGGATATTCACCTGAATTCCGAAGATAGTGTAACCGGAATGGATCAACCAATCAACCATCACCTATTCTGGATGAATTGGGGATGGGTTCGTAGCCTACTTAATCATTGGAGACAAGAAAAAGGTGATCCCTTCCATCCACCACATTCCCCTCTTGGCGAAGAACCTGAAGTACTTACCGGCGAACCTATTCGTAACACCATTTTCACCCTCATTTCCAGAACAGCTCGCAACGACTACGTAATATCCAATATTCTAAATCTTATTCATCCGCTTATCAGAACCGCAAATCATTCGGGAGTAGTAGAAGAAGTCAACGAGCTTTGCGCTAGAGTCGTGACTTTGGAGAACATGATGCGCAACTTGCAGGCATCACAGGCACCACCAACATCAGCAACAACAGTACCACCACCAACAACACCAACAGTACCATTACTGTGACGACCTGGGAATTTCCGACTAAATTTAAATTTAATCTTTATATGATTTCGATACGATAAAGCAAAGTATGTAATGTTGAGTCTAGAAAATTTTGAAACGAGGTTCATATATTCAATTGACCTTCGACTGTTCCCAACGATTCACGAACAACTATTTGTAAATGGATTCATATATGTTTAAATATATGGATAGATATAAATAATAATTTGAAGTATAACTTAAGATATTATATGTTGTTAAAATTAACTATGTAAAGTAAAAATAAAATATGATATCATTATTAAAATAAATAAATAAATAAATGAAAAGTATATTAAAAATAAATATTAAATGATTGTAATACCCGTCTGATGTTCTGATTGATATTAAGAAAGTTAAATTCAAAGATATGTAATTTTAAAATAAACGGTGATCCGAAAATGAGTTATATAAGTTATAGGCTTATTAAAAGTATATTTAGGATCTAATTATTTAATTTTAACACTTTTTATATTTTACCCATAAATGAGAGGTACAGTTGATGTAATTTTTATATATTAAATTAATGACCAAACTTTATACCATAATGACCTAAATAAATAAAGATACTTAAATTAAAATTTTGGGATTTTTCCGAAGACTTTTATCCGCCCCTGAGTAACAACAGAGTACAATTTAGCATTCCGTGAAAACTGTTGTTAATATACAAACAATAAATTATCACGAGAACACTTCAATTATATATGTGGGGACGTAATTGTTTGATACAGTATTGGTGTTTGTTACCAATCTCTTTCCATCTTTCAACTTTATAACTATGGAACATATTATTATTAATATTATAATATAATTATATAACTTATATAAATATGTATGCAGAGAATTGAGATTTATATCCACACTCATCTCATTCTCTATATATATATATACTTACATACACAACACTTAATTAGATGAGCAATCATCACTTAAAGCTACTTAATATCGCTACTTAATGTACGTATTGGTTTCTCGTTGATAACAACACAAAACAAATCCATACAATACCATCATCTTCACTAAACAATCACCACCACCACCTTAAAATGTCTCCATGTGATCTACCTTTTTCACCACCATTTAGCCATCGATTACAACCCTCTTGAGTATTTATCGGTCATCACCTTGGACTATAACCATAACCAACAAATCAACAACCACACGCCACCATATTTTTCTGTTTTCATTAATGAGAACAAACCACAATCACCTGCATTTTTTTTCGTGAATCATCACCCTCTTCAACTTTGAAACCACCCTAAGCCGCCACCACCACCAAGAAACCTCCTTTCTTTCTCATTCTTTCTCTTTTCCTCTCTCTCACTGCTACTATCTTTTGTTTCCTGTGTCAGTGATCGAAACAGCCTCAAACCATCAAAACTTTAGTACAAGCTACTGCAATACTTATGTTCATTCGAAGGAAAAATAGTTGTATGCTTACGGTTCCTGTTTCCTGCTTCTGTCACTACAACCATCACTTCTCAACCACCATCGATTCACCATTGTCACAGTTTCTGTTTCAATCAAGAACCATAACCACCTAGCTTTTATTATAATATTTTTTTTCTTCGAAACCCTTTTTATTTTTCTGTTTTAATGATAATGAAGATGGAAGATATAGATGATAGAAGACGATGATAACAGGTGATTGACTGTTGTTGTGCTACTGTTTCAGTCCGCCCAAGCCACAACCATCGAAGAACCACCATTGAAACGAAAACCCATCATATTGATCACCATTATAATTACCATCAAAACCCACTTAGGGAAGGAGATGATGAACGTCGAAAATGAAATAAACGATGAAGATGATGATGATATTGAGAAGATGATGAACAGAAGATTATGATGATGAATCACGATTGGTATGATGATGACGGCATGGTGAGGAGATGACAAGGTTATCGTGTTCTATTTCAATCTAATATCCAGAAAAAGAAAACGATTCAATAGTTGGGCTCCCTCTTAAATATTAGTGGACTGTTTTTATTTGGGCTACCATTTCCTGTTTTACTAATATGGGCCGTTATTGGATTCTTGGATCGAGATATGATGGAGGAAAACTGAAATATATATTAGATATATAGATATAGTTGGGTATTAAATCAGAAAAACAGAAGGTGCTTGGATGGTTAAGTGTGTTGGGTTATCGAGAGGTCTCGGGTTCGAGCCCGGGCATAAGCATTATTTTTGGAACTTTTTCTTTGAGGTAGTTAACATATTATTATTATTATTATTATTATTATTAGTAAAAGTATTATTATTATCATTAACATTATTATTATCATCATTATTACTTTTAACATTAAAATTATTATTTTTAATATTATTATTATTATTATTATTATTATTATTATTATTATTATTATTATTATTATTATTATTATTATTATTATTATTATTATTATTATTATTATTATTATTATTATTATTATTATTATTATTATTATTATTATTATTTTTATCAAAATTTATAGTATTATTAGAATTATCATTTAGATTATTATTAGTATCAGTATCAGTATTATTATTATTATCATTATTACTTTCATATTAACAATATTATTATCACAAATAAATATTTTCTATATAAGAGAATATTATTTACAACTACCTCAATACATCTAAATATATATATTAAGGTTAATTATATAAATAATTACATATAACAAATTGTTAATTTTTGATATAATATTAATCATATGTATAAATAAAACTATATAAACATTAACTATATTAAATATATAAGATATATAATTTAAGATATAATATATATAAATTTATTCGATTACGATTATATATATTAATATACATATAAATGATATAGGTTCGTGAATCAGAGGCCAACCCTGCATTGTTCAGTTTCGTCGTATGCTTATTTTTACTACAAAATATCGTATGGTGAGTTTCATTTGCTCCCTTTTTAATTGCTTTTGCAATATATATTTTTGGGCTGAGAATACATGCGCTGCTTTTATAAATGTTTACAAAATAGACACAAGTACTTAAAAATATATTCTACGTTGAGTTGTACCACTGGCATATTTCCCTATAGCTTGGTAACTACTATTTACATGGGTATTGTAAACGCGAATCCTGTTGATAGATCTATCGGGCCTGACAACCCCAACCGGACTGGACGACCAGTATTCAACGGTTGCACAGTACTTCGTTTTGGTAACTACACTTGGTACGGTGTAGTGAGATTTCATAATAAAGAGAATATGCGACGTTGATTAAATGTTAAGTATGGTTACCAAGTGCTCAACCACTTAGAATGCTTTACATACACTTGCGAGTGTATTATGTTTATGATTATGAAATCTTGTGGTCTATTAATATATTGGAATGATTTTTATGATAAACCTATGAACTCACCAACCTTTTTGTTGACACTTTTAAGCATGTTTATTCTTAGGTACGAATTAAGTCTTCCGCTGTGCATTTGCTCATTTTAAGGACATTACTTGGAGTCGATCATCGCAATGGGACCAAATGTTGATGACTTCGTCCAGGTGGATAAGGACGGGTCTTTACAGTTGGTATCAGAGCGTTGGTCCTAGCGAACCAGGACTTGCATTAGTGTGTCTAACTGATAGTTGTTAGGATGCATTAGCGAGTCTGGACTTCGACCTTAGCTGCATATTATAAGTATTATTTACCGGTCCTAGTGGAAAATTACCTGCTAATCATTCCTAAGTCTAGACACGACTTCCTGCACTTATTTGATAGATAGTGTACAGATGGATTCATATCTTAGCGTATCTGTTACTGTAGACTTTATCTGACACGTTTCCTTAAATCTCTCCGTAATCTACGAGATTTTCTGTACTATATATAGATATTCTATGTAATTAGAATATCATCCGATATCCGAAATTCATTTCATACCAAAAACTCTTTATCTAACCGAGCAAAATGGAACTCACCACAAGTTCAAGCCACTCGAATTCTGATATTGAGTCCCATTCAAGCTCCGAAAGCAGTATGACCGAAATGGTCCAACCAATTCATCGGATGGACTCGTAGTCGACTTAACCAATGGAGATGCGAAGAAGGTGATCCCTGCCACCAACCTGCACCCTCGGCGAAGAACCTGAATCACTTACCGATGAGCCTATCCGAAACACCATTTTAGCCTCATCTCCAGGGTAGCTCGTCACGATTATCTTCTATCTAAAATTCTAAATTCTTATTTATCCGCTCGTTCCAACCGATACTCATCCCGGAATAATAGATGAAGTCAACGAACTTCGTGCGCGAGTTGTAGCTTTGGAAAATATGGTGCAAAACCTACCAGCTTCAGCAACATCACCGGTACCAGCAGTACTACCAGCATCGGCACCAGTATCACCAATAACACCAGCCTCAACATCACACGCCTCAATATCACCATCCGTACTTCAAATATGATCTCTGTTCTACATATCGTTCTACACCGACTATCTTCGTTCTACATATAGTTCTATATCAATTACCTTTGTTCTACATGATGGTTATGTAATCTCTAATGTTTTAGAGATTATATATTCTTGTTCTAACAGTAAATCAAATGAGATTAATATCATATTAACTCATTAAATCCATGATTACATCTGAAGAAAATATATATGCAAGTATATTTTCATAAAGATTGTAATTAAAATTCTTTTGTACAAACTGTTAATGGTGATAATATTTTAATGGGTAGGTAATACCCGAGGAATATTTAGATTTCATATTAATCAATTACACGGTACATTCTTCGACTCTGATTCAACAGTCAGTCACTATTCTACTTATATCCATAGATATACGTATCCGTTCATCACAGAATCCATTTTCGTTCAATTTCATATTTGGATTTTGACCTATCAGAATCTAACAAGTGGCATAATGAAGAAAACATCGGACAAAGTAAAATTTGTTAGAAACAAACGAACTAACTAATTGAAATATTGTTAAGAATCCACGCTAACTGTTCCTAGCTAACTGTTCCTAGCTAACTGGTTACATTTTATTTATCGCAATTTAATTATCGCAATTTACATTCTCGCAATTTTATTTATCGTCATTTAATTTCTGTATTTATTTTACGCACTTTAAATAACGGGACACGTATACAAGGTTTCGACATATCATATTGACCCATCTATATATTTATCTTGGAACAACCATAGACACTCTATATGCAAATGACGGAGTTAGCTATACAGGGTTGAGGTTGATTCCAAAATATATATATAGTTTGAGTTGTGATCAATACTGAGACCGGTACACGGGTCACGATAAATATTAATTAATTCGAATGTTATATATTAAACTATATATGAACTATTGGACTACTAACTTTGGACAATTAAAATGAATTAAAATATTGATTATAATATATGAAACTAAATAATTCTTCAAGTTTGCCACTTGATTTTCATCTTAAACCTCATTCGTATCTTAACAATTACAATTTGCGTTCAAATCTTTCATGATTCTTGAAAACACCTCAGTCGAGAGAATGAACCAACCGCATTTCATCTATGGAAGAAAAGATTGATGCATATAGTTATGCACCTGAAAAACTCTCGGAAACTGAGTAAACGTTTAACACATAGCTGTGCTAATTCCTTTAGTGTTATTATTACCCAAAATAACTTTCCAGTTCTTCTTCAAATTAGCCAAATTTTGTCACAGCTCCAGCAAGTCAACTTCGACTTTTCGTTCGAAACAACCTTATTATAACTCTGATATATATATGCGTGCTCTTTTGTTGTTACCGGGAAACCTTTCATATTCCACCATACTACCATCAGCATTTAATCATCTCAAAATGCAATTCTCCTGAAGACACCTCGATTTGATAACCGATGACCCAGATCCGTTAACTTTGAAAATGCTGACAAAGCAGCATGTTGTAGATGGTCTTAATGGCCAAAAATTGATGATAAAGAATGAAGTGGTAGGAACGCTCGATAGAAAATTTGGTATTGAAAATCGGATTGATCACACTATGAAAGAGACCAAGGATAAATACAAGGATTAAACCCTATATTCAAAGAATCCAGGTAATTCTGAATCTGATGAAATCTTTAGAGAATATCTTGCTCTGAAGTCATGTTAAAATCTTGCGGAAAATTTTTCCTTATCAACTTTCGAACTTAGAAATTCCAAAATATCATCATAAATATCTTCGATATTTCTGAAGATATTTTCATAAATATTCTCGTCCAAAATTATTTATCTCTTCGTGCTATCTATAATACATCATAAAGGAAACTACTTTAGTTTCTAAAATTCTTTAAAATTCGAGTTTAAATTATGAATGATTTTGAAGTAGTGTTGGAAATTGATGCATGAGTTATTATAATATAATGACACTTGGTCAACGTGATTATATTACAGTAAGTCATGCTGAGTTTCTAATGAAACGTGATGATTCACAGACCATAACGTCATCACGTGCCATGTTACATAACTCTTTCATTCTACTTAACTTCTGAACATATCAAGAAAGTGTATTCTTGATAGTTCTATTCTCAGTGATTCTGGTAATTTGACAAATCAAATCGTGCTATTTCGTTCTTTCTTGTTTAGAACATGAAGTTCATTTGAAACTCCATACTTACAAGTTCTGGACCATTACTCGTCTTACTAGAGGTCGAGAAGAGAATAAAAAGGTAAAGAGCTCCAAAATATAAGAGAGATTATAAAGCCCAATAACAACACGGAGATGACAAACTATAGATATTAATACGAATAGCAATATAAAGACACGGTATAACTAAGAATAGTATCACCCCAAGATAATAGTAGAAGTAAACAGATTTTTCTAGTGGAAGATTGAAAAGAAGGATGACAGAAATGATAATTAGGAAAATATCAAGGATTAGAACTGGACTAAGCATTTTTCACAATTTTTTTGGATGCATGAACTAAGAAAGAAAGTATAGAAATGATGAGGATAATGGAACGGAAGAGTTTAATTTATAATGGAAATATCAGACAGAGTAATCGAGGCAGATCACAGTATTTAATTATAGAGATCCAAAATTCCTTAAATCTCGAAGAATCAGATCTTATAGATTTCGAAGATTTTCTTTAAATCCCTTGAATCCCGGAAATCAAATGTGACTACGTCAAAAGCTAAGACAAATCTCTATTTCTTCATTTCACTCTTTTGTGATATCTTCACTCGTACTCTTCACATAAACGATTTATTTTATCATTATTACTCACTGATGATAAAAACTCCAATTTCTAGCTCGTGTTCGTCATGAAAACATTTTTATTGTTAGCCATGACCACCTCACTCAAATTTCGGGACGAAATTTCTTTAACGGGTAGGTACTGTGACGACCTGGGAATTTCCGACTAAATTTAAATTTAATCTTTATATGATTTTGATACGATAAAGCAAAGTATGTAATGTTGAGTCTAGAAAATTTTGAAACGAGGTTCATATATTCAATTGACCTTCGACTGTTCCCAACGATTCACGAACAACTATTTGTAAATGGATTCATATATGTTTAAATATATGGATAGATATAAATAATAATTTGAAGTATAACTTAAGATATTATATGTTGTTAAAATTAACTATGTAAAGTAAAAATAAAATATGATATCATTATTAAAATAAATAAATAAATAAATGAAAAGTATATTAAAAATAAATATTAAATGATTGTAATACCCGTCTGATGTTCTGATTGATATTAAGAAAGTTAAATTCAAAGATATGTAATTTTAAAATAAACGGTGATCCGAAAATGAGTTATATAAGTTATAGGCTTATTAAAAGTATATTTAGGATCTAATTATTTAATTTTAACACTTTTTATATTTTACCCATAAATGAGAGGTACAGTTGATGTAATTTTTATATATTAAATTAATGACCAAACTTTATACCATAATGACCTAAATAAATAAAGATACTTAAATTAAAATTTTGGGATTTTTCCGAAGACTTTTATCCGCCCCTGAGTAACAACAGAGTACAATTTAGCATTTCGTGAAAACTGTCGTTAATATACAAACAATAAATTATCACGAGAACACTTCAATTATATATGTGGGGACGTAATTGTTTGATAAAGTATTGGTGTTTGTTACCAATCTCTTTCCATCTTTCAACTTTATAACTATGGAACATATTATTAATAATATTATAATATAATTATATAACTTATATAAATATGTATGCATAGAATTGAGATTTATATCCACACTCATCTCATTCTCTATATATATATATATACTTACATACACAACACTTAATTAGATGAGCAATCATCACTTAAAGCTACTTAATATCGCTACTTAATGTACGTATTGGTTTCTCGTTGATAACAACACAAAACAAATCCATACAATACCATCATCTTCACTAAACAATCACCACCACCACCTTAAAATGTCTCCATGTGAGCTACCTTTTTCACCACCATTTAACCATCGATTACAACCCTCTTGAGTATTTATCGGTCATCACCTTGGACTATAACCATAACCAACAAATCAACAACCACACGCCACCATATTTTTCTGTTTTCATTAATGAGAACAAACCACAATCACCTGCATTTTTTTCGTGAATCATCACCCTCTTCAACTTTGAAACCACCCTAAGCCGCCGCCACCACCAAGAAACCTCCTTTCTTTCTCATTCTTTCTCTTTTCCTCTCTCTCACTGCTACTATCTTTTGTTTCCTGTGTCAGTGATCGAAACAGCCTCAAACCATCAAAACTTTAGTACAAGCTACTGCAATACTTATGTTCATTCGAAGGAAAAACAGTTGTATGCTTACGGTTCCTGTTTCCTGCTTCTGTCACTACGACCATCACTTCTCAACCACCATCGATTCACCATTGTCACAGTTTCTGTTTCAATCAAGAACCATAACCACCTAGCTTTTATTATAATATTTTTTTTCTTCGAAACCCTTTTTATTTTTCTGTTTTAATGATAATGAATGTGGAAGATATAGATGATAGAAGACGATGATAACAGGTGATTGACTGTTGTTGTGCTACTGTTTCAGTCCGCCCAAGCCACAACCATCGAAGAACCACCATTGAAACGAAAACCCATCATATTGATCACCATTATAATTACCATCAAAACCCACTTAGGGAAGGAGATGATGAACGTCGAAAACGAAATAAACGATGAAGATGATGATGATATTGAGAAGATGATGAACAGCAGATTATGATGATGAATCACGATTGGTATGATGATGACGGCATGGTGAGGAGATGACAAGGTTATCGTGTTCTGTTTCAATCTAATATCCAGAAAAAGAAAACGATTCAATAGTTGGGCTCCCTCTTAAATATTAGTGGACTGTTTTTATTTGGGCTACCATTTCCTGTTTTACTAATATGGGCCGTTATTGGATTCTTGGATCGAGATATGATGGAGGAAAACTGAAAGATATTTTAGATATATAGATATAGTTGGGTATTAAATCAGAAAAACAGAAGGTGCTTGGATGGTTAAGTGTGTTGGGTTATCGAGAGGTCTCGGGTTCGAGCCCGGGCATAAGCATTATTTTTGGAACTTTTTCTTTGAGGTAGTTAACATATTATCATTATTATTATTATTATTAGTAAAAGTATTATTATTATCATTAACATTATTATTATCATCATTATTACTTTTAACATTAAAATTATTATTTTTAATATTATTATTATTATTATTATTATTATTATTATTATTTTTATCAAAATTTATAGTATTATTAGAATTATCATTTAGATTATTATTAGTATCAGTATCAGTATTATTATTATTATCATTATTACTTTCATATTAACAATATTATTATCACAAATAAATATTTTCTATATAAGAGAATATTATTTACAACTACCTCAATACATCTAAATATATATATTAAGGTTAATTATATAAATAATTACATATAACAAATTGTTAATTTTTGATATAATATTAATCATATGTATAAATAAAACTATATAAACATTAACTATATTAAATATATAAGATATATAATTTAAGATATAATATATATAAATTTATTCGATTACGATTATATATATTAATATACATATAAATGATATAGGTTCGTGAATCAGAGGCCAACCCTGCATTGTTCAGTTTCGTCGTATGCTTATTTTTACTACAAAATATCGTATGGTGAGTTTCATTTGCTCCCTTTTTAATTGCTTTTGCAATATATATTTTTGGGCTGAGAATACATGCGCTGCTTTTATAAATGTTTACAAAATAGACACAAGTACTTAAAAATATATTCTACGTTGAGTTGTACCACTGGCATATTTCCCTATAGCTTGGTAACTACTATTTACATGGGTATTGTAAACGCGAATCCTGTTGATAGATCTATCGGGCCTGACAACCCCAACCGGACTGGACGACCAGTATTCAACGGTTGCACAGTACTTCGTTTTGGTAACTACACTTGGTACGGTGTAGTGAGATTTCATAATAAAGAGAATATGCGACGTTGATTAAATGTTAAGTATGGTTACCAAGTGCTCAACCACTTAGAATGCTTTACATACACTTGCGAGTGTATTATGTTTATGATTATGAAATCTTGTGGTCTATTAATATATTGGAATGATTTTTATGATAAACCTATGAACTCACCAACCTTTTTGTTGACACTTTTAAGCATGTTTATTCTTAGGTACGAATTAAGTCTTCCGCTGTGCATTTGCTCATTTTAAGGACATTACTTGGAGTCGATCATCGCAATGGGACCAAATGTTGATGACTTCGTCCAGGTGGATAAGGACGGGTCTTTATAATTACCACAACCAACAACAACCGCATCGCAAACCTCAACTTCATAATCTATTCCACGAGCATCAACGTCATACGCACCGTAGTTACCAAGAAATACCAGCAACAATAACCGATGAAGTATTAACACATT
Source organism: Rutidosis leptorrhynchoides (assembly GCF_046630445.1). Taxonomy (NCBI): domain Eukaryota; kingdom Viridiplantae; phylum Streptophyta; class Magnoliopsida; order Asterales; family Asteraceae; genus Rutidosis; species Rutidosis leptorrhynchoides. Next base: position 82,833,043 of record NC_092333.1, read on the forward strand.
TTCCCTGAAGAAATTTTATGTATATTTAATATATATGAATTTTGAAATCATAATAAATCTTTTCGTACTAAGCTATTACGTGTGAATCTTAACTGGTAGGTATTACTCGGTTAGTTCATATTACTAATATGCAATGATGTACATCCTTCCTTAACAACGTAACCATTGTTAACTACAATCTCTGTTTCAACTTAATGAATTCCATTTCATAATAAACCAAGTGTATTATTCAATTACATAATTTATTTTACATTTTCATTTTTGATGTACTCGAAACTTTCCAGAAAACATCATCTATGCCTTGTAAGGTTCACAAAAATTCCACGAGCATCAACATCCTTCACCGAGGAATAAGAATAAATAATGAAGTATCGATTACATTAGCGAAATACTCCGCAAAGATTATGTAATCTTTAATGTTTTAGAGATTAATCATTTCTAAGTCAAGCCGAAAATTAAATGAGCTTAATATGATATTAACTCATTAAATAGATTTAATCTGAAGAAAATATACATACATATATTTTCATTAAGACGGTAATAAAAATTCTTTTGTACAAAGTATTAATTGTGAAATCTTTAACGGGTAGGTAATACCTGGGAAATATATAAGTTCGCAATTAATATGTTACACTGTACATTCTTCAACTTTGATTCAAAAATTATTAACAATGCTCACAACTATATACATTCATTTTCATACAAATTCAATTACATATTCTGATATTGACGGATCAGAATCCAAGTCATAACTCTGAACCGGTGACATCATTCTTAGATCTCTACATCTTTCAAAGCTATACTTTGACTTTAAATCTGTGCAAGATCCTTTAACGTTGTTATTACCGAAAATAATCTTGCAATTCTTTTCAAAGTATCCAGTTTTATCACACTTCCAACCAGTCAACTTCTACTTTTCAGATTAGCCTTATTATAACCTTGACATATACGTTTTTGTTACTGGGGAACCGTTCATGTCCCACCACATTAGCAGTAAATTTACCAACAACTTCATTGATCCTTGACCTTCCAAAAAATCCTTATACTCATTGAAACCCTATCATGTACTCATCCACATCTTGTAACAATAATTGCCATACCAACTACCAAGAATTAGCAATCAGTATTTATAATTTCGCAGCAATTCTACGCCAACAGTTATATATATACATATAATGACTATCTTCTAAACTTACCTACTTCGTATGTGAAGTTTCTGAAAAACACCCCAAACTTCGAAACTAGTTCTCCGAAATTGGAAAAATGCTGATGAAGCAGCAAAAACTGTAAACGACCTTAACAGTCAAAAGTTTGATGATAAAGAATAGTATGGTGGTAAAGCTGAGAAAAAGAGAAGGTTTGGAACTGGAAAATGGATTGAGCAGACCATGAAGGAGGCTGTGGACAAATCACAAAGACTAAACCTGCCCTCAAAGAATCCAAATGATTCAGTGTCTGCTAAAGTCAATAACGAATACCTTGCTCCTGACTCTAAACCTTTACGAACAAATCTTCTTCATCATCTTTCGATATTAGGAATCCTAAGATATCATCGTATCTTTCATTATAAATATCTTCGATATTTCTAAAGATATCTTCATAACTATTATCATCTGAAATTATTTATCTCTTCACGCTATCTGTGTTACATCATAAAAGAAACTATTTTAGTTTCTAATTTCTGAAAATTTCAAAAAATGCATGTTTTTGAAGTAGTTTTGGGAATTGAAGCATGAGTTAGTATAATATAATGACACTTGATCAATGTGATTATATTACAGTAAGTCATGCTGAGTTTCTAATGGAATGTGATAAAGGTTTACAGATCATACCCTCATCATGAACCATGTTACATAACTCTTTCATTCTATTTAACCTCTAAACATATCAAGAAAATATTTTTCTTGATGATTCGGTCTTTTTCGAGGTATTCTGGTAATTTGACAAGTCAGATTGTGCCATTACCGTTTCTTTCTTAGAACATTAATTATGTTCATTCCGAAATTCATACCTACGAATTCTGGACCATTATTCGCTTGACTTAAAGTCGAGAAGAGAAAACGAAAGCATGAAGCTCCAAAATATAATGGAAAATATAAAGCCCGAAAACAACCCCGAAATTACAAACCATGTATATCAATACGTATAGCAATATAAAGACACGGGAGAATAAAAAACAATATAACCCCAAGGTAATAGTAGAAGAAAATAACCTCCTCTGGTGGCAGATGAAAAAGAAGAATGAATGATATGATAGCCAAGAAAATATCAAGAATCAGAACTGGATGAAGCATTTTCATAAATCTTTTGTAAGTATGAAATAAGAAAGAAGATTATAGGAGTGCTGAAAATAAATGAAACGGAAGAGGTCAATTTATAGCAAAATATCAGACATAGCAATCGAGGCAGATTACACATTTAATCAAAGGAAATTCTAATTTCCTTAAATTTTGAAGAATAAAATCTTATTTAAATTATGAAGATTTTCTATTCCTTAAATTCCGGAAATCAATCGTTACTACATCAAGAGATAAGACGAATCTCTATTCTCCATTTCACTCTATTACGATAACTTCTCTCATACGCTTCGAGTAATCGGATTGTTTTATCCGTATTATTCAATGGTGATAAAATTCTATTTACCAACTCATATTCGTCATGAAAATATTTTTATTGTTAGCCATGACGACCTTACTCAAATTTCGGGACGAAATTTCTTTAACGGGTAGGTACTGTGACAACCCGGAAATTTTTGACCAAATTTAAACTTTATCTTTAAATGATTTAACGTTTCCGACACGATAAGCAAAGTCTGTAAAACCGAATCTTAAAATTTTTGAACCATTCAAGTACCCTTCGGTTGTTCTCAACGATTCGCGAACCATTATATGTAAATAGATACATATATATACTATAACTTGAAAACGTAACAAAGTTTTAATTGCATGATACCGTACATTAAACTTATTGGTTTATATATCTATTTGAATATATATGATTTTAAGTTATTTAGTAAACGATAGTAACATTCGATTATTGATTCGATTGATATTTAGATAAGTTAACTAAAACGTTTAAGATGAACCAGTAAAACACTAATTTGCTACAGTATTTTCGAATTACTACAGTACTCGAAAAGCTACAGTGTTTTCGAAAATCACTATTTGCTACAGTAAAAAAACTTTGCTACAGTAACTTTGCTACAGTAAAACACTATTTCAAAATAAAAATGTATATATGTACATGTATATACTACGAGACGATGATTTATAGAAGTAAATGACCAAAACACTCGAAAGTTTAAGATATACTTTGAGTGGTGTAGTTTATGGATAATTTAAGGCTATATTTTGACAAAGGTACGTGTCACGAAACGTAAAATGCAAGTTTTCTAAGCGTACGAAAATGCGTTCGAGAAACTAGAACCGGGACATAAGTCGAGTGACAACGTACGGCTTCTCGGAACAAAAATTACAAGTTAACTAGGCACGAGAATATAATATAATATATAATTAATTAATATAAATTATATATATATTATATATTTATTTAATACGTCGACGAACTACAAAACAAAAGAATGTGTGCTGGCAAACAGAGCCATACGATCGCATGGCTATATGCCTTGAGTCCCATGCGATCGCATGGGAAGGCTGGACAATTCAGATGCTATAAAACGCGAAGTCTGGTACCAGTTTCATTTGCTAATCTCTCTCGATCTCATCTCTCAATTATATATATATATATATATATATATATATATATATATTATTATTATTATTATTATTATTATTATTATTATTATTATTATTATTATTATTATTATTAAGATTAATATTATTATTATTAATTATTATTATTAGTAGTAGTATTATACATAAAATACTACGACGAAGTCATGAGCGTGTCACTTTTAAAATGGGTTTTCAAGCGGGATAGAGCTAAGGAAATTATGGGTTATAGCTATGGAGGTTATGGGTAATGTACGTGGGTATTATTGGCAAATCAAACCTAGTGTTTATCATCTCTGTTGCGTCTAGTATTATTTGCTCCCTTTTTAATTGCTTTTGCAATATATATTTTTGGGCTGAGAATACATGTACTTTATTTTAAACGCAATGGATACAAGTACATACTAAATTCTACACCGAGTTTGAACCGAAAATCCCTTAGCTTTGGTAACTAGTAACTGCCAGTTATAAGAACTGGTGGGTGCGAATAGTTGTATATGGATCCATAGGGCTTGACATCCCCGTCTGTTCCAGGTATAGAAACCCTAGCCTGAACTATAAAACAGACGTATGCTATTTGAGTTTAGTACACGTTGGTTTGCATGTATTGTACATGTTGGTTGCATGTATGTTAAAACAGGGGTACTTATTATATAGACGTTAAAGTTTAGTTACCAGGGTGCTCAATCTTTTAGAATATTTTGATAAACGTTTCTGGATGAAACACCTGAAATCTTGTGATCCACCTTTATATACAGATTATGCGATACACTAAAACTATGAACTCACCAACCTTTGTGTTGACACTTGTTAGCATGTTTATTCTCAGGTTCCCTAGAAGTCTTCCGCTGTTTGCTTATATGTTAGACAAGCTATGTGCATGGAGTCTTACATGGCATATTTTTTCAAGGAAACGTTGCATTCACCAAATCATCACCATGTATCTTATTTTGACTACATTGTCAACGGAAATACTATTGCAAACTATTATATTACGGTGATTGTGTACATGTAGAAATCATCAGATGTTGAAAACCTTTGATTTAAATATTCATTTATGGTGTACCTTTTTAAAAGAATGCAATGTTTACAAAACGTATCATATAGAGGTCAAATACCTCGCAATGAAATCGATGAATGACGTGTTCATCCATATGGATTTGGAGAGATCGTCACATACAGTAAAACACTATTTGCTACAGTAACACACTATTTGCTACAGTAACACTATTTGCTACAGTAAACACTATTTGATGTCGACGAACTAGCAAACAAAAGCGGATCAGGCGGCCATGCGAGCGCATGGCAAAAACACTGAAAATCCATACGATCGAATGAGCTACAGTAAATGGAAAAGTACTATAAATACGCCAGTTTGCTCGACGATTTTTACTCAAAAATTTCTTCTATGTAATCAATATTTATATTTAAATTATAATTATAATTTTAAATTTAAGTTTAATAATAATAAGGTACATACGAGGGTGTTTTTAATTCGAGTTTCAAACCGCTTTAAGCTAAGGAAATATTGGGTATTGTTCGGGGTATTGTTCTTGAATCTAAGGTCAACCATACAGTCATCTACCATCATTACGTCTACCCAATTTGCCTACAATTTTGAGTCTCAATATTGAACTGTGAGTTTATAGATCTCTTTTTAAATACTTTAAATATTTTTGGGCTGAGAATACATGCAATTTATTTTAAACGCAATAAGACACAAGTACATACTAAATTCTACACTGAGTTAAACCGAAAATCCCTTTACTTTGGTAACTAGTAGCTGCCAGTACATAGGATATGGACTGGTGGGCGCGAATAATTGTATATGGATCCATAGGCTTTGACATCCCCGTCCGAGCTAGAGCGCTAGCCTTTTAACGGACGTATGCTATTTGAGTTTATGACACGTTGGTTTGCGTGTATTAAAATGAATGGGGTAATTATCATTATAACGTTAAAGTTTAGTTACCAGGGTGCTCTGTTACGTAGAATCTATTGATAAACTTTTGATGAAATCTTGTGGTCTATATTTATATATATTTATGACTCGATCAATTAAACCTATAACTTACCAACATTCGTGTTGACTTTTAGCATGTTTTATTCTCAAGTTCTTAGACTGCTTCCGCTGTGATGTGCTTGTTGCCTGCATGGAGTCTCTCATGCTTTGTACAAAGTTTATTGCATTCAAAATAAAACTGCGTTGTGTAATAAATAATTGGACTGTGATGTCAACCTGTAAATTAAAGACTTATGTATTTTGGGGTTTTGCTTATACCTAAGCACTCGCCCACATGTTTATAACTTTCTATGTTTAGAAAGTCACTTATTTTAATGAATGCAATATTTTATCAAAACGTATCATATAGAGGTCAAAACCTCACTGTGGATTCAATGATTAACGTGTCGCGTCAATAGCGATTTTAACGGGTCGTTACATGCGCCGCTCCTATTTTTTTTTTTAAATTGGTCTTTTTTAATTAAACGGTTTGGAGTCGTTTCATATATATATATATATATATATATATATATATATATATATATATATATATATATATATATATATATATATATATATATATTAGAAAGTAACCATTTATAGGTGGCGGTAAAATAAATAATAGATAAAATAAATGTAAAAAATAAAATTAACCCATATTTTATCAAGTGAGAGGCTGCCGATTAGATTGAGATTGAGATAGACACCATTAGTTTAGATTTTATAGTTTATTTTATATAATAACTAGTTAAAGACCCGCGAATTCGCGGGTTTTAATTAAAAAGTCGTTAATATATTTCAAAAAACAAAAAAAGTGTTTGTAAAATCAAATGTTGCATATAAAATAAAGTGAAAGGATGTAGACATAAAAACAAAATATTGTTGAGATTATGTATAAGTAACGATAATAAAAATAAATACTCTAAATAAAAATAAACATTATTTATATAGGGATGGATTCCCATGGGTGATTAAAAGAACTTAATCGCTTTTGGTAGTTGTGAAGTGTAAGCAATGCCAAAGATCTTCGTATTATATTTAGTATATCCAGCATCTTCTTCAAGATATTAATACGTAATGCATCAGCCTCTAAAAGAAATAATGAAGTTATCTATTTAAGGAACTATAAGTATCTTTTTATAGTAAAACAAAAATAACATGAAATAATGATTATATATTCAAATGTAACACTGTTAGAACACAAAATTCAATTTAAAATAAAATATCTAAAAAAAATAAACATTATATTGGTATAGTTTTTCACTGGTGATTAAACGGCATGAATCTATATAAGTAGTAATGAAGCTATCTATTTAAGGAACTATAAGTATCTTTTGAAATACAAACATGTAAAAAAGAAAATCACAATCTTCAAGCATATTTCATATAGCATTCGACTTACTTATTAAGTAGGTGAGATGGTTATGCAAACTTGCGCACAACCATCTAAAACACTTCATTTTCACATGAAACCCTCTAACTAACTATAATGCATTCAATTTTCAAATACGCGGTCTATATCATGTCCTGGAATTGAACCATTTACTAACCATTTTTAAAGCTAAGATACACGGGTCGTTACAGTTTCTGCTGCTTCATTCAGCTTTTTGAATATTCAGAGTATTGGTTCATAACCTGAGTGCTTTTCAGAATTTCAAAATGGAAGATCATAATTCTAAGAGATAAATGTTATATGTATACATATAACTGTTGATGTAGAAACGCTGCGAGATTCAAAGTACTGATTGCTGATTCCTGGTAATTGGTAAGGCAATTCTTGTTACAAGATGCGGATGAGTATATGATAGGGTTTCAATGAATGTAATGATTTTTCTGAAAATCAAAGATCAACAAAGTTGTCGGTAAGTTTACCGTTAATGTGGTGGAATATAAGCGGTTCTCCGGTAACATTGACGAAAGGCAAACTTATATATCAGGGTTATAATAGTGTTTATTCGAACGAAAGGTCGATGTTGATCAGCTGGAGCTGCGACAAAATTGGCTAATTTGGAAAGGAATTTCAAAGTTACTTTCGGTAATAACAACGCCAAAAGAACTAGCACAAATATGTGTTAAACGTTTACTCAGGTTCAGAGAGTTTTCAGGTGCATAACTATATGCATCAATCTTTTCTTCCGTAGATGAAGTGCGGTTGGTTCATCCTATCGATTGAAGTGTTTTCAAGAATTATGAAAGGTTTGAATCGCAGATTGTAATCGTCAAGATACAAATGAGGTTTAAGATGAAATCAAGTGGCAAACTTGAAGAAATGTTTAGTTTCATATGTTATAATCAATATTTTAATTCATTTTAATTGTCCAATGTTGGTAGTCCACAATTAGTAATTCAACAATTCATATATAGTTTAATATATAATATTCGAATTAATTAATAAGTATTCGTGACCCATTGTATACATGTCTCATACTCGATCACAACTCAAAGTATATATATTATTGTAGAATCAACCTCAATCCTGTATAGCTAACTCAAGCATTACTGCATATAGAGTGTCTATGGTTATTCCAAATAATATATATAGATGCGTCGATATGATATGTCAAAACCTTGTATACGTGTCCCGATATTTAAAGTGCGTAAAATAAATAACAGAAATTAAATGATGATAAATAAAATTGCGAGAATTAAAATTGCGATAATTAAATTGCGATAAATAAAATGTAATAAGGAATTAACAGTTAGCTAGGAACAGTTAGCTAGGATTTTGTTAGCGTGGATTCTTAACAAAATTTCTCATAGTTAATTTGTTTTTTTCTAACAAATTTTATTTTGTCAAATATTTTCTTCATTATGCCACTTGTTGGATTATGGTAAGTCAAAATCCAAATATGAAATTGAATGAAAATGGTTACTTTGTGGTGAACGGGTTCGTATATCGTGTGGATGTAAGTATGATAGTAAATGGCTGTTGAATCAGATTCGAAGAATGTACAGTGTAACTTATTAATGTGAAATCTAAATATTCCTCGGGTATTACCTATCCGTTAAAATATTTTCACCATTAACAATTTGTACAAAAGAATTTTTTTTTATTACAATCTTTTTGAAAACATATATACATATATATTTTCTTCAGATGTAATACAGATTTAATGAGTTTATATCATATTAAGCTCATTTGATTTTTGGCTAGAACTAGAATAAATAATCTCTAAGACTTTAGAGATTACATAATCGCTACCGAATGTTTCTCTAATGATGTTATAGATTGATACTTCATCGGTTGTGGTCGTTGGTACTCCTTGGTATCTATGATGCGTATGACGTTGATGCTCGAGATACAGATTGTGATGTTGAATCACGGGATGTGGATGTTGTGGATGGTGGTACTGGTTATGTTGCTTATGCTGCTGATGGTGGTACTTTTGCTGCCAGCGTTGCCGCTGGTGCTTGTAATCTTTGCACCATATTCTCCAAAGTCACTACCCGAGCGCGAAGCTCGTTGACTTCTTCTATTACACCGGGATGATTGTCGGTTCAGACGAGTGGATGAATAAGATCTAGAATATGAGATAGTATATAATCGTGACGGGATACTCTGGAAATGAGAGAGAAAATGGTATTACGAACAGGTTCGCCGGTAAGTGCTTCAGGTTCATTGCCAAGTGGGCAATATGGTGGATGGAAGTGATCACCTTCTTCTTATCTCCAATGATTAAGTAGGCTACGAACCCATCCCCAATTCATCCAGAATTGGTGATGACTGATTGATTGATCCATTCCAGTTACACTACTTTCGGAGCTCGAGTGGAAATCCATATCGGAATAGCTATCGGAATCTGAGGGACTCGAACTGGTTGAGGGGTTCATCTCGTACGATCATATGAAGGATTTTCAATAAGAAATAGATTATAGGATGTAGATTAGTACCCTTCAAAACATAATTTACATATGCATATATAATACTAAAATCCCATAAGTTACGGAGGAATCTACGGAAGCTGTCATGCAAAGGTAATAATAACAGATACGCTAAGATTTGAATTTATCTATACACTGTCTATGCAATAGAGGCAGTAAGACGTGTCTAGACTTTAAGGATGATAAGCAAATAATTTTCGACACTAAATGATAAGCAAAACTTTTGACATTCAGACACGGTCGAAGTCCAGACTCACTAATACATCTAAACAACTATTAGTTAGACACCCTAATGCAAGACCTGGTTCGCTAAGACCACCGCTCTGATACCACATGTAACGACCCGTCCTAATCCATAAGGATGAATACAATAACATAAGATTACATCGCGAGGTATTTGACCTCTATATGATACATTTTACAAACATTTCATTCGTTTTTAAAAGACAAACTTCCATTACATCGAAAGTTGATAGATATGTATATCCTTTCATAATATTTCCAAACTATGAATGACTTAATATTAATCTTGATGAACTCAACGACTCGAATGCAACGTCTTTTGAAATATGTCATGAATGACTCCAAGTAATATCTCTAAAATGAGTAAATGCACAGCGGAAGATTTCTTTCATACCTGAGAATAAACATGCTTTCAAGTGTCAACCAAAAGGTTGGTGAGTTCATTAGTTTATCATAAACATTCATTTCCATCATTTTAATAGACCACAAAATTTCATATATTGACACGCATAACTCGCGAATTAAAATTCATTCATATGGTGAACACCTGATAACCGACCATAACAGGATGCATATAGAATATCCCCATCATTCCGGGACTCACATCGGACATGATAAATTTGAAGTACTAAAGCATTCGTAACTCGGATAGGGCTCGTTGGGCGCTTTAGATCTATCTTTAGGATTCGCGTCAATTGGTGGCAATTACCATAAACACCAATTCTTAGGCTACCAAGCTAAAAAGGGGCATATTCGGTTCGATAATCCAACCATAGAATGTAGTTTCGATCACTTGTGTCTATTTCGTAAAGTATTTATAAAAGCAGCGCATGTATTCTCAGTCCCAAAAATATATATTGCAAAAGCATTTAAAAAGGGAGCAAATGAAACTCACAATATTGTATTTTGTAGTAAAAATACATATGACGACATTGAACAAGTGTAGGGTTGGCCTCGGATTCACGAACCTATATCATTTATATATATTAACACATATAATTGTAATCGAACGAATATATATTATTAATGATATACTTGTTAAATTATATGTTATATGTATAAATTATAGTTTTATGTAACTAATTGTTATTTGGTAAAATAATAATAATAAATAAAAGTTGTATTATCTTATAATAATAATAATAATAATAATAATAATAATAATAATAATAATAATAATAATAATAATAATAATAATAATAATAATAACAATAATAATAATAATAATAATACTTAAAAATAATTATAGTAATAATAAACATAATAATAATAATAATATTAATGATAATCAAAATAATGATAATAATCATATATATTTATAAATCATGACAATGATATTAATAATAATAATAATAATGTTAATAATATTAATAATATTATTATTGGTGATAATAATATTTATCTTTAATCATAATAATGATGTAATAATAATAATAATAATAATAATAATAATAATAATAATAATAATAATAATAATAATAATAATAATAATAATAATAATAATAATAATAATAATAATAAAAGTGATAATAATAATAATAAGTAAATAGGAATTCTACCTCAAAGAAGTAATCCTTTTTTAAAAAAAAAAATGCCCAAGACCGGGTTTGAACCCGCGACGTCCTACTAACCCAATAATTTCCTTAACCATTCTTTCTGTTTTATTTTTTCTGATCTTACATGCATCCTAATTATTTTTAACCCATTTTAATTCAATTTCAATTTCCTTATTAAACTTAAAACCCAATCATCCTAACTACTACTTTATACCGAATCATCAAATATCATGCATCACTACATCTTCTTGTTACGTCCCTCATCATCATTATGTCGATCATCATCATCTATCATGTATCATCACCAATATCGCGTATCTTAAAATCACTTTCATAATCATCATCATCGATTTAATTATTTCATAAACACAAGAGGTTTGTTATAATCCCACTAAGACTTTCCTATTATTGTTTTCTTTATCATCATTATTTCATTACTTCCATCATCAAAATCATATTAACCATCATTATCTTAACTTCATCTAATCGAATCATCATCGAATCATTTTTACTACTTATGATCATCATGATCACTTATCATAATCAAACCATCATTCCTAATCGTGTACACATGATCAACATATCATTTTCATCATACAAAAATATCACAGCATTGTTGTTTTCACATATTTATCATTACTCGTTACCTGGCCCAATGTAACATGGACTCTTGGCCAGTTTCACTTCGGCCCAATAGTGTCTAATAACATCTCACGGCCCAAGGATAAATTAGAGACATGGTGACCCAACAAACCACTTGTAGCAACGATATATTATTCTTTAACAATTCTATTCTTTTTTTTATATAACCAAGTGGGTTTAATAGTTTAATGGTTGTTGCCACAAGAAAAAGAAAAAGAAAATGCTTGAAGTTGCTGTATAATGTAATCACAAGGTTGCATGGTGGGGTTAACACTTTAATAATGGTCGGTCAAAAAGAAGAGAACGTGCAGTAACAATTAAGAATGAAAACGTCAATTGCAAGCTGCAGGTTCCTTTTATTCACCATCGTATCATCAGTGTTTATCACCATTTTCGCTTAATCATCATCATCAATCATCATTCTCATTATTGTATAAATATAGCAGGAGCATAAACTAAACGGGTTTGAAGTGGTTGGTGGTGATTATTTCATGGGTGATGGTGGGTTTGCATAAAAGAAGGTGAGGCTGATTTAAAGGGTCTGGTTGTTTTCTTGTTGGTTTTATAGCGAATAACAACAACAACATTAAGTAGTAGTAGCTGTAATAATTAACAAGTGTAACAGCAGAAGGTGCGTGTTTGCAGCTGTAAAACAGAAAGCTTTAGTAGCGGTGGAGGTGGGGGGTTTGGTGTCCAGAAAACAGGAAGTTATGAATAATACATGATGGTTTAGGTAGTGGTTTCCATGGTTTTTGGAGAAGGTGTCGTGCAAAAGAACGAAAGAAAGAAAAGAGAAAGAGAGAAGAGATATTGGTGAGGATGAAGGTGATAGCCTAACTTGTGTGTCACATGATTATAAGTAGAACCACAACTAGTGTTTAAATGGATGTGGTATTTTAAATGGGTGCATGAAAGTGGCGGTTGTGGTGGTTTGTTCTTGAAGGATGTAAACAATGATAGTTGTGGGCGTCGAATATGAAGGTGATGATTGTTTAAGGTGTTCCAACTTATCGATGAGTTGTGATGGTGATCGAAGAACATATTTATAAACAAAGTTCATTGGTGATGAGTTTATATGATAACGAAGGAGGGTGGTGTGTTTGTAGAAGACAAGCAGAGAAGAAAAAAATAAAGTGGGTAACATAAGTGGGTATTTGTTCAAGTATATATCTATGTAACTTCCCGCAATCACAGATTACATAGTAGTACAATTAGTCATCGAGATTCCTTTGTGAATAAGTTGTCAAAAAGAAACGGTTAATTGATATGGAAAGGAAACAGAAAGGAGATTCCCTATATTAATCACCTATCAATCTATATCTATATAATACTATAATAATAATAATAGTACAATAATAATGTAACAGAAATAATTAAATAAATATAATATTAATTATAAAATATTTTAAAAATAAAACATGTGAAATGTTATCCGTCGTCTACTATTTCATTCACAGACTGAAATTAGTGCCCCGTTGATAAAGCAGTGGCGAATAAAAGTCTTCGGAAAAATTCCAAACTTTCACAGTAATTATCTTTATTTATTTCGGTCATTATGGTATAAAATTAGATCATTAATTTATTAAATAAAAATTACATCAACTGTCCCTCTCAATTCTGGGTAAAATATAAAAAGTGCTTAAATTTAATAACTATATCCTAAATACATTTTTAGTAAGCCTAAAATTTATAGAACTCATTTTCGGATTACCATTTATTTTAAAATCATATAAGTTCGAATGAAACTTCTCTAAATAATAATCGAAATGTCCAACAAGTATTACAATCATTAAATAATTATTTTTGATATACTCTATACATATATTTAAATTTATTTTTATATGTGTACACATTTATTTACAAATAATAGTTCGTGGATCGTCGAGAATGGTCGAAGGTCAATGAATACGTGAACACAGTTCAAAGTTTTTGAGATTTCAATATTACAGACTATGCTTATCGTGTCGAGATAATATTAAGATCAAGTTTAAATTTGGTTAAAAATTTCCGGGTCGTCACAGTACCTACCCATTAAAGAAATTTCGTCCCGAAATTTGAATGTGGTTGTCATGACTAACAATAAAAATATTTTCATGACGAATATGAGTTGATAAATAGAGTTTCATCATCACTGAGTAATATGGATAATATTTGATCACTCGAAGCGTACGAATGAAACTATCACAAAAGAGTGAAATGAATAACTGCAGATTCGTCTTATCTGGTGACGTAGTCACAGTTGATTTCCAGAATTCAAGGGATTTAAAAGAAAATCTTTGAAATTTAAAAGATTTGATTCTTCGGGATTTAAGAAAATTAGGATCCTCTTTAATTAAATGTGATGATCTGTCTAGATTGCTCTGTCTGATATTTCACTATAAATTTACTCTTTCCATTCCGTTACTTTTATCTCTCCTATACTCAATTCTCAAATTCAAAAGTTTGTGAAAATGCTTAATCCAGTTCTGATCCTTGTCCTTATCCTTACTATCACAACAATCATTCTCCTTTTCCAACTTTCACTGGAGGAATCTGTTTTCTTCTACTTCGCACTTGGGTTATAGTATTTTTAATTCTCCCGTGTCTTTATGTTGTGATAAACATTGACATACACGGTTTGTAATTTATGTATTGTTGTTGGACTTTATATTCTCCCTTATATTTCGGAGCTCTTTACCTTTATTCTCTTCTCGACTCTAAGTACAACAAGTAATGGTCAAGAATTCTTAGGTATGGTGTTTCGAATGAACATAGTTAATGTTCTTAAGAAAGAGATTGTAACAGCACGATCTTGATTGGTTAAATTACCAGAATTCAAGAGAAAAGATAGAACTATCAGGAAGATATGTTCTTGATATGTTTAGAGATTAGATAGAATGTAGAATCGTGTAACATGGCACATGATGACGTTATGATCTGTGAATCATCACGTTCCATTTAGAAACTCAACATGACTTACTGTAATATAATCACGTTGATCAAGTGTCATTATGTTATACTAACTCATGCTTCAGTTCCCAACACTACTTCAAAAACATTCATATTTTAAACTCGAAGGTTTACAGAATATAGAAACTAAACAGTTTCCTTTATAATGTAATACAGATAACATCAGACAAGAATATTTATGAAGATATATTCAGAAATATTGAGGATATTTATAATGAAAGATACGATGATATTTTAGAATTTCTAATATCGATGGATGAGGATGAAGATTTGTCAGTAAAGATTTAGAGTCAGGAGCAAGGTATTCGTTAATGAATTCAGCAGATACTGAATCATTTGGATTTTTTTGAAGACAGATTTAGCCTTTGTGATTTATCCACGGCCTCCTTCATAATTTCGCATAATCCGTTTTTTGGTACTAAATTTTCTATTGAGCGTTTCCAACACTCCATTCTTTATCATCATACTTTTGACTGTTAAGGTCGTTTACAGTTTCTGCTGCTTCATTCAGCTTTTTGAATATTCAGAGTATTGGTTCATAACCTGAGTGCTTTTCAGAATTTCAAAATGGAAGATCATAATTCTAAGAGATAAATGTTATATGTATACATATAACTGTTGATGTAGAAACGCTGCAAGATTCAAAGTACTGATTGCTGATTCCCGGTAATTGGTAAGGCAATTCTTGTTACAAGATGCGGATGAGTAGATGATAGGGTTTCAATGAATGTAATGATTTTTCTGAAAATCAAAGATCAACAAAGTTGTTGGTAAGTTTACCGTTAATGTGGTGGAATATAAGCGGTTCTCCGGTAACGTTAATGAAAGGCAAACTTATATATCAGGGTTATAATAGTGTTTATTCGAATGAAAGGTGGTTGTTGATCTGCTGGAGCTGCGACAAAATTGGCTAATTTGGAAAGGAATTTCAAAGTTATTTTCGGTAATAACAACGCCAAAGGAACTAGCACAACTATGTGTTAAACGTTTACTCAGGTTCCGAGAGTTTTCAGGTGCATAACTATATGCATCAATCTTTTCTTCCATAGATGAAGTGCGGTTGGTTCATCCTATCGATTGAAGTGTTTTCAAGAATTATGAAAGGTTTGAATCGCAGATTGTAATCGTCAAGATACAAATGAGGTTTAAGATGAAATCAAGTGGCAAACATAAAGAAAAGTTTAGTTTCATATGTTATAATCAATATTTTAATTCATTTTAATTGTCCAATGTTGGTAGTCCACAGTTAGTAATTCAATAATTCATATATAGTTTAATATATAGTATTCGAATTAATTAATACGTATTCGTGACCCATTGTATACATGTCTCAGACTCGATTACAACTCAAAGTATATATATTATTGTAGAATTAACCTCAACCCTGTATAGCTAACTCAAGCATTACTGCATATAGAGTGTCTATGGTTATTCCAAATAATATATATAGATGCGTCGATATGATATGTCAAAACCTTGTATACGTGTCCCGATATTTAAAGTGCGTAAATAAATAACAGAAATTAAATGACGATAAATAAAATTGCTAGAATTAAAATTGCGATAATTAAATTGCGATAAATAAAATGTAATAAGGAATTAACAGTTTGCTAGGAACAGTTAGCTAGGATTTTGTTAGCGTGGATTCTTAACAAAATTTCTCATAGTTAATTTGTTTGTTTCTAACAAATTTTATTTTGTCAAATGTTTTCTTCATTATGCCACTTGTTGGATTATGGTAAGTCAAAATCCAAATATGAAATTGAATGAAAATGGTTATTTTGTGGTGAACGGGTTCATATATCGTGTGGATGTAAGTATGATAGTAAATGGCTGTTGAATCAGATTCGAAGAATGTACGGTGTAACTTATTAATGTGAAATCTAAATATTCCTAGGGTATTACCTACCCGTTAAAATATTTTCACCATTAACAATTTGTACAAAAGATTTTTTTTTATTACAATCTTTATGAAAACATATATACATATGTATTTTCTTCAGATGTAATACAGAGTTAATGAGTTTATATCATATTAAGCTCATTTGATTTTTGGCTGGAACTAGAATAAATAATCTCTAAGACTTTAGAGATTACATAATCGCTACCGAATGTTTCTCTAATGATGTTATAGATTGATACTTCATCGGTTGTTATCGTTGGTACTCCTTGGTATCTATGATGCGTATGACGTTGATGCTCAAGATACAGATTGTGATGTTGAATAACAGGATGTGGATGTTATGGATGGTGGTACTGGTTATGCTACTGGTGCTACTGATGGTGGTACTGTTGCTGCCGGCGTTGCCGCTGGTGCTTGTAATCTTTGCACCATATTCTCCAAAGTCACTACCCGAGAGCGAAGCTCGTTGACTTCTTTTATTACACCGGGATGATTGTCGGTTCAGATGAGCGGATGAATAAGATCTAGAATAGGAGATAGTATATAATCGTGACGGGATACTCTGGAAATGAGAGAGAAAATGGTATTACGAATAGGTTCGCCGGTAAGTGCTTCAGGTTCATTGCCAAGTGGTCAATATGGTGGATGGAAGGGATCACCTTCTTCTTGTCTCCAATGATTAAGTAGGCTATGAACCCATCCCTAATTCATCCAGAATTGGTGACGACTGATTGATTGATCCATTCCAGTTACACTGCTTTAAGAGCTCGAGTGGAAATCCATATCGGAATAGCTATCGGAATCTGAGAGACTCGAACTGGTTGAGGGGTTCATCTCGTACGATCATATGAAGGATTTTCAATAAGAAATAGATTATAGGATTTAGATTAGTACCCTTCAATACATAATTTACATATGCATATATAATACTAAAATCCCATAAGTTACGGAGGAATCTACGGAAGCTGTCATGCAAAGGTAATAATAACAGATACGCTAAGATTTGAATTTATCTATACACTGTCTATGCAATAGAGGCAGTAAGACGTGTCTAGACTTTAAGGATGATAAGCAAATAATTTTTGACACTAAATGATAAGCAAAACTTTTGACATTCAGACACGGTCGAAGTCCAGACTCACTAATGCATCTAAACAACTATTAGTTAGACACACTAATGTAAGACCTGGTTAGCTAAGACCACCTCTCTGATGCCACATGTAACGACCCGTCCTAATCCATAAGGACGAATACAATAACATATGATTACATCGCGACGTATTTGACCTCTATATGATACATTTTACAAACATTGCATTTGTTTTTAAAAGACAAACTTCCATTACATCGAAAGTTGACAGATATGCATATTCTTTCATAATATTTCCAAACTATGAATGACTTAATATTAATCTTGATGAACTCAACGACTCGAATGCAACGTCTTTTAAAATATGTCATGAATGACTCCAAGTAATATCTCTAAAATGAGCAAATGCACAGCGGAAGATTTCTTTCATACCTGAGAATAAACATGCTTTCAAGTGTCAACCAAAAGATTGGTGAGTTCAGTAGTTTATCATAAACATTCATTTCCATCATTTTAATAGACCACGAGATTTCATATATTGACATGCGTAACTCGCGAATTAAAATTCATTCATATGGTGAACACCTGGTAACCGACCTTAACAAGATGCATATAGAATATCCCCATCATTCCGGGACTCACATTGGACATGATAAATTCGAAGTACTAAAGCATCCGTAACTCGGATGGGGCTCGTTGGGCCCGATAGATCTATCTTTAGGATTCGTGTCAATTGGTGGCAATTATCATAAACACCAATTCTTAGGCTACCACGCTAAAAAAGGGCATATTCAGTTCGATAATCCAACCATAGAATGTAGTTTCGATCACTTGTGTCTATTTCGTAAAGTATTTATAAAAGCAGCGCATGTATTCTCAGTCCCAAAAATATATATTGCAAAAGCATTTAAAAAAGGAGCAAATGAAACTCACAATATTGTATTTTGTAGTAAAAATACATATGACGACATTGAACAAGTGTAGGGTTGGCCTCGGATTCACGAACCTATATCATTTATATATATTAACACATATAATTGTAATCGAACGAATATATATTATTAATGATATACTTGTTAAATTATATGTTATATGTATAAATTATAGTTTTATGTAACTAATTGTTATTTGGTAAAATAATAATAATAAATAAAAGTTGTATTATCTTATAATCTTATAATAATAATAATAATAATAATAACAATAATAATAATAATAATAATAATAATAATAATAATAATAATAATACTTAAAAATAATTATAGTAATAATAACCATAATAATAATAATAATATTAATGATAATCAAAATAATGATAATAATCATGTATATTTATAAATCATGACAATGATATTAATAATAATAATAATAATAATAATAATAATAATAATAATAATAATAATAATATTATTATTATTATTATTATTATTATTATTATTATTATTATTATTATTATTATTATTATTATTGGTGATAATAATATTTATCTTTAATCATAATAATGATGTAATAATAATAATATCAATAATAATAATAATAATAATAATAATATTAATAATAATAATAATAATAATAATAATAATAATAATAATAATAATAATAATAATAATAATAATAATAAAAGTGATAATAATAATAAGTAAATAGGAATTCTACCACAAAGAAGTAATCCTTTTTTTTTAAAAAAATGCTCAAGTCCGTGTTTGAACCCGCGACGTCCTGCTAACCCAATAACTTCCTTAACCATTCTTTCTGTTTTATTTTTTCGGATCTTACATGCATCGTAATTATTTTTAACCGACTTTAATTCAATTTCAATTTCCTTCTTAAACTTAAAACCCAATCATCCTAACTACTACTTTACACCGAATCATCAAATATCATGCATCACTACATCTTCTTGTTACGTCCCTCATCATCATTATGTCGATCATCATCATCTATCATGTATCATCACCAATATCGCGTATCTTGAAATCACTTTCATAATCATCATCATCGATTTAATTATTTCATAAATACAAGAGGTTTGTTATAATCCCACTAAGACTTTCCTATCATATTAACCATCATCAAAATCATATTAACCATCATCATTTTCATCATATTAACCATGCATCACTTTCATCATTATTTCATTATTTCATCCTATCATATTAACCATGCATCACTTTCATCATTATTTCATTACTTCCATCATCAAAATCATATTAACCATCATTATCTTAACTTCATCTAATCGAATCATCATCGAATCATTTTTACTACTTATGATCATCATGATCACTTATCATAATCAAACCATCATTCCTAATCGTGTACACATGATCAACATATCATTTTCATCATACAAAAATATCACAGCATTGTTGTTTTCACAGATTTATCATTACTCGTTACCTGGCCCAACGTAACATGGACTCTTGGCCAGTTTCACTTCTGCCCAATAGTGTCTAATAACATCTCACGGCCCAATGATAAATTAGAGAGATGGTGACCCAACAAACCACTTGTATCAACGATACATTATTCTGTAAAAATTCTAATTTTTTTTTATAACCAAGTGGGTTTAATAGTTTCATGGTTGTTGCCATAAGAAAAAGAAAAAGAAAACGCGTGCAGTAGCTGTATAATGTAATCACAAGGTTGTATGGTGTGGTTAACACTTTAATAATGGTCGGTCAAAAAGAAGAGAACGTGCAGTAACAATTAACAATAAAAACGTCAATTGCAAGCTGCAGGTTCCTTTTATTCACCATCGTATCATCAGCGTTTATCACCATTTTCGCTTAATCATCATCATCAATCATCATTCTCATTATTGTATAAATATAGCAGGAGCATAAACTAAACGGGTTTGAAGTGGTTGGTGGTGATTATTTCATGGGTGATGGTGGGTTTGCATAAAAGAAGGTGAGGGTGATTTAAAGGGTCTGGTTGTTTTCTTGTTGGTTTTACAACGAATAACAACAACAACATTAAGTAGAAGTATCTGTAATAATTAACAAGTGTAACAGCAGAAGGTGCGTGTTTGCACCTGTAAAACAGAAAGCTTTAGTAGCGGTGGAGGTGGGGGGTTTGGTGTCCAGAAAATAGGAAGTTATGAATAATACATGATGGTTTAGGTAGTGGTTTCAATGGTTTTTGGGGAAGGTGTCGTGCAAAAGAACGAAAGAAAGAAAAGAGAAAGAGAGAAGAGATATTGGTGAGGATGAAGGTGATAGCCGTAGAACCACAACTAGTGTTTAAATGGATGTGGTATTTTAAACGGGTGCATGAAAGTGGCGGTTGTGGAGGTTTGTTCTTGAAGGATGTAAACAATGATAGTTGTGGGTGTCAAATATGAAGGTGATGAATGTTTAAGGTGTTCCAACTTAGCGATGAGTTGTGATGGTGATCGAAGAACATATTTATAAACAAAGTTCATTGGTGATGAGTTTATATGATAACGAAGGAGGGTGGTGTGTTTGTAGAAGACAAGCAGAGAAGAAAAAAATAAAGTGGGTAATATAAGTGGGTATTTGTTCAAGTATATATCTATGTAACTTCCCGCAATCACAGATTACATAGTAGTACAATTAGTCATCGAGATTCTTTTGTGAATAAGATGTCAAAAAGAAAAGGTTAATTGATATGGAAAGGAAACAGAAAGGAGATTCCCTATATTAATCATCGATTAATCCTCGTCTCCGTCTGAGACGTCCATCAGGTCAAGCGCGTGTCCACTATCTCCAGAAGATGAATCGCTGGAGTCACCAGAGGGTAGCGGTGAGTCAGCAACAATAGTAGGCGAGATAGCAGACGTATCTGAGTCACTCTCGAAGTCAAAGGTCATGGGCGGCATGTCTGACATCTGAACAAGGAAATAAATATCTTTTTCCATGTCAGTAAGACATATAGCAAGCACGTAATCAGGCACTACAAAATCCTAGCAGTACATATTATAGCACTCATAACAGTATTAAACAAAAGTAACATGCAATCAAAGACAGATAGTAGCATGAAGTAGCGAGAGAGTAGCAGCATACAGCAAGTTCACATAGCAGTAAAGGTAAGCATTAGCATGCAGCAGTAGTAAGCAGTAACAAGTAAACGAGCAAGTTGTAGATTAGTCCTATTAGCGAATCCTACTCGGCTCAC
Source organism: Rutidosis leptorrhynchoides (assembly GCF_046630445.1). Taxonomy (NCBI): domain Eukaryota; kingdom Viridiplantae; phylum Streptophyta; class Magnoliopsida; order Asterales; family Asteraceae; genus Rutidosis; species Rutidosis leptorrhynchoides. Next base: position 82,855,181 of record NC_092333.1, read on the forward strand.
TCAAGACTCACTAATGCAACCTAATTCCCTACAACCGATGCGCTGATACCAAATGTGACGCCCCGTACAAAACCATCATGTATGAATCGTCAACAACAGGTCCATTACACGGTACAATACTACATGCTGTTTTAAAACAAGTTTTGCATTCAAAAAGGATAACGTTTTACAAAAGATAATGTGACACAAAGGTCGTTACAAGCCATTATTCAAATAACATAAGTTGTGAATGCAAGATAAAAGTTCCATGGTTGAGACATCTCTAAGTAATGCAGCGGAAGTCTAACACAACGAGTCTGTAACAGCAAGTCTATAACACCAAGACAGCAAGTCTAACAGCGGAAGCAACAACGTCTAAGCACCTGAGAAATACACGCTAAAAAGGTCAACATGAACGTTGGTGAGCTATAGTTTGTATTCAGTAATGTAATGTAGACCACGAGATTTCGTATTCCAAAACAGTATGAAAAGTATATGCTTATTCGTGGGCACCCGCTAACTAACTTAACGTAATAATAATATCACCCCCTAAAAGTACACTTGGCGAGTGTGTATGTTCTCGAAGTATCAAACACCCGTTAAATGCTAGCGCGACTAGCCCGAGTGGGGATGCCAAACCCTATGGATCCATATCTAAGTTCACCGGTTCAAAAACCAATGATTAAACGTTACATTGCTAAGGGGAATCTTTGTGCCGTTATATCACCCACACATATATAAAGTTTAAGTACTCGTGTCTAGTATGTAAAACATAAAAAGCGCATGTATTCTCAGTCCCAAAAATAGTAAAGTAAAAAGGGAAGCTATAACTCACAGTGAATGAGCAGTAAAAGTCGATATGAAAAGTATGCAGGTAGTAAGTCGGTCCGAAAGGTCGTCAACCTAAGTCAAAGGTCACTAAATATTGTCCCCAAAAGTTTAAAAGTGAATAAATTAAGTCTTAAGTATCATCATAATCATCATCATCATCATCATCATCATCATACGTAAAAGATAAAGTAAGTTTTCAACGAGAATAGAGATCGAAACAAAAGGCTGACTTCGGAAAGCTGCTACGACCTCTATACAAAACGAAAAGACCCGTGGTCAGTGTCCAAGGCTCCATATGTGAGTCCTCTAACCGCTATCCAATTTTCAAATCCTAACTCGTCTTCGTTTGACCGTGGTGACGGTTTAAGTGCGAGTAGGTCAGAATTTTCAGCACATCGTTACAAAGGCGTAGTGACTTTCGGAAGGCTATAAATCCTAAACCGTATATCGGATTTAGGCGATGCCTAAACAAAAAGTCATCTAATCGAAACGAAATATCTGAAAATCAATTTTCCATAAGTCCAGGAGTCTGATCAGACCCCGAAAAACAGCAAACACGTGCTCTGGTGGGTTTCTTGGTGCTTGATGTTCATCACGGTTCTCATCCTTGATGCGTGTAAGCTTCAAGTGTACAACTCTTTGATGTTTTAGCATCACTTTGACCAAGTTTCAACCATCAGCACATAACTAAGAGTATAAGCTATCATTCTACAAGTTTTGAACATCAAGGTTGCCTCTTTATTGCATAAACCCAATAAAGCTTCAACCTTTGTCCTTTTTACACAAGTTTATGCATCTTCATCATATGAGATGATGAAGACATGATCTTTATCATCACAACAATCACAAAAAGGTTCCAAGTAAGTGAGATCCACAATAATAACTTAGATCTCAAGTATTAAGAAAACCCTAAGCTAGAAAGCTTGGATCTTTACAAGATTAATGAGACCATAAGCAAGAAAGCTAAGATGTAGTAAAAGTAATGAGACCATAAGCTAAAAAGCTAAGATCTTTAACAAAATAATGAAACCCTAAGCTAGAAAGCTTGGATCTTTAATGTTTTTGAAGATCCTTAAAGCAAAAGACTAGATCTTCAAGTTACATGAAGATCATAAACACAAGTTTTGATCTTTATAACAAAATAAAAAAAATAATAAGCTAGAAAACCTAGATCTAACAAGTAAATGAAGATTCAAAGCTAGAAAGCTTGAATATTTCATGTTCTTGAAGGATTCAAACCCAAGTTTGAATCTACAAAATATAACAAGATCAAAAAGCTAAAAAGCTAGATCCTTTAATGATGATGATGATGTCGACATTGAGAAGCGAAGAAGAAGAAGAAGAAAATTTAAAACTTACACTTTTTAGAGTGAGAAAGACTAGAGAGAGAATTAGAGAGTAAGTATGTGTAATTTGTGAATGAGATCAAGTGTAAAATGGGTGAGGTTTGTGTGGTATTTATAGGGGGGATGGGGGTGTTGGCCGTAGGTTTAGGGGGGGACAAGGGGGGGGGACAAATTTTGCTTTTTGGTTAATGGTTGTCTAAAGTTGGTGCTTATGTTAGGATTCCATGCAACAATTGTGATTATGGTTAACAAAAATGCTAGTATGTTCCCTCTAATAAATGGGCATTTGTATTACATTTATATGGATCATAAACTTATTAAAATTGGGCTAATTAAATAGTCCATTAGCTAGAGTAGGGTGGGCTTGAGTCCAACAAGGTAGAAAGTCCAACAAGACTAACTAATGAGCATAAGTAAATTACTAAGCGTAATTAAGCAACCAATAACCCAAGTAATTGTTAAAATAACAATTAGTATTAAGTAGTCATAATATTCCAATTATGACCAAAGTCAAACGTGTATCAAAATACATAGCTCATTTTTAACGCCAAGTGACACTAACGGTCATAAAAGCATTCGGGGATCAAGTTAAGTAACTAAGTACTTAATGGAAAGTTGTATGGTATAAACGAAGGTAATTAATCATGAAATAAGATCCCAGAATATAATATAGCTCAGTACGCACAAATACGCAGTTTCGCAGAAAGTAACAAGCACAAAAGCAAGTCAAAAAAGTCGGGTCGTTACAATATATATATATATATATATATATATATATATATATATATATATATATATATAGACACACACACACACACACACTGCACAAGAACACAGATACATACGTACATACATATAGTAAAAAGTTTAAACGAGAACCATAAAAATTAAAAAGGGCGAGAACCGCGCGAACTTTTATTTTACAAATATTTTCACATGTGAGTTGATTGAATCCCATAAATGTTGATAGAGAGTAAAAATGAATAAAAATAGTGTGAAAAAAACTTATATTTTACTTATATAATCAAATATATAGTTTTTCGTTCACATGTGCATATTTTTTGTGAACATGTGAATAATTTATAAGGCTTCAGGGAAAGAGATCCGAGAGTTTTGATAGTAGTGGGAATGTGTCGTAAAAAACATATATGAACATTAATTAACATTTACATGTAGGGGTGGTCAGTATTTGGTTTGAAACCGTGGAACCCGAAAACCAAAACGAAACCAAACCGGAAAAAAACCAAATCGATTTTGATAATCGGTTTTCGGATCATGTCAAATCGAAACCGAATTTGAATTCAGTTTTTTTTTAAAAATTCTGAATTCGATTTAACCGAAAAACAATTTCAAAACCGAATTCAAAATTTTTATATATTTAATTTGTATAATTATGTTTTGGTGTCATTATAATTTGGGATCCAATCAATAAAATATATTCTCACCTATATGAAGATTTGGTAGCTCACATTATAATTATGTTACTTAAATTATTATGTTCTTCTTCTCAATAACAGAAGCAGTAAACGTCATAATTAAGCTATAAATATTAATAAATCATTGAATTCTTGATAATTTAATAATACGTCATTGTTTTAGGATATAAATAACTAAGACATCAGTAACGCCACAATTAAACTACCAACGTTCTCAGTTTTTTCATAGAATTCGGTTTTAACCGAAAACCTACTGAATCCGAATTTGAATTCGGTTTTCGGTTTGGTTCGGTTTTAACTTTAAATTCGGTTTTCGGTTCAATTTTCGGTTTTGCCTAAAAAAATTTTAAAACCGAATACACCGAACCGAATAAACCGAACAAACCGAAAACCGAACCGATGAACACCCCTATTTACATGTAATTTGTTGTATTTAAATGCACAAAAATTACTCCATCGATTTCACTATAAGTGTCCACATTTGACTTTCAAAGTGTTTCTTTGTCAACTTTTACCATAAATATTTTTATTTGTTTTATATATTATTTAATAAAAATTATATAAATAAAACTGTATTATAAACTCAATCCATTCATATAAATTTTATCAAATATTATACAACACAAATAAATATATCTACAGCCAAAGTTAACATAGAAAATTTTTGAAATTCAAATGTGGACACTTATAATGAGACGCAAAGAGTATAAAATTAAAAAGTTCTTACAATTCCCTTTTTTGTGGTTCTGGTTTGAACCTGCCATATATATATATATATATATATATATATAATTTCAAAGTCTGTGCAATAAATTGGAGCTTCTGGTTATTCTGAAAAACACACACAACGATACGATAAAACATACCAAAATCGAAGCAAAACACAGTCGTTCTCATTTTTCTTTCTCAATCACAACATTGGTCTCCCCAGTTCCGATCACTATTTAGGTAAGTATTCTAGTCCGGCAGTACGCTACTTCGAACCGGTATATCCTGGGAACGGACGTCGAATCTGTTTAAGGGAATTGTGTAAAACACAAGCCCGGTTCAACTTTTAAACTCGGTTTGATCGTATTTAATTTTAAGTTTTCATACAATACGTTTGTTCTTCATGTAATCTGTTTGCATTCTGTTTATTTTGCTTAACATGGTTATTGTATCATATGAATATTTTATAATAAGTGTGCGTGTTTTATCGTAATATACCTTAGTTAATTAATTATATGGTTACAAGCAAAATGTATTGTAATAATAATTGTGTTTCCATATATCTATATTATATATTATGTAATTATATATGCATTTCGAGTGCTAATTGTTATTAGTGGCGAATTTAAGTAGAGACTCGTAGGGTTATGGAACACTGCCAGTTTGAAAATTTTTAATAGCAAATACCCTGTAAATTGTATAGGACACCACTAAATTTAAATATATGACCCCATATATTTTTAAAATCTATAGTATTTCTTTTAAAATTGTAAAGGACACCACAAAATTATACTACTCAGACTCCATATATTTGTTGAATTTATAATTTTTTTTTGAAGATAAACTATCACTAAAATAGCATTATAATATAATTAGTACTGAAAAAATTTTCGGGATCCCATTGAGTGACAATCCTAGAATCGCCACTGATTGTTATATTCGTAGATGAAATTTTTATTCATATGCATATTCATATTTATATCGATTATTCAGATTCATCATAAACTAGTGGATCGAGTGAATATTCACCGAATTGGGTAGCCGTTAACATCACTGATAGGATATGATGATAGTACTCTGTATACGAAGAAGTTGTGTAATGGGAGTTGAAAGCGTTGGTTGACATATATTATTGTTAGAAGCTAAATATATTTTTAATGATAAATGTATTGTAATAATAATTGTGCTTTCATATATCTATATTATATATTATGTACTCGTATTTCTTTATGTATGCATTTCAAGTTATAATAGTTATATTAGGAAATGAAATTTTTATTCATATCAATATTCATATCGATATCCACATTCATCGTAAACTGGGTGGATCATATTCATCGAATTGAGTATGTAGTCATTGACATCACTGGTAGGATATGATAATACTCCGTATATGATGTATAGGAAGAAGTTGTGTAATGGGAGTAAGGAGTTGAAAGAGTTGATTGACAATATGTATTTCAGAAATTAATAATTTCAGAATCTAAGACGATAAAACAGAGATATTGTTGTCAAACAAAATCATTAGCAACAGGGCCTACCAACTTCTAAATTGCAGGATTTACCGACAACAAAATTACGAGTTATATCTATATTATTATATTATTAATAATATTATTATTATTATTATTATTATTATTATTATTATTATTATTATTATTATTATTATTATTATTATTATTATTATTATTATTATTATTATTTTAGTCAATAAATATATATTTTACTCTGTAATTGGAACTTTTTAAATAAAATTTCAATAACTAATTAATAAGTTAATTCCACATATACATACAAAATGCGTTAAATTCTTGTCATTCTTATTTATTTTTATACTCAAATGTATCTTATTAATTATCGAACTTATAATCAAAAATTTTTTTATCACACAATAAAATTTAAATTACGCCTTAATGTAGAAAAAATAATAAGAAAATGGAACTAAATATCGTCTTAATTCAAGTGGGAATGAAAATGTGAATCGGTTTTCTAGTTCAACAAGAAATCAGCTCCCACGTATGTATCATGATTGAGACCTCATCATGATTTGGAGTTAATGTGTATGTACGGAGTACATTCTATCTTAGTTTTACTTTGTACGTGATGTTAACGTCGGAAAAATTTTAAAAATTGTAACGTAACACCTCAATATTTCTACTACATACTGGTAGTACGGAGTATTATTCAAAATTTCGTTGCACGTGTTATATTGATTGACAATTTTATTGACTAATTAAAATTATAATTATAATTATAATTACAAGTGATTATAATGCATATACAAATAATTAATTAACAAAGTACTAACACACGTATCAAAACAATTGTAATATAATAAACAGTGAAAGTATCAAAAGAGAACTTAAGTAAGAAGAGAACTCATATATAGCACCATGTTATTTTTCACAAAAATAATTTTCTTTAAAAACTTTTTTTAAAACTTTTTATAAAAGTTTTAATTTTCTTTTTATTATTTATTATTATTATTATTATTTTCAATCCGGTGTAGATTGAGTTCAATCTGCAGATTGAGACAATATGTGGTTAGGAACTGAGGCGGAACATATGGTAACTCAAGTTGGGTATCCGTCCACCCTAGATTTTACGGAACAAAAATTTTTACACGAATTTTTTTTTTATACTAAAAAGTAAGGTTTTTTTTTTAGTGTTCGTCCATGCTGAATATGAAATATTTAAAAAAAATTACACCCGCCCCACCTGTATCCGAGTTCAAGTTCCGCTGCTGGTTAGGAATGGCCGCGGGCAACAGGCACGGGTTCTATATACCCGCGATCCTCCCGCCGGGTTGTTTTTTTGCTCGTTGAGACCCGCTACCCGTTCACGGGTAAAAACATTTCGCCCATTCTCATGAGCCGTAGATAGTCGTGACCCACGGGTAAACCCGCGGGTAATAATAATATAAAACTTCATTAATTTTTTTTATAGAAAAGTTAAAAATTATATTAATTATAAACAATATGTACAATTAACATTTGTAAAATGACGTGAAAGTCATGTTTTTTACTTATATGTAATAGTATATTTTTAATCATTATAGTATTATAAGTAAAATTTATTTTAAATTTTTAAATTGATAATTGTATGTATAAACTCGCAGATAAATTAAAAAAAGTTTGACGAATTAGTGAAACGGGGTTTACCCGTGAAGGGTAGTATGTACCAGCGACCCGCCCCCGAGCCGTTGACTATATATATATATATATATATATATATATATATATATATATATATATATATATATATATATATAGAGAGGATCCAGTGAGAACTTTTTTAGTGTGAGAACTTTAGGAACTCCAAAATACACTGAAATTCGAGCAAAAAAAGTGGCGGGCGAGCAAAAAAAAAGGAATTCGAGCAAAAAAGAAACACAGGCGAGAAATTTTTTTTTTATTTTTTTTGAATTACAAAAATGTAGAACACAAAATTGTTCGAATTTCATTTTTTTTTTCGAATTTCACATCTTCTACAATTTTTTGTTCGAATTTCAAAAAAGTAGAACAGAAAATTGTTCGAATTTCACAATTTTTGTTCGAATTTCACATTTTTGTTAGCCCCCCATTTTTTTTGTTTTGTTCGAATTTCACCATCTTTGTTCGAATTTTACCTTTTTTGTTCACCCGCCCTTTTTTTGTTCGAATTTCAGTGTATTTTGGAGTTCTCAGGGTCAAAAAGTTCTCATTTGATCCATTTACATATATATATATATATATATATATATATATATATATATATATATATATATATATATATATATATATTGGTTAAAAAGGAAAAAATATAAATAAAATTAAAGAGCAATCGATCAATCAAAGATGAAGAAGAAACTACATGTTTGTCAATGATTAAAGTTCTTTTAGATGACGAATTAGAAGGAAAGGAGGTATTTGATAGGAACTTCTTCATACAATTAAATGAGTATAGTGATTTATTAGTGGGCTAACACTAGTCTTGATAGTAATTAATATATGAGAGCTACCATTCATCTTCAACTCTCACCGTCACTTTTACCAATTTAACAACCATTTCCATCAACTTATTCTTTTCTCAACATACTAAAATATATTGCACTTTATTGTTAGCTAACTTTAACTCATTTCATGTATACATGCTACCTAAATTTGGTCCCATTTGGAAATTAAGGTCATTTTGGTTGCTATAACTTTAAATCTACACCCAAAAAGGAATCCAACTTGTCACTTTTTATCTTAACAACTATAGGGTACTAGACAAGACCATGCTCTAATGGAGTCATGGCCAATGCAATCACATGAATGTTTTGTTTAACATTAATAATATATATTTGCACAAAATAAACATAGATGACACTTGTCACAAATTTATGTATGATTTTAAAAAACTACTGTATTATAAAGAAAATACCGTATTATGTTGTATTTAGATAGATTCTGGACATACCAAAAATAATACAGCGGAAGCGAATATGATCGACGTTTAGATCACCGGTCGGGAAAGCAATCACAAATGGAAAGCTTTCACTGTTTCACGGCCTAAGTTCCTTCAACGGTTTCCAATGTTTCACTTGAACAAGTATATTCACAATCTCTCAAAAGAATTTGATTTATGTTCTTCTCTAGTGAATTGTTATATCAATGATGATATATATTACCATGAGTTAACTAATCCCATTCATTTATATAAACATCTACTTAGTGGAATGAGATGGAGACAACTAATCACTTTCACTCAAAATAAACATCTACTTAGTGGAATGAGATGAAGACAACTAACCACTCTCACTTAAAATGTTTGTGGGTGTTAGTAATAATTAATTTCCAACATCTCCCACTCGCACACAAACAATTTTGATATACTCATATATCTTGAAAAACATATCGTGTAGTACTCAAATCATTCATACTGGGAACTAGGCTGTGCGACCGGTATACTTTGAGAGCACATGTGCTATACATCTGTTAGGAATATATAGCGTCTCAAAATAAAATGACAAGAGTAGATTTAGTATGCAATATCCTAGATCATTAATCACATTAATAACTCACATGATCTCAGTTTTGCTTATAAAACTATATTGTATTCCCAATTATCATTTATCACTAAGATTTGTCACTGAGACAAGATAATTGGCCGGTCGGTGAATACAAATCAATGCGAACTTCAAATGATCTTCCTTTCTCTTAGAATCCTTTGGCCTTAACTCGACTTGCTTTTCTAAGAACGTCCCGACAGGTCGAATAGCTCATAACCCTTAAGCAACGCCTTAAGATAGCAAACATCAAACTAAGCCTCAAGAGACAAGAAAAAGTCATAATGATATTAATTGAGGTTACTAATACCTCAAGGGACTCACATTACATAGAAGTAGAGATCTTTTCTTCTATTTTCCTTATTGGTCGTTTTGATCACATGTAGTATGAATCACATGCTGTAACATTTCTCCTTTCCCAATGGAGGTATGTCTTTAAATCAATGTTGCACAGATGATAGCTTAAACATACTCAATGTTCAAACTCGAGTTCACTATCTACTCATAAAAACACATCTTTCTCACAAGAACTCACATCTGGATATATAAGACAGATAATGTGAAACTTAAACAATTCACAAATTGTTGTAAACGTAACAACTGTAACATCAAATATTTTAAATTTGTGCTCAGTTGTCACTCAGACAATATGCTTAAAATACGCTATTTCACCAGTCACTACTAAAGTGATGGAGCTGATCACCCATGTGAGTGGGCTGATCTCTAATCTGTCCGACATACTTTTCTCACAATAATACTTTGTATATAAGATTTGACAAACACATTGTCATGGATATCAAACACTAAATATGTTGGGAAAAATAAAAACTCAATACAATCTCAAAATCTACGCAACCCCTGAGACGTGACATATCACATAAACATATCTCTCTAGGCATGGATTTCTCAAATGATTTGCAACCATTTCATTCGTAGATATATACTACATATTTACTAAAACTCTTACAACCATGTCTCTAAGTAATGATGCATTTTACAACTATGTGCTTGACTTACAATGGACCTTTAAATGAACTACAAAGTACTAACTATTTGAGTAAACTATTACTCAATCGATAACTTTGTTATAAACTCTAAGTTTCTCAAAAGATTGGTTAAGCTACACAGCTTATTGAACCTTAGTTGACATTAAAAATCAGCTTCCATTGTAAACAAGGTTTCATATGACTAATTCTTGTTACTCCATGAGATAACAACCTAATCAATATGTGTACAGCATTTTGATTTCAAAACATTTTCATTAAAGCACAAGATGCCATTACTACTTAGATACCTTAGTATCATTTTCATGACTTTTGAATTGCTTTCCATCCTAAATGGAAATTAATCAACTTTGTACATTGCATAACGTACAAAGGATTTCCAACCTTAATCGCATAAACAACAAAGGACAAAAAGTTATGCTCAATATTCACCATAAGATTCTTATTGAGATTATTTAACACATTCAAGCATCTTGTTAATATAAGCTCTTGTGAAAGAGATATTAACTTCCTTGAACAATCTCTTGAAATTCTAATTTCAAGAATATATGAAAATTCTCTCACAATAACATTCTTCTTATTTATTCAATCCACAAAAATATCATCAATGTATAACGATAAAATAAACATTTAGACCTTTTAGTACATACTCATGATCCTTATTGATCATAATGAAATCATTCGATATGATTACATTGTGAAAGTACATATATCATTTTCTCAAAGACTGTTTGAGGCCATAGATTAATTCAAAAAATCTACAAACCATATGTTTATGACCATTGTTGAAGAAATCTACACATTGATTTCTTGATATAGTTCTTCATTGAGAAGTCAAGACTTGTTACATTAATATAATGTAATTCAAGGTCTATTGTTTGTCATTATAGCTAGAATAAACCTAATTTGATGATTTTATAACAAGATACTAGGTTTCCACTTAGTAAACTTTTCTCGTTGGTTGTAGCCTTTTGCCACATTTTGACCTTTGTATCTTTAGGATACTCACTCCAGTTCTTATTCCATTAACTTCTTTGTCTTAATTGAGATTTTTTCGAAACTAATTCTTGGTATCTCATAAGCTCCCACTCAAATCAGAATTATTCTCATTCGCAATAGTTTGAGGAATCGTGCATAGATAAACAAATTCTCTAACATTATTCCTCAAATTTCTCCCACTCAAATGAGATAATTATGTGGCATTAAATAAAGACGAATCTTTATTTGTATCTTGAGATTTTGGAAACTCAATTCTCAAGTTTTAAATTGAGTTAGACTCCCACTTACGTGTTCACGTTCGAATATATAACCTCTTGATTGTTAATGTACTTGGTGAAAACAAAATTTCACCTCTTGGACCTATTTTCCAAAATTTATTTGATAAATTTAATATATACGTTTCACAACTTTAATTTCCTATGACATAGTAATTGTGGTCATAATCTTTCCATAACTTATATGATGTGGAAGTTACTAATTTTCAAAGACATTCAATTAGGTATGAATGAGGGATTTCACATTACCCCATCATCGCCCTAACCAATTTGAGGAACGTTTATTCCAACTTTCCAAAATATCGTTTTGTTATGGAGTTATGGGAGTAAATAAATGACGTTTGAATACCTTTAGCATCACACAATGCTATGAACTAATCACAAGATATTAACATCCTCAATTGGACCTTTATACGAATTATATGTCTTTAATAATTTTTCGCGTAAGTTAATTTTCAACAAAATTCACATTATTTTGAAATTTAATCCAACGCTTTGGATTTTCGAGAAATCAACTAACACGAGGAAATTATTAACAATATATCCTTTCTCTTTCTCTAACGTTCATAAGATCACATAATTCAAATGAGTCATGTGCAATGGAATAAACAATTTAGTTTACTTTCTACATGATTTTTCGTAGCTTTTTGCTTGACGATGCTTACAAGTGCACATTTTTACTTTATCACTATCTAGCCAGTAAAATATGGTAGACTAAGATAGAAGTATTTTTAGTCAGTATGACTAAACTAGTATGCCGTACTTACTTCATTCAAACATATTGAAGTTATAAGTGAGGAAATTTCATTTAGTTATCACTTAGATAACGATAATCATTTAGAATAAAACTAATATTAAATGAGTTTGTTCTTAAGGAGAACTCAACCGCATTTCGTGAAATCAATAATGAAAACCAATATCACATAGATATTTGTTTTGATGAACAATCATGTAAGGATCTAAATTCGATCATCATCCAAGAATTAATTTTATGAACCATTTTTTTTTTACAACTCCATCTAAAGAGTTATTTCATACATATATCCACTTCACTTAAAAAAGTGAAATTCATCATTTCATTATCCTTCAATAAATGGTTTCCCATGTTCAAACCTACTATCCACAGAGGACAAGATGCAAACACAAAGTTTTCCAACTATGGTAACCATATACAATTCACAACGAAACTTGATGTTTTCATTATAAGTAAGGTGCAACGTCATATGCTCCAAACTTTGAGGTAAGAAAATAATTAAATCTTGAACCAATGTTCATGCTTAAGACTTTAATCATCGTATATCAACCGATATTGACAATATATTTATAACGTTAATAAGTCGTTAAAGCCCAAAAAATACTCAACAACACGACGTGAGTGACAGTTTAACTTGTGTAAAGTGGCGCACACTTCACACTCCCACTTAATTGGGGATTATTTTCTTTCTCATATACATTTCTTAAATACGATAAGAGCATCTTTAGCCTCTTGCTATTCCAAACGCATTGGGTATTCATGCTTCTCAATTTTCAAAAATTATTTCTATTTAACTTAAAGTCCTCGTTAAGTTAAACAACGTTGTTGGATGTGAAAGCCATCATAGAACACAAAGTTCAAATGAGACAGTTTTAAATTGAACCAACGTTCAATACATAGACAATTATGCAAGACTAATTAATATCCATCCATATATATAAAACACTTTGTCAATAATAAAATCATGTCAAATAATAGTCAACGGTAGGTCGTGAAGAAAAAGTTCACTATGTTCCCAATTATCGTCCACAAAGCCTACCATGAAACTACAATTAACATAATCATTCATGCAAAGTTATCTAATTATAACACATATGCTAATTTCATAAAGGTTCTAATTTCACTAAAAAAATACTTTTAAACGTAATGAAAGTTTAAACGTAAGAAAATACAATATTTCACTAAGAAATATAAAATAAATTTGGTCCTTGTATAAACTTTTCTTTCTTTTCCTCAATAATTTCTATAACAAATATAGAATTACAAAAGAATTATATTAAATCGGATACATAACCTCACTTCATGTTAAAACAAAAATAACATGAATCGATTTAAAAAAAATAAACAAATCAAATCGTGAAAATGTTTATTCATACCAACAAATGGTTAATATATTCAATATTTCACAAAGAAATATTTCTTCCAAATAGTAGAATGTATAATATTAACTTTCAAACGAAAAGAAAGTTTACCATAATTATTACTAAAATAATTAATTGTTATGATCACAATTTCATTTCGAAAGAACAAATTTAAAAAAGATATAAATCTATAGTCATTACAAAAATGATTAATCAAGTTTTGTCCTCGATACAAAACATTCTTTAATATAATATCTATAACGTATATAGAAAAGAATTATAACAATTATCACAAAGATAATATCATGAACCAAACATAAATCTTTGAACTACTCCAAGATCATTTAATAGTGTCGCGCAAATACACTTATTATTACAGAAATAACTATAAGGCTTTGTAATTCAAAACACAAGAGTTATGAAATTACGATAGTGTATTTATTTAGAACTATTATAAATATTAATTAATTCTAATGTAACACACTATGGATTACAAAGATGGTCTATTTATTTATATACTCCATTAAATGAAAACGTTTGTTAAGTAATGATCATGAAACCATTCATCTAAGCTACTAGCTCTATCATTTAATGATGATATTTAGAATGTCATTCATGTTAATCATTTAACATTAATCATATACCGTACGAGTCAAGAGACAAAAATTATGAAATGATATGTAAATTTCATCCCATTTCCAAAGTAAACTTTACATCAACAAAAACTCTGATGTACGATTTTGTCTATTAACGTTTCCAAACATTTGATTCAACTAACAAAATAGTCAACCAAAATTGTTACTCATATATCCATTTAATTCATTTATTTGAGTTACATAGTATGAGATTATATTAGGCATCACCTAAAATTAAATTTAAAGGGCATATGCATATAAATATAATTTTCCAACGTACAGAATATACTACTCTATAGTACTTATGGAATATCATATATATTTTTTTTCATACGAATGAAAAACATGTTCAAATAACTACAAATAACACTTGAGAGATTAGTAGACTAATTCAAGAAATAGATTCATCAGCATATGTCATAATGCATTTGAAACAAATTGTGTTAAAACAACATTTCAGTTGTATGCGTAGCCCATATCATATATCATATCAATATAATTCATTTCTATAAAAACTAGGATTGACTATAACATGACATGATAAATTATTTCGCAGATTGTTATATTAGGTATATCTATTTTTAGCCTATAATAGATATAAAACTCATGCAACATCAAATAACGAAAAGCAAATAACATCTAACCGGGAAATAAACAACATGCTCTGATACCAATGTTGTATTTAGATAGATTCTGGACATACCAAAAATAATACAGCGAAAGCGAATAGGATCGACGTTTAGATCACCGGTCGGAAAAGTAATCACAAATGGAAAGCTTTCACTGTTTCACGGCCTAAGTTCCTTCAACGGTTTGCAATATTCCACTTGAACATGTATACTCACAATCTCTCAAAAGAATTTGATTTATGTTCTTCTCTAGTGAATTGTTATATCAATGATGATATATATTACCATGGGTTAACTAATCTCATTCCTTTATATAAACATCTACTTAGTGGAATGAGATGGAGACAACTAACCACTCTCACTCAAAATAAACATCTACTTAGTAGAATGAGATGGAGACAACTAACCATTCCCACTCAAAATAAATATCTACTTAGTGGAATGAGATAGAGACAACTAACTACTCCCACTCAAAATGTTTGTGGGTGTTAGTAATAATTAATTTCCAACATATTACAAAGATGACAATAATAATGGATGGTCATTTTGTGGGGTTGATTAACATGATGATCAAAAGGGACAAGCTAAAGTTAATATATTATGAATAAAGAGTTAAAAGAAGTATAGTGCGCACAAGTTTCAAACTTGCTATATAAGTTAAGGATCATACAGGATATCGCGAGCCTAAACTTAACATGACAAAAAAAAAAAAAAAGGATTAAGGAATGTGTCTAAGCTTGAAAATTACTCAAAACATCTTGTTACTAGAAATAACAATGGATCAGATATAAATTGGATCCTGTCACATCTACATTCATATTCATTTAATGTTTTTAAATCCATATTCATTTAATTTCAAATCATCCATCCACATTCATATACGTTAGATTATGTGAGTTAATGAATATTCATTCATATCCACATCAATTTATTCTACTTTTTACAATAAAAAATGGTGTTTTTCTTGTATGATCAAAAGTCACGGCTCAATATAATTTATACAACTAATAGTCGCATTTCTTAATTTGTACAATCAAAAGCCAATAGATAGCTAATAAGTTTTCAAAAGCATTGATCACATGCCCTTTTCTGACTTTGTTGGTTAATTGGTTCACATTTAAATCTCAAAATTTAGAGGTGGTTTACATAAATTTTAGAGGAATAAATATGAATGTAGGATAATTTCTTCATGAAAATAATTATGTGACCTTCAGACCTTGTAAAGCACTTTTAATTACAAACTTTTGCTTTTTAAAAGGCAAAGATGTTTTAACATTAGTATTCAAATGTTTGACATTAAATTTAGTAACACCAACTTCAATGAAATGAGTCACGAAATTATAAGAGGAAATATCTGAATTTGAAGAAATTAAAAAGAAATGATAAATATATTTAATAAAATAAGACTATATAGATGATACAAATTATAGTGATAAATTTACATATTTAATTATTTCAGATGAAACTGGGTACATATGTGAATTACAAATTGTCTTTTAAATCTGATCCACCAATCATCTCATCCATATTCACATCCATCCGAGTGGATGTTAAGTCATCCATATCCATTATTAGTGGATAAGATAGGGTTGATATACACCAGAATGGATGCCATCCATACTTTTTAGGTTCAATCGAAACTAAATGGAACTTGTTATAAGTTATGACACCGTCGAACTAATTGAATTTATTTTGAATGGCGGTTAGGAGTCACTGCAGGGGTTCGAACGAGATGTAGGAATCCACCCACCTGATCATCTTATAGGACACGTTTTTCTCTTATTTGCTTACCTCTTTTAGTTCAATAATTAGTTTAATCAAAACTCTCTTGCAAAACCCCCATTTTCTAGAATAATTATTAGTTTTGAAGTCTCAACTTAACCGCTCTCTGTGGAACGAACTTGAACTTGCTATTAGCTCTATTACACGATTAGGACTAGTTTTCTATTTGTGTGATAAGTTTTTAGTAGTAGTCTCTTGTTATAATTTAAAGGTAACGTGTTCACACATCAGGAGACATAACCGAGGACGTAAATATGGTTCAGTCGAAAGGGTTTGTGCATCCTAATAAAGTGTGCAAGCTTTTAAAATCTATGTATGGATTAAAGCAAGCATCCAAGAGCTGTAATCTTGAGTTTGATGAAAAGTCAAAGAGTTTGTCTTTTACTCAAAACCGAGATGAGTCATGTGTTTACATTAGAGCTAGTGAGAGCAAAGCAGTCGTCTTGATCTTCAGTGACGGAACTTGAACTTCTTGATAAAGAGGCCGATACCATCAATTCTTTCATTCATAAAATATAAACGAAAATGTATTATATATACAAAATAAATATAATATAAATATAATCATAACGTATAACAATCTAACACTATAAACATAAACATATATATTGTATATGAAACATAATCACCCATTAAAAACTATAAATATAATCGATTATCTCTTAATAGTTGAAAAGATGAAATTCACAAATAGCAGCTGTCAGGTTTATTAATTAAATGGATTGAAGCCACAAATTGGCTATATACTTTTTCAAATGTTCTGATGTCGCCCATATACTCATTTGTGTCCCACTGTTGACTACAAACTTTCAAAAAATGTACCGATGTCACAACTATACTTTATTTACATGTAACAAAAACAATTGATGATGTGGCTTTTAGGTAGTCATGACACATCGGTGATACATCGGAACAGAAACTGAAAGTATATGGGCAACATCGGAACACAACTGAAAGTATATGGGCGACATCGATATAAAGTGAAAAAAAGTTAAATAATTAACTTTGCCGGTTCAGTAGGTAACCCATAACGAAATGTTAACATTGGTACATTTTTTGAAAGTTTGCAGACGACAGTGGGAAGCGCATGGGTATAAGGGCGACATTGGAACATTTGAGAAAGTATATAGCCAATCTGTGGCTCTTAACTCTAATTAGATTGACTAATGGGTTGTTTGATATTTGTATAACAGGTAGGGGTGTGCATGGTTCGGGTAGAACTGAAAAAAAATCGAGAACCGAGTAAGAACCGAACCAAAACCGAAATACCCGAAGTTATTTAGTCCAGTCCTTGGTCCACATTTTTCTAATATTTCGGGTATCGGTCCGGGCCGGGCCTAACCCGAAAAAACCAATATTTTGGACCGAACCGAATGATGTATATTTGGGAGAGATTTTTAAAGGAATAATATGAGTGTTCTATTATATTTATTAACAGCATTGCTCCTACATATCATATTACATTACGTTTATACATCTAATAAAGTCAGAAAACAAGATAAACTCTTATAATAACTTCAAAAGGTTACGTATATTTAGGCCCCAAAAGATAAATTCTTTTAATAATTTAACATCAAGATAAACTCTTTTAAATTCCAACAGTAAGTAAATGAATAAACTCTTTTAATAATTTCAATCTTTAATCAAGAAGACACTTACGTATATTTATCTTGTACATAACTTATAGCAAAAAGAATTATAATTGATACATAATACAAACTCATAATTTAGTGATAAGTCGGTGATCTAATAATGTATGCGTGTTATATATTGATTGTATGATTTTTTTTTTTCATTTATACGTGTTACATATTGATTGTTATATGATTTAAATTTCTAAATATGGGAATGAAATAATATATATTAGTTATTTTACAATATAAATGGGTCAGGTATTTACTCGAACCGACTTGGACCGAAGTTAGAATCGAACCGAACCGAATCATGTATAAATGGTCCGGTCCTCGGTTCTTATTTTCCAAAAAAATTGGGTTTCGGTCCGGTCCGAGTATTTTCTGGTTCGGTCCGAGTATGGACCATGCACAACCCTAATAACAGGAGTTGATTTAATCTCATAGTTTTTAATGGGCTATATAACCTATACCCTTTCTTCTTCACTTTTCGCCTTTGGGAGATATAATCTATAGATAATTACTTAGTATTTTTTGAGGCCCACCAAATACATACATAAAGAATAGTTACAAATTAAAATCTAGCAGGGGCAGCCACCCCCCTTTTGCCCAGCTTATCTTCCGCCCATGTTGATCTTGTATGTTGATAATATACTACTTATTAGAAAAAACATTCCAACTTGCAAGATGTCAAATCTTGGCATGGAAAATGTTTTGTCATGAAAGATCTTGAATAAGCTACTTATATTCTTGGAATCATGATCTATAGATATGAATCCAAATGGCTTATTGGTTTTTATCAATATACATAAATAAATCTTGTAGAGATTTAGCATTCATAACTCCATGCGTAGAGCATTGCCCATGGAAAAGGGCATAACCTTGAGCAAGTTTCAAAGTCCTATCACACTTGATATGATAAGACGAATGAAATGTATCTCATATGCTTCGATTATATGACCCATTAAGAATGCTATTTTATGTACTAGACTTGATGTCTCGTGAGTTTGAGTTTGACGAGTCGTTGGATTTGTGTTAAGAATATTCTTATGTATCTGTGAAATACTAAAGATATTTTATTGGTTTAGAGTGGTTTGGAAAAAGGGTTGTGTATTAAATGTTATACAAATGCTAGTTTCCAAACTTATCGAGATAATTCTCGGTCCTAATCAAGTTGTGTCTTTGTCATGATGCGCGAGACAATTGCTTGGGAAAAGCTCAAAGCCGAGCACAGTGAACAATCTACAACAAAAGCAGAATACATTACTACCTGAGAAGCTGCTCAGGAAGCTGTTCGGATTAGAAAGTTTGTTGGTGAACTCGAAGAATTACCCAACATTAAATCTCCTGTAATAATGTACTGTGATAGTTCGAGTGTTATTATACTTGCGAAAGAATCACAAGTACATAACGGTATTCAACAAATTCTTCAAAAAGTTTGACTACATTCATGAAGTCGTTGAGAAGAATGAGACTAGTATTCTTAAGGTTCATAAAAATGATAATGTGGCTGAACTGTTCACGATGCCCTTGATACACAACAAGCATGATGATTATGCTAGTAGTATTGGACTTCATTATGCTATTTATCTTTTTTCATCTGTAATTTAGTATTTGGATATATTTTTTGAACATTAAGCATTTTTATCTTAATGAATTGATATATTGTTGGTATGATCGTTTTCATTGATATCACCATATTCTGTATTAGCATGTTTAATCTATACATAATTGTTGATTATTCCAAATCTCCATAATCAGTCATGTTATGGGAATAACATGAATTAAGATTAATGTGAATACAACAACAATAAAACCCAATATCACATGAGTGGTGTATGGGGGAGGTGAGATGTTGACAATCCTTCCTCTATCCTAGAATAAAGACAAGTCATTTCTCCATCCGAAATGAAACACTCTCAAGAGTAGAGAAAGTCATCTCTCTCAATATTCTATGGATAGAGAGATTGCTTCCAAAAGGACCTCCGGCCTATAAGTGTAACGACCTGATAAAAAAAAGGGAGGATGAGATGGGTTGCGCGTCGCACACTCTCTGTGTGCGCGTCGCTCACGGCCTGCGGATTGAGGGGCTGTTTTTTTTATTTGTTTAAATTGTGACTTAAAGTGTAATTTTGCATGGGACGGGTTTTAGGCCATTAATCAGATCTAAAACATCATTTTGTTCATCTCAAGCTCAAGGAAAACTCTCTCAACCTAGTGAGAGAGTAGAGTGAGTAAGATGAGGTCTAAGTTGAAGATGGTGATGACTTCAACCTAAATTGGAACCCAAACTAGTTATTGTAGTCATCTAGCTCGAATTTGGCTTTTAAGGTAAACCTTAATTTAAATATTATTGTTTGATTCTTGATTGAGATGTTGGGGTTTGAGTTGGTGGTGTATTATAAACTCATTTTCTTTGAAATTTTGCTGGTTTTGATGGTGATTTGGGTATATAAACCCTATAGTTGTGAGTTTTAGGTTTGATGATGAATTTGGGGGAAATTGGTCTTGTGAATGAGTGTTAACCACTTGATTACTTGTGTTTTGGTGTTAAAATGTTCATAAGAACATGCTTTGAGTCAAATTTGGGTGTTGGGTTTGAATTGGGTCAAAGCTAGGGTTTATGTCACTAGTTTTGGTTAAATTGGTACTTAAGCACTTGTGTTTAGTGCTAATGGGTGTCTTTTGAAGTTAATCCCATGTGAGAAGTGATTTTGGGTCAAACTAGTGTTTAACACTTAATTTGGTGTTTGGGAAGATAATCACTGACAATAGAGATTATGGGTCAAGTTGTCTTGGTTTGTTTGGATAAGTACAATAAAGGTTAGAATTGTATTTATTGAAATGGGTCGAAATTACCACTCGTAGTGGTGATTTAGTTATGTCCATTTAAGTGTCTAAATGGGCGGGTTTTAGTGAGAAAGGTGGAAACCCTTGGTTAAGGGTGTTGGTGTTAGATTCCCTTATAGTGAATGGTTGTTTATGTGTTTGTATGCCTATATTTATATAGGTGATTTCTTGCTTGGATGCGGCGACGATGGTATTATATACATGGCTTGTGCTTGCTTTCCAAGGTGAGTGGAATATTTATATGTGCACGTATATAAGTTGGTTGCTTGCAGGAAATGTGGCGAGTGATATTTGGGCGTGAAGATTCACTCTTTGTCGCCCACTCGGTGCAAAGTGGTAAGTGTTATCCGTAAGGATTCCCTTTTTGTCAGCCACATTGCGATTATGACATGTGGTGAGACTATTCGTAAGAGTTCACTCTTTGTCGGCCACTTGTGAGGATGTGGTAAGTGTCACCTAACGATTTCTCTTTTTGTCAGCACATTTGGGTGTATGTAGAGAGTGCCATCCGGAAGACATTTTTGTCGGACACGTACACATGTTGGATAGTGTTATTTCATTTGATGACTAGCATTATTGCGTATGGTTAACCATATTTGTGTGTGTTTGTAGTGTAGCATATTATATTGTGATTATATGCGATTGTGATGCTAGCTTGTATACGGATTTGTGAAATATCTGCAAGGAAGCAGGTTATGTATGTATGCATATAAGTATTGCACTCACTAAGAATGTTGCTTACTCCCTCGTTGCTTACTACCTCGTTGGTTACGTTGTGTACTTGGGTCAAAATTACTATTTCGGTCATGTAATGGGCCGCGTAAACTAAATGATGGTTGTAACCGTTTTAACTTGATTAAAAGGTCGGATTGAATGTATTAGAGGTGTTTCATTGTTGGATAATGATAAATGTTGAAAGAAGTTTAAAATGAGTCAAAGTGCCTTAGAACAAGCTGGAAAATTGGTTTGGGTGATGTGTGCGTTGCACATATGCATGTGTGTGTCGCACACAAGCGAAATATTGGACAGATGCGGGAACAGGCAAGGTGCGCGGGGCAAGGTGCGCGCCGTGCACCCCTGCCTGTGCGTCGCGGTATATATAAAAAAAATTCTCGATTTTCGTAAGGGTTGTAGTCGTTTCAATAAGTAGAAAAAAATTTAAAATAAAAAAATTAAAAAAAGAGACACCATGAAAATGGTAGAATCAAATTTTCATGTGTTTTTAAATCTTGTCTGGAATTTAATTTAGACTCCAAGATTAATGTGAATGTTTGGTTATATTCATTGACGATGAATAGTTAACTTGTTGAGACCAAAATTTATATGTATTCGTTTGTAACATCCCAAACCAATACGCGACAAAAACCATTGTAAATTGTGACACAAAAAAAAATTTTTGCTGGCTGACCATCTGCGCGCCGCGCGGACACCCTTGCGCGCCGCGCAAATACGGGCTGTCCCCGGTGCGCTTTAATGCGAAAAAGATTAGGTGCTTCCCGACACATTTAGCCAAAACGCTTTTAACCGAACATTTATATATGTAAAACTAACACATAACTAAGGTTTAAACGAGTTTTACAAAGTGGGGCCCACACGTGCCCAAAACGCCGCTAAGTGTAAAAATACAAATTTAATACAAATTAGAGTTTCGACCACAAAAGTTTAATTGCCAAACGACACAACGAGCATGGTGTTTGGGGTTAAACTACCCAAGTCTCGGTCAAACTCCAAGCCAAAGCCAAAAGCGCTTCCTAATCATCAAAGCGGGAAACTTAATCCAAGGTAATGCCCTTACCCTTATCCACACACGAACCTATAAAAAGGTAAACAACGAGAGGGTAAGCAAAGCTTAGTGAGCAAAATAATTATACATATACATATATAATCTACCTACTTGCATCACTTACACAACATCATACTCGGTTTAACATTTCGTCAATCATACAACAATATTATGCATATACCATAAACCGCAAATCCACGAGTAGCTAATAATACAATAGCATACGATTCATAATTAAATACATTCAATACATAATTCACGCAACCTTGGTTAACCAATTCGAACAAGGGAAACGGTACTTACAAGACCGTTGGAGTTCATAACATCCACTAGTGTTACTTACACACCGCGTAATCACTAATCCCCCGGGTGATGTCTTGAACACCGCGACTAACTCACCCTTACGACAATGTGGCATCTTAAACACCGCGACGAATCCACACTTCATTCAATACAATGAGTGGTGTCTTAAACACCGCGACAATTCCACTCCCATGACAATGTGGTGTCTTAAACACCGCGACAATACCACATGTCAATTAAACAATGAGTAGTGTCTTAAACACCGCGACAATACCACTCGTCAAACATACTATGAGTAGTGTCTTAAACACCGCGACAATACTACTCGTTACCTAGAATGTGGTGTCTTAAACACCGCGACAATACCACTCGTCAAACATACTATGAGTAGTGTCTTAAACACCGCGACAATACTACTCGTTACCTAGAATGTGGTGTCTTAAACACCGCGACAATTCCACATTCGTACACACAAATAAATACATTATATACGTACACGCATAATTATTCCACTCACCTTAGCGCCAAGATGATGATTATGCACTTCCGATCTTCAAAGCAATCGTACCTAATACATAAGTACACATTCAATTACGCAACTAGTGGAATTAACCACAATACTTACACTTGAGCATTTAATGACCCAATATGCATTAAATAGCTCGACTATACCAAAACCGCCCATAAATGGCCAAGACTCAACTAACATCAATAAAGCTAGTGAATTAAAGTCTATTAACTTCAACTAGCATAAACTTAGGGTATTTCATGCCCATTTCACCCCATTAGGTCAACCTTGACTCATTTGACCCATTTTCAAGTTTTTCATCATTTATAAGAGTGCTAATGACTAGCAACTCGATTCAACACTTACAAAACCTCAAACACATGAATAAACCCTAGGTTAACACCCTTTAGGTCATCTTTACCAATTTAACCCAAACTAGGTCAACATTACCCATCTTGACCCATTTTAATACTTAACCCTAAAATTGGGTCAACTTCACCAAAAACCCTAACTCTTAACATTTAAGGTCTTCATACACATTTAATCACTAGGTTCCAACACAAAACACTAACATTAACCAACATTGGTCCATTTTGACCCATTTGACCTAATAAAAGTCAATACACTCATTTTGGGTCATCTATACCCAAATAGCACCCATTTATACATCAAGCAAGTGTTCTAACCAATTATTAGCCAATTAGGGTTTCTTAACATCAATTAACACTTTTAAAACCCTAGCTAACCCATTATTGAGTCTACATGACCCAATTTACCCAAAACACCCAATTTACCTAGAAATGGGTCTTAGTGTTCATCTTCAACACAAACCCTAACCCATACACAAAATCAAAACAAGAAATGGAAGTTAAGGCATACCACAACTATCAAAATGTAGCAAATGACGAGATGAACAACTTTAAAGCTTGCGATTAAACCCGAAACGAACTCCTTCTCCTTCAAAATGAGCTTCCTCTCTCAACAATCAACTCTCTCTCTCTCTAGAGTGAATGGGAGAAGATAAGGTTGGTGTAGTGGGAGTAAATGAGTTCCCAACCAACTGATCTAGGTAATAAATTCGGGTTATAGGTGAATTTACCAATTTGCCCTCGCTTTAAATTAAATAGAACAAGGAATCTGGCAGCTCGATTATGCGCGGCGCGCGCCTCATCTGCGCGGCGCGCAGGTACCTGGACAGTAACAGTTTCCCCTTTTTAAATTGTAAAACAAAACCCCAACTTCCGAATCATTTATATTTACATATATATACAAGGAATACACGGGTCTTACAACTCTCTCCCACTTAGAATCGATCACGTCCCCGTGATCCACGTCACTTAACCGCCCGGAACCACGCTCTATGGTACTCAACAAACGTTACGATCCGATTTCCATCACAACACGCATTAACCCAAAGATTGACCCAAGAACTAAATACACATTTGCACGCATTCCATAACGTGCAATACACACCACACCCGAAGTCTATAACGAGAACTCAGGATACGCGAGAACGCCACGTACCCTTTCCACTCTTCTATGCAATCCTCCCCTAAGAGTCATCACCAAAATTGATTCGTCACTCGCGATTTGTCAAAATCCCTTTCTTCAAGAAAAACTCAACCGACCTCGTACCGAGATACCAATGCCAAAAACAACCGAACTCAACCGTCACGTACCCCTTAGCGTACTCTTACCTAGTACAATGCTAAAAACAACCAAAATTCTCAACCCAAGGTCAACGACCCAAACGATGAAGACCGGACAAAAGAAAATCCTTACGGATAACACTTATTACACAACATTCTTAGTAGCGCGCAACCACGACTAGTACACAGCTATCGTAAGATCGTAAGCAAGTGACCAAAAACCGTTAATGTCGAAAACTACTATTACTTACCACCACATGCACAAAACAGCTAAGTGTACAATTTACACGGGCAATTAACATCATAAACCTACATGTAACCACCTTGTAGTACACAATAATGGCCATTGTGTAACTATCACTCAAAGTATACGAGAATGAGGCATCGTGCCCTTTCTCAAAGTCCCATCATGCTATTCCCAAAGGTAACCAAACGGCTAACACAATCGAGCCAAGAACCACCCATATTGCGTATAGGCACAACAATAATCCCCTAGAAGAGAATCCGGTACGCACATCCCTTAACCGAGGGACCTTACCTTACTTGTCGAATACGTCAATTATCCCCCAATGAGATTTACCACATTACCACCTTGGTGATAATTTAAACCCAAAACCATAAGCACAACTTATTCCAAATTGTACTTTTACCACCGTCGACCAATGTAGGTCTCAACACTAGCTTCGTATCCATACGAGCATCATCCAAAGTAACAATACAATAGAGCACCTTCGTGCGAGGGTACAACTCCCCCACTTAAGACTCCGTTCCGTAACCACATAGTTGAATAATAGCATCCCATGGGAGGTCCACTTATCCACATACACAATCGATGTCCTCATTGGTCATAGTCCTTGAATTCTCGCGAATTGGTCCTCAACAATAAATCCCGACGATAAACACATACCCACTTTCACAGAAAGAGTGACCACTAACCTAACAACTAATTCGCCAGAACGCATTATCGAAATTCCTATAAGAGAGACAAGGTTCACCCGTCTTGCATCTCTTAATACGCACGTCACCAAAACCTTGCTCCAACCCTGAGCATACGAAGGAATCTAACCTAAACTTAAACACTTTAAACGAAGAGTTTACCACGATTTACACAACCTTGCACTTGCAAAAATCCCATTGCTATAGCTCATCAAATTTCCACCTGGTCACTCATGTACTTAAGGGTTTCTCCCCGGTACCCTAAGTACAATGTGACCGCACACCATCGGAGTCGGACACCACGCTAGTACGTATGGAAGAGGCACCTAACGTCGCGTCCCGAAGACTCCATTACCAACATTTATCTAGATCAAACACTTGGTATTAATGGTTCAATCCACCCGACGAACCTCATGGCTCATCAATTTCCACACGAAAACGAGCACGCTCTAACATCCAAAACCAAAGCCCGTCCCCATGGCTTGGTAGAAAACATTTCCCAAACAGTAAGGAATGCTTGGTTGCACCAAGTCTTACACCCTGCAGTCGACAATCCCAACTCCAACGTAGGGTAATTCCATTAGGAACGCTACCCGTAACAATACCATGTATTTACACTAATGCATTCGCCCCTAGGTTGCACCCTTGTGAGTCGACGACTCGGGCGCCGACCTAGTGTACCATCATAGAAATTCCTAACCCCGCACCCATAAGGATACAAATGGGATATATGCTCACTCGAGATAAATTTAGGCCTCGAAACGAAATTTAAATCTCTAAATTCACAATCGGATCCATCGGCGCACCACAAGTAATAATAAAGCACATTTGTATCGAGAATGAGTACCTGAAGTAGCATTATTGGACTTCTGTGCTTCACCATCCATCGAGTACTCGCGCTCCAACCTCTTAACCCGCTCAGCAAACGATTCAGAGCATTCCGACTTTCGGTGTCCCTCCTTTTGGCAAATAAAACACTTGATCGTGCTCGAAGCCATATTTGCACAATCGCGTGTCATATAACCTCGTTGTAGATGATCATAACTCGTAGGCGCGAAATTCCCCAACTTACAATCCCTTTTTGCAATCAATTTAGGACATTTTGACTTTTGGTGCCCTTCCTTCCAACAGTAAAAACATACCTTCTTGCCCAACGGGCACTCGCGAGCCTTATGTCCCCATTGCCCACATTTGTAACACTTTAGCCCACCGGGGCCTGACGCTCCCTTCTTCATGCTACTAGCCGCCTCAATTACACTTCTACTTTGATTAATAAACAACTCGGGACACTCCGACCTTCGGTGTCCCTTCCTTCGACACTTGAAACATATGTCGTTTTTAGGAGGCGCATTCGTGCAATCACGCGACAAGTGACCCTTTTCAGCACAATTATAACACGTAGGTGCATGGCCTCCCTTACACTTCTTCTTCACGTTTCCGACGCCTTCAGGCGCACTTCTTGTCCTCTTACCAGGAGCACGTGACTCCAACCTTGCAAGTACATTCTCATCACCACCACCTCGAGGTTTAGAAAACCTCTTCTCAAACTCTTCCCTTACAACCTTAGTCACTTGGTCTCGGACCATTTCGGTTACTCGTCCTTCGATTGACTCTTTGACCACTTGGCCAACTCCGTTGGCGAAACCCGAGACACGTTGTCCAATCGCGGCTTCAACCATTACCGCTAATTCGTTCTTCCTTTCATTAGTAGGCCCTTCCGTTCCGTATTCATCTTCCGTCTTCATTCTTAAGAAATGAAATAGGTTAACCAATGGAACGAAAAGATATAACACGTATGTATATATATACATATATATATACATATGCCACACTACCCCATCTTGCTTAACAATCGTCGTACATCGCTTGTTTGACACGATTTGCACCCGTAGTAATGGTAGCTAGTCATTACTACGCGAGCACGTCGCATTATCTTGCTAGTACAACGTCCATCTCGCTTGATGATTGCTACGCAACATGAACAAATAACACATGATTAGTTCACATGAACCTATGTACTAACCAAGTCCCGGTCCGACCCAAAGTCCTACAAGTCCCGCACAATGCACACACAAAAGTCTAAGTCTAGGCGCCTATCTCAAGTCACCTAAATCCCTTAGACCATGCTCTGATACCACTTGTAACATCCCAAACCAATACGCGACAAAAACCATTGTAAATTGTGACACAAAAAAAAAATTTTGCTGGCTGACCATCTGCGCGCCGCGCGGACACCCTTGCGCGCCGCGCAAATACGGGCTGTCCCCGGTGCGCTTTAATGCGAAAAAGATTAGGTGCTTCCCGACACATTTAGCCAAAACGCTTTTAACCGAACATTTATATATGTAAAACTAACACATAACTAAGGTTTAAACGAGTTTTACAAAGTGGGGCCCACACGTGCCCAAAACGCCGCTAAGTGTAAAAATACAAATTTAATACAAATTAGAGTTTCGACCACAAAAGTTTAATTGCCAAACGACACAACGAGCATGGTGTTTGGGGTTAAACTACCCAAGTCTCGGTCAAACTCCAAGCCAAAGCCAAAAGCGCTTCCTAATCATCAAAGCGGGAAACTTAATCCAAGGTAATGCCCTTACCCTTATCCACACACGAACCTATAAAAAGGTAAACAACGAGAGGGTAAGCAAAGCTTAGTGAGCAAAATAATTATACATATACATATATAATCTACCTACTTGCATCACTTACACAACATCATACTCGGTTTAACATTTCGTCAATCATACAACAATATTATGCATATACCATAAACCGCAAATCCACGAGTAGCTAATAATACAATAGCATACGATTCATAATTAAATACATTCAATACATAATTCACGCAACCTTGGTTAACCAATTCGAACAAGGGAAACGGTACTTACAAGACCGTTGGAGTTCATAACATCCACTAGTGTTACTTACACACCGCGTAATCACTAATCCCCCGGGTGATGTCTTGAACACCGCGACTAACTCACCCTTACGACAATGTGGCATCTTAAACACCGCGATGAATCCACACTTCATTCAATACAATGAGTGGTGTCTTAAACACCGCGACAATTCCACTCCCATGACAATGTGGTGTCTTAAACACCGCGACAATACCACATGTCAATTAAACAATGAGTAGTGTCTTAAACACCGCGACAATACCACTCGTCAAACATACTATGAGTAGTGTCTTAAACACCGCGACAATACTACTCGTTACCTAGAATGTGGTGTCTTAAACACCGCGACAATACCACTCGTCAAACATACTATGAGTAGTGTCTTAAACACCGCGACAATACTACTCGTTACCTAGAATGTGGTGTCTTAAACACCGCGACAATTCCACATTCGTACACACAAATAAATACATTATATACGTACACGCATAATTATTCCACTCACCTTAGCGCCAAGATGATGATTATGCACTTCCGATCTTCAAAGCAATCGTACCTAATACATAAGTACACATTCAATTACGCAACTAGTGGAATTAACCACAATACTTACACTTGAGCATTTAATGACCCAATATGCATTAAATAGCTCGACTATACCAAAACCGCCCATAAATGGCCAAGACTCAACTAACATCAATAAAGCTAGTGAATTAAAGTCTATTAACTTCAACTAGCATAAACTTAGGGTATTTCATGCCCATTTCACCCCATTAGGTCAACCTTGACTCATTTGACCCATTTTCAAGTTTTTCATCATTTATAAGAGTGCTAATGACTAGCAACTCGATTCAACACTTACAAAACCTCAAACACATGAATAAACCCTAGGTTAACACCCTTTGGGTCATCTTTACCAATTTAACCCAAACTAGGTCAACATTACCCATCTTGACCCATTTTAATACTTAACCCTAAAATTGGGTCAACTTCACCAAAAACCCTAACTCTTAACATTTAAGGTCTTCATACACATTTAATCACTAGGTTCCAACACAAAACACTAACATTAACCAACATTGGTCCATTTTGACCCATTTGACCTAATAAAAGTCAATACACTCATTTTGGGTCATCTATACCCAAATAGCACCCATTTATACATCAAGCAAGTGTTCTAACCAATTATTAGCCAATTAGGGTTTCTTAACATCAATTAACACTTTTAAAACCCTAGCTAACCCATTATTGAGTCTACATGACCCAATTTACCCAAAACACCCAATTTACCTAGAAATGGGTCTTAGTGTTCATCTTCAACACAAACCCTAACCCATACACAAAATCAAAACAAGAAATGGAAGTTAAGGCATACCACAACTATCAAAATGTAGCAAATGACGAGATGAACAACTTTAAAGCTTGCGATTAAACCCGAAACGAACTCCTTCTCCTTCAAAATGAGCTTCCTCTCTCAACAATCAACTCTCTCTCTCTCTAGAGTGAATGGGAGAAGATAAGGTTGGTGTAGTGGGAGTAAATGAGTTCCCAACCAACTGATCTAGGTAATAAATTCGGGTTATAGGTGAATTTACCAATTTGCCCTCGCTTTAAATTAAATAGAACAAGGAATCTGGCAGCTCGATTATGCGCGGCGCGCGCCTCATCTGCGCGGCGCGCAGGTACCTGGACAGTAACAGTTTCCCCTTTTTAAATTGTAAAACAAAACCCCAACTTCCGAATCATTTATATTTACATATATATACAAGGAATACACGGGTCTTACAACTCTCTCCCACTTAGAATCGATCACGTCCCCGTGATCCACGTCACTTAACCGCCCGGAACCACGCTCTATGGTACTCAACAAACGTTACGATCCGATTTCCATCACAACACGCATTAACCCAAAGATTGACCCAAGAACTAAATACACATTTGCACGCATTCCATAACGTGCAATACACACCACACCCGAAGTCTATAACGAGAACTCAGGATACGCGAGAACGCCACGTACCCTTTCCACTCTTCTATGCAATCCTCCCCTAAGAGTCATCACCAAAATTGATTCGTCACTCGCGATTTGTCAAAATCCCTTTCTTCAGGAAAAACTCAACCGACCTCGTACCGAGATACCAATGCCAAAAACAACCGAACTCAACCGTCACGTACCCCTTAGCGTACTCTTACCTAGTACAATGCTAAAAACAACCAAAATTCTCAACCCAAGGTCAACGACCCAAACGATGAAGACCGGACAAAAGAAAATCCTTACGGATAACACTTATTACACAACATTCTTAGTAGCGCGCAACCACGACTAGTACACAGCTATCGTAAGATCGTAAGCAAGCGACCAAAAACCGTTAATGTCGAAAACTACTATTACTTACCACCACATGCACAAAACAGCTAAGTGTACAATTTACACGGGCAATTAACATCATAAACCTACATGTAACCACCTTGTAGTACACAATAATGGCCATTGTGTAACTATCACTCAAAGTATACGAGAATGAGGCATCGTGCCCTTTCTCAAAGTCCCATCATGCTATTCCCAAAGGTAACCAAACGGCTAACACAATCGAGCCAAGAACCACCCATATTGCGTATAGGCACAACAATAATCCCCTAGAAGAGAATCCGGTACGCACATCCCTTAACCGAGGGACCTTACCTTACTTGTCGAATACGTCAATTATCCCCCAATGAGATTTACCACATTACCACCTTGGTGATAATTTAAACCCAAAACCATAAGCACAACTTATTCCAAATTGTACTTTTACCACCGTCGACCAATGTAGGTCTCAACACTAGCTTCGTATCCATACGAGCATCATCCAAAGTAACAATACAATAGAGCACCTTCGTGCGAGGGTACAACTCCCCCACTTAAGACTCCGTTCCGTAACCACATAGTTGAATAATAGCATCCCATGGGAGGTCCACTTATCCACATACACAATCGATGTCCTCATTGGTCATAGTCCTTGAATTCTCGCGAATTGGTCCTCAACAATAAATCCCGACGATAAACACATACCCACTTTCACAGAAAGAGTGACCACTAACCTAACAACTAATTCGCCAGAACGCATTATCGAAATTCCTATAAGAGAGACAAGGTTCACCAGTCTTGCATCTCTTAATACGCACGTCACCAAAACCTTGCTCCAACCCTGAGCATACGAAGGAATCTAACCTAAACTTAAACACTTTAAACGAAGAGTTTACCACGATTTACACAACCTTGCACTTGCAAAAATCCCATTGCTATAGCTCATCAAATTTCCACCTGGTCACTCATGTACTTAAGGGTTTCTCCCCGGTACCTTAAGTACAATGTGACCGCACACCATCGGAGTCGGACACCACGCTAGTACGTATGGAAGAGGCACCTAACGTCGCGTCCCGAAGACTCCATTACCAACATTTATCTAGATCAAACACTTGGTCTTAATGGTTCAATCCACCCGACGAACCTCATGGCTCATCAATTTCCACACGAAAACGAGCACGCTCTAACATCCAAAACCAAAGCCCGTCCCCATGGCTTGGTAGAAAACATTTCCCAAACAGTAAGGAATGCTTGGTTGCACCAAGTCTTACACCCTGCAGTCGACAATCCCAACTCCAACGTAGGGTAATTCCATTAGGAACGCTACCCGTAACAATACCATGTATTTACACTAATGCATTCGCCCCTAGGTTGCACCCTTGTGAGTCGACGACTCGGGCGCCGACCTAGTGTACCATCATAGAAATTCCTAACCCCGCACCCATAAGGATACAAATGGGATATATGCTCACTCGAGATAAATTTAGGCCTCGAAACGAAATTTAAATCTCTAAATTCACAATCGAGAGGTAACGGAATCATACCCCGAATCCTGCTCCAAACTTGCAATGTATAAGAACATTCGAAAAATAAATGAGCGTGAGAGTCCATATTATCATCACAAAACCAACACTTTAGCACCGGGTGAGCTCGAAGATCCCATGGCTTCAACTAGTCTTGTGTTTTAAGGCGTTCACCCATAAGCAACCACAAAATAAACGCATGCTTCGAAACACAATGAGAGAACCAAACTACCATGAACCATGGCACCTCAGCAGCCCTCGGACGAATGGAATCCCAAGTTAGCGCAACTGAGCAGTGATGTTCATTACCATCTAACCCCTTCCACAATATTCGATCTTCATTTGAATTCAACGTAGGCATAACCAGACTTTGAAGTGCAGGAAGCGTAATCCAACCTTGCGTCCCAGCAGCAGCTATTGGCCCAAATTTTTTGTTGAAACCCGCTTGGACAATCTCTTGTTCGGTAATATAATTAATTAATGGACAATGTTGCACCAAGAATCGTACCAAGCAGAGACATTACAGCCATTACCAATCTGAAAAACAAAGAAATGTCTAACCAAAGGTCTTATTTGTATAAGTTTTCGCCAGCTCCATGAATCACTTGCAGAAATTGGCACGTCCCATAAATTATGGTTTCCAATTTTATAAGTATGCGTCCATTGCACCCATAACGATTGCTTACTTGTCAAAAGTCTCCAAAGGTGTGAAGTCATAAGAGCTAAATTCCAATGGTGTAACACCCCATCAGAACACACTAACGGAATATTAACTTCTGGCCTCACAGTTAACGGTCACGCCCTCTATATGAGACGTTTTCCGAAAAGTAATCGCATTTATTTCAAAAGCATTGTCATTAAAGTAAAATAATTCAAAATCATTTAATGTAATGACAATAGTAAATAATCCATAAACATTATTTAATAGGAAACAGTTTTAAATGCGATAAAATGTTCTTGACATAAAGACCCATGCTGGACTCCAATTCAGTGTATGCACTACGTAAGCACATAGTCATCAAAGCAATGCGGAAGCTAAGTACCTTTAAGAACCTGAGATAAAAAATGAAAACGATCAACAAAAATGTTGAGTGAATCTACAGGTTTAAGTAAATCAGTTTATCTTTGTTAGACCACGAGATTTAGTGCAAAGCAGTAAAAATTATACAACAGTTATGAGCACTTGAATATAAAGCTTTAACCCGCGGATAGCTTAAATGCTCTATACGTCTTCCTTTACCCCATATTGCAAACGCTGATCAAGCATTCAGTTACAAATTTATAAGCACCCAGTTCGTTGAGTGAGGTTAGTCAAACCTACGGTACCGTTCTTATAGTTCGAGCCTTACAAAGTAATAAATATATTCAAGCTAGGGGCTTTTGGATCTAACTCATAGTGTATATTCAGTTTTGTACTCGTTTCTAATGCGTAAAATGTAGTGACCCGAACTTTTCCATATTTATATATATTAATTGAGATTGATATTTACATGATTAAATGTTTCCAACATGTTAAGCAATCAAACTTGTTAAGACTTGATTAATTGAAATAAGTTTCATATAGACAATTGACCACCCAAGTTGACCGGTGATTCACGAACGTTAAAACTTGTAAAAACTATATGATGACATATATATGGATATATATATATAGTTAACATGATAATATGATAAGTAAACATATCATTAAGTATATTAACAATGAACTACATATGTAAAAACAAGACTACTAACTTAATGATTTTTAAACGAGACATATATGTAACGATTATAGTTGTAAAGACATTTAATGTATATATATCATATTAAGAGATATTCATACATGATAATATCATGATAATATAATAATTTAAAATCTCATTTGTTATAATAAACAATGGGTTAACAACATTCAACAAGATCGTTAACCTAAAGGTTTCAAAACAACATTTACATGTAACGACTAACGATGACTTAACGACTCAGTTAAAATGTATATACATGTAGTGTTTTAATATGTATTCATACACTTTTGAAAGACTTCAAGACACTTATCAAAATACTTCTACTTAACAAAAATGCTTACAATTACATCCTCGTTCAGTTTCATCAACAATTCTACTCGTATGCACTCGTATTCGTACTCGTACAATACACAGCTTTTAGATGTATGTACTATTGGTATATACACTCCAATGATCAGCTATTAGCAGCCCATGTGAGTCACCTAACACATGTGGGAACCATCATTTGGCAACTAGCATGAAATATCTCATAAAATTACAAAAATATGAGTAATCATTCATGACTTATTTACATGAAAAC
The DNA here is from genome assembly GCF_046630445.1 of Rutidosis leptorrhynchoides. Taxonomy (NCBI): domain Eukaryota; kingdom Viridiplantae; phylum Streptophyta; class Magnoliopsida; order Asterales; family Asteraceae; genus Rutidosis; species Rutidosis leptorrhynchoides. Next base: position 82,890,686 of record NC_092333.1, read on the forward strand.
AAAATTACATATCCTTTATATCTAATCCATACACCAATGACCAAAAACACCTACAAACACTTTCATTCTTCAATTTTCTTCATCTAATTGATCTCTCTCAAGTTCTATCTTCAAGTTCTAAGTGTTCTTCATATATTTTACAAGTTCTAGTTACATAAAATCAAGAATACTTTCAAGTTTGCTAGCTCACTTCCAATCTTGTAAGGTGATCATCCAACCTCAAGAAATCTTTGTTTCTTACAGTAGGTTATCATTCTAATACAAGGTAATAATAATATTCAAACTTTGGTTCAATTTCTATAAATATAACAATCTTATTTCAAGTGATGATCTTACTTGAACTTGTTTTCGTGTCATGATTCTGCTTCAAGAACTTCGAGCCATCCAAGGATCCGTTGAAGCTAGATCCATTTTTCTCTTTTCCAGTAGGTTTATCCAAGGAACTTAAGGTAGTAATGATGTTCATAACATCATTCGATTCATACATATAAAGCTATCTTATTCGAAGGTTTAAACTTGTAATCACTAGAACATAGTTTAGTTAATTCTAAACTTGTTCGCAAACAAAAGTTAATCCTTCTAACTTGACTTTTAAAATCAACTAAACACATGTTCTATATCTATATGATATACTAACTTAATGATTTAAAACCTGGAAACACGAAAAACACCGTAAAACCGGATTTACGCCGTCGTAGTAACACCGCGGGCTGTTTTGGGTTAGTTAATTAAAAACTATGATAAACTTTGATTTAAAAGTTGTTATTCTGAGAAAATGATTTTTATTATGAACATGAAACTATATCCAAAAATTATGGTTAAACTCAAAGTGGAAGTATGTTTTCTAAAATGGTCATCTAGACGTCGTTCTTTCGACTGAAATGACTACCTTTACAAAAATGACTTGTAACTTATTTTTTATGACTATAAACCTCTACTTTTTCTGTTTAGATTCATAAAATAGAGTTCAATATGAAACCATAGCAATTTGATTCACTCAAAACGGATTTAAAATGAAGAAGTTATGGGTAAAACAAGATTGGATAATTTTTCTCATTTTAGCTACGTGAAAATTGGTAACAAATCTATTCCAACCATAACTTAATCAACTTGTATTTTATATTATGTAATCTTGAGATACCATAGACACGTATACAATGTTTCGACCTATCATGTCGACACATCTATATATATTTCGGAACAACCATAGACACTCTATATGTGAATGCTGGAGTTAGCTATACAGGGTTGAGGTTGATTCCAAAATATGTATAGTTTGAGTTGTGATCAATACTGAGATACGTATACACTGGGTCGTGGATTGATTCAAGATAATATTTATCGATTTATTTCTGTATATCTAACTGTGGACAACTAGTTGTAGGTTACTAACGAGGATAGCTGACTTAATAAACTTAAAACATCAAAATATATTAAAAGTGTTGTAAATATATTTTGAACATACTTTGATATATATGTATATATTGTTATAGGTTCGTGAATCAACCAGTGGCCAAGTCTTACTTCCCGACGAAGTAAAAATCTGTGAAAGTGAGTTATAGTCCCACTTTTAAAATCTAATATTTTTGGGATGAGAATACATGCAGGTTTTATAAATGATTTACAAAATAGACACAAGTACGTGAAACTACATTCTATGGTTGAATTATCGAAATCGAATATGCCCCTTTTTATTAAGTCTGGTAATCTAAGAATTAGGGAACAGACACCCTAATTGACGCGAATCCTAAAGATAGATCTATCGGGCCCAACAAGCCCCATCCAAAGTACCGGATACTTTAGTACTTCAAAATTTATATCATATCCGAAGGGTGTCCCGGAATGATGGGGATATTCTTATATATGCATCTTGTTAATGTCGGTTACCAGGTGTTCACCATATGAATGACTTTTATCTCTATGTATGGGATGTGTATTGAAATATGAAATCTTGTGGTCTATTATTATGATTTGATATATATAGGTTAAACCTATAACTCACCAACATTTTTTTGACGTTTTAAGCGTGTTTATTCTCAGGTGATTATTAAGAGCTTCCGATGTCGCATACTTAAATAAGGACGAGATTTGGAGTCCATGTTTGTATGATATTGTGTAAAAACTGCATTCAAGAAACTTATTTTGTTGTAACATATTTGTATTGTAAACCATTATGTAATGGTCGTGTGTAAACAGGATATTTTAGATTATCATTATTTGATAATCTACGTAAAGCTTTTTAAACCTTTATTGATGAAATAAAGGTTATGGTTTGTTTTAAAATGAATGCAGTCTTTGAAAAACGTCTCATATAGAGGTCAAAACCTCGCAATAAAATCAATTAATATGGAATATTTTTAATCAATAAGAACGGGACATTTCATAAAACAGTTTAAAATAGCATGTTATCTCATCCCAAAAAGTAAAAGTGTATGGGACTGTAGACTCACCTTGAGTGCACTTGACAAATCACAAGCTATAAGTAGTCGAATTACAACGACCAAGTAATGCAACCTAAATGTACCATTTATAGTTACATAAGTTTTTTTTCAAAAAACGGACTCACAGTTCAGTTGCCCTATTGCTCAGATCGACGTAATCGTACAGTAAAAGTCAACACCGAAGTTAACTAGTCAAGCAAATCAACAAAAAGTCAAACTTAGTCAAAGTGGTCAACCTAGGTCAAATACATCAGTAGGTCATGCCAATGTTATCATAAAGTCAAACCAATGTCAACTTATAAGTTTCACATATTCGTTTAGTCTATTAACGATTTCTAGTTTAACGTTTGTATGTTTTCACGGCAGTCATACAATCATACAAGCATAGTTCATAAATGACACATCAAACAATTATGAACCACTCTATATCATTAGTCCATGTTATAAGCTTTCTAAAAAGACTAAGCACACTATCATATAATTCCTAGAACTCACGTAGCATGCAACACAATCAAGTTCAGTTTTTGTTTGCGCATCAGTTTTGTAAAAATTCTCATTTAATCTAGAAAATAGAAATTAATGAATGGCCAATTGGAGATGACTCTAAACATTCCAAATTATCAGTGGTAAAATAATCAAATAAATCTATGTAGCCAATTCTTACAGTTTTGACCAACAATTCGGGTTTTTCTGATTTAGACAGAATTTCGACCTTTGGTTTCGGCACGCATACAACACATATCAAACCAAGCTTTTAGAGCTAGAAATATAAATGAGATATGCTAAGTAACATATATACTACAGCATACCAGAAGCATAAAGTCCAATTCAACTCCTACTTCATGCTAGACATTTATTGGTGCAAAATAGACAGATTCGATCCTAATCAGGTAGCTGTTTTCGGGGTCGAATATATGAATATCTAGGAATATTTAGCACATGAAGTCTGCATGAAATATCAAGTACTACTCATGCAATTTACAGAAAACAAAATATTGGTCATCAAAAAACATGTTAAGTGGTTGTTTGGTCCATGAACTAATTACTAGTCAATACGTTGTAGCACGAACATTCGGGTAATCATAAAATGACTTTTAAAAATCCGTTTACTATGATATCCTAGTCCATTTTATGTGTTTTTCAATCCTCTATCCATCTATCATCAGTTTATAAGCCAATTCATAACTCACAAATTTCAGTTTTCGTTTTAGTGCGCAATTACATACCGAAACTTCAAACGATCATAACTTAGGCTATACTAAACGAAATCATGCGATTCAAGCGAGCAAATTCAATAGTTTTTCGATATCTATTCATCTATACATATTGTAATTGTAGAAAACAAAGTCACAAAAACCAGTAGCATAGCAATACAATTCGTGTTTAAACCCTAACTCGTAAATCGGACAATATAATGACTAATTACATGTACAAACGCGACCAATTGAGCAATAGAACATCTAATGCATAAGATTAACATTAAAAATCAGATTTATAAATTTAGGGTTTGCAATTATACCTTTCTAGGGCAATCAACACACGTTACTAGATGTAGAATGATGCAAGGAACAAATTTGATGCTCAAGATTTTTGCAAATAACAAGTAGATGATGGTGTTATGGTGGTGAATAAATTGTGAGGTTTTAAGGGTGTATATATAGACTCATGGCTTACGAATTAATAAATATTTATTTATATTTATTGTAGACAATATCATATTTAATATTTAGCATATCTCATATTAAATGTAGGCATATCTAGTATGAAATGCATAAATTGAGTTGATGAATTAGCAAGGAACATGATCCCTATAATCAAGGGATATGATATCATATCATATATTATATATTTGGCCAATTAACAAAAGTTGAAAGTGACGTGTGCATTTACTTACGTATGAATATGAATTGAATGAATGAAATAGATTTCATATTTACATTTTTAGTCCTTATATTTCAATATGCCTTACAATTTTATTTATGTAAATACACCACTTTCTAGAGTCCTTTTAGAATAAACGGTGTGTAATAAAACTCATGTGTAATTAAAATAATAGTAGCTCCTGAATGTTGAAAATCTTGGCTACTTTAAGTGTCTTTTTCTTAAGGTCAAAAGTAGTAGGTTCCATGTGTGGAAATTTGTGTCTAAATGATACGTATTAGATAAGCTTTAATATATATCATTATCTATTTTGATTTTCTTATTTTATAATATACGATTTAGTCCTTAAACATTGTAATTTTATTTAATTTATTTGATATTGATGTAAAAGATTAAAAGTTTGGGTAATTTCAATTACCCGACAGTCTCATGAGACCTCTGTTGCAGTTTTCAAAACCGTGTCGTTTTCTCAGTATTTCAAAATATGAAATAAGTTTTTCGACTAATATAATTATATATTAAATAAGTTAGTTCATCATGAACTCAAATATGCATTTAATTCATTTAAATACACGAATCAAAAGTAAACACCATTAGATACTTTAACGGACAGTTAACAAAGTTTAACGGAAATAGCTAGGGTATTACATTACCTCCCCGTTAATGAAATTTCATCCCGAAATTTAGTGCACGTCCGCCGAAGTTGTCTCGTTAGGAAACAGTTGCGGATACTTTTGCTTCATCTGGTCTTCACGTTCCCATGTAAATTCCGGTCCTCTGCGTGCGTTCCATCGAACTTTCACAATCGGTATGTTGCTCCGCTTTAGTCATTTGACCTCACGGTCCATGATCTCAATAGGTTCTTCTACGAAATGAAGTTTAGGATCTACTTGTATCTCATCCAAAGGAATTATCAAATTCTCGTCTGCCAAACACTTCTTCAAGTTTGACACGTGAAACGTATCGTGAATCTCGCTAAGTTCTTGAGGTAAACTCAATCTATATGCTACGGGTCCAACCCGTTCAGTAATCTCAAAGGGTCCAACATACCTTGGACTTAACTTTCCTCGTTTTCCAAAACGTACTACACCTTTCCAAGGTGATACTTTCAGTATGACTTTGTCACCAACTTGAAATTCTAGAGGTCGTCTTCGATTATCAGCATAGCTCTTTTGTCGGCTTCGAGCAGTTTTCAACCTCTGTTGAATTTGTACAATCTTTTCAGTAGTCTCGTGAATAATCTCAGGACCTCTCAATTGACTATCTCCCAATTCACTCCAACATATCGGTGATCTACACTTTCTCCCGTATATCATCTCGAAAGGTGCGGCCTTAATACTCGCATGATAACTATTGTTGTACAAGAATTCTGCCAACGGTAAGTGTCTATGCCATCCGTTCCCAAAATCAATAACACATGCTCTCAACATGTCCTCTAAAGTTTGGATGGTTCTTTCGCTTTGACCATCTGTTTGTGGATGATACACAGTACTCATATCAAGTCGAGTTCCCATTGCTTTTTGCAATGTTTGCCAAAATCTAGACGTGAATCTGCTATCTCTATCAGAAATAATAGACATCGGCACACCATGTCTGGAAACCACTTCCTTTAGGTAAACATGTGCCAACTTTTCCATCTTATCCGTCTCCTTAATTGGTAGAAAATGAGCTGATTTTGTTTGACGATCAACGATAACCCAAATAGTATCGTAACCTCCCACAGTCCTGGGTAACTTAGTAATGAAGTCCATTGCAATACATTCCCATTTCCACTGAGGAATCTCTGGTTGTGTCAGTAGTCCGGACGGTCTCTGATGTTCTGCCTTGACCTTAGCACATGTCAAGCATTTACCAACATAGGTAGCAACATCGGATTTCAGATTGGGCCACCAATATAGTGCCTTAAGATCTTGATACATTTTGTTAGATCCAGGGTGAATATAGTATCTTGACTTGTGTCCCATATCTAGCACTAGTTCCCTTAGTCCGTCAAATTTCGGTACCCAAATTCTGTAAGCAAAATAATGAGTTCCATCATCTCTAATGGCAAAATACTTATCTAGGCCCTTGAGTGATTCAGTATCAATATTCTCTTGCGTTAACGCCTTATGTTGTGCATCGCGTATTTGGGAAGTAAGGTTCATTCAGACAGTCATATTCAGCGCTCTAACTCGGAGAGGTTTAGCCTTCTCTTTCCTACTCAAGGCATCTGTAACAACATTAGCCTTGCCAGGATGATAACGGATCTCACAGTCGTTGTCATTCAGCAGTTCTACCCAACGTCTCTGCCTCATGTTGAGCTGTTTCTGATCGAAGATATGTTGCAAGCTCTTGTAATCGGTGAAAATCGTAAACTTAGTTCCATACAAGTAGTGTCTCCACATCTTCAGTGCAAACACCACAGCACGAAGTTCCAAATCATGTGTCGTATAGTTCTGCTCATGAATCTTCAACTGTCGTGACCCATAGGCAATCACTTTCTTCCGTTGCATCAACACGCAACCAAAACCTTATCGTGAAGCATCATAGTAAATCACGAAATCTTCATTCCCTTCGGGTAAAGACAAAATCGGAGCAGTAGTCAATTTCCGTTTTAACAACTGAAATGCAGACTCATGTTGCTTAGTCCATTCATACTTTTTACCCTTGTGAGTCAATGCTGTCAACGGTCGAGCAATAGTAGAAAATCCTTCAATGAATCTTCTATAATAACCGGCGAGACCTAAGAATTGCCGAATCTGCGTTGGCGACTTAGGAGTCTCCCATTTCTTGACTGTTTCTATCTTCGCAGGATCAACTTGAATACCATTAATACTCACGATATGACCCAAAAATTGAACTTCTTGCAGCCAAAAGTCACACTTCGACAACTTAGCATACAACTGCTCTTTCCTGAGCATCTCAAGTATCAAACGGAGATGTTGTTCATGTTCCTTCTCGTTCTTTGAATATACCAGAATATCATCAATGAACACAATAACAAATTTGTCTAGGTATGGCTTACACACACGGTTCATGAGATCCATGAACACTGCCGGTGCGTTCGTCAAACCAAATGGCATTACTGTAAATTCATGATGTCCGTAGCATGTTTTGAACGCTGTCTTCGGTATATATGTCTCTTTTACTCTCATCTGATGGTAACCTGACCTCAGATCAATCTTAGAGTAACATCCTGATCCTTGCAACTGATCAAACAGATCATCGATCCTCGGTAACGGATATCTATTCTTGATAGTCAGCTTATTTAGTTCTCTGTAATCTATACAAAGTCTCATAGATCCATCCTTCTTCTTAACAAAAAGAACCGGAGCTCCCCATGGTGAAGAACTCGGTCGGATGAATCCCTTGTCTAAAAGCTCTTGTAACTGAGTAGACAACTCTTACAGCTCAGATGGTGCAAGTCTATACGGTGCGCGTGCTACAGGTACCGCTCCAAGCATTAAGTCAATTTGAAATTCCACATCCCTATGCGGTGGAAGTCCTGGTAACTCCTCCGGAAAGACATCGGGAAAGTCTCTGACAATTGGCACATCTTCGAGTTTCTTGCCTTCAGGTTCAGTTTTACTTACATGAACCAACATAGCAAGACAACCCTTTCTTATGTGTTTCTGCGCCTTCAAACAATTAATGAAATGCAGCGGTGTATTACTCTTCTCTCCAAACACCATCAAAGGCTCACCTTCAGCAACAGGAATGCGAATCGCTTTCTGGTAACAGACGATGTCAGCTCTATTCTCGGATAATCAGTCCATTCCGACCACAAGGTCAAAACTTCCCAACTTAATCGGTATCAGATCAATACTAAAAGATTTCCCAGCCAAGTTAAAAGTACAACCACGATAAATTTGATCAGCTTTCATTAGATTACCGTTCCCTAGTTCTATAGAGTACAAGTTTTCTAATGACGATACATGTTTGTTAATATTATGGTAAAAATCCTTAGACACAAAACTCCTATCAGCACCAGAATCAAAAAGTACATAAGTACGATGGTTGTCGAGTAAGAACGTACCCGTGACTAGCTTCGGATCATCACGTGCTTCACTTGAATTGATGTTGAACGTTCATCCTTTCGCAGGCTCAGTAGTCTTCTCCGTACTTGGGCAATCCTTCCTGTAATGACCATTTTTACCACAACCAAAACAGGTATTTGTACCCATCTTGCAGTCTTTTGCTGAGTGTCCAGTTCTCTTACACTTATCAGAAGTCAGTCCATTACAAGCTCCAGTATGATGCTTATTACACTTGGTACAAAATGGGAACCTCCCTTGATATCCTGATCTAGTACTCGGACACCCTTATTAGTATCTTATTTCTTGTGAAATTGCTGATTAAAGTTCTTGTCATGGCCGGTATTCCACTTACGTTTACCATCACCTGAACGGTTATCATGGGTCGCCACAACCACCTTGCTGTCACTTTCAGCCTGATCAAGTAACAAATTTGCCATGTCTATGGCTTCTTGCACTGTCTTCGGCTTAGAAGTAGTTACACCAGTCCTGATCTTTCCAGTCAAACCTTCAATATATTGTTCCACCTTACGCCTCTCAGTCGGGACCAACTCAGGGCACATCAATGCTAACTTAAAGAATCTCTTGTTATAACTAACAAGATCAATACCCACCAACTTCAACTCACGAAGTTCTCTTTCCATTCTCAAAATCTCATTTCGAGGGCAGCACTCCTCGATCATACGTTGCCTAAAATCTTTCCACGGAGTAGCAAAAGCCTGATCAAGTCCTACTGATGCAGCATAGCCGTTCCACCATGTTAATGCACTATCTGACAATGTGCATGAGGCAAACTTCACTTTGTCAACTTCTCTAGTCTCACTGATTCGAAACACATACTCTAACTTTTCAAACCAACGAGTCAAACCAACTGGTCCTTCCGTTCCTTGAAAAGCATGCGGCTTACAGCTGTTAAACATCTTGTAAGTACATCCACCCTGATTATTGCTATTGTTGTTGGTACCATTTGTATTGTTACTAGTATTCCTCTGGTTGTTATGAGCCATCTCTGCTCGCTCTGTTGCCATACCCTCAGCAACTAGTCTTCGGACCATAGCAGCTGTCGATTCTTTCGGAGGCATTATCTTTCTAGACAAAAATAATACTTTGAATCGGTTCAATGAAAACAACGAGTTAAAAGTATACTAGCAACGAGTAGTGATGCATAGTAAGCAGTAGTAAATCGTAGAGATTTAGTAGTGATAGCAGGGGATAGTAGTGAGTAGTGTTAGCTAGTAGTAGTAGTAAACACTAGTATAAGTATATATGATAACAGTTTAAGTAGTAGATTATCATGCAGCATAGCTACGTATCAATATACTACCACACATAACATAAACAAGGCATTCTTAGTAGTGTAGTGATTCACAATAGCTCTAGGTACGGGTCGTAGTCTAGTCTCGCTTAGGTGTCTTAAAGACTCATACGAACACTCTAATGCAAATCCTAGTTCCCTACAACCATTAGCTCTGATACCAAATGTAACACCCCGTCAGAACACACTAACAGAATATTAACTTATGGCTCCACAGTTAACGGTCACGCCCTCTATATGAGACATTTTCCGAAAAGTAATCGCATTTATTTCAAAAGCATTGTCATTAAATTAAAATAATTCAAAATCATTTAATGTAATGACAATAATAAATAATCCATAAACATTATTTAATAGGAAACAATTTTAAATGCGATAAAATGTTCTTGACATAAAGACCCATGCTGGACTCCAATTCAGTGTATGCACTACGTAAGCACATAGTCATCAAAGCAATGCGAAAGGTAAGTACCTTTAAGAACCTGAGATAAAACATGAAAACGATCAACAAAAATGTTGAATGAATCTACAGGTTTAAGTAAATCAGTTTATCTTTGTTAGACCACGAGATTTAGTTCAAAGCAGTAAAAATTATACAACAGTTATGAGCACTTGAATTTAAAGCTTTAACCCGCGGATAGCTTAAATGCGCTATACGTCTTCCTTTACGACATATTGCAAACGCTGATCAAGCATTCGGTTACAAATTTATAAGCACCCAGTTCGTTGAGTGAGGTTTGTCAAACCTACGGTACCGTTCTTATAGTTCGAGCCTTACAAAGTAATTAATATATTCAAGCTAGGGGCTTTTGGATCTAACTCATAGTGTATATTCAGTTTTGTACTCATTTCTAATGCGTAAAATAGTTTAAAATAGCATGTTATCTCATCCCAAAAAGTAAAAATGTATGGGACTGTAGACTCACCTTGAGTGCACTTGACAAATCACAAGCGATAAGTAGTCGAATTACAACGACCAAGTAATGAAACCTAAATGTACCATTTATAGTTACATAAGTTTTGTTTTAAAAGACGGACTCACAGTTCAGTTGCCCTATTGCTCAGATCGACGTAATCGTACAGTAAAAGTCAACACAGAAGTTAACTAGTCAAGCAAATCAACAAAAAGTCAAACTTAGTCAAAGTGGTCAACCTAGGTCAAATACATCAGTAGGTCATGCCAATGTTATCATAAAGTCAAACCAATGTCAACTTATAAGTTTCACACATTCGTTTAGTCAATTAACGATTTCTAGTTTAACGTTTGTATGTTTTCACGGCAGTCATGCAATCGGACAAGCATAGTTCATAAATGACACATCAAACAATTATGAACCATTCTAGATCATTAGTCCATGTTATAATATTTCTAAAAAGACTAAGAACGCTATCATACGATTCCTAGAACTCACGTAGCATGCAACACAATCAAGTTCAGTTTTTGTTTGCGCATCAGTTTTGTAAAATTTCTCGTTTAATCTAGAAAATAGCAATTAACAAACGGCCAATTGGATATGGCTCTAAACACTCCAAATTATCAGTGGTAAAATAATAAAATAAATCTATCTAGCCAATTCGTACAGTTGTAACCAACAATTCGGGTTTTCTGATTTAGACAGAATTTCGACCTTTGGTTTCGGCACGCATACAACACATATCAAACCAAGATTTCAGAGCTAGACATATAAATGAGATATTCTAAGTAACATATATAATACAACATACCAGAAGCATAAAGTCCAATTCAACTCCTACTTCATGCTAGACATTTATTGGTGCAAAATAGACAGATTCGATCCTAATCAGGTAGCTGTTTTCGGGGTCGAATATATGAATATCTAGGAACATTTAGCACATGAATTCTACATGAAATATCAAGTAATACTCATGAAAGTTACAGAAAACAAAATATTAGTCATCAAAAAACATGTCAAGTGGTTGTTTGGTCCATGAACTAATTACTATTCAATACGTTGTTGCACGAACATTCGGGTAATCATAAAATGAATTTTACAAATCTGTTTACTATGATATCCTAGTCCATTTTATGTGTTTTTCAATCCAATATCCATCTATCATTAGTTTATAAGCCAATTCATAACTCAAAAGTTGTATTTTTCGTTTTAGTGCACAATTACATACCGAAACTTCAAACGATCATAACTTAGGCTATACTAAACGAAATCATGCGATTCAAGCGAGAAAATTCAATAGTTTTTCAATAGCTATTCATCTATAAATATTGTAATTGTAGAAAACAAAGTCACAAAAACCAGTAGCATAGCAATACAATTCGTGATTAAACCCTAACTCGTAAATCGGACAATATAATGACTAATTACATGTACAAACGCGACCAATTGAGCAATAGAACATCTAATGCATAAGATTAACATTAAAAATCAGATTTATAAATTTAGGGTTTGCAATTATACCTTTCTAGGGCAATCAACACACGTTACTAGATGTAGAATGATGCAAGGAACAAATTTGATGCTCAAGGTTTTTGCAAATAACAAGTAGATTATGGTGCTATGGTGGTGAATAAATTGTGAGATTTTAAGGGTGTATATATAGACTCATGGCTTACGAATTAATAAATATTTATTTATATTTATTGTAGACAATATCATATTTAATATTTAGCATATCTCATATTAAATGTAGGCATATCTAGTATGAAATGCATAAATTGAATTGATGAATTAGCAAGGAACATGATTCCAATAATCAAGGGATATGATATGATATCATATATTATATATTTGGTCAATTAACAAAAGTTGAAAGTGACATGTGCATTTACTTACGTATGAATATGAATTGAATGAATGAAATGGATTTCATATTTACATTTTTAATCCTTATATTTCAATATGCCTTACAATTTTATTTATGTAAATACACCACTTTCTAGAGTCCTTTTAGAATAAACGGTGTGTAATAAAACTCATGTGTAATTAAAATAATAGTAGCTCCCGAATGTTGAAAATCTTGGCTACTTTAAGTGTGTCTTTTCCTTAAGGTCAAAACTAGTTGGTTCCATGTGTGGAAATTTGTATCTAAATGATACGTATTAGATAAGCTTTAATATATATCATTATCTATTTTGATTTTCTTATTTTATAATATACGATTTAGTCCTTAAACATTGTAAGTTTATTTAATTTGTTTGATGATGATGTCAAAGATTAAAAGTTTGGGTAACTTCAATTACCCGACAGTCTCGTGAGACCTCTGTTGCAGTTTTCAAAACTGTGTCGTTTTCTCAGTTTTTCAAAATATGAAATAAGTTTTCCGGCTAATATAATTATATATTAAATAAGTTAGTTCATCATGAACTCAAGTATGCATTTAATTCAGTTAAATACACGAATCGAAAGTAAACACCATTAAATACTTTAGCGGAGAGTTAACAAAGTTTAATGGAAATAGCAAGGGTATTACAAATGGGTTAACCTTCTAATACCGAGACCACCCTCCTCTTTAGGAAGATAAACATCATCCCACCGAACTTTTGCTCTGCCTTTCTTCAAATCACCTTGACACCACAAAAATCCGCGCAAAAGTTGCTCAATATCTTTAATAATCTTGTCAGGCAATATGAACACGGAGCACCAATAAAGTTGCATAGCTGTAAGGACTGAGATAATCAATTGAATGTGACGACCCGGAAATTTTCGACCAAATATAACTTAATATTATATGGTTCCGATACGATAAGCAAAGTCTGTAAATGTGAGTCTCAAAATTTTTGAACTGTTTCACATATTCATTTGACTTCAACTATTCCCGACGATTCACGCACAATTAATTGTAAATAGATATGTGTGTGTGTGTGTATATATATATATATATATATATATATATATATATATATATATAATAATTTGAAATATAATTTGAAGTATTATACGTTGTTGTTATTAAAATTAATAAAATAAAAAATAGGATATTATAATAATTACTATTTAAAATATATCTACATATATAAATAAAGTATATTAAAAATAAATATTAAATGATTGTAATACTCGTTTGATATTCCGATTGATATTAAGCAAGATAAATTCAAACTTATGTAATTTTAAAATAAACGGTGATCTGAAAATGAGTTATATAATCTATAGGCTTATTAAATATATATTTAGGAGCTATTTGTTAAATTTTTACACTTAGTATATTTTACTTGGGATTGAGGGCCAATAATCAATTAACTTTTTATTGATTGATTTTACACCCTAAAAGACCGAAATAATTAAATATAGTTAATTTAAAAATTTGGGATTTTTCTGAAGACTATTATTCGCCACTGATTAACAACGGACTACGAAATACTATCCCTATTAAACTGTCGGTAACTAAGTGACAATTAATAGGCTGCTATAATTTTGTGCACATGTTCATTTACTATTACTGATTGAGTCATTGATTGATTAATTATTATACTTTTCGCTATTGTGTGTGATTGGCTTCTTCACAATTAAAACTATACGCAGTAATATGAGTATATAGAATATATCTCTTCATTCAACCACTTTGATTCACATCCAATAATATCTTTACATTAGTCTTTCTTTTTATTTCTCTGCTACCCGGTCCAATTATCATTATCTACTTTATATTTTGTAGTGAACCAAACACCCACACAAACCATTATGATCTATTACTACTATTCTATGTTTCTATCAAAATAAACTCATCACCCTAGTTTCTTTAGTTTCTTCTTCTTGGTGACCATCACCGACAACCCTCTTCAATCACTCACGAATAACCATCGACAACCAATTCAAAACCTTCATCATTCTTTTCGATCACCATCGTCATCGTGATAATTGGTGTTCATTTTCTGTCCCTTCATGAAACTTAACCCGTCAATTTCGACCACCACCCAATTCATCATTCCACTGTGATTTATCAACATGACCCACCACAATCACCACCCTTATCACTCGGCACCTATTTGATAACCACCATCCACCTCCAACTACAAACAACCACCTTAACCACATGCAGCTGCTCATTTTTTTTTACAAAAGCTCGACAAAATCAACACACTTTGTGATACTTTGCGGCTACTGTTTACGTTTTCTGTTTCTAAACAAACCATCCATAAACCACCAACTCTCCTACTATGATATTAATGTTTCAACCTACAAAACACCACCACCGATGCAATATTATGGATGCTGCTATATTAATTTTTTTTTTGTTTAACAAACACCACTGCCACTAACTTATGTTTCTAATCAATTCGAAGACAACCACTAAACCAAACCACCATCTTCAACCTTGAACACACACCATAAATGAATCAATGTTACGCTGATATGTTTATGTTTTTTTGTCACCTTAAACCGCCATCGTCATGTGCTACAAACTGTTTCAGTTCAGCTCACGAAACCTACTATTTTGTTGCTACGATTTACTATTTGAAGTATATAAAATTACTGCAACTTTCTATTCCTATTTGTTATCAAAACCCAAAACCCACTTGCTCTAGTTTTTAACATTCGATAACTGTTACATTTGTTTTCTTCGAGTTACTGATTTAACGAGGATTAAGTTAACAGTTTTTTTTCTTTTCTATTTCAATTCAATGAATTAAAAAGGAGCTACTTATTGTTGGTTAAGAAAATGGCAGAAAAGTTAACCCCACATTCATCCCACTTCCCACTAGTTAATTATAAAAAAAAGGAGAGAAGCCTAAATTCTTTTATTGATCAAACAGCTCGTCGATTAAACTGGTTAGCTTGGGCCGTGATTCTAAAAAGTTATTGAGCCACGAATTATTGTGCATACAGGCCGATAAGTTTCTTAGCTAGTTGGGCCGTATTTTCCCTGCTTTATTGGGCTGCTAGTCCGTGTTGTTTGAGCCGAATTAAAATATTTTCGGTTGGGCCGTGAGATTTAGCTATTGGGCCGTAAACTTTGATTTAGATGTTGGGCCAGATTGTTATATAGATGATGGGTTAAATATGTTGGGTTAGGAGATATAATACAAAAACAGAATTGGAGCCATGGTTAAGGGGTGTATGGGTGAGCGAGAGGTTGCGGGTTCGAGCCCGGGCAATGGCGTATTATTTTTAGGAGCTTGTTTTCTTCAAAGGTTGTATTCTAGAATTATTATTATTATTATTATTATTATTATTATTATTATTATTATTATTATTATTATTATTATTATAATAATAATAATTATTATTATTATTATCATCATTATTAGTAAAAGTATTATTATTATAGATATTATAGTTATTATTATTATTATTACTACTATTATTATTATTATCTATATTATTTTATCAAATAACTATTAGTTATATAAAATTATATTTATTACATATAACATAACTATATTAATACTTTTATAATAAATATTAATAAATATAATTAATTAGGTTACTAATGAAAAACCTAATTAAAATAACAATTAAATCACTAATAATATATAAATTCGACTACCATTATATGTGTTAATATATATATATATATATGAGGAATATTCATTTGAGTCCATAAATTAAGTTGAGATTCAAGGGACCAATGAGAACGCGACACGTGTCGTGAAAATCACATGTGATTGAAAAAAAAATAAAAAAAAAATTTTTGAAAAAAAAAAAAATTTTAAATTTTTTTCGAAATTTAAAAAAAAAAAATTTTAAATTTTTTTTTTTTACAATCACATGTGATTGGATTTGCCATGCATAATCACATGTGATTGAGTTTACAATCACATGTGATTGGGTTTACAATCACATGTGATTGACATGCATAATCACATATGATTTTAAAAAAAAAAATTCAAAAAAAAATGTTCGAAAAAAAAATTTGAAAAAAAAATTTTCGAAAAAAAATTAAAAAATTTTTTTTTTCGATTTTTTTTTTCATTCACATGTGATTTTCGCGCCACATGTCGCGTTCTCATTGGTCCCTTTGTTTTCAAGCAAATTTATGGATGCAAGTGATTACAACTCATATATATATATATATATATATATATATATATATATATATATATATATATATATATATATATATATATATATATATATATATATATATATATATATATATAAATGATATAGGTTCGTGAATCCGAGGCCAACCTTGCACTTATTCAAAGTCATCATATGTATTTTTACTACAAAATACAGTATAGTGAGTTTCATTTGCTCCCTTTTTAAATACTTTTGCAATATATATATTTTTGGGACTGAGAATACATGCGCTTTTATAAATGCTTTACGAAATAGACACAAGTAATCGAAACTACATTCTATGGTTGAATCGTTATACCGGATATCGCCCTTGTTGAACTTGGTAACCTAAGAATTGGTGTTTATTATAATTGCCACCAGTTGACGCGAATCCTAAAGATAGATCTATGGGCCTTGACAAGCCCCAGTCAGAGAATTTGAACTGCTTTAGTACTTCGATGTTTATATGTTTGGGGATATTCTAGATGTATTTTGTTAATGTCGGTTACCAGGTGTTCAATCTATACGAATAAATTTTAAACACTTGCGAGTGTATGATTATTGATAAAATGAAATCTTGTGGTCTATTAAAATTATGAAAATGATTGAGTACGATAAACTAATGAACTCACCAACCTTTTGGTTGACACTTTAAAACATGTTTATTCTCAGGTATGAAAGAAATCTTCCGCTGTGCATTTGCTCATTTTAGAGATATTACTTGGAGTCATTCATGACATATTTCAAAAGACGTTGCATTCGAGTCGTTGAGTTCATCAAGATTATTATTAAGGCAATTATAGTTGGATATATTATGAAATGGTATGCATGCCATCAACTTTCGATGTAATGAAAGTATGTCTTTTAAACACGAATGCAATGTTTGTAAAATGTATCATATAGAGGTCAAGTACCTTACGATGTAACCAAATGTAATGTATTCGTCTAGATAGATTAGGACGGGTCATTAAAGTTGGTATCAGAGCAGTGGTCTTAGCGAACCAGGTCTTGCATTAGTGTGTCTAACTGATAGTTGTTTAGATGCATTAGTGAGTCTGGACTTCGACCGTGTCTGCATGTCAAAAGTTTTGCTTATCATTTCGTGTCGAAAATCATCTACTTATCATCCTTAGGAAATTACCTGCTTATCATTCCTAGTCTAGACACATATTACTGCATTGATTGCATGAATAGTGTATAGACAAATCCATATCTTAGCGTATATGTTACTTTAGACTTTATCTGACACGTTTCCTTAATTTTCTCCGTAATCTACGGGATCTTCAGTACTATATTAGATATTCTATATAATTAGAATATTATCCGATAATCGAAAATCATTTCATATCGAAAATCCTCTAACTGATCATAAGAGATGGATCCTACAACTAGCTTGGATTCCATTAGTTCCGGAAGTAATTTCGAGATGCGTATTGAAGTAGACTCCGAAGTCAATGAACCCGAAGTGTCTCCACCGTTTAGCTATTTTTCTTTCTGGAGGAGATGGGGGTGGGTCCGAGACTTACTCACTCGATAGAGAAATGAAGAAGGCGAGCCCTACCGCGAACCAAACTTACCTCTTAACATCGGAGAAAACGATGTACTCACCGGTGAACCTATGCGCAACACTGTATTCACCCTTCTTGCTAAAGTTTTCCACCTCGAAGGTCGCATTATTGCAATCTCAGAAAATATTCAACCTCTACTTCCGAATACCAATCGAAGGGGAATATTAGAAAAAGTTAGGGAACTTCGAATTGATAATCAAGATCTATCAAATCAGATGAGTGGATGAATAGAAATGATAGAGGGTAGGATAGAAACCCTGACAAGAATGGTGCGTGATTTACAAGCGATACTTACTACACCAACATCATCACCAACCTCAGCACCAACAACACTTGTAGCACCGATAGCAACAGTACCACCATCAGCAGCACCAACAGCATAACCAGTACCAACAACAACAACATCATCACACGTCTCAACCTCGCAATCTATACCTCAAGCATAATCATCGTTCTACGAATCATTCTACATAAACTATCTTCGTCCTTCATGGAGATTATGTAATCTCTAATGTTTTAGAGATTATGTACTCTAGTTCTAGCCGTAAATCTGATGAGTTTAATATCACATTGACTGTATAAATCCATGATTACGTCTGAAGAAAATATATATGTATATATGTTTTCATAAAATTGTAATTAAAATTTTTATTGTACAAACTGTTAATGGTGAAAATATTTTAACGGGTAGGTAATACTCGAGGAATATTTAGATTTCGCATTAATAAGTTACACTGTACATTCTTCGAATCTGATTCAACAGTCATTTACTATCCTACTTACAACCACAGCTATACGAATCCGTTCACCACAGAATAACCATTTTCATTCAATTTCATATTTGGATTTTGACCTATCAGAATCCAACAAGTGGCATAATGAAGAAAAACATTGGACAAAATAAAATTTGTTAGAAATAAACAAATTAACTATGAGAAATTCTGTTAAGAATCCAGGCTAACAAAATCCTAGCTAACTGTTAATTCCTTATTACATTTAATTATCGCAATTTTAATTCTCGCAATTTTATTTATCGTCATTTAATTTCTGTTATTTATTTTACGCACTTTAAATATCGGGACACGTATACAAGGTTTTGACATATCATATCGACGCATCAATATATATTATTTGGAATAACCATAGACACTCTATATGCAGTAATGCTTGAGTTAGCTATACAGGGTTGAGGTTGATTCTACAATAATATATATACTTTGAGTTGTGATCGAGTCTGAGACATGTATACAATGGGTCACGAATATGTATTAATTAATTCGAATATTATATATTAAATTATATATGAATTGTTGAATTACTAACTGTGGACTATCAACTGAGGACTACCAACATTGGACAATTAAAATGAATTAAAATATTAATTATAACATATGAAACTAAGCAATTCTTCAAGTTTTTCACTTGATTTCATCTTAAACCTCATTTGTATCTTGACGATTACAATCTGCGTTCAAACCTTTCATTTTTCTTGAAAACACCTCAGTCGAGAAGATGAACCAACCGCATTTCATCTACAGAAGAAAAGATTGATGCATATAGTTATGCACCTGAAAACACTCGAAACCTGAGTAAACGTTTAACACGTATCTGTGCTAGCTCCTTTGGCATTGTTATTACCGAAATTAACTTTACAATCCCTCTTCAAATTAGACAATTTTGTCACAGCTCCAGCAAATCAACTTCGACTTTCATTCGGATTAGCCCTATTATAACCTTGATATATAAGTTTGTTTTTCGTCATCGTTAACAGAGAACCGTTTATATTCCACCACACTAGCAGTAAACTTTCCAGCAACTTCAATACTCACTGGCTTAAGTCTCTTCGAAAAACCGTTATACTTGTTCATTAAAACCTTATCATATACTCATCTGCATCTTGTAACGGTAATTGTCATACCAAAAAGCTTCAATCATTATTTTGAATCTCGTAGTGTTTTTACATCAACAGTTATATGTATACATATAACATTTATCTCCTAAAGTTACGATCTTCAATTCTAAAATTTTGAAAAGCACCCAGCCTACGAATCAACACATTGAATTTTGAAAAAGCTGAATGAAGCAGCAGAAACTGTAAGCAACCGTAAACGACCTTAATCGTCAGAAGTTTGATGATAAAGAATAGTATGTTGGAAAAGCTCAGAAAAGTTGGAACTAGAAAACGGATTGAGCTAAAAATGAAGGAGACCAAGGATAAATACAAGGACCATACCCTATATTCAAAAAATCCAGGTAATTCTGGATCCGTTGAAATCTTTAGAGAATATCTTGCTCCGAAGTCATGTTAAAATCTTGCGAAAAATTTTTCTTCATCAACCTTCGAACTTGGAAATTCCAAAATATCATCATAAATATCTTCGATATTTCTGAGGATATTTTCATAAATATTCTCGTCCGAAATTATATACCTCTTCGTGCTTCCTGTGTTTCATTATTTTGGAAACTTCTGTAAAATTTAAGTTTAATTTATGAATGAATTCTGGAGAAATGTAAAGAAATTGATGCATGAATTAGCATAATATAATGACACTTGATCAACGTGATTATATTACAGTAAGTCATGCTGAGTTTCTAATGGAACGTGATGATTCACAGATCATACCATTATCATGTGCCATGTTACACGACTCTTGTATTCTATCTAACCTCAAAAATATCAAGAAAATATTATCTTGATGATTTGGTCTTTTCCGGATATTCTGGTAATTTGACAATTCAAATCGTGCTACTACCTTTCCTTTCTACCTTGTATATTATGATAATTCAAAAACTCCATATTTACAAATTCTGGACCATTACTCGCTTTACTAGAGGTCGAGAGGAGAATAAAAAGGCAAAGAGCTCCAAAATATAAGAGAAAATATAAAGCCCAATAACAACACGGAGGTTACAAACCGTGGATATTAATACGAATAGCAATATAAAGACACGGTAGAATTAAGAATAGTATCACCCCAAGGTAATAGTAAAAGTAAATAGATTTTTCTGGGGGAAGATTAAAAAGAAGGACAACAGAAATGATAATTACGAAAATATCAAGGATTAGAACGGGATTAAGCATTTTCACAATCTTTTGGATGTATAAACTAAGAAAGAAAGTATAGGAATGGTGAGAATAATGGAACGGAAGAGTTTAATTTATAATGGAAATATCAGACAGAGTAATCGAGGCAGATCACCGTATTAACTTATAGAGATTTTAATTTTCTTACTCGCCGAAGAATCAAATCTTTTAGATTTCGAAGATTTTCTTTAAATCCCTTGAATTCCAGAATTCAACCATGACTAGTCAAAAGTTATGATGAAACCTGTCTTTCTCATTTCACTCCTTTGTGATAGATTCATTTGTACTCTTCGAATAATCGAATTGTTTTATCCATATTACTCACTAATGATAAAAACTCTAATTTCTAACTCGTATGCGTCATGAAAACATACTTATTGTCAGTTATGACCATCCTAATCAAATTTCAGAACGAAATTTCTTTAACGGGTAGATACTGTGACGACCCGGAAATTTCCGACCAAATTTAAACTTAATATTATATGGTTCTGATACGATAAGCAAAGTCTGTAAATGTGAGTCTCAAAATGTTTGAACTGTTTCACATATTCATTTGACTTCGACTATTCCCGATGAATCACGAACAATTAATTGTAAATAGATATGTGTGTGTGTGTATATATATATATATATATATATATATATATATATATATATATATATATATATATATATATATATAAATAATAATTTGAAATATAATTTGAAGTATTATATGTTATTGTTATTAAAATTAATAAAATAAAAAATAGGATATTATAATAATTACTATTTAAAATATATCTACATATATAAATAAAGTATATTAAAAATAAATATTAAATGATTGTAATACTCGTTTGATATTTCGATTGATATTAAGCAAGATAAATTCAAACTTATGTAATTTTAAAATAAACGGTGATTCGAAAATGAGTTATATAATCTATAGGCTTATTAAATATATATTTAGGAGCTATTTGTTAAATTTTTACACCTAGTATATTTTACTTGGGATTGAGCGCCAATAATCAATTAACTTTTTATTGATTGATTTTACACCCTAAAAGACCGAAATAATTAAATATAGTTAATTTAAAAATTTGGGATTTTTCTGAAGACTATTATTCGCCACTGATTAACAACGGACTACGAAATACTATCCCTATTAAACTGTCGGTAACTAAGTGACAATTAATAGGCTGCTATAATTTTATGCACATGTTCATTTACTATTACTGATTGAGTCATTGATTGATTAATTATTATATTTTTCGCTATTGTGTGTGATTGGCTTCTTCACAATTAAAACTATACGCAGTAATATGAATATATAGAATATATCTCTCCATTCAACCACTTTAATTCACATCCAATAATATCTTTACATTAGTCTTTCTTTTTATTTCTCTGCTACCCGATCCAATTATCATTATCTACTTTATATTTTGTAGTGAACCAAACACCCACACAAACCATTATGATCTATTACTACTATTCTATGTTTCTGTCAAAATAAACTCATCACCCTAGATTCTTTTGTTTCTTCTTCTTGGTGACCATCACCGACAACCCTCTTCAATCACCCACGAATAACCTTCGACAACCAATTCAAAACCATCATCATTCTTGTCTATAACCATCATCATCGTGATAATTGGTGTTCATTTTCTGTCCCTTCATGAAACTTAACCCGTCAATTTCGACCACCACCCAATTCATCATTCCACCGTGATTTATCAACATGACCCACCACAATCACCACCCTTATCACTCGGCACCTATTTGATAACCACCATCCACCTCCAACTACAAACAACCACCTTAACCACATGCAGCTGCTCATTTTTTTTTTTTACAACAGCTCGACAAAATCAACACACTTTGTGATACTTTGTGGCTACTGGTTACGTTTTCTGTTTCTAAACAAACCATCCATAAACCACCAACTCTCCTACTATGATATTAATGTTTCAACCTACAAAACACCACCACTGATGCAATATTATGGATGCTGCTATATTCATTTTTTTTGTTTAACAAACACTACTGCCACTAACTTATGTTTCTAATCAATTCGAAGACAACCACTAAACCAAACCACCATCTTCAACCTTTAACACACACCATAAACGAATCAATGTTACGCTGATATGTTTCTGTTTTTCTGTTACTTTAAACCGCCATCGTCATGTGCTGCAAACTGTTTCAGTTCAGCTCATGAAACCTACTATTTTGTTGCTACGATTTACTATTTGAAGTATATAAAATTACTGCAACTTTCTATTCCTATTTGTTATCAAACCCCAAAACCCACTTGCTCTAGTTTTTAACATTCGACAGCTGTTACATTTGTTTTCTTCGAGTTACTGATTTAACGAGGATTGAGTTAACAGTTTTTTTTTTTATTTTCTATTTCAATTCAATGAATTAAAAAGGAGCCACTTATTGTTGGTTAAGAAAATGGCAGACACGTTAACCCCACATTCATCCCACTTCCCACTAGTTAATTATAAAAAAAAGGAGAGAAGCCTAAATTCTTTTATTGATCAAACAGCTCGTCGATTAAACTGGTTAGCTTGGGTCGTGATTCTAAAAAGTTATTGGGCCACGAATTATTGTGTGTACAGGCCGATAAGTTTCTTAGCTTGTTGGGCCGTATTTTCCCTGCTTTGTTGGGCTGATAGTCCGTGTTGTTTGAGCCGAATTAAAATATTTTCGGTTGGGCCATGAGATTTAGCTATTGGGCCGTAAACTTTGATTTAGATGTTGAGCCAGATTGTTATATAGATGACGGGTTAAATATGTTGGGTTAGGAGATATAATACAAAAATAGAATTGGAGCCATGGTTAAGGGGTGTATGGGTGAGCGAGATGTTGCGAGTTCGAGCCCTGGCAATGGCGTATTATTTTTAGGAGCTTGTTTTCTTCAAAGGTTGTATTTTAAAATTATTATTATTATTATTATTATTATTATTATTATTATTATTATTATTATTATTATTATTATTATTATTATTATTATTATTATTATAGTTATTATTATTACTACTATTATTATTATTATCTATATTATTTTATCAAATAACTATTAGTTATATAAAATTATATTTATTACATATAACATAACTATATTAATACTTTTATAATAAATATTAATAAATATAATTTATTAGGTTACTAATGAAAAACCTAATTAAAATAACAATTAAATCACTAATAATATATAAATTTATTCGACTACCATTATATGTGTTAATATATATATATAAATGATATAGGTTCGTGAATCCGAGGCCAACCTTGCACTTATTCAAAGTCGTCATATGTATTTTTACTACAAAATACAGTATAGTGAGTTTCATTTGCTCCCTTTTTAAATGCTTTTGCAATATATATATTTTTGGGATTGAGAATACATGCGCTTTTATAAATGCTTTACGAAATAGATACAAGTAATCGAAACTACATTCTATGGTTGAATCGTTATACCGGATATCGCCCTTGTTGAACTTGGTAACCTAAGAATTAATGTTTATTATAATTGCCACCAGTTGACGCGAATCCTAAAGATAAATCTATGGGCCTTGACAAGCCCCAGTCATAGAATTTGAACTACTTTAGTACTTCGATGTTTATATGTTTGGGGATATTCTAGATGCATTTTTTTAATGTCGGTTACCAGGTGTTCAATCCATACGAATGAATTTTAAACACTTGCGAGTGTATGATTATTGATAAAATGAAATCTTGTGGTCTATTAAAATTATGGAAAGGATTGAGTATGATAAACTAATGAACTCACCAACCTTTTGGTTGACACTTTAAAGCATGTTTATTCTCAGGTATGAAAGAAATCTTCCGCTGTGCATTTACTCATTTTAGAGATATTACTTGGAGTCATTCATGACATATTTCAAAAGACGTTGCATTCGAGTCATTGAGTTCATCAAGATTATTATTAAGGCAATTATAGTTGGATATATTATGAAATGGTATGCATGCTGTCAACTTTTGATGTAATGAAAGTATGTCTTTTAAACACGAATGCAATGTTTGTAAAATGTATCATATAGAGGTCATGTACCTCGCGATGTAACCAAATGTAATGTATTCATCCAGATGGATTAGGACGGGTCATTAAATTGAACTCTACCCGCAAAGCAAAAGGAACTTGTTCTTCCAGTCTGAGATTTTATTCCGAATTCTGTCAACTAAAATCTTGCAGTCCCGATACACTAATCTAGATGACACCAAAGGCACGCCCAGATATCTAACTAGCAGACTCCCTTCTTCAAAAAGAATCATCGATAAAATAGCATTCTTTACTTGAGGACAAACATTAGAGAAAAAAGCGGTACTTTTTGGAAAGCTAGCAGACAATCCTGAGCATCTTTTGAACTCCTCAAGTGTGACGACCCGAAAAATTTCGACTTATTTTGAACCAAAACTATAAATGTTTCCGACATGATAAGTAATGAATTATGACAAGTTTTAAAACTTTTAAAAATGAGTTTTTATATAACGGTGGACCACCCCATTTTTCCGACGATTCACGAACGTCGTAACTTATGATAATTATATAATTGTGTATATATATACGGAAACATGCGAATAATATTTATATATGAAATGATAAAAATTTACTATTGAATGATGCAGTTTCGAATTAAAAAGTTGACGTATATAATCATTTTATTTTTATGATGTATTTTTTTTTAGTTTTTAAGAAGACACGAAGTTAAATCAAAGATGTACAAGTTGTAAAGCACAACGTACAACAACGTAACTTAAATAGTTGAATCGAAATTAATTCATTTACTATTCATTTGAATAGTAAATGAAACGAAAATAATTAATCTACTATTCACATGAAAGCGACATGATAGAAATTATTAATTATAAGTTACACAAAATACCCCTGAAGTATTTAATAAATACAACTTTTTAAAATATTAAAATTTGTTAATTCGATTGAATTAAACGAATTCAGTAATTCACGGTGGCACATAATGATCAGCAGACTAGTACGTACACTCTACGTCGAACGTATATAGTAATTTTATAAATAAATGAACCTTTTTACATCTAGTTTTATAAAGCTTAAGACCAAAATAAATATATGTATTCAATTAAAAAAGTGAAATATTTTTTATTTATACTTTTACCCGTCAATTATTAGCAACAGAGTATGAAATACCGGTCCGCGAAAACTGTCGGCATATATTATTGAATGTTAATTGTCACATTTTTATTTTCTATATTATTATATTATATTATATATTATATATATATATATATATATATATATATATATATATATATATTCGATCAATCCTGCCGAACCATTTCACAATTCAATCTATCTCTCTATCTAATTCACATACTCCATAGTATAATTATTTTTTATTTATATTATTATTATTATAATTAAGATTAATATTATTATTAATCTTACAGTTAGGAGTATTATTATTAGTAGTATTATACATAAAATACTACGACGAAGTTCTGCTCAAATGATTTCAAACCGAGTTTTCAAATAAGTCAAAGCTAAGGAAATTATGGGTTATAGCTATGGAGGTTATGGGTAATGTTCGTGGGTATTGTTCGCAAGTCAAACCTAGTGTTTATCATCTCCGTTGCGTCTACGTACTTTCCTGCAATATTGAATCACAATATTGATATGTGAGCATTCATAACTTATCTTTTATATATTAATAGTGTATCCATGTCTAGTACTCGAGTATATATGTTTATACATGCTTGTATGCTTTAATTTTTTCATTAGATAGTTTATGATGAATCACGAATTTGATACATATGCTACTGATATAATGAAATGTCCCGTTCATATTGATTATAAACGTTCCATATTAATTGATTTCGTCGCGAGGTTTTGACCTCTATATGAGACGTTTTTCAAAGAATGCATTCATTTTTAAAACAACCATAACCTTTATTTTATCGATAAAGGTTTAAAAAGCATTACGTAGATTATCAAATAATGATAATCTAAAATATACCTTTTACACACGACCATTACATAATGGTTTACAATAAGAATATATTACATCAAAAATAAGTTTCTTGAATGCAGTTTTTACATAATATCATACAAGCATGGACTCCAAATCTTGTCCTTATTTCAGTATGCAACAACGGAACCTCTTAATAATCACCTGAGAATAAACATGCTTAAAACGTCAACAAAAAAATGTTGGTGAGTTATAGGTTTAACCTATATATTATCAAATCATAATAATAGACCACAAGATTTCATATTTCAATATACATCCCATACATAGAGATAAAATTCATTCATATGGTGAACATCTGGTAACCGACATTAACAAGATGCATATAAGAATATCCCCTATCATTCCGGGAAATCCTTCGGACATGATAAAAACGAATTCAAAGTACTAAAGCATCCGGTACTTTGGATGGGGTTCGTTAGGCCCAATAGATCTATCTTTACGATTCGTGTCAATTAGTAGATTGGTTTACTAATTCTTTGGTTACCAAGCAAAAGGGGCATATTCGGCTTCGATCATTCACCCATATAATGTAGTTTCAATTACTTGTGTCTATTTCGTAAAACATTTATAAAGCTGCATGTATTCTCATCCCAAAATATTAGATTCTAAAAGTGGGACTATAACTCACTTTCACAGATTTTTACTTCGTCGGGAAGTAAGACTTGGCCACTGGTCGATTCACGAACCTATAATAAATATGTACATATATATCAAAGTATGTTCAAAATATATTTACAACATTTTTAATACGTTTTAATGTTTTAAGTTTATTAAGTCAGCTGTCCTCGTTAGTAACCTACAACTAGTTGTCCACAATTAGATGTACAGAAATAAATTGATATATATTATCTTGAATCAATCCACGACCCAGTGTATACACGTCTCAGGCTAGATCACAACTCAAAGTATTTATATTTTTGGAATCAACCTCAACCCTGTATAGCTAACTCCAACATTACTGCATATAGAGTGTCTATGGTTGTTCCAAATAATATATATAGATGGGTCGATATGATATGTCAAAACATTTGCATACGTGTCTATGGTATCCCAAGATTACATAATATATTAGAATACATGTATAATACAATATAAGTTAGCTAGGATATGATTAATATAGATTTGTTACCAATTTTCACGTAGCTACAACAAGCAAAAATAACCAATCTTGTTTTACCCATAACTTCTTCGTTTTAAATCCGTTTTGAGTGAATCCAATTGCTATGGTTTCATATTGAACTTAAGTTTATGAATCTATACAGAAAAAGTATAAGTTTATAGTCGGAATTAAAGGTTACAAGTCTTTTTTGTAAAGGTAGTCATTTCAGTCGAAAGAACGAAGTCTAGATGACCATTTTGGAAAACATACTTCCACTTTGAGTTTAACCATGATTTTTGGATATAGTTTCATGTTCATAAGAAAAATAATTTTCCCAGAAGAAAAACTTTTAAATCAAAGTTTATCATAGTTTTTAATTAACTAACCCAAAACAACACGCGGTGTTACTACGACGGCGTATATCCGGTTTTACGGTATTTTTCGTGTTTCCAGGTTTTAAATCATTAAGTTAGCATATCATATAGATATAGAACATGTGTTTAGTTTATTTTAAAAGTCAACTTAGAAGGATTAACTTTTGTTTGCGAACAAGTTTAGAATTAACTAAACTATGTTCTAGTGATTTCAAGTTTAAACCTTCGAATAAGGTAGTTTTATATATATGAATCGAATGATGTTATGAACATCATTACTACCTCAGGTTTTGTGGATCCTTGGATGGCTTGAAAGTTCTTGAAGCAGAATCATGACACGAAAATAAGTTCAAGTAAGATTTCCACTCGAAATAAGATTGTTATAGTTATAGAAATTGAATCAAAGTTTGAATATGAGTATTACCTTGTATTAGAAAGATATCTTACTGTAAATAAGAAAGATGTCTTGAAGTTGGATGATCACTTTACAAGATTGGAAGTAAGCTAGCAAACTTGGAAGTATTCTTGATTTTATGAAACTAGAACTTATAGAATTTATGAAGAACACTTAGAACTTGAAGATAGAACTTGAGAGAGATCACTTAGATGAAGAAAATTGAATAATGAAAGTGTTTGTAGGTGTTTTTGGTCGTTGGTATATGGATTAGATATAAAGGATGTGTAATTTTGTTTTCATGTAAATAAGTCATGAATGATTACTCATATTTTTGTAATTTTATGAGATATTTCATGCTAGTTGCCAAATGATGGTTCCCACATGTGTTAGGTGACTCACATGGGCTGCTAAGAGCTGATCATTGGAGTGTATATACCAATAGTACATACATCTAAAAGCTATGTATTGTACGAGTACGAATACGGGTGCATACCAGTAGAATTGTTGATGAAACAGAACGAGGATGTAATTGTAAGCATTTTTGTTAAGTAGAAGTATTTTGATAAGTGTCTTGAAGTCTTTCAAAAGTGTATGAATACATATTAAAACACTACATGTATATACATTTTAACTGAGTCGTTAAGTCATCGTTAGTCGTTACATGTAAATGTTGATTTGAAACCTTAAGTTAACGATCTTGTTAAATGTTGTTAACCCAATGTTTATTATATCTAATGAGATGTTAAATTATTATATTATCATGATATTATGATATATTACTAAATCTTAATATGATATATATACATTTAAATGTCGTTACAACGATAATCGTTACATATATGTCTCATTTCGAAATCCTTAAGTTAGTAGTCTTGTTTTTACATATGTAGTTCATTGTTAATATACATAATGACATGTTTACTTATCATTTATCATGATTAAACATAATGTATCAATATCTTAATGTGATTCATATGTATTTAGTAAGACGTTGTTATAACGATAATCGTTATATATATCGTTTCGAGTTTCTTAATTCAATAAACTCAATTTTATGTATATAAATCATTGTTAAAATACCTAATGAGATACTTACATATCATAATATCATGTTAACTATATATATAATCATATATATGTCATCATATAGTTTTTAGAAGTTTTAACATTCGTGAATCACCGGTCAACTTGGGTGGTCAATTGTCTATATGAAACCTATTTCAATTAATCAAGTCTTAACAAGTTTGATTACTTAACATGTTGGAAACACTTAATCATGTAAATATAAATTTCATTTAATATATATAAACATGGAAAAGTTCGGGTCACTACAGTACCTACCCGTTAAATATATTTTGTCCCGAAATTTTAAGCAGTTGGAGCTGTTGACGTATCTTCTAGAAATAAGTACGGGTATTTCTTCTTCATCTGATCTTCTCGTTCCCAGGTGAACTCGGGTCCTCTACGAGCATTCCATTGAACCTTAACAATTGGTATCTTGTTTTGTTTAATTCTTTTAACCACACGATCCATTATTTCGACGGGTTCTTCGATGAATTGAAGTTTTTCGTTGATTTGGATTTCGTCTAATGGAATAGTGAGATCTTCTTTAGCAAAAAATTTCTTCAAATTCGAGACGTGGAAAGTGTTATGTACAGCCGCGAGTTGTTGAGGTAACTCAAGTCGGTAAGCTACTGGTCCGACACGATCAATTATCTTGAATGGTCCAATATACCTTGGATTTAATTTCCCTCGTTTACCAAATCGAACAACGTCTTTCCAAGGTGCAACCTTAAGCATGACCATCTCTCCAATTTCAAATTCTATATCTTTTCTTTTAATGTCGGCGTAGCTCTTTTGTCGACTTTGGGCGGTTTTCAACCGTTGTTGAATTTGGATGATCTTCTCGGTAGTTTCTTGTATTATCTCCGGACCCGTAATCTTTCTATCCCCCACTTCACTCCAACAAATCGGAGACCTGCACTTTCTACCATAAAGTGCTTCAAACGGCTCCATCTCAATGCTTGAATGGTAGCTGCTGTTGTAGGAAAATTCTGCTAACGGTAGATGTCGATCCCAACTGTTTCCGAAATCAATAACACATGCTCGTAGCATGTCTTCAAGCGTTTGTATCGTCCTTTCACTCTGCCCACCAGTTTGTGGATGATAGGCTGTACTCATGTCTAGACGAGTTCCTAATGCTTGCTGTAATGTCTGCCAGAATCTTGAAATAAATCTGCCATCCCTATCAGAGATAATAGAAATTGGTATTCCATGTCTGGAGACGACTTCCTTCAAATACAGTCATGCTAACTTCTCCATCTTGTCATCTTCTCTTATTGGCAGGAAGTGTGCTGATTTGGTGAGACGATCAACTATTACCCAAATAGTATCAAAACCACTTGCAGTCCTTGGCAATTTAGTGATGAAATCCATGGTAATGTTTTCCCATTTCCATTCCGTGTTTTCGGGTTGTTGAAGTAGACCTGATGGTTTCTGATGCTCCGCTTTGACCTTAGAACACGTCAAACATTCCCCTATGTATTTAGCAATATCGGCTTTCATACCTGGCCACCAAAAATGTTTCTTGAGATCCTTGTACATATTCCCCGTTCCAGGATATGTACTGAGTATCTGGTTTTATGAGCTTCTCTAAGTACCATTTCTCTCATATCTCCAAATTTTGGCACCCAAATTCTTTCAGCCCTATACCGGGTTCCATCTTCCCGAATATTAAGATGCTTCTCCGATCCTTTGAGTATTTCATCCTTTAAATTTCCCTCTTTTAAAACTCCTTGTTGCGCCTCCTTTATTTGAGTAGTAAGGTTAGTGTGAATCATTATATTCATAGCTTTTACTCGAATGGGTTCTCTGTCCTTTCTGCTCAAGGCGTCGGCTACCACATTTGCCTTCCCCGGGTGGTAACGAATCTCAAAGTCGTAATCATTCAATAATTCAATCCACCTACGCTGCCTCATATTCAGTTGTTTCTGATTAAATATGTGTTGAAGACTTTTGTGGTCGGTATATATAATACTTTTGACCCCATATAAGTAGTGCATCCAAGTCTTTAATGCAAAAACAACCGCGCCTAATTCCAAATCATGCATCATATAATTCTGTTCGTGAATCTTCAATTATCTAGACGCATAAGCAATTACTTTCATTCGTTGCATTAATACACAACCAAGACCTTGCTTTGAGGCTTCACAATATATCACAAAATCATCATTCCCTTCAGGTAATGACAATATAGGTGATGTAGTTAACTTCTTCTTTAACAATTGAAACGCTTTCTCTTGTTCATCTTTCCATTCAAATTTCTTCCCTTTATGCGTTAAAGCAGTCAAGGGTTTTGCTATTCTGGAAAAGTCTTGGATGAACCTTCTGTAGTAACCAGCTAGTCCTAAAAATTGGCGTATGTGTTTCAGAGTTTTCGGGGTTTCCCACTTTTCAACGGTTTCAATCTTTGCTGGATCCACCTGAATACCTTCTTTGTTCACTATGTGACCGAGGAATTGAACTTCTTCCAACCAAAATGCAGACTTTAAAAACTTAGCGTACAGTTTTTCTTTTCTCAACAACTCTAGCACTTTTCTCAAATGTTCTTCGTGCTCTTGATCATTCTTCGAGTAAATAAGTATGTCATCGATGAAAACAATGACAAACTTTTCAAGATATGGTCCACACACTCTGTTCATGAGGTCCATGAACACAGCTGGTGCGTTAGTTAATCCAAACGGCATAACCATAAACTCGTAATGACCGTAACGCGTCCTAAAAGCAGTCTTTGGAATATCATCCTCCTTCACCCGCATTTGATGATATCCATAATGTAAATCGATCTTCGAATAAACAGACGAGCCTTGTAGTTGATCAAATAAGTCGTCGATTCTCGGTAGTGGGTAGCGGTTCTGGATGGTAAGTTTGTTCAACTCTCGGTAGTCGATACACAACCTGAATGTACCATCCTTCTTTTTGACAAACAAAACAGGAGCTCCCAATGGTGATGTGCTTGGTCGAATGAAACCACACTCTAAAAGTTCCTGTAACTGACTTTGTAATTCTTTCATTTCGCTGGGTGCGAGTCTGTATGGAGCATGAGCATTGGTGCAGCTCCTGGTATAAGGTCTATTTGAAATTCAACGGATCGATGTGGGGGTAATCCCGGTAATTCTTTTGAAAATACATCGGGAAATTCTTTTGTGACGGGAACATCACTGATGTTCTTTTCTTCAGGTTTAACTTCCTCGATGTGTGCTAGAATGACGTAACAACCTTTTCTTATTAGTTTTTGCGCCTTCAAACTACTAATAAGATTTAATTTCGCGTTGTTCTTTTCTCCGTACACCATTAAAGGTTTTCCTTTTTCACGCATAATGCGAATCGCATTTTTGTAACAAACGACCTCTGCTCTCACCTTTTTCAACCAGTCCATGCCAATTATTACATCAAAACTCCCTAATTCGACTGGTATTAAATCAATTTTAAATGTTTCATCCCCCAGTTTAATTTCTCTCTCCCGACATATATTATCTGCTGAAATTAATTTACCGTTTGCTAATTCGAGTAAAAATTTACTATCCAAAGGCGTCAATGGGCAACTTAATTTAGCACAAAATTCTCTACTCATATAGCTTCTATCCGCACCCGAATCAAATAAAACATAAGCAGATTTATCGTCAATAAGAAACGTACCCGTAACAAGCTCCAGGTCTTCCTGTGCTTCTGCCGCATTAATATTGAAAACTCTTCCACGGCCCTGCCCATTAGTATTCCCCTGATTCGGGCAATTTCTAATAATGTGGCCCGGTTTTCCACATTTATAACAAACAGCGTTGGTATTACTTGCTCCGACACTATTCGTTTCGGCATTACTTGTTCCGACATTATTTGTGAAATGTCCCATTCTTATTGATTAAAAACGTTCCATATTAATTGATTTCGTTGCGAGGTTTTGACCTCTATATGAGACGTTTTTCAAAGACTGCATTCATTTTTAAAACAAACCATAATCTTTATTTCATAAATAATGGTTTAAAAAGCTTTACGTAGATTATCAAATAATGATAATCTAAAATATCCAGTTTACACACGACCATTACATAATGGTTTACAATACAAATATGTTACATCGAAATCAGTTTCTTGAATGCAGTTTTTACACAATATCATACAAACATGGACTCCAAATCTTGTCCTTATTTTAGTATGCAACATCGGAAGCTCTTAGTATTCACCTGAGAATAAACATGCTTTAAACGTCAACAAAAATATTGGTGAGTTATAGGTTTAACATATATATATCAAATCGTAATAATAGACCACAAGATTTCATATTTCAATACACATCCCATACATAGAGATAAAAATCATTCATATGGTGAACACCTGGTAACCGACATTAACAAGATGCATATATAAGAATATCCCCATCATTCCGGGACACCCTTCGGATATGATATAAATTTCGAAGTACTAAAGCATCCGGTACTTTGGATGGGGTTTGTTAGGCCCAATAGATCTATCTTTAGAGTTCGCGTCAATTAGGGTGTCTGTTCCCTAATTCTTAGATTAACAGAATTAATAAAAAGGGGCATATTCGATTTTGATAATTCAACCATAAAATGTAGTTTCACGTACTTGTGTCTATTTTGTAAATCATTTATAAAACCTGCATGTATTCTCATCCCAAAAATATTAGATTTTAAAAGTGGGACTATAACTCACTTTCACAGATTTTTACTTCGTCGGGAAGTAAGACTTGGCCACTGGTTGATTCACGAACCTATAACAATATATACATATATATCAAAGTATGTTCAAAATATATTTACAACACTTTTAATATATTTTGATGTTTTAAGTTTATTAAGTCAGCTGTCCTCGTTAGTAACCTACAACTAGTTGTCCACAGTTAGATGTACAGAAATAAATCGATAAATATTATCTTGAATCAATCCACGACCCAGTGTATACGTATCTCAGTATTGATCACAACTCAAACTATGCATATTTTGGAATCAACCTCAACCCTGTATAGCAAACTCCAACATTCACATATAGAGTGTCTATGGTTGTTCCGAAATATATATAGATGTGTCGACATGATAGGTTGAAACATTGTATACGTGTCTATGGTATCTCAAGATTACATAATATACAATACAAGTTGATTAAGTTATGGTTGGAATAGATTTGTTACCAATTTTCACGTAGCTAAAATGAGAAAAATTATCCAATCTTGTTTTACCCATAACTTCTTCATTTTAAATCCGTTTTGAGTGAATCAAATTGCTATGGTTTCATATTGAACTCTATTTTATGAATCTAAATAGAAAAAGTATAGGTTTATAGTCGAAAAAATAAGTTACAAGTCGTTTTTGTAAAGGTAGTCATTTCAGTCGAAAGAACGACGTCTAGATGACCATTTTAGAAAACATACTTCCACTTTGAGTTTAACCATAATTTTTGGATATAGTTTCATGTTCATAATAAAAATAATTTTCCCAGAATAACAACTTTTAAATCAAAGTTTATCATAGTTTTTAATTACCTAACCCAAAACAGCCCGCGGTATTACTACGACGGCGTAAATTCGGTTTTACGGTGTTTTTCGTGTTTCCAGGTTTTAAATCATTAAGTTAGCATATCATATAGATATAGAACATGTGTTTAGTTGATTTTAAAAGTCAAGTTAGAAGGATTAACTTTTATTTGCGAACAAGTTTAGAATTAACTAAACTATGTTCTAGTGATTACAAGTTTAAACCTTCGAATAAGATAGCTTTATATGTATGAATAGAATGATGTTATGAACATCATTACTAACTCAAGTTCCTTGGATAAACCTACTGGAAATGAGAAAAATAGATCTAGCTTCAAAGGATCCTTGGATGGCTTGAAAGTTCTTGAAGCAGAATCATGACACGAAAACAATTTCAAGTAAGATTTCCACTCGAAATAAGATTGTTATAGTTATAGAAATTGAATTAAAGTTTGAATATGATTATTACCTTGTATTAGAAAGATAACCTACTGTAAGTAAGAAAGGTTTCTTGATCTTGGATGATTACTTGGAATGGATTTAGAAAACTTGGAAGTAAACTTGCAATGTTGGAAGTATTCTTGATTTTATGAAACTAGAACTTTTGAAATTTATGAAGAACACTTAGAACTTGAAGATAGAACTTGAGAGAGATCAATTAGATAAAGAAAATTGAAGAATGAAAGTGTTTGTAGGTGTTTTTGGTCGTTGGTGTATGGATTAGATATACAGGATATGTAATTTTGTTTTCATGTAAATAAGTCATGAATGATTACTCATATTTTTATAATTTTATGAGATATTTTATGCTAGTTGCCAAATGATGGTTCCCACATGTGTTAGGTGACTCACATGGGCTACTAAGAGCTGATCATTGGAGTGTATATACCAATAGTACATACATCTAAAAGCTGTGTATTGTACGAGTACGAATACGGGTGCATACGAGTAGAATTGTTGATGAAACTGAACGAGGATGTAATTGTAAGCATTTTTGTTAAGTAGAAGTATTTTGATAAGTGTCTTGAAGTCTTTCAAAAGTGTATGAATACATATTAAAACACTACATGTATATACATTTTAACTGAGTCGTTAAGTCATCGTTAGTCGTTACATGTAATGTTGTTTTGAAACCTTTAGGTTAACGATCTTGTTGAATGTTGTTAACCCATTATTTATTATAACAAATGAGATGTTAAATTGTTATATTATCATGATATTATGATATATAATATATCTTAGTATGATATATATACAGTTAAATGTCGTTACAACGATAATCGTTACATATATGTCTCGTTTCGAAATCGTTAAGTTAGTAGTCTTATTTTTACATATGTATTTCATTGTTAATACACTTAATAATATATTTACTTATCATTTAACATAATTAACCAAGTGTATCAATATCTTAATATGATTCATATGTACCTAGTAAGACGTTGTTATAACGATAATCGTTATATATATTGTTTTCGAGTTTCTTAAATTAATAGTCTCATTTTTATGTATATAACTCATTGTTAAAATACCTAATGAGATACATACTTATAATAAAATCATGTTAACTATATATATATATATATATAACCATATATATGTCATCGTACAGTTTTTACAAGTTTTAACGTTCGTGAATCACCGGTCAACTTGGGTGGTCAATTGTCTATATGAAACCTATTTCAATTAATCAAGTCTTAACAAGTTTGATTGCTTAACATGTTGGAAACACTTAATCATGTAAATAACAATTTCATTTAATATATATAAAAACATGGAAAAGTTCAGGTCACTACAGTACCTACCCGTTAAATAAATTTCGTCCCGAAATTTTAAGCAGTTGGAGGTGTTGACGTATCTTCTGGAAATAAATGCGGGTATTTCTTCTTCATTTGATCTTCACGCTCCCAGGTGAACTCGAGTCCTCTACGAGCATTCCATCGAACCTTAACAATCGGTATCTTGTTTTGTTTAAGTCTCTTAACCTCACGATCCATTATTTCGACGGGTTCTTCAATGAATTGAAGTTTTTCATTGATTTGGATTTCGTCCAACGGAATAGTGAGATCTTCTTTAGCAAAACATTTCTTCAAATTTGAGACGTGGAAAGTGTTATGTACAGCCGCGAGTTGTTGAGGTAGCTCCAGTTGGTAAGCTACTGGTCCGACACGATCTATAATCTTGAATGGTCCAATGTACCTTGGATTTAGTTTCCCCCGTTTACCAAATCGAACAACGCCTTTCCAAGGTGAAACCTTAAGCATGACCATTTCTCCAATTTCAAACTCTATATCTTTTCTTTTACTGTCCGCGTAGCTCTTTTGTCGACTCTGGGCAGTTTTCAATCTTTGTTGAATTTGGATGATTTTCTCGGTAGTTTCTTGTATTATCTCCGGACCCGTAATCTGTCTATCCCCCACTTCACTCCAACAAATCGGAGACCTGCACTTTCTACCATAAAGTGCTTCAAACGGCGCCATCTCAATGCTTGAATGGTAGCTGTTGTTGTAGGAAAATTCTGCTAACGGTAGATGTCGATCCCAACTGTTTCCGAAATTAATAACACAAGATCGTAGCATGTCTTCAAGCGTTTGTATAGCTCTGCCCATCAGTTTGTGGGTGATAAGCAGTACTCATGTCTAGACGAGTTCCCAATGCTTGCTGTAATGTCTGCCAGAATCTTGAAATAAATCTGCCATCCCTATCAGAGATAATAGAGATTGGTATTCTATGTCTGGAGACGACTTCCTTCAAATACAGTCGTGCTAACTTCTCCATCTTGTCATCTTCTCTTATTGGCAGGAAGTGTGCTGACTTGGTGAGACGATCAACTATTACCCAAATAGTATCATAACCACTTGCAGTCCTTGGCAATTTAGTAATGAAATCCATGGTAATGTTTTTCCATTTTCATTCCGGGATTTCAGGTTGTTGTAGTAGACCTGATGGTTTCTGATGTTCAGCTTTGACCTTAGAACACGTCAAACATTCTCCTACATATTTAGCAATATCGGTTTTCATACCTGGCCACCAAAAATGTTTCTTAAGATCCTTGTACATCTTCCCCGTTCCAGGATGTATTGAGTATCTGGTTTTATGAGCTTCTCTAAGTACCATTTCTCTCATATCTCCAAATTTTGGTACCCAAATTCTTTCAGCCCTATACCGGGTTCCGTCTTCTCGAATATTAAGATGCTTCTCCGATCCTTTGGGTATTTCATCCTTTAAATTTCCCTCTTTTAAAACTCCTTGTTGCGCCTCCTTTATTTGAGTAGTAAGGTTAGTGTGAATCATTATATTCATAGATTTTACTCGAATGGGTTCTCTGTCCTTTCTGCTCAAGGCGTCGGCTACCACATTTGCCTTCCCCGGGTGGTAACGAATCTCAAAGTCGTAATCATTCAACAATTCAATCCACCTACGCTGCCTCATATTCAGTTGTTTCTGATTAAATATGTGTTGAAGACTTTTGTGGTCGGTATATATAATACTTTTGACCCCATATAAGTAGTGCCTCCAAGTCTTTAATGCAAAAACAACCGCGCCTAATTCCAAATCATGCGTCGTATAATTTTGCTCGTGAATCTTCAATTGTCTAGATGCATAAGCAATCACCTTCGTCCGTTGCATTAATACACAACCGAGACCTTGCTTTGATGCGTCACAATAAACCACAAAATCATCATTCCCTCAGGCAATGACAATATAGGTGCCGTAGTTAGCTTTTTCTTCAATAATTGAAACGCCTTCTCTTGTTCATCCTTCCATTCAAATTTCTTCCCTTTATGCGTTAATGCAGTCAAGGGTTTTGCTATTTTGGAGAAATCTTGGATGAATCTTCTGTAGTAACCAGCCAATCCTAAAAATTGACGTATATGCTTCGGAGTTTTTGGGGTTTCCCACTTTTCAACGGTTTCGATCTTTGCCGGGTCCACCTGGATACCTTCTTTGTTCACTATGTGACCGAAGAATTGAACTTCTTCTAACCAAAATGCACACTTTGAAAACTTAGCGTACAGTTTTTCTTTCCTCAATACTTCTAGCACTTTTCTCAAATGTTCTTCGTGCTCTTGATCATTCTTTGAGTAAATAAGTATGTCATCGATGAAAACAATGACAAACTTGTCAAGATATGGCGCACACACTCGGTTCATAAGGTCCATGAACACAGCTGGTGCGTTAGTCAATCCAAATGGCATAACCATAAACTCGTAATGACCATAACGCGTCCTAAAAGCAGTTTTTGGAATATCATCCTCCTTTACTCGCATTTGATGATATCCAGAACGTAAATCGATCTTCGAATAAACCGACGAGCCTTGTAGTTGATCAAATAAGTCGTCAATTCTCGGCAGTGGATAACGGTTTTTGATGGTAAGTTTGTTCAACTCTCTGTAGTCAATACACAACCTAAATGTACCATCCTTCTTCTTGACAAACAAAACAGGAGCTCCCCATGGTGATGTGCTTGGTCGAATGAAACCACGTTCTAATAGTTCTTGCAGTTGGCTTTGCAGTTCTTTCATCTCGCTGGGTGCGAGTCTATAAGGAGCACGAGCTATTGGTGCAGCTCCTGGTACAAGATCTATTTGAAATTCAACAGATCGATGTGGAGGTAGTCCCGGTAATTCTTTCGGAAATACATCGGGAAATTCTTTTGCGACGGGAACATCATTGATGCTCTTTTCTTCAGTTTGTACTTTCTCGACGTGTGCTAGAACAGCATAGCAACCTTTTCTTATTAGTTTTTGTTCCTTCAAATTACTAATAAGATGTAGTTTAATGTTTCCCTTTTCTCCGTACACCATTAAGGGTTCTCTTTCTTCTCGTACAATGCGAATTGCATTTTTATAACATACGATCTCTGCTTTCACCTTCATCAGCCAGTCCATGCCAACTATTACATCAAAACTCTCTAACTCTACTGGTATCAAATCAATCTTAAATATTTCGCTACCCAGTTTAATTTCTCGATTCCGGCATATATTATCTGCTGAAATTAATTTACCGTTTCCTAATTCGAGTAAAAATTTACTATCCAATGGCGTCAATGGACAACTTAATTTAGCACAAAAATCTCTACTCATATAGCTTCTATCCGCACCCGAATCAAATAAAACGTAAGCAGATTTATTGTCAATAAGAAATGTACCCGTAACAAGCTCCGGGTCTTCCTGTGCCTCTGCCGCATTAATATTGAAAACTCTTCTGCGGCCTTGTCCATTCATGTTCTCCTGGTTCGGGGAATTTCTAATAATGTGGCCCGGTTTTCCACATTTATAACAAACTACATTGGCATAACTTGCTCCGACACTACTTGCTCCGCCATTACTCGTTTCGACACCATTTGTTCCTTTCGTTCTATTAACCCCTGGTCCGTAGACCTCACACTTCGCCGCGCTATGACCATTTCTTTTACACTTGTTGCAAAATTTGGTGCAGAACCCCGAGTGATACTTTTCACACCTTTGGCATAGCTGCTTCTGATTGTTGTTGTTGTTGCGGTTGTTATTGTTGTTGGGATGATTGTTGTAGTTGCTGCTGTTGTTGTTGTTGTTGTTGTTATTGTTGTTGTTGTTGTTGTTGTTGTTGTTGGGCCGTTTGTTGTAGTTGCGATTGATGTTGCGATTGTTGGGATAATTGTTGCGATTATTATTGTAATTGCTGTTGTTGTTGTATTGGTGATTCTTATCACCGTTTTCCTCCCACTTTCTTTTGACTTGCTTCACATTGGCCTCTTCAGCCGTCTGTTCTTTAATTCTTTCCTCAATCTGGTTCACTAGTTTGTGAGCCATTCTACATGCCTGTTGTATGGAGGCAGGCTTGTGTGAACTTATATCTTCTTGGATTCTTTCCGGTAATCCTTTCACAAACGCGTCGATCTTCTCTTCCTCATCTTCGAACGCTCCCGGACACAATAGGAACAATTCTGTGAATCTTCTTTCGTACGTGGTAATATCAAATCCTTGGGTTCGTAACCCTCTAAGTTCTGTCTTGAGCTTATTGACCTCGGTTCTGGGACGGTACTTCTCGTTCATCAAGTGCTTGAATGCTGACCACGGTAGTGCGTACGCATCATCTTGTCCCACTTGCTCTAGATAGGTATTCTACCATGTTAACGCAGAACCTGTGAAGGTATGCGTAGCGTACTTCACTTTCTCCTCTTCAGTACACTTACTTATGGCAAACACCGATTCGACCATCTCGGTCCAGCGTTTCAATTCGATCGGTCCTTCGGTTCCATCAAATTCCAAAGGTTTGCAGGCAGTGAATTCTTTGTAGGTACATCCTACACGATTTCCTGTACTGCTAGATCCAAGGTTATTGTTGGTATGTAGCGCAGCCTGTACTGCAGCTATGTTTGAAGCTAAAAAAGTACGGAATTCCTCTTCATTCATATTCACGGTGTGTCGAGTAGTCGGTGCCATTTCCTTCAAAATAGTCAAATGGAACAAGTTAATCATACAGAATATTAAGAGTAGTTAATAGTATTTCGTAGCATAATATGAACTCATTTATAA
Organism: Rutidosis leptorrhynchoides; assembly: GCF_046630445.1. NCBI lineage: Eukaryota > Viridiplantae > Streptophyta > Magnoliopsida > Asterales > Asteraceae > Rutidosis > Rutidosis leptorrhynchoides. The sequence continues at coordinate 82,932,927 of NC_092333.1, forward strand.
AAGCTTTTTCTTCATATTAGCGTTTTATAAGTTTAAATTCGGGTAGTACCTACCCGTTAAGTTCATACTTAGTAGCTAATATACAATTCAACTACTACAATTCTATATGAAAAACTGATTATAATAATATTTCGCGTTCAAACTTTTATACAATATTTTACAAACTTACAATACCGCTTATTTTACATAAAGCATGAAATATAGCACACAATAACTTTGATACAAGATAGTTGTGAAGATAATTCTAGCTAGTACACAAGTCGTTCAGCAAAGGCAATAAAGACACGTAATTCATACGTCCAGAAACAAGTCATGCATTTTGGTTTTACTAGGACTACTTCCCATCCTTGGTCTTGTGGAACATAACCGTTATGGCCGTTGATAAGACAGCGTGTTGTAACGTCGTCAAAGGGATGAGGGTTACGTAATGACCAACAGTCTCGTAATAACCTAAAAACCTCATTTCTTACCCCAATTACCGACTCCGTCACTTGTGGGAACGTTTTGTTTAATAGTTGTAGCCCGATGTTCTTTTTCTCACTTTGGTGAGAAGCGAACATTACTAACCCGTAAGCATATCATGCTTCTTTATGTTGCATGTTAGCCGCTTTTTCTAAATCATGAAGTCTTATATTCGGATACATTGAGTCAAAATAATTTCTTAACCCGTTGCGTAAAATAGCATTTGGGTTCCCCCCAATATATGCGTCAAAGTAAACACATCGTAACTTATGGGTTTCCCAATGTGATATCCCCCATCTTTCAAACGAAAGTCTCTTATAAACCAAGACATTCTTGGAATGTTCTTCGAATGTCTTACAAACTGATTTCGCCGTAAATAGTTGTGCCGAAGAATTCTGACCGACTCTAGACAAGATTTCATCAATCATGTCTCCGGGTAGGTCTCTTAAAATATTGGGTTGTCTATCCATTTTGTGTTTTTATACTGTAAAATAGACAAGAGTTAGATTCATAAAAAAAATACTTATTAATACAAGCAATTTTTACATATATCATAAAGCATAAGCACACTATATTACATATATTACACCACACGAATACAACTATCTTATTCCGACTCGCTCGTTTCTTCTTCTTCGGTTTTGGTTCGTTTTGCCAAGTTTCTAGGGATATATGATGTTCCCCTAATACGAGCTGTCGTTTTCCACAACGGTTTAGAAAAACCTGGTGGTTTAGAGGTTCCCGGGTCATTGTTACAACTTAAGGGCTTCGGGGGTTGACGATACATATAAAGTTCATCGGGGTTGGAATTAGATTTCTCTATTTTTATGCCCTTTCCCTTATTATTTTCTTTTGCCTTTTTAAATTCAGTTGGGGTAATTTCTATAACATCATCGGAATTCTCGTCGAAATTCGATTCATCGGAGAATTGGTAATCCTCCCAATATTTTTCTTCCTTGGCGGAAACACCATTGACCATAATTAACCTTGGTCGGTTGGTTGAGGATTTTCTTTTACTTAACCATTTTATTATTTTCCCCACCGGTTCTATTTCCTCCTCCGGTTCCTCCTCTTCCAGTTCGGATTCTTCTTCCGGTTCTGATTCTTCTTCCGGTTCTTCTTCGGGAACTTGTGAATCAGTCCAATATATATTCGACTCTTCGTTATTATTAGGTGAGTCAATGGGATTTGTGCTAGAGGTAGACATCTATCACACAATATCAAACATGTTAAGAGATTAATATATCACATAATATATACATGTTAATAATATATAGTTTCCAACAAAAATGTTAAGCAATCATTTTTAAAGAAAACACGGTCGAAGTCCAGACTCACTAATGCATCCTAACAAACTCGATAAGACACACTAATGCAAATTTTCTGGTTCTCTAAGACCAACGCTCGGATACCAACTGAAATGTCCCGTTCTTATTGATTAAAAACGTTCCATAATAATTGATTTCGTTGCGAGGTTTTGACCTCTATATGAGACGTTTTTCAAAGACTGCATTCATTTTTAAAACAAACCATAACCTTTATTTCATAAATAATGGTTTAAAAATCTTTACGTAGATTATCAAATAATGATAATCTAAAATATCCAGTTTACACACGACCATTACATAATGGTTTACAATACAAATATGTTACATCGAAATCAGTTTCTTGAATGCAGTTTTTACACAATATCATACAAACATGGACTCCAAATCTTGTCCTTATTTTAGTATGCAATAGCGGAAGCTCTTAGTATTCACCTGAGAATAAACATGCTTTAAACGTCAACAAAAAATGTTGGTGAGTTATAGGTTTAACATATATATATCAAATCGTAACAATAGACCACAAGATTTCATATTTCAATACACATCCCATACATAGAGATAAAAATCATTCATATGGTGAATACCTGGTAACTGACATTAACAAGATGCATATATAAGAATATCCCCATCATTCCGGGACACCCTTCGGATATGATATAAATTTCGAAGTACTAAAGCATCCGGTACTTTGGATGGGGTTTGTTAGGCCCAATAGATCTATCTTTAGAGTTCGCGTCAATTAGGGTGTCTGTTCCCTAATTCTTAGATTACCAGACTTAATAAAAAGGGGCATATTCGATTTCAATAATTCAACCATAGAATGTAGTTTCACGTACTTGTGTCTATTTTGTAAATCATTTATAAAACCTGCATGTAGTCTCATCCCAAAAATACTAGATTTTAAAAGTGAGACTATAACTCACTTTCACAGATTTTTACTTCGTTGGGAAGTAAGACTTGGCTACTGGTTGATTCACGAACCTATAACAATATATACATATATATCAAAGTATGTTCAAAATATATTTACAACACTTTTAATATATTTTGATGTTTTAAGTTTATTAAGTCATCTGTCCTCGTTAGTAACCTACAACTAGTTGTTCACAGTTAGATGTACAGAAATAAATTGATAAATATTATCTTGAATCAATCCACGACCCAGTGTATATGTATCTCAGTATTGATCACAACTCAAACTATATATATTTTGGAATCAACCTCAACCCTGTATAGCTAACTCCAACATTCACATATAGAGTGTCTATGGTTGTTCCGAAATATATATAGATGTGTCGACATGATAGGTCGAAACATTGTATACGTGTCTATGGTATCTCAAGATTACATAATATACAATACAAGTTGATTAAGTTATGGTTGGAATAGATTTGTTACCAATTTTCACGTAGCTAAAATGAGAAAAATTATCCAATCTTGTTTTACCCATAACTTCTTCATTTTAAATCCGTTTTGAGTGAATCAAATTGCTATGGTTTCATATTGAACTCTATTTTATGAATCTAAACAGAAAAAGTATAGGTTTATAGTCGGAAAAATAAGTTACAAGTCGTTTTTGTAAAGGTAGTCATTTCAGTCGAAAGAACGACGTCTAGATGACCATTTTAGAAAACATACTTCCACTTTGAGTTTAACCATAATTTTTGGATATAGTTTCATGTTTATAATAAAAATCATTTTCCCAGAATAACAACTTTTAAATCAAAATTTATCATAGTTTTTAATTAACTAACCCAAAACAGCCCGCGGTGTTACTACGACGGCGTAAATCCGGTTTTACGGTGTTTTTCGTGTTTCCAGGTTTTAAATCATTAAGTTAGCATATAATATAGATATATAACATGTGTTTATTTGATTTTAAAAGTCAAGTTAGAAGGATTAACTTTTATTTGCGAACAAGTTTAGAAATAACTAAACTATGTTCTAGTGATTACAAGTTTAAACCTTCGAATAAGATAGCTTTATATGTATGAATAGAATGATGTTATGAACATCATTACTACCTCAAGTTTCTTGGATAAACCTACTGGAAATGAGAAAAATAGATCTAGCTTCAAAGAATCCTTGGATGGATTGAAAGTTCTTGAAGCAGAATCATGACACGAAAACAATTTCAAGTAAGATTTCCACTCGAAATAAGATTGTTATAGTTATAGAAATTGAATTAAAGTTTGAATATTATTATTAACTTGTATTAGAAAGATAACCTACTGTAAGTAACAAAGGTTTCTTGATCTTGGATGATTACTTGGAATGGATTTAGAAAACTTGGAAGTAAACTTGCAATCTTGGAAGTATTCTTGATTTTATGAAACTAGAACTTTTGGAATTTATGAAGAACACTTAGAACTTGAAGATAGAACTTGAGAGAGATCAATTAGATGAAGAAAATTGAAGAATGAAAGTGTTTGTAGGTGTTTTTGGTCGTTGGTGTATGGATTAGATATACAGGATATGTAATTTTGTTTTCATGTAAATAAGTCATGAATGATTACTCATATTTTTGTAATTTTATGAGATATTTTATGCTAGTTGCCAAATGATGGTTCCCACATGTGTTAGGTGAATCACATGGGCTGCTAAGAGCTGATCATTGAAGTGTATATACCAATAGTACATACATCTAAAAGCTGTGTATTGTACGAGTACGAATACGGGTGCATACGAGTAGAATTGTTGATGGAACTGAACGAGGATGTAATTGTAAGCATTTTTGTTAAGTAGAAGTATTTTGATAAGTGTCTTGAAGTCTTTCAAAGGTTTATGAATACATATTAAAACACTACATGTATATACATTTTAACTGAGTCGTTAAGTCATCGTTAGTCGTTACACGTAAATGTTGTTTTGAAACCTTTATGTTAACGATCTTGTTGAATGTTGTTAACCCATTATTTATTATAACAAATGAGATGTTATATTGTTATATTATCATGATATTATGATATATAATATATCTTAGTATGATATATATACAGTTAAATGTCGTTACAACGATAATCGTTACATATATGTCTCGTTTCGAAATCATTAAGTTAGTAGTCTTATTTTTACATATGTATTTCATTGTTAATACACTTAATAATATATTTACTTATCATTTAACATAATTAACCAAGTGTATCAATATCTTAATATGATTCATATGTACCTAGTAAGACGTTGTTATAACGATAATCGTTATATATATTGTTTTCGAGTTTCTTAAATTAATAGTCTCATTTTTATGTGTATAACTCATTGTTAAAATACCTAATGAGATACATACTTATAATAAAATCATGTTAACTATATATATATAACCATATATATGTCATCGTATAGTTTTTACAAGTTTTAACGTTCGTGAATCACCGGTCAACTTGGGTGGTCAATTGTCTATATGAAACCTATTTCAATTAATCAAGTCTTAACAAGTTTGATTGCTTAACATGTTGGAAACACTTAATCATGTAAATAAAAATTTCATTTAATATATATATAAACATGGAAAAGTTCAGGTCACTACAATTTGTTCCTTTAGTTCTGTTAAACTTTGGTCCGTAGACCTCACACTTTGTCGCATTATGACCATTTCTTTTACACCTGTTGTAAAATGTCGTGCAAAACCCCTGATGATTTTCTTCACACCTATGACATGGCTGTTTTTGGTTTTTGTTGCCGTTGTTGTTATTGAGGTTGTTGTTGGGATTGTTATTGTTGTTGAAATGGTTGTTGTAGTAGTTGTTGTTGTTGGGATGTTTGTTGTAGTTATTGTTAGGATTGCGGTTATTGTTGTGATTGTTGTTGCGGTTGTTGGGATAGTTGTTGCGATTGTGGTTGTAATTGTTGTTGTTGTTGTATTGGTGACTCTTGTCACCGTTTTCCTCCCACTTCCTCTTGAGTTGTTTCGTGTTGGCTTCTTCGGCCGCCTGCTCTTTAATTCTTCCCTTAATCTGATTTATGAGTTTATGACCCATTCGACTTGCCTTTTGTATAGAAGCGGGCTCGTGTGAACTCACATCTTCTTGAATCCTTACTGGTAACCCTTTTACAAACGCGTCGATCTTCTCTTCTTCATCTTCGAATGCTCCCGGACACAATAGGCACAACTCTGTAAATCGTCGTTCATATGTGGTAACATCGAACTCTTGTGTTCGTAACTCTCTAAGTTCGGCCTTGAGTTTATTGACTTCGTTTCTAGGACGGTACTGCTCGTTCATCAATTGCTTGAATGCCGACCACGGTAGTGCGTAAGCAGCATTTTATCCTACCTGTTCAAGATAGGTGCTCCACCACGTTAACGCAGTACCTATGAAGGTATGCGTAGCGTACTTAACTTTGTCCTCTTCAGTACACTTACTTATGGCAAACACCGATTCGACTTTCTCGGTCCACCGTTTCAATCCAATTGGTCCTTCGGTTCCATCAAATTCCAAAGGTTTGCAGGCAGTGAATTCTTTGTAGGAGCATCCTACACGATTTCTTGCGCCGTTAACTGCATTGCTAGATTTAGAGTTATTGTTGGTATGTAGTGCAGCCTGTACTGCAGCTATGTTTGCAGCAAGAAAAGTACGAAATTCCTCTTCGCACATATTCATGGTGTGTCGAGTAATCGGTGCCATTTCCTTCAAAATAGCCAACTGAATCGAGTTAATCATACAGAATATTAAGAGTAGTCAATAGTATTTCGTAGCATAATATGAACTCATTTATAATTGCTTTTTCTTCATATTAGCGTTTTATAAGTTTAAATTCGGGTACTACCTACCCGTTAAGTTCATACTTAGTAGCTAATATACAATTCAACTACTAAAATTCCATATGAAAAACTGATTATAATAATATATCACATACAAATATTCTTCAAACTTATAACTTCGCTATATTACATATAACATGAAATATAGTACACTTTGATACAGGACAGTTTTGAAGATAAATCTAGTTAATACGCAAATTGTTCAGCAAAGGAAATAAAGACACGTAATTCATAAGTTTAGAAACAAGTCATGCATTCCAGTTTTACTAAGACGACTTCCCATCCTTGGTCTTGTGGAAAATAACCGTTATGACCATTGGCTAGGCAGCATGTTGTAATGTCGTCAAAAGGACGAGGGTTTCGTAATATCCAACAGCCCCGTAATAATCTAAAAACCTTGTTTCTCACCCCAACTACTGAATCCGTCACTTATGGGAAGGTCTTATTTAAAAGTTGCAATCCGATGTACTTTTTCTCACTTTGGTAAGAAGCGAACATCACTAACCCGTAAGCATAACATGCTTCTTTATGTTGCATGTTAGAAGCTCTTTCTAATTCACGAAATCCTATGTTGGGATATGTTGAGTCAAAATAGGTTCTTAACCCGTAGCGTAAAATTGCATTTGGGTTCCCCGCATTTAATGCTTTAAAGAAAACACGGCGTAACTTACGGTCTCACCGGTGTGATATACCTCACCTATCAAAGGAAAACCTTTTATAAACTAAGGCATTTCTGGAAAGTCTTTCAAATATTTGACAAGTTAATTTCGCCATAACTAAATGTGCTGATGAATTCTGACCGACTCTAGACAAGATTTCCTCAATCATATCCTCTGGTAGGTCTTCTAAAATATTCGGTTGTCTACCCTTAACGTCCATTTTGTTTTTATACTGTAAAATAGACAAGGATTAGATTCATAAAAGATAATTAACAAACAATACAAGCAATTTTTACATAGAACATAAAAGTACAAGCACACTACAATACATATAATATACAACATGATTACAACCCTCTAATCTGAATCACTGGTTTCTTCTTCTTCGGACTTGGTTCGTTTTCCTAATTTTCTAGGAATATTTGGTGTTCCTCTAATACGAGCCGTCGTTTTCCATAATGGTTTAGAAAAACCTGGTGGTTTAGAGGTTTCCGGGTCATTGTTACATTTTAGGAAATACGGATGTTGTTGATACATATAAAGTTCATCGGGGTTGGAATCGGGTTTCTCTATTTTTATACCTTTTTCCTTATTATTTTCTTTTGCTTTATTAAATTAGGTCAAGGTAATTTCTATAACATCATCGGAATCCTCATCTGGATCCGATTCATCAAAAAATTGGTAATCTTCCCAATATTTTGCTTCCTCGGCGGAAACACCATTGACCATTATTAACTTTGGTCCGTTGGTTGAGGATTTTCTTTTATTTAATCGATTTACTATAGGTATCAATATTTCTTCCTCCGGAACCTCTTCTTCTTCTGGTTCCTCCTCTTCCGATTCCTCCTCTTCTGGTTCCTCTTCTTCCGGTTCCTCCTCTTCCGGTTCCTCCTCTTCCGGTTCCTCTTCGGGAATTTGTGAATCTTCCCAAAATATATTCGACTCTTCATTATTATTAGGTGAATCAATGGGATTTGTACTAGAGGTAGACATCTATCACACAATATCAAACACGTTAAGAGATTAATATATCACATAATATTTACATGTTAATAATATATAGTTTCCAACAAAAAAAATGTTAAGCAATCGCTTTTGAAGAAAAACATGGTCGAAGTCCAGACTCACTAATGCATCCTAACAAACTCGGTAAGACACACTAATGCAATTTTCTAGTTCTCTAAGACCAACGCTCGGATACCAACTGAAATGTCCCGTTCATATTGATTATAAACGTTCCATATTAATTGATTTCGTCTCGAGGTTTTGACCTCTATTTTTGACGATTTTTGTAAATAAATAAATATATCAAGATAAGAGATATACAATTATGATATTTGATATATATAAATTATTATTATTATTATTGTTATTAGTAGAAAATAATATATTTTATTATTATTAACATTAATAATATGATTATTATTATTATTATGTATTATTATTAATATAATTATTATTATTATTATTAATATATTATTAATTATTAATATTTATTATATAAATCATAAAATCAAGAGAATAAAACCGAATCTGTTAATTTCAACAATCAACTGTGATGAATTTTTGTAAATGTCGGATTCAGTTTCACGTCAATCTCAATCACAATTTAAAACAGGAAATCTTTGGTTATATACTGATTACTACAAAAATCGATTGAATTAAAAACCCAAAATAAAAAAAAACGCTTGTTCTTCCTCTGTCGTGAACTCCATTTCACAAAAACATTATTTCAAATTAATTAACAAAATCTAGAAATGCAAAGTGGTTAGGAATTATCCACTCAAACTTCCTGCAAAGTTTCACGATCCAATTCCTCTTATCAATTGTTAATTTTTGAGTCAAAGGTTTTAAAATAAAAAGTCAAACTTCGATCTTCAATTAAATTAGAGTTTTTTGAAAAGATTTAAGTTCAATTGATGAATCAGGAAGTTTCCAATGGTGATTTTCAAAACAATTCATGTTATAAACATCAGCTAAAATGATCTTGATTTCACAATCATATATTGAGTTGTGTTTGGTTTTTTACGAACAGCAAACAGGTTTTATTTTTATTTTTTTATCGCTTCTATTAGTCTCAAACACCCCACCAGATTCATTTTCTGTGTTGTTTTAGTCGAAAACCAATTGAGTGTTTTGATAATATAGCTAATTATACCATGGGTTGATTTGATTTCAAGATGATGATGAAGATAGAAACAGATGGTAACACGATTATAAACATATGAGTGGGTGTTAATTCAGATAGACAGAAATGGAGGAATGGTTTGGGGAGTTTGTTGGGTTAGCGAGTGTAACAACCTGAGTTTTTTCGTTAAAACTTCCGTTAAATACTTGACGATCGTTAGTTAAATCATACAATTTTCATACGCCAAATTTTTTTCTTTAAAGTTAACAGTGGCTACGTGAAACTTTTTCGTATTTAAAGTAATTAAATGCGTACTTGATCCTTTGTGGATTACTTGAATTAATATGTTATATTAATTAGTGAATTTAATTCGGTTGACAAATTAAACTAGAAGCGACACGATTAAAGTTAATCGCCTAGAAAACTTTTTAAGTTAACGGAACTCGGAAAAATGATAGAATAATTATTGTTAATAATTATTGAACTTACGAAAGAAATTTAATTTATTATTTACGTAATGAATTAAACACGGTGATTTTGTTTCAACGACTAGTTAATGTTCGGGAGATTCGGTACGGTTAACGGCACTTTAAATGAACCACGCGCGAACGAGCTTTTACACAAAACGAGCCCGAGACCCGAGCCCGAGGCCACATGGACATGACCTCATACCTTATCATCCTTGGCCCCATGAGTAGCCAATGCATGTTGACTATTAGTTTAGGCCCATATTTGTTGACTATTGGTTTTTAAGCCCATGTTTGTTGACTTTTGATTTTTAGGCACTAAATAACTAGTTAGATAATCCTCTCATTCCATCCTAACTATGAAAAATGCAGCTCATTCCTCCTCCCTCTCTTCTTCTTCACATCAAACACACACACACACAAATCAACCATCAAACTTGCTTGTTTGCTCTTACTCGTGTGATCAATCTTGCTCCGATCGTCGTTCTCTACGCGCTAGTATAAACAATTTTGTGATCAAAGGTATAATTAGCTAAACCCTAATCTTTAAAATCAGATTTTTATTAAGGTTTTATAAATTAGGTTGTCTATTGCTCAAGTCTTGATGTTTGTTGATTGTTTAATGCGTTAGATCACTCGTTTTGTTTATTTGTTGCGAAAACCGAATTGTATATTGCATGATCAGTGAATTTTGATTTTTCTAATGCATGATATTATGTGATAATTAGGTTCCTTACGAAAAACTATTAATTTTAGGCTTTGGATTCGCTTGATTTCGTTTCCGGATGATCAAGTTATGACCAATTGAAATTAACGTTGTGTTTTTGTGATTGATAAAAAAAAATGGGTTTGATAGACCACGAATTGGCTTGTGAAATTAATACCAATGGATAGGTAATTTAAAAACACACAATTTACACTAGGATATCATGTCGTTTACTTATGTATAACCTGAGATATGCTCAATTTAGCGAAAATGTGAATTTATACAGCACTTGCATGAAAACAGTCTTGTATGATAAAATGTGTTCACTTCTGTATTTAAATCTTTACATATTTGAAATTTACACAAAAAGTACTTCACTTTTCATGTAGATATCATAGTCTAATTGTATCTAGATCTTCGGGTAATCGAGTGCGAATGTGACTAGCGAAACTAGAATCGAATCTGTAAATTGCTCTCTGTTTTATACTCTGTGGATTGTGTTTATTGAATGAGCATGTAAGCTTCTGGAATATGAATTTTAACATGATATGTGATTTATTGTTAGTTTATGCTAATCTCTGAAACCTTATGTATTGGGCACAATAGGGCCATACTTTATGTAAAATCTGATTTGAGCTGAAAAACGGAATGTTCAACTTTCATGAATAAACTGTACAAATTGGCTAAACCAAAATTGCTTGATTTTTGATATGTGTTAGTTTAACTTGTTTTTGAATTATGGCCACTGGTCTTGTATCAATTGCATGTCCCTAACTCCGGTTATAGCTAAAACCAAATCAGTGCGCGGTCAGAAACTGACTTGGTGAACCCCAAATGGACCCCTTCTGATTCCTGACTTTTAATTATTGTATGAGACCCTAGCTGGACTTTTTGGAATCAATTTTAAGTATATTTATGATCTGGAGTTTTCCATGTTTGCATGAATTATGTACCATGAGATAATATGCTAAGTATGCTACGTGTTCATGAATTTTGTGCACAACGATAAACTGAAATTGTGAAAATGATTATTCATGACCTGAAACATGTTGTTTGACTTAGGTTTGACATATTGACCCATATTTGACATGAACCTACTGATGTTGACTTTAGTTGACTACTTTGACCAAGTTTGACTTTGGTTTGACTTTGGTTGACTTCCTTTGACTTGCATGAATTAGTTGACTGTATGTTGACTTCTACTTTGAAACACGTCGATTCGAGCAATAAGACAACTTATACTATGAAACCACACTTGTTTAAGACATATTTATTGACCAACCTAAATACATATACTTAGGTTGCATTACTCGGCTATAAACCGTACAAGTAAATTGTCTACTTTTCAATCCGAACTTTATTCAAAGGTGAGTCTACAGTCCCGCTTTTTACATGTTTTCAGGGATGAGAATACACGCTGTTATACTTACATTATCAAATAATTTTTGTATTGACACGAGTACTATATCTGCATATTGAGTTTGTACACAAAGCCTCTAGCTTGAATACTTTAAATACCATCGGTGTAGGCACAATTTAGATGGACGGATCCGTTAGGTTGACAACCTCACCCGCTATAAAAACTGTGGTGCATTTACTTTGAACATAATACATTTGTACAAGTGTATAACATTTTTATGAGGTAAAGTCGGGTATAGTGGATTCTATACTCGGGTCATTGCTAGTATTCAGGTGCTCATAGATTATGCAAACGTTTCGCAACTTGGAGTTGTACTTGTAAAATCTCGTGGTCAAGGAAACTTAAACTATTTTCTGATAACTGTTTTTCAGATACTATACAACGTTATTTAAAACTGTGGTTTACGAACAAATGAGATAAAACTTGACATGGTATTGTCTACGAATATTTAAAACTTGACATGGTATTGTCTACAAATGATTGAAACTTGACATGGTAGTGTCAACAAACTTTTGAAATGGGACACGGAGTTGTCTACAAACTTTTAACATTGAACCTTGGTGGTCTTCTACTAATAACCGTTTTCGAAATGTATTTCTTAAACATAATGTATTGTTTACCTAAAACCTGTAGATTCACTCAACATTGTTGTTGATCCGTTTTGCGTGTTTTATTCTCAGGTATTAATTGCTTCCGTTGTAGAATATTGCTGTTACGTAGAAGTCAAGCCAAGCACTGGGACCAGAGTTAACATTCCGTTAAAGGGATTTTTGACGGGGTGTTACAGATGGTATCAGAGCTTTGGCTATAGGGAACTAGGATACATTAGTGTGTCTAACCGTAGGGCGCATTAGTGAAGTCTAGTCTATAGCCGTGTGTCTTGGATGACTTTTATACACCATACCTGCACTATTTGCTTCACAATACGACATTTAGGGCTACACATTACATCACGTACATATACACCTTACACCCATATGATATGGACTTGAACTAAACGTTATACTACGAATCACATACGTACACGCGACGCGAGATTTAACTAAATTAAGTTGACTACGCTATCTTGAACTTATGGAGCGATGTCGAATGGAAATGTGAGATAGCGTAATGTAATGACCGGGATTACATTACGGTAACTCATATAGAAGTTCCGACATCGCAAAATAAGGAATTCGGAGCGAGTCAAGTAGGTTACTTGGATAGATACCGTTTAGAACATAAACCGTTTAATTTCAAATATGAGTAGAAATTTACACCGTACGATTTAATTGTTATTATAACCTATAAGGAGCGTGTAATCACGTCACAATTCGTCACTACCCGACATTGTCTGTCACCCCTGATTTCTACTTGGCACTACGAAGACACTGCCTGGACATACTCATCATATTATACCACTACTCCTTGCTATTTATCGTTGCTTACTACTACTCAACGCCGCCTCTCACTGCTAGTCACGACTGATCACTACTTTTCACTGCTTGTCATTACTACTTAATGCTACCCCTTGCTACTTGCTACTTGCCACTACTAAATACTACTCATTACCACTTACCACTACTAAGTACTACTCGTCACTACTAACACCTCCACGTTTTACTACTCGCTACTGTGCATCACAACTCATTTTCGATACGTATTTAGAGGAGGAATTCCTGGTAACAGCTCGCACAATACGTAGTAGATGTTGTCTACTTGACTTCCAACTTACCTATCATTCAACCACCCGCAGTTTCACGCTTTTGTTTCCCAACACGAGTCTACTGACTGATAACTATTATGTATTATTGGGTGCGTTAATATGCATGTGTGTACTTATGATACGAGTATGCTACCTAATAACTTATTCGTCACTACTATCATCACTGCACATCACAACCTATCGCTACTTATTGCTAACACCACCACTCATTGTTACTAGTAAGTACTACTTATTACCGTATCCCTTCTCATTCCGTTCTAACGTACCTTTCGTAAGCGGCAATCATTTTCATTACACCCGCAGACACTACCGATTGACTTTGAACACATTGACGTGAACTACACTTCATCTGTTTTCCGCGAGACGCATATGTTTGGAAATCTGTACTGACTCCTTTGATTAGATATCATATTTTAGTTGAGTTGCCATTACACCTTGTTCAGTATCGTTCTTCATGAAATTCGTCACGAGTTTGTTCTTATTCATCGATCATAACGTTTATATATACTGTCAACACCCGCACTGATAGAAGTTTTAACGCTAGAGAATTTGGTCACAACGTCTATAATCCTGTACCTTCATTAGACAACGTGTACCCTATAGAACTATTAAACTAGGAAGTTTTAACCTCGTGGTTGAAACAAACCGGTTATCAGACGATACAACTGAGGCAGCTACGACCTGAACGCTATTCGAACTCCTTTCACCGATAGCGAACCAATGATAGTGTACGGAGAGAAGATCAGTACACCTTCATCTTACATTAATTACTCAAGGGTCCAGAAGTACCTGAGATGAGAATGTCTCCAATTCAGGCACATGTGAATATAATTGAATCAACATTTAAGGGAATCGAAGATGTCCTAACCATTAGAAACTTTTCTTAAGGTCCTTCTGGAGGAGTACCTGGTCTTTCACCTCACCGGGAAGCCGAATTTCAGATTGATCTAGTGCCAGGAGCAATCCCAATGGCACGCGCACCATTTAGATCTTACCCCTAGAGCTATAAGAGTTGTTGGCTATGAATGCCAACCTGAGGAGCAAGGTGCTCACATTGAATAAGAACTCCCCATGGTGAAGAACATCGGGGTTGTAATACTTTGATCCGTGTCTGGCGCAACCAGGTGAACTTTACGACCGAGGAGTTCATAGTTCGAGCTCCGGTCTTGTTTGTTAAAAAGAAGGATGGGTCGTGAGGTCAAACAGTTGAAGCAACGCAGAATTCCTATCGTTAAAGTTTGGTGGAACACGAGAATAGGACCAGAGTTCACGTGGGAGTGTGAAGATCAGATGAGACTGAAATACCCGCAACTGTTTCTCGAGGAAACTACTTCAGCGGACGATCACTAAAATTTCGGGATGAAATTTTCAATAACAGGTGGGTAATGTAACAACCTGAGTTTTTTCGTTAAAACTTCCGTTAAATACTTGACGATCGTTAGTTAAATCATACAATTTTCATACGCCAAATTTTTTTCTTTAAAGTTAACAGTGGCTACGTGAAACTTTTTCGTATTTAAAGTAATTAAATGCGTACTTGATCCTTAGTGGATTACTTGAATTAATATGTTATATTAATTAGTGAATTTAATTCGGTTGACAAATTAAACTAGAAACGACACGATTAAAGTTAATCGCCTAGAAAACTTTTTAAGTTAACGGAACTCAGAAAAACGATAGAATAATTATTGTTAATAATTATTGAACTTACGAAAGAAATTTAATTTATTATTTACGTAATGAATTAAACACGGTGATTTTGTTTCAACGACTAGTTAATGTTCCGGAGATTCGGTACGGTTAACGGCACTCGAAACGAACCACGCGCGAACGAGCTTTTACACAAAACGAGCCCGAGACCCGAGCCCGAGGCCACATGGACATGACCTCATACCTTATCATCCTTGGCCCCATGAGTAGCCAATGCATGTTGACTATTAGTTTAGGCACATGTTTGTTGACTATTGGTTTTTAGGCCCATGTTTGTTGACTTTTGATTTTTAGGCACTAAATAACTAGTTAGATAATCCTCTCATTCCATCCTAACTATGAAAAATGCAGCTCATTCCTCCTCCCTCTCTTCTTCTTCACATTAAACACACACACACACACAAATCAACCATCAAACTTGCTTGTTTGCTCTTACTAGTGTGATCAATCTTGCTCCGATCGTCGTTCTCTACGGGCTAGTATAAACAATTTTGTGATCAAAGGTATAATTAGCTAAACCCTAATCTTTAAAATCATATTTTTATTAAGGTTTCATAAATTAGGTTGTCTATTGCTCAAGTCTTGATGTTTGTTGATCGTTTAATGCGTTAGATCACTCGTTTTGTTTATTTGTTGCGAAAACCGAATTGTATATTGCATGATCAGTGAATTTTTATTTTTCTAATGCATGATATTATGTGATAATTAGGTTCCTTACAAAAAACTATTAATTTTAGGCTTTGGATTCGCTTGATTTCGTTTCCGGATGATCAAGTTATGACCAATTGAAATTAACGTTGTGTTTTTGTGATTGATCAAAAAAAATGGGTTTGATAGACCACGAATTTGCTTGTGAAATTAATAACAATGGATAGGTAATTTAAAAACACACAATTTACACTAGGATATCATGTCGTTTACTTATGTATAACATGAGATATGCTCGATTTAGCGAAAATGTGAATTTATACAGCACTTGCATGAAAACAGTCTTGTATGATAAAATGTGTTAACTTCTGTGTTTAAAGCTTTGAATATTTGAAATTTACACAAAAAGTACTTCACTTTTCATGTAGATATCATAGTCTAATTGTATCTATATCTTCGGGTAATCGCGGGCGAATGTGACTAGCGAAACTAGAATCGAATCTATAAATTGCTCTCTGTTTTATACTC
Source organism: Rutidosis leptorrhynchoides (assembly GCF_046630445.1). Lineage (NCBI taxonomy): Eukaryota > Viridiplantae > Streptophyta > Magnoliopsida > Asterales > Asteraceae > Rutidosis > Rutidosis leptorrhynchoides. The sequence goes on from NC_092333.1 coordinate 82,949,450, forward strand.
TGTGGATTGTGTTTATTGAATGAGCATGTAAGCTTCTAGAATATGAATTTTAACATGATATGTGACTTATTGTTAGTTTATGCTAATCTCTGAAACCTTATGTATTGGGCACAATAGGGCCATACTTTATGTAAAATCTGATTTGAGCTGAAAAACTGAATGTTCAACTTGCATGAATAAACTGTACAAATTGGCTAAACCAAAATTGCTTGATTTTTGATATGTGTTATTTTAACTTGTTTGTGAACTATGGCCACTGGTATTGTATCAATTGCATGTCCCTAACTCCGGTTATAGCTAAAACCAAATCAGTGCGCGGTCAGAAACTGACTTGGTGAACCCCAAATGGACCCCTTCTGATTCCTGACTTTTAATTATCGTATGAGACCCTAGCCGGACTTTTTGGAATAAATTTTAAGTATATTTATGATCTGGAGTTTTCCATGTTTGCATGAATTATGTACCATGAGATAATATGCTAAGTATGCTACGTGTTCATGAATTTTGTGCACAACGATAAACTGAAATTGTGAAAATGATTATTCATGACCTGAAACGTGTTGTTTGACTTAGGTTTGACATATTGACCCATATTTGACATGAACCTACTGATGTTGACTTTAGTTGACTACTTTGACCAAGTTTGACTTTGGTTGACTTCGTTTGACTTGCATGAATTAGTTGACTTCTACTTTGAAACACGTCGATTCGAGCAATAAGACAACTTATACTATGAAACCACACTTGTTTAAGACATATTTATTGACCAACCTAAATACATATACTTAGGTTGCATTACTCGGCTATAAACCGTACAAGTAAATTGTCTACTTTTCAATCCGAGCTTTATTCAAAGGTGAGTCTACAGTCCCGCTTTTTACATGTTTTCAGGGATGAGAATACACGCTGTTATACTTACATTATCAAATAATTTTTGTATTGACACGAGTACTATATCTGCATATTGAGTTTGTACACAATGCCTCTAGCTTGAATACTTTAAATACCATCGGTGTAGGCACAATTTAGATGGACGAATCCGTTAGGTTGACAACCTCACCCGCTATAAAAACTGTGGTGCATTTACTTTGAACATAATACATTCGTACAAGTGTATAACATTTTTATGAGGTAAAGTCGGGTATAGTGGATTCTATACTCGGGTCATTGCTAGTATTCAGGTGCACATAGATTATGCAAACGTTTCGCAACTTGGAGTTGTACTTGTAAAATCTCGTGGTCAAGGAAACTTAAACTATTTTTTGATAACTGTTTTTTAGATACTATACAACATTATTTAAAACTGTGGTTTACGAACAAATGAGATAAAACTTGACATGGTATTGTCTACGAATATTTAAAACTTGACATGGTATTGTCTACAAATGATTGAAACTTGACATGGTAGTGTCAACAAACTTTTGAAATAGGACACGGAGTTGTCTACAAACTTTTAACATTGAACCTTGGTGGTCTTCTACTAATAACTGTTTTCGAAATGTATTTCTTAAACATACGGTATTGTTTACCTAAAACCTGTAGATTCACTCAACATTGTTGTTGATCCGTTTTGCGTGTTTTATTCTCAGGTATTAATTGCTTCCGTTGTAGAATATTGCTGTTACGTAGAAGTCAAGCCAAGCACTGGGACCAGAGTTAACATTCCGTTAAAGGGATTTTTGACGGGGTGTTACAGCGAGTGGCCTCGGGTTCGAGCCCCGTCGTGGGCAAGTCTTTTTAGAAAAGCTTTAAAAGGGTATACATTTTATACTTTCATTTTCATTATTATTATTATTATTATTATTATTATTATTATTATTATTATTATTATTATTATTATTATTATTATTATTATTATTATTATTATTATTATTATTGTCATTGTTATTGTTAGTGTTATTATTATTAGTGTTATTATTAATGTTATAAAGATTATTATTATCACATGTATAAGTATTATAATTATTATTATTATTATTATTATTATTTCTAATACAAGTAGCAAATATCATTTATTATTATTATTACGATTATAAAAACAAAAATAAATACTATTATTATTATTTTTAAGTTAAGTATTATTATTACTATCATATTACAAATTAATATCATTCTCATAAATATTAGCATTGTATCATTTTTTTTTTGTACTATTACTGTTATTAAGTAACATCATTAATTATTATTAGTATTATTATCAGTATTATTAATATTGAGATAAGTATTATTATTATTAATAACATAAATACTATTAGTATTATTTTATCATTAGTATTATCACTTCACTCTATATATTAAAAGAGTCTTTATTAAGTAATATATAATAATAACATAAATACTATTAGTATTATTTTATCATTAGTATTATCACTTCACTCTATATATTAAAAGAGTCTTTATTAAGTAATAAATATTTCTACAGCCCCCTTCAACACCCTTAGATCAAAAAATTATCTCCTAATACCCTTTAATCTAATGGCTAAAAATCATCCTGTAAAACTATTAGCTAATAAATAAATTCTTAACATTAATGTCCCTAAATTACCCCTAGACCCCCTTCAGCAAATTAAAATGCACGGTGTAAAATACGGATAATGAAATTGTTCCGGATCCTCTCAAATCAATAATCTCCAAACCAAAATCAAGATTTCGTGTTCGAATCAGTTGGAGTCATTCTATGGTTTCTCGAAGGAGAAGATACCAAAATCAAGATTTCGCGTTCGAATCAATTGGAGTTATTAACGGGCAAAAAAATTTCTATTGTTCCATCTGTCATGTGTAAGATATTAATCAAAATGCTCACAATCAAATAATTGACTGATTTTACATATTACGGAATACACTCTTCTTAAAATTTGATTATATTGATGATTGACTATGAGGATGTTCAATTGTTCGATCCTTAAATATTAGGGTTATGTTGCAGGTTTACTATGTTTCATATGCAGATGTATGTTTTGATTATTAATTATTATCGATTTTAAGGTGTCAAAAAACAATAGCCACAAGTAAAGGTCAAACATTTTTTCTCTTTATATATCGATTACAGCTTCTTTTTTTTTAATTACTATTTTTAATTACTTTGATTTTCCTAAATCTATTGTTTCGCTTTGAAATTTAGTAGTCACTATTTTCTAATAATTCACTGGATCGTGTATGTATCACTTGTGTTATATCAGGTTTAATACAACCTTTGAATCTTTATATAGTGTAATGATAATAGTAGGTAATTCTTCTAAATCTAAGCTTTGAATGTGATTTTTCTCACTCGCAAATCACTTCTTATTCAAGCAAAATAAATCACAGTCTAATTCAGATCTTGTGATTCGATTCGTTGTTCGTGGGTTTCCGTTTAAATTGATGTTACACATCTAAATCATGTTTTAAATATATTATTTTATTTATATATTTTATTATTTATTATGTTGTGATAGAGAAGAGATGTCACTCTGGTACCTATGTTGTGCATACTAAAACTGAAGGTTAACATTCAGTACTATGAGGCACAAGACCGATGTAGGCTATAATGCCACTAATAGACTCGACATTTCTGTTATCAGCATTCAATAACAAATATTAATATGCTACAACTAAGTTCGACCAATTTCACAATATATAAATGCTTCGTCCGCAATTGCATTGTGAGCATGGCTTCACATTAACAAAAATTATATGCTACTACTATAAATGTAAAATGTTTGTATGTTTTAGTATATTGATATTTTACTGATACTTTATCTATCCCGTTGATCAGTTTTTGAACAACCATGAAACTATGGGTTGTTCAATAATGTTAATAACTTTAAAGCTGCTATATTGGCAAGTGTTTGTGGGTGGCCGTACCCATTGGAACTGTACTACATAATGGCTGGTGTTGTTATAGTTTGATCCGCCCATCTTGCTACTTTCGGTGAGGAGCATTCCAGATTAATGATCGTTATCGCTTATGCCAACTATACAAATGCAATGCTTCATTATGGTATATACGAGCTAACTTTAAATCTCCCAAGAACTCGCAGATAAATAAATATTAATGAACCAACATGACTTTCTATTTGCAGATATTAATGGGGCTTTTGTACGTTAAAGTTAACTGCATCTACTGATTGTCTTCAACCTTAAGCTATAAACGAAACGATCATTTTTTATCTCATCAAATTGCTCATAATTTAAAATATGAAATATATTTATTTATGATATAATTGATTATGGTTTTATTTAGGGTTGGTGTTTAGATTTATAATTTAGGGTTTAGATTTTAAGGTTTAGAGGTTAACGTTTGGGTTTCGATTTTAGGTTTTAGATGTAGGGTTTTGGGCTTAGATTTAGGGTTTAGGTTAGGGTTTAGGGTTTAGATTATAGGGTTTAGATTTTAGGGCTCATGGTTTAGGGTTTAAAGTTTTTAGGGTTTAGGGTTTAGATTTAAGGTTTAGAGTTTAGGTTTGGTGTATTGGGTTTAGATTTAGGGTGTAGGTTAGGGTTTATCCGTCGAATAGAGAGAGTGATGACTTTCTCTACTTTTGAGAGTGTTTCACTCTGGTGAAGAAATGACTTGTCTTTATTCTCGGATAGGGGAAGGATTGTCTACATCTCACCTCCCCCATACACCACTTATGTGGTATTGGGTTTTGTTGTTGTTGTTGTTGTTGTTGTTGTTGTTGTTGTTGTTGTTGTTGTTAGGGTTTAGATTTAGAGTTTAGAGTTTAGATTTTAGTGTTTAGAGTTTAGGTTTAGGGTTTTGGGTTTAGATTTAGGGTGTAGAGTTTAGGTTTGGGTTTAGGGTTTAGATTTAGGATTTAGGGTATAGATTTTAGGGTTTAGATTTAGGGTTTAGGGTTTAGGTTAGGGTTTAGGGTTTAGATTCTAGGGTTTAGATTTTAGGGCTTAGGGCTTAGGGTTTAGTGTTAGGGTTTAAATTTAGTTTTTAAAACAAAGGATTTAGAAGAGTTTACGGTTTAAGGTGTAGGGTTTATATTTTAGGGTGTAAGGTTTAGATTATAGAGTTTAGGTTAGACATACCTAATATTATCATATGTGATATGTAATATGTACATTGGTTTTACTAAATAAATCTGTAATATGTATATTATGATGTATTTTTGATATAATTATTTATGGTGTTATTTTAAGTCTGTATAAGGGCTAGAGTTTATAAAAATATAATGGGTTTTTTTTACTCATACCTTCAAAAAAGGTAGTTTTGATGAAATTACCAACTTTGATGTGATACTGGACAAAGGTAACTTTGATGTTAATTATAACAGTTCAAATATAAGTATTTGTTATTTTTCTTTAAATTTGCATAAAGAAAAGAAAAAACAAAGAATAGAGAAGCAGTTATGAAACACCAAAAAAAAAAAAAAAAAAAAAAAAAAAAAAAAAAAAAACAGGTTTCAATTGTTAATTTCAAACTGTTATAATTTACGTACAATTATATATTTTTATTGTAGGCGTACTTCACTAGGATGGAAGAAAACGTTATACAACTGAACAGAGAAATACAACTAAAAAACGAACTACTACAAAAGGTACTTTCTTAATACATGTTCACCAAAAAATAGAAAATATACGAATATATGACTTTCAATTCTTAATCCATTTACAATTACATTGCTAAAGTATTATATCACATTTACAGATTGTCAGGAATTAAGATCTCAATCGTGGTACATCTTAATTTAATATAACTTATATACTTCGATCTTTTATAAAACAATACTATGTATACCTTATAAGTTTTTTGAATAAATATTTTCTGAAGATCCGAGTAACTTTAGCAAAAAGTATAGTGATTGGTTTGCTGAACATCACCAACGTATATTACAACTACGTAGAAGATTGATTAAAGAATTCATTGAAGATGACATTCTACCGATTATCGAAAACATATAACCATATCTCTATAGCTTCTTTAATATGAAAAAATTTGCTACTAAATTTGATGTCTTTAGTATTACATATGGTACTTGGATGTGTCCTCCTACTCAGCGGTGGTCCTTGATACATGGGATATAGTAGTATTGCTCAGTTATAGTTTGGTTTAGTTTATATTAGTCATCGTGTGCAACATTAAATGTTGCAGAAAAGCTTTGTTTTCATTTTCAGAGTCAAGTATTGTAATCTTTTTGAGTTTCAATATAATTATCAAATTACCCCAACATTGCGTGCATTATCTTCATTCTATTTAACTTATTTCGACTTAAGTTTGAAACTCGCATCATTATCTTCTTTTCGTTAACATGAACATTGGGATTTTTAGACATAGGCACATCTCCGCTGCAACGTGCGGGCTATGTTATTCGTTATTTGCGACAAGATCTTTTTTCATTATTTATTTTTACAACTTTTTTCTCACTTCCTTTTCCCCCCTTAATTTTTCTTTACGTTGAGTTAAGCGATCGCTAACCGACGAAAATCAACCCGCAACGAAATCATATTTTATCCGTTTTGAGAGGGTTGCTCAATTTGGTCTAGACATGGCTTTATGTTGTCTTTGCCCCACAAGGCAGCTTTCTCATGACGGAGCAACTGACGTTGTGCTATTGGTAGTCGGTGGTATCAACAGTTATATCCACTATCACTTCAGGTCATTAGTTGGCGTGTTTTTAATTAACTCTTATATACTAAATGAAGAGTCGATTTTGGTCGTTTTGACCCCCCCCCCCCCAAAAAAAACCATCAAACGACAAAACCACACACCTCTCAATTTTTTATTTTTACCCCTCATTCAGGATTTAAAGTGTACATTTCTCAGTTTCTCATGAGTCTAAACATAAAATTGTTATTTTATTAAAAAAATAAAAAGAAACTCCGCCCAAATTTTTAACGCGCCATATCTTCCTACTCGATGCGAGCTAAATTTTTTCACCGCCATCGTGCAACTCAAAATAATTTTACGAACACAACGCAACTGACTTTACGCGAAACGGACATTTTTTAAAAGCGCAAAATATTTCGGGCTATCTCATATACAACACACCCGCAACAACGCGTTTTTCATTATGTAAATAATGACGTTACGTTAAACATGAGTATGCAACCTGAAAGGCTCCGCCTCATCGTGCATGTCGATATATTATGTTAAGATTCTTATTATATGTGCCAATATTTGTGGTTTTTTATTTATTTATATTTTTAACCATTTGAAATGTTATATTATTTATTTGTCTTATCATTGAAAGTAATTTATTACAATATGTAGTGTTTCGGGTTTAGATTTAAGGTTTAGGGTTTTGATTCTAGCGTTTATTGTTTATATTTAGGGCTTAGGGTTTAGGTTTAGGGTTTAGAGTTTTTAGGGTTTAGGTTAGGGTTCAGGGTTTAGGGTGTAGGGTTTAGAGTTTAGGTTTAGGGTTTAGATTTAGCGTTTAGGGTTTAGGGTTTAGGTTAGGGTTTGGGGTATAGGTTTAGGGTTTAGGGTTTAGATTTTAGGGTTTAGAGTTTAGGTTTTGGGTTTTGGGTTTAGATTTAGAGTTTAGGGTTTAGATTATATGGTGTAGGGTTTTGGGTTTAGATTTAGGGTTTAAGGTTTAAATTTTTGGATTTAGAATTTAGGTTTAAGGTTTTGGGTTTAGATTTAGGGTTTAGGGTTTAGATTCTAAAGTGTAGGGTTTTGGGTTTAGATATAGGGTTTAGGGTTTAGGTTTAGGGTTTAGATAATAGGGTTTAGGATTTATATTTTAGGGTTTAGGGTTATGGTTTAGAGTTTTAAGGGTTTAGGTTAGGTTTTAGGTTTTAGATTTAGAGTGTAGGGTTTAGATTTTAGGTTTAAGGTTTTGGATATAGATTTAGGGTTTGGGGTTTAGCTTAGGGTTTAGAGTTTAGGTTTAGGGTTTTGAGTTTAGATTTATTTAGGGTTTAGGTTAGGTTTAGCGTTTAGATTCTAAGGTTTAAATTTTAGGGCTTAGGATTTAGGGTTAGGGTTTAGATTTAGTTTTTAATTCAAAGAATTTAGAAGAGTTTAGGATTTAAGGTGTAGGGTTTAGATTTTAGGGTGTAAGGTTTAGATTTTCTGGTTTTGATTATAGTGTTTAAGGTTTACGTTAGGATTACCTAATATTATCATATGTGATATGTAATATGTACATTCATTTTACTAATTAAATACGTAATATGTATATTATATATATTATGATATATTTTTACTATCATTATTTATGAGTTGAGTTGGTTTGACTTAGTTACATTCTTTGCTGTAATTCGTTGATGTACGCTCAGCATTGTGTATGTGTATCTGCAGGATCAGGGACATCATCTCAAGAAGCCAGCAAGTCCCCATTACAGTTTAAGATGAAAAAGAGTCTGAAAATTAAATCAAAGAAAGCAATCAAGCGGATTACCCCTTGAACATGTATATATTCGTATAAGAGAGCGGGAAAACATGTCAACTTATCACAAGTTGCACAAAGTGTTTTTTGTAATGCCTTATCATGAAATTCGTAAATTACCATTGGAATGATAAAAAAAATATTACTCTTACTTGTCATATGAATTAGTTATAAACATGTTAAAGATATAGTGTTTTAAATCAACATAATATAACATATTTACTCGACCCGTCCATTTTGTCATCTATGTTAGCATTCTTATAATATTTATTGTTTTGTGAAATAGCCAGTAATTTTAGTTTGGAGATCTCAATTACAGATTATATATGGAAATAGATTTAGCTAGGGAACTAATCAAGGGGTAATATTGGAATGCACTTCAAGAGTTTGATCGGCTACGAATAAAATTTGAAGACGGTGTAGTGTTTCAAGGGTGGAGATAAGGGTAGACTTTCAATTTTATTTTCATATATAACTATCTCCCCGAATTCGTGGGTCTATTTTTTTGGACCATTTCTCGTGTATCGTTCCAATTTTATCGGATGTCCCCGAAGGAACAATTCGTGGGTCTATTAATGAGCCAATTCTTGTGACGCTCATGCTAATGAAATAATTATATATGTATCTATTTAGTATTTCCATCCATGGTAAAAAAAAAATCTTTTAATTTCAGCTTCGTATGTATTTTTACTCAAGCATTTCTTATTACAGCTCTTTGATGGTTAGATATGTGCAATATATTATGAGATCTATTTATTTTATTGAATATATCAAAACCCTTTGTGGTTTATCTAATATTGTTTTCTTTCTAATTAACCTAACAGATACCTTACCAAATTCTATCATTTCATAAAACCCGCGAAATCGCGGGTCTTTAACTAGTATTATCATTATTAATAAAGTTGTTATTATTATTATTTTTATCAAAAGAATCAGTATTATCAAAACTATCCTTTTTAACAGATAAATATTTTGTATATAAAAATATACTTATTACTTATACTATAATCATATTAATATCTCATATAACTATATATCAAACCTATTAACATTTTTATATATAAATATATACATATAACAAACTAATGATTTTTAAATATAATACTAATCATATATATATATATATAGATATATTAATATAACTAAATGTATGGATACTAATTATTTTAAATATATTTACAAAATAAATATACATAATATAAAAATTAAGATATAATATAAGTATATGTTTTAAATGAAATTTAGTATATAAATTCTATACAATTACAAATATATAAATAATATATATATAAATGAAATAATGTGATAGTTCTATTATATGTTTTAATAGATATACAAATGATATAGGTTCGTGAATTCAAGGCCAACCCTACACTTGTTCAATGTCGTCATATGTATTTTTACTACAAAATACAGTATTTTGAGCTTCATTTGCTCCCTTTTTAAATACTTTTGCAATATATATATAAATGAACACCTCAATCGAAAGGATGAACCAACCACACTTCATCTACGGGAGAAAAGATTTATGCATATAGTTATGCACCTGAAAACACTCAGAACCTGAGAAAAACGTTTAACACATATCTGTACTAACTCCTTTGGCGTTGTTATTACCGAAAATAACATTCCAATTCTTTTTTAAATTAGCCAATTTTGTCACAGCTCCAGCAAGTCAACTTCGAATTTTCGTTCGAAACAACCTTATTATAACCTTGATATACATATATATATATATATATATATATATATATATATATATATATATATATATATATATATATATATATATATATATATATATATATATATATATATATATATATATATATATATATAGCGTGATCTTTTATTGTTACCGAGGAACCTTTTATATTCCGCCACATTAGCAGTAAACTTACCAACAACTTCATTGATCTTTGATTTTTTGAAAAATCATTTTATTCATTGAAATCCTATCATGTACTCATCTACATCTTGTAACAAGAATTGCCATACCAATTACCTGAAATCAGCAATCAGTATTCTGAATCTCGCAGCGTTACTACATCAACAGATATATGTATACATATAACCTTTATCTCTTAGAATTATGATTTTCCATTCTGAAATTCTGAAAAGCACCCAGTCTACGAATCAATACTTTGAATATTGAAAAGCTGAATGAAACAGCAGAAACTGTAGACAACCGTAAACGACCTTAACCTTCGGAAGACTTATGATAAAGAATAATATGTTGGCAAAACTCAGAAAAGCTGGAACTGGAAAATGGATTGAGCAAACCATGAAGGAGACTCTGAACAAATCACAAGGACTAAACTTGTACATAAAGAATCCAGATGATTCTGTTTCTGATGAAATCTTTAACGAATACTTTGTTCCGTAATTGTTCTAAATCATTGTGAATGAATTTCTTCATCACATTTTGATTGTAGAATTATAAGATATTATCGTATCTTTCATTATAAATATCCTCAATATTTCTGAAGATATCTTCATAAATATTCTTGTCCGATATTAATTATCTCTCCGCTCTATCTGTGTTATATCATAAAAGAAAACTGTTGTAGTTTCTAAATCTCTGAAAACTTTTGAATTATGAATGATTTTGAAGTAGTGTTGGAAATTGATGCATGAGTTTGTATAATATAATGACACTTGATTAACGTGATTATATTACAGTAAGTCATGCTGAGTTTCTAAATTGAACGTGATGATTCACAGATCATAACGTCATCATGTGCTATGTTACACGGTTCTTACATTCTGTCTAATCTCCAAACATATTAAGATCATATCTTCTTGATAAATCTATCTTTTCCGGATATTCCTGTAATTTGACAAATCAAGATCGTGCCAATTATGATTTCCTTCTTAGAACATTAACTATGTTCATTCCGAATTTCATATCTACAAATTCTGGACCATTATTCGCTTGACTTAGGGTCGAGAAGAAAATAAAAAGGTAAAGAACTCCGAAATATAAGGGAGAATATAAAGCCCAATAACAACACATAAATTACAAACCGTGGATATCAATGTTTATCGCAACATAAAGACACAGGAGAATTAAAAATACCATAAACCTAAGGGCGAAGTAGAAGTAAACAGATTCCCCCGGGGGAAGTTGGAAAAGAAGAATGATTGTTGCGATAGTCAGGATAAGGACAAGAATCAGAACTGGATTAAGCATTTTCACAATCTTTTGAATTTTTGAATTGAGTATAGAAGTGGTGAAAACTAATGGAACGGAAAAGGTAAATTTATTATGGAAATATCAGACGTAGTAATCGGGACGAATCATCGCATTTAATTAAAGAGATCCTAATTTCCTTAATCACCAAAGAAACAAATCTTTTAAAGATTACGAAGATTTCTTTAAATCCCCCAAACTTCGGAAATCAACCATATCTACGTCGAAAGATATGACGAAACCTTATTTCTCTCATTACATTCTTTTGTGATAGCTTCACTCATACGCTTCACATAATCGAATCTTTTTATCTATATTAATCAATAATGATAAAACTCTATTTATCAGCTCGTATGTGTCACGAAAACATATTTCTTGTTTTCCATGACCATCCCAATCAAATTTCAGGGCGAAATTTCTTTAACGGGTAGGTACTGTGACGACCCGGAAATTTCTGACCAAATTTAAACCTAATCCTTATATGTTTTCGACACGATAAGCAAAGTATGTAACGGTGAGTCTCAGAATTTTTGAACTGTTTACATGGATAACATTTGACCTTTGACTATTTCCGACGATTCACGAACAATGGTTTGTAAATAAATATATATAAATATATAAAGAGTATTTATTCAGTAAATGTTATCAGAGAATATAATATTAAATAAATAATAAATGGTAATATATTATATACTATATTATTATCATCAATTCTATTAATATTATTATTAATATTAATATTAGTATTTGTATCATTAATATTAATATATCAAGTATATATATACATATGAAATTTGATAAGTAGAAGTTGTTATATCATTATTGTTAATATTATTATTATCAATAAAATTAAAAGTTTTCATAACTAATAATAATGTTAGTACCATTAATGATATTAATATTTTTATGATCATTATTAATTCAGTGTTAGATGTGTTATTATTATCAATAAATAATATATAAATATGGAAATTGATATATATATATATATATATATATATATATATATATATATATATATATATCTAAATTGATATATTATTAGTATTATTGTTATTAATAATATTATTGTTATGCATTAATTAATAACATTATCATTAGTAACAATATTATTATTATTACTATTATATTTTCATTACTATTAGTTATAATATTAAGAGTATTATTATTATATTTAGATTTATTAATAAGATTAATTAAAATCTATAAATGTAAATATATCAAGATAAGAGATATACAATTATGATATTTGATATATATAAATTATTATTGTTATTAGTAGAAAATAATATATTTTATTATTATTAACATTAATAATATGATTATTATTATTATTATTATGTATTATTATTAATATAATTATTATTATTATTATTATTATTATTATTAATATATTATTAATTATTAATATTTATTATATAAATCATAAAATCAAGAGAAAAAAACTGAATCTGTTAATTTCAACAATCAACTGTGATGAATTTTGTAAATGTCAGATTCAGTTTCACGTCAATCTCAATCACAATTTAAAACATGAAATCTTTGGTTATATACTGATTACTACAAAAATCGATTGAATTAAAAACCCAAAATAAAAAAAACGCTTGTTCTTCCTCTATCGTGAACTCCATTTCACAAAAACATAATTTCAAATGAATTAACAAAATCTAGAAATGCAAAGTGGTTAGAAATTATCCACTCAAACTTCCTGCAAAGTTTCACGATCCAATTCCTCTTATCAATTGTTAATTTTTGAGTGAAAGGTTTTAAAATAAAAAGTCAAACTTCGATCTTCAATTAAATTCGAGTTTTCTGAAAAGATTTAAGTTCAATTGATGAATCAGGAAGTTTCCAATGGTGATTTGCAAAACAATTCATGTTATAAACATCAGCTAAAACGATCTTGATTTCACAATCATATATTGAGTTGTGTTTGGTTTTTTATGAACAGCAAACAGGTTTTTTTTTGTTTTTTTATCGCTTCTATTAGTCTCAAACACCCCACCAGATTCATTTTCTGTGTTGTTTTAGCCGAAAACCAATTGAGTGTTTTGATAATATAGATAATTATACCACGGGTTGATTTGATTTCAAGATGATGATGAAGATAGAAACAGATGGTAACACGATTTATATACATATGAGTGGGTGTTAATTCAGATAGATAGAAATATAGGAACAGTTTGGGGAGTTTGTTGGGTTAGCGAGTGGTCTCGGGTTCGAGCCCCGTCGTGGGCAAGTCTTTTTAGAAAAGCTTTAAAAGGGTATACATTTTATACTTTCATTTTCATTAGTATTATTATTATTATTATTATTATTATTATTATTATTATTATTATTATTATTATTATTATTATTATTATTATTATTATTATTATTATTATTATTATTATTATTGTCATTATTATTGTTAGTATTATTATTATTAGTGTTATTATTAATGTTATAAAGATTATTATTATCACATGTATAAGTATTAAAATTATTATCATTATTATTATTATTTCTAATACAAGTAGCAAATATCATTTATTATTATTATTATGATTATAAAAACAAAAATAAATACTATTATTATTATTGTTAAGTTAAGTATTATTATTACTATCATATTACAAATTAATATCATTCTCATAAATATTAGCATTGTATCATTTTTTTTTGTACTATTACTATTATTAAGTAACATCATTAATTATTATTAGTATTATTATCAGTATTATTAATATTGAGATAAGTATTATTATTATTATTAATAACATAAATACTATTAGTATTATTATTATCTTTACTATTTTATCATTAGTATTATATTATCATTATTAATAAAGTTATTATTATTATTATTTTTATCAAAAGAATCGGTATTATCAAAACTATCCTTTTTAACAGATAAATATTTTGTATATAAAAATATACTTATTACTTATACTATAATCATATTAATATCTCATATAACTATATATCAAACCTATTAACATTTTTATATATAAATATATATATACATATAACAAACTAATGATTTTTAAATATAATACTAATCATATATATATAGATATATTAATATAACTAAATGTATGGATACTAATTATTTTAAATATATTTACAAAATAAATATACATAATATAAAAATTAAGATATAATATAAGTATATGTTTTAAATGGAATTTAGTATAAATTCTATACAATTACAAATATTTAAATAATATATATATATATAAATGAAATTATGTGATAGTTCTATTATATGTTTTAATAGATATACAAATGATATAGGTTCGTGAATCCAAGGCCAACCCTACACTTGTTCAATGTCGTCATATGTATTTTTACTACAAAATACAGTATTGTGAGTTTCATTTGCTCCCTTTTTAAATGCTTTTGCAATATATATTTTTGGGACTGAGAATACATGCGCTGCTTTTATAAATGCTTTACGAAATAGACACAAGTAATCGAAACTACATTCTATGGTTGGATTATCGAATCGAATATCACCCCTTTTAGCTTGGTAGCCTTAGAATTAGGGAACAGACACCCTAATTGACGCGAATCCTAAAGGTAGATCGACGGGCACTAACTCCCCCATACTGGAAAATGGTATGCTTTAGTACTTTGAGTTATTCATACAGATAGATTTCTGTTTTGGGGATATTCTATATGCATTTTGTTAATGTCGGTTACCAGGTGTTCAATCCATATGAATGATTTTTGTCTCTATGTATGGGACGTATATTTATGAGAAATGGAAATGAAAATCTTGTGGTCTATTAAAATGATGGAAATGAATGTTTATGATAAACTAATGAACTCACCAACCTTTTGGTTGACACTTGAAAGTATGTTTATTCTCAGGTATTAAAGAAATCTTCCGCTGTGCATTTGTTCATTTTAGAGATATAACTTGGAGTCATTCATGACATATTTCAAAAGACGTTGCATTCAAGTTGTTGAGTTCATCAAGATTATTATTAAGTCAATTATAGTTGGATATATTATGAAATGGTATGCATGCCGTCAACTTTCAATGTAAAGAAAGTTTGTCTTTTAAAAAAGAATGCAATGTTTGTAAAATGTATCATATAGAGGTCAAGTACCTCGCGATGTAACCAAATGTAATGTATTCATCCAGATGGATTATGACGGGTCATGAAAGTTGGTATCAGAGTGGTGGTCTTAGCGAACCAGGTCTTGCATTAGTGTGTCTAACTGATAGTTGTTAAGATGCATTAGTGAGTCTGGACTTCGACCGTGTCTGCATGTCAAAAGTTTTGCTTATCATTTTGTGTCAAAAATTACTTGCTTATCATTCTTAGGGAATCACTTGCTTATCATTCTTAGTCTAGACACTTCTTACTGCATTGATTGCATGAATAGTGTATAGACAAAATTCATATCTTAGCGTATCTGCTAATTCATATCTTAGCGTATCCGTTACTGTAAACCTTGCCTAGTATATTCCGTAAATTTCTTCGTAATCTACAAAATCTTTTGTTCTATATATATATATATATATAAATATATATATATATATATATATATATATATATATATATATATATATATATATATATATATATATATATATATATATATATATATATATATATATATATATATATATATATATATATTCTATATAATTAGAATACCACCCGATAACCGAAAATCATTTCATATCGAAAATCCTCTAACTGATCATAAGGGATGGATCCTACACCTAGCTTGGATTCCATTAGTTCCGGAAGCAATTTCGAGATGCGTATTGAAGTAGACTCCGAAGTCAATGAACCCGAAGTATCTCCACTGTTTAGCTATTTTTCTTTCTGGAGGAGATGGGGGTGGGTCAGAGACTTACTCACTCGATGGAGAAATGAAGAAGTCGAGCCCTACTGCGAACCAAACTTACCTCCTAACATCGGAGAAAATGATGTACTCACCGGTGAACCTATGCGCAACACTGTATTCACCCTTCTTGCTAAAGTTTTCCACCTCGAAGGTCGCATTATTGCAATCTCAGAAAATATTCAACCTCTACTTTCAAATACCAATCGAAGGGGAATATTAGAATAAGTTAGGGAACTTCGAATTAATAATCAAGATCTATAGAATCAGATGAGTGGATGGATAGAAATGATAGAGGGTAGGATAAAAACCCTGACAAGAATGGTGTGTGATTTACAAGCTATACTTACTACACCAACATCATCACCAACCTCAGCACCAACAACACTTGTAGCACTGACAGCAACAGTACCACCATCAGCAGCACCAACAGCATAACCAGTACCAACAACAATAACATCATCACACGTCTCAACCTCTCAATCTATACCTCAAGCATAATCATCGTTCTACGAATCGTTCTACGAATCGTTCTACATAAACTATCTTCGTCCTTCATGACGATTATGTAATCTCTAATGTTTTAGAGATTATGTACTCTAGTTCTAGCCGTAAATCTGATGAGTTTAATATCACATTGACTCATTAAATCCATGATTAAGTCTGAAGAAAATATATATGTATATATGTTTTCATAAAGATTGTAATTAAAATTTTTATTGTACAAACTGTTAATGGTGAAAATATTTTAACGGGTAGGTAATACCCGAGGAATATTTAGATTTCGCATTAATAAGTTACACTGTACATTCTTCGAATCTGATTCAACAGTCATTTACTATCCTACTTACAACCACAGCTATACAAATTCGTTCACCACAGAATAACCATTTTCATTCAGTTTCATATTTGGATTTTAACCTATCAGAATCCAACAAGTGGCATAATGAAGAAAACATTGGATAAAATAAAATTTGTTAGAAACAAACAAATTAACTATGAGAAATTCTGTTAAGAATCTACGCTAACTATTTCCAGCTAACTGTTCCTAGCTAACTGATTACATTTTATTTATCGCAATTTATTTATCGTAATTTATATTCTCGCAATTTAATTTATCGTCATTTAATTTCTGTTATTTATTTTACGCACTTTATTTATCGTCATTTAAATACTGTTATTTACGCATTTAAATATCGGGAGACGTATACAAGGTTTTGACATATCATATCGACGCATCTATATATATTATTTGGAATAATCATAGATACTCTATATGCAGTAATGATCGAGTTAGCTATACAGGGTTGAGGTTGATTCTACAATAATATATATACTTTGAGTTGTGATCGAGTCTGAGACATGTATACAAAGGGTCACGATACATATTAATTAATTCGAATATTATATATTAAACTATATATGAATTATTGAATTTCTAATTGTGGATTGCTAACTGTGGACTGCCAACATTGGACAATTAAAATGAAATAAAATATTGATTATAACATATGAAACTAAACATTACTTGATTTCATCTTAAACCTCATTTGTATTTTGACGATTACAATCTGTGTTTAAACCTTTTATGATTCTTGAAAACACCTCAATCGAAAGGATGAACCAACCACACTTCATCTACGGGAGAAAAGATTTATGCATATAGTTATGCACCTGAAAACACTCGAAACCTGAGAAAAAAGTTTAACACATATCTATGCTAACTCCTTTGGCGTTGTTATTACCGAAAATAACATTACAATTCTTTTTCAAATTAGCCAATTTTGTCACAGCTCCAGCAAGTCAACTTTGACTTTTCGTTCAAAACAACCTTATTATAATCTTTATATATATATATATATATATATATATATATATATATATATATATATATATATATATATATATATATATATATATATATATATATATATATATATATATATATATATATATATATATATATATATATATATATATATGCGTGATCTTTTATTGTTACCGAGGAACCTTTTATATTCCGCCACATTAGCAGTAAACTTACCAACAACTTCATTGATCTTTGATTTTTCAAAAAAATATTTTATTCATTGAAATCCTATCATGTACTCATCTACATCTTGTAACAAGAATTGCCATACCAATTACCTGAAATCAGCAATCAGTATTCTGAATCTCGTAGCGTTACTACATCAACAGATATATGTATACATATAACCTTTATCTCTTAGAATTATGATTTTCCATTCTGAAATTCTGAAAAGCACCCATTCTACGAATCAATACTTTGAATATTGAAAAAGCTTAATGAAACAGCAGAAATTGTAGACAACCGTAAACGACCTTAACTGTCAAAAGACTTATGATAAAGAATAATATGTTGGCAAAACTCAGAAAAGCTAGAACTAGAAAATGGATTGAACAAACCATGAAGGAGACTCTGAACAAATCACAAGGACTAAACTTGTACATAAAGAATCCAGATGATTCTGTTTCTGATGAACTCTTTAGCGAATACTTTGCATCCTACTCGAAATAATTCTGCTAATGCATTTGTATAAAACATTACAACACGAAATAGGACGAAAGTCGGTAACCTTACTCGGTGTCTGAACCTTCGGAAGAAGGGTAATGATTGTACTATTGATCTCCTTCAACATTTAACCATTCTGAAAAAATTCTTTAATTGCCTTAGTTACATCATCCCCAATAATATCCCAGGCTTTCTTGAAAAATACCGACGTATAACCATCCGGCCCGGGAGACTTATTATCACCAATGCTAAAGATCGCATCTTTTACCTCTCGATCCGAGACTGGATGAACCATAGACTGTGCTTGCTGCTGACTTACTGTTTTCGTAAATAAGGAACTAGGAGCACTGATCTCATCGGTACCAAATATTGAACCAAGAAATTTCTTATAATGTTGAACTATCATCTTAGGAACATCAGCCCCCTCCAATACATTCCCATTATTATCACTAAGGGATTCAATACGATAGAAGAAAAAATCAACACTTTTAGTGTAGTCGACAAAGTCTAAATAATCATCAGGATTCTTATTTTTTTATGTTCCTTTCAAAACCATATAACGGAGTAATATTATTTATTGTATTATAATAACTTGATTATTATAATACGTGTTACTTGATTTTGTACTATCATCCATTGACGTTATTTGAAGTGCAATGGACTATACAAAGAGACGGTCATATTTTTCATCGTTAGGTTTCTTTTCTACGTTTCTCATCTACAAAGAGGTTCGTTTTAACCTACACGTGGACTTCAATTCGCAAAGGTATATTACTAACTCTCCGCATTTATCTGATTTAAAAGTACACACAATTTCCTTCAGTCGTGACCAAAAGTCTCCTGACCATAATGTAACATCCCGCCTTTTTCCGTTTACTTTCCGATTAACTATTTTAAAGTCCATTGTATAATTATTACATCTTCCGTTAATACGCGTTTTAAAATATCTCGTTTAGGTAATTCACGCACCCGCTGTTGAACTTGAGGGACTAAACTTGCCAAGAGGTAAAAGACTTGACTAGGTCAACTAGTCAACAAGCCTTCTCCTCCATTCATTTCTCCTCTCTCTCTCTTTTACTACTTCAACTTTTCTTTCAACTTTCAAACAAAGAATCATCATCTAAATCCAATCTAGCAAGTGTTTTGCAAAACAAATTACATATTTGGAATCCTTGCAACTTCCTCTTCGATTCCATACCGATTTCATCAAGTTTGGGTAACTTTCTAAAATTACTAGATTCTTTGTTCTTGATGTTTTTAACTTACAAAAGTGTTAATTAATGTCTATGGCTCAAGTCTAACATGAATATATGATTTGTATGTTCGATTTCGTTGTTTTGAGTAACTAGCATGAGCTTGTAACATGGGTGTGTTTAATCTTGGGTTTTGGGTGACTAAATGTTGTTAGATATTAGAAGTGTATGTATTAAATGTGTTACTAGCATCATTAGCTTCAATTTAATGTGTAGGTTGATCAAGAATGCTTCATTAACATGATTATTGATTTTGTGGTATTGAGTTAGGGTTTGATAGAAGAAAAATGAATTTTTGATGCATTGAATGCTTTGCAATGTTGTTTGTAAGTGTTTAGTTGCATTATATACGTAATTATCTACGAAACGGCGTATCATATGTGTTCATTTAATTCCCGAATCATAATTGTGCATTTATGAAATTGAAGCATTAATTGATCATTTAATTTGGAAATTCGATTATTGAAAATGATGTTTTTGATTGATGAACCGTGTTTAGTTGTGTTCCTTATCAAATTACCTTTCCAACGATATAAGATACGTGTCGTAAGAGTTTACGGTTTGTGTTTTGTGTTTAAATGAAATTTGGTTTGGGACTTGGACAATTGAAACTGACCAGGCACCAGCTCACGTTGATTGCCGCGGCACGGCCATCCTATATCGCAGCGTGACAATAGGAGTGTTCAGAATCTGTTCACCATGACACTTTTTCAAAAAATGTTTGCTATGCTACGCACCTCCGATTCACATGTAACTTGTTCTAACATGCTTATATATGATTAAAAACCTCAGAAAAATAGTTCGGGACCCGACCCGAATGTGTTGACTTTTTCATTGACTTGGACTTGACCAAAGTTGACTTTTGTCCAAACTTAACCAATACTTGTTTAAACCGTTCTAATCTTCTTGCATACTTGATTCACATGCTTTATAATCGAGTCGTAATGAGCCATAGTACTAATTGAACACTTTGACCAAACGTGTTTACCGTTATTGATACGAACCTATTTGTTTAGGTCAAGACTAGCATTCGTTCTTGCACACGTTACTTTGTGAAGTACAATTTACTATTCGTGCAACCAAGGTGAGATCATAGTCCCACCTTTTCAACAACTTTTACTTTTAAACTATGGGATGAGAAACATATACGTATCATACTTTTATGCTTTGAACACAAGTACGAAAACAAATATTCCACAGCGAGTTTGAACAAAAAGTCTCAATTCAATTATCATTAGTTACACTTGCAGGGTGTAAACGCGAACTTATGTTATGTGATCACATTGGGCTTGATGAGCCCTCATTCGGACGGTTCGCTACCGTTAGCGGATGAAATATATTTTCGAGTATAGTGTATGTTCTAACACTACGTAACAGGGTACAAAACAGTTAAGTCTTGATAATTGGGTGCTCGCGAACATACCTTTGGAATACAAACGATTTAGATAATCAATTATATTAATTCTTGTGGTTCAAAAACAACGTTACTAATACACCTATGATTTCACCAACGTTTTTCGTTGACAGTTTTCTATATGTTTTCCCAGGTCCTTAAACGCTACGTGATACATGCTTCCGCACTCTTTTTGATACTTGTTTGGATGTCGAGTATATATGCATACATGGAGCATCTTTTGGCTTACTTTCAAAATTGTGTCGCATAGGTTTCATTTGTACGTTAAACATTGTAATGTAACTAGTCGTGGAACTACCTTTGTAAACTTGAAACACTTTTACATTTGAAATGAATGCGACATATTTTGGTCAAACGTCATTTTAAAGACTTATGACCACGTAACGGGATCTAAGTAGACGGCGCCGTCAATGACAATTTTGTCGGGTCACTACACATAATGACACTTTGGTCTCTGGTAAGTTAATCTGATGTAAAAGTATCAAGAACGCAAAACTAAATACTACTAAATCAATGTGGTAAACAATGCAATGACTTCACCAGGCAGAACTGCTTCTGCTCAAACGTGCCGCATATGTTATTTTATTAGATAAAACAAAAGTGGCTAGTGTATACATAACACAAGGATCTGAAATGTAACATAGTAGTAGTAAACATACTACAACAACAACATTCAATTTATTTTTTTAAGTTCCTGATCTATACTTCCCTGATTCAATACAGATTAAAGAAAGTATTGCTACAACCTGGGAATCGTAATTGAAGAAACAGATTCTGAGAATTGTAACAATTAGGGTTTTTATTAAAATTGATCAATTTGGGGAAATTTACAGAGTAGGAAGGAAAATTACAATTCTTAGCATGATCTTACAACTACCAATTCAACTAATTTTTATACACAACACAGCTTAGTTAGCTAACAACTTCTCCCGCCTAATTCTTGTTCAAACCGTAGCTCGTCAATTTTGACTTGTTTAACCTGTAACGAATTCTGTTTAATAACAGTCACGTGTACTGCACGTGTCTGAAATGACTGTATCAATCCCTTCCCCTTCAAAAACATTCTTGACCTCAAGAATGAGTCAAGGTAAAGTCAAAATTAAGGTATCGTGCCAAAATATCTTCTGCAAGCTCCCATGTGGCATCATCTGCACTTTCCATTTGCCATTGGATCAACACATATATCATAACCCGGTTATCTTGTTTGACTATCTTCCTGTCCAGTACCTTTAATGGAGCAGCAGCAATCAAACCCTCTGCATCTAGTGATGGCAAGGTACCCATAACTGTTGGAGCTGAACCCTTTTGTAAATTCAATTGAGACACATGAAATGTGGAATGTATTTGAGTTGTGCTAGGTAACTTCAATTTATAAGCCACAACACCTACATAAGCTAAAATTTGAAAAGGGCCATAATACTTGGGTGTAAGCTTATGATACTTTGATTTTCTCAATTAAGACTGCATGTAAGGTTGTAACTTTAAGTAAACCCAATCACCAAATCCAAATACTCTGTCTGAATGATTAAGATCAGCATAATGTTTCATTCTTGCTTGTGCTCTTTGAATACGGTATTGAAGTATTTTGATTGCCTCCTCTATAAGACTCAAAGTTCTATCCACTGCCTCAACCCTACTAGTGCTAGCAACATAACAAAAGGGTGTATTTGGTGGTTGACCATAGATCACTTCAAACGGAGTAGTTTGAATAGCTGAGTGGAAACTAGTGCTGTACCAATACTCTGCCAATGCTATCCATTTGACCCATTCTTTTGGCTTTTCTCCTGTCATGCATCTAAGAAAACACTCCACACTTCTATTGACCACCTCAGTTTGACCATCTGTTTGTGGATGGTATGCAGTTGACATATGCAACCCTACATGTAAAATCTTGAATAACTCTTTCCAAAACACACTAGTGAACACTTTATCTCTGTCACTAACAATGATCCTAGGCAGTCCATATAACTTGTATATATTATCTAAAAACATTGTGGCAACTTGGGCAGCTGTGAATGGATGGGTCAAAGGAATAAAGTGGCTATATTTACCCAGTCTGTCTACCACCACTAGGATTACTGACTTACCAAAGGACAAAGGAAGCCCTTCAATGAAGTCCATTGAAATTTCTTGCCACACTTGAGCTGGTATAGGTAAAGGCTGCAAGAGACCTGGTGATTTGGCCAGATCTGCCTTGTTTATTTGGTAAACTAAGCAAGTCTCCACATATTGCTCCATGTGCTTCCTCATTTTCTTCCAGTAAAAATAAGTAGCAAGCTTTTTGATTGACACATCAATTCCAGAATGACCTCCTACCCAATATGCATGAAAATATTGAAGAAGTTGCAGTCTCAAAGCATTGTCTGAACCCACCACCTTTTTTCCTTTCCTGAAAAGCACCCCTTCTTTCAAAGTTTAATGTTTAGAAGTTACAACACCCCCTTGTAATTGTTTGATGAAGTGTTGTAAGTCCACATCTTGTAACACACTAGCTTGAATGTTGTCAACCAAATCAGTTTGAATAGTTGGTGCATGAATAGTAAACAATTCACCACACCCTTCAACTCTAGAAAGAGCATCTGCTGCAGCATTGTCCTTGCCACTTTTTTATACTATTTCATAATCAAACCCCATCAATTTAGGTAACCACTTCATTTGTGTAGGTTTAGACATCCGTTAATCCATTAGGTATTTGAGGCTTAAGTGATCGGTTTTGTTAATGAAATGCATGTCTAAAAGGTACCCTCTCCACTTTTCTAGTGCCAAAATGACTATAAATTCTTTCTCATAAGTAGACATAGCTTGGTATCTAGTAGACAAATTTATGCTCAAATAGGCTATAGGGCGTCCCTCTTGCTGCAGTACAGCACGTATTCTAATACCTGAAGCATCTGTTTCCACAATGAATGGTTTGTTAAAATTTGGTAATGCCAAAACAGGTGATTGTTGCATCAACTTTTTTAAAGTTTCAAAAGCGATAGTAGCTTCATCATCCCAAACAAAAGCATCTTTCTTCAATAGCCTAGTCAAAGGCTGACTTACACTAGCATAACCCTTTATAAATCTTCTATAATAGCCTGTCAAACCAATACACCCCCTCAACTGCTTCAAATTGGTTAGTGTAGGCCATTTGGTCATAGCTTCTAATTTGCTGGGATCTGTTAACACACCTTGGGCTGAGATGACATGACCCAAATATTCAACCCTAGAAGAACCAAATACACACTTGGACATTTTGGTATAAAATTAACGCTTCTGCATAACCTCTAAAACCATTCCCAAATGCTTCAAATGATCTTGCAGACTGGAACTATACACCTATATATCATCAAAAATTACAAGAGTAAACTTCCTCAAGAAGGGTTTGAATACATCATTCATTAAGGCTTGAAAAGTTGAAGGAGCATTTGTCAACCTAAAAGGCATGACTAGAAACTCATAGTAGCCTTCATGGGTTCTAAAAGCAGTCTTCTTTATGTCATGTGCATCCATTCTGATATGGTGATATGTAGATCTCAGATCTAACTTGCAAAAGATATTAGATCCACCCAACCAATGGCGGAACTTGAACTCGGCCACAGATGGGGCGGGTGTAAAAATTTATTAAATTTTCATTGATAGGTGGGGCGAACACTAAAAAAACCTTATTTTATAGTAAAAAAAATTTAGTGTAAATTTTTTTTTTAAATCCAGCTGGGGCGGGTGCCCCACCCTGCCCCTTATATATTCTGCCACTACCTCCAACTCATCAATAAGCTCTTCTATTAAGGGTATGCAAAATTTATCTTTAATAGTGTGTTTGTTGAGTTCTCTATACTCAACACACATATACCATGTGTCATCCTTTTTCTTTACCATCACTTTTCGTGATGAGTAGGGACTTTGACTTGCCCTAATAACTCCAGTATCCAATAACTCTTTCACCATACCTTCAATTGCATCTTTCTGGCTTGGGGGTACCTATAAGGTCTCAAGTTGATTGGTTGTGTATCTGGTTTTAGTGGGATTTTGTGATCAAATGACCTTTGTGGTACTAATTGAGTGGGAACATCAAATACATTTTGGTACCTCTTAAGCAATGACTGGATTTCTTCATGATGTTTACTTTCCACACCATCACTCATATCTGCATTCCACAATGATGTTGGATATATACATAACTGCATAAAATTCACTTGCATGGTTGACTTATGTTGACTCCTGCCATTATTGGTTTTGTTTGTATTATTTTGTTTGCACCTCAGTTCTACCTTCTTCCCTATATAATGAAAGGTCATTCTAAACTCATCAAAGTTCCATATGATATCACCCAATGTTTTAAGCCACTGGATTCCTAAAACCATTTCACTACCCCCCAAAGGAATCAAAACCATGTCACTTGAGAATGTTTGACCACAAATATGCCAATCCAGCTTTTTACATTCATTACTGCTCATGAGTTTATTGCCATTAGGTACAAAGATATGCATTGGGTTTATACCATTAAGCTTTAATTCTAGTTATTTTGCAGTAGCTAGATCCAAATAAATTGTGGGTATGTTGATGGTGTTGTGCAACGTACATCTTTTACCCTCTAAATTTATATATGATTCAATCACTACAAATAAGCACACAAAACTAACGAGTACTTAGAACCCGGTTATTATAGCACTTTAATGTAAGTATTCTTATCAAGTTCATCCCAAGAGAGCAGTGTAAGTCGAATATTTTCAACTATCGATTGTCCTACAGTTTGTTTGATTGGGGGAGTTTTGATTGATATTAACTAACAACTAAAACTTGCACAATTAAACAAACTTAAACTTAACAAGTAAACTAGTAGCAAGAAACAAGTAATGAAGTATTAAGACTTAAATCAAATTAACTAAGAAGTGTTCACTTATCTAATCTTCTCTATGCTTGGCTTGCCCCATTTTGCCTATTTTGCTATCTCATTAGTTGTTGAACTATTAAATGTTTAGCATCACTACTAAACCTCAAATCAAATGACACTCCGCGAATTCACATAATCATTGTATTCTAAGATCGAGTTAAGCATGATTTGGTCATTGAGATTGAGCTTGGGTTAAAATCACTTAAAGCCCCCAACTATCAAAATCACTTAAGATAATCGGCACTACTATGTTGACTAAAGGCCAATTGAAAACTAACCTAGATCAAGAACACAATCAATTGCAATTCCAAAGCTAGTTGTCTCGATCACCTAAGGTGTTGAAGCACACATTGATTCACTTCTCAAATCACTAAGAGAGCTACTCAACATATGTAATCAAAGTCAAGCCTAAAACAAACTCATAACAATGGATCTTTAGCTAACTTAACAACACATGATCATCTAATTCATTCAAACAACATTATTTAATTGATTTTAGGGCAAACACTAGCATTAGAGATTCATAGATAAGCAAACACAAGAGATTTAGCCAATCATCGCTAAGATCAAACTAATAATAAGCATAGAAACATAAACAATCATCATCTTAAAGTTATTACAAGAAATAGTTTCAAAATATATAAAGTAAAGTGGAGATTACAACCCAAAATGTAAAGAAGATGAAGATCTAAGCTAAACAATGATGTATCTTGAGCTAGCTTCCTTGAATCCACCCTTAAACACCAATGGATGATGAAATTAGGGTTTGGTATGTGAAATTTGGACCTAAGACAACTGCTCTCTGAAGATGCATATGAGAAATGACCTAATCTCATCCCTTTTATGGTGCTGAAAATCTGGGCTGAAACAGCGACAGAAGCGCCGCTTTTGACTTAGGAGCAGCGCTTTTGGATTTAATGAAGAGCGGTGCTTTTGATCAGGAACGCCTCTTTTGGCTCAAATCAGGGGCGACACTTTTGTTGTAGGGGCGACGCTTTTGGCTGAATAGGAACGGCGCTCTTAGTCGACGCTTTTTGAGCTGATTCTGCACTTTCCATTTTCTTAGCTACTTTTTGCCCAAGATTTGGTCAATTTTACACCAAATCAAGTCCTTACCCCTTAAATTACCATTTAACTCAATAGCACACAAAATAGGCTCAAATATCATCAAAAACTGAACAAAGTGAGGAAGATATCACGAGATAAAACATATATAAATGGAGCGATATCAGGGTACTTCCAGAATCAATCAAGATATGAATGGTGTGATTATTAATGTGCCCTATTACTCTCATAGTATGGTACTTAATGGCACCACTAATTGCATTCAATGATATCAAGGGGTTACCAGTCACTACATTCAGAGATATAACTGGGTAGAATCATCAACTATATCATCTTCTTACATCACCATCTCTGTATTGTACTCCAAACTTGCTTCCTCATCATCACTTTCCCCATTGCCCAATGCCTTTAGTGAATACAGTTTTCCACTACACTTATGGTCAGGTACACACCTTTCATCACAGTAAAAACATAGATGTTTTGCTCTCTTTTCTTCTATCTCCTTCCGGGTTAATTGTTTCCTACTATTGTATGGAGTAATGGCTTTTTGTGAGCTATTATGTGGTGTGGCAGTCAAAGCTAAAGTTGGTGTACTAATACCATTTCTTGAATTGATTGAATTGTTGTACACTGGTTTAGTACCAAAATAATTACTTTTTGGCAGTGGCAGCACAGAGTTATATCTTTTCTTGGTAGCATTCAGTGTTTCCTCTTGCATCTTTGCTAGGCACATAGCATCTTCTAGACTTCTAGGCTTAAACATTCGAACTGGCATCCCTATCTCTTTCTGCAGTCTAGCCACATACAAGCTAATAGCTTGTCTTTCATTCACATCTACCTTGTTGAGCAGTGCTTCAAATTCATCATTATACGTCTGCACCAGTCCTATATGCCTCAAATTCTTGAGTTCTCCCAAGGGATCTTCAACACTTAAACTAAATTTTTATAGATTACTTCTTGATAAGTGTTCCAGTCAACATCTTCTCCATTCTGCCTAACAAACTGTTGGTGCCATATTAGAGCATTCTTCTGTAAATGGATTGAAGCTATGCGTACTTTGTCATCTTCATCAATTCTGTCAACTGTGAAGAATTGATTGCATTTGTATAACTAATCTGTTGGGGAAGAATGTGGGTTAACATGGGATTATGCTTAATGACTATACTAATCTTAACCCATAACAATAAGTGTTTTGATGATGACATATGCACATAGCAAAAGGTTATGGTAGACATCTTGACATAAATAAAAAAGTTCACTAATCCACACGTCCTCTAGCAAAAGACCAAAACCAAAGAAAGCTTAAAAGAAAAATGAAGTACACGGATAAACCATGATCGACCGCAGGTCAGACCGTTGAGACTTGCACTCAAATTTACGAAATCTGAGTTGCACGGTCGACTCCATGGTTGACCGTGGATCGACCACAGAAACCTACTGTCCGGATTTTGATAGAAAAATATTTAACCACTTTCGGGCATCTATAATTCATGGAACCTGTTCAAACAAGCTTAGGATAGTTGCCTCCTTCATTCCCAAAGGAGTTTTGGTCACTAGAACACTAATCTTGGTTAATCATGAGACGACCCATCCAAATCCATAAGAACGAATACAATAACATATGGTTACATTGTGAGGTATTTGACCTCTATATGATAAATTTTACAAATATTGCATTCATTTTTAAAAGACAGACTTTCATTTCATCAAAAGTTGACAGTCATGCATACCATTCCATAACATCTAAACTATAAATGACCTAATCTGTCATTTACTTTGGTAATAATCTTCATTGAACTCAATGACTTGAATGCAACGTCTTTTGAAATATTCCATGAATGACTCCAAGTAATATCTCTAAAATGAGCAAATGCACAGCGGAAGATTTCTTTCAAACCTGAGAATAAACATGCTTTCGAGTGTCAACCAAAAGGTTGGTGAGTTCATT
The DNA here is from genome assembly GCF_046630445.1 of Rutidosis leptorrhynchoides. Taxonomy (NCBI): domain Eukaryota; kingdom Viridiplantae; phylum Streptophyta; class Magnoliopsida; order Asterales; family Asteraceae; genus Rutidosis; species Rutidosis leptorrhynchoides. The sequence continues at coordinate 82,978,901 of NC_092333.1, forward strand.
AGTTTATAGTAATCAATCATTTCCATAATTTTAATAGACCACAAGATTTCATTTAATCAATAATCATACACTCGTAAGTGTTTAAAATTCATTCATATGGATTGAACACCTGGTAATAGACATTAACAAAATGCATCTAGAATATCCCCATATATAAATATCGAAGTACTAAAGCAGTTCAAATTCTCTGACTGGGGCGTGTCAAAGCCCATAGATCTATCTTTAGGATTCGCGTCAATTGGTGGCAATTATAATAAACACCAATTCTTAGGCTACCAAGTTCAACAAGGGCAATATCTGGTATAACAATTCAACCATAGAATGTAGTTTCGATTACTTGTGTCTATTTCGTCAAACATTTATAAAAGTGCATGTATTCTCAGTCCCAAAAATATATATTGCAAAAGCATTTAAAAGGGAGTAATGAAACTCACGATACAATATTTTGTTGTAAAAATATTCATACGACGATACTGAACAATGCAGGGTTGGGCTCGGATTCACGAACCTATATCAATTGTATATCTATTAATACATATAATGGAAATCACATAATTTCATTTATTAATATATATTATTTATATATTTGTAGTTATATAGAGTTTATACTAAATTCCATTTAAAAAGTATACTTTTATTATATCTTAAATTACTTGTTATATATATTTATTTTGTATATATATTTAAAATGATTAATATCTATACATTTAGTTATATTAATATATCTATATATTATCTATATGATTAAAAAAAATATCAATAGTTTGTTATATGTAAGTATTTATATAAGTAATATTAATATTTTTGATATATAGTTATATGAAATATTAATACAACTATAGTATATGTAATAAATATATTGTATGTACAAAATATTTATCTGTTTAAAAATGATAGTTTTGATAATAATGACAATTTTACTAAAAATGATAATTTAAATAATAATGATGCTTTTAATAATACTGATAAAAAATAATATTAATATTAGTAATAATAATAATAGTATAATTTATTTTAATAATAATAATACTTATAATAGTAATAGTAATGATATATGTTAATAATGATAGTAATAATATATAAAAAAAATAATATATAAAAAAAATACTAATAATAATAATATAAAGATAATAATAGTTACACCATTAATCATCTTCATTGTTCTACATTATTTTAATTCGTATTACACTTTTATATTCAAAATGAGAGTTCTCATATACAGTCTTAAATTGGATGATTAATTATTATAATGAATCTTTTTTATCAACCTTTATAATCATAATCATAATCATCTTTTATATCTTAATCTTCTTATTATATCAAAATCTTAATATTATACCATAATACTTCCATCTTATCAACTTAATACTAATATTATTATAACATTTACAAAGATCACATCTTATCATTATTCTTATTAGTTAATATAAATCTTAACATCTTTAAGATTATATTTATCTTTTCAAAATCCAAATTTTAATCATAATAATCATAATAATAACAACATCAATAATGATAATGATAATAATAATAATAATAATAATAATAATAATAATAATAATAATAATAATAATAATAATAATAATAATAATAATAATAATGATAATAATAATAATAATAATAATAATAATAATAATAATAATAATAATAATAATAATAATAATAATAGTTTTGAAAATGAAAACTACCTTTAAAGCTCCTCCTAAAAAAATAAATGTCACGAACGAGACTCGAACCCAAGACCTCTCGGTTGCACTCCAACACCCTGAACCCTCTACGCTGCTTACATTTTTCTGTTTTATATCCGAATTAAAACTATATAATCCTATAAACCATTTGTTCTTCTTCTTCACTCACTTCAAAACCAAAATTAAACCAAGGAACTTCGAATACCAATCATAACAAATTTTTTATATTAATTAAGATTTGTAAATAGCCATAAACTAAAATGTTCTTGATTATAGAAAAAAAAAAAAAAAAAAACAGCCTGCCCGTCGCTGTTTTAGATGAAAAAAATAATGATTTGCATTTTGACAATATTATAGATCATGATTCCAACATGAAATAGTTTGCTAAACGTATTTAGAAATCATTAGAATCGTCAATTTAACTGGAAACTCCAACACAAATACGAATTTCGCGATGAACACAATGTTTGACTTTTTGAAACTTTAACTTTGACTCAAGAATTCAAAGTGAATAACGAAAATTGGATCGTGAAACTTTGCAGAAAGTTTAAGTGGATGATTCCTAATAACTTCACATTTATAGATTTTGTCAATTGATTCGATTTTTTATTTTGGCCAAAAAGTTAGAATACAAAGAAACTGTCGGAGAAAGAAAAAAAATAAATAGCTCTTCTTCAATTCTGATTACAGAAGGCTAATGTTATAACACTGATTGTAGTCGACAATTCCAAACAGAAAGAAACAAAATTTGAAAAGGCAGAAAACGAAGGATAACCAATTTGTACCAATTTTTAACTTATTAATATTATTATTTAATAATAATAATTCTATTAATAATAATTAATAATAATACAGAAATAATATTAATAATAATAACATAATATTACTGTTAATAATAATTATCATAATGATAATATTTAGAGTAATAATACTAATAATTATAATAATGTTTATAATGATATTCTTAATAATAATATATATAATTTGTATTATTTTTATAATCCAAATCCATAAAAATGTTGATATATAATAATAATAATTCTTAATGATAATACTTAATAATAATATTAGTAATATCAAATTACATGTTTCAATTTATATCTATATATTATATGTTATAAAAATATTATTGGTACAAATAATAATATTAATATTAATTAATATTAATAATAATAATGAGAGTAATAATAATAGTATTGATATAGCAAATTATACTTATCAAATCTCATATATATATATATATATATATATATATATATATATATATATATATATATATATATATATATATATATATATATATATATATATATATATATATATATATATATATATATATATATATATATATTAAATTAATAATATTAATAATACTTACACCAATATTAATAATGGTACTAATAATCATAAAAATGATAATTTCAATAAGTTTAATAATAATAATCATAATAAAAATGATATCACTAATATTATAACTAATACTAGTAATAACACTACTTATAATAATATTAAAAATGATATTACTAATGATAATCAAAATAAATTGTATTACTTTTATAATAATGATTCTTAATGGTAATGGTAATAAGAATATCTAATAATAATACTAATATTAATCATAACATCTAAAATTATAATTTTACTACTAGTTATAATAATATTAACCATGGTAACAATAATATTAATAATAATAATACTATAGCAAATCAAATGTATCAAATTTCATATTATAATTTTAATAATGTCAATAGTACTGATATTATTATTAATAATAATAATGGATGTAAAAATAATGTAATAACTATAATTAAACTTGTAATTACATTTAATATATTAATTTTACAATTTACTACTTATATAAAGTTTACTGATTATACAATATATAATTGAATTATTACATATAATAATACTTATACATAGAATTCCTATATATTTATGTGTATAGATTTATTACAACATACATATTATATTAATTATGTATAGGAATCACATATATATATATATATATATATATATATTTATTTATTTATTTATTTATTTATTTTAGTAACATCTTAATGATTTTGTATATTACTCTACATATTTAATTCAAATGATTAAATGGTATTATATTAATTCAACTTAATATATACACTTATATTTATATTTACATATATATTTATATTTACTTATTTATTTACACACAATTGTTCGTGAATCGTCGGGAATAGTCAAAGGTTAACTGAATTCATATAAACAGTTCCAAAATTTTGAAACTCAACTTTATAGACTTTGTTTATCGTGTCGAGATTATATAAAGATTAAGTTTAAATTTGGTCGGGAATTTCTGGGTCGTCACAGTACCTACCCGTTAAAGAAATTTCATCCCGAAATTTGACTGAGGTCGTCATGGCTAACAATAAAAATATTTTCATGACGAATATGAGTTGATAAATATAGTTTTATCATCATTGAGTAATACGGATAAAATAATTCAATTACTCGAATAGTACGAATGAAACTATCACTAAATAGTGAAATGAGAAAGACATGTTTCATCATAACTTTTGACTAGTCATGGTTGAATTCCGGAATTCAAGGGATTTAAAGAAAATCTTGAAAATTTATAAGATCCGATTCTTCAAGATTTAAGAAAATTAGGATCTCTTTAATTAAATGTGATGATCTATCCCAATTACTACGTCTGATATTTCCATTTTAAATTTACCTTTTCCGTTCCATTAGTTTTCACCATTCCTATACCTTCTTTCTCAGTTCATATACCCAAAAGATTATAATAATGCTTAATCCGGTTCTAATCCTTGTTCTTATTCTAACTATCGTAATGATCGTTCTTCTTTTCCAACTTCCACCGGAAGAATCTATTTATTTCTACTATGCTCTAGGGATTATTGTATTTATAATCCTCCCGTGTCTTTATAATGCTATACGCACTGATATCCACTGTTTGTAATTTCTGTGTTGTTATTAGGCTTTATATTTTCTCTTATATTTTGGAGCTCTTTGCCTTTTTATTCTCTTCTCGACCTCTAGTAAAGCGAGTAATGGTCAAGAATTCGTAAGTATGGGGTTTCGAATGAACTTAATGTTCTAAACAAGAAAGAACGTAATAGCACGATTTGATTTGTCAAATTACCAGAATCACTGAGAATAGAACTATCAAGAATATATCTTCTTGATATGTTCAGAAATTAAGCAGAATGAAAGAGTTATGTAACATGGCACATGATGACGTTATGATCTGTGAATCATCACGTCCCATTAGAAACTCAGGATGACTTACTGTAATATAATCACATTGATCAAGTGTCATTATATTATACTAATTCATGCATCAATTTCTTTACCTTTCTCCAGAATTCATTCATAAATTAAACTTAGATTTTACAAGAGTTTCCAATATAATGAAACACAGGAAGCATGAAGAGGTATATAATTTCGGACGAGAATATTTATGAAAATATCCTCAGAAATATCGAAGATATTTATGATGATATTTTGGAATTTCCAAGTTCGAAGGTTGATGAAGAAAAAAATATTCGCAAGATTTTAACATGACTTCGGAATAAAATATTCTCTAAAGATTTCAACGGATCCAGAATTACCTGGATTCTTTAAATATAGGGTATGGTCCTTGTATTTGTCCTTGGTCTCCTTCGTGGTTAGCTCAATTCGTTTTCCAGTTCCAACTTTTCTGAGCTTTTCCAACATACTATTCTTTATCATTAAACTTCCTACGATTAAGGTCGTTTACGGTTGTCTACAGTTTTTGCTGCTTCATTCAGCTTTTTCAAAGTTCAATGTATTGATTCGTAGGTTGGGTGCTTTTCAAAATTTCAGAATTGAAGATCGTAATTCTAGGAGATAAATGTTATATGTATACATATAACTGTTGATGTAAAAATGCTACGAAATTCGAAATACTGATTGCTAATTCTCGGTAATTGATATGGCAATTCTCGTTACAAGATGCAGATGAGTATATGATAGGATTTTAATGAACAAATATAATGGTTCTTAGGAGAGACTTAAATCAATAAGTAATGAAGTTGCTGGTAAGATTGATGCTAATGTGGTGGAAAATAAACGGTTCTCTGGTAACAACGGTGAAGGATAACTTATATATCAAGGTTATAATAAGGCTAATTCGAGTAAAAGTCGAAGTTCGGTTTGCTGAAGCTGTGACAAAATTGGCTAATTTGGAAAAGAATTGCAATGTTATTTTCGGTAATAACAATGCCAAAGAAGCTAGCACAGATACGTGTTAAACGTTTACTCAGGTTCTGAGTGTTTTCAGGTGCATAACTATATGCATCACCTTTTCTTTCGTAGATGAAGTGCGGTTGGTTTATCCTCTCAATTGAGGTGTTTTCAAGAATCATGAAAGGTTTGAATGCAGATTGTAATCGTCAAGATACAAATGAGGTTTAAGATGAAATCAAGTGGCAAACTTGAAGAAATGTTTAGTTTCATATGTTATAATCAATATTTTAATTCGTCTTAATTGTCCAATGTTGGTAGTCCACTGTTAATAGTCCACAGTTAGTAATTCAATAATTGATATGTAGTTTAATATATAATATTCGAATTAATTAATACGTATCGTGACCCATTGTATACATGTCTCAGACTCGATCACAACTCAAAGTATATATATTATTATAGAATCAACCTCAACCATGTATAGCTAACTCGAACATTACTGCATATAGAGTGTCTATGGTTATTCTAAATAATATATATAGATGCGTCGATATGATATGTCAAAACCTTGTATACGTGTCCCGATATTTAAAGTGCGTAAAATAAATTACAGAAATTAAATGACGATAAACAAAATTGCGAGAATTAAAACTGCGATAATTAAATTGCGATAAATAAAATGTAATAAGGAATTAACAGTTAGCTAGGAACAGTTAGCTAGGATTTTGTTAGCGTGGATTCTTAACAAAATTTCTCATAGTTAACTTGTTTGTTTCTAACAAATTTTATTTTGTCCAATGTTTTCTTCATTATGCCACTTGTTGGATTCTGATATGTCAAAACCCAAATATGAAATTGAATGAAAATGGTTATTCTGCGGTGAACGGATACGTATATCTGTGGATGTAAGTAGGATAGTAAATGACTATTGAATCATATTCGAAGAATGTACAGTGTAACTTATTAATGTGAAATCTAAATATTCCTCGGGTATTACCTACCCATTAAAATATTTTCACCATTAACAGTTTATACAAAAGAATTTTTAATTACAATTTTTATGAAAACATATATACATATATATTTTCTTCAGATGTAATCATGGATTTAATTAGTTAATATGATATTAATCTCATTTAGTTTTCGGTTGGAACTAGAAGGAATAATCTCTAAAACATTAGAAATTACATAATCGCCATGTAGAACGAAGATAAATGACGTAGAACGATTCATAGATCGATGATTATGCTCGAGATGTTGAGGCGTGTGGTGTTGAAACTTGGGTTGTTGGTGGTACTGGTATTGATGTTGGTGGTACTGTTGGTGCCGGTGATGTTGCTAAAGCTGATACATTTTGCACCATATTTTTCAAGGCTACAACTCGGGAGCGAAGCTCGTTGACTTCTGCTATTTATCCGGGATGATTGTCGGTAGGAACGAGCGAATGAATAAGGTTTAGAATTTTAGATAGAATATAATCGTGGCGAGATACTCTGGAAATGAGTGTGAAAATGGTGTTTCGAATGGGTTCGTCGGTAAGTCCGGTTCGTCCACAGGGAACTAGCCAAGTTTAACGCTATATTTTTTTAACTTATAATTGTAAAAATACAAAAATATATATATAAGTAGTATTATAATTATAAAAGGGGGTTTTTACCGTTTAATGACTGGTTTGTCGATTTTAAAACTTTAGTCGCAGTTAAAACTAATGTAAAATATTAAATATATAAAAGACTTAATTTAAAGCGTAAAGTAAATAACGATAATGAAATTGTGATAAATAAAAGTGCGATAAATAAAATTTCCATAATAAAAAATTACGATAATTAAAAGTGTAATTAAATAAAATGACAGTAAATAAAAGTGCGATAATTAAAAGTGCAATTAAATATGAAATAAAGGAATTATGCTTATTTAAACTTCCGTAATCATGATGTTTGACGTGTTGATTTTAGTTTATTACCATGGGTTAATTGTTCTTTGTCCTGGATTATTCAATATGTCCATACGGATTTGTCCATAATAGTCCATCAGTCATAATCATAAAATGCGGAAGTCTTCGTCAAATTATTCTTATTCCCGAAGTCAAATATTCCAACTAATTGGGGATTCGAATTGTAACAAGGTCTTAATACTTTGTTTAATGAATACACCAGGTTATTGACTGCGTGTAGTCCAAGGTTTTACTACTTTGTTAACAATTACACCAATTACCCTTGAATGTAATCCACCCCTGTTTCAACAAGTCTATTAACTATTAATCCAATCCCGTGTCCGGTAAAATGAACAATTATTGGTATTTATAGATATCCCGCCCACCGTACCCAGTCAAGCGTATGTGGTTATATATAAATACGTCAAATTATAAGTCTATATATTAAATTAATGAGGTATCATTTAGTTAATATAAATCCCATTAATAGCCCATAGTCTAATTTCCACAAGTGTCGTTCTTTTATCCAAACCCTAATTATGGTCCAAAGCCCAATTACCCCGTCTTAATATTTTAGCCCAACATCACGATTACTTCGGCTTAAATAAGCATAATAATAACTTAGCTACGAGACATTAATTTAAAAAGGTTGAACATAACTTACAATGATTAAAAATAGCGTAGCGTTACACGGACAGAATTTCGACTTACACCCTTACAACATTCGCTAACATACCCTTATTATTAATAAAATTAAAATTAAAATTAAAATTATATATATATATATATATATATATATATATATATATATATATATATATATATATACGTTGATAGATAGGAAGAGAAAAAGATGTGATTTTGATCAACCAAAACTGCGAATTTATAGGACCTGACCCTCAAAATGGGGCCATGCGATCGCATGGATTTTACTCTTCCAGGCCATGCGATCGCATGGCCAGCTGGGAGAGCTCACATGTCTTTGTTTGCATCTTGCCGACGGTTTATAAATATATATATATATATATATATATATATATATATATATATATATATATATATATATATATATATATATATATATATATATATATATATATATATATATATATATATATATATATATATATATATAATATATAAATAATTTTAAGAATTATTTAAATATTATATTATATTTATGTGCATAGTTGACTCGTAATTTTTAGTATGTTGCGTCGAGCGTTGAGAGTTGACTCTGGTCCCAGTTCCGGATTTTCGAACGTCCTTGCGTACAATTTAATATCTTGTACTTTGCGTTTTGCGTCTTGTACTCTTGTAATTTCGAGACGTTTCTCATCAATAATTTGAACCACTTTGATTGTACTTTGTACTTTTTAGCTTTTTGGTCATTTGCGTCTTCAATTCGTCGAATCTGTCTTTTGTCTTCACCTTTTATTATTTAAACGAATATCACTTGTAAATAGAACAATTGCAAATAAAAGTTTGGCTTTCTTGAGGGATAATGCTATGAAATATATGTTCGTTTTTAGCATTATGAAATATTTCCACACTTGAGTGTTGCTTGTCCTCAAGCAATATAGTCTTGAAATAAAAACACTAGAATCACTTCTTTATTCTTCACACTTTGTACATCAGTGATTTCTATACGGCGATATAAACAATGATAGTAACGTTGTGGTTTACAGTCCCACATGACTATGAAAATTTAGATCCTTAAGGAAATTGGATCTTTATGAAAACATTTGATCTTTTGAAAATACAATCTAGCTTTTACCCTAGATAAGTTTTCTAGAATAACCCTTCACCGGTGTTTGCAAAATGTTTTTGTGGGTTTGGTGGGTTTCAGATTTGAAAATTTTAGCTCAAAACTTATGGTTTTGTGTCACCCACTTGCTAACCTTGTATTAGGAAAGCCACACGTCCAGTATACTTGCTCCGTATATTACTTTTCGATAAACTACCGTCCGGTTGTAAAGGAAAGCGTTGAACAAGCAACTGTTAAGGCAATGTCCCCTGACATGCTTTTAATTATGGTCTATATCATGTCGGATGCAATTACTATCCTTTATAGGAGCAATACTAAAGCTCACCCTATAATTTTTCGGTCTGGCACAAGGTCCTTTCTTTGACCATGCTATGCAACCACCGTTCTTACAGTTGACACCCGATTTGGTTCAGGTGACCTAATGAATTTCAGGTGAATTCCTAGGATTTTACGTTCAATGGTAATGAACGAATTAAAAATGGGTTTTCAGAAAACAAATCGGTTTGTAATTTTGATCAAAATATTTTCTTGTTCAAGCTCGAGTTTAGATATCATTGAATTCCATGAGTTTTTAATTCTCAATCTTTAAAAGTCAATCTCCAGGATTGAGTAATATCAGTCTTAAAAGCTGATTTTTGATTTTTAAGGAGATTATCCTTTCTGGGGATCTGATTCATTAGTCTTATCAAGCTAATTTGCACGGTGCCCTCCCCATTTTACGAGACAGATCCTCTCATGGTTAGGATAAGTCTGACCACTTGGCAACCCTGTTTGATGCTGAGGTCCGTGGATTTCCAGCTGATTTTCGAGAAAACTTTTCAAGGTTTTTCGTAGATTCTACAACTGGTCTGGACGACAACTTCCTGACCTAAATCAAGAAGCGCGTGTCTTTTTCGGAAGACTTTACTTCCTTTTAATGATGGAATTGATTCATTGTGTGAATCCATCTTTCTTTCAAATATATTACAGTTTTTCGGGTAAAACAGTTAATTTTGTCCAAAACAAAAGTATCTTCAATTATTTGTACAAAAATATGTGATATATGTTCAAAATAACTTGGTAAATTTTTCCCACACTTGGCTTTTATTTTCCATTCTTTGCCTTTTTATTGTCCTCTATTCCATTTTAAATGAATTCTAACATTTTGGGTTGTTTCTCAATTTATGTCCTTTCTGAGGTAACAATAATTTCGGTGTTAACACCTAGTTTTATCGTTCATAAATATGTATAAACATGATTTTGAATTCATTTATTTGAAAATTTTTACTAGAATTGGGTAATAAGGATATAAGACTAGGGATGTTCTTTATTATCAGAGAGCACTAGATTCTAATACAACTACTGCGTTACTAGTATTTTTAATGGTAACCAAGTGTATAAGTTAAAATTTTTTTAAAAATCCGAAAGAATTTAACCCCTTCCCACACTTAAGATCTTGCAATGCCCTCATTTGCAAGAAATCAGTAATAATTTAAATTATTGAGGGTGATTAGCGTAGAAAAATGATTAAATTTTACCAAAGTTTCCAAACATATTGGCGTTTGTTTGTTGAATGATAAATGGTGCACATCATTTGTTCATTCCGTCTTGTTGTTACATCACATTTGTTTTCATTTTGTCGTCAAAATTAGTAGTTTTTGCTGAACTTAATGTCAGTCTTTGAAAATGCGCTGTTTTACCCTGTTGTGTACAATTGACAATATACATACATGCAAATATAAACATGCATGGTAATTTGAAATGGAACTTAAAATCCCACTTTCAAATCAAATATGAAATATTAGTACAACATAATAAAAATATTAAATATTACATAAAAGTATCAATATTTGTATGCTTAAACATAAATAAATAAAAATAATAAAAAATCATAAAAATCACCAACGGAACTATATCAATCTGGATAGGGGTTCCAGTTCATGTCATCATTCGGGTTCCATGGTTGGTGATAGGTGTACTGGTAGGCCTGGTTAGGGTCGTAGAGAGTAAATGGTGGTGTCATCTCGGGCTGGTGTGGAGGATAGTAAGCAGATCGGGTCGGTATGTAGTGATCCTGAGGTGATAGCCAACTCATGATCTGACGCTGATGATAGTCCCATCGATCATACTGTCGTTGCCTAGAATGCTCGTACTCATTCCGGGCTTGCTACTGCTCCATCCGACTAAATCTCTCCTCGTTTGTCATTTCTACCTCATCTACACGCTGGTAGACGTCAGTCATAGCCTCCCTAATGACATCCCTAATGTCATCTGCTTCCTCCATTTCCTCATCTGAACCTCTCTCTACTTGAGGATGATTACCAACATATGGTATTGCCTGATTGCGTCTACTTTTCAATACCTTAGCACCCTGATAGACCCTCAATCCTAAAGGCTCAACATGTTCCCTACATACCATAAGTGGACCCCCTTGATCCCTATCTACATCCAAATACTCTCCAATGAGAGTAACAAAAATACCTCCTCCTATTATTCCCCTTTCCTGTATTCCTTCCACCATCTTAGCCAAATAAAAACCAACACAGTAAGGGATATTAACAAAGCCTCTTGGGTCTCGAATACACTTTAGGTAAAATAAATCATGTAAGGTCATTTTCTCCTTATTGTGACCTCTCTGTGTAATCGAGTTAGCCAAAAATCTATGAATTATACGAAGCTAGGCTTTGTTAATATGTAAGTAGGAGTGTTTTCCTCCCAGCGTAAAAACATTATAATCTGACATACGCCTCCAGACGGTGTTCGTGTCAAAATTCCTATCTACCCTTTCACCACGATAAATCAAATTCATACAATCGGGTAGTAGTAATTCACCAGGAGTATATATCTGCAAAGCCCTGGCCATGTCCAGCATGGACATCCTGTACATCCTATGGCCAAGTATAAATCTAAGAAAACTTCTATCATCTAATCTATCTACATCTGCATTTAACGCTATAGTACTCATAAGCTCAATACACCATTCCTTATATACAGGTCTACGAATGGTGAATAAACGTTCCCAATCGTGAAAAGAAGAACTGCCATACCTTTGGATCAGATGCTCCCTAACTGAGTTAACTAGTTGGACCCTTTCTAAAGGCTCCCAATTGATTACCCTCAGCACTTCTACATTTTTCGGTATCAGTTTGAATTTGTTACTTTGATATGTCGGGTAATCTCTCCAGCTTCTATCGAATCTCAGATTAGGATGCAACGTGTGTTCAGGAATCGTTGGGTATTCTACTGGCGGATGCATCAGAAATACTATGAAGGCATCAACAAATTGTGGCAGATCATAATAAGGTACGTGTTGATCAGGTTGATGTTATTGTTCCTGTTGTGTTCTTGTTCGGGTTCTGGCTCGTATTGCAATTCTGGCTCAGTTCCGGTTGTGGTTGTCTAGATGATGATGATGATGCACCTCCAATTTCAGTATATTTCTGCAAAACACATTAAACACAAAATTTGTGCATCCAAATATGCATTAATGTTAGCAAAATAACAACTTAAAACAATCACAATGACATGTTTAATCTATATTAAACTTATGCTCATTTTCATATTTTTATCAAAATCTACACTTTTTCAAATAAGCATATATGAAAATGTATACAAAGTTCATAAGCATTTAACTTAAATAACTTGTCAAAATAGTCATTACTAGCAATTAAACAAGTCTCAAATGGCAATTATATCAAATTAATCAAGTTCATGAATTTTAGACTTAAAAAGTCCACTTTAATTCTCAAAAATCATGTTTATTATCAAAGTTTGGATCATTTAGCTACCTAAACATGTTACACTACTTAATTTAGCAATAATTCATGACAAAAATTGGCCATAACCTGTTTATATCAAAAAACCTCAAATTGCTCAAGAACACAAACCCTAGATTCCTAAAAATTTTGAAGTTTTTGGCTTCAAATCATGTTAAATAGCATCAATCTAGGTTATACATGCAAAATATACTAACAATTTAACTCTAATTACACTAGAAATTAACAAAATCAAATTAGGTAAAATATTGATAAAGAACACTAAAAATCAAATTTAAAGAGGTTTAGGGGTGAAATTGTTACCCTTCTTGATAAACTCCTTATCAAATTCATGTTTAGAGCGGATTATAGCGAGAAATTTGGTGGATTTTGGTGAAAAAATGATGAAATTTGAGAGGTTTTGGGTGTGTGTTCGTGTAGTTGTGTGTGTGTTGTGGTGAAGACAGAACTCGTCTGTCCTTTTGATTCAGTCCTGATTTTTGCCTCCATGCGATCGCATGGGTCCCGGGTTTTTTTTTTTTAAAAACTTACACTTTTTAAAACATATAATTAATTAAAAATTAAAAATTTTTTTCTTTTTAGGATGATGGCGTTTCGGATCGTTGTCCTAGTCCGTCCCTCGACAAAATATTAAAATTTGTCTTTTTTTTTAAGCGCAGTTTTAAAAGTAAAGATTTTTTTGGGTTTTTTTAAATGTTTTTGGCATACTTTAATTCAATAATATTAAAAATAATGATAATAAAAGTTCTCGTCCCTCCCTTGGGTAGAGCAATTTCGGTTCAACGACCTAGTTTTCAACTCACGACAAATTTTAAAAATCATATTTTTAACTTAGTGAAATAAAGTAAATTTTTGTTTTTAAATTCACACCAAACTTTAATTTAAAAAGCATAAAATTAAAAATTCATATTATTAAAATTAAAAATTCACTCCAAACTTATATTATATTTTTGTTTTTATACATACAAACTTATATTAAAAATATTAATTTTTCAAATATTTACAAACTTAATTATATTAATTTTAAAAAGTTTACAATAATAATTTAATATTTATATATTAATTTTAAAAACAAAGTAAAAATAAAATTAAAAATCTTTTTGGTCTTTTATCCCACTTTAATCAATCAAATATTATCAAAAATATACGCCCCTCTTTTCGGTAAAGTAATTTCGGCTATATTACCTAGTTTTACTCCTGACGAATTTCTGAAATATTTTGGGTTGATTGATTAAAGATATTTACACCTTAAGAATAAACGGTAAATTTTGCAGTGATGTAATAAATTTTTATATGATATCAATAATTTTGGTTACGCATACCTAATTTTATTGAATACCAATTTAATACTTTATAGCGAATGATTTAGTGTTTATTATCAAAAGGTTAAAAGCAATAAAATAAAAATAAAAACTGTACATACTTACCTGTGAAAAAGAATTCTCAGAGACCTACTTTAGCTGACTCATAGGAGCGTTGTGTGATTTGGTTCTCCATAGCTACATAAGCATAACCTCGAATCTTCAATATCTTTTCTTCTAAACATATAAACGGTCCTTCTCTGCATAGAGTAACAAATTCGGTGTTTGAATATGTTTGATTATTTGAACATTTACCTTCGTGTGACCATTTTCCTCATTTATAACATCTTTCAAGGTGTCGTGCTCTTCTTTTTGTTGCGAATTTTGATTTTCCTTTTCCAAAATGTATCTTATGATGATCTTTTCTGAGTTCTTTTCTTACTCTGTCCATTTTACCTCTTATGAATGATACCAGTTCACTCGGAAGTGTGTCATTATTACGTTTAGTAATCATAGCATGTAGAATTAGACCATGGTTCAGATCAAAGGAATTCTTCATCTCGTAAAACCTAAAAAATAAAAATTCAGAATGGGGGGAGAAGACTAGTTCTTTAGGGTCTGCTAGGGAAAGACCATTCGGATTCCATTCTCGAGAACTACACGAAAACAGAATATCTAACTCTAACAGAAATACATATTACCCTAAAAAGATTCGAACCTCCCCACACTTAGTTAGCTGTGGTGTCTAAATTGTGATTAACTTCATTTTCAATTGGACTATCAACAACTTGTATATCTTTGACTTTTACTTCAAGCCAATTGTTGATTTCCTCTGTAACTTTCACAAATTCAACTAACATTGCCTTTTCTTTTGGCGATAAATTGGATACTAATCGGTTACATAACTTAAAGTTTCCCTTAATCCTAGCATCGTGAATCCATTTATAAAGTTTCTTCGTTGAACTGTTAAAAACGGGTTCATCTAATTTCGTATCATCAACGGGGTTCTTTGTGATTGGATCATCATTAAGTGTTTCTTCATCTTCCCCACACTTATGTGTTTTTATTGGTCTAACAGTTTTGGTTGGTGGAGATCTAAACTTTCGGTTCACAAAGGTGATAGATTTATCACCATCCCTAAGTGTCATTCTTCCTTCTCTTACATCAATGAATGCCTCGGTGGTTGCTAAAAATGGGCGACCTAAAATTAGAGGAATATCAAGGTTTTCCTCAATATTAATAACTATGAAGTTTGCAACAAAGGTCAAACTTCCCACGTTAACAAGTAAATTATTTGCTATTCCAACCGGGTGTTTAATGGTTAGGTCAAATGATTGAACACCTATTTTGGTTGGTTTTAATTTACCCATACCTAATATTTTGTATAAGGAAAGGGGCATAATATTTGCACTTGCTCCTAAATCTGCGAGTCCATTATATATAGCACCATCATTAAGCAAGCAAGAAATGATAAATTCACCCGGGTCTCCTACTTTAGTAAGTCGAGTTGGTTTGTAAACCTTTTTCGGGTGTTCTTTTCTTGGTTCTTTCACTTCTATTTGAACTTCTTTTTCTTCATTTCTTGGAATGGGAGGTTTGTATAGAAATTCTTTTTCATCACTCCAATTTGAATCCTCCCCATTTTTCAATTTTGATTTTTCATATGTTGTTGATAACATATTTATGTTTTCATTTTGAAGGTTTTCTTGGGTGGTGAAATTATGATTGACTTCATTGTCAACTTCCATCGGACCATGTATGTAATGTTTAACTCTGTGACCATTAACTTTAAATTCAATCCCATTTGAATTTATTAACTCTATTGTTCCGTATAGGAAAACTCTTTTGACTATAAATGGTCCAGACCATCTTGATTTCAATTTTCCAGGAAATAGCTTGAATCGTGAATTGAAAAGAAGAACTCTGTCTCCTTCTTTAAATTCTTTTGAACTTCTGATTCTTTTATCATGCCATTTCTTCGTTCTTTCCTTATAGATTAAGGAATTTTCATATGCTTCATGTCTTAATTCTTCTAATTTGTTTAGTTGACTTAATCGTAGACGTCCGGCTTCATGTAAATCAAGATTACATGTCTTCAAAGCCCAAAATGCTTTGTATTCAATTTCTACTGGAAGATGACTGATATTGCTCAAAATAGACATATCATTAGTCGCAATATCAAGTCATATCGTTGTTTATTTCATACGAATTTGTAATATATCCATTTATATTCCGTTGTATTGTAATTAAGCAAAGAATCATTGTATACTTGAAGAAATGTTGAAGATAATGAATGAAACAACTCAAAGATCAAAACCAGAACAAGAAACGAAGAAACAGAAAACTGAAAGCTACAGTGCGTGCCGCGCACTTACCGCGCACACCACCGCGCACTCCAACATTTGATCAGAACATTTAAGTAAAATGGAAACCAGAGAGCGCCCCGCGCAAGTTCAACAGAGCGCGCCGCGCACTACAGTGCGCACCGCGCACGTCCTTCGCGCACGATCCCCTTTTTCGTCTGTAAAGTAGATCTGAGACGTGTAATCGAGCTGTAAAGTAAAAGGTGGTAGGTGGCTAGTGCGCCCCGCGCACCTACTTTTGTGCGCGCCGCGCACGCTGGCTTTTCCCGCTATATTCTTCCTTTTTAAGCCCCTTTCCAGCTTCATTCTTCAGACACCATTACACAGTCATTTTTAGAGGCAGAGGTTACGATTCAAGGTGATCCTTGGAGTAATCCAGGATCACCTAATCCATCATTTCAATCCGGATTCGAGAATCATCAGGATCATCATCCAAGATTCATATCAAAGGTCGATTCTTGTTATCACAATGAATTCTATCTTTATTTCCAGTTTGTTATTGTCTTTAAATATGATTGTTAGCTAGTTCTTTTTATGCTTGTCTAGATTAATAACCGAGATGTTGATTGTTACTTTGGTTGATTGATTGTTCTTATGTATGATAGTTTGATGTTTGAATACAAGAACCATTCTTGTTAAGTTTAATCTTTTCGATTCAATTAGTTAGTATACTTGTTCAACTAAGAAACATCATCTTGCTGATTTAGTATATTGATTTACACCTAGTGACAAGTGTTTGCCCGTCTTTTACCAAAAGGGGTAAGTTGCGTTCAAACGGTTAATCTCTATAGGAATGTAAGAACGACTCTTGTAGATACTTTCGGATAGCTTAATTGATATGTGTAGTTGTCTAGGTGAACGATCAATTCCTTAGAATGTGTTATACATATTTTCACTACTTAATTCCATATAGCTAATAGGTGTTAGTGATTTGCCTTATCTAGTGGCGTTTATAGGGATCTTATTACTACACTTAATTGATTACGTGGGTTGGGTGAATTGAGCATTTAACCGGACCAAGAGAATGAACTAAGCTAAACCATTAGTTGACATAGGAGTGGATCATGATCAACACACCATTGGCATGATCATCATTCAAGTCTTTAGACTAGTTGAATTAGTTGATTACAAATAGGAGGTCTTAGATGACAAGAACATCACTTGCGTCGTGTAATCCCGTTTGAGTGTTTGCGCAAGACTACTCTTGGTAAACCAATTAATTAGTTCTCGTGCATAGTCAATCAATCCGGTCTTAATCCTAAAACAACAATCAAAAATCGAGGGTAAAAAGTCTAGACGAGCATATTTGTTTCTCTTTGATATCAAAACTATCTTTCATCTTCATAAACCTAAAATACCAAAAATATTGTCTTTAAACTTATTCCTTTATTGATTTGCCCATCGTTAAAGGGCAACCCAATATCTTGTACTTGTTTGATTTCATTTATTTTAGCTTATTCACAATTTAGTTTATACAATCTTAATTTGCACATATAACTGTCCTTGGAACGATACACGGATTTTACCATTATCTATACTACTACACGATCGGGTACACTGCCCGTTAGTGTGTGTAATCTTTAAAACCGGTATTTTCCATACAACAATTCATATACCACTTTTCGCACATCAAGTTTTTGGCGCCGCTGCCGGGGACAGTTGTGTCAAGATAAGAATTGTTTACTAAGTTGTGATTTTTTTTTTTTAGAATTTTGTTTTTTATTTTTTTTATTTTTTTTGTTTTGTTATCGCTGTTTAGTGTCGGTGCTTTTATTCTTTTCTAGTTTTTGTCAGTTGCAGGATGATGCTTGATTACTTGATTAGCAAATTGGAGGATGAAACTAACAAGCTTGTTAGAAGAGATGAAGAACGTGGCCTCTCAAACAGATTAGAAGATATGATGAATAATCTTATTGCCTCTCAAACAGAACTTATTACCGCTCAAACACAAGGTAGTGAGAGGTGTGCACAAATGTTTGGAGATCAAGAAATCTCCTTTCAGAACATAGGGCAACAAATAGGAAATATATCACATATGTTGGTTCACTTTCCGAGTGAGCAAGAGTGTGCTGATGTCGGAGATGAGTTGATAATATATAAAGCTGATCATGAGTCAACTCCAATAGACACACTTTCTGAGTTAATGATGGAATTCCCAGAATTGCAGGATTTGCATTCCTGTTCATTTTGTGATGAAGAAGAGGTTACTATGATTGATGAAAAAGCTTTGTTAACCGTTCTCATGGCTAATGGTTATGAACCTACAACTGAAGAATTAAAGGAATTGAAGCTGGAAATTGAGCCCCGCTCAATAGTTGAGATTCACAGCGGGTCCACGCTTATTCCAGAGGATGTCAATTTAGGGAAGACAATCTTTAAAGACCCATTTGACCAAGATCCACCAATAAGAATAAAAGTGTTACTGAAAACCGCACTTGGAGGGGAGTCATGTGTTAACCCTCGGGTTAGGACATCCTTTTTCGGGAAACTAAAAAAGGATTTATCACATATAATATACACCACCCGAGGTGTAAATGATTGGCTCACTATTTTGATTCGTGGAACTTTTTCCACCGACTTCACGTCTCGTCCGATAAAGTGTGGGAGTTTTAACCCCACTAGGCATTAAATTCTGGGGTCGAGTCGAGTGCATGATGTGTTAATAAAAGTGCACGAGGTTTTTCAAGGTTTTAGTGACACTAGCATTAAAATTCAGCAAGGTACCTATCAAATTAGAATTTGTGTGATGAAGATCAAGGACTGAAGGATGTGCCACCGCTCACCTATATTCCACGATCTTCGGTTTTTGAACCTAGGTTTTTCGAACTCCTTTTTCTCACTATTGTCCTCTCGAATTTAAATTTTACTGATTTTAAGTAATGAGGGCATTACTTAATCTTAAGTGTGGGGGGATGGTATAAATTCTTGCGAGGTATTTAAACGGTATTCAACTTGGCTTATTTTTGTAATTTAATGGGAAATTTTAAAATTTTTGAACTAAAAGTCTTAACGAAAAAGCCAAGTGTGGGGGATTTTACCAATCTTTTCGAATTACTATCACCAAATTTTGCTAAGAAAAATGTTTAAATTACTTTTGGCTTGAAAGGAAAAAGAATAATGTCACTAAACCTAAAGGATTATCTAGTTCATCCTTGAAGGAAGTAAAGTCTTCCGAATTCTTGCCTTACTTGATATAGCATACTTCCTAAACTATGTCATTTCATACCAATATCATATCACGATATAAAGGTACAGTAGGAAGAGAAAGTCTTGAACTTTCAAACCCGAAAATAAACTTGGTAGGGTAAATCCAAGTCGCTATCCAGTGCAAGACCGATTACGGTGCATAAGCTGGAGCAGGATCTGTCCCACGCGATAGCTTAGTCTTCGCAGTTTTAACCCTTGATCTAAAATGTACAAATTGTCATGAAAGACCGATATTTGTATCGCGTCAGGGGGCGCCCGGTTAAGAGTTCCATGATACTACAATCATGGGGGCGGATAGCTTGCTAATCGCCGACTGAGACTTCGGTTTTCAGTTACCCTCAACCGGAATTTGAGGTTAAAACCGGAAAACGTGTCTAGTGTAAAAACGAGCATGACATTTTCAAAATCTTAAAACGTTTTTCTAAAGATCCAATTTTCCCTAAGGATCCAAATTTTTCAGAACTTGCAACGAAGTTCACTTCTCCCGATTACTCCAAATGTGTGCGTGTGCCTCATATAGCGTGAGTTTTGTGTTCCAAAAGAATATGTGTGTTTTGTGTGACTAGTGTAAACTTGTGTACTATATGGTGTGAGTGTGATTCCTATTATTGTGTTCTCTAATAAATGTGTGTATTCTATTTTTGTGTTTTGTATTCGTATGATTAGAACAAGACTTGCTTGAAGACAAGCAAGAGTTAAGTGTGGGGGATTTTGATATTGCTCAAAATAGACATATCATTAGTCGCAATATCAAGTCATATTGTCGTTTATTTCATACGAATTTGTAATATATCCATTTATATTCCGTTGTATTGTAATTAAGCATAGAATCATTGTATACTTGAAGAAATGTTGAAGATAATGAATGAAACAACTCAAAGATCAAAACCAGAACAAGAAACGAAGAAACAGAAAACTGAAAGCTACCACTGCGCACTCCAATATTTGATCAGAACATTTAAGTAAAATGGAAACCATAGAGCGCCCCGCGCAAGTTCAACAGAGCGCGCCGCGCACTACAGTGCGCGCCGCGCACTACAGTGCGCGCCGCGCACGTCCTCAGCGCACGATCCCCTTTTTCGTCTATAAAGTAGATCTGAGACGTGTAATCGAGCTGTAAAGTAAAAGGTGGTAGGTGGCTAGTGCGCCCCGCGCACCTACTTTTGTGCGCGCCGCGCACGCTGGCTTTTCCCGCTATATTCTTCCTTTTTAAGCCCCTTTCCAGCTTCATTCTTCAGACACCATTACACAGTCATTTTTAGAGGCAGAGGTTACGATTCAAGGTGATCCTTGGAGTAATCCAGGATCACCTAATCCATCATTTCAATCCGGATTCGAGAATCATCAGGATCATCATCCAAGATTCATATCAAAGGTCGATTCTTGTTATCACAATGAATTCTATCTTTATTTCCAGTTTGTTATTGTCTTTAAATATGATTGTTAGCTAGTTCTTTTTATGCTTGTCTAGATTAATAACCGAGATGTTGATTGTTACTTTGGTTGATTGATTGTTCTTATGTATGATAGTTTGATGTTTGAATACAAGAACCATTCTTGTTAAGTTTAATCTTTTCGATTCAATTAGTTAGTATACTTGTTCAACTAAGAAACATCATCTTGCTGATTTAGTATATTGATTTACACCTAGTGACAAGTGTTTGCCCGTCTTTTACCAAAAGGGGTAAGTTGCGTTCAAACGGTTAATCTCTATAGGAATGTAAGAACGACTCTTGTAGATACTTTCGGATAGCTTAATTGATATGTGTAGTTGTCTAGGTGAACGATCAATTCCTTAGAATGTGTTATACATATTTTCACTACTTAATTCCATATAGCTAATAGGTGTTAGTGATTTGCCTTATCTAGTGGCGTTTATAGGGATCTTATTACTACACTTAATTGATTACGTGGGTTGGGTGAATTGAGCATTTAACCGGACCAAGAGAATGAACTAAGCTAAACCATTAGTTGACATAGGAGTGGATCATGATCAACACACCATTGGCATGATCATCATTCAAGTCTTTAGACTAGTTGAATTAGTTGATTACAAATAGGAGGTCTTAGATGACAAGAACATCACTTGCGTCGTGTAATCCCGTTTGAGTGTTTGCGCAAGACTACTCTTGGTAAACCAATTAATTAGTTCTCGTGCATAGTCAATCAATCCGGTCTTAATCCTAAAACAACAATCAAAAATCGAGGGTAAAAAGTCTAGACGAGCATATTTGTTTCTCTTTGATATCAAAACTATCTTTCATCTTCATAAACCTAAAATACCAAAAATATTGTCTTTAAACTTATTCCTTTATTGATTTGCCCATCGTTAAAGGGCAACCCAATATCTTGTACTTGTTTGATTTCATTTATTTTAGCTTATTCACAATTTAGTTTATACAATCTTAATTTGCACATATAACTGTCCTTGGAACGATACACGGATTTTACCATTATCTATACTACTACACGATCGGGTACACTGCCCGTTAGTGTGTGTAATCTTTAAAACCGGTATTTTCCATACAACAATTCATATACCACTTTTCGCACATCAAGTTTTTGGCGCCGCTGCCGGGGACAGTTGTGTCAAGATAAGAATTGTTTACTAAGTTGTGATTTTTTTTTTTAGAATTTTGTTTTTTATTTTTTTTATTTTTTTTGTTTTGTTATCGCTGTTTAGTGTCGGTGCTTTTATTCTTTTCTAGTTTTTGTCAGTTGCAGGATGATGCTTGATTACTTGATTAGCAAATTGGAGGATGAAACTAACAAGCTTGTTAGAAGAGATGAAGAACGTGGCCTCTCAAACAGATTAGAAGATATGATGAATAATCTTATTGCCTCTCAAACAGAACTTATTACCGCTCAAACACAAGGTAGTGAGAGGTGTGCACAAATGTTTGGAGATCAAGAAATCTCCTTTCAGAACATAGGGCAACAAATAGGAAATATATCACATATGTTGGTTCACTTTCCGAGTGAGCAAGAGTGTGCTGATGTCGGAGATGAGTTGATAATAAATAAAGCTGATCATGAGTCAACTCCAATAGACACACTTTCTGAGTTAATGATGGAATTCCCAGAATTGCAGGATTTGCATTCCTGTTCATTTTGTGATGAAGAAGAGGTTACTATGATTGATGAAAAAGCTTTGTTAACCGTTCTCATGGCTAATGCTTATGAACCTACAACTGAAGAATTAAAGGAATTGAAGCTCGAAATTGAGCCCCGCTCAATAGTTGAGATTCACAGCGGGTCCACGCTTATTCCAGAGGATGTCAATTTAGGGAAGACAATCTTTAAAGACCCATTTGACCAAGATCCACCAATAAGAATAAAAGTGTTACTGAAAACCGCACTTGGAGGGGAGTCATGTGTTAACCCTCGGGTTAGGACATCCTTTTTCGGGAAACTAAAAAAGGATTTATCACATATAATATACACCACCCGAGGTGTAAATGATTGGCTCACTATTTTGATTAGTGGAACTTTTTCCACCGACTTCACGTCTCGTTCGATAAAGTGTGGGAGTTTTAACCCCACTAGGCATTAAATTCTGGGGTCGAGTCGAGTGCATGATGCGTTAATAAAAGTGCACGAGGTTTTTCAAGGTTTTAGTGACACTAGCATTAAAATTCAGCAAGGTACCTATCAAATTAGAATTTGTGTGATGAAGATCAAGGACTGAAGGATGTGCCACCGCTCACCTATATTCCACGATCTTCGGTTTTTGAACCTAGGTTTTTCGAACTCCTTTTTCTCACTATTGTCCTCTCGAATTTAAATTTTACTGATTTTAAGTAATGAGGGCATTACTTAATCTTAAGTGTGGGGGGATGGTATAAATTCTTGCGAGGTATTCAAACGGTATTCAACTTGGCTTATTTTTGTAATTTAATGGGAAATTTTAAAATTTTTGAACTAAAAGTCTTAACGAAAAAGCCAAGTGTGGGGGATTTTACCAATCTTTTCGAATTACTATCACCAAATTTTGCTAAGAAAAATGTTTAAAGTACTTTTGGCTTGAAAGGAAAAAGAATAATGTCACTAAACCTAAAGGATTATCTAGTTCATCCTTGAAGGAAGTAAAGTCTTCCGAATTCTTGCCTTACTTGATATAGCATACTTCCTAAACTATGTCATTTCATACCAATATCATATCACGATATAAAGGTACAGTAGGAAGAGAAAGTCTTGAACTTTCAAACCCGAAAATAAACTTGGTAGGGTAAATCCAAGTCGCTATCCAGTGCAAGACCGATTACGGTGCATAAGCTGGAGCAGGATCTGTCCCACGCGATAGCTTAGTCTTCGCAGTTTTAACCCTTGATCTAAAATGTACAAATTGTCATGAAAGACCGATATTTGTATCGCATCAGGGGGCGCCCGGTTAAGAGTTCCATGATACTACAATCATGGGGGCGGATAGCTTGCTAATCGCCGACTGAGACTTCGGTTTTCAGTTACCCTCAACCGGAATTTGAGGTTAAAACCGGAAAACGTGTCTAGTGTAAAAACTAGCATGACATTTTCAAAATCTTAAAACGTTTTTCTAAAGATCCAATTTTCCCTAAGGATCCAAATTTTTAAGAACTTGCAACGAAGTTCACTTCTCCCGATTACTCCAAATGTGTGCGTGTGTCTCATATAGCGTGAGTTTTGTGTTCCAAAAGAATGTGTGTGTTTTGTGTGACTAGTGTAAACTTGTGTACTATATGGTGTGAGTGTGATTCCTATTATTGTGTTCTCTAATAAATGTGTGTATTCTATTTTTGTGTTTTGTATTCGTATGATTAGAACAAGACTTGCTTGAGGACAAGCAAGAGTTAAGTGTGGGGGATTTTGATATTGCTCAAAATAGACATATCATTAGTCGCAATATCAAGTCATATTGTCGTTTATTTCATACGAATTTGTAATATATCCATTTATATTCCGTTGTATTGTAATTAAGCATAGAATCATTGTATACTTGAAGAAATGTTGAAGATAATGAATGAAACAACTCAAAGATCAAAACCAGAACAAGAAACGAAGAAACAGAAAACTGAAAGCTACCACCGCGCACTCCAATATTTGATCAGAACATTTAAGTAAAATGGAAACCAGAGAGCGCCCCGCGCAAGTTCAACAGAGCGCGCCACGCACTACAGTGCGCGCCGCGCACTACAGTGCGCACCGCGCACGTCCTCCGCGCACGATCCCCTTTTTCGTCTGTAAAGTAGATCTGAGACGTGTAATCGAGTTGTAAAGTAAAAGGTGGTAGGTGGCTAGTGCGCCCCGCGCACCTACTTTTGTGCGCGCCGCGCACGCTGGCTTTTCCCGCTATATTCTTCCTTTTTAAGCCCCTTTCCAGCTTCATTCTTCAGACACCATTACACAGTCATTTTTAGAGGCAGAGGTTACGATTCAAGGTGATCCTTGGAGTAATCCAGGATCACCTAATCCATCATTTCAATCCGGATTCGAGAATCATCAGGATCATCATCCAAGATTCATATCAAA
This sequence comes from Rutidosis leptorrhynchoides, assembly GCF_046630445.1. Lineage (NCBI taxonomy): Eukaryota > Viridiplantae > Streptophyta > Magnoliopsida > Asterales > Asteraceae > Rutidosis > Rutidosis leptorrhynchoides. The sequence continues at coordinate 83,004,624 of NC_092333.1, forward strand.
GGTCGATTCTTGTTATCACAATGAATTCTATCTTTATTTCCAGTTTGTTATTGTCTTTAAATATGATTGTTAGCTAGTTCTTTTTATGCTTGTCTAGATTAATAACCGAGATGTTGATTGTTACTTTGGTTGATTGATTGTTCTTATGTATGATAGTTTGATGTTTGAATACAAGAACCATTCTTGTTAAGTTTAATCTTTTCGATTCAATTAGTTAGTATACTTGTTCAACTAAGAAACATCATCTTGCTGATTTAGTATATTGATTTACACCTAGTGACAAGTGTTTGCCCGTCTTTTACCAAAAGGGGTAAGTTGCGTTCAAACTGTTAATCTCTATAGGAATGTAAGAACGACTCTTGTAGATACTTTCGGATAGCTTAATTGATATGTGTAGTTGTCTAGGTGAACGATCAATTCCTTAGAATCTGTTATACATATTTTCACTACTCAATTCCATATAGCTAATAGGTGTTAGTGATTTGCCTTATCTAGTGACGTTTATAGGGATCTTATTACTACACTTAATTGATTACTTGGGTTGGGTGAATTGAGCATTTAACCGGACCAAGAGAATGAACTAAGCTAAACCATTAGTTGATATAGGAGTGGATCATGATCAACACACCATTGGCATGATCATCATTCAAGTCTTTAGACTAGTTGAATTAGTTGATTACAAATAGGAGGTCATAGATGACAAGAACATCACTTGCGTCGTGTAATCCCGTTTGAGTGTTTGCGCAAGACTACTCTTGGTAAACCAATTAATTAGTTCTCGTGCATAGTCAATCAATCCGGTCTTAATCCTAAAACAACAATCAAAAATCGAGGGTAAAAAGTCTAGACGAGCATATTTGTTTCTCTTTGATATCAAAACTATCTTTCATCTTCATAAACCTAAAATACCAAAAATATTGTCTTTAAACTTATTCCTTTATTGATTTGCCCATCGTTAAAGGGCAACCCAATATCTTGTACTTGTTTGATTTCATTTATTTTAGCTTATTCACAATTTAGTTTATACAATCTTAATTTGCACATATAACTGTTCTTGGAACGATACACGGATTTTACCATTATCTATACTACTACACGATCGGGTACACTGCCCGTTAGTGTGTGTAATCTTTAAAACCGGTATTTTCCATACAACAATTCATATACCACTTTTCGCACATCAATGACATGCTTTTCCATAAACGAGTTTAAAAGGTGTGGTTCCTATTGGAGTTTTGTAGGCTGTTCTAAAAGCCCATAGTGCATCCTCCAATTTCATGGACCATTCCTTCGGATTTGATCCTACGGTTTTCTCTAGAATACATTTTAATGCTCAATTGGTATTTTCAACTTGTCCACTTGTTTGTGGATGATAAGCGGTTGAGATTTTATGAGTTACTCCATATCTTTTGAGAACTTTCTCATGTTTATTATTACAGAAATGAGTACCCCGATCACTTATTAAAGCTTTCGGTGTTCCAAACCGTGCAAAAAGATGTTTTAAAAAGTTGACTACAACTCGTGCATCGTTAGTCGGGAGAGCTTGTGCTTTCGCCCATTTAGATACATAATCAATGGCAACGAGAATGTAGAGATTATTATGAGATTTTGGAAATGGACCCATAAAGTCAATACCCCAAATGTCAAATACTTCACATACTTGAATGACATTTTATGGCATTTCATCACGTTGACTTATTTTTTCGGCCCTTTGACAAGCATCACAGGATTTGCAAAGAAGGTGTGCGTCTTTGAAAATTGTAGGCCAATAGAATCCAGCATCGTAAACTTTTCTTGCTGTGAGCTGAGGCCCATAATGCCCTACTGTTGGTCCTTTGTGACAATGATTTAAAATTTGACTAGCTTCATCTCCGAATACACATCGGCGTATTATTCCATCGGGACAGCTTTTAAACAAATGTGGATCTTCCCAGAAATAGTGCTTTATATCACTAAAGAATTTCTTTCGTTTTTGGTATGACAATCCTTTTTCAAGGAATCCACATACTAAATAGTTTGCATAGTCTGCAAACCATGGAATTTCACTATAATCTATCTTCAATAGATATTCATCAGGAAAGTTGTCTTGTATGGCCGATTCATTTAGAACTTCTAATTTAGGATTTTCAAGACGAGAAAGATGATCAGCGGCGAGATTTTCTGATCCCTTTTTATCTCGGATTTCAATATCGAACTCTTGTAAGAGTAAGATCCAACGGATTAATCGTGGTTTAGCATCTTGTTTCGAAAATAAGTATCTAAGAGCAGAATGATCGGTATAGACCACCGTTTTAGCTAGAACAAGATATGAACAAAATTTATCAAAAGCAAAGAGAGTAGCAAGGAGTTCTTTTTCAGTAGTTGTGTAGTTCATTTGTGTTCCTTGTAACGTCTTACTAGCATAATATATAGGTTGAAATCGTTTTTCAATCCTTTGTCCTAAAACGGCTCCCATTGCAAAATCACTTGCATCGCACATTAGTTCAAATGGTAGATTCCAATTCGGAGTTATCATGATCGGCGCATTAGTGATTTTTTCTTTAAGAATATTAAAAGATTTGATGCATTCATCCGAAAAGATGAATGGAGCATCCTTTTCTAGGAGTTTATTCATAGGAGTGGCAATTTTACAAAAATCTTTTATGAAACGTCGGTAAAAACCGGCATGCCCTAGAAAACTCCTAACTCCTCTAACATTTGTGGGATGTGGAAGTTTAGCAATTACATCTACTTTAGCTCTATCCACTTCAATTCCTTCCTTTGAAATTTTATGACCAAGAACGATGCCTTCTTTAACCATGAAATGGCATTTCTCCCAATTAAGTACTAGATTTGATTGTTCACATCTAATAAGCATTCGTTCAAGATTAACTAGACATGTTTCAAATGTATCACCGAAGACTGAAAAGTCATCCATGAAAACTTCCATGCATTCTTCTATCAGGTCGTGAAAAATCGCCATCATCCACCTTTGAAAGGTCGCAGGGGCGTTGCAGAGTCCAAATGGCATGCGTTTGTAAGCAAAAGTACCATAAGGGCACGTGAATGTGGTTTTTTCTTGGTCCTCGGGTGCTATTGGAATTTGAAAATATCCGGAAAAATCGTCAAGAAAACAATAGTAACTATTTCCGGCTAATCTTTCCAACATTTGATCAATGAAAGGTAAGGGAAAGTGATCTTTTCTGGTGGCGTCATTTAATTTTCTATAATCAATACAAACACGTCATCCTATTACAGTCCTAGTAGGAATAAGCTCATTTTTCTCATTTGTGATGACAGTCATGCCACCCTTCTTAGGTACGCATTGAACTGGGCTTACCCATGGACTATCAGAGATTGGATAAATTAAACCTGCATCTAGCAGTTTAATAATTTATTTCTTAACAACATCTTGCATATTAGGATTTAGTCTTCTTTGGCGTTGCACATACGTTTTATGACCTTCTTCCATAAGGATTTTATGTTTACAATACGAAGGACTTATTCCTTTAATGTCATGAATCTTCCATACAATAGCTGATTTATGAGCTTTTAGCACAGAAATGAGTTGAGATTTTTCATTTTCAGTAAGAGAAGACGATATTATTACAGGTAATTCAGATTCACCATGTAAATAAGCGTATTCCAAATGGTTTGGAAGTGGCTTTAACTCTAATGTCGGTGGTTCTTCTATCGATGATTTATATCGATATCTCTCTTCTTCTTTTAACATTAGAATTTCTTCTGTTGTTGGTTCATATCCATTAGCCATAAGTGTAGCTAACATTTCAGTTTCATCAATTGGTCCAGTTCTGTAGTGACCCGAAAAATTTCAACTAATTTTAAACCAAACTCTCGATACGATTTAATATATTCTGACACGATAAGCAAAGTCTGTAATGTTGAGTCTCAAAATTTTTGAAATGTTTTCATAAATCCATTTGACCCTCGACTGTTCTCGGCGATTCACGAACAACTATTTGTAAATAGATACACATATACTTAAATAGATAAATATATATATGTAATATATAAATTTTATACATAATTATTTATATGAATATTGTAATATAGGTAATTTATAAATACTATAGAAACTTATAATATATCATTGTATGTAAATAATTATGTGATAATATTAATTTGTTGTATTTATCAATATTATTATTATTATTATTATTATTATTATTATATTTATTATTACTTTTAATTAATCATGAGAATGATAATGTATGATGAAATATAGTTGTACATAAATATCAGATTGTTTCCGTCTGTTAAGTTATTAAAGAGAATCTTCACTGCAATGAGACAACCGAGTAAACACAAAATCCGTTAGCCATCCCTATCCCCTTTATTTTTTTTTCCATCTTCTTCTACTTTTCATTCCTGCTCATGATTGATTTTTGTCGACTACAAATCTATCAATTCTAGTGGTATTATAGGCATTCAAATTCTTTTCACTATCAATCTCAATTACAACAACATTCACTCTTCTCCTACTTTAAACCTTCCAGGATCACCCACCTCTTCCATCATAAAACCACCTTCAACCCGCTACTCTCACTCTACTCTCTCTCTTCTAAATTTGATCGAGACCACCTTCGTCTTCCTCTTAAACCCACAACAAAACCACCACCTTAAATTACCATGGGACACTCAAATATCTTTGTTAAATGGGTCCTGTAACTGTTTTCTTTTTCCATCTTACTCAACCGTACACCATCACCACATTGAAACCCACTTCACCACCTTATACCACCAAACTGCCGCAGCTCTACGTTTTGTTTAAACCATCATTCGAACACCTCATCAAAAGCTTTATCAACTGATATAAACTCAAAACACACATGGAAGTAACAACTTATATTAAATAGCATGCGAATTCAATATTTAAGCAAGGGTATGTCCGATAACTTTTAAAGCAAGTAATACCCACTTATCCTTCATTCATTAGTGGGATTAATAATGATTTATTAAAGAATTGTGCCTAATTTAAACCATTTGGAAGTGTCGGCCAAGAACATATCACGGCCCACCATTAACTTTCATGTTATTTTATATATGTATGAGTTAGGATGATGAAGTGAGGATGAAAATATGAAAGTAATAATCATGATAATGCATGATATATTATGATGATTGCTATTTGACAAAATTAAGGGTATCGTGACTAGAAGGGGATAATTATGTTAGTTTGTCTGTCCCACGATGCCTATTCGGGGTTCATGTTAAAACGCCGATACAAGATTACGTATTCTAAATCCTATTGATTAAAGGGCTTCGTGATTGGGCTACTATCTTATCTTGGGCCGTAAATTGGGTATTGGACCGAAACCCAACTAAAATACAGTTGGGCTGAAACTATTAATGATATGTATTTTGGGTTAAAGAAATATACGGGATAGACTAAATCAGAAAAGCAGCCGATAGTGCTGTGGTTTGGAATGTGTGTGTATTTCAGAGAGGTCTCAGGTTTGATTCTAAGTTAGGACAGCCATAAAATTCTTTTTATTCGACTGGGCTGCTCTTGGGCCGAAAAGCTGCTGTTGGGCCAAGTGAAATGATGAAAAAAAGGGAAACTGTATAGTAACGGGTAATGTATATTAGAGTGTGATATCTTCACAGAAAAACAGAAATGGTGGCATGGTTAGAGGTCTTAGTGCTTTAGCGTGAGGTCGTGGGTTCAAGTCCGGGCATGGGCAGTTATTCTTTTTGGAGCTTCCTCTAGTGAGGAAGTTATTAATATTACTCTTATTATTATTGTTGTTATTGTTATATATTATTGTTATTATTACTAATTATTAATATTATCATTATTATTATGAATAATATTATCCTTATTATGATTATCATAATGACTCTTATCATTAAAATTAGTAGTATTATCATTAAGGCTAATATTAGATTTATCATTATTATTAAACTTATCTTTTTATTAAAATTAAAAGTATCATTATTATTATTATTATCATTATTATTATTATCATATCACTTTTTATAAAAATTATCATTTTTATTATTATAACTATCATTATTATTTTTATTTGAATTGACACTATTGATATCATTATTATTATTATTATCATTATAAAGAAACTACAACTTTTTAATTATTAGTATTAGTATTATTTTACCAAATAACAATTAGTACATAACACTATATTTAAAACATATGACATATTAATTATTAAAATAACAAGTATATTACTAATAATATAAATTCGTTCGATTACAATCACATGTGTTAATATATATATAAATAATATAGGTTCGTGAATCTGAGGTCAACCCTATACTTGTTCAATGTCGTTCGATGTATTTTTACTACAAAATACATTAGGTGAGTTTCATTTGCCTTTTTACCCTTTATATTTTTGGGCTGAGAATACATGCGCAATTTTTTATAACTATTTTACGAAATAGGCACAAGTAATCGAAACTACATTCTATGGTTGAATTATTAAACTGAATATGCCCCTTTATAGTCTGGTAATCTAAGAATTAGGGAACAGACACCCTAATTGACGCAAATCCTAAAGATAGATCTATTGGGCCCAACAAGCCCCATCCAAAGTACCGGATGCTTTAGTACTTCGAAATTTATATCATGTCTGAAGGAGGATCCCGGAATGATGGGGATATTCTTATATGCATATTGTAAATGTCGGTTACCAGGTGTTCAATCCATATGAATGATATTTTTGTCTCTATGCATGGGACGTATGTTTATGAGAAATGGAAATATGAAATCTTGTGGTCTATTAAAATTATGACATAATTATTTATGTTAAACTAATGAACTCACCAACCTTTTAGTTGACACTCTAAAGCATGTTTATTCTCAGGTATGAAAGAAATCTTCCGCTGTGCATTTGCTCATCTTAGAGATATTACTTGGAGTCATTCATGACATATTTCAAAAGACGTTGCATTCGAATCGTTGAGTTCATCAAGATTATTATTAAGTCAATTATAGTTAGATATATTATGAAATGGTATGCATGCCGTCAATTTTCGATGTATTGAAAGATTGTCTTTTCAAAAACGAATGCAATGTTTATAAAATGTATCATTTAGAGGTCAAGTACCTCGCGATGTAATCAACTATTATGAATCGTTTATAATCAATATGGACTTCGTCCGGATGGATTAGGACGGGGCGTTTCAGTTGGTATCAGAGCGGTGGTCGTAGCGAACCAGGTCTTGCATTAGTGTGTCTAACTAGTAGTCATTAGGATGCATTTGTGAGTCTGGACTTCGACCTGGTCTGCATGTCAAAAAGTTTTGCTTATCATTCGTGTCGAAAATCATCTACTTATTATCCTTAGGAAATTACCTGCTTATCATTCTTTGTCTAGACACATCTTACTGCAATGATTGCATGAATAGTGTATAGACAAAATCCACATCTTAGCGTATCTGTCTTTGTAAACTTTATCTGACACGTTTCCTTAATTTTCTCCGCAATTCATGGGATCTTTGGAAGTATGTATAGATATTCTATATAAAATTAGAATGTCATTCGATATTCGAAAATCATTTCATATCAAAACCCTTTAACTGATCGTGAGAGATGGATCCTACACCTAGCTTGGATTCCATTAGTTCCGGAAGCGATTTCGAGATGTATATTAAAGCAGACTCCGAAGTCAATGAACCAGAAGTGCTTCAACCATTTATTTATTTTTCTTTCTGGAGGAGATGGGGGTGGGTCCGAGACTTACTCACTCGATGGAGAAATGAAGAAGGCGAGCCGCGCGAACCAAATTTACCTCCTAACATCGGAGAAAATGATGTACTCACCGGTGAGCCTATGCGCAACACTGTATTCACCCTTCTTGCTAAAGTTTTTCACCTCGAAGGTCGCATTACTGCAATCTCAGAAAATATTCAACCTCTACTTCCGAATACTAATAGAAGGGGGAATATTAGAAGAAGTTAGGGAACTTCGAATTGATAATCAAGATCTATCGAATCAGATGAGTGGATGGATAGAAATGATAGAGGGTAGGATAGAAAACCTGACAAGAATGGTGCGTGATCTACAAGCTATACTTACCACACCAACATCATCACCAACCTCAGCACCAACAACACTTGTAGCACCGACAGCAACAGTACCACCATCAGTAGCACCAGCAGCATAACCAATACCAACCACAACAACATCATCACACGTCTCAACCTCGCAGTCTATACCTCTAGCATAATCATCGTTCTACGAATCGTTCTACATAAACTATCTTCATCCTTCAGGGCGATTATATAATCTCTAGTGTTTTAGACATTATGTACTCTAGTTCTAGCTGTAAATCTGATGAGTTTAATATCACATTGACTCATTAAATCCATGATTACGTCTGAAGAAAATATATATGTATATATGTTTTCATAAAGATGGTAATTAAAAGTTTTATTGTACAAACTGTTAATGGTGAAAATATTTTAACGGGTAGGTAATACCCGAGGAATATTTAGATTTCACATTAATAAGTTACATTATACGTTCTTCGAATCTGATTCAACAGTCTTTTACTATTCTACTTACATCAATCGATATACAAATCCCTTCACCACAGAATAACCATATTCATCCAATTTCATATTGAGATTTTGATTTATCAGAATCCAACAAGTGGCATAATGAAGAAAACATTGGACAAAAAAATAAATTTGTTAGAAACAAACGAATTAACTATGAGAAATTCTATTAAGAATCCACGCTAACAAAGTCCTAGCTAACTGTTCCTAGCTAACTGTTAATTCCGTATTACATTTTAATTATCGCAATTTATTTATCGCAATTTAATTATCGCAATTTTAATTCTCGCAATTTTATTTATCGTCATTTAATTTCTGTTATTTATGTTACGCACTTTAAATATCGGGACACGTATACAAGGTTTTGACATATCATATCGACGCATTTATATATATTATTTGGAATAACCATAGACACTCTATATGCAGTAATGATCGAGTTCTCTATACAGGGTTGAGGTTGATTCTACAATAATATATATAGTTTGAGTTGTGATCGAGTCTGAGACGTATACGGGTCACGACACGTATTAATTAATTCGAATATTATATATATATGAATTATTGGACTGTCAACTGTGGACTATCGACTGTGGACTAATAACATTGGACAATTAAAATGAATTAAAATATTGATTATAACATATGAAACTAAACAATGCCACTTGATTTCATCCTAAACTTCATTTGTATCTTGACGATTACAATCTGCATTCATACCTTTCATGATTCTTGAAAACACCTCAATCGAGAGGATGAACCAACCGCACTTCATCTATGAAAAAAAAAGATTGACGCATATAGTTATGCACCTGAAAACTCCCGGACCCTAAGTAAAAGTTTAACACGTGTCTGTGTTAGCTCCTTTGGCATTGTTATTACCGAAAATAACATTGCAACTCTTTTTCAAATTAGCCAATTTTATCACAGCTTCAACAAATCAACTTCAACTTCCATTCGAATTAGCCTTATTATAACCTCGATATATAAGTTTTCCTGTCATCATCGTTACCGAAGAACCGTTTATATTTCACCACATCAGCAGTAAAATTACCAGCAACTTCAATGAATTTGGACTTTCCAAAAAATCATTATATTCATTGAAACCCCATCTTGTATTCATCTATACCCTGTAACAATAATTGTCATACCAATTACCGGGAATCAGCAATCAGTATTTCGAATCTCGTAGCATTTCTACATCAATAGTTATATGTATACATATAACAATTATCTCCTAGAATTACGATCTTCAATTCTGAAATTTTGAAAAGGCACCCAGTTTACGAATCGATACTCTGAATGTTGAAAAAACTGAATGAAGCAGCAGAAACTGTAGGCAACCATAAACGACCTTAGTTGTCGGAAGTTTAATGATAAAGAATAATATGTTGGAAAAGCTCAGAAACGTTGGAACTGGAAAACGGATAGAGTTAACCATGAAGGAGACCAAGGACAAATACAAGGACCATACTCTATATTCAAAGAATCCAGATAATTCTGGATCCGTTGAAATCTTTAGAGAATATCTTGCTCCGAAGTCATGTTAAAATCTTACGGAAAATCTTTCTCCATCAACCATCGAACTTAGAAATTTCAAAATATCATCATCAATATCTTCGATATTTCTGAGGATATTTTCATAAATATTCTCGTCCGAAATTATATACCTCTTCGTGCTTCCTGTGTATCATTATATTGGAAACATTCAATAGAAAATTTAGTACCGAAAAGCAGATTATGCGAAACTATGAAGAAAGCCGTGGACAAATCACAAAGAATAAGTTTGACTTCAAAGAATCCAAATGATTCAATGTCTGCTAAGGTCTTTAGTGAATATCTTGCTCCTTACTCTAAACCCTTGCAGACAATAGTTTCTATCATTCTCTTATCTTAGATATTCTGAGATATTATCGTATCTTTCATTATAAATATCCTCCATATTTCTGGAGATATTTTATAACTATTCTTATCTGAAATCATTAATCTCTTCGTACTATCAGTGTTACATCATATAGAAACTGTTAGTTTCTATATTCTGTAAACTTTCGAGCTTAAAATATGAAAGTTATTGAAGTAATGTTGGGAACTGATGCATGAGTTAGTATAATATAATGACACTTGATCAACGTGATTATATTACAGTAAGTCATGCTGAGTTTCTAATGGAACGTGATGATTCACAGAACATACCGTCATCATGTGCCATTTACACGACTCTTACATTCTACTCAATCTCTAAACATATTAAGAACACATATTCTTGATAGTTCTATCATTCCGAATATTCTGATAATTTACCAAATCAAGATCGTGCCATTTTGATTTCCTTCTTAGAACATTAACTATGTTCATTTCAAAATTCATAACTACGAATTGTGGACCATTACTTGTTATACTTAGAGTCGAGAAGAGAATAAAAAGGCAAAGAGCTCCGAGGTATAAGGGAAAATATAAAGCCCAATGACAACACCGAAATTACAAACCATGTATATCAATGCGTATAGCAATATAAAGACACGGGAAAATTTACAACACTATAACCCCCAAGATAATAGTAGAAGTAAATAAAATCCTCTGGTGGTAGATGAAAAAGAAAAATGACAGATATAAAAGTTAGGAGTATATCAAGAATCAGAACTGGATGAAGCATATTGACAAATGATTCAAAGTACGAATTAAAGGAGAAAGAAAAGAAGGTGTGAGTTGTAAGGAAACGAAGAAGATGGATTTATAGTGAAATATCCGACAGTGCAATCGAAACAGACTGTTGCGTTTAATCAAGGAAGATCCTAATTTCCTTAATCACCGAAGAACTAAATCTTATTACGAAGATTCTCTTTAAATCCCATGAATTCCGGAAATCAATCGTAACTACGTCATCGGTTAAAACAAGTATACATTTACTCATTTCACTTTCTTGCGATAGCTTCACTTATACTCTCCGCGTAATCGAATGGTTTTATCTATATTACTCAATAATGGTAAAACCCTATGTATCAACTCCTGTTCATCATGAAAACATTTTTTTTAGTTATCCATGATGACCTCGATCAAATTTCGGGACGAAATTTCTTTAACGGGTAGGTACTGTAGTGACCTGGAAAATTTCGACTAATTTTAAACCAAACTCTCGATACGATTTAATATATTCTGACACGATAAGCAAAGTCTGTAATGTTGAGTCTCAAAATTTTTGAAATGTTTTCATAAATCCATTTGACCCTCGACTGTTCTCGGCGATTCACGAACAACTATTTGTAAATAGATACACATATACTTAAATAGATAAATATATAAATATATATATGTAATATATAAATTTTATACATAATTATTTATATGAATATTGTAATATAGGTAATTTATAAATACTATAGAAACTTATAATATATCATTGTATGTAAATAATTATGTGATAATATTAATTTGTTGTATTTATCAATATTATTATTATTATTATTATTATTAATATATTTATTATTACTTTTAATTAATTATGAGAATGATAATGTATGATATAATATAGTTGTACATAAATATCAGATTGTTTCCGTCTGTTAAGTTATTAAAGAGAATCTTCACTGCAATGAGACAACCGAGTAAACACAAAATCCGTTAGCCATCCCTATCCCCTTTATTTTTTTTCCATCTTCTTCTACTTTTCATTCCTGCTCATGACTGATTTTTGTCGACTACAAATCTATCAATTCTAATGGTATTACAGGCATTCAAATTCTTTTCACTATCAATCTCAATTACAACAACATTCACTCTTCTCCTACTTTAAACCTTCCAGGATCACCCACCTCTTCCATCATAAAACCACCTTCAACCCGCTACTCTCACTCTACTCTCTCTCTTCTAAATTTGATCGAGACCACCTTCGTCTTCCTCTTAAACCCACAACAAAACCACCACCTTAAATTACCATGGGACACTCAAATATCTTTGTTAAATGGGTCCTGTCCAAGACCCATATCGCCACAAACTGTTTTCTTTTTCCATCTTACTCAACCGTACACCATCACCACATTGAAACCCACTTCACCACCTTATACCACCAAACTGCCGCAGCTCCACGTTTTGTTTAAACCATTATTCGAACACCTCATCAAAAGCTTTATCAACTGATATAAACTCAAAACACACATGGAAGTAACAACTTATATTAAATAGCATGCAAATTCAATATTTAAGCAAGGGTATGTCCGACAACTTTTAAAGCAAGTAATACCCACTTATCCTTCATTCATTAGTGGGATTAATAATGACTTATTAAAGAATTGTGCCTAATTTAAACCATTTAGAAGTGTCGGCCAAGAACATATCACGGCCCACCATTAACTTTCATGTTATTTTATATATGTATGAGTTAGGATGATGAAGTGAGGATGAAAATATGAAAGTAATAATCATGATAATGCATGATATATTATGATGATTGCTATTTGACAAAATTAAGGGTATCGTGACTAGAAGGGAATAATTATGTTAGTTTGTCTGTCCCCACGATGCCTATTCGGGGTTCATGTTAAAACGCCGATACAAGATTACGTATTCTAAATCCTATTGATTAAAGGGCTTCGTGATTGGGCAACTATCTTATCTTGGGCCGTAAATTGGGTATTGGACCGAAACCCAACTAAAATACAGTTGGGCTGAAACTATTAATGATATGTATTTTGGGTTAAAGAAATATACGGGATAGACTAAATCAGAAAAGCAGCCGATAGTGCTGTGGTTTGGAGAGTGTGTGTATTTCAGAGAGGTCTCAGGTTCGATTCTAAGTTAGGACAGCCATAAAATTCTTTTTATTCGACTGGGCTGCTGTTGGGCCGAAAGCTGCTGTTGGGCCAAGTGAAATGATGAAGAAAAATGGAAACTGTATAGTAACGGGTAATGTATATTAGAGTGTGATATCTTAACAGAAAAACAGAAATGGTGGCATGGTTAGAGGTCTTAGTGCTTTAGCGTGAGGTCGTGGGTTCAAGCCCGGGCATGGGCAGTTATTCTTTTTGGAGCTTCCTCTAGTGAGGTAGTTATTAATATTACTCTTATTATTATTATTGTTATTGTTATATATTATTATTATTATTATTACTAATTATTAATATTATCATTATTATTATGAATAATATTATCCTTATTATGATTATCATAATGACTCTTATCATTAAAATTAGTAGTATTATCATTAAGGCTAATATTAGATTTATCATTATTATTAAACTTATCTTTTTATTAAAATTAAAAGTATCATTATTATTATTATTATTATTATTATTATTATCATTATTATTATTATCATATCATTTTTTATAAAAATTATCATTTTTATTATTATAACTATCATTATTATTTTTATTTGAATTGACACTATTGATATCATTATTATTATTATTATCATTATAAAGAAACTACAACTTTTTAATTATTAGTATTAGTATTATTTTACCAAATAACAATTAGTACATAACACTATATTTAAAACATATAACATATTAATTATTAAAATAACAAGTATATTACTAATAATATAAATTCGTTCGATTACGATCACATGTGTTAATATATATATATAAATAATATAGGTTCGTGAATCCGAGGCCAAACCTATACTTGTTCAATGCCGTTCTATGTATTTTTACTACAAAATACATTAGGTGAGTTTCATTTGCCTTTTTACCCTTTATATTTTTGGGCTGAGAATACATGCGCAATTTTTTATAACCGTTTTACGAAATAGGCACAAGTAATCGAAACTACATTCTATGGTTGAATTATTAAACCGAATATGCCCCTTTATAGTCTGGTAATCTAAGAATTAGGGAACAGACACCCTAATTGACGCGAATCCTAAAGATAGATCTATTGGGCCCAACAAGCCCCATCCAAAGTACCGGATGCTTTAGTACTTCGAAATTTATATCATGTCCGAAGGAGGATCCCAGAATGATGGGGATATTCTTATATGCATATTGTGAATGTCGGTGATGTTATGCGAGGTGTATACAAAATAGTTTATATTTTACTAGGAAAAACTATTAAATATGATACAATTTTACACAAGATATTTATTTATTTATAGAATGGATATACTTAAACCTTGCTAAAACACTTATAGGCAGTGTACCTAATCGTACAATAGTGTAGTTTTTAGTAAGTCCGGTTCGTTCCACAGGGAAATCTTTAAACAAAGCTCAACGCTATATTAGTTAACTTTTATAAAAATACAAACATATATATAAGTAATATTATTATTATAAAGGGGGGTTTTTACCGTTTAATGACCGGTTTGTCGATTTTAAGACTTTAGTCGCAGTTAAAACCTAATGTAAAATATAAAATAAATACAAGACTTAAATTAAAGCGTAAAGTAAATAACGATAATGAAATTGCGAATAATAAAAGTGCGATAAAATAAACTTGCGATAATTAAAAAGTACGATAATTAAAAGTGCGATTAAATAACAATAAATAAAAGTGCGATAATTAGAAGTGCAATTAAATATAAAATAAAGGAAATTAAATATGAAATAAAAGAATTATGCTTATTTAAACTTCCGTAATCATGATGTTTGACGTGTTGATTTTAGTTTTATGCCCATGGGTTAATTGTCCTTTGTCCTGGATTATTTAATATGTCCGTCTGGTTTTTGTCCATAACAGTCCATCAGTCATAAATATAAAGTGCGAGTGTCCTCATCAAATTATTATTATACCCGAAGTTAAATATTCCAACTAATTGGGGATTCGAATTGTAACAAGGTTTTAATACTTTGTTTAATGAATACACCAGGTTATCGACTGCGTGTAAACCAAGATTTTACTACTTTGTTAACAATTACACCAATTACCCTTGAATGTAATTTCACCCCTGTTTTAATTATTCTAGTGGCTATTAATCCATTCCCGTGTCCGGTTAAATGAACGATTATTCGTACATATAAATACCCCGCCCATCGTGTCCGATCGAGTGTATATGGTAATTTATAGGGACGCCCAATTGTAAATCTTTATATTAACATTAACAAACTTTCATTTAGTTAAACAAATATAAAGCCCATTAATAGCCCATAGTCTAATTTCCACAAGTGTCGTTCTTTTGTCCAAACCCCAATTATGGTATAAAGCCCAATTACCCAATTTTAGTAATTAGCCCAACATCATGATTACTTCGTTTTAAATAAGCATAATAATAACTTAGCTACGAGACATTAATGTAAAAAGGTTGAACATAACTTACAATGATTAAAAATAGCGTAGCGTTACACGGACAGAATTTCGACTTACACCCTTACAACATTCGCTAACATACCCTTATTATTAGAATTATAATTAAAATTAAAATTAAAATATAAATTATATATATTTTACGTATATATGAGAGAAGAGAGATTGATATTTTGCGTTCAGAATTCGGTTGGCTTTATAGGCATTTTTTCATTTTGGGTCTCCGCGACTCGCGGTGAAAACCTCTTCAAACTCCGCGAGTCGCGGAGGTTACTTTTACAGCTCAGTCCTTGGAGTTTTTCTCTGCCGACGGTTTTTTGTATATAAATATAATATAATATATAATTAATACTACTTTGTTAACAATTACACCAATTACCCTTGAATGTAATTTCACCCCTGTTTTAATTATTCTAGTGGCTATTAATCCATTCCCGTGTCCGGTTAAATGAACGATTATTCGTACATATAAATACCCCGCCCATCGTGTCCGATCGAGTGTATATGGTAATTTATAGGGACGCCCAATTGTAAATCTTTATATTAACATTAACAAACTTTCATTTAGTTAAACAAATATAAAGCCCATTAATAGCCCATAGTCTAATTTCCACAAGTGTCGTTCTTTTATCCAAACCCCAATTATGGTACAAAGCCCAATTACCCAATTTTAGTAATTAGCCCAACATCATGATTACTTCGTTTTAAATAAGCATAATAATAACTTAGCTACGAGACATTAATATAAAAAGGTTGAACATAACTTACAATGATTAAAAATAGCGTAGCGTTACACGGACAGAATTTCGACTTACACCCTTACAACATTCGCTAACATACCCTTATTATTAGAATTATAATTAAAATTAAAATATAAATTATAAATATAAATATAAATTTTACGTATGATAAGAGAAGAAAAAGATGATGATTTTGATCAGAATTCGGTTGGCTTTATAGGCAGTTTTCAATTTTGGGGCTCCGCGACTCGCGGTGAAAACCTCTTCAAACTCCGCGAGTCGCGGAGGTTACTTTTACAGCTCAGAGGAGTTTGGCTCTTTGTTTACCGACGGTTTATAATATATATATAATATATATATAATTAATATAATTAATTATATATTATATTATATTTATATACATAGTTAACTTGTAATTTTTAGTCCGTTGCGTCGAGCGTTAAGAGTTGACTCTGGTCCCGGTTCCGGATTTTCGAACGTCCTTGCGTACAATTTTATATTTTGTACTTTGCGTTTTGAATCTTGTACTCTTGTAATTTCGAGACGTTTCTTATCAATAATTGGAACCTTTTTGATTGTCTTTTGTACTTTTGAGCTTTTTGGTCGTTTGCGTCTTCAATTCGTCGAATCTGTCTTTTGTCTTCACCTTTTATTATTTAAACGAATATCACTTGTAAATAGAACAAATGCAACTAAAAGCTTGTCTTTCTTGAGGAATAATGCTATGAAATATATGTTCGTTTTTAGCATTATCAGTCGGTTACCAGGTGTTCAATCCATATGAATGATATTTTTGTCTCTATGCATGGGACGTATGTTTATGAGAAATGGAAATATGAAATCTTGTGGTCTATTAAAATTATGAAATGATTATTTATGTTAAACTAATGAACTCACCAACCTTTTGGTTGACACTCTAAAGCATGTTTATTCTCAGGTATGAAAGAAATCTTCCGCTGTGCATTTGCTCATCTTAGAGATATTACTTGGAGTCATTCATGACATATTTCAAAAGACGTTGCATTCGAATCGTTGAGTTCATCAAGATTATTATTAAGTCAATTATAGTTAGATATATTATGAAATGGTATGCATGCCGTCAATTTTCGATGTATTGAAAGATTGTCTTTTCAAAAATGAATGCAATGTTTATAAAATGTATCATTTAGAGGTCAAGTACCTCGCAATGTAATCAACTATTATGAATCGTTTATAATCAATATGGACTTCGTCCAAATGGATTAGGACGGGGCGTTTCAAGTTCCTTCTCCTAAAGAACATTCTCCTGTTCCTTGTAATTCTGGAAATTCTTCAAACAATTCTGCATGTGAACCTATAGTTTGAATATAATAACATGTATCATCTGCAGATTGCGATTGTTGCATTGCTCTATCAACAGAAAAGGTAACACTCTCGTCCTCTATACTTAGGGTCAATTTCTTACCAAACACGTCTATTATTGTTTTGGTAGTGTTTAAGAATGGTCTTCCTAATATGAGAGGAACTCGAGAATCTTCTTCCATGTCCAGAATAACAAAATCTATTGGAAATACTAAAGTACCAACTTTAACTAGCATGTTCTCCATTATCCCTCTAGGATATTTTACTGATCAATCGGCTAGTTATATGCTTATTCCTGTTGGTTTCAATTCTCCAAGGTCTAGTTTAGCGTATAGTGAATACGGCATTAAATTTATACTAGCATCTAAGTCTGCCAATGCTTCTATTGAACTAAGACTACCCAGAAAACATGGAATTGTGAAACTTCCTGGATCAGAGAGTTTTTCTGGTATCTTACTCAATAGCACTGCAGAACAATTAGCATTCATAGTAACAGCCGAGAGTTCTTCCATTTTCTTTCTATTTTTGATTAGATCTTTCAGAAATTTAGCATATCTAGGCATTCCTGAAATCACATCAATGAAAGAAAGATTAACATTTATCTGTTTAAACATATCCAAGAATTTGGATTGCTCGGCTTCAAGTCTCTCTTTTCTCATTTTACTAGGGTAAGGAAGTGGTGGTTGGTATGGTTTAACATAAGGTTTAGCCTTAATTGTGTTATCTTCATTAACCTTTTCAACTACCGGTTATGTTTTCTTATCTTGCTCAGACTGTGGTTCTTGTGGAGTAGGAATGGAGTCATCAGAAATTACAGGTATTTCAGTTGGTTAAAGTGTAATACCACTTCTTGTGGTAATGGCTTTAGCTGTTTCATACCCGGGGTTATCATTTGTATCACTAGGTAGACTTCCCGGTTTTCTTTCACCTATTAACCTTGCTAGTTTGCTTACTTCTTGTTCCAAATTTTGAATCGAAGCTTGTTGATTTCTAAATGCTTGAGCATTTTGTTCATTGGTTTGTTTATGAGATGTGAAAAACTGCGTTTGAGATTCAACTAGCTTCGACATCATATCTTCTAAATTTGGATTTTTATCATCGGTTTGTGGTGGTTTGTTTTGAAAATTAGGTCTTTACTGATTGTAAGTATTATTGGATACTTGTTGATTGCTAGGACCTTGTTGGTTGTTGTATGGAACATTTTGGTTATAATTCTGATTTTGATTGTAGATTGGTCTTGGCGGTTGATAATTATTCTGATAATTATTTCCAGGCCTTTGGTTTATGTATGAAACATTCTCTCTTTGTTCCATTGTTAGTTCAATACTGAGACAATCTTTTGTCAAATGTGGTCCTCCACACTACTCACAACTAATTCGTATTGAGTGGATATCTTTAGTCATCTTTTCCATTCGTCTCTCGACAGCATCTATCTTTGCAGAAATGGAATCAAAGTCATGGCTAGAATTGGCTCTAGCTGATTTAGATGACCTAACGATATCTTTTTCTTGATGCCACTCATGTGAGTGGGAAGCAGTGTTATCAATAATTTTGTAAGCGTCAGTTGCGGTTTTTTTCATAATGGAACCACCAGCTGCTATATCGATGTCTTTTCTTGTAGTGATGTCGCATCCTTGGTAGAATATTTGTACTATTTGACAGGTGTCTAAACCATGTTGCGGACATCCTCTCAACAACTTTCCAAATCTTGTCCACGCTTCATATAGAGTTTCATTTGGCTTTTGCGTGAACGTAACAATTTCTCCTTGAAGTCTTACGGCTTTAGATGCCGGAAAGAATTGTTTAAGAAATTTTTCAACTAAAACATCCCATGTATCAATTGCCCCTTCAGGTAACGATTCTAACCAATCTTTGGCTTCTCCCTTTAAAGTCCAGGGAAATAACATGAGATATATCTGTTCATCCTCCACTTCTCTTATTTTAAATAGAGTACAGATCCTATTAAATGTACGAAGATATTCGTTTGGATCTTCCTTCGGCGCACCACTAAATTGGCATTGATTAGTTACCATGTGTAGGATTTGTCCTTTGATTTCATAACCTGACGCATTAATGTCAGGTTGAGTAATTGCGTGACCTTGGCCAGTGCGTTTAGCTCTCATTCAGTCTTCCATACTTAGAGGTTCCAGATTTTCCATGATTGAATTTGTTGAATCTGAATCACTAGAGGATTCTGATTTAATGGGATGTTCCTCGACATTCTCCGTTTGAATGATTGGTGGTTCCGGAGGAAAGATTAATGGTTCAAGATCTCTGAATTGTCCCTGAATATCCTCCGGATTCTCAATTGTGAGGTCGGGTTCAAAAAATGGATTATCGGAAATTTGAATTGGAGTACTTGGTCGACTAGATGACGATTCTAAAGAAAAATCAACGGTGACAATATTGGCTAGATGTCTTGATCTGGTTACAGGTGGTGAACGTATAAAAGGTGGTGAACGTTTTGCTCGGTGCATTCACTGAATATCATATTAGTTATAAAAGATAAAAATTATACAAGTTATCAAATTAATAGACTTTTCTGATTTTGCCCACGTTTCGAATAGCCAATAGATGCAGCAGGAAGCCAGAACCCTTTAAATCGGAAGCTCACAACTCAGCCACTAACAAATCCAACTATTACTACGAATCAGAAAATTTTGGATGTCTATCAATCTAACCACTTAAAATAATTTTTCATTGAAATTTAAAGAAATTTTAGAGAAGAAATAGAAAATTCTATGTCCTAAAAACTAGAGTGTCGAGAAATAAGAAAGAAAAAGAGCGCGATGAAAAACGTCGAAAAATAAAAGGTCTAAAAATAATAAAAAGAACATAGCGCGTCGAAACTTAAAAGTCTAAAAACTAAGAATTAAAAGTTGCGTCTAAAGGTATTAAAGCTTAAAAGGAATTCTATATTCAAAACAGTATAAACTTAAAAAGTACTAAAATTTATAAAAACGGCGTCACAAAATTCTAAAGCACCTAAATCTTAGTCTAAAGAAAAAGTACTTAAGGGATTTTACGGCAAAGCCTAAAAATCTAGAAATAAAAATAACTACGGCAAAAACTATGACTTAAAACTAAATACGAACGAAAAATACAAAAATTACGCTAAAACAAATAAAAAGATACAAAATATAAAAATAAACTTAAAGTTGTAAAAAGTACAATTTTTATAAAAATATTATTTTTATATTAATATTTTATAAAAGTATTAATTTTTATATATTAATAAAACTAATTAAACAAAATAATACAAATTAAATACTAAAACTAAAATAAAAACTAATTAAATACACTAACCCTAATTAGGGTTTTAATTAATAATAATAATAATAATTACCCCGTAATTAATGCTGTTGTAGGTCAAACCTGGCGTGTCAGGGCCAGTCATGCGATCGCATGGTCTGTCCGTTTTAAATCCATGCGGTCGCATGGAGTAGAGTTTCGGGCCAGAAATTGGGCTGCTACAGTACCGGGCCCGAATTCAGTTTATTATATATTTTTTTCCTGTTTGTAGATTATAAAATATAAATATAACTTAAATAAAAATTTAATTTTAAAAATTAAAATAAAAATACTTTTTAACTTTATATATATTTAACAACTCTTAAAAACAATTATATAGATTTTGTTTTTTTTTCTTTTTATATTTTTATATTTTCAATATTTAAAACGTATTTTTACAAAAACGCATTTTTACAAAAGTAAACTAAAAATCTTTTTTTTTTATATAGCGTTTCGCTTTCGGCGTTTAAGCAGTCTCCCCGGCAGCGGCGCCAAAAATACTTGATGTGCGTAGAGGTGTATACAAAATAGTTATATTTTTACAAGGAAATACTATTAAATACGATACAATTTTACACAAGTTATTTATTTAGTTATAAAGTGGATATACCTAAACCTTGCTACAACAGTTATAGGCAATGTACCTAATCGTACAGTAGTGTAGTTTTTAGTAAGTCCGGTTCGTCCACAGGGAACTCGCCAAGTTTAATGCTATTTTTTTTAACTTATAATTGTAAAAATACAAAAATATATATAAGTAGTATTATTATTATAAAAGGGGGTTTTTACCGTTTAATGACCGGTTTGTCGAGTTTAAAACTTTAGTCGCAGTTAAAACCTAATGTAAAATATTAAATATATAAAAGACTTAATTTAAAGCGTAAAGTAAATAACGATAATGAAATTGTGATAAATAAAAGTGCGATAAATAAAATTGCGATAATTAAAAAGTAAGATAATTAAAAGTGCAATTAAATAAAATGACAGTAAATAAAAGTACGATAATTAAAAGTGCAATTAAATATGATATAAAGGAATTATGCTTATTTAAACTTCCGTAATCATGATGTTTGACGTGTTGATTTTAGTTTATTACCATGGGTTTATTGTTCTTTGTCCTGGATTATTCAATATGTCCATACGGATTTGTCCATAATAGTCCATCAGTCATAATCATAAAATGCGAAAGTCTTCGTCAAATTATTCTTATTTCCGAAGTCAAATATTCCAACTAATTGGGGATTCGAATTGTAACAAGGTCTTAATACTTTGTTTAATGAATACACCAGGTTATCGACTGCGTGTAGTCCAAGGTTTTACTACTTTGTTAACAATTACACCAATTACCCTTGAATGTAATCCACCCCTGTTTCAATAAGTCTATTAACTATTAATCCAATCCCGTGTCCGGTAAAATGAATAATTATTGTTATTTATAGATATCCCGCCCACCGTACCCAGTCAAGCGTATGTGGTTATATATAAATACGTCAAATTATAAGTCTATATATTAAATTAACGAGGTATCATTTAGTTAATATAAAGCCCATTAATCGCCCATAGTCTAATTTCCACAAGTGTCGTTCTTTTATCCAAACCCTAATTATGGTCCAAAGCCCAATTACCCCTTCTTAATATTTTAGCCCAACATCACGATTACTTCGGCTTAAATAAGCATAATAATAACTTATCTACGAGACATTAATTTAAAAAGGTTGAACATAACTTACAATGATTAAAAATAGCGTAGCGTTACACGGACAGAATTTCGACTTACACCCTTACAACATTCACTAACATACCCTTATTATTATTAAAATTAAAATTAAAATTAAAATTAAAATTATATATATATATATATATATATATATATATATATATATATATATATATATATATATATATACACGTTGATAGATAGGAAGAGAAAAAGATGTGATTTTGATCAACCAAAACTGCGAATTTATAGGATCTGACCCTCAAAATGGGGCCATGCGATCACATGAATTTTACTCTTCCAGGCCATGCGATCGCTTGGCCAGCTGGGAGAGTTCACATGTCTTTGTTTGCATCTTGCCGACGGTTTATAAATATATATATAATATATAAATAATTTTAAGAATTATTTAAATATTATATTATATTTATGTGCATAGTTGACTCGTAATTTTTAGTCCGTTGCGTCGAGCGTTGAGAGTTGACTCTGGTCCCGGTTTCGGATTTTCGAACGTCCTTGCGTACAATTTAATATCTTGTACTTTGCGTTTTGCGTCTTGTACTCTTGTAATTTCGAGACGTTTCTCATCAATAATTTGAACCACTTTGATTGTAGTTTGTACTTTTTAGCTTTTTGGTCGATTGCGTCTTCAATTCGTCGAATCTGTCTTTTGTCTTCACCTTTTATTATTTAAACGAATATCACTTGTAAATAGAACAATTGCAACTAAAAGCTTGTCTTTCTTGAGGGATAATGCTATGAAATATATGTTTATTTTTAGCATTATCAGACCTCTATATGATAAATTTTACAAACATTGCATTCATTTTTAAAAGACAGACTTTCATTTCATTGAAAGTTGACAGGCATGCATACCATTCCATAACATCTAAACTATAAATGACCTAATCTTTCATTTACTTTAGTAATAATCTTTATTGAACTCAATGACTTGAATGCAACGTCTTTTGAAATATGCCATGAATGACTCCAAGTAATATCTCTAAAATGAGCAAATGCACAGCGGAAGATTTCTTTCAAACCTGAGAATAAACATGCTTTCAAGTGTCAACCAAAAGGTTGGTGAGTTCATTAGTTTATCGTAATCAATCATTTCTGTAACACGGATGTCCGTGTTACATCCGTCCGACATCGGTTGGAGAGGGGAACAAAGCATGCCTTATAAGGGTGTGGAGATCTTTCCTAGCATGACGCGTTTTGGGACCACAGGCGCAGCAGATCTCATGAGAACTCTGCAGTTAAGCGTGCTCAGGCGAGAGCACTACCAGGATGGGTGACCTCCTGGGAAAGTGCTCGTCGTGTGTGGTTGCCAAAAAAAATCCGTACGCCTACGGGCAAAGCAGACAATATCATGCTACGGGGAACGTTTACCTGGGATGTTACAGATGGTATCAGAGCCAGACCCCGAACCAAACGTGCACATCGAGGAAGCTGTGTCCCATTAGGGGGGAGGATTGTAACATCCGTGTTACATCCGTCCCACATCGGTTGGAGAGGGGAACAAAGCATGCCTTATAAGGGTGTGGAGATCTTTCCTAGCATGACGTGTTTTGGGACCACAAGCGCAGCAGATCTCATGAGAACTTTGCAGTTAAGCGTGCTCAGGCGAGAGCACTACCAGGATGGGTGACCTCCTAGGAAAGTGCTCGTCGTGTGTGGTTGCCAAGAAAAATCCGTGCGCCTACGGGCAAAGCGGACAATATCATGCTACGGGGAACGTTTACCTGGGATGTTACAATTTCCATAATTTTAATAGACCACAAGATTTCATTTAATCAATAATCATACACTCGTAAGTGTTTACAATTCATTCATATGGATTGAACACCTGGTAACCGACATTAAAAAAATGCATCTAGAATATCTCCATATATAAATATCGAAGTACTAAAGCAGTTCAAATTTTCTAACTGGGGCGTGTCAAAGCCCATAGATCTATCTTTAAGATTCGCGTCAATTGGTGGCAATTATAATAAACACCAATTCTTAGGCTACCAAGTTCAACAAGGGCGATATCCGGTATAACAATTCAACCATAGAATGTAGTTTCGATTACTTGTGTCTATTTCGTCAAACATTTATAAAAGTGCATGTATTCTCAGTCCCAAAAATATATATTGCAAAAGCATTTAAAATGGGAGTAATGAAACTCACGATACAATACTTTGTAGTAAAAATATTCATACGACGATACTGAACAATGCAGGGTTGGGCTCGGATTCACGAACCTATATCAATTGTATATCTATTAATACATATAATGGAAATCACATAATTTCATTTATTAATATCTATTATTTATATATTTGTAGTTATATAGAGTTTATACTAAATTCCATTTAAAAAAGTATACTTTTATTATATCTTAAATTACTTGTTATATATATTTATTTTGTATATATATTTAAAATGATTAATATCTATACATTTAGTTATATTAATATATCTATATATTATCTATATGATTAACAAAAATATCAATAGTTTGTTATATGTAAGTATTTATATAAGTAATATTAATATTTTTGATATATATTTATATGAAATATTAATACAACTATAGTATATGTAATAAATATATTGTATGTACAAAATATTTATCTGTTTAAAAATGATAGTTTTGATAATAATGATAATTTTACTAAAAATGATAATTTAAATAATAATGATGCTTTTAATAATACTGATAAAAAATAATATTAATATTAGTAATAATAATAATAGTATAATTTATTTTAATAATAATAATACTTATAATAGTAATAGTAATGATATATGTTAATAATGATAGTAATAATATATAAAAAAATATAAAAAAATACTAATAACAATAATATAAAGATAATAATAGTTATACCATTAATCATCTTCATTGTTCCACATTATTTTAATTTGTATTACACTTTTATATTCAAAATGAGAGTTCTCATATACAGTCTTAAATTGGATGATTAATTATTATAATGAATCTCTTTTTATCAACCTTTATAATCATAATCATCTTTTATATCTTAATCTTCTTATTATATCAAAATCTTAATATTATACCATAATACTTCCATCTTATCAACTTAATACTAATATTATTATAACATTTACAAAGATCACATCTTATCATTATTCTTATTAGTTAATATAAATCTTAACATCTTTAAGATTATATTTACCTTTTTCAAAATCCCAATTTTAATCATAATAATCATAATAATAACAACATCAATAATGAAAATAATAATAATAATAATAATAATATTAATAATAATAATAATAATAATAATAATAATAATAATAATTATAATTATAATAATAATAATAATAATAATAATAATAATAATAATAGTTTTGAAAATGAAAACTACCTTTAAAGCTCCTCCTAAAAAAAGAAATGTCACGAACGAGACTCGAACCCAAGACCTCTCGGTTGCACTCCAACACCCTGAACCCTCTACGCTGCTTACATTTTTCTGTTTTATATCCGAATTAAAACTATATAATCCTATAAACCATTTGTTCTTCTTCTTCACTCACTTCAAAACTAAAATCAAACCAAGGAACTTCGAATACCAATTATAACAAATTTTTTATATTAATTAAGATTTGTAAATAGCCATAAACTAAAATGTTCTTGATTATAGAAAAAAATAAAAAAAAACAGCCAATGATTTTCCAACATTATAGATCATGACTCCAACATGAAATAGTTTGCTAAATGTATTTAGAAATCATTAGAATCGTCAATTTAACTGGAAACTCCAACACAAATACGAATTTCGCGATGAACACAATGTTTGACTTTTTGAACTTTAACTTTGACTCAAGAATTCAAAGTGAATAACGAAAATTGGATCGTGAAACTTTGCAGGAAGTTTAAGTGGATGATTCCTAATAACTTCACATTCATAGATATTGTCAATTGATTCGATTTTTGATTTTGGCCAAAAAGTTTGAATACAAAGAAACCGTCGGAGAAAGAAAAAAAATAACTCTTCTTCAATTCTGATTACAGAAGGCTAATGTTATAACACTGATTGTAGTCGACAATTCCAAACAGAAAGAAACCAAATTTGAAAAGGCAGAAAATGAAGGATAACCAATTTGTACCAATTTTTAACTTATTAATATTATTATTTAATAATAATAATTCTATTAATAATAATTAATATTAATACAAAAATAATATTAATAATAATAACATAATATTACTATTAATAATAATTATCATAATAATAATATTTAGAGTAATAATACTAATAATTATAATAATGTTTATAATGATATTCTTAATAATAATATATATAATTTGTATTATTTTTATAAT
This sequence comes from Rutidosis leptorrhynchoides, assembly GCF_046630445.1. Classification (NCBI taxonomy): domain Eukaryota; kingdom Viridiplantae; phylum Streptophyta; class Magnoliopsida; order Asterales; family Asteraceae; genus Rutidosis; species Rutidosis leptorrhynchoides. The sequence goes on from NC_092333.1 coordinate 83,031,811, forward strand.
AATTATTATAAAAATGTTGATATATAATAATAATAATTCTTAATGATAATACTTAATAATAATATTAGTAATATCAAATTACATGTTTCAATTTATATCTATATATTATATGTTATAATAATATTATTGGTACAAATAATAATATTAATATTAATTAATATTAATAATAATAATGAGAGTAATAATAATAGTATTGATATAGCAAATTATACTTATCAAATCTCATATATATATATACATTAAATTAATAATATTAATAATACTTACACCAATATTAATAATGGTACTAATAATCATAAAAATGATAATTTCAATAAGTTTAATAATAATAATCATAATAAAAATGATATCACTAATATTATAACTAATACTAGTAATAACACTACTTATAATAATATTAAAAATGATATTACTAATGATAATCAAAATAAATTGTATTACTTTTATAATAATGATTCTTAATGGTAATGGTAATAAGAATATCTAATAATAATACTAATATTAATCATAACATCTAAAATTATAATTTTACTACTAGTTATAATAATATTAACCATGGTAACAATAATATTAATAATAATAATACTATAACAAATCAAATGTATCAAATTTCATATTATAAATTTAATAATGTCAATAGTACTGATATTATTATTAATAATAATAATGGATGTAAAAATAATGTAATAACTATAATTAAACTTGTAATTACATTTAATATATTAATTTTACAATTTACTACTTATATAAAGTTTACTGATTATACAATATATAATTGAATTATTACATATAATAATACTTATACATAGAATTCCTATATATTTATGTGTATAGATTTATTACAACATACATATTATATTAATTGTGTATAGGAATCATATATATATATATATATATATATATATATATATATATATATATATATATATATATATATATATATATATATATATATATATATATATATATATATATCTGTATATTTATTTTAGTAACATCTTAATGATTTTGTATATTACTCTACATATTTAATTCAAATGATTAAATGGTATTATATTAATTCAACTTAATATATACACTTATATTTATATTTACATATATATTTTTATTTACTTATTTATTTACACACAATTGTTCGTGAATCGTCGGGAATAGTCAAAGGTTAACTGAATTCATATAAACAGTTCCAAAATTTTGAAACTCAACTTTACAGACTTTGCTTATCGTGTCGAGATTATATAAAGATTAAGTTTAAATTTGGTCGGGAATTTCCGGTTCGTCACAAATCAAGCCTAATGACACCTTAATGACAATTAAGCCTTGATTAAGAAAACACATAAGTGTTTAAGGATAACATGTATCTAAAATGTATCTAGACATTCTTAGGATGGTCACCAAGTCTCAACCTAGAGTTGCTCTTTCTTTGTACATGTGTTGGATATTAATGTATACTTATACATTAATCTTGCAAATGTCACTTTGCAAGTAAAGCTTACATAGTCTTAGTTTAAGGCTATGTTATCACTATGTGCTTAATTCTAAGATTACTTAGTGATCTCTTGCTAGTCATTACATGTATATTATTTGACTACTTGCTATTAGTATATGTATATTATTTGACTATGTGTTACGTGCTAAATGATATGTAGTTATTTAATATATGTATGTATGAACCATGTCTTGCTATGTGTTACAAGTTGGATTCCACCAACTAGTATTTGGACTACTTCATTATATGCTTGTGTTGCTTGGATAATATTTGGAATGTCATAATCTAGTAAACTTAAAAGATAATGAAACATTAACACATATAGGGTTGCTTAAGTCTAAAATTAAGTTTAGGAATAAGATTAAACTTGATTAACTTGATGTCTTGCAACATGCTTAATTGTTATTACTTGCTTAATTTGTCAGAACATCATTACCGCACTTAATTAATTACAAACAAGTTCAAATTTGAATACTGATAATATATATAGGCATATATATGTATATTTCAAGTACCAAAGGCAATTCAAAAGCAAGTACAAACAGAACCGCGCAAACAGACAAGTAATTGTGTATTGCGCTATGACATTGTGGATGCTCGCATAAATTGAGATTGCGAAGATGTCCCGCATAAACATTGCGGATCTACTACTTCTGCGCGAACATTGATTCCGCAGATATCTTAAACCTATAAATAGGGAGCTTGGCCTCTCATTTTAGGTTGTTGATTTTGTGCAATTGCTCTGGTCTTTATGATTCACTTGTGACTACGCCCAAATATCAATCATAATCGAGCCAAGGTAATGCAATCAAGACCGAGACATGGTGACTGATCACTTGAATCTAAGTGAAAGACGATCAAAAGGTCCCAAAAATATTATCAACACCACCATCCACCCCTCATTGCACTCAATTCCTAAATTAGATCTTAACATCTAAATTAGGATTGATCAATTGGCGCCATTCGTGGGACATGAATTAAAATTGAGTTCGATAAATCTATTTCGCGTAATCGAATGATTTAATTGTGAATTCAATTGTAATCGTGTTCTTGTTAAATGATTTGCAGGTCCATATATCTACTGAATTTGATTTCTGATTTGGAAAGAAAATGAAACTGTTTAATGATAACGCGGTTGATAGAAAAACTGCAAAATTGTTAAAGTCTCAACGCCGGCAAAGCAACAAATTTAAAAGTGATTCAAAAGCTAAAAGATTCGCAAAATTAAAGCGAAAGCAATTGACACAGCCAAGTTTGCGCAGAAATGAGCTAATCAGTGCAAATACGCGGCAAACGCAAGAAACAAAAGTAGTAGGCATGGTCCACAAGAGAAAGAAAACTCATAAAAGAAAAGCTGCGGAAACACTTGAAAAATGGCAGCTTGCGCCAATAACGTTTCCGCCAACGCAAAGTTATGGCATGATTGATTCACCTGTAATTGTATCATGCAAAATTGCAAACAATGGAATTACAATTATGAAAGTGCATGTAGACACGGGAAGAAGTGTAGACATCATATATGAACAATGCTTTCGCAAGTTACCAGAAAGCATCAAAGCGGAGCTAATACCTACTGCAGTTTCGCTATCAAGTTTTGCAGGGGAATTCGCATGGTCGGTTGGACAGTTACCGCTCAAAATTGAGCTTGTTGATGAAACTGATGCAAAGTTAATACGCCAAGCATGGCTAGATTTATATGTCATGTGGTCTGCTTCGCGCTATAATATGTTGTTAAGACGCTCCGCGCTCTCAAAATTTGGTATCATTCCTTCAACTATTCACGGAATGATAAAGTTTGCAAGATGCAAGTGTGTTGCAACAATGAACTCTGCCGTTGCACAACCAATTTGTGTAAATGTCAATATGCAAAAGGCAGTAATTGAAAGCGCAGTGCAAAAAATAATTTGATTGTTATAAACCGTGCTTATCCAGAACAAAAAATCAAAATTGGCAGCAATTTAGATGCGGATGTTAAACAACAGTTAGTGCAACTGCTTATCACAAACATGGATGTTTTTGCGTGGTGTCAGCAGGACATGACCGGTGTTCCGTGAAAGATTGCGGAACATAGACTTAATGAAAATCATGAGTTAAAACCAATAATTCAAAAACGGAGAGGCATGGCTCCAGACCACATGCAATGGTTATCTGGAGAAGTAACTAAACTTGTTAAAGTAGGCATTCTGCATGAAGTAAAATATCAAACATGGGTTATGAACCCAATGCTTGTTAAAAAGCCCGATGGATCGTAACGAATGTGCATTGATTTCAAAAATATCAATAAAGCGTGCCCCAAAGATAACAATCCGCTGCCGAAAATAGAATGAAAAGTTGAATCGCTAAATAAATATCATTTTAAGTGCTTTTCGGACGCTTACAAAAGATATCATCAAATATCAATGGTGGAGGAAGATGAAGATAAAATTGCGTTTCATACAGGCAAAGGCATATATTGTTATATCAAGATGCCATTTGGACTTAAGAATGTTGGCGCCACATATCAATGCTTGATAGATAGCGCATTCGAAGGTCAAATTGGGCATAATCTGGAAGCGTATGTGGATGATTTGGCAATCAAGAGCAAAACGCAAGATCAAATATTTCAAGACATCGCAGAAACATTCCAAAATCTGCGAAGAATTAACATGAAGTTAAATCCGTCAAAGTGTAGTTTTGGCGAAAAAGAAATAAAATTTCTGGGATATTATATTACAGAGCAAGGCATTAAGGCTAATCTCAAAAAGATAATCGCGATTGAAAACATGACTGCGCCAAAAACAATAAAAGAAGTGCAAAGGGATTTATTTACTGATGGCGCATCATGTGCAGAAGGCGCTGGCGCGGGGTTAATTTTAACAAGCCCAAGTGGCGAAGAACATACATATGCATTGCGCTTCAATTTTGATCTTACAAATAATGAAGCTGAATATGAGGCGCTGTTTGCTGGATTAAACATTGCGCGTAAATTGAACATCACTAAGTTGCGCGCATATGTTGATTCGCAGTTGGTTTTTAATCAGTTTAATGGCTCCTTTGAGGCGCATGAGCTTTCTATGCAAAAATACTTGAAATTGTTGAAAGAAACTGCAGAAAATTTTGAGCACTTTGAGCTCGCCCAAGTTTCAAGAAGTCAAAACAAAAAGGCAGATGCATTAAGTAAGCTTGCAGCCTTAATTTTTTCGCATTTTCAAAAGCAGGAATGGGTAGATGAGTTGCCCAACAAAGCATTTGATGGTGAATTAGTTGTTGCGGTAATTGAGGAAGTGCAACCAAATTGGATTAATCTAATTATTGAAAATTTGCGCAACAACATGCTGCCAGAAGATAAAAATGAAGCAAGATTAGTGCGCATAAGGTCACCTATGTTACCATTAAAATGACATCTTGTACCGCAAATCTTACCATGGGCCATTAATGCGCTGTGTTGGGCCCGCAGAAACAGAGATGACCATTGAAGAAGTGCATAGTGGTTCTTGTGCACTGCATTCTGGTTATAAGACTATTGCGTCTAAAATTATGCGGATGGGTTACTTTTGGCCAACCTTGTATCGCGATGTGACAAAGATTGTAAAAGGTGCAAAAGTTGTCAAAGGCATGCGTCGCAGAACAGGAAATCAATGCACAATTTGATTCCAGTAAGTTCGCCATGGTCGTTCTATAAATGGGCAATTGATATTGTCGGGTCATTTTCTGCAGGCGCAGGAAACGTGAAGTTCTTAATTGTTGCAATCGACTATTTCACCAAGTGGATGGAAGCGAAAGCATTGCGCACAATCACTGGAGTGCAAGTATGAAAATTTGTTTGGGAGTATATCATTTGTCGATTTGGTATTCCCCGTGAAATTATAAGTGATAATGGGGCACAGATAGCAAAAGAACCTTTTAAAAGTTGGTGCGAAGAATTGAACATCATGCAAAAGGTTACATCTGTTGCGCATCCGCAAGCCAATTGGTTATGCGAAGTTACTAATCGCGATATTGTTAGCAGAATTAAAAAGCGCTTAAATGAAAAGCGGACTGGATGAACTATCCAATGTGCTATGGGCACATCACACAACATTTAAGAAAAGCACTGGCAAAACACCCTTTAATTTAGTATATGGCTCGGAGGCAATGATTCCCGCAGAAATTTTTGTGCCAATACGTAGGGTTGCCAATTTTGTTGAGACTGCGAATAATGATACTTTGTGCGAAAATTTGAATTTTTTGGAGGAACGCAGATCAATGGCTGCATTAAAAGAAGCCAATAATAAACAACAGATTGTGAAATATTATAACAAAAAGGTGCGTGCTTTAGCCTTTGATGTTGGCGAGTAGGTTTTGCGCAACAATGAAGCAAGCCGCTCAGAAAATGTTGGTAAATTGGGACCCAATTGGAAAGGTCCCTACCAAATAATAGCAATAAACGCGTTTGGTTCCTACAAGCTCGCAGACATCAAAGGAAGAATCATCCCTAATGCATGGCACGCTACGCTGTTAAAAAGATAGTATGCATAAGTTGTTAATTGCGCAATCATTTACATGTAGAAAAGTTTAGAAATATTGTAATTATGAAATATGCAATTTTTTGTAAAATAAATGACAACTTTTTACTTCTTTGAAATGGAACGATAATTTGTTGGCGGTTTATTACTTTTTGCAAAATGGTTAAAGTCCATGAAAAATACTTAAACGCGCAGTATTTATTACAGCGAAGGAAAAGACCGCTATAATGGAACATACTTTATAATGCAAGTGTTAGCGAAATGATGGAACCAGCATATATAAGTTGTGAATTTGTCCAACTTAGATGCTTCGTTATAACACAATGGACGTATTTTAAACGCAAATTTTTTCCTAAGGATCGTTTCGGCGGACTTAGAAGATTCGTTATGTATATTGATTATACGGTAAAAGATTTTTCGCAACATTAAATATTTGTTATCGAAATTGCAAAGGACAAGTCTAGCAATTACGAATATAAATTGAAACAAAGCGCTATAAAAATAAAAAATTGCAATTGAATATGATAAATGGAACTGATGTTATGCGAGGTGTATACGAAATAGTTATATTTTTATTGCCCCCGATACAATTTTACACAAGTTATTTATTTATTTATTGAATGGAATATACCTAAACCTTGCTACAACACTACAGGAAGTGTACCTAATCGTTGAGTAGTGTAGTTTTTAGTAAGTCCGGTTCGTTCCGTAGGGAGATAGCCAAGTTTAACACTATATTTTTAAACTATATTTGTATATATATATATATATATATATATATATATATATATATATATATATATATATATATATAAGTAGTATTATTATTATTTTTATAAAAAGTAGCATAACGGCTAAAAATCAACACTTAGGTAAAATATTCTGCCCTGGGCACTCAGTCGGTCGACTGACTCTTACAGTCGGTCGACTGACTCTTACAGTCGGTCGACTGTCTATACAATCGGTCGACTGACCTTACCAGTCAGTCGACTTAATTGGTATTTCCACAATTGGTCGAAAGTAAATCTCAGTCGGTCAGTTCACTCGCCAGTCGGTTGGTTGTCTGTCAATCAGTTGGTCCACTACCTCAGTCGGTCGACTGTCGACCGACAGTCGATCGAGTGTGTTCATCTTCGTCAGAAACTGAACAAAAGCTACGGACTTCAAGATGAAATCCTCAAATCTCGATCTAGAGCTCGTTTTAAACACCAAAATCGACCACAACTTGTTCACTACTTGTTATAGACTCAAAACCCACAACAATTTAACCATAACAACACTTAAATCACTTGTTTTGACACAAATTTACACTTTTATGAAAACTAACACAAAAACTCCATTTTCTTGAAGATTAAAGCATGAAAAGCTATGAATCTTACCTTGTTAGAATCAGTAAATCACAAGGAACACAATGATATGAACAATTTGAGCTCTAAAATAAGAATCAAGGATTAGGGTTTGAAGTAGGTGAGAAAGATGAAGAACGGGTGTGTTTGGGAATTTTCTAGAAATGGGAAGAAATGAGCTGCACTAGTCACTTAATTTAGATTAATTTCCCACACTGTGCAACACACGGGTATTTATCAGTTATCTGATATCTTTCGTACATCATTTGGTAACCCAAACGAAGTCCAAATTAAATAAACAAACCTGTTCTGTGACCCTTCTCACAAACTGGTCCTAACCACATTATTATATAATAATAAATATTAAATAAAAATAAAATCATATAGTAACACAATACTAACTTAAGGGCAAAATAGTAATCTTACAACTAGGCCCGATTGAGGATGTTACAAATCTACCCCCTTAAGAAGATTCCGTCCTCGGAATCTGGTCAAGGTCAAACAAATGGGGATAGCGCGCCCTCATTAACTCCTCGGTTTCCCACGTCAGGTTGGAACCTAAACTGTGTCGCCATTCCGCTAACACCATAGGAATCTGTTTCTTTCTTAGCTTTGTGACTTTCTTGTCCACTATTCTAATCGGCTCTTCTACTAGTTTCTTAGTTAAATCAACTTTCAAGTCTTTCAATGGAAGAATCTGACTTTCATCGTCTACTTTGCACTTTCTCAGATAGCACACGTTGAACGTGTTGTGTATTCCTGCTAACTCTGATGGAAGATCTAAAACAACAGTCTGATCATTCAAAATTTCTTTGATCGGAAATGGCCCAATAAACCTCGGTGCTAGTTTACCACGTTTACCAAATCTAATCACCCCTTTCCATGGAGAAACTTTCAGATAAACACGATCACCTACATTAAATGTCATATGACGTCTGTGCGGATCAGCATACATCTTTTGTAGGTCTCTGGCTGCTTTTAACTTCTCACGTGCAATTTCAACCTTTTCTGCAGTTATCTGAACAATTTCGGGACCTGCAAATTGTTTCTCACCTGATTCTAACCAACACGTCGGAGTTCTGCATTTTCGACCATACAACATTTCATACGGCAGCATTCCAATACTCGAATGATACGAATTGTTGTAAGCAAACTCTATCAGTGGAAGATGCGAATCCCAAGAACCACCATATTCTAAGACACACGCTCTCAACATGTCTTCTAACGTTTGAATCGTTCGTTCACTCTGACCGTCTGTTTGTGGATGATATGTTGTACTTAAATTCACACGCGTACCCAGATTCTGTTGTAAACTATTCCAGAAGTTTGATACAAACCTAGTATCTCTATCGGAAACTATTGACAACGGTATACCATGTCGACTAACGATCTCTTTCAAGTACAATTCTGCCAAATCACTTAACGAAGCTGTTTCACGAGTAGCTAAAAAGTGAGCACTCTTTGTTAAACGATCCACAATCACCCAGATCATGTCATGTCCTTTCTGGGTTCGGGGTAACTTGGTTACAAAATCCATCGTTATATGATCCCATTTCCACTGGGAATTTCTAACTGTCTTAGAGATCCATACCGTTTCTGATGTTCTGCCTTAACTTGCGCACAAATATGACATTTTTCGACAAAATTCGCAACATCTGTCTTCATTGTCGGCCACCAATACAATGTTTTCAAGTCTCTATACATCTTAGTACTACCTGGATGCACTGATAATCTCGATGTATGCGCTTCAGTAAGGATTAAATCCCTCAAATCTCCAAGCATAGGCACCCAAATTCGATCTTTATAGGTCTTTAATCCTCTAGAATCATTGCATAGGTCAAATTTTCTTTTAGTCATTTGTTCAGTCTTTAGGTTTTCGTCATTTAAAGCTACTAACTGAACGGTTTTTAATCGATCAATCAAGTCTGAAACTATCTCAATTCTCATAAATCTAACATTTTTGACTGTTTTCTTGCGACTCAGAGCATCTGTGACCACATTTACTTTACCCGGATGGTATTTAATCTCACAGTCATAGTCTTTAATCAATTCTAAACATTGACATTGACACATATTTAATTCTTTCTGCGAAAAGATATATTGAAGACTCTTATGATCTGTATAGATTTCACAATGTGTACCATACAAATAATGTCTCCAAAGCTTCAAAGCAAACACAACTGCAGTTAACTCAAAATCATGAGTAGGGTAATTTTGTTCATGATTCTTCAACTGTCGTGAAGCATACGCTATAACTTTATTTCTCTGCACCAAAACGCAACCAAGACCTGCACATGACGCATCGCAGTAGACCACAAAATCTTCTGTTCCCTCTGGTAAAGCTAAAACTGGTGCTTGACATAACAACTGTTTGGGAGTCTGAAAAGCCTTTTCTTGTTCATCAGTCCATCGAAAGGCTACATATTTTCTAGTTAACTTATTCAACGGACCTGCTATTTTAGAGAAGTCTTTGATAAATCAACGGTAATAACCTGCTAAACCCAGAAAACTCTTAATTTCTGTCAGCATTTTCGGTGAGTTCCAATTCATTACAGCCTCTATCTTAGACTGATCTACTTTAATACCTTGTTCACAAATCACATGACCTAGAAACTGTACTCCTCGCAACCAAAATTCACACTTGGAGAACTTAGCGTACAATTGTTTCTGTTTCAGAAGTTCTAATACCAATCTCAAATGTGTAGCATGATCCTTCTCGGTTTTCAAATATATCAAGATATCATCTATGAAGACAATCACAAACTTGTCAAGATACTGACGACACACCCTATTCATTAAATCCATAAACACTGATGGCGCGTTTGTTAACCCAAATGGCATAACTAAAAATTCATAATGACCATATCTAGTTCTGAACGCTATTTTCGGTATGTCGGTCTCTGCAACACGTACCTGATGATACCCTGAACGTAAATCAATCTTTGAAAAGTAGGAAGCACCTTGTAACTGATCAAATAAGTCATCTATTCTCGGTAACGGATACTTATTCTTGATTGTTCTTTTATTCAAATCACGGTAATCTATACACATATGAAGCGACCCATCTTTCTTTTTCACAAACAAAACAGGAGCACCCCACGGTGAAGAACTTGGTCGGATAAACCCCTTATCTAACAGTTCCTGAATTTGAGACATCATTTCTCGGATTTCTGACGGAGCTAATCTGTAAGGAGCTTTTGCAACTGGCGTAGCACCTGGAACCAAATCAATTTTATACTCTACTTCACGTACTGGAGGTAACCCAGGTAGATCATCTGGAAATACTTCGGGAAATTCTGACACAACGAGAATATCGGTCACCTGCTTCTTCTCTTTCTTAACATCAATCACGTAGGCTAAGAATGAATCACACCCTTTCGTTATTACCTTCTGAGCTTTCATTAGGGAAACCATAGGGAAGTTAAATCCACTACGCTCTCCCCTAGCTATCACTCGGGTTCCGTCGGCCAAACGGAAAGAAATCATCTTCTTATCACACTTAATATTAGCCCTATTAGCTCTTAACCAATTCATGCCTATGACTACATCAAAGCTAGGTATAGGCATCAATAAACAGGTTAAAGGAAAGGAATGGCCGTCAATTTCGATGGTAATTCCAGACACAGATGATGTGCATGGAACCATTTTACCATCAGCTACTTCTATTCCCAAAGGCTCATCTAACATCCTAACAGGCAACTTCAACTTATCACAGAAGCCTAAGGACATAAAAGATCGATTCGCTCCAGAATCAAATAACACACGAGCTGGCAAGGAATTAACCAAGAACATACCGGTAATGATGTCATCGGTAGTGGTTGCAGCGTCTACCGTCATCTGGAATGCCCTTGCCTCTGCTGTTGAAGGATTCTTTCTCTTCTGCTCGGCGGTAGAAGCAGAAGATCCCCCAGAAGTAACTGACCTCGCCCCTGACCCTGCCCCAGAACCGGCTCTCGACGCAGATGGATAATTCGCTGATCTATGACCTACCTGATGACAAGTCCAACACACATCGTCCTTAAAGGAACAAGTTGTTGTTTCATGACCTAGTACTCCACATCTCAAGCATCTTAGGGTCATTGGAGAACATGGACCGGCATGAGTCGACTTACAAACATTACACCAACCAGACTGACTAGAACCCGATCCACTCATACCAGACTTATTTTTCTATTTAAACCCACCTGACTTCTTACCACGAAATCCTGATTGCTTACTTGTTTGCTGACCAGACTGACCACCTGTTTGACCCTCAGGTTTTCCCCCAAAAGATCCACCTTTTGAACTTTCTCTTTTCGCTGCCATTATATCACCTTCTGTAACTTTAGCCATCTCATGATCCTGCGCCAAGGTTGTTGCAAATCTCGCAACGGTTCTGTACTCTGGCTTAATCACCCACATAAAATGTTGAATCTTATCTTTCTCAGTTGGTACCCACTGTTGAACAAACCTTAGCTTAGATGTGAAATCTCTGAAAACCTCATCAATCGTCATACTTTCTGTCATCCTCATACTCAGAAACTCGGTTTTCAATCTTTCCATCTCATACTCAGAACAATACTGCTCACGAACTTTAGCAGCAAATTATTCCCAGGTAATTTGACTGATCTGTTCTTTAGGTAAATATGCAGTGATAGAGTCCCACCATTCCATTGCTTCACCTTTGAGAAGCCTACTAGCAAATAACGCCATGGATTCTGGCTCACAAAAACATGCTTCCAACGCCCTCTCCACTTCTCTTAGCCAATTGAGGGTCATCGTAGGGTTGGTGTGTCCACTGTACTCGGGAGGTTTGTAGTCCATAAACTGTTTATACGTACACTTCTTTCTTGTCTCAGGGACTTGAAAAGGGTACATCATGTGATTAGGAAAAGTTTGGTTAAACGGAAATGGCATTTGATAGTTTTGATAGGTATTTTGTGGAAACTGCGATTGGGAACTGCCACCGGCTTGATTAAAAAAGTTAGGAGGAAAGGTTGTGTTTAACGCAGTGGTATTAGGGTTCCATTGCACCCGTTCTTGTTCCAATTCCTTAATTTTCTCCTGAGCTTCTAGTAACCGAATTTGAAGTTCTATTACTTCTTGAGAAGTTTCTTCTTCTGAAGATACATGTCCATCTTCATCAGGGGCTCTGAATGTACCAGTTCCAGGGACTGTAGGGCCAGTAGCGTTAGTTTCGTTATCTGTCATTGCTGCACTACCACAACACTCACACCAAAGCTTAGTATAAATTCTGTTAGTACTAACAACTAACACATATCCTGTCCTAATACTCACTTAGCCCATCCCCAGCATGTTATGTTTGACATGACTCTTCTAAGTTTGGGAACATGACATGTAGATAACAATGCATATGCTGCCAAACTCAGCTCTGATACCAACTTGTGACAACGCTAATTTTTTTTATATATATATACATACGTGGCGGAAGCATAACATTACTTAAATACGATATCCACATTAACTATTGTTAATACAACCTGTGTCACGTGTCATTACAAAATACTTGTTTATACGGAGAAGACGTATTTACAATACATTTACAAAGTATCACTATTTAAACAAAACAAGACAACATCAGAGTTGACTCCTGTCAAACATAACATCGTCATGCCCGTCTTCTCCCCAAAATGCGACATTTACAAAAGCTAATAACCTGCAGGGAGGAGATGGAGGGGAATTAGCACACGAAGCAAAGTGAGTACGACTAACTACAGGCCATAGCATACAGAAGTGTTATACTAATCAAATCACTTAGTCTAACACACAAACATCACCCAAGTGCCATCTACAGAGACTCTGGCGGCTCGGCCAAACCATTAACCACCAGCTGATCGGACTGGGGCTTACCAGAAGTTCCTCCACCACCGTATGTATATACATAATCCACACGCGATGGACGCGTCATTCACACATATATACACCACGATTGTCTAGGCCACCACATGAGGAACCCAACCCGCAGGTTGATCTCTCCTACCGAGGCCACCACACAATAGGGATGCACTGGGCTCCAGCAGACAAGCATCAACCAACATGCAGTCATCACAATGTACTAACTATCCACAATAATAAGTATATCTAACAAGCATGGCTGTCATAATATAACATGCTACTATATACTATATCCTCCAGTTAGTCCCACTCACCAAATACCAGCAAACGAGAAGGTGTTCAGCTATCTAATCACTGAACCTTCTCTTTCTCCTTTTCTCCTGAGAAATACATATACACGAGTTAGTTTATGTCCATAAACACCAAATAACACAATACAGAAAATTTTGTCAGAAAACTGTCCGCTAAAAATTTTCTGCTTAACACTTTATGCACTTTCAAAATTTACATCCTAAACACCAAAATACAAACGGGCATCATAACGGCTAAAAATCAACACTTAGGTAAAATATTCTGCCCTGGACACTCAGTCGGTCGACTGACCTTACAGTCGGTCGACTTAATTGGTATTTCCACAATCGGCCGAAAGTAAATCTCAGTCGGTCGGTTCACTCGCCAGTCGGTCGGTTGTCTGTCAATCGGTCGGTCCACTACCTCAGTCGGTCGACTGTCGACCGACAGTCGGCCGAGTGTGTTCATCTTCGTCAGAAACTGAACAAAAGCTACGGACTTCACGATAAAATCCTCAAATCTCGATCTAGAGCTCATTTTAAACACCAAAATCGACCACAACTTGTTCACTACTTGTTATAGACTCAAAACCCACAACAATTTGACCATAACAACACTTAAATCACTTGTTTTGACACAAATTTACACTTTTATGAAAACTAACACAAAAACTCCATTTTCTTGAAGATTAAAGCATGAAAAGCTATGAATCTTACCTTGTTAGAATCAGTAAATCACAAGGAACACAATGATATTAACAATTTGAGCTCTAAAACAAGAATCTAGGATTAGGGTTTGAAGTAGGTGAGGAAGATGAAGAACGGGTGTGTTTGGGAATTTTCTAGAAATGGGAAGAAATGAGCTGCACTAGTCACTTAATTTAGATTAATTTCCCACACTGTGCAACACACGGGTATTTATCAGTTATCGGATATCTTTCGTACATCATTTGGTAACCCAAACGAAGTCCAAATTAAATAAACAAACCTGTTCTGTGACCCTTGTCACAAACTGGTCCTAACCACATTATTATATAATAATAAATATTAAATAAAAATAAAAGCATATAGTAACACAATACTAACTTAAGGGCAAAATAGTAATCTTACAACTAGGCCCGATTGAGGATGTTACAATTACCATGGGTTAATTGTCCTTTGTCCTGGATTATTCGATATGTCCATCTGGTTTTGTCCATAACAGTCCATCAGTCATAAATATAAAGTGCGAGTGTCCTCGTCAAATTATCCTTATACCCGAAGTTAAATATTCCAACTAATTGGGGACTTAAACTGTAACAGGGTCTTAATACTTTGTTTAATAATTACACCAGGATATCGACTGCGTGTAACCCAAGGTTTTAATACTTTGTTAACAATTACGCCAAGTATCCTTGTACGTAATCCAATCCTGTTTTAATAAGTCCATTTACTATTAATCCATCCCCGTGTCCGGTTAAATGAACGATTATTAGTACTTATAAATATCCCACCCATCGTGTCTGATCGAGTGTATGTGGTTATTTATAGGTACGTCCAATTGTAAATCTTTATATTAAATTAACGAACTATCATTCAATTAAACAAATATAAAGCCCATTAATAGCCCATAGTCTAATTTCCACACGTGTCGGTCTTTTGTCCAAACCCTAATTATGGTACAAAGTCCAATAACCCCGTCTTTAATATTTAGCTCAACATCACGATTACTTCGATTTAAATAAACATAATAATAACTTAGCTACGAGACATTAATTTAAAAAGGTTGAACATAACTTACAATGATTATTAATAGCGTAGCGTTACACGGACAGAATTTCGACTTACAAACTTAAAACATTCGCTAACATAACCTTATTATTATTAATCTTATATTAAAATTAAAATTATAAATATAAATATATATATTGAGAGAGTAAGAGATTAGAAAAAGGTGTGTTAAATTCGGCAAGAATTCGTGGAATTTATAGGACCTGACATGCTATAGTGTGCCATGCGATCGCATGGAATTTCTTCCTCCAGGCCATGCGATCGCATGGCCGTCATTTCCTGCTCACAAAGCACACTAAACGTGGGTTGCTATAATTTAATATATATATATATATATATATATATATATATATATATATATATATATATATATATATATATATATATATATATAATATAATATAATATAATATATATAATTTTATATAATTATATATATATATATATATATTATATTATATTCTTGTGCATAGTTGACTCGTAATTTTAGGTCCGTTGTGTCGCGCGTTGATAGTTAGTTCATGTCCCGGTTCTGGATTTTCGAACGTCCTTGTGTACTATTTAATATCTTGTACTTTGCGTTTCGCGGCTCGTACTCTTGTAACTTTTAGACGTTTCTCAACAATAAATTGAACCACTTGGATTGTACTTTGTACTTTTTAACTTTTTGGTCGTTTGCGTCTTCAAATCGTCGAATCTGTCTTTTGTCTTCACCTTTTATTATTTAAACGAATATCACTTGTAAATAGAACACTTGCAACTAAAAGCTTATCTTTCTTGAAGGATAATGCTATGAAATATATGTTCGTTTTTAGCATTATCAAATATTCTCACACTTGAGCGTTGCTTATCCTCAAGCAATATAGAACTTGAATATAACTTTACTAGAATCACTTCTTTATTCGTCACACTTTGTACATCAGTAATTTTAATACGGCGGTATGAATAATGGTAGTAACGATGTGGTTTACAGTCCCACATGACTATAAAAATTTAGATCCTTTAGAAAATTGGATCTTTATGAAAACATTTGATCTTTTTGAAAATTCAATCTAACTTTTACCCTAGATAAGTTTTTCGAAATAACCCTTCACCGGTGTTTGCAAATTGTTTTTGTGGGTTTCAGATTTGAAAATTTTAGCTCAAAACTTATGGTTTTGTGTCACCCACTTGCTAACCTTGTATTGGGAAAGCAACACATCCAGTTTACTTGCTCCGTATATTACCTTTCGGTAAACTATCGTCCGGTTGTAAAGGAAAGCGTTGAACAAGCAACTGTTAAGGCAATGTCTAATGACATGCTTTTGATTATGGTATATATCGTGTCGGATACAATTACTATCCTTTGTAGGAGAAATAGTAAAGATCACCCTATAGTTTTTTGGTCTGGCACAAGGTCCTGTCTTTGACCATGCTATGCAACCACCGTTCTTACGGTTGACACCCGATTTGGTTCAAGTGACCTAATGAATTCTGGTGAATTCTTAGGATTTTACGTTCAATGGTAATGAACGCATTAAAAATGGGTTTTCAGAAAACAAATCGGTTTGTAATTTGATCAAAATATTTTCTCGTTCAAGCTCGAGTTTAGATATCAACGAATTCCATGAATTTGAATTCTCAATCTTTAAGGTCAATCTCAAGGATTGAGTAATATCAGGCTTAAAAGCTGATTTTTAATCTTTTAAGGAGATTATCCTTTCTGAGGATCTGATTCATTAGTCTTATAAGCTAATTTGCACGGTGCCCCCATTGTACGAGACAGATCCTCTCATGGTTAGGATAAGTCTGACCACTTGGCGACCCTGTTTGATGCTGAGATCCGTGGATTTCCAGCTGATTTTCGAGAAAACTTTTCAAGGTTTTTCGTAGACTCTACAACTGGTCTGGACGACAAATTCCTGACCTAAATCAAGAAGCGCGTGTCTTTTTTCTCGGAAGACTTTACTTCCTTATAAATTCTATTTATATTACAATAAACTGGGTAAAACTGATTAATATCGTTCAAAACAAAAGTATCTTCAATTATTTGTACAAAAATATGTGATATATGTTCTAAATAACTTGGTAAATTTTTTTCACACTTGGCTTTTATTTTCTTTTCTTTGCCTTTTTATTCTCATCTATTCCATTTTAAATGAATTCTAACATTTTGGGTTATTTCTCAATTTATGTCCTTTACGAGATAACGACAATTTCGGTATTAACACCTAGTTTTATCATTCATAAATATGTATAAACATGATTTTGAATTCATTTATTTGAAAAAAAATTAAAAATTTTTACTAGAATTGGTAGTCAGTATATAAGACTAGGGCTGTTCTTTATTATTAGAGAGCACTAGATTCTAATACAACTACTGCGTTACTAGTATTTTTAATGGTAACCAAGTGTTTAAATTAAAATTTTAAAACCCGAAAGAATTTAACCCCTTCCCACACTTAAGACCTTGCAATGTCCTCATTTGTAAGAAATCAGTAACAATTTAAATTATTGAGGGTGATTAGTGTAAAAAGATGATTAAAATTTTACCAAAGTTTCCAAACATATTGTTGTATGCTTTGAATGATAAATGGTGCACTTCATTTGTTCATTCCATCTGTTGTTATTTCACATATATTTTGCATTTTGTCGTCAAAATTAATAGCTTTTGCTGAACTTAATGCCAGTCTTTGAAAATGCGCTGTTCTACCCTGTTTTGTACAATTGACAATATACAAACATACAAATATAAACATGCATGATAATTTGAAATGGGACTTAATATCCCACTTTCAAATCAAATATGAAATATTAGTACAAAATAATAAAAATGTGAAAATTTTCATAAAAGTATCACAATATTATATGTTTAAACATAAGTAGATAAAAACAATAAAAATATAGAAATCACCAACGGAACTATATCAATCTGGATAGGGGTTCCAGTTCATGTCATCGCTCGGGTTCTATGTTTGGTGATAGGTGTCCTGATAGGCTTGGTTAGGGTCGTACAAGGTAAAGGGTGGTCACATATCGGGCTGATGTGGCGGATAGTAAGCAGGTCGAGTCGGGACGTAGTTATGCGGTACCTGATATGATAGCTGGCTCATGATCTGATACTGATGATAGTGCCATCTATCTTGCTGGAATTGCCTGGAGTTCTCGTACACATTCTCGGCGTGCCACTGCTCATACTGACGATGCCTAGCCTCGTTAGTCATTTCTACCTCATCTATACGCTGGAAAACGTCAGTAGCACTATCCCTAATGACATCCCTAATGTCATCCGCTTCCTCCATCTCCTCATCCGAACCCCTCTCTACTGTGGATGGTGGCCCTGATATGGTATTGCCTGATTGCGTCTCCTAGTCAATACCTTTGCACCTTGATTGACTTGAAAACCTAAAGTTTCGTCTTATCCCCTAACCACCATCATTGGACCCCCTTGTACCCTATCTACACCTAAATACTCTCCAATGAGAGTAACAAAAATACCTCCTCCTATTATTCCCCCGTCCTGTATACCTTCCACCATTTTGGACAGATAAAAACTAACACAGCAGGGGATGTTAACAAAGCCTCTAGTATCTCGAATGCACTTAAGGTAAAATAAATCGTGTAGGGTCATTTTCTCCTTGTTGTTACCTCTTTGTGTAATCGAGTTTGCTAAGAATCTATGTATTATACGAAGCTCGGCTTTATTAATATCTAAATAGGAGTGTCTTCCTCCCCGCGTAAACACATTAAAATTTGACATACGCCTCCAGATGGCGTTAGCGTCAAAATTTCTATCTACCCTCTCACCATGATAAATCAAATTTGTACAATCAGGTGATAGTAATTCAGCGGGAGTGTAAATCTGTAAAGCCCTGGCCATGTCCAACATGGACATCCTGTATATCCTACGGCCAAATAAAAATCTAAGAAAACTCTTATCGTCGAACCTATCTACACCCTTATTAAAAGTTATAGTACTCATTAGCTCAACACACCACTCTTTATATACAGGCCTACGAGTGGTAAATAAACGTTCCCAATCGGAAAAAGAAGAGCTGCCATACCTTTGGATTAGATGCTGCCTAATTGGGTTAGCTAGGTGGACCCTTTCCAAAGGCTCCCAATCTATTACCCTTGGTACTTCTACATTTTTGGTCCAAAGCTTAAATTTGTTACTTTGGTACGTCGAGTAATCTCTCCAACTTTTGTCAAATCTTAAATTGGGATGCAACTGTTCTTCATGAATTGTTGGGTGTTCTATTATATGGTGAACGGGAAATACTATGTAGGCAATAAAAAATTGTGGTTCTGGTTCATAGTATGGCACGTGTTGATCATAATGTTATTGTTGTTCAGGTTGTTATTCCGGTTCGTGATATTGCATCTCTGGCTGTGGTTCCGGATCAGGTTGCCTAGACGATGATGCACTGTCCATATCTGTATTTCTCTGCAAAACACATTAAACACAAAATTTGTGCATCCAAATATGCATTAGTGTTAGCAAAATAACAAATTAAAACAATTACAACATGTTTAATCCATATTAAACTTATACCCATTTTCATATTTTTATCAATTCTACACATTTTCAAATAATCATATATGAAAATGTTTACAAAGTTCATAAGCTTTTATCTCAAATAACATGTCAAAATAATCATTACTAGCAATTAAACAAGTTTCAAATAGCATTTATATCAAATTAATCAAGTTCATGAATTTTATACTTAAAAAGTCCACTTTAATTCTCAAAAATCATGTTTAGGATCAAAGTTTGTATCAATTAACAACCTAAACATGTTATACTACTTAATTTAGAACTAATTCATAACAAAAATTGCCCATAACCTGTTTATATCAAAAAGTCCCAAATTGCTCAAGAACACAAACCCTAGATTTCTAAAAATTTTGAAGTTTTTGGCTTCAAATCATGTTAAATAGCATCAATCTAGATTATACATGCATAATATACTAACAATTTAACTCTAATTACACTAGAAATTAACAAAATCAAATTATTGCAATTAATTAAAATTATCCCAAAAAGTAGGAAATTTATGAGTTTAGGAGTGAAATTTTTACCTTCCTGCCTCCCCATCTGAATATAGGCATGATTATAGCGGATTATTGCAAGAAATTTCGAGTAATTTGGTTGAAAAATGATGATTTTAGGTGATGTTTTGTGAGAGTTTTCGTGTGTTTGTTTGTGTGTGTATTGTGAAGACAGAGAACCAGCTCGTGCCTTTTTGTTTCTGCCCAGTTTTTCTGTCCCATGCGATCGCATGGTTTCACAGTTCAAACCCCATGCGATCGCATGAGGTGTAATTTTTTTTTTTAAATAAAAACCTTATACTTATGAAACAAAAATTAATTAATTTTAAAATTTTGTTTTCTTTTAGAATGAGGGCGTTTCGGATCGTTGTCCTAGTTCGTCTCTCGACAAAATTTTAAAATTTTTCATTTGTAAGCGTTGTTTTAAAAGCAAAGATTTTTTTTTTAGTTTTTTAATGTTTTTGGCATACTTTAATTCAATAAGATTAAAAATAATGATAACAAAATTTCTCGTCCCTCCCTTGGGTTAAGCAATTTCGGTTCAACGACCTAGTCTTCAACTCACGACGAATTTTTAGAAATCACATTTTTAACTTAATGAAATAAAGTACATTTTTGTTTTTAAATTCACACCAAACTTAAATTTAAAATGCATAAAATTAAAAATTCATATAACATAATTAATATTTTTAATTTTACAAACTTATATTAATGATAGTAGTTTTTTTTTTAAATATTTAAAAACTTAAATATATTGGTTTTAAAAATTTACAATAATAATTTAATATTAATTTAAAAACAAGGTAAAAATTAAAATTAAAAATCTTTTTGGTCTTTTATCCCACTTTAATCAATCAAATATTAACAAAAATATACGTCCCTCTTTTGGGTAAAGTAATTTCGGCTATATTACCTAGTTTTACTCCTGATGAATTTTTGAAATATTTTGAATTGATTGATTAAAGATATTTATACCTTATGAATAAACGGTAAATTTCGCAGTGATGTAATAAATTTTTGTATGATATCAATAATTTCGGTTTCGCATACCTAATTTTATTGAATATCAATTTAATACTTTATAGTGAATGATTAAGCGATTATTATCAAAAGGTTAAAAGCAATAAAATAAAAAATAAAACTGTACATACATACCTGTGAGATAGAATTCTCAGTGACCTGCTTTAGCTGACTCATAGGAGAATCGTGTGATTTGGTTTTCCATAGCTACATAAGTGTAACCTCGATTCTTCAATAACTTTTCTTCTAAACATATGAACGGTTCTTCTCTGCATAGAGTAACAAATTCGGTATTTGAATATGTTTGATTGTTCGAACATTTACCTTCGTGTGACCATTTTCCGCATTTATGACATCTTTCAAGGTGTCGTGCTCTTCTTTTTGTTGTGGATTTTGATTTTCCTTTACCAAAACGTGTCTTATGATGATTCTTCCTGAGTTCTTTCCTCACTTCATCCATTTTTCCTCTTATGAATGATACCACTTCACTTGGGAGTGTGTCATTATTACGTTTAGTAATCAAAGCGTGTAGCATTAGACCATGGTTCAAATCAAAGGAATTCTTCATCTCGTAAAACCTAAAAAAAATAAAAATTCAGAATGCGGGGAGAAGACTAGTTCTTTAGGGTCTGCTAGGGAAAGACCATTCGGATTCCATTCTCGGAAACTACACGAAAACATAATATCTAACTCTAACAGAAATACATATTACCCTTAAAAGATTCGAATCTTCCCACACTTAGTTAACTGTGGTGTCGAAATTGTGATTAACTTCATCTTCAACTTCCATTGGATTATCTATGTAATGTTTAACTCTGTGACCATTAACCTTAAATTCAATCCTATTCGAATTTATTAACTCTATTGTTCTGTACGAGAAAACTCTTTTGACTATGAATGGTCCAGACCATCTTGATTTCAATTTTCCAAGAAATAGCTTGAATCGTGAATTGAAAACAACGACTCTGTCTCCTTTCTTAAATTCTTTTGAACTACTGATTCTTTTATCATGCCATTTCTTTGTTCTTTCCTTATAGATTAATGAATTTTCATATGCTTCATGTCTTAACTCTTCTAATTCATTTAATTGACTTAATCGTAGATGTCCGGCTTCATGTAAATCAAGATTACATGTCTTCAAAGCCCAAAATGCTTTGTGCTCAATTTCTACTGGAAGGTGACATGCTTTTCCGTAAACAAGTTTAAAAGGTGTGGTTCCAATTGGAGTTTTGTAGGCTGTTCTAAAAGCCCAGAGTGCATCCTCCAATTTCATGGACCATTCCTTTGGATTTGATCCTACGGTTTTCTCTAGAATACGTTTTAAAGCTCGGTTGATATTTTCAACTTGTCCACTTGTTTGTGGATGATAAGCGGTTGAGATTTTATGAGTTACTCTATATCTTTTGAGAACTTTCTCAAGTTGATTATTAAAAAAAATGAGCACCCCGATCACTTATTAAAGCTTTCGGTGTTCCAAACCTTGCAAAAAGGAGTTTTAAGAAGTTGACTACAACTCGTGCATCATTAGTTGGGAGAGCTTGTGCTTCCGCCCATTTAGATACATAATCAATGGCAACGAGAATGTAGAGATTATTATGAGATTTTGAAAATGGACCCATAAATTCAATACCCCAAACGTCAAATACTTCACATACTTGAATGATATTTTGTGGCATTTCATCACGTTGACTTATTTTTCCGGCCCTTTGACAAGCATCACAGGATTTACAGAGAAGGTGTGCATCTTTAAATATTGTAGGCCAATAGAATCCAGCGTCGTAAACTTTTATTGCTGTGAGTTGAGGCCCATAATGCCCTCCTGTTGGTCCTGTGTCACAATAGTTTAAGATTTGACTAGCTTCATCTCCGAATACACATCGGCGTATTATTCCATCGGGACAACTTTTAAACAAATGTGGATCTTCCCAGAAATAGTGTTTTATATCACTAAAGAATTTCTTTCATTTTTGGTACGACAACCCTTTTTCAAGGAATCCACATACTAAGTAGTTTGCATAGTCTGCAAACCATAGATATTCATCAGGAAAGTTATCTTATATGGCCGATTCATTTAGAACTTCTAATTCGGGATTTTCAAGACGAGAAAGATGATCAGCGGCGAGATTTTCTGCTCCCTTTTTGTCTCGGATTTCAATATCGAACTCTTGTAAGAGTAAGATCCAACGGATTAATCGTGGTTTGGCATCTTGTTTTGAAAATAGGTATCTAAAAGCAGAATGGTCGGTATAGACCACCGTTTTAGCTAGAACGAGATATGAATGAAATTTGTCAAAAGCAAAGACAATAGCAAGGAGTTCTTTTTCAGTAGTTGTGTAATTCGTTTGTGCTCCTTGTAATGTCTTACTAGCGTAATAGATAGGTTGAAATCGTTTTTCAATCCTTTGTCCTAAAACGGCTCCCATTGCAAAATCACTTCCATCGCACATGAGTTCAAATGGTAGATTCCAATTTGGAGTTATCATGATCGGCGCATTAGTGAGTTTTTCTTTAAGAATATTAAAAGATTTGATGCATTCATCCGAAAAGATGAATGGAGCATCTTTTTCTAGGAGTTTATTCATAGGAGTGGAAATTTTAGAAAAATCTTTTATGAAACTTCGGTAAAAACCGGCATGCCCTAGAAAACTCCTAACTCCTCTAATATTGGTGGGATGTGGAAGTTTAGCAATTACATCTACTTTAGCTCTATCCACTTCAATTCCTTCCTTTGAGATTTTATGACCAAGAACGATGCCTTATTTAACCATGAAATGGCATTTCTCCCAATTAAGAACTAGATTTGATTGCTCGCATCTAATAAGCATTCGTTCAAGATTAACTAGACATGTTTCAAAAGTATCACCGAAGATTGAAAAGTCATCCATGAAAACTTCCATGCATTCTTCTATCATATCGTGAAAAATCGCCATCATGCACCTTTGAAAGGTTGCAGGGGCGTTGCAAAGTCCAAATGGCATGCGTTTATAAGCAAAAGTACCATAATGGCACGTGAATGTGGTTTTCTCTTGGTCCTCAGGTGCTATTAGAATTTGAAAATATCCGGAAAAACTGTCAAGAAAACAATAGTAACTATTTCCGGCTAACCTTTCCAACATTTGATCAATGAAAGGTAAGGGAAAGTGATCTTTTCTGGTGGCATCATTTAATTTTCTATAATCAATACAAACTCGCCATCCTGTTACAGTCCTTGTAGGAATAAGCTCATTTTTTTCATTTGTGATGACAGTCATGCCACCCTTCTTAGGTACACATTGAACTGGACTTACCCATGAACTATCAGAGATTGGATAAATTAAACCTGCATCGAGTAGTTTAATAATTTCTTTCTTAACAACATCTTGCATATTAGGATTTAGCCTTCGTTGGCGTTGCACATATGTTTTATGACCTTCTTCCATAAGGATTTATGTGTGCAATACGAAGGACTTATACCTTTAATGTCATGAATCTTCCATGCAATAGCTGGTTTATGAGCTTTTAGCACATAAATGAGTCGAGATTTTTAACTTTCCGTAAGAGAAGACGATATTATTATAGGTAATTCAGATTCACCATGTAAATAAGCGTATTCTAAATGGTTTGGAAGTGGGTTTAACTCTAATATCGGTGGTTCTTCTATCGATGATTTGTATCAATATCTGTCTTCCTCTTTTATCATTTGAAGTTCTTCTGTTGTTGGTTCGTATTCATTAGCCATAAGTGCGGCTAACATTTCAGCTTCATCAATTGGTTTAGTTCCTTCTCCTAAAGAACATTCTCCTGTTCCTTGTAATTCTGGAAATTCTTCTAACAATTCTGCATGTGAATCTATAGTTTGAATGTAATAACATGTATCATCTGCAGATTGCGGTTGTTGCATGGCTCTATCAACAGAAAAGGTAACACTCTCGTCCTCTATACTTAGGGTCAGTTTCTTACTAAACACGTCTATTATTGCTTTGGCTGTGTTTAAGAATGGTCTTCCTAATAAAAGAGGAACTCGAGAATCTTCTTTCATGTCCAGAATAACAAAATATACTGGAAATACTAAAGTAACCAACTTTAACTAGCATGTTTTTCATTATCCCTCTAGGATATTTTACTGATCGATCTGCTAGTTGTATGCTTATTCGTGTTGGTTTCAATTCTCTAAGGTCTAGTTTAGCGTATAGTGAATACGGCATTAAATTTATACTAGCACCTAAGTCTGTCAATGCTTCTATTGAACTAAGACTACCCATAAAATATGGAATTGTGAAACTTCCTGGATCTGAGAGTTTTTCTGGTATCTAATTCAACAACACTGTAGAACAATTAGCATTCATAGTAACAGCCGAGAGTTCTTCCATTTTCTTTCTATTTGTGATTAGATCTTTCAAGAATTTAGCATACCATGGCATTCCTGAAATCACATCAATGAAAGGAAGATTGACATTTATTTGTTTAAACATATCCAAGAATTTGGATTGCTCGACTTCAAGTATTTCTTTCCTCATTTTACTCGGGTAAGGAAGTGGTGGTTGGTATGGTTTAACATAAGGCTTAGCCTTAACTGTGTTATCTTCATTAAACTTTTTAACTACCGGTTCTGATTCCTTCTCTTGTTCAGGTTGTGGTGCCTGTGTAGTAGGAATAGCGTCATCAGAAATTACAGGTATTTCAGGTGGTTTAAGTGTAATACCACTTCTTGTGGTAATGGCTTTAGCTGTTTTATTTTGGGGGTTAGCATTTGTATCGCTAGGTAGACTCCCCGATTTTCTTTCACCTATCAACCTTGCTAGGTTACTTACTTCTTGTTCCAGATTTTGGATTGAAGCTTGTTGATTTCTAAATGCTTGAGCATTTTGTTCATTCGTTTGTTTCTGAGATGTGAAAAATTGAGTTTGAGATTCAACTAGCCTCGACATCATGTCTTCTAAATTTGTCTTTTTATCATCGGTTTGTGGTGGTTTATTTTAAAAAATAGGCCTTTGCTGATTGTAAGTATTGTTAGATACTTGTTGATTACTAGGACCTTGTTGGTTGTTGTATGGAACATTTCGGTTATAATTCTGATTTTGATTGTAGTTTGGTCTTGGCAGTTGATAATTACCTTGGTAATTATTTCCAGGCCTTTGGTTCATGTATGAAACATTCTCTCTTTGTTCCATTGTTTGTTCAATACTGAGACAATCTTTTGTCAAATGTGGTCCTCCACACTGCTCACAACTAATTCGAATTGCGTGAATATCTTTAGTCGTCTTTTTCATTCGTCTCTCGAAAGCATCTATCTTTGCGGAAATGGAATCAAAGTCATGGCTAGAATCGTCTCTAGCCGCTTTAGATGATCTAACGATGTCTTTTTCTTGATGCCACTCATGTGAGTGGGAAGCAGTGTTATCAATAATTTTATAAGCTTCAGTTGCAATTTTCTTCATAATGGAACCACCAGCTGCTATATCGATGTCTTTTCGTGTAGTAATGTCGCATCCTTGGTAGAATATTCGTACTATTTGATAAGTGTCTAAACCATGTTGAGGACATCCTCTCAACAACTTTCCAAATCTTGTCCACGCCTCATATAGAGTTTCATTTAGCTTCTGTGTGAACGTAACAATTTCTCCTTGAAGTCTCACGGATTTAGATGCCGGAAAGAATTGTTTAAGAAATTTTTCAACTAACACATCCCATGTATCAATCGCCCCCTTCAGGTAACGATTCTAACCAATCTTTGGCTTCTCCCTTTAAAGTCCAGGGAAATAACATGAGATAGATCTGTTCATCCTCAATTTCTCTGATTTTGAATAGAGTACAGATCCTATTAAAAGTTTGAAGATGTTCGTTTGGATCTTCCTTCGGCGCACCACTAAATTGGCATTGATTAGTTACCATGTGTAGTATTTGTCCTTTGATTTCATAATCTGGCGCATTAATGTCTGGTTGAGTAATTGCATGACCTTAGCCAGTGCGTTTAGCCCTCATTCGGTCTTCCATACTTAGAGGTTCCAGATTTTCCATGATTGAAATTGTTGAATCTGAATCACTAGAGGATTCTGACTTAATGGTTTCTTCCTCGACAATCTCTGGATGAGTGATTCGTGGTTCAGGAGGAATGATTAGTGGTTCAGGATCTCTGAATTGTCCCTGAATATCCTCCGGATTCTCAATTGTGAGGTCGGGTTCAAAAAATGGAGTATCGGAAATTTGAATTGGAGTACTGGGTCGACTAGATGACGATTCTAAAGAAAAATCAACGGCGACAATATTGGCTAGATGTCTTGATCGAGTTACAGGTGGTGAACGTATGAAAGGTGGTGAACGTTTTGCTCGGTGCATTCACTGAATATCCTATTAGTTATAAAAGATAAAAATTATTAAAGCTATCAAATTAATAGACTTTTCTGATTTTGCCCACGTTTCGAATAGCCAATAGATGCAGCAGGTAGCCAGGACCCTTTAAATCGGAAGCCCACAACTCGCCACTAACAAATCCAACTATTACTATGAACCAGAAAATTTTGAATGTCTATCAATTTAACCGCTTAAAATAATTTTTCGTCGAAATTTAAAGAAAATAAAATCTATGTCCTAAAAACTAGAGCGTCGAGAAATAAGAAAGAAAAAGAGTGCGTCGAAAAACTTCAAAAAATAAAAGGTCGAAAAATAATAATAAGAAAGTAAGGCGTCGAAACTTAAAAGACTAAAAACTAAAAATTACGTCTAAAGGTATTAAAGCTTAAAGGAATTTTATATCCAAAACGGTAATAACTTAAATAGGCACTAAAATCTATTAAATATTTAAGCGATAAGCGACGTCGTAAAATTCTAAAGCATCTAAATCTTAGTATAAAGAAAAAACACTTAAGGGATTTTACGGTAAAGCCTAAAAATCTAGAAATAAAAATAAACTACGGCAAAATACTAGTCTTAAAACTAATTATGAACGATAAATTATAAAATTTACAAATTAAACGATAAAAATATACAAAATATAAAAATAAGCTTAAAGTTATAGAAACACAATTTTTATAAAAAAAATATAATTTTTATATTATTATTTTATAAAAGTACCAAGTTATAATAAAAACTTAATTAATACTAATTTATTAAAAATAAGAACTAAAATATTAAATAATTAAAACCCTAATTAATAATTAATTAATTATAATTATTATTAATACTCTAACCCTAATCGTACGTCCAAGGTTTCAGTTCTGTCAAATCACCTCATGCGACCGCATGAGGTTCCTTTGTTTGGGTCATGCGACCGCATGGATCCGAAAACCAGGCCAGAAGTTGGGCTGCTACAGTACCTTGGCCCGCTTACTTTTTAATTTAATTTTTATGATTTTTAATTTATAAAAATAATATATAAGCAATATTTAATTAAATAAATTTATATTTTTAAGAACTAAAAAAATACTTTTATACTTTATATAAATTATATAAAAATATATTTTCTTTTTATTTAAATATTTAAATAGATATATATATTTTTTTTTGTATTTTTAAATTTTAAAACGTATTTTTACAAAAATAAATTAAACTTAAAAAAAATCTTTTTAAAAAAAAAGGTTTCGCTTCGGCGTTTAAGATGATCCCTGGCAGCGGCGCCAAAAATACTTGATGTTATGCGAGGTTTATACGAAATAGTTATATTTTTATTGCGAAATACTATTAAATACGATACAATTTTACACAAGTTATTTATTTATTTATTGAATGAAATATACCTAAACCTTGCTACAACACTATAGGCGAGATACCTAATCGTAGAGTAGTATAGTTTTTAGTAAGTCCGGTTCTATCCGCAGGGAGCTAGCCAAGTTTAACGCTATATTTTTAAACTATATTTGTATGTGTGTGTGTGTATATATATATATATATATATATATATATATATATATATATATATATATATATATATATATAAGTAGTATTATTATTATTATTATAAAAATGGGGATTTTTACCGTTTAGTGACCGGTTTTTCGATTTTATTTCTTAAGTCACAATTAAAACCTAATGTAAAATATTAAAAATAAATATAACTTAATTTAAAGCGTAAAGTAAATGACGATAAATAAAAGTGCAATAATTTAAAGTACGATAAATAAAATTGCAATAAATAAAATGACATTAAATAAAAGTGCGATGAGATATAAAATAAAGGAATTATACTTATTTAAACTTCCGTAATCATGATGTTTGACGTGTTGATTTTAATTTATTACCATGGGTTAATTGTCCTTTGTCCTGGATTATTCGATATGTCCATCTAGTTTTTATCCATAACAGTCCATCAGTCATAAATATAAAGTGCGAGTGTCCTCGTCAAATTATCCTTATACCCGAAGTCAAATATTCCAACTAATTGGGGACTTAAATTGTAACAAGGTCTTAATACTTTGTTTAATAATTACACCAGGATATCGACTGCGTGTAACCCAAGGTTTTAATGTAGTGACCCGAACTTTTCCATGTTTATATATATTAATTGAGATTGATATTTACATGATTAAATGTTTCCAACATGATTAAGCAATCAAACTTGTTAAGACTTGATTAATTGAAATATGTTTCATATAGACAATTGACCACCCAAGTTGACCGGCGATTCACGAACGTTAAAACTTGTAAAAACGACATGATGATATATATATGGATATACATATGGTTAACATGAGATTATGATAAGTAAGTATCTCCATAAGTATATTAACAATGAGTTATATACATATAAACAAGACTACTAACTTAAGGATTTCGAAACGAGACATATATGTAACGATTATCGTTGTAACGACATTTAAATGTATATATATCATATTAAGATATATTAATATATCATAATATCATGATAATATAATAATTTAACATCTCATTAGATATAATAAACAATGGGTTAGCAACATTAATTGAGATCGTTAACTTAAAGGTTTCAAAACAACACTTACATGTAACGACTAACGATGACTTAATGACTCAGTTAAAATGTATATACATGTAGTGTATTTAGATGTATTAAAATACTTTTGAAAGACTTCAAGACATATATCAAAACACTCATACTTAACGAAAATGGTTACAGTTACTTTTCCATTCTTATCTTTCATCAAGAATTCTAGTCGTATTCTTACCCGTATTATACACAACTTCAAAACGTACTTACTATGAGTATATACCAATAGGAACTAGCATGGGATTCCACTCTTGATTATGTCATGTATGACTAATCAATTTTAACTTCTACCATGAGCTAGTCAACTAACTAGAACTCCTTTTAACCCCACTCACCATTCACCAATTACCACTCATCATTCACTCCATTTCACTTCCAATTCTCTTTCTAATCCTGTCTCAACACACACACACACTATTATGAACGTATTTTTCCAGTAGTTAATCATCATCTTCATCAAAAATCACTTCAAGAATCAAGCTATAATCATCATAGGAAGAACACTTCAAGAACACTTCAAAAATCCCTTCAAGTTTACTAATTTACTTCCAAGCTTTCTAATCCATTCCAAGTAATCATCTAAGATCAAGAAACCTTTGTTATATACAGTAGGTTATCTTTCTTATTCAAGTTAATATTCATATTCCAACTTTGATTCAATTTCTATAACTATAAACTATCTTAATTCGAGTAAAAATCTTACTTGAACTTATTTTTGTGTCATGATCCTACTTCAAGAACTTTCAAGCCATCCAAGATCCTTTGAAGCTAGATCATTTCTTGTCACTTCCAGTAGGTTTACCTACTAAACTTGAGGTAGTAATGATGTTCATAACATCATTCGATTCATATATATAAAACTATCTTATTCGAAGATTTAAACTCGTAATCACTAGAACATAGTTTAGTTAATTCTAAACTTGTTCGCAAACAAAAGTTAATCCTTCTAACTTGACTTTTAAAATTAACTACACACATGTTCTATATCTATATGATATGCTAACTTAATGATTTAAAACCTGGAAACACGAAAAACACCGTAAAACCGGATTTACGCCGTCGTAGTAACACTGCGGGCTGTTTTGGGTTAGTTAATTAAAAACTATGATAAACTTTGATTTAAAAGTTGTTATTCTGAGAAAATAATTTTTATTATGAACATGAAACTATATCCAAAAATTATGGTTAAACTCAAAGTGGAAGTATGTTTTCTAAAATGGTCATCTAGACGTCGTTCTTTCGACTGAAATGACTACCTTTACAAAAACGACTTGTAACTTATTTTTCCGACTATAAACCTATACTTTTATGTTTAGATTCATAAAATAGAGTTCAATATGAAACCATAGCAATTTGATTCACTCAAAACGGATTTAAAATGAAGAAGTTATGGGTAAAACAAGATTGGATAATTTTTCTCATTTTAGCTACGTGAAAATTGGTAACAAATCTATTCCAACCATAACTTAATCAACTTGTATTGTATATTATGTAATCTTGAGATACCATAGACACGTATACAATGTTTCGACCTATCATGTCGACACATCTATATATATTTCGGAACAACCATAGACACTCTATATGTGAATGTTGGAGTTAGCTATACAGGGTTGAGGTTGATTCCAAAATATATATTGTTTGAGTTGTGATCAATACTGAGATACGTATACACTGGGTCGTGGATTGATTCAAGATAATATTTATCGATTTATTTCTGTACATCTAACTGTGGACAACTAGTTGTAGGTTACTAACGAGGACAGCTGACTTAATAAACTTAAAACATCAAAATATATTAAAAGTGTTGTAAATATATTTTGAACATACTTTGATATATATGTATATATTGTTATAGGTTCGTGAATCAACCAGTGGCTAAGTCTTACTTCCCGACGAAGTAAAAATCTGTGAAAGTGAGTTATAGTCCCACTTTTAAAATCTAATATTTTTGGGATGAGAATACATGCAGGTTTTATAAATGATTTACAAAATAGACACAAGTACGTGAAACTACATTCTATGGTTGAATTATCGAAATCGAATATGCCCCTTTTTATTAAGTCTAGTAATCTAAGAATTAGGGAACAGACACCCTAATTGACGCGAATCCTAAAGATAGATCTATTGGGCCTAACAAACCCCATCCAAAGTACCGGATGCTTTAGTACTTCGAAATTTATATCATATCCGAAGGGTGTCCCGGAATGATGGGGATATTCTTATATATGCATCTTGTTAATGTCGGTTACCAGGTGTTCACCATATGAATGATTTTTATCTCTATGTATGGGATGTGTATTGAAATATGAAATCTTGTGGTCTATTATTATGATTTGATATATATAGGTTAAACCTATAACTCACCAACATTTTTGTTGACGTTTTAAGCATGTTTATTCTCAGGTGATTATTAAGAGCTTCCGCTGTCGCATACTTAAATAAGGACGAGATTTGGAGTCCATGCTTGTATGATATTGTGTAAAAACTGCATTCAAGAAACTTATTTTGTTGTAACATATTTGTATTGTAAACCATTATGTAATGGTCATGTGTAAACAGGATATTTTAGATTATCATTATTTGATAATCTACGTAAAGCTTTTTAAACCTTTATTGATGAAATAAAGGTTATGGTTTGTTTTAAAATGAATGCAGTCTTTGAAAAACGTCTCATATAGAGGTCAAAACCTCGCAACGAAATCAATTAATATGGAACATTTTTAATCAATAAGAACGGGACATTTCAGTTGGTATCCGAGCGTTGGTCTTAGAGAACCAGAATTTTGCATTAGTGTGTCTTATCGAGTTTGTTAGGATGCATTAGTGAGTCTGGACTTCGACTGTGTTTACTTGAAAAATGATTGCTTAACAAATTTTGTTGGAAACTATATATTTTTAACATGTGAATATTATGTGATATATTAATCTCTTAACGCGTTTGATATTATGTGATAGATGTCTACCTCTAGAACAAGTCCCATTGACTCACCTAATAATAATGAAGAGTCAAATGTAAATTGGAATGATTCGTGGACTGATTCACAAGTTCCCGAAGAGGAACCGGAAGAAGAGTCGGAACCGGAAGAAGAATAGGAACCGGAAGAAGAATCGGAACCTGATGAAGAAATAGAACCGGTGGGGGAAATAATAAAATGGTTAAGTAAAAGAAAATCCTCAACCAACCGACCAAGGTTAATTATGGTCAATGGTGTTTCCGCCAAGGAAGCAAAATATTGGGAGGATTACCAATTCTCCGATGAATCGGATTCTGACGAGAATTCCGATGATGTTATAGAAATTACCCCAACTGAATTTAAAAAGGCAAAAGAAAATAATAAGGGAAAGGGCATAAAAATAGAGAAATCTAATTCCAACCCCGATGAATTTTATATGTATCGTCAACCCCCGAAGTCCTTAAGTTGTAACAATGACCCGGGAACCTCTAAACCACCAGGTTTTTCTAAACCAATGTGGAAAACGACGGCTCGTATTAGGGGAACATCATATATCCCTAGAAACCTGGCAAAACGAACCAAAACCGAAGAAGAAGAAACGAGCGAGTCGGAATAAGATAGTTGTATTCGTGTGGTGTAATATATGTAATATAGTGTGCTTATGCTTTATGATATATGTAAAAATTGCTTGTATTAATAAGTATTTTTTTATGAATCTAACTCTTGTCTATTTTACAGTTTAAAAACACAAAATGGATAGACAACCCAATATTTTAAGAGACCTACCCGGAGACATGATTGATGAAATCTTGTCTAGAGTCGGTCAGAATTCCTCGGCACAACTATTTAAGGCGAGATCAGTTTGTAAGACATTCGAAGAACGTTCCAAGAATGTCTTGGTTTATAAGAGACTTTCGTTTGAAAGATGGGGGATATCACATTGGGAAACCCATAAGTTACGATGTGTTTACTTTGACGCATATATTGCGGGGAACCCAAATGCTATTTTACGCAACGGGTTAAGAAATTATTTTGACTCAATATATCCGAATATTGGACTTCGTGATTTAGAAAAAGCGGCTAACATACAACATAAAGAAGCATGTTATGCTTACGGATTAGTAATGTTCGCTTCTCACCAAAGTGAGAACAAGAACATCGGGCTACAACTATTAAACAAAACGTTCCCACAAGTGACGGAGTCGGTAATTGGGGTAAGAAATGAGGTTTTTAGATTGTTACGGGACTGTTGGACATTACGTAACCCTCGTCCCTTTGACGACGTTACAACACGCTGTCTTATCAACGGCCATAACGGTTATGTTCCACAAGACCAAGGATGGGAAGTAATCCTAGTAAAACCAGAATGCATGACTTGTTTCTGGACGTATGAATTACGTGTCTTTATTGCCTTTGCTGAACGAATTGTGTACTAGCTAGAATTATCTTCACAACCATCTTGTATCAAATTTATTGTGTGCTATATTTCATGCTATATGTAAAATAAGCGGTATTGTAAGTTTGTAAAATATTGTGTAAAAGTTTGAACGCGAAATATTATTATAATCAGTTTTTCATATAGAATTGTAGTAGTTGAATTGTATATTAGCTACTAAGTATGAACTTAACGGGTAGGTACTACCCGAATTTAAACTTATAAAACGCTAATATGAAGAAAAAGCTTTTATAAATGAGTTCATATTATGCTACGAAATACTATTAACTACTCTTAATATTCTGTATGATTAACTTGTTCCATTTGACTATTTTGAAGGAAATGGCACCGACTACTCGACACACCGTGAATATGAATGAAGAGGAATTCCGTACTTTTCTAGCTTCAAACATAGCCGCAGTACAGGCTGCGCTACATACCAACAATAACCTTGGATCTAGCAGTACAGGAAATCGTGTAGGATGCACCTACAAAGAATTCACTGCCTGCAAACCTTTGGAATTTGATGGAACCGAAGGACCGATCGGATTGAAACGGTGGACCGAAAAGGTCGAATCGGTGTTTGCCATAAGTAAGTGTACTGAAGAGGACAAAGTGAAGTACGCTACGCATACCTTCACAGGTTCTGCGTTAACATGGTGGAATACCTATCTAGAGCAAGTGGGACAAGACGATGCGTACGCACTACCGTGGTCAGCATTCAAGCACTTGATGAACGAGAAGTACCGTCCCAGAACCGAGGTCAATAAGCTCAAGACAGAACTTAGAGGGTTACGAACCCAAGGATTTGATATTACCACGTACGAAAGACGATTCACAGAATTGTGCCTATTGTGTCCGGGAGCATTCGAAGATGAGGAAGAGAAGATCGACGCGTTTGTGAAAGGATTACCGGAAAGAATCCAAGAAGATATAAGTTCACACGAGCCCGCCTCCATACAACAGGCATGTAGAATGGCTCACAAACTAGTGAACCAGATTGAAGAAAGAATTAAAGAACAGACTACTGAAGAGGCCAATGTGAAGCAAGTCAAAAGAAAGTGGGAGGAAAACGGTGATAAGAATCACCAATACAACAACAACAGCAATTACAACAATAATCGCAACAATTATCCCAACAATCGCAGCATCAATCGCAACTACAACAAACGGCCCAACAACAACAACAACAACAACAACAACAACAGCAACTACAACAATCATCCCAACAACAATAATAACCGCAATAACAACAACAATCAGAAGCAGCTATGCCAAAGGTGTGAAAAGTATCACTCGGGGTTCTGCATCAAATTTTGCAACAAGTGTAAAAGAAATGGTCATAGCGCGGCGAAGTGTGAGGTCTACGGACCAGGGGTTAATAGAACGAAAGGAACAAATGGTGTCGGAATGAGTAATGGCGGAGCAAGTAGTGTCGGAGCAAGTTATGCCAATGTAGTTTGTTATAAATGTGGAAAACCGGGCCACATAATTAGAAATTGCCCGAACCAGGAGAACACGAATGGACAAGGCCGCGGAAGAGTTTTCAATATTAATGCGGCAGAGGCACAGGAAGACCCGGAGCTTGTTACGGGTACGTTTCTTATTGACAATAAATCTGCTTACGTTTTATTTGATTCGGGTGCGGATAGAAGCTATATGAGTAGAGATTTTTGTGCTAAATTAAGTTGTCCATTGACGCCTTTGGATAGTAAATTTTTACTCGAATTAGTAAATGGTAAATTAATTTCAGCAGATAATATATGTCGGAATCGAGAAATTAAACTGGTTAGCGAAACATTTAAGATTGATTTGATACCAGTAGAGTTAGGGAGTTTTGATGTGATAATCGGTATGGACTGGTTAAAAGAAGTGAAAGCAGAGATCGTTTGTTACAAAAATGCAATTCGCATTATACGAGAAAAAGGAAAACCCTTAATGGTGTACGGAGAAAAGGGCAACACGAAGCTACATCTTATTAGTAATTTGAAGGCACAAAAACTAATAAGAAAAGGTTGCTATGCTGTTCTAGCACACGTCGAGAAAGTACAAACTGAAGAAAAGAGCATCAATGATGTTCCCGTCGCAAAAGAATTTCCCGATGTATTTCCGAAAGAATTACCGGGATTACCCCCACATCGATCCGTTGAATTTCAAATAGATCTTGTACCAGGAGCTGCACCAATAGCTCGTGCTCCTTACAGACACGCACCCAGCGAGATGAAAGAACTGCAAAGCCAATTACAAGAACTTTTAGAGCGTGGTTTCATTCGACCAAGCACATCACCGTGGGGAGCTCCTGTTTTGTTTGTCAAGAAGAAAGATGGTACATTCGGGTTGTGTATCGACTACCGAGAGTTGAACAAACTTACCATCAAGAACCGCTACCCACTACCGAGAATCGACGACTTATTTGATCAACTACAAGGCTCGTCTGTTTATTCAAAGATTGACTTACGTTCCGGGTATCATCAAATGCGGGTGAAAGAAGATGATATTCCAAAGACTGCTTTCAGAACACGTTACGGTCATTACGAGTTTATGGTCATGCCGTTTGGTTTAACTAATGCACCAGCTGTGTTAATGGATCTTATGAACCGAGTGTGTGGACCATACCTTGACAAGTTTGTCATTGTTTTCATTGATGACATACTTATTTACTCAAAGAATGACCAAGAACACGGTGAACATTTGAGAAAGGTGTTAGAAGTATTGAGGAAGGAAGAATTGTATGCTAAGTTTTCAAAGTGTGCATTTTGGTTGGAAGAAGTTCAATTCCTCGGTCACATAGTGAACAAAGAAGGTATTAAGGTGGATCCGGCAAAGATAGAAACTGTTGAAAAGTGGGAAACCCCGAAAACTCCGAAACACATACGCCAGTTTTTAGGACTAGCTGGTTACTACAGAAGGTTCATCCAAGACTTTTCCAGAATAGCAAAACCCTTGACTGCATTAACGCATAAAGGGAAGAAATTTGAATGGAATGATGAACAAGAGAAAGCGTTTCAGTTATTGAAGAAAAAGCTAACTACGGCACCTATATTGTCATTGCCTGAAGGGAATGATGATTTTGTGATTTAGTGTGACGCATCAAAGCAAGGTCTCGGTTGTGTATTAATGCAACGAACGAAGGTGATTGCTTATGCGTCTAGACAATTGAAGATTCACGAACAAAATTATACGACGCATGATTTGGAATTAGGCGCGGTTGTTTTTGCATTAAAGACTTGGAGGCACTACTTATATGGGGTCAAAAGTATTATATATACCGACCACAAAAGTCTTCAACACATATTTAATCAGAAACAACTGAATATGAGGCAGCGTAGGTGGATTGAATTATTGAATGATTATGACTTTGAGATTCGTTACCACCCGGGGAAGGCAAATGTGGTAGCCGATGCCTTGAGCAGGAAGGACAGAGAACCCATTCGAGTAAAATCTATGAATATAATGATTCATAATAACCTTACTACTCAAATAAAGGAGGCGCAACAAGGAGTTTTAAAAGAGGGAAATTTAAAGGATGAAATACCCAAAGGATCGGAGAAACATCTTAATATTCGGGAAGACGGAACCCGGTATAGGGCTGAAAGGATTTGGGTACCAAAATTTGGAGATATGAGAGAAATGGTACTTAGAGAACCTCATAAAACCAGATACTCAATACATCCTGGAACGGGGAAGATGTACAAGGATCTCAAGAAACATTTTTGGTGGTCGGGTATGAAAGCCGATGTTGCTAAATACGTAGGAGAATGTTTGACATGTTCTAAGGTCAAAGCTGAGCATCAGAAACCATCAGGTCTACTTCAACAATCCGAAATCCCGGAATGGAAATGGGAAAACATTACCATGGATTTCATCACTAAATTGCCAAGGACTGCAAGTGGTTTTGATACTATTTGGGTAATAGTTGATCGTCTCACCAAATCAGCACACTTCCTGCCAATAAGAGAAGATGACAAGATGGAGAAGTTAGCACGACTGTATTTGAAGGAAGTCATCTCCAGACATGGAATACCAATCTCTATTATCTCTGATAGGGATGGCAGATTTATTTCAAGATTCTGGCAGACATTACAGCAAGCATTAGGAACTCGTCTAGACATGAGTACTGCCTATCATCCACAAACTGATGGGCAGAGCGAAAGGACGATACAAACGCTTGAAGACATGCTACGAGCATGTGTTATTGATTTCGGAAACAGTTGGGATCGACATCTACCGTTAGTAGAATTTTCCTACAACAACAGCTACCATTCAAGCATTGAGATGGCGCCGTTTGAAGCACTTTATGGTAGAAAGTGCAGGTCTCCGATTTGTTGGAGTGAAGTGGGGGATAGACAGATTACGGGTCCAGAGATTATACAAGAAACTACCGAGAAGATCATCCAAATTCAACAACGGTTGAAAACCGCCCAAAGTCGACAAAAGAGCTACGCTGACATTAAAAGAAAAGATATAGAATTTGAAATTGGAGAGATGGTCATGCTTAAAGTTGCACCTTGGAAAGGCGTTGTTCGATTTGGTAAACGAGGGAAATTAAATTCAAGGTATATTGGACCATTCAAGATTATTGATCGTGTCGGACCAGTAGCTTACTGACTTGAGTTACCTCAACAACTCGCGGCTGTACATAACACTTTCCACGTCTCGAATTTGAAGAAATGTTTTGCTAAAGAAGATCTCACTATTCCGTTAGATGAAATCCAAATCAACGAAAAACTTCAATTCATCGAAGAACCCGTTGAAATAATGGATCGTGAGGTTAAAAGACTTAAGCAAAACAAGATACCAATTGTTAAGTTTCGATGGAATGCTCGTAGAGGACCCGAGTTCACCTGGGAGCGTGAAGATCAGATGAAGAAGAAATACCCGCATCTATTTCCAGAAGATTCGTCAACACCTTCAACAGCTTAAAATTTCGGGACGAAATTTATTTAACGGGTAGGTACTGTAGTGACCCGAACTTTTCCATGTTTATATATATTAATTGAGATTGATATTTACATGATTAAATGTTTCCAACATGATTAAGCAATCAAACTTGTTAAGACTTGATTAATTGAAATATGTTTCATATAGACAATTGACCACCCAAGTTGACCGGCGATTCACGAACGTTAAAACTTGTAAAAACGACATGATGATATATATATAGATATACATATGGTTAACATGAGATTATGATAAGTAAGTATCTCCATAAGTATATTAACAATGAGTTATATACATATAAACAAGACTACTAACTTAAGGATTTCGAAACGAGACATATATGTAACGATTATCGTTGTAACGACATTTAAATGTATATATATCATATTAAGATATATTAATATATCATAATATCATGATAATATAATAATTTAACATCTCATTAGATATAATAAACAATGGGTTAACAACATTAATTGAGATCGTTAACTTAAAGGTTTCAAAACAACACTTACATGTAACGACTAACGATGACTTAATGACTCAGTTAAAATGTATATACATGTAGTGTATTTAGATGTATTAAAATACTTTTGGAAGACTTCAAGACATATATCAAAACACTCATACTTAACGAAAATGGTTACAGTTACTTTTCCATTCTTATCTTTCATCAAGAATTCTAGTCGTATTCTTACCCGTATTATACACAACTTCAAAACGTACTTACTATGAGTATATACCAATAGGAACTAGCATGGGATTCCACTCTTGATTATGTCATGTATGACTAATCAATTTTAACTTCTACCATGAGCTAGTCAACTAACTAGAACTCCTTTTAACCCCACTCACCATTCACCAATTACCACTCATCATTCACTCCATTTCACTTCCAATTCTCTTTCTAATTCTGTCTCAACACACACACACACTATTATGAACGTATTTTTCCAGTAGTTAATCATCATATTCATCAAAAATCACTTCAAGAATCAAGCTATAATCATCATAGGAAGAACACTTCAAGAACACTTCAAAAATCCCTTCAAGTTTACTAATTTACTTCCAAGCTTTCTAATCCATTCCAAGTAATCATCTAAGATCAAGAAACCTTTGTTATATACAGTAGGTTATCTTTCTTATTCAAGGTAATATTCATATTCCAACCTTGATTCAATTTCTATAACTATAAACTATCTTAATTCGAGTAAAAATCTTACTTGAACTTGTTTTTGTGTCATGATCCTACTTCAAGAACTTTCAAGCCATCCAAGATCCTTTGAAGCTAGATCATTTCTTGTCACTTCCAGTAGGTTTACCTACTAAACTTGAGGTAGTAATGATGTTCATAACATCATTCGATTCATATATATAAAACTATCTTATTCGAAGATTTAAACTCGTAATCACTAGAACATAGTTTAGTTAATTCTAAACTTGTTCGCAAACAAAAGTTAATCCTTCTAACTTGACTTTTAAAATTAACTACACACATGTTCTATATCTATATGATATGCTAACTTAATGATTTAAAACCTGGAAACACGAAAAACACCGTAAAATCGAATTTACGCCGTCGTAGTAACACCGCGGGCTGTTTTGGGTTAGTTAATTATAAACTATGATAAACTTTGATTTAAAAGTTGTTATTCTGAGAAAATGATTTTTATTATGAACATGAAACTATATCCAAAAATTATAGTTAAACTCAAAGTGGAAGTATGTTTTCTAAAATGGTCATCTAGACGTCGTTCTTTCGACTGAAATGACTACCTTTACAAAAACGACTTGTAACTTATTTTTCCGACTATAAACCTATACTTTTATGTTTAGATTCATAAAATAGAGTTCAATATGAAACCATAGCAATTTGATTCACTCAAAACGGATTTAAAATGAAGAAGTTATGGGTAAAACAAGATTGGATAATTTTTCTCATTTTAGCTACGTGAAAATTGGTAACAAATCTATTCCAACCATAACTTAATCAACTTGTATTGTATATTATGTAATCTTGAGATACCATAGACACGTATACAATGTTTCGACCTATCATGTCGACACATCTATATATATTTCGGAACAACCATAGACACTCTATATGTGAATGTTGGAGTTAGCTATACAGGGTTGAGGTTGATTCCAAAATATATATTGTTTGAGTTGTGATCAATACTGAGATACGTATACACTGGGTCGTGGATTGATTCAAGATAATATTTATCGATTTATTTCTGTACATCTAACTGTGGACAACTAGTTGTAGGTTACTAACGAGGACAGCTGACTTAATAAACTTAAAACATCAAAATATATTAAAAGTGTTGTAAATATATTTTGAACATACTTTGATATATATGTATATATTGTTATAGGTTCGTGAATCAACCAGTGGCCAAGTCTTACTTCCCGACGAAGTAAAAATCTGTGAAAGTGAGTTATAGTCCCACTTTTAAAACCTAATATTTTTGGGATGAGAATACATGCAGGTTTTATAAATGATTTACAAAATAGACACAAGTACGTGAAACTACATTCTATGGTTGAATTATCGAAATCGAATATGCCCCTTTTTATTAAGTCTGGTAATCTAAGAATTAGGGAACAGACACCCTAATTGACGCGAATCCTAAAGATAGATCTATTGGGCCTAACAAACCCCATCCAAAGTACCAGATGCTTTAGTACTTTGAAATTTATATCATATCCGAAGGGTGTCCCGGAATGATGGGGATATTCTTATATATGCATCTTGTTAATGTCGGTTACCAGGTGTTCACCATATGAATGATTTTTATCTCTATGTATGGGATGTGTATTGAAATATGAAATCTTGTGGTCTATTATTATGATTTGATATATATAGGTTAAACCTATAACTC
Source organism: Rutidosis leptorrhynchoides (assembly GCF_046630445.1). Classification (NCBI taxonomy): domain Eukaryota; kingdom Viridiplantae; phylum Streptophyta; class Magnoliopsida; order Asterales; family Asteraceae; genus Rutidosis; species Rutidosis leptorrhynchoides. The sequence continues at coordinate 83,074,235 of NC_092333.1, forward strand.
ACCAACATTTTTGTTGACGTTTTAAGCATGTTTATTATCAGGTGATTATTAATAGCTTCCGCTGTCGCATACTTAAATAAGGACGAGATTTGGAGTCCATGCTTGTATGATATTGTGTAAAAACTGCATTCAAGAAACTTATTTTGTTGTAACATATTTGTATTGTAAACCATTATGTAATGGTCATGTGTAAACAGGATATTTTAGATTATCATTATTTGATAATCTACGTAAAGCTTTTTAAACCTTTATTGATGAAATAAAGGTTATGGTTTGTTTTAAAATGAATGCAGTCTTTGAAAAACGTCTCATATAGAGGTCAAAACCTCGCAACGAAATCAATTAATATGGAACGTTTTTAATCAATAAGAACGGGACATTTCATTTAATACTTTGTTAACAATTACGCCAAGTGTCCTTGTACGTAATCCGCTCCTGTTTTAATAAGTCCATTTACTATTAATCCATCCCCGTGTCCGGTTAAATGAACGATTATTAGTACTTATAAATATCCCGCCCATCGTGTCCGATCGAGTGTATGTGGTTATTTATAGGTACGTCCAATTGTAAATCCTTATATTAAATTAACGAACTATCATTCAATTAAACAAATATAAAGTCCATTAATAGCCCATAGTCTAATTTCCACAAGCATCGGTCTTTTGTCCAAACCCCAATTATGGTACAAAGCCCAATAACCCCGTCTTTAATATTTAGCCCAACCTCACGATTACTTCGATTTAAATAAGCATAATAATAACTTAGCTACGAGACATTAATTTAAAAAGGTTGAGCATAACTTACAATGATTATTAATAGCGTAGCGTTACACGGACAGAATTTTGACTTACAAACTTAAAATATTCGCTAACATAACCTTATTATTATTAATCTTAAATTAAAATTAAAATTATAAATATAAATATATATATTGAGAGAGTAAGAGATTAGAAAAAGGTGTGTTAAATTCGGCCAGAATTCGTGGAATTTATAGGACCTGACATGCTACAGTGTGCCATGTGATCGCATGGAATTTCTTCCTCCAGGCCATGCGATCGCATGGCCGTCATTTCCTGCTCACAAAGCACAATAAACGTGGGCTGCTGTAATTTAATATATATATATATATATATATATATATATATATATATATATATATATATAAAATATAATATATATAATTTTATATATATTATATTATATTCTTGTGCATAGTTGACTCGTAATTTTAGGTCCGTTGCGTCGCGCGTTGATAGTTGGTCCATGTCCCGGTTCCGAATTTTCGAACGTCCTTGCGTACTATTTAATATCTTGTACTTTGCATTTCGCGGCTCGTACTCTTGTAACTTTTAGACGTTTCTCATCAATAAATTGAACCACTTGGATTGTACTTTGTACTTTTTAGCTTTTTGGTCGTTTGCGTCTTTAAATCGTCGAATCTGTCTTTTGTCTTCACCTTTTATTATTTAAACGAATATCACTTGTAAATAGAACAATTGCAACTAAAAGCTTGTCTTTCTTGAAGGATAATGCTATGAAATATATGTTCGTTTTTAGCATTATCAGGAACTTTTATTAATAAACCGCAGAGACAGCTGCGTGACCTGTTACAAAATAACATAAAAGCACAAAATTACTGCGCTTGTTCATCATCATTTTTGCTAAGGTCGAGTTTCATAATGTCCTCGGCCGTTGCACTTTTGTTCTTGCTGATGGCAATAACCTGCGGGATGGGAATCTCACTAATTTCTGCCTTGGCTTGCTCGTAAAGCTCATCCGCCTCTTTGCGACTGTAGATCATATCTGTTATATCATCTGGGAGTGGATCTGGTATCTCGCAAACTTCGACGAGGTGAGCTAAAAACTTAACGCATTCACGTTGTTGAAGTGCAGCAACGTAAACATCGAATCTCTCAGAAACAGGGTGAGAGTCCATAACTTTTTGTGCAAACACATGTAAGTGTTGGCGCAGCCTTTTAAATTCCAGTTGTGAAGCAACTTTAGCGAAAGTTCCTTCATCGCGCTTAGAAGTGCGCTCGTCAAGATCTTTTTTGGCGTCCTCAAGGGCCGCCGTCAGTTTTTTTCTTCAATTGCCTTTGCAGACAATTGTTTTTTAAGCTCTTCCATAGCCTCGTTTGCAATCTTGAGGTCTGCATAAAGGGTGGAATATTGTTTCCGAGCATTGGCTGCTCTCTTGCGCTCCTCTTCAAACTTGAGCTTCTCGCTCCTTAAAAAGCTATAAAATTTCTCTTGGCGAGCAATCATATCAGCGGCCGAGTTGAAGGCCATGTAGAAGTTCTACACAAAACAGTTATGTGCGTCGATAGAATTAAGCTTTGAAAATTCATAGCGCAGATCGTCTGGAATCGCCAGCTTCATTTTTTGATATTGCTCCTCCGTAGCAGATGGAGAAGTGCAAAGATATCCAGGAAACCGATCAATCTTAACTGAACTAATTGGGTTTGGAGGAGTGCGAAATGTATCATCAATTTTTGCAAGAGATAAGTGGCTGGACTCTGGTGAAATGCTGGATTGCTTAGCTGCAAAAAATGAATATTAAATCGAATGTATTAATTAGCAGCAAATATACGCAATAATAAATTGTGAAATTGCTACGTTAATGAAAGAGATAAATAAACTTACGAGTCTTTGCTTCAGAAGAGTAATCTGAAATAATTAGAGTAAACTTACGAGTCTTTACTTCAGAAGAGTAATCTGAAATAATTAGAGTCTCGGTCAAGTCCTTAGTGCTTGATCGAGTGCGTTTTGGTTTCGGTACAGTTGAAGATACATACTTGCGTTTCTTCTCTGTATCTGCGGCTGAAGAAGCCACCGCAGCCTTTTTGATGGAGGAGGAAGGATTTTTAGCTTCTGGGCTTCTAAGTCGTGAAGAAATAAAGTTTTTGGGGTTATCCTTTTGGCTAAGTTCTTGAATCTTCATGATTAGCAGTTGGAAAAATTGCAAAGATTGCTAAAATGAAAGGATGTTTAGTTAATAATTGATGAGTTAAGATTGCAAAAGAAAATAAGATGGCAATGTGAATTTTGCTAAATGATGATTCACTAATATTTATAGGTGAATTAACCTTGCAACGGTTCAGTTTAACGGTCATAAAAAGCATAAAATGCTTCGGGAAGATATATAGCCGTTGTACTGCTGCAAGCCGAATGGTAACATCATTCATGCGAAAAACCCCATTGCGGTATAAAAGTTTGCAGAACAAATTTAAAAGCATTTTGGAACTACATTTTTTAGAGTTTATTATGTTATATTTCATGTGTAAATATAACACAATAAACTGGGAGGACTTGATCATATATATAGGCATATATATGTATATTTCAAGTACCAAAGGCAATTCAAAAGCAAGTACAAATAGAACCGCGCAAACAGACAAGTAATTGCGTATTGCGCTATGACATTGCGGATGCCCGCATAAATTGAGATTCCGAAGATGTCCCGCATAAACATTGCGGATCTGCTACTTCTGCGCGAACATTGATTCCAGATATCCTAAGCCTATAAATAGGGAGCTTGGCTTCTCATTTTAGGTCATTGATTTTGTGCAATTGCTCTGGTCTTTGTGATTCACTTATGACTACACCCAAGTATCAATCATAATCGAGCCAAGGTAATGCAATCAATACCGGAACATGGTGATTGATCACTTGAATCTAAGTGAAAGACGATCATAAGGTCCCAAAAACATTATCAACACCACCATCCACCCCTCATTGCACTCAATTCCTAAATTAGATCTTAACATCTAATTTAAGATTGATCAAATACTAGCATGCTTTGTGATTAAAGTAGGTATGTGTCATCAATGACATGTTGACCAATCAATAGAGATCCAGCAATGTGTTAATTACAAATAAAGGATTATTACAAAACTGAGATTGCCTCAAATGATTATCATGACTTGTATCCAAGAATGTTAGACTTTCCACTTTGAGCATGATAAGTCACTATCAAGGCAATACATTCAAGGTAAATGGACATTTAATGCATATAGTACTTGTATAAGATGTTGGGTATATTTTTGCAGGTGTTAAATGAAGTAAAGTGTTCAAGGAGTGATGTCCAAAACCGATTCAAACGGCTATACAACGGATATATATTTTGGACTGAACCACGTGCGGTTGACCCACGGTCGACCGTAGGTAAAGCCGCAGACAGGGTTGACTTTTTATCTCTCCATATAAGTAGCAAGACTTGGACCTCTTGCATGCTACAACTCAAAATCATCAGAGAATCACAAGAACATAACATTCATACATATGTTTGTGATTAGCAAGAGAAGTTTTATAATCTCATAGATTATAAAAGGGGTGTTTGTAAACTTACTTTCAAATTCTAATCTTTGTAAGTATGCATAGTGTTGTAATAATCCTTAGAATTGTCTTAGGATTGTCATCACTAGAAAAAGGTGAGTCTTTGTACTTTGTAATTAGAAGCATATGCTAGCTTAGCTATCATCTTCCTTAAAGGGAACTAGAGAGTTGATTAATCTCATTGGAGATTAATACTTGTCAAAGTTGAAGACAAGTTGATCTAAGTTAGAGGTAATCTTTCAAAGGGATAGAAGGATTAGGTTTGTTGTCTAAGGAGAAGTACAAGGCTTGTAAATTGGATCTCCACCGGATTTGGAGAAAGGTGCTTAGTGAAGCAAGAAATCCCGATTAGTGAATCGGGGAGTGGATTAAGGTGGATTAGTTAACATTCACCCGAACCACTATAAATCCTTGTGTTTATGCTCTTTACTTTACATTCGCACTATTACAAACATAAACACACCACACTTTGGTTTGAGTTGATTAAGGTGATCAAGTATTGTTCAAATCTTATTGATCATCGAAAAAGTTTTAAAAATCGTATTAAGTAACTATTCAACCCCCCCTCTAGTTATTTACACAATCTTTAACATCTGCACCATCGAATCTTGGAAATTCGAGCTTGGTTAATCGTGTAACTTATGAACTTCTGCTGCCACCTTCTCCATTTTTAACTCTTTGCAGTTCATCCGTCAAATAATGTTGCTGAACCAAGAATCCATTGATTCTTGTGTTGTTTTGCTAATTTGCGTGCTCATTTCAGCCATCGTTTTGCTAATTTCAACCATAGAAGCTTTCAATTGCTCGAACATGTTGATGTCGTCTGAAATTCTCGTCGCGACCACCATTTCTGGATTTCTTGAAGATAAGTTGCACAATCGTCGCAAGATTATGCTCTGATACCACTTGATATATACTTTCCTGAATCAATACAGATCGAAGAAAGTATTGCTACAACATTGGAATCGTAATTGAAGAAACAGATTCTGAGAATTGCAACAATTAGGGTTTTCATTGAAATTGATCGAATTGGGGAAATTTACATAGTAGGAAGGAAAATTACAATTCTTAACATGATCTTACAACTAACAATTCAACTAATTTTATACTACAACACAGATTAATTAGCTAACAACTTCTCTCGCCTAATTCTTGTTCAAACTGCAGCTCATCAATTTTGACTTGTTTGACCTGTAACGAATTTTGTTTAATAACAGTCACGTGTACTGCACGTGCCTGAAATGACTGTATAAGTTCCAACTATCATAACACTGTAAAATCAAACTAATTTCAACTCTTTTATTCTTAGTTTATCGTCTTCAATAATACCATAAATCAATTTTGGATTTTCAAAAGGCATAAAGACGGGATTAATGATCGAAAACCTCAGCTGATATACTCTGGCAAAAAAACAGGATTTATACAATTAGCTACCCGTCTCAAGGATCCTTTCCTTTTCCTCCACGTATCATTCAGCCAAGAGAAGATGTCAGTTTTACACTTTTATTATTATTGACTGATTGTCATTCAGAGTAGGCGTGGTAAGTTACGGTAGCAAAGTGGCATCGTTATATGAACCCCCACCGCGATAATTTGTATTCTTCGGGGACCAAGCAATACTTGGATGTCAATAACATTAACTCAATATCAACCCCTGCCAATAACCTTTTCACATATGGAGTTTTTTCTTATCCAACTTTTAGTTTTAACACGATCCTAGCTTATCTTACTTTTAGCACGCAAACAACGACACGCTACATAAATATAGAACCAGAGCACATCTAACAAGTTTTACAAAATAAAATTGAGATCCAATGTCAAAGATGACAATTATAACCCATTAATTTTGAAATATGCCAATTGGGTTATGTGTTATATCATACAGATAAGATAGAAAAACTTCTGCATTCTCGAGTTTTTCTTTTGACAGAAAGGAAAGGAAACAGACAGATTAAAAAATAATAGTGATTCTCGAGTTTTTATTTTAAGCGGAAAGGAGAAGAGAGTAGAGGATTAGAAAGGATAGTATAGTTATATTTTGTTAACAACACTCTCCGCCCATTTTTTAGCGGATTAGGAAGGATAGTAAAACACTCTCATCCCCTTTCTTTTTCACTCCTTTCAACTGAAAAAAGAACTCGAGAATACAGCCTAATGAGTAGAAAGGAGTGGAAAAGAAAGGGGTTGGGACACCTTTTGCCTACATGAGTAGACATCATGTAAAACCCAACCCAAATCAATGCCAGTAATATTAAAGCAATACATGTAAATGACTCGGGTCATCACTGCAGGTAGTATTTAATACCCATAATGTGTCAACCTGCCAAAAATATGTCACAACGTGTCAAACCGACGGAATACTCAAAGATATGTGTATAATATATGTTCCAAAATAGTTTGGATGGTCATGACCATAATGACACTCTGGTCTCTGCAAAAGTTATCTGATGAAAAAGTTTCAAGAACGAAAATTGAATACTAAATCAAAGTGGTAAAATAGAGTATTCGGGTACTTTGACTTCACCAGGAGGCAGGACTGCTTTGGCTTAAATGTGTTCCTCAATACGTATCTATTATTACATAAAATAAAAATGGCTTACATACATCAACAAAGGATCTGAAAGGTAACTTAGTAGTCGTAACATACTACACAACATTCAATTATTTTTTAAGTCAGTAGATAGATGCTTGGATTGGAACCACTAAAGATTAGGACTTGTTTGATTCGGAAACTTCATCTGGCTTCTTCTTTGCTTCAGCTTCTTTTATACTTTCCAATGACGAGATACGTTCATCCACAGATTCATACAATGAATTGATACGTCTGTCCATATATCTCAGAGATTTATTCATGTCATTCATCTAGACCAACATAAATGACAATTTGTTAGAAATTCAAAACAAACCACCAAATAAATAGCACAAAATAATATTTGAAAGTCAAACATAACATAGGCAAATTTGGCATGCATATAATATGTTTATGCGAACAACAACATAGATTTCCAAAGGTATGTGTTAGATGGTATATCCAATTTAATGTTACGTATGTTAGGAATTCGGTAGGCCCTAACAAGACCGGTGATTCATGCAGATCACTAACCCACGAACGAAAAACGAATTAAAACATAACGATAAATACATCAACATTTTTGCATACAAAGAGATCAACATTTTTGCATGTATCATTTTTCAAGGTCTTAATTCGTTACTTGATTTCAGACATATTTGGTATGCTTCAGTCAATCTATCTATAGTCTTTTTTTATTTTTGAATGGATCAAAATAAACGTGACAAGAAAACAAACTAACGATCAGAAGCATATGATAAAAATACCTCATATGATAAAAAAAAAATACGACTACACATATATCTTTCAGTTATCAGCATCTTAATATTTACGCAAATCAACTTAATTATCACTTCTTTTTAATGAATGTCATTTTGTAGCCTATTAGTCTAACAACATTGTGCACCATTTAGTTCTTATTTCTGATAATAATACAGTAACTTGATATACTACTTAAAAAGAAGCTTTTGATCAACCAAATAGTTACAAACAGTTATTACAACCTTAAGAAAAATTGGCACTTGGGAGATTAGTGATCTACCAGCTACTAAGAAAGCTATATTGGGTGTCACTGGACTTATAAAACCAAGTTGAAGGCAGATGGAACAATAGATAGAAAGAAAGCAAGACTTGTTGTAGATGGGAAATAGACCAATAAAGGGGATTGACTGTGCAGAAACATTTGTTCTAGTGGCAAAAATGGTAATTCTTAGGTCTTTTATTACTTATAGTTGCAACCATGTATAACTAAAATTTATCTTAAATGGATGCTTCTGGTATATGTAGATGCTTTGTTAATAACTGGTTGTAGTACTGCCCATATTAACATTCTGAAAAGTCAACTCAATTCAAACTTTCAAATGCAAGATTTGGGCATCGTTAGCTATTTTCATGGTCAGGAATTTGTGTCAAAATCTGATCAAGGTATATTCATTTCACAAAGAAAATACACCATGGATCTTTTGAAAGAATATGATGTTCCTTCATTTCACAAAGAAAATACACCATGGATCTTTTGAAAGAATATGATGTTCAACATTGCAAACCGTATAAGATCCCAATACCAAATTACAGGCTGACACTGGAACACCATTATCTGATCTAGCTGTTTATGAAGATTTAGCGGTCAAGTAATCTATTTGGCAATCACTAGGCCAGATATTTGTACAATCTTCAGTTAATAAGTCAGATCATGCAATCTCCAACATCTATTCATCATCAAGCAACTAAACATTTACTTCGATATCTGCTACTTGAACCAGCTCAAGGAATTTTGTTAGCGTCTAATAATGTTGTTCAACTTAAGCCTATTGTGATTCAGATTCGGCAAGTTGTCTAGATCAACTATTAGATATTGCATTCTATCTAATTAATCTCCTGTTCCTTGGAAGTCAAAGAAGCAGAGTACGTGGTTTCAATCAGCAGGGCCTGAATATCGTGCAACGACCCTAACTTCTTGTGAAATTACATGGTTAGTAAGTCCACTAAAAGATTTGGGATTTTGTGATTTAGGTCATGTCGAATTATATTATGATAATCAAGCAACAATACATATTGCTACAAACCCTGTTTTTTATGCTCGTACCAAACACATCGAGGTAGATTGTCACTACGTTCGTGAAAAAATATAAGATGGGAGTGTTCATCCTACTTATGTGCATATTGAATCTATGCTTATGTTTTCACAAAAAAATGTTGGAGTAGATCACCATAATGCTTTATTACAAAAGTTGGGTGTTACAATACCTGGTAACAACAATTCAATTTAATGCCGAAGTCAACAAAGTTAAGGGACTGCAATGTAGATAAATGATTCTAGGAGGGGCTTCTCTGTAACTTACCTAATTATGGTTATTAGTTTGTTAAAAGTTAATTAGGTTGTTAATTACTATATATAACCTTGTTAAGCTTCTCAAGCTACCTAGGGTTTTGATCACCGACTGTTTAAATGCTCATATTGAAAAGAAAGCTTACACATTTGTCAATTACTATTACAAAACCTATATCCTCTCCTGAAAAAATTACTGCAAATAAAAAGAAAGTAACAAAATGTGAAACGAAAGAAAAACTAATAGACGAAATAAATTGGTAGTATAAAATGGAAGTTAAAAAAGCAAAAGTGAAAAAACCTGCTCAGACATTGATTCATGAAACTTTTTGTTATTTTTGCGAAGAAAATAATAACAGGCAGCTCCGGCGAAGAAGGCATGTGATAACCTCACGTACCCCATGACTTCTTTCCGATTTGATTCTAGTAAGAAATGTAAGAGGGCATTTTAATGTAACTAATGGGCCGAAATAAATATAATTTGGCCTGTTACTTTTACTGGATCGCAGAGGCCCACCCAAATTTGAGACCTTTTGATAAGGAGAAATAGAAGAAAAGTTGAATTCTTTTTTGCTTTTTCAAGATAACTAGTGAAATGACCTATAAATTTACGAATTTGTTTAAATAAAATAATTTAATGACATGTTTTAGATATTAAGTGAATGTAAATGGTAAAATTATTTATTTTATTGACCCGTTTGACTAAGAAACTTGTCGTTGTTTTTACAAATATATAGAGACATATTTTCGCATACATATATAACGTAATTAATTTCATAAAAGGAATCCATATTTGAATATTAATAATAAAAGTAAATAATAATAATAAAATTTGCTCAAAGTTGAGTATTTATATTTTTAATAATAATAAAAATTATTATTATTAGTAATATTAAATGCCTTTTAAATTTTTTTAGATAATTAAATTAAAATATAATTATTATATAAAAGTTGTACAATATGTTTTAAAATTTAAGTGTTCTGTAGAAGATTTTACAATTTATGAGAGATTAGTATTTCGTTTTATAAAAGATTTCGTATTATTTTTTTAATTAAAGTAATATAAAATTATGACATCATCATTATAAAAATTAAAGGGTAATTAGCTTAATGATGACATCATCATTTTAAATCTTTATATGACTATATATGGACTTGGTCATTTTTAACCTTAATAGTATAAACGAATAGAAAAGATTTACGCGGTGTTCGGAAAATGATTACATTCTATACTTAAAATCTTACTGTAAATAAAAGTGACTGGCGTCAGCCAAATGACTTGAATACCCCATTGAACAATAAAACAAGAGCATTTGGTCATTTAACGTTGGCCTCTTTTTTTTATATATATATATATATATATAGAATATAGAAGTAGTATTATATTGGAGTGATAAATTGTATATCAACTACATAAATTTATATGAATATCTTTACATTATAGAAATACAACAACAACACAAAACTCAATATCAGTGTATGGGGAGGTGAGATTTAGACAATCTTTCCCCTATTAGAAAATAAAAATAAGTTATTTTTTCACCTAGAGTGAAATACTCTCAAAAGTAGAGAAAATCATTTCTCTCTTTATTCGACGGATAAAGAGATTGCTTCCGAGTGGACCTCCGGTCAATAAGTAGGAAAATATTTTTAAAAAATTAGTAAAATAAAATAAAAATAAAAATGAGACGCCATAAAAATGGTAGAATCAAATTCACATGAGTTTTAAATCCTGCCGAATTCAATTTACGCTCTAAACGGCAGTCAACACGCCAATAAATTAACGTTTGCTTTACATTATAAAAAGAGTATTGCAAAATATGGCTAACATATAAACATAAAATCCATAAGATATGATTCTCGCTTATCTCTTTTCCTTCTTTTGTTCACTGAACATTATGCCATGTCAATCAACTAAATTCTAAGGTACACTCTTAGAGATACATGTTTATTTAAACATCTCCATTTGTTCTTTTGCACCTCCACGGTTCCAAATCTGACTCTATGTCTCTATCGTTCAACAACTCAAGAAAAGACAATGTAAAGGTACAATGAATTAACCAGTAGAAGATAATTAAGATGAGCAGTAGGCGATAACGTTTGTTGTCTGCTTTTGCTGCTTTGGAATTACGATAGGCATATTAAAATCTACAATTCATTCAGGATCTACATATAAACAGAGGCGGAGCCAATTAGTGACTTGGGGGTGCACGTGACACCACTCATTGCTCCTGAGATGTAATTTTTTAGCCGCCTTTACTTGTACTCTTATAACTTTGTGGGCCTTTTTACTCTTGTGCCACCACTAGGGATGGCAATGGATCGGATATGGATCGGGTGAGGGCGTATCTATATCCATATCCATTTAGTTTTTGTTCATCCATATCCATATCCATATCCATATCCATTTAGTTTCAGGTCATCCATCCATATCCATATCCAGTGGATTAAGCGGGTTAATGGATATCCAATGGATTTAAACAAAAATGTTATAATATTTTCTAATATGCGATTAAAATAAAAACGTAGTACAGTAAAAATAAGTATAACATGACATAATTAAAATTTATCCATAAAAATGTGTAATCTTTGTCGAAGATATAACAAAATTTGTTAAATTTGCTATAAAACATAGATTATGAAAAATTAAATATGAAATTTGTAAGTTTATTTTGTTAGATATACGTGTTTTATTGTAATATATTATAGTTATTTCATTATATTCTTGAAAGCATAATGTAAATCTAACAGTAAATGAACTTGTAATAGTAAATATGTAAGCATATATCTATATTTATGTATTTGTATATGTATTTCGGGTGGTAATAAATATATCCATGGATGAAACTTTTCATCCATGTCCATATCCATATCCATTTACGTTCATCCATATCCGTATCCATATCCATTTAGGTTCATCCATATCCATCACGAAGCGGGTGGATCGGGTGGATATCTACCGGATCGGGTGACCATTGCCATCCCTAGCCCACCACTCAATTATATTGGTGACACCATTCGAGTTCCAAATAATATTAAACTATCATTAATATTGGCCCAATTCTAGAGAAAGGGTAAATAATGTTTTAAATGGCTGCTATTTTGTACTCCGTAATTTTCTTCCCGGTAACAATTTTGTTATTATAATTTGCCCAAGACATAATCTCCACATTTGAATATCAATTTTAGAGTGACCACTTATTTTCTTTATTAATTCTCCTTTTTATGTATTAATAATATGCAAGTATTATCGTTCATTTGAGGTGATACTCACTTTGTTTGAGTAGCTAGGGTATAAATTTATTACTCACGTCGGGTATCAATTATCCTCACACTCAAGTTTTGTGCTTTATAACTCAGTTTCAAGTTTAATAATTTAATTCATAATGCTTAAAGTTTTAGTTATTTTAATTTTAAATGTAGCATCGTAAAAACTTGTTTATTTTATATATCATAAACTAATGTGGTGTGTTTTAGTGTTTGTATGTGATATGATCAAATATTATTTATAGTAAATGCCGATGCAATTTTAGGATCAAAATTAAAAGGAGTCTCTAAATGGAATATATGGAGTCGTATAATGGAATTTAATAAATATTATTTATAGTTAGTGATTGTTTATTATTAAAATCACCCTCGATTGTTCGTTTTATGTATTTCTACATACAACTTTATAAATGTTAATTATATGATAATGCCGTGCGCAAATATTTCAATTGATTCATACTAACTAAATTTCCGCAACTCGATAAATTTGATCATTATTTTGTGCTATCAGCGGTTTGAAATCCTGGTCCCAAGATAACGTTTTGTCCTAACTTGGTGTATTGTATTGTGACACCACTCATATAAAATCCTGGCTCCGCCTCTGCATATAAAGTAACATTTGAATAATGATAATCAACTTTGTAGGAATTTCAGAACTTCGACAACATCCGATCAAATGTTTTTCATGTGCTTACTGTTTAGTTTTAAAAGTGATCAATTAATTACATAAACATGACCATTAAGATATCAGATTCAGTTTTGTTGTAACTACCCGAATCTCATATTCGTACTATCCTACATAGTACATACACAGAGTCGATTTCAGTATAGCAAAATGCAATGCTAAACAAACTTAAAGTACTAAATTAACAATATTCAGTCAAAAAAGTACAAGGAATGACTGGGATTAAGTGGATGAAGGTAACAACGGCTGAATGAAACAGGAATTGAAAGCATAATATGCAGGGGAGGATCTAAAAGGCACAACCGTTGGAAAGCATAACTTTTTAATTAAAAACTCTGCCTTTTTACGAGCTTTACGTTCATGTTCAAGTTGTGCTTTAAGCTCCATGACTATGTCACAACCTGTCCGACAGAATACTCAATGATGTGTGTATTATATATGAGTATCTATCATAAAATTCCAAAAGAGTTTGGATAGTCGTGAGTCGTGACCAAAAGTCCTGGCCATAATGACACTTTGGTCTCTGCAGAAGTTATCTGATGTAAAAGTTTCAAGAACGCAAAATTTTAACTACTATTAAATCAAAGTGGTAAATAGTGCATTGACTTCACCAAGGACTGCGTCGGCTTAAATATGTTCCTTAATCCGCATCTTTTATTATTAGATAATAACAGAAGTGACATGTCTACATCACATAAGGATCTAAAATGTAACATAGTAGTAGTAACATACTAACATACTAAAACAACATTCAATTTATTTTTTTAAGTCGGTAGATGCTTGGAACCACTAAAGATTTGAGACTTCTTCAATTCGAAAACTTCATCTGGCTTCAATGCTTCAACTTCTTTTCCAATGACGAGATACGTCCATCCAGAGTTGTATACAGGTCATTAATCTAGATAATCAAGGATGAAAATTTGTTAGAGCCTAAAAACAAAGCACCAAAATAGATAGCACAAAAAGTATCCCAGTAATTTGTTTACACACATATGTGATCCATACGAAAAGGATAAAAGTAATACTTGAAATTCATACATGACAGTGGGCAAAGTTGGCAAGCACATAATATGCTTATGCCAACAACAACATACATTTCCAAAGGCATGTGTTTAATGGTAAAGACAATTCAATGTTATGTATACAGAGGATCCAATACAATGAGAAGCAAATAAAGAATAATACTCAGGAGTCAGATGGTAAATCAATCAATCATGTCTACAATCAGGCTACAAAAATGATATTATATAAATTTAGAAGAAGTTACTTGGACACATTACAAAGCTTGACCGATCAATACATCATCATTCGATTCAAAAGGAATAAATTAAACTGCACATTCATTATACCAACACAATGTTATCCCTATGCAATATAAATTAATAAATTTCCCCTAATTTCATATACTTCAATTACCTAGGGTTTTGATTTTTAACTGTATAAACAATCTCACCTAATTTTATACATTTCAGATACCTAAGGTTTTGATCTCCGGCCAAGTGTATAGTGCAATCATATTGAAAAGAAACCTAACACATTTGTCAATTACTGTTACAAAACCTATATCCTATCTATAAAAAATTAAAAAGTTAAATAAAAAGAAACTAACATAATATGAAAAAGAAAAAAAAAAAAAAAAAAAAAACTAAGGATGATTAAAAAAAAAAAAGAAGACGAAAAATGATAAAACCTGCTGAGACACTGATTGATAATTAATTTGGTGATTATGCTGCTCTATCTGATGATATTTATTCATGTTGAAAATTTAGTGTAATTGAGGGATCTAATCTACACTTGTAAATGGGTTAGGAGGTACGGAGTGTACACCCATTAAGTGATAGATTACCCGGACCCGAAAGTGGTTTTCCATTATCACAAATTTGAGTGATTACGGAAGTATTATTCCTGCACTAGGTGAAACATCTCCATCGTGGAAATAAAACAAACAACTTTATGAAAAGGATTTAATCGATTTCCTTGATTTGGTTGTTAGAAATAAAACAAACAACTTTATGAAAAGGATTTAATTGATTTCCTTGATTTGGTTGTTGGAAATAAAACAAACAACTTTATGAAAAGGATTTGTTTTAGATTTGAAAAGGAAATTGAATTTTATGAAAAGGATTTAATCGATTTCCTTGATTTGGTTGTTGGAAATAAAACAAACAACTTTATGAAAAGGATTTGTTTTAGATTTGAAAAGGAAATTAGTTAGTGAAACATCTCCATCGTGGAATAATACTTGTTTTTGGGTGCCTATAAATAAGGACTATCATTCATGAGAAAAAATATATACAAAAAAGACCTTAATACTCTTATGCAAAAGAGTTCTTGTTTACTGCCAATAACAAGAACTAATCTCTGTCTTATCCCAAAGTGATATTCGTGCAACCCAGGCAATAAGGGTCGAATAATTACTTTCGGAAAGTAATACCACGATTCAGTGATTTATCCGGCTATCGATTATTTTATCCTACACGGAATTTCAATAAAACCTTCAACAATCGAAAGTAATTATTTGTTATAATCGATGGCGGCTACGATGAAACACATGACGGTGAATTTCTCTAAACTTGATAAGTTTGAGGGAATTGATTTTAGGAGATGGCAAAAGAAGATGCACTTCTTTCTGAGCAGCATGAGTGTGGTGTACGTACTCAGCACACCAATTCCTGAAGATCATGGTGATGATGCCACTGTTGAACAAATTCGGAAAAGGTTCAAGTGGGAGAACGATGACTACATCGCTAGAGGTTTAATCCTCAATGGTATGGCTGATTCCCTTTTTGATATTTACCTAAATGTTGAATCTGCTAAAGAACTGTGGGACTGTTTAGAAACCAAGTATATGTCTGAGGATGCTTCTAGTAAAAAGTTCCTTGTGAGTAATTTTAATAATTACAAGATGGTCGATTCTAGACCGGTCTTGGAACAATACAATGAGCTCATTCGTATACTTGGTCAATTCACACAACATAAGATGAATATGGATGAGTCTATTCAAGTCTCAAGCATAATTGATAAACTACCTCCATCTTGGAAAGAATTTAAACATTCTTTGAAACATAAGAAGGAGGAGTTAACTCTTGTTGAGTTGGGTAGTCATCTGTGTATTGAGAAATCCCTCAGGTTGCAGGATAATGACAAGCCAAAGAGCAACGAAGTTGCTGGTACGTCTGTTGTCAATATGGTGGAACATAAAAAGTTCACTAGTAATAATGACAAAAAGGGAAAACGTAAACATCAAGGTAATAACAAAGTTGATCCTAATAAGAAGTCTAAATTGACTTGTTGGAAGTGTGGTAAATCTGGACACTTGAAGAGGGATTGCAAGGTTATTTTTGGCACTAACAATGCTAAGGGATCTAGCACAAATGGTTCGGGCAATGGTTCGAACAACCAAGCCCCGAAAGGTCAGAATATATTTAATAATTCAATTGAGAATTATTATGTTTCGTATATATCTGAGATTTGTTTTGTGCAGGATGATGATGTTGCGTGGTGGGTTGACTCTGGAGCTACTATTCATGTATGTAAGGATAGATGTTGGTTCAAGACTTACGAGTCGGTGATTGATGGATCAATTCTTCATATGGGAAATGAGTCAACAGCCTCTATTCATGGACGTGGTCATGTGGATTTAAGTTTTAGTTCTGGAAAGATTGTTTCTTTGTTTAATGTTTTGCATGTACCACAAATTAGGAAAAATTTGGTTTCAAGTAGTATGTTGAATAATTGTGGTTACAAGCAAGTTATTGAATCTGACAAGTTTGTTCTATCTAAAAATGGTTTATTTGTTGGATTTGGTTATTTGAGTAATGGAATGTTTAGACTAAACATTGAACATGTAAGTGTTGATATTGCTTGTATGTCTACTACTAGCATAAATAATTATATTCTTTGGCATGCTAGACTAGGACATGTACACTTTAAAAGAATGCAAGATATGTCTAAAGATGGATTAATACCGGCCTTTGATATGAACAATGAAAAGTGTAAAACGTGTATGTTGACAAAGATCACTAAGAAACCTTTTCAAAATACACATCGTGATACTGAGATTTTGGAATTAATACATAGTGATTTATGTGATTTGCATGCAACTCCTACTTTAGGGAACAAGAAATATTTTGTGACTTTTATTGATGATGCTTCTAGGTTTTGCTATGTTTATTTGTTACATACTAAGAATGAAGCATTAGATAAATTTAAAATATTTAAAACTGAAGTAGAATTACAACAAAAGACATTGATTAAAAGACTTAGAACGGATAGGGGAGGTGAATACATTGACCAATTGTATTTCCAATCCGTTGGTATTATCCATGAGACCACAGCTCCTTATACTCCACAACAAAATGGTATATCTGAGAGGAAGAATAGGGTCCTCAAAGAGATGGTTAATTCCATGTTATCCTATTCGGGTTTAAGTAAGGGATTTTGGGGAGAAGCTATATTAACAGCTTGTTATTTGCTTAATAGAGTTCCTAACAAAGGAACAAGATTACACCTTATGAACTTTGGAATAAAAGAAAACCTAACTTGAACTATCTTCGGGTATGGGGTTGTAGGGCTGTTGTAAGACTGCCTGATCCCAATAAGAAAAGTTTGGGTGAAAGAGGTATAGATTGCATATTTATTGGATATGTTGAACATTCCAAGGCGTATAGGTTCTATGTTATAGAGCCTAATGAGTTTGTCTCAATTAATTCTGTGATTGAATCAAGGGATGCAATCTTTGATGAAAATCGATTTTCATCTATACCTAGACCAAAGGATATGATTCCAAGTAACAATGGAATCAATAAGGATTGTAATGATGAAGTCTCTGAAAAGGCTGTTGATCAGTCACTTGAGATTCGAAAAAGCAAAAGAAAAGGGAAACCTAAATCATTTGAACCTGATTTTCAGTTATACTTAATTGAAGGTTCTAGGGATGATGTTTCTACCCAATATTCGTATTATTTCAATGTTGATGATGATCCTAAAACATATGATGAAGCAATGAGGTCTCAGGATGTTGCATTCTGGAAAGAGGCAATTAATGATGAGATGGATTCTATCATGGGCAATAACACTTGGGTGTTAGCTGATCTACCTCCTGGTTGTAAACCTTTGGGTTGCAAATGGATCTTCAAAAAGAAGATGAAGGTAGATGGAACTATTGAAAAGTTCAAGGCAAGGTTAGTCATTCAAGGCTTTAGACAAAAGTCTGGAATTGACTATTTTGATACTTATGCTCCCGTGGCACGTATCACTACCATTAGACTGTTGATTGCTTTGGCTACAATTCACAATCTGGTTATTCACCATATGGATGTGAAGACATCATTCTTGAATGGTGAATTGGATGAGGAGGTTTATATGAACCAACCTCATGGCTTTGTCATGCCAGGTAATGAAGGCAAGGTGTGCAAACTTGTGAAGTCCTTATATGATTTGAAACAAGCACCTAAGCAATGGCATCATAAATTTGATGAAGTGGTTTTATCTAGTGGTTTAAATTAAACCAAGCAGATAAATGTGTATATAGCAAATTTGATGATTCTGGTAAAGGAGTTATAATTTGTCTATATGTTGATGACATGTTAATCTTTGGGACTGACCAAAGTCAGGTTGATTTAACAAAAGAATTTTTGTCATCAAAATTCTCCATGAAAGATATGGGGGAGGCTGACGTTATCCTTGGCATTAGGATCAAACGTGAAAGCAAAGGAATTTCGATTTGTCAATCTCATTATGTTGAGAAGGTGTTGAAAAAGTACAATTGCTTTGAATGTACTCCTGTGAGTACCCCTGTTGATCCAAGTGAGAAGCTTATGCCTAATCTGAAATGTCCCTCTTATTGATTAAAAACGTTCCATATTAATTGATTTCGTTGCGAGGTTTTGACCTCTATATGAGACGTTTTTCAAAGACTGCATTCATTTTTAAAACAAACCATAACCTTTATTTCATAGATAAAGGTTTTAAAAAGCTTTAAGTAGATTATCAAATAATGATAATCTAAAATATCATGTTTACACACGACCATTACATAATGGTTTACAATACAAATATGTTACAACAAAAATAAGTTTCTTGAATGCAGTTTATACACAATATCATACAAGCATGGACTCCAAATCTCGTCCTTATTTAAGTATGCGACAGCGGAAGCTCTTAATAATCACCTGAGAATAAACATGCTTAAAACGTCAACAAAAATGTTGGTGAGTTATAGGTTTAACCTATATATATCAAATCATAATAATAGACCACAAGATTTCATATTTCAATACACATCCCATACATAGAGATAAAAATCATTCATATGGTGAGCACCTGGTAACCGACATTAACAAGATGCATATATAAGAATATCCCCATCATTCCGGGACACCCTTCGGATATGATATAAATTTTGAAGTACTAAAGCATCCGGTACTTTGGATGGGGTTTGTTAGGCCCAATAGATCTATCTTTAGAATTCGCGTCAATTAGGGTGTCTGTTCCCTAATTCTTAGATTACCAGACTTAATAAAAAGGGCATATTCGATTTCGATAATTCAACCATAGAATGTAGTTTCACGTACTTGTGTCTATTTTGTAAATCATTTATAAAACCTGCATGTATTCTCATCCTAAAAATATTAGATTTTAAAAGTGGGACTATAACTCACTTTCACAGATTTTTTACTTCGTCGGGAAGTAAGACTTGGCCACTGGTTGATTCACGAACCTATAACAATATATACATATATATCAAAGTATGTTCAAAATATATTTACAACACTTTTAATATATTTTGATGTTTTAAGTTTATTAAGTCAGCTGTCCTCGTTAGTAACCTACAACTAGTTGTCCACATTTAGATGTACAGAAATAAATCGATAAATATTATCTTGAATCAATCCACGACCCAGTGTATACGTATCTCAGTATTGATCACAACTCAAACTATATATATTTTGGAATCAACCTCAACCCTGTATAGCTAACTCCAACATTCACATATAGAGTGTCTATGGTTGTTCCGAAATATATATAGATGTGTCGACATGATAGGTCGAAACATTGTATACGTGTCTATGGTATCTCAAGATTACATAATATACAATACAAGTTGATTAAGTTATGGTTGGAATAGATTTGTTACCAATTTTCACGTAGCTAAAATGAGAAAAATTATCCAATCTTGTTTTACCCATAACTTCTTCATTTAAATCCGTTTTGAGTGAATCAAATTGCTATGGTTTCATATTGAACTCTATTTTATGAATCTAGACAGAAAGAGTATAGGTTTATAGTTGGAAAAATAAGTTACAAGTCGTTTTTGTAAATGTAGTCATTTCAGTCGAAAGAACGACGTCTAGATGACCATTTTAGAAAACATACTTCCACTTTGAGTTTAACCATAATTTTTGGATATAGTTTCATGTTCATAATAAAAATAATTTTCTCAGAATAACAACTTTTAAATCAAAGTTTATCATAGTTTTTAATTAACTAACCCAAAACAGCCCGCGGTGTTACTACGACGGCGTAAATCCGGTTTTACGGTGTTTTTCGTGTTTCCAGGTTTTAAATCATTAAGTTAGCATATCATATAGATATAGAACATGTGTTTAGTTGATTTTAAAAGTCAAGTTAGAAGGATTAACTTTTGTTTGCGAACAAGTTTAGAATTAACTAAACTATGTTCTAGTGATTACAAGTTTAAACCTTCGAATAAGATAGCTTTATATGTATGAATCGAATGATGTTATGAACATCATTACTACCTTAAGTTCCTTGGATAAACCTACTGGAAAAGAGAAAAATGGATCTAGCTTCAACGGATCCTTGGATGGCTCGAAGTTCTTGAAGCAGAATCATGACACGAAAACAAGTTCAAGTAAGATCATCACTTGAAATAAGATTGTTATAGTTATAGAAATTGAACCAAAGTTTGAATATGATTATTACTTTGTATTAGAATGATAACCTACTGTAAGAAACAAAGATTTCTTGAGGTTGGATGATCACCTTAAAAGATTGGAAGTGAGCTAGCAAACTTGAAAGTATTCTTGATTTTATGTAACTAGAACTTGTAGAATTTATGAAGAACACTTAGAACTTGAAGATAGAACTTGAGAGAGATCAATTAGATGAAGAAAATTGAAGAATTAAAGTGTTTGTAGGTGTTTTTGGTCGTTGGTGTATGGATTAGATATAAAGGATATGTAATTTTGTTTTCATGTAAATAAGTCATGAATGATTACTCATATTTTTGTAATTTTATGAGATATTTCATGCTAGTTGCCAAATGATGGTTCCCACATGTGTTAGGTGACTCACATGGGCTGCTAATATCTGATCATTGGAGTGTATATACCAATAGTACATACATCTAAAAGCTGTGTATTGTACGAGTACGAATACGGGTGCATACGAGTAGAATTGTTGATGAAACTGAACGAGGATGTAATTGTAAGCATTTTTGTTAAGTAGAAGTATTTTGATAAGTGTATTGAAGTCTTTCAAAAGTGTATAAATACATATTAAAACACTATATGTATATACATTTTAACTGAGTCGTTAAGTCATCGTTAGTCGTTACATGTAAATGTTATTTTGAAACCTTTAGGTTAACGATCTTGTTGAATGTTGTTAACCCATTGTTTATTATAACAAATGAGATGTTAAATTGTTATATTATCATGATATTATGATATATAATATATCTTAGTATGATATATAAACAGTTAAATGTCGTTACAACGATAATCGTTACATATATGTCTCGTTTCGAAATCATTAAGTTAGTAGTCTTATTTTTACATATGTATTTCATTGTTAATACACTTAATAATATATTTAATTATCATTTAACATAATTAACCAAGTGTATTAATATCTTAATATGATTCATATGTACCTAGTAAGACGTTGTTATAACGATAATCGTTATATATATCGTTTTCGAGTTTCTTAAATTAATAGTCTCATTTTTATGTATATAACTCATTGTTAAAATACCTAATGAGATAGATACTTATAATAAAATCATATTAACTATATATAACCATATATATGTCATCGTATAGTTTTTACAAGTTTTAACGTTCGTGAATCACCGGTCAACTTGGGTGGTCAATTGTCTATATGAAACTTATTTCAATTAATCAAGTCTTAACAAGTTTGATTGCTTAACATGTTGGAAACATTTAATCATGTAAATATCAATCTCAATTAATATATATAAACATGGAAAAGTTCGGGTCACTACAGTACCTACCCGTTAAATAAATTTCGTCCCGAAATTTTAAGCTGTTGAAGGTGTTGACGAATCTTCTGGAAATAGATGCGGGTATTTCTTATTCATCTGATCTTCACGCTCCCAGGTGAACTCGGGTCCTCTACGAGCATTCCATCGAACCTTAACAATTGGTATCTTGTTTTGCTTAAGTCTTTTAACCTCACGATCCATTATTTCGACGGGTTCTTCGATGAATTGAAGTTTTTCGTTGATTTGGATTTCATCTAACGGAATAGTGAGATCTTCTTTAGCAAAACATTTCTTCAAATTCGAGACGTGGAAAGTGTTATGTACAGCCGCGAGTTGTTGAGGTAACTCAAGTCGGTAAGCTACTGGTCCGACACGATCAATAATCTTGAATGGTCCAATATACCTTGGATTTAATTTCCCTCGTTTACCAAATCGAACAACGCCTTTCCAAGGTGCAACTTTAAGCATGACCATCTCTCCAATTTCAAATTCTATATCTTTTCTTTTAATGTCAGTGTAGCTCTTTTGTCGACTTTGGGCGGTTTTCAACCGTTGTTGAATTTGGATGATCTTCTCGGTAGTTTCTTGTATAATCTCCGGACCCGTAATCTGTCTATCCCCCACTTCACTCCAACAAATTGGAGACCTGCACTTTCTACCATAAAGTGCTTCAAACGGCGCCATCTCAATGCTTGAATGGTAGCTGTTGTTGTAGGAAAATTCTGCTAACGGTAGATGTCGATCCCAACTGTTTCCGAAATCAATAACACATGCTCATAGCATGTCTTCAAGCGTTTGTATCGTCCTTTCGCTCTGCCCATCAGTTTGTGGATGATAGGCAGTACTCATGTCTAGACGAGTTCCTAATGCTTGCTGTAATGTCTGCCAGAATCTTGAAATAAATCTGCCATCCCTATCAGAGATAATAGAGATTGGTATTCCATGTCTGGAGACGACTTCCTTCAAATACAGTCGTGCTAACTTCTCCATCTTGTCATCTTCTCTTATTGGCAGGAAGTGTGCTGATTTGGTGAGACGATCAACTATTACCCAAATAGTATCAAAACCACTTGCAGTCCTTGGCAATTTAGTGATGAAATCCATGGTAATGTTTTCCCATTTCCATTCTGGGATTTCGGGTTGTTGAAGTAGACCTGATGGTTTCTGATGCTCAGCTTTGACCTTAGAACACGTCAAACATTCTCCTACGTATTTAGCAACATCGGCTTTCATACCCGGCCACCAAAAATGTTTCTTGAGATCCTTGTACATCTTCCCCGTTCCAGGATGTATTGAGTATCTGGTTTTATGAGCTTCTCTAAGTACCATTTCTCTCATATCTCCAAATTTTGGTACCCAAATCCTTTCAGCCCTATACCGGGTTCCGTCTTCCCGAATATTAAGATGCTTCTTCGATCCTTTGGGTATTTCATCCTTTAAATTTCCATCTTTTAAAACTCCTTGTTGCGCCTCCTTTATTTGAGTAGTAAGGTTATTATGAATCATTATATTCATAGATTTTACTCGAATGGGTTCTCTGTCCTTCCTGCTCAAGGCATCGGCTACCACATTTGCCTTCCCCGGGTGGTAACGAATCTCAAAGTCGTAATCATTCAATAATTCAATCCACCTACGCTGCCTCATATTCAGTTGTTTCTGATTAAATATGTGTTGAAGACTTTTGTGGTCAGTATATATAATACTTTTGACCCCATATAAGTAGTGCCTCCAAGTCTTTAATGCAAAAACAACCGCGCCTAATTCCAAATCATGCGTCGTATAATTTTGTTCGTGAATCTTCAATTGTCTAGACGCATAAGCAATCACCTTCGTTCGTTGCATTAATACACAACCGAGACCTTGCTTTGATGCGTCACAATAAATCACAAAATCATCATTCCCTTCAGGCAATGACAATATAGGTGCCGTAGTTAGATTTTTCTTCAATAACTGAAACGCTTTCTCTTGTTCATCATTCCATTCAAATTTCTTCCCTTTATGCGTTAATGCAGTCAAGGGTTTTGCTATTCTGGAAAAGTCTTGGATGAACCTTCTGTAGTAACCAGCTAGTCCTAAAAACTGGCGTATGTGTTTCGGAGTTTTCGGGGTTTCCCACTTTTCAACAGTTTCTATCTTTGCCGGATCTACCTTAATACCTTCTTTGTTCACTATGTGACCGAGGAATTGAACTTCTTCCAACCAAAATGCACACTTTGAAAACTTAGCGTACAATTCTTCCTTCCTCAATACTTCTAACACCTTTCTCAAATGTTCACCGTGTTCTTGGTCATTCTTTGAGTAAATAAGTATGTCATCAATGAAAACAATGACAAACTTGTCAAGGTATGGTCCACACACTCGGTTCATAAGGTCCATGAACACAGCTGGTGCATTAGTTAAACCAAACGGCATGACCATAAACTCGTAATGACCGTAACGTGTTCTGAAAGCAGTCTTTGGAATATCATCTTCTTTCACCCGCATTTGATGATACTCGGAACGTAAGTCAATCTTTGAATAAACAGATGAGCCTTGTAGTTGATCAAATAAGTCGTCGATTCTCGGTAGTGGGTAGCGGTTCTTGATGGTAAGTTTGTTCAACTCTCGGTAGTCGATACACAACCTGAATGTACCATCTTTCTTCTTGACAAACAAAACAGGAGCTCCCCACGGTGATGTGCTTGGTCGAATGAAACCACGCTCTAAAAGTTCTTGTAATTGGCTTTGCAGTTCTTTCATCTTGCTGGGTGCGAGTCTGTAAGGAGCACGAGCTATTGGTGCAGCTCCTGGTACAAGATCTATTTGAAATTCAACGGATCGATGTGGGGGTAATCCCGGTAATTCTTTCGGAAATACATCGGGAAATTCTTTTGCAATGGGAACATCATTGGTGCTCTTTTCTTCAGTTTGTACTTTCTCGACGTGTGCTAGAACAGCATAGCAACCTTTTCTTATTAGTTTTTGTGCCTTCAAATTACTAATAAGATGTAGCTTCGTGTTGCCCTTTTCTCCGTACACCATTAAGGGTTTTCCTTTTTCTCGTATAATGCGAATTGCATTTTTGTAACAAACGATCTCTGCTTTCACTTCTTTCAACCAGTCCATACCGATTATCACATCAAAACTCCCTAACTCTACTGGTATCAAATCAATCTTAAATGTTTCGCTAACCAGTTTAATTTCTCGATTCCGACATATATTATCTGCTGAAATTAATTTACCATTTGCTAATTCGAGTAAAAATTTACTATCCAAAGGCGTCAATGGACAACTTAATTTAGCACAAAAATCTCTACTCATATAGCTTCTATCCGCACCCGAATCAAATAAAACGTAAGCAGATTTATTGTCAATAAGAAACGTACCCGTAACAAGCTCCGGGTCTTCCTGTGCCTCTGCCGCATTAATATTGAAAACTCTTCCACGGCCTTGTCCATTCGTGTTCTCCTGGTTCGGGCAATTTCTAATAATGTGGCCCGGTTTTCCACATTTATAACAAACTACATTGGCATAACTTGCTCCGACACTACTTGCTCCGCCATTACTCGTTCCGACACCATTTGTTCCTTTCGTTCTATTAACCCCTGGTCCGTAGACCTCACACTTCGCCGCGCTATGACCATTTCTTTTACACTTGTTGCAAAATTTGGTGCAGAACCCCGAGTGATACTTTTCACACCTTTGGCATAGCTGCTTCTGATTGTTGTTGTTGTTGCGGTTATTATTGTTGTTGGGATGATTGTTGTAGTTGCTGTTGTTGTTGTTGTTGTTGTTGGGCCGTTTGTTGTAGTTGTGATTGATGTTGCGATTGTTGGGATAATTGTTGCGATTATTGTTGTAATTGCTGTTGTTGTTGTATTGGTGATTCTTATCACCGTTTTCCTCTCACTTTCTTTTGACTTGCTTCACATTGGCCTCTTCAGCAGTCTGTTCTTTAATTCTTTCTTCAATCTGGTTCACTAGTTTGTGAGCCATTCTACATGCCTGTTGTATGGAGGCGGGCTCGTGTGAACTTATATCTTCTTGGATTCTTTCCGGTAATCCTTTCACAAACGCGTCGATCTTCTCTTCCTCATCTTCGAATGCTCCCGGACACAATAGGCACAATTCTGTGAATCGTCTTTCGTACGTGGTAATATCAAATCCTTGGGTTCGTAGCCCTCTAAGTTCTGTCTTGAGCTTATTGACCTCGGTTCTGGGACGGTACTTCTCGTTCATCAAGTGCTTGAATGCTGACCACGGTAGTGCGTACGCATCGTCTTGTCCCACTTGCTCTAGATAGGTATTCCACCATGTTAACGCAGAACCTGTGAAGGTATGCGTAGCGTACTTCACTTTGTCCTCTTCAGTACACTTACTTATGGCAAACACCGATTCGACCTTCTCGGTCCACCGTTTCAATCCGATCGGTCCTTCGGTTCCATCAAATTCCAAAGGTTTGCAGGCAGTGAATTCTTTGTAGGTGCATCCTACACGATTTCCTGTACTGCTAGATCCAAGGTTATTGTTGGTATGTAGCGCAGCCTGTACTGCGGCTATGTTTGAAGCTAGAAAAGTACGGAATTCCTCTTCATTCATATTCACGGTGTGTCGAGTAGTCGGTGCCATTTCCTTCAAAATAGTCAAATGGAACAAGTTAATCATACAGAATATTAAGAGTAGTTAATAGTATTTCGTAGCATAATATGAACTCATTTATAAAAGCTTTTTCTTCATATTAGCGTTTTATAAGTTTAAATTCGGGTAGTACCCACCCGTTAAGTTCATACTTAGTAGCTAATATACAATTCAACTACTACAATTCTATATGAAAAACTGATTATAATAATATTTCGCGTTCAAACTTTTACACAATATTTTACAAACTTACAATACCGCTTATTTTACATATAGCATGAAATATAGCACACAATAAATTTGATACAAGATGGTTGTGAAGATAATTCTAGCTAGTACACAAGTCGTTCAGCAAAGGCAATACAGACACGTAATTCATACTTCCAGAAACAAGTCTTGCACTCTGGTTTTACTAGGATTACTTCCCATCCTTGGTCTTGTGGAACATAACCGTTATGGCCGTTGATAAGACAACGTGTTGTAACGTCGTCAAAGGGACGAGGGTTACGTAATGTCCAACAGTCCCGTAACAATCTAAAAACCTCATTTCTTACCCCAATTACCGACTCCGTCACTTGTGGGAACGTTTTGTTTAATAGTTGTAGCCCGATGTTCTTGTTCTCACTTTGGTGAGAAGCGAACATTACTAATCCATAAGCATAACATGCTTCTTTATGTTGCATGTTAGCCGCTTTTTCTAAATCACGAAGTCTAATATTCGGATATATTGAGTCAAAATAATTTCTTAACCCATTGCGTAAAATAGCATTTGGGTTCCCCGCAATATATGCGTCAAAGTAAACAAATCGTAACTTATGGATTTCCCAATGTGATATCCCCCATCTTTCGAACGAAAGCCTTTTATAAACCAAGGCATTCTTGGAACGTTCTTCGAATGTCTTACAAACTGATCTCGCCTTAAATAGTTGTGCCGAAGAATTCTGACCGACTCTAGACAAGATTTCATCAATCATGTCTCCGGGTAGGTCTCTTAAAATATTGGGTTGTCTATCCATTTTGTGTTTTTATACTGTAAAATAGACAAGAGTTAGATTAAAAAAAAAATACTTATTAATACAAAATTTTTTTACATATATTATAAAGCATAAGCACACTATATTACATATATTACACCACACGAATACAACTATATTATTCCGACTCGCTCGTTTCTTCTTCTTCGATTTTGGTTCGTTTTGCCAAGTTTCTAGGGATATATGATGTTCCCCTAATACGAGCTGTCGTTTTCCACATTGGTCTAGAAAAACCTGGTGGTTTAGAGGTTCCCGGGTCATTGTTACAACTTAAGGACTTCGGGGGTTGACGATACATATAAAGTTCATTGGGGTTGGAATTAGATTTTTCTATTTTTATGCCCTTTCCCTTATTATTTTCTTTTGCCTTTTTAAATTCAGTTGGGGTAATTTCTATAACATCATCGGAATTCTCGTCGGAATCCGATTCATCGGAGAATTGGTAATCCTCCCAATATTTTGCTTCCTTGGCGGAAACACCATTGACCATAATTAACCTTGGTCGGTTGGTTGAGGATTTTCTTTTACTTAACCGTTTTATTATTTCCCCCACCGGTTCTATTTCTTCATCCGGTTCCGATTCTTCTTCCGGTTCCGATTCTTCTTCCGGTTCTGATTCTTCTTCCGGTTCCGACTCTTCTTCCGGTTCCTCTTCGGGAACTTGTGAATCAGTCCACGAATCATTCCAATTTACATTTGACTCTTCATTATTATTAGGTGAGTCAATGGGACTTGTTCTAGAGGTAGACATCTATCACATAATATCAAACGCGTTAAGAGATTAATATATCACATAATATTCACATGTTAAAAATATATAGTTTCCAACAAAATTTGTTAAGCAATCATTTTTCAAGTAAACACGGTCGAAGTCCAGACTCACTAATGCATCCTAACAAACTCGATAAGACACACTAATGCAAAATTCTGGTTCTCTAAGACCAACGCTCGGATACCAACTGAAATGTCCCGTTCTTATTGATTAAAAACGTTCCATATTAATTGATTTCGTTGCGAGGTTTTGACCTCTATATGAGACGTTTTTCAAAGACTGCATTCATTTTTAAAACAAACCATAACCTTTATTTCATAGATAAAGGTTTTAAAAAGCTTTAAGTCGATTATCAAATAATGATAATCTAAAATATCATGTTTACACACGACCATTACATAATGGTTTACAATACAAATATGTTACAACAAAAATAAGTTTCTTGAATGCAGTTTTTACACAATATCATACAAGCATGGACTCCAAATCTCGTCCTTATTTAAGTATGTGACAGCGGAAGCTCTTAATAATCACCTGAGAATAAACATGCTTAAAACGTCAACAAAAATGTTGGTGAGTTATAGGTTTAACCTATATATATCAAATCATAATAATAGACCACAAGATTTCATATTTCAATACACATCCCATACATAGAGATAAAAATCATTCATATGGTGAACACCTGGTAACCGACATTAACAAGATGCATATATAAGAATATCCCCATCATTCCGGGACACCCTTCGGATATGATATAAATTTCGAAGTACTAAAGCATCCGGTACTTTGGATGGGGTTTGTTAGGCCCAATAGATCTATCTTTAGGATTCGCGTCAATTAGGGTGTCTGTTCCCTAATTCTTAGATTACCAGACTTAATAAAAAGGGCATATTCGATTTCGATAATTCAACCATAGAATGTAGTTTCACGTACTTGTGTCTATTTTGTAAATCATTTATAAAACCTGCATGTATTCTCATCCCAAAAATATTAGATTTTAAAAGTGGGACTATAACTCACTTTCACAGATTTTTTACTTCGTCGGGAAGTAAGACTTGGCCACTGGTTGATTCACGAACCTATAACAATATATACATATATATCAAAGTATGTTCAAAATATATTTACAACACTTTTAATATATTTTGATGTTTTAAGTTTATTAAGTCAGCTGTCCTCGTTAGTAACCTACAACTAGTTGTCCACATTTAGATGTACAGAAATAAATCGATAAATATTATCTTGAATCAATCCACAACTCAGTGTATACGTATCTCAGTATTGATCACAACTCAAACTATATATATTTTGGAATCAACCTCAACCCTATATAGCTAACTCCAACATTCACATATAGAGTGTCTATGGTTGTTCCAAAATATATATAGATGTGTCGACATGATAGGTCGATACATTGTATACGTGTCTATGGTATCTCAAGATTACATAATATACAATACAAGTTGATTAAATTATGGTTGGAATAGATTTGTTACCAATTTTCACGTAGCTAAAATGAGAAAAATTATCCAATCTTGTTTTACCCATAACTTCTTCATTTTAAATCCGTTTTGAGTGAATCAAATTGCTATGGTTTCATATTGACCTCTATTTTATGAATCTAAACAGAAAAAGTATAGGTTTATAGTTGGAAAAATAAGTTACAAGTCGTTTTTGTAAAGGTAGTCATTTCAGTCGAAAGAACGACGTCTAGATGACCATTTTAGAAAACATACTTCCACTTTGAGTTTAACCATAATTTTTGGATATAGTTTCATGTTCATAATAAAAATCATTTTCTCAGAATAACAACTTTTAAATCAAATTTTATCATAGTTTTTAATTAACTAACCCAAAACAGCCCGCGGTGTTACTACGACGGCGTAAATCCGGTTTTACGGTGTTTTTCGTGTTTCCAGGTTTTAAATCATTAAGTTAGCATATCATATAGATATAGAACATGTGTTTAGTTGATTTTAAAAGTTAAGTTAGAAGGATTAACTTTTGTTTGCGAACAAGTTTAGTATTAACTAAACTATGTTCTAGTGATTACAAGTTTAAACCTTCGAATAAGATAGCTTTATATGTATGAATCTAATGATGTTATGAACATCATTACTACCTTAAGTTCCTTGGATAAACCTACTGGAAAAGAGAAAAATGGATCTAGCTTCAACGGATCCTTGGATGGTTCGAAGTTCTTGAAGCAGAATCATGACACGAAAACAAGTTCAAGTAAGATCATCACTTGAAATAAGATTGTTATAGTTATAGAAATTGAACCAAAGTTTGAATATGATTATTACCTTGTATTATAATGATAACCTACTGTAAGAAACAAAGATTTCTTGAGGTTGGATGATCACCTTAAAAGATTGGAAGTGAGCTAGCAAACTTGAAAGTATTCTTGATTTTATGTAACTAGAACTTGTAGAATTTATGAAGAACACTTAGAACTTGAAGATAGAACTTGAGAGAGATCAATTAGATGAATAAAATTGAAGAATGAAAGTGTTTGTAGGTGTTTTTGGTTGTTGGTGTATGGATTAGATATAAAGGATATGTAATTTTGTTTTCATGTAAATAAGTCATGAATGATTACTCATATTTTTGTAATTTTATGAGATATTTCATGCTAGTTGCCAAATGATGGTTCTCACATGTATTAGGTGACTCACATGGGCTGCTAAGAGCTGATCATTGGAGTGTATATACCAATAGTACATACATCTAAAAGCTGTGTATTGTACGAGTACGAATACGGGTGCATACGAGTAGAATTGTTGATGAAACTGAACGGGGATGTAATTGTAAGCATTTTTGTTAAGTAGAAGTATTTTGATAAGTGTATTGAAGTCTTTCAAAAGTGTATAAATACATATTAAAACACTACATGTATATACATTTTAACTGAGTCGTTAAGTCATCGTTAGTCGTTACATGTAAATGTTGTTTTGAAACCTTTAGGTTAACGATCTTGTTGAATGTTGTTAACCCATTGTTTATTATAAAAAATGAGATGTTAAATTGTTATATTATCATGATATTATGATATATAATATATCTTAGTATGATATATAAACAGTTAAATGTCATTACAACGATAATCGTTACATATATGTCTCGTTTCGAAATCATTAAGTTAGTAGTCTTATTTTTACATATGTATTTCATTGCTAATACACTTAATAATATATTTAATTATCATTTAACATAATTAACCAAGTGTATTAATATCTTAATATGATTCATATGTACCTAGTAAGACGTTGTTATAACGATAATCGTTATATATATCGTTTTCGAGTTTCTTAAATTAATAGTCTCATTTTTATGTATATAACTCATTGTTAAAATACCTAATGAGATAGATACTTATAATAAAATCATATTAACTATATATAACCATATATATGTCATCGTATAGTTTTTACAAGTTTTAACGTTCGTGAATCACCGGTCAACTTGGGTGGTCAATTGTCTATATGAAACTTATTTCAATTAATCAAGTCTTAACAAGTTTGATTGCTTAACATGTTGGAAACATTTAATCATGTAAATATCAATCTCAATTAATATATATAAACATGGAAAAGTTCGGGTCACTACATAATCAAGGTGAAGCTGTATCACAACTTGAGTATTCTCAGGTGATTGGCTGTTTGATGTACGCCGTGACTTGTACAAGGCCGGATATTGCTTTTGCTGTGGCAAAACTGAGTAGATATACTAGTAATCCTAGTACTCATCACTGACAAGCAATTAGGCGGGTACTAAAGTACTTGAAGAAAACTATGGACTATAGTTGTGATGCCCCGTACAAAACCATCATGTACGAATCATCAACAACGGGATCATTACAAGGTTAAGTACTATATGCTGTTTCAAAAGAAGTTGCATTCACGATAAAAAGAAGACGTCATAACCGACATCAATTGTTTTACACTAACAGTATGCTTCTACGAATAGCAAGCATGAATAAATGTATGTGACCCTTAGGTCGTTACAAAACATAGTTCAAAAGTATTAAAGTTTGAATGCAAGATAAACAGTTCATGCGGTGATAACACTAGAGCAGCGGGTGTCTACGGCAAGACTAGCACGACAGCGGAAGCAAATAACCTTAAGCACCTGAGAAAAACATGCTTAAAACGTCAACACAAAGGTTGGTGAGCTATAGTTTAAGTATAACAGTATGTAAGGTAGGCCACGAGATTTCAGTGCTACAAAGAGCGTTTCAAAACAGTATGATAAAGTATATGTTAACCGTGGGCACTTGGTAACTAACTTAACGTTTATACCCCCTGAAAGTACACTTGGCAAGTGCGTATATTTACGAAGTATTAAACACTCGTTAAATGCTAGCGCGACTAGCCCGAGTGGGGATGTCAAACCCTATGGATCCATATCTAAGATTCACGTTCACCGGTTCAAAAACCAATGACTAAACGTTAGCGAGCTAAAGGGAATGTTTATGCCGTTGTATAACCCACACATATATAAGTTTAAGTACTGGTGCCTAGTATGTAAAACATAAAATCCGCATGTATTCTCAGTTCCCAAAATGAGTTAAAGTAAAAAGGGAATGCTATAACTCACAATGATAAAGTAGCGGTAAAGTATGACTCGGGAAATAAGCAAGTATGTAGGTTGTCCAAATGGGTCCTCAACCTAAGTCAAATAGTACTAAGTCAGTAAATCGTCTGAAAAGGTTTAAAAGTATGTAAATAAGGTCTTAAGGGTCATAATCATTCATCATTAAACAAAAGGTGTAAAGTAAGTTTCGTTCATGAAAAGAGTTTTAAACAAGGGCTGAGTTCGGTCAGTCACCACTGTCTCTACACCTACTGAAATAAGGTGAGACCAGTGGCCATGGCTCTGTATATGAGTCCTTTAGTTGTGGTAAAAATCCAGAAGCAAACTCGTCTTTGTTGGACCGTGGCGACGGTCTAAGTGCGAGTAGGTCAGAATTTTCAGCACAACGTTAAATGGACATAGTGACGATCGGAGGGCCATAAATCCTAAACCGTAACTCGGATTAAGACGAGTCCTAAATGAAAAGTTATCTACTCGAACAGAACTATCTGAAAATCATAATTATAGTAGCCTAGGTCATACATGTCAGACACATAAACAGTAGAACAGTAGGGTCAGTAGGTTCCGGTGGTTCTTGGTGCTTGATGCTTATCATGGTTCTCATCCTTGATGCATATAGCTTCAAGTGTACAACTCGTTGACGTGTTTGCATCAATTTCACCAAGGTTTTACCATCATAACCCAAGTTCAAGTCTAAGACATGAAGCACAACTCACTTAAGTATTGCAAGTGTTTTGATGAACCAAAGTTACATCAAAGTCTTAGATCTAACACATACATGAACTTTAAAACTAATAATAAGTTACAAACTTGAAAGTGAACTTATGAAATCAAGATCTTAAGTTGTAGAACATATTTCTTAGTTATATCTTGAAGATCCTAGACCCAAAAGTCTAGATCTAACATAAGCGTACAAAGTTATAGTTAAAGAAAGCTTACTTACATGTTCTTGAACTTTCAAAGTTAACTTTTAGTTCAAGATTAATGAGATCAAAGTTAACTAGTAACACTTGACCAATAACAACCAACAAACATGAAATTAAAGTGCATAATGTAAAGAATAAACTAAGTAAACAAGTAACTAGTTCATGAGTTTCATACTTTAAAGATTCAAGCCTAAGTCTTGATCTTTAAGAAAGTAAACTTTAAAGTTTACTAACATGAATTACAAGTATGCTTTCACAACTCATGAACTTAAATCTTTTTAAAGCATTATATATAGAACATAAACTAAAGAGTTTTGTTCTTGTATGTCTTGTAAGAACAAGATAAATGAAGAATGAAACTAGTAAGTTTGATTCTTGAAAACATGTAAGTAATAACTACAAGTAAGTAACAACTACAACAAGTAACAAAACAATAATCAAAGAACAAGTGATGATGATGATTAAGGGGTGTTAGTATTCGGTTTTTAGCAAGGAGGAGGAAGGAAAAGTTCATAATACTTACAAGTATTTGAGAGGAAAAGAGAGAAAAAAGGATGCAAGTAAGAGTGTGTATGTGAGAAATGAGGATGCAAGTGAACAAGTAATGTAAAAAAAAGATTTTGAATCCCTTCTCACCCATGGGATCCCACGGCCAGCAGAAAAAAAAGGAAGGGGGAGAAGTCCACAAGGTTTATGCATGTATGTGTCATAAAAGATGGATATATGGGGTGTTTGCATGGGGATTATGGTGCAAGTATGTTGCAACTAGATTCTTTACTAGTTAATCTATCTAGTTTAGTTCCAAGGTAATACTTACATGGTAGGTTGGGCTAAAAAGTCCATTAAGAAGTAGGTTGGGCTTATAAGTCCTCATTCAAGAGTCCATTAACATTAATCAAGCCCAAGTTCAAGTATTTCACAAGTTAATCCAATTAAAGCCCAAGTAATCAACTAATAGTCTTAGTTAATTAAAATGATTAATAAAATCAATCATGAATGTAAATAATATTCTAAAAATATTATTCGTAAAAGTTTCGTGTGTCACAAAGACGTTTCAGGCAATTAAAGTCAAGTACGGGCAATCATGGCAACAAGTAAATGTAATAACATACATTCGTTTAATCACACGCATTAATAATAACAATTATTAATAAAATAACGTTGAAAAATCCAGGGTCGTTACATTACCCACCTGTTAAAGAAAATTTCGTCCCGAAATTTTAAGCTGAGGTAGATGGAGGAGTCGGGAAAAGGTGAGGATACTTCCGCATCATTTGATCCTCTTGCTCCCAAGTAAACTCAGGTCCTCGTTTGGCATTCCATCGTACTCGGACGATCAGAATCTTGTTGCGTTTCAAAGTTTTGATCTCACGATCCATAATTTCAACTAGTTCTTCCACAAAGTGGAGTTTGTCTTCAATCGTAAGTTCCTCAAGTGGTATGATAAGTTCAGGTGCAGCAAGACACTTCTTCAAGTTCAACACGTAGAAGGTAGGATGTACTGAGCTCAATTGTGCTGGTAGGTCCAAACGGTAAGCAACAGGTCCAACACGTTCCAAGATTTCAAAAGGACCGAGGTATCGTGGGTTCAACTTTCCACGTTTTCCAAAACGAATCACACCTTTCCAAGGTGCAACCTTCAACATTCCGGGATGATTGGCGGTTCGGACAAGCGGATGAATAAGATCTAAAATTCTGGATATTAGATATTCGTGATGGGATATTCTAGAAATAAGGGTGAAAATAGTGTTCCGAACTGGTTCGCCGGTAAGTGCTTCAGGTTCTTCGCCAATAGGTGAATTCGGTGGGTGGAAGGGATCGCCTTCTTCTCGCCTCCATTGATTAAGTCGACTACGAACCCACCCCCAATTCATCCAGAAAAGATGATGGCTAATAGGTTCATTCGTTCCGGTTACGCTGTCCATGGAGCTCGAGGAATCTGATGAGAAATTCATATTATGTGTTTGGAATAGGGTTTGATATGAATTGAGTGTTGGATGCTATGTTTGTCTCCTTGAATACGTGTATATAGCAAAAAGATTTCCGTAATTTACGGAGGAAATTTAGAAAATATATCAGACAAAATCTAATATAATAAGTATGATAGCGACAGGATTAGCCTATATGTAATTGGTACAATAATTGCAGTAAGATGTCGGTGGATCAAAAATGATAAGCAGTGAGAAGTAGTGATCGGTCGCGTCTAGTAGTGAGAGGCGGCGTTGAGTAGTAGTAACCAACGATAAATAGCAAGGAGTAGTGGTATAAGATGATGAGTATGTCCAGGCAGTGTCTTCGTAGTGCCAAGTAGAAATCAGGGGTGACGGACAGTGTCGGGTAGTGACGAATTGTGACGTGATTACACGCTCCTTATAGGTTATAATAACCATTAATTCGTACAGTGTAAATGTCTACTCATATTTGAATTTAAACGGTTTATGTTCTAAACGGTATTTATCCAAGTAACCTACTTGACTCGATCCCAATTCCTTATTTTGCGATGTCGGAACTTCTATATGAGTTACCGTAATGTAATCCCGGTCATTACATTACGCTATCTCACATTTCCATTCAACATAACTCCATAAGTTCAAGATGGCGTAATCAACTTAATTTAGTTAAATCTCGCGTCGCGTGTACGTATGTGATTCGTAGTATAACGTTTAGTTCAAGTCCATATCATATGGGTATAGGGTGTATATGTACGTGATGTAATGTGTAGCCCTACATGTCGTATTGTGAAGCAAATAGTGCATGTATGGTGTATAAAAGTCATCCAAGACACACGGCTATAGACTAGACCAACTAATGCGCCCTACCGTTAGACACACTAATGCATCCTAGTTCCCTATAGCCAAAGCTCTGATACCAAATGTAACACCCCGTCAAAAATCCCTTTAACGGAATGTTAACTCTGGTCCCAGTGCTTGGCTTGACTTCTACGTAACAACAATATCTTACAGCGGAAGCAATTAATACCTGAGAATAAAACACGTAAAACGGATCAACAATAATGTTGAGTGAATCTACAGGTTTTAAGTAAACAATACAGTATGTTTAAGAAATAACATTTCGAAAATATTTATTAGTGGAAGACCACCAAGGTTTAACGTTAAAAGTTTTTAGACAATACCGTGTCCCATTTCAAAAGTTTGTTGACACTACCATGTCAAGTTTCAATCATTTGTAGACAATACCATGTCAAGTTTCAAATATTCGTAGACAATACCATGTCAAGTTTTATCTCATTTGTTCGTAAACCACAGTTTTAAATAACGTTGTATAGTATCTGAAAAACAGTTATCAGAAAATAGTTTAAGTTCCTTGACCACAAGATTTTACAAGTACAACTCCAAGTTGCGAAACGTTTGCATAATCTATGAGCACCTGAATACTAGCAATGACCCGAGTATAGAATCCACTATACTCTCCTTTACCTCATAAAATGTTATACACTTGTTCGAGTGTCTTAATGTTCAAAGTAAATGCACCACAGTTTTTATAGTGGGTGAGGTTGTCAACCTAACGGATCCGTCCATCTAAATTGTGCCTACACCGATGGTATTTAAAGTATTCAAGCTAGAGGCTTTTTGAACAAACTCAATATGCAGATATAGTACTCGTGTCAATACAAAAAGCATTTGATAATGTAAGTATAACAGCGTGTATTCTCATCCCTG
The DNA here is from genome assembly GCF_046630445.1 of Rutidosis leptorrhynchoides. NCBI lineage: Eukaryota > Viridiplantae > Streptophyta > Magnoliopsida > Asterales > Asteraceae > Rutidosis > Rutidosis leptorrhynchoides. Next base: position 83,112,298 of record NC_092333.1, read on the forward strand.
AAAATATGTAAAAAGCGAGACTGTAGACTCACCTTTGAATAAAGCTCGGATTGAAAAGTGGACAATTTACTTGTACGGTTTATAGCCGAGTAATGCAACCTAAGTATATGTATTTAGGTTGGTCAATAAATATGTATTAAACAAGTGTGGTTTGATAGTATAAGTTGTCTTATTGCTCGAATTGACGCGTTTCAAAGTAGAAGTCAACATACAGTCAACTAATTCATGCAAGTCAAACAAAGTCAACCGAAGTCAAACCGAAAGTCAAACTTAGTCAAAGTAGTCAACTAAATTCAACATCAGTAGGTTCATGTCAAATGTTGGTCAACATGTCAAACCTAAGTCAAACAACACGTTTTAGATCATAATTGGTCAATTTCACAATTTTAGTTTATCGTTGTGCACAAAGTTCATGTACATGTAGCAAACTTAGCATATTATCTCATAGTACAAAATTCAAGTAAATATGGCAAACTCCAGATCATAAGTATACTCAAAATCGATTCCAAAAAGTCCAGCCAGGGTCTCATACGATAATTAAAAGTCAGGAATCGGAAGGGATGCATTTATGGTTTACCAAGTCAGTGTTGACCGCACAGTGATTTCGTTTTGGCTATAACCGGAGCTAGGGACATGAAATTAATACAAGATCAGTGACTATGGTTCAAGGACAAGTTAAACTAACACATATCAAAATTTGAGCAATTTTTGTTTTGCCAATTTGTACAGTTTATTCGTGCAAGTTGAACATTCAGTTTTTCAGCTCAAATCAGAATTTACATAAAGTATGGCCCTATTGTGCCCACTGCATAAGGTTTTAGAGATTGACATAAACTAACAATAAGTCACATATCATGTTAAAATTCATATTCCAGAAGCTTACATGCTCATTCAATAAACACAATCAACAGAGTATAAAACATAGAGCAATTTACAGATTCGATTCTAGTTTCGCTAGTCACATTCGCACGCGATTACCCGAAGATCTAGATACAATTAACCTATGATATCTACATGAAAGATGAAGTAATTTTTGTGTAAATTTCAAATATGTAAAGCTTTAAATCCAGAAGTTAACACATTTTATCATACAAGGCTGTTTTCATGCAAGTGCTGTATAAATCAACTTTTTCACTAAATCAAGCATATCTCAAGTTATACATAAGCAAACAACATGATATCCTAGTGTAACCTGAGTGTTTTTAAATTACCTAGCCAATGGTATTAATTTCACAATCCAATTCGTGGTCTATCAAACCCAGAATTTCCGATCAATCACAAAAACACAACGTTAATTTCAATTGATCATAACTTGATCATCCGGAAACGAAATCAAGCGATTCCAAAGCCTAAAGTTGATAGATTTTCGCAAAGATTCTGAATATCACATAATATCATACATTTAAAAAGTCAAAATTTACTGTACATGCAATAAACAATTCGGTTTTCGCATTAATCAATCAAAACGAGCAATTTATCGCATCTAGTATTCATCAAACATCAAGACTTGAGCAATAGACAACCTAATCCATGAAACTTTAACAAAAATCAGATTTTAAAGATTAGGATTTATGTAATTGTACCTTTGATCACAAAATTAATGATACGCACGCGTAGAGAACGACGATCGGAGCAAGATTGATCAAACGAGTAAGAGCAAACAAGCAAGTTTGATGGTTGATTTGTGTGTGTGTGTGTGTTTGATGTGAAGAAGAAGAGAGGGAGGAGGAATGAGCTACATTTTTCATAGTTAGGATGGAATGAGAGGATTATCTAACTAGTTATTTAGTGCCTAAAAATCAAAAGTCAACAAACATGGGCCTAAACTAATTAGTCAACAAACATGGGCCTAAACTAATAGTCAACATGCATTGGCTACTCATGGGGCCAAGGATGATGAGGTATGAGGTCATGTCCATGTGGTCTCGGGCTCGGGTCTCGGGCTCGTTTTGTGTAAATGCTCGTTCGCGCGTGGTTCGTTTCGAGTGCCATTAACCGTACCGAATCTTCGGCACGTTAACTAGCCGTTGAAACAAAAGCACCGTGTTTAATTCATTAAGTAAATAATAAATTAAATTTCTTTCATAAGTTCAATAATTATTAACAATAATTATTCTATCGTTTTTCTGAGTTCCGTTAACTGAAAAGTTTTCTAGGCGATTAACTTTAATCGTGTCGTTTCTAGTTTAATTCGTCAACCGAATTAAGTTCACTAATTAATATAACATATTAATTCAAGTAATCCACTAAGAATCAAGTACGCATTTAATTACTTTAAATACGAAAAGTTTCACGTAGCCACTGTTAACTATTCTGAAAAAAAATTCGGAATCGTATGATTTAACTAACGATCGTCAAGTATTTAACGAAAGTTTTAACGGAAAAGCTCGGGTTGTTACATTACCCACCCGTTATTGAAAATTTCGTCCCAAAATTTGGATGATGGCAGTTATTGATGAAAATAAAAATATTTTCGTATCATTAAAAATCCACGTTTCAACGTGAGCTTGAATTCTATAACGAAGTTTGCAAATAAAGTTTATACTTGGCTTGAATAGTTTGTCTTTCCAGACGTAAGCCTTCATAGATTCTTTTAATAAAAGAATTTGGTCATATACGAGTGTTTTGTCAAATAATATGATAAGATTAAATAATCTTTCGAGATCTCTATACGGATGGATTTCTAAGGTCCGTTCAGTTTCGTAATGAATACGAGTTAAGTGTATAGTATTTCTTATCATCAAGAATATGAATGAAATGATTCGGTTACATGTAAAAATACGACTGAATATGTCACTAATGGATGTATTGAAGTAATAGTTGTCTGCCTTGACTTTTCGATGTAATCACTATTGATTCTCCTAAATTTAAGGGATTTGAATATAATCGTTTGAAATCTATGAGATTTGGATCCCGGTAATTAAGGAAATTAGAATCCTTTTCTTTTTGATTTAATACGATTATCTTAATCGGCTGACGCGTTGCTATGTTAAAAAGTTTTGATATAAATTAATCATCTCTTCGTCCTTATTTTCTCAACCTCAATCTTCTTACTTTCAAAATTCTATTTTTAAAAATTTTGTGAAGATGTTTCATCCGCTCTTGATTTTCGTTACTATTTTGACTGTGTATACAGTCATTCTTCTTTTTAGTCTACCACCAGAAGAATCTATGTTCTTCTATAATGCTCTAGGGGTGACATTATTTTTAATTCTACCACTCCTCTGTTTTTCAATACTTATTGATATAAATGGTTTATGATCTTCCATGTTTGTTGTCTTTTATATTCTGACATATTTTTCGAAGACTCGTGCTTTTTATCCAAGAAGATCTTCAACTTGTTCTTCTATACATGGTCAAATAATACGGATCAATAGCTGGTGATGATGCAGAAACATTCGATGTTCATCGTCATAGTATTCGTTTTCACCTTGTTTTCTCTTCTCGACTTTAAATCAAGCAAGTAATGGTCCATAATTCGTAGGTATGGAGTTTCGAATGATCATAATATACAAAGTAGAAAGGAATGGTAATAGCACAATTTGATTTGTCAAATTACCAGAATATCCGAAAAGGATCGAATCATCAAGAAATATATTTCCTTGATATGTTTAGAAGTTAAATAGAATGAAAGAGTTATGTAACATGGTTCATGATGATTGTAAGGTCTGTGAATCATCATCTTCCATTAGAAATTCAGCATGACTTCGGAGCAAGATATTCTCTAAAGATGTCATCAGATCCAGAATTACCTGGATTCTTTGAATATAGGGTTTGATCTTTGTATTTGTACTTGGTCTCCTTCATGGTTAGCTCAATCCGTTTTTTCAGTTTCAAATCTGAGCTTTTTCAATACGTTATTCTTTATCATCAATCTTTTGGCCATTAAGACCATCTATAGCTTTTGCTGCTTCGTCAGCATTCTCAAGGTTAACGAATCTGAATTGTTGGTTATCAATCCGAGATGGTTTCAAGAGATTTTATTTTTAGATGATTAAATGCTGATTGTAATCGTCAACGGATCTAATGGTTGACGAATAGGCGTTGTTGATTTCAAAAGTAATGAATGATAATTTCGATGGTTTGATGTGATAATTCATCATAGAATACAAATGAATATAATTCATGAATGTAGTGATCTTTTAGAAGATAACACTTGCTAAAGCTTTACTTAGATTCTGATATGTCAAAATTAGAATATGTAGTAGTTGTTCTTTAGTGAACGGATACACATATCTTGTGAGTGTAATTAGTATAGTTACTGATTATTGAATCAGAATTTGAAGAATGTATAATGTAACATATTAATGTGAGATATAAATATTTCTCGGGTTTTACCTACCCATTAAATATTTTTACAATTTACAGTTTGTACAGAAGAGTTTTTAATTACAATCTTTATGAAGATATATATTCGTATATATTCTTCAGATGTAATCATGGATTTAATGAGTTAATATAATATTAAACTCATTTGATTTACGGTTGAAGATAATCTCCAAAACCTTAGAGATTTCATAATTGTCGCGAAATATTTCGCTAATGAAGTTATGAATCAATACTTTATCGTTCATTGTTTATTGATATACCTCGGTATATGATATTGATGCTCGTGAAGTTCTTGTGAAATTTACAAGGCACGAATAATGTTTTCTAGAAAGTTTCGAGTACATCGAAAATAGAAGTGAAAAATCAAACATGTATTTTAATAATACACTTAGTTTATTATGAAATGGAGTTTATTGTGCTGAAGCAGTGATTAATGATTGTTAAGTCATTAACGAAGGATGTACATCATAGCATATTAGTGATATGATTTAACCAAGTAGTACATACTAGTTAAGATTCACACGTAATAGCTTAGTACGAAAAGATTTATTATTGTTCCAAACCATATATATATATATATATATATATATATATATATATATATATATATATATATATATATATATATATATATATATATATATATATATATATATATATAAAGTATACATATATATTTTTTTTTCCAGGAAGAATGAGTCAATACATCTTAACTCACAATTACTAATATTCCTTGATATCTATGGGGCGTATGATGTTGATATCCGAAGTACCGAGTGTGATGTTGAGGTGTGGGATGCGGATGTTGTTGTTGGTGAAGCTGATGCTGTTGGTGGTGATGCTGATGGTACTGGTGGTGCTGGTTATGCTACTGGTGCTGCTGATGCTCTTAGGTTTTGTACCATATTTTCTAAAGCCACTACTCGAGCGCGAAGCTCGTTGACTTCTTCTATTATTCCTGGATGATTGGCGGTTCGGACAAGCGGATGAATAAGATCTAAAATTCTGGATATTAGATATTCGTGACGGGATATTCTAGAAATAAGGGTGAAAATAGTGTTCCGAACTGGTTCGCCGGTAAGTGCTTCAGGTTCTTCGCCAATAGGTGAATTCGGTTAGTGGAAGGGATCGCCTTCTTCTCGCCTCCATTGATTAAGTCGACTACAAACCCACCCCCAATTCATCCAGAAAAGATGATGGCTAATAGGTTCGTTCGTTCCGGTTACGCTGTCCATGGAGCTCGAGTTATCTGATGAGAAATTCATATTATGTGTTTGGAATAGGGTTTGATATGAATTGAGTGTTGGATGCTATGTTTGTCTCCTTGAATACGTGTATATAGCAAAAAGATTTCCGTAATTTACGGAGGAAATTTAGGAAATATATCAGACAAAATCTAATATAATAAGTATGATAGCGACAGGATTAGCCTATATGTAATTGGTACAATAATTGCAGTAAGATGTCGGTGGATCAAAAATGATAAGCAGCGAGAAGTAGTGATCGGTCGCGTCTAGTAGTGAGAGGCGGCGTTGAGTAGTAGTAACCAATGATAAATAGCAAGGAGTAGTGGTATAAGATGATGAGTATGTCCAGGCAGTGTCTTCGTAGTGCCAAGTAGAAATCAGGGGTGACGGACAGTGTCGGGTAGTGACGAATTGTGACGTGATTACACGCTCCTTATAGGTTATAATAACCATTAATTCGTACAGTGTAAATTTCTACTCATATTTGAAATTAAACGGTTTATGTTCTAAACGGTATTTATCCAAGTAACCTACTTGACTCGCTCCCAATTCCTTATTTTGCAATGTCGGAACTTCTATATGAGTTACCGTAATGTAATCCCAGTCATTACATTACGCTATCTCACATTTCCATTCAACATAACTCCATAAGTTCAAGATGGCGTAATCAACTTAATTTAGTTAAATCTCGCGTCGCGTGTACGTATGTGATTCGTAGTATAACGATTAGTTCAAGTCCATATCATATGGGTATAGGGTGTATATGTACGTGATGTAATGTGTAGCCCTACATGTCGTATTGTGAAGCAAATAGTGCATGTATGGTGTATAAAAGTCATCCAAGACACACGGCTATAGACTAGACCAACTAATGTGCCCTACCGTTAGACACACTAATGCATCCTAGTTCCCTATAGCCAAAGCTCTGATACCAAATGTAACACCCCGTCAAAAATCCCTTTAACGGAATGTTAACTCTGGCAGTGCTTGGCTTGACTTCTACGTAACAACAATATCTTACAGCGGAAGCAATTAATACCTGAGAATAAAACACGCAAAACGGATCAACAATAATGTTGAGTGAATCTACAGGTTTTAAGTAAACAATACAGTATGTTTAAGAAATAACATTTCGAAAATGTTTATTAGTGGAAGACCACCAAGGTTTAACGTTAAAAGTTTGTAGACAACACCGTGTCCCATTTCAAAAGTTTGTTGACACTACCATGTCAAGTTTCAATCATTTGTAGACAATACCATGTCAAGTTTCAAATATTCGTAGACAATACCATGTCAAGTTTTATCTCATTTGTTCATAAACCACAGTTTTAAATAACGTTGTATAGTATCTGAAAAACAGTTATCAGAAAATAGTTTAAGTTCCTTGACCACGAGATTTTACAAGTACAACTCCAAGTTGCGAAACGTTTGCATAATCTATGAGCACCTGAATACTAGCAATTACCCGAGTATAGAATCTACTATACTCGCCTTTACCTCATAAAATGTTATACACTTGTTCGAGTGTCTTAATGTTCAAAGTAAATGCACCACAGTTTTTATAGTGGGTGAGGTTGTCAACCTAATGGATCCGTCCATCTAAATTGTGCCTACACCGATGGTATTTAAAGTATTCAAGCTAGAGGCTTTTTGAACAAACTCAATATGCATATATAGTACTCGTGTCAATACAAAAAGCATTTAATAATGTAAGTATAACAGCGTGTATTCTCATCCCTGAAAACATGTAAAAAGCGGGACTGTAGACTCACCTTTGAATAAAGCTCGGATTGAAAAGTAGACAATTTACTTGTACGGTTTATAGCCGAGTAATGCAACCTAAGTATATGTATTTAGGTTGGTCAATAAATATGTATTAAACACGTGTGGTTTGATAGTATAAGTTGTCTTATTGCTCGAATCGACGCGTTTCAAAGTAGAAGTCAACATACAGTCAACTAATTCATGCAAGTCAAACAAAGTCAACCGAAGTCAAACCGAAAGTCAAACTTGGTCAAAGTAGTCAACTAAATTCAACATCAGTAGGTTCATGTCAAATGTTGGTCAACATGTCAAACCTAAGTCAAACAACACGTTTTAGATCATAATTGGTCAATTTCACAATTTTAGTTTATCGTTGTGCACAAAGTTCATGTACATGTAGCAAACTTAGCATATTATCTCATAGTACAAAATTCAAGTAAATATGGCAAACTCCAGATCATAAGTATACTCAAAATCGATTCCAAAAAGTCCAGCCAGGGTCTCATACGATAATTAAAAGTCAGGAATCGGAAGGGATGCATTTATGGTTTACCAAGTCAGTGTTGACCGCGCACTGATTTCGTTTTGGCTATAACCGGAGCTAGGGACATGAAATTAATACAAGATCAGTGACCATGGTTCAAGGACAAGTTAAAATAACACATATCAAAAGTTAAGCAATTTTTGTTTTGCCAATTTGTACAGTTTATTCGTGCAAGTTGAACATTCAGTTTTTCAGCTCAAATCAGAATTTACATAAAGTATGGCCCTATTGTGCCCACTGCATAAGGTTTTAGAGATTGACATAAACTAATAATAAGTCACATATCATGTTAAAATTTATATTCCAGAAGCTTACATGCTCATTCAATAAACACAATCAACAGAGTATAAAACATAGAGCAATTTACAGATTCGATTCTAGTTTCGCTAGTCACATTCGCACGCGATTACCCGAAGATCTAGATACAATTAACCTATGATATCTTCATGAAAGATGAATTAATTTTTGTGTAAATTTCAAATATGTAAAGTTTTAAATCCAGAAGTTAACACATTTTATCATACAAGGCTGTTTTCATGCAAGTGCTGTATAAATCAACTTTTTCACTAAATCAAGCATATCTCAAGTTATACATAAGCAAACAACATGATATCCTAGTGTAACCTGAGTGTTTTTAAATTACCTAGCCAATGGTATTAATTTCACAATCCAATTCGTGGTCTATCAAACCCAGAATTTCCGATCAATCACAAAAACACAACGTTAATTTCAATTGATCATAACTTGATCATCCGGAAACGAAATCAAGAGATTCCAAAGCCTAAAGTTAATAGTTTTTCGCAAGGATTCTGAATATCACATAATATCATACATTTAAAAAGTCAAAATTTACTGTACATGCAATAAACAATTCGGTTTTCGCATTAATCAATCAAAACGAGCAATTTATCGCATCTAGTATTCATCAAACATCAAGACTTGAGCAATAGACAACCTAATCCATGAAACTTTAACAAAAATCAGATTTTAAAGATTAGGATTTATGTAATTATACCTTTGATCAAAAAATTAATAATACGCACGGGTAGAGAACGACGATCGGAGCAAGATTGATCAAACGAGTAAGAGCAAACAAGCAAGTTTGATGGTTGATTTGTGTGTGTGTGTGTGTGTTTGATGTGAAGAAGAAGAGAGGGAGGAGGAATGAGCTGCATTTTTCATAGTTAGGATGGAATGAGAGGATTATCTAACTAGTTATTTAGTGCCTAAAAATCAAAAGTCAACAAACATGGGCCTAAACTAATTAGTCAACAAACATGGGCCTAAACTAATAGTCAACATGCATTGGCTACTCATGGGGCCAAGGATGATGAGGTATGAGGTCATGTCCATGTGGCCTCGGGCTCAGGTCTCGGGCTCGTTTTGTGTAAAAGCTCGTTCACGCGTGGTTCGTTTCGAGTGCCATTAACCGTACCGAATCTCCGGCACGTTAACTAGTCGTTGAAACAAAAGCACCGTGTTTAATTCATTAAGTAAATAATAAATTAAATTTCTTTCATAAGTTCAATAATTATTAGCAATAATTATTCTATCGTTTTTCTGAGTTCCGTTAACTGAAAAGTTTTCTAGGCGATTAACTTTAATCGTGTCGTTTCTAGTTTAATTCGTCAACCGAATTAAGTTCACTAATTAATATAACATATTAATTCAAGTAATCCACTAAGGATCAAGTACGCATTTAATTACTTTAAATATGAAAAGTTTCACGTAGCCACTGTTAACTATTCTGAAAAAAGTTCGACGTATGGAAATCGTATGATTTAACTAACGATCATCAAGTATTTAACGGAAGTTTTAACGGAAAAGCTCGGGTTGTTACAGTTGGCGACCTCGACAAGCATACTCTCTTTTAACGGGACTAACGACCAATTAATCTTATCGCAAAAATGTCTACATACATAACTTCTATCCGCACCAGTATCAAACAAGACAGAAGCTAAAAGATTGTTGATTTTAAATATACCTGTCACCAAGTCGGGGTTTTCTCGGGCGTCCCTTGCATTAATGTTGAAAGCTCTATCATGGGGTGGTCCGCCGTCTTTTCGCTTGTTTGGACACGCATTTCTGAAATGGCCCGTCTGCCCGCATTCATAACACTTCTTCGGCCCGTTGGTGTTCGGCTTCCCATTCAAAGTGGTGGCCTTGCAGTCTTTCCCGATATGCCCAGTCCGTTGGCACTTTTCACAAACAATATTACAATATCCAGTATGGTGCTTGTAGCACCGCTTGCATTGTGGTAAGGTTCCTTTGTAGTTTGGGTTCGTGTTGGTGTTTGGATTGGGATTTCCACCGTTGTTGTTTCCCCTAAAACCCTCATGTCATTTCACCGGGTTCTGTTCATAGGCCCGTCCCCTGTTGTTATCCCATTTGCGCTTCTCACTAGTACCCGCTTCAGACTTAGTTTTCTCCGGTTCATCGATGGTTATTTGATTCATTAAAGTATGCGCCATGCGCATCGCTTCCGGAACATTTGGCGGTTTGGACGAGGTGACGTTTCCCTTAATGGACTTAGGGAGTCCCCAGAAGTATCTCTCCATACGCTTGAATTCTGGGGTGACCATTGTCGGACACATCAGGGCTAGTTCCAAAAATCTCCTGTTGTAACCATCAAAGTCGTTCCCAACGGCCTTTAACTGCATGAATTCCATCTCCATCTTTTGTATTTCGATTCTCGGACAATACTCCTCAATCATGGCACACTTAAATTCTTCTCATGGCGTAGCATACGCCTCATCAATGCCTTGTGCCTGTGCCATTATGTTCCACCACGTGAGCGCGCTGTCAGACAGCGTGCAAGAAGCAAATTTGGTTTTGTTGTCCTCCGAACAGTTGCTAACTCGGAATATTGATTCAAGTTTCTCGAACCATCTAGTGAGACCAACCGGTCCCTCAGTGCCGCTGAAGTTATGTGGTTTACAGCTCTGGAATTCCTTGTAAGTACACCCATTACGAATGGGTTGAATAACCGGTGGTGGTGGCGGTGGCGGCGGAGCTTGGGGTTTCATTTTCGCAATGGATGCGGCTACCCTTTCGGCAATCATCTCTTCGATTTGGGCGGTGGTAGGTGTTGATCGTCCGTTGGCCATGATGTTCTAAACAAAAATTTTGACTCAAGTCAAAATCCAGTATGCAAATAGTAATAATACAGTATATGGTAACCAACATGGAATCAAAACATTACATGTTATTAAATAACGCATCTAGGTACAAATACCACCGAATCATCGTACAGGAATATAAATAGAACATCGTGCAAGAAATAAATAACGCCAAGTTCCATTCATTAATAATAATAAGTTTCATACATCTGAATAAGTTCGTACAATACATAAGTGAAGCATAAAACTACAACTAGATTACATAATGAAATCTAAATACAAAAGCCCTACGGTGAAGGTGGGTGAAGGATGTCCATAACATGGGCCATCTGGTCCTCTAGCTCAACAACTCGAGCTCGGAGGGTCTCCACCTCCCTTGTCAATTCCTCGACAGTGGGAGATGGTAGGGCAGGCGGTGCTGGCGGTGCAGGTGGTGCCGGTGGTGCAGACATTACATAACGGGGTGCAGATGTTCCGGCTCCAGAAATAGTCAGTATGTAACGGGGTGCCTTACGCACTTGTGGGTCGGCAGGGTACGGCACAAGCCGCTTACGAGCAGTAACCCTACGACGCCGACAAAATGCGTCAGTGAAAGCACGACCTCCGTTCACCCCTAGAATGACGGTGCCATCAAAACGGTACCGCTTCTTCGGCGGGGTGGAGGGTGCCTGTATTGGTACATCAGCAGGGTCCTCATCATCACTGGAGGCGTCTGAGGAGGTATCGTCGGATGAAGCATCAGTGGATGACGGGTCGTCCGAATCATGTGGTGGCTGTACGGGTGGCTGAACTGGCCGTCCTTGAGCGGCCATCATCTGTCTGTACCTAGCGGGTCCGATCGGAATGAGACGTCCATCAGGGGCGCGTCGGCACCAATGGCGATACCGGTTACGGAACGGACCTTCCCCGAACTCCGCGGGAATCACAATCTCACCGGAGCGGGGCTGTGATCCTGAGGGTCCAGGGGCAGATGGAGCTGGAATCTCCGAAGGGTCCTGGGCTCCGCTAGAAGTAACCACTGGGGCAGGCGCCTGGCTGCTAGTCCCGGAAGATGAAGCGCCGGGGTCACTCATGGGTAGCGGAATCGGTGTCTCGGCAACAGCAGCAGGTGGGGTGGCTGACGAGTCTGAACTGCCCAAAATGATAGCAGGTGGAGTATCCGACATCTGAACAAGGAAAAATAAATTTTTCCATGTCAGTAAGTCATAAAGCAAGCACGTATTAGGTCAACAGTTTAAATCATGTATAACAATAAGTAGCATGTCAATAATAACGAATCGTACAGAAGTAGCATGCAATCGAAAGCAAGTAACATCATACAGTAGTGAAATCATGTAATAGCATACGACATATAGCAGTAAAAGTAAGCAGCAGCGTAAGTTCAGCGGAAACAAGTAAACTAGCAAGTTGTAGATTAGTCCTATTAGTGAATCCTACTCGGGTCGGTCTTAGACTCACTAATGCAACCTAATTCCCGACAACCAATGCTCTGATACCAAATGTGATGCCCCGTACAAAACCATCGTGTACGAATCATCAACAACAGGATCATTACAAGGTTAAGTACTATATGTTGTTTCAAAAGAAGTTGCATTCACTATAAAAAGAAGACGTCATAACCGACATCAATTGTTTTATACCAACAGTATGCTTCTACGAATAGCAAGCATGAATAAATGTATGTGACCCTTAGGTCGTTACAAAACATAGTTCAAAAGTATTAAAGCTTGAATGCAAGATAAACAGTTCATGCGGTGATAACACTAGAGCAGCGGGTGTCTACGGCAAGACTAGTGTAGTGACCCGAACTTTTCCATGTTTATATACATTAATTGAGATTGATGTTTACATGATTAAATGTTTTCAACATGTTAAGCAATCAAACTTGTTAAGACTTGATTAATTGAAATAGGTTTCATATAGACAATTGACCACCCAAGTTGACCGGTGATTCACGAACGTTAAAACTTGTAAAAAAACTATATGATGACATATATATGGTTATATATATAGTTAACATGATATTATGATAAGTAAACATGTCATTAATTATATTAACAATGAACTACATATGTAAAAACAAGACTACTAACTTAATGATTTTGAAACGAGACATATATGTAACGTTTATCGTTGTAACGACATTTAATGTATATATATCATATTAAGAGATATTCGTACATCATAATATCATGATAATATAATAATTTAAAATCTCTTTTGATATTATAAACATTGGGTTAACAACATTTAACAAGATCGTTAACTTAAAGGTTTCAAAACAACACTTACATGTAACGACTAACGATGACTTAACGACTCAGTTAAAATGTATATACATGTAGTGTTTTAATATGTATTTATACACTTTTGAAAGACTTCAATACACTTATCAAAATACTTCTACTTAACAAAAATGCTTACAATTACATTCTCGTTCAGTTTCATCAACAATTCTACTCGTATGCACCCGTATTCGTACTCGTACAATACACAGCTTTTAGATGTATGTACTATTGGTATATACACTCCAATGATCAGCTCTTAGCAGCCCATGTGAGTCACCTAACACATGTGGGAACCATCATTTGGCAACTAGCATGAAATATCTCATAAGATTACAAAAATATGAGTAATCATTCATGACTTATTTACATGAAAACAAAATTACATATCCTTTATATCTAATCCATACACCAACGACCAAAAACACCTACAAACACTTTCATTCTTCAATTTTCTTCATCTAATTGAACTCTCTCAAGTTCTATCTTCAAGTTCTAAGTGTTCTTCATAAATTCCAAAAGTTCTAGTTTCATAAAATCAAGAATACTTTCAAGTTTGCTAGCTCACTTCCAATCTTGTAAGGTGATCATCCAACCTCAAGAAATCTTTGTTTCTTACAGTAGGTTATCATTCTAATACAAGGTAATAATCATATTTAAACTTTGGTTCAATTTCTATAACTATAACAATCTTATTTCAAGTGATGATCTTACTTGAACTTGTTTTCGTGTCATGATTTTGCTTCAAGAACTTTGAGCCATCCAAGGATCCATTGAAGCTAGATCCATTTTTCTCTTTTCCAGTAGGTTCATCCAAGGAACTTAAGGTAGTAATGATGTTCATAACATCATTCGATTCATACATATAAAGCTATCTTATTCGAAGGTTTAAACTTGTAATCACTAGAACATAGTTTAGTTAATTCTAAACTTGTTCGCAAACAAATGTTAATCCTTCTAACTTGACTTTTAAAATCAACTAAACACATGTTCTATATCTATATGATATGCTAACTTAATGATTTAAAACCTGGAAACACGAAAAATACCGTAAAACCGGATTTACGCCGTCGTAGTAACACCGCGGGCTGTTTTGGGTTAGTTAATTAAAAACTATGATAAACTTTGATTTAAAAGTTGTTATTCTGAGAAAATGATTTTTATTATGAACATGAAACTATATCCAAAAATTATGGTTAAACTCAAAGTGGAAGTATGTTTTCTAAAATGGTCATCTAGACGTCGTTCTTTCGACTGAAATGACTACCTTTACAAAAACGACTTGTAACTTATTTTTCCGACTAGAAACCTATACTTTTTTTGTTTAGATTCAAAAAATATAGTTCAATATGAAACCATAGCAATTTGATTCACTCAAAACGGATTTAAAATGAAGAAGTTATGGGTAAAACAAGATTGGATAATTTTTCTCATTTTAGCTACGTGAAAATTGGTAACAAATCTATTCCAACCATAACTTAATCAACTTGTATTATATATTATGTAATCTTGAGATACCATAGACACGTATACAATGTTTCGACCTATCATGTCGACACATCTATATATATTTCGGAACAACCATAGACACTCTATATGTGAATGTTGGAGTTAGCTATACAGGGTTGAGGTTGATTCCAAAATATATATAGTTTGAGTTGTGATCAATACTGAGATACGTATACACTGGGTCGTGGATTGATTCAAGATAATATTTATCGATTTATTTCTGTACATCTAACTGTGGACAACTAGTTGTAGGTTACTAACGAGGACAGCTGACTTAATAAACTTAAAACATCAAAATATATTAAAAGTGTTGTAAATATATTTTGAACATACTTTGATATATATGTATATATTGTTATAGGTTCGTGAATCAACCAGTGGCCAAGTCTTACTTCCCGACGAAGTAAAAATCTGTGAAAGTGAGTTATAGTCCCACTTTTAAAATCTAATATTTTTGGGATGAGAATACATGCAGGTTTTATAAATGATTTACAAAATAGACACAAGTACGTGAAACTACATTCTATGGTTGAATTATCGAAATCGAATATGCCCCTTTTTATTAAGTCTGGTAATCTATGAATTAGGGAACAGACACCCTAATTGACGCGAATCCTAAAGATAGATCTATTGGGCCTAACAAACCCCATCCAAAGTACCGGATGCTTTAGTACTTCGAAATTTATATCATATCCGAAGGGTGTCCCGGAATGATGGGGATATTCTTATATATGCATCTTGTTAATGTCGGTTACCAGGTGTTCACCATATGAATGATTTTTATCTCTATGTATGGGATGTGTATTGAAATATGAAATCTTGTGGTCTATTATTATGATTTGATATATATAGGTTAAACCTATAACTCACCAACATTTTTGTTGACGTTTTAAGCATGTTTATTCTCAGGTGATTATTAAGAGCTTCCGCTGTCGCATACTTAAATAAGGACGAGATTTGGAGTCCATGCTTGTATGATATTGTGTAAAAACTGCATTCAAGAAACTTATTTTGTTGTAACATATTTGTATTGTAAACCATTATGTAATGGTCGTGTGTAAACAGGATATTTTAGATTATCATTATTTGATAATCTACGTAAAGCTTTTTAAACCTTTATTGATGAAATAAAGGTTATGGTTTGTTTTAAAATGAATGCAGTCTTTGAAAAACGTCTCATATAGAGGTCAAAACCTCGCAACGAAATCAATTAATATGGAACGTTTTTAATCAATAAGAACGGGACATTTCAGTTGGTATCCGAGCGTTGGTCTTAGAGAACCAGAAAATTTGCATTAGTGTGTCTTATCGAGTTTGTTAGGATGCATTAGTGAGTCTGGACTTCGACCGTGTTTTCTTTAAAAATGATTGCTTAACATTTTTGTTGGAAACTATATATTTTTAACATATGAATATTATGTGATATATTAATCTCTTAACGTGTTTGATATTATGTGATAGATGTCTACCTCTAGAACAAGTCCCATTGACTCACCTAATAATAATGAAGAGTCAAATGTAAATTGGAATGATTTGTGGACTGATTCACAAGTTCCCGAAGAGGAACCGGAAGAAGAGTCGGAACCGGAAGAAGAATCGGAACCGGAAGAAGAATCGGAACCGGATGAAGAAATAGAACCGGTGGGGGAAATAATAAAACGGTTAAGTAAAAGAAAATCCTCAACCAACCGACCAAAGTTAATTATGGTCAATGGTGTTTCCGCCAAGGAAGCAAAATATTGGGAGGATTACCAATTCTCCGATGAATCGGATTCCGACGAGAATTCCGATGATGTTATAGAAATTACCCCAACTGAATTTAAAAAGGCAAAAGAAAATAATAAGGGAAAGGGCATAAAAATAGAGAAATCTAATTCCAACCCCGATGAACTTTATATGTATCGTCAACCCCCGAAGTCCTTAAGTTGTAACAATGACCCGGGAACCTCTAAACCACCAGGTTTTTCTAAACCAATGTGGACAACGACGGCTCGTATTAGGGGAACATCATATATCCCTAGAAACTTGGCAAAACGAACCAAAACCGAAGAAGAAGAAACGAGCGATTCGGAATAAGATAGTTGTATTCGTGTGGTGTAATATATGGAATATAGTGTTCTTATGCTTTATGATATATGTAAAAATTTCTTGTATTAATAAGTATTTTTTTATGAATCTAACTCTTGTCTATTTTACAGTTTAAAAACACAAAATGGATAGACAACCCAATATTTTAAGAGACCTACCCGGAGACATGATTGATGAAATCTTGTCTAGAGTCGGCCAGAATTCTTCGGCACAACTATTTAAGGCGAGATCAGTTTGTAAGACATTCGAAGAACGTTCCAAGAATGTCTTGGTTTATAAGAGACTTTCGTTTGAAAGATGGGGGATATCACATTGGGAAACCCATAAGTTACGATGTGTTTACTTTGACGCATATATTGCGGGGAACCCAAATGCTATTTTACGCAACGGGTTAAGAAATTATTTTGACTCAATATATCCGAATATTGGACTTCGTGATTTAGAAAAAGCGGCTAACATGCAACATAAAGAAGCATGTTATGCTTACGGATTAGTAATGTTCGCTTCTCACCAAAGTGAGAACAAGAACATCGGGCTACAACTATTAAACAAAACGTTTCCACAAGTGACGGAGTCGGTAATTGGGGTAAGAAATGAGGTTTTTAGATTATTACGGGACTGTTGGACATTACGTAACCCTCGTCCCTTTGATGACGTTACAACACGCTGTCTTATCAACGGCCATAACGGTTATGTTGCACAAGACCAAGGATGGGAAGTAGTCCTAGTAAAACCAGAATGCATGACTTGTTTCTGGACGTATGAATTACGTGTCTTTATTGCCTTTGCTGAACGACTTGTGTACTAGCTAGAATTGTCTTCACAACTATCTTGTATCAAAGTTATTGTGTGCTATATTTCATGCTTTATGTAAAATAAGCGGTATTGTAAGTTTGTAAAATATTGTATAAAAGTTTGAACGCGAAATATTATTATAATCAGTTTTTCATATAGAATTGTAGTAGTTGAATTGTATATTAGCTACTAAGTATGAACTTAACGGGTAGGTACTACCCGAATTTAAACTTATAAAACGCTAATATGAAGAAAAAGCTTTTATAAATGAGTTCATATTATGCTACGAAATACTATTAACTACTCTTAATATTCTGTATGATTAACTTGTTCCATTTAACTATTTTGAAGGAAATGGCACCGACTACTCGACACACCGTGAATATGAATGAAGAGGAATTCCGTACTTTTCTAGCTTCAAACATAGCCGCAGTACAGGCTGCGCTACATACCAACAATAACCTTGGATCTAGCAGTACAGGAAATCGTGTAGGATGCACCTACAAAGAATTCACTGCCTGCAAACCTTTGGAATTTGATGGAACCGAAGGACCGATCGGATTGAAACGGTGGACCGAGAAGGTTGAATCGGTGTTTGCCATAAGTAAGTGTACTGAAGAGGACAAAGTGAAGTACGCTACGCATACCTTCACAGGTTCTGCGTTAACATGGTGGAATACCTATCTAGAGCAAGTGGGACAAGATGATGCGTACGCACTACCGTGGTCAGCATTCAAGCACTTGATGAACGAGAAGTACCGTCCCAGAACCGAGGTCAATAAGCTCAAGACAGAACTTAGAGGGTTACGAACCCAAGGATTTGATATTACCACGTACGAAAGACGATTCACAGAATTGTGCCTATTGTGTCCGGGAGCATTCGAAGATGAGGAAGAGAAGATCGACGCGTTTGTGAAAGGATTACCGGAAAGAATCCAAGAAGATATAAGTTCACACGAGCCCGCCTCCATACAACAGGCATGTAGAATGGCTCACAAACTAGTGAACCAGATTGAAGAAAGAATTAAAGAACAGACTGCTGAAGAGGCCAATGTGAAGCAAGTCAAAAGAAAGTGGGAGGAAAACGGTGATAAGAATCACCAATACAACAACAACAGCAATTACAACAATAATCGCAACAATTATCCCAACAATCGCAACATCAATCGCAACTACAACAAACGGCCCAACAACAACAACAACAACAACAACAGCAACTACAACAATCATCCCAACAACAATAATAACCGCAACAACAACAACAATCAGAAGCAACTATGCCAAAGGTGTGAAAAGAATCACTCGGGGTTCTGCACCAAATTTTGCAACAAGTGTAAAAGAAATGGTCATAGCGCGGCAAAGTGTGAGGTCTACGGACCAGGGGTTAATAGAACGAAAGGAACAAATGGTGTCGGAACGAGTAATGGCGGAGCAAGTAGTGTCGGAGCAAGTTATGCCAATGTAGTTTGTTATAAATGTGGAAAACCAGGCCACATTATTAGAAATTGCCCGAACCAGGAGAACACGAATGGACAAGGCCGTGGAAGAGTTTTCAATATTAATGCGGTAGAGGCACAGGAAGACCCGGAGCTTGTTACGGGTACGTTTCTTATTGACAATAAATCTGCTTACGTTTTATTTGATTCGGGTGCGGATAGAAGCTATATGAGTAGAGATTTTTGTGCTAAGTTAAGTTGTCCATTGACGCCTTTGGATAGTAAATTTTTACTCGAATTAGCAAATGGTAAATTAATTTCAGCAGATAATATATGTCGGAATCGAGAAATTAAACTGGTTAGCGAAACATTTAAGATTGATTTGATACCAGTAGAGTTAGGGAGTTTTGATGTGATAATCGGTATGGACTGGTTGAAGGAAGTGAAAGCAGAGATCGTCTGTTACAAAAATGCAATTCGCATTATACGAGAAAAAGGAAAACCCTTAATGGTGTACGGAGAAAAGGGCAACACGAAGCTACATCTTATTAGTAATTTGAAGGCACAAAAACTAATAAGAAAAGGTTGCTATGCTGTTCTAGCACACGTCGAGAAAGTACAAACTGAAGAAAAGAGCATCAATGATGTTCCCATTGCAAAAGAATTTCCCGATGTATTTCCGAAAGAATTACCGGGATTACCCCCACATCGATCCGTTGAATTTCAAATAGATCTTGTACCAGGAGCTGCACCAATAGCTCGTGCTCCTTACAGACTCGCACCCAGCGAGATGAAAGAACTGCAAAGCCAATTACAAGAACTTTTAGAGCGTGGTTTCATTCGACCAAGCACATCACCGTGGGGAGCTCCTGTTTTGTTTGTCAAGAAGAAAGATGGTACATTCAGGTTGTGTATCGACTACCGAGAGTTGAACAAACTTACCATCAAGAACCGCTACCCACTACCGAGAATCGACGACTTATTTGATCAACTACAAGGCTCGTCTGTTTATTCAAAGATTGACTTACGTTCCGGGTATCATCAAATGCGGGTGAAAGAAGATGATATTCCAAAGACTGCTTTCAGAACACGTTACGGTCATTACGAGTTTATGGTCATGCCGTTTGGTTTAACTAATGCACCAGCTGTGTTCATGGACCTTATGAACCGAGTGTGTGGACCATACCTTGACAAGTTTGTCATTGTTTTCATTGATGACATACTTATTTACTCAAAGAATGACCAAGAACACGGTGAACATTTGAGAAAGGTGTTAGAAGTATTGAGGAAGGAAGAATTGTACGCTAAGTTTTCAAAGTGTGCATTTTGGTTGGAAGAAGTTCAATTCCTCGGTCACATAGTGAACAAAGAAGGTATTAAGGTGGATTCGGCAAAGATAGAAACTGTTGAAAAGTGGGAAACCCCGAAAACTCCGAAACACATACGCCAGTTTTTAGGACTAGCTGGTTACTACAGAAGGTTCATCCAAGATTTTTCCAGAATAGCAAAACCCTTGACTGCATTAACGCATAAAGGGAAGAAATTTGAATGGAAGGATGAACAAGAGAAAGCGTTTCAGTTATTGAAGAAAAAGCTAACTACGGCACCTATATTGTCATTGCCTGAAGGGAATGATGATTTTGTGATTTATTGTGACGCATCAAAGCAAGGTCTCGGTTGTGTATTAATGCAACGAACGAAGGTGATTGCTTATGCGTCTAGACAATTGAAGATTCACGAACAAAATTATACGACGCATGATTTGGAATTAGGCGCGGTTGTGTTTGCATTAAAGACTTGGAGGCACTACTTATATGGGGTCAAAAGTATTATATATACCGACCACAAAAGTCTTCAACACATATTTAATCAGAAACAACTGAATATGAGGCAGCGTAGGTGGATTGAATTATTGAATGATTACGACTTTGAGATTCGTTACCACCCGGGGAAGGCAAATGTGGTAGCCGATGCCTTGAGCAGGAAGGACAGAGAACCCATTCGAGTAAAATCTATGAATATAATGATTCATAATAACATTACTACTCAAATAAAGGAGGCGCAACAAGGAGTTTTAAAAGAGGGAAATTTAAAGGATGAAATACCCAAAGGATCGGAGAAGCATCTTAATATTCGGGAAGACGGAACCCGGTATAGGGCTGAAAGGATTTGGGTACCAAAATTTGGAGATATGAGAGAAATGGTACTTAGAGAAGCTCATAAAACCAGATACTCAATACATCCTGGAACGGGGAAGATGTACAAGGATCTCAAGAAACATTTTTGGTGGCCGGGTATGAAAGCCGATATTGCTAAATATGTAGGAGAATGTTTGACGTGTTCTAAGGTCAAAGCTGAGCATCAGAAACCATCAGGTCTACTTCAACAACCCGAAATCCCGGAATGGAAATGGGAAAACATTACCATGGATTTCATCACTAAATTGCCAAGGACTGCAAGTGGTTTTGATACTATTTGGGTAATAGTTGATCGTCTCACCAAATCCGCACACTTCCTACCAATAAGAGAAGATGACAAGATGGAGAAGTTAGCACGACTGTATTTGAAGGAAGTCGTCTCCAGACATGGAATACCAATCTCTATTATCTCTGATAGGGATGGCAGATTTATTTCAAGATTCTGGCAGACATTACAGCAAGCATTAGGAACTCGTCTAGACATGAGTACTGCCTATCATCCACAAACTGATGGGCAGAGCGAAAGGACGATACAAACGCTTGAAGACATGCTACGAGCATGTGTTATTGATTTCGGAAACAGTTGGGATCGACATCTACCGTTAGCAGAATTTTCCTACAACAACAGCTACCATTCAAGCATTGAGATGGCGCCGTTTGAAGCACTTTATGGTAGAAAGTGTAGGTCTCCGATTTGTTGGAGTGAAGTGGGGGATAGACAGATTACGGGTCCAGAGATTATACAAGAAACTACCGAGAAGATCATCCAAATTCAACAACGGTTGAAAACTGCCCAAAGTCGACAAAAGAGCTACGCTGACATTAAAAGAAAAGATATAGAATTTGAAATTGGAGAGATGGTCATGCTTAAAGTTTCACCTTGGAAAGGCGTTGTTCGATTTGGTAAACGAGGGAAATTAAATCCAAGGTATATTGGACCATTCAAGATTATTGATCGTGTCGGACCAGTAGCTTACCGACTTGAGTTACCTCAACAACTCGCGGCTGTACATAACACTTTCCACGTCTCGAATTTGAAGAAATGTTTTGCTAAAGAAGATCTCACTATTCCGTTAGATGAAATCCAAATCAACGAAAAACTCCAATTCATCGAAGAACCCGTCGAAATAATGGATCGTGAGGTTAAAAGACTTAAGCAAAACAAGATACCAATTGTTAAGGTTCGATGGAATGCTCGTAGAGGACCCGAGTTCACCTGGGAGCGTGAAGATCAGATGAAGAAGAAATACCCGCATATATTTCCAGAAGATTCGTCAACACCTTCAACAGCTTAAAATTTCGGGACGAAATTTATTTAACGGGTAGGTACTGTAGTGACCCGAACTTTTCCATGTTTATATACATTAATTGAGATTGATGTTTACATGATTAAATGTTTTCAACATGTTAAGCAATCAAACTTGTTAAGACTTGATTAATTGAAATAGGTTTCATATAGACAATTGACCACCCAAGTTGACCGGTGATTCACGAACGTTAAAACTTGTAAAAAAACTATATGATGACATATATATGGTTATATATATAGTTAACATGATATTATGATAAGTAAACATGTCATTAATTATATTAACAATGAACTACATATGTAAAAACAAGACTACTAACTTAATGATTTTGAAACGAGACATATATGTAACGTTTATCGTTGTAACGACATTTAATGTATATATATCATATTAAGAGATATTCGTACATCATAATATCATGATAATATAATAATTTAAAATCTCTTTTGATATTATAAACATTGGGTTAACAACATTTAACAAGATCGTTAACTTAAAGGTTTCAAAACAACACTTACATGTAACGACTAACGATGACTTAACGACTCAGTTAAAATGTATATACATGTAGTGTTTTAATATGTATTTATACACTTTTGAAAGACTTCAATACACTTATCAAAATACTTCTACTTAACAAAAATGCTTACAATTACATTCTCGTTCAGTTTCATCAACAATTCTACTCGTATGCACCCGTATTCGTACTCGTACAATACACAGCTTTTAGATGTATGTACTATTGGTATATACACTCCAATGATCAGCTCTTAGCAGCCCATGTGAGTCACCTAACACATGTGGGAACCATCATTTGGCAACTAGCATGAAATATCTCATAAGATTACAAAAATATGAGTAATCATTCATGACTTATTTACATGAAAACAAAATTACATATCCTTTATATCTAATCCATACACCAACGACCAAAAACACCTACAAACACTTTCATTCTTCAATTTTCTTCATCTAATTGAACTCTCTCAAGTTCTATCTTCAAGTTCTAAGTGTTCTTCATAAATTCCAAAAGTTCTAGTTTCATAAAATCAAGAATACTTTCAAGTTTGCTAGCTCACTTCCAATCTTGTAAGGTGATCATCCAACCTCAAGAAATCTTTGTTTCTTACAGTAGGTTATCATTCTAATACAAGGTAATAATCATATTTAAACTTTGGTTCAATTTCTATAACTATAACAATCTTATTTCAAGTGATGATCTTACTTGAACTTGTTTTCGTGTCATGATTTTGCTTCAAGAACTTTGAGCCATCCAAGGATCCATTGAAGCTAGATCCATTTTTCTCTTTTCCAGTAGGTTCATCCAAGGAACTTAAGGTAGTAATGATGTTCATAACATCATTCGATTCATACATATAAAGCTATCTTATTCGAAGGTTTAAACTTGTAATCACTAGAACATAGTTTAGTTAATTCTAAACTTGTTCGCAAACAAATGTTAATCCTTCTAACTTGACTTTTAAAATCAACTAAACACATGTTCTATATCTATATGATATGCTAACTTAATGATTTAAAACCTGGAAACACGAAAAATACCGTAAAACCGGATTTACGCCGTCGTAGTAACACCGCGGGCTGTTTTGGGTTAGTTAATTAAAAACTATGATAAACTTTGATTTAAAAGTTGTTATTCTGAGAAAATGATTTTTATTATGAACATGAAACTATATCCAAAAATTATGGTTAAACTCAAAGTGGAAGTATGTTTTCTAAAATGGTCATCTAGACGTCGTTCTTTCGACTGAAATGACTACCTTTACAAAAACGACTTGTAACTTATTTTTCCGACTAGAAACCTATACTTTTTTTGTTTAGATTCAAAAAATATAGTTCAATATGAAACCATAGCAATTTGATTCACTCAAAACGGATTTAAAATGAAGAAGTTATGGGTAAAACAAGATTGGATAATTTTTCTCATTTTAGCTACGTGAAAATTGGTAACAAATCTATTCCAACCATAACTTAATCAACTTGTATTATATATTATGTAATCTTGAGATACCATAGACACGTATACAATGTTTCGACCTATCATGTCGACACATCTATATATATTTCGGAACAACCATAGACACTCTATATGTGAATGTTGGAGTTAGCTATACAGGGTTGAGGTTGATTCCAAAATATATATAGTTTGAGTTGTGATCAATACTGAGATACGTATACACTGGGTCGTGGATTGATTCAAGATAATATTTATCGATTTATTTCTGTACATCTAACTGTGGACAACTAGTTGTAGGTTACTAACGAGGACAGCTGACTTAATAAACTTAAAACATCAAAATATATTAAAAGTGTTGTAAATATATTTTGAACATACTTTGATATATATGTATATATTGTTATAGGTTCGTGAATCAACCAGTGGCCAAGTCTTACTTCCCGACGAAGTAAAAATCTGTGAAAGTGAGTTATAGTCCCACTTTTAAAATCTAATATTTTTGGGATGAGAATACATGCAGGTTTTATAAATGATTTACAAAATAGACACAAGTACGTGAAACTACATTCTATGGTTGAATTATCGAAATCGAATATGCCCCTTTTTATTAAGTCTGGTAATCTATGAATTAGGGAACAGACACCCTAATTGACGCGAATCCTAAAGATAGATCTATTGGGCCTAACAAACCCCATCCAAAGTACCGGATGCTTTAGTACTTCGAAATTTATATCATATCCGAAGGGTGTCCCGGAATGATGGGGATATTCTTATATATGCATCTTGTTAATGTCGGTTACCAGGTGTTCACCATATGAATGATTTTTATCTCTATGTATGGGATGTGTATTGAAATATGAAATCTTGTGGTCTATTATTATGATTTGATATATATAGGTTAAACCTATAACTCACCAACATTTTTGTTGACGTTTTAAGCATGTTTATTCTCAGGTGATTATTAAGAGCTTCCGCTGTCGCATACTTAAATAAGGACGAGATTTGGAGTCCATGCTTGTATGATATTGTGTAAAAACTGCATTCAAGAAACTTATTTTGTTGTAACATATTTGTATTGTAAACCATTATGTAATGGTCGTGTGTAAACAGGATATTTTAGATTATCATTATTTGATAATCTACGTAAAGCTTTTTAAACCTTTATTGATGAAATAAAGGTTATGGTTTGTTTTAAAATGAATGCAGTCTTTGAAAAACGTCTCATATAGAGGTCAAAACCTCGCAACGAAATCAATTAATATGGAACGTTTTTAATCAATAAGAACGGGACATTTCAACTAGCACGACAGCGGAAGCAAATAACCTTAAGCACCTGAGAAAAACATGCTTAAAAATGTCAACACAAAGGTTGGTGAGCTATAGTTTAAGTATAACAGTATGTAAGGTAGGCCACGAGATTTTAGTGCTACAAAGAGCGTTTCAAAACAGTATGATAAAGTATATGTTAACCGTGGGCACTTGGTAACTAACTTAACGTTTATACCCCCTGAAAGTACACTTGGCAAGTGCGTATGTTTACGAAGTATTAAACACTCGTTAAATGCTAGCGCGACTAGCCCGAGTGGGGATGTCAAACCCTATGGATCCATATCTAAGATTCACGTTCACCGGTTCAAAAACCAATGACTAAATGTTAGCGAGCTAAAGAGAATGTTTATGCCGTTGTATAACCCACACATATATAAGTTTAAGTACTGGTGCCTAGTATGTAAAACATAAAATCCGCATGTATTCTCAGTTCCCAAAATGAGTTAAAGTAAAAAGGGAATGCTATAACTCACAATGATAAAGTAGCGGTAAAGTATGACTCGGGAAATAAGCAAGTATGTAGGTTGTCCAAACGGGTCCTCAACCTAAGTCAAATAGTACTAAGTCAGTAAATCGTCTGAAAAGGTTTAAAAGTATGTAAATAAGGTCGTAAGGGTCATCATCATTCATCATTAAACAAAAGGTGTAAAGTAAGTTTCGTTCATGAAAAGAGTTTTAAACAAAGGCTGAGTTCGGTCAGTCACCACTGTCTCTACACCTACTAAAATAAGGTGAGACCAGTGGCCATGGCTCCGTATATGAGTCCTTTAGTTGTGGTAAAAATCGAGAAGCAAACTCGTCTTCGTTGGACCGTGGCGACGGTCTAAGTGCGAGTAGGTCAGAATTTTCAGCACAACGTTAAATGGACATAGTGATGATCGGAGGGCCATAAATCCTAAACCGTAACTCGGATTAAGACGAGTCCTAAATGAAAAGTTATCTACTCGAACAGAGCTATCTGAAAATCATAATTACAGTAGCCCAGGTCATACGGGTCAGACACATAAACAGTAGAACAGTAGGGTCAGTAGGTTTCGGTGGTTCTTGGTGCTCGATGCTTATCATGGTTCTCATCCTTGATGCATATAGCTTCAAGTGTACAACTCGTTGATGTGTTTGCATAATTTTCACCAAGGTTTGACCATCATAACCCAAGTTCAAGTCTAAGACATGAAGCACAACTCACTTAAGTGTTGCAAGTGTTTTGATGAACCAAAGTTACATCAAAGTCTTAGATCTAACACATACATGAACTTTAAAACTAATAATAAGTTACAAACTTGAAAGTGAACTTATGAAATCAAGATCTTAAGTTGTAGAACATATTTCTTAGTTAGATCTTGAAGATCCTAGACCCAAAAGTCTAGATCTAACATAAGTGTACAAAGTTATAGTTAAAGAAAGCTTACTTACATGTTCTTGAACTTTCAAAGTTAACTTTTAGTTCAAGATTAATGAGATCAAAGTTAACTAGTAACACTTGACCAATAACAACCAACAAACATGAAATTAAAGTGCATAATGTAAAGAATAAACTAAGTAAACAAGTAACTAGTTCATGAGTTTCATACTTTAAAGATTCAAGCCTAAGTCTTGATCTTTAAGAAAGTAAACTTTAAAGTTTACTAACATGAATTACAAGTATGCTTTCACAACTCATGAACTTAAATATTTTTAAAGCATTATATGTAGAACATAAACTAAAGAGTTTTGTTCTTGTATGTCTTGTAAGAACAAGATAAATGAAGAATGAAACTAGTAAGTTTGATTCTTGAAAACATGTAAGTAATAACTACAAGTAAGTAACAACTACAACAAGTAACAAAACAATAATCAAAGAACAAGTGATGATGATGATTAAGGGGTGTTAGTATTCGGTTTTTAGCAAGGAGGAGGAAGGAAAAGTTCATAATACTTACAAGTATTTGAGAGGAAAAGAGAGAAAAAAGTATGTAAGTAAGAGTGTGTATATGAGAAATGAGGATGAAAGTGAACAAGTAATGTAAAAAAAAAAGATTTTGAATCCCTTCTCACCCATGGGATCCCACGGTCAGCAGAAAAAAAAGGAAGGGGGAGAAGTCCACAAGGTTTATGCATGTATGTGTCATAAAAGATGGATATATGGGGTGTTTGCATGGGGATTATGGTGCAAGTATGTTGCAACTAGATTCTTTACTAGTTAATCTATCTAGTTTAGTTCCAAGGTAATACTTACATGGTAGGTTGGGCTAAAAAGTCCATTAAGAAGTAGGTTGGGCTTATAAGTCCTCATTCAAGAGTCCATTAACATTAATCAAGCCCAAGTTCAAGTATTTCACAAGTTAATCCAATTAAAGCCCAAGTAATCAACTAATATTCTTAGTTAATTAAAATGATTAATAAAATCAATCATGAATGTAAATAATATTCTAAAAATATTATTCGTGAAAGTTTCGTGTGTCACAAAGACGTTTCGTGCAATTAAAGTCAAGTACGGGCAATCATGGCAACAAGTAAATGTAATAACATACATTCGTTTAATCACACTCATTATTAATAACAATTATTAATAAAATAACGTTGAAAAATCCAGGGTCGTTACAATAGTTTATCTTATAATGGGTTTCCTTCGGTAATAGAAGGATATTCTGATGCGAGTTGGATAACCAATATTGAAGATCATTCTTCAACGAGTGGTTGGGTGTTCTTGCTTGGGGGAGGTGCAATTTCATGGGCTTCTAAGAAGTAGATGTATTACCAACTCAACGATGAAATCTGAGTTTGTTGCTTTAGCTGCTGCAGGTAAAGAAGCAGAATGGCTTAGAAACTTGATCCATGAGATACCATTATGGCCTAAACCTATAGCACCCATGTCTATCCATTGTGATAGTGCTGCGACATTGGCAAAGGCTTATAGCCAGATGTACAATGGAAAGTCTAGACACTTAGGTGTCAGACATAGCATGATTCGTGAACTCATCATGAATGGGGTGATTTCTATAGTGTTCGTGAGGTCACAACAGAATTTAGCTGATCACTTGACGAAGGGATTGGCAAGAGACTTGGTTGACAAGTCTGCTGTGGGGATGGGTTTAAAGTCCACATAAATGTCTAATTATAAGATACCCAATTCCCTTCCAATGAAAATTAGAAGTTGAATTCAATGCGGAAGGCTTATACTTAGAAATTTGGAGTACATAAATTTTATATCATCCCAAGGTAAGGTATGTACTCGGACCTGCTGAAGGTGAAGTTGAAGTCTAGCTTCTTAACAGTTCATTTCAAAAAGTGCAAGATCAGGTGCATGACTGAAGTGAACTACCTATGTGAATGTGAAGTTTTGCCGCTTCAACAAAGCTTGGACTTTTAGCTTTGGATACATTCATGAAAGGATATGGACACATGGCTTGTAAAGTGTCAGGATAGCTTTAGAGTATTTGAAAACTTATGTGTATATTATTTTCAGTTATTCAAATGGGTTGAAGGGTTCAATTCTTAGAACACCCTGATTCTCGAATATTTGGAATGTGTAATGTACTAAGGTGAAAATTCAATCTTCAAGATATTTTCATTCATGCATGAGTTTTTGTTTTAATTTGTTTAATTCTCATGAAACGAATTGCACTAAATTGGGGAGGATTGTTAGAAATTTAGTGTAATTGAGGGATTTAATCTACACTTGTAAATGGGTTAGGAGGTACGGAGTGTACACTCATTAAGTGATAGATTACCCGGACCCGAAAGTGGTTTTCCATTATCATAAATTTGAGTGATTACGGAAGTATTATTCCTGCACTAGGTGAAACATCTCCATCGTGGAAATAAAACAAACAACTTTATGAAAAGGATTTAATCGATTTCCTTGATTTGGTTGTTGGAAATAAAACAAACAACTTTATGAAAAGGATTTAATCGATTTTCTTGATTTGGTTGTTGGAAATAAAACAAACAACTTTATGAAAAGGATTTGTTTTAGATTTGAAAAGGAAATTGAATTTTATGAAAAAGATTTAATCGATTTCCTTGATTTGGTTGTTGGAAATAAAACAAACAACTTTATGAAAAGGATTTGTTTTATATTTGAAAAGGAAATTAGTTAGTGAAACATCTCCATCGTGGAATAATACTTGTTTTTTGGTGGCTATAAATAAGGACTATCATTCATGAGAAAAAAATAGATACAAAAAAGACCTTAATACTCTTAAGCAAAAGAGTTCTTATTTACTGCCAATAACAAGAACTAATCTCTGTCTTATCCCAAAGTGATATTCGTGTAACCCAGGCAATAAGGGTCGAATAATTACTTTCGGAAAGTGATACCACGATTCAGTGATTTATCCGACTATCGATTATTTTACCCTACACGAAATTTCAATAAAACCTCCAACAATTCATATCCTTCAGATTCTTGTCAAGAAAATAATAAGCGAAAGCTCCAGCAAGGACGGCATGTGCTAACCTCACCTGCAGTACGTACCCCATGATTTTTTTTCTTTTCCCGATGATTTGTTTGTGGGGGGCTTTCTTTCTACTCAGAAGTGTGAATAAGAATGAATGATGTGACTGATGGGCCTGAATAAACATAATTGGGTCTTTTAATATACACTGTATTACTTGATCACACAGGCCCACCTAAATATGAGACCTTTTAAGAAGAAGAAATAGAAGAAGATAAAGGGATTATCACCAAAAAGCCCATTTTCTTGAACTTGTTTGCGTGAGAGCCCATAAAAAAAAAGTTTGACAATTTGCCCTCGCAAGGAGCAAGATGCCTCTTGCTCCCTTGCGCCTTGCGTCCTTGCGACCTTAGTCACACTTGAGAGCAAGGAGCAAGGAGCAAAGTGCATCTTGCTCCCAGGTGGAAGCAAGGACGCAAGGTGCCTCTTGCTCCCTTGCTCCCAGGTGGAAGCAAGGTGCATCTTGCTCCCTTGCTCCCAGGTGGAAGCAAGGACGCAAGGTGCCTCTTGCTCCCTTGCTCCCAGGTGGAAGCAAGGACGCAAGGTGCATTTGCTTCCTTGCTTCCACCTGGGAGCAAGGGAGCAAGAGGCACCTTACTCCCAGGTGGAAGCAAGGGAGCAAGAGGCACCTTGCGTCCTTGCTTCCACCTGGGAGCAAGGGAGCAAGAGGCACCTTGCTCCTTGCTCTCAAGTGTGACTAAGGTCGCAAGGACGCAAGGCGCATGGGAGCAAGAGGCATCTTGCTCCTTGCGAGGGCAAATTGTCAAACTTTTTTTTTTATGAGCTCTCACGCAAACAAGTTCAAAAAAATGGATTTTTTGGTGATAATCCCGAAGATAAACAAAATCTTTCTTGCTAAATTGGTCAATTTTAATATATACGACCCAATAAAATCCGTACTCGATGAAGAAACTTGAAATCTGAAATCCGATATTTTTAAGCCGGATTCGAGTCGGGTAAATGGATTTAGTGTCGGGTATAGCCATAGGGATGGTTTTTAAATTTTTTTCACAGGTCCAAGTCTGGGATGGTTTTAGACACAAACTCGATACCAGACCCGCATACTCAAAAAAAATACCTGAGTCCATATACCTGACACGTAAATCGGATAACCAACCCCAATACCTGAGTCCATATACCCGACACAAACCCGATACACCGGCCGTATACCTGAAAAAGACTCGAATACTCGTGTAAAAATCCGTTTACTCGATAGTTCGTATGTAAATGGGGACCGGATACACGTGGGCAAACCTATTTACCCGCTAGTTAGTACTCTATCCGTCCCACATTAATAGTTTATCTTTGAATTTTCAAAGTCTTTATTTTTTAACTTGACTTTAAATAAAAAAAAATTTATGAAAGTTATACCAAATGAAAACACATATAAAACATAATTAATTCATATAAATTTCATTAAATATTATATAACTCAAAAAGATTTATTTAAAGTTAAATTAAAAAATAAAGAGCTTGAAAATTCAAAACATGACTAATAATTTGAAACGGATGGAGAAACTAAATGAGGATCCGCCGAGTTCGGGTCCAAGTTTGGGATTTGGGATGGGATTTTTTAATCAGGTTCGAGTCTAGGATTTCCAAAACACGGTCCAAAAACTGTATTACTATTTACTACGTACTTCATTTTGACAAAAGGTGTTAATAGGCATGAGGATCTTAACGTTGTGTTTTCTTTGAAAACTTACCAAAACAATGTTAACATATATGGTTATATGTAAAAAAAAACAAGATAAATGGAATGAATTTGCTAATTAGCTTACTTGGTTAGATGATTTCACTTCAACCCACGGGGACCAATCACACAATTTTCTCAATATTTTTCTTGTACAAATACTGATTTATTTATTGTTTAAACTAGGTACATTAATATGTGTCCTGTACAGTTTTTGATACATGAGGATGAGATGATACTAATTAAGTTTCTACCAAACTTTCTCATAAATCATATGTAGATGCTTAGATTTAAATAATTTTAATATATAATAGGAGTTACTTTTCTCAAGTGATTATGTGGTGGAGAAATAATTCATTAGAGGTGGTAGTTGAAGCAACCCAAATGCGTGTCTAATACCACGCGAGTTGTCAATGACGTAGCTATCACTAAAAGTCTCGCGAGATCATTGCTTATCAATGACCGTACGTTTAAAGGAAATATGCTACATGATTTAATTACAATTTACAATTACAATCTTCAAAATTCAAATTTCAAAGTCTGATTACGAATTTGATGAACATAGGAAGACAAATGTCCTCATGATTTTTTTTTTTTAAAAATAGTAATAACTAGTTTATAACCCGCAATTTCGCGGGATTATGTATGAAAAATGTTGCAATAATGTTAGATAGTTAACCAATGTAACGTGATACTTGAGTACATTTTTTGTACATTTTTTTATATAGGTTAAGTGAATAATAAATAGTATACGTAATGTGATCCTTTGTAAAGATATATTACATTGAAGCATTATTCATATTGTCATTCGCCTTGATGTAGCTCCTCTGATAAACTGGCGTGATACATAGGCTATATATATTATATGTGTTGGCAAGTTGTTGATTATTCCATATTGTACAACGGCTAACATTTTCTAACAGTTAACTTTTAGGAGGTAAAATGTGTATAAAACCTTTTATTATATATCAGTACCTTATCACACCGCGACCAGTTATCAGAATCAACCTTTTCCAATTGCCAAGATGCCTACATGTCATATACTTGTTACAGCATCCCATGATACACAAAAGTATCACTAAATTAACACAAAAGTCAACAAATTGATACAATAATTGACGTATATTATTTACATTGAAAATTACATAAAGAATGCAGATTAATAAATGAAAATATTACAATTGAAACAAAAGCAAGATCATTTGTTAAGGTCGTTAATCATACTAACAAACATAAATACTAAAGATTCCAACCCACAAACCTCTACTGATGATCATATTGGCAAATATATATTATCATGGGATTAAATACAACCTAATGTTGAAAGCTCCAATGATACTTGAAAACGAAGATGGACATACCATAAGCTAGCATTTACAAGCGGTTTCAAAGCTCCAATGATACTTGAAAACGCACTATTTCGGATATCACTGCATCATATGACAACAATATTACATTCAATATACAAGTAACAATGTGTAAAATCAAACTACAAATTACGACATCTGGAAGAATTATGTGCCCCTTTATTCCTTTTTGCAACAAAGTTAGAACTCAGTTTTGACATACACAAGTTGTTGGAGTATGGAGAAATTTAAACAAAGTAGGAAAAAGCGCCACAAAAGGTGAGTTAAGGTGTTGCACGGATTTTGCAGATTTCGGTAAGCGTGAAACAGTGAAATGCGGCGCATCACTCTAAGGATGCGGCGCATCCATGCAGCAAAATAATCCGAAGGTTTTAGATGCGGAGCATTGAGCTGAAATGGCGCATCAAAGGGGTCAGATGCGGCGCATCCAGATCCAGATGCGGCGCATCTGGAGCTGGTACTTGAATCTGAAACGTGGAAAACTATAGGGATGCGGCGCATCTCTTTCAGATGCGGCGCATCGCCTCTCTGTCAGCAATTTGGCAAGTTGCAACCTTTACATCCGAGCATGCTTTGGCCTCCTTTCACTTTACGTGCAAAGTTGATCACTTTACACCTAAAATTAGGGTTGTGATCATGCCAATACAAGGTGGAAAGCATGGCTACTTGGTTTATCTTTCATGATTGCTAGCACACTTGAAGATCAAGTTGAAGTTTCATGGTGTTCTTGTTTTCTCTATATATAGAACTCATTGTATGCAATTGTAACACACCACTCTCAAATATTCAGTAAATAAATGATCTCTAGTTGGTCCGTGGACTAAAGCAATCACAACGATTGCATATAACCACGTTATATCTTGTGTCGTTCTTACATTTCTTGCATTTTAATCTTTCGTTCATTAAGTGGGTTGAGTGATCTTGATAGTATCACTACTTGGCTAGTAGTCTTGTAGAATTACTAGCGTTGTTTGGGTTCTAATATCCTAACAACTGGTATCTAGAGCACAAGGTTTTGTTAAAGGGATGATGGCGGAAGACGGAAAGTTTAGAATCGACCGATTCGATGGGAGAGACTTTGGCTTTTGGAAGATGCAAATTGAAGATTACTTGTATCAAAAGAAGCTACACCAACCCTTGTTAGAGACCAAGCCCGAAAGCATGGACGATGCCGATTGGACGCTTTTGGATCGTCAAGCTTTGGGTGCTATTCGTCTTTCACTTGCTGAGAATGTTGCATACAACGTTGTGAATGAGAAGACGACGTTTGCTTGCTTGAAAGCACTCTCTAACATGTATGAGAAACCTACATCTGCAAATAAGGTATTTCTCATGCATCAGTTGTTCAATACTAAGATGAAGGAAGGTACGAGTGCAACGGATCATATCAATGAATTTAATAATATCGTTTCAAGGCTTGAATCGGTATAGATTAAGTTTGATGATGAACTAAAAGCACTTATCTTGCTTTCATCATTACCGGAAAGTTGGTCGGGTACGGTTACCGCGGTTAGTAGCTCTACGGGAACTACTAAGCTAGCGTTTGAAGCTATAAGGGATTTGATTCTTGATGAAGATACTCGTAGGAGAAACTCGGGAGAATCAACGTCCGGTTCTTTGTTAAGTACCGACAACCGGGGTAGGAAATTTGAACGCGGTGAGAAGAAGGGTAGGAAGAAGTCTAAGAAGAGGAATTCATCGAAAGATAGAAGTGAAGTTACTTGTTGGGGTTGCAATCAAAAAGGGCACTTTCAAAGGAATTGCAAAAATGGTTCCGCGAAAGGTGTAAACTTGGCCGAAGGGGAAAGTGATGATGCACTTTTGTGTAGTGTTGAAAATTCTATGGAGTCTTGGATTTTGGATTCGGGAGCTTCGTTTCATGCTACTCATGTCAAAAGCATGATGAAGAATTTTCGTTCATATCAAGGCAAGGTGAGATTGGCGGACAACAAGCAACTCAACATAGAGGGCATTGGAGATGTTGTTTTGAAGACTACTCTTGGTTCTAATTGGACTTTGAAGAACGTAAGGTACATTCCTAAATTGAAAAGGAAACTTATTTCGGTTGGTCAATTAGATGATGAAGGTAACGCGGTTACTTTTGAAAACCGCCAATGGAAGGTGGTTAAGGGTAGTTGTATAGTGGCTCGTGGACATAAAAGGGGAACTCTTTATATGGTTGAAGTGCTTGATGAAGACACGGTGGTTGCTACGATTAATGTTGAGTACGAATCAACTCTATGGCACCGAAGACTTGGGCATATGAGTGAGAAGGGTATGAAGATGCTTGTTTCGAGTGGGAGGATTCCTGATTTGAAGAAAGTAGAACTTGGGTTTTGCAAACCATGTGTATATGGGAAGCAAAAGAAGGTGACTTTTGGGAAATCGGAGAATGCACCTAAGTTGGAGAAATTGGAGCTCGTTCATACGGATTTGTTTGGTCCAACCAATGTAGAATCACATGGAGGTTCTCGCTATTATGTCACCTTCATTGACGACTCCACTCGAAAGGTATAGGTTTATTTTCTTAAAGCTAAATCCGATGTGTTTAATACTTTTGTGAAGTGGAAAGCTATGGTAGAAAATGAGACTAACTTGAAGGTTAAGTGCTTGAAGTCAGATAATGGAGGAGAATATGGTAGTCTTGAGTTTAAAGACCATTGTGCAAAGCTCGGTATTAGAATGTTGAAAACGGTACCGGAGACACCGCAACACAATGGGGTCGCCGAACGTATGAATCGTACATTAAATGAAAGGGCTAAGAGTATGAGACTACATGCCGGTTTGCCTAAGATGTTTTGGGCAGATGCGGTTAATACGGCGGCTTATTTGATAAATAGGGGACCCTCAACACCGTTGGGTTTCCGAATTCCCGAGGAAGAATGGCAAGGTAAGAAGGTGAGTTATGGTCACCTTAGGATCTTTGGGTGTAATGCATATGTGGAGACCAAAGATGCGGATAAAGACAAGCTTGAAGCTAAGCCAAAGAAGTGTATTTTCATAGGCTACGGGTCGGATGAAATGGGTTATCGTTGTTGGGACAACGAAGCTAGAAAAGTAATTCGTTCGCGAGATGTTACTTTTGATGAAGATTCGGTCTATGGCAAACCGAAAATGGGGAGTCCTAAACCGAGTCAAGTTACTTTTGACGATGTTTCTATTGATGATCTTGCAGGTTCTAGTGGGAGTTTGGGAAACAATGAATTGCCGAATGACGGTGAGGCGTCGGAAAATGCTAATGATGGGAATGATTCGGAAAGCGGTGATGATTCCGAACATAGTGCGAGTTCTAGTGATGAGGAGGACACAAATGAAACCGGTCCAACCATTCCGGTTACTCCTATACCAAGACGCTCGACTAGAGTGCCCAAACCTAATCCTAGGTATTCTCCATCAGCAAACTACTTGCTCTATACCGAGAATGGTGAACCCGAAAGTTACTTTGAGGCAAGGAAGACAAAAGAATCCATACAATGGGAGCTTGCCATGAAAGAAGAGATGGGATCACTTGAGAAGAACAAGACTTGGTCACTAGTGAAGTTACCTCATGATAAAAGGGCATTGCAAAGCAAATGGGTGTATAGAATCAAGAATGAGTTAGATGGCAAGAGAAGGTACAAGGCTCGTTTGGTAGTCAAAGGCTTTCAACAAAAGGAAGGGGTTGACTACAAAGAGATATTTTCACCGGTAGTTAAAATGACTACTATCCGTTTGGTACTTTCTATGGTTGCATCCGAAGACTTACATCTTGAGCAACTAGATGTAAAAACTGCATTCTTACATGGTGATCTTGTTGAAGAGATCTACATGAGGCAACCCGAGGGCTTTGAGGTAAAGGGTAAAGAGAAGTGGGTTTGTAAGCTAAAGAAAAGTTTGTATGGATTGAAGCAAGCACCTCGGCAATGGTACTTGAAGTTTGACGAGTTTATGAAGAAGATTGGTTTCTTAAGATGTGAAGCGGATCACTGTTGCTACTTGAAGAAATTCAAGTCTTCTTACATAATCTTATTGTTGTATGTTGATGACATGTTGCTTGCAGGTTCTAACATGTCCAAAATTAACA
This sequence comes from Rutidosis leptorrhynchoides, assembly GCF_046630445.1. Taxonomy (NCBI): domain Eukaryota; kingdom Viridiplantae; phylum Streptophyta; class Magnoliopsida; order Asterales; family Asteraceae; genus Rutidosis; species Rutidosis leptorrhynchoides. The sequence continues at coordinate 83,149,785 of NC_092333.1, forward strand.
AGTTGAAGGGATTACTTTCCCGAGAATTCGAGATGAAGGATCTTGGTGGTGCTAAGCAAATACTTGGCATGAGTATTGTGCGTGATTGTGTGAAGGGTACTCTATACTTGTCTCAATCTAAATATATTGAGAAAGTAGTAGAGTGGTTCAACATGGAAGATTTAAAGGCTCGTTCTATGCCTTTGGGAAGCACCTTAAAGTTATCGAAAAGTCAATCACCAAAGACGGTAAAAGACAAAATGGATATGGAAAAGGTTCCATATGCATTGGCCGTGGGTAGTATTATGTATGCCATGGTTTGTACAAGACCCGATATTGCTCAAGCAGTGGGAGTTGTAAGTCGTTATATGTCTAATCCGGGGAAAGAGCATTGGGAAGCGGTCAAATGGTTGCTTCGTTATTTGAAAGGTACTTCTAATATGGGATTGTGTTTCTCTAAAAACAATCTCATACTTAGAGGTTATGCGGATGCTAATTTGGGTGGATGTGATGATTCGGGGAAAAGCACTACGGGTTATGTTTTCACAATGGGGAAGACGGCGATTAGTTGGTTATCTCGATTGTAAAAGAGTGTCGCTTTGTCAACCACCGAAGCCGAATACATGGCTATTGTGGAAGCTTCTAAAGAGCAAGTGTGGTTGAAGAACTTCTTAGGCGAGTTGGGTAAAAGACAAGACTATTGCGTCTTGTATTGTGATAATCAAAATGCGGTTCATCTTGGGAAGAATCCGGTGTTTCATAGTCGTACGAAACACATCAAGATAAGGTATCATTTTATTCGACAACATATAAATGATGGCACTTTATTCTTGGAGAAAATCCTTGGTACGAAGAATCCTGCCGATATGTTTACAAAGGTGGTTACAACGGAGAAATTGAGGTTTTGCATTACCTCAATTGGTCTTCTCATGAATTGATGAGAGAAGACCCCAGCTAGAGATGTTAATGGTGTTACAAGTTTAACAAGTAGTATTGAAGACCTTTTATCGAAAGTCTACTCATCCGAAGTATGTGTTGAGCGTGCGTGTTCCAAATGGTATTTGGCGGTAATCAAAGGTGGTTTAATGTCCTTGGTTAATTCATTGATATGATTGGAGTTTTGTTAAAAGTCTCCAAGTGGGAGATTTGTTGGAGTATGGAGAAATTTAAACAAAGTAGGAAAAAGCGCCACAAAAGGTGAGTTAAGGTGTTGCACGGATTTTGCAGATTTCGGTAAGCGTGAAACAGTGAAATGCGGCGCATCACTCTAAGGATGCGGCGCATCCATGCAGCAAAATAGTCCGAAGGTTTTAGATGCGGAGCATTGAGCTGAAATGGCGCATCAAAGGGGTCAGATGCGGCGCATCCAGATCCAGATGCTGCGCATCTGGAGCTGGTACTTGAATCTGAAACGTGGAAAACTATAGGGATGCAGCGCATCTCTTTCAGATGTGGCGCATCGCCTCTCTGTCAGCAATTTGGCAAGTTGCAACCTTTACATCAAAGCATGCTTTGGCCTCCTTTCACTTTAGGTGCAAAGTTGATCATTTTACACCTAAAATTAGGGCCGTGATCATGCCAATACAAGGTGGAAAGCATGGCTAGTTGGTTTATCTTTCATGATTGCTAGCACACTTGAAGATCAAGTTGAAGTTTGATGGTGTTCTTGTTTTCTCTATATATAGAACTCATTGTATGCAATTGTAATAAACCACTCTCAAATATTCAATAAATAAACGATCTCTAGTTGGTCCGTGGACTAAAGCAATCACAACGATTGCATATAACCACGTTATATCTTGTGTCGTTCTTACATTTCTTGCATTTTAATCTTTCGTTCATTAAGTGGGTTGAGTGATCTTGATAGTATCACTACTCGGCTAGTAGTCTTGTAGAATTACTAGCGTTGTTTGGGTCCTAATATCCTAACATAAGTCAAATGTGATAAGTTCAAGTTACAGTATTTGAAGAGAAGGAAGATTCGATAAGTTCAAGTTGAAGACCATGTACATCCTCGTATAAGTATCACTTATACGACGAAATCGTCAACTGCAAAATATGGGTTATGTGCCTCTAGCTTAAAATGAAACCCAGTAAACATATAAAAAGCCAGAGTAGCTATAACTCAGCAGTCACCACAACGATTTTTACACACTTATACGACGATATCGTCTCATATATTCAATGCGTAAACCGCGACCCTAATGAAGTACTTATAACATATAATCACAACCTAAAACTGTGTAAACAAAGTCAACTTCATCAAAACTGACAGCTGCTTTCAGTCCTAGCAGCTTCTCTCAAATTCTTAATCAACTTCATCAATATGGACTTTTAATAGTTCTACATAAGATTTAATGTAATTCAAGCATGCCAAACTCACTAACCTTGGTTGAATAATATATAAACAGTTCAAAAATCAGACCACGCTGACTCATCTAAATTTAAGTCTTCGAAGAAAGAATAGACCAAAGCATCAAAACTGATAATAATTGCTACAGTTAGTTACATTGTAGTATAACTCCACGATCAATAATATGGATCACCTTGCATAAAGAGTTATAAAAAGTATAACTCGTTTAATAAGCTTTAAACCCATTACCTAAAATTCAACCCATCCAATTTGCCACTCTTACTTTTAGGAGTTTTTAAAGGGTTACCCTTGCATAAACAGAATACCAAAGCCGCTGAGCATTGTGCCAATAAAAATCGATTTTCCAGGAAATGTGTTGTTGTTTACTCACCTCCTAAGGAGAAAATTGACCAAAATGCTTGTACCTACATATAAAAAAATACATAAGTTATAGATCAGACATAATTTGATCATGTGCACATCACAACATTTTGATCATGTATTCATTTGATTAACAAAATATACCAAGGGTTGTATCATATTTTTTTTTTTTGATCTTGTTTGAAGTTTCAAGTTGTACCTGAAAGGATGAAACCAATGCCTTCCATATTCTGTTAAACGTATTGGACCTTCTAATTTTTACAAACAATTATCCCAAGCAGTTAAAACAATCAGTAAGGTAAGTACCTTGCTGAGCTGCAACCTGCGGAAAAAAACATAAGCAACAACAGAAAGCTACTCGGATATGTTTGCAAAAGTTGACCTATTTACATACATATTGGTAAACTGAATGCCATCTCAAAGATTACTCAAGAATAGAAGAATAATCGACGACTCAATAATACTGGACTAAAAGAAGACAAACTTTAACATACAGGCTCAAAAAGTTGAATAATCTCACACTGATTCAATAATAATCATAGTCTTTAATAATTCATCAAGATGACAAGAACAGAGATCAACTTAGAACCCTACTCTGAGAGAATTAACACAAATACAAGATAAATATACAAATACAAGAAAAGGATGGACCTCCTGAGGCTCTAGCGTTATAAGGAGCAACCCTCAGATTATCAGATGTCACATATCGTAATTGAATTATTTTTAATGCATATCTTCCTCCTTGTGATATCTGTTCCACCATCTTGACTGCCACCTACAACAAAATTTAACAATCATTTTTCATAAACTGTTTTTTTGTTGTTGTGAAAATCAACAAACAAATGACGATCACTATTATAAGACCAACACTACTTTGCAATTAAACCTGGCCCCAGAAGAAATTTAGTTAAATCTGGATAAATTCAACCATTTGATCAACACTGATTTGATTTGATTTCATCATGGTTTTTATCGATCACGTGAAAACCCTAAGTTCACCATGCTTTGCAAATCGATTCGCCCGATTCTTATTATGAAAACCCTAAGTTCATCATGCTTTGCAAACCTAGGTTCATCATTTATGCATCGTGATGATATTCGCAGACTGGAGAAAATCATGAGAACGATTTCGTGAAGGAGGGTTTCATTGTGATGTTGTTTGATTTGATATGAATTTCGCCAATAATTATGATCGATCGCGTATTAATCTACGTTTCAATCTAGGGTTATCATTGTAATTTGCTTTGCTGGGTGACGTGCATTATTGCTAAGTTACGTATCAATTTTGTTGAACGGCTTAGATTATAGAAGTCTTTTCCATCTAAGGGTGGAGGCTTGGACATGTAGGATTTTTTAAAAATGAGTGATGTATTAAAAGTTTTGTTATAATAGATAAAAGAGATAGATTTAAATGTTACAAATATGGAAATGTTGAAATTTGTTTTACAAAAATAGTATAACCGGACTTTGGAACTCCGGTTTGTTACTTTTTATCCGAAACCGGAGTTTGGAACTCCGGTTTGCGTTCTCACTCCTCAGAATCCTGTCATGTGTCATCCACTGAAAGTTCTTCACTGAGGAGAGTGAATGCACACCGGAGTTCCAAACTCCGGTTTCGGATTGTGACAAACCGGAGTTCCAAACTCCGGTTTTACTATTTTTGTAAAACAAATTTCAAGAATTCTATTTTTGTAACATTTAAATCTATTATTACTATTTCAATAAAAAAAACCTGTCCTCATCCCCATTTAGCATATGTTGCGCTACGGTGACATGCGCCGCTTGTACATGATGATACGTCAAAAACCAAATATTTTGAGTTTTTGACGCCAGTCTTCACAAAGACTTGTAATAATTTCACTCACATCCCCAAGCCGAAAGCACAATGGAGGAGCAGATCCACAGAAACATAGTTTTTTAGCATATTCTCGAACCCTACACATATATTAACTAACGCTTAGTTGGCAACAAACAATACTCAAGAATCTTGATTTTTAAATTACTTGGGTTGGATGAATCATGATCAGCAAATTAATACCATAATCGCGATAATTTTGTCACATTTTCATTATGACGTCGTAAGAATTTGTGTAAACAAAAATGGAACCAATTCACATCTGTTGTTTTAAACATTGCACAAGCATACAACTTAATTAGATCGTATTATTTAATTAGCATGCTCATTTCTTCTTAACTTTCTGCCGGTGCTAAAACGTGTATATTGTGAATAAAGGGTATGCAACTAAGAGATTCAACGTCTACTACGATAACCTTTTGTGCCCCTAGATTTACAGATAACAATGGATAAATATACCAAATATAGGAGGCAATTGAAGGATAAATGACAATGATATTGTATTAAAATGAGGGGAAAAAGGTTGCAGTTAAATGCACGTGCTGTTAATTAGAAAAGAATGAGAGTACGTACGTGTATGCACTGGAACATTTGGAGGGGTAAAAGAAACAAAGGGATAATTAATTGAAAATGCATAAATTTCTATTGTATGCATTAAACTTTCAAATCTCATATTGTATGCATTTAACTTTCTAAATTATTCTATCGTATGTATTTAACCTGTTATAATAGGTTACCTTTCAGGTCACCTCAATTTCATTTTTAGATATTTACATTATTCGTCCCTCATATTTGTAAATCCTCATTTCGTTAGTCCCTTCATCATCATCCATCATCTTCATCCATTATTCGTCTCAGGTATTTCAATTCATTTTTTATGAATTAAGAAAACTATCCGCTTTCACTTGTTACATTTTGTCTTCTACTTATCATTATTTGGTAGATGTGGCGATTTCTACCCAAGTATGGGAAAAAGGTTTGATTTTGATTACATATTTTTCGTTAACACTTAAATCAGAAAGCATAAAACTTCCCAAGTCATTCTATTAACAAACTGTACTACATAACCATTGAAGCAAAAATCAAAAGAAGAACACCAGATTAATTTAATTTTGATGATGAGTTGCCGATCTGATCGACGATGAGTTCTAGAAACATGAACCCAGATTAATTAACTTGAAAGAAGAAACCCAGATCTAAAATTGAACCCGAAAACATGAACAAGAAACCAATATTCAAAAGCTATCACTAAATTACTAAATACTCATTAAGATGCTTTGAGTTCTAGATCTAAAATGCTGAATTCATGAAGAACATCTAAATACCCAAATATGATCTCAAATCTAGATATGAATAAGTTCGTGAAGAACATCTAAATAACATTTAAATATGATCTAAAAATCTAAACGTTTCCAAACCACAAATGATATGAAGGAGTTTAAATGCATCGAGCTTGATTTCAGATCCACAATTCGTAATCAGTGATTTACATTCTGCAATTTCTTCTTCGTTTGCTTTGTCACTGGATACTTTGTAATCGAGTTCGATTCCAGATCCACAATTCGTAATGATGATGGTTTACTTCTGTCATCAATTCGAGTTTACTTTGATTTGGGGTATTTGATTTAAGAAAATATGGGTATTTGAAAAGTATGAAGATGATGGATGATGATGAAGGGACTAATGAAATGAGGATTTATAAACATGAGGGACAAATAATATAAATATCTAAAAATGAATTTGAGGTGACCTGAATGGTGACCTATAATAACAGGTTAAATACACACAATACAATAATTTAGAAAGTTAAACGCATACAATAGGAGATTTGAAAGTTGAATGCATACAATAGGAATTTGGTGTAAGTTCAATACATTTTCAATTAATTTTCCCAAGAAACAAAGTGATTTATTTCAGGTTTTATTGATCAACACCACTAATCATTAGTTCTCTTAATAACATGTTTAATAACAGTGTCAATAAAAGTCGGTTAAAGAATTAGGAAACTAATCCGACCCGAATAGGTCTAGTAGGTCAAAGCTGTCGATGAACAGGTCAAGATCAGCTAAATGTCAAACATTCTGGTCTCAGCAGCAATTATCTGATGGAAAAATTTTAAGAACAAAAATCAAACCCTAAATCAAAGTGGTAAATAGTTGAATCGAGTACTTAGAATTCACCAGGACTGCTTCGACTTAAATGTGTTCCTCAATCCGCATCTGTTATTACATAAAATAAAAATGGCTTGCATACATCACCAAAGGATCTAAAATGCAACATAACAAACTACAACATTTGATAACATTTTAAGTCAGTAGATGCTTAACCACCAGAGACTTAGGACTTCTAGCATTCGGAATTCGGAAACTCATACTCCATCTGGCTTCTTCATTGCATCAACTTGTTTTAAATTTTCCAATGACGAGACACGTCGGTCCAGATATTCATACAGATCATCCATCTAGACAATCAAGGATGACAATTTGTTTGAACATGAAAACAAAGCACCAAATAAATAGAAAACAAAGTATAGCACAAGTTCGAATATACGGATCCATACTGAAAGCGATAAAATAATATTTGAAGTTCCTATGGCACAAAGTGACATCTGATAAACTTGTTTATGCAAATAGAATTAAACAATTTCCCCTAATTTCATATTTCACTTACCTAGGGTTTTGATCTCCAATAATCATATTGAAAAGAAACCTAACAGATATGTCAATTACTGTTACAAACCCTATATCCAATCCAAAATAATTAAAATAGAAAGAATCTAACAACATATGAAACGAAGAAAAAAAACAAAACAAAACTAATAAATGAATTTCATTTTTTGGTAGTATAAAATAAAATGGAAGATAAAAAAAAGCGAAAATGAAAAAACCTCCTGAAACATAGATTGATTATAATTTTTGAAGAACTTTATATTAGGATAATAGATTATGGCAGAACTCAGCGCAGTACCGGCTAACCCCACTGCAGCTCCGCCGAAGAAGGCCAGTGCGAAACTCCCTCGCAGTACGTGCCCCATGACTTTTTCCCTATTAGTTTCTAGTCAGAAATGTGAATAAGAGAGCCTTTTAATGTAATTAATTAATTAATACTAGCTTAAGACCCGCAAATTTGCGGGTTTTGGCAATGAAAATTAGAAATGTACAAATTTTGTGAATAAGATACACTAATTGAATTGTTCCCATATTGTGAACGGATGGCCTACCTAAGACATAACAAAAACATATCAATTAAGTAAATATGTACAAATAATACGTAGTAGTATAAATCTGGTAGGTGTGTGGATCATAAATGCGTGCAATGACACTCATGTCAAGTGTTTTGACTTAAAAAAGTGAAAGTAGCATGACAACAATTATAACAGCACCAATACAACATATGTCCACAAACCGATATTTATACACACTTGAGCTACACCTCCCTAAGAGCAACATAACATAAAGAGTGACTTATCACTAAAAGTTTTAAGGATTACCAGCGTCATACACACATGTTTCTTGAAAACTAATATCAAGATCCCAGAAGCAGCAGCCGCATCCCTGGACTGATTTGAGCTTCTAATCTTCAATGTCACTACCTTCAACCTGATCACATTCTTTACTTGGACTTGCAGCTCTTCAAGTAAATGTTTAGCACAACAAATGAATACTTTATCAAACAAATTAGCAGCTAAATGAAATCTTTATCAAACAAATTATAAAATATATATGTGAGTTTGTATTACACAACCCTTAAGAACAGGAAACAATGCAACACCAGCAAAATAGCTTAAATTTTTTATCAAATAATGTCAAACATGTTACCCAACGATTATATTCATATAAAAAATTGCATTTTAAAATTTGAAAACAACATAATATGACAAATATTTAATCTAAATACGTCTCGATACATTCTTGTAGACCACAATCTTGGTTGTTTTTGAATCCTTCCTGTCCTCGTCCAAGATGAGCACCTTCAAACCCTGAGAGGAGAGATTCAAAGGGTTTAGAAGTCTATCTATATAAAGTCTCCACATTAATATATTGACTTTCCGATGAAGGAATTTGTGCATACTCGTGTGTAACGATTTGAGTTGTTTTGTGAGTTACATAAGAGAGAGAGAGAGAGAGAGAGAGAGAGAGAGAGAGAGAGAGAGAGAGAGAGAGAGAGAGAGAGAGAGAGAGAGAGAGATAAGGTGTTTCATGTTTTGATATTTTCACGAATTTATATGAGTACGTTGCCTTTTAGGTTCATAATCTATGTATCCAAATGTTCATCAAATAATATATGCACTTAAACTTTTAGTTGGAGGAGTTACTTCAATAACGTCGTATCAATAGGCATTTGATTCCAATTCCTACTTGTGGTAACAATCGTCAGCATATCAATAAACATTCTCATCAGTTTCTCCCACAGTTTCGCTCCCGTTCTAGTATTCAAGGACACCAATGGCAGCACCATTATCCTCACTCGCCATCACTTTTTAGTCACTTTCGTGTCGGGATCACAACTTTGAGAGCAAAAGAAAAGAATAAATGTCTTGTAACTTTAACATTAATACTCATAGTTTAATTAATTCATAATTATTTAGTTCTGAAAAAAGGTTAAAGGAGGTGTCAACGTGACGCTAATGTGGCGGTTAATTTTGGGAGGAAGTTTAATAATAAATGAGAGTGGTAAGTAAATTGATCAAAATTGCCCACATCTAATCAAATAGCTCAAAAGAACTTTGAAGTATACTCAACTTATTAAGAAGCCCACTAACAGAATTCATTTCGAACTGTTATCCAACCCAATTGACCCACCCATCGTTCCACCACTACCTACAATAATAAATTGGGACTACTCTTGGCCAAAAACAAACCTGTTAAAATTTGCAGTCCCCAAACTTCGATCAACTTGCATAGCTGCAACCATAGCATCTTCTACCACCTGTCATTGCATTAAATTGCGCACCTTATAATAACATCAATATAACAATTCATCTTGATATTATGTATCTCATTTATTTCCTTCAAGAAAACCACTTGCATGCCATACGATAAAAAGTTGTAAATGAATAACTTAATCAACTCCATCATACCTTTTGTAATTATGTCCCAATAGAATGTGGCAATGATCTAAGAGTCGCCATTTACCATCTCCGCGCATTTAACGTTTGTTCATCTACAATTCCCACATAGCCCACAGACGGCCGGTGGAACGGGAGAACTAAATCAGCTGGTAAAATGTTTAATTTTCCTTCAGAAAGAATCAGTAATTGAACATCTGTATCCATCTTCATCTGATAATATTGAAAATCATATTTCACCTGCAAATAAATCAAAAAATGAATACACCACAAAATTATACTCAATAACATTGTATAAACCTACAAAGTACCTTTTGAAGATCCATTAAGTACTTTAACAATCGAGTATTCTCCACACCGTTACTGTTTAGAGTCCCTAATTGTAACGATGTCTCGTCTATTGTAAAATGCGAGCCATCTGCACACATTTGTAAAATAGAATTCCTTAATTCCATGTTCTTAGTTCCAGTATCTGCTTCCTGAATACATCAAATTTGTGTCATACGTATAAAATGCATTTGACCAATAAAGATCACAACTTTATGAGCTCGAATACTCCATATAACCTATACATGTTTACAGCCCTCTTTAACATCAACATTGCTAGACAAATATACTTAATAACTTCAGTGTTCCAAAACAAATAAGTCAGAATTATGAAAATAAAACTGAAACATACCAACATTGAGGTGGCAAAACAAATAAGTCAGAATTATGAAAATAAAACTGAAACATACCAACATTGAGGTGGCAATCTCTCTGTTTAGCCTATCAACATGAAGCACTGTACTTTTATCACTAAAAACTGATGAACGTGATCAGGTTGTGTTTTCAGCTCCTTATAATAAAGCGTTACGAAATACTTTCCAACCTATAATCACACCCAGACCCTGATCAACAACATATACACTTATAATGATACCGCAACCCGCATGCGCACCTCATATGTATGCGGGCGCTTACTAGTGTGCGTATGCGTGTGTTTGTGTGCGTTATGCGGTATGCGGATTCGTATCTGATGCCTTTGTTCTCGGTACAGCGATTACTTGGCTAACAAGTAAATATCTTTTCCATAATTACATCCGTGATTCGGGGGAGTTTGTTATGGAAAGGTGTTAGGGATCTTCAAATGTAATAGGGAGAGATGGATATTTATTATAAAGGAAGCTGAATGCTTTTATTATCACAAAGGGAAATTAGAACAAGATAACTCAGAGGATTTCCACAACCATTGGAATCCCTCTGCCCAAGCTTAAACAAGCCGATTCAAAAGACAAGAAAAATAAGCATGACCCTTACACTACCAATACAGCTCCTTATATTCTAACAGAGTAATTAATCTTGACCCTTCAGTTGCCCTTTATTCCTTCTCTTGTAAACCTTCCATATCATGGGTTTGGGCTCAACGGTATTGGGTTGGAATTCTTGGGCTTGTTCTCTATCAATGGCCGCCTCCGTAGCAATAGGCTTGTCCTCAAGCCGGAAATCTGGGTATTGACTTTGGATGTTAAAAGCATCCTCCCATGTGGAGTCTTCAATGGACCCAGATGACCATTGGATCAGCCATTGGGTAACCTCCTTCCCATCCCTTTTTATAGTTCTAGTATCAATGCATTTTTCTGGGTGGAGATTAGTTGCATCAGTCTCCATTCCAGGCGGTAATTCTGCTTCCACTGGTGCAGCTCCAATGGCACATTTAAGGAGTGAAACATGAAACACCGGATGGATTTTAGAAGAACTTGGAAGTTGAAGTTTATACGCAGCAGCTCCCACGCGTTCAATAATGACAAATGGACCATAGAAATGGGGTGATAGCTTCTGATTGATCCTTCGAACCACCGATTGTCGCCTGTGTGGTCTTAGTTTCAAGAACACCCAATCTCCTACGGCAAACTCAACATCTCGCCTATGTTTATCCGCTGAGGATTTCATCGTGGCTTGAGAGCGAGAATAATGATATTTGAGTTGTTTAATAGCCTCATCACGATCCAACAATTCCTGCATAACAGCCTCACATCTAACTTCTCCGGGAACAAACTGAAATAGTGTAGGGGGTGGTCTACCATAAACAACTTCGAAGGGAGTGGTGTTTGTGGATACATGGTATGCGGTATTATGCCAAAATTCCGCCCATGGGATCCAGTGATACCACGACTTGGGTTGATCAGCAGCAAAACATCTTAGGTATGTTTCAAGGCTTCGATTTACCACCTCTGTTTGCCCGTCTGTCTCGGGATGATATGCCGAGCTGAATCTGAGTTTGCTTCCTTGGAGTGTGAATATTTCTTTCCAAAACTTACTTAAGAATAGTGGGTCCCGATCACTTAGAACTGACTTGGGAATCCCGTGGAGACGTATCACTTCTTTCAAAAAAACATCAGCCAAACTTCTAGCAGTGAAGGGGTGCTTTAAGGGAATAAAATGGCAGTATTTGGACAACCTATCAACAACAACCAGAATTGTGTCGAACCCTTTTGATCTTGGAAGCCCAGTGATAAAATCTATAGAAATATCCTCCCAAATGGATTGCGGAATTGGCAATGGTTGGAGCAGTCCAGCAGGAGCAAGAGTAGAGGATTTATAACGTTGACAAATGTCGCACGCTTGGACGAATTGCTTAACTGTTTTGACCATGCCGAACCAATATACATGTGCAGCCAAACGTCGATATGTGCGATAAAATCCCGAGTGACCACCACTTGGGCTGCTGTGAAATTCGTTTAGAAGTTTTGGTATCCAAGTAGATGTAGAAGGGATTACCAACTTGTTTTTATGGAAGAGCTTCCCATTAATAACCGAGTAACTTGGATGTGAAGATGGCTGATCAGTCACAGTTTGGAGTAATTTTTGGATGCGTGAATTAGTTTCGTAGCCTTCAGTCAGAGTGTTCCCATCAAGCCATTGAGGGTATGATATCATTGAAGTGAGTTCAGTTCCTTCATGAATACGGGAGAGAGCATCAGCAGCCCTATTCTCTTTTCCAGGTTTGTAAAAAATGTTGAATTGGTATCCCATCAATTTAGCCAACCAGTTTTGTTGATCCGTAGTGGTGATCCTTTGATCCATCAAGTGTCGGAGACTTTTCTGATCTGTAAAGACAGTGAATTCTCATCCAATTAAATATGGACGCCAATGTTGAATCGACAAGGCGAGAGCCATAATTTCTTTTTCATAAGCTGATTTAGTGAGTGTTTTATCAGATAAAGCTTTGCTGAAGTATGATATGGGTTTGCGGTTTTGCATAAGAACAGCCCCAATACCCCGTCCCGAGGCATCACACTCAATTTCAAACGGTTTAGAAAAATCAGGAAGTGTTAGCACGGGTGCTTCAATCATTTTGCGTTTAAGTTCATCGAAGGTAGACTGTTGTTCCAACGACCAGTGAAAGTTATCCTTTTTTGTGATTTCAGTAAGTGGTTGAGCTATCTTGCCATAATTCTGGATGAATTTTCTATAATAACCCGTAAGCCCGAGAAAACCACGTACACCTTTAACGGTAGTAGGAATGGGCCAATCGCGGACTGATTGAATTTTTGACGGGTCCATAGAAACGCCCTTACTGTCCAGAATATGCCCCAAATATTCAACTGATTGTATGCCAAAACTGCTCTTGGTGTCATTAATCACTAGTTTGTGAAGGTGCAAGAGTTGCAAAACAGTGGATAGAAGATGAAGGTGTTGCTCCCATGTAGAGCTGTACAAAAGAATGTCATCAAAAAAGACGAGTACACCCTTTCGTAAGAGGGGTCGGAAAATCTCGTTCATGAGAGCTTGGAAAGTGGCCGGAGCATTGGTCAAGCCAAAAGGCATGACGAGGAATTCATAGTGCCCATCGTGTGTACGAAATGCGGTTTTCTCGACATCACATTCGCGAACACGCACTTGATAGAATCCTGACTTAAGGTCGATCTTAGAAAAGAAGGTCGATCCATAGAGTTCATCCAGTAATTCTTCAACAATTGGAATAGGGTATTTGTCAGGGATTATGGCTCTATTTAGTGCGCGATAATCTATACAAAGCCTCCATGTAGCATCCTTTTTCTTTACTAAGATTACTGGGCTGGAAAAAGCGCTTTGACTAACCCGAATGATACCCATTGTTAACATCTCTTGAACCTGACGTTCTATCTCATCTTTTTGAGCATGTGGATACCTGTATGGCCGAACACAAATGGGGCCTTGTCCAACATAAAGGTTGATGGCATGTTCGATTGCTCGGATGGGTGGCAGACCCTGTGGTTTTTGAAACACCGAAGCAAACTGAGATAAAATAGAAGCTAGTTGAACCTGTTGTTGGTGATCAAGCTTAACATCAGAATCAACAGACAAGTGATGTAGGTGTCCTCTATACAGTTTTGAAGTGAAGAGTAGGTCAACAGTGGCGAATTTATACCATGTAACTTCACTTGGTGACCATTATCCCAAAACCTGACAACTTGTGTCTGCCAATTGAATACCACATCTCCAAGACGACCAAGCCAAGCAATCCCCAAAATAAAGTCCAATGGTCCCAGATCGTATACGAGCGCGTCTACTACACAATTGAAATCTCCAAATTTAAGTGAAGTGTCTTTACATTGCTCAGTGACTAGAATGCGATTACCATCTCCTAAACGAATTTTCAGTGGCCCAATTGAAATGGTTTCCAAACTCAAGGCTGCGACTAACTTTGTAGAGATGAAATTGTGAGAAGCACCACTATCAATAAGAATCAGAGCTGGTAAACCCTGTAGTTCACCCATTAATTTGATGGTATGTAGGTTAGAAGATGATTCATCAGACAGACCACAAAATTCTAAAGCTTGGCACTCACCATCGATGATTTCCTCTTCCTCTTGCTCGATACACCGAATCTCACCTTCATCATTTAATTCCTCACCGTCTGCTAATAAGAGAACCCTCAATTGACCTTCAACGCATTTGTGTTGAGGCGTGTATTTTTGGCCACAACGATAACAAAGACCACGACGACGATAGTCTTCCCAATCTGTTTTCGATAAGTGCTTGGTGTTTGACGATGATTGGGTATTAGAACGGTGAGGGTAATGTGTTGTATTGTGGGCTGGAGTAGCAGTAGGGTTTGTACTTGTTTTGGGCTTAGTAAGTGAAGATGGAGAGTATAGTGGGCCTGACTTATCATAATGAATTGTAGGCTTCCATCCAGAGTGGCGTGAGCCCTGAAATTGTTTCTTCTCTACACGACCAGTGGCGATGGCTACATTACGTGCGAAATCCATTGCTTGGTCACACGATTTTAGATTAAGCGTTCGTACCCAGTTACGAACATCATCTTGTAATCCGCGAAGAAACATGCCAATCATTTGTTCCTCTGATTGGTTTGGAATTAGGGCAGAAAGGGCCTCAAATTCCTCAATATAACGCTCGATGTCTCCATCGTCAAACAAGGAACCAAGAGCTTCGTGAGCGTTTCTAAATTTCGTACCACTGAATCGTGTCATTAATTTGGTGCGAAACTCTCCCCAATCAGTATTGGGGTGTTTGATGAATAGGTTAGCAAACCAATTTAATGCCACTCCATCCATACACATTTGTGTTAATACGAGTTTTTGATCTGGTGGTGTGTGGTGTACATAAAAGTAGAGTTCTGCTTTTGTGATCCATCCCCGTGGATCGTTACCATCGAAATATGGAAGTTTAACTTTGGGCAACAAAAACAAAGACTCGTCGAGGTGATTTTCACGATCTGGTGTTTCATACACAGTTTTTTTTTTTTAATTCCTGATGAAGATCCAATAATGATTGTTGGGTGAGGTGATGAATCTGAATTTGAAGTTTTTGTCTGTTGTTTTTGATTGTTTGTAGCAATCATTTGTTCAAGTAAATCTGTTACTGATTTAACAGCGGTAGTGAGGTCATCCACCTTAGATGTGAGTTGACTGAGTTGCTCATCATGAGAATCAATCTTTGATTGCAATCGAGTGGTGATAGAAGGCTGTTCTGTATTCACCATATTGGAGATGATGGGAGAAGGGCAATGGAACCAATTGTTAGGGATCTTCAAATGTAATAGGGAGAGATGGATATTTATTATAAAGGAAGCTGAATGCTTTTATTATCACAAAGGGAAATTAGAACAAGATAACTCAGAGGATTTCCACAACCATTGGAATCCCTCTGCCCAAGCTTAAACAAGCCGATTCAAAAGACAAGAAAAATAAGCATGACCCTTACACTACCAATACAGCTCCTTATATTCTAACAGAGTAATTAATCTTGACCCTTCAGTTGCCCTTTATTCCTTCTCTTGTAAACCTTCCATATCATGGGTTTGGGCTCAACGGTATTGGGTTGGAATTCTTGGGCTTGTTCTCTATCAAAAGGATTGCCAATATCTCGGATGGTTCTAGAATTAGGGTTTGCCTATATATACAAACCCTGACTATCATTCTAAGCATCATCACATTACGTAACTACCATCTGTCACACGTCTTACGTAATTAAGCATCGTTCTCCATCTCTTCAAGGTTAACAGGTTAGTTCTTCATTAAGCTAGCACCTACAACCTTATTTGGGGCCTTCTGATCAGCGACCGCTATCGAAGGTGGACTTAATCACTTGGCCACCCCGCCGACATCATCATGTCGGCCAGGGTTATTCACGGTAGCCGGACCGGAGAGCCTTGTTCTAAGATCCTTAAACCCCACCAACGTATTGAGCAGGCATGTTAAACCCTATGGTGAAAACATGCATGATCAAGTGGTGCTTTCATTGAGAGCCGAATTAGTTCAAAACCGTTTAATTGCTTTTTCTTTTAAAAGGTTTTGAATTATAAGGCTTATTATTCACGAAATTTATTTTTGAATTTTTTCTTTTAACAGTATCATGACTTCCGGGGACTCGTCGGAACGTACTCAAACGGATAATCAAAACACACCATCTGGCAGTCAGCATACGCAGGCTATGACTACAGGGGCGGGATACGTGCCTTATCTTCCACCTGTATCCTGCGAGCCTTTTCAGAGGTATAAGCCGATATATCCAGATGGGATTACACCGCCAAGGGCAAACTCGCCAGTTACCACCACGCGGTTGGATTTTTCCGCAGTGGATCCAAGGGTCATCTTGGTAGGCACTAGCGGTGAAACAGTAGGCCCGCACGTAGTATGCTGCGGCTAGGTACCTATTTATAGTACCACAGTTTCAATCCCTCTGCAGACACAGAGTGTGCAGCAGAATTCATCGTTTACACCGCTGCAACCTTGGCAACCACCGCGTCCAATTTTGCAGTTTTTGACTCCTGTGGATGCACAGGCATTACTTAATAGTTGGGGGTTCGGTGTCATTCCGGATGCCAATTCTCATTGGACGTCGATAACCGCAGAACAGCAAAGCACTGCGCATACGGTTGGGCTTATAGCGGCATATCCTCAGGTCTAGTAGGCGTCTGCACCACAGGTTTCGGCACCTTTTCAGATACCCGTATACTCTGCCCCTGCAAGCCTGCCTTCTTTTCCAAATCAGCCTTGGTTGTATCCGCAAACGCCAGGGCAGCCATGGCAAAATATTCAGGGGCAGGCTAATCTCGCAGGCCAATTTATGCAGGTGGCACCTCCCGACATGGTTCACCTGTTTTCACAACCTGATTTTGTTCAGGATATGATGAGGCGTTTCTTCGCAGGGCTCAAAGGTGACCCTGTTAAACTACCTTTTGAGCTACCAACAACTTTTGATAAGTTTCCTCCGCATATAGCTACATATCCGTTTCCATCTGCGCCAAAGATACCTCATACGTTAGGTACTCAAGGTTGGGTGGATCCGGTTGCATGTCAGATATTTCCAATGACACTGCAGGGTATTGCTCGTGAATGGTTTAATAAACTGTCGGCGGGTAGTATAGTCGGGTTTATGGATCTGCGGACGAAGTTCTTGCTGCAATATCAGAATCAGAGGCCACGCAAACGCACTCATATTGAATGTCATGATATTGTGCAGAAATCCAAGGAATCTTTGGGTGAATTTCTCACAAGATATACTAATGAGTGTCTGCGCATACCAGATCTCAAGCCAGAGCAACAGATTTCCGGACTCATACATGGTATAAACTCAGAACGTCATCCAACGCTGGTAAGGCGTCTGCGCCATACGGTCCCAAAAACTTATGCTGAAGCGCTTAATGAATGCCACGACTATATACGGAGTGGCGAAGATATTGACATCCCAATAGCTAGCTCACACAACGAGAGGAAGGACGACGATGATCGTTCGCGCGATCAAAATCGTGGTAACAACTCTCGCGGAAGGTATCCTAGCGTTGGTCCTATCAGGAATGATAAAGAGAAATCAAGTGGCAATTATCAAAAACAATAATCAGCGCGGCATCAATAATCAGAACTATGCGCTGCTTAAAAGTTTGTCTAAAACGCCAAAAGAAATTTTGGCAACCGAACTGGTATGCGCAACCTTTGCGGTTCCAACTCCGCTTACAGAATTTGGTAAGCGGGATAAAACAAAGTATTGCGAATTCCATGACGATTACGGGCATGACACTAATCGATGC
The DNA here is from genome assembly GCF_046630445.1 of Rutidosis leptorrhynchoides. NCBI lineage: Eukaryota > Viridiplantae > Streptophyta > Magnoliopsida > Asterales > Asteraceae > Rutidosis > Rutidosis leptorrhynchoides. The sequence goes on from NC_092333.1 coordinate 83,167,939, forward strand.
AAAAACTTGATGGAACGAGTGCTCGAGGCACTACGCGCAGGTAAATTGGATCACTTAAAACCACCTAAGAAGGACAAGGGAAAATCCGCAGAGGAAGGTTCGAAGGCTAAAACTTTCGCATGGCAAAAAGTTGATAAAACAAAAAACGCTGACTTAACCATCAATATGGTTGACGCAGAGAAAGTTGGCCAGCAGAGAAAGTACAATGATCATCATGACTGGGAACTTCTCCCAATCACGTTTCCTCCTGTAATGTCAATCGACACAGTTAACGAGCCCATTATCATCAAGTGTCGTATCCCTACTTGCGGAGTACAAATTAAACGCATGCATGTTGACACCGGGAGTGGCGTCGACATCATGTACGAACATTGCTATCGTTTCCTTCCTGCAGAAGTTAGGAGGCAGCTACGCCAGTCTGATGTTACATTTTCTGGGTTCTCCGGAGAAAGCTCATGGCCGATAGGGCGGATAGAGCTGATGGTAGAGCTTGCGGATGACAGGAATCCACAGATGGTCAGACATGAGTTGGTTGATTTTTATATGGTCTGATCGACTTCGCGGTATAACGCGCTGCTAGGAAGAAACTTCATACGGCGTTTTAACATTATACCATCAGTGGTGCATGGCTTGATTAAGTTTCCTACAGTGGGAGGCGTTGCCACGATTGCGTCACATCAAACAACTGAGTTTTGTGGCTCAGTTGTGCCTATAAGCACTCCCAGCGTGGGGGAACAACTCGCAAACTGTGCGGTCATAGCGAATCATTTACATCTGGATAAGCGAATTAAAATCGGCGCAGGTTTGTCAGCTGAAACCAAGGCTAAGCTACATGGAATATTATCCGCAAACGCAGATGTTTTCGCATGGCGCGAATCAGACATGACTGGGTTCCGCGAGATATTGCGGAACATAAATTGAATGTTAATCCATCACTCACGCCCGTTAGGAAAAAGAAGCGGCATATGGCTCTTGAACGCAGTGATTGGTTGTGCGCAGAAGTAGATAACCTAGTCAAAGCAAACATTCTGCGGGAAGTGCGCTATCAGACATGGGTTGCTAATCCTGTGTTGGTGAAAAGGGCTGACGGTAACTGGCGGATGTGTGTTGATTTTAAGGACATTAATAAAGCATGTCCGAAGGATAACTATCCTCTCCCGGAGATAGATTGGAAGGTGGAATCACTGTCAGGTTTTCGGTACAAGTGTTTTCTAGATGCATACAAGGGTTATCATCAAATCTTAATGGCTGCGGAAGATGAGGACAAAACTGCTTTTCATACGCCGCAAGGTATCTACTTTTATAAGAAGATGCCCTTCGGATTAAAAAACGCAGGCGCAACCTATCAGCGCGTAATTGATGCGGCATTCAAACACCAAATTGGCAGGAATCTTGAAGCGTACGTTGACGACTTGGTAATTAAGAGCAACACTGAAGAAGAAATGCTCGCGGACATCCTAGAAACGTTTGCGTCTCTACGCAGAATAAACATGAAGCTCAACCCACTCAAGTGTAGTTTTGGGGAAGAGGAAGGCAAGTTTCTAGGTCATGTGGTGACAGCGCGGGGAATCAAAGCAAATCCCAAAAAGATTGAAGCCATTGATAGTTTGCCATCTCCGAAAACAAAGAAAGACGTGCAGAGTCTAACCGGGAAGCTTGCGGCGATCACGCGGTTTTTGTCGAAGGCCGTAGAGCGACAATTTCCATTCTTCAATACTTTGAAGAATTTCTTAAAGAAAAAAGACTTTGTATGGACTCAGGAGGCGGAATCAGCCTTTCAGGAGATGAAGAAGGTGCTCGCTGAATTACCAACACTCACCGCGCCAGTAACAGGAGAAACGCTTACGCTGTACCTTGCGGCATCAAAAGAAGCAATCAGCTCGGTTCTTATCGCAGATCGCGGAAAGGTAATCCATTCCCTTTTACTAGTGAATTATTTATTTCGTATACAATTAATGCTGAGGTTTTCTCAGACGCAAATGCCGGTCTACTTTGTAAGCAAGACGCTGACAGCAAGCGAAGTAAACTATGCACCAATAGAAAAGCTAGTGTATGCGCTAGTCCACACGGCGCGGCGTTTGCGCCGATATTTTCAAGCACACCCAGTTGTGGTTCTAATTGACCAGCCAATCAAGCAGGTTGGTAAAAGCCTAATTTGCGGCAATGACCGGGAATACCGCATTGACTAATGCAATCATATTATGTTTCAGGTTCTTTATAAACCCGAAATCTCTGGCCGAATGGCTAAATGGGCTGTTGAGTTAGGGGAGCATGAAATAAATTTTTCTTCGCGAAGCACGGTTAAGGGTCAAATACTTGCGGATTACCTCGCAGAGTTACCTGCGGATGTCGAGGCATCAGCAGAACATCAAGATACGCCTGCACCAACTTTGTCACCATGGGAGTTATATACCGATGGTGCTCGCAGCGCAGCTGGCGCGGGTGCGGGTGTTATTTTAACTGGTCCAGACGGTGAAGAGCATACATATGCGCTACGGTTTAATTTTGCTGTTACGAATAACGAAGCAGAATACGAGGCTCTGTTAGCGGGTATGCGTATTGCGCATAAGTTGAATGTTAAAATTCTGCACGCTTATGTGGATTCAAAGCTGGTATGTAGTCAAGTCAGCGGGGACTTTGAAGCACATGACATTGCCATGCAGCAATATTTATCGCTTGTTCATAACCTCGCTGACCAGTTTGAAGCTTTTCAAATCTCCCACGTAATGCGGGGGCAAAATAAGAAAGCGGATGCGCTTAGCAAATTGGCTGCTTTGGCTTTTGATCATCTGGGGAAGAAAGTTCTTATAGAAGAACTGCATGCGAAATCCATTGTTATGATGCCTTTGGTAGCACCTGTTGAGGAATCCAGCTCAACATGGATGACACCTATTATTGCTTTCCTGCGGGACGGCACATCACCTGCGGATTCCGTTGATGCGAAGAAGGTCCGCATCAAGGCACCACTGTATGCTCTTGAGGGTGATGTCCTATATCGAAAAAATTATTTAGGGCCGCACTTAAGATGTATTGGTCCGAAAGAGGCAGAGGAGGTTATACGCGAGGTGCATGAGGGTGCATGTGCTCTTCATTCAGGGGCACAGGTCTATTGTGTCAAAAATTATGCGGCTAGGTTATTATTGGCCCACAATGTACGCAGATACTGCGCGAATAGTTAAGCAATGCGAATCCTGCCAAATACATGCACCTATCAGCAGGGCACCTGTGCATCCAATGATACCAGTCTCCTCACCATGGCCATTCTGCAAATGGGCAATTGACATAGTCGGACCATTTCCAAAAGGCCGAGGTAATATTATCATTTATTTTATACCATATGCTATTTACGTCAGTATCTTATGCATACTATGCACGCGCAGGAAACATCAAATTCTTGATTGTTGTGATCGATTATTTCACGAAGTGGGTTGAAGCGAGACCACTGGCAACAATTTCGGGAAAAAGGGTGCGAAACTTTGTATGGGAAGACATTGTTTGTCGATCGTTAGTGATAACGGTACACAGTTTGCGGGGGATCCTTTTCATAGTTGGTGCGCAGAGCTTAATATTAAGCAGACTTTTACTTCCGTTGCGCATTCGCAGGCGAATGGCCAGTGCGAAGTCACCAACCGGGACATAGTGGCCGGAATCAAAGCTAGATTGGGCCATGGCAGAGTTGGTTGGGTGGATGAACTACCGAAAGCTTTGTGGGCACATAGAACAACGCCGAAAGCAAGGTTGGAGAACTCGGATCTCGGGGAGATCTCGTTTGGACATTTTTGAGGAGATCTCGGCATCTCGGAAAAATCTCGGGGAGATCTCGGACGTTGACTTGTGTTGACTTTCTAGTTTTTTAATATAAATATGTATAAATATATAAATATATGTATATTTATATGGATTTTTACAAGAAAATTTGAGAAATGAGCAAAAAATTAGAAGAAAATCCGAGAAATTGCGAGAAAATCCGAGAAATTGCAAGAAAATCTGAGATCTCACCGAGAAAATCCGAGAAATCGTGACGTTGACCGAGATTTTAACCGTTGACCGAGAAATCTCAACGAGATGGGAAAATATTCTCGGCTGAGATTTGAAACCGAGATCTCCCCGAGATCTCGCCGAGAAATTCCGAGATCTGCAACACTGGCCGAAAGCAAGCACTGGCGAAACTCCGTTCAGTTTGGTTTACGGGTCAGAAGCTGTGGTGCCCGCAGAGATTGGGGTACCAACGTTCCGCATACAGAATTTTGAAGAACAAAATAACTCAGAAGCTTTGCGGGAAAATCTTAATCTGCTTGAAGAACGCAGACTCTCTGCGGCGGTAAACGAAGCCAATAACAAGCAGAAAATTGCAAAGTACTACAATCAGCGTGTGCGTTCGCGCTCTTATAAGTTCGGGGACTTAGTTTGGCTTCAGAATGACGCAAGTCATGCGGAGGATACTGGGAAATTGGGCCCCCGCTGGGAAGGTCCGTATAGGGTAGCAAAAGCAAGCAACACCGGGGCATACCATCTAGAGACATTAGATGGAAAACCTGTGAAACGCACTTGGCACGCGACATTGTTGAAAAAATGTTATATGTAGCTGGATGGACCTGATCACTCCAATTTATTTTAGCACATTATTTTTTCTATGTATTTTCCGTCCGTTTGGATGTGTCGCGGTTGTAATCATTATTAATACCAATTGAATATTTACTCGCGCATACTTTTATTGTTTATTTCTTTTTGTATGCGGTTCCTGCCTACTTAAGGGGTGTTCTCTAGCCCTCGTGCGGCAAAAGCCTGTTTGGTTACAAGGCTAGACATTAACGGCAGGCGAAGGGAATTGGTTTTCCCCTAGCCAAGCGCCACGCAGACTAGATGGCTGCCAAGTCGACTTAAAAATACAAGCATTGGTTTGCTTGTGCGTAATTACTCTCGCATTGGTTTGCGTGAGGAACTCTTAAGCATAAAAGCATTGGTTTGTTTTTAGTTGCGTTGCTCACCATACAACTAAAGTGCACCTCTAGCACATGACAAAGCAATAACGCAGTAGCTTTTGAGTCTAAGTTGTTTAAGGTAAAATTGCTAAAATGTTGGTTTATTTTACGCAGTACCTGCGTATGCGCATGAGTTTTGGTTAACTGTGCGCATAGGCATGCGGTTCATCTTTTGTTTTGATTCGCGATATATAAACAATTAATAGATAACACATGCATAACATAATAAGGTATAATATAAACTAACGTTATTACAAATAAATCGTTTCAAGTGCCTGCCCAACACGGGACTTAGGGCCCAAATATAGTATTTACAATTGCCTTCCTGAACACAGGACTTGCGGCACAAACAAATACAAGCTAACACTAATAATCCTCCTTGAGGAACCCGTCAACCGACATAGTCGGGTCCGCAGCAAAAGCATTGATCAGAGGGATTGGGATGGCTGTGATGGCTTCTTCCGCCTCCATTACCACCGCGGCCGTACCCTCCTTTAGCTTCTTTTGTACAATGTCAGGGTACGGCGGTGTCAGACCGCAAGCTTGAATCACCTCAAGCACTGCCTTGTTGATTTCGTGGTCCTTCACCGCATCAACGTAGGCGTTAAACTTGTCGGATACTGGCCCGGAATCCATCACCTTCTGCGCAATGGTAGGAAGAGCGGTGCGAAGTTTTGTTAAGTCCGCTTCTGCCAATTCACGGGAAGTCACCGCGTCATCCTTCTCCCTGTTCACCCTTTCCAGCTCTACTCGCAGACGCTCCGTCTCACCCTTAGCTTGGTCAACCGCACCAACCAGCTCGCGATTTTTCTTCCTCTCCTCAATCAGGGCAGTTTTTGTTTCTGCCGCAGTCGCCTCCGCCGTTTTGCGCGCCTCCTCTGCGGCATCCCTGTCTTTTTTGACCTGGTCGACGCCTGCTTGCAGTAGTCCTAGCTCTGTTTCTTTACGCACGGCCACTTGATATAAGTTAGTGGACCGGCGGGCTTGATCCGCAAATATGCCAAAAAAGACGAGGCCGTTTTGGATAAAAGCGTTGTGCGCTTTATTAAACGGCAGTGCGGCTAGTTGGTTGCGGAACTCAGCCGGGAAGATTTGTTGAAGGAAGGCGGATTGCTCTGCGGCGTTTTCCGCTAATGACTGGGTGAGCTGTGCCAAGTTTGCCAAACGGAAGCTACCGTGTGGCGGGGTTGGTGTAGACTCGGAGTCAAGGTGTATCGTCTTGTCTTTTGACTCGGCGGTAGCTTCGAGCTCCGGATTGACTCGCGGTGGGGTGTGATGCGTCTCCTCAGTATGCTCTGCAAATTAGTAACTAGTTAGCACATGAGGTAAATCGTAAGATGTTGCGCAAGGGAAGAGATGCTTACCGGTGATAGGAGGAAGGAGATCTGCGGATGCCGGGTCGACGAGGACAAAGTTGTCGTTCCGCATGTCCTCCGCCTGTTTAGGAGTAAGCTTCTTCTTTTTCTGCTTGGCTTGGGTGGTGTTGGCAGCTTTGAGTTTGTTGCCCGAGGTGGCAGGTGTTGGCTCCTCATTCTCACCAGTCTTTTCCTGCTCAAGCGGCTCATTGACATTTTGCTTGCGGAATGAAATGGCCGCAATGTCCTCCACGGTGAGCACTTTCTTCATCTTCATCTCTGCAAACATGTACGCAATATTAGAACCTGTACGAATGCGCTAGTGGTTTTATATTTATATGCATTTGTACTATTCCTACCCTTGCCATTCGGTGCGACTATGGCCGGACGCAGGTTCTTCCATGGCCAATGCGCGGATATGTTTCCTAACCGCAGCATCACATTTCTATACGAACGGTGCACCAGTTGTGCTTTGGCACACTCCGCCAACAGCTTTCTTTCGTCATCATCATCAAGGGTGGGGGTTTTGTTCACATCCTTTGCCATATTTTCGCACCAGATAAGAGTTTGCGGAAAACTGGCCGCAACAACAGTTTGGTCAATGAAAAAGAAAGTTTCTTTCCATTGACCCGCATTCGATTTGGGGGTTTTTGTGAAATTTTGACGGGCGAAGAAGGTAAACCACGATTTGTGGTGGTTGGCTAGACGGTATAAATGGCAGAAGACCTTCACTAAGGGGACCTTGTTAAGTGCAGCGCACCACATTTCAAACAGCACAATCTTTCCTATCGCATACGGGTGTAGTTGCCCTAACCCTACGCCGAAGTGATCTAAAATGCCTAGAAAGAAATCTGACGGGGGCACCCTAAAATTACCATGCTTAAACGCATGCTCGTATATGGCTACCTTCTTTTCTGGTGGTGAATGAGCACGTTGGTTAGGCAACGGTGGCACCGGATTGTACTGTGCTAGCGGCTGGTATTGTTTCACTAATGAATCAATGTGCATCTGCTCTATAATGGACTCTACACTATCTACATAAGTCTCGCTAGCCTTAGTCATTTTCTATTGAGTGTTTGGAGAATTACTAACCTTCGGGAGTAGGCCGGAGTATTCGAGATTTGATCGGAATTGACAAAGGCAGCGTATTAGAGAAGCAAATGGCAGGAGAGTAGAAATGAAGGTGAAGGGCGTCTATTTATAGTGTGGATTGGAAGTCTTGGGGTAACAAGGTTTCATCCTGGCTGTACACGTGTTACGCGATCAACGGGTGGCATTTTAAGTGCGCGCGTGGATGTCAGTTGGGTATGGTTACCTATGAGCGCGTGGATGACACGCGCCTGCCAACTGCCACTTTATGTCTTGTCAGCCGAATGGGTTTCTGCGACAGTGACAGGCATTAAATGACCTCGAAACGCACGCGGAACATTGAATGCTTGCGGTTTTCTTGTTTTTTCCGCTTAATAGTTTGATGTCATGTGTCTTGCGTCATATAACATCAAACTGGGGGGACATAATGATACCGCAACCCGCATGCGCACCTCATATGTATGCGGGCGCTTACTAGTGTGCGTATGTGTGTGTTTGTGTGCGTTATGCTGTATGCGGATTCGTATCTGATGCCTTTGTTCTCGGTACAGCGATTACTTGGCTAACAAGTAAATATCTTTTCCATAATTACATCCGTGATTCGGGGGAGTTTGTTATGGAAAGGATTGCCAATATCTCGGATGGTTCTAGAATTAGGGTTTGCCTATATATACAAATCCTAACTATCATTCTAAGCATCATCACATTACGTAACTACCATCTGTCACACGTCTTATGTAATTAAGCATCGTTCTCCGTCTCTTCAAGGTTAACAGGTTAGTTCTTCATTAAGCTAGCACCTACAACCTTATTTGGGGCCTTCTGATCAGCGACCGCTATCGAAGGTGGACTTAATCACTTGGCCACCCCGCCGACATCATCATGTCGGCCAGGGTTATTCACGGTAGCCGGACCGGAGAGCCTTGTTCTAAGATCCTTAAACCCCACCAACGTATTGAGCAGGCATGTTAAACCCTATGGTGAAAACATGCATGATCAACTTACATACATACAAATTATAGATGCATAAATACCAATATGTAAACATGATCTGCACTAACTGGTAATTGTAATGATGTTTAAAACCTTGTTGCTTGCCTTACTCGTCGGTATCCCTCGTCAACAAACCTATAAATGAGGTGTTCTCGGTTTCATTGTTGTTTGCCAGACTACATGAAACACAATATTAATCAACAAATTTCCAATAAAATACATTATTGGCATAGTGGCAGACATACTATCATTCAAAAGAAAAATAAAAAAAATATGTAAGTACAAATGAACTAACACATGGTGTCATCTTTTGTCCTGACCAGAGGTTCAATAGTGTAATTTCATCTCCAATTTTTAAAATCATTTGTCAAAGATACTTTATGTAAGCAAAATCAAATCAAGTAAACAATAATTAATGATGTTTTTCTTGGTTCTAAATCCTTCATAAAGTGGTGAATGAGTTATAAAGCATGTCATTAATTAAGAAAAGATACTCCATAGTTCATAAACAAAGTAGTTAAGTGAATATGGTCACATAATATTCAAAATAACCTCTTTCATAAATGCACATTACTTGATAAATTACGATGTCAAAGGACTTGTTGGCTAGTTCTCCTAAGTCACAAGCTTGATCTCTTAGAACTGTACGTCTGTACAATATAATGATAATAGTTGTTGATACTAATTACGAATCAGTGAGACTATTTGAAAAAAGAAGCCTATGTGTATCACGCAACAGGGTAAACTAATAAAGGTTGGTCAGTTCCTCATGTAGGCAAAAAAGTCCTTAAAAAACGAAGTGATGTAGTCCAAGCTAGAACCATACCTGATTATTTACAGTGTACCTGCTGCCATTGATGTACCTTGCAATATATATTGAAGTTGTAAAAATATCTTTTACATCTAACCTTCCATATAAAGCTAAGATTAATTTTTGTAATCCCACAATAAAGACCATAAAGAGTAATATAAAACTAAGATTAGTATTCTCATTTAGTATATCTACATGGAAACAGTATACAACAAATAACATTACCAAACCTACATGCAGATTTATGAGTATAAAAGGTATTTATAATCTACAGATACCTCTAAAGAATTGCAAAATGCAAATCAGTCACTTAAGAAACGTTAATCACCGTATGTCAGAATGCGTAATTGAAGAACTGAAACTCTCAAATCAGAAAGTATGTTTGTCCTACGATCTGCAAAACCTCAAACCTAACCACAAACGGCCCTTCAAAAGAAATTCATGAAGATCGACGGTGTTAGTTTGATATATTTGCAATTATATAAGCTACTTTTCATAGTTGCAATCGATCAAAACCAAATAAAACCCTAATCCATTGATATAATTACCTTAATTTCTTCTCAAATTAGATTTCAGAAGAAAATCTTGAAAACGACGATAGCGTAGTTTTTGATTATTTGATTCATGATTGTTTGTTTCTTGATTTTTGAACCCTATTTTCACCCGATGTCGCCGTACAAATATGGAAAAAGCGATTGAAATTGTAATTTGGAAGGACCGGGTGCGTGTTTTTCAGGGGTATAAAGGTCACGAAAAAGCTTACCTTCTACTTATTGAACAATAACTAAATCAATGGTAAGATTTTAGGGGTAGCGTACGTCTTTTTTCTAATCTAAGGGTTGAAATGCAAGATTAGAATTAATGATATCTCAATTAAGCTTTTCTTTTAATGTACAGTATAGATAGATATAGATATAGATAGATATAGATATATAGATTAATAATAATTAATAATAATTAATAATAATTAATAAATAATTAAGGGGCTGGAATAAACATAACTGGACCTAAATATAGTACAATAGATAACTGGATCACATAGGCCCACCCAAATATGAGACTTTTTGAGAAGGAAAAATAGAAAAGAAAATTTATAGGGTTGTCATTAAAAAATTAAGAAATGCTTAATTAAATTATAGTGTACATCAATATTAACCACTCACCCATTAAAATAACTATAAGAGTTTTTCTTTTGATTGGCTAAATATTAGAAGTAAAGAACATGTTTCTTGGAACAGTTGGCTTATAATGCCATTGTAATTCTTTTGATTGGCAAAAAATTAGAAGTAAAGAACATGTTTCTTGGAATAATTGGCTTATAATGCGATTGTAATTCTGTTTGATGGTCTTTGAGAAGTAAAGACCTTTTGATACAATGTCTTGGACGCCCGCTTTGGATGGTTCTTACTCGGTCTCGGAGGGTGTACGTTTGTTAATGATTCTTAGATGCAATCCCGGAATGGGCTTTGGATAGTGATTTTGACCCTTCATTTAGTACTTTTGGATTCAAGATTTCGATGCCCACAATTTCACTATATGTACAATTTTTCATTTTGTAGATACCATTTTTTTTATCCTTCGGATATTGGATGGTGATGACAATATTGACACTCAAATCTCTGGAGTCTAATGGAAGCGTTTCAAGAACGAATTAAATACTAAATCAAAGTGGTAAATAGTGCATTCGGGTACTTCGACTTGACCAGGAGTCTAGGACTGCTTCAGCTTAAATGCATCCATCAATCTTCATATGTTATTTTACATAAAATAAAAAGGTTTGTGTACATTACCAATGGATATGAAATGTAACACATCATGATACTACAACATTCAATAACTATTTTAAGTCAGTAGACGGTTGAATTGGAACCAACGAATTGGGACGTGTTTCATTTGGAAACTTCATCTGGCTTCTTCATTGCTTCAACTTCTTTTCTACCTTCCAATGACGAGATATGTCCATCATGAGATTTAGTGTACAATAATAACTTTATGTGTTCCAGAGATTCATTCACGCCATTCATCTAGTTCAGCATAAATGACAATTTGTTAGAGCTTCAAACAAGGATTGAGATTCTCTTGAGTTACAATATACAGAGTAACTTGATTAATCAAGTTGTAATTGTTGTGACAGAGGTGAGAACAAAATAATACTTGAAATTCATACAATCATACATGACAGTGTAGGCAAATTTGGCATGCACATAATATATATGCTTATGCCAACAACAACATAGATTTTCAAACAGTCATCTGTATGTTACATACCAACCAACAAGCTCAATTATTTGACTTTTGAACCTTCCAGTCCAAAATGACACAAATCAACTGACAAATTGGGTCCTCTACTGTAGATCAATTATATTTATTGTGATCCATGAAATATATCACTGAACCTAGAAATAAAATCAAGTTTCTGTTGACCCATATTTAGAACAAAGAACTCAGTGCCAGGTTGATTCTCTGAATGCAAACTGCAAGTTCCATAGGGGATTTTCATACATTTCCATGTAAGGGTGGTACATCGGGACATTAAACTACAAAAGAGCAGAACAGGTGGCACTATATATACAAGAAAAGAATCATAAACTGAAGTTTATTAGTTCCTTTATAGAAGACAAAATGGCGTCGTTTGTTTTTCAGTCTGCGGATCTTATTATGTCATATGTCTGAACGCCCGCAGACGTTTTTACTGCAGACTGTTTGTTTTTCTGAAAACATAAGATAAAATAATGTCTTATTCTGTCGGCAACCTCGCAGACTTAGAAATATGCTCCTAAGTGCTACAGACATGCTTAAGTTATTATGTAGACATAAAAACAAACAATCTTCAAAATTCAGCATACAGACCTTCAGGCCACATCTTCTTTACAGACATGATCCGCAGATCTTCAGACAAAAACATCTTAAAATACAAACAGCACCATTGTGTTGGTTATGACTTATGTTGGACCAAAGTGGAAATGCTTAGATATAAATCGTTACAAATGTTTAGTAAATATACATCTCTTATTACGTAAACATCAGGTACCAAAAAAGCATGATCATTTTTTGCACAAAAATATTTTAGTCTAAACATTCTTCTTTAATTAGGTGCACAATTATAATGTATACCATAACTTAATATGTGTTCACTAATATTGTAACCGCTCGACAATCGGGTATTTAAGAACATTATATAGTTTGACGGACCAATATATCTTCATTCGAAAAAAAGAACTTAAACTGCACCTTCATTAAACCTATCGAAATTTTATCCCTATGGCACAAAGTAACATCTGATAAACTTGTTTACGCAATAAGAAATTGACAATTTCCATCAATTTCATATTTCAGTTACCTAGGAATCTGATCTTCATCTGTATAAATGCAATCATATTGAAAAGAAACCTAACACATTTGTCAATTACAGTTTCAAAACCTATATCCTAATTTGTTTTAGAACGTCAATTTTGGCATCGAATCATCTCATTTGCCACTCACACACCCGTTAGGAAGAAACTCCTCGCATCCATCGCGCAAAGCGTACCCGGAATGTTTTAGGTTAACTGTTTGGCCCGCAGAGAGTGAATGATACCAGAGGCACAACTTTGGAGAAAACTCCCCCAGGATTTGAACTTGCACCTATTTTTTCAAGGATACGAGCCCAGAATTAACAACTGAGTCTCTTTACCACTCAACCAATAGTTATCCAAAAATTTTTAATCAAATAACAAGAAACTAACAAAATATGAAACGAAAAGAAAAAAACTTATAAATAAATGAATTTAATTAGTAGTATAAACTATAAAATTGATTGATGATAAAAAAGGAGAAATGAAAAAACCTGCTGAGACATTGATTCCAGATACTTTTTGTTTTTCTTGTTTTGAAAATAAAAATAACAAGCAGCTCCCGCTAATAATAGACCTGTGAACCTCACTTGCACTTCGTGCACCATGATGATGATGATGATGATAGGATTATTACTGATGATATTGGTGATTGTTTAAATGGTTTGAACAATCTTAATTCCAAGGACGATGGGATTACTGCTATTATTGGTGATGGTTTGACGAAGCTAAATTCCATGGATGATGTTTTTAAATTAATCTTTGGTCAGGAACAATTTGTGGTGATGATGATTTGCCTTGCTATTCGGAAGTGGTTTCTACTTTCTAATCCGCCGGGAACTTGAACCCAGTTGTGCTGTCTGGGTGGGATCTAGAAATATTTTTCAACGGCAGCAGAAATTTGCTATAAATATTTGAATTATAAAAATTATACTCCGTACAAAACAACATAAAAATGAAAATTAATTTTTTTTTTTTTTTACTATATATAAAAGATAGTTTTTACGAAAGAGAAAAAGAAAAAAAAAAAAAAAAAAAAAAAACACAAGGAACAAAACAAACAAATACCCGATAAGACTCGATAGTAGTAAACTAAACCTAACCGAACTAATCGAACAGAAGTTAACTAAATCTGACCCTAGCCACATACCAACAAACAACCGTACAAGACAAGCAAAAGAAACGGAAATACACAAAATGAACAAAACCATATGCAGGATGACAAACTCCACTAACCGGCAACATCATCTAATTTCCTATATTTAGAACACAACAAAGACTAAGAGACCTCGTCACTTTTGTTGTTGTTGACTCCAATGCCCGAACAACTTGAAAGAAAAGGTCGAGCCATTCCCAGTCCCATTTCCAACGATAGGGCCGTCCTGTTACATTAATGGGCCCTGTTCAATAATTAAAAATGGACCCTTTAAAAACGAAATTTTTTCATAATAATAGTAAGTTCAATAATACTAATAAAGTCATAAGTACTAAAATAACGGTTATTCACAAATGAAACTAGATATATAATATTAGGCTAATTTTTTGGGGCCCCTATAGATATTGGGCCCTGTGCGGCCGCACGTCTTGCACGCCCCAATATCCGGCCCTGTCCGACGAGAGTACCCGAAGATAGGGGACTCAAACCACTCTTCTTAAACTCATCAAAAACCAATTTTTTCTAATGTCCGACCCGAACTCAATCCCACGTAAGACCATTTGCAAGACCCGATCACCGAAGCGTCTTTGAATTTTTTTTTTTTTTTGAATCGCAACCTCATCTTCAGAGTCATCATGTAAGCTACCGAAACAAGCTTCTTCTTTGCCTTTTCCTTCGCCATACCTTTAGGATCAAATTTCTTCACCCTGGGCCAACAAAATTTACTCAAATGTTTAGACCAATTCCGACAAACGTCTTTACACGCCACATCAACACAAGTACAAAACTTTCTACCCTCACTATTGTCGAAGGCTACTTTTGCAAAATTATGTAACAAACAAGCATCAATTGATTCCGCTCTCCCCGCACTAGAAACATCACTATTCGAACCATTCAACACCATCGATTCCAACCCGTTCCGGCCCTGAAACAATATTCACGAACTCGATCAATTATCATTTTTTTTTTGACGAAACCTTGACCTTCAAGTACGATATCTTTTTTTTTATTATTATTGAAAGTCTAAATCTTTTTATTACTTCAGAAGCCCAAAGAAGGCCTAGTAACACATACACGGATAAACGCCCGCAAGTAATGGACCAAGAAAATAGTACATGAATCAACTATTCGACTATAACTTTACACTGTAATTAGCTAAATTCAAGTGCTAAACTCCATCTGCATCTCAAATTGCCTTCTCTAGGTTTGTCTTCCAATCCTCAAAATCTCCCAACTTGTAAGCACTTCTGTTTGTAATCCAAAGAAACGTTAGATATCGAAGGTTTGACATCAAATCTTCATTCAAAATCGATTGTCTTTGAACCAAAGAGTTATGAACCAATTTATTCCTCCATCGCCATATTAGCCAAAGAAGAGTACATCTCAATGCTAGACATGCCTTATTGATAACCTTTGACCCGAAGTTAAAATTCGCTGAACTTAATATGTTTGCAGCACCATTCGGAACTGCCACTTGTGCCTTCCACCAATCGAAAAACAATCGCCATTATAATGTCATCTATTGTAACAACTACTTTTTTTTATTAAAGAATGTGGAGCCATCATGTGAAATACAAGTCGATGCCAGCAATATGGAAACAATACATGTAAATGACTTGGGTCATCACTGCAGGTTGTTTCTAATACCCATAATGGCTCAACCGACCGAATTATGTCACGACCTGTCCGACATAATTCTCAATGATTTGTGTATTATATATATCTGCCATAAGATTCAAAAATAATTTGGATGGTCTTGACCATAATGACACTCGGGTCTCAAACGAAAATTAAATAGTAACTCAAAGTGGTAAATTAGTGCATTCGGTTATTATTAGATAAAACAAAAGTGGCTAATGTACATCACATAAGGATCTGAAATGTAACATAGTAGTAGTAACATAATACAACAACATTCATTCAATTTATTTTATTAAGTCATTAGATGCTTGGAACCACCAAAGATTTGGGATTTCATTCATTTGGAAACTTATCTGGATTCTTCTTCATTGCTTCAACTCGTTTTAAATTTTCCATTGATGAGATACGTCCCGCGTCCGTCCAGAGAATTATACAGATCATTCAACTAGACAATCAAGGATGACAATTTGTTAGAACATGAAAACAAAGCACCAAATATATAGCACAATAAGTATCGCGGTATTTTGAATATACACATACGGATCCATACTAAAAGCCATAATCAAATACATGATATTCATACATGGCAATACGCAAAGTAGGTATGCAGATAATATACAGAGGATCCAATCCAGAGAAATACACATTTAAGCATATATCATTTTTCAAGGTCTTAAATCATTTACTTAATTACATAGAAGGTGAGGGCCAATATCCAACTCCAGTTAAATATTGCTCAAAACTAATTTAGACAATAAGTCAACAGTTTAGCAGCCAGAACTAAATTCAGATGCAATTATAAATACAATAAAAATATTAGCTGTGTAAAAGGTATACGTATACTACCTCAATCACAGTGTCAACGACAAGATTACCAATAACATTTTGATCAAAAGTGCAATGGCAGAGACAAGGGGGAACAGGGTGGTGCTCAACCACCATCAACAGCCAAAGCTTAACTATTATTATTCCATAATTTTAGTACAAGTTATATTAGTTTGGGATGATTTAATGTTAGAAAAATACTTTGTAATTTGAAAAAATACTCTGTAATTGGAAAAAAAAAATACTCGGTAATTGTTATGATGTTTGTTTCTTTTATTCAGTAACATACAATATTTATCGGTACTATTGTTCAAAAGATGTGACCATATTCCTTTGTTATAAGTTACGATATATAAATAATTTAAGCCCCATTTATCTTGAATTTCTGGCTTCGCCTCTGCAAAAGTGATCTAATTACCATATTTGGTATATATTACTTCAGTCAATCTATTTAGTCTTTTTTTTTTATTTGAATGGATTAAAATAAACGTGCCGAGAACACAACCTCACGATCAGAAGAAAATAATCAAAAATAACTCAGGACTCAGACTACCATGGTCGACCATGGTAAATGGTAAATCAATCATGTCATCTACACATACATCTTTCAGTTATACTTTCAAAATTCGACATGGTGTATTCATATATACGAAGTCTAATTATACTTTCAACTTTAGAAGTGATATATAAGTGAGTATCATTCTACTGATAAGAAGTAAATTACCATCATTTATTTGCACTAAATATTATTTTCAACATAGACATGTATGCGTGCACCAAATTTTTTTTTTTTAACGGCAGAAATTAAAGTAAATTTTTTTATTAAAATCAAACAGTTATATATGTACATGTAAAGTGACGGCAAGCTTCCAAAATAAAAAAACAAAACCGACAAATCTACAAACACGAATATTGTGAAAACGAAGAAAAAACAACAAACAACTAGGAACATGACCACAAAAACACCATGTGATGAGCAGACTTGAAAATCAAGCAGAGCGCTAGACAGGTAACAGTACTGAGTCAGTAATTCAGTGACAAAGTAACCCACCCAACACCCATTTCGCCCGAACCTATGGCATCATAAGTGGCCGAATCAGCATCTCTTTGTAGGAAAAAATGATCATTCTTGGTATCAACCAATACCCGAGCGGTTATTTTCTTCCACGTCAAGGGAGCAAGGGTTTGAAATCCAACAGTCCACTCGATATTGATCTTTTTATGTCGATTTGTGATCCATTCGAAGCTTTTCAATTGTATTTCTTTAAAGATAAATACGCTACTAGGTTTTACCTTGGAGAAAGTGACAGCGTTTCTATTTTTCCAAATCATATATCCCGTGACCCATTCAATTTCTTGCCAAATCTTCTTAACCAATGGAGTACAAACCCGAAAAGTATTTCCCAAGAAGTCATTGGTTAAGTTGAGAAGGGGTGGAGGTCCAATATGCCACCAATTAATATTTACCCCAAATGTCGATAGCAACACTACATCTAAATAAGGAGTGTTCAGCCGTTTCAAGATCATTATCAAAAAACAGGCAACGGATAGAGCCCAAATCCATACCCCGCTTGTCAAGCTCAACCCTAGTTGCTAGTCAGGAATGCCAAGCACGCCGCACGAAGAGTTCCACCTTTAGAGGTACAAGGTTATTACGAAAGGTGCTCGAGTCCGAAGGGGCATTACAAAATTTAGCTTGCGTGATTATCTTGGTAAGTGAGCTGACCGAGAAAACTCCTTTTGAATCAAGCGTCCATGTCCATTCTTCACGTCCCGAACGGTAAGGCACAAAATTAGATAAAATGTTAGCAAGATTTGTGTCGTCCCCTAGTATCCTCCCCGAGATACTATGGGACCAACACTGTGATGACCCGGAAATTTCTGACCAAATTTAAACTTTATCTTTAAATGATTTAATATTTCCGACACGATAAGCAAAGTCTATGAAGTTGAATCTTAAAATTTTAGAACTGTTTCATGTATTAAATTACATTTGACTGCGCTCGACGATTCATGAACAATTATATGTATGTATATATATATGTACAAGTAAAAACGACTTTCCTACCTTAAAATACTATTTGCTACAGTAAAATGACTTTCCTACCGTAAAACACTATTTGCTACAGTAAAACACTATTTGCTACAGTGAAACCGTATTTTGCTACAGTGCTACAGTGGAAACACTATTTGATACAGTAAACACTATTTGCTACAGTACACACTATTGGCTACAGTAAAACACTATTTGCTACAGTACACTATTTGCTACAGTAAAACACTATTTGATGTCGACGAACTAGCAAACAAAAACAGGATAAGGCGGCCATGCGATCGCATGGCAAAAACACTGAAAACTCATGCGATCGCATGAGGTACTGTAGCAGGCCACATACTATAAAAGCTCGATTCATTCCTTTGTATTATTATTTTTTTATATTATTATTATTATTATTATTATTATTATTATTATTATTATTATTATTTTTATTAAGATTAATATTATTATTATTAATCTTATTATAATATTATTATTAGTAGTATATATACCTAAAATACTACGACGAGGTTATGAGCGTGTCACCTTCAAAATGGGTTTTTGAGCGGGAGAGAGCTAAGGAAATTATGGGTTATTGTCAAGGAGGTTATGGGTAATGTTTGAGGGTATATTTGTGAATCAAATCTAGTGTTTATCATCTCTGTTGCGTCTACGTACTTTCCTACAATATTGAATCTCAATATTGATACGTAAGCACTCATATTTTATCTTTTATACATTAATTGTGTATCCATGTCTAGTGCTCGAGTATATATATTTATGCATGCTTGTATGCTAAATTTTGTCGTTAAACAGTTATGATGAATCACGAAGTAAATACATATATTACTGGTAAAAGGTATATGATATTCATGTTTTTGGAAAGCTAGCGAAAAATCAATAACTTTTCATTTAGATATCGAATAATTTCGATGAACGGATTAAAAGATATGATCAACTGAATTATGATTAACGTTAATTGATATTGCTTTTGAATCTACAATTAAGATTTAAACAACTTGTTTACGAGATTGATAAATTTGATTTTTGAATATTACCAACCGAATAAATGAATCCTTATATAAGGTATGTCTCGTTTTGTTGAACTATTGTCAAAATTGACTTTTTGAAACGACTTTGGATAACTTTTGTATGTCGATCTCGAGCATTAGGATTGTTATACACTATGACCTGACCTAGCTTGATAGACATTTATTGACCAACATATGTTCTCTAGGTTGAGATCTACGGTTATTTGATATTCCAAGTTTCGGTCACGTTTTGGTGAACAACTTTATGTGCTGCTAAGGTGAGTTTCATTTGCTCCCTTTTTAAATGCTTTTGCAATATATATTTTTGGGCTGAGAATACATGCACTTAATTTTAAACGCAATGGATACAAGTACATACTAAATTCTACACTGAGTTTGAACCGAAAATCCCTTAGCTTTGGTAACTGTTAACTGCCAGTTATAAGAACTGGTGAGCGCGAGTAGTAGTATATGGATCCATAGGGCTTGATATCCCCGTCCGAGCTAGAGCACTAGCCTTTTAACGGACGTATGCTATTTGAGAAGCGTACACGTTGGTTTGCGTGTATTATTAAGATGATTATACAAAGGGTACAAATTATATATACGTTAAGTTTAGTTACCAGGGTGCTCAATCTTGTAGAATATTTTGATAAACGTTTCTGGATGAAACAACTGAAATCTTGTGATCCACCTTTATACACAGATTATGCGAAACATTAAAACTATGAACTCACCAACCTTTGTGTTGACACTTGTTAGCATGTTTATTCTCAGGTTTCCTAGAAGTCTTCCGCTATTGCTTATATGTTAGACAAGCTATGTGCATGGAGTCTTACATGACATACTTTTCAAGGAAACGTTGCATTCACCAAATTATCACCATGTATCTTATTTTGACTGCATTGTCAACGGAAGTACTATTGTAAACTATTATTTACGGTGATTGTCTATATGTAGAAATCATCAGATGCCGAAAACCTTTGATTTAAATATTCATTTATGGTGTGCCTTTTCAAAAGAATGCAATGTTTACAAAACGTATCATATAGAGGTCAAATACCTCGCATTGAAATCAATGAATGACGTATTGTCCATGTGGATTTGGAGCGATCGTCACAGTTGGTATCAGAGCGTTGGTCCTAGTGAACCAGGTCTTGCATGAGTGTGTCTAACTGGTTATTGTTAGGATGCATTAGTGAGTCTGGACTATGACCGTATATCTTTTTACCAAGTTTTGCTTACCATTTATCGTCGAAAATTACTTGCTTATCATTCCTAAATCTAGACACGTCTTACTGTATTTACTGCATAGATAGTGTACCAACAAAATTCATATCTTAGCATATCTGTTACTGTAAACTTTTCCTGACATCTTCCAAAAATTTCTCCGTAATTTACGGGATTTTGGTATTATATATACATATGTAAATTATATATTGAGGAGTACCAATCTAAATTCTATAATCTATCTTATATCAAAAATCAATTCCCTGATTATACAAGATGGATCACGTATCTAGTTCAAATTCCTTAAATTCCGACAGCTATTCCGATATGGATATTCACATGAACTCCGAAGACAGTGTAACCGGAATGGATCAACCAATTAGCCATCATCTATTCTGGATGAATTGGGGATGGGTTCGTAGCTTACTTAGTCATTGGAGACAAGAAGAAGGCGATCCCTTCCATCCACCACATTGCCCTCTTGGCGAGGAACTTGAAGCACTTACCGGCGAACCTGTCCGTAATACCATTTTCTCTCTCATTTCCAGAGTATCTAGTCATGATTATATACTATCTCACATTCTAAATCTTATTCGTCCGCTCGTTCGAACCACCGATCATCCCGGTATAATAGAAGAAGTCAACGAGCTTCGCGCTCGGGTAGTGTCTTTGGAGAATATGGTGCGAAGGTTACAAACACCAGCAGCAGCAGCACCAGTAGCATAACCAGTACCACCATCATCAACAACAACAGTACCATTACCACCATCAACAACCACATCCGCATCCCACACCTCAATATCACATCTAAAAACTGTACTTCAGATATCAACATCATACGCACCGTAGACACCAAGGAGTGCCAACAACAATAAATGATGAAGTACTGATTCATAACTTCATCGAAGAGATATTCTACGGTGATTATGTAATCTCTAAAATCTTAGAGATTATTTATCCCAGTTCTAACCGTATATCAGATAAATAGAAGGAAGAATAGAAATCCTGACAAGAATGATGCGTAAGGTACAAGCTAGACTTGTTTTACCAACAGCATCAATAGTACCCTTAGCCTCACCAGCACAGTTAGTGCTGTCAACATCATTAGAATCATCAGCACCTCTAACATCACAAGCTCCGCCAGTTCAAGAAAGCACTGTGGATATTATTACAAGTCAACAACGCGTATATTTATATCAACGAGTTATGAAATATTAACTCATTCCCTCTGAAGAATTTATATGTATATCTTATATATATATTTTAAAACCATCATAAATCTTTTCGTACTAAGCTATTAATTATGAATTGAAAAAGGGTAAATACTACTCGGTTAAATTCATATTACTAATATGCTATGATGTACATCCTTCGTTAACAACTTAACCTTCATTAACTACAATCTCTGTTTCAATCCAAAGAATTCCGTTTCATAATAAACCAAGTGTATTATTCAATAATATGGTTGATTTTACACTTTCATCTTCGATGCACTCGAAACTTTCTAGAAAACATCATTTGCACCTTGCGAAGTTTGCAAGAATTCCACGAATATCAACACCCTTCACCAAGGAATATCAATAAGAATAAATAATGAAGTATTGATTTCATTAGGGAAATACTCCGCAAAGATTATGTAATCTTTAATATTTTAGAGATTATTCATTTCTAATTCAAGCCGAAAATCAGATGAGCTTAATATGATATTAACTCATTAAATCTGTATTACATCTGAAGAAAATATACATACATATATTTTCATAAAAACGGTAATAAAAATTCTTTTGTAAAAAGTATTAATTGTGAAATCTTTAACGGGTAGGTAATACTCGGGAAATATATAAGTTCGCAATTAATATGTTATATTGTACAATCTTCAACTTTGATTCAAAAATTATTAACTATGCTCACAGCGATATACAATCGTTTTCATACAAATTCAATTACATATTATGATATTGACGGATCAGAATCCAAGTCATAACTCTGAACCGGTGAAATCATTCTTAGATCTCTACATCTTTCAAAGCTATACTTTGACTTCAAAACTGTGAAAGATCCTTTGGTATTGTTTTTACCAAAAATAACCTTGCAATTCCTTTTCAAAGTATCCAGAATTATCAACCATTCAACCAGTCAACGACGACCTTTCAGACTTGTAATTTTGGCATATACGTTTTCGTTACTGGGGAACCTTTCATGTTCCACCACATTAGCAGTAAATTTACCAACAACTTCATTGATCTTTGACCTTCTAAAAAATCCTTATACTCATTGAAACTGTATCATGTACTCATCCACATCTTGTAACGGCAATTGTTATACCAACTATCAGGAATTAGCAATCAGTATCTTGAAATCTTGTAGCACGTCTACGCCAACAGTTATATGTGTACATATAACGTCTACCTCCTGGACTTACATACTTCGAATGTGAAGTTTCCGAAAAACACCCCAAACTACGAAACTAGTTCTCCGAATTTTGGAAAAATGTTGATTAAGCAGCAAAAACTGTAAACGACCTTAACAGTCAAAAGTTTGATGATAAAGAATAGTATGGTGGTAAAGCATAGAAAAAGAGAAGGTTTGGAATTGAAAAACGGATTGAGCAGTCCATGAAGGAGGCTGTGGACAAATCACAAAGACTAAATCTACCTTCAAAGAATCCAAATGATTCAGAGTCTGCTGAAATCATTAGTGAATACCTTGCTCCTTACTCTAAAACCTTTGCGGACAATATTCTTCATCATCATCTTATCTTAAATATTCTAAGATATCATCGTATCTCCCATTATAAATATCCTCCATAATTATGAAGATATTTTTCGAAACCATTCTTATCTGAAATCATTACCTCTTCGCGCTATCTGTGTTACATCATAAAAGAAACTATTTTAGTTTCTAAAATCTGAAAAATTCGAAAAAAAATGGATGTTTTAAAGTAATGTTGGGAACTGAAGCATGAGTTAGTATAATATAATGACACTTGATCAACGTGATTATATTACAGTAAGTCATGTTGAGTTTCTAATGGAACGTGACAAAGGTTCACAGATCACACCCTCATCATAAACCATGTTACATAACTTTTTCATTCTATATAATCTCTAAATATATCAAGAAAATATATTTCTTGATGATTCGGTCTTTTCCGGATATTCTGGTAATTTGACAAGTAGGATTGTGCCATTACCATTTCTTTCTTAGAACATTAATTATGTTTATTATGAAATTCATACCTACGAATTCTGGACCATTATTCGCTTGACTTAAGGTCGGGAAGAAAAAACGAAAGCATGAAGCTCCGAAATATAATGGAGAACATAAAGCCCGATAACAACCCCGAAATTACAAACCGTGTATATCAATGCGTATAGCAATATAAAGACACGGGAGAATGAAAAACACTATAACCCCAAGGTAATAGTGGAAGAAAATAACTTCCTCTGGTGGCAGATGAAAAAGAAGAATGAAGGATACGATAGCCAGGAAAATATCAAGAATCAGAACTGGATTAAGCATTTTCACAATCTATTGGGATGTATGAAATAAGAAAGAAGATTATAGGAGTAGTGAAAATAAATGAAACAGAAGAGGTCAATTTATAGCAATCGAGACAGATTACGCATTTAATCAAAGAAAATCCTAATTTCCGCAAATTCCGAAGAATCAAATCTTATTTAGATTATGAAGATTTTCTATTCCTTAAATTCCGGAAATCAATCGTAACTATGTCAAAAGCTAAGACGAATCTCTATTCTTTCATTTCACTCTTTTACGATAACTTCTCTCATACGCTTCGAGAAATCGGATTGTTTTATCCATATAATTCAACGGTGATAAAATTCTATTTATCAACTCATATTCGTCATGAAAACATTTCTATTGTTAGCCATGACGACCTCACTTAAATTTCGGGACGAAATTTCTTTAACGGGTAGGTACTGTGATGATCCGGAAATTTCTGACCAAATTTAAACTTTATCTTTAAATGATTTAATATTTCCGACACGATAAGCAAAGTCTATGAAGTTGAATCTTAAAATTTTAGAACTGTTTCATGTATTAAATTACATTTGACTGCTCTAGACGATTCATGAACAATTATATGTATGTATATATATATATATATGTACAAGTAAAAACGACTTTCCTACCGTAAAATACTATTTGCTACAGTAAAATGACTTTCCTACAGTAAAATACTATTTGCTACAGTAAAACACTATTTTCTACAGTGAAACCGTATTTGCTACAGTGCTACAGTGAAAACACTATTTGCTACAGTAAACACTATTGGCTACAGTGAAACACTATTGGCTACAATAAAACACTATTTGCTACAGTACACTATTTGCTACAGTAAAACACTATTTGATGTCGACGAACTAGCAAACAAAAACAGGATAAGGCGGTCATGCGATCGCATGGCAAAAACACTGAAAACTCATGCGATCGCATGAGGTACTGTAGCAGGCCACATACTATAAAAGCTCGATTCATTCCTCTGTATTATTATTTTTTTTATATTATTATTATTATTATTATTATTATTATTATTATTAAGATTAATATTATTATTATTAATCTTATTATAATATTATTATTAGTAGTATATATACCTAAAATACTACGACGAGGTTATGAGCGTGTCACCTTCAAAATGGGTTTTTGAGCGGGATAGAGCTAAGGAAATTATGGGTTATTGTCAAGGTGGTTATGGGTAATGTTCGAGGGTATATTTGTGAATCAAATCTAGTGTTTATCATCTTTGTTGCGTCTACGTACTTTTCTAGAATATTGAATCTCAATATTGATACGTAAGCACTCATATTTTATCTTTTATACATTAATTGTGTATCCATGTCTAGTGCTCGAGTATATATATTTATGCATGCTTGTATGCTAAATTTTGTCGTTAAACAGTTATGATGAATCACGAAGTAAATACATATACTACTGGTAAAAGGTATATGATATACATGTTTTTGGAAAGCTGGCGAAAAATCAATAACTTTTCATTTAGATATCGAATAATTTCGATGAACGGATTAAAAGATATGATCAACTGAATTATGATTAACGTTAATTGAAATTGCTTTTGAATCTACAATTAAGATTTAAACAACTTGTTTACGAGATTGATAAATTGGATTTTTGAATATTACCAATCGAGTAAATGAATCCTTATATAAGGTATGTCTCGTTTTGTTGAACTATTGTCAAAATTGACTTTTTGAAACGACTTTGGATAACTTTTGTATGTCGATCTCGAGCATTAGGATTGTTATACACTATGACCTGACCTAGCTTGATAGACATTTATTGACCAACATATGTTCTCTAAGTTGAGATCTACGGTTATTTGATATTCCGAGTTTCGGTCATGTTTTGGTGAACAACTTTATGTGCTGCTAAGGTGAGTTTCATTTGCTCCCTTTTTAAATGCTTTTGCAATATATATTTTTGGACTGAGAATACATGCACTTTATTTTAAACGCAATGGATACAAGTACATACTAAATTCTACACTGAGTTTGAACCGAAAATCCCTTAGCTTTGGTAACTGTTAACTGCCAGTTATAAGAACTGGTGGGCGCGAGTAGTAGTATATGGATCCATAGGGCTTGATATCCCCGTCCGAGCTAGAGCACTAGCCTTTTAACGGACGTATGCTATTTGAGAAGCGTACACGTTGGTTTGCGTGTATTATTAAGATGATTATACAAAGGGTACAAATTATATATACGTTAAGTTTAGTTACCAGGGTGCTCAATCTTGTAGAATATTTTGATAAACGTTTCTGGATGAAACAACTGAAATCTTGTGATCCACCTTTATACACAGATTATGCGAAACATTAAAACTATGAACTCACCAACCTTTGTGTTGACACTTGTTAGCATGTTTATTCTCAGGTTTCCTAGAAGTCTTCCGCTGTTTCTTATATGTTAGACAAGCTATGTGCATGGAGTCTTACATGACATACTTTTCAAGGAAACGTTGCATTCACCAAATTATCACCATGTATCTTATTTTGACTGCATTGTCAACGGAAGTACTATTATAAACTATTATTTACGGTGATTGTCTATATGTAGAAATCATCAGATGTCGAAAACCTTTGATTTAAATATTCATTTATGGTGTGCCTTTTCAAAAGAATGCAATGTTTACAAAACGTATCATATAGAGGTCAAATACCTCGCAATGAAATCAATGAATGACGTATTGTTCATATGGATTTGGAGCGATCGTCACAAACACCAATTCGTGATAGCACCATTTTCAGCCCAACGAACCCGATCATATATGGAGGCATTTTGGTTGGTGTCAAGACGGTAAAGTCAATTAAATTTAACTTTAAGTAGAAAATCACCAAGCCAATACTCATTCCAAAATTCAGTTTGTGTCCCATCTAAAATTCCTTTTTTTAAAAGAAAGTGCAAAAGGTGTGTTTAAGTTATTTAGAGCTTTTCCAAATTTTAAAATGCACGACCAAGTTGATGATCGTCAATTTGCGGTCAGGGAATCAGCCCCATATATGCTTTTGATAATGGTCGCCCAAAGGGAGTTTTGTTCGGTTTTAAATCTCCATCACCATTTACCAAGCACGGCTTGATTTTTAATTTCAAGTGAGCTAATATCAAGAGCACCTTTTCACGAGGTAAAAGACATGTATCCCATTTAACCCACGCCATTTTCTAGGCATCACTATTCCCACCCTAAAAGAAGCGACGCCTCAAACATTCTAGCTTATTAATGACACAAGACGGTGCTTTATAAAGTGAGAAAAAATTAAGGGGTAGACTATATAGTACCAATTTAATGAGCGTGAGACGACCACCATATGAGATAGATTTTGCCTTCCAATCAGCAAGCCTTTTGTCGAATCTATCAAAAACCGGCTCCCAATCTTTCGCCTTTTTCATGGAGGAGCTAAGAGGAAGACCAAGATATGTAATAGGCAAGGATCTCGCCACGCAACTGAGCCATTCAGCCTTCATGTCCGTTTCTATCTTAGACACCCCTAACCCGTACACACAACTTTTGTGAAAACTAATTTTTAAACCCCAAGTTGCCTCGAAGCATTTAAGAATTTTGACAAGGTTTCGTGCATTTCTCTTGTTCCATTCACCAATGAAATGGGTATCGTCCGCATATTGCAAATGAGTTAGCCGGACGTTGTCTCGGCCAAGAGATATACCAGAAAAATGATTTGATGCAACCGCGGTTTTTATTAAATGATTTAATCCCTCGGCCACTAGAATGAAAAGATACGGAGATAAAGGATCTCCTTGTCGCACCCCCTTTTGCAAATTGAATTCTTTTGTAGGTGCCCCATAAACTAGTACGGACATGGAGGTCGAAGAGAGGCATGCTTTAATCCATTTTAACCACTGTGAGCCAAACCCCATTAACGACATAATTTCAATCAAAGAATCCCAG
Source organism: Rutidosis leptorrhynchoides (assembly GCF_046630445.1). Taxonomy (NCBI): domain Eukaryota; kingdom Viridiplantae; phylum Streptophyta; class Magnoliopsida; order Asterales; family Asteraceae; genus Rutidosis; species Rutidosis leptorrhynchoides. Next base: position 83,195,871 of record NC_092333.1, read on the forward strand.
TTAATACTGTCAAGTGCCTTTTCAAAATCTACCTTAAAGAGGAAACCTTTACGCTTGGTGGCTTTAATATCATGGAGCGCTTTGTTAGCAATTAGAATACTACCGAGGATGTAACGATTCTTTATAAACGCACTTTGCTCAAACTCGACTACCGAGGAAATAATAGGTTGCAATCTTTTGGTTAACACTTTTGATAGTATCTTGTATAAGCATCCAATTAGGCTAATCGGACGATAGTCGCCAAAGCCTAGTATAGTTTTTTAATTTTTTTGAACATACTAAATCTCTTAGGTAAACATCAGGCAAGAAAAATGCATCATCATTTTTTTCAAAAAAATATTTCAGACTAAACATTTTTCTTTAACATGTGCACACACACAAAGGTAGGTGCACACCAATAACCAACAGCCCAAGGTAGCCGCCGACAGCCATCAAACTGCCGGAGTCCACAGGTTTCTACACATAAAACACAACAACCACCCTACCATCGGTTCTAAGCCTACATCCTCAAAACCAAAATCCGACATAAATGGGTATAGAGCTCCTGTCGGAGCTCGCTGCCTTCACCCACCCAAAAGAACAACTCCGATAAAAAGGCACCATATTCAATGAAGCATTAGGACGCTTCCCCAAAAATGAAGGACCAAGTCAAAACAATCTTAATCCAAAACTAGTTAACAGATCCCATGCAAAAACACATAATCGCTGCCTGTTTGCCAGATCTGACCGGAGGAGCCGAACGGACCACAAAACGTCATAAGGGAAAAGGCGATTGAACATTATTCGACAAAAAGCAGTAAAACCGAACCACCGGCAAAATTTCGGTGGTCAGAGAAGGTAGCAGTCAAACACCTACAAACCGGCGAATGAGGAACACGAAGATGCAGGTGGAGGCTGAAAAGATAGGGCAACTAGGGTTTAGTTGGGGAGCAGATGGGAGAGAAATTTGTAGTTCAGTTAGTGTATGATAATGAAAAAATGGAGATGTATAATGTTGGTAAAGAGTTACCGGAATTCAAACGGGTGAACAAAGTAAAGAAAAAAATTGGACTGCCAACCTCTCTCATGACCCATGGCTCCCGTCCGGCAAGAAGTTGCATATATCTAGTTCAGGGGCGGAACTTGAAGTTTGTGATTGGGATGGACAAAACAATGAACATCTAAATAGTAGTTTACGAAATACAGTAATTGTTAAGTTTACAATTTGTGGTGAATGATTGTAACTTAATTTCTTGTTGACTAAACTTGTAAGTCTAGTTAATTCCCCTTCCGTCCTAGATTAATTGTCAGGTATTCATTTTTAAGTTGTCCCAAATTTAATTGTCCATTTCCAAAAATAGAAAGTAATTTAATGAAGTTTACAATATTATTCCTAGTGAATTAATTAAATTACAAAAGTTCGAGACCTTTCTAATTAAATAATTGAGAGTAAAACTGTAAAATTAAATAAAAATACAAAAAAAGTATACATCCAAGAAAAAAAGTGATGATTTTGGAACACAGGAAGAAGTCAAGAAATGGTGAAAGGGACGACACTTGAATTCTCTAAAAAGAGGCTGTATTTTCTGGGGTCCAACAAACTACGTACTTCTTTTACACAATAACTTTAAAAGAATAGTACTAACTCAAAAGTTAAGGGTGGCCAAGCCCTCTTTAGTTTACATGTACTTCCGCCTTTGATCTCGTTGATACTGATTTTGACCATTCATTGATTCTAATAGAGTAATAGGGAGTACTACTTTTGGATGCAAGATTTTTGATGTCTATTTTAGGAATTGTATTCACGGATGTCACTAGTTTAAAGTCTAAAAAAAATTATACTATCCATTGATGTCACTAAAAAAATTTACACCATGGTATAATTATTTAAAAGTACAAAAAAGTTTCCACTAAATCGCAAATTGCACTGAGAACCTAACAACCACGGAATGGTTGCATCTAGTGACGAAAACAACCACCGCAAACAAAACCTAAACTCAGGACAAGTAATTACCAAAACTACACACAAAACAAACAAATATGATCACATGCGGCCAAGCTCGAAAGTATATGATCACGTAGAACACCACCTATGAAGACTAAAGTCGCGAGAAAGTGAAGCAAACAAATAGATTTCGTAAAAAGCATCCATGAACCCACAACCCTCAACCAACCGACCAAAACAAAAACACCTCAAAGAAGCAACGACAAAAGATAAAACACCTCAAAGAAGGACCCGGAAATAAGAAGACAATGGTAGGGGAAGTAAAGAGTAGGGGAAACAACATAAACGAGATAGGTCTAGTACCTGCACACCAACATAACAACCAACTTTTTTATGAGAAAACAGATGACACAAAAGTCCGATGACCGTATTCCAGCAACACCAGAAAACTTTGGAAACAAGCACCCTTATCAAGAAACCAAACCCGTAACACATAGATGAATACAAGTTCCGTAAAAGAGAGAAGCTCTAGTCACGTCGTCAGGACGAAACAGAGGGATATAAATATGCACAATCCCAAAGCTACTACAAATGATAACATCATAACAATCATATACGAGATAACTACTCGCTAATCAATATATTCATGGCAATAACGAAAGACTTGCGAGTTGAAATGGACATGTGAAGAAGATGAAGTTGCTTATTGATCTTGTTTTTGTTGTTTGTTTTGTGTTCTGTTGAAAAGTATAGGAAGGATTCTCGTACAATTTCAAAGTTGGGGTTGAGGTAGGGATTAAAGTAGGTATTAAGGTTTTGAAAGAATTGACATTTTTTTCATGTTGTTGTTGTTCTGGTATTGATCATCATCGTCTTCGTTATCATCATCATTATAATGTCATCTATTGTATCAACTTCCTTTTTTTATTCAAGAATGTATAGACATCATGTGAAATCCAAGTCGATGCCAGCAGCCCAACAATATGGAAACAATACATGTAAATGACTTGGGTCATCACTGCAGGTAGTATTTAATACCCATAATGTGTCGACCAACCGAATTATGTCTCGACATGTCCGACATAATACTCAATGATTTGTGTATTATATATCTAGCTACCATAAGATTCAATAATAGTATGGATGGTCCTGACCATAATGACACTCGGGTCTCGGGAGTAGTAATCAAATTGAATAGTATCTCAAAGTGGTAAATTAGTGTATTCGGTTACTTTGACTTCACCAGTAATGCTTCTGCTTAAACGTATTCCTCAATCCACATCTGTTATTATTTGATAAAACAAAAGTGGCTACTCTACTGATAAGGATCTGAAATGTAACATAGTAAACATACTACAACATTCAATTTTTTCGTAAGTCGATCAGTAGATGCTCGGAACCACTAAAGATTTCGGACTTCATTCATTCTGAAACTTCATCCGGCTTCTTCTGTAACATCCCGCGTTTTTCCGTTAAATTTATTTTTAACACCGTCTTTTTTTTTTAAATAATATCTTTCGCTATTTAAATTCCCAATTTCCGTTGACTAACGTTTATAATATTCTCGTTATTTAATTATAACACCACTCGTCTACTCGAGCGTTTTTAAAATATTTCGTTTGGTTAATTCCCGCACCCGCTTTGAAACTTGAGGGACTAGTTCCGCCACTTGACCAAAGAGGTGGCTAGTAGTTGACTAGTCAACCACTCACCACCTCCACCCCTCATTCATCCATTTCTTCTTCTTTCTTTCCTTCTTTTTTTTCTCTCAAGAACACAAACATAAATCATCATCTAAATCCGGATCGGGAAGCAAACTTCAAAACAAATTACATATTTGGAATCCTCTCTTCATCCTCTACAATTTGATACCAACTTCATCTCGTTTGGGTAACATTTCTAAAACTCTAGATTTCTCTAAATTCGTGTTTTTGATTTGAAATGGTGTTAGTTAGTGTCTATGGCTCAAGTCTAACATGAATATATGTTTGGTTTGCTCGATTTGTTGTTTTTGGAGTAACTAGCATGAACTTGAAATGGGTTTGCTTAATCCTTGATTTTGGATGAGTTAATGTTGTTAGATTGTTAAAGTGCATGTTTTAATTGTGTTACTAGTATCACTAGCTTCGTTTTGATGCGTAGGTTGATTAAGAAAACTTCAAAAACCCGATTAATGATTTTGTGATGTTTGACTAGGGTTTGATAGTTCTTGACATGAACTTTTGGATGCTTAAATGCCATGGAATGTTAATTGTTAGTGTTTAGTTGTAATGTATGCCTCATTACCTTCAAAACGGCATATTGTATGTGTAAATTGGATTCCCGAATCATAAAATACGTTTTACGAACTTGGAACTTTGAAAATGGACTTTTATTGATCACTTGATGAGATTTCGGCTATTATAAATGATGTTTTTGTTTGATGATATGTGGTTAGTTGTGTTCCTTGTCAAAAGAGCTTTCCAACGGTATAAGATACGCCTTCTAGTTGTTTACGGTTTGCGTTTTATGGTTGTTTGAAGTTTTGACCAAGACTTGAACATTTGAGACTGACCAGGCACCAGACCACGTTATTTGTCGCGCCGCGGAGCCATTTGTCGCGCCGTGGCCCAAAGGGTGATTTTAGAACATGTTTTTCAGGCTTTCTGACCTTCAACATAGGCATTTGTCGCGCCGCGGAGCCATTTGTCGCGCCGCGACAATTGCCTGTTTCATCCGAACTTCAGCAAACTTGTTTTGGCCATAACTTTTTGACCGTAACTCCGTTTTCGATGAATCAAATATCGTTGGAAACGTAATAAGATTTCCTTTCTAATGGTAAGGTTTTGAAATGTCAACTCAAACTTTATTACAATCGTTCTAACATGCTTTTATACTTGATTCTTGCATGAAACTTGACAACGTGATTCACATGCTATACTATTCGAGTCGTAACGAGCCATAGGACTAATTGAACACATTTCACCCGACCTTGTGTCGTAACCGGTTAATTGATATACTTACTTGTTTAGGTCAAGGCTAAGCAACTTTCATGCATACGTTACTTTGTGAAGTACTTTTATACTCGTGCACTCGAGGTGAGATCATAGTCCCACCTTTTCAATAACTTTTTATACTTTAAATTGTGGGCTGAGAAACATATACTTTGTTACATTTGGTGCTACTTACTTTTATACTTTGAACACAAGTACAAGGAAAACAAACATTCCACAGCGAGTTAGAACAAAAATCCTCAATTCGATTATCATTAGTTACACTTGCAGGGTGTAAGCGAGAACTTATATTGTGTGGCCATACGGGTTTGACAAACCCTCACTACGGACGGTTCGCTACCGTCTACGGGTGAAATATATTTTTGAGAAACAGTGTATGTTCTAACACTATAGTGATGGGGTTCAATGGAAGGAAACGTTAAGTCTTGATAATTGGGTGCTCGCGAACAATACTTTTGGAATGCAAACGATTTTGATAATCAACTATGGGAATACTAAATCTTGTGGTTCAAAAACAACGTTTACAAATACATCTATGATTTCACCAACGTTTTTCGTTGACAGTTTTCTACATGTTTCTCAGGTTCATACATGGCTATTTGATACATGCTTCCGCGTACATTCATACTTGCTTGGGGTCAAGCATACATGCATACACTCTGATTTCATGCTTGGAGTCAAGCATACATACATACATACGCTAGGGATAGCACTTTTGGATTCAAACTTTTGTTTACATATTTACGCTATTTATAGCAACTGTGTTTTTAAACTAATTATGTCGCAAGTTATTTCATTTATACTTTATGACTTTTGTAAACTTAGACTTGTTGTCGAACGGTTTTGTAAACTAAACTTGCAAGTCTTGTACCTTTCAAATGAATGCGACATAATTTTGGTCAAACGAGTCTCATATAGGGACTACGACCACGTAACGGGACCTAAGTTAGCGGCGCCGTCAATGACGATTTTGTCGGGTCGCTACAGATGGTATCAGAGCGTTGGTTGTAGGGAACTAGGACGTGCATTAGTGTGTCTAACAGAGTCGTTAGGACGCATTAGTGAGTCTAGACTACAACCGGATAGCTAGCATTTGCATTCTGACGTACATTTGCTATAGATAGCACTTACTTGACTACTTGTGCATTATACTTGAATCATTCTTAGGCAAACTTTTTAATGGTACCCAACCTTCATCCTACGAACTCGTATTCCGCCACTTTTTGGTAACACACGTAAATTCATGATTCATACACGTATGGATGACGACGACTTCATTAGTCACACTTGTTCGGGAACTCTGTCTCCCGGATTGTTATTTGCCACCGTTTCAACTTACTATCGGTTTCCCACTGGTGTTTCTTACTATCTACTTTTTGGGTGTTACTACCATCACCACTCTAGGTGAGTATCGTCATCAACATTTATCACTACGGTTGCGTGCTACTCGTTATCATGACTAGTTACTCTTTTCATACCTGAATACGTTTTTGTCTGACTCGAACCGCATTGACGTGAACAATCATTTATACACTTCCCTCGGGGAACGCTTCCTTAGAGTTGCAGAAATTCTTTCGATTTAATATGAGTCACGTTTGAGACGTCGTTACATTTTGTTCATTTTAGGTCTTCACGATGACACGAACTTGAATCTATAGAGTGATGTGGGAATGGAGGTATGAGTTAGCGTAATATAACGACACTCGATCAACGTGGTTATATTACGGTAAGACATACCAAAGTTCTAGTGACGCGTGATGGTGGTTAGACTCGATCAACCTAAACACCACCATGTGCCATGTACATGACTTCATCCTTTCATGTTTGGACATCCGAAAACTCCGAGAATATTGATAACAACCATACCGGGGACACCCCTTCGACTTTTGTCGAACTATACTTATGCTTCCGAATGAATTACCGATTCCTCTCGACTTCAACCGTATGTTACACGTGTATACTATCTCGTCCTCGCACAGTCTTATTGACTAATTACGATTTACTCGTTATGCTCGCACCGAGGCGGAAACTTCTTTTGCATCACCCTCGTACTTCCGGTTCAGGAGGTCCTTATTCTAAATTCCCAATGGAGAGAGACTCTCCACGTTATACTAGTATTCACCTCGAGGGTGAATAGTTCCGACGAACGTTTTTCTTTCAGAAACCGATGAGGACTTGCCCCGACGAACGTTTTTGGAAACTGATAAATCTTTCGCTACGCGAATTTTCTTGAGAAACTTGTCCTAACAAACTTGTCTAAATATACCTTACGGAATGTACTCCGTAGACTTCGGAGTGCCTCACAAAAAGCCTCGGGACCACGTTTAGACATGGGTACCGCGTACCATCCACAACCCGACGGACCGAACAAACATACGATTTAAGTCTTGAAAACCATAATACGAATTTGTATTACCAAGTTCAAATTTACTTGAGAAAAGTATTTTCCTTTAGCTTAATCCTCGTACTACAATGATCTTCATTCGAGTTTTAACGTCACGCCTTTTGAAACCACATGTGACCGGAAACGTCATTCTCCTTTGACGAACCAAGTAAACGATGACCAATTCACCGGGGCCGAGGTTATTCATGAGCAACCGAGAAAATTTATTCATATTCAGGCAAAACCCTACGCGACTCGTAATTCACCAAGAGCTACGCCGATGTTAGACGTAAACATTTCAAATTCCGCGTGGGAAACCGCGTCACGTTAAGAGTCGCACCTTGGAAAGGTGCAATCCATTTCGGGAAAACGTAGGAAGCTAAATCCGTGATATTTTAATCCTTTTGAAATCTTGGGGCGTTTTAGACCCGTTGCTAGCCGTTTAGATTTTCCGGCTCATTTCGAGTCTCCGTTTATCCTACATTCGATGTATCAACTTAAAGACGTGTTTTGCGAGACAAGGACTTGTTATCCTCTTCGATGAACTTACTATCAACGATAAACCTCACTTCCAAGGAGGACCGGTTGAAACTATAAATTGTAGAACCAACTTTAAAACCAACGTAAAATCGCAACTGTCAAAATTCGTGGAAATACTCAAGGACGTACCTTCACCTATTCGTAGAATTTACAACGCAAGATCTCGAGTAAGATTCAACAACTACTACTTCCAACTAAATTTCGGGACGAAATTTCTTTTGAGTTGTGGATAATGTAACATCCCGCGTTTTTCCGTTAAATTTATTTTTAACACCGTCTTTTTTTTTTTAATAATATCTTTCGCTATTTAAATTCCCAATTTCCGTTGACTAACGTTTATAATATTCTCGTTATTTAATTATAACACCACTCGTCTACTCGAGCGTTTTTAAAATATTTCGTTTGGTTAATTCCCGCACCCGCTTTGAAACTTGAGGGACTAGTTCCGCCACTTGACCAAAGAGGTGGCTAGTAGTTGACTAGTCAACCACTCACCACCTCCACCCCTCATTCATCCATTTCTTCTTCTTTCTTTCCTTCTTTTTTTTCTCTCAAGAACACAAACATAAATCATCATCTAAATCCGGATCGGGAAGCAAACTTCAAAACAAATTACATATTTGGAATCCTCTCTTCATCCTCTACAATTTGATACCAACTTCATCTCGTTTGGGTAACATTTCTAAAACTCTAGATTTCTCTAAATTCGTGTTTTTGATTTGAAATGGTGTTAGTTAGTGTCTATGGCTCAAGTCTAACATGAATATATGTTTGGTTTGCTCGATTTGTTGTTTTTGGAGTAACTAGCATGAACTTGAAATGGGTTTGCTTAATCCTTGATTTTGGATGAGTTAATGTTGTTAGATTGTTAAAGTGCATGTTTTAATTGTGTTACTAGTATCACTAGCTTCGTTTTGATGCGTAGGTTGATTAAGAAAACTTCAAAAACCCGATTAATGATTTTGTGATGTTTGACTAGGGTTTGATAGTTCTTGACATGAACTTTTGGATGCTTAAATGCCATGGAATGTTAATTGTTAGTGTTTAGTTGTAATGTATGCCTCATTACCTTCAAAACGGCATATTGTATGTGTAAATTGGATTCCCGAATCATAAAATACGTTTTACGAACTTGGAACTTTGAAAATGGACTTTTATTGATCACTTGATGAGATTTCGGCTATTATAAATGATGTTTTTGTTTGATGATATGTGGTTAGTTGTGTTCCTTGTCAAAAGAGCTTTCCAACGGTATAAGATACGCCTTCTAGTTGTTTACGGTTTGCGTTTTATGGTTGTTTGAAGTTTTGACCAAGACTTGAACATTTGAGACTGACCAGGCACCAGACCACGTTATTTGTCGCGCCGCGGAGCCATTTGTCGCGCCGTGGCCCAAAGGGTGATTTTAGAACATGTTTTTCAGGCTTTCTGACCTTCAACATAGGCATTTGTCGCGCCGCGGAGCCATTTGTCGCGCCGCGACAATTGCCTGTTTCATCCGAACTTCAGCAAACTTGTTTTGGCCATAACTTTTTGACCGTAACTCCGTTTTCGATGAATCAAATATCGTTGGAAACGTAATAAGATTTCCTTTCTAATGGTAAGGTTTTGAAATGTCAACTCAAACTTTATTACAATCGTTCTAACATGCTTTTATACTTGATTCTTGCATGAAACTTGACAACGTGATTCACATGCTATACTATTCGAGTCGTAACGAGCCATAGGACTAATTGAACACATTTCACCCGACCTTGTGTCGTAACCGGTTAATTGATATACTTACTTGTTTAGGTCAAGGCTAAGCAACTTTCATGCATACGTTACTTTGTGAAGTACTTTTATACTCGTGCACTCGAGGTGAGATCATAGTCCCACCTTTTCAATAACTTTTTATACTTTAAATTGTGGGCTGAGAAACATATACTTTGTTACATTTGGTGCTACTTACTTTTATACTTTGAACACAAGTACAAGGAAAACAAACATTCCACAGCGAGTTAGAACAAAAATCCTCAATTCGATTATCATTAGTTACACTTGCAGGGTGTAAGCGAGAACTTATATTGTGTGGCCATACGGGTTTGACAAACCCTCACTACGGACGGTTCGCTACCGTCTACGGGTGAAATATATTTTTGAGAAACAGTGTATGTTCTAACACTATAGTGATGGGGTTCAATGGAAGGAAACGTTAAGTCTTGATAATTGGGTGCTCGCGAACAATACTTTTGGAATGCAAACGATTTTGATAATCAACTATGGGAATACTAAATCTTGTGGTTCAAAAACAACGTTTACAAATACATCTATGATTTCACCAACGTTTTTCGTTGACAGTTTTCTACATGTTTCTCAGGTTCATACATGGCTATTTGATACATGCTTCCGCGTACATTCATACTTGCTTGGGGTCAAGCATACATGCATACACTCTGATTTCATGCTTGGAGTCAAGCATACATACATACATACGCTAGGGATAGCACTTTTGGATTCAAACTTTTGTTTACATATTTACGCTATTTATAGCAACTGTGTTTTTAAACTAATTATGTCGCAAGTTATTTCATTTATACTTTATGACTTTTGTAAACTTAGACTTGTTGTCGAACGGTTTTGTAAACTAAACTTGCAAGTCTTGTACCTTTCAAATGAATGCGACATAATTTTGGTCAAACGAGTCTCATATAGGGACTACGACCACGTAACGGGACCTAAGTTAGCGGCGCCGTCAATGACGATTTTGTCGGGTCGCTACATCTTCATTGCTTCAACTTGTTCTAAATTTTCCAATGATGAGATACGTCCGTTCAGAGATTTATACAGATCATTCACCTACACCATCATGTATGACAATTTGGTAGAGCTTCAAAACAACTCACTAAATACTAAACAGATATAGCACACAAAGTATAGCAGTAGTTTGAATATACGCATACGGATCCATACTGAAAGCCGTAATTAACAACATAGATTCCGAATATAAATTTGCTTATGGCAACAACAACAACATAGATTTCCAAATATAAATTATTAAATTATAAATACAATATATATACAATATCCAATAAATAAAATAAACAACAACCAATATTATGCATATGCACATAATTAGTCAACAAGTCAACAGTTTAGCAGGCAAAACTATATTCAGATACCAATATAAATACAATAATAAAAAAATGACGTGTAAAAGGGATACGACCTCGATCAATCAGTTTACCAGTTTCCCCTAATTTCATATTACCTAGCTAGGATTGCAATCATATTGTAAAGAAACCTAACACATTTGTCAATTGCTGTTACAAAACCTATATCCTATCCATAAAAAATTAAATAAAAAGAAACTAACAAAATATGAAACGAAAAAAAGACTAATAAACGAATTATTAAATTGGTAGCTTAAAATAGAAGATAAAAAAAAAAAAAAGTGAAAATGAAAAAACCTGCTGAGAGATTGAATCATGATAATCTTTTTGAAGATATTGATAAAGGCAACAGGTGCCGGCAGACATCACCACATTTATGGCAGACGCCACCATAGCTCCCTTGAAGAAGGCCTGTGCAAACCTCACCCGCAGCACGGACCCCATTACTTTTTTCCGATTTGTTTCTAGTCAGAAATGTGAATAAGAGGGCCTTTTAATGTAACTAATGGGCCAGAATAAACATAACTGGACCTTTTAATATACAGTCTATGACTGATTTACTGGATCACAATGGCCCACCCCAACTGAAGCTCTAGAACTTTGACCACCTTGAAATAATTGATGTATGGGACGTGCACCAATTAACATTAACATTAACATTAACACTTTAACACTATTATATTATATTTATATTTAATATTTATATTTTATATTATATTTTATATTTTATTTTATATTTTATTTTATATTTTATATAGGGGATGATTCTCACACACACTTTTTTGATCCTCACACACCTATTTTAACTTTTTACTCTTCTAATAATACTCAATTGGTGTGTGAGGATCATAAAAGTGTGTGTGAGAATCATCCCCCATTTTATATTTATATTTATATTTATATTTATATTTATATTTATATTTTATATTTTATATTTTATATTTTTTTATACTAAATATGGTGGGGGTTTTGGTCGTATGGGGTTTTGGTCGTTTCCTCAAGCAAAAACGACAACAGTATGTTGCCCTTTTAACACTAGAATTTTGCATTTTGCCCCCCTCAACTAGAACCAACTTACACAAATTACACCAAACTTCAGGAGTTTAAATCGTAAATTCTCTAAATTAAAATAAATACTCCACTCAACTACTTCGATAGTCCGTATCTTCCTCCTCGCCAAGTTAAATTTCACCGACCACACCGTTAAACCCGAAATATTTTTATGAACAAAACGAAACTAACTACATTCGAAACGGACACTTTTTAAAAAACGCTAAACACAACGACATCCCATATCTTCTCGCTCACCGCGAGTTAAATTTTACCGACAGCACCGTCAGACTCGAAATAATTTTACGAACAAAACGATACTTCCTACGTTCAAAACAGACACTTTTTAAAAAACGCTAAACCCAACGACAGCCCGTATCTTCTTGCTCGCCAGGAGTTAGATTTTGTCCCCAACACCGTTAGGCTCGAAATAATTTTATCAACAAAACGAAACTAACTACGTTCAAACAGGACGCCGGCCGAAATCCCACGCCGCATCGCGCGGTTCGGTCCGGACTAGTTGAAACTATATCAGGCCGCAAGCTACAATATTTTATAAAACCTTCAAACATTCACCCCACCGAACACCTACGGACAAAAACATGGCGAACACCGGTTTCAAAGACAACAAAATGTATGTGTCGAGAAAGCAAAAGTTTGTAAACTCGACGCAGCACTGCAGCAGAACCAGGTGGTGCTTCTAGGAGATATAGGACGAACACCGGAGGAGAAATAACACCGAGCAAAGGGAGGACCGCCATGGTAAGAACGCACAAACAAAACAGGAGGAAGTCGAGAGAACAACCGAACGACCAACATTGAAAACCGAAAGAGGCGCCAAACCATTACCAACAACTCGACATCTATGACCAACCCGAAAACCCGCAAGAAACCCTAAACTAATCAAAGAAGAGAGAAACCAACGCTAAAAAGTAACAAAAGCCACACGAGAGCACCTGGCCAACAGAACAGCCACGACAAGCCCCTTTCGCCGGAAAATGCTCCAATAGAAAGATCAGGCAAAACCAAGCCCAAAACCACCAGACTACCCATCGCCACACCTGATGGTGTGAAAGTGGCCAAAACTGAGCAGAAATTTCAGGGACAAAGAAGGAGATAAGGTGTATGTGGATAATTAAAGAGGGTGGATACGGCCAAAGAGGAGTTTAGGAGGTCCGTCAACACAAGAAGATACAAGAATTCCGTCGATCGGGCCCATAGATTGTTGAAGAAGCAAGATACTAAGATTCGACGTGAGAAAGTAAAAAAAATCACTCACACCGTTCTAAACTACGAAGGAACTCGTATAATACGGGAAACAACATTCAATTCGCCGCCTATGAAATCTGACGACTGTTGTAAAACATACTCCGTATAACATATGAAATATAGCAACTCACTAAAACTCGTCAGATCTAATTATCTAAAAGTTAACTTTTTGTGAAAATAGATATATAATATATATTAATGTAAAAAAGATCTGACGATCTGGATGAGTGACATATGATACAGAATGTACAATCTGTCTATTTGAAGCTACGACACAACAACAAATACTTCATACCCAATTGACCACAACCAATTGAAGCCGCCTTCGTGGCCGAGTGGTTCACCATAATAGGCTTACCTATTAGGAGAGTAGAGGTCAGGGGTTCGATCCTTGTCTCCTAAGAAATCCCTAGGGAGGATTTACCGACCCATATTCAGGATCTAGGTCCGACCCGCTTGTCTGTAATACGGTTCGGATTTCCGTCCAAAAACGCGCACGTGCGTGGGAAATGATCACGAAGGTGGTTAATACCTCAGTGGGTAATGGCAACAACTTGCCCTAAAAAAACATGTCGTACAAAACCACCAAATGACAAACATTGCAACTAAAACCCTAAACAAGGAGTAACATACAACGAGCGTCAAACCAAAGACATCCACAATTCAACCGAGCCCGCAACGCGAGACCCCGCATCATTCTGTCCACCAAATGCCCCTCAAATTTGTGCCCAAAGCTACTAGAAATGCCTCTCAGGAAGCCCAAGAACACCCTTATCTAGACCCCAACTAGCAAACAAAAAAGCACACTCGATAACCAAAAACCTAAATGCACTCGGGAACATAGCGGACCACCTATAAGCATAAGCCAAACGAATCCCCACCTACAGACAGTCGAGAACCTACCGAGTAAAACCTCTAGAAAACCTAGCCCTATCAACTGAGTCAGCAATAACGCCGGAACGGTTCGAAAAGAACTGACGACGAGAATGATGGAACAAGCAAAATCAGAGCCAAAGGACCCGAAACATGATCAATCGGAAGACAATCAATTAAAACATGTTTGTTTTGTCGTTTTGTCCTTTTGTAATACCATTTTTTCATTGGACTAATCAGGATATCTTTGACCTTTTATCTGCATGTGTAGACATCATTTAAAATCCAAATAGTAATATGAACGCAATACATGTTAATGACTTGGGTCATCACTGCAGGTATTATTTATTTAATACCCATGATGTGCCAACCTACCAAAATATGTCACAACTTGTCCGACAGAATACTCAACGAATTGTGTATTATATATGTTCCAAAATAGTTGGATGGTCATGACCATAATGACACTCTAGTCTCTGCAAAAGTTATGTGATGGAAAAGTTTCAAGAACAAAATTTAGATACTGAATCAAAGTGGTAAATAGTGCATTAACTTCACCAGGACTGCCCTGGCTTAAATGTGATTCTAAAACCGCATCTGTTGTTAGATACTCCGTAATATATAAATGGCATGGCTTGGATACATCACAAGAGGAACTGAAACGTAACATAACATAGTGTACTACGATTTTCAATAACTTTTTATGTCAGCAGATGCTTGGACCCACCAAGGAATTGGCACTTCTTTCATTCGGAAACTTCATTTGGCTTCATCGCTTCAGCTTCTTTTAGTTTTTCCAATGACGAGATACGTTCGCCCAGAGATTTATACATGTCATTCGTCTAAACAATCAAGCATGACAATTTTGTTAGAGCAAAATGGATAGCACAAAAAGTATCACGGTATTTTAAATATACACATATGGATCCATACCAAAAGAAATAAAATAATAAGGAGTACTTGAATTTCATACATGAGAATAGGGAACAACACCACATATTTCCAAAGGCATGTGCTGGATGGTAAAGACAATTAAATGTTACGTATACAGAGGATCCAATACAGAGATATAAACATTTAAACCTATATCATTTTTCAAGGTCTTAATTCATTTGCTTAATTACATAAATAAAAGTTATGCTTCAGTCAACCTATCTATAAATTATAATTCTGTTTTGAATTGATCAAAATAAACGTGTCAAGAGAACAGCAACCTAACGATGAGAAGCAATAATCAAGCATAGCTCAGGACTCAGACTACACATACATCTTTCAGTTATCAGCATCTGCTGTAAGTCTCCTAAATTTTACGCAAATCGTCTCAATTGTAACTTCTTTCTAGAAAAATGTCATTTTGGAGCCTATTAGTCTAACAAAAGTAAAGTGGCTAATGTGAATATACATTTACAAACTCAGAGTGCATCATTTACTTCTTAAATATTTTTCTATAAGGTTGCTCCCATCGTTGCCGTCCACACACCCGCCCAGGCCGCCGCCCACCTGGGCGCCGATGGCAGCCCACACACCCGTCCAGCCCTCCATTTTCCATTTCGCCTATTTTAATCAGAATTGAGGAAGGTGCAAACGGTCAAAAATTAGACCGTAGAAAAAAAAAAAATCAAAACCAACGGTCATGTGCAGTTTTGTTTTGTTTTTTTTTTTTTTATTTTTTTTTCTATTTCCTTTTCTTTTTGACACCCTATATAAACATCCACTCTACATTTCCTTTTTATCCATTCAATCTTCATTTCATTTTATACATATCACTTCTCAAATATACATCCACTTTAATCACCCAAAAATGAGTTCCAAAAAAACTCCAAATAAAAGCAAATCAAAACAACGCCCTCAAGTTCAAGAACGGGGATCGGTCGAGCAAGATATGTTTCAATCTTTAATGGATTCTACGCAACAAACAACCGGGTTTTCTCAATTTGCAAACTCGAATGCATTTACGAGTATGTTTACAAATGTTCCCAACCCGATCCAACCACAAACTCAACACTACACACTACCCGAACCAACCACAAACTCAACTTTATACACACTACCCGAACCAACCACAAACTCAACTTTATACACACTACCAGAACCAATCACAATCTCAACAACAAACACCTTATTATTCAAGGCTACGTGACGAGTCGAACGAGGAAGAAGTTCCCGAAACTCCACGCCAAACCGTACCCGACCACGAACCCGAGCCCGAACCCGTAGCCGATCCGAAAGGAAAAAAAGTGAGGTGTCCGAAAGTGCCTTGGTCCGACTTGGAAACTCGAATTTTAGCCGAGCATTATGTGTACGTTTCCGAACATCCGGATGCGGGAAACGATAAAAATTTTAATTCATTTTGGGGTGAGGTGCGGAAACAATATAATTCGCTCGTTCTGGAGAAAAGACGTGCGGGTCAAATTAGTGAAAAATGGGCTAAAATTCAAAGAAATGTTAAGATATTTATTGGAATTTATTCAAAGCTCGAGAAGATGTGGCAAAGTGGAGCCACGGGGGAAGACGTTATGAACGCGGTCCGAAAACAATTCAAAATTCAAACCAAGGGCCGACAATTCGCGTTTGAGGATGCGTGGCAAGTTTTAAGGAATTGCCCGAAGTTTTTAGAAGGTGAAGGTGTAGCGGCTACGAACAAACAAAAACAAGCCGTGATATACCGATAAACGTTCAAACCGAGGCAAGTTCCCACCCGAACACAAGCTCGAACCCCGACCCAACCCAATTTGAAAATTTACTTAATGATCACGACCCAATCCGACGTCCTCCAAGTCGAGCTAAAAGTCAAAGGGATTCACTCATCCGATGCCGCGAGCCGTATGTCTTCCGATGAAGTACGTTTAAAGATAGCTTAATCGACCGAAGCTTCTCAACTAGCAGCGAATCGAACCATGGAAAAGCTTTGTGAAGAAAGCGAGACAATTCCCCTAATTTCATATTTCAGTTACCTAGGGTTTTAAACTGAAACTGTATTAATGCAATCATAGTCAAAAGAAACCTAATCTCCAACTGTATAAATGCAATCAAGGATTGTAGTGTATGTTCGTGTTAATGGGTGTGTGACTTTAAAGAAATGAATTAAAATTAAAATTAAAATTGGTAGTATAAAATGGAAGATAAAAAATTCGAAAATGAAAAAACCTCCGTAATCATTAAATCATGATAAGTTTTGTTCTCCATGTGAAGAAAAAAAGAGCCACTGACATACACCAACGCAGCTACGGCAGACACCACCGCAGCTCCTGCGAAGAAGGACGCGACCCGCAGTACGTGCCCCATGACTTTTTCCGATTTGTTTTTAGTCAGAAATGTGAATAAATGGGCATAAAGTAACTAATGGGCCGGAATGAACATAATTGGGCCACTTAATATACACTGCTTGATCACAGAAGCCCACCCAAATAAGAAATTAATGGTAAACAAAACACGCACACAATGTGTGTGTTGTTACTATAATTGTCAAAAGACCAAATCTGAAAACATCAACTTACACCACCCACAACTATGACATATTTCATTGAACACTAAACTCCAGGCTTACATTTCTTTATAAAGACTAAAAGCTATCAAATAAACATATTTATTTTTTTTAAAGGGACCCACGCATTCCTTATTCTCAATATTAAATAACAATAATAATAATAATAATAATAATAATAATAATAATAATAATAATAATAATAATAATAATAATAATATTAAATAACAATAATAATAATAATAATAATAATAATAATAATAATAATAATAATAATAATAATAATAATAGGGAGATGATTCTCACACACCACTTTTTGGTCAATGTACACTTTTGTATCATAAAATCACAGTTATGCCTCTAAAAAGTTGAACTTATATTATTATTGTAAGTATAATTAGAGGTAAAATAGGTATTTAAGTGTGCATGGATCAAAAAGTGGTGTGTGAGGATCACCTTCCATAATAATAATAATAATAATAATAATAATAATAATAATAATAATAATAATAATAATATAATAAAACTTTAAAGGGAAAAGACTCAAATACGGAGTAATATTGTGACTTGGCCCCATATCAACTTTTTCATCGTGTTCTTTCGTTTGTACAATGACGAAGTGAAATTTTCTTTGAAAAATGACGAGGATGACAATCAAATGCCTACCACGTCATTTTAAACTGAAAATTGACACTAGGAAAGAAGCTACCGTTGGAACCAACTCAAAAATTTATTCACGAATGTTCAGACAAATTTTCACCCCCGATCTCGAATTCACAACATCTTGGTTGGAGGGATTCCACATATATGGTTATGTTCTCATGGTGAGACATGAACCACGAATAAGTACTAGGCCTTGCTACTATATCCCACCACATTTTGAAATATGTAAACAAAATTAGTAAGATATAGTCGGATATGTTTTAGTTGTCACGGTATGACATGAACGATATCCCACCACAACTATGTTCAATTGAAATAGAGTCGAGATGTAAATGAACGGTATACAAATGATGAATATGGTGAAGTCGAGTGCACCAATGATGATGAAGATGTCAAAAGATTCAAGAGAGACGACTATAGTATTCTGTAGAAGGCCGTAGCATCCATTTTAGGGATGAACGTACGATGATAGTATTTACCGTTGTATAAGGGTATATGGGTAATTAGTTGGTCTAGATGGGGATGACAACCTTTTTGTGAGTGACCCATTAATTTCTTCACTCAGTCAAAACAATCTTCTATAGTTTCTATTATATTGCTAAAATAATGATGTCATTATTAGGCTAATTCTTTTTTTAAGAAAAAATCAAAAAGAAAAAGAAAAAAATTTAAGCATGGTAGGTGATGTTATTAATCTAAATAATTTTAAATTAAAATTAAATCTTATTAATTGATTATTATTATTAAATCTTATTAATAATTATTTTAATTCTTGAAATTAAATAATTTTAAATAATTTTAATTAATTATTTTGAATTAAGTACGAGAAGATATAAAAGTGGGGCAGAAGGAAACCAATTCTACATTTATATTTTAATTTGCATTTTTAAAATAAAATAACAACCAATATTATCTCTTATAATTGGATGTGGATTGTTTAATATGCATTTTATGTGTTTGATGAAATGTTCAGCTGATGAGTTTCTTAGTCGGACTATGTGGTTCCACAGGTCATTAAACTAAATAACTTTGGCATTTACGTTCACTTAATACCTAAAACATATCATTAAACTGTTTCATTTAAACAAACCTGTAGTTTCACAGGTCATTTCACTAGTTAAAGCTTAAAAGTAAACATGCCCCTTGGACCTTGGGTGACCGAATAAGGCTTAAAGCCTAATAATCCCAATAAGCTAAAAATAAACAAGCCATTGGGGCTGTTTACTTTTATTTTGTACAAGTGTTGGCCTCTGTTTGGGAAAGATGTCTTATTCTATGTCTTCTACAAATAGACTATTTTTCAATTAAATGATAGATTAAGTGATAAAGAAACAACAAATTTACTTATTGAATTAAGAGTTGTACGAGCAGTACGAAAACAAATCATTAAATGGAAAGTAAAAAGGCTCTCACTTATTTATCGTCTTCAATAATACCATCAATTTTGAACCTTTTTTTTTTTTTTTCGTTTGACTTATGGTAGCGTGCCCGAGGATAATTATAGACTATCCGGTAGGTTATGTCTCTTTTATTCTGGTATTCAAAACATGGACAAGGTGACTTAAAAAATACAGTAACCTACTAACATTAAACGGATCCGAAGATCAACAAGTACAACTGATACAAAAAAATATCAAAACCTAACCAAACAAGCGGCAAAACTACATAACCTATATTACCGGTCTAGCCAATAGGGCGGACCACAAATAACTAGGAGAGTAAAAAGAATCCAACACATGATAAGCACTAAAAAGCATACATAAAAATAAACTAACCCAAGCAGTAGCAACCATTGGAAAAAACACCAACCGCTACCGCAACAGAACTACTCCAGCAGCCACAAAACAACGCTAACCGTCTCAAAGTGACAACAAATCGCTAAAAAATCAGTATCACCCCCCGATATAGAACCAGATCTCCAACTGAAAGACCGTTGCCTAGTCTAAACTCTAAGGTGCCACCGAAGAGGAATAAACCCGATACACAACCACGACAACAAGCAACTCAAGTCCGCAACCGAAACAACACCGACATCACCTCCTCCGCTCCCCGTTAACCACAGACTAACCACCACCAATGGGGTGGTGGTTCACCCGACCAGCCCCAGGGATCAGCTCATCGTATCAGCCATCCTCCAGCCACCGTCAGTGGCCACATCCAAAGGAGGCACGAATCAATTTATTTTTCCTTCATGTGTCATTCGGCTAAAACAAGGTGTAGATTGTGATTATCTCATATAGTTGAATGCTTGTCATTCTCTTGTGGGGCTGGGGTAAGTTACAGTAGCAAAGGGGCATCGTTATATGAACCCCAACGTGATAATTTGAATTCTGGGAGCAAGCAACACGTGGACACCAATAAAATTAGCTCAATTTCGGTCCCTCACAGTCTTTCTAGATTTAGTGTTTTCCCTTGTAGAACCTCTAGTGCGTATTGTGTAATCAACAAAAAGCTGTATACATAGAACACAGAGCAAGACTCGTAACCTTACAAGTTCCAAAAAATAAATTTCGACATCTAGAGAGTACATGATGACATTTATAAATTATAACTCATTAATTTACACCAATTGGGTTATGTATTAGGTCATACAGATGAGATAGAAAAACTTCAATAAAAGTTGGGACACCTTTTACCTACATGTGTAGACATCATGTAAAATCCATATCTATTCCAGTAATATGAATGCAATATATGTAAATGACTAGCTTGGGTCAACACTGCAGGTAGTATTTGATACCCATAATGTGCCAACCGACCATAATGACACTCTGGTCTATACAGAAGTTATCTAATGGAAAAGTTTTAAGAACGAAAATAAAATACTAAATCAAAGTTGTAAAATAGTTTATTCAGGTACTTCGACTTCACCCGCTTCCGCTTAAATGTGTTCCTCAATCCGTATCTGTTATTAGATAATACAAAAGTGCATCTACGTCACATAAGGATCTGAAATGTAACTTAACATACTACGACATTTAATAACTTTTTATTTCAACAGATGCTTGGAACCACCAAAGATTTGGGACTTCTTTCATCCGGAAACTTCATCTGGCTTCTTCATTGCTTCAACTTCTTTTGATTTTTCCAATGACGAGATACGTTCGCCCAGAGTTACAGATATGTAACTCAACTAGACAATCAAGTATGACAATTTGTTAGAGGTTGAAAACAAAGCACCAAAAAAATAGCACAAAAAGTATCGGGGTCTTCTGAATATTCATACACATATGGATCCATACCAAAAGCAAAAAAAAAAAAAAAAAAAAATACTTGAGAAATCCATACCAAAAGCAAGCGTCGATTTATTGGCGACTTGACTGACTCTTAGAGCCTAAATTAAATTTCAGGGAGGATTTAAAACCCATGGAAATTTGATTTTACCATTTTCATGGCGTCTCAATTTTTTTTTTTAATTTAATTTAATTTTTTTAAAAATTTTTCCTACTTATTGGCCGGAGGTCCACTCGGAAGCAATCTCTCTATCCGTCGAATAGAGAAAGGGATGACTTTCTCTACGTTTGAGAGTGTTTCCACTTTGGGTGGAGAAATGACTTGTCTTTATTCTCAGATAGGGGAAGGATTGTCTACATCTCACCTCCCCACACACCACTTATGTGGTATTGGGTTTTGTTGTTGTTGTTGTTGTTGTTGTTGAGAAATTCATACACAACAGTAGGCAGAGTTGGCATGCACATAATATGTTTATGCCAACAAGGACATAGATTTTCAAAGACATGTGTTGGATGGTAAAGATAATTTAATAATACGTATAGAGAATTTTCAATATAGAGAAACAAACATTTAAGCATATTTAAATCCAATTATATATAGGTCAACATTCTGGCAGGCAGAACAATATACAGATACAAATATAAATACAATACAGAAGATACGATGTGTAAAAGGTATACGAATTCGATCACAATGTCAACAATCAGGTTACCAATAATTATTTTGATCAAGAAAAGAATTAAGCACCACACGCTCCTTGATTTCGGACATATTTGGTATTGCTTTAGTCAATCTATAGTCTTTTTTATTTTACTGGATCAACATGATTGTGTCAAGAAAACAACCTAATTGTAGACGTTCTATCAATATCTTAGAATCAATCTAACATGACCTAGAGCCAGAATAACACTAGAAAGAGCAATAAATCGAATATCTAAGGGTTTCCGGGTTCGTACGAGTCAAACCAAGATTTGATCTTGATTAACACGGAGCCTACAGTGATATTCTGTAGTATTTAAATGTAGGGACCGAGCTGTAGACGACCTAGGGTTAATATGATGTGTAGCCTACAGTGATTTGCTACAGTAAACACTATTTGCTACAGTAAAACACTATTTGCTACAGTAAACACTATTTGATGTCGACGAACTAGCAAACAAAAACGGAAAAGGCGGCCATGCGATCGCATGGCAAAAACACTGAAAACTCATGCGATCGCATGAGCTACAGTAAATCGAAAAGTAATATAAATACGCAGTTTGTTCGACGAAGTTTTTCACATTAACTCTCAATATTTATATTTATATTATAATTATAATTTTAAATTTAAGTTTAATAATAATAAGGTATATACGAGGGTGTTTTTAATTCGGGTTTCAAACCGCTTTAAGCTAAGGAAATATTAGGTATTATTCGGGGTATTGTTCTTGAATCCAAGGCCAACCATACAGTCGTCTACCATCATTACGTCTACGCAATTTGCCTACAATATTGAATCGCAATATTGAACTGTGAGTTTATAGTCTCCCTTTTTAAATACTTTAAATACTTTTGGGCTGAGAATACATGCAATTTATTTTAAACGCGATAAGACACAAGTACATACTAAATTCTACACTGAGTTAAACCGAAAATCCCTTAGCTTTGGTAACTAGTAGCTGCCAGTACATAGGATATGGACTGGTGGGCGCGAATAATTGTATATGGATCCATAGGGCTTGACATCCCCGTCCGAGCTAGAGCGCTAGCCTTTTAACGGACGTATGTTATTTGAGTTTAAGACACGTTGGTTTGCGTGTATTAAAACGAATCCGGTAATTATCACTATAGCGTTAAGTTTAGTTACCAGGGTGCTCTGTTACGTAGAATCTATTGATAAACTTTTGATGAAATCTTGTGGTCTATCTTTATATATGTTTATGACTCGAGCAATTAAACCTATAACTCACCAACATTCGTGTTGACTTTTTAGCATGTTTTATTCTCAGGTCCTTAGAATGCTTCCGCTGTGATGTGCTTGTTGCCTGCATGGAGTCTCTCATGCTTTGTACAAAGTTTATTGCATTCAAAATAAAACTGCGTTGTGTAATAAATAATTGGACTGTGATGTCAACCTGTAAATTAAAGACTTATGTATTTTGGGGTTTTGCTTATACGTAAGTACTCGCCCACATGTTTATAACTTTCTATGTTTAGAAAGTCACTTATTTTAATGAATGCAATATTTTATCAAAACGTATCATATAGAGGTCAAAACCTCACTGTGGAATCAATGATTAACGTGCCGCGTCAATAGCGATTTTGACGGGTCGTTACACATTGCTATTAGCCTAAAAGAAAAACCCTCCACAAATAAAAACAATCTCTCTTCTAAAACCGTCACCACCTCACCCATTTCTCTCTCTTCTTAAAATCTGTAAACCTCATCCTTTTCACCGGAGAAGATGGCTGAAGACTGTCACAATCGACCACGCAATTACCACTAATTTATCTGTTACAATTTTACGCACATAATGATATAAATTTTGTAATCATCGTAACCCCTCATAACCATCAAATTAGGGTTTCATCTGTCAGATTCATCATCATCTTCATCATACTAATTTCTAAACAATGAATCGCAAAAGAATATTGATTTTAATTCAACCAAAATCGATTAGGCGTTTAATTTTTGTTAGGGTTACATCAAAAAATTATTGTCGCCCCAATATATCATCGCATCAACATCCCTTAATCGATCAGCTCTCAACTTGGTTTTAATAAAAAATGTTCGGGTTCACCCAAGGTCAGGTACGTTCATGATTTACTAATCAAGTATTAAAAATACCGCAATGGTCTTCATTCGATGTTAATTAAATTGATAACACAGTTGTTCATTAGTTCTTAAAGACTCAAACCAGAAAACGATTTCACGTGGTTTAGTTTTGTGTTATATTTTTATGTTTTTTGTACATACTCTAATTCCTGACTTTAATATATATGATTGTGGTTTATGTTCAGAAAACACTTGCTGGATTAGCATGTTATATGATTATGTTTTTTTGCACTTCAAGTGTTTAATTAAATGTTTGAATATATAAATCTACTTGTATGTTTGAACTACTAATATCATATAAAGTTTCATTTTAACTGCAAGCTTATGAAGATTACACAAATTTACTTGCAAGTTTACATCTGTATCCAATTATGTGTAAAAATGTAAGTTGCTTTCATTAACTCCTTATTTATTTACTTAAAAATATTTGGTTGAGTTAACCCTTAAAATTTATGTTTAAGCTAAGTGATTTTTCTATTTGTTTATATTACTATAATAACCAGTAACTTTTTATCTTAATTGATTACCATTAAGATGAAATGTTGTGTTTTTTTAATTGTATTGATTTTAATAATGTTTTTAAATTTAAGAAAACAGCATTTTGTTTGAAAATTCAGCCTCTTTGTGATAATATTCTTTTAGCTAATAAGAAGGAAATATGAGAAGTGGGTTATGGGTCAAAATTACTGTTGGGTTTATTATTTTGTTTCCATTTATGTGAAAGTAATGGCCCAAGTCCAACAAAAATAGGCCCAAATATTGTTTGACTTGGTCAAGCATTGGAGGGCATCTTTATTTCAAACTTGTGCAGCTGTCTTCATAGTAAGAGTGCAAGAGAGATCAAGAAAAAGAGTCAAAACTCCAATTCCCGTCTACAGAGACAGCAGGCCAGAAAACCTTCGATCCCCGGAGATCCGACTGTTGAATATTCTTCATTTTTGGGCTGTGTCTTCCTGACATCAGTGCCAACATTTTCAACCGTTGAATTCGTCTCAAGTGGTCTGTAGCTTGAGTTACAGCAGGTCGAACAGTAGCAGAATTTTGGGTGATGAAATTCTTCTTTTGTCTTTAATTGTTTCATATACTTGTTGATTATTGTTGTTAAAGAGTATGATGATGTTGTATGCCTCTAGTTGATCTAGAGAAGGATTATTGTATTGCTCTCTTTGTTGATGATAGTGGAATTTAAGTGGCTTACGAGTCCCGTGGTTTTTACTCTCGATTTTGAGGGTTTTCTACGTAAAAAGTCTCGTGTTTTAGTGTGTGCTTGATTATTGTTTAGCTACTGATTTGGAACAGATTTGGGGACTGATTTGGGTTGGTTTTTGATATAGCTTGTTTGTTAGTTTCCTCACGAGTTCATACGGGTCGGGAAATGCTTGTCAAACGGGTTTGTTTCCGCTTTGTAGATTGCCCGTTGTGATTATTTTCCCATCAATTACATCTTCTCTACTCTCTACTGATGTGGTGCTTGGTACATGAGTATTTCTGATCCATTTGGCTCATCATATGGATTAATGTTTGTGTTAAGATTCTCATGAGATTTAGAGTTTCTTTAAATACAGAGTTACTGTACTGTAACAATAACATGTGAAGTTTCAACAGAAGTCTATTCCTTACATATTTCAGTTATGAAAATCAAATAATCGATGATGAATGTGTTGGCTGCAGGGCCTTTGGACCATTTTAGGTGGCAAATATGTAAGTCATGTAACGTGTCTAACATTTGTAAGAAGTTTTAGCTTGTCAATAGATGATTAGTCATGAAAATTTATTTGAATTAATATGAATTTTTTTGATAAAATCACATTGAAGGTTCTACTAATGCAGTCAAATGAGGGTTAAGGTAACCGAGTCAAAATGGGTAATCTTTGCTACGTGTCAAAATGGGTAATCCTCTATGTATTTAAGAACGCACTTTGGGTGATTTTTGACATACTGGATCAATTTAAATGTTTATTTATAAAGTTAATTTATTTAGTTTCACATATTCAAACTTTTAACAGACAAAGCGTAGCCCAAATTAAATTCATTTAACTTGACACAAGTTGTACCCAAATTAATCAGTTCACTAATGGAATGCTGAAGAATTTCATATTTCATGATATATGTGAAGTGTAAACATTATGCATTGGTACAATATGGCAACTTTGATTACTATTTGTTATTAAGAATTTAGATTTGAAGCTATTAGATTATTGAAATAAAAAAAACCAATTAAATTTCATACAGCAAGTGATTACACTCCATATCTGTTAGTTTTTGTTTAAATCTGAGTCAATCAAATTTGAAATGCATTTCTTGACAACATGGTATATGTTTTTCCAATCACTTGAATGCTCCCTTTACAATTGGTTGATTTATTGTTATAATTCATATGTTTTAATTTTTAATTAGTCAACTATGTAGTAAATCTTTTGAACATAGCTATAACAATATGTTTAAAAGTACTTTGTATTAAATAATGCTAATTCTTTTGTTTGTTTGCAGGTACCCTAACGTGACAGAGGATGTGTTTATTGAGTGTTGCCCTGTTTGTCTTAATAATTGCAACTGCAAATCTTGCTTGCGCGATGTACACCCAAAAATTTGGTTCCTGATAACGTACTTCTGTTTAAATTATCATCAAATTTAGAATTGAATTACTAAATCTGTTGGTTGTTAATTATTAGGTCAAAGGGAAGATTGATTTTAAACCAAGTGATGATCAGAGACTTCAGTATTCTATTTACATCTTACATGCCCTTCTTACATTCTTGGAGCGTCTCAAAAAGGACAACATGAAGGAAAAAGTGATAAGAGGCTAAAATTCAAAGTACCTTTCATTACTCATTTCAACTGCTATTCCAATAGAGTCCTACTATTTGGACTCCTCGGTCCAATAAAAGGCCAAAATAGTAAAAGCAAACAAAAATTAAAAGGCCGAAAATAGTAAAAGCAAAAAAAAAAAAAAAAAAAAAAAAAAAAATAATTAACAAGGTAAACTTTCAGTTATGTTTGCAGCAGTTTTTCTTTATCACTCTCTCTCCAAATATCTATACATACATAAACCATTTTTCTATAACTCGTGATGGGATTAACAGCCACCATCGTCATCAAACGCAGGCAACCACCATAAACAATCACCATCGTCGTCAAATGCCGGCAAGTACCGCCGCCGCAGCCGCCGCCATTCGCTGCCGCAAGTTATCATCAGATTTTGTTTTTAACTTTTTTCGGATCAAACTTGTATGAATGTGTTCAGAAAAAGAAAAGGAATTTAATGGTGGTGATGGCATGGTGTAATTCTTCTGATTTTGAGAGAAAAGATGATTCAAAGTTTAAAGAGGTGTTTGATTATGCAAAAAGAAGAAAGAGAATGGGATGTTATAGACTGCACAGTGACATTTTTGATGTATTTTTATATTTTTTCACATGGCCCAATAAGTAGACGTCCCGGTCCAATTAAATAAACCCTTCCAATATTTCTTTTTATTATCATACTAACGAATAGATAAAAGCAAATATGATTGTTGTACTATTAGTACCAGTTCTGCCCGAAAGTAGACAAAACCAACAACCAAGTTTTCTGAAATGTTCCCAATTTAATTAAGATTTCTTTTAACTTCATTTTTTTTTTGGGATAGGATGCAATGTAGCTAATGTAAAGTTGAATAATTATAAAGGGCCCAATTTTTTCTATTGTTCTAATGAGCTTTTTACTATTTCGTCTTATGAGGTTTCAAGAGATGCCAACGGAAACTCCTATAACTATTGAATAATTTTTTGGGTGTTTGTAGAATGCAAATATTCATTAGATTGACTTTGTAGAACATATCAACTGATTTGGCAATCATAATTATGATGTGGAAAAATGAGTGTGTAGAATCTCTGAAATAGCTTGGTCGGGTTGACGCAATTTGTTTCGTAAATTGTATATTTATATAGATAGTGTAATAGTTTATTTCGATTAACTGTAAATGTACAGGAATTTTACGTTGATTCTAAAACCGATATCTTGTAATTGTATAATACACCTAATCGGTCTCAATATGAACATTTACGAATACTATATTATAGAGTCGCCGTGCAACGCACGAGCTCTTAAAGGCTAGTATATTGATATAGCAACTTATTATACGATAATTCTTTGTATTTTAGTAAAGTAGAACAAAACCCTTGTTACTCTTAGATAAAGTATATGTTGATGCAACTACAGAACTACTATACAGTCTCTCATTTTTATATGAAAATATCACAACAGTTTTTGCATAATAAAAAGTCGCCATTCATGAGGAACTTAATGCTCCTCACGGGCCACAACACATGCAGAGGCGGATTCATAGTGTAAGGGGGTGGGGCGCCCGCCCCCGGTGGATTTCGAAATTTCATTGTAAAAATTTGGATTTTTTTATTTTGCCCCAAACTTAAAAGCTATTTGCCCCAAACTCAAAAGTCATTTGCCCCAAACCCAAAAGTCATGATCCAATAAATTTTGTTTTTGCCCCAAACCCAAAATATTGATCCATTTAATAAAGAATTGGAGCTAATTAAACAATAAAAAAAATCAAGCCCACTTCTTATTTTCCATTTTTCCCTCCCAATAGCTGAAACCCTTATCCTTATCTCATCTCTCATCTCTATATACGGACGACGAAGAAGAAAAAAAAAACATGAGTCACAAAATTCGCTGCCCATCTGCAAAAATCGCTCATCCCTTTTTCTCCTCTGTACACTATTACAAAATTAAGGTAATTATTTTTGCTGCTATCACAAAATTCGCTGTCCTCTGCACACTTTTTATAGATTGTAAATTTATAATTTTAATTGTTAATTTGTTAATTATGTTGCTACTTGTTAGTGCTACTGTCATATTTAAATTTTTTAATAGATTGTATTTGTAATTGTAATTGTTAATTTGTTTATGTTGCTAGACTAGTGAAAATATGATAGTGTTACTGTATAATAGATTGTATTTAAAAGATTTTAATAGTACGAATATGATTGAATTTGAGAATGAACTTGAAATATATCATCAAAGTGTCTTAAATGATCCAAAATTTAAGGACTTGAATGGTATTGCCGACCTTGCTAGAGTGATGGTGGAAACAAGGAAGAATAGAACTTATCCGTTGCTTTACCGATTATTAAAGCTAGCATTGGTGTTACCCGTTGCGACGCAACAGTTGAGCGATGTTTTTCATCAATGAAAATTATAAAGTCGAACCTACGCAACCGTATTGGAGTGGAGTTTCTCAATGCTTGTGTAATTTGTGCGGTCGAAAGAGAAGCTCTAGTCGAAGTTAAAGATGAAGATGTAATGGAGCGTTTTAATAATATGCGTTTACGTAGAGGAAAAATCTAGTTTTTAGTATATTTCGTGCCGTTTTTTGTTACATTTGTTGGAAAAAAAAAATTAAGCTTTTGTTGACTTTTTTTTGCCTCCGGTGACTTAAAATCCTGGATCCGCCACTGAACACATGTGAATCATATTAATTTTATTCGCGTACATCTAAACGCCAGTGCAACTTGATCAAATGGCGACATACATATGTTCCCCGCGTTTAACTTCCACTCGCAATCTACACCAACATTTACATTTCCACAGTATTTATATCAATAGTGTCATAATGGACTCACACTGACAAGATGTATGACAATAATCAAAATATGGACTCACACTGACAAGATGTATGACAATAATCAAAATAGACTACGAACATTAAACTTCCACATTATATCAGATATTTTACCCGAACTTTTGTCTCTACGATTAATCGAGTCAACAGCAAGCATCAATTTATTGGCGACTTGACTGTCGCTTAGAGCCTAAATTTAAAACTCATGAAAATTTGATTCTACCATTTTCATGCAGTCTCACACTTTTCTTCTAACCTACTTATTGGTCGGAGGTCTATACGGAATCAATCTCTCTATCCATAGAACATTGAGAGAGGGGACTTTCTCTACTCTTGGAGTGTTTTTGGGTAGATAAATGACTTCTCTTTATTCTAAAATATGGGAATGCTTGTCTATATCTTACCTCTCCCGTACTCCACTTTTATGGGATTGGGTTTTCTAGTTGTTGTTGTTGTTATGTCTCCAAGCACATGTATATGTCCAACCAGCATGCTTCGAGAAGGTTGTGTTCGGTATTGCAATACTTAAATATTAGTGTTCAGATAGATATAATGATAAAGAAAAACTAACGAAACACTGTGAAATTTCTCAGTAAACACATCAAAATATTACACCCTTATACTCAAACTATGGATTATTACTTGATCACCACAAACAACATCAATAGTGGTTAATCATATCATATATATGATGAAACAATAATTGATCATGATCAACTTAACTCATGATAAGATTATTGGACTGCATTTGTGTCTTCTGTTTGCTTCAATAGTATCATAAGTTGAGCCTTTTGACATTCAAGTTTCGTACCCATATGCCTACTTTTGGACCCAATCACTTTAACAACCCTCGGAAACTCTACAAACCCGCGAATTCCATGCTTTATATGCGGGTTTTCGGGCTCTAACGAAACCTTTTTACCTTGCGGATTATGTGAACTGTTCCTAGATATAACACTGTGGTATATGGGCTCTCGTTTTTCATGATCATTATCATAACTCATATGGATCATTTTTGTACTTTCCAATTCGGAAATCTTTTCTTCTAACAAGATTTTAGCATCACTAAGCTTCATATGAACTCTTTCTTCCCTCAAAACTTCGGCCACACCCATCTTCAACCTACTAATTTCCGACTTATGAGCCGTTAACTCAACCGCAAGCTCTTCACACACTTTCTCCAATGCTTTTGTTTCTTTTCTCTCTTCCACCACATCTTTCATTAACTTTTTAGTTAAAGACTCTGCCTTTTTACGAGCTTTGCGTTCATATTCGAGTTGTGCTTTAAGCTCCATGATTTGGGCTTGTGCGGTTTCAAGGTCTGAATCCATAAACGGCTTGATGAATGTAAGATCCCAGAAAGATGAAGCAATCTTGCGAGTTGAAACGGGTAAATGAAGAAGATGAAGTTGCTTATTTTCTTGATCTTGATCTTGTTTTTGTTGTTTGTTTTGTTTGTGGTTTTGTTGAAAAGTGTAGGAAGGATTCTCATACAATTTCCAAGTTGGGGATGAGGATGGGATTAAAGTAGGTATCAAGGTTTTGAAAGAATTGTCATTTTTTTCTTCAAAGTTGGTAGTTATTGTTGTTTTTGCTGTTCTTGTATTGATCGTCATAATCAATATAATGTCATCTTCTATTTTAACTTCTTTTCTTATGTAAGATTTAATAACCTTTTCATTGTTTGATTTTTATTTTTTTTAATATAAATAGATAAATAGATATACTTATATAGATATACTTATTTATTTAAAAAGAATGTTGCTTTTGTGTTGGCTAGCCAACTTTTATAGAAGGAGGTTGGGACCTTAATGGATGTAGATTGTTAAAAGGAAAAAGAGATATCACATGCTCTTCATCTTTATATGTTTACACATGCACTCACTCTCATCATCACACTTGCTCTTGTACAAGCAAACTATATCAATTATTTTTCACTTATATAAATTATTTTGATTTGATGTTGCACATAACATAATGCCAGCTAGTTGAGGTACTACTAGATATGCGTTACAGAAATGATACCTAGGCAAATTTGTGAATAATCTTATCATAAAGATACAAAATTAGTAAGGTATAGTTATATCTGTTTCAGTTTTTATGGTAAGACATGAATGGCGAATAATTAGTAGGCCATGGACTGTTTTATATAATTCTAGTTCTATCTCGGTACATTTTGTCTCTATCATATATCACGTATTTATCGTCTTCAATAATACCATCAATTTTGGATTTTCGAAGGGTATAAAGACAGGATTTATGATCGAAAGAGCTTGCTTTTTATTTTTTGGCGAAAACATATTATTATAAATAAAGAAAAATAGATCCGATGATTTAGGGCGTTACATAAGTTGTTATATTGACAGATGTGAATCTGTTTGACTTTACCTTATTACAATTACATTAGTATAGCAATAATCGAGAGAAAAAAACCCCAATACAACCACAATCGATGAACAGAAGCTTATGTTTCGTTGAGGTAACCGCCGCCTAGACCACCGAATCCTGAAAAAGGTCCCCATCTGAATCGAAGTCAGCAAAGACGAACAACAATCCACGAGCCCATCCACCAATTCGCATCAACCCCAAACAAATTACATTGAAACCCAAATTGCTCGCCAGACAACCCAAGAACACCCACCTCGAGACCGCATCAACCAGCAACCCAAATCAAAACCCCGTTAGTCAGCACAACCAAGCAAACCCAACATCAATCAGCTCGAAAACCCTAACCTCTCAAAGCCTTACCATCCGGAAGATCGGACACCAACCGAGAAAACTACTCCAGGAGACCAATCTTTTGGCACTGAAGAACCCTAAAGTCACTAAGGCGGCAACACCACCGGACCATTCCGAACCAAAACCAGCGACGGAGAAAATGGAGCGAACGGGATCGAACCCAACGAAACCGCCAATGACCAAACGAACCCAAAACCCACAACACCGAACAAGCCCACACAAAACCCAAACTACATAGCCGAAAATGAGCCCAAGCCAGCACAAGGACCAAACCAACCAGGCCTGGCGTACACAAACCCATAAACCAGCCCGATTCATTAAGAGGCCCACCAGTCACCTGTCAAAACATCCGGCCAGATTTCCGGACTCTGACGAGCACATCCAACGAAGCAGACCTAAGGAGGTGAGAAAATGGTGAAGCAAAACCGCCATTTTTATAAACAAGATACGAAAGAAAGAAGAATCACCATCACAACCCCAAATCGTACAAAAAAGACGAAAATTCGGCCAAAATTCTGGTCACCCCACAAATTCGATCACATAACACAAAGTGTTCGTCGCCTGTAACCGGCTAAGGGGAAGCCACCGGAAGAGACCTCCATCACACATGAAGACCAGACTAGGGATATAAGGCTTAACGATGATAAAAAACAAGATCCAAAGCACATGGAGCAAATCCGTCGTCGTTCAGAGTGGAAGGGTTGAAACCTTACCACTCGCCGCTTGAAAACGAGATAAAGGACCAGAAGTCCATGAAAAAGCTAAAACCACTGGAAAATCTTTGGAGCCGACGGATCTGGGAAAGAGGAAGAAAAAAAAAGTAAAGAACAAAAATAAACACGCCGGACCTCTGGCGAGGTGCCGGAGGCCGGTGACGGCGGCGGTGAGAATAGGTTACGGTGTCGCAAGGTAGAGAGAGGCAGAAGAGAAAAGACAAGGTAGAGAGAGACAATGTTTGCGGTCATCGAAAGAGCTTGCTGATATATTCTTGTTGGAGCTAATCGTTGTTTGTGTATGTCACATCGGATATGAAAAAAAATAAGTGTATGCATATAAGTTTAGGGGAACTTCATTCTATTAACAGTTGGATTAGAGTTTAAGGGACACCATTCTATGAACCCCAAGTGGACACCGATAACATCATCATTTTCAGCCAGTGCCAACCTTTACAAATATGGAGTTTTCAAAAGAGAGAGAATGAGAGGAGTGTGTGAGAGAGAAAAATGCGAGGGAACCAAGAACATGGCGACGGGAGCTCCGATCAGAGCACAAGAGTACAACGGAAGAGTTCAACACCCTTTGATGGGATTATTCGGCATCCATCTTACTTCATTCATATTTTTCAACTTCTCGGAGAACTGGGGTGTTACGGATCTTTGGAAAAGTTTCAAACTTTCGGTGATATTCGATATATATATATATATATATATATATATATATATATATATATATATATATATATATATATATATATATATATATATATATATATATATATATATATATATATATATATATATATATATATATGGTGGGTAAGAGATTAAAGAACGGCCAACGATTTGCCTTCACTCGATATGGCAATGTTATTGACGCTGACAGAATGTTATCATCTCTGAGCAACATTAAGTTCGACAACCTGCCAATCAGAATCTATAAAGCAGTTGATAGGCCTAGTTATGGTGTTGGTAACGGCAATAGGGGAAATGGTGGCAATGATGCTGGTGTCGGTAATGGAGGTAATGGTGTTGGTACCGGCGCTAGAGCTAATACTGGTACTGGTGGTAGGCAATATGGCAATGCATTTAGGGACGATAGAAACTTTAATGAAGCTGTTGGTGATCTCAGAGAAAAACTAAACAAAAACGACCTCAGGAATCTTGAGGTACAAACTAAACAACATGCATCAAACAAAAAAGGTAGAACCTGCATCTGCCCCTAACCCTAAGTTGAACGAGAGATTACCAGAATCCAACAGATATTTATTCAAACGATCTATCATCGGAACTGTGTCTGACTGGAGAGTCATTGAACAATTTGGAGATTTATGCAAAGTAGATGGTCTCTCCAACTGTGATGCCAAGTACCTTGGTGGGTTAGAAATCATGTTAATTTTTAAGTCGTATTTTGAAGCAGAAAAAACATACAACAATAAAGATCTTGCACTTCACAAATGGTGCAACAAGATTAGTATACTCAATTCGTTCCAGAAATCACCAAAAAAGCTTGCATGGATTCAAATCCAAGGTGTTCCAGTTACATGTTGGAACAACGACAACTTCAAAAAGATCGATGAATATTGGGGAGATGTTCTTGATTTAGTTAATTGTAATATCAGTCGTGAAACACAAAACCTGTCATCTGGTAATCTGTTAGTACTCAAACATCTGGATAGGTTCATCGATGACCAAGTTACTTTCCAGGTTAACAATCAGGAAGTGTGCATTCATGCTTGGGAGGACAGGTCCAAAGAAGTATTGATTAACATGAAAAGTTCTGAAACAATCAAATCCAAATTCGAGTAAGGCTAATGATGGCGAGTTCATAAACGACACATTCGATAACTCGGACGACTAGGAAGATGACACGGACAACCTGTTTTGGCTTGAATCAGAGAATGAACTACCAGAAAAGGTAGAATTTATGTCAGAAAAAGAGGGCGAAAACAACTTTGGTGGTAATACTCAGTGCAACAGAAATCACCGGAATAATTCTCCGGTGGTGGTAGACGAACAATCCAGATGCCAGTCTGACGGTCTAGATTGTTGATGTCAAAGCAGAGGGGTATAAAATACTATTAAATTTACGATACAATTTTACACAAGATATTTATTTATTTATAGAATGGATATACTTAAACCTTGCTACAACACTTATAGGCAGTGTACCTAATCGTACAGTAGTGTAGTTTTTAGTAAGTCCGGTTCGTTCCACAGGGAAATCTTTAAACAAAGCTCAACGCTATATTAGTTTACTTTTATTAAAAATACAAATATATATATAAGTAATATTATTATTATAAAGGGGGGTTTTTACCGTTTAATGACCGGTTTGTCGATTTTAAAACTTTAGTCGCAGTTAAAACCTAATGTAAAATAATAAATACAAGACTTTAAATTAAAGCGTAAAGTAAATAACGATAATGGAATTGCGAATAATAAAAATGCGATAAAATTAAATTGCGATAATTAAAAAGTACGATAATTAAAAGTGCGATAAAATGAAATAACAATAAATAAAAGTGCGATAATTAGAAGTGCAATTAAATATAAAATAAAGGAAATTAAATATGAAATAAAAGAATTATGCTTATTTAAACTTCCGTAATCATGATGTTTGACGTGTTGATTTTAGTTTTATGCCCATGGGTTAATTGTCCTTTGTCCTGGATTATTCAATATGTCCGTCTGGTTTTTGTCCATAACAGTCCATCAGTCATAAATATAAATTGCAAGTGTCCTTGTCAAATTATTATTATACCCGAAGATAAATATTCCAACTAATTGGGGATTCGAATTGTAACAAGGTTTTAATACTTTGTTTAATGAATACACCAGGTTATCGACTGCGTGTAAACCAAGGTTTTACTACTTTGTTAACAATTACACCAATTACCCTTGAATGTAATTTCACCCCTGTTTTAATTATTCTAGTGGCTATTAATCCATTCCCGTGTCCGGTTAAATGAACGATTATTCGTACAAATAAATACCCCGCCCATCGTGTCCGATCGAGTGTATATGGTAATTTATAGGGACGTCCAATTGTAAATCTTTATATTAACATTAACAAACTTTCATTTAGTTAAACAAATATAAAGCCCATTAATAGCCCATAGCCTAGTTTCCACAAGTGTCGTTCTTTTGTCCAAACCCCAATTATGGTACAAAGCCCAATTACCCAATTTTAGTAATTAGCCCAACATCATGATTACTTCGTTTTAAACAAGCATAATAATAACTTAGCTACGAGACATTAATATAAAAAGGTTGAACATAACTTACAATGATTAAAAATAGCGTAGCGTTACACGGACAGAATTTCGACTTACACCCTTACAACATTCGCTAACATACCCTTATTATTAGAATTATAATTAAAATTAAAATATAAATTATAAATATAAATATATTACGTATATATTGAGAGAGATTGAGAAAAATAATATGTAAAATTCGATCAGAATTCGGTTGGCTTTATAGCCAGAAATAAATTTTGGGGCTCCGCGACTCGCGGCAAAAAGCCCTTCAAACTCCGCGAGTCGCGGAGAGGTATTTTCATTTCACACCCTTGGAGTTTCTGGCTGCCGACGGTTTTAATAATATATATATAATATATATATAATTAATATAATTAATTATATATTATATTATATTTATATACATAGTTAACTTGTAATTTTTAGTCCGTTGCGTCGAGCGTTAAGAGTTGACTCTGGTCCCGGTTCCGGTTTTTTGAACGTCCTTGCGTACAATTTAATATCTTGTACTTTGCGTTTTGAATCTTGTACTCTTGTGATTTCGAGACGTTTCTTATCAATAATTGGAACCTTTTTGATTGTCTTTTGTTCTTTTGAGCTTTTTGGTCGTTTGCGTCTTCAAATCGTCGAATCTGTCTTTTGTCTTCACCTTTTATTATTTAAACGAATATCACTTGTAAATAGAACAATTGCAACTAAAAGCTTGTCTTTCTTGAGGAATAATGCTATGAAATATATGTTCGTTTTTAGCATTATCAAATATTCCCACACTTGAGCGTTGCTTGTCCTCAAGCAATATCGTCTTGAAATACTAGAATCACTTTTTTATTCTTCACACTTTGTACATCAGTGATTTCTATACGGCGGTATAAACAATGGTAGTAACGATATGGTTTACAGTCCCACATGACTATAAAAATTTAGATCCATTAAGGAAATTGGATCTTTATGAAAACATTTGATCTTTTGAAAATTAAATCTAGTTTTTACCCTAGATAAGTTTTCCGGAATAACCCTTTACCGGTGTTTGCAAAATATTTGTGGGTTTGGTGGGTTTCAGATTTGAAAATTTTAGCTCAAAACTTGCGGTTTTGTGTCACCCACTTGCTAACCTTGTATTTGGAAAGCAACACGTCCAGTTTACTTGTTCTGTATATTACCTTTCGGCAAACTACCGTCCGGTTGTAAAGGAAAGCGTTGAACAAGCAACTGTTTAAGGCAATGTCCCGTGACATGCTTTTGATTATGGTCTATAACGTGTCGGACGCAATTACTATCCTTGGTAGGAGCAATAGTAAAGCTCACCCTTATAATTTTTCGGTCTGGCACAAGGTCCTGTCTTTGACCATGCTATGCAACTACCGTTCTTACGGTTGACACCCGATTTGGTTCAGGTGACCTAATGAATTCCAGGTGAATTCCTAGGATTTTACGTTCAATGGTAATGAACGCATTGAAAATAGGGTTTTCAGAAAACAAATCGGTTTATAATTTTGATCAAAATATTTTCTCGTTCAAGCTCGAGTTTAGATGTCATTGAATTCCATGAGTTTGTAATTCTCAATCTTTAAGGTCAATCTCTAGGATTGAGTAATATCAGTCTTAAAAGCTGATTTTTAATCTTTAAGGAGATTATCCTTTCTGGGGATCTGATTCATTAGTCTTATCCAGCTAATTTGCACGGTGCCTCCCCATTGTACGAGATAAATCCTTCTCATGGTTAGGATAAATCTGACCACTTGGCGACCCTGTTTAATGCTGAGGTCCGTGGATTTCCTGCTGATTTTAGTGATGACTTTTCTAGATTTTTCGTCAACCTACAGCTGGTCTGAACGACAACTTCATGACCTAAATCAAGAAGCGCGTGTCTTTTTCGGAAGACTTTACTTCCTTTTAATGATGGAATTGATTCATCGTGTAGATCCATCTCTTCTTTTCTTTCATCGGGTAAAACAGTTTAGTTTAGTTCAAAGCAAAAGTATTTCCAGTTATTGGTTACAGATATATGTGGCATATGTTTAAAATAACTTGGTAAATTTTCCCACACTTGGCTTTTTATTTTTCTTTTTATCGTCCTCTATTCCATTTTAAATGAATTTTGACGTTTTAGTTTGTTTCTCAATTTATGTCCTTTTTGAGGTAACAATAATTTCGGTGTTAAAACCTAGTTTTATCGTTCATAAATATGTATAAACATGTTTTTGAATTCATTTAATTGAAAATTTTGAAAAATTTTACTAGAATTGGGTAGTCAGTATATAAGACCAGGGCTGTTCTTTATTATCAGAGAGCACTAGATTCTAATACAACTACTGCTTTACTAGTATTTTTAATGGTAACCAAGTGTTTAATATAAAAATTTTTAAAATCCGAAAGAATTTAACCCCTTCCCACACTTAAGATCTTGCAATGCCCTCATTTGCAAGAAATCAGTAACAATTTAAATTATTGAGGGTGATTTGTGTGAAAATGATTAAATTTTTACCAAAGTTTCCAAATATATTGGCGTTTGTTTGCTGAATGATAAATGGTGCACGTCATTTGTTCATTCCGTCTTGTTGTTATTTCACATATATTTTGCATCATTGTCGTCAAAATTACTTGCTTTTGCTGAACTTAATGCCAGTCTTTGAAAATGCGTTGTTTTACCCTGTTGTGTACATAAGATAAACTGCAAACATATATACATATTTTTGAAGTTTGGTTTATTACCCCACATTCAAAAATTATTAAAATCTAAGAATAAAAGTTAGATAATTATAAAAATGATTACAATATTAACAAAAAATATTAAACATATCAATACTTACAAATTACAAAATAAAAATAAAAATAAGTAAACTAAGGATGATATTGGTACCAATAGGGGTTCCACGCATAACCATAAGTGCTATAGAATGCTTCGGCAGGGTCATACGTAGGATATGGTGGCTGCATCTCTATCGACCAAGGAGGGAAGACGGGTTTCGGTGTAGGAATATAGTTTCTACCTATATGTTGGCAATGCGCTATGATCTGGTTCTGATGAACTTGCCAATCTTCAAATGCTCTCTGTCTAGCATTTTCGTATTCCTGAGAAGCTATAAACCTATGCATTTCTTGCCCCCCTCCTACATTACCTTGTTCCTGGTTTCTCTCTACCTGTGGATGTCTACCATTGTATCGTACTGCGGCGTTATTTCGCCGCTTCAAAACTTTAGCACCATGGTATACATTTAAACCTATAGTGTCGCGGGGTTCCGGCTCTTCTACTAATAATCCCCCCCGACTTATATCCACACCGAGATATTCACCAATCAAAGTAATAAAAATACCACCTCCTATTATGCTATGTGGACGCATCCCCCGAACCATAGCTGATAAATAATAACCCACACAATATGGTATACTTACAGCGCTGTGTGGGTCTCGAATACACATATGGTAAAACAAATCTTGTTCATTTACCTTTTCTTTGTTTTTACCCCTTTGTGTAATCGAGTTAGCTAAAAACCTATGTATTACTCTTAATTCGGCTCTATCTATATCCAAATAAGAGTAGTTTCTCCCTTTAAAACGGTGGTGGCTTGTCATTTGACTCCACACACCGTGTGTATCAAAATTCTCATCTATTTTCCTACCGTTTAGTATCAATCCTCTACAATCGGCAGACGCTAATTCCTCAGGCGTATATATACGTAAAGCCTGAGCCATGTCCAGTAAAGACATGTGGCGCATCAAACCGCCTAACAAAAATCTAACAAAAGAACGATCGGTTAAACTAGCTACCCGATCATTCAACTCTATACTACATAACAACTCTTCACACCATACTTTATATACAGGTCTGCGTATGGTGAATAAACATATCCAGTCATTAAAAGAAGAATTACCATACCTCTGTACCAGTAATTCCCTAATTGGCCCGGCCAATTCTACAGCTTCCAAGGGTCCCCATTCTATGACCCTTGGTACCTCAACAACCTTGGAATGAAGAGTATGCAAACCCCGTTGATATTTTGGATAATCTATCCAAAGTCTGTCAAATCGCAGGTTCGGGTGCAACTGTTCCAAGTGCATATCTGAAAAGGTCATGACTGGATGAGGTACATCCTGCTTGTAGTAGTTATCTACCTCCTGTTGTTCCAAGTTCTCAGCAGGAGCATGGCGGGCTTGGGATGAAGATTCACCCCTTTCAGTCTGCAAAACACATCAAACACAAATTTTGTGCATCCAAATATGCATTAGTGTCAGCAAAATCATCAATCAAAATAATTACAATGACATTATCAATTTATATCAAACTTAAGCTTATTTTCACATTTTTATCAAATCTACACTTTTTCAAATAAGCATATACGAAAATTTTCGCCAAGTTCATAAGCATTCAACTCAAATAACATGTCAAAATAATCATTACTAGCAAATAAACAAGTCTCAAATGGCATTATCTTTCAAAAATCAAGTTCATGAATTTTGGACTTGAAAAAGTCCACTTTAATTCTCAAAATCATGTTTAGGCTCAAAGTTTGGATCATTTAACTACCTAGACATGTTACACTACTCAATTTAGCAACAATTCATGAAAAAAATCGGCCATAACCTGTTTATATCAAAAAGCCCCAAATTGCTCAAGAACACAAACCCTAGATTCTAAAGATTTTGAAGTTTTTGGCTTCAAATCATGTTAACAAGCATCAATCTAGGTTATACATGCATAATATACTAACAATTTCACACTAATTACACTAAAAATTAACAAAATTCAAATTATGAAAATATGCTCAAGAACACACTAAAATTCGGATTTAAAGGTGATTTGGGGTGTAATTGTACCTGTTTTCTTGAGTAGTTCCTAGATATCATCCTTCTCAACATGATTGTAGTGAAAAATTTGAAGATTAACGGTGAAAAATTGAGTTTTTGGGATGATTTTCGTGGGTTTTCTCGGGTCTTTTTCGCAGTATTTTGGGTGTTTTTGTGTTGGTGGGAGTGAACTGATCGTGTGCAGCTGTTTTATTTTTTTCTGTAATTTGGTCCCTCCGCGAGTCGCGGAGGTTTTCACATAAAACTCCGCGAGTCGCGGAGTTATTTTTTTTTTTTTTTTTTTTTTTTTTTTTTTTTTTATAATCTTTTTTATAATCTTTAACTTATAAAACAATTAAGAAATTAATTTTAAAATTTTGTTTCCCTTGTTATTTAGGGCGAGGTCGTTTCGGATCGATGTCCTAGTCCGTCCCTCGACAAAATTTTAAAATTTGTCTCTTTGTAGCGATTGTTTTAAAAGCTAAGATTTTTGGGTTTTTTAATGTTTTTGGCATACTTTAAATCAATAAGATTAAAAATAATGATAATAAAAGTTCTCGTCCCTCCCTCGGGTAAAGCAATTTCGGTTCAGAGACCTAGTCTTCAACTTACGACGAATTTTAAAAATCATATTTTTAACTTAATGAGATAAAGTAAATTTTTGTTTTTAATTCACACAACTTAAATATAAAATTCAAAATTAAAAAAAATTAAAAATTAAAAATTCACACCAAACTTAAAATTTGAAATGCATAAAATTAAAATTCATATTTTAAAAATTAAAAATTCACACCAAACTTAATTTAAAAATTCATAAATTCATATCAAACTTATATTAATTTTTCAAATATTTACAATTTTAAATATATTGTTTTTATAAAGTTTACAATATTAACTTAAGATTTAAATATTAATTTTAAAAACATAGTAAAATTAAAAATCTTTTTGTCTTTTTATCCCACTTTAATCAATCAAATATTATCAAAAATATGCGCCCCTCTTTTCGGTAAAGTAATTTCGGTTCCAAGACCTAATTTAACTCATGACGAATTTTTGAAATATTTTGGGTTGATTGATTAAAGATATTTATACCTTAAGAATAAACGTTAAATTTCGCAGTGATGTAATAAATTTTTGAATGATATCAATAATTTCGGTCGCCAAACCTAATTTTATTTAATACCAATTTAATACTTTTTAGCGAACAAATTAGCGTTTATTATCAAAAGGTTAAAAATAAAAATAAAAATAAAAACTGTACAGACATACCTGTGAAATAGATTTCTTAGTTATATGATCTATTATATTCATAAGATAGTCGGTTTAATTGGTCTTCCATGGCTGCATAGGCGTAACCTCGAGCATTCATTGTCTTTTCTTCTAAACATATGAACGGTCCGTCTCTGCATAAAGTAACAAATTCGGTATTTGAATAGGTTTGATTATTTGAACATTTACCTCCATGTGACCATTTTCCGCATTTGTGACATTTTTCTAGGTGTCGTGCTCTTCTTTTTGCTGCGGATTTTGATTTTCCTTTACCAAATTGTAACTTATTATCTTCGCATCTGGATCCTTTTCTAACTCCGTCCATTCTTTCTCTGATTACTGATACTAATTCACTCGGTAGTATGTCATTATTTCTTTTAGTGATCAAAGCGTGTAGCATTAGACCATGGTTTAGTTCACAGGCAGTCTTCATTTTGTAAAAACCTAAAAAAAATAAAAATTCAGAATGGGGGGAGAAGACTAGTTCTTTAGGGTCTGCTAGGGAAAGACCATACGTGTTCCATTTTCGAGAACTACACGAAAACAGACAATCTAACTCTAACAGAAATTCATATTATTCTTTTAAAGACTTGATTCTCCCCACACTTAGTTAGCTGTGGTGTCGAAATTGTGATTAACTTCGTTGTCGACTTCCATCGGACCATGTATGTAATGTTTAACTCTGTGACCATTAACTTTAAATTCAATCCCATTTGAATTTATTAATTCTATCGTTCCGTATGGGAAAACTCTTTTGACTATGAATGGTCCAGACCATCTTGATTTCAATTTTCCAGGAAATAGCTTGAATCGTGAATTGAAAAGAAGAACTCTGTCTCCTTCTTTGAATTCTTTTGAACTTCTGATTCTTTTATCATGCCATTTCTTCGTTCTTTCTTTATAGATTAACGAATTTTCGTATGCTTCATGTCTTAATTCTTCTAATTCGTTTAGTTGACTTAATCGTAGACGTCCGGCTTCATGTAAATCAAGATTACATGTCTTCAAAGCCCAAAATGCTTTGTGTTCAATTTCTACTGGAAGATGACATGCTTTTCCATACACAAGTCTAAAAGGTGTGGTTCCAATTGGAGTTTTGTAGGCTGTTCTAAAAGCCCAGAGTGCATCCTCCAATTTAATGGACCATTCCTTTGGATTTGATCCTACGGTTTTCTCTA
Source organism: Rutidosis leptorrhynchoides (assembly GCF_046630445.1). Lineage (NCBI taxonomy): Eukaryota > Viridiplantae > Streptophyta > Magnoliopsida > Asterales > Asteraceae > Rutidosis > Rutidosis leptorrhynchoides. The sequence continues at coordinate 83,239,819 of NC_092333.1, forward strand.
GAATACGTTTTAAAGCTCGGTTTGTATTTTCAACTTGTCCACTTGTTTGTGGATGATATGCGGTGGAGATTTTATGAGTTACTCCATATCTTTTAAGAACTTTCTCAAGTTGATTATTACAGAAATGAGTACCCCGATCACTTATTAAAGCTTTCGGTGTTCCAAACCTTGCAAAAAGACGTTTCAAAAAGTTGACTACAACTCGTGCATCGTTAGTTGGGAGAGCTTGTGCTTCCGCCCATTTAGATACATAATCAATGGCTACGAGTATATATAGATTATTTTGAGATTTTGGAAATGGACCCATAAAGTCAATACCCCAAATGTCAAATACTTCACATACTTGGATGACATTTTGTGGCATTTCATCACGTTGACTTATTCTTCCGGCCCTTTGACATGCATCACAGGATTTGCAAAGAAGGTGTGCGTCTTTGTAAATTGTAGGCCAATAGAATCCAGCTTCATAAACTTTTCTTGCTGTTAGTTGAGGCCCATAATGCCCTCCTGTTGGTCCTGTGTGACAATGGTTTAAAATTTTACTAGCTTCATCTCCAAATACACATCGGCGTATTATTCCATCGGGACAACTTTTAAACAAATGTGGATCTTCCCAGAAATAGTGTTTTATATCACTGAAGAATTTCTTTCGTCTTTGGTACGATAATCCTTTTTCAAGGAATCCACAAACTAAGTAGTTTGCATAGTCTGCAAACCATGGGATTTCTTTATAATCTATCTTCAATAGATATTCATCAGGAAAGTTGTCTTGTATGGCTGATTCATTCAGAACTTCTAATTCGGGATTTTCAAGACGAGAAAGATGATCAGCGGCGAGATTTTCTGCTCCTTTTTTATCTCGGATTTCAATATCAAACTCTTGTAAGAGTAAGATCCAACGGATTAATCTTGGTTTAGCATCTTGTTTTGAAAATAGGTATCTAAGAGCAGAATGGTCGGTATAGACCACCGTTTTTGCTAGAACGAGATATGATCGAAATTTGTCAAAAGCAAAGACAATAGCAAGGAGTTCTTTTTCAGTAGTTGTATAGTTCGTTTGTGCTCCTTGTAATGTCTTACTAGCATAATATATAGGTTGAAATCGTTTCTCAATCCTTTGTCCTAAAACGGCTCCCATTGCAAAATCACTTGCATCGCACATTAGTTCAAATGGTAGATTCCAATTTGGTGTTATCATGATCGGCGCATTAGTGAGTTTTTCTTTAAGAATATTAAAAGATTTGATACATTCATCTGAAAAGATGAATGGCGCATCCTTTTCTAGGAGTTTATTCATAGGAGTGGCAATTTTTGAAAAATCTTTTATGAAACGTCGGTAAAAACCGGCATGCCCTAGAAAACTCCTAACTCCTCTAACATTGGTGGGATGTGGAAGTTTAGCAATTACATCTACTTTAGCTCTATCCACTTCAATTCCTTCTTTTGAAATTTTATGTCCAAGAACGATGCCTTCTTTAACCATGAAATGGCATTTCTCCCAATTAAGTACTAGATTTGATTTTTCGCATCTAATTAGCATTCGTTCCAGATTAACTAGACATGATTTAAATGTATCACCGAAGACTGAAAAGTCATCCATGAATACTTCCATGCATTCTTCTATCATGTCATGAAAAATCGCCATCATACACCTTTGAAAGGTTGCAGGGGCGTTACAAAGTCCAAATGGCATGCGTTTGTAAGCAAAAGTACCATAAGGGCACGTGAATGTGGTTTTTTCTTGGTCCTCGGGTGCTATTGGAATTTGAAAATATCCGGAAAATCCATCTAGAAAACAGTAGTAACTATTTCCGGCTAATCTTTCCAACATTTGATCTATGAAAGGTAAGGGAAAGTGATCTTTTCTGGTGGCGTCATTTAATTTTCTATAATCAATACATACACGCCATCCTGTTACAGTCCTAGTAGGAATAAGCTCATTTTTCTCATTTGTGATAACAGTCATGCCACCCTTCTTAGGCACGCATTGAACTGGGCTTACCCATGGACTATCAGAAATTGGATATATCAAACCTGCATCTAGCAGTTTAATAATCTCTTTCTTAACTACGTCTTGCATATTAGGATTTAGTCTTCGTTGGCGTTGCACATACGTTTTATGACCTTCTTCCATAAGGATTTTATGTGTGCAATACGAAGGACTTATTCCTTTAATATCATGAATCTTCCATGCAATGGCTGGTTTATGAGCTTTCAACACAGAAATGAGTTGTGATTTCTCATTTTCAGTAAGAGAAGACGATATTATTACAGGTAATTCAGATTCACCATGTAAATAAGCGTATTCCAAATGGTTTGGAAGTGGCTTTAATTCTAATTTCGGAGGTTCTTCTATCGATGATTTATATCGATATCTGTCTTCTTCTTTTAGCATTTGAATTTCTTCTGTTGTTGGTTCATATCCATTAGCTATAAGTGTAGCTAACATTTCAGCTTCATCAATTGGTTCATTTTCTTCTCCTAAAGAACATTCTCCTGTTCCTTGTAATTCTGGAAATTCTTCTAATAATTCTGCATGTGCATCTATAGTTTGAATATAATAACATGTATCATCTGCAGATTGTGGTTGTTGCATTGCTCTATCAACTGAAAAGGTAACACTCTCATCCTCTATACTTAGGGTCAGTTTCTTACCGAACACGTCTATCATTGCTTTAGCCGTGTTTAAGAATGGTCTTCCTAATATGAGAGGAACTTGAGAATCTTCTTCCATGTCCAAAACAACAAAATCTACTGGAAATACTAAAGTACCAACTTTAACTAGCATGTTCTCCATTATCCCTCTAGGATATTTTATTGATCTATCGGCTAGTTGTATGCTTATTCTGGTTGGTTTTAATTCTCCAAGGTCTAGTTTAGCGTATAGTGAATACGGCATTAGATTTATACTAGCACCTAAATCTGCCAATGCTTCTATTGAACTAAGACTACCCAGAAAACATGGAATTGTGAAACTTCCTGGATCAGATAGTTTTTCTGGTATCTTATTCAACAGCACTGCTGAACAATTAGCATTCATAGTAACAGCCGAGAGTTCTTCCATTTTCTTTCTATTCGTGATTAGATCTTTCAAGAATTTAGCATATCTTGGCATTCCTGAAATCACATCAAAGAAAGGAAGATTTACATTTATCTGTTTAAACATATCCAAGAATTTGGATTGCTCGGCTTCAAGTTTTTCTTTCTTCATTTTACTCGGATAAGGAAGTGGTGGTTGGTATGGTTTAACATAAGGTTTATCCTTAACTGTGTTATCTTCATTAACCTTTTCAACTACCGGTTCTTTTTCCTTATCTTGATCAGGTTGTGGTTCTTGTGGAGTAGGAATAGTTTCATCAGAAGTTACAGGTATTTCAGGTGTTTTAAGTGTTGTACCACCTCTTGTGGTAATAGCTTTAGCTGTTTCATTCCGGGGGTTAGCATTTGTATCGCTTGGTAAACTTCCCGGTTTTCTTTCACCTATTAACCTTGCTAGGTTACTCACTTCTTGTTCCAGATTTTGAATAGAAGCTTGTTGATTTCTAAATGCTTGAGCATTTTGTTCATTGGTTTGTTTTTGAGATGTGAAAAACTGCGTTTGAGTTTCAACTAGCTTCGTCATCATATCTTCTAAATTCGGCTTTTTATCTTCGGTTTGTTGTGGTGGTTTGTTTTGAAAATTAGGTCTTTGCTGATTATAAGTATTATTGGATACTTGTGGATTGCTAGGACCTTGTTGGTTGTTGTATGGAATATTTCGGTTATAATTCTGGTTTTGATTGTAAATCGGTCTTGGCGGTTGATAATTATTCTGATAATTATTTCCAGGCCTTTGGTTTATGTATGAAATATTCTCTCTTTGTTCCATTGTTAATTCAATACTGAGACAATCTTTTGTCAAATGTGGTCCTCCACACTGCTCACAACTAATTCGTATAGCATGAATATCTTTAGTCATCTTTTCCATTCGTCTCTCGAAAGCATCTATCTTTGCGGAAATGGAATCTAAGTCATGGCTAGAATCGGCTCTAGCTGCTTTAGATGATCTAATGATATCTTTTTCTTGGTGCCACTCATGTGAGTGGGAAGCAGTATTATCAATAATTTTGTAAGCATCAGTTTCGGTTTTCTTCATAATCGAACCACCAGCTGCTATATCTATGTCTTTTCTTGTAGTGATGTCGCATCCTCGGTAGAATATTTGTACTATTTGACAAGTGTCTAAACCATGTTGCGGACATCCTCTTAGTAACTTTCCATATCTTGTCCACGCCTCATATAGAGTTTCATTTGGTTTCTGTGTGAACGTAACAATTTCTGCTTGAAGTCTTACTGCTTTAGATGCAGGAAAAAATTGTTTAAGAAATTTATTAATTAAAACGTCCCATGTATCGATCGCCCCTTCAGGTAACGATTCCAACCAATCTTTGGCTTCTCCCTTTAAAGTCCAGGGAAATAACATGAGATATATCTGTTCATCCTCCACTTCTCGGATTTTAAATAGTGTGCAGATCCTATTAAAGGTACGTAGATGTTCATTTGGATCTTCCTTCGGCGCACCACTAAATTGGCATTGATTAGTCACCATGTGTAGAATTTGTCCTTTGATTTCATAATCTGGCGCATTAATGTCTGGATGAGTAATTGCGTGACCTTGGCCAGTGCGTTTAGCTCTCATTCGGTCTTCCATACTTAAAGGTTCCAGATTCTCCATAATTGAATTTGTTGAATCGGTATCACTAGATGATTCTGATTTAATAGTTCGTTCCTCAACAATCTCTGTTTGAATGATTGGTGGTTCCGGAGGAAAGTTTAATGGTTCAGGATCTATGAACCGTTCCTGAATATTTTCTGGATTCTCAATTGTGAGGTTTGTTTCAAAAAATGGATTATCGGAAATTTGAACTGAAGTACTTGGTCGACTGGATGACGATTCTAAAGAAAAATCAACGGCGGTTATATTTGTTAAACGATGTCTTGATCGAGTTACAGGTGGTGAACGTACAAAAGGTGGTGAACGTCTTGCTCGGTGCATTCACTGAATATCCTATTAGTTTTTTAAAAGGAAAGAAAAATTATAATAAGTTATCCAATCAATAGACTTTTCTGATTTTGCCCACGTTTCGAATAGCCAAAAGATGCAGCAGAGGGGCAGGATTCGTTTGGTCTCAATATAATTGAGGACTGTTTGGCTCCAATAACCCGGTCCACGTACAAATCCAACTATTACTACGAACCAGAAAATTTTGATGTCTATCAATTTAACCACTTAAAATAAATTTTCGTAATTTTAAGAAATTTAGATAAGAAGTAGAAAAAATTCTAAGTCCTAAAAACTAGAATGGCGAGAAATAAGAAAGAAAAAGAGTTCGTCGAAAAATGTCGAAAAAGAAAAAAAATGGTTGAAAAATAAAAGGTGACGGAAAAATAAAAGAAACTTATAAAAACTTAAAAATACTTAACTAATTTAACCTTATTACTACAACTAACTTAAAATTATAATCGCAAATTGAAATTACTAATTGGAATGATAATTGATACATAGTAAAAGGTCTAAAAATATTAAAGCTTACAGGAAAAACTAAATCCCAAAGGGAAATAACTTAAAAAGAAACTAAAACTTAAAAAGGCGTCGCAAAATTCTAAAGCACCTAAATCTTAGTCTAAAGAAAAAGCACTTAAGGAATTCTACGGCCAAGCCTAAAAATATAGGAGTAAAAATAACTATAGCAAAAACTAAGTTTAAAATTAAATATGAGCTAAAAAATACAAAAGTTACGCTACAACGATTAAAAAGGTACAAAATATAAAAATATACAAAAAGTTGTAAAAATTACAATTTTTATAAAAATATTATTTTTATATTATTTATTTTACTAAACTATTAATTTTACAATTTAATAAAAACTTATTAAAACTAAATACATATATAAAGTAAAAAGTAAAAATAAAACTAAAATTAATAATAATAATAATAATTAAGTAATTAATAATAATAATAATAAATTAAAAACCCGTGATTAGGGTTTTGTCCGAGTGTCAGAGGGCCTCCGCGAGTTGCGGTGAATAAAGAGGAAAACCCCGCGAGTCGCGGGGATTCAGAATTCAGTTGACAGATTGTACTTTTACGCGTTTTTCTTTATTTTTTTTTTTTTTTTTTTTTTTTTTTTATTTTGTTTTCTGTTTTTAATTTAAATAAACGATTTTTAATAAAATTTATATTTTTATAAATTAAAATAAAGATAAAGAAACTTATAAAACTTAAATATTTAACAAAATCCTAAAAATATTAATATTTTTGTTTTTCTTTTTATATTTTTTTGAATATTTAAAATGTAATTTTTACAAAAACGACTTTTAATAAAAGTAGATAAAAATCTTTTTTTTTTTTTTTTTTTATATTAGCGTTGCGCTTCCGGCTTTTAAGAGTAATTTCCCCGGCAGCGGCGCCAAAAATACTTGATGTCAAAGCAGAGGGGTATAAAATACTATTAAATTTACGATACAATTTTACACAAGATATTTATTTATTTATAGAATGGATATACTTAAACCTTGCTACAACACTTATAGGCAGTGTACCTAATCGTACAGTAGTGTAGTTTTTAGTAAGTCCGGTTCGTTCCACAGGGAAATCTTTAAACAAAGCTCAACGCTATATTAGTTTACTTTTATTAAAAATACAAATATATATATAAGTAATATTATTATTATAAAGGGGGGTTTTTACCGTTTAATGACCGGTTTGTCGATTTTAAAACTTTAGTCGCAGTTAAAACCTAATGTAAAATAATAAATACAAGACTTTAAATTAAAGCGTAAAGTAAATAACGATAATGGAATTGCGAATAATAAAAATGCGATAAAATTAAATTGCGATAATTAAAAAGTACGATAATTAAAAGTGCGATAAAATGAAATAACAATAAATAAAAGTGCGATAATTAGAAGTGCAATTAAATATAAAATAAAGGAAATTAAATATGAAATAAAAGAATTATGCTTATTTAAACTTCCGTAATCATGATGTTTGACGTGTTGATTTTAGTTTTATGCCCATGGGTTAATTGTCCTTTGTCCTGGATTATTCAATATGTCCGTCTGGTTTTTGTCCATAACAGTCCATCAGTCATAAATATAAATTGCAAGTGTCCTTGTCAAATTATTATTATACCCGAAGATAAATATTCCAACTAATTGGGGATTCGAATTGTAACAAGGTTTTAATACTTTGTTTAATGAATACACCAGGTTATCGACTGCGTGTAAACCAAGGTTTTACTACTTTGTTAACAATTACACCAATTACCCTTGAATGTAATTTCACCCCTGTTTTAATTATTCTAGTGGCTATTAATCCATTCCCGTGTCCGGTTAAATGAACGATTATTCGTACAAATAAATACCCCGCCCATCGTGTCCGATCGAGTGTATATGGTAATTTATAGGGACGCCCAATTGTAAATCTTTATATTAACATTAACAAACTTTCATTTAGTTAAACAAATATAAAGCCCATTAATAGCCCATAGCCTAGTTTCCACAAGTGTCGTTCTTTTGTCCAAACCCCAATTATGGTACAAAGCCCAATTACCCAATTTTAGTAATTAGCCCAACATCATGATTACTTCGTTTTAAACAAGCATAATAATAACTTAGCTACGAGACATTAATATAAAAAGGTTGAACATAACTTACAATGATTAAAAATAGCGTAGCGTTACACGGACAGAATTTCGACTTACACCCTTACAACATTCGCTAACATACCCTTATTATTAGAATTATAATTAAAATTAAAATATAAATTATAAATATAAATATATTACGTATATATTGAGAGAGATTGAGAAAAATAATATGTAAAATTCGATCAGAATTCGGTTGGCTTTATAGCCAGAAATGAATTTTGGGGCTCCGCGACTCGCGGCAAAAAGCCCTTCAAACTCCGCGAGTCGCGGAGAGGTATTTTCATTTCACACCCTTGGAGTTTCTGGCTGCCGACGGTTTTAATAATATATATATAATATATATATAATTAATATAATTAATTATATATTATATTATATTTATATACATAGTTAACTTGTAATTTTTAGTCCGTTGCGTCGAGCGTTAAGAGTTGACTCTGGTCCCGGTTCCGGTTTTTTGAACGTCCTTGCGTACAATTTAATATCTTGTACTTTGCGTTTTGAATCTTGTACTCTTGTGATTTCGAGACGTTTCTTATCAATAATTGGAACCTTTTTGATTGTCTTTTGTTCTTTTGAGCTTTTTGGTCGTTTGCGTCTTCAAATCGTCGAATCTGTCTTTTGTCTTCACCTTTTATTATTTAAACGAATATCACTTGTAAATAGAACAATTGCAACTAAAAGCTTGTCTTTCTTGAGGAATAATGCTATGAAATATATGTTCGTTTTTAGCATTATCAATTGTGATGACCCGGGAATTTCCGACCAAATTTAAACTTAAACTTTATATGCTTTCGACACGATAAACAAAGTCTGTAATGTTGAGCCTTAAAATTTTGGAACTGTTTACATTGATTCATTTAACCTTTAATTTTCTCCGACGATTCACGAATATTTGTGTGTAAATAAAAATGTAAGTATATATAAATATAAATAAAATTATATGTAATATTTTTGAATAAATAAAATACCCATTTATCAATTGGAATTAAAAGCGTAAAGTTATAAAACAAAATAATTAAGTTGTTATAAATATATATATAAATAGATATAGGAAATTATTATAAATCTATATAATTATAGTTATAAAGAATTTCTATTAATAACTGTTATGTTGGAATATTTGTAAAACGTATGAAGACTTAAAAATTCAATAGATGTATTCATGTAAAATATGATATAAATTATAATATAAATATATTAAATGTAATTATAAGTTTAATTGTAATTATTATATGATTATTATTATTACATTCATTATTGATATTAATATCAATAATATTAAAGTTATAATACTAAAAATTGTTACACCTAATTTATTAATATCATTATTTTTGTTACATTTACTATTATCCTTATTGTTATTATCATTTATTATTATTAATACTACCAAATTTATTATTATTAGATTTATTAATTACTAATACTATTTATATGAATTTAAATGAAAAAAATTCGGTTTCCTATCTCATTCAGGCTGTAGAAAATTGTGTTAACCAGCCGAATATCTTGACATTACAATCCAAGAATTTAGATACATATAGATTACATATATAGATACATATACAAGTATATAAATATATAAACACATTATATATGTATATGAATACAGAATAGAATGGATCCAGTTGCAATCGTTTTCAAACTAAAAGCAATATATTTTTTCTGTCTAAAAGTAGTACAATTGGATTCCATGTTAGTCACTAGATAACAAAATCGGTTAGCTATACTTATCTGCTTTTTATTCTCCTTCTGTACCTGATTGAGGTATTTCTGTGACCCTCTTTGATATAAAACAATAAAATCAGTCAACATGGTGAGTAACCCTTCGATTATTCCATCATCATTATCAATTGACAATTATCAGCTCTATTACATGAAGAAATAAAGCAAATATAAAAGAAACCCATCACTCGCCACCCTCATCTTCTTCACTCAACCACCATCGAATACCACAACACCATCCACAGCCCACTATACTGCCACCATCATCACCAAGCTGCTATCATTCGAAGACCTTCACCATCATTATACTTGCAACATAATCGAGCACACTGCAACTAATATGGTACGTTTCCTATTTCTGATGAACAAAACATCAGACTATCCTTAATCACCATCATACACATCTATCTATATCTCTCATTTACATATATACATTATATACATAAGAAACACCTAAAGAAATCAAAAATTACCTCTTCCACAACCACCTTATACCACCACGATCACCATTCCATCATCACTTAGACTGCTAATGCTACCTGGTTCTGTTTCAACTAGAATCAAAACAGTCACCACCTCTTCTTGATTGTTTCTTCTTCGTGAACCTCAAAACCATCACAAACACTAATTCTTTAAACTTTACTTACTACTACCTTGTTTCTGTTTCATGATGGAACTACCTGCAATCAACACAAACCAACATAGTAACAATCGTTTCCTCTACTACAAATTTCTGCTGTATTCTGTTTTAAATCCGAACAACCACAGACCACCATTAACAACTAACAATTAAAATACCACTTGTCATCATCGATTGCTACATATATACTTCTATTCAACAATCAACACAACAATATAATACAAAACCTGAAACTATTACTGTTGTTATGAAGATAAAGAATCGATTACCTGCTATGCCGATTCTTCTGTTTCAATTAAAAACATCTTCTAGATCGATTTATTGGGTTGATGCTTTAATCAATCCACTCCTGCTCCTATCCTGTAGACAGACATCATCAACGAACTAATAAAGACGATTGAATGAGGATGATGACGATTAGGGTAGATGGTGACGAGTTAACGATGATGATGATGAATAGATGGCCCGTTATACCCTGATGATGGTTGATTGATCGATTGATCAATTAACCGATCGAAAAACCAAAGACCCAAGAACCCTAATTTATTCTGTCTTTTGCTCTGCATCTCGATCTGTTTTTTTTTACCCTAATAACACGCGTGATTTCCTTTTATTAGGTATAAATAAATATAATAATAATAATTATTATTATTATTACAATTATTATTATTATTATTATCATTATTATTATTATTATTATTATTATTATTATTATTACAAATATTATTATCAAAGTATTATCAATATTATTATACAAGTATTATTAATATTATTATTAGTATTATTAAAATTATTATTTTTATCGTTACAACTATTATTATTATTATTATTATTATTATTATTATTATTATTATTATTATTATTATTATTATTATTAGAGTTATCATTATTTTTATCATTATTATTATTTTTATGTGTATTACTATTATTTTTATCAAATTTCTATTATTAACATTAAAAATTATTATATTTAGCATTATTATTATTATTGAGATATCAAATGAAGATTATATACATAAAAATATATATATATAATTTTTTTATATATAAAACCTAATCATATTAATACTTTTGTAATAAATGTTAATTATTTATATAAAGATAAACATATCTAATTAAGTTATTAATAAAACACATGATATAAAATAACAACTAAAATCTCTAATAATATACATAAATATATATTTGTTCGATTACAAGTATAGGTATTAATATGTATATATATATATATATATATATATATATACATACATATATATATATATACATATATATATACATATATATATATATATATATATATATATATATATATATATATATATATATATATATATATATATATATATATATATATATATATATATATATATATATATATATATGAATGAAATAGGTTCGTGAATCCGAGGCCAACCCTGCATTGTTCAGTTGTTCAAGGTTGTCATTGAAATGTCCCGTTCTTATTGATTAAAAACGTTCCATATTAATTGATTTCGTTGCGAGGTTTTGACCTCTATATGAGACGTTTTTCAAAGACTGCATTCATTTTTAAAACAAACCATAACCTTTATTTCATAAATAAAGGTTTAAAAAGCTTTACGTAGATTATCAAATAATGATAATCTAAAATATCCTGTTTACACACGACCATTACATAATGGTTTACAATACAAATATGTTACATCGAAATCAGTTTCTTGAATGCAGTTTTTACACAATATCATACAAACATGGACTCCAAATCTTGTCCTTATTTTAGTATGTAACAGCGGAAGCTCTTAGTATTCACCTGAGAATAAACATGCTTTAAAAGTCAACAAAAATGTTGGTGAGTTATAGGTTTAACCTATATATATCAAATCGTAACAATAGACCACAAGATTTCATATTTCAATACACATCCCATACATAGAGATAAAAATCATTCATATGGTGAACACCTGGTAACCGACATTAACAAGATGCATATATAAGAATATCCCCATCATTCCGGGACACCCTTCGGATATGATATAAATTTCGAAGTACTAAAGCATCCGGTACTTTGGATGGGGTTTGTTAGGCCCAATAGATCTATCTTTAGGATTCGCGTCAATTAGGGTGTCTGTTCCCTAATTCTTAGATTACCAGACTTAATAAAAAGGGGCATATTCGATTTCGATAATTCAACCATAGAATGTAGTTTCACGTACTTGTGTCTATTTTGTAAATCATTTATAAAACCTGCATGTATTCTCATCCCAAAAATATTAGATTTTAAAAGTAGGACTATAACTCACTTTCACAGATTTTTACTTTTTCGGGAAGTAAGACTTGGCCACTTGTTGATTCACGAACCTATAACAATATATACATATATATCAAAGTATGTTCAAAATATATTTACAACACTTTTAATATATTTTGATGTTTTAAGTTTATTAAGTCAGCTGTCCTCGTTAGTAACCTACAACTAGTTGTCCACAGTTAGATGTACAGAAATAAATCGATAAATATTATCTTGAATCAATCCACGACCTAGTGTATACGTATCTCAGTATTGATCACAACTCAAACTATATATATTTTGGAATCAACCTCAACCCTGTATAGCTAACTCCAACATTCACATATAGAGTGTCTATGGTTGTTCCGAAATATATATAGATGTGTCGACATGATAGGTCGAAACATTGTATACGTGTCTATGGTATCTCAAGATTACATAATATACAATACAAGTTGATTAAGTTATGGTTGAAATAGATTTGTTACCAATTTTCACGTAGCTAAAATGAGAAAAATTATCCAATCTTGTTTTACCCATAACTTCTTCATTTTAAATCCGTTTTGAGTGAATCAAATTGCTATGGTTTCATATTTAACTCTATTTTATGAATCTAAACAGAAAAAGTATAGGTTTATAGTCAGAAAAATAAGTTACAAGTCGTTTTTGTAAAGGTAGTCATTTCAGTCTAAAGAACGACGTCTAGATGACCATTTTAGAAAACATACTTCCACTTTGAGTTTAACCAGAATTTTTGGATACAGTTTCATGTTCATAATAAAAATTATTTTCCAGAATAACAACTTTTAAATCAAAGTTTATCATAGTTTTTAATTAACTAACCCAAAACAGCCCGCGGTGTTACTACGACGGCGTAAATCCGGTTTTACGGTGTTTTTCGTGTTTCCAGGTTTTAAATCATTAAGTTAGCATATCATATAGATATAGAACATGTGTTTAGTTGATTTTAAAAGTCAAGTTAGAAGGATTAACTTTTATTTGCGAACAAGTTTAGAATTAACTAAACTATGTTCTAGTGATTACAAGTTTAAACCTTCGAATAAGATAGCTTTATATGTATGAATTGAATGATGTTATGAACATCATTACTACCTCAAGTTCCTTGGATAAACCTAATGGAAATGAGAAAAATAGATCTAGCTTCAAAGGATCCTTGGATGGCTTGAAAGTTCTTGAAGCAGAATCATGACACGAAAACAATTTCAAGTAAGATTTTCACTCGAAATAAGATTGTTATAGTTATAGAAATTGAATTAAAGTTTGAATATGATTATTACCTTGTATTAGAAAGATAACCTACTGTAAGTAACAAAGGTTTCTTGATCTTGGATGATTACTTGGAATGGATTTAGAAAACTTGGAAGTAAACTTGCAATCTTGAAAGTATTCTTGATTTTATGAAACTAGAACTTTTGGAATTTATGAAGAACACTTAGAACTTGAAGATAGAACTTGAGAGATATCAATTAGATGAAGAAAATTGAAGAATGAAAGTGTTTGTAGGTGTTTTTGGTCGTTGGTGTATGGATTAGATATAAAGGATATGTAATTTTGTTTTCATGTAAATAAGTCATGAATGATTACTCATATTTTTGTAATTTTATGAGATATTTCATACTAGTTGCCAAATGATGGTTTCCACATGTGTTAGGTGACTCACATGGGCTGCTAAGAGCTGATCATTGGAGTGTATATACCAATAGTACATACATCTAAAAGCTGTGTATTGTACGAGTACGAATACGGGTGCATACGAGTAGAATTGTTGATGAAACTGAACGAGGATGTAATTGTAAGCATTTTTGTTAAGTAAAAGTATTTTGATAAGTGTCTTGAAGTCTTTCAAAAGTGTATGAATACATATTAAAACACTACATGTATATACATTTTAACTGAGTCGTTAAGTCTTCGTTAGTCGTTACATGTAAATGTTGTTTTGAAACCTTTAGGTTAACGATCTTGTTGAATGTTGTTAACCCATTGTTTATTATAACAAATGAGATGTTAAATTGTTATATTATCATGATATTATGATATGTAATATATCTTAGTATGATATATATACAGTTAAATGTCGTTACAACGATAATCGTTACATATATGTCTCGTTTCGAAATCATTAAGTTAGTAGTCTTATTTTTACATATGTATTTCATTGTTAATACACTTAATAATATATTTACTTATCATTTAACATAATTATCCAAGTGTATCAATATCTTAATATGATTCATATGTACCTAGTAAGACGTTGTTATAACGATAATCGTTATATATATCGTTTTCGAGTTTCTTAAATTAATAGTCTCATTTTTATGTATATAACTCATTGTTAAAATACCTAATGAGATACATACTTATAATAAAATCATGTTAACTATATATATAACCATATATATGCCATCGTATAGTTTTTACAAGTTTTAACGTTCGTGAATCACCGGTCAACTTGGGTGGTCAATTGTCTATATGAAACATATTTCAATTAATCAAGTCTTAACAAGTTTGATTGCTTAACATGTTGGAAACACTTAATCATGTAAATAACAATTTCATTTAATATATATATAAACATGGAAAAGTTCGGGTCACTACAGTACCTACCCGTTAAATAAATTTCGTCCCGAAATTTTAAGCAGTTGGAGGTGTTGACGTATCTTCTGGAAATAAATGCGGGTATTTCTTCTTCATCTGATCTTCACGCTCCCAGGTGAACTCGGGTCCTCTTCGAGCATTCCATCGAACCTTAACAATCGGTATCTTGTTTTGTTTAAGTCTCTTAACCTCACGATCCATTATTTCGACGGGTTCTTCAATGAATTGAAGTTTTTCATTGATTTGGATTTCGTCCAACGGAATAGTGAGATCTTCTTTAGCAAAACATTTCTTCAAATTTGAGACATGAAAAGTGTTATGTACAGCCGCGAGTTGTTGAGGTAGCTCCAGTTGGTAAGCTACTGGTCCGACACGATCTATAATCTTGAATGGTCCAATGTACCTTGGATTTAGTTTCTCCCGTTTACCAAATCGAACAACGCCTTTCCAAGGTGAAACCTTACATGACCATTTCTCCAATTTCAAACTCTATATCTTTTCTTTTACTGTCCGTGTAGCTCTTTTGTCGACTCTGGGCGGTTTTCAATCTTTGTTGAATTTGGATGATTTTCTCGGTAGTTTCTTGTATTATCTCCGGACCCGTAATCTGTCTATCCCCCACTTCACTCCAACAAATCGGAGACCTGCACTTTCTACCATAAAGTGCTTCAAACGGCGCCATCTCAATGCTTGAATGGTAGCTGTTGTTGTAGGAAAATTCTGCTAACGGTAGATGTCGATCCCAACTGTTTCCGAAATCAATAACACAAGCTCGTAGCATGTCTTCAAGCGTTTGTATCGTCCTTTCACTCTGCCCATCAGTTTGTGGATGATAGGCAGTACTCATGTCTAGACGAGTTCCCAATGCTTGCTGTAATGTCTGCCAGAATCTTGAAATAAATCTGCCATCCCTATCAGAGATAATAGAGATTGGTATTCCATGTCTGGAGACGACTTCCTTCAAATACAGTCGTGCTAACTTCTCCATCTTGTCATCTTCTCTTATTGGCAGGAAGTGTGCTGACTTTGTGAGACGATCAACTATTACCCAAATAGTATCATAACCACTTGTAGTCCTTGGCAATTTAGTAATGAAATCCATGGTAATGTTTTCCCATTTCCATTCCGGGATTTCAGGTTGTTGTAGTAGACCTGATGGTTTCTGATGTTCAGCTTTGACCTTAGAACACGTCAAACATTCTCCTACATATTTAGCAATATCGGCTTTCATACTGATGTTAAAGCTAAGGGGTATAAAATACTATTAAATTTTAGCAGGAAATACTATTAAATACGATACAATTTTACACAAGATATTTATTTATTTATTGAATGAATATACTTAAACCTTGCTACAACACTTATAGGCAGTGTACCTAATCGTACAGTAGTGTAGTTTTTAGTAAGTCCGGTTCATTCCACAGGGAATCTTTTTCACAAAGCTTAACGCTATATTAGTTTAAATTTATAAAAATACAAATATATATATAAGTAATATTATTATTATAAAGGGGGGGTTTTACCGTTTAATGACCGGTTTGTCGATTTTAAAAACTTTAGTTGAAGTTAAAACAAAATGTAAAATATTAAATAAATAAAAGACTTAATTTAAAGCGTAAAGTAAATAACGATAATGAAATTGCGAATAATAAAAGTGCGATAAAATAAACTTGCGATAATTAAAAAGTACGATAATTAAAAGTGCAATTAAATACAATAACAATAAATAAAAATGCGATAATTAGAAGTGCAATTAAATATAAAATAAAGGAAATTAAATATGAAATAAAAGAATTATGCTTATTTAAACTTCCATAATCATGATGTTTGACGTGTTGATTTTAGTTTTATGCCCATGGGTTAATTGTCCTTTGTCCTGGATTATTTAATATGTCCGTCTGGTTTTTGTCCATAACAGTCCATCAGTCATAAATATAAAGTGCGAGTGTCCTCGTCAAATTATCCTTATACCCGAAGTCAAATATTCCAACTAATTGGGGACTTAAACTGTAACAAGGTTTTATTTCTTTGTTTAATAATTACACCAGGATGTCGACTGAGTGTAACCCAAGGTTTTAATACTTTGTTATCAATTATGCCAAGTGTCCTTGTACATAATTTCACCCCTGTTTTAATAATTCTAGTGACTATTAATCCATTCCCGTGTCCGGTTAAATGAACGATTATTCGTACATATAAATACCCTGCCCATTGTATCCGATCGAGTGTATATGGTTATTTATAGGGACGTTCAATTGTAAATCTTTATATTAAAATTAACAAACTATCATTTAGTTAAACAAATATAAAGCCCATTAATAGCCCATAGTCTAATTTCCACAAGTGTCGTTCTTTTGTCCAAACCCCAATTATGGTACAAAGCCCAATTACCCAATTTTAATATTTTTAGCCCAACATCATGATTACTTCAGATTAAATAAGCATAATAATAACTTAGCTACGAGACATTAATGTAAAAAGGTTGAACATAACTTACAATGATTAAAACTAGCGTAGCGTTACACGGACAGAATTTCGACTTACACCCTTACAACATTCGCTAACACACCCTTATTATTAGGATTTAAAATTAAAATTAAAATTAAAATATATAAATATATACTACGTATGAATGAGGAGAAGAAAAAGATGTGTTTTTTGTTACACCAAAGCTCGATTTTTATAGGCATGTGGGCTGGAACTGTGCACCATGCGATCGCATGGATTTATGCCTTCCAGGCCATGCGATCGCATGGCCAGCTGGGGAGAGCCACATTTTGTTGTTTTCTTCGGCCGACGTTTATTTAAATATAATATAATATATATATTAATTTTAAGAATTAATTATATATTATATTATATTCATATGCATAGTTGACTTGTAATTTTTAGTCCGTTGCGTCGAGCGTTGAGAGTTGACTCTGGTCCCGGTTCCGGATTTTCGAACGTCCTTGCGAATAATTTAATATCTTGTACTTTGCGTTTTGAATCTTGTACTCTTGTAATTTTGAGACGTTTCTTATCAATAATTGGAACCTCATTGATTGTATTTTGTACTTTTGAGCTTTTTGGTCGTTTGCGTCTTCAATTCGTCGAATCTGTCTTTTGTCTTCACCTTTTATTATTTAAACGAATATCACTTGTAAATAGAACAGTTGCAACTAAAAGCTTGTCTTTCTTGAGGGATAATGCTATGAAATATATGTTCGTTCTTAGCATTATCAAATATTCTCACACTTGAGCTTTGCTTGTCCTCAAGCAATATAGTCTTGAAATACTAGAATCACTTCTTTATTCTTCACACTTTGTACATCAGTGATTTCTTTACGGCGGTATAAACAATGGTAGTAACGATGTGGTTTACAGTCTCACATGACTTATGAAAATTTAGATCCTTTAGGAAATTGAATCTTTATGAAAACATTTGATTTTTTTGAAAATTAAATCTAGCTTTTACCCTAGATAAGTTTTCCGGAATAACCCTTCACCGGTGTTTGCAAAATATTTTTTTTGTGGGTTTGGTGGGTTTCAGATTTGAAAATTTTAGCTCAAAACTTGCGGTTTTGTGTCACCCACTTGCTAACCTTGTATTGGGAAAGCAACACGTCCAGTTTACTTGCTCCGTATATTACCTTTTGATAAACTACCGTCCGGTTGTAAAGGAAAGCATTGAACAAGCAACTGTTAAGGCAATGTCCCCTGACATGCTTTTAATTATGGTCTATAACGTGTCGGACGCAATTACTATCCTTGGTAGGAGCAATAGTAAAGCTCACCCTTATGATTTTTCGGTCTGGCACAAGGTCCTGTCTTCGACCATGCTATGCAACCATCGTTCTTACGGTTGACACCCGATTTGGTTCAGGTGACCTAGTGAATTCCAGGTGAATTCCTAGGATTTTACGTTCAAAGGTAATGAACGCATTGAAAATAGGGTTTTCAGAAAACAAATCGGTTTTAATTTGATCAAAATATTTTCTCGTTCAAGCTCGAGTTTAGATATCATTGAATTCCATGAGTTTGTAATTCTCAATCTTTAAGGTCAATCTCTAGGATTGAGTAATATCAGTTTTAAAAGCTGATTTTTGATCTTTAAAGGAGATTATCCTCTCTGGGGATCTGATTTATTAGTCTTATCAAGCTAATTTGCACGGTGCCCCCCATTGTACGAGATAAATCCTTCTCATGGTTAGGATAAATCTGACCACTTGGCGACCCTGTTTGATGCTGAGGTCCGTGGATTTCCTGCTGATTTTAGAGATGACTTTTCTAGATTTTTCATCAACCTACAGCTGGTCTGGACGACAACTTCATGACCTAAATCAAGAAGCGCGTGTCTTTTTCGAAAGACTTTACTTCCTTTTAATGATGGAATTGATTCATCGTGTAGATCCATCTTTTCTTTTCTTTCATCGGGTAAAACAGTTTAGTTTAGTCCAAAGCAAAAGTATCTTCAATTATTTGTTACAGAAATATGTGACATATGTTTAAGATAACTTGGTAATTTTTCCCACACTTGGCTTTTATTTTCCTTTTTATTGTCCTCTATTCCATTTTAAATTAATTTTAACATTTTGATTTGTTTCTCAATTTATGTCCTTTCCGAGGTAACGATAATTTCGGTGTTAACACCTAGTTTTATCGTTCATAAATATGTATAAACATGATTTTGAGTTCATTTAATTGAAAATTTTGAAAATTTTTACTAGAATTGGGTAGTCAGTATATAAGACTAGGGCTGTTCTTTATTATCAGAGAGCACTAGATTCTAATACAACTACTACGTTACTAGTATTTTTAATGGTAACCAAGTGTTTAAGATAAAAATTTTAAAAATCCGAAAGAATTTAACCCCTTCCCACACTTAAGATCTTGCAATGCTCTCATTTGCAAGAAATCAGTAACAATTTAAATTATTGAGGGTGATTAGCGTAGAAATGATTAAATTTTACCAAAGTTTCCAAACATATTGGCATTTGTTTGCTGAATGATAAATGGTGCATATCATTTGTTCATTCCGTCTGTTGTTACATCACATTTATTTGTCATCTTGTCGTCAAAATTAGTAGTTTTTGCTGAACTTAATGCCAGTCTTTGAAAATGCGCTGTTTTACCATGTTTTGTTCAATTTACAATATACATACATACAAATATAAACATGCATGGCAATTTGAAATGGGACTTAATATCCCACTTTCAAATCCTAAATGTGAAATATTAGTACACAATAATAATAAAAATGATAAAGATTACATAAGTATATTCAATAACATAAGTTTAAACATGAATAAGTAAAAGATAAAAACATAAAAATAATATAAATAACCAAATGGAACTAAATCAGTCTGGATATGGGTTCCAGTTCATCTCGTCAGGTGGGTTCCATTGTTGGTTATAGGTGTTTTGATAGGCTTGGTTATAGTCATACCGGTTATAGGGTGGTCGGATATCGGGGCTGTGTGGCGAAAAATGAGCAGGTCGAGTAGGTACATAGTTATTTGGTACCTGATATGATAGCTGGCTCATGATTTGGTGCTGATGAACTAACCAGCTATCGTGTTGGCGTCCCCTATAATCCTCGTATACTCGCTTGGAGTTCCACTGCTCATACATACTATGTCTGGCCGCGTTCGTCATTGCTTCCTCATCTATACGAACGTGGACATCAAGAATAGCATCTCGAAAGACATCCCTAATGTCTTCCGCCTCCTCCATTTCCTCGTCTGAGCCTCTCTCTACCTGAGGATGAGATCCCTCATAGGGTACTGCCTGGTTACGTCTACTTTTCAATACCTTAGCACCAACATAAACTTTCAATCCTAAGGGCTCAACCTGTTCTCTACAAAGCTGTAATGGACCTCCTTGGTTCCTATCAACACCTAAATACTCTCCAATGAGAGTAACAAAAATACCTCCTCCTATTATACTCCCTTCCTGCATTCCCTCTACCATTTTAGATAAATAAAAAGCAACACAGTAAGGGATATTGACAAAGCTTCTAGGATCCCGAATACACTTTAGGTAGAATAAATCATGTAAGGTAATTTTTTCTTTATTGTGACCTCTCTGTGTAATCGAGTTAGCCAAAAATCTATGAATAATACGAAGCTAGGCTCTGTCAATATGTGTATAGGAGTGTCCTCCTGCTCGTGTAAAAACATCAAAATGTGACATACGCCTCCAAATGGCGTCAGCGTCAAAGTTGCTATCTACCCTTTCACCATAATGAATCAAGTTTGTACAATCGGGTAGTAGCAACTCACCAGGAGTATATATCTGTAAAGCCCTGGCCATGACCAGCATGGACATTCTATACATCCTACCGCCAAGGATAAACCTAAGAAATCTTCTATCATCTATTCTAACTATATTTGTATCAAGTGATACAGTACTCATCAACTCAACACACCATTCCTTATATACAGGTCTACGAATGGTGAAAAGACGTTCCCAATCTGTAAAAGAAGAACTGCCATACCTTTGTACCAAAAGCTGTCTAACACGGTCAGCTAGATGGACCGTTTCCAAAGGGGCCCAATCGATTACCCTTGGCACCCCTACATTTTTTGTTACCAATTTGAATTTGTTCCTTTGATATGTCTCGTAATTTCTCCATCTCCTATCAAATCTTAGATTAGGATGCAGAGTGTGCTCAGAAATCGTTGGGAATTCTACTGGCGGCCTCATTGGGAATACAATGAATTCATCAACAAACTGTACCGGATCATAATAAGGTATGTGCTGATCAGGCTGTTGTTGTGCTTCTTGTTGTGGTTCTTGTTCGTGTTGCATTTCTGGTTCTGGTTCTGGTGCTGGTGCTGGTCGTCTAGATGATGATGCTCCTAAACCTCCAGTATCGGCTTTCTGCAAAACACATTAAACACAAAATTTGTGCATCCAAATATGCATTAGTGTTAGCAAAATAACAACTTAAAACAATCACTATAACATGTTAAATCAAAATTAAACTTATACACATTTTCACAATTTTTCACAATTCTACACTTTTCAAATAAGCACATATGAAAATGTATACAAAGTTCATAAGCATTTAACTCAAATAACATGTCAAAATAGTCATTACTAATAATTAAACAAGTCTCAAATGGCAATTACATCAAATTAATCAAGTTTATGAATTTTAGACTTAAAAAGTCCACTTTAATCTCCAAAAATCATGTTTAGGATCAATGTTTGGATCATTTAACTATCTAAACATGTTACACTACTCAATTTAGCAATAATTCATGACAAAAATTGACCATAACCTGTTTATATCAAAAAGCCCCAAATTGCTCAAGAACACTAATCCTAGATTTCTAAAATTTTTGAAGCTTTTGGCTTCAAATCATGTTAAATAGCATCAATCTAGGTTATACATGCATAAAATACTAACAATTTAACACTAATTACACTAGAAATTAACAAAATTGCATTAGGTAAAAAATTGATAATTATCACAAAAACTAGGAATTTATAGAGTTTAGGGGTGTAATTTTTACCATTTTGATGAAGAATGAGAATCTAGGCATAATTAGAGCAAGAAAAATGACGAATTACGGTGGATTTTGGTGAATTTTGATGAAGATTTGAGAGTATTTTCGTATGTGTTGTGTGTGTTGGTGTGAGGCAGAAGCAGGTCGACTGGGACTTTTGTGTCTGGCCTGATTTCCAGGGCCATGCGATCGCATGGCTGCAAAGGCCAAACTCCATGCGATCGCATGGAGTCCCGGGTACAGTACTTTGCCTTTTTTTTTTTTTTTACAAAACCTTATAACTTCTAAAACATATAATTAATAAAATTCTAAAATTTTGTTTTCCTTTAGGAGCGAGGGCGTTTCGGATCGTTGTCCTAGTCTGTCCCTTGACAAAATTTTAAAATTTGTCAAATCAAAGCGCGGTTTTTAAAAGTAAAGATTTTTGGGTTTTTTTTAATGTTTTTGGCATACTTAATTCAATAAGATTAAAAATAATGATAATAAAAGTTCTCGTCCCTCCCTCGGGTAAAGCAATTTCAGTTCAACGACCTAGTCTTCAACTCACGACGAATTTTAAAAATCATATTTTTAACTTAGCGAAATAAAGTAAATTTTTGTTTTTAAATTCACACCAAACTTAAATTTAAAATGCATAAAAATAAAATTCATATTTTAAAAATTAAAAATTCAAACAAAAATTATATTATATTTTTGTTGTTATACATACAAACTTAAAAATATTAATTTTTCAAATATTTACAATTTTAAATATATTAATTTAAAAAGTTTACAATAATTTTTTTTTACTAATTTTAAAAACAAAGTAAAAATAAAATTAAAAATCTTTTTGGCTTTTATCCCACTTTAATCAATCAAATATTATCAAAAATATGCGCCCCTCTTTTCGGTAAAGTAATTTCGGTTTCATGACCTAATTTAACTCATGACGAATTTTTGAAATATTTTGGGTTGATTGATTAAAGAATTTTATACCTTAAGAATAAACGTTAAATTTCGCAGTGATGTAATAAATTTTTGTATGATATCAATAATTTCGGTCGCCAAACCTAATTTCATTCAATACCAATTTAATACTTTATAGCGAACAAATTAGCGTTTATTATCAAAAGGTTAAAAATAAAAATAAAAAAAATTAAAAACTGTATAGACTTACCTGTGAGATAGTATTCTTAGTTATATGATCTATCTCATTCATAAGATAGTCGGTTTAATTGGTTTTCCATAGCTACATAGGCGTAACCTCGAGCATTCAGTGTTTTTTCTTCTAAACATATGAACGGTCCATCTCTGCATAAAGTAACAAATTCGGTATTTGAATAGGTTTGATTATTTGAACATTTACCTCCATGTGACCATTTTCCGCATTTGTGACATCTTTCAAGGTGTCGTGCTCTTCTTTTCGCTGCGGATTTTGATTTTCCTTTACCAAATTGTAACTTATTATCTTCACATCTGGATTCTTTTCTTACTCCGTCCAATCTTTTTCTGATTACTGATACTAGTTCACTCGGAAGTGTGTCATTATTACATTTAGTGATCAAAGCGTGTTGCATTAGACCATGGTTTAGTTCACAGGAAGTCTTCATTTCGTAAAAACCTAAAAAAAATAAAAATTCAGAATGGGGGAAGAAGACTAGTTCTTTAGGGTCTGCTAGGGAAAGACCATTCGGGTTCCATTTTCGAGAACTACACGAAAACAGAAAATCTAACTCTAACAGAAATACATAAAATCCTTAAAAGACTTGATTCTCCCCACACTTAGTTAGCTGTGGTATCGAAATTGTGATTAACTTCGTTGTCGACTTCCATCGGACTATCTATGTAATGTTTAACTCTGTGACCATTAACTTTAAATTCAATCCCATTTGAATTTATTAACTCTACTGTTCCATATGGGAAAACTCTTTTAACTATGAATGGTCCAGACCATCTTGATTTCAATTTTCCAGGAAATAGCTTGAATCGTGAATTGAAAAGAAGAACTCTGTCTCCTTCTTTAAATTCTTTTGAACTTCTGATTCTTTTATCATGCCATTTCTTCGTTCTTTCCTTATAGATTAACGAATTTTCGTATGCTTCATGTCTTAATTCTTCTAATTCGTTTAATTGACTTAACCGAAAAGGTCCAGCTTCATGTAAATCAAGATTACATGTCTTCAAAGCCCAAAATGCTTTGTGTTCAATTTCTACTGGAAGATGACATGCTTTTCCGTAGACGAGTTTAAAAGGTGTGGTTCCAATTGGAGTTTTGTAGGCTATTCTAAAAGCCTAGAGTGCATCCTCCAATTTAATGGACCATTCCTTCGGATTTGATCCTACGGTTTTTTCTAGAATACGTTTTAAAGCTCGGTTGGTATTTTTAACTTGTCCACTTGTTTGTGGATGATAAGCAGTGGAGATTTTATGAGTTACTCCATATCTTTTGAGAACTTTCTCAAGTTAATTATTAAAGAAATGAGTACCCCGATCACTTATTAAAGCTTTCGGTGTTCCAAACCTTGCAAAAAGACGTTTTAATAAGTTGACTACAACTCGTGCATCGTTAGTTGGGAGAGCTTGTGCTTCTGCCCATTTAGATACATAATCAATGGCTACGAGAATATAGAGATTATTATGAGATTTTGGAAATGGACCCATAAAGTCAATACCCCAAATGTCAATACTTCATATACTTGAATGACATTTTGTGGCATTTCATCACGTTGACTTATTTTTCTGGCTCTTTGACATGCATCACAAGATTTGCAAAGAAGGTGTGCGTCTTTGTAAATTGTAGGCCAATAGAATCCAGCATCATAAACTTTTCTTGCTGTTAGTTGAGGCCCATAATGCCCTCCTGTTGGTCCTGTGTGACAATGGTTTAAAATTTTACTAGCTTCATCTCCAAATACACATCGGCGTATTATTCCATCTGGACAACTTTTAAACAGATGTGGATCTTCCCAGAAATAGTGTTTTATATCACTAAAGAATTTCTTTCATTTTTGGTACGATAATCCTTTTTCAAGGAATCCACATACTAAGTAGTTTGCATAGTCTGCAAACCATGGAATTTCATTATAATCTATCTTCAATAGATATTCATCAGGAAAGTTGTCTTGTATGGCCGATTCATTTAGAACTTCTAATTCAGGATTTTCAAGACGAGAAAGATGATCAGCGGCGAGATTTTCTGCTCCTCTTTTATCTCGGATTTCAATATCGAACTCTTGTAAGAGTAAGATTCAACGGATTAATCTTGGTTTGGTATCTTGTTTCGAAAATAGGTATCTAAGAGCAGAATGGTCGGTATAGACCACCGTTTTTGCTAGAACGAGATATGAACGAAATTTGTCAAAAGCAAAGACAATAGCAAGGAGTTCTTTTTCAGTAGTTGTGTAATTCGTTTGTGCTCCTTGTAACGTCTTACTAGCATAATATATAGGTTGAAATCGTTTTTCAATCCTTTGTCCTAAAACGGCTCCCATTGCAAAATCACTTGCATCGCACATTAGTTCAAACGGTAAATTCCAATTCGGTGTTATCATGATCGGCGCATTAGTGAGTTTCTCTTTAAGAATATTAAAATATTTGATGCATTCATTTGAAAAGATGAATAGAGCATCCTTTTCTAGGAGTTTATTCATAGGAGCGGCAATTTTAGAAAAATCTTTTATGAAACGTCGGTAAATACCGGCATGCCCTAGAAAACTCCTAACTCCTCTAACATTGGTGGGATGTGGAAGTTTAGCAATTACATCTACTTTAGCTTTATCCACTTCAATTCCTTCTTTTGAAATTTTATGTCCAAGAACGATGCCTTCTTTAACCATGAAATGGCATTTCTCCCAATTAAGAACTAGATTTGATTGTTCGCATCTAATAAGCATTCGTTCAAGATTAGCTAGACATGATTCAAATGTATCACCGAAGACTGAAAAGTCATCCATGAAAACTTCCATGCATTCTTCTATCATGTCGTGAAAAATCGCCATCAAGCACCTTTGAAAGGTTGCAGGGGCGTTGCAAAGTCCAAATGGCATGCGTTTGTAAGCAAAAGTACCATAAGGGCACGTGAACGTGGTTTTCTCTTGATCTTCGGGTGCTATTGGAATTTGAAAATATCCGGAAAATCCATCAAGAAAACAATAGTAACTGTTTCCGGCTAATCTTTCCAACATTTGATCAATAAAAGGTAAGGGAAAGTGATCTTTTCTGGTGGCGTCATTTAATTTTCTATAATCAATACAAACACGCCATCCTGTTACAGTCCTAGTAGGAATAAGCTCATTTTTTTCATTTGTAATGACAGTCATGCCACCCTTCTTAGGCACGCATTGAACTGGGCTTACCCATGGACTATCAGAGATTGGATAAATTAAACCTGCATCTAGCAGTTTAAAATATTTCTTTTTTAACTACATCTTACATATTCAGATTTAGTCTTCGTTGGCGTTGCACATACGTTTTATGACCTTCTTCCATAAGGATTTTATGTGTGCAATACGAAGGACTTATTCCTTTTATATCATGAATCTTCCATGCAATGGCTGGTTTATGAGCTTTCAACACAGAAATGAGTTGAGATTTTTCATTTTCAGTAAGAGAAGACGATATTATTACAGGTAATTCAGATTCACCATGTAAATAAGCGTATTCCAAATGGTTTGGAAGTGACTTTAACTCTAATGTTGGAGGTTCTTCTATCGATGATTTATATCGATATCTGTCTTCTTCTTTTAGCATTTGAATTTCATATGTTGTTGGTTCATATCCATTTGCTATTAGTGTAGCTAACATTTCAGCTTCATCAATTTGTTCAGTTCCTTCTCCTAAAGAACATTCTCCCGTTCCTTGTAATTCTGTAAATTCTTCTAATAATTCTGCATGTGAATCTATAGTTTGAATATAATAACATGTATCATCTGCAGATTGCGGTTGTTGCATTGCTCTATCAACTGAAAAGGTAACACTCTCATCCTCTATACTTAGGGTCAGTTTCTTACCAAACACGTCTATCATTGCTTTAGCCGTGTTTAAGAATGGTCTTCCTAATATGAGAGGAACTTGAGAATCTTCTTCCATGTCCAGAACAACAAAATCTACTGGAAATACTAAAGTACCAACTTTAACTAGCATGTTCTCCATTATCCCTCTAGGATATTTTATTGATCGATCGGCTAGTTGTATACTTATTCTTGTTGGTTTCAATTCTCCAAGGTCTAGTTTAGTGTATAGTGAATACATCATTAAATTTATACTAGCACCTAAGTCTGCTAATGCTTCTATTGAACTAAGACTACCCAAAAAACATGGAATTGTGAAACTTCCTGGATCAGATAAATTTTCTGGTATCTTATTCAACAGCACCGCTGAACAATTAGCATTCATTGTAACAGCCGAGAGTTCTTCCATTTTCTTTCTATTTGAGATTAGATCTTTCAGAAATTTAGCATATCTAGGCATTCATGAAATCACATCAATGAAAGGAAGATTTACATTTATCTGTTTAAACATATCCAAGAATTTGGATTGCTCGGCTTCAAGTTTCTCTTTTTTCATTTTACTCGGGTAAGGAAGTGGTGGTTGGTATGGTTTAACATAAGGTTTAGCCTTAACTGTGTTATCTTCATTAACCTTTTCAACTACCGGTTCTTTTTCCTTATATTGATCAGATTGTGGTTCTTGTGGAGTAGGAATAGCTTCATCAGAAGTTACAGGTATTTCAGGTGGTTTAAGTGTTGTACCACTTCTTGTGGTAATGGCTTTAGCTGTTTCATTCCGGGGGTTTGCATTTGTATCACTAGGTAAACTTCCCGGTTTTCTTTCACCTATTAACCTTGCTAGGTTACTTACTTCTTGTTCCAAATTTTGAATAGAAGCTTGTTGATTACTAAATGCTTGAGCATTTTGTTCATTGGTTTGTTTTTGAGATGTGAAAAACTGCGTTTGAGTTTTAACTAGCTTCGTCATCATATCTTCTAAATTCGGCTTTTTATCATCGGTTTGTGGTGGTTTGTTTTGAAAATTAGGTCTTTGCTGATTGTAAGTATTATTGGATACTTGTTGATTGCTAGGACCTTGTTGGTTGTTGTATGGAATATTTCGATTATAATTCTGGTTTTGATTGTAGATCGGTCTTGGCGGTTGATAATTATTCTGATAATTATTTCCAGGCCTTTGGTTTATATATGAAATATTCTCTCTTTGTTCCATTGTTAATTCAATACTGAGACAATCTTTTGTCAAATGTGGTCCTCCACACTGCTCACAACTAATTCGTATTGAGTGGATATCTTTAGTCATCTTTTCCATTCGTCTCTCCACAGCATCTATCTTTGCGGAAATGGAATCTAAGTCATGGCTAGAATCGGCTCTAGCTGCTTTAGATGATCTAACGATATCTTTTTCTTGGTGCCACTCATGTGAGTGGGAAGCAGTGTTATCAATAATTTTATAAGCATCAGTTTCGGTTTTCTTCATAATGGAACCACCAGCTGCTATATCTATGTCTTTTCTTGTAGTGATGTCGCATCCTTGGTAGAATATTTGTACTATTTGACAGGTGTCTAAACCATGTTGCGGACATCCTCTTAATAACTTTCCAAATCTTGTCCACGCCTCATATAGAGTTTCATTCGGTTTCTGTGTGAACGTAACTATTTCTCCTTGAAGTCTTACGGCTTTAGATGCCGGAAAGAATTGTTTAAGAAAATTTTCAACTAAAACGTCCCATGTATCGATCGCCCCTTCAGGTAACGATTCCAACCAATCTTTGGCTTCTCCCTTTAAAGTCCAAGGAAATAACATGAGATATATCTGTTCATCCTCTACTTCTCGGATTTTAAATAGAGTGCAGATCCTATTAAAGGTACGCAGATGTTTATTTGGATCTTCCTTCGGCGCACCACTAAATTGGCATTGATTAGTCACCATGTGTAGAATTTGTCCTTTGATTTCATAATCTGGCGCATTAATGTCTGGATGAGTAATTGCGTGACCTTGGCCAGTGCGTTTAGCTCTCATTCGGTCTTCCATACTTAAAGGTTCTAGATTCTCCATAATTGAATTTATTGAATCGGAATCACTAGAGGATTCTGATTTAATGGTTCGTTCCTCAACAATCTCTGTTTGAATGATTGGTGGTTCCGGAGGAAAATTTAATGGTTCAGGATCTATGAATCGTCCCTGAATATTCTCCGGATTCTCAATTGTGAGGTCTGGTTCAAAAAATGGATTATCGAAAATTTGAATTGGAGTACTTGGTCGACTGAATGACGATTCTAAAGAAAAATCAACGGCGGTAATATTTGCTAGATGTCTTGATCGAGTTACAGGTGGTGAACGTACAAAAGGTGGTGAACGTCTTGCTCGGTGCATTCACTGAATATCCTATTAGTTTTTAAAAGGAAAGAAAAAATTATATAAGTTATCCAATTAATAGACTTTTCTGATTTTGTCCACGTTTCGAATAGCCAAAAGATGCAGCAGAGGGGCAGGATTCGTTTGGTCTCAATATAATTGAGGACTGTTTGGCTCCAATAACCCGGTCCACGTACAAATCCAACTATTACTACGAACCAGAAAATTTTGATGTCTATCAATTTAACCACTTAAAATAAATTTTCGTAATTTTAAGAAGTATAGATAAGAAGTAGAATAAAAATCTATGTCCTAAAAACTAGAATAGCGAGAAATAAGAAAGAAAAAGAGTGCGTCGAAAAAGGTTGAAAAAGAAAAGACGTCGAAAAATAAGAAAGAAAAAGAGTGACTTATAAAACTTAAAAATACTTGACTAACCCAACCTTATTACTATCACTAACTTAAAATTATAATCGCAAATTGAGATTACTAATTGGAGTGATAATTGATACATAGGTAAAAGGCGTCTAAAAATATTAAAGCTTACAAGTAAAACTATATCCCAAATGGCAATATCTTAAAAAGGTACTAAAACTTAAAAAGACGTCGCAAAATTCTAAAGCACTTTAATCTTAGTCTAAAGAAAAAGCACTTAAGGGATTTTACGGCAAAGTCTAAAAATCTAGAAATAAAAATAACTATGGCAAAAACTATGAATTAAAACTAAATACGAGCAAAAAATACAAATATTACGCTAAAAAAAATATATAAAAATATACTAAAAGTTGTAAAAAGTACAATTTTTATAAAAATATTATTTTTATATTATTTATTATATAAAACTATTAATTTTAAAATTTAATTAAACTAATTAAACTAAATATATAAATTAAATCTAAAAACTAATAACTAATTAAATAATAAAACCTAATTACGGTTTATTAAATAATAATAATAATACCCGTAATTAATGCAGTTAGGGTTTCCTGTTGGCGTGTCAGACAGTCTCATGCAATCGCATGAGTTTATGCCTTCGGGCTCATGCGATCGCATGAGCCAGGATTTTGGGCCAGGTTACAGGCTGCTACAGTAGCAGGCCGAATGTTTTTTTTTTTTTTTTTTTCTGTTTTGAATTTTCTGTTTTATATATTTATGTAATATATTTATATAAATTAAATAAAACTTATATTTTTATAAAATAAAGATAAAGAAACTTTTATAGAACTTAAATATTTAACAAACTCTTAAAAATATTTATATTTTTGTTTTCTTTTTATATTTTCGAATATTTAAAACGTATTTTTACAAAAGCGTATTTTTTTTATATGTGTGGCGTTTCGCTTCGGCGTTCTCCGGCAGCGGCGCCAAAAATACTTGATGTTAAAGCTAAGGGGTATAAAATACTATTAAATTTTAACAGGAAATACTATTAAATACGATACAATTTTACACAAGATATTTATTTATTTATTGAATGGATATACTTAAACCTTGCTACAACACTTATAGGCAGTGTACCTAATCTGTAGTGACCCGAACTTTTCCATGTTTATATATATTAATTGAGATTGATATTTACATGATTAAATATTTCCAACATGTTAAACAATCAAACTTGTTAAGACTTGATTAATTGAAATATGTTTCATATAGACAATTGACCACCCAAGTTGACCGGCGATTCACGAACGTTAAAACTTGTAAAAATGACATGACGATATATATATATGGATATACATATGGTTAAAATGAGATTATGATAAGTAAGTATCTCCATAAGTATATTAACAATGAGTTATATACATATAAACAAGACTACTAACTTAAGGATTTCGAAACGAGACATATATGTAACGATTATCGTTGTAATGACATTTAAATGTATATATATCATATTAAGATATATTAATATATCTTAATATCATGATAATATAATAATTTAACATCTCATTAGATATAATAAACAATGGGTTAACAACATTAATTGAGATCGTTAACTTAAAGGTTTCAAAACAACACTTACATGTAATGACTAACGATGACTTAACGACTCAGTTAAAATGTATATACATGTAGTGTATTTAGATGTATTAAAATACTTTTGGAAGACTTCAAGACATATATCAAAACACTCATACTTAACGAAAATGGTTACAGTTACTTTCCCATTCTTTTCTTTCATCAAGAATTCTAGTCGTATTCTTACCCGTATTATACACAGCTTCAAAACGTACTTACTATGGGTATATACCAATAGGAACTAGCATGGGATTCCACTCTTGATTATGTCATGTATGACTAATCAATTTTAACTTCTACCATGAGCTAGTCAACTAACTAGAACTCCTTTTAACCCCACTCACCACTCACCAATTACCACTCATCATTCACTCCATTTCACTTCCAATTCTCTTTCTAATTCTCTCTCAACACACACACACTATTATGAACGTAGTTTTCCATTAGTTAATCATCATCTTCATCAAAAATCACTTCAAGAATCAAGCTATAATCATCATAGGAAGAACACTTCAAGAACACTTCAAAAATCCCTTCAAGTTTACTAATTTACTTCCAAGCTTTCTAATCTATTCCAAGTAATCATCTAAGATCAAGAAACCTTTGTTATATACAGTAGGTTATCTTTCTTATTCAAGGTAATATTCATATTCAAACTTTGATTCAATTTCTATAACTATAAACTATCTTAATTCGAGTAAAAATCTTACTTGAACTTGTTTTTGTGTCATGATCCTACTTCAAGAACTTTCAAGCCATCCAAGATCCTTTGAAGCTAGATCATTTCTTTTCACTTCCAGTAGGTTTACCTACTAAACTTGAGGTAGTAATGATATTCATAACATCATTCGATTCATATATATAAAACTATCTTATTCGAAGGTTTAAACTCGTAATCACTAGAACATAGTTTAGTTAATTCTAAACTTGTTCGCAAACAAAAGTTAATCCTTCTAACTTGACTTTTAAAATTAACTAAACACATGTTCTATATCTATATGATATGCTAACTTAATGATTTAAAACCTGGAAACACGAAAAACACCGTAAAACCGGATTTACGCCGTCGTAGTAACACCGCGGGCTGTTTTGGGTTAGTTAATTAAAAACTATGATAAACTTTGATTTAAAAGTTGTTATTCTGAGAAAATGATTTTTATTATGAACATGAAACTATATCCAAAAATTATGGTTAAACTCAAAGTGGAA
The DNA here is from genome assembly GCF_046630445.1 of Rutidosis leptorrhynchoides. Lineage (NCBI taxonomy): Eukaryota > Viridiplantae > Streptophyta > Magnoliopsida > Asterales > Asteraceae > Rutidosis > Rutidosis leptorrhynchoides. The sequence continues at coordinate 83,272,828 of NC_092333.1, forward strand.
GTATGTTTTCTAAAATGGTCATCTAGACGTCGTTCTTTCGACTGAAATGACTACCTTTACAAAAACGACTTGTAACTTATTTTTCCGACTATAAACCTATACTTTTTCTGTTTAGATTCATAAAATAGAGTTCAATATGAAACCATAGCAATTTGATTCACTCAAAACGGATTTAAAATGAAGAAGTTATGGGTAAAACAAGATTGGATAATTTTTCTCATTTTAGCTACGTGAAAATTGGTAACAAATCTATTCCACCCATAACTTAATCAACTTGTATTGTATATTATGTAATCTTGAGATACCATAGACACGTATACAATGTTTCGACCTATCATGTCGACACATCTATATATATTTCGGAACAACCATAGACACTCTATATGTGAATGTTGGAGTTAGCTATACAGGGTTGAGGTTGATTCCAAAATATATATAGTTTGAGTTGTGATCAATACGGAGATACGTATACACTGGGTCGTGGATTGATTCAAGATAATATTTATCGATTTATTTCTGTACATCTAACTGTGGACAACTAGTTGTAGGTTACTAACGAGGACAGCTGACTTAATAAACTTAAAACATCAAAATATATTAAAAGTGTTGTAAATATATTTTGAACATACTTTGATATATATGTATATATTGTTATAGGTTCGTGAATCAACCAGTGGCCAAGTCTTACTTCCCGACGAAGTAAAAATCTGTGAAAGTGAGTTATAGTCCCACTTTTAAAATCTAATATTTTTGGGATGAGAATACATGCAGGTTTTATAAATGATTTACAAAATAGACACAAGTACGTGAAACTACATTCTATGGTTGAATTATCGAAATCGAATATGCCCCTTGTTATTAAGTCTGGTAATCTAAGAATTAGGGAACAGACACCCTAATTGACGCGAATCCTAAAGATAGATCTATCGGGCCCAACAAGCCCCATCCAAAGTACCGGATGCTTTAGTACTTCGAAATTTATATCATATCCGAAGGGTGTCCCGGAATGATGGGGATATTCTTATATATGCATCGTGTTAATGTCGGTTACCAGGTGTTCACCATATGAATGATTTTTATCTCTATGTATGGGATGTGTATTGAAATATGAAATCTTGTGGTCTATTATTATGATTTGATATATATAGGTTAAACCTATAACTCACCAACATTTTTGTTGACGTTTTAAGCATGTTTATTCTCAGGTGATTATTAAGAGCTTCCGCTGTCGCATACTTAAATAAGGACGAGATTTGGAGTCCATGATTGTATGATATTGTGTAAAAACTACATTCAAGAAACTTATTTTGTTGTAACATATTTGTATTGTAAACCATTATGTAATGGTCGTGTGTAAACAGGATATTTTAGATTATCATTATTTGATAATCTACGTAAAGCTTTTTAAACCTTTATTGATGAAATAAAGGTTATGGTTTGTTTTAAAATGAATGCAGTCTTTGAAAAACGTCTCATATAGGTCAAAACCTCGCAACGAAATCAATTAATATGGAACGTTTTTAATCAATAAGAACGGGACATTTCATAATCGTACAGTAGTGTAGTTTTTAGTAAGTCCGGTTCGTTCCACAGGGAATCTTTTTCACAAAGCTTAACGCTATATTAGTTTAAATTTATAAAAATACAAATATATATATAAGTAATATTATTATTATAAAGGGGGGTTTTTACCGTTTAATGACCGGTTTGTCGATTTTAAAAACTTTAGTTGCAGTTAAAACAAAATGTAAAATATTAAATAAATAAAAGACTTAATTTAAAGCGTAAAGTAAATAACGATAATGAAATTGCGAATAATAAAAGTGCGATAAAATAAACTTGCGATAATTAAAAAGTACGATAATTAAAAGTGCAATTAAATACAATAACAATAAATAAAAATGCGATAATTAGAAGTGCAATTAAATATAAAATAAAGGAAATTAAATATGAAATAAAATAATTATGCTTATTTAAATTTCCGTAATCATGATGTTTGACGTGTTGATTTTAGTTTTATGCCCATGGGTTAATTGTCCTTTGTCCTGGATTATTTAATATGTCTGTCTGGTTTTTGTCCATAACAGTCCATCAGTCATAAATATAAAGTGCGAGTGTCCTCGTCAAATTATCCTTATACCCGAAGTCAAATATTCCAACTAATTGGGGACTTAAACTGTAACAAGGTTTTATTACTTTGTTTAATAATTACACCAGGATGTCCACTGAGTGTAACCCAAGGTTTTAATATTTTGTTATCAATTATGCCAAGTGTCCTTGTACATAATTTCACCGCTGTTTTAATAATTCTAGTGACTATTAATCCATTCCCGTGTCCGGTTAAATGAACGATTATTCGTACATATAAATACCCTGCCCATCGTATCCGATCGAGTGTATATGGTTATTTATAGGGACGTTCAATTGTAAAACTTTATATTAAAATTAACAAACTATCATTTAGTTAAACAAATATAAAGCCCATTAATAGCCCATAGTCTAATTTCCACAAGTGTCGTTCTTTTGTCCAAACCCCAATTATGGTACAAAGCCCAATTACCCAATTTTAATATTTTTAGCCCAACATCATGATTACTTCGGATTAAATAAGCATAATAATAACTTAGCTACGAGACATTAATGTAAAAAGGTAGAACATAACTTACAATGATTAAAAATAGCGTAGCGTTACACGGACAGAATTTCGACTTACACCCTTACAACATTCGCTAACACACCCTTATTATTAGGATTTAAAATTAAAATTAAAATTAAAATATATAAATATATACTACGTATGAATGAGGAGAAGAAAAAGATGTGTTTGTGTTACACCAAAGCTCGATTTTTATAGGCATGTGGGCTGGAACTGTGCACCATGCGATCGCATGGATTTATGCCTTCCAGGCCATGCGATCGCATGGCCAGCTGGGGAGAGCCACATTTGGTTGTTTTCTTCTGCCGACGTTTATTTAAATATAATATAATATATATATTAATTTTAAGAATTAAGTATATATTATATTATATTCATATGCATAGTTGACTTGTAATTTTTAGTCCGTTGCATCGAGCGTTGAGAGTTGACTCTGGTCCTGGTTCCGGATTTTCGAACGTCCTTGCGAATAATTTAATATCTTGTACTTTGCGTTTTGAATCTTGTACTCTTGTAATTTTGAGACGTTTCTTATCAATAATTGGAACCTCATTGATTGTATTTTGTACTTTTGAGCTTTTTGGTCGTTTGCGTCTTCAATTCGTCGAATCTGTCTTTTGTCTTCACCTTTTATTATTTAAACGAATATCACTTGTAAATAGAACAGTTGCAACTAAAAGCTTGTCTTTCTTGAGGGATAATGCTATGAAATATATGTTCGTTTTTAGCATTATCACATACCTGGCCAACAAAAATGTTTCTTAAGATCCTTGTACATCTTCCCCGTTCTAGGATGTATTGAGTATCTGGTTTTATGAGCTTCTCTAAGTACCATTTCTCTCATATCTCCAAATTTTGGTACCCAAATTCTTTCAGCCCTATACCGGGTTTCGTCTTCCCGAATATTAAGATGCTTCTCCGATCCTTTGGGTATTTCATCCTTTAAATTTCCATCTTTTAAAACTCCTTGTTGCGCCTCCTTTATTTGAGTAGTAAAGTTAGTGTGAATCATTATATTCATAGATTTTACTCGAATGGGTTCTCTGGCCTTTCTGCTCAAGGCGTCGGCTACCACATTTGCCTTCCCCGGGTGGTAACGAATCTCAAAGTCGTAATCATTCAACAATTCAATCCACCTACACTGCCTCGTATTCAGTTGTTTCTGATTAAATATGTGTTGAAGACTTTTGTGGTCGGTATATATAATACTTTTGACCCCATATAAGTAGTGCCTCCAAGTCTTTAATGCAAAAACAACCACGCCTAATTCCAAATCATGTGTCGTATAATTTTGCTCATGAATCTTCAATTGTCTAGACGCAAAAGCAATCACCTTCGTTCGTTGCATTAATACACAACCGAGACCTTGCTTTGATGCGTCACAATAAATCACAAAATCATCATTCCCTTCATGCAATGACAATATAGGTGCCGTAGTTAGCTTTTTCTTCAATAATTGAAACGCCTTCTCTTGTTCATCCTTCCATTCAAATTTCTTTCCTTTATGCGTTAATGCAGTCAAGGGTTTTGCTATTTTGGAGAAATCTTGGATGAATCTTCTGTAGTAACCAGCCAATCCTAAAAATTGACGTATATGCTTCGGAGTTTTTGGGTTTCCCACTTTTCAACGGTTTCGATCTTTGCCGGGTCCACCTGGATACCTTCTTTGTTCACTATGTGACCGAGGAATTGAACTTCTTCCAACCAAAATGCACACTTTGAAAACTTAGCGTACAGTTTTTCTTTCCTCAATACTTCTAGCACTTTTCTCAAATGTTCTTCGTGCTCTTGATCATTCTTTGAGTAAATAAGTATGTCATCGATGAGAATAATGACAAACTTGTCAAGATATGGCCCACACACTCGGTTCATAAGGTCCATGAACACAGCTGGTGCGTTAGTCAATCCAAACGGCATAACCATAAACTCATAATGACCATAACGCGTCCTAAAAGCAGTTTTTGGAATATCATCCTCCTTTACTTGCATTTGATGATATCCAGAACGTAAATCGATCTTCGAATAAACCGACGAGCCTTGTAGTTGATCAAATAAGTCGTCAATTCTCGGAAGTGGATAATGGTTTTTGATGGTAAGTTTGTTCAACTCTCTGTAGTCAATACACAACCTAAATGTACCATCCTTCTTCTTGACAAACAAAACAGGAGCTCCCCATGGTGATGTGCTTGGTCGAATGAAACCACGTTCTAATAGTTCTTACAGTTGGCTTTGCAGTTCTTTCATCTCTCTGGGTGTGAGTCTATAAGGAGCACGAGCTATTGGTGCAGCTCCTGATACAAGATCTATTTGAAATTCAACAGATTGATGTGGAGGTAGTCCCGGTAATTCTTTCGGAAATACATCGGGAAATTCTTTTGCGACGGGAACATCATTGATGCTCTTTTCTTCAGTTTATACTTTCTCAACGTGTGCTAGAACAGCATAGCAACCTTTTCTTATTAGTTTTTGTGCCTTCAAATTACTAATAAGATGTAGCTTCATGTTGCCCTTTTCTCCGTACACCATTAAGGGTTCTCCTTCTTCTCGTACAATGCGAATTGTATTTTTATAACATACGATCCCTGCTTTCACCTTCTTCAGCCAGTCCATGCCAACTATTACATCAAAACTCCCTAACTCTACTGGTATCAAATCAATCTTAAATATTTCGCTACCCAGTTTAATTTCTCGATTCCGGCATATATTATCTGCTAAAATTAATTTACCGTTTGCTATTTCAAGTAAAAATTTACTATCCAACGGCGTCAATGGACAACTTAATTTAGCACAAAAATCTCTACTCATATAGCTTCTATCCGCACCCGGATCAAATAAAACGTAAGCAGATTTATTGTCAACAAGAAACGTACCCGTAGCAAGCTCCGGGTCTTCCTGTGCATCTGCGGCATTAATATTGAAAACTCTTTCGCGGCCTTGTCCATTCGTGTTCTCCTGGTTCGGGCAATTTCTAATAATGTGGCCTGATTTTCCATATTTATAACAAACTACATTGGTATAACTTGCTCCGACACTACTTGATCCGTCATTACTCGTTCCGACACCATTTGTTCCTTTCGTTCTGTTAACTCCTGGTCCGTAGACCTCACACTTCGTCGCGCTATGACCATTTCTTTTACACTTGTTGCAAAATTTGGTGCAGAACCCCGAGTGATACTTTTCACACCTTTGGCATAGCTGCTTCTGATTGTTGTTGTTGTTGCGGTTGTTATTGTTGTTGGGATGATTATTGTAGTTGTTGTTGTTATTGTTGTTGTTGTTGTTGTTGTTGTTGTTGTTGTTGTTGTTGTTGTTGTTGTTGTTGTTGTTTTTGTTGTTGGGCCGTTTGTTGTAGTTGCGATTGATGTTGCGATTGTTGGGATAATTGTTGCGATTATTATTGTAATTGCTGTTGTTATTGTATTGGTGATTCTTATCACCGTTTTCCTCCCACTTTCTTTTGACTTGCTTCACATTGGCCTCTTCAGCCGTCTGTTCTTTAATTCTTTCCTCAATCTGGTTCACTAGTTTGTGAGCCATTCTACATGCCTGTTGTATGGAGGCGGGCTCGTGTGAACTTATATCTTCTTGGATTCTTTCCGGTAATCCTTTCACAAACGCGTCGATCTTCTCTTCCTCATCTTCGAATGATCCCGGACACAATAGGCACAATTCTGTGAATCGTGTTTCGTACGTGGTAATATCAAATCCTTGGGTTCGTAACCCTCTAAGTTCTGTCTTGAGCTTATTGACCTCGGTTCTGGGACGGTACTTCTCGTTCATCAAGTGCTTGAATGCTGACCACGGTAGTGCGTACGCATCATCTTGTCCCACTTGCTCTAGATAGGTATTCCACCATGTTAACGCAGAACCTGTGAAGGTATGCGTAGCGTACTTCACTTTGTCCTCTTCAGTACACTTACTTATGGCAAACACCAATTCGACCTTCTCGGTCCACCGTTTCAATCTGATCGGTCCTTCGTTTCCATCAAATTCCAAAGGTTTGCAGGCAGTGAATTCTTTGTAGGTGCATCCTACACGATTTCCTGTACTGCTAGATCCAAGGTTATTGTTGGTATGTAGCGCAACCTGTACTGCGGCTATGTTTGAAGCTAGAAAAGTACGAAATTCCTCTTCATTCATATTCACGGTGTGTCGAGTAGTCGGTGCCATTTCCTTCAAAATAGTCAAATGGAAAAAGTTAATCATACAGAATATTAAGAGTAGTTAATAGTATTTCGTAGCATAATATGAACTCATTTATAAAAGCTTTTTCTTCATATTAGCGTTTTATAAGTTTAAATTCGGGTAGTACCTACCCGTTAAGTTCATACTTAGTGGCTAATATACAATTCAACTACTACAATTCTATATGAAAAACTGATTATAATAATATTTCGCGTTCAAACTTTTATACAATATTTTACAAACTTACAATACCGCTTATTTTACATAAAGCATGAAATATAGCACACAATAACTTTGATACAAGATAGTTGTGAAGATAATTCTAGCTAGTACACAAGTCGTTCAGCAAAGGCAATAAAGACACGTAATTCATACGTCCAGAAACAAGTCATGCATTCTGGTTTTACTATTACTACTTCCCATCCTTGGTCTTGTGGAAAATAACCATTATGGCCGTTGATAAGACAGCGTGTTGTAACGTTGTCAAAGGGACGAGGGTTACGTAATGACCAACAGTCTCGTAATAACCTAAAAACCTCATTTCTTACCCCAATTACCGACTCCGTCACTTGTGGGAACGTTTTGTTTAATAGTTGTAGCCCGATGTTCTTTTTATCACTTTGGTGAGAAGCGAACATTACTAACCCGTAAGCATAGCATGCTTCTTTATATTGCATGTTAGCCGCTTTTTCTAAATCATGAAGTCCTATATTCGGATACATTGAGTCAAAATAATTTCTTAACCCGTTGCGTAAAATAGCATTTGGGTTCCCCGCAATATATGCGTCAAAGTAAACACATCGTAACTTATGGGTTTCCCAATGTGATATCCCCCATCTTTCAAACGAAAGTCTCTTATAAACCAAGACATTCTTGGAACGTTCTTCGAATGTCTTACAAACTGATTTCGCCGTAAATAGTTGTGCCGAAGAATTCTGACCGACTCTAGACAAGATTTCATCAATCATGTCTCCGGGTAGGTCTCTTAAAATATTGGGTTATCTATCCATTTTGTGTTTTTATACTGTAAAATAGACAAGAGTTAGATTCATAAAAAAAATACATATTAATACAAGCAATTTTTACATATATCATAAAGCATAAGCACACTATATTACATATATTACACCATACGAATACAACTATCTTATTCCGACTCGCTCGTTTCTTCTTCTTCGTTTTTGGTTCTTTTTGCCAAGTTTCTAGGGATATATGATGTTCCCCTAATACGAGCTGTCGTTTTCTACAACGGTTTAGAAAAACCTGGTGGTTTAGAGGTTCCCGGGTCATTGTTACAACTTAAGGGCTTCGGGGGTTGACGATACATATAAAGTTCATCGGGGTTGGAATTAGATTTCTCTATTTTTATGCCCTTTCCCTTATTATTTTCTTTTACCTTTTTAAATTCAGTTGGGGTAATTTCTATAACATCATCGGAATTCTCGTCGGAATCCGATTCATCGGAGAATTGGTAATCCTCCCAATATTTTGCTTCCTTGGCGGAAACACCATTGACCATAATTAACCTTGGTCGGTTGGTTGAGGATTTTCTTTTACTTAATCGTTTTATTATTTCCCCCACCGGTTCTATTTCCTCATCCGGTTCCTCCTTTTCCGGTTCTGATTCTTCTTCCGGTTCTTCTTCGGGAACTTGTGAATCAGTCCAATATATATTCGACTCTTCGTTATTATTAGGTGAGTCAATGGGATTTGTGCTAGAGGTAGACATCTATCACACAATATCAAACATGTTAAGAGATTAATATATCACATAATATATACATGTTAATAATATATAGTTTCCAACAAAAATGTTAAGCAATCATTTTTAAAGAAAACACGGTCGAAGTCCAGACTCACTAATGCATCCTAACAAACTCGATAAGACACACTAATGCAAATTTTCTGGTTCTCTAAGACCAACGCTCGGATACCAACTGAAATGTCCCGTTCTTATTGATTAAAAACGTTCCATATTAATTGATTTCGTTGCGAGGTTTTGACCTCTATATGAGACGTTTTTCAAAGACTGCATTCATTTTTAAAACAAACCATAACCTTTATTTCATAAATAAAGGTTTAAAAAGCTTTACGTAGATTATCAAATAATGATAATCTAAAATATCCTGTTTACACACGACCATTACATAATGGTTTACAATACAAATATGTTACATCGAAATCAGTTTCTTGAATGCAATTTTTACACAATATCATACAAACATGGACTCCAAATCTTGTCCTTATTTTAGTATGCAACAGCGGAAGCTCTTAGTATTCACCTGAGAATAAACATGCTTTAAACGTCAACAAAAATGTTGGTGAGTTATAGGTTTAACCTATATATATCAAATCGTAACAATAGACCACAAGATTTCATATTTCAATACACATCCCATACATAGAGATAAAAATCATTCATATGGTGAACACCTGGTAACCGACATTAACAAGATGCATATATAAGAATATCCCCATCATTCCGGGACACCCTTCGGATATGATATAAATTTTGAAGTACTAAAGCATCCGGTACTTTGGATGGGGTTTGTTAGGCTCAATAGATCTATCTTTAGGATTCGCGTCAATTAGGGTGTCTATTTCCTAATTCTTAGATTACCAGACTTAATAAAAAGGGGCATATTCGATTTCGATAATTCAACCATAGAATGTAGTTTCACGTACTTGTGTCTATTTTGTAAATCATTTATAAAACCTGCATGTATTCTCATCCCAAAAATATTAGATTTTAAAAGTGGGACTATAACTCACTTTCACAGATTTTTACTTTTTTGGGAAGTAAGACTTGGCCACTGGTTGATTCACGAACCTATAACAATATATACATATATATCAAAGTATGTTCAAAATATATTTACAACACTTTTAATATATTTTGATGTTTTAAGTTTATTAAGTCAGCTGTCCTCGTTAGTAACCTACAACTAGTTGTCCACAGTTAGATGTACAGAAATAAATCGATAAATATTATCTTGAATCAATCCACGACCCAGTGTATACGTATCTCAGTATTGATCACAACTCAAACTATATATATTTTGGAATCAACCTCAACCCTGTATAGCTAACTCCAACATTCACATACAGAGTGTCTATGGTTGTTCCGAAATATATATAGATGTGTCGACATGATAGGTCGAAACATTGTATACGTTTCTATGGTATCTCAAGATTACATAATATATAATACAAGTTGATTAAGTTATGGTTGGAATAGATTTGTTACCAATTTTCACGTAGCTAAAATGAGAAAAATTATCCAATCTTGTTTTAATCATAACTTCTTCATTTTAAATCCGTTTTGAGTGAATCAAATTGCTATAGTTTCATATTGAACTCTATTTTATGAATCTAAACATAAAAAGTATAGGTTTATAATCAGAAAAATAAGTTACAAGTCGTTTTTGTAAAGGTAGTCATTTCAGTCGAAAGAACGACGTCTAGATGACCATTTTAGAAAACATACTTCCACTTTGAGTTTAACCATAATTTTTGGATATAGTTTCATGTTCATAATAAAAATCATTTTCCCAGAATAACAACTTTTAAATCAAAGTTTATCATAGTTTTTAATTAACTAACCCAAAACAGCCCGCGGTGTTACTACGACGGCGTAAATCCGGTTTTACGGTGTTTTTCGTGTTTCCAGGTTTTAAATCATTAAGTTAGCATATCATATAGATATAGAAAATGTGTTTAGTTGATTTTAAAAGTCAAGTTAGAAGGATTAACTTTTATTTGCGAACAAGTTTAGAATTAACTAAACTATGTTCTAGTGATTACAAGTTTAAACCTTCGAATAAGATAGCTTTATATGTATGAATTGAATGATGTTATGAACATCATTAATACCTCAAGTTCCTTGGATAAACCTACTGGAAATGAGAAAAATAGATCTAGCTTCAAAGGATCCTTGGATGGCTTGAAAGTTCTTGAAGCAGAATCATGACACGAAAACAATTTCAAGTAAGATTTCCACTCGAAATAAGATTGTTATAGTTATAGAAATTGAATTAAAGTTTGAATATGATTATTACCTTGTATTAGAAAGATAAACTACTGTAAGTAACAAAGGTTTCTTGATCTTGGATGATTACTTGGAATGGATTTAGAAAACTTGGAAGTAAACTTGCAATCTTGGAAGTATTCTTGATTTTATGAAACTAGAACTTTTGGAATTTATGAAGAACACTTAGAACTTGAAGATAGAACTTGAGAGAGATCAATTAGATGAAGAAAATTGAAGAATGAAAGTGTTTGTAGGTGTTTTTGGTCATTGGTGTATGGATTAGATATAAAGGATATGTAATTTTGTTTTCATGTACATAAGTCATGAATGATTACTCATATTTTTGTAATTTTATGATATATTTCATACTAGTTGCCAAATGATGGTTCCCACATGTGTTAGGTGACTCACATGGGCTACTAAGAGCTGATCATTGGAGTGTATATACCAATAGTACATACATCTAAAAGCTGTGTATTATACGAGTACGAATACGGGTGCATACGAGTAGAATTGTTGATGAAACTGAACGAGGATGTAATTGTAAGCATTTTTGTTAAGTAGAAGTATTTTGATAAGTGTCTTGAAGTTTTTCAAAAGTGTATGAATACATATTAAAACACTACATGTATATACATTTTAACTGAGTCGTTAAGTCATCGTTAGTCGTTACATGTAAATGTTGTTTTGAAACCTTTAGGTTAACGATCTTGTTGAATGTTGTTAACCCATTGTTTATTATAAAAAATGAGATGTTAAATTGTTATATTATCATGATATTATGATATATATACAGTTAAATGTCGTTACAACGATAATCGTTACATATATGTCTCGTTTCGAAATCATTAAGTTAATAGTCTTATTTTTACATATGTATTTCATTGTTAATACACTTAATAATATATTTACTTATCATTTAACATAATTAACCAAGTGTATCAATAACTTAATATGATTCATATGTACCTAGTAAGACGTTGTTATAACGATAATCGTTATATATATCGTTTTCGAGTTTCTTAAATTAATAGTCTCATTTTTATGTATATAACTCATTGTTAAAATACCTAATGAGATACATACTTATAATAAAATCATGTTAACTATATATATAACCATATATATGTCATCGTATAGTTTTTACAAGTTTTAACGTTCGTGAATCACCGGTCAACTTGGGTGGTCAATTGTCTATATGAAACCTATTTCAATTAATCAAGTCTTAACAAGTTTGATTGCTTAACATGTTGGAAACACTTAATCATGTAAATAACAATTTCATTTAATATATATATAAACATGGAAAAGTTCGGGTCACTACAGTCATATGTATTTTTACTACAAAATACATAATGGTGAGTTTCATTTGCTCCCTTTTTACTCTTTACGTTTTTGGGCTGAGAATACATGCAAATGCTTTATTAACTATTTTACAATATTTATATGCGTGAGTTTCATTTACTCCCTTTTTATATATATTTTTGGGACTGAGAATACATGCGCTGCTTTTATAAATGCTTTACGGAATAGACACAAGTGATCGAAACTACATTCTATGGTTGAATTATCGAAATCTGGTAATCTAAGAATTAGGGAACAGACAGCCTAATTGACGCGAATCCTAAAGATAGATCTATCGGGCCCAACAAGCCCCATCTAAAGTACCAGATGCTTTAGTACTTCGAAATTTATATCATGTTCGAAGGAGGATCCCGGAATAATGGGGATATTCTTATATACATATTGTGAATGTCGGTTACCAGGTGTTCAATCCATATGAATGATATTTTAGTCTCTATGTATGGGACGTATGTTTATGAGAAATGGAAATATGAAATCTTGTGGTCTATTAAAATTATAAAATGATTCAATCCATGCCTCAACATCTCATTCTGTACCTCGAGTATAATCATCGTTCTACGTATCGTTCTACATCAATTATCTTCGTTCTTCATGACGATTAAGTAATCTCTAAATGTTTTAGAGATTATGTATTCTAGTTCTAACGATAAACCAAATGAGTTTAATATCATATTAACTCAATGAATCCATGATTACATCTGAAGAAATATATATGTATATATGTTTTTATAAAGATTGTAATTAAAAATTCTTTCGTGCAAAGTGTTAATTGTGAAAATATTTTAACGGGTAGGTAATACCCGAGGAATATTCAGATTTCACATTAATAAGTTACAATGTGCACTCTTCGAAGCTGATTCAACAGTTGTTTATTATCCTACTTACATCCATCGATATACAAATCCGTTCACCACAGAATAACCATATTCATCCAATTTCATATTTGGATTTTGATTTATCAGAATCCAACAAGTGGCATAATGAAGAAAATATTTGACAAAATAAAATTTGTTAGAAACAAACAAATTAACTATGAGGAATTTTGTTAAGAATCCACACTAACTGTTCCTAGCTAACTGTTCCTAGCTAACTGATTTCATTTTATTTATCGCAGTTTATTTGTCTCAATTTAATTATCGCAATTTTATTTATCGTCATTTAATTTCTGTTATTTATTTTACGCACTTTAAATATCGGGACACGTATACAAGGTTTTGACATATCATATCGACCATATATATATATATTATTTGGAATCACCATAGACACTCTATATGCAGTAATGATCGAGTTCTCTATACAACGTTGAGGTTGATTCTCAAATAATATATATACTTTGAGTTGTGATCGAGTCTGAGACATGTACACGGGTCACGATACGTATTAATTAATTCGAATATTATATATATAATTATATATAAATTATTGAATTGCTAACTGAGGACTATCAACATTGGACAATTAAAATAAATTAAAATATTGATTATAACATATGAAACTAAACAATTCTTCAAGTTTGCCACTTGATTTCATCTTAAACCTCATTTGTATCTCGATGATTACAATTTGCGTTCAAACCTTTCATGATTCTTGAAAACACCTCAATCGAGAGGATGAACCAACCACACTTCATCTACGAAAAAAAAAAGATTGATGCGTATAGTTATGCACCTGAAAACTCTCGAAAACTAAGTAAACGTTTAACGCGTAGCTGTGCTAATTCCTTTAGCGTTATTATTACCAAAAATAACTTTGCATCTGCTGTTCGATATAGCCAGTTTCGTCACAGCTCCAGCAAGACAACTTCAACTTTTCGTACGAAACAACCTTATTATAACGTTGATATATACGCGTGCTCTTTTATTGTTACCAGGGAACCTTCCATATTCCACCATATTACCATCAGCGTTTAATCATCTAAAAACACAATTTTCCTGAAACCACCTCGGATTAATAACCGATGATTCAGATTTCATGACATTGAATGCAGAGGAAACAGAAAAATGGTAGATGGTCTAAACGACCAAAAGTTTGATGATAAAGAAAGGAGTGTTAGGAACGCTCGATAGAAAATTGAGTATTGAAGAACAGATTGAGCTACCCATAAAGGAGATCAAGGACAAATACTAGGACCAAACCCTATATTCAAAGGATTCAGGTAATTCTGGATCCGTTGAAATCTTTAGAGAATATCTTGCTCCGAAGTCATGTTAAAATCTTGCGGAAAATCTTTCTCCATCAACCATCGAATTTAGAAATTCCAAAATATCATCATCAATATCTTCGATATTTCTGAGGATATTTTCATAAATATTCTCGTCCGAAATTATATACCTCTTCGTGCTTCCTGTGTATCGTTATATTGGAAACATTCAATAGAAAATTTAGTACCGAAAAGCAGATTATGCGAAACTATGAAGAAAGCCATGGACAAATCACAAAGAATAAGTTTGACTTCAAAGAATCCAAATGATTCAATGTCTGCTAAAGTCTTTAGTGAATATCTTGCTCCTTACTCTAAATCCTTGCAGGCAATAGTTTCTATCATCCTCTGATCTTAGATATTCCGAGATATTATCGTATCTTTCATTATAAATATCCTCCATATTTCTGGAGATATTTTTGTAACTATTCTTATCTGAAATCATTAATCTCTTCGTGCTATCAGTATTACATCATATAGAAACTGTTAGTTTCTATATTCTGTAAACTTTCGAGCTAAAAATATGAATGTTATTGAAGTAATCTTGGGAACTGATGCATGGGTTAGTATAATATAATGACACTTGATCAACGTGATTATATTACAGTAAGTCATGCTGAGTTTCAAATGGGACGTGATGGTTCACAGATCCTAACGTCATCACATGCCATGTTACATAACTATTTCATTCTACTTAACTTTTGAACATATCAAGAAAATATATTCTTGATAGTTCTATTCTTAGCGATTCGGGTAATTTGACAAATCAAATCGTGCGATTTCGTTCTTTCTTGTTTTGAACATTAAGTTCTTTCGAAACTCCATAATTACGAATTCTGGACCATTAGTAGCTTGATTTAAAGTCGGGAAGAGAAAATAAAAGGAATGAAGATCTGAAATAAATGAGAGTATAATTCACAGTAAATTAGAGAGAGTATTAACTGTGGATGTCAATAATTACAGAAGGACAGAAGCAGAGACATCGAAATATAAAGGAAGCTATAAAACCCAAATAACAACACGGAGGTTACAAACCATGGATATTAATACGAATAGCAATATAAAGACACGGTATAATTAAGAATAATATCACCCCAAGGTAATAGTAGAAGTAAATAGATTCTTCTGATGGAAGATTGAAAAGAAGGATGACAGAAATGATAATTAGAAAAATATCAAGGATTAGAACTGGATTAAGCATTTTCACAATCTTTTGGATGTATGAACTAAGGAAGAAAGTATAGGAATGGTGAAAATAAATGGAACGGAAAAGGTAAATTTATAAAGCAAATATCAGACGTAGTAATCGGGGCAGATCACCGTATTTAATTAAAGAGATCTTAATTTCCATAAATCCCGAAGAATCAGATCTTATAGATCTTCAAGATTTTCTTTAAATCCCTTGAATTCCCGATTCAATCGAGACAACGTCAAAAGTTAAGACGAATCTTATTTTTCTAAATTCAACCCTGACTACGTCAAAAGCTAAGATGAATCTCTATTTCTTCATTTCATTCTTTTGTGATAGCTTCATTCGTACTCTTCGAATAATTGAATTGTTTTATCTATATTTATCAATGTTGATGAACCTCTAAATCTCAGCTCGTATGTGTCATGAAAACATATTTATTGTTAACCATGACCACCTCACTCAAATTTCGGGACGAAATTTCTTTAACGGGTAGGTACTGTGATGACCCGGGAATTTCCGACCAAATTTAAACTTAATCTTTATATGCTTTCGACACGATAAACAAAGTCTGTAATGTTGAGTCTTAAAATTTTGGAACTGTTTACATTGATTCATTTAACCTTTAATTTTCTCCGACGATTCACGAACATTTGTGTGTAAATAAAAATGTAAGTATATATAAATATAAATAAAATTATATGTAATATTTTTGAATAAATAAAATACCCATTTATCAATTGGAATTAAAAGCGTAAAGTTATAAAACAAAATAATTAAGTTGTTATAAATATATATATAAATAGATATAGGAAATTATTATAAATCTATATAATTATAGCTATAAAGAATTTCTATTTATAACTGTTATGTTGGAATATTTGTAAAACATATGAAGACTTAAAAATTCAATAGATGTATTCATGTAAAATATGATATAAATTATAATATAAATATATTAAATGTAATTATAAGTTTAATTGTAATTATTATATGATTATTATTATTACATTCATTATTGATATTAATATCAATAATATTAAAGTTATAATACTAAAAATTGTTACACCTAATTTATTAATATCATTATTTTTGTTACATTTACTATTATCCTTATTGTTATTATCATTTATTATTATTAATACTACCAAATTTATTATTATTAGATTTATTAATTACTAATACTATTTATATGAATTTAAATGAAAAAAAATCGGTTTCCTATCTCATTCAGGCTGTAGAAAATTGTGTTAACCAGCAGAATATCTTGACATTACAATCCAAGAATTTAGATACATACAGATTACATATATAGATACATATACAAGTATATAAATATATAAACACATTATATATGTATATGAATACAGAATAGAATGGATCCAGTTGCAATCGTTTTCAAACTAAAAGCAATATATTTTTTCTGTCTAAAAGTAGTACAATTGGATTCCATGTTAGTCACTAGATAACAAAATCGGTTAGCTATAATTATCTGCTTTTTATTCTCCTTCTGTACCTGATTGAGGTATTTCTGTGACCCTCTTTGATATAAAACAATAAAATCAGTCAACATGGTGAGTAACCCTTCGATTATTCCATCATCATTCTCAATTGACAATTATCAGCTCTATTACATGAAGAAATAAAGCAAATATAAAAGAAACCCATCACTCGCCACCCTCATCTTCTTCACTCAACCACCATCGAATACCACAACACCATCCACAACCCACTATACTGCCACCATCATCACCAAGCTACTATCATTCGAAGACCTTCACCATCATTATACCTGCAACATAATCGAGCACACTGCAACTAATATGGTACGTTTCCTATTTCTGATGAACAAAACATCAGACTATCCTTAATCACCATCATACACATCTATCTATATCTCTCATTTACATATATACATTATATACATAAGAAACACCTAAAGAAATCAAAAATTACCTCTTCCACAACCACCTTATACCACCACGATCACCATTCCATCATCACTTAGACTGCTAATGCTACCTGGTTCTGTTTCAACTGGAATCAAAATAGTCACCACCTCTTCTTGATTGTGTCTTCTTCGTGAACCTCAAAACCATCACAAACACTAATTCTTTAAACTTTACCTACTACTACCTTGTTTCTGTTTCATGATGGAACTACCTGCAATCAACACAAACCAACATATTAACAATCGTTTCCTCTACTACAAATTTCTACTGTATTCTGTTTTAAATCCGAACAACCACAGACCTCCATTAACAACTAACAATTAAAATACCACTTGTCATTATCGATTGCTACATATATACTTCTATTCAACAATCAACACAATAATATAATACAAAACCTGAAACTATTACTGTTGTTATGAAGATAAAGAATCGATTACCTGCTATGCTGATTCTTCTGTTTTAATTAACAACATATTCTAGATCGATTTATTGCGTTGATGCTTTAATCAATCCACTCCTGCTCCTATCCTGTCTACAGACATCATCAACGAACTAATAAAGACGATTGAATGAGGATGATGACGATTAGTGTAGATGGTGATGAGTTAACGATGATGATGATGAATAGTTGGCCCGTTATACCCTGATGATGGTTGATTGATCGATTGATCAATTAACCGATCGAAAAACCAAAGACCCAAGAACCCTAATTTATTCTGTCTTTTGCTCTGCATCTCGATCTGTTTTTTTTACCCTAATAACACGCGTGATTTCCCTTTATTAGGTATAAATAAATATAATAATAATAATAATAATTATTATTATTATTACAATTATTATTATTATTATTATTATTATCATTATTATTATTATTATTACAAATATTATTATCAAAGTATTATCAATATTATTATACAAGTATTATTAATATTATTATTAGTATTATTAAAATTATTATTTTTATCATTACAACTATTATTATTATTATTATTATTATTGTTATTATTATTATTATTATTATTATTATTATTATTATTATTATTATTATTATTAGAGTTATCATTATTTTTATCATTATTATTATTTTTATGTGTATTACTATTATTTTTATCAAATTTCTATTATTAACATTAAAAATTATTATATTTAGCATTATTATTATTATTGAGATATCAAATGAAGATTATATACATAAAATTATATATATATATAATTTTTTTATATATAAAACCTAATCATATTAATACTTTTGTAATAAATGTTAATTATTTATATAAAGATAAACATATCTAATTAAGTTATTAATAAAACACATGATATAAAATAACAACTAAAATCTCTAATAATATACATAAATATATATTTGTTCGATTACAAGTATAGGTATTAATATATATATATATATATATATATATATATATATATATATATATATATATATATATATATATATATATGAATATGAATGAAATAGGTTCGTGAATCCGAGGCCAACCCTGCATTGTTCAGTTGTTCAAGGTTGTCATATGTATTTTTACTACAAAATACATAATGGTGAGTTTCATTTGCTCCCTTTTTACTCTTTACGTTTTTGGGCTGAGAATACATGCAAATGCTTTATTAACTGTTTTACAATATTTATATGCGTGAGTTTCATTTACTCCCTTTTTATATATATTTTTGGGACTGAGAATACATGCGCTGCTTTTATAAATGCTTTACGGAATAAACACAAGTGATCGAAACTACATTCTATGGTTGAATTATCAAAATCGAATATACCCCTTTTTATTAAGTCTGGTAATCTAAGAATTAGGGAACAGACACCCTAATTGACGCGAATCCTAAAGATAGATCTATCGGGCCCAACAAGCCCCATCCAAAGTACCGGATGCTTTAGTACTTCGAAATTTATATCATGTCCGAAGGAGGATCCCGGAATGATGGGGATATTCTTATATACATATTGTGAATGTCGGTTACCAGGTGTTCAATCCATGTGAATGATATTTTAGTCTCTATGCATGAGACGTATGTTTATGAGAAATGGAAATATGAAATCTTGTGGTCTATTAAAATTATGAAATGATTATTTATGTTAAACTAATGAACTCACCAACCTTTTGGTTGACACTTTAAAGCATGTTTATTCTCAGGTATGAAAGAAATCTTCCGCTGTGCATTTGCTCATATTAGAGATAATACTTGGAGTCATTCATGACATATTTCAAAAGACGTTGCATTCGAGTCGTCAAGTTCATCAAGATCATTAATAAGTCAATTATAGTTGGATGTATTATGAAATGGTATGCATGTCATCAACTTTCAATGAAATGAAAGTTTGTCTTTTTAAAACCGAATGCAATGTTTGTAAAATGTGTCATATAGAGGTCAAGTACCTCGCGATGTAACCAACTATTGTGAATCGTTTATAATCGATGTGGACTTCGTCCGGATGGATTAGGACGGGGCGTTTCATAGATAATCGTAACACTTTCAATGCTCGAGGTAATATTAATGATGTGGATATCCATGCTGATCATAATTTCCATAATGGTGGTGCTTCAAATTCCAAGTGTAACCCTAAACCTAATTCAAACCAATCCAAGTCCCCATGCAGCACTCCAAAGTCCAAGACGGTTCTTTCAAACGACAAATCGGTTCAATCTGGCCCAAGTTCAAACAAAAGTATCAACAGTCCACAAGATAACATGGGCAGACAAGCCTAATCCGTATCAACAATCCAAAAAAATATTTTGATCTTCGCAAGCCTAACAGGAGTAAAAGAATCTTCATATATCTCTTTAGACCAATTAAGTAGGCTAGAAAAAAGCCCTCCTTCGGTCCAAAACACCAACGAGCCCACTTGTTTTGTTAAAGACACATGTAAGGGGTCAAAAAAGTCCAGTGAAGCTAATAAAGTTAATACGTGTGCTAATCCAACTGACAAGACCAGAATGACTGGGAACACGACTGGTGACAATTTGAAGAAAAATTGAAGAAGATGAGAAAGAAAAAGAAAGATTGTTGATGGTCTAGTATCCGTAAGTGGAAGTCCTCCTCTCGTATGATGAACATCAAGAACACTGCAAGGAAAGTTAATCAATCCGAGCAACCACTCCGATTGGTATGTACATCGTGCGTAGGTATGAATAATTCTTCATGTTCGTTGTCTGATGTAGGGGCTAATAATAATATCAATTCGACCAATTGTAAAGAATTTCTAAGCGTGCACGAATATGGTTAGAAATTGGGATTAAAGTGGAGGGCCAAAACCCTTTCAAAGTAAGTCCAATTTCCCTGTATTGATCGCTTATTAATTTTTTTAATGAAGACAATCTCTTTAAATATCAGAAGCTTTGCAATTGGGGGTAACGTTGATAAATTCGGGTGGGTAAAGCGTTTAATTGTTTCTAAAAAACCATCTTTTGTTGCTTTGCAAGAAACAAAAATCAATTTAGTTAACAACAGATGGGTTGGTAAATTATGGGGTTCGTGTGATTTTAATTTTATTCAAAGGGAGATGATCGGGAAATCGGGTGAGCAACTTCTAATCTAGGATACATCATTATTTGTTGCCGATCGTATTATCATGTTTGATTGTGTTATTGGTGTTAAAGGTTTATGGAAAGCAACAGGTGAAAAATTAAATATTGTTAATGTATACGGACCACACGATGTTCACAAAAAACAGATCCTATGAGACTCTCTTGCAAATTTAATCGATTGTGATGACAATGCTTGGTCATTGTGTGGGGACTTCAATAAAGTACATAATTCCAATGAACGTCTTAATTGTGAATTTATCGAGTCACGTGCTAAACGATTCAATGAATTACCTTTATAATACTAAAAGAAACCCAGGATTTGGTCGTTTGACAATACAAAAACGACACCCCCACCCCTCAAAATACAATTTCACCCCCTCAACTTACATCACTTCTCAAATTCTTCAGGGGTTAAATTCGTTCATTTATTAAACTATTTTAAAAACATAAGCTAACACCACCAAAAATTTTGTCGGTCCATATCTTCCATCTCGACGCAGTTTAAATTCTTCCACCATCACCGTACAAACTAGAAATAATTTTACGAACACAACGCAACTTGGTATACGCGAAACGGACACTTTTTTAAAGAACGGAAAATATTTCGAGCTACCTTCCATGCATAATAAACTCGCACCACGTTGTTTTTCATTCTGTAAATACATAACGTCACGTTAAATATAAATACGCAACCCGAAAGACTTCGTCGCATCACTCGGGCAGATCTTTTTTCTAGTTCATATCCAAAAGTAACCTGCTTGAGATACCATTAGGTGGTCGGAACTACACTCGTGTTAGCGAAGACGGCCTAAAATTCAACAAATTAGATCGCTTTTTGGTCAATGATAAATTTGTTTCACTTTGGAAAGATCTTACAGCAATCGCACTTGAAAGAAAGTATTCTAACCACTGTCCGATCATGTTAAGGGATGAAGTCCGCAACTTTGGACCGAAACCCTTTAAAATCTTTGACGCTTGGTTAGATGATGAAGACATCGATCACGTTATAAAAGAGGCGTGGGCCGAATCTGTTTCATTTATCGCAAGAAAAGATTGTATGTTTCGTAATAAGCACAAAAAACTCAAAGATGTATTGAGAACATGGAGCCATGATAAATATAATCTCCTTGATGCCGAGATCAAAATGTTAAAAAATGAATCATTAGCCATGGAACTAAAAGCCGAACAATGTCTGCTAAGTGATAGTGAAATCCACATATGGAAAGAAAGCCGGAAAAAGTAGATTGATAAAGAAAAAATCAAAACGAGTATGTTGAAACAAAAAGTACGCGTCAAATGGATACTTGAAAGAGATGAAAACTCGAAATTTTTTCATTCCGTGTTACGAAGAAAAAATAATAAGTGCAACATCTGGGGGCTTGTCATTAACGGTGTATGGAACAATTCACCAAATGATATTAAATCATGTGCCTTCCATCACTTTAAAAACATCTTCACTGAACAAGATGACTTTCGCCCAAGTCTTGAAGACCTACACTACCCGACTTTATAAGTTGATAATGCAAACCTGCTCGAAATACCTTTTGATGAAGCCGAAATCTATGATGCTATCCTAGATTGTGGAAGTACAAAGGCCCCGGGACCCGATGCCTTCAACATGCATTTTTTCAAAAACAAATTGGGATACGATCAAACTTGAACTTGTTGAGGCCATAAATTGGTTTTGGGACAAAGCAGAATTTTCCCGCGGATGCAACGCTTCTTATGTTACCTTAGTCCCAAAAAACTGATCCTCAAGGTCTTAACGAATTTCGTCCAATTAGTTTAATCGGGAGTTATTATAAAATTGTTACTAAGATACTTTCTAATTGACTTAGGAGGGTAATACCCTCACTTGTGGGACATGAACAAAGTACCTTTTTAAAGGGTAGATTTATCTTAGACGGTGCACTTGTTGTGAACTGAAATGCCCCATTCATATTAATTATAAACGTTTCATATTAATTGGTTTCTTTGCGAGGTTTTGACCTCTATATGAGACGTTTTTCAAATCTTGCATTCGTTTTTAAAAACAACCATCACCTTTATTATTGAATAAAGGTCTTAATGACATAATTTAGATTGTCTATCAAAGACAATCTCCTCAAATAAATAAGTTTTTACACAACCCATTACAATATGATCAAATATATTACAACAAATACTCCGAATGCAAGTTTAAACAATATAAACAATTATGCCGACTCCAAATCTTGACCTTGGGTTGGCATACGACAGCGGAAGTGTTTTTAATATTCACCTGAGAATAAACATGCTTAAAACGTCAACAAAAATGTTGGTGAGTCATAGGTTTAATTTCTATATAATAATCATAACATTTAATAAGCCACAAAATTTCATTTAATTAAATGCGCAGGATCATTACAACTGCAAAAATCATTCATACGATGAGTCGCCTGGTAACCGACCTTAACATAGAGCGCTTAAGATATCTGGCATCATACATTCCACTATTCAAATGTATGACAAGAACCCTTCGAAGTACTAAAGCATTTCCACTATTCGAAAATGGGGGTGGTTGGTGCCAGTAGATCTACCTTTAGGATTCGCGTCAATTAGTGTTTTTCACTAATTCTTAGGTTACCAAGCATAATAATAATAATACAGATATCCGGTATAACAAAACAGTCGTAGAATGTAGTTTCATGAACTTGTGCTTATTTTGTAAAACATTTATAAATTAAGCTGTTTTTCTAATCCTTTGGGTATTTCCTTTCCAAAAATTTCTTCCTTCAAAACCTCCTGTTGTGCCTCTTTTATTCGAGTAGTAAGATTAGTAAGAATAATCATGTTCATAGCTTTTACTCGTATAGGTTCTCTTTCCTTTCGACTCAAGGCATCGGCTACCACATTCGCTTTCCCCGGGTGGTAACGGATTTCACAATCATAATCATTTAGCAGCTCAACCCATCTACGCTGCCTCATGTTTAGTTGCTTTTGATTTAAAATATGTTGGAGACTTTTGTGGTCGGTGTATACGATAAACTTGACCCCATATAGATAATGTCTCCACATCTTTAATGCAAAAACAACGGCGCCCAATTCCAGATCATGTGTGGTGTAGTTTTGTTCATGAATTTTGAGTTGTCGAGAAGCATATGCAATCACCTTCTTCCATTGCATAAGAACACACCCAAAACCCATTCTTGATGCGTCGCAGTAAATAACAAAATCTTCCATTCCATCAGGTAATGATAAAATAGGTGCCGTAGTCAACTTCTTTTTTAACAATTGGAAGGCACCCTCTTGTTCGGAAGTCCATTCATACTTCTTCCCCTTATTTGTCAAGGCAGTTAAAGGTTTGGCTACTCGGGAGAAATCTTGAATAAATCTCCTATAATAACCGGCTAGACCCAAAAATTGACGTATTTGCATTGGAGTTTTCGGGATCTCCCAATTTTTGATGGCTTCAATCTTGACGGATCAACTTTGATTCCATTACTACTGACTACGTGGCCAAGAAATTGTACTTCATTTAACCAAAAAGCGCACTTAGAGAATTTTGCATAAAGTTGTTCTTTTCTTAACAACTCTAATACAAGTCTCAAGTGTTGTTCGTGTTCTTGGTTATTCTTCGAATAGATAAGAATGTTATCAATAAAGACAATAACAAACTTATCTAAATATGGACTACATACTCGGTGCATGAGATCCCTGAAAACTGCGGGTGCATTGGTTAGACCGAATGGCATAACCATGAATTCATAATGGCCATAACGAGTTCCGAAGGCTGTTTTTGGTATATCAGCATCTTTAACCCTCAGTTGATGATAACCCAACCTTAAGTCGATTTTGGAGTATACGCTCGAACCTTGGAGTTGATCAAATAGGTCGTCGATTCGAGGTAAAGGGTATCAGTTTTTGATGGTTACTTTGTTTAGCTCACGGTAATCGATACACATGCGAAAAGACCCATCTTTCTTTTTAACAAACAAAATTGGAGCTCCCCATGGTGACGTACTCGGTCGGATAAAACCACGTTCTAATAATTCTTGTAGCTAACTTTGTAATTCTTTCATTTCGGTGGGCACAAGTCTATATGGAGCACGAGCTATTGGTGCGGCTCCTGGTACAAGATCTATTTAGAATCCAACGGATCGGTGTGGAGGTAGTCCCGGTAATTCGTCCGAAAACACCTCAGGAAATTCTCTTGCAACGGGAACGTCATCGATTTTCTTTTCTTCTTTTTTAACCTTCTTGACATGTGCTAGTATGGCATAGCAACCTTTTCTTATTAGTTTGCGTGCCTTCAAACTACTAATAAGATTTAATTTGGCATTACCCTTTTCTCCGTACACCATTAAGGGTAACCCGTTTTCTCTCGGAATGCGAATCGCCTTCTCATGACAAACAACTTCGGCTTTCACCTTGGACATCCAGTCCATTCGAATAATTATGTCGAAGCTTCCCAATTCCACCGGTATTAAATCAATTGCAAACGTTTTGCTAACTAAACTAATTTTTCGATTTCGGCAAATTTTATCAACCTTAATTAGTTTACCGTTTGCTACTTCAACTATACACTTTTTATCCAAAGGCGTTAACGGGCAATTTAATTTGGCACAAAATTCTCTACTCATATAACTTCTATCGGCACCCGAATCAAATAAAACATAAGCAGGTGCATTGTTGATAAGAAACGTACCCATAACAAGCTCCGGGTCTTCCTGTGCTTTCTCCCCATTAATGTTGAAGGCTCTCCCACAGCCTTGCCTATTTCCATTCCGGCACTGGTTTATGGTATGGCCCGGTTTTTCACATCCATAGCAAACAACTCCGTTATTATTTGTTCCGACATTATTTGCTCCTCTGTTTCTATTTGGTCCGTAGACTTCACACTTTGCCGCAATATGGCCATTCCTATTGCTCTTGGTACATAATTCTCTACAAAACCATTCCGGATGAAACGTATCACACCTTGGGCATATAGTACTTTGCTTTTTTTTTGTCGTTGTTGTTGTTGTTAGGGTTATTGTTGTTGAGACATTTGTTGTTGTTATTGTTGTGATTGGGATTGTTGTTGTTATTATTATTGGGATGGTTGTTGCGGTTATTGCTGCAGTTGTTGTTACGATTATTGTTGTTGTTGGGGTGGTTGCGATTGTTGTTGTAATTGTTGTTTTGATTGTTGTTGTTGAACTGGTGACCCTGATCACCGCTTTCCTCCCACTTTCTTTTCCCCTGTTTCATTATGGCCTCCTCGGCCGCTTCTTTCTTTATCCTTCCTGTAATTTGGCCTATCAATTTGTGGGCTATACGGCCCGCTTTCTGCATTATTGCAGGGTCGTTAGCACCTACATGCTCTTGGATTCGTTCCGGCAACCCTTTTATGATTGCTTAAATTTTTGCTTCTTCGTCCTCAAATGCTCCAGGACACATTAAAGCCAGTTCATTGAAACGTCGCTCGTAGGTAGTGACATCTAACCCTTGGATTGTTAGTGCTTTAAGCTCTGCCTTAAGCTTGTTGATTTCAGTTCTGGGACGGTACTCTTCCGTCATCATGTGCTTGAAAGCGGACCATGGAAGTGCGTAGGCGGTATTCTGTCCTACGTAATCCATGTAGGTATTTCACCATGTCAAAGCAGTACCCCTGAAAGTATGTGTGGCATACTTAACTTTATCCTCTTCTGCGCAGTTGCTGATTGCGAACACGGCTTCAACCTTCTCTGTCCACCGCTTTAGTCCAACGGGTCCTTCAGTTCCTTCAAACTTATTGGGTTTGCAGGCCATAAAAGCTTTGTAGGAACATCCTACCCGGTTGCCATTGTTTCCTCCACTGCTGGAACCCGATTGGTTATTGTTGTTCATTGCATTCACCACTGCAGCCATATTTGCAGCGAAAGCTTGAAGTTCTTCTGTGTTCAATTGTTGTTGTCAAGTAGCTGGAGGATCCATTTCCTTCAAAAATAGCCGAATGAGTTAATCATATAGAATTTTTAGAAGTAGCCAAAAAGTATTTTGTAGCTTAATATGAACTTAGTATTATAAAAGCCTTTTCTTCATATTAGCGTTTTATAACTATAATAATGTTCATACTTAGCAGCTAACACACAAATTAACTACTAAAATTCTAATATGAAAAACTATGGTAAGTTATTACGTTACTACGTAATAATAAGTTGTAATAATAATAATAATAAACCTTCCATGCTTATTCTTATTATTATACAATCATAAGGAAAATTACATTGCGGATTTTCTTACAAACTTAAACACACAATATAATACATATTATACAATGCATGGAATACAGGATAGCTGCCGATGGTTCAAGAACGGCGAGATTTCTTAGATGTTGACGTTGTTTCTTTCTCGGCCAAACGTTTGGATTTTCGTTTGGATAGTTCTTTTTTCAATTCCTCCCAATTGGTTCTTTCGGCTAATTGTTTGGGAGAAAAACCAACAGTCGTTATACGAGCGGTCATTTTATAAACTGGTCTCTTAGGTGGTTCAGGTGGATGATCACAAATATTTTGGGTCATAATATGTTCATTGGGTTTGGGATCGGGTATAACTGCCAAAGATTTTCCCAAATCACGTTGTGGTTCGGTAATTTTCACAACTTCTTCAGGATCCTCTTCTTCGGGTTCCTCCTCTGGATCTTCTTCCGGATCCTCTTCCGGAACCTCTTCTAGCAATTGTGAATCTTCCCAATTTTCCCAACAGTTTTCCACTTTAATGGTAGCACCAAAAGTTAACTTTTCCGTTGGTTCATAAGTCGTATGCTTTGACTCAGCCTCCGAATCATTTGATAAGTAAATGAAATCTGAATCACTAGAGATGCTTATATGATCGGATGAAGTCATCTATCACATAATAGCAGGCACGTTAAGAGAATGATATATCTTATAATATTTATATGTTAATAATTTTATGTTTCCAACAATTATATTAAGCAATCATTTTTAAAATAATTACGGTCGAAGTCCAGACTCACTAATGCATCAAAAAATCAGTTAGACACACTAATGAAAAATTTTCTGATTCTCTAAGACCAACACTCGGATACCAACAAAAATGCCCCGTTCATATTAATTATAAACGTTTCATATTAATTGGTCTCTTTGCGAGGTTTTGACCTCTATATGAGACGTTTTTCAAATCTTGCATTCGTTTTTAAAAACAACCATAACCTTTATTATTGAATAAAGGTCTTAATGACATAATTTAGATTGTCTATCAAAGACAATCTCCTCAAATAAATAAGTTTTTACACAACCCATTACAATATGATCAAATATATTACAACAAATACTCCGAATGCAAGTTTAAACAATATAAACAATTATGCCGACTCCAAATCTTGACCTTGGGTTGGCATACGATAGCGGAAGCGTTTTTAATATTCACCTGAGAATAAACATGCTTAAAACGTCAACAAAAATGTTGATGAGTCATAGGTTTAATTTCTATATAATAATCATAACATTTAATAAGCCACAAGATTTCATTTAATTAAATGCGCAGGATCATTACAACTGCAAAAATCATTCATACGATGAGTCGCCTGGTAACCGACCTTAACATAGAGCGCTTAAGATATCTGGCATCATACATTCCACTATTCAAATGTATGACAAGAACCCTTCGAAGTACTAAAGCATTTCCACTATTCGAAAATGGGGGTGGTTGGTGACCGTAGATCTACCTTTAGGATTCGCGTCAATTAGTGTTTTTCACTAATTCTTAGGTTACCAAGCATAATAATAATAATACAGATATCCGGTATAACAAAACAGTCGTAGAATGTAGTTTCATGAACTTGTGCTTATTTTGTAAAACATTTATAAATTTGCATGTATTCTCATCCCAAAATAATTTAGATTGTAAAAATGGGACTGTAACTCACTTGTGATGATTTCCAAATAGATGGTGATAAGACTTGGCCTTTTGACAAATTCACGAACCTAATAATAATATTCTTGTTTCACGATATATATATATATATATATATATATATATATATATATATATATATATATATATATATATATATATATATATATATATATAATTAATATTCTATACTTAGGATACTTTTGATAATTTTAATTGTCCATTGTTAGTAGTCCAACGTTCGTAGTCCAATAGTCCAATAGTCCAACAATATAAATATATATATAAATATAAATGCGTATATTGTGTTAGGATTCACTAACACTATAATATATTGTCTTAATATAATAAGACACATAATATGTATATTGTCTGAAGCAATCCGCGACCCATTGTATACATGTCTCAGGCTCGATCACAACTCAAAGTATATAATATTTTGGAATCCACTTCGACCCACAGCTAACTCGAAATTACTGCCAATGGTGTCTTATAGTTCGCTCCAATAATATATATAGAAGAAATCAAAATGATATGTCAAAACGCTGTATACGGATCCACGGTGATCAAGTCATATATATATATATATATATATATATATATATATATATATATATATATATATATATATATATATATGGTGCCTTACGATCTTTATTAAGACTATAATATATTGTCGTAGAACTTAATCACGACTATTATAAATTGTATTTCCATAAGTTCAGGAACAAGACATGTATAAATACATGTAGGATACAAGGTAAGTTAGCTAGGATAAGGTTAGCATCCATTTTTATTAATCAAAACCGTAGCTAAAAACAAGCAAAAATATCCAATTTTGTTTTACCCATAATTTCTTCGTTACAAATCCGTTTTGAGTGATTCGAGTTGCCATGGTTTCGTATCGAACTCAACATTATTAATCTTAACAGAAAAAGTATAGGTTTATAGTAGAAAATACAACTTAGGTGTTAAATAAGAGAAGATAGTCATATCCGTCGTAAGAACGACATCTTGATGACCCTTTTGAAAAACATACTTCCACTTAGAGTTTAACCATGGATTTTGGATATATTTCATATCCATATAAAATAAGATTTTTCACCAAAGGAAATCTTTTAATTCAAAGTTTAAGATAGGTTTTTAAAATTAAACCCAAAACAGCCCCCAATGATCTATGACGGCGTATGTTCAGTTTTAAGGTGTTCTTCGTGTTTACAAGTTTTATATCCTTATGTTAGCTTGACATACTGTCATAATACATGTGTTGAAGTATTTTAAAAGTCAAGTTAGAAGGATTAAGTTTATTTACAAACAAGTTTAGAAATAATCTAAACTATGTTCTTGTTGTTATTAGTTATAACTCAAAATAAGATAGCTATATGGATATGAATCGAAAAAGATTATGAATAAGGTGACTACCTAAAATTAAATGAACAAAGTTACTGAGAAAATAAGATGATAATCTTGTGATCAAAGATATCCTTGATGGCTTGTAATCCTTGGAGTGGAATCACAGAATGAACAAAAGTTCGAATAAGATTTCTATCTTGAATTAAGATAGTTATAAGTATATGAATTGAACCAAAGCTTATATATGATTCTTACCTTGATA
This sequence comes from Rutidosis leptorrhynchoides, assembly GCF_046630445.1. Taxonomy (NCBI): domain Eukaryota; kingdom Viridiplantae; phylum Streptophyta; class Magnoliopsida; order Asterales; family Asteraceae; genus Rutidosis; species Rutidosis leptorrhynchoides. The sequence goes on from NC_092333.1 coordinate 83,303,431, forward strand.
AAGAGGAGTAGATGAGTTAACAAAGTGTTCTTGAAGCTAGTTTATGATCAAAGTGAATGAAGATTTTCTAGTACTTGAAGTATGTGTGTTTAAAGAGTGTTTAAAGAGTAAGAAATGGAGAGAATACTTGGAGTTCTTGTGTGTGAGTATTATGAGAGTGAAGGTAAGTTAAATAACTGATATGAATGAGTAAAAAGAGTGTTAAAAGTCGTGGTTCATGCATATGGTTAAGAGACTTTATCAAAATTTGGAATATAGCATAATAATGCAAACTAGAAGTTAAATGTTGGTTCCCACAAGTCTCCATCATGTTTATCCTTGTCTTGTGACTCATAGGGCTGCTAAGGAGGCTATAATTGGTATTTAATATTGATATATACTCATAGTATTTAAGTATGGAAGCTGGGTATGATACGGGTGTAAATACCGAATGAATACGAATAGAATTCTTGATGGAATTGAATGAGATTATGAGTATAGCTATCTTTGTTGAGTATAAGTATGTTAGTATATATGTTTAAGTCCTTCAAAAGTGTATTAATACATATTAATACAATACATATACATACATTTTAATTTAGAAGTTATTACAACGTTAATCGTTATATATATGTATATAATCTTGAAGTCTTTAAGTTAGTAATCCCATTTTATGTATATAACCAATTGTTATTATATTTAATGAGATACTTAAATATCATTTTATCAAATCATAAGTATATATATATATATATATATATACATCATTATATAATTATTTCGAGTTATGACATTCGTGAATCGTCAGACAAACTGGGTGGCCAAACATTTGTATAAAATTCATTTCAAATAACCAAATCTTAATGAGTTTGATTGCTTAACATGTTGGAAACATTAATTATGTAAATATTAATCTTCTATATATTAGCGGAAAAATCCAGGTCGTTACATTACACACCCGTTAAATTAAATTTCGTCACGAAATTCAGAATTGTACCTAGTTAACGTGCAATATCGGAAAACAAATGTGGGTACTTCAGCTTCATTTGGTCTTCTCGTTCCCAAGTAAATTCAGGTCCTCTACGAGAATTCCATCGAACCTTAACGATTGGTATCTTACTTTGTTTGAGTCGTTTGACCTCACGATCCATAATTTCGACGGGTTCTTCGACGAAATTTAGTTTCTCGTCAATTTTAATCTCGTCTAAAGGAATAATTAGATCTTTTGTAGCTAGGCATTTCTTCAGGTTTGAAACATGGAAGGTGTTGTGAATCTTTTCTAATTGTGGAGGAAGCTCAAGTCGATAGGCCACCGGCCCAATGCGTTTTTCAATCTTGAATGGCCCAATGTATCTTGGGCTCAATTTCCCCAGCTTCCCAAAACGAATAACACCTTTCCAAGGTGATACCTTAAGCATAACCATATCACCTTCCTCAAACTCTAAAGGTTTTCTTCTAACATCCGCATAGCTCTTTTGTCGACTCCGGGCTGTTTTCAATCGTTGCTGAATCTGAATGATTTTATCGGTGGTTTCTTGGATAATTTCCGGACCTGTAATCTGTTTATCCCCCACATCACTCCAACAAATCGGAGACCTGCACTTCCTCCCATAAAGTGCCTCGAATAGTGCCGCCTCAATACTAGAATGATAGTTGTTGTTGTAGGAAAACTCAGATAACGGTAGATGTCGATCCCAACTGCTTCCAAAATCAATAACACATGTTCGTAGCATGTCTTCGAGTGTCTGAATCGTCCTTTCACTCTGCCCATCAGTTTGTGGGTGATAGGCAGTACTTAAATCTAGACGAGTTCACAACGCTTCGTGTAATGCCTGCCATAATCTGGAAGTAAATCTACTATCACGATCAGAGATAATAGAGATTGGTATACCATGTATAGAAACAACTTCTTTCAGGTATAATCGTGCTAATTTCTCTATACCATCCTCTTCTTTTATTGGCAGAAAGTGTGCTGACTTAGTAAGACGATCGATTATTGAAAGGACCCGTCCTAATCCATCCGGACAAAGTCCACATCGATTACAAATGATTCATAATAGTTGGTTACATCGCGAGGTATTTGACCTCTATATGATACATTTTACAAATATTGCATTCATTTTGAAAAGACAAACTTCCTTACATCGAAAATTGACGATATGCATACCATTTCATAATATATCTAATTATAATTATCTAAATAATAATCTTGATGAACTCGACGACTCGAATGCAACGTCTTTTGAAATATGTCATGAATGACTCCAAGTAATATCTTTAAAGTGAGCAAATGCACAGCGGAAGATTTCTTTCATACCTGAGAATAAACATGCTTTAAAGTGTCAACCAAAAGGTTGGTGAGTTCATTAGTTTAAGTAAATAATCATTTCATAAATTTAATAGACCACAAGATTTCATATTTCCATTTCTCATAAACATACGTCCCATGCATAGAGACAAAAATATCATTCATATGGATTGAACACCTAGTAACCGACATTCACAATATGTATATAAGAATATCCCCATCATTCCGGGATCCTCCTTCGGACATGATATAAATTTCGAAGTACTAAAGCATCCGGTACTTTGGATGGCGCTTGTTGGGCCCGATATATCTATCTTTAGAGTTCGCGTCAATTAGGGTGTCTGTTCCCTAATTCTTAGATTACCAGACTAATAAGGGGCATATTCGGTTTAATAATCCAACCATAGAATGTAGTTTCGATCACTTGTGTCTATTTCGTAAAGCATTTATAAAAGCAGCGCATGTATTCTCAGTCCCAAAAATATATATTGCAAAAGCATTTAAAAAGGGAGCAAATGAAACTCACCTAATGTATTTTGTAGTAAAAATACATATAACGACATTAAACAACTGAACAATGCAGGGTTGGCCTCGGATTCACGAACCTAAAACATTTGTATATTTATTAATATTCATAATCGTATTCGAACAAATTTATTCTTAATTTGTATCTTAAATTACAAATTATAATTATTTAGTTTGTGTATATATTCAAAATGATTAATATTTATTTAGTTATATTAATATATCCATATATATATATATATATATATATATATATATATATATATATATATATATATATATATATATATATATATATATATATATATATATATATATATATATATATATATATATATATATATATATATATATATATATATATATATATATATATATATATATATATATATATAATTGTTTAGTGTTATATTTAAAATTAATAGTTTGTTATATGCGATTTCTTATATAAATAATAGGTTTGATATATAGTTAAATGAAATGTTAATATAATTTTTGGTATATCTTATCTGTATACTTTTGTGTACATAATAATTATCCAAAAAAAAATAGTTTTGATAAAAATGATTTGCTAATAATAACAATAGTAATAGCTTTATTAATATTGATAATACTAATAATAATAGTGTTAATTTTCTAAACTTATAACTACTGTTTTTATAACTAAATTTCACAATCATATAAATATTTGAACATGTGTTCATATAATTTATAGCCAGTTTCCGAATTTTACCATAACAACTTTTATTACTAATTTCCTAGTTGTTTTTAATGTGTTCGTAGTCATCATAATCAATAATAACAATAGTAATGATACAATCATAACAATACTAATGTTAATACTAATAATCATTATAATATAACTATATTAATGATAGTAATTTTATAGCACAATCATACTAGTAAGTGATAATAATAATAATAATAATAATAATAATAATAATAATAATAATAATAATAATAATAATAATAATAATAATAATAATAATAATAATAATAATAATAATAATAATAATAATAATAATAATAATAATAATAATAATAATAAGAGTAATGATGATAGTAAAGAAGAAAAAAAAGACTACCTTATATAGTTTTTCTAAAGAAAATGGCAGAGACGGGGATTGAACCCGAGACCCCTCGTAAACCCATGACACCCTCCAACCATTCTTCCAATTTGTTTTTCCTGATCTATCACACTTTCGATTATTTATAAACCTTATTCTTTTCAGTTTTCATTCTTCATCCTTATATAATTTCAATCAGCGAATTTTTTTTTTCCAAAACAAACCAAAATCCAAACCGTGAGTTTACAATTGGAATTAAGACTCTAAATTAAATTGAAATCAACCTGAGTAAATTATATTTTGTTAAATTGAGCAAAAAAAAAAAATAAACAGAAACAAGTGCTGCTGCTGTTACGGTTTTAAAGGAAAAAAAAAATTGATTTTCATATTTAGTATGTTATAGACAAAGATTATAATACGAAAAGTGTTTCAAATCACTCCTATAAACTCTATCCATCTTCAATTTAGCTGAAAACATCAAAACAAATACAAATTTGATGATGAACAATTTGTTGACTTTTTGACTTAGAACATTGACTTCGAAAATTCGAATTCGATATGACGAGTTAAGAATTGAGAATTTGAGGAAACCTTTACGACATGAATTAGGAAACTTCTGCATTATTACTTTTGGTCAATTCGCTTCGAATCAAAATAAAGGCTAAATGGGTTTGGTTTAACATGACAGGAAGAAAAGAAAGGAGAAAAAAATAAAAATAAAAAAAATGATGAACCTCTCTCCATAAACAATTAACAGAAATGCAAGTGTGATTGAACGGTTGAATCCAAAAAAATGTCGAGCAAGTCAATGGTAGGGTTACAAAGTTTAGTCACAGACTAAATAGGAAGACAGATATCACGAGCTACATATATTACCATATTAAATTAGTGGACCAGATAATAAAGTGTTCTATCTGTATTTATATATATATATATATATATATATAAAAAAATTGCAGATTAACTTATACAAGTAAATATAGTACATTAATATTATCATTATTTATAATACAATACAAATATTACAATAATAACATTAATAACACTAATGGTAATTATATTAATAATAATAACACTAATATTAATAATAATAACGATATAATTAAAATACTAATAATAATAACTATAAAATTTTATATTAACAATGTTGTTATTAATAATAATAATGTTAGTTATAATACAACTATGTCAATTTATATATGCCCATTTACATATCTATATATCATCTATTGATAATAATAATCTGTCTAATACTGATTTCAATAATGATAATAAAAATGTTTAATATTATTAATGGTTCTAATAATATTATTAGCTATAATGTTAATTGTTATTGATAATAATATTATTAATAATAATAATAATACAACAACCAATGCTTATCAAATTTCATATGTATGTATACACTTATAATAATATTAATGATACAAATATTAATTTTTCAATACTATTGTTGATAATAATATTAATAAAAGTAATGATCATAATTTTAATATAACATTATCTTAACTTATAAATACATATAATACACTAATCTTATATTTCACATTTATTTATATAGCGATCTATTTGAATATTTTATACATGTTACAATGTACATATAATATTACTTATACATAGTAATCTTATATATTTATATATACATAATTGTTTTAGATTACACCTAATTATTTTGTATCTTAATTTATGTATTTAGTTCTATTGTTTATTTTTAAAATTTAAATTATTATATATACAAACATTCATATGTACACAAATTTACTTTCAACAATTGTTCGTGAATCGTCAAGCATGGTCAAAGGGTATTTGATTACATGAATATAGTTTCAAAATTTTTGAGACTCAACATTACAGACTTTGCTTATCGTGTCGAAATCAATAAAGATTAAGTTTAAATTTGGTCGGAAATTCCCGGGTCATCACAGTACCTACCCGTTAAAGAAATTTCGTCCTGAAATTTGAGTGAGGTCGTCATAGCTAACAATAAATATGTTCTCCTGACAAATTTGAGTTGATAAATGGAGTTTTATCACCATTGTATAATTTAGATAAAACGATTCAATTTCTCGAAGTGTATGAGTGAAGCTATCACAAAAGAATGAAGTAAACAATAAAGATTTGTTTTAACTTTTGAAGTAGTCAGGTTTGAATTCCGGAATTCAAGGGATTTAAAAGAAAATCTTGAAGATCTATAAGATCTGATTCTTCGGAATTTATGGAAATTAAGATCTCTTTAATTAAATACGATAATCTGCCCCGATTACTACGTCTGATATTTCCTTTATAAATTTACCTTTTCCGTTCCATTTGTTTTCACCACTTCTATACTAAATTCTCAAATTCAAAAGATTTATGAAAATGCTTAACCCTGTTCTGATTCTTGTTCTTATTCTAACTATCGCAATGATCGTTCTTCTTTTCCAACTCCCACCTGAAGAATCTGTTTATTTCTATTATGCTCTAGGGATTATTGTATTTATAATCCTCCCGTGTCTTTATATTGCTATACGTACTGATATCCATGGTTTGTAATTTTATGTATTGTTATCGAGCTTTATATTCCCCCTCATCTTTCAATGTCCCTGCTTCCGTCTCCTATAATTATTGTCATTCATAGTCAATGTGCTCTCTTATTTGCTGCGATTTATATCCCTTTTCTATTGCGGAGTTTCATGCTTTTGTTTACTTTTCGCAAGTAATGGTCCAGAATTCATAAGTATGGAGCTTTGAATGAACTTAATGTTCTACACAAAAAAGAACGTAATCGCACGATTTGATTTGTCAAATTACCCGAATCACGGAGAATAGAACTATCATGAATATATTTTTTTGATATGTTCGGAGGTGAAGTAGAATGAACGGGTCGTGTAACATGGCTCATGATGACGTTATGATCTGTGGATCATCATGTTCCATTAGAAACTCAGCATGAATTACTGTAATATAATCACGTTGATCAAGTGTCATTATATTATACTAACTCATGCATCAGTTCCCAATATTACTTCAATAACATTCATATTTTAAGCTCGAAAGTTTACAGAATATAGAAACTAACAGTTTCTATATGATGTAATACTGATAACACGAAGAGATTAATGATTTCAGATAAGAATAGTTATAAAAATATCTTCAGAAATATGGAGAATATTTATAATGAAAGATACGATAATATCTCGGAATATCTACGATCAGAGGATGATAGAAACTATTGTCTGCAAGGGTTTAGAGTAACGAGCAAGATATTCGCTAAAGACTTCAGCAGATATTGAATCATTTAGATTCTTTGAAGTCAAACTTATTCTTTGTGATTTGTCCACAGTTTCCTTCATAGTTTCACATAATCCGCCTTCAAGTACTAAATTTTTCTATTGAATGTTTCCAATATAATGATACACGGGAAGCACGAAGAGGTATATAATTTTGGACGAGAATATTTATGAAAATATCCTCAGAAATATCGAAGATATTGATGATGATATTTTGGAATTTCTAAGTTCGATGGTGGATGGAGAAAGATTTTCCGCAAGATTTTAACATGAGCACAGAGCAAGATATTCGTTGAAGGTTTCATCAGATCCAGAATTACCTGGATTCTTTGAATATATGGTATGGTCCTTGTATTTATCCTTGGTCTCCTTCGTGGTTAGCTCAATCCGTTTTCCAGTTCCAACTTTTCTGAGCTTTTCCAACATATTATTCTTTATCATCAAACTTTCGATGATTATGGTCGTTTACAGTTGTCTATGATTTCTGCTGCTTCATTCAGCTTTTTCAACATTCTGAGTATTGATTTGTGACTGAGTGCTTTTCAGAATTCCAGAAAGAGAGATCATAATTCTAAGAGATAAATGTCATACATATAACTGTTGATGTAGATATGCTGTGAGTTTTCAAAGTACTGATTGCTGATTCCCGGTAATTGGTATGGCAGTTCTCGTCACAAGATGCGGATGAGTATATGATAAGGTTTCAATGAATAAGTATAATGATTTGTCAGAGAGATTTAAGCCAAGGAGTATCGAAGTTGCTGGTATGTCTGCTGGTAATATGGTGGAATATAAAAGAATTCTCCGGTATCAAAAGGGTAATCGTATATATCAGGATTATAGTAAGGCTACTTCGAATGAAAAGTCGAAGTTGATTTGCTGGAGCTGTGACAAAATTGGCTACCTTGAAAAGGGATCGTAAAGTTATTTTGGGTAATAATAACACTAAAGGAATTAGCACAGCTACGTGTTAAATGTTTACTTAGTTGTCGAGAGTTTCTCAGGTGCATGACTATATGCATCAACCTTTTCTTCCATAGATGAAGTGCGGTTGGTTCAAACTCTCGATTGAGGTGTTTTTAAGAATCATGAAAGGTTTGAACACTGATAGTAATCGTCAAGATATAAATGAGGTTTAAGATGAAATCAAGTGGCAAACTTGAAGAAATGTGTAGTTTCATATGTTATAATCAATATTTTAATTCATTTTAATTGTCCAATGACGATAGTCTACAGTTAACAGTCCAATAATTCATATATAGTTTAATTTATAATATTCGAATTAATTAAACGTATCGTGACCCGTATTCGTCTCAGACTCGATCACAACTCAAAGTATATATATTATTTGAGAATCAACCTCAACCCTGTATAGAGAACTCGATCATTACTGCATATAGCGTGTCTATGGTGATTCCAAATAATATATATAGATGCGTCGATATGATATGTCAAAACCTTGTATACGTGTCCCGATATTTAAAGTGCGTAAAATAAATAACAGAAATTAAATGACGATAAATTAAATGCGTAAAGTAAATAACAGAAATTAAATAACGATAAATAAAATTGCGATAATTAAATTATGATAAATAAACTGCGATAACTAAAATGTAATCAGTTAGCTAGGAACAGTTAGCGTGGATTCTTAACAAAATTTCAATTAGTTAATTCGTTTGTTTCTAACAACTTTTATTTTGTCCAATGTTTTCTTCATTATGCCACTTATTGGATTGTGATAAATCAAAATCCAAATATGAAATTGAAAAAAAAAATGGTTATTCTGCGGTGAACGGATTTGTATCTCTGTAGATGTAAGGAGGATAGTAAATGGAAGTTGAATCAGATTCGAAGAATGTACAGTGTAACTTATTAATGCGAAATCTAAATATTCCTCGAGTATTACCTACCCGTTAAAATATTTTCATCATTAATAGTTTGTACAATAAAAATTTTAATTACAATCTTTATGAAAACATATATACATATATATTTTCTTCAGACGTAATTATGGATTTAATGAGTCAATATAATATTAATCTCATTTGATTTACTGTTAGACTAGAATACATAATCTCTAAAATTTTAGAGATTACATAATCATTATGAAGAACGAAGATAACCGATGTAGAACAAGATGTAAAACGAAGATTATGTTCGAGGTATAGATTGCGATGTTGAGGCGTGTGATGTTGAGGCTTATGTTATTGGTGGTGCTAGTGTTGCCGGTGCTGTTGTTGAAGCTGGTAGGTTTTGCACCATGTTTTCCAAATTGATTACTCGAGTTCGAAGCTCGTTGACTTCTTCGATTACTCCGGGATGATTGTCGATAGGAACGAGCGGATGAATAAGGTTTATAATTTTAGATAGAATATAATCGTAACGAGATATCCTGGCAATAAGGGTGAAAATGGTGTTTCTGACTGATTCGCTGGTAAGTGTTTCAGGTTCTTCACCAAGAGGTGAATTTGGTTGATGGAAAAGATCACCTTATTTTTATCTCCAACGATTAAGTAGGCTACGAACTCATTAGATGAATTGGTTGATTCATTCTGGTGACACTGCTTTCGGAGCTTAGGTGAAATTCTATGTCGGAATAGTTGTCGGAATAACTATCGGAATAGTGATCGGAATCTAAGGGACTCGAACTAGTTGAGGGACTCATCTCGTACGATCAGATGAAGGATTTTCGATAAGGAATAGAATATGATGTAGATTAGTACCCTGTAATACATAATTTACATATGCATATGTAATACTAAAATCTCATCAGTTACGGAGGAATCTACGGAATATGTAAGGCAAAGTTTACAGTAACAGATACGTTAAGATATGAATTTTTGTCTATACAATAATCATGCAATCCAGACAGTAAGATATGTCTAGATTAATAATGATAAGCAGGTAATTTCCTAAGGATGATAAACAGATGATTTCCGACAAGAATGATAAGCAAAACTTTTGACATGCAGACACGGTCGAAGTCCAGACTTACCAAAGCATCCTAATGACCATCAGTTAGGCACACTAATGCAAGACCTGGTTCACTAAGACCACCGCTCTGATACCAACTGAAAGGACCCGTCCTAATCCATCCGGACAAAGTCCACATCGATTACAAACGATTCATAATAGTTGGTTACATCGCGAGGTATTTGACCTCTATATGATACATTTTACAAACATTGCATTCATTTTGAAAAGACAAACTTCCTTACATCGAAAATTGACGATATGCATACCATTTCATAATATATCTAATTATAATTATCTAAATAATAATCTTGATGAACTCGACGACTCGAATGCAACGTCTTTTGAAATATGTCATGAATGACTCCAAGTAATATCTTTAAAGTGAGCAAATGCACAGCGGAAGATTTCTTTCATACCTGAGAATAAACATGCTTTAAAGTGTCAACCAAAAGGTTGGTGAGTTCATTAGTTTAAGTAAATAATCATTTCATAAATTTAATAGACCACAAGATTTCATATTTCCATTTCTCATAAACATACGTCCCATGTATAGAGACAAAAATATCATTCATATGGATTGAACACCTGGTAACCGACATTCACAATATGTATATAAGAATATCCCCATCATTCCGGGATCCTCCTTCGGACATGATATAAATTTCGAAGTACTAAAGCATCCGGTACTTTGGATGGGGCTTGTTGGGCCCGATAGATCTATCTTTAGAGTTCGCGTCAATTAGGGTGTCTGTTCCCTAATTCTTAGATTACCAGACTAATAAGGGGCATATTCGGTTTAATAATCCAACCATAGAATGTAGTTTCGATCACTTGTGTCTATTTTGTAAAGCATTTATAAAAGCAGCGCATGTATTCTCAGTCCCAAAAATATATATTGCAAAAGCATTTAAAAAGGGAGCAAATGAAACTCACCTAATGTATTTTATAGTAAAAATACATATAACGACATTAAACAACTGAACAATGCAGGGTTGGCCTCGGATTCACGAACCTAAAACATTTGTATATTTATTAATATTCATAATCGTATTCGAACAAATTTATTCTTAATTTGTATCTTAAATTACAAATTATAATTATTTAGTTTGTGTATATATTCAAAATGATTAATATTTATTTAGTTATATTAATATATATATATATATATATATATATATATATATATATATATATATATATATATATATATATATATATATATATATATATATATATATATATAATTGTTTAGTGTTATATTTAAAATTAATAGTTTGTTATATGCGATTTCTTATATAAATAATAGGTTTGATATATAGTTAAATGAAATGTTAATATAATTTTTGGTATATGTTATCTGTATACTTTTGTGTACATAATAATTATCCAAAAAAAAATAGTTTTGATAAAAATGATTTGCTAATAATAACAATAGTAATAGCTTTATTAATATTGATAATACTAATAATAATAGTGTTAATTTTCTAAACTTATAACTACTGTTTTTATAACTAAATTTCACAATCATATAAATATTTGAACAGGTGTTCATATAATTTATAGCCAGTTTCCGAATTTTACCATAACAACTTTTATTACTAATTTCCTAGTTGTTTTTAATGTGTTCGTAGTCATCATAATCAATAATAACAATAGTAATGATACAATCATAACAATACTAATGTTAATACTAATAATCATTATAATATAACTATATTAATGATAGTAATTTTATAGCACAATCATACTAGTAAGTGATAATAATAATAATAATAATAATAATAATAATAATAATAATAATAATAATAATAATAATAATAATAATAATAATAATAATAATAATAATAATAATAATAATAATAATAATAATAATAATAATAGTAAAGAAAAAAAAAAGACTACCTTATATAGTTTTTCTAAAGAAAATGGCAGAGACGGGGATTGAACCCGAGACCCCTCGTAAACCCATGACACCCTCCAACCATTCTTCCAATTTGTTTTTCCTGATCTATCACACTTTCGATTATTTATAAATCTTATTCTTTTCAGTTTTCATTCTTCATCCTTATATAATTTCAATCAGCGAATTTTTTTTTCCAAAACAAACCAAAATCCAAACCGTGAGTTTACAATTGGAATTAAGACTCTAAATTAAATTGAAATCAACCTGAGTAAATTATATTTTGTTAAATTAAGCGGAAAAAAAATAAACAGAAACAAATGCTGCTGTTGTTACGGTTTTAAAGGAAAAAAAATTGATTTTCATATTTAGTATGTTATAGATAAAGATTATAATACGAAAAGTGTTTCAAATCACTCCTATAAACTCTATCCATCTTCAATTTAGCTGAAAAAATCAAAACAAATACAAATTTGATGATGAACAATTTGTTGACTTTTTGACTTAGAACATTGACTTCGAAAATTCGAATTCGATATGACGAGTTAAGAATTGAGAATTTGAGGAAACCTTTACGACATGAATTAGGAAACTTCTGCATTATTACTTTTGGTCAATTCGCTTCGAATCAAAATAAAGGCTAAATGGGTTTGGTTTAACATGACAGGAAGAAAAGAAAGGAGAAAAAAATAAAAATAAAAAAAATGATGAACCTCTCTCCATAAACAATTAACAGAAATGCAAGTGTGATTGAACAGTTGAATCCAAAAAAATGTCGAGCAAGTCAATGGTAGGGTTACAAAGTTTAGTCACAGACTAAATAGGAAGACAGATATCACGAGCTATATATATTACCATATTAAATTAGTGGACCAGATAATAAAGTGTTCTATCTGTATTTGTATATATATATATATATATATATATATATAAATTGTAGATTAACTTATACAAGTAAATATAGTACATTAATATTATCATTATTTATAATACAATACAAATATTATAATAATAACATTAATAACACTAATGGTAATTATATTAATAATAATAACACTAATATTAATAATAATAACGATATAATTAAAATACTAATAATAATAACTATAAAATTTTATATTAACAATGTTGTTATTAATAATAATAATGTTAGTTATAATACAACTATGTCAATTTATATATGCCCATTTACATATCTATATATCATCTATTGATAATAATAATCTGTCTAATACTGATTTCAATAATGATAATAAAAATGTTTAATATTATTAATGGTTCTAATAATATTATTAGCTATAATGTTAATTGTTATTGATAATAATATTATTAATAATAATAATAATACAACAACCAATGCTTATCAAATTTCATATGTATGTATACACTTATAATAATATTAATGATACAAATATTAATTTTTCAATACTATTGTTGATAATAATATTAATAAAAGTAATGATCATAATTTTAATATAACATTATCTTAACTTATAAATACATATAATACACTAATCTTATATTTCACATTTATTTATATAGCGATCTATTTGAATATTTTATACATGTTACAATGTACATATAATATTACTTATACATAGTAATCTTATATATTTATATATACATAATTGTTTTAGATTACACCTAATTATTTTGTATCTTAATTTATGTATTTAGTTCTATTGTTTATTTTTAAAATTTAAATTATTATATATACAAACATTCATATGTACACAAATTTACTTTCAACAATTGTTCGTGAATCGTCAAGCATGGTCAAAGGGTATTTGATTACATGAATATAGTTTCAAAATTTTCGAGACTCAACATTACAGACTTTGCTTATCGTGTCGAAATCAATAAAGATTAAGTTTAAATTTGGTCGGAAATTCCCGGGTCATCACAAGTATTACCCAAATCATATCATAACCACCTGCGGTTCTCGGTAACTTAGCAATGAAATCCATAGTAATGTTTTCCCATTTCCATTCTGGGATTTCAGTTTGTTGGAGTAGACCCGATGGTTTCTGATGTTCAGCTTTGACTTTAGAACAAGTCAAACATGCTCCTACATATGTGGCTATATCGGCCTTCATTCCTGACCACCAAAAGTTTCTCCTGAGGTCTTGGTACATTTTCCCCGCTCCGGGATGTATTGAATATCTGGTTTTATGTGCTTCATCTAGTACCACTTTCCTCAAATCCACATTCTTTGGTACCCAAATTCTTTCAGCTAAATACCTGGTTCCGTCTTCCCGAATATTAAGCTGTTTTTCTAATCCTTTGGGTATTTCCTTTCCAAAAATTCCTTCCTTCAAAACCTCCTGTTGTGCCTCTTTTATTCGAGTAGTAAGATTAGTAAGAATAATCATGTTCATAGCTTTTACTCGAATAGGTTCTCTTTCCTTTCGACTCAAGGCATCGGCTACCACATTCGCTTTCCCCGGGTGGTAACGAATTTCACAATCATAATCATTTAGCAGCTCAACCCATCTACGCTGCCTCATGTTTAGTTGCTTTTGATTTAAAATATGTTGGAGACTTTTGTGGTCGGTGTATACGATAAACTTGACCCCATATAGATAATGTCTCCACATCTTTAATGCAAAAACAACGGCGCCCAATTCCAGATCATGTGTGGTGTAGTTTTGTTCATGAATTTTGAGTTGTCGAGAAGCATATGCAATCACCTTCTTCCATTGCATAAGAACACACCCAAAACCCATTCTTGATGCGTCGCAGTAAATAAAAAAATCTTCCATTCCATCAGGTAATGATAAAATAGGTGCCGTAGTCAACTTCTTTTTTAACAATTGGAAGGCACCCTCTTGTTCGGAAGTCCATTCATACTTCTTCCCCTTATGTGTCAAGGCAGTTAAAGGTTTGGCTACTCGGGAGAAATCTTGAATAAATCTCCTATAATAACCGGCTAGACCCAAAAATTGACGTATTTGCATTGGAGTTTTCGGGATCTCCCAATTTTTGATGGCTTCAATCTTGGCGGATCAACTTTGATTCCATTACTACTGACTACGTGGCCAAGAAATTGTACTTCATTTAACCAAAAAGCGCACTTAGAGAATTTTGCATAAAGTTGTTCTTTTCTTAACAACTCTAATACAAGTCTCAAGTGTTGTTCGTGTTCTTGGTTATTCTTCGAATAGATAAGAATGTTATCAATAAAGACAATAACAAACTTATCTAAATATGGACTACATACTCGGTGCATGAGATCCCTGAAAACTGCGGGTGCATTGGTTAGACCGAATGGCATAACCATGAATTCATAATGGCCATAACGAGTTCCGAAGGCTGTTTTTGGTATATCGGCATCTTTAACCCTCAGTTGATGATAACCCAACCTTAAGTCGATTTTGGAGTATACGCTCGAACCTTGGAGTTGATCAAATAGGTCGTCGATTCGAGGTAAAGGGTATCAGTTTTTGATGGTTACTTTGTTTAGCTCACGGTAATCGATACACATGCGAAAAGACCCATCTTTCTTTTTAACAAACAAAATTGGAGCTCCCCATGGTGACGTACTCGGTCGGATAAAACCACGTTCTAATAATTCTTGTAGCTAACTTTGTAATTCTTTCATTTCGGTGAGCACAAGTCTATATGGAGCACGAGCTATTGGTGCGGCTCCTGGTACAAGATCTATTTAGAATCCAACGGATCGGTGTGGAGGTAGTCCCGGTAATTCGTCCGAAAACACCTCAGGAAATTCTCTTGCAACGGGAACGTCATCGATTTTCTTTTCTTCTTTTTTAACCTTCTCGACATGTGCTAGTATGGCATAGCAACTTTTTCTTATTAGTTTGCGTGCCTTCAAACTACTAATAAGATTTAATTTGGCATTACCCTTTTCTCCTTACACCATTAAGGGTAACCCGTTTTCTCTCGGAATGCGAATCGCCTTCTCATGACAAACAACTTCGGCTTTCACCTTGGACATCCAGTCCATTCGAATAATTATGTCGAAGCTTCCCAATTCCACCGGTATTAAATCAATTGCAAACGTTTTGCTAACTAAACTAATTTTTCGATTTCGGCAAATTTTATCAACCTTAATTAGTTTACCGTTTGCTACTTCAACTATACACTTTTTATCCAAAGGCATTAACGGGCAATTTAATTTGGCACAAAATTCTCTACTCATATAACTTCTATCGGCACCCGAATCAAATAAAACATAAGCAGGTGCATTGTTGATAAGAAACGTACCCATAACAAGCTCCGGGTCTTCCTGTGCTTTCTCCCCATTAATGTTGAAGGCTCTCCCACAGCCTTGCCTATTTCCATTCCGGCACTGGTTTATAGTATGGCCCGGTTTTTCACATCCATAGCAAACAACTCCGTTATTATTTGTTCCGACATTATTTGCTCCTCTGTTTCTATTTGGTCCGTAGACTTCACACTTTGCCGCAATATGGCCATTCCTATTGCACTTGGTACATAATTCTCTACAAAACCATTCCGGATGAAACGTATCACACCTTGGGCATATAGTACTTTGCTTTTTTTTTGTCGTTGTTGTTGTTGTTAGGGTTATTGTTGTTGAGACATTTGTTGTTGTTATTGTTGTGATTGGGATTGTTGTTGTTATTATTATTGGGATGGTTGTTGCGGTTATTGCTGCAGTTGTTGTTACGATTATTGTTGTTGTTGGGGTGGTTGCGATTGTTGTTGTAATTGTTGTTTTGATTGTTGTTGTTGTACTGGTGACCCTGATCACCGCTTTCCTCCCACTTTCTTTTCCCCTGTTTCATTATGGCCTCCTCGGCCGCTTCTTTCTTTATCCTTCCTGTAATTTGGCCTATCAATTTGTGGGCTATACGGCCCGCTTTCTGCATTATTGCAGGGTCGTTAGCACCTACATGCTCTTGGATTCGTTCCGGCAACCCTTTTATGATTGCTTAAATTTTTGCTTCTTCGTCCTCAAATGCTCCAGGACACATTAAAGCCAGTTCATTGAAACGTCGCTCGTAGGTAGTGACATCTAACCCTTGGATTGTTAGTGCTTTAAGCTCTGCCTTGAGCTTGTTGATTTCAGTTCTGGGACGGTACTCTTCCGTCATCATGTGCTTGAAAGCGGACCATGGAAGTGCGTAGGCGGTATTCTGTCCTACGTAATCCATGTAGGTATTTCACCATGTCAAAGCAGTACCCCTGAAAGTATGTGTGGCATACTTAACTTTATCCTCTTCTGCACAGTTGTTGATTGCGAACACGGCTTCAACCTTCTCTGTCCACCGCTTTAGTCCAACGGGTCCTTCAGTTCCTTCAAACTTATTGGGTTTGCAGGCCATAAAAGCTTTGTAGGAACATCCTACCCGGTTGCCATTGTTTCCTCCACTGCTGGAACCCGATTGGTTATTGTTGTTCATTGCATTCACCACTGCAGCCATATTTGCAGCGAAAGCTTGAAGTTCTTCTGTGTTCAATTGTTGTTGTCAAGTAGCTGGAGGATCCATTTCCTTCAAAAATAGCCGAATGAGTTAATCATATAGAATTTTTAGAAGTAGCCAAAAAGTATTTTGTAGCTTAATATGAACTTAGTATTATAAAAGCCTTTTCTTCATATTAGCGTTTTATAACTATAATAATGTTCATACTTAGCAGCTAACACACAAATTAACTACTAAAATTCTAATATGAAAAACTATGGTAAGTTATTACGTTACTACGTAATAATAAGTTGTAATAATAATAATAATAAACCTTCCATGCTTATTCTTATTATTATACAATCATAAGGAAAATTACATTGCGGATTTTCTTACAAACTTAAACACACAATATAATACATATTATACAATGCATGGAATACAGGATAGCTGCCGATGGTTCAAGAACGGCGAGATTTCTTAGATGTTGACGTTGTTTCTTTCTCGGCCAAACGTTTGGATTTTCGTTTGGATAGTTCTTTTTTCAATTCCTCCCAATTGGTTCTTTCGGCTAATTGTTTGGGAGAAAAACCAACAGTCGTTATACGAGCGGTCATTTTATAAACTGGTCTCTTAGGTGGTTCAGGTGGATGATCACAAATATTTTGGGTCATAATATGTTCATTGGGTTTGGGATCGGGTATAACTGCCAAAGATTTTCCCAAATCACGTTGTGGTTCGGTAATTTTCACAACTTCTTCAGGATCCTCTTCTTCGGGTTCCTCCTCTGGATCTTCTTCCGGATCCTCTTCCGGAACCTCTTCTAGCAATTGTGAATCTTCCCAATTTTCCCAACAGTTTTCCACTTTAATGGTAGCACCAAAAGTTAACTTTTCCGTTGGTTCATAAGTCGTATGCTTTGACTCAGCCTCCGAATCATTTGATAAGTAAATGAAATCTGAATCACTAGAGATGCTTATATGATCGGATGAAGTCATCTATCACATAATAGCAGGCACGTTAAGAGAATGATATATCTTATAATATTTATATGTTAATAATTTTATGTTTCCAACAATTATATTAAGCAATCATTTTTAAAATAATTACGGTCGAAGTCCAGACTCACTAATGCATCAAAAAATCAGTTAGACACACTAATGAAAAATTTTCTGATTCTCTAAGACCAACACTCGGATACCAACAAAAATGCCCCGTTCATATTAATTATAAACGTTTCATATTAATTGGTCTCTTTGCGAGGTTTTGACCTCTATATGAGACGTTTTTCAAATCTTGCATTCGTTTTTAAAAACAACCATAACCTTTATTATTGAATAAAGGTCTTAATGACATAATTTAGATTGTCTATCAAAGACAATCTCCTCAAATAAATAAGTTTTTACACAACCCATTACAATATGATCAAATATATTACAACAAATACTCCGAATGCAAGTTTAAACAATATAAACAATTATGCCGACTCCAAATCTTGACCTTGGGTTGGCATACGATAGCGGAAGCGTTTTTAATATTCACCTGAGAATAAACATGCTTAAAACGTCAACAAAAATGTTGATGAGTCATAGGTTTAATTTCTATATAATAATCATAACATTTAATAAGCCACAAGATTTCATTTAATTAAATGCGCAGGATCATTACAACTGCAAAAATCATTCATACGATGAGTCGCCTGGTAACCGACCTTAACATAGAGCGCTTAAGATATCTGGCATCATACATTCCACTATTCAAATGTATGACAAGAACCCTTCGAAGTACTAAAGCATTTCCACTATTCGAAAATGGGGGTGGTTGGTGACCGTAGATATACCTTTAGGATTCGCGTCAATTAGTGTTTTTCACTAATTCTTAGGTTACCAAGCATAATAATAATAATACAGATATCCGGTATAACAAAACAGTCGTAGAATGTAGTTTCATGAACTTGTGCTTATTTTGTAAAACATTTATAAATTTGCATGTATTCTCATCCCAAAATAATTTAGATTGTAAAAATGGGACTGTAACTCACTTGTGATGATTTCCAAATAGATGGTGATAAGACTTGGCCTTTTGACAAATTCACGAACCTAATAATAATATTCTTGTTTCACGATATATATATATATATATATATATATATATATATATATATATATATATATATATATATATATATATATATATAATTAATATTCTATACTTAGGATACTTTTGATAATTTTAATTGTCCATTGTTAGTAGTCCAACGTTCGTAGTCCAATAGTCCAATAGTCCAACAGTATAAATATATATATAAATATAAATGCGTATATTGTGTTAGGATTCACTAACACTATAATATATTGTCTTAATATAATAAGACACATAATATGTATATTGTCTGAAGCAATCCGCGACCCATTGTATACATGTCTCAGGCTCGATCACAACTCAAAGTATATAATATTTTGGAATCCACTTCGACCCACAGCTAACTCGAAATTACTGCCAATGGTGTCTTATAGTTCGCTCCAATAATATATATAGAAGAAATCAAAATGATATGTCAAAACGCTGTATACGGATCCACGGTGATCAAGTCATATATATATATATATATATATATATATATATATATATATATATATATATATATATATATATATATGGTGCCTTACGATCTTTATTAAGACTATAATATATTGTCGTAGAACTTAATCACGACTATTATAAATTGTATTTCCATAAGTTCAGGAACAAGACATGTATAAATACATGTCGGATACAAGGTAAGTTAGCTAGGATAAGGTTAGCATCCATTTTTATTAATCAAAACCGTAGCTAAAAACAAGCAAAAATATCCAATTTTGTTTTACCCATAATTTCTTCGTTACAAATCCGTTTTGAGTGATTCGAGTTGCCATGGTTTCGTATCGAACTCAACATTATTAATCTTAACAGAAAAAGTATAGGTTTATAGTAGAAAATACAACTTAGGTGTTAAATAAGAGAAGATAGTCATATCCGTCGTAAGAACGACATCTTGATGACCCTTTTGAAAAACATACTTCCACTTAGAGTTTAACCATGGATTTTGGATATATTTCATATCCATATAAAATAAGATTTTTCACCAAAGGAAATCTTTTAATTCAAAGTTTAAGATAGGTTTTTAAAATTAAACCCAAAACAGCCCCCAATGATCTATGACGGCGTATGTTCAGTTTTAAGGTGTTCTTCGTGTTTACAAGTTTTATATCCTTATGTTAGCTTGACATACTGTCATAATACATGTGTTGAAGTATTTTAAAAGTCAAGTTAGAAGGATTAAGTTTATTTACAAACAAGTTTAGAAATAATCTAAACTATGTTCTTGTTGTTATTAGTTATAACTCAAAATAAGATAGCTATATGGATATGAATCGAAAAAGATTATGAATAAGGTGACTACCTAAAATTAAATGAACAAAGTTACTGAGAAAATAAGATGATAATCTTGTGATCAAAGATATCCTTGATGGCTTGTAATCCTTGGAGTGGAATCACAGAATGAACAAAAGTTCGAATAAGATTTCTATCTTGAATTAAGATAGTTATAAGTATATGAATTGAACCAAAGCTTATATATGATTCTTACCTTGATAAAGAGGAGTAGATGAGTTAACAAAGTGTTCTTGAAGCTAGTTTATGATCAAAGTGAATGAAGATTTTCTAGTACTTGAAGTATGTGTGTTTAAAGAGTGTTTAAAGAGTAAGAAATGGAGAGAATACTTGGAGTTCTTGTGTGTGAGTATTATGAGAGTGAAGGTAAGTTAAATAACTGATATGAATGAGTAAAAAGAGTGTTAAAAGTCGTGGTTCATGCATATGGTTAAGAGACTTTATCAAAATTTGGAATATAGCATAATAATGCAAACTAGAAGTTAAATGTTGGTTCCCACAAGTCTCCATCATGTTTATCCTTGTCTTGTGACTCATAGGGCTGCTAAGGAGGCTATAATTGGTATTTAATATTGATATATACTCATAGTATTTAAGTATGGAAGCTGGGTATGATACGGGTGTAAATACCGAATGAATAAGAATAGAATTCTTGATGGAATTGAATGAGATTATGAGTATAGCTATCTTTGTTGAGTATAAGTATGTTAGTATATATGTTTAAGTCCTTCAAAAGTGTATTAATACATATTAATACAATACATATACATACATTTTAATTTAGAAGTTATTACAACGTTAATCGTTATATATATATGTATATAATCTTGAAGTCTTTAAGTTAGTAATCTCATTTTATGTATATAACCAATTGTTATTATATTTAATGAGATACTTAAATATCATTTTATCAAATCATAAGTGTATATATATATATATATATATATATATATATATATATATATATATATATATATATATATATATATATATCCATATATACATCATTATATAATTATTTCGAGTTATGACGTTCGTGAATCGTCAGACAAACTGGGTGGCCAAACATTTGTATAAAATTCATTTCAAATAACCAAATCTTAATGAGTTTGATTGCTTAACATGTTGGAAACATTAATTATGTAAATATTAATTTTCTATATATTAGTGGAAAAATCCGGGTCGTTACATGAACGTATGTATTGACTACCTCAAAGAGAAAAAACAAAAAGGTATTCTATTCAAAGTCGATTTTGAAAAGGCTTTCGATCGCCTTAATTGGAACTTTTTGCTCGAAGTAATGAAATCCATGGGGTTTGGGTGCAAATGGAGAAAGTGGATTCTCGCGTGTCTAAGTTCGGCTTCTATATCCATCCTCGTTAAGGGGTCACCCACTAGCGAATTCTCACCAACCCGGGGGGTTAGACAAGGTGATCCACTTTTACCTTTTTTTATTCATACTTGCAGCTGAAGGTTTAAATATACTTGCGAAAGCGGCTTGTGAAAAAGAGTTATTCAAAGGTGTAGAGATTGGTGCGGATAAAATTCGGGTTTCACACATCCAATACGCGGATGATACTATTTTTATCGGGGAATGGAACCGTGCAAATATTCACAATATGAAAAATCATTTAAAATGCTTTGAGTTGGCGTCGGGGTTGAAAATTAATTTCCACAGAAGTTGTCTATATGGTATTGGTGTTAATCAAAGTGAGGTAATTCATGCTGCTAGTTCGATCGGGTGCCAAGTTGGAAAATTTCCATTCACTTATCTCGGATTACCTATTGGTGCAAAAATGTCAAAACTAAAATCATGGGAACCAGTCATTGAAAAAATTAAATCTCGTCTCTCGGATTGGAAAATGATAATGTTTTCATTTGGTGGTCGGTTAACTCTTATCAAATCGGTGCTTAACAGTCTTCCGTTGTACTTCTTCTCGCTCTATCGTGCTCCCACGTGTGTTCTTAAGGTTCTTGAGCGTTTGAGACGTTCTTTTTTTTGGGGCAGGGGTTTGGGGTCTAAAATATCATGGGTTAAATGGGAGTGTGTGATGTCACCTTACGGGGCGGGAGGGTTAAATATTGATTCACTTAAAAGCAAAAATCTTTCATTATTGGGCAAATGGTGGTGGAGGTTTAAAACCGAAACCGACTCTTTTTGGGTTAAAATTATTCGTATTATCCATGGCGCTAACGGTGGCTTGAGTTTGGGGAGTAACACTTGTTGCTCCTCATCCTCGAGTGTAACGACCCAACCTCGGTTACCCAAAACACGACTTTAAAAAAAAAAAAAAAAGGAACAGTGATCTGGCCTGAGGGGGTTGCGCGGCGCGCGTTAACACATGAAACCAGGTCAGAAATAAATCATGGGATCTGGCACCTGCACTTCCCATTTGCGAGGCGCGCCCCCATATGCGTGGCGCGCGTTAGTACATAAAACAGGCTGTTTGCCAATTTTCACACATAAAAGCCAAAACTTCCCAAACCGCATTCTTACATTGACAATTTGCTTACGATCAAATATAGATTACATAGTTCCAAAGATTAGAGTTTACAAAAGTGGTACGACGACCCGTACAACACCAATAGTATTTTCGACCCACGAGTTTAAATACCAAACAAAAGACGAGTATGGTGTTTGGGGTTAAACTACCCAAAACCTAGGTCGAAATGCAAAAGCCACCACTATCATATCAAGAGTGGGGAATCTCTAATCCAGGTGAATACCCTTGCCCTTCTCCACGCCAGAGCCTAAAAAAGATAAACAATGAGAGGGTAAGCAAAGCTTAGTGAGTGCAATAATTATACCCATACATATATAATATACATACTTGCACACACTTACACATTTACCGCATACACGCTAGCAACTAAATAGCATACCATCTCAAAGTATAACGCTAAATCTTCAATACCACGAGCTAGCACAAACATTAGCATATAATCCAAACATGTTAAATGCTATACTTACATCACAAAACCATGGTTAACCAATCGTACAAGGGAATGGCGCTCGCGAAAGGCCATCGGAGTTCATAACATTCATTAGTGTACTTAGCACCTCGTATCACTAACCCCCGGGTGGCATCTTAACACCTCGATACTTCACCCCCGGGTGGTGTCTTAACACCTCGACACTTCACCCGTTACATTATGGAGTGGCGTCTTAACACCTCGACACTTCACTCCTAGGCGGCATCTTAACACCTCGATGCTTCACCCCAAGTGGCATCTTAACACCTCGATGCTTCACCCGTCAATTTCTTAGAGTGGCATCTTAACACCTCGATGCTTCACTCGTCACGTGAAACGTGGTGTCTTAGCACATCGATACTTCACATCTCACACTACAACAAATAAATACATTATATACCTACGCATATAATTATTCCACTCACCTTAACGATTCGGTGACGGTTTTATACTTCCGCAAGCTTCAAAGCAAAGTACCTAATACATTAAGTACTCGATCAACACACAAACTAGTTGGATTAAATCCAACACTTTACACATATGAATTTAATGACTTAAATGCATTAAGTGACCTACTTACCCAAAACCGCCCCTTTAAGGTCAAGACCATCATAAATCACTAAGAGCTAGTGATTAAGGTCCAACAACACTAACTAATACAAAAATTAGGGTATTTCATACCCATCTTTCCCAACTAGGCCAATCATTACCCATTTGACCATTTAAAGTCAACACATCCATTTCGAGTCATCCACTAACCCAAATAACACTCATTCACTTAATAACTAGGTGTGCTTGTAATTAACTAACCAATTATGACTCATAAACTCATTTTTCATTTCAAAACCCTAGGTTAGTCATCTTTGAGTCCTCATGACCCAATCTTACTCAAGAACACCCAAAATCACCAAATATGAGTTTTATGTTCATCACTAACCCAAAACCTTAACCCTTTAACAAATTAAATAAGGAAATCAAGATTAGAGCTTACCACCACAATCACGACGTAGCTAGTGATTAGATGAACAACTTTAAAACTCGAGTTTAAACCCGAAATGAGCTTCTTCCACCTTTGCTTGAGCTTTCTCACACTAAATCCTCCTCTCTCTCAATAATTAAAGTGGAAGTGAAGAGGTGGTTGCAAATGGAGTAAATGATACTCCTAGATCTGATCATGTGGCTTTAACTCGGATCCAAAGTGAAAAGACCAAAATACCCACTCTAAAATATCAAGAAAAACGAAGTGAGCTGTCAGCTTGGTCTGCGCGCCGCGCGGGCATGTGCGCGCCGCGCACTTCTCCTGTCACAGATTTCACCCACAATTTATTTATATACAAAATGTACAAATCGGATCCGGGTCTTACATCAAGTACTTGGCATAGAATTGTTTCTGCAGGTCAATATATCGAAGATTCAAATGTTGATTTCAAGAACTCCTTTGTTAAAACAATCGGCAATGGTTCATCAACTTCATTCTGGAACGAAAGATGGCTTGGCAACGAGAAGATGAGCGATTTATTTCCGAGATTATATCGTCTAGAGTGAGAAAAGGAAGCTGTTATCAGCGATCGTTTACATCCTGGTGCTCCTGCTGTTTGGAATTGGTCTCGGGTACCGTCTGGAAGAACACAAGGCGAATTCGAAAACTTACTTTGTTTACTTGCAGGTGTTTCTTTAAATCACGAGAGAGACGATTCGTGGAAATGGTCATTGGCTCCCAACGGTCTGTTCTCGGTCAAAATTCTCTCATCCTTGATCGATGTACAGCTCCTGCCGATCAACTCCCATGTACATGAAACATTACGAAATCACTTGGTACCAAAGAAGGTTGAACTCTTTGTTTGGAGGGCAATTAAGAAGCGGTTACCGGTTCGAATTGAACTTGATAAACGTGGTATTGATTTGCACTCCGTTCGGTGTTCGGTGTGTGATGACGATGTTGAAAGCGTGGATCATTGTTTGATATTTTGAAAATTCTCCTTGGAAGTTTGGAATCGAATTTATCAATGGTAGAACCTTGGACAATTCTCGAATTTTAGCATCAATAATATACTACTTGGTAACGTTAACTCTTCGATTCAATTGTCAAAATTCGGTAAAGAAGTTTGGCAAGCGGTCGAATGGTTAGCGCCTACTACATTTGGAAAAATCGCAACAATGTAACATTTCAAAATAAATCGTGGTGTGTTCCGGTGGCAATAAACGAAATTCAAATCAAATCGTTCGAGTGGATATCTCAAAGATCGAAAGGAAGGAAGTTTGATTGGCTAACGTGGATTAGTAATCCGAAGACGTATCTATCGAGTATATAATCGTTTGTAATTTTTGCAATCCTCGTGTAATTTAGGCTAGTCGTGTAGTTGCTTGCTATCTCCGCAAGCATGTTTTGTTCCTTTCTTTTTTTCTATATCGTGTATGTTTTATGTGCTTGGGGGTTCTCATGTCCCATTGCACTAGTCGTGTTCTCTCGTTGATCTATAAAATCACCTTGCGTTTCAAAAAAAAAACAAATATGGAGTTTTCTCTTATCCAATTGAACACGGAGCAAGGCTAAGAAGTAAAAACCTTAGAAATTCTAATTATTTTTGAAATATGACAACTGGGTTATCAGATAAAAAAAACTTCAATAAAAGTTAAGACACCTTTTGCCTATATGTGTAGACATCATGTAAAGTCCAAATCAATGAAAGCAATACGGAAGCAATATATGTAAATGACTTGGGTCATCACTGCAGGTAGTAATTCATACCCATATTGTGCCAACCTACCAAAATATGTCACAACCTTCTCAATGATACGTGTAATATATAGTATCATATAAAAAATTCTAATATAGTTTGAATAACTTAAACTGCAAGTTGGTTAACTTATACTAATAAATTACTTAAAAGATTATATAGCTTCACAAATCAACATATCAAATTTCCAAAAGAATAACTCAAACTGCATGTTGATTCTACCTTTCACAATGACATCCCTATACATTTCCAAATCATATACTATTGCACAACATGACATCTCATTATATGCAATCATATTATTTACCTAACACCTAGCACATTTGCTAATTACTGTTACAAAACCTATATCCTACTCAATCATATTTACATAACACCTAGCACATTTGTTTCGACTGACTAATACTCAACTAGCTACTTTTATAACCTTGTCTGATATAAACTACAAAAGTTTGTTAGTGAAAAAGATTATTAATGATTACATTTAGTTGTGAAGTCATAGTGGGGAACTGGGGATCATGCTGCCCCAGGGTTTTTTTCCGCCCATTTAGACCCCTGCAAGCACACGCCCTTTTTGCAATCTAAAACACCTGCAACAAAGACTCGAAACAAAGGTAAATGACTCTTTTGTACACCCCTATCGTGAGAATAAAAACATACTATACTATCAGACATAATTTAGAGGACATAACTTAGGTCATTGAACCAAGTTTCCCTTAAACATTTATCGCACAAAATAACCACTCTTGTCAACACAAAATCTGGAAATGATTTGAATTTTTCAACCTTAAAATAACAAGTATTACATACCAAAGTCCACAAAATACATAAAGACTAATATGACTAAAATGATAATCAAGAGCGAACAATTAGCTTAGTGAGTACTACAAAACAATATTAACTTCCACAAATTATAAACATCGAGTTCTATGAACTAATACATGTCCGCCTTTGAGTTTTCATAAGCAATTTCATCGATTTCGCACACAAGGTTATTTAAGACCATCCTTACCTTACTTGTGCAATAACATATATTAATTACCAAATCACCATACATTATTATTTTTATTTATTAAGTAATTTATTTATGTTTGAATGGCAAGGCCCCAAAAATTCATCATACATTATACTTTATTCATATACTAAGAAGTAGTACACTTCATTATTCTCAAGGTTATTTAAGAGCAACATTACTTTAATCGTGCAACATACATTTAATTTCCCAAATTATCATACTAGCAAGTGCACTTTACTATTCTCAAAAACGGTTAATAGCTCTTATTCACAATTTATTGCCCTTTCGATATTTGGTAAACTTCACGGTCACTTTGTGGCCCTTTCGGAAACTCCTAGTCCACATGGACTGTTATATATACTCCTAGCTCGATGCATATTGTCTCTATCGTATACTCGTATCACTTATTAATCGTCTAAAATAATACCATCTATTTTTAAAAGACATAGGTTACAGTAGCAATGGAAGCAATACATGTAAATGACTAGGAATGTGTCAACCTGCTACCAAAATATGTCAACCTGCCCGACAGAATAGTCAAAGATATGTGTATTACTCCGAATATATGTTCCAAAGTAGTTAGGATGGTCCTGACCATATTGCCACTATGGTCTATACTATCTGATGGAAAAGTTTTAAGAACGATAATCAAATACTAGTAAATCAAAGTGGTAAATAGTGCATTCAGGTACTACCTTGGCTTCAGCAGGAATGCTTCCGCTTAAACGTGTTCCTCAATCCGCATCTGTTATTATTAGATAATAAAACAAAAGTGGCTAGTCTACATCACACAAGGATCTGAAATGTAACATCATAACATAACTACAACATTATTCAATAATTATTCAAATCGGAAAGATGCTTGGAACCACTAAAGATTTGGGACTTCTTTCATTTGGAAACTTCATCGGGCTTCTTCATTGCTTCAACTTCTTTTCCAATGACGAGATACGTCCCTCCAAAGATTCAAGCTCATTCGCCTACACAATCAAGGATGATAATTAGTTGGAGCTTGAAAACAAAGCACCAAAAAGATAGCACAATAAGTATCACAGTATTTTCAATATACACATATGGATACATACCAATACCAAAAGCAATAAATAATACTTGAAATTCATACACAAGAGCAGGCAAAGTTGGCATGCACATTATATGCTAATTATGCTAACAACCACATAGATTTCCAAAGGCATATGTTGGATGTTAAAGACAACTTAATGTTACGTATACAGAGGATCCATTAGAGAGAAATAAACATTCAAGCATATACGACCTCGATCACAACAGTATCAACAATCAGGTAACCCAAGAACATTTTAATCAAGAAAAGATGTAATCACCCCACGCTCCTCTTTGATTCCAGACATATTTGGTATTGCTTCAGTGAATCTATCTATAGACTTTTTATTTGAACGGATTAAAATAAACGTGTCAAGAAAACAACCTAACGATCAGAAGCAAATAGTCAAAAATAACTCAGGACTCTGTATTAGAATAAGTTACAAAAGTACAGCCGAAGCTACATACCAACCAACAAACAAGCTCAATCATTCGACCTAAACGTTTGAACCTTCCAGTCCAAAATGAGACAGGTTAACTGAAATATTGGCCGGGTCTTCTACTGTATATCTGGCAATAATAATTGCCTTATTATCCCATTTACCTTTCTTTTCCCTTTATCTCACAATAAAAATATAACAAGAAATAATTATAATACATATTGTGAATTATATCATATGTACACAAAATTAGTAAGGTATAGTCAGATATGTTTCAGTTGTTATGGTAAGACGTGAATGATGAATAAGTAGTAGGCCATGCTACTATATCGAATAAGTAGCAGGCGATGCTATCATATCCCACCATAACAATACGTGTCTCCTAGCCACTATAAACACCTTATCAAATAACATCATAATATACATCTCTTACCTAAACATCAGGGAATAAAAAAAAAAAGCATGATCATCTTTTGCAAAAGATTATTTCAACCTAGACATTCTTCTTTAAAATGTGCACAAACACAAAATTAGGAGCACAGTTAAAATGTAGTATACCATAACTCAATGCATTTTCACTAATCGTGTAACGGCTCTACAATCAGGCTACAAAAATTATATTTATATAAAATTGGAAGGAGTTCTTGACGAATCGAAAAGAATAAGTTAAACTGTACGTTCATTATACCTATCACAATGTTATCCCTATGCATTTTACAAATAATAAGCTATGGCAGAAAGTGACATCTAATAAACTTATTTATGCAATACTAATTAAACAATTTGCCCTAATTTTAATACTTCAGTTACCTAACTAGGCTTTTGATCTCCAACTGCTGTATAAATGCGATCATATTGAAAAGAAATCTAAAACACTTGTCAATGACTGCTACAAAACCTATATCCGGAACAAAAATAATTAATCAATGAATTTAATTGGTAGTATAAAAATGGAAGATATAAAAGGAGAAAATGAAAAAACCTGCTTATAAACTGATTGAAGATAAATTTGGTTATTATAATGCATTACACCTTGATGAAGTTTGATACACGAGTCCTTATAGAAAATTAAACAAGAAACGGCAGCTCCGGCGTAGAGGACATGTGCTAACTTCACCCGCAGTACGTGCCCCATGACTTTTTTCCGATTTGTTTGATGATCAGAATTGTGATTAAGGTGGCATATAATGTACACTCTATTACTGGATCATACAGGCCCACCCAAATATGAGACCTTTTGAGGAGAGATGGAAAAGATAATTTGATTTTTTTTTTTTTTTTTTTTTTTATCACTTTTCAAATCAAGTTGGTCAATTTTATTTAAGTTTCAAAAAGTTGCATAGATCGTGTGGATAGTGATTTTGAACCTTCATTTATTCTACCATGAAGTAGTACTTTTGAATTCAAGAAATTGCTTTGATTAACGAGTAATTATCTCATATGGTTGGTATGATGTAGTTATCATATAGTAGTTTTGGGGTTATGCCTTCTCTCCTTTAAAATTCATGGCTTCATTTATGTGTTATATATGAGTGTAGTTTCTGTATTGTTCTTATTTCTTTACTATTATTGTTGGGCTGGGTGGTGGGAATTAGTGAGGCCGTAATTTCCCAACAACTGGTATCAGAGCGTCAGGTTTGACGGGGGTCTCGGTTATAGGAGTCGGAGTATGCTCTGTGGTTGCCACGGGAGTGGATCGTCCACATCAGAAACGAGTTCTATTGATCGTATAGGGTATCTGGTTAGATAATATTTTTTCTGATTCGTAGTAATAGTTGGATTTGTTAGTGGCGCGTTGTGGATTTTCGATTTAAAGGGTCCTGGCTACCTGCTACATCTTTTGGCTATTCGAAACGTGAGCAAAATCAGAGAAAGTTGTTGTCTATAGGATACGGATACGATGTCGAAGTTCAGTCCAATGAGGTTTGATGTAGAGAAATTTGATGGGATGATCAACTTTGGCTTATGGCAGGTTCAAGTCAAGGATGTGTTGATTCAGTCCGGTTTACACAAGGCTTTGAAGGGTAAACCCACCCTTGTTCCTGGCAGTGATTCTAGCAGTAAGTTCGATGAAGAAGAATGGGATGATATGGATTTGAGGGCACCAAGTGCGATTCGTTTGTGTCTTGCAAAGAACGTGCTTGCAAATGTGCACGGGTTATCAACGGAAAAGGAGCTTCGGGTTAAACTAGAGCAGTTGTACCAGGGCAAGGGCATCTCAAATCGGTTGTGTCTTAAAGAACAATTTCATACTCTGCGTATGGATGGGGGTTCAAAGATTTCAGATCATCTAAGTATTCTTAACGGTATTGTTTCAGAACTGGAGGCTATTGGAGTTAAAACGGATGATGAAGATAAAGCTTTGAGGTTGATATTATCTTTATCATCGTCTTATGAACACATGAAACCTATTTTGATGTATGGGAAGAAAACTCTGAAGTTTGAAGACGTTACTAGCAAGCTCCTATCCGAGGAGAAAAGACTGGAAGGTAACGGGGTCTCGTCATCAGGAGATACGATAGTGTTGTGTTCGGATAGGCAGAAGAGAAACTCTAGAAAGAATCTGACATGCTGGAAGTGCGGGAAGACTGGACATGTAAGGGTTAATTGTCCCGGTGGAGCTTATCCGGCAAATGGCTCCAAAGACGCTAACATTGTCTCCGTTGTTACGGAGAGTGACGAATTCCTCTGAAGTCACGTCATCCTCATGGTGTGTCCGCGCCACCATGGAAAGGGATGTTCGTTAGCGGTTCCACAATTGCACATGGGCATTGGTTTGGCATTGATGCATGTTGTGTGGTGGAAACTGATGTTGTAGCTGATGAAACTTCCAGGGAAAGCCAAACAGGAAGTTGCACCATAAAGTTTCAGCTGGTTGTTCAACAACATGTGCCGAGGTGAAATGCTTGGAATGTGATATTCTAAGTGCTATACTCTTAATGGTGGAGTATGATAATTCTTGTTAAGAGTTATGATTGTCTGTGATGACAATGATTGTCGGTTTAGACAATGTTCGATGAAGATGCAAGTTTTGTCTCTTGGGAGATAATGTCATCGGCATGAAGATGAGGATCTTGAAGTTGTCATCGAGGAAGCATCTATATCGGTTATCCTTATAATGTTGAAGTATGGTTATCTTTTTCTATAAAAAAGGTGGAGATTTGTTGGTTTTATTTTTTGATAGAAAAATTGATATGGTTACTTTGTGAAGGATGTTATCCCACATAGGTGGGAGGAGAAAGTTGGAGGTGAACTCCTTGGCTATAAAAGGAAGTCATGGGATTACTTCCAAATTGCACCAATAAATACACTTTAAGTATTTGATTATTTCTTTCTTTCTTACCCTTGTTTGAGAGTTGTATTAGTTAAATATTTTGGAGAGTGTAGTTGGCTTAAGAGAGTCGTCTATATCATTGTAACAATTTGTGATATAGTGTATTTCTCTCTTTGGGGGCCGGTGGTTTTTCTCCTGTTTTGGAGTTTCCACGTTAAATCTTGTGTTGTGTATTGTTCTTATTTCTTTACTATTATTGTTGGGCTGGGTGGTGGGAATTAGTGAGGCCGTAATTTCCCAACAGTTTCTTGAATAGGGTGCTCGTTTCTAAAGTCTTCCGGTTGGTTTTGATGGAATACGGTCATCAGACTTGTGTGTCAGCTGTTTTCTTATCAAAAAGCATATACTAGACCCATCTCTTTTATGTTGTTTTCCCTGCTCTTTACTTCAATTTTTCTAAAAGGCGGTTAGAGTCATTGATGACGGTCGAACGCGATGACGACACCTACCCACATGATCATTTACTTGGTACGTATCATTACAATTCTACCGCCCCTCAGGACACCCTCACGACGAATCCATACGAGCATCACGTGTAGTAAAACCCCCTCAGGTGAGGTCCGAGCGCAAAACGTTCACAACCTCCTAGGCCCATGAAATGGGCGAGGTAACAACAAGGGAAATAGTGCAGCGATTGAGAGTCGAACTCTTGACCTCTCATATGGGAAGACAAGTCACTACCACTACGCCAGCTCCCAGTTGTTTACTCTTTGCTTCCCTTACCATTGTCTTATTATTTTTTTGCCCTTCTTTGAGGTGTTTTACCTTTTGTCGATACTTCTCCGCCTCAGATTTGTTTCACGGTGTTTCTATTTTGGTCGGTTGGTTGAGGGTTTTAAATTAAGGATGTTTTTTTTCGAATTCTATTTGTTTGCTTCACTTTCTCGCTACTTTAGTTTCATAGGTGGGTTCCACATAGTCCTATACTTTTGAACTTGACGGCATGTGACTCATATTTGTTTTGTTTGGGTGTAATTTTGGTAATTCCTTGTCATGAGTTTGAAATTTGTTTGCGGTGGTTGTTTTCATCAATGGGTGCAATCATTCCATGGTCGTTAGGTTCTCGAAGATTATAAGCATATGGTTTCTATACAGTTTGAATGAAGTTAGGGGATTTCAGTTGTTATGATCCATAAGTTGGGTTATGATCCATAAGTTGGTCATCACATGGTTTGCTGACTCGGGTTGAAAGTTTAATGGTTCAATAGTTAATGGTTGTTTGTTTGTTTGTAATGTTTTAGTTAATTGTAATTGGTGTGTTGTGTGTCTTGTTCAATCGAATGGCAGATAGATCTTATGATCTATTCATACATGTGGCATGTAACAATTGTAATATAATTAGATCTTTTTTATCTATTTTCATTTTTCATTTTTTTCGCAAAAAAAGGTTCTCGGGAGTATTATTCCGTTCTCTCTTTTCATTTTTGTTTGATTACGAACACAGAACACGTTATGAGTTAACGACTGGCCTTGTTTGCCTCAACTACATACCACATTTTATGAATTATTTCACCACTACAAAATGATGAGAAAACTAATTTATCTAAAGTTAAGCACCACTACAAGAAAAGAGGGCTTTGGTGTCAAGAATTATTGGTCACTAATAACACTAAATTGGTCACTAAGTCAAGTTAGTGATCAAAATAGTGTGGTCACTTTTAGCCACTATAAATCCGTTACAAAATATTATTATAGACCAAAATATCAAAATTGATAACTATAGTGACCTTTTGTTTGGTTACTAATATCATATAGTAACAAAAATGTAGTGACGGACTTTTTTAATGGTTACTAATTTGCACAATTAGTGATCAAATAATAAGTCGTTACTAAAGTGAAACGACAAGGGTGATGAACTAGCTACAAAATACTTGGTCAAATTTTCGAGAGGTCCAAGATTCGATTCCTATTAATGAAAAATATACCCTAAGGGTGGGTATAGTCATAGTGCATATTAAAAGGCCCAATTATATTTGATCCAGCCCATTAGTCACATAAAAATGCCACCTTTACCTTATTCACATTTCTGACTCGCTAGAAACAAATCGGAAAAAAGTTATGGGGTATGTACTGGAGGTGAATACAGCACATGCCTTCTTCGCCGTAGCTGCCGTTGCTTATTATTTTGTCAAGAATCACATGGATCTCAAAAATTATGATGAAATGATGAACCGTAATTACAGATTATACAACAAAAAAACGTCTCAGCAGGTATTTTCATTTTCTCTTTTTCATCTTCCATCTTCCATCTTCCATCTTCAATTTTATTTATACTACCAATTAAAATGCATTTATTTATTTTTATTTTATTTTTCGTTTCATATTTTGTTAGTTTTTTTATTTATTTTATATATGTGGATAGGATGTAGGTTTTGTTACAATGTTTTAAATATGATTGGATTTATACAATTATACAGCAGATGGATATCAAAACCCTAGATAGGTAAATGAACTATGAAATTAGGGCAAATTGTTTAATTCTTATTGCATATGGATAAGATAAGTGAAAATGTATTAAGTTAAGGTATACATTTTAATTGTGCACCTCATTTTGTGTTTGTGCGTATGTTAAAGAAGATTTATTAGGCTGAAATTGTTGGAAGTTAAACTTGATTTTGGGCTATGTGTTTTGGATATGGGCTTGCAAGTATACAAATATATGGATCAAGATTGTAGTCCAATATCTAGAAACTTCTTGTAATATCTAGTAGTGAAAGTGAGTAGAAACATCTTGTAAAATATCTAAGATAATATTTAGGAAATATCTAGATAATACTTAGAAAATATCTAGATATTAGTAGATGATGGAGAGTTCTAGACTACTCCATTGAGTAGTATAAATAGAGGGTTTCACCCCTCATTTGTAATCAAGCAACAAAGCAATTCAATAAGCAAATTCAATAAGCAATAAACAAAGCCTTCAAGATCAATCAAACTTCTAAATTATCAATCCTCTCTTCCATAAATAATATACACATAACCTCCTATTTCTAACAAATTGGTATCAGAGCTTGGTTCGACAAGATGATGGCCAACAATGTCATCACATTTCCTCGCCTCACAAAGGATAATTATGATCGATGGAGCATCCAAATGAAGACCTTCCTAGGTGGACAAGACTTATGGGAGATTGTGGAGGAAGGCTATGAGGAACCTGCAGAAAAAGGTCCTCTCGGCAAGGAGAAAAAATTAATGAAGACGAACGATCAAAAGGCTCTTTCCATCATCCAACAAAGTGTAGATGATGGAGCTTTTGAGAAAATTGCAAGTGCAACCACCGCCAAGAAAGCATGGGAGATCTTGGAGAATTCTCACAAGGGAGTTGAAAAGGTGAAAAAGGTTCGACTACAAACACTACGAGGTGAGTTTGAATCCTTAAATAAGAAAGACTCAGAATCAATTTCCGATTATTTTACAAGAGTCTTGGCGATTGTCAATCAATTAAAGAGGAATGGTGAAACTCTAAGTGATGTAAGAGTCATTGAGAAGATTCTTAGATCATTAGATTCGAAATTCGACTATATAGTCGTAGCCATCGAAGAATCTAAAGATCTAGAATCAATGACTATCGATGAACTCATGGGTTCACTACAAGCCCATGAAGAGAGGTTCAATAAGAAAAATAAGGAGCCTTTGGAGCAAGCTTTACAATCAAAACTGTCTTTCAAGGAAGAGAGTAGTGAAAAGACTCATCAACCGAGTCAACGAGGTCGTGGTCAAGTACGTGGCCGAGGACGAGGGCAAGGATATTCCAAACGTGGAGGTTATAGTTCTTATAAAAATGAAGAAAGAAGTCAAGATTTTCACCCGACAAGAGGTCGCGGGAGAGGCTACACAAGTAGAAGGCCAAGGCATGACAATTCTCAAACCAAATGCTATAATTGTCATAAATTTGGCCACTATGCTTCGGAATGCGAGAAGTCAAACAATTACGTGCAAGAAAGAGCAAATTTAGTGCAAGAAGATACCGAAGCCGTGAAAAACACTTTGTTACTAGCATGCAAAGGTGAAGATAACGGAGAATCAAATTTATGGTATCTCGACACGGGTGCAAGCAACCATATGTGCGGTGACAAAAACATGTTTGTGGAGTTAGACGAGGTAATTAGTGGAAATATCACCTTCGGAGATTCCTCTAAAGTCCCGGTTAAAGGCAAAGGTAAGATTCTCATCCGCTTGAAAAATGGAAGGCATCAATTTATCTCTAACGTGTATTATGTGCCTAATATGAAGACGAATATACTGAGTATTGGACAACTCTTAGAGAAAGGCTATGATATTCACAT
Source organism: Rutidosis leptorrhynchoides (assembly GCF_046630445.1). Lineage (NCBI taxonomy): Eukaryota > Viridiplantae > Streptophyta > Magnoliopsida > Asterales > Asteraceae > Rutidosis > Rutidosis leptorrhynchoides. The sequence continues at coordinate 83,340,125 of NC_092333.1, forward strand.
GATAAATCGTACTCTTTCTTTAAGAGACCAAAAAGGAGGTTTGATTGCTAAGGTGCCAATGTCAACGAATAGGATGTTCATGCTAAATATTCAACATGACATTCCAAGATGTTTAAAAGCATGTTTCAAAGATAATTCTTGGCATTGGCACATGAGATACGGGCACTTAAATTTTGGAGGGTTAAAATTATTATCAAGTAAAGGAATGGTGAAGGGTTTGCCTCCAATTAATCATCCGGATCAAATATGTGAGGGATGCCTTCTAGGAAAGCACTTCCGAAACAGTTTTCCAACAGAAGCTTCTAGTAGAGCGAAGAAACCTCTAGAACTTATTCACACGGATGTGTGTGGACCCATCAGCCCACCGTCTTTTGGTAAAAATAGATATTTTCTTCTATTCATTGATGATTTTAGTCGAAAGACATGGGTCTATTTTCTAAAAGAAAAGTCGGAAGCTTTTGGAATGTTCAAGAAGTTTAAAGCGTTTGTGGAGAATCAAAGTGGTCTCACCATAAAGGCAATGAGATCCGATCGTGGAGGAGAGTTTACATCCAAGGAATTCAAGGAATTTTGCGACAACAATGGCTTACGACGTCCTCTAACTCTTCCATATTCACCTCAACAAAATGGTGTTGCGGAAAGAAAAAATAGGACCATTCTTGATATGGCCCGGAGTATGTTAAAGAGCAAAAGGATGCCTAAGGAGTTTTGGGCTGAGGCAGTGGACTGTGCGATCTATCTAGCAAATCGCTCGCCCACTAGAAGCGTCAAGAACAAAACGCCCATTGAAGCTTGGAGTGGAAGGAAGCCCGGCATCTTACACCTTCGAGTGTTCGGAAGTGTGGCATATGCTCATGTGCCAGATCAGAAGAGGACGAAGCTCGATGATAAAAGCGAGAAACTCATATTCGTGGGCTATGACTCAAGTTCGAAGGGTTACAAGTTATACAATCCCAAGACCGGTAAAGTAATCTCAAGTCGAGATGTGGTGTTCAATGAAGAAGCAACATGGGATTGGAATGTTCCCGAAGAGGAGAACTACGACTTTCTCCCTTATCCATTCGAGAGTACTGCAAGGAACGAAGAATATATAGAAGTTCAAGAATCTTCTAGTACACCATCTCCGCACTCTCCACGTACTCCAACCACTACACCTAATGAAGTGACACCAACATCAGGAGGAGAATCAAGTACGCTACAACATCACACAAGGAGCATTGAGGAGTTGTACGAGGTAACCCAGCCTATGGAGGATCTATCATTGTTCTGTCTTCTTGCCGACTGTGAGCCAATAAGTTATGAAGATGCAGCAAAAAGCCAAAAGTGGAAACGTGCTATGGACGAAGAGATTCAAGCAATCGAGAAGAATAGTACGTGGGATCTTGCCACACTACCAAAGGGACATAAGGCTATTGGTGTAAAATGGGTGTACAAGGCCAAGAAGAATTCCAAAGGTGAAGTTGAAAGATATAAGGCAAGGTTGGTGGCGAAGGGATATAGTCAACGAGCCGGCATAGACTATGACGAGGTATTTGCTCCCGTTGCTCGTCTAGAAACTATAAGATTGATAATCTCACTTGCGGCTCAACATAATTGGAAGATTTATCAAATGGATGTCAAATCTGCGTTCCTTAATGGCCACTTAGAAGAAGAAGTCTATATAGAACAACCTTTGGGATACATCGTGAAAGGCCAAGAGAATAAGGTGCTAAAATTGAAAAAGGCCTTATACGGGTTGAAGCAAGCGCCTCGGGCATGGAATAGCAGGATAGACAAGTATTTCCAACAGAATGACTTTACGAAATGCCCCCATGAGCATGCCCTCTACACCAAAGTTAGCAATGATGGAGATGTTATGATTGTGTGCCTATACGTGGATGACTTGATATTCACCGGTAGTAATCCCAAAATGTTTGAGGAGTTCAAGAAAGCAATGGTTCGGGAGTTCGAGATGACCGACATTGGACTTATGGCTTACTATCTTGGGATCGAGGTAAAACAAAAGAAAGAAGGAATATTCATATCCCAAGAAGGTTATGCGAATGAGGTGCTCAAGAAGTTTAAGATGAATGATTGCAAGTCAATGAATACACCGGTGGATTGCAATCTCAAATTGTCAAAAGATGATGAAGGATACTTGGTGGACCCAACACAATACAAGAGTTTGGTTGGAAGTCTGAGGTACCTAACCTGCACGAGGCCAGATATTCTCTACGGAGTTGGACTAGTAAGTCGATACATGGAAGCACCTACAATAAATCACTTGAAGGCGGCCAAGAGGATACTTCGCTACATCAAAGGTACGATTGACTATGGCCTGTTTTATTCGCCTTCTGAGCACTTCAAGCTAGTTGGATACAGTGATAGTGATTGGGCTGGAGACATAGATGATCGTAAGAGTACGAGTGGTTTCGTGTTCTATATGGGAGATACGGCGTTCACATGGAGCTCGAAGAAGCAACCCATTGTGACTCTGTCAACGTGTGAAGCCGAGTTTGTAGCAGCAACATCGTGCACCTGTCATGCAATATGGCTAAGGAAGTTACTAAATGAGCTTAAGTTTTTTCAAAAGGAAGCTACGGAGATATATGTGGATAACAAGTCTGCGATTGCTCTAGCAAAGAATCCAGTCTTCCATGATCGAAGCAAGCACATCGATACGAAATACCATTACATCAGGGAGTGCGTTACAAATAAAGAGGTGCAGATAAAGTACGCGAAGTCACTTGACCAAGTTGCTGATATTTTCACAAAGCCTCTAAAACATGAGACGTTTCAGAGATTACGGAATATGCTCGGAGTGACGAAATCAAGTTTAAGGGGGGCTGTTGGAAGTTAAACTTGATTTTGGGCTATGTGTTTTGGATATGGGCTTGCAAGTATACAAATATATGGATCAAGATTGTAGTCCAATATCTAGAAACTTCTTGTAATATCTAGTAGTGAAAGTGAGTAGAAACATCTTGTAAAATATCTAAGATAATATTTAGGAAATATCTAGATAATACTTAGAAAATATCTAGATATTAGTAGATGATGGAGAGTTCTAGACTACTCCATTGAGTAGTATAAATAGAGGGTTTCACCCCTCATTTGTAATCAAGCAACAAAGCAATTCAATAAGCAAATTCAATAAGCAATAAACAAAGCCTTCAAGATCAATCAAACTTCTAAATTATCAATCCTCTCTTCCATAAATAATATACACATAACCTCCTATTTCTAACAGAAATAATTATTATTTTTTTTGCAATAAATGATCATGTTTTTATTTTTCTTGCCTGATGTTTAGGTAAGAGATGTATATTATGCTTTTGAGTTTTACACAAGTTACAAATAGTAAATAGAGTGAATAGTATAAAAATAAAATTAATAAAAACCCTTCAAGTATCAACAGTCTCTGGCTTGGTCAATTTAATTCAACATTTCCACTTTTTGGTCCAACAAAAGCCATAACCAACACAAGATTTGGTCTTCCATAAAGAAACTAATAGTTTTTAGTGCTTGTTTTGCGTTATAATTTTCAACCTCCAACACCGGTTAATTGGCTCCCTTAGTCTCTTTTGCATTATTGTTTTGTGTTATTAGTTTTAGTGTTTGTTTTGATGTTGTATTGTGTAGGCTTTTAATGTTGTTATGCTTCCGTAGGTTGGTTTTGGTTTTTGAATGGAGTTTTTTGGTTTAGGCTTGGGTTGAGTTAGCTTGATTTTGCTTAGTTAGTTGATGATAGTTTACTTTTTTCGAGCCTTATGGTCACAGTTTGGTTGTATCGTTTCTCTCGGGAGTCTTCATTTTATTGATGAAAACATCATGTGTATCAATAGTAATCGTTATTTTTGCCAAGAAGATAAAAGAATTAAGAAACTAATTAACTTCAGTTCATGACTCTTTTCTTGTATAGCGCCTGGCGCCTGCTCTTTTGTAGTTTACATCTTTTCTTGATTGTTGACACTGTTGTGATCGAGGTCGTATATGCTTAAATGGTTACACTATGTTGTTGTTGGCATAATAAGCATATTATGTGGATGCCAAGTTTGCCTACTCTCTGTGTATGAATTTCAAGTATTATTTTATTGCTTTTGGTATGTATCCATATTAGTATAGTCAAAATATTGGGATACTTTTTGTGCTATCTATTTGGTGCTTTGTTTTAAAGCTCTAACAAACAAATTGTCATATATCCTTGATTGTTGTGTATAGATGAAGTACCTTAAAACTCTGGACGGACGCATCTCATCATTGGAAAAAGCAATGAAAAAGGAGGCAGATGGAGTTTCCGAATATTGGTAGAAGAAGTCCTAAATCTTTGGTGGTTCCGAGCATCGATCTGTTGACTTAAAAAGTGATTGAATGATGTTGTAGGTAGTATGTTTCCTAGTATGTTACATTTCAAATCCTTGGGTGATGTATGCATGCCATTTTATTTTATATAATAATAACAGATGTAGATGCGGATTGAGGAACACGTTTAGGCGAAAAGCTGTCCTGGTGAAGTCTTAAGTACTCGAATGCACTATTTACCACTTTTATTTAGTAGTATTTAATTAGTTTTCGTTCTTGAAACTTTTCCATCTGATCACAACTTATTTAGAGACCAAGTGTCATTATGGTCAGGACTCAGGACTATCCAAACTATTTTGGAATCTCATTTTTTTTTTTTTTTTTTTTTTGGCAAAATAAAGAACTTTATTCAACAAGACCACAAACCTGACAAACAACAAAACACATCATATCAAAACAGTAGAACCAAATTACAACTGTACCAACGAGCAACGAGAACCTAACCAAGACGAGACCAAACATGAGCCAAACACTTTACGCCCGAAAAAAGAACCTCACATACAGTCGATATTAAATTTTCTTCACTTGGCACCATGTACCTTCTCGCACTTGATTTTTCTGTAACTTTCTTAACTTTGTGAGCCTTCGAAGAATTAATGACGATTCCTTCAACCCGAGACCCTTCAAAACCTCCCGAAAACTTCTCCAAAGAAGTACTCGCCATATCCCAATATTCGAACCCGGGGCATCACCAACCACCCCACGATCACTCCTGAGCAAACCAACATTATCCATGCCATCGAAGAATGCTTGAGTCGTTACACCAAACGTGACATCTTCAGCGAAATCCTTCAAACAAAACGAATCAACATTATCTTCCGACACCGCTTTGAGCTTATGACATATTTTGGTAGTTTGGCACTTGTTAAATGATACCTTCATTAATAACTGAAGTTTCCACTCCGAGGTGGCACCAGAAAGGCTCACGAACTACTGTAGTGGTGCATTTTTGTGGAAAAAGAGTGGGGGTGTGGGTGAATGGAAAACGGTCACAATGAGAGTGCTTTTTATTATATTTTATTATTATTATTTTTATCGTTTTATCTATTTTTTCACACCTTCTAATTTCGGTTATATTTGTGATATCATTCACAACCTTACTCACTACTAACTTCCATTTCTTCCAATTTTGCCGCATCATAATCATTCAAATAATTTATAGTCTCTTCCATAACTCCACGTAGTGTAAGACAGTATGTATTACAATAATTTTTTTTTCTTCTTGAAAGACAAGTAGTCGGCATCATCGAGAGGGGACTTAACCACTTTCGTGATTATATGTCACGCACGCACGCGTTTTCGGGTGGAAACCCGAATCGCATTGCAGAAACTCAATCCTTAAACCATCCCGAACGGCAGACGGACCGAGTTTGAATTATGAATGGATCCGAGAAAAAATACCCCTGGGTTCAATCTGAAGCTCCATATTTCAGGCAGATTGATTAATAGCATGAGCAGAGCGAGGCTCGAACCCATAACCTAAATCCAAACTCCACACACAAGGTGTGGGGTTTTTCAAAATGTAATTAACTAGATATTAACTTATAATTTTAACTTATGTGTGAAATTTACTACATAGAATTTCATTTTGTGCATCATTTTCAATCATTGTTATTGTTATTTTAATTAAGGTGAAAATTTATAAGGATGCAAGTAGCGATTTATAATAGTGGTTATAGTTCCTTCACATAATAAAGGTCAATTTTCTTAATTAGACAATATACAGTCTAAGACGGCACGTTATTGGCGTGCCAAACCCTCTGTGATGCATTAGATTGTTTTATTTTAGTTAAAAATGTATTTATATATCAATCATATAGTAAAACTTGGAGATGATAGTAAAGAATACAGATAGTTTAATGATAGATTAATGAACATTAGTGAAAGAGTTGATGCTAATGTGGAAAAGTTAGTGAAAACATTGAAGTATATAGACTATAGAGTGGTCTAACATATAATACTCACAATTTAAAGGACTTGACCCTTAAATAGTTAAATATATATCATTCTAAAGTACGTAGCTATTTAAGTCTAACATAAGCAGTAAGATTTCTTCTACACCTGCCATGGAAAATAAATACTCTGTATGTGATAGCTAATGAGTGTACGCTTTTAAAAAAACCTTATTTTGTCCAAATAAACTGGGCTAAAAAACAATATAAATAATTTCATTTCAAATAAATAAATAAAGTAAAAAAGAAAAACAGAGAGAGAAAAACAATGCGAGTATTACTCAAACAGAGGGGATGCCGTAAGCCGGAACCTATACTTAACTGGGCTGAATCTTCTATTTAAGAGTACACCATCTATGAGCTCTTGTAAATCTGTCCCAATCTAATTTAATCAAATTGGGTTGGTTTGTGTAAAATAGCCCAATTTTTCTTTGTTTTTGATTTTTCGTTCTCTTAAATTTACTGCAATAATGTTACAGCGAAAGCATTCACAAACTAGTGAATTTTCAGACTTTAATCGACAAGGGCGTCTCCGAACATGTGCAGAATGTGGAATCGCACATGACCCGAATTTTTGAAGCATTCAAAATTTTATAGAGCCTATATAATAATTCGTTAACTTATATTATTTTTACATAAATCAAATCACGAAAATTTATTTATTAGAAATTTTTTTTACAAAAAATCAGTTATAAAACAGGTCTTCCAACGTGTGTAAAAGCCCTTTTGTAATGACCCGCCTTTTTTCATTTACTTTCCGTTTATTTATTTTAAAGTCCGTTATTAAATTATAACATCACCGTTAATTTGCGTTTTTTTTTAAAAAAAATATTTCGTTTAGATAATTCACGCACCCGCTTTTAAACTCGAGAGACTAAGGTTGCCAAGTGGGCAAACTAGTTGACTAGGTCAACTAGTCAACCCACCACCACCACTCATTCATTCATCACCTCCTCATCTCTTAATACTTCCACTTTATGCTCTCAAACTCCCAAATCATTCAATCATCATCTAAATCCGATCTAGCAAGCATTCTTCAAAACAAATTACATATTTGAAATCCTTGCAACTTCCTCTTCGATTCCATACCAACTTCATCTCTTTTGGGTAACTTTCTAAAAACTCTAGATTTCATGTTCTTAGTGTTTTTAACTTATAAAAGTGTTAATTAGTGTCTATGGCTCAAGTCTAACATGAATATGTGATTTATTTGCTTGTTCTTGTTATTTTGGTGTAACTAGCTTAAACTTGAAAAATGACTAGTTTGATCTTGAGTTTTGGTTGATTAAATGTTGTTAGATGTTAAAGTGCATGTATTAAATGTGTTACTAGCATCACTAGCTTCAATTTGGTATGTAGATTGACTTAGAAAGACTTCAATAACATGATTGATGAGTTTATGATTTTTAGTTAGGGTTTGGTAGCCTTAAATGTGAACTTTGATGCATTAAATGCTTTGCGATGTTGTTTGTAAGTGTTTAGTTGTATTGTATGCATAATTACCTTTGAAACGGCGTATTATATGTGTGTCTTAAGTTCCCGAATCGGCATATGCGTTTATGAACTTGAAACATTAAATGAGGTGCATTAAATGATCATTCGACGATAATTTGGTTATTGTAAATGATTTTTTGTTTGATGAAATGTGATTAGTTGTATTCCTCGTTAAATTACATTGCCAACGATATAAGATACTTGTTTTGAATGTTTACGGTTCATGATTTATGGTTGTTTGAAGTTAAATTCGTGCATTAGACAAAATGCAGCAACAGCCCCTGGAAACTCAAGCTTCGCGATCGCGGAGCTCCCCACACACAGACCATCACGATCGCGGAGCAGTGGTCTGGAACTGAGAAACTGGCTGATCAAAGGGACTTTGTGATTTAACGTTTTCACCCTCGCTTAACCGCAACTCCGATTAACATGAAACTTGACCAACATGTTTATATATGGTTTCTCATCATGGAAAAATTGTCGAAAACCCGACCCGACCTGTTGACTTTGACTTTGACCAAGTTTGACTTTTAGTCAAACTTAACCAAATACTTATGCAATCGTTCTAACATGCTTTTATACTTATATCTTGCATGAAACTTGACAATTTGACTCACATGCTATATTAATCGAGTCGTAACGAGCCATAGAACTAATTGAACAACTTTGATCGACCGTGTTTACCAATATTGATACAACCTATTTGTTTAGGTCAAGACTAGCATTCGTTCTTGCACACGTTTACTTGTGAAGTACATTTATATTCGTGCACTCAAGGTGACATCATAGTCCCACTTTTACTCTTTTATACTTATATTTGGGATGAGAAAACATAAACGTTTCGTTTTACAAAGTGAACACAAGTACGAAAACAACCATTATACGTACGAGTTAGAACAAGAAGCCTCAATTCAATTATCATTAGTTACACTTGCAGGGTGTAAGCGAGAACTTATGTTGTGTGGCCATACGGGTATGACAAACCCTCATTCGGACGGTTCGCTACCGTTATTCGGATGAAATATATTTTCGAGTATAAGTGTAGGTTCTAACACTATATTAATGGGGTTCATGACATTTAAGCCTTGATAATTGGGTGCTCGTGATAACAACAACAACTTTTAGAATGGGTTACTATTATTTCAACGTTATAAATCTTGTGATTCAACTTACTCACTTACTTACTTACTAAACCCATGATTTCACCAACGTTTTCGTTGACAGATTTTCTATGTTTTTCTCAGGTCTTTGAATGCTAAGTGATACATGCTTCCGCACTCTATTTTGATACTTGCTTGGATGTCGAGTATACATGCATTTATGGAGCGTCTTTTGACTTTACTTTAAATTGTGTCTCATAGGTTTCATTTGTATTTAAAACGTTGTAACACATTTAGTCGTTGAACTACCTTGTAAACTTTGAAACATCTTTACATTTGAAATGAATGCGACATATTTTTGGTCAAACGTTGTTTTAAAGACTTATGACCACGTAACGGGACCTAAGTAGACGTCACCGTCAATGACGATTTCGTCGGGTCGCTTCAGATAGTATCATAGCATTGGTTGTAGGGATTTAGAGTTCATTGGTGTCAACCCCGAGTCATAGGGTACATTAGTGAGTCTATACTACAACCGGCATATAGACCATAAGTAGGACTTGCTTGACTACTTGTGCATTTATACTTGAACTCTTCTGTGCGTATCTAACTCCTATTTCATCTTAATCTCACGTTGTTTAATTTGATTGACACGCCATCTTGACCTTATGAGGTAATGTCGAATGCACATATGAATTAGGGTAATATAATTGCCGGGATTATATTACGGTGACTCATATTGACGTTCCGATATTATATCATAAAGAATTTAGGGCGGGTCAAGGAAAATTTTCTCTCTATCTTTATTCCATATCACAATTAGTATTATTGAGAATACTAATCAACGATATTCTTGTGTCTTGAAGGAACAATGCCTCCTCGCCGAGGTCAACGCAATGAAACTCCCGAACAAGCTCTTCAACGAATGATAGCCACCGCCGTAGATGCGGCCATGGCCGATCACTCCTCCAACAATAACAATAACAACAACAACCATGGAGCCGGTAATTCAAACGAAGGGAGCTCCTACAAGAACTTCATGGGGTGCAAGCCTTACACTTTCAATGGAACCGGGGGACCGGTTGCTCTCACTCGATGGTTAGAACAAACGGAATCCGTTTTTAGCATAAGCGGTTGCCGGGACCAAGAGCAAGTGTGGGGATGAGGATGGGATTAAAGTAGGTATCAAGGTTTTGAAAGAATTGTCATTTTTTTCTTCAAAGTTGGTAGTAGTTGTTGTTTTTGCTGTTCTTGTATTGATCGTCATAATCAATATAATGTCATCTTCTATTTTAACTACTTCTTTTCTTATGTAAGATTTAATTACCTTTTCATTGTTTGATTTTTATTATTTTTTAATATAAATAGATAAATAGATATACTTATATAGATATACTTATTTATTTAAAAAGAATGTTGCTTTTGTGTTGGCTAGCCAACTTTTATAGAAGGAGGTTGGGACCTTAATGGATGTAGATTGTTAAAAGGAAAAAGAGATATCACATGCGCTTCATCTTTATATGTTTACACATGCACTCACTCTCATCATCACACTTGCTCTTGTACAAGCAAACTATATCAATTATTTTTCACTTATATAAATTATTTTGATTTGATGTTGCACATAACATAATGCCAGCTAGTTGAGGTACTACTAGATATGCGTTACAGAAATGATACCTAGGCATATTTGTGAATAATCTTATCATAAAGATACAAAATTAGTAAGGTATAGTTATATCGCAATTGATAGCTTGATATGAACATCTAATTAAATCTAAAAAAAAATTCTCTCTCTCTCTCTCTCTCAATGACTCAACCTAACTTTCCCCAATCCGTTCATCTTCCAAACCCTAATTTCAAACCGTCTTTTCCTAATTCAATACCGCTAAATCACCAACTTCAATCCTCTCAGCAATTCCTAAATCACAATCATAACACAAATCATGCTTTCACTCCAAAATCCACTCTATTCTTGGGTGGATTATCAAGATTCACAAATCAAGAAACCATTAATTACTCTTTTGGTTGTTTTGAGGTAATCGAAGGAGTAGCCTGGAGACAGAATCGAAATTTCGCCTTTGTAAAATTTCAAACTTTAAATCAAGCTAAAAAGGCTATGAATGTGATGAATGGCAGGGTCATCAACGGTCGGATCACGTTTATAGGTTTTGCTAAAAAGGAACTAAACACTAGTATTATTCCAAAAGCTGATTTTAATCCTGTTCCTAAGGTTGTCTGGCAGTCAACCGATTTGAAATCTCCAAACCCAACGAAACCGGTGATTAATTTGTCTGTCAATCAAGAAGTCACTAATAGGCTTCACTTGACTGCACTAATCGTTGATAAGGTCCCAATTAAAGCTTTGAAATTGTTCGAATGGCTGAAAAGCCGATCCATCGCCATCGTTTCAGTCTCGACATGGGGCTCTTATGGCTACATTGTTTGCTGTGAGGACATGGACAGCTACAAGAGAATGACGAGGGGGCCATCTTCAAACGACTTGGAATTCATTGAGGTGATTCCAATGAGCAATTATCAAAATAAATTTGCCAGAATTGTAAAACTTGCCATAAGAGGGATCCCATTCAATTGTTGTTCCTCCAACTGTGCCATCGAGGCTGCAAGTATGTTTGGAAGGATTATACACATCGATTCCATGTCACATAACCTTCAACGAGCTGATACTCTACATGCTATTATTGAATCTGATGACCCGGAACCTATTAATCAGAGTGTTCAAGCCAAAATAAATAACCTTCATCTTGGTAAAGTATGGGTTGAAGAGGTTTTTGAGGACGTGTTAATGGAAACGGTTAGTGAGGTCATTATTATCGAGTACAATCTGTTGCTTTTAGAAGAAATTAAGGCTTCTAAGGATCAAAAATCAGGCAGTCCTGTTGTTATTCCGGTACCTGACAGTCCTGTGGTTTTTCCGGTACCTGATTTACAGCCGTTAGTGGCTGATGTACTGTTGGAAGATGGTGAGATAGACGTTACCAGCTTTAATTTGAATTTCCATACTCCTCAAAAGTCAAGTGTTTCTAATTTAGAGACTAAGGCAAAAGTTATCCACAATTCCATGGAAAAGGTGACTAAAGCAGTCACAGTACATATAGAAAAGTCGGATCAACTCAGAAGGGCAGAAGAAGATATCAAATTGTCCCTTTTCAAGACAAAGGGTATGGACCTACATGATGACAAGGTGGATAAAGAAATGTCATTTTCGGTTCCCACCTCTCCTTTGCAGCGTGACACTTTTAATCTAAACTTAAATGACTACCCTACTTTGTCTTCCAATTCTCCTAATAATTCCCTCAAACAATGTCCTTCTGATAATGAACTTTCTTTTGCTTCTAAAGTAAAAGCTTCTAGTCCTAGTAAAAGTGATCAATGTTTGAACCTTGGGTGCAAAGAATCTTGTGAAAAGATTAAAGCTAGGTGTGTCAATCCTAACCTTTCCAAGACTGATAATGAGGTTAAGGTAATTACTTCTAACTGTAAAGATAAACAGGCTGCAAACCAAGGGGTTGATTTAATCTCTAATTTATCTAATGCGTTTGATATCGAAAACGAAATAAATTATGTGGTTGGGGATGAGGCTGATTTAAAAAAAAAACAAGCATAACCGAAACCCATTTGGAGGGAAAAAAAATTCCCATTAAAGAGGAAATAGCCAATTTTGGGATTTTTATGCAAAAGATGACCGATGAAGAAACTCCACCCACAAAATCTAAACCATGAGGATAGCGTCGTGGTATACCAACGGTTACACAATTTAGTCCATTTCGATTTCAATATCAGTACGCACAAACATGGGATCTTATTTTAATTCGTCCACTGTCCCTGTTCAATTCTGTGTAAATTGCTGAGATGACGTCATTTTGGCTGCTGTTTCTGTTGATGATGTCAGCGAAGATCAACTGGTTTGGTCAGTTTATAATGATGGAAAGTTCTCAGTCTCGGATTCGGTTCGTTTTCTTGTTCAATCTAATGTTGTTTCCTCTCCAACGTGGCCAAAGTTGTTTGGAGTAATAATGTCTCGTCTAAGGTTATGTTGTTTCATTAGCTTGCAATTAACAATTGTTTCCCCGTTAAAGTAATTCTTTTAAATTGGATTATCTTGCCTTCGTCACTCTCGAATCTGTGTATTTGGTGATCGGAGGAAATCGATACGGTCAATCACCTTTTAAGGCATTGTAAGTGGTCGTTTTAATTTCGGTCGGTCTTGTGTAGATGGTGGAACATTTATTGGGTGATCCCGGGTTCAATCGAGGCTTTTTCATTTGTTTGGTTCTATGGTATGGGTTTTAAAGCTTCAAAGTTTTGGAAGTTAATCGGCCCCGTGATGATTTTGGCAATTTGGTTAGCTCGCAATGACTTTGTCTTCAACGGGAATTTCATATGTCGCTCGGTCTTGATTCGAATCATAAAGTTCAAGATCTTCGTTTGGGCTTCTAAGCTCAAGCTTTGCAACGGGTTACATTCTTATGTTTGGATGCATAACCCGTCTTTATTATGCTTTCTGTTTTTTTTTCTTTATGTTGTTTCTTTCAATTTGGTCGATTCCAATCCGCCTTTGTATTGTTCTTTTCTTCATCGTTTTGATGAAGTTCTTTCAATTTATAATATGAATCTTTTCGCCAAAAAAAAAAAAAAATAATAATAAAAAAAGGTATAGCTATATCTGTTTCAGTTTTTATGGTAAGACATGAATGGCGAATAATTAGTAGGCCATGGACTGTTTTATATAATTATAGTTCTATCTCGGTACATTTTGTCTCTATCATATATCACGTATTTATTGTCTTCAATAATACCATCAATTTTGGATTTTCGAAGGTATAAAGACAGGATTTATGATCGAAAGAGCTTGCTTTTTATTTTTTGGCGAAAACATATTATTATAAATAAAGAAAAATAGATTCGATGATTTAGGGCGTTACATAAGTTGTTACATTGACAGATGTGAATATGTTTGACTTTACCTTATTACAATTACATTAGTATAGCAATAATCGAGAAAAAAAAAACCCAATACAACCACAATCGATGAACAGAAGCTTATGTTTCATTGAGGTAACCGCCGCCTAGACCACCGAATCCTGAAAAAGGTCCTCATCTTTTGGCAATCTTTTGGCACTGAAGAACCCTAAAGTCACTAAGGCGGCAACACCACCGGACCGTTCCGAACCAAAACCAGCGACGAGGAAAATGGAGCGAACGGGATCGAACCCAACGAAACCGCCAATGACCAACCGAACCCAAAACCCACAACACCGAATAAGCCCACACAAAACCCAAACTACATAGCCGAAAATGAGCACAAGCTAGCACAAGGACCAAACCAACCAGGCCTAGCATACACAAACCCATAAACCAGCCCGATTCATTAAGAGGCCCACCAGTCACCTGTCAAAACATCCGGCCAGATTGCCGGACTCCGACGAGCACATCCAACGAAGCAGACCTAAGGAGGTGAGAAGAGGGTGAAGCAAAACCGCCATTTTTGTAAACAAGATACGAAAGAAAGAAGAATCACCATCACAACCCCAAATCGTACAAAAAGACGAAAATCCGGCCAAAATTATGGTCACCCCACAAATTCGATCACAGAACACAAAGTGTTCGTCGCCTGTAACCGGATAAGGGGAAGCCACCGGAAGAGACCTCCATCACACATGAAGACCAGACTAGGGAGAAGGTTTAACGACGATAAAAAGCAAGATCCAAAGCACATGGAGCAAATCCCCGTCGTTCAGAGTGGAAGGGTTGAAACCTTACCACTCGCCGCTTGAAAACGAGATAAAGGACCAGAAGTCCATGGAAAAAGCTAAAACCACTGGAAAATCTTTGGAGCCGACGGATCGGGGAAAGAGGAAAAAAAAGTAAAGAACAAAAACAAACACGCCGGACCTTTGGCGAGGTGCCGGAGGCCGGTGACGGCGGCGGTGAGAATAGGTTACGGTGTCGCAAGGTAGAGAGAGGCAGAAGAGAAAAGACAAAGTAGAGAGAGACAATGTCTGCGGTCATCGAAAGAGCTTGCTGATATATTCTTGTTGGAGCTAATCGTTGTTTGTGTATGTCACATCGGATATGAGAAAAAATAAGTGTATGCATATAAGTTTAGGGGAACTTCGCTGTATTAACAGTTGGATTAGAGTTTAAGGGACACCATTCTATGAACCCCAAGTGGACACCGATAACATCATCATTTTCAGCTAGTGCCAACCTTTACAAATATGGAGTTTTTAAAAAGAGAGAGAATGAGAGGAGTGTGTGAGAGAGAAAAATGCGAGGGAACCAAGAACACGGCGACGGGAGCTCTGATCAGAGCACAAGAGTACAACGGAAGAGTTCAACACCCTTTGATGGGATTATTCGGCATCCATCTTACTTCATTCATGTTTTTCAACTTCCCGGAGAACTGGGGTGTTACGGATCTTTGGAAAAGTTTCAAACCTTTCGGTGATATTCGAGATATATATATATATATATATATATATATATATATATATATATATATATATATATATATATATATATATATATATATATATATATATATAGTGGTGGGTAAGAGATTAAAGAACGGCCAACGCTTTGCCTTCGCTCGATATGGCAATGTTATTGACGCTGACAGAATGTTATCATCTCTGAGCAACATTAAGTTCGACAACCTGCCAATCAGAATCTATAAAGCAGTTGATAGGCCTAGTTATGGTGTTGGTAACGGCAATAGGGGAAACGGTGGCAATGATGCTGGTGTCGGCAATGGATGTAATGGTGTTGGTACCGGCGCTAGAGCTAATACTGGTACTGGTGGTAGGCAATATGGCAATGCATTTAGGGAAGATAGAAACTTTAATGAAGTTGTTGGTGATCTCAGAGAAAAACTAAACAAAAACGACCTCAGGAATCTTGAGGGACAAACTAAACAACATGCATCCAACAAAAAAGGTAGAACCTGCATTTGCCCCTAACCCTAAGTTGAACGAGAGATTACCAGAATCTAACAGACATTTATTCAAACGATCTATCATCGGAACTGTGTCTGACTGGAGAGTCATTGAACAATTTGGAGATTTATGCAAAGTAGATGGTCTCTCCAACTGTGATGTCAAGTACCTTGGTGGGTTAGAAATCATGTTAATTTTTAACTCGTCTTTTGAAGCAGAAAAAACATACAACAATAAAGATCTTGCACTTCACAAATGGTGCAGCAAGATTAGTATACTCAATTCGTTCCAGAAATCACCAAAAAAGCTTGCATGGATTCAAAAAAGCTTGCATGGATTCAAATCCAAAGTGTTCCAGTCACACGTTGGAACAACGACAACTTCAAAAAGATCGGTGAATATTGGGGAGATGTTCTTGATTTAGTTAATTGTAATATCAGTCGTGAAACACAAAACCTGTCATCTGGTAATCTGTTAGTACTCAAACATCTGGATAGGTTCATCGATGACCAAGTTACTTTCTAGGTTAACAATCAGGAAGTGTGCATTCATGCTTGGGAGGACAGGTCCAAAGAAGTATTGATTAACATGAAAAGTTCTGAAACAATCAATCAACCAAATCCAATTTCGAGTAAGGCTAATGATGACGAGTTCATAAACGACACATTTGATAACTCGGGCGACGAGGAGGATGACACGGACAACCTGTTTTGGCTTGAATCAGAGAATGAACTACCAGAAAAGGTAGAATTTATGTCAGAAAAATAGGGCAAAAACAACTTTGGTGGTAATATTCAGTGCAACAGAAATCACCGGAATAATTCTCCGGTGGTAGTAGACGAACAGTCCAGATGCCAGTCCGACGGTCTAGATAATCGTAAAACTTTCAATGCACGAGGTAATATTAATGATGTGGATATCCATGCTGATCATAATTGCCATAATGGTGGTGCTTCAAATTCTAAGTGTAACCCTAAACCTAATTCAAACCAATCCAAGTCCCCATGCAGCACTCCAAAGTCCAAGACGGTTCTTTCAAACAACAAATCGGTTCAATCTGGCCCAAGTTCAAACAAAAGTATCAACAGTCCACAAGATAACATGGGCCAGACAAGCCCAATCCGTATCAACTATCCAAAAAAAATATTTTGGTCTTCGCAAGCCTAACAGGAGTAAAAGAATCTTCATATGTCTCTTTAGACCAATTAAGTAGGCTAGAAAAAAGCCCTCCTTCGGTCCAAAACACCAACGAGCCCACTTGTTTTGTTAAAGACACATGTGAGGGGTCAAAAAAGTCCAGTGAAGCTAATAAAGTTAATACGTGCGCTAATCCAACTGACAAGACCAGAATGACTGGGAACACGACTGGTGATAATTTGAAGAAAAATTGAAGAAGATGAGAAAGAAAAAGAAAGATTGTTGATGGTCTAGTATCCGTAAGTGGAAGTCCTCCTCTCGTATGATGAACATCAAGAACACCGCAAGGAAAGTTAATCAATCTGAGCAACCACTCCGATCGGTATGTACATCGTGCGTAGGTATGAATAATTCTTCATGTTCGTTGTCTGATGTAGGGGTTAATAATAATATCAATTCGGCCAATTGTAAAGAATTTCTAAGCGTGCACGAATATGGTCAGAAATTGGGATTAAAGTAGAGGGCCAAAACCCTTTCACAGTAAGTCCAATTTCCATGTATTGATCGCTTATTAATTTTTTTTAATGAAGACAATCTCTTTAAATATTCGAAGCTTTGCAATTGGGGGTAAAGTTGATAAATTCGGGTGGGTAAAGCGTTTAATTGTTTCTGAAAAATCGTCTTTTGTTGCTTTGCAAGAAACAAAATTGCATTTAGTTAACGACAGATGGGTTGGTAAATTATGGGGTTCGTGTGATTTTAATTTTATTCAAAGGGAGATGATCGGGAAATCGGGTGGGCAACTTCTAATCTAGGATACATCCTTATTTGTTGCCGATAGTATTATCATGTTTGATTGTGTTATTGGTGTTAAAGGTTTATGGAAAGCAACAGGTGAAAAATTAAATATTGTTGATGTATACGTACCACACGATGATCACAGAAAACAGATCCTATGAGACTCTCCTGCAAATTTAATCGATTGTGATGACAATGCTTGGTTATTGTGTGGGGACTTCAATGAAGTACGTAATTCCAATGAACGTCTTAATTGTGAATTTATCGAGTCACGTGCTAAACGATTCAATGAATTACCTTTATAATACTAAAAGAAACCCAGGATTTGGTCGTTTGCCAATACAAAAACGACACCCCCACCCCTCAAAATACAATTTCACCCCCTCAACTTACATCACTTCTCAAATTCTTTAGGGGTCAAATCCGTTCATTTATTAAACTATTTAAAAAACATAAGCTAACACCGCCAAACATTTTGTCGGTCCATATCTTCCATCTCAACGCGGTTTAAATTCTTCCAACATCACCGTACAAACTAGAAATAATTTTACGAACACAACGCAACTTGGTATATGCGAAACGGACACTTTTAAAGAACGACAAATATTTCGATCTACCTTCCATGCATAATAAACTCGCACCACGTTGTTTTTATTCTGTAAATACATAACGTCACGTTAAATATAAATACGCAACCCGAAAGACTCTGTCGCATCGCGCGGGCCGATCTTTTTTCTAGTTCATATCCAAAAGTAACCTGCTCGAGATACCATTAGGTGGTCGGAACTACACTCGTGTTAGCGAAGACGGCCTAAAATTCAACAAATTAGATCGCTTTTTGGTAAATGATAAATTTGTTTCACTTTGGAAAGATCTTACAGCAATCGCACTTGAAAGAAAGTTTTCTAACCACTGTCCGATCATGTTAAGGGATGAAGTCCGCAACTTTAGACCGAAACCCTTTAAAATCTTTGACGCTTGGTTAGACGACGAAGACATCGATCACGTTATAAATGAGGCGTGGGCCGAATCTGTTTCATTTATCGCAAGAAAAGATTGTATGTTTCGTAATAAACACAAAAAACTCAAAGATGTATTGAGAACATGGAGCCATGATAAATATAATCTCCTTGATGCCAAGATCGAAATGTTAAAAAATGAATCATTAGCCATGGAACTAAAAGCCGAACAATGTCTACTAAGTGATAGTGAAATCCACATATGGAAAGAAAGCCGGAAAAAGTAGATTGATAAAGAAAAAATCAAAACGAGTATGTTGAAACAAAAAGTACGCGTCAAATGGATACTTGAAGGAGATGAAAACTCGAAATTTTTTCATTCCGTGTTACGAAGAAAAAAATAATAAGTGCAACATCCAGGGGCTTTTCATTAACGGTGTATGGAACAATTCACCAAACGATATTAAATCATGTGCCTTCCATCACTTTAAAAACATCTTCACTGAACAAGATGACTTTCGGCCAAGTCTTGAAGACCTACACTACCCAACTTTATCAGCTGATAATGCAAACCTGCTCGAAATACCTTTTGATGAAGCCGAAATCCATGATGCTATCCTAGATTGTGGAAGTACAAAGGCCCCGGGACCCGATGGCTTCAACATGCGTTTTTTCAAAAAAAAAAAATTGGGATACGATCAAACTTGAACTTGTTGAGGCCATAAATTGGTTTTGGGACAAAGCAGAATTTTTCCGCGGATGCAACGCTTCTTTTGTTACCTTAGTCCCAAAAAACCGATCCTCAAGGTCTTAACGAATTTCGTCCAATTAGTTTAATCGGGAGTTATTATAAAATTGTCGCTAAGATACTTTCTAATTGACTTAGGAGGGTAATACCCTCACTTGTGGGACACGAACAAAGTGCTTTTTTAAAGGGTAGATTTATCTTAGACGGTGCACTTGTTGTGAACGAATGTATTGACTACCTCAAAGAGAAAAAAACAAAAAGGTATTCTATTCAAAGTCGATTTCGAAAAGGCTTTCGATTGCCTTAATTGGAACTTTTTGCTCGAAGTAATGAAATCCATGGGGTTTGGGTGCAAATGGAGAAAGTGGATTCTCGCGTGTCTAAGTTCGGCTTCTATATCCATCCTCGTTAAGGGGTCACCCACTAGCGAATTCTCATCAACCCGGGGGGTTAAACAAGGTGATCAACTTTCACCTTTTTTTATTCATACTTGCAGCTGAAGGTTTAAATATACTTGCGAAAGTGGCTTGTGAAAAAGAGTTATTCAAAGGTGTAGAGATTGGTGCGGATAAAATTCGGGTTTCACACATCCAATACGCGGATGATACTATTTTCATCGGGGAATGGAACCGTGAAAATATTCACAATATGCAAAATCTTTTAAAATGCTTTGAGTTGGCGTCGGGGTTGAAAATTAATTTCCACAGAAGTTGTCTATATGGTATTGGTGTTAATCAAAGTGAGGTAATTCATGCTGCTAGTTCAATCGGGTGCCAAGTTGGAAAATTTTCATTCACATATCTCGGGTTACCTATTGGTGCAAAAATGTCAAAACTAAAATCATGGGAACAGGTCATTAAAAAAATTAAATCTCGTCTCTCGGATTGGAAAATGATAATGTTGTCATTTGGCGGTCGGTTAACTCTTATCAAATCGGTGCTTAACAGTCTTCTGTTGTACTTCTTCTCGCTCTATCGTGCTCCCACGTGTGTTCTTAAGGTTCTTGAGCGTTTGAGACGTTCTTTTTTTTTGGGGTGGGGGTTTGGGGTCTAAAATATCATGGGTTAAATGGGAGTGTGTGATGTCACCTTACGGGGCGGGAGGGTTAAATATTGGTTCACTTAAAAGCAAAAATCTTTCATTATTGGGCAAATGGTGGTGGAGGTTTAAAACCAAAACTGACTCTTTTTGGGTTAAAATTATTCGTATTATCCATGGCGCTAACGGTGGCTTGAGTTTGGGGAGTAACACTTGTTGCTCCTCATCCTCAAGTACTTGGCATAGCATTGTTTCTGCAGGTCAATATATCGAAGATTCAAATGTTGATTTCAAGAACTCCTTTGTTAAAACAATCGGCAATGGTTCATCAACTTTATTCTGGAACGAAAGATGGCTTGGCAACTAGAAGATGAGCGATTTATTTCCAAGATTATACCTCTAGAGTGCGAAAAGGAAGCTGTTATCAGCGATCGTTTACATCCTGTTGGTGCTCCTGCTGTTTGGAATTGGTCTCGGGTACCGTCTGGAAGAACACAAGGCGAATTCAAAAACTTATTTTGTTTACTTGCAGGTGTTTCTTTAAATCACGAGAGAGACGATTCGTGGAAATGGTCATTGGCTCCCAACGGTCTGTTCTCGGTCAAAATTCTCTCATCCTTGATCGATGTACAGCTCCTGCCGATCAACTCCCATGTACATGAAACATTACGAAATCACTTGGTACCAAAGAAGGTTGAACTCTTTGTTTGGAGGGCAATTAAGAAGCGGTTACCGGTTAGAATTGAACTTGATAAACGTGGTATTGATTTGCACTCCGTTCGGTGTCTGGTGTGTGACGACGATGTTGAAAGCGTGGATCATTGTTTGATATTTTGAAAATTCTCCTTGGAGGTTTGGAATCGTATTTATCAATGGTGGAACCTTGGACAATTCTCGAATTTTAGCATCAATGATATACTACTTGGTAACGTTAACTCTTCGATTCAATTGTCAAAATTCAGTAAAGAAGTTTGGCAAGCGGTCGAATGGTTAGCGCCTACTACATTTGGAAAAATCGCAACAATGTAACATTTCAAAATAAATCGTGGTGTGTTCCGGTGGCAATAAACGAAATTCAAATCAAATCGTTCGAGTGGATATCTCAAAGATCGAAAGGAAGGAAGTTTGATTGGCTAACGTGGATTAG
The DNA here is from genome assembly GCF_046630445.1 of Rutidosis leptorrhynchoides. Taxonomy (NCBI): domain Eukaryota; kingdom Viridiplantae; phylum Streptophyta; class Magnoliopsida; order Asterales; family Asteraceae; genus Rutidosis; species Rutidosis leptorrhynchoides. The sequence continues at coordinate 83,361,798 of NC_092333.1, forward strand.
TAATCCGAAGGCGTATCTATCGAGTATATAATCGTTTGTAATTTTTGCAATCCTCGTGTAATTTAGGCTAGTCGTGTAGTTGCTTGCTATCTCCGTAAGCATGTTTTGTTCCTTTCTTTTTTTCTATATCGTGTATGTTTTATGTGCTTGGGGGTTCTCATGTCCCATTGCACTAGTCGTGTTCTCTCGTTGATCTATAAAATCACCTTGCGTTTCAAAAAAAAAAAAAAAAACAAATATGGAGTTTTCTATTATCCAATTGAACACGGAGCAAGGCTAAGAAGTAAAAACCTTAGAAATTCTAATTATTTTTGAAATATGACAACTGGGTTATCAGATAAAAAAACTTCAATAAAAGTTGACACCTTTTGCCTATATGTGTAGACATCATGTAAAGTCCAAATCAATGAAAGCAATAAGGAAGCAATATATGTAAATGACTTGGGTCATCACTGCATGTAGTAATTCATACCCATATTGTGCCAACCTACCAAAATATGTCACAACCTTCTCAATGATACGTGTAATATATAGTATCATATAAAAAATTCTAATATAGTTTGAATAACTTAAACTGCAAGTTGATTAACTTATACTAATAAATTACTTAGAAGATTATATAGTTTCACAAATCAACATATCAAATTTCCAAAAGAATAACTCAAACTGCATGTTGATTCTACCTTTCACAATGACATCCCTATACAATTCCAAATCATATACTATTGCACAACATGACATCTCATTATATGAAATCATATTATTTACCTAACACCTAGCACATTTGCTAATTACTGTTACAAAACCTATATCCTACTTATTTACATAACACCTAGCATATTTGTTTCGACTGACTAATACTCAACTAGCTACTTTTATAACCTTGTCTGATATAAACTACAAAAGTTTGTTAGTGAAAAAGATTATTAATGATTACATTTAGTTGTGAAGTCATAGTGGGGATCATGCTGCCCCAGGGTTTTTTCCCGCCCATTTAGACCCCTGCAAGCACACGCCCTTTTTGCAATCTAAAACACCTGCAACAAAGACTCGAAACAAACACAACAAGAAAAATGCTCATTTGTGACGATTTTTTAGTGACGACCCAATATTTGGTCACTAATAATGCTATTTTGTTACCATTAAAAAAGTGGTCACTAAATTTTGGTCACTAAACGATATTAGTGACCATACAAATGGTCACTATAGTGACCAATTTTGGTATTTTGTTCTCTAAAAATATTTTGTGACGGATCTATAGTGACGAGAAGTGACCAACGTATTTTGGTCACTAACTTGATTTAATGACCATTTTAGTGTTATTAGTGACCAATAACCTTCATCACTAAAACTCATTTTTCTTGTAGTGAAAGGTAAATGACTCTTTCGTACACCCCTATCGTGAGAATAAAAACATACTATACTATCAGACATAATTTAGAGGACATAACTTAGGTCATTGAACCAAGTTTCCCTTAAACATTTATCGCACAAAATAATCACTCTTATCAACACAAAATCTGGAAATGATTTGAATTTTTCAACCTTAAAATAACAAGTATTACATACCAAAGTCCACAAAATACATAAAGACTAATATGACTAAAATGATAATCAAGAGCGAACAATTAGCTTAGTGAGTACTACAAAACAATATTAACTTCCACAAATTATAAACATCGAGTTCTATGAACTAATACATGTCCGCCTTTGAGTTTTCATAAGCAATTTCATCGATTTCTCACACAAGGTTATTTAAGACCATCCTTACCTTACTTGTGCAACAACATATATTAATTACCAAATCACCATACATTATTATTTTTATTTATTAAGTAATTTATTTATTTTTGAATGGCAAGGCCCCAAAAATTCATCATACATTATACTTTATTCACATTTCGGGAAGGATAGATGAGAATGTGACGCATCGTATACGAGTAGGATGGTTGAAGTGGAGGGCTGCGAAAGGGGTGTTGTGCGACAAGAAGGTCCCACTTAAACTGAAAGGTAAATTCTTTAAGGTGGCAATTAGACCAGCCATGTTGTACGGATCAGAGTGTTGGCCAATGACGAAGGCCCAAGAGAGGAGGATGGAGGTGGCAGAAATGAGGATGCTTAGATGGACGTGTGGTAAGACCATGCTAGATATGATACCAAATGGAGTTTTTAGGGAGAAATTGGAAGTTGGGAACATCATCAACAAACTTAGGGAAGGACGACTTAGATGGTTTGGGCATGTTAGGAAGCGCCCACTTTTAGCCCCAGTTAGGAGAGTCGAGACCCTCGCCGTTGGCGGCGTAAGGAGAAGGGGTAGACCTAGACGTAGGATGGAGGATAGATTGAAGCTCGACATGAAAGAGCTCCTACTGACGGAGGACATGACTTCTGATAGGAGCCTGTGGAGGAGTAGAATTAGAATTATTGAGTTTTTTTTTTTTTTTTTTTTTTTTTTTGTTAGTTACTCTTATTATACAACTACATATATAACTATAACTAGATATTCAATAACCACACTATTTATACCCTTCTACATGGTTTATTTGCCTTTGTATCTATGTATATGTTTTTAGGCTATATATATGTACCGATGTATATGTTTGTATCTATATATGTATCTATGTATCTAAGTGCATGTATTGGTGTATGTATGTTTGTCTGTCTTGTATCTGTACCTAGGTATATATATCTACGAATGTATCTATATGTATTTATGTTTAAGCATGAGTTTTTTTTTCATGCTTTCGTGTGGTATATATATATCGGTGTGTGTGTCTGTGTGGGTGGGTATATATATATATATACATATGTATATATATATATATACATATGTATATATATATATATACATATGTATATATATATATACATATGTATATATATATATATACATATGTATATATATATATATATATATATATATATATATATATATATATATATATATATATATATATATATATATATATATATATATGTATATGTATATGTATATGTATATGTATATATTTTGTTTGTCTGTATGTCTACCTGAAATTAAATGGTTATGTGCACTATTTTATTCATGCTCTTTGCCCTACTGTTGTGCATTACTGCTATATGTGTCCCCTTTATGGTTACTGTGTATGGTTGCTTCTTGCTAGGCTCTCATTACTCGTACAGGTACGTATCATTTGCCCTCTCTATTTCGTTCTTATGAGCTCTTCGGGCCGGAGGTCCTTTAGGAAGCAATCTCTTTTGCGCTAGAGTAGAGGGAGGGACGACCTTATCTAGGCGCGGGTTCTATACCCGCGGGTGGAGTAGTGACTTCCTTCTAATCTAGGGTACGAGGAATGATTGTCTACACTCACCTCCCCAATACCCCACTTTCGTTGGATTGAGTATTGTTGTTGTTGGTGTTGTTGTAAGAAGTAGTACACTTCATTATTCTCAAGGTTATTTAAGAGCATCATTACTTTAATCGTGCAACATACATTTAATTTCCCAAATTATCATACTAGCAAGTGCACTTTACTATTCTCAAAAACGGTTAATAGCTCTTATTCACAATTTATTGCCCTTTCGATATTTGGTAAACTTCACGGTCACTTTGTGGCCCTTTCGGAAACTCCTAGTCCACATGGACTGTTATATATACTCCTAGCTCGATGCATATTGTCTCTATCGTATACTCTTATCACTTATTAATCGTCTAAAATAATACCATCTATTTTTAAAAGAAATAGGTTACAGTAGCAATGGAAGCAATACATGTAAATGACTAGGAATGTGTCAACCTGCTACCAAAATATGTCAACCTGCCCGACAGAATAGTCAAAGATATGTGTATTACTCCGAATATATGTTCCAAAGTAGTTAGGATGGTCCTGACCATAATGCCACTATGGTCTATACTATCTGATGGAAAAGTTTTAAGAACGATAATCAAATACTAGTAAATCAAAGTGGTAAATAGTGCATTCAGGTACTACGTTGGCTTCAGCAGGAATGCTTCCGCTTAAACGTGTTCCTCAATCCGCATCTGTTATTATTAGATAATAAAACAAAAGTGGCTAGTCTACATCACACAAGGATCTGAAATGTAACATCATAACATAACTACAACAACATTCAATAATTATTCAAATCGGAAAGATGCTTGGAACCACTAAAGATTTGGGACTTCTTTCATTTGGAAACTTCATCGGGCTTCTTCATTGCTTCAACTTCTTTTCCAATGACTAGATACGTCCCTCCAAAGATTCAAGCTCATTCGCCTACACAATCAAGGATGATAATTAGTTGGAGCTTGAAAACAAAGCACCAAATAGATGGCACAATAAGTATCACAGTATTTTCAATATACACATATGGATACATACCAATACCAAAAGCAATAAATAATACTTGAAATTCATACACAAGAGCAGGCAAAGTTGGCATGCACATTATATGCTAATTATGCTAACAACCACATAGATTTCCAAAGGCATATGTTGGATGTTAAAGACAACTTAATGTTACGTATACAGAGGATCCATTAGAGAGAAATAAACATTCAAGCACATACGACCTCGATCACAACAGTATCAACAATTAGGTAACCCAAGAACATTTTAATCAAGAAAAGATGTAATCACCCCACGCTCCTCTTTGATTCCAGACATATTTGGTATTGCTTCAGTGAATCTATCTATAGACTTTTTATTTGAACGGATTAAAATAAACGTGTCAAGAAAACAACCTAACGATCAGAAGCAAATAGTCAAAAATAACTCAGGACTCTGTATTAGAATAAGTTACAAAAGTACAGCCGAAGCTACATACCAACCAACAAACAAGCTCAATCATTCGACCTAAACGTTTGAACCTTCCAGTCCAAAATGAGACAGGTTAACTGAAATATTGGCCGGGTCTTCTACTGTATATCTGGCAATAATAATTGCCTTATTATCCCATTTACCTTTCTTTTCCCTTTATCTCACAATAAAAATATAACAAGAAATAATTATAATACATATTGTGAATTATATCATATGTACACAAAATTAGTAAGGTATAGTCAGATATGTTTCAGTTGTTATGGTAAGACGTGAATGATGAATAAGTAGTAGGCCATGCTACTATATCGAATAAGTAGCAGGCGATGCTATCATATCCTACCATAACAATACATGTCTCCTAGCCACTATAAACACCTTATCGAATAACAGCATAATATACATCTCTTACCTAAACATCAGGCAAGAAAAAAAAACTTGATCATCTTCTGCAAAAAATTATTTCAGCCTAGACATTCTTCTTTAACATGTGCACAAACACAAAATTAGGAGCACAGTTAATATGTACTATACCATAACTCAATACATTTTCACTAATCGTGTAACCGCCCACAATCAGGCTACAAAAATGATATTATATAAAAATTAATAAGCTATGGTACAAAGTGACATCTAGTAAACTTGTTTATGCAATACTAATTAAACGATTTGCCCTAATTTTTATACTTCAGTTACCTAGCTAGGCTTTTGATCTCCAACTGCTGTATAAATGCAATCATATTGAAAAGAAACCTAAAACACTTGTCAATTACTGCTACAAAACCTATATCGTATCCGGAACAAAAACAATTAATCAATGAATTCAATTGGTAGTATAAAAATGGAAGATATAAAAGGAGAAAATGAAAAAACCTGCTTATAAACTGATTGAAGATAAATTTGGTTATTATAATGCATTACACCTTGATGAAGTTTGATACACGAGTCCTTATAGAAAATTAAACAAGAAACGGCAGCTCCGGCGTAGAGGACATGTGCTAACTTCACCCGCAGTACGTGCCCCATGACTTTTTTCCGATTTGTTTGATGATCAGAATTGTGATTAAGGTGGCATATAATGTACACTCTATTACTGGATCATACAGGCCCACCCAAATATGAGACCTTTTGAGGAGAGATGGAAAAGATAATTTGATTTTTTTTTTTTTTTTTTTTTTTATCACTTTTCAAATCAAGTTGGTCAATTTTATTTAAGTTTCAAAAAGTTGCATAGATCGTGTGGATAGTGATTTTGAACCTTCATTTATTCTACCATGAAGTAGTACTTTTGAATTCAAGAAATTGCTTTGATTAACGAGTAATTATCTCATATGGTTGGTATGATGTAGTTATCATATAGTAGTTTTGGGGTTATGCCTTCTCTCTTTTACAATTCCTGGCTTCATTTATGTGTTATATATGAGTGTAGTTTCTGTATTGTTCTTATTTCTTTACTATTATTGTTGGGCTGGGTGGTGGGAATTAGTGAGGCCGTAATTTCCCAACAACTGGTATCAGAGCGTCAGGTTTGACGGGGGTCTCGGTTATAGGAGTCGGAGTATGCTCTGTGGTTGCCACGGGAGTGGATCGTCCACATCAGAAACGAGTTCTATTGATCGTATAGGGTATCTAGTTAGACAATATTTTTTCTGATTCGTAGTAATAGTTGGATTTGTTAGTGGCGCGTTGTGGATTTTCGATTTAAAGGGTCCTGGCTACCTGCTACATCTTTTGGCTATTCGAAACGTGAGCAAAATCAGAGAAAGTTGTTGTCTATAGGATACGGATACGATGTCGAAGTTCAGTCCAATGAGGTTTGATGTAGAGAAATTTGATGGGATGATCAATTTTGGCTTATGGCAGGTTCAAGTCAAGGATGTGTTGATTCAGTTCGGTTTACACAAGGCTTTGAAGGGTAAACCCACCCTTGTTCCTGGCAGTGATTCTAGCAGTAAGTTCGATGAAGAAGAATGAGATGATATGGATTTGAGGGCACCAAGTGCGATTCGTTTGTGTCTTGCAAAGAACGTGCTTGCAAATGTGCACGGGTTATCAACGGCAAAGGAGCTTTGGGTTAAACTAGAGCAGTTGTACCAGGGCAAGGGCATCTCAAATCGGTTGTGTCTTAAAGAACAATTTCATACTCTGCGTATGGATGGGGGTTCAAAGATTTCAGATCATCTAAGTATTCTTAACGGTATTGTTTCAGAACTGGAGGCTATTGGAGTTAAAACGGATGATGAAGATAAAGCTTTGAGGTTGATATTATCTTTATCATCGTCTTATGAACACATGAAACCTATTTTGATGTATGGGAAGAAAACTCTGAAGTTTGAAGACGTTACTAGCAAGCTCCTATCCGAGGAGAAAAGACTGGAAGGTAACGGGGTCTCGTCATCAGGAGATAAGATAGTGTTGTGTTCGGATAGGCAGAAGAGAAACTCTAGAAAGAATCTAACATGCTGGAAGTGCGGGAAGACTGGACATGTAAGGGTTAATTGTCCCGGTGGAGCTAATCCGGCAAATGGCTCCAAAGACGCTAACATTGTCTCCGTTGTTACGGAGAGTGACGAATTCCTCTGAAGTCACGTCATCCTCATGGTGTGTCCGCGCCACCATGGAAAGGGATGTTCGTTAGCGGTTCCACAATTGCACATGGGCATTGGTTTGGCATTGATGCATGTTGTGTGGTGGAAACTGATGTTGTAGCTGATGAAACTTCCAGGGAAAGCCAAACAGGAAGTTGCTCCATAAAGTTTCAGCTGGTTGTTCAACAACATGTGCCGAGGTGAAATGCTTGGAATGTGATATTCTAAGTGCTATACTCTTAATGGTGGAGTATGATAATTCTTGTTAAGAGTTATGATTGTCTGTGATGACAATGATTGTCGGTTTAGACAATGTTCGATGAAGATGTAAGTTTTGTCTCTTGGGAGATAATGTCATCGGCATGAAGATGAGGATCTTGAAGTTGTCATCGAGGAAGCATCTATATCGGTTATCCTTATAATGTTGAAGTATGGTTATCTTTTTCTATAAAAAAGGTGGAGATTTGTTGGTTTTATTTTTTGATAGAAAAATTGATATGGTTACTTTGTGAAGGATGTTATCCCACATAGGTGGGAGGAGAAAGTTGGAGGTGAACTCCTTGGCTATAAAAGGAAGTCATGGGATTACTTCCAAATTGCACCAATCAATACACTTTAAGTATTTGATTATTTCTTTCTTTCTTACCCTTGTTTGAGAGTTGTATTAGTTAAATATTTTGGAGAGTGTAATTGGCTTAAGAGAGTCGTCTATATCATTGTAACAATTTGTGATATAGTGTATTTCTCTCTTTGGGGGCCGGTGGTTTTTCTCCTGTTTTGGAGTTTCCACGTTAAATCTTGTGTTGTGTATTGTTCTTATTTCTTTACTATTATTGTTGGGCTGGGTGGTGGGAATTAGTGAGGCCGTAATTTCCCAACAGTTTCTTGAATAGGGTGCTCGTTTCTAAAGTCTTCCGGTTGGTTTTGATGGAATACGGTCATCATACTTGTGTGTCAGCTGTTTTCTTATCAAAAAGCAAATACTAGACCCATCTCTTTTATGTTGTTTTCCCTGCTCTTTACTTCAATTTTTCTAAAAGGCGGTTAGAGTCATTGATGACGGTCGAACGCGATGACGACACCTACCCACACGATCATTTACTTGGTACGTATCATTACAATTCTACCGCCCCTCAGGACACCCTCACAACGAATCCATACGAGCATCACGTGTAGTAAAACCCCCTCAGGTGAGGTCCGAGCGCAAAACGTTCACAACCTCCTAGGCCCATGAAATGGGCGAGGTAACAACAAGGGAAATAGTGCAGCGATTGAGAGTCGAACTCTTGACCTCTCATATGGGAAGACAAGTCACTACCACTACGCCAGCTCCCAGTTGTTTACTCTTTGCTTCCCTTACCATTGTCTTATTATTTTTTTGCCCTTCTTTGAGGTGTTTTACCTTTTGTCGATACTTCTCCGCCTCAGATTTGTTTCACGGTGTTTCTATTTTGGTCGGTTGGTTGAGGGTTTTAAATTAAGGATTTTTTTTCGAATTCTATTTGTTTGCTTCACTTTCTCGCTACTTTAGTTTCATAGGTGGGTTCCACATAGTCCTATACTCTTGAACTTGACGGCATGTGACTCATATTTGTTTTGTTTGGGTGTAATTTTGGTAATTCCTTGTCATGAGTTTGAATTTTGTTTGCGGTGGTTGTTTTCATCACTGGGTGCAATCATTCCATGGTCGTTAGGTTCTCGAAGATTATAAGCATATGGTTTCTATACAGTTTGAATGAAGTTAGGGGATTTCAGTTGTTATGATCCATAAGTTGGGTTATGATCCATAAGTTGGTCATCACATGGTTTGCTGACTCGGGTTGAAAGTTTAATGGTTCAATAGTTAATGGTTGTTTGTTTGTTTGTAATGTTTTAGTTAATTGTAATTGGTGTGTTGTCTGTCTTGTTCAATCGAATGGCAGATAGATCTTATGATCTATTCATACATGTGGCATGTAACAATTGTAATATAATTAGATCTTTTTTTATCTATTTTCATTTTTCATTTTTTTCGCAAAAAAAGGTTCTCGAGAGTATTATTCCGTTCTCTCTTTTCATTTTTGTTTGATTACGAACACAGAACACGTTATGAGTTAACGACTGGCCTTGTTTGCCTCAACTACATACCACATTTTATGAATTATTTCACCACTACAAAATGATGAGAAAACTAATTTATCTAAAGTTAAGCACCACTACAAGAAAAGAGGGCTTTGGTGTCAAGAATTATTGGTCACTAATAACACTAAATTGGTCACTAAGTCAAGTTAGTGATCAAAATAGTGTGGTCACTTTTAGCCACTATAAATCCGTTACAAAATATTATTATAGACCAAAATATCAAAATTGATAACTATAGTGACCTTTTGTTTGGTTACTAATATCATATAGTAACAAAAATGTAGTGACGGACTTTTTTAATGGTTACTAATTTGCACAATTAGTGATCAAATAATAAGTCGTTACTAAAGTGAAACGACAAGGGTGATGAACTAGCTACAAAATACTTGGTCAAATTTTCGAGAGGTCCAAGATTCGATTCCTATTAATGAAAAATATACCCTAAGGGTGGGTATAGTCATAGTGCATATTAAAAGGCCCAATTATATTTGATCCAGCCCATTAGTCACATAAAAATGCCACCTTTACCTTATTCACATTTCTGACTCGCTAGAAACAAATCGGAAAAAAGTTATGGGGTATGTACTGGAGGTGAATACAGCACATGCCTTCTTCGCCGTAGCTGCCGTTGCTTATTATTTTGTCAAGAATCACATGGATCTCAAAAATTATGATGAAATGATGAACCGTAATTACAGATTATACAACAAAAAAACGTCTCAGCAGGTATTTTCATTTTCTCTTTTTCATCTTCCATCTTCCATTTTATTTATACTACCAATTAAAATGCATTTATTTATTTATTTATTTATTTTTTTTCGTTTCATATTTTGTTAGTTTTTTTATTTATTTTATATATGTGGATAGGATGTAGGTTTTGTTATAATGTTTTAAATATGATTGGATTTATACAATTATACAGCAGATGGATATCAAAACCCTAGATAGGTAAATGAACTATGAAATTAGGGCAAATTGTTTAATTCTTATTGCATAGGGATAAGATAAGTGAAAATGTATTAAGTTAATAAGATAAGTGAAAATGTATTAAGTTAAGGTATACATTTTAATTGTGCATCTAATTTTGTGTTTGTGCGTATGTTAAAGAAGATTGTCTAGGCTGAAATAATTATTTTTTTTGCAATAAATGATGATGTTTTTATTTTTCTTGCCTGATGTTTAGGTAAGAGATGTATGTGTATTATGCTTCTGAGTTTTACACAAGTAATTACAGATAGTAAATAGAGTGAATAGTATAAAAATAAAATTAATAAAAACCCTTCAAGTATCAACAGTCTCTGGCTTGGTCAATTTAATTCAACATTTCCACTTTTTGGTCCAACAAAAGCCATAACCAACACAATATTTGGTCTTCCATAAAGAAACTAATAGTTTTTAGTGTTTGTTTTACGTTATAATTTTTAACCTCCAACGCCGGTTAATTGGCTCTCTTGATCTCTTTTGCGTTATTATTTTGTGTTATTACTTACTTTTAGTGTGTGTTTTGATGTTGTATTGTGTAGGCTTTTTATCTTGTTATGCTTTGGTAGGTTGGTTTTGGTTTTTGGATGGCGTTTTTTTGTTTAGGCTCGGGTTGAGTTAGCTTGGTTTTGCTTAGTTAGTTGATGGTAGTTTACTTTTTTCGAGCCTTATGGTCACGGTTTGGTTGTATCGTTTCTAGTGAGTCTTCATTTTATTGATGAAAACATCATGTTATTTAATAGTAATCATTTTTTTAGCCAAAAAAAATTAAAAGAATTAAGAAACTGATTAACTTCAGTTCATGACTCTTTTCTTTTATAGGGCCTGGCGCCTGCTCTTTTGTAGTTTACATCTTTTCTTGATTGTTGACACTGTTGTGATCGAGGTCGTATATGCTTAAATGGTTACACTATGTTGTTGTTGGCATAATAAGCATATTATGTGGATGCCAAGTTTGCCTACTCTCTGTGTATGAATTTCAAGTATTATTTTATTGCTTTTGGTATGTATCCATATTAGTATAGTCAAAATACTGGGATACTTTTTGTGCTATCTATTTGGTGCTTTGTTTTAAAGCTCTAACAAACAAATTGTCATATATCCTTGATTGTTGTGTATAGATGAAGTACCTTAAAACTCTGGACGGACGCATCTCATCATTGGAAAAAGCAATGAAAAAGGAGGCAGATGGAGTTTCCGAATATTGGTAGAAGAAGTCCTAAATCTTTGGTGGTTCCGAGCATCGATCTGTTGACTTAAAAAGTGATTGAATGATGTTGTAGGTAGTATGTTTCCTAGTATGTTACATTTCAAATCCTTGGGTGAAGTATGCATGCCATTTTATTTTATATAATAACTAGTGTTCGAACCCTCGCTTCGCGCCGGGGTTCGGTTTTCAATGTATTATATTGCGTTTAGTTTGTAAAATTATTTTGTGGCTAACGATGATATCGTTGAAGCGCAACTCGAGTCGAACTAAAAGGTATAATCCGTGAAAGATTTAAATGTTATTTTAAATTAACAAAAATATATGTACATCTCCGCGTTTCACTATGGAATTGTCGACTTTTAAAAATTTAACGCAAAATCGACGTGTATGAAAAGTACCTCAAATATTTAGCGTTTTTTAAAAAGCGTCTGATTTGCGTATAGTTAGTGACAGTGTGCTCCTAAAATTGTTTCGAGTTTAACGATGGTTTCAGAAAAATTTAACTCGGTGCGAGCGAGAAGATATGGCCCGTTGAATATTTGGGTGTAGTTTTTTTAAATTTTTTTTATGAAAATGAGTATTTGACACTTTACTCCCTGTTTGGGGGTCGATTTTAATATTTGAACAAACTATGAGGGTTTTTTTTTTTTAAAGGTGGAAAATGGGAAAAAAAGTGAAAGAACGAAAGCACCACTGGCGACTATTATTTATTTTTTGTCTATTAGGTAGTATATAAAGTATGTAGTCGATTTATAACGAATGAGGAGTTTAATGGTTAAAGTGTAAAATGTTAAAAGTTTGTGATAAGCTTGTAAAAACCATAAAGTTAGATATTATATATTTGTTTGGGGCAAAAATGTAAGTAAGTAAAAGAGTGGGGGTGGTTTGTGAAACTTGTGGGTTACTATTCACTTGACTTTTGCCTTTTAGATATAAGGTATAAATAATAACAGATGTAGATGCGGATTGAGGAACACGTTTAGGCGAAAAGCTGTCCTGGTGAAGTCTTAAGTACTCGAATGCACTATTTACCACTTTTATTTAGTAGTATTTAATTAGTTTTCGTTCTTGAAACTTTTCCATCTGATCACAACTTATTTAGAGACCAAGTGTCATTATGGTCAGGACTCAGGACTATCCAAACTATTTTGGAATCTCTTGATACATGTATAATACACCTATCATTGAGTATTCTATGGGAGAGGTTATGACATTTATTTATTTTTATTTTTTATTTTTATTTTTGGCAAAATAAAGAACTTTATTCAACAAGACAAGACTACAAACCTGACAAACAACAAAACACATCATATCAAAACAATAGAACCAAATTACAACTGTACCAAAGAGCAACGAGAACCTAACCAAGACGAGACCAAACATGAACCAAACACTTTACGCCCGAAAAAAGAACCTCACACACCGTCGATATTAAATTTTCTTCACTTGGCACCATGTACCTTCTCGCACTTGATTTTTCTGTAACTTTCTTAACTTTGTGAGCATTCGAAGAATTAATGACGATTCCTTCAACCCGAGACCCTTCAAAACCTCCCGAAAACTTCTCCAAAGAAGTACTCGCCATATCCCAATATTCGAACCCGGGGCATCACCAACCACCCCACGATCACTCCTGAGCAAACCAACATTATCCATGCCATCGAAGAATGCTTGAGTCGTTACACCAAACGTGACATCTTCAGCGAAATCCTTCAAACAAAACGAATCAACATTATCTTCCGACACCGCTTTGAGCTTATGACATATTTTGGTAGTTTGGCACTTGTTAAATGATACCTTCATTAATAACTGAAGGCATTGAAGAATTCGTTGTTAGCGTGTGGAAGTCAGAGGCTCTCATTAACAAGAATTTTTTCTATAAACTCCACTTCTTAAAATCTAAGTTAAAATCTTGGTTGTTTGATTCTAGATCATCTGACCATAACAGGAAGATTGAGTTAAAAACTCGTTTGGATGATATTGATATGAGGTTGGATAACAATTGTGCCTCTCTTGAGGAGTTAGACGAGAGGACAAATGTTACAAATGAATTGAATGATTTGGCTCGGTTGGAGGATATGGATTTGTATCAAAAAGCGAGAGTTAAATGGGATGTTGAAGGTGATGAAAATTCGAACTTTTTTCATACTTTATTGAAGAATAACAGAAGATATCAAATGATCAATGGTATTTCGGTTAATGGAGAGTGGATTATGAACCCGGGTCGGATTAAATATGAATTTTGGAAGTTTTATAAAGATAAGTTCAGTGTGCGTGATGAAGATTGTGATATTCCTTTCATGACCACAGATAGGAGATTGTCTACTGAAGACAATTTGAGTCTTGAATCAATGGTTTCTAATGATGAAATAAAACAGGCGGTTTGGTCTTGTGGTAGTACCAAAGCTCCGGGTCCAGATGGGTATTCCTTTCATTTTCTTAAAGAGAATTGGCATCTGATGAAGGAAGACGTTTTTGTTTCTACTCGTAGTGCATTGGATATGATGTCCTTTCCTAATGGAGTGGGTTCGGCTTTTATCACTTTAATCCCGAAGATTTCTAATCCTATCGGGATTAAAGATTATAGGCCCATTTCTTTAATTGGTATGCAGTATAAAATTGTTGCTAAACTTTTAGCTAACCGTTTAGCTAATGTGATCGATAAGTTGATAAGCCCGGAACAATCGGCTTTTATTTCTGGAAGACAAATTTTAGATGGCCCGATGATGTTGAGCGAGATCATGAATTGGTATAAGAAACGGAAGAAAAAACTTATGATTTTTAAAGTTGATTTTGAGAAGGCGTATGATACCGTTAATTGGAAATTTCTTGATCATATGTTAGAGTTGTTGGGGTTTGGTCAAAGATGGCGCGATTGGATAAATTTATGTCTTAATTCCTCTAGATCCTCGGTTCTTATTAACGGAAGTCCGACGAAGGAATTCATTATAAAGAGGGGTTTAAGACAAGGAGATCCTCTAAGTCCGTTTTTATTCATTATTGTCATGGAGGGTCTTCACTTACTCTTAAAAAAGGCTGTTGAATCGAACCTTATCAGTGGTACTCGGTTCGGAAACTATGATATTAATATATCACACTTAATTTATGCAGATGATGTGATCGTTACTACAGAGTGGAGTTCTTCAGATATGGAAAATATATTACGCGTCTTTCATATTTTTTATGCGGCTTCGGGTCTTAAACTAAATGTTGCTAAATCAAGTATTCATGGAGTTGGTGTTCAAGAGGAAGATATTATGTTTATGGCTAGGAGTGCAGGATGCTTGATAGGTAACAATCAATTTCATTATCTCGGCCTTCCCATGGGTTATAATATGAACATCATTAGTAATTGGAACACGCTTATAGACCGCTTCAAAAACCGGTTATCGTCTTGGAAATCTAATCTTTTATCCATAGGAGGTAGATTGACATTGGTGAAATCGGTTTTAGGGAGCCTTGGAATTTATTTTTTTTCCATGTTTAGATGTCCGGAAGGTGTGTTAAAAAAGCTTGAATCGATTAGGAATTCTTTTTTTTGGGGTAGAAATGAGGACGACAAGAAAATGGTATGGATTAAGTGGTCTAATGTTATGGCTTCGTTGGAAAAAGGAGGGTTAAATGTGGGGAGTATTAAAGCTCTTAATATTGCTCTTTTACAAAAATGGAGATGGAGATTAAACACTTATCCTGATTGTTTATGGTCCTCTGTTATTGGGTCTATTCATGGAACAGATGGTGGTGTTTTGGATAACTCATACAAAGGTAAGAGTATTTGGGTTAATATTATTTCTTCTGTTCAAGATATGCATAAGAAAAATATTATCCCTTTAAATTCCTTACGTAGAAAAGTTGGTAATGGCAATTCGACTAAATTTTGGAAAGATCATTGGATTGGTGATGGTCCGTTGATGGTTAGGTATAATCGTCTTGCTCATTTGGACTCTAACATGGATTGTCTAGTGTGTGATCGTTATATAAATGGTGCTTGGATTTGGAATTGGTCTCGAAGTGGTTTGGGAAGCAGGAACGAAACCATGTTTAGCAACATGCTAGCTGAGTTGTCGTCTTTTTCGATTGGCCCTCAGCATGATACATGGTCATGGTCTTTATCTTCGGATGGTCTTTTTGCGGTTAATTCCACCAGGAAACATGTTGACAGTATTATGTTGCCTTCGATGTCTCCGGTTACAAATTGGTATAAACCTATTCCTCGAAAAGTTAATGTGTTGTTATGGCGTTTGGGCGTGGAAAGGTTACCAACACGTTTAAATTTATTGATGCGCGGTTTAGAGATTAATTCTATAACATGCCCAGTTTGTTCTCAGAATTTGGAGACTCGTGATCATATCTTTTTTGTATGTGAAGTGGCGTCGCAAATTTGGGTTAAGATTAGAAGATGGGTCGATTGCAACATGCCGGTTTTCAACTCATGGTCTGATTGGATTTTATGGTTCGAGCACTGGAGTGGTTCAGAAGAATGCAAGAACAAGGTAATTGCTATTGCTGCAGCGTGTTTCTGGTTCGTGTGGAAGCATAGGAATGGTATTGTTTTCAACAATTTGATGGTGAAGAAATCCGAGATTTTTGATTCTATTTGTAATTTTTCTTACTTTTGGACTAGATATAGAGGAAAATGTAATATTTCTTGGGCCTCTTGGCTCATGAACCCTTTGTAATTGGTTGGTTGCGGCTTCTCTAGTTTCTTTCTAGAGAGTCGGTGTGTTTTTATAAAATTTTGGCCGTTAAAAAAAAAAAAACTGAAGTTTCCACTCCGAGGTGGCACCAGAAAGGCTCACGAACTACTGTAGTGGTGCATTTTTGTGGAAAAAGAGTGGGGGTGTGGGTGAATGGAAAACGGTCACAATGAGAGTGCTTTTTATTATATTTTATTATTATTATTTTTATCGTTTTATCTATTTTTTCACACCTTCTAATTTCGGTTATATTTGTGATATCATTCACAACCTTACTCACTACAAACTTCCATTTCTTCCAATTTTGCCGCATCATAATCATTCAAATAATTTATAGTCTCTTCCATAACTCCACGTAGTGTAAGACAGTATGTATTACAATAATTTTTTTTTTCTTCTTGAAAGACAAGTAGTCGGCATCATCGAGAGGGGACTTAACCACTTTCGTGATTATATGTCACGCACGCACGCGTTTTCGGGTGGAAACCCGAATCGCATTGCAGAAACTCAATCCTTAAACCATCCCGAACGGCAGACGGACCGAGTTTGAATTATGGATCCATCCGAGAAAAAATACCCCTGGGTTCAATCTGAAGCTCCATATTTCAGGCAGATTGATTAATAGCATGAGCAGAGCGAGGCTCGAACCCATAACCTAAATCCAAACTCCACACACAAGGTGTGGGGTTTTTCAAAATGTAATTAACTAGATATTAACTTATAATTTTAACTTATAATGTGTGAAATTTACTACATAGAATTTCATTTTGTGCATCATTTTCAATCATTGTTATTGTTATTTTAATTAAGGTGAAAATTTATAAGGATGCAAGTAGCGATTTATAATAGTGGTTATAGTTCCTTCACATAATAAAGGTCAATTTTCTTAATTAGACAATATACAGTCTAAGACGGCACGTTATTGGCGTGCCAAACCCTCTGTGATGCATTAGATTGTTTTATTTTAGTTAAAAATGTATTTATATATCAATCATATAGTAAAACTTGGAGATGATAGTAAAGAATACAGATAGTTTAATGATAGATTAATGAACATTAGTGAAAGAGTTGATGCTAATGTGGAAAAGTTAGTGAAAACATTGAAGTATATAGACTATAGAGTGGTCTAACATATAATACTCACAATTTAAAGGACTTGACCCTTAAATAGTTAAATATATATCATTCTAAAGTACGTAGCTATTTAAGTCTAACATAAGCAGTAAGATTTCTTCTACACCTGCCATGGAAAATAAATACTCTGTATGTGATAGCTAATGAGTGTACGCTTTTAAAAAAACCTTATTTTGTCCAAATAAACTGGGCTAAAAAACAATATAAATAATTTCATTTCAAATAAATAAATAAAGTAAAAAAGAAAAACAGAGAGAGAAAAACAATGCGAGTATTACTCAAACAGAGGGGATGCCGTAAGCCGGAACCTATACTTAACTGGGCTGAATCTTCTATTTAAGAGTACACCATCTATGAGCTCTTGTAAATCTGTCCCAATCTAATTTAATCAAATTGGGTTGGTTTGTGTAAAATAGCCCAATTTTTCTTTGTTTTTGATTTTTCGTTCTCTTAAATTTACTGCAATAATGTTACAGCGAAAGCATTCACAAACTAGTGAATTTTCAGACTTTAATCGACAAGGGCGTCTCCGAACATGTGCAGAATGTGGAATCGCACATGACCCGAATTTTTGAAGCATTCAAAATTTTATAGAGCCTATATAATAATTCGTTAACTTATATTATTTTTACATAAATCAAATCACGAAAATTTATTTATTAGAAATTTTTTTTACAAAAAATCAGTTATAAAACAGGTCTTCCAACGTGTGTAAAAGCCCTTTTGTAATGACCCGCCTTTTTCCATTTACTTTCCGTTTATTTATTTTAAAGTCCGTTATTAAATTATAACATCACCGTTAATTTGCGTTTTTTTTTAAAAAAATATTTCGTTTAGATAATTCACGCACCCGCTTTTAAACTCGAGAGACTAAGGTTGCCAAGTGGGCAAACTAGTTGACTAGGTCAACTAGTCAACCCACCACCACCACTCATTCATTCATCACCTCCTCATCTCTTAATACTTCCACTTTATGCTCTCAAACTCCCAAATCATTCAATCATCATCTAAATCCGATCTAGCAAGCATTCTTCAAAACAAATTACATATTTGAAATCCTTGCAACTTCCTCTTCGATTCCATACCAACTTCATCTCTTTTGGGTAACTTTCTAAAAACTCTAGATTTCATGTTCTTAGTGTTTTTAACTTATAAAAGTGTTAATTAGTGTCTATGGCTCAAGTCTAACATGAATATGTGATTTATTTGCTTGTTCTTGTTATTTTGGTGTAACTAGCTTAAACTTGAAAAATGACTAGTTTGATCTTGAGTTTTGGTTGATTAAATGTTGTTAGATGTTAAAGTGCATGTATTAAATGTGTTACTAGCATCACTAGCTTCAATTTGGAATGTAGATTGACTTAGAAAGACTTCAATAACATGATTGATGAGTTTATGATTTTTAGTTAGGGTTTGGTAGCCTTAAATGTGAACTTTGATGCATTAAATGCTTTGCGATGTTGTTTGTAATTGTTTAGTTGTATTGTATGCATAATTACCTTTGAAACGGCGTATTATATGTGTGTCTTAAGTTCCCGAATCGGCATATGCGTTTATGAACTTGAAACATTAAATGAGGTGCATTAAATGATCATTCGACGATAATTTGGTTATTGTAAATGATTTTTTGTTTGATGAAATGTACTTAGTTGTATTCCTCGTTAAATTACATTTCCAACGATATAAGATACTTGTTTTGAATGTTTACGGTTCATGATTTATGGTTGTTTGAAGTTAAATTCGTGCATTAGACAAAATGCAGCAACAGCCCCTGGAAACTCAAGCTTCGTGATCGCGGAGCTCCCCACACACAGACCATCACGATCGCGGAGCAGTGGTCTGGAACTGAGAAACTGGCTGATCAAAGGGACTTTGTGATTTCACGTTTTCACCCTCGCTTAACCGCAACTCCGATTAACATGAAACTTGACCAACATGTTTATATATGGTTTCTCATCATGGAAAAATTGTCGAAAACCCGACCCGACCTGTTGACTTTGACTTTGACCAAGTTTGACTTTTAGTCAAACTTAACCAAATACTTATGCAATCGTTCTAACATGCTTTTATACTTATATCTTGCATGAAACTTGACAATTTGACTCACATGCTATATTAATCGAGTCGTAACGAGCCATAGAACTAATTGAACAACTTTGACCGACCGTGTTTACCAATATTGATACAACCTATTTGTTTAGGTCAAGACTAGCATTCGTTCTTGCACACGTTTACTTGTGAAGTACATTTATATTCGTGCACTCAAGGTGAGATCATAGTCCCACTTTTACTCTTTTATACTTATATTTGGGATGAGAAAACATAAACGTTTCGTTTTACAAAGTGAACACAAGTACGAAAACAACCATTATACGTACGAGTTAGAACAAGAAGCCTCAATTCAATTATCATTAGTTACACTTGCAGGGTGTAAGCGAGAACTTATGTTGTGTGGCCATACGGGTTTGACAAACCCTCATTCGGACGGTTCGCTACCGTTATTCGGATGAAATATATTTTCGAGTATAAGTGTATGTTCTAACACTATATTAATGGGGTACATGACATTTAAGCCTTGATAATTGGGTGCTCGTGATAACAACAACAACTTTTAAAATGGGTTACTATTATTTCAACGTTATAAATCTTGTGATTCAACTTACTCACTTACTTACTTACTAAACCCATGATTTCACCAACGTTTTCGTTGACAGATTTTCTATGTTTTTCTCAGGTCTTTGAATGCTAAGTGATACATGCTTCCGCACTCTATTTTGATACTTGCTTGGATGTCGAGTATACATGCATTTATGGAGCGTCTTTTGACTTTACTTTAAATTGTGTCTCATAGGTTTCATTTGTATTTAAAACGTTGTAACACATTTAGTCGTTGAACTACCTTGTAAACTTTGAAACATCTTTACATTTGAAATGAATGCGACATATTTTTGGTCAAACGTTGTTTTAAAGACTTATGACCACGTAACGGGACCTAAGAAGACGTCACCGTCAATGACGATTGTGATGA
This sequence comes from Rutidosis leptorrhynchoides, assembly GCF_046630445.1. Taxonomy (NCBI): domain Eukaryota; kingdom Viridiplantae; phylum Streptophyta; class Magnoliopsida; order Asterales; family Asteraceae; genus Rutidosis; species Rutidosis leptorrhynchoides. The sequence continues at coordinate 83,382,356 of NC_092333.1, forward strand.
CCCGGAAATTTCGACTAAATTTAAACTTAATCTTTGTATGATTAACATTTCCGACACGATAAGCAAAGTCTGTAAAACTGAATCTCAAAATTTTTGAAATACCTTCGGTTGTTTTCGACGATTCGCGAACAATTATATGTAAACAGATACATATATACTATAACATGAAAAGGTAACAATGTATTAATTGTTTGATACCGTACATTAAACTTATTGGTTTAAATATCTATTTGAATATATATGATAAGTTGAGATATTTATTATTAAAATTTATTTATAAATAACTTCCAATGTGTATTTAAAAATTGATTTATGTATATTAAAAAGATATATACATATATATAATAAACGATAGTAACATTCGTTTATTGATTCGATTGATATTTAGATAAGTTAACTAAAGCGTTTAAGATGAACCAGTAAAACACTAATTTGCTACAGTGTTTTCCAATTTGCCACATTACTCAAAATGCTACAGTGTTTTCGAAAATCACTATTTGCTACAGTGAAATTGACTTTGCTACAGTGAATTGCTACAGTAAAACACTGTTTTAAAATGTATTTTAACAAATAACGAGACATTTATTTATAGAAGTAAATGACCAAAATACTCGAAAGTTTAAGATATACTTTGAGTGGTATAGTTTAGGGATAATTTAAGGCTATATTTTAACAAAGGTACGATTCACGAAACGAAAAGTATTAGTTTTCTAAGCGTACGAAAATGCGTTCGAGAAACCGGAACCGGGACATAAGTCAAGTGATGACGTACGACTTATCGGAACAAAAATTACAAGTCAACTATGCACGTGAATTTAATATAATATATAATTAATTATTTAAATTATATATATTATTAAAAATTATGTCGACAAACAATATGACAAACAACTTTTGAGCTGGACAGGGACCTCATGCGATCGCATGAGTTCCCCATACACTTCTCATGCGATCGCATGAGCTGAGATTGCAGGCCACATCTATAAATTCTCACGAATTCGTTTCATTTTTTTTTTCATTTCTATCTATCTCTGTATTATTATTATTTTTATTATTACTATTACTATTACTATTATTATTATTATTATTATTATTATTATTATTATTAAGATTAATATTATTATTAATCTTAATATTATTAGTAGTATTATTATTAATTAGTATTATACATAAAATATTACGACGGAGTGCTGTCCAAGTAATTTTCAAAACAAGTTTTCGAGCAAGCTAGAGCTAAGGAAATTATGGGTTATTGCCAAGAAGGTTATGGGTAATTTTCGGGGGTATTTTTGTGAATCAAACCTTGTGCTTATTATCTCCAATGCGTCTACGTACTTTCCTGTAATATTGTATATCAATATTAAAGTGTGAGTTTCATATGATCCCTTTTACCCTTTACATTTTCGGGCTGAGAATACGTGCAAATGCTTTAATAACTGTTTTACAATAATTATAAAGTGTGAGTTTCATATGATCCCTTTTACCCTTTACATTTTTGGGCTGAGAATACGTGCAAATGCTTTAATAACTGTTTTACAATAATTATAAAGTGTGAGTTTCATAAGATCCCTTTTACTCTCTACATTTTTGGGCTGAGAATACATGCAAATGCTTTATTAACCGATATACAATATTTATATGCGTGAGTTTCATTTGCTCCCTTTTTAATTGCTTTTGCAATCTATATTTTTGGACTGAGAATACATGCACTTTATTTTAAACGCAATGGATACAAGTACATACTAAATTCTACACCGAGTTTGAACTGAAAATCCCTTAGCTTTGGTAACTAGTAACTGCCAGTTATAAGAACTGGTGGGCGCTAGTAGTAGTATATGGATCCATAGGGCTTGACATCCCCGTCTGTTCCAGGTATAGAAAGAAACTCTAGCCTGAACTATAAAACAGACGTATGCTATTTGAAGTTAGTACACGTTGGATTGCGTGTATTGTACATGTTGGTTGCATGTTAAACGAGGGGTACTTATTATATATACGTTAAAGTTTAGTTACCAGGGTGCTCAACTTTGTAGAACCGATTGATAAATGTTTCGGATGAAACAACTGAAATCTTGTGGTCCACCTTTTATGTTAAAACATATTGATAAACGTTTTGAATGAAACAACTAAACTTTTGTAATCCACATTGATATACGGATTATGTGTAATATTAAAACTATGAACTCACCAACCTTTGTGTTGACACTTGAAGCATGTTTATTCTCAGGTTTCTAGAAGTCTTCCGCTGTTTGCTGATACGTGATACAAGTTGTGTGCTTGGAGTCATACATGCTATATACAAGAAACTTGCATTCACCAAACCATTACCATGTACCTTATTTTGACTATATTGTCAATAGATGTATTATTGTAAACCATTTAAATGGTGATTGTCTATACGTAGGAATCATCAGATGTTAAAAACCTGGAATTTATATATTCATTTATGAAATACCTTTTCAAACGAATGCAATGTTACAAAACGTATCACATAGAGGTCAAATACCTCGCCATGAAACCGATGAATGACGTGTTCGTCCATATGGATTTGGACGGGCCATCACAGTTGGTATCAGAGCGTTGGTCTTAACGAACCAGAATTTGCATTAGTGTGTATAACCGGTTATTGTTAGGATACATTAGTGAGTCTGGACTTTGACCATGTCTGCATGATAAAAGTTGTTGCTTATAATTTCTTGTTAGAAATTACCTGCTTATCATTCCTTGTATGGAAAATTACCTGCTTATCATTTGTAGTCTAGACACACCTTATTGCATGGATTGCATGACTAGTGTATAGACAAAATGAATATCTTAGCGTATCTGTTACTGTTACCTTTACTTGACAGTTTCCGAAAGTTTCTCCTTAATTTGCGGATCCTTTGTACTATATAAAGGTATTCTATGTAATTATAATATCATCCGATATCCGAAAATCATTTCACATCGAAAATTCTTTATCTAACCGTGTAAGATGAATTCTGCAAGTAATTTGAGTTCTTCGGATTCCGATATGGATTTCTACCTGAGTTCCGAAAGCAGTGTAACCGGAATGAATCAACCAATCAGTCATCACCAATTCTGGATGAATTGGGGATGGGTTCGTAGTCTACTTAATCATTGGAGACAAGAAGAAGGCGATCCCTTCCATCCACCACATTGCCCTCTTGGTGAAGAACCTGAAGCACTTACAGGCGAACCTGTTTGTAATACCATTTTTTCTCTCATTTCTAGAGTATCTCACTATGATTATATACTATCTCACATTCTAGATCTCATTCATCCGCTTGTCCGAACCGCCAATCATCCCGGAATAATAGAAGAAGTTAACGAGCTTCGCGCTCGAGTTTTGGCTTTGGAGAATATGATGCACAATTTGCAGGCATCACAGGCAGCACCAGTAGCACCACCAGTACCAGCAGCACAACCAACAACAGTACCAGTACCACCAACAACAACATTCGCACCGTAAACCTTAACCTCACAATCTGTCCCACGAGTATCAACCTCATATGCACCGTAGGCACCGAAGAATACTAATAACCATAAACGATGAAGTATTGATTCATAACTTCATTGGAGAAATATCCTGCGATGATTATGTAATCTTTAATATAGAAGAGATTATTCGTTTCTAGTTCCAACCGAAAACCAAATGAGTTTAATAACTCATTAAATCTATACTACATCTGAAGGAAATATACATACATATATTTTCATAAAGATTGTAATTGAAAATCCTTTTGTACAAACTGTTAATGATGAGAATATTTTAACGGGTAGGTAATACCCTAGAAATATATAAATTCCACATTAATATGTTACACTAAACATTCTTCAATTCTGATTCAGCAATTATTAACTATACTACTCAAACCTACAGATATACGTATCTGTTCACCGTAGAATAACCATTTTCATTCAATTTCATATTCTGATTTCGATACATCAGAATCCAAGTCAAGATTAAACGGAAAACATCACTCTTAGATTCCTACGTCTTTCAAAACCATGCTTCGAAAACCATGCTTTGAATTCAGAACTGTACTAGAACATCATATGATTACATTTTGCATTCAAACCCATCGAAATTCTTGGAAACACTTCAACTAATGAACAAACGAGAAGACAAACCAACTACACGATATCTACGAGAAGAAAGATTTGTACTTATAATCATACATCTGGAAAGCTCTCGAAACCTAAGTAAAACTTTAACACGTATCTGTGATAAATCCTTCGGCATTATTATTACTGAAAATAACCTTACAATTTCTTTTCAAGTATCCAGTTTTGTCACAACTTCAGCAAGTCAACTTCATTTGGATAAGCCTTAATTGAAAACTATCTATCACATGTTCTGTAAAGATATTGCAGGTACTTTTGCTTTGGACGATACTAATCAGTTTTACCCGGTTTACTGTAATACATTTGAAAGAAAGATGGATCTACACGATGAATCAATTCCATCATTAAAAGGAAGTAAAGTCTTCCGAAAAAGACACGTGCTTCTTGATTTAGGTCATGAAGTTGTCGTCCAGACCAGCTGTAGGTTGACGAAAAATCTAGAAAAGTCATCTCTAAAATCAGCAGGAAATCCATGGACCTCAGCATCAAACAGGGTCTCCAAGTGGTCAGATTTATCCTAACCATGAGAAGGATTTATCTCGTACAATGGGGAGGCACCGTGCAAATTAGCTTGATAAGACTAATGAATCAGATCCCCAGAAAAGGATAATCTCCTTAAAGATTAAAAATCAGCTTTTAAGACTGATAATACTCAATCCTAGAGATTGACCTTAAAGATTGAGAATTCAAACTCATGGAATTCGATGATATCTAAACTCGAGCATGAACGAGAAAATATTTTGATCAAAAATACAAACCGATTTGTTTTCTGAAAAACCATTTTCAATGCGTTCATTACCATTGAACGTAAAATCCTAAGAAATTCACCTGGAATTCATTAGGTCACCTGAACCAAATCGGGTGTCAACCGTAAGAACGGTGGTTGCATAGCATGGTCGGAGACAGGACCTTGTGCCAGACCGAAAAATCATAAGATGATCTTTACTATCGCTCCTACCAAGGATAGTTCTAGCATCCGACACGTTAAAAGACCATAATCATCTGCATGTCACGGGACATTGCCTTAACAGTTTCTTGTTCATCGCTTTCCTTTACAACCGGACGGTAGTTTGCCGAAAAGTAATATACGGAACACGTAAACTGGATGTGTGCTTTCCGATACCGGGATAGCAGTGGATTACACGAACCTAAATGTTTTTAGCCAAAATATTGATCCACAAATATATTTTGCAACACCAATGGTGGATCAAATCAGAAAACTTATCTAGGGTAAAAGCTAGATTGAATTTTCAAAAGATCAAATGTTTTCATAAAGATCCTATTTCCTAAAGGATCTAAATTTTTATAGTCATGTGGGACTGTAAACCGCCTTTCAAATGTGCACTTTGCTTTGGAAACCGAAAGTAAATCGGCTATTTGATTGCAAGTGTCGTTGACCTAAACCCAAGGCAACTGTGGATGACACACCCACCTTTAACCATGGTTCTATTGTTAATATCATTGTTTATACCGCTCTATCAAAATCACTGATGTACAAAGTGTGAAGAATAAAGAAGTGATTCGTGTGATGTATTATATTATTTCAAGACTGTATTGCTTGAGGACAAGCAACGCTCAAGTGTGGGGATATTGATAAGGCTAAAAAGGAACATATATTTCATAGCAAAATCCCCCAAGAAAGACAAGATTTTAGTTGCAATTGTTCCATTTTCGAGTAATATTCGTTTATTTTAAATAAGTGCGAAGACAAAAGGCGAAAACGAAGATTTGAAGACGCAAAGGTCCAAAAAGCTCAAAAGTACAAGATACAATCAAAAAGGTTCAAATTATTGATGAAGAACGTCTAAAAATGACAAGAGTACAAGTTACAAAACGCAAAGTACACGATATAAAATTGTACGAAAGGGCGTTCGAAAATCCGGAACCGAGGCATGAACCAACTTTCAGCGCTCGACGCAACGGTGTAAAAATTACGAGTCAACTATGCACAAGAATAAAATATAATATTTAAATAATTCATAATAAGAATAATATTAAATAATAAAAAGTTGTTAATTGAGCATAGTTTAGGGGTCGTAAATGAAAATTTCAATTCTAATTTCGCTATAAAAGCGATGATTTACGATCAATTTGAGAGACTTTTTTTTCGATCATTTTTTCTATCTTTTTCTTACTTTTCTATATCAAATATCAATATCTATATTTATAATTCTCTATCATAATGTTAATGTAATCAGATATAACAATAATCTTAATTTTAATTTTAAATTATGATAATAATAAGATTTATGATAGAGATCGTTTGAGTGTGTAAGTCGAAATTCTGTCCGTGTAACGCTACGCTATTTTTAATCATTGTAAGTTATGTTCAACCTTTTTACATTAATGTCTCGTAGCTAAGTCGTTATTATGCTTATTTAAAATGAAGTACTCATGATGTTGGGCTAATTACTAAAATTGGGTTATTGAACTTTGGACCATAATTAAGGTTTGGGCAAAAGACCGACACTTGTGGAAATTGGATTATTGACTATTAATAGATGGGGGGTATTGTCTAATTGAGTGACAACTCATTGGAGTCTGTCGAACCTATCTTCAAATTAATTAACCTAATAATTAATAATGATTATGGTTGTCCTATTTAGTGACGTTCATATGGAATCTGTTATAATCATTTAATTAATCAATTGGGTTGGGTAATTGATTATTCATTCTAATCAAGTGGATGAATTAATATTCATAAACTAATTAAAACAGGGGTGGATTACATACATTGATAACTGGTGTAATTGTTGACAGAAGTGATAACTGCGTCACAGTTTAAATCCTTAATCAGTTGGAATATTTGACTTCGGGTATAAGGGTAATTTGACGAGGATACTCGCACTTTATATTTATGACCGATGGACTATTATGGACAAAAACCAGATAGACGTATCAAATAAACCAGGACAAAGGACAATTAACCCATGGTAATAAATTAAAATCAACACGTCAAACATCATGATTACGGAAGTTTAAATAAGCATAATTCTTTTATTATATTTCTCATCGTATCTTTATTTACTGTCATTTTATTACTCGCAATTTTATTTACTGTCATTTTATTTATTGTCATTATTTTACGCACTTTAATTATCGTCATTTATCTTTGCGCTTAAAATATAGAATCGACAAACCGGTCATTAAAAGGTAAAACCCCCCTTTTATAATAATATTACTACTTATATAATTATATATATTTTGTATAAATATAGTTGTTAAAAATATAGTAAGTATCACCAGCTCCCTGTGGAACGAACCGGACTTACTAAAAACTACACTACTCTACGATTAGGTACACTGCCTATAGTGTTGTAGCAAGATTTAGGTATATCCCACTCTATAAATAATTAAAACTTGTGTCATATTTTGTAGTATTTTGTATTAAAAATAATACTATTTCGTACCCTCACGCTACATCATCAGTGACTCATATTGACGTTCCGATATTATATCATAAAGAATTTAGGGCGGGTCAAGGAAAATTTTCTCTCTATCTTTATTCCATATCACAATTAGTATTATTGAGAATACTAATCAACGATATTCTTGTGTCTTGAAGGAACAATGCCTCCTCGCCGAGGTCAACGCAATGAAACTCCCGAACAAGCTCTTCAACGAATGATAGCCACCACCGTAGATGCGGCCATGGCCGATCACTCCTCCAACAATAACAATAACAACAACAACAACAACCATGGAGCCGGTAATTCAAACGAAGGGAGCTCCTACAAGAACTTCATGGGGTGCAAGCCTTACACTTTCGATGGAACCGGGGGACCGGTTGCTCTCACTCGATGGTTAGAACAAATGGAATCCGTTTTTAGCATAAGCGGTTGCCGGGACCAAGATAAAGTCAAGTATTCCACCCACACTTTTGCCGGTATTGCTCTCACATGGTGGAATACATATGTACAATCGGTGGGTACCGATGAAGCCCACACACTCTCTTGGGCCGATTTAAAGGAAAAGATGATCACTGAATACTTCCCACGTGAAGAGACTCGAAGGCTCGAGAACGAGCTAAGAAGTTTGAAAGCGGTCCGAAATGACCTCAAAGCTTATAATCAACGATTTGCCGAGTCAGCCCTAATGTGTCCGGCCCTCGTGACTCCCGAGTCTGAACTTTACATGGATGGCCTCCCTAAGAGCATTAAACACGGGGTAATGCCATCCAAACCCACTAACATACAAGAAGCTTTAATGATGGCCCATCAATTGATAGAAACGGTGGATGAAATTGAAGTTCCAGCACCAAAGGCCGAGGATAAATCGGGAGGCAACAAAAGAAAATGGGAAGCCCCCCAATCAAGCAACTACAACAACAACTTCACCAAGAAGCCTTTCACCTCCGACGGCAAGAAAAATTATGCTGGGACTCAACCTTTTTGTAACAAATGCCACAAGCATCACTTTGGTGAATGTGGCAAGCCATTTTACCACCGGTGTCAAAGGAGTGGTCATGTGGCCAACGATTGTAGAAGTGCCGCCCCCGTCGCTCAAAAGGGGCCCAATGCACCAAGGACGGTTACTTGTTACGAATGTGGCCAACTGGGTCATTTTAGAAATGCATGCCCAAAGAAGAAAGCTAACCCCAATGCACGCGGCCGAGCTTTCAATATTAACACCAAGGATGCCCGATATGACAATGAACTAGTCACGGGTACGTTGCTCCTCTACAACTCTTATGTTTCTTGCTTATTCAATTCGAGTGTTGATAAGAGCTTTGTATCCAAGACCTTGATTCATTCTTTTTGCACTCCACCACTCCCACTAGATACTACTTGCACCATTGAAGTGGCCAACGGGAAACTATTGAGTGCCGAAAAATTTTATCGGGGGTGTACGTTAAACTTATTGGGTAAAGAGTTTGAAATTGACTTGATACCCATAGAACTAGGGAGCTTCGATGTAATAATTGGTATGGATTGGTTAGCCAAAACAAAATCTCACATCCTTTGTGATCTTAAAGCAATTCAAATTCCTATCAAGAATGGTGAACCCTTGATTGTATATGGCGATAAGAGTTGCACCGGACTCAACCTCGTCTCGTGCCTTAAAGTTGAAAAATATCTTCGTAAAGGTTGTTTCGCGACCTAGCCCATGTTAAGAAAGTTGAGACCGATGAGAAGCATATCGATGATGTGCCAATTGTTAGTGACTTTTCCGATGTATTTCCCGAAGAATTGTCGGGTCTTCCACCTCATCGACCGGTTGAATTCCAAATCGATCTTATTCCGGGAGCCGCACCCGTAGCACGTGTACCGTATAGGCTTCCTCCATCTGAAATGCAAGAATTACAAAGTCAAATTCAAGAACTACTTGACCGTGGTTTTATCTGACCTAGCCATTCACCATGGGGTGCTCCGATTTTATTCGTTAAGAAGAAAGATGGATCCCTACGAATGTGCATCGATTATCGTGAACTAAATAAATTTACGGTTAAGAACCGATATCCTCTTCCTCGTATCGATGACCTCTTTGATCAACTACAAGGATCTTGTGTATATTCAAAAATCGATCTCCGCTCGGGTTATCATCAACTAAGGGTTAAGGGTGAAGAACTAAGGGTTAAGGGTGAAGATGTCTCCAAAACCGTTTTCCGGACTCGTTAAGGTAGTTATGAGTTTCTTATAATGCCATTTGGTCTAACTAACGCACCAGTGGTGTTCATGGATCTTATGAACCGCATGTGCAAGCCGTACCTCAACAAATTCGTTATTGTATTCATAGACGATATCTTAATCTACTCAAAAAGCAAAGAGGAACACGAACAATACCTCCGACTCGTGCTCGAACTCTTGAGATAAGAACGACTCTACACCAAATTCTCCAAGTGTGAATTTTGGTTAAAGGAAGTTCTATTTGTTGGTCATGTTGTAAGCGATCAAGGTATTAAGGTCGATCCCGCAAAAATTGAAGCCATTAGTAAATGGGAAACCCCTACTACTCCTACTCACATTCGCCAATTTTTAGGCCTCACCGGATATTATCGTAGATTCATTGAAGATTTCTCCTTGGTTGCTCGTCCTCTAACCACGTTAACTCACAAGGGAAAGAAATTCGTTTGGAAAACTGAACAAGAGTCCGCATTTCAAATCTTGAAGAAAAAGTTAACCACCGCTCCTATCTTGACTCTTCCCGAAGGCAATGATGATTTTGTTGTATATTGCTATGCCTCGAAACATGGTTTTGGGTGTGTATTGATGCAACAAAATAAAGTCATTGCTTACACCTCTCGACAATTAAAAATCCATGAATGGAACTACACGACACATGATCTCGAACTAGGAACCGTTGTCTTTGCTCTTAAAATATGGAGGCACTATCTTTACGGAACCAAAAGTACTATCTTCACTGATCACAAAAGCCTCCAACACATTTTTGATCAGAAACAACTAAACATGAGACAACGGCGGTGGATTGAAACTTTGAACGATTACGATTGTGAGCTTCGTTACCATCCCGGGAAGGCAAATGTAGTAGCATATGCCTTAAGCCGAAAGGAAAGAATGGTGCCCCTTCGTGTCCGAGCTTTAAACATCACCATCCACACCAATATCAATAACCAAATTTGTGTAGCCCAAGATGAGGCTCTCAAAGATGAAAACATTTCTCTCGAACGCTTAAACGTTCTCGTCTCTCGATTCGAAGTTAAGGAGACCGGACTCCGATATTTCGCCGGAAGAATTTGGGTGCCTAGTTATGGGATTTACGAAGCCTTATTCTAGACGAGGCCTATAAGTCAAGATATTCGATTCATCCCGGTGCCGGTAAGATGTACCACAATCTCAAAGAACAATATTGGTGGCCGAACATTAAAAGGGACGTTGCTACTTATGTTGGAAAGTGTGTAACTTGTAGTGACCCGAACTTTTCCCTGTTTATATATATATTAAATAAAATTGTTATTTACATGATTAAGTGTTTCTAACATGTTAAGCAATCAAACTTGTTAAGACTTGATTAATTGAAATAGGTTTCATATAGACAATTGACCACCCAAGTTGACCGGTGATTCACGAACGTTAAAACTTGTAAAAACTATATGATGACATATATATGGATATATATATATAGTTAACATGATATTATGATAAGTAAACATATCATTAAGTATATTAACAATGAACTACATATGTAAAAGCAAGACTACTAACTTAATGATTTTGAAACGAGACATATATGTAACGATTATCGTTGTAACGACATTTAATGTATATATATCATATTAAGAGATATTCATACATCATATTATCATGATAATATAATAATTTAAAATCTCATTTGATATTATAAACATTGGGTTAACAACATTTAACAAGATCGTTAACCTAAAGGTTTCAAAACAACACTTACATGTAACGACTAACGATGACTTAACGACTCAGTTAAAATGTATATACATGTAGTGTTTTAATATGTATTCATACACTTTTAAAAGACTTCAAGACACTTATCAAAATACTTCTACTTAACAAAAATGCTTACAATTACATCCTCGTTCAGTTTCATCAACAATTCTACTCGTATGCACCCGTATTCGTACTCGTACAATACACAACTTTTAGATGTATGTACTATTGGTATATTGTAATGACCCGCACTTTTTCGATCATTCTATATTTATAAGATTAATATTTACATAAATTAAACCTTACCAACATGACAAGCAATCCAAATTGTTGAGACTTATGTCTTCGAAAAGAGTTTTACACAACGTTTGACCGTCCAATTTGACCGATGATATCACGAACTATATAACATACGATAATTATACGTTTATGTATATATATGTATTTATATATATTTAACATGATCTAAGGATGTTTAACATCTCATTGGGTACTAATAACAATGAGTTATAAGTATATTTTGAAACTACTAACTTAAGTTTTCAAAACGATAACTATACGTAACGTTCTTCGACATAAATACTTATAACCTATAATACTTATACATGCATCGTATAGATATGTATTTTATCACTTTTAAAGGGCTTACATACATAAAACAATATAAGTATATTTACAAAAGATAGCTATATTTGAATCCTCGTTCCGTTTTCTCAAAGATTTCTACAATTATATCTAGGGTATATGTACCCGTATCATACGCAGCTTCTAGATGTATTTACTATTGGCATATACCAATAAAAATCTGCTACTTAGCAGCCTTAAATGATTAAGAAAGATGTGGAACCAACCATTTGTCAAGTAGCATGAATTATTTAGCAAGAAAACAAAGTTAGGTATCTTTTTTTTCCTTTATAACCTAAAAACGTTTTTATGCATGCACACCATTTCTTCACCCCATTTTCTCATACTTACACTCCCATTTCTCTCTCAAAATACTCTTAACTTCATACTTGATCATCTCCAAGCATTTTCCCCATCATTTAGCTTCAAAAACATCACTTAATCACCATAAGAAAACCCTTACAAAAACACTTCAAGAATCCTTCCAAGAACACAAACTTACTTCCAATCTTTCATCCAATTCCATCACCCTTTTAGTTCTAGGTTCTTACTCCTCTTTTACAGCAACCTTGTCCAAGGAACTTGAGGTAGTAACTATGTTCATAACCTTATTCGATTCATATATATATAGCTATCTTATTTTGTGGTATAAAATTTTAACAACAAGAACATAGTTTGAATGTTTTCAAACTTGTTTGCAAACTAAATAGATCCTTATAACTTAACTTTTAAAATACTTCAAGACCAGTAATATAACTTAAAAATATGCTAATTTAACAAGGTATAACTTGGTTTTTCAAAGAACACCTTAAAAACTGTTTTTACGACGTCGGAGTGCAACCGGGGGCTGTTTTGGGTTGGATAATTAAAAACCATCTTAAACATTGAATTGGAGGTTTATTTTCTGGAAAAATGATTTTTACTATGAATATGATAACACATAAAAATTTCATGATTTAACTCAAAGTATAAGTATTTTTAGAAAAATAATCATTTAAGGTTGTTTACATGATGGAAAATGATTAACTTCATAAGTTTCACTAAAGTTTGACCTATGACCTGTGATTTCGAATACAAACTAAGGTATTTACAGTTCATAGTCTTAAAGAGGGACTCGATCCAAGGAAGTGGCAAGTTGAATCAACGAAAACGGAGTTGTAACGAAGAAACTATGACCAAAACGAGATCGGATATCTAAGACTAGTTTGGCTACGAAAATAATTGGAGAAAATTAAATAAATCACATCTTTTTAAAATAACATGATATTTTATATATATGTACTCATAATTTAATTTTATATGGTTCAGGATCACCCGTAAACAATACGAGAAGATTAATCATAAGATCCCATGATTGTACGCAACACGTCATTTGACAACACCGGTACTTTATGTACGCAACACGTCATTTGACAACACCGGTACCATGGGTCAAGATTAATCTCGACCAATACATATACGATGGGGTTTTATTTATTTCGTTGGGGGTTTTATTTATTTCATTGCGGGTATATTAAACATCTACAAATGAACCATTAAAATTGAATTACTAACAACGAAATGCTAACTACGGACTAAGGAATTATTCAAAGTATTAAAAGTATAACAAGTATATATATGAGACGTTTGTTTAAAAAGAAAAGGTATTGATATATTATATATGGATAGGTTCGTGATATCAACCGGAAGACCAAGTCAAAAATATATATATCTTCAAGACGAACGTGAGTATATAGTCCCACTTTTAAACTCTAAATATTTCGGGATGAGAATACATGTATTTTATGTTTTACGTTATGGACACAAGTAACTGAAAAATATATTCTACGTTGAGTTGTACCACTAGCATACTTCCCTGTAGCTTGGTAACTAATATTTACAGCGGTATTGTAAACGCGAATCCTGTTGATAGATCTATCGGGCCTGACAACCCCAACCGGACTGGACGACCAGTATTCAACAGTTGCACAGTACTTCGTTTCGTGACTACACTTGGTACGGTGTAGTAAGATTTCATAATAAAGGGAATATGCGACGTGATTAAATGTTAAGTATGGTTACCAAGTGCTCAACCACTTAGAATATTTTTATTAAACTGTTTATATATGAAATCTTGTGGTCTATATATATATTGCTGCCGGCACTAAACCTATATCTCACCAACTTTATGTTGACGTTTTAAACATGTTTATTCTCAGGTGATAATTAGAAGTTTCCGCTGCATTATGTTGAATTTGAGCAGGATCTTGCGTACGCATATTTGTGTCAAAAATAAGACTGCATATCCAAGAACTTGTGTTGTAAAATATGCTAGAAATCGTGTTGTTATCATCATTTGTAAAGTTTGTAAGTCGAAGATTATCGCTAAACGATAATCATCTTTATTTTGTCCAAAGCTTGTATCAAAAATAAGAATCATGGTTTGTAATGTATAATATATGCAGTTTTTCTTTTAAAAATGTCGCATATAGAGGTCAATACCTCGCAATGAAATCATACGTTATCTAACACGTTCTTACGGTTAAGGACGGGTTATGACATATATACACTCCAATGATCAGCTCTTATCAGCCCGTGTGAGTCACCTAACACATGTGGGAACCATCATTTGGCAACTAGCATGAAATATCTCATAAAATTACAAAAATATGAGTAATCATTCATGACTTATTTACATGAAAACAAAATTACATATCCTTTATATCTAATCCATACACCAATGACCAAAAACACCTACAAACACTTTCATTCTTCAATTTTCTTCATCTAATTGATCTCTCTCAAGTTCTATCTTCAAGTTCTAAGTGTTCTTCATAAATTCTACAAGTTCTAGTTTTATAAAATCAAGAATACTTCCAAGTTTGCTAGCTTACTTCCAATCTTGTAGAGTGATCATCCAACCTCAAGAAATCTTTCTTATTTACAGTAAGATATCTTTCTAATACAAGGTAATACTCATATTCAAACTTTTATTCAATTTCTATAACTATAACAATCTTATCTCGAGTGGAAATCTTACTTGAACTTGTTTTCGTGTCATGATTCTACTTCTAGAACTTTCAAGCCATCCAAGGATCCTTTGAAGCTAGATCCATTTTTCTCATTTCCAGTAGCTTTATCCAGAAAACTTGTGGTAGTAATGATGTTCATAACATCATTCGATTCATACATATAAAGCTATCTTATTCGAAGGTTTAAACTTGTAATCACTAGAACATAGTCTAGTTAATTCTAAACTTGTTCGCAAACAAAAGTTAATCCTTCTAACTTGACTTTTAAAATCAACTAAACACATGTTCTATATCTATATGATATGCTAACTTAATGATTTAAAACCTGGAAACACGAAGAACACTGTAAAACCGGACATACGCCGTCGTAGTAACACCGCGGGCTGTTTTGGGTTAGTTAATTAAAAACTATGATAAACTTTGATTTAAAAGTTGTTCTTCTGGGAAAATGATTTTTCTTATGAACATGAAACTATATCCAAAAATCATGATTAAACTCAAAGTGGAAGTATGTTTTCTAAAATGGTCATCTAGACGTCGTTCTTTCGACTGAAATGACTACCTTTACAAAAATGACTTGTAACTTATATTTCCGACTATAAACCTATACTTTTTCTGTTTAGATTCATAAAATAGAGTTCAATATGAAACCATAGCAATTTGATTCACTCAAAACGGATTTAAAATGAAGAAGTTATGGGTAAAACAAGATTGGATAATTTTTCTTGTTGTAGCAACGTGAAAATTGATAACAAATCTATATTAATCATATCCTAGCTAACTTATATTGTATTATACATGTATTCTAATATATTATGTAATCTTGGGATACCATAGACACGTATGCAAATCTTTTGACATATCATATCGACCCATGTGTATATATTATTTGGAACAACCATAGACACTCTATATGCAGTAATGTGGGAGTTAGCTATACAGGGTTGAGGTTGATTCCAAAAATATATATACTTTGAGTTGTGATCTAGCCTGAGACGTGTATACACTGGGTCGTGAATTGATTCAAGATAATATATATCAATTTTTTTCTGTACATCTAACGTTAGACAACTAGTTGTAGGTTACTAACGAGGACATCTGACTTAATAAACTTAAAACATCAAAATGTATTAAAAGTGTTGTAAATATATTTTGAATATACTTTGATATATATGTACATATTTGTTATAGGTTCGTGAATCGACCAGTGGCCAAGTCTTACTTCCCGACGAAGTAAAAATCTGTGAAAGTTAGTTATAGTCCCACTTTTAAAATCTAATATTTTTGGGATGAGAATACATGCAGGTTTTATAAATGATTTACAAAATAGACACAAGTACGTGAAACTACATTCTATGGTTGAATTATCGAAATCGAATATGCCCCTTTTTATTAAGTCTGGTAATCTTAGAATTAGGGAACAGACACCCTAATTGACGCGAATTCTAAAGATAGATCTATTGGGCCTAACAAACCCCATCCAAAGTACCGGATGCTTTAGTACTTTGAAATTTATATCATATCCGAAGGGTGTCCTGGAATGATGGGGATATTCTTATATATGCATCTTGTTAATGTCGGTTACCAGGTGTTCACCATATGAATGATTTTTATCTCTATGTATGGGATGTATATTGAAATATGAAATCTTGTGGTCTATTGTTACGATTTGATATATATATATATATATATATATATATATATATATATATATATATATATATATATATATATATATATATATATATATATATATATATATATATATATATATATATATATATATATATATATATATATATATATATATATATATATATATATATATATATATATATATATATATATATATATATATATATATATATATATATATGTTAAACCTATAACTCACCAACAATTTTGTTGACGTTTAAAGCATGTTTATTCTCAGGTGAATACTAAGAGCTTCCGCTGTTGCATACTAAAATAAGGACAAGATTTGGAGTCCATGTTTGTATGATATTGTGTAAAAACTGCATTCAAGAAACATATGTCGATGTAATATATTTCTATTGTAAACCATTATGTAATGGTCGTGTGTAAACAGTATATTTTAGATTATCATTATTTGATAATCTACGTAATGCTTTTGAAACCTTTATTGATAAAATAAAGGTTATGGTTTTTTTAAAAATGAATGCAGTCTTTGTAAAACGTCTCATATAGAGGTCAAAACCTCGCAACGAAATCAATCAATATGGAACGTTTATAATCAATATGAACGGGACATTTCAGTTGGTATCCGAGCGTTGGTCTCAGAGAACCAGAATTTTGCATTAGTGTGTCTTATCGAGTTTCTTAGGATGCATTTGTGAGTCTGGACTTCGACCGTGTTTACTTGAAAAATGATTGCTTAACAAATTTTGTTTGAAGCTATATATTTTTAACATGTGAATATTATGTGATATATTAATCTCTTAACGTGTTTGATATTATGTGATAGATGTCTACCTCTAGAACAAGTCCCATTAACTCACCTAATAATAATGAAGAGTCAAATGTAAATTGGAATGATTCGTGGACTGATTCACAAGTTCCCGAAGAGGAACCGGAAGAAGAGTCGGAACCGGAAGAAGAATCGGAACCGGAAGAAGAATCGGAACCGGTGGGGGAAATAATAAAACGGTTAAGTAGAAGAAAATCCTCAACCAACCGATCAAAGTTAATTATGGTCAATGGTGTTTCCGCCAAGGAAGCAAAGTATTGGGAGGATTACCAATTCTCCGATGAATCGGATTCCGACAAGGATTCCGATGATGTTATAGAAATTACCCCAACACAATTTAATAAGGCAAAAGAGAACAATAAGGGAAAGGGCATAAAAATAGAGAAATTTGATTCCAAACCCGATGAACTTTATATGTATCGTCAACACCCGTATTTCTTAAGTTGTGACAATAACCCGGGAACCTCTAAATCACCAGGTTTTTCTAAACCAATGTGGAAAACGACGGCTCGTATTAGGGAAACATCATATATCCCTAGAAACTTGGCAAAACGAACCAAAACCGAAGAAGAAGAAACGAGCGAGTCGGAATAAGATAGTTGTATTCGTGTGGTGTAATATATGTAATATAGTGTGCTTATGTTTTATGATATATGTAAAAATTGCTTGTATTAATAAGTATTTTTTTATTAATCTAACTCTTGTCTATTTTACAGTATAAAAACACAAAATGGATAGACAACCCAATATTTTAAGAGACCTACCCGGAGACATGATCGATGAAATCTTGTCTAGAGTCGGTCAGAATTCCTCGGCACAACTATTTAAGGCGAGATCAGTTTGTAAGACATTCGGAGAACGTTCCAAGAATGCCTTGGTTTATAAAAGGCTTTCGTTCGAAAGATGAGGGATATCACATTGGGAAATCCATAAGTTACGATGTGTTTACTTTGACGCATATATTGCGGGGAACCCAAATGCTATTTTATGTAACGGGTTAAGAAATTATTTTGACTCAATATATCCGAATATAGGACTTCGTGATTTAGAAAAAGCGGCTAACATGCAACATAAAGAAGCATGTTATGCTTACGGGTTAGTAATGTTCACTTCTCACCAAAGTGAGAACAAGAACATCGGGCTACAACTATTAAACAAAACGTTCCCACAAGTGACAGAGTCGGTAATTGGGGTAAGAAATGAGGTTTTTAGATTGTTACGGGACTGTTGGACATTACGTAACCCTCGTCCCTTTGACGACGTTACAACACGCTGTCTCATCAACGGCCATAACGGTTATGTTCCACAAGACCAAGGATGGGAAGTAGTCCTAGTAAAACCAGAATGCATGACTTGTTTCTGGACGTATGAATTACGTGTCTTTATTGCCTTTGCTGAATGACTTGTGTACTAGCTAGAATTATCTTCTCAACTATCTTGTATCAAAGTTATTGTGTGCTATATTTTATGTTATATGTAAAATAAGCGGTATTGTAAGTTTGAAAAATATTGTGAAAAAAGTTTGAACGCGAAATATTATTATAATCAGTTTTTCATATAGAATTGTAGTAGTTGAATTGTATATTAGCTACTAAGTATGAACTTAACGGGTAGGTACTACCCGAATTTAAACTTATAAAACGCTAATATGAAGAAAAAACTTTTAAAAATGAGTTCATATTATGCTAAGAGATACTATTGACTACTCTTAATATTCTGTATGATTAACTTGTTTCATTTACTATTTGAAGGAAATGGCACCGACTACTCGACAAACCATGAATATGAGCGAAGAGGAATTTCGTACCTTTCTTGCTGCAAACATAGCCGCAGTACAGGCTGCGCTACATACCAACAATAACCTTGGATCTAGCAGTACAGGAAATCGTGTAGGATGCACCTACAAAGAATTCACTGCCTGCAAACCTTTGGAATTTGATGGAACCGAAGGACCGATCGGATTGAAACGGTGGACCGAGAAGGTCGAATCGGTGTTTTCCATAAGTAAGTGTACTAAAGAGGACAAAGTGAAGTACGCTACGCATACCTTCACAGGTTCTGCGTTAACATGGTGGAATACCTATCTAGAGAAAGTGGGACAAGATGATGTTTACGCACTACCGTGGTCAGCATTCAAGCGCTTGATGAACGAGAAGTACCGTCCCAGAACCGAGGTCAATAAGCTCAAAACAGAACTTAGAGGGTTACGAACCCAAGGATTTGATATTACCACGTACGAAAGACGATTCACAGAATTATGCCTATTGTGTCCGGGAGCGATCGACGTGTTTATGAAAGGATTACCGGAAAGAATCCAAGAAGATATAAGTTCACACGAGCCCGCCTCCATACAATAGGCATGTAGAATGGCTCACAAACTAGTGAACCAGATTGAAGAAAGAATTAAAGAACAGACTGCTGAAGAGGCCAATGTGAAGCAAGTCAAAAGAAAGTGGGAGGAAAACGGTGATAAGAATCACCAATACAACAATAACAGCAATTACAACAATAATTGCAACAACTATCCCAACAATCGCAACATCAATCGCAACTACAACAAACGGCCCAACAACAACAACAACAACAACAACAACAACAGCAACAGCAACTACAACAATCATCCCAACAACAATAATAACCGCAACAACAACAACAACAATCAGAAGCAGCTATACCAAAGGTGTGAAAAGTATCACTCGGGGTTCTGCACCAAATTTTGCAACAAGTGTAAAAGAAATGGTCATAGCGCGGCTAAGTGTGAGGTCTACGGACCAGGGGTTAACAGAACGAAAGGAACAAATGGTGTCGGAACGAGTAATGGCGGAGCAAGTAGTGTCGGAGCAAGTTATGCCAATGTAGTTTGTTATAAATGTGGAAAACTGGGCCACATTATTAGAAATTGCCCGAACCAGGAGAACACGAATGGACAAAGCCGTGGAAGAGTTTTCAATATTAATGCGACAGAGGCACAGGAAGACCCGGAGCTTGTTACGGGTACGTTTCTTATTGACAATAAATCTGCTTACGTTTTATTTGATTCGGGTGCGGATAGAAGCTATATGAGTAGAGATTTTTGTACTAAATTAAGTTGTCCATTGACACCGTTGGATAGTAAATTTTTACTCGAATTAGCAAACGGTAAATTAATTTCAGCAGATAATATATGTCGAAATCGAGAAATTAAACTGGTTAGCGAAACATTTAAGATTGACTTGATACCAGTAGAGATAGGGAGTTTTGATGTGATAATTGGTATGGACTGGTTGAAAGAAGTGAAAGCAGAGATCGTTTGTTACAAAAATGCAATTAGCATTATACGAGAAAAAGGAAAACCCTTAATGGTGTACGGAGAAAAGGGCAACACGAAGCTACATCTTATTAGTAATTTGAAGGCACAAAAACTAATAAGAAAAGGTTGCTATGCTGTTCTAGCACACGTCGAGAAAGTACAAACTGAAGAAAAGAGCATCAATGATGTTCCCGTCGCAAAAGAATTTCCTGATGTATTTCCGAAAGAATTACCGGGATTACCCCCACATCGATCCGTTGAATTTCAAATAGATCTTGTACCAGGAGCTGCACCAATAGCTCGTGCTCCTTATAGACTCGCACCCAGCGAGATGAAAGAACTGCAAAGCCAACTGCAAGAACTATTAGAACGTGGTTTCATTCGACCAAGCACATCACCATGGGGAGCTCCTGTTTTGTTTGTCAAGAAGAAGGATGGTACATTTAGGTTGTGTATTGACTACAGAGAGTTGAACAAACTTACCATCAAAAACCGTTATCCACTGCCGAGAATTGACGACTTATTTGATCAACTACAAGGCTCATCAATTTATTCGAAGATCGATTTACATTCTGGATATCATCAAATGCGAGTAAAGGAGGATGATATTCCAAAAACTGCTTTTAGGACGCGTTATGGTCATTACGAGTTTATGGTTATGCCGTTTGGATTGACTAACGCACCAGCTGTGTTCATGGACCTTATGAACCGAGTGTGTGGGCCATATCTTGATAAGTTTGTCATTGTTTTCATCGATGACATACTTATTTACTCAAAGAATGATCAAGAGCACGAAGAACATTTGAGAAAAGTGCTAGAAGTATTGAGGAAAGAAAAACTGCACGCTAAGTTTTCAAAGTGTGCATTTTAGTTGGAAGAAGTTCAATTCCTCGGTCACATAGTGAACAAAGAAGGTATCCAGGTAGACCCGGCAAAGATCGAAACCGTTGAAAAGTGGGAAACCCCAAAAACTCCGAAGCATATACGTCAATTTTTAGGATTGGCTGGTTACTACGGAAGATTCATCCAAGATTTCTCCAAAATAGCAAAACCCTTGACTGTATTAACGCATAAAGGGAAGAAATTTGAATGGAAGGATGAACAAGAGAAGGCATTTCAATTATTGAAGAAAAAGCTAACTACGGCACCTATATTGTCATTGCCTGAAGGGAATGATGATTTTGTGATTTATTGTGACGCATCAAAGCAAGGTCTCAGTTGTGTATTAATGCAACGAACGAAGGTGATTGCTTATGCGTCTAGACAATTGAAGATTCACGAGCAAAATTATACGACGCATGATTTGAAATTAGGCGCGGTTGTTTTTGCATTAAAGACTTGGAGGCACTACTTATATGGGGTCAAAAGTATTATATATACCGACCACAAAAGTCTTCAACACATATTTAATCAGAAACAACTGAATATGAGGCAGCGTAGGTGGATTGAATTGTTGAATGATTACGACTTTGAGATTCGTTACCACCCAGGGATGGCAAATGTGGTAGCCGACGCCTTGAGCAGAAAGGACAGAGAACCCATTCGAGTAAAATCTATGAATATAATGATTCACACTAACCTTACTACTCAAATAAAGGAGGCGCAACAAGGAGTTTTAAAAGAGGGAAATTTAAAGGATGAAATACCCAAAGGATCGGAGAAGCATCTTAATATTCGGGAAGACGGAACCCGGTATAGGACTGAAAGAATTTGGGTACCAAAATTTTGAGATATGAGAGAAATGGTACTTAGAGAAGCTCATAAAACCAGATACTCAATACATCCTGGAACGGGGAAGATGTACAAGGATCTTAAGAAACATTTTTGGTGGCCAGGTATAAAAGCCGATATTGCGAAATATGTAGGAGAATGTTTGACGTGTTCTAAGGTCAAAGCTGAACATCAGAAACCATCAGGTCTACTACAACAACCTGAAATCCCAGAATGGAAATGGAAAAACATTACCATGGATTTCATTACTAAATTGCCAAGGACTGCAAGTGGTTATGATACTATTTGGGTAATAGTTGATCGTCTCACCAAGTCAGCACACTTTCTGCTAATAAGAGAAGATGACAAGATGGAGAAGTTAGCACGACTGTATTTGAAGGAAGTCGTCTCCAGACATGGAATACCAATCTCTATTATCTCTGATAGGGATGGCAGATTTATTTCAAGATTCTGGCAGACATTACAGCAAGCATTAGGAACTCGTCTAGACATGAGTACTGCCTATCATCCACAAACTGATGGGCAGAGCGAAAGGACGATACAAACACTTGAAGACATGCTACGAGCATGGGTTATTGATTTCGGAAACAGTTGGGATCGACATCTACCGTTAGCAGAATTTTCCTACAACAACAGCTATCATTCAAGCATTGAGATGGCGCCGTTTGAAGCACTTTATGGTAGAAAGTGCAGGTCTCCGATTTATTGGAGTGAAGTCGAGGATAGACAGATTACGGGTCCGGAGATAATACAAGAAACTACCGAGAAGATCATTCAAATTCAACAACGGTTGAAAACCGCACAAAGTCGACAAAAGAGCTACGTCGACATTAAAAGAAAAGACATAGAATTTGAAATTGGAGAAATGGTCATGCTTAAGGTTGCACCTTGGAAAGGTGTTGTTCGATTTGGTAAACGGGGGAAATTAAATCCAAGGTATATTGGACCATTCAAGATTATTGATCGTGTCGGACCAGTAGCTTACCGACTTGAGTTACCTCAACAACTTGCGAATGTACATAACACTTTCCACGTCTTGAATTTGAAGAAATGTTTTGCTAAAGAAGATCTCACTATTCTGTTGGACGAAATCCAAATCAATGAAAAACTTCAATTCATTGAAGAACCCGTCGAAATAATGGATCGTGAGGTTAAGAGACTTAAACAAAACAAGATACCGATTGTTAAGGTTCGATGGAATGCTCGTAGAGGACCCGAGTTCACCTGGGAGCGTGAAGATCAGATGAAGAAGAAATACCCGCATTTATTTCTAGAAGATACGTCAACACCTCTGATGTGGTAGCGGAGTGGTATAAAATACTATTAAATTTTAGCAGAAAATACTATTAAATACGATACAATTTTACACAAGATATTTATTTATTTATTGAATGGATATACTTAAACCTTGCTACAACACTTATAGGCAGTGTACCTAATCGTACAGTAGTGTAGTTTTTAGTAAGTCCGGTTCGTTCCACAGGGAATCTTTTTTAAACAAAGCTCAACGCTATATTGGTTTACTTTTATAAAAATACAAATATATATATATATAAGTAATATTATTATTATAAAGGGGGGGTTTTACCGTTTAATGACCGGTTTGTCGATTTTAAAACTTTAGTCGCAGTTAAAACCTAATGTAAAATATTAAATAAATAAAAGACTTAATTTAAAGCGTAAAATAAATAACGATAATGAAATTGCAATAAATAAAAGTGCGATAAAATAAAATTGCGATAATTAAAAAGTACGATAATTAAAAGTGCGATTAAATAACAATAAATAAAAGTGCGATAATTAGAAGTGCAATTAAATATAAAATAAAGGAAATTAAATATGAAATAAAAGAATTATGCTTATTTAAACTTCCGTAATCATGATGTTTGACGTGTTGATTTTAGTTTTATGCCCATGGGTTAATTGTCCTTTGTCCTGGATTATTTAATATGTCCATACGGATTTGTCCATAATAGTCCATCAGTCATAAATATAAAGAGCGAAAGCCTTCGTCAAATTATTCTTATTCCCGAAGTCAAATATTCCAACTAATTGGGGATTCGAATTGTAACAAGGTTTTAATACTTTGTTTAATGAATACACCAGGTTATCGACTGCGTGTAAACCAAGGTTTTACTACTTTGTTAACAATTACACCAATTACCCTTGAATGTAATTCACCCCTGTTTCAACAAGTGTATTAACTACTAATCCAGTTCCGTGTCCGGTAAAATGAATAATTATTGGTATTTATAGATATCCCGCCCACCGTACCCAGTCAAGCGTATGTGGTTATATATAAATACGTCAAATTATAAGTTTGTATATTAAATTAACAAGGTATTGTTTAGTTAATATAAAACCCATTAATAGCCCATAGTCTAATTTCCACAAGTGTCGTTCTTTTGTCCAAACCCCAATTATGGTACAAAGCCCAATTACCCAATTTTAGTAATTAGCCCAACATCATGATTACTTCGGATTAAATAAGCATAATAATAACTTAGCTACGAGACATTAATGTAAAAAGGTTGAACATAACTTACAATGATTAAAAATAGCGTAGCGTTACACAGACAGAATTTTGACTTACACCCTTACAACATTCGCTAACATACCCTTATTATTATGATTTAAAATTAAAATTAAAATTATAATATATATATATATATTACGTATATATTGAGAGAAGAAGGAAAAAAGATGATTAAAATGAACAGAATTCGGTTGGCTTTATAGGCAGTTTCTAATTTTGGGGCTCCGCGACTCGCGGCCAATTTTGCCTTCAAACTCCGCGAGTCGCGGAGTTTGAAATTACAGCTCAGATACTTTGGAGTCTTTCTTGCCGACGGATTTATAAATATATATAATATATTAAATAATTATAAGAATTATTTAAATATTATATTATATTTATGTGCATAGTTGATTTGTAATTTTTAGTCCGTTGCGTCGAGCGTTGAGAGTTGACTCATGTCCCGGTTCCGGATTTTCGAACGTCCTTGCGTACAATTTTATATTTTGTACTTTGCGTTTTGAATCTTGTACTCTTGTAATTTCGAGACGTTTCTTATCAATAATTGGAACCTCTTTGATTGTCTTTTGTACTTTTGAGCTTTTTGGTCGTTTGCGTCTTCAATTATTCGAATCTGTCTTTTGTCTTCACCTTTTATTATTTAAACGAATATCACTTGTAAATAGAACAATTGCAACTAAAAGCTTGTCTTTCTTGAGGAATAATGCTATGAAATATATGTTCGTTTTTAGCATTATCAAATATTCCCACACTTGAGCGTTGCTTGTCCTCAAGCAATATCGTCTTGAAATACTAGAATCACTTCTTTATTCTTCACACTTTGTACATCAGTGATTTCTATACGGCGGTATAAACAATGGTAGTAACGATATGGTTTACAGTCCCATATGACTATAAAAATTTAGATCCATTAAGGAAATTGGATCTTTATGAAAACATTTGATCTTTTGAAAATTAAATCTAGTTTTTACCCTAGATAAGTTTTCCGGAATAACCCTTTACCGGTGTTTGCAAAATATTTTTGTGGGTTTGGTGGGTTTCAGATTTGAAAATTTTAGCTCAAAACTTATGATTTCGTGTCACCCACTTGCTAACCTTGTATTTGGAAAGCAACACTTCCAGTTCACTTGTCCCGTATATTACCTTTCGGTAAACTACCGTCCGGTTGTAAAGGAAAGCGTTGAACAAGAAACTGTTAAGGCAATGTCCCCTGACATGCTTTTAATTCTGGTCTATAACGTGTCGGACGCAATTACTATCCTTGGTAGGAGCAATAGTAAAGCTCACCCTTATGATTTTTCGATCTGGCACAAGGTCCTGTCTTTGACCATGCTATGCAACCACCGTTCTTACGGTTGACACCCGATTTAATTCAGGTGACCTAATGAATTCCAGGTGAATTCCTAGGATTTTACGTTCAATGGTAATGAACGCATTGAAAATAGGGTTTTCAGAAAACAAATCGGTTTGTAATTTTGATCAAAATATTTTCTCGTTCAAGCTCGAGTTTAGATATCATTGAATTCCATGAGTTTGTAATTCTCAATCTTTAATGTCAACCTCAAGGATTGAGTAATATCAGGCTTAAAAGCTGATTTTTTGATCTTTTAAGGAGATTATCCTTTCTGGGGATCTGATTCATTAGTCTTATCAAGCTAATTTGCATGGTGTCCCCCCATTGTACGAGATAAATCCTTCTCATGGTTAGGATAAATCTGACCACTTGGCGACCCTGTTTAATGCTGAGGTCCGTGGATTTCCTGCTGATTTTAGTGATGACTTTTCTAGATTTTTCGTCAACCTACAGCTGGTCTGGACGACAACTTCATGACCTAAATCAAGAAGCGCGTTTCTTTTTCGGAAGACTTTACTTCCTTTTAATGATGGAATTGATTCATCATGTAGATCCATCCCTTCTTTTCTTTCATCGGGTAAAACAGTTTAGTTTAGTCCAAAGCAAAAGTATTTTCAGTTATTTGTTACAGATATATGTGACATATGTTTAAGATAACTTGGTAGATTTTCCCACACTTGGCTTTTATTTTCCTTTTTATCGTCCTCTATTCCATTTTAAATGAATTTTAACATTTTGGTTTGTTTCTCAATTTATGTCCTTTTTGAGGTAACAATAATTTCGGTGTTAAAACCTAGTTTTATCGTTCATAAATATGTATAAACATGATTTTGAGTTCATTTAATTGAAAATTTTGAAAAATTTTACTAGAATTGGGTAGTCAGTATATAAGACTAGGGCTGTTCTTTTTTATCAGAGAGCACTAGATTCTAATACAACTACTGCTTTACTAGTATTTTTAATGGTAACCAAGTGTATAAAGTAAAAATTTTAAACCGAAAGAATTTAACCCCTTCCCACACTTAAGATCTTGCAATGCCCTCATTTGCAAGAAATCAGTAACAATTTAAATTATTGAGGGTGATTTGTGTGAAAATGATTAAATTTTTACCAAAGTTTCCAAATATATTAGCGTTTGTTTGCTGAATGATAAATGGTGCACATCATTTGTTCATTCCGTCTTGTTGTTATTTCACATATATTTTGCCTCTTGTCGTCAAAATTAGTTGCTTTTGCTGAACTTAATGCCAGTCTTTGAAAATGCGTTGTTTTACCCTGTTGTGTACATAAGATAAACTGCAAACATATATACATATTTTTGAAGTTTGGTATATTACCCCACATTCAAAAATTATTAAAATCTAAGAATAAAAGTTAGACAATTATAAAAACTATTACAATATTAACAAAAGTATTAAACGTATCAATCATTACAAATTACAAAAAAAAAAATATAATAAGTAAACTAGGGATGATATTGATACCAATAGGGGTTCCAGGCATATCCATAGGTGTTATAGAATGCTTCGGCAGGGTTATACGTAGGATACGGT
The DNA here is from genome assembly GCF_046630445.1 of Rutidosis leptorrhynchoides. NCBI lineage: Eukaryota > Viridiplantae > Streptophyta > Magnoliopsida > Asterales > Asteraceae > Rutidosis > Rutidosis leptorrhynchoides. Next base: position 83,410,428 of record NC_092333.1, read on the forward strand.
GGTTGCATCTCTATAGACCAGGGAGGGAAGATGGGTTTCGGTGTAGGAATATAGTTTCTACCTATATGTTGTCAATGAGCTATGATTTGGTTCTGATGAACTTGCCAATCTTTAAATGCTCTCTGTCTAGCATTTTCGTACTCCTGAGAAGCTATAAACCTTTGCATTTCTTGCATCTCATTCCCCCCTCCTACATTACCTTGCTGTTGGTTTCTCTCAACCTGTGGATGTCTACCATGGTATGGTACTGCGGCGTTATTTCGCCTCTTTAAAACTTTCGCACCATGGTATACATTTAAACCTATAGTATCGCGGGGTTCTGGTTCTTCTACTAATAATCCCCCCCCGACTTATATCCACACCGAGATATTCAGCAATCAAAGTAATAAAAATACCACCTCCTATTATGCTATGCGGTCTCATCCCCCGAACCATAGCTGATAAATAATAACCCACACAATACGGTATACTTACAGCGCTTTGTGGGTCTCGAATACACATATGGTAAAACAAATCCTGTTCATTTACTTTTTCCTTGTTCTTACCCCTTTGTGTAATCGAATTAGCTAAAAACCTATGAATCACTCTTAATTCAGCTCTATCTATGTCCAAATAAGAGTAATTTCCCCCTTTGAAACGGTGATGGCTTGTCATTTGACTCCACACACCGTGTGTATCAAAATTTTCATCTATCTTTCTACCATTTAGTATCAATCCTCTACAATCGGCAGATGCTAACTCATCAGGCGTATATATACGTAAAGCCTAAGCCATGTCTAGTAAAGACATGTGACGCATCGAACCGCCTAACAAAAATCTAATAAAAGAACGATCGGTTAAACTAGCTACCCGATCATTCAACTCTATACTACACAACAATTCTTCACACCATACTTTATATACAGGTCTACGCATGGTGAATAAATGTACCCATTCATTAAAAGTAGAATTACCATACCTCTGTACAAGTAATTCCCTAATTGGCCCGGCCAATTCTACAGCTTCTAAGGGTCCCCATTCTATGACCCTTGGTACCTCAACAACCTTAGAATGAAGAGTATGCAAACCCCTTTGATATTTTGGATAATCTATCCAAAGTCTGTCAAATCTCAGGTTCGGGTGCAACTCTTCCAAGTGCATATCAGAAAAGGTCATGACTGGATGAGGTATATCCTGCTTGTAGTAGTTATCCACCTCCTGTTGTTCCGCATTCTCAGCAGGAGCATTGCGGGCTTGGGATGAAGATTCACCCCTTTCAGTCTGCAAAACACATCAAACACAATTTTTGTGCATCCAAATATGCATTAGTGTCAGCAAAATCATCAATCAAAATAATTACAATGACATGATCAATTTATATCAAACTTAAGCTCATTTTCATATTTTCATCAAATCTACACTTTTTCAAATAAGCATATACGAAAATGTTCGCCAAGTTCATAAACATTCAACTCAAATAACATGTCAAAATAATCATTACTAGCAATTAAACATGTTTCAAATGGCATTATCTTTCAAAAATCAAGTTCATGAATTTTAGACTTGAAAAAGTCCACTTTAATTCTCAAAATCATGTTTAGGCTCAAAGTTTGGATCATTTAACTACCTAGACATGTTACACTACTTAATTTAGCAACAATTCATGACAAAAATCGGCCATAACCTGTTTATATCAAAAAGCCCCAAATTTGCTCAAGAACACAAACCCTAGATTACTCTAAATTTGAAGTTTAAGGCTTCTAATCATGTTAAACAGCATCAATCTAGGTTATACAAGCATAATACCTAAACAATTTAAGCTAATTACACTAAAAAACATCAAAATCAAATTGGGGAAAAAATTGCTCAAGAACACCAAATTTCGGATTAAATGGTGTTTAGGTGTAGAAATTTACCGTTTTTCTTGAGTAATTCCTAGATAGCATCCTTCTCAACATGATTTTAGTAAAAGATTTGGTGATTAACGGTTAAAAATTGTGATTTTGGGGGTGTTTTTGGGTGTTTTTTCGGACAGTTTTTCGCAGTGTTTTCGGTTTTGGGGGTGTGGACTAATCAGTTTGTGCGTTTATATTTTTTTCTGTATTTGGTCCTCCCGCGACTCGCGGAGATTTCCCCTTCAAACTCCGCGAGTCGCGGAGTTTGGTATTTTTTTTTTTATAATCTTTAACTTATTAAAACAATTAAGTAATTAATTTTAAAATTTTGTTTCCCTTGTTATTTAGGACGAGGTCGTTTCGGATCGATGTCCTAGTCCGTCCTTCGACAAAATTTTAAAATTTGTCTTTTTGTAGCGATTGTTTTAAAAGCTAAGATTTTTGGTTTTTTAATGTTTTTGGCATACTTTAATTCAATAAGATTAAAAATAATGATAATAAAAGTTCTCGTCCCTCCCTTGGGTAAAGCAATTTCGGTTCAAAGACCTAGTCTTCAACTTACGACGAATTTTAAAAATCATATTTTTAACTTAATGAGATAAAGTAAATTTTTGTTTTTAAATTCACACAACTTAAATATGAAATTCAAAATTAATATTAAAAATTCACACCAAACTTAAAATTTAAAATGCATAAAATTAAAAATTCATATTTTAAAAATTCACACCAAACTTAATTTAAAAATTCATATTATAAATTCACACCAAACTTATATTATGGTTCAAATATTTACAATTTTAAATATATTGTTTATACAAAGTTTACAATATTAATTTAAGATTTAAATATTAATTTTAAAAACATGGTAAAAATAAAATTAAAAATCTTTTTGGCTTTTTATCCCACTTTAATCAATCAAATATTATCAAAAATATGCGCCCCTCTTTTCGGTAAAGTAATTTCGGTTCTAAGACCTAATTTAACTCATGACGAATTTTTGAAATATTTTGGGTTGATTGATTAAAGATATTTATACCTTAAGAATAAACGTTAAATTTCGCAGTGATGTAATAAATTTTTGAATGATATCAATAATTTCGGTCGCCAAACCTAATTTTATTCAATACCAATTTAATACTTTTTAGCGAACAAATTAGCGTTTATTATCAAAAGGTTAAAAATAAAAATAAAAATAAAAACTGTACAGACATACCTGTGAAATAGATTTCTTAGTTATATGATCTATCCCATTCATAAGATAGTCGGTTTAATTGGTTTTCCATGGCTACATAGGCGTAACCTCGAGCATTCAGTGTCTTTTCTTCTAAACATATGAACGGTCCGTCTCTGCATAAAGTAACAAATTCGGTATTTGAATAGGTTTGATTATTTGAACATTTACCTCCATGTGACCATTTTCCGCATTTGTGACATCTTTCTAGGTGTCGTGCTCTTCTTTTTGCTGCGGATTTTGATTTTCCTTTACCAAATTGTAACTTATTATCTTCGCATCTGGATTCTTTTCTAACTCCGTCCATTCTTTCTCTGATTACTGATACTATTTCACTCGGTAGTATGTCATTATTACGTTTAGTGATCAAAGCGTGTAGCATTAGACCATGGTTTAGTTCACAGGCAGTCTTCATTTTGTAAAAACCTAAAAAAATAAAAATTCAGAATGGGGGGAGAAGACTAGTTCTTTAGGGTCTGCTAGGGAAAGACCATTCGGGTTCCATTTTCGAGAACTACACGAAAACAGACAATCTAACTCTAACAGAAATACATATTATCCTTTAAATACTTGATTCTCCCCACACTTAGTTAGCTGTGGTGTCGAAATTGTGATTAACTTCGTTGTCAACTTCCATCGGACCATGTATGTAATGTTTAACTCTGTGACCATTAACTTTAAATTCATTCCCAATTGAATTTATTAATTCTATCGTTCCGTATGGGAAAACTCTTTTGACTATGAATGGTCCAGACCATCTTGATTTCAATTTTCCAGGAAATAGCTTGAATCGTGAATTGAAAAGAAGAACTCTGTCTCCTTCTTTAAATTCTTTTGAACTTCTGATTCTTTTATCATGCCATTTCTTCGTTCTTTCTTTATAGATTAACGAATTTTCGTATGCTTCATGCCTTAATTCTTCTAATTCGTTTAGTTGACTTAATCGTAAACGTCCAGCTTCATGTAAATCAAGATTACATGTCTTCAAAGCCCAAAATGCTTTGTGTTCAATTTCTACTGGAAGATGACATGCTTTTCCATAAACAAGTCTAAAAGGTGTGGTTCCAATTGGAGTTTTGTAGGCTGTTCTAAAAGCCCAGAGTGCATCCTCCAATTTAATGGACCATTCCTTCGGATTTGATCCTACGGTTTTCTCTAGAATACGTTTTAAAGCTCGGTTGGTATTTTCAACTTGTCCACTTGTTTGTGGATGATATGCGGTGGAGATTTTATGAGTTACTCCATATCTTTTAAGAACTTTCTCAAGTTGATTATTACAGAAATGAGTACCCCGATCACTTATTAAAGCTTTCGGTGTTCCAAACCTTGCAAAAAGACATTTTAAAAAGTTGACTACAACTTGTGCATCGTTAGTTGGGAGAGCTTGTGCTTCCGTCCATTTAGATACATAATCAATGGCTACGAGTATATATAGATTATTATGAGATTTTGGAAATGGACCCATAAAGTCAATACCCCAAATGTCAAATACTTCACATACTTGGATGACATTTTGTGGCATTTCATCACGTTGACTTATTTTTCCGGGCCTTTGACAAGCATCACAGGATTTGCAAAGAAGGTGTGCGTCTTTGTAAATTGTAGGCCAATAGAATCCAGCATCATAAACTTTTCTTGCTGTTAGTTGAGGCCCATAATGCCCTCCTGTTGGTCCTGTGTGACAATGGTTTAATATTTTACTAGCTTCATCTCCAAATACACATCGGCGTATTATTCCATTGGGACAACTTTTAAACAGATGTGGATCTTCCCAAAAATAGTGTTTTATATCACTGAAGAATTTCTTTCGTCTTTGGTACGATAATCCTTTTTCAAGAAATCCACATACTAAGTAGTTTGCATAGTCTGCAAACCATGGAATTTCATTATAATCTATCTTCAATAGATATTCATCAGGAAAGTTGTCTTGTATGGCTGATTCATTTAGAACTTCTAATTCGGGATTTTCAAGACGAGAAAGATGATCAGCGGCGAGATTTTCTGCTCCTCTTTTATCTCGGATTTCAATATCAAACTCTTGTAAGAGTAAGATCCAACGGATTAATCTTGGTTTAGTATCTTGTTTTGAAAATAAGTATCTAAGAGTAGAATGGTCGGTATAGACCACCGTTTTTGCTAGAACGAGATATGATCGAAATTTGTCAAAAGCAAAGACAATAGCAAGGAGTTCTTTTTCAGTAGTTGTATAGTTCATTTGTGCTCCTTGTAACGTCTTACTAGCATAATATATAGGTTGAAATCGTTTTTCAATCCTTTGTCCTAAAACGGCTCCCATTGCAAAATCACTTGCATCGCACATTAGTTCAAATGGTAGATTCCAATTTGGTGTTATCATGATCGGCGCATTAGTAAGTTTTTCTTTAAGAATATTAAAAGATTTGATACACTCATCTAAAAAGATGAATGGAGCATCCTTTTCTATGAGTTTATTCATAGGAGTGGCAATTTTAGAAAAGTCTTTTATGAAACGTCGGTAAAAACCGGCATGCCCTAGAAAACTCCTAACTCCTCTAACATTGGTGGGATGTGGAAGTTTAGCAATTACATCTACTTTAGCTTTATCCACTTCAATTCCTTCTTTTGAAATTTTATGACCAAGAACGATGCCTTCTTTAACCATGAAATGGCATTTCTCCCAATTAAGTACTAGATTTGATTGTTCGCATCTAAGAAGCATTCGTTCCAGATTAACTAGACATGATTCAAATGTATCACCGAAGACTGAAAAGTCATCCATGAATACTTCTATGCATTCTTCTATCATGTCATGAAAAATCGCCATCATACACCTTTGAAAGGTTGCAGGGGCGTTGCAAAGTCCAAATGGCATGCGTTTGTAAGCAAAAGTACCATAAGGGCACGTGAATGTGGTTTTCTCTTGGTCTTCGGGTGCTATTGGAATTTGAAAATATCCGGAAAATCCATCTAGAAAACAATAGTAACTATTTCCGGCTAATCTTTCCAACATTTGATCTATGAAAGGTAAGGGAAAGTGATCTTTTCTGGTGGCGTCATTTAATTTTCTATAATCAATACATACACGCCATCCTGTTACAGTCCTAGTAGGAATAAGCTCATTTTTCTCATTTGTAATGACAGTCATGCCACCCTTCTTAGGTACGCATTGAACTGGGCTTACCCATGGACTATCAGAAATTGGATATATCAAACCTGCATCTAGCAGTTTAATAATCTCTTTCTTAACTACATCTTGCATATTAGGATTTAGTCTTCGTTGGCGTTGCACATATGTTTTATGACCTTCTTCCATAAGGATTTTATGTGTGCAATACGAAGGACTTATTCCTTTAATATCATGAATCTTCCATGCAATGGCTGGTTTATGAGCTTTCAACATAGAAATGAGTTGTGATTTCTCATTTTCAGTAAGAGAAGACGATATTATTACAGGTAATTCAGATTCACCATGTAAATAAGCGTATTCCAAATGGTTTGGAAGTGGCTTTAACTCTAATTTCGGAGGTTCTTCTATCGATGATTTGTATCGATATCTGTCTTCTTCTTTTAGCATTTGAATTTCTTCTGTTGTTGGTTCATATCCATTAGCTATTAGTGTAGCTAACATTTCAGCTTCATCAATTGGTTCATTACCTTCTCCTAAAGAACATTCTCCTGTTCCTTGTAATTCTAGAAATTCTTCTAATAATTCTGCATGTGCATCTATAGTTTGAATATAATAACATGTATCATCTGCAGATTGTGGTTGTTGCATTGCTCTATCAACTGAAAAGGTAACACTCTCATCCTCTATACTTAGGGTCAGTTTCTTACTGAACACGTCTATCATTGCTTTAGCCGTGTTTAAGAATGGTCTTCCTAATATGAGAGGAACTTGAGAATCTTCTTCCATGTCCAAAACAACAAAATCTACTAGAAATACTAAAGTACCAACTTTAACTAGCATGTTCTCCATTATCCCTCTAGGATATTTTATTGATCTATCGGCTAGTTGTATGCTTATTCTTGTTGGTTTCAATTCTCCAAGGTCTAGTTTAGCGTATAGTGAATACGGCATTAGATTTATACTAGCACCTAAGTCTGCCAATGCTTCTATTGAACTAAGACTACCCAGAAAACATGGAATTGTGAAACTTCCTGGATCAGATAGTTTTTCTGGTATCTTATTCAACAGCACTGCTGAACAATTAGCATTCATAGTAACAGCCGAGAGTTCTTCCATTTTCTTTCTATTTGAGATTAGATCTTTCAAGAATTTAGCATATCTAGGCATTCCTGAAATCACATCAATGAAAGGAAGATTTACATTTATCTGTTTAAACATATCCAAGAATTTGGATTGCTCGGCTTCAAGTTTCTCTTTCTTCATTTTACTTGGGTAAGGAAGTGGTGGTTGGTATGGTTTAACATAAGGTTTATCCTTAGCTGTGTTATCTTCATTAACCTTTTAAACTACCGGTTCTTTTTCCTTATCTTGATCAGGTTGTGGTTCTTGTGGAGTAGGAATAGTTTCATCAGAAGTTACAGGTATTTCAGGTGGTTTAAGTGTTGTACCACTTCTTGTGGTAATGGCTTTAGCTGTTTCATTCCGGGGGTTAGCATTTATATCACTAGGTAGACTTCCCGGTTTTCTTTCACCTATTAACCTTGCTAGGTTACTTACTTCTTGTTCCAAATTTTGAATAGAAGCTTGTTGATTTCTAAATGCTTGAGCATTTTGTTCATTGGTTTGTTTCTGAGATGTGAAAAACTGCGTTTGAGTTTCAACTAGCTTCGTCATCATATCTTCTAAATTCGGCTTTTTATCATCGGTTTGTTGTGGTGGTTTGTTTTGAAAATTAGGTCTTTGCTGATTGTAAGTATTATTGGATACTTGTTGATTGCTAGGACCTTGTTGGTTGTTGTATGGAATATTTCGGTTATAATTTTGGTTTTGATTGTAAATTGGTCTTGGCGGTTGATAATTATTCTGATAATTATTTCCAGGCCTTTGGTTTATGTATGAAATATTCTCTCTTTGTTCCATTGTTAATTCAATACTGAGACAATCTTTTGTCAAATGTGGTCCTCCACACTGCTCACAACTAATTCGTATTGAGTGAATATCTTTAGTCATCTTTTCCATTCGTCTCTCGACAGCATCTATCTTTGCGGAAATGGAATCTAAGTCATGGCTAGAATCGGCTCTAGCTGCTTTAGATGATCTAACGATATCTTTTTCTTGGTGCCACTCATGTGAGTGGGAAGCAGTGTTATCAATAATTTTGTAAGCATCAGTTTCGGTTTTCTTCATAATAGAACCACCAGCTGCATTATCTATGTCTTTCCTTGTAGTGATGTCGCATCCTTGGTAGAATATTTGTACTATTTGACAGGTGTCTAAACCATGTTGCGGACATCCTCTTAACAACTTTCCATATCTAGTCCACGCCTCATATAGAGTTTCATTCGGTTTCTGTGTAAACGTAACAATTTCTGCTTGAATTCTTACGGCTTTAGATGCAGGAAAGAATTGTTTAAGAAATTTGTCAACTAAAACATCCCATGTATCGATCGCCCCTTCAGGTAACGATTCCAACCAATCTTTGGCTTCTCCCTTTAAAGTCCAGGGAAATAACATGAGATATATCTGTTCATCCTCCACTTCTCGGATTTTAAATAGTGTGCAGATCCTATTAAAGGTACGTAGATATTCATTTGGATCTTCCTTAGGCGCACCACTAAATTGGCATTGATTAGTCACCATGTGTAGAATTTGTCCTTTGATTTCATAATCTGGCGCATTAATGTCTGGATGAGTAATTGCTTGACCTTGGCCAGTGCGTTTAGCTTTCATTCGGTCTTCCATACTTAAAGGTTCCAGATTCTCCATAATTGAATTTGTTGAATCGGAATCACTAGAGGATTCTGATTTAATGGTTCGTTCCTCAACAATCTCTGTTTGAATGATTGGTGGTTCCGGAGGAAAGTTTAATGGTTCAGGATCTACGAACCGTTCCTGAATATTCTCCGGATTCTCAATTGTGAGGTCGGGTTCAAAAAATGGATTATCGGAAATTTGAACTGAAGTACTTGGTCGACTGGATGACGATTCTAAAGAAAAATCAACGGCAGTAATATTTGCTAAATGTCTTGATCTAGTTACAGGTAGTGAACGTACAAAAGGTGGTGATCGTCTTGCTCGGTGCATTCACTGAATATCCTATTAGTTTTTAAAAGGAAAGAAAAATTATAATAAGTTATCCAATCAATAGACTTTTCTGATTTTGCCCACGTTTCGAATAGCCAAAAGATGCAGCAGAGGGGCAGGATTCGTTTGGTCTCAATATAATTGAGGACTGTTTGGCTCCATTAACCCGGTCCACGTACAAATCCAACTATTACTACGAACCAGAAAATTTTGATGTCTATTAATTTAACTACTTAAAATAAATTTTCGTAATTTTAAGAAATTTAGATAAGAAGTAGAATAAAAATCTATGTCCTAAAACTAGAATAGCGAGAAATAAGAAAGAAAAAGAGTTCGTCGAAAAAGGTCGAAAAAGAAAAATGGTTGAAAAATAAAAGGTGACGAAAAAAAATTAAAGAAACTTATAAAAACTTAAAAATACTTGACTAACCTAACCTTATTACTACAACTAACTTAAAATTATAATCGCAAATTGAGATTACTAATTGGAATGATAATTGATACATAGGTAAAAGGTGTCTAAAAATATTAAAGCTTATAGGAAAAACTATATCCCAAATGAAAATAACTTAAAAAGAAACTAAAACTTAAAAAGGCGTCGCAAAATTCTAAAGCACCTAAATCTTAGTCTAAAGAAAAAGCACTTAAGGAATTCTACGGCAAAGCCTAAAAATCTAGAAGTAAAAATAACTATGGCAAAAACTAAGTTTAAAACTAAATATGAGCTAAATATACAAATATTACGCTAAAACGATTAAAAAGGGACAAAATATAAAAATATACAAAAAGTTATAAAAATTACAATTTTTATAAAAATATTATTTATTTTATTAAACTATTAATTTTACAATTTAATTAAACTAATTTAACTAAATAAAATAAATTAAATAAAAAGTAAAACTAAAAATAAAATTAATAATAATAATAATAATAATTAGGGTTAATAATAATAATAATTATTAAATACCCCGTAATTAATGCTGAATTAGGGTTCTGTCGCGTGTCAGAGTCACTCCGCGAGTTGCGGTATTTAAAAAATCAAACCCCGCGAGTCGCGGGGTTCCAAAATTCAACTCTGGAGCAGTTTGAAATTTTACGCGTTTTTTTTTTTTTTTTTTTTTTTAATTTCTGTTTTTAATTTTCTGTTTTAATAAAAGTATTTATATAATAAAAACTTATATCTAAAAACTAAAATAGAAATATTTTATAATTTTATAAATAAAAATCTTAAAACTAGAATTATATATATATATTTTTTTTTTATGTTTTTAAATAAAAACAAAATACTTAAATAAAACTTATATTTTTATAAAATAAAAATAAAGAAACTTTATAAAACTTAAATATTTAACAAAATCTTAAAAATACATAAATTTTTTTTTTTATATTAGCGTTGCGCTTCCGGCTTTTAAGAGACTCCCCGGCAGCGGCGCCAAAAATACTTGATGTGGTAGCGGAGTGGTATAAAATACTATTAAATTTTAGCAGAAAATACTATTAAATACGATACAATTTTACACAAGATATTTATTTATTTATTGAATGGATATACTTAAACCTTGCTACAACACTTATAGGCAGTGTACCTAATCGTACAGTAGTGTAGTTTTTAGTAAGTCCGGTTCGTTCCACAGGGAATCTTTTTTAAACAAAGCTCAACGCTATATTGGTTTACTTTTATAAAAATACAAATATATATATATATAAGTAATATTATTATTATAAAGGGGGGGTTTTACCGTTTAATGACCGGTTTGTCGATTTTAAAACTTTAGTCGCAGTTAAAACCTAATGTAAAATATTAAATAAATAAAAGACTTAATTTAAAGCGTAAAATAAATAACGATAATGAAATTGCAATAAATAAAAGTGCGATAAAATAAAATTGCGATAATTAAAAAGTACGATAATTAAAAGTGCGATTAAATAACAATAAATAAAAGTGCGATAATTAGAAGTGCAATTAAATATAAAATAAAGGAAATTAAATATGAAATAAAAGAATTATGCTTATTTAAACTTCCGTAATCATGATGTTTGACGTGTTGATTTTAGTTTTATGCCCATGGGTTAATTGTCCTTTGTCCTGGATTATTTAATATGTCCATACGGATTTGTCCATAATAGTCCATCAGTCATAAATATAAAGAGCGAAAGCCTTCGTCAAATTATTCTTATTCCCGAAGTCAAATATTCCAACTAATTGGGGATTCGAATTGTAACAAGGTTTTAATACTTTGTTTAATGAATACACCAGGTTATCGACTGCGTGTAAACCAAGGTTTTACTACTTTGTTAACAATTACACCAATTACCCTTGAATGTAATTCACCCCTGTTTCAACAAGTCTATTAACTACTAATCCAGTTCCGTGTCCGGTAAAATGAATAATTATTGGTATTTATAGATATCCCGCCCACCGTACCCAGTCAAGCGTATGTGGTTATATATAAATACGTCAAATTATAAGTTTGTATATTAAATTAACAAGGTATTGTTTAGTTAATATAAAACCCATTAATAGCCCATAGTCTAATTTCCACAAGTGTCGTTCTTTTGTCCAAACCCCAATTATGGTACAAAGCCCAATTACCCAATTTTAGTAATTAGCCCAACATCATGATTACTTCGGATTAAATAAGCATAATAATAACTTAGCTACGAGACATTAATGTAAAAAGGTTGAACATAACTTACAATGATTAAAAATAGCGTAGCGTTACACAGACAGAATTTTGACTTACACCCTTACAACATTCGCTAACATACCCTTATTATTATGATTTAAAATTAAAATTAAAATTATAATATATATATATATATATTACGTATATATTGAGAGAAGAAGGAAAAAAGATGATTAAAATGAACAGAATTCGGTTGGCTTTATAGGCAGTTTCTAATTTTGGGGCTCCGCGACTCGCGGCCAATTTTGCCTTCAAACTCCGCGAGTCGCGGAGTTTGAAATTACAGCTCAGATACTTTGGAGTCTTTCTTGCCGACGGATTTATAAATATATATAATATATTAAATAATTATAAGAATTATTTAAATATTATATTATATTTATGTGCATAGTTGATTTGTAATTTTTAGTCCGTTGCGTCGAGCGTTGAGAGTTGACTCATGTCCCGCTTCCGGATTTTCGAACGTCCTTGCGTACAATTTTATATTTTGTACTTTGCGTTTTGAATCTTGTACTCTTGTAATTTCGAGACGTTTCTTATCAATAATTGGAACCTCTTTGATTGTCTTTTGTACTTTTGAGCTTTTTGGTCGTTTGCTTCTTCAATTCGTCGAATCTGTCTTTTGTCTTCACCTTTTATTATTTAAACGAATATCACTTGTAAATAGAACAATTGCAACTAAAAGCTTTTCTTTCTTGAGGAATAATGCTATGAAATATATGTTCATTTTTAGCATTATCAACCTCCAACTGCTTAAAATTTCGGGACGAAATTTATTTAACGGGTAGGTACTGTAGTGACCCGAACTTTTCCATGTTTATATATATATATATTAAATGAAATTGTTATTTACATGATTAAGTGTTTCCAACATGTTAAGCAATTAAACTTATTAAGACTTGATTAATTGAAATAGGTTTCATATAGACAATTGACCACCCAAGTTGACCGGTGATTCACGAACGTTAAAACTTGTAAAAACTATATGATGACATATATATGGATATATATATAGTTAACATGATATTATGATAAGTAAACATATCATTAAGTATATTAACAATGAACTGCATATGTAAAAGCAGGACTACTAACTTAATGATTTTGAAACGAGACATATATGTAACGATTATCGTTGTAACGACATTTAATGTATATATATCATATTAAGAGATATTCATACATCATATTATTATGATAATATAATAATTTAAAATCTCATTTGATATTATAAACATTGGGTTAACAACATTTAACAAGATCGTTAACCTAAAGGTTTCAAAACAACACTTACATGTAACGACTAACGATGACTTAACGACTCAGTTAAAATGTATATACATGTAGTGTTTTAATATGTATTCATATACTTTTGAAAGACTTCAAGACACTTATCAAAATACTTCTACTTAACAAAAATGCTTACAATTACATCCTCGATCAGTTTCATCAACAATTCTACTCGTATGCACCTGTATTCGTACTCGTACAATACACAGCTTTTAGATGTATGTACTATTGGTATATACACTCCAATGATCAGCTCTTAGCAGCCCATGTGAGTCACCTAACACATGTGGGAACCATCATTTGGAAACTAGCATGAAATATCTCATAAAATTACAAAAATATGAGTAATCATTCATGACTTATTTACATGAAAACAAAATTACATATCCTTTATATCTAATCCATACACCAATGACCAAAAACACCTACAAACACTTTCATTCTTCAATTTTCTTCATCTAATTTATCTCTCTCAAGTTCTATATTCAAGTTCTAAGTGTTCTTCATAAATTCTACAAGTTCTAGTTTCATAAAATCAAGAATACTTCCAAGTTTGCTAGCTTACTTCCAATCTTGTAGAGTGATCATCCAACCTCAAGAAATCTTTCTTATTTAAAGTAAGATATATTTCTAATACAAGGTAATACTCATATTCAAACTTTTATTCAATTTCTATAACTATAACAATCTTATTTCGAGTAGAAATCTTACTTGAACTTGTTTTCGTGTCATGATTATACTTCAAGAACTTTCAAGCCATCCAAGGATCCTTTGAAGCTAGATCCATTTTTCTCATTTCCAGTAGCTTTATCCAGAAAACTTGAGGTAGTAATGATGTTCATAACATCATTCGATTCATACATATAAAGCTATCTTATTCGAAGGTTTAAACTTGTAATCACTAGAACATAGTTTAGTTAATTCTAAAATTGTTCGCAAACAAAAGTTAATCCTTCTAACTTGACTTTTAAAATCAACTAAACACATGTTCTACATCTATATGATATGCTAACTTAATGATTTAAAACCTGGAAACACGAAGAACACTGTAAAACCGGACATACACCGTCGTAGTAACACCGCGGGCTGTTTTGGGTTAGTTAATTAAAAACTATGATAAACTTTGATTTAAAAGTTGTTCTTCTGGGAAAAGGATTTTTCTTATGAACATGAAACTATATCCAAAAATCATGATTAAACTCAAAGTGGAAGTATGTTTTCTAAAATGGTCATCTAGACGTCGTTCTTTCGACTGAAATGACTACCTTTACAAAAATGACTTGTAACTTATATTTCCGACTATAAACCTATACTTTTTCTGTTTAGATTCATAAAATTGAGTTCAATATGAAACCATAGCAATTTGATTCACTCAAAACGGATTTAAAATGAAGAAGTTATGGGTAAAACAAGATTGGATAATTTTTCTTGTTGTAGCAACGTGAAAATTGATAATAAATCTATATTAATCATATCCTAGCTAACTTATATTGTATTATACATGTATTCTAATATATTATGTAATCTTGGGATACCATAGACACGTATGCAAATGTTTTGACATATCATATCGACCCATGTGTATATATTATTTGGAACAACCATAGACACTCTATATGCAGTAATGTGAGAGTTAGCTATACAGGGTTGAGGTTGATTCCAAAAATATATTTACTTTGAGTTGTGATCTAGCCTGAGACGTGTATACACTAGGTCGTGGATTGATTCAAGATAATATATATCAATTTTTTTCTGTACATCTAACGTTGGACAACTAGTTGTAGGTTACTAACAAGGACAGCTGACTTAATAAACTTAAAACATCAAAATGTATTAAAAGTGTTGTAAATATATTTTGAATATACTTTGATATATATGTACATATTTGTTATAGGTTCGTGAATCGACCAGTGGCCAAGTCTTAGTTTCCGACGAAGTAAAAATCTGTGAAAGTGAGTTATAGTCCCACTTTTAAAATCTAATATTTTTGGGATGAGAATACATGCAGGTTTTATAAATGATTTACAAAATAGACACAAGTACGGGAAACTACATTCTATGGTTGAATTATCGAAATCGAATATGCCCCTTTTTATTAAGTCTGGTAATCTAAGAATTAGGGAACAGACACCCTAATTGACGCGATATATCTATTGGGCCTAACAAACCCCATCCAAAGTACCGGATGCTTTAGTACTTCGAAATTTATATCATATCCGAAGGGTGTCCCGAAATGATGGGGATATTCTTATATATGCATCTTGTTAATGTCGGTTACCAGGTGTTCACCATATGAATGATTTTTATCTCTATGTATGGGATGTATATTGAAATATGAAATCTTGTGGTATATTGTTACGATTTGATATATATAGGTTAAACCTATAACTCACCAACAATTTTGTTGACGTTTAAAGCATGTTTATTCTCAGGTGAATACTAAGAGCTTCCGTTGTTGCATACTAAAATAAGGACAAGATTTGGAGTCCATGTTTGTATGATATTGTGTAAAAACTGCATTCAAGAAACATATGTCGATGTAATATATTTCTATTGTAAATCATTATGTAATGGTCGTGTGTAAACAGTATATTTTAGATTATCATTATTTGATAATCTACGTAATGCTTTTGAAACCTTTATTGATAAAATAAAGGTTATGGTTGTTTTAAAAATGAATGCAGTCTTTGAAAAACGTCTCATATAGAGGTCAAAACCTCGCAACGAAATCAATTAATATGGAACGTTTATAATCAATATGAACGGGACATTTCATAACTTGCTCCAAGGTCAAAGTTGAACATCAAAGGCCGTCCGGGTTACTTCAACAACCTGAAATCCCGCAATGGAAGTGGGAAAGAATAACGATGGACTTTATCACAAAACTACCAAAAACGGCGGGCGGTTATGATACCATTTGGGTTTTTATTGACCGTCTCACCAAATCCGCTCACTTCCTAGCCATGAACGAAACCGACAAAATGGATAAAATTGCACAACTTTACATAAAAGAGATTGTATCCCGTCACGGCGTACCCTTATCGATTATTTCCGACCGAGATGCCCGATTCGCTTCTAGATTTTGAGGTGCCTTACAAGAGTCCTTGGGAACACGCTTAGACATGAGTACCGCATACCATCTGCAAACCAACGGACAAATCGAGCTCACGATCCAAACTTTGGAAGATATGTAATGAAAGGACCCGTCCTAATCCATCTGGACAAAGTCTTCAACAGTTGGTCCCATTGCGAGGTTCTGACCTCTATATGCCATGAACGACTCCATGTAATATGAGCAAATGCACAGCGGAAGATTTCTTTCATACCTGAGAATTAACATGCTTTAAAGTGTCAACCAAAAGGTTGGTGAGTTTATAAGTTTATCATAAAACAATAAAATTCATCATTTTGATAGACCACAAGATTTAAATCCTGCATGGTACAAATGGGCCTGAATCCTATACCCACCTGTAATGTACATGCTATATCTTTTAAATACAGTACATCTTTCTCGTGTACGAAACCATTTTTCATAAATCTTAGTATCCGTACACATATCGTGTGCACAAAAATAACATACACATAAACTGTGTATAAAATCATTCTCTCGATATATAACATTCACATCAACTGATGGCAATTATCATGTCCACATAATTCAATGGTGGCAATTATCATGTCCACATAATTCAATGGTGGCAATTATCATGTCCACATAATTCAATGGTGGCAATTATCATGTCCACATAATTCAATAATAATGCGCAGAACTTCTGTCTGCATAATAATTCATTCGAGGAATGTTTTGCTTGTGTCTATCTCGTCAAACATTTATAAAAGCATTTCACGTATTCGCAGTTCAAAATATATTTCAAAAGCATTTAATAAAGCAATTGTAAAAACAGCGCATGTATTCTCAGTCCCAAAAATGTAAAGAGTAAGAGGGAGCAAATAAAATTCACGCATATAAATATTGTAAAACAGTTAATAAAGCATTTGCATGTATTCTCAGCCCAAAAATGAAATGAGTAAAAAGGGATTAAATGAACTCACCTATTGTATTTTGTAGTAAAAATACATATAACATCATTGAACAAGTGTAAGGTTGGCCTCGGATTCACGAACCTATATCAAGTATATATATTAACACCTCTAATTGTAATCGAACAAATTTATTTATATTAGATTTATATATTATAATTGTTATCGTAGTAGATTAGGTGCTTCATTTGTAATCTAATTAAATGTATTTATTTTGTATACTTTACAGAAATAAATATATTAATATAGTTTTGTTAAGTATATTTTTTTTATATGACTAATTTTTATAGTCATATTGATAGTAATATTAATAGTAGTATTGATAATATTAATATAGTTATAATGATAACGATAATAATAATAATACTAGTAGTAAAAATAATAATAATATTAATAATGATAGTAATAATAGTAATGATAATAATAATAAAAATGTAAATTTTAATAAAGATAAAGATAATAACTTTACTAATAATGTTAAATTTTGATAAGTAAATGATAGGTTTAATAAAAATGATAACTTTGATAATTTTAGTTACAATGGTACTCTTAATAGAAATGATAATAATAATAATAATTTTAATAATAATAAAAAAAATAATTTTTGTAAAGATGATAATAAAAATAATAATTTTTAGTAATACTCATAATACTTATTTTAATGATAATAATATCTTTAATACTTATAAATATAGATATGACATTAGTAAGAATAATTATAATTCTAACAATCATAATAATAATAATCATACTCTTATCAATAATTAATAATACACATAATTCTAATAATAATAATAATAATAATAATAATAATAATAATAATAATAATAATAATAATAATAATAATAATAATAATAATAATAATAATAATAATAATAATAATAATAAAAGTAATTGTGTATACCCTTAAAGCTTTTGTCTAAAAAGAATGCTCTAGCCAAGTTTCGAACCCAAGACCTCACGCTCCGTGACTAGACGCCTAACCATCAGCACTAATTCTCATTTTGGTTTTTAATTCCAACCCCACATATATATATGTGTGTATTCGGCCCATCAGGAAACCGGCAACCCAACTGACTAACCACACGGCCCATTTAGTAAATCAAACTTGGTAGCCCAACTAGATGCACAACACATGTTATTGTTTTTAAAAAAAAAACATATGTCTTGGCTTAGAATCGAACCTTAGACCGCTCGGTTCCCAAACCCACTGTCTAACCATCCAAGCTATGCTGTGTTTCCTGAATTAATAGTATACTTAATTTTATTTAACTTATTTATGTTTTCATCTTCTTCTTGAATAACAACCCAGAACTATTCCTTATCATCAATATCATGTGATTTTCATTACCATCGTGTAACATCATCACCGAATCATAATTATCATCAAAACTTCGTGATTGTTTTAACACCATTATCAACATAGGTTTATTATCATCCTACATCGAAACATAATCATCAACATACACCATTTTAATCTAATCATCATCCTTATCATCTAGTCGACATACATCATCCATATCATAATGTCCATAATTATCCGTCACTGTTTATTCAACAGCCCAACAGAAAAAAATCTGGAGTTGGGTCACGACCCACTCAGCAAAATTCGAAAGTGTAATAAAATTCGAAACAAAACAATAACAGTAGCATACGCTGCTGTCTTGGCATTAGTAAGCAGAAAGAAGGAGCTGCAGGTTGTAGTTGAAGGTGATGATAGTTGCTTGTCGTTCTCGGTTACAAGGAGAGAAGTTGAGAGAGATTGGCAAGAAGATTTATGATGGTGATAGGGTGTATGTGATTTTATTTATGAACCATGTATATATATGTATATAGATATGTAAAAGAAAGAAAGAGAGAAGGATGATGGTTGGGTTCAAATGGGTTTGTGTTGGTTTTTGTTCTTCACGGTTGCAACAGGAAACCGAAAGATTTTATATATAAATAGGTGGTTGTCGTGCGTGTTCCAAAATAGAAACAAATGAATGATAACGAGGTCTTGGTTTCGTGAGGTGGTCATGTGGTGATCGGTTATGATGTAGACAAAACAGAAAAATAGGAACGGGTAGTAGCAATATGAAGTTGAATATGGAGTATATTACCTGTCAACAAAGTGGTTGTGGTTTTTCTTGATGCAGCGGTAGCTCATAATCGTTACCTGGTGATTCGGTTATGATTATAACAGAAGGAAATACATCTGCAGGTTGTTCTTGGTCACAATATGAGAGAGAGGGATGAGTGAGAGAAAAATAGGTGACGGTTGTTGATGTAGTTTATATTGATAGTGATAAAAATTGAATGAGTGAAATACCTCATGAATTGATTCATTTATATTAAACTGTAGTTGACAAAAGGTTGTTCAATCAGGTACGTAAAGAAGAAAAAAAATATAAAAATATTAGAAGGTGATTTCGACCCTCAACTGAATTTGTTTGAGTGTTGGATTGATTTTGACATGTAAATCAGATTAGAGACAAGGAAATATTCGATTACTAACAGAGTTTGTATCTTTCTGATTGTTTTAGTACAAATAAATATAAATATAAATATATAAAAATAATTCTATTAATAAAAATAAATTATAATAATAATAATAAGAATAATAATAATTATTAATGATAATGTTAATAGTGATATTAATAATTAATAATAATAATAATAATAATAACATTAGTGATAATAATAAGTTGTAAAAAAAAAATAACAATACTTATAATAAATTTATTAGAAATAATAATTTCATTGAAAATGATACAAACAAAACAATAATAATAATGTTAATACTTAATAATAATAATTTTTAATATAACACAATAATATTACTACATAACTATTTATATGAAATTATAAATTTCTATATGTATTATTTATAAATTTCTTATATGTATATATTCATACATATCTATTTACACATAATTGTTCGTGAATCGTCAGGCATGGTCAAAGGTAGTTAATTACATGAATATAGTTTTTAAAACTTCCGAGACTTAACATTATAGATTTTTGCTTATCGTGTCGGAAATATATAAAAGATTAAAGTTTAAATTTGGTCGAAAATTCCCGGGTCATCACAGTACCTACCCGTTAAAAGAAATTTCGTCCCGAAATTTGATTAAGGTCGTCATGGCTAACTATAAGAATGTTTTCATGACGAATATGAGTTGATAAATAGAGTTTTATCATCATTGAGTAATATAGATAAAATAATTTGATTACTCGAGGAGTATAAATGAAGCTATCGCAATAGAGTGAAATGAGTAACGTATATTCGTTTTAACCGATGACGTAATTATGATTGGTTTCCGAAATTTAAGGGATTTAAAGAAAATCTTCATAATAAGATTTGATTCTTCGGCGATTTAGGAAATCAGGATCCACTTTAAATGCGATCACCTGTTTTGATTGCTCTGTCGGATATTTTACTATAAATCCACCTCCTTCGTTTCCTTACAACTCACACCTTCTATTCTTTCCCCCTCAATTCATACTTTAAAACATTCGTCAATATGCTCCATCCCGTTCTGATCCTCGATATAATCTTAACTTTCATATTTGTCATTCTTCTCTTTCATCTGCCGCCAGATGAATCCATTCACTTCTACTATTACCTTGGGGTTATAGTAAATTTTAATTCTCCCGTACCTTTACGTGGCAATACGTATTGATATGCACAGTTTATAATTTATGTGTTGCTGTCGAGCTTTATATTTTTTTTTTATATATTCAAGAGTTCCATACTTTTGTCTCCTCTTCTCGACTTCAAGTCAAGCGAATAATGGTCCAAAATTCGTAGGTATGGGTAAATGAACATAGTTAATGTTCTAAGAAGGAAATCGTAATGGCACGATCTTTATTTGTCAAATTACCAGAATATCCGGAAAGATAGAACTATCAAGAATATATATTCTTAATAGGTTTGGAAATTGAGTAGAATGTAAGAGTCGTGTAAATGGCACATGATGACGTTAGGGTCTGTGAATCATCACGTTTCATTAGAAACTCAGCATAACTGACTATAATATAATCACGTTGATCAAGTGTCATTATATTATACTAACTCATGCTTCAGTTCCCAACACTACTTCAATAACATTCATATTTTAAGCTCGAAAGTTTACAGAATATAGAAACTAACAGTTTCTATATGATGTAACACTGATAGCACGAAGAGATTAATGATTTCTGATAAGAATAATTATGAAAATATCTTCAGAAATATGGAGGATATTTATAATGAAAGATACGATAATATCTTGGAATTTCTAATATCGAAGGATGGTGAAGAAAATTCGTCCGCAAGAGTTTGGAGTCGGAAGCAAGGTATTCGCTAAAGATTTCATCGGAAACAGAATCATCAAGATTCTTAATGTACAAGTTTAGTCCTTGTGATTTGTTCAGAGACTCCTTCGTGGTTAGCTCAATCTTTTTTTCCAGTTCCAACTTTTCTGAGCTTTTCCAACATACTATTCTTTATCATTAAACTTCCGACGATTAAGGTCTTTTACGGTTGTCTACAGTTTCTACTGCTTCATTCAGCTTTTTCAACATTCAGAGTATTGATTTGTAGACTGAGTGCTTTTCAGAATTTCAGAATGAAAGATCATAATTCTAAGAGATGAATGTTATATATATAACTATTGATGTAGATAGGCTATGAGTTTTCAAAGTACTGATTGCTGATTCCCGGTATTTGGTATGGCAGTTCTCGTTATAAGATGCGGATGAGTATATGATAGGGTTTTAACGAACAAATATAATGATTCTTCGGGAAACTTAAGTTGATGAGTAATGAAGTTGCTGATAAGTTTCTGTTAATGTGGTGGAATATAAAGAGTTCCCTGGTAACGATGCTGAAAGGTAGGCTTATAAATCAAGTTATAATAAGTTTAATTCGATCGAAAGTCAAAGTTGATTTGGTGGAGCTATGACAAAATTGGCTAATTTGGAAAGGAATTGTAAAGTTATTTTCAGTAGTAACAATGCCAAAAGAGCTAGCACAGATACGGTTTAAACGTTTACTCAGATTTCGAGAGTTTTTCAGGTGCGTAACTATATGCATCAATCTTTTCTTCCGTAGATGAAGTGCGATTGGTTCATCCTCTCGATTGAGGTGTTTTCAAGAATCATGAAAGGTTTGAACGCAGATTGTAATCGTCAAGATACAAATGAGGTTTAAGATGAAATTAAGTGGCAAACTTAAAGAATTATTTAGTTTCATATATTATAAATAATATTTTAATTTATTTTAATTGTCCAATGTCATTAGTCCACAGTAGATAATCCACAGTTAACAGTCCAATAATTCATAGATAATTTAATATATAATATTCGAATTAATTAATACGTATCGTGACCCGTGTACATGTCTCAGACTCGATCACAACTCAAACTATATATATTATTGTAGAATCAACCCCAACCCTGTATAAAGAACTCGATCATTACTGCATATAGAGTTTCTATGGTTATTCCAAATAATATATATAGATGCGTCGATATGATATGTCAAACCTTTGTATACGTGTCCCGATATTTAAAGTGCGTAAAATGAATAACAGAAATTAAATGACGATAAATAAAATTGCTATAATTAAATTGCGATAAATAAACTGCGATAAATAAAATGTATTTCGGAATTAACAGTTAACTAGGAATAGTTAGCTAGGATTTTATTAGCGTGAATTCTTAACAAAATTCTTCATAATTAATTTGTCTGTTTCTAACAAATTTTATTTTGTCAAATGTTTTCTTCATTATGCCACTTGCTGGATTCTGATAGGTCAAAATTCAAATATGAAATTGAATAAAAATAATTATTCTGCGATGAACAGATACGTATATCAGTGGTTGTAAGTAGGATAGTAAATGACTGTTGGATCAGATTGGAAGAATGTACAATGTAATTTATTAATGTGAAATCTAAATATTCCTCGGGTATTACCTACCCGTTAAAATATTTTCACCATTAACAGTTTGTACGAAAGAATTTTTAATCACAATCTTTATGAAATTATATTTACATATATATTTTCTTCAGATGTAATCATAGATTCAATGAGTTAATATAATATTAAACTCATTTGGTTTACCATTAGAATAAGAATATATATAATCTCTAAAACATTAGAGATTACATAATCGTCATATCGAACGAAGATAAATGATGTAGAACAATACGTAGAACGATGATTATACTCGAGGTACGAAATGAGATGTTGAGGCGTGTGATGTTGAAACTTGGGTTGTTGGTGGTACCGGTGTTGTCGGTGCTGTTGCTGAAGCTGGTAGGTTTTGCACCACGTTTTCCAAATTAATTACTCGAGCGCGAAGTTCGTTGACTTCTTCGATTACTCCGGGATGATTGTCGGTAAGAACGAGCGAATGAATAAGGTTTAGAATCTGAGATAGTATGTAATCATGACGAGAAATTCGGGAAATGAGGGTGAAAATGGTGTTTCGGACTAGTTCACTAGTAAGTGCTTCGGGTTCTTCGTCAAGAGGTAAATTCGGTTGGTGAAAAGGATCGCCTTCTTCACATTTCCATTGATTAAGTTAACTACGAACCCATCAGATGAATTGGGGGTGGTTGATTGATGGACTCATTCTGATGACACCGCTTTCGGAGCTTAGGTGAATATCCATGTCGGAATAGCTGTTGGAATAACTATCGGAATAGCTATCAAAATCTGAGGGACTCGAACTGGTTGAGGGATTCATCTCGTACGATCAGATGAAGGATTTTCGATAAGAAATAGATTATAGGATGTAGATTAGTACCCTGCAATACATAATTTACATATGCATATATAATACTAAAATCCCATAAATTACGGAGGAATCTACAGAAAATGACAGGCAAAGTTTACAATAACAGATACGCTAAGATATGGGTTAGCAGATATGCTAAGATATGAATTTATCTATACATTGTCTATGCAATAGAGGCAGTAAGACGTGTCTAGACTTTAAGGATGATAAGCAAATAATTTTTGACACTAAATGATAAGCAAAACTTTTGACATGCAGACACGGTCGAAGTCCAGACTCACTAATGCATCTTAACAACTATCAGTTAGACACACTAATGCAAGACCTGGTTCGCTAAGACCACCGCTCTGATACCAACTGAAAGGACCCGTCCTAATCCATCTGGACAAAGTCTTCAACAGTTGGTCCCATTGTGAGGTTCTGACCTCTATATGCCATGAACGACTCCATGTAATATGAGCAAATGCACAGCGGAAGATTTCTTTCATACCTGAGAATTAACTTGCTTTAAAGTGTCAACCAAAAGGTTGGTAAGTTCATAAGTTTATCATAAAACAATAAAATTCATCATTTTGATAGACCACAAGATTTAAATCCTGCATGGTACAAATGGGCCCGAATCCTATACCCACCTGTAATGTACATGCTATATCTTTTAAATACAGTACATCTTTCTCGTGTACGAAACCATTTTTCATAAATCTTAGTATCCGTACACATATCGTGTGCACAAAAATAACATACACATAAACTGTGTATAAAATCATTCTCTCGATATATACATTCACATCAACTGATGGCAATTATCATGTCCACATAATTCAATGGTGGCAATTATCATGTCCACATAATTCAATGGTGGCAATTATCATGTCCACATAATTCAATGGTGGCAATTATCATGTCCACATAATTCAATAATAATCCGCAGAACTTCTGTCTGCATAATAATTCATTCGAGGAATGTTTTGCTTGTGTCTATCTCGTCAAACATTTATAAAAGCATTTCACGTATTCGCAGTTCAAAATATATTTCAAAAGCATTTAATAAAGCAATTGTAAAAACAGCGCATGTATTCTCAGTCCCAAAAATGTAAAGAGTAAGAGGGAGTAAATGAAATTCACACATATAAATATTGTAAAACAGTTAATAAAGCATTTGCATGTATTCTCAGCCCAAAAATGAAATGAGTAAAAAGGGATTAAATGAACTCACCTATTGTATTTTGTAGTAAAAATACATATAACATCATTGAACAAGTGTAAGGTTGGCCTCGGATTCACGAACCTATATCAAGTATATATATTAACACCTCTAATTGTAATCGAACAAATTTATTTATATTAGATTTATATATTATAATTGTTATCTTAGTAGATTAGGTGCTTCATTTGTAATCTAATTAAATGTATTTATTTTGTATACTTTACAGAAATAAATATATTAATATAGTTTTGTTAAGTATATTTTTTTTTATATGACTAATTTTTATAGTCATATTGATAGTAATATTAATAGTAGTATTGATAATAGTAATATAGTTATAATGATAACGATAATAATAATAATACTAGTAGTAAAAATAATAATAATATTAATAATGATGGTAATAATAGTAATGATAATAATAATAAAAATGTAAATTTTAATAAAGATAAAGATAATAACTTTACTAATAATGTTAAATTTTGATAAGTAAATGATAGGTTTAATAAAAATGATAACTTTGATAATTTTAGTTACAATGGTACTCTTAATAGAAATGATAATAATAATAATAATTTTAATAATAATAAAAAAAATTTTTTTTGTAAAGATGATAATAAAAATAATAATTTTTAGTAATACTCATAATACTTATTTTAATGATAATAATATCTTTAATACTTATAAATATAGATATGACATTAGTAAGAATAATTATAATTCTAACAATCATAATAATAATAATCATACTCTTATCAATAATTAATAATACACATAATTCTAATAATAATAATAATAATAATAATAATAATAATAATAATAATAATAATAATAATAATAATAATAATAATAATAATAAAAAAAGTAATTGTGTATACCCTTAAAGCTTTTGTCTAAAAAGAATGCTCTAGCCAAGTTTCGAACCCAAGACCTCACGCTCCGTGACTAGGCGCCTAACCATCAGCACTAATTCTCATTTCGGTTTTTAATTCCAACCCCACATATATATATATATATATATATATATATATATATATATATATATATATATATATATATATATATATATATATATATATATGTGTGTGTGTGTGTGTGTGTGTATTCGGCCCATCAGGAAACCGGCAGCCCAACTGACTAACCACACGGCCCATTTAGTAAATCAAACTTGGTAGCCCAACTAGATGCACAACACATGTTATTGTTTAAAAAAAAAACATATGTCTTGGCTTAGAATCGAACCTTAGATCGCTCGGTTCCCAAACCCACTGTCTAACCATCCAAGCTATGCTGTGTTTCCTGAATTAATAGTATACTTAATTTTATTTAACTTATTTATGTTTTCATCTTCTTCTTGAATAACAACCCAGAACTATTCCTTATCATCAATATCATGTGATTTTCATTACCATCGTGTAACATCATCACCGAATCATAATTATCATCAAAACTTCGTGATTGTTTTAACACCATTATCAACATAGGTTTATTATCATCCTACATCGAAACATAATCATCAACATACACCATTTTAATCTAATCATCATCCTTATCATCTAGTCGACATACATCATCCATATCATAATGTCCATAATTATCCGTCACTGTTTATTCAACAGCCCAACAGAAAAAAATTTGTAGTTGGGTCACGACCCATTCAGCAAAACAAGTTCTCGGTCCAAAGTAGAACAAGTTCACGGTTTATTTATATCCTAACTAGCCTAATAGCAGCCCATACCATGTTGTAGCCTTTTAATCCATAAAAGGAGCCCAATAACACAAAGGTTATACGGTCCAATAAATCAACACGAGTATGATTTAGATAGAAAAAGAAGCGGGGTGTTTGTTGGGTGAATTATAACCGTAACAGTAGGTTAGTGATGGTGGTTTAAAGGAGTGATGATCTACGGTTGAGGGTGATTGTGAAGAATTGTGGCAATAACATGTCGACACAACAAGTTATTGTGCTTTGATGACTTTGGCCCACATCCTAAAAGTAGCACGATCAAGTGGAGGTTTATAATATGTATCATGATTATTAAAACAGCTGGAAACTCAATATTTTATGTGGGGTTTGGTTATAATAATAAAAAAAAATAAATAAAGAAACAAATAAGGGTAGCATCATTCATCTCATCTTTGTGAAAGTGTAATAAAATTCGAAACAAAACAATAACAGTAGCATACGCTGCTGTCTTGGCATTAGTAAGCAGAAAGAAGGAGCTGCAGGTTGTAGTTGAAGGTGATGATAGTTGCTTGTCGTTCTCGGTTACAAGGAGAGAAGTTGAGAGAGATTGGCAAGAAGATTTATGATGGTGATAGGGTGTATGTGATTTTATTTATGAACCATGTATATATATGTATATAGATATGTAAAAGAAAGAAAGAGAGAAGGATGATGGTTGGGTTCAAATGGGTTTGTGTTGGTTTTTGTTCTTCACGGTTGCAACAGGAAACCGAAAGATTTTATATATAAATAGGTGGTTGTCGTGCGTGTTCCAAAATAGAAACAAATGAATGATAACGAGGTCTTGGTTTCGTGAGGTGGTCATGTGGTGATCGGTTATGATGTAGACAAAACAGAAAAATAGGAACGGGTAGTAGCAATATGAAGTTGAATATGGAGTATATTACCTGTCAACAAAGTGGTTGTGGTTTTTCATGATGCAGCGGTAGCTCATAATCGTTACCTGGTGATTCGGTTATGATTATAACAGAAGGAAATACATCTGCAGGTTGTTCTTGGTCACAATATGAGAGAGAGGGATGAGTGAGAGAAAAATAGGTGACGGTTGTTGATGTAGTTTATATTGATAGTGATAAAAATTGAATGAGTGAAATACCTCATGAATTGATTCATTTATATTAAACTGTAGTTGACAAAAGGTTGTTCAATCAGGTACGTAAAGAAGAAAAAAAATATAAAAATATTAGAAGGTGATTTCGACCCTCAACTGAATTTGTTTGAGTGTTGGATTGATTTTGACATGTAAATCAGATTAGAGACAAGGAAATATTCGATTACTAACAGAGTTTGTATCTTTCTGATTGTTTTAGTACAAATAAATATAAATATAAATATATAAAAATAATTCTATTAATAATAATAAATTATAATAATAAGAATAAGAATAATAATAATTGTTAATGATAATGTTAATAGTGATATTAATAATTAATAATAATAATAATAACATTAGTGATAATAATAAGTTGTAAAAAAAAAAAATAACAATACTTATAATAAATTTATTAGAAATAATAATTTCATTGAAAATGATACAAACAAAACAATAATAATAATGTTAATACTTAATAATAATAATTTTTAATATAACACAATAATATTACTACATAACTATTTATATGAAATTATAAATTTCTATATGTATTATTTATAAATTTCTTATATGTATATATTCATACATATCTATTTACACATAATTGTTCGTGAATCGTCAGGCATGGTCAAAGGTAGTTAATTACATGAATATAGTTTTTAAAACTTCCGAGACTTAACATTATAGATTTTTGCTTATCGTGTCGGAAACATATAAAAGATTAAAGTTTAAATTTGGTCGAAAATTCCCGGGTCATCACATGTTACGAGCTTGCGTTATCGATTTCGGAAAAGCTTGGGAAAAGCATTTGCCTCTCGTCGAATTCTCTTACAACAATAGTTATCACGCGAGTATTAACGCCGCACCTTTCGAAGCTTTATATGGCCGCAAGTGCCGTTCTCCTATTTGTTGGGCCGAGGTAGGTGACAAGCAAATCACCGGACCCAAACTCATTCACGAGATAATCGAGAAGATCGTTCAAATCTGAGATAAGCTCAGGACGGCCCGTAGTCGTCAAAGGAGCTATGCCAACATTAGATGTAAGGATCTCGAATTCCAAGTGGGTGACCGTGTAATGTTAAAAGTCGCACCTTGGAAAGGTGTAATCCGTTTCGGGAAACGTGGGAAGCTAAATCCGTGATATATTGGTCCTTTTGAAATCTTGGAGCGTATTTGACCCGTTGCTTACTGTTTAGATCTTCCGACTCAATTGAGCTCCGTTCATCCTACTTTCCATGTGTCAAACTTGAAGAAGTGCCTTGCCGAACCCGAATTCGTCATCCCTCTCGAGGAACTTACTATTGATGACAAACTTCATTTCGTGGAAGAACCGGTTGAAATTGTGGACCACTCCGTCAAAACGCTAAAACAAAGTAAAATTCCGATTGTCAAAGTTCGTTGGAATGCCAAAAGGGGACCCGAGTTTACTTGGGAAATACAAGATCAAATGCAAAGAAAGTATCCTCACTTATTCATTGAGTTGCCAACGCAAGATTCCGAGGAAGAAACAACGACCACTACATCTACTTAAATTTCGGGACGAAATTTCTTTTAAGGAGTAGGTAATGTAATGACCCGTCTTTTTCCATTTATTT
Organism: Rutidosis leptorrhynchoides; assembly: GCF_046630445.1. NCBI lineage: Eukaryota > Viridiplantae > Streptophyta > Magnoliopsida > Asterales > Asteraceae > Rutidosis > Rutidosis leptorrhynchoides. The sequence goes on from NC_092333.1 coordinate 83,440,151, forward strand.
AATTTAAAGTCCGTTATTAAATTACAACATCACCGTTAATTTGCGTTTTTTTTAAAATATTTCGTTTAGATAATTCACGCACTCGCTTTTAAACTCGAGGGACTAAGGTTGCCAAGTGGGCAAACTAGTTGACTAGGTCAACTAGTCAACCCACCACCACCACCACTCATTCATTCATCACCTCCTCATCTCTTAATACTTCCACTTTATGCTCTCAAACTCCCAATTCATTCAATCATCATCTTAATCCGATCTAGCAAGCGTTCTTCATAACAAACTACATATTTGGAATCCTTGCAACTTCATCTTCGATTCCATACCAACTTCATCTCTTTTGGGTAACTTTCTAAAAACTCTAGATTTATGGTTCTTAGTGTTTTTAACTTATAAAAGTGTTAATTAGTGCCTATGGCTCAAGTCTAACATGAATATGTGATTTATTTGCTTGTTCTTGTTATTTTGGTGTAACTAGCTTAAACTTGAAAAATGACTAGTTTGATCTTGAGTTTTGGTTGATTAAATGTTTTTAGATGTTAAAGTGCATGTATTAAATGTGTTACTAGCATCACTAACTTCAATTTGGTATGTAGGTTGGCTTAGAAAGACTTCAATAACATGATTGATGAGTTTATAATTTTTAGTTAGGGTTTAGTAGCCTTAAATGTGAACTTTGATGCAGTAAATGCTTTGCGATGTTGTTTGTAAGTGTTTAGTTATATTGTATGCATAATTACCTTTGAAACGGCTTATTATATGTGTGTCTTAAGTTTCCGAATCGGCATATGCGTTTATGAACTTGAAACATTAAATGAGGTGCATTAAATGATCATTCAACGAGAATTCGGTTATTGTAAGTGATGTTTTTGTTTGATGAAATGTGCTTAGTTGTATTCCTCGTTAAATTACCTTTTCAACGATATAAGATACTTGTTTTGAATGTTTACGGTTCATGATTTATGGTTGTTTGAAGTTAAATTCGTGCACTAGACAAAATGCAGCAACAACCCCTGGAAACTCAAGCTTCATGATCGCGGAGCTCCCCACACACAGACCATCACGATCGCGGAGCAGTGGTCTGGAACTGAGAAACTGGCTGATCAAAGGGACTTTGTGATTTCACGTTTTCACCCCCGCTTAACCGCAACTCCGATTAACATGAAACTTGGCCAACATGTTTATATATGGTTTCTCATCATGGAAAAATTGTCAGAAACCCGACCCGACCCCGTTGACTTTGACTTTGACCAAGTTTGACTTTTAGTCAAACTTAACAAAATACTTATGCAATCGTTCTGACATGCTTTTATACTTATATCTTGCATGAAACTTGACAATTTGACTCACATGCTATATTAATCGAGTCGTAACGAGCCATAGGACTAATTGAACAACTTTGACCGGCCGTGTTTACCGATATTGATACAACCTATTTGTTTAGGTCAAGACTAGCATTCGTTCTTGCACACGTTTACTTGTGAAGTACATTTATATTCGTGCACTCAAGGTGAGATCATAGTCCCACTTTTACTCTTTTATACTTATATTTGGGATGAGAAAACATAAACGTTTCGTTTTACAAAGTGAACACAAGTACGAAAACAACCATTCTACGTACGAGTTAGAACAAAAAGCCTCAATTCAATTATCATTAGTTACACTTGCAGGGTGTAAGCGAGAACTTATGTTGTGTGGCCATACGGGTTTGACAAACCCTCATTCGGACGGTTCGCTACCGTTATTCGGATGAAATATATTTTCGAGTATAAGTGTAGGTTCTAACACTATATTAATGGGGTTCGTGACATTTAAGCCTTGATAATTGGGTGCTCGTGATAACAACAACAACTTTTAGAATGAGTTACTATTATTTCAACGTTATAAATCTTGTGGTTCAACTTACTCACTTACTTACTTACTTACTTACTAAATTCACCAACGTTTTCGTTGACAGATTTTCTATGTTTTTCTCAGGTCTTTGAATGCTAAGTGATACATGCTTCCGCACTCTATTTTGATACTTGCTTGGATGTCGAGTATACATGCATACATGGAGCGTCTTTTGACTTTACTTTAAATTATGTCGCATAGGTTTCATTTGTACTTAAAACGTTGTAACATATTTAATCGTTGAACTACCTTGTAAACTTTGAAACATCTTTACATTTGAAATGAATGCGACATATTTTTGGTCAAACGTTGTTTTAAAGACTTATGACCACGTAACGGGACCTAAGTAGACGACGAAGTCAATGACGATTTTGTCGGGTCGCTACACCTTTTATATGTATTGAAAAGTTTAACGTCAGTAAAGATCATATTTTATATTCAGACAAGGTCTTCCAAATAAGCGAGATGGCCCTATTACTCGACTCATTCCACTCTCCCGACTAGTTTAGAAGCCAAGGAGAAGGGCATGTGGCGCTCTACCTGGAAAAATGAAAACTCTAAATTCTCCACAATTCATTCGAGACGAAAAAAAGAAAATAGCAACTACTAACAACTTTACCAACATAAACATATCCGAATAAATATATATATATTTTTTTAGATAATATTGAAGAAAACTGTATCTATTGATTAAAATTTGGTTAATTATTTGTAGTTGGTTACATTTTATCATTGAATATTTAAGTTAAACCTTTTAAGATAAGATTACACTCTTGTACCTATAATATTTTCCTGGTTTAACCCAGATTGTTTATTATTTATTTATTTATGATAAAAATAGACTAGAAAAAAAGTACTGTTTTTCATCGAATTATTTTCGAAAGCATCTCAAGTTAATCCAAAATATATCTTGCTATCTTGATCGATAAACATAACATCATGATCGCCCCCACAAGATAGAGTACTTGTTGCTCTTAAATTGTTGGTCAATACCACTTGCTTTCCTTTTCCCATTTACCTTTCTTTTTCCTTTTTCTCAAAAGTAAGAAGAAATAAGTAAAATAAATTTTGATAATGAAAAGGAAATAAATGGTTAGAAGATATAATATATATAATATATAATATATAATTATATATAAAATGGTCCTTGAATCATTACCATTAATTATAATTATTAATTATCGTTTAGAAACATTCTAATTTACATTTTCAACATTTCATCAATATCAGAAACACTATGAAATCCCTCTGCATAACACATCAAAATATCACACCCTTAACTTTACGTACTCAAACTATGGATTATTACTTAATCACCAGTTCACTACAAACAGCTTCAATAGTTAATCATATCATATCATATCATATAAAAGATAAAAAAAAATATTTAATAAAAATAATGTAGTACTATATGTAGATGATCATGATCAGCTTAACTCATGATAAGATTATTGGACTGCATTTGTGTACCCAGATGCCTACTTTTCGACCCAATCGCTTTAACAACCCGTTGAAACTCTACAAACCCTCGAATTCCACGCTTTATGTGTGGATTTTCAGGCTCTGACAAAACCTTTCTGCCATGTAAATTATGAGAATTGTTCCCGGATGTAACATTATGGTTTTTGGGCTCTTTTTTAACATGATCATCATAGCTCTTATGAGTCATTTTCGTACTTTCTAATTCAAAAATCTTCTCTTCTAACAAAATTTTAGCATCACTTAGCTTCATATGAACTCTTTCTTCTCTCAAAACTTCGGCCACACGTAACATCTTTCGTTCTTCTTCCATGTCCGTCTTCAACCTACTAATTTCCGACTTATAAGCCGTTAACTCAGCCGCAAGCTCTTCACACACTTTCTCCAATGCTTTTGTTTCTTTCCTCTCTTCCACTACATCTTTCATCAACTTTTTAGTTAAAGACTCTGCCTTTTTACGAGCTTTACGTTCATATTCGAGTTGTGCTTTAAGCTCCATGATTTGGGCTTGTGCGGTTTCAAGGTCTGAATCCATAAAAGGCTTGATGAATGTAAGATCCCAGAAAGATGCAGCAATCTTTCGAGTTGAAACGGGTAAATGAAGAAGATGAAGTTGCTTATTTTCTTGATTTTGAAATTGAGGTTGATCTTGTTTTTGGTGGTTTTGTTGAAAAGTATAGGAAGGATTCTCATACAATTTCCAAGTTGGGGATGAGGTAGGGATTAAAGTAGGTATTATGGTTTTGAAAGAATTGTCATTTTTTTCATCAAAGTTGGTAGTTGTTGTTTGTGCTGTTCTTGTATTGATCGTCATCATCAATATAATGCCATCTTCTATTGTCTCAACTTCTTTTCTTATGTAAGATTTAATAACCTTTTCATTGTTTGATTTTTAATTATATTTAATATACATAAATGTATATGTTTATTTATAAAGAATGTTGCTTTTGTGTTGGCTAGCCAACTTTTATTGAAAGAGGTTGGGACCTACATATATGATGCCTTAATGGATGGAGATTGTGAAAAGGAAGAAGAGACATCACATGCTCTTCATCTTTATATGTTCACACATGCACTCACTCGATCTCATCATCACTCTTGCTCTTGTACAAGCAACTATATAACTATAACTATATTAATTATTTTTCACATATTATTTTATATATTGAATATATTGAATATTGATATTGATTTGATGTTAACATAACATAAAGCAGCTAGTTCAGGTACTACTAGATATGCGTTACAGAAATAATATCTAGGCAAAATTTGTGAATAACCATATCATGTATTTACAAAATAAGTAAGGTATAGTTATATCTGTTTCAGTTTTTATGGTAAGACATGAATGGGGAATAATTAGTAGGCCATGATACATTATCCCACCACATGGACTGTTTTATATAATTCTAGTTCTACCTCGGTAAAGTTTGTCTCTATCATATATTTATCGTCTATAATAATACCATCAATTTTGGATTATCAAAAGGCATAAAGACAGGATTTACGATCAGCTCACTGATATATTCTGTCATGATTAGCGTTACACAACTTGCTACACATCCGAAAGTGGTACTTATCCGTTTCCTTTTCTTCCATGTCATTGGGCCAAGGAAAAAGATGTTGATTTTACTCTTCTATAATTGAATGCTTGTCGCACTGAGTGGAGCGAGGCAAGTTATAGTGGGAAATGGGCATCGTTGTATGCACCCCACCGTGATTATTTGAATTTTGGGACCTGGCAATACCTGGATGCCAATGACATCAACTCAAACCAAAGGGCTTCTGGCCCAAACAGTTCTTAAAATTGAGAGTCCGAGTCCTGTCGTGAATAAAATGAGTGTGTTTGTTGTCCCTCCCAACCAACCTTTCGAGATATGGTGGTTTCCCTTTACCAACCATTAGTATCAAGTATCAACACAATCCTAGCTAGAAAATTTACAAGTTCTACAAAATAAAATTGGATCCAAAGTAAAAGATGACAATAATAACCCATTAGTTTTGAAATATGCCAATTGGATTATGTGTTGTGCCATACCGATGAGATTGAAAAACTTGAATAAAAGTTGGGAGACCTTTTGCCTACATGTGTAGACATCATGTAAATCCAAATCAATGACAGCAATATGGAAGCAATACATGTAAATGACTCCAAATCAATGACAGCAATATGGAAGCAATACATAGACTTGGGTCATCACTGCAGGTATATATATTTAATACCCATAATGTGCCAACCTACCAAAATATGTCACAACCTCTCCGACAGAATACTCAATTATATGTGTGGTATATATGTATCATAACGTTCCACAATATAGTTTTAATGATCCTGACCATAATGACACTGGTTCTGGAGAAGTTATCTAGTGAAAAATATATTCCCGATTGGAAACTAAATAATAAATCAAAGTGGTAAATTATGAATTCAGCTACCTCAACTTCACCAAACTGCTTCCTCTTAATGCGTTCCTCAATCCGCATTTGTTATTACATAAAACAAAAATGGCTGTGTACATCACGAAAGGATCTGAAATGTAACATAACATGATACTACAACATTCAATAACTTTTTAAGTCAGCAGATGCTTGGAACCACCAAAGATTTGGACTTATTTCATTCGGAAACTTCATCCGCCTTCATTGCTTCAACTTGTTTTAAATTTTCAAGTGACGAGATACGCCCGTCAAGAGATTTATACAGGTCATTCATCTAGATAATCAAGGATGACAATTTGTTAGAGCTTCAAACCAAAGCACCAAATAGATAGCAGAAGGAGTACCACAGTAGTTTGAATATACACATATGGATCATACTGAAAGCCACAAAAGAATGCTTGTGTTGTCAAAATTTATACATGACCGAAGGCAAAGTTCGCATGCACATTATATGGATTTCCAAAGGCATGTGTTGGATGATATAGCAAATTTAACGTTACGTATACATAAGATCCAATACAGAGAAACAAACATTCAAGCATATATCATTTTTCTAGGTCTTAATTCTTTTAGCTACTTAGATAGAAGGTGAGTGCCAACATTTAACTCCAGTGAAATCTGATAAGCATGACCTTCAGGCTATCACATTGCTCAAAATTAAGTTAGTCAAAAGGTCAACAGTTTAGCAGAAAAAACTATATTCAAATACAAATATACAAATACATATTACATATACAATATAAATATAAAAAATACATAAAATTATATGTAGTGTATTTTATTACTTCAATTTGCCCAATAACATAATGGGAAAGAACACATGAAATCACCCCCATGATCCTTGATTTCGAACATATTTGGTGTTGCTTCAGTTAATATATACAGATATCTTTTCAATTTGAATGGACCAATATAAAAGTGTCAAGAAAACTATAAAACGACCAGAAGCAAATATCCGAAAAAACCTCAAAACTCAGAGCACCATGGACCATGGTAAATCACTCATGTCATCTACACATACATATTTCAGTTACCAGGATCTGCTTTAAGCCTCCTGAGTTTTACGCGAATCAACTCAATTGTCAATTCTTCTTAATAAATGTCATTTTGGAGCCTTTTAGTCTAACAAAATTGGCTAATATGTATATACACTTACATACGCACAGAAATGTGTGCAGCATTTTGTTCTTAAATACGGAGTATTTAAGATAATACAGTAACTTTATACAGTATATTTTAAAATAAGCTTTTTATTGACCAAATTTCCGTGGCCACTCCTGACAACATTTTTGATGGATAACATTATTGGAAACACCTATACAACCGTTAAAAATGATAAAATCATTGGAAATGCCTCAACATTACTGAAACTCCTCTAAATGTTTGATGCTAATCAATATAATAGTAAAACTATCTATTATTAGTTCACATACAAACATGTCATCTGTATTACAATAGGCTATGAATGTACATCCCAAACTACATATCAACTAACAAGCTTAACTTAAACGCTTGAACCTTCCAGTCCAATAAAAGATCGAATGTAATAAAAGAACACAGAGCTAGCTTGTTTCGGAATGTAATAAAAGATCGAATCTAAATGGCTATTTCTCTAATGAAAAACTGAAAGCTCCATAGGTGTGTGAAAGGGTTGCACATTGGGAGATTAAGCTACAAACGAGCAGAACAAATGTATGCCATAACTTAATATGTTTTCTAGTTCAATAAACGTGTGACTTCTCCATAATACACAAATACTATTATATAACTTATAGAAAAGTTACTTAGAACATTATAAAGCTTGACAGGTCAATATACCTTCATTCAAAAAGATTAACTTAAACTGCACTTTCATTATACATCACAATGTTTTCCCTATGAATTTCCAAATCATATACTATTGCACAAATTGGCATCCTATAAGCTGGTTTATGCAATAAGTACTAAACAATTTCCCCTAATTTCAGATTTCAGTTACGAGGTAGTTAGGGTTTTGATCTCCAACTGTATATATACAATCATATTGAAATAACGCCTAGCACATTTGCCAATTACTGTTGCAAAATCTATATTCTATTCAAAAATAATATATAAAAAGAAACTACGTACCAAAATGAGAAGCGAAAAATATAAATTAATAAATGAATTAAATTGGTAGTATAAAATGGAAGATATAAAAGCGAAAATGAAAAACACCTGTAGGGACATGGATTGATGAGCGATTTTGTAATCTTTGTGAAGAAAATAAAAGCCACCGGCCGACGCCACCGCAGCTCCGGCGAAGAAGGACGCGAATCTCACCCGCAGTACGTATCCCATGACCTTTTTCTGATTCGTTTCTAGTCAGAAATGGGAATAAGGGGCACAATGTAATTGATGGGCCCGGATAAAAATAAATGGGCCTTTTAATATAGATTAGATTACTGGATCACAACATTCTTGTAAACAGGCCCATCCAAATTTGAGTCCTTTAAGGATGAAGGAAAAAAAAAAAGAATACATTCAAATGTTTTTGCTTTTCAACATAAATTGGTCAATTTCAATACAGAGTAGTAGTAGTATAATAATAATAATAATAATAATAATAATAATAATAATAATAATAATAACTAGTGAAATGACCCTTGGAACCACGAGTTTGTTTAAACGAAACAGTTTAATGATATGTTTTAGGTATTAAGTGAACGTTAATGCTAAAGTCATTTAGTTTAATGACCCGTGGAACCACAGAGTCCGACTAAGAAACTCGTCAGCTGAACATTTCATCAAACACCTAAAATGCATGTTAAACAATCCACGTCCAATCATAAGAGATAATATCATAAAAGTGTAAATTAAAATATAAATTTAGAATTGATTTCCTTATGCCTAGATTTTATACCTTATCGTACTAAATTCAAAATAATTAATTAAAATAATTTAAAATAATTTAATTTTAATAATTAAAATTATTATTAATAAGATTAAATAATAATAATTAATTAATAAGATTTAATTTTAATTCAAAAATTATTTAGATTAATGACATCACCCACAATACTTAGATTTTTTTCTTTTATTTTTTGATTTTTTTTAACAAAAGAATTGGCCTAATAATGACATCATCATTATTTAATTTTAATAATTAAAATTATTATTAATAAGATTTGATAATAATAATTAATTAATAAAATTTAATTTTATTTCAAAATTATTTAAATTAATGACATCACTCACTGTGATTAGATTTTCTTCTTTTATTTTTTGATTTTTTTCAACAAAATAATTAGCCTAATAATGACATCATCATTATAGAAATTTAATAGAAACTATAGATAATAGTGGTCCAACGGTTGGTGGTCTGCCTCCTTTAAGGGAGGTCAGAAGTTCGACCCCCGTTGGCTGCATATTAAAAACACAATTTCATCCCTGCCATGAAATATCCACCCATGACACCTTTCCCATATCGTTTGGGGGGTAAAGGGAGGGGGTTTTACTTGGTCGTGCCCTTGGATCGGTTTCAGGGTTTCCTCCCGGGCAGCGATGGGGTCGGGGTTATTATCACTGCATCGGCATAGTCGAAACGGAAGATGATCGCAACGGGTGGTTTAGTCCTCCTCGGATGAACCCAATCGCTATTAAAAAAAATAAAAAAATAAAAATAATAATAATAATAATAATAATAATAATAATAATAATAATAATAATAACTTCTTTATATTATAATAACAAAAATAAAAATAGATCATCTAAAAATTCAATCATTAATCTTAGCCTTTCATTATCATTAATAACCTTAATCTTAACCATCCAAATTTCATAATCAAAATTATGACCTAATAATCAATCACCTAACTTAATTGTTTGATTACTTTATTACCCTCAAAACAACTTAAATTAAAAAAAGGTCGGGCATCGATTCAAAAAATAGGGTTATTCACAAAATCAAATTACGATAGCTTTTCTAAAATCCCTATACACAATCTGAGATCGAAAACAACAGAACCATCACTAAATTAGGGTTCTTCGTTCTATCTACAAATCAGTTACGAAATCGCCCAATCTACAATCCATTATTGACTATATACTGTGTAAATCAACAATACCCACGCTAAATTAGGGTTCTTCGTTGTCAGTACCCTAATTTCTTTTCTTTTAATCATTCAGTCCCATCCAATTTCATGTATTAACTTTTACGATATAGTTAGATTATTTTGAAAATGTGATTTTTTTCAAGATTAGGGTTGTGTGATTGTTCATGATTATTTTACAACTGGTCCTGATCAACTGATTGAGTCGGAATTGTATTGCAGGAATCATTGAATTTTGCGATTGGATTTCATCAAGTAAGTTTCGCTAGAATTTTTCCCGTCATTTTCTATTTGCTGCGTTTTCTCTGGTAATTTCATGCTTTGGGGATTTTGTGTGTTTTTTACGTTTACAACAAGAAAAAGTGTTCGGTATTAAGAATTATATGATAGGTAAGTACTATGTTCATGTTACATAAACCCTTTTTAAAGTTGTATTGATAGAGCAAGCTACAAGTAACGAACATGTTAATTCCATCCTTTCTAAAGTTCTCTTTTTTGATTTGTTGTTGTAAAGAAAATTAATGAATGTTGTGTAATAATGTATTCTTTGTTTATCGGGTTTTTTTTTTTTGCAGGTTGTTAAGAAATTCTGGCTAGAGTTTGGAGGTAATACCTATTCTTTTTGTTCGATTAATTAGGGCGGGTTGAATAAACTATTTTCGTAGTTCTTAATTTGTAAGATCTTTATCATTCAGTTTCATACGGAGTACTATATTTGGTGATTTGTATAGTTAGTGTTTCATTAAATTTTTGATTTATGATTTGTAGATTTCGAAGACATACTATTTTTGTCGGGTGATCATGTTTACCGTGTGAACTGTCTTAACCCGTTGCAGGTAGGCATATGCCTGGTTTATCGATCGCATATAAGTCATAAGACTAGCTATCAGACTTATTTTCGCTTAACTTTTTAACTTTGCATGACAGAAATTTTTGGTATTGGTGAATTAGTTTGTGTTATCAGTCATATGAAATATTTTATGTCTACATTAGGTTTAGAAATATTATCACCATCAGTCATATGCATAAAAGTTATTAACAAGTTTTTGGTCAACATGTTATGAAACTAATTATAACTTGTTCTCAATTTGTATGTGTCCTGCCAAAGACATGGTCACCCCACTCAACCTTTTGACAGTTAGTGACGAAGAATGAAAGGTCCAAGTGAGGGTATTTTTTGCTATGGAAGTACAATTATACCGAATTAGCATGTTGCAACCTTTATCCTTCAACATCCAGAAGCAAGAAATAGAAATAGAGGCAGCCCATGAAAATTTTTGCACATAAAATCTTAAAAAATGGGTCATTTTTGTAGTACTCAAAATGGGTCATTTTTGTAGTAGTCATAATGGGTCAATATGACTCAGTCTGACCTACAACTACTTATTATGAATGATTTAAGCTTTAAAAGCAACATATCATATTTTTCAGATAAAAATGTGTCTGAGCGGTGTATGGTATCAATGGGGATGGCTTTCAGTCCATATCACCATATGACATGTTCGACCCATCAGACTATACTATAGATAAAACAGAACCCAAATACACCCATTTATTGATAAACATGTCACTATTGTTACCTCTAGATATAATGAATGAGATTGTTTTTTTTTATTTATTTATTTATTTATTTATTAGTTTTTGGCTATTTAGTCTTGTATTGGAATGTTTTTTTTTTTAGTTTTTGGCTATTTTATCTTGTAGTAATATGCTTTCGAGGACTACAAAGCTCAATCGTTCGTGTTCGTGGCAGAAGTATGATCATCTCAACAAAGGGGTCTTCATAGCTTATTGCATTACCTTGAAAGATATACAAGTTTTGTGGCTTTAACCATGTGTTTCAAGTTATAGTTAAATGGTGAGTTAGTGATTTTGATTGTAGAAATTTTCATTAGGATGTTTAGTTAACAATGGGTAGTTATACTTTTGAGTTGTGGTTTTGAAAAATCAAGCCACTTCTCGGGTTATTAATTCAATTATTGTCATGTTTTGTATACATGCTGAAGATTCCCGGTGGTTAATAAAACGTCTAATGAATGTAAATCATGCAGGTGTGAATCTTTTTAACATATCCACACGCGCAAGACCTACTTCATGCTTGAAGGGTTTTTTCAGAAATCGTGGATTGTGGCGGCAGCGTTGAATATTTACTGCTTTGGATGGATCATATGCTAAGACCACAAGGGTTTGTCATCATTAGAGATAAGTCTTATGACGTTGATAACATAAGAAAAGTCTTTTCTGCTTTAAGATGGGATGGGTATTCACTATCCGTAGAACCTGATGAACTTTCTGTAAATGAAAAAAGAGTTGTAGTTGCTAAAAAACAGCTATGGGGAGATGAATATGAAGAGGAGGCTTCAAATGTTTGAATATTTTTCATATTAGTAGGTTAGTCGTTTTTTGTAATTGAGTTCACATGCCAATTTCAAACATATTATAGATTATTGATTTGTTACATGAATGTTTGGGGCCAACTGAGCAAAATGGGGACTGTAGTTTTTAGGAGTGTAAGATCGTGCAGATTGCATCATGTATATTGCCTATAGTAATTCCTTTAGAAAACTTCGAAGGACCAAGATTTTGTAATTTACCTAGCTTTTGATTAAAGAAAGAAATATAAGTAGCTTATGTGCAGCCATTGATAACATTTTCAAGTGTTAAGTGTCGAGTTTAATTCCTACAATATATTTAAACACTTCTATATTGATCGAAACCGCGTATTATTGAAAATCTATAAATGTTTTGATTTAGTTATTGAAAATATATAGTTTCCTCTTTTGCTAAGTTGTTTTTTTTTTTTTTTTTTTTTTTTTTTTTTTTAAATTATAACTATAACTCAATTTCTAGGTAAGTATAACTCATTCATTTGTATTTGTTAACTTGTACATTAGTTACTATAGATGTTGAAATGAGCTACTGGTATGGCTTAACTCTTAAGTCATGGGTTAGATGAAATGGGTCAAAACAAGGTAAGGTTTACCTACTGGTCTTTTGACATTGCACATCATACAAACCAAAATTTTGCTGATTGAACTGTTCCTCTTTTGCTAAGTTTTTTTTTTCCAGTAATTACAACTATCACTCAATTTCCGGGTAAGCATAACTCATTCATTTGTATATAAATGAATTGAAATAACCACCTCCAACTTATCACATTAAAGGTTTCAAACTGGCTATTTGTTTTTTGTTGCACATGTATTACAAAATGAGAGGGAAACTATAGAAACACGCTATGTCAAATTACTAATATTAAAATACTAAGAACGACATGTTCACGTACTTAAGAAACCAATAGTAATATACTTGACATGTTTCGTTCCATCATTTAGACTTAATTTAGAATTTCTATGTGTAATTCCGCGAAATCGCGGGTTATAAGGTGGTGGTGGTAGTAGTAGTAGTAGTAGTAGTAGTAGTAGTAGTAGTAGTAGTAGTAGTAGTAGTAATAATAATAATAATAATAATAATAATAATAATAATAATAATAATAATAAGGGCAGTCCCTATTTTGGGTTGGGTCAGACGATGAACGCAAAGACTTACCGATGTGTGTTGTGCTACCGGTTAGGTGTTCCCTTGTTCTCTATCTCGACGGCATGCTCTGCCTGTTCAAGGGTTTTTACTGGGGATATTTTCGGGGATCACGCCGTGTCTTGTGCTGGTATGGTGGGTATTAAGCATCGACATAATATTGTTCGGGATTCCCTTGTTGATGTTTGTTATCGATCTGGGATTTCAGCGAGAAAGGAGGTTGACATTGGGTTGTCTGGAGGGAACGACAGGGCCCTCAGACCTGCTGATGTGTTACTTTATTCCTTGGATTGTGGTCGCGATGTTTGTGTTGACTTGACAGGGTCTTCTCCTTTGACGCAGTCTGGGCTTTCTGACTTTGTCCCTGGACGTGCTGTGGTTGATGCGGCTCGTCGGAAGCGGGTCAAGTACGAATCTAGCTGTCAGGCGATTGGTTATGGTTTCATTCCTTTCTCATTTTCTTCCCTGGGGGAATTAGAGAATGAGGCTATTTCTTTGCTAAAGCGGGTTCAGAAGAGTTCGATGGCGCAAGATATTAGTGCCGGTGCTGCTGCTCATATTTTTACTAGGATAGGTTTTGCTATTGCTAGAGGTGTGGGGGCCCAGATTGTCTCTAGGCTTCCCACTAATTTTTTGTAAGTTTTAAATCTTTTAAGTTTTTTTTATAATAATAATAATAATAATAATAATAATAATAATAAACTATGTTTAGTAAAAATCTCACCTAGTGTTTTTTCTATTTTCACCAATTAACTATACCATATTAATTATCCAAATTCTCGTACACTTTTTCCTTTTTTTCATGTTTAGGTCCTGAAACAATTTTTCTTTTGTACATATATAAATTTATTGATTGTTTGTACAATTGTACGAGGTACATGTGTTACCACATTTTGTGATACATGAGAATGAGATGATACAAGTTTCTACCAAACTTTTCCATATATCACATGTAGATGTTTAGATTCAGATTTGTTAGTTGGAGGAGTTACTTTTCTTCATCATTTTGTGGTGGTGAAATACTTCATTAAAAGATGGTAGTTGAAGCAGACGTGAATGTGTATTTAATTGTTCAAAGACTAAAAATCGATGAACGTTTATTTCAACAAGTTGCATAGATATGGAAAATAGTACTTTCTGATTCAAGATATTGACCCCTCATTGATTCTGCTAGTACTTTTAGATTCAAGATTTTTTGATGCCCACTATGTTTTTTCTTTAAATATATCATCACTGCTATACTATTTACCGACCATAAAACCACGATCAATGAAAACAAGTTCATTTTGTCTTTAGGTAAAAGTAAAATACCATTTTTTGCATTGGACTATGACTTTTATTCCCGATCAAACATTCAAGTTTAGTTTATATGTTCATAGGAAAAATTTTAGAGTCCCTATAGAGCATATTTCGTTTTTTAAGCTGTCTCTAAAGCTTTTTCTTCCTTGATGAATCTTTGAAATTGTTAAAAATTTAGAGAAAAAATCTACAATGATCCTCCACCGTATCTAATTAAAAGAATTTTCGTTAAAGTTCATGCTAGATGAACCTTATGATTGTTTACCTTATTTTCTTACCATAACCAAATAGATGGTAGTTTTTTTTTTTATACGTGATTTACTCATGTAAGACACTCATGTTAATTAAAATATATCCGGTTTACTCATGGAAGTCACTCATGTTAATCAAAATATATCAGTTTTGACCACTTACCTTATTACCCATACGATGTTACCCAACGAGTTTTGAATGTGATCTATTGTGAGGAAAACGTGATGTTTTAGCGTCAAGGTCACGTTTATTTTGGACTTAATGAAGAAAATATATTTTTTTTTCTTTTTCGTTTAGTCGGTATTTATTTTTTTACCATTCAGAGCATTAATACATAAAATAAACAACTTCTTTATCATATATGACTCATTCATGACATTCATATTCATATTCATATTCATATATCTACTACATACTATGAAATGGCTTAGCACATGACATCACTTCATTATTTTAATCTTAGGTTAAAAAAAATCAAGGGACACTTGGCACAACATAAGATATCCTTGCTTACACATCAAATAAATAACATTTTTAATTATTAAAAAAAAAAACGTATTTAAAAAAAAATATAATCCGGACAATAAAAAAGCTTCACGCGTGACTGATTTATTTTGAAAAAACTTCAGCTTTTTCCATATCATATCAGGCTTTTTGATTTTTACTTATTCCCAAACACTCTTTCTTATCTATCAAACATATTTACCCTATTTCATTATTTCAGTTTTCAATTGTGATTTTCAAACAGCCACCATCACTCATCGCCACCATCGCCCATCGCCGCCGCCACCGCCACCGCCACCGCCACCATCACCATCGCCCATCGCCAGCGCCACCAACGTCCATCGCCATCGTCACCATCGCTCAATGTAAGTTTTAATTTCTTCACACACAATACTTTCAATTTTGATTATTTAATTTCTTCTTTTACTAACAATTACTGGGTTAGGCGATTTTTAGGGTTTACTAACAACTCTCAACTTGCTATCAGTTTTACTTCAAAGTCCGTATCTTCAAATTAAATAAGGTGACGTTCCAATTTAAATTTTTGATTTTTATATATAAATTTTCTTCTTTCTTTTTAAGAATTACATGATTCTTGCAAATGGGTTTAAATATGTCAGTGTGTGGTTAGAACTATACATGTTAATCTTATCTTGAATTTAATTTTTCTTAGTTTTAATCTGATATCTCTTCTTTTGATCTGATTTTAGGGTTTTTTTTGCTTGATATAATCTTGCTGGATTAAGCTGCTGATGGTGCCGCATAACATGCCTACACACGAGTTAATATGCAGGTTTTGATTTTCAATTCTTTTCCAACTTATTTTGTTAGAAAATTTTTATCCAACTTTTAGACATGGATTAAAAAATGTTAGGTTGTTACTCTTTTATACTCCGTAATTGGGTTTGTGTTTTGTTTGTTTAGTCAGTGGTTTGTTTTAATTTTAGGGTTTTTTTTTTTTTTTGCTTGATATTTGTAGGGATTTTATTTTGCTTGCATGATTATATTAGGCAATAAGAGTGTTTGGATTTATTGATCATTAGAATTTTAAGCCTTCTTCTTTGTTATATCTTAGGGTTTATGTTAAATTTTTTTAAGGTTTATGATTTGGTTTGATTCTCTGCAGTTTTCTGCTGATGAAGACACTGTAACTGTTCGATAAAATGCCCAAGAGAAAAAAACTAACAAAGGTATAACATTATTGATATATGTTTTGTTTTCTTTGATTAATATTTGTTGTTGGTAGGTAATTTGTATCAACACTTATCATTATCTTGGATTCATCACTTATAAAACCTGAATTTTTAAAAAAAAATCATGCTGGATAAAAATAAATGTGTGCCTGACATCCTCATTCAACTGCACGCCTCCTACTCCTTTTTCTGATTGTGTGTATTTTATCAAGAATTCAAAATTCAAATGTATCTCTTCATTAAACCTCGAGCTGTACAATTTAACATTACCAGCAGGTATGCTTTCAATCCAGACGATTGAATCTTCATTCAATCAAAAAATCATCATCTGCACTTCTGATTCTTACAAATGGCCTCAATAATGAGATGATTTCTTCATCATTCTTTTCGAGAAGCCTCAATAACAGGTTAGTATTGGATTAGTCGACTTGCCCTAATTTTTACTTCTTGAAGAAATCTTTCAAATACATGTTAGTCGATTTGCTTTAGATTATTTTTTTGTTTTATGTTTATTGAAATTACTTTTGTTTTATGTCTATTCAAACTTTACTATATTCGTTAATGTTTTTCATTATCAATTTGTTTTTTTGCATATATGATTTGGTATGTTGCTTATATGATTTGTTATGACTTTGATGCACATTTATATGGTTTTGTAGGTATTTTCGTTGATGCACACAAGGTGTTCGATGAAATGACGTATATGAATTTGTTCATTGAAGGTTAGTAAACTTTATAGAAAGTAAGGTATATAAATATCTACTTACATATATGTATATAAAAAATTGCATTCAGATGTACAAATTATATGTGCTTTTTAATTATTTGTGGTGAATGTTGCAATTTGGCAACACGTATTTGTTAGTTACTGATTTTGTAACTTTTGAACTTTGTTTAATCATTTGAAGTTTTCTATTAAGATTGCCTTTAAATTATTTTTAAGCACCCGATTTTGAAGTTTAATAATGTAAATATTTCTGTTTATTAATTACATTTGAAATTTTATCTTAAGATTGCCTATAAGTTAACTTTAAGCACCTTATTTTGCTTTGAATAATGTAAGAACTGCTTTGAAAATGAATGTTCATAAACCTCATAAGAAATGTTATACGACATTATTTAGAGTCATGGTGTTGTGTATTGTTGTATTTTATTTGTGTTATTTTGAATTCGTAATCCATTTCAAGCTGATGTTTTAGAGGGTTCATGTGCTACCCTGAATATGGTAAATGCTGCCCTAAGGTAATTAAACATGATAATAGATGATTTGGGTGTTCTTTTCTTTCGTAGATTTGAAATGATGCTAGATATATTTGTTTTTCCAACTTTGTGTAATCGTATTGGGAGCGGTTTGATTCAATAATATCTACTTGATCTAATGTGCTAATAAATAATTTTTTTATTTTGCAATAGTTTATGTGTTTCTTATACTATGGTTGTAGTGGAGTTTTAACTCATTTACTTTTGTATGTCTTAGCTTGGGTTATGTGTTTTTATGTAAGTTTCTTATCGTGTTGGCCTTTATATGCTACTACAAATTAGTCACTAATCTGTTCATTCTTAGCATCGTAAGTTGGGTGGGTCACATGGGTTAGCTATTTGAAAAATATATGAGACAATAGTAATGATCTTTACCGGGCCATTGAGGCAACACAATGCTTAATGACATTTTATATGAAGCTTTACTAACGTTTTTTTTAATTAATTTTAATGGATGGTATAGGTAAAATATCACTTGCAGATATTGCTACTATAAAAGGTATGGATGGGTTTTTGATTTTGTAGATTTTCATTAAAGGTTGTTAGAATGATGTTTGTATATCAGTATGTAAGACATATAATTTTTACTAAATTTAATGTAAGCATCATGATTCAACACTTGATTTATAGCTTGCAGATCCTTTTAAGCTTCTGAACTAAGTTTTAAATAGAAATATTTACTGATGTTAGCTTAGTTTTGATGCCTTCATTTCGAACTGATGTTTGGCGTGATGCAATACGGATGTCCGATAGGTCAAGAGGGTTTGAATTTCGAAATGCTTAGCAAGACATGAATCAAGGTAAATTTTTAGTTTTTTAAGAAAATTTTTATAGCAAATTGAAGGCCTACTACGCCAATAATGACACAATGTCATCCCAAATGAAATAAAAGGTCTATTTTTGATCTTAAAATTTTGGAAACATGCACATGAGAATATGCAATGTTGTGTAGAAAGTAGTGAAAGTGATCTTAAAAGTTTCCTATAACTTGATGCAGCTGGACAATTGACGAGGTACATTTGGCTTCTAAGTGAGTTAAAATTGTATAGATGAGTAATACTTTTGTAGCTTCTATATGGGTTAAAACTGTATATGTGTAGTTTTGCTTACTACTCCGTACATTAAGACACTCGACGATTGCCTCTATTATATAGCTAAGGTAAACGAATTTGCTACTAATATTATGTCTCTTATGTTAAATGACAAAAAAATATATCTTCTATTTGATATGTGCAGGTTTGTGTCAAAATGGGTGATGTTGTATCGGGTTGTGTTAAAATGGGACATTTTTTGGAACGGGGCATTTGCATTTTCTTACAGTAAGTTCCTTCTTAAAATTTGACATCGTCCTTTTATTTACAGTCAAAAATGTGCTTAGTGGAACTAAATTTTAAAAATTGTATCATATTGCTGTAGTAATGTTGCATGGCTTGTACTAACATACAAGTTATGTTTTAAAGTTGCAGCATGATTTGGAGTTTGTTTTTGGGAAGAACTCACATGCATTTGTTCATGATGACTATATGAATAAGCTTGAATGTATCTAGCTCATGCGCAGGCTTGGTGCCAACAGTGATGCAAATAAATGTTCTCAACTTTGGCATTTACATTAAGTAGCTTATAGGATCAGTGATTTTATATCTTATTGTAGTGCCATCTATTTCATGTATATGATTTTCAACTATACTTTTACAATGTTGAGTTCACCAAGTTTAAGATGTTGCTCAATATAAATCATTCAACAATTTTTTCTTAAAAACCCGTGAAATCACGGGTCCCTTCTAGTTACCCCTATATACTAATATGCATGGAAGAAATTGTAATTTCAGTTTTATCCGAATGTTGTTTTGAGTTCGCGTTCACACTACACCAGGCCCCTCAAATTCGGGTTCATATACACAACAACCCCAACTTTCTACTTTTTCAGGGGTAAAATGCGTAAATATATAATTTTAAAAAAAACAAAAGAAAATGATTCCACCCGTATTTTTAACGGGCCCTATCTTCTCACTCGGTCCGAGTTAAATTTTTCTGAGACCACCGTTTAACTCGAAAAAATCAGACGGACACAACGGGACTAACTATGCGCGAAACGGACATCGTTAAAAAAACACTAAATAACAGGCCCTATATTTGTAACACCCTATTTTTTTTTTTTTTTTTTTTTTTTTAAGTCACAGCGGAAGTCCTGTTTATAAAATATGACACGTAATACAAACGACACCTGTATTACATTACCTTAATATCATATCAAATATTAAAAGTCTTTTACATATATAAAAACCATGTGTTACGTTAAGCAAAGACACCAGTAACAATAGACACGACATCAGAGTTTCGACTTGTCAAACATATCATCCCGCATCCCATCTTCACCCTGGTATCTAACAAGCAATCGTACTGAACCAGCAAGGGTGGAAATGTGGGGGATTAGCACAACTGCCAAGTGAATGAACTATCTAACAGCTAAGCATACAGTATCAAACATGCCAGGTCATCTATTGCTACATGCGTCAGCAAACGACTAATAGCAACACAAGGATTGGCGGCTTGTACGGGCACACGACTAGTAGCTGATCGGGCTACAGTCTACCGATAGTCCCTCCTACCGGATCACCTGCATAACCGCCCAGACGCAATGCGTGCGTCCTTCTATGCTATACTGAACATCCGTAGGACTTGGACCCAACCTAGCCTGGCCTCGGTTGACCTCGTGCGGACCCCACCTAGCCTAGCCTCAGTGGAATCCCCAGCTAGCCTGGCCTCACTGGTGCTCACAAAATAGTGCACAGAGATCACACAACATCAAGGCAAACTATCTAGTGCATATAGGCATACAACGCTAACTATGCATGGCACTCGGCTATCAACAGTATAAACTAACAGTAGCATCGCTTGCTACTCTATACTATAACCGGAGATAGCCCCACTCACCAATCGCCGGCAACTCGGTAGTCTAATGTCACCGAGTCTTCTCCTCGTTTGTATCACCTGAGAATAAACACTGAACAAGTTAGTAAACCGCTCTCTCTCTCTCTCTCTCTCTCTCTCTCTCTCACACACACACACACACAAAATATATATTTATACACATATATATATTCATATACAAAACGCCTAAACCCATTCGAACGGGTCGCAAGCAAAACGGTTAATCAACACATATATGCACACTTATATATACGTATACATACTTATATATACATATATATACACTCTTACATATATACACTTCTATATACCGTAAACATGTCCAAACGAGCGGGTCATGAGCCACACGGGTGGTCAAACAACATACACAAACCATAAAACCAAGATACGAACAACCGAGCTGCGCACCACGCCAAGCCACTGCGCGCCACGCGGGCGAACAGCAGCAAAACAACGGCGGAAAGCAGCTATTAAGCTGCAACAGCAGCTGAAAACAGCAGCAGCAAAAGCTGCACATCAGGTAGAGAAACAGCAGCAGCAAACGCTGCTGTCCAGCTGGGTTTCGACCCCAAAATTTATGTTTCGAGCAGCGTTTTAGACAATAAATATATTCACAATGATACACAACATATATACAATATTTAACTAACATCTAACAAGTTAAATGACACACTTATGAACATGATTTAACACAAATTGTACACATAAACCTATTAAAACCCAAGTCAAAACCAACAAATGGGTCACGAGCTAAATGAGTAACCAAAACCTTATAAGCACACTTAAACATATACATAAACTTGTATAATCATATAAGTCAATCAAATGGGTCAACGGTCAATACGGGCGATCAGTATTATATACATACACATATATAATCATACATATATATTTATACGAAATGCCTAACACCGTTTGACCGGGTCACGAGTAAAATTAGTAATCCACAAAAGTCCGCTTTTACCACTTATAACCAAATTTATAGACTAACAAATGGGTCACGATAAAAACAAGCACTCCTAAATTAATATGAATGGATCGGGGTCCAAACCGGTAACCAAAACACCTCATGCACAAAAAAAAAACGCAAACCACCGCCCCCGGCCGCCAACCACCACCGCTGGCCGCCAGCTGCAGCCGGCAGCGACGGTCAGCCGCCGGAACAGAAACAGTAACAGCAGCTACGGCTGCTGTTTCACTATGGTGCACCCCCCATTTTTGCTATTTCTTTAAATTTTAAGCCAAATACAAGTGTACAACCAATTACTAACAACCATCTAACATCAATCTAACAATTAACAAGAAATATCATAACCAAAATCAATAAATCAAGCACCAATTGCATCTTTTTTTACAAACTAGCAAAATCCTAGAAAACAAGGATAAATGCACAAAATTAAAGACAAACCTTTGCTAGATGCTAAAGGAAGAAATAAACCATGAATGGAGCTTGTAATTTTCATCACCATCTTCATAAATAAAAACTAGATTTATGTTGGTGATGGTGGGTTTAATCGCGACAGGAAAAGAGAGGGAGGGAAGGAAAAGCCACCATTTTCAAGCTTTGCAATTTATTTCATCTTCATCATTAAAATTAAAGATAGGGTTTATACATGTGTGTGTGTTGGTGTCGTGAATGAAAGAAGAAAGAAAGGGAAAACCACAAATGGTAAGAAGAATACAGGGGGTGCGGTTTTTAACATTAAAAGGGGTATTAAATCCCATACCCGATAAAACACGGGTATTTACCTGTTTTCAGAAACGCAAAACTCCACGGTCGGGGCTCAAACGAAGTCCAAATTTAATAAATAAAATATATCTGTGACCCTTGTCATAAAACGCACACGCTGAACTAATAATAAATTAAAAACACCCAACAATTTATTAATTCATTAAAATGCTATTTAAAACACTAAACGGACAAAAAGGGCAAAATAGGTAATTTTTACCTAGGCCCGACATCAGGATGTTACAAATCTACCCCCTTAAAGAGATTCCGTCCTCGGAATCTGGTCCGTCAAAGTCAACAAAGGTCATGGGTACTATAACCACCTCAACAGGTCACAACTAGACTTAAGTCGAAGTATTTCTTACGGTCATATGCCTTACAAAGCTTTGTCCTTATCTCGTGGGTTTAAAATTAACTTACCCAAGCCTAGGTTCTACATACTAACCTCTCAAGCCATCACTAACGACTCTCTACATTGTATCTATCACTCATGATTTGGGGTTATCCCGCGTCATGTTCATCGAATTTCCCAAATCAACTCATTCGAAACACTGATTAATGACTATCATTTACCTTAGAACACCCAAACTTAGCTAATTTCATCACTACAATTTTACTAAGTCAACTCGGATCATACTTAATTATCCAAACTCCGTAATTTAATACATGTTTCAATCCTAATATTCAATAGATTTATTGAAATTCGCTTATCTGAGTCAATATTCACCCAATTATTCAACGACTAGTTGGCATATCTGGTCCACTCATCCATCGTGACCCACTTACCAACACAGTTCCAAGTCAAATCTAATCACTTAAATCACGAATCCTGAGTATAGAATAACCATCATTCCATACCGGAAGTAATTATCTACCTGTTAATTTCCTAAAATAACCTTAATTCTTCTGTCCGACATCGTTAAAGTTACTCCTCAAAGGTCATGACTAGGTTAAGATTCCATCAGAATCCTCAATCCCAACCTATTAAGTCAATAACTTACAAAAATCTAGGTACATTATCTTCGTCGGTACCATATCATTAAAGTCAACCTTTGGTCAAAATCCTCTGAAATTCAAAATAGACTATTAATCACTACACCTCCTCCGAATCCCGAAACTACGGTATGATTTACCATGATGTATTTCGTTGGCCAGGCGTAATACATCATACCAAATCATATCTTCAATTCGGGTATTTCGGAGCAAGACCCTAATCGAGTCCGTCAATCGATCGCAGTCTATTTACTTTGATCACTGACAGTTATAATCCACTAATAACAAATATATTCTAAACTCAGGGTTTCTAAATTTGTTATCCGATTACAACTATCCTGGCACATTTTCACTGTTCAAATGTACTCAACTAATCCTTCTTTCGCAACACACTAGTACTTTCAAACACTTCTCTCTAAGTCTTCTACTGTCACAATACCCCCTGAACATGGTATTATCAACTTATATTGATTCATCCTTAAGTGATACTATCGCAACTCAGAGTCTCTAAGTCTTCAATTCACATCCAAAACTCAATCCTCAGTCCAGTCAAAGTCCGTCTCTACCTACCCAATAGACCAATACAAGGAAACAGCATGCACTTACATTCTAAAGACCACGCACAAGGTCACAACAAGTCAAGGAAGGAAGACAGTTCCTTAGGACAACCCTACGGGTTTTACATGATAAGTCCAGTCATACAAGGATGCTACTGGTCCAGTTACATCTAATGGTTCTGTCACTGTCTATTAACCATACAGACTATGTCTCAAAAGGCCACTAACTAAGGCTCACGTCTCTGGTCAAGACATAAGGGAACTATGATCCTAAAACAGTCCATGCGGGCACTACGTGTATCCCGCCAGTTAACAGTCAATGATAAAGAAAAAGACTTCCTACAAGTCTTAGTTCCCACTAACGGATCTTGCATAGCAGCATAAACTAAATCTGAACTAACAGGCCAATCACATTCATGATAGCTATCCAATGCCTAAAGCAAGGCACTATTACAACAATATTAACATGTCACATCAACAGGTTGCACGCATTACAAATAACCTGTTTCAACTAGCATGGCAACCTATTACAAAAATTAAGCCACTATTCACTACTAAGCAGGAAACTAGTCTAAGGCCATCTATATAGTTTCCACTACATTAAACAACATTTGTCTAGCATAGATTTTCACATTGACGACTTACTATACGCAACTACTAATTATCAACTGTAATAATAAAATCACAAAAGTGTAATAAACACATACCGTTAGTCGAGTCGTCATATGTATCACCAGCCTCTGCCACCATCTAGTATGCTCCAACTGTATCCACTGTGGGGTTTCTTCTCTCTTGTCTGACCACAAGAGCAGAAGGTTACCCGGCTGATGAAATTTGTGTCCCAGACCCCGCCCCAGAACTCTACATCTGATCTGTTGAAACACCGACATGCTCCGTGTACCATACACTGACCCATCCGTCCAAAACCGCCTCTGAAGGATAATAACTGAACTTTCTAATCTATCTTACCACAACTCACCTATTTCACCGTTAAAAGAATCGTATCGCGAAGTAGGGCACCATCACACCCTACTCCTCACATAGAATCCGTACCTTCCTGCCTTGGTCCTTCTATTGGGTTAAATCCATAAGAGTTCCTTAATTACTGAATGATTTTTGACCCGCAATACCTAAGGGGTCAACTACCAACCAACTGTCCAACTGAACCCCTTCTTCTGTATTATTATTACTATTTTATTATTTATTTATTTATTATTTTATTATTTTATATTTTATATTTTTTTTTTTACCCTCTGCAGTTTCACCTAAGCGAAACTGAACACCCGCCTAACACTATCTAACCGTCTGATCCAAAGGTACAATACTTGGGTCCACCTGCACTTACTATTCTAACTCATATTTAACTCGTATTACCTGACCGGAATCCCTTGGTAACTGACATTACAACCCAAACATAAGTCCTTACAACCCTGACATCTGTTTCCCACATCTGTTTCTCAGATTCTTTACCTGATACACATATACTCTGAAGCTCTGACTGTTCCAGGGGCGTTGGGGGTCACAGCGTCACCGTCACTATCAGCCATACCTGTACTGCACAACATCTCACACCAAAGCTTAGTATAACACTGGTTAGCAACTAACAATTAACACTGTTATACCTATCTTATTCACTTAACCCATCCCCCAAGATATGTTTGACTCGACACATGATTTGCGAACATGTCACTTCCGTGAACACGCTGCCAAATCCACGCTCTGATACCACAATTGTAACACCCTATTTTTTATTTTATTTTTTATTTTTTTTTTTTAAGTCACAGCGGAAGTCCTGTTTATAAAATATGACACGTAATACAAACGACACATGTATTACATTACCTTAATATCATATCAAATATTAAAAGTCTGTTACATATATAAAAACCATGTGTTACGTTAAGCAAAGACACCAGTAACAATAGACACGACATCAGAGTTTCGACTTGTCAAACATATCATCCCGCATCCCATCTTCACCCTGGTATCTAACAAGCAATCGTACTGAACCAGCAAGGGTGGAAATGTGGGGGATTAGCACAACTGCCAAGTGAATGAACTATCTAACAACTAAGCATACAGTATCAAACATGCCAGGTCATCTATTGCTACATGCGTCAGCAAACGACTAATAGCAACACAAGGATCGGCGGCTTGTACGGGCACACGACTAGTAGCTGATCGGGCTACAGTCTACCGATAGTCCCTCCTACCGGATCACCTGCATAACCGCCCAGACGCAATGCGTGCGTCCTTCTATGCTATACTGAACATCCGTAGGACTTGGACCCAATCTAGCCTGGCCTCGGTTGACCTCGTGCGGACCCCACCTAGCCTAGCCTCAGTGGAATCCCCAGCTAGCCTGGCCTCACTGGTGCTCACAAAATAGTGCACAGAGATCACACAACATCAAGGCAAACTATCTAGTGCATATAGGCATACAACGCTAACTATGCATGGCACTCGGCTATCAACAGTATAAACTAACAGTAGCATCGCTTGCTACTCTATACTATAACCGGAGATAGCCCCACTCACCAATCGCCGGCAACTCGGTAGTCTAATGTCACC
This sequence comes from Rutidosis leptorrhynchoides, assembly GCF_046630445.1. Classification (NCBI taxonomy): domain Eukaryota; kingdom Viridiplantae; phylum Streptophyta; class Magnoliopsida; order Asterales; family Asteraceae; genus Rutidosis; species Rutidosis leptorrhynchoides. Next base: position 83,466,849 of record NC_092333.1, read on the forward strand.
GAGTCTTCTCCTCGTTTGTATCACCTGAGAATAAACACTGAACAAGTTAGTAAACCGCTCTCTCTCTCTCTCTCTCTCTCACACACACACACACAAAATATATATTTATACACATATATATATTCATATACAAAACGCCTAAACCCATTCGAACGGGTCGCAAGCAAAACGGTTAATCAACACATATATGCACACTTATATATACGTATACATACTTATATATACATATATATACACTCTTACATATATACACTTCTATATACCGTAAACATGTCCAAACGAGCGGGTCATGAGCCACACGGGTGGTCAAACAACATACACAAACCATAAAACCAAGATACGAACAACCGAGCTGCGCACCACGCCAAGCCACTGCGCGCCACGCGGGCGAACAGCAGCAAAACAACGGCGGAAAGCAGCTATTAAGCTGCAACAGCAGCTGAAAACAGCAGCAGCAAAAGCTGCACATCAGGTAGAGAAACAGCAGCAGCAAACGCTGCTGTCCAGCTGGGTTTCGACCCCAAAATTTATGTTTCGAGCAGCGTTTTAGACAATAAATATATTCACAATGATACACAACATATATACAATATTTAACTAACATCTAACAAGTTAAATGACACACTTATGAACATGATTTAACACAAATTGTACACATAAACCTATTAAAACCCAAGTCAAAACCAACAAATGGGTCACGAGCTAAATGAGTAACCAAAACCTTATAAGCACACTTAAACATATACATAAACTTGTATAATCATATAAGTCAATCAAATGGGTCAACGGTCAATACGGGCGATCGGTATTATATACATACACATATATAATCATACATATATATTTATACGAAATGCCTAACACCGTTTGACCGGGTCACGAGTAAAATTAGTAATCCACAAAAGTCCGCTTTTACCACTTATAACCAAATTTATAGACTAACAAATGGGTCACGATAAAAACAAGCACTCCTAAATTAATATGAATGGATCGGGGTCCAAACCGGTAACCAAAACACCTCATGCACCAAAAAAAACGCAAACCACCGCCCCCGGCCGCCAACCACCACCGCTGGCCGCCAGCTGCAGCCGGCAGCGACGGTCAGCCGCCGGAACAGAAACAGTAACAGCAGCTACGGCTGCTGTTTCACTATGGTGCACCCCCCATTTTTGCTATTTCTTTAAATTTTAAGCCAAATACAAGTGTACAACCAATTACTAACAACCATCTAACATCAATCTAACAATTAACAAGAAATATCATAACCAAAATCAATAAATCAAGCACCAATTGCATCTTTTTTTACAAACTAGCAAAATCCTAGAAAACAAGGATAAATGCACAAAATTAAAGACAAACCTTTGCTAGATGCTAAAGGAAGAAAGAAACCATGAATGGAGCTTGTAATTTTCATCACCATCTTCATAAATAAAAACTAGATTTATGTTGGTGATGGTGGGTTTAATCGCGACAGGAAAAGAGAGGGAGGGAAGGAAAAGCCACCATTTTCAAGCTTTGCAATTTATTTCATCTTCATCATTAAAATTAAAGATAGGGTTTATACATGTGTGTGTGTTGGTGTCGTGAATGAAAGAAGAAAGAAAGGGAAAACCACAAATGGTAAGAAGAATACAGGGGGTGCGGTTTTTAACATTAAAAGGGGTATTAAATCCCATACCCGATAAAACACGGGTATTTACCTGTTTTCAGAAACGCAAAACTCCACGGTCGGGGCTCAAACGAAGTCCAAATTTAATAAATAAAATATATCTGTGACCCTTGTCATAAAACGCACACGCTGAACTAATAATAAATTAAAAACACCCAACAATTTATTAATTCATTAAAATGCTATTTAAAACACTAAACGGACAAAAAGGGCAAAATAGGTAATTTTTACCTAGGCCCGACATCAGGATGTTACAAAATTCTCGCTCGGTGCGAGCTAAATTTTTCCGAGACCACCGTTCAACTCGATATTATTTTACGAACACAACGCGACTAACTATACGCGAAACGGACATCGTCAAAAAAACTCTAAATATTTCGAGCTATATTTCATACATATACGTACACGTCCAACAAACAACCCAACCTACTAGATATATTAGGTACCAAACAACGTATATACAAATATGACCGCGCGTTGAATACAACCGCAACAACGCGCGGTCGAATTTTTTGTAGTATATACTAATTGGCGTAACATAACTCCATTCCTATTGCCTAAAACTACTTTTTACTGTTATATTGTCCCACTCTATCCCAACATAACTCCATTCCTATTGCCTAAAACTACTACTTTTTACTGTTATATTGTCCCACTCTATCCCAATTCTCCGTACATTTCAAACCCTATTTTCAGTTAGCCTCCCCTCTCATTCCCTTTATCATTCCCTGCTACATTTTAAACCCTAAATTGATATTGATGATGCTTCATTCCATGGTACTCACGGCGATTGCTTCCTGCCCTTGCATCCTTTTATCGGAATGTTCCTTTATCTGCTCTAAATATCATCTCGGTACGTTTCTCTATTCAATATTTTGGTATATTTTTTTCCAATTTTCTTCGTTATCCGATTGTAGCAAATGAGGAAGCGGCGTTGTTTTTTTTTAAAGATGGAAGCAGTGTTGGTGATGGTCGTCATTGTATCTTTTTTTTTTTTTTTTTTTGAAAAGCAAGATGATATATTAATAGCCACACACAAAACACAAATACAAATCAACATCCGTTGCTAAGATCGCAACATGAGAAATAAAGATCCTACCGCAATTATGCTACCACCACAAGAGAAATAAAGATCCTACCACAATTATGCTAACACAACAAAGGATTATTAAACCATACGTGCCAATCTAACTTATGATTTTTACTTCTTCGCGAAATCCAATCGAACGAGATCACTTGAATTTCACTAAACAAACCCGAAGCCGAGTCCGTCTTGAAGTTGAAAACTTTTGAATTCCTTGATTTCCAGAGCGAGTAAGATACGCACCAACATAACGCTTGCCAAATAAATCTTTTATTATCGGAAGCCAACGTGCCAAATGTACCTTCGAAAATGTCACTATAGATGAAATTAGCCGATGTATAACCCCACCAATTAAGTACTTTTCCCCAAATATCTTTCGCAAACTTACAAGAGAACAAAATATGCTCTACCGATTCCAAGCCGTCATCACACACCGGGCATCGAGTACTATGGAGATCTATACCACGTTTATCTAATTCAAGCCTTACCGGTATCCTACCCCTTCTTGCCCTCCAAATAAATACCTCAATCTTTTTAGGCACTAGACGATTTCTAAGAGTTTCCGTCGAATCGGAATGCGATGTAAGGACTTTACCATCGATTAAATCCACCAAGTTGCTGACCGAATACTCCCCACTGTTGTCCAGACCCCACTTCCACCCGTCTGATTTGTGAGGATCAAGTACGACGCCATCAAGCTGTTCCGCTAGCAAGACGAGTTCCGAAGCTGTTCTACCCGTTGGTTCCCTAATCCATCTCCATCCCCAAACCGTAAGCCCCTCCCTCGACACCCCTCTTTCCTGTACCGCAGCTATTTTGTCGCTCTCCAACCGATATAACCTCTTGTACTTGTCTTTAAACCTTGTATCCCCAACCCATTTGTCTTCCCAAAATCGAGTGTCCGCCCCGTTTCCAATAACCCGAGAAAACGAATTTGAAAGAGAAATTCCCAACTCATCTACCTTTTTTCCTGCAGTATATATGTTAGACCAAAGACTAGATGGTGAGAGACGAGCAAGCTCATCCCCCTCCACTAGCCCACCGTTAGTACCATAAAGACTTCGAATTACACGAACCCATAAAGTGTTGGCCTCGGTTTTAAACCTCTACCACCACTTACAAAGAAGAGCTAAATTTTTACTTTTGAGTGATTTTAAGTTTAAGCCTCCTTCTTCGTGAGGAAGAAGGATTTTTTTTCCATTTTACCCACGATAATTTAGAGTTAGAACCCGACCCACCCCAAAAGAAATTACGTCTCACACTCTCACGTTTATTCAGTACACAAGGCGGGGCACGAAAGAGTGAAAAATAATATAGAGGTAAGCTCGATAGAACCGATTTCACAAGAGTAAGTCGACCACCAAACGAAATCTTTCTAGCTCTCCAATCTGACAATTTCTTCTCAAATTTATCAACAACCGGAGACCAATCCATAAACTTCTTCATCTTATTTCCCACCGATAGCCCCAAATACATGAAAGGAAGGGAACCCGCTTGACAAGAGCACCACGTTGCCATATTTTCTACCTCGATTTTACTAACTCCAACCCCGTATAGCACACTTTTATTATAATTAACTTTTAGTCCCGAAGCTCGCTCAAAACACTCCAACAAGTACATGAGATTACGCGCATTACTACGACTCCATTCCCCGAAAAAAATCGTGTCATCCGCATACTGGAGATGCGATATTCGCACTAAATCGCCACCTATTTCTATCCCGTTGTACAATCCTTTCTCTATCGCCGCTTTTGCTAGAATATTAAGCCCCTCCGCCGCAATGATGAAAAGGAATGGAGATAAAGGATCTCCTTGTCTTACACCACGACTTAACGAAAATTCCGGAGTCGGCGAACCATTAATAAGAATTGAAATAGAAGCCGAGCCCAGACACGATTTAATCCACTTCCGCCATCTCTCACCGAAACCCATACATTTCATAACCTCCAATATGTACTTCCAGTTAATCGAGTCGAATGCCTTCTCAAAGTCCACCTTAAAGATGATTCCATGTCTCTTGTTTCGTTTAAGTTCATCCACCACCTCGTTTGCTACTAAAACGCCATCGAGAATGTACCTTCCACCGAGAAATGCACTTTGCTCCGAACCTATAAGATTGGGTACCACTTTTCGAAGTCTTAAAGAGAGTAATTTGGCGATAACCTTGTAATAGCTTCCAATGAGACTAATCGGCCTATAATCCCCAAAACATAACGGGTCCGTTTTCTTCGGAATTAAAGAAACGAAGGAAGCGTTGCATCCCTTAGAAAACTCACCATTTACCCCAAACCAATTAATCGCCGCTACTAAGTCACTTTTAATTATGTTCCAAAATTTTTTGAAGAAACCTAAGTTAAAACCGTTCGGCCCTGGAGCTTTCGAGCTACCGCAATTCTTAACCGCTTCCCAAATCTCCGGTTCCGAGAACGGTATCTCAAGCAAATTTGCCTCATCCAAGGAGATCGACGGGTAATGAAAGTCCTCTAAACTTGGTCTCGAACTACTCTTTTCCTCAAAAATATTTTTGAAGTGATTGAACGCATTCGTTTTAATCGTATCCGGATCTTCACACCAATCACCATTTATATTAATACCCCGAATACTGTTCTTGTTGTAGTTGCGCTTTAGAGAATTATGAAAATATTTGGAGTTCTCGTCACCATCGATTGTCCACTTAACCCTCGCTTTTTGCTTCAACATTTCGACCTTTATTTTCTCCTTTTCAATCCATTTTTTTCTCAATTCAAGCCACTGAGCATACTCTCCTTCAGACAACGTACCCGATTCCGCCTTTAAGATTCACATTCGTTAACCCTAATTTTATGATTGAAGGTATATTTCAGTTTATTAACCACTTTGTTGATCTATTAGGAATTGAAATTTTATTGCTTATTATTTGTGTAATTTGATGACTCTACTCAATTTAAATTTAAAGAGTTAGAATGGTGTGAACTAGTTATTGAACCCTCGCTTTGCGCTGGGGGTTCGATTTTTAATGTATTTTATTGCGTTTAGTAAAATTATTTTGTGGCAAACGATGATGTCGTTGAAGCGCAACTCGAGTCGAACTAAAAGGTATAACTCGTGAGAGATTTAAATGTTATTTTAAATTAACAATATATGTGCATCTCCGCGTTTCGCTATGGAATTGTCGACTTTTAAAAATTTAACGCAAAATCAACGTGTATGAAAAGTACTCCAAATATTTAGCGTTTTTTAAAAGCGTCCGTTTTCCGTATAGCTAGTGACATTGTGTTCCTAAAATTATTTCGAGTTTAACGATGGTGTCGGAAAAATTTAACTCGTTGCGAGCGAGAAGATATGACCCGTTGAATATTTGGGTGGAGTTTATTTAAGATTTTTTATGAAAATGGTTATTTGACACTTTACCCCCTGTTTGGGGGGTCGATTTGAATTTTTCAAAAAAGTGTGGGGGCCTATGTTGGTAAAATGAAATTTAGTTAAAATTAAAATATTAAAAAAGTGAAAAGTCGAAAATGCCCCTGATACTATTCATAACTTTTGTCTATCAGTTAATATGTAAATATAATTTTGAATAGTTTTTAACCTCAATTAGTTGTTACCTGATTTGTGAATTTTCAAAGTTTTATGATTCATTAGCGATATATACATAGCCTAAATCGTTATGTCCATAACTAAAAGCACCACACACCACATGTACATAAAGTTGTGTGTATAGTTCTACCAACGAAGCATTGCTTCAATGGTACCGCGGTTACACTTGTGTACTCGCAGGGCTAGAGGTCTCGGGTTCGAGCCACGTCACCCGCTCTAGGAATTGAAATATATTCCTTGAAGGTGGCCCAAAGGGAAGGTTTTACCGACCCGCTCCGAGACTAAGATCCGGCCCGCCTGCCCCTCGGGATGGTAAAGAGTCGGATCCTCAGAGTGTGGTTCGGGTTTCCTGCCCGAAAGCGCGTGTGTGTGTGCAAATGATGACTAGACTTCGGTCCGGACTGATGCAAGCTTGCCTTTAAAAAAAAAAAAAAAAAAAAAAAAATATAGTGTTTTACCTCTGCTGCTTCTAAAACAGAGTTTCAGATGTTGTTGTTGTGTACATCCCATTAGGAAAAAATAAATTGCAGCTAACAGCGGACAGTGTGCATCTATCTGAATTTACTCATTTATACTAATATGTACGCTTATTTGTATCGTTTTTGGCTTTCAGCATTGTCGATCCAAGTGTTTCTCGGGGGGTGTTGCCCCATGGGTCGACCCAGACTCAAAAGAGAGTGTTATTTCTTTGATTGAATTCTGTTTTTGGTGTACATGTGCTTTCATCTCTTTTTAAGGTCATGTGTTCCCTTAAGTTTTCTTACTCATTGAATTTTTATTTGTGGTGTGTGCATCATACAATTTTGGTTTTTAAATATAGATGTTTTGATGATCGTTAGCACACTGTGGTTTTTGATTCCCCAATTTATGTTTCAACATCTGTAAGTTCTCTTTGAGAATTCCGAACTAAAAGACGCCCTAATGGGTGTCGTTTTAGTGTTGTACAATGTTGTTTTAGAAGGGATGTTCACACTATATATTTTTACTTTTATTGTTGTACAATGTAAGTCAATCATATATGTACAATTTTTTTTGCTGCTGAACATATTAATTTTTTTTCAGTGTATCGAGTTTATGTAAGTATCCTTTTGTTTAACCTGAGTTTTTCTTCCCCGGAATAGACATTTTAGGGTGACCAGCGAGTAAATTTTTCCATAAATCTATGGGGGATTGCTTTCCACGACGCATCTAAGAGACTTTGTCCTGTTCGTGCCAATGGCCATGAATGTGGTCCCCGCACCCCGTGTTGACAATAACGTCATGTATTATTTATTAACGTAAGTAGTTTCGAGCTCTTCAAAACTCGGAATTTTCTATAACACGTAAGGTAAATAATATTATATATAACAAAGTAAGGTGGGATATCATGTATTGAAGATCTTTAAACTTTTTTTGCTTTCATTTGGTAACGGAATAATGTCTTGCTGGACTCGATGTAGCCATGTTTAATGCCATCTTTTGTGAATCAACCCATGAAATGCCAACTAATCCTCTCTCAGATCCTATTGTCGAATCCAGAGTTTTGCCTATTTCAACTAGGATCTAAGTTTTGGATCTGGTGCCCAACTCAAAAAAGTAATATGTACCTAGCCTCCCTGTATGTAGAAGCTAACTAAGAAAACGAAAAAAATAACCCCAATGCGAGGTTGTTAAAGGTGGCGAATCTGGACCATTTTACTTATGCCTCGATTGAGTTGTTTTATGTTTTATTTGCAACTGGTCAAAAATGGGTAAAAGTTTAAACACGTCCAAAGTCTTCGAAAATTCCTTTTTCATATATTAAACCTCTTGAGATAATATAAATGGATAAGGAATATAACGTTTACAGTCACATTTGACACACTAATTAAGATATTGATTACTTTTGACAAACGGTCTTTTAGGCCATCCTTACCCAATTTGACCCATGACTGTTTTGATTCTTTACCAAACCAGCCTGACCTGACTACAACTGGAACACACGAACAAATAATACATATTCCTATGTTCTTATGTCGGCAATTGGTCTAGATGGCTATCTGATTGTTGGTATGGATACTGAGCATGAGCATACCATCAGTGAAGAGGATCAATTATTTTCATCTCCTAGATGTGTTAAGTGGTCTTCTAATGTTGTTGAAAGACGTGCGTTTGGACATATTAGTTATAACTGGGGTACATGATCATACTAATATTAAGGATATACATGTGATCATCTTCATATGTCGTCTCACGCGTCTATTTTATCTACCAGGTATGTCCATTGATCTGACTTTCATCGCTGAAACGAATTCTCTGCAATTTCACTCTGTGTGAATTTTGTCCTGAAACTTTTGCAATCATTCATCTGGTCAGATTATTGGGTTACTGTATATTCAGATTATATATATGATTCAAGATTTCATATAATACAATTTATAATATTTGACAAAATATAGGATGTTTGTGTATTAGTATGATAACATTGGAGTTTAGTTACTGGCAATACTTTATATTTAAGTAGCTGCATGTTTGTAGAGGATATTATGAACTTGATACCTTAATAGAATGTCTTTTATAAATGGTTTAACATCTTCAAGGCATAGTTGCCAAAAGAGTAGGCTCTAGCCGGAGGCTGTCAAATAGATGCCAGAGAATGCTTTTAACCTTGGAAGCTTTGCCAGCCCAAAATAAGGGTCATGAAGATTTTGAAACAAGTGGTTGAGGAAAATGGAAACTCATTTGTGAGCTAAAAATGATGTCGTATGCTATTAAACTCCTTGAAGGGTCAGAAGTAAAAGTGTTGTTGTAAGAAGCTTGCACCACTCAGTATCGCAACACTCCAACGAAACTAATATCGCACCTGTCGGGCCCTTGACGCGCCGTCGGACCTGACCCGCTGTCTAATATTGTTCATGGTGGTGGTGAATTGCAGCAGTGTAGCGGACTTGATCGCCGGAGAAGAAGGGTTTGAAGGCACCGATTCAAAATGAAAGACAAAAGAAGATACTATAGGTGGACTTGAACTTAGTTAATAGGTTGTCAATAATGCTTTTGTGTTCAATATGCCAAGTACTTTTCCATGTTGATCATGCATCACATTTGATCAAGAATACCTAAAATACTGGCTTTTTAATATGCATCATATTTAAGAATACCTAAATTAATGCTAGCTCTGATAGTTTTTAAATATTAATAAGTCAAAATGTTTATAAAAGTCCTTAGATATGCAAATGCAATTTCAACCGCTTTGAGTCATCGTTTTTTTTATGTTGCTTGATTCTGTATATTATGCTTCTTTAAATGTGGTATGTCTTTGTGGTTTTTATTGAAAGTTTATGATTTTATTTACGTGCAGAATTCTGTTTCCTTTGTATTCTTTTACATGTTCAAGGTTTCCTAAAACTATATATTTATCACTTAATTTGCAGGTAACAGTTTTTCATCAGATGTACATGTACATCAGCCAAATCTTCCAAATTTTCTCTAAATCTTTGATTATTCTCTCTGTAATATTTTGACAAGAAACTGACCGCAGAAGTTTCGGAGTAAATAATAGCAGGTATAAGTGTAGGCGAACTCTTTGATGTATTGTTGTAACTAAAGTGAGATAGGTTGCAGATTTAGACACAGTACTGTTTGTAGTTACACATGTGTTACTAGGTGTTAATATTATATTACTAATGATATGTTTGCCTGTATAAGTGTTTAGGTGGGTAACTGGTCATATATGTATTCATTTGACTTTATTTTTTCAGTTTTATGTTTGCATTTGTTCTTTCTAAATGGTGAATTGTTTGTATTATTGGACAGCATTGTCAATGAAAAGATTACCTCTATGTTATCACTTATAGCCATTTTATGTAAAATATTGCCGGACAGTAAAAAGTCATAGCCGTTCTTGGGTACGAATGATGACCAAAACGCGAGCGCCGCAACGCGCAGCCCGTTTCAATACTATTTCATTATATATCTGGATCGACGATGCGTATATATGTCTTTTCAACGGTTAATAAAAGAATAAATTAGGCTTAAGTCCGGTTAAAATCAAACTAGAAATATGTATATAATTTGCATATACAATACAATTACATCCTGTTTTTTCATTTCGAGAACAAATTATGGTGTACGTGTTACCTTGTTGTTCTACTAGTTAAAGATATATCAAGGTTCTTGCAACTCCTCGTGATGATTAAATGATTACAAGAACTTAAAGATTATACATATAAAGTAATTGTGCATCACAATATTACAGTAGTATCTAAATTATTATATATACCAACTTTCTAACTCTCATATATACTTCTACATCGCTTAAAAATTAAGTCCTTCGATTCACCAATATGAGTGACTAACTTACTGCATGTAGAAACCGAATTGCTCCACCCAACCCTCAATTTTTTCTTTTTTTCTTTTTTGGTTGGTTCACAAGGCATTCTTTGATTGGTTGAATCTATTTTGACCTTTGATTTGCCTTTAATTTTGAGTCACAAGCTAAGCATGTGACATTTACTTTTGTTTTATAAATTTCTTTATTGTAATTTAAAAAAATGTTATTTTTTTATTTATTTTGTAATTTTTTTTTTTACTTTTATAACTGTATATTATTTTTGATTTTTCTAACGATAGTCCTATAAGAATAACATATTATTGACGTACATAAATCAATTGTACATAATGACTATTATTTATTTTTAATTAACAGTGAATATTCATTTCAAACATGTTAAATAACTAAATTATGTGAGTTTGATTGGCTAACTAAAAAACATCAAAATTATCGGAAGACTTTTTTGTGTCATTGGTCCCTCGATTATACACTAAATAGTGAACAACATCACTTTCATTTTTTTTCTGCTTACAGCATCCCTCTATTTTACAACTTTGTGTTTCAGTGTCCCTCCGTCAACCATTCGTTAGAAATGTCCTTTAAGTCATGACATGTGCACTGCATGTGAGGGTAAATTCGACTTTTTACCTTCTTTTTCATCTAAATATTCAACAAACCCTAAATCACCAAGTTCATAACTCTTACGGTGTTCTCTTATTCACCATTCACTCATGAACTCAAAATTCAACCTCATCAATCCGTGATTCTTAACCAAATCTAGGTCTAGAAACGTGATCTAGAACATAAACTAAAGCTTCGTGATCAACTTTTATCGATTATCATCAACAAAATCAGAGTGAACTCGATCGTGTTCATCGTTTGTTCGAAAAATACAAAGATCGATGAGTTATGAAAGATTTACTGCATCAAAATATGATATGAGAACAGTTTCGAAAACATCACAGCCTAATCATGCTACGTGAAGCCTAAAATCGAATGGAGAATCACTTATGAACTCAAGATTTCAAAGTCAAACTATTGTTCTTCATGGTTAACGTTTTAATTCGAGAATTATAGTATGTTTCTGAATCGATTGATGATTGACGAGTGTTAAGGTGATGATTACGAACACATTTCATGATGTCATCATGACCTTAAAGTGTCTTATTTCTGAAATTCGATTTGAAATTAGGGTTTAACTACTTTAGGTAAATTGATAGTATCAAGACCTGCAATTGGTTCTCGACTCAATTGTTTATTATGAATAATGTTCATTATGTTGCGCAAAAGATAAAAGGATCACCTGAGTTGAGGGAGATGATCGGTGATGGTTATTTAAAAAAGCTTACAGGGGAAATTACGCAGGCTGCAACGAGATACCAAAGGGCAACGTGGGTTGGTGTTTTGTATTGATTGAGAGATGAAGGGATACACATGATCGAGAGTTTTTCGTCTGGTATTTCAAAGAGTGTATTGAGAGAACGATTTAAATCGTTTAATGGCATGTTTGAGGAAGTACACAGACAACGGGCTTTATGGTTAATACCCGATACGCAGCTTCGTGAGGAGGTACAGATACCTATATCATTTTTGTTTGTAAGCATTGTTGTTTGTATGTGTTTCTTTCACTAGTTTTCAGATATTTGTTTCATATGCTTGTATCGAAATTTGTTATGCATGATCCATTCATCTTGTGTTTCATGAAATTGAAGGCATATTATCTTCTTGAACCAGTTCATTATTAGCTTATGTAATCATGACGAGTGTTAAGGGATATGGGCTTCGATTTAGGAATTTTAAAAGTGATAGAAATTAGGGTTTGCAATTTGGGGAAGAACAAGTTGAGCAAAAGCAAAGCTTCAAATTCAAATGAAGAAGAAGGTCAAAAAGACGAATTTATCCTCACATGCAGTGCACATGTCATGACCTAACGGACATTTCTAATGAATGGTTGACAGAGGGACACTGAAACATAAAGTTGTAAAATAGAGGGATGCTGTAAGCAGAAAAAAACAAAAGGGATGCTGTTCACTATTTGGTGTATAATCGAGGGACCAACGGCAAAAAAAAGTCTTATCGGAATAATGTAGGTTATAGTGAAAATTTTCCACGACTTTTTTTAAACCAGATATCTTTTTGAGTCTTATGTATGCAGTACTTATTATTATTATTATTATTATTATTATTATTATTATTATTATTATTATTATTATTATTATTATTATTATTATTATTATTATTATTATTATTATTATTATTATTATTATTATTATTAATTTTTTTTGGGTAAACGAGTAAACCCTTCTATGAAGGGGTACATACTATCTACTAATTCTCATGAGCTTTCTACTGTTCACAAGAGTATTCCGGTCATTTCACACTCTTCACTTACTGAATGGTAGCAGTGTAATTAAAGCCAAAAAATAGGGCAACTTGCCAACCCACAGACCAACATCAGTTTACCACCACCATCAGGCACGCCACCATCACCCACCTTCCACCGCCACCATCATCCACCGTCCGCCACCATCAAAATCTAACACCGCCAAGGCGCCAGCCAAAACTGTAATGTACCTCCGTCCACCCACACTACTACGACCATCAATTTACGATCACCACCACCATCGACCTTCATTCATACACCATCATCACTAACCTGCGTCAACTGAAATGTCCCGTTCTTATTGATTAAAAACGTTCCATATTAATTGATTTCGTTGCGAGGTTTTGACCTCTATATGAGACGTTTTTCAAAGACTGCATTCATTTTTAAAACAAACCATAACCTTTATTTCATCAATAAAGGTTTAAAAAGCTTTACGTAGATTATCAAATAATGATAATCTAAAATATCCTGTTTACACACGACCATTACATAATGGTTTACAATACAAATATGTTACAATAAAATAAGTTTCTTGAATGCAGTTTTTACACAATATCATACAAGCATGGACTCCAAATCTCGTCCTTATTTAAGTATGCGACAGCGGAAGCTCTTAATAATCACCTGAGAATAAACATGCTTAAAACGTCAACAAAAATGTTGGTGAGTTATAGGTTTAACCTATATATATCAAATCATAATAATAGACCACAAGATTTCATATTTCAATACACATCCCATACATAGAGATAAAAATCATTCATATGGTGAACACCTGGTAACCGACATTAACAAGATGCATATATAAGAATATCCCCATCATTCCGGGACACCCTTCGGATATGATATAAATTTCGAAGTACTAAAGCATCCGGTACTTTGGATGGGGTTTGTTAGGCCCAATAGATCTATCTTTAGGATTCGCGTCAATTAGGGTGTCTGTTCCCTAATTCTTAGATTACCAGACTTAATAAAAAGGGGCATATTCGATTTTGATAATTCAACCATAGAATGTAGTTTCACGTACTTGTGTCTATTTTGTAAATCATTTATAAAACCTGCATGTATTCTCATCCCAAAAATATTAGATTTTAAAAGTGGGACTATAACTCACTTTCACATATTTTTACTTCGTCGGGAAGTAAGACTTGGCCACTGGTTGATTCACGAACCTATAACAATATATACATATATATCAAAGTATGTTCAAAATATATTTACAACACTTTTAATATATTTTGATGTTTTAAGTTTATTAAGTCAGATGTCCTCGTTAGTAACCTACAACTAGTTGTCTACAGTTAGATGTACAGAAATAAATCGATAAATATTATCTTGAATCAATCCACGACCCAGTGTATACGTATCTCAGTATTGATCACAACTCAAACTATATATATTTTAGAATCAACCTCAACCCTGTATAGCTAACTCCAACATTTACATATAGAGTGTCTATGGTTGTTCTGAAATATATATAGATGTGTCGACATGATAGGTCGAAACATTGTATACGTGTCTATGGTATCTCAAGATTACATAATATACAATACAAGTTGATTAAGTTATGGTTGGAATAGATTTGTTACCAATTTTCACGTAGCTAAAATGAGAAAAATTATCCAATCTTGTTTTACCCTTAACTTCTTCATTTTAAATCCGTTTTGAGTGAATCAAATTGCTATGGTTTCATATTGAACTCTACTTTATGAATCTAAACAGAAAAAGTATAGGTTTATAGTCGGAAAAATAAGTTACAAGTCATTTTTGTAAAGGTAGTCATTTCAGTCGAAAGAACGACGTCTAGATGACCATTTTAGAAAACATACTTCCACTTTGAGTTTAACCATAATTTTTGGATATAGTTTCATGTTCATAATAAAAATCATTTTCTCAGAATAACAACTTTTAAATCAAAGTTTATCATAGTTTTTAATTAACTAACCCAAAACAGCCCGCGGTGTTACTACGACGGCGTAAATCCGGTTTTACGGTGTTTTTCGTGTTTCCAGGTTTTAAATCATTAAGTTAGCATATCATATAGATATAGAACATGTGTTTAGTTGATTTTAAAAGTCAAGTTAGAAGGATTAACTTTTGTTTGCGAACAAGTTTAGAATTAACTAAACTATGTTCTAGTGATTACAAGTTTTAACCTTCGAATAAGATAGCTTTATATGTATGAATTGAATGATGTTATGAACATCATTACTACCTTAAGTTCCTTGGATAAACCTACTGGAAAATAGAAAAATGTATCTAGCTTCAACGGATCCTTGGATGGCTCGAAGTTCTTGAAGCAGAATCATGACACGAAAACAAGTTCAAGTAAGATCATCACTTGAAATAAGATTGTTATAGTTATAGAAATTGAACCAAAGTTTGAATATGATTATTACCTTGTATTAGAATGATAACCTACTGTAAGAAACAAAGATTTCTTGAGGTTGGATGATCACCTTACAAGATTGGAAGTGAGCAAGCAAACTTGAAAGTATTCTTGATTTTATGTAACTAGAACTTGTAGAATATATGAAGAACACTTAGAACTTGAAGATAGAACTTGAGAGAGATCAATTAGATGAATAAAATTGAAGAATGAAAGTGTTTGTAGGTGTTTTTGGTCGTTGGTGTATGGATTAGATATAAAGGATATGTAATTTTGTTTTCATGTAAATAAGTCATGAATGATTACTCATATTTTTGTAATTTTATGAGATATTTCATGCTAGTTGCCAAATGATGGTTCCCACATGTGTTAGGTGACTCACATGGGCTGCTAAGAGCTGATCATTGGAGTGTATATACCAATAGTACATACATCTAAAAGCTGTGTATTGTACGAGTACGAATACGGGTGCATACGAGTAGAATTGTTGATGAAACTGAACGAGGATGTAATTGTAAGCATTTTTGTTAAGTAGAAGTATTTTGATAAGTGTATTGAAGTCTTTAAAAAGTGTATAAATAC
This sequence comes from Rutidosis leptorrhynchoides, assembly GCF_046630445.1. Taxonomy (NCBI): domain Eukaryota; kingdom Viridiplantae; phylum Streptophyta; class Magnoliopsida; order Asterales; family Asteraceae; genus Rutidosis; species Rutidosis leptorrhynchoides. Next base: position 83,482,823 of record NC_092333.1, read on the forward strand.
ATATTAAAACACTACATGTATATACATTTTAACTGAGTCGTTAAGTCATCGTTAGTCGTTACATGTAAGTGTTGTTTTGAAACCTTTAGGTTAACGATCTTGTTAAATGTTGTTAACCCAATGTTTATAATATCAAATGAGATTTTAAATTATTATATTATCATGATATTATCATGTATGAATATCTCTTAATATGATATATATATACATTAAATGTCTTTACAACGATAATCGTTACATATATGTCTCGTTTAAAAATCATTAAGTTAGTAGTCTTGTTTTTACATATGTAGTTCATTGTTAATATACTTAATGATATGTTTACTTATCATAGTATGATGTTAACTCTATATATATCCATATATATGTCATCATATAGTTTTTACAAGTTTTAACGTTCGTGAATCACCGGTCAACTTGGGTGGTCAATTGTCTATATGAAACATATTTCAATTAATCAAGTCTTAACAAGTTTGATTGCTTAACATGTTGGAAACATTTAATCATGTAAATATCAATCTCAATTAATATATATAAACATGGAAAAGTTCGGGTCACTACAGTACCTACCCGTTAAATAAATTTCGTCCCGAAATTTTAAGCTGTTGAAGGTGTTGACGAATCTTCTGGAAATAGATGCGGGTATTTCTTCTTCATCTGATCTTCACGCTCCCAGGTGAACTCGGGTCCTCTACGAGCATTCCATCGAACCTTAACAATTGGTATCTTGTTTTGCTTAAGTCTTTTAACCTCACGATCCATTATTTCGACGGGTTCTTCGATGAATTGAAGTTTTTCGTTGATTTGGATTTCATCTAACGGAATAGTGAGATCTTCTTTAGCAAAACATTTCTTCAAATTAGAGACGTGGAAAGTGTTATGTACAGCTGTGAGTTGTTGAGGTAACTCAAGTCGGTAAGCTACTGGTCCGACACGATCAATAATCTTGAATGGTCCAATATACCTTGGATTTAATTTCCCTCGTTTACCAAATCGAACAACGCCTTTCCAAGGTGCAACTTTAAGCATGACCATCTCTCCAATTTCAAATTCTATATCTTTTCTTTTAATGTCAGCGTAGCTCTTTTGTCGACTTTGGGCGGTTTTCAACCGTTGTTGAATTTGGATGATCTTCTCGGTAGTTTCTTGTATAATCTCTGGACCCGTAATCTGTCTATCCCCCACTTCACTCCAACAAATCGGAGACCTGCACTTTCTACCATAAAGTGCTTCAAACGGCGCCATCTCAATGCTTGAATGGTAGCTGTTGTTGTAGGAAAATTTTGCTAACGGTAGATGTCGATCCCAACTGTTTCCGAAATCAATAACACATGCTCGTAGCATGTCTTCAAGCATTTGTATTGTCCTTTCGCTCTGCCCATCAGTTTGTGGATGATAGGCAGTACTCATGTCTAGACGAGTTCCTAATGCTTGCTGTAATGTCTGCCAGAATCTTGAAATAAATCTGCCATCCCTATCAGAGATAATAGAGATTGGTATTCCATGTCTGGAGACGACTTCCTTCAAATACAGTCATGCTAACTTCTCCATCTTGTCATCTTCTCTTATTGGCAGTAAGTGTGCTGATTTGGTGAGACGATCAACTATTACCCAAATAGTATCAAAACCACTTGCAGTCCTTGGCAATTTAGTGATGAAATCCATGGTAATGTTTTCCCATTTCCATTCCGGGATTTCGGGTTGTTGAAGTAGACCTGATGGTTTCTGATGCTCAGCTTTGACCTTAGAACACGTCAAACATTCTCCTACGTATTTAGCAACATCGGCTTTCATACCCGGCCACCAAAAATATTTCTTGAGATCCTTGTACATCTTCCCCGTTCCAGGATGTATTGAGTATCTGGTTTTATGAGCTTCTCTAAGTACCATTTCTCTCATATCTCCAAATTTTGGTACCCAAATCCTTTCAGCCCTATACCGGATTCCGTCTTCCCGAATATTAAGATGCTTCTCCGATCCTTTGGGTATTTCATCCTTTAAATTTCCCTCTTTTAAAACTCCTTGTTGCGCCTCCTTTATTTGAGTAGTAAGGTTATTATGAATCATTATATTCATAGATTTTACTCGAATGGGTTCTCTGTCCTTTCTACTCAAGGCGTCGGCTACCACATTTGCCTTCCCCGGGTGGTAACGAATCTCAAAGTCGTAATCATTCAACAATTCAATCCACCTACGCTGCCTCATATTCAGTTGTTTCTGATTAAATATGTGTTGAAGACTTTTGTGGTCAGTATATATAATACTTTTGACCCCATATAAGTAGTGCCTCCAATTCTTTAATGCAAAAACAACCGCGCCTAATTCCAAATCATGCGTCGTATAATTTTGCTCGTGAATCTTCAATTGTCTAGACGCATAAGCAATCACCTTCGTCCATTGCATTAATACACAACCGAGACCTTGCTTTGATGCGTCGCAATAAATCACAAAATCATCATTCCCTTCAGGCAATGACAATATAGGTGCCGTAGTTAGCTTTTTCTTCAATAATTGAAATGCCTTCTCTTGTTCATCCTTCCATTCAAATTTCTTCCCTTTATGCGTTAATGCAGTCAAGGGTTTTGCTATTTTGGAGAAATCTTGGATGAATCTTCTGTAGTAACCAGCCAATCCTAAAAATTGACGTATATGCTTCGGAGTTTTTGAGGTTTTCCACTTTTCAACGGTTTCGATCTTTGCCGGGTCCACCTGGATACCTTCTTTGTTCACTATGTGACCGAGGAATTGAACTTCTTCCAACCAAAATGCACACTTTGAAAATTTAGCGTACAATTTTTCTTTCCTCAATACTTCTAGCACTTTTCTCAAATGTTCTTCGTGCTCTTGATCATTCTTTGAGTAAATAAGTATGTCATTGATGAAAACAATGACAAACTTGTCAAGATATGGCCCACACACTCGGTTCATGAGGTCCATGAACACAGCTGGTGCGTTAGTCAATCCAAACGGCATAACCATAAACTCGTAATGACCATAACGCGTCCTAAAAGCAGTTTTTGGAATATCATCCTCCTTTACTCGCATTTGATGATATCCAGAACGTAAATCGATCTTCGAATAAACCGACGAGCCTTGTAGTTGATCAAATAAGTCGTCAATTCTCGGCAGTGGATAACGGTTTTTGATGGTAAGTTTGTTCAACTCTCTGTAGTTAATACACAACCTAAATGTACCATCCTTCTTCTTGACAAACAAAACAGGAGCTCCCCATGGTGATGTGCTTGGTCGAATGAAACTACGCTCTAAAAGTTCTTGTAATTGGCTTTGCAGTTCTTTCATCTCGCTGGGTGCGAGTCTGTAAGGAGCACGAGCTATTGGTGCAGCTCCTGGTACAAGATCTATTTGAAATTCAACGGATCGATGTGGGGGTAATCTCGGTAATTCTTTCGAAAATACATCGGGAAATTCTTTTGCAATAGGAACATCATTGATGCTCTTTTCTTCAGTTTGTACTTTCTCGACGTGTGCTAGAACAGCATAGCAACCTTTTCTTATTAGTTTTTGTGCCTTCAAATTACTAATAAGATGTAGCTTCGTGTTGCCCTTTTCTCCGTACACCATTAAGGGTTTTCCTTTTTCTCGTATAATGCGAATTGCATTTTTGTAACAAACGATCTCTGCTTTCACTTCTTTCAACCAGTCCATACCGATTATTACATCAAAACTCCCTAACTCTACTGGTATCAAATCAATCTTAAATGTTTCGCTAACCAGTTTAATTTCTCGATTCCGACATATATTATCTGCTGAAATTAATTTACCATTTGCTAATTCGAGTAAAAATTTACTATCCAAAGGCGTCAATGGACAACTTAATTTAGCACAAAAATCTCTACTCATATAGCTTCTATCCGCACCCGAATCAAATAAAACGTAAGCAGATTTATTGTCAATAAGAAACGTACCCGTAACAAGCTCCGGGTCTTCCTGTGCCTCTGCCGCATTAATATTGAAAACTCTTCCGCGGCCTTGTCCATTCGTGTTCTCCTGGTTCGGGCAATTTCTAATAATGTGGCCCGATTTTCCACATTTATAACAAACTACATTGGCATAACTTGTTCCGACACTACTTGCTCCGCCATTACTCGTTCCGACACCATTTGTTCCTTTCGTTCTATTAACCTCTGGTCCGTAGACCTCACACTTCGCCGCGCTATGACCATTTCTTTTACACTTGTTGCAAAATTTGGTGTAGAACCCCGAGTGATACTTTTCACACCTTTGGCATAGCTGCTTCTGATTGTTGTTGTTGTTGCGGTTATTATTGTTGTTGGGATGATTGTTGTAGTTGCTGTTGTTGTTGTTGTTGTTGTTGTTGTTGTGGTTGGGCCGTTTGTTGTAGTTGCGATTGATGTTGCGATTGTTGGGATAATTGTTGCGATTATTGTTGTAATTGCTGTTGTTGTTGTATTGGTGATTCTTATCACCGTTTTCCTCCCACTTTCTTTTGACTTGCTTCACATTGGCCTCTTCAGCAGTCTGTTCTTTAATTCTTTCTTCAATCTGGTTCACTAGTTTGTGAGCCATTCTACATGCCTGTTGTATGGAGGCGGGCTCGTGTGAACTTATATCTTCTTAGATTCTTTTCGGTAATCCTTTCACAAACGCGTCGATCTTCTCTTCCTCATCTTCGAATGCTCCCGGACACAATAGGCACAATTCTGTGAATCGTCTTTCGTACGTGGTAACATCAAATCCTTGGGTTCATAACCCTCTAAGTTCTCTCTTGAGCTTATTGACCTCGGTTCTGGGACGGTACTTCTCGTTCATCAAGTGCTTGAATGCTGACCACGGTAGTGCGTACGCATCGTCTTGTCCCACTTGCTCTAGATAGGTATTCCACCATGTTAACGCAGAACCTGTGAAGGTATGCGTAGCGTACTTCACTTTGTCCTCTTCAGTACACTTACTTATGGCAAACACCGATTCGACCTTCTCGATCCACTGTTTCAATCCGATCGGTCCTTCGGTTCCATCAAATTCCAAAGGTTTGCAGGCAGTGAATTCTTTGTAGGTGCATCCTACACGATTTCCTGTACTGCTAGATCCAAGGTTATTGTTGGTATGTAGCGCAGCCTGTACTGCGGCTATGTTTGAAGCTAGAAAAGTACGGAATTCTTCTTCATTCATATTCACGGTGTGTCGAGTAGTCGGTGCCATTTCCTTCAAAATAGTCAAATGGAACAAGTTAATCATACAGAATATTAAGAGTAGTTAATAGTATTTCGTAGCATAATATGAACTCATTTATAAAAGCTTTTTCTTCATATTAGCGTTTTATAAGTTTAAATTCGGGTAGTACCTACCCGTTAAGTTCATACTTAGTAGCTAATATACAATTCAACTACTACAATTCTATATGAAAAACTGATTATAATAATATTTCGCGTTCAAACTTTTACACAATATTTTACAAACTTATAATACCGTTTATTTTACATATAGCATGAAATATAGCACACAATAAATTTGATACAAGATGGTTGTGAAGATAATTCTAGCTAGTACACAAGTCGTTCAGCAAAGGCAATAAAGACACGTAATTCATACGTCCAGAAACAAGTCATGCATTCTGGTTTTACTAGGATTACTTCCCATCCTTGGTCTTGTGGAACATAACCGTTATGGCCGTTGATAAGACAGCGTGTTGTAACGTCGTCAAAGGGACGAGGGTTACGTAATGTCTAACAGTCCCGTAACAATCTAAAAACCTCATTTCTTACCCCAATTACCGACTCCGTCACTTGTGGGAACGTTTTGTTTAATAGTTGTAGCCCGATGTTCTTGTTCTCACTTTGGTGAGAAGCGAACATTACTAATCCGTAAGCATAACATGCTTCTTTATGTTGCATGTTAGCCGCTTTTTCTAAATCACGAAGTCCAATATTCGGATATATTGAGTCAAAATAATTTCTTAACCCATTGCGTAAAATAGCATTTGGGTTCCCCGCAATATATGCATCAAAGTAAACACATCGTAACTTATGGATTTCCCAATGTGATATCCCCCATCTTTCGAACGAAAGCCTTTTATAAACCAAGGCATTCTTGGAACGTTCTTCGAAAGTCTTACAAACTGATCTCGCCTTAAATAATTGTGCCGAAGAATTCTGACCGACTCTAGACAAGATTTCATCAATCATGTCTCCGGGTAGGTCTCTTAAAATATTGGGTTGTCTATCCATTTTGTGTTTTTATACTGTAAAATAGACAAGAGTTAGGTTCATAAAAAAAATACTTATTAATACAAGCAATTTTTACATATATCATAAAGCATAAGCACACTATATTACATATATTACACCACACGAATACAACTATCTTATTCCGACTCGCTCGTTTCTTCTTCTTCAGTTTTGGTTCGTTTTGCCAAGTTTCTAGGGATATATGATGTTCCCCTAATACGAGCCGTCGTTTTCCACATTGGTTTAGAAAAACCTGGTGGTTTAGAGGTTCCCGGGTCATTGTTACAACTTAAGGACTTCGGGGGTTGACGATACATATAAAGTTCATCGGGGTTGGAATTAGATTTCTCTATTTTTATGCCCTTTCCCTTATTATTTTCTTTTACCTTTTTAAATTCAGTTGGGGTAATTTCTATAACATCATCGGAATTCCCGTCGGAATCCGATTCATCGGAGAATTGGTAATCCTCCCAATATTTTGCTTCCTTGGCGGAAACACCATTGACCATAATTAACCTTGATCGGTTGGTTGAGGATTTTCTTTTACTTAACCGTTTTATTAATTCCCCCACCGGTTCTATTTCTTCATCCGGTTCCGATTCTTCTTCCGGTTCCGATTCTTCTTCCGGTTCCGACTCTTCTTCCGGTTCCTCTTCGGGAACTTGTGAATCAGTCCACGAATCATTCCAATTTACATTTGACTCTTCATTATTATTAGGTGAGTCAATGGGACTTGTTCTAGAGGTAGACATCTATCACATAATATCAAACGCGTTAAGAGATTAATATATCACATAATATTCACATGTTAAAAATATATAGTTTCTAACAAACTTTGTTAAGCAATCATTTTTCAAGTAAACACGGTCGAAGTCCAGACTCACTAATGCATCCTAACAAACTCGATAAGACACACTAATGCAAAATTCTGGTTCTCTAAGACCAACGCTCGGATACCAACTGAAATGTCCCGTTCTTATTGATTAAAAACGTTCCATATTAATTGATTTCGTTGCGAGGTTTTGACCTCTATATGAGACGTTTTTCAAAGACTGCATTCATTTTTAAAACAAACCATAACCTTTATTTCATCAATAAAGGTTTAAAAAGCTTTACGTAGATTATCAAATAATGATAATCTAAAATATCCTGTTTACACACGACCATTACATAATGGTTTACAATACAAATATGTTACAATAAAATAAGTTTCTTGAATGCAGTTTTTACACAATATCATACAAGCATGGACTCCAAATCTCGTCCTTATTTAAGTATGCGACAGCGGAAGCTCTTAATAATCACCTGAGAATAAACATGCTTAAAACGTCAACAAAAATGTTGGTGAGTTATAGGTTTAACCTATATATATCAAATCATAATAATAGACCACAAGATTTCATATTTCAATACACATCCCATACATAGAGATAAAAATCATTCATATGGTGAACACCTGATAACCGACATTAACAAGATGCATATATAAGAATATCCCCATCATTCCGGGACACCCTTCGGATATGATATAAATTTCAAAGTACTAAAGCATCCGGTACTTTGGATGGGGTTTGTTAGGCCCAATAGATCTATCTTTAGGATTCGCGTCAATTAGGGTGTCTGTTCCCTAATTCTTAGATTACCAGACTTAATAAAAAGGGGCATATTCGATTTTGATAATTCAACCATAGAATGTAGTTTCACATACTTGTGTCTATTTTGTAAATCATTTATAAAACCTGCATGTATTCTCATCCCAAAAATATTAGATTTTAAAAGTGGGACTATAACTCACTTTCACAGATTTTTACTTCGTCGGGAAGTAAGACTTGGCCACTGGTTGATTCACGAACGTATAACAATATATACATATATATCAAAGTATGTTCAAAATATATTTACAACACTTTTAATATATTTTGATGTTTTAAGTTTATTAAGTCAGCTGTCCTCGTTAGTAACCTACAACTAGTTGTCCACAGTTAGGTGTACAGTAATAAATCGATAAATATTATCTTGAATCAATCCACGACCCAGTGTATACGTATCTCAGTATTGATCACAACTCAAACTATATATATTTTGGAATCAACCTCAACCCTGTATAGCTAACTCCAACATTCACATATAGAGTGTCTATGGTTGTTCCGAAATATATATAGATGTGTCGACATGATAGCTCGAAACATTGTATACGTGTCTATGGTATCTCAAGATTACATAATATACAATACAAGTTGATTAAGTTATGGTTAGAATAGATTTGTTACCAATTTTCACGTAGCTAAAATGAGAAAAATTATCCAATCTTGTTTTACCCATAACTTCTTCATTTTAAATCCGTTTTGAGTGAATCAAATTGCTATGGTTTCATATTGAACTCTATTTTATGAATCTAAACAGAAAAAGTATAGGTTTATAGTCGGAAAAATAAGTTACAAGTTATTTTTGTAAAGGTAGTCATTTCAGTCGAAAGAACGACGTCTAGATGACCATTTTAGAAAACATACTTCCACTTTGAGTTTAACCATAATTTTTGGATCTAGTTTCATGTTCATAATAAAAATCATTTTCTCAGAATAATAACTTTTAAATCAAAGTTTATTATAGTTTTTAATTAACTAACCCAAAACAGCCCGCGGTGTTACTACGACGGCGTAAATCCGGTTTTACGGTGTTTTTCGTGTTTCCAGGTTTTAAATCATTAAGTTAGCATATCATATAGATATAGAACATGTGTTTAGTTGATTTTAAATGTCAAGTTAGAAGGATTAACTTTTGTTTGCTAACAAGTTTAGAATTAACTAAACTATGTTCTAGTGATTACAAGTTTTAACCTTCGAATAAGATAGCTTTATATGTATGAATTGAATGATGTTATGAACATAATTACTACCTTAATTTCCTTGGATAAACCTACTGGAAAAGTGAAAAATAGATCTAGCTTCAACGGATCCTTGGATGGCTCGAAGTTCTTGAAGCAGAATCATGACACGAAAACAAGTTCAAGTAAGATCATCACTTGAAATAAGATTGTTATAGTTATAGAAATTGAACCAAAGTTTGAATATGATTATTACCTTGTATTAGAATGATAACCTACTGTAAGAAACAAAGATTTCTTGAGGTTGGATGATCACCTTACAAGATTGGAAGTGAGCTAGCAAACTTGAAAGTATTCTTGATTTTATGTAACTAGAACTTGTAGAATATATGAAGAACACTTAGAACTTGAAGATAGAACTTGAGAGAGATCAATTAGATAAAGAAAATTGAAGAATGAAAGTGTTTGTAGATTTTTTTGGTCGTTGGTGTATGGATTAGATATAAAGGATATGTAATTTTGTTTTCATGTAAATAAGTCATGAATGATTACTCATATTTTTGTAATTTTATGAGATATTTCATGCTAGTTGCCAAATGATGGTTCCCACATGTGTTAGGTGACTCACATGGGCTGCTAATAGCTGATCATTGGAGTGTATATACCAATAGTACATACATCTAAAAGCTATGTATTGTACGAGTACGAATACGGGTGCATACGAGTAGAATTTTTGATGAAACTGAACGAGGATGTAATTGTAAGTATTTTTGTTAAGTAGAAGTATTTTGATAAGTGTATTGAAGTCTTTAAAAAGTGTATAAATACATATTAAAACACTACATGTATATACATTTTAACTGAGTCGTTAAGTCATCGTTAGTCGTTACATGTAAGTGTTGTTTTGAAACCTTTAGGTTAACGATCTTGTTAAATGTTGTTAACCCAATGTTTAAAATATCAAATGAGATTTTAAATTATTATATTATCATGATATTATCATGTATGAATATCTCTTAATATGATATATATATACATTAAATGTCTTTACAACGATAATCGTTACATATATGTCTCGTTTAAAAATCATTAAGTTAGTAGTCTTGTTTTTACAGATGTAGTTCATTGTTAATATACTTAATGATATGTTTACTTATCATAGTATGATGTTAACTCTATATATATATCCATATATATGTCATCATATAGTTTTTACAAGTTTTAACGTTCGTGAATCACCGGTCAACTTGGGTGGTCAATTGTCTATATGAAACATATTTCAATTAATCAAGTCTTAACAAGTTTGATTGCTTAACATGTTGGAAACATTTAATCATGTAAATATCAATCTCAATTAATATATATAAACATGGAAAAGTTCGGGTCACTACATCAACCACCACCTTGTGATGACCCGGAAATTTTCGACCAAATTTAAACTTAATCTTTATATGATTTCGACACGATAAGCAAATTCTGTAATATTGAGTCTCAAAAATTTTAAACTGTTTTCATGAAATCATTTGACCTTCGACTGCTCTCGACGATTCACGAACAATTAATTGTAAATAGATATGTGTGTATATATATATACATGGTAATTGAAATTATAATTTGTAATATTATATGTCGTAATATATATATATATATATATATATATATATATATATATATATATATATAATAAATATTAAAGAGTCAATATATTGTATAATTGGTAAATAGTAATAAATTGTAATATATTAAATCTAGTTACAAGTTTGAATATAATTATCATTACTATCAATATTATTATCAATAGTAATATTAATATTAAAATCCGTATTATTAATATTATTATTTTCAATATACAATATATGGATATGAAATTAATATATATAAATTGCCATAGTATTATTATTATTAATATTAGTATCATTATAATTAATATTATTATTAATAATATTATTATTATTATTAATATTATTGGTATAAATTTTATAGTTATATTTATCATTATCATTAATTATTATTACTATTATATTATTAAAAAAATATTATTATTTATAATATTAAGAGTATTATTATTATAGTTATATTTATTAATTAATGAGATTAATTATAATATGTAAATAAAGATATATATACTGACATATAAAAACAGATTTATATATATACTGATATATACAGATACAATATATGAATCAGTATTATTCATTAATATAAATTACACCTAAAACTACATACATATATAAAATACAGTTATATATATATATATATATATATATATATATATATATATATATATAAATACATATACAGCTATATAAATAAATACAGTTATATACATATATATATACAGAAAAATTTCGTATTTTGTGTAATATCACAATCAAATCGTACTGAAATTTTGTTTTCGTCTTTAATCCAGTACCAATCACGATTCAATCACAGGATCAAACAAAAATCAGTTGCACATCACGATCACTCTTTTGTTTCCTGTCTATAATCCTGTTTCAGAATCAAATTCAATCACAGATGTATCCAAAGTCTGTTAGCAATCACAATCGTTCTTTTTAAAGATTTATTCATCTCCTGCTCACAATCTTGTACTCTGTCTGTAAATATTCGATCTCAATTCACAAAATAATAAAAATTTGTTATGAATCATTTTCTGTCTTTACTTCTTTTGTTTTTGGTCTGCTCGAATAAGTTGTCAATACAATCACATTATATAAGAATACTACTACAAGTCAGGGAAGGAAAAATAGAAATTAACGAAAACAAAAATCATCTAAATCACCTTGTTACTTTCGATCTCTGTTGCAGCTACAAACCCAAGTAAACCTACATAAAATCATCATCTTCAAAAGACACCATCGTCATCATCATAGGAAACCATCACAACCGAAATCACTTCCACTCTCTCTCTATCTCTCTCTCTCTCTCTCTCTCTCTCTCCATTTTCTTCTTTATTCGTGAACAATCAAACCAAAACTGCTGTAAATTCGCAACTACTATTGCTCCGTTTTTGTTCACCATTGAACCACCCTTCCGTTCCTTCTGTTACAGCCTTATGTTGTTATTATTTCTATTCAAGCCAAAGAAGAATCGAACATACCTGGTGCACGTTAATATAGTTACTGCTCCTGCTACTCTAGTTCATGTTTCTGTTTCGGAAGTAAACCAAGAAGCACCATCTTCAACCTTCCATTGCTAACCATCGGTTACTGCTCCTGCTGTTATTTTTTATTATTATTATTTATTTTGGATTTCGAAACCCACTAATCCCATTTCAATCAAGAACCGATGTAAACATATAAACTATCACTCAAATAACTTTATCAATAAAAAATTGCCTTAAAAGGTTCCTATTGATTTCTTTTAGCCGACAAGTAATAGTGGAATAACAGACGTGGACTTGTTTTTTTGTTTTTCTACATATAACCGTAAACCCTTTGATATGTTGACTTATGAAGCTTCCCTTATCAGGCTTATAATTTAACTGGGCTGCCATATATATATATATATATATATTTTTTTTTTGTTATCGGGCCACTCCTTGCTAAAACCAGCAGTTTTTATTTTTTTTCCCTGATCGATGACAAACAAAACACACACCTTTCCTGTTAAACTATTCGTGTTAATGATATTCGAAGACTGCTATAAATCGCAGCTGCTAATCTGTTTCTGGTTCGTTACATTTACACAATACCTAAACAACCATCAAACCCATTAAATTTTGCAACCTACCTGTTTTCTGTTTAGATTCGAGAATAAACACACCATCATCTTTTACTGAAACCCTTCATGTTTGAGCTGTTAAAACGAAACCCATATTGCTACGTTTGTGTTCTATTTTCTGTTTCAACGAACCTCTTCTTTTTCTATTTTCTATTTAAACTTGATTATATAAGATAACCCTACTTATATATTTTTTTGTTTTTCTTTTCTTTACTGAGCCGAATGAAACCAAACTATTGTGTTCTACTTAAATTCACGAATCAGTAAATGGGCATTTAATCGAAATTGGGCTGCCAATTGAGAATTGTTGGGTTATCATGTTGTTGTTTTTAAATGTTGGGCCAAGATCCAACATATACCTCCTGTTGGGCCGAGACTAGTTTTTGCTGTTGGGCTTGTGAGTACTGTGTTGGGCCAGAATATTGAAACTGAAGGGGAATAAGAAACAAGATACTAATACGAGTTATATATGTAGCAGTTGGATATTAATTCAGAAAAACAGAAATAGGGGGATGGTCTAGGGTGTTTTGGGGGAAATGAGACGTCGTGGGTTCACACCCGGACTTGAACAGTTTTTTAAAAGCTACTTCTTTGAGGTTCGTGAATCCGAGGCCAACCCTGCATTGTTCAGTTCGATCGTATGCATATTTTTACTACAAAATATTGTATTGTGAGTTTCATTACTCCCTTTTTAAATGCTTTTGCAATATATATTTTTGGGACTGAGAATACATGCGCTGCTTTTATAAATGTTTGATGAAATAGACACAAGTACTCAAAAATTACATTCTATGGTTGGATTATCGAATCGAATATCACCCTTTTAGCTTGGTAGCCTAAGAATTAGGGAACAGACACCCTAATTGACGCGAATTCTAAAGGTAGATCTACGGGCACTAACTCCCCCATACTGGAAAATGGTATGCTTTAGTACTTCGAGTTTATATTATACAGACGAGTTTCTATTTGGGGATATTCTATATGCATTATTGATAGTGCTCTAGATGAATATATATTTAGTATCAATATCCTTCCAATATGTAAAGCTTTTAGTTACTATTGTTCTATTTTTATGTAATAATCGTTTAAATAAATAAGTGCGAAGATAAAAGAAGAAAACGAAGATTTGAAGATGCAAACGTCCAAAAAGCTCAAATGTACAAGATACAATTCAAGTGATTCAATTTATTGATGAGAAACTTCTAAAAATTACAAGAGTACAAGTCGCGGAACGCAAAGTACAAGATATCTAAGCGAACGAAAAGGCGTTCGAAAATTCGGAACTGAGACATAAACCGAGCATCAACGTACAACTTAACGGAGCTAAAATTACAAGTCAACTATGCACAAAAATCAAATATAATTATATAAAATTATATATTATTATATTATATATTATAATATTCAGCAGCCCACGTTTAACTCAATTTGGTGAGCTGGAATCCGAAGCTCCGCACTCGCGGAGCTGTAAGGCACAAAAGTACCGCACTCGCGGAGCATACAGTTTCAAAATCTGCCTATAAAAGGCCACGAATTCTACCGAGTTAGAACACCATCCATCAATCTCTCTATCAATATATATATATATATATATATATATATATATATATATATATATATATATATATATATATATATATATATATATATATATAATATTTATTATTAGTTTAGTTTTATATTAGATTAGTTTAGGTAATGTAAAGGTTAATTATGGGTTTTAAAGTCGGAGTTCTGTCCGTGTAACACTACGCAATTAATAACCACTATAAGCTATGTTCTTCCTTTTTAAATTAATGTCTCATATTTAAGTTATTATTATGCTTATTTGAGCCGAAGTAATCGTGGTGTTAGGCTAAATATTTAAGACGGGGTTATTGGGCTTTGGACCATAATTGGGGTTTGAACAAAAGAACGACACTTGTGGAAATTGAACTATGGGCTATTAATGGGCTTTATATTTAATTAACTACATGATATCTTGTTAATTTAATATAAAGGTTATAATTTGACGTATCTATAAATAACCACACACGCTTAATCGAGTACGGTGGGCAGGATATCTATAAATACCAATAATTGTTCATTTTACCGGACACGGGGATGGATTAATAGTCAATGGACTCGTTGAAACAGGGGAGGATTACATTCAAGGGTAATTAGTGTAATTGTTAACAAAGTATTGAAACCTTTGATTACACGCAGTCGATAACCTGGTGTATTCATTAAACAAAGTATTAAGACCTTGTTACAGTTCGAATCCCCAATTAGTTGGAATATTTGACTTCGGGTATAAGATTAATTTGACGAAGACTCTCACATTTTATAATTATGACCGATTGACTATTATGGACAAAACCAGATGGACATATCGAATAATTCAGGACAAAGGACAATTAACCCATGGTAATAAATTAAAATCAACACGTCGAACATCATGATTACGGAAGTTTAAATAAGCATAATTCCTTTATTTCATATCTCATCGCACTTTTAATTATCGTACTTTTAATTATCGTAATTTTATTTACCGTCATTTTATTTATCGCACTTTAAATTATCACACTTTAATTATCGTCATTTACTTTACGCTTTAAATTAAGTTATATTTATTTTTAATATTTTGCATTAGGTTTTAATTGTGATTTATGTTTTAAAATCGACAAAACGGTCATTAAACGGTAAAACCCCCCTTTTTATAATAATAATAATTGTAATATATATATTTATATTTTGTACAAATATAGTTATATAAAAATATAGTGTAAAATAAGCCGTCTCCCAGTGGAACGAACTGGACTTACTAAAAACTATACTACTATATGATTAGGTACACTGCCTATTGTGTTGTAGCAAGGTTTAGGTATATCCCATCTGTAAATAAATTAAATAAAACTTGTGTAAATTGTACCATATTTCGTATTAAAAATATAAGTATTTCGTATACACCGCTGCACACATCAAGTTTTTGGCGCCGCTGCCGGGGACTCGGTGAAAAACGCTATATTTATATTTTGTGTAAAAATATATAATTTTTATTTTTAATTTTGTAAAAATATTTTGTTTTAGTAATAAGTGTTAAAAAAAATATATTTTTAAGATTTTTGTTTATAAAATTAAAAAGTATTTTTATTTAGATTTTTAAAATATAAGTTTATTTTTATTTTAATTATATATCTATTATTTAAAAAAAATCAAATAAAAAAAATAAGAACTGGGCCAGTTAAATTTCGAAGCCCAATTCAGTTTTTAATTAAATTAAACTAGGCCGAGTCTATTTTGGCCCAACAATCGAACCCAACACTATTCGAATCCGCAGTCGCGGAGCTACTCAGGTACTGAACACCACAGTCGCGGAGCCATCCCAGACTGTAACCTTGTACGTATTAATTACAGATTAGGGTTTTAATTAATTATTATTATTATTAACCTAATTAGGTTTTTATTTATTTAATTAGTATTTAGTATTTAGTTTTAGTTTTATTTAGTAATATTAAGCTTATTAATTATTATTAAATATATAGAATAATATTTTTATAAAATAATAATATAAAAATAATATTTTTATAAAATTTGTATTTTTATCATTTTAGTTATAATTTATCTTTTAATCGTTTAATTCGTAAGTTGTATATTTATCGTTCGTAATTAGTTTTAAACTTAGTTTTTGCCATAGAATTTTTATATTTCTAGATTTTTAGGCTTTGTCGTAAAATTCCTTAAGTGCTTTTTCTTTAGATTAATATTTAGGCGCTTTAGAATTTTACAACGTTGCTTATCGCTTTAAATAGATTTTAGTGCCTAATTAAGTTATTGCCATTTTCCTATAGAATTCCTTTTAAACCTCAATACCTTTAGGCGCAACTTTTTAGATTTAGTTTTTAGACTTTTAAGATTTCGACGTTTTTTTCTCATTTTAATTTCTCGACGTTTTTCGACGCTCTTTTTCTTTTTCGTTTCTACGAGCTAGTTTATAGGACATAGAATTTTTAAAATCTTTAAATTTCGACGAAAAATTATTGTAAGCGACTGAATTATAGACATCCAAAATTTTCTGTTCGTAGTAATAGTTGGATTTGTTAGTGGCTGAGTTGTGGATTTTCCGATTTAAAGGATCCTGACTCCCTGCTGCATCTTTTGGCTATTCGAAACGTGGGCAAAAGCAAAAAAGTCTATTAATTTGATAACTTATATAATTTTTAGTTTTATAACTAATAGAATAATTAGTAAATGCACCACACTGTAGCTAAAATTTGGTAATAAGCGCATTATGGAAAATTTTGAGAATATTTTGGAAACTCTTTCTGATTTCCAAAATCAATTAAATCAATACTCTCAAACGAGTGTTGATGAAAATTCGTTCGGTCAAACTTGGATCACGAATGATGAAACAATAACTGGTTATGAAATCTGTGGAGATTATCACTCAACATGGGAATGTTATTATTACGTTCCTATGGAAAATTATGCACCCATGGAACCTGAATGGAATGATTATGAGGAATACAATTCAAATTGGGATTATTTCCAAGAATATATCCAAACTCAACAACCAGAGGACGAGGAAAATTATGTGTCTGAAAATTTATTAGATTATATGAAAATCAAACTCGAAGAATTTGACGCTCAAAATGAACAAATGAGAGAGTTTGCAAATTGGCAAGCTGAAACTCTATCAGACTACACACCTATTGATCTGAGGAGTCGTGTGCAAGAAAATCTCATATCATCGAATTTTGATGAATTCGAGAGCTCCGAAATCACCAATTATCCCGATGATAATTTTTATTCAGTTTTACCAATTTCACAACATACCGACACATTAACCTCTACCGACGAAATCATCGATCCATCAATAGATGAAGAAGAAATAAGGGTGAGAAATTGGTACTCCTGGGAAAACAATAACGTTGAAAATTTTACCCCCGAGACCAAAGTGGTGGGACCGATAAGAACCGTTAAAGAAGAAGAATTTGCTTCAATCCCGAAATTCACCATTCCGCAACCTTCCAACCCAATATTCTCAATAGACGAGTCATCTACCGAAGATGAACTATGAGCTGTAATAGATAATGACACCTCGGATTTCATCCAATTGCGTAATAGAGGTGAAAACTTTGATCCCGAGAATGAATGGAAGGAAATGTTAGGAATTGTCCACCCTATAGAAATATGTATGTCGGTGTATATCGATCCATTTGACCAAGAACCAGAAAAGAGACATATCCATTTACTAAAAGCTACACTTAAAAAAGAATTAAGTAGTGACGATCGGGTGAGTCTAAACTTTAAACCCATTGATATATTATACACCACCCGAGATGTAAATAACTGGCTCACTATTATAATTCGTGGAACTTATTCTACCGACTTCACATATCGTCAGCTAAGTGTGGGGAAGTCTAACCCCACTTAACGTTAAATTAGGGGTTCGGGTTAGTGCATAACTTGTTAATAAAAATGCATGATAAGTTAGGGTAAAAGATATATTTTCAAAAATTAGCAAACAGTTCATAAAAGCAACCGTTTTTGAAGAATAACATGTGTGATAAAACAACAAAAGGAATGAACGATGATGCGCGCCATCTATCATTCGACGAGCTTAGTAATTACAAACTGGGTATTTTTAATCACTTTTCTACACTAATCACCCTCATGAATTTATTATTATAGTATGATTTCATGCAAATGAGGGTATTGCATGATCTCAAGTGTGGAGAAGGGTTATAAATTCTCTCAGGATTACACTTAGTTTAATTGCCAAATTTTGTGAAATTTTGAAATTTTTTTAACTAAATGAATTCAAAATCATGTTTATACATATTTATGAACGATGAAAACTAGGTGTTAATACCGAAATTATCGTTACCTAGGAAAGGACATAAATTGAGAAACAACCTAAAATACTTGAATTCATTTAAAATGGAAAAGAGGAGAATAAAAAGGCAAAGAAAGAAATAAATAAAAGCCAAGTGTGGGGAGAATGTACCAAGTTATTGAATTAAAAACTATCTATCACATGTTTCTGTAAAGTTATTGCAGGTGCTTTTGTTTTGGACTAAAATAACCGTTTTACCCGATGAAAGAAAAGAAAAGATGGATCTACACGATGAATCAATTCCATCATTAAAAGGAAGTAAAGTCTTCCGAAAAAGACACGCGCTTCTTGATTTAGGTAAGGAATTTGTCGTCTAGACCAGCTGTAGGTTGACGAAAAATCTAGAAAAGTCATCTCTAAAATCAGCAGGAAATCCACGGACCTCAGCATCAAACAGGGTCGCCAAGTGGTCAGACTTATCCTATCCATGAGAGGATCTGTCTCGTAAAATGGGGAAGGCGCCGTGCAAATTAGCTTGATAAGACTAATGAATCAGACCCCCAGAAAGGATAATCTCCTTAAAGATTAAAAATCAGCATTTAAGACTGATATTACTCAATCCTTGAGATTGACCTTAAAGATTGAGAATTCAAACTCATGGAATTCAATGATATCTAAACTCGAGCTTGAACGAGAAAATATTTTGATCAAATTAAAACCGATTTGTTTTCTGAAAACCCAATTTTCATTGCGTTCATTACCATTGAACGTAAAATCCTAAGAATTCATCGAAATTCATTAGGTCACCTGAACCAAATTGGGTGTCAACCGTAAGAACGGTGGTTGCATAGCATGGTCAAAGACAGGACCTTGTGCCAAACCGAAAAATTATAGGGTGATCTTTGCTATTGCTCTTACAAAGGATAGTAATTGCATCCGATACGTTGTGGACCATAATCAAAAGCATGTCATTAGACATTGCCTTAACAGTTGCTTGTTCATTGCTTTTCTTTACAACCGGACGGTAGTTTACCGAAAGGTAATATACAGAGCAAGTATACTGGACGTGTTGCTTTCCTAATACAAGGTTAGCAAGTGGGTGACATAAAACCACGAGTTTTGAGCTAAAATTTTAAAATCTGAAACTCATAAAACTCACAAAAACATTTTTGCAAACACCGGTGAAGGGTTATTCCGGAAAACTTGTCTAGGGTAAAATCTAGCTTGAATTTTCAAAAGATCAAATATTTTCATAAAGATCCAATTTCCTTAAAGGATCTAAATTTTTATAAGTCATGTGGGACTGTAAACCACATCGTTACTATCATTGTTTATACCGCCGTATTAAAATCACTGTTGTACAAAGTGTGAGAATAAAAAAGTGATTCGAGTGAAGTGTGATTTAATTTCAAGTTCTGTATTGCTTTGTGACGACCCAGAAATTTTCGACCAAATTTAAACTTAATCTTTATATGATTTCGACACGATAAGCAAAGTAAGTAAAGTTGATTATCTGGATTTTTAATTAAGTACATGAATTCATTTATACCTTTGACCATGCTCAACGATTCACGAAAAATTGTTTGTAAGTAAATGTGTGTGTATATATATATATATATATATATATATATATATATATATATATATATATATATATATATATATATATATATATATATATATATATATATATATATATATATGTAAGCACATATATATAATAATAAAATATAATTTAAACATTAGAAGTTAATATCTAAAATAAGATATAAATAATTAAGTTGTAATTAAAAAGGAATCTATATATAAATATATGATTTCTATATTTAATTATTATTATATGTATATTTAAATATATGTTAAAATATATAAAACTTAATAGTTACTAAAACTTATTATGTATAGATGTATTACCTAAACAATAATATGTAATATGAAAATATAAGATTTTATAATAAATATAGTTGTTATAATAATGTTATTATTACTTTCAATATTATTATAAATACTAGTGTTATTAATATTATTTTAAATATATAATCTATAGATACGAATTTGATATACGTAAATTATCATAGTATTATTACTAATATTATTAGTATCATTAATAATATTAGTATTATTATAATTATAATTAGTATTATTATTATTATGGTTAACATTATTATTATAAATTTTATAGTTAATATTATCATTATCATTAATAATAATATTACTACTAATATGTTATTATAAATTTTATTATTATTATTATTATTTATAATATTGAAAGTATTATTAATATAGTTACATTTATAAGATTATCTATTAAATATAGTCATAATTAATAAAATTAATAATAAATTATAAATATTGATATATGAATACAGATATATAATCAATATATATAGTTATATATAAATACATATACATATATAAGATACAGAGATACACATATATAATTACATATACGATTAATTACATATACAATTAATTATATATATAGATACCATATATACCTAAATAAATACATATATGTACGTATTCTGTTTTCTGTCTTTGTCATACTGTGTTTTAAAGTGATTTCGGTCTACAAACTGGTTCAACAAATTCAAGTAATTCATATTAGCAAAAAAATTCGTACCAATCTATGTCAATTCATAGTTTTGTTTTATCCCAAATAAGTCTTGATTAAAAATTAAATTGCCGACTAATTTTACTTTATAATCAAATCAAACCCAGCTGTAAACGATGCCAATTGATCTTACATTATCTACTATCAAACACAAAACTCTATCACAGCTTTTATCTAAACAAATTTAATCAGAAAAGCATGAAGGACAGGTGATACTCTGTTCGTGTTATTATTTTTTTTATTTCATCGAATTCTTAATAAATTTAAAAATCTATTAATGTAGTTATGTTAGGAATTCACCATTTAAACTCTCTGCAAAGCTCCATTTCCCAATTTTCAGTATCGAGTCTAAATTCTTGAGTCAAAGCTTTATTCTAAAAAGTCAACCGAGATGTTCTTGACAAAAATTCGAGTTCGTTTTTAAATTTCAAGTTAAATTGAGGATACATAAAATTTCAAGGAAGGATTTTAAATCTTTTTCATAAAGAAATCGAAGCCTAAAACGACCTACAACTCATTATCAAAGATTGAGTTCATAGCGATTTAAAAAAAAAAAAAAGAAACTGCAGCTATTTAAAATCATTAAAATTATTTTTGTGTTTATCAATTTAAAAACACTATGATAAGTTATTTATGTTTTGATATAACATCCTAGTTTAAACGAATTAGTAGCTGTTATGATTTGATTAAAGTTTCAATCGAATGAAACTGGGAAGGAGAAGACGACAATTTCGTTTAGGGGATAAAAGAATTTAAAAGTTGTATAATATCAAAAAATTGGCCAAGGATGGATGGTTAAGGGGTATTTGGTAGGAATGTGAGGTCTCGGGTTCGAACCCGGCTTCGTGCATTTTTTTTAAAAGGGCTCCTTAAGGTAGTTTTCCTTACTTATAATTTTTATTATTATTATTATTATTATTATTATTATTATTATTATTATTATTATTATTATTATTATTATTATTATTATCATTATTATTATTATTATTATTATTATTATTATTATTATTATTATTATAGATTGCTATTGTTATTGTTATTATTATTATTGATTTATATTATTATTAAGTATTAGTATTATTATTAGTATTATTACTATCATTTAGGATTTGTATTAATATCATTATTATTATTACGATTATTATTATTAAGAACCTAATAAAATTCGTTATCATATTGATTAATATTAGCACACGTATCATTATAAGTATTAGAATTATTATTATAAACATAAATATTATTAGTAATATCTTTGGTAGTAATAAAATGGTTGAAATCATTATTATTACTAAGTATTAAGTATTATTATCAAAAATGATTATTACCCTTATTACTAAATTTTTCATTTTATTTAAAAACTACTATTATTATCATTACTATGAGATTTATTATAAAAACTATCGTTAATATTATCAAATAGGATTATTAATACTATTATCATTATTATTAATATTATTATTATTATTATTATTATTATTATTATTATTATTATTATTTTTATTATTATTATTATTATTATTATTATTATTATTATTATTATTATTATTATTATTATTGTTATCACCTAACATATTATCTTAGTACTAACAAACAAATGATATTTATATATAAATATATCTAATACATATAACATAACAAAATTTAATATTTTTATGTACAAAATGAATATACGAAACATATTTATTATTATTATTATTATAAAAAGGATATAACTAATAAATTCATATATATATTTATTCGATTATAACTATGTATATTGATAAAAATACAAATGATATAGGTTCGTGAATCCGAGGCCAACCCTATACTTGTTCAATGTCGTCATATGTATTTTTACTACAAAATACAGTATGGTGAGTTTCATTTGCTCCCTTTTTAAATGCTTTTGCAATATATATTTTTGGGACTAAGAATACATGCGCTGCTTTTATAAATGTTTTACGAAATAGACACAAGTAATCGAAACTACATTCTATGGTTGGATTATCGAATCGAATATGCCCCTTTGTAGCTTGGTAGCCTAAGAATTAGGGAAATGGCCCCTAATTGACGCGAATCCTAAAGATAGATCTATGGACTTTGACATGTCCCATTCGGGTTACGAATGCTTTAGTACTTCGATTATCATGTCCGATGAGAGTCCCGGAATGATGGGGATATTCTATATGCATCCTGTTAGTTCGGTTATCAAGCGTTTACCATATGAATGATTTTTATCTCTACGCAGTTTGCGAAATGCCTGATATGAGAATGATGTTTATGAAATATGAAAATCTTGTGGTCTATTAAAATGATGGAAATGATTATTTATGTTAAACTAATGAACTCACCAACCTTTTGGTTGACACTTTAAAGCATGTTTATTCTCAGGTATGAAAGAAATCTTCCGCTGTGCATTTGCTCATTTTAGAGATATTACTTGGAGTCATTCATGACATATTTCAAAAGACGTTGCATTCGAGTCATTGAGTTCATCAAGACTATTATTAAGTCAATTATAGTTGGATATATTATGAAATGATATGCATGCCGTCAACTTTTGATGTAAAGTAAGTTTGTCTTTTAAAAACGAATGCAATGTTTGTAAAATGTATCATATAGAGGTCAAGTACCTCGCGATGTAATCAACTATTACGAATCTTCTATAATCAATATGGACTTCGTCCGGATGGATTAGGACGGGTTATGAAATGCTTGAGGACAAGCAACGTTCAAGTGTGGGGATATTTGATAGTGCTCTAAATGAACATATATTTAGTATCAATATCCTTCCAATATGTAAAGCTTTTAGTTACTATTGTTCTATTTTTATGTAATAATCGTTTAAATAAATAAGTGCGAAGACAAAAGAAGAAAACGAAGATTTGAAGATGCAAACGTCCAAAAAGCTCAAATGTACAAGATACAATTCAAGTGGTTCAATTTATTGATGAGAAACGTCTAAAAATTACAAGAGTACAAGTCACGGAACGCAAAGTACAAGATATCTAAGCGTACGAAAAGGCGTTCGAAAATTCGGAACTGAGACATAAATCGAGCATCAACGTACAACTTAACGGAGCTAAAATTACAAGTCAACTATGCACAAAAATATAATATAATATATATAATTATATATTATTATATTATATATTATAATATTCAGCAGCCCACGTTTAACTCAATTTGGTGAGCTGGAATCCGAAGCTCCGCACTCGCGGAGCTGTAAGGCACAAAAGTACCGCACTCGCGAAGCATACAGTTTCAAAATCTGCCTATAAAAGGCCACGAATTCTGCCGAGTTAGAACACCATCTATCAATCTCTCTATCAATATATATATATATATATATATATATATATATATATATATATATATATATATATATATATATATATATATATATATATATATATATATATATATATATAATATTATTATTAGTTTAGTTTTATATTAGATTAGTTTAGGTAATGTAAAGGTTAATTACGGGTTTTAAAGTCGGAGTTCTTGTGACGCCCCGTACTAAATCAACATGTACGGACCATCAACAACAGGATCATTACAAGGTCAAACACTATATGCGTTTTCAAAATAAGTTTGCATTCATGATAAAAGGTGACGTCATAACCAACGTCAAATTTTTTACAACCAAAAGTATGCTTCTATGAACGGAAGCAAGTAATAACAGTACGTGACCCTTAGGTCGTTACAAATCATTGTTCAAAAGTAATAAAGTTTGAATGCAAGATAAAATGTTTCATGCGGTAACATCTCTAATAAGGCAGCGGGTGGCTAATCAGCAAGACTAGTACAACAGCGGAAGCAAGCAAACCTTAAGCACCTGAGAAAAATATGCTTAAAAACGTCAACACAAAGGTTGGTGAGCTATAGTTTAAGTATAACAGTAATGTAATGTAGGCCACTAGATTTCAGTGCTTCAACAGCGTTTCAAAACAGTATGAAAAGTATATGTATAATCGTGGGCACTTGGTAACTAACTTAACGTTTATCACCCCCTAAAAGTACACTTGGCGAGTGCGTATGTTTACGAAGTATTAAACACCCGTTAAATGCTAGTGCTACTAGCCCGAGTGGAGATGTCAAACCCTATGGATCCATATCTAAGATTCGCGTTCACCGGTTCAAAGACCAATGACTAAACGTTACCGAGCTAAGGGGAAAGTTTATTCCGTTGTATAACCCACACATATATAAAGTTTAAGTACTCGTGCCTAGTATGTAAAACATAAAATGCGCATGTATTCTCAGTTCCCAAAATAGTTAAAGTAAAAAGGGATGCTACAACTCACAGTGATAAGAGCGGTAAAATCGATAATGAAAGTATGCAAGTAGTAAGTCGGTCCGAAAGGTCATCAACCTAAGTCAAAGGTTACTAGGTCAGTATGTTATCCTCATAAGTTCTAATAGTGCATAAAATAAGTTTAAGTGTCATCATCATCAACATTCATCATCATAAAAGCTAAGTAAGTTTGATAAGAATAGAGATCGAAACAATAGGCTAAATTCGGTCAGCTGCTACGACATCTACGTAAATCGAAAAGACACGTAATCAGTGGCTATGGCTCCATATGGGATTCCTCTAGTTGTTGACAAATTTCCGGAACCAAACTCGTCTTCGTTTGATCGTGGCGACGGTTTAAGTACGAGTAGGTCAGAAATTGCAGCACAACGTTAAAACGGCGTAGTGACTTTCGGAGGGCCATAAATCCTAAACTGTATGTCGGATTAAGTTGAGGCCTAAACGAAAATCATCTACTCGAAACGAACTAACTGAAAATCAATTTTACAGAAGTCTAGGAATCTGATCAGATCTCGAAAAACAATAACAAGTGTTCCGGTGGGTTTCTTGGTGCTTGATGCTCATCACGGTTCTCATCCTTGATGCTTGTAGCTTCAAGTGTACAAGTCGTTGATGGGTTAGCATCACCTTGACCAAGATTCTACCATAAACACACAATATGTTAAGACCAAGTAAGAACACAACTCATTTAAGAGTCTTAGATGGAGGATGAACTAAGATTACATCATATCCTTAGTCATAACACAATTACAAGTTCCATTTACAACTAAAGCTACAAACTTTACTTCAATCAAACAAGTATGAACATAATCTAAATCAAATAAGGTGATGGAACCCTAAGCTAGAGAGCTTGGATCCTTTTCACACAAGTTATAAGATTACAAAGCTAGAAAGCTTGAACCTTTGGTGTTCTTGAAGATCTTGAAGCATAAAGCTTAGATCTTTAAGTTACATGAAGACCATAAACACAAGTTTTGATCTTTAAGTTCTGATACCAACTCTAACAACCCGTCCTAATCCACCTGGATGAAGTCATCAATATTTGGTCTCATTGCGAGGCGTTGACTTAAATATGCCATGAACGACTCCAAGTAATATTTCTAAAATGAGCAAATGCACAGCGGAAGGTTTCTTTCATACCTGAGAATAAACATGCTTAAAAGTGTCAACTAAAAGGTTGGTGAGATCATAGGTTTATTATAATAATCATTTCAATATCTTAATAGACCACAAGATTTCATATACACAAACGTTTTAATAAAAATATTCTAAGTGGTTGAGAACTTGGTAACCATACTTAACATTTAATCAACGTCGCATATTCCCTTTATTATAAAATCTCACTACACTGTACCAAGTGTAGTCACGAAACGAAGTACTGTGCAACCGTTGAATACTGGTCATCCAGTCCGGTTGGGGTTGTCAGGCCCGAGAGATCTATCAACATGATTCGCGTTTAAAATACCACATGTAAATAGTAGTTACCAAGCTATTAGGAAAGATATGCAGGATGGTACAACTCAACGTAGAATATATTTTAAGTACTTGTGTCTATTTCGTAAACATTTATAAAAGCAGCGCATGTATTCTCAGCCCAAAAATATATATATTGCAAAAGCAATTAAAAAGGGAGCAAATGAAACTCACCATACTGTATTTTGTAGTAAAAATACATATGACGACATTGAACAAGTATAGGGTTGGCCTCGGATTCACGAACCTATATTATTCATATATTTATTAAAACATATACTTGTAATATTAAATTTAATATTAATAATTACTTAAATATATTTATTTTATATTTATTCTATTAAATTATCATAATAATCTGTTATATACTTTATTAAAATATCTTGGATAATTATTTAGTATTAATATTCTTGAATACTCATAATTTTTAATATGATAACATCTTTAATAAATTCGAGTTATATTAAAACGTAAATGAAACAAAAGTATTTTATTAGTAAAAGTAGTATACTTATAATATATACTCTTATATATTTAAAGTTTGTATCTAATTTATAATATCCATCTTTTTTAGTTTGAGATCATAAAAATATAGTTATATTTTATATACGAAATATATTTAAAACTAAAGTTATAGTTAATAATTTTAATTATAATAATAATAACGATTAAAAATAATACTAAATTTAATAAAAAAATAAATTTTAAAATAGAGATACTTTAGTAATAATGATAATAATAATAATAATAATAATATTGATAATAATAATAATTATACAATCTTATCATTAGTGGTAATCTTAATTAATAATACTTTTGTTAATAATAATAAAAAATTTATAAATGTTACCAATACTTGTATTCGTAACAATGATAATACTAATAACTAATGTTAGTAATACATATTCATATTATTACTAATAATAATTATAATTCTAATACTTATAACTGTAAGTTTGATTTAGTAATAATAATAATTATACTACTTATATAATTGATAATAATTGATGATAATGTAAACTATATAAATCATAATATTAATTAACATGATGACCATAACTAATAATAATAATAATAATAGTAATAATAATAATAATAATAATAATAATAATAATAATAATAATAATAATAATAATAATAATAATAAATTTTGAAATTAAAACCTACCTCCAAAAAGTGTTCTAAAAAGAAACGCCCCAAACCGAGCTCGAACCCGTGACCTCTCGCAACCACACAAACACCCTTACCATCTGTCTGCCATCTGCTTTTCTGATTAATAACACTGATTATAAATATTTAAACCGACCCTCTGTGACTTCATCTCCTTCTTCCTCTTCACAAACTAGTCGACCATAGAATTACTTATTTACACAGAGATATTATTTATTTGTTTTGAACTTCGAAAATTACACATATACGATTTATACTCGAGTCTTTAAATTAACAATTGCGAAAGAAACTATACAGAATAGCTTAACTATTCGTTTAAATAGAATATGAACTCAAACTTATTTTCAAAGATTTATACATTTTTAGATTAAACTTTCTTCATGAAATAGGTCGTAAATCATTCCAGGAGACTTTTTGAATCACCAATTGATATGTAAACATAAACACGAGTTCAAATTTAATCAAAGAACATTCGGTTGACTTTTGAACTTAAAGTTTGACTCTATAAATTTGAACTCAATAGTAAAAATCGAAAGCTGAAACTTTACAGAAAAAATCACGACATGATTTTGATCATTCCTGCATTTTTAGATTTTTAAAAACGTTACAAATTCGATCCATTGATAAAATGAAACAGATACAGAGCTAG
Organism: Rutidosis leptorrhynchoides; assembly: GCF_046630445.1. Classification (NCBI taxonomy): domain Eukaryota; kingdom Viridiplantae; phylum Streptophyta; class Magnoliopsida; order Asterales; family Asteraceae; genus Rutidosis; species Rutidosis leptorrhynchoides. The sequence continues at coordinate 83,511,603 of NC_092333.1, forward strand.
TCGACTGGTTCCAGTCTTTTTCTGTTAAATTCGATGTAATTAAGGCTGTAAAAGGGAGCTGTAAGTGAGGGTTGATTATATACTATCAATTAGTATCATATATAACAGGAATTGATTGACTTTATAGCCTAATTATGTCGACAAGAAACTATGCAGATAAAATAAATAATAAGAAAACAAAAGCAGGTGAAGATTGCTATCTGAATTGGATTCGTTCCTGTGGTGAAGTCACTAATTTATTCGATTTTGATAAAGGGGAAACAAATCAACAAAAGTTAGATAGCGATTGAGAAAGATTGGAAATAGATTATAGATAATATTGTATATAGTCGTATTTTTATTAATTTATCAATATATGTAATTATATATAATCATATATCTGTATTTTATATCTATATGTATTTATATATTATCGATCTCCTATATTTGTTAATTATATCAGTATATTTTGATATCCAAGTTTATAAAATATATAATCAATATTTATTCTAATAAATAAAAAGTGATTTATAATACTTATTATTAGTTATAGAAATTGTATTACTAATAATAATATTAATATAGGAGTAGTTATAATAATAATAAAAATATAATGATATTAGTAATAACAAAAATGATACTTTCATTGATAACAACAATTTTCTTAATAACATTAATAATAATACTAATTGTAATCATAATAACAATAATAATATAACCATTTATACTTATCTAATTTCTTATATTTATATATATAATAATAATGATGATACATATAATACCTTTAAACTTGTTATTAATAAGAATGAAAGTAATAATGTATAATAATTATGTTTAAACTAATAATTAAATTGAATATATTTATATATCATTATTTATGTCATATTGATAATATATTCTATAAAAACATATATTGAATATTTATTATATTTCAATATATATGTGTATATTCATTTTAATAGCAACTTAGTTATTTTATGTATTACTTTAAATATTCAATTCAATTCAACTGGTTATATTGTATTTTTATTATTTTAATTTATTATGCATACTATTATATATATATATATATATATATATATATATATATATATATATATATATATATACACACATGCATATTTATTTACAACAATTATTCGTGAATCGTCGGGAATCGTCAAAGGTCAAATGTATACATGAACACAGTTTAAAAGTTTTTGAGACTTCAGCATTACAAACTTTGCTTATCGTGTTGAATTCACATAAAGATTAAGTTTAAATTTAGTCGGAAATTCCCGGGTCGTCAAAGTACCTACCCGTTAAAGAAATTTCGTCCCGAAATTTGAGTGAGGTGGTCATGACTAACATTAAAAATGTTTTCATGACGAATTTGAGTTGATAAATAGAGTTTTATCATCATTGAGTAATATGGATAAAATGATTCGATTACGCGAAGAGTATAAGTGAAGCTATCGCAAAAGATTGAAATATAGAAATAGAAATTCGTCTTATCTTTTGACGTAGTCATGTTTGATTTCCGGAATCAGGGAATTTAAAAGAAAATCTTTGAAATCTGAATAAGATCTGATTTCCTCGGGATTAAGGAAATTAAAATCTGTTTAATTTAATGCGATCATCTGTCTCGATTGCTTTGTATGGTATCTCCACTATAAATGAACTTCTTCTGTTCCATTATTTTTATCACTCCTATACTCAATTCCCAAATTCAAAAGATTGTGAAAATTCTTAATCCAGTTCTGATCCTTGTCCTTATCCTCACTATCGCAACAATCATTCTCCTTTTCCATTTACCACCGGAGGAATCTGTTTTCTTCTACTTCGCCCTTGGGGTTATAATGTTTTTAATTATCCCGTATCTTTATGTTGTGATACGCTTTGATATACATGGTTTGTAATTTCTGTGTGATTATCGGGTTTTATATCTTCCCTTATGTTTTGGGGCTCTTTGCCTTTTTCTTCTCTTCTCGACTTTAACTCGAGCGAATAATGGTCCAGAATTTGTAGGTATGGAGTTTCGAATGATCATAATGTTCTAAGCAGAGTGGAACGTGATAGCACGATTTGATTTTCAAATTTATCAAAATTACAAAAGATAGAACAATCAAGAATATATTCTTCTTGATATGTTCGCAGGTTATGTAGAATGAAAGAGTTATGTAACATGATACATGATGATGGTATAATCTACTGTGAACCATCATCACATTTCATTAGAAACTCAGCATGACTTACTGTAATATAATCACGTTGGCCAAGCACCGTTATATTATACTAACTCATGCTTCAATTCCCTACACTTCTCTAGAATTTCATTCCTATTTATACTTAGATTTTACAGAAGTTTTCACTATAATGAAATACAGAAAGCACGAAGAGGTATATAATTTCGGACGTGAATATCTATGAAAATATCTTCAGAAATATCAAATAAATTTATGATGATATTTTGGAATTTCTAAGTTCGATAGTTGATGAAGAAAGATTTTCCGTAAGATTTTAACATGAGTACGGAGCAAGATATTCTCTAAAGATTTCGGCGGATCCAGAATTACCTGAATTCTTTGAATATAGGTTTTGGTCCTTGTATTTGTCCTTGGTCTCCTTCATGGTTAGCTCAATCCATTTTTCAGTACCAAATTTTCTATCGAGCGTTCCCAACATTTCATTCTTTATCATCAAACTCTTGGCCGTTTAGACCATCTACCATTTTTCTGTTTCCTCTGCATTTAATGCTACGATATCTGAATCGTCGGTTATTAATCTGAGGTGGTTTCAGGAGAAATTGTGTTTTTAGATGATTAAACGCTGATGGTAATATGGTGGAATATGAAAGGTTCCCCAGTAACAATAAAGAGTACGCATATATATCAAGGTTATAATAAGGTTGTTTTGGATGAAACGTCGAAGTTAATTTGCTGGAGCTGTGACAAAATTGGCTAATTTGGAGAGGGATTGTAAAATTATTTTCGGTAATAACAACGCTAAAGGAATTAACACAGTTATGTGTTAAACGTTTACTCAGTTTTCGAGAGTTTTCAGGTGCATAACTATATGCATAAATCTTTTCTCTAGGAGATGAAGTGCGGTTGGTTCATCCTCTCGATTTAGGTGTTTTTTTTTTAAGAATCATGAAAGGTTTGAACGCAGATTGTAATCATCAAGATACAAATGAGGTTTAAGATGAAATCAAGTGGCAAACTTGAAGAATTGTTTAGTTTCATATATTATAATCAATATTTTAATTCATTTTAATTGTCCAATAATGGCAGTCCTTAGTTGATAGTCTAATAATCGGTTTATATATATATAATCTTAGAATTACCCCACGACTATTCTATACGTATTGTCTTTGCATCAACCCAGAGACGTATTGTATACGTATTGTCTTAGAATTAACTAAGACGTATTGTGTACGCATTATCTTAGGATTTATCAAAACGTATTGTATACTTATTGTGTTAGGACGTACCAAGAATATTATTATACATATATACACTTTGTATACGTGTCCCGATATTTAAAGTGCGTAAAATAAATAACAGAAATTAAATGACGATAAATAAAATTACGATAAATAAATTGTGAATAATAAAATGTAATCAGTTAGCTAGGAACAGTTAGCGTGGATTCTTAACAATATTTCAATTAGTTAATTCGTTTGTTTCTAACAAATTTTATTTTGTCCAATGTTTTCTTCATTATGCCACTCGTTGAATTCTGATAAGTCAAAATCCAAATATGAAATTGAATGAAAATGGTTATTTTGTGGTGAACAAATTCATATATCTATGGGTGTAAGTAGGATAGTAAATGACCGTTGAATCAGATTCGAAGAATGTACAGTGTAACTTATTAATGTGAAATCTAAATATTTCTCGGGTATTACCTACCCGTTAAAATATTTTCACCATTAATAGTTTGTACAAAAGAATTTTTAATTACCATCTTTATGAAAATATATGTACATATATATTTTCTTCAGATGAAATCATGGATTTAATGAGTCAATATAATATTAAAATCATTTGATTTATCGTTAGAACGAGGATACATAATCTCTAAAACATTAGAGATTACATATTGCCATGTCGAACGAAGATAAATGATGTAGAACGTCATGTAGAAAGAAAATAATCGTTGTAGAACAAGATGTAGAACGAAGAAAATTGATGTAGAATAAGATGTAAAACGAAGATAATCGATGTAGAACGATATGTAGAACGAAGATCATGCTCGAGATATAGATTGTGGTGTTGGGGCGTGTGTTGTTGGTGATGATGTAGTAGACGTAAGTCTATCTTCCAAATTGCATACTGTACTTTCCAGAGACTCCATTCTTTCTTCAATCCTAGCACGAAGCTCCCCGACTTCTTCTACTAATCCTACTTGATTAGTAGTCGGGAGTAGAGGTTGAATCACCAACATAACTCTGTGAATGCGTTCTTCGAGGCAGAATATTCTGGCAAAGAGTGTGAAAATGGTATTGCGAATTGGTTGTCCGGTGAGTGCGTCAAGTTCTCCGATGTCGGGAGGTAAATTTGGTTCGCGGTAGGGTTCTCCCTCTTCATTTCTCCAGCGAGTGAGTATGTCTCGAACCCATCCCCATTTCCTCCAGAATGAAGTATAGTCAACCAGTTGGGGCACTTCAGTCACACTGCTTTCAGAGTTTTTAGAATCGCCTTCGGAGTTATATGAATTCGAATTTGTTACAGGATCCATCTGACACGATCAGCTAAAGGATTTTCGATATGAAATGATTTTTGGATATCGAATGATATTCTAATTATATAGAATATCTATACATACTTCCAAAGATCCCGTGGATTACGGAGAAAATTAAGGGAAATGTGTCAGACAAGGTCTGATGTGATGGGATTTGAATTTGTCTGTACACCATGAATGCAATAATTGCAATAAGACGTGTCGAGACTGAAAATGATAGGTAGATATTTTTCGGCAAAGATTGATATGCAACTTTTGACATGCAACCAAGATCTAAGTCTAGACTCATTAATGTATCCTAACAACTACTAGGTCGAAGTCCAGACTCACTAGTGCATCCTAACAACTATCAGTTAGACACACTAATGCAAGACCTGGTTCACTAAGACCACCGCTCTGATACTAACTTAACAACCCATCCTAATCCACCTGGACGAAGTCATCAACATTTGATCAGATTGCGAGGCGTTGACTTAAATATGTCATGAACGACTCCAAGTAATATCTCTAAAATGAGCAAATGCACAGAAGAAGGTTTCTTTCATACCTGAGAATAAACATGCTTAAAAGTGTCAACCAAAAGGTTGGTGAGTTCATAGGTTTATCATAACAATCATTTCAATATCTTAATAGACCACAAGATTTTCATATACACAAACGTTTTAATAAAAATATTCTAAGTGGTTGAGCACTTGGTAACCACACTTAACATTTAATCAACATCGCATATTCTCTTTATTATGAAATCTCACTACACTGTTCCAAGTGTAGTCACGAAACGAAGTACTGTGCAACCGTTGAATACTGGTCGTCCAGTCCGGTTGGGGTTGTCAGGCCCAATAGATCTATCAACAGGATTCGCATTTACAATACCACATGTAAATAGTAGTTACCAAGCTATTAGGAAAGATATGCAGGGTGGTATAACTCAACGTAGAATATATTTTAAGTATTTGTGTCTATTTCGTAAACATTTATAAAAACAGCTCATGTATTCTCAGCCCAAAAATATATATATATTGCAAAAGTAATTAAAAAGGGAGCAAATGAAACTCACCATACTGTATTTTGTAGTAAAAATACATTTGACGACATTGAACAAGTATAGAGTTGGCCTCGGATTCACGAACCTATATTATTCATATATTTATTAAAACATATACTTGTAATATTAAATTTAATATTAATAATTACTTAAATATATTTATTTTATATTTATTCTATTAAATTATCATAATAATCTGTTATATACTTTATTAAAATATCTTGGATAATTATTTGGTATTAATATTCTTGAATACTCATAATTTTTAATATGATAACATCTTTAATAAATTAGAGTTATATTAAAACGTAAATGAAACAAAAGTATTTTATTAGTAAAAGTAGTATACTTATAATATATACTCTTATATATTTAAAGTTTGTATCTAATTTATAATATCCATCTTTTTTAGTTTGAGATCATAAAAATATAGTTATATTTTATATACGAAATATATTTAAAACTAAAGTTATAGTTAATAATTTTAATAATAATAATAATAATGATTAAAAATAATACTAAATTTAATAAAAAAATAAATTTTAAAATAGAGATACTTTAGTAATAATGATAATAATAATAATAATAATATTAATAATAATATTGATAATAATAATAATTATACAATCTTATCATTAGTGGTAATCTTAATTAATAACACTTTTGTTAATAATAATAACAAAATTTATAAATGTTACCAATACTTGTATTCGTAACAATGATAATTCTAATAACTAATGTTAGTAATACATATTCATATTATTACTAATAATAATTATAATTCTAATACTTATAACTGTAAGTTTGATTTAGTAATAATAATAATTATACTACTTATATAATTGATAATAATTGATGATAATGTAAACTATATAAATCATAATATTAATTAACATGATGACCATAACTAATAATAATAATAATAATAATAATAATAATAATAATAATAATAATAATAATAATAATAATAATAATAATAATAATAATAATAAAAATTTTTGAAATTAAAAACTACCTCCAAAAAGTGTTTTAAAAAGAAACGCCCCAAACCGGGCTCGAACCCGTGACCTCTCGCAACCACACAAACACCCTTACCATCCGTCTGCCATCTGCTTTTCTAATTAATAACACTGATTATAAATATTTAAACCGACCCTCTGTGACTTCATCTCCTTCTTCCTCTTCACAAACTAGTCGACCATAGAATTACTTATTTACACAGAGATATTATTTATTTGTTTTGAACTTCGAAAATTACACATAAACGATTTATAGTCGAGTCTTTAAATTAACAATTGCGAAAGAAACTATACAGAATAGCTTAACTGTTCGTTAAATAGAATATGAACTCAAACTTATTTTCAAAGATTTATACATTTTTAGACTAAACTTTCTTCATGAAATAGGTCGTAAATCATTCCAGGAGACTTTTTGAATCATCAATTTATATTTAAACATAAACACGAGTTCAAATTTAATCAAAGAACATTCGGTTGGCTTTTAAACTTAAAGTTTGACTCTATAAATTTGAACTCAATAGTAAAAATCGAAAGCTGAAACTTTACAGAAAACATCACGACATGATTTTGATCATTCCTGCATTTTTAGATTTTTAAAAACGTTACAAATTCGATCCATTGATAAAATGAAACAGATACAGAGCTAGTCGACTGGTTCCAGTCTTTTTCTGTTAAATTCGATGTAATTAAGGCTGTAAAAGGGAGCTGTAAGTGAGGGTTGATTATATACTATCAATTAGTATCATATATAACAGGAATTGATTGACTTTATAGCCTAATTATGTCGACAAGAAACTATGTAGATAAAATAAATAATAAGAAAACAAAAGCAGTCGAAGATTGCTATCTGAATTGGATTCGTTCCTGTGGTGAAGTCACTGATTTATTCGATTTTGATAAAGGGGAAACAAATCAACAAAAGTTAGATAGCGATTGAGAAAGATTGGAAATAGATTACAGATAATATTGTATATAGTCATATTTTTATTAATTTATCAATATATGTAATTATATATAACCATATATCTGTATTTTATATCTATATGTATTTATATATTATCGGTCTCCTATATTTGTTAATTACATCAGTATATTTTGATATCCAAGTTTATAAAATATATAATCAATATTTATTCTAATAAATAAAAAGTGATTTATAATACTTATTATTAGTTATAGAAATTTGATTACTAATAATAATATTAATATAGGAGTAGTTATAATAATAATAAAAATATAATGATATTAGTAATAACAAAAATGATACTTTCATTGATAACAACAATTTTCTTAATAACATTAATAATAATACTAATTGTAATCATAATAACAATAATAATATAACCATTTATACTTATCTAATTTCTTATATTTATATATATAATAATAATGATGATACATATAATACCTTTAAACTTGTTATTAATAAGAATGAAAGTAATAATATATAATAATTATGTTTAAACTAATAATTAAATTGAATATATTTATATAACATTATTTATGTCATATTGATAATATATTCTATAAAAACATATATTGAATATTTATTATATTTTAATATATATGTGTATATTCATTTTAATAGCAACTTAGTTATTTTATGTATTACTTTAAATATTCAATTCAATTCAACTGGTTATATTGTATTTTTATTATCTTAATTATATATATATATATATATATATATATATATATATATATATATATATATATATATATATATACACATGCATATTTATTTACAACAATTATTCGTGAATTGTCGGGAATCGTCAAAGGTCAAATGTATACATGAACACAGTTTAAAAGTTTTTGAGACTTCAGCATTACAGACTTTGCTTATCATGTTGAATTCATATAAAGATTAAGTTTAAATTTAGTCGGAAATTCCCGGGTCGTTACAGTCCGTGTAACACTACGCGATTAATAACCACTGTAAGCTATGTTCTTCCTTTTTAAATTAATGTCTCATATTTAAGTTATTATTATGCTTATTTGAGCCGAAGTAATCGTGATGTTGGGCTAAATATTTAAGACGGGGTTATTGGGCTTTGGACCATAATTGGGATTTGAACAAAAGAACGACACTTGTGGAAATTGGACTATGGGCTATTAATGGGCTTTATATTTAATTAACTACATGATATCTTGTTAATTTAATATAAAGGTTATAATTTGACGTATCTATAAATAACCACACACGCTTAATCGGGTACGGTGGGCGGGATATCTATAAATACCAATAATTGTTCATTTTACTGGACACGGGGATGGATTGATAGTCAATGGACTCGTTGAAACAGGGGTGGATTACATTCAAGGGTAATTGGTGTAATTGTTAACAAAGTATTGAAACCTTGGATTACACGCAGTCGATAACCTGGTGTATTCATTAAACAAAGTATTAAGACCTTTTTACAGTTCGAATCCCCAATTAGTTGGAATATTTGACTTCGGGTATAAGGTTAATTTGACGAAGACTCTCCCACTTTATAATTATGACCGATGGACTATTATGGACAAAACCAGATGGACATATCGAATAATTTAGGACAAAGAACAATTAACCCATGGTAATAAATTAAAATCAACACGTCGAACATCATGATTACGGAAGTTTAAATAAGCATAATTCCTTTATTTTATATCTCATCGCACTTTTAATTATCGTACTTTTAATTATCGTAATTTTATTTACCGTCATTTTATTTATCGCACTTTAAATTATCGTACTTTAATTATCGTCATTTACTTTACGCTTTAAATTAAGTTATATTTATTTTTAATATTTTGCATTAGGTTTTAATTGTGACTTAAGTTTTAAAGTCGACAAACCGGTCATTAAACGGTAAAATCCCCCTTTTTATAATAATAATAATTGTAATATATATATTTATATTTTGTACAAATATAGTTATATAAAAATATAGTGTAAAATAAGCCGTCTCCCTGTGGAACGAAACGGGCTTACTAAAAACTATACTACTCTATGATTAGGTACACTGCCTATTTTGTTGTAGCAAGGTTTAGGTATATCCCATCTGTAAATAAATTAAATAAAACTTGTGTAAATTGTACCATATAGATTAGGATGGGTCTTTACATACCTTCCATCAACCTTCGAACACCACCAATTCAAGGGTGCGATTTGAGAAAGAAAAAAAAGACGGTGAATTCTTCAAGGTTTTACTTAACATTGGATGGTATGGTGAATCTATATATGTTGGAAGAGAGAGAAAAAGAGGCGGGAGAGAGGATTTACCAGGTGACCGGAGAGAGGATTTACACAGGCAGCAACAAATCGAAAAAGAAGTAATGAAGATGAACACGACAGTGGAGGCGGTGGCCAAGATGAACACGACAGGGACGGAGGATTAGGGTTTTAAAAAAATACAGCTGATTCTTGGGGAGGAGGTATTTGGTGGAGAGAATCTATGAATCTCACAGTTAAAAAAAAAGTAAATAGAGAGGGTGGAATGGTGGCACAAAGTTTTTGCAAGATTTTGTAATGAGCCTGGCGCCCACAAGGCGATAAAGCTACCTAATATCAAGAAATTAAATCAATGTCCTATGCTTACTTTGCCACATAACAGTACACAAGCATCGTCACATATTCTAATTCTAACATGATATAGTACTCCGAATATATTAACGATTAATGATAATTAACAGGCATAAATGTCAATTTATAAAAACATGCTTTGCTGTATAAGATCCTTTTACTTTCCTTTTCTCTTCTTTTTAGTATTTCTACATTTTATACAATCCTGTTGTAACGCGTACGCCATCCGTTAATTTAAAATGAAAAAAACGAACTTTGAAAATTTTTATCTGCATGGACAATCCCGCGGCGAAGCGCGGGTCGAACCCCCTCGTTATACACAATACATAATACTAATCCGTACTAAATAGCATAAAACTTAGTCCATATGATTGGTCTACAAGGTTAGGAGGTACCGTTGATTTACGGTCGGTACGTACTTTAGATTCAAGGAAACTTTAAATTAAATATTTTTGGATGTAATATTTAATTAAATTTAGACATATATATTAAATTTAAATGCATTATCATTTGTATATTTTCATAAAGTGTTACTCCCTCTGTCCCATATTAATAGTCTACATACAAAAACTACACAGTTTAGGGAATTTTCATAAAAGTACTGTACCATCTGTTTACTTTACAGTTTTACACTTACCTTTTCTTTCTTCTTTAATTCTATCCACATACATTAAGTGCATAATAGAACTTAAGAATAACATCCCGTCAAAATCCATTAACGGACTGTTAACTCTGGTCCCAGTGCTTGGCTTGACTTCTATGTAGCAGCAGTGTTCTACAGTGGAAGCAATTAATACCTGAGATAAAACATGCAAAATGGGTCAACATAAAGTTGAATGAATCTACAGGTTTAAGTAAATAGTTCATCGTATGTTTCATAAAACAGTTTCCATAAATCATTTATCAAAAAATCAGTTATCAGAATCGTATATCAGTAATCGGTATCCGAAAATCAGTATTCAGAAAATCAGTAAACATTTATCAGTATAAAATCACCAAGGTTTAATGTCAAAAGTTTGCATACAGCGAATGTCAAGTGTTAAACTGTTGGTAATCGGCGATGTCATGTTTCAACTGTGTGTGATATCAAAAAGTTCTTTTTGTTTCAACTGCTTGTAGACATTACCATGTCTAGTTTCTAGTTTGTAAACATCAAATTTAATTATCATTCATCGTAAGTTAGGCCACGAGATTTCTTTGAAAGCTTCGTAAAAGTATACATTTATCATGAGCACTTGATTTTAAGGCTTTAACCCTGCAGATAGTTAAGTCGCTACGCGTCTTCCTTTTACCCTTTCTAAGCATACACTGATCAGGTGTATAAGTTACAACAGAATAAGCACCCCATACGTTGAGGCGAGGTTTGTCAAAGCTAACGGTACCGTCCCTATAAGTCGAGCTTACGTAAAGTAATTAATATAATCAAGTTAAGGGATTTTTAATCTGAACTCATATGTATATCATTTATGTTACTCGTGCCTAATATATAAAACATTTGAAATAACATGTTATCTCATCCCAAAAATGTTAAAGAAAATGGGACTGTAGACTCGCCTTTGCAAAGCACAGTAAACTCTTAGTAAAATGGTACGGTAGTCAGACGATCACGACCGTAAAATGCAACCTAATCAAATAAATTACCTTAAGTAAATACGTAAGTCATACTATGTCAACCCATAGTGTACGGATAGTCCTAGTGCTCAGACTGACTCAATAAGCAAGTAAAAGTCAACTAGTCCAAGCAAGTCAACCAAAGTCAAACCAAAAGTCAACTCGGTCAAAGGAGTCAACCTAAGTCAATCATCTCAGTAGGTCATGCAATCTTCGTCAACATGTCAATCCTAAGTCAACTAACATGTTATATCCTATAGTTCGTCAATTACACGTACGTAGTTTATCGCATGGCATTGAATTTACGCACACCTTACAAACAACGAGCATAATTCATAGCAAATAAGTCATGATAATAAGGCAAACGCCAGATCATAACTAGACTCAAAAACGTTTCTATAATGTCTATCCAGGGCCTCATACGATGTCTACAAGTCGGGTTTCAGAAAAGGTTCAGTTAAGGTTTACCAAATCAGTTTCAGCACGCGCATCAATTTTAGAAAAATTCTCAGTTAATATTAAAAATAGATTTTGACAAACGGCTATTCGGAGATGACTCAAGACACTCCAAATTTTCAGTGATAAAATAACCAAAGCAATCCATATAACAAATTTGTACAGTTTATTCATTAAAGTTTGACCTTCATTTTTTAGATAGCATTCAGACATGTCATTTGGTGATGCATATAACACATAGCAAACCACGTTTTCAGAAGCTAACATGAAAATGTAATATGCTTAGGAAAATCTAAATAATCATATTCCAGAAGATCAAGATCTCAAAGAATTTATAGTTCATATGAGGTCATTTCTTGTGCCTATGAAAACAATTTCAGCTCAGTACAAAACACCAATTTTCATTTAGTCACACCGAGAGCAATAAAAAACCTTTTGACATGATTCTTAAGTCCAACTTGAGTGATTTTTAACAAGGAATTCAATGGTTATCATTTTAATGACTAATTCACAAAGCATATATTCCAGAAAATTCGTATAGCATGCAAAACCCTAACGACAACTTCGATTGATCATAACTTACGCATACGGTAACGAAAATACGCAAATCCAAAGTCCAAATTTATTAATTTTTCGAGATATATCTATCTAGATACATTAAAAGATCAGTACATAAACTCATTTAATCAAATTCATAGCAATCAAATTCGTGATTCATACAAACGACATCAATCGCGCAAAATAACGACTAGTAACGAGTAATAACACAATCAATTGAGCACTAGACACTAATACACTATGTAATTGAACAAAAATCAGATCTAGAAAGATTAGGGTTAGTGATTATACCTTAAAAACAAATTAATTGGTACTAGCGTGTAGAGAACGATGAGAGGAACAACGTTTATGTTGAAGGTTTCTTCTAATTTCAAATTTTTGATGGTGAATTTGGGTGATGATGATGATGATGAACGACTTTGAGGGATGGGGAAGGGTTTTTGATCGACTAAAATTATTTTAGGAGAGTTTACAATGTTTTGATTTAATACCCTAATTAGCTTTAGGGCCTAATTAAGTAGTTAATGGACCAATTAAGCAAAAAAGACCCAAATTAAAAGTCATGGATCAATAATTTTGGCCCTTTGATCATATAAGGGAGTTTTTGGGCTGATTTGAACTAGTTAGTACATTTATAGTGTAGCCCATTGGGTGTCGACAGGTTCTGTGACCCGAAAACGCGAACCGAGTCGCTAAACGTTGATTTCTCGTGTTTCTAATCTATAAAAATTCTAATAAATCAAAAGTAATTTTAAAACATGATAATTATATAAAATAATTATTAAAAGTGAATTACATTATGTTCTGGCTTTCTAGTCCGCTAAGTGTGGCCCGTTTCTAGTTGCCGTTAACTGTACCGAGTTCCCGGAACATTAACCGATCGTTAAAACGCATCCTATCAAGTTTAATTAATTAAGTATATAAAAAATTAAATATGTTTTTTCTTAGAGTTAATACTATTTACAATAATTATTTTATTAAAATCGATCGTTACGCAATCTCACGGGACCCCTGTTGCAGTTTTCAAAATCGTATCGTTTTCTTTGTATTTCAAAACATGAAATAAGTTTTCTGATTAATATATTCTCATATTAATTCTAGTAGTCCTCAAAGAACCAAGTATGCACTTAATTTGATTAAATACACAAAATACAAGTAAGTTCCGTTAAATAACTTAACGGTCAGTTAACGAAGCTTAACGAAAATAGCAGGGTTGTTACATTATCCCCACTTTAATGAAATTTCATCACGAAATTTAGTACTCATCGACTGGAGTTGTTTCTTCTGAAATCAGTTGCAGATACTTTTGTTTCATTTGGCCTTCACGTTCCTATGCGAATTCTGGTCCTCTACTTACGTTCCCTTGAACTTTAACAATTGGTGTGCTTCTCTGCTTTAAGCGTTTGACCTTACGGTCCATGATCTCAACAGGTTCCTCCATGAAATGAAGTCTACTATCAACTTGTATTTCTTCTAAAGAAATTATCAGATTCTCGTCGGTCAATCTCTTCTTCAAGTTCGACACATGAAACGTGTCATGAATTTCGCCGAGTTCTTGCAGTAGTTTCAATCTATACGCTACCGGTCCAATTCTTTCAGTTATCTCAAATGGTCCAATGTACCTTGGGCTTAGCTTACCTCGTTTACCAAAAAGCACCACACCCTTCCATGGAGATACCTTAAGCATGACTTTGTCTCCAACTGAAAATTCTAAATCTCTCCTTCTAATGTCGCATAACTCTTTTGACGACTTCGAGCCGTCTTCAGGCTCTCTTGCATCTGTACGATCTTCTCAGTTGTTTCGTGTATGATCTCAGGACCTGTCAGTTGAAAGGACCCGTTCATATACATTATAAACGATTCACAATAGTTGATTACATCGCGAGGTATTTGACCTCTACATGATACATTTTACAAACATTGCATTCGTTTTTAAAAGACAAACTTTCATTACATCGAAAGTTGACGGCATGCATACCATTTCATAATATATCCAACTATAATTGACTTAATAATAATTTTGATGAACTCAACGACTCGAATGCAACGCCTTTTGAAATATGTCATGAATGACTCCAAGTAATATCTCTAATATGAGCAAATGCACAGCGGAAAATTTCTTTAATACCTGAGAATAAACATGCTTTCAAGTGTCAACCAAAAGGTTGGTGAGTTCATTAGTTTATAGTAAACATTCATTTCCATCATTTTAATAGACCACAAGATTTCATATTTTAGTTTTTCATAAACATAATCTCATATCAGGCATTTCGCAAACTACAGAGAGATAAAAATCATTCATATGGTGAACACCTGGTAACCGACATTAACAAGATGCATATAGAATATCCCCATCATTCCCGGACACCCATCGAACATGATAAATTTCGAAGTACTAAAGCATTCGAAATTCAGAATGGGACTTGTTGGGCCCAATAGATCTATCTTTAGGATTCGCGTCAATTAGGGGTGCACTAATTCTCAAAATTAGTGATGATCCCTAATTCTTAGATTACCAGGCTAAAAGGGGCATATTCGGCTTCGATCCATTCAACCATATAATGTAGTTTCAATTACTTGTGTCTATTTGGTAAAACAGTTATAAAAATAGCGCATGTATTCTCAGTCCCAAAAATATATATTTCAAAAACATTTAAAAGGGAGCAAATGAAACTCACAATACTGTATTTTGTAGTAAAAATACATATGACGTCATTGAACAAGTGCAAGGTTGGCCTTGGATTCACGAACCTATATTAATTATATATATTTATGTTTGATCAATATCTGTCTAACAATTTAGGTCAGGTCGTAGTGTATCACAATCCTAATGCTTGAGACTAAATATGCAAAAGTCAACAAAAGTCATATTGACCAAAATGTCTTCCAAAATTTATACATGATTATTATATAGTTTTAATATAGTCGTTTTATATATTTAAATATTTTTAACAGATTTTATTAAAGTAAATAATATAGTTCTTTTATTAATAAATAAAATTTTATATTAAAATTTATATAATAAAAATATACTTTTATATATCTTAAGTAATAAAATTTATAAAGTTCATTTAATATCATAAAAATAATATGATAGGTATTATTAATGTAATTATATTATACGTAGTAAAATATCTTTGTATCATATATTTATTTGATAAAATAATATTGATAATAATAATAATAATAATAATAAGTAAAAGTTGTATTATTTTGTAATAATTATTATTATTCTACTAATAAAAATAACAATAATTATATTTTCTAAAAATGATAAATTGATAATTTTTATTAATAGTAGTACTAAAATGATAATAATAATGATGTTTCATATTAACAATGATATTTTTATTAAAAATAATAATTTTACTAAAAATGATAGTTTTAATATTAATAATACTTTTAATAACAATAATAGTAAAATAATGAAAACGATATTTTTCCTTTAAATCAATATCTTACAATATCTTAATTTCATCATGATACTCATACTCATTATTTCCTAATCGCTTCGTTTAATAGCTTTTAGTCGTCTTTTATATCGCGTTCATATTAATAATAATAATAGTAATCATAATAATTAGATGTTACTAATATTAGTTTTAATTATAATAATGCTAATAATAATAATATTAATGATAATACTAATAACTATTTGAATGATGATAATAATAATAATAATAATAATAATAATAATAATAATAATAATAATAATAATAATACTAATTATAACCTTAACGATAATAACGATAATAATAATAATAAAAATAACAATAATATCTTTTATTAATAACGACAATAATAATAATAATAATAATAATAATAATAATAATAATAATAATAATAATAATAATAATAATAATAATAATAATAATAATAATAATTAGATTATAACGACGATAATAACAATGATAATAATAATAATAATCATTTTTACAAAAATTCAATTGACTATAACTTCTAAATCGTTCATCGAAACCATTCGATATCTAAATGAAAAGTTCACAATTTTTCGGTAGCTTTCCAACGACATACATATCATATACCTTATCTTAATAGCATATGTATTTAATTCAATATTTGACATAACCTATCTAATGACAATAACGAACGTATAAGCATGCATAATCCTATATACTCGAGCACTAGTCAGGGATACACTAATAACATATAAAAGTTAAGTTATGAGGGCTCACATATCAATATTGAGATTCAATATTGCAGGAAAAGTACGTAGACGCAACGGGGATGATAAACACTAGTTTGACTCACGAGCAATACTCCCGAACCATACCCATAACCTCCATAGCTATAACCTATAATTTTCTTAGCTCTATCCCGCTCAAAAAATAATTTCGAAATCACTCGGACAGCACTCCGTCGTAATATTTTATGTATACTAATAATATCTTGAAATAATACGGAGTAAATATATATATGTAAATCGATTGAGAGAGTTTAAAGAAAAATATTTTCAAGTTTCTATGAAAAAATGAAACCTATTGAATTCTATTTATAATAGATTTTTGAATTATTAAAGTGAATTATTAAAGTATGAATTATTAAAGTGAATTATTAAAGTATGAATTATTAAAGTATGAATTATTAAATTAAATTATTAAAGTATGAATTATTAAAGTTAAAGTAAAGTAAACATAAAGTAAAGGTAAAGTTTAAGTATAGTAAAAGTATAAAACTATGTACGTATAATACGCGTATAAATATATATAATATTAATTTAAATCGTTATATATATTTAATAAAATAAAATATAAATATCGTTATCTTTATTATACTGGTTAAGTAATGAGTTGTCAAAAGTGGTTCTAGATATTTATAAAAGTTATATACGTTTTAATAATAAAGTTCTTTTTAAACTGAAAACGTTTTTGTACATTTGAAACTATATCAAATAAATATGATAATTTTGTTTTCCAAAACTAAATATATTTAAGAATCATTTTGTTTAAAGGTTAAAATAATGGAAATCGTTACATCATAAAATGTTTTAGAAAAGTAGAATCATATATATTATAATAGGTTTCAAGTTTTTAAATTACAGTCTGTTGGTGAAGCATGGGATAAAGTCCAAAGGTTAAATAAACGTATGAAATCAATTTAATGAAAAATGTCGAGTTACTTAACTTGTCGATATACAACATCTAAGTTATTTACATTCCACGTTCTTACTTATAAATCACTTTACCATTTTTCGAATGTTGTCAAAAAGAATAGATTTCTTAAATCACAGTGGACCTCATAAAATGGAACAGTAATCATATCACAATGTATCTGATAAATCAATCATTTGATATTATCTTCTAATTCCATCGATAAATATATTGAAACAAATACGTTCGTGTAAAGTATTATACGTTTAATACTCTATTAATATTCTCAAGTTATAATATATATATATATATACATATCTATTTATATATAATGGTTCGTGAATCGTCGGAATTTGATCGAGGTTATAATGAATGTATGAACACAGTTTAAAATTCTTGAGATTTAACTTAACAAACTTTGCTTATCGTGTCGGAATAATATAAAGATAAAGTTTAAATTTGGTTAGAAATTTTAGGGTTGTCACAGTACCTACCCGTTAAAGAAATTTTGTCCCGAAATTTGAATGGGATGGTCATGGCTGACAATAAGTATGTTTTCATGACGTATACGAGTTGAAAATTAGAGTTTTATTATCATCAAGTAATATAGATAAAGTAATTTGATTTTTGTGAAGAGTACAAGTGAAGTTATTACAAAAGAATGAAATGAGTAAATGCATGTTCTTTTTAACCAATGACATAGTCACGGTTGATTTTTGGAATTCAAGGAATTTAGAGAAAATCTTCGTAATAAAATTTGGTTCTTCGGTAATTAAGGAAGTTAGGATCCGCTTTGATTAAATGCGATAATCTGTTTTGATTGCTCTGTCGGATATTTTACTATATATCCACCCCCTTCGTTTCCTTACAACTCACACCTTCTATTCTTTCTCTCTCAACTCATATTTTAAAGTATTCATCAATATGCTCCATCTAGTACTGATTCTTGATATACTCCTAACTTTCATATCTGTCATTCTTCTCTTTCATCTACCACCGGAGGATTTTATTTACTTTTACTATTACCTTGGGGTTATAGTGCTTTTAATTCTCCCGTGCCTTTACGTGGCAATACGTATTGATATACACGGTTTGTAATTTATGTATTGTTGTCGAGCTTTATATCTTCTTTTATATTCAAGAGTTCCATACTTTTGTCTCCTTTTCCCGGCTTCAAGTCAAGCGATTAATGGTCCAGAATTTGTAGGTAATGATTTTGAAATGAACATAGTTAATGTTCTAAGAAGGGAATCGTAATGGCACGAACTTGATTTGGTTAAATTACCCGAATACCTCGAAAAAGACCGAATCACCAAGAAATATTTTCTTGATATTTTAAAGGTTAAATTGAATACAAGAGTCGTGTGACATGGCACATGATGACGTTATGGTCTGTGAATCATCATGTTCCATTTAGAAACTCAGCATGACTTACTGTAATATAATCACGTTAATCAAGTGTCATTATATTATACTAATTCATGCTTCAGTTCCCAACACCACTTCAAAACATTCATATTTTAAACTTGAAGGTTTCAGAATTTAGAAACTAAAATAGTTTCTTTTATGATGTAACACAGATAGCGCGAAGAGATAACTAATTTCGGATAAGAATAGTTATGAAATATCTTCAGAAATATGGAGGATATTTATAATGAAAGATATGATTATATCTTAGAATTTTTAATATTGATGGATGATGATGAAGATTTGTCCGTAAAGGTTTAGAGTCAGGAGCAAGGTATTCGATAATAGCTTCAGCAGACACTGAATCATTTGGATTCTTTGAAGGCAGGTTTAGTCTTTGTGATTTATCCACTGCCTCCTTCATACTTTGCTCAATCCGTTTTCCAGTTCCAAAGCTTCTCTTTTTCTGAGCTTTGCCAACACACTATTCTTTATCATCAAACTTTTTACTGTTAAGATCGTTTACAGTTTTTGCTGCTTCATCAGCATTTTTCCAATTTCGGAGAACAAGTTCTTAGTCTGGGGTGTTTTTCAGACACTTCACATTCAAAGTATGTAACTCTTGGAGGTAGACGTTATATGTATATATAACTGCTGATGTAGACCTGCCGCGAGATTTCAAAATACTGATTGTTGATTCTTAATAATTGGTATGGTAATTCTTGTTACAAGGTACGGATGAGTATATGATAGGGTTCCAATAAATATAACGATTTTTCTGAAAATCAAAGATCAGCGAAGTTGTTGGTAAGTTTATTGCTAATGTGGTGAACATAAATGATGGTGAAAGGGCAACGTATATATCAAGGTTATAATATGACTGTTTCGACTGAAAAAATTCGAAGTTGACTTGCTGGAGCTGTGACAAAATTGACTACTTTGGAGAGGAATTGAAAAGTTATTTTAGCTAATAAATGCCAAAGGGTCTGACACGGATACGTGTCAAACTATGACTTTGGTTTCGAGAGTTTCTCAGGTACATAACTGTGGTTAACATGTGGTTGGATCATCATCTCGATTGTTCATTATTTGAAATGTGTTCAGGAATTTTGGAGGGTTTGAATACAGATTGAAGTCGTTAATATACATATGATGTTCTAGCATAGTTTTGAAGTCAAAGTATAGCTTTGAAAGATGTAAGAATCTAAGAGAGATGTCTTCTGTTAAATCTTGACTTGGATTTTGATTTGTCAAAATCTGAATATGTAATCAAATTTGGATGAGAATGGTTGTTTTGATTTCTATAAAAGAATGTATATTGTTGTGAAAGTAGTGAGTATAGTTGGTAATTGCTGAATCAGATTCGAAGAATGTAACATATTAATTGTGAATTTATATATCTCTCGGGTATTACCTACCCGTTAAAAAAAAATTTCACAATTAATATTTTGTACAAAAGAATTTTATTACAGTCTTTACGAAAATATATATGTGTATATTTTCCTTTAGATGTAACATAGATTTAATGAGTTAATATTAAATTAAACTCATCTGATTTATGGTTGAAACTAGAATTGAGTAATTTCTAAAACTTTAGAAATTACATAAGTATTTCTTCAATAATATTATGAATCAATACTTCTTTATTTGTTAATACATGATGCTGGTTTTTGTGAAATTCTTGTGAACTTCGCCAGGTACGAATGATGTTATTTGGAAAGTTTCGAGTACATCGATGATGAAAGTGTAAAATCAAACATATATTTAAATAATACACTTGGTTTATTATGAGTTAGAATTTATTGAATTGAGATAGAAATTGTAGCTAACGATGGTTAAGTTGCGGACGAAGGACGTACCTAATTGCATATTAGTAATATGAATTAACCGAGTAGTTAAGATTCACACATAATAGCTTAGTATGGAAAGATATATAAAATATACATATAATTTCTTCAGAGGGAGTGAGTTAATACTTCATAACTCGTTGATACAATATACGCGTTATTGATTCGTAATGATGTCCACAGTGATTCTTGAACTGACGGAGTTTATGATGTTATAAGTGCTGCTGATTCTGATGACACTGACGGCACTGACTGTGATGGTGATGCTACGGTACTGTTGATGCTGTTGGTAAAATAAGTCTAGATTATAAATCACGCATCATTCTTGTCAGGGTTTCTACTCTTCCTTCTATCATTTCGATTCACTCATCTAATTTATGGTTAGGGTTAGAATAGATAATCTCTAAGACTTAGAGATTACATAATCACCGCGGAGTGTTTCTCCAATGAAGTTACGAATCAACACTTCATCGTTTGTTGTTGTTGGTATTCCTTGGTATCTACAGGGCGTATGACATTGGTGCTCGTGGGACATATTGTAAAGTTGAGGTTTACGACACGATTGTGGTTGGGGGTGGTAATGGTACTGTTGGCGTTGATGATGGTAGTACTGGTTATGCTGCTGGTGCTACTGCTGGTGTTTGTAACCTTTGCACCATATTCTCCAAAGCCACTACCCGAGCACGAAGCTCGTTGACTTCTTCTATTACACCGGGGTGATTGTCGGTTCGGACGAGCGGGTAAATAAAATCTAGAATTTGATGGAGTATATAATCGTGACGAGATACTCTAGAAATAAGAGAGAAAATGGTGTTTCGGACAGGTTCGCCGGTAAGTGCTTCAGGTTCTTCGCCAAGAGGGTAATGTGGTGGATGAAAAGGATCGCCTTCTTCTTGTCTCCAATGATTGAGGAGGCTACGAACCCATCCTCAATTCATCCAAAATAGATGATGGCTGATTGGTTGATCCATTCCAGTCACACTGCTTTCGGAGCTTGAGTGGGATTCCATATTGGAATTCGAGGGACTTAAACTAATGACAAATTCCATTTCGTTCGATTGAATAAAGGATTTTTCGATATGAAATAATTTTCCTACTATCGGGTGGTATTATAATTACATAGAATATCTATATATATATATATATATATATATATATATATATATATATATATATATATATATATATATATATATATATATATATATATATATATATATATATATATATATATTTAGCCCAAAAGATTTCATAGATTACGGAGGAATTTACAGGATATGTCAGGCAAAGTTTACAGTAACAGATACGCTAAGATATGAATTTTGTCTTTACACTATTCATGCAATCAATGCGGTAAGACGTGTCTAGACTAAGAATGATAAGCAAGCAATTTTCAACAAAAAATGATAAGCAAAACTTTTGACATGCAGACACGGTCGAAGTCCAAACTCACTAATGCATCCTAGCGACTATCAGTTAGACATACTAATGCAGACCTGGTTCGCTAAGACCACCGCTCTGATACCAACTGAAAGGACCTATTCATATACATTATAAACGATTCACAATAGTTGATTACATCGCGAGGTATTTGACCTCTATATGATACATTTTACAAAGATTGCATTCGTTTTTAAAAGACAAACTTTCATTACATCGAAAGTTGACGGCATGCATACCATTTCATAATATATCCAACTATAATTGACTTAATAATAATCTTGATGAACTCAATGACTCGAATGTAACATCTTTTGAAATATGTCATGAATGACTCCATGTAATATCTCTAATATGAGCAAATGCACAGCGGAAGGTTTCTTTAATACCTGAGAATAAACATGCTTTCAAGTGTCAACCAAAAGGTTGGTGAGTTCATTAGTTTATAGTAAACATTCATTTCCATCATTTTAATAGACCAAAAGATTTCATATTTTAGTTTTTCATAAACATAATCTCATATCAGGCATTTCGCAAACTGCATAGAGATAAAAATTATTCATATGGTGAACACCTCGTAACCGACATTAACAAGATGCATATAGAATATTCCCATCATTCCCGGACACCCATCGGACATGATAAATTTCGAAGTACTAAAGCATTACAAATTCCAGAATGGGGCTTGTTGGGCCCAATAGATCTATCTTTAGGATTCGCGTCAATTAGGGGTGCACTAATTCTCAAAATTAGTGATGTTCCCTAATTCTTAGATTACCAGGCTAAAAGGGGCATATTCGGCTTCGATCCATTCAACCATATAATGTAGTTTCAATTACTTGTGTCTATTTCGTAAAACATTTATAAAAATAGCGCATGTATTCTCAGTCCTAAAAATATATATTGCAAAAGCATTTAAAATGGAGCAAATGAAACTCACAATACTGTATTTTGTAGTAAAAATACATATGACGTCATTGAACAAGTGCAAGATTGGCCTTGGATTCACGAACCTATATTAATTATATATATTTATGTTTGATCAATATCTGTCTAACAATTTAGGTTAAGTCGTAGTGTATCACAATCCTAACGCTCGAGACTAAATATGCAAAAGTCAACAAAAGTCATATTGACCAAAATGTCTTCTAAAATTTATACATGATTATTATATAGTTTAAATATAGTCATTTTATATATTTAAATATTTTTAACAGATTTTATTAAAGTAAATAATATAGTTCTTTTATTAATAAATAAAATTTTATATTAAAATTTATATAATAAAAATATACTTTTATATATCATAAGTAATAAAATTTATAAAGTTCATTTAATATCATAAAAATAATATGATAGGTATTATTAATGTAATTATATTATACGTAGTAAAATATCTTTGTATCACATATTTATTTGATAAAATAATATTGATAATAATAATAAGTAAAAGTTATATTATTTTGTAATAATTATTATTATTCTACTAATAAAAATAACAATAATTATATTTTCCAAAAATGATAAATTGATAATTTTTATTAATAATAGTACTAAAATGATAATAATAATGATGTTTCATATTAACAATGTTATTTTTATTAAAAATAATAATTTTAGTAAAAATGATAGTTTTAATATTAATAATACTTTTAATAACAATAATAGTAAAATAATGAAAATGATATTTTTCCTTTAAATCAATATCTTACAATATCTCAATTTCATCATTATACTCATACTCATTATTTCCTAATCGCTTCGTTTAATAGCTTTTAGTCATCTTTTATATCGCGTTCATATTAATAATAATAATAGTAATCATAATAATTAGATGTTACTAATATTAGTTTTAATTATAATAATACTAATACTAATAATATTAATGATAATACTAATAACTATTTGAATGATGATGATAATAATAATAATAATAATAATAATAATAATAATAATAATAATAATAATACTAATAATAATACTAATTATAACTTAACGATAATAACGATAATAATAATAATAAAAATAACAATAATATCTTTTATTAATAACGACAAAAATAATAATAATAATAATAATAATAATAATAATAATAATAATAATAATAATAATAATGCTAATAATAATAATAATAATAATAATAATAATAATAATAATAATAATAATAATAATAATAATAATAATAATAATAATAATAATAATTAGATTATAACGACGATAATAACAACGATAATAATAATCATTTTTACAAAAATTCAATTGACTATAACTTCTAAACTGTTCTTCGAAACCATTCGATATCTAAATGAAAAGTTCTCAATTTTTCGCTAGCTTTCCAATGACATGCATATCATATACCTTATCTTAATAGCATATGTATTTAATTCAAGATTCAACATAACCTATCTAACGACAATAACGAACGTATAAGCATGCATAATCCTATATACTCGAGCACTAGTCAGGGATACACTAATAATATATAAAAGTTAAGTTATGAGGGCTCACGTATCAATATTGAGATTCAATATTGCAGGAAAAGTACGTAGACACAACGGGGATGATAAACACTAGTTTGACTCACGATCAATACTCCCGAACCATACCCATAACCTCCATAGCTATAACCCATAATTTCCTTAGCTCTATCCCGCTCGAAAAACAATTTCGAAATCACTCGGACAGCACTCCGTCGTAATATTTTATGTATACTAATAATATCTTGAAATAATATGGAGTAAATATATATATGTAAATCGATTGAGAGAGTTTAAAGAAAAATATTTTCAAGTTTCTATGAAATAATGAAACCTATTGAATTCTATTTATAATAGATTTTTGAATTATTAAAGTGAATTATTAAAGTATGAATTATTAAAGTGAATTATTAAAGTATGAATTATTAAAGTGAATTATTAAAGTATGAATTATTAAAGTTAAAGTAAAGTAAACATAAAGTAAAGGTAAAGTTTAAGTATAGTAAAAGTATAAAACTATGTACGTATAATACGCGTATAAATATATATAATATTAATTTAAATCGTTATATATATTTAATAAAATAAAATATAAATATCGTTATCTTTATCATACTGGTTAAGTAATGAGTTGTCAAAAGTGGTTCTAGATATTTATAAAAGTTATATACGTTTTAATAATAAAGTTCTTTTTAAACTGAAAACGTTTTTGTACATTTGAAACTATATCAAATAAATATGATAATTTTGTTTTCCAAAACTAAATATATTTAAGAATCATTTTGTTTAAAGGTTAAAATAATGGAAATCGTTACATCATAAAATGTTTTAGAAAAGTAGAATCATATATATTATAATAGGTTTCAAGTTTTTAAATTACAGTCTGTTGGTGAAGCATGGGATAAAGTCCAAAGGTTAAATAAACGTATGAAATCATCTTAATGAAAAATGTCGAGTTACTTAACTTGTCGATATACAACATCTAAGTTATTTACACTCCACGTTCTTACTTATAAATCACTTTACCATTTTTCGAATGTTGTCAAAAAGAATAGATTTCTTAAATCACAGTGGACCTCATAAAATGGAACAGTAATCATATCCCAATGTATCTGATAAATCAATCATTTGATATTATCTTCTAATTCCATCGATAAACATATTGAAACAAATACGTTCGTGTAAAGTATTATACGTTTATTACTCCATTAATATTCTTAAGTTATAATATATATATATATATATATATATATATATATATATATATATATATATATATATATATATATATATATATATATATATATATATATGTAATGGTTCGTGAATCGTCAAAATTTGGTCGAGGTTATAATGAATGTATGAACACAGTTTAAAATTCTTGAGATTTAACTTAACAAACTTTGCTTATCATGTCGGAATAATATAAAGATAAAGTTTAAATTTTGTTGGAAATTTTTGAGTTGTCACAGTACCTACCCGTTAAAGAAATTTCGTCCCAAAATTTGAATGGGATGGTCATGGCTGACAATAAGTATGTTTTCATGACGTATACGAGTTGAAAATTAGAGTTTTTTTATCATCAAGTAATATAGATAAAGCAATTTGTTTTTTGTGAAGAGTACGAGTGAAGTTATCACAAAAGAATGAAATGTGTAAATGCACGTTCTTTTTAACCAATGACATAGTCACGGTTGATTTCCAGAATTCAAGGAATTTAGAGAAAATCTTCATAATAAAATTTGGTTCTTCAGTAATTAAGGAAGTTAGGATCCGCTTTGATTAAATGCGATAATCTGTTTTGATTGCTCTGTCGGATATTTTACTATATATCCACCCCCTTCGTTTCCTTACAACTCACACCTTCTATTCTTTCTCTCTCAACTCATATTTTAAAGTATTCATCAATATGCTCCATCCAGTACTGATTCTTGATATACTCCTAACTTTCATATCTGTCATTCTTCTCTTTCATCTACCACCGGAGGATTTTATTTACTTTTACTATTACCTTGGGGTCATAGTGCTTTTAATTCTCCCGTGCCTTTACGTGGCAATACGTATTGATATGCACGGTTTGTAATTTATGTATTGTTGTCGAGCTTTATATCTTCTTTTATATTCAAGAGTTCCATACTTTTGTCTCCTCTTCCTGGCTTCAAGGCAAGCAATTAATGGTCCAGAATTTGTAGGTAAGGATTTTGAAATGAACATAGTTAATGTTCTAATAAAGGAATCGTAATGGCACGATCTTGATTTGGTTAAATTACCAGAATGCCTCAAAAAAGACCTAATCATCAAGAAATATTTTTTTGATATTTTAAAGGTTAAATTGAATACAAGAGTCGTGTGACATGGCACATGATGACGTTATGGTCTGTGAATCATCATGTTCCATTTAGAAACTCAGCATGACTTACTGTAATATAATCACGTTGATCAAGTGTCATTATATTATACTAATTCATGCTTCAGTTCCCAACACCACTTCAAAACATTCATATTTTAAACTTGAAGGTTTCAGAATTTAGAAACTAAAATAGTTTCTTTTATGATGTAACACAGATAGCGCGAAGTGATAACTAATTTCGGATAAGAATAGTTATGAAATATCTTCAGAAATATGGAGGATATTTATAATGAAAGATATGATGATATCTTAGAATTTTTAATATTGATGGATGATGATGAAGATTTGTCCGTAAAGGTTTAGAGTCAGGAGCAAGGTATTCGATAATAGCTTCAGCAAACACTGAATCATTTGGATTCTTTGAAGGCAGGTTTAGTCTTTGTGATTTATCCACTGCCTCCTTCATACTTTGCTCAATCCATTTTCCAGTTCCAAAGCTTCTCTTTTTCTGAGCTTTGCCAACACACTATTCTTTATCATCAAACTTTTTACTGTTAAGATCGTTTACAGTTTTTGCTACTTAATCAGCATTTTTCCAATTTCGGCGAACAAGTTCTTAGTCTGGGGTGTTTTTCAGAAACTTCACATTCGAATTATGTAACTCTTGGAGGTAGACGTTATATGTATATATAACTGCTGATGTAGACATGCTGCGAGATTTCAAAATACTGATTGCTGATTCTCAATAATTGGTATGGTAATTCTTGTTACAAGGTACGGATGAGTATATGATAGGGTTCCAATAAATATAACGATTTTTCTGAAAATCAAAGATCAGCGAAGTTGTTGGTAAGTTTATTGCTAATGTGGTGGAACATAAATGATAGTGAAAGGGAAACGTATATATCAAGGTTATAATAAGGCTGTTTCGACTGAAAAAATTTGAAGTTGACTTGTTGGAGCTGTGACAAAACTGACTACTTTGGAGAGGAATTGAAAAGTTATTTTAGCTAATAAATGCCAAAGGGTCTGACACGGATACGTGTCAAACTATGACTTTGGTTTCGAGAGTTTCTCAGGTACATAACTGTGGTTAACATGTGGTTGGATCATCATCTCGATTGTTCATTATTTGAAGTGTCTTCAGGAATTTTGGAGGGTTTGAACATAGATTGAAGTCGTTAATATACATATGATGTTCTAGCACAGTTTTGAAGTCAAAGTATAGCTTTGAAAGATGTAAGAATCTAAGAGTGATGTCTTCTGTTAAATCTTGACTTGGATTTTGATTTGTCAAAATCTGAATATGTAATCAAATTTGGATGAGAATGGTTGTTTTGATTTCTATAAAAGAATGTATATTGTTGTGAAAGTAGTGAGTATAGTTGGTGATTGCTAAATCAGATTCGAAGAATGTAACATATTAATTGTGAATTTATATATCTCTCGGGTATTACCTACCCGTTAAAAAAAAATTTCACAATTAATATTTTGTACAAAAGAATTTTATTACAGTCTTTACGAAAATATATATGTGTATATTTTCCTTTAGATGTAACATAGATTTAATGAGTTAATATTAAATTAAACTCATCTGATTTATGGTTGAAACTAGAATTGAGTAATCTCTAAAACTTTAAAAATTACATAAGTATTTCTTCAATAATATTATGAATCAATACTTCTTTATTTGTTGATACATGATGCTGGGTTTTGTGAAATTCTTGTGAACTTCGCCAGGTACGAATGATGTTATTTGGAAAGTTTCGAGTACATCGATGATGAAAGTGTAAAATCAAACATATATTTAAATAATACACTTGGTTTATTATGAGTTGGAATTTATTGAATTGAGACAGAAATTGTAGCTAACGATGGTTAAGTTGCAGACGAAGGACGTACCTCATTGCATATTAGTAATATGAATTAACCGAGTAGTTAAGATTCACACATAATAGCTTAGTATGGAAAGATATATAAAATATACATATAATTTCTTCAGAGGGAGTGAGTTAATACTTCATAACTCGTTGATACAATATACGCGTTATTGATTCGTAATGATGTCCACAGTGATTCTTGAACTGACGGAGTTTATGATGTTATAGGTGCTACAGATTCTGATGACACTGACGACACTGACTGTGATGGTGATGCTACGGTACTGTTGATGCTGTTGGTAAAACAAGTCTAGATTATAAATCACGCATCATTCTTGTCAGGGTTTCTACTCTTCCTTCTATCATTTCGATTCACTCATCTGATTTATGGTTAGGGTTAGAATAGATAATCTCTAAGACTTTAGAGATTACATAATCGCAGCGGAGTGTTTCTCCAATGAAGTTACGAATCAATACTTCATCGTTTGTTGTTGTTGGTATTCCTTGGTATCTACAGGGCGTATGACATTGGTGCTCATGAGACAGATTGTAAAGTTGAGGTTTACGACGCGGTTGTGGTTGGGGGTGGTAATGGTACTGTTGGCGTTGATGATGGTAGTACTGGTTATGCTGCTGCTGCTGCTGCAGGTGTTTGTAACCTTTGCACCATATTCTCCAAAGCCACTACCCTAGCACGAAGCTCGTTGTCTTCTTCTATTACACCGGGGTGATTGTAGGTTCGGACGAGCGGATAAATAAAATCTAGAATTTGATGTAGTATATAATCGTGACGAGATACCCTGGAAATGAGAGAGAAAATGGTGTTTCGGACAGGTTCGCCGGTAAGTGATTCAGGTTCTTCGCCAAGAGGACAATGTGGTGGATGGAAAGGATCGCCTTCTTCTTGTCTCCAATGATTGAGGAGGCTACGAATCCATCCCCAATTCATCCAAAATAGACGATGGCTGATTGGTTGATCCATTCCAGTCATACTGCTTTCGGAGCTTGAGTGGGATTCTATATCGGAATTCGATGGACTTGAACTAATGACGAATTCCATTTCGTTCGATTGAATAAAGGATTTTTCGATATGAAATGATTTTTCAGCTATCGGGTGGTAATCTAATTACATAGAATATCTATATATATAGTGCAAAAGATTTCGTAGATTACGGAGGAATTTACGGGATATGTCAGGCAAAGTTTACAGTAACAGATACGCTAAGATATGAATTTTGTCTATACACTATTCATCCAATCAATGCAGTAAGACATGTCTAGACTAAGAATGATAAGCAGGCAATTTTCGACAAAAATGATAAGCAAAACTTTTGACATGCAGACACGGTCGAAGTCTAGACTCACTAATGCATCCTAGCGACTATCAGTTAGACACACTAATGCAGACCTGGTTCGCTAAGACCACCGCTCTGATACCAACTGAAAGGACCCGTTCATATAAATTATAAACGATTCACAATAGTTGATTACATCGCGAGGTATTTGACCTTTATATGATACATTTTACAAACATTGCATTCGTTTTTAAAAGACAAACTTTCATTACATCGAAAGTTGACGGCATGCATACCATTTCATAATATATCCAACTATAATTGACTTAATAATAATCTTGATGAACTCAACGACTCGAATGCAACGTCTTTTGAAATATGTCATGAATGACTCCAAGTAATATCTCTAATATGAGCAAATGCACAGCGGAAGGTTTCTTTAATACCTGAGAATAAACATGCTTTCAAGTGTCAACCAAAAGGTTGGTGAGTTCATTAGTTTATAGTAAACATTCTTTTCCATCATTTTAATAGACCAAAAGATTTCATATTTTAGTTTTTCATAAACATAATCTCATATCAGGCATTTCGCAAACTGCATAGAGATAAAAATCATTCATATGGTGAACAGCTGGTTACCGACATTAACAAGATGCATATAGAATATCCCCATCATTCCCGGACACCCATCGGACATGATAAATTTCGAAGTACTAACGCATTCCAAATTCCAGAATGGGGCTTGTTGGGCCCAATAGATCTATCTTTAGGATTCGCGTCAATTAGGGGTGCACTAATTCTCAAAATTAGTGATGTTCCCTAATTCTTAGATTACCTGGCTAAAAGGGGCATATTCGGCTTCGATCCATTCAACCATATAATGTAGTTTCAATTACTTGTATCTATTTCGTAAAACAGTTATAAAAATAGCGCATGTATTCTCAGTTCCAAAAATATATATTGCAAAAGCATTTAAAATGGAGCAAATGAAACTCACAATACTGTATTTTGTAGTAAAAATACATATGAATTCATTGAACAAGTGCAAGGTTGGCCTTGGATTCACGAACCTATATTAATTATATATATTTATGTTTGATCAATATCTGTCTAACAATTTAGGTCAAGTCGTAGTGTATCACAATCCTAACGCTCGAGACTAAATATGCAAAAGTCAACAAAAGTCATATTGACCAAAATGTCTTCCAAAATTTATACATGATTATTATATAGTTTAAATATAGTCGTTTTATATATTTAAATATTTTTAATAGATTTTATTAAAGTAAATAATATAGTTCTTTTATTAATAAATAAAATTTTATATTAAAATTTATATAATAAAAATATACTTTCATATATCTTAAGTAATAAAATTTATAAAGTTCATTTAATATCATAAAAATAATATGATAGGTATTATTAATGTAATTATATTATACGTAGTAAAATATCTTTGTATCACATATTTATTTGATAAAATAATATTGATAATAATAATAATAATAAGTAAAAGTTGTATTATTTTGTAATAATTATTATTATTCTACTAATAAAAATAACAATAATTATATTTTCTAAAAATGATAAATTGATAATTTTTATTAATAATAGTACTAAAATAATAATAATAATGATGTTTCATATTAACAATGATATTTTTATTAAAAATAATAATTTTAGTAAAAATGGTAGTTTTAATATTAATAATACTTTTAATAACAATAATAGTAAAATAATGAAAACGATATTTTTCCTTTAAATCAATATCTTACAATATCTTAATTTCATCATGATACTCATACTCATTATTTCCTAATCGCTTCGTTTAATAGCTTTTAGTCATCTTTTATATCGCTTTCATATTAATAATAATAATAGTAATCATAATAATTAGATGTTACTAATATTAGTTTTAATTATAATAATACTAATAATAATAATATTAATGATAATACTAATAACTATTTGAATGATGATGATGATGATAATAATAATAATAATAATAATAATAATAATAATAATAATAATAATAATAATAATAATAATAATAATAATAAAAATAATAATAATACTAATTATAACCTTAACGATAATAACGATAACGATAATAATAAAAATAACAATAATATCTTTTATTAATAACGACAATAATAATAATAATAATAATAATAATAATAATAATAATAATAATAATAATAATAATAATAATAATAATAATAATAATAATAAGATTATAACGACGATAATAACAACGATAATAATAATCATTTTTACTAAAACTCAATTGACTATAACTTCTAAACCGTTCATCGAAACCATTCGATATCTAAATGAAAAGTTCTTAATTTTTCGCTAGCTTTCCATCGACATGCATATCATATACCTTATCTTAATAGCATATGTATTTAATTCAAGATTCGACATAACCTATCTAACGACAATAACGAACGTATAAGCATGCATAATCCTATATACTCGAGCACTAGTCAGGGATACACTAATAATATATAAAAGTTAAGTTATGAGGGCTCACGTATCAATATTGAGATTCAATATTGCAGGAAAAGTACGTAGACGCAACGGGGATGATAAACACTAGTTTGACTCACGAGCAATACTCCCGAACCATACCCATAACCTCCATAGCTATAACCCATAATTTCCTTAGCTCTATCCCGCTCGAAAAACAATTTCGAAATCACTCGGACAGCACTCCGTCATAATATTTTATGTATACTAATAATATCTTGAAATAATACGGAGTAAATATATATATGTAAATCGATTGAGAGAGTTTAAAGAAAAATATTTTCAAGTTTCTATGAAAAAATGAAACCTATTGAATTCTATTTATAATAGATTTTTGAATTATTAAAGTGAATTATTAAAGTATGAATTATTAAAGTGAATTATTAAAGTGAATTATTAAAGTATGAATTATTAAAGTGAATTATTAAAGTTAAAGTAAAGTAAAAATAAAGTAAAGGTAAAGTTTAAGTATAGTAAAAGTATAAAACTATGTACGTATAATACGCGTATAAATATATATAATATTAATTTAAATCGTTATATATATTTAATAAAATAAAATATAAATATCGTTATCTTTATCATACTGGTTAAGTAATGAGTTGTCAAAAGTGGTTCTAGATATTTATAAAAGTTATATACGTTTTAATAATAAAGTTCTTTTTAAACTGAAAACGTTTGTGTACGTTTGAAACTAAATCAAATAAATATGATAATTTTGCTTTCCAAAACTAAATATATTTAAGAATCATTTTGTTTAAAGGTTAAAATAATAGAAATCGTTACATCATAAAATGTTTTAGAAAAGTAGAATCATATATATTCATAATAGGTTTCAAGTTTTTAAATTACAGTCTATTGGTGAAGCATGAGATAAAGTCCAAAGGTTAAATAAACGTATGAAATCATCTTAATGAAAAATGTCGAGTTACTTAACTTGTCGATATACAACATCTATGTTATTTACACTCCACGTTCTTACTTATAAATCACTTTACCATTTTTCGAATGTTGTCAAAAAGAATAGATTTCTTAAATCACAGTGGACCTCATAACATGGACCCGTAATCATATCACAATGTATCTGATAAATCAATCATTTGATATTATCTTCTAATTCCATCGATAAACATATTGAAACAAATACGTTCGTGTAAAGTATTATACGTTTAATACTTTATTAATATTCTCAAGTTATAATATATATATACATATATATACATATCTATTTATATATAATGGTTCGTGAATCGTCGGAATTTGGTCGAGATTATAATGAATGTATGAATACAGTTTAAAATTCTTGAGATTTAACTTAACAAACTTTGCTTATCATGTCGGAATAATACAAAGATAAAGTTTAAATTTGGTTGGAAATTTCCGGGTTGTCACATCAGTTGACTATCCCCTAGTTCCGTCCAACATACGGGAGACCTACACTTTCTGCCATATAGTACTTCAAAAGGCGCGGCCTTTATGCTCGCGTGGTAACTGTTGTTGTACGAGAATTCTGCCAACGGTAGATGTTTATCCCATCTACTTCCGAAATCGATAACACATGCCCTCATCATGTCTTCTAATGTTTGGATGGTTCTCTCGCTCTGGCCATCAGTTTGTGGGTGATATGCCGTACTGTAATGACCCAACCCGTTATCCAACCGAAATACGCTTATTTTTTTTATTTACAAAATCAGGTTTTTGGCCAAATGGAGCGCCGCTCCAATATGGGGCGCCGCTCCAATATGGGGCGCGCCGCTCCATATCCTGCTGTCCGAATTGTCATTTTCACGTGAAAAGATCTCCCGCTTCCCGACACTTTTAGGCAAAACGGTTTTCACAACACATTAAAGTAAGTGAAACTAACACGTTTTCATAATAAAACAAGTTTTACGATACCGGGCCCACATCGGCCCGATTTTCCATTAAGTACAAAATACAAGTTTCGACCCCATGAGTTTAATTTCCAAACAAACTACGTGCATGATGTTTGGGGATAAACTACCCACTCCTAGGCCAAATCCAAAGTAATCCAAGCAAGCAACCAAAAGTGAAAAATCATCTAATCCTGAGCATACCCTTGCCATGTCCGCCTCCGAACCTAAAAATGTAAACAACGAGAGGGTAAGCTAAAGCTTAGTGAATGCAATTGTTATACATATACATATATAATCTACTTACTTGCAAACACTTACACAATTACGGTATACACGCTAGCAATTTAAATAGCATACCATTGCAAGTATAACGCTAAAATCTCCGGTAATAAAAGCTAGCACAACAATAGCATATAACGCGAATAATACAATATGCGACACTACAACATAAAAAACATTGATGTTCACAACATTCATTAGTATTCAAGGCTAGCCTAACGAATGGTATCGTCAACATCGAACTTATTCCTCATTTGTCCTAATCAATGTGGTATCGTCAACATCGAACTTAAACCCACATATGAGGTATCGTCAACATCGAACTTAAACCCTCATCGAATGAATTAATGTGGTATTTTCAACATCGAACTTAAACCCACATATGAGGTATCGTCAACATCAAACTTAAACCCTCATCGAATGAATTAATGTGGTATCGTCAACATCGAACTTAAACCCACATATGAGGTATCGTCAACATCGAACTTAAACCCTCATCGAATGTCACTACAATAGTGGTATGACTTTGTCAACATCGAACTTTAAATCTATACTTGAGGTATAATCACCATCGAACTTTAAACCCTCAACGAAACAATAATACACTCTAGGATATGGTATCGTCAACATCGAACTTTAACCCATATCCCACAAGTAAATAAATCATATACATACATATATAATTATTCCACTCACCTCGATTACTTGAAGAGCCAATCCCGCTTGAGCTTCTAATCATCCGAAAGTAAATCACCTATGAGATTCAAAACAAATAAGCTTTACACCTAAGCTTATACTCAAATCACCATAAGTGCAATTTTGACCATTTACACATGCACTAACTTTGACTAAGTCAAAACTCACCCGAACTTCTAATAATCACAATCAACTTGTGATTATGTTCCAATAGCACATTTTACAAAAGGTTTGATCAACCAATCCCCCATTTGGACTCACGACCCGTCCAAATTGCCATAAAGTGCAATTTACACCTTTTTGCACTTTTAACGATACCCGAAGGTACAAAAATAACGAGACCAATTCCCGCGTTCTTGAAATACCTAAATACACCCATTTTAGCTTTTAAACGCATACTAGCACGACTTTTGCACAAAAATCCATTTTGACCTAAAATCAAGTCAAAACACCAAAATTGCAAGCTTACACTTCTAAACACTCTAACACAAGTTAACTAGTGATTTAAACACTTGAACATGATTATTAGCTAACCAATTCCATTATCCAACCCAAAACTCACCAACAATGGTCTTCCACACCATTTACTAGTTTAATCATCCATTTAACAACTAGTGGGGTTTATTCAAGAACACACAAATCAAAACCCCAATCATGAACAATAATCATAAGAATGAATTTTAGAGGTAGAACTTACCAATACAACCAAAACGTAGCCGTGAACGAGATTAACAACTTTAATACTTGTGACTTGACCCAAATCACCCTTCTTCTTCCTCAAATCTCCAATTCTTTCTCTAGAAACCCACCCTCTCTCTAGGGTTTGATAAGTGTGAGTGTAAAGGAGAAGGAAGAAAATGAGTTAGGATAAGGTTTTGGATCAGTTTTGAGGTCCCCAAACCGTCCATATGCGAAAGGACTATAATACCCCTCATTTAAATCCTTTGAAAATGCTAAAAAACACATCAGAGGCCATCGGACCGCCGCTCTAAAGGGTGGAGCGCCGCTCCAACCTACCAGAACTGGTGGCCGAGCAAAACAGGGTTCAGCAACTTGTTTTAGCCATAACTTTTCGACCATAACTCCGTTTTCGATGAATCAAATATCGTTGGAAACGTAATAAGATATTATTTCTAATGGTAAGGCTTTGAAACATTAACTCAAACTTTATTCGGGGTTAAAAAATTATGTTACACACCTTGTAACTCAAACAATATCCTGAATAACGTGTAACAGAAAAATTGGGTGTTACACGTACTCATGTCTAAACGGGTTCCCATTGCATTCTGCAATGCTTGCCAGAATCTAGATGTAAATCTGCTGTCTCTATCGAGAATAATAGATATCGGCACACCATGTCTGGAAACCACTTCCCTTAGGTAAACTTGTGCCAACTTCTCCATCTTATCTGTTTCTTTAATCGGTAGAAAATGAGCTAATTTGGTGAGACGATCTACAACAACCCAAAAGGTGTTATAACCTCCCACAGTCTTGGGTAACTTAATAATAAAGTCCATAGCTATGCATTCCCATTTTCATTGGGGAATCTCCGGCTGTGTCAGAAGGCCTGATGGTTTCTGATGTTCTGCCTTGACTTTAGCACATGTCGAGCACTTACCAACATAGGTAGCAATATCGTCTTTCATATTAGGCCGCCAGTACAGTTCCTTAAGATCTTGATACATCTTGTCAGATCCAGGGTGAATAGAATATCTTGTCTTGTATGCTTCATCTAGCACTAGTTCCCCTAATCCACCAATTTTCGGTACCCAAATTCTGTCTACGAAGTACCGGGTTCCATCTTCTCGAATGACAAATTTCTTATCCAGTCCTCTAAGTGACTCAGTAGCAATGTTCCCTTCTTTCAATGCCTTAAGTTGTGCATCGCGTATCTGAGAAGTAAGGTTCATTCGGACAGTCATATTCAGTGCTCTAACTCAGAGAGGTTTAGCCTTCTCTTTCCTACTCAAGGCATCTGCAATGACGTTAGCCTTGCCAAGATGATAATGAATCTCACAGTCGTAGTCATTCAATAGTTCTACCCAACATCTCTGCCTCATGTTAAGCTGGTTCTGGTCGAAGATATGTTGTAAGCTCTTGGGATAGGTGAAAACAGTAAACTTAGTACCATACAAGTAGTGTCTCCACATCTTCAGTGCAAAGGCCACAGCACTAAGTTCCAAATTGTGCGTAGTGTAATTCAGTTCAGGTACCTTCAATTGTTGTCCATAGGCAATCACTTTCTTCCGTTGCATCAACACGCAACCAAAACCCTGTCGTGAAGCATCACAGTAAATCACGAAGTCCTCATTCCCTTCGGGTAAAGACAAAATTGGAGCAGTAGTTAATTTCTGTTTTAACAACTGAAATGCATACTCGTGTTGCTCAGTCCACTCATACTTTTTACCCTTGTGAGTCATTGTTGTCAATGGTCAAGAAATAGTAGAAAATTCCTCAATGAATCTCCTATAATAACCAGCGATACCCAAGAATTGTTGAATATGCGTTGACGAATTAGGAGTCTCCCACTTCTTGATCATTTCTATCTTCACATGATCAACTTGAATACCATTGACACCTACGATATGACCCAAAAATTGAACTTCTTGAAGCCAAAAGTCACACTTCAAAAATTTCACGTACAACTGCTCTTTCCTGAGCATCTCAAGTAGTAAACGGAGATGTTGTTCATGTTCTTCCTTGTTCTTAGAATATACCAGAATATCATCAATAAACACAATAACAAACTTGTCTAGATATGGCTTACACATACGGTTCACGAGATCCATGAACACTGTCGGTGCGTTTATCAATCCAAACAACATTAATGTAAATTCATGATGCCCGTAGCGTGTTCTAAACGATGTCTTCGGTATATCTGTCTCCTTTACTCTCATATGATGGTAACCTGACCTCAGATCATCTTAGAGTAACATCCAGATCCTTACAACTAATCAAACAGATCATCGATTCTCGGTAACAGATATTTATTCTTGATAATCAGCTTATTCAGTTATCTGTAATCAATACAAAGTCTTATAGATCTATCCTTCTTCCTAACAAAGAGCACAGGTGCTCTCCATGGTGAAGAACTCGATTGAATGAATCCCTTATCTAAGGGCTCTTGTAACTGACTAGACAACTCTTGCAACTCAGAAGGTGCAAGCCTCTACGATGCGCGAGCTACAGGTGCCGCTCTCAGCATTAAGTCAATATGAAATTCTACATCTCTATGAGGTGGAGGACATGGTAATTCTCTCGGAAAGTGATATTCTCTCCGTACACCATCATTGATTCGCCTTCGGTTAAAAGGAATTTGAATAGCCTTCTGGCCGCAACAACTTCAGTTCTGTCATCAGATAACCAGTCCATTCCAACCACTAGGTTAAATAAAATAAATATGGTAGCCCAAGTAATATGATACGAATCATGGTCAGAAGTGGGGAAATGTTTATCAACGAAGTTACAAAGAAGTCAAGGGGGTTTTGGGCAATTATTGAATGACTAGGGGACTGGTAGTTTATCAATCTATTTGAGTATTAATTTCTATTATTAATGTTTATGGGTTTCAGAAGATGTAGAGATTATAAATACATCAGGTATGTGATGTGGGGGGCAGACAGAAAATTGTTGGAGTTGTTCTACATCTGGGAGAGACCTACATCTCAAATCGTAGGAATTATCAAATTGTTCTTCTTGTTTCCTGTTTTACTCACCTACTGTGAACTGGTTCGTATCAAATTGGTATCAGAGCGTTCGATCCAGGGTTTCGGGAAAAAAACCCTATTTTCTGACCTTTTTCTGCTGCTGTTAAAACTATGGCCAAGAAGGTTGCTGAGTTAGATGTTGAAGTTAGTCAATATCAAACTGAAAATTTGGCACGATTTACCACACTGGAGAAGAAAATAGCTTCAGAAGTTGAGGCGTTAAGGCTGGAAGCTGATCAGCGACACGAAGAACTGAAGATATTAATTCAGACCTTGGTTCCAAGGCAAACTCCAACCATGAAACCGCAATACAATGAACCAACAAAGAGACCTAATAATCAGGCGACTAATTATGAGCCTCGTTATGATGATTTGGGGTTTGAAATGCCACAATACCATGCCGAAACAAGTGTTGCAGGAGGAAGGAAAAAGAGTGATGAATATGTTGAGATTCGAGATTCAAACATTAGTGATTTAAATGGGGAAGATGATGATTGGCACTATACTCGAGGGTATAAACAGCAGCCAAGGTTTGAGACGGGTTTTGCGATAGGTTTACACCCAACAAGAGTTAGAAGAGTGTATCAAGGGTATGACCACCAGATGAAGAAGCTGAAAATGCCCGTATTTGAGGGTGAAGATGCGTACGAATGGATTTATCGTGTTGAACGTTACTTTGAAGTTCAGGGGATTCCTCCACAAGAACAGTTAAGAACAGTTGCAATATGTATGGAAGGGGAGGCATTATCATGGTATCGTTGGAGCGAGAACTGTACTCCATTCTATTCGTGGGATGGGTTTAAAAGACACTTGTTAATTTGATTTAATCAGTCGCAAGGAGGCAACTTATACGAACAGTTCCTGGCAATAAAGCAGGAGGAGCTCGTACGCAAGTATGTCGCTTTGTTTGAAAAATTGGCTTGCCAATTAGTTGGGGTTCCACATTTAGTTATGGAAGCAACATTCATAAAGGGCCTCAAACCTGATTTAAGAGCTGCAGTTAGGTTAATGAAACCCGAGAGTTTGGCCCATGCCATAGAACTAGCCATATCTATTGAAGACAACCAGTTCTTCGAAGGAGTGGCACGAACAGGATCAGGTACTTATCGAACTACTTCAGGATTTTCTAGCTATAACCGTAATAGCGGTTTAGGCTCATCCTGTTCGGCATCTGTCACAAATAATACAATTAATAGTGCTTTGGTTTTGACCCCTAATACTAAAGCTGGAATAGTGAATCGGACAGGGCATTTTAAATGCCTAGCTGAAGCTAAACTTTCTGAGAAACATTCAAAGGGATTGTGATTTAAATGTGATGAAAAGTATGCTCTGGGGCATCGTTGTCCTAGTAAATCCTTGTAGGTCCTATTGGTTCGAGAGGAAGAGGACGATATTGATGACATATCAGGAGAGGGAAAAGAACACGTACATTTGGATTCAGTGGAGGTCTGTATTAATTCAGCCATGGGATTCACTCCTCCTCACACTATGAAACTTCGTGGAAATATTGGTTGACTCGAAGTTGTTATATTGATTGATTTTGGGGCTTCACATAATTTCATATCCAAAGAGGTAGTACAACGTCTTGGATTAATAATCTCCAGTAATAAATCTGTTGGCGTGATGATGGGAAATGAGAAGTTTGATAAAAGTCAGGGTGTTTGTAGAGGAGTAGTACTTTCACTACCAGAGTTACAAGTATTTGAAGACTTCTTTCCTATGGAGTTAGGGAGCACCGACGTTATTCTGGGTATGAAATGGTTACAAATGTTGGGTATAAAAACAGTTAATTGGAAAATGTTAACCATGAAATTTTGTAGTGGTGCGCAACAAGTTGTAATCAGAGGTGACCCCGGGCTATGTCATTTGTTGGTATCCCTTAGATCAATGGCTAAGACATTACAAACTGAGAATGGGAGCTTTCTTATTGAATTGATGAGTTCAGAAATTAGCTCAGACTTACATGAACCTAACAGTCATGTCACTGATTTATTAGAAGATTTTTAGGATGTCTTTAGTTTGCCGCAAGGTTTGCCACCTCATCGAGATCATGAACACTCAATTGTGCTCAAGGATGGATCGGAACCCATAAGTGTTCGTACCTACTGATATCCACATGTGCAGAAAAATGAGATTGAGAAGCTAGTTGGTGAGATGCTCCAGGCAGGTGTTATTCAACCAAGTTCCATTCCATTTCCAGCCCGGTTTTACTAGTTAAAAAGAAAGACGGTAGTTGGCGTTTTGTAGATTACCGGGCGTTAAACAAGGCAACCGTACTGGATAAATTTCCAATTCCTGTCATAGACGAACTTTTGGACGAATTACACGGGGCTTGTATATTCTCGAAACTGGATTTGAAATTAGGATATCATCAAATACGAATGATAAAAGAAGATGCTCCAAAGACGGTGTTTCGGACACATGAGGGCCATTATGAGTTTTTGGTAATGCCGTTTGGCTTAACTAATGCTCCGTCGACTTTTCAATCATTAATGAACAAGGTATTCCGTCCTTACCTAAGAAAATTTGTTTTAGTATTTTTTGATAATATTCTTGTATACAGTAAGTCTGTTGAAGAGCATAAGGAACACCTGACCATTGTTTTCGGTTGTTTGCGAAAGCAACAATTATTTGTCAATAAAAAAAGTGTGCTTTTGCGCAAGATAGAATTGAATATCTAGGCCATGTGGTATCGAAAGAT
Organism: Rutidosis leptorrhynchoides; assembly: GCF_046630445.1. Taxonomy (NCBI): domain Eukaryota; kingdom Viridiplantae; phylum Streptophyta; class Magnoliopsida; order Asterales; family Asteraceae; genus Rutidosis; species Rutidosis leptorrhynchoides. The sequence goes on from NC_092333.1 coordinate 83,554,157, forward strand.
GGTGTATCAGCAGATCAATTGAAGATACAAGGAGTGGTTGAGTGGCCTGTTCCAAAGACTTTGAAGGAGTTACGGGGATTCTTGGGACTTACAAGATATTATCGGAAATTCGTTAATGGTTATGGAAAGATAACTTGGCTGTTGACTGAACAACTTAAAAAAGACAATTTCAAATGGAATGAAGAAGCTACACAGGCATTTCTGGCATTAAAAGAGGAACCATAGCCCGTGCTTGCGTTACCAGATTTTACCAAGGAGTTTGTTGTAGAAACAGATGCTTCGGGACATGGAATTGGTGCAATATTAATGCAAGAAGACAGACCAATCGCATACTTTATCCAGGTACTCGGGTCCCGAGCTAGATTGAAGTCAATTTATGAATGGGAATTAATGGCTATAGTGTTGGCAATAAAAAGTGGAGACCATATTTATTGGGGAGGAATTTTTTGGTACGAACAGACCAGCGAAGCCTGAAGTATTTATTGGAACAACGATTAGTAACCGAAGAGCACCAGAAGTGGGTTACAAATTGCTAGGATTCAACTTTGACATTCAGTTCATGGTTGGAGCTGAAAATAAGGTGGCTGATGCGTTGTTCCGCCATGGGGAATCATTAAGCTGTTCGGTTATAACTATTCTGCAAGCTATCGGTTGGGAAGAAATGGACTGTGATTTGCAGCAAGACCCAGAGTTAATATCTATCAAAATACGAATTACTTCGGGTGATGTTACTGATGTTGGTTATCCTATTATTGGAAACAGACTTTTGTACAAGGGAAGGTTAGTCATACCATGCAATTCTAAATGGATTCCACGTCTATTGAACGAGTTCCACGGAAGTGTGATATGGGGACATGCAGGATGCGAAATGATGTTGCTAAGTATATATCTGAGTGCGAAGTTTGTCAAAGGAATAAATGTTCCACGATGAGACCAAGTGGGTTGCTACAACCATTAGAAATACCAGTTAAAGTTTGGGATGATATTTCAATGGATTTTATTGAAGGGTTACCCAAATCTGATGGTTTTACTGTAATTCTACTTATGGTTGATCGTTTGAGTAAGTATGCCCATTTCATGCCCTTGCATCATCTTTATACCGCAACTACTGTGGCTGCGGTTTTTCTTAGAGAGGTCATTCAGTTACATGGTATTCCTATCTCTATTGTGTCAGATCGAGATAAAGTATTTTAGAGCAAGTTCTGGAAGGAAATTTTTTGGTTGCAAGGTACTAATCTTAAATATAGTACTGCATATCACCCCCAAACAGATGATCAGACAGAGGTGGTTAATAGAAGTATTGAAATGTATCTAAGATGTTTCGCCTTTGAAAGACCGAAACAATGGTCTAAATGGATATCGTGGGCAGAAGATTGGTACAATACTTCATACCACTCTTCTGCCAAAACTACTCCTTTTAAAATCTTGTACGGGCGTGATCCTCCATGTTTGGTTCGTTATGGAAGTCAACCAACCCTATATTTGAGGTGGATCGATATTTAGAGGAACGTGACCAAATTCTAGATGAATTAAAGACACATATCTTGAATGCTCAACAAAAGATGAAAGCGAAAGCTAATGTTCATAGAAGGGATGTCTAGTTTGAGAGTGGAGATAAAGTTTTCCTCAAATTACGACCATACTGCCAACAATCAATGGCTCAACGTAAGAATGAGAAGCTGGCGCCCAGATTTTTTGGACCATATGAAGTCTTAGAATGAATCGGACATGTGGCTTACAAGCTTAAGTTACCCGATAAGACATCCATTCATCATGTTTTCATGTTTCAAAGCTTAAAAAGAGTATTGGGCAGCATGAAGTGGCTACTGAACTCCCTGAAGCTGCAGACACATAAGTTATATTTCAACCCGAAGAAATCTTGGGAATTTGAGCTGGAAAACGAAAGAGGCAGACAAAAAAGTTTTGATACGTTGGAAGGGTTTTCCCGATCATGAATCTACATGGGAACCGATGGATGCTATTCAAAGACAGTTTCCGGGTTTTCCCCTTGAGGACAAGGTGGTTCTTTGGAAAGGGGGTAATGATATGAATCATGGTCAGAAGTGGGGAAATGTTTATCAACGACGTTACAAAGAAGTCAAGGGGGTTTTGGGTAATTATTGAATGACTAGGGACTGGTAGTTTATAAGTCTCTTTAAGTATTAATTTCTATTATTAATGTTTATGGGTTTCAGAAGATGTAGAGATTATAAATACATCAGGTATGTGATGTGGGGGCGCAAACAGAAAATTGTTGGAGTTGTTCTACAACTGGGAGAGACATACATCTCGAATCGTAGGAATTATCAGATCGTTCTTCTTTGTAACGATCCAACCCATTATCCAACCGAAACACGACCCAATATTTTTTTTTGTAAGATAGTGTATCTGGATGGCGTCCAACACCTAGGACGGTGTCCAGTTGTGAAGGGATGGACGGCGTCAAAGCAATTTAGACGGCGTCCAAATGAACTGCCAGGGGCTATCCCCGGGATCCAACTTACGCGAACGGAAAACTCGCTTCCCGACACTTTTAAATGAAACGAATTATCACAATACCTTATAATAAGTAAAACTAAGATATTTCCACAATAAAAATGAGTTTTACAACGCCGAGCCCACAACAACCCTTTTTACGAATTTCGTTCAAAATACAAGTTTCGACCATAAGAGTTTAATTTCCAAACGACACCTAGAGCATGGTGTTTGGGGTTAAACTACCCACATCTTAGTTAAACTTCAAAAGCCAAACTTCCAAAAGTGTCCCCTATCCAAAACAAACGGGAGGCCACTAATCCAAACGAATACACTTTTCCTTGTCCACGCCGGAGCCTAAAAAGAGTAAACAAAGAGAGGGTAAGAAAAACGCTTAGTGAATGCAATAATTATACATATACATATTGATATGCTACTAATGGACGGTTTTATTTGTACGGTGTCGTTAGATCGCAGGATGTTCGATTCGGTAGCACACAGTGTCTTCGTTTATTTATATTTTACGGGGCCTAAATTTACTTTTACTTTCTAAGGTGTAGAAGGTGTAAGTTAACCTAGTGTCGTATTTTTTTTTGCTGATTAACGAATTGAAGATCAAGTGGATAATTGTCTTTCAGTTAAATTACCTGGATAAAAGATAGTAGTTGATTTTAACTAAAATCCTAAGTGCAGAAAAGTAAATAAAGTGGAAGGATATTCGGAGTATGCAGATCAGGGAAATGTTGACCAAGACATTAGTATTGGGTTAGGGAAAGATAATTATGCTTATGTTAAGACTATGCTTGGAATGATGTAGATCTGGTTGGATGAGCCAATTACACATACCTACTTATCTCTGAACTCTCGAAGTTCTCTTTAAGCAGTGAGAAGTATGTCACTTGATCGTATAATTGAAAGGTAACAATACCTCGGAGGTTATCCTCAGTAAAGCACTAGGTTTATTAGTAAGTTAAGCTCTAATCCTAACCCTCGTTATCAGTTCAGGTAACTGAATAACAACGTGCTGTGTTGATTGAACACTGATCACAAATGGAAGGAATTCGTCGGTTTAAGTTGGCAAAACCTTAAATGAAAAATAACAACCATTTCATCATACTAATGAGATCATGTCAATTAAAACATTATACAGCATCACAGTCAATATACTGATAGTAAAGTGATGTTCTGAGAGGTGTATATAAAATAGCTTATATTTTACAAGGAAATACTACTAAATACGATACAATTTTACTCAAGATATTTATTTATTTATTGAATGGATATACTTAAACCTTGCTACAACACTTATAGGCAGTGTACCTAATCGTATAGTAGTGTAGTTTTTAGTAAGTCCGGTTCGTTCCACAGGGAAAATCTTTTAATCAAAGCTTAACGCTATATTAGTTTTATTTTATAAAAATACAAATATATATGTAAGTAATATTATTATTATAAAGGGGGATTTTTTTACCGTTTAATGACCGGTTTGTCGATTTTAAAACTTTAGTCGCAGTTAAAACCAAATGTAAAATATTAAATAAATAAAAGACTTAATTTAAAGCGTAAAGTAAATAACGATAATGAAATTGCGATAAATAAAAGTGCGATAAAATAAACTTGCGATAATTAAAAATACGATAATTAAAAGTGCAATTAAATATAATAACAATAAATAAAAGTGCGATAATTAGAAGTGCAATTAAATATAAAATAAAGAAAATTAAATATGAAATAAAAGAATTATGCTTATTTAAACTTCCGTAATCATGATGTTTGACGTGTTGATTTTAGTTTTATGCCCATGGGTTAATTGTCCTTTGTCCTGGATTATTTAATATGTCCGTCTGGTTTTTGTCCATAACAGTCCATCAGTCATAAATATAAAGTGCGAGTGTCCTCGTCAAATTATCCTTATACCCGAAGTTAAATATTCCAACTAATTGGGGACTTAAACCGTAACAAGGTTTTAATACTTTGTTTAATAATTACACCAGGATGTCGACTGAGTGTAACCCAAGGTTTTAATACTTTGTTATCAATTATGCCAAGTGTCCTTGTACATAATTTCACCCCTGTTTTAATAATTCTAGTGGCTATTAATCCATTTCCGTGTCCGGTTAAATGAACGATTATTCGCACATATAAATATCCCGCCCATCGTGTCCGATTGAGTGTATATGGTTATTTATAGGGACGTCCAATTGTAAATCTTTATATTAAAATTAACAAACTATCATTTAGTTAAACAAATATAAAGCCCATTAATAGCCCATAGTCTAATTTCCACAAGTGTCGTTCTTTTGTCCAAACCCCAATTATGGTACAAAGCCCAATTACCCAATTTTAGTAATTAGCCCAACATCATGATTACTTCGTTTTAAATAAGCATAATAATAACTTAGCTACGAGACATTAATGTAAAAAGGTTGAACATAACTTACAATGATTAAAAATAGCGTAGCGTTACACGGACAGAATTTCGACTTACACCCTTACAACATTCGCTAACACACCCTTATTATTATAAATTAGAATTAAAATTATAATATAAATATAAATATTATACGTTGAATGAGGAGAAGAAAAAGATGAGTTTTGTGTTACACCAAAGCTCGATTTTTATAGGCCTGTGATCTGGAAAAGATGCTCATACGATCGCATGAGCTTTACCCTTCAAGGCCATGCGATCGCATGGCTAGCTGGGGAGACTCAAAAGTCTTTGTTTTTTTATGCCGACGGTTTTTAAATATAATATAATATATATATTAATTTTAAGAATTAATTATATATTATATTATATTCATGTGCATAGTTGACTTGAAATTTTTAGTCCGTTGCGTCGAGCGTTGAGAGTTGACTCTGGTCCCAGTTCCGGATTTTCGAACGTCCTTGCGAATAATTTAATATCTTGTACTTTGCGTTTTGAATCTTGTACTCTTGTAATTTTGAGACGTTTCTTATCAATAATTGGAACCTCATTGATTGTATTTTGTACTTTTGAGCTTTTTGGTCGTTTGCGTCTTCAATTCGTCGAATCTGTCTTTTGTCTTCACCTTTTATTATTTAAACGAATATCACTTGTAAATAGAACAGTTGCAACTAAAAGCTTGTCTTTCTTGAGGGATAATGCTATGAAATATATGTTCGTTTTTAGCATTATCAAATATTCCTACACTTGAGCGTTGCTTGTCCTCAAGCAATATAGTCTTGAAATACTAGAATCACTTCTTTATTCTTCACACTTTGTACATCAATGATTTCTTTACGACGGTATAAACAATGGTAGTAACGATATGGTTTACAGTCCCACATGACTTATGAAAATTTAGATCCTTTAGGAAATTGGATCTTTATGAAAACATTTGATTTTTTTGAAAATTAAATCTAGCTTTTACCCTAGATAAGTTTTCCGGAATAACCCTTCACTGGTGTTTACAAATTCTTTTTGTGGGTTTGGTGGGTTTTAGATTTGAAAATTTTAGCTCAAAACTTATGGTTTTGTGTCACCCACTTGCTAACCTTGTATTAGGAAAGCAACACGTCCAGTATACTTGCTCCGAATATTACCTTTCGATAAACTACCGTCCGGTTGTAAAGGAAAGCGTTGAACAAGCAACTGTTAAGGCAATGTCCCCTGACATGCTTTTAATTATGGTCTATAACGTGTCGGACGCAATTACTATCCTTTGTAGGAGCAATAGTAAAGCTCACCCTTATAATTTTCCGGTCTGGCACAAGGTCCTGTCTTTGACCATGCCATGCAACCACCGTTCTTATGGTTGACACCCGATTTGGTTCAGATGACCTAATGAATTCCAGATGAATTCCTAGGATTTTACGTTTAATGGTAATGAACGCATTGAAAATGGGTTTTCAGAAAACAAATCGGTTTGTAATTTTATCAAAATATTTTCTCGTTCAAGCTCGAGTTTAGATATCATTGAATTTCATGAGTTTGTAATTCTCAATCTTTAAGGTCAATCTCTAGAATTGAGTAATATCAGTCTTAAAAGCTGATTTTTGATCTTTAAAGGAGATTATCCTTTCTGGGGATCTGATTTATTAGTCTTATCAAGCTAATTTGCACGGTGCCCCCCCCATTGTACGAGACAGATCCTCTCATGGTTAGGATAAGTCTGACCACTTGGCGACCCTGTTTGATGCTGAGGTCCGTGGATTTCCTGCTGTTTTTAGAGATGACTTTTCTAGATTTTTCATCAACCTACAGCTGGTCTGGACGACAACTTCATGACCTAAATCAAGAAGCGCGTTTCTTTTTCGAAAGACTTTACTTCCTTTTAACGATGGAATTGATTCATCGTGTAGATCCATCTCTTCTTTTCTTTCATCGGGTAAAACAGTTTAGTTTAGTCCAAAGCAAAAGTATCTTCAATTATTTGTTACAGAAATATGTGACATATGTTTAAGATAACTTGGTAATTTTTCCCACACTTGGCTTTTATTTTCCTTTTTATTGTCCTCTATTCTATTTTAAATGAATTTTAACATTTTGGGTTGTTTCTCAATTTATGTCCTTTCCGAGGTAACAATAATTTCGGTGTTAACACCTAGTTTTATCGTTCATAAATATGTATAAACATGATTTTGAGTTCATTTAATTGAAAATTTTGAACAATTTTACTAGAATTGGGTAGTCAGTATATAAGACTAGGGCTGTTCTTTATCAGAGAGCACTAAATTCTAATACAACTACTACTTTACTAGTATTTCTAATGGTAACCAAGTGTTTAAAGTAAAAAAAATTTAAAAATCCGAAAGAATTTAACCCCTTCCCACACTTAAGATCTTGCAATGCCCTCATTTGCAAGAAATCAGTAACAATTTAAATTATTGAGGGTGATTAGCGTAAAAAAATGATTAAATTTTACCAAAGTTTCCAAACATATTGGCGTTTGTTTGCTGAATGATAAATGGTGCATATCATTTATTCATTCCGTCTGTTGTTACATCACATTTATTTGTTATCTTGTCGTCAAAATTAGTAGCTTTTGCTGAACTTAATGCCAGTCTTTGAAAATGCGCTGTTTTACCCTGTTTTGTACAATTTACAATATACATACATACAAATATAAACATGCATGGCAATTTGAAATGGGACTTAATATCCCACTTTCAAATCCTAAATGTGAAATATTAGTACACAATAATAATAAAAATGATAAAGATTACATAAGTATATTCAATAACATAAGTTTAAACATGAATAAGTAAAAAGATAAAAACATAAAAATTATATAAATAACCAAATGGAACCAAATCAGTCTGGATAGGGGTTCTAGTTCATCTCATCAGGTGGGTTCCATTGTTAGTTATAGGTGTTCTGATAGGCTTGGTTATAGTCATACCGGTTAAAGGGTGGTCGGATATCGGGGCTGTGTGGCGAAAAATGAGCAGGTCGAGTAGGTACATAGTTATTTGGTACCCGATATGATAGCTGGCTCATGATTTGGTGCTGATGAACTACCCAGCTATCGTGTTGGCGTCGCCTATAATCCTCGTATACTCGCTCGGAGTTCCACTGCTCATACATACTATGTCTGGCCGCGTTCGTCATTGCTTCCTCATTTATACAAACGTGGACGTCAAGAATAGCATCTCGAAAGACATCCCTAATGTCTTCCGCCTCCTCCATTTCCTCGTCTGAGCCTCTCTGTACCTGAGGATGAGATCCCTCATAGGGTACTGCCTGGTTACGTCTACTTTTCAATACCTTAGCACCCACATAAACTTTCAATCCTAAGGGCTCAACCTGTTCTCTACAAAGCTGTAATGGACCCCCTTGGTTCCTATCAACACCTAAATACTCTCCAATGAGAGTAACAAAAATACCTCCTCCTATTATACTCCCGTCCTGCATTCCCTCTACCATTTTAGATAAATAAAAAGTAACACAATAAGGGATATTGACAAAGCTTCTAGGATCCCGAATACACTTTAGGTAGAATAAATCATGTAAGGTAATTTTTTCTTTATTGTGACCTCTCTGTGTAATTGAGTTAGCCAAAAATCTATGAATAATACAAAGCTCGGCTCTGTCAATATGTGTATAGGAGTGTCCTCCTGCTAGTGTAAAAACATCAAAATGTGACATACACCTCCAAATGGCGTCAGTGTCAAAGTTACTATCTACCCTTTCACCATAATGAATAAAATTTGTACAATCGGGTAATAGCAACTCACCAGGAGTATATATCTGTAAGGCCCTGGCCATGTCCAGCATAGACATTCTGTACATCCTACCGCCAAGGATAAACCTAAGAAATCTTCTATCATCTATTCTAACTATATTTGTATCAAGTGATACAGTACTCATCAACTCAACACACCATTCCTTATATACAGGTCTACGAATGGTGAAAAGACGTTCCCAATCTGTAAAAGAAGAACTGCCATACCTTTGTACCAAAAGCTGTCTAACACGGTCAGCTAGATAGACCGTTTCCAAAGGGGCCCAATCGATTACCCTTGGCACCTCTACATTTTTTGTTACCAATTTGAATTTGTTCCTTTGATATGTCTCGTAATCTCTCCATCTCCTATCAAATCTCAGATTAGGATGCAGAGTGTGCTCAGGAATCGTTGGGAATTCTACTGGCGGCCTCATCGGGAATACTATGAATTCATCAACAAACTATACTGGATCATAATAAGGTATGTGCTGATCAGGCTGTTGTTGTGGTTCTTGTACGTGTTGCATTTCTGGTTCTGGTTCTGGTGCTGGTGCTGGTCGTCTAGATGATGATGCTCCTGAACCTCCCGTATCGACTTTCTTCAAAACACATTAAACATAAAATTTGTGCATCCAAATATGCATTAGTGTTAGCAAAATAACAACTTAAAACAATCACTATAACATGTTAAATCAAAATTAAACTTATACACATTTTCACAATTTTTCACAATTCTACACTTTTCAAATAAGCACATATGAAAATGTATACAAAATTCATAAGCATTTAACTCAAACAACATGTCAAAATAGTCATTACTAATAATTAAAAAAGTCTCAAATGGCAAATATATCAAATTAATCAAGTTCATGAATTTTGGACTTAAAAAGTCCACTTTAATCTCTAAAAATCATGTTTAGGATCAATGTTTGGATCATTTAACTATCTAAACATGTTACACTACTCAATTTAGCAATAATTCATGACAAAAATCGCCTATAACCTGTTTATATCAAAAAGCCCCAAATTGCTCAAGAACACAAACCCTAGATTTCTAAAAATTTTGAAGTTTTTGGCTTCAAATCATGTTAAATAGCATCAATCTAGGTTATACATGCATAAAATACTAACAATTTAACACTAATTACACTAGAAATTAACAAAATTGCATTAGGTAAAAAATTGGAATTTATCACAAAAACTAGCAAATTTATGAGTTTAGGGGTGTAATTTTTACCATTTTGCTGAAGAATGAGAATCTAGGCATGATTAGAGCAAGAAAAATGACGAATTACGGTGGAAAAATAATGAAATTTGGTGAAGATTTGAGAGAGTTTCGTGTTTGTGTGTGTGTTGTGTGGAGAAGACAGACCTGCTGTCTGTTTTGAGTCTGGCCTGCATTTGGTCCCCATGCGATCGCATGGGTTCCAAGTGCAAACCCCATGCGATCGCATGGGGTGCCGGCTACAGTGATTTGGCTTTTTTTTTTTTTTTTTAAAGTTATACTTTATAAAACATAAAATTAATAAAATTTTAAAAATTTGATTTCCTTTAGGAGCGAGGGCGTTTCGGATCGTCGTCCTAGTCCGTCTCTCGACAAAATTTTAAAATTTGTCAAATCAAAGCGTGGTTTTAAAAGTAAAGATTTTTGGGTTTTTTAATGTTTTTGGCATACTTTAATTCAATAAGATTAAAAATAATGATAATAAAAGTTCTCGTCCCTCCCTCGGGTAAAGCAATTTCGGTTCAATGACCTAGTTTTCAACTCACGACGAATTTTAAAAATCATATTTTTAACTTAGCGAAATAAAGTAAATTTTTGTTTTTAAATTCACACAACTTAAATTTAAAATATGCATAAAATTAAAAATTCACATTTTTTAAAAAAAATTAAAAATTCCCACCAAACTTATATTATATTTTTGTTTTTATACATACAAACTTAAAAATATCAATTGTTCAAATATTTACAATTTTAAATATATTAATTTAAAAAGTTTACAATATTAATTTAAGATTTATATATTAATTTTAAAAACATGATAAAAATAAAATTAAAAATCTTTTTGGCTTTTATCCCACTTTAATCAATCAAATATTATCAAAAATATGCGCCCCTCTTTTCGGTAAAGTAATTTCGGTTCCATGACCTAATTTAACTCATGACGAATTTTTGAAATATTTTGGGTTGATTGATTAAAGATATTTATACCTTAAGAATAAACGTTAAATTTCGCAGTGATGTAATAAATTTTTGTATGATATCAATAATTTCGGTTGCCAAACCTAATTTTATTCAATACTAATTTAATACTTTATAGCGAACAAATTAGCGTTTATTATTAAAAGGTTAAAAATAAAAATAAAAATAAAAATTGTACAGACTTACCTATGAGATAGTATTCTTAGTGATATGATCTATCCCATTCATAAGATAGTCGGTTTAATTGGTTTTCCATAGCTACATAGGCGTAACCTCGAGCATTCAGTGTTTTTTCTTCTAAACATATGAACGGTCCGTCTCTGCATAAAGTAACAAATTCGGTGTTTGAATAGGTTTGATTATTTGAACATTTACCTCCATGTGACCATTTTCCGCATTTGTGACATCTTTCTAGGTGTCGTGCTCTTCTTTTCGCTGCGGATTTTGATTTTCTTTTACCAAATTGTAACTTATTATCTTCGCATCTGGATTCTTTTCTTACTCCGTCCAATCTTTCTCTGATTACTGATACTATTTCACTCGGAAGTGTGTCATTATTACATTTAGTGATCAAAGCGTGTAGCATTAGACCATGGTTTAGTTCACAGGCAGTCTTCATTTCGTAAAAACCTAAAAAAATAAAAATTCAGAATGGGGGGAGAAGACTAGTTCTTTAGGGTCTGCTAGGGAAAGACCATTCGGGTTCCATTTTCGAGAACTACACGAAAACAGAAAATCTAACTCTAACAGAAATACATATTATCCTTTAAAGACTTGATTCTCCCCACACTTAGTTAGTTGTGGTGTCGAAATTGTGATTAACTTCGTTGTCGACTTCTATCGGACTATCTATGTAGTGTTTAACTTTGTGACCATTAACCTTAAATTCAATCCCATTTGAATTTATCAATTCTACTGTTCCGTATGGGAAAACTCTTTTGACTATGAATGGTCCAGACCATCTCGATTTCAATTTTCCAGGAAATAGCTTGAATCGTGAATTGAAAAGAAGAACTCTGTCTCCTTCTTTAAATTCTTTTGAACTTCTGATTCTTTTATCATGCCATTTCTTCGTTCTTTCCTTATAGATTAACGAATTTTCGTATGCTTCATGTCTTAATTCTTCTAATTCGTTTAATTGATTTAACCGTAGACGTCCAGCTTCATGTAAATCAAGATTACATGTCTTCAAAGCCCAAAATGCTTTGTGTTCAATTTCTACTGGAAGATGACATGCTTTTCCTTAGACGAGTTTAAAAGGTGTGGTTCCAATTGGAGTTTTGTAGGCTGTTCTAAAAGCCTAGAGTGCATCCTCCAATTTAATGGACCATTCCTTCGGATTTGATCCTACGGTTTTTTCTAGAATACGTTTTAAAGCTCGGTTGGTATTTTCAACTTGTCCACTTGTTTGTGGATGATATGCGGTGGAGATTTTATGAGTTACTCCATATCTTTTGAGAACTTTCTCAAGTTGATTATTACAGAAATGAGTACCCCGATCACTTATTAAAGCTTTCGGTGTTCCAAACCTTGCAAAAAGACGTTTTAAAAAGTTGACTACAACTCGTGCATCGTTAGTTGGAAGAGCTTATGCTTCCGCCCATTTAGATACATAATCAATGGCTACGAGAATATAGAGATTATTATGAGATTTTGGAAATGGACCCATAAAGTCAATACCCCAAATGTCAAATACTTCGCATACTTGAATGACATTTTGTGGCATTTCATCACGTTGTCTTATTTTTCCGGCCCTTTGACAAGCATCACAGGATTTGCAAAGAAGGTGTGTGTCTTTGTAAATTGTAGGCCAATAGAATCCAGCATCATAAACTTTTCTTGCTGTTAGTTGAGGCCCATAATGCCCTCCTGTTGGTCCTGTGTGACAATGGTTTAAAATTTTACTAGCTTCATCTCCGAATACACATCGGCGTATTATTTCATCTGGACAACTTTTAAACAGATGTGGATCTTCCCAGAAATAGTGTTTTATATCACTAAAGAATTTCTTTCGTTTTTGGTACGATAATCCTTTTTCAAGGAATCCACATACTAAGTAGTTTGCATAGTCTGCAAACTACTTTGTAGGCTGTTCTAAAAGCCTAGAGTGCATCCTCCAATTTAATGGACCATTCCTTCGGATTTGATCCTACGGTTTTTTCTAGAATACGTTTTAAAGCTCGGTTGGTATTTTCAACTTGTCCACTTGTTTGTGGATGATATGCGGTGGAGATTTTATGAGTTACTCCATATCTTTCGAGAACTTTCTCAAGTTGATTATTACAAAAATGAGTACCCCGATCACTTATTAAATCTTTCGGTGTTCCAAACCTTGCAAAAAGACGTTTTAAAAAGTTGACTACAACTCGTGCATCGTTAGTTGGAAGAGCTTGTGCCTCCGCCCATTTAGATACATAATCAATGGCTACGAGAATATAGAGATTATTATGAGATTTTGGAAATGGACCCATAAAGTCAATACCCCAAATGTCAAATACTTCGCATACTTGAATGACATTTTGTGGCATTTCATCACGTTGTCTTATTTTTCCGGCCCTTTGACAAGCATCACAGGATTTGCAAAGAAGGTGTGTGTCTTTGTAAATTGTAGGCCAATAGAATCCAGCATCATAAACTTTTCTTGCTGTTAGTTGAGGCCCATAATGCCCTCCTGTTGGTCCTGTGTGACAATGATTTAAAATTTTACTAGCTTCATCTCCGAATACACATCGGCGTATTATTTCATCTGGACAACTTTTAAACAAATGTGGATCTTCCCAGAAATAGTGTTTTATATCACTAAAGAATTTCTTTCATTTTTGGTACGATAATCCTTTTTCAAGGAATCCACATACTAAGTAGTTTGCATAGTCTGCAAATCATAGAATTTCATTATAATCTATCTTCAATAGATATTCATCAGGAAAGTTGTCTTGTATGGCTGATTCATTTAGAACTTCTAATTCGAGATTTTTAAGACGAGAAAGATGATCAGCGGCGAGATTTTCTGCTCCTCTTTTATCTCGGATTTCAATATCGAACTCTTGTAAGAGTAAGATCCAACGGATTAATCTTGGTTTGACATCTTGTTTCGAAAATAGGTATCTAAGAGCAGAATGGTCGGTATAGACCACCGTTTTTGCTAGAACGAGATATGAACGAAATTTGTCAAAAGCAAAGACAATAGCAAGGAGTTCTTTTTCAGTAGTTGTATAGTTCGTTTGTGCTCCTTGTAACATCTTACTAGCATAATATATAGGTTGAAATCGTTTTTCAATCCTTTGTCCTAAAACGGCTCCCATTGCAAAATCACTTGCATCGCACATTAGTTCAAACGGTAAATTCCAATTCCGTGTTATCATGATCGGCGCATTAGTGAGTTTCTCTTTAAGAATATTAAAAGATTTGATGCATTCATCTGAAAAGATGAATGGAGCATCCTTTTCTAGGAGTTTATTCATAGGAGTGGCAATTTTAGAAAAATCTTTTATGAAACGTCGGTAAAAACCGGCATGCCCTAGAAAAATCCTAACTCCTCTAACATTGGTGGGATGTGGAAGTTTAGCAATTACATCTACTTTAGCTCTATCCACTTCAATTCCTTCCTTTGAAATTTTATGACCAAGAACGATGCCTTCTTTAACCATGAAATGGCATTTCTCCCAATTAAGTACTAGATTTGATTGTTCGCATCTAATAAGCATTCGTTCCAGATTAACTAGACATGATTCAAAAGTATCACCGAAGACTGAAAAGTCATCCATGAAAACTTCCATGCATTCTTCTATCATGTCGTGAAAAATTGCCATCATGCACCTTTGAAAGGTTGCAAGGGCGTTGCAAAGTCCAAATGGCATGCGTTTGTAAGCAAAAGTACCATAAGGGCACGTGAACATGGTTTTCTCTTGATCTTCGGGTGCTATTGGAATTTGAAAATATCCGGAAAATCCATCAAGAAAACAATAGTAACTGTTTCTGGATAATCTTTCCAACATTTGATCAATAAAAGGTAAGGGAAAGTGATCTTTTCTGGTGGCGTCATTTAATTTTCTATAATCAATACATACACGCCATCCTGTTACAGTCCTAGTAGGAATAAGCTCATTTTTTTCATTTGTAATGACAGTCATGCCACCCTTCTTAGGCACGCATTGAACTGGGCTTACCCATGGACTATCAGAGATTGGATAAATTAAACCTGCATCTAGCAGTTTAATAATTTCTTTTTTAACTACATCTTGCATATTCGGATTTAGTCTTCGTTGGCGTTGCACATACGTTTTATGACCTTCTTCCATAAGGATTTTATGTGTGCAATACGAAGGACTTATTCCTTTAATATCATGAATCTTCCATTCAATGGCTGGTTTATGAGCTTTCAACACAGAAATGAGTTGTGATTTTTCATTTTCAGTAAGAGAAGACGATATTATTACAGGTAATTCAGATTCACCATGTAAATAAGCGTATTCCAAATGGTTTGGAAGTGGCTTTAACTCTAATGTCGGAGGTTCTTCTATCGATGATTTATATCGATATCTGTCTTCTTCTTTTATCATTTGAATTTCTTCTGTTGTTGGTTCATATCCATTAGCTATTAGTGTAGCTAACATTTCAGCTTAATCAATTGGTTTATTACCTTCTCCTAAAGAACATTCTCCTGTTCCTTGTAATTCTGGAAATTCTTCTAACAATTCTGCATGTGAATCTATAGTTTGAATATAATAACATGTATCATCTGCAGATTGCGGTTGTTGCATTGCTCTATCAACTGAAAAGGTAACACTCTCGTCCTCTATACTTAGGGTCAATTTCTTACCGAACACTTCTATCATTGCTTTAGCCGTGTTTAAGAATGGTCTTCCTAATATGAGAGGAACTTGAGAATCTTCTTCCATGTCCAGAACAACAAAATCTACTGGAAATACTAAAGTACCAACTTTAACTAGCATATTCTCCATTATCCCTCTAGGATATTTTATTGATCGATCGGCTAGTTGTATGCTTATTCTTGTTGGTTTCAATTCTCCAAGGTCTAGTTTAGCGTATAGTGAATACGGCATTAAATTTATACTAGCACCTAAGTCTGCCAATGCTTCTATTGAACTAAGACTACCCAGAAAACATGGAATTGTGAAACTTCCTGGATCAGATAGTTTTTCTGGTATCTTATTCAACAGCACTGCTGAAAAATTAGCATTCATAGTAACGGCCGAGAGTTCTTCCATTTTCTTTCTATTTGAGATTAGATCTTTCAAGAATTTAGCATATCTAGGCATTTCTGAAATCACATCAATGAAAGGAAGATTTACATTTATTTGTTTAAACATATCCAAGAATTTGGATTGCTCGGCTTCAAGTTTCTCTTTTTTTTATTTTACTCGGGTAAGGAAGTGGTGGTTGGTATGGTTTAACATAAGGTTTAGCCTTAACTGTGTTATCTTCATTAACCTTTTCAACTACCGGTTCTTTTTCCTTATCTTGATCAGGTTGTGGTTCTTGTGAAGTAGGAATAGCTTCATCAGAAGTTACAGGTATTTCAGGTGGTTTAAGTGTTGTACCACTTCTTTGTAACAACCCAAACCAACCCGCGAACAAACCACGTGAAAATACAAAATAAAAAAAAAAATTGCTGCACAGTGAACTGGCGCGGCGCGCCAGTATGGCCGCGCGGCGCGCCATTCGGGTCTGTCCGAAAAGTCTCAAAATGCGAAAAAGATTGACTAGTTTCCGACACTTTTAGACGAAATGCTTTTTACCATACATCCAAATATGTAAAACTAACCTGTTTCAAATATAAAATCAATGTTTTACAGGCAGGGCCCACATCAGCAGTTTTACGAGTTTAATACAATTTACGAGTTTCGACCACCAAAAAGTTTAAGTTCCAAACTACACAATGAGCATGGCGTTTGGGATTAAACTACCCAACTATCGGTCAACTCCAAGAGCTACTAAAGCCAAAAGCGTCCCCTAGCATCAAGCGGGATCTCTAGTCCAAAACGATGCCCTTACCCTTGTCCAAAACCGAACCTATAAAAATAGTAAACAACGAGAGGGTAAGCAAAGCTTAGTGAATGCAATAATTATACGAATACATATATAATTATACCTACTTGCATACACTTACACACTAAACCGCAAACACGCTAGCATACACATTTAGCTTATCGTCACAATAACAAGCTATAAATCTCCAATACCACAAGCTAGCATAACAACCGCATATGAATATAACTCGAATAATATAATACGCTTACAACACAAATAACCATGGTTAACCAATAGTACAAGGGAACGGCGCTCGCGAAAACGCCATCGGTGTTCGTAGCATCCTTTAGGGCACTTAACACCTCGCACGGCTAACCCCTAGGGTGGCACCTTAACACCTCGGCACATCACCCCGAGTGGCATCTTAACACCTCGATGCATCACTCATTTTTTTTACGGAGTGGTGTCTTAACATCTCGACACTACACTCCTAGGTGGCATCTTAACACCTCGATGCTACACCCGAGTGGCATCTTAACACCTCGATGCTACACTCTTCACGTGAAACGTGGTGTCTTAACACCTCGACACTACACATTTCACGCTACAACAAATAGATACATTATATACCTACACATATAATTATTCCACTTACCTTGTCGCCTTGAAGAATGCTACCGAATAATCTGCAACTCGTCAATGGAAAGTACCTATTCCATTATCACAAATTCAACAACACACTTAGATTGGATTTACAAACCTACCCAATTTGACACTTAGTGCAAATTTGACCCAAATGCACTTCCAAGTACAAACCGCGCCCAAAATTAACCAATAATCACTAACACAAGTGAGAATGGTCTTAATACGCCAATTAAACCCCATCATAGGTGTTAAATACCTATCTTACCCAAAATGACACTTAAACCCTAATTTGACCCATAAGAAGTCAATATCACGCCATTAGCAAGTTTTGACACCAAAACATATTTAACTCGGTTCTATGCTTCAACCTAATCCATTTTAAGTTTATAAACCTTATTAATTCGACAATTGGGTCATAATCATCACCAAACCCTAATTTTGACCCAAAGTCAAAATTAGTCAACCAACACACCTAAAAGTGTTCCAACACTTCCATAATCACTAAACCTAGTGATTAAACCCAATTACAAGTCCTAATTAAGGCCAATTTGTTCACCAACCCAAAATCCACCAACACTAACAATAAACCCGATTACTAGCATCACTAAACCCACTTCATGAGTCTAAATGGGTTTATCAACAAATCAAGTTCAAACCCTAACTTTGAATAGCAAAATCAACAATGAAATTCGGAGTTAGAACTTACCAATACCGCCAAAATGATGCCGTTGACGAGTAGAACAACTTTAATGCTTGAGGTTTGACCTAAAACAACCTCCTTCTTCTCCAAATGGAGTTCTCTCTCACTAGAACTCAATCTCTCTCCAGGGTTTGAGGATGGGAGTGTTTGATGAGTGAGATGTGATCCAAACTGATCAATGGATCAGTTTTGATGACCCCAAACCGACCCCAAGTGAAAAGACCAAAGTACCCCTCATTTAGACCTTTTAAAAAGGCTGAAAATTGCATCAGACGGGTTCGGCGCGCCGCGCTAAATGGTGGGGTGCCGCTCCAACATGCAGGTCAGATTTCAGAAACTTGTTTTGGCCATAACTTTTTGACCGTAGCTCCGTTTTCGATGAATCAAATATCGTTGGAAACGTAATAAGATATTCTATCCAATGGTAAAGCTTTGAAACATCAACTCAAACTTTATTTGGGGTTGAAAAGATACGTACACACCTTGTCACTTCGGACAACGTCCAGTTTCCTTCGACGTTCGAGCAAGCAACACGTACACTTCATACACCCATCGTACACCATAAATACATTATGTACAATAAATATTTGGGTCTTACAACTCTCCCCCAATTAAACTCGATCACGTCCTCGTGATCTTCTCCACTTAACCAATTCGGAACAACTCAACGGTCCTCAATTATAAGTCCTAATCCGACTTTTCTAAGCAATTCTTCCCAATGAATCGCCTTTAACAACTAAAATCGTCACCCGCGATTTTATCGAAACTAAAATCCGAGCACTAAAACCTGCTCAATCCCCCATACATCAGGAAAACTCAACCTATCTCGTACCGAGATATCAACCCTATAGTGTACCCTTTCCAAGTACAATGCTAAAAACAACCAAATATCGACCTAAGGTCAACAACCCAAACGATGAAGACCAAGTAAAGACGAATCCTTACGGATAACACTTACCATCTAACACCCTTAGTAGTGCGCAAACATAGCTAATACGCAACTACCCAATTACGTGAACAAAATACGGCTATTACATCACTAATCACACAACATGGTCCTTACGACCGAACCATCAGAGCTTAAAACAACCAGTGGTTCTCAAGTCCAACAACGCGAAGGTTAGTTCACACGAAACCCATGGTGTACAAAAACAGCTATCGTGATATATTCGTAGTGTGTAAAAACGGCTATTGCCACACTACCAACCATATGTGAGCGAAACACGGCTATCGCATCACTATTTACCAACGTGTGAGTAAATATTGGCTATCACTCACAACCACGAGTGGTTAACGAAGAGCTAATCCTTCCGGATATCCCTCGTCACCTATCTTAAGTCAAACGCAGTCAACATAGAGATAACCCCAAATAAACACCACATAATCACCTTGTAGTTCATAAAATGGCTATTGTGTAACTACCACCCAAAGTATACGATAATGAGGCATCGTAACCTTTCTCAAAGTCCCATTACTCTATTCCCAAAGGTAACCACACGGCTATCACAATCGAGCCAAGAACCACCCATATTACTCATAGACACAACAATAATTCCCTAGAAGAGAATCCGGCATACACCTCCCTTTACCGAGGGATCTTACCTTGCTCGTCGAACACGTAAATTATCTCCCAATGAGATTTACCACCTTACCACCGCGGTGATAATTTAAATCCAAAAACCATAAGTACAATTTATTCCAAATCGTACTTTTACCACAATCGACCAATGTAGGTCTCAACACTAGCTTCGAATCCCTACGAGCATCGTTCAAATATCACTGCAATAGAACACCTTCGTGCAAGAGTACAAACTCCCCCACTTAGGACTCCGCTTCGTAATCACATCATCGAATAATAGTATCCTGTGGAATGACCACTTATCAACATACATAACCAATATCCTCATTGGTCATAGTCCTTGAATTCTCGCGAATTCGTCCTTAACAATAAATTCCGACGATAAACACATGCTCACTTTCGCAGAAAGAGTGACCACTAACCTAACAACTAATGCGCCAAATCGCATTACCGTAACTCCTATGAGAGAGACGAGGTTCACCCGTCTTGCATCTCTTAATACGCACGTTACCATAATCTTGCTCCAACCTTGAGCATACGAAGGAATTTTACCTATCCTTAAACTCTTTGAACGAAGAGTCTACCACAATTTACACAAACCTTACACTTGCAATAATCTAATTGCTATAGTTTGTCAAATTTCTACCTAGTCACTCATGTACCTAAGGCTTTCTATCCGGTACCCTAAGTACAATGTAGCCGCAACACCATCGGATTCGAATACCACGCTAGTAGGTATGAAAGAGGCACCTAACGTTGCATCCCGTAGACTCCATTTCCAACATACATCGAGACCCAAAACACTCGATCTCAAGGGTTCTATCCACCCGTCGAACCTCATGGTTCAACAACTTCAACACGAAAGCAAAACGCTCTAATAATCGAACACCAATGCACATACCTATGGCTTGGTAGAAACATTTCCTAACACTAAAGAATGCTTGGTTGCACCAAGTCTTACGCCCTTCGCCCGACAACCAAACGTCACTATAGGGTACTTCTATTCGGAACGTCACCCGTGTCAATACTACGTGTTACCGCCATGCATTCGTCCCCAGGGCGTGTTCCAATGAGTCAAAGACTCAAGCGCCACCCCGGCGCACTATCATCAAAACCACCAACAAACCGAATCTTCACCGAGCTCACTAACCCCGCACCCTTAGGAGTACCTTTGAAAAAAAAAATTACGTTCACTTGAGACTAATTAGATCTCGAAACAAAGTTTAAGTCTCTAATACATACACAAATCCATCGACACACAATAAACAATAATAAGGCATATTTGTACCAAAGACGAAAATACCTGAAACATCATCGTTGGACTTCTGTGCTTCACTATCCATCGAATACTCGCGCTCTAACCTCTTAACTCGATCGGCGAACAATTCAGAACACTCCGACCTTTTGTGTCCCTCCTTCCGGCAATTAAAGCACATGATCGTACTTGAAGGCATATTTGCACAATCGCGTGTCATATAACCTCGTTGTAGATGATCATAACCCGTAGGCGCGAAATCCCCCAACTTACAATCTCTTTTAGCAATCAATTTAGGACACTTTGGCTTTTGGTGCCCTTCCTTCCAACAGTAAAAACATAAATTCTTGCCCGACGGGCACTCGCGAGCCTTATGTCCCCTTTGCCCACATTTGTAACACTTCAACCCACCGGGGCCCGACGCTCCCTTCTTCATGCTACTAGCCGCCTCAATTACACCTCTACTTTGATTATTAAATAACTCGGGACACTCTGACCTCCGGTGTCCCTTTCTTCGACACTTGAAGCATATGTCGTCTTTAGGAGGCGCAAGCGTGCAATCACGCGACAGGTGACCCTTTTCAGCACAATTATAACACGTAGGTACATGACCTACCTTACTCCTCTTCTTCACGTTTCCGACGCCTTCAGGCGCACTTCTTGTCCTCTTACCAGGAGCACTTGGCTCCAATCTTGCAAGTACATCCTCATTACTACTACCTCGAGGTTTAGAAAACCTCTTCTCAAACTCTTCCCTTACAACCTTAGTCACTTAGTCTCGGACCATTTCGGTTACTCGTCCTTCGATTGACTCTTTGACTACTTGACCAACTCCGTTGGCGAAACCCGAGACGCATTGCTCAATCGCGGCTTCAACCACTACCGCTAACTAGCCCTTCCTTTCATGAGTAGGCCCTTCCATTCCGTATTCATCTTCCGTCTTCATTCTTAAGAAATGAAATAGATTAACCAATGGAACGAAAAGATATAACACGTATATATATATATATATATATATATATATATATATATATATATATATATATATATATATATATATATATATATATACATACATATACCACACTACCCCATCTTGCTCAACAATCGTTGTACATTGCTTGTTTGACATGATTTGCACCCGTAACAATGGTAGCTAGTCGTTGTTACGCGAGCACGTCGCGTTAACTCGCTAGTACAATGTCTATCTAGCTTGATGATTGCTAAACACAACACAAACAATTAGTACATGATTAGTTCACATAAACCTATGCACTAACCAATCCCGTTCCGACTCAAAGTCCTACAAGTCCCGCATAACACGCACACAAAAAGCCTAAGTCTAGGCGCCTATCTCAAGTCACCTAAATCCCTTAGACCATGCTCTGATACCACTTGTAACAACCCAAACCAACCCGCGAACAAACCACGTGAAAATACAAAATAAAAAAAAAAATTTGCTGCACAGTGAACTGGCGCGACGCGCCAGTATGGCCGCGCGGCGCGCCATTCGGGTCTGTCCGGAAAGTCTCAAAATGCGAAAAAGATTGACTAGTTTCTGACACTTTTAGACGAAATGCTTTTTACCATACATCCAAATATGTAAAACTAACCTGTTTCAAATATAAAATCAATGTTTTACAGGCAGGGCCCACATCAGCAGTTTTACGAGTTTAATATAATTTACGAGTTTCGACCACCAAAAAGTTTAAGTTCCAAACTACACAATGAGCATGGCGTTTGGGATTAAACTACCCAACTATCGGTCAACTCCAAGAGCTACTAAAGCCAAAAGCGTCCCCTAGCATCAAGCGGGATCTCTAGTCCAAAACGATGCCCTTACCCTTGTCCAAAACCGAACCTATAAAAATAGTAAACAACGAGAGGGTAAGCAAAGCTTAGTGAATGCAATAATTATACGAATACATATATAATTATACCTACTTGCATACACTTACACACTAAACCGCAAACACGCTAGCATACACATTTAGCTTATTGTCACAATAACAAGCTATAAATCTCCAATACCACAAGCTAGCATAACAACCGCATATGAATATAACTCGAATAATATAATACGCTTACAACACAAATAACCATGGTTAACCAATAGTACAATTGAACGGCGCTCGCGAAAACGCCATCGGTGTTCGTAGCATCCGTTAGGGCACTTAACACCTCGCACCGCTAACCCCTAGGGTGGCACCTTAACACCTCGGCACATCACCCCGAGTGGCATCTTAACACCTCGATGCATCACTCATTATTTTTACGGAGTGGTGTCTTAACACCTCGACACTACACTCCTAGGTGGCATCTTAACACCTCGATGCTACACTCTTCACGTGAAACGTGGTGTCTTAACACCTCGACACTACACATTTCACGCTACAACAAATAGATACATTATATACCTACACATATAATTATTCCACTCACCTTGTCGCCTTGAAGAATGCTACCGAATAATCTGCAACTCGTCAATGGAAAGTACCTATTCCATTATCACAAATTCAACAACACACTTAGATTAGATTTACAAACCAACCCAATTTGACACTTAGTGCAAATTTGACCCAAATGCACTTCCAAGTACAAACCGCGCCCAAAATTAACCAATAATCACTAACACAAGTGAGAATGGTCTTAATATGCCAATTAAACCCCATCATAGGTGTTAAATACCTATCTTGCCCAAAATGACACTTAAACCCTAATTTGACCCATAAGAAGTCAATATCACGCCATTAGCAAGTTTTGACACCAAAACATATTTAACTTGGTTCTATGCTTCAACCTAATCCATTTTAAGTTTATAAACCTTATTAATTCGACAATTGGGTCATAATCATCACCAAACCCTAATTTTGACCCAAAGTCAAAATTAGTCAACCAACACACCTAAAAGTGTTCCAACACTTCCATAATCACTAAACCTAGTGATTAAACCCAATTACAAGTCCTAATCAAGGCCAATTTGTTCACCAACCCAAAATCCACCAACACTAACAATAAACCCGATTACTAGCATCACTAAACCCACTTCATGAGTCTAAATGGGTTTATCAACAAATCAAGTTCAAACCCTAATTTTGAATAGCAAAATCAACAATGAAATTCGGAGTTAGAACTTACCAATACCGCCAAAATGATGCCGTTGACGAGTAGAACAACTTTAATGCTTGAGGTTTGACCCGAAACAACCTCATTCTTCTCCAAATGGAGTTCTCTCTCACTAGAACTCAATCTCTCTCTAGGGTTTGAGGATGGGAGTGTTTGATGAGTGAGATGTGATCCAAACTGATCAATGGATCAGTTTTGATGACCCCAAACCGACCCCAAGTGAAAAGACCAAAGTACCCCTCATTTAGACCTTTTAAAAAGGCTGAAAATTGCATCAGACGGATTCGGCGCGCCTCGCCAAATGGTGGGGCGCCGCTCCAACATGCAGGTCAGATTTCAGAAACTTGTTTTGGCCATAACTTTTTGACCGTAGCTCCGTTTTCGATGAATCAAATATCGTTGAAAACGTAATAAGATATTTTATCCAATGGTAAAGCTTTGAAACATCAACTCAAACTTTATTTGGGGTTGAAAAGATACGTACACACCTTGTCACTTCGGACAACGTCCAGTTTCCTTCGACGTTCGAGCAAGCAACACGTACACTTCATACACGCATCGTACACCATAAATACATTATGTACAATAAATATTTGGGTCTTACATTCTTGTGGTAATGGCTTTAGCTGTTTCATTCCGGGGGTTAGTATTTGTATCACTAGGTAAACTTTCCGGTTTTCTTTCACCTATTAACCTTGCTAGGTTACTTACTTCTTGTTCCAAGTTTTGAATAGAAACTTGTTGATTTCTAAATGCTTGAGCATTTTGTTCATTAGTTTGTTTCTGAGATGTGAAAAACTGTGTTTGAGTTTCAACTAGCTTCGTCATCATATCTTCTAAATTCGGCTTTTTATCATCGGTTTGTGGTGGTTTGTTTTGAAAATTAGGTCTTTGCTGATTGTAAGTATTATTGGATACTTGTTGATTGCTAGGACCTTGTTGGTTGTTGTATGGAATATTTCGGTTATAATTCTGGTTTTGATTGTAAATCGGTCTTGGTGGTTGATAATTATTCTGATAATTATTTCCAGGCCTTTGGTTTATGTATGAAATATTCTCTCTTTGTTCCATTGTTAGTTCAATACTGAGACAATCTTTTGTCAAATGTGGTCCTCCACACTGCTCACAACTAATTCGTATTGAGTGTATATCTTTAGTCATCTTTTCCATTCGTCTCTCGACAGCATCTATCTTTGCAGAAATGGAATCTAAGTCATGGCTAGAATCGGCTCTAGCTGCTTTAGATGATCTAACGATATCTTTTTCTTGGTGCCACTCATGTGAGTGGGAAGCAGTGTTATCAATAATTTTATAAGCATCAGTTTCAGTTTTCTTCATAATAGAACCACCAGCTGCTATATCGATGTCTTTCCTTGTAGTGATGTCACATCCTTGGTAGAATATTTGTACTATTTGACAGGTGTCTAAACCATGTTGCGGACATCTTCTTAATAACTTTCCAAATCTTGTCCACACCTCATATAGAGTTTCATTCGGTTTATGTGTGAACGTAACAATTTCTCCTTGAAGTCTTACGGCTTTAGATGCCAGAAAGAATTGTTTAAGAAATTTTTCAACTAAAACGTCCCATGTATCAATCGCCCCTTCAGGTAACGATTCCAACCAATCTTTGGCTTCTCCCTTTAAAGTCCAGGGAAATAACATGAGATATATCTATTCATCCTCCACTTCTCTTATTTTAAATAGTGTGCAGATCCTATTAAAGGTACGAAGATGTTCATTTGGATCTTCCTTCGGCGCACCACTAAATTGGCATTGATTAGTCACCATGTGTAGAATTTGTCCTTTGATTTCATAATCTGGCGCATTAATATCTGGATGAGTAATTGCGTGACCTTGGCCAGTGCGTTTAGCTCTCATTCGGTCTTCCATACTTAAAGGTTCCAGATTCACCATAATTGAATTTGTTGAATCGGAATCACTAGAGGATTCTGATTTAATGGTTCGTTCCTCAACAATCTCTGTTTGAATGATTGGTGGTTCCGGAGGAAAATTTAATGGTTCAGGATCTATGAATTGTCCCTGAATATTATCCGGATTCTCAATTGTGAGGTCGGGTTCAAAAAATGGATTATCGGAAATTTGAATTGGAGTACTTGGTTGACTGGATGACGATTCTAAAGAAAAACCAACGGCGGTAATATTAGCTAGATGTCTTGATCGAGTTACAGGTGGTGAACGTACAAAAGGTGGTGAACGTCATGCTCGGTGCATTCACTGAATATCCTATTAGTTTTTAAAAAGGAAAGAAAAATTATATAAGCTATCCAATCAATAGACTTTTCTGATTTTGCCCACGTTTCGAATAGCCAAAAGATGCAGTAGAGGGGCAGGATTCGTTTGGTCTCAATATAATTGAGGACTGTTTGGCTCTAATAACCCGGTCCACGTACAAATCCAACTATTACTACGAACCAGAAAATTTTGATGTCTATCAATTTAACCACTTAAAATAAATTTTCGTAATTTTAAGAAATTTAGATAAGAAGTAGAATAAAAATCTATGTCCTAAAACTAGAATTGCGAGAAATAAGAAAGAAAAAGAGCGCGTCGAAAAAGGTCGAAAAAGAAAAAAAAATTGAAAAAGGCGTCGAAAAATGAAAGAAACAGAGAATGACTATAAAACTTAAAAACACTCGACTAACCCAACCTTATTACTATCACTAACTTAAAATTATAATCGCAAATTGAGATTACTAATTGGAATGATAATTGATACATAGGTAAAAGGCGTCTAAAAATATTAAAGCTTACAAGTAAAACTATATTCCAAATGGAAATAACTTAAAAATGTACTAAAACTTAAAAAGATGTCACAAAATTCTAAAGCACCTAAATCTTAGTCTAAAGAAAAAACACTTAAGGGATTTTACGGCAAAGCCTAAAAATCTAGAAGTAAAAATAACTATGGCAAAAACTATGTCTTAAAACTAAATATGAACGGAAAATACAAAAGTTACGCTAAAAACAAATAAAAAGGAACAAAATATAAAAATATACTAAAAGTTGTAAAAATTACAATTTTTATAAAAATATTATTTTTATATTATTTATTTAATAAAACTATTAATTTTACAATTTAAATAAACTAATTAAACTAAAAATACAAATTAAATAAATAACACTAAATTAAATTATATAATATATAACCCTAATTAGGGTTTAAATATAATAATAATTATTATAATTCGTAATTAATGCAGGCTGCAGTCAACTGTGGCGTGTCAGACGGGCTCATGCGATCGCATGAGTCCTAAGCTACCCGGCCATGCGATCGCATGGGCTAGGGTTTTGGGCCACAGAGTGGGCTGCTACAGTACCGGACTCGAGTTTTAATATTTTTTTTTTCTGTTTTTGCTGTAAAATATATTTATAAAATATATTTATAAATTAAATAAAACTTATATTTTTACAAACTAAAAAATAGAAATAAATAAACTTTATAAAACTTAAATATTTACCAAACTCTTAAAAATATTTATATTTATATTTTTATTTTTATATTTTTGAATATTTAAAACGTATTTTTACAAAAGCATATTTTTTATTTATAAAAGTAAACTAAAAAGAAAATATATTTTTTTATATTAGCGTTGCGCTTCCGGCTTTTAAGCTAGGTCTTCCCCGGCAGCGGCGCCAAAAATTACTTGATGTTCTGCGAGGTGTATATAAAATAGCTTATATTTTATAAGGAAATACTATTAAATACGATACAATTTTACTCAAGATATTTATTTATTTATTGAATGGATATACTTAAACCTTGCTACAACACTTATAGGCAGTGTACCTAATCGTATAGTAGTGTAGTTTTTAGTAAGTCCGGTTCGTTGGGAAAATCTTTTAATCAAAGCTTAACGTTATATTAGTTTTATTTTATAAAAATACAAATATATATATAAGTAATATTATTATTATAAAGGGGGGTTTTTTTTACCGTTTAATGACCGGTTTGTCGATTTTAAAACTTTAGTCGCAGTTAAAACCAAATGTAAAATATTAAATAAATAAAAGACTTAATTTAAAGTGTAAAGTAAATAACGATAATGAAATTGCGATAAATAAAAGTGCGATAAAATAAACTTGCGATAATTAAAAATACGATAATTAAAAGTGCAATTAAATATAATAACAATAAATAAAAGTGCGATAATTAGAAGTGCAATTAAATATAAAATAAAAGAAATTAAATATGAAATAAAAGAATTATGCTTATTTAAACTTCCGTAATCATGATGTTTGACGTGTTGATTTTAGTTTTATGCCCATGGGTTAATTGTCCTTTGTCCTGGATTATTTAATATGTCCGTCTGGTTTTTGTCCATAACAGTCCATCAGTCATAAATATAAAGTGCGAGTGTCCTCGTCAAATTATCCTTATACCCGAAGTTAAATATTCTAACTAATTGGGGACTTAAACTGTAACAAGGTTTTAATACTTTGTTTAATAATTACACCAGGATGTCGACTGAGTGTAACCCAAGGTTTTAATACTTTGTTATCAATTATGCCAAGTGTCCTTGTACATAATTTCACCCCTGTTTTAATAATTCCAGTGGCTATTAATCCATTCCCGTGTCCGGTTAAATGAACGATTATTCGCACATATAAATATCCCGTCCATCGTGTCCGATTGAGTGTATATGGTTATTTATAGGGACGTCCAATTGTAAATCTTTATATTAAAATTAACAAACTATCATTTAGTTAAACAAATATAAAGCCCATTAATAGCCCATAGTCTAATTTCCACAAGTGTCGTTCTTTTTTCCAAACCCCAATTATGGTACAAAGCCCAATTACCCAATTTTAGTAATTAGCCCAACATCATGATTACTTCGTTTTAAATAAGCATAATAATAACTTAGCTACGAGACATTAATGTAAAAAGGTTGAACATAACTTACAATGATTAAAAATAGCGTAGCGTTACACAGACAGAATTTCGACTTACACCCTTACAACATTCGCTAACACACCCTTATTATTATAAATTAGAATTAAAATTATAATATAAATATAAATATTATACGTTGAATGAGGAGAAGAAAAAGATGTGTTTTGTGTTACACCAAAGCTCGATTTTTATAGGCATGTGATCTGGAAAAGATGCTCATGCGATCGCATGAGCTTTACCCTTCAAGGCCATGCGATCACATGGCCAGCTGGGGAGACTCAAAAGTCTTTGTTTTTTTATGCCGACGGTTTTTAAATATAATATAATATATATATTAATTTTAAGAATTAATTATATATTATATTATATTATATTCATGTGCATAGTTGACTTGAAATTTTTAGTCCGTTGCGTCGAGCGTTGAGAGTTGACTCTGCTCCCGGTTCCGAATTTTCGAACGTCCTTGCGAATAATTTAATATCTTGTACTTTGCGTTTTAAATCTTGTACTCTTGTAATTTTGAGATGTTTCTTATCAATAATTGGAACCTCATTGATTGTATTTTGTACTTTTGAGCTTTTTGGTCGTTTGCGTCTTTAATTCGTCGAATCTGTCTTTTGTCTTCACCTTTTATTATTTAAACGAATATCACTTGTAAATAGAGCAGTTGCAACTAAAAGATTGTCTTTCTTGAGGGATAATGCTATGAAATATATGTTCGTTTTTAGCATTATCATAAAGCAGATAGAAACCTAATGAATACCTAAACAGTTGATATGACTAAGACCTAAGGCAACAATCAAACAAGAACATGCAATAGTCTTGTGTCACACAGTGAAGGTACTAACTAGATCTTAACAGCTCCTAAGAGGTCTCTTCAGAACATTCAATAGGTATACTAGGTCATTCATGTCTCAATTCCTAAGTTTCGTGTCCTAAAAGCGCATTAAATGCCTCTCGGGAACTCCGGCCATACCGAGTTCATAGAATCTTCAGATACAGTATAACCAGGGGTCTTAATCCTATGAAGTAGCTAATTTCATATAGGTGTACAAGTCCTGATCACAACCTAGGTTGGTCAATCCTTAAGATGCTAGCATACAAATCTATCAGACTTCCTAGTTTAGTATTATAACAGTAATCGTACTAAATTAACATAATTACGCTAACCCAGACTTCTATCTGAAGGTATTTCGAATGCCCGAGAGACATATTAAATTAATGTGGCTAATATGTTATGATCCAAGTCGGGTCATACCCAATAACAAGCTTACCAACATTTTATATGTATTTAATCTTAATGATTGGATCGTTAAATAAATACGCGACACTTGAACTTTAGAAAATCGGTTTTCTAAAATATCATCACTTGAGATAGATTATTTGGATAATTTATATTTAATTATTTATAGGTTTAAATAATTATGTTGTGTTATATTTTATAAATTGGTTTATAAAAATATAAGTAACTTAACAAATGCATGTTTTATATAACAAGTATTATAATCCAAGGTATTTTATATAACAAGTTTTATAAAATAAAAATCTTGTTATTGATGCCCCATGGTGGACGGTTTTGGGGTCTTCTAGGAGACACCCATGCCTTGTTTTGTTACTTTTAAGATCACACATATACTCATGTGCATGCTTGTCTCAAAAACCATCTTGTTGACTAAGGAAATATACTTAGTTTTGGAAATAACTCTCTCACTGTTGAGTGTGGGCTGCTGGTCGAAATTTTACAAGGGCAAAGAGAGGTTTTGAGCTTGCTAATCTAGTTCATTAAGTGTCAAAAATTGAAATGTCCCGTTCTTATTGATTAAAAACGTTCCATATTAATTGATTTCGTTGCGAGGTTTTGACCTCTATATGAGACGTTTTTCAAAGACTGCATTCATTTTTAAACAAACCATAACCTTTATTTCATCAATAAAGGTTTAAAAAGCTTTACGTAGATTATCAAATAATGATAATCTAAAATATCCTGTTTACACACGACCATTACATAATGGTTTACAATACAAATATGTTACAACAAAATAAGTTTCTTGAATGCAGTTTTTACACAATATCATACAAGCATGGACTCCAAATCTTGTCCTTATTTAAGTATGCGACAGCGGAAGCTCTTAATAATCACCTGAGAATAAACACGCTTAAAACGTCAACAAAAATGTTGGTGAGTTATAGGTTTAACCTATATATATCAAATCGTAACAATAGACCACAAGATTTCATATTTCAATACACATCCCATACATAGAGATAAAAATCATTCATATGGTGAACACCTGGTAACCGACAATAACAAGATGCATATATAAGAATATCCCCATCATTCCGGGACACCCTTCGGATATGATATAAATTTCGAAGTACTAAAGCATCCGGTACTTTGGATGGGGTTTGTTAGGCCCAATAGATCTATCTTTAGGATTCGCGTCAATTAGGGTGTCTGTTCCCTAATTCTTAGATTACCAGACTTAATAAAAAAGGGGCATATTCGATTTCGATAATTCAACCATAGAATGTAGTTTCACGTACTTGTGTCTATTTTGTAAATCATTTATAAAACCTGCATGTATTCTCATCCCAAAAATATTAGATTTTAAAAGTGGGACTATAACTCACTTTCACAGATTTTTACTTCGTCGGGAAGTAAGACTTGGCCACTGGTTGATTCACGAACCTATAACAATATATACATATATATCAAAGTATGTTCAAAATATATTTACAACACTTTTAATATATTTTGATGTTTTAAGTTTATTAAGTCAGCTGTCCTCGTTAGTAACCTACAACTAGTTTTCCACAGTTAGATGTACAGAAATAAATCGATAAATATTATCTTGAATCAATCCACGACCCAGTGTATACGTATCTCAGTATTGATCACAACTCAAACTATATATATTTTGGAATCAACCTCAACCCTGTATAGCTAACTCCAACATTCACATATAGAGTGTCTATGGTTGTTCCGAAATATATATAGATGTGTCGACATGATAGGTCGAAACATTGTATACGTGTCTATGGTATCTCAAGATTACATAATATATAATACAAGTTGATTAAGTTATGGTTGGAATAGATTTGTTACCAATTTTCACGTAGTTAAAATGAGAAAAATTATCCAATCTTGTTTTACCCATAACTTCTTCATTTTAAATCCGTTTTGAGTGAATCAAATTGCTATGGTTTCATATTGAACTCTATTTTATGAATCTAAACAAAAAAAGTATAGGTTTCTAGTCGGAAAAATAAGTTACAAGTCGTTTTTGTAAAGGTAGTCATTTCAGTCGAAAGAACGACGTCTAGATGACCATTTTAGAAAACATACTTCCACTTTGAGTTTAACCATAATTTTTGGATATAGTTTCATGTTCGTAATAAAAATCATTTTCTCAGAATAACAATTTTTAAATCAAAGCTTATCATAGTTTTTAATTAACTAACCCAAATCAGCCCGCGGTGTTACTACGACGGCGTAAATCCGGTTTTACGGTGTTTTTCGTGTTTCCAGGTTTTAAATCATTAAGTTAGCATATCATATAGATATAGAACATGTGTTTAGTTGATTTTAAAAGTCAAGTTAGAAGGATTAACTTTTGTTTGCGAACAAGTTTAGAATTAACTAAACTATGTTCTAGTGATTACAAGTTTAAACCTTCGAATAAGATAGCTTTATATGTATGAATCGAATGATGTTATGAACATCATTACTACCTTAAGTTCCTTGGATGAACCTACTGGAAAAGAGAAAAATGGATCTAGCTTCAATGGATCCTTGGATGGCTCAAAGTTCTTGAAGCAAAATCATGACACGAAAACAAGTTCAAGTAAGATCATCACTTGAAATAAGATTGTTATAGTTATAGAAATTGAACCAAAGTTTGAATATGATTATTACCTTGTATTAGAATGATAACCTACTGTAAGAAACAAAGATTTCTTGAGGTTGGATGATCACCTTACAAGATTGGAAGTGAGCTAGCAAACTTGAAAGTATTCTTGATTTTATGAAACTAGAACTTTTGGAATTTATGAAGAACACTTAGAACTTGAAGATAGAACTTGAGAGAGTTCAATTAGATGAAGAAAATTGAAGAATGAAAGTGTTTGTAGGTGTTTTTGGTCGTTGGTGTATGGATTAGATATAAAGGATATGTAATTTTGTTTTCATGTAAATAAGTCATGAATGATTACTCATATTTTTGTAATCTTATGAGATATTTCATGCTAGTTGCCAAATGATGGTTCCCACATGTGTTAGGTGACTCACATGGGCTGCTAAGAGCTGATCATTGGAGTGTATATACCAATAGTACATACATCTAAAAGCTGTGTATTGTACGAGTACGAATACGGGTGCATACGAGTAGAATTGTTGATGAAACTGAACGAGAATGTAATCGTAAGCATTTTTGTTAAGTAGAAGTATTTTGATAAGTGTATTGAAGTCTTTCAAAAGTGTATAAATACATATTAAAACACTACATGTATATACATTTTAACTGAGTCGTTAAGTCATCGTTAGTCGTTACATGTAAGTGTTGTTTTGAAACCTTTAGGTTAACGATCTTGTTAAATGTTGTTAACCCAATGTTTATAATATCAAAAGAGATTTTAATTTATTGTATTATCATGATATTATGATGTACGAATATCTCTTAATATGATATATATACATTAAATGTCGTTACAACGATAAACGTTACATATATGTCTCGTTTCAAAATCATTAAGTTAGTAGTCTTGTTTTTACATATGTAGTTCATTGTTAATATAATTAATGATATGTTTACTTATTATAATATCATGTTAACTATATATATAACCATATATATGTCATCATATAGTTTTTTTACAAGTTTTAACGTTCATGAATCACCGGTCAACTTGGGTGGTCAATTGTCTATATGAAACCTATTTCAATTAATCAAGTCTTAATAAGTTTGATTGCTTAACATGTTGGAAACATTTAATCATGTAAACATCAATCTCAATTAATATATATAAACATGGAAAAGTTCGGGTCACTACAGTACCTACCCGTTAAATAAATTTCGTCCCGAAATTTTAAGCTGTTGAAGGTGTTGACGAATCTTCTGGAAATAGATGCGGGTATTTCTTCTTCATCTGATCTTCACGCTCCCAGGTGAACTCGGGTCCTCTACGAGCATTCCATCGAACCTTAACAATTGGTATCTTGTTTTGCTTAAGTCTTTTAACCTCACGATCCATTATTTCGACGGGTTCTTCGATGAATTGGAGTTTTTCGTTGATTTGGATATCATCTAACGGAATAGTGAGATCTTCTTTAGCAAAACATTTCTTCAAATTCGAGACGTGGAAAGTGTTATGTACAGCCGCAAGTTGTTGAGGTAACTCAAGTCGGTAAGCTACTGGTCCGACACGATCAATAATCTTGAATGGTCCAATATACCTTAGATTTAATTTCCCTCGTTTACCAAATCGAACAACGCCTTTCCAAGGTGAAACTTTAAGCATGACCATCTCTCCAATTTCAAATTCTATATCTTTTCTTTTAATGTCAGCGTAGCTCTTTTGTCGACTTTGGGCGGTTTTCAACCGTTGTTGAATTTGGATGATCTTCTCGGTAGTTTCTTGTATAATCTCCGAACCCGTAATCTGTCTATCCCCCACCTCACTCCAACAAATCGGAGACCTGCACTTTCTACCATAAAGTGCTTCAAACGGTGCCATCTCAATGCTTGAATGGTAGCTGTTGTTGTAGGAAAATTCTGCTAACGGTAGATGTCGATCCCAACTGTTTCCGAAATCAATAACACATGCTCGTAGCATGTCTTCAAGTGTTTGTATCGTCCTTTCGCTCTGCCCATCAGTTTGTGGATGATAGGCAGTACTCATGTCTAGACGAGTTCCTAATGCTTGCTGTAATGTCTGCCAGAATCTTGAAATAAATCTACCATCCCTATCAGAGATAATAGAGATTGGTATTCCATGTCTGGAGACGACTTCCTTCAAATACAGTCGTGCTAACTTCTCCATCTTGTCATCTTCTCTTATTGGCAGGAAGTGTGCTGATTTGGTGAGACGATCAACTATTACCCAAATAGTATCAAAACCACTTGCAGTTCTTGGCAATTTAGTGATGAAATCCATGGTAATGTTTTCCCATTTCCATTCCGGGATTTCGGGTTGTTGAAGTAGACCTGATGGTTTCTGATGCTCAGCTTTGACCTTAGAACACGTCAAACATTCTCCTACGTATTTAGCAACATCGGCTTTCATACCCGGCCACCAAAAATGTTTCTTGAGATCCTTGTACATCTTCCCCGTTCCAGGATGTATTGAGTATCTGGTTTTATGAGCTTCTCTAAGTACCATTTCTCTCATATCTCCAAATTTTGGTACCCAAATCCTTTCAGCCCTATACCGGGTTCCGTCTTCCCGAATATTAAGATGCTTCTCCGATCCTTTGGGTATTTCATCCTTTAAATTTCCCTCTTTTAAAACTCCTTGTTGCGCCTCCTTTATTTGAGTAGTAAGGTTATTATGAATCATTATATTCATAGATTTTACTCGAATGGGTTCTCTGTCCTTCCTGCTCAAGGCATCGGCTACCACATTTGCCTTCCCCGGGTGGTAACGAATCTCAAAGTCGTAATCATTCAATAATTCAATCCACCTACGCTGCCTCATATTTAGTTGTTTCTGATTAAATATGTGTTGAAGACTTTTGTGGTCGGTATATATAATACTTTTGACCCCATATAAGTAGTGCCTCCAAGTCTTTAATGCAAAAACAACCGCGCCTAATTCCAAATCATGCGTCGTATAATTTTGTTCGTGAATCTTCAATTGTCTAGACGCATAAGCAATCACCTTCGTTCGTTGCATTAATACACAACCGAGACCTTGCTTTGATGCATCACAATAAATCACAAAATCATCATTCCCTTCAGGCAATGACAATATAGGTGCCGTAGTTAGCTTTTTCTTCAATAACTGAAACGCTTTCTCTTGTTCATCATTCCATTCAAATTTCTTCCCTTTATGCGTTAATGCAGTCAAGGGTTTTGCTATTCTGGAAAAGTCTTGGATGAACCTTCTGTAGTAACCAGCTAGTCCTAAAAACTGGCGTATGTGTTTCGGAGTTTTCGGGGTTTCCCACTTTTCAACAGTTTCTATCTTTGCCGGATCCACCTTAATACCTTTTTTGTTCACTATGTGACCGAGGAATTGAACTTCTTCCAACCAAAATGCACACTTTGAAAACTTAGCGTACAATTCTTCCTTCCTCAATACTTCTAACACCTTTCTCAAATGTTCACCGTGTTCTTGGTCATTCTTTGAGTAAATAAGTATGTCATCAATGAAAACAATGACAAACTTGTCAAGGTATGGTCCACACACTCGGTTCATAAGGTCCATGAACACAGCTGGTGCATTAGTTAAACCAAACGGCATGACCATAAACTCGTAATGACCGTAACGTGTTCTGAAAGCAGTCTTTGGAATATCATCTTCTTTCACCCGCATTTGATGATACCCGGAACGTAAGTCAATCTTTGAATAAACAGACGAGCCTTGTAGTTGATCAAATAAGTCGTCGATTCTCGGTAGTGGGTAGCGGTTCTTGATGGTAAGTTTGTTCAACTCTCGGTAGTCGATACACAACCTGAATGTACCATCTTTCTTCTTGACAAACAAAACAGGAGCTCCCCACGGTGATGTGCTTGGTCGAATGAAACCACGCTCTAAAAGTTCTTGTAATTGGCTTTGCAGTTCTTTCATCTCGCTGGGTGCGAGTCTGTAAGGAGCACGAGCTATTGGTGCAGCTCCTGGTACAAGATCTATTTGAAATTCAACGGATCGATGTGGGGGTAATCCCGGTAATTCTTTCGGAAATACATCGGGAAATTCTTTTGCAATGGGAACATCATTGATGCTCTTTTCTTCAGTTTGTACTTTCTCGACGTGTGCTAGAACAGCATAGCAACCTTTTCTTATTAGTTTTTGTGCCTTCAAATTACTAATAAGATGTAGCTTCGTGTTGCCCTTTTCTCCGTACACCATTAAGGGTTTTCCTTTTTCTCGTATAATGCGAATTGCATTTTTGTAACAAACAATCTCTGCTTTCACTTCTTTCAACCAGTCCATACCGATTATCACATCAAAACTCCCTAACTCTACTGGTATCAAGTCAATCTTAAATGTTTCGCTAACCAGTTTAATTTCTCGATTCCGACATATATTATCTGCTGAAATTAATTTACCATTTGCTAATTCGAGTAAAAATTTACTATCCAAAGGCGTCAATGGACAACTTAATTTAGCACAAAAATCTCTACTCATATAGCTTCTATCCGCACCCGAATCAAATAAAACGTAAGCAGATTTATTGTCAATAAGAAACGTACCCGTAACAAGCTCCGGGTCTTCCTGTGCCTCTACCGCATTAATATTGAAAACTCTTCCACGGCCTTGTCCATTCGTGTTCTCCTGGTTCGGGCAATTTCTAATAATGTGGCCCGGTTTTCCACATTTATAACAAACTACATTGGCATAACTTGCTCCGACACTACTTGCTCCGCCATTACTCGTTCCGACACCATTTGTTCCTTTCGTTCTATTAACCCCTGGTCCGTAGACCTCACACTTCGCCGCGCTATGACCATTTCTTTTACACTTGTTGCAAAATTTGGTGCAGAACCCCGAGTGATACTTTTCACACCTTTGGCATAGCTGCTTCTGATTGTTGTTGTTGTTGTTGCGGATATTATTGTTGTTGGGATGATTGTTGTAGTTGTTGTTGTTGTTGTTGTTGTTGGGCCGTTTGTTGTAGTTGCGATTGATGTTGCGATTGTTGGGATAATTGTTGCGATTATTGTTGTAATTGCTGTTGTTGTTGTATTGGTGATTCTTATCACCGTTTTCCTCCCACTTTCTTTTGACTTGCTTCACATTGGCCTCTTCAGCAGTCTGTTCTTTAATTCTTTCTTCAATCTGGTTCACTAGTTTGTGAGCCATTCTACATGCCTGTTGTATGGAGGCGGGCTCGTGTGAACTTATATCTTCTTGGATTCTTTCTGGTAATCCTTTCACAAACGCGTCGATCTTCTCTTCCTCATCTTCGAATGCTCCCGGACACAATAGGCATAATTCTGTGAATCGTCTTTCGTACATGGTAATATCAAATCCTTGGGTTCGTAACCCTCTAAGTTCTGTCTTGAGCTTATTGACCTCAGTTCTGGGACGGTACTTCTCGTTCATTAAGTGCTTGAATACTGACCACGGTAGTGCGTAAGCATCATCTTGTCCCACTTGCTCTAGATAGGTATTCCACCATGTTAACGCAGAACCTGTGAAGGTATGCGTAGCGTACTTCACTTTGTCCTCTTCAGTACACTTACTTATGGCAAACACCGATTCGACCTTCTCGGTCCACCGTTTCAATCCGATCGGTCCTTCAGTTCCATCAAATTCCAAAGGTTTGCAGGCAGTGAATTCTTTGTAGGTGCATCCTACACGATTTCCTGTACTGCTAGATCCAAGGTTATTGTTGGTATGTAGCGCAGCCTGTACTGCGGCTATGTTTGAAGCTAGAAAAGTACGGAATTCCTCTTCATTCATATTCACGGTGTGTCGAGTAGTCGGTGCCATTTCCTTCAAAATAGTTAAATGGAACAAGTTAATCATACAGAATATTAAGAGTAGTTAATAGTATTTCGTAGCATAATATGAACTCATTTATAAAAGCTTTTTCTTCATATTAGCGTTTTATAAGTTTAAATTCGGGTAGTACCTACCCGTTAAGTTCATACTTAGTAGCTAATATACAATTCAACTACTACAATTCTATATGAAAAACTGATTATAATAATATTTCGCGTTCAAACTTTTATACAATATTTTACAAACTTACAATACCGCTTATTTTACATAAAGCGTGAAATATAGCACACAATAACTTTGATACAAGATAGTTGTGAAGATAATTCTAGCTAGTACACAAGTCGTTCAGCAAAGGCAATAAAGACACGTAATTCATACGTCCAGAAACAAGTCATGCATTCTGGTTTTACTAGGACTACTTCCCATCCTTGGTCTTGTGCAACATAACCGTTATGGCCGTTGATAAGACAGCATGTTGTAACGTCGTCAAAGGGACGAGGGTTACGTAATGTCCAACAGTCCCGTAATAATCTAAAAACCTCATTTCTTACCCCAATTACCGACTCCGTCACTTGTGGAAACGTTTTGTTTAATAGTTGTAGCCCGATGTTCTTGTTCTCACTTTTGTGAGAAGCGAACATTACTAATCCGTAAGCATAACATGCTTCTTTATGTTGCATGTTAGCCGCTTTTTCTAAATCACGAAGTCCAATATTCGGATATATTGAGTCAAAATAATTTCTTAACCCGTTGCGTAAAATAGCATTTGGGTTCCCCGCAATATATGCGTCAAAGTAAACACATCGTAACTTATGGGTTTCCCAATGTGATATCCCCCATCTTTCAAACGAAAGTCTCTTATAAACCAAGACATTCTTGGAACGTTCTTCGAATATCTTACAAACTGATCTCGCCTTAAATAGTTGTGCCGAGGAATTCTGACCGACTCTAGACAAGATTTCATCAATCATGTCTCCGGGTAGGTCTCTTAAAATATTGGGTTGTCTATCCATTTTGTGTTTTTAAACTGTAAAATAGACAAGAGTTAGATTCATAAAAAAATACTTATTAATACAAGCAATTTTTACATATATCATAAAGCATAAGCACACTATATTACATATATTACACCACACGAATACAACTATCTTATTCCGACTCGCTTGTTTCTTCTTCTTCGGTTTTGGTTCGTTTTGCCAAGTTTCTAGGGATATATGATGTTCCCCTAATACGAGCCGTAATTTTCCACATTGGTTTAGAAAAACCTGGTGGTTTAGAGGTTCCCGGGTCATTGTTACAACTTAAGGACTTCGGGGGTTGACGATACATATAAAGTTCATCGGGGTTGGAATTAGATTTCTCTATTTTTATGCCCTTTCCCTTATTATTTTCTTTTGCCTTTTTAAATTCAGTTGGGGTAATTTCTATAACATCATCGGAATTCTCGTCGGAATCCGATTCATCGGAGAATTGGTAATCCTCCCAATATTTTGCTTCCTTGGCGGAAACACCATTGACCATAATTAACTTTGGTCGGTTGGTTGAGGATTTTCTTTTACTTAACCGTTTTATTATTTCCCCCACCGGTTCTATTTCTTCATCCAGTTCCGATTCTTCTTCCGGTTCCGATTCTTCTTCCGGTTCCGACTCTTCTTCCGGTTCCTCTTCGGGAACTTGTGAATCAGTCCACAAATCATTCCAATTTACATTTGACTCTTCATTATTATTAGGTGAGTCAATGGGACTTGTTCTAGAGGTAGACATCTATCACATAATATCAAACACGTTAAGAGATTAATATATCACATAATATTCATATGTTAAAAATATATAGTTTCCAACAAAAATGTTAAGCAATCATTTTTAAAGAAAACACGGTCGAAGTCCAGACTCACTAATGCATCCTAACAAACTCGATAAGACACACTAATGCAAATTTTCTGGTTCTCTAAGACCAACGCTCTGATACCAACTGAAATGTCCCGTTCTTATTGATTAAAAACGTTCCATATTAATTGATTTCGTTGCGAGGTTTTGACCTCTATATGAGACGTTTTTCAAAGACTGCATTCATTTTTAAACAAACCATAACCTTTATTTCATCAATAAAGGTTTAAAAAGCTTTACGTAGATTATCAAATAATGATAATCTAAAATATCCTGTTTACACACGACCATTACATAATGGTTTACAATACAAATATGTTACAACAAAATAAGTTTCTTGAATGCAGTTTTTACACAATATCATACAAGCATGGACTCCAAATCTTGTCCTTATTTAAGTATGCGACAGCGGAAGCTCTTAATAATCACCTGAGAATAAACATGCTTAAAACGTCAACAAAAATGTTGGTGAGTTATAGGTTTAACCTATATATATCAAATCGTAACAATAGACCACAAGATTTCATATTTCAATACACATCCCATACATAGAGATAAAAATCATTCATATGGTGAACACCTGGTAACCGACAATAACAAGATGCATATATAAGAATATCCCCATCATTCCGGGACACCCTTCGGATATGATATAAATTTCGAAGTACTAAAGCATCCGGTACTTTGGATGGGGTTTGTTAGGCCCAATAGATCTATCTTTAGGATTCGCATCAATTAGGGTG
The DNA here is from genome assembly GCF_046630445.1 of Rutidosis leptorrhynchoides. Taxonomy (NCBI): domain Eukaryota; kingdom Viridiplantae; phylum Streptophyta; class Magnoliopsida; order Asterales; family Asteraceae; genus Rutidosis; species Rutidosis leptorrhynchoides. The sequence continues at coordinate 83,595,539 of NC_092333.1, forward strand.
TCTGTTCCCTAATTCTTAGATTACCAGACTTAATAAAAAAGGGGCATATTCGATTTCGATAATTCAACCATAGAATGTAGTTTCACGTACTTGTGTCTATTTTGTAAATCATTTATAAAACCTGCATGTATTCTCATCCCAAAAATATTAGATTTTAAAAGTGGGACTATAACTCACTTTCACAGATTTTTACTTCGTCGGGAAGTAAGACTTGGCCACTGGTTGATTCACGAACCTATAACAATATATACATATATATCAAAGTATGTTCAAAATATATTTACAACACTTTTAATATATTTTGATGTTTTAAGTTTATTAAGTCAGCTGTCCTCGTTAGTAACCTACAACTAGTTGTCCACAGTTAGATGTACATAAATAAATCGATAAATATTATCTTGAATCAATCCACGACCCAGTGTATACGTATCTCAGTATTGATCACAACTCAAACTATATATATTTTGGAATCAACCTCAACCCTGTATAGCTAACTCCAACATTCACATATAGAGTGTCTATGGTTGTTCCGAAATATATATAGATGTGTCGACATGATAGGTCGAAACATTGTATACGTGTCTATGGTATCTCAAGATTACATAATATATAATACAAGTTGATTAAGTTATGGTTGGAATAGATTTGTTACCAATTTTCACGTAGTTAAAATGAGAAAAATTATCCAATCTTGTTTTACCCATAACTTCTTCATTTTAAATCCGTTTTGAGTGAATCAAATTGCTATGGTTTCATATTGAACTCTATTTTATGAATCTAAACAAAAAAAGTATAGGTTTCTAGTCGGAAAAATAAGTTACAAGTCGTTTTTGTAAAGGTAGTCATTTCAGTCGAAAGAACGACGTCTAGATGACCATTTTAGAAAACATACTTCCACTTTGAGTTTAACCATAATTTTTGGATATAGTTTCATGTTCGTAATAAAAATCATTTTCTCAGAATAACAACTTTTAAATCAAAGCTTATCATAGTTTTTAATTAACTAACCCAAATCAGCCCGCGGTGTTACTACGACGGCGTAAATCCGGTTTTACGGTGTTTTTCGTGTTTCCAGGTTTTAAATCATTAAGTTAGCATATCATATAGATATAGAACATGTGTTTAGTTGATTTTAAAAGTCAAGTTAGAAGGATTAACTTTTGTTTGCGAACAAGTTTAGAATTAACTAAACTATGTTCTAGTGATTACAAGTTTAAACCTTCGAATAAGATAGCTTTATATGTATGAATCGAATGATGTTATGAACATCATTACTACCTTAAGTTCCTTGGATGAACCTACTAGAAAAGAGAAAAATGGATCTAGCTTCAATGGATCCTTGGATGGCTCAAAGTTCTTGAAGCAAAATCATGACACGAAAACAAGTTCAAGTAAGATCATCACTTGAAATAAGATTGTTATAGTTATAGAAATTGAACCAAAGTTTGAATATGATTATTACCTTGTATTAGAATGATAACCTACTGTAAGAAACAAAGATTTCTTGAGGTTGGATGATCACCTTACAAGATTGGAAGTGAGCTAGCAAACTTGAAAGTATTCTTGATTTTATGAAACTAGAACTTTTGGAATTTATGAAGAACACTTAGAACTTGAAGATAGAACTTGAGAGAGTTCAATTAGATGAAGAAAATTGAAGAATGAAAGTGTTTGTAGGTGTTTTTGGTTGTTGGTGTATGGATTAGATATAAAGGATATGTAATTTTGTTTTCATGTAAATAAGTCATGAATGATTACTCATATTTTTGTAATCTTATGAGATATTTCATGCTAGTTGCCAAATGATGGTTCCCACATGTGTTAGGTGACTCACATGGGCTGCTAAGAGCTGATCATTGGAGTGTATATACCAATAGTACATACATCTAAAAGCTGTGTATTGTACGAGTACGAATACGGGTGCATACGAGTAGAATTGTTGATGAAACTGAACGAGAATGTAATCGTAAGCATTTTTGTTAAGTAGAAGTATTTTGATAAGTGTATTGAAGTCTTTCAAAAGTGTATAAATACATATTAAAACACTACATGTATATACATTTTAACTGAGTCGTTAAGTCATCGTTAGTCGTTACATGTAAGTGTTGTTTTGAAACCTTTAGGTTAACGATCTTGTTAAATGTTGTTAACCCAATGTTTATAATATCAAAAGAGATTTTAAATTATTATATTATCATGATATTATGATGTACGAATATCTCTTAATATGATATATATACATTAAATGTCGTTACAACGATAAACGTTACATATATGTCTCGTTTCAAAATCATTAAGTTAGTAGTCTTGTTTTTACATATGTAGTTCATTGTTAATATAATTAATGATATGTTTACTTATTATAATATCATGTTAACTATATATATAACCATATATATGTCATCATATAGTTTTTTTACAAGTTTTAACGTTCATGAATCACCGGTCAACTTGGGTGGTCAATTGTCTATATGAAACCTATTTCAATTAATCAAGTCTTAACAAGTTTGATTGCTTAACATGTTGGAAACATTTAATCATGTAAACATCAATCTCAATTAATATATATAAACATGGAAAAGTTCGGGTCACTACAAAAATCCTAACCAAAGTAAAGGTGGTGTTGGTGCAAAAAAGGCTTGGGGTATTACACACTTGAGGCTTCAAGTTAGAGGTGTTTTTCCATCATCTTCATCATCATTTTCAGCTGTCCAAATTTAGCCCTCAACTCATCATTGAGGAGGTATAATCTTCTTCTCTACTTGTTTTATATGTAAGCATAAATTCATGACTTGATATTAATATGGGATTTAACAAAATGGCTTAACAAATATACTTGTTCTATTATTGCTTCCGCTTGCTTTAACTATCTTAAAATTGGTTTTATAATTGTGTAAACTACATGAACATGTTGCTTGTTAAAAATGTTAAATTACATCAATGGTATCTAGAGCCGAGGTCTATGGATTATGCTTCTTATATTGTCTTTAAACCCACTATATTTGCATTCCAAGTACATGCATGAAAATGGAATACAAAAATTGTCGGGTTTGAGTGGGTATATATTTTGGCCGAATTATAAGAGTCCCAAAAGTGGGTTTTGGGCTCTTCTATTTGGTTCATATTTGGTTGTATGATGATGTTCACAATCTAAGCCTTGGCCTTGTGTTTGGTTGTATGTTTGATGATTATTTATTATTCATTTGGTTTTTAATAATATTTATTCAATTGGTTTGTAATAATATTATTTTGGTTATGTAATTTATTTTATATTTGGTATGTAAAATAGATTAGGTTGTAATTTCATTTTTTAGACAAAATGTATTATGATATATTTTGTAAAATGATGAAGATAATGAAGACTTGAAGAACACAAGAAGAAGCATTTGGATGCAAGATTAAGTGGGAGATTTAAAATCTCCTACTTTGTGTTATAACCCCTTAACCGGTGACATTTGTTTTCGGCTAAACAAATGTCCACCAAATTGGCTTGATTGTGAACATATTTGTTTTGCATATATGGTTGTTTATTGTGTTTGTATGTTTGGTTGCTACAAGTAAATCACAAGTTAACAACAAGTAAAATGACAATTTAATTGGTTAAATTAAATATTATTAACGACATGCAAAACGACAATTTAATTGGTTAATTTAAAAATGGCTAAAAGGACATTAATAAACGGTTATTAAGAACATGATAAGGATCATATATATAAAATGGTTTATATCAAGTAATTGTCTTAATTACAAGACATGAAAATGGTTTTTCATATGTACCATACACTAAATGCATGTTGGTGTATGGCATAAAGGTTTTCTTAAACTAGAAATAATGAAAACTTAAAATCCCTTATTAACAAGGCAAACAAGTTAAACGCCATCCTTTTGTGTGACACTTAAAAATATTAGAGAACTCATAATGGGATAAAGGTCACCTAACCGTTATGAACAAACTAATATGATTAAGGTAAATTTTGCACACTTGTGGGATAAAGGTCACCTAACCACTTGTATGTTAAATTTACACGCTTACACAAGTAGGACGACTTGATTTAGGAATCATGAACTTAGGGTCACCGAAGCATGAGGAACAAATAGGCGTTGATGGGATAAATATGCCATGCAAAAGGATTGCATGATCCCATAACTTAGAAGTTGCAAAAGGATTGCAATTGTCATATAATGACTACCTAGCTAAATCAAATGACGGGATAAAGGTCACCTAACTGAAATTTGGTTTACCGTTAGATTCTAAAATTTAATAAATATCAATTGGATTTAAGGGTATTGATTGTTAAATTAAAATTGATACTTAAACAACTTTGTTAAATTTTGTAGATGGCCGCCAATAACAACAACATTCCAAATGCACCAATCAACTTTAACAACCTATCGTTGAGGTCAATCCTTGAAAAGGAAAAACTCAACCATACGAACTTCATGGATTGATTTCGCAATCTAAGAATTGTCCTCAAACTAGAGGGTAGGGCGTATGTGTTGGAAGACCCCATTCCCGATCAACCGGACGAGGATGATACAGAAAGCATGGCTTATTGGGAGAAATATTGCACCGATTGGGTGCAAGTTTCTTGCCTCATGCTTGGGACTATGATACCAAAACTCCAAAAGGATTTCGAGCATATGACATGATCACACAATTGAAGGAGATATTCCTTCAACAAGCTCGTGTCAAGCGATTCGAAACGGTTCGAACGCTTCATGCATGCCGGATGGATGACTCCCAATCCGTTTCATCTTATGTCCTTAAGATGAAAATCCTAATTGATCGAGCGAACCATCTAAACTGCAACGTGTCTAATAAATTAGCCATGGACCTTATCCTTAATTCTTTGTCAAAGAGGTTTGACACATTTGTAATGAATTACAACATGAATGGATGGGATAAAAGCATTGGCGAATTGCATGCCATGCTTAAGACGGCCGAAGCGAGCATGGGTAAAAGGGCTTCACCGATATTTATGATCAATGAAGGCGGGTCCAAAAACAATAACACTTCTAAGCCAAAGGTGGCTAAAAGGAAAGGACCCGCCTACCAGGGCAAGGGCAAGGGAAAGGGGAAGATGTGAAATGTCCTGTTCTTATTGATTAAAAACGTTCCATATTAATTGATTTCGTTGCGAGGTTTTGACCTCTATATGAGACGTTTTTCAAAGACTGCATTCATTTTTAAAACAAACCATAACCTTTATTTCATAAATAAAGGTTTAAAAAGCTTTACGTAGATTATCAAATAATGATAATCTAAAATATCCTGTTTACACACGACCATTACATAATAGTTTACAATACAAATATGTTACATCGAAATCAGTTTCTTGAATGCAGTTTTTACACAATATCATACAAACATGGACTCCAAATCTTGTCCTTATTTTAGTAAGCAACAGCGGAAGCTCTTAGTATTCACCTGAGAATAAACATGCTTTAAACGTCAACAAAAATGTTGGTGAGTTATAGGTTTAACCTATATATATCAAATAGTACCAATAGACCACAAGATTTCATATTTCAATACACATCCCATACATAGAGATAAAAATCATTCATATGGTGAACACTTGGTAACCGACATTAACAAGATGCATATATAAGAATATCCCCATCATTCCGGGACACCCTTCGGATATGATATAAATTTCGAAGTACTAAAGCATCCGGTACTTTGGATGGGGTTTGTTAGGCCCAATAGATCAATCTTTAGGATTCGCGTCAATTAGGGTGTCTGTTCCCTAATTCTTAGATTACCAGACTTAATAAAAAGGGGCATATTCGATTTCGATAATTCAACCATAGAATGTAGTTTCACGTACTTGTGTCTATTTTGTAAATCATTTATAAAACCTGCATGTATTCTCATCCCAAAAATATTAGATTTTAAAAGTGGGACTATAACTCACTTTCACAGATTTTTACTTCATCGGTAAGTAAGACTTGGCCACTGGTTGATTCACGAACCTATAACAATATATACATATATATCAAAGTATGTTTAAAATATATTTACAACACTTTTAATATATTTTGATGTTTTAAGTTTATTAAGTCAGCTGTCCTCGTTAGTAACCTACAACTAGTTGTCCACAGTTAGATGTACAGAAATAAATCGATAAATATTATCTTGAATCAATCCACGACCCAGTGTATACGTATCTCAGTATTGATCACAACTCAAACTATATATATTTTGGAATCAACCTCAACCCTGTATAGCTAACTCCAACATTCACATATAGAGTGTCTATGGTTGTTCCGAAATATATAAAGATGTGTCGACATGATAGGTCAAAACATTGTATACGTGTCTATGGTATCTCAAGATTACATAATATACAATACAAGTTGATTAAGTTATGGGTGGAATAGATTTGTTACCAATTTTCACGTAGCTAAAATGAGAAATATTATCCAATCTTGTTTTACCCATAACTTCTTCATTTTAAATCCGTTTTGAGTGAATCAAATTGCTATGGTTTCATATTGAACTCTATTTTATGAATCTAAACAGAAAAAGTATAGGTTTATAGTCGGAAAAATAAGTTACAAGTCGTTTTTGTAAAGGTAGTCATTTTAGTCGAAAGAACGACGTCTTGATGACCATTTTAGAAAACATACTTCCACTTTGAGTTTAACCATAATTTTTGGATATAGTTTCATGTTTATAATAAAAATCATTTTCCCAGAATAACAACTTTTAAATCAAAGTTTATCATAGTTTTTAATTAAATAACCCAAAACAGCCCGCGGTGTTACTACGACGGCGTAAATCCGGTTTTACGGTGTTTTTCGTGTTTCCAGGTTTTAAATCATTAAGTTAGCATATCATATAGATATAGAACATGTGTTTAGTTGATTTTAAAAGTCAAGTTAGAAGGATTAACTTTTATTTGCGAACAAGTTTAGAATTAACTAAACTATGTTCTAGTGATTACAAGTTTAAACCTTCGAATAAGATAGCTTTATATGTATGAATCGAATGATGTTATGAACATCATTACTACCTCAAGTTCCTTGGATAAACCTACTGGAAATGAGAAAAATAGATCTAGCTTCAAAGGATCCTTGGATGGCTTGAAAGTTCTTGAAGCAGAATCATGACACGAAAACAATTTCAAGTAAGATTTCCACTCGAAATAAGATTGTTATAGTTATAGAAATTGAATTAAAGTTTGAATATGATTATTACCTTGTATTAGAAAGATAACCTACTGTAAGTGACAAAGGTTTCTTGATCTTGGATGATTACTTGGAATGGATTTAGAAAACTTGGAAGTAAACTTGCAATCTTGGAAGTATTCTTGATTTTATGAAACTAGAACTTTTGGAATTTATGAAGAACACTTAGAACTTGAAGATAGAACTTGAGAGAGATCAATTAGATGAAGAAAATTGAAGAATGAAAGTGTTTGTAGGTTTTTTTGGTCGTTGGTGTATGGATTAGATATAAAGAATATGTAATTTTGTTTTCATGTAAATAAGTCATGAATGATTACTCATATTTTTGTAATTTTATGAGATATTTCATGCTAGTTGCCAAATGATGGTTCCCGCATGTGTTAGGTGACTCACATGGGCTGCTAAGAGCTGATAATTGGAGTGTATATACCAATAGTACATACATCTAAAAGCTGTGTATTGTACGAGTACGAATACGGGTGCATACGAGTAGAATTGTTGATGAAACTGAACGAGGATGAAATTGTAAGCATTTTTGTTAAGTAGAAGTATTTTGATAAGTGTCTTTAAGTCTTTCAAAAGTGTATGAATACATATTAAAACACTACATGTATATACATTTTAACTGAGTCGTTAAGTCATCGTTAGTCGTTACATGTAAATGTTGTTTTGAAACCTTTAGGTTAACGATCTTGTTGAATGTTGTTAATCCATTGTTTATTATAACAAATGAGATGTTAAATTGTTATATTATCATGATATTATGATATATAATATATCTTAGTATGATATATATACAGTTAAATGTCGTTACAACGATAATCGTTACATATATGTCTCGTTTCGAAATCATTAAGTTAGTAGTCTTATTTTTACATATGTATTTCATTGTTAATACACTTAATAATATATTTACTTATCATTTAACATAATTAACCAAGTGTATCAATATCTTAATATGATTCATATGTACCTAGTAAGACGTTGTTATAACGATAATCGTTATATATATCGTTTTCGAGTTTCTTAAATTAATAGTCTCATTTTTATGTATATAACTCATTGTTAAAATACCTAATGAGATACATACTTATAATAAAATCATGTTAACTATATATATAACCATATATATGTCATCGTATAGTTTTTACAAGTTTTAACGTTCGTGAATCACCGGTCAACTTGGGTGGTCAATTGTCTATATGAAACCTATTTCAATTAATCAAGTCTTAACAAGTTTGATTGCTTAACATGTTGGAAACACTTAATCATGTAAATAAAAATTTCATTTAATATATATATAAACATAGAAAAGTTCGGGTCACTACAGTACCTACCCGTTAAATAAATTTCGTCCCGAAATTTTAAGCAGTTGGAGGTGTTGACGTATCTTCTGGAAATAAATGCGGGTATTTCTTCTTCATCTGATCTTCACGCTCCCAGGTGAACTCGGGTCCTCTACGAGCATTCCATCGAACCTTAATAATCGGTATCTTGGTTTGTTTAAGTCTCTTAACCTCACGATCCATTATTTCGACGGGTTCTTCAATGAATTGAAGTATTTCATTGATTTAGATTTCGTCCAACGGAATAGTGAGATCTTCTTTAGCAAAATATTTCTTCAAATTTGAGATGTGGAAAGTGTTATGTACAGCCGCGAGTTGTTGAGGTAGCTCCAGTTGGTAAATTACTGGTCCGACATGATCTATAATCTTGAATGGTCCAATGTACCTTGGATTTAGTTTCCCCCGTTTACCAAATCGAACAACGCCTTTCCAAGGTGAAACCTTAAGCATGACCATTTCTCCAATTTCAAACTCTATATCTTTTCTTTTACTGTCCGCGTAGCTCTTTTTTCGACTCTGGGCGGTTTTCAATCTTTGTTGAATTTGGATGATTTTCTCGGTAGTTTCTTGTATTATCTCCGGACCCGTAAGCTGTCTATCCCCCACTTCACTCCAACAAATCGGAGACCTGCACTTTCTACCATAAAGTGCTTCAAACGGCGCCATCTCAATGCTTGAATGGTAGCTGTTGTTGTAGGAAAATTCTGCTAACGGTAGATGTCGATCCCAACTGTTTTCGAAATCAATAACATAAGCTCGTAGCATGTCTTCAAGCGTTTGTATCGTCCTTTCGCTCTGCCCATCAGTTTGTGGATGATAGGCAGTACTCATGTCTAGACGAGTTCCCAATGCTTGCTGTAATGTCTGCCAGAATCTTGAAATAAATCTACCATCCCTATCAGAGATAATAGAGATTGGTATTCCATGTCTGGAGACGACTTCCTTCAAATACCATCGTGCTAACTTCTGCATCTTGTCATTTTCTCTTATTGGCAGAAAGTGTGCTGACTTGGTGAGACGATCAACTATTACCTAAATAGTATCATAACCACTTGCAGTCCTTGGCAATTTAGTAATGAAATCCATGGTAATGTTTTCCCATTTCCATTCCGGGATTTCAGGTTGTTGTAGTAGACCTGATGGTTTCTGATGTTCAGCTTTGCCCTTAGAACACGTCAAACATTCTCCTACATATTTAGTAATATCGGCTTTCATACCTGGCCACCAAAAATGTTTCTTAAGATCCTTGTACAACTTCCCCGTTCCAGGATGTATTGAGTATCTGGTTTTATGAGCTTCTCTAAGTACCATTTCTCTCATATCTCCAAATTTTGGTACCCAAATTCTTTCAGCCCTATACCGGGTTCCGTCTTCCCGAATATTAAGATGCTTCTCCGATCCTTTGGGTATTGATAAGGCTAAAAAGGAACATATATTTCATAGCAAAATCCCCCAAGAAAGACAAGATTTTAGTTGCAATTGTTCCATTTTCAAGTGATATTCGTTTATATTAAATAAGTGCGAAGACAAAAGGCGAAAACGACGAATTAAAGACACAAAGGTCCAAAAAGCTCAAATATACAAGATACAAATAAAAAAGTTCAAATTATTGATGAAGAACGTCTAAAAATGACAAGAGTACAAGTTGCGGAACGCAAAGTACACGATATAAAATAGTACGAAAGGACGTCCGAAAATCCGGAACCGGGACCCGAGCCAAGAAGAAACGCCCGACGCAATGGACCAAAAATATCTAGTCTACTATGCACATAAACATAATATAATATATAAATAATTATTAAAATTATTTATATTTTATATATATTTAATAAATATGTCGACGAACAAGAAGACAAAAGATATGTGAGCTGTCCAGCGTGGCCATGCGAGTCGCATGGCAAATAGGCATAAACCCATGCGAGTCGCATGGCAGTAAAAATCTGGCCAAATGCCTATAAAAAGGCAGTTTATGCACGAACTCAAACACATCTTTTTCTTTTCCTTCTCTGTAAACATATAACATAAATAAATAATTATAATTTTAATTATAATTTTAATAATTATGATTTAGTTTAGTATTGTAACAAATGATTTACGGGTTTTAAGTCAAGACTCTGCCCGTGTAATACTACGATATTAATACCCACTGTAAGTTATGTCTTTCCTTTTTAATTTAATGTCTCGTAGCTAAGTTATTATTATGCTTATTTAAAACGAAGTAATCATGATGTTGGGCTAATTACTAAAATTGGGTAATTGGGCTTTGTACCATAATTAAGGTTTGGGCAAAAGACCGACACTTGTGGAAATTGGACTATTGACTATTAATAGATGGGGGGTATTGTCTAATTGAGTGACAACTCATTGGAGTCTGTCGAACCTATCTTCAAATTAATTATCCTAATAATTAATAATGATTATGGTTGTCCTATTTAGTGACGTTCATATGGAATCTATTATAATCATTTAATTAATTATTCGGGTTGGGTAATTGATTATTCAAACTGATCAAGTGGGTAAATTAATATTCATATCTAATCAAAACAGGGGTAGATTACATACAGTGATAACTGGTGTAATTGTTGACAGAAGTGATAACTGCGTCACAGTTTAAATCCTTAATTAGTTGGAATATTTGACTTCGGGTATAAGGGTAATTTGACGAGGACACTCGCACTTTATATTTATGACCGATGGACTATTATGGACAAAAACCAGATAGACGTATCAAATAAACCAGGACAAAGGACAATTAACCCATGGTAATAAATTAAAATCAACACGTCAAACATCATGATTACGGAAGTTTAAATAAGTATAATTCTTTTATTGTATTTCTCATCGTATCTTTATTTACTGTCATTTTATTACTCGCAATTTTATTTACTGTCATTTTATTTATTGTCATTATTTTACGCACTTTAATTATCGTCATTTATCTTTGCGCTTAAAATATAGAATCGACAAATCGGTCATTAAACGGTAAAACCCCCCTTTTATAATAATATTACTACTTATATAATTATATATATTTTGTATAAATATAGTTGTTAAAAATATAGTAAGTATCACCAGCTCCCTGTGGAACGAACCGGACTTACTAAAAACTACACTACTCTACGATTAGGTACACTGCCTATAATGTTGTAGCAAGGTTTAGGTATATCCCATCCGTAAATTAATAAAACTTGTGTCATATTTTGTAGTATTTTGTATTAAAAATATTATTATTTCGTACACCCCGCTGCACACATCAAGTTTTTGGTGCCGCTGCCGGGGAGATAGTGCTATTTAAGTTTTTATTTACTTTTATAGATTTTCACTAAATTTTATTAGGATAAAAAAAAAATTAAAAAAAAAAATAGATCTATCAAACTGTCGGTAGGAAAGAGTTAAACTTATAGGCTGCTGTACTGTTTTTGATACAACTCATTCTCTGCATCCATTGATGCAATTCTTTAATATTATAATTATTATATTAATATTATTAATTAATTATTATTAAATATTACGGAGTATGTCTTTCTTTATAGACTAAATATATAGCTACTCCTTTTAGATATACATATTTACAAAGAGTTTGACCATCCCACTTTCAGTAGCAACCAAAGTCACCACCGGTTATTTGAAAAAAAAAAAAAAAAAAAAAAAAAACGACATATGATAATGCATGGGACAAGTTACAACTTGATGTGGCCAAAGTGGGTAACAAGCTGGACTTGATTATAATGAGATGTAAATTGAATTTTTTTTTTCTTTCATGGGGCCGGTTTAAGGAGTTGTCATATGAGATTGGAGTGTTGCCAAAATTGTTGGGTCACAAGAAAAACAGTAGGGTCGCGGTCCTTATACTATAAGGAAATTTAAATGATTTTGATTATGATTATAACCATGAGTTTAGGATTAGATTAAGACTTAAAAAAAAAAAAAATAAAAAATTATTTTTAGTTTTATTACCTTTAGTTTTTTTTTAGACTCAGTCGCAACTTTTAGTATTAAGTTTATTTTTGGCGTAGTTATTTTTTTTATTTCTAGAATTTCTAGGTTTGCCGTAAAATCCTTTAAGTGCTTTTTCTTTAGACTAAGATTTAGGTGCTTTAGAATTTTACGATGCCGTATTTCGCACTACTTTCTTATTTTTATTTTTCGACGCCTATTTTTCGATTTTTTTTTATTTTTCGACACTTTTCGACGCGCAATCTATTTCTTCCTTATTTCTCGTCATTCTAGTTATAGGACATAGAATTTTATCTACTTCTTATCTAATATTTCTTAAACGGAAAGAAAAATTATTTAAGTGGTTAAATTAATAGACGTTGACATTTTTCTGGTTCGTAGTAATAGTTGGATTTGTACGTGGAACGGGTTGTTGGAGCCAAACAGTCCTCAATTATATTGAGACCAAACGAATCCTGCCCCTCTGCTGCATCTTTTGGCTATTCGAAACGTGGGCAAAAATCAGAAAAGTCTATTAATTGGATAGCTTATTTAAGTTTTTCTTATTATTTTTATAACTAATAGGATATTCTGTGAATACACCGAGCAAGACTTTCACCGCCGGTCATACGTTCACCACCTGTAACTCGATCAAGACATCTAGCGAATATTGCCGCCGTTGATTTTTCTTTAGAATCGTCATCCAGTCTACCAAATACTCAAACTCAAATTTCCGATAATCCAGTTTTTGAAACCAACCTCACAATTGAGAATCCGGAGAATACTCAGGGACAATTCCGAGACCCTGATCCACTAATTATTCCTCCGGAACCACCAATCATTCAAACAGAGATTGTTGAGGAAGAAACCATTAAATCAGAATCCTCTAGTGATTCGTATTCAACAAATTCAATCATGGAAAATCTAGAACCTCTAAGTATGGAAGATCGAATGCGAGCTAAATGCACGGGCCAAGGTCACGCCATTATTAAGCCAGAAGTTAATGCTCCAGATTATGAAATCAAAGGACAAATTCTACACATGGTAACTAATCAGTGCCAATATAGTGGTGCACCGAATGAAGATCCTAACGAACACCTTCGTACGTTTAAAAGAATTTGTACACTATTCAAAATCCGAGAAGTGGAAGATGAGCAGATCTATCTCATGTTGTTTCCCTGGACTTTAAAGGGAGAAGCCAAAGATTGGTTAGAATCGTTACCTGAAGGGGCGATTGACACATGGGATGTTTTAGTTGAAAAATTTCTTAAACAATTCTTTCCGGCATCTAAAGCCGTGAGACTTCAAGGAGAAATTGTTACGTTCGCGCAAAAGCCAAATGAAACATTATATGAGGCGTGGACAAGATTCGGAAGGATGTTGAGAGGATGTCCTCAACACGGTTTAGACACTTACCAAATAGTACAAATATTCTACCAAGGTGTCAACGTTGCTACACGAAAAGACATCGACATAACAGCTGGTGGTTCCATCATGAAGAAAACCGCAACTGAAGCTTACAAAATTATTGATAATACAGCCTCCCACTCGCATGAGTGGCACCAAGAAAAAGATATTTTTCGTTCATCTAAAGTGGCTAGAGCCGATTCTAGCCATGACTTTGATTCCGTTTCAGCAAAAATAGATGCTTTCGAAAGACGAATGGAAAAGATGAATAAAGATATTCACGCAATACGAATCAGTTGTGAGCTATGCGGTGGACCACACTTATTGAAAGATTGTCACATTGAACCAACATTGGAACAACGAGAGAATGTTTCCTATATGAACCAAAGGCCTGGAAATAATTATCAAAATAATTATCAACCGCCAAAGCTAAACTTCAATCGAAATCAAAACATTCTTTACAATCCAAAAGGACCCGAAAATAACTGGTATAACCAACAAGGTCCGAATAACCAACCAACTCAAAACAACACTTTCAATCAACAAAGACCTGGCTTATATAAACCACAACAACAAACCAAAGAGAAAAAGTCAAATATGGAAGACGTGGTATTCAAGCTAGTTGAATCTCAAACACAATTTATTGAAACTCAAACCCAAACGAACGAGAGATTTGATCAGTCATTAAGAACTCAACAAGCTTCCATTTTGAATCTAGAAAAACACGTAGGTACTCTTGCTAGCATGATGAGTGAGAGGGAACAAGGAAAGCTACCGAGTAATACTGAAGTAAATCCTCGGAATGAGAATGTTAATATGGTTTCAACGAATTCTGAAAAACCAGCACCAGAAGATGGGAAGGTTTTAGATGAGAGTAACAATGAAGAAGTTACACCACCACCACCCGAGTATGTAAAGCCAGTGGTGGCACCATACAAACCACCCATCCCGTTTCCAAGAAAAGGAGTTGAGTATGAGCAAGTGATAGGTAATAAAGATTGTGATACCTCTGGAAAGAAGAAGAAGAAAAAGAATAAGAAAGTGCAAGAAACAAAAGCCGTAAATATAAACCCGGTGAAGACAGTTCCACCAAAACCTCCACCTAGGGTAGGTGATCCGGGTGAATTTATTGTTCCTTGTCTACTTAGTGATTGTGTCATGTATGATGCACTAGCAGATTTAGGTGCGAGTGTAAGTGTTATGCCTCTTTCCTTATATAAGAGATTAGGTGTAGGTGAGTTAACTCCAACGGATATGAGTGTTCGACTCTTTGATCAAACCATTAAGCACCCAGTTGGAATTGCTGACAACCTACCCATTCAAGTAGGTAATTTAACCTTTCTAGTCGAATTCATTGTCATTGACATAGAAGAGGACCCAAACATTCCTCTAATTTTAGGTCGACCATTCTTTGCGTCCACCGGGGCGTTATTTGATGTAGGAAATGGAAGAATGACACTTAAAAGTGGTGACAAATCGATCACCTTTATGATTCGAAAATCTAAACCTCCACCAACCAAAACCGTTGAACCAATAAAAACGATTGGTAATAACCATGTTGTTTTACCAACTCCAACGGCAGTGCTTAGCAATAATGAAACGCCTAAGTGTGGGAAAAATGAAGTAACACCTAATGATAACCCAATAACAAAGGACCCCGTTGTTGATACGAAATTAGATGACCCCGTTATTAACAGTTCAATGAAGAAACTTTTTAAACGGGCTATTGATGCTAGAAGTAAGGGGAACTTTAAGTTATGTAACCGGTTAGTATCCAATCTGTCGCCTAAAGAAAGGGCGAAGCTAGTTGAATTATGGGATATTACGGAAGAAGCCGGGCACTGGCTTAAAGAAAAAGTCACAGATAGGCAAGTTGATTATGGACCAAGAGAAATTGACAATGAAGTTAATCACAATTTCAACACCACAGCTACCTAAGTGTGGGGAGATTCGAATGTTCTAAAAAGATAATGCTGTCTAAAGTTATTTGTTCTGTTCTCGTGTAGTTCCGAGAATGGAATCCGATTGGTCTTTTCCGCTAGCAGACACTAAAGAACTAGTTTTCTCCCTCCATTCTGAATTTTTATTTTTTTTAGGTTTTATTTGAAATTAATATGCATTTTAATTTATGTTTTATTGTGATTTTAAAAAAACAAAATTTACTTTATTTCTTTAAGTTAAAAATATGATTTTTAAAATTCGTCGTAAGTTGAACACTAGGTCATTGAACCGAAATTGCTTTACCCGAGGGTGGGACGGCAAATTTTGTTATCATTATTTTTATTGATCTAAAGTATGCCAAAAAGATATTAGACTTTATAAATTTTTGAACGTGGGGTAATATACCCAACTTCAAAAATATGTATATATATGTTTGTATTTTATATTATGTACAAAACAGGGTAGAACAACGCACTTTCAAAGACTAACATTAAGTTCAGCAAAAGGTACTAATTTTGACGACAAGACGCAAAACAACAAATGTGATATAACAAATGAAGGAATGAATGATGAGGCGCCATCAATCATTCGACGAGCTTGGTAATTACAAACTCGGTATTTTTAATCACTTTTCTACGCTAATCACCCTCATGAATTTAAATTATAGTCTGATTTCATGCAAATGAGGGCATTGCATGATCTTAAGTGTGGGGAAGGATTATAAATTCTCTCAGGTTGGTTTATTTGCCAAATTTTGTGAAAATTTGAAAAATTTTCAATTAAATGAAGTCAAAATCATGATTATACATATTTATGAACGATGAAAACTAGGTGATAATACCGAAATTATCGTTACCTCGAAAAGGACATAAATTGAGAAACACCCTAAAATGCTTGAATTCATTTAAAATGAAATAGAAGAAAATAAAAAGGCAAAGAAAGAAACTAAGTGTGGGAAGAATGTACCAAGTTATTCAATTTAAAACATATATCACATATTTTCGTACAAGATTATTGCAGGTACTTTTGCTTTGGACGATACTAATCAGTTTTACCCGGTTTACTGTAATACTTTTGAAAAAAGAGATGGATCTACACGATGAATCAATTCCATCATTAAAAGGAAGTAAAGTCTTCCGAAAAAGACACGCGCTTCTTGATTTAGGTCATGAAGTTGTCGTCCAGACCAGCTGTAGGTTGACGAAAAATCTAGAAAAGTCATCACTAAAATCAGCAGGAAATCCACGGACCTCAGCATCAAACAGGGTCGCCATGTGGTCAGATTTATCCTAACCATGAGAAGGATTTATCTCGTACAATGGGGGGCACCGTGCAAATTAGCTTGATAAGACTAATGAATCAGATCCCCAGAAAGGATAATCTCCTTAAAGATTAAAAATCAGCATTTAAGCCTGATATTACTCAATCCTTGATATTGACCTTAAAGATTGAGAATTCAAACTCATGGAATTCAATGATATCTAAACTCGAGCTTGAACGAGAAAATATTTTGATCAAAAATACAAACCGATTTGTTTTCTGAAAACCCATTTTCAATGCGTTCATCACCATTGAACGTAAAATCCTAGGAATTCACCTGGAATTCATTAGGTCACCTGAACCAAATCGGGTGTCAACCGTAAGAACGGTGGTTGCATAGCATGGTCGGAGACAGGACCTTGTGCCAGACCGAAAAATCATAGGATGATCTTTACTATTGCTCCTACCAAGGATAGTACTAGCATCCGACACGTCAAAAGACCATAATCATCTGCATGTCATGGGACATTGCCTTAACAGTTTCTTGTTCATCGCTTTCCTTTACAACCGGACGGTAGTTTACCGAAAGGTAATATACGGAACAAGTAAATTGGATGTGTGCTTTCCGATACAGGGGTAGCAGTGGATTACACGAACCTAAATGTTTTTAGCCAAAATATTGATCCACAAATATATTTTGCAACACCGATGGTGGGTCAAATCAGAAAACTTGTCTAGGGTAAAATCTAGCTTGAATTTTTAAAAGATCAAATGTTTTCATAAAGATCCAATTTCCTAAAGGATCTACATTTTTATAGTCATGTGGGACTGTAAACCGCCTTTTAAATGTGCACTTTGCTTTGGAAACCGAAAGTAAATCGGCTATTTGATTGCAAGTGTCGTTGACCTAAACCCAAGGCAACTGTGGATGACACACCCACCTTTAACCATGGTTCTATTGTTAATATCATTGTTTATACCGCTCTATCAAAATCACTGATGTACAAAGTGTGAAGAATAAAGAAGTGATTCGTGTGATGTATTATATTATTTCAAGACTGTATTGCTTGAGGACAAGCAACGCTCAAGTGTGGGGATATTGATAAGGCTAAAAAGGAACATATATTTCATAGCAAAATCCCCCAAGAAAGACAAGATTTTAGTTGCAATTGTTCCATTTTCAAGTGATATTCGTTTATATTAAATAAGTGCGAAGACAAAAGGCGAAAACGACGAATTAAAGACACAAAGGTCCAAAAAGCTCAAATATACAAGATACAAATAAAAAGGTTCAAATTATTGATGAAGAACGTCTAAAAATGACAAGAGTACAAGTTGCGGAACGCAAAGTACACGATATAAAATAGTACGAAAGGACGTCCGAAAATCCGGAACCGGGACCCGAGCCAAGAAGAAACGCCCGACGCAATGGACCAAAAATATCTAGTCTACTATGCACATAAACATAATATAATATATAAATAATTATTAAAATTATTTATATTTTATATATATTTAATAAATATGTCGACGAACAAGAAGACAAAAGATATGTGAGCTGTCCAGCGTGGCCATGCGAGTCGCATGGCAAATAGGCATAAACCCATGCGAGTCGCATGGCAGTAAAAATCTGGCCAAATGCCTATAAAAAGGCAGTTTATGCACGAACTCAAACACATCTTTTTCTTTTCCTTCTCTGTAAACATATAACATAAATAAATAATTATAATTTTAATTATAATTTTAATAATTATGATTTAGTTTAGTATTGTAACAAATGATTTACGGGTTTTAAGTCAAGACTCTGCCCGTGTAATACTACGATATTAATACCCACTGTAAGTTATGTCTTTCCTTTTTAATTTAATGTCTCGTAGCTAAGTTATTATTATGCTTATTTAAAACGAAGTAATCATGATGTTGGGCTAATTACTAAAATTGGGTAATTGGGCTTTGTACCATAATTAAGGTTTGGGCAAAAGACCGACACTTGTGGAAATTGGACTATTGACTATTAATAGATGGGGGGTATTGTCTAATTGAGTGACAACTCATTGGAGTCTGTCGAACCTATCTTCAAATTAATTATCCTAATAATTAATAATGATTATGGTTGTCCTATTTAGTGACGTTCATATGGAATCTATTATAATCATTTAATTAATTATTCGGGTTGGGTAATTGATTATTCAAACTGATCAAGTGGGTAAATTAATATTCATATCTAATCAAAACAGGGGTAGATTACATACAGTGATAACTGGTGTAATTGTTGACAGAAGTGATAACTGCGTCACAGTTTAAATCCTTAATTAGTTGGAATATTTGACTTCGGGTATAAGGGTAATTTGACGAGGACACTCGCACTTTATATTTATGACCGATGGACTATTATGGACAAAAACCAGATAGACGTATCAAATAAACCAGGACAAAGGACAATTAACCCATGGTAATAAATTAAAATCAACACGTCAAACATCATGATTACGGAAGTTTAAATAAGTATAATTCTTTTATTGTATTTCACATCGTATCTTTATTTACTGTCATTTTATTACTCGCAATTTTATTTACTGTCATTTTATTTATTGTCATTATTTTACGCACTTTAATTATCGTCATTTATCTTTGCGCTTAAAATATAGAATCGACAAACCGGTCATTAAACGGTAAAACCCCCCTTTTATAATAATATTACTACTTATATAATTATATATATTTTGTATAAATATAGTTGTTAAAAATATAGTAAGTATCACCAGCTCCCTGTGGAACGAACCGGACTTACTAAAAACTACACTACTCTACGATTAGGTACACTGCCTATAGTGTTGTAGCAAGGTTTAGGTATATCCCATCCGTAAATTAATAAAACTTGTGTCATATTTTGTAGTATTTTGTATTAAAAATAATACTATTTCGTACACCCCGCTGCACACATCAGGTATTTCATCCTTTAAATTTCCCTCTTTTAAAACTCTTTGTTGCGCCTCCTTTATTTGAGTAGTAAGGTTAGTGTAAATCATTATATTCATAGATTTTACTCGAATGGGTTCTCTGTCCTTTCTGCTCAAGGCGTCGGCTACCACATTTGCCTTCCCCGGGTGGTAACGAATCTCAAAGTCGTAATCATTCAACAATTCAATCCACCTACGCTGCCTCATATTCAGTTGTTTCTGATTAAATATGTGTTGAAGACTTTTGTGGTCGGTATATATAATACTTTTGACCCCATATAAGTAGTGCCTCCAAGTCTTTAATGCAAAAACAATCGCGCCTAATTCCAAATCATGCGTCGTATAATTTTGCTCGTGAATCTTCAATTGTCTAGACGCATAAGCAATCACCTTCGTCCATTGCATTAATACACAACCGAGACCTTGCTTTGATGCGTCACAATAAATCACAAAATCATCATTCCCTTCAGGCAATGACAATATAGGTGTCGTAGTTAGCTTTTTCTTCAATAATTGAAATGCCTTCTCTTGTTCATCCTTCCATTCAAATTTCTTCCCTTTATGCGTTAATTCAGTCAAGGGTTTTTCTATTTTGGAGAAATCTTGGATGAATCTTCTGTAGTAACCAGCCAATCCTAAAAATTGACGTATATGCTTCGGAGTTTTTGGGGTTTCCCACTTTTCAACGGTTTCGATCTTTGCCGGGTCCACCTGGATACCTTCTTTGTTCACTACGTGACCGAGGAATTGAACTTCTTCTAACCAAAATGCACACTTTGAAAACTTAGTTTACAGTTTTTCTTTCCTCAATACTTCTAGCACTTTTCTCAAATGTTCTTCGTGCTCTTGATCATTCTTTGAGTAAATAAGTATGTCATCGATGAAAACAATGACAAACTTGTCAAGATATAGCCCACACACTCGGTTCATAAGGTCCATGAACATAGCAGGTGCGTTAGTCAATCCAAACGGCATAACCATAAACTCGTAATGACCATAACGCGTCCTAAAAGCAGTTTTTGGAATATCATCCTCCTTTACTCGCATTTGATGATATCCAGAACGTAAATCGATCTTCGAATAAACCGACGAGCCTTGTAGTTGATTAGATAAGTCGTCAATTCTCGGCAGTGGATAACGGTTTTTGATGGTAAGTTTGTTCAACTCTCTGTAGTCAATACACAACCTAAATGTACCATCCTTCTTCTTGACAAACAAAACAGGAGCTCCCCATGGTGATGAGCTTGGTCGAATGAAACCACGTTCTAATAGTTCTTGCAGTTGGATTTGCAGTTCTTTTATCTCACTGGGTGCGAGTCTATACGGAGCACGAGCTATTGGTGCAGCTCCGGGTACAAGATCTATTTGAAATTCAATAGATCGATGTGGAGGTAGTCCCGGTAATTCTTTTGGAAATACATCGGGAAATTATTTTGCAACGGGAACATCATTGATGCTCTTTTCTTCAGTTTGTACTTTCTCGACGTGTGCTAGAACAGCATAGCAACCTTTTCTTATTAGTTTTTGTGCCTTCAAATTACTAATAAGATGTAGCTTCATGTTGCCCTTTTCTCCGTACACCATTAAGGGTTCTTCTTCTTCTCGTACAATGCGAATTGCATTTTTATAACATACGATCTCTGCTTTCACCTTCTTCAGCCAGTCCATGCCAACTATTACATCAAAACTCCCTAACTCTACTGGTATCAAATCAATCTTAAATATTTCGCTACCCAGTTTAATTTCTCGATTCCGGCATATATTATCTGCTGAAATTAATTTACCGTTTGCTAATTCGAGTAAAAATTTACTATCCAATGGCGTCAATGGACAACTTAATTTAGCACAAAAATCTCTACTCATATAGCTTCTATCCACACCCGAATCAAATAAAACATAAGCAGATTTATTGTCAATAAGAAACGTACCCGTAACAAGCTCCGGGTCTTCCTGTGCCTCTGCCGCATTAATATAGAAAACTCTTCCACGACCTTGTCCATTCATGTTCTCCTAGTTCGGGCAATTTCTAATAATGTGGCCCGGTTTTCCACATTTATAACAAACTACATTGGCATAACTTGCTCCGACACTACTTGCTCCGCCATTACTCGTTCTGACACCATTTGTTCCTTTCGTTATGTTAACCCCTGGTCTGTAGACCTCACACTTCGCCGCGCTATGACCATTTCTTTTACACTTGTTGCAAAATTTGGTGCAGAACCCCGAGAGATACTTTTCACACCTTTGGCATAGCTGCTTCTAATTGTTGTTGTTGTTGCGGTTGTTATTGTTGTTGGGATTATTGTTGTAGTTGCTGTTGTTGTTGTTGTTGTTGTTGTTGGGCCGTTTGTTGTAGTTGCGATTGATGTTGCGATTGTTGGGATAATTGTTGCGATTATTATTGTAATTGTTGTTGTTGTTGTATTGGTGATTCTTATCACCGTTTTCCTCCCACTTTCTTTTGACTTGCTTCACATTGGCCTCTTCAGCCGTCCATTCTTTAATTCTTTCCTCAATCTGGTTCACTAGTTTGTGAGCCATTCTACATGCCTGTTGTATGGAGGCGGGCTCGTGTGAACTTATATCTTCTTGGATTCTTTCCGGTAATCCTTTCACAAACGCGTCGATCTTCTCTTACTCATCTTCGAATGCTCCCGGACACAATAGGCACAATTCTATGAATCGTCTTTCGTACGTGGTAATATCAAATCCTTGGGTTCGTAACCCTCTAAGTTCTGTCTTGAGCTTATTGACCTCGGTTCTGGGACGGTACTTCTCGTTCATCAAGTGCTTGAATGCTGACCACGGTAGTGCGTACGCATCATCTTGTCCCACTTGCTCTAGATAGGTATTCCACCATGTTAACGCAGAACCTGTGAAGGTATGCGTAGCGTACTTCACTTTGTCCTCTTCAGTACAATTACTTATGGAAAACACCAATTCGACCTTCTCGGTCCACCGTTTCAATCCGATCGGTCCTTCGGTTCCATCAAATTCCAAAGGTTTGCAGGCAGTGAATTCTTTGTAGATGCATCCTACACGATTTCCTGTACTGCTAGATCCAAGGTTATTGTTGGTATGTAGCGCAGCCTGTACTGCGGCTATGTTTGAAGCTAGAAAAGTACGGAATTCCTCTTCATTCATATTCACGGTGTGTCGAGTAGTCGGTGCCATTTCCTTCAAAATAGTCAAATGGAACAAGTTAATCATACAGAATATTAAGAGTAGTTAATAGTATTTCGTAGCATAATATGAACTTATTTATAAAAGCTTTTTCTTCATATTAGCGTTTTATAAGTTTAAATTCGGGTAGTACCTACCCGTTAAGTTCATACTTAGCAGCTAATATACAATTCAACTACTACAATTTTATATGAAAAACTGATTATAATAATATTTCGCGTTCAAACTTTTATACAATATTTTACAAACTTACAATACCGCTTATTTTACATAAAGCATGAAATATAGCACATAATAACTTTGATACAAGATAGTTGTGAAGATAATTCTAGCTAGTACACAAGTCGTTCAGCAAAGGCAATAAAGACACGTAATTCATACGTCCAGAAACAAGTCATGCATTCTGGTTTTACTAGGACTACTTCCCATCCTTGGTCTTGTGGAACATAACCATTATGGCCGTTGATAAGACAGCGTGTTGTAACGTCGTCAAAGGGACGAGGGTTACGTAATGACCAACAGTCTCGTAATAACCTAAAAACCTCATTTCTTACCCCAATTACCGACTCCGTCACTTGTGGGAACGTTTTGTTTAATAGTTGTAGCCCGATGTTCTTTTTCTCACTTTGGTGAGAAGCGAACATTACTAACCCGTAAGCATAGCATGCTTCTTTATGTTGCATGTTAGCCGCTTTTTCTAAATCATGAAGTCCTATATTCTGATACATTGAGTCAAAATAATTTCTTAACCCGTTGCGTAAAATAGCATTTGGGTTCACCGCAATATATGCATCAAAGTAAACACATCGTAACTTATGGGTTTCCTAATGTGATATCCCCCATCTTTCAAACGAAAGTCTCTTATAAACCAAGACATTCTTGGAACGTTCTTCGAATGTCTTACAAACTGATTTCGCCGTAAATAGTTATGCCGAAGAATTCTGACCGACTCTAGACAAGATTTCATCAATCATGTCTCCAGGTAGGTCTCTTAAAATATTGGGTTGTCTATCCATTTTGTATTTTTATACTGTAAAATAGACAAGAGTTAGATTCATAAAAAAAATACTTATAAATACAAGCAATTTTTACATATATCATAAAGCATAAGCACACTATATTACATATATTACACCACACGAATACAACTATCTTATTCCGACTTGCTCGTTTCTTCTTCTTCGGTTTTGGTTCGTTTTGCCAAGTTTCTAGGGATATATGATGTTCCCCTAATACGAGCTGTCGTTTTCCACAACGGTTTAGAAAATCCCGGTGGTTTAGAGGTTCCCGGGTCATTGTTACAACTTAAGGGCTTCGGGGGTTGACGATACATATAAAGTTCATCGGGGTTGGAATTAGATTTCTCTATTTTTATGCCCTTTCCCTTATTTTTTTCTTTTGCCTTTTTAAATTCAGTTGGGGTAATTGCTATAACATCATCGGAATTCTCGTCGGAATCCGATTCATCTGAGAATTGGTAATCCTCCCAATATTTTGCTTCCTTGGCGGAAACACCATTGATCATAATTAACCTTGGTCGGTTAGTTGAGGATTTTCTTTTACTTAATCGTTTTATTATTTCCCCAACCGGTTCTATTTCCTCCTCCGGTTCCTCCTCTTCCGGTTTTGATTCTTCTTCCGGTTCTGATTCTTCTTCCGGTTCTTCTTCGGGAACTTGTGAATCAGTCCAATATATATTCGACTCTTCGTTATTATTAGGTGAGTCAATGGGATTTGTGCTAGAGGTAGACATCTATCACACAATATCAAACATGTTAATAATATATAGTTTCCAACAAAAATGTTAAGCAATCATTTTTAAAGAAAACACGGTCGAAGTCCAGACTCACTAATGCATCCTAACAAACTCGATAAGACACACTAATGCAAATTTCTGGTTCTCTAAGACCAACGCTCGGATACCAACTGAAATGTCCTGTTCTTATTGATTAAAAACGTTCCATATTAATTGATTTCGTTGTGAGGTTTTGACCTCTATATGAGACGTTTTTCAAAGACTGCATTCATTTTTAAAACAAACCATAACCTTTATTTCATAAATAAAGGTTTAAAAAACTTTACGTAGATTATCAAATAATGATAATCTAAAATATCCTGTTTACACACGACCATTACATAATGGTTTACAATACAAATATGTTACATCGAAATCAGTTTCTTGAATGCAGTTTTTACACAATATCATACAAACATGGACTCCAAATCTTGTCCTTATTTTAGTATGCAACAGCGGAAGCTCTTAGTATTCACCTGAGAATAAACATGCTTTAAACGTCAACAAAAATGTTGGTGAGTTATAGGTTTAACCTATATATATCAAATCGTAACAATAGACCACAAGATTACATATTTCAATACACATCCCATAAATAGAGATAAAAATCATTCATATGGTGAACACCTGGTAACCGACATTAACAAGATGCATATATAAGAATATCCCCATCATTCCGGGACACCCTTCGGATATGATATAAATTTCGAAGTACTAAAGCATCTGGTACTTTGGATGGGGTTTGTTAGGCCCAATAGATCTATCTTTAGGATTCGCGTGAATTAGGGTGTCTGTTCCCTAATTCTTAGATTACCAGACTTAATAAAAAAGGGCATATTCGATTTCGAAAATTCAACCATAGAATGTAGTTTCACGTACTTGTGTCTATTTTGTAAATCATTTATAAAACCTGCATGTATTCTCATCCTAAAAATATTAGATTTTAAAAGTGGGACTATAACTCACTTTCACAGATTTTTACTTCGTCGGGAAGTAAGACTTGGCCACTGGTTGATTCACGAACCTATAACAATATATACATATATATCAAAGTATGTTCAAAATATATTTACAACACTTTTAATATATTTTGATGTTTTAAGTTTATTAAGTCAGCTGTCCTCGTTAGTAACCTACAACTAGTTGTCCACAGTTAGATGTACAGAAATAAATCGATAAATATTATCTTGAATCAATCCACGACCCAGTGTATACGTATCTCAGTATTGATCACAACTCAAACTATATATATTTTGGAATCAACCTCAACCCTATATAGCTAACTCCAACATTCACATATAGAGTGTCTATGGTTGTTCCGAAATATATATAGATGTGTCGACATGATAGGTCGAAACATTATATACGTGTCTATGGTATCTCAAGATTACATAATATACAATACAAGTTGATTAAGTTATGGTTGGAATAGATTTGTTACCAATTTTCACGTAGCTAAAATGAGAAAAATTATCCAATCTTGTTTTACCCATAACTTCTTCATTTTAAATCCGTTTTGAGTGAATCAAATTGCTATGGTTTCATATTGAACTCTATTTTATGAATCTAAACAGAAAAAGTATAGGTTTATAGTCGGAAAAATAAGTTACAAGTCTTTTTTGTAAAGGTAGTCATTTCAGTCGAAAGAACGACATCTAGATGACCATTTTAGAAAACATACTTCCACTTTGAGTTTAACCATAATTTTTGGATATAGTTTCATGTTCATAATAAAAATCATTTTCCCAGAATAACAACTTTTAAATCAAAGTTTATCATAGTTTTTAATTAACTAACCCAAAACAGCCCGCGGTGTTACTACGACAGCGTAAATCCGGTTTTACGGTGTTTTTCGTGTTTCTAGGTTTTAAATCATTAAGTTAGCATATCATATAGATATAGAACATGTGTTTAGTTGATTTTAAAAGTCAAGTTAAAAGGATTAAGTTTTATTTGCGAACAAGTTTAGAATTAACTAAACTATGTTCTAGTGATTACAAGTTTAAACCTTCGAATAAGATAGCTTTATATGTATGAATCGAATGATGTTATGAACATAATTACTACCTCAAG
This sequence comes from Rutidosis leptorrhynchoides, assembly GCF_046630445.1. Taxonomy (NCBI): domain Eukaryota; kingdom Viridiplantae; phylum Streptophyta; class Magnoliopsida; order Asterales; family Asteraceae; genus Rutidosis; species Rutidosis leptorrhynchoides. The sequence goes on from NC_092333.1 coordinate 83,622,634, forward strand.
TTCCTTGGATAAACCTACTGGAAATGAGAAAAATAGATCTAGCTTCAAAGGATCCTTGGATGGCTTGAAAGTTCTTGAAGCAGAATCATGACACGAAAACAATTTCAAGTAAGATTTCCACTCGAAATAAGATTGTTATAGTTATAGAAATTGAATTAAAGTTTGAATATGATTTTACCTTGTATTAGAAAGATAACCTACTGTAAGTAACAAAGGTTTCTTGATCTTGGATGATTACTTGGAATGGATTTAGAAAACTTGGAAGTAAACTTGCAATCTTGGAAGTATTCTTGATTTTATGAAACTAGAACTTTTGGAATTTATGAAGAACACTTAGAACTTGAAGATAGAACTTGAGAGAGATCAATTAGATGAAGAAAATTGAAGAATGAAAGTGTTTGTAGGTGTTTTTGGTCGTTGGTGTATGGATTAGATATAAAGGATATGTAATTTTGTTTTCATGTAAATAAGTCATGAATGATTACTCATATTTTTGTAATTTTATGAGATATTTCATGCTAGTTGCCAAATGATGGTTCCCACATGTGTTAGGTGACTCACATGGGCTGCTAAGAGCTGATAATTGGAGTGTATATACCAATAGTACATACATCTAAAAGCTATGTATTGTACGAGTACGAATACGGGTGCATACGAGTAGAATTGTTGATGAAACTGAACGAGGATGTAATTGTAAGCATTTTTGTTAAGTAGAAGTATTTTGATAAGTGTCTTGAAGTCTTTCAAAAGTGTATGAATACATATTAAAACACTACATGTATATACATTTTAACTGAGTCGTTAAGTCATCGTTAGTCGTTACATGTAAATGTTGTTTTGAAACCTTTAGGTTAACGATCTTGTTGAATGTTGTTAACCCATTGTTTATTATAACAAATGAGATGTTAAATTGTTATATTATCATGATATTATGATATATAATATATCTTAGTATGATATATATACAGTTAAATGTCGTTACAACGATAATCGTTACATATATGTCTCGTTTCGAAATCATTAAGTTAGTAGTCTTATTTTTACATATGTATTTCATTGTTAATACACTTAATAATATATTTACTTATCATTTAACATAATTAACCAAGTGTATCAATATCTTAATATGATTCATATGTACCTAGTAAGACGTTGTTATAACGATAATCGTTATATATATCGTTTTCGAGTTTCTTAAATTAATAGTCTCATTTTTATGTATATAACTCATTGTTAAAATACCTAATGAGATACATACTTATAATAAAATCATGTTAACTATATATATAACCATATATATGTCATCGTATAGTTTTTACAAGTTTTAACGTTCGTGAATCACCGGTCAACTTGGGTGGTCAATTGTCTATATGAAACCTATTTCAATTAATCAAGTCTTAACAAGTTTGATTGCTTAACATGTTGGAAACACTTAATCATGTAAATAACAATTTCATTTAATATATATATATAAACATGGAAAAGTTCGGATCACTACAAGATGGTTACCCCAACCAACAATAACAAGAAGCAAAAGGTTGCCGGTAAAGCTAACCCCAAGGAAGATCCGTGCTTTGGTTGCGGTGAAATGGGTCACTGGAAACGCAACTTCCCGGTCTACCTAAAGGAGTTGAAAGAAAAGAGGGATGCAGGGCAAACCTCAGGTAATGTATATATAGTATACGTTGAGCTTAGTATTACTTCTTCTAATACATGGGTATTAGACACAGGATGTGGAACTCATATTTGCAATTCTTTGCAGGGGTTCAAAAGAAGTAATCAAGATGCGGGAACAACAAGTCTCTTCATGGGAAATGGAGCAAGGGTGCAAGTGAAAGCTCAAGGAGACTTTGTTTTAAAGCTTCCAAGTGGTTTGGAGCTTATTTTGAAAAAAATTTTGTATGCACCCGATTTATCATGAAACATTATTTCTATATCTCGTTTGAAACAATATGGTTTTAATCTTAATTTCATTAATGATGATATCCATGTTTATTTAGATAATGTGTTCTATTTTAAGGCTTCGCCTTTGAATGGTATTTATGAATTGGTTCATGATGACACATCATTCAGTAGCTCAATATTCCATGCAAACACCAAGAAACTCAAAAGGGATTTGAGTGAGTCCTTCTTATGGAATTGTCGCCTTGGTCACATAAACAAGTACCGAATGCATACACTTCAAAAGAATGGACTTTTGAAATCAAATGAACTAGACTCATTTGATGTATGTGAATCTTGTTTACAAGGCAAAATGACTAAAGCACCTTTCAAAGGGACCTATGAAAGGGCTAAAGACTTATTAGGATTAATACATTCGGATGTATGTGGACCTTTTAAGTCCATGACTAGAAAAGGTGAAAGATACTTCGTCACTTTCATTGATGACTTCAGTCGTTTCGGATATGTCTATTTATTAAGGCACAAGGACGAAACTTTTGAAGCATTCAAAGAATATCAAAACGAAGTACAAAATCAACTCAACAAGACAATCAAGGTACTTCGTACCGATAGAGGAGGTGAATACCTAAGCGATGCTTTCCAAGATCATCTTAGAAATTGTGGGATTATCTCGCAACTTACTCCACCCGGGACACCACAGCTTAATGGTGTATCCGAAAGGAGGAACTGAACCCTAATGGATATGGTTCGATCTATGATGGCTAGAAGCTCGTTACCTCTATCATTTTGGGGTTATTGTCTATGCTCTGCGGCTCGTATTTTAAATATGGCCCCAACCAAGAAAGTGGAACGAACTCCTCATGAGGTGTGGTTTGGAAAACCTCCATCTCTATCATACTTAAAGGTATGGGGATGTGAAGCTTATCCTAAGTGTTACGTCCCTAATAAGTTGAATGCTTAATCCACGAAGTGTATCTTCATAGGATATCTCAAGGATGATATGGGATATTATTTCTATGATCCTTCCGAACAGAATGTATTTGTTGCTCGGAAGGCTGAATTCCTTGAAACTAAGTTCCTAATGGAAGGTAAAAGTGAAAGGAAGATAGATCTTGAATAGGTTCAAGATCAAACAGAGGATACACAATTGGTTGACACTAGCACTCAACATGAAAATGTTGAGAATGATCAAATGGATGATCAAAGTATACAAGACGTTCGCAGATCTGGTAGGATTGGTAATCCTCCTGAAAGATATGGGTTTCTCATGGATGGTTGCTATGTGGTTGATTTAGATGAACCAACAAACTACCAAGATGCTTTATCAAGGATTGATAAGGATAAATGGCAGGAATCCATGAACGCTGAGACGCAATCCATGTATGACAACCAAGTTTGGGAACTTGTTGAACAACCTACTGGCTCAAGGCTAGTTGATTGTAAATGGCTTTTCAAGATGAAAACCGACATACATGGAAACTTGGATACATATAAAGCTAGACTTGTAGCAAAAGGTTTCACTCAAACTCAAGGGGTTGACTATGATGAAACTTTTTCGCCTGTGGCAAAGCTAAAGTCTATTAGGATATTACTTGCCATTGTCGCTCATTATGATTATGAAATATGGCAAATGGATGTCAAGACAGCTTTCCTAAATGGACATCTCGAGGAAGATGTCTATATGGTTCAGCCTGAAGGTTTTGTTGATCTGAAATATCCTAAAAAGGTATTCAAGTTAGAGAAGTCAATCTACGGATTGAAACAAGCATCTAGAATGTGGAATCATCATTTTAATGAGGAGACCAAAAATTTGGCTTCATTAAAAATGGTGATGAAGCTTGTGTATACAAGAAAGCTAGTGGGAGCACAATCATGTTCCTTGTACTATATGTGGATGATATATTGATATTTGGGAACGATATTCCGGCAATGCAAGGTGTTAAAACTTGGTTAAGTAAATACTTCTCCATTAAGGATCTTGGAGAAGCACAATACATTTTGGGGATTGGGATCTATAGGGATAGATCCTAGAAACTGATAGGTTTAAATCAAAGTGCATACATTGAAAAGATCTTGAAATGGTTCAAGATGGAGAACTCTAAGAAAGGTTTGGTACCTATTCAAAGAGGAACTCTTCTCAGTTCATCTCAGTGCCCTGCAACGAAAGATGAACAGGAGAGAATGAAGAAAGTCCCATATGCATCTGCCATTGGGTCAATCATGTATGCAATGATATGCACTAGACCAGATGTGTCATGCGCTCTTAGCCTGACAAATAGATACCAGAATAACCCAGGGAATAGCCATTGGATTGCTGTCGAAAGTATATTGAAATACCTTAGGAGGACTAAGGATATGTTTCTAATATATGGGTCTGGTGAGGAGGAAATCGCAATAAAGGGTTACGTGGACGCAAGTTTCCAAACTGATCGAGATGATTCTCGATCACAATCCGGTTATGTCTTCATGTTAGATGGAGGTGCGGTCTCTTGGAAGAGTTCAAAACAGGATGTTGTTGCTTTATCCACTACAGAGTCGGAGTACATCGCCGCCTCATTGGCAGCTCAGGAAGCTGCATGGATGAAGAAATTCATCGACGACTTAGGAGTAGTCCCTTCCATTCAGGACCCTCTTGAGAACTTTTGTGACAACGAAGGTGAGATTGCTCAAATCAAAGAACCTCGTGCTCACCAAAAGACCCGTCACATTGAGCGGAGATTCAACTACATAAGGGATGAAGTTGAAAAGGGAAAGATATGTATTCACAAAGTTCACACAGATCTTAATATAGCGCATCCACTCACAAAACTCTTACATGGTGCAAAACATCAAGGGCATGTTAGTGCATTAGGGCTTCGATATTCTAGTGATTGGTTATGATCTGTTTTATGTATTGTAACGGAACGAAGTGGTTCAAACTCATTAATATAATTATGGTATTAATTTATTAATCTTGAGTCAGGTTCCTATTTTGTATATTTTATCCATGAATAAGTAATTATTCTAAATTCCGTAGTCGATCACATTTGTGGGAGCAAGTGTGAGGTTTAGACTATTATGAACTTGGATTGGTATACATTCACGGGATGAATGTGGTGCAAGGTTGCAACCAAGGTTCATAGATATTTATGGGATACAAATATTGAAAGACCCACCCTCAAGACTTACTAAATGGAGCCTTTGTGGTTGATCACATGTAATCTTGAGTAAAGGCGAATATCATTGTATCCTCTGACCTGAGATACATATTGGGTTCGGATATTTACCAAGTATCGTGCCTTGATTCTTTCCTTCGCTATTCTGAAATATGGTAGTTCATTAGGAAGAGCTCACGTATAATGCAAGGTGTATATTTAGGACGTATGTAGTCAAGATGGAATTTGTCCCTCTTATTCGTTGAGAGTCAGATGTCTAAGGCCTAATAAAGTTAAATCTTGAAGAGAGTGATCACTCTGTATCTCTTGGATTTAACATGACATCTAGGATGAAAGGATAAATGAAAGATTCACCTATTCATATTTGAGATGGGAACTTGAAAAGGATGATGTTATTGAATGGCACAAAGTCATAACATATTGGGGGTGATGGACGGTCGTTAGGTGGTATCCGTCACTTGCATTAATTTTTTATGTTTCTCGTGCAAGTGGGAGATTGAAGGTATTTCGTATGCCCGAGAGACATATTAAATTAATGTGGCTAATATGTTATGATCCAAGTCGGGTCATACCCAATAACAAGCTTACCAACATTTTATATGTATTTAATCTTAATGATTGGATCGTTAAATAAATACGCGACACTTGAACTTTAGAAAATCGGTTTTCTAAAATATCATCACTTGAGATAGATTATTTGGATAATTTATATTTAATTATTTATAGGTTTAAATAATTATGTTGTGTTATATTTTATAAATTGGTTTATAAAAATATAAGTAACTTAACAAATGCGTGTTTTATATAACAAGTATTATAATCCAAGGTATTTTATATAACAAGTTTTATAAAATAAAAATCTTGTTATTGATGCCCCATGGTGGATGGTTTTGGGGTCTTCTAGGAGACACCCATGCCTTGTTTTGTTACTTTTAAGATCACACATATACTCATGTGCATGCTTGTCTCAAAAACCATCTTGTTGACTAAGGAAATATACTTAGTTTTGGAAATAACTCTCTCATTGTTGAGTGTGGGCTGCTGGCCGAAATTTTACAAGGGCAAAGAGAGGTTTTGAGCTTGCTAATCTAGTTCATTAAGTGTTAAAAATCCTAACCAAAGTAAAGGTAGTGTTGGTGCAAAAAAGGCTTGGGGTATTACACACTTGAGGCTTCAAGTTAGAGGTGTTTTTCCATCATCTTCATCATCATTTTCAGCTGTCCAAATTCAGCCCTCAACTCGTCATTGAGGAGGTATAATCTTCTTCTCTACTTGTTTTATATGTAAGCATAAATTCATGACTTGATATTAATATGGAATTTAATAAAATGGCTTAACAAATATACTTGTTCTATTATTGCTTCCGCTTGCTTTAACTACCTTAAAATTGGTTTTATAATTGTGTAAACTACATGAACATGTTGCTTGTTAAAAATGTTAAATTCCATCACTATCATGGCAACATACAAATTAATTAAGCTATCATGGTAATATCGGAACGCATTATTAAACATAAAAAGTAAGAACACATGTTTAATACAAAAGACAAGCATTTCGGATAAAAACCTGAAAAGGCCGAAGAAATCTGCCCGAGATCGCAGGGACTCACCGGGATATCCGCTGAAAAATAAAAGCTAAGCTAACTACTACTAAAGAATAACTAAAAGCTTGAAAATATGAAATGAATTACAAATTGAGTGTGTGTTGGAATGGATGGAGAGAGCCCTTTAAATAGACTTGATTTTTGCCTGCAAACGGCTGGCAGGCCGTTTGCCATAATGGCAGGCCATTTGGCAAGCCGTATGGCAGGCCGTTTGCTGGCCTGGTCAGCCTGATTTCACTGGATCGTAACTTGATTTCTTGTCTTTTACCGTTTTCGCTCTAGAATCTTCGTTTTAGCTCCGTTTTACTTGATTCTTTTTGCATTGCCTTCGTAATTACTTAATCTACAAAATCAAGTGAAAAAACGATAATTTTTCCGACAGAGTTTAAATCATTATTGTTCTAGGGCTTAATATTGGGGATAAAAATGTGACTTTTTGCCCGATATCAAATACCCCACACTTGACTTTGCTTGTCCTCAAGCAAAAAGCGGGAATATAAGGATCTTTCTAACAGATTCTCCCTTGCCCCACCCGTAGATCTTTTTATTATGCATTTATCAGAAGTCGGCACATCTTTCAAAAGTATTAGAAAAAGTTTCGAGCTTCGATGGTTTGGTCGCTAGATTTCAATTGCGTCCATAGTGAAAAAGGCGTACTTTCCAACTCTCAGATGTAGAGTATACATGTTCAGGCTCCTCACTAGCAGATCACTCATATCACTCAAGTGTTTAGGGTGTCCTATTCTAATTGTATTGTCACTCAGAAGCCAGTCGTGTAACAGTTCTCATCATAGGCTTGGTAAAGCATCGATATCTCCACCGGTTGTGTAAGGACGGCACTGATCTTCTTCCTAAGCATTCTTTCAAGAGGAAGACAGGTTATAGGGTTTGGTCGGAAATTTATGGATCGGTGAAAGGTATCCAGATCTTTTGATTTTTGAGAGAATTGATAGATTTTGATTCTTTAGAGTATCCATTTTGGATAGAGAATGGCCTAGAATCCGTAACAGTTTTCTTCGGAAGAGGCGGATTTTGCTAAGACTTTGTCTAGAATTTTCTTTTGGTCTTTTGGCATTTTTCTTTAGGGCATCTTCTCGGGTTTTTCTTTGCCTTATTCATAGAGACTTTGCTCTTTCATAATCATTTTTTTTTTCGGCATACCCTTTCTTCATAACTTTTGTCTTTCGTTCCTGGTGCCCAGAAAGGAAGTGATAATCCACTCAAAATAGGTCTTTGACCTATCAAAAACAATCAGGGGTTCGGAATCTTTCAACAAGTGCTTTTGAAGCGAATTTGATCAATCTATCTCTTTATAAATCTCTACATCTTTTGATGAATGGAAAGGGGGTGAATGTTAATGGTGTATTTTGGGAGTGAATTTGGGGTGAATATTTCTGATTCATCAACTCTTTATGTAAGTTGGCTGGTTTAAATTACATGGAGTGGAAACGGAAACGGGTGGCTTTTTGTCTTCTCTATTCAGAATGATTTCGGAAGGAGTATCGCACCTGCACCACATATGGCGCTCACTAACCATTGATCTTGAAACATATGTATGAACCAAGTTCTAACTTGAACCGTATACCGGCACGCTCATCAAATGAAATAACAAAGTACTGTAGATTTGATGGGTCATACAGATACTTTGGGTCTAAGATTCCTTACCTTTTGGGGAGTAGGGGTCGTGTTTGATCATGCGTAGCCTTTTACATATTTTCTTAAAAGAAATCTTTTGACACAAAACATAAGTTTCAGATTAATCGTTCCATTCTAATAAATGTTCCGAAAACCGATTTCTAGCAATTTTATTAGATCTTTTGGGCAAAAACAAGGTAAGAATTTTTCGAAATTACCCAATATCCATTGCTTAATTACTTTGGACAAAAGAATTTTTCAAAACTTGGCGTTTTAAGGTTACTCGACTTTTAAAACCTTCGACCTTTAAAACCTTTACCCATTACCCCACACTTAGAAGAACATTGTCCCTAATGTTCTCTAGAAAGAATATTTTAATACTTTATAAATCAAGGACATTAACTTCTAAAATTCTAAGTTAGTTGCGTGGTTACCCCACACTTAGAGATTTTAGTGCGTTATAATCAAAATAGGTTTGAGGAAGGATTACTTCCCTATGGTCGTGTTACTTTCCTAGTGCTGGGCCTTCCTACGGTCAATCTCCTAGAGACCAGTCTTTTTTGATAATATTTCAGCATGAAGAACAAAAAGAGAAAGGCAGCATTTCCAATATATATATAACTTTTTAGTACAATGCTTCAAAAAGATAAAACTAAAAGTAAAATAAAGTAAAATAAAGTAGTCTATGGGATACTATCCTGGTCAATGTGCTGAGTCGGCGTTGCGAAGTATCTGAAGATATCATCATCATCCTCTAGTCTTGGTAATTACTCAAGAGGTTGCCCTATATCCAACTCAGGGCCTAGTAGTGAACCCAGACATAGGTCTGACGGCAACTCCAGGTGGGATAGGCTCGGGAAAGGCTCCTCGTCAGGTATGGTCCCAGTGATCTCAAATGCCTGGGCCGTTGATGGCTCAACTGAAATGGGAATAGTGACTAAGTGACAACCCTCAGGTAGCTCAGTGACTGGAACTGGCTCGGTGACTGGAGCAGGCGGCGTGATGGGAATAGGACTAGCGTGTGCAGGCATGGCAGCTGAGGCAACTGAGTGAATTGAGGCCGGCGTGGAACGCCTGGGCATAGCTTGTCATGTCAGCTGAACACGGCGCGCTAGCCTAAATGAAGACGGACCCAGAGTACTGCGCGGCATCCCCTCGCGCTGAAGGTATGCTCTAAGAGCTCGGTAGAGCCTCTGCTGGTCTCTAAGTAATGCCCATGCAACATCAGGGTCACTTAAAGTGGCTCCATAGTGTATCACTATCTGTGGCTCATGCGTCTCTGGCAGCTGTGTGTGCTCGGCTGGTGTCCTGGCTAAACGTCTAGATCATCGAACGGGAGGAGTTGGCGGTGTTGTGCCAATATCCTCCTCAACGATTTCTAATATCAATCGCCTTGGGCCTAATTGCCCTGTTGATGGCCTGTTCAGATCAGCACTACTTCCGGATGAGTAAACTCTAGGAGTCCTCCTCCTGCGAACTGGGATGTAAACTGAAGCTCCTGAACTTGGCATTTTGCCTGAACACATTTAACAAACTTGTAAGTACTAAACGCAAGTACGTCGCTTAGTTGTTAGTACACAGAGATAATATCTTAAGACTGAAAATAATTGAAATAAAAATAAATAAAAGTAAAAGGATAAGCAAGGGGTGCCTCCCAAGAGCGCTTTGTTTATCAAGTTGTTACAGCTTGACTTTTCCTTGTCAGATCTTCAGAATGGATTAAAGGAGAAGAGGTGCTCCTCCTTATCATGGTCTTCTAGATAAGCTTTCAACCGGTGTCTGTTGACTTTGAAGTTGCCGGTAGGTCCTTCCAATTCCACGGCTCCGTGTGGAAAAACATGTACAACTTTGTATGGGCCACTCCATCTTGATCTAAATTTTTCAGCGAACTTCTTGAACCGAGAATTGGAGAGCAGAACTTTATCTCCAGGGGCGAACTTTGTAGGAATCAATTTTGTGTCATGCGTAAGCTTTGTTCGTTCCTTGTAGATGTATGACGTTTCATATGCTTGGTCTCTTAATTTGGCGAGCTCGTTCATTTGCATTTTTCGATGTTTTGCTGTAACTGAGGGATCGAGGTTGCAGGTCTTCAGCGCCCAGAGAGCTTTATATTCAAGTTCCAGCAGAAGGTGACAGGCTTTTCCATAGATCATGCGGTAGGGTGTAGTTCCTAGAGGATTCTTGTAAGCAGTCCGGAATGCCCACAGAGCATCATCTAGTTTTTCGGCCCATTTATTTCCATGATGGCTGAGAGTTCATTCTAAGATTCTTTTGAGTGCTCTGTTCATGACCTCTGCTTGTTCGTTACTCTCTGGATGATAGGCAGTGGACATTTTGTGGGTAACTCTGTATTGTTGCATCACCTTCATAAATTGGGTATTACAGAAGTGTGTGCCTCTATCACTTATTATAGCACGGGGAGCTCCAAATCTGCAGAAGAGTCTCTTCAGGAAGTTGGTGACGACTTTGGCATCATTAGTTGGAAATGCTTGGGCTTCGACCCATCTGGAGACGTAATCTACTGCTACGAGGACATATTCTTTCCCATTAGACTTTAGGAATGGGCCCATGAAGTCTAATCCCCATATATCGAAGATCTCGAAAGCTTGGATATTAGTCCGAGGCATCTCATTCTTCATAGAGATAATACCTTGCCTTTGGCATACGTCGCAACGCTTTACAAGCTCTTGCGCATCTCGGAATATAGACGGCCAATAGAATCCTGATTCGTAGGCTTTTCTTGTGGTTAAGTTTGCTCCATGATGACCTCCAGTTGGTCTATGGTGACATTGGTGAAGAATCCCTGCTGCTTGTTTTTCGTCTACGCACCTCCTGATTATCTGATCAGGGCAAATTCTAAACAGGTAAGGATCTTTCCAGTAGTAGTACTTGGCATCCCTGAAGAACTTCCTTCTTCGGGAGGTGCTCATTCCTTTTTGTACTACTCCAGCAACTATGTAGTTGGCCATGTCGGCATACCAAGGAGTGTCAGTAAATTGTGATCCTATGTGAATTTTTCCTAAACTCATAAGCTGTTCTTCCGGAAATTTATCTCCGATATCTTGTTCAGCAAGTTGTTCCATCGCTGGGTTCTCCAAACGACTAAGATGGTCTGCTGCGACGTTCTCTGCTCCTTTCTTATCTTTTATCTCAATATCGAATTCCTGAAGGAGTAAGATCCATCGTAGGAGTCTTGGTTTCGCGTCTTGCTTAATGAATAGATATTTGAGGGCTGAATGATCTGTATAGACTGTAGTTTTGGACAGGATGAGAAAGGAACGAAATTTGTCGAAGGCGAATACAACGGCTAGCAGTTCCTTTTCCGTGGTAGTGTAATTCTCTTGAGCTCCGGTTAAGGTTTTGCTTGCGTAATAGATTGGATGAAAGTGCTTATCTACTCGTTGTCCAAGCACAGATCCAACTGCGAAGTCACTCGCATCAAACATGATTACAAATGGTAGACTCCAATCAGGAGCTATCATGATGGGCGCATGTGTTAGCTGTTCTTTCAGATTGTTGAATGCTTTTCGACATTCTTCATCGAACATAAACGGGACTTCCTTTCCTAGGAGATGAGTGAGAGGTCGTATGTGACAACCCGGAAATTTCCAACCAAATTTAAACTTTATCTTTATATTATTCCGACACGATAAGCAAAGTTTGTTAAGTTAAATTCAAGAATTTTAAATTGTGTTCATACATTCATTATAACCTCGACCAAATTCCGACGATTCACGAACCGTTATATATAAATAAATATGTTTATATATGTATATATATAACTTAAGAATATTAATAAAGTAATAAACGTATAATACTTTACATGAACGTATTTGTTTCAATATGTTTATCGATGGAATTAGAAGATAATATCAAATGATTGATTTATCAGATACATTGTGATATGATTACAAGTCTATGTTATGAAGTCCACTGTGATTTAAGAAATCTATTCTTTTTGACAACATTCAGAAAATGGTAAAGTGATTTATAAGTAAGAACGTGGAATGTAAATAACTTAGATGTTGGATATCGACAAGTTAAGTAACTCGACATTTTTCATACGTTTATTTAACCTTTGGACTTTATCCCATGATTCACCAACAGACTGTAATTTAAAACTTGAAACCTATTTTGAATATATATGATTCTACTTTTCTAAAACATTTTATGATATAACGCTTTCCATTATTTTAACCTTTTAACAAAATGATTCTTAAATATATTTAGTTTTGGAAAACAAAATTATCATATTTATTTGATTTATTTTCAAACGTACAAAAACGTTTTTAATTTAAAAAGAACTTTATTATTAAAACGTATATAATTTTTATAAATACCTAGAACCACTTTTGACAACTCATTACTTAATCTGTATGATAAAGATAACGATATTTATATTTTATTTTATTAAATATAAATAACAATTTAAATTAATATTATATATATTTATACGCATATTATACGTACATAGTTTTATACTTTTACTATACTTTACCTTTACTTTACTTTTACTTTACTTTAACTTTAATAATTCATACTTTAATAATTTACTTTAATAATTCATACTTTAGTAATTCACTTTAATAATTCATACTTTAATAATTCACTTTAATAATTCATACTTTAATAATTCACTTTAATAATTCATACTTTAATAATTCACTTTAATAATTCATACTTTAATAATTCACTTTAATAATTCAAAAATCTATTATAAATAGAATTCAATAGATTTCATTATTTCATAGAAACTTGAAATATATTTCTCTAAACTCTCTCAATCGACTTACAAATATATATTTACTTAGTATTATTTCAAGATATTATTAGTATACATAAAATACTACGACGAGGTCATGAGCGTATTATTTCAAAATGGATTTTTCGAGCGGGATAGAGCTAAGGAAAACATGGGTTATAGCTATGGAGGTTATGGGTATTGTTCAGGGGGTATGTTCGTGAGGTCAAACTAGTGTTTATAATCTCCATTGTGTCTACGTACTTTCCTGCAATATTGAATCTCAATATTGATACGTGAGTACTCATAACTTAACTTTTATATATTATTAGTGTATCCCTGACTAGTGCTCGAGTATATAGGATTATGCTTGCTTGTACGTTTGATATTGTCGTTAGTTAGGTTATGTTGAATCCTGAATTAGATACATATGCTACAGAGATAAGGTATAGGATATGCATGTCGTTGGAAAGCTAGCGAAAAATTAAGAACTTTTCTTTTAGAACTCGTGTGATTTCGATGAACGGATTAAAATACATAGTCAACTGAATTATTATTAATATTAGAATATTTATTGTTAAAATGATTATTATTATTACTATCGTCGTTATTATCGTCGTTATTATTATTCTTTAAATATTATTATTATTATTATTATTATTATTATTATTATTATTATTATTATTATTATTATTATTATTATCATTATCGTTATTAATATAAGTATTATGATTGTTATTGTTATTACTATCGTTATTACCATTAAGGTTATTATTAATATTTTCATTATTATTATTATTATAATTATTAGTATTATCATTGATATTATTATAATACTTATTAGTATCATTATCATTAAAACTAATATTAGTATCATCTAATTATTATGATTACTATTATTATCATTATTATGAATACGATATAAAAGAGGACTAAAAGCTATTAAACGAAACGATTAGGAAATAATGAGTAAGAGTATCATGATGAAATTAAAATATTATAAGATATTGATTTAGATAAAATTATCGTTCTTATTATTTTTATCATTACTATTATTATTAAAAGTATCGTTAGTATTAAAACTATCATTTTAACAAAAATTATCATTTTAATAGAAATGTCATTGTTACTATAAAATATCATTATTATTATCATTTTAAATAGAATTATTATTTTAAAGATAATATTAAAAATTATCGTAAATATTAAAATTATCATAATTAGAATTATCATTTTATCATAATGTCATCTTAGTAATTATAAATATTGATATTTTTATAATAATAATTATTATTACAAAATAATACAACTCTTACTTACTATCATTATAGATATTATTTTATCAAATAAATATGTGATACAAACATATTTTACTACGTGTAATAAATTACTTTAATAATACCTATCATATTATCTTTATGATATTAAATGAACCCTATAAATTTTATTACTTAACATATATAAAAGTATATTTTATTATATAAATTTTCATATAAAATTTTATTTATTAAAAAATGAATTATATTATTTACTCTAATAAATCTTTTAAAAATATTTAAAAATATAAAACGACGATATTTAAACTATATATTAATCATGTATAGATTTTTGGAAATTATTTTGAGTCAAATTGACTTTTGTTGACTTTTGCATATTAGTCTCGAGCATTAGGATTATGGTACACTATGACTTGACCTAATTTGTTAGACAAATATTGACCAACACATAAATATATATAATTAATTTAGGTTCGTGAATCCGAGGCCAACCTTGCACTTGTTCAATGATGTTATATGTATTTTTACAACAAAATACAGTATGGTGAGTTTCATTTGCTCCCTTTTTAAATACTTTTGCAATATATATTTTTTTGGGACTGAGAATACATGTGCTGCTTTTATAAATATTTTATAAAATAAGCACAAGTTCATGAAACTACATTCTAAGATTGTCTTGTTATACCGGATATCTGTACTTATTATTATTATTATGCTTGGTAACCTAAGAATTAGTGAAAAACACTAATTGACGCGAATCCTAAAGGTAGATCTACGGGCACCAACCAACCCCATTTTCGAATAGTGGAAATGCTTTAGTACTTCGAAGGGTTCTTGTCATACATTTAAATAGTGGAATGTATGATGCCAGATATCTTAAGCGCTCTATGTTAAGGTCGGTTACCAGGCGACTCATCGTATGAATGATTTTTGGCAGTTGTAATAATCCTGCGCATTTACTTAAATGAAATCTTGTGGCTTATTAAACATTATGATTATTATATAGAAATTAAACCTATGAACTCACCAACCTTTTGGTTGACACTTTAAAGCATGTTTATTCTCAGGTGTTAAAGAAATCTTTCGCTGTGCATTTGCTCATTTTAAAGATATTACTTGGAGTCATTCATGGCATATTTCAAAAGACGTTGCATTCAATTTGTAGAGTTCAATTGAGATTATTATTAAGTAAATGATAGATTAGGTCATTTATAGTTAGATATTATGAAATGGTATGCATGCCTGTCAATTTTTGATGTAAAGAAAGTTTATCTTTTAAAAACGAATGAAATTGTTTAAAAAATGTATCATATAGAGGTCAAATACCTCGCGATGTAATCAACTATTGAGAATCGTTTATAATGTATATGAACGGGTCCTTTCAGTTGGTATCAGAGAGGTGGTCTTAGCGAACTAGGTCTACATTAGTGTGTCTAATTGATAAGTCGTTTGATAAGTCGTTAGGATGCATTAGTGAGTCTGGACTTCGACCGTGTCTGCATGACAAAAGTTTTGCTTATCATTTCTAGTCGAAAATTATCTACTTATCATCCTTAGGAAATTACCTGCTTATCAATATTAGTCTAGACACGTCTTGCTACATTAATTGCATGAGTAGTGTATAGACAAAAATTCATATCTTAGCGTATATGCTAAATCATATCTTATCGTATCTGTTACTTTAAATTTTGCCTGACATATCCTGCAAACTCCTCCGTAATCTACGAAATCTTTTGATCTATATATATATAGATTTCCTATGTAAATAGAATACCACTCGATAGCCGGAAAATCATTTTATATCGAAAAATCCTTTATACAATCGTACGAAATGGAATTTGTCATCAGTACAAGTCACTCAGATTCCGAAATGGAATCTCACTCAAGCTCCGAAAGCAGTGTGACCGAAATGGATCAATCAATCAGTCATCACCTATTCTGGATGAATTGGGGATGGGTTCGTAGCCTCCTCAATCATTGGAAACAAGAAGAAGGCAATCCTTTCCATCCACCACATTTCCCTCTTGGCGAAGAACCTGAAGCACTTACCGGCGAACCTGTTCGAGACACCATTTTCTCTCTCATTTCCAGAGTATCTCGTCACGATTATATATTACATCATATTTTAGATTTTATTTATCCACTCGTCCGAACCGAAAATCACCCCGGAGTAATAGAAGAAGTCAACGAGCTTCGCGCTCGGGTAGTGGCTTTGGAGAATATGGTGCAGAGATTACAAACACCAGCAGCAGCACCAGCATCATAACCAGTACCACCATCATTAACGCCAACAGTACCATTACCACCTCCAACCACAACCGCGTCGTAAACCTCAACTTTACAATCTGTCCCATGAGCACCAATGTCATACGCCCTATAGATACCAAGGAATACCAACAACAACAAACGATGAAGTGTTGATTCATAACTTCATTGGAGAAACACTCCGCGGCGATTATGTAATCTCTAAAGTCTTAGAGATTATCTATTCTATCCCTAACCATAAATCAGATGAGTGAATCGAAATGATAGAAGGAAGAGTAGAAACCCTGACAAGAATTATGCATGATTTATAAGTTAGACTTGTTTTACCAACAGAATCAACAGTACCGTAGCATCACCATCACAGTCAGTGCCGTCAGTGTCATCAGAATCAACAACATCTATAATATCACAAACTCTGCCAGTCAAGAATCACTGTGAACATCATTACGAATCAATAACGCGTATATTGTATCAACGAGTTATGAAGAATTAACTCATTCCCTCTGAAGAAATTATATGTATATTCTATATATATATATATATATATATATATATATATATATATATATATATATATATATATATATATATATATATATATATATATATATATATATATATATATATATATATTTGAAATAAATATAAATCTTTCCGTGCTAAGCTATTGTGTGTGAATCTTAACTACTCGGTTAATTCATATTACAAATATGCAATAATGTACGTCCTTCACCCTCAACTTAACCATCATTAACTACAATCTCTGTCTCAATTCAACAAATTCCAATTTAAAATAAAACAAGTATATATTTGATTTTACACTTTCATCATCGATGTACTCGAAACTTTTCAGATAACATAATTCGTACTTTACGAAATTCACAAGAATTTAACGAAAACCAATATCACGCCTCAACAAATAACGAAGTATTGATTCATAATTTCAATATTATTGAAGAAATACTTATGTAATCTCTAAAGCCTTAAAGAGATTATTCAATTCTAGTTTCATCCGTAAATCAAATGAGTTTTATTTAACATTAACTCATTAAATCTATGTTACATCTGAAGAAAATATACATATATATATTTTCATAAAGACTGTAATAAAATTCTTTTGTACAAAATATTAATTGTGAAATTTTTTTTAACGGGTAGGTAATACCCGAGAGATATATAAATTCACAATTAATATGTTACATTCTTCGAATCTGATTCAGCAAATCATCCATTATACTCTCTACTTTCACAACAATATACATTCTTTTATAGAAATCAAAACAACCATACTCATTCAAATTTTAATTACATATTCTGATTTTGAAATCTCAGAATTCAACTCGAGATATGACCAAAATCATCACTCTTAGATCCTTACATCTTTCACAAGCTATACTTTGACTTCAAAACTGTGTTAGAACATCATATGTATATTAATGATTACAATCTGTGTTCAAAACCCTTCGAAATTTCTGAAGACACTTCAAATAATGAGCAATTGAGATGATGATTCAACCACATATTATCCACAGTTATGTACGTAAAAAGCTCTCGAAACCAAAGTCATAATTCAACACATATCTGTGTCAGATCCTTTGGCATTTATTAGCAAAAATAACTTTGCAATTTCTTTTCAAAGTAGCAAATTCTATCACAGCTCTAGCAAGACAACTTCGATTTTTCATTCGGAGTAGCCTTATCATAATCTTGATATATATATTGCCCTTTCGCCATTGTTACCGGGGAACCTTTCATATCTCGCCACATTAGCAGTAAACTTGTCAGCAACCGTAATGATCTGAGAATTTCTGAAAAGTCATTATATTTATCAAAACCTCATCATTTACTCATCTGCCTCTTGTAACGAGAATTGCCATACGAATCATTGGGAAGTAGCAATCAGTATTTTGAAATCTCACAGCATGTTGACGCCAACAGTTATACATAACGTCTATTTCCAAGGCTTACATACTTCGAATGTGAAGTTTATGAAAAACACTCTGAACCGCGAACTAGTTCTCGAAATGATGATGAAGCAACAAAAACTGTAAACGACCTTAGCAGTAAAAAGTTTGATGATAAAGATTAGTGCATTAGCAAAGCTCAGAAAAAGAGAAGTTTTGGAACTGGAAAACGGATTGAGCAAAGTATGAAGGAGGCTGTGGATAAATCACAAAGACTGAACCTACCTTCAAAGAATCCAAATGATTTAGTGTCTGCTGAAGTCATTAACGAATACCTTGCTCCTGACACTAAACCCTTACAGACAATATTCTTCATCATCCTCTGATATTAGAAATTCTAAGATATCATCGTATCTTTCATTATAAATATCCTCCATATTTCTGAAGATATTTCCATAACTATTCTTATCTGGAATCATTTATCTCTTTGCGCTATCTGTATTACATCAAAAAGGAAACTGTTTAGTTCTTATACTTTGTAAACCTTTGAGTTTAAAATATGAATGTTTTTGAAATATATTTTTCATATTGTTGTAGCAACTGAAATCTTTTTTTATTCAAAAAATTTGATCTGATTATAAGTTGGCAATCAAAAGAAAAGTGTTGGAAACTGAAGCATGAGTTAGTATAATATAATGACACTTAATCAACGTGATTATATTACAGTAATTCATGCTGAGTTTCTAAATGGAACGTGATGATTCATAGATCATAACATCATCATGTGCCATGTTATACGACTCTTGTATTCTATTTAACTTCTAAAATATCAAGAAAATATTTCTTGATGATTCGGATTTTTTCGAGGTATTCTGGTAATTTGACAAGTCAAGATCGTGCCATTGCAATTTCCTTCTTACAACATTAACAATGTTCATTCCGAAATTCATATCTGCGAATTATAGACCATTATAAGCGGTACTTACTCACAAGAAGAAGAAACGAAAGGACAAAACTCCGAAACAGAAATTGGGGTATAAATCACAGCAAATAAAAGAAAGCATTAACTGGAGATGACAATGATTATGGGAGACAGAAGCAGGGACATCGAAATATAAGAGAAGATATAAAACCCAACAACTACCCAGAAATTATAAACCGTATATATCAATACATATAGCAATATAAAGACACGGGAGAACTAGAAACACTATAAATCTAAGAGTATAGTAGAAGTAAATAGATTCTTCCGGCTGTAGATGAAAAAGAAGAATGACCGATATGAAAGTTAGAAGTATATCGAGAATCAGAACTGGATGGAGCATATTGACGAATAATTTAAAATATGAGTTGAGGGAGAAAGAATAGAAGGTGTGAGTTGTAAGGAAATGAAGGAGGTGGATTTATAGGAAAACCTCCGACAGAGCAATCAAAATGGATGATCGCATTTAAAGAGGATCCTAATTTCCTTAACCAAATCTTATTACGAAGATTTTCTCTAAATTCCTAGAATTTCGGAAATCAACCGTGACTATATCATTGGTTAAAAAGAACGTGCATTTACTCATTTCATTCTTTTGTGATAACTTCACTCGTACTCTTCACAAAAATCAAATTGCTTTATCTATATTACTTGATGATAATAAAACTCTAATTTCCAACTCGTATACGTCATGAAAGCATACTTATTGTCAGCCATGACCATCCCATTCAAATTTCAGGACGAAATTTCTTTAACGGGTAGGTACTGTGACAACCCGAAAATTTTCAACCAAATTTAAACTTTATCTTTATATTATTCCGACACGATAAGCAAAGTTTGTTAAGTTAAATCTCAAGAATTTTAAATTGTGTTCATACATTCATTATAACGTCGACCAAATTCCGACGATTCACGAACCGTTATATATAAATAAATATGTATATATATGTATATATATTGTTGGGATTTAACAAGTTCCATAATGTTTAAAACATTTTATGAATCAAATTAAAGCGGAAGCATGAAAATTATTACCAATTGAACTTGTTAATCTTTAACCTTTTAAAGTTAAATCCCAATTAGGATCAAGTTGTGAAACATACTTACAAACTACAAGTAAGAAAAGTGTTTATACCTTCTCCTAGCTTGTTGATAGATGATGATGAAGATGGTGATGAATGGAGCTCCAAAACAATGAAACCTCAAGTAGTTATACCCCAAACTTTGCACCAACACCCTAGCTTTTGGTTAGGATTTTATTGACACTTCAAAACAAGCTTACAAACTAGAAAATGAATCCCTTTATGACCTCCAAAGGTCACGGCCAAACAGCAGTAGGAAGGGAGGATAATGTAGTTTTTTTGCTTGTTATTTTGACGTGTACTTGCATGTGTTAGTTCCAAAGAGTCAAGGAACATCTATATGGAGTAAAGGGAAAGCATGGCCAACTAGATGGAATCTCTAGCATGTGTACTTACACTTCCAAGACCACTTACTCTTTTGTTTAATAAAATAAGTTTTATAAAAGTTAAATTTTATAAAACTATTTTATAAAACTTCCATACAATTTATTATGTACATTTCTATTTATAAAACCAATTTTATAAAAAATGTAACATAACAAAATTAATTATTTAACCTATAAATAATTAAATTCTTATTATATAAATTATTCCATAATTTATATATATATATATATATATATATACACACACACACATCAAGTAATATTTCAGAAAACCATTTTTCTTAAAGTTCAAGTGTCGCGTATTTAATCAATAATCCAATCGTTAAGATCAAATACGGATAAGGTGTCGGTAAGCTTGTTATTGGGTATGACCCGACTTGGATCATAACACATTAGCCACATTAATTTAATATGTCTCTCGGGCATACGAAATACCTTCAATCTCCCACTTGCACGAGAAACATAAGAAATTAATGCAAGTGACGGATACCACCTAACGACCGTCCATCACCCTCAATATGTTATGACTTTGTGCCATTCAATAACATCATCCCTTTCGAGTTCCCATCTCGAATATGATTAGGTGAATCTTTCATTTATCCTTTCATCCTAGATGTCATGTTAAATCCAAGAGACATAGAGTGATCACTCTCTTTTAGATTTAACTTTATCAGGCCTTAGACATCTGACTCTCAATGAATAAGAGGGACAAATTCCATCTTGACTACATACGTCCTAGATATATACTTTGTATTACACCTGAGATCTTCCTTATGGACTACCATATTTCAGAATAGCGAAGGAAAGAATCAAGGCATAATACTTAGTGAATATCTGAACCTAATATGTGTCTCAGGTCAGAAGATACAATGATATTCGCCTTTACTCAAGACTACATGTGATCAACCACAAAGGCTCCATTTAGTAAATCTTGAGGGCGGGTCTTCCAATATTTGTATCCCACAAATATCTATGAACCTTGGTTGCAACCTTGCCCCACATTCATCCCGTGAATGTATACCAATCCAAGTTCATAGTAGTCTAAACCTCACAATTGTTCCCACAAATGTGATCGACTACAGAATTTAGAATAATTACTTATTCATGGATAAAATATGCAAAATAGGAACATGACTCAAAATAAATTAATACCATAATTATATTAATGAGTTTGAACAATTTCGTTCCGTTACAATACTTAAACAGATCATGACCAATCACTAGAATATCGAAGCCCTAATGCACAAACATGTCCAGTATGTTTTGCTCCATGTAAGAGCTTCGTGAGAGGATCCACTATATTAAGATCTGTGTGAACTTTGCGAATACATATCTTTCCCTTTTCAACTTCATCCCTAATGTAGTTGAATCTCCGCTCAATGTGACGAGTCTTTTGATGAGCACGAGGTTCTTTGATTTGAGCAATCGCACCCTCGTTATCACAAAAGATCTCAAGAGGGTCCTGAATGGAAGGGACTACTCCTAAGTCGTCGATGAATTTCTTCATCCATGCAGCTTCCTGAGCTGCCAATGATGCGGCGATGTACTCCGACTCTGTAGTGGATAAAGCAACAACATCCTGTTTTGAACTCTTCCAAGAGACCGCACCTCCATTTAATGTGAAGACATAACCGGATTGTGAACGAGAATCATCACGATCAGTTTAGAAACTCGCGTCCACGTAACCTTTTACAGCGAGTTCCTCCTCACCAGACCCGTATATAAGAAACATATCCTTAGTCCTCCTAAGGTATTTCAATATACTTTTAACAGCAATCCAATGACTATTTCCTGGGTTATTCTGGTATCTACTTGTCAGGCTAAGAGCGCATGACACATCCGGTCTAGTGCATATCATTGCATACATGATTGACCCAATAGCAGACGCATATGGGACTTTCTTCATTCTCTCCTGTTCATCTTTCATGTTGGGACACTGAGATGAACTAAGGAGCGTTCCTCTTTGAATAGGTACCAAACCCCTTTTAGAGTTCTCCATCTTGAACCTTTTCAAGATCTTTTCAATGTATGCACTTTGATTCAAACCTATCAATTTCTTGGATCTATCCCTGTAGATCCTAATCCCCAAAATGTATTGTGCTTCTTCAAGATCCTTAATGGAGAAGCAGCCTTTTAGCCAAGTTTTAACTCCTTGCATTGTCAGAATATCATTCCCAAATAATAATATATCATCCACATATAATACAAGGAACATGATAGTGCTCCCACTAGCTTTCTTGTATACACAAGCTTCATCACCATTTTTAATGAAGCCAAATTTCTTGGCTTCCTCATTAAAACGATGATTCCACATTCTAGATACTTGTTTCAATCCGTAGATTGACTTCTTTAACTTACATACCTTTTTAGGATATTTCGGATCCACAAAACCTTCAGGCTGAACCATATAGACATCTTCCTCAAGATATCCATTTAAGAAAGCGGTCTTGACATCCATTTGCCATATTTCATAATCATAATGAGCAGCAATGGCAAATAATATCCTAATAGACTTTAGCATTGCCACAGGCGAAAAGGTTTCATTATAGTCAATCCCTTGAGTTTGAGTGAAACCTTTTGCTACAAGTCTAGCTTTATATGTATTTAAGTTTCCATGCATGTCGGTTTTCATCTTGAAAATCCATTTACAATCAACTAACTTGGAGCTAGTAGGTTGTACAACTAGTTCCCAAACTTGGTTGTCATACATGGATTGCATCTCAGCGTTCATGGCTTCCTTCCATTTATCTTTATCAATCCTTGATAAAGCATCTTGGTAGTTTGTTGGTTCATCCAAATCAACCACATAGCAATCATCCATGAGAAACCCATATCTCTCAGGTGGATTACTAATCCTACCAGATCTGCGAACGTCTTGTATATTTTGATCATCCATTTGATCATTCTCAACATTTTCATGTTGAGTGCTAGTGTCAACCAATTGTGTATCATCTACTTGATCTTGAACCTCCTCAAGATCTATCTTTCTTTCACTATTACCTTCCATTAGGAACTTAGTTTCAAGGAATTCAGCCTTCCGAGCAACAAATACATTTTGCTCGGATGGATCATAGAAATAGTATCCCATATCATCCTTGGGATATCCTATGAAGATACACTTCGTGGATCAAGCATTCAACTTATTAGGGACGTAACGCTTAGGATAAGCTTCACATCCCCATACCTTTAAGTATGATAGAGATGGAGGTTTTCCAAACCACATCTCATGAGGAGTTCGTTCCACTTTCTTGGTTGGGGCCATATTTAAAATACGAGCCGCGGAGCATAGACAATAACCCCAAAATGATAGAGGTAACGAGCTTCTAGCCATCATAGATCGAACCATATCCATTAGGGTTCGGTTCCTCCTTTCGGACACACCATTAAGCTGTGGTGTCCCGGGTGGAGTAAGTTGCGAGATAATCCCACAACTTCTAAGATGATCTTGGAAGGCATCGCTTAGGTATTCACCTCATCTATCGGTACGAAGTACCTTGATTGTCTTATTGAGTTGATTTTGTACTTCGTTTTGATACTCTTTGAATGCTTCAAAAGTTTCGTCCTTATGTCTTAACAAGTAGACATATCCGAAACGGCTGAAGTCATCAATGAAAGTAACGAAGTATCTTTCACCATTCCTAGTTATGGGCTTAAAGGGTCCACATACATCCGAATGTATTAATCCCAATAAGTCCTTAGCCCTTTCATAGGTCCCTTTGAAAGGTGCTTTAGTCATTTTGCCTTGTAAACAAGATTCACATACATCAAACGAGTCTAGTTCATTTGATTTCAAAAGGCCATTCTTTTGAAGTGTATGCATTCAATTCTTGTTTATGTGACCAAGGCGACAATGCCATAAGTAGGAATCACTCAAATCCCTTTTGAGTTTCTTGGTGCTAGTATGGTATATTGAGCTACTAGATGATGTGTCATCATGAACCAATTCATAAATTCTATTTGAAGGTGAAGCCTTAAAATAGAATACATTATCTAAATAAATATGGATATCATCATTAACAAAATTAAGATAAAAACCACATTGTTTTAAACAGGAAACTGAAATAATGCTTCGACATAAATCCGGTGCATACAAAACATTGTTCAAAATAAGTTACAAACCACTTGGAAGCTTTAATACAAAGTCTCCTTGAGCCTTCACTTGCACTTTGGCTCCATTACCCATAAAGAGACTTGATGTTCCCGTTTGCTTGCTACTTCTTTTGAACCCCTGCAAAGAATTGCAAATGTGAGTTCCACATCCAGTGTCTAATACCCATGTATTAGAAGAAGTAATACTAAGCTCTATATATACCATATATATATTACCTGAGGTTTGCCCCGCATCCCCCTTTTCCTTCAACTCCTTAAGGTAGACCGGGCAGTTATGTTTCCAGTGACCCATTTCACCGCAACCGAAGCACGGGTCTTCCTTGGGGTTTGCTTGTCCGGTAACCTTTTGCTTCTTGTTCTTGTTTTTGGTTGGGGTAACCATCCTTCCCTTTCCCTTGCCTTGATGGAAGGGTCCTTTCCTTTTAGCCGCCTTTGGCTTAAAGGTGTTATTACCTTTGGACCCACCATCATTGATCATTTGCACGGGTGAAGCCCTCTTACCCATGCTAGTTTCCGCCATCCTAAGCATGCCATGAAGTTCGCCAATGGTCTTATCCATCCCATTCATATTGTAATTAATTACAAATTGGTCAAACCTCTTTGACAAGGAGTTTAGGATAAGATCCGTGGCTAGCTCATTAGATATGTTGAGATTAAGACGGTTTGCGCGATCAATGAGGCTTTTCATCTTAAGGACATAAGATGAAACAGATTGGGAGTCGTCCATACGACATGCATGAAGTGCTCGAACGGTCTCGAAGCACTCGACACGTGCTTGTTGAAGGAACATCTCCTTCAATTGCGTGATCATGTCGTATGCAGTATGATGCTCGAAATCCTTTTGGAGTTCGGGTATCATAGTCCCAAGCATTAGGCAAGCGACTTGCACCGAATCGGCGCAATACTTATCCCAATAAGTCATGCCTTCCGTATCATCCTCGTCGGGTTGATCGGGAATGGGGTCTTCCAACACATACGCCTTATCCTCAAGTTTGAGGACAATCCTAAGATTGCGGAACCAATCCATAAAGTTCGTATGGTTGAGTTTGTCTTTCTCGAGGAGAGACCTTAACGATAGGTTGTTCAAGTTAATAGGTGCGTTTTGCATGTTGTTGTTATTGGCGGCCATCTACAAAATTTAACCAAGTTCATTTAAGTATCGATTTTAATTTAACAATCAATACCCTTTAAATCCAATTGATATTTATTAAATTTTAGAATCCAACGGTAAACCAAATTTCGGTTAGGTGACCTTTATCCCGTCATTTGATTTAGCTAGGTAGTCATTGTATGACAATTGCAATCCTTTTGCAACTTCTAAGTTATGGGATCATGCAATCCTTTTGCATGGCATATTATCCCATCAACGCCTATTTGTTCATCATGCTTCGGTGACCCTAAGTTCATGATTTCCAAATCAAGTCGTCCTACTTGTGTAAACTTGTAAAATTAACATACAAGTGGTTAGGTGACCTTTATCCCACAAGCATGCGAATTTTACCTTAACCATATTAGTTAACTCATAACGGTTAGGTGACCTTTATCCCATTATAAGTTCCCTAATATTTTTAAGTGTCATACAATAGGATGGCGTTTAAACTTGTTGACCTAGTGTAAAGGGTTTTAAGTTTTCTTTAATTCTAGTTTGAGAAAATATTTATGCCATACACCAACATGCATTTAGTGTATGGTTTATTTGAAATCCATTTTCAAGTCTAGTAATTTTAGCCAATTACTTGATATAAACCATTTTATATATATGATCCTTATCATGTTCTTAATAACCGTTTATTAATGTCCTTTTAGCCGTTTTTAATTTAACCAATTAAATTGACGTTTTGCATGTCGTTAATAATTTAACCAATTAAATTGTAGTTATGTTTGTTGTTAACTTGTGTGATAACTTGTTGTAGTAACATACACAATCCACAATCATACAAGAAATAAAACAACCACGCATGCAAACAAATGTGTTCACAATCAAGCCGATTTGGTAGACATTTGTTTAGCCGAAAACAAATGTCACCGGTTAAGGGTTATAACACTAAGTAGGAGATTTCAAAATCTCCCACTTAATCTTGCATCCAAATGCATCTTCCAAGTCTTCATCTTGTATCTTCATTTTTACAAAAAATATATCCTAATACATTTTTCTAGAAAATGAAAATACAACCTAATCTATTTTACATACCAAATATAAAATAAATTACATAACCAAAATAATAAAATTACAAACCAAATTGAATGAATATTACAACTACATGAATGAATTACTATTACATACCAAATGAATAGATTAATTCAACCAAACATGCAACCATCCAAACACAAGGTCAAGGCTTGATTGTGAACTCAACATGCAACCAAAATATGACCAAAGTGAAGACCCAAAACCCATTTTGGGTCCCCAATAATTCGGCCAAAGTGAAGCTCCCACCCAAACCCATTAATTTTTGCATTTTTCATTCATGCATGTACATAAAATGCAAAATATAGCGGGTATAATAAATCATCTCGAAGCATATTCCATCAACTTCGGCTCTAGATACCATTGTTGGGATTTAACAAGTTCCATAATGTTTAAAACATTTTATGAATCAAATTAAAGCGGAAGCATGAAAATTATTACCAATTGAACTTGTTAATCTTTAACCTTTTAAAGTTAAATCCCAATTAGGATCAAGTTGTGAAACATACTTACAAACTACAAGTAAGAAAAGTGTTTATACCTTCTCCTAACTTGTTGATAGATGATGATGAAGATGGTGATGAATGGAGCTCCAAAACAATGAAACCTCAAGTAGTTATACCCCAAACTTTGCACCAACACCCTAGCTTTTGGTTAGGATTTTATTGACAATTCAAAACAAGCTTGCAAACAAGAAAATTAATCCCTTTATGACCTCCAAAGGTCACGGCCAAACAGCAGCAGGAAGGGAGGATAATGCAGTTTTTTTTGCTTGTTATTTTGATGTGTACTTGCATGTGTTAGTTCCAAAGAGTCAAGGAACATCTATATGGAGTAAAGGGAAAGCATGGCCAACTAGATGGAATCTCTAGCATGTGTACTTACACTTCCAAGACCACTTACTCTTTTGTTTAATAAAATAAGTTTTATAAAAGTTAAATTTTATAAAACTATTTTATAAAACTTCCATACAATTTATTATGTACATTTCTATTTATAAAACCAATTTTATAAAAAATGTAACATAACAAAATTAATTATTTAACCTATAAATAATTAAATTCTTATTATATAAATTATTCCATAATTTATATATATATATATATATATATATATATATATATATATATATATATATATATATATATATATATATATATATATATATATATATATATATACACACACACATCAAGTAATATTTCAGAAAACCATTTTTCTTAAAGTTCAAGTGTCGCGTATTTAATCAATAATCCAATCGTTAAGATCAAATACGGATAAGGTGTCGGTAAGCTTGTTATTGGGTATGACCCGACTTGGATCATAACACATTAGCCACATTAATTTAATATGTCTCTCGGGCATACGAAATACCTTCATATATAACTTGAGAATATTAATAAAGTATTAAACGTATAATACTTTACATGACCGTATTTGTTTCAATATGTTTATCGATGGAATTAGAAGATAATATCAAATGCTTGATTTATCAGATACATTGTGAAATGATTACAAGTCTATGTTATGAGGTCCACTGTGATTTAAGAAATCTATTCTTTTTGATAACATTCGGAAAATGGTAAAGTGATTTATAAGTAAGAACGTGGAGTGTAAATAACTTAGATGTTGGATATCGATAAGTTAAGTAACTCGACATTTTTCATACGTTTATTTAACCTTTGGACTTTATCCCATGATTCACCAACAGACTGTAATTTAAAAACTTGAAACCTATTATGAATATATATGATTCTACTTTTCTAAAATGTTTTATGATATAACGCTTTCCATTATTTTAACCTTTTAACAAAATGATTCTTAAATATATTTAGTTTTGGAAAACAAAATTATCATATTTATTTGATTTATTTTCAAATGTACAAAAATGTTTTTAGTTTAAAAAGAACTTTATTATTAAAACGTATATAATTTTTATAAATACCTAGAACCACTTTTGACAACTCATTACTTAACCTGTATGATAAAGATAACGATATTTATATTTTATTTTATTAAATATAAATAACAATTTAAATTAATATTATATATATTTATACGCGTATTATACGTACATAGTTTTATACTTTTACTATACTTTACCTTTACCTTTACTTTACTTTTACTTTACTTTAACTTTAATAATTCATACTTTAATAATTCACTTTAATAATTCATACTTTAATAATTCACTTTAATAATTCATACTTTAATAATTCACTTTAATAATTCATACTTTAATAATTCACTTTAATAATTCATACTTTAATAATTCACTTTAATAATTTAAAAATTTATTATAAATAGAATTCAATAGGTTTCATTATTTCATAAAAACTTGAAATATATTTCTCTAAACTCTCTCAATCGACTTACATATATATATTTACTCAGTATTATTTCAAGATATTATTAGTATACATAAAATACTACGACAAGGTCATGAGCGTATTATTTCAAAATGGATTTTTTGAGCGGGATAGAGCTAAGGAAAACATGGGTTATAGCTATGGAGGTTATGGTTATTGTTCAGGGGGTATGCTCGTGAGGTCAAACTAGTGTTTATCATCTCCATTGTGTCTACGTACTTTCCTGCAATATTGAATCTCAATATTGATACGTGAGTACTCATAACTTAACTTTTATATATTATTAGTGTATCCCTGACTAGTGCTCGAGTATATAGGATTATGCATGCTTGTACATTTGATATTGTCGTTAGTTAGGTTATGTTGAATCCTGAATTAGATACATATGATACCGAGATAAGGTATAGGATATGCATGTCGTTGGAAAGCTAGCGAAAAATTAAGAACTTTTCCTTTAGAACTCGTGTGATTTCGATGAACGGATTAAAATACATAGTCAACTGAATTATTATTAATATTAGAATATTTATTGTTAAAATGATTATTATTATTACTATCGTCGTTATTATCGTCGTTATTATTATTCTTTAAATATTATTATTATTATTATTATTATTATTATTATTATTATTATTATTATTATTATTATTATCATTATCGTTATTAATATAAGTATTATGCTTGTCATTGTTATTACTATCGTTATTACCATTAAGGTTATTATTAATATTATCATTTTTATTATTATTATAATTATTAGTATTATCATTGATATTATTATAATACTTATTAGTATCATTATCATTAAAACTAATATTAGTATCATCTAATTATTATGATAACTATTATTATCATTATTATGAATACGATATAAAAGAGGACTAAAAGCTATTAAACGAAACGATTAGGAAATAATGAGTAAGAGTATCATAATGAAATTAAAATATTATAAGATATTGATTTAGATAAAATTATCGTTCTTATTATTTTTATCATTACTATTATTATTAAAAGTATCGTTAGTATTAAAACTATCATTTTAACAAAATTATCATTTTAATAGAAATGTCATTGTTACTATAAAATATCATTATTATTATCATTTTAAATAGAATTATTATTTTAAAGATAATATTAAAAATTATCGTAAATATTAAAATTATCATAATTAGAATTATCGTTTTATCATAATGTCATCTTAGTAATTATAAATATTGATATTTTTATAATAATAATAATTATTATTACAAAATAATACAACTCTTACTTACTATCATTATAGATATTATTTTATCAAATAAATATGTGATACAAACATATTTTACTACGTGTAATAAATTACTTTAATAATACCTATCATATTATCTTTATAATATTAAATGAACCCTATAAATTTTATTACTTAATATATATAAAAGTATATTTTATTATATAAATTTTAATATAAAATTTTATTTATTAATAAATGAATTATATTATTTACTCTAATAAATCTTTTAAAAATATTTAAAAATATAAAACGACGATATTTAAACTATATATTAATCATGTATAGATTTTTGGAAATTATTTTGAGTCAAATTGACTTTTGTTGACTTTTGCATATTAGTCTCGAGCATTAGGATTGTGGTACACTATGACTTGACCTAATTTGTTAGACAAATATTGACCAACACATAAATATATATAATTAATTTAGGTTCGTGAATTCGAGGCCAACCTTGCACTTGTTCAATGATGTTATATGTATTTTTACAACGAAATACAGTATGGTGAGTTTCATTTGCTCCCTTTTTAAATACTTTTGTAATATATATTTTTTTGGGACTGAGAATACATGCGCTGCTTTTATAAATGTTTTACAAAATAAGCACAAGTTCATGAAACTACATTCTACGATTGTCTTGTTATACCGGATATCTGTACTTATTATTATTATGCTTGGTAACCTAAGAATTAGTGAAAAACACTAATTGACCCGAATCCTAAAGGTAGATCTACGGGCACCAACCACCCCCATTTTCGAATAGTGGAAATGCTTTAGTACTTCGAAGGGTTCTTGTTATACATTTGAATAGTGGAATGTATGATGCCAGATATCTTAAGCGCTCTATGTTAAGGTCGGTTACCAGGCGACTCATCGTATGAATGATTTTTGGCAGTTGTAATGATCCTGCGCATTTACTTAAATGAAATCTTGTGGCTTATTAAACATTATGATTATTATATTGAAATTAAACCTATGAACTCACCAACCTTTTGGTTGACACTTTAAAGCATGTTTATTCTCAGGTGTTAAAGAAATCTTCCGCTGTGCATTTGCTCATTTTAAAGATATTACTTGGAGTCATTCATGGCATATTTCAAAAGACGTTGCATTCAAGTTGTAGAGTTCAATTGAGATTATTATTAAGTAAATGATAGATTAGGTCATTTATAGTTGGATATTATGAAATGGTATGAATGCCTGTCAATTTTCGATGTAAAGAAAGTTTATCTTTTAAAAAAGAATGAAATTATTTGAAAAATGTATCATATATAGGTCAAATGCCTCCCGATGTAATCAACTATTAAGAATCATTTATAATGTATATGAACGGGTCCTTTCATCGTGTGACCTTTGAAAAATCCTTAATGAAACGTTGGTAGAAACCGGCATGTCCTAGGAAACTCCTTACCGCTCTTACTGTGGTAGGTTCTGGAAGCTTAGTAATGGTCTCAATCTTAGCCTTATCAACTTCTATTCCTGCTTTTGAAATCTTATGTCCTAAAACTATCCCTTCTTTAACCATGAAGTGACATTTTTTCCAATTCAGAACTAAATTTGACTCTTCACACTGGGTGAGCATCTTGTCAAGGTTTGATAGGCACGAATCAAAGGTACTACCAAAGACTGAGAAGTCATCCATGAAGACTTCCATACAACGTTCAATCATGTCGTGGAATATTGCCACCATGCATCGCTGGAATGTAGCTGGTGCATTGCATAACCCAAAGGGCGTGCGTCGATAAGCAAATGTTCCATAAGGACAGGCAAAGGTTGTTTTTTCTTAGTCCTTTGGATCGAGGGGAATTTGAAAGTAGCCGGAAAAATCATCAAGGAAACAGTAGTATTCATTTCCTGATAGACGTTCCAACATTTGATCGATGAAAGGTAATGGAAAATGATCAATTTGGGTTGCATCATTTAGTTTACGATAATCTATGCAAACCCTCCAACCGGTGACTTCCCGAGTTGGAATAAGTTCATTATTCTCATTTTGAATTACGATTGTCCCTCCCTTTTTGGGTACCACTTGAATAGGACTAACCCATGATGAATCAGAGATAGGATAGATCAGACCGACGTCCAGAAGTTTGATTACTTCTTTCTTGATGACTTCTTGAATCATAGGGTTGACCCTTCTTTGCCTCTGAACTGAAGGTTTGAAATCATCTTCCATGAAGATCTTATGGGTGCAATAGTTGGGGTTGATCCCTTTTATGTCGGAGATCTTCCAAGCAATTGCCTTCTTATGTGATTTCAATACTTGAATCAATTTTGCCTTCTCTTGTGGCGTGAGGTCTTTCGAGATGATTACAGGGAGTTGCGATTCTCCTTCTAAGAATGCATACTCCAGATTGTCGGGTAACTTCTTTAACTCCAATTCCGGAGGTTCCTCAATAGATGGCTTCATCCTAGCTATCTCCTTTCGGTCTAACGAGTCATACTTCTCCTGGAATTCTGATTCTTCAGTAACGGTCACTGATGCTATCTGTTCTTCATTTCTGAAAATTGTCCTTCTTAATGCTTCCTCTTCAAAAACGTCTTCTTTAGTTTCGAAGGTAGGTTCGGGAAACTCCTCACAGTCCTCCTTTGACTGGGGTTCCTGATGTATCGGAATGAAATCTGTTTCTTCATTCGGTCTTCTCCTTAGTAGAGGTAAAGGAATGCCTTGTCCTAGCGGTGCTACTTGAATAGTCTTGCCAAGAAAGTTACTTTCAGAGAGGGGAGATATGTGTTGACTAATGTTTATGGCTGAATGGTTGTTGAGATTTCCTTTAGGAGGTGTAAAGAATAGATCCTTAGAAATTTGATCTTGAATACATATAGCCATAGTTTCTTCCAGGTATTCGTTGACGAGTTCTTGAAACGAATCAGAGAGATTCACATCTTCTTCCTTAGGATGGTTCATGAGGTGATCAACATTGAATGTGATTTCTTCTCCTCCAACCCATAACTTTAATGATTTCTCGTGAACGTCAATTACGACCTTGGCAGTATTTAGGAATGGTCCGCTAAGAATGAGTGGGACCTTAGTGTCTTCCTCAATATCCATAATGATGAAATCAACGGGAAACGCGAACTTATCCACTCTAACTAGGACATCCTCAGCTATTCCCCGAGGAATTTTAACTGATCTGTCCGCGAGTTGGATAGTCATTCTGGTAGGCCTTAAGTCATTTAATCCTAGCTTTTTGAATAACAAATAGGGCATTAGGTTTACACTGGCTCCTAAGTCTGCTAACGTATTGCTAATTTGAACATCTTGCAGGTAGCAAGGTACCGTAAATCTTCCTGTATCTCTTAACTTAGGGGAAATTCCATGTTGTAACACTAACGAGCATTCTTCACTTAAGGGCAAGCTAACTATCTCTCTTAATCTCTCTTTGTTTGAAAGCAGTTCTTTGAAAAATTTAGCGCAGTTTGGCATTTCTACTAAAGCATCTACTAGTCGTACATTCAAATGCAAATTCTTGATAATATCCCAATACTTAGTGAATTGCGCTTCTTGTTTTTCCTTCCTAAGCCTACCTAGGAAAGGTATGCGGGTGCGTGGAATATTTTTCAGGGCCTTAGGAGAGATAGGTTCCGGTGGGTTGAATACTGGGTCAATTGGCACAGGTTCCTTATCGGAAAAATCTTGTATGGGTATATTGACAGTCGTTTCCTTCCCTCCTCTAGTAATTACTAGGGCATCAAACTCACTACACTCTATATCAACTTTAGTGGTTAATCGTTTAAGCGTAAGCTGAAAATTAATGATTAGTTCTTCAAAAGTCTTTATCCAAGTGTCGAACTTATTCTGGCATTCTATGACTTGAAGGTTTATCGTGTATTGCGTTTTCATAAATTCCACTAAAATTTCCTTAGAGTGGATAGTAGGTTTGTGCAACGGGAAAATTATATTATGATCCGAGCTATTTTGCTGTTTATGTGCCCATCTAGGGTAAGGATACCTTAGATTGGTTCTAGTAGCATTGGAGTTTATAGGAACTGGTAAATTT